>NC_090935.1:298006676-303006676 GCF_040938575.1 Ambystoma mexicanum | reverse complement strand
AATTCTCTTCGCCATGGTGATGGAACCATTCACCCAGTGGATTAGAGCCAACCCCAACATCAAAGGCCCATAAATCGGACTCACCCAACATAAAATAGCCCTCTATGAAGACGACGCCCTGCTTACTCTCACGGAACCCGCTCGCTCCCTGCGCCACGCCATGACAGAAATAGACAATTATGGAAAAGTCACAGGCTTCTCGATTAACTACCACAAGTCAGTAGCCTTGGGGTCTGGCCCATCATCGGGCGACCGGGAGGCCCTCTCCTCACTATGCCTTGTCCAATGGAGTGAAGACGCCATTCCCTACCTGGGAGTTCAGATCCCGGCGGACCCTAAAGCGGTTTACCAGGCAAACTCCCCCCCCACTCTTCCACGAACTAGAAAAAGACCCAAAGAGACGGGCAACGCAGGAAATCTCCCTGATGGGACGCATCACAGCGAGCAAGATGAATCTCCCACCGAGATTTCTGTACGCCTGCTCTGCTCTCCCCGTAATGATTCCCCCGACCACCCTCCAGGGACTCCAGAGGAAACCGCTCCAATTAATCTGGAAGGAGAAAAAGGCCTGAATCTCCCTGAGAACAATGCTGGGAAATGCTCGCCTGGGAAGACTAGTAGTACCCTACCTTCAGAATTATCAAATAGCGGCCCAGCTAGCCCACATTCACGCCTGGCTAATGTCTTCGGGGCACCCCCGATGGGTGGAAATAGAACAATTCTGGCTCCCTCTTCCTCTACGTTTTCTCCCGCACACCCCACCCCACCTCCGACAAAGCACAGACGTACTCCTACTCTCCACCAAACATACGTTAAAAGCATGGGACTGGGCACGGAGATCCCAAAGGGCCTCAAGCCCCTTCTCCCTGGTCTTTATGAACCCCTCCTTTACCCCCGGAACCAACCCTCACAACTTCGATAAGTGGAGGCTTAGAGTCACTGGGCCAACTGTTCGCAGAAGGCCACCTGCAAACATTTGAACATTGTAAAGAGTCCTTTCGGCTGAAAGAAACAGACAGGCTCACCTATATGCAACTTCGCCACTGGTGCTCTCACCCACAAACCCGGCAAGCAGCAACGCAAACGCCAACTCCTCTTGAACTAACACTGCAAGACCTCCAGACCTGGGGAAGAATCTCGGCTTTATATAAACGCTTTGCGGGAGATTTTCTCAGCTCCAGAAACAGATCAAATGGCCCAATGGGAGGCGGACCTGGGGCACCCGCTAACTGATCAGAACTGGGGGGATATTTGGACACGAACACTCGGCGTCCTCCTGCATCACAAACGGAGAATGTACATACAAACTCCTACTGCGGTGGTACTACCCCACCTTAAGGTTTCACCACATAAATCAGGCCTTAAGCCCCGCCTGCTGGAGACAATGTGGACAGCCAGGTACCTTTTACCACATGTGGTGGTCGTGCCAAAAGTGCAACTGTTCAGGTCCCAATGCGTGACAACATTCGCACAAATAACCCGGAAGACACTTGAACCCGAAACCATCCTTCTGGGGGCCCCAGTCCAGGGATGCTACCCAAGATCCGGAAGAAAGCCCGCTCTCTTAATGCAATGTCTCCTGGCTGCACAGATTGTGGTGGCCCACACTTGGAGGACCGCTGATGATCCCCTGATGGCGCTGTGGTGGGGAAAAATGTGGGACATTCTGATCGCAGAATTGTTAACAGCGGCCAGATCCGGAACACCGCTTTCAGGACGCTTGGGCCCCATTCCTAGACTATAACCGGAGGTTCCCAGCCCCAACCTACCTACCCCGGAACACTGCGAGAATTCTGGAAGGAACAGCAACAGGTCGAGGGGAGGAAGAAGCATAGGGGGGACGGGAGGGGGTTGGCGGGAAAAGTTGGGGTCTGACTGCCATGTGCTGATTGTATTTGTAATGTTTTCACTCTGCTCTGTTGCAAAAATAAACAGTTTAAAAAAATAAAAGGAGGATCTAAGGGACATCGCTCTTGTACTAATTTGAGGCAAACAAATGCCTCAACACTAAGCACATTTAACCAGCATTGAGACTGACATTTATTGATGGGAATGAGGCATTACTGAAAGCAGTGCTGCCTGTGGAACCCTGCAGATGTCAGCAGTTGTAATGAAGGAATCCAGGCCAATTGGACACAATTATAGTGGCAGGATATTTAGTTCAAATGCAAGGCCTTGCCATATGTTCACCATGTGCTTACGGTTCATGTCAAAATCCTTCATGTTATCTTGTGCATTAAGCATGCTTGTCCAGAGGTAGACGACAGAGGCCTGATGGTAACCGGATAGGTATTTCTATATATTTATAGAGCGCCAAAGCCCTAAGGCATCCAGGCACTACATAGAGAAACAAACCAGTAAGGACAAGACAAAATACAATAGCAGGTGATCAGGACCTCATCTAAACAAATAATCTGGTGTTCAGAAGTTTTCTGAAGGTGGGATGGTTTCTCTCCTTTTAGTGAATCTGGGACCTTGTTCCAGGCCTGTGCCACCCCCAATGGGAAAGGAACAACCATTCCCCAGACTCTCTTAAACCAATTCATCTTTAGAATACAGGCCTCTTGAGCGCAGGCTTCTGCTTCGTTTATAGATCTCCAATTTCTCCTTTAGGTATGATGGGGCAGCCCCAAAGAGGCCTTTATGTCCCAGTGTCAGCATCTTAAACTGAACTCTAGCTGCCACGGGAAGCCAATGAAGCTCCCTGCGGGGTGTGGTTACGGAGTCTGAACAGGGAAGGCCAGATTACACCTCCTGTCCCGTAAGACCCTCTAACTGGAAGAAGCACCAAAGACAATATGGCCCCCCATCATATGAAGTCACACCAATTCCCACTGCTCCCACGATGGACAATTACCACGAGAGATACCCTCCCACCAGACCCTACACCAAGGAGCAGTACGAACACTACCCCAGAGTGGACAAAGACGCACAGGAGGGAGCTGGAGACAGCTACATGGACAGCATCCACTAACACGCCGAAAAGTCATGCCTCAAGTCGTTAGCGACATCACAACGACATAGCTACGGCAGACATGAAGCACAGGTGCCATCCGCACATTCTGGACTCTCCCACCCAATTAAACGAAAAACACATGCATACAGCTCTACGAGTTAGAGGACAGTGACATATACAAATGGACTGCACGTTTATTATTTTGCCATTAGGCTTGTGGCAGCCACGTAAGAAGCAAGAAGGGCTTGTGTAAATGGTTGCAGATGCTTGCATGCATTAACCCCATGGAACAGCAGGAGCACTCAAGGGACCCGACTGCTATGATGCACTAACCTATGGATACTATGGAAGACGCATACAGTAGAAGCCTGAACATGGCGTAGAAAATCTAGTAGGCCATGATCGTTTTAGGTGAAAACTTAAGCCACACAGATCGCTGTGCAGGCAGAGCCACTGCAGTGGGAACAAAGCCAATGCCAATGTCGCAATGTTGCAAGTGACATTCCTCACCCTGAACCGAAGTAACACCGGCTGCAGGAGAGGAAAGTTCACCGACAAACAACAGAATAATTCAGAGCTCCTGTGCTCACAAATGTAGTCTCCAAGCACGTGATCTGGCTGAGCTGAGGATTCAAGATTTGGTGACTGGGAAGAGCAAACCGTCCCACGGACCAGACAATGGTGGCAACAAATTTGTTACACTCAAGCTACAGTTCTGCCTTGGGGAATGGAGCACTCTCATGGCAGTTCTGGTTTACACACGATTATGCCACAGACACATTGTTGCACATCACGAACACATAGTTGCACATGCACCGTGAACAGGTGTCTAGCGGGCTGGGAACAGAGTTTGTTGGGGCCCGCTGCTCAACCAATCAGAATTCATAGCCCTATGGGGTGGGTAGCTGGCATCACTGACCAATCACAGGGTCCGCACACAGTAACAATTAGTTTGCTCAAGTTTCGGGGATGGTCTCAGCCTAACACCCGATGCAGCCTGGTCCAATAAACTAACTTCTATATGGGTTCCTATATGGGAACTACCATTCAGCAACCTAGTGGAGTGGAGTTCGGTTTTGGAGAAGGGCCTGGAATGTGACACAAGTTGCGACGCCACTCGTCACCAAAACTGGCCTGCGAGCCAAAATGCATCGAGTTGTGCCTGTACTTCCCCTCTGTGCATGTGATCCCTGCAGTTTGTTGGTTTTTGGGCAAGGGAAGGCGTTAGGCCTACCACGAGTTCGGCATCCGCAGACTCCTAGCAAAGGCTCTGCCTGCTTGGGGGTCCAGCCTAACAAGTTGGAGGCACTGTCAAGATCGTTTGTGACGTCAGCCTGGCCAGAATCTGCCTCCTTGCTCATCAGACCCAGAAGGCTGCAGGTCCCTCGTGGGAATTGCAAGATAACCGGACAGAGCAACCGGAGATAGGCCTTCAGGATCAGTCTTGAGAATATATCCCGCCAGCGGTCAGTGAGGTATCGAAGCAGACCAGAAGGGCGAGACGAGCAGTTAACGGGTAGCCAGCGACCAAGCAGGGTCAAACACAGAACGTAAGTAGTGGTCCAGATAAAAAAGCAACATGTTGTGTGGGTGGGTTTCATGCATGCAGAAGGGAGGTGTTAACTATGATTCTGTGAACAATGGTGATGGAATAGTGGTAGCACATGCATGATAGGGACCGGAGGTAGAAGTCCCTTTTCTATGTCTCAGGAACGTTCGGTTTTGGAGGCAAAAGGTTCTGGTGAACAACCAGGATTGTTCACTTGATAGGCTTGGACTATAGACATATGTACATTAGGCATCCCTATGAATTGGGCGTTTTAGCTTGAAGCATAGATGTCAGTATCCCACTAAGGGTTAGCTGGAGCTATCCTAGATTGCTGAAGTGTATTAGCTGGTTAAGTCTACTGGAGAGCGGCATTTCACACATTATGCAACGCGGCGGTGCAGTTAATCACGAGAAATAAAAGTATACTCCACCCCAGAGAGGTGGGAAGACAGCTGTGGGGATCGTGGGGTTTTCTGCGCGGGATTGAAGCAACGGATCATTGTTCTGTGTGTACAAATGGTCTGTCCATCTGGTCAAACTTTAGCTTGGTAAAGTCACCCATAGGTCAGTTCAGAGCACAGTGTGTTGTGACGATGAGCAGCTAGCATTGCAGCATTGGGATTGGTAGAGTGGTGAACCAGTGGCGGTACGCGGGAGGCTCATGCGCACGATTGAGGTGGTGTGCCGGAAAACGGCAGCGCTAGTGAAGGAGGGGCTGCACGCAGAGTATGCCATGTAAGGTGTAGAGCCACAGAGGCTCATAATGAGCAAAGGTGATAATTACTGAATTGTAACATTTTCCCTTGACAGCGGACTATCGAAACCCTCGGCTAGAGGTCAGGTAAAAACAAATTCATGATGCATGCTGTGTACAGCGGGGTGGTAACACCCATACAATATATGTGTAAAACCTTTCCCCCATATAAGAATAAAATAGTCAAGTACTGTATACAGTGGCCCAAAAGTATGGAAGGCAAATAGCAAGCACCTGGTCACCTAACAGCAGTTTCTCCAAAAACATGCTGCAGTCACTGCTGACCCACTTACAGGGCACCTAAAAGGGAAAGAAATTAGCTAACCGCATGCAAATGTTTGTGCTGTGGCGGATGCACCAGGAGGACAGGCCATGGATGGTGAGCCAGCAGGAGGTAAATGAGGAAGGGTCAGACCCTTCCGCTCCGCCTCCAGCTCCACCTAGTGGAACGTCCGACGATGCAGATGAGGAAGAGGGCATATACCCATTGAGAGAAGTAAAAGCAGCCAAGGGGTATTCAAAGACTATATATAAACCACCCCCAAAAACTAACAGCAAGGTATAGGGCAGGCGGTCGGCAGCTCAGAACTCAATGAGGAGGTGCTGCGGCACGCAAAAACAGTTAATGGGGATAGGGCCAGAGGAATGGATAGCAGCACAGATACTTCTGAAATTAAAGGGGGCGACAAAGGCAATACAAAGCTTGAAGTTGTGACAAGGCTTGTGGAAGGGGAACGCAGCTAGAGGAGGAGGAGCAACACCAAGGGGACAAGGAAGCAAGACTAAAACGCAAGTGCAGGGAGCGGGAACAAGAATTAGCAAAGGAACTGGAGCGGTGGGAGCAGGGATGGAGAGAGCACATGGCAATGTTAGAAAGGAAACGGAGGGACATAGTGGAGAGGGATACGAAAGAGGAAAGACAACGGAGAAGAGGAGGCAGGAAATAGAGAAGAGGAAAAGGAGGTGGAAATGGCATTATGGAGGCAGAAAATATTATTGCAAGCAACACGCAAGTATGAGGAGAAAGGGCTGAAGCAGTGGAGGTTGGAAAGGTTGGTAAGGGAGCGGGTTAGGGAGGATGAGTACTCGCAGGCATTAAGAAGGGTAAGCGACCAGATCACATTAGAATTAGATAGGAAAAGGAGAGATGAGCATCAGCAACAGGAACGAGACAGTGCAAATATACCTAAGGAAGGCTCAGTCTGGAATGGCGCCGCATGCCTAGGAGTACAGGAAAGGGAGAACAATGTACATTTTCAGACATTGATCTTAAAGCACCACACAACCCCAACTAAACACATGGAAATTAAAATTTTGAAATGGCTTCTGTAGTTACATGGACGAAGAGTCGGACCATGACGACAACCACAGTGACGAGGAGAGGGAGAGGCCCAGCAAACTACATCACAAGGACAGGTGAAGGGACCTCGTGGGAGTGCAGATCGCAGGAACATAGCAGAAGGGGTAGGCCCACACACACCATACAATAACAGACTACGGGAACTCCCAGGGCCTAGAAGGGACAAGGCAAGGATTGCAAAATCCAGGGGACACTCCTGTTCCAGGGGGTGACAGCCTACGGTACATGCCCAACTACAAAACCTGCAGTAGTAGAGACAGATGTATGTACAGATATCGAGGAGGATAGAGGGCCTATCCAGATCAGGCAGTACAGGCGAACACCAGAGGAGAGAGCAGCATACTCACACAAATGCCTTTACTAGAGCGAGGAGGGGCAAGACCCCAATACGTACCCTGTAAGCACACAGAAAAGGGCCATGTCAAGTACCAATTACCCTCATTAAGTGCAGGGGCAGGCAAGTGGATCTATTAAATGGAGAAACTGACTGCGGGGCACAGTCTGGCAGTGGGTGACGTCAAAGGCTTTCTGGTTTTCATATTGGGTGACGCAGCCGATGACATCTGGAAGAGTATCTCAGGAGTATCTCTACAAAATACAGCCCATGACGGGTCACCATTCACCAATTGCAGAGCCGCAGAATGGCAAGCATTAAGGACACAAAACCCTGACACGTCAGACATAGGGGCTATTACGTCAAACAAGATGCGTGACGATGAGCACCCTGTCAATTACAATCATAGATTCAAGAGCTTTGGCGCCTTGAAACTCGAGAGCCGTGGGACAGAACAATAGCAATCTCTTATCATATCTTGATACAAGGTTTACCAGAACAAGTACAGAAAAGCTTGAAAAAATGTGTGGGGATGGAGGCAAAGGCGTGGCCAGAAATACTACTCACCATAGTGCACCATTGCAGGTTATGGCAGGAGAAAGCAAAACAAAAAGGCAAAAGAGAAAAGCAGATGAAGCAAAGTTAGTACAATGAAATTCTCAAAATATGCATTGGAGGAAGCTTTAATCATAAGCCCCAACACACAGACACAAACAGCGTCTCCACAGGCACCACACTAACTCCATGCAACAATATGCACCACCCATGGGAGGAGGGTACATGGGAAGGGGTGGAAATTCACAGAACTACCGAGAGAGGGGAAGTTTCCAAAGGGGGAGAGGTTTCGGATCACAAGCACACCAACCCATGGGTTGGTTCAGGGGATTCACAGCAAACATCACAGGGAGCGGCAGAATTCCCATGACAAGCGAGAGAACCACCCCACTGCTGGACCTGCGGGCAGCTAGGACACATTTCCCATGCATGCCGAAGCAGGGGGGGTTGCCACAGGGGTGAGGAGAGAAGGGACATCAGGGTAACCAAGGAGGACAAGATGGCCATTTCCCCTAAGACATGCAGCAACGAGGGAAGTTCCAGAACACACACCAGCAGAACACACATCCGGTACAGACACAGTCTCAGGCTGCACCAACGACACCACCACTGACAGCACCCCAACCAACAGCACCACAAATGACAGCACCACAACCCCAATATTTGAAAGCAGCACAACAGCTAACACAAATACAGGATGGACACTCCCCGGAAGCCATGGACATGATGGCAATGGTACCCGTCAGACAGATGGGAGGAGTCACCATAGTGGGGAATTTATAAGTTACTCACCATGGTGACTAACATACTCTTAGTCCATAGTCCCTTTTCCTTCAGACTGCATGGGCATCCCTTCTAAGGGATGGGAGACCATCTTTTTCACCCGAAAAAACCTTCTTCCCCTTTAAATTTAGAAGCATGCGCTGCCTGACTCCGATCTCCGGCGCCACACCTCAGTCCCCATTGATGCGTCGACAATAGATTTTACATTGCCCAATAACACCAGTATTATTAGGGGGGAGGATGGTGGGACGTATGGAGAAAAGGGGACTATGGACTAAGAGTACGTTAGTCACTACAGTGAGTAACTTATAATTACTCTTATATACTCCTGTCCCCTTTCCTCCATACTGCATGGGTGATTACAACTGAAGGCCCAGGGTGGAGAGTAGACCCTCCTTAAGAAAAGAGGTTCCTGAGAACTGCCTGTCCTAACGCTGCATCAGATCTAGAGCCGGCATCCAAACAGTAATGCTTGCAGAAAGCCGAGGGAGTGCCCCAAGTGGCCGCCCTGCTTATGACTTGCCAAGTGACATGGCACTGGAATACGATGGACGTTGCCTTGGCCCCGACTATGTGGGCATGCATGTTGGCCGGCAGAGACTTGTGCTGGTCCTCGTATGCATCCTTGATGGCCGAGACCATCCATCAGGATATGGAGGCCTTGGAGGCCTGATAGCCTGGTCTTGAGCCTCTGAAAGTGACGAACAGGGCGCCCTATTTGCGGAAACCATTTGCCCAGTCCAAGTAGAATTTCAGGGCATGCCTGACATCCAGGCAGTGCAGCACTCTCTGTGCTTTGTTCTTGGGATCGGCAAAGAACATAGGAAGGACTATTGCCTCGTTCAAGTGAGGGGAGGCGGCACTTTGGGCAGAAATGCTTGGTGTGTGTCCGCCGGACACCTTGTCCCTGTGAAAGGTAGTATACGGTTCCGAGGCGACCAGCGCCTGGATTTCGCTGACTCTATGAGCCGGGGTAAGGCCGACTAGAAAGGCCGTCTTAATTGTGACCAGCCTGGTGTCTGCAGACGCCACTGGCTCGAATGGTTTGAGCGCCAGGGCGTCCAAGACTATGTTGAGGTCCCACTCGAGGTGCGGCCTCTTGACGGGCGGGTAGAGCCTTGCGAGCCACGTCAGATCTTGACGATAGGATTGGATGAGGACTCCCTCCTCCAAGTTCCTGTAAGCTCCAATGGTTGCGAGACAAGCCAGAGTGGGCAAGGTGCGCAGAGAAGGAGAGCACGTCGTCCAAGGTACATGTCAGGGTCTGGCCAGTGGCAGAATCTGGCCGATTTGCTTTTATACTGGGCCCTGGTAGCCTTCCTCCATGCGCCCTGTATGATTTCCAGATGGGGTGCCGCAGCGGTACCTGGTCAGGTACCACGCTGTGAGGGCTAGTTTCTGTGGTGCGGGGTGGATGACTCTGCCTCCCTGCTGCGCTAGAAGATGAGCCCGGCCCGTCGGGAGCTGAATCGAAGGCATCTCCAAGAGTCTAAGCAGCTCCGAAAACCATGGCCTGGCCGGCCACCATGGAGTTGTTAGAATGATGTTGAGCAGGCGAGACTCCTTGATCTTGCAAATCAATCAGCAGAGTGGGCGGGAACGCATAAGCCTTACAGCTGTTCCATTGAAGCCGAAATGCATTGCCTAGGAAGCCGGGGCCTGTCCTTGTCAGGAGGCGAACTGAGGGCACTTCTTGTTGTGCCAGGTGGCAAAGAGATCCACCTGGGGATGACCCCACTTGTAGAAGATCTCCTGAATGACAAGGTCGTTTAGCTGCCACTCGTAATTGTCTGCTCCCAACCTGCTGAGTCTGTCCGCCTCCAGGTTGGCTTCCCCCCCAAGGTGGACTGCCGTGAGGTAGATATTTTCCAGGGCCCACACCCACATGCTGATTGCCAGTCTGCACAGAGGAGGGGCATCTGGTGCCTCCCTGCTCGTTGATGTAGTACATGCAGGTCGAGTTGTCTGGCTGGATGAGGACAGCCTTGCCCCTGAGAAGTGGTAGGAATGCTCCGATTGCTAGCCAGATGGTGTTCAGCTCCAACCAATTGATGTGGTATTTCTGCTCCTGTCTGGTCCAGGTGCCGTGGACCGAGAGATCGTCCAGGGTGGCTTCCCAGTCCTCGAACGAGGAGTCTGTGGTGATGTGGCCGTACCTGGAACATCAGGTTAGTTCCGGGTGGAGAGATGGAGGAACGTTGATCCTCTCGGATTGAGAGCCTCACTCTTGGTTCTATGAGGCGCGAAGTGCAGCTGAATCCTCGTCATCCTCAATCTTGTGTGTGGGACGGCTAATAGGACCGCTGCCAAGAGACCCAGGAGGTGCTGGTACCACCAAGCCGAGGTCACCCCTCTGCTGAGGAAGTGGGCGTTGGCCTTCATGATGGCTGAGATCTTGTCCTCCGACGGAAATACCTTCTCTGAGCACGTGTCCCAGATGAGGCCCAAGAATGGCTGCATCTGGGTGGGCTGCAACTGCGACTTCTTGAGTTTGGGCGAGAAGCCCAGATCGTGCCGCATGTTCATAAGGGCATCGGGGAAGTGGTGAACCTCTACGAGCCAGTCATCGAGGTATGGGTAGATGTAGAGGCCCTGCGCTCCGAGGAGGGCAGCCACTGTATTTATGAGCCTGGTAAAGACCCTGGGGGCCGAGTTGAGGCCAAATGGTAGGACCTTGTACTGAAAATGGCAGCCCATGACCCTGAACCATAGGAAAGAACGATGGGGCTGCCAAATCGAGACGTGTAGGTACGCGTCCTTCAGATCCAGGAAGCACATCCAGTCTCCCTTGCACAATGTCTCCGCTATAAAAGCTGGCGTAACCATCTTGAACTTTTGCAGGGTTAAGGAGAGGTTGAGGGTGGCAAGGTCCAAAACAACTCTCAAGCCTGCCTGGTCTTCTGAATGGCAAAAATACTGGAATAAAAGCCCAAGCCTTGCTGGGAGGCTGGGACTTCCTCCACTGCCTGGCTCTCTACAAGCTGCCGGATTTCTGCCAGAAGAGTTGCTGTCCCAACTTTCGGAAGGGGAGGAGAGGCTGGGATGGGTAGACATTACCCCGTGGATACTATGGAGAGGATCCGCGAAATTCTAGCGCCAGAAATGTGCATGAGAGCAAGCCTGCCCCCCACTGGAGACACATGGACCCGGAGGGACTTGTCATGCCTTCCCTCCCTTGGAGGCTGTCACAGAGCAGGGGGACTGGAAAAAGCCCTACCCCCCCCAACCCTTTTGTTGCGGCCAAGCTGCCTGGATCTCTGTTCCTAGAAGCCGCAGAACCTTCCGTACGTACGCCCCCTGTTGGAGCGCTGCTGTGACTGCGTGTACGACTTGAGCGTGGTCTTTGTCAAGATGGATAAAGTCTTGGCCGTTTGTGATCTGTTTTTTTTCTTGCCCAGCTCTTCGTCCATGGAGGAGTGGAAGAGCCCTCTCACCGCCCCCTCGAACGGTAGATCTAATACATCAGCGTTGAACTTCGTTTCCCAGAGCCAGGCTGTCCTTCGCATGTCCATGGCGATACAGATAGCAAGGCCTGAGGTGTCAATATGGGCCACAGTGGATTCCATGAGGTCCTGAGCCACCAGCTTGGCCTCAGCCAGCCCCCTCCTTAAAACATGATTGGGTCTGCGCAGGGAGTTCCGAGAGGAAGTCTGCAATTTCCAGCCATCACCTTTGGTTAGCGGCAGCCAGCAAGGCATCGGCGTTGGCCTGACGAAGTTGCATGGATGCGTTGGAATAAAGCTTCTTCCCGTAAGCATCCAAGATCTTCTCCTTGCCTAGCAGCGTCGCAGAGGAGACGGCAGAGGACAACTGTGGCTTGGAGTATAGTGATGCTGCAGCAATCACCGAGGAGTGGGGCTGAGGGTGGACTGATAGCAAGAGAGCTATCCCCCTCCATCTGCCTGTACTTGCCGTCCAGGCGTTGATTGGCTGGCTGAACTGAGTGGGGCTTGAGCCAACCCTTCTTGGCCAGGGTGACTACATCAGTTTGCTGTGGAACCCCCGTTTTGGCAGATGGGCGTTGCGTGAGGACTTCAGCCAGAACCCAGTCTGCCGGCTGCTCAACCTCAGGTTGGGGTAGGCCCAGGTACTCCGCCAACCCTGCAAGACGTTCGTGAAAGGCCCTGGCTGAGGATGGCGTGTCTGGCTCCTGTGGAGGTGGAGGAGTAGCTGGAGCCGGAGGCTGGGGTAGAGCGACCGCGGCTGGAGGCAGGTATGGAGCAGTCTGAGGAATCAGCTGGGGGGCCAGAGACAGTGGATGCGCCGGGGCACCGGCGGAGGCGCTTGTGGTGCCGCTAGCATCGTAGGGAGGTCTTCCCTGACAAGAGACAAAAAAAAGACAAAGAGGTATCCGTGCATGGAATTACATGGCCAAAGCCAAACCCAGGAGCGCTGGTGAATTCCAGCCGTTCCCGTTGACGTGGAAAAGGAGACTAAGGTGTGGCATCGGAGGGTGGAGTCAGGGCAGTGCATGCTCCCGGGGCCGCACCCCATGCGCCTCTAAATTTAAAGGGGAAGATGTTTTTTTCTGGTGAAAAAGGTTCTGTCTCCCGTCCCTTGGATGGGACACCCAAGCAGTATGGAGGAAAGGGGACAGGACGTAAGAGTATAAGCAGCACTCAGATGCCTGATGTTTCGTAGTGCTATATAAATGCTAAATTACTTTTATTATTTTTATTATTATGATTATTATAGGTGACAAAACTTTTCTTTCTTGTTGACACTGGGGCGAATAGGTCAGGCATCCGGGAACGGACATATGCGTTTTCAGGCGATGCCATGAACACTCAAGGATTCTCTGGGGCTCGAGAAGTGGTTCCCTTTACTGATAACATCTTATCTATAGGAGATCACAACTTATCTTTACCCTAAACAAGCACCTGTAAACACATTGGGACGTAACATAATGAGCAGACTGAACAAGGGCATAGTATGCTCCAAACCAGGAATACACATACTCACTGTAAAACAGATTGTTCAAGCATATTGTAGGAACACAGTACAGAGGGGGGAGCCATCAGACCCTGAGATGTTACAGTACAGGACAGACATGGCCCTTGCATGGATGCCAGGAATAGAAGGGAAAGTATGGAGGAGACCAGGGGTTTACCTATAGATGAGAAAGAAGGTTCAATTGTGTCCATTGACATCGAGGGAATTGTAGCAAGAGAGGATTGTGTTGCATGACCGAGGGAAAGCATGGAGGGCAATAACTGCAGTGGCAGAGGGATGCAGGCTTACACACATGACAAGGAGCTGTTTTCAGAACAAAGAGGGGAGGCAGAAATGATGTTGGAAATGAGTGTGTGCTTCTGGGTACACGTCACATACAGGAGAGATTGCACAGAAAATAGCACTAGCGACGCCACCAATATTCTGGGAGGAGGACCTGGCCAAGGTACCCGACATGCTATGGACCACAAGTCCCTATGATGTGGGGTGCATCAAAAGCATTGGTGGGGTGAATATCAAATTGAAACCCGGAACAATCCCGTCAAGGGTCAAACAGTACCCCCCTGACCAAAGGAGCAGATAAGGGCATTTATGAAACTATCAATGCCCTCATTGAGAGCAGCATTTTAGTACCATCAGACTCTCCATGCAACACTGCAGTGTACCCTGTGCGCAGGGACAACAGGGGGCGGTGGGGGGAGTCCATCATGTTTTATTCAGGATTTACGCCCTCAACCAAATTGTAGAAGTAGAGTACCCTGTAGCAGCAAACCCAGCAACAATCTGATGTGGTACCCCAGCAGAAGCCACCTA
This sequence comes from Ambystoma mexicanum, assembly GCF_040938575.1. NCBI lineage: Eukaryota > Metazoa > Chordata > Amphibia > Caudata > Ambystomatidae > Ambystoma > Ambystoma mexicanum. The sequence goes on along the minus strand of NC_090935.1, from coordinate 302,992,619 downwards.
TTTCACTGTTAGTTACCTTAAAAACACATTCTTCTCAGTACCATTACACCCATATTCACAAGATTTGACCACCAGCTTCATGTACCACAACCAGAAATGGAAACATACTAGATTACCACAAGGGTACTGCAAATCACCATCCATCTTTAATAGAGTGCTACAGATGGAGCTAGGGAACGTTCAGACAGAAAGCACTGTATTACAGCACGTAGATATTCTCATCTGCAGACAGAGGAGAACAGATTCAGTACACATGCTCCCAGTACCAGCGGAAAAAGGGTTACAAGGTAGACAATGCCAAACTGCACATTGGACAGTTGATCACCAAAAATGTAAGGCACATTGCCCCAAAGAGAGCTCAGACACTCCTTAACACTCCACAACCTAAAACAGTGAGAACTACAACAGTTCCTCCGGTTATGCAACTGTTGCAGAGGATGGGTCTTCGACTACAGCACCTACACATGTGCACTCCTAACTGCCTTCAACAAAGCACAGAGAGAGAGAGGTCAAGCCACTGGGCTGGACAAGAGAAAGGGCTGAAGCATTCAACGAGCAGAAAGAAGCCATAGGCACAAGTCCTAGGGACCCCCAGATTGCAAAATGGAATTCTTCCCGTTTTCACACGCCGGCGGTGTGGTTATGAAAGCAGTACTGACCCCAAAAAACAAGCATCGGCCATGAGCCAATTGCTTACTAAAGTGGACAACTTGACAATAATGGGAGGACATTATCCGTGCGGACCATCATTGGCTGTTGTAGCCTTCGTGGTAGAAAGGGCCTCAACAATAACAAATGTGTGCACAACCACCCTTTACGTGGAACGTACCCTCTTTGCGATACTGCACAAGCCAAAAATCACACCGACAACACAAAGAGCGTCAGGGTATGAGACAATACTATCAAGAGCAGAATTGAAGAAAGATGCAAAAATTAAAATCCAGCACTATTCATGGCAGATATTTACTGACCAGGAGAATGGACCCATAACTGCACCAAAACCATAGAGCTGTACAATGAGACACAAAGTGGAGGAAGATGCTCTTGAGGGGGGGGTGAAGTACTGTATATTGATGGCTCTTTAACTATCGATCAAAGTGATGGGATCAGGAGAAATGGAGCTGCAGTAGTGAGTTTGAAGGAAGATTGGACATTATTCAGCACAAGCAGCGGAATTGGTGGCACTATTATTAGCTCTAAAAAACAGTGTAGGAAGAGCATAACAATCTATTCAGACAGCGCGTACGTCACCTCAACTGTGCAACTGTGGTTTGCTGGGAATTTAAACCCAGCCTGTCTGAGAGGAGGCGATTGGGATTTCAATTCGAAGAAATTGATGGGAAATCTCCGTTTATGGAATGTATGGAATGCAGAGGGCCTTTCCCAAGACTGAACCTGATTTTATAACGGATTTTGGGAGATACTGCACGGAAGGAAGAACTTTTCCAGCTGTGCTGGCTGAAACAGATTAATGTCCAGAGTTCTCCTGTGTCTCTGGGAGCATTATACTCACTTTTGGTTGGTCTTTCAGAGTATTTAGACAAAAATCACAACCATTCAATCCCAGATTGCAATTACATACATTTTAAGGGAACGCTTTTACAAGCCATGTCACTGGAAGGGAGAATACATTAAAAGGCGCATGTGCTTTGTGATAAAGAACTAAAATTGAAACCCTGAGTAGCTTCACCATACGGCTGTTCGCCAGCAAGTTTTGACATTGTCACGGTTTATTACATGGCACATGCCAGCAAGGGAACTCCTTCCCCTACAATGAATGTGGCGCACAATAAAACACGTTTTATTTTTATATACTGCTGATTCTTTTGAGTAGGCCTCCAACCCGTCTCACACCCAACCTTCACAAACACCCAGTGTCACAATGGATTAAGAATCAGGCTGGTGTGTATTAAGATATTTTATGAATGCATTATTCAATGTGAATGAGGACAATCAAAATACAACAGCCACAAAAATTGTGGCAACACAAATGCAATATCCTATCTAGAGCAACCAAGCGGAAATGGACTGTTACACTCGCTTTTGTTAAAATGACAAAACAGGAAAATAACAATTACACACAAAGTGATAGCACCTATAGTCAAGCACCCCGCCCCACCTCCCTGCAACACACCCCCCAAAACATCAATTTGGACTTTATTCCTTTGAATGGAAGGCAGTGTCAATGAGTAGGAAAATGGAGGAGGGAAAAATCTGTCTTGGGGTAAAGCCCACCACTCCAAGAAGGGAAGCCAGCAAACCGGTTTTTGGAGCAAAATGAAAGAATGGGATTTTGATTATTTCTCACAACTGCTAGGGGACAGAATAGAAGAACATTCGTATTGCTTACACTTAGGAGATGGGCAACGTTTTAGAGAATACTAATCAGTAAACCAGGGCAAAATAGCAATGAAGTAGGAACATTGGTTTTGAGAAAAAACAAATGCAAAGGGAAAATACGGTGGCAAATGGAAATTCATTTATACTGGGGCTTACAATGACATGCAGCTCAGGTAAGAGGTTCAGCTTACAATAGGAAAATCAGTTTTCAGCGACAAGGACAGAGGCTCATAACAGGTAGACTTCTAGGCAAAAGGGATTGCTCACAATGCGAACAACGCTTTGGGTTTAATAGAACAGATGCAAATAGGAATTCATTTGGTAATATTCACAAAACACGGACAAATTCGGTTTTTAGTTACAAGGAGAATCATTCTTTTGAGGCAACACTTACTAAAACAATTAAATAAAAAACACCAGGAATAAGATGGTTTATTTCGAATTGCAACAATCTTAATCTTGAATTTCAATGGGGGAATTAATTGATTTACTAGAAAAGTACTAAGGATTTACATAGACAACAGACGTTTTTCAAAGGAGATATGCTAACATACACAGGCAAACAAGAGATTCTTCTATGGGGAGATGACTGGACTACATGGGCAACTGGGGTTTTTAATGGGAAATATTGGATGTACTACTACAAAAATGAAGGGCTGGGTTTATATGCTACTTACAAAGCAAACCTTGGTTTAGGATTCAGGAAAGCAAGCTGGATCTCTGGAATGATAGGGCAAGGGATCTGGTCACTGCACTCTCTAGGATGGTAAGGTTCAGCAGCCTTCTCTCTGTCCTCTTGTCTCTCCAGTTTTTGTGTGTCTCAAGTCCTAGTACAGTCCCCCTTATATAGCAGAAATTTCATCACTAATTTTACAATCTAGGGGGAGTATCCCTTCCGCCAGGATTGGACAGTTTCTCTCCCTCTCTCTCTCCGCCCCCAGTCAGAATTGGATCAGGGATTTTGGAGCACCATCCGTCTTTCCCCTTTATTACCCTGCTTTGTTCAAAGCTCAACTTTTTGCCAAAAATTAGTTCTGTATCTTAACTTCATAAAATTGTACTAGCAACTGCCATATGCAACATATAGTCTGTTTGAGTTGGTCATGGGGAATCAGATAAGCCAACCGCCAAATCCGTGCGATGTAGCATGCCATGTGCCACCTTTTTGTTGTTTCCTTAAAATGTACAACAGTTATGAATATGTAAGCTCAAGCAGGTTCCTAATTTCATTTTCCACTTTTTCATCACATCTAATAATTGTCACATGTTCAAATCAGCCAGAAACCTGATCTAACTGTCCATTACAGTTCCCAGAGTTCCAGGTAAATGCAATTTATATCCTTAAAACCGCCTGAAAATTACATGAAGAATGCATAAAATTGAGATCCATCCTCAGTCTGATAGCTGCGCAAAATGCCTAAAACGAAATAGTCTTAATGAATGAGTGTGTCAGCAAATGGGCTGGCCGCTTCATCCCCCACAGCCATCTGTTTCTCTGGGTCAGCCTATGCCCAGAGGGTTTTTATGAGTCTCTTTGAAATTGACAGTTTGCTCTTTGAAGTGGGTGCAACAAGAACTTGCACCTTTTCATCATGCTTTAGTCAAGGATTGCCGTCTTTGAAATCCCTGCATTCCTGCCATCATGTCTGCAGACAGGGAATTATGACGCCTCCCGCAGAATCACATTTTATTGCAGGGTTGTTCGAGGAGATGTGCGATATCCAGCTGGAAGTGGAGCTTTTAATTGTGAAGTTTCTGCTCCAGCCAAAACCAGTTTTTCCTGAAGTACCGTCTCTTCACAGGTTACAGGAGTTTTGTGGGTGAAACCTAATATAAATTTGCTTTGGTCACCCCCCACATCATGTTTCCCTGACGTTTTTCTGTGAGAAGTGGTATCTTTTTCCATTGTGGCTTTTTAAAGCTGTTTTAATTTGCAAATACAAGTGCAGGCCGTTTTTGCTTTTGATGCTTAAAAATCCTGTCTTGGAGGTCACATCATTCTTTAATTCCTCCTCCTTGGGTGAATTTACATTGCTGCTCGTCCATAGATGGGTAGACCCCTTTCCACATGGTTCCTTAATTTTACATAAGCACAAAAGAAAAACCCAGGCCGTTTTTGGTTGCAGTGTTTGAAGGGCTGCTGTTCAAGTGAAAGTGAAAGCAAAAGGCAGGCCGTTTTTGGTTGCAGTGTAGAACTTCTTGCCATTCATGTGACAGTGAAAGCAAAGCAGGGCCGTTTTTGGTTGCAGTGTTTAAATGCTGCTATTCAGGTGAAAGGGACTTCTGTTTGGGGCCTTTAAATCCACCCCACAGTATTTGGAGACCTTTGACATCAAATACTAAGTAACAAGTTACTTACCTGTAACTGTTGTTCTCCAGCATGGGTCTGGCATGGATTCACATGCTCATGAATATTCCCCGTCGTCAGGCCGGGAATCCTAGGTAAAGAAAAAAATGAGTATCAGTTTCGTTTCTGATCTGTTTTTCTTAGTAGTAACCAATCACTGATCTCTGGGTCATACTGCCCCCAGCCAATGACTGCCTTCTACCTAAGCCCCTCCCCTGGCAGCCATCCTCAGATTTGGTAGCAGGTAAGGTGGCAGTATGACCAAGTGAAGAGCCACAGAGGGGAAGGAGGGAGGGTTCGCATGTGAATCCATGCCAGACCCATGCTGGAGAACAACAGTTACAGGTAAGTAACTTGTTCCTTCTCCAGCATGGGGTCTGGCATGGATTCACATGCTCATGAATATAAGAATACATAGCAATACACACATGTACAACCACGGTAGGTGGCAACAGGCTCAACATTAAGCAATACAATAACTCAACATTAAGCATCTCTTACCTCCTCACCAGGCTTACCTTAAGCGAACAGGTTCTGCAGCACTGCTTGGCTGACCCTGGACTCATCCCTGGAGTCCCGATCGACGCAGTAGAATCTTGTGAAGGTGTGCGTCGACCTCCACGTAGCAGCATTGCAGATGTCCAGCAGGAGCACACCAGACAGGAACGCCGTGGTAGCAGTGATCGCTCTGGTCGAATGGGCTCTCGGACGGCCGGGCAGCAGTCGGTTTGCCAACCGGTGACAGTGCATGATGCAGTCGGAGAGCCATCTGGAAATGGAAGCCTTCGAGAGAGCCTTCCCTTGATTCACAGGTCCAAAGTTCACAAACAGCTGTGATGTCTTCCGAAAACTCTTTGTGCGGTCCACGTAGAACTTCAGCGCTCTAGCCACATCCAGCGAGTGCAAAGACCTCTCGGCCGGAGACGAAGGAGACGGGAAGAAAACTGGCAACACCAAGGGCTCGTTGAGGTGGAAGTCCGACAGCACCTTGGGCATAAAGGAGGGGTGCGTCCTCAGCACCACCCTCGTGTCGTGAAAAGTCAAGTATGGAGGCTTGCAAGATAGGGCCTGGATCTCTCCCACTCGTCGTGCGGAGGTGATGGCCACAAGAAATGCCGTCTTCCACGACAGGAACTTCAAGGGCGCCGAATGCATCGCCTCGAATGGGGCACCCATGAGCCTGGTCAGCAACACGTTGAGCTCCCACGCCGGGGCAGGGGCCTTCACCGGTGGGAACGATCAGAATAGTCCATTTATAAATTCCTTCACCAGGCGATGAGACCACAAGGACGCCCGTCTTGTAGTTCTGGTGTATCGGGAGATGGCAGCCGGATGTATCTTGATGGAGGCGTGAGCCAGTCCAGCTTTGGCCAGTGACAGTAGGTACGGCAATACTTCAGGGGCCGTAATCCGCAGAAGGTTAATCTTCTGTGCACGCCGCCAGACAGAGAACCTCTTCCACTTTGTCATGATCTCTGCTTCCAAAAGATCAGGACTTGCCCGACTCCCTTGAAAGCAGACCCATAACCCCGGTTCCGAGTGCCAGCCAGTCCCAATTGGGACCTTTTGGACCCTGTCCTGGCGCCAGTGGCACCAGGCTCATAAAGATGCCCAGTCCCAGCGCTGGAAGCGCCGGGCTCATAATGCTTGGGTGGACTTACCTGCAGCAGACCATGCTGCTTACTTACCTGCCAGTTGAGCCCCTGATCCTCTTCTGTTTGGGACTACTTTTCCTGTTGGGTGGGGCAGGAGCCACTCCCTAGGTTCAGAACACTGGAACTCTTCTGGAAAGCAGGAACTCTTTTCTCACCTAGGCGAGGCTGTGGAAGGAGACACCTAAGCACTACAGGAGGCTATTTAAACCACACCCGATGGATGAATCTTGCTTTGCGTTATTCTGCATCCTCTGCAGCAGAACGCTCATCGTGTCTTCTGCTTCTGATCCTGGGGCTAAGGGAACAAAGGCTTACCATCCTGGAATCCAGTCTTCAGCAGCACCTGTAAAGACAAAGAAAGAACAGGTTAGCACTACGGTCTTCAGTGGCAGCGCATCTCTTACCTGGTCCATCGGCTGTCACCAACATCTCGCGCTGCATTCCGGCATCTGAAAGACAAAGGCTTACCTACTCTTCGCATGCTCCGGAGGTCTTCGCACTGCATTCCGGCATCTGAAAGACAAAAGCTTACCAGCTCTTTGCACGCTCCGGAGGCCTTCGGCGCTGCATCCCGCATCTGAAAGACAAAAGAAGGAGCGTTTAAAGACATTGGGCAACTTTATTACTCACGTGCCATTACTCCTTCCCACGCCGAATCCAGTGGGTATTCCAGCACCCTTCAGCTTCTCTAAAGCTCCGAACTTGTACCTGCAAAATAAAAGGGACAGTTAGTGCGCATCGTGAAGCAGGCTACAAGCGCTTACTTACGTGCTTCCAGGCGCTTCTATTCCTCACGCGGGTTCGATCCTCAACTCTCATCAGCCCGCCATCCGCCATCGCCGGAACCCTGCAAAACAAGAGATATCATTACAAAAGACTTTTAAGACATTTGAAGTGCCCAGAACTTACCGTTCGTGCAGTTATCGACGGACAGCAGTCCTCTGAGGTCAAGAGGCCTGCACCCTTATCCAGTGAAGAAACTGGTTACGGCACCCTGCCCCGAGGCAGATGGAGAGCTCGGCGTTCACTTACCTAAGGTGAGGGCGTTAACCTTTGGGGTTCTACAGGAGAAGAGAAAGGGAGGAGGAGAGAGGCACCCCAATAACCCCAGTTCATTAATCCCATATTTTCTATCTGCAGACATCTTACTCTTCGAGTCAGACATACAGTGCACAGAGGTCCAGCCCAAAGAGCCAACCGTGTGTTACACATCACCTTTGAAGATACGGCATTCACCCAGTCAAGACCGGCGCCTCTGCGGGAATCAGGTGAGCGTTACACACTTATGTCCATAGCATTTGAGAGTTGAGGACGCCCTGGCTTTCGCAAGAACCTCTCTGCAGTCAGCCGGGATATTGTATCCTCCAAGGATATCGTATGGAGCCAAGCCTGCAAGTTCAGCGACTCCGGGTCGTGATGGAGAATGGCGCCTCCGTCTCTGGAGAGAAGATCCGCGTCCGTCGCCAGCTTGATAGGTGGGGACGCTGACAAGTCCAGAAGGTCCGGGAACCAGATCCGTCTCGGCCACGCCGGTGCGACGAGGATCATCCTGCACCTGGACCTCTTGAGCTGGTTGATGAGACGGAGCAGCAACGGGAACGGAGGGAACACGTACAGGAACAAGCCGTCCCAAGGGAATGAGAAAGCATCGCCCATGCTCCTCGGTTGTGCAAACCTGCAGACGAACATCTGGCACTTGGAGTTCGTCGCCGTCGCGAACAGGTCGATCTTGGGGTTTGCCCCACCGTTGAAAGAGCCGATCCACCTGGTCCTGGCGTAGTTCCCACTCATGGCACGAGCGCAGCTCCCTGCCGACTAAGTCGGCAATGGTGTTTTTTATTCCTGCCAGGTGGAAGGGAACCAGAAACATCCCCTGGACGACGGCCCAGTGCCACAGATCCTGGGCCTCCTTGGATAGGGGTGGGGATCTGGTGCCTCCCCGCTTCTGGAGGTAGAACATCGTGGTGGTGTTGTCAGTGAAGATCCTAACCACTTTGTCTTTGAGAGACGGAAGGAACGATTTGAGCGCCCAGAACACAGCTCGTAGCTCCAGGATGCTGATGTGAAGAGACCTCTCCTTCGGGAGCCAGAGGCCTCTTGCGTGGATATCTCCAGTGTGGGCCCCCCATCCCTCCAGGGAGGCGTCCGTGGTTACCGTCTCCTGATACGTCGGGCCTGAAAGTCCATGCCTGCCGCGAGGTGCGCACGGGCACCCCACCATAGAATCGCTCGACGGAACTCCTCGTCGAGCGGGATCCTGTCTTCGAAGCTGCCCGCCGCTTGAATCCATCATGCATCGAGGAACTATTGTAGCGGACGCATCCGAAGTCTGCATAGGGGCACAAGGTAGATGCATGAGGACATCATCCCGAGGAGGGACTTGATGGACCTCACTCTGGCCACATCCGTGGCTAACAGGCGCTGCACCTTGCCCAAAATGGCCTTCGGCCTTTCTTCCGACGGAGATGCCAATCGCTTCACTGTATCGAGCTTCGCTCCCAGAAACAGTGCCACCTGCGACGGGACCAGATGGGATTTGGGGTAGTTGATGGCGAATCCCAGCTCCGTGAGCAGGCGGACGGTCCTCGCTGTGTGTTCGACGGAGAGTTCTCTTGACCTTGCACAGATTAGCCTGTCGTCCAGGTAGGGGTAGACGTGGATCTCTTGCAGGTGCAGCCGCGCCGCCACCTGTGCGAGGCACTTGGTGAACACCCTGGGTGCCGACTTTAATCTGAACGGCAGGGCTCTGAATTGGTAGCGACGCCCCTGGACTACGAATCTGAGGAACTCTGTATCCTTTTAGAATGGGGATGTGAAAGTAAGCATCCTCCAGGTCCAGTGACGATAGGAAGTAGCCCTCCTCCAGCTGTCCCAGCACGTGCTGGATGGTGACCATCCTGAATTTCTGTGCCTTGATGTACTTCTTCAACCGACGCAGGTCCAGGATGGGGCGCCAACTGCCTGTCTTCTTTCTGACGAGGAAGTATCTTGAGTATACTCCGAGCCCCGGAGCCTCTTGGGGACGAGCTCGATGGCACCCTTCTTGAGCATCGCGCTTACCTCCAACAGCAGTTGAGGGACGTGATTCTCCTTCCTGGCCACGGGAGGAATGCGCGGACACTTCTTTTGAAATTCTAGCGAGTGTCCGCGGGCCAGGGTGTCCAGCACCCAATGGTCGGTGGAGATGGACTCCCACACGCTGACGAACTTCGTCAGCCGGCCTCCCACCAGGGTGCTTCGGTGGGGGCCCCGACACTACGGCCGGTTCAGTCCTGCTTGGAAGAGGCCTTGCCACCTTGGCCTCCTTGCCGACGGCGGCGAGACCCTCCTTGCTTGCCGCAGCCTATGTATGCCTCCTGGGATGAGGAGTGGGCCGCCTGGCGGTAAGTAGAGGAGCCACCACTGGATCCCTTGGAGGCTCCCCCATCTGCCTCCAGAGCTCCGAAAGGGCTGCCGTTGCTGCTAGGGCTCGGGCTGTTTCCGTGTCTGTCTTGATGGCCTGGAGGGACTCATCCACTGTCTTTCCATACAGGTTGTTGCCGTCGAACGGCATGTCCAACACTCTGATCTGGACGTCCTGGCGAAAGTCAGTCGCCTTGAGCCATCCTCGTCGTCTGAGGCAAACCCTGTTGCCCAGTTGGCGAAATCCGGTATCGGCAATGTCCGTTGCCACCGTTATGGCGTGATCCGACGCCACCTCACCTTCCTGCAGAATCTGTAGGGCCTCCGCCCTCTTGTTGTCCGGTAGGAAGTCTAGTAGAGGAGCTATCTTGAACCAAAGCTCCCTGTCGTAACGGGCCATGATTGCTAAGGCATTGGCCGCCTTAATTGTCGCTGCCGCCGACGAGATTACTCGTCGTCCCATGGAGTCCAACTTCTTGCCCTCGCTGTCAGGCGGGGAAGTGGAAGTTGAAGCCGCAACACCCGCTGCTTTCTTCTTGGCCGCTGCCAAGACAACAGAGTCTGGCGTGGGCTGGGCCCTGAGGCACAAGGGGGCGGCATCGGGGACCCGGTACTTTTTCTCGTACCTGTCCCTCTTGGCGGGTGCCGTGGAAGGGTTCTTGAGGTTAGCCAGCCCCTCGTCCCAGATGTCGTCGAGCAACGGCACCGCGAGGACAGTCTTTCTCTTGGCCTCTCGTCGTTGGTAAAGACCTTCCTTTTTCTGTTCCTCAGGGCAGAGCTGGAAGAGCTTGGATGCCCTGGCTATCATGGCATGAAAAGAGCCAATTTCGTCGGGAGGAGAGGCCCGAGGGGGGGGGGGTGATGACGGGATGTCCGTTGTGTCATCGCCGTCGTCCGTCCCCGTCGCTGTATCCGTCACCGTATCCTCCCGAGGGTCCGGCGAGGGGGATGAGGGGTCCCATAGGCTTCACGGGCACGAAGGGCGGAGCGGGGTGGACTCTCCTCCGCTTGTTCGGAGGGCTTCCCAACGGGCCTGGTTCTGGATCCTGTCGGGGTCCGTGGTAATCTCGTCCTTATCTCAGTACATAAGGATTGGATCGCCAACAAAATGGCCACAGAGCTATCCTGGGGCTCGGGTAATGGCTGCGACGGACGGGCTGGCTGCTCCACTGGGCCCTCGTTGTCGCCATTGTCGCTATCTTCGATCACATCAGTGGGAACCTACCCCTGGGATCGAACCTTCTCGAACCTCTCATTGAGGCCCATGAACCTCTCGTTGAGACCTTTCACGGTTTCCACCGGATTCTCCTCGGAGGCTGAATCCGAGTCGTAATGGCCACCGCCCCGCTCCCTCCTCCCCCCTCTTTTTCTGCCTGGGTCTTCACAGGGGCCTTAATGGTCTGGAAAGAGGATTCCCTCTGCGGTGGCAGGGAAACTCTGGGCCCCGAGGCCGCCTCCACCGGTGTGGCGTGGCTCCGACAACCTCGATAGAGGCCTTTGCCGGGTGGATCAAGGCCCTCACCACCCTAGGTGCGTCCTGGGCCTTGGCTTTGGGGGGAGGGTCATCGCCTCGCTCCCCCTCGGCTCCCTTCGAGATCGACCGGGGCCTCTCCAGAAGCTTACCCGGGTTCTCGGACTTCCTCTTCCCCGAACCAGAGCGCTAGTTCGTGGTTGATTGTGCCGGGGAAGTTGCGCCCTGCCTGGCAGCTGAGGAGCCCGACCGTTAGGCGCTCCTGGTGCCCGCGGACTCACGGTGCTTGGCCTTCTGTTGGGCCCCCGTTGCCGGGGCGCCCTCACAGGACTTAGACCGCTCAGACTTTTTCTTCGCCTTCTCACCTGCTGTGCCCTTCTCCAGTCAGGCGGCGAGGCAGGAACGACTATCTTGCTTGGTCCGTTCCGACAGGTTCTTGCAGAACGCACAGTCCTTCACGTGCGTCTTATCCTCATGGAGGCAGTAGAGACATCTCGAATGCTCGTCCTCCTTGAAAACATTTTGCAATCCGCATCCTGGGCAGCTCCTTAACAGCTTGGATCCGGGCGTCGAGCTTCCCTTGTCCTGGGCCATGTCCGTTGAGGTAGGCCACAGATCTTCTGGAATCCTCCAAGAAGCGTAACTCGACGAAAACCTCACCCTTGAGGGGCGTAGAAGAATTCCGAAACAGGTCCCAGTTATCGGAAGTACAAATGGTGGAGCTTGAGGCTCGATTAACCGAAAAAATAAAATCTCCTGAAAAAGCACGAAAACGCAGTCAAAGCTCGAGAGCTAAACACGAGGACTCCCAACACTTGAACGTGCAGTAAACATCTGAGGATGGCTGCCAGGGGAGGGGCTTAGGTAGAGGGCAGTCATTGGCTGGGGGCAGTATGACCCAGAGATCAGTGATTGGTTACTACTAAGAAAGATAGATCAGAAACGAAACTGATACTGATTTTTTTCTTTACCAAGGATTCCCAGCCTGATGACGGGGAATTTTCATGAGCATGTGAATCCATGCCAGACCCCATGCTGGAGAATGTGGAATGCCAAGCATTTGTAATTGGTGTCTGCCATAGCTAATACTTGAATAGAATCTATTCCTAGGGGTGTGGCCAGCAGCCCACAAGATAGTCGCTTGATTCTGTCCCTCCCTCGGACTGAATGATACAACATCTATTAACAAATGAATGTTGTGAACTAATACTCCTCCTCTGCACTATGGAGGTATCTCATGCAGCCAGGACGAGGAGTGCAATCGATAACAGCGCTCTTTATCTCATGCCGTGGTTCGCGTCAGGAGCAGACTTTGAAGAAAGACTGACCTTCTGCAGTCTAGACGTGCCGCAGAGAAGGGGGTGAGTGAATGGCACACTGTAACTGCACTAGCCATGTCATGATATTGATATAGCAGCGGTATGATACCCAGCTGTCAAGTCGACGGTATACTGTGGTTTTCACAGTTTTGATCAATTATTTAAAATGCCCCTTTAACAGCATGTTGGAAAAAACAGCTCTACAATGTCAGAGTCTATGACAAAGAAAACACCAAATTATTGTTTAGGCTTTATTCAATCGAGGTTTACTTTGCTTTCACTAGATTGGATAAGGCCTAGTCTACAAAAAATGGTTTCTATATTTTGGGGTCCCAATTATAATAAAAAGAGTATGTTAAATGCTGTGATGCTGCATTGTATTCCTGCTCGGGGACCAGTCCATTTTTAGGGTTACCCCTTTTATATAAATGTTAACAGTAGCACATGTTTACCTATCACAATTGATTAACAATTGTCAATTAGAATGCCACTTTACCAACAACGATTGATCTAGCACCCCACTGAAACATTACTGGAATAGCTACTCTTCCCAAGCATTGTGCTGCAGCTTTGAGCGCTATAAATATAAGATGTTCCTATTAAGCAACTCACAATGACTTCATCTGAAGGACAGTATAGAAAGATAAGCTAACAAACTAGTGGCTTCCCTTAAAAATTATCTCTACAGGGCATATGGATCTCTGCCTAGCGACATCAGGAGGGATTTTTCTGAAGGAAAGCGCTACATGTCTGCACCTCAGTGACTCCTTCCCCCCTGCCAGTGCCGATTGCCTAGCTTTCCTGCTCATGAACATAAAAGTTCAGAATATATTGTGCGTCCAAGATCACAAGGTGCCAATTGCTACAGTTAAGAATAATGCAACCACCAAGCCTGCCACTACCATCAATTGTATGTAAAATGCAACATATAGCAAAACAGTCATAATTTTGCTGCATCAAAGTTCAAGCCCGAGAGGTATTGCTCATCAGCCTGGTTCAAATATTAAATTTGGGTATTCATGTTTTTGGAAGTTTCTTCAATTGTAGGTACATTGCTCCGCTTTGCATGTCCACTTAGCCACTGTCATATTCCATGATCAAATTGTGTCTAGCAAGATCATAACAAAATAAAAAGTGACATATGTTATAAATGTTCCCGATTATTCCCGATTTACCATAACCAACAGTTTATTCTGAACAAGTTCCCAGCCACATGCCACTGACCTTTGACTCGGGTTCAAGGCCTGGCTCAGAATACTTGACTGGCCCCAATTTTGAAACATTAATAACACTGGGAGGCGACCAAACAGCATGTGGTCTTGTACAAAACATGAAGAATAGATGCCTGGTTTCCAAGGTTACCAGCAGCTAAAAACGTATTTAGCAAACATTTTTTTAACAATTGTTAACAAATGAACTGTCAGGAATCGTAAATTAGTGGAACTTGGATTGCCGTGTTTCAGATATTTCTAAAGCTTGGTGACAAGCATTACTAACATGTTTAAACAATATTACTTGTAATTGGCTAATCCTGGAAACACTTAAAATCCAAAGTAAAAAATGTCATGGTGCGCTAGCTACTACATGTAAATGTACAATTAGCAGCAGAAAATGAAGCCAGATTTATTTCCACCTCACTGTTTTGAGAAGGTCCAGCAAGGTTTTCTTTCCTAGTTAACACACTTTGTTGGCTTCATTGCTTCACAACTAATCACAGTCCTGTGAGAGGAAATGGAGATGGCAGATGATAAACTGGTATAAAGGACATGAAAGTTATTGTTTGTATGTACAGCCGATGGGCTTTGGCGCTTTAGAACTGAAATAACAAAAACTCATAAGTGAAGGTCTTGTCATGCTTTCATACCGGTATACAACATCCCTAAACTGCACATTCAGCATCAGCGCTGAAGAGACATGACGGGCATGATGTGCTTCGAAAAACTGGCGCTCGGATTACCTTAATGGGGATGCTCAACAGTGACATCTAATGTCCCTATTAATTAAGGCAATGCATAAGGAGAACTTTTCAAATACGCTCCAAAGATTGAATAAAATACCTTTGTAGTGCAAGCTGTGTTATTAAGCGCTTCTTTCCTCATACTAAACATCTCCTCAATATGGCTGAAGCTAATGAGGAATCTAGCAATACCACGGCAACAAATGACTTATCCTCTATAAATACTTGCATTAACCAATTTAGAATGGGCCAAAATGCACTCTTCCATCCCCACACTTAATACACATTCTGTCTGTACAAAAGGACTTCCATACCTTCAAAAATAAAATTAAAATGTTCTATGAAAGGTTGGAAAATTACCAGGTTACTCAACGTAGTGACCACCTTACTCATAGTCCGTAGTCCCCTTTCCTCCACACTTATGGGACATCTCTCCGTCCTGTGGGACGGGACCAGAGCACTTTGTAAAAAGCATCCAAGTTTTTCAAAAATGTGTCCTTCCTCTCTTTCTTGCGCAGGGCCCGGCAAGCAGCCGTAACCCCGCCCACCTTGGCTCCGCCCCGCACATCGCCCATGAGTCCTTTTCTATCGCCAGGTCAAAGACCCATTAGCAATAACAAAGGAACCTTATTAGAGGGGACATCCACCCATAGTTCCTGTAAGGAGTGCTTGGGATTCTCCCATAAGTAGGGAGGAAAGGGGACGGGATGTAGGAGTATTACCACGTTACTCACCGTAGTGACCACCTTACTCCTAGTCCATAGTCCTCTTTCCTCCATACTTATGGGAGAATCCCAAGCACTCCTTACAGGAACTATGGGTGGATGGAAATACCCCTTACTGAAAAAGGTTTTTCAGTACAGCCTGACCAAACTGAGCGTCAGCTCTTGAGCTCATGTCGAGACAATAATTCTTACAGAAAGCAGATGGGGAGGCCCAAGTAGCTGCCCTAGCAATGGACTCCCAGGGGACATATTTCTGAAAAGCAACCGCAGCTGCCTTACCCCGCACCAGGTGTTCATGAATACCCCTAAGAGGTTTCAGCCCTTGGACGGTGAAGGACTCCGTGATGCAGGCGGCGATCCACCTAGAAATAGTTGCCTTAGACGCCTGCCTGCCCTGGGGGTTACCGAAGGTCACACAAAGTTGAGAAGTACTCCTAAGCTCAGAAGTCCTGTCCAGGTAGAACTTAAGAGCTCTTCGGACATCAAGACAGTGCAGAACCCTCTCAGCCTCATAGGTAGGGTTCGGAAAAAAGACTGGAAGGGAGATTGATTCAGATGGAATTCGGTCACCACCTTCGGTAGAAAGGTCGGGTTTGTCCGAAGGACTACCTTGTCCTTGTGAAAGACCAAGAAAGGATGCTCCACTGACAATGCCTGGAGCTCACTCACTCTCCTTGCCAACGTAACGGCGACCAAAAAGGACACCTTCCAAGACAATTACTTGAGGTCCACCGTAGCCATTGGTGGAAAGGGTTTATGGCACAGTGCCGTCAGGAAAACATTTAGGTCCCACAGCGGGTGCGTACTACGAACCGGAGGGTAGAGGTGTGTCAAACCTGCAAAATGCCTCCTAACCACTGGGTTACTCAGAGAATATGAGCACTGGTCTGTAGAAAGATAAGCGGAAACCGCTGAAAGGTAAGTCCTGCATGACAGAACATGAACCCCTGACTCTGCTAGGAAGGACACAAAGGACAAGACTGTCAATCGTGGGCACCCTTGGATCCAACTTCTTCTCCAAACACCAATGACAGAACCTGAGCCATTTACTCTTGTACTGAGATCTGGTCGAGGGTTTCCTGGCTGCCTGGATAATGCGCATGTTAACCGTAGACACATTCAGATGCTCTAAAGACTTTAACTCAGGTACCATGCCGCCAAGCGGAGCGATTGTGGGGAGGGGTGCCACACCTGCAGTTCCCCCTGGTGAAGAAGATCGGAAGTTACTGGTAACCTGATCGGCGGATACATTAACAGGTGTTGAAGTCCTGAGAATCAAAACCTGGCCGGCCACTACGGGGCTACTAGTAGAAGGGAACAGTTCACCGAGTTCTTCAACTTCCAGATGGCACGGTGAACCAGAGGCAGAGGCGGGAAGGCGTAAGCTCTCATGTTGTGCCATGGAACTCGAGGGCATCCCCCAGAGGGGAGGATCCCAGCCCTCCTCTGGAGGCATACCGAGGAAGCTTCTTTTTCACCGCTGTAGCGAAGAAGTCCACCTCCGGTGTGCCCCAACGCGAGAAAATCCATGAGAGGACCTCTGCCTTCAATTCACACTCGTAGCTGACCACCGTCCGCCGGCATCCGCTGTGATATTCAGCTGGTCCCGGATGTGCACTGCAAGCAGCCAGACACCATGAAGCACGGGCCACTCCCATATCTGGATGGACAGGTCCAGGAGGGGGGGTGGGGAGGTGGGGAGGGGGAGAGACTTCGTTCCCCCTTGCTTGTTGATGTAATACATTGACACCACGTTGTCCGTGCGTATGCGGACCACCTTGTTGACAATCAGCGGTCTGAACGCCCTGAGCTCCAGGAAGATCGCCAGGAGCTCCAAGTGATTTATGTGCAGGAGCTTGTCCTGAGGCGACCAGAGGTCTGAGACCTGAAGAAGATCGAACGTCGCACCCCACCCCAGAAGGTTGGAGTTCGTCGTGATCATCACCGTGGGGGCTGGGTCCTAAAACCCCACGCCCCCCGACAGGTTGCTGAGAGATGACCACCAATCCAGGTCCACTCTCATGGAATCCGGAATCATTATCTGCTTGGAATCTGGGTCCACAGCCTGACGCCAGGAACTCCGAAAAGCCATCTGGGTCCGTCTCATCTTGAGACGAGCAAGAGGAAGAGCCAGTACACACGAGGCCATGAGGCCCAGAAGCCTCTGGGACCACCAGGCCGACATGCTCTCCGACTGCGCAAACATCTGACACGTGGCTAACAGATCCGCCATTCTGTCCCCAGTCAGATACACTCTGCAGTCGATCATGTTTCAACGAAAACCCAGGAAAATCAGGTCCTGTGAGACCATCCTGGAGGATTTCCGCCAGTTCATCTACAGCCCAAGATGGAACAGGAGCTGAAGGAGAGACTGGAGGTAGCCCGCTGCTGCCAGTGGACAAGGGCTGCGTAAGAGCCAGTCGTCCAAATAAGGATACACATGGATACGCTGTAGATGAAGATAGGCCGCAATCACCGACATCATCTTCGTGAAGACACGCGGCGCCGAGCTGAGGCCAAAAGGAAGCACCCGAAACTGGAAATGCTCCTCTCCCAAAGAGAAGCAGAGATATTTCCGGTGTGGATTTCAAATCAGGATATGCATATACGCATCCTGAAGGTCCACAACGCTGAGCCAATCGCCAATCTGTAAGGAGGAGCTTATCTGGTTGGGCGTGATCATCTTGAATTTCTCTTCGGGTAGGAAAAGATTGAACTGGGAAAGGTCTAGGATGGTGCGCAGGCCAGCCTGGTTGGGTTTGGGCACCGTAAACAGCCGGGAGTAGAAGCCCTCCCCTCACCCCCCAAGGGGAACAGGTTCCACAGCTCTGAGGTCCAGAAGTTTCTGAACTTCGGCCTTGAGGGAGGGTGAGCCAGACAGCTGAAAAGGAGGGTTGAGGGGTGGGGTAGGGGGTAAAGGTAAGCAGAAGCCCGCTCGAGCGACTGACGAGACCCATCTGTCTTCTGTGATGGTCTGCCATGCCTCCCAATGAGACACAATGCGTCCTCCCACCGGGGTCTCGTGCGAGCGCGGAAAACACTCATTTGGTAGGCTTATCAGTGGCGGTGCCACCTGAACCTGATGAGGAGGCTGAGGAGCGAGAGAAAAACCGTGTGCGCCGTTGTCTACGGCGGTTATTCCCCGCTGGAGTATCCACTCTGTGGGATTTTCGGTCGAGGAAGCCCCTACAACCAGAGGAGGGTCGACTGTGACAACGGTCTCTGGGATTTGAAAGGAGCTTTGACCAGAACAGACAATGATTTAGCCGTCTGAGTGCTATCCTTGGTCTTGGTGAACTCTACATCAGTAGAAGAATGAAAAACCTCCTTACCATCAAATGGAAGATCCAACACCTTGTCTTGCACTTCCTTAGAAAATTTAGTAGCATGCAGCCACGCCTGCCGTGAGGTATCAACCCCCAGCATAAGGCCCTGAGCCGAGGTGTGATGAGCCGCAGCCTCCAGGAGATCCTGGGCCAAGAGCCTGGCATCGGAAAGGCCTCCTTTGAAGTCCTCCAGCTTCTTGACCGGGATGTGCTCCTCAAACTGACGGACCTTTCAACATCCGCATGTTAGCTCCCACTAATATCAACTCAGCGTTGGCCTGCCTGAGCTGCAAGGCCGAGTTGGCAAAAATTTTTCTCCCTAGGGAGTCAAGGAGCTTGTCCTCTTTTCCCAAGATCTGAGCAGCCGTCGTGGAAGAGGATGCTGCAGGTCTGGATTGCAACGTGGCCGCAGCCACCACTGTGGAGGAGGGAGGCGTACAAGACAGGCCACCTCTTCCCAGGAATGTAGCCTGTACCTCGCGTCAATCTTCTTATTGACAAAAAGTCCAGAGTGCGGCTTTTCCCAGACTCTTCGGACCTCGGCCAGAACGTCCTTCTGCAGGAACAGGCCGGTACCCTCCAAGGGAGACAGGGTGAACGCCCCAGAAAGCACGCCCTCCTGCGGAGCGGTGCCTCGGGCACCGGAACATCTAAGAAACTCATGTCCAGTACCCAGTCATGAAAGGCTCTGATAGAGCGGGGAAGGTCCTCCTTGTCCTGATCGCCTTCAGGATCATCTGACAGGTCAGGATCCTGCTGAGCCGTGTCAGGCAC
The DNA here is from genome assembly GCF_040938575.1 of Ambystoma mexicanum. NCBI lineage: Eukaryota > Metazoa > Chordata > Amphibia > Caudata > Ambystomatidae > Ambystoma > Ambystoma mexicanum. The sequence continues at coordinate 302,973,303 of NC_090935.1, read as the reverse complement.
TGCCTTGTCCACTGGGGACAACGGAGGCACAGGCGGAAGAGCCGGGGGAGGCACCACGGGCAAGGGAAGCACCGGCTGAACCACCGGAGGAATGGGTGGAGCCAGAGATGCAGGTGGACAATCTCCTTGAAAAGCCCTTTGAAATATTCCCTCATGGGGTCGGTGCGCATAAGCGCTTGAAATTTACCGAAAAAGGCATCCTCAGGAGATTGTTTCGGAACCTGAGGAGGCCTCTCATGAGGTGGACAAATCCAGGGATGTAACGGGGAAGGGTGCCACACTGGCCCCTCCACCGACGTATCCACATAAATCAAAGGTGCCGCCCCCGCGGGCAACGAAATATTGTGCGGAAGAGGCATCCAGGCGTTCCAATCATAAACCGGCCGGTAAGGATGCGCACAAGGGACCTTAGGTTCACCAAAGGGACAGAGCCCTACACCAGAGGCCGATGGCTTAGTTGTAGGGGTAGCACCTAAAATGTCCGCCGTGGTCGTGGCGGGAACGGGCGCCATTTTGTCCTCATCTGAGGGGAACTGCGGCACGTGAGGAAGTGAGGCAGGGGTCCCCGCGATGGATGGGGGTCTTAATCATAGCCTTAACATAAGGAACCTCGGCAGAGCCGGTACTATGAGGCCTGGAATGTTTTTGAGACATACCAACCGCCAAATTAGCCTTCGAAGGACGGACCTCGGCACTGCTGGTAAAAGAAGAACTTTGCTTCTTTGCCCCTCAACAAATCTGGTGTCACCACAAGAGCGGGAACGGTGAGCAACCGCTTTCACCGACAAGGCCTTGTCTGGCCTCTCAGAACTGTTGGTAGCTTTAGCCTCTGAACGAGGGACCTTGGACCCAAGCCCGGTAACAGCATTATCTGCACGGGCCTCGAACATCCGTACAGTTAGAACAAGCCCAGCCAAGGCCTCGGGGCGCACCCCGGTCTTGTTTTTGAGGGAAGCAGAAAGAGGCCTCAGAGCGAGGTCCGTTATCCCACGATTCAGTAGAACTGGGTCTGCAAACAGCCCCCACAGGAGGGGCCTCGGAGCGTACTCCGGTGTTCACAGGCCCCTTACGGAGACCCTCAGAGAAAACTCCAGTAGAACCCCGGTGACAGAGCGATCAATGCCCCTCCCGGACCGAGAGGAACCCGGAAAGGTATCCCCCGGCTGGGGTGCTCTGAAAAGTAAAGAACTTACCAGGCGTTTTTTCTTCTCGTCGAACGCCTGAAAATGCGTAGGAGGAGTTCGTCGGAACAACTCCTCCCACCGCTCCAACCGACGTTGAAGTGCCCGGACCGAAAGGGAGTCACAGTAAAAACAGGAGTCCCAACGGTGTTCCGGACCCAAACACTATAAACAAAGAAGATGGGGATCCGCCCTCGCAAAGCGACATGATGAACAATCTGGAAAGTCTAACTTGAAAGACAGACTAATAAACGAACGCTAGCGAGAGCCAGAGAGGAAAAAAGGGAAGAAAATCTTCAGAGGATGCAACTGCGTCCGGCCCCGATCGAGCGGAGAAAAGTACTGAGGGCCAATGCGCGGGGCGGAGTCAAGGTGGGCAGGGTTATGGCCGCGTGCCGGGCCCCACGCAAGAAAGAGGATGGACACATTTTGGGAAAAATGTTGATGCTTTTTACCAAGTGCTCCGGTCCCGTCCCACAGGACGGAGAGATGTCCCATAAGTATGGAGGAAAGGGGACGGGACGTAGGAGTAGTAACATTACCCACTTTGAAGACAGGAGGAGAAGAGAATGCTCATTTCTATGCAATTCCAGAAAAAGCAGAGCACAACCCGATTAAGTTACTGGCGAAATGAATATCTAAAGCTTTGGGCAACTCCTTTTCGGCTCCATTAGAGCTACAGAGAGCTCACAGAGTAAAACCTTGATTTATGTCAAACAACCCATCTCCTAGACCATTATTGGGGTGCTTGCTGTTGCTAAAGGAAAAGTCGAAAAGTGCAAAGTCCGATGTGCATCCAAACAACAATCTCAAATTATTTTTGCTGGTCAACGTCTTCTTTTCCCCAGATTTTTATAAAGTCACTCAGAATAAGAGGAAATGTTTTTTTAGACTTGTGACCAACCTTGGAAAAAAATTAAATTTTATACGGTTAACTGCCAAAGTGATTATCACCATACCAAATGGTCCAACTAAAGAATCTCAAAACAGATCTCACATGCCTACAATAATTAACTTTCTTTCATCTCAAGCGGTTCCTTTTTCTTTTCTCATTTCATGTTTTCTAAAAGAATACACTTGTCTTTCTCAAGGCTTGACTAGATATTTGTAAATTCTCCACTCTCATCAGCTGTAAAACACTCTAAGATCGGCTCGTTATCTATTAGAGACCACACGCCAGCTTACTCCACATATGAGAGAGAACCCAGTACAGGCAAATTCAGCTAGATTGAGATTCAACTCCTAATTGCTGAAAGATCCAAAATGTATTAATAAAATCATTATAATAACTATATATAAAAATATTTTAGCAATAATCCTGCTAAGGACACATCAAGTCATAGCAATTGGGATGCTTTTAAATACTAATTTATAGGCTTTGCTGTTTAGTTTGTTGCTTTTAAAATGAATACCAACTGATTTACATTTCTAGAAACATCGTTTTATAGTATTGCTTCAGATGATACTACAAAAGATACGACAAAGTGTATAAAAGGTAATACCGAAAAAGCTTGTAGCTACCTACTTTGGGTTAAAGCTAAATATGACGGTGGATCATATAAGGTAGGTATGCTCTTAACTTCCTATCTGAAGCACAAGAAAGAACAATCCACAATTACCCCTATACCCAATGTAATGGGCAAAATTAATAAAGTTACTCACCGTAGTGACTACCTTAATCCTAGCCCATAGTCCCCTTTCCTCCATACTTATGGGGCATTCCTTACTGTGGGACGGGACCGGAGTACTTTTGTAAAAAGCATCAAATTTTACAAAAATGTGTCCTTCTCTTTTTATGTTGGGTACTGCATGTGGCCGTAACCCAGCCTTCCTTGGCTCCGCCCAGCGCATCACCCATCAGTCCTTTTCGATCGCCAGGTCCGAGACCTTTAAGCAATAACAGAGGAAACTTATTAGTGGGGACGGTGGGCGGACATATGGAGAAAAGGGGACTATGGATTAGGAGTAAGGTAGTCACTACGGTGAGTCACTTTATTATGCTCCTACGTCCCTGTCCTCTTTCCTCCATACTTATGGGAGATTCCCAAGCACTTCTCACAGGAATTATGGGTGGATGGAAACTCCTTATTGAAACAGGTTCCCAAGCACAGCTTGACCGAACTGAGCATCAGCCCTGGAGCTCCGGTCCAGACAGTAATGTTTACAAAACGCCGACTGGGAGACCCACTTAGACGCTTTCGCGATGGTCTCCCAGGGAACATATTTTTGGAAGGCAACGGCAGCCGCCTTGCCCCACACAAGGTTAGCATGAATTCCCTTTGGGGCCCGAAGACCCTGAATGGTACACGCCTCAGAAATACAGGCAGCAATCCATCGGGAGATGGTTGCTTTCGCGGCCGGCTTTCCCTGCAGATTTCTGAAGGTCACACAAAGCTGCGAAGAGTTCTTAAGCTCCGATGTTGTATCCAGATAGAATTAAAGGGCTCTTCTAACGTCCAGGCAATGCAAAACTCTTTCAGCATCTGAGGCCGGGTCTGGAAAGAAGACCGGCAATGAAATTGACTGATTCAAATGAAAATCAGAGACAACCTTCGGAAGAAAGGAGGGATTCGTCCGCAGGACAACCATGTCCTTATGAAAAGTAAGTAATGGATGCTCTACTGACAAGGCCTGAAGCTCACTTACACGCCTTGCCGAAGTCACAGCAATCAAAAAGGACACTTTCCACGAAAGGTACTTAAAATCGACAGTAGCCATGGGCTCAAAAGGCTTTTGACACAAGGCTGTAAGGACCACATTCAGATCCCACCTTGGATGCAGGTTGCGAACAGGAGGGTAAAGATGTAATAGGCCCGCAATGTGTCTTTTAATGACCAGATTCGTCAGTGAAAAAGAGCACTGGTCAGTGGACAGGTAAGCGGCGACAGCCGACAAATAAGTCCTGCAAGCCCGATTCTGCCAGATGTGAGACAAAAGACAGGACTATGTCGATAGTAGCCTCCCTGGAGTCCAACTGCCGAGCTAAACACCATTAGCAGTACCGTAACCATTTACTCCTATATGGAGATCTTGTCAAAGGTTTCCTGGCCGCATGAATAATGCGCATACTATCCGCGGACAAATTGAAACGCTCTAAAGATCTGAACTCAGGCACCAGGCCACCAAGCTGAACGATTGTGGGGAGGGGTGTCACACCTGCTGATCGCTCTGGTGAAGCAGACTGGGAACCAGCGGAAGCTTGAGAGGCGGACACAGCAATAGATGCTGAAGCTCCGAAAACCAAAACCTGGCCAGTCACCAAGGGGCTATGAACAGGAGAGAGCAATTCACTGTGTTACTTGCTTGCAAAGCGCCCGATGAATCAGAGGAAGGGGCGGAAAAGCATAGACCCTCATGTTGTGCCATGGAATTTCAAGAGCATCTCCCGGAAGGAGGCTCCAAGCCTGTTCCTGGAGGCATACAAAGGAAGCTTCCCGTTTGTCAATGTTGCAAAGAGGTCCACTTCTGGAGTGCCCCAAGAGCGAAAAATATCCAAGCGCATCTCCATGTTCGGTTCCCACTCGTAGCTGACCACTGTTCGTCGGCTGAGAGCATCTTCAGTGACATTCAGCTGGCCCGGGATGTGAACGGTTACCAGCCAGATACCAAGCTGAATGGCCCATTCCCAAATCTGAATGGCAAGATCCACAAGAGGACGAGGCCTGGTACCCCCTGCTTGGTGATATAGAACATGGACACTGCATTGTCCGTGCAGACACGGACCACCTTGTTGACAATGCCTGGTTTGAATGCTTTTAGCGCCAGGAATATCATCAGGAGCTCCAGATAATTTATATGACTTTGTCGGTCCTGTGGCGACCAAAGATCTCAAACCTGGAGATTATCCAATGTCGCACCCCAACCCAGAACAGAAGAATCCGTTGTGACAGTCAATATTGGGCAAGGGTCCTGGAAAGGAGCACCCACCGACAGATTGCTGAGAGACGACCACCACAATAGGTCTGTCCTCATGAAAGGTGGAACCAGTATCATTTTGGAATATGGATCCACAGTTTGAAGCCAGGAGCTCCAAAGAGACAACTGTGACCACCTCATCTTGAGACGAGGAAGAGCCAGCACGCACGAAGCCATGAGGCCAGAAGCCTCTGGAACCACCAGGCCGACATGCTCTCCGACTACATAAACACCTGACACGTGGCCAACAGATCTGCCATTCTGTCCCCAGTCAGGTACACTCTGAAATTGATCGTGTTCCAACGAAAACCCAGGAAAATCAAGTCCTGAAAGGCCATCTTGGAGGATTTCCACCAGTCCACCGACAGCCCAAGGTGGAACAGGAGCTGGAGGAGAGAGTGAAGGTTGCTCGAGGCTATCAGTGGACAAGGACTGCGCAGCAGCCACTCGTCCAAATAAGGATACACATGGATAACCTGTAGCCGAAGAAATTCTGCGATGACCGACATCTTCTTAAAGACGCGCAGTGCCGAACTGAGACCAAACAGGAGCACATGAAACTGGAAATGCTCCTCCCCCATGGAAAACCACAGGTATTTCCGATGCAGACTCCAAATGGGGATATGCATATATGCATCCTGAAGGTACAACACGCTGAGCCAATCGCCCTTCTGTAAAGAGGACTTTATCTGACCGGGAGTGATCTTGAATTTCTCTTGGGGAAGAGAAAGGTTGAACTGGGAAGAGGTCTAGGATGGTGCGCAGGCCAGCCTGGTTGAGTTTGGGCACCGTTAACAGACCGGAGTAGAAGCCCTCCCCTCGCTCCCCCAGGGGAACGGGTTCCACCGCCTTGAGACCCGGAAGCTTCTGGACTTCAGCTCTGAGGGAGGGCGTCCCCGACTGCTGGAAGGGAGGAATGATGGTGGGGTAGTGGAAAGGGGCAGGCAGAAGCCCGCCCAAGCAATGGACAAGACCAACCAATCCTTGGTCATGGTCTGCCACGCCTCCCAGTGAGACGTAATGCACCCTCCCACCAAGGTCTTGTTCAAGTGCCGAAAAACATCAATTAGCGGACTTCTCGGTGGAGAGACCACTTGATCCTGAAGAGGAGGCAGAGGGCCAAAAGAAAAATCAGCCTCGCTGCCATTTCCAATGAGAGTTCCCAGATGGAGGATTGACCTTGCGTGTCCTCCGATCCAGAAACCCTCAAAAACGAGGAGGGCCAAGGCTGAGATGACATTCTTTGAGCTTTGAATGGCGACTTCACCAACACGGACAGGGACTTGGCTGTTTGAGTGCGGTCTTTAGTCTTAGTCAACTCCACATCCGTTGAAGAATGTAACAGTTCTTTGCCGTCAAAAAGTAGGTTCAGAACCTTATCCTGGACCTCCTTAGAGAACTTTGTGGCATAAAGCCAAGCCTGATGAGAGGCGTCAACACCAAGCATGAGGTCCCGAGCCGAGGTGTCAATATGATGAGTCGCGGCCTCGAGCTTATCCTGCGCCAGAATTCTGGCATCCAACAAGCCACCCTTAAAATCATCCAGCTTGTCCGCAGGAATGAACTCCTCAAATTCAGCTAGACCTTTCCACATTTTCATATTTGCTGCCGCTAAGATGAGCTCCGAGTTTGCCTGGCGCAACTGCAGGGCCGAATTAGCGAAGATCTTTCTCCCCAAGGAGTCAAGCAACTTGTCCTCCTTGGCCAGAACCTGGGCTGACGGTGTAGAAGACGCGGAAGCCGGTCTGGAATGTAATGTGGCATCTGCCACCACTGTGGAGGAAGGGAGCGGGCAAGACGCTAAGGCTACCTCTTCAGAAGTGTGAAGCGTATAATAATCCTCTTGTTAATGTGAAGTCCAGAATGTGGTTTATCCCAGACCTTGCAGGCCTCTGCCAAAACATCCCTCTTGTGGAACAAGCCGGTACCCTCCTGAGAAGACAAGGTGAATGCCCCAGAAAGCACACCCTCTTGGGGAGCGGGTGCCTCAGGTACTGGTACATCCAGAAGAGACATGTCCAGAACCCAGTCATGGAACGCTCTAACAGAATGGGGCTGGTCCTCGCTATCCTGATCCCCCTGCATGTCATCTGACACGTCCGGATCGACCTGCGTCACATCTGGCTCTGCTGAAGACTCGTCTATTGGAGAAAAGGGAGGCAGGGGCAGAAGGACTGGAGGTGGGGCAATAGGTAGAGGTAGAACAGCTGCCGGGACAACCAGTGCTACGGCTGGAACCGTCGGCACAGAAGCAGGCGCTGGAGGGCAGATTTCCCTTAAGAGACCTCTGAAATACTCCTTCATGGGGTCAGAGTGTATTAGCCTCTGAAAAAGGCATCCTCTGCCGAAGGGTTAGGCATTGGAGTGGGGAGAAGCTGCTCATGAGAGTTAATTCCAAGGCCATAATGGAGAGGGATGCCAAGAAGGGCCTCCTCCAGTCTGATCAACATCGATCAAAGGTGCAGATTTGGCAGGCAGTGGGACAGTGTGCAGTAATGGCATCCGAGCATTCCAGTCATAAACTGGACGAAAAGTATTTGCACCAAGAAGTCGATATTCACCTGAAAACACGCTCCCAGCACCTGACACCGATGGCGTAGGTGTAAAGGAGAAATCCAAAATGGTCGTCTTCGTTCACGCGGGAACGGTGGTCATTTTGTCAGCGTCTGAGGAGAACTGCGTCACATGTGAGTGAGGCACAGATCTCCACAGACGGGTCAGGGGCCTTGAGTTTAGCCTTGACACAAGGAATCTCGGCAGAGCCGGAACTGTGTGGCCTAGGATGTTTCTGAGACATACTATAGGCCAAATTAGCCTCTAGAAGAGGAACCTCGGCAGAGCCGGTAAGAGAGGAATTAGGGTCAGCAACCTCACTCTGTGCCCCCTCAACAGAACCGGTATCACGACAAAGACAGGAATATTGAGGAATCCACCTCACAGACAAGACCTTGACATGTCTCTCAGTTCTGTCGGTCACCTTAGCGTCAGAAAGAGGAACCTCGGAACAGAGTCCGGTAAGGAACAAGTTACTTACCTGTAACTGTTGTTCTCCAGCATGGGTCTGGCATGGATTCACATGCTCATGAATATTCCCCGTCGTCAGGCTGGGAATCCTCGGTAAAGAAAAATCAGTATCAGTTTCGTTTCTGATCTGTCTTTCGTAGTAGTAACCAATCACTGATCTCTGCGTCATACTGACCACAGCCAATGACTGCCATCTCCCTAAGCCCCGCCTCTGGCAGCCATCTTCAGATTTGGTAGCACGTGAAGAGGCAGTATGACCAAGTGAAGAGCCGCAGAGGGGTAGGCGGGAGGGTTCGCATGTGAATCCATGCCAGACCCATGCTGGAGAACAACAGTTACAGGTAAGTAACTTGTTATTTCTCCAGCATGGGGTCTGGCATGGATTCACATGCTCATGAATAAAAGAATACATAGCAGTACACACATGCACAACCACGGGAGGTGGCAAAGGCTCAACATTAAGCATTACATCAAAAACTCAACATTAAGCAATTCTTACCTCCTCACCAGGCTCACCTTAGGCGAACAGGTTGCGCAGCACTGCTTGGCCGACCCTGGACTCCTCCCTGGAATCCCGATCGACGCAGTAGAATTTCGTGAAGGTGTGCGTCGACCTCCACGTAGCAGCCCTGCAGATGTCCAGCAAGGGCACACCAGATAGGAACGCCGTGGTAGCTGCAATCGCTCTGGTGGAATGGGGTCTCGGACGGCCAGGCAGCGGTCGGTTTGCCAACCGATGACAGTACATGATACAGCCGGAGAGCCATCTGGAAACGGAAGCCTTCGAGAGAGCCTTCCCCTGATTGACGGATCCAAAGTTCACAAAAAGTTGTGACGTCTTCCGCAAACTCTTCGTGCGGTCCACGTAGAACTTCAGCGCTCTAGCCACATCCAGCGAGTGCAAAGTCCTTTCAGCCGGCGACGAAGGCGACGGGAAAAAAACAGGCAACACCAAGGGTTCGTTGAGGTGGAAGTCCGACGGCACCTTGGGCATGAAGGAGGGGTGCGTCCTGAGCACTACCCTTGTGTCGTGAAAAGTCAAGTACGGGGGCTTGCAGGAAAGGGCCTGGATCTCTCCCACCCGTCGTGTGGAGGTGATGGCCACAAGAAACGCTGTTTTCCACGACAAGAACTTCAACAGAGCCGAGTGCAGAGGCTCGAACGGAGGTCCCATGAGCTTGGTCAGCACCACGTTGAGCTCCCACGCCGGGGCCTTCACCGGCGGGAACGATCTGAACAGTCCCTTCATGAATTCTTTCACCAGACGATGAGACCACAAAGACGTCCGTCCCGTGGTTCTGGTGTATCGGGAGTTCGCAGCAAGATGAATCTTGATGGAAGCGTGCGCCAGTCCAGCCTTGGCCAGCGTCAGCAGGTACGGCAGTACTTGAGGAGCCGTAATCCGTAGAGGGTTAATCTTCTGTGCGTGGCGCCAGACAGAGAACCTCTTCCATTTGTGTCCGTAGCATTTAAGAGTTGAGGACGCCCTGGCATTTACAAGAACCTCTCTGCAGTCGGCCGGTATGTCGTAACCTCAAAACTCTAACGCTGCAGGAGCCAGGCCTGCAAGTTCAGCGACTTCGGGTCGTGATGGAGGATGGCACCTCCTTCCCTGGAGAGAAGATCCGCGTCCACTGGCAGTTTGATTGACGGGGACGCTGACAAGTCCAGAAGGTCCAGGAACCATATCTGCCTCGGCCACGCAGGTGCGACGAGGATCATCCTGCACCGTGACCTCTTGAGCTGGTTGATGAGCCGGATCAGCAGCGGCAATGGAGGGAATGCATATAGGAACAGGCCCTCCCAGGGGAAAGAGAAAGCATCGCCCATGCTCCTCGGCTGGGGAAACCTGCTGGCGAACCTCCGCCACTTGGAGTTCGTTGCCGTCGCGAACAGGTCGATCTGGGGTGTGCCCCACCTGCGGAAGAGGCGGTCCACTAGATCCTGTCGTAGTTCCCACTCGTGGCACGAGCGCAGCTCTCTGCTGAGGCAGTCGGCGATGGTGTTCTTTATTCCTGCCTGATGAAACGGCACCAGAAACATCCCTTGGGCGACGGCCCAATGCCACAGATCATGTGCCTCCTTGGACATGGCTGGGGATCTGGTACCACCCTGCTTCCTGATGTAGAACATGGTGGTGGTGTTGTCGGTGAAGATCCTCACCACCTTGCCCTTGAGGGACGGAAGAAAGGACCTGAGGGCCCAAAACACTGCACGGAGTTCCAGGACGTTGATATGGAGGGACCTCTCCGCCGGCAGCCAAAGACCCCTCACGTGCAGGTTTTCGGTGTGCGCTCCCCACCCTTCCAGGGAGGCATCCGTGGTCACTGTCTTCTGGTGGCCCGGGGTCTGGAAGTCCATGCCCGCCGTCAGATGCGCGCGGGTGCCCCACCACCGGATCGCTCGTCGGAAACTCTCGTCGAGTGTGATCCTGTCCTCGAAGCCGCCCGTCGTCTGAATCCAGCGCGCGTCCAGGAACTCCTGCAACGGGCGCATCCGAGGCCTGCACAGGCGGATGATATAAATGCAAGAAGACATCATTCTGAGGAGGGACTTGATGGACCTCACCCTGACCGTGTCCGCAACCAGCATCCGCTGCACCTTGCCCAAGATGGCCCTCGTCCTTTCCTCCGACGGAGAGGCCAGAAGCGACACTGTGTCGAGCTTCGCTCCCAGAAACAGTGCGTCTTGTGCGGGCACCAGGTGGGACTTGGCGTAGTTTATGGAGAATCCCAGGTCCGTGAGTAGTTGGACGGTCCTTGCCGTGTGCTCCGCGGCGAGCTCCTTCGTCTTTGCTCAGATGAGCCAGTTGTCCAGGTAGGGGTAGACGTGGATCCCCTCTCGGCGCAGCTGCGCCGCCACCGGTGCGAGGCACTTGGTGAACACCCTGGGTGCCGACCTCAATCCGAAGGGAAGGGCTCTGAACTGGTAGTGACGCCCTTGGACCACGAATCTGAGAAACCTTCGGTGTCCCTTTAGGATGGGGAAATGGAAGTAGGCATCCTCCAAATCCAACGACGACAGGAAATCGCCCTCCTCCAGTTGACCCAGGACGTGTTGGAGGGTGACCATCCGGAACTTCTGTGCCTTGATGAATTTGTTCAGTCGTCGTAGGTCCAGGATGGGACGTCATCCTCCAGTCTTCTTCACAAGGAAGTATCTTGAGTAAACTCCGGAGCCCCGAAGCCTCTTTGGGACGAGCTCGATGGCGCCCTTCTTGAGCATCGCCTTTACCTCCAAGAGAAGTTGAGGGACGTGATGTTCCTTCCTGGCCACAGTGGGGACGCGCGGGCACCTCTTTAGAAACTCGAGCGCATGACCCTGAGCCAGGGCGTCCAGCACCCAACGGTCGGTGGAGATGGACTCACACGCTGATGAAGCTCGCCAGCCGGCCTCCCACCGGGGTGCTTCGGTGGGGGCCCGACCCCATGGCCGGTTCAGTCCTGCTTCGACGAGGCTTTACCGCCTTGTCCTCCTTGACGACGGCGGGGTCCGCCTGACTTGCCTCGTCCCCTGTAGGCTTCCTGTGATGACGAACGGGCCGCTTGACGATAGGTGGAAAATCTGCCGCTGGAACCTTTGGAGGCACCCCGTTTGCCTCCGCCGCTCCGAAAGGGCGGCCGCCGTTGCTGGAGAACACCAAGAGCCCGGGTCGTCTCCGTGTCCGCCTTGATGGCTTGTAGGGAATCGTCCACTGTTTTCCCAAACAGGTTGTTCCCGTCGAACGGCATGTCCAAGACTCTGGTCTGCACGTCCTGACGGAAGTCAGTAGCCTTGAGCCATTCACGCCGCCTAAGGCACAAGCCGTTGCCCAACTGGCGAAATCCAGTGTCAGCGATGTCCGTCGCTATCGTAATGGCGTGGTCCGACGCCACTTCTCCTTCCTGCAAGATCTCTAGGGCCTCCGCCCTCTTGTCGTCTGGTAGGAAGTCCAGCAGTGGGGCGAGTTTGTACCACAACTCCCTGTCGTAGCGGGCTACGATAGCCAAGGCGTTGGCAGCTGTAATCGTAGTCGCTGCCAATGAGATAACTGTGCGTCCCATCGTGTACAATTTCGTTCCCTCGGCGTCCGACGCGGAGGTTGACGTAGAGGCCGAGCCACCCTCCGCTTTCATCCGGGCCAACCGCGGAGACGACTGAGTCCGGGGTCGTCTGTGCCCGAAGGCACAAGGGGCCCACGTCCGGGAACCGGAACTTCATCTCGTACCGATCCCTTCTCGCCGGCGTTGTGGATGGGTTCTTGAGGAGGGAGAGACCCTCATCCCAGATATCGTCCAGTAGAGGTACAGCGAGGACCGTCTTCCTCTTGGCCTCGCGCCTTTGATAAAGGAAACCTTCCTTCTTCCCTTCCGGGCAGAGCTGGAAAAGCTCGGATGCCCTGGCGATCATGGCGTGAAACGATCCAATCTCGTCGGGAGGGGACGACGGGAGATCCTCGTCGTAAACCTCGTCGTCTGTACCCGTCGCGGCCGTGTCAGTCCCCGTATCATCCACACGTGTCGTGGACAGGTAGGAGGGCTGAGCAGGGTGCGACGGTTGAAAAGGAGGTGGAGGATGAATCCTTCTCTTAAGGAGAGGGCTCTTAGAAGGGCCTGGCTCCGGGTCCCCCCCATCGGGAGCGGTTCCTCCGTTGGTGGTAACTGCAGTCTCGTCCTTATCTCCGAGCATAAGGACTGTATAGCCAACAAAATTGCTGCCGAGTTGTCTTGCGGCACTGGTTGAGGGGGTTCCGATGGGCGGTCAGGAGCCCCGTCGGCACCCTCGACGTTCTCGTCGTCTCCTACGTCAGGGTCCCTCCCGACAGGATGGTCTTCTTCCACGCCAGCGCCGTGGCCTAAGACTTCGATCAGTTCCTCCTCAGAGGTTGAGGCCGAATCCACGACAACCTCCTGCCCCCCCTTTTTCTTCTCCGTCGATGGTTTCACGGGGGTCCTGTCGATGGGCATGAAAGGGACTCCCTCCGCGTGGCAGGGAGATTCTGGGCCCCGAGGTCGCCACCACTGGTGTAGCCTCCACAGGCTGAGCCAGGGCCGCCGCGACTGTCTCGATAGAGGCCTTGGCCGGATGGATCAAGGCTTTCACCACCTTAGGTGCGCTCACCGCCTTCTCCTTGGGGGGAGGGTCACCACCTCGCTCCCCCTCCGATGGGGCCTTCGAGCACGACCGGGGTCTCTCCAGGAGCTTCGCCGGGTGCTCGGCCTTCCTCTTACCCGAGCCAGAGCGTTGGCTCGTGGTTGATGGCGCCGGGGAGGATGCGCCCTGCCTGGCGCCCGTAGAGCCCGACCGTTCGGCACTCCCGGTGCCAGCGGACTCGCGGTGCTTGGCCTTCTGTTGGACCCCCGTCGCCGGGGCGCCTTCAAAGGTCTTAGAAGACCGCTCGGACTTCTTCTTCTTCTCGACTGACAGGCTCTTCCCTTCCAGCCAGTTGGCGAAACGCAGATGGCGGTCCTTCATGGTCCGCTCCGACCTATTGCCGCAAAACGCACAGTCCTTCTCCACGTGCGTCTTGTCCTCATGCAGGTAGTAGAGGCAAAGGGAGTGTTCGTCCTCAGACATTCTGAAGCTGGCATCCAGGGCAGACCCTGAACAGCTTTCCGGTCGTCGAGCCTCCCTTCTCCTGGGCCATGATCGAGATGGGCCTGAGAAACTTCTGGAGTCCTCCAAAAGCGTGGCTCGACTAAATCTTCACCCTTGAGGGGCGTAGAAGAATCCGACACGGGTCCCCGTTGATCGGATAAAGAAACGGTGGAGCTTGAGGCTCTTTTGACCGAAAGAGAAAATTTTCCTAAGAAAAAGCACGAAAAAAGCACTAAAGCTCGAGAGCAATAGCACGAGGATCCCAACACTTGAACGTGCGGTAAAAATCTGAAGATGGCTGCCAGAGGCGGGGCTTAGGGAGATGGCAGTCATTGGCTGTGGTCGCAGAGATCAGTGATTGGTTACTACTACGAAAGACAGATCAGAAACGAAACTGATACTGATTTTTCTTTACCGAGGATTCCCAGCCTGACGACGGGGAATATTCATGAGCATTTGAATCCATGCCAGACCCCATGCTGGAGAACAGCTCCCTCAAGAGGGGCCTCGAACCTTGCTTTGGTACAGAAAGCCTCTACAGAGGCCTCGGGGAAGGCCCCGGTGTCTGTATGGGAAGCTCCAGCCAAGCAGACCTCAAAGCAAGCTCCAGTACCCACCGCCTCAGTAGAACTGGGCCATCGATTAGCACCCAGAGAAGGGGCCTCGGATTGTAATCCGGTGTTGGCAGGCCCCTTACGGAAGCCCTTGGAGGAAAACTCTGGTACCTTTTTTAGGTCTGGAAGGCACCTCAGGGAGCACCCTGGTAATAGAGCTTATGAAGCCCCTCCCCGACCAGGGAGACCCCGGGAAGAGTCCCCCAGGCGGGGTGCCCTAAAAACTAAAGAACATACCGGGCATCTCTTCTCGTCGATGAAACTAAAAATGCAGAGGAGGAATGCGCTGAAACACCTCGTCCCACCGCTGCAGACGACTTTGAAGCGCCCGGACCAAGAGGGAATCATGAGTCCCACCGATGATCTGGACCCCAACACTCTAAACAAAGAGGATGGGGATCCACCCTAGTGAAGCGTTGCTCACAAAAAAAAAACAAGGAGGAAATGCTAAATGAACCGGCAAAGAAGGACTACTATGCAACCGCCAAACCGGAGCTGGAGAGAAGGAAAAAATCTTCCAAAGATGCAAGTGCATCCAGTCCCAACCGTGCAGAGAAAAGGACTGATGCGCGGTACCCTGGGTGGAGCAAAGGAGGGCAGAGTTACGGCCACGTGCGGTACGCCGCGTAAAAAAGGAAGGGACACATTTTTGAAAAATGTGATGCTTTTTACAAAAGTGCTCCGGTCCCATCCCAATGTTTAAAGCATTTAAAAGGCATGGAATTGGACCTAGATACAATTTCTTAAAATACTATACTCGATTTTATATTTATAACTTTCACTGTCCTTCCCTTCCTTGAGAGAAACTCAACATGGGAGCCCATTATCTCCCCAAGTTATTTATTTTGGTGAGGCTACCAATGCTGGCAGACGGCGCTACAGAAGACAACTCACATTACATAATACCTATACTAAAGACAAAATGTATGCCTTTGTTAGTACTTATTGTTAACAATACTGAAGAGCAAGGTAAAGATAAAGACACACATCTGCCTTATTTCAATTACAACAGGAACTCATTTACCTTCACAGTTAAGGCATTTAATCTCAGAAGAGTGCTTACAAATAACACTGACGGGCCCTATATAACACACGTGTTTATATTTGTACATGATAGAAGTAGCTAGAAACCAAGGAATAGAACATTTCCCCAAGCACTGCCATAGTAGACCTGGCCATGACATGACAAGAGTGGGAAAATTGGGCTTTTAATGATTAGCTCAATTGGCATGATATTAACATGTTCTTGTTAAATGTATTCATTCATATATTTGTAATTTATGTTATTAAATGCAATAGATTAAACAGGAAATCTATTCCTTAATGAAGGCACAGAACCGGTGTGTTGTAAGGGTGGACCAGATTCCATGAAAACAGTGAGACTAGGCACTGCCATCCATGCATTCTAAAAAGAAACAAGATTCCAGAACACCAAGCCTTTAAAATAATTGCAACCAATTCTACACCACAAAGACATCAAATTGTACCTATCCCGAAGCAAGGAACTAATAGTCACAGATTGCGTCAAGCATTTTAGATTTGATTCAGTCCTGCAATGAGAGAACCAATTGTTAGAGCAAACATTTTTCACTAATGTCTATACTAGTCAAAGGTTTGAGAGAAAACTAAGTGAATCTTTCTTTCGACTTTATTCAAATAACTACTTTACCTTTTTTTTTTTAAATCAAACTAAGACCAGTGTGTACGTCTATATTATAGTGTATTTTATGATATTGCATTGAACAGTCATTTAGATTTATTTTTCAATACATGGCTGCTTTTCCGAAATGGAATGAAATCATCAGTGAGAATGAAAACAGCGAGATAAAAGTAGGCAGGTTGCATCTTTACTTCTGCAGACAAGCTGCCTGTATTTACTTTAAATATTGTGAGGGACTCCGAGACATTGAAATACAGGGGACCACCTTACATTTCTTTTATTATTTTAAAGAAAATGTAATATTCAGATAGCTGGTTTCCTGTTGCAGATTGTGTGGTGGGATTGTTGCACTGGGGTAGTATAAAATTAGGATATTTTCATAAAAAGAATCCTTAGAAAACTAAACATCTACCATTGATGGATACCATTACAGGGCTAGCTAATCGTCTCGTCCGGGCCAGGTAAATTAGGGTGTTTTTACTCCATCCTTTAACCTGGGGAAAAACATTTGCACACATTTTTTTTATTATAGAGCAATTTCTGTTCTACAACTTCACGTGTTAATCGTGCCTAGTCCTCATCACTCGCAGATCATATCCAATTGGTTCTTCTGTTAAATTAAGGTAGAGGGAAAAGAAGGCTCCTCTGCAATTACTATTCATTTCATCAGACATTACCCGCCAAGCAGTAACATTCAGAAATGGTCAAGATAATCCATCTAGACAAAGTCTGTTTAGTAACAGCTTGTCCCAAACGTCTTCCAGCGTATCCTACAAAGAGCTGATAGTCCACTCTGACCCGGGACATGCGCGAGATGTAGAAACGTATAGCTCTCCTAGGATCCAACCTATGGTCCTCTCCTCTTCCTTACCAGGATGCGGAGGAGGATAGAACGCCGGAAGAATGACCTTCTGGCTTAAATGAAATTCCAACAACTTTCGGAAGAAAAGAAGGACGAACCCTAAGGACAACCCTGTCCATATGGAACACTGAAGGGTGGCTTAACGGAAAGTGCCTGCAACTCACTCATTCTGCGAGCAGAAGTAACCGCAACTAAAAATACAGTTTAAGGTCAACAGTCTCAAAGGGCAAGAATGCAAAGGCTCAAACGGAGCTCCCATTAGGAATTTTGGAACCAGATTCAAATTCCAACCAGGCACCTGGAAAGGAGACTGTGGGAACATATTAGTGAGCCCTTTCAGAAACTGAGGAATCAAAAGGAATTTTAAAATAAGAACACTCCTCAGACGAGTGCTTAAATATGGACAGCGCCGCCAGTTAACCTTTACCCACTTGCAGGCCCTTGTGGGCTAACAAAAGCAAAAAAGACAGAACCACAGGAATGGCACATGAAAAAGGATCCGCATTCTTAACCCTGCAACAGTCGCAGAACTTTTACCAACGGCAACGGTACAGGGACTTCGTTGCAGGCCTTCTGGCCAAAAGCAACACCTCCATCATGTCTTCAGGGAGGACTCAAACCTTATACCTCAACCTTTCAGAAGCCAAGCATGAAGGTTGAGGGACCTGAACTCTGGATGGAGAACCTGCCCCCCTCCCGTGAGAGCAGATCATCTCAGTAGGGAAGATGGTGTGGAGGGCAGATGGACATATTGAGAAGGTCCGGGTACCACGTTCTCCTAGCCCATGCTGGAGCAATGAGGATCATTCGGAAACCAAACCTCCGTAACCTCCGCAGCACTTGCAGACTGACGGGGACTGGAGGAAACTCATACAGCAGTGGGAAGGACCACTCCACCACGAACGCGTCCCCTAAGGCTTCTTTTGGAGGAAATTCCTGCAAGCAGAATCTTTCGCACTTCCGGTTGACACTGGTGGCGAAGAGATCCACTCGTGTGGTCCCCAAAGGGCGAAGATCTCCAGGAGAATCGCCTGAGCCAGCTCCCACTCGTGAGAGACCGTGCTCTGCCTGCTCAGAGCATCCGCCGCCGTGTTTTTGTCTCCGGCCAGATGAACTGCCGAGATCGAAATTTCCTGCTGGATGGCCCAGAACCAGAGCTGCATCGCCTCTCGGCACAGAGGGAGAGACCCTGTCCCCCGCCCCCCTATTTGTTGAGGTAGTGCATGGCCACTGTATTGTCCGTCAGAATCAGGACAGTCTTTCCCTGCACAAACGGCAGAAAAGCCTTCAGGGCTAGCCTGACAGCCCTCAGCTCCAACAGATTGATATGGAGTCTGGACGCTTCCGTCACGATCGTCACCTCCGGCCAGGGTAGCCAAAAGGAAGCCCCCTTCATCAGATTGCCTTAGACGGCCCACCACAGAAGATCCTGGGCGACCGAGGGCGGCACCTGAATGGGATCTGACATTCTGTCGGAGGACTGTGACCACTACAGAGATCTCATCCGCAGCCTGGTCTCTGGCACCAGAAGAATGCAGGATGCCACGAGGGAGAGCAACCTCAAGGACTCGAACGCCGGGAGACGCTGGGCATGTTGAAACCTGTTCACCATCTGCAGAATGTGATGAGCCCTCACCTGTGGGAGGAAAACACAGCCCCAGGGATGTGTCGAGCAATGCTCTGATGTACTGGAACCCCTGGGTAGGTGTCAAGTGGGACTTCTTAAATTGAGGGAGAAGCCCAGCCTGTGAAGGGAGTGGCAGGTGACTGACAGATGATCCAGGACTAGCTCGGGAGAGTGCGCCCTGAGATACGCTGCCACCACTACCATGAGCTTGGTGAAGACCCTCTGGGCAGAGGTCAATCCGAACAGCAGGACCCGAAACTGAAAATGTGAGTCGCCAACCGCGAACGCCAGGTACTTCTTGTGCTTGGGATGAATCGGCACATGAAAGTAAGCGTCCTTGAGGTCTAGAGACACCAACCAGTCCTGAAGTTGAAGGGCCTGGAGGACTTGTGAGTAACCATCTAGAATTTGTCCTTCCTGAGGAGCTTGTTCAAACCACGCAAGTCCATGATGGGTCTCAACCCCACCGTCTTTTTTGGAGATCAAAAAATATGGGCAATAACATCCCTTGTTCCTCTCCGCTACAGGCACCAGTTCTATGGTGCCTTTCTCCAGCAGGGATTTCATTTCTTGCGCAAGGAGCAGATCCAGACTCTTCAAAGAGATTCCCTGGTGGATTGACGTGAGGCCTCTGCCGGAATGGAAGACAGTAGCCATGGGCTATGATCTCCAGAACCCACACATCTGAAGTAATGGCAAGCCATTCTACAAGATGCTGCGCCATCCTTCCCCCAACTGGTGAACCATGGGACATGGCCTCATGACTGAGCTGAAGCGGCTGTGGCAGTGCCTGAGGGCAAAGAGGCAACTGCCTGAGCGGCCTTGGCACCTGGAGTACCTTGTTTTCCACCACTGGCACTTCTATGGTGGCCGCTTTGACTTGCAGCTCCCCTCAATCTACCAAAGGAAGAGTAGCATCGAAAAGGAAGCTCCCTTCCATTGCTGTCCCCTAGGACGAAAAGGCAGAGGTTGGCGAACCTCAGCGCTCAACGACTTCGCTGCAGCTTTGGAGGTCTGCAACCTCTCAAGGCTCTCGTCAGCCTTGCTGCCAAAAAGATGTTCACCATCAAAAGGCATGTTGAGAAGCCGGGCTTGTATGTCAGGAGCAAAGCCCCGACTTCAGCAACCACGCAAATCTGCGCATTACGGTGCTCGCCGCCATTGACCGCTGACACAGTCTGCCATGTCCAGACCCGACTGAACGGATTCACACATGGCATCCTTGCCATCCTGAACGAGGGCAAGAAAACCATCCTGTTCCTCCCATTCGGGAATATGTTCAGCCGCCAAAGTCATACAATTCCACAGAGTGCGAGTGAAACTTGCTAAGGCACACACACAGTTGGCTGCCTGTAAAGCCATAACCCCTGAAGAAAACACTTTCTTCGCCCAGCTATCAAAACGTTTGTCGTCCATATCAGGAGGGATGGTCGGGTACGACGCCCGTTTTGCTGGGGCCGTAGCCGCCTGCACCACCAAACTCTCCGAATAGAGTGTGTAGTCAAGTAGCAGGGCTCGCTACTGGCTGGACTGTATTATTTCCGCAACGACTTGCTTACAGCCGGGAGACTCTCCTTAGCAGTCCAAGCCGCCACCGCCCTTCTCTGTAAAGCCATATGAAATGGCAGCAACGGGTCAGTGGGTGGACCTTGGTAAAGTATATCTGTCAGGTTATCCTGCAGAAAATCCACTGGTGGTGCAGACCACCCCAAGTACTCAGTCACCCTCGACATGAGACGCCTGTACGAAGATTCAGCATGCGTACCAGGCTCAGGCCCGCCAAACTCAACCTCATCAGGAACCAAACCTTCCTCAGACCCTTCATCCACCTCAGATGTAATCCAGAGGCTGGAAGAGATCCCTGGAAGAGGGCACAGAAAAAGGCTCAAATACAGGCCTTACCGACTTCTTCAGGGCCTTCCTCGGAGTTTCCACCGATGCATGGGGTACCTCCGGTAAAGCCTCCAAAAAAGGCGTTGAGGGCGTCGACAAAGACCTCGAGAGCGGTGCCCCGAGCGTGTCCTTCGACAGCCTCGGCGCCAAGGGCGTTGATGACTTCCTCGGAGGAGGAGCCACGAGAGAGTCCCTCGACGGACATGGCGCCGATGGAGTTGACTTCTTCTTAGAAGACCTCACAGGCTCTACTGGTCTTGAGGGCGTCGAGGACCTGGAGCGGGCATGACTAGAGCAATGCACCTTGTCCGACCGGGACCTCGAAGGTTTCCTGTGATCGCGCCGACCGCATGAGCTCGAAGGTGTGCGAACAGTGGCCCTAGCGTGTTCCTTGCCAGCTTCTCTCGAAGGCGCAGACGGAACGGAGCCCTGCAACTCAAAAATCGCCAACATTTCCTTACGAAATGCATCCCATTCTGCAGGAGAGGAATGCTTGGTAGGACAAGCTACCCGCCGTCTGGCAGAGTCCTCGGCCGAGGAAAGGGAAGGCGACCAGTGACGGTGCTTCCGTGAGTGCCTCGAAGAAGCAGAGGAATGGCAGGAACCACTCCGGGACCGAGACCGCCTAGACTTACGCTGACGATGTGGAGAGTCGCCCCTCGAATAGTCGGTCGAAAGCCCAGCGGATTTTGACATTCGGGGCTTGGAAACCCTACCTACCGACAGCTTCTTCTTTCGCTCCCGCAAGGCCTTTGACGTCAAAGAATGGCATTCGTCACAGTCATCGGTGGTGTGGTCCTCGCCGAGGCACCAGAGGCAGACATTGTGCGGGTAAGTAAGTGACATCTTGGAACCGCAGTCCCGACACTTCTTGAATCCCGACCGCAGAGTAGAAGACATGATAATTTCACAAACCAAGTTAGAAGAACCGATAGAATCAGAAGAACCGAGGCGCGCCGAGATCTCCTTAGCGAACACGTTGGAGGAAAAAACAGAACTGATGCTAAGGGCGTCGTGCGTCCTACTTATAACATCCGGTGACCTCGGCTCGATGGAGGCCCTCGAGGACAGTGTTTCGATGTGATCGATGCAGGACGCAGACTTCCTCTCACTTTGGCTTTTCAATGCTCACAACTAGCCACTCCCAGAGAATTCTGACATTTCATTCAATACGGCTGATCATGTCCTTTTGATTTACTGGGGAAGCCGTTGCAGATCAATCAGGACTATCAAACTGCCTTACAGGGATCCAGGAATGGACAAAAGGCAGTTGCCTCAATGAGTCTACAACAAAGTCTCACTCTGAGCCGGTCCTATCAGCACTTTTGTCCCTTGCAATTGGCCACCTTGTCAGGGTCCCATACCATGGCCGCAACCAACTGCGCCAAAAATCTTGGTAAAATCATGGATGCTGAAGTGAATTTAATTCCACAAATCAAAACTTAAAGTAGGATCTGTAATCTACAACTTCAAATCCTAACAAGTTCCTTCCATTCCTCAATCAAGGGGGAGTGGAGGGGGAAGCACAAGTGCATTGTGTAAACCTTTATCCGATAAAAAAACAATTACTGCAACAGCATCTACAGGGTATCCTGATAAGACATTCAGCTACTACAGCACATCCAAAATTGAGCAACCTGTAAAGGCCTGGGTAAACATCACACCTCCCAGACCTTAGACACTGTATCGAGTTCCAGTCCATTACAATGTCTTTTGATATGATATGCTAGGATATTTATAACACGCTTAATATCCAGAGGTTTCTAAGCGCGGACCCGGGGATCGAACCTGTGTTGCTCCGTGTCGCCTTGCTTCCAAGGCGAGCACGTTGCTCCTGAGCTATCCTCCCAAGACCTTTACAAAAATGCCTGTACACGTTTTTTTAGGTAGTACCTATAAAGCATGTTGGCATATAGGCCTAAAACACCTGTCCAATAAGCTAAGCCATTATACCCTCTCCCGCTCTGCTCACAAAGCTTCAGCAGCAAACAGGTGCACCCAACAGAGATACAGAAGAAAAAGAAATAGGGTTAAGATGCACTCCATAAGAAACCCAAAATAACGAAAAACTCACCAACACTAAAATTGACGGTCTAATTTAAGAAGACACCAAGAATTTGAGGAAAAAGATTATATCCCAAAAGCGATCGGAAACAGTAGAAAGCCAAGTACAGATAAAACCATGAGAAGCTAGGCAATGTGGAGATTGTACCCTGAATTTCAGATCGGGGGCAAAGATCTAGGCAGAGGAGGAGTTATTAAGCAGAGGGTTGTATGGAGGAAAGGGTGCTAAGGACTAAGAGTACTACAGTGAGTAACTTTACTCCTATATCTGTCCCCTTTCCTCCATCTTTGTGGGCAATTCCACCGAACAAGACCACAGGGTGTATCTAGGATGATGAAAATGTTCTTCAGAACCACCTGGCCAAACTTTGCATCTTGCTTGAAGCTGGTATCCAGGGTATAGGGCTTACAGAACACGAGAGGAGTGACCCAAGTAGCCGCACTGCTGAAGACATGAAGCATGTCTCTGAAACATGACGGACATGGCCTTAGCTCTGACTGCATGGGCATGAATCCTCTCAGGAACTGGCTTACCCATGGCTGTGTAAGCCTCCGAGATGGCCTAGACCATCCAAGAAGCTTTGGAAACCTGGGTGCCGGGGGATCTGCCCCCAAACGTGATGGACAATACCTCAGACCTCCTGAAACTTTTTGTCTGAGAGATGTAGAACATAAGGACTCTCTTGAGGTCCAAGTAATGCAACGCCCTTTCTCCATCCAACTGTGGGTTCCGGAAGAACACTGGCCGGCAGATCTCCCGATTCAAATGGAATGGAGTAACCACCTTGGGTGCAACCTTTGGGTGGGTGCACAAGATGACCTTGTTGTTGGGAAACGTGGTGAAGGGCTTGCATGAAGACAAAGCCTTCAGTTAGTTGACCCTGTGCGCCACCAAGTAATGCAGTCTTCAGTGTAACTAGCCCCATGTCCACTGAGGCCATAGGCTCATAAGGCTTGCACTGCAAGGCTGCCAGAACCACATTAAGGGCCCAGACCGGATGAGGCCTGTGAACTGGAAAAATGTGTTATGGGGATTTCTTGTAGGCCCCAATGGGTGCCAGATAGGTGTGGCAGTTATCAACCTGCATGCCAGAACGAGCCAAATGTGCAGAAAATGCCAGAACGTCATCCAGAGAGCAGGTGAGCGTCAAGCCCCTTGTAGCAAGCCCAGTGGAAAAACCTTTTCCACTTACTCTTGTACTGAACCCGCATAGAAGGCCTCCAGGCCTCCTGAATGATGCCCCAGTTATCAACGGAGAACTGAGCGTGGTGAAGTCTCCGCTGGTCAGGAACTAGGGGCAGCCTGGCCAGATCCGGGTGCTCCACTGCCACTGCCTGCTGCGTCAGGGAGCACCTCCTGGGGATTGGGAGATAGACCGGTCCCTGGGAACACAACTGGAGTGAATCCAAGATCCATGCCCTCGACGGCCAGTGAGGGGCAATCAGTATGAGGCTGCAGATCAATGACACCCGGAACTTGCTGAGGGTCCGCTGGAGCAAAGGTGGAGGAGGAAAAGCATAACACCTGCGGTCGTGCCAGCAGAGGTGGAAGGCTTACCCCATAAACCCCTGACCTAAGCCCATCCAAGTGGCAAACCAGGGGCATTTGGAATTCAGAGGGGATGGGAATAAGTCCAGATCTGTAAACGCCCATCTCTGGAACAGGGACAAAGAGTTGATGTGCAACTCCCACTCGTAGGTGTTGAACCCCAAGCGGCTGAGTTGGTTCGCTTCTGCATTGCTGTCCCCTGGCAGATGAACCGAGGGAATCCAAATTCATTCCCTAAGGGCCCATTTCCATATCGCAACGCTTCCGTACACAGGAGGTGGGAACGGGTACCACCCTGCTTGTTCAGGTAAAACATTGCTGTGGAGTCCACAGTTCTGACAAGAAACTCTGTGCCCCTGATGAGAGGCAGGAAAGCCTTGCGCACCAGGCCCACTTACCTGGGCTCATACAGATTGATATGCAGACGGGCATCCGCCCAGGACCATGAACCATGAATGGAATAGCCCTCCGTAGTCGCCACGCAGCCCGAAGAAAGCAACCCATAATCACCACCAGAGAGGGCTCTGGTTGGGTAAAGGGGGCTTCCACTGCCACATTGCCATCAATCAGTGAACATCCAGGAGGAGCGGGTTGGGGTTTGGGATCCTGTCCGACTGAGATCCCATCTCCTGATCCCAATTGGCCACAGGTGAAGCAGGAGGTGCCTCATCTTAAGTTTGGTGTGAACCATGAGCGCAGACACAATGCCATCAGTCCCATGCATGAAAGATCTTCAGGGTTAAATAGAGAGGATGCCCCTACCCTGTTTTTACCTGTGTCTGCTGCGTTATCTTGATATTGTATTTAGTACACGGACACTTTGCAGAACTACATACTCTAGAATCCTCTGCACAACGGCTTCATTTCACCACGAGAATACTTTGAGGCAAGGCTAGCCTCCCCGACAGACCGTGATCTGTGTTCACTGCTAAACCCTTTTCTCTATATGATTATTGTGAATCTGCTCCTACATGGCATGATTGTGGAGCATGAAGCTCCACGTCTCTCCTCACTAAGATACCTACTCGGCTGCATTCGCTGATATAACTCTTTCCTGCACATGTACACGTTGCAGAACTACAAAATCCAGTATACCTTACAAGACGGCGTCACTTCATCACGAGAAGCTCCAAGAGAAGGTTAGCCTCTTCAACAGACTGATCTGTTTTTGCCGTTTTAACATGCTTTCCATCATCATTTCCACTATTGTGACTTTGCCCGGACATGGAAACATTCCGGAGCATGACGCTTCCATTTACCCTCATTAAGATGCATTCTCTGCTGCCATGGTGATTTTGTGCATCCGATTCCTCTGGAACAAACCATATGTTTCCACTGATGGTCACCCCTACTTGGGAATTACTACCATTGACTTTGTTCCATTTTCTATCCTGACATAATATGAAAGCTTTTCTAGACATTAACTTCAAATTATGCGGGAAACACGCACGCGTGCATTTCACTTCTTTAGCTTGCACATTTAAAATCTCCTTCTCATACACCGCCCTCTGGTCAACCAGCAAGTGGCCAGTTAGGATCCAGTTTAAGAAAAAAACGCTGTGGTAAGGTAAGAAACAAGAAGAACAAGGCTGTGGCGAAGGACAGAAAGGATACAATGAAGTTCTAACTGCCCCTACCTCATTTCTGCATTTCCAACTAGGTAGCGCTGATGTACCGCTTATCAAATAGTGATAGAACAAGAGAACAAACTAGCAACTTCTATATGTGTTAATACATTCATCCTGGTTTTGCCCTAAACCATTCTCTTTAACTATGTGTACTTGTTTGGAAGACTCAAGGAGCCAATTAGTTAATAAAAAACAGCATATTAGTAGTCCATAATTCAGACTAACCAGGTTACTCACGTAGTGACCACCTTACTCCTAGTCCATAGTCCCCTTTCCTCCATACTTATGGGACATCTCTCCGTCCTGTGGGACGTGACCGGAGCACTTTGTAAAAAGCATCCAGAATATATCCAAAAAGTTGTCCTTCCTCTCTTTCTTGCACGGGGCCCGGCATGCGGCTGAAACCCTGCCCACCTTGGCTCCGCCCCGCGCACCAAAAATCAGTCCTTTTCTATCACCAGGTCAGAGACCCATTAGCAATAACAGAGGAACCTTATTAGAGGGGACGGTGGGCGGGCGTATGGAGGAAAGGGGACTATGGACTAGGAGTAAGGTGGTCACTATGGTGAGTAACCTGGTTATACTCCTACGTCCCGCCCCCTTTCCTCCATACTTATGGGAGATTCCCAAGCACGCCTAACAGGAACTACGGGTGGATGGAAATACCCCTTACTGAAAAGGTTCTTCAGCATAGCCTGACCAAACTGAGCATCAGCTCTTGAGCTCATGTCAAGACAATGCTTACAAAAAGCAGATGGGGAGGCCCAAGTAGCTGCCCTAGCGATGGACTTCAAGGGGACATATTTCTGAAAGCCAACCGCAGCTGCCTTGCCAGGTGTGCATGAATACCCTTAGGAGGCTTCAGCCCTTGGACGGTGAAAGACTCTGTAATGCAGGCGGCGATCCAACGGGAAATAGTCGCCTTAGATGCCTGCCTACCCTGAGGGTTACCCAAGGTCACAAAAAGTTGAGAACTCCTAAGCTCGGATGTTCTGTCCAGATAGAACTTAAGAGCCCTTCTGACATCGAGACAATGCAGAACCCTTTCTGCCTCTGAGGTAGGGTTCGGAAAAAAGACCGGCAGGGAGATCGACTGATTCAGATGGAACTCCGATACCACCTTCGGCAGGAAAGCAGGATTTGTCCGTAGGACTACTTTATCCTTGTGAAAGACCAAAAAGGGGTGCTCCACCGACAAGGCCTGGAGCTCACTCACCCGCCTTTCTAACGTAATGGCGATCAAAAAGGACACTTTCCAGGATATGTACTTAAGGTCCACCGTGGCCATTGGTTCGAAAGGCTTATGGCACAACGCCGTCAAGACTACATTTAGATCCCACAGCGGAAATTTGAGGGTAGAGGCGTGTCAAGCCTGCAAAATGCCTCTTAACCACTGGGTTACACAGAGAGTAAGAGCATTGGTCCGTAGAAAGGTAAGCGGAGACCGCTGAAAGATAAGTTCTGCATGACAGAACATGGACACCCGACTCTGCTAAAACGTATACGAAGGACAGCACTGTGTCAATCGTAGCCCCCCTTGGGTCCAACTGCTTTCCCAAACGCCAATGACAGAACCTGAGCCATTTGCTTCTGTACTGGGACCTAGTCGAGGGTTTCCTGGCTGCCTGGATAATGCCATTGTTATCCGCAGACAAGTTAAGATGTTCTAACGACTTGAGCTCAGGCACCATGCCGCCAAGCTGAGCGATTGTGGGCAGGGGTGCCACAGCTGCTGTTCCCCCTTGTGAAGAAGATCGGGGGTCACTGGCAACCTGATCGGTGGAAACACCGACAGGTGTTTACGTTCTGAGAACCAAAACCAGGCCGGCCACGACGGGCTATGATTAGAAGGGAACAGTTCACCGCGTTCTTCAGCTTGCAAAATGCTCGGTGAACTAGAGGCAGAGGCGGGAAGGCGTAAACTCATATTGTGCCATGGGATCTCGAGAGCATCCCCCAGAGAGGAGGCTCCCAGCCCCCCTCTGGAGGCATACTGAGCAAGCTTCTTGTTTACCGCCGTAGCGAAGAGGTCCACTTCCGGTGTGCCCAAATGTAGGAAAATCCATGAGAGGACCTGAGCCTTCAAATCCCACTCGTAGCTGACCACTGTCCGCCGGCTGAGGGCATTCGCTGTGCCATTCAGCTGGCTCGGGATGTGCACTGCAAGCAGCCAAACACCATGAAGTACATCCCACTCCCAAATCTAGATGGAGAGGTACACGAGAGGGGGAGACTTGGTTCCCCCTTGTTTGTTGATGTAATACATCGACACCAATTAGTCTGTGCGTATGCGGACTACTTTGTTGTCAATAATCGGTCTGAATGCCCTTAGAGCTAGGAAGATCGCCAGAAGCTCTAGATGATTTATGTGGAGGAGCTTGTCCTGAGGCGACCAGAGATCTGAGACCTGAAGAAGATCCAACGTCACACCCCACCCCAGTAGGGAGGAGTCTGTCGTGATTGTCACCGTAGGGGCTGGATCCTGAAACCCCGCACCCACCGACAGGTTGTTGAGAGAAGACCACCACTCCAGGTCCACGGAGTCCGGATTCACAGCCTGACGCCAAGAACTCCGAAGAGCCGACTGGGTCCGACTCATCTTGAGACGAGCAAGAGGAAGAGCCAACACGCACGAGGCCATGAGGCCCAGAAGCCTCTGGAACCACCAGATCAACATCCTCTCCGACTGCGCAAACATCTGATCCACCACGCTGAGCCAATCGCCCATCTGCAAGGAAGAGCGTACCTGGCAGGGCGTGATCATCTTGAATTTCTCTTGGGGTAGGAAAAAAATTGAACTGGGAAAGGTCTAGGCTAGTGCGCAGGCCAGCCTGGTTGGGTTTGGGCACTGTAAACAGCCGGGAGTAGAAGCCCTCCCCTCGCTCCCCGAGGAGAACAGGTTCTATAGCTCTGAGGTCCAGAAGCTTCTGAACCTCAGCTTTCAGGGAGGGCGATCCCCACAGCTGGAAAGGAGGGTTTGCAGGGTGGGGTAGGGGGTAAAGGTAATCGGAAGCCCGCCCGAGCGACTGACAAGACCCATCGGTCTTCTGTGATGGTCTGCCACGCCTCGCAATGAGACGCAATGCGTCCTCCCACCGGGGTCTCATACGAGCGCGGAGAACCCTCATTTTGAAGTTTTTTCAGTGGCATTGCCACCCGAAACGGAGGAGGAGGAGGAGGCTGAGGAGCGGGAGAAAAACAGAGTCCGTTGTTGTCTCCGGCGGTTATTCCCCGAAGGGGTATCCACCCTACGAGATATCCAATTAAGGAAGCCTCTGAAACCAGAGGAGGGCCGACTCTGGGACAGCTGTCTCTGGGTTTTAAAGGGGGTTTTAACCAGGACCGACAAAGACTTCGCCGTTTGTGTGCTATCCTTCATCTTGGTCAGCTCTACATCTGTTGTAGAATGAAAGAGCT
Organism: Ambystoma mexicanum; assembly: GCF_040938575.1. Classification (NCBI taxonomy): domain Eukaryota; kingdom Metazoa; phylum Chordata; class Amphibia; order Caudata; family Ambystomatidae; genus Ambystoma; species Ambystoma mexicanum. Next base: position 302,944,292 of record NC_090935.1, on the reverse strand, counting down.
CCTTACCATCAAACGGAAGGTCCAGCACCTAGTCCTGTACTTCCTTTGAAAACTTGGTGGCATGCAGCCACGCCTGTCGGGAGGAATCAACCCCCAGCATAAGGCCCGAGCCAAAGTGTCTACGTGGTGAGCCGCAGCCTCCAGGAGATCCTGAGCCAGGACCCTGGCGTCAGATAACCCCGCTTTAAAGTCTTCCAGCTTATCAACCGGGATGAACTCCTCAAACTCCGACAGACCTGTCCACATCCACATAATAGCCCCCGCTAACACCAGCTCGGCATTGGCCTGCCGAAGCTGCAAGGCCGAGTTGGTGAAAATCTTCCTCCCAAGGGAGTCAAGGAACTTGTCCTCCTTTCCCAGAACCTGAGTAGCCATCGTAGAAGAGGATGCTGCAGGCCTGGACTGTAACGTGGCCGCAGCCACTACCGTAGAGGAAGGGGGCGGGCAAGATGACAGGGCCACCTCTTCTGAAGAATGCAGCCTGTATCGCGTGTCAATTATTTTATTGACAAAAAGTCCAGAGTGTGGCTTTTCCCAGACCCTGCGGACCTCGGCCAGAACGTCCTTCTGCAAGAACAGGCCGGTACGCTCCAAAGGAGACAGGGTGAACGCCCCAGAAAGCACTCCCTCCTGCGGAGCGGGTGCCTCAGGCACCGGAGCATCTAAGAAGCACATCATGTCCAGTACCCGGGCATGAAAATCTCGGGGCAGATCCTCGTTGTCCTGATCGCCCTGCGCGTCATCCGACAGGTCAGGATGCTGCTGAGCCGTGTCTGGCGCTGCCTTGTCCACGGGGGACAATAGGGGCAAAGGCGGGAGAGTCAGGGAAGGCACCGTAGACAAGGGGGGGCGCTGGTGGAACCACTGCAGGAACGGAGGCACGGGCAGACATATCTCCCTAAAAAGCCCTTTGAAATATTCTCTCATGGGGTCGGTACGCACAAGCGTCTGAAATTTGACGAAAAAGGCATCCTCCAGGGACTGTTTCGGAACCAGAGGAGGCCTCTCATGAGGAGAATAATTCCAGGGACGTAACGGGGAAGGGTGCCACACCGGCCCCGCCACTGACGTGTCCACATATATCAAAGGTGCCGACCCCGCAGGCAATGAAACATTGTGCGAAAGGGGCATCTGAGCATTTCAGTCAAACTGGCCAAAAAGGATGCGCTAAAGGGACTATGTTCTGCCACAGAACCAAGTCCTACACCTGAGGCCAATGGCATAGTTGTAGGGGTAGCACTCAAAATGGCCGCCACGGTCGTGGCGGGAACGGGTGCCATTTTGTCCTCATCTGAGGGAAACTGAAGCATGTGAGGAAGTGAGGCAGGGGTCCCCGTCGATGGATCAGGGGTCTTGACTTTAGCCTTAACAAAAGGAACCTCGGCTGATCCAGTACTATGAGGTCTGGAATGTTTCTGCGACCTACCAACCGCCAAATGACTGGTGTATTTTATCTGCCCATAGGTTCCCTCTTTGACTGATCCAGTCCCATGGCACCATTGACAAGGTGGTAAAATATATATCCACTGGCCTTGTTTATGTTTCTATAACTTGTCGAGCACGTTTTTGACTCAACAAGTTGACGGAAACGGAAGACTGTCCTGATGAAGGTGGCCCAAATGATATGTATGCCACTGAAACCGGTCGACGGTGGTTGCTACACTCAAGAGGCATAAATCTGACCTACTGTGTAGTTTGAGCAACCTTTTTACTCAACCCCACCCCTGACAATTAATTGTATTTTGAAACGGAAAGTGGAGTTTGTAGTGTCTTCATGTTGTTTTGTTATACAAACATGGGTTGTTTGTGATTTGTCTCTTTTTAAACCCCAGCATACCAGGGTCAGCAGACAATCTCTAGGTCATTAAACTTGCATACACCCTAGTAGATATCTGAATTATGGACCACTGATATGCTGTTATTTGTTAACTAATTGGCTCCTTGTCTCCTCCAAACACATACACATAGTGGAAGAGAGTGGTTTAGGGCAAAACAAGGCTTAATGTATTACCACATATAGAAGTTGCCAGTTTGTTCTCTTCTTCGATCACTATTTCATAAGCGGTACATCAGCGCTTCCTAGTTGGAAGTGCACAAATGAGGTAGGGACAGTTAGAACGTCATTGTATCCTTTCGGTCCTTCGCCACAGCCTTGTTCTTGTTTCTTGCCTTTACCATTGTGTTATTTTCTTAAACTGGATCCTAACAGGCTATAACAAATCATGAGACAGATGTGTTTTTCCCGATGTTTTGTGTTAAAAAGTATATATAGTAAGGGCATTACACTGGTAATTTGTCCTCTGGCCCTCTTTTTCTAGGGTAATTCCAACCAGAAAGTGGTACAGACTGGGAAGACTAAGGTTGCCACAGCAACGACCCAAGCCTAGCTTTCCAGCATGGACCTTGGGACACATCAGGACGCCCTGCATTCATATGCAAATATTTCCAGACTGTCGCCCTTCTTCCATAGCAGCTGTTTATGCTTCCAACAACAGCCTTGGCATGGACTTGGGCAAAAGCAGGAAGGTAATCTTTCTTTTTTGACAAATACACCCCGATTCATGACCCCCAAGAGAATCATTAGGTTGGTGGTTGCCAGTTCATGCCCCATTTATCTCCATAGATTTACGGCAATTCTCGTTAACGGTCCATTAATGACCTCCACGTCCTCCTTACCTCGACGAGGAAGAGAGAACACACTGCTAATCCCACTAAGGAACAAGTTACTTACCTGTAAATGTTCTCCACATGGGTCTGGCATGGATTCACATGCTCAAGAATATTCCCCATCAGGCAGGGAATCCTTGGTAAAGAAAAGATCAGTTTCAGTTTTGTTTCTGAACGGTCTTTCCACTAGTAACCAATCACTGGTCTCTGGGTCATACTGCCCCTAGCCAATGACTGCTCTCTACCTAAGCCCCTCCTCTGGCAGCCATCTTCACATTTGGTAGCATGTAAAGTGGCAGTAGGAGCAAGAGAAGAGCTGCAGGGGGTAGGCGGGAGGGTTCGCATGTGAATCCATGCCAGACCCATACTGCAGAACAACAGTTACAGGTAGGTAACTTGTTCCTTCTCCAGCATGGGTTCTGGCATGGATTCTGTGGGATGTTTTTACCCATGCATCCAAGCCCTACAATAAAACTGTGCAGTACTGGCATGGAAAACATCATGATGGCCAGAACTCCCCAGAGAGTGCACAGGGAAAACATGAAGAATAGACTGCCACCCATTTTTACCTATGTTGTGAGCACTGCCTAAAAGCACCAGTGGGCTACACACACAGTAGCCTGAAACCATTGGGAATGGCAATGCTGATTGCAAAAAAAAGCAACTCAGAACTGTGGGGAATTCATTTTCTTAATCCCAAAAATGGTTGCATTACCAGTACTCACCACTATCAGAAAGCCGGCGTTTTAAAACCACCAGACGTTTGTGGAAAACTGAACAAATGAAACAAAACCAGACCAAGGAAAGACTTGCTAAGAGGTGGATACAATGTAAAACTATATTCTGAAATGACTTGAAGGAAGTAATTATTTAATGTGCATGTAAAAATTGTCAGTTTGATTTGAATGTAGAAAACTGGGAACAAAAAGTGACATTTAGCTGAAACCTGGCTTAATGAAACTGGATTCTGCATGACAACTACCCGCGACAGGAGGAGAAACCTGTTCAGCCACTCTTCCCAGGCCTAGCTGCATCCTGCTGCCCCTTGCCAAAAGGAGTTGTCACCTCTCCGATTAGATTAGGGGTGGAGCAGCTGGGGACTACAGGGAGTTGAACAAAGGCCTGTCCTGGACTCAGGCAAATGTTATATTGGGGGTGTCGTAAAAGTGGCTTCCTCTTAGGGGAAACTGGGAGGGGCAGTGCCTCTGCTAGCAGCTGAGCTTGGGGGAAGTGGATAAACCAGTTATTCCACCCTGTGATGTGGGAAGCCACACCCCTTTTTGACCAGGGTATAATTTTAAAAAGATAGATAACCCATAGTGCGGACTTGTCAGAATTATATAAGTAGTATCATTATTTTTGTGATTTTACTGTGAACATTTTGAGAGGCGTTAGGACCCTGTGGTGTATTCTGGGGGGTTCCTAGCGGAAAATAGAGTCTCACTCCAAATGTATGCATGTTAAAAATCTGACACTTCATCAATTAATGTCCATACTCCTTGCGCACGTGTGTAATTTTGGGTAAATGTCCGATATTGCAAAACCAGTTAAAAAGCGCAAAATGTTGTCATTTTTTAATACAAGCCCCCAGGAAGATCAGAGGCGGACAAGAATGGACCATAAGGAATATATAATGTGCACATGTAATTTCAACAAATTGTATATCTGGGAAGGATGTATTTGAATCAAATATAGATTTGTGGGCAAACTGACCAGGGGAGGATCCTCTGACCCATAAACAGACTTCATCATGCTGACAATCCATTTCCTTCCCCCAATCATGGGAGAGGGGAGAATTGGGCCAATGACAAGTAGAGAGGGGCAGGCTTAGCTAGGCCCAGGCACACACCCATTTTCAAAACACATAAAAAGAGACTGCTGGGACAGGAAGAGACATTCAATTCCATTTGCTGCGGAGCATGCTGACCGACGACTTCACATCCAGAGATCCAGACTTCAAATCCATCAATCTCCAAAGACCAGAACTTTACTTCAGAACTTAAAGAACTGCCTCCTAGAAATCGTGTCATCTGTCATTTTTAAAGCTGCACAACTGTCACCTGTCAATTCTGCAGCTGCAAGCTGTCTCCTGTCATTTTGAGTTTACTTTAAATCCGAAAAACGACCTTTACAAAATCGTTCATATCTCTGGGACCGTTTGTCTTAGAATCTCAGCTTTCCAACGAACCTAGAACCGACTTGCTACTCCTTAATCACGATTCACGCATTCGCGAATTTTGCCGCGATTTGCGATTTGGCCTGATTTCTTGACCTGTAAAAAGATAGCAGCTTTTTGCTCTGCTAAAAATTTGTTTGCCTCTTAATAACCATCCCTGAATCATTGCTAAAGTGAGCCTGAGCTCATCCCAAATATCTCTCACTCACCCTGAACCCCCTAAAGGGAATTAAAAGCATTTTCAGCATATTTCTCACTTCACTGCCACCACATTCAAAGCACTTGGGCCTGTGTTTTAAAACTCATACCTGTTTTCTCTAAGCTTGCTGGGGGGGGAACTGAATTTCGTATTGTATTTGATTGCATTCCTGAGAACTGTGTGCTCCTCTTTCCATCTCCTTCCATTTCTTACATTCCATAGGGGAGGGGGGTGAATTGCCAGAGAAAAAGTGATTATCTTATCTTTTGCTAAAATCATATCAAGTATTTCTGTACTGCAGATATGTTATTGTATCTGAAGTATCCGGAGGAGAATCTCCAGTATATTTTGGAGGTTATGGATCGGTATGCGGGGCTGTCTGGAATAGCTGTGAATCCACAGAAGTCTGTGATTTTCCCGCTGGGTAAATATAGGGGTCTCCCTGTGGAACAGCTGCCGGTGTTGCAAGCCCCTTGGGCAGTTGATACCTTCCGGTACCTTGGGATAGACGTGTATCATACGGTTGAACAAGAACATAAGCACAACACAGAGGTAGCCGTGGGGAAAATAGAGAAAAGTATGCAATTCTGGGGGAAGCTGCCGCTAGCTATGATGGGACGTAGTGCAATGCTTAAGATGGTGGTTTTGCCCAGACTCCTGCATTATTTCGGGAACATTCCATACCTCATACCTGGGAAGTTTTTTGTCAAGCTTGATAGTGTATGCAGGGACTTTTTGTGGCAGGGAACTAGATGCAGGATGGCATTGTGGAAACTGCAAAACTCTTACGAAAAAGGGGGGATACGGCTCCCCAATTATGAGGCCTACTATGTAGCAGGCCAACTGCAATACGTTGCTAAATGGCTCTCGGATGAAAGTACCCCCGAATCCAGATTGTTCAGTGCAGACTGTGCCCCATTTTATTTAAAAGAGATGATCTGGCTATCCGAAACAGAAATGCAGGGGCGCCCCAAAATGATGCTGCTTGGGTGGAGGATTTGGCACCGCGCGTGCAGGATGATGGAGATCCCGGCTCCGTGCTCCCCGCAGGTACCACTGGCTAAAGGAGATGTGCAACTGCGGAGGAGGATTAGAAACCACTGGGAACCAGTGGGGGTGGCAACGGTGGGAGATGTTTGGCGGGAGGGAGCCATCATAAGCTTTGAGGAGTTGGGCGAGGAGACAGGGCTGCACGTAGGTCAATATATTACATATAGACTGGCGCGGGAAATCAAGAACACTTGGCCCGAAACTATTCTAGAAGCAGAGCCGGATGGTATTATAGACACTATATATGACGTAACAGAGGGAGGGCACGAGATTTCAAGATTATATGACATGCTGATGCTTAGGATTAGTAAAGAACCAACGCAACTCAGATTAGATTGGGAAACTGAGGTGGGAGGCCCGATGGAGGATGGGATGTGGGAGAGGGCTCTGTGGTATCATCAGAAGGTGTCGAGGAATGCTAGGCTGAAACAGATACAATTATATATTACGCATAGGGCATACATGACGCCCCTGAGGATATCAAAGTTTAAAAACGCAGGTAGACAAGCATGTCCCAAGTGTGATGAAGAACGGGCTGACATGTTACACATGTTTTGGTCCTGCCCGGTGATTGTGCGTTTCTGGAGCGAGATAGCGGCAAAACTGGCGGATAAAGGAGTTACGCTGGTCGTAGAGTCAGCTTGGGCCTGCCTATTGGGAGGGTTCCCTAGATCGCAGAAGCTGAAGCATGTGAACAAATTGAGGGACTTGGCGTATGTGCTGGCTAAGAGAAGGATCGCCATGGGGTGGAAGGCTTGTCATAAACCACAGGGGGAGATATGGTGGAAGGAATTGCAGAAGTGGGCGGAAGCAGAGACCATAGTATGGCAGGAGTCCAGTATGATGGGAGGGGAAGAAGAGGTGGGAACCCTGCTGGCTTGGAAATCACTGATAGCGGAATTGTTTGGAACGATGCCAGATCTGGCAGATTCTAATGGAGAACAGACCTCACCGCGCGGCGTGAACACTAAGTGAACAGACCGGATGGGCTCGTAGGGGGGTGGGTTTTGGGGAGTAGAGATCAAATTGTATGTTATACACATTCGAAACTGTATTATGGCGTTTTGTACTGTATATTTGGTCTGTATTGTTTTGTAGGTTGAACCTTAATAAAAAAACGTTTAAAAAAAAAAAAAAAGTATTTCTGTACTGCGTTTTATTCCTCATTGCTTTTCCCCTGAAACCATAAAAGTATTTTTGCTACTTTATCCATCCTACACCAACTCCTCATTGATTATAAAGAAGTGTGCTAGTGTCAGATTACCCATTGTTGATTAACATTATATTTATAAGGGCGATATCGATTATTATAAAAGCGTGGTATCTATATTTTGTTTTATTTCTTAAATGAACCTTATAAACTTGCAAAACAGAACTACTTCTTGGCTCAGTGGGGTTCTAAGAGTGGGGTGTTATATAGGGGTAGTCATCCAGAACTCATGAACTGGACATAAAGATATATCAATAAGGGTTTCCATTCAGTATCCCAGACTAGGCATTGACTTAGCTGTAGTGTTGAATCGAATCCTCTTACAATTCGAATGCTCACGAATACAAAAATACATAGCAGTACACACATGCACAACCACGGGAGGTGGCAAGGCTCAACATTAAGCATCTCTTACCTCCTCAACAGGCTAACCTTCAGGCGAATAGGTTGCGCAGCACAGCCTGGCCGTCTGGACTGCTCCCTGGAATCCCAGTCGACGCAGTATAATCTCGTGAAGGTGTGCGTCGACCTCCACATAGCAGCCCTGTAGATGTCCAGCAGGGGCACACCACACAGGAACACCGTGGAAGCAGCAATCGTTCTGTTTGAATGGGATCTCGGACGGCCGGGCAACGGTCGGTTTGCCAACCGGTGACAGTGCATGATGGAGCTGGAGAGTCATCTGGAAATGGAAGTCTTCGTGAGGGCCTTCCCTTTGTTCACAGGTCCAAAGTTCACAAACAGCTGTGATGTCTGCCAAAAACTCTTTGTGCGGTCCACGTAGAACTTCAGCACTCTAGCCACATCCAGCGAGTGCAAAGTCCTCTCAGCCAGCGACGTGAAGAAAACAGGCTCGTTGAGATGGAAGTCCGATGGTACCTTGGGCATGAAGGAGGGGTGCATCGTCAGCACCACCCTTGTCTCGTGGAATGTCAGGTAAGGCGGTTTACAGTAGAGGGTTTGGATCTCTCCCACTCGTCGTGCGGACGCGATGGCCACAAGAAACACTGTCTTCCACGACAGGAACTTCAACGGTGCCAAATGCAGAGGCTTGAATGGCGGCCCCATGAACCTGGTCAGCACCACGTTGAGCTCCCACACCGGGAACGATCGGAACAGTCCTTTCATGAACTCCTTCACCAGGCGATGAGACCATAGAGATGACCGCCCCGGAGTTCTGGTTTAACGGGAGACAGCCGTCAGATGGATGATTGAGGCATGCGCCAGCCCCGCCTTGGCCAGCGATAGCAAGTACGGCAGCACTTGAGCGGCCGTAATCCGCAGAGCGTTAATCCTCTGTGCACAGCACCAGACAGAGAACCTCTTCCATTTGTGTCCATAGCACTTGAGTGTCGAGGATGCCCTGGCCTTTGCAAGCATCTCCTTGCAGTCCGCCGGGATATCGTACCCTCCGAACTGTAGTGCTGCAGGAGCCAGGCCTGCAGGTTCAGCGATCCAGGGTCATGATAGAGGATGTCACCTCCTTCCCTGGTGAGAAGATCCGCGTCCGTCGGTAGTTTGACCGGGGGTCAGGGGGAGGGATGCTGACAAGTCTAGAAGGTCCGGAAACCAGATCTGCCTCGGCCATGCTGGTGCGACGAGGATCATCCTGCACCGGGACCGTCTCAGTTGACTGATTCGCAGAAGCAACGGCAATGGGGGGGAACGCATTCAGGAATAGGCCGTCCCAAGGGAATGAGAAGGCATCGCCCATGCTCCCCGGCAGGGGAAAACTGCTGGCAAACCTCCAGCACTTGGCATTCGTCGCCGTCGCAAATAGGTCGATCTAGGGATTGCACCATCGTCGGAATAGGAGATCCACTTGATCCTGCCGCAGTTCCCACTCGTGGCACGAGCGCAGCTCCCTGCTGAGTGAGTCGGTGATGGTGTTCTTTATTCCTGCCAGATGGAAGGGTACCAGGAACATCCCTTGGGCGACGGCCGAGTGCCTCAGATCCTGCGCTTCTCCTTGGATAGGGCTGGGGATCTGGTGCCCCCCTGCTTCCAGATGTAGAACATTGTGGTGGTGTTGTCGGTGAAGACCCTTCCCACTTTGCCCTTGAGTGACGGAAGGAACGACCTGAGGGCCCTGAACATTGCTCGAAGGACATTGATGTGTAGTGACCTCTCCTCCAGGAGCCAAAGGCCTCTTGCGTGGAGATCTCCAGTGTGCGCCCCCCATCGCTCCAGGGAGGTGTCCGTCGTCACCGTCTCCTGATGTGCCGGGGTCTGGAAGTCCATGCCCGCTGCTAAATGTGTGCGGGTGCCCCACCACCGGATCGTTTGGCAGAAAGTCTCGTTGAGTGACATCCCATCTTCGAAGCTGCCCACCGCCTGCATCCAACGAGCGTTGACGAACTCTGCAGTGGTTGCATCTGTAGCCTGCATAGGCGCACGAGGTAGATGTATGAGGAATCATTCCGAGTAGGGACTTGATGGATCTTACCCTGGCCACGTCCGTGGTCAATAGCCGTTGTACCTTGCCCACGATGGCCTTCGTCCTTTCCTCCGACGGCGAAGCCAATCGCCCCACTGCGTCGAGTCTGGCTCCCAGGAACAGGGCGGCATGCGACTGTACCATGTGGGATTTTGCGAGGTTGATCGAGAATCCCAGATCTGTGAACAGTTGGACAGTCTTCGCTGTGTGATCGATGGCGAGTTCCCAATCATCCAGGTAGGGGTAGACTTGGATCCACTGCAGGCACAGCCACGCTGCCACGGGTGCTAGGCACTTGATGAACACCCGGGGCGCCGACTTCAACCCGAAGGGAAGGGCCTTGAACTGATAGCGTCACCCTTGGACCACAAATAGTAGGAATTTTCAATGTCCTGTTAGAATGGGGATGTGGAAGTAGGCATCCTCCAAGTCCAGCGACGATAGGAAGTCACCTTCCTCCAGCTGTCCCAGCACGTGCTGGAGGGTGACCATCCAGAATTTCTGGAAATTGATGTACTTGTATAGGCAACGAAGATCCCGGATGGGTCGTCAACCGCCGGTCTTCTTCCGGACAAGGAAGTACCGAGAGTACACTCCAGAGCCCCGGAGCCTCTTTGGGACAAGAGTGATGGCTCCCTTTCTTATCATCGCTCGTACCTCCAGTAACAGTTGAGGGATGTGGGTTTCCTTCCTGGCCACAGGTGGGATACGGGGACACCTTTTTTGAAATTCCAGAGTGTGCCCGCAGGCCAGGGCATCCAGTACCCAGCGGTCGGTGGAGATGGACTCCCACAGGCTGACAAATGTTGCCAGCCGGCCTCCCACTGGGGTGCTCTGGTCGGGGCCCGACACCACGGCCAGTTCAATCCTGTTTCATCGCAGCCTTGCCGCCGCCGACTGGATCCTCCAATCTTGCCGAGTCCTCTGTAGGCCTCCAGCGATGAGAAGCAGGCCGCTTGGTGGTATGAGGAACCGCCGCCAAATCCTTTGGAGGCACCTTGCTTGCCTCCGGAGTTCTGAAAGGACGGCTATCATCGTTGAACGCCCAAGGCGTCTCGGTGTCCCCCTTGATGGCCTGCAGTGACTCGTCCACTGTCTTGCCGAACAGGTTGTTCCCATCGAAGGGCATGTCCAGAACCCTGGTCTGCACGTCCTGGCGGAAATCGGTGGCCTTGAGCCAACCGCGCCGGCGATGGCAAACTCTGTTGTCCATCTGGTGAAACCCTGTGTCGGCGATGTCCGTGGACACCGTTATGGTGTGGTCCGAAGTCCAGGGCTTCAGCCCTCTTGTCGTCAGGGAGGATGTCCAGGAGCGAAGCGATCTTGAACCACAAGTCCCTATTGTAGCGTGCCACGATCGCGAGGGCGTTGGCCACTTTCATCGTCCTCGCCGCAGACGAGATGACCCCATCGTCCCATGGCGTCCAGCTTCTTCCCCTCGAGGTCCGGGGGGGCAGAGGGGATGTAGAAGTTGAGGCTGTTGCTCCCGCCGATTTCTTCATGGCCACCGTGGAGACCACTGAATCCGGGGACGGCTGTGCTCTGAGGCGCATAGGGGCAGAGTCTGGGACCTGGTACTTCTTCTCGTACCGGTCTCTCCTAGCGGGAGCCGTGGCCGGGTTCTTTTTGGAATGCCAGCCCCTTGTCCCACATGTCGTCCAGTAACGAGACAGAGGACAGTCTTCCTCTTGGCCTCCCGTGATTGGTTGAGGACGCCCTCCTTCTGTTCTTCGGGATGGAGCTGGAAGAGCTCAGATGCCCTGGCGATCATGGCGTGGAAGGAGCTAATTTCATCAGGGGGGAGCGGGGGCAGGGAGGTGGAGATGGGCGGTCCATCCAGTCGTCACCACTATCGTCGCTGTCCGTCCCAGTCGTCGCAGTCTCTGTTCCCGTCTCATCCCTTGGAGGAGGGGATGGGGGTGAAGGCTGGAAGGGGGGAGGAGGATGGACTCGTCTCTGCTTGTTAGGTGGACTCCCCGAAGGTCCAGGCTCCACTGGGGCATCGGTGGGGGGTAAGGCCATCCTTGTCCTTATCTCCGTACACAGGGCCTGTACAGCCATCAAGATAGGTCCTGAATTGTCCCCTGGTACGGGTACCGGCTGCAACGGGCCGACAGCTGGGGCGTGGGGCCCTCCGCAGCCTTATCTTCCTCGTCGACTCCCCCGTTGCTCTCTTCGTTAGCCTCGCTGGGATCCTTCCCATGGGCCCTGGAGTCGTCGGACTTCCTGTCCAGGATCCTTTGGACGCTAGCCAACTCATCCTCAGAGGTGGTATCCGTGTCCGTTATGGCTACCGTCCCCCCCCCCTCTTTCTCCTGCTGGGGTTCCACAGGGGTCTTCTGGATAGGCAGAAAAGAAGATTCCCTCCAGGGTGGTAGAGAAACTGTAGCCCCCGGAGCCATCCCCACTGGGGAAGCCTCCATAGGTTTCGCCAGGGCCGCCACGACTCCTTCAATGAAGGCCTTAGCCGGGTGAATCAGGGCCTTCACAACCTTGGGCGTGCCCGAGGCCTTCACCTAGGGGGGGGGGGGGCGGTGGGTCACCGCCTCGCTCCCCCTTGACTGTCTGTCGGGATCGACCGGGGCTTCTCCCGAAGCTTACCCGGGTTCTCCGACTTCCTCTTCACCGAGCCAGAGCGTTGGCTAGTGGTTGATGGCGTCTGTGATAATGCGCCCTGCCTGGCAACCGAGGAGCCTGACCGATCGGCGCTCCCGGTGCCCACGGACTTGCGGTGCTTTGCCTTTTGTTGGGCCCCCATCGCCGGAGCGCCCTCAAAGGTCTTAGAAGACCGCTCGGACTTCCTCTTCTCACTTGCTGCTGGGCTCTTCACCAAAAATATAAGAGTAAATGCTTCGAAAAAACACAAAACGCAGTAAAAACTCAAGAGGACTCCCAACACTTGAACATGCGGTAAAAATCTGAAGATGGCTGCCAGAGGAGGGGCTTAGGTAGAGGGCAGTCATTGGCTGGGGGCAGTATGACCCAGAGACCAGTGATTAGTTACTAGTGGAAAGAGTTCAGAAACGAAACAAACTAATTTTTTTCTTTACCGAGGATTCCCAGCCTGACAATGGGGAATATTCATGAGCATGTGAATCCATGCCAGACCCCATGCTGGAGAATTAGGGAAACCACAAAACAAGAAGGTAGGTGCCCCTGCTATAAACTATTGTGCATGCTATAAATCTTGCATGCTGCCAATAGTCACGCACTGTTTGCATACTGTAGTTGGCACACTTTCAAACTAGATGGGGTGCAGATTGGCACAATACACCACACTCACTGGTATTTCTTCATAACATCCCTCTTGTCAAGGAACGGTGCACTGTTACATGTTGGCTTTGCACGAGTTACAAGCGATATCGGCTTTAGCTAGATAAAGTTGGCAAGATGAATACGGACCAATTTTTCAAATAGGGTCCCTTTGATTTTCTATTTTTAGATCCTTTTATACTCCACCTGATGCGTCGAACAATCCAGAACCCTTGGGTCTGAGTTCAATAGGACCAGAGCCTGGTCCTTCGACCACAGGACTCACAAGGCATCACATTTGGACACTAGGACTGGTAATGACTCAGCCCCACCGTTCACTTATCCTTTGTCACGATACATTAACTTGAGACGCAACTCATTTTGCTTTTCAAATTCCCCTTAGTGATCCATTTATTTGCAAAGCGGAAGTGCTTTTGAGAGTGGTCTCCAGGTTTGATCAGCACATGTAATCCTGTACATACGAAAAAGAGGTCACACGCTTTTCTTATCCCTACCTAAACAGGGCGAGTACCCTGTGGACTTTTTAAAAAACAAATTAAGTAATCTTACTGCCCTATGATTGTTTTTAGGTTAGAAAAGCGTTGGTAATCTACAAATAACACTGATACATATTTGTATCTCGTTTCTGCCGACCTCTTATTTTAGGGACAAGAGGTTCCTTCGCCCTGAGGAAGGCTGAATACTGATGCCGCCAATACTGGCAAAGCCGAGACGTGTTCTTGGTGCACACTTACAAAAACCTGAGTTTTTTGTTTCATAAGTATTTATCTTATAGCACGGTGCAATTTCAATTACATTCACAATAATGCACGTTGGCAGTTTGTCAGATCAACAGGCATGACTATACATTGAATATGCCGGTAGTTTAGAATAAATGTTTATACCCCATCAGGTTAACACAAAATAATACCCTGATTCTCTTAATAGTAGGAATATTTCCACTATGTAAATCATACAACTTTGTCTGATGATTGTTAAGATTGCTTCATTTTTTGTTCTTTTCTGTTTGTGAATTAACTGTTTCATAATCTTGTTTTTGAATGTGCTTCTCCCATTGGTTCAAATTTGATGGTCTATTTCCTTATCCAGAATTGGTTTAATATATATGTATGTATGTTTCAATATATATATATGCTTACCCGAAAACTTTTCTTTTGTGTTTTGAACCATATCAACCTTGATGTACGATTTTGTCTTTTGGTTCTCTTAATTATTTGTATCAATAATAAATACTGATTCAATTGTAGATAACCCTGGCTGTGTTGTTCCTAGAGTGACTCTGAGCACAGAACAAGTTCCTTTGTTAAATAGATTGACAAACAATCAAACGAAAATTGTTTTTTATGTGGATCATTTTCTTGTAAGTTAATCATTCTCAATCCCTGATCCACATTAGCTTCAGGGGACACCCTTATTGTTCGTATGCCATAGGCTCAAATACATGTAAACTCTGTATATTGTTTTTTGGTATCTGTAGTTTCTCCCAATATGGGAGTACCCTTCCATTGCTCAAACATGTCTGTATACTTTGTAAACTGCTGTAATTGGAATCTGTATGCATCACAACTATGTAACCGTTTTCTTATGCGCCCTTCTACCTCTGGGTTTGGAGCGCTATACAAATAAAATAAACAAACAAAATCAGTCCCAGAAGGTGCTAGAACTACCATGCCAAGGACATTTTCAACTTGCAGTCCCGGCAGGTCTTGATGCCAGACCGCGGAGTCCGAGGGGTCAAAGAAAAAGACATCTCAACACTGATAGCACACGAGGCATGCAGAGTTTCACAAAGCAACACGTTCGCAGAAAAAATGGAACCAAGGCTGTGGGCGCCGTGCGTCCTACTTATAACATCGGCTGACGTCGCCCTCGATGGAGGCCTTCGAGGGACATCGACCCAACGTCATCGACGCAGGACGCCCTCTGCTGAAAAAGTTTCCGAAGTGCACAGCTGTGGACATTACATGTCAAAGATGTGGAATACGTTGGAGTACACAATCCATTCGAAATACTTGCATTTCTAATAACGTGAATGTGTCAGGCACATTTTTTCCTCAAGACATTATTGCACCAATCCCATTCCCTGACTTCTAATTGAACGTCCACCCAGTTTGTTCTAAAAATTGTTAATTAGTGGTGACAATGTATGGTAGTGTTGGTATCACCCTCCGTTACAAAATACCTAACAGTACTGTTTCTATTTCAGGACTACAGCCTTCAGAGTGCACCCAAGTGTCACTAAGAAAACCAGCACAGGTGCACAGTGAATGGACTAAAAAGACAGGGAATGGACTTTATTACCACTTGTTAACACCAAACACCCACCTCAGTAACCCCAGACAGATCCTAGGAGAATGGTGTGGCAGCAGAAAATTAACTGGGAGAGAGAAAAGACTGCAAGGGAACAGAGGAGACACCCTCTGAAATCCTCCTCAAAGCAAAATTCCAACCTCACCATCACAGGAGTGAGATGAGTAGAGTGACTGCTACCCTAAACGTGACCCTGCACACATTTTAGCGTGAATGGGGCCCTTTAGCTGACCTTTGGTCTTCCACACAGACTAAAACCTACAGACTGGCCTTATTTAAATCTTGTTCATCACCCCCTCCCCCACTCCCACCAGCTCTCCCCCACCCCCACAAGTCTGGTAAACTGTCCCCATTTTTAACATTTGGGGACGACATACATAACGGTCGACTAATTTACAACCCAATCCATTGTGTTCACTAGTATGCATTATTCTCCGACCGATCTAGACCGACGCCAGGTATCCGAGTCTACTGCTGCACAACCTCCATCACACCTTGAAGCCTTGTAACGATGGTTGCACCAAGGCATGACCATCTGCTCAGGCTAATGACCCTGGTGAAAATGCCAATGCTGGTCCTGCCCTTAACCTTTGGGGCGAGTTCTGAGATTTCCCTAGGTGGTTGGCCATCCACCTACGGGGGCGACCTGTATTTCTTTGTATATCTGCTTGATAGATCTCTAGATGGGTACTAGCAGTGAGTGCTTCCTGTTTTTGAAGTAATTACATGTCCTGTGTTCGGATCAGTGCAGAATTTATTTATGTCCTAGAAGCGGCTGAACAGTTACCACCACTAGAAGCCATGACGTGCCCCTGCCCAAGAGTATGCTTGCTGCACATGGGTTACTTTCTGCGGTATCACTGCCTATCCTGAAACAACTAGGCCATTTAAAAACAAATAAGTGAAACGTGCTGATGACATCAGATCTGCTCATTAATTTACAGACTAATAAAACTGTTTAGGTCTACGGAATTCAACCTCATTGCCTACTGTGGAAGATATCTACCTGTGTTTTGGGGATATATTTAGTTATCTTTTGTACCTTTTCCTCACTAATCTCTTATTTCTGGTACTGACTTTGCTAGCAGTTGTCTGTTTAGAAAACAAAACTCCAAATAACTACAAACTAAATGATTACAATAGCCAGAAGTTAATTACTGAAACTGAAAAGCAATTGACGTTATTGATCAGGCTGTATGTTAATGTTAAAGGTATTTGTATTGCGCACCGTCACCAGCGGAGTTGGTCCTCAGGCGCTCAGGCAATCTGTAATAAGAGGGCGGGCAGGTTAGGTTAGTCTGGTAAAGAGGAAGTAGGAGAAAGAGAAGTGGTGTCCTATTGGCAGCTTCAGTTCTGTTTCCAATGTGCGCTGAGCTTTGGTGTAATTATCGGATCAAAGCGATACCTTGTGTGCTGTTGATGCAGTTTGTGTTTATTGTTGTTGCATTGTGGTGAAGTGTGTGCGGGTTGCTGGGCGAGAAATTGTTGTGTGCGTTTTTTCGGGTGAATTAAGTATGCAGACATTTGAAACCGAGTTAGTGTGTTGTATGTCCAGGTTCTAGCCAATTTTGTTCTATTTAAATAACATTTATGTGGGCAGACTTAGCAGCTGGTTACATTTCTTGGCCATCTCTCAGTTAAGGTAGATAGCACAGCGCGTTCCCAGTTGTGTTGTATGTGTCTTTGGATGGGGGGACGGTTATGTCTAGTCCCCCCTCTGGTGTTGGTGCTGTGGATTGGCCGCCCCCTATTCCCTCACTGTCTATGTTGACTGTGGTCTGCTGGGTTTGGGCATGATTCGGGGCAAGGTGTAATTGATGAATCGTCACAACCTTCCATCTCGGTGTAACTATGTATTTGGTCATTAGTGTCCTCCTGTTGTGGCCATCTCTCAGTTTGTAGTTTGATACGTCGTAGAATGTCTTCCTTAGAATCGGTTTGTAGTTGATGGGTCCGGGATCGGTGTCTTCACTCATAATTTTACCTGGTATTTGTGTGCCCCTGTGGGCGTTCTAGTTATGCAGTAAAAAGCCAGGATTTGAGCAGTTTCCTAAATAGTAGGCCGTCTCTTGTGTTGTGTATATTCTTCAGTAAGTCGTTCCACATTTTTGGTGAGAGAAAGTGGATCATTTGAGTTCTCTTGTTGTAAGGTTTCGTTTC
The DNA here is from genome assembly GCF_040938575.1 of Ambystoma mexicanum. Classification (NCBI taxonomy): domain Eukaryota; kingdom Metazoa; phylum Chordata; class Amphibia; order Caudata; family Ambystomatidae; genus Ambystoma; species Ambystoma mexicanum. Next base: position 302,926,810 of record NC_090935.1, on the reverse strand, counting down.
CAGGCAAATGTCGTTGCTTGATCGGAGAGTTCTTGTTGGGTGATGTAGGCGTAATTTGTGTCTCAGGAATTCTGCGCCTTGGTCCTAGATTGCTCTGTGCGTGATGCACATTAATTTGAATTTGATCCGTAGTTTTATTGGTAGCCAATGTAGGTGTGATGTGTTCTCTTCGGGAAAGTTTGAGAAGCAGTCTGGCTGCCGCATTTCCGCATTTTGTATGCGTTACATTTTTTTAAAGTCGTTACGGCATACCCAGGTATAGGCTATTGGCGTAATCTACTCTGGACATGAGAGCAATGATGGTTAGTGTTTTGTTGGCAAATGATAGTAACAGTAGGATTCTTTTTACTGCTCGCAGTAGAAAGTAACATTTCTTGAGTATAGCGTTTACTTGTGGCTCTAGAGTAAGTTTGTTGTCCATCAGGACTCCCAGGTTTTTTTTTTTTTTTTTTTTACAGTCGACGATGGGGCTGGGCTTGTACCGAGTTCGCTTGGCCAGGGGATGTATTGGTTGTCTACTCTGTTTTTTGTGATGATCAATATTTCTGTTTTGCCTGGGTTCAGTTTGAGGTAGAGTACATTCAATTGAATACATCACAAAGGCAGTTCTCAAGAGTTGTTTTCTTCTTGAGGGTCTTGTATTTTGAATACTATGTGTGCATCGTCGGCATAGTTGTAGCAGCTGAGGCTGTGTCTTTTTATGATTTTGATCAGCAGGGAAAGGTAGATGTTGAATAAGAGCGGGGAGATTGATCTTTGTGGCATGCCACATGTGGATTCTCTTGCATTGGATTTGAAAGCTTTCATCCATATAGTTTGTTCTGTTTCTTAGGAAGGATTTGATCCACAGTAGGGTGGTGTCTGTTTTCCCCAATCCTTTTATTGTCGTGATGAGGATGTCATGGTTAACTGACGAATGCCGCCAATAGGTCTAGAAGTATCAAGCCTGAACTGTTGTCTGAGTCTGCGTTTGGTTTTAGGTCATCCCATATTGAGAGGAGAGCCGATTCCGTTGCTCTCATAGGTCTGAAACCAAGTTGTGCTTGGTCTAGTAGGCAGTGCTCCTCTATGAAATCTTGGGTTGTTTTGTATATGTACCTTTTGAGATATTTGGCTATATACGTGATGTTGGAGATGGGTCTGTAGTTGGAAATGTCCTTTATATTTCCAGCTGTGTCTTTGAGTAGCGGTCTGATATAGGCTGATTTGAAGGAGTATGCCACTTTCCCTGGTGAGATTCAAAGGTTGAGGACATTCCTGTGGTGTTCCATGGGAGTTCCTTGTGTGAGGATTGATTTGTATATGGCCGGTGGGCAAGAATCCTCAGGAGAACCTCTTTTGTTGCTTTATTTAACAGTTTGACTAAAATCTCCATTGATATTTTGGGGAGGTTTTGTTCAATTTGTTTCCCGTAAGGGTTGGCAGGTTCCATAGTCTGATAACATGGTCTGTTTTGTATGGATTATTGGATGGTGGTTACTTTTTTTTTTTTAAGTGATCTGCTAGGTCATTGCTCTGTTTCATCGATGGTATTGGTGTGTTGTTGCAGCCTTGTGGATTTTTTATTTCATTTATGATTTTGAAGAGTTTTTTGGGTATTTGGTGCTGTAAGGATTCGGTTGTCGTAATATTTCCTTTTTGCATTTTTGTATTTCCTTTTTGTAGTAGCTGATCTGTTGTTGAAATTGAAATGTATTTCCTGTGTCATTTGTGGTCCTACATTCTAGTTCTAGTTTTTGGTTCTTTTTTATGGCGCTGTGTAATGGGGTGAACCATTTTGCTGTTGCTCTTTAACGTGAGGGGTGAAAGGTTTTTCTTTGGCTATTTCGTTGATGTGATCCAGTTGTGGAGTATAGCTACTTTTTGTCTAGGTTGGCTTCTTCCATAATTGTTGCTTGTCATTTGCTAAGTTCCAGATGTTCAGACAGTTTGGCATTTTTTATGGTTCTCCAATTCCTTTTCATGGTGATCGGTAGTTTGTCTTGTCGCTTGTTTGTTGGGATGCTTAGTGTGATGACGAAGGGAATGAGGAGGTTGTTCGAGTATTTGGATTGGGGATGCTGTGGTAATGGTTTTTTTATTGGCGAAAATTGCATCAAATGTGTGCCCAGCCGAGTGGGTTGCTCCTTTACTAGTTGTAGATTCATTGCTGCTAGTTGGATAGTGAGATTTTTGTGTGGTTGTTGTTTCTTCATCGAACCAGAGATTGAAATCTCCAAGGGTGATCAGATGATTGTGCTCGATGGATAGGGTTGTGATTGCTTCCGCAAAGGCGTCCACAAAGGTTGCAACGTATGTTGGCGGTCTGTATATCATTATGAATTTCAGGTTTGTTTTGGGGTTTACCCATAGGCGTAGCATTAAAGATTCACATTTATCTATGTTTAATGGATCTTCCAAAATGATAGCCCGGTGTACCTTTTGGATGATTGCCAGTGCCCCCCCACATCCACCTTTTGGTTTTTCTCTTTGCTTGGATGCATTTGAAGTTATTAGCCAAGCAGTTGTTGAGGGTGATCTTGTAATTGTCATCTAGCCATGTTTCAGTTATAAATAGGATGTCAATACCCCCGTCACATGGGAAGTCGTAAGATTTCCGTGGCATGTTTGGACATTGACCTTGCGTTGATTAAGTTGCAGGGGATATTTCTGGTGTGTTTTGTTTATTAGTTGTTCCTTGTTTCGGTTTATAATTCTTCAGTCGGGGTGTTTCTGTATTGACAGTGATTGGATGAAGATCAGCAAAGGCTGCTTCTTCATTGAGGCGGTTTGCTAGATTGGTAGCTTGGCTGTTCGATCGCGGTGCTTCTCTAGTAATGCTGACTGGGTGAAGATCAGCGAAATGTTCTTCTTTGAATCGGTCCATTAGGTTAGTGGTTGGGTTGTAGTTTACTAGAGCTTCATCGTATTGTGTGGTCTGTTGTGGATATTGATAGTCCTCTTCTGTTCTTGTGATGAATGGAGTGAGGGGCTTGGAGTCTTCCCACTCTCTTCTACGGTACTCACATCTTTTTCCTGGTCGTTTGGGGGTGATTATCTGTCTCGAGGTATCAGTGTCATTGAGGTATTGAGACTGTGGTTGTCGCAAGGTAAGGTGTAAGATAATGAGTTTTCTCATACATTGTTTCTTCCGATGGTAGCGTTGGTTGGGAGGTTTCCTGTATTCAATGTCACTTCTACTGGAGACAGTTGGGTTTGCTTGTCCGTGCCAATTGATACATGATCCAGCTCTCTTTGTCGGTGTCCATTTCTGCGTCGTGGCATTTTGGTTCTCAGTGCGGCGTTAACTTGGCAAGTGGTCGTCAGTAGTGTCTTGTGCTAGGAGTGTATTGGTGTTTCCTCTAATGATTATATTAGGGTGCTTTCGGTTGCCGTCTGTCCTTTCGTCGATGGGTTAGGTGTTTCCTTTACTTATGCGCACTGTCCCGTGGGTATGGGGTGGGGTATGGGCATTTGGTTGGCAGATGGTATAGGACTCAGGATGGGTATCGAAGGAGTGCTAGGCTAGCAGTCAAGCAATCACAAAGTGGAGCAGGGCAGTGATGACAATGTTATCACAGTGTCATGCAGGCCAGTGATGACAATGCTATCCCAGTGTGGAGCAGGCCAGCAATCATAGCACCATCCCAGTTTGGAGCAGGCCAGCAATCACGGTGAGGTACAGTGCAGGCCCCTCTAGATGTGAATCAGGTCAGCCCCAACAAATTCTCTGTGGTGCGACGCAGGCTAGCAGTTGCTATGCTATCAAGAGTGGAGCAGGCCAGTAATCACAATAATATCAGAGCGGAGACGGCTGAAAATGACAATGCTATCACAGTGTGGTACTCCACAACCAGATCAAAGAGTTCTGTATAGTGGGAGAGAGGCTGAGGCCTAACAGAGCATTTATAGTACAAGACTAAACACACCTAGATCCGAGAGTCCTATATAGTGAGAGAGCGGGCCACACCCAACAATGCAAATTGAGTAGACCTGAGAGTCCTGTACAGTGGGAGAGAGGCCCAGGCCCAACAGTGCAATTTGTGTACAAGACTAAACACAGCTAGATTTGAGAGTCCTGTATAGAGGGCGAAAGGGAGGCAGAGGAAAGTAATCGCAGTATTGCACAGGTGTAGTTAAGTCTGCCAAGTGTTCGGGCTTCCAGGGACCTATCCTACCATACTGCTCGCTGCTGGTTGATGGCTAGCCACTGGCTTCCCCTGCTGACACCTGCAGACACGATGTGGAGGCGCCTTAGTTGGAGTCGCCCTTTGCCTCTGTGGCCCTTAGCCACAGGGGCTGCACAGGCAGAGGGCTGCCCTTGTAGTTGAGTATCAAGTATCAACCTGGCCAATCAGGAAGGGGCGAAGGGGTTGGGCGGGAAGGAGGGAGGGAGAAGGAAGTCGAAGGTGCTTGGGACAACGGTGGTGGCGGTCTGGGTCAGGGACTACCAGCGATGGCCAAAATATTGCAACTAGGTCCCGGTGGGTCACTGGGCAAAGCCACTCACTTGCAGCCGCTCACGGAGGGCAACGAGCGAGCACAGAGATGCCGGTGGCTACACCAGGTACAATTTCAAAGTAGCCAATCAGGAACCAGGGGTGGGCTGAGAGGAGAGAGGGAGCGAAGGACAACAAGGGTAGCGGTCTGGGTCAGGGTCTATCAGCAATGGCCCAAATATTTCAATTAGGCTTCGTAGGGTCACTGGGCAAAGCCACTCACCTGCTTGCAGGTAAATTAACAAACCTTGACCTGAAGTTATTTTGTACCCCATCTAATATCAAAACAAAACAGTTGGCAGTTTTTACCATGTTGGATGAATTCAAAGCATCCAACTGAGTAACATGGCAATTATATGAAGAGGTAAATTACTAGAATTTCATAGCAAACCATACAGGGTGGGGGAGCCCACTGAGAAGCCTGCACACTCCCTTCCTGTTCAATTGGGACATGACACCACTGTTGGAGATTGGGGGGGGGGGTGAGGTGTTGGCAAGGAGGAGTTTGGGTAGGAATACATCAATGGGATCTTTGATGAGCTGTTGCATCGTTATTTCTCTACAAGCAACCGATTCAGAAATCAGAAAAAAATGTGACCTCAGTCAGCAAGAGCACACAAATGTAGATCTGCTAATCTCAAGGCATTTAGAAGAGCAACAAACTTAATTGAGTACTTCGACAAATCTATACAAGAATGCTTAGGACTTGTGCAACATTGGGGCTTATGTGAATGATCTCATATTTTGTGTGATTATAATATTCCATCTCATTACTTGCTGGGCAAAACGAGAATGTTGCTAAAATGTCTCGTCAGGCAAATATGGTTTAATGGGGTGGTCTATTAGATATGGCAATGGTCCCAAAACAGCAAGAAAAAGCTGGGAAATCCGTGCTAGACACTTTGAGCGGTGGGCGGGGGGGCCTGGACAAAGTGACTCACTGTCTTCTCTGAGCTCTCAGTTTGACAGTACAGTTTCCCCACTTACTGGAGATGGACCCTCTATATCAGTCTACCACTTCACTGCAAGAATACAAGATGGACATTTGACTACGGAATGCACACAATGATTGGGCGAGAATTCGGACATCTGGACAAGACAACACTGTATTCCCTGAAATGCATACGATGGAGATTTCGTCTGGGTAAGTAATTTTGTTGTACGTGACATTGGTTTTAAAAAAAACCTTTTGGATGGTTTAACATTAAACAAAGAAAATAAACTTACTCAAATAACACTTTAGAATAAGGAAGGCTTTCATGCCTGAATTATTATACCCTACCCTTAACCCCCCCCCCAAAAAATTCGACCCAGAAGTCCCTGCCTGCTAGAGCACGCTACATGGAAGAGGGGAAGAGACCACTCTTGACTTTACTTTGGCGTTTGGAACCAGCTCATACAATGTGTTCTCCACGTGTGGCGAACATGGGAAAAGACCAGTTTCACATTGCAACAGATTAGCAGCAGTACAAGTATTGGGAGCACAAACGGTATCCATTTTCATTTCAGACCCCTTCACCAGGGATACAACAGCAGGATTCTACTCTGCAAATGTCATATTGTTCCTTTACTCCCAGGTGGTTTTGCATCTAAGAATTGAGTTGGTAATTAACCCAATGAAATGTTTGCCGTTATAGTTCCGGAAACCTCAAAAGGGCATGTCTAAGGTTTATAGTGAAATTTTCGAATGTCACATTTTCGAATGCCTTTTTCTCGAATGAAAAATGCAGAAAAAAATGTTGATTTTTTATGTTTTTTTTTATTAACCCTTTTTTTTACTAACTAAACCAAAAAAATATATAAAATAAAAAAATAATATTCAGAATTTTGTTTGACATTTATTTTGTTGACATAAAGGCATTCAAAAATGTGCATTCGAAATTTTAACTGGATACCCAAGTCTAAGTATATGTCACTCATTATGTTAATAACTACGGTAAAATGAAACACCCAAACACTCGAGCAATGGTTATAGTTAGAAGAACTTGGGGAAAGGTGCAGATAAAACAATGGTGCACTATATAGGGAAAAAAGGTTGTACACACAGGGTTGGTATTTCACTGAATCGCCACATCTTCCCTCCAGGTTGGTGAGTCTTCACTATGAAATTACATTTGTATATTAACAAATCTTCTAAGACCTAGGCCACCAACGTAATAGTTTGTTCGAGAAACAAAGATCATACGCGCAAGGATCTTCGGTGAAGCAAAATGTTATCATAAAGCAAAAGAAACAATCGGGAACTTGTCTTCCTGTTCAAAAATATTAATACCAACAAGCCCTTAAGAGTCTAGGGATATAGCTTGAAAAACAGACATTCATCCACATGTCCACACAGAAGGGCACTCTGCACCGGAACGACTTTGTATTTCGTTGTCAGTTTCATCGAGTGCACTATATTCGTGCACTTTTGCCGAACGTGTTCTTCCAAGATTTTTTTAACATTTTTTATTTTAAAGATATGTTTTGTGTTTGTGCAGGGGCAGCAGACCAAACATCATCAAGCAAAGTGCACGAAAAAAGTTGACACGAGAAAACTATACGAAAAACCACTAGAAAACCTCTAAACATTAAGAAACATAGCAACACTAAACATGACAAATCGGCTCAGTTGCATTATTTGTGAAGTATTTAGCAGTTTTAGCTGAAGTATAATCTGAAGGCAAAGAATGGTTCAAGGGCCGACCCTCAGCTGAAGTGTGCTTCTTATCAATTTCCACCTTCACTAATCTACTACTTTGTGGGGCAAAAAAAAAAAAAAAAAAAAAAGAACACACCAAGCCGTGTACAATGCTTCAGTCAATCTGGCCTGTGATCTAGACTGGCGCAAATGCGCATCTGGTGCCAGCAATCATTTTCATCGGTGGCCAAAGCGTGAAGAATATTCTAAGCTTACAGCCCTAGTCTTCGTTATTTATAGATATTTCAGGGTTACTCTGTGCAAACATCTAATATTTTTTTTTATAACTTACAAAATAAGCTGGAGTTGCGGCGAGTTGCAGTCATGCAGCTTATTTTGTATCAGTGACCCTTCGTTCCCTTCAATCTCAGCAGTGTGCTTACTGCTTCCATTGTTTTGGGGGCGGACCTGTGCAAAAAAAAAAAAAACAATTCCGACCGTGGAGCAGCCGCAGAGTTGCAGTCCTGGCAGCCCTGCAGACCACCGCCGCCACTTGCCCCTTTTCCACCCCGGGACAGTATGGAAGAAGGTTGCCTGCTTCGGAGCAACAGACGGAGAGACGAAGCAAGAGCGTGGCGACACAGCTTCTACCGTGGGCAGTCTGCCAATCCTTCGAGCCCCCGACATGTGGCAGAAGGTAAGCTTCCATTGCTTATACAGTTTACACACATGTTGGTGGAGCCTTCTTTACCCTCGCCTCCTCACGAGAAGCAGCTCCACTTTTCGGACACCTTCACATGTAATGTGTTCACTAACAGTGAAGTTAACCTTACATCAGCCAAGACCCTTCAAACACAGCATCACAACCGTGAGCTACAGGAGCTCCAAGATCACCTAGAGCTGCCAATGATACCTTCCAAGGCAGTGCTCTCCGCTGCACTAACAAGTCAGGTGGGAGCCATCCAGGAGCCACGTCTCCAACAGTCTCCAGACGCTGCTTCTACTCGAAAAATGCAATCACACTTAGCAGAAGCCGCGGCGGAAGCAAAGAAAACGCGCTCCCCGTGCCGGGCAGGGAGTGCCTTACTTCAGACGCCCTACATCATACCACGGAAAAGGACCCAACACGACCATACGCGTCATTGCCGAAAACCACCCAGTCCTCTAACGGGGACATTGATAGCACGTTGACCACAGACCGAGAGAACATGGAGTTGGCCGCCAAGGAGGAGCGAACACAAACTCCAACCACAGTCCCCTTACTGGCCCGTGTGATGTCACCTCACCCTTTCAGCCTTCGGGAGCGGACGGTCGAGAGACTCTGGCACAGTGATAAAGTGGGCCGACCCATAGCCCCAGATGTTAGAAGGGGTCCTGACCTCGCCTTGTACATTTAAACAGACAAACGGGGCAAAGAAAAGGAAACCCCACATAACGATCAAGACCCACACATCTGCCCACACGAAAAAGAAGACCCAGTCTTGGGCAAAGGTGGGTTGGTAAAATGAAAAGAAAAAAGAAACAACGTTCCACTTCCAAGGAAGGATCAGAAAGTGCCAGACTGTGAACCATATATAAAAAAATATGTAGAGACCTCCAGTAGAACAAAGACCACTTCTGACAACAAACCAACAAACTTTTAGGAAAATTACAGCAAAAAAGCCACTCATTTCAGTGACCTTGGCTCACTTGAAACAGAAACTACAACCTCAAGAAATCACAAACAAAATACTTCACGAGTCACCACATGAAATCTCAGGCGCCGAGTTACTAGAAGGGGCCACCGACCACACAGTCCTAATGGATCCACCCATGACACAAACTCTCTCAAGTGCTGAAGGAAGCAACCTGAACATTTCTGGACATGGCGGCCCCCAATGAGTGCAAAAAGGGGTTCACGGCCACAGCTCCACCATTACCTCTTCCAAATTTCCAAATACGACCCTCCTGGTCAACGAACCCATAGCTCATCAAGATGTGTCAAATACTCATAGAAACAAGCCAGCTTGGAATGACAGGAACGGCCTTCAGGGCGTGTAGTCTCAGGTCCTAGAGTCCCCTTCCTGTTAAAGATCCTATTCGAGGCCCCAAGATCCCTGGGGAAAAGAAAACCCAACAAAGTCACAACCTGGGTCCTCTGCTGAAATTGACCATAGGTACAGTGTCCTACCACCGAGGCTCCCAGGCACAGCAAACCTCGGAGAGGACTCATTCGGAGTCAATTGGAGGGGGAAGGGAAATCAGTGACACAGCACCCCCTAAAACAGTTGGGTGGAGGGTGTTCTAATAAAGGTCTAACTACAATGCCAATTCTTCCAGAATCTCAAGACCATCCCTGACCTGTTTGGTACCCGAGACGACCTAAACAGGGCGGCGGGAGAGAACCACAAAGACCCTACAGTGGCTCCTGCAACACCAGTAAGGCCACTGGCTCCCGACTCCACAGAGTCACAGTGTAGTTACGCAGGAGAAACAACCAGGACCTCAACCAAATCTACAGACCAAAATCTCAATGACGCTACAAGAAAATCTTATCTCTTGTCAATTATGTCCACTGTAACAATTGCACTAGCCCTGTTCCAAAATCTTTATGATTACATCAATGAAACCTTGAAGGACCACACAACCATCATTGCTATGATGCATACTAAGCTGGTCTTTTTAGAAGGTTACTTAACAGCAACAGAGAAAAAGTCCTCCAACGAGATACAACAAGGGGCCAAAACCACTCTGGGGTACTCAAATATCCCCTTGGCTGCAACAAGTCATCAAGACTCTCACCACCCGACTCATAAGGCCATGACGAAAACCAAAAAAGGAAAGAAGATCAGAGGCCAATGGGATTCCCAACGCTATCTGACAGAAGAGATAGAATTCACACCAAAAAAAAATCAAGAGACCCGATCACAGATGAAGAGCCGGGTGACGCAGGAGAGCAGGTCTGATCACCTGCGCAAAGAGAAATTATACACCTAAACCCAAGAATAACCACCCACACGGATGGGAGTACCCACCAAGAACCAGGAGACGGGAAGACTGCCCTTCAACACATCAGAGCGACAACCCTCCGAAAACCTTACATGGAGACAGGACCTACAGACCATCAACATCAGATAACTATCCATCCGACAACAAAAAGTCAACGCTCAGTAAGGAAACACAGGACCCCAAACCATCTCAACAAAGTGAGAGATCATTTAGAATTAAAAGAGTCTTAGGTTAAAAGGACAAGCTCATCCTGAACAGGAAGACAGTCGTGCAGCTTCTCCACTGCATATAGAACCTGCGGCAAATCACTGAAGGCATACAAATTGTGGAATTCAGTGAGGAACACGAAACTGACATCGTATACCTCAACATCACGTCATCTGTAGTCAAGGGAATGCTAAGAGAAGCAACAGATAGTCTCCGTACCCTTGGCTTTGACATGATCCCAGTAGCCCAACCACAAACATTCCATTCTCATCAAAAAAGGACATTGTTGCTACGAAAGAACGTGAAGTAAGAGCAACGGAACTAGTCAAAATGCCAACGGGACATAAATCAACCTTGAGCAATGGAAATTCAAAGCATGACAAGGACTGGGTGGGTGTAGGTAGAAACCTGTGTGGACCTGGGGATGCCCTAACAATCACTTTTAACCCTACCCGAGAGATCCTTCAAACGGCTACAAACATAGGTTCAGCCGAAGACTCAGAAGGAGCCAGTGGATGTGGGTCTCAAAGGCACTGTCAAATCCACAGAAAGCATAGCCACCCTACACTCTAAAGCAACACACGCTAGGATCAGAACTAATTGGGAAAAAGTGTATTGACTCCGATTTAACGAACGCCTCATGGAACACTAGGGGGTTCAGTCACCTTACCTCCCCAAGCGATGTCAACCTAGGATCCTACGATTTAATCCGTCTCGAGGAGACATGGCCGACTAAAAATCATCCTTGGACGGCTAAGTCGTGGCAGCACCAGCCTCAAGCGGCCCTAAAGGAAGCCCACCTCTGGCCTTCTGATTGCCCTTGGACCAAGATCCGGAATGTCTTCCTCGAAAGTTCTTTTCCGACTTGTCATTTCTCGCTGTCTTGGTCAACTGGACAACTGCGTCTCACCAATCCTTGGATTGCAAGAAGAAAACTCTGCTCCTTATTAACTGTTACTGGAACCCGCTAGGCGATCTCAAACCACGCCTTCATTGACACAGCTACAAAGATAATGGACGAGTTACTTACATCAACCAACGTAGACCATATACTAATCTGTGGAGACTTGAACGCCACCTGTCTAAATAAAACACACAAATTCAGAAACCAAGGTCTAAATACTCAACAAGAAACAAGAGGAAACCTATGGTTGATACTGATGCAGTCAAGGGACATCCTTGTCCTGGAAGCATTACCCTCAAGTATAAAACCCATAATACCAACTTGGGAAAGAGGTGATCAATCAGCAAACCTTGATTAAATGTTCGCATCAAGAGAGCTTCACCAGTACCTTAAAAGCTTCCCAATCATCAGGACGCACAACAGCGACCACAATCTTGTAGCCGCAGTGCTAACGACTGCCGCAAAAACACCAACACAAATAATGTGTGTGGAGGTCTAAGAAAATAATAGTGGCAATCGCATAAGACGGAAGAGTACCGACATCAAGACCTAAACTGTCGATTACACCATGAAGACCGACTTGAATGGTCTCAACACGACAAACCAAGTCATGGATTTCAGGTCTCTCCTGGATTACTTCACTGTGAAGAAAAGGGTTAGAGGGAAAAAAGTATCATTAAGCCCGACACACTTACGACAAATCCCTAGTTGACAAAGGGAATTAAGACGAATTAAAAGAGCAGCAGCAAAATCAAGTTGTACCCTCCTGAAACGACAAGCAAAAGTTGCCTCTAAAACATATAAAGACTGGGTAGCTAGTAGAAGAAGAAACATGCTGCAGCAAGACTCAGAACAAAGGCTTAAAATACCAAGTAGGAGGAAGTCCAAGGACTCCTGGTCATTAATCAAGCAAACTCCATCTGCTATGACCGACCTCCAACAAAATTATGGCAACAAGGACACCTGAAAGGCCCATTTTCTAACACTCTTCAAGGGCTCAAATATCATCACACCAACTATTGCAGTGAAAGCAACAGACGGGTGACTCGAATATGACATTGAAGATATCTTAAAGACAATCCAGAACCTGAACCCCTCACGAGCACCAGGCCCGGATGGTGTGACCAACAAAATGCTTAAGACCAACCCAAATGATTGGGCCCGTTTCATCTACATGGTCTTTAAAAAAGTATCCCAACAACGCCCAATACCTTCATCATGGAAAACAGCGACGATAGTGCATATTTTTAAAAAAGGAAGTAAAGAAGTCCCCAAAAACTATAGGCCTATTGCGCTATTTATTTTTTTTTAAATTTATTTATTAGATATACATCTAGTCAATAGGCTTTGTATAACACAAACATACAACAATTACAAATAATCACACAAAAAACTATAATCAGTTTACAATTCTAAAATATAACATCAATACACGTTTAAAACATCATTCAATACATTTTAAAATCGCCACAATCTTTACATAAAATATTACAAAGTAGTAGATGAGGTTGATATTGCCTCTCATAAAAGACATCCACAAATCAGTTGTGTTCATCATGTCAATTGCATTATTAAAAGATTTAAAAGATTTCGTTCTAACCTCTGTCAGACTTTCACATTTCATAATAAGGTGAAAGAGTGATTCAGTTTCGTTATTGCCACACAAGTGACATTTCCTCATTTCATATGGGATTCCAATTAAGTCACCTTTTGTCTCCAGTGCTTCCGTCATATTATATTTCATCAGAAGATAGGTGCGAAAAGTGCTAGTGCTAGGATAGGCAGCAGTGTATTTGGAAGGCATAGTTCGGTTGAGATACTCTTGGAAGTACGGACCGCTATGTGCTTTTGAGGCAATGTCAATAACATTTTGCTCATGGCAGAGGTCATACACTCATTTTTATACCCCTTTTTTGGACGGCAATCGTTGACGTTCCAGGGACGCATCCACGTAACCATTTTCTATGTAATCTTTGTAAAGTGCCAAAAGTGCCAACTAACACATTGCCTTCTAAGCAAAGATACGCTCGTACATATGGTACGATGATCGGATCATTGACGATAGTGCTATTTTTAAAAAGGAAGTAAAGAAGTCCCCAAACACTATAGGCCTATTGCGCTATTAGACGTAATAGGCAAAATATACAGCACATTCGTGTTGGCAAACTTTTCAAACTGGACAACTGAAAATCTTTGGACAGACCCATTCCAAACGGGCTTCATTAAAAACGTGGGCCCTTCAGCGAACATCATCCTGCCAAGTATTTTCAAGGCCCAAACTAATCAAAAAATGGAAGAAGACATGCATAGCATTTGTTGACCTGGTCCAGGCTTTTAACTTCGTCAATAGAGAGCTATTTTGGAAAAAACTGTGCGAGAGGAATTGTCCGGAAGACATAATGGGGCCCCTGGTCGAACTACATTCAGAGACCACAATACAAGTGTGTTTGAACCGGGCAAGCTTGCTTACATCCCCATTATCCACCTCAAGAGGGGTTAAGCAGGGATGCCGCTTAGCGCCTGCAATATACAACTTAAATCTCGGACATTTCTAAATTTTAACCGCTCAGATCTTCTCCCCCTACTATCAGCAACACAAAGGTCATGAGACTACTGTACGCTGATGATATCATTCTAATTGATCGGATGGAAATCGGCCTGCATTGTCAGCTGGACAGTCTCCAGAGATACCTTCATTTAAATTACCTAGAGTTAAACCAAGAGAAAACAAAAATAATGCCTCTTGATAAAGGCAAAATATGTAAAACCTCATTCAAATGGCAACTGGGGTCAACTAAGATCAAAGAAGTGACAATGTTTAAATATTTACGCGTTAACATGAACAACAGTTGCACTGACACAGCTGTGCAAGTAGCACTCACATCAAAAGTAACACTGCTACCCAGGCAAGACTTATGGACAGGAAGTTCAGACGAATTTCTACCGTTGCAGTTATTAACTTTTGCAGGGGAAAGGTCATCCCGGCCCGACCATATGGAGCTGAGGCTATGCCAAATATGACTTCCAAATTATGGCCTAAACTGGAAGGATTGTTTTGGCAAAAAGTCTTCAACCTCCCAAACTCAGCAGCCACATCTTTAATTCGAAGAGAACTCAGTATCTCGTCACTTTCTGCAATCGTCGAATGGAACAGTCTGACCACACAGCCATGTTCCACTCACGATATAAACGGTAGACTCCGCGCAAGACTCTCCAAACTCTTCGAACCCCTAGCTAGAACCCTTGCATCCAGTAACAACAGATCTACCCTTAGACTAGATAAACCTACCTACAAATCTCAAGTTCAACCGGTATATACTCCTCCGGACTATACTACCTCTACCACCCAAATCACAAGAAGCTCACCATCCTGAGCCCCAGCCTGTAATACTCTCAAGGGCGCACTAATAAACGCGAGATCCATGGTTGCTCATGCTATTGGGATAGCAGAGATTATACAGCTAGAACAACTTGACTTATTAGCAATCACTGAATCCTGGCTTCACGCCGCTGCAGGACCAGCTCTCTCACTAGCAATCCCTAAGGGATACACCATCTTAAGATCAGACAGTCGATACGCAAGGAGGGGTTATCACACTCATTGTAAAAGATAACCTACCGATTAGACTAATACCACCTCTAGATACCAATTCCTGCGATAACGTATCGGCAAAACTCAATCTAAATAGCGCCCAAACTCTCACATACCATCTGATATACAATCGAGGATGATTTATCTAATATTGCATCCAATAATTTTAAAAAAACTCATCGCAAGTCCTACTACTAGGACACTTTAACCTAGGATATAATCACCCTAAAGATGCACACGCATTAAGCGTGGTAAATATCCTTTCAGAACATGGCTTTACCCAAAAAGTACTCAACCCTTCTCATACAAAAGGAAGAACCTTGGATTGGGTAGCAGACTACAACTGCAATGCTACCATTTCCTCAGATATGGTCAGATCACTACCTTATAACCTTCTCCCTTGATACTGCAAAGCCTATCGCCATGCCTGCCTCATTAGCTCCACCTATTCCCACCCGAAATAAAAAACATCAGCCGCGACAATCTACTCTCTCTTATCCTACCAACAGTTAATGCTATCCCAAAAAATCTGGGACCCGATTCTTTAGTCAAGGAATACAATCATATCATGACCACATCCTTAGACTCAATAGCGCCACTTAAACTCAAAGTAAATCCAAGGCCCACCTCAATTCCTGGTACACACTCTACTTGAAAACCTTACGTAACAAAAAAAGGTCTTGTGAAACATCGTGGAAAACACACCCGTCTGAAGAAAACGAGACTAAACTCAGTGCCATCACTGCCTTATACAAAAAGGAAATACTTTTAGCCAAACGCGAAACCTACAATAATAGAATAGCCGAAGCTAACTCCAGTATGAAGGAACTTTTGGTTATCCTCAAAGAGCTAGAAGCACCTATCCCCGTGCCAGACAACTGTACAAATGACAAACTTTGGTGCACGAATATACAGCAAGCACTGGCTAACAAAGTTGTAACCTTACAAGAAAAAATTGCTAATAGAAAAGCCTTGTTAATTGCCAACCCGCCCAACAGCTCCATTTCAGATCCTTCCACTAACATCGACAAGCTGCCCCGATACCAGTTCTCTAAAGTCACCTTACTTGAAACAGAAAAAACTATACTCTCACTCAAACCATTAATTGTCAAGGCGACCAATGCCCTGCCCAAATCATAAAGGACACAGCCAGAGATTTGTCACCCTTCATCACTAAACTGATCAACAAGTCATTTGCAAGAAATACTATCCACACTAACCTCAAGGAATCATGGGTGCTCCCACTATTAAAAAAAACAGCCTCTAGACCCTTTAATTCCTACCGACCTATCACCACAGTACCCTTTCTTCTGAAAATCAGACAAAATGGCCTACTCACAAATTCAAAAACACTTGGAATCCAACTCCTTACTGGAGTCAAGACAGTCAGGTTTCCAGCCTCAGCACGGGACTGAAAATTCGCTAAATGACTTGAAGGCCCAGACCGACGACCTTAGGAACAAAGGAGAATCGGCCCTCCTTTTACTCTTAGAGTTATCGGCTGCTTTCCACTTGGTTGATCACCAGGTCTTATGTAGCCTTCTGGACTCAGCTGGATACTCCTCCCTAGAAGCCATAGCATGGATACAATCCTTTCTCAGTGATCGTTCCATGAGGGTCTTCTCACCCATGGCTGCAGCCGACCCCATCTCCATTACGTGTGGTGTGCCCCAAGGATCATGTGTCTAACCTACATTATACAATATTTTCACCAAGCCCCTTTTCGATGATTTGAACTATCTGGGTATCATCTACACAAATTATTCAGATGATTAACCAGGTTACTCACCGTAGTGACCACCTTACTCCTAGTCCATAGTCCCCCTTCCTCCATACTTATGGACATCTCTCTGTCCTGTGGGCCGAGACATCTCTCCGTCCTGTGGGACGGGACCGGAGCACTTTGTAAAAAGCATCCAAATGTTTTTTTTTCAAAAATGTGTCCTTCCTCTCTTTCTTGCGTGGGGCCCGGCACGTGGCCGTAACCCCGCCCACCTTGGCTCTGCCCTGCGCATCGCCCATCAGTCCTTTTCTATCGCCAGGTCAGAGACCTATTAGCAATAACAGAGGAACCTTATTAGAGGGGACGGCGGGCGGGCGTATGGAGGAAAGGGACTATGGACTAGGAGTAAGGTGGTCACTACGGTGAGTAACCTGGTTATACTCCTACGTCGCATCCCAAGCATGCCTAACAGGAACTACGGGTGGATGGAAATACCCCTTACTGAAAAAGGTTCTTCAGCACAGCCTGACCAAATTGAGCATCAGCTCTTGAGCTCATGTCAAGACAATGCTTACAAAAAGCAGATGGGAGGCCCAAGTAGCTGCCCTAGCGATGGACTCCCAGGTGACATTTCTGAAAAACAACCACGGCTACCTTGCCCCGCACCAGGTGTGCATGAATACCCTTAGGAGGTTTCAGCCCTTGGACGGTGAAAGACTCCGTAATACAGGCGGCGATCCACCAAGAAATAGTCGCCTTAGGCGTCTGCTTACCCTGAGGGTTACCAAAGGTTACAAACAGTTGAGAACTCCTAAGCTCGGATGTTCTGTCCAGATAGAACTTAAGAGCCCTTCTGACATCGAGACAATGCAGAACCCTTTCTGCCTCCGAGGTAGGGTTCAGAAAAAAGACCAGCAGTGAGAACAACTGATTCAGATGGAATTCAGTTACCACCTTCAGCAGGAAAGCAGGATTAGTTCGTAGGACTACCTTATCCTTGTGAAAGACCAAAAAGGGATGCTCGCCTCGCTGACGTAACAGCGACCAAAAAGGACACTTTCCAGGATAGGTACTTGAGGAACACCGTGGCCATTGGTTCAAAAGGCTTATGGCACAACCCCGTCAGGACTACATTTAGATCCCACGGCGGGTGCGGACTACGAATTGGAGGGTAGAGGCGTGTCAAGCCTGCAAAATGCCTCTTAACCACTGGATTACACAGAGAGTAAGAACATTGGTCCGTAGAAAGATAAGCAGAGACCGCTGAAAGGTAAGTTCTGCATGACAGAACGTGAACACCCGACTCTGCTAGGAAGGATACGAAGGACAGAACCGCGTCAATCGTAGCCCCCCTTGGGTCCAACTGTTTTTCCAAACACCAATGACAGAACCTGAGCCATTTGATAATACGCATGTTATCCGCAGACAAGTTAAGATGTTCTAAAGACTTGAACTCAGGCACCATGCCGCCAAGCTGAGCGATTGTGGGGAGGGGTGCCACATCTGCTATTCCCCCTGATGAAGAAGATCGGGGGTCACTGGTAACCTGATCGGCGGATACACCGACAGGTGTTGAAGTTCTGAGAACCAAAACCTGGCCAGCCACCACGGGGCTATGAGTAGAAGGGAACAGTTCACCGAGTTCTTCAGCTTCTAAATTGCTGGATGGACTAGAGGCAGAGGCGAGAAGGCATAAGCTCTCATGTTGTGCCATGGAATCTCGAGAGCATCCCACAGAGAGAAGGCTCCCAGCACCCCTCTGGAGGCATACTGAGGAAGCTTCTTGTTTACCGCCCTAGCGAAGAGGTCCACCTCCGGTGTGCCCCAACGCAAGATAATCCGAGAGGACCTCCGCCTTCAACTCCCACCCATAGCGGACCACTGTCTGCCAGCTGAGGGCATCCCCTGTGACATTCAGCCAGCCCGGGATGTGCACTGCAAGCAGTCAAACACCATGCAGCACAGCCCATTCACAAATCTGGATGGACAGGTCCATGAGAGGGGGAGACTTGGTTCCCCCTTGCTTGTTGTAATACATCAACACCACATTGTCCGTGCGTATGCGGACCACCTTGTTGGCTATGATCGGTCTGAGCGCTAGGAAGATCACCAAAAGCTCTGAATGATTTATGTGGAGGAGCTTGTCCTGAGGCGACCAGAGATCCAAGACCTGAAGAGAATCTAACGTCGCACCCCACCCCAGGAGGGAGGAGTCTGTCGTCGATTGTTACCGTAGGGGCTGGGTCCTGAAAGCCCGCACCCACCGACAGGTTGCTGAGAGACGACCACCATTCCAGGTCCACTCTCATGGAAGCCGGAATAATGATCAGCTTGTAATCTGGGTGCACAGCCTGAGTCCAAGAACTCTGAAGAGCCATCTGGGCCACCTCATCATGAGACGAGCAAGAGGAAGAGCCAACACGCACAAGGCCATGAGGCCCAGAAGCCTCTGGAACGACCAGACGACATGCTCTCCGACTGTGCAAACACAGATCCGCCATCCTGTCCCCGGTCAGGTACACACTGCAGTCGATCGTGTTCCAGCGAAAACCCAGGAAAATCAAGTCCTGCAAGATCATCATGGAAGATATCCGCCAGTTCACCAACAGCCCAAGATGGAACAGGAGCTGAAGGAGAGACTGAAGATTGCCTGCTACTTTCAACGGACAAGGGCTGTGTAAGAGCCAGTCGTCCAAATACGGATACACATGGATACCCTGCAGACGAAGATAGGCTGCAATCACCGACATCATCTTCGTGAAGACACGTGGCGCCGAGCTGAGGCCAAAAGGAAGCACTCGAAACACAAAGTGCTCCTCTCCCAAAGAGAAACGGAGATATCTCTTGTCGGGATTCCAAATCAGAATATGCATGTATGCATCCTGAAGATCCACCACACTGAGCCAATTGCCCATCTGCAAGGAGGACCGCATCTGGCTGGGCGTGATCATCTTTAATTTCTCTTGGGGTAGGAAAAGATTGAACTGGGAAAGGTCTAGGATGGTGCGCAGGCAAGCCTAGTTTGTTTTGGGCACCGTAATCAGCCGGGAGTAGAAGCCCTCCCCTTGCCCCCCGAGGAGAACGGGTTCCACAGCTCAGAGGTCCAGAAGTTTCTGAACATCGGCTTTGAGGGAGGGCAAGCCCAAGAGCTGACCAGGAGGGTTGAAGGGTGGGGTAGGGGTAAGCGGAAGCCCGCCCGAGCGACTGACAAGACCCATGTGTCTTCGGTGATGGTCTGCCACGCCTCCCAATGAGACGCAATGCGTCCTCCCACCGGGGTCTCGTGCGAGCGCGGAGAGCCCTCATTTTGTAGTTTTTTTGGTGGTGTTGCCACCTGAACCTGAGGAGGAGACTGAGGAGCGGGAGAAAAAGCGAGTCTGTTACCTACAGCGGTTATTCCCCAGAGGGTTACCCACTCTGCGAGATTTCTGGTCAAGGAAGCCCCTAAAGCCAGAGGAGGGTCGGCTTTGCGACGACTGTCTCCGGGTTTTGAAAGGGGTCTTAACAAGGACCGACAAGGACTTAGCTGTCTGAGTGCTATCCTTCATCTTGGTGAGCTCTACATCTGTTGTAGAATGAAAGAGCTCCTTACCATCGAACAGAAGGTCCAACACCTTGTCCTGCATTTCTTTTGAGAATTTAGTGGCATGCAGCCACGCCTGCCGTGAGGTATCTACCCCCAGCATAAGGCCCCGAGCCGAGGTGTCTAAGTGATGAGCCGCAGCCTCCAGAAGATCCTGGGCCAAGACCCTGGTGTCGGATAATCCCGCCTTAAAGTCTTCCAGCTTCTCGACCGGGATGAACTCCTCAAACTCGGACGGACCTTTCCACATCCGCATATTAGCCCCCGCTAACACCAGTTCGGCATTGGCCTGCCTGAGCTGCAAGGCCGAGTTGGCAAAGATTTTTCTCCCAAGGGAGTCAAGGAGCTTATCCTCCTTTCCCAGAACCTGAGCAGCCGTCGTGGAAGAGGATGCTGCAGGCCTAGACTGCAAAGTGGCCTCAGCCACCACTGTGGAGGAGGTGGCCAGACAAGACAACAGGGCCACCTCTTCCGAAGAATGCAGCCTGCATCGTGCGTCAATTTTCTTATTAACGAAAAGTCCAGAGTGTGGCTTTTCCCGGACCCTGCGGACCTCAGCCAGAACGTTCTTCTGCAAGAACAGGCCGGTAAGCTCCAAAGGAGACAGGGTGAATGCCCCAGAAAGCATGCCCTCCTGCGGACCGGGTACCTTGGGCACCGGAACATCTAAGAAGCACATCATGTCCAGTACCCGGTCATGAAAAGCTCTAATAGAGTGGGGCAGGTCCTCGTTGTCCAGATCGCCTTGCGCGTCGTCTGACAGGTCAGGATCCTGCTGAGCCTTGTCGGGCACTGCCTTGTCCACGGGGGACAATGGGGGCAAAGGCGGAAGAGTCAGGGAAGGCACCGTAGGCAAGGGACGCGCCGGCGGAACCACCGGACGCGCGCGCGGACATATCTCCCCTAAAAATTCCTTTGAAATATTCCCTCATGGGGTCGGTACGCATGAACGTTTGAAATTTACCAAAAAAGGTGTCCTGCGGGGACTGCTTTGGAACCCGAGATGCCCCTCATGCAAAGAATAATTCCAGGGACGTAACGGGGGAAGGGTGCCATAACGGCCCCTCCACCGACGTATCCACATAAACCAAAGGTGCTGACCCCTGCAGGCAACGAAACATTGTGCGAAAGGGGCATCCGGGCGTTCCAATCAAACTGGTCGATAAGGATGCGCACAAGGAACTCTATGTTCACCCACAGAACCAAGCCCTACACCTGAGGGTAGCACCCAAAATGGCCGCCGCGGTCGTGGCGGAAACGGGCGCCATTTTGTCATCGCCTGAAGGGAACTTTGGTACATGAGGAAGTGAGGCAGGGGTCCCCATCGATGGATCAGGGGTCTTAACTTTAGCCTTAACATAAGGAACCTCGGCAGAGCCGGTACTATGAGGCCTGGAAAGTTTCTGCGACATACCTACTGCCAAATTAGCCTTCACAGGAAGGACTTTGGCACTGCCGGTAAAAACTTCTTTCCTTCTTTGCCCCCTCAACGGATCTGGTGTTGCCGCAAGAGCAGGAATGGTGAAAAACAGCCTTCACCGATAAGGCCTGGTCAGGCCTCTCAGAAATGTTGGTAGCTTTAGCCTCTGTGTGAGGGACCTCGGACCCAGGCCCGGTAACAGCCTCATCGGCGCTGGCATCGAACATCCGTTCGGTGACACCAAGCCCAACCAAGGCCTCGGGCGCACCCCGGTCTTAGTCTTGAGAGAAGCCGATAGAGAGGCCTCACAGCCCCCACAGGAGGGGCACTCGAAGCGTGCTCCGGTATCCACAGGCCCCTTACGGCGACCCTCGGAGAAAACTCCAGTACAATTATTAGGCCCTATGGGCACCTCAGGGCAATCCCCGGTGACAGAGCGATCAACGCTCCTCCCGCCCGAGAGGAACCTGGAAAGGTATCCCCCGGCCAGGGGGTGCTCTGAAAAGTAAAGAACTTAACAGGCGTTTCTTCTTTTCGTCGATGAACGCCTGAAAATGCGAAGGAGGAGTTTGTCTGAACACCTCCTCCCACCGCTCCAACCGACGTTGAAGTGCCCGGACCGAAAGGGAGTCGCAGTAAAAACAGCAGTCCCAACGGTGATCCGGATCCAAGCACTCTAAACAAAGAGGATGGGGATCCGCCCTCCCGAAGCGTCGTTGACACGATGAACAATCTGGAAAGTTTGAACGACAGACTAGTACACGATCGCTAGCGAGAGCCAGAGAGGAAAAAAGGGAAGAAAATCTTCCGAGGATGCAAGTGCGTCCAGTCCTGAACGAGCGGAGAAAAGGACTGATGGGCGATAAGCGAGGCGGAACCAAGGTGGGCGGGGTTATGGCCATGTGCCGGGCACCGCACAAGAAAGAGAGGAAGGACACATTTTTGGAAAAAAAATGTGGATGCTTTTTACAAAG
This sequence comes from Ambystoma mexicanum, assembly GCF_040938575.1. Classification (NCBI taxonomy): domain Eukaryota; kingdom Metazoa; phylum Chordata; class Amphibia; order Caudata; family Ambystomatidae; genus Ambystoma; species Ambystoma mexicanum. The sequence goes on along the minus strand of NC_090935.1, from coordinate 302,904,321 downwards.
TGCTCTGGTCCCGTCCCACAGGACTGAGAGATGTCCCGTCCCACAGGACTGATAGATGTCCCGTCCCACAGGACTGAGAGATGTCCATAAGTATGGAGGAAAGGGGACGTAAGAGTAACACAGATCCTCTTACCTATTCCTGGTGATTACGATAAGGATTTGGCCTTGGTGAATAAGGTTTATCTCATCATCCAGGCATGGATGGCCACCCATGGACTATGCCTGAATGATGACAAGACAGATCATCTTGGGCACTACATTGACCCTCAAAAAATTGAGTCCCAAATACTCAGCCTTCAATATCGACCATAACATCATCTCAGTCGCCAAGGAAGTAAAAACTTTGGGGTTCTACCTGGACTCCACTCTCTTTCAACATGCTGGCCTCGGCCACAGCTTACACCTGTAAACTGATCAGAGGGTAAAGCTTTCCTCTCCAATTACAGCTGCATCACTCTTGCCCGAGCACTCCTATCAAAGCTCGACTATTACAACGCTATGTACATTGGGGCGAATAAACAAATTATCAAAAAAATCCAATGCCTGCAAAACAATGCTCTCAGAGTTGCACTTGGAATTGCAAGGAGAGAACATATCTCCGACACCAGAAGAGCTAACAACTGGCTGTCCTCAATTGACAAAATTAAATTAAAAGTCGCCTCCCTCACTCATAAATGTATAAACAAAGTAGCTCCATGTTATCTAGTGAATAGAATTGGACAAGAACAAACAGACTCTCCAATACGAATTGTCTTTTGACCCCCATATTCAAATTGGCTAGAGTCGGAGGAAGTAGTTTGCAAGTGAAGGCAACCCAGCTGTGGAACTCACTTCCATCCCCCCTCAGAGTAGAGCTCTCATACCAAAAGTTTCGTCACAACTTAATAAAGTGGTTCAAAGACACTGACTGCTAAGCGAACACCTGATATCTTACGGAACTGATCCCATGCCCTGCATACAATCCACATGATCCACGCTAGATTACACTTGCCAGCTTATAGTCTCATTCACAATTCTGTCTAAGTGTGGACACTTCTTGTAACTATACTGTAAAAATTATATTGCAAGTATGTTTATTGACCATGAATAACTATACTGTAACTGTAAATGCATTTTTATGTACAACTAAGCTGTGAGTAATCGTATGCAATGCGCCCTAAAACCCTTGGGTCTGGCGTGCAATACAAATAAAACAAACAAACAAGATCTTACTATCAACAAGTACACCCATTTTCAAGATATTACACGACAAATTATTGAGTGATTGTACCACCAAGACAAGCAAATGGACAGTCGATATGTAAGAGAAACTTGACGGGATAGGCTCTTCTGAAGACAACCTACTTACAAACCCCACAAGAGTCGAGAAGAAACTCCGAGCAAGACTGGATCAACACACTCAATGCCGCTGCAGCCAGCAAACTGTCAAGAGACATGCCAGCAAGTGGACCAAAGTTAAACCAACTACAAGGTTATCTACTAAAATTCTCTGATAGATCATATAGATAAACCTTCATGAGAATGAGGCTGGACTCGATAAACACCAATGAAATAAATGGAATTTGCAGCAACTCTGAATGTAACACTTGCCACTTCTGTGCCCCTCAAACGAGATTGAAACCATCAAGCATCTGAAACCATCAAGCATCTCTTGACCCAATGCAGTGGGCTGATAGACCTAAGAAAAACGTTTTTAACCCCACGGATGGTGAACTGCAGGACGATGAAGACCGCTAGAAAGCCTCGATAAGTGGAGTGAAAACATGGGTTATAGCGCTGTGTCAATGATACGAACAGCCCTCCATCAATTTGAACCTGAACCAATAACCCTCGGCTAAGAGGGTTAACTCGTGGGCTTCGATGGGATAAGACAGTTTGGTGAACCGGCGAACACGTCGAACCAGCACTCTAGAAGCCCTCGAGGGCAGTGTCAATTAAAAGAAGCCGGTGTACAACTGAATGCGGGAAAAGGAACAGTGAACGCTGAAGAAATGTCGTAAAATGTGTAAAAATTGTTTAGTCAATTAAATTTCAAATAAAAATATTTAAATAAACCAATTTAATGGCATCAACTGTATCAAGCTTGAACGGATGAAGGTCTGAATCAGTCCCGCTCGTATTTTAACAGGTGACCACAAAGGCTTATGCTCATCTCACGAAGTTCCAATTTCACCAAATTGCAGATTGCCATTGTAGACCCCGAACTTGGCAGCATTAAATGCTAGCAGCACCTAAAACCCCAAGGATTAGTAGAGGATATACAATATTTTCAGAGACAACAGTGAAACACATAATTGACTAGCAGGTGTACTATTCCTAGGTCTGAAGCGTATAAGCTTGAAGTGCCGTACCCGTATGTGTACGGCTGAAGCTTTTAAGCTTGGTATTGTTGAGATGGCATACAATCATCAACTTCTGTGGGAAATGAAGTTCCTGTAATTATTATGAAAGACCTGCCACGATGTGACAGACGAAATCATTACAGACACTGTTTCCTGTCACCCACATTACTACAAAATCACTGTTTTGATTCACCTGCATCACTTCAAAAGTGAGTGCCATTAATGTCATCTAGAATGCTGATAGTGTGGGAAGTTTTTGGAACAATGAACTTTGGCAGAACTACGGCACGAAGAGCCATATTGCAGGGGAAAGCAATTGCAGACCACTTAAAAAAAGAAAAACATTATAAAAAAAAAATATATATATATATATATATATATATATATATATATATATACACACACACACACACAAACACAGCAGGGGTAATTCGGCAAGGGAACAAAGGATTACAGTCGTCATTCTTTGGCCTTGAAGAGTACAAATGATCTAACAGTAACTAGAACACTAGGCCAGAGGCATATCGGCTATTGTAAGTATGTGGCAAAGAGTGAGGGGAGAAGGAGGGAGGGAGAGGGAAAGGAACATACAGTAAACAAACTACTGTACTAGGCCTGCCTAGGGAGGAGAGACAGAGGAACAGAGACTTACTAGACCTCGTACATTAAAGGTCGTGCAAGTGCCCAGAGACAGGAATTGCTGGGGAGAGGGACAAGTGCGCACATTCCAGCAGGGGCCAGGGTTAAGTGCAGAGAGGTTGCCCCTCTCATGGAGCATAATGCAGCAGTGCCAAGCAAAGTGCAGAGGCCCAGAGGCAAGTGCAGGACTGGCGGGGAGCCTGGGACCTGTAGAACTCTGAAGGTGCACCTGGTGTCCAGTTAGCAAGCTGAGCAGGTTGCGAAAGAGAAAAGGAGAGAAGGGAGTGAGTAGAGAGGAGGTTAGCAGGGGAGAGGGAGAGAAAAAGAGGAAGAGAAAAAAAAGGAAGGTCTTGAGGAGTTTCCGGAACTTAAGGCTGTCTGGTTCAAGATGGAGAGAGGCAGGGAGGAAGGTCCAGAGGGAGGCATAAGGATCTACCCCCAAATCTGTGTTTGGAAAAACAGCTCACACGCAGAGAGTTGGAGGAAGCCAAGCAGAGGGCTCGAGGAGGAGGAGGATATTTGGGAAGAGAGCTTTGTAGATACTAGGAGCCGAACCCCAGAAAGCCTTATGGACTATGCAGAGGGACATGAACTTCATCCTTGCAGCCACGGGAAGCCAGTGGATAAGTCTTGAGGTTCTGTTCTGGATAAGTTAAAGAGGTTGAAGAGAAGTAGTAAGATTGAGAAAGACTGTTGCAGTAATGCATACTGGAAAGGACCAGGGCTCTGGAGACAGTGAGCCTCTGGGCAAAAGGTGAGAAAAGGTAGAATACCTCTGAGGAGGTGCAGGTGGTAGTGATATTTTTTCGACATGGCCGAGATGTGAAGAGCAGGAGAGAGTAGAGTCGAAGAGGACTCCCACATTCTTTGCCGCACCAGTGGGTGGGGGCGCAGGACCATAAGAATGGGAAAGTGGGAGTCCCTGTAACGGTTTTATAAAACAGCACATTCCAGTCAGGGACTCCTTCCACTGACAATGAATGTGGCACCCAATAAAAACACTTTTTATCTTTAATCAACCACGGGTTCTCTTTTTGAGTAGGAACCCAACCCGTCACGCACCCACCTTAACAAACACCCTGTGTCGCAATTTACCAGGAACCAGGCCGGTGTGTAACAATATGATGTATATTAATTTTATGGTCAAATTTTAAATCAAGCAAAATCAAACAATTGGGCAGCAGCCACCAGGTTTGTTGCAATACAAATGCAAAAATCCCCATAACACCGTTAATTCAACTCCGAACACCATCTACAGAAAACTTTAATAGCAAGCAAGAGAAAAATAGTTTTTAAACGCATCAGATGGCATTCAGGTTGAACACTCCCCATGCAACACTCACCCCCAAACCTTTGCCAACTAAATTCTTTCTGGATGGAAAGCAGTAGCAAATTGTCGATAGCAAGAGGGAAAAACAGATTTAGGATTCAGCCCACCAACCCAAGATGGGAGGCCAGTAAAGAAAATGAAAACCTTATTTACGAGCAAAATGGAATCGGATTTCACTTGTTATTCGCATAGCAGTTTGCAACCGTGGTGGGATAGCTAGGACAGAAGTGTGTGTTGCTACACTTGAGAGATAAAGCTTTCAGACTACTAAGCAGGGCACCAAGGCAACATGAACACAAGGTAAGAAAATCGATTTTTGGAAAGAAAAACAAAATGTAAAAGAAAACACGCGGCAGAATGGAAATTCTTTTCTACAGAGGACTTGGGATGACAGGCAGCCGCGGAAAAGGCTTCACTGTCACAATTGAAAATTGGTTTTCAGGACAAGGAACAGAGGCACATAAATGGGATTCTGACAGAAGGGGGTTACTCTTAATGGGACTACAGTTTGGGTTTTTCTATGGGACACATGCACAGTAGAAATTCGGAATTGGTAGGAAAGCACACAACACTGGCAAATTCGGTGGTTGTTACACAAAGACTAGTTTTGTTGAGGCTATATTTTAATGGCTATAATTATTAAAGAAAGGCACTTGACATTAGTTGGTTGATTTAGAATGTCAACCAACTCACTGTGAATCTCTTGATAGGGGAATTAATTTATTTACTGGAAAATATTGCTAAGGATTTATACAGACTTTTAGAGATTTATGAAAAGGATGCACTAACATACACAGACTAATAAATATTTGTCTATGGAAAGGTGAACAGATTATACTGGGACTTTGATGGGATTTCGATGGGAAGGCAAGGGTCAAAAGAGCGGGATATGCAGTTTTGGGAACTGGGGTTATGTGCTACTTACAATGTAAGCTTGAGTTTGGGATTCTGGAAAGCCAGCAAGGTGTCTGGACAGCTAGGACAAGGGATCTGGTCACTGGGACAGCTGGGCCAAGGGATCTGGTCACTGGGCTCTCCTGGATGGGACGCTGGACAGCTAGGCAAGGTCTGGTAACTGCACTTTCTAGGATGGATTAGCTGCCTCATCCCCTTTCTCCCTGGATTCTTGGGTGTGCCTGGATCTGGATGGATAGATGGATCTGCCTGGATGGATGGATCTGGTTTCCTGGATCTTGAATGGATTTTGATTCTTCAGTGAGTGAGCCATGAGTGTGTGAGTCTTGAGAGTCTTGTGTTTCTCTGTCTCCACCTTATAGAGCCAAAATTACATCATCGAGATTACAACCTCGGGGACAGTACCCTGGAATTATTCCTCTCCTGGTATAGGACCGCCTACCGGTCCTACCTCCTCCCGATGGCCGATTGGTTCCAGGGAAATAACATTTATGACCATTCTTGGTCTCTCCAGCCTATATTTGACCAAAAATGAGTTACAGATCAAATCTACCAACTTATACTAGCCACCGACATAAGACTTAAATATGCGATTCACTAGGTCACAGGGAATTGGACAGTCCGATCGGCAACTCTGTGCGAGGTCGCATCGACCCATTGGCAAATTTCCGTGAATAAGCTCATTGATGGTCATAAAGAAAAATGAGAGCGACCATGATATGCTGGTAGCAGAATTTCTAACAAGGCCAAAAGCCCCAACACCGATGTGGCAGCACAAAATCCAAGCTGAATCAGATAAGAGTTCGCCTGAGACTGGACTCGCTTGAGCTTGAACACCTTACAAGTGAGTACTGTAACGTTAGTAAATCTCTGGAATATGACCAGCTATTGATGCAATTTAAACCTAAAAAGGCGGGCTTTAAAAACAAGTCCCATGTACGTACTCATTGCTTTGACTTGGAGCTCTTGAAACACAAGCGTTTGTTACGTAGTGAGTTAAGACACTCTAAGACGCTAGAAGAACACGTCAGTCTGCAAGCAGCTAAGGATGCAAAGCAAAGGTACAAAAACTGGGTAAAATCGCACAAGGATATCATGTTGCATAATGACGCTGAACAAATGTTGAGGATCTTGCAAAACAAAACACAAAGGACTTCTGGTGCCTTATTAATAACTTGCATGCCCCCCAAAATGCTATTCAAGCATGTATGGTGTCAGAAGCTGATTGGATAATGCATTTTGGAGTCTTGCATCATTCATCTGAGCCCTCGGAAACTCCAGCAAAGGAAATGTTCAAACCGTGGGACCTAGAGTTTCCAAAAGATGACATAGTAGAAATTATCAAAAAAGCAAACAATTCACGAGCACCAGGCCCTGACGGGCTCACAGACTCTACTAGATGAAGCTGAGGAGAACGCATGGATAAATCACCATACCCATGAGTTTCTGATGAATAGAAATCCACGTATTCCTAATCCATATATGTTGCCAAAGATACACAAAGATCTTACTAACCCTCCTGGAAAACCAATAGTGGCCGGAGTAAACAGTGTATTACAACAACTTGGAAAGTACATTGATTACTTCATACAACCCCTGATCCAGAAAACTACCATGTATATCAAAGACACTACGCACTTTTTGCAACTGTTAGCCACAGTACCACATTCAACCTCACAGATTCTGTTTACTGTTGATGTGAAGAACTTATATACGTCTATTCCCATGACGAACGAATCAAAGCAATTGAATGGTTACTCCTGAATACCGGCGATATAGAAGCTAACAAAGAATTTATCATCATCTTATTACACTTCATCTCGACCAATTCATTCTTCAAATACAAAAATCAGTTTTACATGCAGATAACAGGAACGGCGATGGGAGCCACGATGGCCCCAGCATATGCCAATACATTCATGTGTAAATTCGAGTTTGATCATATATTAAGTCATCCAAGATGGAAACCACAACTGGCCATTTGGGTCCGATTTATAGATGATATATTTGGCATTTGGATGGGCACAGAGACAGACCTGATGGAATTTTTTGCATATTTGAACACGATCAACGAGAAGATACAGTTTACTCACGCACGAACATTCTAAGAATAACATCCATTTTCTGGACGTGAATGTACAATCTATGGAACATGAATACAAGACGAATATATACACAAAAACAACAGATCGTAACAATTACATCGACTAAGTTTTCACAAACCAAGCTTAATTAAAAATCTCCACTACAGCCAGATTCTCAGAGTGAAACGCATCATCAGTGATCCAAGGGATTATGATAAAGAACTCCATGAAATGGGTGAGAAGTTTCGGAAACGTGGATACAGACAGGAAGAAATAGCAGAAGCCAAACAGAAGGTGAACCAAAAGACTAGAAATGAATTACTAACAGCCACAAGAAAAGTGAAAACAGAACCTCCATTGGTATTCGTCACCAAATTCTCAACACAAAGCACTCGTATCAAATCAATTATAAAGAAGCACTGGCAGGTGTTATCTTGTGACCAGCAAACAGACACTCTTTAAAGACTTACCAACATTTGCCTATCAACGTAGCAGGAACTTTCGAGACAGCCTAGTGCAAACAAGACAACGCAAGAAACAACCAGACACTAAACGTGTTGGAACTTTTCCGTGTCTGCAGGGCAGCAATTGCAGTTATGTGTTGAAAGGATCGACCATTAATCACCCCCACACTGGGAAGAAAATCTTGCTGAAATCATTCGCGACTTGTGACTCAATGAATATTATTTACGACATCAAATGTCCCTGCGGGCAATTCTATGTAGGACAATCCCAAAGAAAAGCAAAGCTTCGTTGGAACGAGCACCGCTCGTGTATACGAAACAAGAACTTGAATTCGGCTGTCGCAAGACATTGGATTAAAGAGAGACATAACTTGACTCAGATTCGATTTATGGTGTTGGAAGTAGTTCAGAGCAATGATCCTCATGAAAATATACAGACCAAACTCGACAGAAGGGAATGTTACTGGATTGAGAACTTGAGGTGTTTAACCCCACGAGGAATGAAGAGATCAACTGGGCGTGCTTTTTGTAAAACGCGCTCGAGATCGTAAGGTTTGGAGGTTAACACTAACATGGACACATTGACCGAGGATTATTGTTACTTTATTAAAGTGTAACGAGTAACCACAATATTGGTATAATGTAGAAGATGACTAGCAGTGTACAGGACTTACTAAGCAGAGCATTGTAGCATATGTATAATGCAGCATTCTCTCATCATGATTGTTTACTTATTTCAGAGTATGAATTCAGTTTGTTGTACTATGTACTATGATTGCGAGTCCAGTAACATTAAAGTGAATCGCAACAGTCAATTACATTCCGAGTTTTACGCTCAATTTCAACTAGCATGACAGAAAAGTGATTACAATCAGAGTTAAGAGAACTCATGTGTGCACCCCTTCCGTCCCGTCTCCCTGTTTCCATGGGGACACGTGACGCAAGGTGTTACTATGCGGGCCACGTGCCTGGCAATAGCATACGCAGATTTGGGTTGCCATATGAACATGTACATAAAACCAAGACCATTTAGATATTAGTTACACAATCAGAATTTATGCGCAATGCCTCATTTCAACGAACATTGATAGATGATCGTAAAATAACACATTAGATACCGATTGAACTGCACCGATTCCGGCCCTGCATTCGTCCCGTATCCATAGGGACGCGGGACTCCAAGCGTGGTCACGTAGGCTTCCCGCCACGTGACAGCACACGCAGTACGGGGTTCCCAAGGAAACGGTATACAATGGTTTCTCAGCGCGGCGCGAGCTTGCTGCAACCTTCGCTACATTGCAGAACGTCAGTGGAAGAGACACGGCCACAGAGTGAGAGGATGCACACGCACACACTCTGAGGGGTAAGCGTCAGACTCTCATTCAATGGAATGTATAGAAACGCAGGAGACTTGTACAATAACGGATATAGTATTGTTAAGGTTTCGTCATTTTTTTTACAGACGCTTGTAACATTGAAAACACAGAGTTATCAACCCCACAATGGTGTCAGACACCACAGGATATCAGGAAGGTAATTTTAGTGCATCCTAGGCATGTACAACACTACAGAGGTGTTAGTGTATTTGTATAACTGTTTATTAACATTGATCTAACGAAGATGCCATGTTTTCTCCTCATAACCTAATCCTTCTGTTTAATGGGAATTATCTCCATTGGGTATGTATATTTTAATTTACTTATTATATGTTCACTAATGTTCTTCAAAATGGTGGACTATGACATTTGATACACATGGTTTGATATATTGCCTAAATGTTGTTCTTTCTGGAACCAAATTTGATTTATGATTTCCTCTATACGTGATGTACTCTTTTGTCGCCATTCTGATTTGTTTATGTGGTGCGTGAAGTGATTTTGGCTGATAAATGATCAGTAAAACGTAAAAGTGTGGTTAACGCCCTGAAGAAGGAGATTCGCTCCGAAATGCATTGGCATTAAAGACAACCACACAAACATTGAACAAAGCTTCCTATTTGTTGAATACCTGGTAGTATTTTGGAACTAATCACTCAAATACTAGTTTAAAGACTAGGTCTGAGAATCCTTTCTAATTTATCTTTGAATATCGACCATCAGGTACAAATAAACCAACAGTTGGATGAAACTCCGTATAAAGTGTTATATTAAAAAATAACTAATAAGGAGCTCCGTGAGAGCTCACGTCGAGAGCGCCAGACTTAGCTGGATGTGCTCATCCATCTTCTTTTATATGGGGCTCACAAACTTTACCATCAAACAGTTACCAGAGATATGGACAGTGTTTTGTGAGACATTCTTTAAAAGGATAGTCCAAAACAGCCAGACGCCTAAATCTTGGAAGTGTGCGATCATCGTACTTATCTTTAAAAAGGGCAACAGATCCAACCCGAAAAACTACCGGCCTGTCGCATTGTTGGATGTACTAGGCAAAATCTATGCCACAATGTTACAGAAAAAATTACTAGCCTGGTCGATAACATCATCCCATGTGGACAAACGCCAGTCAGGCTTTGTAAAGCAGGTGCGTTGCTTGTTAAATCTATTATTGCTAAATCAAAATGGAGACTATTAAATCAAACACAAAGGTGTATTTAGCATTCATAGATTTCTCGTATGCATTTGACACCATTGATGGAACGCTCTTGTGGGCTAAACTGAAGAATTGGGGGTGTCCGTTGGACTTCGCTGCAGCCATTAGAGAACTCCACACAAAGACATCCATTCTAGTTCGCCAGGATCAATCTGGCCTTTTATCTGCCTCCATCGACACCTTTAAAGAAGTGAAACAGGGTTGTCCTTTGGCCGCAGCTATAGTTAGCCTCTTTATTTCTGACATAGGCGACTCAATCAACGAGGTCACGTCCTTCCCGCCAAAAGTCGCCAATACACACTTAAGCTGGCTGCTCTATGCAGACGACCTGATCGTTATGGATGTGACATCTATTGGGTTGCAAAGAAAATTAAATGCTGTGCAACAATACGTCACATCCAACAAGCTAGTGATCAACACTAAGAAATGTGAAATATTGGTCCTGCAGAACCTGAACGGCGGTGGAATGTCCAATAGAAAAAACATAAAATGGTCCCTACGACAAGAAACGCTTCAGATCTCTCAAAATGTCAAATCTTGAGATGACAATAAGCTCTGCCATAAATGACAGGCCCTGGCTTGCGGAAACTAAAAGGAAATGTAACCAACTTGCAAGCCAGGCATTGATAATCCATAAGAAATTTGGTAAATTTTCATTACGACCCGTCTTGTCTTCAACAGAAGGTCATCCCGGTTGTGACATATGGGGCAGAAAATGCCCTTGGTTGTCCTTATGAGACCTGGGCCTCTTTAGAAAATTGCTTTTGGACCAAGGTACTAACGCTCCCTAGGGGTGTGAAGACGTCTTGTATAAGATATGAGCTTACACTAATATCGATGCAGGCAAGAATATGTTGGAGTCTGTTGAATCTTTATCGAAAGACCTGCATTCGTGCGCTGACCCCACGATTCGATATCTTTCACAAAGTCTCTTCCGTCAACTCCAAAATTGTCAACATGTGGACAAACAGATGTGAGGCAATCTTAAAAAAAATATGACATCAAAGTTGACATGCTTCATGAGAATCCGGATGCAGCCAAGACTAAAATCTGGTCTACAGATTGGGATGAAACTTGTGTGGAGAGATCGGCCGCTAGTCGAGTGATGTTCCATTAGAGGTATGTGCCTTTAACACTCTTCAGAAATACGTGGCATTATTTCCCAATCCGCAGGCACGCAGACTTTTCATGTTGTTCAGACTGAATATGTTTAAAACCGTTGATCGCCTATGGAAGGGTTATGATCATCTGACACCTGAATGTTGTAGGTTGTGTTCTAGCAAAAACGAATCACTTAAACATTTAGTGCTATTTTGTACTGAACTAAGATCTGAGAGGACAATTCACCTGGGTCCCTGGAGCCTTAAACATCCATCCTTGTGTGCAGACAACTGCTGGAAGTTGTTGTTTCAGGGAACTGATTTAAAACTAATACTTCCTTTAACACGCTTGTTGGAAATAATTGAAACACGTTTGACACCAACAGAAGGAATATTCCTCGTAAACAGTAACATTGGATGAAATAACATACGTTGATGTTAGATGTGGAAGTCATGGAAATGTATGCTTTGTTGGAGTTTGTGATATGATCTATGTTAATATGTGTGTGTACATGTTGTACTTATTTTAAAGGTTTGTAAAAACCAATACAATTATTTTTTTTAAAATAAATAAATTCCGCATGAAATGCATCATAATTTAAATTCTGCCAATGTCCACACATATTCCCAATAACAATTTGCATCATCCCACCTAGTTTCATATTTGTCCCTTTTATAATTCACCCTGAAATGCGTCTTTCATGGCCATTTCAGTTCACCAAGTGCTAGAAACATGTACTTGGTCCCTTTACATTTGTCCAAAAATCACATGGAAAACTGGCATAATACAAAATGACTACTTATTCGGGGTGCTGGGAAAAATGTCTTAAACTACAGCAGTCCTTTAATGTCCTGGGTATCACGGATACAGGCGATCAGGATGTTGCGGTTTACTCTATCAAAAGCAGATGAGAGGTCAAGGAGAAGGAGGACAGAGGGAGAGTTAAGAGTCGAGGTTTGCGAGCAGGTCTTCACAGGTGTTCAGAAGAGCAGCTTCCATGCCCCTGCATGCTCTAAATCCAGACTGATGGTCATGGAGACAACCAACAGATCCAGTCTGGAGGGTAAACTGAGAGATAGCCAACTTCTCCAGGAGTTTGCCCAGCAAAGGAGTGATGGAGATCGGGGAGGGAAGGGTCGGCAGAGGGTTTTTTGAGAAGAGGGTGCACAAGAGAATGCTTTAGTGAAGTGGGGAAAGCTCCAGTGGCAAAGGAAAGGTTGCAGGGGTCTGCCAAGGCTGGAGCTAGAGAGTCAATCCTGTCCTTGATGGTTTAGGAGGAGCAAGGGTCCATCTGTTTGGAAGAAGCAATCAAGACAATCTAGAGGCAATCTAGACCGGCCTTGTCTAGAAGCCTCCTCAGGTGTGACAGGGTAGAAGGAGGAGGGAAGATGGGGTGTGGTGGGGGCAGCCAAAAGAGGCCCAGGAGATGATGGTGCATGAGTGGGTGCGGAGGAGAGAGAGGACAGGATGTCCATTGTTTTGGTGGTGAAGTGTGCTGCCAGGGCCCCGCAAAGGGCCTGGGTGGGTGCAATAGAGGATAAGGCTGACGTAGGGTTGGCAAACTCCTTACAGACTTTGAAAAGTTTGGCCGTGTTGTTGGATGCCGCGTAAATGCAGGCTTGAATATGGACTCTTTTCCTGACCCGGATGCAGAGTCTATAATGCCTTTGCAGAAGTCAGCAGGCCAGTTTTTTAGAGGGTGCACCTGAAGATCCCCATTTCCGTCCCGCTGTCCTGCACTTGCGTTTAAGGTCAGCCAAATAAGACTTGTACCAAGAGTTGCACTTTTTGGGAGGCTTCAGTGGGACCCTCGTCACAGGGGCAAGGATGTCAAGAGTATTGGAGATGGAAAGGTGAAAGTTATAGAGGGCTGTGTCAAGGTTGGAGTCAGCCGCAGGAGTAGGAGGAGGGGAGTAGGTGGAGGCAAAGGCATCCAGGCAAAGTAAGCTTCACTTTTATACTTTATCCAATGTCTACCCATGGAAGCCATGTAATTGTACAAACCACATCATCAAAGCAGAGAAACTGCAACCAAGATACTACTCCACTCACTAACTAATTAATCTGACCACCCCTTTTGATTATCACTATCCTGCCACTCTACACACTCCTGCCACAAAAGACCTTACCCAAACATCCAACAGTGCATTTCTACCTGCTCTGCAGAGGCAAAGCTCACATTGAATCAACTTCCTAAAAAGGACTCTCTCCCTGCCCTAACCACTGCCAGATATTTCCACTACATTGATCTTCTATAGCCTTCCTCTGCTCACACTCCAGGCCATGCTTGGTCCCTGGACTTTGCTCCAATTTCTCCACCCCCCTCTACCCATGAGCCCCCAGGCTGTGTGAGCACTTTAAAAATGCAAATAAGAATGCAAATAAATAAATGAGCTTGCCTTCAACTTCTCAAAAATCAAAATATAAAGATATCCCATCCACCCTTCTCTCCCTCCTCCAACCTCCCTCCTTCCCTCCCTCCCCTTAAAGACACCCTTCACCTTTCCACATATCTCCCACTTCCCTTGCTGAGTAGACACCCATCTACTGCCAACGCTCTGCACTCCTATTGATCCCTTTTCTCAGAAACCATCAAAGCGCTTGTTCCTATCACTTTCTATCCTCCCTCTTCAATCCATTAACTGCCATCTTCACAGCCTGTTACAAGTAAGCAAGGAACACATCCGTCTTGAAAAAGCCAACTGACAGATCACTTTTGCTCTACCACACCACAAAACCCTGGAGAAATGTTCTTCAATCACATTATCTACTAACCCTGAGGTAACCATGCTATGAGACACCCCCAAGAAGTGTTCCAGATAAGATTTGGAAGTGGGAGTATTTTACTACCTATTTTTTTTAAAGTTTGGAGTAAAATGATTTTTTTTTTTTTTTTTTTTTTTTTTTTTTTTTTTTTTTTTTTTAGGGAGCACAAATTTAAGTCCAATTTCTAATTAGAGTATTTTATAAGCCAGCAAAATGTTTTCACCGAAAAACAAATGCTTTTGTAATCTTTATTTCTTTGCACCTAGTTATTCATGCATATTAAAAGATACATATTTTCTTTCATCGGGCAGATAAAACAGTTTTACATATCCATGGAGCAGAAAGGGTGAAAGCAGGGGCGCAAAATTAGTATTCCTATTTTTTATATGTTTACACATTTTTATTTTTTCTGAGTATTTGCCAATTGTTAGGGTGTAAAAGTGGTCGATACACCCCTTTATCTGTAGGGCTGTCCCCAACAATCTGTTTTATGTAGCAAACTCTGCAGAAACTTTTTACTTTCATGTCTGCCAGTTCCATAACACGGTTCACCTACCCTTAACCATCCTCATTCTACCCTTTCTTTGTGCAGCCTTTGGTACCGAATCATTCTTCCCGCCTCTAATGTTCTCTGCTCTAAATTTTGTTGCGCTCTCAGTCAAGGATGCTATAGACTGAGTGGCCCTTCTTTCAGACAGCTCATCATCTATTTCTTGGAACTCCAACATTTCTTGGAAAACAAACATTTTCGTGGGGATGCCATAAGGATCAGACTTGGTCCCACTTTGCTTCACTCTATACACCTCACCCCTGAATAAACTCATTTCATTCTTTGGCTTTTCCTACCACCTCTTTGCTGATGACCCCTATATCACTTTCTCATGTTACTCCTTCTTCCCCAACATCCCAGAGACCATCATTATCTGCCTCTCTACCATCCGTCACCGGGTAACACTACGCAGCCGAATGTTAAACTCCTTAAGACCAAGTGCTCTTCCTCCCAGCCTAAAATTCCAACCAAATTATACCTTCCCCATCAATCCATCTCATATTGCTCACACACGTAAAGTCCTCTTTGACAGTGAGGTTTCTTAGTCCTGTGATAATGTGTGTTGGACAGATTTCTGAAGACCAAGATGGAACATGGGACTCCTGCCAGTCGGTCATTTCCATTGTACAGTTGGGAAATGACAAGACCTTAAAATAGATTTTCTGAAGCTGGAGGATGTAATAAAAAGCTGGACTGCGGAGGAGCGCAAGCTGGATACATGCTGCTTGGGTCTGGTCTTTTCAACTAAATGACTTCATTACTGCCAATGGAGTTAGGATCAAAACTCTAAATACCAGAAAAGTTAGCCCACACCTAACCCACGACATGAAAAACTCTAATCTCTACGCTGATGCTCAGCAAATTTGCTGCCTGCGACTAGGCTTCTCCATATTCTTGTTCACTCCTTTCAAAGTACTCAATTTTGACACTCCCCTACTGCAACTTACCTGGATCCTCTCCCACCTCCACCTATCATTACAACACCAGGTGGCTCTCTAGGCAGTTTCTACATCTCATCTTTCAATCCATCCGAGGCCTTGCTCCTTTTTACATACCAAACTGCATTTAACTATCCTCCCACCCCAGCTCTCTGCCCTTTTTTGTCTGACACACACTTTGCACTGCTACCTGCTTCTATTCTTTTCTGGCCACTCACCACCAAATTTGCTCTCTCCTCTAGCAAAAAAAGCAGTTCAAGACATTGGAACTAATATCAGACAAAATAATCTCCTGCTAGCTGGTAAAGCAGCATCTTCTACCCCATATTACATTGTCCCGGCCCACCCTAACCCAGATGTTGGTCACTAAATATGTTAAATTGTACTAATGCAATTATTGTCCCATAGCCAAATGGTACACCATGTATAGCTCACTTTCTCCAAATGTCCTTTTACTTATGCACCAACTCATTTCCCATCTAGAACCCAACCCACAAGCACCAATATAATTATAACTTTTAAAAAGGCACGCCAACATGGGACTCGCATGTAATTACTTTTGCTGTATGCACATCCGGTAGGGGTGCTGGATTAACCAGCAAAATAAAATATTCAAACCACAAAGATGTATTGTAATCTTCATCTCGTACCACCCAGCATTTGTTGTCCAATTCTTCTAACGGGTCCACTTTTTTTCAACTAAGCAAGCCATCTTGGCCGCCAGTCACATACAGGGTTACCCAACCTACCAGGTGTCTCAGATCCAGATATACCAGGACCTGGCAACAGCAGCAATACAGAAACAGAAGACACTAAAACCCCTAACAACATTCCTCCAAAACCAGAAGATAAAATACTGCTGGATCTTCCCGGCAACGCTCAGCTTCACCTTTGAAGGTCTACTACGTACAATCAATTCTATGGAAGAAGCTGACGGCATATTGACAGGAGGACCCTCCACCCCGGACAAAGATTAAACAAATCGTTCACCCGCAAAGACTCCAAAGCCCAACGAAACTCCTGGGCCAGAGAGGCGCACTGAGGGGCAAACAAAATGTTCACCCTTAAATTCATGAACGTCTTCCTATAACTCTTTCACAACGCCCTGCAACCCACGGGCCCCAAAAGAACCAATGGTAGCCCCCCAAGATACAACAGAATCGCTCATAGCCCACACGGCTCGCCCGGCCATAGTGTATACACTCTGCGGCTCAAATCCAGGCAGGCCAAACAGGAAGTTAGTTTTCACAGAAAGTTACATTGTTGGACATTTTACACATTCACAACAAGTTAAAATCCTGGTTGCAACAGACTGAGAAGAAAACTACAGATTAAAACAACAACGAATTCCCTTCAAGTCCCAAGACCCACCCCTCCCCCACCCCTCACCGGTAGATTAAGCAGACCCGCTGGGGGACATCCTTCCACATCAAAAACCTTGCTTCATAACCCTTAATACCAGAGACTTAAACGCCCCCAGCAAGGGAAAGTCAGTTCTGTGCAGGCTAAGAGACTTGTTGGGCTCAGTGATCTTCCTCCAGGAGACCCACCTGGTCCCAGCCGACTTCCACCGTCTAAGGGGTAGAGCCTTCCTGAAACAGTATCTGGCGTCCAGTGGCTCCAAAAGAGGGGGCACGGCAATCTTATTTGCCAGAGGAGTCCCATTTACAGAATCAGAGGTTCTCAAAAGCCCCAAAGGTCACTATATCGCAGTGAAGGGCAGGCTGTTCTGACAGCTCTACATCCTAGTCTCGAAATACACCCTCAACGAGAAACAAGAAGCCTTCTACCAAGGTTTAGAAACAGATCTCGATCCATTCCTGGAAGGCCACATAATGATGGGAAGAGACATCAACAGAGTCCCAAACCCACTGACGGATACATCCCATCAACCAGCACCAAAAGACTTCAAAATTGTACTGGCCTGGTTCACTTCTTCCAAACCTGCGGACGACGACTTCTCACAGGTGCACTGCACCTACTCGCGCATCGACCTATTGCTTGCTTGACCCCCAGATGCTCTCCTTCACAGACAAGACAAAAATAGGGGTAAGAGTACTCTCCGACCATTCCCCGATAATCCTAACTTCCAGGCTGTACAACCCGGACCCTCCGACAAGGCCTCAATGGTCCCTCTACGATCTGTTACTAAACAACCTGTCACTGTAAGACATACTAACTACAGCTATCTGCAATTTTGTATAAAACCATGTTGAGGACACAACAAATCGCCACAAGGTGGAAAGCAATGAAGGTAGTCATAAGGGGTGAGCTAATAGCCCACACAACAGCTTACTGAAAGCGACGCGTAAAACTAAGAAGCCCTGGAGAAAGACATTTCAGCAGCGTAGGCAAAGCACAAAAAAGGCTGGTCACCTAAGGCGGTCCAAGCAATGTTACTATGCCAACAGCAACAAAGCCAACAAATTCTTAGACAGGAAACTGGCGAAAGCCCGCACCCGAAACTATATTACAGGCCTGAAGAACCATGAAGGGGTAACCCAATATGCGGAAGACACCAAATTACTGATAGCAGTGGCACATTTAAAGAGCACCATGACGTCCTCCCAAAGATCAGCAAAAGCAGTACGTCGAGGAAGCTGCCCTTCCCTACCTCTCAAACAAATAAGCAAGCCCTTGACCTTCCGATCTCAACCGAGGAAGTAGACAATGTAATCAAAGCACTAAATCCCAGAGGCCCAGGCCTGGATTGCTTCTCGCCCAGGTTTTACAAACTCTTCCAAGCCCCCCTGCCTATACCGCTAATTGATCTCTTCAACTCATTTTGAGAAACCGAGACAATAACTGTCAATGGAAGAGTCGACCACCATACTTTTACTGAAACCAAGGAAGGATCCGAGAGCCTGCGCTTCCATCCGACCCATTTCGCTTCTGAACATAGACGCAAACATATACTCCAAGGTTCTGGCTGACAGTCTAGCAAAAAGTCTCCCAGACCTAAATGACAGACCAAACTGGTTTCATTTTGTGAAGAAGCACCAGGGTTAATGTCAAACGATCAATCAATCTAATAGGAGAGATGTCTACAACGAACAGCGAGATGGTGCTAATATCCGTAGATGCCACCAAGGCTTTCGACAAAATAGATTGGTCATTCACAAAATTGGTCCTGGAAGCATTCCGCTTTGGTCCTCTCTTCTGAAAAATGATACTAGCCAACTACAAATCACTGAAAACATCCTTGAAAGTGAACCAGAAGCGCTCTACCCCAATCCCACTCATGCAGGACAAGACAAGGATGTTCCCTCTCCCCGCTTATTTTCACCCTAATAATGGAACCCTTTGCCCAATGAATTCGCAACAACCCGGCCATCGGTATTGCTCTCTCTGATAGTATCTCTTCCCTACCGGAATCCTTGGCCGAACTGGACCGTTTTGAAAAGGTGGAAGGCTTTTTCATCAAGTATCAATTATCCCAAATCAGGGGCCTTGGCGATAGGGATGCCCGAGAGCACATTAAACAATCTGCGCCGAATACACCCGGTGGCCAGGAACACAAAGGCAATAAAATATCTGGGAATACAAATCATATCAACTCCCAAAGACCTCCATACAGCAAAGTTCAACCCCTCTGTTCAACTACCTAGAAGCGGACCTCAACAGATGGACAAGCCAAGAAATCTCCCTGCTGGGAAGGATCACAGCCCGCAAAATGAACCTTCTGCCTAAATTTTTATGTGTGCTCAGCCCTCCAAGTGGTAGTCCCTGTGAAGTCACTCCTATGCTCCCAAAAGCTAATCACATGTATGTGGCCAGGAAGTGGGCTTTAACGGTCTGGTCCCAATCCACACTAATGGTGCCAGGATGTCTGGAGTGCCTGAATGACTGGGACCACCGTGGACCGGGATTGGTCCACGACTGTGATGCCTGTATGAGAGCAGATCTTCGATTCAAAGTCCTTCATTTTGGCGCAATGCTAATCTTGCATAAGAGAAGGGGCCCTGCATCCATTCCAGGTCAATCACCTGACTTCTCCCAGAACTACAGAAGGAGACAAGTATCCTGCACAAAGAAACGGCGTCCTGGAAGACCCCTGTTTTATTCATCCATCAAGAAGGCCTGCCAGGGCGCTTCGCCCCTTTGGAATAGTGTGAACAACAACTCTCAGCGTCCCCTGCTAACGCACCGAACAAGCCCCTTCAGAAGTGTTCCTGGGACATCCAGTGAACTGTTCAGCTCTACCTCGGGGTATTCTGCAGAATCGTTGTCACAAGTTGAATCATGAGCCTTGGGACATCGGTCGCTTGTGGCTCTCCACTTCTTAGGGCAGGACTCGAAAGGTAGCGAATGACTCAGAAGAATTGTCTAATGCTCCTAGTGTGTTAACTTATCCTTCCCTTTACGGGTTGTGGCTGTGTTTTACTCCCTTGTTGCATTAGGAAACGTATTGTATGTATATCACTTTGTATAGGAATTGTGTGGTAACTTTTTTATACAACTAAAGTTTACTTGTGTTAGTTGGTACGGCTGACAATAAATGGATATATATGTTTACTTCACACTTGTCAGAATAATCTGTGGTTCGTTACTGTGTGTGCTCATTGTGGGCTTCCAATCATTCTCGACACTCCTAAGACTTAGTCTTGACCGCCTGCCAAGCTACCTAGATTGGTCTGGCTTGTCCAGAAGGTTTCCCTGTTTCACTGAAACTATGGAGGCTTCCTAAAATTCTGCCCACCATGTCAGAGTCTAGAAATCCATCTTAACATCCGGTGCATAGTCTAGGTTTTTCAAAATGGGTGCGAGGACGAATCCCTTGAGGGAGACCCAGACGGAGGCATCCCCCAATACCAAATGCACAGAAAATTGTGTGGAGGCCATCCAGGAAACTCACCTAGTGGTATAGCTAGGAATGCAAGATTGGCCCGAGATATGGCATGATGGTGGTACGGAGCAGTACAATAATATCTTCACACTGCTAGGTAGAGACTAATCATATGCTCAATCTGTGTAGAAATTAACCATCTTTTATACACCCAGCAATGGGTTCCGTACCAGAGAAATGTCTTACATGGAATTTTTCAATTCTTCTTTCCCCATAAAAAATGCAAAGATTTTTCTTCTTAATCACATCAAAGCAAATCATTTTCAGAAGGCAGTGACTGAAATATATACAATCTTGAAATCAAACATTTTCACTGATGCCACTCAGCCAAGCTGTATTTCCTGTGAATCACAACAAATTCTGTTTTACAATTTTTCAGTAATTTTGTAGCATTGGCTTTATATAGTGAATTATGTATGATTTCTAAGATGGATACCCAAATAATGAAGTTTGTCGATTTTGCAAATGAAATGCTGCATATCTATTATGAAAACATCAATTAATTACTCAGATTTAGTTATGTTACTTTTGAAGGTTTTGGAATAGGTAATAGTACATTCCAAAATCTTCCAGAACTGGTGCCGACTCTGGGAGCGATGAGCCAGGGTCCCTCAGGATAAGACTCATCTGCGTATAAAATTGTGCACAAATTGCAAGTTATGCAACGTGCAAAAGCAATCAATACCCTGAATTCTGGGATTAATGTGCCTCTCTTGTGTAAGTGGTTCTAGAGCGAGCACAGAATTCAATGGTGGTAGAGAAACCATATTAAGTCACCTCGCAATTCTTATTGATTTGGTATTGTGAGGGTCTAAGAGTACGAGATGGACACAAGGGTGGCATGTTGATTGGCAAAGATTTATTCACAAAATAATTGGTGGAGTTTAGAGGAAATCCTAGTTATCCCCAACTCTAAGAGGGGGTTTCCCTGCCTCAACAAAACTAGCTAATGAAACTGTCAGGGCGGCAAACTTTATTTTGGGCATCCTAACACTGTACAAATCCTAACTCTTCTTTCAAGATAAACTGAATATACGGTGCTAGGGTATTCTCTCTTGGCAGTCCTTCTGCAGCCCAGCTTTGCAGTTCTCAAAAGTTCCAACAAAGTGTAGAAAAATGCAAACGAAAAGTTCCATAAGACTTAGGGGATGATCTCCTTTCCCTAAAAGGCTTTCCAGCTTTACACAAAATGATTCCCGAATCTTCACTGGTTACAAATGAATTATTGGCTGTAGCTGGCACACAGTCTTTACCGGGCGCTCTGCAACAAGGAAAAATGGCTTGGATTATTTTCCCCCCACCCCCAAGCCACGCTGAGGTACTTTACCTCCATCCTCCCACCTTGGTTCACTCTCCTGCCAAGTAGAGTATTCGACAATCGTTTTCTCACCATCCGACCTCAGTCTTAGCCAGATCCTTGGTTTACTCTCATGCCAAGGTCCCAGAGTGTGTGTTGTGCAACTCAATCTTGTACTCTTCTGCGTTAGTGCTCGGGGTGATTTTCCCCTGTACGGTATTCTCTACGGGATGCCAAAGATCTACCTTCCTCTTTCCCTGGGCTAATTCCAATCAGTCAGTACCACTGACCGATAAAAAAAAAAAGAAGAGTTTTCTCCTTGTCTTCCTAATATTGAGAACAATTGCATTAAATCTTTTGTCCTGGATCACAGGAATTACATAATAACCAACGTTGAGAGGGTGGAGGGAAAAGAAGCCAGAGACTCATTATGCAATAAGGTTCTGGCCTTGCTACGTCGACAAACTGGGCCCGGAGTGGTCAGAACGCTGGACTTGAAATTTGTGCGCAGAATTGATTTAAATAACTGGTGCTCCTCACAATCGAGCAAATATGTATTAGTGGGATGTGGGCTTCGTACGCTTCCTTCCTATCTCAGGTTATGTAAATATATACCCTGGGGTAGTTCGAACTGTCAACTGATACTTTTGGCCCCCAACCTCCAAAGACTATTTGACTATCAGCAATTGGTTTTTAGTACTAACTATGTTACGCAATGTTGAATTTCCTTGGCTGTCACTACAGCATTAGAGTACCTGTTAATGAGTTTCCTGTTCTTCCCTTCCCTATTTATTTTTATGTTCTATGTTGTCAATATCTTTTTGTTGTCTGTCTGTACACACCATCATGCCTCGGGGTCCATTGTGCACATAATAAAATGTTTAAAAAAGTAAGGGTCCCAGAACCCCTTCAATTGATCCATTCTGGTATTCTCTGTATCTGCTCTTGTCCCCTTCCACAACCTTTGTTTACTCTTCTGCCACGGCCTGTGCAGCAGCTTATGTTTGCCAAGTTTGTATCCCTACTTTACCAATTTCGGGGTGGTTCCCAGACCCATTTTTACAGTTCTCTGCATTCCCTGGACTTGGTAAACCAAGGCTCCAATCCCAACACAGCCTGCTTGCCAGAAGTTCTCACTGCCTGTTTGGAACCCAGACAGAAGTTCCACTTCTCAGGGCTTTTCATTACTTGTCTGACAGTGCTTCAGTGTCCCAACCCTCTCCCATGGGCTCACAGGTACTTGTTCTGGCTTCCCAGACTCTGCTGAGGAGTGTTCATCTCTCTGTCTCTCTCTGACAGCGCCTTCGCTCCACATGTTGTCACACTTTGAAAACAATCCTCTTGCGCTGTGCCAGTTCTTGGCTTTCTGGCAGGGGAAACCGTACAAACAGACAAAGCCCCAAGGGAACCCACTCCGGCACCCAGCTACTCTAAACACTTGTGATGGTGTCTACATAGATGATGCTCATGCAGACAGCACCATTTTGGAGAGCCTCTGAGCGCGAACATTCCAGAGCCATATTTTCATGCTTGGTGACAAATTGGTCCCACCATGATCAACGTGGTCTCTGTGGGCAGGTATGTTATGAGCTTTAAAGGGGGATGTCAACCATTGAGTTAAGTGGGGGGGCACAAGGCCTCCAATGCCCTTGCCACACACCCCTGGAGGTCACCGGAGCCATATCTCCATAACTCGTCCCTCTGCCACGCCCTTAGGACCCGATTGTGCATTTTATAAAGGCCATTACTTTGTGAAGTACTAAGGCATAGTCATGAATGAGAGAGCTTATATTTTAATGAGTTAGGGGAATTATTATTTCATCACAATATCCTTGCAATTGCCAAGTAAATGTATGTTTGTGGTACAAAAACACAAATGCAGTCAGGTTTCTTATAAAACAATTGAGTTGTTGAAGCAAGTTAGTATTGTAACAAATGAGGAGTAAGACTCGGACACAGGCATTGTGATGATTGCTATAGACTTATTAAAGTAAAAAGAGGGTTGTAGAAAGACAGGTCTCGTCCTATTGCTATGATGGCTTTCCCTGCCTCAACGAAAGTAAAAGGATTTCAATGTCAGATTTTCCAAAAGTAAAGAGTTCTCTGTCCTGTGTCCAAAAGCCTAACCTGACCCTTACATGCTGAACAAGAAAGTGAAAGGGGATAACTTCTCTCAACTGGCCAGTTATAGATTTCTCAACAGTTTCAACCAAAGGTGTAAAAAGAAATGAATCCACATTTCTCAGGAATGAGGGGTGCCCTTACCTTGAGCCTCTCTGGCCCTTCATAGCTCACAATCACAATTTTCAGTAGGCGCTTCCCTTCCCTCAAGTTCGTCAGTCACTTCACAGTTCATAGTACTTAACTGGGTATGTTTCATCTCATTTTCTCCCTCTTTTCCACAATTTGCAACTTTCCATCTCAGGGGGGTATGGTTCCCTTCCCCGGGATTTCACACCATTGGGTGTGTGTCCCAGACTCGCACACACGTTTGTCTGGTATACTCTCCTCCCAGGACTTTCTCAACATATAACTGTTTGCCTTTTCAGGCACTGGGTCTTTGACACACTTTCATCCGCTTCAATTAGTAACTTATTTGGAGTCCCAGCTCCGTTGTTCAGGTTCGCCTATCAGCGTTATTGTCTCTTAATGTTGTGCAGTATATACACTGTGAAGCGCCTCAGGTGTCCAAATTCCACTCTCTGGGCTCACCGGTCTCTCGTGGCTGCTTCGGCATGCTCTGCAGTCTGTGGTTCCTCCAGCAGGGTGCCGCCTCTTTCTGCTGGTGATTTGGCCACTCTTCTGTATCCGCTACACCACGGCCGTCTCTCTCCAGCTTCTCTTGCTGCAGATCTCTGTGCAGCGAACCTCCAATCCCTTCGTGACAATGCCAAGTAGAGCTATCCTGCTCGATCTGGATTCTCCCTCGCTTCCAGATCCGGGTCAGGAGTACTGTATCTCCTTTCTCGCTGTGCAGTTGTTTTAAATGTCCCAGCACTTACGGGATCCATCCAACAATTACAGCGCATCTCTGGTTCTGTGGCCACAGTGCTCAGCATAATAAAAAGGCATAGGAAAGAGTTGTGTTAGTGCAAATTGGATGACCTGGTTTTATTTTACAATAGGCCGTACGGGATTGGAAATTACACAGGTCAATGTCATACCCTGAATTGAAAGGGGGATACCATGTTCCTGCTAGTGAGTCTTCTTCCACCCCATAAGGGTCCCCTTCCCCCACATGGTGCTCCCTCAGGCAGCAACCACCAGAGTCAAGATCAGGTAGCGGCTGCCTTCCCCTAGCCATATGGGGAGAGTTTCCCCGGGGAGGCAATTACTACATCGCTAGATTCACCACATTATTTATACATATACCGGTTTAAATAAAATGTGTGAATTAGTAAAAAGCATGAATGCATGGTGATGAGCTTCGCCCACTGGGCTTTATCAAGGCTGTTATAAGCTTAGACAAAACATAATAACATTTGAAAGAATGTAAAGTAGAAGTACCAAGCAATTGGTAGGGAAAATATAAAAAAAATATATAAAACAAAAAATGTGCTACATTCATGTATAAAGCGTTGTAGAGCACCACCGAATGGCAAAATAACAATCGGTCAATAGTAAGTTTCTAAACTTGATGACATGTAATGGAGCACGATTCGTAAAATTACACTGTTTCTACTATTCGATGAGTTAATATCAACATTCAGGAACTTCTCCAGCTAGCCAGGTGTCCCAAATCTAGGTGCTACTGTATATTACGGTCTCCTGTTACAACCCTCATTTGGGCGTTTCGCCCTCTATCCAAGCAACCCAAATCTAGGTGCTACTATGTTTACTTTCTGCTGTGGTGCTGTCATGACCACTGAGGGGGCACAAGTTGTGCCACCAGCAGGCTCCCACCAGAACCCTGAGGGCCTTGAAAGCACTGCAAAAGGGCTCCTGTAGCCAGTCCTGGCGCCTTTGGCACCAGGCTCATATGTAGGAAGGAAGGGCTGTTCAAACTAGGTCCCATTTATGTACATGGGCCTTTAAATCCAACATGGACGCACCCACTCAGTCTAGTTCTAAGTTTGAGTTATTCTGCAACCCGCAGCGTGACGCTCACCGTGTCTAGCTCCTGGTCTTCAGCATCTTTCTGTAATCCTGCAAGAACAAGAACAAGATTATTCTGTGGAAACCGAGAGAAGAAGAAGAAACATCACTCACCTGTGAGTACTAGCTTAAGGACTTCCGCCGAACTGCTACCACAGCTGCTGTTCGAACATTGCGACCTGCAATAACGATAAAGGGAAACACAATATTAGAATGCGCTCTTCCAAAACATCGAATTCCATCAGTCCTACCTGAATTCCATCGCGCTACGCCACGCTTCCATCCAAAGCACTACAGCAACATCTGCAAAGGAAAAGACATATTCAGGTTTGCTTTCAATATTAAACAACCGCACAGCGCTGTACTTACCTTAACGGATTCCGGGGGCCTGTTTTTCAATCGCGCTCTCATCCACTCGCAGCACCACAGCGGCCTGTGAGGAGAAGAAGAAAACACAGGTTAGCTTCAAAAGACAAAGGCGCTTCGCGCTTTCTCTTACCTAGAAAACGTGCCTCTCCATCCGGCACGCCAGCATCAAGACCTTCGCACCTGAAAAGAAGGAGATAAAGACATTAACGAATTCCCACCATAAACAGAACAAATACTTACAATGAACAAACCTACCTGCCTACCAGCAGATTCGGGGGTCGCAGCAGGATGGGCCCAAGGAAGGCGAACTGCACCTTTGAACGCAACTCGGGCAGCTCGCCAACAAACGTCAAGCGCCCCTGCACAAGGAACACAGGACAGATAGCTCATCCTACAAATAACTAAGGTGAGAAAAGAACCCAGTGGGAAGGGAATCGGTCAGAAGGAGGTGGGAGATTCACCCATTAGAGACAGTTATCCCAAATCCTCCCTTCTGTAATTGCAGATTCATTTTTCAGCACTGGGCAACTATGCATCCCGGGTTCCAGATCTCAGAGTCTTCCAGACGCCCCCGGGGATATCAGGTGAGCGTAACAGGTAACCGCTCTTAGGTGCACCCCCTCTATTCAGGTGTCCCAAAATCTGCTCATAATTATAAAGATGGGTGCTCCCAAAGTTTTTTGTTGTCGGGGGGTCAGAGCTGGAGGAAGGGAGATTCTAAAGAGAAAGAAAAAGGCCCAGACTGACTACCCCTCTCTCTTCGGTCTGTCAGAGAACACAGGGAAAGGATGCACTAAAACCTGCTAAATCTGCTCATACTGCCCTGACCAGGTGCCCCAAGGCCAGGTAAGTACACATCAAGTGTTGTACCCCAGCTGGACGTGCTCCCTCTACTCAGACACAATCTGATGTACCCTTCCCACAGGTTAGACACCATGCCACACATTGGCCAAATCAGAGCCGCACACTGGTGCACCAGTAGTCCAGTCCCAACCATCCCCAACGCACAGCCCATCATCCCAAAGCTTCCACCTTGTCTCAACCATCCTCAGGACCCCAATGTATAGATCCCTCTGCGCCTGTCCAAACTCCCCGCCCCCCTCTCCGACCTGCTACATCCTCCATATAGATCTCGCTCTGCTCAATCAAGAGCAATAAGATGGAGGGAGCAGAAAACATTAATGCCCGGAACATACTCTACCCCACAGTGACCCAGGTAAAACAACCTTCCCATCCCTCTCCGGCTGCTAGCTACTCACCGGCACCCTCTGTTCGCATCGCTCCTGAACAAAATAGCCCCCAATTCACGCTTCCATTATCTTAGCGCAGACAAACCCCCCCGCTCCCCAACTCCGCAGCCCCCCACACACTCTCAACCACACCCCTTGGGCCACCTGAACTTCAAGGAAAGGCCCAGACGAAGACCTCCTCGGGCCCCTCCTAGCATCACCCATTCTCCAGCCAGGATCCCAGCCCTTCGACATCACTATAAGGCCCAATCCTTCCCTGCCAACAACTAACCCAGTACTAGCCCCATTCCCTTCTTTCCTCATTCCCCATGGTCCACCTCCAATCCCCCCACGGCTCCTTCCCTTCACTGCCCACCCACTTGCCCCTACCCACCCTGAACGACCCCTCCCCTAACCCCCCATGATCCCCAACATCCTCCCCTGGTCACACCCTTCCCCAACCCCCGGCCACCCCACATGCACTCCAGCTTCACCTACATCCCGCACTTACAAACATACCCCACCAACTCTCTTGCGCCCTCATCAACACCTACTCAGTCTCCAAAAACAAATTCCAAATATTTGACCTCATCACAGTAGAAAATCAATACGTACTTTTCATCACAGAGACCTGGTTTACTGATTACGCGCCTATTGCACACAATGTCTTCCCACCAGTGTACAAACAATGTTCTTAACAGATCGTGAAGGGGTGGAGGACTTTCGATACTACACCAACATCAATTCCCACTGATAATTAAGGACACCTCAAGCAACACCACAGAGTACGAATCCCTGCTGGTAAAACTCCAACTTTCACCATCTGCCTCGCACAGCTTCCTACTCATCTACAGTTACCCTGGCTTCAACAGAAACTTTGCAGACAAGCTCCGATAAGCAACCTCAACCTTCATCCAACACTTAGCATCTGGTTTGGCTCACCCTCAAACCCTATGGCCCGACCTCTCTCCGACTACGTAGAAGCATTTAACCTGACCGCACATCTCCACACCCACCTACAATGGAGGTCACACCTTCGATGCAACCTTCAGCACCAAAAACGTATCCACACTGTACCCACACCCCCTATCAAGGACTGATCACTTAGCAATCTTCTCTGTACCACTGACCATTGCGGCTAGCGCCCAAGGCCAAGCACGATCACCACCAACTCTCAAACCGCTATGGAATAAATTAGAGGTTACTCACTGTAGTGACCAACATACATAGTACCCTTTTCTCCATACTGCATGGGCGTCCCTCGCTAGGGATGGGAGACGGAACCTTTTTCACCAGAAAAAAACACCTTCCCCTTTAAATTTAGAGGCGCACAGGGGCGCGGCACTGGGAGCATGCGCTCCCCTGACTCTGCCCACCGGCGCCACTCTTCAGTCCCCATTAATGATTCAACAATATTACCATTGCCTAATGACACTAGTTTTATTAGGGGGGGAGGGGGGCATGGTGGGATGTATGGAGGAAAGGGGACTATGGACTAGGAGTATGTTAGTCACTACGGTGAGTAACTTATAATTACTCCTACGTCCCATCCCCTTTCCTCCATACTGCATAGGCGATTACAACTGAATGTAGCCACAGGGTGGAGAGGTGACCCTCCTTAAGAAAATAAAGTTCCTTAACACTGCCTGCCCAAATGTCGCATCTGACCTGGAGCAGGAATCCAAACAGTAGTGTTTGCAGAAGGCCGAAGCAGTGGCCCACGTGGCTGCCCTGCTGATGACCTGCCACGGAATGTGCCTCTGGAACGGAACTGCCGTAGCCTTGGCTTTAACAGCGTTGGGCATGCATGTCGCTGAAGTGGCTTGCGCTTCCCCCCTCATAGGCCTCCTTGATGGCCAAACGATCCACCTTGCTATAGAGGACCGACACCTGATCACCCAGCCTTGCCCCCCCGAAGGTGACAAAGAGCATCCAACTTGCGGAAGCTCTTGGTCCTGTTCAGATAGAATTTCAGAGCGTGCCAGACATCCAGACAGTGCAAGAAACTTTGAGCATCATCGTTAGGATCCACAAACAAAGTAGGTAACACTATCGCCACATTTAGATGGAAAGAGACCACTTTAGGCAAGAATGCAGGATGCGTTCTCAGGACCACCTTATCTTTGTTAAAAGTAGTGTACGGTTCCAACGTCACCAGTGTCTGAATTTCATCAACTATGTGCGGACGTAAGACCCACCAAGAGAGCTGTTATAATGGAGACCAGTGTGATGTCCGCGGATGCCATTGGTTCGAAAGGTTTCTGCGCCAGGGCACCCAACACTACGTTGAGGTCACCCACCACTTGTGGCTTCTTGATAGGCGGGTAAAGCCAGGGTTGGAGGAAGAGAAAACGTCCTCTCAGAGTTCCGGTAGGCTCCTATGGCCGCCAGGTGGCTACGGCATGTGTCCATTTGCACTCCTGAGTGTGCAAGGTGTGCAGAGAAGGATAGCACATCGTCCAACGTGCAAGTAACCGAGTCAATCTCCTTCGATTTAGCTCAGTGGCAAAACCTAGTCCATTTGCTTTTGTACTGGCTCCTAGTAGCCTGTGACAGCCATAGATGCTTTAGTGTGACCTGCTCAGGAACCACACTGCGAGGGCTAACTTCTGTGGGGTGGGGTGGATGACGCTGCTATAGAAGGTGAGCTGGGCCCAATGGCAGGTTAATGGGAGGCTTGTCCGAGAGGCTGAGCAGCTCTGAGAACCTTGGTCTCGTCGGCCACCACAGAGCTATCAGAATGATACTGAGCTGACCAGATTCTCTTATCTTGCAGATAACCCTGTGAGCAGGGGAGTGGGAGGAAATGCATATGCGTTCATGCTGTTCCACTGTATCTGGAAGGCATCAGCCAGGGAGCCGGGGCCCTGCCCCTGCAAAGGCGCAAACTGAGGGCACTTCTTTTTGCCACCTGATACACCAAGATCTACGTGGGGTTGTCCCCATCTGCTGAAAATCCCCAGCAGGACCTGATAGTTCAATTGCCATTCGTAATTGTCCGCTCCCGGTCTGCTGAGCCTGTCCGCCTCCAGGTTGGAGTACCCCAGGAAGTGGCTTGCAGTCAAGTAGATTTTGTTCTCCAGGGCCCACTCCCACATGCTGACTTCTAGGCTGCACAGAGAGGGGGACCTGGTGCCACACTGCTGGTTGATGTAATACATGCTGGTGGAATTTTCAATTTTTTGAATGAGGATCGTCTTGCCCCAGATAAGCGAGAAAAAGTCTTTGAGAGTGACCCAGATAGCTTTCAGCTCCAGCCAATTGATATGGGACTCCTGCTCCTGGAGGGACCAGACTCCATGGATGCTGTGGTTGTCCAGCGTAGAACCCCATCTGTCCAGGGAGGAATCTGTGGTGATGGCGACTTGCGGTGCTGCTTGCCCGAAGGCCCTGCCTGTCGGCAGGTTGCAGTCCGTGTATCCCCAGACGAGGTCCTGGTGGAGAAAGGGAGAATGCGGACAAGCTCCGCTTGAGGGCCCTGCTCCTGATTCCATGAGGCTGCGAAGTGCAGCTGCAATCTCCTCATCTTGAGCCTCGTGTGACCAGTAGGAAAGCCGCTGTGATACCCAATAGATGCTGGTACCACCAGACTGAGGTCACTTCTCTGCTGAGAAAATGACCTGTGGCTCTCTTGATGGCAGTGATCTTGTCCTCCGAGGGGAAAACTCTCGGAGCTTGTGTCCCAGATGAGGCCCAGAAAAGTCAGGCTCTGCATAGGCTGCAGATGAGACTTGATGAGATTGAGGGAAAATCCCAGTTCGTGGAGTGTGTTCATAAGGGCGAAGGAAGTGTGGAGAACCGCCTCTGGGGATCTCGCCCTGATGAGGCAGTCGTCCAGATACAGGTAGACTTAGTGAATCTGGACCCTGAGAAGGCCTGCCACTGCGTTTATAAGTCTGGTAAAGACCCTGGGGGCTGAGTTGAGGCCAAAGGGTAGAACCTTGTATTGGAAGTGGAAGCCCATGATCCTGAACCGTAGAAAGGAAGGATGCAGCTGCCGAATTGGGACGTGTAGATATGCATCCTTCAGATCCAGGGAGTACACCCAGTCTCCCCTGCAGAGTGTCTCCGTAATCAGCGCTGGCGTAACCATCTTGAATTTTTGAAGAGGGAGGTTCAGGGTGGAAAGGTTCAACACAACTCTCAGGCCAGCCTGGTTCTTTTGTATGGCGAAAATTCTGGAGTAGAAACCCAAGCCTCATAGGGGGACAAGGACTTCTTTCACTGCCTGGCTCTCGACGAGTGAATACATTTCCACCAACAGAGTTGTTGTCCCAATCTGCGGGAGGGGAGGAGCGGGAGCAATCAGTAGACGATAACCCATGGACACTACGGGTATGATCCAGGATTCCGCAAACCTTCAACACCAAGACTGTGCGTGAAGGGCAAGCCTGCCCCCCAACGGAGATGCGTAGATCCGAAGGGGGCGTGTCATGCCTTCTTTCCCTCTGAGGTTGGGGCAGAGGAGGGGGACTCAAGACCCCCCCCCATTCTGCTGTTTGCACCAGTGCCGACTGAGAACGGTCACGCTGTCTCTACCTCCACTTCTGGAAGCCCTGGAACCTGCCAAAGTTAGTCAGAGCGTTGATGCGAC
This sequence comes from Ambystoma mexicanum, assembly GCF_040938575.1. NCBI lineage: Eukaryota > Metazoa > Chordata > Amphibia > Caudata > Ambystomatidae > Ambystoma > Ambystoma mexicanum. Next base: position 302,872,170 of record NC_090935.1, on the reverse strand, counting down.
TGGGTTTCGGCCCTGGGCGTGGCCTTCGTGAGGTTAAAGACTTAGCCGTTTGGGAGCTGTTTTTGTCATCTAGCTCCTCATCGGTTGTCGAATGAAAGAGGTCGCCACCCTCGAATGGAAGGTCTAATATGCGTTCCTGGACGTACGGGTTAAACTTGGTAGCCCTTAGCCAGGCAGTCATGTCTGTGGTGATGCAGATGGCCCAGCCTGAGGAGGTGTCACTGTGCGCCACAGTGGACTCCATGATGTCCTGGGCCACCATTTTAGCTTCTGCCAGCCCCGCCTTGAAACATGCCTGGCTCTGCACCAGAAGTTCTGGAAGGAAGTTATTTCCCGCCAAAGCCTCTGGTTAACAGCTGCCTGCATGGAGTCTGCGTTGGATGGAAGCAGGTGCAGTGAGGCGTTGGTATAAACCTTCTTACCATAAGATCTTCTCTTCCTTGCCTAAAAGTGCCAAAGATGGGGTTGCCGAGAACGACTGAGGCTTGGAGTAGAGAGGCGCTGCAGCAATCACCGAAGAGTGCGGTTGAGGGTGCACCGACAGCAAAAGCGGATCCCCCTCCAGTTGCCTATACTTGGTGTTGAGGCGCCTATTGACAGACTGGGCCAAATGGGGTTCAAACCATTTGGCCAAGGCGACCACGTCCTTCTGCATCAGGATCCCTGTTCGGGGCGTAGATTGAGGACTTCTGCAAGGACCCCCTCTGCTCAACCTCGGGTTGAGGAAGGCCCAAGTACTCTGCTAGAGTTGCCAAGGCCTTTGTGGAAGGACTTGGCTGAAGATGGCGTGTCGGGATCCTCCTCCTCCTCCTCATCTGTGTCCACCCGAGGGTCCTGTTGGTCAGGGACCGGAGGAGGGGAGCTGGTAGCCAGCGGCTGCGGTGTGAAGACCGGAGCCGTAGTCTGTTGCTGAACCACCTGGACCGGAGGCTGAATGGGACCAGGGGGGTCTGCACCGGGGCCTGCAGCGCCGGAGCCATTGGTGGGAGCATGTCTGATGGTGTCCCTGAAGATGTCCCCCATCCAAGAAGATTTCATGAGCTAGAGGAACCGTTCAAAGAACCTGTCAGTGCAGGCCAGAGTGGTGGTAGGCGAGATCGACGGGGTAGCGAGTGGCTGCAGGAGCAGGTGCATGCTCTGCCCATATGGATGCAACCGGAACCTGCCATGCGTGAAGGAAGGTTAAGCTGTAGGCCACATACCTGGTTGACACCAGTCCCACCTTGACACACGTTCCTCCACCTGCTGCCTTCCCTGGAGGGGCGCTGACCACCGGATGTCTGGACTTTCTGGTCCGGTGGGCATTTTTTCAAGCTGCCTTCCACGGGCCTGCGTCGTGTTGCTCGGCTCACTGGGGCCCGCCCCGGACTCTTCAGTGTGGATCATGGGGCCTACCCTGTTCCTCAGGCCGAGGCCCGGTAGGCATTTCGCCCTCGGCGGATCTGCCGGTAGAACTGTGTATAGGCGCCCTCTCGGACATGTTGCCAGTATGAAGGCGTAGCCCCTGGGGGAAAAGACCCTGTAAAAGAACCTTCCGGTACCTCAGCATTGTCACCGGGAGGATCTACTGACCCCTCGGCTTGTAGGCCGGTGTAACGCTCACCTGACTCCCACGGAGGCGCTGGCCTGGTTCGCGCTGCTGTGACCTCTTCTAAGGTGATGCGCAGGGTTCGGAAGACGGACTGCATAATGGCTGTTCGGGTGGGGTTTAAATAGCCTTGGAAGAAGTTCCAGGTATGTATCCTTCCTCCAATCAGGTATGTATCCTACCCCGACCACGCCAGGATGGTAAATTAGTCCCACAGGTAAAGTAGTTCCTTTCAGGTCTCAAGGAGGCCGGGATCCTGCAGCATGGTCTGCATCAGGTAAGTGCACCCAAGCACTTCCATAATGAGCCTGGCGCCATAGGCGCCAGGACACTGTCCAAAGGGCCCCTATATGGGGTTGCTGGGTCCTTCCTTGGGGACTGGATGTCCGCTTTCTGGGACGCAGGGCTTGAACCGGCTCCCCGGGAGCAGGCATCATGACAGCCGGTAGCTGATTCAGACCAGGTACTTGTGCTGGTACAAGGACCTGGGCGGTCCCTCCCGCACGGGCGAGTCCTTGGGAAGGAGTCTCCCTTGTGAGGTGCACTGGAAAAGAGCGTCCCTACCTTAGGCCTGGATCGATGATAGACAAAGTCCTCTAGGTTCTCTGGAGGCGATCTCTCGAAGTGCTCCCTCCACCTAGCTAGTCTGTTCTTCAGAGCCCTACAGGAAAGCATGTTGCACGTGGTACAAGCTTGCCAGCCGTGGTCTGGGCAAAGGCACTGTAGGCAGAGGGCATGGGGGTCTTTAGTCGGAAAGAGCCTGTTGCAGGATGGACACCGGCTGAACCCTGTAGAAGTCGACATGCGCCGGGGAGGAGCCTGACACCTGAGGACCGAGTACCTGAATGATAAGACAAAAAAGACAGAAGAGAAGAAGTATCCGTACGTGTAATTACATGGCCGAAGCCAAACCCAGGAGCATTGGTGAATTTGGCCCGTTCCCGTCGACGCAGAATTGGGGACTGAGGTGTGGCACCTGAGGGCGAAGTCAGGGCAGCGCATACTCCCAGGGACGCATCCCCACGCAACTTTAAATTTAATGGGGAAGCTGGGATTTTCTGCTGAAAAAGGGTCTGTCTACCGTCCCTTGGAAGGGACGCCCATGCATGCATTATGGAGGAAAGGGGACGTGACGTAAGAGTAATAACGTATATCTTTGCATATAACTCTCATTTAGACCATGGCATTTCACTAAAGGCAATATATTAACTCATTGCATAATAGAAATCAAGCACAAACAGTGGAATTTAAGGAACCGTGCTTCATTACAAGTCATCAAGGTTATAAACCTATTACTGACTCATATTGCCATTCAGTGGTGCTCTACAATGCTTTATATATGAATATAACTAATTTTTTGTTTTCTTTCTTCTTTACCCTCACAATTGGTTTGCTTTTCTGCTTTACTAGTGATTGTACAAAATGTTACTATGTTTTGTTTAAGCAGATATCAACCTTGACAATGCCCAGTGGGCAGAACTCGTGGCCATGAAGTCGGGCTGTTTCTAATTGACACTCACGTGTTTTTATACAAGTATTTGTATGAATACTCACCTGCTTCAACACAATTAGTATAAGAAACCTCACAGCATGTATATGTTTTTGTACCAAACACATACCATTACTTGGCAACCACAGGGATTGTGATGAAACAATGACCCCCCCCCCCAAAATTATGAATAAGGAGATGGACTATGCGAAGTAACGAGGCATAATCATTAAAACAAATATTCAACCAATTTTGGAATATAAAATTTTAGGGGATTGCTCGTATTGGAATCACACACCATTAGCCTTAATCTTAACATAGCATTGGTTTGTATGCTAGGGTTTCCATAACTCAGCTGCTACCCCCAAATATACATCAGACAACATCCCACAACTAAATTACAGTAGAGTGGCGCAGACTCATTGGTCTGAAAACCCAATTGCATTTTCAGACATTACTTAGCTGTTCAGTACTGCCTCAGCTACCGACGTCTACACTAGTGTGTTCCTCTCTGGGGACAGGGTAGTGGATAAGAGCTTTACAGAATACCTACGGACACGCAGGAATTTTCCCATCAAACCACCTGTCCACTATAATAGTTTCTCACAGCTCTTAAAAGAGCCTAGTCCTCAATTGCTTATGTGGTCTCTCACTAATTGCTAATAACATATGTAAAGGAGTCACGAAGCAAGACACAGACAACGGATTCAAATTTCAAATAAAAAAAGTATTTATTAACTTAAACGTCAGGATAGTGTAAGGCCTAACTTGCCCTATACTAAACTGGGATTACCCTAAACAAATAAACCAAGGATAGTCCGAGTTAGTAAGTTCAACTTAAAAGTCTGTGTCCAAAACCTTTACTTACCTTTACAACTAAAGGTAGACAATGTAGGCATGCCAGCAACCAAAGTAACAGTGTTAAAATCAAAGTTCTGAGCTGCTTCCAGCTCCAGGCTTTCTCTTGGCTCCCATCCCGAAGTTCAACACAGTTCTTTAGGCTTGAGATTCACACACTCATCAACTTGTGATGCCTTTTTTTCCCCATCACTTGAACAATGTGGGCCAAGTCTCTCGACTTGTCTTGGTTTACTCCAAGAAAGGGTTCCTCAGTCTAGGCGCAGTTGTCGGACCACACGGTCCACCCACCACAGGTCATGCAACCAATAACGCTTGGCACTCTACAACAGTTCATTCTTTCTCATAAGACTTCCTTGACAACACAGGTTTTCTTTCTGCACCTGTGCTATAAGTCCATTTATATTTCTGGTTCACTTTATTGGCTTCTTGCCTTTAACATGCGAGACTCGCACTGTCCAATAGTGTTTTGCTTTTCGATCTTTTCACTTGGCTTGCAAATGCTGTGTCTTTAAATTCATCTCTTTCACAAAATGCATTTCACTTTCAATTTCATTAATGCGATAAACTAATTTTCTGACATAAAATGTCACTTTTTGGTCTAGAGACCCTTTTAGACTATTCTTGCTTATTCAGCATGCACCGCAACCCACACCATGTTCCTGGAGTGCCGCGGTCTGATTGAACCTTGCCTGTTGCTCACTGGTGTGTGGTGCTCCTCCAGGCACTCTGGTCTCACTTCTGAGTTCTCGCTCGCTCCCCTCACTCCAGAGGAGCTCTGGCGAGCAGCGCTCACCCCCACCAGTTCTTCCTGCAGCGGTCGGCAGCATTTGTGTTCCCCACTCCCAACGGGGAACACAAGACAACCGTCTTTCACCATTTAACAGGTTGCAGGAATGAACACTTTGTTTAACTTGCCTGACCATAGTTATTGGGACATGCCTGAGCCTTAAAGCAGTCATCAGGCCTCCTCCTCGTCCCAGTACCAAAGTGGTGAAATGACCGGTTAGTGTTCACTACTCTTAGTCCTCTCTTCCTCGTTCCAGTACTATAATGGTATGAATGAGGAAAAATTAGGCGAGATGGTTTACAACAACCTATAAAGGAAAGGGGATGGTAAGGTTGGTTCTCACTAGAAAAGGGGGGATATGCCTCACTTGTGGATATCCTCTCCCCAATCCCCAAGTAACGCCCACCCAGGTGATCATCCCTCGCATCTCCAGCACCAGGGTCAGTATCCAAAAGCAAAGACCTTTCTCTGACCACCTGTAAAGTGGATCCAAGGGGAGTAGGTGTGAGGTTACCCTTAGGTTTCTCACACAGTATGGGTTGTTTGCATATATTTAGTGTGTTCGGCTTCTTCCCATGAGCCCAGTAGTCCAAATCAAAGTCCGCTCTAACCACAGTGGACACCAAGATTTTTAGAAGACAAATACATTGCCAGATTATGTGGCATCAGCCCCGAATACACTACTGCAACATATTGGAGTTACTCTGAATTTAGGTACACCTTATCACAGCCCCTTGCTACCATAAAAAATAAAAAAAGGGTCAGGATGATGGGTAGAATTCCCCTTCTGTGCAAACTTTCTCACCTACACCTAAATTTAGAGTAAGATTCGTGGTAAAGAAAATTAAATTGTATTTCTTTCAATCAATTAAAAAAAATAATTAAGATATAGGAAGTTGTCCTGTGCGTCCACCAATAAAGAATATGCTCAGATCAATGTCAACAGCAGATCAGTGCAATTATTGGTGCCTGATTTGAAGAGCATTTTAAGGTTAAAAAGTGCTTTCATTTCAATTAATGGCACAAAGAAGTTTTGATTACAAAAGGACGTCTTTCAGTATAAAAATATCAGTGTTATATTTGTACTCACCACTAGCTAGTTCTAATTGACTCTTGGCAAGTAAGAAAGTGTGCTGTGTATAGAATTGAGGTTGCAAGTAACTTTATGGCTGGCTAGTAGCCTGTAACTTGACCTTTTGACCCCTGAAAACATTTGTACTTGCCGAGTACCCGGATTGGGAATGGGAATTATTTTTCACTCCTGAAAATATATTCCCAACTACACAAAGTATGATGTAAAACATTTCCAACCCAAAATCTTATCTGGACCCCATCCAGTAAGTACAGGATCCCTTCCATGAAAAAAGGAGGAGCTGTGCATGGTTAGTCACAGGCCACCCGTACCTGTTGAATTAGATTACTAATAGTTTTCAGTTTGCTCAAATATCATAGGCTGGCTTTTTGCTATTGTCACTACCTGTCCATCTAGCAATTGTGTATTCTTAATTATCAAGGCAAATGCCGTCCAGTCAAAAGCCACTATTTAATTGTCAATGGGCCTCAATTATATTACACTTTAATGTGGAGATGTGGTTCCGTAGAGGTTAAGCTGCTGACCTTGGCACCTCGATATCTGTTTAAATACCAGCTTTTGCAGTGAACCTAAAGAGTTTTGTAATTCTATGCAAATCTTTCTATTTGCCCTAAAATCTAAGTATATGCAATGTAAACAAGCATACAAAGTAACCATGTAGTGTGCAATCCTTTCTGTTCACAGTGTGTGTCTCAATCCCCAGAACACAGCAGGTCTTCAGTCCTCATACATGGACGAGAGCATTAATCTGTCTAAAGATTCCATTGGGAATCCTCTGAAATATTGAAAATGATCAGCCATAAACTGGCAAGATTGTGGTCATCAAATGGTGAGGGTGAATGAGAAAGACCAAAGAAAATGGCTTTCTTCAGATGCGAGCCCAGATGGTGTAGAATTTGGAAAACAAGCTCAAAGCCTGCAATTGGGAATGACTTTACAATTAGCAGAACAATGCAAAAAGTTAGTCCATAAGAACAGTCCTTCATATATTAACCATCGAAACAAAAAATGTAAACTAGTTGAAGTTATTTTTTCCAAAGTAAATCCCAAGAAATAGGGTTTGGAAAATGTTTGTTTCTACCTAGTCTTGCTCTAATAACCGTTTTTTTTTTACTGCACCCTTCTAATCTTCTTAAACTGCAATATGTACTGCACGAGATCATGTTTGTAGCTAGTATGCATCTAGAGAAATCTTACGCATTTCCAACTGGAATTAAATAATGGTGGATGCTTATCAGACTCCTTAAAATAGTAAATTAATATTCATGGAATAAGTGCGTTTCTCTACAGTGGTTTCTTGATTAGCAACTTTACAAAAATGTTTACCTCTGGATAGACAGTTCAACTATGGACATACATCAATTCTGACATGCCAACATAAAAAAAGAGCAAGGATGGAGAGAGAGACTGACTGCTGCATAGAAGTAAGATTCAGTATAATCCTTTTAATGCAAACATCTGGTGTTAAAGTCCAATATGCATTAGCACATAGGAAACGTTTCATACAGTAAGACTTTACAAAGGTCTAATACGACTTCAACTGATCATCAACGCTATACAGTAATTTAAAGTCTCCCTCATCTATTAAGGTTTTCCAGTCAGCAAAACCTGCCATAAACTAATAAGCCAGTATTTATTATACATTCTATTCCCAGGTCAAAAACTACTTTTGTATGCATCATGCAATGGCGATATTTAGAGCATAGTGGCATATAATGGAATATGTGCTGTATGAGGTAGATTTAACAATTTTCAAAGGGAAGATTATGGCAGCACAGGTTTCATGTCTTTGCTATAGACATATGTTGGTAAAAGTAAAAAAAGAAAGAAAATGAGAATGGTCTTTTAGTCCATGTTCATTGGCTGCTTAATGTCAAGGAGACACTAGGAGAAGACCAACTAAAACGGGCAGCCTATTAAAATGATGGAATCCTTTTGGCTCATGAGATCGGACACCTTGATGGTGACCTATGCAAAAAAACAATGTCTGATCATACTTAGGAATTGTAGGCACAATATAATTACAAGGTAGAGAACTTTTCTGAAGAGAAACATTCCTACAGAGACAGTATTGCCTATATAAAATCTCAACGTCCCCACACAGCAGATACGCATTTAAAGCAACATGGTCCCTGCAACTAGATACAGCTTTTTACCTGCCAAGAGAAAGAATTTAACCCAGTTAGGTTCTATTTAAAAGAATGTCTTCTAACTACATCATACAGAATTACGCCATAGAGATTAAATTGGATAATGATCCAATAACAATCCTTCGGTTACTAGTTCCCAGTTAGTGAACTTGAAGGCTTGCACTTATTTTTAAAATAAATCTATGTTCAGAACATGCCTATTGCATTTTTCTCCACTCGAAGAAAGCCCCTTTAACTATTGTGGAAATGGTCTGTTCATTTGACCATAATGTAGGTCTTCACTGAGCCCCTTTTTAACCACATTTCCCCCTTCAGGTTTTGAATCATGGCAATAGTTTGGCCGACTGAACTTGGTGTTCACCTCCTCATTTACGTGAAATGTTTCTAGGAAAAGATGACAAATGTACCAGTATTCAAAATAAAAAGCCTGGAAAATGCTGCTATATAGGTGGTTTGTTACACCGTAATGCACAAGACAGAAATACACAGATCAGATCAATGCTGCAAGCCAGAATATGCTGAATTTGAATTTCGTTGAATATGGAAGTGAAGGTATTTGCTTAAAATAAAGATTTAACAGGAGTCAAGATGCCTTTTTGACTCTCACTATTTTAGTGAGGATACAGAAGAGTCTACATTACATCTTAGGCTCCGGATGGGGCACACATATCCATTGACTCCCAATACCATTGAAAGGTACACAAGCTGTTTACTGGAATAAAGCAACAGAAGTGAAAATGAGATTACAAAATCTATGGAATACAATGGATCAGATCACTCAGTCAAGGAAGCATCTGTTCGAGTTAATCTGTCACCCACATATAATAAACTTCTGAGAAGAAAACCAAGAATGTGTTTGCCCAGTATAAGAGGGATCTTTCCCTCTACTCCATGTCAATAATTAGTTTGATTTTCCTATAAATATCTGTAATGTTAATCTTTATAATGGTAGAGGTTTCCGAGGTCTGGGTGACAAATTATCTATATTGCGAACTGCCAGGGGCTGCACTGGATTCTTCTTCTGCCAAAGCCAAGATATTAATGATTGAACTTGAGGTTGTATGATCTATGAAAATTACTACAATATTGGGGAATATTATTTAATTGAACAATATATGAAGTTAACCTTTAATAAAATATTAAAACTATTCAAGGTATTTTATTCTCCAGCAGAAGGATAACATTACTTTGAAAAAACATACTCTAACGTGGTACATAATGAACAATTTCACTATTGCATCTGTATTTAAAGCCAACATCGGCTCACATGGTAACAAAAATCCAATATTTATTAACAACCTTATGACATACCTGGCTCCGAATACATCTTTCTTTGCAAGATCAATTCCTGAAACAACCTTCACTCGGAGGATGCGAGATTCATCCTACCAAACATAAGCAAAAATAGATTAGAGTACTTCCCTGGAAAGGAATTAGAAAAAGATATCAAGTAGAACGAACTACGGACAGGAATCCTGATCCGTGTAGACATTAACCTGCTTAGAATAGGCTTTTTAACACGTTTAATAAAGTACCATCAAAGCAATGCAATGTTTTTGCAAACTCCAATATCATCCACTGAAGATCATCTCTGAATTGGAAGTATGCCAGCTAGGGATTTGGTGTCAGTAACAAATGGGGAAAAGGTTAGTTGAAGTTAAATGCTACCCCAATTCTGCATTAAAATCTCAGGTCATATTTGGTCACTAGTTTTAAAAATAGGAATAAAAAAGTTTCTAGATTAGATGGGCCATATCATACAATTGCAAGTTTTTGTTATTTATTGGACTACCAAAAGGGAGAGAAGGGAGAGATAAGGGAACGAGAGAAGGGGGGAGAGCCAGAGAGAGAAGGGGGGAGAGCCAGAGAGGGAGTAGGGGGGGAGCCAGAGAGAGAGTGAGTAGGGGAGGAGCCAGTGAGAGAGAGGGGGGGAACCAGAGAGAGAGAGGGGGGAGCCAGGGAGAGAGAGGCGGGGGAGCCAGAGAGAGAGAGAGGGGGGAGCCAGAGAGAGAGAGAGGGAGGGAGCCAGAGAGAGAGAGAGAGGGGGGGAGCCAGAGAGAGAGAGGGGGGCGAGCCAGAGAGAGAGAGAGAGAGGGGGGCGAGCCAGAGAGCGAGAGAGGGGCGAGCCAGAGAGCGAGAGAGGGGCGGGCCAGAGAGAGAGAGAGAGAGAGAGAGAGAGAGAGAGAGGGGGGAGCCAGAGAGAGAGAGAGAGAGAGAGAGGGGGGAGCCAGAGAGAGAGAGAGAGCGAGAGAGAGTGGGGGGAGCCAGAGAGAGAGAGAGTGGGGGGAGCCAGAGAGAGAGAGGGTGGGGCAGAGAGAGAGAGGGTGGGCAGAGAGAGAGAGAGAGGGGGGAGCCAGAGAGAGAGAGAGGGGGGAGCCAGAGAGAGAGAGAGAGGGGGGGGAGCCAGAGAGAGAGAGGGGGGGAGCCAGAGAGAGAGAGAGGGGGGAGCCAGAGAGAGAGAGGGGGGGGAGCCAGAGAGAGAGAGAGAGGGGGGGGAGCCAGAGAGAGAGAGAGAGAGAGAGAGAGAGGGGGAGCCACAGAGAGAGAGAGGGGGAGGGTGAGAGAGGGGGGCAGAGAGAGAGAGAGAGGGGGGGAGCCAGAGAGAGAGGGGGGCAAAGAGAGAGATAGGGGGGAGCCAGGGAGAGCAGGGGGGGTTCTTTATTTAGTTTCTGGAGGTCCCAGAGTTCGCACAGACCATTTTTTTTGCAAGACCCCTAAATTGGTGCATTTAGTAGTTTCAATACTGAATGTATCACAGCAGTGCTGGAGCAAAAATATGGCTAATGTGCACCACAGCAATTCAATCATCTTTAAGTTATTGTGCCATTTTACCAGCAAGAACGCTCTTATGGTCTAAAAAAATGTTTTTTTTCAATAAAATATGCATGTCTTCTGATCAGATCAGTTGTACCTACTCTGCAGTGAAATGGAAGCACTGGAACCAATTATCCACTTGAAGAGCTAAACTAATACTAAAGCAGTAGTGGCTGGTATCTGGGATACCTCAGTTCCTCAAATAGAGAAAACAAACTGCCAGCCCAAAATCAATGGCCTTCATGAGAAGTCCACTTGCCAAGTCTCTTGAAGCACTGTGCCTAGATGCATGAGACACTTTGCAGGGACCCGTGTCAGGGCCACAAGACAGCAACACATTGTCTCTCTCACTAGACAATGCCAGTTCAAAACTTCATGTTGGTGTTTTGTCTTTGCTTTCAGGAAACTGGTAATAACTAGTCTTCCAAGGCAGTAATCAAAACATATTGTCCTGGGCAAGTCTAAAATGTGTATGCATATTGAACAACAAGGAGTTACAAGACTTAACTACCCTGAATCTGTAAAGAACCCAAGGGGAAATCTGGGAAATCTTCAGCTTTGATTGGAGGACCTTGCTTCCGCTTTGACCCTTAACACCAGCTTCAAACCACAGCATTTTGAAACCTCAAGATTCAGCACCACGAAGTACAATCTAATTTGCTTGTAGTTTGTAAAGACTATGCCGAAATTGTGATGTTCACAGACAATTTGCTCCTACTGAAAATAAACAGGAGACAATAAATCGGAAAAACCAGACACATCAGCTGGCGCCCATGAACACTGCACAAGACTCTTACATGCGCACATGGGACATTATTTTACTGCAAAGCTTCTAAATCACAATCAGCAGTTGTGCCAACAGATTTTTTTTACTTCATCAGGACCATCCCCTTCAGTGTGGCACGTGTCCCAATTGTTGCGGCACTTTGGGTGATCCCCTTAACAGTCTGAACCTGATTTAAACTTAGACACAAAGGGATTTTCTTGGACTTTTCAACTATGAAACTTTAATTGCTGCACCCCCAAAAAAAGCTCCTAAGGCCATTATTGAATGGTGAAAGATGTGGAAACTCTATTGGGGTATTAGTGCGTTTAAAATGTCTAATGGTTTCTAGCTAATGCGAGCAATCTATTTTTGTGATCCTCACTGCCTGCATGTTACACTCTTCAGTACCTTTTGCAGGGTTAAGGCTATGTCCCAGCAAGGTTACCAAGAAGAGAGCTATGAGGACCACTGAAAGACTTTGTATAACCTCTGAATAAATCTAGGTGCTCCAGATGCTCAGGCATCAAGCACACACATCATGCACTTTATTCAAGCCAATTATTTGCATACAAGTATAATGCCTTAATAATTGTCAGTTCAGAGCTTTCAACTCAAATGCTCGATCTGTTCAGAGCTACGGAGCTACAGGAAACAGGAGCTACAGGAAACAGGCTCAGGATACCCATTATATCCTAAAGTTTAAAGTAGACTGGAGCCTGTGTATCTGGTAGATGCTGACGATGACATTTTTCCAACACGTGTTCATGCTACTTGCAGATAAAGTCCAAGTGACATTTGTTCCTGGGAGAAAAGTGAAATGGTTGTTTCTGGAAACGGTCTGCAGTTTGAAATTGTCTTTCAGAGGAGAAGTTGGATGATAATTGAAGGTTTGAACATGAATTAATCTTTGCATAAATTACAGATGTAATTTCGATCATCTTCATTCCATTCAGTCAAAGTAGATATTTAATTGACAATTGTCACCATCTCCGAAAGAATACAGAGAAAATAATCAGAATCACTTTTGTAAGGCGGGTGTAATGTGTGACCATTAACGTGTACAAGCGGGCCATTTCCTTACAGGTGTGCATTGCCAAGTGTATACACCTGGATCTTCGTAGTAAGATATCTGAGCAATAATAGCAGCCATGAGAAAGGAGAAAACGAGATAAATCTGAATACTATCTCTGCTCCTCTGTATTCCATGTGGCAATGCACAAAAGTAAAATGAATATAATGCATTCAGGAAACAATATTAACAAATCAGTGCCACCTCAGGATTTGAAGGACTTGGGGTAATTTATCTCAATCAGCCGAAGTGCTTTAGTGACGAGAACAAGCTTGGGTGAGTGGTTAAACACTGTATGCAAGGATTGCAAAATGTCTCATTTGCAGCTTCTGGGATCAGAGTGTTAGTCTTAGATTCCGCCACAAATTCAATTCACGTATACATTGCTTTTTAGGAAGTCCAAGCAATGGCTATGCATAGCACTTTTACCAGACTGTTGAGTACATAAATATACCAACAGGTGACAAGTGCAGCCATGTATATCTAATCTAACTTCACACCTGCTACTGCTCTGCTGTGTGGCGTCCCTTCCAATGAAATCTAAACCTAGGTTTCCATGGAGTGGGCCGATACAAAGCATTTGTGAACCCTCCAACTATTTACTAAGCATACCTTGATTTTTACTCCGAGTTTGTCCACCTCAGCCCTACAATCAAATCGTCAAAAGAAATTTGGATTTCTAAATGATAGGATAAAATGAAACTCGCATCATCGTAATAAATTATGTACAGACTATTTCCCTCCTATTATAATGCTGAAGTATTTCGAACATATCAAAAGGCTTTAGAACCTAGAAACATTTGGTTTGGGGGAATACCAGCTTTATTAAAAAACCATTAAGTTCACCCAACTTTCAACAGAAGATGCTACGTGTGGCTCAACTCATAGAATGCACTTCCGACCACATTCTTTTTTGTAATGTTTTTAACATTAGGCACCTTACAAAAATCACCAATAAATATCAAGTCATTATTGTTGCAAGGGAAAAAAACAAGCCACTACAAAACATACAAATAGCATGATATAAATCCAACGTATTAACAAATGGAAACAAAAACAAATAAAAAAAAGCAATGAAAGTATGGCTTATTCTCGTACAACTTGATCCAGAACTTGCACAGTGAACCAAGTCAGTCTGAGGATCCGGAGAGCATAAACACATTTCATCCATGTAGTTGAGGAGGGTGTATCTTGTCACATTATGAGGGATGTTTTCAATCTCCAACCCACTAAAAGCATGGTTACAGGTATTTAACTCCCAAGGCATGTTTAATGTACAATAGAACAGAAAATGCTTTGGTGCCGCACTGGTGGTCAAATATCACAAGGGCATTCTGTGACAGTTAAGGGAACTCGCCCAGGCACTCTTAAGTGTGGTGGGATGCCAACCTGAACTTTACATTGAAAGTATCGTCAAACAGGGGGAAAAAAAACCTGCAAGAGGTACACAGCTGACAACCTACAGCAGAGTATGCTGAGAGAAGGTGCGCTACCAGGGAATTAGTAGTACAGCTAATAAAGTCGCAAGTTCGCTCCAACAAGATCAAACCAAAAGTCATCTTATATAAAGCTTAGCTATCTCCATCTCCTATCCTATCCCTCTCACTAAGTCTGGAAGGAATTAGTTCAAGAGGGACATCCTGATCTCCAATCCAGGCCTCCCCGTCGCCGATACCTACATCAGTGCATCCTCGAAACAGACTCATCAACATCGTCTTTGTTGTTCCCTCACCAGACCTACGACCCCTGATATGGTCTTGGCTCTCTATCTCTTCCTCTCCCATTAATGGTGTCACTCAGAGGCCCTCTTGGCTTCGTTCAACTCCTCCAAGATCACCATTACTGTCTATTTGAATGGCACCGTCTTGGTCCAGGGCTTCCTCCTCCTTTGGCTATTACACCACCTCCTGCTACCCCCCTCTTACCACCCTCGGGCTCCTCCACCTCCTTCGCTGGTTGTACTTCAAGCCTGTACCCCACCCTGGAAGTCAATCAAATGTGACAACATGCTCCACGACGCTAGTCTTAACTCTAGCTCCGCTGTCAAACACTCCTCTGACACCTCCTCGAAGAACTTGACCTGTGCGTCCTTGCTCTCGCGAGACCTGATTCATGGTCAGCTCTGTCACAGGTTTTGACACTCCTCCCTGATGGCTCCAAGATCCTCTCCAAACCCAGAACAGACATGGAGGTGGAATAGCCCTGATCATTCCGGAGTGGGTCCCTGCTTCTGACATTCATACGCAGGGCTACTCCTCCTTTGAATGCCTGGTATGCAGGCTCTCCATCTCCCCTGCCCTCTCACTGACTGGTCACCATCTACAGGCCACCTGGCCTCCTCTCAGTGGACTGACCTCTCCGCTTCTCACCTCTCTTTGCCTCTACCTCTCAACTTCTCCTCCTTGGATACCTCAACATCAACCTGGATGCTTCTAATTTGGGCTATTGCGCAACCTCTGCGACTCTCGCTTTCCATTCTACCCCCTGGTCTGACACTTTCCCGGTCGCACCCTGGATGTTCTCTTCTCTTTAGACATCCCTCTCTCTAACCCCCTCACCACTCCTCTCTTGGACTGACCACTTTCTGCTCTCCTCTCACCTAAAAATGTCCCTCAGTCTACACCTACCACAGCACTGCCACCTACCTTCTCGTTCATTCGGCCCATGAAGCGTGCGTCAGTGGATGCCTTTGCGCTACTTTCTCTGCTTCTCCTGCGGCTGACTCGCACTCTGACAGAGCCCTCACTATCTATCTTTCGATCAACACTCTGGACATCCTTGCCCCCGTCATGAGAATCGGTCTGAAGCATATCTCCAAGTGAAACTTTTGGTATGACTCTGACCTCCCCCAAACTTTCCAAACTTAACACCCACTTCGGGACCGGGCAAGGGGGGGGTCCCACTGCAGTGACTCCAAATTAGACAGGAGATCACCAGACAGGGATATAAGTAATCCACCCCATCCGCAAAATCCCTGTCATTGCTGGTTAGATGGGTGATAAACCATATGGTGACTTGAAACTGGGTGATGTGGTTTCTAACCCTCTGTATGCACAGTACTCGCTGGAAACAAAATAACAGGGGTAGTATCATCCCTGGCAGAGGGGAGGATAAAGAGAATCAGAAATGAAAAACAAGAAGACAGCTGCTGAGCTGGAAAGATGCAGCTTCTTTCTGGAAGGTGTGGCAGGTGACCGTTGTCTCATCCGGCATGGCAGACGGACGGCGGCCGAGCCCATAGGACGCAGACAGCCTTTGCCCGGCTCATGAACCAGGAGCGCCCAGTCGAGCAGAGCAGGCTGGAACATAAGCCACCCGATATTCAGCATGGGAGGAGGGTGAAGGCATATCAAACCTTCAAAGGGGATGGGGAGGAAGACAAATCAAACCACACAGCCGATGGGGTGAGACAAACCAAACCACACAGCTGAGGGGGAGAGACAAACCACACAGGTGAGGGGAAGAGACAACCCAAACCACACAGGTGAGGGAAAGAGACAACCCAAACCACACAGGTGAGGGAAAGAGACAACCCAAACCACACAGGTGAGGGAAAGAGACAACCCAAACCACACAGGTGAGGGAAAGAGACAACCCAAACCACACAGGTGAGGGAAAGAGACAACCCAAACCACACAGGTGAGGGAAAGAGACAAACCAAACCACACAGGTGAGGGGGAGAGACAAACCAAACCACACAGGTGAGGTGGAGAGACAAACCAAACCACACAGGTGAGGGGGAGAGACAAACCAAACCACACAGGTGAGGGGGAGAGACAAACCAAACCACACAGGTGAGGGGGAGAGACAAACCAAACCACACAGGTGAGGGGGAGAGACAAACCAAACCACACAGGTGAGGGGGAGAGACAAACCAAACCACAGTGTCAAACCAATCCCCACCCCGGGGGAATGAGACAAACCAAACCCCTCACAAGGGGGTGGGAGACAAACCAAATCCCACAAGACAAGGGGGGTGTTTATGGGTTTGTAGTGTATGGGAGACAAACCAAACTCCACAGGAGGAGGGGGTTGAACGAAGTGAAACTCCCAATGGGGGTGAGAAAAGCGAGACCGTCTCTCCGCCTCTAGCCCCCATGCTACCAATTGCCCACCTTCCCCCGTTAGCTCCCTGGTTCTTTTAGCTCTGCTTCACTCACTGTGTTCTTCTCCCTATGATTGTAAAGCGCTCTGTTGCTTCCCAAACTAGGGCCATGCTCAATAAATACCATAATAATAATTGAATTGCCAGGTTAAAGATGGTTGAGTCACTGAAGGTCTTTAACCACAATTTTGTGTGACTGATAATCCTATCTTAATGATCCTTTTTGGCCATATAGTTCAGTTGTAAGTGTACAAGTATACTTGTACAAATATGTGCTTATTCATTAACCAGAGACAGCACATTTAATATTCATAATTACATTCACAACAATATGTTATAAGTGTAAAAACAGAAAAGGAAACAAAGCATTTTCTGTAAAATTACTTTATTAACTAAGGTGCATAATCTACAGAATGTAGCATCAAACTAATTGCACACGCAGCTTCTTTTGGCATAGGAAGCAAATGAAACATTAATAAAAAATGAAGTGTAAACAGAAATGCCGCTCTTAAGGTTCTTAATTGGTTCTTCTATGCATGTTGTTTTATTTAGCATGTTTAATTAGAACAGATAAATGAATTGGTTCTGCAAAGTTCCCCACCACCACACGATCCTGGATTGATGTACAAGAGCCAGGGTTAGGGAAGACATTGCTGTACAAAACAAGAAGTCACTGAAGTAAAGTGGCCAGAAACTAAAATAGGTTAAATGGGCAATATTTTTAGTTTGTCAGGCACAAATATGTTTCATTAATATCTGTCAGTTACGGGACCCACCTCCTCTTTCCACAAATTCTTCAGATTAACTTTACCCTAAACCACATTCTCCCCACTCGCTTTCCTTCACTTCTCTCCTCCCATTTCTCTCATTTTCACCTCGTTCCTACACCGTTCCTTTCTCCTTTTCCATGTATTCTTTTACTGGTTCAAACCAACAGGCTTCCAAAGCTCCCAGATGGATAATGTGTATTTTATAAAGCACTCGGCTGAATTACACCTGCTGCTAAGCGCTGTTATTACCAAACTTCAATTCCTTTATACATGCTTTACTCAATTAAAGTGCATAGACCTAAAATACACCATCAAAACACTTCAAATCACAAAACACAGTTTTATTTTAGACCATAAAATACTAATGTGCATACCCGTCAATTAACATCGATAGAACAAAATTAACGTTAAATTCAGGGGCGGGACTTGGGCAGCCATGGAATAGGCTGCGATCCCGGTGTGCCCCGTGATCGGGCGACCAGATCCGAATGCAAACGCATACCACTATACCCGATCATAGCTACAAACTACATGGAAAGGCGTGGGAAGGCATCGGGCAGAGCATGAGATAGCTGGCAGCACGCTGGAGGCCGAGGAACAGCCAGACGGATACATTGTGTTTACAAGATCAGCCGCGAGAGAAACATCAAAATGGCGGTGGTAGCTGAGAACAAAGGGATCCCGAGGGGTGCGTCCCTATAATAGAATTGCCATCTCCGTCGGAAGGCTACAGTAACACATTGTGGAAGCGGATGCACAAAATGACATTTATTTGCTGCTGGCAGCTGCTAACGGCGTGTCCCCTCTGCTAGCATAGTCGTGGACAGTGATACACCGGAGGCGCACATCGAGCGCGTGTGCCCACTAATGCCCGGTCATACGGAACGGAAAATAGAACGGAGGAGTGGTGCTTACTATGTGCGGAGTCGGAGAGCAGCGGCCGACCCTACAAAACAGTGGGCTGCCGCTGCAACATATACCTAGTGCAAGCCCGGGGCCGTGAGCTCCCGAGACGGGTGCTGTGAGTACCGAAGCGGGATCCCCGGCAGATTGTTTAATGCAGCGGAGCAAAGACCAGCATACCGCATCTACAGGAGGCAGTCAGTAGCTGGCTGGTGGATGCGCACGGATATAGCAGAGAGCCGTGTGAGGCGCAGTGCGCAGGCAGACCCTCCGTCATACCGCATTCTGAGACTACCACCTGGGGGAGTCCTGCACTGAAATACTGGCGTATTACAGCTACACATGAATGACCCTGTGGATTGATGGTGGACTGGGGGTAATCTAGGAGGTGGAGCGCCTCTGTATCCCCTCACAAGGCAAAGAGGGGGTAATGAAAATAAATTGGTGGCTGATGCGTGTGAGCGCATGACATACCATAACAGGAACATACCCAAACTCTGAAAATCTACATATGACCAGACAGGCCAACGTAAGGAAGAGTTGTAGAAACAAAACTGTGTGCTGGTAAACGAGCGCTCCCGGGGCATGGACCCAGGCGCTCGACGGAGCAGGCAATCAGTCGGGAGACCAGAGGCTCGCAAAACGGATGCAAGGTGGTATCGTGGCTGGACTGGTGGGGTTCCTAGTTGATGTGAAACAACGCAGCAGGAGCAGCAGCTTCACGAGGAGTCAGACACTGGCAGCTGAACCGGGATTAGAGGTGGAAACCGGAGGTGCCTGAACGATCGCTAGAGGACCGTGACACAGGAAGCAGGGGTGGTCCGGTCCAGACACAGGCGACCAGGAGAAACCCCCCCCTTTGAGGCGGATGTGTGGCGCTGGACTTCCTGAGGGCCTGAAACACCGTGGCAGGGAAGGCTGAGCGGAATGCGGGACCCTTAGACTTAAGCTGATTGCGCATGGAGAATTGTACGCAGAAGAGTAACGTGGGAGGACACAATCCATCTGAAACCCAATTTCACGCGCCGCAACATAACGCAGCCTGCTGAGGCTGACGCCCCAGCACCCGGAGGACCTGGGAGTGATTCAACGACACTGAATAGCTGGACCCAGACACGCAGGAGGATTGCGTGATGTCAGTGAAAGGACTGAGAGCCAAGTCTTAACAACCCGCAGCGGACCCCTACAACAGTGGCACAAAGCACGGGTGTGGCCCCCACAGATGGCGCCTCAGAAGGAGATAACCGTCAGGTCCCTGCGGCCATAACGGAACTGAGCAGCAAGTGGGGCGCAGCTATGGCGGACAGCCCTGGAGAACAAAATTGGCGCTGTGGGAATTTTAAGTCACCCTGCTGCGACAAGATGGTGGAGCGCTGGGAGAGAGAGCGAGTGGCCTGGAAAGCGCAGTGAAGGTTAACACAGATGTCAGCACGAACAACGCAAAAGAGGTCCACGTTTTAAAACAGCAGGTCGGAAACCTCGAGAATCGAGTTGAAGAAGTGGAGGGAAGGGCGAGAATGAACATACGGGTAGTTGGCCTGCCCGAAGGAGAAGAGGGCCAGGACCCCATGAACTATGTGGAGAATATGATCCTCCAGGAGATAGGAGCAGAGAAGCTCTCACAGGGGTTCACCGTTGAGCATGCGCATAGAGCCCTGGTAAGAAATCCATGACCTGGAGCCCCGCCGAGGCCGATAATCGTGAGGATTCTGAACTATAGAGACAGGGAGAAGATCCTGGAGTATTTTCATAAGGGCCGAACAATAGAGAGAGCAGCCACCAACATCACAGCATACCCGGATTACACGATGCTGGTGCAGAGGCAGCGGTATAGCTATGTGGCCGTCAAGAGGAGGCTGCGCACGGCAGGCATCAAATATATGCTTCTATACCCGGCAAAACTAAAGGTGTTGCACAAGAGCAGAGCGCTGTTTTTTGACACCCCAGAGGAGACGGCATCGTTGCTGGATCTGCAGGGCTGCCCGGAACAGGAGGCTGAATGAGATAGTAAGGAGCATGACAAGTGAGGACATTGAGGGAATAAGCGGGAGGGTGGCCCTGTCATGGGAACATGGGAGATTCGATTGACATTTTGTAGCCGTTGGACCTTATGCTCCGGCTGGACTGGAATACAGTGAATTAATTGCATGATGGAGCTGAATAGCATTAACATTACGCGTAATAAAATGGGAAATGGGAGCAAAGGGATGAAGCAACCTACCCCTGAGAATTTGTAGTTAAGTGGCCATTAGGGCGACTTCACCCTACTGAGCCCTGGGTATAGACTTGCTAGACAGGGCTAGATGTGGAGGTGCCCGAGATCCAGGGATGGAGCTGGGCAACTGTTGGGGAGGGTGTTGTTGGGTAAGGGTAGGGAGGTGGGTGGGAAGGAGGCAGGAGAGTTGGTTGTGTATATAGTTTTGGGGAGTTTAAGTTTGAATACGGGCCTACATAGAAGAGTCGAACGGTTGAAGCGGAACTGCACTGGTGGGTGGAGGAGAGGGATTCGGTCATGCCATGGGGGATTTTAGAATAATCACTTGGAATGTTAGGGGACTGAAATGTTATCTAAAGAGAAATAAGGCGATGGTATACCTTCGGAGACAGAAAAAATGACATTGCTTTACCGCAAGAAACTCATCTGACGCGAGACAAGTTAGAAATGATCAACAGGAAATAGAAGGTAACTGTGGTGGGTTCTCCATATTCGGCCTATGCCAGGGGAGTGATCACCTGGGTGGCGCCACATGTCCCGTTTCAGCTGTTGCAGACGCGGGTGGAGGCAGATGGGAGACTGGTTGTGGTAAAAGGGCTATTGGAGAATATGTAAATAAGTGTGGTTAACACGTACGCCCCAAACCAAAACACTACTGCCTATTTTAGGACGCTCTGTGGCAATCTGAGCATGTGTGTGAGGGGTGCAGTGATCTAGGGTGGGGACTATAATTGTGTATTAAATCCTCAGGTAGACAGGTCAGAGGGGAGGCAGGATAGGCCAGCCCCGTCGGCCAAGCCGTTACAAACACTTCTAAATGATTTTGGATTAGCGGATGTATGGAGAGAACACCATCCACAGGCGAGGCAGTATTTGCATTATTCAGCCCTGCAGCAACTACACAGGAGGTCGGACTATGTCTTCGCCACTCCAGGGATACTGGCCGAAATCACGCAAATTTAATATGAAGCATTCAAGGTTGAGTTACTCCCCCCGTTGTTAGACATGCTAAATGAGGCACATGAGTGAGGCAGACTGCCAGAGTCATTGAGGGAAGCGATCATAATACCGCTCCTCAAACCCAATAAGCCTAGACATAGCTGCAGTTCTTAGACCCCTGTCAATGTTGAATCAAGATAGTAAAATCCTGACTGCTATTCTGGCTAATAGACTGCGTAAAGTTATAGACAAATTGATACACCCAGATCAGACGGGCTATGTCCCCAATAGGAACATAGCTCATAATCTCGGAAGGCTCCATAGAGTCATTGAATACGGCAACACGAGCGAAGATGACCTGGCGGTGGTTTCGCTGGACGCAATAAAGGCCTTTGACTCGGTCAAATGGCCGTGGCTGATGGCGACCCTTGCTGGCTACGGGATGGGGCCGGGATACCTACGGTGGGCCAGAATGTTATATATTGAACCGCTCGCTAGGGTTAAAACAGGGACAGTGTTATCGGAGAGGTGGAAACTTTGCAGGGGTACCAGACAGGGCTGCCCTTGGTCTCCTATGCTCTACATATTGGCTCTAGAACCCCTGGCTATTTATTTAAGACAATATGACACAATAGGCATCCCTGTGGGTGATGAACGACACCCGATATCATTGTATGCAGACGATATACTACTGTATTTGCGGTATCCAGAAGAGAACCTTCAACACATACTGGGGGTGATGGTAAGATATGCAGGAATGTCTGGTATAGCGGTGAACCCCCAGAAGTCTAGCATGTTCCCACTGGGTAGGTATAAAAGGGATCCCCCCTAGACCGCCTTCCAGTACTACTGGTGCCGTGGGCTGCCAGCACATTTCGTTATTTAGGAATAGAGATCTTCCTCCACAGAGTGGTAGAACACAAGCGCAATACAGTAGCCGTCACGGAAATTGAAAACTGCATGCGGTTTTGGGTTAAGCTCCCCTTGGCAATGATGGGACGTAGTGCAATGTTAAAGATGGTGGTTCTGCCTAGCCTTCTCCCCTACTTCGGGAATATCCCGTATTTGATACCGAAGACATTTTTTAGTAGACTGGCCAGTATGTGTCGGGACTTCCTATGGCATGGTACACGTAACAGAGTAGCTCTATGGAAGCTACAGAACCCCTGCGAAAAAGGGGGTATAAAATTGCCTAATTATGAAGCCTACTATGTTGCGAGCCAACTGCAATACGTGGCTAAATGGCTCTCGGAGGACGCAACCACTGAAACCAGGCTGATCGAACAGGACTGCGCCCCATTCTACCTGAGAGAGATAATGCGATTGCCCCAGGTTGCAATAAAAGGGCGCCCCAAGATGCTGGTGCTAGGCTGGAAGATGTGGCGTAGGGCGTGCCAACTGATAGGGAAGCCATGCCCATGCTCCCCTCAGGCACCGTTGGTTGAGCTAGCGGGTGGAGATGTACAATTTAGGGCGACAATTAGAAACCACTGGGAGCCGGTTGGGATAGTGACATTGGGAGATATCTGGCGGGATGGGACCAGAACAGATTTTGAGGAGTTGGGGGTAGAAACTGGGTTGCACACCGGTCAGTATATCACGTACCATAGACTGGTGCGGGACCTTAAGAGAACGTGGTCTGAATTGGTGCTCGAGGAAGAACCAGATATTACTATGGATACAATATATGATATAGCAGAAGGAGGACACAAGATATCCAGGATATACAAGTTGGTGATGTCTAGAGTGGGAAAGGAGTTAATGCAACTAAGACTGGATTGGGTGGAAGAAGTGGGTAACCCGATGCAGAACGGGATTTGGGAACGAGTTCAGGGGTATCACAAGAAAGTGTCGAGAAATGCTAGACTACAACAGATGCAATTGTATATTACGCATAGTGCGTACTGGACACCCCAAAGATGGCCAAGTTTAAGAACATGGGACGGCAGGCATGCCCCAAGTGCGAAGAAGAGAACGCAGGCATGGTACATATGTTCTGGTCATTGAAGGCTTTTGGGGAGGGGTGGGGGGAGTTGCACGTGCTCTAGAAATAAAAGGTATTAGGCTCGTGGTGGATTCTGTGTGGGCCTGCTTGTTAGGGGGGGTTCCCTAGGCCACGAAAACGTAGGCATATCAGCAAATTGAAAGATCTAGCATATGTGCTTGCTAAGCGGAGAATTGCTATGGGGTGGAAGACTTGCCACAAACCACGATAGGAGTCATGGTGGGTGGATCTGCAAAAATGGGTGCAGGCTGAAACCATGGTATGGCAGGAAACCAGCAGTAGCAGGGGGGAGGGAGAAAATGAGACCCTGATGGCTTGGAGAATGCTTATAGCAGAACTATTTGGGTAAACTCAATACCCTTCGGATATAACAGATAGCAAAACCTCACCATAAAATGCATTAATTGAACGATAGCAGTTGTAGGTTCGGAACGGGGGAGGGGAAAAGGGAAGCAGTGAACATGTCGGATTAATGTATATATGAAACGTTACTGTATTCACTGCAGTTTTGGTTTGTAATGTTTGTTAAAATTTAATAAAAATTGTTTACAAAAACAAAAAACAATTCAGACAAAGGAATTGTCATATTGCAAAATTAATACCCAACAACTCACGTGAGGGATGAGCGACAAAGTGACCAAGCCAAATTCACGATGGATTGGGAAGTGGTTCTACAGTTCTTGCAGGATGACTACCTCAAACCCTTATGCCTCAACAAAATACGACTTATGGGTATCACTTTAACTCGTGTTGATAACAAAACATACCAGGTGCGGAGGGGCAGAGGAGAGGGCAGGAGCATGTGGGAGTTATTGAGGGAGGCAGTTAGGGGGAGGAGGATTCAGTTGGGAGTTCGATATGTTGAAGAAATGAGAAATGCTAATAAAAAGACATTTAAAAAAAAAATGTGGTCTAGTAGAGACTGGCTGCTATGTAATAACATAGGTTTGCAGCAGGAGTCCAACTCATGATGTGCTTTGGGTGAACGTAATGTTAATTAAGTTAAAGAAGATAGCAATTAGCTAAAAGCACAAAGAGAAATTTACGCTAAATACAAAATAGAAAAGGGACCACTACTGTTTGCACAGTACCAGAAAGGGTGTCAAATATATGCATCATAGGTCCCATGTACCATTGGTTTGTAATGCCTCGCACCACTCTGCCATTAAAAGAAAACAAAAAAGAAGGTTGGGACAGCGCCATTGTAAGCGGTAGGAACTGCAAGCCAAGAGTACTCCAGGTACCCAGCATCGATCAAACCGATGTTGCAATGGACACAAAAGTAGGTCTCCATAGAAGAAACAATCAGAATTAACACTGCAAGCATTGAAGAACAAATAATTAGAACATTGCTGCGATATCGAGGGTAATGGAGCTAAATATGATCTCATTTCAGCTCCAAGTCTGGGAGAGGGAGAAGCAAATCCCAACATTTCGACCCATTGCTTTTTATAGTTTACACTGGCCAGGGAGCTACATGCCCAAATAGTAGATAATTTGCTTTCCATGTAACAATTCTACAGTGTGCGAGAGCAAAAAGAAAAGCAAACGGGTCAAGGAAGCTCTGAGGTGAGGTATAGAACATACAACCGTAAATTTGACCAAGCTTACTTTCAATAGAACTTCAAAGTTTTAGAAGCATTTGCAAAAGAGGATCAGCGTTGCTTGGACTCAACGTGCTTGTTGCAAAGGCTATGACAGAATGTTGACTCGAACATGGTTGGTCTCTTAAAACAAAGGAGTGGTTGAAAGACCTGAAACACAGGGTCTACTGCAGAAACAGATCCACAAGTAATGGACTGACTGGAATCAATCTATAGGTGAAGTTTCACTGAAATGCCTGTGTATTGATATGCACCCTGATGCCCGCATGGTTTCGGCTCATAACAAATAATAAAGCAAGACTGGCATTAATTTAAGGCAATCCACGAGTCCTTTTGACTACCGTTCCTTTACGCCTTCTTTAGAATACATTATATGTGTATTTGGGCAAATTAATCAACATACTTTAATTGTTTGATATAATTTAAATACGATTGTATTTTCTGTACAATTGTGGTATTTAAAAAGGAACCTCATTTTCTTTCGAGTTTGGATGTACATAATTGGTTCTTGCTACATTTCCAGTAAAACTATTGATAAAATGTCCTAGGGTTTCAAAGAATTGAGTTTCATTATGTACTACCACTTCAGATGCACGCATCAATAGAACACGAGCTAACAATACAAGACATGATAGAAGAGGAAAACAAAAAAACACTTCTAGTAAATGCAATAAAATAGTCATGACTCTTTAGGCCTGTTCACAAATAAGAAAGAAAAGCTGCACCAAACCAAAAAGCATTACTTTGAGAATACTAAGCAAATAAGCCGCTTGTGTTTAATCCAGAGGTCACTGGTTGAATTCACTGCGGAATAGCCTACTTTCATGAACTACTCAGCTAAAATACAAAAATAAACAGTAACCAAAGCAACTACGTGACTGAAAAAAAACAGGTCTGTGAATAAACAGATTCAGCCTTTAATAATATGGTGGCCTTTTAATTAATTATTTCTGCTCATCTTTCTCCCACATTTGGAAATCACAAAACCTGCTGAATAGTTTTGATCTTTTAAGCAGCAATCATTTGGTCCAACTATGGATATACACAGCTAAACAAGAGATGCCCCAAGTGGTAGGTTACACACACACGCAAAACACAAATCAGCGTCATACATGTGCACACCTTAAAAGATCAAAACTATTTAGCAGGTTTTGTGATTTCCAAATGTGGGAGAAAGATGAGCAGACATAATTAAAAGGCCACCATATTATAAAATGCTGAATCTGTTTGGAAGGAGACGGACGTCGGCACTCCATGATCGCATGGTCAAACATTTGGTAAATGCATGCCTAAATCCATGCTACTGTTCGAAGCTGCATCTCACATGTTTTCTACCTTTGAACATTTGGATCTCAGGCTTTCAACCCTGATCCTATTAAAGCGTAACAAAGACAGAAGATTATTTTTACGAAATAACCTTCAGTCTTTTCTCCCCTGAACATTTCCAACTTAGCCCCTGCTCCCACCCACACCCCCACCAACCCCCTACCACACTCACACCCCCACCAACCACATACTTATTTTGCGGCAGCTGACTCCCAGTGTCCCTGCGCACGCCTGTTCCCCTTCACTTCTGTGATCGGGAACTGCCGCTGCAGGGTGCTTTCCGTTTTCTTTTTCTTTTTTGGGATGGCTGCAGGGACAACCCCACAACCACCGTTCACAATATAGTGAGAAATGGTGCAGGGTACACCACTGTAGCCCCCAGCACTGAACGTGTGATCTGGTCGAACTTTTCAGCCGTTCAGCATTTTGGAATGGCTGAAATTCGCCCAAATCACGCAATCGGTCATACAGTGGTTAATGATGCTCTATTGTTTTAATTTATTTTGATGTACCTAGGTTTGCTTAATCTACCATCCACCTTTCCGGCAGATCTTTTATGTGGTTATTTGTATAACTGCACATTTTATAGGTAGTAGCCTATTTCTTCACCCGATCATTTGCCAAATTGAAGCTACTTGAATCCCTGGGTCTTTTTGTCATAACTTTAATGGCTTCACTCCAAGATGACTCCAGACTAGAGTTGAGATGTTTGAATAGTTCTCTCCCTGGGAGGAATCCGATTGGTTCCTCTCAGTTGACAATGGTGCCCCCCTTTAAGTGCCAAAGGTGCTCGCCTATATTTACCTCCATGCAATGTCTTGTGGTCCAGCGGGAAGCTCTGCTGCCTACACCAATTATCCATTCCCACACCAATCTTAATACTTCGCTCGACTCTTCCTTCCACTGCAGTCTGCTGATCGTACAAGCTTCTTCAAGCCTTTAGTAGTGCTGCTCCTTCCCTCCTTTCTTGCTACTTTTGGAACCGCCTTTGAACTTGGTAGGTTGTCTTCACTTCCTGCACGTTCTTCTAATCCCCTTTCCATATCAGGGCTTTCTGCATCAATGCTCACTCCTTGATAAGCATGCCTCGTTTCTGATCACTCCCCTGTTTGGAGTGTGTTACTGAAACATAGCTCTCATACCTCTGGACCTATAATTTCTCCGACTATTCCAGGGGACAAAATTACAAACTGCTATACAGACATACAGAGTCACTTGCTACCTCAATTCTACACATGCACATAGCACACCGCACACCGTTTAATATTCAACAAGAGTCAATGGCAAGTGTACAATGTGTGCCCTGGGACACTCATCACAATACCAGTATCTTCGCACGGATAGCAACACCTCCAAACGTGGTGGTGTTGCCATTATGTTTATTCTTAAGATCTATGGTACCCTTTTCCTTGCAGCACAAACTATTGCAGCTAAACTACGGCTCCCATCTTAGCCACACATTTCTTTGTTACATCTTTATCACCCCCTGGTACTGACACTGCTTTTCCAGATAATTCTAGGCATGCACGCACATATTAATTGGAATTCATCCTTTGGTGTTCTGGGGAATTTTAATCTTTGCACCGATTCTCTGTGTTACATATTCGCTTCTGAACAATCTTGCCATTCTTAATCAAGTTTAACCGGCCTACACATGGCCAGCCATATTCCCTTCTCTGCCAACGCATAGTTTTGCTGCTTCCGCACTCATTCAAGAACGTTTGTACTACTTTAACTCCCTATACTTGGGCCTCCACTCTGTATGGTTTCAAACTACTTAATGTGCTTCAGAGCTCTGCCACTCACTCAGTTTGTGGCCTATGCCATTTGGCTCATGTTTCCCCCTTACTTGCCCACTTAAACTGGATTTTTAAAACTCTGTTTTTATCCATCGTTGGCTTTTTAACTCTGCCTCTAGTCTTCTGTCCTCTCGATTGAAGAGCCAATGCATTTGGTCTTTGCTCTGGGCAGTGTGGTCTCCTACGTTTCGTCCAATTCCCCCCCCATGCGTACCCTCCCTTACAAGGAACGCTCTCCTCCCATTTCACTCTACTTTTGCCTGGCTCTTCTCCGAGACTTTTGGCAATTAACTGTCTGGTTTGGCTTGGTGCCGGGTAGCATTGGTATTTTAGGCTGGCTTAACACCATGAAACCACATTGTGGTGTAAATGCAGTTCCCAAAATCCTAGAACATAAGATAACATCCTGCAGTAGGGATGCAGCAGCGCAGATAATTAGGTGAGAATAAAGGGATAATGAGTACAGTGAGTTATCCTGGACAGTAGTGATGCAGGTGAAGGGGTTGATGCAACTAGGAAGCTGCGACTGAAGCAAAAGGGGAAGTTCAATTGGTGTGAGATAAGTGGTGTTGCTGAGAGCGATTGGGATATTGCTGATCAGCACCACCAGGGATGGAAGGTGCAGGAGATCTGCAAGCGGATGTGTGTGTAGTGGGAAGGGTGCAATGCTAATTCCGGTTATGGGCCTGTGCTCTGTCCCACCCGATTACGTTTCAGGGTGAATACAACACCACGTATTCCACGGGAAGGACATGGGCAATTCTGCTCATGCTTATCAGCCAACCGCAGATACTAGTGTAGTGAGAGGGCCTGCATGAGTTTCTCTTCCCCAAGGGGGGTGCGTTTGAACCAAAACTACTCTTTTCAACAATCAGCAGCTTTCCTTCCATGAATGGCATTTTAAGCTTAACAATATTGACCAAAGGGGGATTTGGCAAGGTCAGTTTCTTTGCGTTTACACACGCAGGCAGTTCTATATGCAATTGCAAGTTCAATAAATCTTATCAGTTACTAGTACGAATGTGTTGTATTAGTGTGGTAGCTAGTGTGTGTTTAGATGTTTATTTTTTGTACTTATCTGTTTGTCTATATGTTGGTAGTTTGGATAAATCCTTGTAGAGGTTTTGAAGTTTTTTTAGAATAAGTTTTAGGATTCCAATGTTTATCAGTTTGTTTAGTTTCGGAATATTCTTTCTTGGGGTAGGATTGATGCTTAATAACCGTACATGATAAGATATATAGATATTAATGTAAATACTTGTTTTATAGTCTTACATGTTCTTGTTTGAATTAGATAAATAAAGATGAGAAAATAAATCTGCGCCAATAGAACAAGAAGCTAAACTACGTTACTAGGGCTCTCCGAAGACTTTCTCTGAGGAGTTGTATTTAACATGTGAAATGGTCCGCTTACCCTTTAAGTGCTGGGCTATAATTAATTCCTACATGAATTGAATGCACATACCTCACCCTTATCTCGTAAGGTTAAACAAATGTATGTACTTATAAAGAGCAATACTATTGACAAATGGCATCTAAACACTCAGGAAAGAGACAGAGGATCATGCCTAAAAAATAAAAAGGTATTAAAACAGATGGCACTTCACAGTTTTCCTGAAGTTCAAATGGTCTCTGATCTCCCGAAGCAGGGAGAGAGTACCACAGTGCAGGGGCCAGGACTGAAAAGTGAGACTTGACAGAGTATGACATGGTGTGCTGTGTAAATGTGTAGAATTGAGGTTGCAGGTGACTTTAGGACTGGCTAGTAGCTTGCAACTTAGATATTTTACCCTGCTTTGGATTCCTGCCATCAAGAGTTTGAAGGTAGACTGTTCTATAGGGTCATATCTTCAGACTCTGCATGCCAGTAATGTATCACAAATACTTCTAATTGGAATATTAGATCGGTCAACAACTGAAAAGCTTCCTTTGCTCTATGCCTCAGTCACAATTTCTCTGAAGACTAGTTTGGTCCCATTGCTCGACAAAAGAAATGGAGAGGCACTCCCTGGAGAATAGTTCATTTAGGAAGATGATATTTGGATGGCAGTTTCTCTGACAACTTTAAATTCTGCCCATTTTGATTTGTAGTCAATGATCACAATTCCAAACCTCATTACAGGTGGAATAATGCCCAGCAGAGCTATGCATTCATGAGCCATTTTGTCCAAGGCTCTCACCAGAATCACCACGGTGTCAAGACGCAGCTTGCGTGCAAATTATCTCGTCATTGTATGATCACTCCTGGCAAACCCTTATGAATACCATAAGTAGACCCTGGGCCACCAAATGTTCTCCTCCTGAATTAAACTTGTAAGTATGTGAGATACCCAATGTCCTGCATACTTTATTATATTTATATTGCGCACCACTGACCAGGAGGCTTAACGTCACCAAACATAACAGACAGAAAAAGAACGGACATGACGCCAAACCGGAGGGGATACAGACACTCTTGCAATAGACTGGTTGGTCATGTGACAGTGCAACTGTCATCAACTATCTGAACAGGGGGCGTGGCTTGAGAGCCATTGGATAAAATGTGTTCCAGGGGTGTCCCTGTTGATCCTTCAACATCCTGATGCACAAAGAAGCTAAAACTGATGGATCTGCACCACAAAATGAAGCCACTAACGTCGGAATACGCAGGGAACAAACTGTGCGCACTCCCGTGAGTTTTGGAGGATCAGAAATGTCACTGCGACAATCTGAAGTCACGGCACGTCCGGGTCTGATTGACCGAAAATTGTAGCTGTCCTGAAACAAAGGACTTTGGTGTGATGAGGAGGAACGACGAGACGAGACGCAATAGGATCATACCCTGGGTCTGTTGCAACCAGCTCTGCCGCGGAGGCTCCACTTCTGAAGTAATAGACTGGTCTGTTCGAATTTCAAAGTGCGCCAAGACACGGGAATTGGCGAGGGAGCAGGCTGGCAACGCCGCGGGGCTCCCTGCCCTGAGGGCAGCTAAATGAAATGAAGGATTGCAGCCCCTTGGATGCCAAAACGCAGAAACATACAAACATACAAATGTCCATCGGGCAGAGAGCTTAGTGCAGCAACTCAGACACGGATGCCGAGTGCCCTGTAATAGAAATATAGCCAAGATAGACTTGGGTGATGTACAGAAAGTATTGGTGCACGTCGCCACATAGAGAAGGCAGCAGCCACGTCGAGACACGGTGAGGGTGAAGCCCCCGTACATCAATACGCGGAGGAGCACTGAGTGCGGACTGCAGTGCAGCAACTAAGAAGGAAAGCAATACCCATTACGGCTGAATGCCTGGGAAGGAAGTTGTGCCATCAGCTGTGATGAGAGGAGATTACCATACGTTCACTGCACTCCAGTGGAAGTGATACAAAGTAGCCACCAGACGGATGGATACGGATACTTGACAAACATTAGCCGATTGCAGCAGCCATCTGCTCCAGATATTTCCGAGCAACCTAGCCACCAGGAAGCAGCAAGGCTGCATATGCCAGTATGGACGTCCTGTCCAAGTCCCCTGACCAAAAGTAGGGAAGTATCCAGTTGCACTAGGACAAGTCACATCAGGAGCACACAAGCGGTGTGGCCCAGACATGGCAGAGTTAAACCCAGCGAACTGCAGTGGCATTATGGACGGAGGGGGCTCCCCCACATAAATGAAGCTGGACATAAATAGAATTCTAGAGCCAGCACTGAGGAAATTGTGAAACAGTATAGCTGGTGACTGGGATTAGATTGTGGGCAATGCAACAGTACAATGCTGCTGTGGGGGAGCTGGCCCATACACAGATGAGGGACAGGACTTCTAGCGTTCGTTGAAGACAAGGCTGGTACCATACTGGCCACAGGCGAGCAAACACACGGGTGGCAGAAAAGAAATTACCACTAGAAGACTATGGGGAGAAACAAGCAAGCCACTATGAGGCCCACGGAGGTGGCGTCACACCACCACGGTGGGGGCCGCAAACAGTGGGGGTGGACTGGGAAGTAGCCCCAAAGACAAGACAGGTAACTAGTATGAGCAGCAGTGCAGTGAGACATTGCGGCACCGCTGCCACAAGAGACACTTCACAAGTGCACAGGAAGTGCCCTGATGCCGAAG
This sequence comes from Ambystoma mexicanum, assembly GCF_040938575.1. Taxonomy (NCBI): domain Eukaryota; kingdom Metazoa; phylum Chordata; class Amphibia; order Caudata; family Ambystomatidae; genus Ambystoma; species Ambystoma mexicanum. The sequence goes on along the minus strand of NC_090935.1, from coordinate 302,839,796 downwards.
GCGACGGATCGCCCGGGCGCGATAGCACCAGTCGTGGCTTGTGTCAAGGCATAACAAGTGGAGCTGCAGCACACTAGAGCCCTGGACTACGAGTGTGGTGAGGTCGAGAACACTTTATGCCATTAAATGGATGCTTGGAAAGGAGGCAAAAGGACCGAACAGTAGAGCTGTGCACCAGCAGTTGGCACACACATACACAGAGCCGGAAATGACATCCAAGGTGAGCAAACTGAAAGGGAAACAACAGACCATGGAGGACTTGGCCAAGTAAACTCCAGGTGAAGAAGTGGTGAGGCCAAAGAAACTAGATATGCAAGGAGGGGGACCCTAGCTAGGAATGACCAACCTATCTTGGACGCCATCGCGGAGCTGCAGATCTCATGGGGATGTAAGCTTGACATAGCTATGGCGGGTCTGAAGGCCTCACTAGAACTGAAAATTGACGCTGTCGGTGTGGATGTCAATCTACGGCAGCAGGATCCCCAGAAGTTGGCATAACGAACAGGAGAATTGGAAAAGGATGTGAAGGCTAACATGGAGACCTGCACTACGAACGCCAAGAAAGTCTCAGCATTACAACGAGTGTGCAACCTGGAGCACAGGGCGGAGGAAGCAGAAGGGCGGGCGCGTAGAATTAATATTTGTATTGTATGACTCCCGGAAGGTGCAGAAGGCTCGGATCAGACAAACTATGTCAAGAACATACTTCTACAGGAAATAGATGGTGGAGCACTCAACTCAGGGATTCACAGTGGAGAGAGCACACAGAGCCTTGACCAGAATACCGCTGCCAGGAGCCCCTCCGTGCACACTCATTGCCAAGATATTAAACTACAAAAGAAAGAAAATACTTGAAAATGTCTGCAAGGGTGGGGCCATCAGCAGAGTATCTTCAAACGTCACGGCATACCCAGATTACACCTTCTTGGTACAGAAACAACGACTGAACTGTGTGTCCATCAAGAGGAGGCTGAGGGAGGTGGGATATACATATATGCTGTTGTACCCTGCAAAGTTGAAAGTGGTGCAAAAAACAAAGCACACTTCGAGACCCCGGAAGAGGAGACATCATGGCTGGATGCACAGAACTGCCCGGCAGTAGAAGATCAGACGGAGAGCAGACTGGACAAGTGAACTTGGTTCCCCAGAGAAGTACTCTGGCTGTATGGGGGAGGTTGGGTTATTGTAACCATGACATTGCCGTTGGACTGGATTATAGTCAGAATGGGGGGGTGCGCATGAAACGGTATTGGAGATAAGAGTGCAGCAAATGCAAACACTGATGCAGGAGACACGGATGGAACTCATTATCATGCCCTATAGTTAGTTTTAGACAGGATACCGGTAGGGTGGGTATCCCCTTTCTGTGTTTCTAGTACTGGCTGAGGCCAAGAAAGGACTAGATGTGGGGTAGCCTGAGACCCAGGGATGGAGCTGGGCATCAGTTTGGGAAGGGTGTGGTGGGGGCCGGGGAGGGAGTTGGGGAGTTTGTTGGGATGTTAAAAATAGTTTGGGAACAAGCCTACACCGGGGCACCACTGCGCTTAGAGCGGAAGACAAGGGAAGACAGGGGCAGAATGGAGTATGGATGAGATGGGAGACCTCAAGATAGTGACCTGGAATGTTAGGGGGCTCAATCCTTCTTTGAGGAGGAATAAGGTCATGATGTATCTGAAGAGACAGAATTGACATTGCTATACTACGGAAACTCACCTGACAAAAGAAAAACAAGAGGTGGTGGTGAAGAAATGGAGAGGGACTACCATAGCAGCAACATATTCGGCATATGCCAGAGGAGTAATTACGTGGATAGCACCACATGTCCGCTTTAAACTACTACAATCTACCATAGAGCCAGATGGAAGGATGGTGCTAATTGGAGGACTAGTGGAGAATAGAGAATCAAGCATCATCAATACATATGCCCCGAACCAAGACATCACCAGCTTTTTTAGGACCCTATATGGCAAGATAAACCCATATGTCGGGTAGGCAAATCACATGGGGAGGGGATTTCAATTGTGCGCTGGATCCCAAACTTGATAGCGCAGGCGAGAAGATAGAGAGGCCTACCCCAGTAGCTAAAGCCTTGAAGACCCTATTGAGTGATTTCCGATTAGTAGACATATGGAGGATGCACCACCCACAAGATAGGTAATATTCTCATTATTCAGCCCCACAAAACCTACACACGCGGCTAGACTATATATTTGTCACACTGAAGGTGACGGGGGAACTAGAGCAGTCGGAATATAAAGCGAGAGTCCTCTCAGAACTCTCGCAGTAGATTGTCACATGGCAATACTGCCTAGAGCGCGGATCCCGACATGGAGATTCAGGGCCGAAGCTTTGAAGGATTCAGTGATCAGAGAAGACTCATAAGAAATAGAGGAATATTTTGAACACAACACGGGGAGCATAGAATCAGCTGGCACATTATGGGAGGCATTTAAGGTGGTGGTGCGGGGGCGATATCTACATCCAAAGGTCTGCAAGCAGAATAATACAGTAGTTGCAAGAGGCAGAAAATAAATTGGAGATAATAATGGGCAAGGGTGGACATTCTCGGGAAGAGATTGGGACCATTCACCAGTTGCAACAAGATTGTAGAGGATACTGGGAAAGATTATGCAACCTGAGCTACAAAATTACCAGGTTACTCACCATAGTGACCATCTTACTCCTAGTCCATAGTCCCCTTTCCCCCATACTTACGGGACATCTCTCCATCCTGTGGGACGGGACCGGAGCACTTTGTAAAAAGCATCCAAGTTTTTCCAAAAATGTGTCCTTCCTCTTTCTTGCGCGGGGCCAGGCACGCGGCCGTAACCCCGCCCACCTTGGCTCCGCCCTGCGCATCGCCCATCAGTCCTTTATCGCCAGGTCAAAGACCCATTAGCAATAAGAGAGGAACCTTATTAGAGGGGACGGCGAGCGGGCATATGGAGGAAAGGGGACTATGGACTAGGAGTAAGGTGGTCACTACGGTGAGTAACCTGGTAATACTCCTACATCCTGTCCCCTTTCCTCCATACTTATGGGAGAATCCCAAGCACTCCTTACAGGAACTATGGGTGGATGGAAATACCCCTTACTGAAAAAGGTTTTTCAGTACAGCCTGACGAAACTGAGCGTCAGCTCTTGAGCTCCTGTCGAGACAATAATGCTTACAGAAAGCAGATGGGGAGGCCCAAGTAGCTGCCCTAGCAATGGACTCCCAGGGGACATATTTCTGAAAAGCAACTGCAGCTGCCTTACCCCGCACCAGGTGTGCATGAATACCCCTTAGAGGTTTCAGCACTTGGACAGTGAAGGACTCTGTGATGCAGGCGGCGACCCACCTAGAAATAGTTGCCTTAGACGCCTGCCTGCCCTGGGGGTTACCGAAGGTCACAAAAAGTTGAGAAGAACTCCTAAGCTCAGAAGTCCTGTCCAGGTAGAACTTAAGAGCTCTTCGGACATCAAGACAGTGTAGAACCCTCTCAGCCTCATAGGTAGGGTTCGGAAAAAAGACTGGAAGGGAGATTGATTCAGATGGAATTCGGTCACCACCTTCGGTAGAAAGGTCGGGTTTGTCCGAAGGACTACCTTGTCCTTGTGAAAGACCAAGAAAGGATGCTCCACCGATAATGCCTGGAGCTCACTCACTCTCCTTGCTGACGTAACGGCGACCAGAAAGGACACTTTCCAGGTTAAGTACTTGAGGTCCACCGTGGCCATTGGTTCAAAAGGTTTATGGCACAGCACCGTCAGGACTACATTCAGGTCCCATGGCGGGTGCGGATTACGAACCGGAGGGTAGAGGCGTGTCAAGCCTGCAAAATGCCTCTTCACCACTGGATTAGTCAGAGAATAAGAACACTGGTCTGTAGAAAGATAAGCGGAAACCGCTGAGAGGTAAGTCCTGCAAGATAGAAGATGAACCCCTGACTCTGCTAGGGAGGACACGAAGGACAACACTGTGTCAATCTTGGCCACCCTTGGATCCAACTTCTCCAAACACCAATGACAGAACCTGGGCCATTTACTCCTGTATTGAGATCTGGTCGAGGGTTTCCTGGCTGCCTGGATAATATGCATGTTATCTGTAGACAAATTCAGATGCTCTAAAGACTTGAACTCAGGCACCATGCCGCCAAGTTGAGCGATTGTGGGGAGGGGTACCACATGTGCTGTTCCCCTTGGTGAAGAAGATCGGGAGTTACTGGTAACCTGATCGGCGGATACACCGACAGGTGTTGAAGTTCTGAGAACCAAAACCTGGCCGGCCACCATGGGGCTATGAGTAGAAGGAAACAGTTCACAGAGTTCTTCAACTTCCAAATTGCACGGTGAACTAGAGGCAGAGGCGGGAAGGCGTAAGCTCTCATGTTGTGCCATGGAATCTCGAGAGCATCCCCCAGAGAGGAGGCGCCCAGCCCCCCTCTGGGGGAATACTGAGGAAGCTTCCTGTTTACCGCCGTAGCAAAGAGGTCCACCTCCTGTGTGCCCCAACGTGAGAAAATCCATGAGAGGACCTTCGCCTTCAATTCCCACTCGTAGCTGACCACTGTCCGTAGGTTGAGGGCATCCACTGTGACATTCAGCTGGCCCGGGATGTGCACTGCAAGCAGCCAGACACCATGAAGCACGGCCCACTCCCAAATCTGGATGGACAGGTCCACGAGAGGGGGGGGGGGGGGGGACTTCGTTCCCCCTTGCTTGTTGATGTAATACATTGACACCACATTGTCCGTGCGTATGCGGACCACCTTGTTGACAATGAGCGGTCTGAATGCCCTGAGCGCTAGGAAGATCCCAGGAGCTCCAATTGATTTATGTGCAGGAGCTTGTCCCGAGGCGAACAGAGGTCAGAGACCTGAAGCAGATCTAACATCGCACCCCACCCCAGAAGGGAGGAGTCCGTCGTGATAGTCAACGCAGGGGCTGGGTCCTGAGAGACGACCACCACTCCAGGTGTACTCATGGAATCCGGGATCGTTATCTGTTTGGAATCCGGGTGCACAGCCTGACGCCAGGAACTCCGAAGAGCCATCTAGGTCTGTCTCATCTTGAGACGAGCAAGAGGAAGAGCTAGTACACACGAGGCCATGAGGCCCAGAAGCCTCTGGAACCACTAGGCCGACAGGCTCTCCGACTGCGCAAACATCTGACACGTGGCTAACAGATCCGCCATTCTGTCCCCGGTCAGATACACTCTGCAGTCGATCCTGTTCCAACGAAAACCCAGGAAAATCAGGTCCTGTGAGACCGTCATGGAGGATTTCCGCCAGTTCACCGACAGCCCCAGATGGAACAGGAGCTGAAGGAGAGACTGGAGGTTGCCCGCTGCTGCCAGCGGATAAGGGCTGCGTAAAAGCCAGTTGTCCAAATATGGATATACATGGATACCCTGGAGACGAAGATAGGCCGCAATCACCGACATCATCTTCGTGAAGACACGCGGTGCCGAGCTGAGGCCAAAAGGAAGCACCCGGAACTGGAAGTGCTCCTCTCCCAAAGAGAAGCGGAGGCATCTCCTGTGTGGGTTCCAAATCAGGATATGCATGTACGCGTCCTAAAGATCCACAACGCTGAGCCAATCGCCCATCTGCAAAGAGGAGCGTATCTGGCTGGGTGTAATCATCTTGAATTTCTCTTGGGGTAGGAAAAGATTGAACTGGGAAAGGTCTAGGATGGTGCGCAGGCCAGCCTGGTTGGGTTTGGGCACCGTAAACAGCCGGGAGTAGAAGCCCTCCCCTTGCTCCCCAAGGGGAACGGGTTCCACAGCTCTGAGGTCCAGAAGTTTCTGAACTTCAGCCTTGAGGGAGGGCGAGCCCGACAGCTGAAAAGGAGGGTTGAGGGGTGGGGTAGTGGGTAGAGGTAAGTGGAAGCTCGCCCGAGCAACTGACAAGACCCATCTGTCTTCTGTGATGGTCTGCCACGCCTCCAAATGAGACGCAATACATCCTCCCACCGGGGTCTCGTGCGAGAGCGGAAAACCCTCATTTGGCAGGTTTATCTGTGGCGGTGCCACCTCAACCGGATGAGGAGCGGAAGAAAAACCGCTTCCGCTGTTGCCTACAGCGGTTATTCCCAGCAGGGGCATCCACTCTGCGAGATTTGCGGTCGAGGAAGCACCTAAAACCAGAGGAAGGTCGACTTTGTGACAACGGTCTCTGGGATTTGAAAGGAGCCTTAACTAGGACAGACAATGACTTAGCCATCTGAGTGCTATCCTTCGTCTTGGTGAGCTCTACATCAGTTGTAGAATGAAAAAGCTCCTTACCATCGAACGGAAGGTCCAACACCTTGTCTTGCACTTCCTTTGAAAATTTAGTGGCATGCAGCCACACCTGCCGTGAGTTATCAACCCCCAGCATAAGGCCCCGAGACGAGGTGTCTACGTGATGAGCCGCAGCCTCCAGGAGATCCTGGGCTAAGACCCTGGCGTCGGATAGGCCTCCTTTGAAGTCTTCCAGCTTCTCGACCGAGATATACTCCTCAAACTCCGACAGACCTTTCCACATCTGCATGTTAGATCCCGCTAATATCAATTCAGTGTTGGCCTGCCTGAGCTGCAAGGCCGAGTTGGCAAAGATGTTCCTCCCTAGGGAGTCTAGGAGCTTGTCCTCCTTTCTCAGGACCCGAGTAGCCGTCGTGGAAGAGGATGCTGCAGGCCTGGATTGCAAAGTGGCTGCAGCCACCACTGTGGAGGAGGGAGGCGGACAAGACGACAGGGCCACCTCTTACGAAGAATGTAGCCTGTATCTCGCGTCAATCTTCTTATTGACAAAAAGTCCCGAGTGTGGCTTTTCCCAGACTCTTCGGATCTCGGCCAGAACGTCCTTCTGCAAGAACAGGCCGGTACACTCTAAGGGAGACAGGGTGAATGCCCCAGAAAGCACGCCCTCATGCGGAGCGGGTGCCTCAGGCACAGGAACATCTAAGAAACTCATGTCCAGTACCCGGTCATGAAAAGCTCTGATAGAGCGGGGGAGGTCCTCATTGTCCTGATTGCCCTGAGGGTCATCTGACAGGTCAGGATCCTGCTGAGCCGTGTCAGGCGCTGCCTTGTCCACAGGGACAATGGAGGCAAAGGCGGAAGAGCCGGGGGAGGCACCACAGGCAAGGGAGGCGCAGGCGGAACCACCGGAAGAACGGATGGAGCCGGAGGCACAGGTGAACATATCTCCTTGAAAAGCCCTTTGAAATATTCCCTCATGGGGTCGGTGCGCATAAGCGCTTGAAATTTACCGAAAAAGGCATCCTCCGGGGACTGTTTCGGAACCTGAGGAGGCCTCTCATGAGGTGGACAAATCCAGGGACCTAACGGGAAGGGTGCCACACCGGGCCCGCCACCGACGTATCCACATAAATCAAAAGTGCCGACCCTGCGGCCGCGAAACATTGTGCGGAAAAGGCATCCGGGCGTTCCAATCATAAACCGGCCGATAAGGATACGCACAAGGGACTTTATGTTCACCCAAGGGACCAAACCCTACACCCGAGGCCGATGACAGTTGTAGGGGTAGCACCTAAAATGGCTGCCGCGGTTGTGGCGGGAACGGGCGCCATTTTGTCCTCATCTGAGGGGAGCTGCGGCACGTGAGAAAGTGAGGCAGGGGTCCCTGTCGATGGATCAGGGGTCTTCATCTTAGCCCTAACATAAGGAGCCTCGGCAGAGCCGGTACTATGAGGCCTGGAATGTTTTTGTGACATACAAACCGCCAACTGAGCCTTCGAAGGAAGGACCTCGGCACTGCCGGTAAAAGAAGAACTTTGCTTCTTTGCTCCCTCAACAGGTCTAGTGTCACCACAAGAGCGGGAACGGTGAGCAACAGCTTTCACCGACAAGGCCTTGTCCGGCCTCTCAGAACTGTTGGTAGCTTTAGCCTCTGAACGAGGGACCTCGGACCCAGGCCCGGTAACAGCCTTATCTGCGCGGGCCTCGAACATCCGTTCGGTAACAAGCCCAGCCAAGGTCCTATTTTTGAGGGAAGCCGACAGAGGCCTCAGAGCGAGCTCCGGTACCCCACGACTAGGTAGAACTGGGTCTACAAACAGCCCCCACAGGGGGGGCCTCGGAGCGTACTCGAGTAATCACATGCCCCTTACGGAGACCCTCGGAGGAAACTCTGGTAGAATTTTTAGGCCCAACGGGCACCTCAGGGCGAACACCGGTGGCTGAGCGATCAACGTCCCTCCTGGCCCAGGAGGAACCCGGAAACGTATCCCCCGGCCGGGGTGCTCTGAAAAGTAAAAAGTTACCGGGCGTTTCTTCTTCATGTCGATGAACGCCTGAAAATGTGAAGGAGGAGTTTGTTGGAACACCTCCTCCCACCGCCCCAACCGACGTTGAAGTGCCCGGACCGAAAGGGAGTCGCAGTAAAAACAGGAGTACCAACCGTGATCCAGACCCAAACACTCTAAACAAAGAGGATGGAGATACGCCCTCGTAAAGCGACGGTGACATGATGAACAATCTGGAAAGTCTAGCTTGAACTACATAAACAGACTAGTAAACGAACGCTAGCAAGAGCCAGAGAGGAAAAAAGGGAAGAAAATCTTCCGAGGATGCAAGTGTGTCCGGCCCCGATCGAGCGGAGAAAAGGACTGATGGGCGATACGCGGGGCTGAGCCATGAGGGCGGGGTTACAGCCGCGTGCCGGGCCCCACGCAAGTGAGAGGAAGGACACATTTTTGGAAATGTGGATGCTTTTTACAAAGTGCTCGGTCCCGTCCCACAGGACGGAGAGATGTCCCATAAGTTTGGAGGAAAGGGGACGGGACGTAGGAGTACGCTCATATCACCACTTCAAGAAAATCCCAATTTGTACGCTAAACTCCTCTATGACAAGCAAATAAGGTTTGAGGTCTTGGGCGAGTTTTTTAGTGGGGGGAAGCAATCCCTAATTTGCATTTACTTTTGAAATATTGCAAGGTGGGGCCTTGGCTTTCTAATCTAATCCACTCCTGCATTGAGATGGCTTTGTACCTCCCAAAGAAAAATCATACAAAACCTGTGTTAAGATATGTTTACTACTAAATCTGTTGTGTGTGGTGTGTCTCCGAAGTCCGGAAAGGCACTGAACAATGACGGTTTTATGAACAGCTTTGTGTTTTAAGAGGTTTCTAAAATCGCGGGTAAACCCTTTACCCCATGAGAATTTGAAATCAAGGTTTCTGATGCAGAAGGTCAAAGCCCACAGGTTCTCCTTAAAATGCTCAGTGGCACTTGCAAGGGCTTCACACTATGACCAAGAAGTTTCTTTCGGCATCCGACAATGATCGGGGAATAAAAGGCCACTTGCATTCACTTAAGTGTTCTCTCTAGGAAAGTACAGGGTCAGGAACCATGGCACTTGTATCAGCTCCAAGAATGGAGTGATTAGTGGAGTAAGATATCAGAATTGATTTTAAAGGTTTTACTTATGTCAGCATTTGCACTTCTCTACGACTGTCATAAAAAGCACTTTGATTGCACTTTATGTATTGATGTGCACTGATTTGTTTGAATTGTGTTTTACAACTAATTATATATTCTCAATGCTCAATTTAGGTCCTCCCTATCCCATTGTAGAACAACCGATTCTGCTGCCAAGTCATGCTTTAATTGAATTCGTTATCAATGAAGCCCATGGAAAGTGTGTGGTTCTATATAGTAAAAGCTGTGGAACATACATTTCTAGCTTTATTTACCTGGGAGCGACGAGTAAATGGCAGTTCTAGGTTATGCAATTGATGTATGAGGGTAAGTGAATTGTTTTACAACCTACCACAGCACATCTGTTCCATTTGCTGAAAGAAACATGTTAATTGTTCGTTTATCTACTATTTGGTCCGATGAAGAAATTGTATCTCAGAAAGTCTCCTGAACCAAGCTGCTCTTGTGAATGGAAACAATTTCAAGACTTCATGCCTCAAACATGTATGGATTATGAGAATTCTAATGATACAATAAGTCTAGATTGTCTTTATTACTTGAAACCGAGAAGTGTATCGGTGTGCTTCAGGCGTTCATGCACTTGCGAAATTGATTTATCTGCAACAACATTGTTCTGCAATTGTTGGACCTTGTACTTGAAGCTTGCATGCAAAAAAAGTAAGTAATCCAGAAAGCCAGTAAACTGACTGTAGCTAGGTTTCTCACTTGAAGACAGTCTGTTCTTTGTACAACCAACTCATCCTCTCACTTCACTGAAATGTTTTCCCTAATTAACATTAATATGCTAGTCAGTTCTTGGCGAGAGAAAGTAACAAGAATGGCAAACAAGCAAATAATGACTAAGCCCCACATCCCTCCCCAATTGTATTACACATTCCACCCTTACCCTCAACAAATGTCACTTTCATTTTCAAAACACTTTCATTTGAGATTTTTGCTCACCTTTATGTCTTATGAGATAACCTTGAGGAGCAAAACTATTGGTATTAATTGCTTTATTTGGCAAATGTGCATAAATGCTATTCTGCCTTAATCATATGCAATTATTTCTGGCATTGTGATATGGTGTAAGGTGCAGGGTGTCTCTGCCCCGTAGCTGCAATTGGTTGCACATGCAGTCAATTAAATACAAATATTCAAATATGCCCGAGGCTTGCTAGAACAAAAGGCCACTCACTAGTGACTGTCTTTAAGTTGTTTCAAGTGTCGGCTTGCTATTTGTTAAGCACTTTATTGACTTCACTTAGAACGATGCGCACTTCATTGCTACCTTTTAGTCATTCATGGCTCTTGAGACATTTCAGGGTTCACAAAGCAAGCAAAATCTATGGCTAAGCCAATGCTCGTTTTACCTGGCTCCTTTTGTACAACTTCCTTTGCGACTGGTAACAATTACTCCCCTATCAAATATGCCATTAACATGAGATTGTTTTTGATTCCAAGTTCTGGTTCCCTGGTGGTGCTCTCTAGGCAAACTGTGTGGCATTTTACCATACAGCCCTATATCACTATACTTTTATACTACTCTTAATGTACCTAAAGCTAACCATCCAACAATAGCCTTACTGGGAAGCCAGGGTCATATATCATGTTCTTAATTTCCTCTTCACAAGCCTTGAAGTCATTCTCAAGTCAAGTAAGGACGTCTTTAGAGTAGCCTGCATGTGTGGTCACTCTCCATTGTGAAGATTCACTGCTCATAAGAGATCCTTGAATGGCAGTTGTCCACATAGCATTATTCTTGCCAGATCTGTTCATGGACATCCTTCAGATGTGCTCATTACTGGGGATTCCTAGGAGCTCTAGCATATAATTTGTTTGGAGAATTACTTTGTTCCTACCTTCTGTGCCTTTCAGGGAGACTACTGTTCATACATTGCCTCTCCTGGTCACAATGATTTTAGTGATCAGTTTTCCTTTTGCACCAATCTCTCCTATGTTTTGTATTTTAAAACTGGAATTTACACATGTAGCATAGGAGACATCTAAATTGACCGCAGAGGAGAGTTAATCTTTCGACTTCTGTGTAGAGCAGTTAAGCACAGTGCAGTTTCCCTCGGATAGGTCTTGCTTTTCCCCCTTCTTTATTAGAGCACTCCTGTAGCTTTGGTGGTGATGCAGACCACCAGTTCAATAGGTCTGCCATATTTTGTAGACCATTACTACAGCGGAGTACCAATGATCCGGTGTCCCTTGATATTTATTTAGAGTTGCCACTGTGCAGGTGGTTTGAAAGGGACACATAAGTTAGGGCATTCAATGGGCCGGGTCCACAACAATCGCTGTGAAGTATCTGGAGCATAGTGGCACTTAACTAGGCTAGCGGAGAGACCAGGAACTGAAGGAAAGGGAAACCCCATTTGAGTGGCCCAACCCAGTCTTTCAAGCGATTATGCCAAACGTGGTGCCTGGTGCAAACTGCCACCTGAGGGGGTGCAGATGGTTGGGTACACCATAGATTTTAGCGTCGGGGGTGTCAGAATAAATGAATTTAAAAAAAATGTAGCCTCCGAGTTTGCCCAGACGAGAACCACAAGATGAAAGAGCCTCAATTGCAACCGTGCTTATGAAGCTGCTACAGTTAACGTCCATGTGGCTGGAGACAAAAAACACCTTTCAGGGGAGAAGCATTACCCAACTGATTGCAACCCTTCATTAGTCACCAATACAGACGTCCAGTGGCAAAAAGGAAATGTAATGCATCTGCACCAGAATCCAGGTATCGGTTGCCAAATGACAGACGTTGGCCGATAGGTTTGGAGATTAGCTGTTCGTCGATTTACTTTGATAGGCGAGATTGAACAGCATTGCCAAGGCCTCCACAATGAGAGAAGTTGCAGCCATCAACTCTGCGTACAACTCCCCGTTCCCCACCCATGGTACACTGGCGAGAGGTGATGGGTATATCTACCACAACATCCATCTTTCGGATCATGGTCATTGCTGAAGGAACTGTGACAGACCATTGTGTACAGAAGCAAGGTCGCAAAGCTCTGCACTCTGGGAGGACCAATATACCATACTTCAGCACTTCTCACCTGCCGATCAGGGGCCATCACCTTAAAAAGGATCCAGGCTGTCATGACTATGCACAAGCTTCCTTTGTTCACCCCCAGGCACCCATGTTCGGCTCTGCACTATGGACCATACTGGAACCCTGGTCCCCTACCCTTACTGCCTCTACTCTCGGTAGATTTACCATAAGTGGGAGCTGTGATGAATCAAGCAGTCTCGTCACTAAACCCCAGCCTAAAGTCTCCTCCCACGTGGCCACGGGAAGGCAGCTGGTACCGGATTCTAACCCGGAGGGTGGTGTCAGGGGCCAAGGATCACATGGGATGAGAGGGCCATCAATGGGAAGTGGTAACTCGACTGGGAGGGACGTAGTATTCATCTTCTTAAGACAAAGCTTAAGTAATTCCCCAATATTTAATAGCATACTGTCAATGTTCTAATCCCTCCAATATCAATGTTCAAGGAGCCGGTTATAAAGAGCCAGTTAGACAGAGCCCAGTTGGTGCCTCAGTGGCTCTGGAGTTACAATATGAAAACCTTGAGTTGGTGTTATTCTGTCCTAAAGAGAACGCCTCACACTAATGAGAAATTGCAGGCTTTTTACCAAACCTCCGCTTACTCTAGTAACTCTCAGCCTACTGAACAACATTATTTAATTGAAAATAAAATGGTGCAACTTAATATCACACTTTCTCCTACGGACTTTGATTCCCATATTGCAAAAAGTAATGGGATGCATAAAAGGAACTCAGAGTCAAGGGGGACTCAGAAGTGTGACTATTCTGAGGTGTGGTCTAGTCATTTGCAATTAGAGCACCTGAGCAGGATATCTTCAGCCCAGCTGCGGTGGTGGTGGTTATGTGCAGATGGAGCAGAGGAAGAAGTCGTCCATGGCCGTGCGGGAGGTGTAGCAGAGGGAGCTCAAGCCACCCGAGGTGCAGGAGCAGCCACTGAGAAAAGCCCACCGACAAAAGTCAACCGATGGGTGAAAGACAGAAGAAATGCAGAGTACCTGCAGCGGAAGACTGCGTACTAAGAAGAAGCCCAGCTGTGAAGGAGATGCGCAACTGAAGCAGACTGGAGAAGCCACGGAAGATCAATGCAGCTGCCATTGCTCCTGGAGACCGGCTTATAGTAGTTAGTCCTGGCAGGCGAATGGAACAGGAAAGGAGATATTGGTTTGATACCATTGTGGCAGAAAGATTTGTAGAAAGAAGCTTTGTTGAACGAAAGAATTTATGTGCTTTATCATTTTTTGAAAAGTATACTACTGAGGCAAGTTGTTAGTATGTATTTATTTAATATAATATACATATAACCACATGGTTCTGTATATACAATATAAAACAGGGTGATACATTTAGAACAACAATTATACAGTTTAAAAACCTAAAACCTATTTAGTTCATTCCAAGTTTACCATTTTACATCATAACATATATTATTAGAGAACACTTTTTTGGTGTTGCTTATATTTGTATTTATTGATTTATAAAGCGCTTTACACCAAAGCGCTGTACATTGAACAACTTAATACATGAAGACAAACAATATAATGGTAGAAGCAAATTACAATATGAATCAGTCAACAAAACAGTGAGAAGAGCAATTAACTGAAGGAAATAGGGAGAATAGTGGAGTAGGACTGGGTGGGGAGGGGCGGTGATGTGTAGGAGGAGGGAAGGGGAAAGGTGAGAGTGTGGAGGTACGGGAGGTAGATAGTCAAGGGGAGCGAATGGAAGCCAGCCGGGGGAAGAGAGGGAAGCCGAGCGTCGAGTCCGGTCTAACTGACTCGACGCTTGGAGCACGAATTGGACTTTTTTCAGATGGGATTTGACCTAAATAACTAACTTGGACTGCAATAAAGCAGAATATCGGGACCGCGATACTTTAGGAAATTCCCGGAACTGAGAAAGGCAAAGAGTAATGCCCAAACACGTGTCATCCAAAAGGGCCTAGAATTATCGCAACAATAAAAAATATATACACAGACTGACTTGAATGCTCTCATTTATTCGTTGGGAATAGCACAAGCCATATATGTGAAGACAGGAATTACTGATGCAAAGAAAGGTGCAAGCAAAACCAAAAAAAGTTTTCTATTTTTACTAACCAAGTGGAGGAGCTCATGGTCTCTGTGTTTGCATACACCTGTGCGACATACCGAGGGATAACAAAACAGAATCTCCAATTCAAAAATTCAATCTCCAAATACATTTTGAGCAACATTATCGATCGTGAGAGTACAATCCTAAGGATATCACCAAAAAGCACCTCAAATTGAACCATATATTATTAGAGGGTTTTCAAGATAAAACTCCATTCATGGACTGAAGCTCCTCTGTCTGTTTCCTCTGAGGGGTGCACCCTAAGGGACCTGAGCCCCCCTAAATGCCCCCAGAAGTGAAGCGTAGACCCGGCGGTGAGCCCCTGAAGCCTGGGAGCATCAGCTGGATCTGTCTCCGGTCTAATTTGGTGGCACATAACCTGAGTTTCGACCAACGCGGAGACAGGGGAGGAGGCGGCCTTCCTGTCACCTGCTCCGCGGCTCCAGGCATCCGAATGGAGGGCCGCGGGGGCCTAGTCATCGGCTTGGAGCAGCGTCACAGCCTGGCAGCGGAGAACGGGGGTGAGCCGTAGCGCAGGGGGCGGATAGCTGTGGGCTGGGTCTGCCTAGCCCGGCATCTGATTTTTGTGCCGCGCTGTGTCCCGGTGCCCGGGAACGTGGCCCCACGAGATCCTTGCGCCCCTCTTCCCCTGGCACCAACCACTGAGGAGAGATCTGGCCTGCACTGGCCTTCCGCCGACAACAACCTGCGGAAGGAATTCCAGCAGGCCTTTACCGGCTGTGCCCTTACTTCCTTACAGCCCATCCTGGCCCCCCGGCTGATGTGAGGAGTAATTGGGCTACAGCAGCCCGCAGCGGAGGTGGGGGATGACCTGGGGGACGGCCTGGACCCCCCCCACCCCGATGCACCCCGTGGATTGAGTAGTGTGGTCGTGGTCATCTGTGTGCAGGCAGGGGGGGGGGGGGGCGGCCTGGCTCGGTCCAACTCGCCCCTCCTCCCCAAGTGAGGGGAAGTGAGGGGTACCTTGTGCCGGGTCCCAGTAGCTGCTCTGCTCGCCTCCAGCCCGCCTCCCCCAGTGCCGGATTCGATGTGGGACACCCTTGGATTCCCTCCCACCCCACCTCCCCCGTCAGCCAGATCATCGGTCTCTCCCCTCCCCAGGAGAAGATAATGAGCTTTCTGAGGATGAGGTAGGGGGCGGAGGGTGCCGCTCTCCATAGTCCTTGCCCCACGGAGAAATTAGAGGGAGGAACCCCCTGGAGCTACTACCACCCCCGGGTGCGGGGTGCAAGTCTGGACCGTGCCCGCCCCAGGGCGGAATACTGTCTATGCCAACATCTTGTCCCCCACATCGTGACTTGTGGGAGAAGCCTTTCTGTGAGAGCCCCGTAGGGCCCGACCACGAGGGGAGAGTGACCCTCTCGCATCGTCCTTCACCGTGAGCCCCAGCGGACCAGCGGGACACCTCAGCGTCCCATCTCCTGCACTGGACAGTTTACCAGTTCATCTCTGTGGCCTGACGTCTCCCGCAACAGAGATCCCCCAAGGCTCCATGCCCCGTCGAGCTCCCAGTGTATGCATGAAGCAGACAGTCCCCACACAAAGCTTCTCCCTGGCCATCGGAGTGACAGCGCCCTGCTAGGGTCTCCCAGCATCCCCTTGCTGCCCAGCTCTTAGAGAAGAATGTCCACCGGGCGGGGCCCCGGCGCCTCCTGCGGTACTTACATACACGGCATTGGGGTTCTTCAATGGACTGTCAGGGCCTAGGGGGAGGACTGTCCGGCACTGGCCATTGCTCCTGCCCTTCCAGACGGCGTCTGGGCTACTCTGGGCTGAGTGCGCCCAATCCCTCCAAAAGTACTGCTACGTCCTGTCCCGGGCCCCAATCTCATCAGATATCTCAGCCTCCACGCCCTCAGAGGTCATGGATATCCAGGCTATGAGCAAAACCAGGCCGCCCTGCTCAAAGAAATTTTGTGGCTTCAGATCAGACATCAGTAAAAGATTGGATACTTTGGACAAAAAGGTGGACTCCATCGAAGATCGTGTCCAAGCCCTTGAAGCGAACCAAACCTCAGTGCACCTCCTGGAAACTCAACTAGATGGGAGTCTATCCGAGCTGGAAAGGAGAGAGGAGAAATGTCCCCCAAAACTTGATTTGGAAAACAGGGAGCGCCGGGGAAACCCAGGCTGACGTTGTCAGAACCGTCCTCTCGGTGATTAGTAAACTCTTCGATGAGGGAAACACTAATGAACCAACGATCGACAGGGCGCATAGAGCGGGTGCTCCCAATAGGGGTCCCAGGTCGATCCTGGTAAAATTTCACTATTAAACGGAAAAGACTAAGATTCGAGCTGGCATGGAAAAGGAGCCCGTCAACTGGGAGGACGCCACTGTGACGATATATCCAGACCTTTCGGCCTTCATTTTGGCACGTCATCAACTATGCAGTCCTCTCAGGAGATGGCTCCAGCCTAAAGGAGTGAGATATAGGTGGGTCCACCCTTTCTCTCGAGTATGACGGCTACAAGTACTCCCTGGTCACGGAGGATGATATTCATAGGGTGACGCAGGAGCTCCTGGGCTACCCTAAGTCGGAGGTCAGCCAAAGCTAAAGGAAAAGATCCCGCACAGTCCCGGGCCCCCAGTGGTCTCCCCGAGAGGCGGCGAGTCCGCGGACACAAAGTATAGGAAGATGATCCCAGCCTGACAGGGCAAGTCCACGGATTGAATCTGTTTTGCTTTTTGTTCAACTCAGACATCTGTGGTTTGCGACATGGCCTGTGTTGAGGGGCTTGGGGGACCGGGGGTTGATTCAGCTGCATCAGCCTGGAGAGAATGCGGGCCAGGAGTATATTTAGCATACTTACTCAGTTTGCGTGGGTGAGGGGTGGTTTCTATACCCCCCGATCTAGTGCTTTGGAGAGCAGGGGTGGGGGGCTCAATTCTACGGTTGAATATCATGAATGTCCACTCTTTGGAGGTGGACACTAGTGGCCTGGTTTGTTGACATCTTTGATGTCGAGTTTCGGCCAGGCGCTCGAAGGTGGGGGGGGGGGGGGTTTGTTGGGGGTTTTTTTATTGGTGTTTTGGGGGTTGTATGATGCACTACTACCACGTTGGAACCTGTCTCTGAATGAACCGGTTGGTTCGGTCATGGATCAGATTATATGAAACTGGCAGGGGGGTTTGGCTCAGGGGAGCTTCCCCGGAGGATTGAGAGAATGTTGTCCCCCCCCTATGGCTGACCCCAATTACTCTGACCCTGGGTTCACTTAATGTCCGAGGTTTGAATTCCCCTTATAAGCGCTCCCTGTTGATCAGGGAAATCAATAGGTTAAAACGTCATGTTCTTTTTATCCAGGAGACACACTGGGCGAGGGGCAGGGAAATGGTGCTTAGAGTCAGGGTGGTGCAGGTCGTCTTCCACGCCTTGTGGCAAAGAAAAGGGGGGGGTTTCGATAGTTGTGACCCCTAAAGCCCTCTTTGTTTCAGAAGCTCAGCGTAAAGACCCGGAGGGCCGTTATGTGATGGTTAGGGGAGAGATCAGGGGCACCAAGATAACGCTGGTCTCAATTTATGCCCCGAACGAGGCCCAGGACCAATGCTGGGAGGAGACTAAGAAATAAAATAATGGGATTCTCTGAGGGTGTTCTCCTGGTGGGAGGGGATTTTAATATGCTTCTCTCCCCCGAACTCGACAGGAAATCAGATCGCCCCCAAATCTACCTCCATAAACAGATGAGGGTGTCGGCCTCCTTCCACAACACAAATTTCGACCTGGGTATTTCGGATTCATATTTAATACGGGAGAGGTGCGCTCTGCTGTATACTTTTTTCTCTAACCCTCACTTTTCTCGTATTGATTACATTCTAGTCGATAACTCACTTAAGGAGAGTGTTTCCGATTTTGGAGTGGAGCTGATTCCATGGTCGGACCACGACCTGGTGAAGACCCAGATAGGGATGCCCCAAGAACATCCTCGGAGTTCGAGGTGGACATGCAACGACTTGTTGCTGCGAGACAAAGTGCTGTTTCAGGAGCTTCTGGTAGCGATAAAAGACTATTTTGCATTTAACGATAATGGCGAGGTAGGTGAAATCCGTGTGTAGAAGCCTTTAAAGCTACGATGAGGGGGTCCTCATCGGGATGGGGGCGAGAAGAAAATGAGAAAGGAGGTAGGGAGGAAAAACTTAGGGACAAAATTGAGGCTATTCAACCAGGGGGTAAACCTAGGTCCCAGATGTTCCCGGGTAAATGGTCGGAGCTCCAACAGCTCAAAGCACTAAGGATTCTTATATACCTCAGAACACAGGTGGGACGGCCTTGAAGCAGACAAGTTCCTAGACTCCCTACCGATCCCCTGCCTTTCCCCCGAATAACCAGAGCTCCTTGAAAGCCCCATTACTCCATAGGAGATTGCAGACAAGATAAGTTCCATGAAAGGTGGTACTACTCCGGGAGACAACTGTTTTACCGTTTCCTTTTATAAGACCTTCAGATCTACCCTCGCCCCCTTTCTAGCAAAGTTGTTCAACCCCGCCCTTGTCTCGGGAGCCCTCCCCCAATCCATGCTCTGCCCTCATAGTGGTGATTCCTAAAGATGGGAAAGACCTGACCCAGTGTCCCTTCTATTGTCCTATTTCTCTACTTAATACAGATATGAAAATCCTGGCAAAACTCCTTGCCAATATGCTGCCCCAACATCTCCCGGCTCTAGTTCACGGTGACCAGGTAGGCTTCATCCAGGGTAGACAAGGGTCAGACAACATCAGAAAGATTCTGGACCTTATGTATGAAGCCGCGAGCAACAATGTCGAAGCCCACCTCCTTTCATTGGACTTGGGGAAGGCCTTTGACCGTGTAGAATGGCCATACATGGGCAAGGTTTTGCAGAGAATGGGCTTGGGTCGGCGGTACCGCGAATGGGTGGCCTCCCTGTACAACGGGCCCTCTGCTAGGGTTGCTGTAAATGGCACTACTTCTAACCCGCTCTCCCTCTCCAGAGGCACCCAACAGAGTTGTCCCATCTCCCACCTCTTACATGCCTTAGCGATGGAACCGCTCACTATAGCGATACGGCAACATCGGGGGATTACGGGGGTTCAGGGTGGGGGACTTGGACTTTGAACTTTCTCTTTTTGCTGATGACATCCTGGCCTATTCAACTAACCTAGAAACCTCCCTCCCCAACCAATAGCAGAATCCTCCTCACGGAAGGGATCACTTTCTAGGTTTTATGGGGTTTTGGTTTCGCCCCATCTAGAAGGTAGATGTGGTTTAAGCAATTTTGGGCAGAAAACCTTGGTATCGCCATAGAGGAATCAACCTGGTCCAAGATATACAGGTCTCTCTTTTCAGGCTCCCTTTGTACCGCTGCTATGGAACATAATTTTAAGATGCTCCATACATGGCACCTTCCCCCTGACAGGCTGTCAAAAATGTTTCTGGGAGTGTCCCTCCTTTGCCTCAGGGACTGTGGTCACAGAGGTACCTGGTATCACATGTTGTGGGATTGCCAGACAGCCCAGATTTACTGGGATGAGCTTTTGAGTTGGATTAAGGACATAATGGGCATCTCTCTGGACAGGCATCCCCTGGATATTCTTCTGGGGGTTCCTGCTTCTGAGGAGGAATCAGGGGACCTCCCCCAGTTGGTTAAGGGTATGCTGAGAGCTGGGAGGCTCGCTCTAGCGCAGAATTGGAAGAGTAAACTTGCACCTTCTAAGTCAGTGGTTGTCTCAGCTGTGGACGATTTTCACCTATGAGAAATTATTTGCGTTAACTTACGACAAGATGGAATCCTTTTTGCTGGACTGGACCCTGTTCCTTTTGCATGAGGACTGTGGTGTGTTGAGACTTTGATCAGTTTCCTTTATGGGCGTCCCCCCTCCTCTCCGTGCTTCCAGGATCAGTGCACATGACCACCTCCTTTAAATAATTTTCATCTTTGGACCCAGCGGGGTCAGCCTATGTTTGATCCACGGCCTACTATTTATGTTCTGTTTTCATGTTCCCATTTTTGACCACGTAGTGTTTAAAAGGGGGGGGGGGGGGTGGGTGGGAGGTTTGGGTAAGCTCCAAATGTTTTCATGGTTGATTTTCGGCTTTGTAAGGTAACCAGCTGTTTGGTCTTAATCCAAATGTTCAATAAAAACTAAAATGGAAAAAAAAGGATAAAAAATATAAAATTCATATCATTATCTTCCATAAAATTGCTCCAAACTATAGATACATCGTTACAATTATATTGATTATCATACACATTTTTAAAAACTTTCTCTAATGACTATTAGGGCCTTCACATTCCACCAACAAATGTTTGAGCGTTTCCAATTTATGTTAGCCACATAAGCGACAGCACCTTTCTGCTCGTTGTATTGCCAATTTTACACCTTTAATCTTCAAAGTCAAACAGCAGTTAAATTTCAGCAAGATATATTGGCGACAAATCTTAGGGGAGGGATACGCTTTAGTGTATGTTAGAACTAAATTACATTGCATTCTATACTCTAGATAGCAACCACTATTACTAAGAGTAATTGAACAATACTGGTGTCGGTACTAAAATCCTTGCATTTGTTTTTCATCCATGGTTTAAACATTTGGACTCTGAGGTGCATAGGTGCCCTCCTATTTGTCTCTCCATTTTTTATGTAAAGACATGATTTTCCTGAGTGTACCCATCTTAAAAGCAGTTTTTCGTAGCACATCGTGGTTCTATAATAGAAATCTGTGACAATGCTATTCAATTCAAACAGAATATATTCAGACACATTTTGTGGAAGCCGAAACAATTTGCCTCAACCTTTTGTAATTCATGCAGGAAGTTGTGTCCCCAAATCTTGACAGCGTACAGTAACATAGGTCTTACTCTTGCAGTATAAAGTAGTGATACAGTCTGAGCAGAGAAGACCATGTTTTTTCCAATAAAAGAACTGATGGTGTTTACTACTTTCAAACATTTGCATTTTGTTTCTAGCCAGTGGTACTTCCAGTTAAGCTTTTCATTGACATGTAAACCAAGATATTTGCATGCAACAACTTGGTCTAGGGGTGCACCATCAAACGTCCATATGTTTTTTGTACTAGTACATTTTCTCGCAAAAACCATAATTTTGCTTTTCTCTACGTTTACCATTAAGGTATTACTTTTTGCATAATCACATAAGGGTATTTTGTAGACCATATGGGGTATGATCGAGTAATAACACATTAGCATATGCTAGCCAATTTAAAATTATTGTTCCCACTTTTGCCGGACAAATAGATAAGCTAGCCAGGTTAACATGGAAGTCTGGCAAATAAAGGTTAAAAAGTGTGCTTGCAACGATGCAACCTTGTTTAACTCCTCGGTGGGTGCGGATTTAGAAAGTTTCCCTGTACCATGGAGGCAAACACGTACTGAAGTTTCCGAGTATAATAACGGCAACATTTTAGGCAGTCCCGTAGGGATATTTCATTTAACTAGTTTGGCTCATAGTTTGTTCCCAATCACATAATCAAAAGCTGCACTAAAATCAATGTATGCACAAAACACATTTGAATCACGCCTCTTCCAAGAGTATTCTACAGCAGAGGTTAGAATGATAATGTTGTGAGCCGTGTTTGATTTTTCTCTAAATCCTGTTTGATTGGGAGCCAAGATCTTATTTGCTCAGATCCAGTTAGGTTCTGCTAATACAACCCCTGCAAAATGTTTAGCCGGTACATCGAGCATGGCCAGCAGTTGATAATTTATAGGGTTATTCCATGCTCCTTTCCTATGTTGCTCATATTTCATGTAGAAGGAATTACACCTCTACCACCGATTTCATTGAATAGAATCGATAGTGCATGGGCCCAGCTTCCAGGTGAGGATTTTTTCAAGTTATTACGAACTGCATCGGGACCGGCTGCAGAAGAATTATTCAAGCCTTCAATTATTTGTTTGGATGTCATTTTCTGCAACCCAACAAATCCAGGTGCTATCAGGTATATTTACTACAGCTTCATTCCGATCTATTCCTCCCAAAGTAGATTTATTGTGAATTTCCGAATCTGTTTCTGATACACAGTTAATAGGTAAGTCTCTTTTTTGTGCCCCGTATTATACGCCAGATTTCTGTATTATTTCTTTGAGTTACAAGGAATGCTATTTGTTTCCGGTGTTCAGTCTCACAGGATTATTTTGTAAGCCTTTAGCCAAATTCAGTACGATCGCTTTAGACTTTTCCATACATGACAGTGTCTATTCTCATTTAATCCTTTCGAGGGAAAATGCAGAAGCAATCATGTTTTACATCTGATTTTTAGCAACTGCAATCTTTTTATCGTAGCACAGCCTTTTATTGGTTAGTCCATTTGTATGCAGATTTATACTTGCACCTAGAGCTGCAGCATTCACCAATTATCTTCATAATTTGTGAAAATGCTTCAATGATCCATCTTTTGTGGAGGGACGAGGTTCATCATACTGTTGAATGCAGTCCCTGAGATGATATAATGCCACAGAATTACACATGGTCACATTTTTCGCATTCCACTGAATACGATTTTGATTGTCATTTAGAAAAATGTTATCAATCGGATTGTAAACTGGATAGAATTCAAGGTATCAAGAGGCTTAGTGAGGACACACAAAGGAAACTGGTCACTCTCTTTGCATGTTACAATTCCCATGACATCAATCAAGGATAGGCGAGAGGTATTGACAAATATATAATCTATAGTTGTAGCGCTTTTACCAGCAGATTGAGTATGTGGCATATTGGCATCCCCTGGACAGAAACCATTTAACATCATGAAACCATGCTCCTCAAGGAGTCGAGCCCACGGTTTACCCTGGCGATTTGTTTTTCTTGGATTCACTGGTGTAGAGCACTTTAATGTGAAAATTGATATAAATAAACCTGACTTTTATGCATCAAAGTCACCCATCAGCCACATGGGATAATGTTCAGAGTAATTCTTAATCAAGTTTTCTACTACTTTTACATTTGCTTTTGTTTCTATGTAGGGTGGAGGGGTCGTAAATATTTACAACTAAGATCTTCCATTTACCATGAGGGACGAGAACTGCCTGTATAGGGTGAGTACATTCTTTAAGTACTACTACATTCCATAGTTTTTTCACAGAAAAAAAGGAGCCCACCCTTTGGGTGCCCTCTCAGTCCCTTTGTAGCTGTCTGATGTAGAGCGATACAACCATCAAATTGAATCTTTTCTAAAAGCCATGTTTCTTGAAGATTTCAATATTGGCGACCAAACCATCCTCCCCAAATGTGTGCAAATCCTCTCGTATTCCAATAGTACAACAGGTAAACATCATTGGGGCTGAGATGTGAAATGGATTTTAAACGCTGAAGGTAACCATTGCCAATATCCATCCGCCACAGCATCATTTACTTCGCCTGTTCCAAGAGTATGCGCAACGCCAGATCTTGTGACAAGTGTCTTAGGGGTCCTATAACCTGTGGCCTTGATTCACAATTGTGCGAGAATTGTTGTATTATGGGCACACTATTTCTATGGGTGGCTGCAGTTAAATTTTTTGGTTCCGATATTACAGACCGAGGTTTAATTTGAGGAAACATTATGACTTTGCATATATATCCCAGTCTAAAAAGTTCATCCTCAAATCCCAATACAAAGTCTAGTGAGGTAGTAAGGTGGAACCATATGATACCTTCCAAAGAAATCCCTCAGAGGAACAATAATGCAAAGGATATTCAGGACTACGGCTAGATTCAATGGGAGCGATTCCTGGTTATGGGATACTGGTGGCACCTGCAATGCTTTATGCAAATCGGAGGATCTCAGGTTGTTCATGTCAACTAGATTCAAAATAGGAGCAATTGGCTTCACCATGTTAGGTGCCCACATGTCAACTAGATTAGTCTGAGTATGTGGGTGAGGGGTCTGTACATTTTTACATGCATTAGGTGGACTAGCCACCTCTGCTGCCTGCATGGTACTGTGTTTCAGCGTCACAAGCTTTGTGTTTGTGCCATTCATTTCAAGGATAGGAACGCTACTCACAGGTTTTTCACCGTAACACACCTTTTCCAAGACACTCAGTTAAGCTGGTGGCTTATTGGAGCTGACAGGTGGTGTCAGCACCAATTTTCAGCACAGCTGCCAGATTTACGTCGGTATAACGACCACAAATCATACCTCGCAACGAGCGGTACAGAGTTGCAAGCGGTACTAGCCAGACAGTCCAATCAGTCACAATCGGTCACAATCACGCAAGTGGATGGCCACCTGGACGTTCGGTTCTAGTCAGACAGGAAATTACTTAATATACTTCGTATTCCTACAGTACAAACTTTAGAAGAAAGTAACAGAGTTCCATTAATCAAAAGTCAACTATAGTAGCTGTGCGTTAATACTAGAGTGCTACAGAAGTACTACGGAATACAAAACAATTTCCGCTGTAGTCGACAAGCAACAACATGCAATTATCGTTAAACCATCAACACACTTACTGGCATTACAGGCAGATTAAGATTTAAGGGACTCAATAAGAATCACTGAACCGTGATTACGGACTAGCAAAGCTAGAATGGAAGAACACTATGCTTGCCAAGTGCAGGAGAAAATATGCTGCGGCTTCCCGCTGTCCACTGCACACGAACAGTGAACAGCAGTCTACTTGGCAATCCACTTGATCAATGCGCGGGCGCCAGTGCGCGCACCTTCCTGATTTTAACCGACTTCTTGGAAAAAGGGGGGGCCAATAATACGATCCTGAAAAGAAAATTAAAAGAGTTATAACAGTATATAGACTAAATCCTTATAATACTGGGCACTGTACAAGTAGGTTTGTGATGTTAAAGAGCACAAAAATCAGTATACAAAATGTCAGTACTGCGGTATTACAATGCTTAAAAAGGGCCAATGTAGAGTGCTGCCCAGCGGTAACAGTAAACAGCAATCTACTTGCCAATCCACTTGACCAATGCGGGCGCGCCAATGCGCACACCTTAATGATTTTAACGGCCTCCTGGGAGAAAAGGGTGGGGCCCAACAATACGATCCACTATCACAATGCTTTAAAGGTCCAATGTAGAGTGCTGACCAGTGGTAACAGCGAACAGCAATCTACTTGGCAATCCACTTGACCAATGTTTGCTATCCTGACAAAACGTTTTATTAAAAGAACAAGTGAAATGCTAGCATGATGAGAAGTGTCAATTGCATTTTGTTTTGGAACTTGTGTTTCGGGAGAAAGTCAATCATCCTTACAAGAGGGATATTGTGGAAAACATCGAATTGTTTAAACTGTCAAACAGTTGTGGTAAAAAGGACATTTGTTTTTTCAATAAAAGCTCTGTGGTTGATAGAGACTTTTATATTTGTTTGAACTGAACTGTGTTGAAACAGAACTATATTTTGTAGTGTGTTCCTGAATTGATCCAGGGGAAGGGAATACAACTCCGGTCGCAAGGAGTACTTCCAAAAACATTTGTTGAACTGAACTTTAGTCACATGTTTCTTGTATAATCTTGTGTGTACTAATGTGAGGGCCAGAGATAATTTTGACATTCGGTCAGTTTTCTTTATTTTTAATCTGCTACGTAGGGATCCCTCTATTACATTAGGCAAAGATAGGCATTGATCCAACCCTCCATTGCCTTTGAATAAATCACAAACTTTGAGAAAACTTTACCTTTGTGCCCCTCCTGCATCTCTGACCACTCCGAGAATAGGGCAAGCTCACCAGCACCTGAATTAGTGGGATGGGCTGCCATCAAAATCCTGCAGCTGTATGACTCCAACAGGCGAGGTGAGGAATGTTTGCTAAAAGGTGGTAAACTTCAGAATCAGACCAAATCACTTATCTGGTCTTTGGCTCAATAAAGGTTATCTAACGGCAGAATCGGGGTGTCTATGTAACCCTGGACGTTCTGTAGCTTCTTTATGAAGGCCATTCCCAGCAGACTCTGTCAGGGGAGGTTTAGTGACATAATATAGCATCACACTAAAAGTGCATAGTTAAGCCACTGCTGTCATCATGCCTTTTTAAAAACAATGAATAACTTACTATGGAACGGTGTTCTTTGCAACAACATGACATTACACTAGAGTGTTGCAATGGTAAGCAACCACAGCCTCAGCACATATTCTCCTCCCCAAGTGTGAGGTAAGGTTTTGAGGCAAGCTATGAGCGAGTGCTGTCAAAGGCAGCAGAGGTTCTTTCTTGAGAAGAGGCCTCCCTGTCATTTGCGTGAAGGCCAGCAGGCTCTCTGACCATGTCATTCTACGGTGAGGATCCAGACAGCTAACTGCTCAACTCAAAGGTGAGTGCTGTGGGTAGTTTCCTAGTTAAAGATGGTGGTCTCATTTTCTTAAGAATTGAAAGAAAGTGATTATGGCCAGCCCCTTAGTATAGCGTGGTTCAAATCCTGGACATAGACAGTAAAATCTGTTGCTTCTGAAAAAGGTAATGAGAGATTAAGGTATGTCCACATTCTGCAGCCATTTCCTTTTAAAGAATTTCCAAAAAGATGATAATACTTCTAGCCAATACCTTGATAACTGTTGTAAAAATGCAAGTTCAGGGTGGTAAAAAGGAGCGAACTTACCAGATGCGGGAATAGCACTCTGAACGGGGAAGGGGCGTCCTTGATAGCCACACAGTATTTTGAACTAGGCTGGAGAACGCCTTAAATAGCAGTCCCTCACATTTAAAGAAATCTAGATAATAAAGATGGGTCACAGGTAAGTGTAAGGTTTAGCATTAGTCTCGGGTGCGGTAAACCGGTCTCAAAGAATGCTTTTTCAGAAAGATGTGCTCGTTTAATTTGCTTAGAAGCCACAGCAGCTGGTACAAATTGCAAAATCGCACAATCCCAGGATCCCACGGTAGGCAGCAAACAAGGTTTGTTACTTTCAAGGTCATCAACAGAGCTCAATGGTCCCACAGAAATGAAATGAATGCACAACCTCACTCCACTCTTCCTCATCGTGGGGCGAGGGCAGGAGCCCCCCCAGCACCCCAGCCCAGCAGAGGAACCACGAGGAACACGGACAGGGGCCTGCCTGACCCTGTCCCCACACGCCGCCTGACTCGCGCATGCCGGGCGCAGCGCGGCCTGAAACCGAGGCTGTGCCTCGTTATCAGCTGTGACTGCCGGCAGGCGGATCGCGCCGGCGGCCAGCTCCAAGGCCACTCTAAGGCCTGTTGGGTGCCTGTTCGGAGCCCCAGGGGCCACAAACTCTGCCCGTGCTGCTCCAGGCATCACAAACACCTTGTGTAATCACCTTGTTTGCCTCCGGAGCCTCGGAGCCAGTGTCTACTCGGACCTTTAATCTTTTGTGAGTAAAGGGGATACCCTCAGTTTACACTATTGTGCTTTCTGGTATGTCTTCTGCTATTCCGCATTCATAAACATTTGAACTCGGCTTCTTTCACCCTCGATAACTGTTTGCTACATACGCTTATGCTTCCAACTCCGCCGCCTCTTTGCGTTACTGCTGCCACCTCTTTAATAGCTCAGTCATTTTCAGCCCTAGTGCTTTATGCCCCATGACTGCTATTGGCCGTGCCCTTTGGTCGCTAACGGACCACTGCACTGTATTGTGCCTTATGGTTGCCCAGAGACCACTGTAGTATTGTGTAGTGCCTTATGGTCGCCCAGAGACCTCTGTATTATTGGGTAGTGCCTTATGGTTGCCCAGAGACCACTGTAGTATTGTGTAGTGCCTTATGGTCGCCCAGAGACCTCTGTATTATTGGGTAGTGCCTTATGGTTGCCCAGAGACCTCTGTATTATTGGGTAGTGCCTTATGGTCGCCCAGAGACCACTGTAGTATTGTGTAGTGCCTTATGGTCGCCCAGAGACCTCTGTATTATTGGGTAGTGCCTTGTGGTCGCCCAGAGACCACTGTATTATTGTGTAGTGCCTTATGGTCGCCCAGAGACCACTGTATTATTGTGTAGTGCCTTATGGTCGCCCAGAGACCACTGTACCATCACTCTCAGCCCAGTATCTGACCTCGGTTTTTAGACCTACATCTGACCGTCGCACTTAGCCCAATATCTGACTGCTACTCTCAGACTAGTACGTCACTGCTGCATTAATCTCGCTAAGTATTTGTGAACTGTACTCTGCCAACTCTGCCCCGTATCCATCCACGGCAACTAATTCCAGCCCACCTAGCTCAGCTAGTAGTAACAGTATGTACTTCCACATGCCCAACCCAGTTCACCTTGCACAATTCTCCAAACTGACAATTATCCTTACCATCATCTACACGACCATGCCTACAGTTCTGCCTACAGAGGGCCTTGGTGCCCACATACAACTCATCTCTAAACCCTGCAACTTAGAACAAAGGAAGCTTAGACTCCGGGCTCGACTACCTAAAATATTCGAACCTATTACTAAATATAACATTAACCTAGAACACCTCCGACCCAAAATATGCCGACCACTGGTAATCACCGCCCCTCTCAGACACCAACCACATCATAAAATCAATAAACTTATAGCCAGACCTCCGCTCACAGCACAGCTAGAACCGGAACTAAAAGCTGCTCTAATCAATGCCAGATCATTAGTCGCCCATGCCACTGACATAGCAGATATCATACGGGATAATAGCCTTGACTTCATTGCCATTACTGAATCTTGGCTCCACGATGCAGCAGGTCCGGCTCTCACTCTGGCAGTCCCAGAGAATTATACCATTCTCAGAGCTGACAGACCAAACTCGCGCGGTGGAGGAATTGCAATTATCGCCAAATCTAATCTCTCTATGAGAATCACACCCACACCCTCCCTCAAATCCTGCGAGCTTCTCTCTATCAAATTACCGACTGCAAACTCCCAAACGCTAAATATCCACCTTATCTATAGACCCCCTGGCCCCGTCAGCACCTTCACTGAAGACATCACCACTGTTATCTCTGAGAAGCTAAAAGAATCCTCCCAAACACTAGTACTAGGAGATTTCAATCTAGGGCTCAACGATATCAACGACCATCATGCTACTGCCACAGGCAATACTCTGTCAGTGCTAGGCTTCACGCAGTTCGTGAATACTTCCACACATATCAAGGGAAGAACACTAGACTGGATTGCCAGTCACAACTGCTACCCCTCTATAACAGCCATCACCCCCCAAATATGGTCTGACCATTACCTTATCTCTTTCACCCTCAACACCAAAAGACCCACAGTCTTAACACCCACGCCAGCCACACCCACCTTAACGAGAAACAAGAAAAACATTACAGCCGACAATATTCTGCCCCACATCCTACCCAAACTAAATTCCCTACCTGACCACTCTGACCCAGGCATCCTAGTGGATGCATTCAACGCAGCCATGTGCTCTGCTCTTGACAGTATTGCTCCATTTAAACTTCGGATCAGTAAACCCAAAAAGCATTTGAACTCATGGTTTACACCCCACCTAAAAAACCTAAGACTACAGAAGAGAAAATGCGAAACAGCCTGGAACCGACATCCGACCGCTGAAAATAAAACTAACCTAATTAACATCTCCTCGCAATACAAAAGAGACATCATCCTGGCCAAACAAGAAACCTATAATAATAGGATCTCCCAATCCAACTCCAGCATGAAGGAGCTATTCTCCATCCTAAAGGAATTGGAAACTCCTATCACAGTACAGGATGACTCCATCAAAGACAAAACCTGGTGCACAGACATACAACTGGCACTAACCAACAAAGTATCCAACCTCCAAACAAAATTGCCCTAAAGAAAGCCTCTCTGCCAACTCAACCTCTGATAGTCAAAATTCCCTCATCCAACAACCCAGAATCCACCCAATTCCGTTTCTCCAAGGTCTCAGTAATTGAGGTAGAGAAGACCATTTTGACCCTCAAACCTTCTAATTGCAAAGGCGACCAATGCCCCGCACAACTGATCAAGGATGCGGCTAGGGATTTAGCC
Source organism: Ambystoma mexicanum (assembly GCF_040938575.1). Lineage (NCBI taxonomy): Eukaryota > Metazoa > Chordata > Amphibia > Caudata > Ambystomatidae > Ambystoma > Ambystoma mexicanum. The sequence goes on along the minus strand of NC_090935.1, from coordinate 302,809,372 downwards.
CCCTTTATCACAAAACTTATCAATGCCTCCTTTACTACGGGCACCATCCCCCGCAATCTAAAGGAATCTTGGGTACTCCCCCTCCTAAAAAAGCAAACATTGGACCCCAACATTCCTACTAACTACAGGCCCATCACCACGGTTCCCTTCCTACTAAAAATATTAGACAAGGTAGCATACACCCAAATCCAGAACTTCCTTGAGATGAACCATCTCCTCGGCACCCGCCAATCCGGTTTCCGTCCGCAACACGGCACAGAGACTGCCCTTATCGACCTAAAAGCCCAAATAGATTCACTCAGAGACGAGGGAAAACTAGCTCTCCTCCTCCTTCTAGACCTCTCAGCCGCCTTTGATCTGGTGGACCATAAAGTCCTATGTAATCACTTGGACTCGGCTGCCCACTTCTCAGAGGAGGCTATAGTCTGGATTCAATCATTTCTTAGTGACAGGACCATGAGGGTGTTCTCCCCCGCAGCGGCAGCAGACCCTATCCCAATCACTTGCGGAGTGCCCCAGGGATCCTGCGTCTCGCCGACACTCTATAACATCTTCACCAAGCCACTCTTTGACGATCTTGATAATCTGGGTATCACCTACACTAACTATGCAGATGATACTCAGATTCTCTTACCACTTACTGGGGATTACGTCGAAGATCTGGCTCTGGTGAATAGAGTCTACAGCATCGTTCAGGCATGGATGGCCAGGCCTATGCTTGAACGATGACAAAACAGAGCTCATCATCCTGGGCACGGCAGCCCGTATCTCCAAACTTAACCAAAACTACTCCGCCTTCATCATCGATGGCAACACTATCAAGGTCGCCAGAGAAGTAAAAACCCTAGGTTTTTACCTTGATGCGACACTATCTTTCACTAAACAGGTGAACTCACTGTCATCATCCACTGCCTATACATGCAAGTTAATACGAGCTGGGAAACCATTCCTTTCAGAGGACAGCTGTCTTATTCTAGCTAGAGCCCTCATTTTATCGAAACTAGATTATTGCAACGCCCTCTACATAGGGACTACCAAACAAATCATCCACAGAATCCAAGTGCTCCAAAACAATGCACTTAGAGCGGCCCTAAGTATCCCCAGAAGTGCACACATTTCAGAAATAAGACGAAAACACAAATGGCTTTCCACCCAAGAAAAAATCAACCTTAAATCTGCGTCCCTTATCCACAAATGCCTAAACAACAAAGCTCCCCGATACCTCTCAGAACGCTTCAACAGGAAAAATCCAACGAGACTCACAAGGACAGCCAGCCCCAACTGCCTCCTAGTGCCCAGATTCAAACTAGCCACCATTGGAGGTTCCAGCTTCCCAGTTAAGGCAGCACAGTTATGGAACTCCCTACCCCTTGCACTCAGATCTGACCAAACCTTCAATAACTTTAGAAAGAACACCATAAAATGGCTTATTGAGAATGCGACATAGCGTATGTCACTTTATACGTAACGTCTTCTTATAATGTTTGTACTAACCTGCTTTTACTGTTTGATCGCCATAGATTTGACTGTTTAGCTACGCCTTATCTGCACTTGCACTTGCCCTACCCTGCAGATTCGAAATGTCCACTATGCCTGTAACCTGTAACGTTAACTAATCTGTAACCTGTAAACGTTAACTAAGCTGTAAACCTCCTTGTTCTCTTGCGCCCTGCTACCCTAGGGTCTGGTGCGCACAATAAATAAATAAACAAACAAACAACAAACAACCATTTTATAATTCAGCATATTTAATTCACAAAGCCTGAGCGACCTTCTCCCCAGACAGAAATGTATTGAGGGGCAAGTAGAAGAGTTCTTAATGTGCTACATTTAGACAGTAACTTGTTCTTGGTTCAAGGCTCTGACTGTGTCATGGTAGAAGGCTTTCTCGTGAGAACGAAGATGAGGACCGGGACAGATGAATAAAGTTCTGCTGGTAATCTCAAACGTTTCAATGAATTGGCAATATGTGGGAGTTGGGAGTTGGATTGCGACATCACAAGGGGGAACCAAGGGTGTTGTGGTAAGGTCTGGGTTCCCACAATCATAGAAAATAATGTATGCCCTTCCACCATGGGGGTTTGATATGCAATCACTAGTCAGATTCTTGTGGAGAGACTATGTTACAAAGTGACTAATCTTAATTAGTATATGTTACGAAGGTTTCCCATGTATGTGTAATGTTCCCTCCAGTTCTGAGCCCCCCAACTTTTTGCTGTTGTCTGACAAGCCTAGCCTAACTTTTGCTAGTGGAGCACATCCTTCAGCTGCACTGCGCTGGGTTTTCGCTCACTTTGCTATGGGGAAACGGACATGCCCTTAAAGGCAGTCAGTAGTGGGAGACTATTTCCCTTAGTCCTTTCCTATGTTGCAACTTTGCTGCAACATGTTACTAGCGCACAACGTACCACACAGTACAGTGTGTTAGGGTTTTCCTTTTGTTTTCCAAAGGCCCTAGACTCCCTCAAAGGATTTTTGAGGTAGAAGTACAGATTTGCCTTGGACAGAGCTGGGGGCAGCTTATCTTTTCGCATGTTACTTTTTCTTGCCACGCAACCGCAGTGGCCTGGCTCCAAAATGGCCATGCCACAATGTTCTTTGTCCTGTCCTTTGGCCATCTTGTCCCTTTGCCTTCCCCAGGTCGAGTTGACCCAGGTCAGTCCTTATTTGGTCATGCATTCACCCACAAAATGCCAAGCTTTCATGGGCTTCTGCATGCCTTGTTTGTGTGACTCCAGGATGTGGGCTGGACTGTCAAGTCCCAATATACAACCTGGTGCCAGAGAGTCTGGTGTTCTGGGAATTACTGCGACCACTGTGGTCCGCGATTGGTCCACATCTGATGTGCCTGTCTGAGCAGATCTCCCATTGGGTCCTCTTCGTTTGGCACAAAGGAGATTCTGGATAAGAAAAGGCTCCAATCACCCCTACCAGGTCGATTTCTTGAGTTCTCACTGAACAAAGGATAGGATCCAAGCATCCTGAAACTAGGAAGCAGAGTCGAGGAACTGCTGGTGACCCGTTGGAAGGTTTGGCACCCTGAGCCCACTGTTGTCCCACAACACCCCTCTGCATCTGATTGAACCAGAAGGTCTGCAAAGGCGCTTCGATCCATTTGAATAGTGGGCACAACTATTCATGGCACCTTCATCTTAACCTCCAATCGAGCCTCTCTAGAAGTATTCCAGTGAACTGACCAGCTTGTGCAGGACCTTTGCTCTGAAACCGCCACCGTTTCGAGTTGACACTTGAAACTTGGTAGATCGTAAGCACTGGGTCCAAGGCGCTCTAGGTCAGGATCAGGAGAGTACGCCAGAACCCGAGTGCATGCGGTCACTGTATTGCCCAACCGTGGGAACGAACTTTGCAGGTGCCCTGCTGCTGTGCCCCTCTGTGCCCTGCATCCTACTGCAGAGAAACTGGCCTGATCCCTTCACCAACAGCGGAGAAAATCGCCACTGTCCTGCCATGGAATCCTCGCTGTAACTCAGCTGCTGAAAGCTGCAGAGCTGCACAATTGCCACATTTGAACCTGCATCCGAAGTGGACTTGACTGCTAAAGTTTAGTCCGGAGTGCGCCTGGGGTTGGTGAATACTTGCAACCCTTAGCCGTGGCCCCTACCGCATTCATCCATTTTTACGCACGAGTGTCCCCTGAGGGCCCCTCACCTTTCTACAGGTAGCCTGTGCTACCGTCCTATTCCGAACTCCTGGAACCTGTTCTGCCCTGTTGGGGAGACCCTCTTGGAATAGTGGGAATGTATTCTTCATCGTTTTACCCATCTGCCTCAGTCGCTACAGCCCCTGCAAGAGACCCCGTTTTCACTCTACTGCACCATTGCGTGCATCTGCAGAAGTACTTTTGAGCATTAGGCTCCACTAAGAGGGACTGGACTGCCTCTTAGTTATGGATTGATTGATGAAGAACTGCCTAAAGTCTGTTTGCTACCTCTCTCCATAGGTTGTGAACCCATTATGTGCACTATTCCTTTAGGCCACTTGGTAACTGTATATATGTTTCATAGTAGTGTTATATTGGTTTGAAGTATTACTGTGATATTTGCTTTGTGTAGGATTTCAAAGGCCTTCAATAAATGTATACGTATTTTTGATATATACATCTGACAGAGTAATTTGTAGTGTCCTTTACTGCGTGTGCTCATTGTGGGCTTTCAGTCACCGTCACCCCTCCTGAAACCTAGTCTTGACTGCCACCACCTTGATTGGTCTGGCTGATCCAGAAGGTTACCCTGTCCCAATAAACTAAACTGGCCTTCTGAAACTCTACCCACCAGGTCAGAGTTCAGAAATCCATCTTAACAGTTGAGAGGATTATAAAAACGTTTGATTTAGGGGCATTTCTTTGACCGCGCCAGTTCATGCAGTTTGGTTCTGCGTTCTGTTTGAATATTGCTGTCCCAGCTTCGTCTGCGGCCCTAAATAAAACTGCGTTAGTTCTTGCCTGGTGTACACTCCTTTTTGACTAAGTTTGTAATTGTTTACTTGTGAGTTCCAAGGCGACCCCCTGAACACTACCATGGTAGACTATCGATGCACAAACCAACACAAGTCTGAAACCTTTTTGATAAACGTTCAGCAAAACTTGTCTTCCACCAGTTCTACATAAAAAAACATAGGTGGTGTTCTGAGTTTTAGGGCAAGAAAGAAAGATGTGAGCGAGAATCTAAAGAAATATATCAAGTCATTAACGAATTTCCCCAGAGTTCAAATATTCTCCATTAACTGTTAGCCACCTAATGCAGGGACCAATTCCCCACGAGTGACTGCTAATCATTTTTTGAAAAGTAAGAAACAAAACATTGACATGAATTTCATGGTTGGGCAGACTTTTCAAAGGAAACCCCATCACCCCCAAATTGTACAACTAAATAAATGTTTACTTGATCCTAAACTCAAAGTTTTCGGAGGTTACATAGACATATTCCCATGTGCCCACACTTTACCAAGCAATGAAGACTGCTTGGTAAAGTGTGGGCGCATGGGAATATGTCTATGTAACCTCCAAAAACTTTTCGTTCAACAAAAACAGAGTTGAGGAACCAAGCACTCGGTTACGTTCCCGTGCGACCGTGATCAGACAATCAAATAGTGCACCAACAGGGCGCCGAGGTCCATTGAAAGGTCAATCCCACCATAACAGGTTCCTCACCAATAATCCATTGATCCTAAACTCAGTTACGCTTTTATTCAAATTGCTTGGTTATTCAGACAACAAAAACAATTATAAAAATGGACACTTCGTGAATTAAAAAGGACTAGTACAGCAACCTATTTCTACATCTCACTACATTCCCTTAATGGAGACGCTTACAAGCCCTAAAGAGGAAGTTCATGACAGATCGGATACAGTTTGACTAGTTGACATCATTCAGTCTATGTAGGAAAGTACACGCCATCTTTAATATAGTCACATGAAAGTATTTCTTCCATTACAGATGAGACAACGTAAACGAATGCAAACATCATGGGCCAGAAGAAACAGCTACATGTAGCCAATGCAGTGAACTACAAATAAATGCCAGTATCGTCCAAGGCTACCTGCATTCTCAACCATGCTTAATACACAAAATGGTGTTAGAGTAATAGGAGAAATGCATCCTTTTATTCGTGTCATCTTACTGGCTGTCTTCATTCTGTATTAGTCCCCAAAACGCTTGAATGAAACCATGCGACAGATATTTAGTTTGGCATGGTGCGTTATTATTTTACCCTGATATATGCCTGCAAATTTAGTAGTCTTTCACATTTTGTGACGATCACAAATGTTTCACCAGTATTCATTTGAAGAATTCATTTTCATATACTAACTTTTAAGGAGATGCAGAAAATTAATCTTAAACATAGTTTTACTTGATAATAAATCACTTTGCATGCCTGCCGATGCCAGCCCGCAAACTCAATCAACTTTTACGGTGTCGTGTGTCAAAGAAAAAGCGTGATGTCTACTTTCGAACCACACCTGCAGTATTGCTAGGAAGAAATACATGGCGTTGTTGGTGGAGTAGAGAGACTACTGGAAACGCATTCTATGATGCGGGTAAACACGACTAGTCTCACAAAAATGCACACGGAAAATAACCGATTAACAGTCACGAATCGAACTGATGACTCGTGATATTAAAACACATTTTCACGCCAGACAGCCAGCAACACCAAATTACTAAAATTACCAGATGTACTGTCTCCAAAACAAACGAAGACCGAAACGTATCTCCAAGACTAATTTAGTTAAGTTATTTTTTTTAATTTTTTTTTTTTTTTTAACTAAAATGGGATGCGAGCATGCGTGAAACAGTTCTTGGAAAAAATAGACGTGCCTGTTCTGGCGGCAAATAACTTTCCAACAAACTAGGTACATTCAATTACAGGGCAACAGTGTTCGCAAAGAAAGACGGGGACAAGCATTCCATGGGTAAAGTTCGTTACGCCCCTCCACCACCAATTTGACGGGAACAGAAGAAAAGACACGCAATCACACCAATTGCAAAAGACAATACTATACACCTACGGTAGATCTCTGCATGCAAGAGTACGCCTGCTTTCGAGCGATCCAGCAAACTTGCCAGGACTGGGCGCAGGCAGACGGAATGCAGCAACGCCTCTGCCGCCTGCTCGGACGATATGAGGAAGTCGCGGCGGGACCGCAGTACATTTCCATCCCCAGGGTAAGCAGGTCAGGGGGCAGGGATAAGCTCCAAGTGAAACCCAAATGCACTCTCGCACTTGAGACAGGCGATGCTGGCATTTGATTTACAGCTATGCTTTTGGCTGGGTACATTTCCACTGTACTCTTCCCAGGAATAGGTTACTTGTACAGAAAACGTGCCTTCCACGAGGCCAAGTTACATTAAAAAACACCTTCCTACTTGGAAAGCTTTACAAGATACAGCTATGGAAATGCAAAGATATGTCAAACCCAATCCTCCCAGACCTAGACAAATAAGTATAATTACACATTTTATCTAGTGTACCAGTGAAAAGGACCGGTTGAATAAGCAAACATCCCTGCTGTATTCCTGTAATAAAACTAAAGAAAACATCGACACGTGCTCTATGCTGCTGTCCTAGCGTTGATCACACTGTAGCGAAAGCACAATATATGGACCGCCGCAGGGGCGTCCCTAGGATGTGTGGTGCCCTTGGTGGCAAAAACTGTGTGGGCGTCCTAATTTGCATAATCAGAATGAGCGTTTACTACGTAAAAGTATAATGCAAAGTTTAATTAGAAACATGTTGCCACGCGTTAAGACGTTCAGTTTATAAATTGTCAATATTAATATTTACCTATGTGGCAATATCAGAAGTGAGCTATCTTTTAGTAGCAGGCAGCTGAATACCTTGTTCAGACTTCTAATTTTGGCAGATAAGTCATAGTGTGATCAAGGATTTGCCTGGGAAGCACTCACTTGGGTATAGTGACAAAAACCCGAATTTGAGAGCATTCTGCAAGTCACGAACTTGAACAGATCTCTTCCCAGATGTAAATTAGTAGAATTGCTATTTGCAAAAGGTCTTTTTGAAACTTTGGTTTTGAAACACCATCTGTGGAAGGCATTGTAAAAAATATGGAGATTGTGTTTTGCTAACTGAAACTAACTGCTGTTTTTGCGGAAGTTTCACGATTATTTTTATTTTTACTGTGTGTATATTTGGGCAATACTAGCGCCTAGATGCCTACGGGCTTAGTGCTCTTTACAAATGTAAAAATAAATAATAAAAAAATAGATATTGTCCAAATTAGCGATATGCTTTTATTTCAGAAGCTACAGCTAAAGAATATTTTGACTGTGAAGAAAAAAAAAAAAAGGACTATGTTTATCTAGAGCCGATCATTACAAAATGAGGGAGCCTCATTAATGTACCCCATGAGCCTTTATTGGAGCAGGCGAGCAGGCCAAAACTCTTTACTAGTATACATAAGCAGGGGATCCTATAGCAGAAAGTTGCAAAGGCAACTGATCGGGTTAGGAGACTGTTGCTGAGATGTTATACGTTTAGACCTTGCTGTAAATCATATGTCTTCTTTCCTATTCCAGCGGCACCAGGTACTGTAAAATGTGGTGTTTTTACAGGGGGAGGAGTATGGCTCCCTCGCATAATCAGTGTGGGAACTTTTGCCCCATAGAGAAAATCAAAAGCTGGCAGCCAAGAATATATGTACAGTAAGTGAACACATCTTAAAGTAAAGAGAAAGGGACACATTTAGTTCAATTGACCTTTCCACTTAGAAGAAAGTGCACTATACAAAAGAGCACAATCCAAAACAGAACAATAACCTCAGGGGAAATTGTCCAATAGATATGCTGGCAAAGTATAAAAGGTGCTCTCCTTTTAAACCCAGCAATATGTAGCAAAATATTTCCTGGAGAAAAATCCCAATACGTGCATGTGTGTTGATGATAATTTTATGTGTCTGCACTAGAAACAGGACAACCCAGGTGTAATCCTGGTAGCCGAATGCTTGAGCAAGCTTGCCGACCTCACAAACACCCCGAGGGCTTGTGTCCGCCCTCTAAAAAAATGTTATACTGTCCACCCACATGCATCCTTTACTTGTACCCTGAAAAGCGGCACATGGGCAGAGTCAGGAAAAAATAACTGCTACAGCCTCTGGGATTGCAACCTCTCTTGCCACATCCTTGGCAAATATTCAGGACTCACTTGCCCTCTCATCATTTCCCCATCTGAACCCCATGTCTGGCTTTCAACAATACTCTGCTTTATGAAGATGACTTGAAAAGTACACATACCATAGTAAGGTACCCACTCAAATATATAAATCCTGACAGAAATATGTTACGCAAGTTGGCTAGAAGAAGATCCAAAGAGGGGGGGGGGGGCTTACTGTTACCGGAGTCTCCCCGAGATGACGTATAAGGTTAGCCTCTTGAGAAAATTCAGAATTGCCCACTGCCGTGTCAGAGTAGTATGAATATTCAGGTGAGACCAATTTCTCCAGATTAGGGGTGGCCGATAAGTTGGAGATCCCAAGGTTTATTAGGCTGCACTCACATGGGGTTAAGGAAGTTCCTTTCAAGTTTAAGCAATGCTTCAAAAGAGATTGATTATTATCAATCAATAAGGAACTTTATAGTAAATTGACTGGGTGAACCTCACATTGCTGTTGTATTAAACTTAAGCTTGGCTCAATAGGGTTTGTGGCTTTTGAATGTGTTTTCTGGAAAAATGTAGTCATTTTTTGTCCAGAAGACCGAGGTTTTTTCATCCCAGATTTTATTTTGGATAAAGTTTGTGTAGCTGTTTTTATGACATTTGGCACACTAAAGCCGCACGTCTGCTTTGAAACCCGAGTGGATACCCTGTGAGTGACAGGTTTGGAGGGATTAGCCTTGCCATGATGTGTATGGCCCACACCCCCAGTAATACACTGTGCACTGACTGAAATGGGCCAAAGTGCTCCCGATAAAGGTTTTTTCACCGGAGACCACCACACGGAACGGCAATCCTACCGACCTTTGCACATTTTAGTCTCCTGGCGTACACGGCCATGACCCCACTGGCAGCCGGGAGCACTTGAGGGATTTCTGGAGGGCTCTAGTAGTGGCAACGGCTACTTAAAAAGGTAGGGAGAGTGGAGAAGGAGGGTAAAGCGTTGCCTCACACCTGGGGCAGAGTGAGGGCCAGGCAGGATGCGGTATGCACTCACTGCTGTGCCCCTTCTATCCCGCCCACAAACACACTCCACCCCCACCCGCACTAAATATCGACCCACTGACTGTGCCGAACATCTGTAGCCAAACCACAGGGTCGAGACGTCTCCCTGTCACCAGTCTCCTTCCTCTATCCTCAGTCCACGGATATACAGAACCCGGTTCAGAATGACCAGAGGGCCGACATGCAATCCGCAGGAACGATTGGAGAATCAGAGGAAAGGACCCTCAGGAGACGTAGCCAAAAAGTTGCAGGCCTTGTCAATCCGCAGTGCTAACAGGACAAACATGGCCACACAAGCAGCCGCTTCCGACACGTATCACGATAGGTCACATTAGGATCTGCAGGCAGGTGTTTAGATTAACTGCTATACATTTAAAAATGCACAGTGCTGATTTATCTACTCTATCTACCCATAATTCTGACTTTCTGAAAGGACAAGAATTATTCCCTGCCAGTGCCCTTGAATGACTTAAGTGTATTTAATTGGGGGTACTCCCACTTCTCCACAAAATCATTAGCATAAGCATAGCGTTTATTTGGAAGTGGACCTCTTCTAAAGAAATAAAAATGCTAAACTCCCTTCCATCCCAATATGTCTTTAAATATGTATGGATCAATCAATTCTCTATTTAGACTAAGTGTGGCCACCAATTCACAGTCCAAGGTCTTGATGGCATACTGAGAAAATCCTGGGGAAAAAAAGCACTGAATGCATGTTTACTGTGCATTCAGCATATAAATACTGAATACGATTTTACCGAATGAGGGGGAGCAGGAGATGCAGGGGTGTCCCCTGCTTCCATTACATGGATGTGGGGGACAAAGTCCCCCCCCGTCCCATAACAAAACAAAGTATTACTAACAGAAAGAGAATGGCACCACAGGGTCTTTTTTTATCAGCCCCTACGCCTTGTGCACAGAAAAATGCCATGAAGTCAAATCTAAATTTGCTTTAAATATAGTGATAACACACAGTTGCATTTTACACTAAAATACCCATTTAAACTAGTGAAGCTACCTCCTCCCGTCCCATACCACCCCAGGGACTAAGCAGGGAAATGATTGTAGGGGATTTAATCATTAAATGTTGGAGTTTTCACACTCACTTATATTTGTTCAAGGCCCAAAATGGGGGCCCTCAAGTGTTCCCACTGAATTCCCAGTCTGCTGGCCTCACCTCATCCCTTCCTCACTTTCAAGAAAGCAGTACTGCACCAGATTAATCGGATTCGGGCTCTCTCCTGGGCAAGGTCCTTTCATATTAATGTATTATGCCAATTCAACACACATCCATTTGGAACAGGCCAACTCAATCTATATAGCCTTTGGTTGCAGAATTTTACAGTTCTTCCTATTCCCTGTGGGCTTCTTTTTTCCATAATTGGTGATATCCCCCCCCCCTTTCATGACATCACAATGTTTGATTGGTAAAATTGTCGAACTGGCTTGCATAACAGTCATTGCAAGAGAAAACACCCCCCAATCTTCATAGGTTAATAATTTTTTCTATACATGTGGCTGCCAGCGCTCACTTTTATGAACATTTATTTTATTGCATCTCATATCAATATGGCAAATAGAAGAATTGTTGATTTCTGGGATTACCTGGCCTAGACGACATAGGGACAAGTGACGTGTGTGCATGATAATCTTTCAGGAAGTCAATATTTATAATTGTATTACTACAAAACAAACACTTTGGATTTGTACTTATTTGATAGAGGATGATCGCACTGTGGTAATGAACCCTTTTGAGTCATATGTGAATTTATATAAAAAAATGTATTTAAATAGATGAATATGTGGATTCCAATTGCCCATTATATTACTGCAGGAGGGAGCCAGCCTCAAGTTTCATTTCTTAGAACTGCAAAACCTTTGTCCTAGCATGATGAATAATGTTAACAGATTTCAGCGACCCCATTGCCTATTTTTTTGTTTTAATCAGTGGGCATTTGGTCGGCTTTATTGTCTTAATGGATGTCATAAGGTGACACTAGTGCATTACGGCTCTTTGAAGTCAGACCTGGATTCTCACAGGCTAGTTTGTCATGTGACCAGTTCTGATCCTCCTCATACCAGGACTCTATGGCTTCAGCCTTGGTGAAATATATTAGAATACCCTCTTGAATGTGGGTTTGATCTGTCCCATATACTCAGATCTTCATCCAGATGGCCCTTTAATCAAGAAAACAGAAAAAACAAACCTGTCTACTCTTATTGAACAGGGCAAGCCTCCTGAGGCACTAACCGCCACCCCTCTTTGATCATGTATACAGAGTTAAGAGAAAAAATTTGCATGTCAGGGATTATTGGAAAGCTAATCAGCATTGCCGAAGTCCACATTGGAAAATCATTGTTTTCTTAAATACTGAAACAGTAAAGTATTCCCCCCATTTTAAAATTGTGCACAAATCATTGTGTAGTCAAAATAGATTTTTACATGCATTCATAAAAGTAACACTTTATGGATTTACCGGATCATAGACAGATCTGCATCATTTGAAAATGCATACCAAACTTTTGGTCTATAAAATGACTGAGGTGCAGTTATATTTGTAGTCCCTTTCAATAATGCAGCAATTCTTTTCTGTGCTGATCAATATTTTTCTCATAAATTTGCTTTTCGTGAAAGTATTGATGTTCGAATATGCATTTTCCTTCATGTGTAGCAGGAAGCAGAAACTTGGGTTAATTGAAGGAAATGCGCCTGCTGTGTGGGAACTCGCATCATGTGTCTGATGCTCAGCGGAGCAGACAACTATCTGCATCATATCGGTGCAACATTTTCATTCATTATTGCGAGTGAGAAATGCATTATTCCAGTGCCACTTCACTTTACATTTTAGGCAGGATCCATGTGTTTCAATTTTTCCACAACTCTAATATTCTGGTTGAGCATATTAATAGGATGTGTGGTGGAGGAGCAGCGGTTCTGAGCCATTAGTTGCCACCTTGGCAATGTCCTCAGAAATCATACTTTTTTAGCCTTCAAATTATGCTGCTACTTTTCCCCATCAACGTCCTACTGTTGCCAACCTACTAGTGGTCACATTTTGCTATTCTTGCATTGGTGGTCTATGTTTTCCAGTTCAATCCAGCAGTCAAATGTGACGAGGTCAGTAACCTGGCCTTATCAAGAGGGAATGGGAACCCCTCTCAGCTGGGATGGAGGCATAACAGGGAGAAAGCCAGAGTCAGTCCTATCCCAAAGGGCCCCAATTCCTGTTCCCCTTGTGCCAGTTGTTTCTTAGCACTACACCTCTCGCTGGAGATATGACGCCAAAACAGGATGTTATTAAGTGTTTGTGCTTCTTAAAAAGGCACATCATTCCAGACTGAAGCAAAGCAGAGGCATCCCAGCCTGAATCAGCAAAAAGGCAGACATGCTATCATCACCTGGCCACAGCTTCAATCAATCACACAGAGCTCCACTCAACGAGTAATAGAAGACACAGCACCTACGTGCCAACAAGCCCCGGTGTGAAGAAAGAACCCAAAGGGGAAGCCATGCTGAGATGCGACAGCGGAAGAACCTTGCAGTGCTACCAGGGGAGATCGTAAAACCGTAAAAGGGTGTAACATGAGCACAAGGGATAAAAGGGAGAGCTTACCTCAGGGACACCCAGAAAGATTCCCAACACACAAACTCAATCACTGGCTTCACAGGACTCCATTGTTGTTACCCAGTGTACATGTACAAGGCAAGTGTGCAGGGCGTATCCCACTACTTATAACTCCAGGGTGAGGAAGGTATGGCCCGATTATAAAGGGAAAGACAACACATATCTGGCAAGAGGAAGGGGATACATAACCCACACAGGAAGCAAGAAGTGTGGTTTCCCCTGGATGAAGTGCAGGTAGAGAAGATTGATAACCAAGAGATCAGCAGGAGGCAAGAAGGCTCTGCAAGGGTTAGAAGCATTTTTTGGAGAAGGTGAGGTGTTGGCTAAGTAGTGGAAGTAGTACTGCAGTGTGAGTGCATGGCAATGCAGCTAGTGTGGTTATGTGAATTGAGAGTAGGGAATGTCTATGAAGTGTTTGGTACCCAGTGAAAGGAGGATGACTGTAGTGGCATTGAGGAGGGGGGAGAGGCATCAAAAGGGTGGAGTCGAGGCCTAGAGTAAGTGAGTGAAATCAGGTGTCGATTTAACACATGGGGAACTTAAAAGTAATGGACTGTTGAGCCTCTACTAAACTTTGCATTTGTTTTGTTAATATTAATCTCGAAGGAAATCCAGGCGTTGTACTCCACAGAAGTCTGTCCCCTAGCTTCTGTTATTCCCAAATTTCTTGAAAAACCATTGAGTCAATGTACGTGTCACATGATATTAAAAAAATAATGCGTATAGCGTATTAAGTGATATTTCAAATGTATTGAAAATGTGCAGCTACTGGCAGTGTGCATCAATCTTGCATACTGCTTAAGCTTAAACACCTATATATCCAAAGTACCTATACACTAGTTTCAAAGAAAGAAAAAAGTAATCTAGCCTTTAGGCCCTCCCATCCAGTATAAGAAGGACTAGACAGTAGGGTTTAACATTTACTGATTACTAGCCCGTGGCCGGGCACCCCTGGGTTAGGGAAAGGCACCTTTGAAGATGAGAAAGAGGGGAAGGCCATAGGGCCAGTTGCCAAATGAATAAAAACACTTGGACCGTCTGAGTCTTGGAATGATTCCTGTGCCATCCGCAACACTATGGAATTCTATTCTGGTGTCTATGATCTAATTCTGATCTCCATTCCTTCAGGAATAAATACAAACCATGCTTATTTGCTTCAGATGGACTTTTTCCCACTTTACGGTATTTTGGCTTCTTGCCAACATAAATAGTAACCGTTTTTCTCTGTCTGTGCAGCGTTAAGAAGTCAGAATGGTGATTCCGGAACCTACAGCTCAAGGGGTGGCTGCTTGAAGCCTGAGCTCCTGTACCTACCTTTATCTCTCCCTTTACTTTACTACAATGGCTGAGGAAATATCAGGGAAGTTGCAGCCTTCTAAGAGGCAGAAAGGAGAGGAGACCAACTCTGAAAATAGAGAAGATAGAGTAATGGAACTCCTGCTCAAATTGAATGCAGACATGGCTGACATCAAAGCCTCTCTTGTGGCTGCTGAAAACAGATACAATGAACTGTCTGGGAAATTTACTAACATGGAGAATCATTTAACAGTGGTGTGTGATGATTCCCAGAGGATGGCTAACCAGAAGGATTTACAAGCTCAAGTTGAAAGACTGACTTAAATGTTCTGAACAGGAAACTTCTCCAGGACAAATAACATCCGGGTTGCTGGTTTTCCAGTAGATCTAGAGCAGGGTGCTCTTGCAGCCTTTTTGGAAAGAGCCCTGTTTAAAATGCTTGGTCTTGATCCTAAGATCCCTCTGGAAATTGAGAGGGCTCATAGGTCTTTGGGTCCTAAGCCAGCAGCAGGACAGAGACCCCGTCACTTCATCATAAAGTTTTTGAGATTCCCAGTACGTGAATTGGTGATAAGGAAAGCAAGATAAGAAAGATTTAATTTTGGGGTACCCATAAAATCTTGATTTTTGGTGATCTAAGTCGTGATGTATTGGAAAAAAGGAAAGCTTTTGCGACAGATAAGGAGAAACCAAAGGGGAAACATCTGAAATATTACATGATTTACCCAGCAATTTTGAGGTTGGTGCTTGATGGAACTGTGAACTCCTTTATGGATCATAAAAGTGCTGAGGCCTTCCTCACTGATTTGGACCACCAACCCATGGAAGAAGCACCTGTTGAGTGTTCAGGATCAACTTCAAAAAGAAGAGATGATTACATTGGTTTACACTGGTTGTGGTTGCTATAATTCCTTTTTTTTAATCTATGTATTCATTAGTTTTCTAACATTGAGGAACTTTTTTGAGATATCAGACCTGTACCTTCGCGACCAAATTGGGGAGGCTTGGTGATTATTAGCCTTTTTAGGGTTTTTGTCTTTTGTGGTTGGTTCTTTGTCGCATGAGTGTAGGTCACTACGGAGACACTGAGTTCCTCTACTCCGTTTGTAAACTGTAGGAAAAGTTGCAACTGTGCCTGCACTTATTTGCGCCAAAATAAATTACTGGTGTATTTCCTTTTACTATGAATGACAAATCCAAAAGTTCCGTTGTATTTGATAAAGTTTTTTTATTTTGAATTTTCAGCCCCTCTTGGATGATACATGTTTCGGCGTACAACCTACGCCTTTTTCAAATCCGGGCCTTTAATGCGTCATTACGGTTCACACAAAGAATAATGTTCTTGTTGTAAATGAAGCACTTTTAGTCTTGGGCTCAATCCCACCTGAAAATTCTGATGCTCGCGCTACACGCGTCGGAAACCCGATTTGAAAAAGGCACAGGTTGTACGCCGAAACACGTGTCATCCAAGAGGGGCTGAAAATTCAAAATGAAAACTTTATCAAATACAACAGAACTTTTGGATTGGTCATTCATAGCAAAAGGAAATACACCAGTAATTTATCTTGGCGCAAATAAGTGCAGACACAGTTGCAACTTTTCCTATGTATTCATTAATTAGTTTATTATTTTCTCTATCTTTCTTTTTAATTGGTTACTGTAGGGGTTTTCTGAGTTGAACCGTTTTTTTTGTTGCTAATTTAAACAATATGCATGTGTTGTCGTTATTTTGTTTGGTTTAAATGCTGCGCGAGGAGCTGTAATGTATTGGACTTTAGAGGAAGGAACACTGCAATGTAAAGTGTACGTGCGTGACGTGAAGTGTTTCCTTCCTTCTCTATGACTTGCGTACTTATGTGTATCGGACATGGGGAGGACTGACACCTCCCGGAAGCAAATTCTCGGATCAGGTGCGATTTTCATATATAGGGCGCACGGAGATCCAAAGCGTCCTCCCCCTTCGCATCGGTAAGAAAGGAACAACGGAATCTGGCGTGAACGGCGCCGTTCCGGAAAACACACGTGGTATCTGACAGCCACGCTAGGGATCAGAACAACTTGCGGAGGGCTTGGAGGATGCCGTCGGACTTCGCCAACGCACGCACATTGGCACACCTCTTCCCGGATCAGGTGCGACTTTGACTCTAACCCTAGGGAAGGGGGAAGTGATTCATATTGTTGTGCATTTTTATTTCGAACATTGAGAAGCTACGTTTATGCCCAGCCATATAAGTGTGACCTGCGGTGGAGCTGCCGTGTGATGGGCTGACACGTATTAATATCCATGTTGCCCTGAGGTTGTTGATAGATTTACAATGCTTTGGGCGCGGAGGAACACTGTTTATATGTTATCTTTTAAAAGTACCCAGATGAAAGTAACGCTGATTCATGATGGATAATTTATGTCCCCGGTTCTGGGTTTGCATTGACACACTCATGGAAGTGTATTGGTTAGGTTGTTGCTCAATTGATACCTCTGGAGTGTAGTCATGTTTAAGGTGAACTTGGAAAGTTGTCAGATCGTGTTCTCCTTTACGTGAGCATTCCAGAACTCGCCAAGATATCTGTGCCAAATGGTTTGAGGACTGCTGTCCTTTCAATTTATTGTTTGTTATGCCACCTCATTTCATGTGCGTCAGCGAAATGTAGATAACGTGTTTTGGCATGCAGAAAACAGATGCTTAAGAGTGTTAATGGACAGTGGAATCACCAGCCAATCAAGGGCTGGGTTTTGCAGTGCAATGGTTGGCTGAGCAGAGATAATGCAAGTAGAGAAAACGCACAGACATGCAGGCTTTGAATGCTGCACAGGCCAATGGTATTGTTTCATGATTGGTAGAAAAAAAAAAAAGAAAAAAAAAAAAAAAAAAAAAAGAGCGCTTCGATCATACCTGTATTTAGATACCTGGGAGAGGTGTTAGGCAACTTGCTTTGATATTCATTATTTATAATTTAGACTACTATTTTTGTACCTTAGATGGGTGAAGGTCGAGTTACTCTTTCTGTCAAATTCAGATTGCTCTTCAGAGCGGGGTGATTGCTTCTTGGGTGGTATGGGAGGAAAAATGTTTTTGGGAATAAGGTCCGTTAAAAATATTTTGTTCCTATGCTTGTTCATGTGAGTTGCCGGATAGGCGGCCATGCATGTGTTGGCCTCTTTTGTAGGACGGGGAGAGGAAGGATGGGCTGCATATAGCGCAGAACGGCATTCTCTGAAATCTTGCACACGTGTTCTGATCCATCTCTTGTCCTGCTCTGGTACTTGGTCGCGCCTATGTGATGGTTACAGCCTTTTTGTAAATTCTAATCCTTACACATGCACTCTGAGCCAATATACTAGTTCATTTGGTGTGTACAGGTGTGCATTGATTCGCAACTGTAGAAGTGGATATGCATATTTTTCAAGGTGTTATTGGAAACAAGTAGGACACTGGTCCCTGTGATATTTATTTAGTGATAGTATTTTGTGCTCTGCTATGTGAGTTTGAGTCTAATGGGAATAAAGGGCTACGTGAAGGGTTGAGACTTCAGCTGTATTAGGGTATCACTTGTATAAATGATGGATATAGCTATTTGGTGGGAGGGATGATATTTAGATTACGAACTTATATATCATGATCAAAATGTTGAATGCCATACATTGGCTCGTTGTCCTTTTGTGTTACATTAATTAGGAATAATCTTTTTTTTAGCAAGGGTTCAGGTTATGTGATGGTTCGCCTTTATGAGTTTGTGTGTAGTTATATAGATTTGATTTTGAGATATTTTGAATGCAATGTTAGTCAATATTTGTAGTTCTGAATGTTAGGGAGTCTAATATTTACTGTGTATTATACATTATGTGTTGGCAGGTGCAACTTGAGGGGATGGGGTTGGAATACTATTTGGTTGAGGTGATTTGGAATTCAGTGTTACCTGCGGGGGTTCTGCAGGATTCGGTTAATCTGTTATTGCTTTGTGTTTTATTGTTGTGTCTTGTGGCTGTGTGGTGCGTGTATTTGTTTTTGTGTGCCGATACCTTACTTGGCTTTCTATTTTTGGATGGTACGTGATTTTGGTGATTTCTGGTACATAACTGTATGGATTTGGGAGATGGGCACTAGGTCGCTCATAAATGGGGAAGGCATGTTATCTAACATTCTTGAATAGGTTAGGATGGGGGTAAACAATCTGACTGTGGTGACATGGAACGTGAGAAGTGTGAAATGCCCTAGGAAGAGCAGAAAAGTTATGGCATGGCAAGACAAGACAAGACAAGCTGATATTGTCTTTCTACAGGAAAGAGACTTAATAGATGAAACTAGACAATGGCTGAATTATTCCAAGTATAATAAGGATTTGTCGAATTGTTATTCTGCGAGCTCTGGAGGAGTGAGTATTTTACTTCGGAAAGGACTGCAATATAAAATTGAAGAGGTAGCAATGGATGGTGAAGGAGGAATGATTTTTGCTGATATTGTATATGAAGGAAAAATAATCACCCTGGGCTGTGTCTATGGTCCATGTGCATCTGGTAAAGGGTTCTTTGATGATGTTTCGAATCTTTTGAAGGGAATGCATGGCGAGATCATCATTTTAGGTGGTGATTTTAATTGTATTCGGGATTGTAAGTTGGATAGAGTTAGCTTGTGCAGATATACTAATGTGGGTATTTGCAGGGAGTTCAATTTCTTTCTTGAAAAATTTGAGCTAGTTGACGTTTGGAGAGAGTTGCATCCGTCTGAAAGAATTTACGTTTTTCTCCCCAGTGCATGCATCTTTTTCTAGATTGGATTATATTTTAATTACTACGACGCTATTGGACAAAACTTTAGATTTGAACATAAGGGAGAGATAAATTTCTGATCATGCACCTGTGGATATTTGTTTGCAGATGGATGCGATAACCTTGCCTTTTAGGAAGGGGAGATTACAAGACGGAATCTTGGAAGAGAAGGAGGTGGCGATTGATTTGTTGTCCCAAATGACTTTTTTTTTAACTTAATGAAGGTTCTGCTAGGAAAGGGGTTATATGTGATAGTTTTAAGGCAACAATTAGAGGAGCTCGGATTGGACTTCACGTCTTCTGAAGAAATCCATGAAAGAAGTCAAGAAGTTGGAAGTAAAGTTGTCAATTACAACAAAAATATGCCCAGCATGGGAGAGTAAAAGATAGAGCTGCAATGGAACAAACCCGGGAAAAGTTGGCAAATGTCAATAATTTGATGGCAGAGAGGGGTCTTTTCTTTAGGTGACAGAAATATTGGGAATCTGGTGAGAAAAGTGGTAGATTGTTGGCAAATAGATTGAAAGGTATGCATAGAGGGACATTTGTTCAGGGAATCTGGGATGAGAATGAGCAATTGGTGTGGAAGAATATTGACATTTGTTCAAGCTTTAGGAATTATTACAAAAAAGTGTATACGGAGGAGGATTCAATTGCCAGACAAGATTTGGACACGCTGTTTGGAAACTTACCTATTAAAGTATTGGCATCAGATGATACCAATATGTTAGAAGCAGATATTGAGGTAAATGAGGTCATGCTGGCCATTGGACAGTTGCATTAAGGGAAATCTCCGGGTTTGGATGGACTGCCCATTGATTTCTATAGAAAATTTGACACTTTTCTAGCTCCAATTTTGTGTGACTTGTTTAATTCATTTTTAAGTGTGGAAGATCTATGTCAAACAATGACTGAAGCTATGATTACTGTAATACCGAAAGAGGGAAGAGAGCAAGAAATGTAAGAACTATAGACCAATTTCTTTATTAAATGTAGATGTCAAACTTTTTGCAAAAATACTGGCCAATAGATTAAGTGGTTGCATTGGGAATATCATTCATGAGTCTCAAGTAGGGTTTATGAAGGGTAGATCTGGTTATAACAACATTCGGACATTAACTGACATTATAAGCCTTCATAGTAATAACCGTATTGATGCTGCCTTGGTTTTTATGGATGCTGAGAAAGCATTCGACAGAGTGAATTGGGACCTTCTAGATTTTACTGTGGAGAAAATGGGATTCCGACATAGGTATAGAGGAGCGATTTGTTGTCTTCAGAATTATGCATTGGTGAGTGTTTGGGTTAATATGATGTTGGAACCCTTTCAACGTAGTAGAGGAACACAACAGGGGTGTCCTTTATCACCTTTTTTGTTGAACACAGCATTGGAACCCTTAGTAGCTTTGATACGGAATGAACAGAGAATAAATGGCTTAAACTTTGGGACAAAGGAAGTGAAAGTTCTTTCTTATGCGGATGATATGGTAGTTGTACCTTTGAATCCTGAAAAGAGTAGTGTGGTTCTTAAGGAGGTGCTTGAAAAAGTGGGCAAATATTCAGGTTACAAAATCAACTGGGATAAAACTGAGGTGTTCCCACTTTCAACTGCAGTTAGGAGAGGAGATTTTGTAGGATGGAACTGTAGATGGAATGAATTTAGTGTGACATATTTGGGGATTTTTCAAAGATATGCAAAGCATTGTTCAATTTAATGTAGCTACATTTTTAGATACCCTTAAGAGAGATATTAGGAGATGGTCGCGATTAGATTTAGGGATTTTGGCAAAAATGTATACAATTAAAATGTCACTTTTGCCTAAAGTTTTATATGTTATGCAATCGATTCCCCTACTTTTTCCTAAAAAAATGCTTAAAGACCTTGATAGGGTTTTTCAAGATTTTCTATGGGGAGAAAGGAAGGCTCCTAGATATATTTTGCTACGGGATACGAAAGAAGGGGGGTTTGGATATCCTATTTGGAGAAGTATTATAGGGGCTTTATTTTGAAAAAAGCAGCCTTATATGCAAATCAAGAAGGGTGGGTCGAACCAGTCTGGATAACTATAGAAAAGGAAGCTTTATTACCATTTCTTTTAGGCAATTTTCCCATTGAAAAGACATTCCCTAAAGGGTCTACTAAATTACCGACTATTAGGGTGACTAAAGACAATGTCGTGGTGGATACTTAATTTCAATGGAAATGTTTTTATGAATCTTAAGTCGTCCATTTGGTATAGTCTGGCTTTGCAGATAGGGAACAGATTTCTATATTGGAGGAGTTGGGTCTCAAAAGGTGTGTTGTCATTGGATGATTTATTGCAAGATGGGCGCTTGCTGACCTTTGAAGAGCTTCACGTAGTGTTCCATTTAAGTGGAAGAGAGTTGAATAGATATAAGAAGTAGAAAGTCTGTTAATTCAAGTATTTAATATGTTGTCTATGCCATTGGAGAAGGAATCGGCGGGTTGGAATATGTTTAGCTCGTCGATACGTAATGTGTCTACATATTTAAAATTTATGAGGGAACGAGATGCAGTAAAGGAGTCTTGGGACAATTTGAAAGAGGTGGGAATTTGATTTGACTGTGATTGATGATGATGAGGACTGGAAATATGTATGGAGGGTTGGATATGGCAGCAAGATGGACCTTAAATTGCGGCTTATTCATCAGAAGGTTTTGGGGAGGTTATACTGGACTCTGGTACGGATGTTGGCTTTGTTTAATAACTGATGTCTGTTGGGGGTGTAGGAGTGAGAGGGGGACATTATTCCATATGTTGTGGTATTGTCCAAGAGTGTTGACCTTTTGGCGTGAAGTATTGGACAGGTTGGAGATACTTTGTCAATCTCATTCCCAAGAAAGCCGTTTCAAGTTTTGTTGTTGGCGAAGAGTGGCCAATGCTTGAAAGCTCGCTTTTATGGAGTTTGGATAGATAAGGTTTTAGTACTAGCGATAAACCAGATCTTGAAGGTGTGGAAATCTAGGAAAAAAGCCAGTATTGGAAGAGTGGATTAACGATGTGATTGTGTTATCTGAATATGAGTTGGTTATGTTTCGAAAGCAAGACAAGGAAGAAAACTATTGGTCTTTGTGGAAATCTTTCCTTGATGTGTATGGTAATGGATTGCATAATGATGGTCAGGATTCATGAGTTGTTTTGATAGGTCTGGTAATGTCAATGGTAAGGGTTTTTTTTTTTTCCTGTCTTTTGTTCTGTCCTTTTCGTCTAAATGTTGAGAAGTATAGATAAATCTTGTACATAATATTATGTTGATGAGGCTGAAATGTAATATGGAAATGGAAATACTCATTTCCTTGTATTTACTAATTATTTGTACCCGTTAAAATCAAAATAAAGATAATAAAAAATAAATTAAAAAACGAAGTCAGATTGGTGACAGTGCTCCATACAAATCCAAACAGAAAAGAAATGATGTAAGCTCATCACTTTATCGTTGTGCTGCCGTTGAAATGGCAATCCCTAGCAGCCTTTGCTGTAGGTGTAAAATGCGCTTCCACTTCTACAGAGGGTGAAACCGTCAATACATAGTAGGCAAATTTCATCTACCGAAACGCACAATCAATATCTGCAAAGCATTTATTTTTGTATTAACATTTTTATTAAAATATTTACAATTCAGTGCAAACAAAAAGGAGAGACAAAAAAAATATAAAACATGTTGCTATGTCTAGTCCAGGAACCAGCCCCAGATCTCATACAGACGCATCAGACAACCCTTTTTTTGCCTGCACATGATGACCTCTTTTGCAGGTCCTCAACCCATGTCGTCTACGTTTGAAATGTTGTACCCTTCCAAAACAGTCTTCTTTTTGGGGAAGCTTACCCTACTGCTGCTTGCGCTTTAACTTTTTTAAAATATGCGTTATTGTTTTTTCCAACAAAAATGAACACGTGCATTACATCTAGCACACAGTAGCAGCCATTGGAACGGTACAGATAATCCGTCTCTACCAGTGAATGAAAACATCAGCAGAGTGTACCACAAATAGGGGTGTACCGAACTTCAGCTTCGAGTATGCATTCGGCTGAAAAAAAAGCTATTCGGCTCTGGCGAATAGTTTCTTGCTATTCGGCTCTTGCCGAATACTTTGTCATTCTAATTTGAATACAATGCAACAAAAACTCAGAATGGCAAATATAGACTTCTTAGTCACAAGACCTAACAAATTGCTATCATACAGCTGTAAAATATTGTAGTCTGCTCTTTAGGGCATGTTTTGTTACAGATTCGAAGACATACAAGGTGCCGATCTTTTATACTTGGCAAAAGAAAAGATTTTCCTGTATTGTTGCTGGCTAGTGGTTTACATGCAATGTGCACTTTCTTCAGTTTTAAAAGACAAACTGAAAGAAATGTGCATATACCACTTGAGGATGGTACATTCAGTTCCTATAATGTCACTCCCCATTGCGTAAATCATAGTCCCCCCCTTTTCTTTTTTTAAGGACTTGAGTCCTGAATTTAACATTATCTGATTATTTTATCAGGAATGATGAGGTGCATAGGTTTGTGCATTGGCGAGAAGGAATGGCGAGGATAAGTGAAAAGTGAACACGAGCAATTGCAGACCATTGTTTACTCAGAATTGGGTGCAGGTCACAATGGCTGTTTAATCACTTCTAGCATCATTTGAATGCAGGGGCAAGAGGTATACCAGTACCGCTCAGGAGTAGGAGCCAGGTCAGACTAGCCTTTTTTAAAGAAATGGTTGTAAACTCTTCTTTAATAAGTGTGTTCTTTCAAGTTTGAAACATGATTTATTAAATAAACCAACTATTTGTCTTCGTATTCGGACAAATACTAAATATGGTATTCAGCACAGCCCTAACCACAAATAACATTAAGAGCAATACATCTGCCAGAGCTTATACAAATATTGTGTAAAATAGGACCATTATTCTTTCAGTGTCAAGTTTCATGAAAGTAATTTGTTGTAGGCGGACTCTTTCCCCTTGCAGCAAACCAATACCTTGAACCAACCGGGGCTCTGGCCGGCAGAACCCAGGAATAAGAGTCATACCTACAAACCTACTTATTGTTTCATCAATCTCACATGTGCTGTCCAACATGCAGAGCATGGGATGAAAAGCAATGTGGGCACTACAAATCTCTGAAATTGGGATGCACCAAATTATTTCTGAATGGCACGCACCCAAGCCCCAACCATTTATTTAAATATTTGTACCGCGCAAACTAAGGCCGGGCAGCGTCTAGGCGCTGAGTATGTGGCAGTGAATCAAAAAAAAAAAAAAAACAGATATGTTATTAGTGCCCTGCAAAAACAATGGCTCATAACGTGGTGGGAAGCGAATGCCAGAGTCTGGCAGCCAGAACTGGGGACGACCGACCCCCAGGCCAGACCCTCTGAAACCCATAGGACTTCCAGAAGCAGCTGGTACGCAAATCGTAAATGTCTAGTAAATGTCTAGTAGGACAATAACGTTGAATCTTCAGGACCTGAATTATCCATAGCTCGATGAGTGTGAGAGTCAAACTCTATCCTAGACAACACTGGAAGCCAGTGAAGACGTCATAAGAGCTCTGAATATTGTCATCCAGGGCGCCCTCAGTGCAAGTCTGGCTGCAGAGTTTTGAAGCACCCACATCCGCTGGATTTGATATTTAGGTTGCCCCAGATAAATACCATTGCAGTAATCCAAGAACCCCATGATAATGGAGGCAACCACCGTAGTGCGACATGTCTGGGGGGGAGCATATGGAGAATTTTCCTCAGTATTTTGAGCTTCCCAAACCCTGCACTACCGATTTCTAAGATATGTGCTTCTTGTGAGCCTTTAGGAAGTAGCTTCACCCCTAAGCTCTTATCAGATGAGCAGGCAGCCGAGCAAGGACCCACAGAGTCTGGCCAGTATTGGGAGTTCAAGCTTGTCCACACTGTGTGGACCAAACACCAGAATCTCAGTTTTTCTGCCAGTTTTAACCCATTCCCTGCCATCCATTTTCTGATTTTATCCAAGCAGTTCCGAAGTTTGTTGGGAGGATCTGTTTGAGGTGAGTCCAGCCTAAACACAGTGTCATCAGCCTAGGTGTAAAAAAAGGACTTCACACTCAGCAATGAGATTGGCAAGGAGTCGGACATACAGGTTGCAGAGAAGGTGAGAGAGGGCTGAGTCCTGGGGAACCCCAGAGTCCAACCCCAGAGTGGGCAAAAAACAGTCCTGAAAGGAGATAGTCTGAGATCTACCCTCAATGAATGATTTAAACCAAGCCAGCGGGGAGCCTACCACCTCAGCTAGCTCCCATCGAATTAGTAGAATATCATGATCAACTGTATCGAAAGCCACAGAGCGATGAAGCAGAATAAGAACTCCAGACTCTCTGCGGTTTTGAAGTAGAGCAAAGTCATACAGTAATGAAATCATGACGGATTCCGTTCCCATAGTGGGACGGAAACTGGATTGGAAAGGGTGTAGGCAGTCATCTTCCAAGAATCTTGAGAAGTGAGGAGTAATAACAGACTATCAGTTTCATAATGGCAGGAAGGAGGGAAATGGGGCGATAGTTTGCAGCATCCAGGGGGTCAGAATTAGCTTCTTCAAGAGGGGGGCAACAACAGCGCGCTTCAGAGAAGCAGGAATAGTCCCAGAAGTGAAATACTGAAGGGCCTTAGTAAGCAAAAAGATTGCCCTTTGCGGGAGAGCTTTTAAGATCGGAAGAGGAACTGCATTATGGGGTGAGGTCGATTTAAGGTTGTGTAATGCTTGCATTACAACTTCATCGTCCACAGGTTCAAGGTAAAAATGGCTTAGCTGAGGTGGGCCAGAGGGCACGTCAGCCAGTCCAACCAAGGGCTGGCTGACAGTCAACAGAATCCATGATAGTTTGGCGGATGTCGCAAGTGTTTAGAAATAAAAAAGCGCCAATTGCATTACACTATGAGCATCGGGTTACTCAGCCTGCTTCCTAGAAAAGGGAGCAGATAATTCCTTAGGGATCTATGTCATCACTGCAACCCCCATAATTGCGACGGCCGAAAATGGCAACTTTATATTATTTTTCATTTAACCCTCTTTACACCACATATATATATGTGGGGGGAGACCCGCCACACACTCCCCATATTACTAGAATATCACATACCCACCCCCACATATGTATGTGGTGTAAGGGGGTGTAAAAAAAAAAACAAAAAAAAAAAGAAGTCAGGCATGTCAGCAGTTGCAATTATGAGGGCGACATTTTGGGTTCATTACCTTCCTTACCCACCAAAAACACTTCCCTGGAAGAACAGGGCGCAGTGATTCGATTGTTGCTGATAAAGCCAAATATTATGCCAATCAGTTTGTGATAGCAGGAGACCGCAAGATTATAAGAGGCACGATATTCCTCACAATGCCACTTTTTCCAGGCGACAAGCCTATTTCTGTTCACAAAGGTCAGAGGTAAACCAGGTGGCTGTGAGTTTGGATCTCCCAAAATGAGGTTTCCTCCATTCCTGAGTTTTTACAGCCTATAATGGAGGAAGGCAGAAACATTTCATTTTGACCCGAGGCCATGGGGTGAGAGTTCCCAATCTTAGAAGCGGTTAAGTAGGCAACCACTGCTCATGCCCCAGAAGGTCCCTCCATGGCTTATTTATATATGATGGATAAACCCTTCATTGCGGGGCTGGGAAGAAAAACATAAATTAATACTTCAATTTCCAATTTAGTTTTTAGAAAGGAGGACATTCTTTTTATGGGCTCTCACCTTTAAGCATATAGTAAAATTGGAGTGAACTCATGTTGGTTTCAGCCATGTCTTTGAGAACGGAGTGAAGTCACTAGATCAAATCATACAAGATGTCACATTTTACAATTCCCATCTTGGCTAGTTCAAAATTTCAAGTTAAGCAGCATTTAAAGCCACTTTCCCCTGTCCAGAAATACATGTGAATAGCAGTAGGGTGGTATACTAAATGTAGAGCCATTAATGACATGCCAACTATACAGTTTGCAGTATTTCCGACAGTCTCCTCAACAGAAGGTAACCCCAACAGGATGGTTTCGAGATCAAAATATTTTCAAATTGTACATGGTGATCCTGAGGTATGTGTAATCTCAGGCAACCACGTGGCGGTGTTGGAAAAGGTGTCCTGTGAAAGTTTCGAAAACAGTTTCGAAATACAAAAGTTTCGAAAGAAAAGGATCGAAAAAGAAAATTCGAATGCATTTGTTTTCAAATACATGTTTGTTTTTTTTGGTTCGTATAATTAAATTAGTGGTTTTTCCCAAAGAAACAGGGGTTTGGGGGTAACCCCTAAAAAAAAAAAAAAAAAAAAAAGAAAATGAAAAATGCATTCGAGTTTTTTTCTCCATCCTTTTGTGTCGAAACATTTGTATTTCGACACTATGACTGTCGAACAAGTGACTATAAACCTTGGAAAACCAAATAGTACGTCTCAAGGCCATTAACATCTGTGCCCCTATCTCTTATAGTAGCATTCAAATATCACATTTAATCTTAAAAGGAGTGTCAGGGGCACTCTTAGCAGCTACCCTGATTACCAGCAATAGGGTACATGGGACCAACCAAAATCCCTGCAGGAAGAATGTAAAACTCAACCATAGGGCAAAGTTTACGGTCTTTGTTATCAATCAAAATGACAGGGATTACACTAGAACAGCAGCTCGTTCCAGAAGCTCTCCTCCTCCAAATGTGGGTTACATCGTTTTAAAGAGATGGTGATTGGTTAGTCGAGGAAAACTATATTTGTAATCCATAGGGGTTAGTATGGTATTGGATTGCCATATCTGGTGGTTTCTCCTAGGACCACCTCTAAATGTTACAATTACAAAGTTGCAGGTTAACAGGGAAATCATTGGCCCCTTCAACAATGTGTGCTTAACGTGAAAGGTAGCTACAGAGTGGGCAAAACAGGTCTTCTCAGCCTTGAGACCTTGTACAACTACCAGGCGGAGTGAAACTATTCAAGGCAATGGGAACGATAACAAATGTGCTGTGTGTTCCCAATAAATTGCAATCTCTGATCGCCTGACCCCTGAGCACGCACACCCCGCTTTGAACCTTTGTAGTAATTGAATCTTTCCACCACTGGTTCGAGGGGAACAGTCCACCCCCCTCCCATCCCACCACCTCATTTCTCTCAAATGAATAGGCATGGTGCAATTCTTCCAGGTCATGTGGGAATGGACCACACAATAGAGCTTTCCCGCTTGTAATTATGAGGATAATAATCTATATTCCTTGCAGGTGCATTATCGCCTTGGTAAACTGTAAACCTTCCGTCTCTGCTTGTCCTTGGCTAGTATGTGCACCATGTCTGTGCTGGAAGCTCTGTCTGCCTTTAGCTGAATCAGGCTGTCAGCCTCTCCATCTATTCAAAGTTCGTCTTACTTTCCCCATTCACTTCAATGCACCTATGGGCTTCCATCTTTGTTCGTATGCCCATCCATGTTAGTCGCAATTAAGCATAAGTAAGCTAATTGTACGTATTCTTAGCATCCTGCTGTTTTCGCATAAGATTTACTGGTGTGAGTGTGTCTGTCCTCTAATTACTAGGAGTCATAAGCATTTGTTTTGGGTCTATCTGCAATAAACAAATGTCTGTGTAGCTTCATGCATAGATGCTTTTATGCTTCATGTCTAACGCATCTATGCCATGTCAGTAGTGAGGTCATCAGCTTTGTGGTTATAGTCAGTCGACTTGCTCGATCAATGACAACTCCTTTCCATATTGTCAGTCGGGCACGGTTTGAATCACTGAGAGAATAGCGTTTCTCACATCTGTGATACATCAACGATGTCGGTATTATCTATTTTCTTTATATTGCGCTCAATACACAAGTGTTTCAGAGCGCGACAAAGGTCCTAGCAGTGATGCATATCTCGTTTCTCTGCTTTCAGGCTGAAAGTCAGGTGGGGTTTTAGAAGGCCACATTTGGGTCTTCCACTTCAAGATGGGAATTGTACTGGTCAAACCAGCAAGGATTTGAAGGTACTAAGGACCAATAGGGATGTTAAATATATAAATCACTTTTGGTGGTATCAATACTTGAGTGAATCCCTAAACAATGGATACTGGAAGTACTAGTCAATTTGACATTCAACCTCATTAAATTAAAAGAATATAGGAATAGCACAGGCCACAAGTTCAAAGAGTGAAACGTAACAGAGCCCCATTTGAATTCCAAGTGCTCTGCAACCTGTTGCATCGACCCAGCGAGTGGACATTTTGACAATTGCTCCATTCTATATGGAGGGCAGAACACTTGCTCAGCAAGCCCAATTGGCAGATCACAAAGCTAGGTTCATGCTCAATAAATACCATAATAATAAACACATAAAAGATATGTTGGTGTGAGGAGCCAGGAATGAAAACACTGAAAGAATTTTAGGATTATCATCAAACCTTTATTAAAATTATTAAAGAGGTTGCAAAATGCCTCACTATGCCGAATCTAGGAGGTATTTCTCCACCTCAACCAAAACAAAATGGGTCTGTCCTACGTCAAAATGTCCAAAGCAAAAGAACATCCTGTGTCTGAAATCCTATTCTGGTGCTCACAGACTAAAAAACAAAGAAGGTGAAAAGGATACCGTTTCTGGATTTCAAGGTGCACAAATGTTCAAATTCAACAAAAAGTAGTAAATCCAACCACAAAGTTCCAAGTGGACAAATGTTCACAGTTCCAGGAAATAGCTCCTTTCCCCAGATTCCACAACAGAGGTTCCAGAAAGAATAGTAAAACACCTGATCAGTTCTGGGGAAGGACTCCCTTCCCCGGGGTTTATCTACAATTTTCAGCTACTCTAAAGATTCTAAGGGCATGCGACTTCCTAGGGAGTCCCTTTACTGAATTACAATTTAGGTGCAGGTCCCAGACTCACAGATTGCCTTGTATACTCTCCTGGCACCTTCTTCACTCTTATAGCACTTCACAATCTCAAAGGCATGTATCTTTGAGATTCTCTTTCCTTCTGTACACACTACATACTTTAGCCTTTACACACACAGAGGTATATTCTCCTGCTAGGACGTTCATACAATTAGTTTTAAACAAAACGCTTGTTTTCACCTGGAGCATTCTCTTGCCAAGGCATTCATAGTTACTTTTCCCTTTTATCCATGAATCGATAGAAACCCAAAGGTGTTGTATCGTTCCTTGCTTAACAAGGAACAAGTTACTTACCTGTAACTGTTGTTCTCCAGCATGGGTCTGGCATGGATTCACATGCTCATGAATATTCCCCGTCGTCAGGCTGGGAATCCTCGGTAAAGAAAAAACCAGTATCAGTTTCGTTTCTGATCTGTCTTTCGTAGTAATAACCAATCACTGGTCTCTGCGTCATACTGACCACAGCCAATGACTGCCCTCTACCTAAGCACCGCCTCTGGCAGCCATCTTCAGATTTGGAAGCACGTGAAGTGGCAGTATGACCAAGTGAAGAGCCGCAGAGGGGTAGGCGGGAGGGTTCGCATGTGAATCCATGCCAGACCCATGCTGGAGAACAACAGTTACAGGTAAGTAACTTGTTCCTTCTCCAGCATGGGGTCTGGCATGGATTCACATGCTCATGAATAAAGAATACATAGCAGTACACACATGCACAACCACGGGAGGTGGCAAAGGCTCAACATTAAGCATCACATCAACTCAACATTAAGCATCTTACCTCCTCACCAGGCTCACCTCAGGCGAACAGGTTGCGCAGCACTGCTTGGCCGACCCTGGACTCCTCCCTGGAATCCCGGTCGACGCAGTAGAATTTCGTGAAGGTGTGCGTCGACCTCCACGTAGCAGCCCTGCATATGTCCAGCAGGGGCACACCAGATAGGAACGCCGTGGTAGCTGCGATCGCTCTGGTGGAATGGGCTCTCGGACGGCCAGGCAGCGGTCGGTTTGCCAACCGGTGACAGTACATGATACAGCCGGAGAGCCATCTGGAGATGGAAGCCTTCGAGAGAGCCTTCCCCTGATTGACAGGTCCAAAGTTCACAAAGAGTTGTGACGTCTTCCGAAAACCTTTCGTGCGGTCCACGTAGAACTTCAGCGCTCTAGCTACTTCCAGCGAGTGCAAAGTCCTCTCAGCCGGCGACGAAGGCGACGGGAAGAACACAGGTAACACCAAGGGTTCGTTGAGATGAAAGTCCGACGGTACCTTGGGCATGAAGGAGGGGTGCGTCCTGAGCACTACCCTCGTGTCGTGGAAAGTCAAGTACGGGGCCTTGCAGGAAAGGGCCTGGATCTCTCCCACTCGTCGTGCGGAGGTGATGGCCACGAGAAAAGCTGTTTTCCACGATAGAAACTTCAACGGGGCCGAGTGCAGAGGCTCGAACGGAGGTCCCATGAGTTTGGTCAGCACCACGTTGAGCTCCCACGCCGGGGCCGGAGCCTTCACCGGCGGGAACGATCTGAACAGTCCCTTCATGAACTCTTTCACCAGACGATGAGACCACAAGGACGTCCGGCCCGTGGTTCTGGTGTATTGGGAGATCGCAGCAAGATGAATCTTGATGGACGCGTGTGCCAGACCAGCTTTGGCCAGCGTCAGCAGGTACGGCAGCACTTGGGGAGCCGTAATCCGTAGAGGGTTAATCTTCTGTGCGTGGCACCAGACAGAGAACCTCTTCCATTTGTGTCCGTAGCATTTAAGAGTCGAGGACGCCCTGGCCTTTGCAAGAACCTCTCTGCAATCGGCCGGTATGTCGTATCCTCCAAACTCTAGCGCTGCAGGAGCCAGGCCTGCAAGTTCAGCGACTTCGGGTCGTGGTGGAGGATGGCGCCTCCTTCCCTGGAGAGTAGATCCGCGTCCGCCGGCAGCTTGATTGGCGGGGACGCCGACAAGTCCAGAAGGTCCGGGAACCATATCTGCCTCGGCCACGCAGGTGCGACGAGGATCATCCTGCACCGTGACCTCTTGAGCTGGTTGACGAGCCGGATTAGCAGAGGCAAGGGAGGGAACGCGTAGAGGAACAGGCCCTCCCAGGGGAACGAGAAAGCATCGCCCATGCTCCTCGTCTGGGGAAACCTGCTGGCGAACCTCCGGCACTTGGTGTTCGTCGCCGTCGCGAACAGGTCGATCTGGGGTGTGCCCCACCGTCGGAAGAGGCGATCCACCAGATCCTGCCGTAGTTCCCACTCGTGGCACGAGCGCAGCTCCCTGCTGAGTGAGTCGGCGATGGTGTTTTTTATCCCTGCCAGATGAAACGGCACCAGAAGAATCCCTTGGGCGACGGCCCAATGCCACAGGTCCTGCGCCTCCTTGGACAGCGCTGGGGACCTGGTTCCGCCCTGTTTCCTGATGTAAAACATGGTGGTGGTGTTGTCGGTGAAGATCCTCACCACCTTGCCCTTGAGGGACGGAAGGAAGGACCTGAGGGCCCAAAACACTGCACGGAGCTCCAGGACGTTGATATGCAGGGACTTCTCCCTCGGGAGCCAGAGTCCCCTTGCGTGCAGATTTTCGGTGTGCGCTCCCCACCCTTCTAGGGAGGCATCCGTGGTCACAGTCACCTGGTGGGCTGGGGTCTGGAAGTCCATGCCCGCCGTCAGATGCGCGCGGGTGCCCCACCACCGTATCGCTCGTCGGAAACTCTCGTCGAGCTTGATCCTTTCCTCGAAGCTGCCCGTCGTCTGGATCCAGCGCGCATCCAGGAACTCTTGCAACGGGCGCATCCGGAGCCTGCACATGGGAATGAGGTAGATGCAGGAAGACATCATCCCGAGGAGGGACTTGATGGACCTCACCTTGGCCGCGTCGGCCACCAACATCCGTTGCACCTTGCCCAAGATGGTCCTGGTCCTCTCCTCCGACGGGGAGGCCAGAAGGGACACTGTGTCGAGCCTCGCTCCCAGAAACAGTGCGACTTGCGCGGGCACCAGGTGGGATTTGGCGTAGTTCACGGAGAATCCCAGGTCCGTGAGGAGTTGGACGGTCCTTGCCGTGTGGACCACGGCGAGCTCCCTCGTCTTGGCGCGGATGAGCCAGTCGTCCAGGTAGGGGTAGACGTGAATCCCCTCGCGGCGCAGCTGCGCCGCCACCGGTGCGAGGCACTTGGTGAAAACCCTGGGTGCCGACCGCAGTCCGAAGGGAAGGGCTTTGAACTGGCATCCTCCCGTCTTCTTCTTCACGAGGAAGTAACGCGAGTAGACTCCGGAGCCCCGAAGCCTCTTTGGGACGAGTTCGATGGCGCCCTTTCTGAGCATCGCCTTTACCTCCAGGAGAAGTTGAGGGACGTGAAGTTCTTTCCTGGCCACGGGGGGGACGCGCGGGCACCTTCTTTGAAACTCGAGCGCGTGGCCCCGGGCCAGGGCGTCCAGCACCCAACGGTCGGTGGAGATGGACTCCCACACGCTGACGAAGCCCGCCAGCCGGCCTCCCACCGGGGTGCTTCGGTGGGGGCCCGACCCCACGGCCGGTTCAATCCTGCTTGGACGCGGCCTTGCCGCCTTGGCCTCCTTGGCGACGACGGCGGGGTCCGCCAGACTTGCCTCGTCCTCTGTAGGCCTCTTGCGACGACGAGCGGGCCGCTTGACGGTAGGAAGCGAAACCGCCGCCGGAACCTTTGGAGGCGCCCTTGCCTCCGCCGCTCCGAAAGGGCGTCCGCCGTTGCTGCAGTACTCCAAGGGCCCGGGCCGTCTCAGTATCCGCCTTGATGGCCTGAAGGGAGTCGTCCACTGTCTTCCCAAACAGGTTGTTCCCGTCGAAGGGCATGTCCAGGACCCTGGTCTGGACGTCCTGCCGAAAGTCCGTAGCCTTGAGCCATCCGCGACGTCGAAGGCAAACGCCGTTGCCCATCTGGCGGAACCCAGTGTCGGCGATGTCCGTCGCCACGGTGATGGCGTGGTCCGAGGCCACCTCACCTTCCTGCAGGATCTCAAGGGCCTCCGCCCTCTTGTCGTCCGGCAGAAAATCCAGCAGGGGAGCTATCTTGAACCAGAGTTCCCTGTCGTAGCGGGCCACGATAGCCAAGGCGTTGGCCGCTTTAATCGTCGTCGCCGCCGACGAGATGACTTTGCGTCCCATGGTATCCAATTTCTTTCCCTCGCCGTCCGGCGGGGAAGTCGACGTGGAGGCCGCACCCCCCCCCGCTTTCTTCCTGGCTGCCGCGGAGACGACGGAGTCCGGGGTAGGCTGCGCCCGGAGGCATAGGGGGGCCGAGTCCGGGACCCGGTACTTTTTCTCGTACCGGTCTCTTCTCGCTGGCGTCGTGGAAGGGTTCTTGAGGAGGGAAAGGCCCTCATCCCAAATGTCGTCCAACAGAGGCACTGCGAGGACCGTCTTCCTCTTGGTCTCGCGCCGTTGGTAAAGGAAGCCTTCCTTTTTCTTCTCCTCAGGGCAGAGTTGGAAAAGCTCGGATGCCCTGGCGATCATTGAGTGGAACGATCCAATCTCGTCGGGCGGAGAAGCCCTGGTGGGAGGCGACGACGGAAAATCCTCGTCGTATGCCTCGTCGTCCGTACCCGTCGCCGCCGTGTCAGTCCCCGTATCATCCCCTCGGGTGGACGGGGAGGAGGGCTGGACGGGGCGCGACGGTTGAAAAGGAGGCGGTGGATGAATCCTTCTTTTCTTGGTAGGGGGAACACCAGAAGGTCCCGGTTCTGGATCCCCCGACGGGAGAGGTTCCTCCGTCGGTAACGGTAGTCTCGTCCTTATCTCGGAGCATAAGGACTGTATAGCCAACAAAATGGCCGCTGAGTTGTCTTGCGGCGCTGGCAGAGGGGAATCCGACGGGCGAGCAGGGGCCCCGTCGGTATCCTCGACGATGTCGTCGTCGTCACCTGCGTCGGGGCCCATTCCGACGGGCTGGTCTTGTTCCACGCCTAGGCCGTGGCTTAAGACCTCGATCAGTTCCTCTTCTGAGGTTGAGGCCGAATCTACGACGACGCCCTGCCCCCCCTTCTTCCCCACGGAGGGTTTCACGGGGGTCCTATCGATGGGCACGAAAGAAGACTCCCTCCGAGGAGGCAGGGAGATTCTGGGCCCCGAGGCCGCCACCACTGGTGCAGCCTCCACAGGCTGGGCCAGGGCCGCCGCGACCGTTTCGATAGAGGGCTTGGTCGAATGGATCAAGGCCTTCACCACCTTAGGTGCGCTCACCGCCTTATCCTTGAGGGAGGGGGCACTGCCACGCTCCTCCTCTGCCTTAGAGCTCGACCGGGATCTCTCCAGGAGCTTCGCCGGGTGCTCGGCCTTCCTCTTACCCGACCCAGAGCGTTGGCTCGTGGTTGATGGTGCCGGGGAGGGTGCGCCCTGCCTGGCGCCCGTAGAGCCCGACCGTTCGGCGCTCCCGGTGCCAGCGGACTCGCAGTGCTTGGCCTTATGTTGGGCCCCCGTCGCCGGGGCGCCCTCAAAGGTCTTAGAAGACCGCTCAGATTTCTTCTTCTTCTCGCCAGACGGGCTCTTACCCTCCAGCCAGCTGGCGAGACGTTGATGGCGGTCCTTCATGGTCCGTTCCGACATGTTGCCGCAAAACGCACAGTCCTTCTCCACGTGCGTCTTGTCCCCATGAAGGCAGTAAAGGCAGAAAGAGTGTTCGTCCTCCTTGAAGACGTTCTGCAGCTGGCATCCAGGGCAGGCCCTGAACAGCTTTCCGGGCGTCGAGCTTCCCTTCTCCTGGGCCATCTCCGAGACCGGGCCTGAGAAGCTTCTGGAGTCCTCCGAAGCGTAGCTCGACGAAATCTTCACCCTTGAGGGGCACAGATGAATCCGACACGGGTCCCCGTTGATCGGATGTAGTATCGGTGGAGCTTGAGGCTCTTTTGACCGAAAGAATCGAAGTTTTTGTGAAAAAGCGCGAAAAAATAGCACTAACGCTCGAGAGCAATAGCACGAGGATCCCAACACATGAACGTGCGGTAAAAATCTGAAGATGGCTGCCAGAGGCGGTGCTTAGGTAGAGGGCAGTCATTGGCTGTGGTCAGTATGACGCAGAGACCAGTGATTGGTTATTACTACGAAAGACAGATCAGAAACGAAACTGATACTGGTTTTTTCTTTACCGAGGATTCCCAGCCTGACGACGGGGAATATTCATGAGCATGTGAATCCATGCCAGACCCCATGCTGGAGAATGTTAGTTTCAATAATAGCTATCTTTGCCATACAATGGGCGTTTGCCCTTTTACCAAGTCCATTCGTATTTGACTTTCTCAATTATGTCTCTTTTGGGAAATGGGCTCAGCGACCCCGTTCGTGGCACAGCTTACAAGATTGTAAACCTTTTCACGTTGTTCCCGTGTTGCTTCTATGAAGCAGCGCACACCTTTAGGTAACCCGGTAACCCTTCCACCTTCCTTGGTCTTACCGGGTGCTTGTAGTGTCCCTTGTGCTTCTCAGTTTCATTTTCATCCATTTTGCTGGCTCAGCGCGCGCCCCGTCAGCCACTGCGCCCTTGCCGTGTCCTTCTGTGCTATATACGGTTTCTCTGCGTTGCGCTCTCGGGTGGCAAGCCGACGGCATTCTGGTTTCCACCTCCACTATTTGATCTGCCCCGACCAAGTTTCCCATAGCGTCCTCTTCTCCAGCGTACTTTTCGGTATCCGTGCAAGTCGCAGTGCAGCCCAGCGTTTGCATCACTCTCTGCTTGCTGTCGGCTGCGCTGGTTTCAAACTTCCCGGCATGATTGAATAATCGGGACTACACCGTTTTGTCGGCTTACCGTTCTTAGTGATCATTATTCTGTCCTTCCTCATCTCCGTGGTTACCATATCGTTCTTTATATGAGGTTGAGGAAGCTGGTTTAAAATCTTATTGAGAGTGATTATTACTGCTCTGCCTCTTTCTCATCTCAGTAGTTGATTTACTGGCCTTTGTGTCAGGTTTGGGAATAAGAGGAGTGGGTCTGGCAACAGATTGGAGGAAAAGTGTTAGTGTGCCATTAGGGCATGAATAATGGAGGGAAGAACTGCAAAAGGGAACGCAGGGCATGTGATTTCCCCCCCCACTGAAGTCATGTCATTCCCTGAGGGTCGCATCCCCCAGGTGGTCCTCCCACATATAGCCGTCCCCAGGGTCAGGAACAGGTAGCGGCTGCCGTCCCTGGCCACATAGGGAGAGGCCACCTCTGGAAAAAGGAGTGATGACATAATCAGAATCATCAAAACGGCCTAAAATAAATGAAGTCCTCTGTCCATAAATGTGATTCTAACTTACTTCCTCTTCCTACTCCTCTGGCAGATGGGTTCTGACCCCCATACTCCTATATCCATACCATAGGTTATATCTGTGTTCACAGTCCAAACATAGTTTATGTACAGCTGAGTGCCACACACACGGGTCAAGCCAGGTCTCTGGTTCTCCTTGAAACTTGTGTCTCGCACAGTCCTTGTCCCTTTGTATTTCATCCTCCTGCAGTCAGAGGTTCTTTCACTCTCTTCCTCTGCCACTCCCACTCTAGGGCTCACCCTTGCTCTCCCTCTGTGCTCCTTGGTTCTTTCACCCACACTGGGCTTCTCTGTCTCGTTTCCCCATTCTGGGGCCTCTTGGCTTTTTCTCCACACCAGGGCACCTCTGTTCTTTCCCCACATCAGTGGATTTTCTCTTTTGCCTCCGAGGCGTCTTTGGTTCCTTCCCCACACTGGTGACTCTTGGGTTTTCTCCACACTCTGGGACCTCTTTTGGTTACTCTGTCCACTCTGGCCTTTGGGCTTCTCGAGCCCCACTCTGGGGCTATTCTCCTTACAACCCCACATTGAGGTGTTTAGTCTATTTGTGCTCTGGGGCATTTCGCCTTCTCACTCCTTCCTGGCATCAGCCAACTCCTTCCTCTCACGATGGCCAAG
Organism: Ambystoma mexicanum; assembly: GCF_040938575.1. Lineage (NCBI taxonomy): Eukaryota > Metazoa > Chordata > Amphibia > Caudata > Ambystomatidae > Ambystoma > Ambystoma mexicanum. Next base: position 302,771,214 of record NC_090935.1, on the reverse strand, counting down.
TAGGGGAAACAAGGGAAGTCTATGGATATCCTCACCCTGACGAATGCCACCGCGGACAAAGGGAAAAAGCAGGAGCTTCGACCCAAAGCACAAATCCATGCACAGGATCTCCGCCTACCCCAAGTGGAGCCCCCTGCCAGTTAATTAGGGCCTGCTACACCTTTTGCAGGAGATCAAACGTGAAATACAGTCCAGCACGGCAGAACTGAGCTAGAAGAACAACCCTGGATAAACAAGTCCTTGGCGCAAAATATCAGACCTGCAACCTTGAGGACACCACCTGTGAGAAATCATTCGAATTGGCAGAACTGGGCAAAAGAATCGAAACTCTTGACTCTGCTACTGCACAGCTCCAGGCAAAAAAGGACCTTAACAACAGAGCCAAGAGAAAAATCAGAATCAGAGGCATCCCCAAACTTTGAGCTCAAAGAATGTGTACAAGACCACGATGTTCCATCCTTTCCCCATCAGACGGTGAACGCATAATCCTGGAAAGCAACCATAGCGTATACTCAGCCTCCCAAAAATCAAAGAATCTGATCCCAGATGTTCTCATAAGGGTACACTACTTCAAGGTCAAGATGGATGTCTTGAAGCAAACCCGCCTTCACTGCAAATTGCACCACAAAGATGCCAAGATCCAGCTCTTTCAGGACCTGGCCCCATCCACTCTAGCAAAACAAACATTTAAATCTGTTACATCCTGGCTCACCGACAGGAACATCAAATATCACAGGGTCTTTCCGTGCTCCCTCCTCTTCGCTCGTAACAATAAGTCCTGGGCCCGGTCAGACCAGAAGGATGGGCGGGCCGGGAAGATGGTGCGAGCCTGACCTCACCCCCCCACCCGCCCCCGGCCTGCAGGGGCTTCAGCCACCATGACAGTTTGCCTGGGACAGCCTATGAGCCATCACAGACGTCAGGCCTAAGGTGACCCCCACCGGCAATCTTTATACCTTTGCAGTGATTTGTGTTTCTTCAAATTGCTTCATGCTGTTGCTCTATCCAGACCTTTGAGTGTGCCTTAACATATGCCCCATCACTCCAATTTCCGTAATAGCTGTTCTTGTGTCTCAACGAGAGATGCACTAGAAAGCTGGCTCAGATCCAGTGGCCTTGTCACCACACTAGTTCTCCCTAGCTGCCCCGTGTACCCAGTTTCCACCCTACAAACCTTACCCTTCAGGTCCAAGCCAACAAGCTATGTCCCAACTACTACCATTTGCATCTGCCTCCATGCCTAAATGCCAGATGACCCAAATGTCCCAGGGCCCTCCCCCTCCACTGACCACTCCCCATGTCCAAGGCATTAACTCACCCAGTAAGAGAAAAAGGATTCTCCAATTGCTACACTACTTACTGTTTGGCATTGCTTTCCTCCAAGAGACCCACCTATTACATAGAGACGGGTCACACCTCCAACATCCTATCCCACACCAGTTCTCTGCATCCTACAGGGCCAAAAAGAGAGGTAGCGATCCTCGTTTCCAAGGAGCTCCCGTTCACCAGACTAGTTAATCTCTCATTTAGGGAAGGCCAAGTTCCACATTCATTGAAGGAGGCCTCGACCACGCCGTTCCAAAACAAAAAAAACAGTAACTTTGATCCAGCTGTGGCAAAAAAACCTTAGACCCATAATAAATGTGCCATATTTTAAATCGGGCTTCAGAGCTCAGCACATAACCGAAACTGCTATGCTGGATATCAAGTCCACCCTGAAGTTTAGTGGACAGAACATCCAGCCATGCTGATGGATCACTCAGCGGTGTTTGATCTGGTCAACCACACACTTCAGGTGGCCAGATTAAAGGCCACCTATCTAAAGGTAAGGGGATATTGAGAGAAACTGACACTAAAATCTTTTCTGAGCACAGATTTGATCAGACTCTGAAGCAACCATGCTTTTTTCTAAGTTAAAATAAATAAATAAATACATTATACCAGGGTGTGAGCCAAACAGGAGTTTAGGATACATGAATTTCTACCTGCATATCTGCTAATTTCTAAAAAACAGATTTTTATCAAATTTAAAAAGACCATTGTTTACTGGATGTCTAGATAGTTAGCTAGGTATCCCTTGCTATGGCGGTCGACCGGTTTCAGTGGTATTCCATTGCTAGTCTTCCACTTTCTTCAGGACCCAATATAAATCATTAATCTTAATATCTACGGTCGCTTACAGATTTTGATGCGGTCAAACAATGTCAGCCACAACCCGCCATCATGTTCCATTAACTGTTACTTGGTGCAATCAGATGGTGTTCTACTTCATATTAATTCTTTCTTGCACCACTGAATGATGCCTTATTGTGTATATGGCAGTTTACTTATGATATGGCATTTATAAAGCACCCATACACAAGTGTTTCATTTGTAAAGCGCACCTAACCCAAAGGTATTTGGGCGCATTAATTGAAAATTACAGCATTGTTACAATAGATTAATTACAGTAGTGATACGGATGAATAAAATGGGAAAGAGACATTTCAGGTACATTTTCGGACAGCGCAGATACAATTGTAAACATGGAACGAAGTTCAAAAGGAAGGTTCAGCTTTTAAAGCTGGGGGCATGGAATGCCAAATTTTTGCAGCTAGTACCGGGAAATTGTATTCCCCCCCCCCTGCTTTATGTAGTTTATATCTGGGTATCATTAGAAGGTGGGCATGAGTGGACCGGGTGGGTCGATTAGTTTGATTCTTTGCCAATTTGTTTACTAGATATTTTTGGGCTGAGTTTGAGAGGCACTTGTGTGTTAGTGATATAGCTTTGAATGCAATTCTATCCTGAACTTTGTTAAGTATTTCAATCCGGTGACGCACACTTTAGTCTCAGCACCGTATGCAGTGCGCAATTGAAATGCTTATGTTAGATTAGATTTGATTCAATATTGAGATGGTACACCACTCATATCACACCAGGGAATAAGAGCACTTCTTGATTTTAGGTAGGATAGCACTGGAGTTAGAATTCCCCCAGAAATGTTCCCTCAGCCCACATATAATCATTTCTAAGTGGCTAAACAGAATCAGCAGGTAATCAGGAATGATAGACAAGAAACAGAAAAGAAATCTGACTTTCCCTCCCCAAACAAGAGAGAAAAACGGATCTGAACCCTGGCAATGCAAAAATGACACTCAGCAATGGATGGATAAACAATGAATGTGTCTAAAACTCTTGAAACAAAAACAATTCTTTACTGAGTAACACTGGAAAGTTACTGGCAATCACAAGCAATAGATGGAGCAAAAAGCATATAGTTCGAAATGGAATGGAAGATTGAAAACAGTTTATAATCAAAATGACACTTTGTAAAATTAACACTTTTGCAAATCCCACCTGAATTTAACAAAACGATTTTTAATAAAAACGGGTGAAATATTTTAATTAATAATTTAGTGAGTTATGCAAGATCTAGTGAGATGCATTTGAGAAAATAAAGGTGTGAAAAAGGGACAGACATCTATTTTGACAAGGACAGTTTCTCTGCACTAGGGCATTCAGGCTAGGCTACAAGATTGGGACACAGTAAACTCTAGGGTAAATCCACGGTATCAACCCTAGCACCCCCGCGCCCGCCCTGGCGGACCCAGTCCGATCACCCGAGGGAGGACTAAGGGCTTAGGATTTCACAAGACAAAATTATTAAAGAAGTTGGCACTAGCACAAGGAATCAAAGGCAGGGTTTCAAGAATGATTTTTGACAATATGACAATTATCAGGATAAGTATATGGTGACTTAGAGATTGGAACTAAGGGCAAGGCAAGGTAGACTACGATTTTCTATGGTTCCTATTGGTACTCACAGTGCACTTTTAGTTTGGACTTTGGACAGTCAGCACTCTGGATCACCACACGGATCTGGTCTAACACAGGGCAGCCGGACAAACTCAGAGGGACAGTCAGCTGGGCAGGGACTGCATACAAGGACTGCAATTCTGGTTACTGGATACTATAGGTAATCATGAGAGCGGATAGCAGCAGCATGCAGTGAGTGGCAGCAAGCCAGGTTAATTCAGGATGCTTCCCAAACCACCACAGCGATTCCCTTGGTTATGGGGATTATTTTAGAATTGAGGCCTAGCTGAAGTGGGATCAGCAATTGCTTGGGATCTGGAGTTCAGGCGTATGAATCAGGAAGTGTTCTGAGTGCTAGTCAGGGGCCCTTATTAATAATGTCAGATGACATCATTACAGTATATGACAGGGGCAGGATTCACTACCCATGCCCCTAACAATAGGATTGGGCAAGGGCATAGTCTCCCCCTTGCTCACAATTGGTTGGATATCAGAAAAGTGATGTCATGTTTAGGAGGGGATTTTTACTATATCTAGAAAACTCCCAAATTTACTTTACAGAAAATCAGATTTTGCCAAAAACACACACCTGCAGTTGCAGCCTCTTAGTAAGTCAGATACACAGGTTACATATTTTGTGCAGCACAGATTAATCCAAACCTCCAGTCTGTGCGACCTTGTTTAGCCTTTGACACATTTTGATAATTTTACACATTAAAGATTTGGCCTAAAATTCTACAATTTTATACACAGATGCAGATTGTCCCCAGGGATGTATGTACACAATTTAACATTTGCAACATGGATGCTATTCTGGTAATACAATATATATCACCATTTCTGTCCAGAGTGTGTCACGGCAGTCTACCAAGTTTTCAAACAGCCCACAATTCCACATTTACGCTGTGACAATTCCACATTTTACCAATTTTGACAGCTGGGATACAAGTCTTTTTAAAGTTCTTTATAAAATAGTCTTAAGACAAATGGGAATCATTGTCCGTCATTTTCTACTTCCCAGCTAACACCAACTGTCATGTTTCTTCCAAGCAGGATGGGGGTCCTCTCCCATAATTGAAGGTTTTATTGCCCTTCACACTCGAAAGGTGAGTGTCCCAAGACTGCTATTGTCCCAGCCTGGAGCACAGACGAATGTCTGATGAGCTTTTGAACTCCCATTGTCCTGTCCCATACAAAGTTTTTCAAGCTGGCAATTAGCACTTTTGGTGTGCTGGAAGTTTATTGTGTGCCTCACTTCCTAAAGGAAGTTACAGGGCTGGAACTTGAACAACTGGAAGACCAGGTTTTGTTTTAGTTTTTTTTTTTTTTTTTTTTTTTTTTTTTTAGAGCTTGCCATCTCAGCTCAGTTGATTTAAATGTCTTTATTTCCTGTTTTCTGAATCTTGATTTAACAAACCTGTGGAATAAAAAATAGCCTATGCATGTATTTTCACCAGCCACATAATCCCTTTACATAGCTAAGTAGGCAAGCCTTCACTCAACAATTTGTCGAAAAATGGCCCATTTCAAAGTAGTCAGCAAAGCCCATTTTACCACATGTGTTTAAAAACTGCTAACATTTCTTCTAAATTTGATTTTCATCTCCAGCAAATCCACACACTGCCATGCAGCTATGGTTATTCTCTTGAATGCTGGAGTTGTTCTGCAGCATGGATACATGTAAACGGGCATGGCTCAGGTATTTAGAGTTTTTTCTCTGAACAGCTGATTTTTAGATACTTTTGCAAAACAAATAGACATGTTTCCCGTGTAAACTGAAAACAAAGCCCCTGGTTGATTTCTTACCCAGCTAAAATGACTGGGCCTGTCATTCAGGAACTAGCCATGGTTTTGCTAATGCACAATGACTTCTCCTGGGCATGGCCGGGCCTTTTCAATCACAGCAGTTTCATATTACATGGATGGATTTAGCCTCAAAACAGCATTTTTAAAGGTCGGAAAAGGTGTCATTTTAAAGGGAATTTGGAGGTTTTCAGCAAGTCAATGTTGCCTATTTCACTTAATTCAATGTTAAACGTTGCAGAGCACACTGGCCCACTCCTGCGGTGTGTACTCTGTTCCTCCCCGCCTGAAATGTGTGTGGCAGGGTGATGCAGCTATTTTCTTTGGTGGATGTAAAAACGCAATTTTGACGCGCACAGGAGTTAGCACAGCCATTCTGCTGTTTCTTGCTCCAATGCAGCAAAGTGGTGTGATAAAGCACATTTTAGTGGGTCAATATATCCCACAACTGGGAGCCAATGTACATTTCGTTTTACCAAGATAATGTGGTTGGCTCTCGAAATGTTGAGTGCCGCTCTTAACGCATTGTTCTGTAGCACCTGTTTTTTGATGTTACGGCTGTTAGTGCCAAGGTACAGGGCATTGCAATATTCAAGTCTGGACAATAGGAGTGCTCTGGCCAGGGTAATACAACTGTTGAAGAAAGGAAAGCTCTACAGGCATTGATGGGTTTTGATGTGTATGCCGCAGAGGGAGTCACATTAACTTGTCTAGTTAGGGTAAGGGCTGAGTCCAGATAAATGCCTAAGGTTTTCACTTCTTTAGAGACTTTAATGGTGAAGTTGTCAATGTTAAAGGCTTTAAATTGTTCATTTAGTTTATTTAATCGATTCTGCGGTCCGATAAGGAGTAACTCTGTTTTATCGTCATTAAGACAAAGGCCATGGATCATGTGGTCACAGTCTAAACTGAAAGTTACATTTATCTGAAACGGACTGCAAATGTCTCCTGCATATCACTGCAATGGCTGGCTGGCTACAAAGTGTCCTCAAAGGTACAAATAAATATATCCTAAACTCCCGTTGTGCTCAAACCTCGGTATAATCCAGGTGTTTTTCACTTTGAAGCGCACGCACAGTGGCTTTTTTCTGAGTCTGATTAAATCAGTGGCCAGAAAAGATTAGTTGGGTGAGCCATAGCAGGAAGGACAGCTAGCGAATGTTGGAGGGCAACAAAAACAAGATTTACTCGACGTAATTGTGAATGTAGGAATTGCAACCTGACCTCGTGTGAAAAACGGTGTGGGCCGCCTTTGATTCAGGTGTATTGGCCCGTGTAGGATCCCATTTGTGTTTTGTGGACAGATTAACGCCTTAACTGCCAGGCTATTAAACAAGTCATACTCGTCCTTAAAGGACCTGGTATGTTGTTCCAATGCAGTCACTCAATGGATCACCTTCTTGGGCCCCGTACTGCGACCTGTGGAGTCTCACAGGGATCCCGTATCGCCATTACCTTGTTTAACATCTATATTAAGCCTCTGCTCGGTCTCGTGAACCACCTGGTTGTGTAATATACTGCACAGACGACACCCAGGTTGTCCTAGAGTTGTTAGGCGACTATACACAGGACTTTGAAGCTCTGAATCGGACTTTGAATCCACGCCTGGATGGCCTCAAATTCTTTAGCATTCAATAGGGATAAAACTGAGCTCCTTATTGTGGCCTCAGGACTTCCACTTAAGAAATTGTACCCAGACTAGAAAGCGTAAATGCTGGTAGTAGAATCCTAGTAAACAAATATGCAAAAGACACCGAGTACACCTTTTTAAAAAAAAATAGTTTTTATTGGTTGTTCAACAAAAAACATCTGGCAGTGAATAATAATCATGCATTTCAATATTCCATACAATATCAGTGTTTGTCCGCTGCCCCCCCTACTGCCTCCGGAGCCTACTCCACATCACCATTTTGCACCATTCCTCCCAAAAGCATATCCCCTCCCGTCTCTTCATCCGAGCTATTGTCTTCTGGGCATGCCTGGTCCGATAGCGTGGCTGTTAATTGCCTCCAGGCTATCAATGACTGCTTCTTCCTCTCCACCTCTCAACACAGCTTAACTTCACACCACAGTCTCGGCATCCGCCCATTTCCTGAGATCATACCATCATGCCCCTATACTCTGTCTGTTCTTCGCCTTCCAACCCATTGCAATTCTGCGTTTAGCAAAAGCATACGGCAGATCTTTAATTTGCTTATATGTTTCGCTTTACGCGGCATAGGAAACCCCCCCCTCACCATGCACTCCCACACTGATTCCACATCAAAACCAATCTCTTTCTCTGCCAAGCGGTGGGCCACCTCCTCCCAAAATCTCCTTATTTCTGGGCATGCCCAGAACATGTGGAGCATACCCACATTCTCCTCCCCACATTTCGGGCATGTTTGCACTCCCACGTCCTTAAATTTAGCAATCTTCTGGGGGGTCATATAAGCCATATAGGTTACATATAACTGGAGTTGTTGCAATCTAGCGTTCCTAGACACTTTATTGTATCCCTGTACCATCCCCCATAACCCATCACTCATTGGTTCTCCAAACTCCTCTTCGCAATCCTGCCTCAGCTGGGTCAGTTCTTTCCCCGCTCTAGACATCAACCTTTCGTATAATCGGGAGACCTCATGGCCTCCGTCCGATAAATCATAAAAAGTCTCTATGGCTGAGTCTGGTTGACCTGCGAGCACCGCCCCGGGCCAAGCGTCCTTTATCCTCTGCAACAGCCTGGTGTTTGCAGGCCCACATTTTCCACCAGGTCTGTAAACTCCACCGCTTCCCATCTTAGTGTCACCAGTTGTCTCTGCAGGGAACATCGGGAGTAGTTCTCCATAGCCCGGCACGCCCTATGCCACATTTTCCTCCCCAAATCCAGCATCCTTGTCCCACTCTCCTGGCATCCCATTGCTGACCATATCCATTCATTCAGGACAAAGGGGGCACAATCCGCCTTTAGCAATCTGGACTCCAGGGTGGGGTCATCCAAGAGCCACCTTGCTACATACTGCAATTGGCCGGCTAGGGAATACATCTCAAAATTGGGCAGTTTTATGCCCCCTTGTTCATACATGTTCTGTAGTTTCCACAGCGCCACCCTGTTTGAGTTACACCATATGAAACCCCTACGCATATGCTGGAGTTTGCCAACATACCATACATGATATCTAAGATTCTTTGACAAAGTAGTGCAGCAGCCTGGACAACACCTCCATCTTTAACAGTGCCACCCTACCCATCATGGATAAAGGGAGCTTAGCCCAGAACTGCATACACCTCGGTTTTAGCTAACACTTTCTCTGTGTTCTGTTTATGTTCAACCTCTATGCCATGGTATATATCCACCCCCAAGTATCTGAATGTCTCTGTCTCCCATTGTATCTGCAGTATTGGCAGTTAATTCCGTGGTATTTCTTTATATCTGCCCAGGGGTAATATACAAGACTTTTTGGGGTTTACTGTTATGCCCGATATCACTGCATATCGCCCCATGACTTCAGGATATATTGCAAGTTTTCTTCGGGATATGTTAAGTACAGCAACATATCCGCATACATTTAAATCAGATGTCTTCCCCATCTAGTGCCTATCCCCACTTCTCCATATATCCAGGTATATCGCTAAGGGTTCTAGTGCCAGAATGAAAAGCATTGGCGACACTGATGCTGGAAATGCATCGAGTGACAGGGCCTCCATATCCTTGTCCTTTACTGCCTTTTTATTTTGTGTTCTGTCGTGTTTTCTGCACAGGAATTCATGTGGGACTCCTGGCGGTGCAGCTCTCCCTCTTTTGGTTTGGTGAACAGACCCATGGGCTACCCTTACGGCACCCATGGGTGGGTGGGTACAACCCTGTGCCCCTAGTGTATGTTTTTGGGCACCTATGGGATGCCCGCAGAGCAGGTTATGGGCTGGTGGCAGCTCCATGCTTAATTTGACAGGTGCGCTGAGTATCCTCCATTTGAATCAGGTGATTCCTGATTCCTGACAATTTCCAGTGGTGAGAGGTCCCCAGATATACTATCAGTTGATTCCTGATTGCAAACAAGATAGTCCCTGTGGCCTCTTGCTTTCTATTACCCGTTACCTTGTTTTCCCAAAGTCCTGGGAAGCCCTGACTCTGTTCCTTCCCCCTGACTGGCTGTTGGGTGGAAGTTCCATATATGGTGTTGTTGTGAAGTCCAGTCCAGACTGACTGGAGCCTTCCCAGTGACTGTATTTTGTGGGTACGCCCTGTGGGTGGGACACGGGTGAATAGAGTGTGTGACCAATATGCACTTCTTGTTGTGGCGGTCTGGTTTCTGTTATGAGAGACAAAGACTGAGACAGCCCTGCCCGAAACTGGCCTGAATGCATTGTGTAGTGTTGAATGGCTTGGTCCTTGTCCCAATCCACATTCCTTGTTGTGAGTGTCTGAGAGGGAGGAGGATGGCCTGAATGAACTGCGTGCCTGATTGGCTGACTGACTGCATGAATGCCCTTCTGTATGATTGGCTGCTGAGAGTGACCCAGCAGTGTGGATGAGAGACAAGATAGTATATCTGGGGACCTCTCACCACTGGAAATTGTTCAGAAGCTGTGTCTACACTTGAAGAGTAACTGGAACTGCTGATCCTCGACGCCCAGCTGGAAGAAGACGACTTGCTGTTGGATTTGCTTAGACCTGATCTGAAAGCTGCCGAATTCGTTGAAGACTGATCCGAGAGAGGACATGGTAAGGCGCCCTCTTCCCGTGCTCCTAGGGACCATCGAGCACCGCTAAACTTTGCGGAAGCAACCTGGAAGTCAGACCCTCGAAAGGCTGCCGACCCGAGACGGGACCGCTGAGGAGAACGAAACAAAGCACCCGGTCTTCGCGCTGTCGAAGTCTATTGCCGTTGACCAGGGTTCGCAGGTTTGTGTAACTGCTGGAGGCCCGTCAAAGTTGTGTTGCCCAGCCGTGGGAACCACTTGACGCCGTGCCGCCGACGACCGGAGCCGCCCGCTCCTTTGCCTAAGAACATTTGAATCCAAGGACTCCCTTGTCCGCAACGTCGACCGCTTTGTCCCGCCGGAAAAAAAAAAAAAAAAAACCGAGGACGACCAGCCCGCCGAGGAGAATTCACCGGTGGGTTTCCCGCCACCTGAAGGCCACAAAGACAGACGACTCGACACCCTTGTTGGGCCACAGTTCTTCTGAAACTCTGCGGTCCTGAACAATCCATCGCCGAGGTGCCCCGCACATCTCATCCTCGCAGGACGTCGCTGACTAGCACCGCCTGGATCAATGTCGTGGCCTCGGCACCCTTGAACTTCTCGTCGCCGCCGTCGACGGCAAGTTCACCATCTTCGACGCCTCTCGACGATCCGTGGCTCCTACTTTAAAGGGAGTCACTCAAAAAGGATCCTTCGACGTATTTTCGAAGAACTCTACTCCACCAGGTACATTGGGGGGGGTAAAACCTTAATAGGAGGAAATAGGGCTATTGAACAATATATGGACTGGGCTTGTGCTATACATCTTTATTTTACAGGTTGCACAGGTGGGGGGGAAGCTCCACACAGAACTGTACTTAAGGGTAGAGGCCAGTACTCAACCTATTGTTTCAACCATCTTGCTTTCTTTCCTATCTCTATTGCTGGTTTCCTCATTATCGATCTGTGTGACATTTTAACTGTACAGTTAATGCACTTTAATGAGATTTGATAACATTGGTGGTACCACTTTAGAATTGCATATATTTATCATTGTTGAGTTCCGAGTACAAAGTGCGTTATGGTGATCGTGTACATACCTTTGAATATTAATTATATAAAGACTGTTTGCAGTAATACAGTGTGTGGACATTCCTTTGTGGGGGTTCTGGGACTACACTGTACTTAAGAACCAGCCTGCATCACCTCTTGAGAAGCTAGGCCTTGATTGCTCGTCCATTGCTACCACAATAGAGAATCTTGGCTGGGGTCCTCTGTGCCTCTCCTCTACCATATAGAGAGCAGAAGTACAGACACCCCCCTCGGGTCTTTACAACTTCGAGCTGTGAATCCTCACTGGTAGGGATCAGCAATATAATCAATACAGTGTTGAGCCTAACAATTAAAGAATCCCGGTTGGAGGTGACAAAACAAAGGTTAGATCTTTCAGCAATACAACAAGCCCTTGGTTCAAAAAAGAAGGAGGAAGAAGACATCTCCCGGCAGCTGCAGGACCCCATGATTCACCTTACAATTCCCTCTGGTTCAGTTCAAGAAGAGGGGGAGGTGGGTGAGGATGAAATACATCAACCCCTCGACGACACACCCGACTCTTCGTCAGTCCTGGAGGAATTCAGAAGACTGGCTAATGTGGTAGATGGGGTGGATGAAGAGGACCCAGTTCCCATGCAGTCTTCACCAGAGGGGACTGTCCAGGACCCAGAAGAAGATTAATCAAAATCGACTGAAGCAGGACATCAGTTATCCTGATGGCGAAGGAGAGCAACGAAAAAGGAAAGTAGAAAGAGGAGAATAGGAAGGATGGCAAAAAAACTAAGAAGTTGACTAAGGTCAAATCTAAAAAGGCAGAAACGAACGCCTTCCTTAAATCTCTTTCGAGACCAGTGCGAGAAGACCCGGCAGGGGGTCTTAACCCTCACCACAGGTTCGTTATGTAGCAGCCGGACCCACTTCAGGTATGTGGGTCCAAACCTGTATTCCTTCAAGACCGCCATCAGCCAAGGCCACTTAACTGAGTAAAAGGCCTTTACTGCATCCAGCGAAATTATTGCTACTTCTTGGGAGTCCCTTTCTGTTTGTTCATTGACATAATGGAGCCTTCTAAGATTATCGGATATACTCCTATGTGGCACGTACCCGGTCTGGTCAGGGTGAATGAGTTTATGAATGACCAGTCTCTGTCTATTAGCCAGCACCGCCGTCAGAATCCTTCTGTCTTGGTTAAGCATGGACAATGGTCTGTACAACCCGCAGTCCGCGTCTAGTGTGTTGGGTTTAAGGAGCGGGATGATAATTGTCTCTCTAAGTGACTCTGGTAAAGTACCCTTGTCCAGTGCTTCGTTTAACATCGCTAGGACCTGTATGTTTTATAGACCTCCCCTGGGAGTCCATCTGCTCCCGGGGCTTTAAAAGTGGGTAGTAGCTTGATCATCTCTTCCAATTCAAAAACGCATGATCGGGGCCTCCAGGTTCTCCCTTGCCATTGCATCCAGTTTGGGGAGGTTGATATCAGCTAATGTTTCCAATACATCAATCTCCTCCTCCTCAGCTCCATCTGTATATAACTGTCGGTAATATAAAAAAAAAAAAAAAAAACACATGTTCACTCCTTGTGCATCCTGTATTTGTCCCTCCACCCCCCGTGATGCTCTGATTATTTGCCTGGGGGTCTCATTTTTGTATAACCAGGCCAACAATCTGCCTGGTTTGTCTCCCTCTACGTGTTGTCTTGCACCATACCTTTTATATTTTATGTTGCACAAACACTCCCAGTGTTCCCCACAGTCCTGCTGTAGCTGACAAATGGTCTTGGCTTCCTCTAGGGAGTGTTCACCATCCCGCGCTAGTGACTCTAATCTCTTTTCCGCCACATGCAACTCTTTTAAATCTAAAGACCTACAAGGAGGGATAATAGAGATTGCTGCCCCTCTAATCACAACCTTAAATGCTTCCCAAAGAGTGCCCGCTGATTGCACGCTCCCACTGTTGAGTTCAAAGTATTCCCTTATATCTTCCCTCAGGTCCTCCCTGAATACTGTATCTCTCAATGCTTCTGCTCTCAATCTCCATGTGGGGATTCTCACCCTAGGGGAGGAATATTGCCATGTCACTATCAGTGGTGCGTGGTCCGAGAGGACACTTGCTTTATATTCCGATTTTACTACCACCCCCGTTGTTTCCAATGCCACAAAAATGTAGTCCAAGCGAGTATATAAGTTTTGTGGGGCAGAATAGTGGGAATATTCCCGGTCTTGCAGGTGGTGCATTCTCCACACATCCGTCAAACAAATCACTTAGTATGGCCCTCAGGGCCTTAGCAGTCGGGGTGGGGCTTCCAACCTTCTCATCTGATCTATCTAGCCTGGGGTCTAACGTACCGTTAAAGTCGCCACCCCATAGAACTGCTCCTCCTATATACAGGCTGATCTTACTATACAAAGTCTTATAATTGCTAGTGGCATCTTGGTTCGGGGCATACGTATTGATGATACATCTCTATTTCCCATCAGTCCCTTTAAGAGCACCATCCTCCCATCTGGTTCTATTGTGGACTGCAATATTGTAAAGGGGCCATGTGGAGCAAGCCACGTAATGAGCCCTCTGGCATAAGCAGAATAGGGTGCTTCTATGGTGGTTTCCCTCCATTTCCTTCCCACCACAGACTGTTTTTCTTTTGTCGTCAGGTGCGTTTCCTGCAGGAAGGCAATGTCGATCTTCTTTCTTTTCAGGTACATCATAATCTTATTTCGTTTCATATAACTATTTAGCCCCCTGACATTCCAGCTTACTATCCGAAGGTCTTCCATTTCAACCAATTCCTATTCTGCCCCTACCACTCTGCTTTCTCTGCACTATGCTCATCAATTTGTGGCCGTAGGCTCGCCCCTGGACAATCCCCAAGCAGCCCCCCCCATCCCACCAATCACCCCAAACCCCCTCCCAACCCCAAATTAAATCTAACAACTCCCCATCCCCGACCCTCCCCAACCAACCCCAACTGATGCCCAGCTCCATCCCTGGATCTCAGGCTTAGTCCAAACCCCCCCAAACTCCCATTGCTCCCCCCTCCCTCCCGGCCCAACCCCTAACCGGTGCCCAGCTCTATCCCTGGATCTCTGGCTAACCCGCATCTAGCCCCTTCTTGGCACTGCCAGTACTCAGGACACAGCGGGGCAATATCACCCTACTGGTGATTCAGCTAATCTACCTACTGGGGGTAAGGTTGTACTACCCTTGTATGTCCCGATATAATGCTTCAATATGCAGTGCACGTCTGACCTAAGCCTGGCGTTGCTCATGTGTACATTCTAGTCCAAAAAGTCCACATGATTGTACAAACAGTCCATATCGACACCTTGCGTACTTGCTCAGTGTATCCCATCAAGTTTTTACCACTACATTAATCATCAGACTAAGTAAACAGTATTGGAACACACGTTCACTTATCCTGTTCACTCCGCTCCGGGCCTTCTACGTCCGCTGGGCAGCCCTGAGCATCCAGCCAATTCACTGCCGCCTCGGGCGTCTAAAGAAAAAAAAAATGGCCTTGCCCTTGTGTAGGACCTTGAGTTTCGCTGGATACAAGAGCATGTATTTGAAGCTAGATGCTCGGACGACGTTTCACTGCCACATAGTTGAAGCGTTGCCTCTGTACCAGCATGGTGTAATCTGGGTATGCAGTGAGTGTTGCTGATGCTCTATGTATTGTCCCACCCTTGCGAAAAAATTCCAGGATCTTTTCCCCTATCCCTGTAGTTCAATATTTTGGCAATAATTGCTCAAGGAGGGGCTCCCGGGCGGGGCCTCCAGGTCTGGGCCCAGTGCGCCCTTTCAATTGCAAACCCCTGGGTGAGCTCGCCAGCGCCTATTTCCTGGATCAACATGTTCTCCATGTAGTTCGTCGGGTCTAAGCCCTCTTCCCCTTCCAGCAGCCCAACCACTCGAATGTTGTTGCGTCTCACCAGTCCTTCTGCTTCTTCTGCCCTGTCCTCTAAGTGGTGCACCTGTTGTTGCAATATGTGGACCTCTTTGGCGTTAGCAGTACTGACATCAGTGTTAGTTTTTACTGTGCTTTCCAAGCCACTCATTCCTTCAGCCAGGGCTCTCACATCCTGTCGTAGGAGGTTGACGTCCACACCTACTGCATCGATCCCGAGTTCCAGCGGCGTCTTCAATTCCGCTAAAGCTGTATCCATCTTAATCCCCCATAAGGTTTTCAGTGCCGTTATGGTGTCTAGGATCAGGTGGTCGTTTCGTGGCAAGGCTGCCGCCCCTTGTGTGTGTCATCCATTGCCTGTGCAGACATGTTCGGGGATTGTGATGTTTTGGCGAAGATGTTCATTGTGGGCCGTTTCCCTTTAGCTTTGCCACTTTTGAACGGCATTCCTCCCGTCGTCCGCTGGTCTGTGGGGACTGCTCAACAAAGTCTGGTGGTTCTACTGCTGCATCATTCCATGCTACCAAACTCCTAATCTCCTCACTCATCTTTTCCCGCCTCTTCTACTGCTTCTCTATAATCTTCGGTCTTCCCTCATCTCAGCTTGCCCCTCTTAAATATATACACCACTCTGCTATTCGTACCCTCCGTCTCCTTACCTCCCGTGACTCCAGCCCCTCTTCGTTCTCTCGACTTGGCCGGCTACCTTTCCACCTACAACTAAAATTCCACTTTCTCTGCCTTGTTTTCAAATGGTCTTGCTCCTCCTCATCTCTCCTACTCCCCCTCTTGCTTCCTTTGTTCCGCTCACCACTTCCTTCCCCCTGCGCTTCCTCCCGGTTCCTCTCCGTTCCAACTTCTTGATCCTCTGCATTGGAACTCTCTCCCCCTCTCAATCCGCTCTTCTACTACCCTCACCTCATTTCGCACTTCCCTTAAATCCCTCCTCCTCCATTCCCCACCTTGAAGCCTCCCTGCCCTCTCTACTCCCCCCGTCTTTCCCCTCTTTTAATCCCTCCCCTCCCTTCCCACCTTCCCTCTCTCTATTACACTCTCTCTCCCTTCCTTCTACACTCATTCAATCCTTCCCCTGTCCCTCCCTCTACTCTCCTGTTCCCACTCCACTTCTCCCCCCTCTCATTCAATTGCTCTTTGCACTGTTTTGTTGTTGAATGATTCAAGTTGTAACTTTGCTCACAATATTATTTGTTATTACTCTGTATTTTGTTGTTCCATTGTACAGCGCCTTGGTGTAAAGCGCTCTATAAATAAGTCAGTCTGTTATGGTCTATGAGACACCACCTCACCCTGGATCGCCGTTGTGCACCTCCCAGGGTATCTTCAGGCTTAGGCACCATATGTTTGCTCACTACCTGAGGATGCACACCAGTCCTTTGGTGAAAGGACTATAAGTCTAGTGCCAATCTGAGGCCCCAGGCGCTATTGAATATTCAGGAGTGGGGGTGTTGGGGGTGCCCCGTTTTGTTGTGGTCATGTTGCTCAGTCTTTCCCAGGGT
Organism: Ambystoma mexicanum; assembly: GCF_040938575.1. Classification (NCBI taxonomy): domain Eukaryota; kingdom Metazoa; phylum Chordata; class Amphibia; order Caudata; family Ambystomatidae; genus Ambystoma; species Ambystoma mexicanum. The sequence goes on along the minus strand of NC_090935.1, from coordinate 302,754,474 downwards.
CTCTCCACCCTCGGCTCCTTACTGTGTGCTTTGTGACCTCCGGCTCCTTCGCTGCGTGTCCCCCGTTAACAGCATTCTCTTCCTCCCAGCCGACTGTGGGTGTATTCTCCAGCAATGTGTTGATGGGTCGTGCATCACACGGCTTAAGTATCTGATTTGTGGGGCTTCCAAACTGCGGTCTCTCCATCCCTGACTATGACCCGGCAGAGCGGCTCCAGTGGTTGTCCCTTGCCGGCATGTTTACAGATTGCTGGGGCGTCCCGTTCTTCCGTTGTGCACTGACCTGTTGCACCTGTGGTTCCTGCCGTCCCTTTTTCTGTGTGTGTCCTGACGTGCACAGCCAACTCGTCCCTTCCCTCTAGTGCTCCATCCTGCTGCTCCCCATCACATATGCACCCAAAATTCTGGGGCCGTTAGGTGTCTTGCTGACCCAAAGGCTACCCCTTCACACAAAGGCTCCGTGGATTGCCTCGAACAGGGACCTGCCGCGGTGCGTTCTTGTCCCCGAGCTAGCCAGCCTCCCTCCCTCAGCTCCTCCTCATCAGTTGGTAGTAGCAGGGGTCCCACACGCCACCAGTACCCCTTTTCGTGCTGTGTCGGGTCCCGTCTCAAGGTCTCCTGGCAACATGTCCATGAACGCTCAATAACGTTTTCCTTCCGATTCCCGGGTCATGTCCTGCAATAATGTTTCCCCCTGAGTGTGTAGAGTCTTGCAACCATGTATCTCTATAAGCTTGTAACACGAAGGTCCGTTGAAGTCTGTCCGTTCCGCCGCACCAATATATACATTGCGGTAACAGCTGATTTTCATCTTCGGGCGCCCCACGATCACCATCCCTGTTCAGCTTCGTGTTAGTGTCTCCCTTTGTCTTGGGGCGTCTGCCATTTTGCATCTGCCGACTCAGGACCGGGCCATCATTCACCTCCTCATAACCTCTGTGTCACAGCGTCTTTTCAGTCATCTGGACCTTCATCATATGCCCCCCCAATTTCCGATAGCCGTCAGCTTTTTTATATTCTTTAGTTTTCGACTTTGCACGTCGGGTGCATCAGGATCAATATAGGATGTACGGGAACTCTCAGGAAACACAGCCTACTCCATGGCTGGTAAGCCAGCCCACACCCTCCCCCTGACAACGAGTGTACTTATTTATTTCAATTCTTGATAGAGAGCCAAATCACCCGCAGGCCTCCCAGCTTTAGACGCAGAAACCATCCATGAGACCCCAAGTCTCTCACACTTGGTCCATCTGTGGCTATGTTATTAAGCTCCTAAACCACATAAGGCCCTGCATTTCCAACATTAGCAGATCTCCTCTGGCCACTGCCTTAACTAACAACAAGCTATATTATTGCAACAGCCTGATGGTTGGCAAATCGCAAGCCAACATTCAATCCCTCCAAGTCACCCAAAATGGCACTGTCTGCGTGATTCACGGTCTCTCAAGATGTAACCGTATCACGACCGCCAGAAAGGGCCTGCACTGGCTCCCGGTCAAACGCAGGATCAATACCAAGCTCCTAACACCATCATACAAATGCTGGACCTCTACAGCTCCCAAATAATCACAGACTGCCTAACGGCGAGTCAGCCAAGTGGAAACCTGGGGTCCATGGATACATTGAAAATGGTGCAACCATGGATTAAGCTGGCAAAATTTGGTGGCATCAGTTTTGACGTACAGGCAAAAAACTATGGAATGTCTCCTTTTTTCCGGCTCTCTTACAGAATTCAAAAGATTGGTCAAAACCCATCTGTTCAACCTTAAAACAGGCTGAAGTGTTCCCGTCCCTGCCTCCTCCTCAGCCCCCTGCTCGGACCCAATTGTGATTGTCCTGTCTACGTCCTGATTGTTATTTGTGCGCCCCAAGGCCCATTGGCCTGTAGCGGTCTACAAGAAATTAATAAAGCAGAAGATATGCAAGGACCCTGGGGGACAATTTCTCCTACTGAAGGGTGGTTTGGGCAGGCACTGTGTTAACCTTGCCTCTATATAAACTCCTAATGAAACACAGGTCCACTTATTTAAGTCACTCAGTCTGATCCTCATGGAATTCACAGAAGGCCACCTAATTATGGGGAGAGGGAACACCATGCTAAACCCCTCTCTGGCTAAATTACCACTCTCTCAGACAGACTTCTACAATGGCCTTGTCATCCTCCATCTACTCTGCGAATAGGATGTCGTGGACTCCTATGGGGTGCTACGTCTTGAGAAACGAGATTCTTTCTCCCATGTCTACAGAGCCCATTCACATCTTGACTTATGTCCCCAGCACGGATCCCCTCCGTGGCGAGGGTAGATATTGGGATACAGAGCGCGAATGATCATTCCCCAGTTCAACAGACCCAGTCCACAAGCTCTCGCCTAGAAGATCTATTAGGATAGCCTGTCTATTGCAATTAGCTTGGTATTGCACCTAGAAGATTCATGATGTTAGCCTATCTATTGCACTTAGAAATTGATGAGGATTGCCAATGAGTTGCACATAGAAATTTTGAAGGTAGAGTCTTTTGTGTTTATAAGTTGTATTAAGATAGCCTGTCCACTGCACTTAGTCCAGATATTGGACTTAGAAGGCTTATGAGGGTAGCTTGTCTAGTGCACTTAGAGGATCTTTGAGGGTAGCCTGTTTATTATACAGAAGATCTGATCACACAGCTACAACAAAGAAAGCTCCATCTCAGCCTCAAGATACATATGTATGCACCACTTGCTCCACATAAAAGGACCTACTATTACCCCAAAACCCCCCTGGCAACTCAAGTACACGCTCAACCAGGACCCAGCCATTTGGTTAGAGGTGGGCTCATTGATAACGGAATACTTTGCCACCAACACAACTATTCTGGAACACTATGCAGGATGCCTTTAAAGTGGTTCTTGGAAGCAAACTGTTCACCTGCTCTTCGGCCTTCCTTCGACCCAGTGAATCCACTAGATCTCACCTTGAAGAGGAGGTCAGGAACCGAGAAAAGATCCACAAATTGACCAACTCCTTGAAAGCCCTAAGAAATCTGCAGACTGCGCAGGCAAAATTGGAAGCTCACCTACAAGACCGCACTGCTCACATGATCTCATTGACCAGGCAGAAGTACTATAACCAAGGCAAGAAGGCCAATAGGGTACTGGCTCTTAAACTAAAAGGCCTCAATGCGAGGAATAGGATCGCAAGGTTCATGGATGCATCCGCAGCACTGAGGTATGGTGAGGAGAAGTTTGAAGTCGCGCACCGATTTTTCTCCCAGCTAATGGCCAACTCCTCACGGGATAAATCAATACAAAAACACTTGCATCGAAAGAGCTCCGCTCCCACCGATTTCTTACGCAGAACGGGAAGCGCTTGATGTGCCAATCTCCAAAGAGGAAGTCAAGGGGACCATCACCTCTTTCCCTCAACAAATCCCCAAGCCTGTATGGTTTCACAGCCTGATTTTATAAATCCTTCAAAACCACCTGTCTCCTTGCTTGACCAGTCTCGCACTCCTTCCTATCCGCTCAATAGTCCTGCTGCTCAAACCAGGCAAGCAGGACTTCAGTTGTGACTTATAACGCCTGACAGCTGTATTGAATACACATGCTAATATTTTTGGGAAGATTCTCGCTACCAGGCTCGGTCCTCCCCTCTCGTATACACCCCGATCAATCAGGATTCGTGGCCAACAGGTCCACATACGATAACATCTGCAATGTGTTCAGACGCAATTGAGATGTGGTAACTGAATAAACCAGAATTCATGCTGGGGCGCTGGACGCAAACAAATCGGTCAACAGTCTGGACAGAGGCTTCTTGAAAACATCCCTGTAAGCCTACGTGGTTGGGTCGAACTTCAGATCATGGATCGGTGCAACCATAGCCACCCTGTTCACCAGAATCGGGAACAATCACTAACCAAACTATATACTTAGAAAGAGGCACTCACCAGGGTTGCCCGCTCTCCTCCCTGCTCTTCGCCTTGGCAATTGAACCCGTGGCCCGGAATGTAAGAGCCAACAAACACATACAGAGCATCAAGGCCGGCTCCTCCCCACAGAAAATGGGACTAAACACAGACAAGATCCTCTTGTTCCTCAACACTGCTGTGATCCATGAATTTGAGGCCTTCTGACTGGGCTCAGGCTATACTATAAACTTGAATAAATCTCTTGGGCTCAATGTAAACAAGGAGACAGATGCGATCCGCCAACTGGAGCCCATGCCCCCCCCCTAAACTGATGTCAAAACTCCCCGGAATACCTGGGCGTGGCGATCACCCCCAATGGTTGGGACCTTTACAAGACTAACACCCCCCCCTCTCCATCTCCCCTCAAAACTCTAGCTGTGGATCTCAAGTGTTGGCTCCCCAAAATAACCTGGCTGGGCCGGATACACTCCAAGATGAATGTCCTTCCCGTATCGTTATATATTTTCACCTGCCTCCCTATCAGGTTCAGCAAAATCTCTCAAGAGCATCCAAGCTAGCCTACTCAACTACATGTGGGGTGGGGGGAGGGGGACCATATATTGGCAGCGCAATTGGTGTATATAGGGAAATGAGGGAGTCCTCTTTGGCTGGCCTCACCTCTAACAGTCCAGCACTCTCCTCCAGCTGCGCTCTCTCCAGTTCATACACAAGCAATCTCTTACAATCTGAGAACCCCTTCTGGACTCAGCCTCTGTAACCCTATTCTATTGGGATTCAGCACACAGAATCTGGGGGGTGAAGCTAGGCCTCGGCCAGCTCTCTCCAGTCCTGAGGAAACCCAGACTTCTTGCCGGGGCTGAACCCTACTGCCTGCAATTTCAGGTTCAATGGAGGAAAATGGCACCTTAGGTATTGTTAGGAGGGGTCCGCCTGCCTTTGAAACACGAATCTCCCCAACTGAAGCTGAAAGACTTGGGTGTTTTCAGCTGAGGCACTGAATCACAGGCAAGGAAGTACAGCAGGCCAAAAATAAAGGTCCACAGCCCTTGAACTGCGTATCAATGATGCCTGGAAAACATAGGATCACTAGCATCTATAGGTTGCTGGACAGATATGATCTGGAAGAAAAGCTACCATATATGCGTGCCTGGGAAAGAGGCCTACACACAGATATTAACATCCCCCTCACCCTGAATCCTGGTCATGTATCTGGTTGAGGGCCTAAGTAGCACATTCAAGGAGAGCTTGTTCAAAATCATGCTTCAAATGGTAGCTCCCCCCACAGCAGCTTCACAAATTCTCTGCAGGGTATACTCTCCTTTATGTTGGAGGGGGTGTGGGCAGACCGGCACTCTGGCGCGCATGTGGTAGTCATGTCCTCACCCTGGATGGGATCTCTTTCCAGTAGAATTGAGAGTAAGGGCCATCACTGGGTGGACTATCCAATTGAACCCACCAACACTGAAATTTGGGGCTAATGACTAGGAGGGGGAGTATGGGTTCAGAGGGGCATGTGGTTCCTCATTACTCAGCTCCTAGCAGCAGACCGACTGAACCTTGCCCAATCCTGGAACCTCATGACGGCCCGATCAATATGTGATGGGAGACCTGGGCGATGGAAAAGATTACGGCCATCATAAATACTCTCTCCCCAAGATCCCGTGGGTGATCACACTTTGCTGTGTGGGGAACAGGGTCTATTGGGGTTTTCTCTTTTGACCTTGCGGAAGTTTGATTAGGAACATGGGAGTAATTTACTCCTTTTGAACCCTGGAGCCCCTGACTAAATTAGGGCTTTGATTGGTATATGAAACTAGACCAATTTGGCTGGTTGTGGTCTTTTCTAAATTGGCTGCATTAGGCTTAGTTTTAAACATTTAATTATGTTTATAAGACCGTGGATAAAGGGATTTCCATGTAGACTTAGAGATAGATTTGTTCTGTCCGCTAATGTCTGGTTTATATTGTTAGAGAGGTAAACTGATAGAAGGTTGACAGCAGTATGCATTTTAAACAATGTTTTAATTGTTTGTTTGCTTTTAGAATTGTTGTTAATGTTCATCCTATCCTGATGAAGACATACATAATCTGTCAAGTCGAAACTATTTACCAACTGGAAAGCCTTTTTCGTAAAGATTGATACTTTTGGACACCAATAGTCAATATTTTGTCTGGCATGAACTATTATCAACTATGATTGGTTGTTTAGAACCATTAATAGTATAATGGAAAAGAATTGTATTAATGAAATGAACTGTATTTCTTGTAGCACCTTAGCACATTTATATTTTTTAGATATTCAATCAGTGAGTGAATGTATGAATGCATGATTAGTAAAATGTTTTTTAATAATTGATTAAAAGGTTCTATGTTTTTTATACAAATCTAAATAAAATGAAAATAATGATTTGATCCTTACATCCTTCTGCCATCCTTCAGTTTCCTCGTTCTCCTGGTACCACTGTTGTATGACAATATAGGGACACCAGACCCAATAACCTGCGCCACCTGCCTTCGTTTTAGCCATCTTTCTTCCTGGCCAAGAGTCATAGTCCACTGATCCAACCAGCCCCATGGGATTATGATCATAAGGCATACTCTAGTTCGAATACCTTCACATGGCAATTGGATCATCCAATCCCCCTCTCCCATAACACTCCCTTCCCATTTCCTCCATGCTGTTGTGTACTTCTGTGTTTGCCATCATATGGATATATTCAATTGTCTCATGTAAGCATTCAATCACGTTTGAAAACTAGGCCTTTTTCTCCCATTTTAGGAAAGTTGCATCTTGGTGTTTTGCATTGTGCTGTGTTTGACAACTAAGCCTTTCCCCCTCCCTTTGTGAGTCACTTGTTCGCCTCCTGTGTCTTGCCTATTGTTGTGTCCCACCCGTGCATCCTGCGTTATGTGGCGCTGGGCTGTGCGTCCCCCTCGCTTCTATGTCCTCTCCTCCCTCCTTCACACCCTCTATGGTGCTCTCCATCCCTCCCAACTTCTCTAGTTGCTATCTCCGATCCTACCCCCCTCACTAATTCTGGAAGAAAGAAGTTCAAGAGGGACATCCTTGTCTCCAACCCAGGCCCTCCCCATCGCCGACACCTACCACCAGTGCTTCCTCCAGACAGACCTTTACCGACATCCTCTTTGACGATCCCTCTGCAGGACTATGGTCTCTATGCTCTCCCCTTTTTCCTCCTCCCATTAATGTTGGCACTCGGTGGGAGGTCCTCCTGGCCCCCTTCCACTCCTCCAAGACCATCATTAATGTCTATATGAATGGCGCCGTCTTGGGCCAGGGCCCTCAGCCCAATCTCCTTTTTTCGATAGGCCTTTCCTGCGACTTATCAACTTTTTTCCTTCTCCTGCTTCTCCTACCTTCACCCACTTGGCTCCTCCCCCACAGCCTTCCTCCGCCATCTCTCTGGCACCCGCCTAATCCCCTTCTACTACTCTCATCTCCCCCTTCCTCCTCTGCCCACTCTCGGGCCCCTCCACAGGGCATGCCTCAAGGCTGTAGCCCTCCAAAGAAGTGTTGCAATCTGCTTCACGTTGCTACTCTCTACTCTCTACTCTCGCTCTGCCGTCAAACACTCTTCCAACATCTGCCGACTCCTCGAAGAACTTGATCTGGATGTCCTCTGTCTCACTGAGACATGGTTCACAGCCAGCTCCGTAAGAGGTTTTGACACTCACCTCCCTGGTGGCTACAAGATCCTCTCTGAACCCACAATCAACCGTACAGGAGGGGGGGGGGGGGGGGGGAGTAGCTCTGATCTTTCTGGATTGGATCCCTGCTTCCGTCATTCCTACGCAGGCCTAATCCTCCTATGAACGCCTGGTCTGCAGGCCCTCCATCTCTCCTGGCTTCTTACTGTGGCCACCTGGCCAGGTCGCCCAATTTCACAGAGTGCGCCATCCTCCTCTTCTCTCCTTGCCTCTACCTCTCAACTTCTCCTCCTCTGAGACCTCAACATCCATCTGGATGCTTCCAACTCCTCTTCGGGGCTCTTTTGCAACCTCTGCGATTAATTTGCTTTATATTTTAGCCTCTGGCCCAAAACACTCTGCTGGGCACACCTTGGATGTTTTCATTTCTTCAGACATGACCCTCTCACCACTCCTCTCTTGAACTGACCACTTTCTGCTTTCCTCCCACACGATGCTCTGTCGCCCAGGTGAAGCAGACCCCAGCACTGCCACCTACCTTCTCAGTCATCCGGCTCATGAAGCATGTGTCAGTGGAAGCTTTCTCTGCTACTTTCTTTCAGTCTCCCACATCTGTTGCTGACACCCACTCGGACACAGCCCCCTCTCTAACCTGTACCGCTGTCGCCAACACTCTTGATATCCTTGCCCCAGTCCTAAGGATCCGTTTGAAGCCTACCTCCATGTGCCACTCTTGGTAAGATTGCAACCTCGCCACCCTTAAATGCAAGTGCAGGGTGGTTCAGAGGAAGTGGAGGACATCAGGCGCATCCTCTGGCAAACTGGCCTGTCGCCTGCTTGAAAAGGCAATACAGACTGTGTCCTGTCCAAAAAGGGGGCCTACACTAAAGCCTGCATCTCTGCGGCCTCTAACATGGCCGAACTCTTTAAAATCTGCAAGGGCCTGGCCAATCCTGCTACAGTCTACACCTCTCCTGTTCCCTCCCAGGCTCTCTGCACGGCACTGGCTTCTGTGAGAAACCAGGTGTCTCACCCGCTAGTGCCCAAGGATCAGTCATCCAGCTGGCCAGGGCACAGCCAGCATTTGAATCCAGTTCCTGGGACTGGACGGTGCAGTGGGGGAGGATCACCTGGATGAGGGGCCCTCAGGAAGAGTGTAAGGGGGACACTAAAGGGTGAGATGCAGTATACCCTTCCCAAAAACACTGTTTCCCAATCCTACCTAGGATACCTACGCATTCAACCCCCCCTCACCCGCCCCCCCCGATACACACACCCCCCCCCCCCCCCCCGACACCCTCCTTTCCGACACAAACTCTTTCTCACGGACAGTTCACCGTGAGCGACAACGGACTAACACCAAAGCCGTATACCTGACATGTCCTAACTCCATGGACAGCCAATGTGAGGCAATTACAGTTTATTACACATACCTGACAGTGTGGTGAAGGTACCCAGGCTTCTCCCACATCAATAACCAAGGCTGGGGAGGTACGATTGCTGCTGTGGTATTGTCCTTGGCTCCTACAACAAAACAGCATTAGAAAAGAGAGCGCAGCCGGTGAGTCTGAGAGACAGATACCAAACTAGCTTGTGTTTGTACTCCTTTGTTGCAAGCAGCAACATTGTACAAAGAGAAAAGTGTGTGAGGCGTTTGCAAAAAGCGACGCAGATATGAGTGAAAAGCAAAAGGAGTAATTGAACATAATTAAACTTTGGAGATCAGGAAAAGATACCATACACAGAGTGGTCCGGCGCCACGTGGGTGCTCATTCGAAAGTCGATGTTAAGTATCCAACTGATGTGGAGATGAGAAAAGGAATATTTAGACTGAAGTGGGCATGCAACAGGTCAAGCTAAACATCTTCGATAGTTTAAAGTACATCACAAATGGTCCAAGCCCGGCAGAGGGAGATCTGGGGTGAACCGCGAGTCACTTAAGAAAGAATTATCTGAACATACTTGGAAAGGGATCTGAGCCCGGTCGAGGGGGATCCAGGGTGAACACCCAAACTGAACACCAGAAATGAAGAACGTTTCATTGTTGTTTTTGTGTACTAGACACTCTGAGTTAAGAGACTTGTAAGAAGTAAAGAGACTTGAACACAGAAGGTCTTGAACTGTAAAAATAGAACTGTATCCTCGTGCCCCATAAAGCCAGAGTGTAAGCTTTACTCGAATGAACCGCGTTGTCTCGTGCTGAAAACGTGGGGCTGGGAGGCCAACAGTCCAAACATCCTGACTTATTTTTTTAACACATTTCTTTTTCATGAACGTCACCCCACATTATTTGTAAAGTAGTAGAAAGGATTTGCAATAGTGTTTTTTTAGTATAGCCCCTTTTATGTTTACAAGATTCCATTACGTCCACTAGGACTGCATTATAATTTGATGGTTGTAGCTAGCTCCCATCAGTAAATTTAGGTTTAGATAGGTGTTTATCTCACCCTTGTGAAGGTTCAATAAACACCCTTGAACTGTGGTCACTTGTGTCTTACTGTTGATATCATGCCTTCCTTACACTTCACCACTATAACTCAGGACATCCAGTCCTCTCTCCTGATCCTCTACCTTTACCAGCCCCTCTCTGGCCACTTCTACCCCTCTCCTTTCTCGTCTTTTCCCCTTTTCACTCCTGACGATGTTTCTAGACAAGTCCAATCTATGAAAGTGTCATCCAAGCAGGTGCTCCCCTGCTTCTTCAGAACCCTCAAGGACCACATCGACCTCCAGCCTTGGATGATTTCTGCGATCAATCTTTTGCCATTAGAACTTTACCCTCCCCCTTAAGCACTCCCTTGTGCACCCCCTCCTCAAGAAGCCTTCAAATCCTTCCACTCCTGGAAACTACTGCCCTATCTCAATCACTCCTTTCCAGGGCAAGCTCCTGGAAAAGGTGGCCATCTCTCAGTTTACTCTCCATACTGAATCTGTTGGTTGTCTCCATGACCATCAATCTTGCTTGAGAGCAGCCAGAAGCACGGAAACTGCTCTCTTGAACACCCGTGAAGACCTGCTCTCTAATCTCAGCTGTAGCCTTCCTGCCGTTCTCATCCTCGATCTTTCCTCAGCTTTCAAAATGGTCAGCCATGCTATTCTGATCAACCGTCTCCGTGACAACCTGGGCATCACAGATCAGGCCCTAGCCTGGTTGACCTTCCTAGATCGACCCTCCAAGATCAAACTTGGGTCCTTTCTCTCCACCACCTCCCTCTCACCCTGGCTTTTCAACATCTACTTGGCACCCCTGACCCACCTCATCTCTACCTTCTCTTCTAACTTTGTGTTCTTTTCAGATGACGCATAGATCTCATTCAGGCTCCTCTTCCCTCTCGCTCATTCCTGACTGTTTATCTTAGATTCAGGAATGGTGCGCCTCAAACGATCTCAGCCTTAATGCCTGTAAGACCGAGATCCTGCTCAGGAGTGCAAGACTTGTCCTTGGCCTCAAGCCCAGGGATCGTATCTCTCCACTGGTAAGGGAGGGGGAACCCTTTTTGGCTCATCTTGCCTAATGATCATGAAAAAAAAAACCTGAGTCATGGAATTATTTGTGTGTAAAACAGGGATTTGCGTGCCATTCTGCCCGCAAATCCCTGTTTGACGAATGGGGATTTGCTGGCAGAATGGTAAGCAAATCCCAGATTTACACGCAAATAATTACATGAATCAGGACCTTAACCAGGTACCTATAATTCAAGACAAGATGCTAAAAATAATTGATTTTAAGGGGAACTCCAGATGATAACTTTTTAAATTCAGCAAATCCTCCTTCAACCAACCACCTCACTAAAGCTAATCTAATTATTAAATATGATAAATCAAGTCAGTCTCAGTCTCTCTCTCTGATTATACCTGACCTACTGCAAACATGTCCAGAGTGGAACAAAATTAAATCCGTCCAGAGAATGTCAGATTCAAATCCAATGTGTTTTATGGAAATTATCAGTTTCTTAACAAACTCCCCCCCCTCCCATTTTAAAAACAACCTTGTGCAATCTTTCTAGCACAAAGGTTTATAGCAAGTTCCCTTACTTCTAGGGAAGCTTATATTAGAAAGCAGGCCTGCCCGTTTCCTTGTTTTTTCATGGAAGTAATTCCAAGTCCGATTTCATTAGCCCCAGATTTTGCCCCAAGGAGATCTTTTTAAACAATGTCGCCATGGATACGACATGAATATATACTTGCCACTTTAATTTGAAAATGAAAAGTCAAGCTAAAAATGTGTTCCAAATTGTACTACAAAAATATAGGCATTCATATATTCATTGTTTTTAAATGAATCTTCTACCAATAGGATTTCTCTTAAAAGACTGAGCCATTTCCCTTCTAATCATGAAGAACTAACAATGCTATGTACTGTACCATCAAATCACAATACAGACCTCACCTTAGCCACGCTCCCATGGATGGCTCCTTTATAATAATCACAGAAACCACATATAACTCAAATGTGTCCGACTTCACACAACCAAAAAGCAATCCAACATCTAACAAACACATCCAACAAATTGCCACACATTAGCTTATGTTAATGTTTAAACTATTCGCCTGCCACTACCTGTACCTCTACCCTCCAAACCCCCACCCTGACCCCACAACTACTCAACCAACTTCTAAATCTACACCTTGCCACAAAACACTGACATCACAGGCCAAACTAATCTCACACACATGATCAAGCTATAACTAAAGCTCTTCTCTTCAGATCAATTAAATGCCCTGCACACAAACACAACAGTACCTAAGAGTGCTTTATAATTTTTAGTCAATGGGCTCGCCCCTCTGGATAACATTTCCAAACTACTCAATTCACATAGCAGCACAGAGAAACAGGAACAGGATACTTCGGACTTGCGCCCAACAACACAGGTTTCTCAACTGGCTCTCCTACCAACCACCTACCCACCTTCCTTTACAGAGCCACGCACAGCAAGCTCATCACAAATGGAACAAAGGCTCTGTACAAGATAACATTATTAATATATTCATTACTATTATTATTATTGGCTAAAATAACAGTCTTTATAAAGTTTAATGTAACTGCTCAAATGTTTGTGCATTACTAATGAACCTTCAGTATTCAAAATGCAATAGTGACAAATACTTGGGCATTCATTTTCAACATTAGCCCACAATCTATGGCAAAATCTCAATTCAACGTTGTATAGCCTATCCTGATTTATAATTTCTGATGGGGCCTCCAGCTGCAGTGCCTCCTCACCACCCTGCAGCATGGACATACTCTGGCCATACCTTTCCAGAGTATTTGGCAGCCTAATCACTTTGATGTGCATGCAGTTTACTTACATTTACTTGTTTCCATCTATTCAACTCTGCATCTTTTAATCTCATCTAACTCAGTTTGTGGTACCATTTGGTTTGATTAACGAGCTTTGAGCCCAAAACAAAACCTATAAAACTTTTTTTGTGTGTTTCTAACAGAGAAAAAAGGCCTAGTCTGGATACATGCCAGGCACGTCCATCTGGAACACATTTAAGTAAATAATGGCTCCGGCTGGCCTGTACAGTTACCGCTGTTTCCCGATCTAAATTTTGGATCCCCTAATGTTTGAGGTTTAATACAAAACCTTCTCAACTTACTTTGGACGGATTAACAAAGTTACTCACCATAGTGGCTACCTTAATCCTAGGCCATAGACCTCTTTGCTCCATACTTTTGGAACATTCTGTCCATTGGGACGAGACCAGAGCACTTTTGAAGCATCAATAATAACTTTGTCCCTTTGCATCACCACTCAGTCTTTTTCCTATCGCCAAATTTGAAGGACCATTAGCAAAATAGAAGATACTTTTTAGAGAGGACGGCGGGCGGGCATATGGAGGAAAGGGGACTATGGACTAGGAGTAAGGTGGTCACTACAGTGAGTAACTGTTATACTCCTACGTCCCGTCCTCTTTCCAATTCTCAAGCACTGACCAAAGAAACAGGAGGATGGAAATTTCCCTTACTGTAACAAGTTCTTTAAGAACTGCCTGGCCGGACTGGGCATCAGCCCGGGAGCTCAGATTAAGACAAGTGTCTGCTGAAAGCAGAGGGAGAAGCCAACGTAGCAGCCTTGGCTATGGACTCCTAAGGACCATATTTCTGGAAGGCAACAGCAGCAGATTTGCCAGAGACACATTTGTAAAAATGCCTCTTGAATTGTATAAGCCTCTGAGATACATGAAGCGATCCAGCGTGACAGACGCTTTTGAAGCCGGTTTCTCCTTTGGGTCCCCGAAAGTAACAGAGTTGTGAGGAGCTTCTAAGTTAGCTTGTTTTATCAGGGTAGAACTTGAGCTCTTCTGACAGCCAGGTTATGTAGAACCCTTTCTGCACCCGAGACCGGGTTCGGAAAGAAAACTGGTAGGGATATAAAATTAATTTTGTGGAACTCAGACAATGTTTGAAAAGAAAGAAGGATGAGAGCGAAGCACAACCGTATCCTTGTGAAAGGCCAATATCGGGTGCTCGACAGAGCTTGAAACTCGCTTATTCTTCACGCAGATGTTACTGCAATAAAGAAGGCCCATTTCCAGTAGAGAAACTTGAGCTCCATAGTGGCCATTGGTTCAAATGGCTTCTGACACGAAGGGGTAAGGACCATGTTTCAATCCCATTTTGAGTGGCGAGGCCTGACCAGCAGAAAGCCTGCGTAATGCCTTTTGATTACTGGGTTTGTCAGAGAAAGAGAGCAATTATCTGTAGAAAGATGAGCTGCAATGGCCAACAGATATGCTCTGCACGATAAGATGTGGATGCCAGAGGCTGCACAGTCCGATATAAAAGACAAGACACAGTCAACTGAAAGCCAATTACTTTTTGTTCTGTGCACTATTATAAGGTTTATGTGCCTCCTGCATTATGGCAGTGTGGGTTAAACTGCCATTTTGTCATCGCCTTAAGTGATCTGCGTCACAGGTTTTAGTGAGGCCATTGTCACCAGAGGGATTGTAGGGGCTTTGTAATCAATTTTAGCCCTCTGACAGGGAACCTCGGCAGAGCAGTACTAGCATACCGGGGATGCTTTCCAGCCCCTTTAGTTTCTGCAGAAGAAATAGCCCTTAGAGATGGAACCTCGGCAGGGCCAGTGCTTGAAGACGTAGGGCCTCTGCCCTCCTCATTTGCCCCCTCAGTGGCATCTGTACAAACATAAGATAGTTTGTAGGAAAGCTTAGGGTTACATCGGGAAGCCAGAGCCCCTAAATGGGGCACTACGATCTTGCTCGTTTCCATTATAGCCCCTGTTTGGGGATCCTCAGGATTAGGCCTGGTACTTTTAGTCACTTTATAGGAAAGCTCAAGACTAGGCTCTCTACATTTGGACCCAGACTGGGAAACCTCTGGTATAACCCCGGTTGAAGCAGCCCCAGACATTGGTGGATCTAGCTATCCAGATTTGGAGTTGGGCAGCCCAAAACAGAGGAGGCACCCTGGTACCCCCCTGGTTTGTTTACGTAGAACAAAGCTACAGGATTGTCTGTGCGAAATGGCACCACTCTGTTGATGATCGAAGGCTGAAAAGCTTTCAATGCCATAAAAAACTGCCAGGAGTTCTAAGTAGTTGAAACAAGACTGGGGAGTCCACAGATCGTACACCTCAAGGTGAAACAACGTTGCTTCCCACCATAGGAGGGAAGTGTCTGTTGTAACCGTAATCTGTGGGAAGGGCTCCTGGAAGGAGGTTCCCACTGCAAGATTGCTGGTGATTGATCACCATTGAAGATGCACCGTCATGAAGGATGGTATCGGAATATTTTTTGGAGTCCAGCTCAAAAGCTTGGTACCAGCAGCTCGAGCTGTGTGCGCCTCATCTTCAGTCTTGCAAAAGGTAGGGCTATAACAAATGACTCCATCAGGCCCAGGAGTCTCTGGAACTACCATGCTGACCTGTGGGAGGAGTTAAGGAAAAGAAAGCATGTGGTTGATAAATCTGCAATTCTGCCCTCTGCTAGGAAAACTCTGTCATTGACCCCAAAGGTAGGCCCCTCTCTACCAGCCATTGAGAATGTTGGTGTGGAAGAGATAGTCAAAATGGCTGCTTTAGACCGCATGGGTTGAACCGTCATTTTATCACTGCCTTAAGTGATCTGTGTCACAGGTTTTAGTGAGGCCATTGGCACTACAAGGATTGTAGAGGTTTTTGTATTGGTTTTAGCCCTCTGGCAGGGAACCTTGGCAGAGCCAGTACTAACAGACCTGGAGCGCTTTTCTGCCCTTTTGGTTTCTGCAGAAGAATTAGCCCTTAGTGAGGGAACCTCGGCACGGCCCGCACATGAAGACTTAGGGCCATTGCCCCCTTTCTTTGCCCCATCAGCAGGACCGGTACAACCACAAGATGGTTTGTGGTAAAGCTTGGGGTTACGCCCGGTAGCCAGAGCTCCTAAATGGAGCTCCTCGATCCTGCTTGCCTTTGATAAAGGCCCCGATTGGGGATCCTCTGGGTTTTACCTCGGTACTTTTAGTCACTTGACAGGAAACCTCGGGACTATGCTTGGCACGTTTAGTTCCAACCTTGGACACCTAGGGAATAACCCCAGTCAAAACAGCCACAGAACAGTTGGGACTCCGCTCCCAGATAGGGAACTTCAGATGAATATCCGGTTCCGACAGCCCCAAGGGGCCTCGGAGAAATCTCTGAAATCCAGGTTAGATCCTTTTCGGGACACCTCAGGGACAACCCTGGTACCAGAGCCACTTGGGCCCCTCCCGGAACCAGAAGGCCCAGGAAGGAGTCCACTGGCTGAGGTGCCCAAAAAAGGAAGGAACTTACCAGACGCTTAGTTTTGTCCTCAAACTGCTGTAAATGTGGAGGAGGAAGCCGTTGGAACACCTCTTCCCACCGGATGACCTACGCCCGAGTGCCCGGATGGAGAGGGAGTCACAGTAGAAGCAAGAGACCAACCGATATTCCGGGCCCAAGCACTCCAGACAGAATGGGGATCCGCCCTAACGAACCGACGTTTGCACGAAGAACAGGATACTAATCCCAGATGCTCTGGCATAAACTGAGGAAAGAAGACCGTGGAACCAGAGCAGGAAGATGAAGGACAAGGGAACAAAAGAAAATTCCCTACGATGTAAGTGCATCCGACCCCGACCGCACGGAGAAAAGGAATGAGGGGTGATGCGTGGGGCGGAGCTCAGGAAGGCCGGGCTACGGTCACGTGCAGTGGCACAGCGTAAAACTAAAAAAGACACAAGTTATTTTTGATGCATCAAAAGTGCTCCGGTCCCGTCCCAATGGACAGAATGTTCCAAAAGTATGGAGGAAAGGGGACAGGACGTAGGAGTAGTCCATTTAACTGCACCTACCATCTTTGGACCCCTGATCTTACGTTGTTGGTGCATGCTCAGTTTATATAGAACCATGCTACCAGTTCACAGCCTTACTGCCATATTTGGCCCACCTCCAGGCTTTTGTTTGGAAGGAGGACAGCTGATACTATGATAACACTAAGCAGAATAGCTGAAAGAAGAAAAAAAACTCCCTAAAGTGAAGTACATGAATTTAATTGCTAGTGGCTTAGTGAGGAATGGCAACCCTATGGCTCTATAATGCTGCTTTAACACCTAATTGAAAGTAACAGGATTGTATTAGTGAAGTTAATACAATAACTGGATAATTGATACATATCCTAACTGCTTTCCCTTCATAGTGGAGGAGACATGCAGACCTCGTTCAAGGATGGTTTCTCACTGTAACTTTGTGCCATTGTTTTCTGGTACAAAAGGTTTTGCTTGCGCACAACAGTCTCACCAAAAAACATCATTTTGCCCAGGGTTTCAATCAAGGTAGACATTTCATGGAGAGTGTTACAAGTGGTTGCCAACCTCCTCAACTAATGGTCAAGCCTACTGATAAAAGCATGAATAGCATGCTGAACCTCTGCTTCCTTTGAATACACAGGATATAACGAAGCACTTTAAACGTCTCCCAAACCACTGCACATGTAGCAACTATACCACCATTGTGTTCAGAATAATCTAAGAGACTAATATTGTATTGAAGTCGAAATCAGTAGGATCATTGCCCTGTAATCTACAGCCACTAAAAATAGAGTGCTCCATCGTTAAATGCATATACAGAATAAAGGGAAAATGGTAGACAAGGAAGCATAAACCACTACACTGTTGTGCAGAGGGTTCCATAGAGACACTACCCACAAGTAAATCCTAGATACAGAGAAATGCACTGTGGAACAGCACAAATGCTCCCTTCAAGGCCATTAGGTATATTAGACAAGACCAACAGGTCATAAAAAAGAAAACCATCCAACTGGAGTCATTTTGTTGCTTGTGTATGAAAAATGGCTCATAAACTAGACCCATCGCTCTCTGATCTAACACACCGTTACATTTTACACCAACATTAATTTCCGTGCTCATAAACAGGACTAAAAACGCTGTGATTTATTTAGCCACTGCTGGTAAGCTTAGAGGTTAGTGGGACACCAGAATCTACAAGACCAAGAGATATTTCCATACAGGGGTTTGGAAAGGAGTATTAAGAAGACTTAGGAAACCTTTAGAAGATATTTAAAGCTTAAAGCATAGCATATGTAATGAACACAAAGTTATCATTTATATCTCATGAAGAGATTAGGCTTGTGGCACACATTGTACAAGCTGCTCGCTCCTCGTTCACCTCCATTAGCGCCTGCTAATTGGGTGATATCAGATACCACCTCGTATAGCGCCTGCTTATTGGGTGATGGTAGATATCAAAGGTGTTGCTTTTAGCTTTCGCTTATTAAATCTTTGTTACAGTTCCTGCATGTATTCATGTAACCTAGAGAAAAACGCCTCAATGTTTTGGAGGGAGGCAGAGCTTGGGACATAAAAATTAACAAGAGGCACCCCCAAACACCAAATAGTGTTTTGGTCACTATGATGAATCTTAGAAAATTGGAAGTTGGTCTGTAATAAGCCTATTGTAGCGGAATGCCTGTGCTGTATCTAGCATCGCAATTCCATTTAGCACACTGCATAAACCTGCGTATGAAAGTGTGCATATCTACACAATGCTTTACTTGATACAACATCTGTGAACATGATGATTTTTAATGACACATGAATCTGCACGGCGACACCCAAGTTACCGTGCATTTAAGGTTTTTGACGTTCATGAGAACACTGGTATATCACACGGTTCCTTGAATAGGAGGCATTGAGCAGACAGGTGGGCCTACCATGCTAAGGATTAACTAGGGCAGATCAACATTTTTCTGGAAAATGATGGCACTACATGGAGTATGCAGTAGTATGCGGTTGAGCATGGGCTCGAGGCTGAACCTTGGCATATGGGGTGGGTTTGTAGGCCAACAGCAGAACATTGGCTGGCATAACTGAACTGCCAAGGGTAAGCATTACATGCCCATGCACGGCTATTGTACGCCGGAAACATCTTTGTAGGCCCCGATTCAGCTTCAAATATCCATAAGCGGATGTTTCTAGCACATGATTGTTGAACATTGAAATGGACAACAGTCAACCTGCACATAGCTTCAGGTTTCAAGTATATGCTGGCCATGTAGGCCTATGCGTCAGCACACAACGGTTTCCCTGGTAAATATGAAGGTACATGGGAATTTGGGTCATTAACGAAAGCACTTCAATAAAACGTCAAGCTGGTGTTAGTGCAAAATAAGCAAATTTACAAAAAAAAGTTCGAATTTAGTGAATAAGCTCATATTTATAAAACGTCAAGTTGATGTTTTTGTAGTAGAACAAAACCACTGAAAAACTGATTGTGTCAATATGAAGGCAATGTGATCACATTATGTAACTGGATTTTCATGTTAAAGTCATTTCTTGCCACATCCTACAATCCCAACGGATATTGTGCATCATTGGCGGCGTCCTGCCTCAATAACTACTCTGCCTGGGCCTACAAAACACAAGGCCTTACCTGCAAGCCTGGACACCATCTTCATCAATCCAATTGGATCACGTGACAGTTTGTTATTGAGTCTCCTCTGGTTAATCGGGCGTATGCAGCGAAGTCAAGGGCAACTCCCTGTTTGGGCCTGCAAGAGCCAGAAAGGGCTTAGATCCCTGCTCATGCCAGGGCTTACATGCGCTTGCCCTTTGCCCAACTCCTGCTTCCACATATACAGATCTTTTGACCAAGTGACTTTCCATTCACTTTGGAGTTGCTGTGTCACCTCAAAGGACCAAGGAGCATCCCTGTTTTGGGCCGGTTAACAGTCTCTTCGTTAGCTATAGCCCAATTCAGAACTTACACCTACTCCCACACCACCAATCTTTCACTACATTCCCGTTGTTCACCCAGCAATCAGCTACCTCTCCGGCTACAGTCTTCCTTCAAGGTTTTCACTCTCCTATTTCATTCCATTCCTCCTTGTATTCCCTTCTTCTCTTCCACTGCACTGGTAGCCTTTAACTTCTACCTCACCCTCTAGTCGCCCCTGCCCCTGCATGCCTCAAAATAGGATTCTCCCGTTGTCCCAGGAAACTCCTACGTCCACTCTCCCGACCTTTTGGGCACGATGGTTGTGTGTGGTTTATTATCAATAAGGCCCCCGCCACTTGTTCTCATCTTTCTGCTATTGTAAAAGCGCTCTTCCGGGGAACGTCTATTCCACGTGTATATGTATAGAAAGTCACTCTCCCCCTTAGTTTTTCACATGTATACAGCACACATTTTATTATTTGCAGAGTCTGTTATCAATGTCTAGTACCCAGTGCAAATGTTGAGGCCTAGGTATTGTATTCAATATTAATGTGGACCAGTGTTAGGAAGGTTTTTCTTTCTGTAACTTTGCTGCATTGACTTGAATAGAGTCACCAGCATATCTGCTTTGAGTCTGGAGCCTCTATTTTTGGCCTTACTCACCTGCTTCGCTCATTTCGTGTGGGGTGTACTCGTGAGTCCCTATAGTTATCACTGCAGGGAATGTCTCCCATTGTTTTTCACCCTTTGACAGTGTAACACAAGCCACCATGAGTGGAGTGATGCCTATATGCGGTGTACCCTTTTCTTTGAAGTAACATCCCAGTTACTTTTGCAATGTCTTCTGGACAAGCTGGTGGACGTTTATTTTTATTTTTTAACCTTTTTCTTGGTGCATAGCTGTGCACTGCAATGCCTTTTTTAAACGTGTTGCTAAAGCCTATCCCATGGCTACACAAAAGCTAAAACATTTGGCTTTGTCAAAGCTCGTGTTGATACACTAATCCCACAACATCCAACGTGACTCCAATAGCTCAGATAAAGAGAATACAAAGTGTAGTAGCGCTGAAGATGAACGACTTTCTTTTTCATGTTTCGGAACGATTCTTACGCGTTGTTTGATTACTGGGGTTGGCTTTTGTTTCTTGTTTGTTTTAGACTAGATCAGATCCTTGTGCACATTTAGCTATTATTTACATTTGGCCTATGCGAACATCTTTATTATTAAGTCACCTCACAGCCCATTTCATTCTTAAGGAAACGTTATTTAAAAAGAAACAATCTTTCATATGGGGTTTCGACATAGATCTGCTGACTTTAGGCATCAGTTGTGCCAGAAGCTGGAACAATGAGGATCATCTTCTCTCATGAACTCTGATAAAAGGAGGCAGCTGGGTAGGGAGTTTGGCAAGACAACTAGAAAAACCAGCAATGAGCAGTCAACAAGCCATGCCATAGAGTCACGTGGAACATTCGCTCTCCGCAATAGTTATTAATTAGGGAAAGGGTTGGGAGCAGCTTGGGAGGTTCACGAGGACGGGAAGGAAGATGCCGATTGCACTGAAATGCACCAAACAGACAGTTTGCGGCAGAATGAAGCCAATTGTGTCAGAGAATAACCTTATTTACAGGCTTTTTAAAGGCTGTCATGCATTCTAGTGCTCTCATTACAAGCTAGTTGTGACATCACTACTGATATGCAATAAGAAAATTACCTTGGTACACCTTAGTTGTGACATCACATTGCAGCCAGCTTGAGGCAGCCCGGAGCACAATTCCAGCTATCACTACAGCAATCAAAGCCTTCACAAGCATTTCAAATACCTTTCTTGAAAAATCGCTCTGACATTTTACAGACATTAAACAACGTGTATGGCAACATTTATTGTGTGCACTACTGAAGTTAAACATATTGGAGTGTCGATTTTTATATGGATAAAACTATGAAAGGTGTGTGAATAGCCGTTTTTGCGAGTGGCACGTTGTGGACGATCTCGTGCATTTTTATTATGACCTGTAAATGCGGAGTTAAGACACATCTTTGCCCGTTGTTCAAACATTTGGGGATAAAACGTTCATATGTAGCATTTATACCACCTCCAAGTACAAATTGTGCGTCAAAAATGAATATTTTTACTGAGCGTGCTTTGGAACTCTGTATTGCGGCATACATCTCAGTATTAATATATTCATAGTTCCATTTTTGTTCCGTTTATATTTTGCATGTATTGTGATGTTATTGTTCTTTTATGGGCTAGTTGCCCGAAATAAAGATTCTCTTTTATATGGGTATAATTTTGAATTCTGCTAAAACTCATCCCCTGATCTAACCCCCACATTACACAATCCCACGCCAACATTCCGCAACAAACAGTTTGTATTTCGGTTAAATGTTCAATTTGTATTAAAATAATCAAATCAAAACCTATACTATGGGAAGTCACCAACAATGTTATGCAACTTAAAGACAGCTTTAACGGCCTGCAAAGATCTCGCCAATTGGAAACACAGATATACACATTCAAATAAATCAAACCTATATAATTTTCTAGATTGCAATAATAATTTACATTTATTGTTGACGCCGATAAGCATGCTCATCGTTTCCTATACTAATTTACCACAGGCAATTTAATTCAATTGATTTTCTCCAACATCATTGACATGTGTTGGTATTACATTATTTCCATATGGAACGCATTTATATAAAATTCAATTATAATATTGAAAATACGTTTGCTCACGTGTGTATGGCACTATTGGCTTCTGGAATAGACATGCATGTAAAATAGAAGGGAGTAGTTTCTTACCTGTAACTCCATTTCTCCAGCGTTGGTATCTTTCATGGATTCACATGCAGTGAATATTCGGTCGTCAGGCTGGGAAACTCCAGTAACTTTAATATAGCAGTTTTCCTATGAAAAAACTTTGACACCAATGGGTCCTCGGGTGTGTAGCTATGCTTCTGCAGCTTCCCCTCAAATTTAAACCACTCCAAAAGGAGGATGTGAATCCATGAAAGATACCAATGTTGGAGAAATGGAGTTAAAAGGTAAAAAACGAATCCCTTCTCCAGTATTGGATCCTTGGATCCTTCATGGATTCACATGCTGTGAATAGGCTTTGTAGCAGTAGAAATGCAAACAGGATGCAAACCTTTAGTAATATGACTAAGAGAAAGCATATAACCTTGATGTAAAAAAACAGGAACAAAAAACCCTGAAAGCTGCAGGATTTACCTTACTGCAACAGTCGTTTCATTTGTACAACTTCAGCATGTTGTTGATGCAGACACTAGTACCTGGTGAAAGTGTGGGGCACTGTCCATGTTGCTGCATGGCAAATGTCTGATGGGTACCCCCGACCATATAGCTGCTGAGGCTGCCATGGACCTCGTGAAATGAGCTCTGGGAGCAGATTGGAATGGTCTATTGGCTTGTGTGTCAGAAGGATATAGAAGTCACCCATTGTGAGATACCTTGTTTTGAAATCAGCCTCCCTTTATTGGAAGAGCCAAAAGCCACAAAAAGCTGATTAGAGGATCTGAACGATCTTGTGCGGTCCAAGTTGTACTTTAATGCTCTCTTAACGTTCAGAGAATGCAGAGCCTTTTCAACATGAGAAGAGGCATTAGGAAAAAAGGTTGGAAGAGAGATTGTAGCATTTTTATGAAAATCCGATGGAATCTTTGCAATGAAGGAACAAGTTACTTACCTGTAACTGTTGTTCTTCAGCATGGGTCTGGCATGGATTCACATGCTCACGAATATTCCACGTCAGGCTGGGAATCTTCGGTAAAGAAAAAAATCAGTTTCCGTTTCGTTTCTGAACTGTCTTTCTACCAATAACCAATCACTGGTCTCTGGGTCATACTGCCCCCAGCCAATGACTGCCTCTACCTAAACCCCTCCTCTAGCAGCCATCTTCAGATTTGGTAGCACGTAAAGTGCCAGTAGGACCAAGAGAAGAGCCGCAGAGGGGTAAGAGGGAGGGTTCGCATGTGAATCCATGCCAGACCCATGCTGGAGAACAACAGTTACAGGTAAGTAACTTGTTGCTTCTCCAGCATGGGGTCTGGCATGGATTCACATGCTCATGAATACAAGAATACATAGCAGTACACACATACACAACCATGGGAGGTGGCAAGGCTCAACATTAAGCATTTCCACATCTCAACATTAAGCATCTCTTACCTCCTCACCAGGCTCACCTTCAGGCGAACAGGTTGCGCAGCACTGCCTGGCTGACTCTGGACTCCTCCCTGGAACCCCGGTCGACGCAGTAGAATATCGTGAAGGTGTGCGTCGACCTCCACGTAGCAGCCCTGCAGATGTCCAGCAAGGGCACACCAGACAGGAACGCCGTGGTAGCAGCGATCACTCTGGTTGAATGGGCTCTCGGACGGCCGGGCAATGGTCAGTTTGCCAACTGGTGACTGCATGATGCAGCCAGAGCGCCATTTGGAAATGAAGCCTTCGAGAGGGCCTTGGTTCACAGGTCCAAAGTTTCCAAAAAGCTGTGATGTCTTCCAAGGGTCTTCATGCGGTCCACGTAGAACTTCAGTGCTCTAGCCACATCCAACGAGTGCAAAGTCCTCTCGACCAGTGACGAAGGCAACGGGAAGAAACCAGGTAACATCAAGGGCTCGTTGAGATGGAAGGCCGACGGCACCTTGGGCATGAAGGAGGGTTGTGTCCTCAGCACCACCCTCGTATCGTGGAAAATCAGATATGGAGGTTTACAGGAGAGGGCCTGGATCTCTCCCACTCGTCGTGCAGAGATGATGGCCACAAGAAACGCTATCTTCCACGATAGGAACTTCAACACGAATGCAGAGGCTCGAATGGTGGTCCCATGAGCCTGCTCAGCACCACGTTGAGCTACCACACCGAGGCCGGAGCCTTCACTGGCAGGAATGACCGGAACAGTCCTTTCATGAACTCTTTCACCAGGCGATGGGACCACAGAGATGATCGCCCCGGAGTTCTGGTGTAGCGGGAAATCGCAGCCAGATGGATTTTGATGGAGGCATGAGCTAGCCCTGCCTTGGCCAGCGACAGTAGGTACGGCAGCACGTGAGGGGCCGTAATCCGCAGAGGGTTAATCTTCTGTGCACTGCAGCAGACAGAGAACCTCTTCCACTTGTGTCCATAGCACTTGAGGGGGGAGGACGCCCTGGTCTTTGCAAGCACCTCCTTGCAGTCCACTGGGATATCGTACACTCCAAACTCAAGTGCTGCAGGAGTCCGGCCTGCAAGTTCATCGACCCCGGGTCATGGTGGAGGATGGTGCCTGTGGAGATCTGTGTCCGTCGTCAGTTCGACTGGGGGGCTGGGGGGGCCGCTGACATGTCCAAAAGGTCCGGGAACCAGATCTGCCTCGGCCACGCCGGTGCGACGAGGATCATCCTGCACCAGGACCGTCTGAGTTGACTGATGAGTCGCAGCAGCAACGGCAACGGTGGGAACACAAACAGGAACAGGCCATCCCAGGGGAATGAGAAGGCATCGCCCATGCTCCCCAGCTGGGGAAACCTGATGGCGAACCTCCGGCACTTGGTGTTCATCGCTGTCGCAAATAGGTCGATCTGGGGATTGCCCCATCGTTGGAATAGCAGATCCACTTCATCCTGCTGCAGTTCCCACTCGCGGCACGAGCGCAGCTCCCTACTGAGTGAGTCAGCAATGGTGTTCTTTATTCCTGCCAGGTGGAAGGGTACCAGAAACATCCCTTGGGCGACGACCCAGTGCCACAGATCCTGGGCCTCCTTGGATAAGGCTGGGGATCTGGTGCCTCCCTGCTTCCGGATGTAGAACATCGTGGTGGTGTTGTCGGTGAAGATCCTCACCGCCTTGCCCTTGAGGGACGGAAGGAACGACCTAAGGGACCAGAACACGGCTCGGAGCTCCAGGACGTTGATGTACAGTGACCTCTACTCCGGGAACCAAAGGCCTCTAGCGTGGAGATCTCCGGTGTGCGCTCCCCATCCCTCCAGGGAGGCATCAGTTGTCACTATGCCTCTCACTACTCTCTCTACTGACTTGAACTTCAGTTCCCAAGGGTGTTCAACCTACCAGCGCCTTCACACCATCCCAATGGTACATAAGGCGCTATATAAATGCAAAGTAACATAATGGTCTCCTGATGTGTCGGGGTCTGGAAAGCCAAACCCACCGCCAGATGCGCACAGGTACCCCACCACCGGATCGCTTGGCGGAAGGTCTCATTGAGCGAGATCCTGTCTTGCATCCAACGGGCGTCGAGGAACTCTTGCAGTGGACGCACCCGCAGCCTGCACAGGCGCACGAGGTAGATGCACAAGGACATCATGCCGAGAAGGGACTTGATGGACCTCACCTTGGCCACGTCCATGGTCGACAGCCGTTGTACCTTGCCCAGGATGGCCTTCGTCCTTACCTCCGACGTAGAAGCCAATCGCGGAACTGTGTCAAGCCTGGCTCCCAGGAACAGGGCGACTTGCGACGGAACCAAGTGGGATTTCCCAAAGTTGATGGAAAATCCCAGATCCGCGAGCAGTTGGACGGTCTTCGCTGTGTGCCCGATGGCGAGTTCCCTTGTCTTTGCTCGGATGAGCCAATCGTCCAGGTAGGGGTAGACGTGGATCCCCTGCAGGCGCAGCCACTGGTGCTAGGCACTTGGTGAATACCCTGGGCGGCGACTTCAATCCGAAGGGAAGGGCCTTGAACTGGTAGTCCCTTGGACTACGAATCTGAGGAACTTTCTATGTCCTTTTAGGATGGGGATGTGAAAGTAGGCATCCTCCAAGTCCAGCGGCGATAGGAAGTCGCCTTCCTCCAGCTGTCCCAGCAAGTGCTGGAGGGTGACCATCCGGAACTTCTGGGACTTGATGTGCTCGTTTAAACGACGAAGGTCCAAGATGGGTCGCCAGCCGCCGGTCTTCTTTCTTACGACGAAGTATCGCGAGTACACTTCGGAGACCCAGAGCCTCTTTGGGACGAGCTTGATGGCTCCTTTCTTCAGCATCGCCCTTACTTCCAGCAGCAGTTTAGGGACGTGCGTGGAATGCGGGGGCATTTCCTTAGACACTCTAGAGTGTGCCCGCAGACCAGCACGCATCGGTCGGTGGAGATTGACTCACATGCTGACGAACTTCGCCAGCCGGCCTCCCACCGGGGTGCTCAAGTGGGGGCCCGACGCTACGGCAGTTCAGTCCTGCTTGGCAGTGGCCTTGGCAAAGACTACAAGATCCTCCTAAATTGCTGCATCCTCTGTAGGCCTCCTACAACGAGGAGCGTGCCGCCTAGCGGTACGTCGAGGAGCTGCTGCCGAATCCTTGGAGGCGCCTTGCTTGCCTCCGGAGTTCTGAAAGGTCAGCCGTCGTTGCTGCAACACCCCTAAGGGCCGAGCCGTCTGTGTCAGCCTTGATGGCCTGCAGTGACTCGTCCACTGTCTTGCCAAACAGGTTGTTCTTGTCGAAAGGCATGTCCAGAACTCTGGTCTGCACGTCCAGGCGGAAATTGGTTGCCTTGAGCCAACCACGCTGGCAAAGACAAACACCGTTGCCCATCTGGCGGAAACCGGTGTCAGCAATGTCTGTGGCCACCGTTATGGTGTGGTCCGACGCCACCTCGCCGTCCTGCAGGATCTCCAGGGTCTCAGCCCTCTTATCTGGGAGGAAGTCCAGCAGGGGAGCGATCTTAAACCACAGCGCCCTGTCGTAGCAGGCCACAATCGCGAGGGCGTTGGCCGCTTTAATCGTTGTTGCCGCCAACAATGAGATGACCCGTTGTCCCATGGCGTCCAGTTTCTTCCCCTTGCCATCCGACAGGGAGGTGGAAGTTGAAGCCGTCACCCCTGCCGCTTTCTTCTTGGCCGCCGCAGAGACGACCGAATCTGGGGTCAGCTGCGCCCTAAGGCACATGGGGGTGGAATCCGGGACCCGGTACTTCTTCTCATACCGGTCTCTTGGCAGGAGTCGTGGACGGGTTGTTCAGGAGCGACAGCCCCTCGTCCCATAGGTCTTCAAGCAATGGAACCGAGAGGACAGTCTTCCTCTTGGCCTCACGCCGTTGATAGAGGAAACCTTCCATCTGTTCCTCGGGGCGGAGTTGGAAGAGCATGGATGCCCTGGCGATCATGGCGTGTAAGGAGCCAATTTCATCGGGTGGGGAGGCCAGAGGAGGTGGTGATGGAAGGCCCATCCCGTCGTCACCACAGTAGTCATCCGTCCCCGTGGTGGCTGTCTCTGTTCCCGTGTCATCCCTCTGATCAGGGGAAGGACATGAAGGCTACGAAGGCTGTGAAGGCTGGAAGGGGGGATGAATTCTCTGCTTGCTTGAAGGGCTTCCCGACGGATCGTCTGTTGGGGGTAAGGGCAACCTTGTCCTCATCTCTGTACACAAGGCCTGGATCGCCATCAAGATTGCTCCTGAGTTGTCCTGCAGCCCAGGTACTGCTGCGACGGGCACGCCGGTTGGGGAGTGGAATCCTCCGCCTCCATGGGCTCCTCGTCAGCACCTCCGTCGCTTTCCAGGATCCCTCCCGTGGGACCGGACCTCCTCGAACTTCTTGTTCAAGATCTTCACGACTCCAGCCAGCTCCTCTTCAGAAGCTGTATCTGTGTCCGTGATGGCCACCGCCCCCCCCCCATTCTTTTTCCACCAGGGTTTTCACTGGGGTCTTATCGATGGGCTGAAAAGAGGATTCCCTCTGCGGTGGCAGGGAAACTCTGGGCCCCGAGGTTGCCTCCACTGGGGTAGCCTCCACAGGCTTCGCCATGGCCGCTACGACTCCCTCGATAAAGGCCGTAGCCGAGTGAATCGAGGTCTTCACGACTTTGGACGCTCTGGAGGCCTTCACCTTGGGGGGAGGGTCACCGCCTCGCTCCCCCTCAGCTGTCTCCGTCAGGATCGACCGAAGCTTATCCGGGTCCTCAGATTTCCTCTTCCCCGACACAGAGCGTTGGCTCATGGTTGATGGTGTCGGTGAAAGGGGGCCCTGCCTGGCAACCGAGGAGCCCGACTGATCGGCAATCCCAGTGCCCGCGGACTTGCGGTGCTTTGCCATTTGTTGGGCCCCCATCGCCAGAGCACCCTCAAAGGTCTTAGAAGACAGCTCGTACTTCTCGCCTACCGCTGGGCTCCTCCCTTCCAGCCAGTTGGTGAGGCGGATACGCCGATTGCTCATATAGTCCATTCCGACATGTTTTTGCAAAACGCACAGTCCTTCTCCAAGGGTGTTTTGTCTTTGTGAAGGCAGTAGAGGCATCTAGAATGCTAGTTCTCCTTGAAGACATTCTGCAATCCGCATACAGGTCAGCTCCTGAACAGCTTGGATCCGGGCGTCGCGTTTCCTTTGTCCTGGGCCATGTCCATGCTGGGTAGGCCTCAAAGGTCTTCTGGAATCCTCCAAGAAGCGAAACTCAACGAAAATGTCATCCTTGAGGGGCGTATGAAAATTCCAAAACGGGTCCCCGTTGATCGGAAGTAGAAACGGTGGAGCTTGAGGCTCGATTGACTGAAAAAATGAGATTAAACTTTTTGAAAAAAAAAAAAAAGTAAATAAATAAAAATCGCTAAACGCAGTAAAAGCTTGAGAGCTATAGCACGAGGACTCCCAACACTTGAAAATGTGGTCAAAATCTGAAGATGGCTGCCAGAGGAGGGGCTTAGGTAGAGGGCAGTCATTGGCTGGGGGCAGTATGACCCAGAAACCAGTGATTGGTTATTAGTAGAAAAACAGTTCAGAAACGAAACTGAAACCGATTTTTTCTTTACCGAGTATTCCCAGCCTGACGACAGGGAATATTCATGTGCGTGTGAATCTATGCCAGACCCCATGCGGAAGAAATGCGGTTTCGTAGAGAGCACCAACTTGGCCCTCATGAAGGAACAAGTTACTTACCTGTAACTGTTGTTCTCCAGCATGGGTCTGGCATGGTTTCACATGCTCATGAATATTCCCCGTCGTCAGGCCGGGAATCCTTGGTATAGAACAAATCAGTATCCGTTTCGTTTCCGATCTGTCTTTCTCAGTAGTAACCAATCACTGGTCTCTGGGTCATACTGCCCCCAGCCAATGACTGCCTTCTCCCTAAGCCCCGCCCCTGGCAGCCATCCTCAGATTTGGTAGCACGTGAAGTGGCAGTATGACCAAGTGAAGAGCCGCAGAGGGGTAGGCGGGAGGGTTCGCATGTGAATCCATGCCAGACCCATGCTGGAGAACAACAGTTACAGGTAAGTAACTTGTTCCTTCTCCAGCATGGGGTCTGGCATGGATTCACATGCTCATGAATATAAGAATACATAGCAGTATACACATGTACAACCACAGGAGGTGGCAAAAGGCTCAATATCAAGCAATACAACAACTCAACATTAAGCAACTCTTACCTCCTCACCAGGCTCACCTTAGGCAAACAGGTTGCGCAGCACTGCCTGGCCGACTCTGGACTCCTCCCTGGAATCCCGGTCGACGCAGTAGAATCTCGTGAAGGTGTGCGTCGACCTCCACGTAGCAGCCCTGCAGATTTTGAGCAGGGGCACACCAGACAGGAACGACGTAGTAGCAGCGATCGCTCTGGTCGAATGGGCCCTCGGACGGCCTGGCAACGGTCGGTTTGCCAACCGGTGACAGTGCATGATGCAGCCGGAGAGCCATCTGGAAATGGAAGTCTTCGAGAGAGCCTTCCCTTGATTCACAGGTTCAAAGTTCACAAACAGCTGTGATGTCTTCCGAAAACTCTTCGTGCGGTCCACATAGAAATTCAGCGCTCTAGCTACATCCAGCGAGTGCAAAGTCCTCTCAGACGGCAACGAAGGCGACGGGAAGAAAACTGGCAACACCAAGGGCTCGTTGAGGTGGAAGTCCGACGGCACCTTGGGCATGAGGGAGGGGTGCGTCCTCAGCACCACCCTCGTGTCGTGAAAAGTCAAGTATGGAGGCTTGCAAGACAGGGCCTGGATCTCTCCCACTCGTCGTGCAGAGGAGATGGCCACGAGGAATGCTGTCTTCCACGACAGAAACTTCAATGGCACTGAATGCATAGGCTCGAATGGGTCCCCCATGAGCCTGGTCAGCACCACGTTGAGCTCCCACGCCGGGAATGATCGGAACAGTCCTTTCATAAATTCTTTCACCAGACGATGAGACCACAAGGACACCCGTCCTGTAGTTCTGGTGTAACGTGAGACGGCAGCCAGATGTACCTTGATGGAAGCGTGCGATAGGCCAGCCTTGGCCAAAGACAGTAGGTCCGGCAATACTTGAGGGGCCGTAATCCGCAGAGGGTTAATCTTCTGTGCACGGCACCAGACAGAGAACCTCTTCCATTTATGTCCGTAGCACTTGACAGTTGAGGATGCCCTGGCCTTTGCAAGAACCTCTCTGCAGTCGGCCGGGATGTCGTATCCGCCATACGTTGCCCTTACCGTATCCTCCAAACTCTATTGCTGCAGGAGCCAGGCCTGCAAGTTCAGCGACTCTGGTTCGTGATGAAGAATGGCGCCTCCTTCTCTGGAGAGAAGATCCGCGTTCGTCGGCAACTTGACTGGTGTGGACGCTGACAAGTCCAGAAGGTCCGGGAACCAGATCTGCCTCGGCCACGCCGGTGCGACGAGGATCATCCTGCACTGGGACCTCTTGAGCTGGTTGACGAGCCGGAGTAGCAACGGCGGGAATGCATAAAGGAACAGGCCGTCCTAGGGGAACGAGAAAGGATCGCCCATGCTCCTCGGTTGGGGAAACCTGCTGGCGAACCACCGGCACTTGGAGTTCGCCGCCGTCGCGAAGAGATGGATCTGGGGTTTGCCCCATCGTCGGAAGAGCCGGTCCACTTGATCCTGGCGCAGTTCCCACTCGTGGCACGAGCGCAGCTCTCTGCTGAGTGAGTCGGCGATGGTGTTTTTTATCCCCGCCAGATGAAAGGGTACCAGAAACATCCCTTGGGCGACGGCCCAATGCCACAGATCCTGGGCTTCCTTGGATAGGGCAGAGGATCTGGTTCCGCCCTGCTTCCGAATGTAAAACATCGTGGTGGTGTTGTCGGTGAAAATCCTCACCACCTTCCCCTTGAGGGACGGAAGGACCGACCGGAGGGCCCAGAACACTGCGCGGAGCTCCAAGATGTTGATGTGGAGAGTTTCTCCTCCGGGAGCCAAAGGCCTCTCGCGTGGAGACCCCCGGTGTGTGCTCCCCAACCTTCCAGGGAGGCATCTGTCGTCACATTCACCTGGTGGGCCGGGGCTAGGAAACCTGTTCCCGCTGTCAGATGAGCGCGGACACCCCACCATCGTATCGCCTGACGGAACGCTTCGTCGAGCGGGATCCTGTCCTCGAAGCTGCCCGTCATCTGGATCCAGTGGGCGTCGAGGAATTCTTGCAAGGGCCGCATCCGAAGTCTGCAGTGGGGCACCAGATAAATGCAGGAGGACATCATTCCGAGGAGGTACTTGATAGGCCTCACTCTGGCCACGTCTGTGGCCAGCAGACTTTGCACCTTTCCGAGGATGGTCCTTATCCTTTCCTCCGACGGTGAGGCCCGCCGCGCCACTGTGTCAAGCTGTGCTCCCAGAAACAGGGCGACTTGCGACGGGACCAGGTGGGATTTTGGAAAGTTGATGGAGAACCCCAGGTCCGTGAGCAGCTGGACGGTCTTCGCAGTGTGTTCCACGGCGAGCTCCCTTGTCCTTGCCCGTATAAGCCAGTCGTCCAGGTAGGGGTAGACGTGGATCCCCTGCAGGCGCAGCCGCGCCGCCACCGGTGCTAGGCACTTGGTGAACACCCTGGGTGCCGATTTTAATCCAAACGGGAGGGCCTTGAACTGGTAGTGCCGCCCTTTGACCACGAACCTGAGGATCTTTCGGTGTCTCTTTAGACTAGGGATGTGGAAGTAAGCATCCTCCAAGTCCAACGACGACAGGAAATCGCCCATCTCCAGCTGTCCCAGCACGTGCTGGAGGGTGACCATCCGGAACTTCTGTGCCTTGATGTGTTTGTTTAGTCGTCGCAGGTCCAGGATGGGACGCCATCCTCCTGTCTTCTTCACGAGGAAGTATCTTGAGTAAACTCCGGAGCCCCGAAGCCTCCTCGGGACGAGCTCGATGGCACCTTTCCTGAGCATCGCCCTTACTTCGAACAGCAGTTGAGGGACGTGATTTTCCTTCCTGGCCACGGGAGGAATGCGGGGGCACCTCTTCTGGAACTCAAGGGCGTGCCCCAGGGCCAGGGCGTCCAGCACCCAACGGTCGGTGGAGATGGACTCCCACACGCCGACGAACTTCGTCAGCCGGCCTCCCAACGGTCGGTTCAATCTTGCTTGGAGGCTGCTTTGCCTCCTTGACCACCTTGGTGACGACGGCGGGATCCACCCGACTTGCCGCGTCCCCTGTAGGCCTCCTGCGACGAAGACCTTGCCCCTTGACGGTACGTATAGGAGCTGCTTCCGGCTCCCTTGGATGCACCCCATCTGCCTCCGGAGCTCCGAAAGGACGGCCGTCGCTGTTGGAGCACACACAGTGCACGGGCCGTCTCCGTGTCCGTCTTGATCGCCTGAAGGGATTCATCAACCGCCTTGCCAAAAAGGTTGTTCCCATCGAAAGGCATGTCCAAAACCTTGGTCTGAACGTCCTGGTGGAAATCCGTCGCCTTGAGCCATCCTCGTCGTCTCAGGCAAACGCCGTTGCCCAACTGACGGAAACCGGTGTCGGCGATGTCCGTAGCCACCGCAATGGCGTGGTCCGAGGCAATCTCACCTTCCTGCAAGATTTCCAGGGCCTCAGCCCTCTTGGCATCCGGAAGGAAGTCCAACAGAGGGGCGATCTTGAACCACAACTCACTGTCGTAGCGGGCTACGATGGCCAGGGCGTTGGCCGCCTTGATGGTGGTTGCTGCAGATGAGATACCCGTCGTCCCATCGCATCCAGCTTCCTACCCTCGCCGTCCGGAGGGGAGGTTGAAGTCGAGGCCGATGCCCCCCCCTGCTTTCTTCTTGGCCACCGCCGAAACGACTGAGTCCGGGTTAGGTTGCACCCTAAGGCACAAGGGGGCAGCGTCGGGGACCCGGTACTTCTTCTCGTACCGGTCCCTCTTCGCCGGAGCAGTGGCAGGGTTCTTGAGGAGGGCGAGCCCCTCATCCCAGATGTCATCAAGAAGCGGTACGGCGAGGACCGTCTTCCTTTTAGCCTCGCACCGTTGGTAAAGGAACCCCCTCCTTTTCCTCAGGGCAGGGCTGGAAGAGCTTGGCTGCCCTGGAAATCATTGCATGGAAGGATCCAATCTCATCGGGCGGGGACGCCCGGGCAGGGGGCGACGGGGGACACGTCCCGTCGTCACCTCCGTCGTCATCCGTACCCGTCGTAGTCGTGTCCATGCCTGTATCATCCCCGTGGGTAGTGGACCAGGGGGAAGGCAGAGAAGGCCGCAGAGGCGGGAGAGGAGGCCTAAGATGCGTCCTCCTCCTCTTAAGTGGTGGGCTCTCCGAAGGTCCTGGCTCTGGTTCCTCCGTCGGGTCTGGCTCAGGCACCTCCGTCGGGGGAAGGGGCAACCTAGTCCTTATCTCCGAGCATAAGGACTGGATGGCTGACAAAATGGCCGCCGCCGACTCTTGAGGAGCCTCGTCTGCGTCACCGTCGCCCTCGTCGTCGCCCTCGTCGGGATCCCTCCCGATGGGCTGGGCCTCCTCCACGACTTGGATGAGCTCCTCTTCAGAGGTCGAGTCCGTATCCACAACGGCCACCAACCCCTCCCCCACCCTTTCCAACGAGGACTTCGTGGGGGTCTTCTCGATGGGCCTGAAAGACTCCCCCCTCCGCGGTGGCAGGGAGACTCTGGTACCTGAGGGTGCCTCCACTGGTGTAGCCTCCACAGGCTGAGCCAGGGCCGCGGCGACATCCTCAATCGAGGTCTTAGCAGGGTGATTTAAGGCCAACGATACCTTCTGTACGCCTGGGGCCTTCAACTTGGGGGGAGGGTCCGAGCCTCGCTCCCCCTCTGCCGGAATCTTCGAGATCGACCGGGGCCTCTCCAGAAGCTTCGGCGGGTTCTCGGACTTCCTCTTACCCGAGCCAGAGCGTTGGCTCGTGGTCGATGGCGCCGGGAAGGATGCGCCCTGCCTGGCAGCCAAGGAGCCCGACCGTTCGGCGCTCCCGGTGCCCGCGGACTCGCAGTGCTTAGCCTTTTGTTGGGCCCCCGTCGCCGGAGCACCCTCACAAGACTTAGAAGACCGCTCGGACTTCTTTTTCTTCTCGCCTGGCGGGCTCTTACCTTCCAGCCAGTTGGCGAGACGGAGGTGGCGATCCTTCATGGTCCGCTCCGACATGTTCTCACCAAACGCGCAGTCCTTTTCCTTGTGCGTCTTGTCCTCATGGAGACAGTAGAGGCATAACGAGTGCTCGCCCTCCTTGAAAACGTTCTGAAGCTGGCATCCAAGGCAGGTCCTGAACAGCTTCCCGGGCGTCGAGCTCCCTTTCTCCTGGGCCATGTCCAGGGTAGGCCTCGGAACTTCTGGAATCCTCCAAAAGCGTAACTCGACGAAATCTTCACCCTTGAAGGGCGTAGAAACTCCGAAACAGATCCCCGTTGATCGGAAGTAGAAACGGTAGAGCTTGAGGCTCTATTTAACTGAAAAAATGAGAAAATCTCCTGAAAAAAGCGCGAAAAACGCAGCAAAAGCTCGAGAGCTAAGCACGAGGACTCCCAACACTTGAACGTGTGGTAAAAATCTGAGCATGGCTGCCAGGGGCGGGGCTTAGTGAGAGGGCAGTCATTGGCTGGGGGCAGTATGACCCCAGAGATCAGTGATTGGTTACTACTGAGAAAGACAGATCAGAAACGAAACCGATACTGATTTTTTCTATACCGAGGATTCCCGGCCTGACGACGGGGAATATTCATGAGCATGTGAATCCATGCCAGACCCCATGCTGGAGAAAGGTGGGTGTGAACCTCCTAGAAAACTGCCTGATCGTCATAAGGAGGTGCCTCGAAATCCAATGTAATTTCATGTTACAGAATCTCTGGGGGTAATATGGTTGGGGAGCTTTCCAAAAGAAGTTGTTCAAGCACTATAGGACCACTTGCTTGCTTTAATATGCCTTTGAGGGACAGAACTTGTGTCTCCAATTTGGAGCACTCCGGCCCAGTAGACTATGTACGTGTTGCCGTGGATTTTTCTTTGTCGACGGAATGGTCGTCGAATTAGTCATCGATGCAGTCGAGACTTTAATGGAGGTACTTTGATGCTCTTAAAATTATTGATCCATTCCTAGGAGACCATATGATCATTTCCATGCAGATGAATATTCCTCTGGCTCGTTTCAAAGATAATTCTTTTCTTTCTTTAGTAGAAATTGATCGGCCCCACCACACAGTGAGATGGAATCCTAAAGTGTGTGCAATATTTATTCGGAATCTAGAATGTGATCCCGGTATCTTCTTACATCAAACACCATCGAGCCCTTCACTTATTCATTTAGATCATCTAAATTCTATCAGAATTCAAATCCACCTAGAAGCTATGCTTCACTCAAGGGATAATCACGAAAAAACTATCCAGGTCCATGCGCACAAATTCAATAGTCAAGTTGCTCATTTAAAATCGCAAAAAAATCACGCAATTCGTCAGATTAATAGAACTCTTCCTTCTGACCTTGCTCGTGATAAATTGATTAAAGCAGTCAGACAAAGATTTCGTAATAAATTAAAATGGCTAAAAAGACATCTTCTCTATGCAGATAATCAAAAATTATTTTACCATTTACCAAAGCATGACTCTAGGAAAACCTGGAATACTCTTCGTTCTATCACCTCGGAAAACACAACTAACTTTGATTCTGTTATTCCCGCCGAAAACTGGGTATCGTATATAAAACGCAAATATACTATGCCCGAGCGTTTTCAATTCCTCAAGGGTAGTGAACCATGCTTGGAATTTGACTTTTCTTCACTATGGTCCATAGAAGACATCATAGATGCCATTGGTCGATTGAAGCCATCTAAAGCACCTGGTCCCGACGGTATTCCATCTTGTGTGTATAAATCGAACCCAGTATTCTGGGCCCATATCCTCAAAATCAAATTCGATCTGATCTTACAAACAGGACATATCCCCACTACATGGTCCTCTGCGTATGTCATTCCAATTTACAAAAAGGGCTCTCCGGATTGTCCCTCCAATTATCGGTCGATTGCCTTAACTGATGCCTCTTCCAAAATATTTTCCATTCTACTCATTCAACAATTACAAACTTACATGGATGAAAAAAATATGTTGTCTATTTATCAGGGAGGATTTAGAAAACTCATTGGTTGTCAGCTAAATGCCACAATTCTAGCCCATCTTCAGGCTCACTCCTTGGCTAGTCACTCAGGCCCAATTTACATGGCTAGTTTGGATTTGACCGCAGCATTTGATTGTGTTATTCGAGAAGTCTTGTGGAAAAAAATGATCCATCTTGGTATTCCGACTAAATTAGTTGCTTTGATTGCAATTCTCCACAAAAATACAAACTATCGCATGCGTGTCACCAAGGAAGGAGCTCTGACTGACCCCATTCCTACTGAGATCGGGGTGAAACAAGGCTGCAATATGGCAGCGATATTGTTCAATTTGTATCTGTTAGGATTGGACGAGAAATGGACTGCGGGGGAATGCTATTCTGTAAAGCTCGGTTCCCTGAACTTAGATTGGTTAGGCTTTGCTGATGATTTATTATTTTTCGATCGAACGCCCTTTGGTCTCCAACGAAAGTTGGACTTATTCTTAGAATTTGCATTTAATCATAATCTTACGCCTAATCCAACGAAAACTTTTATAATGATTTTTTCCCAAAAAAAATCAGGACGTCATCGCTATTCTTGGCATATAAACAATATTAAAATTGAATGTTCTTCGATGCTTCATTACTTGGGATATCCGTTAGCTGATCAATATTCAATTACAATGTGGAAAAACTATCTTAACCAAAAAGTTAGGGGGCTGACATCTCAGATGAAAATTATTCATCAGAAATATTGTATGTTTTCCTTAATACCTTTAATTCAATTTTATCTGCAGAAGGTTGAACCTATTATTCTATATTCCCTGGACATCTGCACATATGATTTAGATGCCTATCTAAATACCTTACAGGGGAAACTATGGAAAACAGTTCTGGGACTATCAATGTCGATTCCTAATGTGATGATCTGCCACGAACTAAACTTATTACAATTGTCAGCAAAACATACATGGCGTAAAATTATTAATCTAACTAAGATCTATAATCCACCGAAAAATACTCTTCATGTTAAACTGAATCAATTAATGTCTGAATCTCACATCAAATCACTCAATACTTACTCGCTTAAACTTACTAAAATATTACATCTTATTAATGAAACGCCGTTATCCATGAGTATGCGGTTACCAAGCCAAAAACTGAAATTTCAAAGATTTTTTTGGTGTATAATGCTGGATGAAATGGGTAAATATCCCTCCTTCAAAGAATACAATGAAGTTCGCGGTAGATGGGGAACCCCCTATAATGGAGGTACTTTAATGGAGATAATACTGTCGTCACATTGCCGGTGTCATCATAGTTGACGGTGAAGACGACGGTTTGGATGACCGAGTGATGTTTATTGCCAGTGGAGGAAGACTTCTTCGCCGACGAGGGAGAGGAGGATGTTGGCCTCGATTTATATCACTCTGTCGACGATGTAGATTTTCTGGGCAAGTCTGCAGATTTTTGCAGGTATAAGCCCTTCTCTCTTGGTCCACCGGACGGGACTTTGTGGTAGCGGTCCGAGACGAGTGCTTAGAAAGTACCTGTGACCCTTCACCACTTGAAAGAGGCCTTTTCAGAGGTAATGAATGCTTGACCTCATCATGACTTGAAGATGACTTGAGCACACTGGTCCTCCCTTTTTTTGTCGGCAGTTCCTCAGATCTTGATCTTTGGCGTGACAGTGATCTCTTGTCTAATGGAGTGCCTGCCCTGCCTCCGCGTGATGAGCCAAACTCAGATGCCGGGTAGGCTCCCTCATTGAGCCAACAAACTAGGTGTCTATTTCTGTCCCTAAGGGTTTTTTGCAAGACCCTTGGCAAATATCACGTTCTTTGACCAAACAATTTGGGTACAGACAATAAAAGCACTCAGAGCGCCTATCTTCCTCATATACATTCTTCAGGCCGCAGGTCTCAAATGGCCTGAACAAGGATTTCTTCGGTCCCGTAGATTCCATAACAGGGCCGGAATCGAGCTTTTTCAACGTCGAAATAATAGAAAAAGCAAACGCTGAAGAAAGGAGTAGTTTCTTACCTGTAACTCCATTTCTCCAATGTTGGTATATTTCCTGGATTCACATGCTGTGAATATTTCCCCGTCGTCAGGGTGGGAAACCTCTGCAACTTTAACTTAGCGTTTTCCTATGGAAAACTTCGACACTTTAGTGTCCTATAAATGTCCTTTTTGGGTGGTTTAGCACCAACCAATAGGACACTTGGTATAAATAGCCCCGCCCCGCGGCTTCCCTTCAGAGTTTAACCTCCAAAGTAGAGGGAACCCGATATCAGGTTTACCTGCAGGGGCGGCCGGCGGGCGCATGTGAATCCATGAAAGATACCAACGCTGGAGAAATGGAGTTACAGGTAAGAAACTACTCCCTTCTCCAGCATTGGATCTTTCATGGCTTCACATGCTGTGACTAGATTACATAGCTGTACAACCAATGTGTGGCGGTGTGTCACAGGCAAACCAAAAAACAGCAATTAATCACAACCATGAGACAACAAACCCAGTAAGTGATATAGCACATAGCAAAAACCCTGAAGCTGCAGGGCCTACTTTATTGGAACAGGCTTTGGAGTACTGCACGCTCCACTTGCACATCTTCCACATGTTGCTGCCCCAGACAGTAATGCCTGGTGAAGGTATGCAGCACCGCCCAGGAGGCTGCCTGTCAAATGTCCACCAGTGGTATCCCAGACCACAACACCGCTGACGATGCCGTGGACCGCGTAGAATGAGCCTTCAGAATCCCCCTCAAAGGCTTGCCAGCTTTAGTGTGACAAAACGAGATTGTAGAGGAAACCCAGTGGGAAAGTCCTCGTTTGGAGATGGCCTGCCCCTTGTTGGACAGCCCATACGCCATAAACAGCTGTCGTGACTTCCTGAAGTCCTGCGTGTGACACAAGACAAAACTTCAGGGCCCTCTTAATGTCCAGAGAATGCACGGCCCTTTCCGCTGGCGTTGTTGCATTAGCAAAAAACGAAGGCAAAGCAATGGAAGCAAGTTTGTGAAATGCAGACAGCACTTTTGGAATAAAGTACAGGTTAGTGGCCAGGAGAACCTAGTCTTTCAGAAGCCTCAGGTAAGGCGGGTCAATGACCAGTGCTTGCAATTCAGACACCCGCCTGGCCGAGGTAATGACCACTAGAAAAGCCACCTTCCATGAGAGGAACTTCAAAGGAGCCGTCGACATGGGCTCAAAAGGAGATCTCAAAGCCGAAAGAACCACATTAAGGCTCCACACCGGCACAAACTTCTTCACCGGAGGAAATGTCTGAAACAACCCAGTCAGAAAATGTTTCACCAAGCGATCATTGAACAGAGGAGCAGCATGGCGCTTTCTCGTGAACCTAGAAATCGCCACAAATGTACCTTAATGGATGACAATGCCAGACCCCCTTCCGCCAGGTATAACAGGTACGGGAGAAGCTACGCTGGAGAAGCGTCCAACGGCTCAACCCCAGGCTGATCCTTACACCATTCACAGAATCTCGTCCATTAATTACCATACTAGACATTAGTGGAAATCCATCGATACTCTCTGGGTATACCTAACTGACCCAACTCTGAGTGGTCAGGAGCCACGCCGAATTGTGATGCCACACTCTGCTGTCGCCCTGAGACAGGAGATCCAGATCCGCTCCCAACCAAATCGGCTCCTCGAACTCCAGATGAAGATCTGAAAACTATGTCTGCCTGGGCCAGAAAAGGGCCAGCAGAATCACTCGACACTGGTACTTCCAAATCCATTTGATGGCCCTCCGAATGAGAGGGAAGGGGGTAAACTCATACGCAAAGAGACCTGTCACAGGAACGAAAACACGTCCCCCAATGACTCTGGATGAGCCCCCCTGCTGGCAAACTACAGACACCACTTGTTTTCCCTCATAGCAAACAGATTCAGCGGAGGATGCCCCCATCCCCGGAAGATCCGCGTCACCTGCTGCTCCTTCAGCCTCCACTCGTGCAGCTGACTGGCGACCCTGCTGAGCACGTCCGCTTGAAGATTTAGAACTCCGGGCAGATGGAAAGAGACAATGCAGCTCCCTTGAGCCAGAGCCCAATGCCAAATGTCCTGCGCCTCCTTCGACGGTACTCTGGAATGTGTGCTCCCATGTTTCCTTAAATAGAACATGGTGGTGGTATCGTCCATTAACACCCTCACCACTGATCCGCGGGTGCGTGGAAGAAACAAGTTTAGGGCCCAGTGCAATGCCCTCAACTCGAGCACATTGATATGTAACAGTCTCCACCAGAGACCATAGGCACTGCACCTGTGACCTGTCAAGGTGTGCCCCCCATCCTACCTGGGAAGCGTTTGTTACGATCGTAAACTGGAACTCCAGCTCCAGCAAGGGTATGCCCATTACAAGATTGACCGTGCCCGTCCACCAGTGAAGGGCGTCCACAAAGCTTTTGTCGACCACCATCTTGTCTGACCACAATCCCAGACTCTGCGACCGTCTGCAAAGAACTCCTGCACCGGCCTCATGAACAGGCGGCAATTGGAAGAAGAGGGATACACAATGTCATGGCCCCCAACAGCAACATGTAACCTCGGACCAAGATCACTGTGCCCCTTTTCCACTCGCTTGCCTTGGCCCGCAACTTGTCCACACGCTCGCTGGAAGGCCTCACCAGATTTTGCTTGGTAAGAAACTGTGCCCCAAGAAACACCAATGCTCTGCACGACGTCAAATATGATTTTACGAACTTGATGGTGAATCCCAGCCGTTGCAACAGCCGCATGGTCACCATGAGAGACTCTCGTGCCCTTCCCTGCAACTAACCCCTCACCAACCAATCGTCCAGGTAGGGGTACATATGATGACCTTCCCTCCGGAGGAAGGCTGCCACCGGCACCAGACACTTTGTGAACATCCTGGGGGACAGCTTCAGGCCAAACGGGAGGACCCGAAACTGATGGTGCTTCCGCCACATAGAGATGTGGAAAATAACAGGACATGAATCCCAGACGCTCCAGCATAGACGGCGGAGAAGAGAACCATGGGACCGGAGCAGGGATGAAGGACAAGGGAACAAAAAGAAAATATTCCCAGTGATGCAAGTGCGACAGACCCCCCACCCCGCAAAGAAACTGACTTAAGGGCGATGCTCAGAGCAGAGCGTAGGGAAGACAGGGTTACAGTCACATGCAATGGCCCGCGTAAAAATAAAAAAGGACAATTACATTTGATGGGTTTTACAAAAGTGCTCCATCCCGAAGGACAGAATGTCCCACAAGTATTGAGGAAAGGGAACGGGACGTAGGAGTATGTTGAACTATCAAATCCTGTTTATTTTAAATACCAACCTGATAAACACATTGTGGAACCAGTAGTGGCAAAAAGCCTATGAAAAGCGTTCTGAAACCAGTAGTGGGCAGAGAAAAGCATTATGAATGATAGGTATCGAGAACCAGTGGAAGTTCTGGGAAACTAGTATGGGCCAAAATCAATGGAAAGCATTGATAAACAACTGTTGGCCGAACCCAGATGAATGTTGTGGAAGCCAGAATGAAACAGTAAAATTAAAGAA
Organism: Ambystoma mexicanum; assembly: GCF_040938575.1. NCBI lineage: Eukaryota > Metazoa > Chordata > Amphibia > Caudata > Ambystomatidae > Ambystoma > Ambystoma mexicanum. The sequence continues at coordinate 302,711,907 of NC_090935.1, read as the reverse complement.
AATTGTGAGGTTGGTGAAAAGGATGCGAACTAGGCGTTACATAGGAGGAAGAAAAGGGGAGATTGAGGCAAGTCTGAAAGGGTAGAAAGAGAGCACTGAAAGGGGGACTATTTTCAGTAGTTTTAAACCTTTTTAATCATAACACATTTCAACATTACTCAATGTACAATTCAATTTGTAAAAACAAATAAAAAGTATAGCCTGAATCAATAACTTATAGGTTATACACATTAGTCAAACCACTGCCACTGTTGTGGCCAGGGTATCATATCAACCAGTAGTTGTACATTTAATTGAGCTCCTAGTTTTCATTGAATCTAAGAAAACATAGGTTCTATTGCATAAACCAGTTTCTTCTTTCACTGTGTTTCACATCACACAGTATTTTTTCTCAACATGTTTCTGTTCTCTAGGGCACAAGTCTGGAACATTCGCCAGGAGTAGAACCCTGGTGTTTTGCACAGGCATTTAGACTACACCGCTATCTTTAGAGTTTTAGTTTCCTTCCCCTATTAGACAAAACAGAAAATGGAATGAAATGAGTTACATGAACTCTTAGTGCAGTCCTACTTAGTACATGAGTGGACACACCTCCATAGGTTGTAAGTTAACTCTGCTGGTGTATGTAGAGGGTGAAGCCATTCTTAAATGATGGAGGTAGGTGCAGAATGCATCCTTCCTGGTCCCTAAAAAAATGGAGCAGCATAAATCAAGTATGCCTTAGAATTCGCTAAAAACAAGACCAAAAGGAAAAATCCCCCGAAGTCTACACAGTACAATGGTAAACACAGGGGTCATGGTCCCCGAAACTAAAGTGGTGGTAGATGAACTCACCTCTCTAATGGGGAAAATTATATATTTTTCACACAAAACGAAAAGTAATTCCACTTTTCCATACAGAGACGGCACTCGAAGCCGTCAGGACGTCAATGATGGTCTCCCAAAGTGAATAAATCCACCATTCGCCACGAAATTCTTATGCCATATCCAGCTTTATTAAAGGAATGACAGATCTACGACGCGTTTCGCAACGCTCCCGTTGCTTGATCTCATATACAAGTGAATATTTTGCACAGTGTTTTTAAATGCAGCCAGAAGGTTTTGAGCTCTATGGTTTTGCCCAGCATAATTGGTCTCTTTTCTCTTTCACCTTTTTACAATCCATCTGGACTCTCTTTTGTAAACTGCTAGCGGTCATTTTGGAATGCATTTAATATCATCCTCACTATGTATGCTAGTCACTCCCATTTAAGATGTTATGCACAATAGCAAATTTTATTAAAAAGGCAGTTTCTAGAATTATATATATATATATATATATATATATATATATATATAGCCACGGACGGTAGTGGCCGTGTAGTTCTGGTTAAGTTGCTGTTTGCGGTTTCCATAGGAAGAGAACTTTTTGGGCGGCTTATAACTTCGCTCTCCCTGGACGAATCCTCACCAAACTTTGCAAACTTTGCAAAAATAAATATATGGCCCACTCAATTCTTTTGCAAAGTTTGGTCCCAAAATGTATTTATTTCCCATAGACTGAATGGGGGAAAAAAACTTTGCGCACGCCTACAGCCCAAACTGCAGGCAGTGGCTTGGTCCCGAGAGCATGCTTTTGTAAGTTTGGTGAAAATCTGTCCAGTACTTTCCTTTTAAACGATGAAAAAGTAGGTCTGGAAAAATTAGTCATATCTATGTCCGCTCCATGGTCACACTTCCCTGTTCGCACCGCGGACAAGAAATCGATTGGCTAATCTGTAGCTTCATGTCCGCAGACATGTGGCGCTTTCACTGATTGGTTGTGGAAAAGCATGAAGTGCGTTAGATTTCTTCATGGCCTCTGCCATATTTTGTTCATGTTTTGGTGTACACGGACATCGCCGGTAACACATAGAAAACAAGACACTAATGCACTTGTTACAATTATGAAATTCTGTTTCCGAAGGTGAGCTTTACTTCGGTTGGAATGGAATGTGGCCGCGGAAAATTGAAAAAGTGATGTTTTCTTGCCACCAAATTCATACGGTAAAGTGGAAGTTGGTGTTCAATGCACGGTGACGAATACCTGCGTCTGTGTTACAATGTTTTCAGATTAATATTGAAGTCGGACTGGCGTCCCATGTTTTGAAATCTGAGGCGGCCACCTGGAGTGTTTGATGGAAACAGTGGTTTACGCGCCGTATGGGAGTAGCAGTTCTCATGATATAGGATGCTCATATGTTGTTGCAAAGTGAGCATGTATTTGCCTTCTGAGTGAAGGTCAGTTGATTTGCCTTTTTGGTTGCGAGCTCAGTAGGCCCATGCGTCCAAGTCAATTCATAAGGGGCTATTGTTTTTTGACCTTGAGCGAAAGGGAAACTTTAAAAGCTACGCAAGGAATGAAAGCTTGGAAAAAAAAAATATACTATTTGATAAGGTTATATTTTAAAAACGCTTGTGAGGAACATGAAATATCAGTTCACGAATATTCTTTGATGCGAACAGTTTGCTGTCTGACTTTGGCAAAAATAATGGAAGCTGTGAAGATGATGTAAGTTTAATTTTGACGACTGTACACTAATTGTGACAATGTAACTGAAGTATTTTAATTTTGCGCAGTTGTAATTTTCCTCCAATCACAGAGTGTACATTGTTCGCGTTTGCAGGCAAGGACTAGAGTCACCGTTGGTGACAGTTACTTCTTTTTCTTTCAAATGTTATGCTTGCCCACATAGCTTTGTGCATCAGTTTGCAAGTTCTTTTGGTCTTGTGTAACATTATGACATGTAATGGTTTCTTTCTTGTCCATTCATGCTGCCTTCATAACTGAATTACCATCTCACTGTGTAGTTGTCCTTTTTTAAACCTTTACGGCGAGTGCCTTTTATCTGCATTTGTAGGGTGTCATTATATGTACCCTTGGTCAACTAATATTTCTTTAAAATGTTATGTTTGACCACTTACATTTGTGTAGTACTTTCTACAATCTTTGTGTCCGTTTTAGTATTTTTTCCTAAAGGTTGGGTATTGACAGATTTTTTTTTTACCTTTTCCGCCTAGCTACATTTTGCCATACTGTGTGTGCCATGGTTTCCAGATGCCGAGTGATTGCTGGTGACCGGGTGCCTGTCCATTATAATATTATGGGATGACGGGCCAGGGCCGCTCTGTCCCTACACTGAACTAGCGACAAGGAGCAACATAACATCATTTATGGTGGTGTAAGGCAACGGTGATGCCGCCGTGTTGGAAATACTGGTGCAAACAAAGCGGGTGCTTTAACAGAAACGCATACTTTGTGTATGCGAAATGAACTGCATGTGTCTCTCCATGAACATTTCCAATGTCGGTCTTAAACTCATTGCTACAAATTATTTGGAAATGGAATTAGTCCATTGATCTCTGACAGTTGTTTGTTAAATAAAAGTACTTTCCAAATTCTAAAATGTTACCTTTTTCTTTTAAAATCACGTGTATCATTTCGAAATGTAAAGTACCACGTTATATGTTGCTGTATGTTTATTTACATGTTCTGCGTCACGGTACATACTGTTTTCCTTGCTGTCATGGAAATGAAAGAGGGGCTATGTATGGAACAACCGCCTTTCCCTTCGATGGTGGCCATCTTGAAAAAGGATTTTGTTTTGTAATCTGGCCCGCGGCAGGCCAGATTATAACCAGAAATCCTATTTTTCCATAGCACACTTTAATGCTTTGCACATCTATACTATTATTGTCAAATCTTATTGCGTCTATTCCTTTACTGTGAAAGGTGGTTCTTAACGCAACATTTACTTTGTTAACGGATGGCTTTCTTTTTTGGTAGGACATCTAATAAGGCCATTTGCGAACGGAAATGAGGAAAGACATATCAAACAGTGATATGGGGGAGTGGGTGGCCGGTGCAAAAATATTGTGCGTTTGTTATTTCTAAGGTTGGGGCAGTGTTTGTCATGCTCCTTCATTACAGTAGTGCTGTTTCTTGGGGAGGATGGATGGCCTTAGCTGATGTCATTTTCAGATATCAAACTTTTTCTGAAAGTATGCAATGTGTACTACATTGTTAATGGCTAACTACCAATACGTGTTGGCGCTGTGCAAGGCAAATGTTGCAGGTGGACGTTCCTACATCAATATGAAATCTGTTTCCACATTGTCCACGAGACAAACATCTTACTGTTAAGTGTTTACGGATTCTGGGACACGTTACTGTGCTGTACACCAGCATATTGTCAAGTGGTATTCTCCGTAAGGTGTTTAAATAAGTCAGAAATTGCTTTACATTATGGTTACGTGGCACTACTGTAAACCAATCTTTAGCAAAAAAACTTTGCAAGAGGGACGTTATTGTTAAGTTGGCCTACTAAAAACCCGTAAAATTCATTAGAAAAAAACACTTTATGAACGTGACATTATGGTTCAAAGTACAATCGAAAAACCCCTGAAATTCGACAATTATGGTAGGCTAAGCAACCATAACTGCCCGCACCACTGTGCACTGCAAACACCAGCACCCAGGACAGCAAAGATGACATCACAAATGTCATTGATGACATCACATGTGTAGCCCCTTCGTTTTTGTTCACTGCCATATCTAGGCCAGGTGGGTTTATTTACTGACAGTCAAACTTCACTTTGAAAAGGTACTTTCATTTACTAATGTTGCTATTCTCACATGTTCTTACACTACTTTCTTTAGAATGTAATTTCAGCGTTTTCTGTACATATATAGTGTAAGAAGCAGGCCTGAAACACAGCAATCATTTTTGTGCGTGAATCCAATCATGTAGATTATACACAGTTGCTAATGATACTGCCTCTTGTATGCTTACTTTACTCTCCACATATAAGCCCCATCTTTGTATGCATTGTAGTCTATTTATGTTTTGTGTGTAGTACTAGATATATGTAGTAAGTGATGCATTATTAGCAACTTAGTACATGTTTCACAGACCAGAAAAGTGTGATACAGAAACATTCACCTTTTTATTAGCACCTCTGTGGTGTATGCTGCAGCCAATACCTACATTTCTTTATGAGTAGGTTCCTGTACTAGAAAGAACACTGCAATGGCATTGTCTTTATTCCACTACATTACGTGATGAAGTATGTACTTTATTACACATGTCCTGATAATCCCTGATATTTCTTTGCTAAAATTACATTCACAACCCCTCATATGAAAAGTAAATGCACATGTGATGTCATCAATGATGTCATCAATGACATGTGTGATGTCATCTTTGATGTCCTGGGTGTTAGTGTTAGCAGTGCACAGTGGTGCGGGCAGTTCTGGTTGCTTGCCTACCATAACTGTCAAATTTCAGGGGGCTTTCAATTGTACTTTGAACCATAATGTCACGTTTATAAAGTTTTTGTTAGTGAATTTCACAGGTTTTTAGTAGTGCAACTTAACCATAACGTCCCTCAAACAAAGTTTTTTCTAGTGAATATATATGTGCTCTGATAAAATGTTGTGTGAAATACCTGTAAGGAGCTACGTATTCACTCACCGTTTCTATTGTGTAGTAAGGTGTAAGTGAATAGCCTGCAAACACCCATGGGTGTGGCCAAGGCAACGTTTTATAGTCCGCGTCTCGCCACAGTCGTGACAGTCTAGTCGGGATTGGGTCGGTAGAGTTCCAAAGTCTATTCTGGTATCTAAACGAGAGACACATCAGGCCAATGTTTAACGCCTTACTTTTAATTGGAAGGGGGCTATTGTGTTACTTCACTGGGTTTCCGCTCACCGTATAATTATGAAGCTGGAACATCCCTGCACTCTCTATCGTCCCCTGGCATTTGTCCACCTGCCCCCCCCCCCCTTAGCACTTGCCTAACCTATGGGCCCATCATCTCACCCCTCCGGTTCCCCCCTGCAATTGTGCTCTCACCACTCTGACCGGCACATCCGTTCCCTCCCAAGCATTAGCACACTCAGCTCTGACTTGCACTCGACCCCTCCCCCGACCACCCTACCTCGCACATCTTGTTACTGCACTTGCATAATCCAAATGACAAGGCCTAGTAGGACCTTTTCATCCGGGTTTCCCCTGCACCTCTGTCTTGTTGCCCCTTGGCACACCATTTGCGCTATAGGCGCATTATAAATACCCAATAAATAAATATTAAATACATTCGCTTACAGGGTCCAAAATTGAGATTTGATGAGGAGCTAAAACCGGCTCCTGGGTTTTGGGCAGTTAATATCTTTTTTTTTTTTTATTGTTGTATGATTAGTTTACATAAAACCTTATACAACATAAAGTGCATTACAAACAAATAGAAAAATACATTTCATTTTATGAACAGATATACAAATACAAATATCTATATATAAAAAAAGATTTCAACGCATTTATCAGCCTTTAAAATCGTTCCCAGACATAAAATCAAATTCCATACGAATTATATACCGTTTACATTTCATATACCGTAGATCATTTCATATACCATAGATCCACTCTAGTCTCTACTCATTGAATTCCTTATTTTTTGCTTCCAGTTCCTCCTGAATATTAAGTAGGAGTGAATTCAATGCGAGGATTAGGGAGATATTTGCACCCCACATGCAGCGACTCCAGAACAGATTCTTCGACATTTCCCAATCCCCATCAAATCTATCTGTAAAGTAGAGAGATATTTTATTCCCAAAATGGGTGCATGTAAGGAGAAGGTGCCTAAGTGTTTCTGTCATGTCAGTCACTCCACAAAATCGACATGAGAGACTTTTAGAATTTTCATTCGACCCTTTTTCTTTATGGGTCCAATGGTGAATTCTTTCTAGGGTGGGCATCTGGTTTAGTCTGAAACGCATAAATGTGGTTCTCGGCCTCTGGCAAGGAAATCTTTGAATATATAGAGGAATCGATTCCCTTGCATGCAAAAATTTAGCATACTCCTTGTAGGTAACATGGGCCTCTATATCGTTTACTGTGTCTACCCAGTCTGACCTAAATAAAGATTTTTTGACTAATCCCGGTCGTTGAATCAGATCGTCTAAACAAAGTCCCAGCGATTCCAACATAGAAAACATTCTATCGCTAAAACTCTTAATAGATAGTACCGCCCCCGTTTTGACTACCTTATTCAACAACTCATATAAGGTGTTTGTCGGAGGATCATGTATTTTTCTAAAAGAGGAGAGTTGCCTCCACAAGTATCTGGCTTTAAGTGATATGAGACATAACTCGTGCCGAATAATGGAATTGGGGACTGCCCTAGAAAGGCCCATTACTTCCATCCACAGTTTCCCCTGGATCACATTTAGGTAGGAACTCAAGTCCTTTGTACAAATGTCCAAACCGTACAAAAGAACAGGTTCACATTTCGCAAGATAGAAGCGTCTAATAGGCAGGAGCTAAAATTTACAAACCTTTGCCCACAGAAATGTCATCTGAGTCTTTAGTTTAGCTGTTTTATCCCCAAGATTCAATTTCCACATCTTTAGGCTTGATTGGTTGGAAAAATTATAGCCTAGATAGGTTATGGCCTGAACCTGTTCCACCGAATTATCTCCCATCTTCCAGATACATGGTTTGACAACTCTCTTCCTAGAAATTACAATCGTTCGGGATTTCGAAGCGTTGGGGGAAAGATTATTCGCCAGTGCATATTGGTAAAAAATATCCATCCTTCTGCGAAGGCCTCTCGGGGTACGATCAAAAAGGATAAAGTCGTCTGCAAAGGCCATCCACTCGATAGCCAAGCTACCCAACCTGACCGGAGCAATGGAAGGGCCCTGCCACATGTCCTCCACATCACTAACGTACTGGTTAAAGAGCGTGGGTGCAAGGGAGCAGCCCTGCTTGACCCCAACCTCAGTATCAACAGCATCGGATAGAGAACCTTCTTGTGATAAACATACCCTGACTGAGGTATTCCTATGTAAAAGAGCCAAGATTTGGACAATCTTGCGTGGAACATTCATAGCTAACAATTCTGTCCACAATCTTGCTCCAATAACCCCATCAAAGGCATTAGAGAGGTCCAGGGAAGCCATGTATACATCTCCCATTTTAGTTTGATGAACTGTATCTCTTAAATGAGCCAAAATCATCCCATTCAGGTCGGTTCCCAAGCCCTCTCTGAAACCAACCTGGAATTTACTATAGCAAGCCTTCCCTCTAATAACCTTGTTAAGGTCCCTCAAAAGCAAAATACCAAAGACTTTGCTTGCTGCATCTAACAGTGCTATAGGCCTGTAGTTCTGTGGATTAAGGACGTCCCATTTTTTGTAGATAGGAATTATGATGCTCTGCGACCAGGTTTTAGGGATGGAATGATATTTAAATACATCATCAAATATGGGTTTGAGTAACTTAGCCCACATTTCCGGGGCCGACTTTATAACAAAAGGGGGAATGCCATCAGGGCCCGATGCTCTAGAAGATTTAAGCTTATTGATGGCCCATTTAATATCCTCTATATCCCACAAACACTCACCTACAACCGGAGGGCCTAAGTTCACATCCTGTTCCCTAGAGAGATTAGAGGGTAGAGCGAACTTTTCCTTATAGAAGAGAGTCCACACATCCGCTTGAATGGGGCAGTCTAATTTATCTTTAGCAGGCGTGAGTATGGAGTTGATGGTAGACCAAAATTTGACCTCTCTGCCCTTGCATAAATTATACATCATCAGTTGATGTGTCTCAGAGACTTGATAAAGTTTTTGTGGTTCTGAATTATTTTTTTCTTTCTCAGCCTAAGTTCCGAGAAAGGAATAGACGCTTTGTTCAAGGCTTTGATTTCCTTATATTTAATACGCTTGGCGTTTTGAATTCTGTGATCAGCCGCCCGCACCCTCGGTTTCGGCACCCCCAGATCTCTGGCCATACTAATTTTATAGGCACATGACAATATAATATTATAGTAGGAACCTCCCAACTCAATGTCACCCCCCCTGATAATTTGAAGCTGAACCTTGGACAAATTTTCCAACACCAAGGTATTAAATGTCTTAATTATTTTCTTATTCCAAGTAACCCTTCTCCCATTGTTTCCCACCTCTAGACCCTGCAACATGGGATTGATATAAATACCCATGTCGGGGATGGAGAGAGAAAAACATAAGGGAACATGATCACTGAACTCGACCTCCATAAGTGACAGTTTTCCACAAGCTTGCTTCCAGCCATTAGATACATAGAAGAAATCAATTCTAGAGCTATTACTTCCTAAATATACTTGGAAAAGAGGAAGATTCCAATCTAAGGCATGGTCTAAAAGACCCAAATCCCAATTATCTAAATAATTATCCCACCTTATACCTCTTTTTATAGTCGTACTAAGAAGTCTAGGTAATACCCCTCTTTCGTTGAGCACCGCACCGTCGGCACAAGCTGAATTAAAATCCCCTCCCAAAATAATGCGATTTCCCAACTCTTTCTCAAACCAACTTCCCAAGATCATATCTAGAGAGTCCTCCACTTCCTCAATGTCTACTTTTAGCGGATTCCAATAGAGGTTCAAGAGGAGTATCGGCTCTACATAATTCTCCCTTGAAAGCATAATAGCCAGAAGCCAGTTACTCCTAAATATCACCTCACCTACGAACCCCAAGTTACGATCGATGGCAATAATCAGGCCTCCGCTGGGTCTGCCCAGCTGACCCCTAGTAGCTACTGAAGAAAAAGTATAGAAACCTTCTATGTGCATATCTGACAGCATCATAGTTTAGTTTCCTGTAAGAAATAGATACGGGGGCGTACATAATTTTCCCTTTTATTCAGAAACGTGTTGAGATGGGTTCCCCCACAAGAATTCCAAGAGATCACTTCAATCTCTATATAGTTAGGAACACCCCTTATCTTGTCTAAATGTTTCCAGGGTTTTGAGTGCCGGTTGTAGCCATAACCAATCCTGATTATTATTCAGGAGGCTTGAAATCAGTGCCAACCCTGGACCCAAATTTTCTAATTTATTATTATCAAATTGAGTGGTTTGTTTATTTTGAATATTATTCGGTTCCTGATATTCAAGAAAGTTATTGGCCTCTTTATTATCTGCTAATGAGAGTAGATCGTAGTCCAAAGAATTAAGATTTTTTTCTTGGGCACGCACCATATCTGCTACCATCACCGAATGAAAACAGCTTACCATTCTGTGATTATTACAGTTAGGAAGAGATATGGCATCTATATCGTCTGTTGTTATAGCTCGTAGCACAGGGATCTTTTTAAACAGATTTAAGAGATGAGTTCTGTTCAAGTTAACCTGTGAGTCTGTTTTATTATTGTTAATCCAACCCACGATTTTCCCTGTACAGAGCTTAGTAGGGGCCTGAATCACAGTAGATTGCTTCTGTGTGTGATCTACTCCAGAAGTGATCATAACATCACCTTCCGGATCTTGTAATTTTGGGGGTTGTATATTTTGGGGGTTTCTTCCCATAATATTAATGGTAGAGCCACTATCCCTCCCAAACAATTCAGTCGACCCCTTATCGGGATGGGTAGCATTACTTATAGCAGGCAGTGTTTCTTGGAAAACCGTAGGGAATTTGACTTGTTGTGTGCCTACGGATGTTCTGGCGTGTTTGGTGCTAATTATTGTGCCAAAAGCTGTCATCTTTGTTTGTTTTGTTTGAATGAGCTCAAGGCCACGTTTCAGCAAGTTTTTCTTTTCCTTATTTGAGTCTATAATAGTTTCCCCACTAGCCACCAGGCCTTTATTATTCTCGCCCTGAACTGGACTCTCTTCCTTATAAGCATCCTTGGGACCCCCCCTAACTTCCGTCTCTTCCTGGAGCGGGATATTTCTAATTCCTTTAAGGTTGGCATTTCTACCTTTAATTTTTGTATTGGGCATGTTTTTACTTTTTTTAAGTGTCCTACCCTGCTTTTTAGATTTTTTACGCCTACCCACTGGGGATTGGGGCACCTCATTTATATTATGGTCGAAATATTCACAGGGACTATTCCATCATTGTTACTCTTTGCCTCCAATTCCAGGTCTTGATTTAATGATTTTTTCTCTCTATGTTTGGTCTTATGTTTACTTTTTAGCCCTTTTATTGGTGTGGTGTATTGAGGAGATCTTGTATCTTCACTACTGATGTTCAAGGGTTCCATGTCATTAAGAGATACTCTCGCATGCATCTGTGCACTGAGGTTATCCAACTCCTGTTCTTCGGAGCACCCTTCAGTTGCCATCATTATAATATGTACGAGGGTAGAAGGACTATCGGGAGAAACCGTTTTCTTTCCGTAATTATTATTGTTGTCCTCGTTATCTCTTTGGCCCTGGGAATCAAGTTCCCCTAGCTCTCTCTTAGATGAAGTAGGAAGGTCTCCTGTAAGCATAACTTCCAACAGAGTGGTAATTTTTGCATCCATGGTAGTTAATCTTATATCCTGATCCTTTCTAAATTTGTCACATCGACTCTGTTCTTTAATAATATGTTCATTCATGGTCTTGCCCTCTACTATTCCCTCCAAAAATGCCAGACGAGACACCAGCTGATTAAAAGCCGCTTGTTGCCCTATCATAGAGCCAGCCATAGTCTCTTGAGACTCCCCCAGAGTTTTCAAGGCCAAATTTAGACTAATATGTAAGTTCGATAGGAGTGGTAACAAATAATCACCTCTCTCCTTCCTACTTATACCAGATGTTTCTTGTTTATCTTCCTCTACTACATGGTTTTCTCGTAGAAATTGCTGAGGATCCGTTGCTTTGTCTTCCATTTGCACTATATAATCCTCCCATTTGTCAGTTTGAGTAAAGGCTATTTTATTGTGTGTAGACGAATTGTCTGTTTCTGTGGTCGATTTAACCAGAGATTGTTGCGTACCCACTAGTTGATTCCCAGTTATGTAGTTGTTTTCATCACATGGGTGTGAGTTAGAAGGCGCACCCTCCGATAGACTCCTTGCCCCCTTTCCATTACGCACAGATCTACCTGCTGGTATCTCTAAATCCACAATTTCTTTAAGCAAAACACCCGTAGCATCTGCCATAGTAAAAAAAGAGTCATCTAAATCGCTTTCCCCAATAGGTTGATTGGGGTTATACTTAGGGCGACTAGAAGTCCCTTTAGAATGAACCCCCCCATCATTTAGCTTAAGGGTTTCTAACCTTGGAGAATTTAGTGAAGACTGCACATTATCCTTATTCTCCTTTCTAAAAATGAATGTAGCTGGCGAAATATGCGAAAATTGCATGAATCCGGATGGGTTTATACCCTTCCAAGTTAACGATTCTAAACCTTCTCCAGCTTGTATTTTACCATTCAAAATCCTCCTCTGAAGGGGGGTAGAAGCGTGGTAGCGAACTACCCTTTTAGTACCAATAAAACTTTGTTGGAGGCATTCTTCATCTGTAAGGTCCTGTCTAAAGTCTGGTATGTCCCTATGAACCCCATTAAATTCAGAATCTGCTAACTCCATATCCCCATTGCTAGGAGCTACAACATCGGACACTGTGGGGTCGGTAGAAGAGGAGCCCCTCTGACCCCCTTCAGCACTAAAAATGGAATTTTCTTTAGTCTTACCCACAGCTAAAATAGGGTTAGGCATATTTCCAGTAGAATTTATGTACGCAGGTGCCTCACTCTGCATCCCGGAGCCAGGTTGAACCTCTATTATTATAGGTGCTTGGTTCTTCACAGTTTCAAACCCGCTTCTAAGTGCGGGCATGTTAGAAGTAAAAGCACAGATACTATGTTACTTACAGAGGGGAGAACAACTCGCAGCCTCTAGGTAATAATGATAATGTCTCCGAAATGCCTATGAGCAAAATCAATGAAAACAATAGCTGGGAACAAAAGATATGCGGTTAAAAAGAGTATATAATGCTTCTCAATACTTTTAAAATCAGTGTCACATATACTTTTTTTTTTTAAACGAATGAATTTATATGTGATATAATAGCATCACCTTGGGAACGCCTGATGGCTTGAGGAGCAGCCAGAGTCCGTCTCTCCTCCCCAGTGTCCAGCTAAGAGCAACAGTTGACCCCTGTTGATTCTTCTTAGTAAGTAAGACCCAGCCGGACTTCCTGCCCCACCCCGAGCCAAACAGCAGCAAAACAGTGCAGCTAAAAATAGACTGCACCGCCCTTTACTCCGCGAACGGGCTTAACGCCGCAAGGGTGGTTTGGGCTGGTCTATGAGGCTGCACAAAGTCACGTGATTGCCCACGTGATCGCCGGTTGGGTACGCCTCCTCCCGGAAGCGAGCGTGCCTCGGCAAGAGCCCTCCGTGGCTCGCAGTGCCAAGGATAAAGTTTCCCCAGATAAACGTTCTTTCCTGAAAATACAGCTCTCTCCTCCAACAATAGAATACTGCAAATAATTGCTTGCACTAGGGCACTGATCAACTGTCCTGGTTAAACCCCTTCTCCAGCTACATCGGACACAGTACCTCATTCAGCCCAAACGCTCCTCAACAGCCAACTCAGGAGGGGAGAGGAAGGAGTAAATAATCCCGACCACCCACACACTCCACTCGTCGAAAGCACCTCATAGTTAATATCACATTTATATGTTTGGAAAGCACCAGTTGGCCATAGAAGTCAAAAGTAGCTCCTGGTAGCTGTTGGTTTCAAGCTAACCAGGCTCTACTATGCTAGAAGCAGGTGCTAGATCGTTCCCAGCTCTGCTGAATTTGGAACCCTGAACTTAACACAAAGTAGTACTTGGAAATATCTTCAACTTTAAGACAACTGCTGCCAGTGTAGTGTTGATCATAGGCCCATTCACACAAGTCGTTTATTTTTGCATGTTTAAGAATTTAATTAGACCATTTTACTTTCATTTTTACATTACATTTGATAGTTTCTAGAATATGATCAAAAATCATGTCAATAACCTTGCTATTATACTAATGCAAAATGATTTCATACAGCACCAAGAACCGGTCAAAATGACAGGGGTGACACTGCTCGAATTTTATGTTGAAGTTAGATTTGCTGCCACTATATACACTTGTGCTTTACGCTTGCGATATAGTGCCTGCTCACTGACTGAATTCATACAGCAAGGCACTACTTTATCTTCTAGTTTTTATCTCTATTTTGATACCAGTGTCCCCAATAAGGCCATTGTCGGATGTTGCAGGGAGCAGCCAATACACATCCCACCACGAATGTACTGTGCATGGATAAAATCGGTGGTGGCTGCGACTTTCTGCTTATTATTTGAACTTTCCCCACTCTTACCCTGCTTGTGCACTCAAAGCTGTGGCAAGCCTTTCCACTCTAAAAAATAGTTTATTATTTTTTTAAACCATATTTAACTTTACTATAGTTACAATATGTCATTAAAAACACACTAGAATAATAATCATAATGTCAATAAAACACAGCAGTTTAGTATAAGTAAGCTCAGGTGAAAAAACAATAAGACAGATAAAACCGACAGTCTGATTATCAAACAGTGTATAGACATTAAATAAATGCAAGTATATACAAATTCACAAGACGCTAGACATGACGAACATCCCACCCCCCCTAGCAAACCTCCCCAGCCAAATTTGAAATTTAGAATATACTTAAAACCTGCTCTGTCAAAGTTCAAGCATAAAACACATTAAAAACACTCCATTGCTCTTCATAGGATTCTTCTCTATGGAATGTATCCGATTACATTTTTTCAAAACGTGAAAGAAGCTGCACCTGCACTAGCCATCCTACTACACATGGTTTTTTTCTTGTTTTCCAGAGACGCTGAATTTGTCAGACTTTATTGACCCAACATAATGTCGCATAGCTTAGATGGCGAGTGCTGCTGAGAGATTTCAAAAGTACAGCTAATGGTGTTCTTGGGAAAGTCATATTCCAAACTATATCAACCCTGTCTAGAATATCACTCCAAAAACCCTTAACTCTTATACAGTCCCACAGCATGTGTAGCATAGTGCCCTTTTCCTTAACGCAACCCTAGCATCTATCATCAACATTTAATACTCGTCTACACATCTTATCAGGAGTCCAAAAAAGACGCCCCAAAATCCTTTGCTGAATATAGCACGGATTCAGATCAGTTTTCATCTTAAACGAAACCTTCAACAAACGTTCCCAATCCATCGTTATTGCCATTCCCAATTCTTCGGACCGTGCAATTCTCAAATTATCCCATAATACTTTTGCACTATTCTCAGCCGGGAAAAGTTTTAAAAAACTTGACACCACACATGGAGTAACCTTAAAGTCACATCTTTCAGGTCTCTCCAGTAGAGGCATGTCCAGCATTAGTCGTCTCTCAGACATCAGCGCTTTAAGCAGGTTATACCTCGTTAGCTCCTGTTTATGTAGCGCAAACTTCCTCTTTAAAAACTCTAAAGATAACATTCCTTCCTCACACCAAATACCTCTCACTAGCAATATGCCCTTACTGTTCCAACTTCTCCAACACAACATTTTATTATCAATCTGCAATCCTGGATTTTGCCAGATGGGGGGCTCCTTATACATGTACAATCCTTGTCTACCCCCCAAAATCATTGAGGCAACTGCATTCTTGGTAGCAAGTACTGTTTGTAGTTTAGTTACTGATCTAGGTAGTTTGCCAAGTGCGTATAGGCATTCAATACGAAAAGGTCTCATTTTATAGTCTTTAATCTGAGCCCAAATTGGTGCCCCTGGCCCATCCATGGAGAAATAAATAACAGATTTCTTTCATAAAAAGCTCTTGTGGTAGTGTTAAAGGATAGGATAACCAAATCCTCCCATCACTTATACTCCGAGTCATAAGATACCGTGGTATCTTAGGCCTTTTCCCTGTGCCCCACAAGAACTCTTGGAAAACTATGAACACGAACAGACTGCAAGACTGGCGTATGTATATAAAAAATGGCTCAAGGGCCAAATTGCAGAGGTAAGGTGACAAGGGACATCCCTGATGTGTGCCCTTGAATAGTCTAAAAGAGGCCGACAGATCCCCATTTACCCAGACCTTAACACGGATAGCCGACTGCAACGCTCCAACGGCATTGATAAATAGTGGACCAAAACCCATCTTTATTAAAGCAAAATGTAAGAAAGTCCAATTTACACCATCAAATGCCTTCTCGGTGTCTAGGATGATTTGGAGGATGACAGATTAAAAATATCTAATAGAGTTCTAATGTTATCATATCCATGGCGTTGTTTCATAAATCTCACGTCAGTCTTATCAATTAGATCACACATGTTTATTCAGCCTATTTGTCCGATTTTTGTAAATATCTGTGCCACCTGTTCATCAAAAGATTGATAAAATTCAGTCGGTAACCCATCTGGGCCCAGCAACTTACCAGTTTTTAAGCCCTTAATAGCCTGTAAAACCTGTTTGACTAATATACGAGCATCCGGATATCCTCTAGCATCATCGGACAGGTAGGGATCATCAATCTCATCAAAAAACTCTACCAGTTAGCTTTCTAACGGAACACAATCTTCAGTATATATAGATGCATAGCACTCACTAATCTCTTCCCTCTTAACAAATATTCCGCCGGACCAGTTATCCACCTTTTGAATATAGTATCTCACAAAGGCCCCGCAATCTATTTGCTAGTAATTTACCACCACGGTCCCCACTTTCCCAGAAGCGTTGTCTTGAGTAAAATGCACCACGATCGGTTTGAGCATCAATCTCACAGTGCAGTTGATACTTTACCGTGTTCATCTTAATACGGTCTTTTACAGCTTTGGGATGTGCAAAGTTAGACTAATTTACCCAATTCCAATTCAAGATCTTTCAATCTGGCTTCCCCTTTCTTCCTCACCCTAGCTGTCCAATTTATGAATTCGCCTCTGAGGCCTTGAAGGAATCCCACACCAATAGACTATCAGCAGAATTTTTATTCTCAGTGAAATAATTCGAAATAAAACTATGAAGCGACTTCAAAGCATGGTCTTCATTTAGAATAAATCGTTTTAGCCTCCATCTACAAGAATCTTGCGTGTGTAGATCTAAATGCAGTTTAACTAAAACTAGTGAATCATCAGAGATGTCGCTCACACATTTTAGCTTCAATTACAGTCTCAGCTAATTTATCCGAAGTTAGTACATAATCGATCCTTGAAAAAGAGTCATTGACCAGAGAATAAAATGTATAGTCCTCATCCTGGTGCATATTCCTCCAGGTATCAAACAAATAAATAAATTCTCGAATCTCTCTACCAGATTTCTGACCAGTAAAGGAGCATGTCGAAGATCTATCCAACTTAAAGTCTAAAACACAATTGAAATCCCCTCCTAAAATAATCATCTCCCCCCTCATACCAGTTATAAAATAGCAGTTTTGAGGGCATGTGAGCACTATATAGAGAATATGAAATCCCCTTCTGGGTAAATGTAATATTATATTATTGAAAAGAAGTCTTTAATACAGAACTCTCCGAAAAGGCTTTCATGGAAGCTCATCTAGACAGCAAGGCATACATTAATTCCAGATTTTTTTCATAGTGATCAAAATTCCCACAATCTCATACGATTACCTGATCCTTATGAAAAAGGTGCCACCAGAAGCTCTTTCAGGACAATGGACAACAGTTCTTCTTCACCACATTTCTTTTTTATTACTAACAAATTAGCAATGGCAGATAGATGAATGCACACACAGATCACACACAAACTGGGGCCTACCTCCATAAGTAGTAAACCTGGTGCCTAGTATTGATTAGACAGAAAGGTAGCACAAAGTACGACATACTGCATTAGTACTTAGAACTAAGGACAACAAACAAAAAGGCATCAGTTAATTCCAGACAGGATGATTTCCTGTTTAAGTCACTCTAGCATTCAGTCCATCACTTCTTCTAGAGACCGCAAGGCCTCTCAGTATTTAGGGCTTCCTCCCTTTGCCAAGTGTCCCAAACGTGCTTTGTCCTCCCACCCTGCTTCCTCAGCAAACTCCTCTCCTCAGCTTCCAGCCCAAAACACACCATTTCCTTGCCTATAAAAACCTCACCATTCCACCATTGGCTAGGTGAGTTGATTGGAGAAATACAATTCTATTCCACACAAAGGAAAGGAAGTCTCTGAAAAGGTTTTCTGCCATCTTGGATTTCTTTCAGTTAGGTTCCAAGTGCCGGAGTGGGTGTTTGTTAGCTGCTCTACTGCCTACATGCCTTCTGGCCATCCCCATGCACAAAAGTTAGTTTTGTAGGTTTCTGATGAATTCCTGGAAAACATTCAGCAACATTTTGGAACCCCTTCAATACTGGAGCGTTCAACAAGTTCTGCTTTATAAACTCAAATTCTTTATCACAACACTTGTCCCAGTTGAATCTCACATTGTTCTAAGTCAAATTCCTCATCCCTCTTGACTTGTCAGGCAAATTCTTCACAAATGTTCTTTAATACTCCACCATAACCAAGAAAAACACCACCTCTCCCTTGCTCATCGGCCGATTCATCTTTGCCAGTGTCTCAATGGCATCATGCTTTGAACAAACTCCTTGCTCTGATAATTCGTACCCTAAATAATCCACCTCTCTCTTTTGGAACTTACACTTCTTACTCAAGATGGTCAAACCTCCCTCACACAAAAAATACCCTGGACCCCTTTAATCTTTTTGTCATGTTCAACCTAGTCCTTCCCCTACACCACACAGTCATCCCGAGAACAGTGAACACCCAGTAAACCTCCTAAAAGCTTATCCATGCACCTCTGGAAAACACTAGACGGCGAGATAAACCCAGAAGGCATCCTTTTATACTGACCAAAAGGTCGATTCTACCAACCTTACATGGAGCTTAACCCAATGATAGGCTGACTTCAGGTCCAAGATTGAAAACAAACCAGTCGCAGCAATTTCAGCGATCAAGTCGTTAATTCTTGGAAGGGTGAACCTATCCGGCACCAAATTCATATTCAATACTCACCAATCGATACAGAGTGTAACCACCCCACTACTCTTCCTGACCACCACAATCTGGTTCATCCTCTCTGCAGCTTCCACTTTCCCATTATACCTTGCTTCTCCAATATCTTAACTTCACCATTTATTTCTGCCCTCAACGCTACCGGAACCACTTGTGCAGTCACTCTCACTGGCACAGCCTCTCTCTCTAGAGACTAATCTTGTGCACAAATCCCTTGCAACAGCCTGTCTCCTCCTGAAAGAAATCTGGATACCAGGTCCCAAAGTCTTGTAAGCTTCCATCAACTATTGGTTCACATTTCATGGTCAACATTTGTTTGGGATCAAATGTTAAGCTTAGGTCGACATGGGTATCCCATGACAACAAATCACCCCTTTTTTACAATTTGAACATAACCGGTTTCTTTTCTGTATAAATTCGAACATAGCTTCAAACATCCCCAAGATCTCTATGGGTGTCTCTTAATGTGTGCGTGGCCACAGTGGTCTCCTGCAGGGTACAGCAGTACAACCTCTCCTTCCACCTGTCCACACTCATGAGATTAGTCTGCCCCACTATCAAGCATCTGAACACCCATTCCATTTACATTAAGGAGCGAGGCTTAGACCAGGCTCTTAGGGCAGGCATCAACTTTATGGTATACGTTTACTTCTTCATCCACCTCTTGTTAGCTAGATCCGACACATTTTATGGGTGGTTCACCGGGTGAATGCAAGAAAAATGGAGGGCCTTTTAAGTTTGGCATCCTTATTTCTTAATCAGCGCTTCTTGCACTTTTTGTTGGTGCCTTATTTAGCAATGTCCTAAGAAAGCAGTGGTAGCATCCAACTCTATATCAAATGTTGCTTATTCACAGACTGATATCTACGTTGCCTTGGTCCTCATTTCAAAGCACTACGTCAGATCGAAAGAGAACAGCGGCTGGATTGCCTGGTAAGCCAGGAGAGGTTAGAATCATTCCAGCATTTACTCTGCCAGGGAACATCATAGAACGAGGGGGAACGTGCTCAACGTCATGCGCGCAAGCCAACACCTGATACCATGCCCAAAATCACTGGCATGGGGGGGTGGGGGGGTAGAATCATGTGCTAGTCTATGCTTGTGAGGGGCCCTACCACCCACTGTCACCAGTCCCTCCGACCTGAGCCAGAGTAGGGATCTAGGGTCATATGCATTTCCGGTCCTGCACAGGTACAGGGTACCTCCACCAGGGGTATGTGCTTCCTGGGCTGATGCTCAGGGGTTTTACCATGCAGGACATTTGCAGAGCCAAGACCTGGGTGAACCCGAATATGTTCATGAAACTCTACAGATTGCATGCGGATAACCCTAAGGACAGCAACTTTGGGTAGGGGTTCTCACAGCTGAAATGGGGTGAGTGCTGTCTGTTAGATAGTAAAGTTGGTGGAGGGATGCAGCAATGCTCAAGGTCTATGAGTGTTTTGTATATGGGGTCCCTTCCACTGCAGAATGCCTGGGTACACCTCATGACCCAAGTACTGGGACAAGGAAGAGTGACGTGGAGGTAATGCCTCCATTACTTAACGGTAATCTTCATTACTTCTAGTACTACACTTCCTCGTCACAGTACAGACTTCCCTCCCTGCCTGCCCAGAGTGTGGAAGGTTGCATGATCTGGTTTGGTAAAACTATCAAAGGATTGTGGATCGTGAGGGAGGCAATAACCTTGAAATATATAAAAAAAAACAGAACAGTGGGGGGGGGGGGGTCCTGCTGGGGAGGCTGGGCGTCATGACGCAAGTACTGTGATGAGGGAGAGTAGGACTAGGATTAATGAAAATTACCAGTAAGTAACCAAGGCGAAACCAGCTCTGAGCTTCCTATTGCAGGCAAAGTGCTACATTTTTTCTTTTTGAATACATGCAGAAACGCACTAGTCGGAAAAATATAAAACATGAATAAATGCAATTAAAATTAATAAAACGTAAATAAGGATAAATACAGACAGAATTGTTGAATACAAATACCACAAAAGCTGTAGCCTTATCGATTAAAGATTTTAACACTGTACAATACATTAGATTGGTCTAGTTCCAGATTTTCATGGAATATAGATTGATTGATTCCTTACGAGTTATTAATAAACCTGGTTCTTCGTGATTTACATTGATTTCGAAACTGTACTAAGAGTGTCAGGAAAGAGGCAAATATTTCAAATACGTGCCTGCTTTTGCGTATTGCCAGTCCTGGTAATCATAAAAGGTTTAGAGCAACTTATGGTCATGGGAAAGGACCAGTCATCTATTGGTCTTTGTGCTCAACATAGATCGTTTTAAGATCATCCTCAAGGAAGTGCTATGGCTATCCCTTCAAGCACAAATGATTTAAGATAACCTCCCTTACCTTAAAAGGATTCCCAACTCAACACCAATACGACCAGCCGTGAAACACACCATGTCTGGAAGCCATTGCACCCCTAGAAGCCACATCACCAGATTGGATATAAGGAGCTGCTAGAGGTACAACAGTAAGAAAAAGGCCTTTTCCTGCTAAGCAACTGATCTCTGGAACAAGCGATTAACACAGATAAGACTGCCCATTCCATCAAACACTAAAGGGAGGACCTGAAGACCTTGCCAATTGCTCCATCCAGCTCTACACTGCTTACCCTGCGGAGCTCCCCTACCAATTCAAGGCGCTTGTCTACCCCCTGAATGCACACTGCTTGACAGCAAAGTTTTCCCCTTATAAATCAACAGTCTCATCACCTCATTTTACATCAAACGTAATTTTAAGTTATAAAAACGCAGCACTAGGTGAAATGAATCGTATACCGAAATTCTGCTTCTCTTATGGAATTAGATTTGCTACATATCAATAAAATTGTTTAAAGTACGGACCCAACACAAGAGCAGCAGCGAGCTGCACAGGATGTGGGTGGCAGCGTCTGGGCTGGTGTCTTAACAGTAGAGCAGTACTACGGGTTGAGGTCTGTGCGTCCATCGGGATGTGCCCTGGGTCAGGTATTTGGAAGAAGCTACATTTTGAGAGCTTTGTGAAATTGAAGAATTTTGGGGGCATTCCAAGTCAATGCAGTAATAGAGTTAAAGAGGACAGGTGCGTACTTTACTTAAATCAAGATAGCAGACACTGTGTGCATCTGAGACACCCAGGAACTCATTTTAATAAATGCAAAGATGTGGTGTCATTCCAAGACAATATGCATTATCAGATTAGTGAGCACCCTGTTTTACAGAAAAATGCATTAAAGCAGAGACAAAACAGAACTGCAAAATAATATTTCCCCACTCTAAATATTTGAATTCAATACCCCCTTCTTGAAATTTCCCAACAAAGTTCATATTTTAAACAAGTTCATACTTTAGAAGAAATGTTACTCTACAAGTTGTATGCTTAACTAAAACGTCCCATATTAAAAAAATATCTATCAACACAAAACCTTAATTCTAGGGAGTCAGACAGCTGTATTTGGCAGAAAGTAACCCTACTACGCAAAGTGGCAAACGTTAAAGGGGAGTGGTCGTATTTTTCTATTGAAAAATGGCGGATAGCTGAGGTATAACGAGCTCTACAGGGTTACCCCACGCTTAGTTACAGAAGGGTTCGGGCATCCGCTCTAATGACAGGCAACAGATTCTATAACACAGCACCAGTCAGACGTCTCCGCTAGTCTGATCACATTCATACTAACAACTTATTTTTTGTATTATGGGTTCATGAGGCCAGTCAGCATGTTATCCCTTATTACTGACAAGGTTCAGGAGATCTAGATAACCTTAAGCACGTTCATTCCACCCTGAATAGGCACAGTCAAGTTAGAACATTCCTTTCTGAATCGGGTACCTCAGTTACTGTACATTACATTAAATGAGAACAAGATCAACAGGATAAAATGACACCTCAATTTGTCATTTCAACATACTAAATAAATATTAACTCAATAAAATGCACTATTTTCATTGTTTTTTACTATATATTTGTGAAAGTGCGTTTGTATGTTCTGGGTTGGCTCCAGCCCTATAACAGTTGGTGGGCTGAAATGTTCTCCCAAGGCCGGCATACCAGTCAGAGAAATCTGACCAACCCCACCCATTCGCCCTGCACATGGGTGAAGCGGAGTCCGGCCCTGTACTATATCAGTATAGGCGATATCGTGATTGCCGATTTTGCAAAAAAGGCAGTTATGACACAAGACAAAGGCGATAGCAGACCCCCACATGCATGTCAGCTACAGACCCAGACAACGCCGGGTGGTATCACTAGTCGATTATATAAAACAAAAGCCACATATCAGCCACTTAGAAACAAAAAGCCACTAGTTAAAGTCAAAAGAACATCTTTTTTTTAAACCTTTGTTTATTCTTACTTTACAAGGCATACAGGGAAAATCAGAACATCAATACGAACAGTGATATGGTTTGTACATTTGCACAAGTTACTTGGTATACAGTATATCCTGGGGCGCATCATCAGTTCGGAGGGCCCAGCTGAGTCATACCACCAAAGGTGGATCAGTGATGTTTACTGGGGTTGACTCATCTGCTTGCTCTTCTCCCGCGTTAGCTTGAGTCTGTAAATATGTCAGAAATGGTGGCCATATATCTCGAGGTCTGCAGTTAAGTGGCTGCATGCATATCCACCGCTCCTCTGTGTCTGTCGCCCAGGTGAAGGCACAGAGCCACCGATCAATAGTAGGTATAGAAGGACAGAGCCATAACAATAGTATACATTGCATGGCTAACAGCATACAAAGCGAAAGCCATCTTACGGCTGATCCCTTGGATCGATATGAACTTGTGGACCAGGCAGTTAAAGGGGGTCGACTCAACAGTTTGCTCAAGCATCACTGATGACAATACAAACCTTAGCCCAGTATTCTGATATCTTAGGGCATGTGGAGGTGTCCTGCCTTTTTAGCGTAGCATCTGCGGCAGAGAGGTGAGGGACCCTGAGACATAATGTGCAATCTGGCAGGAGTATAGCGATACCTGTGCAATACCTTAAAGTGAATCAGACAGACTTGGCATTCAAGGGCACACTGCGTGCGCATCCGCATATGGCATCCCACCTGTCTTCTGTCAACTCTCTTCCAAGATACCTGCTCCAGGTCACAGAGTTTAGTTAGGGGCCCATTGCATCGCTCTTGAAGTGCTTGGTACAGTCTGGATACCATACCAGACGGGCCAGAGGATCCAGTCACAATTGCCAATAGGGGATCGTCCCGAGGTTAGGTGTTGAATTCAGGCCATCGATTCCTAACAGCACGACTCAGACAAGTGTATTGCAGCCACCCAGAAGGAAGTTTGCCTAGTCACTCACGAAGTTCGGCCCCAACCAACAAGTGTGCCCTGATCATGTGTTACCCAGGGTAGAGCAGCCACTCGCTGGCCACTTGGCTATCGCAACCGTACTAATTTGCGGGAAATCAAGGATACGGGTCCATAGCGGTAGATCTTGTAGGAATGGGTGGGGACTACCAGATCACCTCCTTATTTTGTCCCAAGCCAGTGCAGCGATTTACGCAGGGCCGGACTCATCCGGATCTCCCCCCCAGAGGAGGCAGGAAGAGGGAGAGCAGCTCCCAAGACCCAGCCGAAAGGCACTCAATTTTCACATGTGGAAGTGGGAGGCCCACAGCTGTCCAGTACGATGCATAGTGTGCCTGCGCTACAAGCCAGTACAGCTCAAAGTCAGGGGCCGCCATCCCACCTGTCCATGTGTCCTAACCAGAGCGGACCACTTCAGCCGAACGGCTCCAGAATGTCATAGAAAGCTATTAACTCCAGAACTAAGTCAAGCAAATAGTGCTGCGCCAGGCCACAGTGGGATATTTAGGAAACAATAGAGCAGCTGGGGCTGCACCACCATTTTCAGAGGCGACACTTTGCCAGAGAGAGTGAAGGGTAGCTTCGCCCAAGTGAGCAGCTTGTGACTGAGTTGATGCAGTTAATTCCCCACGGTTGCGCATATATAGGGAGACCCGGCAACTTGCGACTACCACTCCCAAGTAGTTTATCTCATCAGGCGCCCACAAGAATCCCATGAGGTCAGTCGGGGCCACAGTGGTGTCAGTTAGGGGGAAAACTAGGATTTAGCCCAGACTGTGGATGCAATAATCACCATGCATGGAATTGACCTATGGATTGTGGTCATCACCCCACTGATCTGGGTCGAGTATTTAGTGTAAAAGCACTGGGCACCTCAACTTTTGGCAAACCTCTCACAACCAGCAACCTGTGAATGTGTCTTGCAAATAGAGGATGTGTGCCTTGGGTTGCTCCACATACAGCTACAGCCTATGCATCTTAGAGTAACTGCCCAATCCCCAAATATTCCAGCTCATACATTTTATTGTGTCCGCCATAATCAAGTCCTGACAGTTGGAAAGGGCCGGACCAGAGACAACTTGGATTAGTATTGCAAAGCATTGTCGCAGTCTTGTTATCCCAGCAGCCTGTGTCAAGCATTTTCCGAACCCATTTACCACCCCACCCACCTGCCACCCCCAGCCCCCTCTCAATCAGGGGTATGACCAACCCTGAATAACTATAACAAAAAACATTGCAAATTAGCATGGGGAGGCTGTCTCGCCAAGCAGGCCGCTTCACCAATAGCAGCATCGGTATAAGTGTATTCTCAAGCATTAGTGAAACATTGTGAAGTAGAATCTGAACTGCTTAGGGCCACGTACCTGAGCTACGTCAGATTAGAAACCGTGGTCTCAATCAGGAACTGAGTTATAGTAACTGCGAGGGCTGTATCAGCCGGGGAAGTGCTTTTCTATAAACTTCATAGCCTCCTCGGGTATTGTGAAAAAAAAGACCTTTCTTGAGTGTTCAATGCGAAACCTGGCAGGGAACATCATTGCGTATTTGACATTGAGTTTGCGGAGCCTCTTCACTGCGAGGAACGCTTTTTGCTCATTTTGTACCACCACAGAGGATTTTTTTGAGCTAAGCAGTAGCTCCCCCTTAGCTCTTGCGGTACGCAGCAGAGCATCCCTGTGTAAGTAATTTAATACTCTGGCGATGACAGGGCGAGGGGGAGCACCAGGTTTAGGCTTAGTCATAGGTGAACAGTGGGCTCACTCTATTGCAAAGTGGGACAATAGTTTGGGGTCATCAAGCAAGGAAAGGAAAAGTGTGCTCCACAAAGTCCTCCATATCACCGGGTACGTGGTCTTCAGGAACACCGATTAGGCGAATGTTGTTACGCCGGGATCTTGATTTAAGATCCTCTTTCTTGATGTCAGAGGGCTTATGAGACTGGCAGCTTGGGAGACAACAGGGAGTTACTGGCAATGTAATATGAGGCAAGCAGAGTTTTTGGGGATAATCGGGTGCGAGTCGGGTGACAAGGCCTGCAAGTAATTACCCCAGTAGTAAAGGTTAGGGCAACAGTTCAGAGACCCCTTCCCATGGAGCCAGGAGTTGGGAAGCCATTTACTTGCCATGTGGTATATTCTCAGGCAGCCATTGCAGTCAGCCATCAATAAGGGCTGGCTGGGCTCCGGGCACTCAGTCTTTACGGCTACCCCAGGGACAGTCTATCCGGGGGCCACCAACACAGGTGGGACCCTGTTAATATTGTGGCAGCAAGTCTTCTCATCTACCACCGCCAGCCAGTTCACCCACCAGGCACGGGGTGAGATCAACAAGATTTGTCAACCAAAAGCACTGTCTGGGACTGACATACAGGGTAGGCAGGTGCGGGACTACTCACAGGAAAGCACGCCCTTTCAGGGAAATGGGAACAGTGCAATCCGACGGCACAGAACGGGGCAGGTCACAATCCACACTCAGCGCCAGGTCCAGCCCACCGATAACAGGTAATGTGTGCCAGAGCAGGAAGAGCCAAGAACCATCTCTGCAGCGCGACAGCTGCGCCGGTGGCCTCCTCCCACACTCAGCCCTTGAGCTAGCTGCCGCCCACTGCCCATCTCACCTCAAAGCACGTCTTCGACCTCGGAGCCACAACACCCGCTTCACCGCAGGCGGACTCTCACACTGCCTTAAGGCCGCCACAAGCTGCCAAGTCCAAAAGAGGCACTGCAGCTTGTGGCGGCACCTGCAATGCGTAGGGGGGGCGCCCAGCTACCCGCACCCAGCAATCATCCAGGTGCAGGAAGGATTGTTCCAAAGCATCACCACCAGTAACGCGGGGGGAGGGGAGCTCTGCAGTGATTGCTCCCGCAGGGAGTTCACGGCATCCAGTTGATCTGCACCTCCCAGGGACTTCAAAAGGGTCTCCAGGCGGCAGTTCCGGCCAGCGCCTGCCTCACACAAGCAATGAGCCACGGTCCCGCTGGGCCGTGATGTACGTAGCTGCACAGACCGTGACACGAACAGCCGTAGTTCAGGTTTCGGTGCAAGTCCAGGACGGGCACCAGATAGTGGTACCCTTCAAACTGCTCCAGAGACCATTCGAGTATTTCTGTGCCCGGGAGTGGTATATCTACGCTGTGGGTTGTCTACAGGCTGCAGAGTCTTAAAGTTCACACAGCCCTCTTGTCGGCGCTCAACAGCGCCCCCCAAAAGAACTTTTCCAAGTTCAATGAAACCATTCACAGCATACTAAACACAACTAAGCATTTAGTTTTCTTATCATTTTAAAGGTTTAGAGCAGATGCTAAAAAATAAAAGTAATACTCTTTATTAACACATGGTAGCTGCTCTCCCACAAACCAAAGCAGACCCAACTCACCAGGATGCTTTGCAAGACGCTAGTCTATCCTATATGGCGAGTGATCCTAAGCCACATATCTTTCACAAGGAACAAGTTACTTACCTGTAACTGTTGTTCTCCACCATGGGTCTGGCATGGATTCACATGTTCATGAATATTCCCCGTCAGGCTGGGAATCCTCAGTAAAGAAAAAAATCAGTGTCAGTTTCGTTTCTGATCGGTCTTTCTTAGTAGTAACCAATCACTGATCTCTGGGTCATACTGCCCCCAGCCAATGACGGCTCTCTCCCTAAGCCCCGCCTCTGGCAGCCATCTTCAGATTTGGTAGCACGCTAAGAGGCAGTATGACCAAGTGAAGAGCCGCAGATGGGTAGGTGGGAGGGTTCGCATGTGAATCCATGCCAGACCCATGCTGGAGAACAACAGTTACAGGTAAGTAACTTGTTCCTTCTCCAGCATGGGGTCTGGCATGGATTCACATGCTCATGAATAAAAGAATACATAGCAGTATACACATGCACAACCACGGGAGGTGGCAACAGGCTCAACATTAAGCAATATAACAACTCAACATTAAACATCTCTTACCTCCTCACCAGGCTCACCTTAAGCGAACAGGTTGCGCAGCACTGCTTGGCCGACCCTGGACTCCTCCCTCGAATCCCGATCGACGCAGTAGAATCTTGTGAAGGTGTGCGTCGACCTCCACGTAGCAGCCCTGCAGATGTCCAGCAGGGGCACACCAGACAGGAATGCCGTGGTAGCAGCGATCGCTCTGGTCGAATGGGCTCTCGGACAGCCGGGCAGCGGTCGGTTTGCCAACCGGTGACAATGCATGATGCAGCCAGAGAACCATCTGGAAATGGAAGTCTTCAAGAGAGCCTTCCCTTGATTCACAGACCCAAAGTTCACGAATAGCTGTGACATCTTCCGAAAACTCTTTGTGCGGTCCACGTAGAACTTCAGCGCTCTAGCTACATCCAGCGAGTACAAACTCCTCTCGGCCGGCGTCGAAGGCGACGGGAAGAAAACTGGCAGCACCAAGGGCTCGTTGAGGTGGAAGTCCGACGGCACCTTGGGCATGAAGGAGGGGGTGCGTCCTAAGCACTACCTTTGTGTCATGAAAAGTCAAGTATGGAGGCTTGCAAGATAGGGCCTGAATCTCTCCCACTCGTCGTGCAGAGGTGATGGCCACGAGCAAAGCTGTCTTCCATGACAGGAACTTCAAAGGCGCCGAATGCATAGGCTCGAATGGGGCTCCCATGAGCCTGGTCAGCACCACATTAAGTTCCCACGCCGGGGCAGGGGCCTTCACAGGCGGGAATGATCGGAATAGTCCCTTCATAAATTCCTTTACCAGGCGATGAGACCACAAGGACGCCCGTCCCGTAGTCCTGGTATATTGGGAGATGGCAGCCAGATATATTTTTATGGAGGCGTGAGCCAGGCCAGCTTTGGCCAGCGACAGTAAGTACGGCAGCACTTGAGGGGCCATAATCCGCAGAGGGTTAATCTTCTGTGCACGTCACCAGACAGAGAACCTCTTCCATTTATGACCATAACACTTGAGAGTTGAGGACGCCCTGGCCTTTGCAAGAACCTCTCTGCAGTCAGCCGGGATATTGTACCCTCCGAACTCTAGTGCTGCAGGAGCCAGGCCTGCAAGTTCAGCGACTGTGGGTCGTGGTGTAGAATGGCGGCTCCTTCTCTGGAGAGAAGATCCGCGTCCACCGGCAGCCTGACTGGCGGGGACGTTGACAAGTCCAGAAGGTCCGGCAACCAGACCTGCCTCAGCCACGCCGGTGCGACGAGGATCATCCTGCACCTGGACTTCTTGAGCTGGCTGATGAGGCGGAGCAGCAACGGCAATGGAGGGAACGCGTATAGAAACAGGGCGTCCCAAGGGAACGAGAAAGCATTGCCCATGCTCCTCGGCTGTGGGAACCTGCTGGTGAACCTCTGGCACTTGGAGTTTGTCGCCGTCGCGAACAGGTCCATTTGGGGTTTGCCCCATCGTTGGAAGAGTCGATCCACTTGATCCTGGTGCAGTTCCCACTCGTGGCACGAGCGCAGCTCCCTGCTGAGTGAGTCGGCGATGGTGTTTTTTATTCTTGCCAGGTGGAAGGAAACCAGAAACATCCCTTGGGCGACGGCCCAGTGCCACAGATCCTGGGCCTCCTTGGATAGGGCTGGGGATCTGGTGCCCCCCTGCTTCCGTATGTAGAACATCGTGGTGGTGTTGTCGGTGAAGATCCTCACCACTTTGTCCTTGAGGGACGGGAGGAACGACTTGAGGGCCCAGAACACTGCACTGAGCTCCAAGATGTTGATGTGAAGAGACCTCTCCTCCGGGAGCCAAAGGCCTCTTGCGTGGAGATCTCCGGTGTAGGCCCCCCCAACCCTCCAGAGAGGTGTCCGTAGTCACCGTCTCCTGAAACGTCGGGGTTTGAAAGTCCGTGCCCGTTGTGAGGTGAGCCCGGGTGCCCCACCATAGGATCACCCGACGGAACTCCTCGTCGAGTGGGATCCTGTCCTCGAAGCAGCCCCCGCCTGGAACCAGCGGGCGTCGAGGAACTCCTGTAGCGGACGCATCCGAAGCCTGCAAAGGGGTACAATGTAGAAGCATGAGGACATCATCTCGAGAAGGGTCTTGATGGACCTCACACTGGCCACGTCCGTGGCTAAAAGTCGCCGTACCTTGACCAGGATGGTTGTGGTCCTCTCCTCTGAAGGGGAGGCCAATTGCTCCACTTTATCGAGCTTTGCCCCCAAAAACAGTGCTACTTGCGACGGAACCAGGTGGGATTTGGGTCAGTTGATGGAGAACCCCAGCTCCGTGAGCAACCGTACGGTTCTCGCCGTATGATCGATGGCGAGTTCCCTTGACCTTGCCCGGATTAGCCAGTCGTCCAGGTAGAGGTAGACGTGGATCCCCTGCAGGCGCAGCCGCGCCGCCACTGGTGCCAGGCACTTGGTGAAAACCCTGGGTGCCGACTTTAATCCGAAAGGTAGGGCTCTGAATTTGTAGTGGCGTCCTTGAACCACAAACCTGAGGAACTTCCTGTGCCTTTTTAGAATGGGGATGTGGAAGTAAGCATCCTCCAGGTCCAGCAACGATAGGAAGTCGCCTTCCTTCAGCTGTCCCAGTACGTGCTGGAGAGTGACCATCCTGAATTTCTGCGCCTTGATGTATTTGTTTAACCGACGCAGGTCTAGGATGGGGTGTCAACCGCCTGTCTTATTTCTGACGAGGAAGTACCTCAAGTATACTCCCGCGCCCCGGAGCCTCCTGGGGACGAGCTCGATGGCACCTTTGAGCATCGCCTTTACCTCCAACAGCAGTTGAGGGACGTGATTCTCCTTCCTGGCCACGGGAGGAATGTGAGGGCACTTTAGGAATTCCAGTGAGTGCCCGTTGGCCAGGGTGTCCAACACCCAACGGTCGGTGGAGATGGACTCCCACACCCTGACGAACTTTGTCAGTCGGCCTGCCTCCCACTGGGGTGCTTCAGTGGGAGCCCAACCACCCGGGTCAGTCTTGCTTGGAAGCGGCCTTGCCGCCTTGGCGACGACGGCAGGAACCCCCTTGCTTGCCGCAACCTCTGCAGGCCTCCTGGGAAGAGGAGCGGGCCACCTGGCGGTAGGTGGAGGAGCCACCGCTTGATCCTTTGGAGGCACCCTGTCTTCCTCCAGAGCTCTGAAAGGGCCGTTGCTGCTGAAGCACCCCAAGGGCCCGGGCCGTCTCCGAGTCGTTCTTCATGGCCTGTAGAGACTCATCCACCGCCTTACCAAAGAGGTTGTTGCCATCAAACGGCATGTCCAACACTCTGGTCTAGACGTCCTGGCGAAAGTCTGTCGCCTTGAGCCATCCTTGTCGTCCGAGGCAAACTCTGTTGCCCAGTTGGCGAAATCCGGTATCGGCCATGTCCGTTGCCACCGTAATGGCGTGATCCGATGCCACCGCGCCCTCCTGCAGAATTTCTAGGGCCTCCGCCCTTTTGTCATCATGCAGGAAATCTAGCAGAGGAGCTATCTTGAACCAGAGCTCCTGTCGTAGCGGGCCACGATCGCCAAGGCATTGACCGCCTTTATCGTCATCGCCGCCGACGAGATGACTCGTCGTCCCATAGAGTCCAACTTCTTACCCTCGCTGTCCGGCGGGGAAGTGGAAGTTGAGGCCGCCGCGCCCGCTGCCTTCTTCTTAGCCACTGCCGAGACGACCGAGTCCGGCGTGGGCTGGGCCCTGAGGCACAAGGGGGCGGCATCAGGGACTCGGTACTTCTTCTCGTACCTGTCCCTCTTGGCGGGTGTCGTGGCAGGGTTCTTGAGGACAGCAAACCCCTCGTCCCAGATGTCGTCGAGTAAAGGCACAGCGAGGATAGTCTTCCTCTTAGCCTCTCGTCGTTGGTACAGAAACCCCTCCTTTTTCTGTTCTTCAGGGCAGAGCTGGAAGAGCTCGGATGCCCTGGTTATCATGGCGTGGAAAGAGCCAACCTCGTCGGCTGGGGACGCCCACGGGGGGGTGACGACGGGATGTCTGCTGTCTCATCGCCGCCGTCATCGTCCGTCCCCCCTTTGAGTTCAACCGGGTCTGCTCCAGCGGCCTACCCGGGTTCTCGGACTTCCTCTTCCCCGACCCAGAGCGCTGGCTCGTGGTCGAACGTGCTGGGGAAGTAGCGCCCTGCTTGGCAACCGAAGAGCCCGACTTTTCGGCGCTCCCGGAGCCCGCGGTGCTTGGCCTTCTGTTGGGCCCCCGTCGCCGGGGCGCCCTCAAAGGACTTAGAAGCCCGCTCAGACTTCTTCTTCGCCTTCTGACTTGCTGTGCCCTTCTCCAGCCAGGTGGCGAGGCGGGAACGACAATCTTGTTTGGTCCGTTCCGAAAGTCTTTTGCAGAACGCACAGTCCTTCTCCACGTGCGTCTTGTCCCCATGGAGGCAGTAGAGACATTGCGAATGCTCGTCCTCCTTGAAAGCGTTATATAATCCGCATCCAGGGCAGTTCCTGAACAGCTTGGATCCGGGCGTCAAGCTCCCTTTGTCCTGGGCCATGTCCTTGAGGTAGGCCGCAGATCTTCCGGAATCCTCCAAGAAGTGTAAACTCGACGAAAACTTCTCCCTTGAGGGGCGTAGAAGAATTCCGAAACGGGTCCCCGTTATCGGAAGTAGAAACGGTGGAGCTTGAGGCTCGATTAAACCGAAAAAGTGAGAAATTCTCCTGAAAAAACTTAAAAACGCAGTAAAAAACTCGAGAGCTAAACACGAGAACTCCCAACACTTGAGCGTGCGGTAAAAATCTGAGGATGGCTGCCAGAGGCGGGGCTTAGGGAGAGGGCAGTCATTGGCTGGGGGCAGTATGACCCAGAGATCAGTGATTGGTTACTACTAAGAAAGACAGATCAGAAACGAAACGGACACTGATTTTTTCCTTTACTGAGGATTCCCAGCCTGACGGGGAATATTCAAGAGCATGTGAATCCATGCCAGACCCCATGCTGGAGAATGTTAAATACAATGCTAAAGAAAGCAAATCAAATTGCCAATTTCAGAAGGTAGTCTCATTTACTGGTGAACCTAATAAAAACCCAAAACAGGCAATAGGTATGCAAATATTTTATCTGGAGGGTGAAGCTGAGCAAGCATTTAGTATGAGCCAAAATGAAATGGTTGATTTAAATATTTTATTAAAAGATTATTTTGAAATGTAAATACGAATGGAGACCTTAACTGGAACTTCCACTAACCATTAGCTGCTCAGACACATACTAAATGCCCCTTTGTGCATTTACAACAGGCTCTCATTGGCTCATTGTATTGTTGATGCCTAGAAACACTAGATACAATTAGTTGAACCCTTGGCAAGGTAGCTAAATTCTTCAGATAAACAGCCAAATCGATTAGTTACACCAGTAACTAGAGATAATAGGAAAACAAAATCATCACTGGAAGGAAATAAACGTTTAAAATAAAGAACTGAAGCAAACCTTTTGCCAGTGGCTTTAAATAGTAAATTTTTACTCGAAACGCTAATCTTGGCCACTTCTCTGCAGAACTAATAACACAAAACGCACTTTTGCAGTTGCGTCACTTTTTGGGGCAAGAGGAGCAGTTGGGAAACCAGGAAAAGGAGGTTCGCATTTTTAGGACGACAAAACAGAAGGATGCACCGAAGTGTGTCAAATGTAGGATTTCAAGGGCTGGTCATAGGCAATTCCTACAGATAAAGTGTTCTGAGAACTACTTTAACTCTTTAAAATATGCAAATACTCCCATCAAAAAAAACCTGGGATACAAATAATTCATTAGCGAAAAACACCCACAGCTGTGCCTGCCTCTTGCGCAAAACGTTGGATCAGTACACCAGAAAAGGAGCGCCACAGAAAGGACCCCTAATGTTGATCCTGTTTAGCGCAGGCAGTTTCAGGGTAAAACAGATATTTTCGTGATCATTAATTTATAGGTGAAAGGTAGTCTGGATTACAATATATTTCACACACACACACACACACACACATTTTAGAATTTACTTAACCAAAACAATTTTATTCCCAACTTTACTGAATAAGGAGTAAACGTTATTTCCCATTCTTATCTAGCGCCCTAGCAGAGGGATTGCTGCTCTTTTCTAAGGTTTACCTTTCCCGTTTAAACAACGGAATCGTAGGAAAACAAATTCCCTCTGTGGGTTGAGTCAACGAAAACCAAAGCCATTCAGCAGTTGCAATTTAGATGGTCACAGCTCTTTTAGCACATTATTATACTGCGCAGCTACTACCTAATTACCAAATCAAGGCGAAATCACTGATTAATGCATCACTTCAGAGCCTCCGTCAATGTAGGACACTTGCCAACTCTGCTCAGCTCTGACTCACCACAAAAGGGCCCAAGGCAGAGGCTTAGTCAGGAGCAGCAGAGGAAATCGATGACAATTAAGAGGCAATGAATTCTAAGAACTGCATTACATAACGAAAAAAATATAAACATCTGTTTTTCATACCTGATCCAACTTGTCAGCTTGTTACTACAAACTGGAAATACCTGTAGATTTGCAAGATGGTGGCAGGGCAGGGCTGCGTGAGTTTTAACCACAACTCTAAACCACTGGCAAAGCTTAGCATCAGCCTTGATATCAGCATCTAGGACACACCGTTAACAGCCAGAGGCCCATTTATTATTATACAAGAAATTACCCTTCCAGAAAGCAAGTTACGAACACGGCAGTCATATCCCTTACAAAATGGTACTGCATCCGGAAAGCACAGCTCCCTTTCCATTAGCACCCCACCAAGGTGCTTCGGTGGTTGCTGCAGTACAACACCTACATGTGAAAGGATAACGGATGGTCATTCCTCCAAAAGCAACCTCTCGATTAGTGAAAATTGAAACTTAAATATTTAGTACAGAAGATGCAATAAAATAATTACACATATCCTTGATAAATACACAGCTTACTTTAAATATTAACAGACTCAGTCTGCTAAAACATTGCAATGTTTAGCCCAGGATTTGGAGAGGGTAGAGTATTTTGAGGTGGTGGATGTACTGAACACACACTTCGAGGTTAAGCAATATATTTTGCAGTTGTGAAGGCTGCCCCCACCACAAATAACCAATCTGACGCACCAGTAACGTTCCAAGGGTTGGTGTAAGTTGATTTAAGGGATTCTCAGCTAGTTCGGAGGGCTAAGCAGGTTCTATGAAAATTAGCACTCTCGGCTTAGCCAGCTTTTCCCTCCTCTTAAACCCTGGCAGGCATCCCTAATGGGATGTTAGTACTGGCCAACGGTAACACTGGTCTGTCGGTTTGCTGACAAACTGGTGGTGGTTTTCTTAATATGTCCGACTAACTCCCAGGGGATTTTGTATACTCTCCCTAACCTATCCCGCTTACTACTATAGGTAGTTCGGGATTGTGTCTTCTTTTGCCTGATGTCATTCTCACTTCACACCTTCTCGTGCCTGCCCCTTTACTATACTGGACAAAGATGTTCTCACGTCGTCTGCTGTCTCTCGACTCACACTCCGCCTAACTCTCCCCTTTGATATTTGTACTCCTTCCTTTTGTTTCTCAAATCCTTCACTCTGCCACTACAGCACTACCTGTGTATTTTCTCCTCCTTCGCTCCTCTTCCACCTCTTTGCCTCTACCGTTCCACCCCTACTACTATCAACCCTCTGTTCTTACCACTACTACTCATTCTGCTACTTCCCTCTCACTACTATTGCTTCTCTGCTCCATTTCACTACTGCTGCTCCTGCTCAAGTGCTACCACTCTACTACCTTTACCACTTCCAGTATTATTCTTTACTTCAGTTACCAGTCCTACTACCTCTCACTGCTACTCTACTACTCTCGCTACCACCAACTCTACTCCCAACTACTACAACCTCTGCCACTTCTACTCTTCTACTCCTCACACCCAAACACTCCACAGACCCCCTCTACCCAATAGCCTCTGTATCCGGTCACTCGACTACTTTGGTCTCTCGGACGTCCTCCACCACTTCTGGTCCTCAACCAATTAACTCACATAGCACACTCACCATGCTTCCCTTTAAATACTCCACCCTCTCCTAGGATTGGCCTCCTACCTTCCTTTAGTGGGTGTGACAGGGGAAGGACTTTTTGAGGGCTAAGCCCGCCCCCTGCTTCATACAGTCTGACTGCACCTTTACATGGGTCACGTAGGGGATCAGAGGGAACTGCTGTTCTAGACCTTTGTATAGGCCGATCTTTATTAAGTGGTGGGCTAATGGTGCCCTTACGAATATAGCCTTCATGGAAGCCTCATTTTATCAGAACAATCCCTGGTAGTTCAGTGGGCGTCTCTACCTCTGCAGACTCCAGCAGACACCATGTGCTGCAGCCATGTACAGTTTCAGAAGGCCGGCGTCTCTACCTCTGCAGACTCCAGCAGACACCATGTGCTGCAGCCATGTACAGTTTCAGAAGGCCGGGTGTTCTGGTGCTTGATGCATCACACAGGATTTGCCTGTGTTGCGTCGGCTCACGTGGCCCAGCGTCTTCTGCTGCGGCTCCTCTCCACCAGCGTTTGCCTGCAGTGTGGACACTACCCTCACCACAGGTTAGGTGGCGGCAAGTGGGGTTGGGGCGAGGGGGGGAGGTGAGAAGCCGGTTGTGGGTGAGCGGTGGAGTTTGGGGGTGGAGGGAGGAGGTTGGGCGGGAGGATTCTCAGACTATGGGGCTAAAAGCATATATTGCCATCTTCACTTTCATTCAACTTGCCTGTGCTATAAGAAAATAAAAAACAGGGAAGCCATCCCTTCCTTCATCATGGGAACATCTCATGCTAGAGATGTAATCATGTATCCAGGGCAGCTTGATCAAAACTTCTTTCCAAGCAGAAGTCATGATTGGCCACAGACCAGGTCATCAATGATCAAGTTAATGCACTACCCCAAAAGTCTAGCATCTTGAAGCACTTCTGTAAAAACGTTAGTTCACCAATCTGGCGACCTGCTAAGAACGTACTCCTCAGCTAGAGTGCTGCACATCTAGATGGTCTATCAGACACTACGCTTGCCCTCTTTGGACCCACTGCTCCCCCAATAGGGGCAATGTTGCACCAGTAATGGCCCCATTTTGGTTGTGGATTTTGATTTTTGTCCCCTTCTAAAAACCTTGCAAAATATCACAGCCCATCAACCAACAATTTGCTCATGCTTCGAGTGCAATTGATCGCTAGGAATATTTGGGAAGCATAGCAAGATCTTGGGTCCTGTTAAATTCCTCAGATGTGCTGGCTCAAAATCTTAGTGAAGTCAATTGTCTATAAGCCCGTCACATTAACAGCTAAACCTATGGATGCCTACTTATGTGCGACGCGTGAACGGAAAGGACTGGTACACGTGAAATTCCTTAACCAGCCATTTTCTCATGCCAGACTCCACTTGTTTAAAATAGACATTGAGCTTGTTCAGTAATTAGCCAGGAAAAGCAGCTTAAGTCACTTAACACTGCATGGTTTAATAGTAGACTTTCCTATTGCAGCCATTAGATCCTGCCCCACTGATAATCTATCAAATTTAATAAACCCAGATTCAATATTTCTATTTGTTCAGGCTAGATCTACATTGTGATCAAATGGGTCCATTATCAAGGGGACATATTTAAATTACACTACTTTGCAAAACGGGCACATCCTGTTAGGGAATTGTATTTCAGTATTAGCAAACAGTGCTGGAAACTGGAAGTAATGGGGTGGGCGAGCTACAATTCCACCTCCTGTTTGATTAGGGGGCTTTGGGGGGTGGGGGCGAGTGGGTGATGGGGCAGCGCTGCCGGCAAAGTATGTCGACAATTCCAAAAGTGGTATACTGCAACAACTGACATTACCCTGATCATTTCTCTAATGCCTAGAATGAGCAAATCAATCTTGGTTCAATTCACAATGACCCTTCTGTATGTCACTAGTTCTAAGGGTAAAATATCTTCCAACTGTAGTCTGGCTTCAGAGCAGCCCCAGGCACGGAAACTGCTCTACTAGACACCTGTGAAAACGTACTCTCAAATCTCGATTCCAACTCTCCATCTTGATCTTTCTTCTGCCTTTGACATGGTACATCACGCCAACCTGTAAACACACAGTTGTCATCACGGGCCTAGCATTAGGCTGTTTGACCTCATTCCTCTGCGGATTACCTTCCCAGGTTCAACTGGGCCCTTTGCTCTCCCCTATCACACTCTCCACCTGCAGCGTCCCTCAAGGCTTTATGCTCCCGCTGTGGCTTTTCAACATTTACATTGCCCCGCTGGCCCACCTAACTTCCTCCTTCGCTCCTCACGTCTGTATAGCACTAGAAAACACACAGCTCTTCTTCAAGCTTCCCTCTACTGTTTCCTCTCTCTCATCCCGACTGACTGCTATTCAAGTATGGTGTACTGCCAATGATCTCTACCTTAATGACAGTAAGACCAAGATCCTTCTCATGGGGTCCCCAGCACCTTCATTGCTTCCGGATGCCCTCTATGGGTCCCCTCCTCGCACCTTCGTGTGAAGCAAACAAATCTTGGTGTCATCTGTGACTCCTGCCTCTCCTCGTGGACCTTGCGAAGGCGGCACACTATCATCTGCACCTCCTCAGAGGCATTCTCCCTTTCCTCACCTTCCCCCAGAAACTCAATGTCTTCAGAGTTCTGGACCCCTCTAGGCTGGACTACTGCAAAGAGCCTCTTCAACCTTCCTTTATCTTCACTTCGCCCCTTTTATGTAATCCAGAATAGGACTGCAAGCCTTCTCTTTTGCCTCAAGACCAGGGACCGCATCTCTCCAGCCCTAAAATCTCTCCACTGGCTCCCGGTTGTTACTAGGATCAAGACCCTCTGCATCATCCACAAGGCTTTCTGGGACCCGCTACATCCAAATCTATCTCCCCAAATACCTCCCTGTTAGAGTCCTTCAGTCCTCTAGCTCCAACTCTCTGCAAATCAGACGCTTCTCTTAGCAGTGAGTGCGGGGGTAGAGCTCTCCTTCTCTTGAGCCTCTCAAGCTTCAGCCATATCTCCTAAAGTTCCAGAAGCTCCTCAAGACCCTCCTCTTCTCTTGTTCCTTCCCTCTCCCCCTCCCCCCTACTAACACACACTCTGCCGCAGCGACTGGCTGCCCGGTTACCTCTGAGTTCTACAGGCCACCAGACCCCTGTCTCCCACCCACCTAGTCCACCCCCCTCCTCGCACTTAGCATGTGGACCCTCAACCCATGCACACCATGCAATACCTGGCACTTGCCATCCTGGCCTTCCTTTAGTACTAGCCTGCCTCTGTAGCCCTCTTTGCCCCCCACCATCAGCACTCTCTCATTAGCCTGCACTTCCCTTCCTACCCTAGCACTTCTCCCCCCGCACTTCTTGTTACTGCACTTGCACAACCCAAATGACAAGGCCTAGTAGGACCGTTATTGATATATTTCTCCCTTGTTTCCCGCCCCTCTCCCCACCGCTCTCTTCCCCTTTTTGTCTTGTGGTGCCTCGAAACACCATTTGTTGTTTAGGTGCCTTACAAATAACCAATAAATACATAAAAGACCACAGGTCTACCCTTAAGGAGGGAGGCAGACTACAACTGGGATAAAGGGGATTTGAAGTGTAGTTTGTTGCTTTGCTGGGAAATGTGGAGGCAGACCTCCACCGACCCTACGAGAAGGATAGGGTGCAGGAGTGTGTCCCAAAGAGATCCAGAGAATCAGAGACTCATCTATAGAGTGCCGACTTCTATGGGATTTAGAATCCAAGGAGGAGTAGCAATCAACCAAGGATCTTAGGGCTAAAGGAGTCAATGTAAGTCTTACCCAGTTAGCAGATGCCAGTTCTGGTCATCCTCAGGACATTGTGGCAAAGGAAAAGAAGCTGGGGTACTCCAAAACCCGTCAGACAGATTGCTCTGAAGGACACTTGTCTAGGTGTGGATGGCCGAGTAATGAGAATCAGCATAGGTGAAGACTGGACTAAGGACATTAGATCCTTTTAGCATATGCCATACACTCGTTTCTTTCCTCTTTCAATCCTGGAACTTTACTAGAAACGTTTCCTATTGGGTTTTAGTTTACATTCCCCTAGTATCAGAAGGACTTCACCACACAGATGACCGTTGGAGTGTAACCAAAGAGGGAGGGGGCCAATAGTTTCGATCCTTGCTGGGGAGGAGTGGGACGCTGAGCAAGAAAATTGCTATTGTCACCACACCACAGTGTAGTTCCTTTCCGCTGCAGTCCACCCTTTTCCAGACAAGCCAAACAGGCCAAGCAAATTTGTTCTAACGGTCCAAATCCTTAGACGCCATTTCCCAAAGCACAGCTGTGTATGAATACATTGCTGAACTTTTATTCCCAGTGTTCTGTTGATCTCACAGCCTTGCCACAGGTCCTTTTGATGAATCAATTCATTACAATTAATTCGGTGGATCTACTGTTCTGGAGGAGTGGAGTTGGAGCGTGGTGGGAACTATATTTGCACATCATTTTTACTAGGAAATAAAATGCAAAACAGTGCATTGATGTAGGTATTCTTCCCACAAGCCCACTTCCCAAAATGACAAAGTGTGGCTCCTAACCCAGCAAGTCACATGGACTCCACAGAACAGATAACCACCTCTTCCCTCTTTTACTCCCCTTCAGCTTCCTGTTGGCTAGCAATCTAGTAAACTGGGTTTTATTTTTCATTCTTTTTCATCACAGACCCACATTGCTTCTTTGGTTCAACACTGGCATTGTTAGTTGCTTAATATTGGGAACATTTATGAATTAACTTGTTTCTTCTAAAACTCGAGCATAGCCTTTGTGCTTACTTTATGGGTCTTCCTAGCTCTGCCTTTCTTCCTCTTCGCTCTAGCCTACACAGCAGTTAGAATTCTGTTTCCTTTGCATTTCTCCGAGCATTTCTCCTTATCTGGCTCATCTGCAGTGGCTTCCTATTAATTTAAGATCTGGGTTATCTTTGTATCATCACCCTAGGGCTCTTCACTCTGCTTCTCAATTCCTTATCTCTATCCCCAGTCCGTTCATGTAGAGATTTCAACTTTTGGCACACAAGCAATGAAATTCTATTCCTTTAGATATTTCGTTCTTGTCCAAGCTTAATTCAGTTTAAGATACATAAAAACCCCTTTTCATGATTGGCTTTTCCACGTATTGCTAGCTCTTGGCCAGATGCCTTTTTTAGATTCAGCATAGCCATTTATTGGATCATGTATTGTTATTTGATCCATTTTTTTTAACAGATGAAAAAGCACTTGGATAAAAGCCCCACATATACGTTGCATTAATTAAAAAAAAGAAAATACATTTAAAAATAATCACGAAGCATGCCTTAGGAGATACAAGACAATATTTTCACAAAGTCGGAAAGGTGTCATGGACCGTGGGGCGCCACTACTAAAAGCACTTCAGGCTACATTAACCATTTTTTGTAAATAATTTGGCAAGTACACTTTGGAAAGGTCTTACGTTCTTCACGCAAGAGCATGAAGGTGATCAGAGTCGCCACATAGGAAACATGCCATATAGTCTCTGTCGACACAATTAGTACCTGGGCATAGCTATGAACCTACCTATGAGACGATGTGCAACAGTAACCTGGGTCGGAAGTATATTGCTGAACTAGACTGAAGAATCCTGCAGATCCCTCTCTGAAACCCTGTTTAAAGTCTCCACTCGGGTGGCCACGGTAGGGCAGACGTTTCCTGATCCAAACCCTGGGGGTGGTGTACTGCGGGAAGATCACCTGGGCGGAGACAGTGCCCAGGGTAGTGAGGAGATTTTGTGGGATTGAGACAGTATTTTTCCTCTGACAGGGAAATTCTTATCACATACCAGAAAAGGTTATGGCGTATTGTCATTTTAATGTCTCTCAACCGCCCATT
The DNA here is from genome assembly GCF_040938575.1 of Ambystoma mexicanum. NCBI lineage: Eukaryota > Metazoa > Chordata > Amphibia > Caudata > Ambystomatidae > Ambystoma > Ambystoma mexicanum. The sequence goes on along the minus strand of NC_090935.1, from coordinate 302,670,078 downwards.
AAATCTATGGTGTAAATCCCAAAGTTGTAACACTAAAGCCTATAATCCCAAAAGAAAGAATCTTTTGAATCCCTAAAATCAAAAGCCCATCTCAATACAAAGAGTACACTACAAGGAATAGCAAAAATATTGCCTTCTCTACACAATCTTTCTCTAATAAAGTTAAACACCTACACCACCTCTTAAAATGACTAAGGGAATTAGATCTACCATTAAAAATACACAATAAAATGAAAAACCTGACTGAGAAAGAAAGTAAACCACATGTCCCAGAATCCCATAAGGACCGAGATGAAGAATAGGGCTGAAGCAGCATGTAGATGTATTAGACAGGCAATTACGCCCATCAGCCTTTGAAAGGGTCAGGCAATTGACATTAATGGTTTGCATCTGAAATCATTGACCTACCTATGAGACATAAAAGGCTACAACAGGAGGGGCAAGGTGGAAGGAGCTGGAAGGCTGGCAGTAGTAGCAGATGTAAGGGAGCACATGGCTGGCAGTTCAGTGGAGACAGAAGATTCCACCTGCAAGTTCTGAGAAGGTCCTGTGTTCAGAAATCCCTGCCTTGCCGCGCTGCACTGTGAAAGACATGCTGAGAGTGAAGGTTTTCCCCAGGTGCGCCTAGTGGCTGTAATTGCAGAGCTGTGACCATGACTGCTCTGCCGCCTGAGGCCCGTAGCAGAAAGCAAGAAGGGGGACGGGAGTGAAGGAGATTCCCAGTTGGCGTGGCCACACCTGAAACACCCATGCTGCAGAAGGGTGTGCGTCCGAAGTTTGCCCAAAGCCGTAGTAGAACTGTAAGAAGTCAGGAAGGTGAAGAAGCCCACAACCGCAGTATTCCTGGAGCCAGTGAGTGAAGTTTGTCAACCGCGGTTTACTACAAAAATTTTAAATCGTTACCAGCCCTAAAGTGGTTCGTGCAAGAGTAGAAGAGAGTATAAACGGTTTGTCGTTGTGAAGAGTATTGCCAACAATGGAAATGAGCCACGTGCAGTTCTAGTAAAAGTCATAGTACTCACGAAAGAAGAAAAGCATCTCATTTACCATTGTTGAACTATTAATGTTGCTGGAGTGGTCCTGTGTCCCAATTTAAAGAGGGACTGCTCGCTAAAACATTCCGACAACCCTAATGTTTACTTTTACAACTTTAAGTACTTCCAGCATCAAAGGAAGGTCATGTGTGGCCAATTGGGATTTTCGACAGGAGGTAGAAAGCAAATCTATGATAATACGAGGGAATATAAGCACTTGCAGTTATTTAAGGTTAAAGACCTACCTTAAAGATTGGTCGCGTGTGCCTAAATCTGTTTCTCCTTTGAAGGGTAAATACTAACATTAAGAACAAGTATTCTTTAAACCTAGAAGTTGTTGTACCAACAAGAAGAACAAGCATTACCCAAGCCAAGAGGCGAACCCTTTTTACAGTGAAGCAAGCCCCGTTTAAATCCATCCACTCGATTTGCAAAGTTGTTAAAAGTCCAGTGTCCTCTGATACAAGTGTGACATTGCTACGCGAAGTTGGATATGTGGCAATACAGCTTCAGGGTAGCTACAGGAACCAAAAAGGTGTGAATATAGCTGGAAAAGGGTGCGGGGTGCGTTTAAGAATATTTGCTCAATCTGTAATGCTGAGACTGCTGAAGTTGAGAGATAGTTAGTCTGGAGGCAGGTTATACTTGTGGCAGCAAAGCAGACAGAACAGGCAAATAGACTGCTCTGTTCTTGGAGTACAGGACGGAAAAGTGCCTTGCCTATCTGTAGACGTCGTAGAGTCTTGTCTTTAAATGCCTAAAAATACTGAAGCAGCAATACCAGAACTGTGGTTGTGTAGAATACTGTCAGCGGACTGACGTTGGTTGAAGTAGTGGCATAATGTGGAACAAAGGAGTCCGTTTCCACGGTAACAGTAGTATAAAGGGTGAATGTCAAGAGGAAAGCAACATCTCAAGGAGAAGCATCCTGACAAGTATACCAAATACACTGCAGAGGTCATAACCACTTGTGAAGTTGTAGAAGGAGAAGTTGTAAATCTATTTTTTGAACTGTGTCAAAACAATCTTGGAAAGAGGAGACCCAGGATGACCATTGGTGCTATTTTCTTGGATGGAATTGGAAGGGTGATCTTTTAAACTGAAAACGCTCCCTTCCAAAAACGATACTTAGAAAATTCCAATAAAAACAATGTAAAAACATATTGGGTGTCTGATGTCACTCCTACATCTTCTATGATGTTGTTGAAATAATGCTACAGATTCTAATACACTTAACCAAAATTGTACCCATTTGGGAAAATGCCTTCCTCCCTTGGCATTAGTTTTCTTATCTGTAAAACGTTTGAACACCACTTTGATTTGAAATCAGAGGGCCGGTTGAGGAAAGGGATGAGATGTAATTTAAGTGCCAAGATGCCTAATGTGGAAACATATTACCCAGATCAAAATATCTGCTCCCCTACCCGACTAAAAGGATTGCCATTAGAAAATGACAATCTTGTTTGCTTCACTTTATCTGCAACATTTTTCTTTTTTCTCCCCATTTTCAAAAAAAAAAAAATAATGACCTCAGACATAAATGGGGAGAAGCAACACATCAAGTTTAAAGGTTACCTGGAGAGACCCTAACTTTCTCATCTGTTAGTGTCTATGCCGAACATGCATGCTAAGACTAGTCATTAAAACCTGTCATGGCTGCCCATCATTGCTTCATTTTATGAAACTGTGATGAAGTGCATTTTCTCATTACAGGCCTGTGCTCCTTGAAATTTGACAATCCGAAAGGATAACAAGCATGAACTATTTCCCACAATGTGTAAAATTTGAAAGCTATTATGCAGACAGGAATCAGAAAGATTAAGAGTATGAAAGAGGAGATGAGGATTATGAGGATCAATATGGATTCAGAGAAACCAGGTTTACAGATCAATTTCAAATGATGGCAAACAGATAGCTTTATTAATGTCTTGCAAAGCACGAACACAGCATCCTACGCCTATCAGAACTAACCGCTCCAACAGGAATCGTCCTGCAGACCAGTCACCTTTCTAGGTTACTAGTCAGCTGAAAGATTTGAAACCCAAGAATGTTTTGAAAACCCTTACTAGGCCTTCTGGTAGAAATATCCTGCCTCCCGCCAGAAATGTCCCACCTTCCGCGAACAGAATACATATATATGGAATACATTACTCACTGTAATCGTATTTCTGATGCTTGTATCTGCTTAGATTCACATGTGCATAGGCCGACATCTAGTGGAAGCTGCGGAGTATTACAGTTGTTGTTTTCGAAATTCGAAAATGGAAGTTGACGGGGCGTGCCAGTAATACCATCCCTAGTGCGACGTCTACTGTACCCATGGTCCTTCACGCATCAAGCTCCCTCAGATTGTTTTGTTTCTGACACGAGGTAGCATGAAGTGTTGCAGCATAACAGCATAGCTCCAGCTGTCCCAACTAGAAATAAAAGAAACATCACTCCAGAAAACCTTATCCCTCTGATTTTACCTACTCTTAACGCTATTCCCGACCACACAGATCCCTCAACCATGGTAGATCTGTATAATAAAGTAATGCCATCCTCCCTTGATGCCATAGCACCTCTCAAACTGAGAAAGAGCAAACATCGCAAACATGTGAACACTTGATTCTCTCCTCACCTTAAGGCTATCAGACAGGAGAAACGACGCTATGAAAACATCTGGAGATCCAATTAATGAGATAAACCCAAGTAATTTATCTTCCCAGTACAAAAAAAGAAATCCTCCTTGCAAAACAAACCTCTTATAACCTCCGAATCTCCCAAGTGAAATCTAACACAAAAGAGCGTGTCGCAATTCTGAAAAAAGTAGAAACTCCTGTCCAGCCACCCGACTCATGCATCAAGGACAAAAACTGGTGCACAGATATTCAAAATGCTCTTGCCAATAAAATTACTTCTCTGCAAACTAAGATCAGCAATAAAAAAGAATCCCTTCTCTCCACTTTCAAATTGAGTAACACCAGCTCTACTCCACCACAACCCACCCGGACGCCACCTCCTGTGCCTACCCCCCTCTTCAACTTCATTAAAGTCTCTACCAAAGAGGTTGAAAAAGTTATTCTTGCACTCAAACCTTCGAACTGCCATGGGGAACTATGCCCTGCACAATTGATAAAAGATGCAGCTCGAGAACCCTCACCATTTATCACTAAATTAATAAATGCATCCTTTACAGCTGGCTCCATACCCAACAATTTGAAACAATCTTGGGCCCTCCCACTTCTTAAAAAACCGAATCTAGATCCTGCCATCCCCACCAATTACCGTCCCATCACTACAGTGCCGTTTCTTCTCAAAATCCTTCATAAAATAGCATACCAACAAATTCAACACTACCTTGAACTTAACCACCTTCTAGGAGTCCGACAGTCAGGTTTCAGACCTCAGCACGGGATTGAGACTGTGCTTATAGATCTTAATGCACAGATAGATGAGCTGAGATATGAGGGCAAGACAGCACTTCTGTTACTTCTCGATCTCTCAGCTGCATTTGATCTGGTCAACCACGAGATCCTCTGCACTCACTTACAGTCGGCAGCTCATTTCTCCAAAGAGGCAACTCAATGGATTCAGTCCTTCCTTAATAACCGCACTATGAGAGTTTTTTCCCCTTCAGCAGCTGCTGACCCTATGCCCATTCTTGTGTCTCCCCCACCCTGTACATTTTTACAAAAAGCCCCTTTTCGATGATCTAGATGGCCTGGGTATCACCTACACTAACTATGCTGATGATACCCAAATCCTCATCCCGTTGACGGGGATTATGACAAGGATTTGGCCTTCGTAAATCGAGTGTACCTCATCATCCAGGCATGGATGGCCTCTCATGGTCTATGCCTGAATGATGACAAAACAGAACTCCTCATCCTAGGCACTGCACCCAACCTCGATAAATTAGGCCAAAACTACTCTTCTTTTGTCATTGACAATAATATCACCGTAGCTAAGGTGGTTAAAACCTTAGGATTCTATTTAGATTCAACGCTCACCTTTAAAAAAACAAGTCAATGCCATGGCTTCCGCCACATTTTATACATGTAAACCTATTAGGGCAGCCAAACCGTTCCTCTCACCAAATAACTGCATCACTCTAGCTAGAGCATTGTTCCTATCCAAGTTGGATTACTGCAACACGCTCTACGTAGGCAGTAACAATTACAAATAAAATTCAAACCCTACAGAACAATACCTTAAGAGCAGCCCTAATCCTCCCGAAGAAAGCACATATCTCAGAGACTAGAAGATCGTACAATTGGCTCTCTACAAAAGATAACATTTTCCTTAAATCGGTCTCACTGACTCATAAATGCCTACACCATGCGGCCCCTCAATACTTGATAACGAGGTTCACCAGACCTACTTCTTGCCGCCCCTCTAGAAAGGCCAATTCAAACCTCCTTGTCCCAAGATTCAAACGTACTATGTCTGGAGGGAATAGCTTTCCTGTCAAAGCAGCACAATTTTGGAACTTCTTGCCACCATCTCTCAGGGAAGACCTTCCCTACCCACAATTCAGATCTAATACCATCCGCTGGATCAAGGAACATGACATCTAATCTCTCCCACCTTCGCGCCTACTGTAAATTGTGTATAAATTGTAGATCCTCTCACCTCTATGCTTAGATATACTTACCACTTGTAAACTATGTACAGTCACCTATAATTTACACTTTGATGTATCGATCCTAATGTTTCCAACACTGTAACCTAGTTGGATTCATCTACTGCATGCTCTGTAACTAGGTTTTACACTCCTCTTGTTGCCTTTGCACCCTGCTACCCACGGGTTAGGTGCGCTTTACAAATAATAAAAACAAACAAGCAGGAGTACAAATTTATCAAAGCAGATATGTACCAGACAAGGTCAAAGCATCCAGGCATCTTCTCTCCAAGGGGAGAAAGGGCAGGCGCATGTGAATCCAAGCAGATACAAGCATCATAAATATTATTACGGTGAGTAACGTATCCCTTCTGAGGCTTCTGGAATCTGCTTAGATCACATGCTGTGCATAGATTAGCGAGCAGTTTTAGGAGAAGGTGGTGGGTTGTGAGAAGGTTCATTGGCAAACAGATGTTTTAGAACCGCTTGTCCCACCTGTGTATCTGGCTTGGAATGTGTGTCAATGCAGTAGTGCTAAGAGAAGGTGTGTACAGAGCTCCATGTAGCTGCTTTGCAAATGCTGTCCAGGGGGACGTTTGCAATGGAAGCCACGTTTGCAATGAAAGCCAGAGTGGCTCCTGTGCTCCTTGTCTAGTGAGCTCTTGGCGTGAAAGGCAGTGTCTTGTTTGATAAAGAATAGCACAGTTGTATACATCTTACTATCCATCTGGAGATGGCATTTTTGGAAATGCGGCCTCCTTCTCTGTCTGGTTCTATGGAGACAAACAGTTAATCTATCATCCTGAGCGGTCTGGTCTTGTTTACATAGAAAAGGACCACCCTCCTTACATCTAGTGTGTGGAGTTTAACCTCAGCTGACCTGGTGGGGTTTTGGAAGAAGGCCAGCAGTTCAATTGACTGGTTTACATGGAATTTAGAGATGAACTTGGGGGGAAAACCTAGGATGAGTGCGTAAAACCAGTTTGTCCTTGTGTATGATAAAGAAAGGATCCTGCACCGACAATTACCAGGTTACTCACCGTAGTGACCACCTTACTCCTAGTCCATAGTCCCCTTTCCTCCATACTTATGGGACATCTCTCCGTCCTGTGGGACGGGATCGGAGCACTTTGTAAAAAGCAACCACATTTGTTTCCAAAAATGTGTCCCTCCTCTCTTTCCTGCGTGGGGCCCGGCACGCGGCCGTAACCCCGCCCACCTTGGCTCTGCCCCGCGCATCGCCCATCAGTCCTTTTCTATCGCAGGGTCAAGACCCATTAGCAATAACAGAGGAACCTTATTAGAGGGGACGGCGGGTGGGCGTATGGCGGAAAGGGGACTAGGAGTAAGGTGGTCACTACGGTGAGTAACCTGGTAATACTCCTACGTCCCGTCCCCTTCCCTTTCCTCCATACTTATGGGAGATTCCCAAGCACTCCTTACAGGAACTATGGGTGGATGGAAATACCCCTTACTGAAACAGGTTCTTCAGCACAGCCTGGCCGAACTGAGCGTCAGCTCTAGAGCTCATATCGAGGCAGTAATGCTTACAGAAAACAGATGGGGAGGCCCAAGTAGCCGCTTTAGCGATGGACTCCCAGGGAACATACTTCTGAAAAGCAACCGCGACTGCCTTGCCTCGCACCTGATGTGCATGGATACCTTTAGGAGGTTAAGCTTTTGGACGGTGAAAGATTCCGTGATACAGGCAGCAATCCATCTGGAAATGGATGCCTTAGACGCCGGCCTGCCATGGGGTTTACCGAAGGTCACAAACAGTTGGGAAGAGCTCCGAAGCTCGGAAGTCCTGTCCAGGTAGAACTTAAGAGCTCTTCGGACATCCAGGCAGTGTAGAACCCTTTCCGCCTCCGAGGCAGGGTTCGGAAAAAAGACCGGAAGGGAAATCGACTGATTCAGATGGAATTCGGTCACTACCTTTGGTAGAAAAGCTGGGTTCGTCCGAAGGACTACCTTGTCCTTGTGAAAGACCAAGAAAGGATGCTCCACCGACAATGCCTGGAGCTCACTCACTCACTCACTCACTCTCCTAGCTGACGTAACGGCTACCAGAAAGGACACTTTCCAGGACACGTACTTGAGGTCAACCATAGCCATTGGCTCAAACGGTTTATGGCACAGCGCCGTCAGGACAACATTTAGGTTCCAAGGCGGGTGCAGACTACTAACCGGAGGGTAGATGCGTGTCAAACCAGCAAAATGTCTCTTCACCACCGGGTTAGTTAACGAATAAGAACACTGGTCTGTAGAGAGGTAGGCGGAAATCGCAGAGCGATAAGTCCTGCAGGACAAGACATGAACCCCTGACTCTGCTAAGGAGGATACGAAGGACAGCACTGTGTCAATCGTCGCCACCCTCAGGTCCAATTCTTTCTCCAAACACCAATGACAGAACCTGAGCCATTTACTCCTGTATTGGGATCTGGTCGAGGGTTTCCTGGCTGCCTTGATAATGTGCATGTTATCCGCAGACAAACCCAAATGCTCTAGAGCCGTGAACTCAGGCACCATGCCGCCAAGTTGAGTGATTGTGGGGGGGTGCCACATCTGCTGTTCCATCTTGGTGAAGAAGATCGGGAGTTACTGGTAACCTGATCGGTGGACACACCGACAGGTGTTGAAGTTCTGAGAACAAAAACGTGGCCGGCCACCACGGAGCTATCAGTAGAAGAGAACAGTTGACAGAGCTCTTCAACTTTCAAATTGCTTGATGAACCAGATGAAGAGGCGGGAAGGCGTAAGCCCTCATGTTGTGCCATGGGATCTCGAATGCGTCCCCCAGAGACGAGGCTCCCAGACCCCTCTGGAGGCGTACTGAGGAAGCTTCTTGTTTACCACCATGTCGAAGAGGTCCACCTCCGGTGTGCCCCAACGTGAGAAAATCCATGAGAGGATCTCTGCCTTCAACTCCCACTCGTAGCTGACCACTGTCCGCCGGCTGAGGGCATCCGCGGTGACATTCAGCCGGCCCGGGATGTGCACTGCAAGCAGCCAGACCCCATGAAGCACGGCCCACTCCCAAATCTGGATGGACAGATCCACGAGAGGGGGAGACTTCGTTCCCCCTTGCTTGTTTATGTAGTACATCGACACTGCATAGTCCGTTCTTATGCGGACCACCTTGTTGACAATGAGAGGTCTGAACGCCTTAAGCGCCAGAAAAATCGCCAGAAGCTCCAATTGATTTATGTGCAGGAGCTTGTCCTGAGGTGACCAGAGGTGCGAGACCTGAAGAAGATCTAATGTCGCACCCCACCCGAAAAGGGAGGAGTCTGTCGTGATCGTTACCATGGGGGCTGGGTCCTGGAACCCCACTGACAGGTAGCTGAGAGATGACCACCAGTCCAGGTCCACTCTCATGGAATCCGGAATCATTATCCGCTTGGAATCCGGGTCTACAGCCTGACGCCAGGAACTCCGAAGAACCATCTGGGTCCGTCTCATTTTGAGACGAGCAAGAGGAAGAGCCAGTACACATGAGGCCATGAGGCCCAGAAGCCTCTGGAACCACCAGGCCGACATGCTCTCCGACTGCGTAAACATCTGACACGTGGCCAACAGATCCGCCATTCTGTCCCCGGTCAGATACACTCTGCAGTCTATCGTGTTCCAACGAAAACCCAGGAAAATCAGGTCCTGTGAGACCGTCATGGAGGATTTCCACCAGTTCACCGACAGCCCAAGATGGAACAGGAGCTGAAGGAGAGACTGGAGGTTGCCCGCTGCTGCTAACGGACAAGGGCTGCGTATGAGCCAGTCGTCCAAATAGGGATACACATGGATACCCTGGAGATGAAGATAGGCCGCAATCACCGACATCATCTTCGTGAAGACACGCAGCGCCAAACTGAGGCCAAAATGAAGCACCCGAAACTTGAAGTGCTCCTCTCCCAAAGAGAAACGGAGGTATCTCCTGTGTGGATTCCAAATCAGGATATGCATGTACGCATCCTGAAGATCCACCACGCTGAGCCAATCGCCCGCCTGCAACGAGGATCGAATCTGGATGGGCGTGATTATCTTGAATTTCTCTTGGGGTAGGGAAAGAATGAACTGGGAAAGGTCTAGGATGGTGCGCAGGCCAGCCTGGTTGGGTTTGGGCACTGTAAACAGCCGGGAGTAGAAGCCCTCCCCTCGCTCCCCAAAGGGAACGGGTTCCACAGCTCTGAGGAGCAGATGTTTCTGAACCTCGGCCTTGAGGGACGGTGAGCCCGACAGCTGAAAAGGAGGGTTGAGGGGTGGGGTAGAGGGTAAAGGTAAGCGGATGCCCGCTCGAGCGACTGACAAGACCCATCTGTCTTCTGCGACGGCCTGCCACGCCTCCCAATGAGACGCAATGCGTCCTCCCACCGGGGTCTCGTGCGAGTGTGGAAAACCCTCATTTGGCAGGTTTATCGGTGGCGGTGCCACCTGAACCTGATGAGGAGGCTGAGGAACAGGAGAAATACTGCGTACGCTGTTGCCTATGGCGGTTATTCCCTGCAGGAGTATCCACTCTGCGAGATTTGCGGTCGAGGAAGCCCCCAAAACCAGAGGAAGGTCGACCTTGCGACAACAGCCTTTGAGCCTTGAAGGGAGCTTTAACCAGAACAGACAATGATTTGGCCGTCTGAGTGCTTTCTTTGGTTTTGGTGAGCTCTACATCAGTAGACAAGTGAAAAAGCTCCTTACCATCAAAAGAGCTTGTCCTTGTCTTGCACCTCCTTCGAGAACTTAGTGGCGTGAAGCCACGCTTGCCGCAAGGTATCAACCCCAAGCATCAGACCCCGAGCCGAGGTGTCTACGTGATGAGCCACAGCCTCCAGGAGATCCTGGGCCAAGACCCTGGCATCAGAAAGGCCTCCTCTGAAATCCTCCAACTTCTCGACCGGAATGTGCTCCTCAAACTCCGACAGACCTCGCCACATCCGCATGTTAGCTCCTGCCAAAATCAATTCTGCATTGGCCTGCCTGAGCTGCAAGGCCGAATTAGCAAAGATTTTCCTCCCTAGGGAGTCCAGGAGCTTGTCCTCCTTTCCCAAGACCTGAGTAGCCATCGCGGAGGAGGATGCTGCAGGTCTGGATTGCAAAGTAGCCGCAGCCACCACTGTGGAGGAGGGAGGCGGAAAAGACAACAAGGCCACTTCTTCCGAGGAATGTAGCCTGTACCTTGCATCAATCTTTATTTACAAAAAGTCCCGAGTGTGGCTTTTCCCAAACTCTTCGGACCTCGGCCAGAACGTCCTTCTGCAAGAACAGGCCGGTACGCTCCAAAGGAGACAAGGTGAACGCCCCAGAAAGCACGCCCTCCTGCGGAGCAGGTGTCTCGGGCACCGGAACATCCAAGAAACTCATGTCCAGTACCCGGTCATGGAAAGCTCTGGTAGAGTGGGGAAGGTCCTCGTTGTCCTGATCGCCTTGAGGGTCATCTGACAGGTCAGGATCCTGCTGAGCCTTGTCAGGCACTGCCTTGTCCACTGGGGACAATGGTGGCACAGGCGGAAGCGCAGGGGGAGGCACCAGGGGCAAGGGAGGCGCCGGCGGAACCACCGTCGGAACGGGTGGAGCCGGAGGCGCGGGTGGACATATCTCCTTGAAAAGCCCTTTGAAATATTCCCTCATGGGGTCGGTGCGCATAAGCGCTTGGCATTTACCGAAAAAGGCGTCCTCAGGAGATAGTTTCAGAACCTGAGGAGGCCTCTCATGAGGTGGCCAAATCCAGGGACGTAACGGGGAAGGGTGCCACACCAGCCCCTCCACCGACGTATCCACATAAATCAAGGGAGCCGCCCCCGCGGGCAACAAAACATTGTGCAGAAGAGGCATCCGGGCATTCCAATCATAAACCGGCCGGTAAGGAGGCGCACAAGGGACCTTAGGTTCACCCGAAGGACCGAACCCTAAACCAGGGGCCGATGGTGTAGTTGTAGGGGTGGTACCTAAAAGGCCGCCGTGGTAGTGGCGGGAATGGCCGCCATTTTGTCCTCATCTGGGGGAACTGCGGCACGTGAGGAAGTGAGGCAGGGGTCCCCATCGATGGATCAGGGGTCTCAATTTTAGCCTTAACGTAAGGAACCTCGGCAGAGCCGGTACTACGAGGCCTGGAATGTTTCTGCGACATACCAACCGCCAACTGAGCCTTCGAAGGAAGAGCCTCGGCACTGCCGGTAAAAGAAGAAACTTTCTTCTTTGCCCCCTCAACAGATCTGGTGTCACCACAAGAGCGGGAACGGTGCGCTGTAACCGACAGGGCTTTGCCCGGCCCCTAAGAACTGTTGATATCCTTAGCCTCTGTACAAGGGACCTCGGACCTAGGCCCGGTAGAAGCCTTCTCAGCACGGGCCTCGAACATCCGTTCGGTAACCTCAAGCCCAGCCAAGACCTCGGGCGCACCCCGGTTTTGTTTTTGAGGGAAGCCGAAAGTGCAGCCTCAGAGCAAGCTCTGGTACCCCACGACTCAGTAGAACTGGGTCTACAAACAGACCCCACAGGAGGGGGGCCTCGGAGCATATTCCAGTGTTCACAGGCCCCTTTCGGAGACCCTCGGAGAAAACTCTGGTAGAATTATTAGGCCCGACAGGCACCTCAGGGCGAACCCCGGTAACAGAGCGATCCACGCCCCTCTCGGCTCGAGAGGAACCCGGGAAGGTATCCCAGGCCGGGGTGCTCTGAAAAGTAAAGAACTTACCGGGCGTTTTTTCTTCTCGTTGATGAACGCCTGAAAATGCGAAGGAGGAGCGAACACCTCCTCCCACCGCTCCAACCGATGTTGAAGTGCCCGGACCGAAAGGGAGTCACAGTAAAAAAAGGAGTCCCAACGGTGTTCCGGACCCAAACACTCTAAACAAAGAGGATAGGGATCCGCCCTCGGGAAGCGACGGTGACACGATGAACAGTCTGGAAAATCTAGTTTAAAAGACAGGCAGACTAGTAAACTAACGTTAGGGAGAGCCAGAGAGGGGAAAAAGGGAAGAAAGTCTTCCGAGGATGCAAGTGCATCCGGCCCCGATCGTGCAGAGAAAAAGACTGATGGGCGATGCGCGGGGCGCGGGGCGGAGCCAAGGTGGGCGGGGTTACAGCCGCGTGCCGGGCCCCGCGCAGGAAAGAGGAGGGACACATTTTTGGAAAAAAATATGTATGCTTTTCACAAAGTGCTCTGGTCCCATCCCACAGGACGGAGAGATGTCCCCTAAGTATGGAGGAAAGGGGACGGGACGTAGGAGTATGCTTGTAACTCACTACCTTTTCTTATGGAAGTAACAGCCACTAAGAAGGCAGTTTTGTAGGTCAGGTGCTTAAGACTTGACTTGTGTATCGGCTCGAAGGGGTCCCCCATGAGCTTAGCGAGAACTACATTGAGATCCCATCCCGGCTGCGAGTTAGAAATGGGAGGGTGGTGTCATTTTACTCCCTCCATGAATGCTTTAATGACCGGTACCTTCCACCACAATTTATTGTGGGAGGTGGTGTAAGCCGATAAAGCCACCAGGTGGAGCTTTATAGAGATGAAGACTAACCCTGAATCTAGCAAGTGGAGCATATAATTTAGAATGTGTGATGGAGTACATTCTAGTCGGTTTATCTGTTTAGACTGGCACCAAACTACAAATCTCCTCCACTTTTCGAAATAACAGTGCCTAGTGTTAGGTTTCCTTGCTGCCTTTAGGACAGCCATACACCTCTGTGGTAGATTAAGATGTCCAAACTCTATGACTTCAGGAGCCACGCTGCCAAGTTCATAGAGTGAGGTTGAGGATGCGCTGTCCCCCCTCACCCCACCCGTGCTGAGTGAGTAGGTAGGTAGGTCTGGCATGGGAGTTTTCACATGAGGAGTCGTCCTGGAATGCATTACACCGAGGAGTATACATACCCGTCCTATAATCTCACAAATTCACACTTAGTATTCCTTTATGACATAGCGGACAAATATTTATGCAGTTACATGGGTTCCAAAGACATTGGGCCCACTTCCTGCATGGCAGCATGTCTGTTCCACCTTCCGCACATGCTAGAGAATACAACAGAAAACGGCCAATTGTACCGAGCCAATCTATTAAAACCTTATAATGCATAAAGTCAGCTGAAAGCAAAAACAATTGAGTTAGAAAGATTTTATAATACTGAAAAAAGAGAATTAACTCTGGGCATGCATTTCATAAAAAGGTATACATTGGGATGTGCACTGGCTCATCAGGATCAGTCAGCTCGTACATAAATTAATAAATTATGGATTCTCCACACTAAAGCCAAGATGTGTTTGATTCACAATTAATTAGTCCACCAACATTTTGAGCAAGGATGAGGCATGAAGCATGTACAAGGCAATCTTTAATGTAAGCTCTATTAAAAGGCAGAGATTAAAAACAGTGGTGGGGACACAATCTTGTGTTCTCCCACCAAGATATGTAAAAAGCATTTCTTTAGAATGGTTTGTGAACAAGTAAAGGATTGAACACTAAAAATCTGAGAAAAGATTAGTGGATATGTTAGTTCCATTGGGTAGAACTTTTAAAGTGGCAGAAGAAGCAGCTACAAGTGATACACCTGTGAATATAAATCTTTTAAGAAAAGGCTGAGGCCTTTGACATTCTTTCTACCAGGGAATGGAAAGGAAGCTTTGCTGTTAACCTTTGATAACAATAAACTGGAAACTATGAGATATGGGAGCCAAACAACCAATGACAAAAGGCTAATGATTCCCCCAAACCCTCCCACAATAGGAGATTGTCTCGTAGTGTGGAAAGCCTCTCTCACCATCTAGAAAGGTACCTAGGAGAAGAGATCTTTTGCAGGAGTAAAGAACGAGGTTGCCAGGCAAATAGAGTTTGGGCAGGCTAGGTAGTAACTCCAGTCCAGTGGTTATGTTTTCAGGGGTACCACAGGAATAGCATCACAAAAAGAAAGATTACAGCAGGATGTGGGCCTTCCTCAGAAAAGATGAAGCAAACTGTGGGCAAACAGCAGGATGGTCTTTTCTTTGCTTTCTTACTAATGAAAGCAAACAGACAGGATTCCAGTAGCCCAAACAAGAGTGGCGTTGGATAATTTTGGGACCCGGGGCATTTAAAAACAGTGTATCGATAAATAATAAGTTCTGTTATACTAAAATACACTGAGCTTCAAGCAATAAAGTCCCCCCCATACCGCAAAGCAAACAAAGATAGTACAATCCGAGTATTTTCAGTTCTCCAATCAAGCAACAGGTTTTTAATTGTTATACTTATCTAAAACCTAGAAAAATGAGGACTGCTGAAAATGAAGCTGTTAAAAAAACTATTTTAGGGAAACAAATAAAGGTAACAATGAAGTAAGCAAGAACAGCTCAACTTATTAAAAAAATGCATCAAATAGATCAAAACAAAAAAGGGAAAAAAAAATACTGGTTGGGATATGCATGATTACACAATTTTTCAGATCCGTTTTTCTTCATACAAGCCGTTTAATATGTCAACATGCTGGTAAATCCAGGTATTATTCATTTAAGTTCCTAGACCTTCAAAATAAAAGTTCTGGGACCATGGCCGAGTTCTTTTGCTGGTAATCACACTCCAGACGCTTGGCCCTAGCATTTTAGGTGCGACAATATTCAATCTCAACTGGGAGAGTTCTGAATGTCCAGTTTTCTCTCGTAGGTGCACCATTTTGTGCGAATGTTAGCGAGCAAGAGGGGGAAATCTAGCATAAACCCATCTTTTGGGAAACGCCTCTCTTGCTTTATATTGCACCAATCTCCAGGTTTTCAGTTGCCATTAGGGAATAGGAAAATCGTTTTTGGTTCCATTTGGAACCACAGTTCATATTCCTTTGTTCAATCATGTATACAAGTATACAAGCTTTCCCCCCGCCTGGGGTGCAATTCTTTTTAGAAGCTTGGTTCTCTCCCAGCTCCTCATACAAGACTGCAGCCTAACTGCAGACATAAGTGTGCATGCAATTCCATAATAGCTCACTGTTGTTGAAGCTAGTCTATGTGTAATAAGTAATCCAGATGTGGACCCTTTGCTCACTGTGCCCTAGAGAGGCTCAGCCCCACCTCACTGAGGCGGCCCAACAAGGCTGAAACACATGTCTGAAAAACAGTGTCACGCACAATCCCAGAGGAGAACTGCCTAGCACATTTGTGCTGGACTGCCCTTGTGGGTGGGAATAGTCTGATATGTAAATTGATATTTTTCTCTGATCGGTGCAGGGAGTTAAACCATGGTTGTAGATATTCCCGAATGAAAAATTCCATAGCACAGGATATTTAACCCATGTTTGTTCTCAGTAAAGGGGCTCCCCTCCCACACTCGTTTAGTCTGTGTGAGAATAACACTACAAGACAATGTGGCACAGTGGCAGTATACAGTTAATTTGTGTAACCAACAGTGTTTACTAATTACTATAAACTTTGTTTATATGTCTTTCTCGTAAATTACTGGGTTCAATTTGTAAAGATAGATCTGAGTAGAATGGTTGCACATATTCTAGGGTCTGCGGTAGTAACCCTGCAGTTCTGGTTAAGTTGCACTTCCCATAGGAAGAGCTGTTTTTGGGCGGCTTATAAAACTTTGGTGCAGTTGGACAAATCCACACACAAAAACCTTTTTGCAAAGTATAGACCCGACTGATTGCGATATATATGTATATATAGGCATATGTGATCAAGCACCAGGTGTTGGTGTGAAACGCGTAGCTTTTTCATCCCTGGTTTTGGATGCTACATCAACAACAAAGATTATTTTATTGGACTTATTTTGGCCAGGTTTGGGAGCTTGTTTGCCTGGCCATGGGTGCGGCCCCAAACTCATTTGGAATATATATATCTGCTTAGATTCACATGCTGTGCATAGGCCATCTAGTGGAAGCTGCAGAGTATTACAGTTTGTTTTTCGAAACTTGAAAAGGGGAGAACTAGGGTGTGCCAGTAATACTATCCCTAGGGTGAAGTCCACTGTACTCATGATCCCTCACGCGTGTAGGACCCTCAGATTGTATTTTTTCTGACATGAGGTAGCATAAGGAGTGGCGCGAGTACAGAGTATCCATGCAGATAAAATAAGACTACAAGCATCCATGCGCCTTCTCTCAGAGGGGAGGAAGGGCAGGCGCATGTGAATCTAAGCAGATACAAGCATCAGAAGAACAAGTTACTCTCTTACCTGGTAACTTTCTTTCGATGGGATGGTCCGACGACGTATTCCATATCTATGACAGTAATCACGACAGCTGTGCTGCTTCGGAAAATCTTTCGGCGTCTGCGTCGATACGCCGTCCTCGAGTGCCTCCGTCGAGCCGACGTCACCGGATGTTACAAGTATGACGCACGGCGCCCGTAGCCTCAGTTGTAGTTTTTTACCAGAACATGTGGCACCAATCTTCTGCCAGTAGGACCACAGAAAGCTTTGCGGAAACGTAAGCTGCAATCGCATAAGAAATTCTGTAGTGGGGAAGGCACGGAGGGAGAGATCTGGAATACGTCATCTGACCATCCCATCGAAAGAACGTTACTAGGTAAGAGAGTAACTTCTTCAAGGGGATTGGGTCCTCCGACGTATTCCATATCTATGACAGACTCCCAAAGCAGTACCAACGTAAGGAGGTGGGAAAAGAATTTAGAATATACAAATTTAGAATGCCCAATCAAAATGCAGAGTAAAGGACCGCCTTGCCAAAGGCCAGATCCTGCCCATGGACAGAATCTAGGGAATAGTGACGTACAAAAGTATGGACCGAAGCCCAAGTGGCTGCATCACAGATGTTACGAATTGGAACACCCCTCTGCAGGGCAGTAGAGGCAGCCATACCCCTAGTCGAATGGGCCCGTAAGCCTACAGGAGGGTCCTTACCCGCCAGGCGGTAACATTCAGAAAATGCCAAGCTAATCCATCTAGACAAATTCTGCTTAGTCACAGCTTGTCCCAAATGCCTTCCAGCGTAACTAATAAAGCGCTGATTGTCCACTCTGACCCGGGACATGCGTGAAATGTAGAAACTTAAAGCTCTAGGATCTAACCTATGGAGCCTCTCCTCATCCTTACCAGGATGCGGAGGAGGATAAAATGCCGGAAGAACAACCTTCTGGCTTAAATGAAATTCCGACAGCACCTTCGGAAGAAAGGAAGGACGTACTCGAAGGACAACCCTGTCCTCCTGAAACACAGTGAAGGGTAGCTTAACTGAAAGTGCCTGTAACTAACTCACTCTGCGAGCGGAAGTGACCGCAACTAAAAATACAGTTTTAAGGATTAACAGTCTCAAAGGACAAGAATGTAAAGGCTCAAATGGAGCACCCATTAGAAACCTGAGAACAAGGTTCAAATCCCAACCGGGCACATGGAAAGGTGACGGAGGGAACACATTAGTGAGCCCTTTCAGAAACTGATAAATTAGAGGAATTTTAAAATAAGAACACTCCTCAGACGAGCGCTTAAATATGGACAGCGCCGTTAGGTAACCTTTAATGGTACCCACTTGCAAGCCCCTGTGGGCTAAAGAAAGCAAAAAAGACAGAACTACAGGAATGTCACATGAAAAAAGGATCCACATTCTGAACCCTGCACCAGTCGCAGAACTTTCTCCAATGGCAACGGTACAGGGACTTTGTTGCCGGCTGTCTGGCCGAAAGCAACACCTCCATCACGTCTTCAGGGAGGTCCCAATCCTTATACCTCAACCTTTCAGAAGCCAAGCGTGAAGGTTGAGGGATCTGACCTCTGGATGGAGAACCTGACCCCCCCCCTCCCACGAGAGCAGATCGTCTCGGTAGGGAAGACGATGTGGAGGGCAGATGGACAAGTCGAGAAGGTCCGGGTACCACGTCTTCCTGGCCCATGCCTGAGCAATGAGAATCATCCGGGAACCGAACCTCCTTCACCTCTGCAGCACTTGCGGGATGACAGGGACTGGATGAACGTGTACAGCAGTGGGAATGACTACTCCACCACGAACGTGTCTCCTAAGGCTCCTCTTGGAGGAAATTCCCGCGAACAGAACCTTTCGCACTTGCGGTTGACACTGGAGGCGAACAGATCCACTTGAGGGGTCCCCCAAAGGGCAAAGTACTCCAGGAGACTCTCCCGAGCCCACTCCTACTCGTGAGAGATCGCACTCTGCCTGCTCAGAGCGTCCGCCGTCTCTTTTTCGTCTCCGGCCAGATTAACTGCCGTGATCGAAATTCCCTGCTGGATGGCCCAGAACTAGAGCTGCATCACCCCCCTGCACAGAGGAAGTGACCCTGCCCCCCACTTTTTGTTGAGGTAGTGCATGGCCACTGTTTTGTCCATCAGAATCAGGACCTCTTTCCTCGCACAGTCGGCAGAAAAGCCTTCAGGGCAAGCCTGACAGCCCTCAGCTCCAACAGATTGATATGGAGTCTGGACTCCGACGGAGACCAACGACCGCTGACTCAACTCATTGGCATGAGCTCCCCATCCCGTGAGGGATGCGTCCGTCACGATTGTTACCTCCGGCCAGGGTAGCCAAAATGGAGCCCCCCCTCATCAGATTGCCTTCGACGGCCCACCACAGAAGATCCTGGGCGACCGAGGGCGACACCTGAACGGGGTCCGACATCCTGCCGGAGGACTGTGACCACTGCATCTTGAGAGCCCATTGCAGAGATCTTATTCGCAACCTGGCCTCTGGCACCAGAAGAATGCAGGATACCATGAGGCTGAGCAACCTCAAGAACTCGAACACTGGGAGACTCTGGGCATGTTGAAACTTGTGCACCATCTGCTGAATGCGGTGAGTCCTCACCTGGGGAGGAAAACACTGCCCCAGGGACGTGTCTAGCACTGTACTGGAGCCGCTGAGTTGGCGTCAGGTGAGACTTCTTTAAATTGAGGGAGAAGCCCAGCTTGTGAAGGGAGTGGCAGGTGACTGACAGATGATCCAGGACTTGCTCGGGAGAGCACGCTCTGATCAACCAATCGTCCAGGTAGGGGTAGACGTGAATCCCCCTTTCCCGAGATACGCTGCCACCACCACCATGAGCTTGGTGAAAACCCTTGGGGCGGAGGTCAATCCGAACGGCAGGACCCGAAACTGAAAGTGCGAGTCGCCAACCGCGAACCTCAAGTGGTACTTGTGCTTGGGATGGATCGGCACATGAAAATAAGCGTCCTTGAGGTCGAGAGACACCAACCCGTCCTGAAGTTGAAGGGCCTGGAGGACTTGAGAAAGAGTAACCATCTTGAACTTGTCCTTCCTGAGGAGCTTGTTCAAACCATGCAAGTCCATGATGGGTCTCAAACCTCCGTCTTTCTTCGAAATCAAAAAATAAGGGGAATACCATCCCTTGTTCCTCTCCGCTACAGGCACCAGTTCTATAGCGCCTTTCTCCAGCAGGGATTGAATTTCCTGCGCAAGGAGCAGATCCGGACTCTTCAAAGAGAGGTTCCCTGGTGGATTGTCGTGAGGCCTCTGCCGGAAAGGAAGACAGTAGCCGTGGGCTATGATCTCCAGAACCCACACATCTGAAATAATGGCACGCCATTCTACAAGATGCTGCGCCAGCCTTCCCCAACCGGAGAAGCATGGGCCTCATGACTGAGCTGAAGAGGCTGCGGCAGTGCCTGAGGGCAAAGAGGCAACTGCTCGCGCGGCCTTGGCACCTCGAGTACCTTGTTTTCCACCCCTGGCACTCCTACGCTTGCCCCTTTGACTAGCAGCTCCTCTCGATTTATTAAAGGACGAGTAATATCGAAAGGAACCTCCACTCCATTGCTGTCCCCTATGACGAAAAGGCAGAGGTTGGCGGACTGCAGGCCCCAACGACTTCGCTGCAGCTTTGGAGGTCTGCAACCTCTCAAGACTCGTCAGCCTTGCTGCCAAAAAGATGTTCACCATCAAAGGGCATGGAGGAGGCGGGCCTGCACATCAGGAGAAAAACCCGACTTTCGCAACCACGCAAACCTGCGTATAACGGTGCTTGCCGCCATGGACCGGCTGACGCAATCAACCATGTCCAGACCCGAATGAACGGATTCACACATGGCATCCTTGCCATCCTGCACGATAGCAAGGAAACCATCCCGTTCCTCCCCTTTGGGAATATGATCAGCCACTAGGGAAATACGGTTCCACAGAGTGTGCGTGAAACGAGACAAGGCACAAACGGAGTTGGCAGCCTGAAGCGCCATACCCCCAGAAGAAAACACCTTCGCCCAGCCTTCAAAACGTTTGTCGTCCTTATCAGGAGGGATGGTAGGGTACGACGCCTACTTTGCGGGGGCCGTAGCCACCTGCACCACCAAACTTTCCGGAGTGGGGTGCATGGTCAAGTAGCAGGGGTCGCCACTGGCTGGGCGATATTTCTTCGGCAAGGACTTGCTCACTGCCAGGAGACTTTCCGGAGAAGTCCAAGCCGCAGCCACCCTTCTCTGCAAGGCCATATGGAATGGCAGCACCGGGTCAGTTGGTGGACCATGGTCCAGGATATCAGTCAGGTCACCCCGCTGAAAGTCCCCAGGGAGGGGCAGACCACCCCAGGTAATCCGTGATCCTCGACATCAGGCGCCGATAAGAGGAGTCGGCATGCGTGCCAGGCTCAGGCCTACAACATTCAACCTCCGGAGACGGCGTCGAGCCCACTGGCGTCATACAATGACTGGCGCAGGTCCTCAAGCTGGCCATGACCAGAAACAAAGTCATCAGGGACCTCTGCAGGAACCACACCCTCCTCAGACCCCTCATCCACCTCAGAAATATAATCCAGAGGCTGGAAAGAGGGAACCGAAAAAGGAACAAAGACATGTTTTGCCTTAGCCAGATCCTTTCTAGGGGGTTCCCCCCGTAATATGAGGCATCCCCGACAAAGCCACCTCGAAAGGCGTCGAGGGCGTCAATGGAATCGGCGTTGAGCGTGGCGCCGACAGCTTCGACACAGGCCTCGAGGGCGGAGCCCCGAGTGTGTCTCTCGACAGCCTGGGCGCCGATGGCGTCGACGACTTCCTCAGAGGCGTGGCCTTGAGAGTCCGTCGACGACCTCGATGCCGATGTCTTCGTCGAAGACTTCACAGGTTCACGTGGTCTCGATGGCGTCGAGGGCCGGGACCTGGAATGGGCATGTCTAGAGTGACCATCCTTGTCCGACCGGGACCACGAAGGCGCCCGGTGGTCGCGACGACTGCTCGAGCCCAAAGGCGGAAGAGCAGTGTCTCTAGCACGGCCACAACCAGCGTCCTCAGACGGCGTGGACGGACCGGAGCCCTGCGATTGAAAAATCGCCAACATATCCTTTCGGAAAGGAATTCCATTCCTCAGGAGTGGAATGCTTGTTGGGACAAGCAACCCACCGACGGACGGAGTCCTCGGTAGAGGACAGGGAAGGCGACCAGTGACAGTGCTTCCTGGAGTGCTTCTAAGAGGCAGAGGAATGGCGTGTCCGACTCCCAGACCGAGAACCCCCCCCCCGACGACAATGCAGAGAGTCGCCCCTCGAATCGTCTGTCGAAAGACCAGTGGAACGCCACTTCCGGGGCTTGGTCACCTTACCGACCGACAGCTTCTTTTTACGCTCTCGCAAGGCCTTCGATGTGAGCGATTGGCAGTCGACACAGTCATCCGTATCATGGTCCTCCCCGAGGCACCAGAGGCAAGCGTCGTGCGTATCCGTCAGCGACATCTTGGACCCGCACACCTGACACTTCTTAAACCTGGACCGCGGGGTGGAAGAAGCCGAAGACGACATATTCGATAGCAATGAAGAAACAGGTTCGAAGAACCGAAAGAACAGGATTCAGTAGAATCGAGGCGCGCCGAGATCTCCGAAGTGAACACGTTCGCGGAAAAAAAGGAACTGAGGCTACGGGCATCGTGCGTCCTACTTATAACATCCGGTGACGTCGCCTCGACGGAGGCCCTCGAGGACGCCGTATCGATATCATCGACGCAGAAAGACTTTCCGAAGCAGCAAAGATGTGGTGATTACGGTCATAGATATGGACTACGTCGGAGGACCCAAATCCTCGAAATACGATTACGGTGAGTAATGTATCCCTTCTGAGGCTTGTGGAATCTGCTTAGATCACATGCTGTGCACAGATTAGCGAGCAGTGTTAGAAGAAAGAGTGGATGTGAGAAGACTCATGAGCAAACAAATGTCTTAGAACCTCTTGTCCCACTTGAGTATTTGTCTAGGAACTAGTGGCAATGCAGTAGTGCTGAGTAAAGGTGTGAATAGAGCTCCATGTAGCTGCTTTGCAAATGGTGTCAAGGGGTACATTTGCAATGAAAGCCAGAGTGGCACCAGTACCTCTTGTAGATTGGACCCTCGGCGTAAAAGGCAGTGTTTTATCTGAAAGGGAATAGCACAGTTGGATACATCTGACTATCCACCTAGAGATGGCATTTTTAGAGACGCAATCGCCCTCTCTGCCTGTAGCTATGGAGACCAACAGTTGATCTGTCTTTCTTAGCAGCCTGGTTTTGTCTACATAGTAGAGGACCGCCCTCCTCACATCTAGTGTGTGGAGTTTCACCTCAGCAGAGCTTTTGGGTTCCGGGAAGAAGGCCGGTAGCTCAATAGACTGGTTATCATGGAATCTGGAAATGAATTTAGGTGAGAACCTAGGGTGAGTGCGTAAAACCAGTTTATCCTTATGAACAGTAAAGAAAGGATCCTGCGCTGACAGAGCTTGAATTTCACTGACCCTTCTTATGGATGTGATGGCTACTAAGAAGGCAGTTTTATAAGTCAAGTGTTTGAGACTAGATTTGTGCATGGGCTCAAAGGGGGGGTCCCATGAGTTTAGCAAGTACCACGTTCAAGTCCCAACCTGGTGGTGGGTTAGAAATTGGAGGGTGGAGTCTTTACCCCTTCCATAAATGCTTTGACAACTGGCACTTTCCACCATATTTTGGTATAGGAATTGGTGTAGGCTGATAAAGATGCCAGGTGCACATTAAGTGAGTTAAACACTAACCCTGCATCCAATAGGTGGAGCATATAGGTGACAACATTACAAGGAGTACAATCAACTGGGTTGATTTGCGTATTCTGGCACCAAATAACGAGTCGTTTCCATTTGTCATAGTAACAGTGCCTTGCGTTAGGTTTTCTTGACTCTTTCAAGATATCCGTACATCGTTGGGGAAAATTGAGGTGTCCGAACTCTACGACTTCAGGAGCCATGCTGCCAAGTTCACCGAGTTGGGCTGAGGATGCACTGTTAGGCACTCGTGCTGGGAGAGTAGGTTCTACCGGCACGGGAGTTTGATGGGGTCGCACACCGCCAATTTGCATAGGTGTGGGTACCACAGTTGTCTCGCCCACATAGAAGCAACTAGGATGAGTGTCATTGGTTCCCTGTGGATCTTGTTGACCACCTTCCTCATTAGAGGGGTTGGTGGAAAAGCGTAGGCAAACATCCCTGACCAATTCATCCATAGGGCGTTCCCCTTGGAGCCTGGCTGGGGGGAACCTGGATGCCAAGTCGGGGCATTGCCTGTTTTCACTTGTGGCGAATAGGTCGATAGTGGGGAAACCCCACTGAGAGAAGAGGTCTTCTACGACTTCTTCGTGTAGTGTCCACTCGGGTTCTTCTGGAAGGGGATCCCTGCTCAGAGCATATGCTAGCGAGTCGAGATCCCCTGAAACATGTTGGGATGACAGGTAAATCTTCCGTTTGAGTGCCCATCTCCAAATTTTCTGGGCAAGCTTGGACAGATTTGGCCAACGAGTGCCCCCTTGTTTAAGTAAAACATCACCGTTGTGATGCCTGTTAGGATCTGCATTGACAGGTTGGATAGGAGGGGTTCGAATGCCTGAAGCGCTCTGAGGACTGCCAGAAGTTCTAGCAGATTGATGTGGTTCTGACCCACTGTGTGAGACCAGAGACCCTGAGCTTTATGGTGAAGGTAGTGTGCTCCCCACTGTGCCAGGGAGGCATCTGTTGTGACGACGGCCTGTATCTCTGGATCGTAGAAGCGTTTCCCCTTCGTGAGGTTCTCCCTTGTCCACCAGCGAAGACTCTGTACTACTGTTGGCGAAACGACCACTAGAACGTCCCACTGACCACTTGCTTAAGACCACTGTTTCGCCAACCATTCCTGCATGGGTCGCATGTGCAAGTACGAGTGGGGAACCAGGTAAATGCAAGATGCCATCATGCCAAGCAAACGCATCGATTTGCGCACCCTTATTCAGCGACCGGCTTGATATTGAGGAATTTGCAGCAACAGATTCCGTATTCTTTCCTCTGATGGAAAGGCTAACCCCTCTTGGGTGTTGAGGACAGCTCCTAGGAATTATTTTGAGGTGCTTGGCACCAGGTTTGATTTTTTTTCTCGTTGATTGAGAAGCCCAATTGGAAGAGGAGGTTGATAGTTCTTTGAATGTTTAGACTGCAAATTACGGGGGTTTCCCGTGTGATGAGCCAGTCGTCCAGGTAAGGGTACACTGGGATTGCATCCCTGCGTAGGTGCGTCGCCACAACTGCCAGTACCTTTGTGAATACCCTTGGAGCCGAGGCTATACCGAAGGGCAGCACCTTGAACTGGTAGTGCTGGTTGTCTATTTTGAAATGCAAGAATCTTCCATTTGCTGGGAACATTGAAATATGAAAATTGGCATCTTTTATATCCAATGTTGCCATGTAATCCCCTTTTTTAGTAGGGGGATTACCTCTTGGAGTGTAGTCATGCAGCTTCACATACTTGTTTGCAGGGTGCAAATCCAATACTGGGCGCATGGTTAGATTTTTTTTGGCACAAGGAAGTAGGTTGAATAAATACCCCTGTTTACCTGGTTGCCCGGGACGAGTTGTATGGCGTCCTTTGCAAGTAGAGTGGCGATCTCCTCAACAAGGATTTTCTGGTGCTCCAACGAGTGTACCTTCTGTCTTGGAGGATGGTCGTGGGGTGCGCTAATAGTTCTATGCAGTATCCTGCGGACACTGAACAGCACCCATCTGTTCGAAGTGATCCCCTCCCATGCGTGGATGAAGGTGCAAATGCGCCCCGCTACCGGGGATGCATGGGAGGGAACCTGGAGCGGAATGTCACTGTTTACTAGATGGCGTACCACCTCTGGCAGGGCTGCCTCTACCCCTAGTGCGGCCCCTGCGCTGGCCTCTGGTGAATCCCTGTGCTGTTTGGAACTGATTGTTGCCCCATGAGGTTCCTTGATTTTAGCAGTAGTTGGAACCCCGTTGCGAGCTTTGGTCGCGAAAGCGACAAAACTATTTCCCCTCTGACCTGGGGGTTTATTTGTGAGTTGGCCGAGCGATTTTAGGGTCTCGTACTCAACTTTAGCTGTCTTGAGTACCTCTTCCACTGCCTTGCCGAATAGAACATTCGGGTCTACCGGCATGTCAATAAGCGTGCTTGGGTCTCGGGTTTGAACCCCAACTGCCTTAGCCAAGCGTGGCGCTTTATTACTGGGCCTTCAGCTATCAATCTTCCAGCATAATCTGCTGCATCAAAATTTGTTTTAAGGATGCATCCAAATACGGACCTTCCGTCTGCTGCAATTTGGGCCAACTGGCATTTTAGTGGTTCAGGTGCAGAGGCTACTAGAGCAGCTACTTGTTCCCACTGATGGCAGTTATAGCTTGCTAAAAGAGTGGTACTATTAGCAATACGTGCTTGACAGGCTGACATGGAGGCAACTTTCCTACCCAGAGCATATATCCTTTTGCTGTCCTTATCGGGAGGAGCTTCTGAAGAAGCTAGTGGTGTACCTGCCCTCTTTCTGGTGGTTGTTACTACCAGGGAGTCGGGTTTTAATTGACACCTTATGTACAAGGTGTCAGAGGGTGCGGGCCGGAATAGTTTTTCCAACTGGTGGATTCACTGTACGAGTAAGATTTGGGGTTACCAGCGAGGGATCAATTCTACGCTGGATCGATTTTAATATTGGGATAGCCTGGGTAATGGCTCTCTTGTCCCCTAGGATTTCCTCCGCGAAATCCCTATCTTATTGGACACCCTGTGTGTATTTGAAAATGAGCTGCTGCTTTAGCCAGTACCTCAGTGAGGAGTGGCTGATTATCAATCAGTGAGTCAGTCCCCGGGGGGGGTCCCTAGGAATTGGGGAGTCAAGATTGTAGGCTTCTGCCTCATCCTCCTGTTCCTCTTCCTGGTCCTCATCATCCCCATAGTAAGAAACCCCTGTCTGGTCTTCCAGCATATGCGTTTGTCTCCTCGCCATATGACTCTGGATGGTTAGGTTCAATTAGCAAAGGGTCTGAAACCAATCCCTGCGTCGGAACCTCAGAGCGGAGCCTTTTAGTAGGGGGTTGAGAGTCCTTGGACGCCAAAAGGGCAGAGGTAGCAGGTGTGTTGACATAGCTATGGAAGGAATTGGGATCTTTTTCGTAGAAGTCTGCAAAAAAAGACATTCTTCTCATCACCCTATCAATGTCCGCTGAGTTCCTTTCCCTGGAACTGGGAATAAACCTCTCCTGTTCTGGTTCCTCATCCATGCCCATATCCTGAGGAGTGGGAGGGACAATTTTACTCTTAGACAAGTCCAAGGTCCCTGACACTACTCCAATCACTTAAGGAGCCTTCTGTTTTTCTTTATGGTGTACTGAAGGTTTCTTGTGTTGTTTATTCCCCTTCCCGTGACTAGAATGTTTTCCAGAGGTTTTAGGGGTTTCCAAGGATTTCAACGCTCCTCGTCAAGGTTTGGAGGTGGTCTTTGATGCTTCACGTCGAGATTAGGAGGTAGTCGAAGGAGTGCGCCGAATCTCAGGTGTAGACGTTACACACCTTGGCTTGGGAGCATAGAGATCGGAATTGTCTTCCGACGATCGAACCACTGGAACTATTGGGAGTGTGCTAGATGTTGGCCTATGCACAGCATGTGATCTAAGCAGATTCCACAAGCCTCAGAAATATAAATATATATATATATATATATATCATATCTACTCACTGTAATCGTATTTCTGATGCTTGCATCTGCTTGGATTCACATGCAATGCATAGGACGACATCTAGTGGAAGCTGCAGAGTATTACAGTTGTTTTTGAAACTCGAAACGGGACTTCGACAGCATGTGCCAGTAATATTATCCCTAGTGTGACATCCACTGTACCCATGGTCCTTCACGCGTCGAGGTCCCTCAAATTGTTTTGTTTCTAACATGAGGTAGCATGAAGTGTTACGCGAGTTCAGGTGTAACCAAGCAGATAAATATCAGAAAAGCTCATAAAACATCTATGCACAATCTCTCGGGGGAGAGATTCTTAGATTCAGTGAATCTAAGCAGATACAAGCATCAGAAATACAATTATGGTGAGTAATGCATCCCATCTGAGGCTTGTGGAATCTGCTTAGATCACATGCTATGCATAGATTAGCGAGCAGTGTTAGGAAAAGGTGGTGGGTTGTGAGAAGGAGCGGCAGCAAACAGATGTTTTAGAACCGCTTGACCCACCTGTGTATCTGCTTTGGAATGAGTATCAATACAGTAGTGCGGAGTGAAGGTATGTACTGAGCTCCATGTAGCTGCTTTGCAAATGCGGTCTAGGGTGGACATTTGCGATAATGGCCAAGGTAGCTCCTGTGCTTTTAGTGGAGTGAGCTCTTGGTGTGAAAGGCAGTGTCTTATTTGATAATGAATAGCACAATTGTATGCATCCGACTATTGATCTGGAGATGGCATTCTTGGAAATGCGATCTCCTTCTCTGCCTGGTGCTACAGAGACAAACAGCTGGTCTGTTTTCCTTAGCGTTCTGGTCTTGTTTACGTAGTTAAGGACCGCCCTCCTTACATCTAATGTGTAGAGTTGTACCTCAGCTGAGCTAGTTGGATTCTAAAAGAAGCCCGGTAGCTCAATGGAATGGTTTACGTGGAATTTGGAAATGCATTTAAGTGAGAATCTCGGATGGGTATGTGAAACCAATTTGTCCTTATGAATGATTAAGAAAGGATCCTGCAGTCTTGCAAGTCAAGTGTTTAAGACTGGACTTGTGCATAGGCTCGAATGGGGGCCCAATGAGCTTAGCGAGTACACCACTGAGAGCCCAGCCTGGCAGGGGGTTAGAAATTGGAGAAGGAGTCTTTTTACCCCTTCCATGAAAGCCTTAATGAATGGAATTTTCCACCACAATACCTTGACTCCGAGATGTGGTGTACGCTGATAAAGCTGCCAGTTGGTCCTTTATGGAGTTGAACACTAACCCAGAGTCTAACAAGTGGAGCATATACTTTAGAATGTGGATTGGGGTACATTCTGCAAGGTTTGTTTAGACTGGCACAAGATTACAAATCTTCACCTATTGTCAAAATAACAGTGTCTAGTGCTTGGTTTACGAGCCTCCTTGAGGATATCCATACACCTTGGAGTCTGGTTGGGGGAAACTTGAACCGAAGTCTGGGCATTGCTCATTTTCTCCTGTAGCGAACAAGTCTAGCATGGGATACCCCGACTGGGAAAAGATGTAGTCTACTACATCTGGGTCTATTTTGCCACTCGTGTTCTTCTGGTAGGGGATCTCTGCTCAGAGAGTTCGCTAGGGTATTGAGTGCTCCTGGAATGTGTTGGGATGATAGGAACACCCGTTTGAGTGCCCACTTCCACATTTACTGTGCCAGCTTGGACAGGTTTGGACAGTGTGTGTTCCCTCTGGTTTGTTTATATAGTACATTGCAGTGGTGCTGTCTGTTAAGATCTGAACTTTCTGGTTCGTCAACTGCGTTTCGAATTCTTGAAGAGCTTTGAACACTGCTAGTAGTTCCAACAGGTTGATGTGGTTCTGTGCCGTGATGCGAGTCCACAGACCATGTGCTGTGTGGTGAAGTGAATGAGCCCCCCACCCGGGAAGTGAAGCGTCTGTTGCAACGATCGCCCGCGCCTCCGGATTGTGGAAGGGTTTTCCTCTATAACAGATTTTACCTTGTCCACCAGCCTAGGTTTTGAACTAGTGTTGACGAAACGAACACTAGATCGTCCCACTGACCGCTTGCCTGAGACCACAGTTTCGTCAACCACCCCTCCATTGGGCGCATGCGCAGACGTGCTTGTGGGACCAGGTAAACACACAATGCCCTCAGGTCTAGTAAACACATTGCTTTGCATACGTTTGTCGACATGCTCGATATTGGGGTATTTACCGAAGCATGTTTTGAACTCTTTCCATGGTAGAAAGGCCAAGCCTGCTCTTTTGTCTAAGAAAGCTCCTAGGAACTGTTTTTTTGTGTTCGGTACAAGACTTGACTTTTTCTCGTTTGTTGAGAAACCCAATTGGAAGAAAGGTTCTTTGCATGTTTAGTCTGAAAAGATGGGGTGATTCCCCTGTGATCAGGCAGTTGTCCAGGTAGGGGTACAATGGGATTGCCTCCCTGCGCAGGCGCGCTGCCACCACCGCCAGTACTTTGGTGATTAACCTTGGAGCCGAAGCTATTCCGAAGGGTAGCACTTTGAATTGGTAGTGCTGGTTTGCTATTTTGAAACGCAAGAGTTTTCTGTGCGCTGGGAACTTTGAAATATGAAAATAGGCATCTTTCATATCAAGTGTTGCCATGTAGCCATGTAATCTCCCAGTTTTAGCAAGGGGGGGGGGGATTACCTCTTGTAGCATTGTCATGCAGAATTTTTATGACTTTACATAAGTGTTTGCAGGGCGAAGTCTAACACAGAGCGCATTGTTAGATCTCTTTTTGGCACAAGGAAGTAGGTTGAATAAATACCCTTGTTTACCTTGTTGGACGGCACAATCTCCTATTGGGTCCTTGAGAAGCAACACGTGGACTTCTTCGAAAAAAGGATGAGCTGTTCTTCCTTTGTTGTCTTCCTTTGGCACGGGGGATGGTTCGATGGTCTTTGGAGGAGCTCCACACAATAACCTCCCGCTACTGTTGATAGCACCCACTTGTCCGTGGTTATTCCCTCCCATGCGTGGGTGAAGTGTGAAATCTGTCCCCCTACTGGGGAGGCATGGGAGGCGACCTGTAGCGGCTTGTCGTTGCTTGGAAGGTGTTCCTCCACCTCAAGCAGTGGAGGACCTTCCCTGGCCGCGGGATCTGCACTGGCCTGTCTGGTAACCCTGCGACTCCTGGCCTTGGTTGTTATTCCAGGATGAATTCTGACCTGGTCCATAACCGGAGCCTCTTTGGGAATTTTGGCAACAAGTGTGGCGAAAATTGCACCGCCTCTCTGGCCAGGTGGTTTATTAGTCAGTTGGCCGAGGGACTTGAGGGTATCTTATTCCTCCTTGGCGAACTTAAGGGCGTCTTCTACTGCTTTGCCAAATAAAAACTGTTCCACTGGCATGTTTAATAACGTCACCTGGGTCTCTAGCTTAAAGCGAGACTGGCAAAGCCAGGAATGGCACTCGATTCCTTCAGCAATTATTCAGCCTGCATTATCTGCAGCGTCGAGGTTATTCTTGAGAATGCAGCTGGCCGTAGCTTTACCTTCAGCTGCCGCAAATGCAAGTTGAGACTTTAAAGGCTCAGGAGCAGAAGCTATTAGAGTGGTTATTTTGTCCCATTTATGGCAATCATAATTTGCCAACATTGTCGAAATTGTTGGCGATTCAAGCTTGAAACGCTGCCGAGGTCGCTACTTTCCTTCCCATGATATAGAGCTTTTTGCTTTCATTGTCTGGGGAGCCTCTGAAGAGGCTAGTGGTGTCCCTGCCCTTTTACGGATAGTAGTGACCACGAGGGAATCCACTTAAACTGGCCCCTGATCTACAGCGGGTCAGATGGCGCTGGGCGGAAAAGTTGCTCTAGCCCCAGGTTTACTGCCCATGTTTGGTTGGGTGTCTCGTGAAGGTTGGATTTCTCTCTGGACAGATTTCAAAATTGGGATGAATTGGGTGGCAGCCTTCTTGTCTCCCAAGACATACTCGACAAAGTCCTTGTCTTGCTGAGTCTTCTGTGATTGAATACCAACGTGCTCAGCTGCTTTGATTAATACGTCGTTGAAAAGGGACCGATTATCTAGTGGAGAATCAGGAACTGGGGAATCCTGTTGTATTGGTGAGGCCATAGTATACACCTCCACCTCTGCCTCTTCATCATCATCATCCCCATCATAGTAATTGTAGTCCTCATTAGCCCCTTCAGTGTCTGTATTAAATGACCTTTTTGCTGGTGGGTGGGATGAAGCCAGGGGCTGAGAAGTGGAAGTCAGGGGCTGAGAGCTGGAAGCCTGAGTAGTAGGAGGTGTAATTTGAAAGTTTGGCAGCCCGAGTTTTTTTTTTTTTTTTAATAAATCTGCAAAAAAGTTCATTTCTGACATCACCCCATCTATGTCCTCTGCAGTCCATTGGGCCAAACTGGGGATGACCCCAGGGTAAGGTGGGGTAGGGACATGTGCTAAGGTGTAGGTATGGCTAGGTCCTTATTTTGTAAGGTATCAGCGAAAGAATCTTCTTCTCGCGGGACAGGTAAAGCGTCTTTAGAAAGGGTAGACCATTCTTTATGAGACTTGTATTTGTGATTAGAACTTTTGGAGGAAGAATTTACGGTATGAGTAGCCATTACAGGCTCTCAGGGACATGTTTTTTAAACAGGTGTGACAACCCAGTATTTGTTACCGATTTCGACAAAGGATGTCGACTCTCGGTAGTGGGATGGACCTCCGCCTCATCTATCGATAAGCATTCGGTCGATGTCATTTTACGGGCGGCGCCTTTCGGTTTCTGGGGCTGTCATGGGGCAATCAGGTTCTCAAATGCCCAGAGGACAGGGAATCCACAGATCTCCCCCTAGACGCTGTATCTGGCCATTTGGTCGACTGCCCCGACTCATTGCTGTGGGATGCGCATTTAGTGGCGTGTGAAAGGGTAGTGTAGTGCTCTTGCCGTAGGGTGTCGTCCCCATAACAGAGTCGGTCTGTTTTAGGGTCGGGGGCCTGCACTTGGGAACCTGGCTGTTCCCAGTCGCCCTCGCCGTCCGAAATGACGGCGTCACTGCAAACTCCCTCCACGTCAATGGTGGTAGTGTCATGACCACTGTGAGGGGGCATAAGTTGTGCCACAAGCAGGCTCCCACCAGAACCCTGAGGGCCTTAAAACCACTGCAAAAGAGCTCCTGGCGCCTTTGGCACCAGGCTCATATTTAGGAAGGAAGGGCTGTTCAAACTAGGTCCCATTTATGTACATGAGCCTTTAAATCCAACATGGAAGCACCCACACAGTATGTTCTAAGAACCAAGCCATGCAGTCTAGTGTTTTGGGTGTGGCAGGCCTGGAACTACTTTTCCCTGGTACTACTTTACCTGGGCTATATAAACCACACCCTGACGGCAGAACACACTGTGTTATTCTGCAACCTGTAGCGTGACGCTCACCGTGTTCAGCTCCTGGTCTTCAGCATCTTCCTGTAATCCTGAAACAACAAGAACAAGATTATTCTGTCTTACCCGAGAAAACACCATCCAGCACTCAGCATCTCAACAAGGCTGCAAACGGTGGAAACTGAAAGAAGAAGATACATCACTGAACTGTGAGTACCAGCTTAAGGACTTCCAGTGAACCGCTACCCCAGCTGCTGTTCGAACCTTGTGACCTGCAATAACGAGAAAGGGAAAAATAATAATAGAACGTGTGCTTCCAAAACATCAAATTCCATCAGTCTTACCTGAATTCCATCGCGCTATGCCACGCTTCCATCCGGAGCACCACAGCAACATCATCTGCAAAGGAAAAGAGACATATTCAGGTTCACTTTCAATATTAAACAACTGTACAACGTTGTACTTACCTTAACGGATTCCAGGGGCCTGTTTTTCATCGAGCTCTCATCCACTCGCAGCACCACAGCGGCCTGTGAGGAGAAGAAGAAAACACAGGTTAGCTTTAAAAAGACAATAAAGGCGCTGCATTTCGTGCTTTCCCTTACCTAGAAAACGTGCCTCTCCATCCGGCATGCCAGCATCAAGACCTTCGCACCTGAAAAGAAGGAGATAAAGACATTAACTAATTCCCACCATAAACAGAACAAAGATTAAAATTAACAAACCTACCTGCCTACCAGCAGATTCGGGGTCACAGCAGGCCTGGGCCCAAGGAAGGCATGCTGCACCAGTGAAGCAACTCGGGCAACAAACATCAAGCGCCCCTGCACAAGAAACACAGGACGGATAGCTCACCCTACAAATAACTAAGGTGAGAAAAGAACCCAGTGGGAAGGGAATCGGTGGGAGATTCAACCATTAGAGACAGTTATCACAAATCCTCCCTTCTGTAATTGCAGATTAATTATTCAGCACTGGGCAACTATGCATCCAGGGTTCCAGACGCCCCCGGGGAGATCAGGTGAGCCTAACAGGTAGTGGGCGTGTAGTTATGGTTAAGTTGCTAAACTCATAGGAAGCGCACTTTTTCGGCAGCTTATAACTTTGCTCCCCCTGGACGAATCCTCACCAAACTTTGCAAACAAATTATATGGCTGGCTCTGAATTTTTTCTACATGTTGGGCTAGGTTTCGTGCGGGGGCAAAGTTATAGGGGGGTCCCACATTTTTTTTTCCATAGACTGAATGGGGAAAACTGTGCACACGGCTACAAGCCGAACGGCTGGATCGATTTTCAGCAAATTTGCGGCAAGGGCAGGGGCTTGGGTCAGAAAGCATGCTTTTGTTCATTTAGTGGAAATCCGAACAGTACTTTTGTTGCAAAGAACTGAAAATGCACGTCCCAAAAAGTGTATGATGTCTGGCACCGATCCGCTGATCCATTTCCCGGTTCGCTCTTGGTAGGTTGCCAGTGGCACCATACTTTGTGAATGGAAGTGGGTTTGCCTATAGTATGTGATTGACAGTACACAGGAGAGAGTGTTTTGTTTGTATGTTATGGTAACTGTTGCAATTTGTTGCTGCATAGCTCCATGGTGGTGTGCTGTGGTTGGAGATGCTGCAGTGAAAAGTCATGCAGTGTGGGCACTGGGTGCAGTGTTTGCATACTGTCAGTATGGTAGAAGGTATGGTTGAAGGGCAGCTTATATGTGCTCCAATAGTGAGCTGTGTGCACGATGCTTGCAGTATGGGCAATGTTGTAAACAGTTTGTGGTTAAATTGGCAGTGACAATACTTTGTGAGTGGAAGTGGGTACGACAATAGTATGTTAATGAAAGGGCGTAGGGGTGCCGGAGACAGTCTAATGTTTATACATTATGTTAACTGTTGCATGCAACGCTGTGCATGTCCATTCCGGTGTGGAGTTTGGTTAGGAGTGCTTGCGCCAGTGGTGCATATGTGTCTAGTGGTAGTTGGTAGGTGACATGCTGACATGCATGGTTGCATTATGGTGCGGGGAATGTGTGGAAGGAGCATACCCAGTGGAGCAATGCAGGTTTGACAGTGCATGAGGCACAGGGTGGTGATCTTTGGACGATGGGTGTGGAGGACATTGTGGACGTGCTACAGCAGCACAAGTGAGTTGCAAAGCGTGTATTGTGCATTCCATGGTTGTGGCGATAGTTGCACCATGGTACGGTATATGATGTGTGGCAGGATATGGTGCAGTGAGAAGTTGTGTAGTGTGGTCACAGGGTGCAGTGTGTACGTAACGTCAGTATGGAAGTGGGTAGGGTTGAAGTGAAGCTTATATGTGGTTGGTTACTCTGCTGTGTGCAGATTTATTAAAGTAAGCCCAATGTTGTGCGGCTGTTGTGCACAGGTTGCCAGTGACAGTACTTTGTGAATGTCAATGTGTAGGGGTGGTGCAGGTTGTTGAATGTTTGCGTATACTGCTAAGTGATACACTTTTTTGTGAATGGGTGTTTTATGGTGTGGACGAATAGGGTAGAAGTGCTGCTAATTATGTTACGTTTGTGCATAATGTTAGGTGCCCACATAGTTGCTTGCTTGGATGTATAGTGTTGTGGTGGGTGTGGAAAGGGCTGCAATGGTGTGAGCATAGTCAAATGTGTGCTGTGTGCGACTTAGGATCTTTGTACATGCTGCAATTGTGCATTATTTAGCAGAGGTTTCTGGTGGAGGGGCTTTGCAATCAAACGGAACATGTACGGAGAGTGTTTAACAGTAAATATGGAGTGGTGTACAGAAATGACAGTGTGCAATGCAGAAGTTTTGTATGTGATTGGTGCATGCGTGTTTGAAAATGACATTTATTTGAGCGCTATTGGCAATGCCGTTTTCTTTTACACTGTGCAAGAAGCATTGACCAGAATGTGGTAAAAATGTGAGGAGAGGCAAACAAAAATTTAGTTCTGTTAATTTTGAAGCCTGATAGTCAGCCGTATTCTTCAATGAGTTAAATCGCTCGGGGGATTGATGTCATCAGATTTTGTACATGGGGTAAAATCTCGTCTGCATATAAGGCTACTTATATTCTCTTCCGTGCACACTCAAGCCCTCGACGCCCTCGTCTGTCCTGAGCGTTTGTGTCAGTTGTTCCAGTGATAGCGCAAACAATATTGCCGAGAGGGGGCATCCTTGTCTTATGCCTCTGCCCAGTGGGAACCAGCGAGAATACGGAGTTCACTGATACAGATGCTCGATGCGAGGCATATACAGCTTTGATTCCTTGCCGGAGAGCAGGGCCGATGCCCATTTTCTTTAGTGTTGCTTCCAGGAAATGCCGTTCGACCCTATCAAACGCCTTCTCCGCGTCGATTGAAAATAGTGCAGGTGTATTTGGCATTTTCTTGGCCTCGTGTATGAGGTGGAGGCTCTTGCGGGTGGAATTAGTTCCCCGTCTACCAAGGATAAATCCAACCTGGTCATTGTGGATTATGGCGGGCATATGTGTTTCCAGTCATGCAGGGAGATCCCTCGTGTAAATTTTGGCGTTTGTATTCAGAAGGGAAATAGGGCGATAGGATGCGCACTGCTTGGGGTCTTTGCCAGCTTTGGGGATGACCGCGATTAGAGCTTCGGAGAAGGATTCGGGTGCGGACCCAGTTTGGAGGATGTGGTTAAAGAGTTCAACCATAAATGGAAGGAGGGTGTCAGTGAAGGTTTTGTAAAATCCTGCCGTGTAGCCATCGTTTCCAGGGGCTTTCCCTGTTGGGAGCCTTTTGATTGCGTCTTCCATTTCTTTGCCTGTGATGGGGGCGTCGAGAGCTTGTACAATTTCCTGGGATAGACTCGGGATAGTTATCTTGTTCATATATTCTGCAGTTGACCCCTCATCTGGTGTGGTATCTGAGGTGTATAGCTTCTCGTAGAAGTCGGCAAAGGCTTTGGGAATGTTGGTGGGGTGATCCCCGTGGGGGGTCATTCTCATTTTCTATAGTTGACACCCATCTTTCTTTACGTTGTCCACGGAGCCTGGCTACGAGCAATGCGTCTGCTTTTTCCCCTTTCTCGTAATGTTCATTTCAAATATTGGAGTTTGCGCACAGTTTGATCAATTTCCATTTGTCGCAGTTCTTCTCTCTTGCTGGTTGCCTCCTCTATTTTTTAATCTCTCTCAGTGTCCGCATATTGGGCGCTAAGGTCTAGTTATCCAATTTCGTTTCTGAGCCTATATTTTTATCAGGTGGCGCTCCCTTTTCTTTGCCGCTCCTTTAATTAGTATGCCTCTCCACGTGGCTTTCGCTGCCTCCCATACTGTGTTCTTCGAGACTTTGCATGTGTTATTCCGTTCGAAGTATTCGCCAATGTCTTTCGCGAGTTGTTCTTGGAATATTGCGTCCTTCCAGAGCGTTTGATTGCAGTGCCATTTCAAGCTTCTGTGGGGGGGGGGGTGCCATCTGAGAGAGGGTGACTGACCTTGTGATCGGACCACGTTATGGGGGGATATTTTCGATGTGGACAACGCCTCCATTAGCTTTGGTGTGATTATATATATATATATATATATATATATATATATATAGCCCATTCTGGTATATGTGGCATGTGGCGCGGAGTAGAATGTGAAGCTTGTTTGCTGGGGGTACATATGGCGCCATGGAGTTTGTAGGTATCCATGTTTATTACTTCCAAGCGGCCAGCCTCCGGTGGGTTGTTTGTCCGTGGGTTGCCGGCTTGTCTGTCCAGTTTTGGATCTGCCCACATGTTGAGGTCGCCTCCTAGGATTACTTCACCTTCTGCTTCGATCATGACTTTGTGGACTATATGTTGCAGGAATCTGGATTGTCCAGAATTGGGGGCATATATGGATGCAAGTGTGATGCAAGTGCCCTGTATCTTGCCGACCAGCACAATTGCTCTGCCGCTTACGTCCGCCCAAGTTTTCAGGACTTCAAATTGGAGTCCCTTGCTGATTAGGATGCCAACGCCACCTTTCCTGAGTGGGCTTTAGAGCCAGTATTCGGTGCCGATCCTGGCGTACAAAACCCTTCTTTCTTCTCCCTTAATGTATCTAGTTTGGGTGGCGGCCCTCTGCACAGCCCGCCTCACTGTGCAGGCTGTGCGGCTGTTCCCGCTGATCCTCACTGGCAACCCGCCTGAGTTCCTCCATGTGGCTCCTGTCCCCTTGGCTTCCCAGTCCTTTCTCCCCCTGCCACGTGGTATGCAGCTGCTGGGCCCCTTGTCACGGGTTCAGGAGTCGGGCTGCGTTGGTCTGCGGAGCCGTTCCTGGACAGGTGGGCGCTTCGTCATGTGTTGCCGATATCGCCTCTCTCCTCTCTCACCGCGTCAAGCTCCAATTTTTCGCCCCGGCTGCACGCGACCTGCTGGTGATGCGAAATCTCTCCCACTGTTCACTCCGGGGTGCTGGCAAGGCAAGGGGGGCCCAGCGCAGCCCCGGGTCTGCCGATGTTTCTGCGCTTGCCCTGGATTCCGTCCCCCTCGGTAGATGCTCTTACGCAGCGTTCCCAGAGCATGTTGCTGCTCAGGGTCCTCCCACTCTGCCCCGCATTCGGGGCTGTCGCGGTCTGCTGGTGCGCCTTACGGCTCGCTCTGCCGCGTTCTCACTGCACCCTGTGGATCTTTCCTCCTGCAGTTCCCCAAGACGTGAGGTCTTCATTGTGATTCTTGCTGGCCCGTTGGCGGGGTGGTGGGCACCTTTTTGCCGTCAGGGTATGGTGAACTCTGTCAGTACGCCTACACTGTGCTGGCGGCCATCTTGGAATCCCCCCTGCCCTCTTTTAAGCAAAACGCTTTACACACCAGGAGTTGGTGCCAGAGGAGCAAAGTGGTTAAGAGGAGGATATTTAGTGAGAAAGCGCCCAGATAGCCTTGTGCATAATGCAGAGGGATTTGAATTTAATCAGTGCAGCAACCGGTAGCCAGTGAAGACTTTGTAGTGCAGGAGAGATGCGGTCCCTGGGTTTAAGGCCAAGGATAAGTCTGCCTGCCCTATTCTGGATAAGCTGAAGGGGTTGAAGAGTGGAGGAAGGAAGATTCAGGAGGAGGCTATTGCAGTAGTCCAGTCTAAAGAGAACTAGGACTCAAGTCAAATTGAGCCTCTGAGGGAAAGGGAGAAAAAGGTAGAATTCCTTTCACTGCCACTTAAAACCAAGTTGCGATGCATACTGTTTCGTCTGAGGGTGGGCAGAAAGGTGAACTTTGAGAAAGATGTGGAGGATGGTGGTGGGCTTCTTGTACGGTGTTATTTAATGGGAGGAGCAGGGCGAAGGAGATTGGACAAGATCTGAATTAGTCAATGGTAATTTATTTCCAAATAACGTTTTTTCTTTTCAATCTGTATACATGATGCTTGAAAAAACACTATCAGTAGCATTGCAGATAGAGAGACTTGGCTCTGCTTCAGTTGCCACCGAGGTCTTACTGTGAAGACCCACTGAGAGAACCTATTACATTGAAACATCCCCTATGAAATATTTATGTGTAGACGGAGTCCACTGAGAAAACATTAAAGATTGCTTTAGAAAGCCCCGGCTTGGAGTCATGTTCAAGCCAAAGTCTCTTGCTGTATGTAGCATTATGAATTTTCACTCAGTCTTTTTAATAAGCCCTATTTGATGCCACATCGTGCATTTGGGCAGAAAACCCTTTAATACAAGGACTAGTTTTGCTCTCTATACCCTATTAATGAACAGTTTTATTCACAGTGTGCTGTAATCTGTACTGCAGCATGACAATCAATTATAATGATTAACATGCTGTAAAACTTTAAAAGGTTTTTACTCTCCACTAGACTGAAGTAGGGTAAATGTTGGTTGGATAAAACAGGACAAAGACTATTTTGGGAGGGCCAGGCCATTTTAAGAAATGTGAGAAATCCTATGATGTTGTCCCTTTGTTACGCTCACCTGGTTCCACGGGGGTGCCACCCAGCAATCTGTGTCCAGGTATCCCTCCCTGCGATGCCCAGTAGTGACCAGCGGAAGAATCCTTGTTCTTGATGTTGGCGGGTACTCCGTCCTGTCTAGGTAGGGGCGCGTGGTGCTCTGCGGGCAATGGCGATCGAGTTATTTCACTGATGCCGGCCCGACGGGAGTCTTTCAGGTAGGTCTTATTGCTATCATGTTTTGCTGTCCTACCATGCCTTTCTGGAATTAACAATGTCTTTTTTCTCTTCCTTAGGTACATGGAAGTCCAATTCTTGGCGAAGATTGGATTCGGGGTTCGCTGGTAAGTATTAGCGTTTTTGGAGCGCCTAGGCGCAGCGAGTTGGCGCTTAACGCAGCGCTAAGGTCCCTTGCCTTTGCTAACCTGTTATCTTTTGTCTTCACAGGTCGCGGTGCTCCGCCGGAGTGTAGTATTCCAGAGATGTTGCGGAATGAAGTGCGAGTGGGAAGGTAAGCCGTTTGGCGGAGTTCGTTAACTGTGTACAATGTCTAAAGCCTTGTCTTTCCCTTTCTGCAGGTCCGTCGATCCGAAGCAGCGCTGGTTCCAGGATGCCGGTCAGAAGAGCTGAGAACCGCTAATGATGGAATTCAGGTAAGCTGCTACCTTTTCTAATAATGTCTTCTTTCCTTTTCTGCAGATGCCGTTTTTCTGAGGTTCGTGGCTAAAGCTGAACGCGGTGAGTGTCACGTTGTGTATTGCAAACTAACGCAAAGCGTGTCAGTCCAGTCGGGCGTGGTTTAAATAGCTTCAAGAAAGAAGTCCAGGTAAAAGAGTTCCAAGGTGCCACACCCAAACCATCTTTCTGCAAGCCAGGTTCCAAGAAGCCAGATTCTGTGGATGCTACCACATTGAATGACAGTAACAAAAAGTAGTTCCCAAGCACAAACTCATTAAGTATGAGCCTGGCGCCAAAGGCGCCAGGACTGGCCCCAAGAAGGCGTCGGTTGGGATTTAGAGGAGACTGGGGTCAAGGCTCCCGCTGGCCCATGGGTAGGCCAGGGGGGCTTCGGGGTAAAGGTCGTGAAACCCTTCTCCACAAGGCCACTTCCATGAGACAAGAGAGGTGAGGCTGCTACCCAATAGCACCCCTGGGGGTGGTACTCAGCGGGTGGATCTCATGGTGAGGGATTCACCCTCTGGGATACAGGGAGGACATCATTGTATAGCATGGTATAATACACTATCACCCACCTTGCTTCCCTCACCTTCCTTTTCATCCTCTGATTACACAAGATGCCCCCCCAACCCCCCCCCCATGTACCTGTGTTCTAGCCATAGAACCACCAGGACTGGGGAGAGGAAGATTAGGGCTAACTCCACTGAACCATTTCCTCTCAAGTTCCTGAGACGAGGAAGTAGTTCTGGACCAGCAGGAACTCATAAAACCATCTCATTGAGCAGTCTACCTTTTGTGTTCCATGGAACTTAAAAAGGGATGAAGGACAAACAACATGTCCAATCTCTCCCCAGAGGCACAGCGATCGAGAGCCCAGCACCGCAGACAGCAAGACTGGGGGTGAAGCTGCTGGGTGGGAGGTGGACGGTAGTGACCCAGCATCCTTACCTGCTATGCCGAAGATCGGCACACCGAGACAAGCAAAAGTAGTAAGTACATACGAACTAGAACGCCATGCAAACCCAACAAATAGAGACGTGCAGCCCGGCCAGGATGAAGTACAGCTGAGCCGCTAGAGGCAGCACGAAAACAGAAAGAAGCGAAGAAAAGCAGTCAGAGGATTCTGAGAAGCCAGAGACTGAAGCCACAGATTAGGGGCCTCACAACAAGGTATGGGAGTTGCCTGTGTCCATGTAAGGGTCTGGGAACCAAATGAGAGAAGCCATATTGAAGGGTTCTGGGACCCTAGGCAGGGCTCGACCATGAAAAAGTCAATGGGAAGGGAAGACATTCTCCCACCTTTGTTGAACAGCCAAGAGAAACCTAAGAAAGGCCAGGGGAAGGGAGACATTCCCCCCAACTTTGCAAACTAGATCCGTCCAGAAGAAGGGAGTCATTCTTCTGGATCCAGAAGCAACAAATCCCGTTTAGTTGTAAGTGTAAGGGACAGAGGTAAGGTTTTGATGCAGGATGGTAGGCTTTTTAATTACAGACATTCTGACAGTTCCTTCGTATTTTGTTTAGGCAGGGAATCCCCTCTTAGAGTTGGCAATAGGTAGGTTGGCTTCTTTTTCTTTAGTAAATAAAAGTCTTACACCCCGATCAGCGAGTGTGTAACTCATAAATGCATACGGAGGACACCCTTTACTAATGTGTATATTAGAACACCATGGTAAATTTACTGTAGGATCTTAAAACAATCATGTTGGTAACAATGGAAAAATACTTTGTCCCCCAAAGCACAGCTTAGATATTTCCAAGTGGTGGTAAATTACAGCCCTTGAGAAATAGCATGTAGTCCTGAAGAAACGGTTGTTTGACTTTTCCATTGCAATATCAGATTGACTATACAGCAAAATATGACATGCTCCATGAACAAGTTAAAAGCATTAAGATTGAACATGCAAAAATGTATTCTGTAATCTCAGATTTGAACTTCGTTAGCTGTTTTAATAAAGAAAATCTCTGAGAATTATAAAATCTTCACAAATAGTAGGAGGGGTTCAACAGCACAAGTCTATGAAATGTGCATGATATGTGAAGGGCTATAAACCAGGATCAATGTGCATGTTCTCGAAAAGATATCGTTTGCATTAAGACCTGTCCCATTTCAATCAACCGTCAGTGTAGGTTTCCAAACTTTGCTCTTAGGAGATGTAATCAAGTGAAGAGGAACCAAGATGATTCATTTTGTTAATGCAAGATGTGCTTCATTTTGTTAGAAAAGGCAGTAGCCATTGAAAGTGGAGGGAAAAACATTGGCAACTCCCAGACTCCTCTTGAATTGATAACCTGCGACAAGTAAAAGATCTGTACTCAATTTAATGAATTTGTTGTAAGTGAGCTAACTTTAGTGATAACTCATTTATTAATACGAAGAGAACTCTGAATCATGATTAATTTTCTCTCTTCCAGCTATTTGTACATACAGCAAATTACGTGAATGGACTGAAGATAGATGGTATGGAATTCTGTAGGAATTCATGGCTCCCTTTACAGTGTGGACCGACTGTACACTGCCTCCTCTCTGACAGTACTGAGGAATGGAGAAACATATGCTCATAATTTAAATTCACCATTGACTGATAAGTACAGAAGTGCAGTTATTAATTCAGGTGTGTTGGACAGCGATTACAAACCCTTTTACATTGTTGCATGTCCCCCGCCTCTCCCCCAAAGTGTAAAGGAAGACCCATTTTTTTTTGTTTGGGGAATCGGTGGGATTTGACTTAAGTAATTGTTCATAGTCACTGAAGAATACACATAGGCTACCAAATCAGCAACCGCCAAGGAAATGCTTTTGATTACTTAAACATCATTCATTATATTAAGCACTCCAATAAGGGTGGGAATGTTGCCATCTTGGGCTGTTAAGGAGTACAAATTGGGTTTGAAGCCAGTTAAATGATGCAACCTGTCACATTAAACTAGGTGTTCCTACTAAAGTTTGAGAATTCACTATACTTTTATTTCCTCAAGGAAGAAAATGATC
Organism: Ambystoma mexicanum; assembly: GCF_040938575.1. Classification (NCBI taxonomy): domain Eukaryota; kingdom Metazoa; phylum Chordata; class Amphibia; order Caudata; family Ambystomatidae; genus Ambystoma; species Ambystoma mexicanum. Next base: position 302,626,722 of record NC_090935.1, on the reverse strand, counting down.
AGGGTCAATAGATCGGGATCAATGGTTTTGTGTAGGGAGGTGCTCATTAATAATGACTATTGTGGAAATATTTATTTTTTAATTTGATAGTGAATTCTACAGAAAATAAAGGCAGGAATGGCAATTTGGCAAAATGTGTACCACGATATGTTAGCCTGCCAATGGACTTCTGAGATAAAAGAGGTTAGAGGAACAAAACCAGTGTGCTTATAATGTTACATCACTAAAGATACATTGATAGTTTATTCATCTGGCAGGGGGATGGGAATGATTTGCTTACATTGTATGCACTCTCCAAACAGGAATACAACTTTTTTGTACAATTCGAAATATCAGTAGTATACTATTTTGCAAATTAATTTTCTCGGCAACACTGCTTTTCCAATTGCAGATTCTTGGCCCGAGGAAAAGTCTAAACTATGTTTAGTGAATGTGTGCACAGATGACCATGTGGCAGCTGCACATATATTCTTTATCGGAACTCCCCTCTGCAAGGCAGATGAAGTTGCAATGCCCCTGGTCGAATGAGCTCTTAAGTGTTCTGCAGGATTTTTACCTGCCAGTTTGTAGCATTCCAATATTGTTAGTATATTCCATCTGGATATAGTTTGAATGGTAATGGTAAGTCCCAATTTGTGACCTGAATAGCCCACAAATAACTGATCATCCTGTCTTAATCTTGACAATCTGCAGACGTAAAAGCTCTGTGCACGCCTAGGGTCGAGCGTGTGAAGTCTTTCCTCTTGCTGCCCAGGATGTGGATGAGGATAAAAAGATGATAACATTATCTTCCGAGTAAGATGAAACTCAGATTATTTTGGGGAGAAAAGTAGGCTTCACTTTTAGTACCACTGTCTTTATAAAAAACAGTACGAGGAGGCTTACAGGATAAAGCTTGTAGCTCACTCACCCTTGGTGCTGATGTAATTGCCACTAAAAAGATGGTCTTTACAGTTAGAAATCTTAAGGGACAAGAGTGTAAGGGCTCGAAAGGAGCTCCGATCAAAAGGTTTAAGACCAAATTGAGATCCCACAGTGGGACTTAAAACGGGATTGGAGGGAAAACATAAATCAGTCCCTTTAAGAATTTTACTATTAGATGAATCCTAAAGTAAGACTTCCTCTGAAGTGCGCTTAAAAATAGAAAGCGCTGCCAGATATCCCTTTGATGGTACCAATCTGGAGCCACAGATTCGCCAGATGTAATATAAAGGATAACACCGTCTGTGTATTAGATGAAAAAGGGTCAACATTCTTATCTCTATACCAGCTCCAGAACTAATTCCAGCAGCAGCGGTATAAAGGTTTGGTTGCTGGCCTTCTGGCCGAAAGCAAAATCTCCATTAGGCCGTCTGGGAGGTCCCAATCCTTAACTCAGCCTCTCAGAGAGCATGTGCAAAGCTGGAGCGTCCCGCTATCCGGATGGAGAACCCGACCCCCCTCTCGCGAGAGAAGGTCCTCTCTTTGTGGAAGACTTATCGGAGGGCAGATGAACATGTCTAGAAGGTCCGGGTACCACGTCCTCCTGGCCCAGTCCGGGACAATTCGAATAATGGATTTCCTGAACTTTCTCAACCTCCCGATTACATGAGGAATGGGGAACTGGAGGAAACTCTTACAGGAGTGGAAATTCCTAGTCCACCACGAACACGTCTCCTAGATCTCCTTTGGGGGTAAATTCCCTTGCGCAGTACAGTTTGTACTTCTGGTTGGCACTGGTCACAAACAGATCCACTTGAGGGGCGGAAACAAGTGGGAAGGAACCAAAAAATATATATATAAATAAAATGAAACCAAACTACTCAAGAACATTTTAGATATTTTAACAGTGCCACCTGCACCAAAACCAGGGCTGAGGAAGTCCATTAAGAATGCTCAACCAGCAATAGATGAAATCCTGGTACTACAGATAAAACGTGAGCCCAGGGAAAGGTGACACACCCGAGAAGGTTGTGAAAAGGCTGCTAAATATATCGGTTTATACGATGGACTGAGGAAGACCCCTAAGGACTCACTGACATTACACCCCCCGTCCACTAAAAATCACTGATGTTTGTGAATCTGGCACAGAAAAGACAAAGTGCCTCATCACGAGTTGGGCAGAATACCGGCGGTATTACCGCCGGGTTACTGCTGGTGCTAATAGCGCTACCACCAACCGGCCCGGATAAAGGGTTGGGCGGTAACTGTAATGGGGAATTTTCGGCGTCAATTGCACCCAAAAATGGGAATTTGTTCGGCGCGTTTTACCTCCAGCTCTGAGTTGGGGGTAAACACGCAAGACCCATGTTTGGGTGGACCCTTAAATGCGGCAGTAATAGCATTACCGCCCCATTTAAGGGCCACCGCCCAACTCGTGATGAGGCCCAAAGAATAGACGATCAATGGAAACTTGCCAATAACACATACAAATGACTAGATAACAAGAACAAACATAGTGAAAGTGATGGTTTGCGAATAGACGGTAGCCAGTCAGGAAACCAGAAAGTGCACTATCCAGCAGGCAAAGTAATATCCCTGGATCCCCCCAAACCATCAGACTTTGTGACTTGGGCCCAGAAATGTATGAGAGCAGATGAACAATGGAAATCTACCACTAAGACACCTGACAAACTAGACAGAACACATACGGTGGAAGAACAGACCCGAAAACAATTACCAGGCAATCTGAAAACCAGGAGGCCCAACAATTGGCAGCAAACTCGAGAACAACGGAACTAGAACCTGACACCTCAACTAAAAATAAGAATGATCACAATTCTAACGAAAGGAGCAAAAGTGAATCTCCAAAGGAAGAGTGGGATCATTGTATAGTGCTGTAAACTCTACTTGCGTCTAATGACAATTAGGGATGTAACGGTATTACGGTATACCGTTAAAGATACCGTGAACCAATGAATTGAACAATAATAACCGTCACATTGTTTATACCGGTATACCGTTCATACCGTTAAGTGTGCTTTTCAATCTGATTTGGAAAGGCTGCAGTAAGCAAGTGCTGCGCAGTCTTTGCCTTGCACTGTTGGATGTGCCGTCTACCAAGTAGTTTCAGTTTGAGCAATTTTTAATGCCATTCCATAAACCACACTTCCTGACACAAAATCAATATGTTAGCAATAGGAAGAATAAATACAGTGCCAAGGAGGAAAAGGGTTTGCTTTTTTTTTTTTTTACATTTTTTTAAAGCGCTCACACAGTCCGCAGGCATCGCGGCGCTGTTAAAGAAATTGTTTTTGTCTTAGTTGGCTATTTATAACACGGTTAAACACCCAGAGGTTTCTAAGCACGGACCCGGGGATCGAACCTGTGTTGCTGTTAGTGTCGTTTTGCTTCCAAAGCGCACACGTTGCCGCTGAGCTATCCTCCCGGGACTTTGGGTTGGCGGCTTTGGGGTTTATATATTTATAATGGATAATGTTTTCTAAACATATGACAATGGGGGATTTCCCTGGTTCTATCATTGAATTTACATATAATAAGTCACACTGCGAAATGTACTCATCTCTGTGGGTATTCCCTGCTGCCATACCAAAGGGTAACATGTCCGTGATTACTGAACACCTTTTGGTCCGGAAGTAAACTAAAGGCTGTAACATAAAGAGAGAGTGCGTGTGCATGCGCACAAGCATATACTACCATCAGACTCCATTGCTCTGTGGCATGCAGGTTATCAAGATGGCAACATATTCATCTTCACCAGTAGCCAGTGGGGGAGCTAAAAGCCTAAATGACCACTTAAGAAAAGCTATTCAGTTTGCTTTGCCAGTCGCAGCAGGGCCCCCCCCTCCTCTTCTCCACACGTGTGTTTGCGTTTGGTGGAAGCAATGGGTGGCATTTCAGTGGAAAGTATGTTGAAAAGCCCAATTCTGCCCTGAGTGCCTAGTTTTGTTTGTGATGAATAATCTGACAATTTATGACCTTTTAGAAAATATTTAAGATAACTCCACCTGCTATACCGCGATAACCATGATATACCGTCATTTGGCAAGAAGGTTATTGTACCGTCATAAAACTAATACCGTGACACCCCTAATGACAATATCATTTTGAACAGAGGAAACATCTTGAAGCTGTCCTATTGTATCCCAAAACTGAGAGCTATCTGTTCGTCAGACGTAAAAGTGGTGGAGTTTGTAAACGAGAAACCCTTGGATAGGGTATATCTACATCTGAACTCTGGCTTGGTGCAGCAGATACTGCTCCATTGGCTTTGAATTAACAGCCGGTCATAGAAAATTAAAATGGACCAAGAAAAGAGAAGAAAACCAAAAGGCAAATGACCTAAGGTTTATCAACATCACAGACATGATCACCACAAACAAGGTTACTTTCAAATGGGCTACAAATCACCCCATGAAGGAGGTGCCGTGGGTGAAAAATAAAAAATCCACTATGGAAATACCAGTACAAAAAATACCATTGAAACTATCAGAGAAGAGAAAAATATATCGGTGCAAACGGTCCACTAGAACAGAAAAATACCATCCGCAAAAAACTCGGTCTTTGGTAGCAGAAGCCCCGACAACAAATTCAAATCATTTGCAAAAGTCCCTGACTTGGCTAGGAAACATAAACCTGGCTTCTTGGAACACAAGAGGAAACTTCCAAAAACATGGATTGGCTTTGAGACCCATGACCTACTGTGCTTCCAAGAGACTTGCTTGTGCTCAAATCCGGTTCTCGGTGGCTTTGTAACAATACTAAAAGGGAGGCCTTCCTCAGAGTTATTGTTTGCAATGAGAACTTGCAGGGGGATTTCAGTGGTGAAATGGGAACACAGAAATCCTTACATGCCATGCAGGCTCTAGAATTAAAACGAGAATCTAAAGAACTCCCAGGACTGAGGACTACTCTACTGATCAAGGTATATTGGAATCCTGCAGCGATCAGTGAAGAGGACTTCACAGAAGGAGTGAGGGACCTAATAACTCAGCATGCACACTTCAGATCTGCAGTTATTCTGTGCGGAGACCTGAACCCATCATGCAATCCACCAAGGTGCGACCCGAAGATCTTCCGGCAGAAGAGACGAGAGCAGTGGTTGCAACTGATGGAAGAAGGGACTTGCACATACTAAACGGTTGTACGCCGCATGACATACCCAGTAACCCAACCTGGCATAGATGCTCCCAGCTAGCAACCCTGGACTATGTATTCATCACCAGTAACATCCTTCCGTTAGTACAAATATTTGAATTTCTTGAAATGACTAACAGCAATCACAACCTGCTGAGAACACATTTGAAGATCAGAAACCGTGTTAAAAAGCTGGTATACTGTAACAAGGTCGAAATAAATCCAGAGAAAAAACAGCTGCGCATGTCAGGTAAAATAGCAAGTTTGATCTCCCAATACAAAGATCAGGTTGCAATACAGGGCGATCAAATAACTTTGGCCCTCAATTACGTCCACATTCTACAGAGTTTTGCTGAAACAAATAGGAGGTGGTAAACGGTCGTATAAACAGATTATTTCCCCCATCGCAAACAAAAGGAGACAACAGCAGTACAGAAGCTGGCTAATTGCACATAAAGCGACTACGATACACCGAGATGCGAGTCCATGTTAAAGTTGATATGCAATTGACGTGCAAAAGTGATATGGGGGATGATCAACAGCATAGAATACAAGTATCTACCTTATCGGCTGTGCAGGAAAAAAGCATGGATTGCTCATTTTTCTATACTCTTTTTGGCTAAAGGAGGATCCCTGTACATAGAACAAATCCCTTGGGTTGAAAAATATTTGAATATACCGATTGGAAGAGAAAACATAGTTAAGAAAAATAGGTGGGCAAGATCCGCCAGAGCCTGACCAGCTCACAAATGCCGCAATGAAAAAAGATTGGGAGATGTGGGCAGGCTTTAGGTTTCTACTGCTTAGCCAGGTCCTGAGGTCAAGAATGGTGCCCCAGTCTTGGAGACAGTAATAATTCCAATATTCAAATAGGACAGATTCAAAGAACTATCGACCTAGAGCCCTTCTTGATGTGGCTGGAAAGACCTTTGCCTCCATGTTACTGCAGAGTTTGACCGAGTGGTCTAGAGCCACAGAGAAATCCAATTTCCGACAGGGTTCACAAAGGTGACAGGAAGAAACGTTAACATCTTCCTTTTAAATATGCTGAAGGGCAGGGTACTGAAAAAGACACAAACGTACCTGCGTTTTATAAACCTAGCACAGGCTTTTGACCTCATTAACCAGGATCTTTTATGGACTAAACTGGAGAGCTGGGAGTGCCCTTGTGACATTTTGGAGGCCATTATTTCTAATTCCTCATTAAGAGCAAGACTGAGAAGCACAGGGCTTCTTTCAGGCAAGACTCCCACTTCAAAAGGGTCTGAGACAAAGATGTCCCCTGGCATCCGCTCTGTATATTTATCTCTGACCTGGGGAACACATTAGCAAGAGCAAGATGCTTACCCCCCCCCACCCCACCCCACCCCGATGATAGGAGGAAAGCCATTAAACAGGCTACTATACGCAGATGATTTGCTTTTCCTGGACCAAACAGCAACGACAACTGAATAAACTGATGGAATACGTCAACAATGGCTTGGAGATTAATATCCCCAAATTCAAAGTACTGACTATGGAATCGGCACAGGGAAGAAGGGAAACAGCCATATATGGCATCTGTAAAGGGAGTCCCTGGAACAAGTGCAAGAGTTCCGCTACCTGGGAGTTGACGCACTGAACAAAAAGGCACTAAAAATGAAGATGAAAAACGTCACCTCCCAAGGTAAATACTCCAAAAATGGGGACACTAATTGATGGTCCCGCTGATACATTTGTATACACTAAAGGTGGTGGCAGCCTTGACATACCACAATGAGAACCATGTTCCTACTGTGGCAAGCCTAAAGGTGTCTTTCTAGCTAGTCCCCAGGGATCGGTCAACCAGTTGGCCAGGACACAGCCATCACTATTGGATCCAGTTCCTGGGAGGGGGGTGGGAACGCAGTATCCCCCCCCCTTCTTTGAATACCTTTTCCCCCCCTCCTACCACCTAGGATATTCCAAAACACTGCCCCCCCTTTTCCGACACAGACGCTTTCGCACACCACGGACTAACACCGAGCCGTTTACCTGACATGTCCCAATAAAAGGTTCGGGCAATTTTATACTTATACACATAAAGGGACGAGCCATTATCACCCTAACTACTGTATAAAAGGAACATTTTAGTTTGCTATTTTCCGACCCACGTCAAGGCAAGAGACTTTTTGCAGGAAAAGACACTTGGCCATTGAGGTTCTTGAAGCTTGAGAACGGACCGGTCATCTCGTGCTGGGGAAGCCAGAGAAGTGTGCTGTGCTCAGCGGTTCCACCTTATTCCATGCTCAAAATGTGGGGAAAGGAGACCCAAACTACTGCATCCTGAAACAATATTTGTGAACAGTTTTCTTTCGTATGAATCCTATCGCACACCCTTTTTGTAATTGGCAATAGGTTTTTCTTAGTATAGGCCCTTTTATTTGACACGCCGCCACTAGGACTGCCTTATTTTCATTTGATGGTTGAAGCTTGCTCCCATTTTAGATTTAGATTAGGCATTTATCTCACCCACTTTTGCAGTTTAATAAATACCCTTGAACTGTGATCACTTGTGTCTGTCTTTACAGTTGCCACTGAGTTCCTTACACTACCAGGAACGGTCTGGCAAATCATTGAGGGTCTCCTTTTAGAAAAATTGTTGGGTTTACCAAGATCAACTCCCATACATGTGATCCGCCAAAAACTGGGCCTAGTTTCTCTATATGACATGGTCCGTTGGAAAAGTTTGTCTTTCTATCTTAAGTGCATGGAAGATATCAAAGGACCATTATATTACGTGATCAAAACAGCATTTAATTCAACCAGGGACGCCATTTTAGTTGAGTGGAGCGAGGTACCTTAAGAGGGAACCAAACAAAGTAAAGGCAAAAATCTGGAGAGCAGACTGGATTTGCACAATGAGTGAAGAGAAGAGGTACAAACTGTTTTACCACTGCAAACACGTGACAAGGTCATATGGAACAGTACAGACATATTTTCTAAAATTCCTCAATAGTAACTATCAGGACCAATTCCTTAGGGTGAGACTGAATTCATAGCCAACAAGGGAGATTATTCGATCACATCTGAGACCTGCTTTTATTCAAATAAAAAATAAAACAGGCTGGGAAAAAGGCTTCACTATCCTCAACTCTAGGATGGGTTTCCCTGCCTTAACAAAACAAACTAATGTGACAGTCGTCGGGATGTCAAAATAAAGGTCTAATGTCCTGGGTCCAAAAACCTATTCTGACCCTCGCACTGAAATACCACATAATTACTATATAGGGGAAATAATATCTTTTGGCTGTTTTCTGCAACTTTCCTTAATAGTGGTTTCACATACGTTTGTGTACAATAGAATCATGAGGAAGTATTGCTCCCTCAAATTTCAAAAGGGTAAACACAACAAGTAATGCCTCTTAAGTTAGCAACTTGCAACTACTCATACAATCTTTGTTGTGAGGTCACATTAATTGCTCAGTGGTCACTGGGACGAGGAAGAATAGGATAAACTTCTCCTTCACATATGTGTATGTGCCTCTTTCTCTGGCTTGCATTGCTCTACTTTTAAAACTTCGCCACTGTCTTTCATTTACCCCCTTTTTGGTTGGTTATCATTTATCTGAAACCGTTCCAACCCCCTTTCTACTTGCAGTACCCGTTTGGGTTTCTCTGCAGTGTGGCTTACCTGCGAGCCCACCAAGTTGTCTCAGTGGAGCTTCCAGATGTGCTTCGCTTGATTGTCTGGGGCACTGCTGACAACAGCCGTTGAAGGCTCGCTCTTCTGAGACATCCCTCCTTTGCACTTCTTGGTGTTGTTGGTCGCCGTTGGTATTCCTAGTGAATATTCTCTGCTTTCCGTTATGCCGACCTGGAGGCTGACACACACTGACTCACATCTAGTGCTGGTGTCACTCCTGGGTGTCCATATAGACTTTCCGCCCTGTAATATCTTAATGGGTTGCTGACAGTGTAAGCCACACCACACAAACACGAGGAAGAAACAACGCTTGCTGGCGTTCCAGGTTATTGCAGCCTGCTGGTTTCTATCCTCCTTCCACAAAGTGATTCTGCAATTCTCTCCTCGCTGATAATTCCTCTGACTTTGGTTTTCTCTACTTCTGCTGCTGCTCCTCAACCGGTTATTACTGCCACCGTTCTGCCCGTGGTTTCTTCCTTCCATGTCTTATTGGTGGAGTGGTTTTGACAATCCCAAAACAACTAGAACGTTGTAGAGGTTTCCCTCATGGTTTCCGCTCATCCATTCATGGCTTCCTCGTCCCAGTACCATTACTCCTTGTAACTGGTTTCACATTACATTAGTACATGTAACCATGTGGAATGAGAGGTTTTGAGTTAGGTGTTGTTTAGGGACCAAATAGAAATTGCCTTGGTTTTAGTATGGGACCCAGCTCCCCTCTCCTAGCAGAAGTGACGAGATGGTCCGATTCGTCACAACTACTGTAGATGCCCTGAATGCCTAAAGCATCGTACATCAACTGAGCTGCACGATGGTGCTCTGAAAACGTGCTATGGTAGTTTACAATTAGGGAAACAAATACAATAAGTGCGCCGCTTAAAGCAGTGCCCAAGCAAAGGCATGGGAAAAAGCATTGGCGCATAACAAGTCTAATATGTAACATGCAAAGTGACTTCACACTGTAGGAGCATAAGACAAAGTGACATGTGTTTGTGCTTATCCTTTTAAAGTTAGTTTCGGCCCAGCAACATTTGTTAACTAAGAGGAGTATGCTCCCGATTACATGCTGTGGGTCGAATGTAAACTGTCAACAAAGAAGTCAACCGAAATTAACCATTTCACCCACAGGCTTCACGGTCATTTACCCATTTGTGCTCCTCACAGGTGATCGCAATGCACTCTTATTTAATTTAAGGGATGCCCAGTAAGGGTTCCATTAATAATCCGAAACACTACAGCTAAGGAACTTATTATTTCCCCACGCTGCTTCTATAATGATCACAGCAATAGAGCTCTCAAATTAAGGCTCTAACATACTGGAAGCCATGCCGGTCACAACTTATACCTGTTACTGTGATCATGGCAGTTGGAGCTTGCCACCCATCTCAAGGTCGAATGGCCCATGTCTAGTATCCTGCACGGAGATACATTTAATTTTATTTTTTATAATTGTCTTTATTATTTTCAGATATCAACATTCATCAAACATTGTAACAACTCCCCCCCCCGACCCAACCCCCTGGGGACACTTGAGTTTTGATTTGGGGATTACTTTATGCATTAAAAATGTCTGACCTTGATGTTGCGAAGGCACCATTGTTCCATAAAGTCTGACTGGAGATACTCCTGGACTCCACCCCATTCCCTAGCAAACTTGTCCCTTATTCCTTGGATTGTGTGTGTGACTTTTTCCATTGCTAGCTGCGCCCAGACTTTTTGAAGCCACGTGAAAATCAAAAGGTGTGTCTTTCTTTTTCCAATTCTGGGCTATTGTTGTCCATGCCGCGATGAGGAGTCCCATAAAGCTTCTCCATTGTGCTTTTTTATATCTTCTTGCTGTGTCATCTCTCAATCCACACAACCATACACCCTCACCCAGTTGTCCCACATCTGGAAATATTTTGCCCATTTCTCCCTTAATTTCTTCCCAGAACGGCACTATTCCCTTGCAGGCCCGCCAGGTGTGTTTCCACGTCCCCAGCTCTCCGCATTCCATCCAACAAAGGTTTGATCTTTTTTAGTAACATCGTGTGGAGTCTCTCAGGAGTGTAGTGCCACTGTCACAATTTTAATCCGCATTTCTCTTATTTGTGCTGATCTGGTCGTTTTGGGGATCAAAGTCCAAAGATCCTCCCACTGTTCTCTCGTTGGTACCTCTCCCAGAGTCCTGTTCCATTTGATCATATATGGCCATTTAATTTCTTCATCTTGAGTGTTTTTAAAAGAATAAAAAGAGTCCATATCCATTTCTTTTCCCCCCCAGTTGGGTGTAATGTATTTCTCGAAGGAAGTGGGGGTTCTCGTTGCTGCCTTCGCGATATCTGGGGATTTTAACCAGTGTTTGAGTTGTTCATATCTATATTTATCCCGAGTGGAGCGTGTTGGAAATGGGAGGCATGATTCATATGATCTAATTTCCTTGTTGATGAACATTTCCCCAATTTTCGTTATATCAGCCTCCTCCCAACTTTCATATGTCCCCTGCTCCATCCCCAGCGGAAACTGCGGGTTCCTACATATGGGGGTAAAAGGGCCTAGCGCGGTGGTCATTGAACCCTTTCGTGTTTGGATGTCCCACACCTCCATCGTTCTCATTATTTCGCTAATACCTATGTTGGGGTGTCCAAGTTGTTTCTGTTTCCAGAGTAGTTCCACTAGCGGGTTTCTTGCCACTGCCCTGTCTTGTGCTTCCCAGATCGGTTGTGGATCGTCGGCCAGCCACTCCCGTAGCACTTTTAACTGGGCCGCTTGGTGGTATTTCTGAAAATGTGGGAGCGCCATCCCACCCTCCCTGGTTGGTGTGGTTAAGATAGCCCTGGCCAGTCTTGGCGTTTTCCCATTCCACACAAAGGTTGTGATTACCTTCGACAGTGTTTTGAAGAATGAGCAGGGTACCTCCACCGGGAGGGCTTGGAAACAGTACAGTAGCCTTGGGAGGATGGTCATCTTTACCACTTGAATCCTGCCCCACCAGGAGATCAACAGGGGATTCCATCTTTCCAAATCTCTGCGTACCCTCGTAAGGAGCTGCGGATAGTTTTTACTATATAGCTGTTCCACCCTGTGTGTTAGTGTTATTCCCAGGTATTTAATACCCTCCGCTGCTATCTTGAGATTGAGTGCTTTTGCTTCTCTCTCTATCTCCCTCCTGTCTCCCGCCAGTATTAGGATTTCCGATTTGTTCCTATTAATTTTTCGGCCTGAGATGGCCCAGAAGACTTCCAGCTCCCCAACTGCTGCTGCCAACGTTCGGGCCGGCTCGTCTAATGCTAACAACATATCATCCGCGTATGCGGTTACCTTATGTTATATGCCTTCCATATCTATCCCTTTAATTTGTGTGGCTTCTCTTAGTTTCATTAGTAGGGGTTCTAGAAAGATAGCGTATAATAATGGGGAGAGTGGGCATCCCTGCTTTGTCAACAAAGTTCTCCCCAAATCCCATGAATTGCAGGGTCTTAAATAGCATGGACCATTCAAGCCGGTCGAATGCTTTCTATGCATCCAGTGCAAGTAGAATTGCCGGGGTTTGCTTTATGCCAATCTTTTCCACCAAGTGAATGATCCTTCTAAGGTTGTCGTGGGTTTGTCTTCCTGGGATAAAGCCTGATTGGTCTAGATGTATTAACTTAGGGAGAAGAGGGAAGAGTCTTGCTGCTAATATCTTAGTGTATATTTTGGCATCAATATTAATTAGGGAGATTGGTCTATATGAAGCCGGGTATGAAGGATCCTTTCCGGGTTTGTGAAATACTAGGACCTTCGCTTCGTTCATTGTAGGGGTCACATTGCCACATTCTTTAAATGAGTTTAGGAGTCTGGTTAGGACCGGGATCAGCAGATCCGCATATTTTTTATAAAATGGGGCCTTGTAGCCATCCGGACCTGGGGCTTTATTTTGTGGGAGTTTGTTTATTGCTTTTCTAACTTCCTCTTCTTTGATAGGCCTGCCTGTCTGCCACTGAGATTTGCGGGAAGGGGAGGGATTTCAGATATGTGTCCCGTGCGTCTGCCTCCGGATGGTCAGTGGAGTACAGTTTCTGGTAGTGTTCTCTAAACACTTCCCCTATGTCTTGTGTGCGCGTGAGATGTTCCCCATTCGTGTCTATGATGCTTTTGATCGTTTTATCTTTCTGTTTGGTGCGGAGTTGTCTCGCTAGTAGCCTATCTGCTTTATTTGCTTTTATGTAGTACCTTTGTCTTAGGTACAGCAGGCTCCTTTCCGCTCCCTTTGTGCGCGGCAGCTCTAGTTGGCCTTGAGTGTGTCTGAGCATCCTCTTTAGAGCTCTAGTGGGTTGTGTCAGGATTTTCCCTTGCAGTTCTGTTATTGACCTTTCCAGCTCCTTTTCCCACATATACCTTTGTTTCTCCCTCGTGATTTTCAGTGCCATTAACTTCCCACGGAACACTGCTTTAAACGCCTCCCAGACTGTGCTCATAGATACTTCCCCCTCGTCATTTTCCGTGAAGTATTCTTGTATCATTTCCCTTATGGTTTCCCCCGTAACCGGGTCCTGGATTATGTCCTCCGGTAATCTCCACCTCCACAGACCATTAGATTTCCCAAGAAGTTTCAGATCGAGCCACAGGGGTGCATGGTCCGAAAGTGCGATTGCCCCCTTTTCCAACCCCTGGATCTTGCTCATGAGCCCCACTGATGCCCAAAAGTAGTTAATTCTTGACATGGAGTTGTGCACATGTGAAAAGTATATGGTCCCCCTCGATTTCCCTCCACACATCATTTAGGGCTAGTTGGTCCATTTGTTGCTCGAGGCGTTTTGATGGTGCCCCATGGCCAGGTACACTCCCAATACTTCTGTCCAGTTTTGGGTTCCATGCCAAATTCAGATCTCCTCCCAGAATCACCTCCCCCCTTGCGAAGGATTCCAGTTTTCCCAGGGTGTCTCTTAGAAAGCCATCCTGTCCCACATTGGGCGCATATACTGACGCGAGAGTGATTCTCTGCCCTTCCAGCACCACGTTAGCGAACGCATACCTTCCCTCCTTATCTGTGATGGCGTCCTCCAATATGGCGTCCCTTCCAGCCCTCACTCCTATCAGGACCCCCGCTCTTTTTTCTGTTGCATTCGCCTGGGCCCAAATTTTAAATCCCCTTACCCGGGTTTTCTGTTTGTCCTTAATTCCGATATGCGTTTCTTGGAGGAACAGGAGGTCCGCCCCTTCCCTTTTGAGTAGTTTCTCCAGTTTCACCCTTTATGTTGGATGATTCATAACATAAGGGGGATAAGTCACAATGCGGATCTTCCCCATTTAATAAGGCACATGTTCAAAGTACTTGTTATCCCTTCCTTTGCCGCAGCTCTAGTTTTGGTGTTCCCATCCCCCTTCCCCCTGAACTCCCCCCCCCCCCCCCCAACTGATATGCATGAACCAAACAAGTTGCCCCCGAGTAGGGGGAGGGTTCCTACTGATGCCAGGGTGTTGCACCCACAGCTCCCTGCCCTCCATCCTCGGGGGGGGGGGGGGATTTTTGTGGGGGATCCTAAACCCCACATTACCGTCTTTCCTTACCCGATTCCAAGCCGGTGGGTCAATCCCGGGCCGCCATCTCTGCCTTTCGTGCAGCTGTTCTTGTTCTCACCGTCCCACTCGCTGGTGTTTAGTGCGGCTGCCGCCAGGGTGCCCACGGCTTTTTTTTTCTTCTTTTCCTCCTATCATGGCAGCTTCCTTCGGCCTACGCTTCCCGTGTTTGGCCTTTTTTGTTTGATCGTTTCCCATCCTTTTGGTTTTCTCCTTTGTTCCCCACTGGGTGTTGCTTGATCCGCTTCCTCCCCATCATCCTGTAAGCCCATTATGTTGAAGCCCTCTTCCCATGTGGTCTCTCTTCTCCGTTTCCCCTCCCATGTAAAAGTCAGCCCAAAAGGGAAGGTCCATTTGTATCGGATTTCTTTTGCCAACAGAGCCTTGACTAATGGGGCCATCGCTCTTCTTTTTTGCAGCGTAACCAGGGCCAGGTCTTGGTTCAGTTGGATTTCCTGTCCGTTCATTCTGATGTGATCCATTTCTCTGGCCTTCCTCAGTATTTGTTCTTTTTGTGGGTATGAGGATAGTGCCACCAGAACGTCCCGTGGTCTTTCCCCCGGTGCTCCAGATCTTTTTGGTCCGACTGTTGACTCCGATTGCATCTGTCTCAGATGCATCTAGTATATCTCTGAACACCTCCTTCACAGCCGTCATAAGATCTTTGTCTAGTACTGTTTCCGCCATGTTTTTGATGCAAATGTTAGAGCGTCTGGAGCGGTTCTCCAAATCCTCACATTGTATCTCAAGGTTATGGGCGAGTCTCACCAAGTGTTCCTGAGTTTCGCTAGCCTGTTGCGTTTCCTCCTCGATCCCCTGGACCGTTCTTTCCAATGTGTCAGTTCTCTCCTCCAGTTTAGCCACATCGATCCTGAGGTCCTGAACTGCCCGTTTCATGTCATTTTTCATCGTCGTGAACTGCTCCTGTACTGAGGACATGAATTTTTCTTGGAGTTCCTGGAACCAACATTGCAGGTCATCCCTAGAGGGTGGATGATAGGGGTTCGTCTGACATTCCTTCGCCTTGTTGGTTGTCCCGCGGCTTCCCTTTAGCTTGCGGCGTAGTGTCTGATGACCACAGTTGAAGGATGTTTGCGTCTTGCCTTGAGGGCTGCGGGGTCTTGCCTTGCGGAGCGATATTTTTGCTTTTTGCCCTTGACATGTTAGGATTGTTTTCCTGGGGTGTGCGTGGGCTTCAGTAATTTCCCTGTGAGCTTAGTGAAACACTCTGCC
Source organism: Ambystoma mexicanum (assembly GCF_040938575.1). NCBI lineage: Eukaryota > Metazoa > Chordata > Amphibia > Caudata > Ambystomatidae > Ambystoma > Ambystoma mexicanum. Next base: position 302,611,208 of record NC_090935.1, on the reverse strand, counting down.
CTCTGGTTGTGTCCCCTTGGGCGCCTTTACTGCAGCCTGTGCAACCTCTTTGCCCCGCAGCCGATTTTCCGTCTCTGATTTCCTTCCCTATGGGATATGTATTGCTCCGGCTGCTGAATGTGGGAGTGCCAGGGGAGATCACTTAGCTTGGGCCCTGTTTCCCCTCAACAGCACCGCTCCGCTCACCTCTGGGGGGCTGTTTCTAGCCAGGCTTTGACCCCTCCGAGCTCTCACTTCAATACGAGGTGCTGTCTCTGTGCGGGAGGCGCACGCCAACCTTCAGCGCCGAATGCGCCCTCCCCTCTGTGGGATCGTCTGCGCCTACGACCCCGCGATCCTTGGGGTTCTCGTGTGTTCCGCCGCCACGCGCATAGCTGGGGGCCCAGCGTCCCGAGAATCGGGCGCCGGGCGTCTTCGATGGAGGTGGGGGAGGGGCCGGTAAGACCGCTCCACCGTCCGCGGTCGCAGCCGCTTGCGATCAGATACCTTTAGGGTCGCAAGGGCTCGGTGGAGCACCGGGGTGGGGAGGGAGTTCGCCCCGCCGCTTCGATTCCTTATCCCTCGGCTTCAGTGCCCAGCTGCCCTCCCGCCCCAAAAGTCGTGCTGCAGGTCGTCCTGAGCCTGCGGGAGGCGTAGGGGGGGGGGGGAAATCCACTCGTTGGCCGCGCTTATATTGCTGCAAAAAGTGCTTATTTCGGCGGGCCCGGGACGAGCGTGACTTAGACGCAGCTCGTCACCCCGGGGGCCATCTTGGAATCCAAGGAGATACGTTTTGCAACTTCTATCCAAACACTACAGATAACAGGGGCATGAAATTGCAACAACCCTAAGCTTTGCTTTTGCCACTACAGCCAGAGATCTCATGGCTCAACAGAGCTCTCAAAGGACGCGTATGAGAGGATCTGTGATCGGACTTGGACCCAACAATATAACTACTCCCCTTGCATTATGCTACCTAAAGCTGTCTATGCACCAAGAACTTGAAACTGCTCAGACTTTAGGAGATTAGCAACAAGGTTGATTCAATTTTTATTGGTTTATTTACCATCTGTTAAGCGCCTATACAACAAAATAGTGTTTCAAGGCACGACAAGGCAAAGTGAAAAGGGAACAAGGGAAGAAAAAAAAAAAAAAAAAAAAAAAAAAAAAAAGGCCGAAATTATACAATCGTGGTTCTTCTAGGTCTTGGGACATTCTGTGAAGAGAAGTGCAGAAGGAGACAGGGGTGGGGGGGGCAGTGCCAAGGGTGGAACCGCTGGTTAAGTGCTAGGTAGGGGGCCTGCAAGGGCAGTGCTGAGGGGGGGTAAGGGGGGGTGAGCTAGTGTCAACTGAGCAGGGGCCCGATACCTGTGAGATACATGAAGATCGAGGCCTACAGTCACATCGGCAGTGGGGTGATTAGCTGGGAAGAGGGAGAGAAAAGCAGTTTCTGGAACTTAAGGAGATCCGGCTCAAGTATGAGAGGGGTAGGTAGACTGTTTCACAGAGAGGCAACAACCGAAGAGAGGGACCTGCCCCCTATTCTCTGCTTGGAGAAGCATTTGACAAGCAGAGAGTTGGAGTTATAAGAGCAGAGGGCTCTAGAAGGGAAGTATTTAGGTAGATAAAGTTGGATATAGCATGACCCCAGGCCCCCGAAAGCCTTGTGAATGAGGTAGAGGGTCTTGAATTTGATCCTTGCGGCCACCAGGAGCCAATGGAGAGATTCTAGGGCTGGAGAGTTACGGTCCCTGGGCTTGAGGACAAGAAGTCTTGCAGCCCTATTTTGGATTAACTGAAAGGGGGGGGTAGGGAGGAAAAGGGGTTTTGGGGGAGGTAGACTGAGGAAGAGGCTGTTGCAGTAGTCCAGCCTAGAGGCGACCAGAGCTTTGGAGAAAATGAGCTTCTGAGGAAAGGGAAAATGCTCGGGGAGGTGAAGCTGTAAGTGAGCCTTCTTGGCAAGGTCCAAGGTATGAGGGGTGAAGAAGAGGGAGGAGTCGAAGATGACCAAGGTTTTTGGCCTCAAGGGAAGGTGAAGCTAGAGGGTCCAATGAGGGCAGCCAGGGGGGGTAGGAGGAAAACAGGGTGCATGTGTCCCAAAACAAAGGATTGAGTGTAGATGAAGATCCGCAAGGGAAGTGCAAAGTCTAACACTTAAGATTTGTCCGCCACTACTTGGGGGCTATGACGTCATTCTCTTTTGGTCCCCAAACACATTTTCTGTAGTAATTGAGCTAAGCAATGGCAAGCGCTTCAAATTGACATAGAAGTCGCATTGCATTAAACTCAAATGGGATGCTTCCACATGAGTGCATATGTAATGGTAAGGGATAACCACAATATTTAAGACAATTGAGGGAAACACAACCTATAGTTCAAGTAAAACAGTAAAGTGATAATCCTCGTCAGTTATCACAATTTCCGTTGTATACCCGTGACTAAATGCGATCTGGGAAGAGGGGCAGGATGGGATTGTCGCCACAGCTTTTGATTATTTTTTTTTTTTATCTACAATGATGCTGGAAATCCGTCTCTAAAAGCGAGATCTGCTGATAAGACCTCAATTAATGTTCTCTCTAGGCGTAAAAGTATAGGTCAAACATGTAACTCTGCTGAGTCAGTCTACTGACACCTCTCAGCAGCTGGCTTGTAGTTGGCAGTACAGCGATTTACAGAGTAACATGTACATTCCGGCAAACAGACTAATGGAACCTAAAAGTTCCAACATCCAGGGACTGCCTTTAACCGTGAGAAGTCCTGATCCAAATGATATAATTGGGCGATCGCATGGCCTGGTAGCAGATTAAAATACAAATATGAGCCATACCTGGTTTTGACATGGTGACCTCTGGGAATCTACAATTATAACTGCCCAAAATGTTTGGATGTCATGTTATTGCAGTATTTGTTGCTAGTGATTTTACTGTCAGGGCCTTCAGTGTATCCACTGTCTGGGACTGAATTTCACCCACAACAGACTGAGCTCGGGAGCATGGTCTCAGCTTCCAGAGGAAGGAGTAGAGAGGGTCCATTCCTTAAAAAACAGACTGCCAGCCCAAGGAAAGTCACTCTAGGGTAGTAATTACTGAAGTATCTGTGATGCAGGGCAGGAAGGAGAGGATGGAGTAGTCAGGAGAGGAATACCAGTACACAGAGGTCCACGATCTTGGAATCTCCTTGGGCTCCTGCGCTTCCTGTGCTCCCTTACCACTTCCTACACACAAAGCACTCTGGGACAGATATTACCAAGAAAAGTATTCTGCATGCAGAAACCAGCATGGACCCTTACGGAAAGGTACCAGTCTGCAGTGGAGATTGAATATTTAATGAGTTGAAACCACTCCCTTTGTTGATTCTTGCTAAATCATCTTTGGATATCAAAATAATGACCATCAGGGTATAGTTGGCCCAAAGTCCCCTGCCATAGAGGTGAAGATAAAGGCAACGAGAAGGTAGAGTGACCCTTCCCTCGTCGATCATAGAGGAACATTTGGGGTGAAATGCTGTCAAGACAAGTTGTGGCTACTGCCTGAACAACAGAACCAGGATCCTGGTCAATGGCGGTCAAAGCTCCAGCAGGTGCCCTCTGGCAAAGTCCCTGGCTGGGAAGTGCAGAACAAGGACTCCACATATCCCTGCATTGGTCTTCCAGCAACCAAGAAGCAAATGAACAGCCTAGAACTCTGCTGCCACCTTCATCCACTCTTCAAGGCAACTGTTAAGAGTCATTTTGATCATCTTAAGGACCATCCGAACTGCCTTTGTTACCCTATGCGCTTTCAATCACTGCAAACTGCCCCTTTTCATCTGTCTTCAACTGCTGGAAGCAATCATCTTGCCGGTCTCGACCCAGTGTAAGCCAATAACTTGCCATCTCTACACCGTCACAAACTGCGGAACAGCACCTAGTAGGCCGACTCAAGCCTGTTAAGACCAATTAACACACTCAAACAAGTATGTAGAGAGACCACTAGAGGGCGCGGGAGAAAATGACTGCATAAGCGTACAGCTCCCGCTCCCTCCAGCAGGAATGAGAAGAGATTATATTTTCAGGGTGGAAATGCTCAATCAAAAAAGGTGTGCAAGAGTGGGGGACGACGAAAGCAGTTAGGAAACCTGCAAGCGGAAGAAGGAACACAGATTGCAAGGAGATAAAAGGCAAAGGCGAGGCCCCCCGACAGAAGGGAGAGAGACGGCCTGTGTCCTGGAACGGACAGTAGTGTGTTGGAGTGCTGTGTGCCACTCCAGGTGCTCCGTGGGAACAGCAGCGGGGAAACGAGGGGCAGGGCATCCCAGCGGAAGAGCCAAGTGACATAGGCGTGTGTTCCACAAGCTCAAACAGAGGAAGTGTGCCCGCAAAGACACCCAGACAGGTACGCCACTATGAGGCATAACAAGGGGAAGACTGCGTGGCTTAGCAGCCCAAAGAGGAGAGGAGCTGGAGCCACGACAGCAATCCAGGCAAAGAGGCTGAACAGCAGCAGAGGAAGGAGTAACCCTAGCGGGTGAAAGGAGGCCCCCCCCCGGCAGAGGGTAGCGAGGAGGCGACGAGGGAGAGGAATTGCGAGCGGGGAGGATAGGCCAGAAAGGCAGGGGAGAGACGCTGAGGGAAATCCATGGTGCGGCTGGCCCCTCCGTCAGACTCGTAGTAACAGTGAGAATTAACGGTGCAGCAGACCCCTCCTGCCACCTCCTCAGCCTCATAGCAACAATAAGAGAATAAGAAAGTGTGGCTGGGTAGCCTGGGAGCCCAAGGGAACAACAGCAAGGCATGGAGAAGACATGGCCCCCTGGAGGAGAAGCATAAGGGGCCAATAACCCCCCTGGAGCTGCAGGCACAGCCTCTGAAAAAGGCGTGTACAACAAACAGCAGCAGAGTAGGAATACTCCTTAGGGCACTATCGCACTCTGACCGAGCAGAGCGTATATGCCACGGGAGTTAGTGCCATCAGTGAAGCCCACGCATGCAAAACAGGCCATAGTGGAGCACGCAGGAGCCCTCGTGGGAGAGGGGTCAGTCAGTGAAACAGCAGGGAAAGAGGAGACAAAGGAGAGAGTCTACTGCGGACCGGAGCAGCCAGGGGACAGGAAAAGGACACCAGAAAACATACATGAGATAGAGACCCCGTTGGCTTCCCCTGGTCCTGTGGTGGGCAACCAACTATAGAGCACATGGTAAGGGGCCAGAGGAGCCCGGAAAAGCGTCCATAAGGCCAGTGAGGGGCGGACTCCCAGAGAATAAGTAGAGAGGAGCCCACAGCTTAATGTGAAGCTTGCATGTAGAGTTGTGAAGAATACAACAATGGTGAATTTGAAACAACCCCACGGGAGCCATCATTTACAGGATTAATAAGACGTAAACACCACGGTGAGGAGAAGTGGTGCATCCAGCACTAGAAGCTCTTCCACAACCGTTGCAGAACATACAAGAGAGACGAGGCCTGGTCAAGACGGACATAAATTGATAGTGAGAGGAACAAAACGCTGCCACCAAACGGCCGAATTTGGACCCTGGTGCACCGCCTGACTTAACAACGCGACGTGGAGAAAACACAATATTGATAAAACAGTGAAAGAAGGCACAGGCGCCAAAGTGAAAGAAGGGAAGCAACAAATGTGGCGCTGAGTAGGGGAACACAGGGTTGGGGGGCCCGCAGAGAGAAACGAAGGAGCATAGTCAACGGCAGAGGAACATCAGTAAGATCCAGCAAGACTATCTAAGATGTACCCCGTGGCTGACCCCAGTGTGGAGGAAATGTGGGAAAACAGCAGATTACTAGCATATGTGGTGGGCGTGCGAGAAGGTACAGAAATACTGTAAGGAGATTCTGGGATGGAAAAAGGCCTTGTACGGGGTAGACAGGCAACCCCCTACTTGTACGTGTTCGGAATCGAGATCGTAGAAAGGGACTGGGTGAAACTCCTGCACATGCCCCACTACCTCCTGTTAGCAGCCAGGGCTTGCTTGGCAGGGGGATGGAAGAGAGGAACTTCCAAGTGAAAGACAATGGGCCTCGAAAGCCTTGAACATGTATAGAGTGGAGCAGCTGACTAAGCAAATACATGACCCGACCCCATCGAGAGAAATGGAGTGGGCAGCGTTCCTAGAGAAGTACGATCCGAAGAGGCCACACTAGGACTGGGGACCCAGAAACTACACAAAGCCTCACAGGGAGTGAAAAAACTAAAAATGCAACAGTATCAACTAGTGAGAGAAGTGGCGGAGAGAGGCGATTTGAGCCGGAGACAGGGGCAAGGGGGAACGAATAATTCCAACAAGCCCCAATCCAGACCCTGGAGGGATATTGCAGAAACCACAAGTGAATATGGAAGAAAGACTAGACAAACAGTGGAACAAATGATTGAAGGAGCTTGAAAAGAAGGCTCCAATGAGACAACCAATGTTGTCACCCTGGGGCCGTGCAAGAATGAAGGTGGGTGGGGGGAGGGGAGTACAACAAATCTGTATGGTGAATCAAATTGCGAGAAAAAAGAAAACGTTGTTCCAGTCTGGTTTATGCTAATTCAGTAATAAAATATATTTGAAGAACAAACAAAAAAAAACAAAAAAAAAAAAAAAAGTATGTATAGTGGTTCTGTCCCCCTGGCCTATCTGTGGGCCTCAGTGACATTAAGGACCCCACCATTTATTTTTTATTTTTTTTAAAGACATTCAGTGAATCTGAAAATTGTTACTGAAAATATTACCAGTCTTCACACCTACAGTGCCTTGGTATCTTAACGTCTGCATATTTTGTGTCTTCTCTACCAAGGATGGGTTACAGTGTTTTTGATTAGGGAGTTTGTATTTTTAGTTGTATTAAAAAGTCTATTTGACTAGAACCTTCATTGGACATACTTTTATTTTGGCATCACGGTACTGTTGCGTTTAGGAAGCATCTTTGCTAGGTAAAATTCCAGCTACAGGAGTATAGCCCGTCCTCAAGCCATATTGCCACAAGAGGCAAAGGAGGTATTCCTGTCAGGCAGGGCATGAAATCACTTTTTTTAAAAATAAAAATGGTGTTACAATGCAGCATTACGAACCTTTCACAAATTTACAACAACAATACAACAACCAACTATTAAGAATACGTATCAAAATTGAGATCGAGATAAACTCAGCATCTTAAAAACATTCAACACTAAAATCAAAACAGTTCAGATTTGTATCAATCCCTATTGCTTATTTTTCACAACGCTGGTATAATTATTACCCTAGTTGCAGAGCATCATGATGATATCAGACTAAAAACTGTGCCCCTTGCCCAATGAGTGCCACTTCAAAAGCCTGCCAAACCTTGACCAACGCTAAAGACCGTGTTAAACTACAACCAGAAAGGTTGTTTAGCCAAACGTTCCTTCCTGTAATTCCTGCAAACTGTCGGCAAGGTGTATATAATATCTTAATCATACTACTACACAATGCAACTACATGTCTGAGAGATCAGATAATACCCTCCCTTTTACATAAACGACAGCCACGTTCTTCTATTGGAAGGCTCGTCCACAACCCTTTAACCTCCATAATTGGGAGTTTATTAAGGCACATAGGCATAATTACTCATCTGGCAATGTGACACGTGAACTGATATGTACCTTTCATCCTTTCTATATAAAAGGAAAGAAAAGCCTATAGTAAGAATACTGAGAAGATAATCTGCTATGTGGTCATGGCAATATGCCCAATCACATTTTTGGACCTCGTTTTTGAATGTTAACAAAGAACCTAGGCCATTGGACCAATCGGGCACCATGATATCGGGGGAGGAAAATAAATCCCCATTCCTAGTTTTTCAGATAGCATTTCCAATTTAAGTAGACCGAAGTCCAACTTAAGTAGATTTCAATAAATAGATACTTCTATTCTCATGTAGGATTGTACCCGGAGCGGGATCGCCCAACTCCATTCCGATGGCCTGTATAGGGGTTGGCTTAGAAAGAACCAGAATACGCACCAAACGCAGCCATTTAGCCTATTTGCCCAATGATCATGATTCAGAGGAACATTCCAGTGCATAGGAAATACTGGTTACTAATCTTTGTTGATAAATCACTACTGGTTTAGTAGTAGGGTGGGGTCCGAGTAAGAGAGTTTCCTTTGCTACTCATCCCTGTACTTGGGCAGAGCATTAGTCATTTATACCATGTGTGTTGGAACAATGCACATGTAATATAATTTGTTCCCTCTGGAAAGCAGATGGAGTTATCAAGAGCAAATGAAACTTCCACAAACATCGAGATTCTATTCTGAATGTGTGGAATTCCTTCACAGACAACAGAAGCCACACACAACCAGTGAAGGAATCTGGATTGAGCAAGTTTGTAACCAATTATGGAAAGTTAACAATTTTAAACAAATCAGATGTGCCCACATATTAGTCAGCTTCGTTTTGAAGAGGCCAGGGCACATTTTATCCAGTAAAACAGTAAAAAACAATGATTTGGTCTGGAGAGATTTTGCAACCATTCCTCTCCCCATTCAGAAGTATTCTGAGTTGTATCTAGTATTAAGGATGATGATCAACTACTAAGTACGCAATATCTGAATAGCTGATTTGGGAAAACTACAAAAAACGACAACCGAGGTAGAATGGTTCCAGGATGGCAATGTAGAAATGACACAAAGTTCTGTTCTTGTGTAACGGGATGCATTTTGCAAGCTCGCTAATAAACCACAGTGGATCTTCTTAAAGAAGGTCACAGTTCCGAAACGTCCTGTGCGCAGCTGCAAAGGAGGAGAACAAGAAGACAGTGATAAACATCACAGCTCCCTTCTAGCATTCCCCTCCCAATGCATCCTCTAATGTGATCAACATCCCTTACACAACGCTTATGGTCACAATAACATTAATTAGTGACATTGTCATTGTGAGGTGTATATAAGAGCAGACGATGGCAGTCACCCCCGATGGAGCCATCTCCACCATTTAAGTACCCTCTTCCCCATTTCTTGTTTGCAGAAATGTCGTGGTTTGGATTGAAAAACTCCCAAATTGTGCAGAATTCTTGACCTGATCTTGAAAATTCAAAGCCTGAGCAGCAGGTTTGCCTACTCCTTAGAAAAGCATCAACTTATCCAATGGTGTGGACCTCTCTTCGTTTGTGGTTTTGTTTTAAATCTAATGCAGAGAGGGCAAAAATTAAAGTTGCAAGCTACTAGCCAGCCATAACTCAATACTATACATACAGACAGCACACCATCTCTTACTCGCCAAGAATCAAATGTCACTAGCCAATGGCTAGTGCACATTCGGCACCCCATTTATTTGCGATAATCATCCCAAGTGGTATAGAACAACACTTGCTAAATGTGGTGGAGTAGGCGTCAATCTACCTATAGTTCAATGCCATTGGGGCACAATCTTGGATGAGCCTCATTAGGATGCGGGGCTACTAAATTGGGTTCCCTGCAATCCTTAATATTTTTGTATTGGGCTTTTTAGTCAACCTATTTGGAAGTTAAAATTAAGTCAATCATTACGGATGATGCAGGGAAAGGAAGGAAGAAAAGAAATACCACACATGCAGATTTTTGCTCTTTATCTTAAAGTAGATTAGCTATCCTTTGCGGCAGACCATGAAAGATATGCCTCTGAATGTCCATGCAGAGTAAGAATACACTGACCCAAGGGCACACAGCTCATCCAAATGCACCATGATCAAAGAATCGGCCTACAAGCTGTGTTAGGTGGTACATGTCCCCCTATTGCCTACACAAAATCAATGCAAAATATCCCCCTACGTGTTGGAGACGCTGCAGGGAGAGTGGGGACCTGTACCACATGTGGTGGGCGTGCTCAAAAGCAGTAACATATTAGAAAGAAGTGCTGGGGCACATAAAGGACATCACGGGGGTGGAACTCCCAATGTCAACCAAGACAGTCATATTAGGAGCAGCAGCAGAGGGTGTCTATGCAATGTCGGGGCATAGAGCCACTTTAACCACACACACATACTGTCAGCTGCGAGAATGACCCTGGCACAGAGATAAAAAAATAAAACGGGACCGACGACAGCCTGGTGGTGGGTCAAGATCTGGGAGGTTATGGCTATGGAAAAAAATCTGTGCCCTCAAAACAGGAACTACCTGAAATTCTGGGCGGTCTCGAATCCCTTCCACGATTTTATGAAGGTCAGAGAAGCCCATGTCTATAAACCACAAACACTTAGAAACATGCAAGTCATCTGAAGGACCAGCTATGGACACAACCCTGCACGCACAGTTTCGGAAAATGTTGTATAGATGTTAGACTCTAGACACCGACGAGTTGGGGTAAAGGGAATGGGGGGGTCATATGTTAAGATTATATTGAAAATAGTCGGGGGCAGCTGTGTAACCATCAAACGCGACAAAGTTGGTACACTGTAGTTCACGAGAGACAGTTTGTTTAATGTCATTTCTGAATGCTGTAAAAGGGTAGAGAAGATTCCAGTCGGATGAAAGCTAAAAACCCATTGCAAAGTCAGCAGCAAAGAAGGTATTGTGTTCTTTTGCTGACACTCGTTTTTTCAAAGTCATTTTCTACATAGAAATTACTTTGGGGAGGGGTGGGGGTGAACCCCCAAAATGTAAAAAAAAAAAAAGGAAATAAAAAAACTATTTTTAAAATTATTAAGTAATTTCTTCGAAGAAAATTCCTTAGAAAAAACAGTGTCTGCAAATGGAACCGCAAAGAATGTCTCTTAACCATTGGACCTGTGTCCCTCAATGCAACCTACCTCAGATAGTACAGTGTTTATTAATAATCACTATCGAATCCTAACGATGCAAACCAGCCGAGATTATAACCTTGTGCAAACACTTCCCAATTTAGCAGCCCAGCACTACGGAGGAAAGAAGAGTAGAAGCGGCACATGTGTTCAGATTAACGTTGTACAGTGATTATAGCTCCATTCCTGTCTGGCACCCCCCCCCCTCCAAAAAAATCTTCCAAGCAAAGACTTCAAAACAGCTTCTTATTTGTGTATCGTTTGGCCTTTCCTCAAACAGCCACTTCACCATGACAGAAATACAACAAGATAAACCCAATCGGGTACCAATTGGGAACATGTCAGACCAGGATTTCATGCATTTGCTGGAGAGCTCTACTGTTATACTCAGGCACAGGTATGGCAGGGAGTCAAAGTGGTGGAGAAGCTGCATTTTCTCTCCTAAAGCATATGGTGCAAAGGAACAGGAAAGACAGAAGGAGCGTACCACATATCAATGGCATCGGAAACCCCGGACCAATGATGGAGCCGCTCCAGAGATTGGATAATCCATGGACCACGTGCGAGAACGTGCATGCGATCTGTGATGAAGGCACAGTGTACACATTGCTAACAGAGGCAAGAAAGGAACCAGCAGTTGATGCGCCTTTGACAGAAGAGCAGGGGGCCATCCAGTCATAGCAGTCCTGCACAGTGTAATTTCCGTTGGATTAGAAATGGTAATTGAAATATTCCCGTAGACCTTCGGTAAGTGTATAAATCCATTCATTTAACTTATTGCAAGACAGCCTCAAAACCCTCTCCGTCTTCCGCCTCCAACCTCACCCCCCATCCCCAACTCCCCCGCTAGCTTGGCTCCCACAACCACACACTCCAGCTTGCTGAGACAATGGCATGCAAGGGCATGGCACGAGCCAGAAGGCAAACTTTAAAGTACCCAACCCACAGGCTACTCGGATACAACAGTAGTAAGAAGAAAAAAAGCGATAACAAGGAAATGGAGGCCACTAAACTGTATTGGGGAAAATTGGATAGTGGAACTAAACCACAGATTGTCAACACGGTACACTATACACAGCTTGAAGGAAAGTAACAAACCATGCAGCTTGTCCTAGCACAAACTGGAAGATTTGGATGACCTCGTGCCCACAGCGACCAGCATTTCAACAAGGATCACAGAACCTGGTGCAGCAGAGGTCCTTTTGTCAAGAGATACAGTTCTAGCTATGAACCTTGGACCTTAGAGAGAAGTTACTGAAAGCTGATGCCATGAGGAAGACGGAGAAATGTAGGTCATCATAGCCTCCCATTTCTGGATTCCTCACGAATTACGTCAAGTCTTGAGACATTTGATGGTGATGGAGTCCCAACCTATCACATGCAGCTAAAAACTCTGGAGAAAAAGCAGGTAAAAAAGGGGGCAATCTGCGTTTAAACAGACGATGCTGATCGTTTGTTCAATCTTTCTCAATCTACTTGACCATTTCTCAAAGGTACTACTTGAGGAGCAAAAGGTCTCCATCCTGGGCCTGTGTAGTGCAAGTCGACTCAGCATGCTAAATAAGTAGAAAAGGATTCCAACTCCCACCCACTGAAACACATTTTGATTCTTCCCTAATTCGGTGGGAAAGGTCAGGAGGAGCAATAAGTGGTTAATGGAGTGAAAAGCCAAATTTGTTGAAGTGGTAGTAGCAATAGTAGTCACTCGTAAAGCTCTTTTCACCATTGGTATGGTCCAAACAAGGTGTAGGTTGAATGCCTGCAGGGGATCGAAGCCCCAGTGTGGGTAATTTGGAGGTGTTTAGAATGCGTGCGTGCATTTTAGCCAACACGAAATTGGTTAGGGGTGGCCATGTCCCTATTAGCCACCCATATTAAGCTGGCAAACAGAATGTGTTGCGGTTCATGTGATAAGAGTGGGAGTAGTACATTCATTAGCTGTTCCAACTAGACCGAATTTATCTTGCGATGATAGCTACATTTTAATGGCCGAGGTGTTGTGTAAGGTTTTGTTGAGAATGAAGTATGGTTGCCAATGCGTGCAGGTGAGTGGCTTTGTCATCAGCTATCTTCCATAGGCATGGACGTGTACATAAGTGCCCGTCTCATGTTGCTGGCTTCTTGGTTTTGTAGATGTGGCATGGGCTCTCACCCGTGCTTGTCAATCATTGAGAGCCTGGATGCTCGTTGCTGCCTCGGCCTGCTTGGGGTGATTGACTGGCTGAAGGTGCAGGGGGTGGGGGGGATAGCGATGTCTTGAGGGTTCTACGGAATGCCAAGTGGTCCTCAATTCGTCTGATGTTAGGCAGCATTGAATTCCAAATAGTGGGAGCTTGGATGGAGAAACAGGAACCTCCTACTCTGGTTGATTTGAAGGAGGGGGATCAGACGAGGAGTGCTGTGCATGAACGCAGGTTTCGTTGTGTTGGTAGCAGGTGATATTCTGTTGAAGGTATTCTGGACCCGTCTTGTGGTGTGCACGGTGAGTGATGCACATTGCTTTGAAAGTGATTAGGGATAAAGTATGAAGATGTTTAAGTGTATAAAGTCCACCCCCAATCAGTTTGTTTCTTTTCAACTAAATGGAGTACGAATTAATCGATTGTGTCCCACCACCCCCCTCCCCCAACAGCTGTCTGGGCGCTGCTTCATGCCCGACTCTTTAGCAGCAACTGGTCTGCAAATGCTCTTCCTTCATAGAGCACACGCTTGCACAAAGAACTGAGAAGCCTTGCAAGAGACTGCTCGCCTGGTCTTTGTAAAAGGCCCAGGAGGGACAGGTTTTCAGTCTCTTATAATCTGCTATTAAACATTCACTACATGAAAAGCTGCATTCATGCCGAACAGGTAATAGAACAATTACAAGTAATTCTGATCTCTACTTGTTTATGTAAGGCGTTTGTACTATATTCACGTTAGAGCAGTTTCAGAACTGAGAGTCTGTGGGTGAAACAAAAGATTTCTTAAGCTGACTGGAGTGCCACCAAATCCGTAGCGCTCAGGGAAACGTCAACAAGTACCTGCGACTTAATATATTTGCACAGTTGATATGGTATCCATATGCAGGATGTAAGAGCTATGCCTTAAAGTTGGACATTTTTACAAGCCTACGTGCCAGAGACCCACTTCATGGACACGATGCTACATCAAAAAAACATACTAAAAGTGAATACCACCATCACACAAGACCTGCAATTACCTGTTTTTTTTTTTTTTTTTTTAAATGCCATAGATTTGGGCACCTGACTTCTGTAGACTAATCCAGCGACATAACTCAGCCACCCATCTGAGAAAGGAAAGGTTGGATGCGCAATTCAATTTAGCCAATACAAGCTGATGAAAGCATTGCCTTTTTAGACAGAGGATATCATGTGTTACAACTCTCTACAATGTTGAGATGCCACATCACTGCAGGCCTCGAATCTTAACAAGACTTGCAGTACACCATGCAGCAGACGCCAAGTCAGCAATGTGTACGTTTCAGTGCCGCTGCATGCATCTTAAATGGTACGAGCGAGCAGTGTCCAACACAAACAGAAAACAACTGGGATTAGTTCAGAACACTGGCTTCAAATATTCTAAACGGATAGGCATTCTTTCAGAAGATTTAACTATTTACCAGAAATAAATAACCTCAACAGATTCAGGGAATTAGGCTACTTTTCGTGGTTGACTTCTTACTGAGGCAGGTATGTCCGGTGTATCTGCCAAGTGGTAATCAAGACTCCGCCAGTAATATGCACTCAAACATCAAAATATTATATTCCACTGTAAATATTGAAAAATAGTTACATATTGTATCTGCATCTATTTCATAAGCTGCTCTAGGCAGACGGAAAATGCATTTTGATTCCTTAACATTCGTTTATCACCGCAATAAAATGCATTTTTACAAATTACTAATGACTAGTTTACATGAAGCAACGACAATTAGCTTCATAATTGAGAAATGAAACCAACTCTTTAATATGGCAATCGTTCCCATGAAAAAAATATTTTCAAAACTGCCTGGAGCATGGTTTCTGGAAGTTCTGCACATCTGACTACGCCAATGATGGGCGTGGGAGAATGGGCGAAACATGTAGTGGAAAGCTTTCATCAGCTAGCTACCTCCTTGGAATACCCCTCGCTCATTCCGCAGTAGTTTGGTTCTCACTGCTCAGTGACTGCTTGCTTGCTTGCGCCACGGCACGCTGCAGCCATTCACTAGCAGGCAATAGTGCGATGTTATTGCTTGAAAACACCTGTGTTCACAGCAACCAAACTTGAAGAATTCTACCTCTACGTGTCCATTAAAAAGAGACGAGGAAATCTTACTACGGTAGATATTAAGGAACATTAAATACGTTTGTTAAGGGCCTAAAAGACAAATACTGCTCTGGGCCATTGCTGCTCGTGAGCCGAACGACGGGCTAATCAAAAAGGCTGTATGTGGGGAAAGCAGAAAAACAAAATACCCGTCTGAGTGCGCATAAGCAATCAATCATAACAAGGCTATTTCTAGCAGATGTTACAGGTGCCAAGAAACAGACCAGAACGCCTTGATGATATCATCTGTGTAGTGTGAGGGGAGTACAGGCCACCTCTGCCTGAGACGGCCAAGGTGGGAAGGCCTCTAGGTCCCAATGACTGCCTCTGGCAAAGACCAGCACCACCCCAATAAAAAGGTTGAAGAATCCCCACCGTATCACACTGGCTTTGGGTAATCTACAATCATAAACAGTGTCAGCATTATTATACTCAAACTCGTTGAGGCAGACCCAGGAAAACAGTGCTGCAAATAACACCGCATGACAAGGCACAACCAGCGCACATTAAAAAAAGCGTGCCCTGTGGTGAACATATGCACAGCACAGTCAGTGACACTTAATATTTCCGCAGTTGATGCTGAAGCCAGTATCCGAAGCCCTGCTAACGAACAGAGATCAATCGTTAACCTGAAACTTACACACGGCAAGGTCCACGGGGATCATTCATTGGTAAGACAAGTCTTACCTTGGCACAGACCTGCAGCTTCGGCAACGCACGTGTCATTACACTGCCAATATGTACAAAAGACAGATGCCCGATATATTTATTATTAGCTTTTCGAGAAAGCACTTAGGCTCGGATGTACAGCGTGCTTAGTGACCAAGAGTCTCAATTTCAGAACAGTTAATATCGCGAGTCCTAAGGAATTTTCACGACAGGGAATGTCAGTTGCCAATATCCAAGGAACCGTAATTCAAACATCAACACCAAAAACCTAATCGCTAGGAAATACACACTACAATTTAATTTGGATGCATCTTAACGGTTTAGCTCCGTAAAATCAGAATTGTCAAAGGAATCATCCTGGGCATGGCCACTGCAAACAAAGTCATCGTTTCACACAATGTCAAAATGCTTTTGAAAGTACTTTTTGTCCCCGGGTGCGGTTGTGCGTGTCGTAAATCTTAATTCTCATAATGTAACCCGGTCTGCAAATACGGCACCTCAATGAAAAAACATGATGGGGAGGGGGAAGCAAACATATCGGCTGGCTTTGGACAATTCGAGGCGACATAGGCGTGCCGAGGGAAAAGAAAATACAAGTGGTTGGAGGTAGGAGAGTGTCAAATAAATGGAGACAGGTTCAGTTTAGAACGAAAGGCTTGTGGACTGAATGACTTAAGGTGGGATATTACCCCCGCTTTACATCTAACGGATCCGGGAGTAAAGCTAGGCGGGAGGGAAGATGGGAGTGTACTGCTAGACAGTAGGGAAAGCGCTAGATTGGGGTGAAAACTAAGCAACATGGCAGAGTCAGCAGGTCGTGGGCTGCAGCTTGTGCAGGTTCTGCCCATGCCTGTGCAACACACTCACCTCGTCTTCGGAGAGCCCATACACCGGTTCCACGATGGTCGCCATGGTGCCGGATCCGCGGTGGCCGTGTGCGTCCAAGCAAACCACAGGCACCCCAAAATTGACTTTCCTGAGGAATCGTGGCAAGTCCAGAAATCCGGCGGACAACTCTGTGATCGGAAAAAGAAATCCGTTCAGCAACCCTTCAACTGTGCATCGGAAGCCGCTGCCCCCTGGGGAGCAGCAGAGCCTGTAAGCGCTGGACAGCGACCCCGCTAGTTAGGATCACCCGCCCAGTCACACTGCAGGCTTGAGTACACAGGACCGCCCCGTGTCTCCTGTCGCCGTCTCCTGAGGGCACCGCTTCTCGCAAAGCCCTGCTCTGCTCCCTTGGAATATGTGCAGACAGCAACCACGCTATTCCTTGCTGCTTCCTACCATCGGTACTGTATTCGGTACTGTATGAACAGAGACACACAATATCCCGTGCTCTGAGCAGTGCCACTCCAAGTATTGTCTCCGACAAGTGCCTGGTCTCCTAGTGCTGTTAGGAGCGACCAGACTCCCGGGGATATTCTCTGGCTCTTGCCAGCAGCCGCCTTCCCTGCCCTCCGAGCCGCGCTGGGCTTCCAGCGCCTGCTGCTTGCTTTGCTTCCCACAGCACTCAGGGAACCCGGACCGCTTGGCATAACCCCCACGGGAGGAATCAGTCCTTCTTCTATTTCTCCAGACAGCTAGGCAAACTCCTTCCAGTTTGGCAGGGTTTCTCTAACGCCCCTCCCTTGTGAAAACCAGGTGTGGTGCAGCGCACGCGAGAAGGCGGAGTCTATCAACTGTAACCCAAAGAGAGCCCAGGGGGTCGCGTGGGTCTTTCCCTCAGCCAATTGAGAGGCCCGACGCTGGCATAATCACAACAAAACCAAAGAGAACGAAGATACTCGCAATCAACCAATGGGAGCACGGAACGCGGGGTCTGCCTCTCTTGATAGCCAATGTAACCACAGGACTGCTTTATGGTGCAAGAGGCTATCTGCATAGTTAAAAAGGAACTCCCGGGTTAGTCTTCTTTCATGCAGACAATGAGTCTGGAAAGGGATGCATTAAATTCATTAAAGTACCCTAAATGCTGATAACAATTATTTGACTAAGCCTTGAAAATAATATGCTCTATTTCACTAAGGGAAAACGAAGATTTGCTTGAAATAAGTATTCTTAAAAGCTATCCGTCGTTTTTATCTTCGCAGAAGAGTTAGTTATTTGTTTCAGATGAGAGTAGAAAATAACATCGGCGGGCATAATGCCTTTCTTTTGCAACGTTATGTAAAAGGAATGAACAAATATACCTTTACAAGATGGCCGCCAAAAAGAAAGCAGTGTTCGCTGACTTGTGTCGACTCACAGGTGCTTCCACTAAATGCTTCTCTTTTTTTTAAGAGGAAGTTGGAGGACCTACGACACCTGCGTTATAGTGTCGTTATGTAAAACTTGCTATATTTTTCAGAATCAACGTAACAGACTGAATCATCATAATTTATCTTGTGGGTCACAGGACAGCCAAGAATAAGAAGACATAATGAACGCTAATATGTCTAACCTGATTGTGAGGTCCTCAGGTGACCATGCACCCAGAAATATCATACTTGTCAACATTCTGTGACCAAAAAGGTGTAGGATTTTTCAAGTTTCAAAAATAATACTTAGCATAACAATGACACAGGAAATTGCAAAACATACAATTTTGGCACCACTGGAGAATTCTAAAATACACAACTCGTCAAACAACACCATTGCTCTCAACTCACACGCTTTTGGCGGGTGTCACCCGCCTTGTAAAGGGCTGACTCACCCGCCACGCCTCCTGCACGCCCATTCATTTCAATGGGCGTCTCACCCGCCAAAAACAAAATCGAGTGATTTCACCCGCCTTTGCAACAGAAATGGTTGAGAGCTATGCAACACAATATGGAAAGATGCTCAAATGTGTAAAATGTATCATTGTGAATGGTAAGTTAACCCATAGCTCTCAACTCACACGCTTTTGGCGGGTGTCACCCGCCTTCTAAACAGCTGACTCACCCGCCAAGCCTCCTGCATGCCCATTCATTTCAATGAGCCTCTCACCCGCCAAAAAATAAAATCGGGTGTTTTCACCCGCCTTTGTGACACAAATGGTTGAGAGCTATGGTTAACACCGAATTCAATTACCTAACTTCACAGAAGGTAATCACGCAGAGCTGGTAGGCAACGTTTTCCACTGCTCTGTGGCAGCAGCAAGGCCGGTACATATGTTTTCCTGCAGTTCATGTTGAACACTGAATGACATGAAGACTGATACCCTCCTCAGTCTGATATGCAGATGCTGTGTGATGATGGTAAGCTCTGCCACTTGCCTTCACTGGTGGTTCACCTAAGGCCTGTACCGGCAAGAGTGCAGGACAGAGTCATGTAGCTGTCAGATCAGTAGAGTGATCTGAGCCCATCACTCACATGTAACAATTACCCGCCAACTACACAGACAGATTAACAGGGTAATTCATAGAATTTCACACAAAAGTGGCGCACGCGGCTGGCGCACAGTGTGCGCGTGCGAATGTCTGCGCCAGCCGCTTGCGCTAAAATCGATATCCGCACACAGCGTATTCATGGATTTTAGCCTCCAAAACCAGCCGTGGCGCAGAGTGGCGCAGCGACCCATCAGCAGCGCCAGTTACGCCCCCAAGAACGCCCTCACGCAAGGAAAAGCCATCAAAATTCCCAATTCAGCGCAAAGGGCTGTGCTAACCCTGGACCAGTATACAGGGCTGGCAAACAGCAAACGCCGAGCGGGGAACGTGTATTACTGGGGTGCGCGGGAAGTTCCACACGCAATTTCAGCATGGTACGTGTATTTCTGGGGTGCGGGGAAGTTTAACACACAATTATAGCAGGGTATGTGTATTACAGGGGTGCACGGGAAGTTCCACACGTGATTTCAGGAGGGTACGTGTATTTCAGGGGTGCGGGGAAGTTTAACACACGATTTCAGCAGGGTACGTGTATTACAGGGGTGCGCGGGAAGTTCCACACGCGATTTCAGCAGGGTACGTGTATTACAGGGGTGCGCGGGAAGTTCCACACGCGATTTCAGCAGGGTACGTGTATTACTGGGGTGCGGGGAAGTTCAACACACAATGTCAGCAGGGTATGTGTATTACAGGGGTGCGCGGGAAGTTCCACACGCGATTTCAGCAGGGTACGTGTATTTCTGGGGTGCGGGGAAGTTTAACACGCGATTTCAGCAGCGTACGTGTATTACCGGGGTGCGCGGGAAGTTCCACACACAATTTCAGCAGGGTACGTGTATTTCTGGGGTGCGGGGAAGTTTAACACGCGATTTCAGCAGGGTACGTGTATTACAGGGGTGCGCGGGAAGTTCCACACGCGATTTCAGCAGGGTATGTGTATTTCTGGGGTGCAGGGAAGTTTAACACGCGATTTCAGCAGGGTACGTGTATTACAGGGGTGCGCGGGAAGTTCCACACACAATTTCAGCAGGGTACGTGTATTTCTGGGGTGCGGGGAAGTTTAACACGCGATTTCAGCAGGGTACGTGTATTACAGGGGTGCGCGGGAAGTTCCACACGCGATTTCAACAGGGTACGTGTATTTCTGGTGTGCGGGGAAGTTTAACACGCGATTTCAGCAGGGTGCGTGTATTACAGGGGTGCGCGGGAAGTTCCACAAGCGATAGGCCCTGTGCGAGTGGGGTACGTGTATTTCGGGGGTGCAGGGGAGTCCTACACGTGAATTGGCAGTGTGGGTCCTCCCAGGTGTTCCCTCTACACCCTCCACGGCCCCTGCAGGCAGACCACACCACAGGGGACTACCCTGCACCCCTGGTCATGTCCCGCAGGCAGCCCATCCACCATGGGCATGCCCCCCCAGCCAAGCCACATGTCACCTTGCACTAGTGATCACCAGCGCATTACCCCCTTGCACCCCCACCCCACAGCAGTGCAGGGCACCTGCCAGCAGGCCCCCACTCATGTCCCCCAGCACCCCCACCCCCCAAACAGTGCAGGGCACCTGCCAGCAGGCCCACACTCATGTCCCCTTGCGCCCCCACCCCCCAAGCAGTGCAGGGCACCTGCCAGCAGGCCCCCACTCATGTCCCACTCATGTCCCCTTGCACCCCCATCCCCCAGCACTGAGGGGCACCTGCCAACAGGCTCCCAGTCATGTCCCCTTGCACCCCCACCCCCCAGCAGTGCAGGGCACCTGCCAGCAGGCCCCCACTCATGTCCCACTCATGTCCCCTTGCACCCCCACCCCCCAGCACTGAGGGGCACCTGCCAACAGGCCCCCACACATGTCCCCTGCACCCCCACCCCCCAGAAGTGCGGGGCACCTGCCAGCAGGCCCTCACTCATGTCCCCTTGCACACCCACCCCCCAGCAGTGTGGGGCACCGGCCAGCAGGCCCCCACTCATGTCCCCTTGCACACCCACCCCCCAGCAGTGCGGGGCACCTGCCAGCAGGCCCCCACTCATGTCCCCTTGCACACCCACCCCCAGCAGTGCAGGGCACCTGCCAGCAGGCCCCCACTCATGTCCCACTCATGTCCCCTTGTACCCCCACCCCCAGCAATGCGGGGCACCTGCCAGCAGGCCCCCACTCATGTTCCACTCATGTCCCCTTGCACCCCCACCCCCCAGCAGTGCGGTGCACCTGCCAGCAGGCCCCCACTCATGTCTCCCAGCACCCCCACCCCCCAGCAGTGCGGGGCACCTGCCAGCAGGCCCCCACTCATGTCCCCTTGCACACCCACCCCCCTGCAGTGCGGGGCACCTGCCAGCAGGCCCCCACTCATGTCCCACACATGTCCCCTTCCACCCCCACCCCCCAGCAGTGCAGGGCACCTGCCAGCAGGCCCCCACTCATGTCCCCTTGCACCCCCACCCCCAGCAGTGCAGGGCACCTGCCAGCAGGCCCCCACTCATGTCCCCTTGCACCCCTGCCCCCAGAAGTGCAGGGCACCTGCCAGCAGGCCCCACTCATGTCCCACTCATGTCCCCTTGCACCCCCGGCCCCCAGCAGTGCAGGGCACCTGCCAGCAGGCCCCCACTCATGTCCTCCTGCCCCCAGGTCATGACGATCCTCAAACATGGCTCTTATGGCCAGCCTACCCAGCCCAAAGACCCAACCAAGTATTGCATCCACCCACATAGAAAAGGCAATTACATGATACAACCCCAATGGCAAGTATGTAAATGAACACATGTCCGTAACACACACACAATGGTTGCAAGTGAATGTGAAAATCCATGTCATGACATGCATGCAACCAATGAGATAAAACCACGCATCCAAGTATGAAGAAAAAAATGTATTAAAAGCAACATGAATGGAATTAAAATCAAACAAACAACAATTGAATAAAAAAAGAAAAGCTGCATGTTCGTAAAATAATGAAAACAAGACATCATAATCCAAAGGAAAGGTGTCCAAAGTCACACTCCAACAAAGCAAATCCAAAGGGAAAACAAAAGTGAAAACCATTGCTCCATGGGGAAATCCAAAAAAAAGATGAATCCAATAGTGAACTATATACAGATGAACAATCCAGGGTCCATGATCCCATCTGAAGAAATGAAACCTATCAAATATACTACCTAATGAAAAACTATATACAGAAACGTGGTGCATTATCCAAGCGCAACCAAAATAAAGAGAAAACCAAAGGAAACCTAACACTACCTAACTATTTACAAGGGTAGCGGGCAAGTCCAACGGCTGACATATTGATGTCCCGGGCCAGGGCATCATCGAACTCCTGCTCGATGTCCCGGAAGCGGTTCTCTTCCATGGCCCCGAGGGTTCGCAGGGACGATGACATCTGGAACTCCAGGTCCTTGCGAATGGCCTCGAGGCTCTCGGCCCGCCTCAGGGCCCTACGCCTGGAGTTCTCCGCTCTGACCATCGTGAGCCGTGCCTCTTCCGCCCGCTGCCGCTCCGCATCTATCGCATGGCCCAACTGCTGCCACACGGAAGACACTTCCCGTCCATGGTCCTCCTGCCCTCCGGCCGATGCCTGCCCCTCTGATGATGAAGGCCCCGAGCCATCATGGCTCCCACCTTGTTGCTGCTGCTGCTGTGCCGCTGCATGTGCCCTGGCTCCTGCTGCCTGCACATCCTCCTCCAGCTGGGGTGCAGTCGTTGAGGTGGCCACCCCTGCTGGACGTCCGACTCCCGACTGTGGCAGGGATGTGTCCTCCACCAGCCTGGCCGCAGGGTCAGAGGCAGCTCCACAGGGCACCCAGGTGACACATGGGTGGGAAGATGGCACGGAGGACGACTGGCGCATAGGGGGTTCAGTTGAGGAGGGGGTCGGAACAAGGTCCAGAAAACGGAGGAATCCGGCCCGGGTGAGCTGTCCCAGTGGGGCAACGCGGTCAACCAGCCATGCGAGAAGACGTGCAGTCTCCTCATGACAAGACTGCAGGTCAGCTCGCATGGCACGTTGACGCAACGCCACCCCACCCAGGACAGGCTCAACCCAGTGCTGGATAGCCACATCTGCAGGGAGAGGAAGGCCAGTTGGTGTAAGCCAATCCCCTCCCTGAGAACGGGTCTGGACGTAGGTATCCCTGCTGGTGCAAGATGATGCAGTCACAGGATCGGGGACAGGATTACACACTGGCACCTCCGCGGCGGCCTGTGCTGCCTTCTGTCCCTGCGCCTGCACTGCACTAGCACCAGTGGAATCCCCACCTCCAGAACCCGTCTCTGTCCCTTGCATGGCCTCCTCCTCCACCAAACGCCCCACCAACCTGGATGACTCCGTGCCATCTTCCCCCGTCGGGCCCTGTGGGGTCTCAGCTGCCCCTTCGGCTGCCGAGGAGTCCAACTCCAACCTCTGCCTCTTGGGCCTCCCCTCGGAAGCTGCGACCTGGGACGCGGCACCGGACTCCTCACTCCCCGACGAGATGACAACCTGGGAGGGGAGCCGGGCCTTGCGTCTCCGGCTGGCGGTGCGATCCCTGCCGCTGTGCTCCACAGCACCTTCTCTGCCCTCTTCATCACTTGACGCTGCAGACAGGGAGAGATAGGAGACAGGCATCAGGGCACTGTACAATGGACTCATACACACATGACAGTTGTACATGAGTGGCATTGTCAAACTTCAGACATGGCATCACAATCCCCAACACACGTCATTGCAACTCACACACATGAGCTATTCCACAGCCATATTGCAACACCCAGCACCATCCATACACATACAACAGCATGAGCAGCCAAAGGTGAGCCAGACATCACATGAAACACAGGGAGTGCACTAGACATGCACACACGCCACTACAATTACATGCATGTGTACACCTCTGCCAACTGTCACAGTGATGAGATTGGCATCCATGTCACATCTGGCAATCAGTCTTCTACATATCAGTCTCACATGCATCCATGTTGCATCACTGTTGCACCCATGTCAAATACACACACATGCACATGTACACGGTGCAGATACATGCAGCTGGAACCAACATCCATGTGTGACACCACAACCATGCCAACTTACATACACAGTAATCCAAACATGTGTGCTCACACATCTGCATTTGGCCTTCATGCTTACCCACACATACACCATCCATGTGTCTCACACATGAAAGGACTTGCATGTGTCAGCCTCACAGCCCTGTACATACACATCCATACATGGCCCTACAAAACCACATGTACAACCTGCACACTACTGGCACACCACCACACGCACAGCTTCCAATCAGTATGCATGTACACTTACCCCTCGACTCCAGATGGGTCTGCCTCTCAAGGACCTGGACCTGGAGCGCTGGGCATATGCGTTCCAGGACTCTCATCTGATGTTCCGACAGGTGGCCCCAGCGCCCCTTAGCATCCGCTGCCTTCAAGAGACGCCGGGCCTTGTTGAGGGTCCTGGACCTGAAGTCCTCCCAGCGCTTCTTGACATGTTGGAAGTCGCGGACCTCCACCCCCTCCGCGTTGATGGCAGTCACGATGTCCGTCCAGATCCGAGTCCGTCCTTCCTTGTCGGCGGCCGAACTTCCGAAGAGGGCATCATACTGCCCCAGGACTTGCTCCATCAGGACACCAACTTCGGTGGCAGTGAAGCTGGTGGCCCTCTGCCTCTCTGGCTGGGGGTTGCCAGTGGTGCCAGATGGTGTAGTGCCTGACATGGCAACCCCAGAGGCAGGTGTGGGTGGGCAACTGGATCCTGGGGCTGGGCTGTGGAGCGAGGGAATAGCAGTCGGGAGTCTTCGGTTCCAGCAGGGGTGGTCACAGCAACAGCATCCTGGGCTGACGTGCAGGCAGCAAATGGCAGGGCACGTGGGCAGCAGGCAATCAGGCAGCAGCAGATGGCAGGTGGGAGCGTGCTCGGGGCTCTGGGGGGCAGTAATTCGGCCTTCTGGGCAGGAGCGTGGTCTTCCGTGTGTGAACGCGTGGCCAGCTTGATACGGAGTGATTTGGCACGTGAAAATCTTGCACGTCAGCGTGTAATTCGAGGAAAGCCCCTTATGGCGTAGGCGCGTCAGCACACGTATGCGATTTCATTGGACCAAAGGCCCTTAGCGCACAAGCGTGTCTGTGACGTGACACATGCGGGTGTTTCCCTCATAGCACGTAATGACAGAGCACACGTGGAAAAGCTGCACGTCCGAGTGTCAGCGCGTGTAATTGGAGGAAAGGACGCGTACACGCGTAAGTGACGTGTACGTGTGGGACGGTTTAAAAGGTACGTGTAGAACGCCATTTTCTTGTACATGCTTTTCGTGGAGAGCGAGTGGGTGAATTCTGTACTTCTTGTCGGTTCACATGCGATTACTTCACAGCGCTTCAAGTTCGTACTCCCTGTTACCTCTGACAGCTTTAATTTTTCTACTTTTTTTGGGCCTGTTTCCTCAAACAGTGTTCACTTCTCCTTTTGTCCTGTCTCCTCAGACAGCATACAATTCTTCTTTTGGCGGGGGTGTTGCCAACACGCACACGCGCGTATTTTTCACGTTCTTATTCCAGGCAGACGTGAGTTCCGCACATACTTAGCAACTGTGCTTGCCCCGTTTGTCGCATTCCCCTTCAGAGGTCATTGTAGGCTGCGTGTATTACGCGTACGCTTATTTTTGTGTTTCTGGGTGCCACAGCATAGTGTGGGTTCATTTTTCCACGCACGTGGTCTACGAGGGGTTGCATGCACGTTTATTTTTGTTTTTGGGCT
Organism: Ambystoma mexicanum; assembly: GCF_040938575.1. NCBI lineage: Eukaryota > Metazoa > Chordata > Amphibia > Caudata > Ambystomatidae > Ambystoma > Ambystoma mexicanum. The sequence continues at coordinate 302,585,455 of NC_090935.1, read as the reverse complement.
GCCTGTGCGTTGCGTGACCCGTCATCTTCCCCCAGGGGTCACAGACAGCCTTGTTAGAGCACTAGGGTACGAATTCCATTTAGTACCCTACCCCCTTGGTCCCCAAGTGCCCAGGACAATAGTTTACTGCTCCTCCCATACGCACAACAACATCAGTGCCATGGTTGGGAGGCGACCAAGCGGTAAGGGAGGCAAAGGTGGCCGACCTTCAAAAGGTGGACGTGGTGGGCGCGTTAGGGGACGTGGCCAGGATTTGCAGGGTGCCCCTATACCCCCATGTGTGGAGGACCAATCAGGGACACCCATGCTCCCCCCCATGGTTGAGGGAAACGCGGCTGAGACCATCCCAGCTCAGCCCCTGTTGGACCAGCCCATTGTGGCACCTGACCTGGCACAGGATGACTCCCTGGCTGACTTCCAGGTCAGCAAGTCTAGGCCACGTGTGGCGGTGCAAGTTGTCACCAAGGCACGTGGATCTGGGGCAGCTATGTCATCTGCTGCCCCAAGTATGCAGGGTGGTGAGGCTGCAGGGGCAGCTGCAGCTCCATCCGCCCCAGCTCTGACTCTCCCAGCCTGGACAGTGTCGGTCCTGGTCCATCATACTGATGTTCCCCCCGCCAACATCACACTTCAGACAATGCCTGCACCAAGTCCTATGGTCAATGTGCATTCACACACTCCAACAACCGAGTCCAGCGGTGATTCTGCCCCTACTGACCAGAGCGGCGTTAGCCACTCTGGCTCTGCTCCACCTTCTAAAAAGAGGAAGAAGGGTGCTCTGGCACGACTGGCTGAGACCCCAGGCACGGCTACACACTCCGGCACATCAAGGAAGCCTTGCTTTAATGACTCGGAGCTCAATGCACTTGTGAGCTATGTGTCGCAACATAGCCACAAAATGGTGGTACTGCAGGGTCCAAGACCACACCTGGTCAACGTAAGGCACACTGGCACACCATCGCAAACCACATAAGTGCCCTTGGATTTGTGAGGCGCTCAGCTGATGATTGCTACAAGCGGTGGAACGACCTGAAACGCAGAGCAAAGGACAAGCTGGCCTCAAATCATGCCGCTACTCTGGTGACTGGCGGTGGGTCTCCACAAGAGGACAACAAACTCACTGAACATGAGTCTGTTGCTGGGACCTTCGTCACAGAGGAACAGATCCGAAGTGTGGGAGAACTACCTGATTACGAAGCATTGTCCGGTGAGTGCCCATGCGTGTGTGTGTAGTGCATGTGTATGTATTTTGGGTGACGGGTTCTGATTGAGTGCCAGGTGAGGGTGTGTACTCCAGAGTGTTATGGGTCACCCATTTCCTTCCTCACATGGGATCACGTGCCTTGTATTTGGCTATGACTGCATCCCTTCTGCCCACAGTATTCTATTAGGTCCACAATTGTGCAGTTGGCCTTGTACTGCCATCATGCAACTACATTGGTCAGAATTTGTAAGTGTGCCTTCAGGATAATATTTTCCACTCTCCCCTTTTTTGCTAGACATTTATCAACCATATTGTGACATATGTGATATGCTTCGGTCATTGTTTACTGGCCACACTGGGGCAATGCTTTACCTGGTTATGTACACAATGAGACCATTCAGGCTGATGGAGTATTGGCTAGCACAAATGTTTAGATGAGTGCCTGTTTGCATGTGGAAAATGACAGATGTTTCCTGCGATGTCAATGTGAGGAAAAATAGATCAGCCAACTATTACTGTATTCTTGTACCTTGCATGTGTTGCAGTGAGTGGCACATGTATACTTAGTCCCAGTATGTGGCATTTTTCATGTCATCATGTCCATCTCACATGGATGGGTGACAGTACTCAATCACTGACACTGACTACAGTTTGAAGGGGGCGATGTGGTGGCATATTCAGTTTGTATGACTACGACTACTTTAACTTAGTACTGTCATGTTTTAGAAATGTTTGAACTTGTCTAGATGCATTGTTTAGTTGGTAAGTATTTGGTCATGTGTGTTGTTAGTTCAACATTACTAGGAGCATATTGTGTGTGGCCAGTTTCCATTAGGGACACTGTACTTTGTGACACTTGTGTCAGGTTTTTGGGATTGCTTTGTTTGCTCTCACATAGCATGACATGCCATGGTGTGTTGGGTGGCGGTGCTGGGGAGGGGTTGGGTGACATGGCACTGTTCTCATGTTGTATTTTGCAAGGTGGGCATGCATTTAGCAGCATATGTGTCTTTTGATGACACAGCATTGGTGGTGTTTCTGTAGGTAGGGATGCACACATTGTTACACTTCCAGGTGACCAATCTCAGGCTGTACTTATCAAATGTACCATGGCTATGCTAAATGCCATCTGTGTGCTGCCATGTGTCGTGTATGTGTATTGGACATGCCACTCACAGGCCAATATGTGATGGCAGTGCTACCCAGCATGCAGCAAATGTGTTGCTCTCCCATATTGGTGTCATCATTGTCTGCCTTTTGCCTCCCCTTACTACTCAGTGACAGTGCAGGCATGGGAGGGTTATAGTCATGTGGGACATGTGTGAATCATGTACTGGTTCTGTAGCTTGACAGGCCTATTTGTGTGCTATGGTGCTAATGCCTGTTTCCATTTTTTCTCTTTCATGTTTTTGCAGGGGATGACGCACTTGATGCTGTTGAGGTTCAGGAGATGGTGCAGACCCAGGAGGAATCCCAGGCACGACCGGGCACCAGCGGGGGACGTGGTGTGGTGGTGGGTGAGAACCCAATCCTCCTGCAGACCATACTTTCCAGGGGTGTCTCTGGGTGCACCTCCCCAGACCTCTATTCAGGTGCTGATTCAGATGATGAGACCTATGTGCTGTCACAGGTAAGTGTTTCTGGCAGGGATTCTGTTCTGGCCAACCCACCTGCACCAGGGGTAGATCCCTCTATGGGGATGTCAGTGTTGGTAGAGGCGCCTTTGGCGGTTACGGATGCAGGGTCACACTCCACAGCATCTGATCCTGTTCCTGGGCCAGCAGATCAGAGGGGGAATGCAGTCCTGCAGCCTCAGGCGGTGCCAGCACAGCAAGGTGCACATCGCCTTGCCCCAAACAGGTGTGGTGCCCGTCGACGCGGTGGCCGTACGCCACCAGGCAATAGCGTATGGGAGAACTCCATGTATGCTATGGCAACCCAACAGTCAGCCTCAGTTGAAATGATGGCTCAGGCAATGGCGAGGGTGGCCACTTCCATTATCCCCCCTGAAAGGCAGATGGAGCAACTACAGCAGGCAACAGACTCCATTTGCCAATCACACAGGGAACACATGTTGGCGTCCAACAGGGACCGACGGGCGGCACTGGAGACTCTGCGCCAATCCATCTCAATAGAGTCCCAGGCCCACAGGGAAGCCCTGAGTGCAGAACTCCATAACCTCAGGCAGACTCTTCTTGAGCTTGAGACATCCGCTAATTTTAGGGCAGAACATCGGCTGGAGCATCTCACAAGTACGCTCTCAGCTGAGATGCGGGCAACTCGGGAGGAGACCCGGGCATCACGTCAGGTGTTGCATGGGGATCTCCGCACTATAATCCTCCAGAACGAGACCTTCCACACCTGCATGCTTGCTGCCATGGAGGACCATACCAGGGCTTTGCGTGGGCTGGCTCCCATAGCACCACCGCCACCTGATGCAGCAGCAGAGGGTCATGAGAGCGAGGCAGCAATTCTCCTACATTGGCATAGCCGTGCAGGCCATGAGCCCATGGAGGTGTTTTTTTTTCCCAACATCCACACAGGTGGCTGTTGGTGCGCACCCTGTCCTCGGACCTCTTGGGTGGCCTCCCCCCCCTGACCCCCCATGGCCATTTTTGATTTTTGATTTTTGATTTTTGAATTTTGATTTTTAAAAAAAATAATTTGACAGTGTGTTGCCTTGTGTGGCTCCTGTGGGCATCCACTGTATGCCGGCTGGGCAAATGCAGGCTTGTCCTGAGTTTGGGTTAGATACTTGGGTTCATGAGACACAAACCCCTCCTGCTTCCCGTTTCCATGGGCTTGCAAAGGGTGTGATCAAGTGACAGTGATGTACACAGTGACGTTGGGCTCCCATGAGCTGTGTGGGCAGTCTGTAGTCAATACTGTGTAGACATTCCTTGTGTATATTGTTGTTGTATTGTACACTGCATGGTGTATTAATGTATGATTTTGCTTCCATGTCTCCCTCTGAATTTGCAGGTTCATTCCTGATGTCTTCACAAGGCCGTCTACTTTGGAGATGGAGTTCATGTTGTATGCAGTACACAGACCAGTTTTGAAGGCTGCAAGACTACAGTTTGAAGGGGGCGATGTGGTGGCATATTCAGTTTGTATGACTACGACTACTTTAACTTAGTACTGTCATGTTTTAGAAATGTTTGAACTTGTCTAGATGCATTGTTTAGTTGGTAAGTATTTGGTCATGTGTGTTGTTAGTTCAACATTACTAGGAGCATATTGTGTGTGGCCAGTTTCCATTAGGGACACTGTACTTTGTGACACTTGTGTCAGGTTTTTGGGATTGCTTTGTTTGCTCTCACATAGCATGACATGCCATGGTGTGTTGGGTGGCGGTGCTGGGGAGGGGTTGGGTGACATGGCACTGTTCTCATGTTGTATTTTGCAAGGTGGGCATGCATTTAGCAGCATATGTGTCTTTTGATGACACAGCATTGGTGGTGTTTCTGTAGGTAGGGATGCACACATTGTGACACTTCCAGGTGACCAATCTCAGGATGGTATGGTTGACTGTCCCTCATGTCATCATCATTGATTGTCAGCTGGTATGTGGCAGGGCTGTGTGCACTCCATAGGGGTGTGATTCTAAGTGAAGTAATTAGCCACCAGCTGTGTTCGGGCTGCCTCACCCCATGCCCTTTCCCCTCCCATGCGCAGCGGGCGTGCATGTGGTTGGGGATGTGGGGGCACCACCATGTCCACCGGCAGGCCCCGGCGTGTTGCAACGTTGTGCAGGACACATGCTGCCACTATGATCCTGCACACTACTGGGGGAGCGTATAACAGCTGCCCACCAGAACGGTCAAGGGAGCGAAAGCATGACTTGAGCACTCCGAATGTGCGCTCCACTATGCCCCGGGTTGCAATATGGGCTGTGTTGTATCTTACCTCGGGTGGCGTGGTGGGGTACCGAATTGGCGTCACCATGTGGGTGCTCAGAGGGTAGGCACTGTCCCCTGGGGAGGTGGTAATGGGTATCATTAGTGGAGTTGTGACATTACTCAATATCTGGCATGCATGCATGTGCTGTGGCATTTATAGTCACCAAGCAGCCATGTATCGCCATGCCGCCCAGCTTCTAGGTCCCGGTTTAGGGTTGACATTCTGTAAATGAAACTGTCGTAGGTGGACCCTGGATAGTTGGCATATACTGAGGTGATGATTCCCTTGGGATCACATACTACCTGCACGTTGATGGAATGCAAGTGCTTGCGGTTTCTATAGATGTGCTCTGATGCCCTGGGGGGGACGTAGGGCCACATGGGTGCAATCAATGGCACCTAGGACTTTGGGGAATTATGCCACCCCGTAAAAACCCTGGACGACAGCCTGCCTTTCTGCAGGTGTTCTGGGCAGGTATATGTGCCTGCGCACTGATGGGCGTGCAGTCATGATGGCCAAGACCTGGTGTAGGCAGCGTGACTGTGTGGCCTGTGACACCCCCCCACTATGGCACTTGTCCGCTGAAATGATCCGGTGGCCAAAACGTGCAGTACATTGAGGACCTTCTCCAGGGGGATGAGTGCTTGGGAGCAGAGGGTGGGTGATGTGAGGTCATCCTCCCACTCACTGACCAGGTTGAGTATTATGTGAGGTGGAAACCTGTACCTCCCATACACCTGGTCATCAGGCATGCCAAAAAGGCTGGTTCTGGGTGTGAAAATTCTGGGCCTGACTATCCTCCTCCTCCTCCTGCGGTATCCCACGACCACTGCTGCTAGGAATGGTATGTTCATCCTGGTGTATGAGCTTGCTTGTTGTTTGCGCGCACTTTTATGCTGCGCGGGTCCACACGCGTCTTTTTTGGCACGTGCGTGTGGGCGTTCCACGCATTTGCCTCCTGTACTTGCCCGCCCACCCCAGATTTACACGTACCCCGCTCGCACAGGCCCAATCACGTGTAAAACTTCACGCGAGCCCAACTTCCCGCGAGCCCAACTTTCCGCGAGCCCCTGAAGTACACGTACCCCACTCGCCCAGACACAATCATGTGTGAAACTTCCCGCGCACCCATGAAATATACGCTATTGTTGACACAGCGGGTGTCCGTGTTGTCGCGTACCCCTTTGCACGTCATTTGTCCTGGAGGGCCACAGTATGGGAAATTTATCAGAGCTGTATATACGTGCTTTTTGATAGCGCACATTTTTTTAATGCGCAGGGACGCTACCGCCTGCCTTCGTGTGGCGGACATGTGTTGATGTACATAGTTGACTTTTGGTTTGTGTCATGGAATCGCCATTTCACTGCTGGGGGGTGCGGGTGCAGGGGGACATGAGTGGGACATGAGTGGGGCCTGCTGGCAGGTGCCCCTGACTGCTGGGGGGTTGGGGTGTAGGGGGACATGAGTGGGGGCCTGCTGCCATGGGCCCCTGACTGCTGGGGGGGAGCAAGGGGACATGAGTGGGGGCCTGCTGGCAGGTGCCCCTGACTGCTGGGGGGGTGGGGGTGCAGGGGGACATGAGTGGGACATGAGTGGGGGCCTGCTGGCAGGGGCCCCTGACTGCTGGGGGTGGGGGTGCAAGGGGACATGAGTGGTGGCCTGCTGGCAGGTACCCCTGACTGCTGGGGGTGCAGGGGGACATGAGTGGGACATGAGTGGGGGCCTGCTGGCAGGTGCCCCTGACTGCTGGGGCATGGGGGTGCTGGGGGACATGAGTGGGGGCCTGCTGGCAGGTGCCCCTGACTGCTGGGGGTGGGGGTGATGGGGGACATGAGTGGGGGCCTGCTGGCAGGTGCCCCTGACTGCTGTGGGGTGGGGGTGCTGGGGGACATGAGTAGGGGCCTGCTGGCAGGTGCCCCTGCACTGCTGGGGGGTGGGGGTGCAGGGGGACATGAGTGGGACATGAGTGGGGGCCTGCTGGCAGGGGCCCCTAACTGCTGGGGGGTGGGGTGCAAGGGGACATGAGTGGGGGCCTGCTGGCAGGTGCCCCTGCACGGCTGGGGGGTGGGGGTGCAGGGGGACATGAGTGGGACATGAGTGGGGGCCTGCTGGCAGGTGCCCCTGATTGCTGGTGGGTGGGGGTGCTGGGGGACATGAGTGGGGGCCTGCTGGCAGGTGCCCCTGACTGCTGGGGGGTGGGAGTACAAGGGGACATGAGTGGGGTCTGCTGGCAGGTGCCCCTGACTGCTGGGGGGTGGGGGTGCAGGAGGGCATGAGTGGGACATGAGTGGGGGCCTGCTGCCAGGTGTCCCTGACTGCTGGGGGGTGGGGGTGCAGGGGGACATGAGTGGGACATGAGTGGGGGCCTGCTGGCAGGGGCCCTGCACTGCTGGGGGTGGGGGTACAGGAGGACATGAGTGGTACATGAGTGGGGTCTGCTGGCAGGTGCCCCTGACTGCTGGGGGGTGGGGGTGCAGGGGGACATGAGTGGGACATGAGTGGGGGCCTGCTGGCAGGTGCCCCTGACTGCTGGGGGTGGGGGTGCAAGGGGACATGAGTGGGGGCCTGCTGGCAGGTGCCCCTGACTGCTGGGGGTTGGGGGTGCTGGGGGACATGAGTAGGGGCCTTCTGGCAGGTGGCCTGCACTGCTGGGGGTGGGGGTGCAGGGGGACATGAGTGGGACATGAGTGGGGGCCTGCTGGCAGGTGCCCCTGACTGCTGGGGGGTGGGGGTGCAGGGGGACATGAGTGGGACATGAGTGGGGGCCTGCTGCCAGGTGCCCCTGACTGCTGGGGGGTGGGGGCGCAGGGGGACATGATTGGGGCCTACTGGCAGGGGCTCCTGACTGCTGGGGGGTGGTGGTGCAGGGGGACATGAGTTGTTGATCATATTGCAAGGTGACATGTGCCTTGGCTGGGAGGCATGCCCATGGTGGATGGGCTGCCTGCGGGACATGACCAGGGGTGCAGGGTAGTCCCCTGTGGTGTGGGCTGCATGCAGGTGTCGTGGAGGGGGTAGAGGGGACACATGGGGGACCCACACTGCCAATTCACGTGTAGGACTCCACGCGCACCCCCGAAATACACGTTCCCCGCTCTGACAGCAAAATCGCGTGTGAAACTTCCCACGCACCCCTAAAATACATGCACCCAGGCCAATCGCGTGTGAAACTTCCCACGCACCCCATATTTACACGTACCTCGCTCGCCCAAGGCCAATCGCGTGTGAAACTTCACCCGAACCCCTGAAATACACATACCCCTCTCGCCCAAGGCCTATCGCGTTTGAAACTGCACGCGAACCCCTAAAATACACGTACCCCGCTCGCCCAAGGCCTATCGTGTGTGAAACTTCCCGCGCACCTCCGAAATACGCGCACACACTATTTTTCACACAGCGGGTGTCAGTGTTTGTCGCGTACCCTTTGCATGTCATTTGTCCTAGAGGGCCACAGAATGGGATATTCATCATGGCTGTATATACGTCCTTTTTGTTAGCGCTCATTTTGGCGCACATTTCTTTCATGTGCAGGGACGCTACCACCTGCCTTCGTGTGGCGGACGTGTTTAGGCCTGTGCGCGTCTTTGCTGTGCGCTGGTTTGCCCTATTCAATTCCATGAATACGTGTTGTAGGCGAGCGTGTGGGCGTTCCGCGCATTTGCCTCCTGTACTTCCCCCGTGACGCCCTCATTTTCACGCATTGTTCCCCATTCCGCGTGTTACGCCCCGTGTTACGTCTACTTTTGTTGTGTGTGCCGCGCTATGTGCACTTTCGCTGTGCGCTTAGCGTATGCGGTTTGAAGACGTGTGCGCCAGCGTGCGCCACGCAGTATTTTGGCGCACATCCTGGAATTTCCTCGCGCACAGACTTCCATGAATCGCTGTGCGCGGGTTTCGCTTCGACTTTCGCACTGGCACTGCAATTTGCACGCTTTCGCACGCTTGCGCCGAAAATTTCAGCGCACATTATTTCCATGAATCGAGTCACAATTAGAGTCACATAAATTACCTGCAACTGTAAAAAGCAGTAGGATCTGTCACCCAAATATGTAGGCAGTAGGACTGCTTAAAAAGCAGTAGCCTACTGCCTAAATCAGTAGGGTTGGCAAGTATGAAATATTAGCATGGGAGCAGCTGTCCGGATCCAAGTCCACCTCCCCTTTCTCCTCACCTGAATCCTCCGAGGTACGTACACAAGGATCCGTCTCAACCTTGCCTGGCTTCTCCTTAGTCCTTGGAACCTTGCCTTTCTGTGTTCTGGTCTTCTTTTCGTGAAGATAAGGTCTGGCCCCTCCAGAGGCCACCTTGACAGAAGAGTGGACCTATCACCGGGGAACCCCGGGGGGCCAGCCTCAGCTCTAGGAAAAAGCCTGAAGGCAGAAAAAACCCTAGTCCATAGATGGGTTCGGAAGGCAGGTCTTTTAGATGGTACAGATCTATAATTTGCAGTTCCAAGATGCCAGGGGTGATGACGTAGTCAGTGTAGCTGAAGGCAGGAATCTTAGAGGCTAAAACCAAGATACGGAGTAAAGGGGTAGCAGACCCTGTGATAAGGGTAGGAAAGGGAAGGTATAGAAAAGAAAAGGAATACAGAAGTTAGAAGCAACAGGAAAGGGACTACCGTACCAAATCAGGGAGAAGGCAACAGGAATGCCTCAAGTAGTCTGAAGCAGTGCTAAACCAACGCGGTGAAACGGAAAGGAACAACTTGCCAGAAGGTATTGCGCCGAGAAGGTAGAAAAAGGTAGAATAAGCAACAGGGGCTTAAGAAACGCCGAGGCGGCAAGCACAGCGCTTCCGCGTCTGTTAAAGAAAGCAATTACCAGTCAGAAGGACTGAGAGAACAGCCGATAGCAAGTCCAGTAAGGAAGCTCCTGTTCCCGGACGCGGAACACGGTGCGAGAAGCACCCTCGCGGCCGGGGTACCAGGTAGAAGTAAGGTAGATATGAAAGTTTAGAGCAAAGGAAGAAATAGGGAAGCGGAGAGGCACCGCAGCAGATATAACAGTGGCACTCGTGACCACAGAGCAGAACTGTAGCGAGCACGAGGACAATAGAAAGGTAATGGACAAGGGATACAGGGAAGGAACAAGGTGAAATAAGGACTAGGAGGGTAATACACAGGGTGGCGATAATTCAAAGTCGGAGCGTTGAGAAAGTGAAACAACAGATAAAACGCGCCGAAAAGTGGGAGGAGCCGGATTATATAAGCTCCAGCGCCATGTTGGGTAAGGACTAGACCGCTCACCCTCGGAACCGCCAGCGATACCAATGTTTCCAATCTTGAGTCCTGACAGTGTACCCCTTTCCTCTCGGGGTACCCCCCGGCTTGCCCGGGTGAAGGCGATGAAACTTTCTCAAGAGCCTAGGGGCATGAACATGGCTTACTGGTTCCCAAGACTTCTCTTCCACGGGATAGCCTTTCCAGTGAACCAGGTATTGGAGCCGACCTCTGTGGTATCTGGAGTCCACTAGGTATGCTACTTCATACTCTTCTGGAATGGAATGTACCTGGGTTCGACTCTTGCGGATGGGTCTAAGGAACGGGTCCACCTTGTACTCCTTGAGCAAAGAGACGTGAAACACCGGGTGAACCCTTTTGAGATAGTCAGGAAGTTTGAGCCGAAAGGCAACCGGGTTGACCTGTTGGAGAATGGAAAATGGTCCAAGATAACGGGGGGAGAACTTTCCAGCATGAACCCATCTAGGAAGAAATCTAGTTGATAACCAGACTAGTTGTCCTGGTCCCCATGTAGGATTGGAAGCTCTGCTCCTATCTGCCCATCTCTTCTGTGATTGTTGACTGAGTTGGTGTGCCTTCTTGGCGAGATTATGAACCTCCTGAAGTTCCTGTAAAACGCCGTCCAAAGCTGTTATCTTAGTGGCTAGGGAGCCAAACCCTGGTAGGTGTTTGGGATGAAACCCGTAAGTGCACAAAAAAGGGCTCATTTGGATAGTTGTATGCAGGGTATTATTACAGGCGAACTCAGCTTGAGAAAGGAAACAATGCCATCTCTCTTGTTGTGTACTGCAGAAACACCTTAAGTACTGCTCCAGGTTTGCGTTTAACCTCTCGGTTTGTCTGTTACTCTGGGGTGGTACCCCGAAGAAAGGGCTCTGTTGATACCCAGGGCCTGGCAAAGCGAAGCCCAGAATTTGGACGTGAACTGGGGTCCCCGGTCAGATACAATGGTCTGGGGTAGACGGACTATATCTCGGAGGAAGTTATCAGCTGTCTCAGAAGCAGAAGGAATTTGTTCAAAAGCTGAAAAATGGGCCAGTTTGCTGAATGAATCTATTGTGACCATAATCACTGTCATACCCTCAGAAGGGGGAAGATCGACGATGAAATCTGTAGAAATATGTTCGCATGGTCGTGACGGTAAGGTATGTTGTTGTAGGAGTCCGAGCGGTTTACCGGTTCAGTATTTGTTAGAGGCACAGATTGAGCAAGAGGTAACATACTGATATACATCAGTCTTCAATTTTGGCCACCAAAAGCCTCTTTGCAAGAGTTCATAGGTCTTTCTGATGCCCGGGTGACCCGACAGGGGGGTATCATGGCACCACGAAAGGACGAGCTTCTGGAGATCCTTGGTGGGAATGAATAGGACGTGATCATGATAGTACAGTCCATCCTTGCCTTGGATGACTGTGGCGGGTAGTTTTGCACCGGACTGATAATGAGGTATCAGATCTCGGAAAAAGGAGACAGTGGAGGCTAAGACTTTGAGATTTGGAAAAAGGCGGTCATGTTCATTGTAGGTTCCTGAACTGTCCCCGATACTTCGTGATAAGGCGTCTGCCTTCTTGTTTTCTGTGCCTGGGATATAGGTTATTATGAAGTCGAACTGTAAGAAGAAATATGCCCATCGAGCATGTCGGGCATTGGTGCACTCCATTTGTTGTAGAACTCGGAGATTGCGGTGGTCAGTTCTGATCACGAAGGAATGGGTTGCACCTTGTAAGAGATGCAGCCATTCTTGGCAGGCTAACTTGATTGCTAAGAGTTCTCTCTCTAAGACGGAGTAGTTCCGTTCACTACTGGTGAGGGTCTTCGAGAAATACGCCACCGGGTGTTCGTAGCCATCAGCTGTCTTCTGTAATAGGATGGCGCCTACTGCTCCTATCGAAGCATCCGTCTCCAGGATGTATGGTATGGTCTGGTCCGGCTGTATCAAAATGGGAGTGGAGGAGAAACATTCCTTAAGAGTCTGAATAGCTCTCCTTTGTTCATCACCCAAGGCAAACTTGACTCCTTTCTTGAGCAGGGATCTGAGAGGAAGCACTAGGTTGGAGAAGGTAGGTATAAATCTTCTATAAAAGTTGGCTAACCCTAAGAAGCTTTGTAGCTCTTTGATAGTGCTGGGTTCTCTCCAATCCATGATAGCCTTGACCTTGGCTGGGTCCATCTCTATGCCTTCACCTGATAAAACAAATCCCAGGTAGGATACGGACGTGGTCTCGAACTTGCATTTTTCCGGTTTCACCAAAAGCTGGTGTTCAAGAAGTCGTTGGAGTACCTTTCTCACCAGTGACCTGTGTTTGGTTAACGACCGAGAGTATACCAGGATATCGTCCAGGTACACCACCACCGAGACGAACAACATGTCTGTGAACACCTTATCCATATACCTCTGAAAGACAGCGGGGGCGTTGACCAGGCCGAATGGCATCACCCGGTATTCGAATAACCCGAAAGGAGTGCGAAACGCGGTCTTCCACACGTCGCCTTTTCTTATTCTTAGGAGATGGTAGGCGCCTCTTAGATCCAGTTTGGTAAAATATACAGCTCCTTGCACTGCCTCCAAGATGTCTCGGATCAATGGCATAGGATACCGGTCTCTGATCGTCACCTTATTAAGCCCTCTGTAGTCAATACATGGACGCAGTTCGGCGCTGTCTTTCTTTGGTATAAAGAATAAGGAGGCTCCACAGGCTGATCTCGACTCTTGAATGAGCCCATTTTGGAGATTAGAGTCCAGATATTCTCGTAGGACCTTCCTTTCTGGGAGTGACAAAGGGTACATCCACCCGAAAGGAATCACTGCTTCAGGTACTAAGTCAATGCCGCAATCTTCTGGTCTGTTGGGGGGTAGATCACGGGGTTGAATGTCTATGAATACCTCAGAGAATTCGAGATATTGAGGTGGAACTGAGGCTATGATTGTCGAACTCTGAGTAGGAAGTGGTTCTGCTTTGGGATGAGTGGAGGAAATCATGTTGCCCATACAAGTTGACTTACAAAAGAGTGAGTTGAAGCTCACTCTATTAGCCTTCCAGTCGATGTGGGGATTGTGTTTCCTTAGCCATGGAATACCGATGACCAGAGGGAAATGGGCTGCTCTGATCTGATCGAAGACCAGATATTCCAAGTGATGGCTCATCTCCATTCTTAGTTGTATTGTTTCTGTGGTGATAGGACCAGATGACAGTGGTCGACCGTCTACGCCCTCTACCGGAATGGGAGTCATCTTAAGTTTGGTAGCTATGTGATGTTCTATAGCCCAGTTCGCATCCATGAAGTTACCTGCAGCTCCACAGTCCAGCATAGCAAGTACCTCAATGGAACTCGAAGGAGATAACCATAACCTGACTTGGAACACCATCAGGCTGTTTTCCTCAGGGTTGTTCATGGTTCTTGAGTGGTTGCAAGGGTACTTGGCACTTCCCCCGAGACTTCCCTTGCTGTAGATCGGGGGTTGAAGTTTTCCTTCCTCCGGGGTGGCACTTCCGGACAGTTTCTCAATAAGTGTTTAGCGGAACCACAATACATACATAACCCGGTCTCTCTTCTTCGTTTACGCTCTTCCGGTGTAAGGGGTCCCCGGGTAATTCCGACTTGCATGGGTTCTTCAGAAGGGGCGTTGGTCCGGGTTGCAGGAGAAGGGTTTGGTAGACTAATAGACTGAGGATTGCTCCTGGATCGTCTCTTTTCTTGCCGTCTTTCTGTTAACCGAAACTCAATCTGTAATGCCAAGGTCATCAGTTCTTGACAAGATACTGGTCGGGCTACACGAGCTAACTCGTCCTTGAGCTCGTCGTGGAGTCCTCTCCGGAATATAGTTTGTTGAGCTGAATCAGGCCAGTCTGCCTTAGCCGCTAGTCTCTGGAAGCGGGCGATGTAAGTCTGGACGTCTGTGTTCCCTTGTTCGACATACAGGATAGCTTCTAAGGAGGAGTAGAATACCTCTGTTCTGTCGAATCGTTCCTTGAAGCCTTCTATAAAATGATCATAATCAATCAAAGAAGGGTCGTTTCTGGCAACAAGAGGAGTGGCCCAAGTCAGAGCATTTCCTGTTAGATTGGCAATGATGAATCCAACCCTAGATCTTGCCGATTCATAGGCATGGGTACGGAAGGCAAAATACACACCACAGGCATCAAGGAATTCCTTCATTCCTCCCGGGTAACCATTGTACTTGCCGAAGGAAAGGGGCATCGCAGGTAGATCTCCACGGTCGTCTCTATGTAGGACTACCTGCTGTCGGAGCGCTATGTTCTCTGTCCTCAAAGCTTGGACTTCAACTGTGAGGTTCTGCATTGCCGCCACCAGCTCTTGATATTGTTCCAAGGAAGCCATGTTAGGGTTCGGGCGTTGTATTCTGTCCGGATCCAAGTCCACCTCCCCTTTCTCCTCACCTGAATCCTCCGAGGTACGTACACAAGGACCCCTCTCAACCTTGCCTGGCTTCTCCTTAGTCCTTGGAACCTTGCCTTTCTGTGTTCTGGTCTTCTTTTCGTGAAGATAAGGTCTGGCCCCTCTGGAGGCCACCTTGACAGAAGAGTGGACCTATCACCGGGGAACCCCAGGGGGCCAGCCTCAGCTCTAGGGAAAAAGCCTGAATGCAGAAAAAACCATAGTCCATAGATGGGTTCGGAAGGCAGGTCCTTTAGATGGTACAGATCTATAATTTGCAGTTCCAAGATGCCAGGGGTGATGACGTAGTCAGTGTAGCTGAAGGCAGGAATCTTAGAGGCTAAAGCCAAGATACGGAGTAAAGGGGTAGCAGACCCTGTGATAAGGGTAGGAAAGGGAAGGTATAGAAAAGAAAAGGAATACAGAAGTTAGAAGCAACAGGAAAGGGACTACCGTATCAAATCAGGGAGAAGGCAACAGGAATGCCTCAAGTAGTCTGAAGCAGCGCTAAACCAACGCGGTGAAACGGAAAGGAACAACTCGCTTGAAGGTATTGCGCCGAGAAGGTAGAAAAAGGTAGAATAAGCAACAGGGGCTTAAGAAACGCAGAGGCGGCAAGCACAGCGCTTCCGCGCCTGTTAAAGAAAGCAATTACCAGTCAGAAGGGCTGAGAGAACAGCCGATAGCAAGTCCAGTAAGGAAGCTCCTGTTCCCGGACACGGAACACGGTGCGAGAAGCACCCTCGCGGCTAGGGTACCAGGTAGAAGTAAGGTAGATATGAAAGTTTAGAGCAAAGGAAGAAATAGGGAAGCGGAGAGGCACCGCAGCAGATATAACAGCGGCACTCGTGACCACAGAGCAGAACTGTAGCGAGCACGAAGACAATAGAAAGGTAACGGACAAGGGATAAAGGGAAGGAACAAGGTGAAATAAGGGCTAGGAGGGTAATACACAGGGTGGCGATAATTCAAAGTCGGAGCGTTGAGAAAGTGAAACAACAGATACAACGCGCCGAAAAGTGGGCGGAGCCGGATTATATAAGCTCCAGCGCCATGTTGGGTGAGGACTAGACCGCTCACCGTCGGAACCGCCAGCGATACCAATGTTTCCAATCTTGAGTCCTGACAGCAGCAGTCCCAGATGGCACCCAAGGCGCCAAAACAGTGCACCTTGAATAGGGCTTTGGCAGATTCACCGCCGCATACATGCCAATATTCAGATGCACCTGGGAGGGAGATTTTCACAGGGGAATCGGGAGACTCATATTTCCCCATAGGAATGCATTGGGGATACAGTCATTTTAGGCGGGAGACTGCGAAAAATAGCAATATTTTTCACCTCAAAATCGGGAGGGTTGGCATGTATGCCTCCGCCATACCTCTCAACTCACACGTTTTTGGCAGGTGGCACCCGCCACTTAGGCAGCTTTCTCACCCACCAAGCTCCCTAAACGCCATGGGAATCAGTGGGCTTTCACCTGCCAAATACTAAATCGGGTGTTTTCACCCGCTCAAGGGCCATGAAAGGTTGAGCTATGCCTGCGCACACAAAGAATTAGCACACACCAGAGACGGTCAGGCCTCCATCTTTGTTTTTGCTTGGTGACGTGTTCCAGAATCACCACGTGAGTACCTGCGTGTGGACGCATCTGTGCGTGGCATCTGTTACATTCAAGAAGCAACGCTGAACAACTAGAGCACTAACACATGCTCTCACATACATGTCAACATTCTGAGGCACCTAGGAGGGAGATTTCACAAGAGAATTCGGGAGAAATTAATTTCCCAATAGGTATACATTGGGGCTAGAATTATTTTAGGCGTGAGAATGTGAAAAATAGCAATATTTTTAATTTCAAAATCGGGAGTCTCCCGCCTAAATCGGGAAGATTGGAATGTTTGCTCTCACATCCTGTCTCTTCTCACAGAACAATAGCCTCTGGAAGCTTGCCAGTTAATCAGTCAGATATATAGTCAATCAATTTTTTTGGAGCTCTCACCATTCTCTGAGGCCGTCTGGTTGTGGTGACATCTCTCACTTGTGTCATCTGGACTTCTTCCCCCAGTTGTATGGATTGTGGATCTTGGTCTTCATAGTTTAAGACCACATTGGCTTCCGTTTGCATGCTCCTCCTCCCTTGCTGCCGAAGGCTGTGGCGTCGCCCTTGTTGGTTTTTCTGGCTGGCTTGGCAGCTATTTAACATTAAATGAGAAATGTTTTTGCTAGTAGACTCAGCACATACATGCCAACATTCCAAAGCACCTGGGAGGGAGATTTCATCAGAGAAATAGGGATACATAGATTTTCCCATAGGAATGCATTGGGGCTATAATTATTTTTGGCGGGAGAACGTGAAAAATTGCAATAATTTTCATAGAAAAATCATGAGTTTCCCGCCTAAATTTGGAGGGTTGGCATGTCTGCCTCTTTGCGCAGTGACCATGCATCCATTGAGGAGGGAGAACCAGAACGTGCCTTGCATCCCGGAAGACCCTTCAACCAGAAGAAGAATCTGCGGCAAGATGGCCGTCGCTCATACAAACTTGCACCCATTCCCACTGCTCCCATGATAAACAGTTACCATGTGAGATACCCGCCCAGCAGACCTTATAACCCAGCAGTAGAGTGAATTCTGCCCAGAGTAAACAAAGAGACACAAGACGGAGCTGGAGACAGTTACATGGACAGACATGACTGAACAGCAAGACACCAAGCCACTTATCGTTAGAGACGTCATGACGACTTAGCCACGTCAGACATGAAGCACACGTGCCATCCACACACTTTGTACACAAACACACATTCAACTACACACAGAATACTGGTATACAGTTCTATAGTTAGAAGACGGTGACATATACATACTGCCTGCACGTTTATTATTTTGCCATTAGGCCTGCTAGAGCACTGCTGTAATGCAAGTGTTAAGTGACTTCAATTCAGCACTCCAACTAAGTCAATGCCTCGTCTGGGATGGCCAAGGGAAGCCCTTATTTATATATTTTTATGACAAGTTCATAGATCTGGATGATAAACCCTTGTATAACGGCCCTCTCTTTGAATCCCCCTGACCTCACTGAGACAAGAAGTAGGTTTGTTTTGCAAATTAAAAGATTTATTTGAAAAATTAAACAATATATATATCACACTTTTATGAATAAATTAATATTTGATAGCACACTTATGAATATGACAGTTATCAACAATGGATAATATTACACTAGCACACTTTTTTAAAATCACTTAGGAGTTGGTATAGAACGGATAAGGTAGCTGAGAATACTTTATGGTTTCAAGGAAATGCAATGATGGAAAATAATGCAGCACAGGGATAAACTGATATGGTTTCAACAAGAGATAATAATAATAATAATAATAATAATAATAATAATAATAATAATAATAATATAATAACTTTTCCCCTTGTGGCGATTCACTCCCCCCATGCAATATAAAGAGATGGAAGGGGAGAACACAATTTTCAGGAATATAATCAAATGCAATACAAATTCTAGTTCCCCCCTAGCAAGCTTAGAGCAACCGGTATGCTTTTAAAACATGCAGAAATACTTTTAATGTGATTTTCAATGCAGTGAAAAATATGCTAAAAATAATTTCAATTCCCTATAGGAGATTCAGGGTGGGTGACAGCTACTTTGAATTAGTTCAGGGCAACACTAGCAATGATTCATGAGGGATTATCAGGTTGGAAACGAATTTCAGCAATGGAAGCAAAAGACAGCTGTTTTTGACAGGTGAAGAAGTTTGAGTCAAATTGCAATTCGCAGCACTTTTTCTGACTGCGTCGAGCGCGCTTACGGAAAAACTATTAGGATCTTAGCTTTAAAATGAAAGTTACATCTCATTCCTAGCACATATGGTTCAAAAGATAGGGACGATTTAGTGGAGGTAGTTTCTCAAATTAAAGGAAAGCTCAGAATGACAAATGACACTTTCACAGGTTTGAAATCACAGAATGGACACACGATTTCTATGTGGTTCTAAATAGGTTGAAATGGATGGGATGAGATTGGTTCTGCACAGTTCTGGCTGGATACTCACACTACAAATTTGAAATAGGCCGTCAAGATCTGGTCAACAGGTTTAGACTGGATATCTGGCGGGTGGTTCTGAAGTCACAGCTATCTGGGTCAGCTCTTCCCTGCTGGTCTGGATCTCTGGTTCTGGCAAAAGTTCTTGGCACTGCCAGCGGTCTGGTATGGCCTCTCTGCAGTTCTGGATACAGTTCTGCTTTCTGGGTCTGGTTCTGGATACAGCACTGCTTTCTGGGTCTGGCACAGGGTTCTAGGCCAGAATCAAAACAGCTCGCCCGGCTGTTGAATAGTTTGGTTAGGTTGCTGGATTCTGCGGCCTCTGAAGGATTCAGATTGTGGACTAGGCCTCTCTTCTACAAGTTCTGAAGTCTGGATTCTAAGTTCTGGTTTTGGAGTCTTCTGGCAAAGCGCTTCACAAGAAATCAGTTTGAAGTGGAAAGTGAATGTCTCTACCTGGGTTTCAGTGGCTCTTTTTATTTCTTTTGAAAATGGGTGGGAAGGCTGACTTTCTATGCCCAACCCTCTGAGGATCCTGATAGGCTAGAGGATTCTCTGTCGCCTGACTGGGGAACTGAATTGTGAGTCATCCCGTGTCATGAGACATCATTTTTATGGCATACAGAAAGAACACTCCCCTTGTCACTTTGCACACAAATCTATTTTTTTGACTTAAATGCATATTTATCTATGTACAATTTGTCTAACATTATATGTCCAGTTAACATATTTTCTGTAGTGCCAAACCATCCGATCCCTGTCTTTGTAAGATGTTGTGTTCACTTCTGACACAATTCTGCCCTTTTCATCCAGAACACAATCTCTAAACTTTTCCAGAATTTACACAAATCTGCGCAAGGAATATGGGCATCAGATGATGAAGTGTCAGATTTTTAACATACAGGCATTTGGAGTAATACCCTATTTTCCGCTACTACCCCCCAGAACATACCACAGAGTCCTAACACCTCTTAAAATGTGCACAGAAAAATCACAGGAATAATGATATTGTTGATATAATTTTGACAATTTTGTACTATGAATTATCCATCTTTCTAAAATTATGCTCTGGCCCAGATGGGTGTGTTTAGGTCCCAAAGCACATGGGGGAATTTCTGGGTTGTCCCCGCCTCCAAGCACAGCTGGCTCACAGAGGCAGTGCCCCTTCCATTTCCTTCCAAGAGGAAGCCATTTACGACCCCTGATTTAGCAATTGCTTTGAGCAAAGGGAAGTTCATTGTTCTGTTTTCCTGCAGTCCCAGGCACCGCTCCCCTGATGCAATCAGAGCGATGTGATCTCCTTTTGGTGGGGAAGCAGAAGGCAGGCCAGGCCTGTGAATGCAGTTGCTGGGCAAGTTTCAACTCCTGTCAGGGTAGTTGCCGGGCAGAATTCAATCCCTTTAAGCCAGGCTTCAGCCAAAGGTCACTTTTGTTCCCATTTTTCTTCATTCAAATCAAACTTACAATTTTGACACATGCAGCTAGAACACTGATTCTAAGTTAAAAACTATGACATTTAAACAGTTGCAACCTATGTGACACTCAAAAGTAGGTCACTCATTTATTTTAAACATTTCGATTTTAGTGGCTTTAATCCCATCTCACTTAAGCTGCTGACATCCACAGCTCAGCCAGTTTTGTTATGAACAATTATTTAGGCTCTTCATCTTTCCAAATTTTGTATGCACACAAGACTTTATTCTACCAGACATCTGCTGGTGTTCAGTAAGATTTTTGAATATCTTGCAATGTTTGAAATAGGAATTTTGAGCTTGCATTCAGAGAAACAAAGGTGATTTCAAAGCGTTTTTTGAGCTAACACGCACTGCTGTATTTCCTTTGGCAGCACGTTTCACTCATGGTGCTTCTGGCCCATCACGCTCGCACTGGTGGGTGGCGGGTCAGGCGACCATTTTGGTGTCTGCAAAAACTGTGCGGTTTTCCTGGATTCTGGCGCAATTGTGGGCTTTTCGGCCATCTTGGATTTTCTAAGCCCACAGCACAAAATGGTGCAGCAGAAGAACTTGAACGTGGGTTGATACACCTGACAAGCCTCCCCGCCCGACTGCACTTTGATTTCGAGTCGAGGGGGAGTCGGGTGTAAAGGATGTTTTGACCCATTCGCTGGGATATCCGCATCATCTTCTTCCGATTCCACAGATGGCACAGTTCAGCATCTTTTCCTCCATCAGCGTGGATCGATCGGTTCTCCTTGCCGGTCCTGATGGTTGTATTGGGCGGTACCCCGGGCCCCTCGGATCTTTGCTCCCGGTCCCAGGGTCGTCCTCCTTGGTCAGTCTCCATGGTTTCATCTCTACTAGGATGACAAAGCAAAAGCGGCAGAAGCATATTCGTAGACATTTCCCCACCACTATTAATGGTGGGGCGAACATATACATTTTTTTGAAATCAGGAGACATTTGCATTCAAGAATCATAGAATTTTATAGGCTATATGTGGAATATTTTAGGGTTGGACTTGTATTACTCTGGAGCAGCCCCCTTTGGGATTGCAGAGGACTCCTCCAGTTGCTGCAGAGTGTGCCTGGGATGGTAACACTTTAGCTGATTTATAAGGACCCAATTGTCTTCCCCTTCCGCCAAACTGCCTTTGGGGATGCAGATCTTGTGGGCGACTGGGGAGATCTTGTGTACAATTTCAAAAGGTCCCTTCCATGTAGGCAGAAATTTCCACTGTTTGGCCTGGTTCCTTTGGAAATTGTATAGATAGACCCGGTCTCCCACATTGTATTCTTTCCTAGTAGTCTTTAAATCATAATGAGTCTTCATGCTATCGGCTGATCTTTCTAGGTTTCGCTGAGCATAGGCAAAAGCATGTTGGAGGTGTTTCCTTAAATTTTCAACGTACTCATGCGTTGTGGAGGCATTGATCAATGTTTGCTCGTGGGTCCTGTAAAGCAAATACTGGGGAAGCACCATCCTGCATCCAGTCATCAGCTCAAATGGTGACATTTTAGTTGCAGATGAAGGGGTAGATCTGATGGCCATTAGGACCAGAGGTAATCGGATATCCCAACTTGGCCCAGAATCTGCCACAAACTTTTTTAAGATGCTCACAATGGTTTGGTTGTAACGTTCTACTGCACCAGAAGAGGCTGGCCGGTAAACAATGTGTAGCTTCCTTTTAACCCCCAGTATCTCCCACATCTTAGTCATTACTTCACTGGTAAAATGGCGACCTCTGTCTGACTCAATCCTTTGGGGTAGACCAAAACGTGAAAAGATGTGGTTGAAGTTAGGCAGAAACCTGTGCAGTTCCCTCTGGGACCACTGCAAAAGTTTTAAGACTACAGGTGTTTGGCAGTAAACCCACTTGGTAGCAGTCTGTACCACACAGATTTACTTGGTAGCTGTGGCCGAGCAGTCAGACTTCCCTCAAGAAGAGTTAGGCAGTATACAGAGTATTCACAATAGGTCAGAAGAGCACAGTAGAGCAAGTAAACACTGATCAGAGCTTGGTATGAAAGAGATATAATACTTTATTTAAAACCACATCTAGAAAAACACACAGGCACTAATGGAAAGCAATCCAAAAACACGGTCACTAAAAGATATACACTCCCTTAGATGAATTTTAGACAAGTCTTAATTAAAGCCCCACTTATTTTCAGACAGCGGTGAGCACTTAACGTAGATGGCACTCTAATAATTTGTTTTAAAAGGGAGAGAAAAGCAGAGTATAAATTGAAACAGATCCCAACACTTTCATAAGAACAAAACAAGAGAGGGAGGCAAGTAAAACCGTGAAGTTAGAGTTCAGAAGGCCGGATCCACTTTAAGAGGATCAGAAGGAAATGTGTCCAAGGTCACACGGTTGAGGTGCCCAAGAGTCTTGAAAATGTTCAAAAAAGAGTTGGACCAAAAGAAAGGGACCCGTTAGAAGGTCAAGGCGGCCAACCCAGTCCAGAAGGTTAAGGCATTATTATTACCTTGTAGCAATCTTTAGAAAGGGAGGCCTGGCGGACACGGTACCTTAAAGTGGTGAGAAGACTCCAGCGGGGGTAGTTGTTCCTGGCAGCAGATGCAAGTCGGTGCTTCATCTGGGGGAAGAGGGGATCTCGTCGGGAAGGAAGACAGGAATCCGTTGCACTGCCAGGGTAGAAACCAGCCGTGGAGTTCTCAGGTAAAAGGAGCGGTCCTTTTGTTCGCGGTCCAGTGGTAAGTGGCTATCCGGTTGCCGGGGTGCTTGGCACGGGCAATTCGACCACAAGACGGCCTGGGATGCGAAGAGAAGAAGGTAAACTGGTTGTGCCCACCAGTCAGGGGAAGAAGCCTCTCCAGTCGGGAGATCTTCTCTGTCGTCGGGAAGTGGTGAGTCGGTTCCGCAGGGCTCCACCGGTGGTGTCGTCGTGGTAGGTCGGCTCAGCTTCTCCCTCGTCAGATTCTCAGGTCCTGTGGCGACTTCTGAAGTTCCAGTACCCAAAGCCCTGCTTTTATGCAGCACACCCCCATTCACTCAGCCTAGCTGTCAATCAAACATGCTAAGTGGTGAGCCGGCCGGCTCACCACTTGGGCCAATCACACAAGAGTGCGACTTGAGTTACCAAGGTAACTCAGTCCAGGGTGCCTAAACCCCCTCCCACACCCCATGTGGTACCCAGACAGAGTGGCACCACTTTTGGAGGCTTCTGTGGAGAAGCCCACCAAAAAGTGGAACAAAGGGCTCGACTTGGGTTGGAGTCACAGAAGAGAACACAAACGCCATTTTAGAATCGAGTCCTGGCAAAAAATACCAACCGGCGAATTAATATTAATTAAATAAACCGGCGGTATGTTCGAGGCTATGAGAATTACATAAGTAAAGTTGGTAGCCTCGAACAATGGGAAAATCCCATAGGGTTATATTCGCGGTCGAATATAAAAAGTAGTATCCACTGCCACCAGCCAAAACTCGATCAGGGCGGACGGAGACGTGCCCCCTCGACTAACAGACCCCGGGGCAATCGAATTGCACCGACCAGTACGCCCACAATATGATGGTTTGTACCGGTTTCTGTTAATAATTTGGGACTAGTAAAGCCAATGGTGACTTTACATGCCCTGGGAGACAGTAGTCAGTCCCAGGGTATGGGGTCTATGGTGGGGTGTCACTATGACACCCCTGTGTCACTGCATGGAAGGTGCTGTGTAACACACATAGTAAAAACACATGAGACCCTATGGAGTAAAGGACCCCATAGCCCATAAACCACATTAACAGTGAAAGGAAACCATAAATCATATCCAAGAGTCGGAGAAAAAGAGTCTCACTCTTGGCAGGAGAAAAAACAAACTCCAGAAATCCAGCAAAGCTGCTTGGGGACTCACTAGGTTAGGAAATTCAGCCTAAAGAGAGAATTCTCCCTAACACTCGCCCTCCCTCCCCCAGACTAAGGGACAGGAGGATTTAATCCACTCCTGGATGAATCTCATACCTCTAGTCAATGACATACATCCTAGAGAGACCATCAGCATTTTGGTGGTGACACCCTGACCTGTGCTCAATGGTGAAATCAAACCCTTGTAGGCAGATTGACCATCTCAATAGTTTTGGGTTTTCCCCTTTCATTTGCATTAACCATCTCAAGGGTTGGTGGTCAGTCTGAATGACAAAAGTAGAAACATACAAGTATGGCCTAAACTTCTTCAGAGCCCACACAATAGCAAAACACTCTCGTTCACTGGTTGCCACCTTGTTTCAGGATCCTTCAGTTTTCTACTGATGAAGCAAACGGGGTGCTCCCTACCCTTCCCATCCAGTTGATTGAGGACTGCACCTATTCCTACATTTGAAGCATCTGTTTGCACAATGAAAGTTTGATGGTAGTCAGGAGCTCTGAGTACTGGGGCTTGGCAAAGAGCCTTTTTCAGGGTTTCAAAGGCCTGATTGCATTCCTCATTCCACCTAACCTTTTTAGGGAATTTAGGAGAGGAGATGACATTCAGTGGAGAAGCTATGGACCCATAGTTCTCAATGAAATTCCTGTAATACCCAGTGAAGGCTCTCACTTGAGTCTAAGTAGTAGGTGTTGTGCAATTTTGCACAGCTTGTAACGCTCACCTGGCTCCCATGGAGGCGCTGGTCTGGTCTGGGTTGCTGTGGCCTCTTCAAGCGTGAAGCGCATAATTCGGACCACCGATTGAACAGGTCCCCCAAATCTTGCTTGTCGGGCCCGTAGGATTATCCTTCTGCAGATGAGAAAGGGGATTAACTGTCTGCCGAATAGTGTGCTTGCTCTGCCCTTCCCCCCTTCGTTCTTCTCTGATTCCTCCAAAACCCCCGGTTTAAGCTCACCTTATGGTTTGGAAGGATGAACTCTCCATCCTGCTTCTGGTGCATGGGCGCGCGTTCCTCCAGTTACTTCACTGGTTTTCAGAATGGCGCTGGCACATCCACTTGACTTTTCTGAGCAATACGCCGTAAGTATGAAGATACAAAAGTTCAAGTGTGAGCCTCCTTTTATGTTGTCTTTTCTGTCCTTTATTTCAGGTGCAGAACAAACGCGATGCGTTGAGAGGTTAAATTGCCGGTGGTAAAATCAGGTGAGTTAGTGATGAGGGCGACCCCTCTAAATGTCTTTATAATTCCCCAGTAATGTTTTTTGTCCTTTCCCCATAGGGGCCGGGGTGCGGTACTTGCCAAAGATACAGCGCCGACCCGAGATGTGGAATGATTCACCAAGAAAAGCCGGTAAGTAATATGGCTGAAAATGTCCTTTCCCCATAGGGTCCGGGGTGCGGTACCTGCCAAAGATGCGGCGCCGACCCGAGATGTGGAATGGTTCACCAAGAAAAGCCGGTAAGTAATATGGCTGAAAATTCGGCTTTCCTCTTGTGTTCCCTTGCTCACCTTTTGTCTCTTTTCTCTCCCCTAGGGGCAGAGATGTGGCGACCGGTGCTGAGAGCCGCGATGGAGCCGGGCGGCGTCTCGGGAACAGGTGAGTGAAGCGCGGCGCTGCAGAGAGCAACGCGGTGCTTTTAAATGGAAGTCTTCCTTCAGGAATGCTGGCGTGAAGATTCCGGATGCAGGTAGGAAGGTTGAATAAGTTCTTGGTTTTCACCTTTCTCTTCTCTTATTCCCTTACAGGTGTTCCAGGTTCGAGGCGGGCGTGGCTGGAGTCCAGGTGCAGGAGCAGACACAGTGAGCGTTCAGCTGCTGGGATGCAGAACAACGCGAAGCACGTGTGGCTGTCCGGGCGTGGCTTAAATAGCTTTGGAAGAAGTTCCAGGTGAGTATTCTTCCACAGCCCCACCCAAGTAACAAAATAGTTCCATCAGAAAAATAGTTCCTCCTAAGCCTCATTTGGCTTGGTTCTTCATGCAGCATGGTCTGCATCAGGTGAGTGTGCAGCATGGTCTGCTTCAGGTAAGTGCACCCAACACTTCCCCTTATGAGCATATGGCGCCAGGACTGATGTCCAACATGAGCCTGGTGCCAACGGCACCAGGACAGAGTCCAAAGAGCCCCTATAAAGATCTGCTGGGCTTTTACCCGGGGGCGTGATGCCTGCTCCCGGGGGTAGGCATCATGACAGCACTCCCCCCCAAGGCCCCTCCCAAGGTCTTTTCCCCAGGAGGTTTTGGTTTGTTCGGGAAATTCCGATGGAACCTTTTTACTAGCCGAGGTGCATGTACGTGGTCGCTGAGTTCCCAAGATCTTTCCTGAGGCCCGTACCCCTTCCAATCAATTAGATAGAAAAGTTTTGATTTTGAGATCTTAGAGTCCAAGATGTTCTTCACCTCGAATTCAGGCTCCCCATCTATCTGGACTGGCTCTGGTGGCTTTATTAATCTGGTTTCTGGTTGCACTGGTTTCAAAAGCGACACATGAACAACAGGATGAATCCGCATGTTAGCTGGTAGATCTAGCTTGACTGCCACTGGGTTAATTATAGCTTTGATCGAATAAGGGTCTAAATACCTTGGATTAAAAGTCCGGGGTCCCTTGAGAGATAAGTGTTTGGTAGCCAAACATACTTGATCCCCTATTTGGTATGGAGGCGCCTCCTTTCGATGCAGATCCGCATTCTTTTTGTATTTCCCTTTCGCATGTTGTAAGTGTGCAGTAGCATCCTTGAAGGCTTGAGTAATCGTAGAATGCAAATGGTCCACTGCAGGCATTTCGAGGCTCAAAGGTGAGTCCAAGTCTGAAGTACGAGGGTGATGTCCATATAGGGTGTAAAAGGGGCTCTGACCAGTTCCAGAGTGTATCGAGTTATTGTATGCATATTCAGCCACCCATAAAATATCCTTCCAATTACCCTCCGATTGGTGCAACATACATCGTAGATATTGTTCAAGGGTCTGGTTCGTTCTCTCCGTTTGACCATCAGTCTGTGGGTGGTAGCTGGTTGAGAGTCTTATGTCGATTTGTGCCAGTTGACAACACTTTTTCCAAAAATGAGAAATAAACTGGCTTCCCCGATCGGAGATTAGTATGGACGGGAATCCATGCAGACGGATGATATTTTCTAGGAATTCCTTGGCAAGAACAAAAGCTGAAGGTAATCCTTTCAAGGGAATAAAATGGGCCATCTTGGAAAATAAATCCACCACAACCAGAATAGTATTGTATCCATTACAAGAGGTTAGGTCCGTGATAAAATCTAGTGACAAGGTGTGCCAAGGTGCTGGTGGAATGTCTAAGGGTTGAAGAAGATTGGCGGGTTTTGTTTTTTGACCTTTGTTTTGGGCGCAAACTCCACAGGACATCATGAAAGATTTAATATCCTTTCGCCAGGACGGCCACCAGAATTGTCGTTTAATTCTTTCCTCTGTTTTGGCAATGCCAGGATGTCCTTCCATCAGAGTATCGTGATGATGGGAAATAACCAGTTCTTGCAATTCCTTTTCTGGCAAAAATAAACGTCCTTGGAAGTAAGGTAAGCCATCGTTGATTGAAAAGGCAGATCCCCTCTTGATCCAATCCTGCAAGGCTGAAGAGTCCAGGAATAGTTTTACCCGTGCTTGAATGTCTTCAAGGGTTTGTAAAGTGGTTATCCCCAAGATTCTTTGTTCGGGAATTATCAACACAGGTTCTGAGTTTGTGTCCATTTCTCCCATTCCAATTCGAGATAGCGCGTCCGCTTTGCAATTCTTACAGCCGGGACGGTAGGTGATTACAAAATCAAACTCAGCAAAGAATAAAGCCCATTGGAGCTGTCGTGAAGACTGAGCCTTGGCAGTTTTTAAATATTGTAAATTTCGGTGATCAGTGATCACGGTGATGGTATGTATGCCTGGCGCCAAGAAGATAATGCCGCCAAGCCTTAAAGGCGGACTTAATGGCTAATAATTCCTTATCGGTGATTGCATAATTTATCTCCGGCGGCGAGAACTTTCTGGACCAAAATGCTACAGGGTGCAGTTGGTTGGTTTCGGGGTCTCTCTGAGACAGGACAGCTCCCATGGCTAAGCTGGATGCGTCGGTTTCGACTATATATGGGAGATCAGGACGCGGGTGTTTCAAAATAGGTGCGGACGTAAATTTAGCTTTTAATTCCTGAAAGGCCTGTTCAGCTTCCTCGGTCCATTCAAAATGTTTATTCTTCCGCAAGAGTGCAGTGATGGGTTGCAACACCCGTGAAAATTCCGAGATAAACCTGCGATAAAAATTGGCAAAACCAAGCATGCTTTGGACAACTTTCACCGAACTAGGTGATGGCCATTTGAGGATGGCATCCACTTTCCGTGAGTCCATTCGGACCCCTTTAGGTGTCAGGATGAATCCAAGAAACTCAACCTTGGTGGTATGGAAAACGCATTTTTCCAGCTTTGCGAACAGTTTGTGCTGGCGCAATTTCTCAAGGACGGCCCTGACATGTTTTCTGTGATCAGATTCCGAAGAGAAGTACACCAGAATGTCATCGATATACACGACAACACAGACATCGATGAGTTCCCGAAGGACATCATTCATGAAGAATTGGAAGGCAGCAGGCGCGTTGCACAACCCGAAAGGCATCACCTGGTATTCGAATAGTCCATATTTTGTACGGAAGGCCGTTTTCCATTCGTCACCTTCTTTTACTCGTACCAGATGATAAGCCCTCCGGAGATCTAACTTGGTGTATATGCAAGCGTCCTTCACCTGGTCAAGGAGTTCAGGGATCAAAGGCAGAGGGTAACGATTTTTAACAGTTATCTGGTTCAATGCGCGGTAATCGATACATGTTCTAAGATCGCCTTCTTTTTTTTGGCACGAAGAACAAAGCCGAGGATGCCGGAGACTTTGACGGGCGAATGAAACCATTGGCTAGGTATTGGTCTAAATATTGTCTCAAATGCAGATTCTCCGGCTCAGTAAGGGCATAAATCCTGCTACAAGGGGGTTGTGCACCGGGCACCAGATCGATTTGGCAATCGTACGATCTGTGAGGAGGTAACGTGTTGGCCTGTTCCTTTTGGAAGACGTCCTGAAAGTCTTGGTATTCCGGATTTAGTTGTATGGAGACAGAGGTTACTGATGCTAGACTGATCTTCAGATTTTCTGGGTAGCAGGTTTGTGCACACTCCGGAAAGTTTATTCTCTTCGCTCGCCAATCAATTCGAGGATTATGTGTCTCTAACCAAGGGATTCCGAGAATAACCTGAAACTGTGGAGCCTTGATTACATCAAACACAACTGCCTCCCGATGGCCGTCCGGACCTACAAGTGTCACCTCAGCTGTGGAATGTGTTACCGGTCCCAAGGCAATTTCGGTTCCATCAACTGTGGTGATGACATCTTTGCTGGTTTTAAGACGCAGGGGAAGGTTAATCCTGGAGACCAATTCACGATCCACGTAGTTGCCTATTGCCCCACTATCGATGTATGCCTTTATTGCATGCAACCGCTTAGGCTGTTCCGGATCTACGAGGACCATTGGCACAGTGAAATGCGAGGTCTGAGAGTTTGTTTTCAAGCCCGGCAAGCGGACCCCTACGCTTGTCGGGCGGGGTCGTTTCCCGATACAGAGGTTTCATGGATTTTATCAGCGGCTCCTACCACCTTCCTGGGCGGCCTTGCCGGGCAATCTCGTAGAAAGTGTCCAGAGGATCCACAATAAAGACATAAGTGCATCTGCCGTCTTCTTTCACGTTCCTTTTGCGTTAAAGGTCCTTTAAGTCCTCCGATTTGCATTGGCTCAGAAGCTTCAGCCCCTTGAGGTTAGCGTGGGCCTTGACTAACACCCGGGTCTCAAACTTGGACCGATCAGCTTTTCTGTTTTGCAGTCTGTGATCCAATTGGACCACTAAGTCTATATATTCTGAGCATTCTTGGGGCAGATTTACAACTTGGGCCAGGACATCTTTCAGTTCTCCGCGTAGACCTCGATAAAATAACGTGATTCTTTTATCTTCTGGCCACCCAGTTTCCACAATTAGTCTATTAAAGGTTGCAATGTAGGAAAGGAGGTCTTGATTGCCCTGTCGCAGAGATAGAAGTTCGTCATCTAGAGCCTGCCCCTGGGAGTGACGAGCAAATAACCTTTCCATGCTTGCTTGAAATCCTTGAAAATCACGAAGAATTGGGTCATCTTGAGTTACCAGTGGAACTGACCAATCGGCAGCACTGCCGCTGAGATATGACAATACAAAGGCTACCTTGGTCTGGTCATTAGGGAAGACCCCAGGTCTGCACAGGAAATACAAACGACACTGAATCATGAATACGGCGAATCGTTTGGGGTCCCCAGCAAAGCGTTCGGGTGGGGCCAGCGGCATGTTTCCAGGTAGATTTATCTGCACCGGGTTACTGGAAAGCACAGGAGCGGGGTTCCCTCCGGAACGGGGTAAAGGGGTTTGTCCAGCTTGACCTTGCAAAAGCTGTCTAGCCAGGTCATCAGCTCTTTCCTTGGTTACAATCACTTCCCTCCTGAGAGCATTAGTTTCTTGACGAGCGGCGTGTACTTTGGCCTGTAATTCCCCCAGTAGTTGGGCCAACTGGTCAGTCTCAGACGTTTCCATAGCGCCTGGGTGGGAATTTGTAGGAAGGCTTCCCGTTCTGTAACGCTCACCTGGCTCCCACGGAGGCGCTGGTCTAGTCTGGGTTGCTGTGGCCTCTTCAGGCGTGATGCGCAGAATTCGGACCACCGATTGAACAGGTCCCCCAAATCTTGCTTGTCGGGCCCGTAGGATTATCCTTCTGCAGATGAGAAAGGGGATTAACTGTCTGCCAAATAGTGTGCTTGCTCACCCCTTCCCCCCTTCGTTCTTCTCTGATTCCTCCAAAACCCCCGGTTTAAGCTCACCTTATGGTTTGGAAAGATGAACTCTCCATCCTGCTTCTGGTGCAGGGGCGCGCCTTCGTCCAGTTACTTCACTGGTTTTCAGAATGGTGCTGGCACATTCACTTGACTTTTCTGAGCAATACGCTGTAAGTATGAAGATGCAAAAGTTCAAGTGTGAGCCTCCTTTTATGTTGTCTTTTCTGTCCTTTATTTCAGGTGCAGAACAAAGGCGATGCGTTGAGAGGTTAAATTGCCGGTGGTAAAATCAGGTGAGTTAGTGATGAGGGCGAACCCTCTAAATGTCTTTATAATTCCCCAGTAATGTCTTTTGTCCTTTCCCTCTTTGGTACCTGCCAAAGATGCGGCGCCGACCCGAGATGTGGAATGATTCACCAAGAAAACCCGGTAAGTAATATGGCTGAAAAAATGTCCTTTCCCCATAGGGGCCGGGGTGCGGTACCTTCCAAAGATGCGGTGCCGACCCGAGATGTGGAATGGTTCACCAAGAAAAGCCGGTAAGTAATATGGCTGAAAATTCGGCTTTCCTCTTGTGTTCCCTTGCTCACCTTTTGTCTCTTCTTCTCTCCCCTAGGTGCAGAGATGTGGCGACCGGTGCTGAGAGCCGCGATGGAGCCGGGCGGCGTCTCGGGAACAAGTGAGTGAAGCACGGCGCTGCAGCGAGCAACGCGGTGCTTTTAAATGGAAGTCTTCCTTCAGGAATGCTGGAGTGAAGATTCCGGATGCAGGTAAGAAGGTTGAATAAGTTCTTAGTTTTCACCTTTCTCTTCTCTTATTCCCTTAGAGGTGTTCCAGGTTCGAGGCGGGCGTGGCTGGAGTCCAGGTGCAGACACGGTGTGCGTTCAGCTGCTGGGATGCAGAACAACGCGAAGCACGTGTGGCTGTCCGGGCGTGGCTTAAATAGCTTTGGAAGAGGTTCCAGGTGAGTATTCTTCCACAGCCCCACCCAAGTAACAAAATAGTTCCATCAGAAAAATAGTTCCTCCTAAGCCTCATTTGGCTTGGTTCTTCATGCAGCATGCTATGCATCAGGTGAGTGTGCAGCATGGTCTGCTTCAGGTAAGTGCACCCAACACTTCCCCTTATGAGCCTGGCGCTTTTGGCGCCAGGACTGATGTCCAACATGAGCCTGGCGCCAACGGCGCCAGGACAGAGTCCAAAGAGCCCCTATAAAGGGCCGCTGGGCTTTTACTGGGGGGCGTGATGCCTGCTCCTGGGGGTGCTGGGCCTGGCCTGGTGCTCCGGGGGTAGGCATCATGACACAGCTTCAATCTTACTGGGCAAAGGCCTTATTTCGCCACCTCCTACCTCATGTCCAAGGTAGACCACTTTACTCTGTCCAATCTGGCATTTACTCGCCTTTATGGTCAGATTGGCCTTTCCAAGAGCCTGCAAAACATATCTCAGATGGCCAACATGTTCTTCCCAGGAATTGCTGAACACTGCTATGTCATCCAAGTATGCCATGCAGAAGTCCTCCATCCCTTTCAGAACCTGGTTTACCATCCTTTGAAATGTAGCAGGTGCATTTTTCAATCCAAAAGGCACAACCTTAAACTGGTATAAGCCAACTGGGGTAGAAAATGCAGTTTTCACCTTGGCATGGTCTGTCAGGACTATTTGCCAATAGCCTGACCTCAAGTCAAATGTGCTGAGGAACTTGGCTGCACCAAGTCTATCCACCAACTCATCTGTCCTTGGCAAAGGGTGGCCATCAGTCTTAGTGACTGCATTAAGAGCTCTGTAATCCACACAGAATCTAAGTTCTTTAGATCCTGCCTTTGGTACTAACACAACTGGGCTAGACCATGGACTAGTAGAGGGCTCTATTACCCCGAGATCAAGCATCTTGCTGACCTCACCTTTGATGTGGGTTCTTACATTTTCTGACATTCAATATCCTCTGATTTTGACTGGCAGACAGTCACCAGTGAGTATATCATGCTGTCCCCAAGGGGTCAAGCCTGGTGAAATTGAGAACAGGGAGGCAAACTGATTCAACATGGATTTGCACTCTTCCTGTTGTTCAGGTGTCAGATTTGAAGAGAGATTTACTCCTTCAATCTTTTTGTCTAAAGGTAAGCCTCTGAGGCTCTCTTCTTCTTCCTCTGATGATGCTAGAAGCAAAGCTCCTACATCAGGTCTGGAGACATACGCTTTTAGTCTATTGGTGTGGAAGACTGTTGGAGCCTCCTTGGGATTGCCCAAGTCCACCAGATAGTTGACCTCTCCAAGTTTACCCACAACTTTGAAGGGTCCCATCCATTTGTCTTGCAAGGCCCTCTGCCTTGTGGGAATCATAATGAGAACGAGCTGGTCCTGAGTAAACTCAACCATGTTAGCCTTTTGGTCATGCCAGTGCTTGACCAATGCTTGTCCAGCTTTCAAGTTGTCACTTGCTTCTGCCATTATTTGTGACATTCTCCTTCGGAGACCTATCACATAGTCAGTCACTCTGACTGGCTTGGGGGAAGGAGCACTCTCCAACCCCTCCTTGATCAGGGCCAATGGACCTCTGACCGGATGACCATCAAGAAGTTCAAAGGGAGAATAACCTACTCCCTCTTGAGGGACTTCTCTATAAGCAAAGAGAAGGCATGGCAGTAGAGGGTCCCACTTTCTTTTAAGGGGGTCCTCTAAAGCACCTATCATGCTCTTCATGGTTCTGTTGAACCTTTTAACCAGTCCATTTGTCTGAGGGTGGTATGCGGTTGAGAACTTGTAAGTAACTCTGCAGGTTTTCCACATGGCTTTCATGTAGTCGGACATAAAATTCGACCCCCTGTCAGAGATTACTTCCTTAGGAAACCCAACCCTGGTAAAAATACCAAGGAGGGCCTTAGCCACAGCCGGAGCTGTAACAGTCCTCACAGGAATTGCCTCAGGGTACCTAGTAGCATGGTCTACTACAACAAGTATAAACCTGTTGCCTGAGGAGGTTGAGGATCAAGGGGACCAACAATGTCAATCCCTACTCTCTCAAATGGGACTCTCACTACAGGGAGAGGCACTAAAGATGCCACACTTTGGGAGCCAACCTTACCAGAAGTCTTGCAGGTGTGGCAGCTCCTGCAGTATTTATCTACTTCAGCCCCCATCTTTGGCCAATAAAAGTAGAGTGAGAGCCTTTCCTTAGTCTTCTTGAAACTCAAGTGACCAGCCAAAGGAATCTCATGGGCTAACTGCAAGAACTGTGGTCTGTTCTCTGGGGGTACTACAAGTCGTTTGTTGTCCCCAGGTGCAGACTCCATTGGTTCACTGTAGAAGAGGCCATCTTCCCAGTGTAACCTATATTTCCCAGGCTCTTGCCCTTCAGCCTGAGCATCTGCCTGGTGGCAAAGACCTTCCAGAGTTGGACATTCTCTCTGTCCCTTACTGAAGTCTGCCCTGTTGGGTCCACCTTCTGCCAGTAAAGACTGCACCTCAGGATGGTCAACAGGACCCAGATCTGCAATGAGTTCCTGGCCTTCCACTAGCTCTTCTTCAGAGTCTAGTTCAACCACACAGGGTTGTACCTCCCTCTCAGCCTCAGCTGGAGGGGGAGTTACTGGTGTAACTTTGGACAACCTAGGGGATGTCCTTGTTGGCTACACTGGAGTGCTGGCTGTGAGGTCCTTTTTTAGAAGTTTTAGGTTTCCCTTTTCCTTCTAGTTTCTTAGAGACAGCAGCCGACATCTCCAGTGGAGTAGGAGTGATCTATTTCTGTATCTTCTCCTTGGGAGTACCTCTCATGGTTCTCTCCCTTGCAGGTCTGGTGAGCTCCTGTAACCTTTTACTAGGAGG
The DNA here is from genome assembly GCF_040938575.1 of Ambystoma mexicanum. Taxonomy (NCBI): domain Eukaryota; kingdom Metazoa; phylum Chordata; class Amphibia; order Caudata; family Ambystomatidae; genus Ambystoma; species Ambystoma mexicanum. The sequence continues at coordinate 302,550,642 of NC_090935.1, read as the reverse complement.
TCTGGGGGTATGTGACACTACTCCAAGAGTTTTTAAGTCATTACCCAGCAGAAGCCTTCCTGGCACCTCACTTTGTATGCTGACAGGTATCTTCACAGGCATGTCATTACACTGGATGAGAACTGGTAATTGGGGAAGCATCTGCACAGGCCCTACAGCTAACTTGGTGAGGCGTTTGGGTGCCTTAGCAACATCCTCAGCCTGAAAAAAAGATTTGTCCACCACAGTTATGCTGGCCCCAGTGTCCCTAATGGCAGGAGTCTCCTGACCATTCACCTGGGCACTGTCCTTATAATACTCTTTAGTATTATCTGGGAAAGTTCTGTTGTTCCCACAACCCCAGAGACACTAAGAAAACACTGGCTGAGACTCCAATGGGTTCATCAGCCAGCAATAGAAAGTTTCTACCTGCCATTTGTACTTCCTCCTCTGGAGTGAAGGATAAGGAGACAAGCTGGAGCCCTGAAGGTTCACCCTTGCATCTGGTATCTCCTTTCACATGGTCAGTAGAGCCACAAACAAAGCATTTACCAAATAGTTTCTGGAATGGTGGCTTGTTCTGACCTTCTTCTGGTTTGGCACCAGGAGGTACACTAGCCTGATTTGGTTTCCCTTGTGGCTTACCCTTTTGGTTTTGTTTGGGGCCCTCTTTGGAATTGGAATTATTAGAATTCTCTTTGGAGTCCTTTTTTGGCTGTTTTCCCTCTTCCTTTTTCTGAGTAGCCCCAGAATCCTTGTGAGTGGCCCTGTTGGCAAGCCACAAGTCAGCAGCCTTAGCTAACTTCCTGGAATCTAATTCCTTTGAATCAGCCAAGTGCTGTCTGAGCTCAGGAGAGCAGGCATCATAAATTGACTGCAACATGACAAGATTCTTCATTCCTTCATAAGTGTTAACTCTGTAACCCTTAATCCATCCCTCTAAGTTTTTCAAACTTTCACTCACCCAGGTAGCCCAAGGGGTACCATCATGCTTTCTGAGAGTCCAAAACCTCTTAAGGTACTGGGAAGGGGTCTTCCCAAATCTAGCTATCAAAGCTAGTTTCACACATTCATAATCCTTCTTATCCACCTCTCCCAACTCCATTACCACATCAGTTGCAACAGGGGGAAGCCTAGAGAACAACCAGGGAAGTAACTCATTCCCTGTGATGTCCTGGAGCCCATGATTATACTCAAACATTTTTAACCAATGCAACACATCCAACTTAGGTTCATACATACCCACTAATTCCTTAGGCATCCGGGGTCTTTTGGGACTGGAACTCCTAGAGGAACCAGAGGAGAGAGAAGCATTTTCCACAGACAACTTCTTCATTTCTAGTTCATGATTAAGCTCTATTTCACTGAGTCTTAACTCAGCTTGCTTCTGCTCAGCCTTGCCATTCATTCTTCTGAACTCTAGCTCTTGGTTTCTTTCTGATTGAGCAATAAAACGTTTGTACTCTAATTCAAGCTTCATTTGTTCGAGTTCAAAATAAGCAGGGTTACATGTAGGACCTGGTATAGGCCCAATAGGTACAGCAGGTAAGGCAGACAGAGGCTCAGAGTGGCTAACTTCATTAGGTTCACTTTCCTCTTCTGACTCATTATCAAGACTTTGATTCAGATCAATACCATCACTGTTTTCTACATTTGCTGGGGGGGCGGGGGGTAGATTCTTCTGTACCTCCCAGACTTTGGTTTTCTAACAATCTTTCTATAAGTTCCATTTTCTTGCCCTTCTCAGAGAGATTCTTATGTCTACACAATAATTTTAAGCAATCAGCAGTTTTGGCAGACAATGATTCTAGGGTATAACTCTCCATAGCAGACATAGTTAGAAAATCAGCTTTTTAGTGCTAAGCTCTGTGGTTAGTTGTCCTATAGTGTTCAAAAAGCACTCTAAAGTGTATACCCAAAACAAATCTCACCGCTGTACACTAGTGGTAGGCAGAAACCTGTGCAGTTCCCTCTGGGACCACTGCAAAAAATTTAAGACTACAGGTGTTTGGCAGTAAACCCACTTGGTAGCAGTCTGTACCACCCAGATTTACTTGGTAGCTGTGGCTGAGCAGTCAGACTTCCCTCAAGAAGAGTTAGGCAGTATACAGAGTATTCACAATAGGTCAGACGAGCACAGTAGAGCAAGTAAACACTGATCAGAGCTTGGTGTAAAAGTGTCAGCACCAACTTCGAATACAGTTGTAGAACCCTTTTTTATCTCTTCAACCTCCTCACCTGTGGAGTCAAAATCCTCCTCAACTGGGCTGAGCGCTCGATGTGCCGTGTAGTCCTTTTCTTTTTTCCGAGGCTGAGCGTGTCTCCCACAAGAGGAAGCCACAGTGAGAGCGTGTAAATGCGCCCTGACCGTGTCCCCCTCCCGGGAGGGACAAGAAAGGGGGAAAAAAGCCAGAATAGGCAAAAAACCCCTGGAACCGGCAGGTATCCTGATGGTAGCTGGGCGTGTAAGCAGATGATCAACGGGAGAAGGCAGCAACAGGACCCAGTAGGAAATGTACACTCCAGCATACACCGGAAGCAAAAGTAAACAAAGCCAAAGGCAGAAAGCCGGGCACGAAGGAGGGAAAGTAGGAAGGAGGGAGAGAACAGAAGGCGGGGACCTGAGAAGGACCAGGAAGAGTAAGAGAGGTGAAAGAGGAAAGGCTCGAGGAGCAAGAGGAAAACAGCGTGTAGCAAGACCGCGGCCGCGAGGAAAAGCAGCTGACCGTGGAAGGTTGCAACGCGCTGGACCCAGGGAGAGGAGTGGTTAAATACCGCTACGGTCATCCTAGCGGAGAAAGACTAGACCGTTTATTGAACGTAGCATCAACGTGACGGAAATCAGGAAGTCCGTAAGCGGCAGCGGGGCCAAAGACGCCAGGTGAGAAAGCGGCGCATGACAGCATGCCCCCCGCCAAGGCCCAGGCCACCCGGTTTACCGGGATGTAAACGGTGAAACTTCCGGAGAAGGACAGGAGCATGGATGTGTGCTTTTGGTTCCCAAGAGTCCTCAGCATGGGAAAAACCCTTCCAATGCACCAGGTATTCCAGGCGCCCTTTCCGGTACCTGGAGTCCAGCAACCTGGATACTTCATACTCAGGTGTATCAGGTGAGTGAGAGAGAATGGGAAAAGGGCGAGCCCTTAGTGACTGTTCGGCACTCTTCAACAGAGATGCGTGAAACACTGGGTGAATTCGCCTAAGAGAATGTGGCAGCTTTAGGCGGAAGGCCACTGGATTAATCTTGGCAGTAATGGGATAGGGACCAATAAACCTGGGGGACAGCTTAGACGGGCGAGACCATCTAGGAAGGTATTTGGTGGATAACCACACCTTGGAGCCAACGTCCCAACCAGGTACTACCTGCCGGTGCCAGTCGGCTTGCCTCTTATATGCCTGGAGGCTATCTCTGAGGTTCACCTTAGCTTTGTCTTGGATGTCCCTTATACGGAGTAGTGCCTCCTCTACCGCCGGAAGTGCAGGTTTGCAGGAAAAATGGGGAATGATGGCTCGGGGGTGAAATCCATATGAGCAATAGAAAGGAGACATCTTGCTTGCGGAATGACTGGCATTATTATATGCGAACTCCGCCGTCGGCAGCATATCCACCCAGTTGTCTTGTTCCAGATTGGTGTAGGTGCGCAAATATTGTTCCAAGGTAGCGTTTAACCGCTCTGTCTGCCCATTGGTATGGGGATGATATCCTGATGATAATGCACGGTGAATATTAAGAGCGGCACATAAGGACTTCCAAAATTTGGAGACGTATTGGCTCCCTCGGTCTGATACTATCTTGTCTGGGAGACCATGGAGTCAAAACACATCTTTAATGAAAACCAATGCCATAGCATCGGCAGTTGGTATACCAGGGAGTGGAGAGAAATGAGCCATCTTGGTGAGGGAGTCGATGGACACCATTATGCATGAACATCCTTGAGACAAAGGTAAGTCCACAATGAAATCAGTAGATACATGACTCCACGGACGCTCCGGGATGGAATCTTGTTGCAGCAAACCTATGGGTTTTTTTGTGTTATTTTTACTTTGACAGCAGACTCTGCAGGACCTGACGTAACGCTTAACATCTCCCGACAAACTTGGCCAGTAAAAAGCTCTACTGATCAAGTCCAAGGTACTCGCCTGTCCCCTATGGCCTGCCGTCTGATGATCATGGCACCAGGACAATATGTCTTTCTGAAGAGGTTTAGATGGTACCCAGATCCTCTGATTCTTCAGGAACAAACCATCCTTTTGAATCATGCCGCGGGGTTCTGGATGTAAAGAGACGGCTTCTTTTATCCGTTGAAACAAGGAGGAGATAGTGGCAACAATGCGGTTTCTGGGAAACAACTTCTCCGGGCAGGATGGGGCAACCTGGGAGGAGAGAGACTTCCTGGACAGGGCATCTGCCAAAGCATTTTGGCTTCCAGGAATATAAGTGATGGTAAAGTCATATTGTGAGAAAAAATGCGCCCATCGGGCTTGTCTGGAATTGATGCACTCCATAGACTGTAGAACTTGTAAATTCTTATGGTCAGTCCGGATTACAAAAGGGTGGCTGCACCCCTGTAGGAGGTGTCTCCAAACTTCACATGCTTTTTTCATGGCCAGAAGTTCACGTTCAATTACGGAATAATTCCGTTGAGAGTAGTGAGAGTCTTAGACAGATACGCTATTGGGTGTTCCGCGTTGTCATGCTCTTGCAGTAGAACAGCTCCTATAGCTGCGGCAGATGCATCTGTCTCAACGATAAAAGGCTTGTTTTGGTCCGGCTGGCATAGGATGGGAGCGCTGCAGAAGCTCTTCTTCAAGAGTTGAAAGCTCTCTTCAGCCTGAGGGCTCCAGAGGAAAGGCACAGATGTCTTCTTCAACAAGTTTGTAATTGGTAGAACAGTGTTGGAAAAACCTGGCACGAAACGCCTGTAAAAATTAGCCAGGCCCAGGAATCTCTGAACCTCTTTGACTGAGGAAGGAGCCTGCCAATGGAGAATAGCCTCGACCTTCTTTTGATCCATTTGCACTCCTTGTGGTGAGAGGATAAACCCCAAGTACGGGACCGAAGATGCCCCAAATACACATTTTTCACGTTTGGCCAATAAATGATGTTTCTTAAGGCGCTCCAGGACCTCTGTGAGATGCAGTAGATGCTCCGACATAGACTGTGAAAAAACAAGTATGTCGTCAAGGTAAACTACTACTGAAATAAACAATAAATCTGAGAATATTCGGTCTATGAACCTTTGAAATATTGCTGGAGCATTGACCAGTCCGAAGGGCATAACGTAGTATTCGTACAGACCAAATGGTGTCCTGAAGGCCGTCTTCCATTCATCTCCTGGACTTACTCTCAGTAAGTGATAAGCATTGCGCAGATCCAATTTGGAGAAAACTGTCGCTCCCTGTACTGATTCCAATATGTCAGGAATGAGGGGCATGGGATATCTGTCCTTGCAAGTTACCTTATTGAGTCCCCTGTAATCGATGCATGGCCTGAGGTCCTTGGAATCCCTCTTTGGAATAAAAAATAAGGGAGCACCCGCCGGGGATTTAGAGGGTCTGATGAGACCGTTGCACAAGTTGTCATCCAAATACTTTCGTAAAGCGTCCTTTTCAGTCTTGGATAAGGCAAACATTCGGCCAAATGGCACTAGGGCATTGGGTATCAGCTCAATGGAGCAGTCCTCCGGTCTGTGAGGTGGTAATGCCATGGGGGCGGATTCAGCAAACACCATAGGGTATTCTTCCAATATCTTGTCAATGGAATGCACCCCTATACTCGTGGGGAGAACAGTGGGAGATATTTTTACCTCCTGGTAATGTGCCTCTTGAAAGCAGTGTGTCTGGCAATAACTGGAACAAAAATGCAAACTATTGGACTTCCAGTCGACATGGGGATGATGTTGTCGCAGCCAGGTAATCCCCAAGATTAAGGGAAAATGGGCTGCTCGAATGATGTCAAAAGTAATGACTTCTGAATGCTGAAATATAGTTAGAGGAAGGGGTTCGGTAGTCTGAACAATGAGTCCTGAGCTCAAAGGTGTGCCGTCTACTCCTTCTACTTTCTGGCCGTGTCCGCGATCTATCCGTGAAGCCCCTACTTTGTCAACCCAAAGGGTGTCAGCGAAGTTCCCTGCGGCACCGCAATCCAAGAGAGCCAGCGTCTCTACCGGGCTGCCATTGATAGTAACCTTAACCGTTATAACCATCAGGCGGGAATCTTCTGAAGGGTTCGAGGAATCAATAGACATAGTAACGTAGGGACTGGAAGACTGCCCTCGATAACCCGTCCCAACTAGGTTCGAGGGTTTGCGTTTTCCGCCGGTTTCTTGGTAAGTTCAGTACAGTTATGCACCGTGTGGCGATCAGAGGCACAATAGGCACATAGGCCCTGTTCCCTTCTCCTCCTTCTTTCTTCAGGCGTAAGAGAACGGCGAGTAGTGCCGATTTGCATGGGCTCATCGTGAGGTTTGAGCGCTGTTGAAGGTGGTGAGGAGGTCCTTGAAAAGGAGGTACGTGTCTTTCTTCTTTCTTGGCGTCTTTCTTGCATCCTGAACTCCATCTGAAGGGCGGCCGTCATCAGATCCTGCAGGGAAGTAGGCCGAGGAAAATGAGCCATCTCATCTTTTAATTCTTCCCTAAGACCTCGGCGGAACAGAATAAATTGGGACTGCTCAGACCAACCCGTCTCCATGGCCAATCTCTTAAAGGAGGAGATATAAGACAGCACATCAACTTGTCCTTGACGAATGTCCATCAAGTCTTCACCAGCTGCCATTGAGATTTCGGGTCTTTCAAAGGTTTGTTTGACATAATCGATAAAGGCATCGAAATTCTGTAGGACAGGGTCATTTCCGGTTACTAGAGGGGTGGCCCAAGCAAGAGCGTTCCCTGTCATATTAGACACCAGGAATCCAACCTTGGCATGATCAGAGGCGTAGGTGCGGGTTCTGAAAGAAAAATACACCTTGCAAGCGTCAAGAAATTCTTTCAGGGTCTTGGGGGAACCATCGTACTTCCCCGAAGACAAAGGCATAGGAGGCAGATCCGTGTTGGGGGGCTCCCTCACTGCTACCATTTGTTTTAGCAGGTTGTTTTCGGTTTTTATATTTTGCATTTCTAGAGAGAGGCTTTGTACCGCAGCAATTAGTTCCTGCACTTGCTCAGGAGTTGCCATGGTTGTTGTTTGTGGGCGTTGCAAACTGTCAGCACCAACTTCGAATACAGTTGTAGAACCCTTTTTTATCTCTTCAACCTCCTCACCTGTGGAGTCAAAATCCTCCTCAACTGGGCTGAGCGCTCGATGTGCCGTGTAGTCCTTTTCTTTTTTCCGAGGCTGAGCGTGTCTCCCACAAGAGGAAGCCACAGTGAGAGCGTGTAAATGCGCCCTGACCGTGTCCCCCTCCAGGGAGGGACAAGAAAGGGGGAAAAAAGCCAGAATAGGCAAAAAACCCCTGGAACCGGCAGGTATCCTGATGGTAGCTGGGCGTGTAAGCAGATGATCAACGGGAGAAGGCAGCAACAGGACCCAGTAGGAAATGTACACTCCAGCATACACCGGAAGCGAAAGTAAACAAAGCCAAAGGCAGAAAGCCGGGCACGAAGGAGGGAAAGTAGGAAGGAGGGAGAGAACAGAAGGCGGGGACCTGAGAAGGACCGGGAAGAGTAAGAGAGGTGAAAGAGGAAAGGCTCGAGGAGCAAGAGGAAAACAGCGTGTAGCAAGACCGCGGCCGCAAGGAAAAGCAGCTGACCGTGGAAGGTTGCAACGCGCTGGACCCAGGGAGAGGAGTGGTTAAATACCGCTACGGTCATCCTAGCGGAGAAAGACTAGACCGTTTAGTGAACGTAGCATCAACGTGACGGAAATCAGGAAGTCCGTAAGCGGCAGCGGGGCCAAAGACGCCAGGTGAGAAAGCGGCGCATGACAAAAAGAGATATAATTATTTATTTAAAACCACATCTAGAAAAACACACAGGCACTAATAGTAAGCAATCCAAAAACACGGTCACTAAAAGATATACACTCCCTTAAAGGAATTTTAGACAAGTCTTAAGTAAAGCCCCACTTATTTTCAGACAGCGGTGAGCGCTTAACGTAGATGGCACTCTAATAATTCGTTTTAAAAGGGAGAGAAAAGCAGAGTATGAATTGAAACAGATCCCAACACTTTCATAAGAACAAAAAAAGAGAGGGAGACAAGTAAAACTGTGAAGTTAGAGTTCAGAAGGCCGGATCCACTTTAAGAGGATCAGAACGAAATGTGTCCAAGGTCACACGGTTGAGGTGCCCAAGAGTCTTGCAAATGTTCAAAAAAGAGTTGGACCAAAAGAAAGGGACCCGTTAGAAGGTCAAGGCGGCCAACCCAGTCCAGAAGGTTAAGGGATTAATATTACCTTGTAGCAATCTTTAGAAAGGGAGGCCTGGTGGACACGGTACCTTAAAGTGGTGAGAAGACTTCAGCGGGGGCAGTTGTTCCTGGCAGCGGATGGAAGTCGGTGCTTCGTCCGGGGGAAGAGAGGATCTCATCGGGGAGGAAGACAGGAGTCCGTTGCACTGCCAGGGAAGAAACCAGCCGCGGAGTTCTCAGGTGAAAGGAGCGGTCCTTTTGTTCGCGGTCCAGTGGTAAGTGGCTATCCGGTTGCCGGGGTGCTTGGCACGGGCAATTCGACCACAAGACGGCCTGGGATGCGAAGAGAAGAAGGTAAACTGGTTGTGCCCACCAGTCAGGGGAAGAAGCCTCTCCAGTCGGGAGATCTTCTCTGTCGTCGGGAAGTGGTGAGTCGGTTCCGCAGGGCTCCACCGGTGGTGTCGTCGTGGTAGGTCGGCTCAGCTTCTCCCTCGTCAGATTCTTAGGTCCTGTGGCGACTTCTGAAGTATCAGTCCCCAAAGCCCTGCTTTTATGCAGCACACCCCCGTTCACTCAGCCTAGCTCTCAATCAAACATGCTAAGTGGTGAGCCGGCCGGCTCACCACTTGGGCCAATCACATAAGAGTGCGACTTGAGTTACCAAGGTAACTCAGTCCAGGGTGCCTAAACCCCCTCCCACGCCCCATGTGGTACCCAGACAGAGTGGCACCACTTTTGGAGGCTTCTGTGGAGAAGCCCACCAAAAAGTGGAACAAAGGGCTCGACTTGGGTTGGAGTCACAGAAGAGAACACAAACGCCATTTTAGAATCGAGTCCTGGCAAAAAATACCAACCGGCAAATTAATATTAATTAAATAGACCGGCGGTATGTTCGAGGCTATGAGAATTAAATAAGTAAAGTTGGTAGCCTCGAACAATGGGAAAATCCGATAGGGATATATTCGCGGTCGAATATAAAAAGTAGTATCCACTGCCACCAGCCAAAACTCGATCAGGGGGGACGGAGACGTGCCCCCTCGACAAACAGACCCCGGGGCAATCGAATTGCCCCGACCAGTACGCCCACAATATGATGGTTTGTACCGGTTTCTGTTAATAATTTGGGACTAGTAAAGCCAATGGTGACTTTATATGCCCTGGGAGACAGTAGTCAGTCCCAGGGTATGGAGTCTATGGTGGGGTGTCACTATGACACCCCTGTGTCACTGCACGGAAGGTGCTGTGTAACACACATAGTAAAAGCACATGAGACCCTATGGACCCCATAGCCCATAAACCACATTAACAGTCAAAGGACACCATAAATCATGTCCAAGAGACTCTTGGCAGGAGAAAAAACAAACTCCAGAATTCCAGCAAAGCTGCTGGGGGACTCACTAGGTTAGGAAATTCAGCCTAAAGAGAGAATTCTCCCTAACACTCGCCCCCCTCCCAGACTAAGGGACAGGAGGATTTAATCCACTCCTGGATGAATCTCATACCTCTAGTCAATGACATACATCCTAGAGAGACCATCAGCATTTTAGTGGTGACACCCTGACCTGTGCTCAATGGTGAAATCAAACCCTTGTAGGCAGATTGACCATCTCAATAGTTTTGGGTTTTCCCCTTTCATTTGCATTAACCATCTCAAGGATTGGTGGTCATTCTGAATGACAAAAGTAGAACTATACAAGTATGGCCTAAACTTCTTCAGAGCCCACACAATAGCAAAACACTCTCGTTCACTGGTTGCCACCTTGTTTCAGGATCCTTCAGTTTTCTATTGATGAAGCAAATGGGGTGCTCCCTACCCTTCCCATCCAGTTGATTGAGGACTGCACCTATTCCTACATTTGAAGCATCTGTTTGCACAATGAAAGTTTGGTGGTAGTCAGAAGCTCTGAGTACTGGGGCTTGGCAAAGAGCCCTTTTCAGGGTTTCAAAGGCCTGATTGCATTCCTCATTCCACCTAACCTTTTTAGGGAATTTAGGAGAGGAGATGACATTCAGTGGAGAAGCTATGGACCCATAGTTGTCAATGAAATTCCTGTAATACCCAGTGAGGCCTAAGAAGGCTCTCACTTGAGTCTGAGTAGTAGGTGTTGTCCAATTTTGCACAGCTTTAATCTTACTGGGCAAAGGCCTTATTTCGCCACCTCCTACCTCATGACCAAGGTAGACCACTTTACTCTGTCCAATCTGGCATTTACTCACCTTTATGGTCAGATTGGCCTTTCCAAGAGCCTGCAAAGCATATCTCAGATGGCCCACATGTTCTTCCCAGGAATTGCTGAACACTGCTATGTCATCCAAGTATGCCATACAGAAGTCCTCCATCCCTTTCAGAACCTGGTTTACCATCCTTTGAAATGTAGCAGGTGCATTTTTCAATCCAAAAGACATAACCTTAAACTGGTATAAGCCAACTGGGGTAGAAAATGCAGTTCTCTCCTTGGCATGGTCTGTCAGGGCTATTTGCCAATAGCCTGACGTCAAGTCAAATGTGCTGAGGAACTTGGCTGCACCAAGTCTATCCACCAACTCATCTGTCCTGGGCAAAGGGTGGGCATCAGTCTTAGTGACTGCATTAAGAGCTCTGTAATCCACACAGAATCTAAGTTCTTTAGATCCTGCCTTTGGTACTAACACAACTGGGCTAGACCATGGACTAGTAGAGGGCTCTATTACCCTGAGATCAAGCATCTTGCTGACCTCACCTTTGATGTGGGTTCTTACATTTTCTGACATTCAATATCCTCTGCTTTTGACTGTCAGACATTCACCAGTGAGTATGTCATGCTGTCCCCAAGGGGTCAAGCCTGGTGAAATTGAGAACAGGGAGGCAAACTGATTCAACATGGATTTGCACTCTTCCTGTTGTTCAGGTGTCAGATTTGAAGAGAGATTTACTCCTTAAATCTTTTCTTCTAAAGGTAAGCCTCTGAGGAGATCAGGAAGAGCTTCACTCTCTTCTTCTTCCTCTGATGATGCTAGAAGCAAAGCTCCTCCATCAGGTCTGGAGACATAATCTGTTGGTGTGGAAGACTGTTGGAGCCTCCTTGGGATTGCCCAAGTCCACCAGATAGGTGACCTCTACAAGTTTACCCACAACTTTGAAGGGTCCCATCCATTTGTCTTGCAAGGCCCTCTGCCTTGTGGGAATCATAACGAGAACTAGCTGGTCCTGAGTAAACTCAACCATGGTAGCCTTTTGGTCATGCCAGTGCTTGACCAATGCTTGTCCAGCTTTCAAGTTGTCACTTGCTTCTGCCATCATTTGTGACATTCTCCTTCGGAGACCTATCACATAGTCAGTCTCTCTGACTGGCTTGGGGGAAGGATCACTCTCCAACCCCTCCTTGATCAGTGCCAATGGACCTCTGACCGGATGACCATAAAGAAGTTCAAAGGGAGAATAACCTACTCCCTCCTGAGGGACGTCTCTATAAGCAAAGAGAAGGCATGGCAGTAGAAGGTCCCACTTTCGTTTAAGGGGGTCCTCTAAAGCACCTATCATGCTCTTCATGGTTCTGTTGAACCTTTCAACCAGTCCATTTGTCTGAGGGTGGTATGCGGTTGAGAACGTGTAAGTAACTCAGCAGGTTTTCCACATGGCTTTCATGTAGTGGGACATACAATTCGACCCCCTGTCAGAGATTACTTCCTTAGGAAACCCAACCCTGGTAAAAACACCAAGGAGGGCCTTAGCCACAGCCGGAGCTGTAACAGTCCTCATGGGAATTGCCTCAGGGTACCTAGTAGCATGGTCTACTACAACCAGTATAAACCTGTTGCCTGAGGAGGTTGAGGATCAAGGGGACCAACAATGTCAATCCCTACTCTCTCAAATGGGACTCTCACTACAGGGAGAGGCACTAAAGATGCCACATTCTGGGAGCCAACCTTACCAGAAGTCTTGCAGGTGTGGCAGCTCCTGCAGTATTTATCTACTTCAGCCCCCATCTTTGGCCAATAAAAGTAGAGTGAGAGCCTTTCCTTAGTCTTCTTGAAACTCAAGTGAACAGCCAAAGGAATCTCATGGGCTAACTGCAAGAACTGTGGTCTGTTCTCTTGGGGTACTCCAAGTCGTTTGTTGTCCCCAGGTGCAGACTCCATTGGTTCACTGTAGAAGAGGCCATCTTCCCAGTGTAACCTATATTTCCCAGGCTCTTGCCCTTCAGCCTGAGCATCTGCCTGGTGGCGAAGACCTTCCAGAGTTGGACATTCTCTCTGTCCCTTACTGAAGTCTGCTCTGTTGGGTCCACCTTCTGCCAGTAAAGACTGCACCTCAGGATGGTCAACAGGATCCAGATCTCCAATGAGTTCCTGGCCTTCCACTAGCTCTTCTTCAGAGTCTAGTTCAACCACACAGGGTTGTACCTCCCTCTCAGCCTCAGCTGGAGGGGGAGTTACTGGTGTAACTTTGGACAACCTAGGGGAAGTCCTTGTTGGCTGCACTGGAGTGCTGGCTGTGAGGTTCTTTTTTTAGAAGTTTTAGGTTTCCCTTTTCCTTCTAGTTTCTTAGAGACAGCAGCTGACATCTCCAGTGGAGTAGGAGTGATCTCTTTCTGTATCTTCTCCTTGAGAGTACGTCTCATGGTTCTCTCCCTTGCAGGTCTGGTGAGCTCCTGTAACCTTTTACTAGGAGGTCTGGGGGTATGTGATACTACTCCAAGAGTTTTGAAGTCATTACCCAGCAGAACCCTTCCTGGCACCTCACTTTGTATGCTGACAGGTATCTTCACAGTCATGTCATTACACTGGATGAGAACTGGTAATTGGGGAAGCATCTGCACAGGCCCTCCAGATAACTTGGTGAGGCGTTTGGGTGCCTTAGCAACATCCTCAGCCTGAAAAAAGATTTGTCCACCACAGTTATGCTGGCCTCAGTGTCCCTAATGGCAGGAGTCTCCTGACCATTCACCTGGACACTGTCCTTATAATACTCTTTGGTATTATCTGGGATAGAATTATAGACATCTAAGCTCTGTTGTTCCCACAACCCCAGAGACACTAAAGAAACACTGGCTGAGACTCCAATGGGTTCATCAGCCAGCAATAGAAAGTTTCCACTTGCCATTTGTACTTCCTCCTCTGGAGTGAAGGCTAAGGAGACAAGCTGGACCCTTGAAGGTTTACCCTTGCATCTGGGATCTCCTTTTACATGGTCAGTAGAGCCACAAACAAAGCATTCACCAAATGCTTTCTGGAATGGTGGCTTGTTCTGACCTCCTTCTGGTTTGGCACCAGGAGGTACACTAGCCTGATTTGGTTTCCCTTGTGGCTTACCCTTTTGGTTTTGTTTGGGGCCCTCTTTGGAATTGGAATTATTAGAATTCTCTTTGGAGTCCTTTTTTGGCTGTTTTCCCTCTTCTTTTTTCTGAGTAGCCCCAGAATCCTTGTGAGTGGCCCTGTTGGCCACCCACAAGCCAGCAGCCTTAGCTAACTTCCTGGAATCTAATTCCTTTGAATCAGCCGAGTGCTGTCTGAGCTCAGGAGAGCAGGCATCATAAATTGACTCCAACATGACAAGATTCTTCATTCCTTCATAAGTGTTAACTCTGTAACCCTTAATCCATCCCTCTAAGTTTTTCAAATTTTCACTCACCCAGGTAGCCCAAGGAGTACCATCATGCTTTCTGAGGGTCCTAAACTGTAACGCTCACCTGATTCCCGCAGAGGCGCCGGTCTTGACTGGGTGAATGCCGTATCTTCAAAGGTGATGTGTAACACACGGTTGGCTCTTTGGGCTGGACCTCTGTGCACTGTATGTCTGACTCGAAGAGTAAGATGTCTTAGGTAAGTGAACGCCGAGCTCTCCATCTGCCTCGGGGCAGGGTGCCGTAACCAGTTTCTTCACTGGATAAGGGTGCAGGCCTCTTGACCTCAGAGGACTGCTGTCCGTCGTTAACTGCACGAACGGTAAGTTCTGGGCACTTCAAATGTCTTAAAAGTCTTTTGTAATGATATCTCTTGTTTTGCAGGGTTCCGGCGATGGCGGATGGCGGGCTGATGAGAGTTGAGGATCGAACCCGCGTGAGGAATAGAAGCGCCTGGAAGCACGTAAGTAAGCGCTTGTAGCCTGCTTCACGATGCGCACTAACTGTCCCTTTTATCTTTCAGGTACAAGTTCGGAGCTTTAGAGAAGCTGAAGGGTGCTGGAATACCCACTGGATTCGGCGTGGGAAGGAGTAATGGCACATGAGTAATAAAGTTGCCCAAAGTCTTTAAACGCACCTTCTTTTGTCTTTCAGATGCGGGATGCAGCGCCGAAGGCCTCCGGAGCGTGCGAAGAGCTGGTAAGCTTTTGTCTTTCAGATGCCGGAATGCAGTGCGAAGACCTCTGGAGCCTGCGAAGAGTAGGTAAGCCTTTGTCTTTCAGATGCCGGAATGCAGCGCGAGGCGTTGGTGACAGCCGATGGACCAGGTAAGAGATGCGCTGCCACTGAAGAGCGTAGTGCTAACCTGTTCTTTCTTTGTCTTTACAGGTGCTGCTGAAGACTGGATTCCAGGATGGTAAGCCTTTGTTCCCTTAGGCCCATGATCAGAAGCAGAAGACACGATGAGCGTTCTGCTGCAGAGAATGCAGAATAACACAAAGCAAGATTCATCCATCGGGTGTGGTTTAAATAGCCTACTGTAGTGCTTAGGGGTCTCCTTCCACAGCCACGCCTAGGTAAGAAAAGAGTTCCTGCTTTCCAGAAGAGTTCCAGTGTTCTGAACCTAGGGAGTGGCTCCTGCCCCACCCAACAGGAAAAGTAGTCCCAAACAGAAGAGGATCAGGGGTTCAACTGGCAGGTAAGTAAGCAGCATGGTCTGCTGCAGGTAAGTCCTCCCAAGCATTATGAGCCCGGCGCTTCCAGCGCTGGGACTGGGCATCTTTATGAGCCTGGTGCCACTGGCGCCAGGACAGGGTCCAAAAGGTCCCAATTGGGACTGGCTGGCACTCGGAACCGGGGTTATGGGTCTGCTTCCAAGGGAGTCGGGCAAGTCCTGATCTTTTGGAAGCAGAGATCATGACAGCACCCCCCTCAAGGCCCCTCCCAAACCGGGCTTCTCCGGGGGTTTGGGCTTGTTAGGAAATGTTCGATGAAATCTTTTGATTAGACGAGGCGCGTGGACATATTCTGCAGGTTCCCAGGATCTTTCTTGGGGACCGTAGCCTTTCCAGTCGATCAGGTAAAATAGTTTAGATTTGGAGATCTTGGAATCCAGGATGCTTTTGACTTCAAACTCGAGTTCTCCATCAACTAGAATAGGTTTTGGAGATGTAGTTAGTCGGGTTTGAGGTTGCACGGGTTTTAATAGAGAGACGTGGAAGACCGGATGTATCTTCATGTGAGGGGGCAAGTCCAACTTGACCGCTACTGGATTTACTATGGTAGTGATGGAATAGGGACCAAGGTATCTTGGGTTGAATGTGCGTGGTCCTTTTAGAGGTAGATATTTGGTGGATAACCAGACTTGATCTCCTACTTGATATTGGGGGGCTTCCTTCCGATGTTGGTCTGCTCCTTTCTTGCATTGTTCTTTAGCCCTTTGAAGGTGAGAAACGGCTTCCTTAAAGGCTTGGGTGATTGTAGAATGCAGGTGGTCTACTGCTGGTGTTCCAAGATCTTGGAGTGGATCCAACTCCGAGGTTCGAGGGTGACTACCGTATAAAAGAAAAAACAGGGTCTTCCCAGTTCCCGAGTGGACAGAGTTATTGTAGGCATATTCGGCTATCCAAAAGATATCTTTCCAAGTTTTTTCAGTTTGTTGTAGCATGCAGCGCACATACTGTTCCAGAGTTTGATTGGTCCTCTCGGTTTGTCCGTCGGTCTGAGGGTGGTGACTGGTCGATAGTCTCACATCAATTTGAGCCGACCGACAGCAACTTCGCCAAAAATGAGAAATAAATTGACTACCTCGATCCGAAATTAGAACTGAAGGAAAACCGTGCAGTCGGACGATGTTTTCGAGAAATTCTCGGGCCAGAGTTGCTGCTGTTGGTAAGCCTTTGAGTGGAATGAAATGCGCCATCTTGGAGAATAGGTCCACGATTACTAGGATCGTATTGTATCCGGAGCATGGAGGTAGATCGGTGATGAAGTCCATAGAAAGCGTATGCCAAGGGCGAGGCGGGATGTCAATAGGGCGTAAGAGGGCGGCTGGTTTTTCCTTTTGACTCTTGTTTTGGGCGCATACTCCACAGGACATTATAAAGTCTCTGATATCTTTTTTCCAAGACGGCCACCAGAAGTAGCGCTTGATCTTTTCCGAGGTCTTGGTCATACAGGGATGTCCTTCCATTAAAGAATCGTGATAACAAGAGATTACCTTTTTCTGTAAATCTGTGCTGGGCAGGTATAACCGTTCTTGGAAATATAATAGCTTGTCCTTCACCGTAAAGTCCTTTCCCTGCAGATGCCAATTCTGTATGTCTGCTGGAGTTACCAGTAGCCTGGCCTTATCCTTAACTTCCTCTATGGATTGTGTGGCGATTACACCTAGAATTCTTTGTTCGGGAATGATAGGTACAGGTTTAGGATTGATCAAATGTTCTTCCACTCCCATCTGAGAAAGGGCATCAGCTTTACCGTTTTTTGTACCAGGTCGATAGGTAATTATGAAGTAAAACTCGGCAAAGAATAGTGCCGAACGGAGTTGTCTAGAGGATTGAGCTTTTGCGGTTTTCAAATATTGCAGGTTTCGGTGATCTGTAATCACAGTAACGGTGTGTCGGGCCCCCAGAAGATAATGCCGCCAAGCCTTAAAGGCGGACTTGATAGCTAGAAGTTCCTTATCAGTAATAGTGTAATTGATTTCAGGAGGCGAGAATTTGCGGGACCAAAATGCCACAGGATGCAACTGATTGGTTACTGGGTCCTTTTGTGATAGAACTGCCCCCTTGGCAAGGCTCGAAGCATCAGTTTCAACGATGTAGGGAAGTTCTGGGCGAGGATGTTTTAAGATCGGTGCAGAGATAAATCTAGTCTTCAAATTCTGGAAAGCTTGTTCCGCCTCGGTAGACCATTCAAAATGTTTGTTTTTCTTTAACAAGGCGGTGATGGGCTGGACTATTCGAGAGAATTCGGGGATAAACCTGCGGTAAAAGTTAGTGAAGCCTAACATGCTTTGAACACCTTTTACAGAGGATGGCGATGGCCATTTGAGAATTGCATCGACCTTCTTTGAATCCATACGCACTCCGCTAGGTGATAATATGAATCCCAAGAATTCAACTTCAGTCACGTTGAAAACACATTTTCCCAACTTAGCGAAAAGTTTGTGTTGACGCAATCTCTCGAGGACCATTTTCACGTGTTTCCGATGTTCAGTTTCCGATGAAGAATAAACGAGGATGTCGTCAATGTAAACAACAAGACACACATCTATGAGCTCTCTGAGGACATCGTTCATAAAATATTGAAAGGCGGCCGGGGCATTACAAAGTCCGAAGGGCATGACCTGATATTCAAATAGCCCATACTTGGTGCGGAAGGCCGTCTTCCATTCATCACCCTCTTTTACTCGTACCAAGTGGTAGGCTCCTCTAAGATCCAGCTTTGTATATATGCATGCTTTTCTGACTTGGTCCAGGAGTTCAGGGATCAAAGGTAACGGATATCTATTCTTAACGGTGATCTGGTTCAGGGCGCGATAATCTATACAAGTTCTAAGGTCCCCTTCTTTTTTTGGAACGAAGAACAAAGCTGAGGAAGCAGGGGACTTGGAAGGACGAATAAACCCATTCGCTAGGTATTGATCCAGGTATTGTCAGAGGTGAAGATTCTCAGGCTCGGTGAGGGCATAAATTCTACTACAAGGAGGAGTAGATCCAGGTATCAGGTCTATCTGGCAGTCATAAGACCTATGAGGAGGTAGAGAGTTAGCCTGATCCTTCTGGAAAACATCTTGGAATTCTAGGTATTCAGGAGGTAACTGGGGAGCCTCCGAGGAAATTGCTGCCAGTGCAACACCAGGTCGAGGGTGACAAGTAGAGACACATTCTGGAAACTGAGCCGTTCTTGCTCGCCAATCGATCTGAGGATTGTGCTTCTCTAACCAAGGAATTCCTAGAATAATCTGGAACTGAGGGGCCTTGATCACATCGAACACGATCTTCTCGTGGTGTCCATCTTGACTTACTAGCGTCACTTCTTGGGTGGTATGCGTTACTGGTCCGGAGGCTATCTCCGTACCATCCACCGTAGTAATGACGTCCTTTACAGCCTTTGGACAAAGAGTCAGATTCATCCTCAAAACCATTTCATGATCCACATAATTGTCGATGGCACCGCTGTCGACGTAAGCTTCAATCGCATGTAATCGATCCGGATGTTCAGGGCTAATGAGGACCATAGGTATCACGAAATGCGAGGTCACTGAACTGGTTTTAACGCTCGGCAAGAGGACCTCTATTCTTGTCGGGCGAGGTTGTTTCCCTGCTCAGAGTTTGTGACCCTGGTAACTGCAGCTCCTACTGCCTTCTTGGCTGGTTTCACCGGACAGTCTCGAAGAAAGTGCCCCGAGTTTCCGCAATAGAGGCATAATTGCAGCTGTTTTCTCCTTTCCCGCTCCTTTTGTGTTAGTGGTCCTTTCAGGTCCCCTATTTGCATGGGTTCCCCGGAGTCTACTCCTTTTTTTTATTTTTAAATATATTTTTATTTAATATATAAACCAAACGACAATACAACTGAACATAAATAAACACATTTAACAACAAAAAGCACTGCAATCCCCATCCCTCCCCCCTATGAGCCTGTATGGTGTTCGCCATCGGTATCCGCTGTGAACGGGGGGCGTCGTCGCTCTCAGATTCAATTGGAGCCGACCCCGTTCCAAACAGTTCAGCTATCAACAATTTCCATGCCGCGAGGGAGCACATTTCCTCCTCCTCCCCTGCAATACTGGTATCCCGCCACACAGCCGTCTCGGCCTCTGCCCATTTTTGGAGATCCCTCCACCAGACCTCCATTCGTGGCTTATGACACTCCTTCCATCCCATGGCAATCCTACGTTTAGCAAGCACATAAGCCAAATCTTTCAATTTCTCGACATGTCTAAGTTTACGCGCTCTGGGATATCCCCCCAGTAAGCAGGCCCAGGCTGAATCCACTTTGAGCGTGACACCCTTTCCTGCCAGCTTCTGCGCCACTTCACCCCAATAGCCTGCAATTACTGGGCACGCCCAGAACATGTGTATCATGTCTGCATTCTCTTCGTCACACTTGTGGCACGCCTGGCGTCCAACATCCCGAAATTTGGATATTCTCAAGGGGGTCATGTATGCCCTGTGCGTTATATAAAGCTGTATTTGCTTAAACCTGGCGTTTCTCGATACTTTTTTATGATACCCCAGGGCTCGCTCCCACAACCCATCTGCCATCGGGGCCCCCATCTCCGTTTCCCATTCCAGTCTCAAGTGCACTAAATCGCTCCCAACCTTCGTCATCAACATCTCATACAACCTAGAGACCTCATGCCCGCCCTCGATTGTGTCATATAGTATCTCCACCGTGGCGTCCGGTTCATCGGCCAGGGTAGTTTCGGGCCACCTATTCCGGATCTCCTGCACTATCCTGTGATATGTCATATATTGACCCCTGTGCAATCCCGACCCTGCCTCTAATTCTTCGAACTCCAAGATGGTCCCATCCTGCCAAATATCTCCCATGGTGACCAACCCCACTGACTCCCAGTATATCCGGATGATTATTCTGAGCTGCCCATCTCCCTTCGCCAGTGCAACCAATGGGAACTGCGACACACACGGCAAAGGGTTACCCATCATCCGGCAGGCCCGTTTCCACATGTTCCGTCCCAAAGCTAGCATTCTAGGCCGCTCCCTCATGCATGCATTAGTCACCCAGATCACCTCTCGCAGATAAAAAGGGGAGCAATCCCTCCCAAACAGCCTGTGTTCAGGGGTCTCGTCGTCAGAGAGCCACCTGGACACATATTGTAGCTGCGCTGCCACATAATATGCCTCAAAGTTCGGCAGTTTGACTCCGCCCTTCTCGTAGAAGTTCTGCAGCTTCCACAGTGTGACTCTGTTGCGCGTGCCGTGCCACAGGAATTCTCTGCAAACACTATGTAGCCTCACAAAAAACTTCTTAGGAATCATGTAAGGGATGTTGTTAAAATAATGCAGAAGCCTGGGCAGTACCACCATTTTAAGCATAGCTCCCCGGCCCATCATCGCTAGTGGCAATCTTTCCCAGAACCTCATGCATTTCTCGATCTTCCCCACAGCAAGTTCAGTGTTATGCTTGTGCTCTTCCACAGTCGTGTGATACACGTCAACTCCCAAGTATCTAAAGGATCTCGTCGCCCACGGGATCTGCAACACTGGCAACCTCTCTACCGGAGTCCCCACATAGCCCCCTAGCGGAAATAGAGTGGATTTCTGGGGGTTTACCGCTATACCGGACAACCAGGCATACCTACCCATCACCTCTAAGACATACTGCAAATTTTCTTCTGGGTATCTTAGGTATAGCAGCATATCATCTGCATACAGGGATATAAGGTGACACTCTCCTCTTACATCGATGCCGACCGGGTCATATTGCTGCCGGAGGTAAATCGCTAAGGGTTCTAGGGCCAGGATGTACAACATTGGGGACCAGGGGCACCCCTGCCTAGTTCCTCTGCCCAACTGCCATCTCTCTGACACCACTGCACCCGTGCGGACCCTGGCTAGTGGTGCACTGTATAACATCTCGGCCCACCTAACGTAACCTGGTCCCATCCCGTACCATCTCAGAGCCGCCAGCAGCCAAGGCCACCGAACAGAGTCGAACGCTTTAACCGCGTCCAATGCCACTATCGCCATTTCGCCGTCATCACTACAACCCCACTCGACCACCCTGTGGAGGCGTCTGTGGTTGTGAGTAATGTTCCTATTAGGGACATAGCCCGTCTGGTCAGGGTGGATCAACTTGTTGATCACTCTACGCATTCTAGTAGCCAGGACAGCTGTCAGGATCTTGCTATCTTGGTTCAGCATCGACAGGGGCCTGTAGGAGCCACAATCATGTCCCGGTTTATTTGGCTTGGGGAGCGGTATTATGATCGCCTCCCTAAGTGACTCCGGCAACCGTCCCATCTCGTACGCTTCGTTGAGCATTTCCAGCATGGGCGGGAGCACTTCCTCCGCATACACTTTATAAAATTCACTGGGGAACCCATCTGCCCCTGGGGCCTTGCTAGTGGGCAACTGTCTCACAATCTCCTTCAGCTCTTCCAGGGTGATTGGAGCATCCAGCTCCTCTCGCTCCTCATCGCTGACCTTAGGCAAGCCTACATCTTCCAGCACTTCGTCTATCTCCTCCTGGCTGCCCCCCTCGCAATCTTCGTATAAGACCTTATAGTATTCCACGAATGCCCTGTTCACGCCTTCTTGGGTGTCTACCTCCTCCCCCTTTTCATTGGTTACCAATCTGATCGGGGATCGTGGGGTCTCGCTCTTGTACAGCCAGGCTAAGAGTCGGCCCGTTTTATCTCCCCCCGCATGCAGTCTCTCAATATACTTTCTATAGTTCAAATTACAGAGCCTATCCCAATGTTCTGCACACTCCTGTTGCGATTTGGAGACCGCCTCCGCATCTGTCCCACCACCATTCAACTCCTCCTCCAGCTCAGTCTCAGCTCTATGCAGATCCGCCAGGACTCCCCCCATCAATCCCTTAGACTTCGCAATGGCGATCCCCCGCATTACGACCTTAAAGGCCTCCCATAAGGTGCCAGCCGACTTAACGCTCCCTTTATTCACCTCAAAATAAGCAGTTATCTCTTCCCTCATATCCTCTCTGAAGGCAGGTTCCTTGAGCGCCTCCGCCCTGAGGCGCCATGTTGGTATACGCGCTTGTGGGGAATACAGCTGCCATCGCATGACCAGGGGCGAGTGGTCAGAGAGGACTCTCGCCCTGTAGTCTATATGGTCGCACTCCGCGACTATGTCTGGCGTAGCGAAAAAGTAATCAAGCCTCGTGTGCAGTAGATGCGGAGCCGAATAGTGCGAGTATTGCCTCACTCCCGGGTGTTTCGCTCTCCACACATCTACCAGGCCAAAATCCGCCAGCAGCGTCTGCAATACCTTAGCCGCCGAACTGGGCTTAGCCATCTTGTCATCCGACCTATCCTCTCTGGGATTCAACACGCAATTAAAGTCGCCACCCCATATCACCGTTCCCCCCATCCCGACACTGAGCTTGGTGCACAGCGTCCTAAAATATGTCGCCGTTTCCTGGTTAGGCGCGTATGTGTTTACAATGCACACTACTTTGTTCTCTACCAGCCCCCTCACCATAACCAACCTCCCATCCTCCTCCACAACCTCCTCAATTAGCTTAAATGGGACGTGTGGCGCCACCCACACCAGCACTCCTCTGGCATAGGCGGAGTACGTTGATCCTACCACTGTTCCCTTCCACTTCCTCCCTACCAGCTCCAGTTTCTCTCGCTTTAGATGTGTCTCCTGTAGCAGGGCTACGTCTATATTCTGCCTCTTAAGATACAACATGACTTTATTTCGCTTAAGATAACTGTTAAGCCCTCTAACGTTCCACGTTAATATCCTGAGGTCTCCCATGGCCTATCAGTAGTTTCCTCCCCCCATCCGAGGCAATCCCTCCCCACTTTGCGAACACCCAATCCCGGTTTCACCCCCAGGCTCATACAAAAACTAAAACACCCCCCCCAAACCCCTACCCCAAACAACTGCCCAGCTCCATCCCTGGATCTCAGGCATCCCTGTGTTCGGTCCTCCTTGGAAAACCCAAATAGAGAACCCGACAGGGTGTCACCCCACTAACAGTGACTAAACTAAACACAAAAAAGGGGTGTAAAGAGCAGCTTCTGGAGGCTCCTCTACTTCGCAACCATGTCCGTGCTCACGGACCACGTTTCATAACCACTGACGCACGCATGTTCTCCAGCGAGTTCAATGACTATATTCAAGTCCCAATGTTCGTGACCCGACCGGGCCTACAGCGTTACTTATCTCGTCTTTTATTTTCCACCGGCCGTCTGAACATCTGACTCCTGAGGGCAGTTTTGTGCATCCAACCACTCCATAGCATCCTCTGGGGTGACAAAGAACAGCAGCTTGCCCTGAAAGAAAACCTTCAGTTTGGCCGGATAGAGCAACATGTATTTAAGCCCCGCTTCCCGCAATCTCCTCTTCACCGATCCAAAGTTCATACGACTGCGCTGTACCTGCAGGGTGTAATCGGGATAGGCAGTTATGTTCGCCGCTCCTCGTTGTATTGTGCCTCCCTTGCGGAAGTGTTCAAGGATCCTTTCTCGGTCCCGGTAATTAAGGATCTTGGCTATCACTGGCCTGGGCGGGTTTCCCGGCGGCGGCTTCCTAATTAAGGCCCTGTGCGCTCTCTCAACCGCAAAACCCTGCGACAGGGTGCCTCCCGTGATCTCCTGCAGTAGCATGTTTTCGATAAATTCCGTTGGATTATGGCCCTCAGTTCCCTCCGGCAGGCCCACGATACGGATGTTGTTCCTCCGGGCGCGTCCTTCTGCCTCCTCCGCCCTACTCTCCAAATTGCCCACGCGTTGCACCAGGGCATGGAGTTCACGCTTATGCACAGCGCAGTCCGCCGTGGTAGGGCCCATTTCTTTCTCCAAAGTCTCCGTGCGCTCTGCCAGAGTACGCACGTCCTGCCTTAGGAGGTTCACGTCCTCCTGCACTGCCCCAACCTGGAGTTCCATTGCGGTCTTCAGTTCAGCCACAGCGAGCTGGAGCTTGGTCTCCCAGGTCGCTTTCAGGTCTGCGATCGCAGCGAGGACCTCCTGGTTCGCACCCCCGTCGGCCATTTCCTTGGCTTGCGTTTTATCTTTGCTTTTGGCTCCGTCTGGGCCGGGAGGCGTCTTAGCGTATTCGTCGAGCGTGGGCTGTTTGGTCTTCGCTCTCAGGGGCTTGTTAGACATGTCTCCCGTCCTTCTATCCCCACTCGGATCTAGGGCAGGGTGTCACAGTGCGCTCTTCGGGTGCCCCATCGTTATCGCCACATCTCTGACACAAAGTTCCTTTGTCCTCCGGCTCCCCCGGCCATCTTGTCTACTACCTAGCTAAGCCAGGTCGCGTCTCACCCTTTGAGGCGCACTTTAGGCCATGAAGGGCCCGGGGCACAGTTCCAGGTCACACTGCACGCTCCGGTTACAAAGTATCTTCGGCCAGGCCCTGCTCCCTTCCCAGGTCCGCGCCGTCGGCCTCGCAGGACTGGGTGTCTTTAATGACCACGATGCACCCGAGTCATGCACCTTCACCACCACCACGCTCCAGTGCGACCGTCAGGCGCCCAGATCAATCACCCCTTTGTTCCTTCGTTAAGCGGCGGCGGCCATTTTCTCATTCATCGCACTCTCGCCTCCAGGTCTTCTTTTAGCTTCTCGTTGCGCTCTCACGGTGCAGGCCCGTATCGAAACGTGTCCACACGTTCACCTGAGATTCATGTACGCAGTCATATCAGTCTCAGCCAAATTACATCGGTCCTTGCACGGTTTTCAGTCGGATAATGTACGGATCTTCGGGAGCCCCCGTACAGACACGTCCTTTCACATGGCTTCCTAGCCACGCCCCCCCCGGAGTCTACTCCTTTGGTAGGAGTTGGTGGTTTGGAAAATACTCGAGCATCAAACTTGGAACGATCGGCCTTCCTGTTCTGCAGTCTGTGGTCAATTTGAACGACTAAGTCAATATAGTCCGAACAGTCTTGCGGGGGATTCACTACTTGGGCTAACACATCTTTGAGCTCTCCACGTAGACCTCTATAAAACAGCGTAATCCTTTTGTCCTCAGGCCATCGAGTTTCCACTATCAGTCTGTTGAAAGACTCAATATAAGCCAAAAGGTCTTGATTACCCTGTCGCAATGAAAGGAGCTCATTGTCCAAGGCCTGCCCCTGTGAATGTCTTGCAAACAGTTTTTCCATACTGAGCTGAAAAGCTTGAAAATCATGGAGAACCGGATCATCTTGATTAACTAGAGGGATCGACCAGTCTGCCGCATTGCCACTAAGGTACGAAAGCACGAAAGCTACCTTAGCTTGATCAGTTGGAAAGGCTGCTGGCCGGCATGAGAAGTGCAACTGGCACTGATTAATAAATACTGCAAACCTCTTTGGGTCACCAGAAAATCGTTCGGGCGGAGCCAGAGGTACATTCCCAGGTAGGTTGATCTGCACTGGGTTCGTAGAGGATGTTGAAGGAAGATTTGCCCCTGATGCGGGTAACGGAGTTTGTCCAGCTTGTGACTGTAGCAATTGTCTAGCGAGATCGTCTGTTCGCTCCTTGGAAATAATCAGTTCCCTTCTTAGAGCATTCGTTTCCTGACGGGCTGCATGCACTTCTGCTCTTAGTTCCCCAAGTAACTGGGCTAGCTGGTCGGTATCCGAGGTTTCCATAGCGCCTGGGTGGGAGTTTTGCGGTAGGCTTTGTGTTCTGTAACGCTCACCTGATTCCCGCAGAGGCGCAGGTCTTGACTCGGTGAATGCCGTATCTTCAAAGGTGATGTGTAACACACGGTTGGCTCTTTGGGCTGGATCTCTGTGCACTGTATGTCTGACTCGAAGAGTAAGATGTCTTAGGTAAGTGAACGCCGAGCTCTCCATCTGCCTCGGGGCAGGGTGCCGTAACCAGTTTCTTCACTGGATAAGGGTGCAGGCCTCTTGACCTCAGAGGACTGCTGTCCGTCGTTAACTGCACGAACGGTAAGTTCTGGGCACTTCAAATGTCTTAAAAGTCTTTTGTAATGATATCTCTTGTTTTGCAGGGTTCCGGCGATGGCGGATGGCGGGCTGATGAGAGTTGAGGATCGAACCCGCGTGAGGAATAGAAGCGCCTGGAAGCACGTAAGTAAGCGCTTGTAGCCTGCTTCACGATGGGCACTAACTGTCCCTTTTATCTTGCAGGTACAAGTTCGGAGCTTTAGAGAAGCTGAAGGGTGCTGGAATACCCACTGGATTCGGCGTGGGAAGGAGTAATGGCACGTGAGTAATAAAGTTGCCCAAAGTCTTTAAACGCACCTTCTTTTGTCTTTCAGATGCGGGATGCAGCGCCGAAGGCCTCCGGAGCGTGCGAAGAGCTGGTAAGATTTTGTCTTTCAGATGCCGGAATGCAGTGCGAAGACCTCCGGAGCCTGCGAAGAGTAGGTAAGCCTTTGTCTTTCAGATGCCGGAATGCAGCGCGAGGCGTTGGTGACAGCCGATGGACCAGGTAAGAGATGCGCTGCCACTGAAGACCGTAGTGCTAACCTGTTCTTTCTTTGTCTTTACAGGTGCTGCTGAAGACTGGATTCCAGGATGGTAAGCCTTTGTTCCCTTAGGCCCAGGATCAGAAGCAGAAGACACGATGAGCGTTCTGCTGCAGAGAATGCAGAATAACACAAAGCAAGATTCATCCATCGGGTGTGGTTTAAATAGCCTCCTGTAGTGCTTAGGTGTCTCCTTCCACAGCCACGCCTAGGTAAGAAAAGAGTTCCTGCTTTCCAGAAGAGTTCCAGTGTTCTGAACCTAGGGAGTGGCTCCTGCCCCACCCAAACAGAAGAGGATCAGGGGTTCAACTGGCAGGTAAGTAAGCAGCATGGTCTGCTGCAGGTAAATCCACCCAAGCATTATGAGCCCGGCGCTTCCAGCGCTGGGACTGGGCATCTTTATGAGCCTGGTGCCACTGGCGCCAGGACAGGGTCCAAAAGGTCCCAATTGGGACTGGCTGGCACTCGGAACCGGGGTTATGGGTCTGCTTCCAAGGGAGTCGGGCAAGTCCTGATCTTTTGGAAGCAGAGATCATGACATAAACCTCTTAAGGTACTGGGAAGGGGTCTTCCCAAATCTAGCTATCAAAGCTAGTTTCACACATTCATAATCCTTCTTATCCACCTCCTCCAAATCCATTACCACATCAGTTGCAACAGGGGGAAGCCTAGAGAACAACCAGGGAAGTAACTCATTCCATGTGATGTCCTGGAGCCCATGATTATACTCAAACATGTTTAACCAATCCAACACATCCAACTTAGGTTCATACACACTCCCAATAATTCCTTAGGCATCCGGGGTCTTTTGGGACTGGAACTCCTAGAGGAAACAGAGGAGAGAGAAACATTTTCCACAGACAACTTCTTCATTTCTAGTTCATGATTAAGCTCTATTTCTCTGAGTCTTAACTCAGCTTGCTTCTGCTCAGCCTGGGCATTCATTCTAATGAACTCTAGCTCTTGGTTTCTTTCAGATTAAGCAAAAAAACGTTTTTACTCTAATTCAAGCTTCATTTTTTCGAGTTCAAAATAAGCAGGGTTATATGTAGGACCTAGTATAGACCCAGTAGGTACAGTAGGTAAGGCAGACAGAGGCTCAGAGTGGCTAACTTCATTAGGTTCACTTTCCTCTTCTGACTCATTATCAAGACTTTGATTCAGATCAATACCATCACTGTTTTCTACATTTGCTGGGGGGGTAGATTCCTCTGTACCTCACAGACTTTGGTTTACTAACAATCTTTCTATAAGTTCCATTTTCTTGCCCTTCGCTGAGAGATTCTTATGTCTACCTAATACTTTTAAGCAATCAGCAGTTTTGGCAGACAATGATTCTAGGGTATAACTCTCCATAGCAGACATAGTTAGAAAATCAGCTTTTTAGTGCTAAACTCTGTGGTTAGTTGTCCTATAGTGTTCAAAAAGCACTCTAAAGTGTATACCCAAAACAAATCTCACCGCTGTACACTAGTGTTAGGCAGAAACCTGTGCAGTTCCCTCTGGGACCACTGCAAAAGATTTAAGACTACAGGTGTTTGGCAGTAAACCCACTTGGTAGCAGTCTGTACCACCCAGATTTACTTGGTAGCTGTGGCTGAGCAGTCAGACTTCCCTCAAGAAGAGTTAGGCAGTATACAGAGTATTCACAATAGGCCAGAAGAGCACAGTAGAGCAAGTAAACACTGATCAGAGCTTGGTGTAAAAGAGATATAATTATTTATTTAAAACCACATCTAGAAAAACACACAGGCACTAATAGTAAGCAATCCAAAAAAACACGGTCACTAAAAGATATACACTCCCTTAGAGGAATTTTAGACAAGTCTTAAGTAAAGCCCCACTTATTTTCAGACAGCGGTGAGCGCTTAACGTAGATGGCACTCTAATAATTTGTTTTAAAAGGGAGAGAAGAGGAGAGTATAAATTGAAACAGATCCCAACACTTTCATAAGAACAAAAAAAGAGAGGGAGGCAAGTAAAAACGTGAAGTTAGAGTTCAGAAGGCCGGATCCACTTTAAGAGGATCAGAACGAAATGTGTCCAAGGTCACACGGTTGAGGTGCCCAAGAGTCTTGCAAATGTTCAAAAAAGAGTTAGACCAAAAGAAAGGGACCCGTTAGAAGGTCAAGGTGGCCAACCCAGTCCAGAAGGTTAAGGGATTATTATTACCTTGTAGCAATCTTTAGAAAGGGAGGCCTGGCAGACACGGTACCTTAAAGTGGTGAGAAGACTCCAGCGGGGGCAGTTGTTCCTGGCAGCGGATTGCAGTCGGTGCTTCGTCCGGGGGAAGAGAGGATCTCATCGGGGAGGAAGACAGGAGTCCGTTGCACTGCCAGGGAAGAAACCAGCCGCGGAGTTCTCAGGTAAAAGGAGCGGTCCTTTTGTTCGCGGTCCAGTTGTAAGTGGCTATCCAGTTGCTGGGGTGCTTGGCACGGGCAATTCGACCACAAGACGGCCTGGGACGCGAAGAGAAGAAGGTAAACTGGTTATGCCCACCAGTCAGGGGAAGAAGCCTCTCCAGTCGGGAGATCTTCTCTGTCGTCGGGAAGTGGTGAGTCGGTTCCGCAGGGCTCCACCGGTGGTGTCGTCGTGGTAGGTCGGCTCAGCTTCTCCCTTGTCAGATTCTCAGGTCCTGTGGCGACTTCTGAAGTTCCAGTCCCCAAAGCCCTGCTTTTATGCAGCACACCCCCATTCACTCAGCCTAGCTGTCAATCAAACATGCTAAGTGGTGAGCCGGCCGGCTCACCACTTGGGCCAATCACACAAGAGTGCGACTTGAGTTACCAAGGTAACTCAGTCCAGGGTGCCTAAACCCCCTCCCACACCCCCTGTTGTACCCAGACAGAGTGGCACCACTTTTGGATGCTTCTGTGGAGAAGCCCGCCAAAAAGTGGAACAAGGGGCTCGACTTGGGTTGGAGTCACAGAAGAGAACACAAACGCCATTTTAGAATCGAGTCCTGGCAAAAAATACCAACCGGCGAATTAATATTAATTAAATAAACCGGCGGTATGTTCGAGGCTATGAGAATTAAATAATTAAAGTTGGTAGCCTCGAACAATGGGAAAATCCCATAGGGATATATTCGCGGTCGAATATAAAAAGTAGTATCCACTGCCACCAGCCAAAACTCGATCAGGGGGGACGGAGACGTGCCCCCTCGACTAACAGACCCTGGGGCAATCGAATTGCCCCGACCACTACGTCCACAATATGATGGTTTGTACCGGTTTCTGTTAATCATTTTGGACTAGTAAAGCCAATTGTGACTTTACATGCCCTGGGAGACAGAAGTCAGTCCCAGGGTATGGAGTCTATGGTGGGGTGTCACTATGACACCCCTGTGTCACTGCACGGAAGGTGCTGTGTAACACATATCGTAAAAACACATGAGACCCTATGGAGTAAAGGACCCCATAGCCCATAAACCACATTAACAGTCAAAGGAACACCATAAATCATGTCCAAGAGTGGGAGAAAAAGAGTCTCACTCTTGGCAGGAGAAAAAACAAACTCCAGAAATCCAGCAAAGCTGCTGGGGGACTCACTAGGTTAGGAAATTCAGTCTAAAGAGAGAATTCTCCCTAACAGTTGATCATCAGGGCAGCTGTTGTTTCTGCCTTGACGTTTGGGGCCGGGAGACATTCCACCCATTTAGTAAATAAGCATGTCACCGTCAACATGTACTTATTCCCCCTAGAGGAGCGAATCACGGGCCCTATGTAGTTGACTTGCAAATCTGACCATGGCAGTGTCATCCCCCTCTTCTGGAGAGGCGCACGGCGTGTGAGGGATGTTGGCTGAAATTGTGCACACACAAGACACCCCTTCAAGTATTGGTCGAGGTCCTGCCACATGTGTGGCCAGTATGCAACCTCTCTTAAGATTTCAAGTGTTGTATGAAACCCCCTATGACCGGCTGTGACCGCATCATGGGTATGACTTAACATCAGGCTTCGGAATGAGGTAGGAACCACCCACTGATCATGGCCAGCCTGGGATTTCCTTACCAACAAACCGTCTTGGATTCGGAACATTTTTGGACATTTCATCAACACTCTGAGGTCCTCTTTCCCAATGTAATCGGTATCCGTCAGGGGAAAGTTCTCAGGGTCCTCAATGTGTTGGTAAAACTTACCAATTATTGGATCCACCTTCTGTGCCGTAATCAAATCAGCATCTGGGGTCTCCTTACTCCATTGTGCAGTTAAAAGGTCATTGTGAGCATTTGTCTGGGACCTAGTGATAGCAGTGACATGGATTTCCCCCAACAGGGACTCAATCTCTATTTGTTCCCCTTGGATGGCCCCGGTTTTGGCCAGCTGATCAGCTAAGTCATTTCCAGTTTTGTCTGGTTCCTCTACTTTGGAATGACCCTTGATCTTCTTCCAGTAGATGGTCATCCCATTCACGGTGACCAGATCATCAATGTTTTCAATTAACTTCCCATGTTTTAAGGGTTTGTTATTAGCACATAACATGCCTCTGGTTTTCCAATTAACCAGGTGCTCCACGAACCCATTCCGTACATAATCCGAATCTGTGCTTATGACCAGTTCGTGGAGTTGATGTTGGACAGTAGGGAGGATGGCTTGATACACAGCCATCAACTCTGCCACCTACCTACTTTGGGGACCAATCCTGTACCCAGCGGAGGGTTCTGGGGACTCATTCACCTATGCATTCCCTACGCCGGCCACAAGTTCTTTTTCCCCGTTGTTGTCAACATGGTAAGAGCATCCATCCACATAGACAGTGGGCATTCCCTCACACTTGTCTTCTTCAAAGACTTTGTGGGGGGAATCAAGGTATGCCTCCATGTTGTCCTTGATTTTTAGACTTTCGTCCTCGAGACAGTCTTCTCTGGCACAATCATGCAAGTCAGCCAGACCTTGCGCGAGGGGACTCTTCTTGTTTTGGCCATATCTGACCTCCACAGGAAAGCCTTGCATTGACATAATCCAGGAAGTAATTCAGGAATTACTGACATTTCTGGCCCGGATTCTATCACTTTGGAGATATTGCAGAGGCTGGTGTGGAGTCTCCACTATGATGTGTTCCCCCTGCATAAACGGGCGGTAATTCTTCAATGCCCACACCGTTGCCAGGAGTGCCTTCTCACAATCGTTGAATTTTTCCTCCACAGAGGATAAAGTTTTGCTCGCATAGGAGATTACTTAATTGACCTTGTCATGCTTTTGATATAATACTGCAGTCAAGCATGTTTTAGAGAACCCTGTCTCCAAGAAAAACTCTTTGTTTCTGACAGGGTAAGCTAGGCAAGGCGCTTGTGAGAGGCTTCTTTTGAGCTGTCTTACTGCCTCGGATTGTTCTGGACCCCATTCCCACTTGACCCCCCCCACTTCAAGAGATGAATCAGGGGTCTGGTGATCTCTGCATAGCCCTCAATGAACTTTCTGCTGTAATTAGTCGTACAATGAGGCTCCTTAGTTCCTGCAGAGTTGTGGGGTCTTTTAGTTTCTGAAGTGCTTCCACTTTCTTTTCCTGGGGACAGGGACCCTCAGGAGTAATCTTATGCCCCAAGAAATTAACACGGGTTCTACACCACTGTGCTTTCTGAAATGAAAGTTTTGCTCCGGCGGCCCTCAACTGTGTCAGGACATAACGGATCTCCGCTATGTGTTCTTCCACAGATGACATTTTGATGAGGACATCATCTACATAAGCCAGGTTACCCCTTGCACCCAGGTCGGGCATGGCCTTATGTAGGAAAATGTTGAATTCATTGCCGGAGTTGAGGTATCCGAAGGGAGTCCGGGTCCATGTGTACTGCTGGCCCCCAAAGGTAAAAGCCAGTTTGTATTGGTCCTCCATACTGACAGACACAGTCCACTATCCATTGGTCAGGTCTATTGCAGTGAATACCTGTGACCCCTGGATCTGGGCCAGCCCTTGGTCAATGTAGGGAAGAGGCCATCGGGAAGTATGGACCAGTTTGTTGAGCTCCCTAAGGTTGGCGCAGAGTCTCCACTGGTCATTTGGCTTCAGTATTCCCAGCACCGGATTACTGAAGGTGCTGTGAACTGGACGGATTATCCCCCGGGACTCAAGGTTCTTAATTATTTCAGTAAGGGACTTCATTGATGCGAGAGGCAAGCGATATTGCTTCACAAACACTGGCCAGGGTCCGTGGGAATTGTTGTTGTGTGGATGTTGGTTCAACCACAGTCATATGAGTCTACTGCATCTTGGAAATCCAAGAAAACTTGTTTCAACTTTTGCTTCTGTTCCAGAGTCACACAGGCATCAGCTAGTTTGACTCTCTCTTCCACCATCTGCCTGAAGCCTGGAAAGACTTCTGGTTTCGCTATCTCAGCAGCCTCCTCCAGCTGGGTGGAGAAGTCCCTGGTCAGAGTGCTGATTTGGACTGGAGGCTTCAGGTGGGAAAGGCAGCCCTCATGGACCTGGAAAATCACCTCATCCCTCCTGAAGTCACAAGTCACATCTTCCTTACCATACGGGCAGGAAGTGTACACCAGGAAGTTCCCCCCATGCCGGGTAAAGACCCTGTCTGGTGTTGTATTGTCTTCACTGTCACTGTCAAAACAGTCCTTGGGGATTGGCCCTAACAGTTCATTTCCTAAATCAATGGAAAAATGTCGGTCATCAACCGCCATTCCAATAATTGTGCCTGCGGCTAGAGTAATACTCTTTAAATTGCTGTTATCCACCTCTATTGGAATGGTGTCATGTTCTATGTTGACTAATGGTGTTGGGTTTACCCCTAACCCTTGATGTTGGAGAAAAGCATTTAGATGAATATAAGCATCAGGGTTTTTCAATTTTTGTCCTCTTTTAACTTTCACTTCCAGGGAGAATTGTCGGGTCTTTTCTGGGATGGTGACTTCCTCTTTAATCTGAATTTCAACTGCATAAGGTAGCAATTGAGCTGACCTAAGTGCTTGTTCTGGATCATCAAAACCCATGGGATTATCCACTAATCGGGACCAAGCTTGGAAGTTTATTAGGTCCAAAGTAATGGCAAAGCGATTGAGAATGTCACTGCCTAAGTAAAAGGCGGCAGGGATGCCTCGCACGACCCATCAGTTATGGACTGTGCTCTTGTTGCCAATGGAGATTTTGAGCATACACCTGCTTGGCAGGAGATGTTTGGAATTGGGTGTTTCCAGATCCATTTCCCATGTGTCTATCAGTTTGAATGTGGGAATGGCTGGATCTTTTGGGAGTTGGCCGAACATGGCTTCGCTGATGAAGCTCTTACCGTTGTTCACACACACTCGGGCGAGAACAGAGTCCTTCACATCATTTACCTGAACAGGGATGAACAACTGCTCTCCAATTTTCTTTTTTTTTTTCAAAATATTTATTTTAAACAGGCAGGATAAAACAGTACAAAATATGATCATTCACGACAAATGGCATAAAGGAGATACAGTTGGTTGCTCTTCCCTTCCCTCCCCCGGGTCTTAACTTTCTTCTTCCTGTCCCCTCTGAGAGTCATCGTTCCGTAACGTTCTCCTGGCTAATTGGGGCTTGTATGTCAGGGCTGGATAATTCTGATCAAAGTCTAAGATTGGGCCCCAAATGTTCTCGAAGCGATGTAGGTGGCCTGCCCCGGCAGCCGTAACCTTCTCTGCGATTAAGATGTCCCAGATTTTTGCCCACCAAAAAGGCATTAGCGGTCCTTCTGCGGTTTTCCAAGTGCGAGCTATTACGTTTCTGCCCGCCAGTAGGCATTGGGATAGTAGTTTGGCCGTAGGGCCAGATCTAGGGTAGATCCCGGGGACTGGGGCTCCCAGCAGGATGGGTTCGGGCTCCAGGGGAAGTCGCACCTGGGTGATGTCTGTGATTGTTGCTAGGCATTGTTTCCAGAAGGTCTGGGCCCTCGGGCAGGACCACCACATATGAAAGAAAGTCCCTACTTGGCCGCATTGCCTCCAGCAGTTCGGGTTGAGTGTGGGGTTCATATGGTGTAGTCTCAGGGGAGGATAATACCATCGAAGGAGGATTTTGTAGGCGCCTTCTCTGTTCGTAATGCAGGATGAAGAAGTGTGAGCCCGCGACCAAATGTCGACCCATAGCTGGTCTTCGATCGGGTGGCCCAGGTCCGCCTCCCATTGGGCCATGTACCGGGTTTTAGAGATTAGGAAGTCATTTTGGAGGCGTTTGTATAGGGTGGAGATGCTCCCCCTGGCTGGGAGATCATTTAGGGTCAGTTCAATGGCCGTGGGGGGACGGGTGGCGGCTTGACGGGTCTGTGGATGGGAGCACCAGTGGCGCAGCTGAATGTACGTGAATCTGTCCTGTTCCTGAAGTTGGAAGAGTTCTTTACATCGCCTAAAGGTGCAGGGCTGTCCCCCTTCGAAAAGTTGCCCCAGGGTCTCCAGGCCTCCCGCTATCCAGGATCTGAAGTTCCGGGTGGACCAGCCAGGTGAGAAGGCCGGGTTCAGGAACACCGGTGAGGAGGGGCTGAGTCCCACTGGGGTTTTCTTTTGTTTCAGTGCTTTATCCCAGGTAGCAATAGAGTGTTTGGTGGACCTTAGGAGGTTCCGCCACTGGCGGCGCTCAGAGGGATTGATATGCGGGAGAAAACGTAGTGGGAGCGGCAGTTGTGCCTGTTCGAGGTCCACCCATCTCGGGCGGTTGGTGAGTATCTGCCATGTTCGGATGCAGGCGAGTTGGGCCGCCATCTGATATTTTTGTAGGTCTGGAACTCCGAGGCCACCCAGTCTAGCATTTCCCAGCATCGTGGTCCTAGGGATTCTGGGCTTCCTCCCTTTCCAAATGAACCGTGACATTTTCTTTTGTAGATTTTGAAGGGCCGGTGCCGGGATTGGTACTGGAAGCGAGGAGCAAGCATATAGGAACCTTGGTAGCAAGTTCATTTTACAGGCCGTGATACGACCCATCAGTGAGATTTCTTGCGCCGCCCACCGTTTTAAGTCCGCCTCGAGGTCCGTGAACAGTGGGAGAAAGTTTGCCCGATAGACTTCCCCTGGGTCAGCTGGGATCTGGACACCCAGATAACTGATGCTCTTGGTTGTCCATTGTATCGGACATAGTGGGGCCAGCACCTCCCGGACTTCTCGGGGAAGGGCCACCCCCATGGCAGCTGACTTCTGGAAGTTGATGGCAAAGCCGGTAACCTTTCCATAGCTCTCTATCTCAGCTAGGGCCTGAGGGAAGGAGGTGCGGGGTTCTGTGATGGTTAGTAAGACGTCGTCTGCATATAGGGCCAGTTTATGGTGTGTTGTGTTCGTTTGGAAGCCCTTGATCTCCGGGTTTCGCCTGATCCGTTGGGCGAATGGTTCCATGATTAATGCAAAGAGCAGTGGGGATAGCGGGCAGCCCTGTCTGGTTCCACAGGTCAGGTCAACAGGGGGAGAGAGGATGCCATTGACTCTGAGAAAGGTCTTGGGCGCAGTATAGTTAGCCAGAGTCATGGCGCAGAACTCTGGACCAAAGCCAAAGGCCTCGAGAGTAAGCCTCATGAAGTTCCAGTCCACTTTGTCAAAGGCCTTAACTGCATCCAGGGCCAGAAGCACCAGCTCTCGGGAGTCTCGGGCGGCAAGTTCCACCAGATTCAAAGCTCTACGAATGTTATCAGCGGTAGAGCGGTGTGTGATGAAGCCACTCTGGTCGGCGTGCTCTCCAATTTTCTGAATATCAGCCAGGCTCTGAGCTGATTTCACATCTTTCTGGACTATTGGAGTGGGAATGTCTGATTGTGGATTAGTAAAGAATTTCAGAGTGTTTCCTTCCAGTGTGGAATACCACCTTAAACTGGAAGGAAGGTTGATTTTCAGAAATAGAGAGGACCCCCATCACCAGTCTGTTGTCCTACTGATATTACTGTTACGTCTGGAATTTGGTTGTTCTGGAAGTGAAATTCTACTTGGTCAGATTTTTGTTCAACCATGTGGCATGTGCCGTTTAAACTAACATGGTTGACACTCTGTTTTAATTTTATTGGTCGGATAGTCTGGGTCCAGAGGACCTTGTTTACGCAATCTATTAGGGGTGACAACCTTCTCAGGAGGTCATTCCCTAGTAAACAAGGGGCGCCCTCTGGAGTCACTACTATGACCGGGTGTTTCACCTTGTGTCGCCCAATTTTAATGTCCAAATCTGCAGTCCCCTCGATGGGAATTTCCTTCTCGTCAAAGTTCTGAAGTTGTCCAGGAAGAGAGGTGAGGGGAATTCGGTACCTCTACCCCCTACCTGAATTTAGTTAATCAAAGGCCCTTTTGGACAGAAGGGTAGCTTGGGATCCAGTGTCCACAAGTGCCAAAATTGTACCCTGCCCTTGTACTTGTATGGGGCATAGTATCTTCCATCCTTCTCCTCAAGGGGGCACATATAATGCACATTTTTGGACAACTGGTGGGCCAATTTTCTGGTTTTGGACATGCAAAGAGAAGAGATATGGGCAGAATTCTGTGGAGAGTCTTGGGAATCTGCAAGAAAAAGTTGGCAACTGGAAAACAGAGCCGTTGTGGGTTCCCCTGGTTCCGGTTCTGGGACGCCCTCCCCTTTTTGGAGGCAGTTACCAGGATGGGTTTGAACCAGGGGATTTTGATGCTGTTGGTTCTGGGATGAGATGATGGGCGGCGCTAGCTCAATCCCCACATCTACCCTGTCTGGATTTGGATCTCTTGGGACCCATTTTTCTTTTGGAGGAGTTCCCCCATCTCTGAAGGAGAAGATCCTTTTCCCAGGATCCTCTGAGGAACCCTCTCCCTCAAATTGGAAGATCTCTACCTCCTCCACAAAATGGGTCTGTTTGGGTCCTTTATTTCTCCTACCTCTCTCTGCTCCTTGGGTGGTAGACTTTCAGGGGTAGGAGATTTTGTTTCCGGTTCCTGGGTTTCCAGGGGCTGTTTACAAGTGGGGAAGGAAGCTTCCTCCAAGGCCTTACACCCCCCTTCCCCTTGTGCCTCCTCCCTGGGAACCGGTGGGTTTTGGGGGTGCTGCCCCCGTCATTGTTCTGGAGCACCAGGTTGGGGCATTCTGCGCCGGCATGCTCATCTGATGGTTCTGTTGAGCCCTCAGCATTTGACCCAGATCCCGTGCCATATTTTGGACCTGGCGCTCTAACTGTGAAACCCGCTCAGGTTGATAAGGGGTTCAGTTTTCTCCGCTGGGCTGATCCCGGGAAGGGCAGCTATCCCTTCTCTGGTAGTACCCCGGGTTGGGAAGATTTGGGTACCCCTCCACCCTTGGCCTCCCCTCTCCTGGAGTAAGTGGTCTGGGCTCAGGGAATTGGGGAAAGAAGGATGGATGATTCTGGGGTTGGAAATTGGATGAATACCTGGGAAAAAAGTTCTGCCCAGTATTTGGGCAATTTCTGCCCTCCTGTGGGAAGTTAGGAGGGGAGTTCCCTGGGTTAGGTGCTTGGCTGGATCCCCCCCTTGGGCCGGAGGAGTCCACACATAACCCAGGATGGGTCGGTTTCCCTTGTAACGGGGACTTACATAATCAGAGGAATGAGGGATCCCATTTGTGGGACTACCTCCTTGACTCCCTGTTTGTGACTGGCCCGAGGGCCTTCTGGGCTTAGAATTATTCGATGCAGACAGATTTTTAGCCCCCCCCCCCCATCTCCAATCTAAAATGGGGGCAACCTTTACCTCTGCCACCTTGGCAGCAGCAGGGGTGCTGGTCGGTTTGGGACTTTTCTGGGTGTTATTTTTATTTTCTATGGGCTTCTGCACCTCATAGATCCGGGTGGCCTGTTCAATGACCCAGTCTAGGGACCTTTTCTCATGAAAATCTCTCACTAGCTGGGTCATTATGTATTTGGGTAAGGCATGGAAAAACGTATTTACAAACTCTTTACTGTCCGTGCGCACCCTTTTGGTAGTCTGCGCAAAGGCACGCTTCAATTCGTGCACACATTCTTGTGGGGCCTGATCCTCCCCACATTGCAAATTGTAGGCTGCCTTACAAGCCTCTTGGGGATTCCGGTGAACAGAAAAATGTTTCAAGATGGCCGCCCTATATGTGGACCATCTTGAATGGTTTTGGTCCTCCAGCCCTGCAAAGAAACTGGAGTATTCTGGGGAGAATGTCCATTTTACATACTGAATGCAGCTCCTGCTGTCTTTCAAATGGAAAGTCTCCATCATTTGCTCGTAAATCTCCAAGTGTTCCCAAACAGAATACTTGGCGTTCTTGTGATAAGGGGTAATGACACTCCTTATTACCTTAATCTGTTTTAAGGGGTCCTTAAGCAAGGCCCTTTTTGCCTTATTGGCCTTTTTGGTTTGGGTAACCCTGGTCCATTCATCCTCTGACTCAGAAGCACTGCTCCCAGAGGTGCCCGTCTGATCTTCCAGGTTTTCCCGGATTCTGCGAGCCTGGGAATGGCTGGCAGAATGTGGGGACCTGGTCTCCTGTGTCCTGTGACGTTCAGAGGAGTTTTCAGATTCCTCCTTGCTGCCAGGATTTGATGAGTACCCCCCCCACTGACCTAACTGGGTAGAGGTTTTCAGGATGCCATTAGTGGGCCTACTCTCCTGGGGTTCCCCACTAAATTGCACTGTACTTAGGTGCCCACACCGGATGCCCGCCCATCCATTCCTGGGTGGTACTAGCCTATGAGCCCCATACTTTTGGCTGGAGAGTAATCTGCCATCACTGTGGCCCTGTGCTCATGTGCGCCAGGGGACATGGGGGTGGCAGAGTCCAGGGACTGGGAGAGGTGAAGTCCTCTGGTACTAGGGCTCCTGAGGTTATGCTCAGGTGTTTCCCTTTCCCAGCGAACCTCATCTCTATCAGCCCCTGCTCCCTGTTGCCATGCAAGAGCCTGTGCTTTCAGTTCCTCAGTCAAGGCCTTATTAGACTCTATCAGTCTCTCCTGCGTGGCTACCTGTTGCTGGAGCCTATCATTGTGCTGGCAGAGAGCCTCATTCTCTCT
Organism: Ambystoma mexicanum; assembly: GCF_040938575.1. Classification (NCBI taxonomy): domain Eukaryota; kingdom Metazoa; phylum Chordata; class Amphibia; order Caudata; family Ambystomatidae; genus Ambystoma; species Ambystoma mexicanum. Next base: position 302,511,158 of record NC_090935.1, on the reverse strand, counting down.
CTGTGCTTCCTGGTTAGTCTTGGAGTACTGGGCCAGTCTTTGCTGCAGGATGGTTACCTCCTGAGTCCCATCCCTAGTGGCCTGCTCCATTCTTGCCAGAGCATCTTCCACCCTCCTGGTGTGCTCCAACAAATTTTGATGTTCTTTTTGGAGGTCACCCAGTCCCTGGAGGGCCAGGTGATTTTCTTCCATTTTTCTTTTTAAGTGGCAGACTTCCTGGCCTAAGGTGTCCCTTTCCTGACTAAGAGCCTGCCTCTGTGCCGCCAGGTCGTCACTTGTGCCTTTGAAGGGCACCAGCTTTCTGGCGCTCTTCCTCAAATTCTATCTCGGTATCCAGGTCTTTCAGAATCAGTTTGTTGCTCTCTGCCTTCTCCCTATCTAGGTGGCTTTCTAGGTGGCTTTGCAGGGTGACTATCTGCTCTGCGCATGCCCTATTGAAGTCCAGTTGTTGCTCCAGCTTTTTCTGGCTCTGCAGTAGGGAGTCCAAACCTTGGTACTCCTTCTGCAGGCCAGAAATCTGGTATCCTAGTCAGATTTTTCCTGTTGCAGGATACCCATATCCTCTTTGATTTTAATGAGATACTGTCTACTCTCATTTTCTGACTCCTGGCTCCTGTGCAGCCCCTGCTCAGAAGAGACCAGGTCAGATTGGGCCTTCTCTAATGCCATTGGTTGCCTATTTGCCAGATCTTGGCCTTCAGCACATTTGTCCTGTATGGCTCGCATATATAAATATAAATATGCCGCTATCCTGACAATCTTGTCGTGATCATCTTTGGCTTTACAGGCCATATATAGTTCACTCAGGGCCACATGCAATGGACCCTGTTCTCTTCATATGTCTGACCCTGTTGCAGTGATCTGGGGTGCGATTGCCTGCAACCACACCGTCTGGTCCTGTTCCATCCATTCGCCTCTCACAAATAGCTTATGTAAGAGGTGCTCTCTGGCTATTTTGATATCTACTAAGTTCGTCATTTTGGAAATTGATTTCCTTCCTGACTTACAGAAGTTAGTATTTTATTTTGCAAAACAGACCGTCTCCTTAGAGCGTCCTTCTTTTGAGGGGTGCTTTTACAGTGTAACACAGCGTGGTGATCCAACAGGATTTATGTATCCTGTCAGTTAGCACACTGTATTAAGATGCACAAGTGGTAGATCTAATTCAGACGTCCCGGCTCCAGCCCCCACTCTGTTAAGTGACTTCAATTCAGCACTCCAACTAAGTCAATGACTCGTCTGGGAGGGCCAAGGGAAGCCCTTATTTATATATTTTTATGACAAGTTCATAGATCTGGATGATAAACCCTTGTATAACGCCCCTCTCTTTGAATCCCCCTGACCTCACTGAGCCATGAAGTAGGTTTGTTTTGCAAATTGAAAGATTTATTTGAAAAATTAAACAATATATATATATATCACACTTTTATGAATAAATTAATATTGGATAGCACACTTATGAATATGACAGTGATCATATAGCGGATAATATTACAATAGCACACTTTTTTAATCACTTAGGAGTTGGTATAGAACGGATAAGGTAGCAGAGAATACTTTATGGTTTCAAGGAAATGCAATGATGGAAAAGAATGCAGAACAGGGATAAACTGATATGGTTTCAACAAGAGATAATAATAATAATAATATAATCACTTTTCCCCTTGTGGCAATTCACTCCCCCCCTATGCAATATAAAGAGATGGAAGGAAAGCACACAATTTTCAGGAATATAATCAAATGCAATACACATTCTAGTTCCCCCCTAGCAAGCTTAGAGCAACCGGTATGCTTTTAAAACATGCAGAAATACTTTTAATGTGATTTGCAATGAAGTGAAAAATAGGCTAAAAATTATTTTAATTCCCTATAGGAGATTCAGGGTGGGTGACAGCTACTTTGAATTAGTTCAGGTCAACACTAGCAATGATTCATGAGGGATTATCAGGTTGAAAACGAATTTCAGCAAGGGAAGCAAAAGACAGCTATTTTTGACAGGTGAAGAAGTTTGAGTCAAATTGCAATTCGCTGCACTTTTTCCGAGTGCGTCGAGCGCGATTACAGGAAAACTATAAGGGGTAGAAAGTTTGGGCTTGTTGGAAAGCTGAGGATCTTAGCTTTAAAATGAAAGTTAAATCTCGTTCCTAGCATGGTTCAAAAGATACAGACGATTTAGTGGAGGTAGTTTCTCAAATTAAAGTAAAGCTCAGAATGACAAATGACACTTTCACAGGTTTGAAATCACAGAATGGACACACGATTTCTATGCGGTTCTAAATAGGTTGAAATGGATGGGATGAGATTATTTTAGACTAAGAGATTGGTTCTGCACAGTTCTTGCTGGATACTCACACTACAAATTTGAAATAGGCCGTCAAGATCTGGTCAACAGGTTTAGACTGGATATCTGGCGGGTGGTTCTGAAGTCACAGCTATCTGGGTCAGCTCTGCTCTGCTGGTCCGGATCTCTGGTTCTGGCAAAAGTTCTTGGCACTGCACAGCGGTCTTGTCTGGTCTCTCTGCGGTTCTGGAAACAGCTCTGCTTTCTGAGTCTGGTTCTGGATACAGCACTGCTTTCTGGGTCTGGCACAGGTTTCTAGGCCAGCATCAAAACAGCTCGCCCGGCTGTTGAATAGTTTGGTTAGGTTGCTGGATTCTGAGGCCTCTGAAGGATTCAGCTTGTGGACTAGGCCTCTCTGCTACAAGTTCTGGAGTCTGGATTCTAAGTTCTAGTTCCGGAGTCTTCTGGCAAAGCGCTTTGCAAGAAATCAGTTTATAGTGGAAAGTGAATGTCTCTACCTGGGTCTCAGTGGCTCTTTTTATGTCTTTTGAAAATGGGTGGGAAGACTGACTTTCTATGCCCAACCCTCTGAGGATCCTGATAGGCTAGAGGATTCTCTGTCGCCTGACTGGGGAACTGAGTTGTGAGTCATCCCGTGTCATCAGACATCATTTTTATGGCATACAGAAAGAACACTCCCCTTGTCACTTTGCACACAAATCTATTTTTGACTTAAATGCATATTTATCTATGTGCAATTCTTCTAATATTATATGTCCAGTTAACATGTTTTCTGTAGCGCCAAACCATCCGATCCCTGTCTTTGTAAGATGTTGTGTTCACTTCTGACAGAATTCTGCCCTTTTCATCCAGAACACAATCTCTAAACTTTTCCAGAATTTACACAAATGTGCGCAAGGAATATGGGCATCAGATGATGAAGTGTCAGATTTTTAACATACAGACATTTGGAGTAATACCCTATTTTCCGCTACTTCCCCCCAGAACATACCACAAAGTCCTAACACCTCTTAAAATGTGCACAGAAAAATCACAGGAATAATGATATTATTGATATAATTTTGACAATTTTGTACTATGAATTATCCATCTTTCTAAAATTAGGCTCTGACCCAGATGGGCATGTTTAGGTCCCAAAGCACATGGGAGAATTTCTGGTTCGTCCCCGCCTCCAAGCTCAGCTGGCTCACAGAGGCAGTGCCCCTCCCATTTCATTCCATGAGGAAGCCATTTACGACCCCCTGATTTAGCAATTGCTTGGAGCAAAGGGAAGTTCATTGTTTTGTTTTCCTGCAGTCCCATGCACCCCTCCCCTGATTCAATTAGAGAGGTGTGATCTCCTTTTCGTGGGGCAGCAGAAGGAAGACCAGGCCTGTGAATGCAGTTGCTGGGCAAGTTACAACTCCTGTCGGGGGTAGTTGCCGGGCAGAATTCAATCCCTTTAAGCCAGGCTTCAGTCAAAGGACACTTTTGTTCCCATTTTTCTTCATTCAAATCAAACCTACACATTTGACACATGCAGCTAGAACGCTGATTCTAAGTTAAAAACTATGACATTTAAACAGTTGCAACCTATGTAACACTCAAAAGTAGGTCACTCATTTATTTTAAACATTTCGATTTTAGTGGCTTTAATCCCATTTCACTTAAGCTGCTGACATCCACAGCTCAGCCAGTTATGTTATGAACATTATTTTAGGCTCTTCATCTTTCCAAATTTTGTATGCACACAAGACTTCATTGTACCAGACGTCTTCTGGTGTTCAGTAAGATTTTTGAATATCTTGCAATGTTTGAAATAGGCATTTTGAGCTTGCATTCAGAGAAACAAAGGTGATTTCAAAGAGCTTTTTGAGCTAACAGGCACTGCTGTTTTTCCTTTGGCACCACGTTTCACTCATGGCGCTTCTGGCCCATCACGCTTGCACTGGTGGGTGGCGGGTCAGGTGACCATTTTGGTGTGCGCAAAAATGGCGCGGTTTTCCTGGATTCTGGCGCAATTGTGGGCTTTTCGGCCATCTTGGATTTTCTAAGCCCACAGCACCAAAGGTTGCAGCATAATAACTTGAACATGGATCGATACACCTGACACAAGAAGCAAGAAGAGTTTGTGTACATGCTTGGAGATGCTCATATGCAAATAACCCCATGGTGTGGCAAGAGTACCCAAGGGACCTGACAGCCATAACGCACTAACTTAAAGACTATTAGAAGGCGTGTATAGTAGCAGCCAGACCACGGCTCAATAAATCTAGCAGGCCGTGATCTGCCTAGAAACGGGCCCCCTAAGCCTCATGGAATCATGCATAGCAGGACTACTGTGGCAGCAACGAAGCCACCACCAAGGTCGCAATATTGCAACTGACATTCTTGGCTCTTAACTTCAGTAACACCATCTACATGCAAAGCGAACACTCCAACAAAATATGGAACAATTCAGAGTTCCTGGGCTCACAACTACGGTCTCCATGCACGTGAGCAGGCCGAGTTGAGGGGCTGCCAAGATTATGGCCTGAGAAGAGCAACCTGTCCCGCCGTCCAGAATATAGCTGCAACAATATTGCTACAGTTACATTACCATACTGCATTGGGAATCGGAGCGCGGTCATAATGGCTATGGGCTACACAGCGCCATGATGCTGACACATAGTTGCACCTTGCTGATACATAATTACACAAGGCACTATTCACAGGTGTTCCGCGTTGGGAACAGAGTTAGTCCCAGGCTCGGGGGCTCCTGCCTCATCCATTCATAGCCAAGGACCATTGTGGTGGACAGTGGGGGTCACCAACCAAACACAGGGCTTACTCACTGTAGCAACATTGCAGTAACACATAATACTGGCTAGACATACCACCTGACACTACACAGGCCAATAACACAGCACCTCTATATGTCTCCATATGTGACCTACTATTCAACAGCCTATCCCGAGTTAGGATAGGTTTTTGTGATGGTACCTAAAGATGAGGCCAATCGTGACATCACATGCTAACAAAAAAGGCCTGCGACCCAGGGTCCGTTGAAAGCTTTGTGGATGTCCTTCCATGTATGTGTGTTACGCTCACCTGGTATCCACGGGAACGCCACTCAGCCCTGGTTGGATGATATGCACCTCAAACACTCTCCCCGATCCGTGGGTAGTGCCTCCGACGGAAGTTGAGCCTGAAATACAGGAGGGCTGGATTCAAGACTTAACTGTCTCTGGTAGGGTGTCTTGCCACCTCCCTTGGATTCAAAACCTTCCCATGGCCCTCTCCTCACCTTAATTCTTTAGGAGGCGTGCTCTCCGTTCTGCTCTTCGCGGCAGGGGTGCGCAGTCTCGTGGGGCGTGAACCACCAAGTTGCTTCACTGGTGCGAGCCCTTTTGAGTGTCTTTAAGGTAGGTCTTGCTGCTTTACAGTCTTTGTGTTCTATTCTGTTTTTTCCTTCCTTCCTCTTATTGTTATTAATGTCTTATTCCTTCTCTTTAGGTGTGCAAAGAGATTTTGGCATTTTTCATGTGGGTTGGAGCTGAGCATGAACCAGTAAATGAAGGCGCGGTGTGCGCGATCCTGCCCGGTAAGTAATGCGCGATGCGCAACGCTGTTTTGCCTTGTATGTGCTAACCTGTGTCTTTCCCCTTCCTTCATAGGCCGCAGTGCTCTTCGCCGGTTGCAGTGATGTCACGGAATGATGCTGACCAAGAGGCGACTAATCAGGTATGAATCTTGTGGTTTTAGTTGTTCGTGTTGAATCGTGAGTATGCACTCACTAATGCTGTTCTTCTCTCTCCTTTTCAGGTTGCTGCGTTCCGGGAAGCATGCAGTGCCCAGAAGATGGAGTTCGCTGGATCGACTGTCTCCGGGTAAGCAGAATCAGGAGCTGACGATGGGATGAAGACAGGATGCTACTCACAGGTAAGATTCCAATAATGATGTTATTTTTCTCTCTGCAGGCACGCGGTTCCAAGAATAGCTGGCATCAAAGAATACTGGGGCCCAACTGGACACGGTGAGCGTTACGCTGCAAACAGCAGAATAACGCAAAGCGTGTTCTGCTGTTTGGGTGTGGTTTAACTAGTCTTCAGGAAAAGTAGTCCAGGTAAGGTAGTCCCAAGCCAACCACACCCTAAACGCTATACCGCATAGCTCAGTTCTTGGTAACTGAGCTATGTGAGTGCCTCCATGTTGACTGAAGCCCCCCAAGAAAGTAGTTCCAAGTAAAATAGTCCCAACCTAAAGATGTTCTCTTTAGTGATTATGAGCCTGGTGCCAAAGGCGCCAGGACTGACTCCAAGAGAGTCTCTGGTGAGATTTTAGGGCCTTCAAGGCCATAATGGAACCCCGAAACCTGATCCTACATGGCAGGCTGCCTTGCCATTGGGGGTCAGGGGTAGGGATCATGACAATGTGATCCCCGTGGCGTGTTTGTCATCAAGAACCGCAGTAATCCTTGCCTCTTCTGTGTACCTGACATTCTTGATTAGGACTAAGGAAAGGAGTTAAGCCTTCCACAGACTCGTTCCAGTGGGCCCCCAAAGTGGCTCGGCCGGACCTAGGGGCCACCCCTAAAAAGTTGGAGGTCCCACCAACATCAAGTGTGGGGCAAGCCTGGCCTGACGCTGCCTCCTTAGCCATCGGACCCAGAAGGCTGCAGGACCCTTGCGGGAATTGCGAGATAACCAGACAGCGCAACCGGAGATTTTATCCGTCGTCAGCCGCCTTGAGAAATCTACCCGCCTGTGGTCAGCGTAGTGTCAACGCAGTCTGGAGGGGAAAGACAAGTGGTTAACGGGGAGTCAGCGGCCGAGCAGCATTGATGGACCCAAGAGAACGTAATTGTGGTCCATATAACAGGTAATATATTGAGTGGGTGGGTTTTATATGAGTGGGAGAGGGAGGTATAACTTGCAATCATTGTTTGCTTTGAAATCGTTTTGACATGTGCATGTTAGTAGGGGCCTGAGCAGAGGTAGAAGTCCCTGTTTGTGGTTGTTCGAGCATCGCAGTGAGGGGCTTTGGTGAGGAGCAAAGATTGTGCACTCAGCAGGCTTGGACTGTAACAACTTGTATATATGAGGTATTCCTATGTGCTGGATGTTTTAGTTTGGAGCATAGATGAAGGATCACTGTGAGGGTTAGCTGGAGCTATCCTAGATTGCGGAAGGTATTTGTCTGGTTAAGTCTCCCCGGAGAGCGCCGTTTCAACCGTCATGCGACAGGTCGGTTGCAGCAAGTACAAGAGATAAAAGAGAATACTACATCCCTGGAGGGGTAGGAAGACAGCTTTGGGGTTATTTTAGTTTTGGGGTGTATTGAGGGGAGTTGAGAGAGCAGCATTTATCATGTGTACACAATTGTCTCTTCATTGGCTTGAACATTAGTTGGTGACGTCACCTTTAGGTTGTTGCATAGGACACTGCGTGGAGAGGTGAGGAATTGGTTTTGTGAAGTGAAATTGAAGGACAGGTGAACAAGCGGCAGTGCGCGGACGGCGCCTGTGCACGATTGAGGTGGTGTGCTGGACAGTGGTAGCACTGGTGAAGGTGGGGCTGAGTACTGAGCCCGCCGTTTAAGGTACTGGGCCACGGAGGCTCGTAGTGAAAATCTTTGCTAAACAGTATACTGTAACCCTTTTTTCTCCTTGACAGCAGATAGCGAAAGCCTCAACTAGAGGTCGGGTAAACAGTTGTAATGTATTTGTATGGTGGAACGGGACCATGTATAGTGGGGCAATAACTCCAATTCAGCACCTTTGTAAAACCCTGCTCCATATAAGGATAAGATCGTCAAATACAGCAGTCTAAAAGCACAGAATGCAAATTAGGGAGACCATGGCCACCCAACGGCAGTTTCTCCAAAGACGTGCTGCAATCCCTTTTGACCCATTTGCAGAGTACGTACAAAGGGAAAAAGTTAATGTTCCAAGAGGATGGGCCATGGATGAGGAGCTTACGGGAGGTGAAGGAGGAAGGACCGGATTCATCCGCTCCAACTCCTGCACCGCATAGCGTAATATCTGACGATGAGGATCCATTAAGAGATTTACACGCAGCAGAAGGTTACTCAAACCCAACATATAAACCACCACCATATGCCCAAACCGAACTATCACAAGGGGCAGGGCAGGCGCCGGACGGCCCATACCGTAACCAGGAGGGGCTACGGTGCACAAAAAATTGAGTTTGCAGGTATAGAATCAGAAGAATGGATAGCTGCACAAATACTGCTGAAATTAAAAGGGGCCACAACGGGGGAAGCAGTGGGTACAACAAAGGCAATGTTAAGCTTGGGGCTAGGACACGGATGTCACGGAGGCCCAAATAGGATAAAGGGGAACGAAGAACAGCAACTTCAAGACAGCGAAAACATAAAAGCACAAGGGGAAGGCAGGGTATGGAAACAGGGTTCAGAAGATGAACCTGCGTCGCAAGGACAGCAAGAGAGTATATCCCAACTTATCACAAAAGGGACGAAAGACAATACTAGGAAAAGAAGAGATGGAAGGGGGCAGAGAGAAGAAGTAGTAAGCAGGAGGGAGGAACTAGAAAGGATACTAGAGGAAGAGAAGGAGATGGAGATGGCATTGTGGAGGAAGAAACATTACTGCAGGAATCACGTAAGTATGAGGAGAAACAATTGAAACAATTGAAGATGGAATGGTGGGCGAGGGAACAAACTAGAAAGGATGAAGAAGCGTGGATACTGGAAAAGGTAAGTGACCAGATAAAACTGAATTAGCCAGAGAAAGGCAGGAAGCTTTTATATGATGTCTCGATCTGTGTGTCCCATTCTGCTGAAGTGCTCAACCAAAGGTTTGTCCTGTACTTTATTCCTTATACAGGACCGTTGTTCTGAAATTCTTTGACGGACTTGTCTGATTGTTTTGCCCACATATAGCATCTCACATGGGCAAGAGATGATTTAGATGGCATTTTTTGTGAAACAATTAGTGTGTTAAATCTACCAATGATTGGCTTATTTGTGTGTCTACATTTTCACCGATCAGTAATGCCATAAAGAAAAATGTGAACAAAAATTGGCAGATGGTAAAACAGGTTGGCAGTTTGGCAAAAAAAAAACAATGGGCCTCATTACAAGTACTCCGGTCCGGAATTAACACTGCTGGTAAAACCATACCGGCACCGTTTCCATGTCCGCGCAATCATGACCCGCGGCCCCGGTAATAGCACCACCCTAAACCGCCACCGCGGAAATAGGGTTCCCCTTAAGTCCGTCTGCACGGAAACCCCTCCGTTACCGGCAACACTAAACACCGTGAGCATCACAACTAGCGCGGACACGGAAATACCGGGAAAGAAATGGCGGAAATACCGTGATTACGGTGGCGGAACAGCCGCCAGCGCGAACATGGCATTATACACTGCCTGCTGAACTGAATCAGGGCACAGGTGCACCAAATCAGCCCAGCTGGACCTAGCAGGCCACTGGGAGCCTACAAAAGGGCCACACCCAGCCCAACACAACACAGAACCATGCAGGCAGCAGGTCTAGTAGCACTGGGACTGGGCCTACTCAACCAACAGGCAGTACTGCACATGGTGGCAGTAATGGCGCAGAGGAGGAGGCGTAGGCGGGGGAGGCGCAGGCGGCAACCAGCCAACCCTGCAGCTATGGCAAACCCCATTGCCCAGCCAGCCTGACCCCGCCGCCAGCCACCAATACCACGCATCAGGGCCTCACCCTGGAACCTCACCCCAGGACAGATCCACACCCTATACCGGCTGGACCGTGCAACAATCCTGCACATCACCGCCATGATTGAGGACAACATCAGCAGCCTAATTGACACCCCCACCGCCATCCCCCCCCCCTCTTGAAGGTTGTCTCAGTTCTGCATTTCCTTGGCACTGGCACCTATCAACACACGGTTGGTGAGCTGCACGGCATATCACAACCGTGTTTCTCAAAAATCCTGGTACAGGTACTGGATGCCCTGTTGCGCCATGTGTCGGAACACATAGCCCTACCCCGCACCCTCCCCGAGGTCATTGCCACCAAGTTGGCCTTCCATGCCATAGCAGGCATGCCAAATTGCATAGGCGCAGTTGACTGCACCCACGTCGAGCTGACAGTACCACATGCAATTGAGGCGGTGTTCCGCAATAGGAAACAGTATCACTCTTTGAATGTCCAGATGGTTTGTGATGCCATGCAACTGATTACACACTGCTGTGCACGTTTCCCAGGCTCATCACATGACTCAATGGTACTGCGGAATTCCACGTTGCCACGGTACATGGAACGCTATGCCGGACAAAGCACGTGGCTATTGGGTGAGTACAGCTGACGATGCTACAACCCTGTCGGAGTGGTGTGTGTGTGTCCAGGCCAATGAGCATTGTGAGTGTGCCGCTGTGACCGCACATGCATCACCCCCCTTCCATCTACCAAATACACAGCGGATGCCAAACATCATGAAGGAAGACATGACAGGGCACCACAATGTGCCCGTGCACACGCTGCCACAGCCAATCCCGTCACTGTTCCATTAACCCTGTGCCACTGCAGACACCCACCCTCAATTGAAACACTGCCCCAAAAAGCACGGGAGGCGTGTAAATGAGACGACGTGTATTTACTACTTCCGTACAGTGGAGTCACTCTGCCATGTGTGGACAGCACTGCACCATGACATGCACACAATCAAATTTCACCCGCAGGGCACAGTAAACATGCAAGTTAATGTGTAGGCCCATATGCAGTCAGCGACATACCTCGTGATGGCCGAAACATACCTCCTGACACTGCATGGTACATATGCATGAATGAATGATGATACAAGAATGCACAGCAGCAGATGAGGACATGATGCCACAAACACTGACATGTTCCCCCATCTACATCCCATGAAGGTGATGCGGGATATGCACTCACGCCATGGATGATGACACCTGTACGGAGACCAAGGAACAGACATGAAGAGGCATACAATAGGGCACATATCCGCACACGTGGAATGATTGAGAGGACATTTGGACTGCTGAAGGCCCGTTTCCGCTGTCTGAGCAGATCTGGCGGATCACTGCTGTACAGCCCAGTGAAGACGGGCAAAATCACGCTCGTACGTGCCATGCTGCACAATATATGCCTGCGCAGGAACATCCCAATGCCACCAGACACAGATGAGGAGGAAGGGGATGGGGATGGGGATGGAGATGGGGATGGGATGGCACCGCCTCCCCCTGGGGGTCCACATGATGGCCAGAGAGCACGGGATGCCCTGATTGGCATTTACTTTTGAGTCACAGCACATTCACAGAAATGCACAAACATGGTGACGACAATGAATTAATAGTTGCACTGCAAAATAAATGATCAATGTCCACACATGTATGTCTTGATTTGAAATGGTGATGTATTGATGTGATAACAACAGGGAAGAAGGTGCATTGGTTAGGGAAGCTGTACACCCGGGGCCACCCACCACCCAAACGTGCCCACCCCCACCCAGAGCCCATTGTCCAAACCCCCAAAACTACCTACCCCACCACCCAAACGTGCCCACCCCTCTCACACCCTTGTAGTCCACATGTGTCCTGCACTGCCCCACACACATGCCATCACTTCCGCGTGCGCTTCTGTGCCTGTGCAACCTTGCCCGAAGGACCCGTTAGCCTACTCGAGCGCCTCCTTGGACTGGCAGTAGTGGAGCTGGATGGGGTGGTAGTGTTTGATGGGCCAGAATCTGGGATTGAGGGCATCCGTGCCAGATTTGCCTGTTGGCCAACCAACATGGCCTCTACAAGCCTGGAGGTGTGGTCGTTGCCCTCCCGCACATGGCGTGCAAGGGTCACTATGGTGCTCGCAAAGCGTCCAATGGACCTCGACAGGCGACGCACTGAGGCGCTGTAGCTCTCCCTCTGCAGCCTGGATTCCTCTAGCTGCCTCTCCACCAGCTGGGTGAGGGTAGCCTGCTGGTCCTCCATCCGCTGCATGCGGGCATTCAGTTCGGCCATGGATGGGGTGGGCGACCTCATGGGACTCCCCAGTGAAGTGGGGCTGAACCCCAGCTCATGGAAGGAGCCCAGGTCTTCCAATGTGGGCATCTCCCCCTGTGGCCCCGTTTCCGAGTGCTCTTGCGGGGCACTGTTATCACTGCAGGCCGCCCCCTCTGCAGTGCTGCTGCCTTCGGTGTTGTGTTGGGTGTCCATGATAGGTTCCCGTGGCACCTGTCTATACTCAGCCAGTGTGGAGACGGTGGGGATGTCGTGGTGGTGGTGTGCCGCAAATCTGTAGTGGCTGGTAATGTGGCCAGAGGTGCAGAACTGCCGGCAGCATCCTCCTGTGTGGTGGCGGTGGCTAGTGTACTTGCCGATGCAGATTGGCTGGCCTGTTGTGCAGTATCACTGTCACTTGAAACGGCTGTGGGGACACAAAGGGCATGCAATTAGTGTTGTTGTGGTGGCAGATGGGTGCATCACATGCGTCATTAAGATTGTACATTGAATAGTGTTAGTCACATGCATCTGATTGCTGGTGTCTGCATTCAGTGATATTGGTTGCCATACGGATCATGATGGGTCCTTTGGCCCACACATGCACTGCCTGGGGGGGGGGGTTGTTCATGGGTCCTTTGGCCCACACATGCACTGCCTGGGGGGGGGGGGTTGTTAATGGGTCCTTTGGCCCACACATGTACTGCCTGGGGGGGGGGTTGTTAATGGGTCCTTTGGCTCAGTACTCACAACTGCATATTTACATGTGGCATTCATGTTTGGGCACTTACCGGCATCTGCAGGTGGGCTCACTCCTGCCTCAGCCTGCCCGATCCCATGGATTCCCTCTAGGTGGAGGACGCTGCTGCAACGCTCCTCCCATGCTTGCAGCCTCAGTGGGGAAGGGGGTCCTCCGCCTGTCCCACTGCTGCGTTGGCGGTGCGTGGAAATGAGGTTGCGTACCCTCAGCCTCAGGTCGTCCCAACGCTTGTGGCAGTCCTTCACGCTCCTCACTGCCACGCCCATGGCGGTGCACTTGCGTGCAGCTTCGGCCCACACCTCCTTCCTCCGCTGCTGTGTGGCACGCCGTTGGTCGGCGCTGAACAGCATCTCAGCATTGTCCACAATGTGCTCCACCAAGACGGTCAGCTCCGCCTCGCTGAAGCGCTGTTTGCGCTGCCTCTGAGCAGGAATCCTGGCAGTCATGCTGGTGGTCCCTTTTGGCTTCACAGAGTTAAGATTGTGCTTGTGCTGGCTCTGGATGGCAATGGATTGTGCTTTTATATGAGGGCCGCCTCTCTGTTTCCTGTTTTGGCGATCATGGTATTTCCGGTTCCGTGTCCGTGGTGGCGGAGGCGGAAACGGGTTTAGCGCCACTTGTGGCTTCTTTATTTCCATTTCCGTGGGGTTTTCCGTGACGGCGGTAACAACGTTTCCGAGTCCGTGTGGTGCGCGCGACCGACAGCGTGTAATCGGACGGTTTTTCCGCAACCTTGCGGACACGGAAACTTTTTTACCGCCGTCACAGATTTTGCACGGTCCCGAAATGGCAGGTTGTAATGAGGCCCAATGTTTGCCTTTAAACACAACATGAATCTAAGGTAAAAACTGGTCCACACTTACACAGAAATGGAGTCTAATCAGACAGTGAGGAATCAGTGGGGTTTATCCCCATAACCGGACATTATAAATGTTGTAATTGTGCCGCTTGCACATTCACTGAGACAAAACAAACATTTGAATATGGCAACTATAAAAAATGGCAAATGAAAGACACACTAATTGCCTCACAAAAAATGCCATCTATATCATCTCCTTTTGAGTACAGTGTTCACCCTGAAACCATATCTTTCAAATTTGTTTTTCTCCTTCATTGTTGGAATAGGAGATTCTGGCAAATATTGCCCTTTTCCAATCTGTTTGTATGTGGATTTTAAGACTACAGCACCCACAATGCATAGAGCTGTCCTTTAGAAAGGACTAATGGTTAGTCCTTTCTTTATGCCCACACATATAAAGCGATACTGAGCCACGCCCCCATTTTCTTGGGCGCCGTGTTTGTTGCCCTTCTACACCTGTGAAAGCCAGAGATTTGTCTGGCAGCACAGACTCGTTGTGCAGGTAAGAATCCACTCGTCCGTTCACATAGAAGTGTATTTGTATACATGCATTGGCACACGCACACAGGGACCCGTCACTTTAGAAGTTTTGATAAGAAAGGTCGGGTTACCTTTTGTTTTAAATGCGTGTCATCACCCAAGACCATTTTTCACGGCGTCCTGTTTTCCATGTAAATAGTTTTTCCTCGTGTTGTGAGCATCTGCACTGAACCGCGAGTGCCGTGCTCTACATATGCATTAACTTTACAAATGTCTGTGATCCCTTTAGACATCTTTCAGGGTGCTCTGTTTCTCAATCTGTTGCAAGCCTCTGCGCTCAGACGTGGGTACTGTTTGACTTATGTGGCAAGCTTTGGCGCTCAGCCTCGGGCCATTCTTGCAATTCCATGCCCGAGTGAACAGACATGCCCAGCTAACGCATGTGGTGTTGGTCACATTTTGTTGGGGTTATAAGGAGAAAGCATCCCATTTAAGTTAGGGCATACATTTCCCAATATATTTTCAAACATTAGACTGCACATATAGCACGTGGCTCAGTTTGGAACTCCTTAGAAATGCTTTATTTAACAGTGGTTTTTCTGGGTATGTTTAACAGAGCCGTATCCTCGGAAACAACTGTATACCCGTACCACAAAGGTCTCCCCTCCGGGACAGCGATTAAGTCCGACAGACCATAATTTTTCATAAGGGTGAGTACCACCCACTTTCAATTGTTTTTTCACATATAGCTCTGATTTTGCAACTGATAAATGATCGAACACCAAGGGCCCCCATATAACACGAGCGATGCATCTTGTTCTCTTCTAGACAAGTGGCACCACATGATCCAATTTTGCACGTCAAATTGAGAACTATGCTGGCAGGTGACTTGTGACACCCACCGTGCCCGATAAGCAAGTGACCCTACCAAGTACAAGGTAAGCGTCCTCATTGAAGTGACTGTAACGAGTGAAGCAAAATGAGTGCACTCAATGATAGGAGTGTGGTTCACTTTATGTCTGTGCTCTCTCCTCATCTTCTTTCGGGCTTCTTGTAAAACACATCTCTGGAGCATTGAGGATTCGATCCACCATTGACACTACCTCCATAAAGTGTTTATTGGAGGTGAGTGACAACTAGCATAACCACTGAAGGTGTATACACACAAGTAATCTGTGTCGATATAAATAAGAGATTGGAGCAATACTTGATGTACTGTTTGTTTGCTTTTAGATTTGTGCTGGAAGACACCTTCCACCTGATGATACCTTTGGGCTAGGCAATACTCAAGATCTACCCTCATCCTGAAGAAGGTCGAGAAAAATCAGGCTAAATAAAAAAGCTAATGTATTACGACTGAAACATATGTAGCTGTTGCTCAAGCAAGCTTAGTGCTATTTGACTCAAATACATGCTCACAGTTGATATAGGTGTTAGGCAATGATTTATTGATAGGTCCATTAGGATTTCAGAATAAGCCACATTGTATATAGAAGCGTGCATTGGATGTGTATGAATGAAAGTTTGAATGCATGGTGGTATGAATAGGAAGATGTTTAATATATATGAATTTAAGTACTATATGGAATGTATGTGCTCTATGAGCAAACAGTGTTAATAACTGTAAATATTTTTGCTTAAAGTGTGAATACAATTGTTTTTTGAAACCATTGAAGTCAACTTGTTATGTAAGTCGTTTCTCCAATTTCATCTACCAAGGTCAATTGTGTGATTTTCTGTTTATAAAGCCATCCTCACTGCAGTGCATCACCAACTCAATGAACTAGTCATAATCACTGACTCTGATAATGTCAGGAATGGGTTTGGGGAGCACCTGATTAACTTGAAGAACCGAGGCATGCTTTGTGCCAACAAAAAAACCTCTAAAGCATGCCAAACTGATCCAGTCAATCGGCGATCTGGTGCCCTCCAATGAGATGACCATCTATTGGAAGAAGATAAGAGGTCATTACACGAGAGAGGGGCCAGATAAGACTGTGAATGACCTTGCTGACTAGCTGGCTAAAACCAGAGCTCTGCAGGTGGATTTCATAGAAACAGAATCCCTGCTGGGTTAAATCCAAATGACAGCTGGAACCAGGTCATAAACAAGGGCTAACAGCAAACTCTCAATAGCCCAGTGGAGTAAAGATACCCCTGTGGGTGGTACCTACCTCATTTTGAAGGCTGATGTTGAACCACGCCCATGACGCGGCGACTGTCGGTCATAGGGGGTTTCATACGACATTGGAAATCTTGTGCAAGGTTGCCTACTGGTGACACATGGGCCTCGACACTTACCTAAAGGGGTGTCTTGTGTGTGCTCAGTTCCAAACCAGTTCACTCACACACAGAGCTCCCCTACAGAAAAGGGGAATGACACTGCCTTGGTCAGATTTGCAAGTCGATTTCATCGGGCCAGTGATTCGCTCCTCTAGAGGAAACAAGTAAATGTTGGCTGTGACATGCTTGTTCACGAACTGGGTAGAATGTCTACCAGCCCCGAATTGTAAGGTATAGACAGCTGCTGCACTAATGATCAACCACATCATCTCTCATTTTGGCCTCCTGCAAAGGATTGAGTCATACCGAGGTAGCCATTTTACCAGTGAGGTGATGACGAAGATGTGGGATATTCTAGGGGTAAAAAGAAAACTCCATATTGCCTACCACCCGGCCTCAAGCGGGGCGGAGGGTGGAGAGATTTAACAAAACAATTGTGAGTATCTTAAAGAAGTTTGTGGCAGACTCTGGACCAAGTTGGTACATCCAATTGCTGCTTGTCCTGATGGCTATTAGGTCTATACCATCTTCTGCAAGAAAGATGTCTCCATTTGGGCACATAACCAGACAGAAAATGGTGTTACCACAGCATCTGCTCTATATGACTCAGGAGCAGACCCCGATAAATGCGTCCACTACTCATGAGTTCATTGAAAATTTAAGGAAGCACCTACAGCATGCGTTTGCTTATGATCAGCGCAATTTAGAAAAGTCAGCTGAAGGAATGAAAACCTACTATGATCTAAAGACCACCAAGAAAGTGAATGAAATAGGTGACATGGTTTACCTGTACAATTTTCAAAGGAATCAGGCAACAGTATGGAAATTCCTCCCATCTTGGCATGGTGCCTTTGAAATTGTAGATAAAATATCACCTGTTGCTTACAAGATCTGCATCCCAAAAGGAGAACTGACAGAAGAAAAATGGTTCCACATCAATCAGTTGAAAAGCTGTCATCCCAGATATGCTTTGCGATTGATTGATGAGCCAAATGAAAGTCGAGCAGAGGAACCATCTGAAGAATGAAAAGGAAGGATGAACAATCGGACGTAAATATACAAGTAAGACAATAAAAATATTTTCTTTTGTTAAACAGAAATTTCATGTTATAACGGTATGTTGTTGTTGTTGTTGTAACTTCTATGTAAATCATCCCGGGGAAAAATGGGAGTAAAAAGTACTGAAACTCTTTTTCTATCTTTCATTACAGACCTAACCTCCTTAAACCTCCAGCCTAGAGGTGAGAGTGGAGTCTGGTAAGAACCCAAGGGACCTGAAAAGGAAAACAGAAAGGGGGTGCCGTTCCACACCCTCTAACCCAAAACCGGAAGGGGTGGCTGGAGTGCCCACTCCCAAAAGGAGGTGCCATGCCATACCCCCCAACCAAGAGATGGAAGGGTACACTGGAGTGCCCACTCCTTGATGAAGGAAAATTATGCGTAAGGAAACCCCACTCTGCCCTGCTCTTCCCCAACAAAGAGTCATAGAAGAATAGTGGGGGCATGTGGGATGCATTTAAAGGACCCAAACAGAAGACCCTTTCACATGAATGGGAGGCATTTAAACACTGAAACAAAAACAGACCGGCTTTTGCTTTTGATTTTCAAGTAAAGTTAAAGAGCCATGTGGAAAGGGTCCTACCTGTCATTACCAATGGACAAGCAGCAGTTTAATTTACAAAAGGATTAATCAAATATCCCTGTGACATTGGAAACAGGATTTTTAAACATTAAAAACAAAAACGGCCTGAACATGTGTGTGTAAATAAAATGGCTTTAAAAAAATAAAACTGAAAAAAATATCACTGCTCACAGAAAAATGCCAGGAAAACAAAACATGATATGTGGGCTGGCAAAAGCAATGTATATTATGTTTCACAGATAAAACTCTAGTGACATTTTAAGAGCCACTTCATGGAAAACCTTTTTCTGGCTGTGGTCAAAACGTCACAAAGAAAAACTCACACTTCCAGCGTGGATATCACTTCTCCCATCTAATGACCCCTGCAATAAAATTTGCTGCTGAAGATGTTGAAAGCCCAGTGTGCTCCAGACCCGCTGGCTCTGAAAGAAGGGGCTTCAAGGAAATTCACTCTTGGCTGGAGCATGACTAAAATGTGTGAAAATGAGGGCACCCACTTCAAAGAGCAAACTACCAACTTCGAAGACACTCATAAAAAACCTCTGGTCACAGGCTGGCTCAGGGAGACATATGGCTGTGCTGGATGAAGCTGTAACGCTCACCTGATTCCCGTAGAGGCGCCGGTCTTGACTGGGCGTATACCGTATCTTCAAAGGTGATGTGTAACACACGGCTGGCTCTTTGGGCTGGACCTCTGTGCACTGTATGTTTGACTCGAAGGGTAAGATGTCTGCAGATAGAAAATATGGGATTAATGAACTGGGTTATTGAATGTCTCTCTCTTCTTCCCTTTCTCTTCTCCTGTAGGACCCCGAAGGTTAACGCTCTCACCTTAGGTAAGTGAACGTCGTGCTCTCCATCTGCCTCGGGGCAGGGTGCTGTAACCAGTTTCTTCACTGGATAAGGGGAGCAGGCCTCTTGACTTCAGAGGACTGCTGTCCGTCGTTTACTGCACGAACGGTAAGTTTCGAGTAATTCTAATGTCTTTAAAGTCTTTAGTAATGATGTCTCTTATTTTGCAGGGTTCCGGCGATGGTGGATGATGGGCTGAAGTGAGTTGAAGATGGAGCCCGTGTGATGAATAGAAGCGCCTGGAAGCACGTAAGTAAGCGCTTGTTGCCTGCTTCACGATGCGCTCTAACTGTCTTTTTATTTTGCAGGTACAAGTTCGGAGCGGCTGCAGGGTGCCGGAATACCCACTGGGTTAGATGTGGAAAGGAGTAATGGCACGTGAGTATTAAAGTTCCCCAATGTCTTTAAACGCACCTTGTTTTGTCTTTCAGATGCGGGATGCAGCGCCGAAGGCCTCCGGAGCGTGCGAAGAGTTGGTAAGCCTTTGTCTTTCAGAATGCAGCGCGAGGCGTTGGTGACAGCCGATGGCCCAGGTAAGTGAAGAGCTGTCACTGAAGACCGTAATGCTAACCTGTTCTTTCTTGTCTTTATAGGTGTTGCTGAAGACTGGATTCAGGATGGTAAGCCTTTTTCCTTAGGCCCAGGATCAGATGCAGAAGACACGATGAGCGTTCTGCTGCAGAGGATGCAGAATAACGCAAAGCAAGCTGTCATCCCAGATATGCTTTGCGATTGATTGATGAGCCAAATGAAAGTCGAGCAGAGGAACCATCTGAAGAATGAAAAGGAAGGATGAACAATCGGACGTAAATATACAAGTAAGACAATAAAAATATTTTCTTTTGTTAAACAGAAATTTCATGTTATAACGGTATGTTGTTGTTGTTGTTGTAACTTCTATGTAAATCATCCCGGGGAAAAATGGGAGTAAAAAGTACTGAAACTCTTTTTCTATCTTTCATTACAGACCTAACCTCCTTAAACCTCCAGCCTAGAGGTGAGAGTGGATTCATCCATCGGGTGTGGTTTAAATAGCCTACTGTAGTGCTTAGGTGTCTCCTTCCACAGCCACGCCTAGGTAAGAAAAGAGTTCCTGCTTTCCAGAAGAGTTCCAGTGTTCTGAACCTAGGGAGTGGCTCCTGCCCCACCCAACAGGAAAAGTAGTTCCAAACAGAAGAGGATCAGAGGCTCAACTGGCAGGCAAGTAAGCAGCATGGTCTGCTGCAGGTAAGTCCACCTAAGCATTATGAGCCTGGCGCTTCCAGCGCTGGGACTGGGCATATTTATGAGCCTGGTGCCACTGGCGCCAGGACTGGGTCCAAAAGGTCCCAATTGGGACTGGTTGGCACTCGGAACCTGTGTTATGAATCTGCTTCCAAGGGAGTTGGGAAAACCCTGACCTTTTGGAAGCAGGGATCATGACAGTACCCCCCCTCAAGGCCCCTCCCAAACCGGGCTTCTCCGGGGGTTTTGGCTTGTCAGGAAATGTTCGGTGAAATCTTTTGATTAGGCGAGGAGCGTGGACATATTCAGCAGGTTCCCAGGATCTCTCTTGGGGGCCGTAGCCTTTCCAGTCAATTAGGTAAAATAGTTTAGATTTGGAGATCTTGGAGTCCAGAATGCTTTTGACTTCAAACTCGAGTTCCCCATCAACTAGGATAGGTTTTGGAGATTTAGTTAGTCGGGTTTGAGGTTGCACGGGTTTTAATAGAGAGACGTGGAAGACCGGATGTATCTTCATGTGCGGGGGCAAGTCCAACTTGACCGCTACTGGGTTTACTATGGTAGTGATGGAATAGGGACCAAGGTATCTTGGGTTGAATGTGCGTGGCCCTTTTAGAGGTAGATATTTGGTGGATAACCAGACTTGATCCCCTACTCGATATTGAGGGGCTTCCTTCCGATGTTGATCTGCTCCTTTCTTGTATTGTTCTTTAGCCCTTTGAAGGTGAGAAACAGCTTCCTTAAAGGCTTGGGTGATTGTAGAATGCAGGTAGTCTACTGCTGGTGTTTCAAGATCTTGGAGGGGATCCAACTCCGAGGTTCGAGGGTGACTGCCGTACAAAAGAAAAAACAGGGTTTTCCCAGTTCCCGAATGGACAGAGTTATTGTAGGCATATTCGGCTATCCAAAGGATGTCTTTCCAAGTTTTTTCAGTTTGTTGCAGCATGCAGCGTAAATACTGTTCCAGAGTTTGATTGGTCCTCTCGGTTTGTCCGTCGGTCTGAGGGTGGTGACTGGTCGATAGTCTCACATCAATTTGAGCCGACCGACAGCAACTTCGCCAAAAATGAGAAATAAATTGACTACCTCGATCCGAAATTAGAACCGAAGGAAAACCGTGCAGACGGACGATGTTTTCGAGAAATTCTCGGGCCAGAGTTGCTGCTGTTGGCAAGCCTTTGAGCGGAATGAAATGCGCCATCTTGGAGAATAAGTCCACGATTACTAGAATCGTATTGTATCCGGAGCATGGAGGTAGATCGGTGATGAAGTCCATAGAAAGCGTATGCCAAGGGCGAGGTGGGATGTCACTAGGGCGTAAGAGGCCTGCTGGTCTTTCCTTTTGACTCTTGTTTTGGGCGCATACTCCACAGGACATTATAAAGTCTCTGATATCTTTTTTCCAAGACGGCCACCAGAAGTAGCGCTTGATCTTTTCTGAGGTCTTGGCTATCCCGGGATGTCCTTCCATTAAAGAATCGTGATAACAAGAGATTACTTCTTTCTGTAAATCTGTGCTGGGTAGGTATAATCGTTCTTGGAAATACAATAAGTTGTCCTTTACTGCAAAGTCCTTTCCTTGCAGATGCCAATTCTGTATGTCTGCTGGAGTTACAAGTTGCCTGGCTTTATCCTTAACTTCCTCTATGGATTGTGTGGCGATTACACCCAGAATTCTTTGTTCGGGAATGATTGGTACAGGTTTAGGGTTGATCAAGTGTTCTTCCACTCCCATCCGAGAAAGGGCATCAGCTTTACCGTTTTTTTGTACCAGGTCGATAGGTAATTATGAAGCCAAACTCGGCAAAGAATAATGCCCAACGGAGTTGTCTAGAGGATTGGGCTTTTGCGGTTTTCAAATATTGCAGGTTTCGGTGATCCGTAATCACAGTAACGGTGTGTCGGGCCCCCAGCAGATAATGCCGCCAAGCCTTAAAGGCAGACTTGATAGCCAGAAGTTCCTTGTCAGTAATCGTGTAATTGATTTCAGGAGGTGAGAATTTGCGGGACCAAAATGCCACGGGATGCAACTGATTGGTTACCGGGTCCTTTTGTGATAGAACTGCCCCCATGGCAAGGCTTGAAGCATCAGTTTCCACAATGTAGGGGAGTTCGGGGCGAGGGTGTTTTAAGATTGGTGCAGAGATAAATTTAGTCTTCAAATCCTGGAAAGCTTGTTCTGCCTCGGTAGACCATTCAAAACGTTTGTTTTTCTTTAACAAGGCAGTGATGGGCTGGACTATTCGAGAGAATTCGGGGATAAACCTGCGGTAAAAGTTAGCGAAGCCTAACATGCTTTGCACACCTTTTACGGAGGATGGTGATGGCCATTTGAGAACTGCATCGACCTTCTTTGAATCCATACGCACTCCGCCAGGTGATAATATGAATCCCAAGAATTCAACTTCAGTCACGTTGAAAACACATTTTTCCAACTTAGCGAAAAGTTTGTGTTGACGCAATCTTTCGAGGACCATTTTCACGTGTTTCCGATGTTCAGATTCCGATGAAGAATAAACGAGGATGTCGTCAATGTAAACAACAACACACACATCTATGAGCTCTCTGAGGACATCGTTCATAAAATATTGAAAGGCGGCCGGGGCATTGCAAAGTCCGAAGGGCATGACCTGATATTCAAATAGCCCATACTTGGTGCGGAAGGCCGTCTTCCATTCATCGCCCTCTTTTACTCGTACCAAGTGGTAAGCTCCTCTAAGATCCAGCTTTGTATATATGCATGCTTTTCTGACTTGGTCCAGGAGTTCAGGGATCAAAGGTAACGGATATCTATTCTTAACAGTGATCTGGTTCAGGGAGCGATAATCTATACAAGTTCTAAGGTCTCCTTCCTTTTTTGGAACGAAGAACAAAGCTGAAGAAGCAGGGGACTTGGAAGGACAAATAAACCCATTTGCCAGGTATTGATCCAGGTATTGTCGAAGGTGAAGGTTCTCAGGCTCGGTGAGGGCATAAATTCTACTACAAGGAGGAGTAGATCCAGGTATCAGGTCTATCTGGCAGTCATAAGACCTATGAGGAGGTAGAGAGTTAGCCTGATCCTTCCGGAAAACATCTTGGTATTCTAGGTATTCGGGAGGTAACTGGGGAGTCTCTGAAGAAATTGCTGCCAGTGCAACACCAGGTGGAGGGTGACAAGTAGAGACACATTCTGGAAACTGGACCGTTCTTGCTCGGCAATCGATCAGAGGATTGTGTTTCTCTAACCAAGGTATTCCTAGAATAATCTGAAACTGAGGGGCCTTGATCACATCGAACACGATCTTCTCATGGTGTCCATCTTGACTTATTAGCGTCACTTCTTGAGTGGTATGCGTTACTGGCCCGGAGGCTATCTCCGTACCATCCATCGTAGTAATGACGTCCTTTACAGCCTTGGGACAAAGAGTTAGATTCATCCTCAAAACCATTTCATGATCCACATAATTGCCGATGGCACCGCTGTCGACGTAAGCTTCAATTGCATGTAATCGATCCGGATTATCAGGGCTAATGAGGACCATAGGTATCACGAAATGCAAGGTCACGGAACTGGTTTTCACGCTCGGCAAGAGGACCTCTATTCTTGTCGGGCGAGGTTGTTTCCCTGCTCAGAGTTTGTAACTTTGGTAACTGCAGCTCCTACTGCCTTCTTAGCAGGTTTCACCGGACAGTCTCGAAGAAAGTGCCCTGAGTTTCCGCAATAGAGGCATAATTGCAACTGTTTTCTCCTTTCCCGCTCCTTTTGTGTTAGAGGACCTTTCAGACCCCCTATTTGCATGGGTTCCCCGGAGTCTACTCCTTTGGAAGGAGTTGGCGGTTTGGAAAATACTCGAGCATCAAACTTGGAACGATCGGCCTTCCTGTTCTGCAGTCTGTGATCTATTTGAACGACTAAGTCTATATAGTCCGAACAATCTTGTGGGGGATTCACTACTTGGGCTAACACATCTTTGAGCTCTCCACGTAGACCTCTATAAAAAAGTGTAATCCTTTTGTCCTCAGGCCATTGAGTTTCCACTATCAGTTTGTTGAAAGACGCAATATAAGCCAAAAGGTCTTGATTACCTTGTTGCAACGAAAAAAGCTCATTGTCCAAGGCCTGCCCCTGTGAATGTCTTGCGAACAGTTTTTCCATACTGAGCTGAAAAGCTTGAAAATCATGGAGGACCGGATCATCTTGATTTACTAGAGGGATCGACCAGTCTGCCGCATTGCCACTAAGGTACGAAAGCACGAAAGCTACTTTAGCTTGATCAGTTGGAAAGGCTGCTGGCCGGCATAAGAAATGCAACCGGCACTGATTGATAAATACTGCAAACCTCTTTGGGTCACCAGAAAATCGTTCGGGCGGAGCCAGAGGTACATTCCCAGGTAGGTTGATCTGCACTGGATTCATAGAGAATGTAGAAGGAAGATTTCCCCCAGATGCGGGTAACGGGGTCTGTCCGGCTTGTGACTGTAGCAATTGTCTAGCGAGATCATCTGTTCGCTCTTTGGAAATAATCAGTTCCCTTCTTAGAGCCTTCGTTTCCTGACGGGCTGCATGCACTTCTGCCCTTAGTTCCCCAAGTAACTGGGCTAGTTGGTCGGTATCCGAGGTTTCCATAGCGCCTGGACGGGAGTTTTGTGGTAGGCTTTGCGTTCTGTAACGCTCACCTGATTCCCGTAGAGGCGCCGGTCTTGACTGGGCGTATACCGTATCTTCAAAGGTGATGTGTAACACACGGCTGGCTCTTTGGGCTGGACCTCTGTGCACTGTATGTTTGACTCGAAGGGTAAGATGTCTGCAGATAGAAAATATGGGATTAATGAACTGGGTTATTGAATGTCTCTCTCTTCTTCCCTTTCTCTTCTCCTGTAGGACCCCGAAGGTTAACGCTCTCACCTTAGGTAAGTGAACGCCGTGCTCTCCATCTGCCTCGGGGCAGGGTGCTGTAACCAGTTTCTTCACTGGATAAGGGGAGCAGGCCTCTTGACTTCAGAGGACTGCTGTCCGTCGTTTACTGCACGAACGGTAAGTTTCGAGTAATTCTAATGTCTTCGAAGTCTTTAGTAATGATGTCTCTTGTTTTGCAGGGTTCCGGCGATGGTGGATGACGGGCTGAAGTGAGTTGAGGATGGAGCCCGTGTGATGAATAGAAGCACCTGGAAGCACGTAAGTAAGCGCTTGTTGCCTGCTTCACGATGCACTCTAACTGTCTTTTTATTTTGCAGGTACAAGTTCGGAGCGGCTGCAGGGTGCCGGAATACCCACTGGGTTAGATGTGGAAAGGAGTAATGGCACGTGAGTATTAAAGTTCCCCAATGTCTTTAAACGCACCTTGTTTTGTCTTTCAGATGCGGGATGCAGCGCCGAAGGCCACCGGAGCGTGCGAAGAGTTGGTAAGCTTTTGTCTTTCAGATGCCGGAATGCAGTGTGAAGACCTCCGGAGCGCACGACGAGTAGGTAAGCCTTTGTCTTTCAGAATGCAGCGCGAGGCGTTGGTGACAGCCGATGGCCCAGGTAAGTGAAGAGCTGTCACTGAAGACCGTAATGCTAACCTGTTCTTTCTTGTCTTTATAGGTGTTGCTGAAGACTGGATTCAGGATGGTAAGCCTTTTTCCTTAGGCCCAGGATCAGATGCAGAAGACACGATGAGCGTTCTGCTGCAGAGGATGCAGAATAACGCAAAGCAAGATTCATCCATCGGGTGTGGTTTAAATAGCCTCCTGCAGTGCTTAGGTGTCTCCTTCCACAGCCACGCCTAGGTAAGAAAAGAGTTCCTGCTTTCCAGAAGAGTTCCAGTGTTCTGAACCTAGGGAGTGGCTCCTGCCCCACCCAACAGGAAAAGTAGTTCCAAACAGAAGAGGATCAGAGGCTCAACTGGCAGGCAGGTAAGCAGCATGGTCTGCTGCAGGTAAGTCCACCCAAGCATTATGAGCCCGGCGCTTCCAGCGCTGGGACTGGGCATATTTATGAGCCTGGTGCCACTGGCGCCAGGACTGGGTCCAAAAGGTCCCAATTGGGACTGGTTGGCACTCGGAACCTGTGTTATGAATCTGCTTCCAAGGGAGTTGGGAAAACCCTGACCTTTTGGAAGCAGGGATCATGACAGAAGCAGACCTCCCATTTGCTGAACATGAACATTCACAATTAATTTGAAAGGACTATTATAATTTAGAGCTTTTTCGCAGCAACCATACTGTGGATTGAATTAATTTTGGTACAATTTATTATGTAATTTCCAGGCGATTTGGAGGATATAAAATTCATCTATCTGTGACTCTGGGAACTGTAATGGCCAGTTACACTAGGTTTCCGGCTGGTCTGAATATGTTCCAAATGTGTGAGTTGGTGAAAAGGTGGGAAATTAAATTAGAGATATGCTTAATAACTTACATCTTCATAACTGTTGTGTTTGTTATGGAAATGACAGAAATGTGCCACATAGCCATGCAACACAATACTGATTTGGTAGTCGGCTTATCTAATTCTCCATGATTAGCAAAATCAGAAAATATGTTTAGTATGGCAGTTGCTATTGAAATTATGAAGTTGTAATACATAGCTAGCTTTTGCCAAAATGTTGATAGGCGAACCAAAGGGTGATTACAAACAGCAATTGCCATATGCTGCTCCAAGCTCCTACACCTATCCTGACTTGGAGGCAGGGATGGTAAAAGAGCGAGGAGTAATTTTCCAATCCGAGTGGCAGGGATTATTGCAGGGTACTTCCTCAAGATTGTAAAATTGGTGATGTCATTTCTGCTATATAAGAGGGACTGCACTAGGACAGAGACACACAACAACTGGGTGACAGAAAAAGGAGAAAGACAGGAAGGCTGCTGAAACTTACCATCTGACAGCTGTAAGGAGACACCAGAAGAGATTGCTGAGAGTGCATCTGGGTGGAGCTGTCTATTTCTAGGAAGATCTCAAAGCTGACTGGATCCTGTGGTGGAAAGCAGGTGGCCATCTTTGAGAGTGGAGTGACCAGACCCCTGCCCTATCTTTCCAGAGTGTCCTGAGATGCAGCTGGCTTTCCTGAACCTTAAGCAGAGGCTTGCTATGTAAGTAGAACTAAGCTCTGGAAAACGAAAAGGTTGGGGGTGTCTGCTTGCCCTCAATCCTTTCCCTTTACCGTGGGTGGGGGTCAGGGGGGACACTGTGTAGATCCTTAGCCTATATAACCATAAATATGAATTTAATTAATTCCCCATTTAGCAGAATACTACGGGGTGAATTATGTTAAAATTCGAAATTAACAAAGCTCACTTCCCAGTGTGCGCTGAAAACTATGGCCGATAATTTAATTGGGTAATCCTTGTTGTCCAGCTGACCCTGACTTCTAAAAGGAAGAGGGATGTCTTTGTTCTTAAATCAGTCCAACCTTTTTATCCAGCTTCCCCAACACAGGCCTTTCAGTGGGAGGGACGGGTCTCTGAAATTCAAAATTCCCCGAAGCATTCAAATGTTTCTGTCTGACTTCCCAACATAGAGCAAAGCAAGGGGCAGTCTGAAAAAAAAAGCGATAAATCACCCTGTGTTTGTTTTAAACCAAAAGTTTGGGGTGAAATTATATTATTGATCAGTGTAATTATTTTGTGAAGTGAGATTTACAGAAAGGGTAGAAGTGTGTCTGTGTTCTTTTTAACTCACTTTTGCGATTTACTTATGCTGAGTGAAGTTGATTATGTTGTGCTACGAATAAAGTGGTGTTTTCGATATTTTTGTGCAAATTTCTATCACTGTTAATTTAAATAAATACCAATATATTTCCCATACACCGGCCTGGTTCTTGGTTCATTGTGAGCTCAGGGGAGAGTGATCCAAGGGGCATGATATGTGTCTGAGATAGGGCTAAAAAGAGAATTTGTTAAACAGTTGTGGGGAGGGAAGGGACTCCCTGCGTTGAGGGTAGCTTATCAATAAATCATTACACACCAGTGGAAAGAACAGATACAAGGACGCACACATTTTTTATAAATCAACTGGACACATTATTAAGATATTAGGAGATGTATATGGCACAAGGATTGCATTTAAATCATTAAACACTCAAATTAATGTTTGGATATAAAACTGGAAAGCCAAGTACAGTACAAAGTTTGGAGAATGGGAACGCCTTGGGGATTAACATGGCAATGGGTAGTAAATGAGTGGTGTGAGAAAGCTGATGGTGTCTCCCTGACTAGTCCAGGGGATCTGTCATCCAGGTGGCCAGGACATGGCCATCGCTATTGGATCCAGTTCCTGGGGGTGGACCAGTGAGGGAGGATCACCTGGATGGGTTGGTCCAAAAGAAATGGAAGTGGGACACCGACGGGTGAGACACAGTATACCCCTTCTTATAATACCTTTTCCCCATCCTACCCTGTAGGATACTCTAACATTCTAGCTCCACCTTTTCCAACACAAACACTTTCGCACAGCACGAAAGAGGATGGAAAAATACCAGAGCCATCTACCTGACATGTCCCAGCACAAGGGTCAGGCAAAGTCAGGCAATTGACCAGAATCACACACACACCTGACGGTCCTTTCCCTTCCCCACAGGGATAAAAGGTGGATCACGAGAGCATAATACGAACAAGGCAGACCGCACAACGAGAGAGCTAACTCAGCATGGCAGTTCAAGAGGAAGAGAAAGACGGCGCAAACCGACAGGGTGACAAGGAGGGAAGCGACCTTGCCCTTTTCTAGCCAGGCCTGTGAAACCTCCACAGAAGGAATCATAACACTGCAAACAAAATCCAGCGTGTGTTGCAGCAGGTGTCAATGGTACACAAGGCCTTCCTCTGCTGATAACCAAGCTGAGGGGAGGCGCTTGCCACCGTGGTACCGGCCTTGACTCCAGAGACAAGAAAAACCAAGTGGTTCATTACAGCCGGTGAGTCGAGGGGAGAGCCGATAAGAAACCGAACTGTGTTGAACGAAAGTAGCAAGCGGCTGATTAAAGAAAGCACAAAGAACTGTTGAAACGCAAGGGGAAAGTCAGCCATAGAAGAGTCACGCACCATGTGGGTGCTCAGTTAGGAAACTTTGGGCAACTACCCTGTTGTTAAAACTACCATTACCAGAAGGCCTTGGGAGAAAGGCGTAACAGTGTGTTCACAAGAGTGAACCTGACAGAGGGATGTCCACAGTGAACTGTTTAAAAAGACAGTAAGATTTGTGAATGTCGCAGATGAAATTGTGTTAAAAGCCATAGTGAACCCGACGGAGGGAAGCGAACATTCGAGAAAGGTCTGAGCCTGAAAGAGGGGGATCCAGGGGTGAAAAGGCATCACCCAACGTGCAAGCATAAAATTTGTTGAAGACATCAGGTACTCGAAGGCAAGAGTCTTCTTTGTAGAAAAAGAGACTTACCTACTCAAGGTCCTGATAAGCTGAGAGTGGAACTGTTACCTTGTGCTGGGGAAGCTGGAGCATGTGCTGTGCTCAGGGGTCCCACCTTGTCTCATGCTCAAAACGTGGGGAAGGGAGACCGGACTACCACATCCTGACTTATTATTTGTGAACACTTCTTATTTTCTGTGAATCCTATCCCACACTCTTTGTTTGTATTTAGCGCAGTGGCGGCTGGTGAGTTTGAAAGCTGGTGGGGCGTAAATTTCCCCGGGGGAATTTTTGAGCGAGCGCGCCGAGGGGTCGCCCCCGCC
The DNA here is from genome assembly GCF_040938575.1 of Ambystoma mexicanum. Classification (NCBI taxonomy): domain Eukaryota; kingdom Metazoa; phylum Chordata; class Amphibia; order Caudata; family Ambystomatidae; genus Ambystoma; species Ambystoma mexicanum. Next base: position 302,481,170 of record NC_090935.1, on the reverse strand, counting down.
CTGCAATTCCTTTTACAAAATGGCCTCCAAAATGTGCAATTTACTGTCAAAAAACCCACCGAAATATGACAAAAAGCATTAGGTTTTACATACTAATGGTGGTACATTATTCTTCCTTGTGCAAGTGTGATGGTGTATTTTACAGTAGATTGTATGGAAAATATCTGGTACTATGGTGAATGCATAAAGAAATTCATATAGTCAGTAATAATGGAAACATATCTTTTTGTCATGCTGTTACTGGCATTCATATGCGTTCATCCTCTTACTAAGGTGGGATTTTTAAGCATTTTCTGAAAGGGCAGAAACTAAGCTAAACTATTACTTTTTAGCTTTTAACCACTTAATTAATGGAACATTTGTCCTACCTCTAATGGCTGTCTGCCTCGCTGAGTTGCCATTGCTTTACTTGCTCAAAGTTGAAACACGTGGAATGCACAGGTCACACAAATAGCATATACATATTGCATGTAGAAAAATGCAACAGAAATAGTTTACTACGTTTACTACGTTTATTATTTTCAGTGCTTTATTATCAACCAACAACTATAACATCATAATCTGATCAACAATTAAACAAACTTCACATTTCTCTCTGTTCTGTCAAATAGATCACTGCAATCTTACACAAAATCCCAACATGTAAGGCCATTGAAACAAAGAGTTCAAGTTAACCCACAAAATAACTGCAAATAGCTTGTAACAGAACATTCACCGGTCAAACATTTTGAAAGTTTGTACACAAATTGGGCACGTCTATTTTTCAGAGAGGCAAATTTATCAATAGTCTGTGTATTGAAGTCAGTGTTCTGACTTGAGTGTCGTGTAGACCGATGAGACCTCCGTCCCCAAGTGACGCACAGGGGAACAAAATAGAAACCCGCTGTGCGACCCTTGAGGCCACAGGTGAGAGATGTCTTCCCAGATCCACGGAGCCTCTGGAACACCGATGCTGCTGTCAAGAAGGAATGAGGTTAAGCACCAGGCAATCACAATACAGGCAGGTAAACAAAAGAATCTAAAGTGTCTTACCTATCTGGTGTAAGGGAGACCCAGGTAACCTAGTAGGGAGGTTCGAGGCTCAAAAAGATACAGCGGTCCCTGGAGTGGTAGAACCGCAGGTAAGCGTGGATACTGGTAGGCCACCTGTAAGACAGGGCTTGACTTGGGCGTAGAAGTACAGCAAGGATTCCAGGGATGATCCAAAGACAAGTCGAGATGCAGTCCAAAAATCCGGCAACAGGTAAACAGTTCCGAGCAAAGGTACAAAGGGGTGTCCAAGAGAGTCCAAGATAGAGTTCCGTGGTCGAGGTAGCAAGGAGCAAGTAGAAACGCCAAACAGGGTCCGAAGCCAGCTGAGAAGCAATGATCGTCCTGCCTCTCAGTACTTTATACTGTGTGTCCCTGGGTCATGTGACGTCTACCAAGATCACGTGAGGAACGCCACACTGTATCACGTGACCTACGTGATGACGTATCGCCGTCCCTTCTGCGATACATCCTCCAAGGCAGTTGCCAATGCAGGAAAGGTTGTAAGCGAGCCCGTACACCAAAGAAGGAACGGTGTTTTCGGTTCTGTGGGTTCACCGAATCCCTTGAGCCTCGAAGCTGGGGTGGAGGTGTTTGGGGAAGGTGAGCAGTGTTCTGATGTGGGGAGGCCTGATGTGCTAAGGATCGCCTAACATAGCCCCTCCCCAACGGCCCACGACCCCGTGGGCAGGATGGATGGTCTAAATGGAAACGGGCTACCAAGCGAGGGGCATTCAGGTCAGAGGTGGAAACCCATGAACGTTCCTCCGGGCCGTAACCCTTCCAATCTACCAGGTACTGGATCCCTCCCCTAAACCACCTGGAGCCCAAAATGGCCGACACCTCGAAAACATCAGGAGAGGACAAGGACACCGGCGCAACAGGGGTACGAAGACGGACAGAGTCGGGACAAGGTTTGAGGAGGGAGACATGAAACACAGGATGGATGCGCCAAGAGCTGGGAAGCACTAGACGGAAAGCCACCGGATTAACAACCTTTGAAATCACATAGGGACCGACAAAGCGAGGCAGCAATTTCCGACAACCCACTAGGCGAAGATGACGGGAAGACAACCAGACCCTGGAACCCACCCCCAGAGGGGGAGCAGCCCGACGTTTGCCATCCACACGGGCCTTCATAGCAGTTTTTGCTTCAGTGAGATGAACCACTGTACTAGCGTGTAAGGCAGAAAGATCCCTAAGACATGTCGTGGCCGCAGGGTTCGCAGAACCAGAAGCATCAGGGACCGGCAAGACCTTGGGATGTTGGCCATAGAGGGCGTAAAAGGGAGAATAACCAGTGGCTGAATGAGCCGCATTATTATATGCGAACTCCGCAAGCCGCAAAGCGGCCAACCAAGAGGTCTGATGTTGCAATATAAGGCAACGAAGGTATTGTTCCATAGATTGGTTCGTCCTTTCGGTCTGTCCATCGGTCTCAGGATGGTAGGCCGAAGAATACCTGGTATCAATGCCCAATAGCTTCGTCAGGGATCTCCAAAACCGAGAGGTGAACTGTGACCCTCGATCAGATATAATGACCGAAGGAAGGCCGAATAGCATGAACACATGTTCAAAAAACAAATCCGCTAATACAGGAGCCGAAGGGATACCTTTGCAGGGAACAAAACGGGCCATTTTAGTGAACGTGTCCACCACCACCCAGATGGAGTCGAAGCCCTTCGACTTGGGGAGATCAGTAACGAAATCCATCGTCAACGTATGCCAGGGCCTGGGAGGTACCGGAAGCGGAAGCAACAACCCAATTGGTCGACCCCTTTGATGTTTAGCCTGAGCACATACTGCGCATGATCTAACGTAACATTCTACATCGCGCTTCATAGAAGGCCACCAACACCAACGCTTGAGAAGATCTAAAGTGCGCTCTTGTCCGGGGTGAGCGTTAAAGGGAGCGTCATGAGACCACTCAAGGGCCAGATTACGTGTGTCAGGTGTGGGAAGGAACAGGCGTTCATGTACGAACGGTAATCCATCAGAGAACACTGGGTCCCATTCTCGCAACTGGTCAGAATGATCGCTAGTCCAGGATCGAACCGAGTCTATCAGTGACAATGAGGGAGTACAGAGACAAATCACATGACTCTTTCCGAGAACAGTGTCAGGGAATATAGGCAATTGGACCCCCCCCGGGGAACGTGACAAGGCATCCGCCTTCCCATGTGCCGTTCCAGGACGGTGCATAATACGGAAGTCAAAGGAGGAAAAGAAAAGATGCCATCGGACCTGTCTGCTATTAATGCATTTCAGAGAGGCCAAATCCTGTAGGTTCCGATGATCGGAGTAAACTGTGATAGGATATTTAGCCCCCAGAAGATGATGACGCCAAACACGGAAAGCGTCCATGACAGCCAAGAGTTCTTTTTCCGTAACGGTATAATGAGACTCAGTACTGGAAAACTTACGGGAGTGGTATGCCACTGGATGTAATTTGCCTGTATTAGGACATGTTTGTGACAGTACCGCCCCGAGGGCAAAGGAAGAGGCATCTGCCTCGACTATGAACGGAAGATCCGGATTGGGATGTTGGAGTACCGGTGCGATAGTGAAGGCGGTTTTCAAAGTCTCAAAAGCCTCCTGCTGTTCTCTCTGCCACTGATATGGTACCCGAGGACTAGTCAGGGCCGTGAGTGGGGCTACAATCGTGGAAAAGGAAGAGATGAAACGCCTATAGAAGTTGGCGAATCCTAAAAAGGCCTGCAAGGACTTGAGTGTTTGAGGTACTGGCCAATCTAAGACTGCTTTGACCTTAGACTCGTTCATGGATAACGCCCCAGGGGTGATGTGGAAACCCAAAAACTCAACAGAGGTCTTATGGAACTGACATTTCTCAGGTTTGGCAAATAAGGAATGTTTGCTTAAACGGGTTAATACTTCTCGGACATGTTTTACATGGTCATCCAGATCACGAGAGAAGATCAGGATGTCGTCCAAATACACAACCATGTACACATCCAGAATATCCCTGAAAATGTCATTCATGAATCGTTGGAACGTGGCCGGGGCGTTACATAAGCCAAAGGGCATGACAAGATATTCGTACAAGCCGTAACGAGTACAGAAAGCAGTTTTCCACTCGTCTCCCTCGCGAACGCGTACCAAATTGTATGCGCCGCGTAGATCAAGTTTGGTAAAAATGGAAGCATGTGTTAAATGATCTAAGAGTGGAGTGATTAACGGGATGGGATATCTATCCTTCTTGGTGATCGCGTTAAGACGCCGATAATCCACACAAGGACGTAAATCCCCCTCCTTCTTGGGTACAAAAAAGATAGGACTTGCCGCTGGTGAAGTGGAGGGGCGGATGTGTCCTAAACGCAGGGCGTTCTGTACATATTCTTTTAACACCAGTTCCTCCGAAGGAGACAAAGAGTAGATCCTGCCCGAAGGAACAGTGGAATCAGGAAGCAATTCGATTGGGCAGTCATAAGTTCTATGTGGAGGAAGTACCTCAGACGAGCCTCGATCGAAAAATGATTCGAAAGCCAGATATTCTGGCGGAATCCCAGACACCAACCCCCCAACAGTATGGGACTGTGTGACTTCTGGATCGTCAACCGTCAGTGTGAGTTGTGCTAGGGCTCCCAAGACCCGAGAGGGTGTGTCAGGGGCTTGATGGATCGGGAGACAATAATTCTGACAAATATCGGACTCAAAGAGTAAGTGCCTACTTGCCAATTGATCAATGGATTATGTTCACGTAACCAGGGAATCCCTAGTATGATACCGAATTGAGGTGCGGTGATCAAATCAAAACTTAAGGTTTCTGTGTGTATGTCCTGTATGTTCAACAAGAGGGGTGCAGTTTGATGTCTAACAGGACCAGAAACCAATGCGGAGCCGTCTACGGCTTGGACATGTTCCGGTCGTGTTTTTACCACTAAGGGTAGATTGAGGGAATGGGCCAAATCAATATCTATGTAATTACCAGTGGCACCGGAATCAATAATGATATTGACTGCATGTAGAAGGCCAGTAGAGGGACATAGAGTAGCCTTTACGGAGATGGGTTGAACACGAGCAAAGGAAAGAGGGGTTCCTGGAGAAGATGATGGGACACTCGACCTGGTCTCCGGTTCTAAGGTCGAGCCATCCGAAAAACCTGACTCTTCTTGGGACGTCGAGGACACTCTTTCACGAAATGTCCAGTGGTGCCACAGTAAAAGCACGCATTATCAACCCTTCTACGTTCCCTCTCAGATGTTGTAATAGGACTGCGTAACCCTCCCACTTGCATAGGTTCTTCAGTACCGGAAGCGGGAGTATTAACAAGAGTAGGAGAGGAGGAGGCCCCCAATTCAGCTCTACGCTCCGCTCGGCGTGCATCTACCTGCAGGACGAGATCAACCAATTCCTGATACTGAGTAGGCATAGAGGGGATCACTGCTAAAGCGTCTTTCATGGTGTTACTCAACCCCCTATAAAAGACCACCGCCCGCTTGTTTTCTGGCCATGATGTTTCCGCAACTAGCTGATTAAACCGGGTGATGTAATCTATCAGAGTTCTTTTGCCCTGAGTAATTTCCAACAGCTCCAAATCCCTAGACTGTGCCTTGTGTCGAGTATCGAATACTCGGGACATTTCTAGGACCAACAAATCAAAGTCATAAAGAACCGGGCTATTGTTTTCTAACAGGGGATTAGCCCAAGCGGCAGCTGTTCCAGCTAAATGGGAAAGGGCGAAGGCGGCCTTAGCAGTGAACGTGGGAAAAGCCAAAGGCCTGCATAAAAAATGTAACTTGCACTGGTTAACAAAGGTTCTGAATGTCTTGGGATCACCCTGGTAACGTTCAGGAGCAGCCAGGGGGGAAGGAGTTGGGAGGACTATTGGAGTCGGGACTGGGGGTGTAGTGGAGGAGCTGCCATCTCCAAACTCCGGGTCTGCAGGAAGGGAATGTTGAACGCTCTGTATGGTATCCAACCTTTGATGGATCACTGTGTTCGCGGCGGCCATATCTGCCCTTAGTATTGTAATTGCCTGAACTAAAGCAGTTATGGGTTCGTCCGTGGATCCCTGCATCGTCTAACACGACTATACGGCTTCTCAGTCTGTTCTGACTTGAGTGTCGTGTAGACCGATGAGACCTCCGTCCCCAAGTGACGCACAGGGGAACAAAATAGAAACCCGCTGTGCGACCCTTGAGGCCACAGGTGAGAGATGTCTTCCCAGATCCACGGAGCCTCTGGAACACCGATGCTGCTGTCAAGAAGGAATGAGGTTAAGCACCAGGCAATCACAATACAGGCAGGTAAACAAAAGAATCTAAAGTGTCTTACCTATCTGGTGTAAGGGAGACCCAGGTAACCTAGTAGGGAGGTTCGAGGCTCAAAAAGATACAGCGGTCCCTGGAGTGGTAGAACCGCAGGTAAGCGTGGATACTGGTAGGCCACCTGTAAGACAGGGCTTGACTTGGGCGTAGAAGTACAGCAAGGATTCCAGGGATGATCCAAAGACAAGTCGAGATGCAGTCCAAAAATCCGGCAACAGGTAAACAGTTCCGAGCAAAGGTACAAAGGGGTGTCCAAGAGAGTCCAAGATAGAGTTCCGTGGTCGAGGTAGCAAGGAGCAAGTAGAAACGCCAAACAGGGTCCGAAGCCAGCTGAGAAGCAATGATCGTCCTGCCTCTCAGTACTTTATACTGTGTGTCCCTGGGTCATGTGACGTCTACCAAGATCACGTGAGGAACGCCACACTGTATCACGTGACCTACGTGATGACGTATCGCCGTCCCTTCTGCGATACATCCTCCAAGGCAGTTGCCAATGCAGGAAAGGTTGTAAGCGAGCCCGTACACCAAAGAAGGAACGGTGTTTTCGGTTCTGTGGGTTCACCGAATCCCTTGAGCCTCGAAGCTGGGGTGGAGGTGTTTGGGGAAGGTGAGCAGTGTTCTGATGTGGGGAGGCCTGATGTGCTAAGGATCGCCTAAGAGTCAGGGATCTCTTGAATTAGTTCTTTTTCCATGGACAGCATGGCCAAAACATTCAGACGATCCTCAGTCATTGTCTTTCTCAAGAATGTTTAAACTCGCTTCAGGGTCGAGAAACAGCACTCAGACTCAGCTGTTGTCATGGGTGTAGTAATCAGAATTTTTAATAACTGCATTGTCTCACAAAAAGCTTCTTCGAGATTGCTTTCAATTAACAATTTTAATAAATAATTGCCCCACTTGCACTACAGAATCCTGGTCTCTCATAAACAATTGAAAGTTCAGTGCACAGTCTTTCCTTGTTTAACATGGGGTACGCTTGGACAGTTGCAGTAAGTGCATCACAGGGAAACGACTGTCCATGTGTTTGAAACAATTTGACCCCCTCCAAGTGTTTAGTAAATGCAAAGCGTTCTTGGGCTTGTGTAACTATGATATTACATACTTCTTTTGCCAAACAATGTCATATTTATATTGCGACTTGCAAAAGTTGCCTCTGATGGAAGTTTAGCTTCCAAATTGTCAGTGCTTTCACGTACTCTGCCAATGCACTTGATAAAAGTAGCAGTAGCTTTCTGCACATACACAGAGTCAATGGGCCTTATTACGAGGCAGGCGGTAGCCGTGCCCTTATTAAAGGCACGGCTGTCGCCAGTAATGATTTTTTTCCAGAGCCCAGAAAAGGGCAATAACCGGTTCATGCCGACCTTGGGGGACCCGATTATTGCCCTTTTCTGGGCCCCGGAAAAAACCATGCCCCATTCCCATTTGAGTCCCATAGGGCTCAATGGGTATGGGGGGATGCTAACAAAGGGCCCGTTAATGACGGGCCCGTTGTTAGCATCCTCGACTGCTAGCGGGTTCCACTAAGGACGCCTGGTCTGGCGTCCGCTGCAGACCTTGTAATAGGACAGCCCGTAATGAACGGTGCCGATCCCTTACTGGCACCGTTCATTACGTGGCTGCCAGTTCCTAATGAGGCCCAATGTCTCGCTTTTGAAGCTAGTTATATAGAATGTCACATGGGGCATTATGTCATTGAACAAAAAAAAAAAAAAGAAAAGGAACACCTTCTCTTTCAGAGTTCGAATGAATCCCCAGGCCTCATGCACAGTAACCCCCTCAAAATCACCCTGTTTTTCAATGATCTCAAAGTATATAAGGAGTGCTTCCCTCTGCTGTTATATGGCTTCTACTTCCCGAATATGGTAGCTCCAGCAAGTGCGAGATGGTCTTTGAAGTTTTTTATCTGTTACTCATCTAGAACCAGAGATATCAGTTAAGAAAATTCGAGCTTCTGAGATTTTGGAAACAGCTTGTTCCATGATGAAGTTAAGCTGGTGTGCATAGTAATGTACATAATGGGCATTTGTATACACTTCAGCTACTTTCTTTTGGACTCCACAAGACACCCCCTCATTACACTTGCACCATCATATGTTGGCGCAATTACTTTATTTTTGTGGCAATCTTCAGGGAATACTTTTTCCAATTTTTCCATTGTGGTAGTAGCAATGGTCTGCGCACTAGAGTCTTTCAGATGAGTAAATCCATAAAAACTTTCAACAATTCTGTATCATTCATCAATGTAGCGATAGACTAGCACAGACTGAGTCTTAGTGGAAACATCGGTTGTATCGTCTGCCTGAATAGCCACATAATCTGTGCGTTTTAACTGCTCTACAATGAGCTCTTTGGTGACTGTGAGCATGCAGTCCAGCAGTTCATTCTGAATTATTTTTGAAGTGCCCATGAATACTGTTGCATTCTTCAAATGCTCGATACAAAATCCACCAGGCCTCTAAATACACCAGGATTCAAAGAATCTTCACTTTCGTCATGGCCACGTAAAGCCAATTCAAACGCACCACAAAACGCACAGTCGATTAACTTTGACAAGATGTATCAGTTTTTATCCACATCCTCATTATGCTTCATCACGCTCCGGCGATAGGCATCGTCCAACTGTGTTCCAATGTTTACACTTCCCAACATGCGCAGCTGTAATATATTCTCAATATGAGATTTGCACGATTCATGTCTCTTGCTTTTTTCTGACAAATGCTTTAAGTCAGCGACTCCTGTTTTTCGTCCAGGCCATTTCACCTCCAAACAGCAGGCAGGTGAAGATGAACAAAGACAGCTTAGCAACGCTACCAGTGAGCCATGTCTTCTTTTCATACCAAACCATGGAAAATGTGCGTGTGTAGGCCTTTCCCCTATCTTTATCGGACTGTTCAATTTTTAAATCTGGCCGATCAGGCCCTAGTCGTTTCACCTCCAGTTTTTCACTGTGTGTCATTCCGGAAAATGGTTTTGTGAGCAATTGATCCACCAAATTCATTTTGAGTAAAAGAGTGATACCTGTTAATAAGCAAAATATTATGCAACATCTGCAATTAAATACCATTATCGTTGACCAGTAGAGCTCAGTTGGGTCTAATTGCAGATGTTATCTGCAGGAGTTAACATACATGCCCATTAGCAACTGTGACACCAGCCATTATTTGAGCATTTGTGCTTATGGGAGAAATGTGGCAAGTTTGTTCTGTTAATACTGTTCTAAAAAGTCCTTTTTACAATGTGGGGAGAAATTAACTTTGATTTTTCCGACTGCATCGCCCTACCCCTCCAAAGCACTGGGAGTAATGGGAAAGAAAGAAGGCATTCTGAGGTTTCAAAGTTTTTTTCGAATTGCATTTCTTCTGACTTTCCATGTTTGCATGCCACTCTCTCAGCTAGCCACAGATACCATTCTTTAGTCTGTACTGTTCATCTGATTTTCCCCACCACCTAAAAACATGGGTTCCTTTTTAATTTCTTTTTAAGGCTGAACACCCAACCCTACATAGGACTTGTGGTAGCTCACCTGGCTTGTCATTCTGGATTCTGGTCACTGCAATTAACTATCCAGAGGTGCACTATGCAGGTTGAAGTCTGATGTTTTTGGTTTCACAATTAACCTGGACTGGTTGAATTTGTTCATGAAAGGTGTTTTGGATGTTCTGTAAAGAGAAATCGAGAGACTGATCTGAGAAAGGGCAGCATAGTCTGAGAGCAGTATGAGAATGGTTTCAGATGTCAAGGAGAGAGTTAACATTGTCACATTGGGCAAACAATACATATTGTGTTCTATGTACATCCATTGTTTGACATAATACACACACACACACACATCATTAAATAATATGTGACAGTGTAGTCACAATATACATTCTTTTGTCTCCAAATTGTAATGAAAGCAATTGCAAATAAGTCAACTACCTTGTCCACTCCATGCCCTCTAAACAAACACTGTCACATACAGGCAATTGCACATAAACTGTGCTGGTAAATGTAGTGCTAGCTTCAGTCACACAGAAGACACAGAAAACACAGCACATACCACACACATCTGTGAAATAAGCATCAATCACATACAGGAGAGCTGTAGGTCTCGTTACAAGTTTGGTGGTATCTTGGCAGTAAATTCACCAAGGTACCACCAAACTGATTTACAGTCAGATTAAGTGGTGGTAGTTGGGCAGGTGGTGTACGTCCCCATTTATTGGAGTCCATAGATCAATAGTGAGACTCTTCACATGGACCCTAGACACAGAGTCTAAAAATCCTGTCAACCTGCTCCAACTCTCACCCGGAAACCCCCTAGCACCAACGTTTTATAAGGAACAGATTGATAAGAAGATTCCAACAATGTGAAAGACAAGGAGTAGAGCTCCAAAGGCGGCCAGTGTGGTGGGCCAACATGAACATGCCTGGCATATACCAATGAACACATATAGGCTAAGCTGGAACACCCCGCCACGCTTTGGAATGGATACACTGCTAGAAAAAGCTATGTAAGCTTAGATATAGCAACATAACTTAACATGACAGGAAGTGACTTAAAGGAATAGTGCGCTCTGAAATGTTATTGTCCCGAGGGTTTTGGCATGTGTTTTTAAGTATACATTGATCGATCGCACAAACATTTCCAATGCACCTTACCATAGTTTTCCTCTTTTGTACACATGCGAAATCAAGCAGCAGGATGCGGCCATACATTCTCGTTATGCTCTAATACCGCTGGTAATGTCCTATATTTCATACCGACTATGCCGAAATGCAATCTCTTTGGCCTGTACTTTAGGCACATATTGTGGAACACCTCCAATTTCCCGTGTGACAGAATTCTGTGAGTCCCCCCTTCAAATCTCTTGATAGAGTTTTATCAAACACAATCTTCTCAAGGGCTTTGTCTGGAGGTGAAGATGGAATCAACCACTTCAGCTTCTGTTGCTGCTCTGGCAACAAAGGGCCATGTGCACATTGGTGGAAATGTTGGTTTTCTGTCCAAGAGTGAACGTTGGAACAGTGGTGCATTAGTGACAGCCATTTCTCGAGTAGAATTTCCACAGACCCATCACAAGTTTTGGAGCTCCACCAAAGATGGTTGCTGAAAGACTGGGACCACTGTAAAATATTTTTGGAAACTTTATTTTCCCTGCTGCTGAGATTTTTTTATTGATGGATTTGGCAACGTGCCATACATCAAATTGATGGCAAATATTTGGGAACTGCTCTCGCATTGTCTTGGCTATTGAAACGTGTCTGTCCGTGGCTATGAGGTCGATTTGCATTCTCCTCGATTGGAGATCTTCCAGTGATTTTATAAAACCAGGTTTCTCCATGGCCACTGAGGATTTACATTCGGACACCTGCACGACCACCGAATTCACCATTTTATTTTCCATGTCTTGAAAGTAGTATGTGCAGTACTTTGCTGAAAATCGGAGCTGTCACACTGTCCATTGCAGATGGCCTGAACCGATTTTCGGAGAATGTATTTTGAATAGACATTTGTTCAATTTTCCAAGCTTCACTAATGGCAGGGAATAGATATTGACGTTGATATTTATAGTATTGCGTTTTAGAAATGAAATGGAGTCCCACAAATTCACAGAAACTGGACAACTTACTGAAACTATACCCACTGAAAAGTAAAGCAGCAGCACACAGTAGATTCCCAGCTGGCAGTTTCCCCAGCATTGGTTGAGCGGACCATGGACATTTTTCATGTAGCATTTCACAGGAGGCATATATTTTGAGGTTACTGCCTTGTGATACACGAGTCACATTCACCAATGGCTTCCCACATACTTCCCCTCTCACTGAATGCACACATTTCAGCATCATTCTAATCTCCATCAAGCAGCTGTCGAATACAATAATGGCCCTCATTACGACCCTGGCGGAAAGTGACTGACCGGACCGCCACAGCGTAAATAGCGTTTCCGCCATTGCACGATGGAGCAAAGTGCGGCCCATTCCGACCCATCGGGCACGAGCACCACGGCATGGCGGAAGTGCAAAGTCCGCGATGGCGGAAATGACCCCAAAACGGCCCACACCGCCGCCGTACGGCGCCCTAGGTGCAATACCGCCACCCATCACAGCGGACACCGCAGTGTGCGCCTACCGGAAAGTACGGTGACCGGAAATATACGGAAACGGAAGTTAAAACATGGGCCCGGAACGGGAAACATCCCGCCGTACACCTATAAAACCACTAAAACCACACAACCACTAAAAACACTACCCAGAGACACACCCCAACCCGTCATCCACCCTAGCGAAACCAAGAAAAATGGGAAAAGTAGCGAAGAAAGCGTGCGACCGCAAGCGGCAGGTCCACTTCTCCCGTGAGGAACTCACCGTGCTAACAGAGACCCTCCAGGAGAATGCTGCCGTCGTCTTCTCCACGCAAATGACCAGGACGGCACTTGCAAACAAGAAGGCCATATGGGCTCTGGTGGCACAGCGGGTAAGTGCGGTGGGGACCGCACCCCGCACCCCACAGCAATGCCGAAAGCGATGGGACGACCTGCGGATACGCGTCCGCAGCATACTCTCTGCCAACCGCAACATTGCCACAGCCACCGGGGGAGGTCCTGAATCACCCATCAAGTTGACCCCCTGGGAAGAAATCTGTGCCTCCACCATCGGAATGGAGAGCATAGAGGGAGTCGGAGGGATGGAGAAAGGAGTGCAGACATCCGAAGATTCAGGTAGGTGGGCCAAATAAAACAATGCCAAATCCACAAAGTCCATCCATGTGAAGTACCATGTGTCCACATAGTGCAACAGAAACACATGTCCAGGAGAACGTCCACACACATCGGCCTGATAGCGCACGTTAAAACCCACAATAAATACATAAATAATTAAAAACCCCTAAAAAATGCACTACACGTGCAGCAGGCACACCCTAACTGCAGGCTGCCAAACAACTGCACCCTCACTCCACACACAAATGAAAGCACCTCCAAGGCCCCGACCCAAATCACCCTCAGGTACCACCCCAATGCATGTGATACAATGCCATTCCAATTCCCACAGACCCATCAATAACCCTCGCCCTCCTTTACTCCACCACAGGGTCCGATCCAAACGACGAGCATCAGGACACCCCTACCAGCACACCTGCAAAGAGGGCCAAGACCAACGGCCAAAGACCCTCCACCTCAGCTGCACGCATCAAGACACGGCAGCAGCACAAATCAGGTGGCAGCACAGAGGAGGGAACATCAACAGGCACCCCAGCAGCCAGCATGCCCACACCACCACCACCACAGGTCCCCCCAACGGAGGCCACAGAAGGCACTGCCTCTGGTGGCAGCAGCACCATAGGTGACACCCCATTGATGGCAGCATGCTCCGACACAGAAGACGGGGATGTCGAAGTCAGATCCATCCATGACCTGTCCCAATCCCCCTATCTGTCCCATCCCGTACAACATGAGGATACCACGCAGGGGCACCCACAAGACGACGACTGGCCATCCCCCACAAGCCCTGTGGCAAGGCAACATGAGGACAACAGCCCCTCTGTGACACCCCCGCAAATGGCCATGGCCCAGCAGAGGCAACAGTCCCTCGACCAGTTAATCGTGCAACAGCAGCAACTGGCCACGCTCCTCAAGGACCATGCCGATGAATGTGGGGGCACTAAGGCAGACATAGAAACATCAACTGAGACACTTAGGGCAGAAATGGAGAGAAGTACAGAGACACTAAGGGCACAAATGGAGAGTAGCACCGAGAGCCTGAGAGTACAAATGGAGAGTAGCACCGAGAGCCTGAGAGTACAAATGGAGAGAAGCACCGAGAGCCTGAGGGGGGAACTGCATGCGACGTCCAAAGACCTATGTGCCGAACTTGCCGCAGTGCGCCGTGTGCTCACTGAGCTCTCGCAAACCCTTAGGGACATGCATGGACGTGAGCAGGCAGAGATATCATCCGTTGCAAGTTCCGTCCAGGGCAGCCCCCAACGTAGATCTGGGAGGAACCTGCGCTCCACAGGCAGGGGTGCCCCTGATACCCGCAGAGGGGGCTTGCAATAGCGACTGCCCACTGACAATGAGCATCTTTGGACACTGGTGTTCGGGGGGGAGGTAGGAGGGTGGAGGGGGTGTGTTGGGCTCACTTGGGTGGCGGGTCGATAGGGTGTTCAACATGATATCACATATGCCATAAACAGTGCACGATCAACCAATGAGATGTGTGGACATTGATCTTTGTGTACTAGGCCATCATAGGCGTACAGTCCATATTGTGCATGTCCCAGACACACACAGTGCCACGAGTCCCGTGTCCATGTATCAGCCACCAGGCGTGAGTGCTAGAAGCATACATCAATGAGATGCTGACGAATGTCACGGCCCTCCGGTGCCTCGCAGACTCCTTGAGGTGCTGCCACATCCCCACCCTCATCATGACCATCATCAGGTGCTTGCAGTTCTGCGTCAGGGGGCATGGGCACATTTCTACGTACGCACATGTTGTGGAGCATGACACATGCCATCACCATCTTTGCAACCTTCTCATGGCGGTACAGGAGTGCCCCGCCAGACCTGCTGAGGCAGCGGAAACGACCCTTCAGTAGGCCGAATGCCTGTTCGATGACTACACGGGTACGTGAGTGGGCATGGTTGTAGTCCTCCTCATGCTGGTCCCGTGGGTTCCGGACTGGTGTGAGGAGCCATCTCTTCAGTGGATATCCAGCATCACCTGTATGTGGACGATAAACGTATGATGTGGAATGCCATTGCTCCGTACGCACCCCCCCCCCCCTTCCTGCCAGGTCATTGCCGAATCACATACCCCACATTATCATGCATGTAATGTGACTCACCGAGTAGCCAGGATCTGTTCCCTGCGTGTCGCTCCATGTAGCGTGGTATTGTAGAGTTCCTCAAGACCATAGAATCATGGGTTGATCCAGGGAATCGGGCACAACAATGTGTAATGATCCTGTTGGAGTCACACACCATTTGTACATTCAGAGAATGAAATTGTTTTCGGTTGCGGTACTGGGCCTCCATGGCATGTGGGACGACCAATTCCACATGGGTGCAGTCGATGGCACCAATGCAACCCGGTATGCCGGCAAGTGCATGGAATCCCACTTTTGTGTTGGTAATTTCCTGCTCCGAGCGTGGTAGGGAGATGTAGTCGTCTGCGTGCTGCAGGAGGGCATCGAGCACTTGCAATAGTGTCCGTGAGAACAGTGGCTGAGAAATGCCATGCAACTGTCCGACTGTGTGCTGGTAGGTGCCTGTGGCCAGGAAGTGGAGTACAGACACCACCTTCAGTAGGGGTGGGATGGCGGTTGGGCTATCTATCATGCTGACAAGGTCAGCCTGTGTCATGTCCACAATGGCGGCTATGGTGTCCCGGTCCAGACGGTAGAGGGTGTGGATCTGCTCATCAGTGAGGTTGAACGGATGTGCTCGGAGGCGTGGGATTGCGGGCTGCCTGCGTGGTGGTAGTGGCTGTGCTGGCGGCCCTTGCTGGCCCTGCCTTGCCCTCCTCCTCCTCCTGCGTCTCCTCCGTGCGGCCGGTTGTAGTTGGTGTTCGTCTTCTTCTTGGAGTTGGAGTACTTGCAGTGCTATCATGTCCCCCAGGGCCAACATCGCGAGTCCTGCCGGTAGCATTTCGGTGTGGTTGTGGGAGGAGACTGGGTGTGCAATTTATGTGTTTTCAGGCTGTATGGCCTCCACCTGTGGTGATTCATTCCACCTGTGCAAACTGCTCTCCCCTTTGGCCGAGCACGTCCCGCACACAACGCTGCAATTCGGGGAATGGCATCTTGCTATTGCAATCATGTATTTGTACCCGATGGCCCTGTAACATTGGTTGATATGTTCATTCTGCTGTGGTCCCATTGTTTCACATTCTATCTGTGCAGTCGCGAACAGACTTGTGAAGGGTCAGTGGAACGTAGTACTCGAGTAACGGTGGACCCTCATGCATCACTGTACCGAGTTGCAACGACGGGCGGGGCGTCCCATTTGTGGGTGAAGGCAGTTGCCATTTTCACACACAGCCGCACTCGATGGATTAATTAGTGATTCCAAACAGCCACAGATGCCTCTTCGACGTGATGTTGCAAATGAGGAATTCGAAGGGCGGCGCTTTCGGTTTTCAGCTAGCGGCGAGGAAATGCCCACAGGTCTGACTGCAAATATAACGTACTATTGTTCAATGTCCTTGGGACAGGGGCCATGGCGAGGATGCAATGATTGATATGAATGGTTTGGGATGCGCAATGCCGACGTGGGCGATGAGGCCGGACGTTCCCAAATACATGTTACTTCACTACACTGGAATTACGGGCTGGGGCACTGTGGATTTTGCAGGCTGCATAACGCACAGACTCAATGGATATTTCTAATGTTATGTGAGTAAATATTCAGGCGTTTTAATCCCGGGATGAGGGAATGATGAATGGATGCATGGGCAGGTGATTTGATACAGAGTTTGCCATGTACAGGGCTTCTTAGGATCTATCCGCCTCCCCTACGCTATGTGATGCAGGGCTGCCATAGTGGGACCATCGTCTATCTGGCCTTGTTGAGCCCTCCCTGTCTCGACGCGCCCTCAGACACTTGTGTCCATGCACGTTACCAATCCCATCTGATGGATTCTGTTTTGACAGACGCATGCACAGGTACACTCGTTTGTGATGGTGTTTACACCTCGATATAGATAGTTATGAGTCGCAAGTGGTTTTTGGGTGGTGATGAACCTTTGGAGTGGGCTAGCATGCATATGGCTGTGGATTTAGTGTGATCATTGAAGTGAGTTGTTGGAATGTAGTTCTGATGGCCATTCTGTTCTTTTTCTTTTCTTTTGGTTGACAGGTATCTCCTCCCCTTTTGCCACTGCCATCTGTATGCCACTCCTGCAGATGGGTTTTACTCCCGACACCTGCTGCTTCGTGTTAATCAGTGGAGCAGCATTACGATCTTATGGGACGATCGCCAATGGGCCACATGCCCTTACGCAGTACTGGTGGCTCGGAGCAACATTTCGGCCTTTCAGCTGGACTAGTGCCTCCCCATTGGGACGGCCCTGCGGTTCTGTGCGCTTCCATGTTGCCTTTTCGTACGTGAATGTGGCTCTGTGTACCATGATGGAACAGGGCGTCACACAAGTAGTGGCTGGTCATTTCTTGCGGATGCAGCCCACAATGGTGAAATGTGTTTTGGAGTTCATGGCCTGATGGCTGTATGGGCTTGGTGATTTTGTTGTGCATTAAATTTCTATTCTGATTTGGCCCGTGTAGCGTTCTTCTTTGCAAGTGATGTGGCATATTCCTATTTGGGGAGCGATGTATTGTGAGGAGATCTGCATTGGGTTCCAGCTTCGGATCTCGGTCTAGTTCCTAGGTCAATTGTATTGATGCTTCACTCTCTGTCATTTTAGCGTCTGTTACTTGAACATGAATCGGAGAAAACATCAATGTCGATTGGTTTTTGGGTGGCCCTTGTTTGGCAGGTGTTGATTGTGTCATGTGGTCCGCGACTAATTCAAAAGCACCTTCATTACATTGGCCCTCATTACGACCCTGGCGGAAATCGAAAAACGATAGCGGAAATGCAATACCGCCATCGAATAGCGCTCGGTGCGACTATGACCAGTCCACCTGGCTGACCGGCATCTGTTACACAAAACCCAATCCCCCGCCCCTGAGCATGACAACATTCAAACAGTCATATTGGCAGCCCCCATCCCTGACCTCACGGGCTTCGTAGGCAAACGCGCCCAGTACAGTACCACGCAACTAAACTCCGAAGCTGGAACCCAATGCAGATCTCCTCACAATACATCGCTCCCCAAATAGGAATATGCCACATCACTTGCAAAGAAGAACGCTACACGGGCCAAATCAGAATAGAAATTTAATGCACAACAAAATCATCAAGCCCATACAGCCATCAGGCCATGAACTCCAAAACACATTTCACCATTGTGGGCTGCATCCGCAAGAAATGACCAGCCACTACTTGTGTGACGCCCTGTTCCATCATGGTACACAGAGCCACATTCACGTACGAAAAGGCAACATGGAAGCGCACAGAACCGCAGGGCCGTCCCAATGGGGAGGCACTAGTCCAGCTGAAAGGCCGAAATGTTGCTCCGAGCCACCAGTACTGCGTAAGGGCATGTGGCCCATTGGCGATCGTCCCATAAGATCGTAATGCTGCTCCACTGATTAACACGAAGCAGCAGGTGTCGGGAGTAAAACCCATCTGCAGGAGTGGCATACAGATGGCAGTGGCAAAAGGGGAGGAGATACCTGTCAACCAAAAGAAAAGAAAAAGAACAGAATGGCCATCAGAACTACATTCCAACAACTCACTTCAATGATCACACTAAATCCACAGCCATATGCATGCTAGCCCACTCCAAAGGTTCATCACCACCCAAAAACCACTTGCGACTCATAACTATCTATATCGAGGTGTAAACACCATCACAAACGAGTGTACCTGTGCATGCGTCTGTCAAAACAGAATCCATCAGATGGGATTGGTAACGTGCATGGACACAAGTGTCTGAGGGCGCGTCGAGACAGGGAGGGCTCAACAAGGCCAGATAGACGATGGTCCCACTATGGCAGCCCTGCATCACATAGCGTAGGGGAGGCGGATAGATCCCAAGAAGCCCTGTACATGGCAAACTCTGTATCAAATCACCTGCCCATGCATCCATTCATCATTCCCTCATCCCGGGATTAAAACGCCTGAATATTTACTCACATAACATTAGAAATATCCATTGAGTCTGTGCGTTATGCAGCCTGCAAAATCCACAGTGCCCCAGCCCGTAATTCCAGTGTAGTGAAGTAACATGTATTTGGGAACGTCCGGCCTCATCGCCCACGTCGGCATTGCGCATCCCAAACCATTCATATCAATCATTGCATCCTCGCCATGGCCCCTGTCCCAAGGACATTGAACAATAGTACGTTATATTTGCAGTCAGACCTGTGGGCATTTCCTCGCCGCTAGCTGAAAACCGAAAGCGCCGCCCTTCGAATTCCTCATTTGCAACATCACGTCGAAGAGGCATCTGTGGCCGTTTGGAATCACTAATTAATCCATCGAGTGCGGCTGTGTGTGAAAATGGCAACTGCCTTCACCCACAAATGGGACGCCCCGCCCGTCGTTGCAACTCGGTACAGTGATGCATGAGGGTCCACCGTTACTCGAGTACTACGTTCCACTGACCCTTCACAAGTCTGTTCGCGACTGCACAGATAGAATGTGAAACAATGGGACCACAGCAGAATGAACATATCAACCAATGTTACACGGCCATCGGGTACAAATACATGATTGCAATAGCAAGATGCCATTCCCCGAGTTGCAGCGTTGTGTGCGGGACGTGCTCGGCCAAAGGGGAGAGCAGTTTGCACAGGTGGAATGAATCACCACAGGTGGAGGCCATACAGCCTGAAAACACATAAATTGCACACCCAGTCTCCTCCCACAACCACACCGAAATGCTACCGGCAGGACTCGCGATGTTGGCCCTGGGGGACATGATAGCACTGCAAGTACTCCAACTCCAAGAAGAAGACGAACACCAACTACAACCGGCCGCACGGAGGAGACGCAGGAGGATGAGGAGGGCAAGGCAGGGCCAGCAAGGGCCGCCAGCACAGCCACTACCACCACGCAGGCAGCCCGCAATCCCACGCCTCCGAGCACATCCGTTCAACCTCACTGATGAGCAGATCCACACCCTCTACCGTCTGGACCGGGACACCATAGCCGCCATTGTGGACATGACACAGGCTGACCTTGTCAGCATGATAGATAGCCCAACCGCCATCCCACCCCTACTGAAGGTGGTGTCTGTACTCCACTTCCTGGCCACAGGCACCTACCAGCACACAGTCGGACAGTTGCATGGCATTTCTCAGCCACTGTTCTCACGGACACTATTGCAAGTGCTCGATGCCCTCCTGCAGCACGCAGACGACTACATCTCCCTACCACGCTCGGAGCAGGAAATTACCAACACAAAAGTGGGATTCCATGCACTTGCCGGCATACCGGGTTGCATTGGTGCCATCGACTGCACCCATGTGGAATTGGTCGTCCCACATGCCATGGAGGCCCAGTACCGCAACCGAAAACAATTTCATTCTCTGAATGTACAAATGGTGTGTGACTCCAACAGGATCATTACACATTGTTGTGCCCGATTCCCTGGATCAACCCATGATTCTATGGTCTTGAGGAACTCTACAATACCACGCTACATGGAGCGACACGCAGGGAACAGATCCTGGCTACTCGGTGAGTCACATTACATGCATGATAATGTGGGGTATGTGATTCGGCAATGACCTGGCAGGAAGGGGGGCGGGGGGTGTGCGTACGGAGCAATGGCATTCCACATCATACGTTTATCGTCCACATACAGGTGATGCTGGATATCCACTGAAGAGATGGCTCCTCACACCAGTCCGGAACCCACGGGACCAGCATGAGGAGGACTACAACCATGCCCACTCACGTACCCGTGTAGTCATCGAACAGGCATTCGGCCTACTGAAGGGTCGTTTCCGCTGCCTCAGCAGGTCTGGCGGGGCACTCCTGTACCGCCATGAGAAGGTTGCAAAGATGGTGATGGCATGTGTCATGCTCCACAACATGTGCGTACGTAGAAATGTGCCCATGCCCCCTGACGCAGAACTGCAAGCACCTGATGATGGTCATGATGAGGGTGGGGATGTGGCAGCACCTCAAGGAGTCTGCGAGGCACCGGAGGGCCGTGACATTCGTCAGCATCTCATTGATGTATGCTTCTAGCACTCACGCCTGGTGGCTGATACATGGACACGGGACTCGTGGCACTGTGTGTGTCTGGGACATGCACAATATGGACTGTACGCCTATGATGGCCTAGTACACAAAGATCAATGTCCACACATCTCATTGGTTGATCGTGCACTGTTTATGGCATATGTGATATCATGTTGAACACCCTATCGACCCGCCACCCAAGTGAGCCCAACACACCCCCTCCACCCTCCTACCTCCCCCCCGAACACCAGTGTCCAAAGATGCTCATTGTCAGTGGGCAGTCGCTATTGCAAGCCCCCTCTGCGGGTATCAGGGGCACCCCTGCCTGTGGAGCGCAGGTTCCTCCCAGATCTACGTTGGGGGCTGCCCTGGACGGAACTTGCAACGGATGATGTCTCTGCCTGCTCACGTCCATGCATGTCCCTAAGGGTTTGCGAGAGCTCAGTGAGCACACGGCGCACTGCGGCAAGTTCGGCACATACGTCTTTGGACGTCGCATGCAGTTCCCCCCTCAGGCTCTCGGTGCTTCTCTCCATTTGTACTCTCAGGCTCTCGGTGCTACTCTCCATTTGTACTCTCAAGCTCTCGGTGCTACTCTCCATTTGTGCCCTTAGTGTCTCTGTACTTCTCTCCATTTCTGCCCTAAGTGTCTCAGTTGATGTTTCTATGTCTGCCTTAGTGCCCCCACATTCATCGGCATGGTCCTTGAGGAGCGTGGCCAGTTGCTGCTGTTGCACGATTAACTGGTCGAGGGACTGTTGCCTCTGCTGGGCCATGGCCATTTGCGGGGGTGTCACAGAGGGGCTGTTGTCCTCATGTTGCCTTGCCACAGGGCTTGTGGGGGATGGCCAGTCGTCGTCTTGTGGGTGCCCCTGCGTGGTATCCTCATGTTGTACGGGATGGGACAGACAGGGGGATTGGGACAGGTCATGGATGGATCTGACTTCGACATCCCCGTCTTCTGTGTCGGAGCATGCTGCCATCAATGGGGTGTCACCTATGGTGCTGCTGCCACCAGAGGCAGTGCCTTCTGTGGCATCCGTTGGGGGGACCTGTGGTGGTGTGGGCATGCTGGCTGCTGGGGTGCCTGTTGATGTTCCCTCCTCTGTGCTGCCACCTGATTTGTGCTGCTGCCGTGTCTTGATGCGTGCAGCTGAGGTGGAGGGTCTTTGGCCGTTGGTCTTGGCCCTCTTTGCAGGTGTGCTGGTAGGGGTGTCCTGATGCTCGTCGTTTGGATCGGACCCTGTGGTGGAGTAAAGGAGGGCGAGGGTTATTGATGGGTCTGTGGGAATTGGAATGGCATTGTATCACATGCATTGGGGTGGTACCTGAGGGTGATTTGGGTCGGGGCCTTGGAGGTGCTTTCATTTGTGTGTGGAGTGAGGGTGCAGTTGTTTGGCAGCCTGCAGTTAGGGTGTGCCTGCTGCACGTGTAGTGCGTTTTTTAGGGGTTTTTAATTATTTATGTATTTATTGTGGGTTTTAACGTGCGCTATCAGGCCGATGTGTGTGGACGTTCTCCTCGACATGTGTTTCTGTTGCACTATGTGGACACATGGTACTTCACATGGATGGACTTTGTGGATTTGGCATTGTTTTATTTGGCCCACCTACCTGAATCTTCGGATGTCTGCACTCCTTTCTCCATCCCTCCGACTCCCTCTATGCTCTCCATTCCGATGGTGGAGGCACAGATTTCTTCCCAGGGGGTCAACTTGATGGGTGATTCAGGACCTCCCCCGGTGGCTGTGGCAATGTTGCGGTTGGCAGAGAGTATGCTGCGGACGCGTATCCGCAGGTCGTCCCATCGTTTTCGGCATTGCTGTGGGGTGCGGGGTGCGGTCCCCACCGCACTTACCCGCTGTGCCACCAGAGCCCATATGGCCTTCTTGTTTGCAAGTGCCGTCCTGGTCATTTGCGTGGAGAAGACGACGGCAGCATTCTCCTGGAGGGTCTCTGTTAGCACGGTGAGTTCCTCACGGGAGAAGTGGACCTGCCGCTTGCGGTCGCACGCTTTCTTCGCTACTTTTCCCATTTTTCTTGGTTTCGCTAGGGTGGATGACGGGTTGGGGTGTGTCTCTGGGTAGTGTTTTTAGTGGTTGTGTGGTTTTAGTGGTTTTATAGGTGTACGGCGGGATGTTTCCCGTTCCGGGCCCATGTTTTAACTTCCGTTTCCGTATATTTCCGGTCACCGTACTTTCCGGTAGGCGCACACTGCGGTGTCCGCTGTGATGGGTGGCGGTATTGCACCTAGGGCGCCGTACGGCGGCGGTGTGGGCCGTTTTGGGGTCATTTCCGCCATCGCGGACTTTGCACTTCCGCCATGCCGTGGTGCTCGTGCCCGATGGGTCGGAATGGGCCGCACTTTGCTCCATCGTGCAATGGCGGAAACGCTATTTACGCTGTGGCGGTCCGGTCAGTCACTTTCCGCCAGGGTCGTAATGAGGGCCATTCAGTTTCATCTTCATCTGGTGGAGCAGTCGCATTGTAGCAATGTTCCAACAACACTTTGCTGGCTTCACCGGTCACATTAAATTCATTTTCTGGCCATTGGGCAAAAGCATCTCGAGTCTGCTTATTGATTTGAACACGCTGCACCTCAAATAATAGTTGCTCCATGGTGAAATCAGTTTGGCAAGCAGCATCTCTGATTTCTGTCACTCTCTGTGTCTGCATAGTTCGTACACCATCGGGCAACTAGAAGACAGGTTTGAAAAACATGTTCAATGTAAATCCAATATACAGTATTGGACAACTTAGATTAAAAAAAAAGCATGTTATGAAGGCACCAGAACAAAACACTGTTTGAAAATGAAATTATTTGTAACTTACCGTGCCTTTCTTGCCTTTCTGTGAAACCTTCTTTTTTACTGTAACGACAGCACCAGCAAGCTGGTCCACCGACTCAGATCCACGTGCCTCCTCTTCCATGTCCAGATCTTGTATACATCCCTAGAAAAGAGTATCCATTAAAAATAAATAATTCGTATTTGAAATCAAATTATTCCATCGCACACATGCCTTACCCAGATACCCTCGTACACGTAATTTAGTCAAAATATACATTTTGATTTTCAGCTGATTGATGGATAGTTTACTCGATCAAGGATGACTGTGCGAAACAGACCGATTGAAATGTTGCACTCAAGCAATTTGTAAAAGCTGCTTGTTTATAATACTGTCACTGTCTAATAGTATTAGATATGGGACCTACTTTCTTTCATTCGAGGGAACTGTCAGTACGCATACCTCTTGCTCCTGATCAACTAGGAGGGATGATGTGATTGTAGTTGAAGTATCAGCATCTCCCTGTAACACAGTACTTTTTTTTAGTATGGATGAAAAAATGTGAACTGAACACACACAATTTGACTCAGACAATGGTACATATCAATAAAAAACCATGAATGAAACATTGTGTAAATGAACGACACGATACGTAAATATGATAATATTTTCTCAAATTCCATGCATAAAACAATCCTGGAACTGCATAACTAAATAAGACTATCTGATATGCGCTCAAGGTTGTTGTTGACACCAGGCATGACATGGATGCAGAATCTTGCTCCTTCATATTCAGTGCATAGTCATGGAGTTGTAAAGGAAAAATGTGATTTGATTTAGAAATGGTAATCTTAAAAATTGGCATGTAAAGAGAAACAATATGCTTATTGCAAAGGGCACTATAGCATAGTTATCTATGCCCATACATAATGTTCTATGATGCTCCTGAAACCAAGGACACATGTTTAGCAAAATGGGGTTCAGTTATAAAACAATACAATCTTGTGAATAAGTATTATAAGGGACATTTACACCTAAAACACCAATCCGTCCATTTAGTTACCTGTTCTCTACCCCAAGAGCTACAGCTAAATCCAGAACTGTGACTCCCATGAGGCAGCCTATGCATGAAAAGAGTCGGAATTGCATTTGGGAGCAATTTGCAAGTCGTTCTTAGTAGATTCTTCTTTGTGCACTTAGATTGGTCGTACATATTCATGGCAAAGTGCAGGCTGCAGATGCGGTATTGGTCACCCCTTGTGTCCTCCAAGACTTTATGGGCTCTACTTTCAAGCTCTTCCAGTGCAAATCCGCAATGTCTGACCCATTCTCTTATTCAATCTATATTCCTCGGGAATGCATGCATTGTAGTGCCTTCTGATTTGTGTATACCATATCTTCAAAGGTGATGTGTAACACACGGCTGGCTCTTTGGGCTCTTTGGGCTGGACCTCTGTGCACTGTATGTTTGACTCGAAGGGTAAGATGTCTGCAGATAGAAAATATGGGATTAATGAACTGGGTTATTGAATGTCTCTCTCTTCTTCCCTTTCTCTTCTCCTGTAGGACCCCGAAGGTTAACGCTCTCACCTTAGGTAAGTCTGGCTATGCCATGTGAACATTGGGTCTTGGGCAACCGAGAACACTACATGCAGGCATTGTTGGAAATTCTCTAAAAAAAGGTCAACAATATTCAAAATTTACTTTGAATAAAAGCGTGAGAAAGAAGTAATTATACCACACTTTTCTTCTATGCAAGCTATAATTTGATCATCGAAGCAAAACCAGTGTAGCGTGACCATCTGTATTATAGGATAACGTTCATAAACAATTTGTTGATTTGACGAAAATCATAACATGTTACTCGTTCCTTGAATGTACTATCGTGCATCAAAAGGAAACATGCTTATAGACACGGTCCACGAAGGATGCAATTCGATGCCAATTGACACTGATGACAATTGATATATATCGATAACACAATAAATTAAAATAAAGCCAATGGCTATGAGATGAATGAACATAACACTACTGGGTACATGTGTTTGAAATAGATAGAAATTTAGAGATCAAGGAGATATGATTAGCTGACCTGCCCTTACCTTGACCAACAAACAGTTAGATTCTGCAAGCAGGGTACTTAGTGCAGGAGAACAGGGAAATGTCCACAGGTAGCACAACAATGAGCTGACTCGCAGTGGTCACAGAGGTTCACAGGTAGCACCTTCACGAGTTGACTTGCAGTGCTCTAAGATGTTCTCATGTTAAATATGAAGTGGTTTATAAAGAATTAGAAAAGAGGGTGTGTATGTGAATGAACGAAGTGTATATGGCGTGGGCTTATGTGGATAGCAGGGGCACGGCCTGTATCAGGGGAGCATTCCTGGAGACACGTGGTCTAGCTAGTCCATCTGTACAATGGGCCCTGGGCGTAAGATACCTTTGAAGTGTACATAGTGTTTGGCACCTTGGCCGTTCCCACCCCTGCCAGCTCCCTTTGGCAGCACACATTCACTGGTGCGAACTGCCTTTGATAGTGGGGCGGGGGGTGGTGGATGGGCATGAGGCGAGTGGAAAAGGCCTGGATCACTGCTGAATGGAGACACACTTATGTAGATTGTAGATGCACCGCCTGCTTCAGGGGTTCCGGCCCGGAGACACCGTGTCTGGCTATGCCATGTGAACATTGACCCATGCGCGTAAGATACCTTTGAAGTGTACATGGTGTTTGGCACCTTGGCCGTACCCACCCCTGCCAGCCCCCTTTGGCAGCGCATATCCACTGGTGCGAACTGTCTTTGATAATGGGGCGGGGGGTGGATGGGCATGAGGCGTGCGGGAAAGGCCCAGAACACTGCTAGATGGAGACACACTTATGTGGATTGTAGGTGTACGGCCTGCTTCAGGGGTTCTGGCCCGGAGACACAGTGTCTGGCTATACCATGTGAACATTGACCCATTAGCGTAAGATACCTTTGAAGTGTACATGGTGTTTGGTACCTTGGCCATTCCCACCCCTGCCAGCCCCCTTTGGCAGCGCACATCCACTGGCGCAAACTAACTTTTATAATGGGGCGGGTTGGGTGGATTGGCATGAGGCGTGCAGGAATGAGCCAGAACACTGCTGAATGGCCAAACTTGAATCACTGAAAAATTGAAACATGCATTGAAGATAATTCTGTTGTGTTTTATTTTGTTAATGATTTTGATTGAACAAATGTACTACACATTATAAAGTTCTGGTTGCAGCCCAGTGAGGGAAAATCCCCTGTACTGACCGCTGTCACTCGGGAAAGTTTCTCTAATGGCACCAACGACCCAGGCGGGTATTACTCATCGAACGCAGTGTCCAAGCCTCCCATGAAGCCTCCATGTAAAGGAACGATAGGCCACCACCCTGTACCATCTGTGAAAAAGAAAGATACAAACTGTTTTTAAATTAACAAGGTAAGTATATTAAACCTTAGTTGCCAATGACAATTCTTGTATACAATGGCATTGTTGCCAGTACAAATGGTACTTAGACAATGTACAGTATTGAAGGTCTATTTATTCTATTACATTTGGAGCAAAAAGAAATATTTCTTCACGGCTGTGCATGACATAAACATAAGGAGACCACTATGATTTCCCCAATTCTAGAGTGATGTATAGAATTGCAAGACTGCAATCGTTTGGCAATGATAGATCAAAGTTACGACAATATAGGAGACAACCATGAAATGGTAGTGGCATAAGTGACATCACAACTAGAGTAGACTTACTCGTTGCTTGGATTGCGAGGGCGAACTGTTGCACGAAGTCCGTGCATAAGCACCATCATAATCCTCAACACGGTCCGTGTGAGGCAGGTTGCCCTGAAGTTTGGCAGCTTGGTAACTCATTGCGGCCGTGTCTCGCCTCCGATATGTAGGACAAGCATCCAGAGTTTTCTCGGCGGCAGCACTTGTTCTCCTCCTCGGTTGGCATTGGCACACACGATTGCAGGTAAACCAGGTGGAAACGCTGTCCATGCGACTAGGCTCAGGCTCTTGATCTGTTGAATCGTCCTCCCAACTGTCGTCTGAAACCCCATCGTTTGAGCATCTTTCTCTTTCTAGTAATTCCTCCTCGGAATACTCCGGCTCATACTGGTAGGGCTGTAATGTTGCCATTATGTGGAGAAAAAAAATGATAGTAATGGTACTAGTATCTGTTTGCACAGGCTACACGCAACAAAGGTAACTGACCAGAGCACAGAAACAAGGCACAAAATACTCAAAAAAAGACAGTGAAAGGAATGGAAAAGCAAATCTGATGTTGTCTGTTGAGAAGCGGTCTGTTGTCATGATCTCTGCTTCCAAAAGATCAGGACTTGCCCGACTCCCTTGGAAGCAGACCCATAACCCCAGTTCCGAGTGCCAGCCAGTCCCAATTGGGACCTTTTGGACCCTGTCCTGGCGCCAGTGGCACCAGGCTCATAAAGATGCCCAGTCCCAGCGCTGGAAGCGCCGGGCTCATAATGCTTGGGTGGACTTACCTGCAGCAGACCATGCTGCTTACTTACCTGCCAGTTGAACCCCTGATCCTCTTCTGTTTGGGACTACTTTTCCTGTTGGGTGGGGCAGGAGCCACTCCCTAGGTTCAGAACACTGGAACTCTTCTGGAAAGCAGGAACACTTTTCTTACCTAGGCGTGGCTGTGGAAGGAGACACCTAAGCACTACAGGAGGCTATTTAAACCACACCCGATGGATGAATCTTGCTTTGCGTTATTCTGCATTCTCTGCAGCAGAACGCTCATCGTGTCTTCTGCTTCTGATCCTGGGCCTAAGGGAACAAAGGCTTACCATCCTGGAATCCAGTCTTCAGCAGCACCTGTAAAGACAAAGAAAGAACAGGTTAGCACTACGGTCTTCAGTGGCAGCGCATCTCTTACCTGGTCCATCGGCTGTCACCAACGCCTCGCGCTGCATTCCGGCATCTGAAAGACAAAGGTTACCTACTCTTCGCATGCTCCGGAGGTCTTCGCACTGCATTCCGGCATCTGAAAGACAAAAGCTTACCAGCTCTTCGCACGCTCCGGAGGCCTTCGGCGCTGCATCCCGCATCTGAAAGACAAAAGAAGGTGCGTTTAAAGACATTGGGCAACTTTATTACTCACGTGCCATTACTCGTTCCCACGCCGAATCCAGTGGGTATTCCAGCACCCTCCAGCTTCTCTAAAGCTCCGAACTTGTACCTGCAAGATAAAAGGGACAGTTAGTGCGCATCATGAAGCAGGCTACAAGCGCTTACTTACGTGCTTCCAGGCGCTTCTATTCCTCACGCGGGTTCGATCCTCAACTCTCATCAGCCCGCCATCCGCCATCGCCGGAACCCTGCAAAACAAGAGATATCATTACAAAAGACTTTTAAGACATTTGAAGTGCCCAGAACTTACCGTTCCTGCAGTTAACGACGGACAGCAGTCCTCTGAGGTCAAGAGGCCTGCACCCTTATCCAGTGAAGAAACTGGTTACGGCACCCTGCCCCGAGGCAGATGGAGAGCCCGGTGTTCACTTACCTAAGACATCTTACTCTTCGAGTCAGACATACAGTGCACAGAGGTCCAGCCCAAAGAGCCAACCGTGTGTTACACATCACCTTTGAAGATACGGCATTCACACAGTCAAGACCGGCGCCTCTGCGGGAATCAGGTGAGCGTTACAGAACGCAAAGCCCATCGCAAAACTCCCACCCAGGCGCTATGGAAACCTCGGATACCGACCAGTTAGCCCAGTTACTTGGGGAACTAAGAGCAGAAGTGCATGCAGCCTGTCAGGAAACGAATGCTCTAAGAAGGGAACTGATTATTTCCAAGGAGCGAACAGACGATCTCGCTAGACAATTGCTACAGTCACAAGCCGGACAAACTCCGTTACCCGCATCAGGGGCAAATCTTCCTTCAACATCCTCTACGAACCCAGTGCAGATCAACCTACCTGGGAATGTACCTCTGGCTCCGCCCGAACGATTTTCTGGTGACCCAAAGAGGTTTGCAGTATTTATTAATCAGTGCCGGTTGCACTTCTTATGCCGGCCAGCAGCCTTTCCAACTGATCAAGCTAAGGTAGCTTTCGTGCTTTCGTACCTTAGTGGCAATGCGGCAGATTGGCCGATCCCTCTAGTTAATCAAGATGATCCGGTTCTCCATGATTTTCAAGCTTTTCAGCTCAGTATGGAAAAACTGTTTGCAAGACATTCACAGGGGCAGGCCTTGGACAATGAGCTCCTTTCATTGCGACAGGGTAATCAAGTTTGGCTTATATTGCGTCTTTCAACAGACTGATAGTGGAAACTCGATGGCCTGAGGACAAAAGGATTACGCTGTTTTATAGAGGTCTACGTGGAGAGCTCAAAGATGTGTTAGCCCAAGTAGTGAATCCCCCGTAAGACTGTTCGGACTATATTGACTTAGTCGTTCAAATTGACCACAGACTGCAGAACAGGAAGGCCGATCGTTCCAAGTTTGATGCTCGAGTATTTTCCAAACAACCAACTCCTACCAAAGGAGTAGACTCCGGGGAACCCATGCAAATAGGGGGCCTGAAAGGACCACTAACACAAAAGGAGCGGGAAAGGAGAAAACAGCTGCAATTATGCCTCTATTGCGGAAACTCGGGGCACTTTCTTCGAGACTGTCCGGTGAAACCAGCCAAGAAGGCAGTAGGAGCTGCAGTTACCAGGGTCACAAACTCTGAGCAGGGAAACAACCTCGCCCGACAAGAATAGAGATCCTCTTGCCGAGCGTTAAAACCAGTTCCGTGACCTCGCATTTCGTGATACCTATGGTCCTCATTAGCCCTGAACATCCGGATCGATTACATGCGATTGAAGTTTACGTCGACAGCGGTGCCATCGGCAATTATGTGGATCATGAAATGGTTTTGAGGATGAATCTGACTCTTTGTCCAAAGGCTGTAAAGGACGTCATTACTACGGTGGATGGTACGGAGATAGCCTCCGGACCAGTAACTCATACCACCCAAGAATTGACGCTAGTAAGTCAAGATGGACACCATGAGAAGATTGTGTTCGATGTGATCAAGGCCCCCCAGTTCCAGATTATTCTAGGAATTCCTTGGTTAGAGAAGCACAATCCTCAGATCGATTGGCGAGCAAGAACGGTTCAGTTTCCAGAATGTGTCTCTACTTGTCACCCTCGACCTGGTGTTGCACTGTCAGCAATTTCCTCGGAGGCTCCTCAGTTACCTCCTGAATACCTAGAATTACAAGATGTTTTCCGGAAGGATCAGGCTAACTCTCTACTTCCTCATAGGTCTTATGACTGCCAGATAGACCTGATACCTGGATCAACTCCTCCTTGTAGTAGAATTTATGCCCTCACCGAGCCTGAGAATCTTCACCTCCGACAATACCTGGATCAATACCTAGCGAATGGGTTTATTCGTCCTTCAAAGTCCCCTGCTTCCTCAGCTTTGTTCTTCGTTCCAAAAAAAGAAGGGGACCTTAGAACTTGTATAGATTATCGCGCCCTGAACCAGATCACCGTTAAGAATAGATATCCGTTACCTTTGATCCCTGAACTCCTGGACCAAGTCAAAAAAGCATGCATATATACAAAGCTGGATATTAGAGGAGCCTACCACTTGGTACGAGTAAAAGAGGGCGATGAATGGAAGACGGCCTTCCGCACCAAGTATGGGCTATTTGAATATCAGGTCATGCCCTTCGGACTTTGCAATGCCCCGGCCGCCTTTCAATATTTTATGAACGATGTCCTCAGAGAGCTCATAGATGTGTGTGTTGTTGTTTACATTGACGACATCCTCGTTTATTCTTCATCGGAAACTGAACATCGGAAACACGTGAAAATGGTCCTCGAGAGATTGCGTCAACACAAACTTTTCGCTAAGTTGGAAAAATGTGTTTTCAACGTGACTGAAGTTGAATTCTTGGGATTCATATTATCACCTAGCGGAGTGCGTATGGATTCAAAGAAGGTCGATGCAATTCTCAAATGGCCATCGCCATCCTCCGTAAAAGGTGTTCAAAGCATGCTAGGCTTCGCTAACTTTTACCGCAGGTTTATCCCCGAATTCTCTCGAATAGTCCAGCCCATCACCGCCTTGTTAAAGAAAAACAAACGTTTTGAATGGTCTACCGAGGCGGAACAAGCTTTCCAGAATTTGAAGACTAGATTTATCTCTGCACCGATCTTAAAACATCCTCGCCCAGAACTCCCCTACATCGTTGAAACTGATGCTTCGAGCCTTGCCGTGGGGGCAGTTCTATCACAAAAGGACCCAGTAACCAATCAGTTGCATCCCGTGGCATTTTGGTCCCGCAAATTCTCGCCTCCTGAAATCAATTACACTATTACTGATAAGGAACTTCTAGCTATCAAGTCCGCCTTTAAGGCTTGGCGGCATTATCTTCTGGGGGCCCGACACACCGTTACTGTGATTACAGATCACCGAAACCTGCAATATTTGAAAACCGCAAAAGCTCAACCCTCTAGGCAACTCCGTTGGGCACTATTCTTTGCCAAGTTTGACTTCATAACTACCTATCGACCTGGTACAAAAAACGGTAAAGCTGATGCCCTTTCTCGGATGGGAGTGGAAGAACATTTGATCAATCCTAAACCTGTACCTATCATTCCCGAACAAAGAATTCTAGGTGTAATCGCCACACAATCCATAGAGGAAGTTAAGGATAAAGCCAGGCTACTGGTAACTCCAGCAGACATACAGAATTGGCATCTGCATGGAAAGGACTTTACGGTGAAGGACAACCTATTATATTTCCAAGAACAGTTATACCTGCCCAGCACAGATTTACAGAAAAAGGTAATCTCTTGTTATCATGATTCTTTAATGGAAGGACATCCCGGTATGACCAAGACCTCGGAAAAGATCAAGCGCTACTTCTGGTGGCCGTCTTGGAAAAAAGATATCAGAGACTTTATAATGTCCTGTGGAGTATGAGCCCAACACAAGAGTCAAAAGGAAACACCAGCCGGCCTCTTACGCCCTATTGACATCCCGCCTCGCCCTTGGCATACGCTTTCTATGGACTTTATCACCGATCTACCTCCATGCTCCGGATACAATACAATCCTAGTAATCGTGGACCTATTCTCCAAGATGGCGCATTTCATTCCACTCAAAGGCTTACCAACCGCAGCAACTCTGGCCCGAGAATTTCTCGAAAACATCGTCCGACTGCACGGTTTTCCTTCAGTTCTAATTTCGGATCGAGGTTGTCAATTTATTTCTCATTTTTGGCGAAGTTGCTGTCGGTCGGCTCAAATTGATGTGAGACTTTCGACCAGCCACCACCCTCAAACCGACGGACAAACCGAGAGGACCAATCAAACTCTGGAACAGTATTTGCGCTGCATGCTACAACAAACTGAAAAAACTTGGAAAGATATCCTTTGGATAGCCGAATATGCCTACAACAACTCTGTCCACTCGGGAACTGGGAAGACCCCGTTTTTTCTTTTATACGGTAGTCACCCTCGAACCTCGGAGTTGGATCCACTCCAAGATCTTGGAACACCAGCAGTAGACCACCTGCATTCTACAATCACCCAAGCCTTTAAGGAAGCCGTTTCTCACCTTCAAAGGGCTAAAGAACAATACAAGAAAGGAGCAGACCAACATCGGAAGGAAGCCCCCCAACATCAAGTAGGAGATCAAGTCTGGTTATCCACCAAATATCTACCTCTAAAAGGACCACGCACATTCAACCCAAGATACCTTGGTCCCTATTCCATCACTACCATAGTAAATCCAGTAGCGGTCAAGTTGGACTTGCCCCCTCACATGAAGATACATCCGGTCTTCCACGTCTCTCTATTAAAACCCGTGCAACCTCAAACCCGACTAACTACATCTCCAAAACCTATTCTAGTTGATGGAGAACTCGAGTTTGAAGTCAAAAGCATCCTGGATTCCAAGAACTCCAAATCTAAACTATTTTACCTGATTGACTGGAAAGGCTACGGTCCCCAAGAAAGATCCTGGGAACCTGCAGAATATGTCCACGCGCCTCGTCTAATCAAAAGATTTCATCGAACATTTCCTAACAAGCCCAAACCCCCGGAGAAGCCCGTTTTGGGAGGGGCCTTGAGGGGGGGTGCTGTCATGATCTCTGCTTCCAAAAGATCAGGACTTGCCCGACTCCCTTGGAAGCAGACCCATAACCCCGGTTCCGAGTGCCAGCCAGTCCCAATCGGGACCTTTTGGACCCTGTCCTGGCGCCAGTGGCACCAGGCTCATAAAGATGCCCAGTCCCAGCGCTGGAAGCGCCGGGCTCATAATGCTTGGGTGGACTTACCTGCAGCAGACCATGCTGCTTACTTACCTGCCAGTTGGACCCCTGATCCT
Organism: Ambystoma mexicanum; assembly: GCF_040938575.1. Lineage (NCBI taxonomy): Eukaryota > Metazoa > Chordata > Amphibia > Caudata > Ambystomatidae > Ambystoma > Ambystoma mexicanum. The sequence goes on along the minus strand of NC_090935.1, from coordinate 302,446,888 downwards.
CTTCTGTTTGGGACTGCTTTTCCTGTTGGGTGGGGCAGGAGCCACTCCCTAGGTTCAGAACACTGGAACTCTTCTGGAAAGCAGGAACTCTTTTCTTACCTAGACGTGGCTGTGGAAGGAGACACCTAAGCACTACAGGAGGCTATTTAAACCACACCCGATGGATGAATCTTGCTTTGCGTTATTCTGCATTCTCTGCAGCAGAACGCTCATCGTGTCTTCTGCTTCTGATCCTGGGCCTAAGGGAACAAAGGCTTACCATCCTGGAATCCAGTCTTCAGCAGCACCTGTAAAGACAAAGAAAGAACAGGTTAGCACTACGGTCTTCAGTGGCAGCGCATCTCTTACCTGGTCCATCGGCTGTCACCAACGCCTCGCGCTGCATTCCGGCATCTGAAAGACAAAAGCTTACCAGCTCTCCGCACGCTCCGGAGGCCTTCGGCGCTGCATCCCGCATCTGAAAGACAAAAGAAGGTGCGTTTAAAGACATTGGGCAACTTTATTACTCACGTGCCATTACTCCTTCCCACGCCAAATCCAGTGGGTATTCCAGCACCCTCCAGCTTCTCTAAAGCTCCGAACTTGTACCTGCAAGATAAAAGGGACAGTTAGTGCGCATCGCGAAACAGGCTACAAGCGCTTACTTACGTGCTTCCAGGCGCTTCTATTCCTCACGCGGGTTCGATCCTCAACTCTCATCAGCCCGCCATCCGCCATCGCCGGAACCCTGCAAAACAAGAGATATCATTACAAAAGACTTTTAAGACATTTGAAGTGCCCAGAACTTACCGTTCGTGCAGTTAACGACGGACAGCAGTCCTCTGAGGTCAAGAGGCCTGCACCCTTATCCAGTGAAGAAACTGGTTACGGCACCCTGCCCCGAGGCAGATGGAGAGCCCGGCGTTCACTTACCTAAGACATCTTACTCTTCGAGTCAGACATACAGTGCACAGAGGTCCAGCCCAAAGAGCCAACCGTGTGTTACACATCACCTTTGAAGATACTGCATTCACCAAGTCCAGACAGGCGCCTCTGCGGGAATCAGGTGAGCGTTACATCTGTTTATACTTATTGAGGAAAGAGGCGTCCTACAATTTCCATGGAGACACATCATTAGCTGAAGCGCAGAGAACGTTGACACAAGACATGTTTTGGCGTTGTGAAATGGGCGGTACGCGTCTAATGATCTCAGCCTCTGGGGCAGGGGATATGATTTAGTGCCGCCAGGGCAGTCCACCCTGCCGATGCGGCAACTGAGAAGATTATCAGAAGATGGCTGCGCCCTGCTGCCTGATTTTGCATGTGTACAAAAGAGGAAAACTACGGTAAGGTGCATTGGAAATGTTTGTGTGATCGATCAACGTATACTTAAAAACACATGCCCGAACCCGCGGGACAATAAAATTTCAGAGTGCACTATTCCTTTAACATGACCAAACAACCTAGTATAACAAACCAACATAGCACACCATGACATCAAATAGATAACCTAATATATCTTAGCACGCCACACATAACATAATCTAGCACAGCATTGGTCTTATGAACACAACATAAGGTAACATGGCATTACCACCTTGCAGCAGGTCAAGATATAGGCCAGATCAGTAAACATTGCACAATGTTACATACACAGGATAAGAGAACAACACAGTTGGCAAGTGAGTCCCAATTAATATATAGAATGTGTGCTTGGAGAGGAAGCTGGTGACTCCGGGGAGAAGAACATCATTGTGGATGAGTGCTAGTGGGTGCGTGATAGTTGGTGTGGGTGAATGATGGCGAGTGGGAGTGATTGATGGTAAGCGTGTTCCACACACACCATGGTCCATTACTCATCCACACTCTCCTACCCGCAAAAAGAGCCTACCCTCTGTGGGGCAAGAATAGATAGGCCTTAATATACGGTTTCTGTACTAAGGAAAAATGAAACTTGTTGGGATGCACCAGACGTGAACATGGGGTGTGCTATTCCTTGTTGGCAGCGGTCAGTAGCGGGTGAAGTGCGAAAAGTGGATCGAGTAAACAAGTGTGTGTGTGCATAGCTAGTGACAGGTCCAGGGTCGGACTGGGCTATCAAAATTGTCTCGGACAACAATGAAAAAGTGGCCCACAATTGCAAATGTCTATTCTTTCCTTGTGTGACACTGTACCCAATTGGGAGTTTTTTTGATAAAATGTATGCAAATTGTGCATTTTAATGAATATTTATCAGCAACACTGGTCAAAATTACTAGCCGCATAGTGAAGTAACTTATCAAACAGACCCACATGTCGTGCCGTTGCCAGCCGCCCGGCCTTCACCCGGGATTGGAATCCTGGTGAAGGCCGGGTGGCAGGCCGCAGACACAATGGTCGGTGTGGGCCGTGGCACGAGCCGTGACATGTCACTGCATCTCGCAGTGCGACTGCGAGAGATGTAGCAGGACGAGTCAGTGCTGCGGCCACACCATTAACTTAACCACATGCAGTATTACTGCATGTGTGTGGTGTATGCACGTCTGTGCTGTTATAAGGCATGTGGCAATACCACGCTGAAAAGAATGTGCGGATGTAAAATATCCAGGCAGACATTTTCTGCTTCTGCACCGTGTATAATAAAGCAACGAAAGGTGTAACCAGCGGGAAGTGGGGTTGTTCACATAGACCTTGCTTGTTGGTGCAAATCGAGATTGCTGTGTTCAATTGCATTGCTGTGATATTTTGCTCTAAGGGGCGAAATGTTTGCTTTCATTGCTTGGACATTTCAAAAACAAAATTAACAAAAAACTCACGTAAAATGTTTGCCATGGTAGGTACCGATGGCGATGTTGATCACTGCTAGAAGTTATGACGGAAATTCATGTTTTTATATAATGGAACGAGGACTCCCTATCATTCTTTATATTTTGAAGCAAGATTTTCTTTGTGAATTTCATGATCCATAATTCCACCCACCTTTGAGCCACTCATAGCCTCTATACCTTGTCCTTAAAATACACTCTGTTGCCATCTTTCTCCTCCTCTTTAGATGTGAACTTGAAAAAATCCTCAGGCGTGGACTTTCAATATGAAGCACAAAAACGCCACCACTTGCCAATGCCAAACGCTGAAAAGTCCTATCAGCTAATGAACTCCAAGAGTCTCAGTAAAACGTGTCCATCCGCGTTGTCTGTAGCAACAAAGCAAGACAAGAAATGAATATGGAGAGGGGGGCAACTAAAGGGAACGTATATTCTCATCCTTGCCATCAATAGAACCACAACATCTTCGTAGCTACTAGGAATAATCAACATTGTGTGGCATGGCGTCTTACTGTTATGCATGTTTCAAAGCTACAGAATTACTACAACTGAAGAATGAACAGTAGGTTTACTCTACGAGATATGAAAAACAGCATCATTAGAGCAATCACTAGGCCTGAGACTGAGAATATCCTCTACTCTGGCACCTTAAGAAAAGCCTAGGCAGCCGTGGCACCTCTAGGACAGTGCACCCCAAATTGTGAATCCGGGGGTGTTGCATAATCCATGTGACCCATTTATTGTAGGTAGAAGAAGCGGGATGGAGCGGTTTCCGATAGGAAATCAACAAATAACTAGGGGACGTCTCAAGTCTCTGGTAGCCATTTCAGGTTTTCATAAACAATGAGCCACAGGCTCCACTGGATATGGGTACTGCCCACCCCCGGATATGAGAACATTGGGCGGGTTAGCTCCCTAGCCTTTACCACAGAACACATGAGCATTAGCAATTTAGCTGATAGCTCCTGTAAGGAGACATGGGAGTTGTCAGGCCATTGCTACAAAGGAGACATGAATGAGAAGCTTTACAGTTTTTTTTCAAACCACCTTGATGTGTTGTGAGGCAAGCCAGGGCTGAAATGCAAACAGGAGTGCGTGCCGATACCTGCTGGCACCCTGGGCCCCTCAGTGCCTATCGAGGGAAGAGGCAGGGGTGCGTGTGTGGAGGAGGAGCCCGATTACTGGGTGAGGGAGCGTACAGGGCACTGAGAAATACCCTGTCCTATCCTACTCCCACGCCCTGCGCCCACACTGAGGTAGAAAACTGAAGGTAAAGCGAAAGAAGGAGCAATTCCTCTACTCCCTGCACCTCCTGGAGAAGAAGGTGCAGAGAGACGAGCAGGTCTCTTGGGTTTTCCTGGGCCTCCAGCTGGGGGGCACAAGGGCTACAGAGAGAGACAGAGGGGGGATCCCGTGGTGCCAGAACCCGTACCTCCTGCTGGGTGGCGACAGACCTCCGGGTGTCCATCTGGGCCCGAGCGAGGTTAGCCATGTCATTAGACAAATTCTAGTAAACTCTTAGTCTCTTCACCATGCGGCATGCCGCATCACGGACAAGAGACTAAGGGCCTCATTACACTTTATGCGCTAAATTCCAGCCCTTGCTGGCATGGCACTAATAACGTGTCCGCCTTGGGTAGAGGCCGCTCATTGCATGCCATTACGAGTACGCGGACACGAGCACAGCGCCATGCCGGTAATTACCCTACCGCCATGCCGCTAAAGACCCCAAAAAGACCCTTAGCGGCACCGACGAAAGCGCTGATAGCACTTCCGACCTCCTGTAACATGCTAATAGCGGACACCGCTATTAGCGGTGACCGTAAAATTGCAGAACCGGAAATAGCGTCATCGCACAGGAATGGGAAAGAGCACAGCGGCCATCTTTAACAACACAATCCATTGCCATGCTCTGCCCCCAGGACCTGTTTCCACACCAGTGCCATCCCAAAGCCTCAAGGATCCCCTCACAATGCCAAAGGCAATCAAGAAAGGCGCAGCGTAAGGAGAAATTCACGAATGAGGAGCTGATAATGCTGACGCAGACCCTTGCAGCAAACGCTGATGTTGTCTTTGCTAATGACATGCAGCGGGAGACCCTGATTAAAAAAAAGACCATCTGGGCAGAGGTGGCTCTGAAAGTCAGTACGGTGGGCACCACCACCCGCACCGTTAGGGAGTGCAGGAAGCGGTGGGACGATATCCGCCTCCGGGTCCGCAGAATTCTGTCTGCTAACCGTAAGCTGGCCATGGCCACAGGAGGAGGCGCTGATTCTCCCATCGAACTCAAGGAGTGGGAGGAGACCTGCACCAGCACGATTGGCATAGAATCCATCGAGGGAGTCGGGGACATGGAGTGTGGTGCGGCCACAACATCAGATGGAGGTGAGTGTACACATGAAACAATGCACTGTGAATGGTGAGGCACCCCCCAAATGTGAGCCCAGAATCACCTCATGGATGCGGCCACAAACATACATGCACACAACCCTGCCCATGTGAGTGTCCCACCCCAACACACACACATGCACGGATCACCACAGACACGTGCCACACAGAGCCATGCATGATTGACCCACTCATCAGCCCCATGACCTGAATGCCCACTAATGAAGTCCCAATGCACAGGACAGCATGATGAACTGAATGTGCATGAAGCACGTTGAACCATCACCAATGCCATCCCCCTCTTTGTCCCCCACAGGCTCACAGACCGACAGCGAAGAACCGGACACAGCGACTCAGGCTCCCCCTGCCAAGAAAAAAGCCAGGGCACAGGAGACAGGGGACACCCGCACCACATCAAGGGGCACAGGGAGGAGTGAGTACCTGCAGAGGTGCAAACATAGCAAGAGTGCCACTGCACCAAGACCTCAATCTACGGCTGCAACAATTGCCACACCCACTGCTGTGATCCCCCCAACACAGGTTACACCCACGGAGGGCCCACCCTCCGCTGCCACCAGTTCAACTGGTGAGGCAGCAGCCACAGCGCTGCTGTCTGACGTGGAGGACCCCAGTGAGTTCCCCATGCAAATGCACACCCCCAACCCCCCAGGAAGCCCAGAAGCAAGCCCACGGCCAACACCAAGATCCAGTATCCATGGCCAGTCTGGCGAGGAGACCACGGCAGGGTGCTGGAGCCCACAGGTGGCCTCACCTGATGGCCGAGACATAGAGGAAGGTGCAGCAGCCACACCACGAGCTGGCCACTGTGGCCATGACCTGGCCACCATCAGGCAGCGCCAGGATAATATTACAGCGCTGGTTGGCCAGCATGTGGATGAGGCTGCCCGTCTGAGGGGGGAGGTCACAGAGAATGCTAGGCACTCGAGGGTGGCAATGGAAGCCTGTACCAACAGGCTGTGCGAGCAGATGGCACAACTGAGGCAAGTCCTCACGCGCATAGCGGACGCGATGGACCACCAGTACCCACCACCACCACAGGGACAAACAGGCACCTCATCCTCTGCAAGTTCAAGGCAGACAAGCCCCTGCCGCCGCTCCTTGTGTACCATGAGGCGCATACCCTCCCAACCTCCTAATGGTGGTGGTGGGAATGGGAATTAGGGACAGCAGGGTCTAGCTGGCATATGTGCAGCAGGACACCAACGTTGTGCAAGCCACACATGGGGTTGTTGTAGGGGGAGGGGGAAAGGGTGTTTTGGGAGTGTTGTGCGGGAGGGGGGAAAGGGTGTTTTAGGAGTGTTGTGGGGGGAGGGGGGAAAGGGTGTTTTGGGAGTGTTGTGGGGGAGGGGAGAAAGGGTGTTTTGGGAGGGTTGTGGGTGGAGGGGGGTAAGGGTGGTGGCATAGTTGGGGACATGCACTTTTTCATCTCATTATATCTTCAATACACTGGTGACTAGTTAAAACACAGGCTTGGACTTCATCATTGTGTATGTGTACTTTATTGGGGACAGGGCCCATTGTGCGCTTCACCACAAACACCAGTGCACTAATACCCATATCCATCCTACAGAGTTGAACCATGTGTCTCAGAATATTTGGTTGATCAGATGCTGACGCACATCACATCCCTCCTGGGCATTGCCTCTTGCATGACCTGCATCCCCGTCTCCTCCGTCCTCATCACCATCATCATCCTCATCAGGTGGTTGCACTTCTCATGGCCGTTCAGGAGACCCCCACCCGACCTGCTTATGCACCGGAACCGTGTCTTCAAAAGGCCAAATGTCTGCTCAATCACGACGCGGGTACGGGTATGTGCATGATTGTAGTCCTCTTCGTGCCTGTTCTGTGGGTTCCGTACAGGGGTAAGAATGGGGACCTGTTACTGTTCACTTCAAGTGCGACCTGTACATATCACACTAATCGACTTTGCATTGTGATTGACATCCACGAATCCCAGCATGCATGCAGACGATCTGTGTTACTGCAATGTGCAAAGGTGAGCTTGTCCCTGCAAGTGGACATGCCCCATGCATGCCTCCGACAGTCATTGACATGTCCTGGGTGAGGACAGGTCTTAGGTGTCCCTGGGCCCAGGTGAATTTGGTACCACACTGCTAGTGTACTGCCATTCTGACATCGATGTTGCCATGCTGTGAAGCATCACTTCAGTGGTGGTATAGGGGTGTGGTTCAGTGCAATGGCTAGGGGTGATCCCTTTGCATGCAGTCCCTTGAGTGCTGTATTGATGTTGTGCAGCGCTAATTTTCTATTACTATATTGACGCCGTGTTGCTGATTTGTGTCCTATGTGGTGTGGCATGATGAGCAATGTGGATGTGGATGGATGTGTCATATTTGGCATCTTGGATTGTTCTCAATGTTGTGCAGCTTCAAATTGCATGTGGGTTCTTTTCCAGTACATTGTGGCCTTCCCTGATGGACATTGGCGTACATCTGTATGTCCATTTGTTCTACGGACGACAGTCAACACCCAGTTGGAGTATGCATCTCTCCCCCCCAATCACAACCAGTTGGAGTATGCATTCCACCCCCAATCACACCCCACTGCCATGTGCTTGCCCTGCTACTCACCAAGTAGCCACAAACGTTGTCTGGCTTGTCACTCCATGTAGCATGGTATGGTTGAGTTCCGCAGGACCATTGAATCATGGGTTGATCAGGGATATCGGGCACAACAATGTGTGATTATCTTGTTTGAGTCACATACCATTTGGACATTGATGGAGTGGAATTGCTTTCTATTTCGGTAGACTACTTCATTGTGATGTGAGACCACCAATTCCACATGGGTACAGTCGATGGCCCCGATGCAACTTGGGATGCCTGCCAGTGAATAGAAGCCAACTTTGGTGTTTGCGATCTCCTGGGCAGTCCGTGGCAGGGATATGTGTTCACTTGTGTGCTTCAGGAGGGCATCGAGCACCTGGGTGAGCGTGCGTCAGAATACTGGTTGTGAGATGCCATGCATCTGCCCTACTGTATGCTGATAGGTGCCTGTGGCCAGGAAGTGGAGCACAGTCACCACCTTCAGTAGAGGGGGATGGCAGTTCGATGTCTATGAGGCTCACAATGTCGTTGTGTATCATGTCCACAATGCTGGTGATGGTATCCCGGTCCAGAAGGTACAGGGTGTGTATCTGCTTAGGGGTTAGGTTAAATGGACTTGCTCGGATCCTGGGGATTGGTGGCTGCCTCTGTGGTATTACTAGGTGCCCCGGTGGTGCTTGCTGCGGCTGTCTTGCCCTCCTCCTCCTCCTCCTCCTGAGTCTCCTCTGTGCTGCCTGTTGTTGTTGGTGCTGCAATGCAATCATGTCCTCCAGCCCATGTAATACTGCTAGTATTGGAACCATCTTGGTGTGGGAAGGGGTGTGTGAAGGGGTGTGGTGTGCTCCTTTTGTGCTGCCACAGTCTCCATTGCCTCCACCTGTGCTGATTGTGTCCACCTGTGGCAGGTGGGAACACTGCTCAGGACTCTTAACGGGTGGTTCGCGATGGCGGTATTTATGCCATGCCAGTATGGGATTATGGGGGCTGATCCATGCCGCTATTAGCACGTCCGCATGGCTTGTGATTGCGGGCTAATAGCACCATGCCGCTAATTACGGGATGAGGGGTCGCGCGCCAGCAGACTAGCCGCTATTAGTAGTACCGTTCTTAGCGGTGCCGCTAATAGCTGTTGGTCGGGTCATAATTGGCAAGGGAATTTAACGATACCGGTAATCCCTTACCGGTATCGTTATTTCCTTACCGCCATCCGTGTAATGAGGCCCTAAGAGTTTACTTTAATTACCAGCACAGCAGCCAGCAGGCCCAACAGGCACGAGTGGGGCGTCCAACTTAAGTAACAGGTAAGTCGTGTACTCGAGGAGTACACGACTTACTTGTAACTTAAGTTGGATTGGACACCCCAGTCAGCAAGTCGTGCCTATAGCCCGCCGCCCGGCCTTCACCAGGATTGGAATCTTCACTTCACTTCAACTGGGCTGGACTCAGTCGGCTTCGGTCAGGAGGGCAGGCAGCAGCCAAGACAGCACAGCACACACGTCCGTGGATGGGCCTGCTAACTTGGGTTGGGCAGCGAGCTGGGCGAGAAGAAATCCACGACCACCACACCAGCAAGGGCCCAGGAAACAAATACCGAGAAGAGAAGGCGAGGCACCATGTGCCCATGACCCGACTCCACCCACACCACACACAGATTGTCATTGGCTGGCAAACAGCCAATGGCAATCCATAATCTACTGTTGCTATGCTGCATGGCCCATACATAGAGGTAGTTTCAGGAGGACTCACTCTGGTACCTGCTTGCGCAGGATACCAAGAGTGCAGGCCACCCCCCCCCAGCGCCCCACCAGCCTCCTAAATGGGCAAATGGTTACGTAGAGTGCGTGGAGCTACGAACTCCACGCACTCTGCATTGCTGAAATTTCACTAAATCGGGACGCGGCCCGCCGCAGCTGCAGGCTTGGCCAAGGCCGGCAGCCTAGGCTGCAGAGCAGCAGATTAATACATAAATAATTAATCTGCCGCTCTGCACAGGTTTAATTTAAATAACTCTCTCTATTGAGAAGAGAAAAGAGAGACTCTCTTCTCTTCTTCTCTCTGTGGGTGGCGGCAGCACCCCCCACCCAATGTAAGCAGCCACCACTGATTTAGCGTACGGATTGGCAATAGGCTTTTCTTAGTATAGGCCCTTTTATTTGAGAAGACACCACTAGAACTGCCTTTTTATTCTTTGATTGCCCTAGCTTGCTCCCATCTTAGATTTAGGCTTAGATTAGACGTTTTTCCAACTTGTATCTACAGTTTAATAAACACCCTTGAACCATGATCACTTGTGTCTGTCTTTGCTGTTGCCACCATGAGTTCCTTACAGTGGGAATGATATGATGGTTTATTTATATAGCGCATAATGTGTTTCAAAGCACTTCACAACAAGGGAGGGAACAAGAGAAAGTACAAAACATTCTTACAGGCCATGAACAACAAGAATGTAAAAATGATCATGCTCGGCCTAACAACATTTCAGATAGTGCAAGTGCTAAAACACAAATAGGAAAGAAATGGGAAACAGACAGGCGACTACCGTACTAGGCCTGACGACATTTCTAGTAGAGCAGGAGAAATACACAGGGTGAGTTAGAGGGTAGAGGAACAAAACAAGCAGCAATCATACTAGGCCTGACAACATTTCGTATAGTGCTGGAGGGGAGGGGGGATAACTGTAAGGAGGGGGAGGAGATCAACAAAGTTACTATCATACTAGGTCCAGGGATCATGCAGATAGAGTAAGTGCATAGTAGAAGTAAAAGGGGAGGAGAGAAGGGGGAGCACACACGCATTACAAGAGGCAAGAGGGGGGCACACACACTCATCATGGGGACAAGGGGGGGCATACACAGACATCACGGGGGGCAAGAGGGAGGAAGGGGGCACACACATCATGGGGGCAGGTGGCAGCAAACACACTCATCAAGGGGAGAAAAGGGGGGCAGGGAGGCACACACTCATCACAGGGGGCAAAAGGCATTTGGGGGACCATACACTCATCACGGGAGGCAACAGGGGGCTGGGGGGCACACACCCTCATCACAGGGGAAAGAGAGGGATGGGGGCACAAACACTCATCACGGGGGGCAAGAGGGGGCTGAGGAACACACACACTCATCATGGGGGCAAGAGGGAGCTGGGAGGCACACACACTCATCACAGGGGTCAAGGGGGGCTCGGGAGCACACACTCATCATGGGGGCAAGAGGCTGTAGGGAGCACACACACATTACCAGGGGCATTAGGGGGCTGGGGGCACACACACACTCATCACAGGGGGCAAGAGAGGGCTGGGGCACACACACTTATCATGGGGGGCAAGAGGGGGCTGGGGGGCACACACTCATTATGGGGGGCAAGAGGTGGCTGGGGCCACACACACTCATCACAGTGGGCAAGAGAGGGTTGGGGGGCACACAAATTCATCACGGGGGCAAGAGGGGGCAGTGTGCCGGAATACTGGAGGCAGACAGGGGCAGACAAGGCCTTCGATACAGGCCTTAGATCATAGGGCCGGCTCCCGCCTCCTGGTGAAATAAATTGGCTAATGTTGCTAGCTTAGCCAATGGAAGGGGGAGCCAGCCAGGCATTTCGGAGGGGGGGGGGTCAGTGGCACAAGAGGGCGGCTATCTTAGGGGGCCAGACATCGTGATATGCAGCAATGATAAAATACATGCATTATGTCCAAAACACGTGGGAGCTGCAGCTCCCAACTGAAAAAGTGCGACCATTTAACGATTGTGATGCGAATGCGATATTGCGATGCAAATGCAATATTTAACAATAATGAAGCGTGCCCATAGGATGTGTGTTGCTCACATCCCATCTCCATCCTATCTTTGTTCCAGTGCAAGAGTTCTGAGTTACACCTATTAGCCAAAACTAAAAAAGGATGGATGTAAGTCACTGAATCAATCATAGCCACCAGCATTGCTCTGGTCAGTCTTCCACACTAATGTTTGCAAATATGCCGTGATCCTGCTACTAATGTGAGCAGCCCAGCCCAAACAGCTAGGCCACAGGGCCTAAAAAATACCAGTGGGCCTCATTACAAGTTTGCTGGTCCGGTAACAACGGTACCGGTAAGCTTGCTGGTACCGGTGTTACCGGACCGGCAAACTACGAGTTCTGCTCGTGGGTTCCTTTCCGCCCGCCAGGTCTGACCTGGTGGGCGTACCGACACCCGCGAGCCGAGCATGTCGGATGCACCGGCATCATTCTGAAAACTGCTGTGTGTCCCCCTTCTGATATGTCGTACCACGCATCCAACCACCCCCCTGTATTCCTCTGGCCATTCTACCCATCTCTTCTTGATTGTCGTTATCATGCTGGTGTGTACAATAAACTAGCCTCCATGTATATCTTGGTCTTCTACTATGTTTTGAAATTCTGCCCATTGTCCCTCGATAGGTTGCAAGAGTTCCTGTATTCGGGCCTGCAAATCCTGCCAGGGGTATCTCTGTCGAGCAGGGATCTTTCATCCCCTGGAGTTTCCATGCCCTTCTCCACAGGGTATTGCGAGTCTGACCATGTTTGGTAGAGTCTTCATCAGGGATTTATCAATCAATGGCAGTTCCCTCAAATAGTATAGTTTCAGCGCCGGCTGGAAGAGTATTGTATCTGTTGTTGTCCCTTCCCCCAGCCATTTGACCACAAACTGCAATTGCCCCGCCAGGTAGTACTTTTCAAAGTCTGGCAAGCGAATGCCTCCTGCTTCATAGTCTCTTTGCAGAGTCGTCATGGCAATCCTGCACCCCTCCCCCCCCACAGGAACTTGCGTGCTATTATGTTCAGTTGTGTGAAGAAGGCCCTGGATATGTCATATGGGATGTTCGTGAAGTAATATAACATGCGTGGCAGTACCACCATCTTCAAGAGGGTCGCCCCCCCTATCATTCCAAGTGGAAGTGTCCCCCAGAAGTCCATAGCCTTTTGTGTTCTATCAAGGGCTGCACGTGTGTTGATTTTGTGTGTATCTGCGTGGTCAAGGTGTATTTCTATCCCCAAATATCAGAATGAGCATGGTGCCTACATAAGGCCCAGATCTGGCAGTGGTTCAAGGGGATCCGTCTGAGGTCTGCCAATGGAAATAGTGAGGACTTTTCTTTATTGATTGCTATCCCCAAAAGTCTAGTGTACGCATCAATCGCTTCTAGCAGGCAGAACAGGTTTTCTCGTGGGTTCCCCACAAAAAGGAGCATGCGTCCGCGTACAGCGAAATTTGATGCACCACTCCATCTATGTCTATCCCTGTGCCCCATACTGGGCTCTAAAGAAAACCGCCAGCGGTTCTGGGGCCAGTATATACAACATCGTTGACAGTGGGTAACCCTGCTTGGCTCCTCTGTATATCCTCCAGACCTCTGAGATGTGTCGTCCAGTTTTCACTCTGGCTCTGGGATTCTTATACAGCAGCCTAATCCACCGAAGGAACCCTTCTCCTATTCCAAAGTGGTCAAGGACATTCAACAGCCACTTCCAATTCACGGAATCGAAGGCCTCAACAGCGTCTAACGAAGCTATAGCGCATTCACCCCGCCTGAGATTCGTCCGGTCTACCACGTGGTGGAGCCTTCGGAGATTCCACGCTGTGTTTCTCCCCGGGACGTAACCTGTCTGATCCACATCAGCGTGGGTATCGCCCGTTTTAGGCGGTTAGCAAGCACTACCGTAAGGATTTTGCCTTCTTCATTAATGAGGGAAATGGCCTATATGAGGCACACCCCAGCTGTGATTTCCCGGGTTTGAGGATCGGTATGATTAGTGATTCTGACATGCTGCCTGGCAGCTGTTCCTTCTCATACACCTCTTGATACATTTCAAGCAATCTCGATGCTATGGTGCCCTTATACGTCTTGTAGAATTCACCAGGGAGTCCTTCAGGTCCTGGGGATTTGCCTGATGGGAGTTCAGTGATTACTGCCTCTATTTCTTCCACTGTTAAGAGGTTCATCGAATAATTGGGCCTGTTCTACTGCTAGTTTTGTCACGCTTATCTCTGCTAGGGCTCTCTCCTATGTCCCCTGGTTCCATCTCTGGGTTAGGAGCGTACAATCACTCATAGAAGCGGGAAAATAGCATGTTAATGCTCTCCTGTCTTCTGACCTCTATCCCCGCTTTGTCGTTTATTGCATTAATTGGGTCTCTTATACATTCCTGCTTGATGTGCCAGTCCAGGAGCCTGCCAGATTTGTCCCCTTCCGCATGCAGCCGCTGTATATATTTCCCATAATCCAGTCTTCCCAGTTTCTCCCAGAGTTCTACGCATTTCAGTCTCAGTGCCATTAGTTCTCTAGGTTCCTCCTCCGTAAACCCCACCTGGTGTTCCCCCAGTTCTAGTTCCCTTTCCAGGTTGCCACACTCTGCCAGGGCTTCTCCTCTTTGTCCCCCCGTTTTCCCTATTGCTGCCCCCCCTTATCAGCACTTTGAACGCATCCCAGAGCGTACCATTACTCTCTACACTTCCCACGTTATGCTCAAAATAATCATGTCATGCAGATATTTCTCGAACTCGCTTTCCTTCAATGCCTCTGCCCTCAGCTGCCATGTTGGTATCAGGGCCCTTCTATGGGTGTATACCCATGTTGCTAGTAATGGTGCGTGGTCGGATAATGTGCGTGCCTTAATATTTATCCCCATAAAATCTTTCAAAGATTCAGTGCCTGTGAATAGATAATCTATGCGTGTAAATATTCCATGGGGTGCACTATAATATGTATACCCTCTCTCATCGCCATGTACATTTCTCCAGATGTCCGTCAGCTGCAATCGGGTCAGGACTGTTTTTAACGCCTGGGCTGGGAGTGTTGGCTTCCTGTGTTTGACATCGGACCTGTCCAGGAGCGGGTACAATGTGCAGTTGAAGTCTCCCGCCCAGATCAACGTTGCTTCTCTGTATTGGGCTATTTTGGGCGCAAGTTTCCTAAAAAATTCCATTGCATCGTGATTCAGAGCACATTTATTTATCAGGCATATTTGCTTACTCTCCAGCATTTCGTGCACTATCACTAGTCTTCCTTCTGAGTCATGTTCCTGCCTTATTAGCTGAAATGGGACCCCTGGGGCAACCCATATCAGTACTCCCCTAGCATAGTTCGAATATGTGGAGCTTTACACCTGCCCCCCCCCTATTTCTTGACCACTTTGGTTTGTTTCTCAAGTGTTAGGTGAGTTTCTTGCAACATTGCTAAATTAACCTTCATCCTGTTTAGCCAGGAATATACTCTAAGGGCCTCATTACACGGACGGCGGTAATGGTTAACGGTCACCGTTAATGGCAACGGTGACCGTTAACCCTTACCGCCGTACTATGAGGTCCCTTAGCGGGTTGGTGCTTTAACGCCTGCTTTTTGCAGGCGTTAAAAACCTACCCGCTAAGGGACCTCGGAGCTAATTACGGCACCGCAAAATTGCGGTGCGTAATTAGCGCCTTCCCCATTCCCATAGAGCCCTATGGGGCAGAAATGGGAATGGTGAAGGGCAATGGCGGAAGGGGGATTTACCGCCCCACCGACCTTGGAATGGGGCAGTAAATCCCCTTACCGCCAAGGCGGTGCCGGTAATTTACCGGCATGGTCCAGGGTGCTAATAGCACCCTGGATCACCGCCTTCCGTGTAATGAGGCCCTAAGTCTTTTAACATAGGCATTGAGCCCCCTAACATTCCAAGTTGCAATCGTTATCTCATCAGGACCCATAGTCGCAGTGTCTCTTGCGGCTCCGCCGTCCCAAAGCCTTTTGTATGCCTGCTGCCCCGTGTCTGCATCCCTCTGCCCCAACTTGAGGTATTCCATCTTCTTGTAGAACGATTCTCTTCATCCTCTTTACAGTATCTTGCAGTGGTCGAAGTGAGCGGGAGCGGTGCTCCTCTACTTTTTTAAATTAAGCTTTATTGTTTCTATACTTTTATTTTAAAAAGGAACCGTTCCGGAATGGTTTTGTTGTAAAATAAAAGTGTAGGAAGTAGCTGAAACGTGCACTTTCAGTGCACTGCACTGCACGTTCCTTTAAACGGCACATACATTTGTTTGGGGGTTTGTATTGTGTGTCGGAGGTGGCACAATGATGGGGTTTGTGGTGAGCGGGGGCAGGCCAGTAGTTAACATAGCTCCACTACTTGTTTTCGTACACTTCAACCACTGGTATCTTCCTGTGTCTCCGTTTCCATAGAACTCTGACTGGAGGTGTGTCTCTGAGCCTGGCCCCTTTGCTCTTCATCATATCCGCCGCCTTTCGCTCCACTCCCTCTGCTTCTACATATGCTGCTTCCTCCACTGTTAGTGCCATCTGCCAACCAGCCAAACAATTGACTAACTATAACTATCAAACCAACGCCTATCCACCCCCCCCTGCTCGGACTCAACTGCTTCTCTTACTCCGCCCACCTTAGTGGGGCCGGCCCGCCACTGTGTGATGCCTTACAACTGACATCTAAACTCGTAGAACACTCTGGGGTTGTGGGTCTTGTCGACCCTTGCGGCTGACCTGGAGTCCGTTGCTCCATTTTAAATTCCTTCTGGCTTGCATTACGTTCTTTGTGCTAGATGTCTCTGCTCACATTGGTCCCTGCTCTTTATCGCTGGGGTGGGTTTCCATCCTCACTGGCATTCCTAGGTCTTTGCTGGGGGATGCATTGCTGGTCCATCCATGCATGGACCTCCTCTGACATCTCAAAGAAGCACGACCTGCCCTGGTGTACCACCTTGAGTTTAGCCGGATATAGCAGCATGTAACATATACCTGCCGCCCTAAAGCGTTCTTTAGTCGGGCCGAAATGTGCCCTTTGCTTCTGGACCATGACAGTGTAATCCCTTTGCCGACGCCCTCGTCAGAGGTGTTCTCGCTGCTCGGGCTGCATGCCCAAGTGCTGCGCTTACTTGTGTTCTACACCAGTGTTTCTCTCGCTCTCACACCCTGGGAGGGCTGACGTTACTTTCTGCCGACCAGCCCGCTCCAGCTGGATCAGCCACCACCTCTCCTGCTGCGCTTGCCGGCCACCCAGCCCGGGGTAGCCACGGCCGAATCTGCACCAGCATATGTGGCTCCTCACACCAGAGTCCAGGAATTACTGCTGGATCGCCTCCTTTCTCCAGCGCCTTCCTCCCCCAGCACTGCCTCAGACAGTGGACCGCTCCGGACCCCTCGGTCTCGCCGCTGATGACGCGGCTTCAGTTGCAGTCGCCAGCCTGGGTCCCTAGACACCAAGGACAATGCCGTACCAGCTGCACTCGGCGGGTTCATTGTACACGACCACTGCTCCGCTGCTGTTGGCGGTCCACCTCCTCACCGTCCTAGTTCCCGGTGAACACTTTCCAGCTCATAGATGTTGGGGCCCTTGCCAGCAGAGAGCGGGTTGCGCCCGCCATCTTGGTTATGGTGGGCAAGACCCAAACGCTGAGTTACTGCATGATTCCACCTCCGATTCTCCCCAGCAAGCTCCCCAGCCACTCTCTGGATGTTCCTCCACCTTCGCTGTGTATTTCAGCTATATTTTATTACAGATCACTCCAGTTCTGTCAGATCTTCTGCAGGATCAGTGAGGAGCTCTCGAGACACGTCTCCTACCACATGGCGGCCAAGCCACGACCCCTGGCATACGAAATATATGTCAAATACGGGTTAGGGGCAATAGTATTCAACAATTCATGGCACAATCAGACTAAAGATACGCCTAGCTTGCGATGGCCAGAAAAGGGCTATTTTGATGTAGCTATAATTCAGCATTTACAATCTGTATTATTAAAGAATAAGGCTAGACCTCTGCCTTTGATGGTATCCGGGATTGGAGCAAGGAAGCCACGCAGAAATTTGCTCAAAGACATATGTCACAGGCGGATAAAGTTTTAGTTCATGAAACACCAGCAAAATAATAGAGAAATAGACAGGGATTGTCAGTTACAAATACCTACCACTACCCAAGATCCCGTTATAGAACTAATTATTGATAACCACCGCCAGCATCTTCTCCCCTCTGCACCTCCTCCCCCGTATGGTCAACCACAGAGCCCATTAGTATTAGGGCCCCTGGGCCCCAAATTCCTATCCACTTTTCCCGATCCCCAAAATTCTTCCAATTCGTCAGACGAAGATGATATATCAGATGCCATCACAGACCCTCCCAGTGAATATATACATGGCCCATTAACTAAAGAAAAGGCACAAAAATTAGAACCTTTTATTAGGAATACGCGTGCTGCCTTATTGCCTTCCCAAAGGAAAGAACGAAGGGAGCAGGCTAGTCGGCTCTTATCGAGCAGAGTCAGACAGGATGCCGTTGAGGAAGTACTTGAAACCCAAGGTCCTGAGCGACTATTTCTATTGGAATGTTTGGGTGATGAGATCTGAATCCAGTGGGAACGAAAATTGTATTCGGTAGTTCCTACGAAATTGCAAGATTTAAACTTAGCTGCCTTCTCTTGTCCTACGGAGAAGGATGCTTTTATATATGTTAAAGGTCTTTGGGAGATATTTAGTGCAATGAAAGGACTAGAGAACTCCCGATTGGAATTGGTAATGGAAGCCAATACTTCTGAATATGTCCAAAAGCCCTCTGATAGCATAGTATGTAAAGAGCCTTGCATATCAGATGAAGAATTACAATTAATTACATCTACCGCTCTCAAATGGGCCACCATTCTGACACCTCTCTCAGTTATTTGCAGTACCTTTTGTCAGTATGCCACCCATATGCAGATGTGTACCGTGAGAATAATGTTGGATGCAATTATGCAGCAAAATGAGGAAGGCGAGATGGAGAATTCTGCAAAGTTGCAATATCTCAAACTAATGATAGATATTGCATCCACAATGGGTATCCCAATGCAACTCATATACTTAGCGGCACTTGTAAAATTACGGAAACCACCTAGTTGTCATCTCCCTATGAGGTGCTGCCTGCTTATATACCTCAGCATGCCAGGCTTGATGCTCAGGGAAATCCGGTCCTTGATAACCAAGGGAAACCAATTATGCAACCTGCTAAATATGACACTCAATTCGTTCATGTACCCTTTTCCAGGCAAGAATTAAATGTATTTAAACAGACAATCCCTGACATTAGAAAAAACCATACTGGGTTTTTATAAAGAATTAGAGGCCATTTTGAATACCTCTATCTTCACTAGTAGGGGATGTGGAAACCTTATTTTCTGTAATCTTGCCATCAGATATTTGGACACCAATCGCGAATATCACTGACACTGCAACTTTGGGAGGGACATGGGATATGCTTTTTCAACTTGACATTAAAAGGACAGCTGGCAAAAGGCCCGCTCCCGCAGTGCTCAACGTTCCCACCATGATAGTTGCACAACTTAAAAAGATGGTACCCAAGACAATAATTAATTGGGACAAGTTTGTTGCATCTGTCCAGAATAAAACTGATGGGGTGACAGAGTATTTTAATAAGTTTGAGCAAGTATTTATTGATTTTTCAGGACAAGAAATGACTATGCCGGCAGGGAAACAGTTATTTGTAGATACATTTGTCCGCAATTGTTACCAGAAATTAGCGTTCTTATGATGCAATCAGAGAGGGCCTGGAAGACTAAAACACCATCAGATATTCTGCATATTGCTCAATATTACGAAAATAGAGTGAATGTGGAGAAAGAGAAAGCAGAGAAGAAGAGAGTGGATCTTAAAAGAAGAGTGTTCATATAGCAAGTACAAAAGGGAATCAGGGGAGGGCCATTTATTGGCCCAAGAGGGAGGAGAGTTGTTGTTTTGTTTGCAGCATTTTACCGCCATGGCCTAATCAGTGCGCATATTGTAAACAGGAAGGCCACTGGAGGGCACAGTGTCCAGCCTTGTTGAATAGGGGCAGCGGAATGTATCAGAGATGGGGAAGAGGACGTCAGGGAGGACAGGTAGGAGGTAGGGACGGATGGGTACAACCTGGGAATGCGGCTGGCCCTGTTGCAACTACTACAGTCCCTATCAGGTTCAATATTTATGATAATCCAAACTATCCTTTTGTCACTAATCAATATAACACTGAGGATTTCTCTTGGGATTTTTCAGAATAAGACAGCCCTCAAATTAAAATTGAACCAATCCCCATCCCTGTATCTCAAGGATGACCCTACATTCACATGAGAGTTGGGAGGCAGGAACATCGATTTTAAGTAGACACAGGGGCACAAAAGAGCTCTATAGATCATGCTAAGGTTCCAGATATTCCTTTGAGTGGGCATACCAATGTTTCAGTAGGGTTCGCTGGAACACCCGTAGCTAGTAAAGTATCAGTCGCAGTGCCTGCTCTCTTAGGACCAGCAGCTAGAGAAATACCATTCTTATTGACTACACAATGTGGAGAACATTTATTGCGTTTGAATTTGTTGAAGGAATTGTGTGGTACTATTTATTGTACGCCAGATGTAGTACACATTACAGTATGCTCTTCGAAATGTAATCATCTTTTAGCAAAACCTCTGTCACCAGGGTTTGATAACATCCTTGTTGTCATATGGGCAGTATCAGATAATGGCGTCGGCCTTATGGATATTGCCCCAGTAAAAATACAAATACGGCAGGGAGCAGTTCATCTGTGTATTCCCCAGTACAAAGTATCCCCTGAAGGTTATTTAGCACTTGAAACAATTTTCTCCGACTTAGTAAGACAAGGGATTGTAAAAGGAATAACGGGGAGTGTAAGTAATAGCCCCATTTTACCTGTTTATAAAAAATGGGACACAAATCTACCATATTGTTTCGTAATTGATTTAAGAGGGATCAACAAGATTGTAGTACCTCAATTTCCAATAGCTCCAGACATTACTGCCATTCTTACCATGATACCAAAATCTGCAGAATATTTTTCAGTGATCGACTTGAAAAATGCATTTTTTAGTATACCATTACATCCAGAAATCAGATTTCTATTTGCTTTATCCCTTGGTGAAAGAGTGTATACTTTCACTAGAATGCCCCAAGGTTATACAGAAAGTCCAAGCATATACAGTAGGGCAATTAGGGAACAGTTGGATTCCTTGGAATTGCCCGTGCCTGGTACATTGATTCAATACATTGATGATTTGCTTATTGCAGCTCCCATGGAGGAACTCTGCAAACATGCAACTTTATTGTTATTGTCACATCAAGCTTGCCTTGGCCACAAAGCATCTTTCAAAAAATGTCAGTATTGTAGACAGGAGGTAGCATATCTAGGGTATCTCCTGTTTAAGGAGGATAGGAAACTAGCACCTGACAGAATACAAGCGATTTCTAAAATGCCACAGCCAAAAACACAAAAACAAGTTAGAGCACATATAGGCGATGCCTCCTATTGTAGACAATGGATACCCAATTTTTCTCTTATAGTCAAAACCTTGATACAACTCACGACTAAATATGTACAGGATCCGGTGCCATTGACTGATGAACATCAAGAGGCATTTGTTTTGTTGCACACAGCCCTTCGTTCTGCTCCCATTTTAGGGACTTTGGATTACAATAAGGAATTTGTTTTATTTGTGCATGAGGGTAATGGATGTGCTTTGGCTGTATTGACACAGGAACATGGAGGAACGAATAGACTGCACAGCTATTTTTCCTCCATGTTAGACGCTGTTGCCTGCGCTTTGCCTAAATGATTGCGCGCAGTAGCAGCTGCCGCTTTGTCAGTAAAACAATGTCAAGGTATGGTTTTAGGTCAAGCTTTAACTGTGATGGTATCTCACTCAGTCGATGTCATTTTAAATAGGACTCAGACCCAATGTATGACTAAGGCCTGACTTACCAGATATGAATTAATATTATTCTCACTGCACATTAAAATTAAGCACTGCAGTACAATCAACCCTGCTGAGCTACTACCCATACCAAATCAAGGTATCAGGGGAAATGAGGAAGCCAACCATGATTGTCTCATTGCAAATGAAGAAGACATAGTTGAGAACAAACTAATACCCTTTTATTTAGCACATGCTGCAGAAATCCTAGCTTTGACCCGTGCTTGTGAATTATCAGAAAACCTTTCTGTAAATATTTTCACTGACAGTATGCTTTCGGAGTAGCCCATAATTTTGGAAAAGTATGGCCGGAAAGGAGATTTTTAACTTCACATGGAACCAAGATACAGCATGGTTCCTCAATATTACGGCTGTTGACATCTTTAACGCTACCAAAGAAACTAGCCATGGTTAAATATGCTGCCCATCAGAAGATAGTGACTGAAATTCATAAAGGAAATGATTTTGCTAACTGCATAGCAAAACAAACAGCATTAGATTGTACCTCGGGATGTATAATGTTGAAAATATTAGATGGGCCAAGGATTCAGGATGTATGGGGGAAACCTTTGTCAGCCTCAAATAGATACAAGCAATGGCTACTGATGAGGAAATGAGGGGGTGGGAAGATAGCTTTGCTATACAGAAGGAAGAGGGGTGTTGGGTTCACAAGGTCTAAAGAACAATGAATGTTACCTAATGCCTATGTACCTTTGGTTGTGCATATGACCCATGAACCCACCCACATACACGCTAAAGCTATTTGCAAACAATTGGAGAATGATTGGTGTAATTCATTGATCGCTACAACAGCTGGGAATCTGGTTAAAAATTATATGATATGTTTACAACATAATGTAGCCAGTGGGACTACGGTCTCTGCAGAAAATGTTGACCCTCCTACCTTCCCATTTGAAGTATTGCATTTTGACTTTATTGGATTAGAAAGATGTAATCATTTGAAATATGTGCTATGAGTGATCTGTGACTTGAGCAAATGGGTAGAGGCCTTTCCCTTGAAAGACAACACAGCCATCTCCACTGTGAAAGTCATGTTGAAAGAATATTTCCCTACATTAGGATGAGCCAGGGTAATGTGGTCTGATGATGGCCCCCACTTTATTGCAGAAGTAATAAAAAACATGTGTAATGGACTGCAGATCAAAAAGAAATTTCACACGGCTGATCACCTACAAAGTGTGAGATTAATTGGGTGCCACAGAAGAATTTTGAAAAATAAAATAGCTAAAGTTTGTGCACGCATAGGACATAAATGACTGGATACTCTACATTTAGCATTACTCTCTATGAGGAACACAGTTGCATCCAAATCAGGGTTATCACCTTACAAAATAGTTATGGGTAGACCAGCTAATGTTTGGGGTGCTCCTAGACCACGAGCATTGAAGGACATTGAGCACCCACTGCTTGTTGATTATTGTAAACAATTGACTGAACAATTGCATTCTATTCACCAGCAGGTAAAGGATAGCTTACTGGACAAAAATGTGCAATCTAGTAATGACTAAGAATTTAAAAAGAAGCACTGCACTGGATCCACGCTGGTTAGGACCATACCAGGTGGTGTTGGCCACCCAGACTGCTGTTCGAGTAGAGGGAAAAAAACTGGATTCAACCTGCTCATATAAAATTGGTTCCCTTACCCTCACCTTCTGATGGCGATCATCCTCTGATGCCTGAACCAAAGGCTTTTTACAAAATTGGTTCCCTACCCTCACCTTCTGATGGAGATCATCCTCCGCTGCCTAAAACGAAGGCTTTTTGCACCTCTGTGTGTCCGGCCAATCCCGATATAAAGGGCCTCATTACGAAATGCCCGCTAAAAACGGAGTCATTACCGGCATGGAGGTATAAGCGCGTCTGTGCACCCTTGACACCGCTAATAGCATCTGATTACGAGTGCGTGAGCACGCGCAAACCCCCATGCCGGTAATGGCTACACCGCCATGCCGCTAAAGGCCCTCCAGCCCCCGATAGCATCATCACGGGACCCGCCGATACTGCCTCTGCCAAGGAGCAACCCCTTAATAACGACCCGGTAATAACAACATGCTAATACCAGGCTCGTAATAGTAAGTAACATCATTGCGTCGGAACGGGAAATGCGCCGGCGACTATCTTTTAAAACACAATCCATTCCAATCCTCTCAATCCAGCAGTGCTACAGAGGAGAGAGCAGGGCCATAGCATCCAGCATGTTGAAGGCTACCCGCAAAACTACCCTCCGCCAAGGCAAGAACCGCTTCTCCGATGAGGAGCTAAACATGCTGGCTGATACCCTTGCAGCCAATGCAGATGAGGTTTTTGCTAATAACCTCAAAAGGGAGGTGCAGCTGAGGAAGAAAGAAATCTGGGAGGAGGTTGCGCGCTAGGTGTCAGCGGTGGGCACCACCCCCGCACAGTCAAAGACTGTAAAAAAAAAGATGGTGGGATGACCTCCGTCTCAGGGTCCGGAACATCCTGTCCAGCAATCGCAGGAAGGCCATGGCCACAGGCGGGGGTGCCCACTCACCAGTGAAACTGATGTGCTGGGAATAAACCTGCAGCACGACCATCCAAATGGAGTCCATAGAGGGCTTTGGCGAAATGGAGACGGGTGCCACGACATCGGGAGATGGAGTTGAGTGACCCTGCAAACCCCAGTAGGCCAAACCATGATGTAGTACAACTGATGTGAAAGTGAGCCAAGCCAAGCCAATGCATGGCCCATCATACACACATATACAGATCCATGCCCATATGGAGGCCCAAACCCTGCCACAATGAAATGCATGCTGTGTGCCAATCCCATTACCAACAGAAACCTAACAAACAGGGACCATTTGCATGTCATACGTCACACAAACCTCAATGCAATGGCATGCCACCTGGTACGCATCAGTGCCGAATGGAGATGCCACGGCTTATGCCAATATGCCCCCTTTGAAACAACCCTGTGTGACACGCCTATAAGATTGCAATGCATGAGAAATGAAATACTGTACAGCACCAACTCATGCATCTTGCATGTAACACCATCACTGATGCCCTGCATCTCTTCTTCCCCCACAGGCACTGATGCAGAAGGCGAAAGTCAGGACCCTGCCCCAAGGCCATCTACATCCAGGGCCAGACCACAGGGCACTCGCCATTCCACCACTGGGGCAGCACCGCGGCCCACAGTGCAACCCAGGGCACGTGCACAGGCCAGGCAGGCTCATGAGGAAACCACAGCAGAGGAGGAGACTGCGACTACTGAGCTGCCACCAACAGCTGAAGGGGAGGCTGATGGCACCCAGTCCGCTGCCACAAGTTCAGTGGGTGAGACAGCAGCCACAGCCCCAATCAGCGATGTGGATGTGGAAGTGGAGGAGTGCGAGGACCTTGATGGCACAATCCATGTGGAATGTCCCCACACCCCAAGCCCCCCGTCCACCCCCAACACACCACTTAGGGCAAACTGTCCAGCCCCATGCTGGATTCTGCAGTCAACTGCACAGTCCAGATCTCACAACCACCCCAGAGTCCAGCCCTGTAATGGCCCACCCAGCCGCAGCACCCTCTACCTCCACAGCCCCCAATGACATGGAGCCACGCCTGTCAAGGGTAGTGGCCTGGCAGGACTCGATGATCGAGCTAGTGCGCCAATATGTGGCTGACATCGAGGAAACACGCTGCGAGATCTGTGAGGCCAATGCTGGGACCACTACGGCCATAAATTCAAATGCAATCATGTTCCGTGACAGTTTGGGGGCCGTCACACAGGTCTTAACCAGCATGCTCCAACACATGCAGCGCCAACAACCTGCACCGGCGGTGCAGATCCCATCCGCATCCACCCCATCGTCCACACCTGCAAGCTCTGCTCCCTCCAGCCCTGTGTGGATGACGAGGCGCAGTGCAAGGCAGAC
The DNA here is from genome assembly GCF_040938575.1 of Ambystoma mexicanum. NCBI lineage: Eukaryota > Metazoa > Chordata > Amphibia > Caudata > Ambystomatidae > Ambystoma > Ambystoma mexicanum. Next base: position 302,421,483 of record NC_090935.1, on the reverse strand, counting down.
AGAAATGCTGCCCCCGTACACAAAAAAAGCCTGGAAATAGTGTGGGATGACAATGGGTGAGGGGGGAGGTGGTGTTGGTTGTGTAGAAGGGTTTAAGGGGGTGTTTATTGGGGATATGGGGTGTTTATTGGGGGTATGGGGTGTTTATTGGGGATATGGGGTATTTGGGGGGTATGTGGTGTTTGGGTGTTTTGGGGGAAGGGGCGGGCGTGTGAGTGGTGGAGGGAGGAAGCACCATTTTGCAATTTTTCTTAATACACCGTTGTGTTCAATAGCATTTAATGCCTGGACATTGTTCATTTCGTGTGTGTCCATTCAATTCATGACTGTGCACAGTGCCCAACTCCCCACACACTCTGTGTCCATGTCCACATGGTCCACGTGCTCAGTGTAGCACTGACACATAACCATTAATGTCCCTGTGGTTCAGAAGTAATCGTCAATCAGTGATTGCCGTACAGCACGGCCATCTTGTGCATCACGCACTGGCAGGGGTGCTGCTTCTCCTCCATCATCATCCTCATCATCCTCACCCGGTGCATGCATGTCAATGTCAGGTGGCAGTGGTACATTTCTCCGGATGCACATGTTGTGCAGCATGACACAGACCATGGTGATCTTTGCCACCTTCTCAGGGCCATAAGGGAGTGCTCTACCAGACCTGCTTAGGCAGCGCAACCGTGCCTTCAACAGGCCAAATGTCTTCTCAATCACGACACGGGTACGGATATGAACCTGATTGTACTCCTCTTCGTGCCTGTTACGCGGGTTCCGCACAGGCGTAAGTAGTCAAGGCTTCAAGGCATAGCCTCCATCACCTGCATGGGAGCACAAAGAGGTATATGTGAGTCAATCTAAGCTGACACCTTTAGGATTCACGCCCATGGCCGCAGCTATTTGGTGTTGACATGCACATGTCCCTGTATGTATGCACACAGATTAATTTGATGCATTGTGTACTGTAATATGGTCTGCTAGTGTGGATTGCGTTCTACAGATGATGCAGTGTGTTCACTTGCATGCTGATGCGGATGTACTGTGGATGCAGAACGATGTCTTGCCACCCATTATTGCAGTGTATGCTACTCTGAACCTAATCACACTAGCGACATTGGCACAGTTGTAATCATGTTTAGTCATGCATCGCTTGACATACCCATGGTGGCTTGCTTGTGCGTCTTGCATGTTGTCATTGATGTACGGCATTGGTCTTATGTATGGCACTGATGTGTCATGTTCGTGTTGGGATGTTCAGGTCAACAGTGTTTAGCTCTGAGTGTATTGTCCACTCACCGACCATTCCCACCCAGGTGGAGTATGCATACCCCCCAATCCCACCCAGGCGGAGTATGCATCCCCCATCCCACCCAGTTGGAGTATGCATCCTCCCACCTCACAACCCCGATGCACTGCCATGGGCCAGTCAGGCAACTCACCAAGAAGCCAGGCACGTCGTCCAGCATCTCGCTCCATGTAGCGGGATAGCATGGCGTTACGCAGCACCATAGCATCATGTGTAGATCCGGGATATCGGGCGCAACAATGTGTGATGATCTTGCTGGAGTCACATACCATCTGCACATTGATGGAGTGGTATTGCTTGCGATTGCGGTACACCACCTCATTGGCATGAGGGGCCAATTCTACATGGGTGCAGTCGAGGGCACCGACGTAATTGGGCATGCCTGCCAGTGCATGGATGCCTACTTTGGTGTCAGTGAGGCCTGGCCAGTACGTGGTAGGTAAATGTGGATGCGTGCATGCTTCAGGAGGGAATCAAGTACTTGGGTCAGCATGCGGGACAGGAGTGTTTGTGATATGCCATGCAGCTGGCCCACTGTGTGCTGGTAGGTGCCTGTGGCCAGGAAATGGAGTACAGACACCACCTTTAGTAGAGGGGGGATGGCAGTGCTGATTTCTATTAGGCTGACAATGTCGTCATGTATCATGTCCACTATGGTGGTGGTGATGTCCCGTTCCAACCGGTACAGGGTGTGGATCTGCTCAGGGGTTAGACTGAATGGACTGGGTCTGATGTGAGGGATTGGTGGCTGCCTATGTTGCACCACTGGCTGCACTGGTGGAATTTGCTGGGCCTGTCTCACCCTCCTTTTCCTCCTGTGTCTCCTCTGTACTGCCTGTTGTTGTAGCTGTAGTTGTTGTTGCTGTTGTTGCTGTTGTTGTGGCAGTACAAGTATGTCCTCCAGCCCCATGATTGCAACAGCTAGTGGAATTATTTTGGTGTAGGAAGGGGTGTGGTGTGTGGGTGTACTCCTTTTGTACTGGGACAGGCTCCATTGACTCCACCTGTGGTGATTATGTGCACCTGTGGCAGTTGCCTGTACTGCAGGTTGCTATTTGCGGGTGGTCCTGTCAGTCTAGAAAAATAGATACCTCTCACGACCAATGGAAATTTATCATATTGGCCGACGACCAACCGTCTCATGCACTAAACGTCAGAAATACAGACTCATAAGTTTGACCAATGTGCGGCCATTTTGATGTAGCTAGAATCGCCATTTTGTTCACTAACATTTGCTCATTGCTTTTTGTTCAAAACTGCTTAGCCGAAAGCTTATTCTGCTTATTCTGCTTATTCTCCTTATTCTGCTTATTCTGCTTCACTGATTACTTCGTTGTTCAAAGCGAAAGAGCAACGCTGCGAGGCCGGGAGTTATTCGTTGAAACATAACGTAGGCAGCCCCAGAGAGGAATGCCTAATCCCCTCCAGCATATAACCTTGGAGGAGAGCAACATGGCATTTAATCATTTCACTGATGCCAGCCAGTCTCGTTAATATGGTAGAAATGCTAGAAAGAAACAGCTAAAGGCTTGAATTATGCTTTTCTTATGGCCCCCCTTTCCTAAGCCCAGCAGAGCGAGCTGACTCCCAGGACACAAATAGCAAATAGGAGATAGCAAGCCCTGGAATGCGACTCTTCCCCCATACGCAGCTTGCCTGCAAGAACAGAAGCACTGTGTTCTGTTGAACAAAGAAATATGTCTCTAGACTCGCAATGTTGCATATTGTTGCTAAAATAGATGTTTGAAGGTGTCATATTCGTCGAAATTGTCAATCATCAGACCCAGTTCAAATAAACTGTACAATGGGCGTAATGATCATGTCATGACTGATTGTAGGATGTCCATTTTGTATATATGTAACTGATGTACATTATTTGCTCTCTTGCGTCCCTCGAGGTCTGGAGACACATGTCGCGGGGCATAAGACCGAGTTGGCCAACGGAGACTATTTGCTTTGCAATAAACTCTAGCTTTTGGGAATAAAACCTCGTGTCTGACGTGTCAGTTCGTGTGTGGTGATTTGCCTTGTTTCCACTACGTGAGGGTCCCCTAGGGGCCCCTTCAGTCCGCAATGCCTGTATTGCCGCCATCGTGCAAGCCCTAATTACCGCAATCGGGATGCCGGTAAGTGCATGCCCGCGTTATTTGTGATGTCCTCCTCTTAGCTGCATCCCAGTATTGGTGCCGTGAAGGGGCGCGTGTACGTGCGCATGCCAGTAAGAAGGGTCACGGTATGGGCAGTGGCGGTATTGGCGGGTTGTCAGCTCGTAATGGCCCGGACCCATTAACGATGCTGGTAAGGCCATTCCGCCTTCCTTTTTTCATTACCTCCATACTCGTAATGAGGCCCAAAGTCTTCAGTACAGACACCCACCTTGTTTGAAGATCATGCTATTCCAGGAGTGACAAGATACAATCTTTCGCTGTACTACAGAAATTCGCCCTGATGAAGGACCAAGTATAGGTCCGAAATGCATTGGCATATTATTTCTGCTGCTTCTTCTTAATATATGAAGTAAAGAAATAATTTACTAAAAGTTTCGTTTTGGATATATTTTTTTTAAGTATTTTTTTCAAGAACATTTGATGCCTTCTCAGGCGCAATCATCCACTATCTACCATATATGAATGAACCTAATATCCTTCAGTAGTTTTTACTACAACTGGCGACCCAAGGTCTGATGATAATTTTTTCTCATCAGACATCTATGCAACCTTTCTGTACACCCAGTATAGTGTATACTTGTTTACTTGGTGACATCATTAACCGCCTGCTCTAACTATTTAATAGCCATATGAATGTAAGACAAACCCGGCGGTGCCTGCCCTAACCACTTTTTCCTTTTGGTCTTTGCTTTACACTAAATAAGGGTGGTGGCACGCACTACAAACAACAATCAAAATGTCATATGAAGACATTTCTAAAATCACAGATAAACATGCCCAAACTATGGGATTCTCCACAGAAGAAGCAGAAGCTATCCTTAACCTGATTAAGGACTCTAATACAAACTCAGTGGAAACAGATCCAATTTAAAAAATCAGACAACTTGAGTATCTCATCCGGAAAGAGATCAATCGTAAACTTCATGCGGTAACACTAACCAAGTATTATAGAGCTCAACGTATCCCTAAAGGATTACGGATGCCTGTACGTCCTACTTTATGCAAGGAAAACAAGGCGTTTGTTCGAAAATGGGAAAACATACTGAACAAGTGTTCACTTGATTTAATTCTTTTGACTATACAAGAACTTTCCAATGAACTGAAATCTATCACAACTGACATCGAGATTATTAAATCTGAATTAAGTGATTGCTTGAGTAAAGGTGAAATGAAAAATATGTTGGAAGACATTGATAAGAAATTAGAACAATACAAATCAGAACTAGAAAGCAAAAAGATTCGCAAATTTAAAAGAGACACTACGATTACCATAACAATGAGGTTTACACCTGGATGGACAAATATAGACAGCCTGGACAACCTCAACACTCTAGGAACACTTCTGATCTATCCAGTTCAGACTCAGATACACAATCTCGCCCAAGTACTTCAAGAAGACCTACCCCCCTAATGAAGAACAAACCACTGCCAAAGATGATATTGCAAGAAATGAAGATCGAGTACCCAGAGAAGAGAGACTGCAGAGACAGCCTTTTTTAGACAAAGGAAAAGCAAGAAAAGAACCAGGAGGTGCCACAGGAAAAGAAAGCCTTCAGAAACCAGAGGCGAGATATCCGAACAGGAGAGTTTAATCATAAATATATCCAAACGAAATTTAAGTAATGTCGAGAAACAAATCCTTTAAAAAGGACAAAGCTTTGTACCAACGCACAGCACAAGCCTTTTCAATACCAAGGTAGAACCCTTCAAATTTGTTCAGAAATTAAAATTGAGGGCATTGTTTTCTGAAATTGAAGTACCTGAAGAACAAAAAACTAATAACTACCTTAAACTTAAATCCAAGAGCTCTTTCATACCACCTTTACCACATGGCACTATATATATTTTCCATGAAGCTGTCCTACGAGATCTGAAGAAAATTTCTTTTCACACACCTACATTTTGTAATCTCAACCGCAGGGATCTGTCGATTATTAGAAATTTGTATGAAGACAAGATGATTACCATTCGACCAGCAGACAAAGGTGGTGCCCTAGTGGTGGTGGATTCTGTCGATTACAGTAATGAATGTCAGAGACAACTAAGAGACATCAACATTTACAAAGAACTACCTTGTAACCCAATGGGAGAAATCTCGAATAAGCTTAAAATCATGCTTGAAATGGCAGAAGAAAATGATTGGATTAGCGAAAAAGCACAAGACATTTTGACACAGAAATTCCCTCAAACTCCACATCTCTATTTACTACCAAACATCCATAAATCCCTTCTGAAACCTCCTGGTCGCCCCATTGTGGCTGCCACCAACAGTATTCTCCAACCTCTAGGTATTTACATTGATACAATTCTGCAACCAATCATACAGAAACATCCCACTTATATTAAAGATACTACGCATTTCCTGAACAGATTAGCCAACATACAACTGGAAGAACAAGACCTCCTAGTAACCATTGATGTGAACAGTCTATATACTTCGATTCCTCACAGTCTTGGCAAAATAGCAGTGGATTGGCTTCTATTACAAGAAGAAGAAATAGGGGCATGCAAAGAATGGGTTATGATATTGCTTGACTTAATTGCACAGAATGCTTATTTTCAATATGGTAAACAATATTATTCGCAAATCAGCGGCACAGCCATGGGGGCCACCATGGCTCCAGCGTATGCTAATTCATTCATGTTGAAATTTGAAGAGGACCAAATTATCAAACATCCAGTTTGGCATCAGTACATTAAACATTGGGGCAGATACATTGATGATATCTTCCGATTGTGGACTGGTCCACACGCAACTCTAGACTCATTCTTGAGATACATCAATCTGATTGATGAAAGAATTCAATTTACGCATGAAATAGGCTATCCTAGTGTACACTTTCTAGATGTTCTAGTGATTCCAAATGCTCCATCATTCAATACAGAAGTTTATCACAAACCAACTGATAGAAACAACCTTCTCCACAGGATGAGTTTTCATCCAACAGCTATAATACAAAGTTTACCATATAGCCAATTGCTACGTATCAAAAGAATCATTAACATAGATTCTAAATACATGCAAGAAAAAGAAGAACTGCTCTGCAAATTCAAAGCAAGAGGCTTCAAAGAAGATGAACTAAACCTGGCTGCAGAGAAAGTAGACACACAAGATAGAACCCAATTATTGGAGACAAAAGCATCCAACATAAAAGAGAATCCACTGGTTTTTGTTAGCAAATACAGTGTTCAGTCATCTAAAATCAAGAAGTCAATCCTCAAACATTGGCCGATACCAACCTGCGATGAGAAACTCCAGAGTTTGTTTCAAGAAAAACCAGTCTTTGCTAATCAACGGAGCAGTAACTTGAGAGATTTGTTGGTTAACACCAAACCCAAAACAACCAAGAAAGTGCTGTAAAAAAACCAAGGGCCATTTCCTTGTATGTCATGTAGCAATTGATATAACATTACTAAAGGCAATACAGTCACTCACCCCAGAACTAGAGAAAAAATAAAATTAAAGGACTATGCTACTTGTATGTCAGAAGGAGTTATATATTGTATCAAATGTCCTTGTGGCCTATTGTATATTGGACAGTCTAGCAGGAAGGCATGAGTGAGATGGAGTGAACATAAATCAAATGTCATAACCAACAACCAACACTCACCAATTGCTAGACATTTTAATCAAGCAAAACATCAGATAGCACAAATGCGTTTCCAAATACTTGAAGTAGTGCAAATCAAGAACATTAACACAAGTGCCACCAAAAGACTTGAGCAACATGAAGCATATTGGATCGAAAGACTCGACACGGTATCGCCCCATGGGCTCAATGAGGAACTGAATTTGCACTGCTTCATATGAAAGAGTCACCATACAGTTGATTTTGCCTTCCTTTAATAACTTTTTTCTTTGTTTCACAGCATATGTATTTAGTAACCAATGGCACTGTCCTTTGTCAAGCCAGATATATGACCCTATAACATGTCTTAAGGGGTATACAGCTAGGAGAATGTCACTGATGAGAGTGATATAATATTGCAAGTAACTACAAGGATTGTTTGGGTTAGTTTCTAGAACACGTGTACTTTGTTCTTTTCTTAGATCAATATATATGTGTAACATATTTACACAATCTAACGGGACCCATATGTTGAACACCAGGATGAGTTAAAGTCTCTTCATCTGAACCACTTAATTTGTTTTACATGAATAGGTTTGATACTTTCGGTTTTTAGATACTTGGAACATGTCATGAATTGCTCATTAGTAGATCAATATGTTTCTGTAATCCCACTAACTTGCAGCTCAGCACATCCAACATAACTATTTTTTTGGTTTAAATGTTTGGTTCAGATGATTCCGTTAGACTTATTCACTCTTGTCTGTTACCTTGCTTGTTTTCATTCTGTTAGATGTACAGAAAAAGATGTGACTGTTTAATGAAAACTGTTTGTATACATGCATATATTTTGTCAACACCATAATTACTCTCTTAATGATGAGTCGCAATTTATATGCTTGAATCTTGCTGCCATTATATACATTAACAATAGCGCATTGTGACGCCATTATGTTATCATTCCATACACGTGCATTTCTTGAACAACGCACGGCAGTATTCTACTGTGGTTCCCTACCTGCAACTCCACGCTTCTGCTTTTCTTGTCAGCAGACAAGAAACAGACACATAAAACTAATCCCGTTGTCACGTCTTTTTAGCAGGAGACGGCATCAGCTGATTGCCGTGACTCCGATCAACATCGGCGCAACATCACGTAATCATGTCACGCGCCTAACAAAAGCGTCTCCATGACAACGCTCGCACTCACTAACCGTTCACGGCCAGATTATTGACCGCGTCCGACTGCGCCTTTGCTTTAATTTCAACACTACGGGGTAGGTTAACTATTTATGTATATTTATGTCCATGTTTTTGAACATGGCTAACTAGTGAATGCCATCCTGATACTCAGCTTTCCTTTGCTGGACAGGCGGGAGTTTTTACGCTCTGTCAGTTCTTTTTCAGAGTGCAAGCATACACGCACATAGCGTACAGCAACGCTACTGACAGCCTTAATGGCTTCCATCATATGCAATGAATCGAAGAAAGCCTTAACTTTCTATGAGGTAAGCTTTCTTAATGTCCTACTAGTTTACTTTAAGTAATATTAGGTACGTTTAGACATCTCACCATGGCATCTTTCCAACCTATTTTTGCAGATGGGCTTGTGATAAGTGGAACTACATTGGAATATAAGTTTTTTAACAAGCAGTACGAGCAACAAAACTAGTAACGCGTGTGCCATAATGTAGTGTTTTCCTTTATACAATGAAGAGGCATAACATTGTATATAAAGTATTATGTAGATTTAATCAGGAGAGCCCCCGAGCGGGCCATTTCACTCAAGCAACATCTTCGTGTATGATGCCATCAACATTCTGGAATCATACACGAAGCTGTCACCACAGTAACAATAGCATAACATTCTCACATCTCCCTACCTAAACACAATTGAAAATATATAATATTATATTTGAAATTAACTAAAGACACTTTATAGTAAAGAAAAATAACATATTATCATAAACATTCCTATACCAATAAAGGATACAGAATCTTCCAGCTTTTAGATAATCAGCCAGTCTTGGATCATGACACTAGTTGTGAACTTCTCAATAATATACATAGTCTTGTTTGTAATTCCATATTCTTTTCCTACATCTAGATCCTGACTGAACACTGTCGTTTCTTCCTTCAATTGAATTCTCCTGTACATCCTTCCCTTGTGACCTTCCTTTGACCAGTACGCTGGGTTCATCAAAACCACTCTTGAAATTCTCGACTTCAGCTGAATCCTCTCTTCCATATCTCATCACTTCCTTCTCCTTTGCCAAAACAACATCATCACATGACCATTTCTTGCCATCCTCTAGTATCACAGACTTTCCTGAGCAATCCATCACTCTCTGGGGAGCGCGAAACCTTGACTCCCCTTTCATCACACGTTTTGGTTCTCTCACTCTCACCAAGTCACCTTCTTTTACTTTACTCTCTTGGACATTCTTATGTTTGTCATAATAACTTTTATACTTCTCTTGTTTTCTTTTCACTGTGACAACAATGTCCTCCATGTTAATTTTTTTACTTTCATTGCTCATCATCCAAGCAGGCCTCGACCTATTTGTGAAAAGTCTTCCTCTCATCAACGTGAATGGTACTTCCTCAGTTATTGAATGCGGCGTGACTTTATATGTAGTGAGAGCTTCCTTAAGTGTCTCCTTCCATGGTAAACCATTCACACAAGCTAACTGTATAATTCCTTTAATGAAACGGTTCATTCTTTCTACAAGACCGTTACCCATTGGGTGGTACAACGCTGTGGTACTGTGTTTAACAGCTCTGTCCTTTAGAAATCCTTGAATTTCCGACGACATGAACTGAGCTCCATTATCTGACACAATTTCTTGCGGGTCTCCTTCTCTACCAAAAATTTCATCCAAGAACTTCACAACTTTAGCAGCTGACACCGACTCCTCTACGATGCCACACTCCACCCATTTGGATGTATAGTCAACCAACACTATAAGATAGATCTTTTGAGACTCCAAAGATTCATATGGACCAGCTATATCAATAGCCAATTTTGTCCAAACAGTAACCGGAATGTTCACAGGTTGTAATGGAGTCGACCGTATGGATTTGCTCTTATCGCTTACAGCACAAGCGGTACAATTCCCAACCAGGTTTTCCATATCACCCCACATGTTGGGCCACCAATAAGCCTCTCTTACTCTTCTTTTAGTCAACATTCTACCCACGTGGCCCTCATGGGCAATGTCCATGATCCTCTTCCTTAAAGCTGTCGGGGGTATTATACGGTCTCCTCTATAAACACATATTTCATCACTGGACAACTCATCCTTAAATCTTTCCCAGGACCTTGACTCATCATCAGTATCTCTCCAACCAGATTCGATAGCTTTTCTCAGCATCTCTTGTTCAATGTCACTGTCCCTTGCTTCTATCCATTCTTTTTTCGAGAAGCTAGGATGTACTTGAGCTATAATACAATCCATATTCTGTTCCTCCGTTAACACTTGTCCATCTTCACAGTCATCTACAACACCTTCACATGGTAATCTGGAAAAACAATCCGCAACCACATTGTTCCTTCCCGGAGTGTACTTGATGGTCACATTAAATTGCATAATAATCAAAGTCCACCTTCTGATGCGCGGAGACATCATGTGAGAATTTTTCAAATTCAAAACATGAACAAGAGGCTTATGGTCTGTTCTAACATCCACAGGAATGCCCCAAATGAGACTTTTAAAATGCTCCAATATCCACTTGACTCCAAGAGCCTCCTTCTCTATTGTCGAATAACTTCTCTCAGCACCTCTTAATGTCCTTGATGCAAATGCTATGGGAACAATTTCACCATCTTGGACTTGTTCTAGGACACCACCTAAGCCTACATTGCTCGCATCAACTGCTATCCTTGTTCTGGCACTCGAGTCAAACATTTTCAAAGCCGGTGCTTTATTAATCATATTCTTTATCTGTTCAAATTCCTTTTTGCATTCTTCAGACCATTTAAACTTCATTCCCTTACTCATTAAACTCCTCATGCTTTCGGTGTTATCAGAGTAGTGGTCAATGAATTTGGAATAATATTCTGTGAGTCCCAAAAAACTCCTCAGCTGGTCTTTATTATTTGGTTCTGGAATTTTGAGAATAGTGTCTACCAATGGTTCTTTAGGCATGATACCCTTGGCATTTATGCGATGTCCCAAATATGTCACCTCATTCTTCTTTACTTTGCACTTTTCAATTTTGAGTGTCATCCCTTTCTGCTGTAACACTTGCAGAACAGCTAATAACTTAGCATCATGCTCCTCTTGAGACATTCCTGACACCAAAATATCGTCCTGGAAATAATATACTCCTTGTAAACCTTCAAACAGATGATGCATTAACCTCTGGAATACAGCAGCAGCCGAAGCTAACCCAAAAGGCATTCTTTTGTACCTAAAGGCTCCCAACGGCGTTACATAAGATGTCAAATGTCTAGATCCTTCCTCTAGTACCACCTGATGGTAGGCCGACGACAAGTCTAGCGTCGTAAAATACTTTGCAGGACTCATGGTGGACAACATCTCACCAATATTCGGTAAGGGATGTCGATCTACCCATATGTTAGCATTTAAATCTCTTAAATCGACACACATCCTGATAGATCCATCTGTTTTTTTAACTAATACAATAGGCGATAACCACTCCGAACTCTCAATTGGCTCAATGATATCTTGCCTGCATAGTCTCTCTAGTTCAACCTTTAATGCATCTCTGGTGCCGATGGGTATACTTCTCACTTTATGTACAACAGGTGCCACACCTCTTTTGAGAATAATGCGATGTTCAAAACCTTTGAGTAATCCAATCTTGTCATTGAAAACTTGTGGAAAACTTCTTGCCAAACTCTCTGCATTGTCACACACATTCTCAGAAACGCAAAGGATGGGTACACTCTCTCCTGGATGAATCTTGATATTCAAAGAAGCTTGCTCCCACCATCCTACTATTGAAAACCCATTCTCCGCCACATACAGTCTGCAGTAGGTTTTGCGTCCTTCAAATTCCAATTTCACCCAAACACACCCTACAATATTGATAGGTGTCTTTCCATAACCTGTTGCTCTGGTGTTTGTCATCTGTAGGTCTTCCATTTTCTTTTTTAAAACATTGACATATGTCTGTACATCGACCATAGTATATGGAGACCCTGTGTCCACCATCACTTGTAAAGTTATACCATCAATATCCATAGGAACCCAAGATCCTACACCATTATCTCTTGGTGTGACTGTAAGTATCTGAACCCTATCTTCGGTTTGGTCCGTTATTGCTATCAAGTTACTGGGACCAGCAATTTCCTCCACAGCTCTCACACCCATCGTAGTTGCACCTCTGCTTCTATAAAATCGACCAGTATTTCTACCAAATCTGCCATTATATCTGCCTCGACCTCTGTTGCTGCGACACACTTTTCCAAAATGACCTGTATGTCCACACCTAAAACACTCTGCCGAGATTGCGGGACAATCTTTTTCCGTATTTTCATGTTTGTACCATCCACAATATGTACATCTATTACTTTGCTTGAATGTACCACCTCCATCTTGTCTGTATCCACTGGATGCATCTGACCTGATCATCCTCTTAACCATGGCAATACATTTTTCTTCTTGGGTGTTATGTTGTTCCTCATTTATCTCTTGGACTGACTTAATTCCGGTGTGTTCCAGTTTACTTTGAACTTCTCTCATACATTTTTCACCCATTTCAATTGACCTGGCTATCTCAACAGTTTTTTCTAATGTAGGGTTCTTCGCCTGCCATAGGCGTTGCTGAATGCGCGGATCGGCCACATGCAACACTATCTGATCTCGCAAATATTCATCAGTAACCCCGGTGAATGCACATGTGGCCATTAATCCTCTCAATGCAGCCAAATATGAATCAATACTTTCCTCTTGGCCCTGTTTTCTTGTGAAAAACCTGTATCTTTCCAATACAATGTTGGACTTATTTCTAAAATGTTTATTCAATTTAGCAACTGCTATATCATACTTTCTAGAACCACTTGATGCTTCACCCCATGTTTCCTCATCATGCTCTAGATCAGGCAATGACCTGAATATTCTCAATGCCTCTGTACCAATGCAGTGCAACAGGGTTGCTTCCTTCTGATCGCCATTAAATTTTGCCCCTCCTATTGCTCTCAAATACACTTGAAAATTGTCTTGCCACTGCTCCCAAGGGCATGTTGGATTCCCAGGTGCTGGTAAGAATTTTATTGGAGCAACCGTGTTTTGCATGACTAGAGCTTGATGTTGATTCGTGTGTAATATCCTCCTCATAAGTAATATGCTCCAATGGATCGTTTGTTCCTTTCTTTATATTGATATTTTATTTCCTCTTCAACAACAGTTTCACTTAATGTTTCATAATGTCACTTAAAAACTCCTCGAGCATCCATCAATATCACATCTGTCGAGCGAACCTGTTCCAATGTCTCCATGCAGACGCGTACAAGCGTTCGTTTATCTTTCACATACTTTGTTTACATAGGCCCAAACAGCTGTTAGTCGCATTCATGAAACGTAGGACATCGGCCTTGTTCCTCCTAAAATGGCGGCACGCATAGCACGCTCGAGGGTCCTTTTCTCTAATGCCCAAGGACGGTTGATTCAGACTCGCGCACAGCCCAATGCAGCTCCTGCCAGGTGATTTTAGTGTTTATTTTTCTCCTCAATGTCCTGCCGCTCACCTGCCCTTCGTCCATATGTATTTTACGCAACAGCTCGTAGCCGCAGGCTCACAAACTTCGTCACACACATCGATCGACGTTTATAACAGCATTCTCCATACTCATCTCCGGGGGCTCTCTCCACGTACCTAGCTCCTCGTCGTCAATTGTAGTGTTTTCCTTTATACAATGAAGAGGCATAACATTGTATATAAAGTATTATGTAGATTTAATCAGGAGAGCCCCCGAGCGGGCCATTTCACTCAAGCAACATCTTCGTGTATGATGCCATCAACATTATGGAATCATACACGAAGCTGTCACCACAGTAACAATAGCATGACATTCTCACACATAATAGTTTCAAACACAGCAATATACACAAGCAGGTATGTGTTTTTTACCGTCACAATGCAGGATGCATAATTGTAATTTTAAACGGGCTATCTATTGTTTACACGTTGATGCAAGAATGCTAGTTGCATTTAAAAAGATTATACCTGAATGTCTCATAAATACATAGCTTGGTATCTCCAGACTACCTGAGATTGTACACAAAAACCAGTAGGATATTACCAATAATTCTGATTTCTGGTAAATAATGGGGTTACTTAAGGCTTGATGTGAATGGTAACATTATGAGGTCATTAGTAACATTATTACGTTTTATTAGTGATAGGAACAGAAATAAATGCAGATTTTTGCTTTTCTTGGGATGGTTACTTGAAACTAGCATTTTAATGGATTTATATGAGGACTCAATATGACTGCTTTTTTTCTTGTTTTCTCTGTTTGTGTTTCTTTCCCTGTTCTACAGAAATTCGCCCTGATGAAGGACCAAGTATAGGTCCGAAATGCATTGGCATATTATTTCTGCTGCTTCTTCTTTATATATGAAGTAAAGAAATCATTTACTAAAGGTTTTGTTTTGGATATATTTTTTTCAAGTATTCTTTTCAAGAACAATTGGTGCCTTCTCAGCCGCAATCATCCACTATCTACCATACATGAATGAACCTAATATCCTTCAGTAGTTTTTACTACAACTGGCGACCCAAGGTCTGATGATAATCTTTTCTCATCAGACATCTATGCAACCTTAAGATACAATCTGAGACCCATGAAATAATAAGGTTGGGCTTATGAAGGTAGGAAATTGCACATCTGCTACTGATGTCAGCTCTGTGCCCACCAGAAACCTAAAAGTGCAAATCTGGTACTTATGTCAGTTCTGTTCCCACTAGAAACCTACAAGTGCAGGTTGTCATGATGCCTACCTCCAAGGAGCCAGGTCCGACCCAGCAACCCCAGAGGCAGGCATCATTTCCCCCAGGGGAGTGCCAGCGGGCCCAAGCTGGGGCCCTTTGGACTCAGTCCTGGCGCCTTAGGCGCCAGGCTCATGTTGGACCTCTGTCCTGGCGATTTAGGCGCCAGGCTCATAAAGCTAGACATGTGTTCAAGTGTTTTAATGTGCACTTACCTGATGCAGACCATGCTGCCACATCCAGGGCCTCTTGAGGCCTGAATAGGAACTACTTTACCTGTGGGACTACTTTCCACCCGGATGTGGTCGGGGAAGGATACATACCTGATCGGAGGAAGGATACACACTTGGAACTTCTTCCAAAGCTATTTAAACCACACCCGATCAGCAACTCACGCTTCGCGTTGTTCTGCTCCTCGCAGCTGGACGCTCACCGTGTCAGCTCCTGCATCTGGACTTCAGCCACGCCTGTCAGCATCCTGGATCACCTGCAAAGGGAGACAAGAGACCTACCAGCTAATCTGCACCACGGAGACATCACCGACGATCCTGAAAGGGAAGACATCATTTTTAAAAGCATTTCGTTACGATTGCTGCAGCGCTGCATTTCACTCACCTTTCCTTGGTTCCTCCATCTTCAGCAGCGATCATCCGGATACACAGCCACTTCCCAGAGCCTAGAGAAAAAGACAAGAATATGAGGTGAGAGAAGGAAGGGAATAGGAAAAGCTCAGTTTCCTTCTAAGACTTACCTGTTGGGTCATTCCCATTTCATTTCGGGTCTTGCTGCTTCCAGGCAGGACCCCGGCTTCTATGGGGAAAAAAGACAAAGACATTAGATGAGCGAATGCAAAAACATTACCTGAGCGCTCATCTAGGACTTACCAGATCTTTACTGGAACTGCACGTTTCACTTCGGGTCGGCGCCATATCTCCGGCATTCCGAACCCCGGCCCATATGGGGAAAAGACATCAACATCAGCGCTTTGTTGCAAGAAGTCTCCAAAGGAATCTTCATTCATCACCTGAAAAAAGACAATGAACATTATTATTTAAAGCTTGAACTTTTGAACCTGCAACAGAACTTTTACAGCGCCTTACCAGTATAATCAAGCTTACCTGAACTCCCATCCAACCTCAATCCAGTGAAGTAACTGGGTTCAACGCGCCCCTGCGTCAGAAGCAGGATGGAGAGCTCGTCCTTTCAGACCCTAAAGTGAGACTTCACGGGGAATCGTGGAAGGGTATCGTGGAGGGTTGGAAGAGAGTGGGAGGCTTGAGCATAACTCAGTCAGTAGGTAATACTCCCTTTTCACGCACAGGGGAATATTCCTGCGAGCCGGAGAAGCCAGAGTAGAGGGCCCTTCCTGTCCATCTTCAGAGTCCTGCGCTTCACCATTGAAGAAGCATCAGCACTCGAAGCCAGACCTGCGCCTCCTTGGGAATCAGGTGAGCGTTACAGAACGCGAAGCCTACCCACAATTTCCCACCCGGGCGCTATGGAGACTTCCGAGACTGACCAGCTGGCCCAGCTTTTGGGGGAATTACGGGCAGAGGTGCACTCAGCCCGCCAGGAGACTAACGCTCTCAAAAGAGAACTTATCATATCTAAGGAAAGAACTGATGACCTAGCCAAAAGGTTATTACAGGCCCAGGCAGGGCACACTCCTTTACCTAATTCCGGAGACATTTCCACATCAATGGGCTTGAGTAACCCGGTACAAATTAATCTACCTGGACACATGCCTTTGGCCCCGCCTGAACGTTTTGCGGGGGATCCCAAGAAATATGCCGTCTTTATGAACCAATGTCGTTTACACTTTCTATGCAGACCCGGAGCCTTCCCTAACGACCAGACCAAGGTAGCCTTTATACTATCTTACCTCAGTGGCAGTGCTGCCGATTGGTCTATTCCATTGGTAAATCAGGATGATCCCATTCTCCAGAATTTTCAGGGCTTCCAGGCCAGCATGGAAAGATTGTTCGCTCGACACTCTCAAGGACAGGCCCTTGATAACGAACTGCTATCCTTACGACAAGGTATTCAAGATCTTCTGTCCTACATAGCCACCTTTACCAGACTGGTTGTGGAAACTGGATGGCCAGAAAGCAAAAGGATCACATTGTTTCATCGAGGCCTGCGCGGAGAGCTTAAGGATGTTCTAGCTCAGATAGTAAACCCACCCCAGGTCTGCGCAGACTACATTGACTTGGTGGTTCAACTTGATCACAGACTTCAAAATAGAAAAGCAGATCGGTTCAAGTATGAAAACCGAGCACCAATCAAAACCCACGCTACCTCCAAGAGTACCGACGTATCTGAACCTATGCAAATCGGTGGTGCTAAAGGACCATTAACGCAGAAAGAACGAGAGAGAAGGCAGCAAATGCAACTTTGTCTGTATTGCGGGACTTCCGGTCACTTTCTTCGAAATTGTCCAGTTAAACCACTTAAGAAGGTGGTTGGAGCTACTGATAATGAATTAGAGACACCTGGTTCGGGAAACGACCTAGCCCGGCAAGCGTAGGGGTCCGCTTGCCGAGCTTGAAAACTAACTCTTTGACCTCGCATTTCGTCATGCCAATGGTGCTCGTGGACCCAAAACAGCCTCAGCAGTTGCATGCTATAAAAGCATACATCGACAGTGGAGCTATTGGAAATTACATAGACCGTGAATTGGCTTCCAGGATTAAGCTTCCTCTCCGCCCGAAAGTAACCCAAGATGTCATTACTACAGTAGATGGAACCGAAATAGCCTCAGGGCCTGTAACGCATTCCACTGTTGAAGTGACACTGGTGGGTCAGGATGGACATCGGGAAGCAATCGTGTTTGATGTGATCAAGGCCCCACAATTTCAAGTAATTCTTGGAATTCCTTGGTTAGAAACACATAATCCCAGAATTGACTGGCGAGCAAAGAAGATAAGTTTTCCTGATTGTGAACCAACTTGTTATCCAAGAAATCCAGCTATGGGTCTAGCCACAGCAACTTCCACCCCTGTACAGCTACCGTCAGAATACCAAGAATTCCAAGACGTTTTTCAGAAAGAGCAGGCTAACACGTTACCTCCCCATCGGTCTTATGATTTGATCAATCTGGTACCCAATGCTCAACTACCTTGTAGTAGGATTTATGCTCTTACGGAACCTGAGAACCTGCATTTGCGTCAGTATTTAGATTAGTACCTAGCCAATGGTTTTATTCGCCCGTCCAAGTCTCCTGTCTCTTCAGCTCTGTTCTTCGTGCCACAAAAAGAAGGCGACCTTAGAACGTGCATAGACTATCGCGCCCTAAATCAAATAACGATTAAGAATCGTTATCCTCTGCCCTTGATCACTGAGCTTATCGACCAGGTGAAAGACGCTTGTGTGTACACCAAGTTAGATCTCCGAGGAGCTTATCACCTGGTGCGCATAAAAGAAGGCGACGAATGGAAGACTGCATTCCGCACCAAATTTGGGCTCTTCGAATATCAGGTGATGCCCTTCGGTTTGTGCAATGCACCTGCCGCCTTTCAGTACTTTATGAATGATGTTCTTCGGGAACTTATCGATGTCTGCGTCATTGTTTACATTGACGACATCCTGGTGTACTCTTCTTCAGAATCTGATCACAGAAAACATGTTAGGGCAGTTCTTGAGAAACTGCGCCAGCACAGACTATTTGCAAAACTCAAAAAATGCGTTTTTCATACCACAGAAGTTGAGTTTCTCGGATTCATCCTGACACCTCAAGGAGTCCGAATGGACTCGAGAAAGGTGGACGCCATCCTCAAATGACCATCTCCAAGCTCGGTGAAGGGAGTTCAGAGCATGCTCGGCTTTGCCAATTTCTATCGAAGATTCATCCCGGAATTTTCCCGAACAGTCCAACCCATCACCGCTCTCCTAAAGAAAAACAAACGCTTCGAATGGACTCTTGAGGCCGAACAAGCCTTCCAGGACCTGAAAACCAAATTCACCTCTGCACCTGTATTGAAGCACCCGCACCCAGATCACCCGTACATAGTGGAAACCAATGCTTCCAGTTCGGCCATGGGAGCTGTCCTGTCGCAAAGAGACCCAAAAACTAACCAACTACACCCAGTGGCCTTTTGGTCCAGAAAATATTCTCCTCCTGAAATCAACTACGCAATTACCAATAAAGAGTTACTGGCCATCAAATCTGCTTTCAAGGCTTGGCGTCACTACCTTCTCGGGGCAAGACACACCATCACCGTAATTACGGACCACAGAAACTTACAGTATTTAAAGACGGCCAAAGCTCAATCTTCACGACAACTCTGATGTGCTCTATTCTTTGCAGAATTTGATTTTGTAATTACCTATCACCCTGGCTGCAAGAATGGAAAAGCAGACGCCTTATCCCGGATTGGCATGGAAGAACCTAATTTGAGCTTAGAACCTGTGCCCATCATACCTGAGCAAAGAATCTTAGGCTTAACTTCATTGCAATCTATTGAGGATATCCAAACACAAGTAAAACAACTTCTAGACTCTTCAACCTTACTGGAATGGAGTCAAAAGGGTCCTCATTACACCGTTAAGGATGACTTACCCTACTTCCAGAAGCGGTTGTTTCTGCCAAGTAAAGAATTGCAAGAACTTGTTATTGCCCATCATCATGAATCTTTAATGGAAGGACACCCTGGTATCGCTAAAACGGAGGAAAAAATCAAACGCCACTTCTGGTGGCCTTCTTGGAGAAAAGACATAAAGTCTTTTGTACTGTCTTGTGGAATTTGCGCCCAAAACAAGGCTCAAAAGAAAAGGCCAGCCGGCCTACTTCAACCCTTGGATATTCCACCGGCACCATGGCACACCTGTCAATGGACTTTATAACAGATCTGCCTCCTTGTGCTGGTTACAACGCAATCTTTGTAATTGTGGACCTATTCTCCAAAATGGCCCACTTTATCCCTTTAAAGGGTTTGCCTTCAGCTTCCACCTTGGCCAAGGAATTCCTGGAGAATATAGTTTGCATACATGGTTTCCCTTCCATTTTAGTCTCGGATCGTGGAAGTCAATTTATCTCACCTTTTTGGAAGAAGTGTTGCCAACTAGCACAAATAGATGTCCGGTTATCCACCAGCCACCACCCCCAGACCGACGGACAAACCGAGAGAACCAATCAGACTCTCGAGCAATATCTTCGGTGCATGTTACACCAATTCGAGTTAAATTGGAAAGACATCCTTTGGATCGCAGAATATGCATACAACAATTCAGTGCATTCTGGAACCGGACAAACCCCCTTTTATACTTTGTATGGTCACCATCCTCGGACCTCTGATCTAGATCCACCTCTGACCCTGGAAATGCCCGCAGTAAATCATCTGCATTCCACAATAACCCGAGCCTTCAAAGAAGCTGCAACTCATTTACAGCAAGCCAAGAAAAAGTATAAAGAAAACGCTGATTTGCACCGAAGTAAAACTCCTCCTTACCAAGTAGGAGACCAGGTATGGCTAGCAACTAAACATTTACCCCTCAAGGGCCCGCGAACCTTCAATCCCAGATTCATAGGACCTTATCCCATCAAAGCTATAATCAACCCAGTGGCCTTTAAACTGGATCTACCGTCCAACATGCGTATTCATCCAGTTTTTCATGCATCACTTTTGAAGCCAGTACAACCAGGAACCCGATTGTCCAAGCCTCCAGATCCAGTTCAAATTGAAGGGGAATTAGAATTCGAAGTTAAAGACATTTTAGACTCCAAGGTGGTAAAGTCGAAACTCTTCTATCTTGTTGACTGGAAGGGATATGGACCTCAGAAGAGATTGTGGGAGCCTAGTAACCATGTCCACGCACCTCGATTAGTACAAAGGTTTCACCGGAGATTTCCGAACAAGCCCAAACCCCCAGAGGGAAGAACCTTGGGAGGGGCCTTGAGGGGGGGTACTGACATGATGCCTACCTCCAAGGAGCCAGGTCCGACCCAGCAACCCCAGAGGCAGGCATCATTTCCCCCAGGGGACTGCCAGTGGGCCCAAGCTGGGGCCCTTTGGACTCAGTCCTGGCACCTTAGGCTCCAGGCTCATGTTGGACCTCTGTCCTGGCGATTTAGGCGCCAGGCTCATAAAGCTAGACATGTGTTCAAGTGTTTTAATGTGCACTTACCTGATGCAGACCATGCTGCCACATCCAGGCCCTCTTGAGGTCTGAATAGGAACTACTTTACCTGTGGGACTACTTTCCACCCGGGTGTGGTCAGGGAAGGATACATACCTGATCGGAGGAAGGATACACACTTGGAACTTCTTCCAAAGCTTTTTAAACCACACCCGATCAGCAACTCACGCTTCGCGTTGTTCTGCTCCTCGCAGCTGGACGCTCACCGTGTCAGCTCCTGCATCTGGACTTCAGCCACGCCTGTCAGCATCCTGGGTCACCTGCAAAGGGAGACAAGAGACCTACCAGCTAATCTGCACCACGGAGACATCACCGACGATCCTGAAAGGGAAGACATCATTTTTAAAAGCATTTCGTTACGATCGCTGCAGCACTGCATTTCACTCACCTTTCCTGGGTTCCTCAATCTTCAGCAGCGATCATCCGGATGCAAAGCCACTTCCCAGAGCCTAGAGAAAAAGACAAGAATAAGAGGTGAGAGAAGGAAGGGAATAGGAAAAGCTCAGTTTCCTTCTAAGACTTACCTGTTGGGTCATTCCCATTTCATTTCGGGTCTTGCTGCTTCCAAGCAGGACCCCGGCTCCTGTGGGAAAAAAAGACAAAGACATTAGATGAGCGAATGCAAAAACATTACCTGAGCGCTCATCTAGGACTTACCAGATCTTTACTGGAACTGCACGTTTCACTTCGGGTCGGCGCCATATCTCCGGCATTCCGAACCCCGGCCCCTATGGGGAAAAGACATCAACATCAGCGCTTTGTTGCAAGAAGTCTCCAAAGGAATCTTCATTCATCACCTGAAAAAAGACAATGAACATTATTATTTAAAGCTTGAACTTTTGAACTTGCAACAGAACTTTTACAGCGCCTTACCAGTATAATCAAGCTTACCTGAACTCCCATCCAACCTCAATCCAGTGAAGTAACTGGGTTCAACGCGCCCCTGCGTCAGAAGCAGGATGGAGAGCTCGTCCTTTCAGACCCTAAGGTGAGACTTCACGGGGAATCATGGATGGGTATCGTGGAGGGTTGGAAGAGAGTGGGAGGCTTGAGCATAACTCAGTCAGTAGGTAATACTCCCTTTTCACGCACAGGGGAATATTCCTGCGAGCCGGAGAAGCCAGAGTAGAGGGCCCTTCCTGTCCATCTTCAGAGTCCTGCGCTTCACCATTGAAGAAGCATCAGCACTCGAAGCCAGACCTGCGCCTCCGTGGGAATCAGGTGAGCGTTACACAGGTCTGCACCCACAAGAAATCAACGTGTCCTGATCCCTGTGCACACTAGGAGGTAGCGGGGTATCTATGGACTGAAGAAACCTGCATTATGGGATTGCATCCACTCAGTGATCAAGTTTGCATAAAAGACAATAGAATGATTCTACATTCTTGGTCACAAAAACTATGGACAAAAGATCGAAAAGTAACTGAATAATAACATTATGTATGTTCTTGGTGATGGGACTTTCTGTAATCTTTTGGTATCTGGAGCATAATTCTGTGCATCTTCCCGATGATGATGAAGCCACCACTAAGCTCCCTTTTACCCCCATGTTTTAACCCATACTCATTACCCCTTGGATACATTGGACCGACTGTTGGCTTTGTTCACATGTCCCACAGAGCAGAGATGGAATAGGAATACCTTATTATGCGGTCTTAGTTAATGGATCAATATTATGTGCAGTACTTTTCTTTTATCATAGAAGTTTGATAAATGATTGGGATAGAGCATGTGCCCGGCCTGGAAGGATAGTGGTTAACACTACTATTAGAAACCGTGAAATATGTAATATCACCCTCAATAGTAACCTTTCATTTTGAGTAGGATGTCTAAACTCCCATGGCGGTCCATACCTCTTATATGAATGTTACCAATGCTTTATTTCAAGTAAGCCATAAGATAGGAGAGCCCCCGTTTGTAAAGGAAGGAAATATTATAATATGCAATTCTTTGATACGATTGTTGACTACACCAATTATATTAATCACATTCTTCCTTATCGAAATTGGTATTATATTTGTGAGGACAGGAAAGCATATAAGTGGTTCAAGAAGGGTTGGGCAGGCATATGAAACTTTGCTAATATAGTCCCTGGAGTTTATGTGGCCTCAACAGATAATATACATCAGCGTGTAAAATTACAGCGAGGGAAAAGGGAAGTGGACAGACTTATGCTGGTGCTCAGGTGGCAGCAGATTTTGGGAAATAGATAATACGATTGTTTGGTGTTTTCCTAAACTCTAGAAGCCTTTATAGGCTCAGTGGAGTGGTAGAAGGTATGCTGAATGAGACTGCGAATATATTTGTGAATTTAAGAAATGAACAGATGCTATTAGATTGGTGGTACTTCAAAATAGGATGATATTTGACGTTCTCACAGCTGCGAAAGGAGGGATCTGTAAAATAGTGGACTCCTCCTGCTGTACCTATATACCTAATAGATCCAGAGATATCTTTGGTGTTATTGATCGATTACATATTTTGGGAGAAGCAGTACATTATGAGTTTGGGCAGGAGAACAGCTGGTCCCAATGGGTCTGGGACTTGTTAAAGGATTGCAGATGGAAATTGCGGTCTAAATTGTTAGTGATATCAGGCCTAATTTTAGGTTGATGTTGTTGTCTCCAGTGCATTCCTGTATGTTGCTCCCTCTTGTCTCAGAGCTGTGTTAGAGCAGTGCATAAGATGAAGCCACTTCCCCTATCCATGAAATTAATGTCATGATGACGAAAGGAATGCTAAATCAGGATTTAATGGACATAGATATTGCAAGCCTAACCAATATAGATTCCTTATCAGAAAAATGAATTAGCTTAGGCTAACAGTAGGGTTTGTTAGAACATAATAATAATATATGCATTTTATTAGCTCTAAGATAATCCCTTTTTGCGATCAAAACCCAGTTTTCTTGCGATGTTTAAAAAGGTTGCATGTGTCAATTTCACCAAACAAATCAAAATAGAAATGTATTTGTGGCCTTTTTTCTGTCAGTCATTGCAAGAGCGTGTTATTACAAGAAACAACTTGGTCAGTGTAGAATGTATGTTTAAAGTCTCTTGGCCTTCCTTGATAAACTTAGGTTAAATAAGATTGTAGGCAGGTCCTCCCGTTTAGCTGAGGAAGAAAACCTGTTTTAATACGGTTTCATTCTCTTGGTTAAATACTAGGTAATGGCTGACAGCCCTAAGCAGAGGTCAATTACATACTGAATCATAGTATTCAGTCTTTCCATTCTTATCAAATGCATAAAAGGTATCTTTGAAGGTGTTCTCAAATAGGTTTACAATTGTTGGAACGAAGGGCAGGCGGGTTTATGTTTAATGACCTCAAACATTAGTCACCAACCGTGAACTGGTGGAACGAAGTATGCAATTGAGCCATAAGCAAAGTAAAGACTCTTGACATAGCAAGAACATCTGCCAAATACACAGTTTCCTCCCCACTTGAGATTAGATAAAGGTTGTGTGAATTGTTGTGTGTGTGGTTTAAACATATTTGTGTTATTATCTTCTGCAAATGAATAACAAATGAACTATGTTGATGCAGGCTCAGTTTCTATAAAAAGCAACACAATGAGCCATTCAGGTACTTCACTTCTCCACTCTCCATGAAATACGGTCATGGTTGAACCTGAAGTCTGCTCAAGTGTATTGTATGTGTATATTAAAACTTGCCTTGCAAACATTGAAACTCGGTCTAAGATGCTCTATTTTTTTTGAATTATAGCGATTAGAAGTCTCAATGTCACCGCTCTTTTTATGTTGGACATGAAGCGTTCCACTGTGCCGTTGGCATGGGATTGCAGGGGGGTAACCTTTCGATGGTGAAAAAAACCCATGTACTGTGCAAACTCCCTGCTGGTAAAAGGAGGTCTGTTGTCTGACTTTATCACTTTTGGGATGCCATAAGCCGAGAACATTCTATCCAGTGCTGGAATCACACCCATGGCTGCGGTCCACTGCCGGATTTATATTTCTGTGAAACGAGAGTTTTCATCAATGGTTACTTGGATGTATTTGCCATTCTGAAGAGGCCCAAAAAGGTCGATTGCGACCTTGTCCCAGACATGGTCAGGCAGCAGCTCTGTCTGGAGTGGTTCTGGATTTGTATGTGGCATGCTCTGGTTTCTGCGGTGACCCACTTTCCTAATTCCTCCCACCAACCAGTTACGCTCGGCTCCTTAGCATCCTTCCACTTCACGGCTATACTACGTTTAGCAAGTATGTACATCACTTCCTTAATTTACTTAGCGGTTTGTCTTTCACATTTCTCTTGTACCTACCCAGCATTCGGGCCTCTGGGGTCTGGATATCTAGTTCTATACAACCATGGTGTGCCTTGCGTGCTCCCTCCTTCCACAACCCATGTACGGCCGGGCATCCCCAAAACATGTGTACCATCCCTGCATTTACCATCTTGTATTGAGGGCACTCTTGTCTCTTTGCCCCCTTAAAAGTTGCGAAAGTAGCAGGTGTGAGGTATGCTCTTTGTGTAACATATAATTGTATTATTTGCAATCTGGCATTCCTAGAAATGTTGTTATGGTACAGCTTCACCTCCTTCCATTCTTTATCTTCCAACACCTTTCCCGATTTCCGTTTCCCACCTCTCTTTGCACTTCAGTTCCATTCTCGGGTTCCGGTCTATCAGTACTTCATAAATCCTACAGGCAGCATGCCCACCCTCTGCCAACGCTAACAGTGTTTCTATATCCTCGCTCCCTATGGTCTCTTCGTTGCTATTAGGCCATCAATCCCGTAGTACCTTCACCACAGTGCTTTGCAGCAGAAACTGACCCCTGTGTATACCCGTGGTTTCCTGCAACTCTTCAAACATCATCAACCCTTTCTCATTCCCCAGATCTCCTACTGTAGATGCCTCACACTCCTCCCATCTTGTTCTCACCATTCCCCTGCTTCCCGGTCTACCTTCCAGTATTGCCGCAATCGGTGCCTGCGGCAAGAGGGGATCCACCAGTCCCATGATTCCACAAACCCTTCTCCAGATTCGGATACCCAGTGCCATCAGATAAGGATAATCCAATCGTACTGCAGGGGGAACCCACAGTAAGTCTCTCAGGTATCTACCTCTAATAGCTGGTTGCAACAACACTGTTTCGGTCATTGACTCATCTGTCATCCATTGTACCACGTGCTGCAGCTGGCTTGACTTCAAGTACAGTTTGAAGTTTGGTATTTTTAACCCTCCTTGTTCATACGGTCTCTGCAGTGTATCCAGGGCCACCCTGTTCCTTCCCTCCCGCCAAGGGAACCCCCTACACATCTTGCCCAAGTCTCGAAAGGACTGCCTTGGAATGTTATATGGGACATTCCCAAAATAATGCATGAGTCACGGCAGCGCCACCATTTTCAGTAGCGCCTCTCTGCCCATCACAGACTAAGGCACCCTAGTCCCATTTTTGGCCCTTACTGTATTAAATTTGTGTGCCAGTGCAGGGTCTCGATAAATATTGATGCCTAGGTATCTAAAGGTGTCCCTACTCTACGGCAGAGAGAGGATTGGCAACTCCCTTTCCTCCAACCCTGCCATCGCAGCTAGCGGGAATAAGCATGATTTACTTTTATTAATCTTAATTCCCTTCAGCGCACTTGAATTATCCAACACCTTGAGAATGTATGGCAGGTTTACTTCTGGGTTGCTCAGATACAGCAACATGTCATCTGCATCCATGGACACTACATGGTTCACACCACCCCTCTCTGTACCCATATCTCCGTATTTCTCCCTCAAATACGCTGCCACAGGCTCTGCCGCCATAATGTATAGCATTGGGGACAGTGAACAGCCTTGTCGTGTCCCTCTATACAGTTGCCACTTGTCTGAATATATGCTACCGGTTCGGACTATGGCCATTGGTTCAGAATATATCAACTGTACCCATTTCATATACTGTGGCCCTATCCCCATCTTTGACATTGTGGCATACAACCAATTCCAATGTAATGAGTCAAATGCTTTAGTCGCATCTAGTGAGGCAACCGCGCACTCTTCTGCATGACTCTCAGTGTTATAAATCACTTGGTGCAATCTCCTAAGGTTCTCTGTAATGTTCCTCCCTGGTACATACCTGGTCTGATCTGGGTGAATCAGGACATGTATCACCCTGCGGAGCCTATTTGCAAGGATCGCTGTTAGGATCTTGCTATCTTGGTTCAGAAATGACAGTGGCCTGTAGGAACCGCAGTCAGTGCTTATCTTATCAAGTTTTAGTAGCGGTACTATCAAGGCCTCCCGCAAGCTGTCCGGGAGTATTTGGTTGTCAAATGCCTCGTTGTACACTTTAGCCATCAGCGGCACCAGCGTATCTCCTTAGGCCTTAAAAAATTCACTGGGGAGTGCATCTGTGCCAGAGGCCTTGCCGTGGGCAATGTTCTGATGATGGCTACAACCTCCTCAGGTTATGGGCGCCTCTAGGAACTCTGCCTGAAGTGCATCTAATTGGGGCAGGGCAATGAGGTCCAGTACATCCTGCAGGTCCCTTTCCTCGCCTACAAAGGGTTTCACGTATAGTGCTTTTTAATAATCTGTAAAGACCCTGTTGATCCATGCTTGTGTTTTTATCTCTTCTCCGTCCCTGTTCTGGATGGAACATATAGGGGATCTAGCATTATCTCGTTTAAACAGCCAGGCTAACATTCTTCCCGGTTTATCACCTTGAGCGTGGCTCCTTTCCAGTTATTTCGCACGGTTGAGCTTATCCAATCTATCCCATTGCTTTAAACATGCCTGTTTTAGTTCTATTACTTCCTTTACATTCTCAATGTGTACCCTCACCTCCCCCACCAATACCTTGAGCGTCATTTCCATGTTCTGAAGTTCATTAACTATAACTTTTTGCACGCCTCCCGATTCTGCTATCATTTCCCCTCTTATAACCACCTTGTACTCCTCCCATACTGTGCACACCTTCTGTACACTTCCCTCGTTTACTGTGATGTACTCGATTGTTCTCTTACGGCACTGGCGTAACAGGGGCTCCTGTAGCCCCCGCGGTGCGGGTTCCCCCCCAGCACATGACCTGGGAGGGGACCCCACTTGAAAAAAAAAAGTTTTGTTTTGAATTCTCTCTGCACTAATAAAGAAATGATTTCTGTAACAGAAATCATTTCTTTATGAAGGCAGAGTGACTACAAAAAGAAACTTTCTTTTTGAAGCCTGAGGGCTCCCCCCAACCCATGACAAGGAAGACCCTAGGCTGGAGGGCTCCATGTCATGGGGTGGGGGGATGGAGCCCTAAGACTCAAAAAAAAAAATAGTTTATTATGAAATTATTTCTGTTATGGTTCGGTCCTTAACTGAATAATTTCTTAATGAATGAAGTTAGAGTGACTTAAAAAAGAAACAATGGGGCTCATTCTGATCATGCTGGCCCGGAAACAACCGTAATGGTAATCTTACCGGCACTGTTGTTTCCGGACCGGCATATTACAGGTCTACTGGCTGGGGCCGCTGTGCCCAACAGGTCTGGCCCTGCCAGGCAGAGCGGCTACGGTAGGCAGACCCGCCATGGAAGCACCGGTACCGTTAACAACGGTGCCGGTGCTTCCGTGTCCCCAATCCCATGGAGTCCTATGGGATTCCACAGGAATGGGGATTACCGAAATTACCGGTGCCTGACTTCCCGGCCGCAGGACTTGAAAGAGCACAGTGGAACCGGGAAGTCAGGCGGCGGTAATCTTTTACGGGTCTGGCGGCAACCCGCCGGTAGCACCGCCATGGTTTACCGCCAGACCCGTAATGAGCCCCAATTTCTTTTTGATGTAATAGGGCTCCCCTCAACACCATGATGTGTGCATGTGAGCGTGTACAGTGAAAGGGTGCACACTTAAATGTATGGGTCACTGCCTTGGTGTGCCTTTATGGTGAAAGGGTGCACACTTAAATGTACGGGTGGCGGGGTGTGTATATGGTGAATGGTGTGTGTGCTTGTGTACAAGGGCACAACAAAACCTACATTCCGGGGGGCTAACCCTTCAAATATTGGGAGAGGCGCTAACTTCACGGGTGGTGGGGAGGGGCAAACTTATTTGTGTGGGGGCATCTAACTTGTTTAGGTGTTTTCTAGTGCAGATTCAATGTTACAAACAGTTAACTCTCTCCTTTAAGTCTCCTATTCCCTCTCTACCCTTCCAATCACTCCCCTGGCATGCAAGTACTAGACCCACATCGCGATTTCAATTGCCTAAAAAAATGTGGCATTTGAATGCAGGTAGTAGCAGTGAAATGCTTTACATTGGTAATTGCTGGGCCCTTATTAACAGCAAAACCCAGGTGCCGTTTAACATCTGTGTCCTGTTCTGTCCGGCAACTGCTCTAAAGGTCAGCCAGGTCGAGTCAATATAGCTCAAAATGTCAGGGGGGCGAGTGAATGGTGTTGCGCCACTACTTGGGTTTAATGCCTTGATTACTCCTAGCACTATTCTTCCTCGTCCCAGTACTTATGCATGAGGCAGTACTTGTGTACTCTGCCTCATACACAAGTACTGGGATGAGGTAGAGCTACATGGATGTAATACCTGACTTAGCTACCTGTAATATTCGTTACTCATAGTCCCACTCCTCCTCATCCCATTACTTACATATGAGGCAAGGAGCCTGATACGTAAGCTCTGAGACAAGGAAGAGGGATGTGGAGGTAATTCTTGGCCAAGGAGCTGATTTTGGAGGTTGGGGTGTGGGATGGAGAGGGGATGTGTGGGGGGGCCGGATTGTGCGATAAATCATAATGATTGCCCATGTCCAGGCTAAGCAGGCATGATATATGGTATTAGTGGCAAGAGATGCATTTGATGCAGCTAGTCTATTCATTTCTCAGTTTGGTATTACTTTCTTTTAACTGGGAATTTTTGATAAAGCAGTCCTGCTAAGTGTAATTACCTGGCTAGATTGGCATTTGGGTGCTGCCAGTCTAGCCATTTCTGACTGCGGAATTGTATATTTTTCTGGGCATCTGTGAAAAAATATGATAAAAGTCATTTATAACACACCTGTACACAAGTGTTTCTATGCGCGAAGAGACAAGGGAGGGAAGATAGAGGGAGTACAATCCAAATGATCTCACTGATTTCCAGTGCTACGCTGATGACACTCATCTCATTTTCCGGCTGCCCTCGACCACCTCCTCTCCCTCTCTCATCTCTGACTGCCTAACTGCCATTCAAAATTGGTGTGCCGCCAATGATCTTTGTCTGAATGCCAGCAAGACGGAGATCCTCCTCATCGGCACACCATCTCCATCCTTTTCCCTCACTCTCTGGCCGGCCTCCCTTGGCCCTCCTACTACCCCAACCTGCGAGGCTAAGAACCTTGACATCATCTTTGACTCCACACTTTCTGTAACGCTCACCTGATTCCCGTAGAGGCGCCGGTCTTGACTGGGCGTATACCGTATCTTCAAAGGTGATGTGTAACACACGGCTGGCTCTTTGGGCTGGACCTCTGTGCACTGTATGTCTGGTTCGAAGGGTAAGATGTCTTAGGTAAGTGAACGCCGTGCTCTCCATCTGCCTCGAGGCAGGGTGCTGTAACCAGTTTCTTCACTGGATAAGGGGAGCAGGCCTCTTGACTTCAGAGGACTGCTGTCCGTCGTTTACTGCACGAACGGTAAGTTTCGAGTAATTCTAATGTCTTTAAAGTCTTTAGTAATGATGTCTCTTGTTTTGCAGGGTTCCGGCGATGGCGGAGGGCGGGCTGAAGTGAGTTGAAGATGGAGCCCGTGTGATGAATAGAAGCGCCTGGAAGCACGTAAGTAAGCGCTTGTTGCCTGCTTCACGATGCGCTCTAACTGTCTTTTTATTGTGCAGGTACAAGTTCGGGGCGGCTGCAGGGTGCCGGAATACCCACTGGGTTAGATGTGGAAAGGAGTAATGGCACGTGAGTATTAAAGTTCCCCAATGTCTTTAAACGCACCTTGTTTTGTCTTTCAGATGCGGGATGCAGCGCCGAAGGCCTCCGGAGCGTGCGAAGAGTTGGTAAGCTTTTGTCTTTCAGATGCCGGAATGCAGTGTGAAGACCTCCGGAGCGCACGAAGAGTAGGTAAGCCTTTGTCTTTCAGATGCCGGAATGCAGCGCGAGGCGTTGGTGACAGCCGATGGACCAGGTAAGTGAAGAGCTGTCACTGAAGACCATAATGCTAACCTGTTCTTTCTTGTCTTTATAGGCGTTGCTGAAGACTGGATTCAGAATGGTAAGCCTTTTTCCTTAGGCCCAGGATCAGATGCAGAAGACATGATGAGCGTTCTGCTGCTGAGGATGCAGAATAATGCAATGCAAGATTCATCCATCGGGTGTGGTTTAAATAGCCTCCTGTAGTGCTTAGTTGTCTCCTTCCACAGCCACGCCTAAGAAAAGAGTTCCTGCTTTCCAGAATAGTTCCAGTGTTCTGAATCTAGGGAGTGGCTCCTGCCCCACCCAACAGGAAAAGTAGTTCCAAACAGAAGAGGATCAGAGACTCAACTGGCAGGCAAGTAAGCAGCATGGTCTGCTGCAGGTAAGTCCACCCAAGCATTATGAGCCCGGCGCTTCCAGCGCTGGGACTGGGCATATTTATGAGCCTGGTGCCACTGGCGCCAGGATTGGGTCCAAAAGGTCCCAATTGGGACTGGTTGGTACTTGGAACCTGGGTTATGGATCTGCTTCCAAGGGAGATGGGAAAACCCTGATCTTTTGGAAGCAGAGATCATGACAGTACCCCCCCTCAAGGCCCCTCCCAAACCGGGCTTCTCCGGGGGTTTTGGCTTGTCAGGAAATGTTCGGTGAAATCTTTTGATTAGGCGAGGAGCGTGGACATATTCAGCAGGTTCCCAGGATCTCTCTTGGGGGCCGTAGCCTTTCCAGTCTATTAGGTAGAATAGTTTAGATTTGGAGATCTTGGAGTCCAGAATGCTTTTGACTTCAAACTCGAGTTCTCCATCAACTAGGATAGGTTTTGGAGATTTGGTTAGTCGGGTTTGAGGTTGCACGGGTTTTAATAGAGAGACGTGGAAGACCGGATGTATCTTCATGTGCGGGGGCAAGTCCAACTTGACCGCTACTGGGTTTACTATGGTAGTGATGGAATAGGGACCAAGGTATCTTGGGTTGAATGTGCGTGGCCCTTTTAGAGGTAGATATTTGGTGGATAACCAGACTTGATCCCCTTCTTGATATTGAGGGGCTTCCTTCCGATGTTGATCTGCTCCTTTCTTGTATTGTTCTTTAGCCCTTTGAAGGTGAGAAACAGCTTCCTTAAAGGCTTGGGTGATTGTAGAATGCAGGTAGTCTACTGCTGGTGTTTCAAGATCTTGGAGGGGATCCAACTCCGAGGTTCGAGGGTGACTGCCGTACAAAAGAAAAAACGGGGTTTTCCCAGTTCCCGAATGGACAGAGTTATTGTAGGCATATTCGGCTATCCAAAGGATGTCTTTCCAAGTTTTTTCAGTTTGTTGCAGCATGCAGCGTAAATACTGTTCCAGAGTTTGATTGGTCCTCTCGGTTTGTCCGTCGGTCTGAGGGTGGTGACTGGTCGATAGTCTCACATCAATTTGAGCCGACCGACAGCAACTTCGCCAAAAATGAGAAATAAATTGACTACCTCGATCCGAAATTAGAACTGAAGGAAAACCGTGCAGACGGACGATGTTTTCGAGAAATTCTCGGGCCAGAGTTGCTGCTGTTGGCAAGCCTTTGAGCGGAATGAAATGCGCCATCTTGGAGAATAAGTCCACGATTACTAGAATCGTATTGTATCCGGAGCATGGAGGTAGATCGGTGATGAAGTCCGTAGAAAGCGTATGCCAAGGGCGAGGTGGGATGTCAATAGGGCGTAAGAGGCCTGCTGGTCTTTCCTTTTGACTCTTGTTTTGGGCGCATACTCCACAGGACATTATAAAGTCTCTGATATCTTTTTTCCAAGACGGCCACCAGAAGTAGCGCTTGATCTTTTCTGAGGTCTTGGCTATACCGGGATGTCCTTCCATTAAAGAATCGTGATAACAAGAGATTACTTTTTTCTGTAAATCTGTACTGGGTAGGTATAATCGTTCTTGGAAATACAATAAGTTGCCCTTTACTGCAAAGTCCTTTCCCTGCAGATGCCAATTCTGTATGTCTGCTGGAGTTACAAGTTGCCTGGCTTTATCCTTAACTTCCTCTATGGATTCTGTGGCGATTACACCCAGAATTCTTTGTTCGGGAATGATTGGTACAGGTTTAGGGTTGATCAAGTGTTCTTCCACTCCCATCCGAGAAAGGGCATCAGCTTTACCGTTTTTTGTACCAGGTCGATAGGTAATTATGAAGTCAAACTCGGCAAAGAATAATGCCCAACGGAGTTGTCTAGAGGATTGGGCTTTTGCGGTTTTCAAATATTGCAGGTTTCGGTGATCCGTAATCACAGTAACGGTGTGTCGGGCCCCCAGCAGATAATGCCGCCAAGCCTTAAAGGCAGACTTGATAGCCAGAAGTTCCTTGTCAGTAATCATGTAATTGATTTCAGGAGACGAGAATTTGCGGGACCAAAATGCCACGGGATGCAACTGATTGGTTACCGGGTCCTTTTGTGATAGAACTGCCCCCATGGCAAGGCTTGAAGCATCAGTTTCCACGATGTAGGGGAGTTCG
This sequence comes from Ambystoma mexicanum, assembly GCF_040938575.1. Lineage (NCBI taxonomy): Eukaryota > Metazoa > Chordata > Amphibia > Caudata > Ambystomatidae > Ambystoma > Ambystoma mexicanum. The sequence continues at coordinate 302,387,728 of NC_090935.1, read as the reverse complement.
GGGCGAGGGTGTTTTAAGATTGGTGCAGAGATAAATTTAGTCTTCAAATCCTGGAAAGCTTGTTCCGCCTCGGTAGACCATTCAAAACGTTTGTTTTTCTTTAACAAGGCAGTGATGGGCTGGACTATTCGAGAGAATTCGGGGATAAACCTGCGGTAAAAGTTAGCGAAGCCTAACATGCTTTGCACACCTTTTACGGAGGATGGTGATGGCCATTTGAGAACTGCATCGACCTTCTTTGAATCCATACACACTCCGCCAGGTGATAATATGAATCCCAAGAATTCAACTTCAGTCACGTTGAAAACACATTTTTCCAACTTAGCGAAAAGTTTGTGTTGACGCAATCTTTCGAGGACCATTTTCAAGTGTTTCCGATGTTCAGATTTCGATGAAGAATAAACGAGGATGTCGTCAATGTAAACAACAACACACACATCTATGAGCTCTCTGAGGACATCGTTCATAAAATATTGAAAGGCGGCCGGGGCATTACAAAGTCCGAAGGGCATGACCTGATATTCAAATAGCCCATACTTGGTGCGGAAGGCTGTCTTCCATTCATCGCCCTCTTTTACTCGTACCAAGTGGTAAGCTCCTCTAAGATCCAGCTTTGTATATATGCATGCTTTTCTGACTTGGTCCAGGAGTTCAAGGATCAAAGGTAACGGATATCTATTCTTAACGGTCATCTGGTTCAGGGAGCGATAATCTATACAAGTTCTAAGGTCTCCTTTCTTGTTTGGAACGAAGAACAAAGCTGAAGAAGCAGGGTACTTGGAAGGACGAATAAACCCATTTGCCAGGTATTGATCCAGGTATTGTCGAAGGTGAAGGTTCTCAGGCTCGGTGAGGGCATAAATTCTACTACAAGGAGGAGTAGATCCAGGTATCAGGTCGATCTGGCAGTCATAAGACCTATGAGGAGGTAGAGAGTTAGCCTGATCCTTCCGGAAAACATCTTGGTATTCTAGGTATTCGGGAGGTAACTGGGGAGTCTCTGAAGAAATTGCTGCCAGTGCAACACCAGGTAGATGGTGACAAGTAGAGACACATTCTGGAAACTGGACCGTTCTTGCTCGCCAATCGATCAGAGGATTGTGTTTCTCTAACCAAGGTATTCCTAGAATAATCTGAAACTGAGGGGCCTTGATCACATCGAACACGATCTTCTCATGGTGTCCATCTTGACTTACTAGCGTCACTTCTTGAGTGGTATGCGTTACTGGCCCGGAGGCTATCTCCGTACCATCCACCGTAGTAATGACGTCCTTTACAGCCTTGGGACAAAGAGTTAGATTCATCCTCAAAACCATTTCATGATCCACATAATTGCCGATGGCACCGCTGTCGACGTAAGCTTCAATTGCATGTAATCGATCCGGATTATCAGGGCTAATGAGGACCATAGGTATCACGAAATGTGAGGTCACGGAACTGGTTTTCATGCTCGGCAAGAGGACCTCTATTCTTGTCGAGCGAGGTCGTTTCCCTGCTCAGAGTTTGTAACTTTGGTAACTGCAGCTCCTACTGCCTTCTTGGCAGGCTTCACCGGACAGTCTCGAAGAAAGTGCCCTGAGTTTCCGCAATAGAGGCATAATTGCAACTGTTTTCTCCTTTCCCGCTCCTTTTGTGTTAGAGGACCTTTCAGACCCCCTTTTTGCATGGGTTCCCCGGAGTCTACTCCTTTGGAAGGAGTTGGCGGTTTGGAAAATACTCGAGCATCAAACTTGGAACGATCGGCCTTCCTGTTCTGCAGTCTGTGATCTATTTTAACGACTAAGTCTATATAGTCCGAACAATCTTGTGGGGGATTCACTACTTGGGCTAACACATCTTTGAGCTCTCCGCGTAGACCTCTATAAAACAGCGTAATCCTTTTGTCCTCAGGCCAGTGAGTTTCCACTATCAGTCTGTTGAAAGACGCAATATAAGCCAAAAGGTCTTGATTACCTTGTCGCAACGAAAGAAGCTCATTGTCCAAGGCCTGCCCCTGTGAATGTCTTGCGAACAGTTTTTCCATACTGAGCTGAAAAGCTTGAAAATCATGGAGGACCGGATCATCTTGATTTACTAGAGGGATCGACCAGTCTGCCGCATTGCCACTAAGGTACGAAAGCACGAAAGCTACTTTAGCTTGATCAGTTGGAAAGGCTGCTGGCCGGCATAAGAAATGCAACCGGCACTGATTGATAAATACTGCAAACCTCTTTGGGTCACCAGAAAATCGTTCGGGTGGAGCCAGAGGTACATTCCCAGGTAGGTTGATCTGCACTGGATTCATAGAGGATGTAGAAGGAAGATTTCCCCCAGATGCGGGTAACGGGGTCTGTCCGGCTTGTGACTGTAGCAATTGTCTAGCGAGATCATCTGTTCGCTCCTTGGAAATAATCAGTTCCCTTCTTAGAGCGTTCGTTTCCTGACGGGCTGCATGCACTTCTGCCCTTAGTTCCCCAAGTAACTGGGCTAGCTGGTCGGTATCCGAGGTTTCCATAGCGCCTGGACGGGAGTTTTGTGGTAGGCTTTGCATTCTGTAACGCTCACCTGATTCCCGTAGAGGCGCCGGTCTTGACTGGGCGTATACCGTATCTTCAAAGGTGATGTGTAACACACGGCTGGCTCTTTGGGCTGGACCTCTGTGCACTGTATGTCTGGTTCGAAGGGTAAGATGTCTTAGGTAAGTGAACGCCGTGCTCTCCATCTGCCTTGAGGCAGGGTGCTGTAATCAGTTTCTTCACTGGATAAGGGGAGCAGGCCTCTTGACTTCAGAGGACTGCTGTCCGTCGTTTACTGCACGAACGGTAAGTTTCGAGTAATTCTAATGTCTTTAAAGTCTTTAGTAATGATGTCTCTTGTTTTGCAGGGTTCCGGCGATGGCGGAGGGCGGGCTGAAGTGAGTTGAAGATGGAGCCCGTGTGATGAATAGAAGCGCCTGGAAGCACGTAAGTAAGCGCTTGTTGCCTGCTTCACGATGCGCTCTAACTGTCTTTTTATTTTGCAGGTACAAGTTCGGGGCGGCTGCAGGGTGCCGGAATACCCACTGGGTTAGATGTGGAAAGGAGTAATGGCACGTGAGTATTAAAGTTCCCCAATGTCTTTAAACGCACCTTGTTTTGTCTTTCAGATGCGGGATGCAGCGCCGAAGGCCTCCGGAGCGTGCGAAGAGTTGGTAAGCTTTTGTCTTTCAGATGCCGGAATGCAGTGTGAAGACCTCCGGAGCGCACGAAGAGTAGGTAAGCCTTTGTCTTTCAGATGCCGGAATGCAGCGCGAGGCGTTGGTGACAGCCGATGGACCAGGTAAGTGAAGAGCTGTCACTGAAGACCGTAATGCTAACCTGTTCTTTCTTGTCTTTATAGGCGTTGTTGAAGACTGGATTCAGAATGTTAAGCCTTTTTCCTTAGGCCCAGGATCAGATGCAGAAGACACGATGAGCGTTCTGCTGCTGAGGATGCAGAATAATGCAATGCAAGATTCATCCATCGGGTGTGGTTTAAATAGCCTCCTGTAGTGCTTAGGTGTCTCCTACCACAGCCACGCCTAAGAAAAGAGTTCCTGCTTTCCAGAAGAGTTCCAGTGTTCTGAATCTAGGGAGTGGCTCCTGCCCCACCCAACAGGAAAAGTAGTTCCAAATAGAAGAGGATCAGAGACTCAACTGGCAGGCAAGTAAGCAGCATGGTCTGCTGCAGGTAAGTCCACCCAAGCATCATGAGCCCGGCGCTTCCAGCGCTGGGACTGGGCATATTTATGAGCCTGGTGCCACTGGCGCCAGGACTGGGTCCAAAAGGTCCCAATTGGGACTGGTTGGCACTTGGAACCTGGGTTATGGATCTGCTTCCAAGGGAATTGGGAAAACCCTGACCTTTTGGAAGCAGAGATCATGACACTTTCCTTCTCGGCCCATTAATGGTGGCACACGTTGGGATGTCCTCTTAGCCTCTTTCCACTCCTCTAAGGCCATCATTAATGTCTACGCTAATGGGACCATCTTGGTCCAAGGCCCTCAGGCCAACCTTCACCTCTTTGACCGACGCTTCCCACGCCTCATCAACTTCCTCTCCTCTCCTGCTGTCCCCCCTCCTCTGTCCTCGCCTACCTTGCCTCTACCCTCCCTCCCTGCCCCCTCTCATGCTCCTTCTTCACCTCCTTCTTCTACACCTCCGCAGGGCGTACCTCTGATCTGTACCCCTCCCCGGAAGTCCTTCAAGGTTGGCAACCGCCTCCACATTGCCACTCTTAACTCTCGCTCTGCCATCAAGCATTCCTCTGATATCTGTCGCCTTCTTGAGGAACGGGACCTTGACGTCCTCGGTCTCACTGAGACATGGTTCACAGCCAGCTCTGTCACTAGCTTTGACACACTCCTACCTGATGGTTACATGATCCTCTCCGTGCCCAGGCCTAACCGTGCTGGGGGGGGGGTTTCCCTTATCTTCCCTGAGTGGATTCCTGCCACTGTCATTCCTACGCAGACCTACTCCTCTTTTTAATGTCTTGTCTGCCGACTCTCTCTCTCTCCCAGCCATTCCCTTACCATGGCTACTATCTATCGGCCACCTTTCGTGACCTCTGCGACTCTCTCTCACTCTCTATTCTCCCGTCTGGGCCTACTCATTCTGCAGGGCACACTCTTGATGCTCTGATCTCTTCTGACCTTCCCCTCTCCGTCCCTCTCTCCATTCCTCTCTCCTGGAGTGATCACTTTCTCCTATCCTCCCACCTCACCCTCCCTACCCCTCAGGCAAAGCCACCCTCATCATCGCCACCCACCTTCTCGGCCATCCGACCCATGAAGCGCATGTCAGTTGAGGCTTTCACTGCCGCCTTCTCGCCCCCCCCTGCCCCTTCGGCTGACTCCCACCCTGAAACAGCCCTCTCCAGGCTCCACTCTGCTATATCTGATACTCTTGATATCCTTGCCCCTGTCATGAGAATCCGCCTGAAGCCCAAAGCCAAATGTAACTCCTGGTATGACTCGGATCGCGTCACCCTTAAACGCAAGTGCAGGGTGGCAGAGGAAATGGCGTGCCTCGTGTTCATCCTCTGACAAACTGGCCTGCCGCCTGCTCCAAAGGCAATACCGTCTCTCCGTTCTCATCAAGAAGAGAGCCCTTATCCAAGCCCGCATCTCTGCGGCATCTAACAACTCGGCCAAACTCTTTAAAATCTGCAAGGAGCTTGCCAACCCTGCTGCAGTCTCTACCTCTCCTGTCCCCTCCCAGGCCCTCTGCACGGCACTGGCCTCTCACTTCATCTCTAAAACTCAGGACATCCTGTCCTCACTCTCCTCCTATCACCTCCCTCCCTCTCTTCCTGGCTCTTCCTCTGGCCCTTCTGCAGCCAACCCTCCTCCCTCCTTCTCTGCCTTTCCCCTTTGTTCTGCTGATGAGGTCTCCAGACAAGTCCGATCTATGAAAGTCTCGTCTAAACAGGTTAACCCCTGTTCCTCCAAAACTATCAAGGACCACATCGACTCCCTGGCTCCCGCCCTGGCTGAATTTTGCAACCACTCCTTCGCCTCTGGAGTCTTCCCATCCCCCCTCAAGAACTCCCTTGTGCACCCTCTTCTTAAGAAACCCTCTTCCGACCCCTCCTGCCCGGCTAACTATCGCCCAATCTCCATCACTCCCTTCCTGGGCAAGCTCCTGGAGAAACTGGCCATCTCCCAGCTTAACCTCCACGCTGAATCTGTTGGTAGCCTTCATGACCATCAGTCTGGCTTCAGAGCTGCCAGAAGCACGGAAACTGCTCTCCTGAACATCCGTGAAGACTTGCTCTCCAACCTTGACTCTAACACTCCTTGTGTTCTCATTTTGCTCGATCACTCTTCAGCCTTTGATACTGTCAACCATGCCATCCTGCTCAACCGTCTCCGTGATAACCTGGGTATCACTGGTCAGGCTCTGGCGTGGCTGACTTCTTTCCTTTCCAATCGACCCTCCCAGGTCCAACTTGGGTCCTTCCTCTGTGACGTCTTCTTCTCCACCTGTGGTGTTCCCCAGGGATCTAATATCTCTCCCTGGCTTTTCAACCAGTATCTGTCACTCCTTGCCCACTGCATCGCCGCCCTCTGCCCCAACTTTCAGTGCTATGCGGACGATACCCAGCTCATTTTCAGGCTACCCTCGGCCTCCTCCTCTCCTTCCCTCATCTCTGACTGTCTGTCTGCTATCCAGGAATGGTGTGCCGCCAATGACCTCTGCTTTAATGCCAGTAAGACTGAGATTCTACTCATCGGCACATCCACTCCCTCCTTCCCTGCAGCTCTCTGGCAGGCCTCCCTTGGCCCTCTTCCTGCTCCTACCTGCAAGGCTAAAAACCTCGGGGTCATCTTCGACTCTACACTCTCCTTCTCTCCTCACATATCTGACGTCTCTAAGAAGTCACACTACCAGCTGCACCTCCTCAGAGGTATTCTTCCCTTCCTCCCCTTCCCCCAGAAGCTCACTGTCTCCCGAGCCCTGGTTCTCTCGAAGCTGGACTACTGTAACAGCCTCTATCTTAATCTGCCTGGCTCCACTCTCCGCCCTCTGCAACTCATCCAGAACAGAACTGCGAGACTTGTCCTTGGCCTCAAGCCCAGGGACCGTATCTCTCCAGGACTGAAATCTCTACACTGGCTCCCAGTGGCTGCGAGGGTTAAGTTCAAAACCCTCTGCATTATCCACAAGGCCTTCTGGGGCCTGGGGCCAAAATACCTTCAACTCTCTCTTCCTATATATCTTCCTTCCCGAGCCCTTCGCTCATCCGTCTCCAACTCCCTCAGGGTCAGCCGCTTTTCAAAGCAACGAGCTGGGGGTAGATCCCTCTCCGCGGCAGGGGCCTCCCTCTGGAACAGCCTTCCTGCCTCCCTGAAACTTGAGGAGAACCATCTCCGGTTCCGGAAGCACCTCAAAACCTTCCTCTTTGCTTCTGCTTTCTCTGTCCCTCTCCCATGCTAAATTCTACACTGAAATTGCACTGAATCTGTAACTGGGCCACTCTCACCGACCTCGGTCCTGGGCCCAGCCACTCTCCACTTGCACAGCCCCCCCTTCCCAGCACTTGTCTGCACTTACCTTGCACTTGCCACAAGCTGGCCCTATTTATGTATTTATTTTTATTCTACTTACTTGTACTGCACTTCCCCCTCCCCTTGCACTTTTCCCTTCCCCTTCCCCTGCACTTGCGCGGTCTGAATGATACCTGGCCTAGTAGGATCGTTGTCTGTCTTCCCCTTGTTCCCCCCTCCCTGCCTCGTCGCGCCGTGAAACACTTGTGTATAGGCGCGTTACAAATGCCATATCATATCATATCATATCATATCATATCATATCATAGCATATCATATCATATCATATCAGTCAAACTTCCGACTGCACCTCCTCAGAGGTATTCTGCCTTTCCTCTCCTTCCCCCAGAAGCTCATGGTATCCCAAGCTCTGGTTCTCTCTAGCTTGGACTATTGTAACAGCCTCTTTCTAAATCTACCTGCCTCTACTCTCCGCCATCTACAACTTATCCAGAACAGGACTGCGAGACTTGTCCTTGGCCTCAAGCCCTGGGACCGTATCTCTCAAGCTTTGAAATCTTTCCATTGGCTCCCAGTGGATGCAAGGATTCAATTCAAAACCCTCTGCATTGTCCACAAGGCTTTCTGGGGCCTGGGTCCAAAATACCTTCAGCTATCCCTCCGCAAATACCTCCCCTCTCGACCTCTTCGCTCCTCTACCTCTAACTCCCTCAGGGTCAGTCGTTTTTCAAAGAAACAAGCTGGGGGTAGATCTCTATCTTCGGCTGGGGCCTCCCTCTGGAACAGCCTCCCTGCCACTCTTAAACTTGAGGAAAACCATCTCCGGTTCCGGCAGCACCTCAAAACCTTCCTCTTTGATTCTGCCTTCGCTCCCCTTCTCCCCTGCTGATCTGCTCTCTTGGCACTGTGCACCTGGCCACCCTCTGTCCCCTGAGCCCAGGTACCTGCTCACCCTGCCACCTTCCTGCACTGCCTCCTGGCCACCCCATGCACTGGGGACTGTATCTGTACCCATACAGCCCCCCCCATTTTTCTTCTTTTCTGCGCTTATTCAGACTTACCCAGTCTGCTGCCTTAAACACAGCACTTGCCACTTGCTGGCTGCACTACCACAGTTTGCCTCAATTTTCTATTTATTTTATTTATCTGCGGTCCTCGGCTTCTGCACTTTCCACTCTCCCCCTTCCATGCACTTTTTCCCTTTTCCCTTTCCCATGCACTTGCGCGTTCTCAATGTCACTGGGCCTAGTAAGATCGTTTTTATGTTGTGCTGTGTTCTCCATAGTTCCCCTCCCTTGCCTAGTCGCGCTCTGAAACACTTGTGTACGAGCGTGATACAAATAAAATATCATATCATATAATATCACTAGGGCTTGTGTCATTGTGAGAACGAGAGGTGCAAGAGGAAAGGGAGGGGGGAAGTGCAAGGGAGAGGAGAGGGGAAATCAGGGCTGCAATGCTCTGAGAAAGTGCAGCCAGGGCAGCGCGGCTATGGGTAGTGTAAGGAGAACAAGGGGCAGCAGGGTTAGAGTTACAGCCCCTAAGTGCATGGTAGGCACGGAGACAGTGCAAGGGTGACCGATCAAGAAAGAGCCTGGACTCAGAGGGACTCTGCGGGTATCCAAGCAACTGGTCGGTACACCAGACAGGTAGGTCAGCATGGGAAGGATATAGAGAACGCAGAGGAGAAAAGAAATGTTTTGAGCTGCTTCCGAAGCCTCAAATGGTCTGTCTCAGGTTTGAAGGGGCAGGGAGGCCATTCCAGAGGGAGGCACCAGCAGAGGAGAGAGATCTACCCCCCACTCTCTGCCTGGAGAAGCATCTAACCCTTAGAGAGTTGGAGGTAGATGAGCGAAGGGCTCGAGAAGGAAGCTATTTTGGACGAGAGCGTTGGATGTAGTGCGGGACCGAGCCCCAGAAAGCTTTGTGGACAATGCAAAGGGTTTGAACTTGATCCTTGCAGCCACCGGGAGCGAGTTTAGAGATTTCAGGGCTGGAGAGATATGATCCTTGGGCTTGAGGCCAAGGATATGTCTTGCAGTTCTGTTATGGATTAGTTGCAGATGACGGAGAGTAGAGGAAGGCAGAATGAGAAAGAGGCTGTTGCAGTAGTACAGCCAGGAGAAACCAGGGCTCTGGAAACAGTGAGCTTCTGGTGGAAAGTGAGAAAGGGAAGAGTCCTTTTGAGGAGGAGCAGCTGGTGTTGGAACTTCTTGGTGACATCCGAGATGTGAGGAGAGAAAGAGAGAGTGGCATATAAGATGACACCAAGGATTTTTGCCTCGCAGTAAGGTGAAGGAAGAGGGCCGAAGGTGGATGGCCAGAGTGAGAGAGGGAAAGCTGGTGCCAGAGTCCCAATGAGAAGGATGTCCGTCGTACTGGCATTAAGGCAGAGATCGTTGGAGGAGCACCAATCCTAAATCGCTGAAGAAAGTCAGGAATGAGCGAGAGAGGAGGCTGGGGGGAGCCTGAAGGAAAGCTGAGTCATCCGCATAACCCTGAAAGTTAGAGGAGAAGGTAGAGATCAGGTGGCCAAAGGGGCCAAGGAGAGGTTGAAAAAGCAGGGTGAGAGTATAGAGCCCTGGCCAAAGCCACAGGTAGAGAGAGTTGGCAGAGAGATTGGGACCAGGTTGGACCTGGGAGGGGGGCGGTCCAAGAGGAAGGATCAGTCACTCCAGGGCCTGATCCGTGATGCCCAGGTTCTCACGGAGTCGATTGATCAGGATGGCATTGTTGACAGTGTCAAAAGCAGAGGTAAGAAGGGGGCTGAGGACAGAAGGAATGCTGGAATGAAGGTTAGAGAGCAGGTCTTCATGGTGTTCAGAAGAGCAGTTTCCATGCCTCTGGCAGCTCTGAAGCCAGACTGATGGTCATGGAGACAACCAACAGATTCAGCGTGGACAGTAAGCTGGGAGATTGCAAGCTTTTCCAAGAGTTTTCCCAAGAAAGGGGTGATGCAGATTGGGCAATAGTTTGCCGGGCAGGTAGGATCAGCAGACGGCTTCCTGGGGAGTGGGTGCACAAGGGAGTGCTTAAGGGGAGAGGGGAACGTTCCAGTGGCTAAAGAGTGATTACAAAAATCGGCCAATGCTGGAGCGATGGTGTCAATATGGTACTTGATGGTTCTGGAGGAGCAGGGGAGTACCTGTTTGGAGGACGCTTTCATAGATCAGACTTGTCTAGAAACCTCTTCAGGTATTGTCAGAGAGAAAGAGGAAAAAGGAGGGGGAGAGGTAGAGATGGCCAAAGGGGTCCGAGAGAGGAAGAGGGAGAGGAAGAGGAGAGGACAGGTTGTTCTGAGATTTAACGGAGAAGTGAGAGGCCAGAGCCCTACAGAGGGCCTTGGAGAGAACAAGAGAGATAGAGACCGCAACAGGAATTGACCAGTTCCTTGCAGATTTTAAGGAGTTTGGCCATGTTGGCAGAGGCCACGGAAATGCATGCTTCTTGATGTGTGCTCTCTTCTTGATGCGTTATTGCTTTGACTGGCATTTTGGTTCAACCAGTCTAAATGTGTCCTGGCATGCTTTACTGTAAAGTTATTACGTGTCTACACTGGTCTACATTGTTCAACCACTTGGACATGTTTTCATCGTGGCATGGCATTTTTAATAGCAAAGCATTAATGTTCGTGTGCACTGTTGGTGACTTACATGTATTGGATTGGTGTTACCCTTCAAAACAATTGCAAACACTGGCTTTATAGCTGTATATTGCATTAAAATTGCATTAAAATACATATTTATATCTTTCTCCTAGTGCAGTGTGCGGCATACCCCTTCAGCAGCACGTTTGTGTATATTGCGCAAGCGTGACAATCTAGGCCGGCTCAGAGTGTGGGGCGACCATGATTTGTTGCCGAGTTGGGGGGGTCACTCAGCATGGCTCGCAGGGGGGCCCCTTCATTTTGTGTTACACCACAGTCTTATGGATGTGCTCAGCAAATGTTCTGTCTAGCAGTGCTTCTCTTCTCAGCTTCCACGTAGGTATTGGTGGTCTTGGGCCCATCACCCACCACCTCACTACCAGTGGGGAGTGGTCAGACAGGACCCTGGCTAGATATTCTACCTCCGAAAATTCAACTTTGGGTTCCACACCGGCAAACACATAATTAAGTCTTGTGCATACCTTATGCGGGGCAGAATAATGAGAGTATTCCCTACCTCCCCCGTGCTGTACCCTCCATAGGTCGCATAACTGAAAGTGCTTTAACAGTGAGTTTAGCACCTTGGCTGGAGGAGACGGCCGCTTGTGCTTCGCATCCGATCTGTCCACAGCGGGGTCTAGTGTAGAGTTGAAATCAACCTCCCCCCACCAATCAGAGTCCCCCTCCTGTAGGTTCCTAATCTCGCATACAACGATCTGAAGAATACTGTGGCATCATGGTTGGGGTCATATGTATTCACAATACATATCTCACTGTTTCCGCTCCATTTCGCCTAGCTGCTAGACCAGGCTCCTGGTGCCCTACTGGGGGGCCCTGTACTATGGCCCTTAAACTACTACTACTCGGGGGGTGGGGGGGTAGTGGGTCTGCACTCAGCATTACCTCTACCAGGCTTTTGAGCACACCGTGGTGCTCCTGTTACCTTCTTAACGTATCTTATCGCTTCCATAACACTCATAAGTGCCAATCACTTTATAGCTTCAACATGCTTATACTCAAATCTACACATCTTTCCTGCATTGTTAAGCCTATTATGGTGGTCTGTGCGGGCTCACATGCTCCCTCTTAGTCACGTTGATTCTGATCTGGCATGTCCCATGTGGTATGTGGCCACAATCCATCCATTCCTGTGCCTCGGTCAGCGTCTCAAAGAAAAAAACATTCCCATTGTGTATCACTTTAAGCTTTGCAGGATATAGCAACATATACTTGAGGCCTGCTTTTCTGAGCCAGGCCTTGGCTATGATGTACTGGACCCTTCCCTTCTGGACTTGAAAGGTGTAGTCAGGATACACTGAAATCTTCGCTGATGCCCTCTGCATCATCCCCTCTGACCTGGAGGAAGCCAGGATTTTCTTGGTCTTTATTGTTTAGTACCTTGGCTATCACAGGCCTCGGTGGGGTGCCTGGCAGTGGTTTTCTAGTGAGGGAACAATGTGATCTTCCTATCGTAAATCCCTGCGTGAGCTCTTCCGCCCCAATTTCCTGGATCAACATGTTCTCAATTTATGTGGTGGGGTCTGATCCTTCCGCTCCCTCAGGCAGCCCCACAATTCTGATGTTGTTTCTTTGTGCCCGACCTTCTGCCTCCTCAGCTCTGTCTTCCAGTAATTTCACTTTCTGCTGGAGAATGTCGATGTCTTGTCGTTTGCACTCTCACTTCCATATTCTCTTTGACCTGCTCCTCCAGTTTCCCAGTGGGTTCAGCTATGGCTCGGACGTCTTGCCCCATCAGCGCCACGTCTATAGCTACTGCATCGAACTTGGCTTCTGGCGTTGGAGCGCCGCAATGGCCTCTAGGACCTGCTGCTGCCCTGTGTCCGCCATGTTTCTTGGTGGTAACTCTTGCTCCTTATTAGAATTTCCCTTGTCTTCTTCTTGACAGTTGGGTTGGCCTTTTGCAAAGATTTACAGTGTGGTTTGCTTCTGTTTAGTCTTACCACTCTTGGTCGTCATCGTGCACCACTGGTTCTGTGGTGTCCTCTGTCCCCACTTGCTTCGGGGGGGGAGCTGAATGCTCCGTTGGAGGCCCCTGGCACGGCACATGTTGCTGCTTCCGTATCACTGTGAGTTTGTGGAGACACCACACAAACTACACCTGCTGCGCTCCTTTTTGCCACAGGTGTCCCCTTTGCTTCGGTACCCCAGGGCAGGTGAGTTGTATTTTGGCTGGCTTCAGCAGTCTGCGCCGTTTTGTCTACCCCTCCCGACTGCTTGCAACGTGCTTGCAACCACTATGTCTCGGTTCCTAGTCAATGCCTTGTTATGGTGCCGGTCATAGGTGTGCAAGGCTATTCCTTCTGATATATAGTGCCTTGGTTTACTGGGGAATCTGTTGTGCTGCCACAACTTAGTTCTATTGCCTTGCACAGGTTTCTTAATATGTCCTTTTGTCCCCGTCGCTTATTGTCAGCACTGACCCTGCATGTTAGCCTGCAGCTTCTACAGCAGCTTGCAGGCTTATGTCGGCCACCCACACCCCGTTGCCCTGTCTTTCGGGGCCACCGGAAGTGCACCTTCGAGAGGTGCAATGTCTTGCCAGCACAATGGCTATGGACCACAGGCTACTTGCCTTGACCTTCCTCTGTGCCCCAAGGTCCAATAGCCTCTGGCTGCGCTCCGTTAATAGTGTGTAAGTGGACTGGGCTTCAGGCTCATGGTCGACACCCTCTGTCCGGTCTTTCCGCTCTGTACCGCTTGTGCGGATTTGCACAGCTTCAGGTAGAATTAGCCGCTTGTGTGCGCTGCCACCTCTACCAGTTCTTCACAGCGGCCCGGAATGCCGCGGACAGCAAGGGGGTACCCCTTTCCCAGTGGTCTATGTTGTATGATTGGAGCTCTGGGGTCTTCCCCCAGGCCATAGCCCACTGGCCCCTGCTTACTGCTTGTGCCTCGTAGTTCTGTTCCTCCGTAGGTCTTAAGGCTCACCATCCCAGGGGCACAGTATCTCTTCTAGTCCTCGGGATACCAACTGCAGGCTTCCTCTTATAGCCTTTCTTCATGTCCCGGTGTCTGTGGCGATGCTTACAATTGGGTACTCCCAAATTTTTTTATATCGGGGGGGGGGTGACACTGTCAAAAGGGAGACTTATAAGGCAAAAAACAATAGAACGGTCACCTACCCCTTCTTTTAGTCCATAAGTTTCAGCAGGTCAAGTCAAAAAACAATCCGGAGAAATCACAAATTGTTTTGGCCACCACTCAATTATTGAAAGCCAACAATTTCATTTACTTTAATTCATATTATACAAAAATCAAAAAACCTAACAGAGAAATCTGTTTTTTGCCAGTGTCTGTGGGCCTTGTCATGTTCTGTGTGTGCATGCTGTGCCCCTTGGTTGTCACCAGATCCTTACACAATACTGCCACTCCGTTCTGCTCTGAGAGTGGGCAAGCGTTATTCTGGTCTGTGCTGTAATCCACATCTGTGCCTATCAAGCGCGCTCCCCACGCAACAAGTCCAGCAAAATGCTCCAGAGTCCCGCGGGCGGCGTGGGGGAGGCCCTCCTCTTTACAAGCTAGATATTGCAGCATGAGCGCTTGGCCCCCTGAGCCCTCCCTCACTCATTACCGCCATTCACCGCACTCCACGGTTGCCACAAGCCACAGCCAAGCTGTTCCTTTGCAGTGTTATCTCTCTGTGGGCTCCTTTCGATAGCGCTCCTCCTCCGCCGTAACGCTGCTGCCTGTAGCCTGTCTCTATGGAGACCGTTCACCTCCCAGCCACCCACGGGGAACTGCCGGGCGGTGGGGAGACCTTGTTGCAGCTTTCCTTATTGCCTTGCCACTGCCCCCTGTGACACCTCCCAGCCGCCCACGGCCCGCTGGCCCCGCGTCCCGGCTGCTCGGCAGTTTCACCTCTCAGCTTGTCTCTTACTGGTGTCCGGGTGCCTTCTCCATTAGCACTCCAGTTGTTCCATTCCAGCCACTCACAATGCTTTACTGTCGACATGACGTGGGTCTTCTAGGCAGCCCCACTCTCCGCCTCTGTGGATGCAGTACAGTTTTAAAAAAAAAATATTTGTATTAGTTTATTCAAACAAACAATACAAACCAAACTTGCAGTGCATATGCTAACATTTCAAATATGCATCGCTTCATCATGTCCACCGCTTCCCCTATCCCACCCCCCTATCGAGCCTATTTCCTCTCATATTCTGTTTCTGCATCTTGTGATAGGGATTCCTCTTCCGTGGGTTCCGTTGGGTCTCGCATTGGCCCAAATAACTCTGCTATTAGTAATTTCCAGGACATCAAGGTCTCATTTACTCCTCCCCCCCCCGGCACTGCTCGTTTCTTGCCATACCATGGTTTCTGCCTCAGCCCATTTTTGTGTAACTCTTTCCACCATACTTCTAGTCGTGGTCTGTGGCATGCCTTCCACCCCATGCAATTCTCCTCTTTGCAAGTGCATACACCAGGTCTTTTGGTTTGCTCATGTGCTTAAGTTTACGTGGTTTAGGAAGCCCTCCTATCAAGCAGGCCCACCCTGTATCCACCAGAATCTTAATGTGCCACTTCACCCCAGAAGCGCTCAATGACTGGGCATGACCAAAACATATGCACCGTTCCATCATTCTCCTCATCACATTTGGGGCATGCTTGCCGTCTTGCATTTTTGAATCTAGCTATCCTCTGGGGTGTCATATATGCCCTACGTGTAATATATAGTTGCATCAGTTGTAGTCTTGCGTTCTTTGACACCTTTTTGTGATACCCTTGGGCTCGTTCCCACATCTCATCGCCCATCGGGGCTCCCTCTTCCGCCTCCCAGTCCTGTTTCAGTTGTACCACCTCCTTTCCCACTTTGGACATCATCAACTCATATATTCTAGATATCTCATGTCCTCCTTCTGCTATGTCATATATTGTATCAATGGTGGCGTCTGGTTCCTCTCCTAGTATCACTTGGACCATGTCCTCCTGATTCTCCGCACCACTCTATGATACGTGATATACTGGCCTGTGTGTAACCCGGTTTCCTCCCCCAACACTTCAAAGTCTATTATAGTCCCCTCTTGCCATATATCGCCCATTGTTGCTATCCCCACCGGTTCCCAGTGGTTCCTGATCATCATCCTTAGTTGCCTTTCTTTGCCCTACAGCGCCACTAGTGGTACCTGCGGGGAACACGGGAATGAGTTCTTCATCATCTGGGATGCCCTGCGCCACATCTTCCACCCAAGTATCATCATCTTTGGATGCCCTTCCATATCTGCCTTGGGAAGCCACATAATTTCCTTCAAGTAGAATGGAGCACAAGCCTGTCGGAAAACAGCCTGGACCTAGAGGTTGCCTCTTCTGAGAGCCATTTAACTACATATTGCAGCTGGCTTGCTATATAATAAACTTCATAGTTAGGCAGTTTTATACCCCCTTTCTCATATGAATTCTGTAGCTTCCAGAGGGCCACTCTATTTCTTGTTCCAAGCCAAAGGAAATCCCTGCACATACCGTCTAATCTGATGAAGAATTTCTTTGCTATCAGGTGTGGTATGTTCCCAAAGTAGTGCAAGAGCCTGGGTAGGACCACCATTTTGAACATTGCCCCACGTCCCATCATTGCTAAAGACAGCTTCATCCAGAACTTCATGCAATTTTCAATTTTCTTAATCGCTACCTCTGTATTGTACTGATGCTCCTCTTCCACCGTATGGTATATATCTATCCCAAGATATCGATAGGGTGTCGCAAATACAGCAACATGTCATCCGCATGCAGGGAGATTAAGTGCTGTTCCCCTCCCACGGCAATACCTATCGTATCATACTGTTGCCTCAGGTATATCGCTAGGGGTTCCAGGGCCAGTATATAAAGCATAAGAGACCATGGACATCCCTGCCTAGTACCTATACAGTGTTGCCATCTTTCCGATATCACTGCTCCCATTTTAAATCTAGCCAATGGTTCACTATATAACATTTTTGCCCAATGTAGATATCCGGGCCCCATTCAATAGCCAGCCAAGACCGCCATCAGCCACGGCCATTTGACCGAGTCAAATGCCTTTATTGCGTCCAATGATACAATTGCCAATTCACCTTCGTTCTCATTTCCATGCTCAATAACTTGATGGAGTCGCCTGAGATTATTGGATATGTTCCTGTTTGGGACAAAACCCGTCTGGTCGGGATGTATTAATTTACCAATAACCCTCCTCAGTCTGTTTGCCAAAACAGCCGTCAGTATTTTACTGTCCTGATTTAACATTGATAGGGGCCTATATGAACCACAGCTGTGTCCAGGCTTATTAGGTTTGGGAAGCTGTATTATAATGGCTTCTCTGAGGGACTCTGGCAGTCTACCTATTTCATATGCCTCATTCAACATCTCTAAAAGCGGGGGGAGCACTTCTCCCTTAAATGTCTTATAGAATTCGCTTGGGAGTCCATCAGCCCCCGGAGTCTTGCTGGTGGGCAACTGCCTCACCACCTCTTCTAACTCTACTAAAGTAATCGGTGCGTCCAACTCTTCTCGTTCCTCAGGCCTGATCTACGGCAGTTCCATGTCCTCCAATGTTTCTGCTATTTTCGTGCAATTACTCTCCTCGTCGTCTCCATATAGTAGTCTGTAATACTCTGCAAACTCCTGGTTAACTCCTTCTTGGGTATCAACTATGTTCCCATCTTCCCTCGTTATTGTTCTAATCGTGGGCCTGGGGGTCTCACTCTTGTATAGCCATGCCAAGATCCTTCCTGGTTTATCCCCTCCTGCATCTTGTCTCTCTATGTATTTTTTATAGTTAAGGTTACACAGTCTCTCCCAATCCCAGCACATTTCTGTTGCAGCCAGAGTATTAGTTCAGTGTCTTCCTTGGTATTATCTACTCCCCTCAACACCCTTTCTAATTCCTTCTCCATTTCCTGTAGCTCAGCCAGGATCCCTCCTTGCAGCCCTTTGGACTTTGCTATGGCTACCCCTCTCATCACAACTTTAAAGGCCTCCCAAAGCGTACCCGCTGAATCTACACTGTCAGTATTTATCTCAAAGTAGTTAATTATCCCCTCCCTCATATCCTCCCTAAAAAAGGGGTCTTTCAGCGCCTCTGCTCTGAGGCGCCATGTCGGGATGCTTGCTCTCGGGGGTCGATATTGCCATCCTAGAATTAATGGCGAGTGGTCTGAGAGGACCCTTGCTTTATATTCTGTCTGCGTAATCTCTGTCATTACCTCTTGTGTGGCAAACATATAGTCCAACCTAGTATGTAGTTGCTGTGGAGCGGAATAGTGCGAATATTGCCTCTCTTGGGGGTGATGTGACCTCCATACATCCCCGAGCCCAAAATCATCCAGCAGTGTCTGCAATGCTTTAGCGGCTGGGGCGGCTCTATCCATTTTCCCATCTGATCTGTCTACCTTAGGGTTTAGTACGCAATTAAAGTCTCCTCCCCAAATCACTGCCCTCCCGACACACGTGCTGAGGTTGCTGCACAGGGTTCTAAAATATGGCCCCATGTTTTGATTTGGGGCATACGTATTTTTCCACCAATCCTCTCATTATGACCATCCTCCCGTCCGTTTCAACTATCGTCTGTAACAGCTGAAACGGGACATGAGGCACCACCCAGATGATCACTCCCCTAGCATAAGCCGAATATGATGAGCCCACCACAGTCCCCTTCCATTTCTTCCCGATCATCTCTATCTTATCCTGCGTCAGGTGAGTCTCCTGCAGCAGGGCTATATCTATTTTCTGTCTGCGTAGGCATAGCATAACCTTATTCCTCTTTAAATAGTTATTGAGCCCTCTGACATTCCAAGTAATTATTTTAAGATCCCCCATGGCTTGTTAGAGTCCCACTCCTCCCCCCACCAGTGCAGTCCAAATCCAAGTGTATTTCCCTTCTATATAGGCTTGTTTCCTCACTTAAACATCCCCTAACTAAAAACACAACAAACACCCCAACCTCCCTCCCTCCCACCTCCCTTCCCTGCCCCAACAATACCCTCCCCAACTGTTGCCCAGCTCCATCCCTGGATCTCAGGCACCCCCGCATTGCCCTTTCTGGCAATAGCCTGTACTCGCAGCTCAGCAGGGTAAAGTCACCCTAGTGGCTGTCCTACTACTGCTTCCTGGGGGTAGGTTGCCATCCTCCTGCTGCTCCTGTTTACTTCATGTTCCCTACGCTTAATGCTACCCAGTTTACTTGTGTATTTTATACTCTATAATCCAGTCCAACAAGTTCAATGAGTCCAAGAGTATCATAATACAATTTCAATGTTATCTGTCTTTGCCCCTCACCCCCTGTTATCTGTGCCGCAGTCTCTTCCGGGACTCCCCCCCCATTTATCCTTTCATTATGCATGAAATATCCCCATCACTTATCGTGCTCCTCGTGATCCTGCTCTCCATCTCTCAGCCGGACAGCCCTGCAAGTCCAGCCATGCCGCCACTTCCTCTGGGGTATCGAAAAAATACGCTCTACTTTTATGCAGGACTTTAAGCTTTACAGGATACAAAAGCATGTACTTGATTCCAGCCGTGCGCAGTCTCCTCTTGACCGCCGCATAGCTGTAGCGCTGCCTCTGCACCAGCATGGTGTAATCAGGATACGCTGTGATGGTTGCAGATGCCCTTGTTATCGTCCCACCTTTACGAAAGTATTCCGAGATCTTCTCTCTATCTTTGTAGTTCAGGATCTTTGCAATTATCGCCCGAGGGGGGCCCCAGGCCGTGGTTTCCTCATCAAGGCCCTGTGTGCTCGTTCAACAGGTTGTCGGCCCCTATCTCTTGCAGGATCATATTCTCCACATAGTCCGTGGGGTCCTGGCCTACCTCCCCCTCCGGCAGGCCAACCACGCGGATGTTGTTTTGTCTCGCCCTTCCTTCAGCTTCTTCTGCTCGGTTCTCGAGGTTAGCCACCTGCTGCTTCAGTATGTGGACCTCCTTTGCATTGCTTGAGCTGGTTTCTGTGTTGGTTTTCACCACACTCTCCAGACCACTTGTTCTTTCTGCCAGTGCTCTCACATCTTGTCACAGAAGGGTGACCTCTATTCCTACTGCATCTATTTTGGTTTCCAAGGCAGTTCTTAGGTCCGCCATTGCTGTCCCCCATGAGGTTTTCAACTCTGTTATAGCTGCTAGGATCAGGTGGTTTTCTTTTTTGCGGGGTACCTTCTACGGATGCAGCTGCCGCGCTTTGTGCCGGAGTGGTAGGAGTCTGTTGCGTCTTGGTAAAGACGTCCGTTGTGGGTTGCTTGCTCTTGGCCTTAGCTCCTCTTATCGACATCACGCAACCCTACTTGCATATCCAGGTCTAGCTCTTCCGTAGCGTGCGAGTTCTGCTTCCCCGTTCTTCTGTGTCGCCACAGGGACAGTTGGAGCTTAGGAGCGTTGTTCTCAGAGGGCTGCGGTAGATGTTGGTATGCACTGTGTTGTGGTCAGATTGGGTTGTGTCCTCCCACGTCCTCAACCGTTGTTATTTATTCCTATAGATCTTCTTTGATTCTTGGTAGGGCCTTTTGTCATCTGCACGTTCTATACCTTGTGCGCCCGTATGGGTGTTCATGCAGGTCCTGCGGGTACCATCATTAAGTGGATGCAGTACAGTTCACTTCCATTCATGGCTCTTTGTCTTCGGCCGCCATTTTCCACCGACCTTACCATCACTTTTCCCATGTGACGGTGCTCACTGAACGGAGTCTTTCCACACGCCGCCTCACGCCATCCATCCAGCTTCACTGCTGGTTCCAACAGCTATTTCTCTTTGTTTCAATGTTTTTCCGTAGTTTGCATTGTCGTAGGAAGCTTCTCATCGTCCGGATCAACAGGAGCTACCAGTGAGCATGCCAGCCTCTCATGGCTGCTAGCCAAGCCCCTGAAATGATATTCTTGTAGGCATAGACCCCAGCTGGTGATTCCGGGTGGCATTTGGGCTGTGGGTTTGCCATATATGGTGACGAGTGCCTGATGGTCTGTAATCACTGTGAAGGGCTTTCCGGATAGAAACAGGTGGATGTGCTTGCACGCCCATATGACGGCGAGGCTCTTTTTCTGCCTGAGAAAAGCGCTGTTTGGTGTCTGTCAGACTTTTGCTGGCGTGGGATACAATTTTCCTCGGGGCGTGATCACTGCCTGTGTGTTGGGCCAGCATAGCTCTGAGTCCTATAGGACTAGCATCTACTGTGACCTCTGTAGGTTGGGGTCAAAGTAAGACATGTTCACTGATGCCGCTATTTGCCTTCTGATCTGATTGAAACATTCTTGATGAGCTGGTGTCCAAGAAAACATGCTGTCTTTATTTGTAAGGTTGCAGAGTAGAGCATGCATGGACACGAAGTCTGGGAGGTATCGAGTGCAGTAGCTGACCATGAAAGGAACGGACTTGAGCAACATTTGAAGGGCGTGGAGCCTCTGTTAGGGCTTTGATCTTGTCAGGCTCTGGTTCTATGTTTTCAAAAAATGTGAGTCTTGTTTTGTTGAATGCACACTTTTCCTTGTTGAGCTTGAGGTTCGCTTCATGGAGTGCCTTATAGACTTTCAGTAGTGTGATGTCGTGAGACTCTTGTGACCTACCAAATATGGGATATTGTCACTGTAATTGATGCCGTGTGGGATGTGACTGATCAATCTCTGGATTTCCTCTTGAAAGATTTCAGCTGCAGATGAAATTCAGAGGTTGAGGTGTTTATAACGAAACAGGTCAAGGTGCATAGTGAACCAAGTGATATAATGGGATTCTTTACTGACCCTGAGCTAGTGCTACCCTTTGTTGAGGTGGATCCTCGAAAAGACACTGGCGCCGTTCAACAGATTCATGTCTGTGATATGTGGGGTTGAATGGCTTTGTTGGAGACACGCATGTCGACGCACAGTCTTACCTGTCTCTCTGGGCCTTTCTTGGGGATTGGCACCACAGGTGAGATGCATGGGGTGGGACCAACTGCAGGTTTGATGATATCAGCGCCAAGGGGTGCAGTATCTCTTTCTCCACTTTGCACTGTATTTTGAATGGTATCCCTCTGTAGAGTTGT
Organism: Ambystoma mexicanum; assembly: GCF_040938575.1. Classification (NCBI taxonomy): domain Eukaryota; kingdom Metazoa; phylum Chordata; class Amphibia; order Caudata; family Ambystomatidae; genus Ambystoma; species Ambystoma mexicanum. The sequence goes on along the minus strand of NC_090935.1, from coordinate 302,366,078 downwards.
GCAGTTGGTTTTATGGAAGAGTCTATGTGGAGGTCAATTTTCCTCCCTTTTAGTTTCCTGATCCCCTTGAATAGTGCAGAGAAGGCTGCTTCCATTTCTGCTGCTGGCGAGATGTACCTACTGGCCATCAGGTTGTATAGGACATGAATGAGCCCCATCTGGATTGCAGACCAGAAGCTGAGGATACAGCCACAGACTGCTTCGGCCTTGATAACATGGCTGGTGAAGCGTTCTTGTTTGTCCTTGTAGGTACATGTGGTCTTGAAGGCTCCAACGCAAGGTAGTGGTCGTTTGACACTGCAGGCATATATGTTCACTTGAGCCTTCTTGAGGTGGGGGGCCGTTTCATTCTGTATTCACTTTCAGGCATCACGTTTACTGTTGCGCCAGATTCTATTAAGCAGTTGAAAGCTCTCCTCCCACCCTGAGAGGTAAAGCCGGTCTGTACTCTACCCCATTGAGGTTGCCCAGGGTATAGAGGTATCCTATCTTCCTACCTTCCGAGCTAGATAGTGATTCCGACTCACTCGTCAAGGGGCAGGCTGTGCGCAGGTGGTGTACGCGCCTCCATCCTTTATACTTTGCTTCGGGCGATGGTGAGCAACGGGTTCTGGTGCTGCGCCTGTCTCTTGTGTAGTGCCTCTGTAAACACTTACCTTTTACTCTGCATGAGCACGTGGACCCACGAAACCCTGCAGGAACGAGTGGTGCAGTGTAGGGCCGTCTACTACCTCTGGATGACAAACAGCTGCCATTGGGTATGATATTGGGAATCTTACCTAGGACAAGAGTACATGTGTCATAAGCGTGGGGTAACTACCCATCTATTCCCAGCCCAGCTTTTCTCCAAAGCCCCTGTCCTCACCTTCGGTTTTAACTTATGGCGCTCTCATCCTGCTATCTGGTGCAGGCACGCATAGTTCAGAGTGAAGCATGTGCTGCTCCAGTTACTTCACTGGAGAGAAGCCCAGTCCAGCTGTGGCTAGTTGCCTTCCTCAATGTCTCTGATTTTAGTAAGCATATTCTTAATGTCTTTGGCACCTTGTTGCAATGTCCTTAGAGTCTTGTGGCAATGTCCTTAGCACCTTGTGGCAAGCGTGATGCTTGTAATGTCTTTAGTGTCTTTAGTGACTGTAATTAGAACCTTGTGGCAATGTACTTAGCTCCTTGTGGCAAAATGTGATGCTTGTAATGTCTTTGGCTCTTGATTAGCATGGGTGGTGCTGCTGAGCGAGTAATTGTAATGTTGGCACCTCTTTTGAATGCTAGATGCTGCTTTGAGCTTTTATGCCTTGTGGGATTGCATGCGTGAAGCTCCTGAGAGATTTTATGCCTTGGGAGCCCTGGGGGGCTTGTAATTAGCTTCCTTTTGATGTACGTGCTATTGCCGTGCTACTTAGCACTTGTCTTTATAAGCGTGAGACAGAAACCTTGCAATGGCTGAGCAATACGAGCAAAAAACGAGCGCGTGTCACAGCTGACTTGTTCTTTTCCTTCTTGCAGATCTGAAGTTGGAGTTTCCAGGAGCTGAGGCCGAGTGAATGCCGAAATGCGAGCTTCGCCGCAGGCCGGGTCAGCTGTTGAAGAGGACTGTAGGATTGAAGCTGGTAAGTAACATTGAGCTGACAATTCCTTGTAGATGACTGTAAAACACCGGAGCTGCCGATAAGCGTTCCGCTGCTAAAAGCAGTTCAACGCGAAGTGAGGCTGCACGCATGGATGTGGCTTAAATAGAAGGCCCACCCATGCGAACTAGACAGCCTCTCCTCATGGATGCAAATGGCACAATGGCTAATCCCCCACACTAATGTGAGATGGGGGTTTAGATTCTATGAAAGACAAGGAGCCGATTATTAGCATTACAATATTTACTCTGAAATCACAGCAGCAAAGAAAAAACTCTTACAAACAAAAAAGTTGTAAAGAACAGAACTAAATAGAGTTCAATGTCAATGTAAGGGAGCTCCCCAGTCCATCATGGAGGACAGGTCATGCCCTGCAGGAGACCAATGAGCAGGGACCGTTCCTTATAGAAGTCTATTACTCTAATCCCAACTCCTCTTTCTGTAGCTGTCTTGAACCAGATGTCCACTGCACAGATCAGATCATAAATGATAAAGGCAAATCCATCGAAGCTCTCATACCATGCACTCCATAACTGGTAACTGCGAGCCACACTCCTGATCAGAACCTCAACTGTAGCTGTAAGAACAACAAGCAAGAAGGGTGGGTGGATGGAAAGAACAACAAACCAAAGAATGTTCTCTCTTGAACCACCTGTGTACATGCGTGTCATAACTGTCATGTCATATCATATCATATCAAGGGTGGGTGGGTGGGAAAATAATCGCCTCCTTGTCTTTAATAGAATCTAAACCCCCATCTCACGTTAATGTGTGGGATTAGCCATTCTATGACAAGACAGGAAGCTCATATTATGCAAGTCGAAGCCCTTGCATCCCATTGGTACAACCAGATCAATACAATAGAGACCATATAATAAAATAATAGGAAAGAAAATGTTTTAAATACTTTCATTAAATCAATCAATGACCGCAAGAGAATTACCCAAGACTAGGCTGCCCGAATAACTGTCTTATAAGGCATAGCCAAATCCACTACAAGAAGAAAACAACAGGAAGATGTGCCAATTCCCGCGTTCCTTACAGGTCATCAAACCCAACTGGTTAAAAGAGGGGGAGAACACTGAACAAAGTTTTCCTATACTAATAGGTAGAAGCAGAATGGAAGAGAGGGGCCCCACCTGAAAAGCTAAACCTGTCAAACCGCCAACACGGAGACCTTCAGACCTCACGAGCTCTTGAAGAAGGACTCTACTACCATGACAAAAGGCAGATATTAACAAACCCGACCCTTAAGAGGCCAAACTTGGCAAGGAGAAAAAATGTATCTTACATCCAATCGTTACCATTATAGTGATATCTAACCCCCCTTGTAGATATGCCCGGTGCTTGAACCTTGTTCCCTCCTCCCTGGTTGATAAATCCCCTAGGGGATCAAAAACTAACCGAAGGAGGACCCCTAAATTCCAAAGTCTTAGCAAGACTCGAAACTGCAAAGAACTGATCACTAAACAGTTAAACTGAAGTTGCACACCAGAAGAGATCTAACCTCTATTTCAGCCAGTTTGAAGAACCTTGAAGCTCACAGCACCGTGAGCGGGCACCTCATTGTAAAAACAAACTCTTGTGAAAAACCCAAAGGTCCTCCTGCTATGCAGGAGACTAGGAGAATCAAGTCATTAACTAAATACATATCCCAGCCCTCTGGGAATCACACTGACAGACACCTTCTGATAGTTAATGTAGAGACACTGGAACGCATCGTGATAGAGGGATAGAGGGTCGTAATAACTTGGATGGGAGATTAGTATCACTCCCAGACCCCTCTATCCCACCAAGGGATATTGAGCCTTCTTAAAGGAGGAGAACCCTCCCCCACTTATCCAAGGAAAAAACCTTGCAACCCAGAAGAAGGCTACCCTGAGGACCACATTAAAGCCGCACTTTACACCCTTAAAATAAATACACTCTTGCACTTTTAACCAACCCCCTGACCGTGGACGGGCTCCACTTAACTTATTGAAATACCAGGAATTAACGCAAAGGAAATTAACTGACGGGAGGGAAATGCTAAGTGCGAGTCTGCACTGGTCACGAGCCAGAACTCCTGTAAAAAGGAAAACAGAAACCATCGGGAGTTACTCCAAGAGGTGTATATCATGATGCAATCTCCCCCAAGGATGGCGGGAAGGGGAATGAGGAGGGAAAGGACTCTGGGATAATTATCAATGCCCCATAAATGAAAGGTTGTGAAAGAAATCTGGGACCACTGTCCCCTCAAACCCTGAGGTCTGAGTCTTTGTATCTGTGTGAGGCTAACTGGCCACTAAGGGAATCAGGGGAAGGAAAAATTAAGCACATTGTGCATAGCAAAATAGCACTTATATAGTACTACGAACCCTCAGGTATACGAGAGGTGCTCATCACTACTACGAACGGTGTGTGGTGTGAAGTGTTCACTTATCGATCTCAGCAGGATAAAAGACTGATTTAGAACTTTCCAAATTAGGAACCTGTATCAGTAGGGTGAGCACGGATGTGAAAACCAGCACTCTATTTGCTGCACTGTAGTAAAATATATATGTATATATATATATATTCAGTGAAAAAACTTTGTGAAAGGGACGTTATGGTTAAGTTGTGCTACTAAAAACCTATGAAATTCAGTGAAAAAAACTTTGTTAAAGGGACGTTATGGTTCAGTTGCGCTACTAAAAACCTATGAAATTGGTTTCCTGAACACAATTGGTGTCCTGAAATGTTCGTAAATAAACAAAATGATGTGTCCTGAACAACAGTACAACTGTTCGTAGTGTTCGCTACCCAATTGAAAGTGTTCTAAGAACACAATTGGTGTCCTGAAATGTTTGTACATAAACTAAATTACACGTGTCCTGAAGAACACTATATCTGTCCTTACTGTTCGCTACCAAGTTTAAACGGTTCTAAGAACACCCGCGGTGTCCTGAAATATTCGTTTCACGTGTGATGCACTTTTAATTACTTCAGAACCCGAACAGTGTCCGTAGGACATCAATGCGCATGCGCTAACCAATCTCCGTGCACTTGGTGTCCTGCGGACAGGCGCTTCCTTCGAAGACTAGTTCGCAAACAGATCATATGACCGCGCCCACGCTCATCGTGTGTCCCGAAATGCGGACACTGTTCATGTCCCCGAACAATTTAAAAGTACATTTTCAGTTAATCCATAATATTTTTCAATAAAATCTCACCATGCCACAAGTCCCACATAGCAATCTTGAGTTTCTATATACCTTTTGAAACTTTCCGATCCTTTTTTTGTGTTCGATCTGTCCGTGCACAGTGCGCATGTCCGCGGACCGCGCACAAGCACCCCTATAAAAGACCACGGCCAAGAGCTTATTCCCATTGTGTTTCTGGCTATTCTTCAGAACACAGTGATTTTTGCTGCCACCTGCAGACTACACCATCATCGACATGGCATCGTTGGCTGCTGAACTGCCACTTGGTGCTGCAAATGCTTCAGCAACACCACCACCCCCTCCACCACCACCACCTCCCCAAGGGTCTGAAGAGGGGAACAGGACTGAGGATGCGGAGGAGGAAGAAGAGGATGATGAGAATGAGGTAGAGGAAATCCCTACTACCCGCACTAGGGGTGAGTCTTGGGTGTGGCGCTTATTTATCATTCATGGGAATGGTCCTAAGGCTCGTGCGAACCATGTTACCTGCAATGAGTGCAAAATGATACTCAGTCGCGGGAAGCACGGTAACTACAGCTTTGGGACCACTACTATGAAGCGACACCTGAGGTCATTTCACTCTGGGGCTATTCGCAGGGTTGTACCTTGCGAAGAACGTAGCAGGTTCATTTCCTCTACTTCATCCTCTGTTTCTGATCCTGTCACCACAAGGACCACCTCTGTGGGACAGCGTCTTTCTCAAGCTGCCTCACAGGCCATACAGAATGCTGATGACCCTTACCTTTCGAGGGTCACAGTTGTATGTATGTACTGTGACACAGTACTCTGCAGGGGGGAGCGACTTCGGAGTGCTTTTGAGACTATCGTCTCAGAGCACGAGAAGACCTGCTCACTACCCAAATAAAACCCACTCTACATCTTCCTCTCTCAGCTCGCCCTTTCTTATCCCTGTGGTTGGTGTCCCCCCCTTTACCCTCCTTTACCCTCCTCTCCTAGTGTGTTGTGTCTGAAAAACCAAAAAAAATACAAAATTACAAAAATAAAAAAAAAATAAGGCTCTTTTCAGAGCCGCCTTTCCCAGTTAAAAAATAGAAGTGAAAATAAATGAAGCAGGGCTCTTTGTATTTTTTAGAAGTCCGCGGACAGTTTGCGAACATTAAAAAAATTGGGTTACTACTCCATCACAAACATTGTAATTTTCTCTGGAAAGAAGTGGTGGCTCTGAAAAGAGCCTTTGGGTGGTGTTTGTAAGTCAGAAATTGTAAATGCTTAACATCTACTTCAAAATCGTTGTTGTAATTCCAAAAAAGGTCGCAATGCATTTTGTACATTTCTCAGAAAAATCTGATTGCCATCTGACTCCATCTCTGCGAAAAATGTATGTACTACAAAACATAATATTTTCATTGTGAAAAGAAGACATGCCAAAATCTCTTAGAAAGCCACAAACAGCCTTATTACATTGCGCCTTGCTTTTTCCATTTGTGGACGAAATGAAGAAGAACGAAGCCACATTTGTCTCTGCGCAATCCGTGAAAATATCACTTGAGAATTAGGAAACATGTCCATAACCTTCCTCAGTCCTTCTTTCATAGCAAATTGCAAAACAATTCCAGTCACATGCCCTAAACTGTTCCCTCCACAATGAATTACAATTATGTCTGGATGTTGCTCTGTCTCCAAAGTAGCGCAGAGAGGTAGCAAATCCACCCACTTCATTCCACGTACTCCATGCCAATGTACTTCCACATGTGGGAATCCAAGATCTACAGCTACTCCACAGCTTTCTGCATGCACCTTCAACCAATGTATCCACGAATCTCCTAAAATCCAAACAATCTGTTTTCTGAAACACACAGCTATAGCTATCTTTTGTTCTCTCAGCAAAAAGAGTATCTCAGAAAATCTCTCCTGGCACAACACACCCACCAAACTTTCCTGATCAATCCCTTTCAGTGCTTATTCTCATTTGCATGACTTCTGAACCCAAAAATCCCCAGATTTTAACTCCCGATGTCCGGGTACTACCGCCATGTCCGCGGACATATCGTAACATGAACAGCCCTTCTACCATTTCCACTACACTCTCTCTGCCATACCCTCATGGGATGTACCTCAAAAATCACATCACCATGCACCAATCACATTCAAGACCTCTACATCTAAATGCATCATCATAGATCAGCACTGCAAATGTACTCTGAATCTCTCTGAGTACAAGTGTCATATCATTGGCAAGCAGCATCTACCACAAATACTGTACAAGTCTTCAAGATTTCTACTTGCAGCTCCATGCATATCCATATGCATGAACACAAACTTCAGGTATGCATATTTTCTGTATAGTAGATGACATAGCTCTCCACCATTTTTGTTTTACAGGCGGGTGAAATCACCCGATTTTGTTTTTGGCGGGTGAGACGCCCATTGGAATGAATGGGCGTGCAGGAGGCTTGGCGGGTGAGTCTGCCCTTTACAAGGCGTGTGACACCCGCCAAAAGCGTGTGAGTTGAGAGCTATGGTAGATGAACACATTTTCAAACAGACTTTTACCTTGTAAAATCTGTAAAATGAATTTATGTACTTTTTTCAATTTCCTAAAATCAACTATCACTTATACACCTTTATACGTTTTACTTTCTTTATACACACACACTCAAATCATGTTAAACTAACATTTTTTAAATGAAATATATAGACTACATATATTCAAACAAAATTGCATGCAAACACAATCTATGTTTAAACCTTTATAAAAATACTTATACAATTTCATATTTTTTGTTTTTATTTATTTATTTACTTAATTACTTTAAATTAGACATGACATTGAGGCGCTATTACCTAGAACAGTTTACTTACAGAAATAGTGGTATTCACTAATATATTATAAATTTCACAAGACAAAGTAAAGATATTTTATTTTTGCTACAGTTAGTCATTCAATACAATTTGTTCATTAAGAACATATCATATGTACTGAACTGATGCAATGTATCTTATGTAAATAAATTAGTTTAATGGTTTTACAGAAGGCACTGAGGATTTCAATTAAAAAAATCAATATCTAAATTAAAAACAGGGCTATATACAAACAAAGTTACTAATTTGAAGATTTTACAGTTGCAGTGAAGACCAGTTTCCTGAAAAGAAGCAGCCGAATTTGAAGAAGAAAGAAAAACTAAGAAGTTACCTGTTAATTTTAAAGAAAAAGTAAGTAAAATATCACCATAATATTTATATTATTAATCAAATATACTATAACATTAATACCAGCTATTTTGGTTTCTTAAAATAGAGATTTTGTACCATTTTGTCCAAAAATTTCCATGTCGTAAACAGCGATTTACAACCAGAATGGCCCACAAATTTCTATTTTTGGACACACAAATTAGCCAACTGAACCACTACAATTTTCATATTATAGAACAAACAACTGTTTTAATTGTATACATTAGATTTACTATTTGTACTTTTCCACACCACTAGCTTACTTTTTTTTTGTCATCTGAACCCCAGTTTAGTGACACATAAATTCAAGAATACCTATCCCTACTAGTTTTAGTTCCCAATGCACAATCACACACCATTACATACATCTTTATCATCTTACTCAAACACTCATGCACACAGCACACATACAATCCAGAACACCCCAACCCATATCTTCTTTATTTTTTTCAACAGACCCTAAAGAATGCCTACAAAAAGACAACTCCGTAGAAAGCAACGCAAAATTAGAGCAAATGAAAATAAAGGTGTCCAACATAAGCATCCATCTCTAGCCGAATTTGTAAAAAAAGTTGAAACAAAACAGCTAATACAATCATTTAGTGAAACACAAGAAGTTTCAAGTACAACAACTTCGCTTCCTCTATCAAAATGTAAAACAAACCAAAAAACAATTAACAGAAAATCAGCTATCAGTACAGATAAAACTACTTCTTCAAATTTTAATATAGTGCAAAGTAAGCATACCAAGAAAAGTATTTTAGCCAAAATATACCGTCACAAAGTCCTTCAAAATCTTATAAAAACAGGAGAGAAATCAGGTTCAAAGCTTAAAACCTATCATAGGAAATTAATCTTAGAAGCATTGATGGACAGTGCAATTCTTCTCAAAAGAAATGTATTTATTTTACTGTTAAACAAAATGAAACCACTAACAAAACTAATAACTAAATTACAAAAAAGACTTCTCAATAAGCGAAATGTCAACAGAAAGAACTTCTTAAGTATCTACGGAGGTGAATGGAATCACACTACGAGCACAGAACCATATTTTAATGAAGAAGCGTACAAACAAAAGCAAACGAATACAATTGCCATAAATAGCAGTGGTCGAGGTTATGAAAAAGTGAATAATACCATAATGGAACAAGAAGTACTCCTTACAAAAATATGCCCTGAAAACTTAGAATTACCCCTCCATTCAACTGAATCAGAACGTCTAGTGTACAAATGGCCATGCACGTCAATGTGTAACATTCCCAAACAATGTTTCAAATCTTTACACCAATTCCTCAATAAATATGTAAAAAGCAAAGACAAAATCAAAATTAAATTACTGCAAAATATAGATACCTGTCCAGCGTGCAAGTACACAGGACTACAAGGACATTCATTGGCCTGCATTACAGGACCTACTTGTAAAACCACTTTCCATGATATCAAAAGGATATCAACACATCATTCAACTATAAGAAATCTAGTCTATAAACTGTACTATGCTAAAAGTCCTGCTTTAGCACTAGCAAAGTTAAATAACATCCTTCTACATGGTACAGCAAAAGACCTACTTGAAGAAATTCACTATACCCAGAAACAATATTTTGGAAGTGAAAGCCATTTACAGAATGAAATAGCTTTAAACCAATTAAGCAACAATTCTACACATGGCAAACTTTTGCTAAACACATACAAAAAAGAAATACTACAATTTAAAAGTACATCAGCTGAAGTACCAAACCATGTATATGTATGTTGCCGTAGAATCTTTTATAAAAGTAACACAAAAACTGTCGACCTATCATACAAAATAGAAGACAATGAAGATTCTAAATGGTTTAGCTCTCTACCTTCTAGCAGAAAACAAATATGAAATAACTGAGCCCTTAATACTTTGCAGTTATTGCACTACAAAACTTGACAACAACCAAACTCCTTCACGTTCTATCACAAATAATTTGGAATTATACCCAGTACCAAAACCTCTACAACAACTTAATTTATATGAGAGCATCATAATTCAAACAGTACACCCATTTCAAGCAATAATACGCCTTCAACCAAAAACAGCAAAATTACCTCCCTCTGAATTGGTAAAAGGCATTCGTGGAAAAGTAGTTTATTTAACATTAAATCTAAAAGAAAATGCGCATACTCTAGGAGTGCAACGTCCAATGCAGCAATCTTTAATTATATTAGTAAATGGAGTACCTACAAAAGACAAAAAAATATGGCAACAGCTGGTAGATTTATGTAAAGTTAGACAAGCCTTCCAATATCTTAAATAGAATAATGAATATTACAAAGAAATTAATATTGAAGAAAACTTGAAAGATACAACTGAAATAATTCAAGAAACACAAGAAGCTGGTCAATTTGAGCTACTAGATCCTGCTACAATATCAAATACTTTAGACCATTATACAATTCATCCTTTGCACTGTAATGACACCGTACAAGATGTACTAGAAACTTACCAAATGCGTCAAACAAAAGGATCGCCAATCAGTATATGGGAAAAAAGTACAGAAGCACGTGCTTTTCCTCTACTCTTTCCTACTGGCAAAGGAGGAAGGTATGATGATAGACCTATTCAAATATCAGCTTCAGAAAACCGCTCATTACGGATGTATTCTGAAGATCCCAGATTTAAACAAAATGTGGAATACATATTCCACCTACTCTTTGAAAGTGAACTAGCAACTTTATGTTACGGAGTTGCACACATATTAAAATCAGGATCACACTTTCAAAATATGACAGCTACACAATTATTAGAGAAAGTGCAACAAAAGGATGAGGTTTTACAATCAAATATTACAAATCTATTAGCAAATATGCGTGGTACTAAAGAGTACTGGTTTCGACGTCATGGAGATGTACGTTATATGATCAGAAACCTTGGCCCACCCACTTGGTTTGTTACATTAAGTTGTGCAGAATATGCATGGGAAGATTTACATGATTTCCTACGCATATCAAATAAAAACAAAACAAACAAAGATATTCTAACACCTGGAGAACTTTGTTCTTTGGATCCTGTTAATGTTTCAAGATATTTTCACCATCGCTTCATTGCTATGCTACATTTTATTTGTAATAAAACTGTTCCTCCCCTTGGAGAAGTGCAACACTTCTTTTGCAGAAAAGAATACCAAGCCAGAGGAGCACCACATACCCACATGCTTTTATGGATTAAAGATGCTCCTAAATTTGGTCAAGACAGTGATGCCACTGTTTTACAGTTTATTGAAAAATATGTCACTTGTGAAATTCCATCAGAAGCCACAAATAGTGATCTTCGTGCACATATTTTACAATTTCAAAGACACAAATGTGGAAAATATTGTCGTCGCAAATACAAAAACAAAGGCAAATACTACACCAAATGCCGATTTGGTTTCCCAAGACCAGTTACAAATACAGGTCAAGTAAACAACCTCATGTCTTCAGTTAGACATACTGTTAAAGGAAAGTCACCTAAAAATACATATTACATAAAAAGAAAAGAAGAAGAAAAATATATCAATGATTATAATGCAATCATTGCCCACTTATGGAATGCAAACATAGATGTGCAGTACATTGCAGACAATTCTACTGCAGTTGCACGATATGTCACAGCATACTTAACTAAAGCAGAAAAGACAGAGCTCCAAGACCTCTGGAATGACCTGTCATCAGATAAAACAGTATCTCAGAAATTATACAGCTTGGGCATAAAAATGCTCACCCACAGAGAATGTGGATCTTATGAAGCAGCTGATCGTTTAACTGGTACTTCATTGTATGGTAAATCTGAAAATATAGTATGGCTAAGTCTTGGTCCAGCTAAATCTAGAAAAAGCGTTCTAAAATCATATGAAGATATAGAAACAATAGCCAAACATGATCCCAACAGCCAAGACATTTTAAAAAACAATTTATTGGACACATACTACCCAAACAGAAGTAATACTTTGGAAAACATGTGTCTATACCAAATAGCCCAAAACTACACATACAAAAATAATATGAAAAAAAAGGTAAATATAGAGTGACAGACTGTGAAGGCAGCTTAGTTAAACTCACTAAACCAAATTTAATTAATCATATCAAATTGTCATTGAAGACTCCTCAACATAAAGAAGTATATTACATGTCCCTGCTACAACTCTTCAAACCATGGAGAAAAGAAGAACAATTACTAGATAACTATGACTCATATGAGGATGCTTTCAAAGCAAATGAAAGCACTATAACTGATGTAAACTTTACACAGTACAAAACAATGTTGCACAATGAACAGCAACATGAAGAAGAACTCCAAGCCCAACTAGATAAGGATACTCCTGACAGTAGTCAACCTTCTGTAACAGGAAGCCAAGAACCACTGGGAGAACCACTAATGACAAATGAGGCAGAAGTAGCTATGATAGAAGTAGAAAACACCATGTGTCAGTATGAAGATAGGAAGACTTAACTATACTACAATTAAAACTAAACAATTAGCAAAGTAGCATTTTTCAAGAAGTAACAAAACAAATTGCACATGGTGTAAAACATGAAAATAAAGAATGTTCCTGCCATAATTATAAACCTATACTACTGTACGTCAGTGGTGAAGCTGGTTCTGGCAAAACATTCCTAATCAAAATCATTAGTAAGTTTCTTCAACAATTGACAAACAACAAACTGTCAGCTGTTGTCACTGCCCCCACAGGTTTAGCTGAATACAACATAGGTGGTGTTACATTACACCGATTACTACTATTACCAGTAGAACACCAGAACAAATTAGACTATTACAAACTTTCTGCAGAAGCTGCAATGGAATTACGCAGAGTATTGAAACAAATGAAAATGCTACTAATAGATGAAGTGAGCATGGTCTCCAACCTGATGTTAGCTTTGATTCACCTCAGATTACAAGAAGTACTCAAAACAGACTATGAAGAGCTCTTTGCAGGAAAACACATTATTGTTTTTGGAGATCTGCTTCAATTAACACCAGTAAAAGGTGAACCTATTTTTAAAACATTAGGGCACAAACTCTGCCATAAAACTGTTGGCAGCATTGGAAATGTCAACCTTTGGAAACATTTCCAATACAGAAAATTAACAGAAAACATGCGCTAATCTGCAGATCTAACTTATGCCAACATTTTAAAAAGTTTGAGAGTTGGTATACTTTCTAAAGAAGAAGAAGCAACATTGAAAACCCGGCACATGAATGCACTTTATGGCGATAATGCATGTGCTACAGATGTTATGGAAATATTAGCCCACAAAAATGTCAATTGTATGGCCTTAATGCCAACTATTGCAAGCTGTTTCAAATTCAATGAAATCATGTTAAGTAAATAAATGCAACCAATAATGGAAATTAGCGCCACAGACAAACTAGATGTACATGGTATGACACTACCCATGAGTGACCAAGCCACAACAAGACTAAATAATTTAGAAAAATCAATCTCAAACACAGCAGGCTTAGAAAAGATGTTAAAATTATCCTTAAATTGCAGAGCAATGCTTAAACGTAACCTTGACCTGGACCAAGGACTAGTTAATGGAGCACTGGGTACAGTTGTTGGCTTTCAAACATACCCACGTGACAACAAAATTCAGTTTGTCAATATACTCTTTGACAAACTTTCAGAAGTAAAACGGATAGGACGCTCAACAGCTAGATTCCTTCTTTTCAAAGATATGTATGTACGCAGAGAACAATTTTCTCTAACTCTTGCATACGCAGTCACAATTCATAAATCACAAGGTCTTACCCTAGAAAAAGCAATGATAGATATTGGTAACACAGTCTTTAAAGAAGGCATGAGCTACGTAGCACTATCACGCTTACGTACACTTGACGGTCTATTTCTAATCAACTTTGATGCAAGTAAAGTAAACGCTGATATTCCTTGCATTTTAGAATATAATAGACTTCGCTCACTATACACTCCCCATCTAAGCACATATTCTGTTCCACAAAAACTAAAACGTTGTAAAAGAAACCTAAATCAAACAGAAATGCAACAGAACGTCACGGCAAATCCTCCAAAGAGAGTAAAAGAAACTAATACTTCATCAAGTACCACAAACAAAAAAGAATCAATTAGAGAAAGTAAACCAGGTACTTCTTTAAAGAAGGAAGACACACTCCAAAAAAAGCAGTTAGATACAGAACTACCTGGACCATTTAAATTCTCAAATATAGTTGGTGTAAGTTGCTATGCAAATGTAGCAATGAATAATCTATTTCAATTACCACCAATTGTTGACAACATTTACTCACACAGTACAGACCCATTGTGTTTGCAAATGTTAGTACTTCACTGAAATGCAGCAAACAATCCTGACAACACATATAGTGTTTTTGGAATAAGACGACAATTGGACTACTGTGCTGGAATGGTGAAATTCACTATAAACTCACAGGAAGATCCACAAGAATTTCTAATGTACTTACTACAAGTACTGGAAAACAAAAACATACCTATAAATGAAATCTTTCAGATTTCATAGATGTGGAAACATACATTCACTCTCTGCAACAATGTGACACAAGAAGAAATCCCCAATGAACGCTTCATATATATATCAATACCAAATTGTGAATCCATTCCATTTCAGCAACTTGTACAAAATGCAAACCATGGTAGATTATGCTCTACTTGCAATTCAGATAATCGCTCCACGTTAGTAATACAAACACATAGTAAATACGTAATACTAATGCTTCTACGTTACAATGCAGATGGTACCAAAAACAACTGCAAGCTGTTTGATATTTGACACATGGTCAAATATCACTTGGTAAGAAAACCTTCACAACAAGAGGTATAATCTACCACGCAGGAGCCACAACCAATTCAGGGCACTGCACTGCATACATAAAAAAGAAATGCGGATGGTTTGAATGTAATGATAGTACCATTACTCTAAAGCAGAGATTACCGGCAAATCTTGCAAATGCTTATTTGATGTCCTTAAAACCAAAATTTTATAAATAAACTGTATTTAAAACTTTAAGTAAATGTGTGTTACAAAAATATAAACTGTTAGAATACTCCAAAAGCTATCTAACGGCTCAAAGATTCTACAACAACTAATCAGATAAATGAATACCACTAAATTAGACCAAAAAATACACAGTTAGAATACGCCAATTGGTATCTAACTGTCCCAAAATTATAAATTTGTGTTAAAATAATATAAACTGTTAGAATACTCCAAAAGCTATCTAACAGCTCAAAGATTCTACAACAACCAATCAGATAAATGAATACCACTAAATTAGGCCAAAAAATACACAGTTAGAATACGCCAATTGGTATCTAACTGTCCCAAAATTTAAAATATCCAAATAGGTAAATCAAAACCACTAAAATATATTAAAAAAATAGACAGTTAGAATATGCCAATTGGTATCTACCTGCTCCAAAATTTTATAATATCAAAACAAATGAAGAATCTGTTACTGCTCCAAAAAAAATACAACAAAGCAAAGTATAAAGCATTAGCCAGAAACAACAAGTGAACACTGAAAACAAACAAACAAATAAACTGTAGCATAACAGAAAAAAGGTTTTTTTTAATCCAACATGGATTTTTTTTTCTCCCGCAGACCCAATGATTTTAGCAACAAATACAGAAACTGAGCAAATTGCACAGTACTCTGATTTGTACTCTACTAAATATGAGGGTCGAAAAAAAATAAAAGTATATTGCTTATACAATGTAATAAGTCATTACAAAATACTAATACTAACATGCTATTTTCTTTTATCACAGAAATGAAGAAGAAAAACATGGACTCCCATTACTAGACCAAACAGTAAGTATACAATAATAAGGACAACCATAGCAGCATATCACATCCATAGTATCTAATACCTTTGTTCCTTATACATTTGTTTTTCACCCAAAGTTATAAGCAAATATGAATGTGATATGCTGCGGTGGTTGTTGCCAGGGCATAAAATCTTGGGTGCATGGCCAAATGGCCATGCACCCAAGACTCTATGCCCTGGCAACAACCACCGCAGCACATCACATCCATAGAGTCAAACATTTCAACTATGATCTATGGGAAACTTTTAATGTCCGCGAACAATGTGAGTGTTCTTAGAACACTTTGAACTTGCCAGCGAACAATACGGACACCGTTTTCAGGACACCCCCCACGAACATTTCAGGACAACGCGATAGTTCTTTCAACACTTTCAACTTAACAACGAACAATATGGACAGCGTCCTAAGGACACCCCCTACGAACATTCCAGGACATCGGGAGTGTTCTTAGAAGCGTCTTCAGACCACCACCATCTTGTTTATTTGCGAACATTTCAGGACACCGCGAGTGTTCTTAGGACACATTCAACTTGACAAAGAACAATACGGACAGCGTCCTCAGGACACCCCCTACGAACACTCCCCGGACACCGCAAGTGTTCTTAGAAGCGTCTTCAGAACACCCCCATTTTGTTTATTTGTGAACATTTCAGGACACCGCGAGTGTTCTTAGGACACATTTAACTTGACAGAGAACAATACGGACAGCGTCCTCAGGACACCCCTTACGAACACTCCCCGGACACAGCGAGTGTTCCTAGAAGCAATACGGACAGCGTCCTCAGGACACCCCCTACGAACACTCCCCGGACACAGCGAGTGTTCTTAGAAGCGTCTTCAGAACACCCCCATTTTGTTTATTTGCGAACATTTCAGTACACCGCAAGTGTTCTTAGGACACATTCAACTTGACAGAGAACAATACGGACAGCGTCCTCAGGACACCCCCTACAAACACTCCCCGGACACCGCGAGTGTTCTTAGAAGCGTCTTCAGAACACCCCCATTTTGTTTATTTGCAAACATTTCTTAGGACACATTCAACTTGACAGAGAACAATACGGACAGCGTCCTCAGGACACCCCCTACGAACACTCCCCGGACACCGCGAGTGTTCTTAGAAGCGTCTTTAGAACACCCCCATTTTGTTTATTTGCGAACATTTCAGGACACCGCAAGTGTTCTTAGAACACATTCAACTTGACAGAGAACAATACGGACAGCGTCCTCAGGACACCCCCTACGAACACTCCCCGGACACCGCGAGTGTTCTTAGAAGCGTCTTCAGAACACCCCCATTTTGTTTATTTGCGAACATTTCTTAGGACACATTCAACTTGACAGAGAACAATACGGACAGCGTCCTGAGGACACCCCCTACGAACACTCCCCGGACACCGTGAGTGTTCTTAAAAGCGTCTTCAGAACACCCCCAGTTTGTTTATTTGCGAACATTTCAGGACACCGCAAGTGTTCTTAGAACACATTCAACTTGACAGAGAACAATACGGACAGCGTCCTCAGAACAACCCCTACAAACATTTCAGGACACCGGGAGTGTTCTCAAAAACGTCTTCAGAACACCCCCATTTTGTTTATTTGCGAACATTTCAGGACACCGCGCGTGTTCTTAGAACACATTCAACTTGACAGAGAACAATAGGGACAGCGTCCTCAGGACACCACCTACGAACACTCCCCCGACACCGCGAGTGTTCTTAGAACAGTTTCACTTTGCTTGCGAACAAAACAGACACATATTGACTCCTTAGAACACCCCCTAGTCAGTTTATTTAGAACATTTCAGAACAACCGTGATGGCCGCAAACAAATCGAACACAAAAAGAACGTCTAACACATAAAACACACAACTTTCATTCTATCTCATACACTCCCACCCTCCCCAAACACTCCTACACACCAACACACTCTACAAAATACACATTTTGAACAAAGTTTCACCGCGCTGTCCGGGGACGTCCGCGAATCCAATATGGCGGGCGCTACCGAAAAATCTGACGCGCTTCACGCTCCACGCCGTCCAATCAGCGAACACTTTGCATGTCCGCGAACATCACGCAAGACGATTGGCCAATCAGGACACTTTCCGCAGAGCGAACAGGGAAGTGTATCCGCAAACCGAACACAGATATCACTAATTTTTTTTGACCTACTTTTTGGTCATTTTAAAAAAAACTACTGGACGGATTTTCACCAATTTGCAAAAGCACGCTTTCGGGACCAAGCCGCTGCTCCTGGTCCAAATTTGGTGGAAATCCGTCCAGCGGTTGGGCTGTATGCGCGAGCAAAAATGTTTTCCCATTCACTCTATGGAGAGTGAGTATAATGTATACAAATATGAGCATATAAAGGGAAGGTAGAGTAATAAAAATAAAACTATGAGAAAGTGCTGATAACTTTAATGATTATCTTCATGCACAGAAAGGATTGCTCTCTTTCAAGCCTGTATCTTCCGCTATGTACATGTTTGATATGATGTGACAGGACCCTAAGTCTACAAATATAGTACCTTTTCAATTTTTACTTCCTGACTGTTACTGAAGAAAACTATGTGGCTTCGATATGTCAGTAAAGGATAAAAAGGGAGAGCCAGCCATGTGATGTCATCAGTTATGTCATCAATGACATTTGTGATGTCATCTTTGATGTCCTGGGTGTTAGTGTTAGCAGTGCACGGTGGCGCGAGTTATGGTTGCTTATGTTACCATAACTGGCGAATTTCAGGAGTTTTTCGGTTTTACTTTGAGCCATAACGTCCCTTTAACAAAGTTTTTTCACTGAATTTCATAGGTTTTTAATAGCGCAACTTAACCATAACGTCCCTTTAACAAAGTTTTTTTAATATCACGCAAACAATATACAAACCTGGCGTGCAAAAACCAACTTCTACAGATGGCTTTACACAGAATGTTGCAAAGTAAGAATTTATGCTCGTTCACAGTGAAGGTCAGCTGCTTCCATTTTTTTCTCGGGCCCCGGAGAGGCTCACGAAGCGGACTATAAGGTTGCATTGTGTTTTGACCTTGACAGACAGAGATTGTGATGAAAGAATTCTCTTGAAAGAGTGTTGCTAAAACGTAAGAGAAGATAAAGATGAAATTTCTGAAACGAAACCACTTTTACATATTATATCACTATACGAAAGATCGTTGGCACACACGGAGTCGTATTTTGGGACTTCACCACTCGTAGACAATGGAAATTGCAATTGTACTGTAAGTAACCCGTTAGATTACTTTATACCAAATATAATTACAATAGCGTAGCATTAAAGACCGCTCAAGTTGGACTTGTTCGTTGAAAGTGGCATAATGTTTTCTACCGCGCACTATCACCGCCAAATTGATCCCCGGTCGTTTAGAGGGCTCTGAAAAAGGCAGACGACACAGGGTGGGTTAATAGAAATAATTTAACCGGTCTATAGGCGGTCAAGCGCTCTACTCGCTGTGCCACTTCACTGTAGCCTGTCAAGTGGCAGAGCGAGTACAGCGCTCGCTTTGACATCCGTGCACAGCTTGCTAACGCAAGTTTGAATCCCGGCAAGGCGAAACTCAGCCTTTTTCCTTCCGTGGTCGATAAATGAGCACCACACACCGTGGTTAATAATAAGCACCGCTTACATACCTCACGGTTCTTAGCGCTATATGAATGGAAAAATATTATTATTTTATTATTAACATACTCTGTTGCACTATCTTCGATAGCAAATAGTTTCACGCCCTAATAAATAAAATTATGATTTTTAATGAAGATCGGCTGGTGAGACTAATTTATGTTTTTTAAAACAGGTACGTGGCCCCATTTTGTCTATGTCACGATTTACAGACTCCAGCGGATGGGGTTTTCAACTGCCAGGTGCAAGTCCAAATATGCAACTTCATGACCCTCACCATTTTATGGGACAATCACCAAGGACCAATATGCCCTTACGCAGTACTAGCTGCTACAAACAACATACCAACCAATAGGGTGGTCTAATGGCTCGTTGTTGGAGCAACCTTCCGATTATCAGAGCGACCATTTAGTGCTTTTATCATAAACCAACAGCCTATCTACCGCAAAGGAACAACGCGTGGTTCCAAATAAACTTTTGCTGATGACAGCAGAGACAATAGCAAATCGCTGAATATTGACTACATGCTATGCTACATTTTATTTGTAATAAAACTGTTCCTCCCCTTGGAGAAGTGCAACACTTCTTTTGGAGAAAAGAATACCAAGCCAGAGGAGCACCACATATCCACATGCTTTTATGGATTAAAGATGCTCCTAAATTTGGTCAAGACAGTGATGTCACTGTTTTACAGTTTATTGAAAAATATGTCACTTGTGAAATTCCATCAGAAGCCACAAATAGTGATCTTCATGCACACATTTTACAATTTCAAAGACACAAATGTGGAAAATATTGTCGTCGCAAATACAAAAACAAAGGCAAATACTACACCAAATGCCGATTTGGTTTCCCTAGACCAGTTACAAATACAGGTCAAGTAAACAACCTCATGTCTTCAGTTAGACATACTGTTAAAGGAAAGTCACCTAAAAATACATATTACATAAAAAGAAAAGAAGAAGAAAAATATATCAATGATTATAATGCAATCATTGCCCACTTTTGGAATGCAAACATAGATGTGCAGTACATTGCAGACAATTCTACTGCAGTTGCATGATATGTCACAGCATACTTAACTAAAGCAGAAAAGACAGAGCTCCAAGACCTCCGGAATGACCTGTCATCAGATAAAACAGTATCTCAGAAATTATACAGCTTGGGCATAAAAATGCTCACCCATAGAGAATGTGGATCTTATGAAGCAGCTGATCGTTTAACTGGTACTTCATTGTATGGTAAATCTGAAAATATAGTATGGCTAAGTCTTGGTCCAGCTAAATCTAGAAAAAGAGTTCTAAAATCATATGAAGATATAGAAACAATAGCCAAACATGATCCCAACAGCCAAGACATTTTAAAAAAACAATTTATTGGACACATACTACCCAAACAGAAGTAATACTTTGGAAAACATGTGTCTATACCAAATAGCCCAAAACTACACATACAAAAATAATATGAAACCCGATGAAAAAAAAGGTAAATATAGAGTGACAGACTACGAAGGCAGCTTAGTTAAACTCACTAAACCAAATTTAATTAATCATATCAAATTGTCATTGAAGACTCCTCAACATAAAGAAGTATATTACATGTCCCTGTAACAACTCTTCAAACCATGGAGAAAAGAAGAACAATTACTAGATAACTATGACTCATATGAGGATGCTTTCAAAGCAAATGAAAGCACTATAACTGATGTAAACTTTACACAGTACAAAACAATGTTGCACAATGAACAGCAACATGAAGAAGAACTCCAAGCCCAACTAGATAAGGATACTCCTGACAATAGTCAACCTTCTGTAACAGGAAGCCAAGAACCACTGGGAGAACCACTAATAACAAATGAGGCAGAATTAGCTATGATAGAAGTAGAAAACACCATGTGTCAGTATGAAGATAAGGAAGACTTAACTATACTACAATCAAAACTAAACAATGAGCAAAGTAGCATTTTTCAAGAAGTAACAAAACAAATTGCACATGGTGTAAAACATGAAAATAAAGAATGTTCCTGCCATAATTATAAACCTCTACTACTGTACGTCAGTGGTGAAGCTGGTTCTGGCAAAACATTCCTAATCAAAATCATTAGTAAGTTCCTTCAACAATTGACAAACAACAAACTGTCAGCTGTTGTCACTGCCCCCACAGGTTTAGCTGCCTACAACATAGGTGGTGTTACATTACACCGATTACTACTATTACCAGTAGAACACCAGAACAAATTAGACTATTACAAACTTTCTGCAGAAGCTGCAATGGAATTACGCAGAGTATTGAAACAAATGAAAATGCTACTAATAGATGAAGTGAGCATGGTCTTCAACCTGATGTTAGCTTTGATTCACCTCAGATTACAAGAAGTACTCAAAACAGACTATGAAAAGCTCTTTGCTGGAAAACACATTATTGTTTTTGGAGATCTGCCTCAATTAACACCAGTAAAAGGTGAACCTATTTTTAAAACATTAGGGCACAAACTCTGCCGTAAAACTGTTGGCAGCATTGGAAATGTCAACCATTGGCAACATTTCCAATACAGAGAATTAACAGAAAACATGCGCCAATCTGCAGATCTAACTTATGCCAACATTTTAAAAAGTTTGATATACTTTCTAAAGAAGCAGAAGCAACATTGAAAACCCGGCACATGAATGCACTTTATGGCGATAATGCATGTGCTACAGATGTTATGGAACAAGTAGCCCACAAAAATGTCAATTGTATGGCTTTAATGCCAACTCTTGCAAGCTGTTTCAAATTCAATGAAATCATGCTAAGTAAATAAATGCAACCAATAATGGAAATTAGCGCCACAGACAAACTAGATGTACATGGTATGACACTACCCATGTGTGACCAAGCCACAACAAGACTAAATAATTTAGAAAAATCAATCTCAAACACAGCAGGCTTAGAAAAGATGTTAAAATTATCCTTAAATTGCAGAGTAATGCTTAAACGTGACCAAGCCACAACAAGACTAAATAATTTAGAAAAATCAATCTCAAACACAGCAGGCTTAGAAAAGATGTTAAAATTATCCTTAAATTGCAGAGTAATGCTTAAACGTAACCTTGACGTGGACCAAGGACTAGTTAATGGAGCACTGGGTACAGTTGTTGGCTTTCAAACATACCCAGATGACAACAAAATTCAGTTTGACAATATACTCTTTGACAAACTTTCAGAAGTAAAACGGATAGGACGCTCAACAGCTAGATTCCTTCTTTTCAAAGATATGTATGTACGCAGAGAACAATTTTCTCTAACTCTTGCATACGCAGTCACAATTCATAAATGACAAGGTCTTACCCTAGACAAAGCAATGATAGATATTGGTAACACAGTCTTTAAAGAAGGCATGAGCTACGTAGCACTATCACGCTTACGTACACTTGACGGTCTATTTCTAATCAACTTTGATGCAAGTAAAGTAAACGCTGATATTCCTTGCATTTTAGAATATAATAGACTTCGCTCACTATACACTCCCCATCTAAGCACATATTCTGTTCCACAAAAACTAAAACGTTGTAAAAGAAAACTAAATCAAACAGAAATGCAACAGGACGTCACTGCAAATCCTCCAAAGAGAGTAAAAGAAACTAATACTTCATCAAGTACCACAAACAAAAAAGGATCAATTGGAGAAAGTAAACCAGGTACTTCTTTAAAGAAGGAAGACAAACTCCAAAAAAAGCAGTTAGATACAAAACAACCTGGACCATTTAAATTCTCAAATATAGTTGGTGTAAGTTGCTATGCAAATGTAGCAATGAATATTCTATTTCAATTACCACCAATTGTTGACAACATTTACTCACACAGTACAGACCCATTGTGTTTGCAAATGTTAGTACTTCACAGAAATGCAGCAAACACTCCTGACAACACATATAGTGTTTTTGGAATAAGACGACAATTGGACTACTGTGCTGGAATGGTGAAATTCACTATAAACTCACAGGAAGATCCACAAGAATTTCTAATGTACTTACTACAAGTATTGGAAAACAAAAACATACCTATAAATGAAATCTTTCAGATTTCATACATGTGGAAACATACACGCACTCTCTGCAACAATGTGACACAAGAAGAAATCCCCAATGAACGCTTCATGTATATATCAATACCAAATTGTGAATCCATTCCATTTCAGCAACTTGTACAAAATGCAAACCATGGTAGATTATGCTCTACCTGCAATTCAGATAATCGCTCCACGTTAGTAATACAAACACATAGTAAATACGTAATACTAATGCTTCTATGTTACAATGCAGATGGTACCAAAAACAACTGCAAGCTGACTGGATTCACACATGGTCAAATATCACTTGGTAAGAAAACCTTCACAACAAGAGGTATAATCTACCACGCAGGAGCCACAACCAATTCAGGGCACTACACTGCATACATAAAAAAGAAATGTGGATGGTTTGAATGTAATGATAGTACCATTACTCTAAAGCAGAGATTACCAGCAAATCTTACAAACGCTTATTTGATGTCCTTAAAACCAAAATTTCATAAATAAACTGTATTTAAACCTTTAAGTAAATGGGCCTCATTACAACTCAGGCGGTAAGGGGTTTACGGCAGCGTTAACAGCGCCGACCCTTACCGCCTGATTACGAGGTCCCCTAGCGCCATGGTGCTTTTAACACCTGCTTTTAGCAGGTGTTAAAATCCATGGCGCTAAGGGACCATGGAGTTAATTACGCCACCGTAATTTACGGTGGCGTAATTAACGCCTTCCCCACTCCCATTATGCCCTATGGGGCAAAAATGGGAATGGGGAAGGGTAAATGGGGATTGGGGACTTACCGCCCCGCCTAGGTCGGAATGGGGCGGTAAATCCGCCAACCACCATGGCGTAAACGTAGTTTACGTCATGGTGGTAAAGTCACGGCCCAGGCGGTAACTTACCGCCTGGGTCGTAATGAGGCCCAATGTGTGTTACAAAAATATAAACTGTTAGAATACTCCAAAAGCTATCGAACGGCTCAAAGATTCTACAACAACTAATCAGATAAATGAATACCACTAAATTAGACCAAAAAATACACAGTTAGAATACGCCAATTGGTATCTAACTGTCCCAAAATTATAAATTTGTGTTAAAATAATATAAACTGTTACAATACTCCAAAAGCTATCTAACAGCTCAAAGATTCTACAACAACTAATCAGATAAATGAATACCAGTAAATTAGGGCAAAAAATACACAGTTAGAATACGCCAATTGGTATCTAACTGTCCCAAAATTTAACAATATCCAAATAGGTAAATCAAAACCACTAAAATATATTAAAAAAATAGACAGCTAGAATATGCCAATTGGTATCTACCTGCTCCAAAATGTTATAATATCAAAACAAATGAAGAATCTGTTACTGCTCCAAAAAAAATACAACAAAGCAAAGTATAAAGCATTAGCCAGAAACAACAAGTGAACACTGAAAACAAACAAACAAATAAACTGTAGCATAACAGAAAAAAGGTTTTTTTTAATCCAACATGGATTTTGTTTTCTCCCGCAGACCCAATGATTTTAGCAACAAATACAGAAACTGAGCAAATTGCACAGTACTCTGATTAGTACTCTACTAAATATGAGGGTCGAAAAAAAATAAAAGTATATTGCTTATACAATGTAATAAGTCATTACAAAATACTAATACTAACATGCTATTTTCTTTTATCACAGAAATGAAGAAGAAAAACATGGACTCCCATTACTAGACCAAACAGTAAGTATACAATAATAAGGACAACCATAGCAGCATATCACATCCATAGTATCTAATACCTTTGTTCCTTATACATTTGTTTTTCACCCAAAGTTATAAGCAAATATGAATGTGATATGCTGCGGTAGTTGTTGCCAGGGCATAAAATCTTGGGTGCATGGCCAAATGGCCATGCACCCAAGACTCTATGCCCTGGCAACAACCACCGCAGCACATCACATCCATAGAGTCAAACATTTCAACTATGATCTATGGGAAACTTTTAATGTCCGCGAACAATGTGAGTGTTCTTAGAACACTTTGAACTTGCCAGCGAACAATACGGACACCGTTTTCAGGATACCCCCTACGAACATTTCAGGACAACGCGATAGTTCTTACAACACTTTCAACTTAACAACGAACAATCTGGACAGCGTCCTAAGGACACCCCCTACGAACATTCCAGGACATCGGGAGTGTTCTTAGAAGCGTCTTCAGACCACCACCATCTTGTTTATTTGCGAACATTTCAGGACACCGCGAGTGTTCTTAGGACACATTCAACTTGACAAAGAACAATACGGACAGCGTCCTCAGGACACCCCCTACGAACACTCACCGGACACCGCAAGTGTTCTTAGAAGCGTCTTCAGAACACCCCCATTTTGTTTATTTGTGAACATTTCAGGACACCGCGAGTGTTCTTAGGACACATTCAACTTGACAAAGAACAATATGGACAGCGTCCTCAGGACACCCCCTACGAACACTCCACGGACACTGGGAGTGTTCTTAGAAGCGTCTTCAGACACCACCATCTTGTTTATTTGCGAACATTTCAGGACACCGCGAGTGTTCTTAGGACACATTCAATTTGACAAAGAACAATACGGACAGCGTCCTCAGGACACCCCCTACGAACACTCCCCGGACACCGCGAGTGTTCTTAGAAGCGTCTTCAGAACACCCCCATTTTGTTTATTTGTGAACATTTCAGGACACCGCGAGTGTTCTTAGGACACATTTAACTTGACAGAGAACAATACGGACAGCGTCCTCAGGACACCCCCTACGAACACTCCCCGGACACAGCGAGTGTTCTTAGAAGCAATACGGACAGCGTCCTCAGGACACCCCCTACGAACACTCCCCGGACACAGCGAGTGTTCTTAGAAGCGTCTTCAGAACACCCCCATTTTGTTTATTTGCGAACATTTCAGTACACCGCAAGTGTTCTTAGGACACATTCAACTTGACAGAGAACAATACGGACAGCGTCCTCAGGACACCCCCTACAAACACTCCCCGGACACCGTGAGTGTTCTTAGAAGCGTCTTCAGAACACCCCTATTTTGTTTATTTGCAAACATTTCTTAGGACACATTCAACTTGACAGAGAACAATACGGACAGCGTCCTCAGGACACCCCCTACGAACACTCCCCGGACACCGCGAGTGTTCTTAGAAGCGTCTTCAGAACACCCCCATTTTGTTTATTTGCGAACATTTCAGGACACCGCAAGTGTTCATAGAACACATTCAACTTGACAGAGAACAATACGGACAGCGTCCTCAGGACACCCCCTACGAACACTCCCCGGACACCGCGAGTGTTCTTAGAAGCGTCTTCAGAACACCCCTATTTTGTTTATTTGCGAACATTTCTTAGGACACATTCAACTTGACAGAGAACAATACGGACAGCGTCCTGAGGACACCCCCTACGAACACTCCCCGGACACCGCGAGTGTTCTTAGAAGCGTCTTCAGAACACCCCCATTTTGTTTATTTGCGAACATTTCAGGACACCGCGAGTGTTCTTAGAACACATTCAACTTGACAGAGAACAATACGGACAGCGTCCTCAGGACAACGCCTACAAACATTTCAGGACACCGGGAGTGTTCTCAAAAACGTCTTCAGAACACCCCCATTTTGTTTATTTGCGAACATTTCAGGACACCGCGCGTGTTCTTAGAACACATTCAACTTGACAGAGAACAATACGGACAGCGTCCTCAGGACACCACCTACGAACACTCCCCGGACACCGCGAGTGTTCTTAGAACAGTTTCACTTTGCTTACGAACAAAACAGACATATATTGACTCCTTAGAACACCCCCTAGTCAGTTTATTTAGAACATTTCAGAACACCCGTGATGGCCGCAAACAAATTGAACACAAAAAGAACGTCTAACACATAAAAAACACAACTTTCATCCTATCTCATACACTCCCACCCTCCCCAAACACTCCTACACACCAACACACTCTACAAAATACACATTTTGAACAAAGTTTCACCGCGCTGTCCGGGGACGTCCGCGAATCCAATATGGCGGGCGCTACCGAAAAATCTGACGCGCTTCACGCTCCACGCCATCCAATCAGCGAACACTTTGCATGTCCGCGAACATCACGCAAGACGATTGGCCAATCAGGACACTTTCCGCAGAGCGAACAGGGAAGTGTATCCGCAAACCGAACACAGATATCACTATTTTTTTTTTACCTACTTTTTGGTCATTTTAAAAAAAACTACTGGACGGATTTTCACCAATTTGCAAATGCACGCTTTCGGGACCAAGCCGCTGCTCCTGGTCCAAATTTGGTGGAAATCCGTCCAGCGGTTTGGGCTGTATGCGCGAGCAAAATTTTTTTCCCATTCACTCTATGGAGAGTGAGTATAATGTATACAAATATGAGCATATAGAGGGAAGGTAGAGTAATAAAAATAAAACTATGAGAAAGTGTTGATAACCTTAATGATTATCTTCATGCACAGAAAGGATTGCTCTCTTTCAAGCCTGTATCTTCCGCTATGTACATGTTTGATATGATGTGACAGGACCCTAAGTCTACAAATATAGTACCTTTTCCATTTTTACTTCCTGACTGTTACTGAAGAAAACTATGTGGCTTCGATATGTCAGTAAAGGATAAAAAGGGAGAGCCAGCCATGTGATGTCATCAGTTATGTCATCAATGACATTTGTGATGTCATCTTTGATATCCTGGGTGTTAGTGTTAGCAGTGCACGGTGGCGCGAGTTATGGTTGCTTATGTTACCATAACTGGCGAATTTCAGGAGTTTTTCGGTTTTACTTTGAGCCATAACGTCCCTTTAACAAAGTTTTTTCACTGAATTTCATAGGTTTTTAATAGTGCAACTTAACCATAACGTCCCTTTAACAAAGTTTTTTTAATATCACGCAAACAATATACAAACCTGGCGTGCAAAAACCAACTTCTACAGATGGCTTTACACAGAATGTTGCAAAGTAAGAATTTATGCTCGTTCACAGTGAAGGTCAGCTGCTTCCACAACTTCTACAGATGGCTTTACACAGAATGTTGCAAAGTAAGAATTTATGCTCGTTCACAGTGAAGGTCAGCTGCTTCCATTTTTTTCTCGGGCCCCGGAGAGGCTCACGAAGCGGACTATAAGGTTGCATTGTGTTTTCACCTTGACAGACAGAGATTGTGATGAAAGACTTCTCTTGAAAGAGTGTTGCTAAAACGTAAGAGAAGATAAAGATGAAATTTCTGAAACGAAACCACTTTTACATATTATATCACTATACGAAAGATCGTTGGCACACACAGAGTCGTATTTTGGGACTTCACCACTCGTAGACAATGGAAATTGCAATTGTACTGTAAGTAACCCTTTAGATGACTTTATACCAAATATAATTACAATAGCGTAGCATTAAAGACCGCTCAAGTTGAACTTGTTCGTTGAAAGTGGCATAATGTTTTCTACCGCGCACTATCACCGCCAAATTTATCCCCTGTCGTTTAGAGGGCTCTGAAAAAGGCAGACGACACTGGGTGGGTTAATAGAAATAATTTAACCTGTCTATAGGCGGTCAAGCGCTCTACTCGCTGTGCCACTTCACTGTAGCCTGTCAAGTGGCAGAGCGAGTACAGCGCTCGCTTTGACATCCGTGCACAGCTTGCTAATGCAAGTTTGAATCCCGGCAAGGCGAAACTCAGCCTTTCATCCTTCCGTGGTCGATAAATGAGCACCACACACCGTGGTTAATAATAAGCACCGCTTACATACCTCACGGTTCTTAGCGCTATATGAATGGAAAAATATTATTATTTTATTATTAACATACTCTGTTGCACTATCTTCGATAGCAAATAGTTTCACGCCCTAATAAATAAAATTATGATTTTTAATGAAGATCGGCTGGTGAGACTAATTTATGTTTTTTAAAACAGGTACGTGGCCCCATTTTGTCTATGTCACGATTTACAGACTCCAGCGGATGGGGTCTTCAACTGCCAGGTGCAAGTCCAAATATGCAACTTCATGACCCTCACCATTTTATGGGACAATCGCCAAGGACCAATATGCCCTTACGCAGTACTAGCGGCTACAAACAACATACCAACCAATAGGGTGGTCTAATGGCTCGTTGTTGGAGCAACCTTCCAATTATCAGAGCGACCATTTACTGCTTTTATCATAAACCAACAGCCTATCTACAACAAAGGAACAACGCGTGGCTCCAAATAAACTTTTGCTGATGACAGCAGAGACAATAGCAAATCGCTGAATATTGACTATATGCTATGCTACATTTTATTTGTAATAAAACTGTTCCTCCCCTTGGAGAAGTGCAACACTTCTTTTGGAGAAAAGAATACCAAGCCAGAGGAGCACCACATATCCACATGCTTTTATGGATTAAAGATGCTCCTAAATTTGGTCAAGACAGTGATGCCACTGTTTTACAGTTTATTGAAAAATATGTCACTTGTGAAATTCCATCCGAAGCCACAAATAGTGATCTTCATGCACACATTTTACAATTTCAAAGACACAAATGTGGAAAATATTGTCGTCGCAAATACAAAAACAAAGGCAAATACTACACCAAATGCCGATTTGGTTTCCCTAGACCAGTTACAAATACAGGTCAAGTAAACAACCTCATGTCTTCAGTTAGACATACTGTTAAAGGAAAGTCACCTAAAAATATACTGTTAAAGGAAAGTCACCTAAAAATACATATTACATAAAAAGAAAAGAAGAAGAAAAATATATCAATGATTATAATGCAATCATTGCCCACTTATGGAATGCAAACATAGATGTGCAGTACATTGCAGACAATTCTACTGCAGTTGCACGATATGTCACAGCATACTTAACTAAAGCAGAAAAGACAGAGCTCCAAGACCTCTGGAATGACCTGTCATCAGATAAAACAGTATCTCAGAAATTATACAGCTAGGGCATAAAAATGCTCACCCATAGAGAATGTGGATCTTATGAAGCAGCTGATCGTTTAACTGGTACTTCATTGTATGGTAAATCTGAAAATATATTATGGCTAAGTCTTGGTCCAGCTAAATCTAGAAAAAGAGTTCTAAAATCATATGAAGATATAGAAACAATAGCCAAACATGATCCCAACAGCCAAGACATTTTAAAAAAACAATTTATTGGACACATACTACCCAAACAGAAGTAATACTTTGGAAAACATGTGTCTATACCAAATAGCCCAAAACTACACATACAAAAATAATATGAAACCCAATGAAAAAAAAAGGTAAATATAGAGTGACAGACTGTGAAGGCAGCTTAGTTAAACTCACTAAACCAAATTTAATTAATCATATCAAATTGTCATTGAAGACTCCTCAACATAAAGAAGTATATTACATGTCCCTGCTACAACTCTTCAAACCATGGAGAAAAGAAGAACAATTACTAGATAACTATGACTCATATGAGGATGCTTTCAAAGCAAATGAAAGCACTATAACTGATGTAAACTTTACACAGTACAAAACAATGTTGCACAATGAACAGCAACATGAAGAAGAACTCCAAGCCCAACTAGATAAGGATACTCCTGACAATAGTCAACCTTCTGTAACAGGAAGCCAAGAACCACTGGGAGAACCACTAATAACAAATGAGGCAGAATTAGCTATGATAGAAGTAGAAAACACCATGTGTCAGTATGAAGATAAGGAAGACTTAACTATACTACAATCAAAACTAAACAATGAGCAAAGTAGCATTTTTCAAGAAGTAACAAAACAAATTGCACATGGTGTAAAACATGAAAATAAAGAATGTTCCTGCCATAATTATAAACCTATACTACTGTACGTCAGTGGTGAAGCTGGTTCTGGCAAAACATTCCTAATCAAAATCATTAGGAAGTTCCTTCAACAATTGACAAACAACAAACTGTCAGCTGTTGTCACTGCCCCCACAGGTTTAGCTGAATACAACATAGGTGGTGTTACATTACACCGATTACTACTATTACCAGTAGAACACCAGAACAAATTAGACTATTACAAACTTTCTGCAGAAGCTGCAATGGAATTACGCAGAGTATTGAAACAAATAAAAATGCTACTAATAGATGAAGTGAGCATGGTCTCCAACCTGATGTTAGCTTTGATTCACCTCAGATTACAAGAAGTACTCAAAACAGACTATGAAGAGCTCTTTGCTGGAAAACACATTATTGTTTTTGGAGATCTGCTTCAATTAACACCAGTAAAAGGTGAACCTATTTTTAAAACATTAGGGCACAAACTCTGCCGTAAAACTGTTGGCAGCATTGGAAATGTCAACCATTGGCAACATTTCCAATACAGAGAATTAACAGAATGAATGTGCCAATCTGCAGATCTAACTTATGCCAACATTTTAAAAAGTTTGAGAGTTGGTATACTTTCTAAAGAAGTAGAAGCAACATTGAAAACCCGGCACATGAATGCACTTTATGGCGATAATGCATGTGCTACAGATGTTATGGAACAATTAGCCCACAAAAATGTCAATTGTATGGCCTTAATGCCAACTCTTGCAAGCTGTTTCAAATTCAATGAAATCATGCTAAGTAAATAAATGCAACCAATAATGGAAATTAGCGCCACAGACAAACTAGATGTACATGGTATGACACTACCCATGTGTGACCAAGCCACAACAAGACTAAATAATTTAGAAAAATCAATCTCAAACACAGCAGGCTTAGAAAAGATGTTAAAATTATCCTTAAATTGCAGAGTAATGATTAAACGTGACCAAGCCACAACAAGACTAAATAATTTAGAAAAATCAATCTCAAACACAGCAGGCTTAGAAAAGATGTTAAAATTATCCTTAAATTGCAGAGTAATGCTTAAACGTAACCTTGACGTGGACCAAGGACTAGTTAATGGAGCACTGGGTACAGTTGTTGGCTTTCAAACATACCCACGTGACAACAAAATTCAGTTTGTCAATATACTCTTTGACAAACTTTCAGAAGTAAAACGGATAGGATGCTCAACAGCTAGATTCCTTCTTTTCAAAGATATGTATGTACGCAGAGAACAATTTTCTCTAACTCTTGCATACGCAGTCACAATTCATAAATCACAAGGTCTTACCATAGACAAAGCAATGATAGATATTGGTAACACAGTCTTTAAAGAAGGCATGAGCTACGTAGCACTATCACGCTTACGTACACTTGACGGTCTATTTCTAATCAACTTTGATGCAAGTAAATGCTGATATTCCTTGCATTTTAGAATATAATAGACTTCGCTCACTATACACTCCCCATCTAAGCACATATTCTGTTCCACAAAAACTAAAACGTTGTAAAAGAAAACTAAATCAAACAGAAATGCAACAGGACGTCACTGCAAATCCTCCAAAGAGAGTAAAAGAAACTAATACTTCATCAAGTACCACAAACAAAAAAGGATCAATTAGAGAAAGTAAACCAGGTACTTCTTTAAAGAAGGAAGACAAACTCCAAAAAAAGCAGTTAGATACAAAACTACCTGGACCATTTAAATTCTCAAATATAGTTGGTGTAAGTTGCTATGCAAATGTAGCAATGAATATTCTATTTCAATTACCACCAATTGTTGACAACATTTACTCACACAGTACAGACCCATTGTGTTTGCAAATGTTAGTACTTCACAGAAATGCAGCAAACACTCCTGACAACACATATAGTGTTTTTGGAATAAGACGACAATTGGACTACTGTGCTGGAATGGTGAAATTCACTATAAACTCACAGGAAGATCCACAAGAATTTCTAATGTACTTACTACAAGTACTGGAAAACAAAAACATACCTATAAATGAAATCTTTCAGATTTCATACATGTGGAAACATACATGCACTCTCTGCAACAATGTGACACAAGAAGAAATCCCCAATGAACGCTTCATATATATATCAATACCAAATTGTGAATCCATTCCATTTCAGCAACTTGTACAAAATGCAAACCATGGTAGATTTTGCTCTACCTGCAATTCAGATAATCGCTCCACGTTAGTAATACAAACACATAGTAAATACGTAATACTAATGCTTCTACGTTACAATGCAGATGGTACCAAAAACAACTGCAAGCTGACTGGATTCACACATGGTCAAATATCACTTGGTAAGAAAACCTTCACAACAAGAGGTATAATCTACCACGCAGGAGCCACAACCAATTCAGGGCACTACACTGCATACATAAAAAAGAAATGTGGATGGTTTTAATGTAATGATAGTACCATTACTCTAAAGCAGAGATTACCAGCAAATCTTACAAATGCTTATTTGATGTCCTTAAAACCAAAATTTGATAAATAAACTGTATTTAAACCTTTAAGTAAATGTGTGTTACAAAAATATAAACTGTTAGAATACTCCAAAAGCTATCTAACGGCTCAAAGATTCTACAACAACTAATCAGATAAATGAATACCACTAAATTAGACCAAAAAATACACAGTTAGAATACGCCACTTGGTATCTAACTGTCCCAAAATTATAAATTTGTGTTAAAATAATATAAACTGTTAGAATACTCCAAAAGCTATCTAACAGCTCAAAGATTCTACAACAACTAATCAGATAAATGAATACCACTAAATTAGGGCAAAAAATACACAGTTAGAATACGCCAATTGATATCTAACTGTCCCGAAATTTAACAATATCCAAATAGGTAAATCAAAACCACTAAAATATATTAAAAAAATAGACAGTTAGAATATGCCAATTGGTATCTAAATATGAGGGTCGAAAAAAAATAAAAGTATATTGCTTATACAATGTAATAAGTCATTACAAAATACTAATACTAACATGCTATTTTCTTTTATCACAGAAATGAAGAAGAAAAACATGGACTCCCATTACTAGACCAAACAGTAAGTATACAATAATAAGGACAACCATAGCAGCATATCACATCCATAGTATCTAATACCTTTGTTCCTTATACATTTGTTTTTCACCCAAAGTTATAAGCAAATATGAATGTGATATGCTGCGGTGGTTGTTGCCAGGGCATACAATCTTGGGTGCATGGCCAAATGGCCATGCACCCAAGACTCTATGCCCTAGCAACAACCACCGCAGCATATCACATCCATAGAGTCAAACATTTCAATTATGATCTATGGGAAAATTTTAATGTCCGCGAACAATGTGAGTGTTCTTAGAGCACTTTGAACTTGCCAGCGAACAATACGGACACCGTTTTCAGGACACCCCCTACGAACACTCCCCGCACACCGCAAGTGTTCTTAGAAGCGTCTTCAGAACACCCCAATTTTGTTTATTTGCGAACATTTCAGGACACCGCGAGTGTTCTTAGGACACATTTAACTTGACAGAGAACAATACGAACAGCGTCCTCAGGACACCCCCTAAGAACACTCCCCGGACACCGCGAGTGTTCTTAGAAGCCTCTTCAGAACACCAAAATCTTGTTTATTTGCGAACATTTCAGTGCACCGCGAGTGTTCTTAGGACACATTCAACTTGACAGAGAACAATACGGACAGCGTCCTCAGGACACCCCCTACGAACACTCCCCGGACACCGCAAGTGTTCTTAGAAGCGTCTTCAGAACACCCCCATTTTGTTTATTTGCAAACATTTCTTAGGACACATTCAACTTGACAGAGAACAATACGGACAGCGTCCTCAGGACACCCCCTACGAACACTCCCCGGACACCGCGAGTGTTCTTAGAAGCGTCTTCAGAACACCCCCATTTTGTTTATTTGCGAACATTTCAGGACACTGCGAGTGTTCTTAGAACACATTCAACTTGACAGAGAACAATACGGACAGCGTCCTCAGAACAACCCCTACAAACATTTCAGGACACCGGGAGTGTTCTCAAAAATGTCTTCAGAACACCCCCATTTTGTTTATTTGCAAACATTTCAGGACACCGCGCATGTTCTTAGAACACATTCAACTTGAGGACACCACCTACGAACACTCCCAGGACACCGCGAGTATTTTTAGAACAGTTTCACTTTGCTTGCGAACAAAACTAACACATATTGACTCCTTAGAACAGCCCCTAGTCAGTTTATTTAGAGCATTTCAGAACACCCGTGATGGTCGCAAACAAATCGAACACAAAAAGAACATCTAACACATAAAAAACACAACTTTCATCCTATCTCATATACTCCCACCCTCCCCAAACACTCCTACACACCAACACACTCTACAAAATACACATTTTGAACAAAGTTTCACTGCGCTGTCCGGGGACGTCCGCGAATCCAATATGGCGGGCGCTACCGAAAAATCTGACGCGCTTCACGCTCCATGCCGTCCAATCAGCGAACACTTTGCATGTCCGCGAACATCACGCAAGACGATTGGCCAATCAGGACACTTTCCGCGGAGCGAACAGAGAAGTGTATCCGCAAACCGAACACAGATATCACTAATTTTTTTTTACCTACTTTTTGGTCATTTTAAAAAAAACTACTGGACGGATTTTCACCAAATTTGCAAAGGCACGCTTTCGGGACCAAGCCGCTGCTCCTGGTCCAAATTTGGTGGAAATCCGTCCAGCGGTTTGGGCTGTATGCGAGAGCAACATTTTTTTCCCATTCACTCTATGGAGAGTGAGTATAATGTATACAAATATGAGCATATAGAGGGAAGGTAGAGTAATGAAAATAAAACTATGAGAAAGTGCTGATAACATTAATGATTATCTTCATGCACAGAAAGGATTGCTCTCTTTCAAGCCTGTATCTTCCGCTATGTACATGTTTCATATGATGTGACAGGACCCTAAGTCTACAAATATAGTACCTTTTCAATTTTTACTTCCTGACTGTTACTGAAGAAAACTATGTGGCTTCGATATGTCAGTAAAGGATAAAAAGGGAGAGCCAGCCATGTGATGTCATCAGTTATGTCATCAATGACATTTGTGATGTCATCTTTGATGTCCTGGGTGTTAGTGTTAGCAGTGCACGGTGGCGCGAGTTATGGTTGCTTATGTTACCATAACTGACGAATTTCAGGAGTTTTTCGGTTTTACTTTGAGCCATAACGTCCCTTTAACAAAGTTTTTTCACTGAATTTCATAGGTTTTTAATAGCGCAACTTAACCATAACGTCCCATTAACAAAGTTTTTTTAATATCACGCAAACAATATACAAACATGGCGTGCAAAAAACAACTTCTACAGATGGCTTTACACAGAATGTTGCAAAGTAAGAATTTATGCTCGTTCACAGTGAAGGTCAGCTGCTTCCACAACTTCTAACGATGGCTTTACACAGAATGTTGCAAAGTAAGAATTTATGCTCGTTCACAGTGAAGGTCAGCTGCTTCCATTTTTTTCTCGGGCCCCGGAGAGGCTCACGAAGCGGACTATAAGGTTGTATTGTGTTTTGACCTTGACAGACAGAGATTGTGATGAAAAACTTCTTTTGAAGGAGTGTTGCAAAAACGTAAGAGAAGATAAAGATGAAATTTCTGAAACAAAACCACTTTTACATATTATATCACTATACAAAAGATCGTTGGCACACGCAGAGTCGTATTTTGGGACTGCACCACTCGTAGACAATGGAAATTGCAATTGTTCTGTAAGTAACCCTTTAGATTACTTTATACCAAATATAATTACAATAGCGTAGCATTAAAGACCGCTCAAGTTGAACTTGTTCGTTGAAAGTGGCATAATGTTTTCTACCGCACACTATCACCGCCGAATTGATCCCCTGTCGTTTAGAGGGCTCTGAAAAAGGCAGAGGACACAGGGTGGGTTAATAGAAATAATTTAACCGGTCTATAGGCGGTCAAGCGCTCTACTCGCTGTGCCACTTCACTGTTGCCTGTCAAGTGGCACAGCGAGTACAGCGCTCGCTTTGACATCCGTGCACAGCTTGCTAACACAAGTTTGAATCCCAGCAAGGCGAAACTCAGCCTTTCATCCTTCCGTGATCGATAAATGAGCACCACACACCGTGGTTAATAATAAGCACCGCTTACATACCTCACGGTTCTTAGCACTATATGAATGGGAAAATATTATTATTTTATTATTAACATACTCTGTTGCACTATCTTCGATAGCAAATAGTTTCACGCCCTAATAAATAAAATGATGATTTTTAATGAAGATCGGCTGGTGAGACTAATTTATATTTTTTAAAACAGGTACGTGGCCCCATTTTGTCTATGTCACGATTTACAGACTCCAGCGGATGGGGTCTTCAACTGCCAGGTGCAAGTCCAAATATGCAACTTCATGACCTTCACCATTTTATGGGACAATCGCCAAGGACCAATATGCCCTTACGCAGTACTAGCGGCTACAAACAACATACCAACCAATAGGGTGGTCTAATGGCTCGTTGTTGGAGCAACCTTCCGATTATCAGAGCGACCATTTACTGCTTTTATCATAAACAAACAGCCTATCTACCGCAAAGGAACAACGCGTGGCTCCAAATAAACTTTTGCTGAACAACAGCAGAGACAATAGCAAATCGCTGAATATTCACTAAACATTTCATGTGAAATAAATGTACTTTACCAAATGTACAATCCTGCTGTTTACTTTTAAACCACAGTTTCATATTCCGAATTGTGGCGCACTGAGTTGTAAGCTGATCTAACACTCTTTGTACCGCAAAGGAACATTGCGTGTCTCAACATGAACTTTTGCGGATCGACAACAAAGACAAATGCAAATTGCTGAATATTCTCTAAACATTTGATGTCAAATAAATGTACTTTACAACATTTACAATCTTGCTCTTTGCTTTTAAATCACAGTTTCATATTCCGAATTGTGGCGCACTGTGTTGTGACATAATTTGTGTTGTCTTCCGGGTTCTGTGTAAAGTCGCGTAGTACTGGAGACGACTGGGCGCGTTTCATTACGCACCCTGTAACGTCACGGAGAAAGGCGGGGAATATGAATGCTTTGATAATATCAGGCTTAGGGGCGGGAGATATGATTTAGTGTCGCAAAAGCAAGTCAGCCAGGTCAATAGCACCAGTCATAGGATTATCACATAATGTCGGCGCACACCAGCCGGATTTATCGTTTCTTTAGTGGACAAAAAGTCGGTTGACGCCCCTAGGAAATTGTACTATTAGCGAACAAAAGGAGTGCTCTTAAAACACTTTCACCCTGACAACGAACAATACAAACAACGTTCTCAGAACACACCCATTTTGTGTAATTGCAACCATTTCGGGACACTGCGAGTGTTCTTAGAACACATTCAACTAGACAGATTACAATACGGACAGCGTCCTGAGGACACCCCCAGTTTGTGTATTTTCGAGCAATTAAGTACACCGCGAGTGTTCATAGCTCATTTTTACCTTCCTTGCGAACAAAAAGGACACATACTCCGTCCTCTAAACACCCCACCATTTAGTTTATTTACAAAATGTCAGAACAGCCGTGTTCTCCACGGACAAATCGAACGCAACAAAAAGGTTTAGCACATAAAAAAACAAAACATTGAACCTATCTCATACTCCCCCACCCTCCCCAAACACTCTTACACACCAACACACGGCACTAAATACAATTTTTTATCCACGTTTCACTGCGCTGTACGCGGTCGACTGCGAATACAAGATGGCGGGCGCCACAGAAAATCTGACGCGCTCCACGCCCCTCGCCATCCAATCAGCGAACACGTCGCATGTCCGCGGACATGACGCAAGCCCATGGGCCAATCGGGGTGCTGTCCGCGGAGCGAACAGGGAAGTCCGTCCGCAAAGCGAACGCAGATATCACTAATTTTTCTGCCTTACATTTTGGTCATTTTTAAAAAAACTACTGGACAGATTTACACCAAATTTACAAAAGCACGCTTTTGGGACCAGGCCGCCGCTCCTGGCGCAAATTTGGTGTGGTGTAAATCCGTCCAGCGGTTCGGGCTGTAGCCGTGCGCAAAGTTTTTTCCCATTCAGTCTATGGGAAAAAAAAAAAGTTTTGGGACCCCCCCTATAACTTTTCCCCCCCTGGACGAATCCTCACCAAACTTTGCAAAGAAATTCAGAGTGACCCAACTACTTTCTTTGCAGAGTTTGGTGAGGATCCGTCCAGGGAGAGCGAAGTTATAAGCCGCCTAAAAAGTGCTCTTCCTATGGAAACAGCAACTAAACCATACCTACATGGCCACTACCGTGGCCATGTAATATATATATATATATACAGATATATATATATATATATAATGAAAGAGGTTAAACAACGCTCTTGAGGGTACAAAATCCTGCTTGTACTCTTCGAGCAGAGGAGAAATTGTAACAACTGTTAGACGGTTAGCTGAACAACAGGCCAAGCTTTGGGAGGAAAAGCATGGGGCAGGCGCCAGAAAGTTGTTATTTGGCAACTCGTCCATCTGATACCATCAAGTGTTTCCAAACACTCCATCCAAGTAGAACATGGTTGCTCAACTTGTCATGCAACAAAACTGAACAGTTACCCTCGAGCTGACCTTGTCTCCACCAATAGTCCAATGGTATAATTCATGTCAAAATGGGACAAATAGTAAGGGAAAAGACGTCCCCACTAAAGAGAGGCTCAAGCCCTGCAGACCTCAATAGAGGCATAACGCATCATCGTTTCTTCCTCATGTTGAGAGAAAAATACTGCAGCTTAATCAGCACGGGTATTGGGTGGAGCAATTGATATCGGGGAAAGCAAAACCTAAGGAAAGGACTGAGTTGTCCTGAAACTAACTAATTGTAAAGGGCGATAGAATTTAAATTAAAAGACGAAGGATAACACCAGATTGATGGCTAGAGAGGAAGGTACAACCCCCCCCCCACATGGGCTGTTTACAACCATCTCCACACACTCTTTTCTTTAAAGTACTTAAGAAATAAATAAATAATATAAAATAATATATAAAACAATATAAAAATAATATATAAATACCCAAGGAAGAGGGGTTACGGCCTCACAGGGTCCGAACCCCGGCCCTTATAGAAGCTGATACCTACTGAGCTATCCGGGGTACTGACAATTCTGAAAACGCAAATGTGTTCCAGGCACCACTTAAATATATTTTGTTTAGCAAAGATTACACCGAGTAAGTGCACCTCATCTGCTCACCCTAGCAGGGTGTGGAACCAGCAGTATACGAGGGGTTCACCTTGCAGAAGAAACACAGGGAAAACCTGCCATCGAGCCGATTATGGCCCACATACCTAGAAGGTAATCATCAATGCCATATGTAGTACACAAACAAAATTGTCAACTTTGAGCGAAGAATACACTGAGCAAGTGTATCTCAAACTGCTCACCCGAGCAGGGTGGTAACCAGCAGAACACGAGGGGCTAACCTTGCATTAGAACCCAGGCAGAGCTTGGAACCGAGCAGGCTATGGCACACTTACAGGAAATATATAATGGCATCTGCCATATGCAGCACCTAAACAAAGCTGCAAACTTTAAGGGAGGAAGACACTGAGCAAGTGCCTCTCAAACTGCTCACCCGAGCAGGGTGTGGTAACCAGCAGTACACAAGGGGTAACCCCACGTTAGAACCAAGCAGGTTATGGCACCTAAGCTGAACAATTTAAAACAAAATTAACATTTTTTAATCCTTTTTATAATATATATATATATATATATATATATATATATATATATATATATATATATATATATATATATATATAGACAAAAATAAAATACATAAGTGTACCCTGGGCATGGCGGAAGTGAGCCCCAGTCCTTGAGCATGGAAACTTGCAGCTCTTGTTATTGAGCTATTCTGCCTCTGGGCTTAATCCGAGATGATTGCTACTTTAATTATGTATAACTACATAAACATTGCACCTTACTTATTAGGAACCCATGAAAATAAATAGAATGGGCAACATAAAGCAGGACAACGCTGCCCTGGGAAAGGCACAGCCGAGCAGGCTATAAATTACTGCACACCCTAGCAGGGTGAATAGGAAGCAGCCATGCAAGGCTGGTAAGCTTGCTAGAGGAACATGCCTTGCTGAAGCTGAGCCAGCAACTGTACGCGAGCAGCGTAAGCCTTCATAAGGACATAAATCAATCTTTAACCTAAATCCCCACAGTTTAAATGAAAACATTTGTTTCTCGCTGTACGCGTGCAGCGTAAGCATTTATGAGGGCCTAAATCACCCTTTGAATGAAAAGACATTAGTGAAACTGTACGCGAGCAGCGTAAGCAGTTATGAAGACCTAATTCACAGTTTAAATGAACATTTGTGTCCTGCTGCACGCGAGCAGCTTAAGCATTTATGAGGCCCTAAATCACCATGTCAATGAAAACATTCGGGAAGCGCTGTACGCGAGCAGCGTAGCATTTATAAAGTACATAAATCACCCTTACATGAACACATTTGTGACACCATTATGACGCGTGGAAGGCCTGAAGCAAAGCTTCTTCACAGGCCGCGCGCGTCAACATTACAAAGACAAGCCCTTCACGGTACGCCAGTCCCAACAGACTCGCGTGCATCAGGAAAGAAAGAAATTCCTGACCGGCATACGCTCGCGCGTCGGTGGAATGAAGCAAAGCTTCACACGACGCGCGAGCGAGATCAGAAAACAGCAATGAAAGAAAAAAGGAAAGCGCCGCTACCCGCAGGCTTTTCCAATTACATTTCCACAATAAGGAAAATAAAATGGAATTCCATTTTCAACATTCAAACACAAAATCATTATTGAACTGATAAATTCCGGACGGCACCCGTCCAAATGTGGCCAAATAAAGTACTATGTATATTTATACACAACAAGAAACTCACGCCCGTGAAAGTAAAGCAAAATCACAATAGAAGCCATGAACTCCATTTTTCACCAAATCGTACTGTAAAATATAACACAACATTGGCAACCCAATTATACAGCTGCCCCACAAACAGCATTTCTAAGGAAACACAATAAGGTGTGACTTAGCTGTGGCATCAGCAGCAAAGAAAGATGAGTTGGGATTAGAGTAAAGGATTTATATAAGGAAGGGTCCCTGCTCATTGGTCTCCTGCAGGGCATGACCTGTCCTCCATGATGTATTGGGGAGCTCCCTTACATTGACATTGAACTCTATTTAGTTCTGTTCTTCACAACTTTTTTGTTTGTAAAAGTTTTTTCTTTGCTGCTGTGGTTTCAGAGTAAAGATTGTAATGCATAATATGAGCCTCCTGTCTTGTCATAGAGTT
Organism: Ambystoma mexicanum; assembly: GCF_040938575.1. Lineage (NCBI taxonomy): Eukaryota > Metazoa > Chordata > Amphibia > Caudata > Ambystomatidae > Ambystoma > Ambystoma mexicanum. The sequence continues at coordinate 302,323,351 of NC_090935.1, read as the reverse complement.
TTCAGCCCTATTGGTTGGCCCAAAACGCCCCCCCAGTGGTAGCCATCTTGAGGGGCCCAAATGTAAATAGAGTTAATGGGTTTTGGAGCATCAATCATGCCATTGGGAGTTCCGACCTACCTTCTTCCTGGTCCCTTTGACACTGATTGTTGTGCATGTTAGACTTGTGCGTGCAGATTTGTGCATCCTTCTGGGCTACCCCGGTGATCATGACAGCCTCCTCTCGTGCTGCTAGTTCCTCTAATCCCTTGGAAGGCGAGGGACCTGTATCGTGATGTTCTGCGTTCTCTGCCCCCTGACCTGGGTGTCCTTGGAGCTCGGCACATAGCTGTAAAGTGGTCCTCACCTCTGCATGCAGAGCACTCTTGCCCATTGGCGAGGCATGCGCCCTTGTGCAGGAATTCATACCCGCACCTAAAGCAGTGGCTTTGTCGTTTTTCGGTCTAGCCGGGAGCGTCACAACTCTTTGTACTGACTCTTCCTTAATAGGGCTGATCTGGGGGTTGGTCATGGATGAAACCTGGAGTTCCAGTTTAGTGGTCGTACGGGCTAGTAGTATTTCAGCCAGGGTGTGTGCTGTAAGGAAGGCATGGTATCAACAGTAAGACAGACACAAGTGCCCACGGTTCAAGGGTGTTTATTGAACTTCAAAAAAAGGTTTGATAAACGCCTATCCAAGACTTTTTTTTTAAAATTTATTTACAGGCATTTACAAGTATTTACAACAGAAACTGAAAACTATACAAATCCAGAACATCAAATAATAATAACGCAGTACTAGTGGTGTCTTACCTCTAAATACAAATAGTGTGGGGTAACAATGTTATGAAAAAGAAAGAAGTGTTCAAAATGATATGTCAGGTTGTTCAGACTGTTGGCCTCCCTTCCCCATGTTTTTAGCTGGGACAAGGCAGTTCACTCAAGCGTAGCACAATCTCTGGCTTCTTTAGCACAAGAATACAGTTCAATCATTAGCATCAGGGCCTTCTGAGCGCATTTCCCCTTGCCATTAAAAGTCTCTACACTCAGAAAGTCTGATGCAACCAAATAAACAACAAGTTCTTTTTTTCCTTAGATTTGCACAAGTATTCACTGCGGGTGATTCACTATTGACCCCGAATCCCTCTCATCCGGGCTCAGATCCCTTTTATAAAATATGTGTTACCTTGGATCCCCCTCATCTGGGCTAAGATGTCACGCTCACCTGATTCCCACGGAGGCGCAGGTCTGGCTTCGAGTGCTGACGCTTCTTCTATGGTGAAGCGCAGGACTCTGAAGATGGACTCACTGGCTCGCAGGAATATTCCCCTGTGCGTGAAAAGGGAGTATTACCTACTGACGGAATAATGCTCAAGCCTCCCACTCCCTTCCAACCCTCCACGATACCCTTCCTCGATTCCCCGTGAAGTCTCACCTTAGGGACTGGAAGGATGAGTTCTCCATCCTGCTTCTGATGCAGGGGCGCGTTGAAACCCAGTTACTTCACTGGATTGAGGTTTGATGGGAGTTCAAATAAGCTTGACTATTCAGGTAAGGCGCTGTAAGAGTTCTGTAGTAAGTTCAAAAGTTGAAGCTTAATAATAATGTTCATTGTCTTATTGCAGCCAGCGCTAACGCTTATGTCTTTTTCCCCTTAGGGGCCGGGGTTCGGAATGCCGGAAATATGGCGCCGACCCGAAGTGAAACGTGCAGTTCCAGTAAATGACAGGTAAGTTCTGGATGAGCGTTAGGGTAATGTCTTTGCATTCGCTCATTCAATGTCTTTGTCTTTTTTCCCCATAGGGGCCGGGGTCCGGAATGCCAGGAAGCGGCAGGACCCGAAATGAAATGGGAATGACCCAACAGGTAAGTCTTAGAAGGAAACTGAGCTTTTCCTATTCCCTTCCTTCTCTCACCTTGTGTTCTTGTCTTTTTCTCTCTAGGCTCTGGGAAGTGGCTGCGGATCCGGATGATCGCTGCTGAAGATGGAGGTGCCCAGGAAAGGTGAGTGAAATGCAGCGCTGCAGCGATCGAAGCGAAATGCTTTTAAAATCCCTTTCAGGATCGTCGGTGTGAAGTCTCTGTGATACAGCTTTAGCAGGTAAGGTCTTCTTTCTCTCCAAGTCTCTCTTAGCAGGTGACCCAGGATGCTGACAGGCGTGGCTGAAGTCCAGAAGCAGGAGCTGACACAGTGAGCGTCCAGCTGCGAGGAGCAGAACAACGCGAAGCGTGAGTTGCTGATCGGGCGTGGTTTAAATAGCTTTGGAAGAAGTTCCATTTATGTATCCTTCCACCGATCAGGTATGTACCCTTCCCTGACCACACCCAGGGGAAAGTAGTTCCACAGGTAAAGTAGTTCCATTCAGGCCTCAAGAGGGCCTGGATGTAGCAGCATGGTCTGCATCAGGTAAGTGCACCTTAAAACACTTGAACACATGTCTAGCTTTATGAGCCTAACGCCTAAGGCGCCAGGACAGGGGTCCAACATGAGCCTGGCGCCTAAGGCGCCAGGACTGTGTCCAAAGGGCCCCAGCTTGGGCCCGCTGGCACTTCCCTGGGGGAAATGATGCCTGCCTCTGGGGTTGCTGGGTCGGACCTGGCTCCTTGGAGGTAGGCATCATGACAGTACCCCCCCTCAAGGCCCCTCCCAAGGTTGTTCCCTCCGGGGGTTTTGGCTTGTTCGGAAATCTCCGGTGGAACCTTTGTATTAATCGAGGTGCGTGAACATGGTTACTAGGCCCCCACGATCTCTCCTGAGGTCCATATTCCAGTCAACAAGATAGAAGAGTTTGGACTTTAACACCTTGGAGTCTAAAATGTCTTTAACTTCGAATTCTAATTCCCCTTCAATTTGAACTGGGTCTGGAGGCTTGGACAGTCGGGTCCCTAGTTGTACTGGCTTCAAAAGTGATGCATGAAAAACTGGATGAATACGCATGTTAGACGGTAAATCCAGTTTAAAGGCCACGGGATTGATTATAGCCTTGATGGGATAAGGTCCTATGAATCTAGGATTGAAGGTTCGCGGGCCCTTGAGGGGTAAATGTTTCGTTGCTAGCCATACCTGATCTCCTACTTGGTAAGGAGGAGTTTTATTTCGGTGCAAATCAGCCTTTGCTTTATACTTTTTCTTGGCTTGCTGTAAATGAGTTGCAGCTTCTTTGAAGGCTTGGGTTATTGTGGAATGCAGATGATTTACTGCGGGCATTTCCAGGGTCAGAGGTGTATCTAGATCAGAGGTCCGAGGATGGTGACCATACAAAGTATAAAAAGGAGTTTGTCCGGTTCCAGAATGCACTGAATTGTTGTATGCATATTCTGCGATCCAAAGGATGTCTTTCCAATTTAACTCGGATTGATGTAACATGCACCGAAGATATTGCTTGAGAGTCTGATTGGTTCTCTCGGTTTGTCCGTCGGTCTGGGGGTGGTGGCTGGTGGATAGCCGCACATCTATTTGTGCTAGTTGGCAACACTTCTTCCAAAAATGGGAGATAAATTGACTTCCACGATCCGAGACTAATATGGAAGGGAAACCATGTATGCAAACTATATTCTCCAGAAATTCCTTGGCCAAAGGTTTGCCTTCCTTAGGAAGGCAAACCTTTTAAAGGGATAAAGTGGGCCATTTTGGAGAATAGATCCACAATTACAAGGATAGTGTTGTAACCAGCACAAGGAGGCAGGTCAGTTATAAAGTCCATTGACAAGGTGTGCCATGGTGCCGGTGGAATATCCAAGGGTTGAAGTAGGCCGGCTGGCCTTTTTTTTTACCCTTGTTTTGGGCGCAAATTCCGCAAGACAATACAAAAGACTTAATGTCTTTTCTCCAAGAAGGCCACCAGAAGTGGCGTTTGATTTTTTCCTTCGTTTTAGCGATACCAGGGTGTCCTTCCATTAATGATTCATGATGATGGGCAATAACAAGTTCTTGCAATTCTTTACTAGGCAGAAACAACTGCTCCTGGAAGTAGGGTAAGTCATCCTTAACGGTGTAATGAGGACCCTTTTGACTCCATTCCAGTAAGGCTGAAGAGTCTAGAAGTTGTTTTACTTGCGTTTGGATGTCCTCAATAGTTTGCAATGAAGTTAGGCCTAAGATTCTTTGTTCAGGTATGATTGGCACAGGTTCTAAACTCAAATTGGGTTCTTCCATGCCAATCTGGGATAAGGCGTCCGCTTTACCATTCTTGCAGCCAGGGCGATAGGTAATTACAAAATCGAATACCGCAAAGAATAGAGCCCATCAGAGTTGTCGTGAAGATTGAGCCTTGGCCGTCTTTAAATACTGTAAATTTATGTGGTCCGTAATTACGGTGATGGTGTGTCTTGCCCCGAGAAGGTCGTGACGCCAAGCCTTGAAAGCAGATTTAATAGCCAGTAACTCTTTGTCGGTAATTGCGTAGTTGATTTCAGGAGGAGAAAATTTCCTGGACCAAAAGGCCACAGGGTGTAGTTGGTTAGTTTCTGGGTCTCTTTGCGACAGGACAGCTCCCATGGCCGAACTGGATGCGTCGGTTTCCACAATGTAAGGGAGATCTGGGTGCGGGTGCTTCAATATAGGTGCAGAGGTGAATTTGGTTTTCAGGTCCTGAAAGGCTTGTTCGGCCTCAAGAGTCCATTCAAAGCATTTGTTTTTCTTTAGGAGAGCTGTGATGGGTGGCACTTTTCGGGAAAATTTCGGGATGAATCTTCGATAGAAATTAGCAAAGCCGAGCATGCTCTGAACTCCCTTCACCGAGCTAGGAGATGGCCATTTGAGGATGGCATCCACCTTTCGCGAGTCCATTCGGACTCCTTGAGGTGTCAGGATGAATCCGAGAAACTCCACTTATGTGGTATGAAAAACACATTTTTCGAGCTTTGCAAATAGTCTGTGCTGGCGCAATTTCTCAAGAACTGCCCTAACATGTTTTCTGTGATCGGATTCTGAAGAGGAGTACACCAGGATGTCGTCAATATAAACAATGACACAGACGTCGATAAGTTCCCGAAGAACATCATTCATAAAGTACTGAAAGGCGGCAGGTGCATTGCACAAACCAGAGGGCATCACCTGATATTCGAAGAGCCCAAATTTGGTGCGGAACGCAGTCTTCCATTTGTCGCCTTCTTTTATACGCACCAGGTGATAAGCTCCTCGGAGATCTAACTTGGTGTACACACAAGCGTCTTTCACCTGGTCGATAAGCTCAGGGTTCAGGGGCAGAGGATAACGATTCTTAATCGTTATTTGATTTAGGGCGCGATAGTCTATACATGTTCTAAGGTCGCCCTCTTTTTTCGGCACGAAGAACAGAGCTGAGGAGACAGGAGACTTGGACGGGCGAATAAAACCATTGGCTAGGTACTGATCTAAATACTGACGCAAATGTAGGTTCTCAGGTTCCGTAAGAGCATAAATCCTACTACAAGGTAGTTGAGCATTGGGTACCTGATCGATTTGGCAATCATAAGACCGATGGGGAGGTAACGTGTTAGCCTGTTCCTTCTGAAAAACATCTTGGAATTCTTGGTATTCTGACGGTAGCTGTACAGGGGTGGATGTTGCTGAGGCTAGACCCATAACTGGATTTCTTGGGTAACAAGTTGGTTCACAATCAGGAAAACTTATCTTCTTTGCTCGCCAGTCTATTCTGGGATTATGTGTTTCTAACCAAGGAATTCCAAGAATTACTTGAAATTGTGGGGCCTTGATCACATCAAACACGACTGCTTCCCGATGTCCATCCTGACCCACCAGTGTCATTTCAACAGTGGAATGCGTTACAGGCCCTGAGGCTATTTCGCTTCCATCTACTGTAGTAATGACATCTTGGGTTACTTTCGGGCGGAGAGGGAGCTTAATCCTGGAAGCCAATTCACGGTCTATGTAATTTCCAATAGCTCCACTGTCGATGTATGCTTTTATAGCATGCAACAGCTGAGGCTGTTTTGGGTCCACGAGCACCATTGGCATGACAAAATGCGAGGTCAAAGAGTTTGTTTTCAAGCTCGGCAAGCGGACCTCTACGCTTGTCGGGCTAGGTCGTTTCCCGAATCAGGTGTCAATAAATCGTTATCTGTGGCTCCAACCACCTTCTTAGGTGGTTTAACCGGACAATTTCGAAGAAAGTGACTGGAAGTCCGGCAATACAGGCAAAGTTGCATTTGCCGCCTTCTCTCTCGTTCCTTCTGTGTTAATGGTCCTTTAACACCGCCGATTTGCATAGGTTCGGATACGTTGGTACTCTTGGAGTTAGCGTGGGTTTTGATCGGTACTCGGATTTCATACTTGAACCGATCTGCTTTTCTATTTTGAAGTCTGTGATCAAGTTGAACCACCAAGTCTATGTATTCTGCGCAGACCTGGGGTGGATCGACTATCTGAGCTAGAACATCCTTAAGCTCTCTGAGCAGGCCTCGATGAAACAATGTGATCCTTTTGTTTTCTGGCCATCCAGTTTCCACAACCAGTCTATTAAAGGTGGCAACGTAGGACAGAAGATCCTGATTACCTTGTCGTAAGGATAGCAGTTCGTTATCAAGGGCCTGTCCTTGAGAGTGTCGAGCAAACAATCTTTCCATGCTGGCCTGGAAACCCTGAAAATTCTGGAGAATGGGATCATCCTGATTTACCAATGGAATAGACCAATCGGCAGCACTGCCACTGAGGTAAGATAATATAAAGGCTGCCTTGGTCTGGTCGTTAGGGAAGGCCCCGGGTCTGCATAGAAAGTGTAAACGACATTGGTTCATAAAGACGGCATATTTCTTGGGATCCCCCGCAAAACGTTCAGGCGGGGCCAAAGGCATGTGTCCAGGTAGATTGATTTGTACCGGGTTATTCAAACCCATTGATGTGGAAGTATCTCCGGAATTAGGTAAAGGAGTGTGCCCTGCCTGGGCCTGCAATAACCTTTTGGCCAGGTCATCTGTTCTTTCCTTGGATAGGATCAGTTCTCTTTTGAGAGCGTTAGTCTCCTGGCGGGCTGAGTGCACTTCTGCCCGTAATTCCCCCAAAAGCTGGGCCAGCTGATCTGTCTCGGAAGTCTCCATAGCGCCCAGGTGGGAAATTGTGGGTAGGCTTCGCGTTCTGTCACGTTCACCTGATTCCTACGGAGGCGCAGGTCTGGCTTCGAGTGCTGATGCTTCTTCTATGGTGAAGCGCAGGACTCTGAAGATGGAATCAATGGCTCGCAGGAATATTCCCCTGTGCGTGAAGAGGGAGTATTACCTACTGACGGAATAATGCTCAAGCCTCCCACTCCCTTCCAACCCTCCACGATACCCTTCCTCGATTCCCCGTGAAGTCTCACCTTAGGGTCTGGAAGGATGAGTTCTCCATCCTGCTTCTGATGCAGGGGCGCGTTGAAACCCAGTTACTTCACTGGATTGAGGTTTGATGGGAGTTCAAATAAGCTTGACTATTCAGGTAAGGCGCTGTAAGAGTTCTGTAGCAAGTTCAAAAGTTCAAGCTTAATAATAATGTTCATTGTCGTATTACAGCAAGCGCTAACGCTTATTTCTTTTTCCCTTAGGGGCCGGGGTTCGGAATGCCGGAGATATGGCGCCGACCCGAAGTGAAACGTGCAGTTCCAGTAAATGACAGGTAAGTTCTGGATGAGCGTTCGGGTAATGTCTTTGCATTCGCTCATTCAATGTCTTTGCCTTTTTTCCCCATAGGGGCCGGGGTCCGGAATGCCAGGAAGCGGCAGGACCCGAAATGAAATGGGAATGACCCAACAGGTAAGTCTCAGAAGGAAACTGAGCTTTTCCTATTCCCTTCCTTCTCTCACCTTGTGTTCTTGTCTTTTTCTCTCTAGGCTCTGGGAAGTGGCTGCGGATCCGGATGATCTCGCTGCTGAAGATGGAGGTGCCCAGGAAAGGTGAGTGAAATGCAGCGCTGCAGCGATCGAAGCGAAATGCTTTTAAAATGATGTCTTCCCTTTCAGGATCGTCGGTGTGAAGTCTCCGTGATGCAGCTTTAGCAGGTAAGGTCTTCTTTCTCTCCAATTCTCTCTTAGCAGGTGACCCAGGATGCTGACAGGCGTGGCTGAAGTCCAGAAACAGGAGCTGACACGGTGAGCGTCCAGCTGCGAGGAGCAGAACAACGCGAAGCGTGAGTTGCTGATCGGGCGTGGTTTAAATAGCTTTGGAAGAAGTTCCAGGTATGTATCCTTCCACCGATCAGGTATGTACCCTTCCCTGACCACACCCAGGGGAAAGTAGTTCCACAGGTAAAGTAGTTCCATTCAGGTCTCAAGAGGGCCTGGATGTAGCAGCATGGTCTGCATCAGGTAAGTGCACCTTAAAACACTTGAACACATGTCTAGCTTTATGAGCCTGGCACCTAAGGCGCCAGGACAGGGGTCCAACATGAGCCTGGCGCCTTAGGCGCCAGGACTGTGTCGAAAGGGCCCCAGCTTGGGCCCGCTGGCACTTCCCTGGGGGAAATGATGCCTGCCTCTGGGGTTGCTGGGTCGGACCTGGCTCCTTGGAGGTAGGCATCATGACATAAGATCCCTTTCACAAAATGTTCGTAGGATATTCTTTCCTAGGGTTACTCACGGTTCACCCCGGATCCCCCTCAGTTGGGCTCAGATCCCTTTTTACACAATTAGTCTCCATTAGCCGGGCTCAGACCAATTTCAATTTACTTCAAGTATCGAAGGCTTACAAATGTGCAGAGGGTTTAGCTTGACCTCTTGCAGGACTTCGATTTCACAATTCCTCTTGGTTTAACATTTGTCACTTTTTTGTTGGATACCTAACAGTGACTTTTGAATGAGCATCCACGTAGTGTTGGACCACTCCGTCGATGGTATCATATCTTAGATTCAAAGTTCCATCACTCATCTGCTGTTTTTTTTAATCATATTTTTTGGGGGATTTTCCTTTTTACCAATAAACAAACACAAATAAAATATTTCGACTTTACAAATAAAAGCACCCTTCCCCAACCCCAAAACCCTTTTATTTTGTAAGCCCACCACGATCCCCCGGACAGCTACTCCTTCAGTATATACTTAGTTTTGGGTCCAGATAAAGTGCTTTAGTTTAATAAATCCAATATCCGTAGCCTTTGTGAGCATCAGTTCTCATGAAAGTCCTTGTGCAAAAAGTCCAACACAAATTCCCAACCCTTCTTGAATTTCTTTTGTTCCCCCCTGAATTACATATGTGACCCACTCCAAGGAAACATAGTGCCAGAGTTTCATAAGCCACTCTTGTTCTGGTGGGGCCTCTGTTAGTTTCAATTTTTGTGCAATTTGGGACACTGTTGCCAACGACAATATCATATATGCTTTCCTTTGTTTCTTTTCGGTTAGAACCTCCAATACATCCCCCAAACCCAGCATTGCCTCCCCTATGCCTCTCCATATCCAAAAATCTCATGCATTGCATTATGAATCCTTCCCCAAAACCTTTTGCTCTGCATCCCCGCCAACAATTATGCCCTAACCATACGTCTATCCCCCGTATTGGTTGTGATATATATCTCAAAGGGGGTTAGATCCCTCAATATGTGGTGTTTGTTAACCATTAACCAATGTCGTAATTGAACATATCTTATTCATTCACTCTCATTCGACAAAAATGCCTGTTTGCATTGCTGAAAATATCTTATCTCTTGACTTTCAAACATATCTCCCATCCTTAAACATCCTGCTTCCTTGCAATTCTTAAATGCATTCTGTTCAAGTCCTGGAGCAAACAGAGGATTGGCAAAGAGGGGTAAAAGGCTTGTTGCACCACCGAATCCCATGTCTTCGCTATCAATGCTGTTATTTTACTTTTATACATATTGATGGGCCTATCCTGCTTTGGACACCATAATACTTCTTGGAGGGGTTTACCTACTACTGCCCTATTCATTCGTACCCACATCTTCTCAGAGTCCCCTTTAAACCATTCCATAATGACCCGCAACTGGGTTTGCCTGATAATAAGTTAGAAAGTTTGGTAGGCCCATCCCCCCTTTTATACTGGAGCTATTAGCATCTTCCATGCCACCCTAGATTTCTTACTTTGCCAAATATAATCCCTTGTTGAGTGTCTTAAAGTATTGTAAGGGGGCCCTTATACGTAATGCTTGGAATAAATACTTTACCCTTGGAAGAACTATCATTTTAATTACATTTATTCTTCCCATCTATAATATTGCTAAAAAGTTACGTTCTTTCAACCACTGTTTAATTGACCCCAGAATAGGAAGATAGATTGCGCTGTACATTGATTCCAGTGAGTCTGTTAATTGTACGCCCAAGTAACGCATACACATTCCACTATTTTATTTTAAAATGTTTTTATTAGCATTTGTATATAGACATTTACATATATAGACATTTACATCTGTAACACACACTTAATTCCTTGAAGTACAGTTCATCTGGATTCATATGCATTAACAGTAACAACAAGTAACACAATAACAAACATGAACTTGCTTCACTTATCAGGTAACACATTTTACTGAACAGTCCCTTTTACTTGCAGTTGAACAGGGGTATCATGTGTGAGTCTTATTTCTTGTGGGGGTACTGCATTTGAGGTAGCTCCAATTTTGTAACACCTTTTATGTGCAATAATATTCAGCTGACTTATAATGACATCTGGATGTTCATGGGGGCTTGCCATCTCAGGGATGAAACATGTCCCAGACCACTGTTTTCCAGGCTTCATAGTTAACACTCACATTTGTCTCTGACCTGGCAACCACCCCGCCCCCAGACTCTGTATTCTGCCTCTGCCCAGCGTTCAAATTCCTTTTGCCAGCGTGCGTATTAATTTCCAGGCCATCGCTATGGATCATTTAGCTAGTATGCTTGCCATGTCCATGAATGTTACCACTTGCTTGAACTTACTGTCCCTGGGGTATTGCTCCAGCAGGCATTCTTTTGGGGTCCAATCACATTGTACAATCCCCGCCCTTCCGCAGGGCTGTTCTATTTGAGCCCATAGTCGTTGTATGTGCACGCAACCCCAGAACATGTGTATAAGACCTGCTGCCGTATCAGGGGCACAGTGATTGTGCATTGTTGTTGAATGTGGCTACCCTGTGTGGTGTCATATAGGAGCGATATAGAACTTTCATCTGGATTAGTCTAAAGCAGGCGGTTCCTGGACACTTCCCGTGGGTATGATAGTATATGTTCCCACTCCCTTTCTGTTATAGGTCCCCCAAGTCTGCCTCCCAGCGTTCTTTCAGTACCATGTTCTTGGGATTGAGCCTATACATCAGTAGACCGTACAGTCTGGACATCGGCTTCCAACCATCACTTTGCATTAGAGTCAGAACAGGGTAGATAGCCGGTTCCTCAGGCCATCCAGTCCACCTCCCTTTTGCCACTTTCCTGACCCTTTGGTACCACAAGAATTGTCCTTTAGGCAGCCCTTCTTTCTCAATTAAAGACCCAAAGTCTCTAAGGGCACCATCCATATACCTATCACCCCAGGTGTAGATGCCCCATCTTTCCCAGTGTCTCACCACCGTTAAATCTACTATGTCTCTACTGCAATTGGCATATCAGGTGAGTAGGGGCGCTGAAGCTTCAACAGAGTCCGGGTCCTGTGCTACACTTGTCTCCCTAGTGCCACAAGCATGGGCGCTTCACCTAGACATTGCAGGGGTAGCCATAGTACTTCCTTTAAGCGTGTCGGAGCCATCAGGTTTCGTAGCAGCACTGTTTCTGAGTTAGCTTTGTCAGAGACCATCTAGCTGCAAAGCTAAGTTGTGCTGCCAGATAATATCTCACCAGATCTGGCAGTTGGGTCCCCCCTTCCTTGTAGGGTAAGTAAAGAGTTGTGAGTGCTTGTTTGTGGGGGCCACGCCCCATAGGAATTCTCTTAGTATTACTTCTAACAAGCGAAAGAAGGGGGCCTTAATGTAGTAGTGGACATTGTGAAAGTAATACAGAAACCTTGGTAAAATTATCATTTTGGTGATGGCAACCCTGCCCATTAGAGACAACGGCAAATTGGACCAGAATGTTATGGATTTTCTCAAGCCCTTCACCACAGTTACCGTGTTATTGTCATGCATTTTCTCTGGTGTGTGCCCAATACTCACCCCAAGTATCTGAATGATTCTAGCTGCCATTGTAGCCCCACATTCGGTAATTCGTCCACATTCTTCCCCCTTAGACCCGCCAGTGGGAATATGCAGGATTTTGTTTTGCTGAAGCAGATTCCTGAAACCTTCACATAATTAACAAGTACCTCTAGCATCAATGGTACGTTACAGTGTGGGTCCTTCAAGTATAGTAGAACATCGTCCGCGTCCAGCGATACCAGGTGGCCAACTCCGCCCGCCCATATACCCGATTCCAGGAATTGCTTTCTGAGATAGATTGCTATTGGCTCCAGCCACAGCACATATAGCATGGGTGACAACGGACACCCTTGACTAGTGCCCCTCTGTATGTTCCAACTCGCCGACACCAACCTCCCAGATTTGACCCTTGCCACCGGCGCAGTGTACAGTATCTTTATCCACTAAATGAATTGTTCACCAAACCCAAACTCCCTCACTACTGCCAGTAGCCACTCCCAGTATAGTTAATCGTACGCTTTTATCACGTCTTGTGAGTCTGCCGTTTGCGCTATAATGTGCTGTAGATGGCGTAAATTCATGGCTGTACCGCGGCGCAGTATGAATCCATTTTGATCTCCATGTATCAGTCCCCCAATCACTTTGGACAGTCATTTCGCTAATATGGTCGTTAATATCTTTACATCGTAGTTTAACTTCGCCAGTGGCAGATATGAGTCCCACCTGGCAGTGGGTTTCCTTGGGTTTGGAATAGGAGCCACTAGGGTTTCTCTCATGCTCGCAGGAAGCACCTCTTTTTCATAGGCCTCTTTGAATACCTCATGAAACACCGGAACAAGGACCGGCGCATATGCTTTATAGAACTCAGGGGGGATTTCATCACAACCTGGAGACTTGGTAGTGGTCAGTGATTGAATTGCCTCGCCTATCTCTTCAGCAGATATGTCTAGCTCCATTGCATTGCATTGCATTTTACCCAGTCTAGGCAAACCTATTTCTTCGATAGTGCCTGATATGTCTTACTGGGGAACCAGTTCCTCATGTCTGTAGAGGTGGGAGTAGAATTCTGTAAAGGCATCATTAATTGCCTGTTTTGACTTGAGCGTATTGCCCCCCCTCGCCCACCAGCTCTGTGGTTAAGTGTTGCCGGTGTTCCCTTTTGCATAACCATGATAGTAATCTGCTAGGCTTGTCTCCCTATGCGTGTGCCCGGGGCGTTCTGACTGTGTGGTCAAATTTCGCTAGCCTCTCCCAGGCATCCTGGCAACTTTTCCTGGCTTCAGCCAGGATTAGCTCCTCGTCCTCGGTGCCCACTGTTTGAGCTTCCCTCTGCCCAATATCCTCTTCTCTTTTCCCCAGTTCCTCTATTGGCATTCCTCAGATACCACTTGCACTGGCAATAACCTCCCCTCTCACCAACACTTTCACTGCCTTCCATACTGTGCTCCAGTTGTTCACACTGCCTACGTTTCGTTCTAGGTATTCCTCTAGTTTTATTTTAAGCATGTCTCAGAAGATCTGGACTGTCAAGGCATCTGTGGGGTGGGCATATGCCACAGTGGAATGGGGGTCTTGCACCCACCATCACCCACTCCAGAAGGAGCAGTGAGTGGTCAGAGATTGATCTGCCCAGGTATGTTGCAGATTCTATTTCTAGTCCTACCTACAAATATGTAGTCTATCCTAGTGTACAAGCAATGGGGCGAAGAGAAATATGAGTAGCCTCTATCATTAGGGTGTAGTTGCATCCATACGTCCACAAGGTCTAAGTTTTGTAGTAGTTTGTTCAGCGCCACAGAAGCCACTTCTGGTCGGTTCACGGGTGGGAGAGACCTGTCTAAGTCAATGGGCCTCATTTAGAGTCTGCCGGTCTGGAAACAACGGTGGCGGTAAATCCGCTGCCACCGTTGTTTCCGGACCGGCTGATTCCGAGTTCTGCAGGCGGGAGGTGTCACTTCCTCTAGGTCTGACCTGGCGGGAGTAACGCCACCCGCCTGCAGGTGGAAATGGAAACACTGGCTCTGTCATAGATGGGGAGGTAGGAATTGACTATGCATACTTCCACTTGCTCTATATGACCTCGCAATCTCAAATACCTCCCATCCGCATCAGCTTCCATCCCCTGCAACCGGAAAGGCACAGCAGCGTTTATCCATGTGCAGACCCCTCGGGCGTATCTGGAGTATGCTGCTCCATACCCCTGTCCCCCCCAGCACTCCTTAACCTTAGACAATTCACCTTCTGTGAGATGGGTTTCCTGTAACAATGCGATGGATACCTTTTTTCTGTTAAGAAAGGTTTTAACTCGGTTTCTGCGCAGGTATGTGCCCATCCCCTGTACATTCCGTGTTATTACCTTGCTGTTAGCTGCCATAATCACATGTTGCTGCTTTCAGTTGCTCCCCCACTGCACCCATCCAACCAAGCGTTGCCCACATTTCCGCCTTTGCTACCTGAATGAGTGCCCCCAACCACTCCCGTCCAACTGCCATCCTAGCCAACCTTGCCCATACTTTTACCTGTTTTCATGAAGAATATACAACAAACCAAATAGTAACCAAAACTAAAGATTCGCGCCAAGCAGCTGCTCCTTTTGTGCAGCTCTCAGGTGCCCCCGCACTTCCATGGCCTATCCAGGCCTTCCTGTGCAAGTAAAACTGCATCGGCAACTGGCCGACTTTAACCTTTGCGTGGGTTAGACTTGGGAGCCCAAGGCAGGTGGCCAGGTTTTGCCCCATCTAATTTAGGATTCATCAAAGTAATTGCATTCAGTACCTGTCATGATCTCTGCTTCCAAAAGGTCAGGGTTTTTTCAACTCCCTTGGAAGCAGATCCATAACCCAGGTTCCGAGTGCCAACCAGTCCCAATTGGGACCTTTTGGACCCAGTCCTGGCGCCAGTGGCACCAGGCTCATAAATATGCCCAGTCCCAGCGCTGGAAGCGCCGGGCTCATAATGCTTGGGTGGATTTACCTTCAGCAGACCATGCTGCTTACTTGCCTGCCAGTTGAGCCTCTGATCCTCTTCTGTTTGGAACTACTTTTCCTGTTGGGTGGGGCTGGAGCCACTCCCTAGATTCAGAACACTGGAACTCTTCTGGAAGGCAGGAACTCTTTTCTTACCAGGAACTCTTTTCTTACTTAGGCGTGGCTGTGGAAGGAGACACCTAAGCACTACAGGAGGCTATTTAAACCACACCCGGTGGATGAATCTTGCTTTGCGTTATTCTGCAACCTCTGCAGCAGAACACTCATCGTGTCTTCTGCATCCGGTCCTGGGCCTAAGGAAAAAGGCTTACCATCCTGAATCCAGTCTTCAGCAACACCTATAAAGACAAGAAAGAACAGGTTAGCATTCCGGCATCTGAAAGGCAAAGGCTTACCATCCTGAATCCAGTCTTCAGCAACACCTATAAAGACAAGAAAGAACAGGTTAGCATTCCGGCATCTGAAAGGCAAAGGCTTACCTACTCTTCGTGCGCTCCGGAGGTCTTCACACTGCATTCCGGCATCTGAAAGACAAAAGTTTACCAACTCTTCGCACACTCCGGAGGCCTTCGGCGCTGCATCCCGCATCTGAAAGACAAAACAAGGTGCGTTTAAAGACATTGGGGAACTTTAATACTCACGTGCCATTACTCCTTTCCACATCTAATCCAGTGGGTATTCCGGCACCCTGCAGCCGCTCCGAACTCGTACCTGCAAAATAAAAAGACAGTTAGAGCGCATAGTGAAGCAGGCAACAAGCGCTTACTTACGTGCTTCCAGGCGCTTCTATTCATCACACGGGCTCCATCTTCAACTCACTTCAGCCCGTCATCCGCCATCGCCGGAACCCTGCAAAACAAGAGACATCATTACTAAAGACTTTAAAGACATTTGAATGACTCGAAACTTACCGTTCGTGCAGTAAACGACGGACAGCAGTCCTCTGAAGTCAAGAGGCCTGCGCTACCTATCCAGTGAAGAAACTGGTTACAGCACCCTGCCCCGAGGCAGATGGAGAGCTCGGCATTCACTTACCTAAGACATCTTACTCTACACGTCAGGCATACAGTGCACAGAGGTCCAGCCCAAAGAGCCAACCGGGTGCTACACATCACCTTTGAAGATACGGTAGTCGCCCAGTCAAGACCGGCGCCTCTGCGAGAATCAGGTGAGCGTTACAGAACGCAAAGCCTACCGCAAAACTCTCGCCCAGGCGCTATGGAAACCTCGGATACTGACCCCCTAGCCCGCTTACTTGGGGAACTAAGGGCAGAAGTGCATGCAGCTGGTCAGGAAACGAATGCTCTAAGAAGGGAACTAATTATTTCCGAGGAGAGAACAGACAATCTTGCTAGACAAGTGCTACAGTCACAAGCCGGACAGACCCCGTTACCCGCATCAGGGGCAAATCTTCCTTCAACATCCTCTATGAATCCAGTGCAGATCAACCTACCTGGGAATGTACCTCTGGCTCCGCCCGAACGATTTTCTGGTGACCCAAAGAGGTTTGCAGTATTTATCAATCAGTGCCGGTTGCACTTCTTATGCCAGCCAGCAGCCTTTCCAACTGATCAAGCAAAAGTAGCTTTTGTACTTTCGTACCTTAGTGGCAATGCGGCAGACTGGTCGATCCCTCTAGTTAATCAAGATGATCCGGTTCTCCATGATTTTCAAGCCTTTCAGCTTAGTATGGAAAAACTGTTCGCAAGACATTCACAGGGGCAGGCCTTGGACAATGAGCTTCTTTCGTTGCGACAGGGTAATCAAGACCTTTTGGCTTATATTGCATCTTTCAATAGACTAACTGTGGAAACTCAATGGCCTGAGGACAAAAGGATTACGCTGTTTTATAGAGGTCTACGTGGAGAGCTCAAAGACGTTTTAGCCCAAGTAGTGAATCCCCCACAAGACTGTTCGGATTATATAGACTTGGTCGTTCAAATAGATCACAGGCTGCAGAACAGGAAGGCCGATCGTTCCAAGTTTGATGCTCGAGTATTTTCCAAACCGCCAACTCCTTCCAAAGGAGTAGACTCCGGGGAACCCATGCAAATAGGGGGTCTGAAAGGTCCTCTAACACAAAGGGAGCGGGAAAGGAGGAAACAGTTGCAATTATGCCTATATTGCGGAAACTCAGGGCACTTTCTTCGAGACTGTCCGGTGAAACCTGCCAAGAAGGCAGTAGGAGCTGCAGTTACCAAAGTTACAAACTCTGAGCAGGGAAACGACCTCGCCCGACAAGAATAGAGGTCCTCTTGCCGAGCGTGAAAACCAGTTCCGTGACCTCGCATTTCGTGATACCTATGGTCCTCATTAGCCCTGATAATCCGGATCGATTACATGCAATTGAAGCTTACGTCGACAGCGGTGCCATCGGCAATTATGTGGATCATGAAATGGTTTTGAGGATGAATCTAACTCTTTGTCCCAAGGCTGTAAAGGACGTCATTACTACGGTGGATGGTACGGAGATAGCCTCCGGGCCAGTAACGCATACCACTCAAGAGGTGACGCTAGTAAGTCAAGATGGACACCATGAGAAGATCGTGTTCGATGTGATCAAGGCCCCTCAGTTTCAGATTATTCTAGGAATACCTTGGTTAGAGAAACACAATCCTCTGATCGATTGGCGAGCAAGAACGGTCCAGTTTCCAGAATGTGTCTCTACTTGTCACCCTCCACCTGGTGTTGCACTGGCCGCAATTTCTTCAGAGACTCCCCAGTTACCTCCCGAATACCTAGAATACCAAGATGTTTTCCGGAAGGATCAGGCTAACTCTCTACCTCCTCATAGGTCTTATGACTGCCAGATAGACCTGATACCTGGATCTACTCCTCCTTGTAGTAGAAGTTATGCCCTCACCGAGCCTGAGAACCTTCACCTTCGACAATACCTGGATCAATACCTGGCAAATGGGTTTATTCGTCCTTCCAAGTCCCCTGCTTCTTCAGCTTTGTTCTTCGTTCCAAAAAAGGAAGGAGACCTTAGAACTTGTATCGATTATCGCTCCCTGAACCAGATCACCGTTAAGAATAGATATCCGTTACCTTTGATCCCTGAACTCCTGGACCAAGTCAGAAAAGCATGCATATATACAAAGCTGGATCTTAGAGGAGCTTACCACTTGGTACGAGTAAAAGAGGGCGATGAATGGAAGACGGCCTTCCGCACCAAGTATGGGCTATTTGAATATCAGGTCATGCCCTTCGGACTTTGCAATGCCCCGGCCGCCTTTCAATATTTTCTGAACGATGTCCTCAGAGAGCTCATAGATGTATGTGTTGTTGTTTACATTGACGACATCCTCGTTTATTCTTCATCGGAATCTGATCATCGGAAACACGTGAAAATGGTCCTCGAAAGATTGCGTTAACACAAACTTTTCGCTAAGTTGGAAAAATGTGTTTTCAACGTGACTGAAGTGGAATTCTTGGGATTCATATTATCACCTGGCGGAGTGCGTATGGATTCAAAGAAGGTCGATGCAGTTCTCAAATGGCCATCACCATCCTCCGTAAAAGGTGTGCAAAGCATGTTAGGCTTCGCTAACTTTTACCGCAGGTTTATCCCCGAATTCTCTCGAATAGTCCAGCCCATCACTGCCTTGTTAAAGAAAAACAAACGTTTTGAATGGTCTACCGAGGCGGAACAAGCTTTCCAGGATTTGAAGACTAAATTTATCTCTGCACCAATCTTAAAACACCCTCGCCCCGAACTCCCCTACATCGTGGAAACTGATGCTTCAAGCCTTGCCATGGGGGCAGTTCTATCACAAAAGGACCCGGTAACCAATCAGTTGCCTCCCGTGGCATTTTGGTCCCGCAAATTCTCGCCTCCTGAAATCAATTACACGATTACTGACAAGGAACTTCTGGCTATCAAGTCTGCCTTTAAGGCTTGGCGGCATTATCTGCTGGGGGCCCGACACACCGTTACTGTGATTACGGATCACCGAAACCTGCAATATTTGAAGACCGCAAAAGCCCAATCCTCTAGACAACTCCGTTGGGCATTATTCTTTGCCGAGTTTGACTTCATAATTACCTATCGACCTGGTACAAAGAACGGTAAAGCCGATGCCCTTTCTCGGATGGGAGTGGAAGAACACTTGGTCAACCCTAAACCTGTACCAATCATTCCCGAACAAAGAATTCTGGGTGTAATCGCCACAGAATCCATAGAGGAAGTTAAGGATAAAGCCAGGCAACTTGTAACTCCAGCAGACATACAGAATTGGCATCTGCAGGGAAAGGACTTTGCAGTAAAGGACAACTTATTGTATTTCCAAGAACGATTATACCTACCCAGCACAGATTTACAGAAAAAAGTAATCTCTTGTTATCACGACTCTTTAATGGAAGGTCATCCCGGTATAGCCAAGACCTCAGAAAAGATCAAGCGCTACTTCTGGTGGCCGTCTTGGAAAAAAGATATCAGAGACTTTATAATGTCCTGTGGAGTATGCGCCCAAAACAAGAGTCAAAAGGAAAGACCAGCAGGCCTCTTACGCCCTATTGACATACCACCTCGCCCTTGGCATACGCTTTCTATGGACTTCATCACCGATCTACCTCCATGCTCCGGATACAATACGATTCTAGTAATCGTGGACTTATTCTCCAAGATGGCGCATTTCATTCCGCTCAAAGGCTTGCCAACAGCAGCAACTCTGGCCCGAGAATTTCTCGAAAACATCGTCCGACTGCACGGTTTTCCTTCGGTTCTAATTTCGGATCGAGGTAGTCAATTTATTTCTCATTTTTGGCGAAGTTGCTGTCGGTCGGCTCAAATTGATGTGAGACTATCGACCAGTCACCACCCTCAGACCGACGGACAAACCGAGAGGACCAATCAAACTCTGGAACAGTATTTACGGTGCATGCTGCAACAAACTGAAAAAACTTGGAAAGATATCCTTTGGATAGCCGAGTATGCCTACAATAACTCTGTCCATTCGGGAACTGGGAAAACCCCGTTTTTTCTTTTGTACGGCAGTCACCCTCGAACCTCGGAGTTGGATCCCCTCCAAGATCTTGAAACACCAGCAGTAGACTACCTGCATTCTACAATCACCCAAGCCTTTAAGGAAGCTGTTTCTCACCTTCAAAGGGCTAAAGAACAATACAAGAAAGGAGCAGATCAACATCGGAAGGAAGCCCCTCACTATCAAGTAGGGGATCAAGTCTCGTTATCCACCAAATATCTATCTCTAAAAGGGCCACGCACATTCAACCCAAGATACCTTGGTCCCTATTCCATCACTACCATAGTAAACCCAGTAGCGGTCAAGTTGGACTTGCCCCCGCACATGAAGATACATCCGGTCTTCCACGTCTCTCTATTAAAACCCGTGCAACCTCAAACCCGACTAACCAAATCTCCAAAACCTATCCTAGTGGATGGAGAACTCGAGTTTGAAGTCAAAAGCATTCTGGACTCCAAGATCTCCAAATCTAAACTATTCTACCTAATTGACTGGAAAGGCTATGGCCCCCAAGAGAGATCCTGGGAACCTGCTGAATATGTCCACGCTCCTCGCCTAATCAAAAGATTTCACCGAACATTTCCTGACAAGCCAAAACCCCCGGAGAAGCCCGGTTTGGGAGGGGCCTTGAGGGGGGGTACTGTCATGATCTCTGCTTCCAAAAGGTCAGGGTTTTCCCAACTCCCTTGGAAGCAGATCCATAACCCAGGTTCCGAGTGCCAACCAGTCCCAATTGGGACCTTTTGGACCCAGTCCTGGCGCCAGTGGCACCAGGCTCATAAATATGCCCAGTCCCAGCGCTGGAAGCGCCGGGCTCATAATGCTTGGGTGGACTTACCTTCAGCAGACCATGCTGCTTACTTGCCTGCCAGTTGAGCCTCTGATCCTCTTCTGTTTGGAACTACTTTTCCTGTTGGGTGGGGCTGGAGCCACTCCCCAGATTCAGAACACTGGAACTCTTCTGGAAGGCAGGAACTCTTTTCTTACCAGGAACTCTTTTCTTACTTAGGCGTGGCTGTGGAAGGAGACACCTAAGCACTACAGGAGGCTATTTAAACCACACCCGGTGGATGAATCTTGCTTTGCGTTATTCTGCAACCTCTGCAGCAGAACGCTCATCGTGTCTTCTGCATCCGGTCCTGGGCCTAAGGAAAAAGGCTTACCATCCTGAATCCAGTCTTCAGCAACACCTATAAAGACAAGAAAGAACAGGTTAGCATTCCGGCATCTGAAAGGCAAAGGCTTACCATCCTGAATCCAGTCTTCAGCAACACCTATAAAGACAAGAAAGAACAGGTTAGCATTCCGGCATCTGAAAGGCAAAGGCTTACCTACTCTTCGTGCGCTCCGGAGGTCTTCACACTGCATTCCGGCATCTGAAAGACAAAAGTTTACCAACTCTTCGCACGCTCCGGAGGCCTTCGGCGCTGCATCCCGCATCTGAAAGACAAAACAAGGTGCGTTTAAAGACATTGGGGAACTTTAATACTCACGTGCCATTACTCCTTTCCACATCTAATCCAGTGGGTATTCTGGCACCCTGCAGCCGCTCCGAACTCGTACCTGCAAAATAAAAAGACAGTTAGAGCGCATAGTGAAGCAGGCAACAAGCGCTTACTTACGTGCTTCCAGGCGCTTCTATTCATCACACGGGCTCCATCTTCAACTCACTTCAGCCCGTCATCCGCCATCGCCGGAACCCTGCAAAACAAGAGACATCATTACTAAAGACTTTAAAGACATTTGAATGACTCGAAACTTACCGTTCGTGCAGTAAACGACGGACAGCAGTCCTCTGAAGTCAAGAGGCCTGCGCTGCCTATCCAGTGAAGAAACTGGTTACAGCACCCTGCCCCGAGGCAGATGGAGAGCTCGGCATTCACTTACCTAAGACATCTTACTCTACACGTCAGGCATACAGTGCACAGAGGTCCAGCCCAAAGAGCCAACCGGGTGCTACACATCACCTTTGAAGATACGGTAGTCGCCCAGTCAAGACCGGCGCCTCTGCGAGAATCAGGTGAGCGTTACAGTACCCATTCTGCTTTAGCTCGTCATAATGAACAATTCTGTAAACAACATAATCCCTTCGCTACCACCACTCACACGAGGCGAACTGCTGCTCATGTAACAGTTTCTTCCCCCATCTAGGTTATGTTCCAGCCACATTGTGGCCGCTGCCAGAGTTTCGAGAAAAATAGATCAGCCTTTGTAGATCACCTTGAGCCTGGATGGATACATGAGCATGTACTTGACGTTTAGTTGTCGGAGTCTGGCTTTAACCGGTACAAAGAAGTTTTGGGCCCTTTGGACTGCAGGTGTATAATCCTGGTATATGGCTATTGTACAGTTGTCACGTCGTATCACTCCCCCCTCCCTGGAATATTTCAGTATGACCTCCCTGTCCTGGAAGTTTAGGATCTTTGCGATCATTGTACAAGGGTGCGACCCCGGCAGCAGATGTTTCTGCAGTGATCTATGGGTCCTATCCACCCCAAATCCCTGTGTAAGGTTGTCAGCTCCGATTTCTTGTAGTAGCAGAGTTTCCACGAAGCCTGTGGGTTCGGGCCCTCAAGTCCTTCCGGAATTCCCAGCAACCTTACATTGTTGCGCTGGGCCCTCTCCTCTGCGTCTTCTGTGTGCGTTTCCAGTACAACGTTTCTCTTCTCCAAGTCCCCCAGTCTTGATTCTAGGTCTTTTGTGGTCACACTGGTTTCTTTTAGGCCGGTCTCTGTAGCTATAACTCTTTCCGCTAGGTTTCGTACATCTTGCCTCATCAATTGCATATACGCCTTGACCTCTTCAATTTGCGTTTCGATGAAGGACCGCAGTGCCACAATTGTAGCTAACACTTGGTTATCTTTGTTGCCGGCATCAGGTGCTTTCAGTGCGTTTTTTTTTCTCTGCGCCTCCCTGTGTTGATTCATGAGGTTTGGTTGCATTGTTAAAGGAGTCCATAATTGTAGTCTTTCTCTTTCCTTTGGACGGGGACATACCCTTGTATTCCCTAATGCACCACCTCACTCCGTAGCTTTGGCAGTCTATATTTCACTTGATCTTGCAGCAGGTGCGGCTGTTGGTTGTGTAGTGGGTATCACCCGCTTTCAGTGTGCCAAGTGCAGTTTCTGTCGGTGGCCCTATTGTTATCTCATTTGTTGCGGTCCTGTGCCTGGAGCCGCGTTGCTGTCATTCTGCCAGGTGGGAGTCCTTGCCTTTGTATATCAGGCTGCGTAGTTGTGTTGTTTGTGGGTCCCGTGTCACAGACCTCATTGTGTTCTCAGACCTCCTCTGGACCACAGTTCCCCCATCAAGCAGTGTCCCTATATCGCTGCCCTGCCTTATAATGTTGGGACTAGGAGACCTCTAGCGAGTCCAGCGATCACTTGCACCTGTACGCCGTGTAGGTCGGCCAGTCTTGCCATCCCATGTTGTGCCTATAATAGCTGTGGGGATTGCGCACTCTTGTTGGCTCAGGTATTCCCAGCACTATGACAGGCCACCATCATTTGCACCCAGGCCCAGTCACCAGCCACTTTCCACTCTACGGCGTTCACCTGCAGTGTCCAGGAAACCACTATATCTATCCGGAAGAGGGAGAGGAAAGTGAGCCAGTGTTTTGTGCTCCTATCTAGGTGGCAAGAACTCAGTGCATTCTGTAATCACTCAGGCCGTTTATTTTTTTTAATAAAACATTGTTTTTCATAACATGGTCGAAACAACCACAGAACAAGAAAACAAAAAGCAAAAGAAAAGGATAGCAAAGGCATTTCAGAACAGCATCCCCAGTCAGAAAAAAAAAACTCAGCGAAGCATTAGTGTCACCGGCTCCCCACGGACTCTCCCCCAAGCCTGCTCTCCATCCACTCCATGATTACCAGCCTCCGGCCTTCATGGCCCACACTCTTCCCATTTCCCCCATATTTTAGATGCTTTGGCTGGGCATCCTCTCGTACAATAGATCCGTCGTTCCATCATGGCACATGAGTCCATATCCAGTACCCACTGCTTCAGTGTTGGGGGGTCCGGCACTCCCCACTTTTGTGCAATGTTACGTTTCATTAAGGCCGCCGCGGTATTCAAAAGCAGTTTTTTCCATTTATTGGAATCTGATTCGTCAGGCACCCCTGAGAGTAGGACCCTCGGGTCCAGTTCGATAGGGCGAGTGAGCCCCCTGGACAGTTCTGTACAGCAATCGTTCCAGAATGTGCAGGTCTGGGGGCATGACCAAACGATATGAAAGAAAGTTCCTTCTTCCCCTCCACATCGGAGACAGTTCGAGTTTGTCACCCTCTTCCAGCCATATAGAGTGGTCCTGGGATAGTACTCCCTATGCAGGGTCTTAAGCTGCACCAGCCTCAACCTGGAAGAGATGGCCACTTCCCGTGGGTGCATTAAGACCTGTACCCAGTCCTCTGGATCTATTTCCCCCACATCCCTTTTCCATTTGGACTTTAGTCGTGATAGCTCGGAAGTAGCAAAGGATGTGATGGCGTTATAGAGGATGGACGTGCATTTGGCGGGGATGTATGCTGGCAGTATATTAAGTTCAATAGGTGTATAGTCGGGGATCGCCTCCTCCAGAGGTATGTGGGTTCTCAGGGCATGGGTCAATTGTATGAAGTGGTACCGCTCGGTATTTGGGAGTTGGAATTTGTCCTGCAAATCTTCGAAAGAGATTAACTTCCAGTCTCTCAGGATATTTTCTACCCTCAGAATTCCCGCTCTCACCCAGCGCGGCCACGGTTCAAAATTATCTATTTCTTTTAAATTGCTATTTTGCCATAGGGGTTGCGCTGAGGTAATCTTGTTCCCCCACCCAACAAACGTGTGTCCCTGTTAGGCAGAAACCTGTGCAGTTCCCTTAGGGACCACTGCAAAAGATTTAAGACTACAGGTGTTGGCAGTAAACCCACTTGGTAGCAGTCTGTACCACCCAGATTTACCTGGTAGCTGTGGCTGAGCAGTCAGACTTCCCTCAAGAAGAGTTAGGCAGTATTTAAAGTATACTCAATAGGCACTCAGATACAATAATACAAGCAAACACTGACCAGAGCTTTGGTATCAAAGTATATCATTATTTATTTAAAAACACACAGTTGAAACACTCCAGCACTCTTATTGTAACATCTCCTACACACAGTTACTATTATGATATATACACCCCTTTTTCCCTATTAGAAAAGTCACAGTAAAACACCACTTATTTTCATACAGAGGTGAGCGCTTAACTAGATTGCACTCTAACAAGTTTGTGAAAAAGGGAGGGAAAAAGACAGAATATGAAGAGGTACACCACTCTACGATTCAAGAACACTGTTAGCAAGGCAGAGAGCAAAAAGTCACTGGTGAGCCAAAGTCCAAAGGCTGGGCCCACTCTTAGAGAGAGCGGAGCACAAATGCGCCCAAGATCACACAGTTACACTAGGCTTAGAAAGTCTTGCAGAGGGTTCAGAAAAGAGTTTAGAGAGGCTTAGAAAAGTTTAGCCAGGGTGTCCCAGGCTAACCCAGGTTCGAAAGCCAGGGGCTAAATCTACCCCGTACAGTCGGTAGCAAGGGAAGCCAGGCGGGACACGGTACCTTAAGTGGGAAGGATCCTCCAGCAGTGGCAGTTGTTCCTGGTAGTGGGTGCAAGTTGCGTCGTCGTCCAGGGGAAGAGAAGATCTCGACTTGGAGGAAAGATGAAGGTCGTTGCACTACCAGGGCAGAAACCAGCCGCAGAGTTTTCCGGTTAAAAGTGGTACCTTTGTCTCGCGGTCGTGGTAAAACGTGGTATCCCGGTTGCCGGGGTGCTTGGCACGGGAAGGCGGCCACGAGATACGTCGGGAAAGAGAAAAGACAGTGAAACTGGTTATCCCCACCAGTTAAAGGAAGAAGACTCTCCGGCGGGAGATCTCCTCTGTCGTTGGGAAAAGTGGTGAGACGGTCCAGCAGGGCTCCACCGGTAGTGGTGTCGTGGCAGGTCAGCTCAGCTTCTCCCTCGTCGGATTCTTAGGTCCTGTGGCGACTTCTGAAGTTCCAGTCCCCAAAGCCTTGCTTTTATGCAGCAAACCCCTATTCACTCAGCCTAGCTGTCACTCAAACATGCTAAGTGGTGTGCCGGCCGGCTCACCACTTGGGCCAATCAGGACGGAGTGCGACTTGAGGTGCCTAGGCAACTCAGTCCAGGGTGCCTAAATTCCCCTCCACCCCTCCTAAGTACCCCAGACATAGTGGCACCACTGTGGAGGGCTTCTGTGGAGAACCCTGCCAAAAAGTGGAACAAAGGGCTCGACTTGGGTTGGAGTCACAGAAGGGAACACAAACGCCATTTTAGAATCAAGTTTTGGCAAAAAATACCAACCGGAGAATTAATATTAATTAAATAAACCGGCGGTATGTTCGAGGCTACCGTAAATAATTAAATAAAGATAGTAGCCTAAAAGAATGGGAAATCCCATAGGAGAATATTCGCGGTTGAATATAAAAAGTAGTATCCACTGCCACCAGCCAAAACTCGATCAGGGGGGACGGAGACGTGCCCCCTCAACTAACAGACCCCGGGGCAATTGAATTGCCCTAGCCAGTACGTCCACAATATGATGGTTTGTACTGGTTCTGTTCAGAATTTAAGACTAGTAAAGTCAGTGGTGACTTTACATGCCCTGGGAGACAGTAGTCAGTCCCAGGGTATGGAGTCCATACTGGGGGGTCACTATGACACCCCTGTGTCACTGCACTGAGGGTGCTGTGTAACACACATCACAAGAACACATGAAGCCCTATGGAGTAAAAGACCCCATAGCCCATTAAACACATCTAGATTCAAAGAAACACACTGAAATCATGCCCAAGAGTGAGGGTGAAAGAGTCTCATTCTTGGCAGGAGAAAAAAATAAACCCCAAAAATCCGGCAAAGCTGCTGGGGGACTCACTAGGTTAGGAAATTCAGCCTAAACAGAGAATTCTCCCTAACAGTCCCTGTCTCCAGATGGTGGTGGTATTGGACCCAATTGTCGGGAGAGAGGGCAGCTGTGGAGATTGATATAGTAGGTGTATGGGGTCTGTACCTTGCATAGCATTCACCTCGGCCTTAATGTGAGGCAGTGCTCGGTCTCCGTGAAGCAGGTCGTTGACCACTACGAGTTGTGATGCCCAGTAATAGGTTTGGAGGCGGATAGACCACCCTCCCAGATAGACCTCTGCAAAGTGCTCAAAGCTATACGTGACTGGCCTCCCCCCAAGAAGAGTTCCCTGAGAAGGGTTTCTATACAGTTGAATTCAGAGGTGGGGATCGTGAGCGGGGCTTTCTGCAGAACATAGAGGAATCGTGGAAGTGCCATCATTTTAAAGAGTGCCGCTCTGCCCATGAGAGTCAGGGCGAGAAGTTTCCATTGACGGACGTCAGTAACAAACCGGTCTATAATCGGTTGAAGATTGTGCTTTGCGTATGTGGTAAGATGACTTGTTATCCAGATTCCCAAGTACTTAAAGCCCTGCCTCTCAACCTGGTACGGGCAGTCCGGTGGGTTGGCCAGCACTCCCCCCTTCACCGGGTAGAGTACGGATTTCTTCCAGTTAATTTTTAATCCGCTAAACTCCCCATAATCCACAAGCATCTGGGTTACCAGGGGGCAGTTCCGAGTCGGATCAGCCAGGTATAACAGAAGGTCGTCGGCATACAGGGATATTCGGTCTTCGTGTCCCTCAGGCCATCTAAACCCCGCCCATGCCCCGCTCTGACGAAGCCACAGGGCCAACGGTTCAATCGCGAGGGCAAAAAGGAGGGGGGACAGAGGACACCCCTGTTGCGTACACCTACCCAGGGGGAAGGATCGGGAAGTCCACCCGTTCACCCTGACCTCTACCTGTATATTTGTATATAACAGTTTTACCCATCCCAGAAAACCTTCTCCAAACCCCATACGTGCCATAATTTCCCAAAGGCTGCCCCACCGTATTGAATCGAATGCCTTTTCAAAATCAAACACCAACAGGGCCAGTGGAGTGTCAAGGATAGGAGCCCTTTCTAATGCCAGATGGAGCCGGCGCAGATTCATTCAGGTTGATTTATGAGGCATGAAGCCACATTGGTCTGGGTGTATTAAGGTGTCCGCAACCGGCTGGAGCCGGTTGGCTAGGAGTTTGGCCAGGACTTTGGCTTTGCCATTAATTAACGAGATCGGCCTGTAAGAGGCACATTTCTCCGGGGGTTTCTCCAGTTTGGGGATAACTACAATCGTAGCCTTACATAGGTCCTGTGGGAGGGAACCCTGGTCTCGGGCGCTCAACAGCAACTGATGCAGGGGAGACGCTATGTTATTACTTCCTAATTTCTGACAGATTTCGATCGGGAACCCATTAGGACCTGGGGTTTTCCCTGGTTTCAGTTGTGCTAGGGCTTCTACTATTTCGGCTTCCGTGAGCTCGGAGTCCAATACCTCCTTCTGTTGCTCCGACAGGGTAGGGATTTCTATGTCATCCAGGAGGGCTGGGTCAAGCGACCCAGTCGGGGCCTGATATAATGCAGCATAGAATTGGGCAAAGGCTTTTGCTATGTCAGTGTCTGACTGGCATCTCTCTCCCCTTGGAGTAAGGATCTCCCGGACACATTGCTGTCCCTCGTCTCGCCTCTCTAGCTAGGCCAACAGTTTTCCAGCTTTGTCCCCAACCTCATATATCCTTGCTCTGGATTCCCAGTGGGCCTGTTTGGCATTGTCCAACATAAGGTTCCGGAGGCGTTCAGTGTCCCGTTTGAGGGATGTTTGGGTCTGAGGGGTTGGATCCAGGATGTGGTCGTTCTCCCGTTGGGTTACCTCCGTCTCCGCCTCACCTATCTTCTGAAGCCTCTCCCTCCTCCTATTCGCCGTCCAGGAGATTATTTCTCCTCGCGGCACAGTCTTATAAGCCCCCATATCACTATTGGGTCGTTTTTGCCAATGTCGTTAATCTCGAAGTATTCAGTCGAGATTTCCGTAAGGCAATCCACCAATTCCGGACAGCCCAGATAATAGTTATTTAGCCGCCACGTCCTAGTGGTGGTTGTACCCTGCAGCCGCGTCTCCACCACCAGAGGCGAGTGGTCCGAAATTCCCCTGGGAAGTAAGTATGTCGAGATTATTCTAAAGAGCTCCGTATACGGAAACAATAGATAATCGAGCCTAGAAAGGGAGCCATGGGCTCCCGAGTGGAATGAGTACCCTCTGGTCCCCCGGTGCAGTTCCCGCCACACATCACAGAGATCCAAGGCAGATACAAAGTTGGACAGCCTCGTAGGGCATTCGGGTTACGGTGTCGAAGGTGGGATCGGTCCATGGTGTTACACATCACATCATTAAAGTCTCCACCCAGAAACCACTTATCGGGTTGATACTTGCCCATCAGGGTGGTCAGTTCCTCTAGGAGTTCCTGCCCCAGACCCGGTGGGGAGTATACTGAGACAAACCCAAAGCTCTCAACCCCAAGTGTCCCCAGGACCAGCATGTAACGGCCCCCAGGGTCCCTCACCACTTCTTGCAAGGCAAATGGGATGCGCTTATGTATAAGAGTAAGGGTGCCCCTGGATCCCATGGTATACCCCGCATGAAAAGCTGCCCTGTAGTTGGTCTGCTGGAAATAATTACAGTGTGAACCCGCTAGGTGTGTTTCGGTAAGCAGGGCCACATCGGGCGAGTAACTACTAAGTAGTTGCTTAACTAACCGTTGCTTAATCGCGGACCCCATCCCGTTCACATTCCAGGTGAGGACCCTAAGGGATCTGGGACGTGTAGTCAGAGGCAGTTGATATTGGTCAGGTGCCATCTAGCAAGAGTTTGAGAGGGGCAGGCAAATGAACCACGGGTGTAGAATCCCGGTGTGTGCCGGTGTGGTGTAGAATCATCAATGATTGGTGACAGAGATGCTGTCCGAGCGTGCTATGGTCCCAACTGACCAGGGACCACGTCATCCCCTGAAACCTACAGGAGTTAACTGGCCCTGGGGTAACTAAAAACTCCTCCCAACTAATCCCACCCTCACCCTCCCCATACTCCACCCCAACACGAAGTACCTGTCGCCCAAAAATTGCTGGCAATTAAAAAGGGTAGGGTGCCAGCTTTAATAGTCCCTACTGTGGTTCTACTAACAAAAAAGGGTTTGCAGGGGTGTTAATGCCCCAGTTACGAGGGTAGCAGTCCTCCGCTTACCGCCATATGGGAATGTGAACGCCTTCTGTCGGCCACAGAGGCCCATTGTGGTGTTCCATAAGTTGGTTGCCTGCAGGCAGGATGTCGAGCCTTCGTCAGGAATCAAGGCGGGGCCCTGTCTCCTCTGCCCCTCGCTGGGTCCGGTAGTGGCTGCTGATCAGGTTCCCGACGCCACCCAGGTGGCGGTCCAGAGTTTTTGTTCCTGTTACTTCAGGGCCTCGACCAGTCCCCTTCAATGTGTTGCTCTGCCCAACGCCATGCCTCGCCGGTGTCGTCAAAGTGGACCGTTGTGCCCTTGTTGTATATTTTCAACTGCGCAGGAAAGAGCAGGCCGTACTTGACTCCTAATGATTGCAGTTGTCTTTTCAGCTTTCCAAAGGATTGCCTTGATTTCTGTACCTCCCTTGTATAGTCTGGAAAAAAGGCCAGCATGGACCCTCTGAAGGTTGTCGTGCCCTTGGATCGAGTGAGTTGCAAGAGTGCGTCCCGGTCCCGGTAATTCTAAAACTTTGCTATTACAGTTCGCGGAGGGGCGCCAGGCAGCGGCCTACCCATGGATACTCGGTGTGCTCTTTCTATAGAGAATATTTTTGAAAAAGAGTGCAGGTCAAAGAGGTCCGTTAGTAGTTGTTCCAGGAAAAGTTTCATGCAGGGCCCATCCTCTTTCTCGGGAATGCCGAGGATACAAACGTTCTTACGCCTGGACCGTCCCTTACCTTCCTCAACCCTTGTTTCCAGCGTTTTAAGCTTGGCCGAGACCCCTTGGAGTTGTTGGTGCACATTTTGTAGCCTGTCCTCTGTATTTGAAATGCGTTGCTCTGTTTCTCCAGTGCGCGCAGACAGTTTCTGTAGGTCGTGCCTGTGGAGGGATACATCCACGCTTATTTGGTTTATCTTCTGCTCCATGGATGTACGAGAGTCCGCTATGGCGGCCATGATGTCCTTTAGGGAAAGAGCCTGCATGGATTCCATGTCTCCAGAGAACTGCGGCTGGGGCTCTGCAGATTGCGATGAAGGAACAGTGTATTGTTCGATCCTGTTCTGCATGGTAGGTTTTTTCATTTTGTCCTTGCCCATGGTTGCCCCTTGCCCCTGCATATGTGATCTTATGGCGGATCCCCGCCTTGTGGACTCGTTGAGTACCTCTCGAGACAGTCTTCTTTCCACAGTGCAGTATCAAACCACCAGGGTGGTCCCAGCGGAGTGGAGGGGGGGGGCAGCAGTATCACTGGTCACTTGTGGTCGACCCCTGGATACTTGCGGGTTTCGGGTCAAGCCGCAACCAGCGCCCTGCAGGCAGATGCTTCCTTTATCGCATACTTGCCCGCCACCAGGGTTTCAGTGTTTCCCGGTTGTTTGTCCTCTGTTTTTGCTCGTAGGGGCACCTTCTACGACTTTATTGACCAGGGCACCTTGAGGGGATGCTCATTGTGTTGGGTCAGGACCCTTAGCCCCCTTCGTGTTACAGGTGGAGTACAAGTAGGCCTAGCCTCGGAATTGCTCAGCGCTTCCCCTGTCCTCGCACCGCACTCTGTTCTGCAGTGTCGCAGATGGTATCTGAAGACTGGTTACCCTTGATGCCTTTGGGGCCGCTTCATACCCCATCCGCGACGGCCCCACAGCAGCCTGCCGTGTGTTTCCCGTTGCCCTACCGGGATTCAGTTCTTTCCCGCAGACCTCCGCTTTCCGCCTCACCCGAGGCCCCAGGGGTTCAGGCCGGACCACACCGTACCTTATGTCTGATGGGCCGCTTCTCTTCTGGGCACCAACCGATCAGCTCAGCGGGGCCCCTGTCAGTCCGCCCCGGGGAGGCCCTGCTGTCTGTTGCTTATGGGTGTTGAGCAGCTCTCCAGCTCCCTGGGCAGGGCCTGGGCCTTGCAGGCGGTCCTCCCCGAGACCTCCGCTCCTCCACGGCGCCGTGGTCCCTTCCTCCGACGTCTCCAGGCAGCACCCACTGGAGCGATCCACTCCCAGCGCTGGAAGAGCCACGGAGCGCTCAGGCCGCTCAGTCCCTCACGGGCTCAGCCTCTCAGAGCGAGGACAGACACCGCACCCCTCTCCCCTGAAGCACCTTACCGGCCTCCTCGCCAGCCGCAGCACTCTGCAAGGTCTCCAGGGCCCGCGGATATCCTCCGCCGCTGGTCACGAGAGGGTGACGGCCTCCTCCACTGTGCCGTCTCGCCGGAGACGATGCTTGCCTGGATTTGCTTTGTTCCTTGTCCACCACGGTCAACACCGTCCCACTTCCTTGCCGCGTGTGGGGGAGCTTCCTCTGAGCCCCTCTGGCCATGTCAGGTCACCCTCGGTACATTCGGGTCGCTCGATTCCCAGGCCAGATGCTGAACACCAGGGGCGGTCCCCCGCCCTGCCGCATCTCACTGCTCCGCTGCGACTGCGTCTCTGGCGCCTGAGCAACCCGATCTCACAGCCACAGTGGCGGGCGTGAAAGTTACTCAGCGGCCATCTTGTTTCAAATGCACGGCTCGCGTCCCCGATCTTCAGACCGTCGGGGCTCCGTACAGCGGGCGCCCACGGTGCTCTAACTTCGCAGAGTTGTGCCCGATCCGGTTAGCTCTCTGCAGGTCTCTTTTGGTGCGATTAGCGATCACAAATCAGGCTGTATTTTCAGGATGTGTGAAGCGGCAGCGGGAGCTGAAGAGCCTCACACGTCTGCATCGCCTCGCAGTTGGCCACGCCCACCTGACTCAGGCCGTTTATTGATAATGGCAGGCTTATACAGCCTCAGTTGCGTGCCATGTCGTCGATCCACAGAGCAGTATTGTCAGGCCTGCGCTGCACACCTTGGAGCCCAGGCATTAATGTAAGCGGGTAGTCATTCTCCTCACTGCGCACCTTTATTACTCTGTGTAACCCTATGGTGCCTGTAGCATGGTGCAACCAGTGTGTGTTATTGTGCTTTTAGTAGGTTACGTTCACACTTAGGCACCGGCATGTTTCAGTACACATGCCTCTGGCTAATGGATGCCACAGTTTGCAGTAAGTCAGTTAGGGGGAAAACCTCCTGGTGTGTATGTGGGCTTTCTCAGACTGCCTTCTGAGACCTGTGCTGGAGTTCCAGTGACTGAGACATGCACCAGCCCCCCGGGCTAGGAGCGTGCAGGTTTCTCCCGCCCCATGCAATCCAACCACACTGTTTTACCCAGCACTCTCACCGTACTGTGTGCCCATCACAGTGTCACAGTCAGCGCAACAGTGTCCTCGGTTGGCGTATTGCGCCAATTGCCAGCCGGGAGGTCTGTGATCCTGTTCTGCTCATGGAGTCACAATGGCCCGGGTTCTTGGGGCCTCCGTCCCTCCCCTCATGCGGGTGTGCAGTTGTAATAGTATGTCTCCCAGTAGCGTGTCCCGTTGCTAATGTCCTCCAGTGACTTCCCAGAGCTACAACACTGTGTGCCAGGGTGCAGTGAGCCGTAGGTCCGTCTGCTTCACCCTCTGCGGTCCCGATCGTCCATGTGGATTGTGTTCAGCCGCTCCTTCTGCACCACACTTAGGCCTCACAATTTGTCCTCTCCTGCGTAGTCAGGGGTTCACCCAAACTCCCACCTACTCCGCTCAACCATCTACTGTGTGTGGCTTGCCTCAATGTGCGCGCACCGGCTCGGTGCCAGCTCTCGTCAGCTTTCCGCACACAAAGGACCACGCATCAGGGATTCAGGGACTCCGGCCCCGATGCACCGTGGCCCGTTTCCTCTTGCTAATCCGGGAAGCAGGGCGCTCCTTGGCGCCACCACCCTTTCCGGCTCGTGTCCACAGGCACAGGCTCATCGATCTCAGCCCCTCCTCCTCTCTGTAGTCAGATCGCAGCTCCGTCTGCCATCTTAGCGCCGCAGGGCCATTCCTTTCAACTTTATTTTATGTTCCAAAACCGCTCTCATTTTTGCCAGAGCAGTGCCCAAGAGCTGCTGAACTGCTTCGCACACCCAGGGATAAGTTTGCAGTTAAAGTATTTTAGAGCAAACTGCTCGTGATCAGGATCTGCATGAGGATCTCGATGGGAGCTCTGTCCCAAGGCTGCCTCACTTAATGGGCTCAAGCCACGCCCCCCATCCCATTCCGCTATTATGAAGTGGCTATCATGGATCTCTCTTTCTCCTAAAATGTTCCCTTCCAGAAACTTCATCATCACTGATTTTATATATTAATTTGTAGGCCAAACTTGAAATGGAAGAAGGTGTGTCTACTAATGTAAGCAAGAGGTTGTCAGCAAAAGCCATCACTTTATGAACTTCTCTTCCAAATTGAATCCCTTTAATTTTCTCCTCTTCCCTGGTTCTGGACAGCAATGGCTCTAGATGTAATGTATATAATATCGGAGATAATGGGTACCCTTGTTTAGTCCCTCTCTTCACTCAAATCTCTTCAGAGAGATCCCCATTAATAGCCAATCACAAAATTGGAGTCCGATAATTTGCCTTTACCATTTGTAAAAACCCAGGACCGAATCCCATACTTTCAATTGTTAGAAACATAAAAGACCATTCAACTCGGTCAAACGCCTTCTCAGCTTCAAGCGTTATCACTCCTGGTGTTAATTCTGCCTTATTTATTTTTTCTATCAGATGGGCAATCCGTCTAGTGTTGCCATAGGTTTGCCTATTCATGACAAATCCGGACTGATTGGGGTGAATCAAGAAAGGTATTAGGCTTCCTAATCTGATTGCGAGTATTTTAGTATAAAGATTAGCATCAATATTGATGAGAGCTATGGGTTGGTAAGATCTGCATTGGGTCCCATCCTTCCCGGGCTTTGAGAAAAGTACCAAATTTGCTTCTGCCATCGAAGACGTACTAATGCCCTCTCCCCTAAAGGTGTTGAACAACAAAGTCAACACTGAAATTAACTCTTAAATGTAGGTTTCATAAAAAATTGCAGGGTAGCAGTCTGGTCCTGGTGCCTTGTGAAGAGGTAAAGATTGTATTGCTTGTGGGCCTTCCTCTGGTGTTATCTGGGCATCTAACTCTTCCCTATCAACTAGGTCCAATTTGTTTAAACAGCATTGTTGTAGATATGACATTTGTAATTTGGGATCTGGACGATCCGAAGTATACAGCGCTGTATAATAATCTGTGAAAGTGTCTTTTATATTTCAGAAAGAAGAACTAAGCTTTACTTGCTCTGATTTAATGTTACAGATGATTCTAGCTGCATCCTACATCTGAACTTGCAGTGCCAGCATGCAATCAGCCTTAACATAATATCTTTGCATTAGGTACAATAGGGACCTCTTGGCATGCCTTATCTGTTATAGATCTAATTGGCCTCTGAGATAACTATGTTTCTCACAAATTCATGCCCATTAGTTTCCATGACTTTCATAACTGCCTTAATTTGGGTCTCTAACGTGCGTTGGGCAGCACATCGTGATTTCTCTCTGCAGGCTTTCTTTGCAATGAGTTCCCCTCAAATGGTTGCTTTAAAAGCATCCCAAACCCATCTCTCCAGTGTACCCAGCATCCTATTTAGTTCAAAATATTATTTTATCTTTGTCCGAATCTCTTCTCCCATCACCTGGTCTTTAATTACCTGTTCGGGGAATTTCCATTGCCACAACCCTGACCGTTCATTTCCTTGAAGAATTATTAACTTTAATGGTGCATGATCGGATAGAGTTATTGTACCCGTCTTTATCTTATCCCCACCAATGAAGCCGAAACCCACACGTAATCTATTCTTGAGAATGTTTGGTGGACGGATGAATAAAACTTAAACCCTTCACCCCATGTTGAGTTTCTCTTCAAGCGTCTATTAATGATACATCTGCCATAATCTTGTGTAGCTTTTGTGTTGGAGGTCATTGTACTATCTGACGTACCCTACGCCTCTCAACCTGGGGGTCCCAAGCCATATTAAATCTCTCATGAGGATAATTAGTCCCTTTGCAAGCCGTCCCAATTCTTCCCAATGCCTGTTGCAAAAACACATCTTGTCCCATATTTGGGGCATAAATTGTAGCGATTGTATATATCGCCTTCTACCAAGTTGTATTGTGAAAACAAAAATCTGCCATCTTTATCCTTGTCTAATCTGATCTTTGGTCTGACCAACCCCACTTTTCAGAGCTATTAAGACCCCTCCCTTCTTTGCCTTGTCATTTGATTGAACAATATAAGGTTAGCCATACAATGTCAACTTATCCGCATCTCTCCTAGACACATGCGTTTCTTGAAAAGTCACCTCATCTGGTTTCTCCCGTCTCAAGAACGACCCTACTTTCCGTCTTTTAACTTGGTAGTTCAGACCCCTAATCTTCAAGGATAGGACTTGCAGTGTTTTTATTCCTCCCATCTGGACAACTTTTCTCTATATAATGCTCTGGTAGCTGATCTTCCCCAAACCCCCCAACACAATAACCCCAAGCTGTCATGATCTCTGCTTCCAAAAGGTCAGGGTTTTCCCAACTCCCTTGGAAGCAGATCCATAACCCAGGTTCCGAGTGCCAACCAGTCCCAATTGGGACCTTTTGGACCCAGTCCTGGCGCCAGTGGCACCAGGCTCATAAATATGCCCAGTCCCAGCCCTGGAAGCGCCGGGCTCATAATGCTTGGGTGGACTTACCTGCAGCAGACCATGCTGCTTACTTGCCTGCCAGTTGAGCCTCTGATCCTCTTCTGTTTGGAACTACTTTTCCTGTTGGGTGGGGCAGGAGCCACTCCCTAGATTCAGAACACTGGAACTCTTCTGGAAAGCAGGAACTCTTTTCTTACCTAGGCGTGGCTGTGGAAGGAGACACCTAAGCACTACAGGAGGCTATTTAAACCACACCCGATGGATGAATCTTGCTTTGCGTTATTCTGCATCCTCTGCAGCAGAACGCTCATCGTGTCTTCTGCATCTGATCCTGGGCCTAAGGAAAAAGGCTTACCATCCTGAATCCAGTCTTCAGCAACACCTATAAAGACAAGAAAGAACAGGTTAGCATTACGGTCTTCAGTGACAGCTCTTCACTTACCTGGTCCATCGGCTGTCACCAACGCCTCGCGCTGCATTCCGGCATCTGAAAGACAAAGACTTACCTACTCTTCGTGCGCTCCGGAGGTCTTCACACTGCATTCCGGCATCTGAAAGACAAAAGCTTACCAACTCTTTGCACGCTCCGGAGGCCTTTGGCGCTGCATCCCGCATCTGAAAGACAAAACAAGGTGCGTTTAAAGACATTGGGGAACTTTAATACTCACGTGCCATTACTCCTTTCCACATCTAACCCAGTGGGTATTCCGGCACCCTGCAGCCGCTCCGAACTTGTACCTGCAAAATAAAAAGA
Source organism: Ambystoma mexicanum (assembly GCF_040938575.1). NCBI lineage: Eukaryota > Metazoa > Chordata > Amphibia > Caudata > Ambystomatidae > Ambystoma > Ambystoma mexicanum. Next base: position 302,285,923 of record NC_090935.1, on the reverse strand, counting down.
CAGTTAGAGCGCATCGTGAAGCAGGCAACAAGCGCTTACTTACGTGCTTCCAGGCGCTTCTATTCATCACACGGGCTCCATCTTCAACTCACTTCAGCCCGTCATCCGCCATCGCCGGAACCCTGCAAAACAAGAAACATCATTACTAAAGACTTTAAAGACATTAGAATTACTCGAAACTTACCGTTCGTGCAGTAAACGACGGACAGCAGTCCTCTGAAGTCAAGAGGCCTGCTCCCCTTATCCAGTGAAGAAACTGGTTGCAGCACCCTGCCCCGAGGCAGATGGAGAGCACGGTGTTCACTTACCTAAGGTGAGAGCGTTAACCTTTGGGGTTCTACAGGAGAAGAGAAAGGGAAGAAGAGAGAGACATTCAATAACCCATTTCCTTAATCCCATATTTTCTATCTGCAGACATCTTACCCTTCGAGTCAGACATACAGAGCACAGAGGTCCAGCCCAAAGAGCCAGCCGTGTGTTACACATCACCTTTGAAGATACGGTATTCGCCCAGTCAAGACCGGCGCCTCTACGGGAATCAGGTGAGCGTTACAGAACGCAAAGCCTACCACAAAACTCCCGTCCAGGCACTACGGAAACCTCGGATACCGACCAGCTAGCCCAGTTACTTGGGGAACTAAGGGCAGAAGTGCATGCAGCCCGTCAGGAAACGAACGCTCTAAGAAGGGAACTGATTATTTCCAAGGAGCGAACAGATGATCTCGCTAGACAATTGCTACAGTCACAAGCCGGACAGGCCCCGTTACCCGCATCTGGGGGAAATCTTCCTTCTACATCCTCTATGAATCCAGTGCAGATCAACCTACCTGGGAATGTACCTCTGGCTCCGCCCGAACGATTTTCTGGTGACCCAAAGAGGTTTGCAGTATTTATCAATCAGTGCCGGTTGCATTTCTTATGCCGGCCAGCAGCCTTTCCAACTGATCAAGCTAAAGTAGCTTTCGTGCTTTCGTACCTTAGTGGCAATGCGGCAGACTGGTCGATCCCTCTAGTAAATCAAGATGATCCGGTTCTCCATGATTTTCAAGCTTTTCAGCTCAGTATGGAAAAACCGTTCGCAAGACATTCACAGGGGCAGGCCTTGGACAATGAGCTTCTTTCGTTGCGACAAGGTAATCAAGACCTTTTGGCTTATATTGCGTCTTTCAACAGACTGATAGTGGAAACTCAATGGCCTGAGGACAAAAGGAATACGCTGTTTTATAGAGGTCTACGTGGAGAGCTCAAAGATGTGTTAGCCCAAGTAGTGAATCCCCCACAAGATTGTTCGGACTATATAGACTTAGTCGTTCAAATAGATCACAGACTGCAGAACAGGAAGGCCGATCGTTCCAAGTTTGATGCTCGAGTATTTTCCAAACCGCCAACTCCTTCCAAAGGAGTAGACTCCGGGGAACCCATGCAAATAGGGGGTCTGAAAGGTCCTCTAACACAAAAGGAGCGGGAAAGGAGAAAACAGTTGCAATTATGCCTCTATTGCGGAAACTCAGGGCACTTTCTTCGAGACTGTCCGGTGAAACCTGCCAAGAAGGCAGTAGGAGCTGCAGATACCAAAGTTACAAACTCTGAGCAGGGAAACGACCTCGCCCGACAAGAATAGAGGTCCTCTTGCCGAGCGTGAAAACCAGTTCCGTGACCTCGCATTTCGTGATACCTATGGTCCACATTAGCCCTGATAATCCGGATCGATTACATGCAATTGAAGCTTACGTCGACAGCGGTGCCATCGGCAATTATGTGGATCATGAAATGGTTTTGAGGATGAATCTAACTCTTTGTCCCAAGGCTGTAAAGGACGTCACTACTACGGTGGATGGTACGGAGATAGCCTCCGGGCCAGTAACGCATACCACTCAAGAGGTGACGCTAGTAAGTCAAGATGGACACCATGAGAAGATCGTGTTCGATGTGATCAAGGCCCCTCAGTTTCAGATTATTCTAGGAATACCTTGGTTAGAGAAACACAATCCTCTGATCGATTGGCGAGCAAGAACGGTCCAGTTTCCAGAATGTGTCTCTACTTGTCACCCTCCACCTGGTGTTGCACTGGCAGCAATTTCTTCAGAGACTCCCCAGTTACCTCCCGAATACCTAGAATACCAAGATGTTTTCCGGAAGGATCAGGCTAACTCTCTACCTCCTCATAGGTCTTATGACTGCCAGATAGACCTGATACCTGGATCTACTCCTCCTTGTAGTAGAATTTATGCCCTCACCGAGCCTGAGAACCTTCACCTTCGACAATACCTGGATCAATACCTGGCAAATGGGTTTATTCGTCCTTCCAAGTCCCCTGCTTCTTCAGCTTTGTTCTTCGTTCCAAAAAAGGAAGGAGACCTTAGAACTTGTATAGATTATCGCTCCCTGAACCAGATCACCGTTAAGAATAGATATCCGTTACCTTTGATCCCTGAACTCCTGGACCAAGTCAGAAAAGCATGCATATATACAAAGCTGGATCTTAGAGCAGCTTACCACTTGGTACGAGTAAAAGAGGGCGATGAATGGAAGACGGCCTTCCGCACCAAGTATGGGCTATTTGAATATCAGGTCATGCCCTTCGGACTTTGCAATGCCCCGCCGCCTTTCAATATTTTATGAACGATGTCCTCAGAGAGCTCAAAGATGTGTGTGTTGTTGTTTACATTGACGACATCCTCGTTTATTCTTCATCGGAATCTGAACATCGGAAACACGTGAAAATGGTCTTCGAAAGATTGCGTCAACACAAACTTTTCGCTAAGTTGGAAAAATGTGTTTTCAACGTGACTGAAGTTGAATTCTTGGGATTCATATTATCACCTGGCGGAGATGGTATGGATTCAAAGAAGGTCGATGCAGTTCTCAAATGGCCATCACCATCCTCCGTAAAAGGTGTGCAAAGCATGTTAGGCTTCGCTAACTTTTACTGCAGGTTTATCCCCGAATTCTCTCGAATAGTCCAGCCCATCACTGCCTTGTTAAAGAAAAACAAACGTTTTGAATGGTCTACCGAGGCGGAACAAGCTTTCCAGGATTTGAAGACTAAATTTATCTCTGCACCAATCTTAAAACACCCTCGCCCCGAACTCCCCTACATCGTGGAAACTGATGCTTCAAGCCTTGCCATGGGGGCAGTTCTATCACAAAAGGACCCGGTAACCAATCATTTGCATCCCGTGGCATTTTGGTCCCGCAAGTTCTCGCCTCCTGAAATCAATTACACGATTACTGACAAGGAACTTCTGGCTATCAAGTCTGCCTTTAAGGCTTGGCGGCATTATCTGCTGGGGGCCCGACACACCGTTACTGTGATTACGGATCACCGAAACCTGCAATATTTGAAAACCGCAAAAGCCCAATCCTCTAGACAACTCCGTTGGGCATTATTCTTTGCCGAGTTTGACTTCATAATTACCTATCGACCTGGTACAAAGAACGGTAAAGCTGATGCCCTTTCTCGGATGGGAGTGGAAGAACACTTGATCAACCCTAAACCTGTACCAATCATTCCCGAACAAAGAATTCTGGGTGTAATCGCCACAGAATTCATAGAGGAAGTTAAGGATAAAGCCAGGCAACTTGTAACTCCAGCAGACATACAGAATTGGCATCTGCAGGGAAAGGACTTTGCAGTAAAGGACAACTTATTGTATTTCCAAGAACGATTATACCTACCCAGCACAGATTTACAGAAAAAAGTAATCTCTTGTTATCACGATTCTTTAATGGAAGGACATCCCGGTATGGCCAAGACCTCAGAAAAGATCAAGCGCTACTTCTGGTGGCCGTCTTGGAAAAAAGATATCAGAGACTTTATAATGTCCTGTGGAGTATGCGCCCAAAACAAGAGTCAAAAGGAAAGACCAGCAGGCCTCTTACGCCCTATTGACATCCCTACCTCCCTACCTCCATGCTCCGGATACAATACGATCCTAGTAATCGTGGACTTATTCTCCAAGATGGCGCATTTCATTCCGCTCAAAGGCTTGCCAACAGCAGCAACTCTGGCCCGAGAATTTCTCGAAAACATCGTCCGACTGCACGGTTTTCCTTCGGTTCTAATTTCGGATCGAGGTAGTCAATTTATTTCTCATTTTTGGCGAAGTTGCTGTCGGTCGGCTCAAATTGATGTGAGACTATCGACCAGTCACCACCCTCAGACCGACGGACAAACCGAGAGGACCAATCAAACTCTGGAACAGTATTTACGCTGCATGCTGCAACAAACTGAAAAAACTTGGAAAGACATCCTTTGGATAGCCGAACATGCCTACAATAACTCTGTCCATTCGGGAACTGGGAAAACCCCGTTTTTTCTTTTGTACGGCAGTCACCCTCGAACCTCGGAGTTGGATCCCCTCCAAGATCTTGAAACACCAGCAGTAGACTACCTGCATTCTACAATCACCCAAGCCTTTAAGGAAGCTGTTTCTCACCTTCAAAGGGCTAAAGAACAATACAAGAAAGGAGCAGATCAACATCGGAAGGAAGCCCCTCAATATCAAGTAGGAGATCAAGTCTGGTTATCCACCAAATATCTACCTCTAAAAGGGCCACGCACATTCAACCCAAGATACCTTGGTCCCTATTCCATCAATACCATAGTAAACCCAGTAGCGGTCAAGTTGGACTTGCCCCCGCACATGAAGATACATCCGGTCTTCCACGTCTCTCTATTAAAACCCGTGCAACCTCAAACCCGACTAACTAAATCTCCAAAACCTATCCTAGTTGATGGAGAACTCGAGTTTGAAGTCAAAAGCATTCTGGACTCCAAGATCTCCAAATCTAAACTATTTTACCTAATTGACTGGAAAGGCTACAGCCCCCAAGAGAGATCCTGGGAACCTGCTGAATATGTCCACGCTCCTCGCCTAATCAAAAGATTTCACCGAACATTTCCTGACAAGCCAAAACCCCCGGAGAAGCCCGGTTTGGGAGGGGCCTTGAGGGGGGGTACTGTCATGATCTCTGCTTCCAAAAGGTCAGGGTTTTCCCAACTCCCTTGGAAGCAGATCCATAACCCAGGTTCCGAGTGCCAACCAGTCCCAATTGGGACCTTTTGGACCCAGTCCTGGCGCCAGTGGCACCAGGCTCATAAATATGCCCAGTCCCAGCGCTGGAAGCGCCGGGCTCATAATGCTTGGGTGGACTTACCTGCAGCAGACCATGCTGCTTACTTGCCTGCCAGTTGAGCCTCTGATCCTCTTCTGTTTGGAACTACTTTTCCTGTTGGGTGGGGCAGGAGCCACTCCCTAGATTCAGAACACTGGAACTCTTCTGGAAAGCAGGAACTCTTTTCTTACCTAGGCGTGGCTGTGGAAGGAGACACCTAAGCACTACAGGAGGCTATTTAAACCACACCCGATGGATGAATCTTGCTTTGCGTTATTCTGCATCCTCTGCAGCAGAACACTCATCGTGTCTTCTGCATCTGATCCTGGGCCTAAGGAAAAAGGCTTACCATCCTGAATCCAGTCTTCAGCAACACCTATAAAGACAAGAAAGAACAGGTTAGCATTACGGTCTTCAGTGACAGCTCTTCACTTACCTGGTCCATCGGCTGTCACCAACGCCTCGTGCTGCATTCCGGCATCTGAAAGACAAAGGCTTACCTACTCTTCGTGCGCTCCGGAGGTCTTCACACTGCATTCCGGCATCTGAAAGACAAAAGCTTACCAACTCTTCGCACGCTCCGGAGGCCTTCGGCGCTGCATCCCGCATCTGAAAGACAAAACAAGGTGCGTTTAAAGACATTGGGGAACTTTAATACTCACGTGCCATTACTCCTTTCCACATCTAACCCAGTGGGTATTCCGGCACCCTGCAGCCGCTCCGAACTTGTACCTGCAAAATAAAAAGACAGTTAGAGCGCATCGTGAAGCAGGCAACAAGCGCTTACTTACGTGCTTCCAGGCGCTTCTATTCATCACACGGGCTCCATCTTCAACTCACTTCAGCCTGTCATCCGCCATCGCCGGAACCCTGCAAAACAAGAAACATCATTACTAAAGACTTTAAAGACATTAGAATTACTCGAAACTTACCGTTCGTGCAGTAAACGACGGACAGCAGTCCTCTGAAGTCAAGAGGTCTGCTCCCCTTATCCAGTGAAGAAACTGGTTACAGCACCCTCCCCCGAGGCAGATGGAGAGCACGGCGTTCACTTACCTAAGGTGAGAGCGTTAACCTTTGGGGTTCTACAGGAGAAGAGAAAGGGAAGAAGAGAGAGACATTCAATAACCCAGTTCCTTAATCCCATATTTTCTATCTGCAGACATCTTACCCTTCGAGTCAGACATACAGTGCACAGAGGTCCAGCCCAAAGAGCCAGCCGTGTGTTACACATCACCTTTGAAGATACGGTATACGCCCAGTCAAGACAGGCGCCTCTACGGGAATCAGGTGAGCGTTACACAAGCCCACCTAAACTTACCCCCCCATTTCCTTCCTCCTCCCCGGTTGAGCCCAACCTATTCTCCTTCCTTCCACGCGTTGAGCAGTGGTGGCCGAGCCCCGCTATCCACCCGGAGATTAACTGCGTGGGTTAACCTGTACCCGGCAACCCCTGATTCCAAGAACCGAGACTTATACTCCCCTTTCTCCTGCCTCATTTTGCTTGAACATCTGGCCCCCAAGAATTTCCATCCCACCTGATCATCACTATTACCTTCCATTCATAATTCGTTGCACATCACACCGTAATTTACACATAAGTCCTCTCTGCAACCGCATGTGTCTCTCGGCAGCCATAAGTATCATTCCGATCGACTGATCTTTCTGCAGAATCTTGCATCGGTTTGTTGCGTGAAGGTCTCGTCCATTCCCATCTTCTGAATTTCCCTTTGTCTTTAATTTTTTACAGGTTTCCTTTTGCTAATTCCCTACATCTTCCTCTGTTATCTTCAGTAACCCCAAACCCTCTCTGCACGAGGAGACTCAATGTTGTTGACCTTCCCATGTGAAGAAGAGTCCACATGGAAATGTCCATCTATAATGTACTTGTTTTTTTGTTAGGAATTGTACTACTGTACCCACGAGTCTTCGTTTTCTCCAAGTTGCTTGGGCTAAAACCTGGTATAATTGGATTTCCGATCCATTCACCTTGATAGGAGATGCTTTCTTTGCAGCTTGTAAGATTCCCTCTTTCTGACTATAGTCCTGTATAGCAGCTACAAAATCGCAGGGTCTTGCATTCAGAACATCCTTGCCCTGTTCCAGGTCCAGCAAGTCAGTGAACATCTGTTGCATTGTTGTTCTCAGTCTATCATTTCGGGTAGTAGTTTAACCCGAACGTTGGGTCTTCTTGATCTATTTTCAAGGTCTTCTATTTGAATTTCAATAGTGGGAGTTGCTGTTGCCAACTGATCTGTTAACATATCTAGCTTTCGTGTATCTTCCGCTATATCTTGAATAGCCATCTCATTTGTTTCTGTTCTTTCTGTTAGATCATTAACTTTCTTTTTCACCTCTTGCAAAGCTTGAGCGAGTTCAATCTTTATGAGGGCAAGTTGTACTTGGAGGGTCGCCGTCATTTGTTCCTTAAAAGAATCAAAACATTGTTTGATGATTTCTGTTGTTGTAATTGAGTCTGATATCTTTGGAAGTGATTCTGCTCCTAATTCTTGATGAGTGGGGGGGGGGGGGGGGATTGCGACAGTTGGCCCTTTTTTTCTTTCTTTACACCACAATTTAAAGATAGCCCCTTCTTGTTGCATTTTTTTCTGAGGCTTAGGGGTGGGAACCCACTCCACTGGGTCTTTAGTAGTATTCCAGGACATTGCGGTAATAATCTGCAATCGCTGAGTTGCTGGCTCACCCCTCTAACCTTTTGTAGCCATGATAGGATCAAAGCAACTGAAGTAGTTAAACCTTCCAGGGTAGCTAATCTGGTCCGCTCACAAGTACAACACTATCTGCAAGGCGCTGGACTACAATATGCTTCGCCAACGCACCTAATCGAAGATTGATTTATTAGGCTATAACAACCAATGCAATAGGACAGGTGAGCTGTTTTAAATGCCATCTTACCATCTTGACCATATGTTCTGCTATAATAGTAGGGAAACTGCACCTTCACAAATGCGCAGATTCAGTCTTCACCCCCCACGTTGGAAATCACTCTCACTTCGCGTGATCAGTGACAAGGTAACAGTGAATCACCTCCGTCCTTAATCAGCTAAAGTTGCACCGTTTCATGGATCATACTTGCCAAGCTTGTAACCTTCCAGCCGAGGCAAATTCTGGGGTTACACACTCCTTTTGCCTTCCCAACCAATCCTGAATGCTCACAATCACTTGCTACACAGATGATTCTTCCTTTGACTCAGTGCTGTCATATAGTTTCTCCAGCCCCTAGGACTCTCCTGTGAGGCTTAAAATATGAGCTTTGGATTGCAGTAGTCTCAAAATGTGTACTCTGTCAGGCCTCCTTGATTGTGTGTCCCATGTCTCTTGACACTCAATTCCTCTTTTTTAAGAAGTGCCTGCCCCAACTTATAATAAAAGCTTTTTCCCCACCAGTGGCATTGCGCATAGATGAATACGGAGCTCCAGATCACAAAATTGTAGCAACCCACCTGCCCACATTTCCTAACGTATACCATGCGTTTACCTCCGTTGCGGGTGAGTTTTCTTCCTGGGCCCCTATATGTAGCCTTTTGTACTCTGAGCCGGGTTGAAGGTTGCAGCGGTGCCCTGATCGCTGTGCTCCCTTGTTCCTATCGTTATCAGGGACACAATGCCTCGGCTTACCGGGAGATTGCTTCCTCGGCCGCTGTATGCGGATCGCTCATTGCTGGGAATCACCCGAAAAGGTGGGTCGACGTTCCCAGATTACGTTGTAGCGATGCCCGGACATTTCACTCAGATTGAGCCCTCTGAACGTGAGAATCCGTCTCACAGCGTCGCGGGATCATAGCTCCCAGCAATCGATGCAGGCCGCTCGGTTTCATGCCACTCCCCAGAAGCACAACGCTCCTGCCGCAGACTACAAATAACACTGCATTCAGATAGGGAAATTACTACTCCTCAATAGATCGCCCCGATCTCAAGAGCTCCAGGGGGAAAATGCGATGGTCACCACCTGCAGGGGTGGAGGGGAGGGTCAATCATTCTTTATTCAACGCGGTTAGGAGGAGCTCTCTCTTCACACCACCCCGATCTCGGCGGCCATCTTGGAATCATCATCTGCTGTTTTAATTATATTTTCGCCGCTCATGACATGCACAGTCCTCTTCAATATTCTTTATACAATGTTTCCACTTGCAACCTTGGTTTCCAAACAGACCGGTCTGGTATCAGTCTTCCAAACACACCAGCTGGGCTGCCTTCACTGGTGCTTCTTTGTTGTGGGAGCCAAGGACAGTACCACGGCAGCAAACGATCCTCGTCGTCTTGACTGTGGATGCGGGAGAGCCCTGGGTACCTCCGACACATAATGCAGGAGTTTTCAGCTTTGATTCCAGGTTTTTACGTTCCCTATTCTCGAAGGCTCATGAAAGGTACAGTCTTTCGGTGAAAAGGTCAAGGGCACTTCCCTCCTTGCAATCCTCTTTGGTCTTGCTGTGTTCTGCCTTGTATTAAACCGCCATCTTGAAACTGCTGCTTCCTCGCTTGCTTTGCCTTGCTCAGAGTGTGCTTTTGTGCTCCGCCTTTTATCCGTGTGGGGAAGAGTGATGGAAGTCAGGTGTGTGTAAGGATCAGCAATTGCCAAACCATGCCTGACCATGGTATTGGGACATGTCAGGTATACAGCTCGTGTGTTAGTCTGTTTTCTTTCACGGTGAGCTGTCTGTGAGAAAGCGTTCGTGTTGGAAAAGGGGGGAGGGTTGAATTCCTATGTATCCTACCTGGTAGGATAGGGTAAAGGTGTTAAAGGGAAGGGGATACCACGTCTCGCCTTCCGGTGTCCCACTTCCACTCCGCGAAGACCCCTGATCCAGGTGTTCCTCCCGCACTGGTCCACCCCCAAGAACTGGATCCAAAAGCGATGGCCGTGTCCTGGCCACCTGGATGACAGATCCCCAGGGACTAGCGAGTGAGACACCTTCAGGTCTTCAGACACCTTCAGGCCTCTGCAGGAATTTTTTCTTGAGGATGATAGACACACAGCCGGCTATCACCTGTGACTTGATGGCCTCCTTAGTGGAATATTGGTGGAACTCACAGTGTTTCACCTTTGCTTTCAGTCGCATCACAAACTTGTCCATGGTTTCCCCTGGGAGTTGTCTGGCGTTGTGAAACATGTGACGCTCATAGTCAACATTTTTGTGGATAGCAAAGTGTTCACTAAGGATTCATTTTATGTCTCTGTAAGTGTATTTAATGTCCTCGAGCAATTTCAAAAATGATGTCTCTGATCTCAGGGCCTGCCATGAGGATGAGTAGGCCCGTTATGCGTTTATCATCTTGCGGACACTAGTGCAGCCAGGTATACGTCAAACTCCTTGATCCATCTGGACCATCTTGTGCCAAGATTTGTGGTGTCGGTGGCATCAAAGAGGAAAAGCGTGGACACCGGGAAGGAGTCCATCACCTGTTGCGCTATAGGCACAGGGGCCGAGTCCTCGTCCTGATCTCCCATGTTGATGGCGAGGGAGGTGTGTGTCAGTCAGCCAAAATATTTTGTGCTCGAGGACTCGGTTTTGGCAATTTGAGGTCGTTTGGCTGTTTCTGCAACTGTCTTTGGTGGCAGTGATCTGACGGTTGGATGGTTTGGAGATGGGTTAGTCGGCCCATGATAGCTGGTGCCTAGCTCATGCCATACTCACACTCATGTGCCAAGTAGCTCTTAATTTCCTCTTGCTTTGCTCATGTGCTGGATGATGTTGTGCCAGTGGAGCACATTCCTTGCTTTTGTTGGCGCCTACCTGCCTTGGTTTGGGTGCTGCCATGTAGGTAGGGGTGTAACGCTCACCTGATTCCCGCAGAGGCGCCGGTCTTGACTGGGCGAATACCGTATCTTCAAAGGTGATGTGTAACACACGGTTGGCTCTTTGGGCTGGACCTCTGTGCACTGTATGTCTGACTCGAAGAGTAAGATGTCTGCAGATAAAAAATATGGGATTAATGAACTGGGGTTATTGGGTGTCTCTCTCTTCTTCCCTTTCTCTTCTCCTGTAGAACCCCAAAGGTTAACGCTCTCACCTTAGGTAAGTGAACGCCGAGCTCTCCATCTGCCTCGGGGCAGGGTGCCGTAACCAGTTTCTTCACTGGATAAGGGTGCAGGCCTCTTGACCTCAGAGGACTGCTGTCCGTCGTTTACTGCACGAACGGTAAGTTCCGAGTATTTCAAATGTCTTTAAAAGTCTTTTGTAATGATGTCTCTTGTTTTACAGGGTTCCGGCGATGGCGGATGACGGGCTGAAGTGAGTTGAGGAGGGAACCCGTGTGAGTAATAGAAGCGCCAGGAAGCACGTAAGTAAGCGCGTGTTGCTTGCTTCACGATGCGCACTAACTGTCCTTTTATCTTGCAGGTACAAGTTAGGAGCTGCTGAAGGGTGCCGGAATACCCACTGGGTTCGGCGTGGGAAGGAGTAATGGCACGTGAGTAATAAAGTTGCCCAATGTCTTTAAACGCACCTTCTTTTGTCTTTCAGATGCGGGATGCAGCGCCGAAGGCCTCCGGAGCGTGCGAAGAGTTGGTAAGCTTTTGTCTTTCAGATGCCGGAATGCAGTGCGAAGACCTCCGGAGCACGCGAAGAGTAGGTAAGCCTTTGCCTTTCAGATGCCGGAATGCAGCGCGAGGCGTTGGTGACAGCCGATGGACCAGGTAAGAGATGCACTGTCACTGAAGACCGTAGTGCTAACCAGTTCTTTCTTGTCTTTATAGGTGTTGCTGAAGACTGGATTCAGGATGGTAAGCCTTTTTCCCTTAGGCCCAGGATCAGATGCAGAAGACACGATGAGCGTTCTGCTGCAGAGGATGCAGAATAACGCAAAGCAAGATTCATCCATCGGGTGTGGTTTAAATAGCCTCCTGTAGTGCTTAGGTGTCTCCTTCCACAGCCTCGCCTAGGTAAGAAAAGAGTTCCTGCTTTCCAGAAGAGTTCCAGTGTTCTGAACCTAGGGAGTGGCTCCTGCCCCACCCAACAGGAAAAGTAGCCCCAAACAGAAGAGGATCAGAGGCTCAACTGGGAGGTAAGTAAGCAGCATGGTCTGCTGCAGGTAAGTCCACCCAAGCATTATGAGCCCGGCGCTTCCAGCGCTGGGACTGGGCATCTTTATGAGCCTGGTGCCACTGGCGCCAGGACAGGGTCCAAAAGGTCCCAATTGGGACTTGCTGGCACTCGGAACCGGTGTTATGGGTCTGCTTCCAAGGGAGTCGGGCAAGTCCTGATCTTTTGGAAGCAGAGATCATGACAAGGGGCTTGTGGTAGGGGTTTGTGGGACCTTATTTCTCAATGAGGCATCTTGGTAGCCTCAGGAATGCTGGTTAAGGTCTCTCTTAACCTGTCCTTTTGATTCACTTTCCCAACTTTGTCAGGCCGAGGGGTGATGGGCGCAGTAAGCAGCCCGTGCTTCGCTTCTCCTTCTGCGTGAGTGTCCCCAGAACAGATTTATGCAACGGCCACCGGCCGGGGATCAAGGGTACCGGTGCATGGTGTGCGCTGGGCTGGGTCTGTGGGCACTGGAAGAGAGCACTTGTCGGTACTTGACATCCAGTGTAATTTAATGAGGGGCATGTATTATATGTTTTCCTTTTCGGGCGCAACATTGTGTAGGCTCCCTGTTGTGCCTGCCGACTGGCTGGCGTCTGTGATGGGCACACCCGTGCCTCGGCCGCCCTGTACTGATACAAGCACGTATGCACACACTGACACAATGAGCCACACGTCTGTACGTTCCAGGGTCCCGGCGGCAACTGCCGCACGGACCGTCTTTATTCCAAACGCGCATGCGCGGCCAGTACGAGGCTCGCGCATGTGCACTGTTAACTTAAAGACGTAACATCCCTTTTTTATTTAAACAAACAATGCAATTAATAACAGTTCTAACTGACCCACCGGTGGGTTGCTGACATGAGCCAGTCTACCGTTCAGTCTCCCGAGTCCAGGACGTAGTCCTTGAGCCGAACAGGTGGGTTGCGACTCTGTCGCATCGGGTAACGCCTACCGCTCGTCGGGGTTGGTGGCGAGGCCTCTGCCACTGGTGGCGGGTCCATTGCGGTGTCTTCTTCGGGGATCTCGATGTTGTTCTCTGGTGCTGCAGATCCCGTCACTCCAGCCTCTAGGGATCGGATGTCAACCTTTTTGAAGAATGACTTGTTGCGGGTGACGGTTCCCCTTTCGCTCGCCGCCGTTACCATTGACCCCTTCACGTGGGTGACGGTCCAGGGCTGTGGTTCGCACGGCAGTGGTAGCTTCCCCTCGGGTCTGCGGTTTCAGACCAGCACAGAGTCTTCCACAGCTACCTCCTTGTCTTGTAGTCCTCTCCTTCCGCTCTCCTTCTCGTTGTGAGCCTCTCGCTCCTGTCTCACTCGGTCGTTGTCTATGACCCCTGGCTCAGGGCCTTCAACTTCGGGGAGGAGTCCTCTTGGGCAGCGCCCAAACAAAGCTTCTGCTGGTGCAACCACTGTCGACTGGTGGGGGGTTGTTCTGTACTCACTGAGGAATTCAAAGAGGTTTCTCTTCAGTTCCCCTCCACCGTTAGCCGCTATGCGGAAGACCTTATTGAGCGTCCTCATGAGCCTCTCCGCTTTTCCATTTGCACGAGGCCAAAGCGGTGAGACCTTTCTGTGCTGAATCCCCTTTTCCTTCAGATATTGCGCAAACTGGCTTCCGGTGAACGGCGGCCCATTGTCCGAACACAGGACTTCCGGGAAGCCGTGCGGGGCAAACATCTTTTCCAGGGCTAGGATCGTGTGGTCGGTTGCTGTTGAATCGACTAGCTCCACTTCTGGATACCTCGATCACTGGTCAACCACTGCTAAAAAGTTAATGCCCCTCCCGGTTGACCCGAAATCAGCGTGGACCGTGCCCCATGGCCTCTCGCTCCTCTCCATGGAGTTGATCGGTGGAGCTCTTTCAAGGGGACTCACTGCTTGGCACGGCAGGCATCCCTTCACATGTGATTCCACTAGGCCCTCCAGGTCCGGGAACCATACTTTCGGTCGTAGTCTCACCTTCATTTTCGCTACCCCTTGATGGCCTGTGTGGGCCAGCTCTAGGACTCTGGTCCTTAACGACCGAGGTATGACTATTTGCCGCCCCGGCAGCAACAGTCCATCATCTGAAATTGACAATTCATCACAGACTTTCCATAGTGCCTGAAGGTCTTTTTGGGCTCGTTCTTCCCGCCTAGTGTTGTTTTGCAGTATATCTCTCCATTCCCCGCTCCGAATCAAGGCCTGGATGATCCTAAACACCTCATCATTGGATGACTCTCGTGCCACGACATCCCTGGCCAGCGCCACCGGCATTGCCCCTTCTACGAGGTTGTGGATGAATTCCTGGCATTCCACCAGCTCTCCTTGGCTTATCGTACTGTCCTTGTTGGGGTGGCGGGACAGGTAATCCTCAGGATTGTTTGTTCCCGGTTGGTACACCAGTTTGACGCCATATTCAATGAGGGCGAGCATCCAACGCTCTATCCGTGGAGGAGACTTCGAGGACACACCCGCCAAGATGGGCAGTAGAGGTTTGTGGTCTGTTACGACGATAACTGGTTTTCCGAGGATGTATAACCGGAAATGCTTGCATCCCCACAGGATCGCCAGTGCCTCCCTCTCAATCTGCGAGTAGCATCTCTCAGTCTCCGTGAGGGCCTTACTCGCATATCCGATGGGTAGCATGTCACCTCTGGCGTCCGCCTGAATGAGAACCGCCCCTAGGCCCACGGGGCTGGCATCCACGACGATCTCCGACTCCGCAGTTGGATCAAAATATGCCATTGTGTCCTGGTCGGAGAGTGCTCTCTTGATTGCCACAAACGCCTCCTGTTCACGCTTGTCCCAGACCCAAACTGTCATGATCTCTGCTTCCAAAAGATCAGGACTTGCCCGACTCCCTTGGATGCAGACCCATAACACCGGTTCCGAGTGCCAGCCAGTCCCAATAGGGACCTTTTGGACCCTGTCCTGGCGCCAGTGGCACCAGGCTCATAAAGATGCCCAGTCCCAGCGCTGGAAGCGCCGGGCTCATAATGCTTGGGTGGACTTACCTGCAGCAGACCATGCTGCTTACTTACCTGCCAGTTGAACCCCTGATCCTCTTCTGTTTGGGACTACTTTTCCTGTTGGGTGGGGCAGGAGCCACTCCCTAGGTTCAGAACACTGGAACTCTTCTGGAAAGCAGGAACTCTTTTCTTACCTAGGCGTGGCTGTGGAAGGAGACACCTAAGCACTACAGGAGGCTATTTAAACCACACCCGATGGATGAATCTTGCTTTGCGTTATTCTGCATTCTCTGCAGCAGAACGCTCATCGTGTCTTCTGCTTCTGATCCTGGGCCTAAGGGAACAAAGGCTTACCATCCTGGAATCCAGTCTTCAGCAGCACCTGTAAAGACAAAGAAAGAACAGGTTAGCAGCGCATCTCTTACCTGGTCCATCGGCTGTCACCAACGCCTCGCGCTGCATTGCGGCGTCTGAAAGACAAAGGCTTACCTACTCTTCGCATGCTCCGGAGGTCTTCGCACTGCATTCCGGCATCTGAAAGACAAAATCTTACCAGCTCTTCGCACGCTCCGGAGGCCTTCGCCGCTGCATCTGAAAGACAAAAGAAGGTGCGTTCAAAGACATTGGGCAACTTTATTACTCACGTGCCATTACTCCTTCCCACGCCGAATCCAGTGGGTATTCCAGCACCCTTCAGCTTCTCTAAAGCTCCGAACTTGTACCTGCAAGATAAAAGGGACAGTTAGTGCGCATCGTGAAGCAGGCTACAAGCGCTTACTTACGTGCTTCCAGGCGCTTCTATTCCTCACGCGGGTTCGATCCTCAACTCTCATCAGCCCGCCATCCGCCATCGCCGGAACCCTGCAAAACAAGAGATATCATTACAAAAGACTTTTAAGACATTTGAAGTGCCCAGAACTTACCGTTCGTGCAGTTAACGACGGACAGCAGTCCTCTGAGGTCAAGAGGCCTGCACCCTTATCCAGTGAAGAAACTGGTTACGGCACCCTGCCCCGAGGCAGATGGAGAGCTCGGCGTTCACTTACCTAAGGTGAGGGTGTTAACCTTTGGGGTTCTACAGGAGAAGAGAAAGGGAAGAGGAGAGAGGCACCCAATAACCCCAGTTCATTAATCCCATATTTTCTATCTGCAGACATCTTACTCTTCGAGTCAGACATACAGTGCACAGAGGTCCAGCCCAAAGAGCCAACCGTGTGTTACACATCACCTTTGAAGATACGGCATTCACCCAGTCAAGACCGGCGCCTCTGCGGGAATCAGGTGAGCGTTACAGAACGCAAAGCCTATCGCAAAACTCCCACCCAGGCGCTATGGAAACCTTGGATACCGACCAGCTAGCCCAGTTACTTGGGGAACTAAGAGCAGAAGTGCATGCAGCCCGTCAGAAAACGAATGCTCTAAGAAGGGAACTGATTATTTCCAAGGAGCGAACAGACGATCTCGCTAGACAATTGCTACAGTCACAAGCCGGACAAACTCTGTTACCCGCATCAGGGGCAAATCTTCCTTCAACATCCTCTACGAACCCAGTGCAGATCAACCTACCTGGGAATGTAGCTCTGGCTCCGCCCGAACGATTTTCTGGTGACCCAAAGAGGTTTGCAGTATTTATTAATCAGTGCCGGTTGCACTTCTTATGCCGGCCAGCAGCCTTTCGAACTGATCAAGCTAAGGTAGCTTTCGTGCTTTCGTACCTTAGTGGCAATGCGGCAGACTGGTCGATCCCTCTAGTTAATCAAGATGATCCGGTTCTCTATGATTTTCAAGCTTTTCAACTCAGTATGGAAAAACTGTTTGCAAGACATTCACAGGGGCAGGCCTTGGACAATGAGCTCCTTTCATTGCGACAGGGTAATCAAGACCTTTTGGCTTATATTGCGTCTTTCAACAGACTGATAGTGGAAACTCGATGGCCTCAGGACAAAAGGATTACGCTGTTTTATAGAGGTCTACGTGGAGAGCTCAAAGATGTGTTAGCCCAAGTAGTGAATCCCCCGCAAGACTGTTCGGACTATATTGACTTAGTCGTTCAAATTGACCACAGACTGCAGAACAGGAAGGCCGATCGTTCCAAGTTTGATGCTCGAGTATTTTCCAAACCACCAACTCCTACCAAAGGAGTAGACTCCGGGGAACCCATGCAAATAGGGGGCCTGAAAGGACCACTAACACAAAAGGAGCGGGAAAGGAGAAAACAGCTGCAATTATGCCTCTATTGCGGAAACTCGGGGCACTTTCTTCGAGACTGTCCGGTGAAACCAGCCAAGAAGGCAGTAGGAGCTGCAGTTACCAGGGTCACAAACTCTGAGCAGGGAAACGACCTCGCCCGACAAGAATAGAGGTCCTCTTGCCGAGCGTTAAAACCAGTTCCGTGACCTCGCATTTCGTGATACCTATGGTCCTCATTAGCCCTGAACATCCGGATCGATTACATGCGATTGAAGCTTACGTCGACAGCGGTGCCATCGGCAATTATGTGGATCATGAAATGGTTTTGAGCATGAATCTGACTCTTTGTCCAAAGGCTGTAAAGAACGTCATTACTACGGTGGATGGTACGGAGATAGCCTCCGGACCAGCAACGCATACCACCCAAGAAGTGACGCTAGTAAGTCAAGATCGACACCATGAGAAGATCGTGTTCGATGTGATCAAGGCCCCTCAGTTCCAGATTATTCTAGGAATTCCTTGGTTAGAGAAGCACAATCCTCAGATCGATTGGCGAGCAAGAACGGTTCAGTTTCCAGAATGTGTCTCTACTTGTCACCCTCGACCTGGTGTTGCACTGGCAGCAATTTCCTCGGAGGCTCCGCAGTTACCTCCTGAATACCTAGAATTCCAAGATGTTTTCCGGAAGGATCAGGCTAACTCTATACCTCCTCATAGGTCTTATGACTGCCAGATAGACCTGATACCTGGATCTACTCCTCCTTGTAGTAGAATTTATGCCCTCACCGAGCCTGAGAATCTTCACCTCCAACAATACCTGGATCAATACCTAGCGAATGGGTTTATTTGTCCTTCCAAGTCCCCTGCTTCCTCAGCTTTGTTCTTCGTTCCAAAAAAAGAAGGGGACCTTAGAACTTGTATAGATTATCGCGCCCTGAACCAGATCACCGTTAAGAATAGATATCCGTTACCATTGATCCCTGAACTCCTGGACCAAGTCAGAAAAGCATGCATATATACAAAGCTGGATCTTAGAGGAGCCTACCACTTGGTACGGGTAAAAGAGGGCGATGAATGGAAGACGGCCTTCCGCACCAAGTATGGGCTATTTGAATATCAGGTCATGCCCTTCGGATTTTGCAATGCCCCGGCCGCCTTTCAATATTTTATGAACGATGTCCTCAGAGAGCTCATAGATGTGTGTGTTGTTGTTTACATTGACGACATCCTCGTTTATTCTTCATCGGAAACTGAACATCGGAAACACGTGAAAATGGTCCTCGAGAGATTGCGTCAACACAAACTTTTCGCTAAGTTGGAAAAATGTGTTTTCAACGTGACTGAAGTTGAATTCTTGGGATTCATATTATCACCTAGCGGAGTGCGTATGGATTCAAAGAAGGTCGATGCAATTCTCAAATGGCCATCGCCATCCTCCGTAAAAGGTGTTCAAAGCATGTTAGGCTTTGCTAACTTTTACCGCAGGTTTATCCCCGAATTCTCTCGAATAGTCCAGCCCATCACCGCCTTGTTAAAGAAAAACAAAAGTTTTGAATGGTCTACCGAGGCGGAACAAGCTTTCCAGAATTTGAAGACTAGATTTATCTCTGCACCGATCTTAAAACATCCTCGCCCAGAACTCCCCTACATCGTTGAAACTGATGCTTCGAGCCTTGCCATGGGGGCAGTTCTATCACATAAGGACCCAGTAACCAATCAGTTGCATCCCGTGGCATTTTGGTCCCGCAAATTCTCACCTCCTGAAATCAATTACACTATTACTGATAAGGAACTTCTAGCTATCAAGTCCGCCTTTAAGGCTTGGCGGCATTATCTTCTGGGGGCCCGACACACCGTTACTGTGATTACAGATCACCGAAACCTGCAATATTTGAAAACCGCAAAAGCTCAATCCTCTAGGCAACTCCGTTGGGCACTATTCTTTGCCGAGTTTGACTTCATAATTACCTATCGACCTGGTACAAAAAACGGTAAAGCTGATGCCCTTTCTCGGATGGGAGTGGAAGAACATTTGATCAATCCTAAACCTGTACCTATCATTCCCGAACAAAGAATTCTAGGTGTAATCGCCACACAATCCATAGAGGAAGTTAAGGATAAAGCCAGGCTACTGGTAACTCCAGCAGACATACAGAATTGGCATCTGCAGGGAAAGGACTTTACGGTGAAGGACAACCTATTATATTTCCAAGAACGGTTATACCTGCCCAGCACAGATTTACAGAAAAAGGTAATCTCTTGTTATCACGATTCTTTAATGGAAGGACATCCCGGTATGACCAACACCTCGGAAAAGATCAAGCGCTACTTCTGGTGGCCGTCTTGGAAAAAAGATATCAGAGACTTTATAATGTCCTGTGGAGTATGCGCCCAAAACAAGAGTCAAAAGGAAAAACCAGCCGGCCTCTTACGCCCTATTGACATCCCGCCTCGCCCTTGGCATACGCTTTCTATGGACTTCATCACCGATCTACCTCCATGCTCCGGATACAATACAATCCTAGTAGTCGTGGACCTATTCTCCAAGATGGCGCATTTCATTCCACTCAAAGGCTTACCAACAGCAGCAACTCTGGCCCGGGAATTTCTCGAAAACATCGTCCGACTGCACGGTTTTCCTTCAGTTCTAATTTCGGATCGAGGTAGTCAATTTATTTCTCATTTTTGGCGAAGTTGCTGTCGGTCGGCTCAAATTGATGTGAGACTTTCGACCAGCCACCACCCTCAAACCGACGGACAAACCGAGAGGACCAATCAAACTCTGGAACAGTATTTGCGCTGAATGCTACAACAAACTGAAAAAACTTGGAAAGATATCCTTTGGATAGCCGAATATGCCTACAATAACTCTGTCCACTCGGGAACTGGGAAGACCCCGTTTTTTCTTTTATACGGTAGTCACCCTCGAACCTCGGAGTTGGATCCACTCCAAGATCTTGGAACACCAGCAGTAGACCACCTGCATTCTACAATCACCCAAGCCTTTAAGGAAGCCGTTTCTCACCTTCAAAGGGCTAAAGAACAATACAAGAAAGGAGCAGACCAACATCGGAAGGAAGCCCCCCAATATCAAGTAGGAGATCAAGTCTGGTTATCCACGTCTCTCTATTAAAACCTGTGCAACCTCAAACCCGACTAACTACATCTCCAAAACCTATTCTAGTTGATGGAGAACTCGAGTTTGAAGTCAAAAGCATCCTGGATTCCAAGATCTCCAAATCTAAACTATTTTACCTGATTGACTGGAAAGGCTACGGTCCCCAAGAAAGATCCTGGGAACCTGCAGAATATGTCCACGCGCCTTGTCTAATCAAAAGATTTCATCGAACATTTCCTAACAAGCCCAAACCCCCGGAGAAGCCCGGTTTGGGAGGAGCCTTGAGGGGGGGTGCTGTCATGATCTCTGCTTCCAAAAGATCAGGACTTGCCCGACTCCCTTGGAAGCAGACCCATAACCCCGGTTCCGAGTGCCAGCCAGTCCCAATTGGGACCTTTTGGACCCTGTCCTGGCGCCAGTGGCACCAGGCTCATAAAGATGCCCAGTCCCAGCGCTGGAAGCGCCGGGCTCATAATGCTTGGGTGGACTTACCTGCAGCAGACCATGCTGCTTACTTACCTGCCAATTGAACCCCTGATCCTCTTCTGTTTGGGACTACTTTTCCTGTTGGGTGGGGCAGGAGCCACTCCCTAGGTTCAGAACACTGGAACTCTTCTGGAAAGCAGGAACTCTTTTCTTACCTAGGCGTGGCTGTGGAAGGAGAAACCTAAGCACTACAGGAGGCTATTTAAACCACACCCGATGGATGAATCTTGCTTTGCGTTATTCTGAATTCTCTGCAGCAGAACGCTCATCGTGTCTTCTGCTTCTGATCCTGGGCCTAAGGGAACAAAGGCTTACCATCCAGGAATCCAGTCTTCAGCAGCACCTGTAAAGACAAAGAAAGAACAGGTTAGCACTGCGGTCTTCAGTGGCAGCGCATCTCTTACCTGGTCCATCGGCTGTCACCAACGCCTTGCGCTGCATTCCGGCGTCTGAAAGACAAAGGCTTACCTACTCTTTGCATGCTCCGGAGGTCTTCGCACTGCATTCCGGCATCTGAAAGACAAAATCTTACCAGCTCTTCGCATGCTCCGGAGGCCTTCGGCGCTGCATCCCGCATCTGAAAGACAAAAGAAGGTGCGTTCAAAGACATTGGGCAACTTTATTACTCACGTGCCATTACTCCTTCCCACGCCGAATCCAGTGGGTATTCCAGCACCCTTCAGCTTCTCTAAAGCTCCGAACTTGTACCTGCAAGATAAAAGGGACAGTTAGTGCGCATCGTGAAGCAGGCTACAAGCGCTTACTTACGTGCTTCCAGGCGCTTCTATTCCTCACGCGGGTTCGATCCTCAACTCTCATCAGCCCGCCATCCGCCATCGCCGGAACCCTGCAAAACAAGAGATATCATTACAAAAGACTTTTAAGATATTTGAAGTGCCCAGAACTTACCGTTCGTGCAGTTAACGACGGACAGCAGTCCTCTGAGGTCAAGAGGCCTGCACCCTTATCCAGTGAAGAAACTGGTTACGGCACCCTGCCCCGAGGCAGATGGAGAGCTCGGCGTTCACTTACCTAAGGTGAGGGTGTTAACCTTTGGGGTTCTACAGGAGAAGAGAAAGGGAAGAGGAGAGAGGCACCCAATAACCCCAGTTCATTAATCCCATATTTTCTATCTGCAGAGATCTTACTCTTCGAGTCAGACATACAGTGCACAGAGGTCCAGCCCAAAGAGCCAACCGTGTGTTACACATCACCTTTGAAGATACGGCATTCACCCAGTCAAGACCGGCGCCTCTGCGGGAATCTGTTGAGCGTTACACAAACAGCATCATTCTTTGTTAGGGCCCGCAGGGATTCAGAGAGCGATGCCAACCCTTTGACGAATCTGCCACAATAATTAACCATTCCCAGAAAACTGCATACCTCAGTAGGTGACTGGGGGGCCGCAGCCTCACGGATGTCCTTGATCTTTTCCGGGTCTGCAGACACCCCGCTCGCGTGGAATACGAACCCAAAGAACCCAATACGGTCCTTGAAGAACTCACATTTTTCTCGATGCAGGGTGAGGCCTAGGTCTTTCAGTCTCTGTAGGGTTGCCTCCAACCTCTTCATGTGCTCGGCATGGGATGTGGTGAAAACGAGAATGTCATTACTCATATTTATTACCCCTTTGAATCCCGCCAGAGCATCCCTGATTGTATTTTGGAAAACCTCTGCGGCAGAGGATACACCAAAGCTGAGGCGCTTGAACTGGTACAGACCCTCGTGCGTGGTGAAGGTGGTAATGTACCTCGAGTCTGTATGCAGTTCGAGCTGGTGGTACCATGCTCTCAGATCCATTTTAGAGAATACCTTGGCCCTCTGCAGTTCACCAATTATATCATCTAGCGTAGGTGTTATGTGGCGTTCGGCAGCGTTCGGAAGCCGCATGTCTACGCAGATGCGTACCGCGCCAGGATGTTTGGGCTTTGGCGCCACGACAATCGGTGAAACCCATGGAGTCAGTCCCTCGACCATCTCAATGATGTCCATTCTGATGAGTGCTTTAAGTTCTTCTTCAACCTGGGATCGGAGGTGGAACGGGATGCGACAGTGTTTCAGTGCCGTAGGCTGGATGGTCTCATCAATGTGTAGTCGCACTGGTTCTGCCTTCAGCTTGCCTATCCCCTGAAAGGTACTAGCGAATTTCTCCAGAAGTGAGTCAATGCCTCCTTGGTAGACCTCCAGTGCAAAGTGCCCAAGATCCAAAGCCTCCGAGGCGGCACAGTTTAACAGGGAATGTGGGCTTATGTCGGTGATGAAGAACCTGGCTTTAATGACTTTGGCTCCACGGGTCACGGGGGCCACGAACACTCCCTTGATGGGCAACGGGGTGTCACCTCCAAACGTGAAGATTCTGGCTCTCGACATGTCCAGGGGAGGCGGGCCCGGGATGGCTTCAGAGTGTTCTGTGGCTAGCACACACACCGACGCCCCTGTGTCTATTAGCACTTGTGTGGGGGTCCCTTGAATGTATACAACGCACGTCGGTTGTCTGCGTTTCTTTGTCCCTGTAGCCAAGTTTGAAATGAAAAAGACTTCTTCGTCTTCCTCTTCCTCCTCTGCAATGTTGAGCCTTTGGGTGTCCTGTTCCAGCGCGGCAACACTGCGTTGTCTCCTGTAACCACCACCTGCTCTGGCTGGCCCTATCTGTGTGGTAACTGGGGCAGCGGCCCGACACATTCTGGCATAGTGTCCCGGCGTGTTGCATCTCCCGCAGACTCTGGTTTTTGCTGGACAGTCTTCTGAGTGTGGCAGGACATATCCACAATACTGGCATATGGCAGAGGCACCCTGCAGGGTTATCGCTCCCTGTCGCTTTTGAGTCCTGCTTGGTTTCTGCTGAGCTTGTCTTCCCACTGCAAAGGCCTCCTCACATTTGCTTGGGCGAACCGCGGCAGCAATTTTCACCCCTCTACTTTCAGCGAGCTCGTACACCCTTCCATTGTCCAATATTTGCGTCAGAGTCATGCCCGGCCCCCTCAGAATCTGTCTCCGCAGCTTGCTTGAGCTGCAGCCTTGGATCAGTTGATTGCGAACCATTACATCTGCGTCTGCCCACCTGCAGGTACTTGCCAGCTGTTTTAGGCGTGCGCAAAACGTGTCTAATGACTCATCATCATGCTGCTTCTCTCCGCACATGACAAACCTGTCAAAGTCAACGTTCGACAAAGGAATAAAGTGATCGTGAAGTGCTGTCTGGACGGCTGTATAGGTCACTGCTGGTAAGTTGAGAGATTCGTAAATACGCAGTACTTCCGTACCTGCAGAGTATAGCAGCGTCACCACCTTCGCATCATCATCGGTTTCTCCGGTCACAGCAAAGAACATATCAAGTTTTTTGATCCATAGGATCCGTCTTGGGCCCAATTTCGAAGGTGGGCCTGATTTGTCGAAATCTTGCATGAGTGTTAAGGATCCATGCTGCCTCCTCACCACTCTAGCCGCTGGAGGGGCTTCTCCATCGCTGTCTGCCATCTTCACAGGTCGCACAGGCACCTCAGTCGGTGATAGAGGCCGCAAACCTGGCTGAAACTGGTTCTGATGTGCTTGGACCCTTGGGCTGTGGCACTGTGGTGATGTCCCTTGGCAGCTGATCACCTAAAACCTGTATATTCAGGCCTGAAATGCAGTCCTCCCAGCTGGAGGGCTGCAGAGTGTCCAAAAATTGAGGTATTGTTCTGCCTCTCATACCTAAAAACAAAATGGCTGCCATCACTTGTGTCGAGTTCGTAACACACGCGAAGAAAAATGGCCATAACTGACATGTTCACACGTGCCGAGTGCTTTTCTCTCTGTGTCCCGTCTCGTCGCCAATGTGATGGGCGCACCCGTGCCTTGGGCCGCCCTATAGTGATACAAGCACGCATGCACACACTGACACAATGAGCCACACGTCCGTACGTTCCAGGGTCCCGGCGGCAACTGCCGCACGGACCGTCTTTATTCCAAACATGCATGCGCGGCCAGAACGAGGCTTGCGCATGCGCATGGGTAACTTAAAGACGTAACAGCGTCCTCGTTGCGAGCCGGCCACTCGAACGTGCGCTCTTCCTTCCTTGTAACTGCACTGATTCAGCGCTGCAGGGTGTGAACTCCTTACGATGCAGACGGTCGCCGATACTCCAGCCGCGAGCGGAGCATCCGCTCAACGCGCGTAGGGATTAGCTCTGGCTGCAGCACGCAGGCATCGCTTCGCTCGCCTTGTCGCCTGTGTTACATTCCCACCCAGCGCACCATTCACACTCGCTGATGCTGGACACGGACAAGAACCCACTCCACCTGGGAGTCGGCAGGGAACAGACTTTATTCATTTGGGTCCATCCCTCATAACCCATGGTCACATGACCTTTGTGCATTCCGATGCCCTGCTGGCACCTGTCATATTTAACCAATGACACAACGGTAGAGTGTTCTCGGACAATGATTGAAAGGTTTCTTCCATCCCCTTCCAGAATCTACACTATTTTCTCACAATTGTATACCAAGAAACCGAATAGCACGCACATTTTTTTTGTGTGCATGTGTTAAAAAATCTGGGCTTTACACATTAAACAATCACAAAAACATCTTTACAAAATTCATACATCAATTCAATTAATATTTCAGTATTAAAACAGAATAAAATGATTCTATTAACCTAAGATAAATTCATCAATTAATAAAATGTCAAAGCGTTTACAAATTCAGTTTCATTATTTAATTGTGAGACCAAGCTCTTCCAACATTCTAATAACCTCAGCAATCAAAAAGACCTTGTTACCAGCACTCACTCTATCCCAAAAGACTTGTGCCATATTTACATTTGATACTGAAAAGAATCTTCTCAGGAAATGAGTTCTCATTGCTTTTAGGGCCCCACATTCTACAATAAGATGACGCAAATTTTCAACTGAGTCTCTACAGCGCCGACATATACCTTTATCTTCTCCAGTGTATATTCCTCGCCTGGCCAAAATTTCCCCCGTAGGCAGAAGATTGAGCCGAAAGCGCAGGTATTGACCCCTTATTCTAGCATAAGGAAATTGGTTTAGATGCTTTGGCAGAAGACCCAATGTTTTTTCAACCTTAGCAAATGTGTCTAATTTATAGCTCCTGACCATGGCAATTGTCCTAATCCAATCCATTTATTTCACACGTTTTTTAACCGCTTCAGGATTTTCATTAATTTCTCTTCTATCCTTGCTGCTGCCATGCTAAATAACATATGCATAGTTTACTAGATCAATTAGAAAGGATGAACCACTTGTATCTATTTCTTTAGCTAGGTCTTCAAAAAGTGTATTTTGGGCAGGATAGAATATTTTTGACATTAGGCTAAGGACTTTCCATTGAAACCAGTATTCCAATGACAACAGACCTAGTTCATAACGGATTGATGGCATTCGGGTCACCATTGGGAGATTTAATACACTTTTCCATATGTGCCCCTCTATTTTACCCCATGGAATCAGTAGACTCATAGTGTTGATTTCCGTCCCATATAATATCTTGGGTACTACTTTACCCACATAATAGCTTAGCACGGGTTTCATTGTATACTTGCAGTATTTCCCATAGATCTTCTTCATTTGAAATATTTGCTGATCACTTTTAGCCAGCAATCATTTTATGCTATCCTCACGTGATGTTTTATCTGAGAATTGAAATCCTAGATAAATTATCTCCCTTTGGGGTTCGATCTTGATGTTGTCTATCTGCCATCAGAATTTGGCTGTATTCGCCTTGGGGTGTGATATCTGGGACTTCTTTTGGTTAATTACTAAACCATTTATTTTAGGATATTCGCTTGTTTTTTATAGCAGACGTTGGAGCCCCACCGGGGTATAGTCTGTCAATGCTAAGCCATCTGCGTACACCATCCAGCTTAATTTTTCTCCACCCACTTTGGGTGCAACTAATCCCACCGCTGCTCATCGCGTTGACAAAGTTAATTGGGGAGGGATACCCCACGCTTTAAATTTTCTCCATAGTTCAAAAAGCAATTAAAAACCTGGCTGTCAATCAGTACTAGTAGTTCCCGAACAGGTACTACAGCAACCCATATTTGTCCAAAACTGTATTTATGTCCCTCAATTTGTATGATCTACTGTTTGTAATCTACTCCTATTGTCTACTATTTATCTGTTGTAATTCTCTCTTCACCGTCTAACATATACCCTCCTCTTCCTAAAATGTATGAATAATTACCAAGTTGTCTGTAACCATGCAGTGATACCCCAGGGTCTGGGCGTGTAACAAATGTAATAAATAATAAAAGATGTTCCTTACTTACTAAATTGAAAGCTTTAGAAAGTCTATCAGGGCCACAAACATTCTTGCCGGACTTCCCATACAATCCCTTTATGATTTTATCCTTCAGGACTGATAAGACTAATCTATTTGATGTTGTACCCATTCCCTTTCTAAACCCAGTTTGGGCTTTAGGTTGGAGGCCTTTATCTTTCACCCACTCGTTCATTTTTTCAAGAAGGATTGTCGCAAATATCTTACTGTCGGGATCCAACAGCGTGATCAGATGATAATTCAACGGATCAGTTCAGTTTTTTTACGCTTCAGCAGGATATCCTTAAACAATCGATCCAGCAAACATGCCAATAGCTTTACATTATTCATGAGAAAGGTATTTTATAAACTATTCGGACCATATGCTTCCGGCAGAGAAGCTTTTGTGATTAATCTTTCTATGTCAGATTGATCAAATTCTAATGTCCAGTCCTCTTCACTATTAGCCACACACTTAGACCCTTCGCCTCCCTTACCATTTATTACTTTCCAATGTGCTATCCATTCATCCTCGGTAACACCCGTAGATTGTATAACACATTGCAGAACTTCCATATCATTTATTAAAGTCCAGAATTACCTAGTATCTTTCTTTAACAAGCACTCTTAGCATTATCTCCCCAGTTTTGCTGTCCATTAGTTGTCTATGGCCCCTCAGCCAACATTTATAGGATAATGTCATAGGGTGGCGCCTGTGGAGTATATGGAGATGGTGGAGGATCCTCCATTAACACGCCTTCACGTTTATTCCCTAATGTGATTTGGCGTTCCAGCTCTTGCGTCTCTCGCTCACATAATAGCTGGCTCTGCCACCTCCTTGCAGCGTTGCAACCGCTTGCTTTGGCTTTCTCCTGGTTCACACGCTATGAGTAACCTTTATGCTCCGCGGCTTCTCTGTGAATACTCTCCCACTTTTTGGCCCGCTACTCTTGTTCTCCTTGTCCTGCGGCTCCTCTGCTCTCTCTCTCATTACCCTTCCAGCAGCCTGACTCCTGGCTTCCCCTCTCTTGCTCTCTATCCTGCATTGGTATCTATCTGGCTCCTCCTTTAAACAGTAACTGAAGTCCTCTGCAACCTGGAAAACTTTACTTCCTGCATACTTCGCTGTTGCCTTCCTGGATATTCCAAAGCCTGCATCACCTACTCAGCTGAGGAAGGGTTTTTTGTTGCCTCTGGCTTTTTTCCTTCTCCTATGGCAGCTTCTGGGAGGTCAGCCTCCTACCTAGACTGTGCTTCCAGCGGGCATAGTGGCTACCTCCCGGGGTCAGCCATTTCTCTACAAGGAAAGGAAGACTTTAAAGAAGAAGGCCCTGGATTGCTAGATTTCCATGCTTTTTTGTCTCTTTTACGGAGGACCTT
Source organism: Ambystoma mexicanum (assembly GCF_040938575.1). NCBI lineage: Eukaryota > Metazoa > Chordata > Amphibia > Caudata > Ambystomatidae > Ambystoma > Ambystoma mexicanum. The sequence continues at coordinate 302,257,365 of NC_090935.1, read as the reverse complement.
CGAGAGGTCGGAGGTTACCTGTTTCGCCTGTGAATCCTTATTGGACCTCCATCGGGGATCTACAGATGTAATGACCTACATCAACGACTTTCAACGCATTCCTGAACAGGTCGGATGGTGGGAGGAGACCCAGTATGTCATATTTAGGAGAGGCTTACAAGAAGAGCTGAAGGACGAGCTGGCCAGACTACCCCTACGACTACTTTCTCCAATTTGATAGCCTTTACTCTGCAGACTGAATACTTCCTTAAGGAAAGGAAGGCCGAGAGCAAGAAGCTCTCAAACAAGACTCAGACGAGTCCCATACCTGTCATGCCACCATTATCCTCTAATGAATCTTCAAGAGAAGAACCCACGCAGATCGGCACAGCCCAAGGTCCTTTGTCCTCTTCTGAAAGGAGGAGAAGGTGCGAACAGGGCCTCTGCATGTATTGTGGTACTGACAACCACTTGCTTAGAGAGTGTCCTGAAGTGCCACCAAGGCGTACAGGAAATGAAAGACCCCAGTCCTAGGAGGAACCCAAGAGCGGGGAAACTATAAGGGTTCCCTGCTTGTTACACACACTAGTGAAAAGGATCTTGATTCCCGTTTACGGGCAGTTCGCCACTGTCTCATTCTTCCACACAAGAAGATTGAAGGTCTTGCACTCTTTGACACTGGAGCCGTGGGTAATTTCCTGGATGAAGTATGGGCCCCGCCAAGAAAGAAGGGAAAACCAGAACATTGAAGGAGTCGATGGTAGACCCCTTATATTGGGTCCCATCACCCACACTTCTATCCCTCTTACTTCCGTCATCTGTGACCATTAGAAAACCATCAGTTGTGACCTCATCTGAGAGGCTCATTTCCCCATAATCTTGGGGTTCACCTGGTTAAGAATGCACAATTTGTAATTCGATTGGAGCAAGAACACGATTCACTTCCCATCTGCTTACTGTTCCTCCCATTGCTTCCACCTACTCAGTCCCCAGGCATCCTCGGCAGAACACACCAAGTTCGAATCCACTGTCTTGGGCATCCATTGCATTCCATGCTGTTTTGCATGCTTTAAAGATGTTTTTCTTGATATCCAAGGTGTTACCCCCACATTGCCCGGAAGACTGTGCTATTTATTTGAAACCAGACGCATTAGATCCTTTTGGACGCATGTTTTCTCTTACCATCCCTGAAAAACAAGCTCTCAAGGAATACTTAGATGACAATCAACAGAATGGGCACATTTAACCTTCGAAGTCCCTGGTTGGGGCTTCTTAATTTGTCATTCCCAAGAAAGTCTCTAAAGAACTTCGCTCCTGCATCGATTATCGCGGCCTCAATCGTGTCACGATAAGAGACTGATATCCCATGCCCCTCATAAGGGATATCCTAGAATCAGTACAGGGCTCTAAGATCTTCCCTAAAGTAGAACTCTGAGGGGCATATCATTTGTTGCAGATCAAACAGGGCGATGAATGGAAGACTACATTTAGTACACCTCATGACCATTATGAGTATCGAGTTATGCCCTTCGGTCTAGTCAATGCGCCTACAGTCTTCCAGCGTTTCATAGACGCATGTGCTCCAATCGTTTGTATCGGACAGTCATAATCTATCTTGATGACATCTTGGTGTTCTCTAGTATGGTGGAATCCCACCATGAACACATATCTGAGGTCCTGGACAGATTACAGAAGAATCATCTTCTCCTCAAACTAGAAAAGTGCAGGTTCGAGGTGTCCTCAGTTCCTTACCTTGGCTTTATTCTTTCGGATAAGGGCATTGAGATGGACCAATGGAAGGCTGCTGCTGTCCGGCAATGGCCCACTCAGTCCAATGTCAAAGAAATACAATGGTTTCTGGGACTGGCACATTTTTCTTGCAAGTTTATCCCCCACTTCTCACAAATTGTTTTGCCCATAACCAATTTACTCAAGAAAACTGTGCCTTTTGCTTGGGATCAAGAAGCCGACAATGCTTTTCAGTTCCTGAAGGACTCTTTTTGCTCCGCTCCTATGCTCAAACAACCAGAGCAAGCTAATCCCTTCATTGTAGAGTCTGACGCTTCGCCTGGTGCCATTGGGCAGTCCTGAAACAACATTTTGAGGATCTTGAGCATCCCATTGCTTACATGTCCAAGACCCTCAACATTTTAGAGCTAAACCACTAGGTAATAGAAAAAGAACTCCTGGCCATGAAACAGACCTGTACCGAATGGCGATATCTCTTACAAGGCTCCATGCATCCTTTCGAGATTAGGACCGATGATCGTAACCTCAAGGTACTCCAGCAGATGGACTGCACCAACATTCATCAAGCCAGGTGGGTATTTTTCTTTGCCCAATATGACTTTGTCATTACCTACATCCCGGGATCGGATAATGCATTGGCTGACGATTTAAAACAGAGATGGGTCTCCACCAATGCCAAAGACTGGAGTTCTGAACCCTTCTTTAGAAGAAATTGTTTTCTTGGAGAGGTCTCAAACTTCCTTCAGGAAGTCCAGGAAGCCACAGCCGGATTTCCATGTGATTAGTCAGATCCCACATACCGGAAAACCAGTGATCTCCTCTTCCACGAAGACCTTTTAGTGGTACGCACACCAAACCTGCAACATGGGATACTCCCCTGGTGCCATGAGGGAAAGACCGCAGGTCCCAAGGGGGTAGATACTACCTTAGATCTCATTAAACGGTCTTTCTGGTGGTCTACATTGTACAACAATGTCAAGGTCGTTGTCCACTCTTTCCCCATATGTGCCCAATGTAAACTAATACCGGCAAACCCATCAGTTTGCTAGAACAAAGCCTGACTCCCACCAGACCTTGGAGCCACATTTCCACCAACTTTGTAGTGGACTTACCCCTCTATAGGGGTTGTACTGCCATTTTAGTGGTGGTGGATACTTTCAATAAAATAGCTCACTTCGTTCCCCTCTTTGGTCTTCCGTCAGCTTCTGAAACTGCTGTGGCTTTTCTTAAAGAAATCTTTAGATTGCATGGCCCGCCTGATTCAATCATCTTGGACCGAGGGACACAATTTGCCTCCAAATTCTGGAAGACCTTGTGCGAGTTGTTGGGAATCGATAGAGCACTCTCTTCTGGTTACCACTCGCAGTCTGACGGACAAACCGAATGACTCCACTACACCATGGAGCAGTATCTTAGATGTTTCATAAACACCAGTCAGGACAACTGGGTGGAGTTGCTTTCAATGGCGGAAGTTTATAACAACACTGTACATACAGCCATAGGGATGAGTCTGTTTTATTGCACCTATGGTATCCATCCCCGGTTTCTACCCAGTTATGCCTTTCCCGCTTCAACAGTTCCTTCTATCAACGCTCTCCTCAAAGATATCACCCATGTACACAAAGAAGCATTGGAAACCATAAAAGAGGCCAGACAAGAATACAAGAAGCAAGCCGACCAACACAGAAGAAAAGTGCCAGATTGGGACGTGGGAACATCTCTATGGATTTCTATCAAATACCTGCCCCGATGGGTTCGCCATTCTAAACTTTCCGCCCGGTTCATCGGGCCCTTCGATATCATTGCCAAGATCAACCCTATGGCTTTCAGACTGAAACTGCCACCCTCATTAAGTAGGCTGCATTCTGTTTTTCACTCCTCTCTTTTAAGGACTTGCGTGCAGGATCCTTACCAACGCAAAAGAAAAACACACCAGACCTCACCATCTCAGGATACTGAGGAATACAAGGTCTCCAGAATTAGGGATTCCAGGTATCGCAAGGGGAGTTTCCAATACTCTGTGCAATGGAAGGGTTATCCCCTTTCAGAAAGTTCTTGGGAACCTGTCTCCTTCATTAACACTCCCTACCACCTCAAACAATTCCATCGGATGCATCCAGGAAAGCCTGGTACCTCCAGGTACAGAAGGGGGCATACTGTCATTCGGGCGGTGCCCCTGGAGTCTATGGAGCAGGTGGAAGATCCTCCATTAACACGCCTTCACGTTTATTCCCTAACGTTATTGTGCATTCTAGCTCTCGGGTCCCTCACTCGTATAATAGCTGGCTTGCCCCTCCTTGCGGCGTTGCAACCGCTTGATTTGGCTTTCTCCTGGTTTGCACGCTGTGAGTAATCCTCTTTGCTGCGCGGCTCCTCTGCAAATTCTCTCCTTCTTTTCAGCCGTTGCTCCACTATGCAGCTCTCCCTCATTTGCTCGCAGCCCTATTCTCGCTGCTCGCTCTCCCTTTTTGTCCCACTGTGCTTTTGCTGTTCCTGTTCTCCTTGTGCTGCGGCTGTCATGATCTCTGCTTCCAAAAGGTCAGGGTTTTCCCAACTCCCTTGGAAGCAGATTCATAACCCAGGTTCCGAGTGCCAACCAGTCCCAATTGGGACCTTTTGGACCCAGTCCTGGCGCCAGTGGCACCAGGCTCATAAATATGCCCAGTCCCAGCGCTGGAAGCGCCGGGCTCATAATGCTTGGGTGGACTTACCTGCAGCAGACCATGCTGCTTACTTGCCTGCCAGTTGAGCCTCTGATCCTCTTCTGTTTGGAACTACTTTTCCTGTTGGGTGGGGCAGGAGCCACTCCCTAGGTTCAGAACACTGGAACTCTTCTGGAAAGCAGGAACTCTTTTCTTACCTAGGCGTGGCTGTGGAAGGAGACACCTAAGCACTACAGGAGGCTATTTAAACCACACCCGATGGATGAATCTTGCTTTGCATTATTCTGCATCCTCTGCAGCAGAACGCTCATCGTGTCTTCTGCATCTGATCCTGGGCCTAAGGAAAAAGGCTTACCATCCTGAATCCAGTCTTCAGCAACACCTATAAAGACAAGAAAGAACAGGTTAGCATTACGGTCTTCAGTGACAGCTCTTCACTTACCTGGGCCATCGGCTGTCACCAACGCCTCGCGCTGCATTCTGAAAGACAAAGGCTTACCTACTCTTCGTGCGCTCCGGAGGTCTTCACACTGCATCCCGCATCTGAAAGACAAAACAAGGTGCGTTTAAAGACATTGGGGAACTTTAATACTCACGTGCCATTACTCCTTTCCACATCTAACCCAGTGGGTATTCCGGCACCCTGCAGCCGCTCCGAACTTGTACCTGCAAAATAAAAAGACAGTTAGAGCGCATCGTGAAGCAGGCAACAAGCGCTTACTTACGTGCTTCCAGGCGCTTCTATTCATCACACGGGCTCCATCTTCAACTCACTTCAGCCCGTCATCCACCATCGCCGGAACCCTGCAAAACAAGAGACATCATTACTAAAGACTTTAAAGACATTAGAATTACTCGAAACTTACCGTTCGTGCAGTAAACGACGGACAGCAGTCCTCTGAAGTCAAGAGGCCTGCTCCCCTTATCCAGTGAAGAAACTGGTTACAGCACCCTGCCCCGAGGCAGATGGAGAGCACGGCGTTCACTTACCGAAGGTGAGAGCATTAACCTTCGGGGTTCTACAGGAGAAGAGAAAGGGAAGAAGAGAGAGACATTCAATAACCCAGTTCATTAATCCCATATTTTCTATCTGCAGACATCTTACCCTCTGAGTCAAACATACAGTGCACAGAGGTCCAGCCCAAAGAGCCAGCCGTGTGTTACACATCACCTTTGAAGATACGGTATACGCCCAGTCAAGACCGGTGCCTCTACGGGAATCAGGTGAGCGTTACAGCGGCTCCTCCGCTCTCTCTCTCCTTACCCTTCCAGCAGCCTGCCTCCCGGCTCTCCCTCTCTTGCTCTCCACCCTGCATTGGAGCCTTGCTACGCTCCCTTTCTCTTTCACTACGGGTACCTACATGGCTCCTCCAGTAAATAGTAACTGCTGTCCTCTCCAATCGGGAACAGTTTATTTGCTGCATACTTCACTGTTGAATTCCTGGTGATTCCGAAGCCTGCATCACCTACACAGCTGAAGAAGGTTTTTTTGTTGCCTGTGGCTTTTTCCCTTTCTTCTCTGGTGGCTTCTGGGAGGTCAGCCTCCTGCCTAGTCTGTGCTTCCAGGGGGCATGGTGGCTACCTCCCGGGGTTGGCCATTTCTCTACAAGGAAAGGAAGACTTCAAAGAAGGGCTCTGCCATCCCATCCCACAAAGAAGTGGTGTTTTCATCTAAGGAAGAATCAGGTGAGGAAGGGGTGCCACTTGAGGACAGATAATTGGGATTCCTTTTTCTTTTTTTTCTTTTTTTCGGTAGCTTTCAAGCTGCCTCAAGTATTAAGGCAATGTTTTCTTATTTAACCAGACTTCTTTATCAAAATCATATTCGTGCCACTTAGTCGGTATGTGAATTACTTTGGGTGTTTCCTGATACAGGAGAAAATTATTAAATCCCTCAACTGTACAGTCTGAGATCAAAGTATCGTCAGTCGCCCGTTCTACATAATTCTTCAGCTTCGAAGTCAATGAGCTTCCCTTACACTTACACTCTGAGCGCTGGATACATGGTCTCTGCGTCCTAGGCCACACACTGCTCTAACTGCTCCGTTTTGAATTGTCTGCAGCTTTTTTACATTAGCCGTTGTAGTGCCGACCAATAAACCGTTGCATTAGTCGATATTTGAGTTAATAGTTGCTGTCGCTATTAATGCTCTATTGACTTGTGTGAGGTATGGTTGGATCTGCCACAACAGATACATTGTCTAAGTACAGTTGGAACTTACGTTGGCAAACTGTTTTTCAAAGTTTAGATTACTGTCAAAGACCACTCCAACTGTCTTGACAGAACTGGCGACCTGGATAGTGGCCCCTCCAACTAAGAATGTTTCATATTGGGGGCCGAGGGTCTTGAGTTTAGCCACACTGCCCACAATCAAGATCTCTGTCTTCTTGTCGTTGAGTGCCAAAAAAGTTGTCTCTCATCCAGGTCTTGATGGTATCAAAGACTCTGATGACCAGCAAGGAGTCCACCTCATAGGAGCCTGTAAATGCCAGGATGATCTGGGTGTCGACCGCATAGTTTGCAAATTTGACACCCAGACCGTCCAAGACATCAAAGCAGAGCTTAGAGTAAATATTATAAGGTAGTGGAGACACGCTTGAGCCCTGTGGGACATCACAACTAAGAGCAACCTCCTCTGACTTAAAGTCCCTGTGCTTTACCTTCGCTCTCCTGGGTCCCAAGAAAGACCTGAACCAATTTGCTGCTGATTGTGAGCATCTACCCAACCCAGTTAGCCTGTCCGCCAGCCTATCGTGATTAACAAGATCAAATGCGGCGGACAGGTCTAACAGAAGTAACATAACCGATTTTCCCTGGTCAACAATCCCGGGTTAACATGGATTTAACATCTACCAGAACTGTTTCTGTAACATGCTTTTTTCTGAATCCGGTTTGTCTATTGGACAGGAGGCCCCTCTCTTCGGCAAAAGGCTTCCTGCTATTATTGGCCCTCTGACCTGACTGTTACCTTAGCGTAACTCTTCCTTTTTGTTTTAGGTTTCTGTTTGTACTGTCTGTTGAGCGCGCTGAGGCCAGCGGGCGAGTTGGCGATTTATAAAAATTATTAGATTAGATTAGTTTACATTTCCGTATTCGGATTCCTGCTGGATTAACTGTCAGATCGGTAATTAGGATATTTTGATCACTCAAATTTGTCTCCTTCACTTTAAAATGATAGCATAAGGCAAGTAGAGGTCTGGAAAGAATTACATATTTATTTATTTAGATTTATACAGCGCACAAACAGCCAGGGTGCATTGAGGCACTGTTACATGGGAAGCTTAGTTACAAAGGGCATCAGAGACGCTACACAAGATTAGTTAGATGCATACATGCAGAATACATTTTGCCAAACAGTATAAGTAACATTTGGTAGCTTGTGCATACAGAATACATTTGTGAATAGAATATGTAGCAGCTGAGTGTTGGCGAGATTCAGGTGAAGGTTAGGGTCTTTACCGCTTTGCAGTGTGTGAGTTTTGTCCCCTAGGTGCTGAGGGGAGGGTGTTCCAAAGCCGGGCTGCAAGGTAGGGTTCCTCCTGCTCTAACTCTCTTGATTCTGGGCACCGTTAGCATGTTAGAGTATGGAGTTCTGATAGGTCTGGAAGTTGTGGATCGGTGCATTTTTTTATGCAAGTGAGGAGATACCGTTTGGAGGACGCATTTGTGGGTAAGTGCAAGGGTCATGAAGAGGATTTGCTGTTTGATGGGTAGCCAGCGTGCCTGTTTCCTGGCTGCAGTGATGTGTTCCCTCTTGGGGATGTCTAGTGCTACAAGTAGAGCGCTGTTTTGAATAGCCTGCAGCTTCTCAATGTTTTTGGCTGACGTGCCCAGAAATAGGGCATTACAATAAAAGAGTCTTGACCCTGTAATGGCTCTGGCGATGGTCAGGCAGTTTTCCTTAGATAAGAATGGTCTGACTGCGTTCAGGAGTTTGGCATGGTATGCAGTGGCCGATGCTATGGCACTGACTTGCCTGGCCATAGATAGCTTTGAGTCTAGGTATACTCTAAGTGTTTTGACTGAGTCAGAGACTGGGATTATGTTATTGGCAATGGAGAAGTGACTGAATAGTGGGTCGAGGTTCTTGAGGGTTTCCGAGGACCCGATTATGAGGAGCTCCATTTTGTTACTGTTGAGACAAAGTCTGTTGCGGGTCATCCAGGCTTGGATAGTCGCGTAGATGGTGTCAAGGGCTCTAGCGTCGGATTCATAGTCACCTGTCAGTGTGAGAAGGATCTGTGTGTTGTCCGCGCAGTTCATGTTTGTAATCCCTAGTGAGTCTAGGATGTAGAAGAGGGGCCTTGTAAAAATGTTGTAGAGTGTGGGTGAGATGCAAGATCCTTGGGGTACACCACATGAAAGGATGGCAGGGCAGGCGGACGCTAGGTTGGAGAAGACTTGCATGGACCTCTCTTGTAGTCAATTGTAGAATGTGATTTCCCTCGTTTCCACGTACTGGCCATATTTTTTTTAGTCTCCATTGTTTCATTCAGAATGTGTAGGTCCCAGACTTTACATAAGTTATCCAATTTGTTCCCCTTTGCTGGATCAACCAATTTGGAGCGGGATTGGTAGTTAACACAGTCTGGATTTAAGTGCCCCGTCAGAATAATCAATTAATCAACATCTGTCACCCATTCACCAACCAATTTGGAAATGTAATTAATGAAGACATCCAAGGTTTCTAGCTGATTGTTCCAATATATGTTCACTACCAGTATCTTCCTTTTTTTCCCCCAGCGCATACCACTTCCACTCTACTGCTAAAATCCATTCGATTTCATTTGATAAAGTATGGGACAAAACAATTTTTCAATTCTGCGTCGCTAATAGCAATTCGCCCACTCGTCTACCTTTCTTAGGCTTCTTGGCTACTTGCTGGATTATCGTAAAACCATCATGGCAGAAATTGGTAGTTACCCAGGATTCCTAGAACGTGATGAGATCAATCAGCCTATGTTCTCTTCTGTCAGAGCTCCCCTTTGTCCCATTAATTTGTTTTTTAACAGCTGTAAAACACTCTCCACCAACCCCTGGTGTTCCAATGGTTCGAGACTAGATGACCCTTTATTCACACTTCCACTTCTTACATCCATCAAGTCCATCTCATTGGGTTTCACCACCCTGGTTACACGAGGCACAGCTATCTGATGTGTCTTTGACAGCATATTTCTAGCCTGCTGTCTTTCTTCATATACCACACAACAAAATTTCATTATTTCATCTCTTTCTTCTAACACCATACATTTCACAAATGCTGATCGCCAACCCACTTCAGCTAGGTCATACCGATCTTCAAATGGAAAACTTACATACATTATGTTACAGGTAGATATTTTTTGCCAGACTACCAGTTTGTTTTAATAATGTCAAAATCTTAGGACCTGTTCAGCACAATGTTAAGGTTAATATCAGGACACATTTCAAAATATGGGAAATTCTGGCCTTGGACGATTTCACCCTCCAATCACCTTTCCCACCATTCCCTTTCGAGTGCATCGAATTCCCTCTCAACCTCATATGCTGATTGGGTTCAATTCCTTCCTGACTCAGTGCTCTTGGGGGACCAAACAGGCCGATCAACGGATCCATTGGGCCATCCAGGACTTCGTGGGGTTCCAATGACATTCCACCTTCCTCTGAATGAACCGGGACATCCTTTTACGAGTCCTGTGAGGCAGTTCTGTGGACCTCAACCACCAGTATTTCCCTATTAGTTCCTTGCGAGGTTATGGCAGTAAATTTCCTTGTTGCTTCCATACCATCCATAGGAATTGAAAAAAGGGAAGCCCCTATATCCTTGGACACTGCTGATACAGACTTAGCCTTTGTTTGCATATCAGTGTTGTGTTGTGTCCATTGTCTGGGTGCTCTATGTCTTCGATAGGCTCATCCAGCCTCGGCATAGCACTTCCTACCCCTTCATTCTTTCCAACGGCTCCTTATTCTGCTACTAGGCTAGCCTTAATTCCAGGCCGTTTGTCAGTTGATGAATGGTTGGGGCAGTCGCTTTCAGATGAGATATCTCCCCCGGGTTCTATTGAACCTATTGATAGCTTTGATGGAGCCATATTTGATGAAATCTCATTCTCTGATATGTCTTCAATAACTGTTGGTTTTCTAGCTTGACCACTGCCAGATGGATTTTTCCTCCCATCCTGATTAAGATGTCCATCGGTATTGTCCTCCGACTGCCTCACGACATCTCTCAGATATTTTCTTGAGTCCTTCTTCAGCTGGTTTCTTCTACCATTTATTGATTTTTTAAATGCTTTTTTAGATAGCTTTAGGGGCGATATCTTATTCACCATAGGTCCTTTGTCAGAACTTGGCACTGAATAATTGATTTTCTCACCAGTTCCCTCCGCTTTCTCACATGTATTCTTTGTAGATCTCTTAATCTCAAAATTGCTAGCGCTCAGTATATCCAATTTTATATTCAGCTCAGAGAGAATTAATGTATGTGCTCTTACTTCATCCCTGATATTGTCCTAGAGAGCAACTTGTGCACTCATGATTGAGTTGAGTGTAGGTATCGACAGAGATGACAATTTGATGCAGTCATCTGCTTCACGCAGTGTGTGATGAAGTATATCTGTTCTCCTGTGTTCAGGGCCTCGGGCGAAGTTACTGAGAGATAATAATTCAACCAGTTCTGATGGTGATCCTACCATAGGATCTGGATCTATAAAGAGCTGCCCCTGGGGACTCCGATGGTTCACTGATGAGAGCCCTTTGGTTGCAGGTTTTACCGGAGACAAGTGCTAGAACCTAGGATTGCCTCTCGAACACATCCTAACTCACCTGCACCTTGTAGGAAGTTGATGTCACTCATATTTCCGGGATCAATGCATGGTGGAAGCTGTGGGCAAGTCTTCCTTGCCAAAGTACTAGCTCCAACAGGTATGAAGGAGCTTTTTAACCTCTGGTCAGCATCTGGAGTAACTGTGGCTATACTCCTCTCCAGAATCTTGTCAGGTTGTTGTATTGTTTCAGTGACAGTATCTGGGTTGTTCACCATAGCTGCAGATTGTTTTGCCTCTGCAATACCAAGGCTGGCACAGATGGCACTCAGGAGTTTATTTTCTTGTTGTATTTGAGAGAGTATTTTGTCCACTGGATCAGCCAGACTGATTAATTCTCCTGATGTAACATCCAGAGCAGCTTGGTGGTCTGTTTACATAAAACCGTAACAGACAGGTTGGACTGTTTTTTCCTGTTTTGAGCAGGTGGCATCTTCAGCCTTTTAAATTGCACTGATATATAGAGAGGTAGGAAGAAATATGCGCCTTGGTTTCCCTTTTCAATCTCACACTTTCACAGACAAATTAGATCGTTTCTGTTCCTGAATCCGTCCCACAGAACTAAGTGTACCCGGGAGCTCAAAGGCTTGTACGCCCGCAGTCATTGCCCGGTCAGATGTGGTGTTATATGGGAGTTTAAGATCTTATGAGTCTTCACTCCCCGCTTATTAGCCCAGTTCTTCCTTGAATGCCCACAGTCACTTCCCGACAGTAGAAGATTTATGCGACGGTGTAAATATAGATTTGCGGCTAATGTGCCCGCAGTTTGTTTGCTCTGTCACGGCTCCCCTCAGCAGGGATTCCTATTGTCATTAACTAGGCAATATTCATTATTGGGCTTCTGGTTCAATAGTCTGGCCAAACGTTAACAACGGTCTTACCCTGCACACCACAATAGTCTGACAATCCATTGTTGTTTTCTCCTCAACTCGCCTCTGTCTCTTCCATGAGCTGCACACTATTCACAAATTAGGTCTATCAAAAGAGGGTATGGGGGGGGCTTGCAGAAGGACACAGGAGGGCTGCCATTAGCTTGTGGTTCTGCGCCGGTCCCAACGGTCCATCAACAGACCACTTGGCAACCCATCTGTTGCCTGTGCAGTGCTCTGCGCAGAGAATGAAGTTTTAACCTCTTGCAGCAAGTCGTAGTTCAAAGGCTCCTCCTTCTTTTCCAATGGGGATAAACAAAAGACTCCAGCAGTATGGCCTACAACAGACCACTTGGAAACCCACTTGTAGCACGCACATTTGTATTGTAGCAATGTCGCATGTAGAATTTATGAGATTCCTGCAACTCGCCTTCTCTGCCAGAACAAGTTAGCCAACTAGTGGCAAAAGGGATGTGCGCTTTATAACAGCGTTTCTCTTTGTTGGGCTTGAGCAAATAAATGTATTCTGTACCAAGAGGTGGTTCCAGGGCCAGAAATGCTGGATTCACTTAAAAAAGGCACCATTTGCATAATCGGTTCATGCACGTTCTACAGTAAAATATGTACATAAAACATTGCAAGGTTGGATTTTCTAAAACAAAATCTTACTCTGTTCTCTTCAAAATATGCTATTTTCGTTAATAAGACGCATACACAGTTATGGTTCATTAAGCATGTGTCATATAGAATAGTGTGATCCACAAAGGGTCTTGGTTAAAATGGGTTTGATTTACCAGAAAACAACCCTTTTTAGTGTCAAAATCTTACAATAAGTGACGGGACAGTCTTTCCCCACAGTTTCACCAATTCAAGGGTCTCCTAAAATTCACAAGGTTTTCGGGTACCTCCCCATCACTCACTGTCTCTTTAATTCGTTCTCCAAATTGGCTGTGTCTTGTCTACTCTTTTTTTTTATATATCAATTTTTGTTGATTTTGATAAACATACATAATCGGCAAACATATACCATTGCTTGGTTACTGGCACAATACAGTTCACAGCATATATGGCACATCTGTTCAGCTGGTGGCTGAGCATAGATAAATCAGTCGTCTTGTCTACTCTTGATGCTGTGATACTATCCCTACCTTCTTGCAGGTCAACTGGTTCTTCTCTTCTACTTGCAGAGAAAGACATGTGAGGTTGCTAGCCTGAGTTTTCACAGAGGAACTTAAGGCGGCCTCATCACTTCCATTTCTTAGGGCCTTGACTTCTGCTCTTTACACAGCCTCTCTAGACCTCATCCTCTTCAACACCAGGCCACATGCTTGTTCCTCCGCTAAATGTGGGTTTCACTCATTCTGATCAGTGACTCACCCCTACCTACAGTCTTGGGCCATGCGTGCCCTCTTATTCCTACTTGCACCTGTTGGCTACCATGTCTACTGGCTCCCAACCTTCAGCGATCTTTGTCCTACCACCTCCTGATCTCTCCCTCCGTCACCTCCTACTCTCGGCCCCTATCACCATCGGTTATGCTCTTACTACAATCTCTTTATGTTTCTCTTCTACAGCCCCCTGACATCCCTTCTTCCCCTCTTGTCTGGGGCCTCCTACGCTCTTTCCTCTATTTTTCCCTCATCGGCAACTAGCACAAAACTTCAATCATAACCTTCTCCAAATGCCCACACACCCCACTCCTGGGATGTCTTTTAAATGCTAGTGGGTTCTGCCCTTGGGTTAGTCCGGGAGTTAGGGCCTGCACATAAGTATCCTTATTAGTGCTGTTATGGAATTGATCACTGTAAGCAGATTTTCCCCTAGCGGTGTAGCATATGTCTATATGTCTTAGTGTGCAAACTGTACCATGGCTCGGCCGCGGCTTTAAGAAGCTGGTCCGCCATCTTGGACTTTCTGAATTTGCACATGAATGCGGGCATCCACGGACCTGTAATGACTTTCAATCGAACGTGTCCTCATTGGAGGAAAATTTCTCAATCATCCCCCCACCTCCCAAAAAATGAGCAATTAATTAAGCACCTTTTTACAGACAGAGGGCACATCACAATAATTATCTTGCACACCACAACCTCACACCAACACTCTCGGCCAAGAAACAAGCTGTGTTGTAACACATTTCCTTTATTTGAAATAGACCACAACATAATTGAAATGTGGCACCCCACTCGCAATACAAGGGAAGGCATGTGAAAACCAGTTGCTAAAGACTAGCAGAATATGTCATATTCCCAAAACAGTACTTTATGCCTGGTTCTATCGTTCAATAAACAATTAACTGCGCAGTTGCATTTGAAATGCTTATTCAATACAAACGCACGCCATTCTATCAATTGGTGGACATGACGTCAGATTCCATTAACCTTATATGAAGAAACATACCTAAGAAATACAAAAGGTAAATCACTTTTGAAAGGTTGCACAATCAGGAGAATTAAAAAGGAAAGGGATCACCAAGTCACTCACTTATTGTTCTCAGGTGCTCACTTATGGTGGACACATCTTGATTTCTCTGCTGCTTTCAAGTGCAATTCATTTGAAAGGAATATTGAACAGTGGCATATGTGGCGATTGGAATTCTGTTTCCCCTTTCACCATCTCCTTTTAAGCCCTTTTAAGGGTAAAACCAGGTCATTTTATTCAGGATTTTAATTAGACTACGGTCATCGCGGAGCAAATTGGTCTTTTAATGACGCAATTAATCAGTAAACTCTGCTCTACACTCAGTTCACAGGTTTGGCTATGGGAAAACCAGGCAAGTGAATTTGTTACCAATTTTAATATATAGAGACATAGATTCAACTATAACATTCCATTTCTATGGGTATAATTTGTAAGTATTATTTAGGGTATCAGTTCACTTACTTTTAAAGTTTATTTTGTGGACACAAGGCAGCAACACTCTGCCCAGACAGTAACTGCAATGGTACCTCTGGCAAATTAGCTGAAAAGCGTGCTTTTTGCTCCATGATGTTGCCTAATCTGAATGAAACGCATATGCTATTGTTTGTTTCATTGGTGAGAGCTGCCAGGCTTGTGTTGATATGAGAGCTGCCAGGCTTGTGTTGATAAGGTGATGTAGAAAATAGCTCTTCTGTATAAGACAAAGGGCCTCATTGCGAAAGCGGCATGGCTACCACCATACCGGGTACTGTTTCCGGGTTCCCTGAATGAGGAAATACCGGGCCATTCCGACCTTGGAAGGACTGGTATTTCCCCATTCAGGGAACCCAGACCCGGTACGTCCCCATTCCCCTTTGAGCCCCCCATAGGATTGGATAGGAATGGGGAGGGTGCTAACAACGGGCCCGTTAATGACGGGTCCGTTGTTAGCATCCTGGTCTGCTCGCGGGACCTGCTAAGGACGCCTGGTTTTACCAGGCGTCCTTAGCGGGACCCGCGAGCAGACCTCGTAATGAGGTGGTAGGGGGTTAACGGCGCTGGCAGCTCTACCGGCACCGTTAACCCCCTACCGCCAGGGTCGTAATGAGGCCCAAACGCAATTTTCTGCATGGAGCAAAAACTGCTAATTTGCATACCCATGATTCATTGCTGTGTGGCTATGATCTGTGGGTGAACTTCCAGTGACGGCTACTAGGTGGTACTGTATTGTGTGTATCTTATTAGGTGAAATTGCATATTCTACAGTCATGTTACAGGGACACGTTTTCTTCTCTGGTTTTTCTTTTACAGTAATGATGTTGCTGTCTTATATATTACTATAGAACATTGCATTTAAACATAAGTGTTTTTGCATGATAATACAATTATTTCCATGAAATGTTACAAATCTGCTGCTGGGCAGTTGTATTTCTTTTATTTGTTATTTTTTATTATAGCTATTTGTTATAGTTGGGATATGTCTGTGTTATGTAGAGTGTGCCTTGCATTGTATTATTGCATCTGGAACAACCCATTATTTCCGGGGGGCTGTCTCTGAATGGTGGGACCCACCAACCAAAAAAAAAGTGTCAACTCCATGATGTTAAGGTTTTTTTTTCAGTGTTCATTTCCCTTGTGAGAACTTTGACTGGTAGCATCTAACAACACATTATAGTGACTAAATATCCACTGTACAATGTAGGACAACATTTTTGCTTACAGATTGGTGTATCACATTTGTTAAAATAACTTATGAGATGATATTTTTCATGCCAGTGTTGTCTAATGTAAAACCCTTTGAATAATAGAACACATGGACCTCATTACGAGTTTGGTGACATCTTGGTAGTTAATCCACAGAGATACCACCAAATGGATTGCTGTCAATGGTGAAGCCGAAGGATTTGACTGAGTCTAAGAGTTGTGGATCAAATCCTTCTAAGTGCATATGATTGAGCCATTTTTGGATGAGTTGTTTTTTACCGGGCAGATTGATGAGGACTAATTCAGTCTTGGATGGGTTTAATTTGAGGTCTGCAGTCGACATCCAGGAATGGATGATAGCTAGGTAATCACAGAGACGAATGATGTCCTGCGTGTTATTTACTCTCATGTACAACTGAGAATCGTCTGCTTATTGGTGGATGCTATATTGGGATCTTTATCTGATCCTCATTACATAATTAACCAGTCAGCTTTCAAAGTTCAAGCTTCAAACAAAGGCAACCGATGGGCAATAGCAAGCAAGACCCAGCCCTATGGGAAGAAAGATAAAAGAGACTGGTGAACCCATTCGCGAGTGAGATACCGAGGAACACAAAGGTGTTTTGTCCTGATCCCTTGATACATATGGGGAGAGTGGAGAAATGCGAAGGTCAGAATGATATGTCCTAATGGAAAGCCGCAAGACTGTGGGAAACTGTACTATGCACCAGGGGTAGCAATGGAAGAGGTGCCACTTGTGACACACTCTGCTACAAACCTTCTGGTAACTTCAGAGGGTCGCCACACATCCAACTGCTACCAGAAGATACAAAGAATGCCCATGGCAGAGGGTAAAGGAAAGAATGTTGACTGCCTGACCAGCACCTAGGAAAGGGTGGGAGAACTACCTATCTCAGTAAGAATAGTCAAGGAGGTCCAGATGGGACCTAATTTTCAGAGAAAGAAGTACTATCGCTGTAACCAGTAACCGCAGGTGAAGCCCATGCCGGTCACCCCTGATACCAGGGACAATTGAAGTACCTAGGGGTCTCATACTGAGATGGGAAACCCGGATAAAGGGTTTTTCAGCAAGAAAGTAGATGAAAAGAGGCATTGAACTTGGTATCCAAGGATAAAGATACCAGGTGAAAGCAGAGATGGGTAGGAGATCAGAGAAACCATACAAGAGTCTGCTACCATGAGAAGGCGATGAGAAGAGGCATTCAACTGGGTGCCAAAATGGTGTTCAATGGAAAAGACACCAAGTGAAATCAAAGAGGATCAGGAGGATAACCCAGTTTTTGAGTAACCCTCGCAAGACAATGTTACTACAAAGACGTAACAGACAACAACAACAAATGTTTTCAACCAAAGCTACACAAAGATGGTCTATGTAGAAGACACCAAGCAAAACGAGATATGGTGAATAGGAACCCAGATTGAGAGAAGCATGCAAAATAACCTGTTGTATAACTAACCTAATGTCACAGAAGGCCAGATGATTCAAGGGGTATTATTGTTTAAACAACTTAAGATATGAAGATTGTTCAGTGTTCCTATGAGCAGACTATTCAGTGTTAATACAAAGAACTGGGCAGGGGGTGGGTCCACTAATGGACACCCTTCTCTCATCATCTCATGGTTTTTCCGCCTCCCTATCCCAGACTTTCCCATTTTCCATATTGGGCCCTAGAGATCGGTAATACCTACTATCTAGTGCTAGCTGTTATTGATGGCCAAAAGGCAGCTGCATTATCCATCTGGCTCACTCAGGGGATTTTCTATGGATGCCCTAGCCTAGCACTTCCTAAGGTTCACAATATGACTTGATGGGAAAAAGAGTCAGTAGCAAATGCTCTGGTTCGATCTCTCCCTCAGTCACTCCATTTCACTCCTCTCCTTGATCTTACTACTCAATCTCTTTTACTTTCTCCATCCCTCTCTTGGCCGTATTCCCACTCTCTCTCTTCTGTCTCTCCAATGTCCAAACTCTCTCTCCACTCTTTTTTCCTCAGTCCTCTCTTTTCCTCTTCCTAATCTCCCCTCCTCTCTACCTTCTGCTCCTCTCGCCATTATCCTCTCCTCTGCACTATACTCTCCTATTTCTTCCCTTTTCCACTCTCCTCTTACACAATCCCTCTCCACTCTCCTCTCCTCTCCACTCTACTCTCTACCTCTCTCTCTGCTGGAAAGGGAATGACCCCATCCCACCCCTTAGGGGCTTTAGCGTGAGGCGAATCCCATTGGAAGACCTGTGACATGCCTGGGGGCGGGGGCATCCCAAGGATCCCCACACAATCATAATTGCATATGTAATTTAGGCAGAGGGCCTGCATGGCCAAATAGTATTCAGTGTGTTAAACACAGGCCGTAAGCTTGAAAAGAGAATCTGAATAGGCCCAAGAGTTGACGAGAGAGGCCCTTGCTGCTGATAACTTCCACGTAAATCCCCCTTTATCCTCAAAGTGTTGCTAATATGTTGCTCTAAGAGAGAAGGTGCCCCGCAAGACCACAAGACAGTGCTGGGCACCTTGGTGTGCGTGTTATCACAAACAGGCCAAATCAGGCCTCCGACCCCCACCCAGCCAACCACGAGTTTTAGCCCCTGCCCATGCCCCAATCCTAAAATCCCTGAATTCCAAGATACTAGTTGAACCCAGACCACCGAACATAAACCAATCGACCATAAAAGATCGAAGAGTATGGTCGTCCCACCTTGACTCCACAAATTAATGCAAGGTACAGGGACGGATACATTACAGTTCAAAAGCGAGGGTGGAAGCTTTGTAAACCGAGAGACGTGATCAGGATGAGTGAAATGTGTGTGTGTGGGTTAGCGTGACCTAGAAACTCTCCCTGTGCCTGCCTTCCGGCCTGCCAGGTGCACTGTGTAATGATAAAGTAGCACTATTTTTCAAACATAGCTAATTGTGTTCCCTGGAGATGATGAGCCCATCAGACCCCATGTGATGGAAGAGGGTCGGACTGGGCTGAGGCCAATGGCCTGGCATACCTATGGAGTAGGCCGACCATGTATAGGGTTGCACCAACCAGCCACGCAGGTTTCTACTGTATCTGAATGACGCTGTGTCCCCTTTTAAGTTTCTGCTTGCGCCCATTTTCCTCAGAATGTTCTCGGCAGCAGAGTTCTTTGCTGGCGCGCCTTCTTTTTGTAAAAATAAACCTGTTATCCTTGCAAGAGTTTCTTGGGACTTTTTCCCTAGTGGGTTGTATTTATTCTGGTGTGAGCGTTTAGGGGTGTATCTTCATTTGGTGACCCTGATGTGATCCCAGCGCCCGACGTGCCTGCAGAGGTATCCAGGCTGCTTCTACGGAGGGGTTGCGCCCACCTACAGTAACCAGTCCCGTAAAACGTGTATCCCCGAGTGGTTTTGCAGGAGCCACCTTTTCAGAATTCCTGCCTGCTCTTCGGAGCGGGGCGAGGCTCAGAGGAGAGTGCAGGCTGGTGATGGAACCCCGTGATGGAGTAGTTCCGGTGAACAAGCGCACGTTAGTATAAACCTGCAAGTGATAACAAATAGGGGCCGGGCGTATGAGAGAGTGTGGAGGGTGTGAATGCATGGATATTGAAATTGTGGGTGTGGCATGTATGTGGGTTGTCTTAACTTTTTGCATCATTAACTTTTTAAAGAGAAAATGAAGGAAAGGAAAATGGAATGGCAGGAAGCCACCGCCCCCCGTCCCCCCGAGTGAGTAGAGAAGGTGGTACCACAAACATTGTGTAATGGAGGAAAAAAAGAAAACAAATAAGAGCCCTGTATAGTTAGAGGGCTAGGGAGTAGTAGTTGTTCTTATTTTAGCTTGTTATTTTAGCTTGTTTTGTTTGTGTTTTTATTGTGTAGAGTGAAGGCCTGAGGAGGGGCAATGTGTAACTAGCTGTATGTTTTGAGTGTGTGGAGTGTGTGGGTGGGAGTGCGGGGAGAAAAGGGGGGAGGCACTCTGACGGGAGGGTGGGGATGGAGGATTGAGTTGACTGTTTGGCAGTGGCAGCGTACGTGCTGTGATAGTGAGGTGTATGGGAGGAAAGGTCTTCATGGCCCCCCTCCCCTCCATTCTCACCAAGCATTCAGACTATGACTCATCCAGCAGCCACCCTTGCGCCTGTGGCCAGGGATGCGGGTGTAACGCTCACCTGGTATCCACGGGGACGTCACTCAGCCTGTTCTGACCTCTTACGACCTCGAACCCTTCTCTGGAGGCTATTCGACTGGAGACTGGGCCTGAAACATAGGATTGGTAGAGATTAACTCCCTATTGTCTATGTGTGCTTGAACCCCTTCTTTCCCGGGGTCCATCCCTTCCCTTTGATCCACAGCTCACCTTGTTTTCTTGGATAGTGGGCTCTCCGTCCTGCTTTCAGTGCAGGGGCGCGTTGATTGATGCAGGCTTGTTGCTGCCTAATTACTTCACTGGCAAGAGTCCGACAGGTAAGTATAATGAGTCTTTTGAACAGTTTATTTATTTATTTATTTATTACATTTATATAGCGCGCAGGCAGCCCAGGGGCATTGTGGCGCTGTTACTTGTAAAGGAACTTAGTTACAGGTACAGATGTAGGTTGTGCCTTGGGTTACAGTGAGGCAGGATCCTGTGTCAAGCGATAAGGAGAATCATACAACAGAGTACTTCATACATCATAGTACATCATACATGTTAGTCATTAAAGTTTAAAACATGAGAGGTTGGTTAGGTGAACAAGGTAGTTTTCCTGGCTTTGCGGAAAGCAGTGAGTGAGGGTTCAGCTCGCAGAGAGGTGGGGAGGTTGTTCCAATGTAGTGCGGCAAGGTAGAGCATATTGGCATAGGGTGACCTGGTGGGTCTTGTGGATGCGACTGGGTGGATACTCTGAGATAGGTACGCTGGGGCTGAGAGATGGACACATTTGTGGGTGATGCTTAGCGCCTTTAATATAACCCTTTCCTTTATGGGGAGCCAATGAGATGCTTTTCTGGCAGCGGTGATGTGCTCTCTCTTGGCAATGCCTTGTGCAGCGCGCAGGGCGCTGTTCTGAATTATTTGCAGCTTCTTGAGGTTTTTGTTGGAGGTCCCTAAGAAGAGAACATTACAGTAGTCTAGCCGGGAACCAGTTATGGCTCTAGCTATGTTGGTGCAGGTGTCTTTTGACAGAAAAGGCCTGATTGCGTTGAAGAGTTTTGCATAGTAAGCCGCAGAGGAGGTGATTGCGTTTACTTGTCTGGTCATGGATAGGTTAGAATCTAGATAGACGCCTAGCGTTTTTACCGTGTCGAGTACTGGAATTCTGATTGAGTCAATGGTAAAGTGGCTAAACTGGGAGTTAAGTTTCTTGAGGGTGTCAGGGGATCCTACGAGAAGGAGCTCAGTTTTGTCAGAGTTAAGGCAAAGGCCGTTGATGGCCATCCACATTTGGATTGTGTTGTATATGTTGTTAAGAGTTGCGCAGTCAGTGTCATAGTTACCTGTTAGTGTGAGGAGGATCTGAGTGTCGGCAGCGTAATTGGTGTAGGAGATACCCATGGCGTCAAGGATAAGGAAGATGGGGTGGGTAAAGATGTTATATAAGGTCGGGGAGAGGCAGGAGCCTTGGGGCACACCACATAGCATGATGGTGTGTGATGCAGTGGCTAGGTCAGAGAAGACCTGCATGGTTCTGCCTTGGAGGAAGGAGGTGATCCAAGTGGTAGCTTCTTGGGAGAAGTTGGCTGTGGAGGTTAGGTGATGGCAGAGGATGTCGTGATCTACAAGATCGAAAGCTGCAGAGAGACCGAGGAGAAGGAGCAGGACAGGTTTGCCTTGGTCTCTAGCATCATCCATTTGGTTTTTGAGGTCGAGTAGAGCGGTCTCTGTCCCGTGCCTAGGCCGAAAGCCAGATTGTCTCAGTCCTAAGAGGTGGGGTCAAGTGTAGGTTTTTTTTATGAGAGGTCGGACCCATGCTTCCTTGAGGCAGGAGGGGACTCTCCCTGTGGTGAAGGAGGCATTGACCAAGGCTGTTAGGAAAGGAGCAAGGGTGTCTGAGCAGTCTTTGATGATGGAGGCGGGGCAGGGGTCCCCTTTGCAATTGGAGGGTTTGATGTTTTTCATGATGTTGATCATGTCTTTTTCCTGAATGGTTTTGAAAGAGAAGGTAGGGGCGGCCTCTGTGGGTGAGGAGAGGGGGGAGGTTGGGGGAAGGGTATGGTGGGAGGGGACCACTAGTTTAGTGTTCAGAATTTTGGTTTGGAGTGAGCTGATTTTATTGCGCACGGCTGTTTGGATGTCGTCACGCCATGCTTTATCTTTGGTGAAGTTTTGAGGGGTTGGTGTAGGGGTCTCGAGTTCCCTAAATATGGCGAACATTTCCTTGGTGTTTGATTTGGCCTCAGAGATTCGATCTTCAAATGATTTGGCTTTATTTTTGATGATGGCTTTCTTGTATTCGTTTGCGAGGGATTTGAAGTTAAGTTTGTCTTTGTCATCACGGGATGTTTGCCATTGAGCTAGTGCTGCTCGCTTGTTTGTGCGCAGTTTGAGGAGGTCTTGGGTGAACCAGGCATTGGTGTGGCTGATAGGTTTGGTTTTAGCGCGGCTTAAGTGGGGCGATAGCATTGATTGCTGCCGTGATAGCAGAGTCGTAGTTCTTGGCAAGGGTTTGTGGGTCGTTGGAAAAGGAGGGTCTAAAGGCAGGTCCCTGTAGGAAGGTTAAGTCTTTCTTTGGTCAGTTGGCGGGTACTTCTTGTGAGAGCTGGTGGTAAGGGTTTGGGGGGGATGGGGAGGAGGTCGGGATGTTGAAGGTGATGGTGTGGTGGTCGGACCATGGGGTGGGGGTATTGCCTGTGACTGTGAGGGGGCAGTTGTGGTGGGCTATCCAGTCTAATGATCTGCCTAGTGCGTGAGTAGGGTCAGTGATGGTGTTGGCGAATCCTAGAGTGGCTAGAGCTGTGTCAAGTGATTTGGCACCAGGGTCTTTGGTGTCATTCAGGCCTAGGCTGATGTCCGCAAGGAGAATGACTTTGGATGACTTTTTTAGGTTGTCAGCCAGGAGGTGAGTGAGTGATGCCTGGAAGTCTCCCAGGGGGCCTGGTGGTCGGTAGATGAGGTGTAGGGTGATGGTGCAGTGATGCGAGATAGTCAGTTTCAATTGAAGGTAGTCGCTGTTGTTGTTTATAGTTTTGTCAACCTTTCTGATGGCGATCGAATCTTTGGCTTTGGCTTCTCTAACTTCGTTCCTTTCCTTCCTTAGATGATGGCCGGCGTCTGGGGATGGTGGTGTGCTGCTGAGATGAGCAGCGCTGAAGGTGAGTGAGAGCGCGTTGTGCGATGCACCCCTTTCGTATTTGCATTGAACTGAGTTCTTTTTCTGTGTCTTCTAGGTGCTGCAACGTTTTCAGCGTGGATGCCGGTTATGAAGAACAAATGCGGTGGGTAAGCGCAGTATGCAGCGCCTCTAGATGTGTCCACGCTAATCTGGAGTGTCTTTTCCCTCTTGCAGATGGATGAGAAGTTACGGAGACAGAGTTCCCCCAGAGCGGCTGGGATTCAGGTAAGCGTTTGAATCTCGTACAGTATTTAAAAATAAGCGAAGATTTGCAGAATGCTTACTAATGCCTTTTTTCTGTTCTTTTTCCTTTTCCTTAGGAAGCAGCGTGCCGGGATGGGAATGACACCGCCGAAGATGCCCGCAGAACAGAAGGAGCGATGAATGATGGGCAGAAGCGCCGCAAGGTAAGGCTGTTCCTAACGGTGTTCTTGTTCTTGCAGGAGCTCAGCGCAGAAGAAAGATGCAGGCCTACTGGAGACCGATCCGAACACGGTGAGTGTCACGCTGCAGGTGCAGAAAACTCAAAGCATGTTTCTCAGCCTGGGTGTGGCTTAAATAGTCTCTGGGTATCCCAGGTGTCTCTGGCTGAACCACACCCAAAAGAATAGACCGCACATGCAGTTCTGGGAACCGAAATATGTGGGGGCATCCATCTTGTCCCCATCAATGCACTACAAGTCCAATCCCAAATGTTATCCAATGGGAGTGAGTGAGTCTGGTTCCACAAGCGCCAAGTCTGACTCCAAGTGTGTCTGTGGAGGGATGGAGAGGCCCTTGAGGACCATGTAGGTGATCGTGGCCTGGCTCCAACCTGACATCTTGGAGGGCTGGGGACATGAGGGGCAGGAATCATGACAGCGGGATGACTGCGGGCCGACACATGTGGCTGCAATGCTCATCTGGTAGGATGGTACCATACTCCATTTTGTGACACACTCAGACACCATTTTAAACATAACTACTTGGGCCTCACCAACCCAAGTGGCCCGCAAGGCTGTATCTCTCCCTTCCTGATCGCGCACAGTGAGCAAGATCCTTCCCTCGCCCTCCTCCTCCCGGCGGCCCTGCTGCAGGCCTGTTCTCACAGGAGACTAGGCACAAACAAGTTACATGACAAACACTGTATCTTTCACCTTCCGCAGTCCATCATTGACCTGCAGATGACCGGGCCAAAGCTGGAGTTTGAGAAAAACAAGCTATCTCCATAAAACTTGTCCTGTCCCCTCGCAGACCCCACATTTATGACACATGCTGTGGATAACCCCCAACCCTGTTCCCCATTTGAAGTGCCAGACACGTATGCCAAGCTTGTGTGCCACCCTGTTTCACTGATTAAGCTTATTCCTTTGAAGGGACTATAAATTCACTTCCGTTGTTGTATGCCACGAGATTGATTGTATGTAATGAAGTAAGGCAACCCTTACCCATCCCCGTCTGCACACAGAGCAGCCATGAATTGTATGTTTACTCCACTCACCGCCGAGCAAGTAGTATTGGTTGTTACAAACTACACAAAGCAATGTATGATATCAATATATATTCAATGATTCTCTAAATATGTATGATTTTCAACATATTCAAATAGTATCTCAGTATGTATGGTTAATTATGATTTATGGTAATTGTATATAGAGTGTCCTCCGTATCATTTGTAAAACCCCAAAAGCACTAAAATCATGTACCCCATATTGCAAGTAAAGATTCGCACATCTCTTAATGTACCTATACATACACTAACCTATTTTCTACCTCATTTGTATTATTCATGTGTACTCCCTGCAAAATGCACCATATATGGCACAACAAGCTACAGGGCCTTCTCTCCTCTCTCCTGCAGCTCGCATGCCCAGCCCCCACCTTTCTCCCTCCTCTGGCCAGTGAGATGTAAAGCCTTGGTTCTACCGACAATGTGATGCTATGATTGTAACCCCTCACCCTCCCCCTGAGCCAGCACTAAGTGTTCACCCTCCTGGGCCCCCAGACTCCTCTCATCCTACCACCTTTTGATGTAAAGGCCATGTGCCCTCTGACTGATAGTATCCCAGTTCACCCCAACCCTGACTGACCATGGTGGCCATATATTTATTCTTGTACTAACATACTATAAAGATGTCCCCCCACTAGATCTAACGGAGGAAAAAGATAGATGTATCCCTGGAATGTGCCCCCTGATAAGCCTCCTGAACCAGTGAAAGCTGCTCACCTATTGCTCACCCCGTGTATAATATTCTTTAGAATAATGAACGACTCACACCCAGAGCTATGTGTTATGTCTCCTGTGATGTTAGAATAACAATTCGTAGGATTTATATGGCATTATGAATTACGTCTAACCAAGAATGAGTGTGTGAGGCCACAAGGGCAAATGTTAGCATAGTCAAAGATGTATCAATCAACCATCAACCAACCAAAGCTCCACCCTGATGAGTTCAGCTGACCTGCAGGCATTGCGCTGGCACCACGTGGTCCTCCACCAATCCTGGATCACCGGGCATAAGGACTACATAGTAGCTAGTCTTCACCACCCAATCCCCACAACTTATGTGGCCCCTATAGCTTACGTCATCTATGATGCAACTTTGTAATAAATAAGAATGTTTGCTGATGTTTTGGCAGAGCGCTCTCTGAGTTTTCCGAGTTCTCTGCTTGCCCTATATTGGTTTAGATAAACTTTTACTTTTGACTTCACCCGCACTTGGTCTTGGTCTCATTCCCATTTGCGGTGTGTCCATTATTGACTCTCACTGGGAAGTTTTAAATGCCTTATTGGGGGACGCTTACTTCCAAGTGGTGACCCCAACGTGATTTGTCCTTTTGTTCCTTTTGGCACGAGATGTCCCCGGCCGCAGCAGAGACCCACAACGTGCCCCCTCAAGAGAGCTGCTCACCTACGGCAACTGGTACGCTTAGACGTGCTCACGCAGTAGGGCGAGAGGGTATGTTACAAAACCCGTAGTACCGCTCACCAGAGCCTGGGCGGCCATTTAGCGTGAGGCAGCGCCTGGAAGGACTGGGTCCGGAGGGTCTCGGATCAAGACGGACACGCGAGTATCAAGTGCGAGCGACATTAAAAGGAGTTGGATGTAGAACATAGCATACGAGGTCAGACTAAGGTAAGGGGGCTCTTGGGGTTATAATAGATACTATCTTCATTCTCTTTCTTTCTCTGCATATGGCCATTAGAATGAGTTAAACAGATTAGGAGGTGAAAAAGGAGTATGGGAACCTAGCTGTGCGAGGGGGTAGAAGGCGGCGCCGTATAGTGCTATCTTGACTAGTACTGGGAATAAGTGGAAAATAGAAGAAATAAGTGGGAGTCTCGCATAAGGGGAAGACTCAGAGAACAATTTAGAAAAGCTATAATCTTCTTTTTCTGATTTACAGGAAGATATTCAGGCAACCTAATGGATAAGGAGTGTAGAGTGCTGGTGCAAGGGAGATCCTCATTAATAGGAGCATTGAGAGAAGACAGGGAGGATATGTGTTATGTGTTGTATGTGAACTGTCTCTTGGTCAATGTTATGTACTGAATTTGTTATGTCTTTTTGGGATCACTGCATTTTAATAATGGCTAAAATAACTGTACCGTTGTCCTAAGTGGTCATTCTAAGTGTGATACTTTTTAAGACTCGGTGTAGGTGTATAGAAGTGGTATATCAACAACACAATCCTGGTATAGTTAGCACTGTAACTACATAACACACACACCAGCAAAAGGTACAGGGGGGGCGAGAACTTAACATGGGTGCGGAAACACCACTGGCCCATATTTGTCAGAGCCTACCAGGTTATGCGGAGAGAATAACTACATTTCATGACAAGTAGGTCCCAGAATTAAAAGGAGAAGGGCTCCCACAGCTATGGCCCCAGGGAGGATCATTTGATAAAAACATACTGGATATGGTGGCCACATGCCTATTTGTAAAATATAAAGGAAAACAATTACAGAATAGAAGGGAGATATTAGACCTATGGAGGTTATTTGAAGAGGTGCCTCCAATAAAAAGGAAAGAGCAAATAAAGGAACAGATTGCATCTCCCCTGGCAATAGAGAATAATGGAAAGGAGGGCCAAGAAAAGGAAGGGCCAGTAGAGGTTGTACGAATATACCCCCTCTTAAACAAACCAGTGCCAGCCGAGGGATACAGTGACCCAGTGTATGTGTCAAAACCCACTCCCCCAACCCCACCACGACCCACAGCACCCCCACCTTATGAGTGCCCAAGAGCGAGTGGACAGGTGAATACCCCGATAATAGATATTGAAAAGTTCACAGAAGATTTAGACTCAAGGATATCATTAGCCCAGATTTAAACTGTCGAGACTAAGAGATATAGGCGAACAGAGTGGATCAGGTACTTCCAGGTTCTATCAGACACAGAGGTCATGGACACCCGACAGATCCATTGAGGAAGGGTGGAAGAAGGGGGAGATACTGTTTCGAATAAACAATGAACCAACAAGGATAATAGAGCTAGAGCAACACACGCCTGAGGGGGAAACAATGGGAGAGGGTATGTGATTGGGAGGAGCGGAAGAACTGTGGTGTGACATAGAGGAAGAGGAGTTAGAAGGAAGGAGAACAGGGATCACAGCAGGGGGAGTACCAGTGAGACTAGACGAAACACCTCTGGGGTGGTCAATGGAAGAAGAATGGAATATAAGACTAAGAAGCAGAGTGGGGAGGATGTCCGTATTGGGAAAAAGAGGGACAAAGATGAGTACAGGGAAAGGGACAAAAGGAAGGTTGTAGCTACCACTGATACACAGGGGAGGAGGGAGACCAAATAACATACCATGGGCACAGATGGATAAAGCACATTTATTAAAACTATTACCCTCACTTTCAGGAGGTGCAAGTAAATGGATATATGCATTCAAAAAGAAAACTGCAGGGGTTCCTTTGGCAGTAGGTGACGTTAAGAGCTTGCTGGTGTCCGCAGTGGGTGATCAAGCTGATTGGGTCTGGGCGAAAGCAGGCTTCCCAGGAATAACATTAGATTGTGATCGCCATGATGGTGCTTCCTTTAACCCAGTAAGGGCAAGAATCTGGGACGCATTAAGAGACACATTCCCAGATACACCTGACTTACAGTCAGTAATGCAATGCACAATGAATGACGAGGAAGATGCAATGGCCTTCATTTTATGGGTGCAGGAGATGTGGAGAGCGGAGACGGGCACGGCCTGGGATCAGTCAACCTCCCTGTTCTACTTTATAATAAAAAGAGGGCGGGGCGTGGCCTGGAGGGGTGGGGATGCGGTCGCTCTCTTGATGGCCTCCGTGGGACACCCGCTGCCTTCTGCTCCTTTAAGGTGGTTTTAGCATTTTATATGTCAAGTTAACATTCTGGGGCAAAGAGAAACTCCTGAGGCACCTCCGGCATCATTTAATCCAATCTGCACCAACGGATACCGAGCGAAATCCATCCCACGGCCCCACCACCACCCACGGACCTGACTTCAAAATGGCAGATGGAGCAGCAAGTCCGGTGCCGCTGGGAGAGTGAGGGGGTAGGAGACGAGAAGCTGATCCCTGGAGGCTTCCCCGTGGCCTCCCCCGATGCTGGAGAGAGCGTCCGATTCTGACCTTCTCCCTACACCAGCCCGCCCGCACTAGGTCCCGCTCAATGGCTTGGAGCTGGCGGACTTGAGCTGGATGGCCGCCCGAAGCCCGTGGGGCTACTCCGCTGTTCGGAAAAGGACAAGGGCCTTAAGACGCCCGCCCCAATGTGGGGGTAGCCCTCCCTGATCCTGCGCTCCGGACCCCCCGTGGCAGCGCTGCAGAAAACCTGTGCCTTGGCCCCCTCTGGAACCTGCGCGAGCCCTGCAGAGGCACCAGGAGCGCGGGTAAATCTCTGAGGGTGGGGACGGGTTGGGGGGCTCTGTGGCTCTCCCCTCGCCCCATTCCAACACCAATTGAGGGCCCACTCCTCCCCAGATCTTCACCTCTGGTGCCGACACCAGGCGGGGGAGCGGGCCGCTCCACCTGCACCCTCAACCCAGCCCCACCTGACAACATGGGGCTGACCCCTTGGCTCCTGACCTCGGCCCGGCAGGGGGAGCCTAAAGTAATGGCGGAGGGAGCCCAGAGACGCGGGGGCTGGGAGGCTCTTCCTTTCCCTGCTCCTACCAGTACCATAAAAACAACTGTGCACCTGAAACAAAACAGCCTGGCCAGCTCTACAACATTGGGCACCCCACTTCACCCTCGCTGGAGGATTTCACGTTCCCTGGAGGCCCCACTGAGTGGATTGAGGCCAGCGCCTCCTCAAAAAAAAGAAGAGTGAATAGCCTTGATTGACATTTACGGTGCCTCTTACCCTGCGCTCTCGGTGGCTCTCCCTCCTCAATCCACTCTTCCTGACCAGCTCCTGGAGCGCCCCGGCCCACATACTAGCCGACTCTTCTCTCCCATGTGCTCCAGGGAACTCAAGTGAGCCTCTTCATCACCCTCACTCCCCGAGGGAGTAAATTTCCTCTCTACCAGCAGTTTCCTTTCTCTACCAACAAACCACAGCTCCCCGACCAACTAGACCGACGTGGGAACGGTATACGGACATCCATCTTCGGACCGATTGCCCAACTACGGTATTCCATCCAGAAGGCATTACAGCATTCCTGCCACGCACAAAAACACCATGGCTAAACAACAAAAATCTGGCAAAAACCCAGACATCGCTGTGATGTTATTATCAGCGGATAAAAGTAAGAAACAGGAGCTTCCTGCTCCCGCCTCGCCAAAAGCCTCGGAAGAGGGGGGACCCTCACAACCAAAAACGACATTAAGGAATTCATGACAGATATTAAAGCCGAATTTAGATCTTGTATGACTGAACTCTCCACAAAACTAGAACACACCGACCAAAGAGTGACTGAAGCTGAACAACATCTGGGGGAATTGGAAGACCGGTACCAGGACCAATCAGCTACCCTAAGTGAAGTTCAACACTCAGTCAGACTCCTACAGGACAAATGCGAGATCTTGGAATTCAAGCAGGAGGAGCGCGACACAACAACCTCCGAATTCGAGGAGTTCCGTCCTCAGTCCCAGATAACAAGTTGGCGGACTATGTGGGCAACCTCTTTCAGTCTGTGCTCTCACAATTAGAAAAATCACAACTGCTTCTTGATTGAACCCATAGACTGTGCCCCCGCCGGGGGGTGGAATCAGACTCCCCCTGGAAGCCTTTGGATTTGGGCCAGAGTTCAGAACTATGATCCTAGCCAACTACCAAGCACCGAAAACCCTCCTCAGAATCAACGGCTCCCTCTCCACCCTGATCCCCCTGACCTAGACAGGGCTGCCCTCTATCCCCACTCTTGATTGCATTGATCATGGAACCCTTTGCTCAGCGGATCATGCTAAACAACCTCATCAAGGGCCCCCGAGTCAGCCCCTCTCAACACAAAATTGCACTGTATGCGGACGATGTCCTATTGACCATTTCTGAGCCCCACTTTTTGCTGCCACACGCCCTGGTGGGAATAGACAGCTATGGTAGAGTACCTGGATTCTCGATCAATTTTAACAAGTCAGCGGCCTTGGGGATAGGCTTAACTCCGGCAGACAAGGAGACCCTAGCCGCCATGTGTCCAACCCAATGGAAAACAAAGGCTATCACCTCCCTGGGAGTCCAAATCCCGGATGAGCCAAAGATGGTCTACCAAGTAAACTTCCCCCCACTCTTTAAAGAAGTGGAAGCCAACCTAAAGTGCTGGGCATCTCAAGAAATATCATTGATGGGCCGAATTACTGCCTGCAAAATGAACCTGCTGCCCAGATTCCTATACGCTTGCTCAACACTCCCAACCATGATTCCGTCGCCTACAGAGGAAAATGCTACAGTTGACTTGGAGGGGGAGGGAAGCCCGGATCCCTAGGGGAACAATGCTAGGCAGTGCAAGACTTGGCGGCCTGCGGGTCCCAGACCTCTAAAGATATCAAATGGCGGTGCAACTAGCATGCACACAAACATGGCAGACCCTCACAAACCGCCTCAGATGGGTGGAACTAGAACCGTCGCGGCTCCCCCTCCCCCTACGCTGCCTCCCATACGTCCCACCCCTGATGCGGAGGCGCTGGCAGGGTCTCCTCATGTCCACCAAGCATACAGTGAACATCTGGGACAGAGCTCTGAAACAGAAAGGGATCCCAAGAGGACTGAACCCCTCCTCTCCAATATTCCTGAACCCGGCTTTCTCACCCGGAGAACACCCCCAAAACTTTAAAAACTGGATCGAGGGGGGCCTGGAAGCCCTAGGACAGCTCTTTGAAGGAGGATCAACTCGCAATTTCGAACAATGCAAGGAACCTTTTGGCTCCAAGAGAGTTACAGATCCACCTATATTCAGCTGCCTCACTGGTGCTCCCATCCGCAAACCCGCCAAGCAGCGACCCGAGCCCCCACAGCCCTGGAAATAACTCTCAAAGATCTCCCGACACGGGGCAAAATATCAATTTTATACAGGTGCTTCCAAACAGATTTCCTAGCCTCAAGAACCAGATCTATGACACAATGGGAAGCATACTTAGGACACCCAATAGAGGACCAAACTTGGGTGGACATCTGGACTCGCACCCACTCTGCATCAGCATGTATCACTAACAGAGAATGCTCCTACAAGATCCTGCTACGCTGGTATTATCCCCCCTTGAGACTCCATCACATGAACCAAACCCTCGACCCAACCTGCTGGAGACGGTGCAGCCAAGTGGGATCCTTTTTTCATATGTAGTGGACCTGCCCTAAGGTCCAGAATTTTTGTAAACAATGTCTAACTGTCATCACAGAGATCACCCAAACGACAATTCCTCTGGAACCTGAACCCATTCTCCTCGGGTCTCCTGTCCCAGGAATCTTCCCACGATCAGGAGCCAAAGCCAAGTTACGCTCATGCCCCTCTGTTGGACAAAAATATGGGACGTGCAGATAGCGGAGAGGGTAACAGCAGGCAGAGCGGGCCGGCTCCATCGCCTCCAAAACATTTGGGGACCAATAATCGACTATGACCAGGCCCTGACCTACAAACCGCAACTGGTCAGAAGGATCCTCGAGGGCGGACTCACATCTTAGGCGTTGGGGGAAGGAACCAGGAACTTCGACACATACTCAGGATAACCAACTGCAGGGGAACGGGGGGACAGAGGGGAAATGTGAGATGATTCCATAATAAGGTTTTACATGTTTTGACTCAATATGTATGGTTACCACTCTGCTTGTTCCAAAAATAAACATATTTTTTAAAAAAAGAGGGCTGCCGAAGGAAGTTCAGAAAGGGCTCAATAAAATGGCTGGGATCGAAGCGAAGGGCTGGCCCAAGATACAAAGCATCATAGTACACCATTGCAAAAGGATCATAGAAAGGGAGAAAGAGATAGCACAGAGAAGACTGGCAGACGAGGGAAAATTAATTCAGATAAGGTCACAGCAGCTGTAGCTGCACTCCCCACACAAAGGGAACGAGAGGAGGAGGAAGGGTCAACAGTAATACAAGCTAGAATGACAGCTAATTGGGCAGGAAACAGACAGGAGCAGTGGAACTGTGAGGAGCAATACGGAGGGTCACAGTGGCAAGTAAGGAGCGCCTGCGGAGGAAGAGGTGGGTACAGAGGTCAAAGAGGGGGTGGTCCAGGGTATGGAGGGTATGGCGGGTACGAAGGACCAGGTCCAAGGGGAGGACAAGGGAATTGTTGGAATTGTGGGAGGTGGGGACATTTTTCAAGGGAGTATAGAAGCAGACCCATGAATAATTATCAAAATGAACAACAATATGGCCACCCCCACCCAGGGAGCCCACATGGGCTGCCAATGGGAGGTGGAGGGAGAGAAGAACAGCAGGATCAGAGATACACAGATGAGTGCAGAGCATCGCCGCGTAATGTTCAACAGCATCCACAATACCGCAAACACCGGACCCATGTACAAGGTAACCCTTTCGCCACAACGGCAAATAGTGCACCTGCACCCTTTGGTGGAGTGGCAGTGGTATCAGGGAATATCTTTGATAATGGGGAACGACAAGACATCCAGCATAGGACAGCCCACAGAGAGCACTTGCATGTCCAGTACTATCAACGACCCTCGATACAGCGGAGGAACCATTGGTAGGGGCGGAGATAGGGAATAAACAATTAATTTTTATGGTAGACTCAGGAGCCGAAAAATCATGCCTACGAGAAGGCAGGTTTCTGTTATCTAATCGTAAATTGGAAATGCACGGGTTCTCTGAGGCGGTGGTTGAAGCTCCTTACACAGAAGATTTTGATGTAACAGTAGGAGGGAATACAGCAGAAGCACCTTTACTGTACTATGAAGAATCACCAATTAACTTGCTGGAGAGGGGCCTCCTCAGCAAGCTCAATATGACTATATCGTTCACTGAAAGAGGGATATTCTGCTTGACCCCGGGGATCTGCCCATTGTGAGTAATGTTGGTAGTACACACACGAGCCACAGCACCGGAGGTACGCGCCACACCAGTTGACCCAGACATGTTCAAACCCCGTTGGCGGCTGGTGAGTTTGAAAGCTGGTGGGGCGTAAATTTTCCAGGGCGAATTTAGTAGCGAGCCCACCCCCCCAAGAGGGGTGCGGGAGGGGTTCTCCCCCCGCACAAATGTTGGAAAAATGGCCTACAGAATGTGCAATTTACTGTCCAAAAAACCCACCGAAATATGAAAAAAGCATTCGGTTTTACATATTAATGGTGGTACACTATTCTTACGTGTGCAAGTGTGATGGTGTATTTTACAGCAGCTTGTATTGAGAATAGCTGGTACTATGGTGTATGCATAAAGAAATTCATTATATAGTCAGTAATGATGGAAACATATGTTTGTCATGCTGTTACTGGCATTCACATGCGCTCATCCTCTTAATAAGGTAGGATTTTAGGCATTTTCTGAAAGGGGGAAACTAAGCTAAAATATTACTTTAGTTTTTAACCACTTAATTAATGCGACATTTGTCCTTCCTTTAATGGCTGTCTGCCACGCTGAGTTGCCATTGCTTCAGTTTCTCAAAGTTGCAACACGTGGAATGCACAGGTCTCAGAAATAGCACATACATATTGCATGGAGAAAAATGCAACAGAAATAGTTTACTAAGTTTATTATGTTGAGTGCTTTATTATCAACCAACAACCATAACATCAAAACATACTTCACATTTCTCACTGTTCTACAAAAAATCCTAAAATACATAAGGCCATTGAAACAAAGAATTCAAGGTAACCCACAAAATAACTGCAAATAGCTTGTTTGTAAGAGAACATTCACTGGTCAATAATTTTGAAAGTTTGTACACAAATTGTGCATGTCTATTTTTCAGAGAGGCAAATTTATCAATAATCCGTTTATTGAAGTCAGGGATCTCTTGAATTAGTGGTTTTTCCATGGACAGCATGGCCAAAGCATTCAGACGATCCTCAGTCATTGTGTTTCTCAAGAATGTTTTAATTCGCTTCAGGGTGGAGAAACAGCACTCAGACTCAGCTGTTGTCATGGGTGTAGTAATCAGAATTTTGAATAACTGCATTGTCTCACTAAATGCTTCTTCGAGATTGTTTTCAACAAACACTTTTAATAAAGAAATTGCCCAACTTGAAGTACAGAATTCTGGTCTCTCATAAACAATTGAAAGCTCAGTGCGCAGTCTTTCCTTGTTTAACATGGAGTACGCTTGGACAGTTGCATTCAGTGCATCATTGGGAAAAGACTGTCCATGTGTTTGAAATAGGTCACTCTGCAACAATTTGGCCCCCTCCAAGTGGTTAGTAAATGCAAAGCGTTATTGGGCTTGTGTAACTATAATATCACATACTTCTTTAGCCAAACGATTCAAAGTGTTCATATTTACATTGCGAACTGAAAAAGGTGCCTCTGATGGAAGTTTAGCTTCCAGATTGTCAGTGTTTTCACGTACTCTGCCAATGCACTTGATAAAAGTTACAGTAGCTTTCTGTACATACACAGAGTCAATGTCTCGCTTCTGAAGCTGGTTATATAGAATGTCGACATGGGGCATTATGTCATTGAACAAAAAAAGGAAGAAAAGGAACGCCTTCTCTTTCAGAGTTCGAATGAATCCCTGGGCCTCATGCACAGTAACCCCTCAAAATCAGTCCGTCTTTCAATAATGGTCTCAAAGCATGTACAGAGTGCTTCCCTGTGCTGATATATGGCTTCCACTACCCGAATATGGTAGCTCCAGCGAGTGCGAGATGGTTTTGGAAGTCTTTGATCTGATACCTCATCTAGAACGGCGGTTCTTTTCAGAGAACGAGAAAAAAATGTACAGAAGCTAGAGATATCACAAAAGAAAACTCGAGCTTCTGAGATTTTTTAAACAGTCTGTTCAATGATGAGGTTAAGCTGGTGTGCATAGCAATGTACATAATGTGCATTTGGATACACTTCAGCTACTTTCTTTTGGACTCCACCAGACACCCCCCTCATTACACTCGCACCATCATATGTTTGCACAATTACTTTTTTTTGTGGCAATCTTCAGGGAATACTTTGTCCAATTTTTCCATTATGGCAGTAGCAATGGTCTGCGCACTAGAGTCTTTCAGATGAGAGAATCCATAAAACCTTTCAACAATTCTGTATCGTTCATCAATGTAGCAATAGACTAGCACAGACTGAGTCTTAGTGGAAACAGCAGTTGTATCGTCTGCCTGAATAGCCACATAATCTGTGCATTTTAACTGCTCTACAATGATCTCTCTGGTGACCGTGAGCATGCAGTCCAGCAGTTCATTCTGAATTGTTTTTGAAGTGCCCTTGAATACTGTTGTATTTTTTAAGTGTAGTTCCATTGCACTGTCTATGCTGGATACAAAATCCACCAGGCCTCTAAATACACCAGGATTTAAAGAGTCTTCAGTTTCATCATGGCCACGTAAAGCCAATTCAAACACACCACAAAAACGCACACAGACTAGTAACTTTGACAAGATGTATCGGTGTTTATCCACATCCTCATTACGTCTCATCACGCTCCGGCGATAGGCATCATCCAACTGTGTTGCAATGTTTACACTTCCCAACATGCGCAGCTGTAATATATTCTCAATATGAGATTTGCACAATTCATGTCTCTTGCTTTCTTCTGACAAATGCTTTAAGTGAGTGACTCCGGTTTTTCTCCATGCCGTTTCATCTCCAAACAGCAGGCAAGGGAAGCAGAACAAAGACTGCTTAGCAATGCTACCAGTGAGCCATGTCTTCTTTTCATACCACACCATGGAAAATGTGCGTGTGTAAGCCTTTCCCCCATCTTTTGCGGACTGTTCAATTCTTACATCTGGCCGATCAGGCCCTAGTCTTTTCACCTCCAGTTTTTCATTGTGTGCGAGTCCGGAAAATGGTTTTGAGAGTAATTGGTCCACTGAATTCATTTTCGGCAACAGTGACACCTGTTAATAGGCAAAATTATTATGTACATGTATATGTAGATGGAATCATGTAGTCATTGTTAGGTTTGCTCTTCAATAACACATTAGTATAATTAGTCAGTACTAGACACAGATAGTGTCTGCAATTATACACAACTCTGCTGTACTTATCATCGACCAGTACAATTGAGTATAATTGCTGATGTTATCTATGCATGCGTTAACACACATGCCCATTAGTAAATGTGACACCAGCCACACAGTACGTATTGCAGCTTGTTTGGCAAATGAGTGCAAGTTTGTTCTGTTAATACCGTTCTAAAATAAACATTGTTTAGAATGTAGGGAGATTTTTCTGACTGCATGACACAGCCCGAACCCCTCCCAAGCACTGTGGGAGCAATGATGAAGATTAGAAAGATGGTATTCTGATGTTTGAAAGACTGTGGGATTTTACAGCAGTAAAACAAATTACTTTATGCCATTCAACTGGAAGATACCTGGACATCATGAGGTAAGTGGGAACCACCTCCCAATGCTATCCTTCAAAAAACTGTTTCCAAATGGACAGGTTTGCTTCCATTGAACCATAAGCAGGCCTTTTTGCATTATATGTATGACTTTCCATTTTCACATGCCACCCTCTCAGCTAGTCATAGATGCCATTCTGTATCTGTAGTCTGTACTGTTCATCAGATTTTCCCCCACCTCATTGATCCCCACAAATATGGGCTTCTTTTAAAAAACAATGTAAACAAGATAGCTGTGTGCCTTCTTTACTAGAGATGAACACAAACAGAGTTGGAGTGCCCTGAGCAACAAACCCTACAAAAGACTCATGCTAGCTCACCTCGTTCTGGAGAATGGTCACTGCAATGAACTCCTTCGCAGGCTATGGGAAATCCAAATCACGGAAGGTGCACTGTGGAGGTTGAAGTCCGATGTTTTAGTTGCACAACAATTGCCCTGGACTGGTTGGATTTGTTCATGTAAGGTGTTGCTGATTGTCTGTAAAGAGAAAGCGAGAGACTGATCTGAGAAATGGCAACATAGGCTCAGAGCAGTATTAAAATGGTTTTCACACATGAAGGAGAGATAGTTAACTGCTTGTAACATTGAAGCGGAACCAGAATAATCATTAATACGAAGTGTAAAGAAAGTACCAGCAACTACCACCATGTGCCAGTCATCAGTTGTATAACGCTGCAATATATACATTTCTGTAATGTTTTCGTTCTGGGGCTTTAAAAGTGCGCTTTGCGGATCTCACATTACAAAATTAATTTGCTGCAGCCCTTCAGGCACGGGATTTATAAGCACTCAACGTGTCCTTCGCTGAAGTCCTGTTAAAAACAGCATTGGCAAAGCCACTGAGATCCTGTTCAAACACAAGCATTGACAAAGCCAACATTTTGGCCTTGTGCATACACGGTTTAAGCTTCTGCCAGGCACTGCTATTAGATCATGATGCCCAGGAACTTGCACCATGTTGCTGCTTCTACAACAATGGGTAGTTAATTCTGCTACAGCTGTGCCTGGCAAGTGGCAAGTGCCTGGCAAGTGTAGCTGTGCTACAGCTGTGCCTGGCCACAACAAGGGATGAAGCGATGAAGGTAGACAGATCAAGCACAACACAAGGCAGTGAGCCGAGGTCAAAGGGGAAGGTGGGTAAACAGCAAGAAGAAGAAGCACAGGCTGACAGTTAAATACCAGGGGTGCAGTCAGATAAGCAAGAAGGAGAAATGGCAAGTCAGAGAACTGGTTGTGATCAGAGAGAAGAGGGGCAAGGAAGGGGATAACAAAGAACGTGGAGGACAGAAGGCAGAGAAGGGGGAAAATCAAGGAAAGTGGTGCAAAAATCAGATAAATGGATGCAAGTAGATGCAACATTGCACAGCCCAGGAGGCAAAGTATCAACCAGATGGTAAACAGCAGAAAGGGCAAGCAGCTAAGTAGGGTGAAGGAGGGGTAGTAAAGCGTAGGGTTGGGAAATCAGCGTTTTTCCAGTGTTATCTTTCCATCCAACAACAATGTGCACGTGTACAGGACATTTAGGCCTAATACCCACATGTTCAATGGAAACGTGAACAAGTGCAAATCTCTGCAAAGTGTCTTGGCTAAAGGGGCAAGCGGCGACTAAAAAAAG
This sequence comes from Ambystoma mexicanum, assembly GCF_040938575.1. NCBI lineage: Eukaryota > Metazoa > Chordata > Amphibia > Caudata > Ambystomatidae > Ambystoma > Ambystoma mexicanum. The sequence continues at coordinate 302,218,348 of NC_090935.1, read as the reverse complement.
TGGCCCTTGTGACTGGGGCCAAGTGGAGAGCACTGCTAGGAAACCTTAATAAACAGTGATGATGTGGGGCGATCAATGCACCTGAGACACAGTATTACTGACACAAGTTTCCACAAACAGCGGAGTAGCATGTGCTGGCCTCCTGCTGCAATTCAAGGAAAGAAACGAGGTACAAAACAGTGGGGGGGAGGCGAGTGGGAGGAGGGGGTGCTGGGGAACTCATTAAAAGATGGAAGTGAAAACGATTATACTGGTCCTTTCTCCGTTATACGGCAGTTTCACGTTTTGCAAACACTTTCCACACCGACTAAAACTGCCGTATAAAAGAACAAACTTCTCACGGTTTGGCTACCACAGGATGATCTTTTCAGACCCAAACATATACAGGCTTGCGACATTTTTCCATGTTGTCTGATTTTTGTTGCGTCTTCAAGAATGACGATTCAAATACACAGAAAATGGTTACACACAATGACAAATAAGGACCACCTCAGCCACCAGAAGTTCTTGCATCTCGCATGTCTTTTCCCGAATTTAAACTTGATCATTGACCATAGCTGGAGTTGGTGCCAGTAAAGCGTGTGCACCCAATGCATGCAAAGGAGCTGGACAGGGCATCACATGCTTTGGCAAATGCCTCTTCCCACCCACAGAAGTGCGCAGGCGACCTTTGTGAATAAGGTGTCCTGTGCATTTCTATGAATCGCGCAAGCATCTTGCGTTTCTTTCTCTTTCAGAATCGGGCTCAGTGTGTCCGTTGGAAAACCTGGGATAAGGGCTCAAACATGCGCTTTCCAAATCTTCAAATTTAGAAGCTACGTGCTTGTAATTGGTGGGAGAATATCTATATTATGGATTTATAGCCAAAAAGTGGTAAAAACACACAACCCCCTGCAGGAGTCAGGCAACAAGGTCGTTTGAGGCCAGCCTGCCTGGCCATATGGTGCCAGTGCGGCCTAGTGACTTGGGGGTGGCACTGGAAGGGCCCTAATTGCCCTGGATTGGAGTGGTTGCGGCACCCTCGCAGGCTCCCACAACCCGCCCCCACCTCAGCCACCACACCTGCATCGTGAACAGGGCATGCCTTTGGAGCACGATTCCCTAGAATGACAAGGCGACTTAGTGCAAAACGATAGAGCATTGTATGGCAATATTTGCTGCATTTTGGGCATATTTTGGGACCACAATAGTGGAGATGTGTGTCGATGAAACTACTGTTTGGGTGGGAACAATGTCCAACTATCACTCAAGTGCAGTGCGTAACCAGCATTACTAAACATTAATAGAGCAAATCCGCTAACAAACGCAGCTCAATGAGATACTTAAAGCCGCTTAGCCGACCATTTCACTGCTCGCCGATAGTGCCACCTGGAATGTGTGATTTGTTGATCCTTGGATTAAAATCCTCAGAGTCTGTCTGAGATAACTGTCACCTTTGTAAGATAGCTGTATATACTATCCAGAAACAAACATTCTTTTCTTTAGCAAGGCTCACATTATCGAAACCTCTCCCTTTTCTACACAACTCTCTTTACTAAATGCACTAAAAGAACACAACCGATTTTTTCCCCCACCTAATCGCTAACACTTTTCATGACCATTTCGTTCACTGGGAATTTCAGATTTAAAACATTCTGACTAGGTACGTACATGTTTGGCACTGTAAGTGCAGCTAGGCGCGCTCTGTCTCCCCCAATATTTCTCCTGGTTGGCAAAACAAAGAGCTTGGATAGTGACATAGGGTCTTCAGTAGAAAGCCATTAGGATTGCCTGACTCATTTGCCTCTCAAAAGACAAATATGCAAACATAGCTCCTCTTGAAATGCTCACCTGCTCACATAGGCATTGATTAGCCCTCGCTATCCAAACTGATAAAGACTGGAACTGTTATTTTCCGGGTCTAACGTTTGGTCCTTCAATCCACAGCGCAATTTAATCTACTCTTTCATTTTTTATGGCACCTTTTGCTTTCATCCATAATGCTTAGCTTTTTTGTGAAAATGCCCTTTAGTACCTGGGACATCATCTGTATAAGCTGTTTACCCCTAATTCAGCATTCTAGGACAAAAATTGTTAGCAAGTTAAGAGGGCGGTTTTTATTCCGTGTCTGTTTCTTTATTACTTATAAACGGATCAGAAACACCAACGTTCGTTTTCTTCACTTGTAGGTAGATCTTTACTTTAGTACCAGGCCATGCCTAAAGACAGTGGTAATAATAATAATTTAATAATTTAGCTTTTATATTGCGCTACGAACCCTCAGATATGAGATATCTGAGCGCTGCTTATTATTGTCCAGTGTGTGGTGCTCATTTTTTAGCCACTTACAAATACTGCTTCATCACGTTGTAAAAAGAAAAAAGGAGAAAATAAGCAACAAAATACTAAAAATGTAATTCAACATTTCCATAATAAAAACATATTACTCTTTAATTTCCCTTTCCTCTGCTTTCCCGCGAACATTCAGTTTTCTTTAATGATTATCAATCCGAGCCTAACATTTTTATCAAATGAATCAGCAGAGAAGTTTTGTGGCTGCTTATGACCCTATACCAGAAGTATTTACTTGAGCTCCATGTCACATCAAGGACAAATCTGCTGAACAGCGTCACCCTCGCATCATTAAGTGCAGTGCGATCCATTACAATGTGCTTTCTAGTCTGCACACTGTCCCTCACCTGGCACAGAGAGCATACACTAGGCAGTGTCTTGCCAGAACGGATATTTGCAATTTCCACAGTTAGTATAACATTCATTCTGAAATTGAGAAATTGCATCCACCAATATGGACTGGGATATTTTGTTAAATCCCCAACGTGCTCGCCTTGGAAGAAAGACGCCACGGAGCAAACAGGTTCGATCCCCGGGAACACACTTAGAAATCTCTGGGTATTAAGCGCGCGGCGTAATAAATAACCTATCATATCATAACCTATCATACCATATGAAATACGTCGGCAGACCTCCCAGTGGTTCTTATACAGTGCATGAGATCTCATACTGGCAGTGGCAATCATCTGCATCCAGTCATTTTCGAGCAACGTTGTTTTGGCTTTGATTGGATTTTCTATCACAGCATTCACGCTGAAGCTTGAACATCCTCTGCATATGCACCTAACCGCCAGACAGTGATCACTTGCCTCTTTGACCCATTGCCAACTTGCCAACTTGTAGATCGCCCACTGGAGACTCACTGAGTGGCATCATTTATCGATCTCGGAAGGATGAAAGGCCGAGTCTGGTCTTGCCGGGATTCATTCGAACCTGCGTCAGGCAGCAGGCTCTGCAGTCTGCACAGATGTAAGCGAGCTACTCACACGAGCCGCAGCCCAAGTGACCACCGCATCTGCTAATTGTGCACCGTATTTATACGGCACAAATCACCACCAGGGAGAACCCTGGCAGGGAGCTCTCCCTGGTGACTTGTGCCATTTCTCGTTTTATATTTTTGGCATTTTTTGTCCAAAAAGGGCGAAAATATAAAACGGCGGACAATTAGCAGATGCGATGCGGGCCACAGCAGGCAGCAGCAGCGCACGCCTGCCCTGGGCCTTGCCCAGACTGGCCGCATGGCCCAGTGTCGGCACGGACCGGGGGTAAAAGGCCCCAGGGCTGCCTGCCCCTGCCTTGGGGGTAGCGTCGGCCTGCTACCACCAAGGCTCGATTTGACGGGCAGTTAGCTCGGCACTGGCAGCCAAAACTGAACGATGTGTAGACCATGGCCTACACGTCGTTCAGTGATGACTGGACCTGGCCTGCCCGTGGTGGACGGTCATGGTAGTTTGGGCCCGGGGAGGGGACACCGTAAGTAAAACACACTCCCCGACTCCCCGAGCCCAAAGAGAACAAACAAACATGGGGGGATGGGGATGGGGTGGTATTTAGCAGATCCACGGCGCTGCTGGGCTCTAGTAGGCTGGCGTGGCGGCTGGCCTGGTGCAGAGCAGCAGCACTTGTCTCCGACGTCGCGTCGTCAGAGAGAAACAGACCCAGACGTGTGAAGGCGGCGCAGGCGCACGCACGCACGCTGCGCCGCCAGTCATAGATACAGTAATGTCATTGGCTGTTTGCCAGCCAATGGAATTACTGTATCCATGGCAGGGGAGGGATTGGGAAACCAAAGTGCGCTGTTTGCGCACATTTTCTACTGGTGGGGCCACCCCTGAAGCGCCCCGCCAGGCTTCTAATTCTGAGGGCTACGTAGAGTGCGTGGAGCTACGAGCTCCACGCACTCTACTATAGAAACAATTTATACTAAAAAGGGACGCGTCCCGCTGTGAAAGCCGGGCCGTCCTATAGTACATTTGTTTCCTTGCCACAGCGCCCCCACGCTGTTGGCAAAGGAAATGCAGCATGACTAGAAGCTAAAAGAGATTCAATCAGAGAAGCTCTGATTGAATCTCTTTTAGCTTCTTTCTTTTTTTTTTTTTTCTGGGGGTGCGGCGCCCGGCCGCCCTACGATAGCAGCGACCACTGGTTCATCCAGGGGCTAAAAACACTAGCGCGAGTGGTCCGAAGAGTTGAGAGTGCCCGCAGAGTTTGTTTTCCGCCCTATAGCACGCCCAGAAATAATGCCAGGAATAGTGATGTCCTTATATTTACATGCAGTACGGGTGTCCGCGCAAAGAATAGCGGTTATAGGAATGGACAAACATGGGTGTGAGTGGCGAACAGTATTGTGCATTAATGCTAATATTGCACTGCGAGATTTGTCCAATGAGGACCTTTTTACTGATTCAGACAGTGATGGGGAGATAGTGATGGAGATTACGATCCCCTGCGATATCATGATACAAACAAGACACGTACCAGTTCAGTTAATGGCAGTGGTAGGGGCGCCACCTTCCTTTTTCAATCATGATATGCAACTGGTGCCACATGAATTGTGGATCACAGGTCCACATGATGTGGGTCTGCTGCGTGAGGTGACACCAGTCAAAATAAAACTGAAGCCAGGGGCAATCCTGCCTCGAGTAAAACAATGCCCCCTATGCCGAGAAGCAGAAGAAGGGATAAAAGAAACAATAGATGCACTGCTAGTGCAGGGGATAATAGTGCCCTCAAATTCACCATGTAATACTTGCATCTACCCCATCAAGAAAGCAAAGGGCGGGGCGTGGAGGATGATCCAGGACCTACGACCCCTTAATTAGAACATCCAAAAAGAGTTACCTTTAGTCCCAAATCCTGCATCAATTTTGTGTAGCATACCAAAAGATGCATCATGCTTTAGAGTGGTGGACTTGAAGAACGCTTTCTTCTCAGTCCCACTGGACCCTGAGTCCCAATATCTGACAGCATTCACCCTGGGAGGGAAAAGATATGAGCATTGCAGATTACCTCAGGGATACTGTGAGAGCCCAAGTATATTCAACAGAATTTTACATGAAGATCTAGGGAATATTGTCACAAAGAGCACGATCATTCAATATGTGGATGATCTCCTGATTTGCAGAAAAGATGAAGATGAGTGCAGGAAAGACTCTATTATGCTTTTCACTTTGTTGTCCCATAAAGGTTACAAGGTGGAAAAGGAGAAATTACAATACTGTCAGAAAGAAGGGTTGTATCTGGGTCAATTGATATCAAAGGATGGTAAAGGAATCATACCAGACAGGGCAGCTGCAGTGCGCGCTGTAAATGAGCCTAAGACATTGAAGGAAATGCAGAAGTTTCTCGGCATGTGCAATTACTGCCGTGCCTGGATCTCAGAATATGCAGGGACTTAAAGAAGCACAAAGGGAAAACACAGGAATACAATGGACAGCAGAAATGCATGATGCATTTAGCACATTAAAAGAACTGATCTCAACAGCACCAGTACTCACGAAAACAGATTATGAAAGCGAGTGCTACTTATTTTCACATTGTAATGGGACACTTATGACAGCAGTGCTAACACAAAAAACATTTTTGTGTCACAAGCCTCTGGCGAACTACAGTGGTACGCTAGATGCAGTCATGCAAGGACACTTCGCTTGCGAGCAGTCTGTCGCAGCTGCAGCGTTCGCAATAGAGAAAAGTGCAACGATTTTGATGGGATGTTCCAGACACTGTTTGTGGAACATTCACTATTCGCAATATTAGAAAGATCAAAAAGCTCACTGACAACACAAAGAGCAACAGCTTATGAGATTATCCTATCCAGCGCCAATATACACATAGTGAGATGTACAACAGTTAACCCTGCAACATTTATCACAGAAGAATGCATAGTGGAAGACATGCAAACACATGATTGTGCTACATACAGAGGAGAGGATGGAGACACACCCACAGTAAGTGAAAATGCTTTATCTGAAGGAGAAATATACTTTATAGACGGATCAGCATCAATAAATTCAGAGACAGGAGAGAAACATGTGGGGGTGGCTGTTGTATGACTAGAGGAAGATGAATATGAAGTAGAAGTCCAAAAAAGGCTACCTGCCCACTACTCAGCACAAGCCGCAGAGTTAGTAGGACTCATTGAAGCACTACATACAGCAAAGGGATGTGCAGTAACAATCTATACTGACTCTGCATACATGACCACAACAGTGCATGGGGAATTGGCTAGATGGGGAAGAAGAGGATTCCATAGAGCAGACAGATCCCCAGTGCAGCATGCTGAGCTACTAAAAGAGTTGATAGAGGCACTAAAGGAATCTACAGTTGTGGCCATAGTGAAATGCCAGGCCCATACAAACAACAATGATGTCATCTCTTTAAGAAACGCGGCAGCGGACTCTGCTGTGAAAGAAGCATCATACTTAGCCAAGGGAAAAGCGGGTGAGTACATATTACAGAAACATGTGGAAGAGGATCGCCCTGATGGGTATAATTCAATGCCCATTTCCCAGATATTAGAATTGCAACAAGGGGCGATGGTTGAAGAAAAGGAGTTGTGGGAGAAAAGAGGGTGCAGCCAGTCATCCACTGATCTCCTTTGGCGTCAAAACAATACAGGTAAAGTAGTAATGCCCCAATAGCTACTAGAAATAGCTTTCCAACAGCTTCACTTCCCAGCTCACTATGCAAAGCAACACATTGCAGCAGAAATACACGAAAATTGGTTTGCAACGGGGTTGCAGGAGCGAATATCAAAACTGCCCATGGAATGTACAACGTGTCAGATATATAATTCAGGGATGACACTCAGAACACTGCGAGGAACATTGCCCAAAGCAACAGGCCCATTAAGAGCATTGCACATTGATTACACCGACATGGGAGAAAGGTGCAACAGATCATGCTACATGATAGTGGTGGTTTGCCCGTTTTCAAGGTGAGTGGAGGCAGGGCCATGCGCCTACCCAGATGCAAAGTGCGCGGCAATGTTCCTAGTGTGGGAAGGGTTTCCCCGCTGGGGAATATGCAACGTAATATGCTCAGATAATGGGACACATTTTGTCAATGATCTGATCAAAGAAGTAACAGCAATGTTGGGAATAACACATAAATTATGCACTATTTATGATCTGCAATCGAACGGCGTGGTTGAGAAAATAAACGGCCACCTGAACAGGAGATTGTCGAAATTGTGCTTCACATTAAAGAAAAACTGGGTGTACTGCTTACCCCTGGCCTGGTTGGAACTGAGAAATCAACCCAGCAAGGACCACCATTTGTCACCCCATGAAATTGTGACAGGAAGACGCAGGCATGCAGCCCACTCCCCACTCCGCAGACACTCGGATGCTCACAGGAGTGCGACTGTACTAGGGGAATAATGAAATGAATACTTGACTTAGCTCACTAAAGCAGCCCGTATGATTGCCAGGCAGCTAGCACACCCATTCACACAAGAAGCAACAAGTGACACAATAACACCAGCGGCAGACAGTCCAACAGGTCAGCTAATGCCAGGGGAGATGGTGCATGTGAGAAGTTTCGTATGTCGGTGGAACTCTCCAAGATTTCATGGCCCATATGAAGTGGTATATTACACACCCACTGCTGTAAAGGTGAAGGAGCTGAGATACTGGATACATTTGACAGACGTATGAAAAGCATATGCAAGTGTAATACAAGAAACAGAAATGGGGATGGCAGAAGAGGAAACGCAAACTTAATAATAGAATGGTGTCTATTAAGAGGTACACACATGTCAGAAAGAAGAAACACTAAGAGTGAAGTAAAATAATGTATAAAAGAAAGTTACTGGAACAAAGAAAAATTTCTCTCTCTCTCTATCTTTCTTTCTCTCTCTCTCTCTCTCTCTTTCTAGCTCTATCACTTTCCCCTTTCCCTCTCACAGTTGTAAGTAATAATATGCTAACGGTAATTGAATTTAAAAATGGTAATAACAAGAAAATGAAATGAACAAAAAGATATATGAGAAAAATTGAATGTATATGAGTTGCTTAATACACTTTTATGTCTCATTATGTAGGAGAAACTATGGTAACGGGGGACTCCCGATGTAAACAGCACTAGAATAGATAGAAACAGAAATAGTAACTTTGACTTGCGTAGATACAGTTACAAATGTGGTCTGTTTATGTGTGCAGTGATATTTTTCTCAATGATGTTTGACTAGTAGTATATTGTGCGCCAGCGTTTATATCAATTGATATAAACGAGGGGGGAGAGAATGGGACAAGTATGATAACACAGGGGACCCACCTCATATGGGATGGCTTTAAACTAATATGGGGACACGGGACACACCACGGTGGCACACAGCATACAAATAGAACAAGCGATGCACTGGTATCAGTATGCCCCACTGCCCCATATAATACATCTGAATACAACATTTACGAATTGAATGATTCAATTCTTCAGAATTACCCTGGTTATACAATGACACCACCACAACTGTGACACCACTATCTGAAACTACCTTAGGGCATCCTTCCCCCACAAATGGAGCGCAAGAAACTGTTGAGACAGCCGAGAGGTTTATTGCCTTGTACAATGAATGGGAAAAGGGGAGGGCGGGGGAACACCTTTAATGCAGCATGATGGAGAGAAAGGAAGAGTACATCCCAAAAGTAATAGTTGAAAAAGAAGGGAGGCGAGGAGGAGGAAGTATGATGAATATTCTGGATTGGGATTAGACACAATAGAAGATCCACAACACCCACACCAGTCCAATAAGTGGTATGCAGACATGAGTTCCACTGTAAAGCAAACAACTAACGAGAGCGGTTACGTGTGCTTTCTCATCCCCCATGCCTCAGGTACCCCCAAGGTGCTCCTGCCACAAGAATCACCTATTGCAGATGCCCAGTGTCTCCTTCATCTCGTCTTATGCAGAATAAAGAACACCTTACAGGCACACACAGTTGCTTTTGAAATGCTAGAGTACGAAAAAACTTGCTATTCAAGACCCAAAGGGGTGGTGTGCCTGAAGGAACTATTTGTAGTGATTAAAGGGACATTGTATTTGGACAATAAATGGCAAGACGAACTAATTACATGCAAGGCAGAAGCGCTACGAGGGTTGGCATTAGAAACGTTGCAGTGGTTCGAGAAAGCTTGTGCTCCGGTATGGACCCAACACATCACAAAGCTCACTTGGCTAACCGCTTTGAAAAAGCCCTTCAAACTGCAAAAAGAAATTACCTATGAACTGTGCTTTCTCGGAGAAGGAAAAATAAACATGGGCACAAATAAGAACTGTAACAAAAAGCTCATCATCCCAGATATGAAGAAAGGGACAGCTGCATTAATGGGTACTTACTGGGTTTGCGGTAAACAGGCATACTTGCACCTCCCACAGTCATGGAGGGGCACGTGTTCTCTGGCAACGCTGCATTCTGCCCTGATGGTGGTCCCGGAGAGTCATACTCAAGAGGGGAAGGGGCTGCTGGCCATCCAAGAACCAGAGGCTCCACAACCAACCGATGAGGCCCCAGTGTATGCCCTATCCGCGGAGAACATGCAAAGCCCAGTATCCAAAAAAAGGAGGTCATCCAATTACATATCTAAGGCATCCACAGAACTCTTGGCACACATTCCAGACAGGTTCTGGTTGTTCAGTTCCTCTGAAACCTTTTTTTTGCCTCCCTCATCCCAAATATCCAGGCGTGAGCCAATGCAAAATGGCTCCAAATTACGCGCTGGGAGCTGATCCAACTGGCCAATGACACAGAAAAAGGATTCAACGTGATCAAGGTGGAGCTAAGGGCCCTATGGCTAATGACAATGCAGAACAGGCACATCCTAAACCTGTTGACAGCCATGGATGGAGGTGTTTGCAGAAAAATCGGGAGTGCATGTTGCCCTTTCGTACCCTCTGCAGACACGGACAATGGAACTCTGTCTCACTTTATTGCAGCCGTGCACAACTTGGGCGAGCGGATGAAGAAAGAAGGAGGGGAGCAGCCAAGCTCGTGGCTCGACAACCTTTTTTCATGGGTACCTTCCTGGCTTCCCATCATCGTTTTTTTGCTCCTGATTTTTATTGTGTGCCAGCTAGGTCTACGATGCTGCACAAACGCAGTACCTAATTGTGCAATGATGATGGTGACACTGGGCAACACTAAAGGAGTGGCACAGATGACACATGAAGCACAAGCACAAACAGGTAAGGATCTGGGACCCAAATATAGAATGGTACCACTGTATTATGATGGGTACATAGTAGATAATTTATATCGCATGACAATAAAAGAACCACGTACACTAGAATGGTATAAGGAGGTATGGGTAGATCTGGAAGGAGATCGGGGTGCATATACATGAATTGCACTCCTGATGAATATGCGAGGGTGGGGCAGAGCCTCAGGGGAATGTTTAGGGCCTGGATGCCATGAAAGGGAACTCCAGCCTGGGATGAAGCGGTAGCTGATGAGGAAGAACGCAGGAGGTTGGGTGAACTGCAATATTCGTTACTTAAGTAACGAAAGAGGGGAATGTATGGGAGGAAAGGTCTTCCTGGCCCCCTCCCCTCCATTCTCACCAAGCATTCAGACTATGACTCGTCCAGCAGCCACCCTTGCGCCTGTGGCCAGGGATGCGGGATGACTGCGGGCAAACACATGTGGCTGCAATGCTCATCTGGTAGGATGGTACCATACTCCATTTTGTGACACACTCAGACTCCATTTTAAACATAACTACTTGGGCCTCACCGGCCCAAGCGACCCGCAGGGCTGTAGCTCTCCCCTCCTGATCGCGCACAGTGAGCAAGATCCTTCCCTCGCCCTCCTCCTCCCGGCGGCCCTGCTGCAGGCCTGTTCTCACAGGAGACTAGGCACAAACAAGTTAGAGGACAAACACTATCTTTCACCTTCCGCAGTCCATCATTGACCTGCAGATGACCGGGCCGAAGCTGGGGTTTGAGAAAAACAAGCTATCTCCATAAAACTTGCCCTGTCCCCTCACAGACCCCACATTTATGACACATGCTGTGGATAACCCCCAACCCTGTTCCCCGTTTGAAGTGCCAGACACGCATGCCAAGCCTGTGTGCCACCCTGTTTCACCCATGCAGCTAATCCCTTTGAAGGCACTATAAATTCACTTCTGATGTTGTTTGCCACGCGATTGATTGTATGTAATAAAATCAGGCAATCCTCACCCATCCCCGACTGCACAAAGAGCTGCCATGAATTGTACGTTTACTCCTCTCACCTCTGAGCAAGTAGTATTGGTTGTTACAAACTACACAAAGCAATGTATGATATCAATATATATTCAATGATTCTCTAAATATGTACGATTTTCAACATATTCAAGTAGTATCTCAATATGTATGGTTTATTATGATGTATGGCAATTGTATATAGATTGTCTTCTGTATCATTTGTATAACCCCGCAAGCATTGACATCATGTACCCCATATTGCAAGTAAAGATTCGCACACCTCTTAATGTACCTATACATACACTAACCTATTTTCTATCTCATTCGTATTATTCATGTGTACTCCCCGCAAAATGCACGATATATGGCACAACAAGCTACAGGACCTTCTCTCCTCTCTCCTGCAGCGCTGCGTGCCCAGGCCCCACCTTTCTTCTTCCTCTGGCCAGTGAGATGTAAAGCCTTGGTTCTACCGACGATGTGATGCTATGAATGTAACCCCCCAGCCTCTCCCTGAGCCAGCACTAAGTGTTCAGCCTCCTGGGCCCCCAGACAGTGCTTAATTTGTGCCAGTGTTTGGCGGTGGCCAACACCAGAACTCTTTTTTGGGGACCGGAACATCATTGGGCGGCTGGCGCACGTGTAATTCCTTTGTTTGTTCGCTTTAACTAGTTTCAAGATCTTAAATCATTCTGCTGCTGCTCTCCTTGCAGTTGCAGGCCATGGCTGGCTCCTGGCTGGCTGGGCCTACAGAGTACAACAGCAACAACAGACAATGAAAACCAACATTCTGTTGTTACTATGCAGTATCTGATACATTCTGTATAGTAAAACAGAATGTACAATTTTCATTGGCTGTTGTTCGACTTCAGGCTCCAGCCAGTGAAATGACATGATGACGTGAGTGTGTGGGGGTGGGTGAGTCACATGGGTCTGTTGTTGAGCAGAGGCAGGATTCAGGAGCACACTTGTTAAGGCATGGCGACGGCGTTAGGGTGAGACTCGTGTTCCGTTCTGTGTTTGCGGCCTGGGCCTACTTGAATTCCTCAGGGGCAGGCCACGCTTGTTGATCAACGCGGCGCCGCATGTACGTGAAGTGAAATTTTAACTTGTGACTGTCTTGACTGTCTATCTGTACTGTAGTTAGTACTGTTTGGGGCTGCGTGGGTCTGTCGGCCGTCCACCCGCCGCCTGTCACCACTGTGAAATGTACACGCTCAGTTGTTGTGTGCATCCACGGCAGCGGGCCGCGGGCGGTGTGCCGTGCGCACCATGGCATGCCGCCATCTATATGTGCGACCCCCGCACAACTTTGACCACGGCTGCCGGTGTCATGTGGCGTGCATTGCAGAAGTATGCCACTGCCACAGTGCCGCCCCGTGGCCGCCATGTCTGCTCCGCCGCTGGGCAGGATTTGGCAGGCCCGAGGCCGAGCGCCCGAGTCCGACTCAGTTGCAGCAGCAGCAGGCCGTGGCCCACGAGGCATTGCGAGCGGGCCGGCGGCGGCAGCACTGGCTACAGGCTACGGGATCATCTGCATGCATCAATATTGATGATGCAGATGAGATCCCACATAGCCAGTGCGGCCGCTGCCTGGCCCCGCAATAAGGCAGGGTAAGGAGCTAAGCCGAGCGTGAAGCACAGAAAGCGCCCCACCCCCGCAGCAGCCTTGTTCGGACTCGGACGACCAAGGCTGCCTACCTGTCTCAAACTAAATCTGTGCATGCTTGTAGTGGTGGGAATGAGTGTTGGTTTTATGGCTGGGCTGTTAGGCTAATACTATTCTATGAATATATTGCTCTTCTCAGCCTCTAGATTTTAGTGATGCATGTTAATGGTGATTAAGAGCAATCTATTACTGGTTTTGCCCACATCACTGATCTCTAATGCCATCAGCTCTTTGCTGTATGTGCGGTGAGTCATGGTTGCTGAGCGTTTGGTGTGAAACAGAAATCCAATCTTTAAACATGAAGGGGAACCAGAATGATGGTGGCTCCTTAAGGAAAGACGTCCTCTTTGAATGTCTAAAATGTAAAGAAGACTTCATCGGGGAGCCATGCAGAAAGAGAAGAGTAGGGACCTGATGCACACAGGGGAAGGGGGATGGGGTGGGGGTGGGGGTGGTGGTGAAGGGGCACAGCAAGCGTAGGCAGGCAGCATATTTTCTGAAACATGTGGTGGCGGGAAGATAACAGCAGACGAGGGTGCAGAATTATAGATACAGCTGGCAAGTAACTGGTGGGAGCTGTGAAACTGCAATGAGATATCAGCAAGTATTGCCCACATACCAATTATCCTGGTTGGCTAGCTAGAGCCCATCCTTCTAATCTGGGTGCTTATTAAGCTTTATAGCCCTCCCCCGCAGGCTAGGTCGGCTCATAAAGGCCTGACAAAGACCCTGTGAAACCAGCCATACTATGACAAGTCCATACAGACCATGAACAATCCTAACCTACGACTACATACTCAGCCCGAGAAGATGGCGTAATGAGGTATGCAAAAATCACAGCTGATGGATAAAATGTACCAGCAAGAAGAAGACAATTCTCAGGCATTTACACAGGCTCAGGGTTGTTATGACCCATTTTACACAGGGATGCAGGGGGCATACAGCTATTAGTATCCCCTGAGCAGGCCGCATGACCTGTGACAGCCCGGCGGTACTAATGCACAGAGGTTTAGGGTATAGGAACTTGACAGCTGAATTCAGCCTGTGCCAGCAGTTGCTGCAGCACCAAACATGTTACATGGAGCAGCAGCAGTGTGATGGGCTGGTGGTGGGCCGATCTAGGTCTAGCACTGAACTGGTGGAGGCCGCGCGCACGCTCTGTGGGCAGCGCCGCGCACGCAGCATTATGGGGCCAATATTTTCTGGGCACTGGCACTTTATTTTTTTACAAATTAAGCAGTATCCCAGTTCACCCCCACCCTGACTGACCACAGTGGCCATATATTTACTTTTGTACTAACATACTATAAAGATGTCCCCCCGCTAGATCTAACGGAGGAAAAAGATAGATGTATCCCTGGAACATGCCCCCTGATAAGCCTCCTGAACCCGTGAAAGCAGCTCACCTATTGCACACCCCTTGTATAATATTCTTTAGAATAATGAACGACTCACACCCAGAGCTATGTGTTATGTCTCCTGTGATGTTAGAATAACGATTCGTAGGATTTATATGGCATTATGAATTACGTCTAACCAAGAATGAGTGTGTGAGGCCACAAGGGCAAATGTTAGCATAGTCAAAGATGTATCAATCAACCGACCAAAGCTCCACCCTGATGAGTTCAGCTGACCTGCAGGTATCGCGCTGGCACAATACGTGGACCTCCGCCAATCCCGGAGCACCCGGCATAAGGAATATATAGTTACTAGTCTTCACCACCCAATCCCCACAACTTATGTGCCCCCTATAGTTTACATCATCTATGACACAACTTTGTAATAAATAAGAATGTTTGCTGATGTTTTGGCAGAGCGCTCTCTGAGTTTTCAGAGTTCTCTGCTTGCCCTATATATGTTTAGATAAACTTTCACTTTTGACTTCACCTGCACTTGGTCATGGTCTCATTCCCATTTGGGGTGTGTCCATTATTGACTCTCACTGGGGAGTTTCAAATGCCTTATTGGGGGACGCTCACTTTCAGAGGCATAAAGACATTGAGGCGCAAAGACCGTCATAATGGGAGGAGAAACACCCATAGAGTATATGTATAAGGCCCTGCCACTATATTGTGACAGAATTGAGAAATACCATAAGCAATGGGTGGTGGAGACAAGAGGGGGGGGGTGGTGCCTCGCTCGTGGCCAGAGCAGTGCACCCATAATAAGAGTATGTTAGAACATATGTCATATTTCTGACAGTTAAATACAAGGGAAAACACTTGCAGAAAAGAAAAGAAATATTAGATCTTTGGAAGATGTTTGAAGACACAGAAGATTGTGAAGGGGCGAAGGGCAAAAAGACAGTAAAGGCAGATGTCCAGCGAAGGAGGGCGAGGCGCCAGTGGAGCGTGGGGGGATAGACCTTCAGGTGAGTGTTGCGCTATATAAAAATCCATTTAGTTAGTTAGTATAGACCCATTAATAGTCCACCCTGCAGTGGTGGTCTACCAGGCCGAAGGCGGCAGAGAGGTCCAGCAACATTAGCACGCTGGGGCTGCTTTGATCCATATGGCGAAGAAGCCTAGATTTGAAATCCAGCAGAGCAGACTCAGTGCCATGCTTTTCCCAGAAACCAGATTGTCTCTTATTTAAGATGTCAGTATTTCTCAGATGGGTTAGTAGTTGTGTATACGCAACTCTATCGAGAATTCTAAGCAAGAATGGTGAGTTGGAGATAGGACGGTAATTCAGTGGATCGTCAGGGGAAAGGTCTGTTTGTTTTAATAGTGGAGTCACCCAAGAGTGTTTTATGCATGTAGGCACAGCACTGTTCCTAAAGGATGCATTGACAAACTTGTAGAGGGTGGGAATGAGCGAAGAGGCGCAAGCCTTTATTTTAAGTGCCGGGCATACGTCATCCTTACAGTTAGATGGTTTGAGATTTTGAATTATCACTGCAAGGTCGGCCTCTGTGACGGGCTTAAACAAGAAGAGTTCTTCATCTTTCCAGCATTTAACGGGAGTGGCAGTGCCCTTGAAGCCCCTAAGCAATAGTATAGCTCTGGCTTCGACACAGCCTCTGTTAATTCTAGTAAGTTTAGCATCCATAGCCTCCTGTATTTGATTGCACCATTTGGTGCCTTTAACAATGGGATCCTGCATAGTATTCTTAGTTGTTTCCAACTCTTTAAACACTTTAAACAGTTCCTTGGATTTGGACTGAGCTTTGGTAATCCGGTCATCAAGATGAGCTCTTTTGGCAGCGATCACCGCTGCATTAATGGAGGAGATTCCCAATGAATATTGGTTGTTCAGTTTGGCTGAAACATTCTTCGCCACGCTTTTGCTACCCGGCGTACAGGCTGCTGCTAACGCAAAATGGCTCCAAATAGTACGTTGGGAACTGGTCCAGCTGGCAAATGACACTGAGCATGGGTTCAACTCATGGTGGCAACAATAAAGACAGACACAAGTGATCACAGTTCAAGGGTGTTTATTAAACTGTATAAATGGATGAGAAAAATGATGAATCTAAAACAAACAAAACGTTCCTTCACGGGCGATTACTCTTCGCCTTAGGAACCCCTCTGCTAGGCTCAGATCCTTCATGCAATGTGGGCCTCCCTCCGTCGGGTTAACTGTGGCCTTTTAATCAAGTTATCAAGAGCTTACAATATTCAACAGTATTAACATCTTTTAGACAACCATTCACTGTGGACAAACCTCAGCCGGGTTCACTCTTGTGGACACAATGTTCACAGGTGTATTACTCTTCACCCCAATTCGCAGGCATCCCTCAGCAGGCTGTCACATTCGCCACATACACAGTTTACTTTGCTTTCCACACAGCAGGATTCATTCTCATTAACTTTCCCCTTGGCATACCTTCATTGGGTTCACATAGCCCTTCTATCACAGTTCATGATTTTCTAATGCAGTTCATGATTTGCTCATCTCATTAGAAAGCGGGGATCCCTTCCCATAGCTTTCTCTTGGCATCCCTCTGTCGAGTTCACACTTGCCACAGTTCATAAGACAGTTCCTTTAGGCCCCTTAGGTTCAGCCCCCAGTCAGGCTTTCCTTTAAGCCCTCAGCCAGGCTCTCCTTCTTGTCAACAGATCAGAGACTTTCGATTGTACAATGGGTTTGACTCATCCCTTGTATGACCCCTATGACTTTTGATGCCGGTTTCTCCTAGGGCCTTCTTCTACCTGTCGTTTAAACAAATGGGACCAGTCAGAGTCTTTCGAATGAGCACTTACATGGCGTCTGACCACTCTTCCGCTGATCTTTCACTGGACATTCTTTCAAGCTTTCACACACAAGCTCTTTGTTCACAAGTTCATACAATGTTGCTGTTCCCAAACTTGGGCTCAACACAGTCCGGTGTGCTATCAGCTTTCTCCGACTCACCGGCTGTGCTGAACCCGTTGGCTTGTCCTGCTCCCGGAGTCAAGGATGGTACCACAGTAGTAAGCGTGCCTCCCCACCTGTGTTATCAATGCGGGAGGCCCCTTGCACCGTTGACATCTGCTACTCCACACGGCAGCTGTGAATCCCGGTCTTACGTTTCCTTTTGCAGAGACTTTGCGGGTCTGGTTTGAAAAGGGAAAAGGGCACTTCCCTCCTTGTCATCTTTTTGGGTCCTATCGCCTTTCTTCTCTGTTTGAACTGCCGGTCCAGAATAGCTCCTACCTCGTTCAGTTGGCCTTGCTCATAGTATGCTCTGGTGCTCTGCCTTTTATCCCTGTATGGAAGGTAAATTTCAGTCATATGTGTGTGGTTACTGTCATGACCACTGTGAGGCTGTGAGGGGGCACAAGTTGAGCCACAAGCAGGCTCCCACCAGAACCCTGGGGGCCTTAAAACCACTGCAAAAGGGCTCCTGCAGCCAGTCCTGGGGCCTTTGGCACCAGGCTCATATGTAGGAAGAAAGGGCTGTTCAAACTAGGTCCCATTTCTGTACATGGGCCTTTAAATCCAACATGGAAGCACCCACACAGTCTAGTTCTAAGACCCAAGCCATGTGGTCTAGTGTTTTGGGTGTGGAAGACCTGGAACTACTTTCCCTGGTACTACTTTACCTCGGCTATATAAACCACCACCTGTCTGCAGAACACGCTTCGTGTTATTCTGAAACCCGCAGTGTGACGCTCACTGTGTCCACCTCTTGGTCTTCAGCATCTTCCTGTAATCCTGCAAGAACAAGATTATTCTGTTTTACCTCAGAAAACACCATCCACCACTCAGCGTCTCAACTGGGCTGCAATCTGAGTAAACCGAGAGAAGAAACATCACTCACCTGTGAGTACTAGCTTAAGGACTTCCGGCGAACCGCTACCACAGCTGCTGTTCGAACATTGCGACATGCAATAACGAGAAGAGGAAAAACAATATTAGAACGCATGCTTCCAAAACATCGAATTCCATCAGTCTTACCTGAATTCCATCGCGCTACGCCACGCTTCCATCCGGAGCACCACATCAAAATCTGCAAAGGAAAAGAGACATATTCAGGTTCGCTTTCAATATTAAACAACCGGACAGCGCTGTACTTACCTTAACGGATTCCGGGGGCCTGTTTTTCATTGCGCTCTCATCCACTCGCAGCACCACAGTAGCCTGTGAGGAGAAGAAGAAGAAAACACAGGTTAGCTTTAAAAGACAATAAAGGTGCTGCGCTTCGCGCTTTCTCTTACATAGAAAACGTGCCTCTCCATCCGGCACGCCAGCATCAAGACCTTCAAACCTGAAAAGAAGGAGATAAAGACATTAACAAATTCCCACCATAAACAGAACAAAGACTTACAATTAACAAACCTACCTGCCTACCAGCAGGTTCGGAGTCACAGCAGGCCTGGGCCCAAGGAAGGCGTACTACGCCAACAAATGTCAAGCGCCCCTGTAGAAGAAACGCAGGATGGATAGCTCACCCTACAAATAACTAAGATTCATTATTCAGCACTGGGCAACTATGCATCCAGGGTTCCAGATCTCAGAGCCTTCCAAACGCCCCTGGGGATATCAGGTGAGTGTAACAGAACACAAAGCCTTTAAACCTTATCCACCTGGGCGTCATGGAGACATCTGAAACTGATCAGTTCACCCAGCTTTTGGGACAATTACGCGCTGAGGTACACGCAGCCCGGCATGAAAGCAATGCCTTAAGACGAGAGTTAATAGTCACAAAAGACTGTACTGATCAACTAAGCAAACAGCTACTACAAACACAGGCTGGGCAGGCTCCATTGCCCGGATTCGCCCCATCCGTCGCTACACCATCATCAGTCAATCCAGTACAGATAACGTTGCCAGGAGTAGTACCCCTGGCACCACCAGAACGGTTTAATGGAGAACCCAGAAGGTACGTAACCTTCATGAACCAGTGCCGCCTCCATTTTCTTTGTAGGCCTGGTGCTTTCCCAAACGACCAGGCGAGGGTGGCCTTTGTGTTATCATATTTGAGTGGAAGTGCCGCAGACTGGTCGGTACCTTTAGTGAGCCAGGATGACCTATTACTGCAGAACTTCAGGGGTTTTCAACAGGAGATGGAAAAGTTATTTGCTCAACACTTGCATGGACAAGCTCTTGATAACAAACTCCTGTCCCTCCGCCAAGGGAATCAAGATTTGCTGACTTATATTGCCACCTTTAATAGACTGGTTGTAGAATCCTGCAGTACACCTCCACCATTCCAACACACGAGGTGTTTTGCATTTCAAAGATAGCCGCCTGTTTTTCTGACCCTGGCCACCATTTTCTGCCCCTCCATCACAGTGATGCCTGCCACTGATTGGCCCCTGCACCTACTCCACGAGCCTATCGGGAGCCGGCAGGCGTGAGCCGGCCCTTCCTGGAAAGGCCCTGAGGGCAAGGCTAGCAACTGTCCTAAGACTGTCCCGAGCGGACCAGAGCCCAGGGCCAGACCCCCTGCCCATGCACATTGAGACTGTGAGTAACCCACCAGTGCCTTCTGTCCCATGCTAATACAATAACCTGTAACTTAAAGACCCAATCTATACAGAACCTCCCCTCAATATGTATACTTGCCCTTACCTTCCAAACACTGTGACAACTTGTAATTTTTCCTGCATGTGCACTCTTGACTAATCATTCTGATCGCTAAGCTCACACTGAATTTAGGTGAACCCCTTTGTCCATTTGCACATGCCATTTTTAGCCTGAGCGTGATTTCTGAATTTAGGTGAACCCCTTTGTCCATTTGCACATGCCATTTTTAGCGTGATTTCTGAGTTTAGGTGAACCCCTTTGTCCATTTGCACATGCCATTTTTGGCGTGATTTCTGAATTTAGGTGAACCCCTTTGTCCATTTGCACATGCCATTTTTAGCGTCATTTCTGAGTTTAGGTGAACCCCTTTGTCCATTTGAACATGCCATTTTTAGCGTGATTTCTGAATTTAGGTGAACCCCTTTGTCCATTTGCACATGCCATTTTTAGCCTGTGCGTGATTTCTGTATTTAGGTGAACCCCTTTGTCCATTTGCACATGCCATTTTTAGCCTGAGCGTGATTTCTGAATTTAGGTGAACCGCTTTGTCTATTTGCACATGCCAAACCGCACAATGTACCTTAGTAAGAGCCAAACAGCCACCCTACCGTACCTCCTCATACCTTTATTACACCTTACCATCTTTATTGCTGCCATAACCATGTACCCTGCAGAAACCATGCACCCTGTCCAACCCCAGAAAGAAACACCAGACTACGAGCCAGACTACCCCACCCAAACGAGCCCATCTACCACAACAAGAGACCCACCTTGCAACACACTAAAATCCGGCTGAACCACACCACACCACACCCTGCTACAATTCCACCCAACCCAAACTCATCCCTACAACAATCCAGGACACACCCAATACTACCACTATATCCGGCGCTCTGATCAACGCTAGATCGCTAGTGGCCAACGCCACAGAAATAGCTGACACCTTATCCTCAAACAACCTCGACCTCCTAACTATCACTGAATCATGGCTGCACGAAGCAGCAGGCCCAGCACTTTCAATAGCCATTCCAGAAAATTACCAAATAATCACAATGGACAGGCTCAACAACAGAGGAGGTGGCCTAGCCATTATAGCTAAAACAAACCTCGAGCTAAAACCACTGCCTCAAGCACCTCTCAAATCCTGCGAACTCCTAGTAGCTAAATTACCCATCTCCAACTGTCGCACCTTAACCATTTATCTAATATACAGGCCACCTGGCCCCATTGGCTCATTCGAAGCAGACCTATCCAGCCTCCTAGCCAACAACATAAAAGACACCACCCAAATATTATTGCTAGGCGACTTGAATCTAGGGTTAAACAACCCTGACGACAAACCAGCACAAGCTATAGCTAACATGTTAGATGAACTCGGCCTAATCCAAAGAGTGCTTACCCCCACCCATAATAAAGGTAGGACCTTGGACTGGATCGCCACTCTGAACTGCGACACCGTCATCAGCAAAACCGCTCCCCAACACTGGGCAGACCATCACCTCATTGACTTCACCTTATCTCTCAATAAAGAAGTCAACAAAGAAAAAATCATGGCACCACCACTGCCTACAAGAGCAAAAAAAAACATAACCCCTGACAATCTCCTACCACTACTACTACCAACCCTCAATGCTCTTCCCGATAACCTAAATCCAGAGTGTCCTGTAGAAAACTATAACAATGCCATAAAGAAAGGACTAGACATCATTGCCCCTCTTAAACTGCAAAAGAGCAAACAGCAAGCCCACCTGAACATCTGGTTCACCCCACATCTGAAAGAACTTAGATTGCACAAAAGGAAACTCGAAAGCCAATGGCTCAATTCCCCTACAGAAGAGAACAAATCACAACTTAAACTTTGTGCAAACAACTATAAAAAAGAAATTCTTCTCACAAAAAAGAATCTCTTCAATGAAAGAATCGAAAAATCTAACTCCAACACCAGAGAACTATTTGCCATACTAAGGGAACTAGAATCCCCCACGCCCCCACCAGACACTATAATTAAGGACAAAGTATGGTGCACCAGTGTCCAAAACGCCCTAACTAATAAAATCAAAACTCTCCAATCTAAAATCGCATTGAAAAAAGACTCCCTCACCACCAATGAAGCATCTCCCAGCAACTACGCCAAAATAACCAACCCTCCAGGCCAGAATCTCTTCAGATTCACCAAAATATCTATCCCAGGAACAGAAAGAGTCATAGCCTCACTTAAACCATCTAACTGCAAAGGCGACAACTGCCCTCCCCAGATAATCAAGGATGCTGCTAGGGACCTAGCCCCCTTTATAACCAAGCTGATCAATGCATCCTTCTCCTCCAACACCAAACCAAGTAACCTCAAAGAATCTTGGGTCCTGCCTCTCCTCAAGAAGCAAACCCTAGACCCTGCTATTCCCACCAATTACAGGCCCATCACCACAGTGCCATTCCTGTTAAAGATAATAGACAGAGTAGCATACCTGCAAATTCAGCAATATCTTGAAACGTACAAACTATTAGGCACCCACCAATCGGGCTTCAGACCGCAGCACGGTACCGAGACAGCCTTAATCGATCTTAAAACCCAGATCAATGAGATTAACGACAAAGGGAACACCGCCATGTTGCTCCTCCTCGACCTGTCGGCAGCATTGGACCTGGTGGATCACGCAGTCCTGTGCGAACACCTGGCCTCAGCTGCCCACTTCTCGAAAGAGGCCATAGCCTGGATCCATCATTCTTGGACAACCGAACCATGAGGGTCTTCTCTACCCTAGCCGCAGCAGACCCCATTAAAATAACTTGTGGGGTACCCCAGGGCTCCTGCGTCTCTCCCACCCTCTACAACATCTTTACCAAGCCCCTATTTGACAAGTTGGACAGACTGGGTGTCTCATATACCAATTATGCAGATGACACCCAGCTCCTCATACCCCTTTCGGGCAACTTCGTTTCAGATACGGCCTTGGTAAACAAAATATATCTCATCATTCAGGCATGGATGGCCACACACGGCTTATGCCTGAATGATGAGATAACCGAAATCCTGCTCCTCGGATCCAATACCAATCTAAAAAAACTCAGTTCCAACTATAAGGCCTTCAACATTGATGGCAACACCATCACAGTGGCCAAAACAGTGAAAACGCTAGGCTTTCACCTTGATGCAACCATGTCACTAAAAAAACAAGTCAACTCACTAGCATCCTCCACCGCCTACACATGCAAGCTAATCAGGGCAAGTAGAGCCTTCCTCACCCAAGCTAGCTGCATCATCATAGCCAACGCCCTAATACTATCCAGACTGGACTATTGCAACGCCATGTACCTAGGAGCCAACAAATACATAGCCAGCAAACTACAGACACTACAAAATAACACTCTCAGAACAGCCCTCAACCTACCCTCTAAGGAACACATCTCCAACAACAGGAGAGAACACAAATGGCTGAAAATCTCTGAACGCATCGCTCTCAAAACGGCATCACTCACTTACAAATGCTTAAACAACGCAGCTCCCCCTATCTCGCATCCAGAATAAAGAAAAAAACCTTCACCCGCCCCACCAGATTGATTAACTCTTACTGCCTGCAGGTACCCAATTTCAGACTAAAGAAAACCGGCGGCAGTAGCTCCCCTGTCTTGGCAGCCCAATACTGGAACGCCCTCCCACTCAACATTAGGACAGACAAATCCTACTATAGCTTCAGGCGAAACACCCTCACCTGGTTGCGGGCCAATGATCCTCATGACTAACCCTGCCATCTCATCTGCCCATGCCGTTGTTCTAACCTGGCTGCCATGCACAGCTTTAAATATGTAAATATGTAAGTGCAACCAAACTGCCCCTATGCACAGCACTAAATATGTAAGCATTCGTTTAACTATATGTATATATGTACACTCAGCGCAATGTAATGCTATGCCTCTTTTTTTTTGTTCTTTGCTCATGTGTGCCTTATCCTGCAACTAAGTTTTTATGTAATCCTATCTTCCTGCCCTCTGTTGCGCCCTGTTACCTCTGGGTTTTGCGCGCCATATTAAATAAATAAACAAACAAATAAACAAAAAAACAGAAGCGGGGTGGCCAGAAGATAAAAGAACCACGTTGTTTCATCGGGGCCTACGAGGAGACCTGAAGGATGTCCTTGCTCATGTGGTATACCCACCTAAAGACTGTGCAGAGTTTATCAACTTGGTAGTTCAGCTGGACCACAGATTACAGGATCGAAGAACAGACCGAAGTAGACTCGAAAATCGTGCCATGTACGTACGTTCAAAAGATAATGTTCAACGTCCATCAGAAAATACCACAGAACCCATGCAGATTGGGGGAGTACGACCCCCTTTAACCAAGGGTGAAAGAGACAAGAGGAGACAGCTACAGTTATGCCTATACTGCAGTAAATCAGGTCACTACCTCAAAGAATGCCCAGTTAAACCTCCAAGGAAGGTGGTAGGCGCTACAGAGAAAGAAGATGATGGAAAGGAATCGGAAAACTACCAGACCTGGCAAGCGTAGAGGTCCGCTTGTCGAGCGAGAAGGATGAGTCACAGACCTCACATTTCACCCTACCACTAACCTTGATCAATCACCAACGACCGTCACGGATGCATGCCATAGAGGCATATATAGACAGCGGAGCAGTTGGTAATTACATTGATCGAGATCTGGCAACAGAAATGGGACTTCCCTTATGCACAAAACCAACAACTAAAAAGGTAACTACTGTTGACGGTACAAAAATTGCTTCGGGACCAGTAACCCAATGCACAACAGAATTAACCCTTCTGTGTCAGGGTGGACATCAAGAAGCAATCACGTTTGACCTCATCAAAGCTCCTCAGTTCCGGTTGATCTTAGGGATTCCACGGTTAGTAACTCACAATCCCCACATAGACTGGCGTGCAAAGAGACTGACCTTTTCCGACAAATGCGCCTACACTTGCTACCCGAAATCCATACCACAGCCAAACCTGAAATCTGTTCAAGGAATAGCATCGGGGATCGCGGAACCAATGGACACCTTATCAAAAGAATATCAGGATTATCAAGATGTTTTTCAGAAGGAACAAGCTAACACATTACCGACACATAGGCCCTATGACTGTCAGATTGACCTAATACCTGGCCCACAGGTTCCTTATGGTCGAATTTATACACTTATGGAAACCGAAAATCTCCACTTGAAGTCCTATCTGGAGCAATACCTGGCTAATGGGTTTATCCGCCCATCAAAGTCACCGGCAGCCTCTCCCTTATTCTTCATACCCATGAAGGAAGGAGATTTGAGGACTTGCATCGATTACCGCGCACTTAATCAAATCACAGTAAAAAACTGCTACCCTTTGCCCCTTATCCCGGAACTGTTGGACCAAGTCAAGGATGCCCGAATCTACACCAAACTAGACCTCAGAGGAGCATAGCACTTTGTACGTGTTAAGAAAGGGGATGAATAGAAAACAAACAGCCTTTCGCACCAAGTATGGCCTGTACGAATATCAGGTAATGCCTTTCTGGATGTGCAACGCTCCCGCAGTGTTCCAATACTTCATGAATTATGTATTACGGGAATTAATCAATGTCTGTGCGCTGGTCTATATTGACGACATCCTGGTGTATTCCCCCTCTGAAAGAGATCATGTGGAACATGTTCGCTCAGTCTTTGCAAAACTTTGCCAGAACAAACTGTACGCTAAACTCGACAAATGCTCCTTCCATGTCACCGAAGTTGAGTTCCTCGGTTTTGTTCTCTCGTCAAAAGGAGTCAAGATGGATTTAAACAAAATAGATGCCATTCTTAATTGGCCGTCACCTTCTTCACTTTTTTTAAAAAAAACTTTATTTGATACTGACATTTTTACATATGAGGGCAAGAGTATTTCACATATATTGTCATGGCATATATTTTAAGCAGTGCGGTATAAGAGCTTTTTCTAGTAATTTTTTACATAAGGGAGGAAATGAAGGGGTGGGATGGACGGGGGGAAGACGGGTGAAGGAGGGACATCAGGGAAGGGTGTCATTCGGGCGACATTACAGTGCTCGCAGTTCTAGTCTCTTCCTCCTTAGCGAGCAGGTATGAAATGAGCGGGGCCCATATGGCCTTGGGTCTCGAGGTGGTGTGGATCCCTCGGATGTAAATCTCTTCACATTCTTGTGTGTTGATTAGGTCTCTTAACCAGTTTTGGTGTGTGTGGGGGTCTTTTGATTTCCATTTCCTAAGGATATTCTGTTTAGCCACGGCACCTCCCACTGCAAATAACTTATGGGTCTTGATGGAGGCCTTTCCGATGTCTCCCATAAGGTATTTCAAGGGTGTGACTGGGATATTGGTATTTAGTATATCGTCCATTGTGTTGGCTACTTCTTCCCAGTATTGCTTAATCGGCAGGCATTCCCAATACATGTGTATGGCTGATGCATTGGGTGTTCCACACTTGGGGCATAGTTGTGGGCTGGCGGGATTGAATTGGGCGATCTGTTTTGGTGTAATGTGAAGATGGTTCAGGATTTTGAATTGGATAAGTCTGAAGTTAGCACATAGGGAGATATTTTGTGGTGTATTTACAGTAGTTTGTCCAGTGTTGTTCATCTATTTGGATACTCAAGTCTTTTTCCCATTTGGTTTTCATATTGTTCTTAGATGGTGTATTAGATTGTACAGTTCTGTATAGGGTAGACTCGCCGCCCATGAAGCCTTCTTCTGTAAGGATTTCCGTTAGGAATTTGTGCGTCGGGGTGAATTGGGAAATGATGGCCATTTTTTCTTGCATGCAGCCCTTAAGTGTTGGTGGTGCAGGGTTGTAGTTAGACTTTTTCCAGCTCTGTTTTGGATTTCCGCCAGTATAAGGAAACTTCCCTCTGGGAAGAGGTCTCCAACCCTGGCCTTTTTGTCGGGGTCCCACAGTGTCTGTATAGTGCGGTCCATTGTTGGTTCCAGGCCTGAATAGTGCCATAGGGGAAGGTGTGGCCAGTAGGGTATGTCGCATTTCACTCTCTTCAGGATCTGTGCCCATGCTCTCACTGTAGATTCCATTGGGTCGGCCATCAATTTTTCTCTGGGTGCCTTGGCAAATATCATGCTCTTAAGGTTCAGTGGTGAGGCAGCAAACTCTTGTGCATGTATGTGGGCATGTCGCTCTGTGGTGTTGGCCCAGTATTTTGTGAAGTGTGCTTGTGCTCCGTAGTAGTATAGTTGGAAATCTGGCGCTGCTACGCCCCCTATGTCGAAGTTTTCGCATAGTTTGGACCATCTGAGTCTAGGTGACCATCCTCCCCACACAAAGCAAGTACTAAGTTTTTGCAGTGTGTCGAAGAATTTCATACCTGGCCAGATCGGGATTCCATTGAATAGCAATTTTGGTACTATCAACATATTCAGGGGGGAAATTCGCCCATACAATGACAGCTGCAATTTGGTCCAGGCGTTAAGTTTGCATTCCAATTGTGTTAGGTAAGGGGCGTAGTTGTTGGTGTATAGTGTTCTTTTGTCTGGCACCATTATTATCCCTAGGTATCTTGCTGTGGTGGGGGACCAATGCAGGTCGCCCATAGCTGCTGACTGGCTTGTTGACTCAGTGAGAGGAATTACTTCGGACTTGGCTTGGTTAATTTTGTATCATGACTATCTGGTGAATTCAGTGATATCCTGCAGCACCGGTGGCAGGTGGGTCTCTGGGTTCCTGATGTACAGCAGCGTGTCGTCTGCACAGAGCAAAATAAATTGAGGTATTTCCAGTATGCGGATCCCCCTCCAGGCATGGTTGTGGCGTAGCCGTGCTGCCATTCCCTCTATTGTTAGTGCAAATATTAGCAGGGAGAGTGGGCAGCTTTGTCTCGTACCTCTGCCTAGGTTGAAGGCGACCAATATGGTTTTGTTGGTGCGAACTCTGGCCGTGGGGTTATGATATAGTAGTCGAACGCTTTTTCCGCGTCTAATGAGACTGCCACGGCCTGCACCCAGTGATCCAGTTGAGATGCGATGGCGAAGAAGCGTCTAAGGTTCAGGGCGGTTGAGCGGCCTGGTATAAAACCTGTCTGGTCAGGGTGCACCAATTTCGACATGTAGGGGTTCAGCCTATTGGCTATGCCCTTAGCAAATATTTTGGTGTCCACATTGATGAGGGACAGTGGTCTGTACGAGGATGGGGAGTGAGCTGGCTTATGTGGTTTCAGCAGCACTTTGATAATGGCCTCTCTCATTGTCTGTGGGAGTGTTCCGATTTCCATGGCTTTGTTCCATACCTCCAATAGCTGCGGGGCCAGTTTGTCTGCATATATTTTATATAGATCCGTTATTAGACCATCTGACCCTGGTGCCCTACCGGGCCTCAGGTCTTTGATTGCTTGTTTTATTTCTTCGAGGGTAAGGGGCAAGATCATATTACCACTGTCTTCCGAAGTGAGTTTTGGGAGGGGGAAGGAGTCAAGGTATCGTTGCAGTTTTACTGTTGTTACTTGGTCTGCATTCGCGTAAAGGTTATTGTAGAAAAGTCAAAACACATCGTTGATTTCTAAGTGGTCCAAGTGGGACGAGCCGTGGTTGTCCGTTATGCTGGTGATTTGTCTGTGTCCCTGTTCGTATTTAATAAGGTTTGATAGCATCTTGCCAGATTTGTTTCCCTCGCCATATTTCCTGGCTCTGATTGGTTGGACGGTGTACCACACTTCCTGTTCTGCCAGTGTCTTAAAAGTGTTGAGCTCACTGGCCACCAGGGGGCGCAGAGATGAACACACTCTCAGCGTGAGCTCTGTCAGCATCACCCCAGAAGATGAGTTGAGCCCCCTCTTCCTGGTACCCCCCCGTGAAAATTCGACGAGATAGTGTTGGCGGAACACCCCCCCCTCGGCCTGGGAAAAATCCCGAGGAGAAACGGACCCCCGCACCCTCTGAAACAGCCGGAGGAAGAAGGGCCCTCGAGACGATGCCACCACACAAGCAGGCAGCGTGTCAACGAGACCCGAGGCCCCGCGAGTAGGCCCCACGGAGTCGCACTATGCCGACAGGGACCAGCTTCTGGCCCACACGAAGAGAAGAGGAGGGCCAACACCCTCGGTGCCCGGAGACAGCATCCCTGAAAGTTGCCATGCAGAAGATCTACTGGCCTACCATCCCCCCGACACGACTCCCCGGAGGGAAGCTGCCGCAGAGCCACGTTACGCGGCGTGGAGATCGCTTCTCTCTGAACTCCAAGACACACAGGTACGTCGCCGACCGCCACGGACCCCACTCCTCAATGATGACTGGGCTGAACCCGAGACTAATCGAGACCTAGACGCCCGCGTGTTGTGAAGTGTGTAGAGGTCCGGGTGGATGCTTTCTGCTGGCCTCCTCTATTGGACACCCTCGCCCTCACAGGAACTGTCAACAGGGACCTGCGTTGTCCTCTGCCCTATCCCGGCACCTCAAGTGGAGCAGCGTGCACTTGCGCCCAGACCCTCGGGCCCGCACCCAGACACGAACAGGGGAGTGGGCCACAGTGCGGACCTTGGACGGCGCGGCAGACACCCACACCCGGGCCGCCCCCCGCCCCCAAGGGCCCACAGTGTGACACGGACGAGGGAGTAGACCACGGTGTGAACCCACGACGACACGTGTAATCCAGCAACAGCGGTCTCCGACCTTTCGGTGACCTCTCAAGGGGGCGCATTACTTCATTACACCCTCACCATCGTACCTCTGCTGGAACAAGGAGGCCTTAGACACCGTTCTGCGAAAGAATCCTACGGCGTTCCACGGCTGATCACGCTCGCCGGGGCTCCCTACGACGTACCAGTAGCAGATACCATTACCATCCTGTTCACCCCACGCACTGCCCGTTCCACCCAGCCATCGGAAACGCTTATGACCGCTAAACACAGGCTGTTGCACTTCGTCTACGCCCCTGCTTCACCTGCACCTTCTGAGCTCCCAATGGCGAACAGCAACACCACGGGGAATGACCTGGCGGCGGCGACAAAAGGAGACACTGCTGCCCTTCTGGGTGAAATAAAGAACTTGGGCACTAACATAGGAGGCAAAATAGACAGGATTACGCAGCGACTTGACAGCATGGAGGATAGACTCGAAGGAGTGAAGAACAATCAAGCCTCCATTGATACTCTGGAAACACAGCATCGATCATAGGATGACGGGGTTAGAATGCCGAGAAGAGGACTTTAAGCTTAAGCTTGATGATTTAGAAAACAGAGAGAGACGTAACAATATCCGTATTTTTGGTATTCCGGAAAGAGTAGGCGAAACAGAGGCGGACCTCAAGGAAACTGTACACAATATTATTAAGCTTCTCACAGCTGATGATGAGGTGGACAAACCAATCACGGAACAAATTCACAGAGCGGGAGGCCCCTCGGGCGGACCACGATCCGTCCTGGCCCGATTCCACCGCTTTCGGGACTAGGCCCGAATCCGCGAAAAAGCCAGGAAAAGTGACACAATCACACTAGGAGGATCCCAGATTGCGATCTATCAGGACTTATCTGCGCTGACGCTGGCTCTCAGAAGGATGTGTGGCCCCCTCACTAAGAAACTTGAGGAGAAAAATGTCAGATACAGGTGGGGCTACCCTTTCTCGCTAACATTTGTATACGAAGGAACCAGACATAGACTAAGATCCGAAAAGGAGATAAAAGCATGCATCTGCGACCTTCTTGGCCCTCTGACGGCGATCCTAATTGAGACGAGAAACAAAGAGAAGATTGAGAATGGCATACTCAGGGTGCCCGGAGGAAGAGGGTGAAGGGATCGTGGAAATTCCAAAGAGGCAACCTTTCCCCAGAGGGGGAAAACTGAAGACTTTGCAATACCGGTAAGATCAAACCAAAGCAGTGAACTATATTGCACATGTAATAAGTGTTGACATTGATACAACCCGCGACCCTAACGATACAATTAGGGGGGGGACCATGAAAGGGCTCAACTCAAACAATGATGGCATATTTGGACAAGGGGCGTGATGTAACGGCCCCTATGGGTGGTTCGATACCGACTCGGTGTCCTTGCCCGGGTACGATCGAACACCACCAACCGGAAATGGGTAAAGAAAAGGGGAAATACAAGAAATGGTTAAAGAACTTTGTAATGGTCAATGCAGTCGGGATTCTCATCAGAAAGGGCACTGAATTTGAACTCACCAAGTCATGGTCTGATGTAGAGGGCAGAGCACTTCTAGTGAGTGGCCACATTGGGAAAATAAATGTAACCATTGGGACCCTCTACTCCCCAAATACAGGGCAATCCACATTCCTCACTAAGACTATCCCGAAGATTCTACTCGAGGCGCCCAGCCATGTCATTCTAGGTGGCGATTTCAGTCAATGGGCTGATCCTGTCAGAGACCGTAAGCCCGCCAACCCCAATGTAAAACTCAACGACAGAACCGACCAAACCGGGCTTGCTGCCATGATGAAAACGTACAAACATGAGGGATGTGTGGAGAGATCATCACCCAGACGAACAAGGCTTCACTTTCTACTCCACCCTCCATAATACATACACCAGAATCGACTACCTATACGTAACTAACAAGCTCGCAGAGATGGTATCACATTCAGAGATTACCCCAATCTCTTGGTCTGACCACGACATGGTCCGCACAGACATCCAATGGATAAACTTACCTGTCAAGAGTGGAAAATGGCGATGCAATGAGACCCTCTGGAAAGACGTGGCCTTTAAGGCTGAGATGGAGTCTGAAATCACGCAGTTTTTCGACCCTAACGACAATGGCGAAGTATCTAAGCAAACTGTATGGGAAGCCGCTAAAGCCACCTGGAGAGGGATCCTGATAAGGGAAGGTGCGTTGAAAAAAAGAGAGAGAAACATTATTGAACACAGGTTACGAACTGAAATCACTCAGCTGGAGTCCAACAACTGGGGAGAAGCAGAATCCGACCGAGCAAAACTGAACGAAGCAAGGGGAAAAAGAAAGAAACTGAAACTCTTAGAACACGAACAGATTGCACGCAAGCTGAGATTTTTGAAGCAAAAATTCTATGAGAAGGGAGACAAGGCAGATGCGCTTCTTGCCGCCAGGCTCTGAGAACAAAGAGCTGAACGAAGGGGACTACATATATCCGATGACGCTTCCTCCAATTCACGCCCTTGCCCCACTATCCCAGAAAGCTTTGCCAACTTTTATGAAGCTTTATATTCCTCAGAGTCAGATCCCGACCAGATCCAGACGGCTACACAGTCAGATTCTACAAAACCTTTAGTTCTCTCCTCACCCCCTTCTTAACAGAACTTTTCAACAAAATCATCGATACTGGTAAACCCCCCGACTCCTTTGTCAGGGCTCTCATCACAGTAATCCCCAAAGATGGGAGGGACCCGACAAAATGCAGCTCTTACCGTCCCATTTCACTACTCAATTTAGATGCAAAGATCTACGCAAGGGTACTGGCTGCAAGGCTGGAAACATTAATGCCCCAACTTATACACTCTGACCAGGTTGGGTTCATACTGGGGAGACAGGGGGCCGACACAATGCGCAAGACCCTACATTTGATTTATGCATCCCAAACCATGGGCAACGACCCTACTCTCCTATCCATAGACGCAGAGAAAGCTTTCGATAGGGTCGAATGGGGATTCCTGAAAGCGGTTGGAATGGGCCCGAGGTTCAGAAGGGCAATACAAGCGGTATACACAGACCCTAGAGCGACAATATTTGTGAATGGTGAATATTCTAGATGGTTCAAACTGGAAAGAGGGACTCGTCAGGGGTGCCCCCTCTCCGCTATCCTCTTCGCCCTCTCCCTAGAGCCCCTAGCGATGGTAATATGGACTGACCCAACAGTGGAGGGTATTCACCTGGGGACGACAGAATATAAAGTGGCACTTTACGCGGATATCCTCCTCCACGTCACCAACCCTATGACCTCGGTCCCCCGAGCTCTCTTCCTACTGGATGAATATGGCAAGCTCTCGGGGTTCAAGGTGAATTAACAGAAATCTACCCTCTTCCCACTCCAAAGTCAGGAAGGTCAGGAAGAGGCTAACAACACCAATTTTTCCACGCTGGGTCTCAATATTGAACACGCAAAACTGCGATACCTAGGGATATTGATCACTAAACATCTTGATGATCTTTATGAGGCGAACTTCCCTCCCTTATTATAGCAGTTCCGGACCGACCTGGTGAGATGGGAGAAGCTCACAATTTCATGGCTGGGTCGACTCAATGCGATCAAAATGGTGTCCCTTCCCCGATTCCTGTACCCTTTCCAAATGCTACCGATCAGAATCCCAGCCAGCTTCTTCGTTGACATTAAAAGGGCCATCCTCATATTTCTCTGGCAAGGAAAGAAAGCAAGGGTCTCGTATAAGACTCTAACACTCCAAAAAGAAAAAGGAGGCGTTGGCCTCTCAACCTGCAAAAATACTACGAAGCTTCCCAACTTAGAGTCCTGATCCCCCACCTACGCAACCTCACGAGCTTACAGTGGGTCACCATGGATAATCATTACTTCGCACCAGCCACGGTGTCAGAATGGCTCTGGTCCCCAATGCGGTGGATCTCCAGGAAGATCAAAGATCACCCAATACTCAATACCATATGGGACATTTGGACTCCGGGCAAGAATATGCTGAACATCACCACATGGCCCGCCCCTCTGAGCCATCTATGGTCACCCGGAATCAACAACCACATCCCGAATGTTGAAAGGTTCCAAACATGGTACGAAGCTGGGCTAGAGAGAGTTGGACAACTACAGAGAAAGGATTCTTTTATATCCTTTCCAGAATTAACTGAAGCCCTCGGAATTGGCCCCCTGTCCACATTCCACTACATTCAAATAAAAGGCGTTTTGACAAGACCGAGGTGGAAACAGTAGCTGATGAGGGACCTCACACCCTTCCAGAAGATATTGGACTCGAGAACAGAGATAAAAGGCCTAATATCAGCGATGTATAAAGAATTGATAGAAAGCGAGGGGGGAACACTGACCTATTGAGAAACAAATGGGGAAGAGTTTTGGGGAACCATATGCAAAGCAGCTACGCAAACTTCCATTGAGAACCAATACAGACTTCACGCCATCAAATTACTCCATAGGTGGCAATATGATCCCATCAAACTATCTAAGATGTTCCAAACTACCAGTCCCTAATGCTGGAGAGGATGTGGAGAAAACGCAGATTACTGGCACATGTGGTGGAGCTGCACTCATGTAACAGTCTTCTGGAACAAGGTCCTGGGCTGGATAAAAGAAATCGACGGCATCACCAGAACGTTAGACCCCTATTTTATTGTATTTGGCCTCGAAAAAAATGATGACGACTGGACTAGAGGGGGAGACCTGACCCCACAGTTACTGCTAGTAGCTCCAGCCGTACTTGTTACGAAATGGAAATCAACTTCACTGCCCACCAAAAACGAATGGGCTAACGTTGCCATCAATATATGCATAATGGAGCATGTCACAGCATCTCTCCATGGAAGGTTAGCGCAGGTAGAGGTCCTATGGATGGACTACAAAACCAAATATCTCCCCAACGGACTCTATCGAGGTCCACCATCGACCCCTCCCGTGTAAACCTGAAAATAAAAATAGGAAGCGACCGCTATGATGCATCACCCTACTCTCACCAATGAAGCTGTCACTTTGACAAATGAGAGACCATGACTGCCATTTGTAAAACGTTGCAATGATCGAACTGAATGCTGCATGACCAACTGGGGGGTCGGGGGTGGTACGGGGGAATGGTGAAGTTGGGTAGTCATACAGGACTTAATCAGAGACAATGGGCTCGTCAATACGAGCATCTGCTGTTATTGAGCTTCACTGATTTGTCTTGTATATCAAAGCCTTAAAGTGTTTTTTTTTCTGTTTTTGTACCATGACTTCTGTTTGTAAACTGAATAAAGACAAATTAAAAAAAAAAGTGTTGAGCTCCTCGTTTAGCGTGAATAGTGTTGTTGCGGTAGGAGATTTGGTGTATGCTTCCTCTGTTTCTTTAATTTGGGTCTCGGTTAGGGCCAGTTGGGAGCGTATATCCTTCAGTGTGCCATGCACTTTGGAGATGAGGTGCCCGCTAAGCCATACCTTAAAGGCCTCCCAGATTGTGTGACTCGATTCCACTGTGTCTTGTGTCTTGTGTTGCGGTCGAAGAAGTCCTGCACTTCTATACGGTGAGGTTCATGTACAGAGAGGTCTTGTAGGAGATCGGGGGCATCTTCCACAAGCGGTGCTCGGGGTTGGGTGCGCCTATCTGGATTTCGAGGATCACTGGAGAGTGGTCCAAGAGTGTCCTGGGTAGTATCGTGCATTCCTTTAATTGCGCCGTACACCGTGTGGAGCAGAGCCAGTAGTCTATTCTGGAGCTCGACCCATGAACATGAGTGGAATGTGTAATCTCTGGTGGTGGGATGCATTTCCCTCCAGGTGTCCGCCAGTGGGACCGTGTTCATGGCCTGCTTTATGGTAAGTGCTGCTTTGGTGTTTGCTCGTAGGTCCGTGGATGTCCTGTTGAGGGCAGGGTCTAGGATGGTATTGAAGTCTGAAGTCCCCTCCCCATATTATTATTGATTCTTCTGCGGGAGATATGAGGTTTACAATATGTTGATAGAATTCCGGGATGTCTATGTTGGGGCCATATGTGTTTACGAGTATTAGTTCCTGACCTTGAAGTGTGCCCCAAAGTATGACGAATCTACCGTCTGCGTCTATCTTGGAGTTATGGACTTGGAGTCCCATCTGTGATGTATTAGGGTCAGGTCCCCTCGCGATTGAGTCGAGTAGTTTGTAGTGTATATCTGCGGACCCCAGGAACGGCCCAAAGAGTTACCCATTCGTTCCATGGTGTGTGTTTCTTGTAGTAGTAGCATGTCTATTTTGTGCCTGTTGGCATACGCTATTACTTTCCTGGCTTTGATTGGGTTAAGGAGTCCCCTTACATTCCAGGATAGCAATCTGGTGCTTTTAGTTATTTGATGAGATGCCATTATTTCCCTTATGCGGCTTGTGGACAGATGTTGTAGTGCTTCCGAACTCTTTTCCCTCTTGTGGCGATGTCAGATTTTTTGTGTTTTTATTCCAGTTAACTGTTACCAGACCAACTTTACGGTGGTGCGGTTCAACATTACTACCGCACTTTATTATTGAACTCGGGCAACAGGCCTGTTTGTTCCCCCACCCCCCAGCCTCACCATCCCCCCAAACGCGCAGTGTCTCCCAAACAACCATTTGCGATTTGCAGAAAAACTAGAAGGTGTGAGGGGGGCTATGTGGCCCATCCTCGTCTCCGGGACTGTAGTTTAGTGATCATGTGGATAGGCACAGTGCCACCCCAACTGCCAGTCACGGCGGTGGGATCAATGACTTGTCCTGACCAGTGGTTGGAGGAGCGTCGGTCAGGTCCCTTTGGGTACCTCCGGAATATGCCTTTCTATGTATGACATAGCTTCCTCTGGTGTGTCGAAGAATTGAGTCTTGCCCGCATGCTGGATGCGAAGCCTTGCCGGGTACATCATGGTATATATTGTTTTGCGGTCTCTCAGTGCTCTTTTTACTTGGTCAAAGGATCTTCAGGCTGTCTGCACCCCCGTCGAAAAGTCTGGGTATATGTGGATTCGGTTGGATTCAAAGGAGAGGGGTCCTTGTTCGCGTGCCAGTTGGAGCATCAGATCTCGATCACGGTAATTAAGGAGGCTTGCTATTATTGTCCATGGAGGTGCCCCTTGTTTGGGTGGGGGTGGTAAGAGCTCTGTGCACCCTCTCAATCAGGAATTGTTTGTAGAACTGTGCCTCTGGGAATAGGGAGTGGAGCAAATCTTCCAGGAATTGTTCCATGGGAATATTGGATTTGCGTTCCGCCACACCGACCACCCTAATATTATTGCGCCTCGAACGGGATTCCAAGTCTTCGCACTTGTTTTGAAGTGAATTGACGTCTTTTTGGATTTTTTCCATGGATTGGCCCTGCATAGTAGCTGTGTCTTCTAGAGTGGAGATCCTGTTTTCAGCCTCAGTGACTCTGGAATTAACTTTCCTTATATCGGCACGGACGGAGGCTATAGTTTCCTCTATGTCGTCAAGTTTGGTGCTGATTGCCGCAAACCCTCTTTCCATGGCGGCCATGTATGGGGCCATTTCTTGTGTACGGGGGTCTGTGGAGGGTATTTTGGTGGTTTCTGCGGGGTCGTTGTCTTGTTCCTGGCTTGAGGAGTTAGCAAAGGCATCCATGGGGCCCCTTTTTTTATCCTTATTTTTTGCCCCACCTACCATGTTTGCGGGGGGTGGGCCTGCTGATCGAGTTATTGATGGATGGCAGATCGGTGAAGGTTGTGACTGGCCGTGGTGGCTAGGTAACAGGGGGTAGAGATTAAATTTTGTTTTTTGCCAGCGAATAGATTCTTCACCTCCCCAGTAACCAACCCAGCTCTGGGTAATTTCATAATTATAGTTCTTGTGTTGGCAAGGCAGCGGTGGTTCCTGGGTTATGGGGCTATTGTGTTGCGTTGAGGAGGTTGTGGAGGGCCCTGTATAATTGCAAGAATGCACGTACCTTGTGCGTTGGGGTTCGCTGGTCTCCGCCTCTCCCCTGGCGCCAGGGAGCGGGCCAGCCCATGGGATGGTTCAGGGCTATGGGGACCACTGGCCCGCTTCCACCCGGCACCAGGACGAGACCCGGAGTATTGTCTTAATGCCCACAATGGTGGGGTATTATGTCAGTGTCCCACATAGACGGTGCGGTCTCTCCTCGAGCCCCGGCCCGAGGAAACAGGTAGGTGGAGGGTGGTGAGCCGGGCCACAGGGGTTTGCAGGTGAAATCCTCGAGGGGGCTCCCTGGCACGGCATCAGGATGCAGGGAGCCGCGGGCTCAGGCGATGTGCCGCCCCTGTCCAGCCGCAAGACGGGGAGACAGGCCGGGTCCAGTGGAAGGGAATGAGGGGACACTGTGCGGCGGGGACAGGGCCACTGAGGCCCGGGCTCTGGGCTATAAGGATCCGTGCGATCACCTCCACCCAGATCCACAGTGCCCGAGGGGGCCGTCAGCGCTCACAGATGCAGTCAGCGGGGGGGAGGGAAGGAGATTCGCCGCCACAGGGACACCTCATCAGGGGTTTAGATCAAGCGGCGAGCAGAGTGAGGCTTCCTGGGGCTTCGGTGAGAGCTGCCTCCAGGCAAGGAAATGGTGCGAAGACCCCGAGCCGCTGGATGGGGGATGCGCCCGCCTCCAGACGGCGTATCTTCACGTCGGGTGTGCGGATCACCTCCAAACTTGCGCCAATGTCTGACGGAGGGGTTTGGACACCCTCCAAAGATTTGGATTCTTTGGGCAGCACAGTCTATCCGCAGGATTTTCCAGTACAGGAGCTTGCTGGTCCCGGAGCTCTGGGGCTAGGCGGCCATCTTGATCGGCGCGTCACAGCGCCCCCCTCCTTCTTCACTTAAAGGAACCCAAAGCATACTCGGCTGTGCAAATTTTTATCGCCAATTTATTCCAGATTTCTCACGGATAGTCCACCTAATCACATTGTTACTAAGGAAAAACAACAAATAATTCCAATGGACTGAAGATGTGGAACAGGCCTTTCAAGAATTCAAGAAAGGATTCACCACTGTGCCAATTTTATGACATCCTCGCCCTGATCTCCTCTATGTAGTGGAAACTGATGCTTCCAGTGTAGCTATAGGAGCTATTCTCTTTCAAAGAGATCCAGAGACAGGCCAATTACACCCTGTGGCCTTTTGGTTACGTAAGTTCTCACCACCAGAACTTAACTATGCAATTACAAAGAATTGTTGGCAATAAAATCAGCCTTCAAAGCCTGGCGGCAGCATCTATTAGGTGCCAGACATACCATCACAGTAATCACAGAAACCTTCAATACCTAAAGTCAGCAAAAGCCCAATCGTCACGACAGTTGCGGTGGGCTCTATTCTTAACAGAATATGATTTCAAAATAACATACTGACCAGGAGTTCACAATGGGAAGGCTGATGCCTTGTCTCGTATGGGTGTTGAAGAGAAAACGAACAGTACCCTGGACCCTGTTGCCATCATCCCAAGTGATAAACTACTGGGACTCACCACCACATTGACTCTGAGTGAACTTCAAGATAAGATTCGAACATTAATGAACCTTGTGATCTTGCAGAAATGGAATTCCCAAAATGAACATCACACAGTTCTGGATGGATTTCCCTACTTCAGGGAACGATTATATCTATCAAGTAAAGATCTGCAAGAATGGGTCATGTCTGGTTATCACGACTCCCTGATCGAAGGCCATCTTGGAATTGCTAAGACTCTAGCCAAGGTTAAACAGAATTATTGGTGGCCAACCTGGCGTAAGGACATTGCTCGATTGGTTCTATCCTGTGGGATATGTGCACAGAATAAATCACAAAAACAGAAACCAGCTGGCCTCCTACAAACACTGGATATTCCACCGGGTCCCTGGTATAGTCTTTCCCTTGATTTTATTATGGATTTACCTCTCTGTCAAGGTTTTAATACCATTTTGGTGGTTGTAGACCTGTTCTCTAAAATGGTACATTTCATTCCATTCAAAGGACTTCCTAAAGCTACCGGTCTGGCAAAAGCATTTCCTGAACAGATTATAAAACTGCATGGTTTCCCCTCAGTCCTAATCTCAGATCGTGGAAGCCAATTTATATCCAACTTCTGGAGGAAATGTTGTACCATGGCACAAATCGATGTTCAATTATTCACTAGCCATCACCCCCAAACGGATGGACAAACAGAAAGAACAAACCAGACATTAGAACAGTATCTACGTTGCATGCTGCATCAAGTGGAGGAGAATTGGAAAGACTTGTTATGGATATCGGAATACGCATACAATAACTCCATACACACCAGCATGGTACAAAGCCCGTTCTACACAATATACGGAAGACATCCACGTACATCTGAACTCGATTCCCCCTCGACCTTGGAAATGCCAGCGGTAAAGACTCTACACACAAGCATAACCCAAGCCTTCACAAGGGCAAATGAACATTTACTGCAAGCCAAAGACAGACACAAATATTCTTGGACGGGCATCAAAAGAAAGCTCCTGATTGCCAAGTTGGAGACGAAGTCTGGTTGGCATCAAAACATGTGCCCATAAAAGGTACCCGGACTTTTCGTCCAAGAT
This sequence comes from Ambystoma mexicanum, assembly GCF_040938575.1. Taxonomy (NCBI): domain Eukaryota; kingdom Metazoa; phylum Chordata; class Amphibia; order Caudata; family Ambystomatidae; genus Ambystoma; species Ambystoma mexicanum. The sequence continues at coordinate 302,178,101 of NC_090935.1, read as the reverse complement.
ATCTAGGACCCTATACCATCGAATCAGTGATAAATCCGGTGGCCGTCAAGTTAGCCTTACCACCAAGCATGGAAATGTATCCGGTGTTCCATGTGTCACTTGCAAAACCTGTACAACCAGGAACCTGAGTCTTAACACCACCAAAACCTGTGCTAGTTGATTGAGAGCCTGAATTTGAAGTTAAAAACATCCTGGATTCGAAACGTACCAGATCTAAGCTATACTATTTAGTGGACTGGAAAGGGTACGGGCCTCAAGACAGAACTTGGGAACCAAGTGAACATATTCACGCACCACGTCTGATTAAGAGGTTTCACCTGGATAACTCCACCAAACCCAGACCAGACAGGAAGGATACCATGAGAGGGGCCTTGGGGGGAGTGCTGCCATGACCACTGTGAGGGGGCACAAGTAGTGCCACAAGTAGGCTCCGACCAGAACACTGAGGGCCTTAAAACCACTGCAAAAGCGCTCCTGGAGCCAGTCCTGGCGCCTTTGGCACCAGGCTCATATGTAGGAAAGAAGGGCTGTTCAAACTACGTCCCATTTAGGTACATGGGCCTTTAAATCCAACATGGAAGCACCCACACAGTCTAGTTCTAAGAACCACACCATGCAGTCTAGTGTTTTGGGCGTGGCAGGCCTGGAACTACTTTCCCTGGTACTACTTTACCTGGGCTATATAAACCACACCCTGACTGCAGAACATGCTTTGTTTTATTCTGCAACCCGCAGTGTGACGCTCACCGTGTCCAGCTCCTGGTCTTCAGCATCTTCCTGTAATCCTGCAATAACAAGAACAAGATTATTCTGTTTTACCTGAGAAAACACCATCCAGCACTCAGCATCTCAACTGGGCTGCAATCTGAGGAAACCGAGAGAAGAAGAAACATCACTCACCTGTGAGTACTAGCTTAAGGACTTCCGGCGAACCGCTACCTCAGCTGCTGTTCGAACATTGCGATCTGCAATAACAAGAAAGGGAAAAACAATATTAGAACTCGTGCTTCCAAAACATCGAATTCCATCAGTCTTATCTGCATTCCATTGCACTACGCCACGCTTCCACCCGGAGCAGCACAGCAAAATCTGCAAAGGAAAAGAGACATATTCAGGTTCGCTTTCAATATTAAACAACCACACAGCGCTGTACTTACCTTAACGGATGCCGGGGGCCTGTTTTTCATCGCGCTTTCATCCACTCGCAGCACCACAGCGGCCTGTGAGGAGGAGAAGAAGAAAACACAGGTTAACTTTAAAAGACAATAAAGGTGCTGCGCTTCGTGATTTCTCTTACCTAGAAAACGTGCCTCTCCATCCGGCATGCCAGCATCAGGACCTTCGCACCTGAAAAGAAGGAAATAAAGACATTAACGAATTCCCACCATAAACAGAAAAAAAACTTACAATTACCAGAAATCCCTGTATACGAGCAAGTTCGGGGTCACAGCAGGCCTGGGCCCAAGGGAGGCGTACTGCACCAGTGAAGCAACTCGGGCAGCTGGCCAACAAACGTCAAGCGCCAGTGCACAAGAAACGCAGGATGGATAGCTCACCGTACAAATAACTAAGATTCATTATTCAGCACTGGGCAACTACGCATCCAGGGTTCCAGATCTCAGAGCCTTCCAGACGCCCCTGGGGATATTAGGTGAGCGTAACAGTTACTGTCAATTGCCTGACTCTGCTTGACCCTTGTGTTGGGACATGTCAGGTAAATGGCTCTGGTGTTAGACCGTTGTCTTTCACTGTGTAAGAAAGTGTTTGTGTCGGAAAGGAGGTAGGGGATTTGAGCTTCTAAATACCCTACAGGGTAGGACAGGGTAGGATGGGGAACAGGTATTACAGAGACTGGGGTACCGCATCTCACCCGTTGAGTTCCCACTTCCAATCCCTGAAGACCCCTCATCCAGGTGATCCTCCCCCACTGGTCCACCCCCAGTAACTGGATCCAATAGCGATGGCCGTGTCCTGGCCACCTGGGTGACAGATCTCAGGGGTCTAGTACGTGAGACACCTTCAGGTTTCTCACAATATGCTAACAGCAATGGAAGGAGGTGTGAGCTGCAAGATCGGGAATTCTTGCTGCACATTTGCACCCCCCGGAGATGCGGAGAACGGATTGCTGTCTCATATCTTTGCAGCAGTACACAGTCTGGCAGTCCGCATGAAAAAAGAAGTTGGAATCCAAGGGAATGATTGGTTTGACATCACATTCGATTGGGCCCAATCCTGTCTAGGATCCATTGTGAAGATGCTGGAACCTGTCATTGTGTTCATCTTGGTCATCTTCTGCACCTGCCAAATGGGCCTCCAGTGTTGTGCCAAAGCAGTACCTATTAGCGCAATGATGATGGTGTTGATTGGGGTTTCAAAGGTACCTCACAATACAAAAGAAAGCGCAATACAAACTGACCACCCCATCCCTCACATAATCCACATCTCTTATGGAGACAAAGCAGACAGGTTGTACAACACCATTACTATACCAACCCGTGACCGAGAAAATTATGAAATGGTATGGGTTGATCTAGCAGGGGATGGGGGATGTATTGATATGACATGCACACCTAAGGTATATGTGTAAGCAGGAGAAAGCTTACGAGCAGTATATGAACATGGATACCAATAAAGGGAACCCCCACCATACGAGGAGGCTGTAGGGAGGGAACATGAGCGCATGCTTGCGGGGGAGTTTGCAACTGAAGAAGTGACGAAAGGGGGGAATGATGGGAAGGGAATTACCCCATTCCACCCCCCTAGGAGCTTTAGGGTGAGGCGAATCCCATTGGAAGACGGGTTACATGCCATAGGGTAAGGGAGTGTCGTAAGGATCCCCCATGATCATGATGTTATATGTAATTTACAATGTTCGCACAGTGAATGTCCTAAGTAATGGTAGTAACAAAAAGCAGTCTAATCTTAATGTCAAAGGCAACAGTTGAATGGAATTCAAGGTATGGGGGAAAATATTTATCCTGGCACATGGACCAAAAATACATAACGCAAAAAATAAAGTTCCCAAGGATTAGGGAACTCCCATCCCCTGCACTCTTTCACAAGCTCATAAGGAAGCCAAAGAGTTGTGGATATCTTTTTTATCAAGTATCTGTAAATAATGTAATTATTATACATGAAGAACCAGTTTTGTGTGCATATGCCAGATAAGCATAACCCAGTTCCTGTCACATAAAAGCTTTTATTACATTAGGTAATGTTGACCCACCGCATTTTCGAGATAAATACTCTTCATCAGGAGTTTTCAAATAATGATAGATCTAAAAATTATCAATTTAACACATTAATTTCTTCAAAAAAGACATTTTCCCAAACATTGTAAATCATAATATACTATAGAAGTAATTCTGTACAGGCATGTAAGTACAACCATCTAGGATCAGATTTCGCCTATGCGGCATGTATCAATATATCATGACATACCCTGAAAACCAGTTTACATTCTAGGTTAATGTTAGAAATCACATGAGCCATCCTTAATGTATGTAGTCATAAATAGTAACACAGGAGTCAGTTTACCATCAGTTCATAGTACATAACTATTATTGCTTGGATAATCCAATGTTGTTGGTCTTCTTATGCAGTAACCCTACAAGAAAATATAGAAAACCTTAGGCTCCATAGACAGCCCAAAGAGTATCCTATACATTTTAATGCCATATGCAAAACAGCTTACAACTCACCTCCCAGAGGCGCGATGTGCAACTCTTCCCCCGGCACTGCCGTCAGTAACAGCGTAAGGATCAGTGGAGATCCGTCTTCTCACTAAAAGTGAGGGATGAAAGAAAAAACTGTGTGGCTATCTTTAAATATGGTCACTGTAACACAAAGTAATATCAACTAGCCTGAAATATTAACTAAGTAGCGCTTACCATCAGGGTCAGCGCTGCTGTGTGGCCATAAAGTAGGATTTTCCAGTAATGTCTTCAGATACCAAATTCATTCGTCTGTACTAACAGAGAATGTATGTCAGAATGCAGAAATGAAAGTATATCTTCAAGAAATGTAACACCATCACCCACTAATTTTACCTCTCAGGAAAGATTTCTATGGAAAGGCTCAATGTCCTGCAGCAGCGTCTGAGGAAGGGGAACACAGCTATAATGACTGCCATTTAAATTGGCGTGTAGGGAGAGCGTGATGACGTCACGCCGTTATGACGGCTGTGATGTCACAAATATAAACAATAACCGCAGACTAAGTGAATGCGTTTCTAAATGCTTTTCAAAAAACTTTTTTGAAAGAAGGTATGTAATATCATGCCCCACAAGTTCAAGACTATAGTCAGTATCCCCCCATGCTCATGTGTGATTCTCCAATGGAGGAGAAATCCCCACGAGTGTCAATTAGGTAAGTATCTGTCAGTGTACAGAATTTAAAGGGCCCATCAAGGGAATGGTGCAGCTCCCTAATACTTTAGAGGGTATAATAAGAAACACCAAGTAGTAATATAAAATGGTACTAACGAAGTAACAATCTTTAAATATTAGTAGTGGCATATCTGCTAATCCAATAGATCCCATGTGGACACGATTAAGTATCAAGTGCCCCAATGTGGCAATATATGTGGTATCCCCGAGGCAGGGTATATCAAAGTGAACTCTAACTCTGATGCATGGCCTAGAGTTATTGTGCCCTACAGACTAGAGGGTTGTTCAGTAGATAGATGTAAATAGTTTTTCTAATGAAGGAATAATGTGTAAGTCTTGTAATCTGTTTTAGCCTAATTCAGAGACTACCAAATCCAAAGAGGACGGTATTAAAGTTGCCCCCCTATTGCCCTACATCAAAAGAGTGTCCCGTATAGTCAAATCAATTCAATGGTAGACATGGTAAGCAAAGAGAAATACCCCAGTCATATAGGTCTCAATGTTGCAAAAGAGAGGTATATACATTCTTCCTTCTCTGGTTTTCTGTTAAAAGTGTTAATATATATGTGAACTCAAAGACCACTGCCTCAAAAGAGGGTACAGTCTAACCGGTGCTTAACTTTCAGCAAGGGTGCGAATATAAGCAGATGCCATTTTGTAGTCATGGTCGAAGCATCGGGTCTGCATGGCTAAATAGTATTCAGCGTGTTAAACACAGGCCGCAAACCTGAAAAGAGAATCTGAATAGGCGTAAGAGTTGATGAGAGAGGCCCATGCTGCTGCTAACTTCCACAGAAATCCCCCTTTGTTCTCAAATTGTTGCTAATATGTTGCTCTTAGAAAGAATGTGCCCCACAAGGCCACGAGACAGTGCTGGGAACCTTGGGGTGCGTGTTACTACAAACAGGCCAAACCAGGCCTCCGACCCCCACCCAGCCAACCACGAGTTATAAGCCCTGTCCACGCCTCAATCCTAAAGCCCCTAATTTCCAAGATACTATTTGACCCTAGGCCACCGACCATAAACCAATCAACCATAAAATATCTAAGAGTATGGTCGTCCCACCGTGACTCCACAAAGCATGATTTGTAATGCTAGGTACAGGGAGGGATACATTATAGTTCCAAAGCGACGGTGGAAGCCTTGTAAGCCTAGAAATGCAAATGGGATGAGTGAAATGTGTTTGTGCCCCTGTGCTGCCTTCGGATCTGCCAGGAGCACTGTGAAAAGATAAAGTAGTACTATTTTTGAAATGTAGCTAATTGTGTTTTTGACCTTGGTTCCCTGGAGATGATGAGCCAAGCAGACATCACGTGATGGAAGACGGACTGACTGGGCTGGGGCCAATGGCCTGGCATCCTAAATGTAGTATGCCGACCATGTATAGGGTCGCACCAACCAGCTGCATGGGTTTCTACTGTATATGAATGACTCTGTGTATGAATGACTCTGTGTCCCCTTTTACGTTTCTGCGTGCACCCTTTTTCCCCAGAACGTCTCGGCAGCAGAGTTCTCTGCTGGCGCACCTACTTTTCGTAAAAATAAAAGATGTTATCCTTGCAAGAGTTTCTTGGGCCTTTTTCCCTAGCTGGTTTTATTTTTCTGGTGTGAGTGTTTAGGGGTGTGCCTTCATCTCTTAAATACAATACCCTATCCATACCTCTATGCCCAATCTTACCACACTCTCTCAACCTATCATTTCCCACTCCCCCCCTGCTTCCCTCCACCCTGATCCCTACTCCCACTACCACCTTGCACTGTCTCCACAGCCTTCTACCATACAATCTCTCTATCACTCTCACCCTCTCTATCTAATGCCTCTCTGCACTCCTCCCGCTCTATCTCTCTCTTTCTTTTTACCTTTCTTTCTCTTGCTCACTCACCTTTTACAGTCACACAACACTTTTCTCACACTATATTACATACAACATAGACCACGGTTTCCAACAATCAATAAATCAGCGGTACTCTGCTTCAACTCTTCAGCACTCTGCCCCACCATTAGTCCTCTGCATGGTCTCTCGGTGCATCTCCATACCTCCTGGCCTCACCCCTGCAACCTACAAACTGCCTTTAATTCCCTCCCTATATATATTGCTCTCTTCCTGATTCTACCCTGCTCCTTCCATTGGTTGCAGGGCTCACTGGACTCTGTGGGCCTGCCTTTCACCCAGAAGCTGGGTTACACCATTGCAAGGCTTTAAAAACCCTGCTTGGTCCCGCCTCATTTTCAATCTCTTTTTGAAAGGGTACCAACCAGGTGCTCTGGATGCTTGTTTTCCATAGGGCTTTCTTCAGGTGCTGGTGAGTTTTGTTGCTAATTCGGTTTGGGGAGGGTTCCTGTGACTCTCCTGTTCCCCGTCAGTTTCTCATTACTCTTATTTAATTTTGTGTTGCCCCACCATTCGCCCAGGGTAGTCTGGAGTTGATAGGTTGGGTGTTAGGTGTCTCTTAGCTGTTTGGAAGGAAAAACTCCACTCCATTCCCTTTCATTTCTTGATTTCATTCCCCTAGTTCCCGTCCAGTTTTTGGTTGCTCCCAGGTGCATTCTGAAAATTGCGGTCCTGAAACAGAAAAGAGCGAACACTGGCTAGATACAGTTCTGAGAGGCATCATGCGACAGAGTATGGCACTGACATTAACTTTCATGGCACATTTAAGGACTGAGATCCCTCCTCCAAGTCCCTCTGCCCCAGATCGGGAGAGGTTCCATGTCCCCCTGACACCCTGGTGTCTACTATATGTCCACTACAAATGATCTATTCACACAGGACTTGAATCCAAGATTATGTTCTAGAGCATAATTTTTAGCCCATTACATTTCAGGTTCATGGACTACACTTGAGGACCTATTTATTTATTACATTTGTGGAATGCCCAGACCCAGGCTATGACAGCATTAGTACAGTGCATTGGTAGAGGAGAGTCATACAGTTCTATTCGTATCTGTTAAACAACCAGGTTTTTACCAGTTTTGATATGCGGTGGTAGCAAGTTCCAGAGGGCAGGTGCTGTGATACGAAAGGTGACCCCACCTGTTCTCTTTTTTCTGAAGTGTGGGACCAGTAGTGTAGTACTGGAAGCAGAACTTAGTGAGCTAATATGATGTTTAGTGGAGATGGCATTGTTCAAGTAAATGAGCGCTTCATTGTGGATGTAGTGGTGTGCAATTGTCGCTGTTTTGAAGTCGATACAGGCTTTAATGGGTAGCCAATGGACTTCTCTTTTAGATGCCGAGATATGCTCTGAGCTGTGTAGGCCCAGTGCAGCATGCAGAGCTTTGTTCTGTAGCAGTTGGAGTTTAGCAAACTTAGTTGCTGTGGTGCCCATGAGGAGTACATTACAAAAGTCCAACTTGCTGATGATGAAAGCTCTAGAGAGTATGGGCAGTTGCTAGGGGAGAGATGAGTTTGGAGGTGTGGGCCGTGGCAGATGCTAGCACATCAATCTGTTTTGTCATGGGCAGATCTGCACCTAGGTGAACACCCAGCGTTTTAACATGTTTGAGGACCGAAATGATAGATCAATCAATGCAGAAGGTGGAAAATGCCATGTCAAAGGTGTTTAGAAGGTGAAGAGAGCATACAATTAGCAGCTTTGTTTTGTCATCATTGAGACAAAGGTTAAGGGAGGCCATCCAGTTTTGTATGATACTGTATGTTTTGTTTATGGTAACTGAGCCAGAAATATAATTGCCTGATATGGTATCATACAAAAATGTCGCCCTCATTTGTGCGCCCCCACAGTCACTGCGACTTTGGAGGCGCACAAAATGAGGGTGACATTTACTGCGCCCAAGCATAGCAGGGGTTGCAGGGGTGTCCCCCGCTCTTCCTGGGTGCAGTAATGGGGGTTAGGGGTTGTGGGGGGTCCCCGGTTACCATTTAGGAAAGCGGGGGACAAGTAAAAACAAATTTTAAAAAATTTAAAAAAGCACCATGCGGCGTCAGCTCCAACCCACGTTAATGGGAAGAGTGCGGGCGGCAAGCGCAGAAGTGTGCCACCCTAAATGTAAGTGGGGTGCGGATTGGGAGGGGTAATGGAGGCCAGGGGAAGCGAGCACAGTGATCCATATGATCACTGTGCTGCGCCATAACTGCCATCGGCATTTTCGGTGTCGCAGTTGCGGGCGGCGCAGTGATCACATAGACCCCTGATATGGGGATGAGGATTTGTGTATCATCAGCGAAGTTAGTGTAGATGATTCCAAGGGAGTCCAGCAGATCGAAGAGAGACTTAGTGTAGGTGTTGTAAAGGGTAGGTGAGAGACAAGAGCCTTGTGGGACTCCGCAGGGCACCACGATGTGATCGGTAGCCCCATCCCCAATGAAAACCCTTGAAGCGCAGTCACTGAGGAAGGATTTGATCCAGGTTGTGGCTTCAGGTGAGAAATGGAAGTGGGAGCTGAGGTGCTGGCAGAGTCGGTTGTGGTCAACAAGGTCAAATGCTGCAGAAAGATCCAAGAGGAGGAGTATGGCTAAGTTTCCTGAGTTAAAGATGTGGTCCATCTGGATTTTTAAGTCAAGCAAGGGCATTTCTGTGCTATGTTTCGGGCAGAAGCCCGATTGTCTGGTTCCTAGCAGGTAGTGCTGTTCAAGGTATTTTTGTACTTAGGAGTAGGCTAGTCTATCTAGGATTTTGAGGCGGAAAGGTACCTTGTAGATTGAACAATAGTTGGTGGGAATAGTCAGATCGAGTGACAAGTTTCTTGAGAAGAGGGGTGATCCAAGTAGATTTGATACTAGGGGGAACCTCGGTGGAAGTGAAGGCGCCATTTACGAAGTCAGTAATAATGGGAGCCAAAGTGGGTCCACAGAGTTTGACTAAGTGTGCAGTGCAGGTGTCACCCTTACAGTTGGAGGGTTTCAGAGCTAGTAGGGTTTCAAGGACCTTTTCTTGGGTTACTTTGGCAAACAAAAAGGGTGGTTGCGGGGGGGGGCTTTGTCCTCAGATGGGCGCTGCAATTTCATGAGTGAGGGGGGTTTGGCTGCAAGTGGTGCTTCTTATTGGAGATTTGTTTGCATAGTTGCTCAATTTTGTTAGAGAGAACAACTTGAATGGTGTAGCAACATGCTTTATGACCCTGGTTTGGAGCTGCCATGGGGGTTGGGGTTTCTAGCTCTCTTGGGATGGCAAAGAGCTCTTTAGAATTAGATCTGGCATTCGAGATTCTGGCATCATAAGAGTTGGCTTTGTGTAGTATGACAGCATTCTTATAGAAATTTGCTGATTTGGAGAGAGCTTCTAGGTTAAGTGGGGGGGGTCTCCTGTAGAGATACTCGATGGCTCTTTTGTTCCTGCGTAGGATGATCAGTTCTTCTGAGAACCAGATTTTGTGGGGTGTGTGCTTTAGGTAATTTTGCTTTGATCAGGGCATGCTGGTCCATGGTGAGGAGGAGGTTCTGTTAATAGCTCTTAGCCAGAAGATGGGGGCACATGGCATTAGGAGCGGCATGTGTGGTGAGCATGGTAGTGAGGTTGGGCCTGAGAATTTCATGTGTCAATTTGTGGGTGTTCCAGACTAGAAAAGGCTTAGAGGGTGGTGTGGTTGAGGTGGCCTGTTTGGCAAGGGAGAGTTTGAAATGAATGAGGGAGTGATCATATCAAGGAACAGCTTTGAATGACGTGGACGTGATGTTGATAGTGGTGTTAGCAGATAGAATCCAGTCCAGAGTACGTCCTTTGGTCTGGGTGGGCAGGAAATCAGTTGGGAGAACTTCATATCTCAGAGAGCTTGTATCAGAGAGGTAGCTTTCCAAGACTGCTGGGTCATTGAAACCATGATTAAAGTCGCCAAAAAGGATACATTTGGTCAAAGGTTTGATGAGTGGGTTCACCAGGAGAGGAATACCTAATTCTGGTTGGCTAGCTGTAGTAGGTTGTCGCTATAGGAGGACCACGTTGAAGGTGGACTGGGGCTCAGTAATGAGTTTAAGTATAAACATTTCATAGCCTAGGATGGGTGAGATTGGTATGCATCTGATTTGAAGGGAGGATTTTGCGACGATGGAGATGCCCCCTGCTGGGGTGTTCAGGTGATCCGCTCTGAAGATGGTATAATGACTAAAGAAAACAGAGGGCAGAGGCACTGTGGAGCCAAGATTATGTGATTGCCAGGATGTCAAGGTGGTGATTGATGATGGTGTCATGGACCTCAATGGCGTGTGCTCCCAGGGAGCATGCATTTATTAGGGCACAGTTAAGAGTTGACACATGGATAGTTGGTGGCAGAGAGCCGTGGAGGCAGGAATGTGAGATGTAAAGTGGTGACTGGAGTAGGAGGGGGATAGTACGAGAGCTAAGTCTGCTGCGCCTATGCTTGCCCAAAATGGGGAGGGAGGTGAAGGGAATGGGTGTAGGCAGGTGAGCGGCTCTCGCTCGGAGCTTGTGGGGTCTGGGGGTTACGCTGCATGGGTTAGATAAACCAGACTTTGTTTCTGTCTGTGTGCATTGCTCTGTGATATTACATGAGAATTTCTTTGTGGGTTGGTGGTCTTGAAAGCAGGCCGTCAATCTGAGCGATACATCGTGGGCAAAGAAGGCACACTCCAGAATAAAGACAACCCTCTAGGAAAATAGGCCAGAAAATAGCATTGCAAGGACAACAAAGGTTTAATTGTACAGAATACAAAATATCAGCAAAGGACTCTGCCGCTCAAGAGCGCTCTGGTTAATCTAAGGACAAGCAGAAGCTTAAAAAGTCAGGTGACGTCATATACAGTAGGAACTGGTGCTACTGATTGGTAGGACCATATAGATGGGCCTGCTCCATAGGGGATGCCAGGCTACAATTGGTTAGTTCTGTTGAAGTCAATCTGTCTCCACGTGGGTCACCTGGGCTCATCTCAGTCTTGGCTGTAGGTCAGGTTACTCGTATAATACAAAGTTACATCTAAACTAACACGCTAAGCTCCCTATTCTATCACTGTGGCATGCACCTGGGTGACACGGAAAATGGTGCAGGTGCAAGGGAGGATAAAGTACAGTCAGGCTGTGCCACACATTCAGGGCTTCATTGATACCACACTTCCAGCATTAAGATCTCCACCCGGGGCTTTTGCTGGAAGAAAAACAGTCGCACATGCGTGGATCTTTTATGGACACTTGATTTGTGTTAAGACAGGAGGGTCGCTTGCTTATCAGGGTATGCAGAGGTGTGGGGGTCAAGTCAGTGGTGTGGGCCCAGCTTAGGGCTCACTGGGTGGGGGTTAGAGGCCTATTGACAGTTTAGTGGAGCTGGATGAACATGCTGCGGCGCCTGGGGTGTCTCACACTCTTGCAGGTGCTTTCCTCTGAAAGATACTAAATGTTTGAAACAGTGGAGGGTCAAGGGGGAAGTGAACTTCTGTGAGAACTGGCTGCCTGGATTCATTCGGCCTTAATGATATTGTGCCTGGTGGACTGGATTCATGGAGTTTGGCAGGTGCAGCACGATCATACATGCCGCGCATCTCCTGATGGCGCTATAATACTTCTATATTGTGTTTAACCGTGCAGTTTCCTCCCCCTTATACAATACATCACTTCATAGGGGGATTGCCTCACCTGAAAGTGGCTAGGGTGGTGGGATATACTCATTTCCACCCCAACATTACCCCCCTTTCGTTACTACAGTAACAAATTCTTCCCCCCATATTTACACTCATTTGCGCGTCTTTCTGCCTCTTCCCATGCTGATGTTAATCGGCATCCAGGCTTTGCACATGTGTTGTAAACTTTCCCCTCTTTATGCATACTGTTCAGGAGTACGTGTCATATAGATGCACCCTCCCCCACCCGCCAGATCCACCCATACCTCTTTATAATTTTTTGGGATCAGAGGGAGGAACAATGGTTGTGTGGTATAAGTTATCAACTATATCACTGATGGGTATTGGGACCATGTGGTGTACAGGGTGGTCAATTTGGTCAGTTTGCATCTTTACTTCCTTTGTATCCTGAGACATTTTAGTATTTCCAATAGTAACCATCATCATCATTGCGCTATTAGGTACTGCTTTGGAACAACACCAGAGACCCAATTGGCACGTGCAGAAAATCACCAAGATGAACACGATGATGGGCACCAGCATTTTCACCGCCATTCCAAGCCATGATGGCACTCAGCTGAAGGCCATGGTCAACCAGTCTTCTTCTGGACCGCCACACTACAAGTACGCCTGCCAGGGCTGCTGCGCCTGGCAGGTCTGACCCTGCTGCGCGCAATGGCCACGGTAGGCAGATTTGTCATAGGAGAACCGGCACTCTTAGCAATGGTACCGGTGCTTCCGAGTCCCCATTCCTAATGGACTCCATGGGAATGGGGACTCCACAGGACTCTACAGGAATGGGGACTTACCTAATCCCCTGCTTGACTTCCCGCTCCGCTGGGAATTTTAATGTCCTTGTGGCACCTCGGAAGTCAGGTGGCGGATTTGGTGTTTCGAGGTTGGCGGCAACCCACCGGTCGCACCGGCGGGTTACCGCCAACCTCATTATGAGGCCCAATATCATTCATCCATCTGTCTTTACTCGGAGCACAGGAGTGTGTCCAATTACCTAGGATACACCTCGTACCTAGCAAGAGGCAGAGGTTCAAAAACCTACTGGTGGTGTGAGCCATCTTATCAAATAGGCCAAACATGCATATCGCTGGGTCAGGTGCAATGTGGATACCTGTGATGGTTTCTGGTGTGGAGCACAATCCTAGAATCCCTCTAGTCGAAAACAGGACCACATCATGTGCGTGAAGTCATCACCCCCACATTGTGGACATGTACCGCTAGAGTACTGTGAAAAAAGATGCAATCTATCTGGTGTATAGCGATACCTATCATTTTAGTTGGACCAGCCTAAAGTGGGAGTTAAGGGACACATCCAGTGTAAGCCTACACATCATCCACAACTTTTTATCTGTAATGTCTGTTTCAAAGGCTCTGGCTCATTTGTCGTGGATGGTGGACGTCTTACCCGCTATCTGAGCAATTAGCAGTTTATATAGGCTAGATACATTTTTCCATCATCTTCCAGTATTTTTCATGTATGTCAGGCAGGGGCTTCCCACCGGTGCGACCAGAATTCCTGGCCATAGCTTCTAGAAGACTGCCTGCAACCTATAGTACTGTAGCAAGATAAGAAGGGTAACTGGTACCTCCAGTTACTCTATGAATCTATCAGTCACATGCATATCTCCTATGGTCGTGGCCTCCATTCTCGTCTAATTGTCAATTACTGCGTTGCCAGATGTAGGAGGAAAATGTGAGCAGTTTAAATTGGGAATAATTTTACAATAAGGTGCTTCTGTGTTGGTCAACTGCATTATACTCCTCCACGCAAAAAGTCTAATTCTGACTTGGTCAAAATGAAACTCATCAGTATAGCTCGGAGCGAGTGGTAGAGATCTAATGTCACTACTCCCTGCTGCCTGCTGTGAGGTTGGCATCATGAAATGAGACACAGGCAACAGATTCAATGTGTAACAGAAATACTTGTATTAACTTAAATGTCAAGATAGTGTAACGCCTACCTTACCCTATGCTAAGGTGGGACTTCCCTACATAAAGGAACTAAGGATAGTCTGAGTCAGTGGCCCTCATTACGACCCTGGCGGATTTTTTCCGCCATCGGCGGACTTTTCCGCCATGGCGCAAAGTCCCTTTACGCCATGGCGGATGGCGGACTTACCGCCCCATTCCGAGGTCGGCGGGGCGGTAAGTCCCCATTGACCCATTTACCCTTCCCCATTCCCATTTCGGCCCCATAGGGCTCAATGGGAGTGGGGAAGGAGTTAATTACGCCACCGTAAAGTACGGTGGCGTAATTAACACCAAGGTCCCAGAGCGCCATGGATTTTTCCGCCCGCAAAAAGCGGGCGGAAAAATGACCATGGCGCTCCGGGAACTCGTAGTTGGCGGTAAGGGGTCCGCGCAGCTAACGCTGGCGCAGACCCCTTAGCGCCAGGGTCGTAATGAGGCCCAGTAAGTTCAACTTAAAAATCTGTCTGTGTCCAAAACCTATGCTTGCCCTCACCTTTAACGCAAAACCATGTAGGAATGTCAATTATTAACTAAACAGTGTTTCAAAAGTAAAGTTCTGAGCTATTTCCTGCTCTGGGCTTCTTCTTCAGCTACCCTTCCCCAAGTACAAATAAGTTCACCACAGTTTTCAAATTATCATCTCTTGATTTCAAAGTAATACGGTTCCATGCTTTTCTCAGGGTTCCCTTCCCCCAAGGTCAATACAGTCTCATCACAACAAGTTTCGGGTTTCCCTTCCCCAAGTTCAATGTAACAGTTATCACAGGAAAAGGTGTCTTCAGATTCTGTCCTCAAGATAAGTTCCAACAATCCTTCACAGCTCAGGGCTCCCTCACCCAAGCTTTAAATGCACCAGTAGTAGTTTTCCTTCTTGACACTTGGCGCAGTTATCAGACCACACGGTCCACCCAACCAGGAACCCTTAGTTCTCCTGCTCACACATAGGCTCCTCAGTATCTTGCCTCTGTGTTTCAATCTCCTTAATATGGCTTCCTTTTTCTGTGCACATTTAATGTTTTATTTTATTTCAGTGTCTTATTCACACTTCATTTCTGGTGAGCCTTTTTCCTCTTTATGCTTAGTTTGCTCAAATAGTTAGGTTATTGTCCTCTAAGCATGGTTTTAAGGTTTAATCAGTTTGCTGTACAACAAACAAAACATTTGCTTTCTCAATTTGGTTTCACTGCAGAGTTGAAGTCAAGTCTGAGAAACTATTTGAGAGTCCTCAGTTCCATTGGTTTACTACTTTGTTTCAGTTCGTTATTCAATATTACTAGATTTGGCACTTTCATTCAGTTCGTTATTCAATATTGGCAGAGTTGCTGTGCGTCACACTTAATTTGCCTTTCTTTCATTCTTGTAGCATCACAGATCCATCTGTAACTGAAGCATTTAATCCTTTGACACTGTTTTACACTTTCGCATCCTGCCCGGAGTGCCCTGGACTCTGGGTAGCTCCCCCAGTACTCACCGGTTGGCAGCGTCATCCTCCTCCGGCGGCTCTCACTGCTTTACTCCTTAGCTCTTGTTGCTGCTCCTGGTTCAGTGAGCTCTGCTCACCTGTTGACTGGAGCTCGACTGGCGCTCATAGTGTCTTCGTATCTGCGAGGCTGGACACTGCATCCTCCTCGCAGTGGCCTCGCTGCAGCTCCTTTTGCTCCCATGTCACACTGGAGGCTCCCCGTAGCTTGGGGATGTCGGACAGCCTCCCGTCTCTGCCTCAGGTCCGACCACAGCTGCCTCCAGACTCCCGAGGATTCCTGATGGTCTCTACAACAGTTCCCCAGGTCTCTCTCTCTGTCCATCTCACAGTCTCTCGATGTATACACCTGTGGTCCTTCTATAGGCTGCAGGTGTTATTCGTATACCATTATTCATTTCTGCCTGACTCTGATTAAGAGCACATGCCTGACCTTCATACATACAGGCATCTTCCTCCTCCCAAAGTGCCAAAGTGGTGAAAGGGGATGGTGTTCATTCCTCCCAGTTGCTTCTTCCTCGTCTCTGTACTAAAGTGGTGAGAGTGTGTGGTATTACTCTCAGTTGTCTCCTCCTCGTCTCAGTACTGTCAGGTGTCCCAAGAGGGGAAAGAAGGGGAGTTGAAGTACAGTAACCCTTGAAGGTCAGGGGAGGGTTACGTTGATTGTCACTGGGATAAGGGAGATACCATGTCTCCCCTAAAGGCACCCCCCTCCCAATCCTCAAGGACCCTCCACCAAGGTGATCCTCCCTCGCTTGTCCACCCCCAGGGTCAGCATCCAAAGGTGATGGCCTTTCCCTGGCCACCTGCGTAGAGGATCCAAGGGGAGTAGGAGTGAGAAAACCCTCAGGTTTCTCACAATGCATCTAGATTCTTACATGTGGATGTGATGAATCATCCAGATAGCAGTGAGCTGCATACTGGGCCTGCACCACAATCCAGTATAGCGTAAAATCCAGAGTGGTAAATCCATTCCCTATCATATGGTTTAACAAGGTCTGCCCATTTCAGGGGTACAATCCCTTAGTACTGCATATACTTCTGGATCAATACATCCAATTCTTAAAAATATTTCCACCTAGGCCAGAACAACACACTCTGAAACAGGTATAATAAGTTTGGGATCAAAACCGTTTTTTCAAACGCAATTTTCCCACCATAGTGACAGGGCGCCAAGACCAGCTATGCAGCTTAGTACTCAGATGTGTCAGGTTATCTGCCCAAGTTATCAGAATATAGAGCATCCACTTCTATGGAGACAATTTCACCCAGGTATTTAATATCACTGGGGGACCAGGTACAGTCCAGTGCATTAAGTAGCGTCAGGGTTGCCGCAGTTAACATGAAGAGTTCTGATTCACTACGATTTGTGCGAAGGCCAGAAAATTCACCAAACCTCACTACATCATGCATTGTTGGTTCCAGATTGTCTGGCGGGTTTCTGATAAACGGAAGACATCATTAGCTTACATGGATTTAACATCTTGTGTATCTGCTATCCTTACACCGCCTATGCCAGTGTTTGTGTCTTATGAGGTCAGTGAGGGGTTGAATGACTATTGCAAATAGCCACAGGGACAAGGGGCTCCCCTGCCGCATGCCTTTTACAATTGAGATTGAGTCGGAAATAAGCCCTTTAGGACAAACACAAGCCATTGATTAGAAGTACAATAGATGGATAAAGGAGATGAATCTTAGTTCGAACCCACATTAAGCATGTACTGCATACATGTATTGACAGGATACAGAGTCAAAAGCCTTCTGCCTGTTTAAGGTTGCCGCCACTGCCTGTACAGGATTTAATCCACATGTGAGTACATACCTCTACACTCCTCTCCCCATTTGGATAACCTCTATTTGTACTTTTCTTCACTTTTATTCTGATAAGTTCCCCCTTCCATTTCAGTTGTTGTTTTTTTCCAATGTGAGTCCTAACTCGATGCAGTTACACCAAGGGCCCTGTTGGTTCCGCTCTTCAGGCATTACTGTTGTGGGCCCCTGAGCCCGTTTTCACGCCTGTTTTTCTAACTTATCCACAGCCTACAAAATTGAGGTAATTTATTTCCTAATTTATTCTCTTTTAAACAACAAGGGCAACTTTACTCAAATTTTGGAGTTCGCTCCCATTATGCTTTTAAATTTAATTTAATTTTCTTTCATGTCTGCTTCCCCACAGGGTTAAACTGTTGTGAGGTTCTTTCGCCCTGAGGAAGGCAACTTTCAACTATGTAAAGAAACTATGGCCAGACAGGCGGCATTTCAGCCGAAACGTTGTTGTGATGATGTCAACCTTGATTTTTCTTGAAATATTTTTTTGACACCTACACGTAGGCAGACCTGTCATTAGGAATATTGGAGTTAGAGTTTGAGAGGATACGGTTGTTCTGTGTAGAGAAGGAAGAACTGTTTACCTTAAGAACCGTCCATATATCTTCTCTCCACTAGTACTCCATTCCTTTTTTACTTCTTCTTTGTGACTTTACAACAAAGAAGAACCTATTTTAAAAAATATTTTTTTCTGCTTCTCAAAAAAAGAATAATTGATTGTTTTCTGTTCTTTAAACAAAATTGTGAATTACAACTGTGAGTGTTTTAACAATTTCTGTTATACTTCTTTGTTATTACAACCTTTATGCTCATCAGGATTTTCTTTGTCTAAATAATAAACTTTTCAAATAACTTTCTAGAAATTTGCCCTTTTTGTTTTCAGAGAATTTCATAAAAATGCATGATACCAGAGTTTGGTACTTTTTTGAACAATTTAATCATGTTGATTTTGATACATAGCAGTAAGGGATCTACGGTGTTATTTTGGTCTTTTGTCCCCTCCTTTTCTGCTCGTGGGGCAAATCCCCCCCCTCTTTCTTTGTTTGCCACTGCCTGTACCTTCAAGTCATCTGGGCTATTATGCTGAAAAGTCTTTGTACGTTAAGTGCTGTTGAACGGCCTGGTATAAAGCCTGATTGATCAGGATGGATAATGTGTCCCATTACTGACATCAGCCTATTAGCTAGTATTTTGGCAAGTATTTTAATGTCAGTATTAATCAATGATAGCTGTCTATATGATGCCAGTTATCAACCTGTTTATCCAGTTTCAGAAGCACAGTAATAATGGCCGCCCACATGGATGCCAATAGTATTCCTTTACCGAGGGTTTCCTCCCAGACCTAAAAGGAGCTGCGGGCCCCTGACAGTTTTATAGTGTTTATAACATTCAGCATTGAGGTCATTCAAACAGGTGCTTTGCTGTGGCACTTGTCATCTATGATGTGATTCACCTCTTCAATCATAATGGGTAGCTCAAGCTGTTCAGAGGCACTCTGGGAAAAACGGTGACAGTGGGACCCCACTTAGGAACTCTTCTATATTATGTGTGGTGCATGTGCCACTTCTCAAATAGAGATCAGTATAAAAGTCACCAAATACCATATTTATTTCCCTACCTGTCTGTACAGTATGCCATGTCTTGTTATTAATGCCCGGGATACAGTTATGTCCCCTATCCAATTGTACCAACCTAGCAAGCCTCTCTCCATATCAGCTAGCTTATGCTGGGGACTCCAAAAATGTCCATTCTCTATCTGCATTTCATTTGAATCTATCCACTGCCTTCTTGACCTGGGCATTGGTCATAATAAGGGGATTAACTGATTGCTCACGTTCTAGTTTATGCAGTTCATTTTAGCATTTTCAGATATCCTTATAAATGGCTTTCTGGACTACAAGCTGAGAGTCCATAGCAATAACCTTTATAAACACTTTAAACACCTGCCATAGTGACCCCTGTGGGTCTACAGAGCATGTGTTGATGTCAACATATTGTCACAGACATTGACTTTAAATATGATATACTGGAGCGCTTGAGTTTCAAATTTCCAATGCCGAAACTGGGCCAGATAGTTCTCAAGGCTATGCTTTTAGTGTGCTGGGGAGTGGTTGGAGTCGTGGACAGTATCTAGACGAGGTAGCTTCAGCTGTAAGGGTATTTGACCATCCACAAATCGATCATCGAGAAGAAATCATGGATGAGGAGTAAAAGGTATAGTCACAGGTGTTAGGTTACAATGTACACCATACATCCAACAGTGCCAGCTTCTACGGTCGTTCCAATATCATGCAAGCTGCTTTTGATAGACTCCTCCTAAGTTGAGCCCTGGTTTGATCCAACTGCACATCTAATATGGTATTAAACTCTTCTCCCCATATTATAGGGACAAGCGGGTAAGCTTCACATATTTCAATCACCTCGGTATAAAACTGCAGGTCATCCACATTTGGGCCATATGTATTAGCCAACAATTTTCCATGTCCACCAGCCCACCAAAAGGTATAACATACCTTCCCAATGAGTCAACGTACATTTCTTGGATTGGAACAGCAGGGATTTGTGGATGACAGTCAGCACCCCTCTAGCTTGCCAACAGTAGGACACAGGTATTCCTGTGTTCCTCATGTTCTAGCAAACCCTTTAGGGAGACTATCTAACATGCGCGTTTCCTGCAGGAAAAGTAATTTTATGAGCATGTTCTTATACATGTGAAAGCAAGTTATGCATTGATATGGGGCTACTGAGCCCACGCACATTCCAGCTCTTACATATTATTTCAGCCATAGCGTAGTATGTAAAGATGAAGAAATGTGTTGAATGTCAGGTATTTTCTTTTTTTTTTTAACAAGTGTATTGTTTTCTCAAAACCATAATACAATACAACCAAAACAACATTCATATCAATGAATCATTTCACAACACATAAAGAAAACCCAATAATATCGCCATACCCAACCCACGCCCCACCCTCCACATATCAAAAAATACTATACAACAATTGAAAACACTCTAAAATATGAAGAAAGAAAGAGGAGAGAAAAAAAGGGTGGGGGGGCTTTTAACATCCTTTAACACATCCTTTCAATACCCTATAATAATCCCAAAAAATACAAAGCCTTTTTGTAATCCTCAAATCAATACCTTACTATAATACAATAATTAAAAAAAATACTTATCTCTCTTGCAGTCCTCAAATCAAACCCCTTCTATGACATATTCAAATCCAAAAAAGGCCCCCAGATCTTCTGGAATTTTGAAACCTTCAGCAGCATGTAATTTATCCATTCAATGTTGAAAATGTTGTACATTCCTTCCATCCATTTGCGCCAGTTCATAAAGTCAGCTGACTTCCATGCACTTCGTATCAATCTCTTTGCCACTGCTGCTCCTCTCATAATCCAGGTGATTTGGCTATCATTCAAGTCTTTAAGCAGTACAGTTTCCCCTAGGATCAATGTTTCAAAGCTGTATACCATCTCTTCCCCCATAACAGCATTCATTACCTTCACAATCCCATTCCAGAAATCCTTCAATTTAACACAATCCCAAAGCATATGCTCTAAAGTGCCTTTCCCCAATGCACAACGCCAGCAAATGTCAGAGTTCAATAAACCATATTTGAAAAGACGAACAGGAGTCCAAAATATTATGTGGAGTATCATAATCTTACTATCTTAATCCCCAACGTGTCAGGTATTGTCTTACCTAATGTCATTATAATATAAGAATTGATCCTTGCTGTACACATCAATCATTTCAAAGTGCAGTCTAGCTTGAATATTCTAACAGTTAACCCCGATTTCCCTCCCTGACCCTCTGTCACCACCCTAACAACTATGGTAGTGTAATCCCCAACCCAAAGCATTCCAACAAATTAGCAACTTTGCTTGGGGGAAGAAACCGCTGCTAGGTATTGGCAATGGCCTACATCTTCCAAAATCTATAAGACAGAATGCATTTATCGAACATTGAAACAAATGTGTCTTACCTAGCACAGGATCACAATACACAATCAGCATCATACATGAACGATAACATAGACTAGGCAGCTCCTTGAATCAGTAACTCGGGAGAAGGGGCGGGGGGGCGATGTCTCCTAACTCAGGACCAGGGATGTTGGACTCAATAAATATAATTGCTTCCTCTCGGATTGTGAAAAAATATGTCTTGCCCTGATATTCAAATTTGAGCTTCGCTGGGGAAAGCATGGAGAAGTTCACCCGCCTGTATCGTAGCAGTCTCTTAACCACCAGGATGGCCTTCTGCTCTTGTTAGACAGCTATAGAAAAATCTGGGTATTTGTGGATTCAGTCCCATCTAAGTCTGAGATCTCACATCTCCTTGGCTGCCTGTAGGATGCAATCCCTGTTTCTGTAATTGAGGATCCTAACGATGATAGGTCACGGTGCAGCTCCAGGTCGCAACTGCGTGGCCAGGGATCTATCTGTGCGTATGCTCCACTTTGAAGCTGGGCGATAACCCGGGATTATCCAGATCCGATATAATTGTCTTTTTGATGAATCTTCCATATTGCCTTTAAGGACACCTTCTGAAATCCCCATTTTTCATATGTTGTTTCTGCGTAATCTAGATTCCAGGTCATCACATTTCTCACGGCCTGATTGGAATTGTTTTGTGAGGGCAGATACTCCAGTTTTAAGAACAGAGGTATCATCTTCCATTGACCCACACGCGCTTCCACTTCATTAATTCTTTTATCTGTTTTCTCAAGAGGTGCAGTGACAAGAGTCAATGTTGACAGTAATGTTGTCTAGTTTGACATTGATGGCAGCGAACCCGTCCCCCATGCTAGCTGACGTTCTGACCTGTTATCCAGGGGCAGTGGTTGGTTCGTAATAAATCGTACTGGACACCATGGTAGATGCCTTAAGTGTAGATTTGGTGATGCATGCTATCCATGCTGCCCTGCTTAAGGTTTGCCCCTTTTGTCATCATTCCACTGTGAGTGCACTCAATCCAAGTGGTATTACGAGTTGAACACAAGTAACAAAGCCACAAGATATTGTCCCCTATTGTATGTTAAGGTTGGTCAATGGGGGCTGGAGAGCAAACACATTTTTAAAAACCTAGCTCAAATAGGGCTAGGGCCAGGCTCAGGCATCCAGAGCTTCAAGGGAGTCAATCAACAGTCAGGATCAGCAGAGGACCCCCAGGGCAATACAGAACCCCGCCAGGTCTCGTATAATGGATGAAGTACCTGCCCGGCTTCCCAGCTATGGCCACTGGTGCAGTGAGCAGGATAGGCAGCTGCCTGCATGAACACGCTGCGAGCCACGGCAAGTCATGGTGTGAATTCAGGCTTACCAGGTAGCGGCCCCGTACAACAGGAGATCAACGGCAGAGCTCTGCATACCCGTGCTTGCCGGAGTAACGAACGAGTAGTGAACGATTACGGCAGCTATCCGTGCCACCCAAGGGACTGGAGCACTCTTCCTCCAGCAGCGCCCCTTGAAAGTTATTTCAACAGTATGGAGGTAGCCAGATAGGGCACAAGAGGTTTTACGAACAGCCCAGGGCTCAGCACTCTAGATGAATGCAGCCATCTTGTTCACCGATCTGCAGCGCTCTCACCCCATTCTAGGATTCAAGTCCATGCTGATAACTGTCAAGGTTGTTTACTTTCTAAATTTTTACGTGGATTTCCTGTATGTCACTTGCTGCCCTTGATATGGCCAGAATATTCCATGTTTCTTGAAATTATGCCCATTCAGTTATGTTTTTTAATGCGTTCTTGGGCTTGTACTTTAGACTTTCCATTTATACATCCAGCACTACCTGTTTTAGAATGCATGAGCATCTCTCGAACAATCTGGGGAATGCTGCAATATGTATAGTTCAAATGCCATAAAATCCCGCCCTACCTCTCTGCCATGCCTGCAGTTCCTTTCATCTTCACTATGATTTATTTACATACTGTAAATGAATCATTAGCTTTGAAAGTCCCTGTAGATATATTCAGACATACAGTTTTCATAAAGCATTTCATGCCATTGGCCCTGATTCACAGAGCATTTTCCAATGGGGGTTTGCCATTATAAAACGCTTCTGTGAATTTGGCCCATTGTTTTCCAACTCTCTTTTATGTACAGGATTGAACCATTTTTAAGAGAACTGCATTGTAGCAAGAAATTGCTTTTTTAGGCGGTCTTCACAATGAATTAGCTGGCTGAATGTTCACGATAAAGAAGAATGGCCTGAAAAAGTAAACGCTGAGCTTGCCATGTTTATATTATATTCCTGATACTGTGCTAGGGGAAGCAGAACAGATGCAAGGGGCGACCCTCAATGGCGACCCTCAAATGACATCCTCAGCTTTAATTCGCATGCTCCGAAGTTGCCTGCTTCGATTTTTGAAGATTTGTGGCACATCTAGGGCTTATGATGGAGTTGTGCATGCTGAAAATAAAACGAAAATCAGTTGAACCAAACTCGAGATTCACTTTCAAAGCCCATCAAAATGTATCAATCAACCTGTATGTGCATGGAAGGCACAGAGGTGCACAGCAGAATCAAAAATGTACGGTAAAATGCACATTATTTGCTGACCCCAAAAGCCACACACACTCAACAGTCCCAATGAAGTCGTGCGTAGATGGTGTTATGTTCTGTCTCCGCGTTGCTGCGCGTGGGGAGACAGAACGTTGAGGGCCTTGGAAGTAGGCCGCAGCAGCGCAGCTCCGGCAGGAGCGAAATAAGACATGCCACACCTCCTTAGCATCTCGGCCCGGAACTGCCTCCCATCCGCGTGGGTGGGGCTTTCATTAGGACGCCCTGCGTCACCGCATTGCGGGACGCAGGGCGGATACAACATTCCTCCTTTATTTTAACTTAACATTAAACAAACATGTCAATACCGTTATGCAAATACTTAAACTACAACACCCGGGGGCCTCCCCTCTTTATAGTTCTAGTGGGGCAGACTACCACACATAGGGCCTCATTAAACGGTAGGCAGTAAGGGTTTACTGGTACCGGTAAGGGCACCGGTACCGGTAAACCCTTACCGCCTTACTACGAGGTCCCTTTGCGGGACCCGACCTTAACGGCTGGTGTAGACCAGCCGTTAAAGTTGGGACCCGCAAAGGGACCTTGTTGCTAATTACGGTACCGCAGTTTGCGGTACCGTAATTAGCCCCTTCCCCATTCCCATTGAGCCCTATGGGGCAAAAATGGGAATGGGGAAGGGCCATGGAGGAAGGAGGAATTACCGCCCCGCCAACCTTGGAATAGGGTGGTAATTCCCCTTTTCTCCATGGTGGTACCGGTATGGTACCGGCGGCAACCATGGTGCTAAACGCACCATGATTTACTGCCTACCGTGTAATGAGGCCCATAGTCTTTGAGCCGAGCCGGCGGCTTGGTGGCGGTTCTTAAACCATATGACCCACCTCTGGGGCTGGGCCCCACTGTCTCACTGGGTGCCTCACCTTCCATGTCCGGCTCACCCATGTCAGGTTCGCTCCACTGCTCCCACGTTTTGTCACCCACTTCTACCTCATCATGAAGGTGAGCGGGGTCTCCTTCGTTCGGCTGGGGTTCTTCATCTTCTTGGGGACATTCGCCATCAGTCCATAAGTTGCATGGCACCGCCTTGAACCACGAAGCATTTTGTGTTACCTGTCGGCGTCCTCTTTTTACAGTTATCATGGTTCCTTGTTTCTCACTGACAGTCCATGGGAGCGACTCGTAGTGGCAGTCCAGTTTGGACATTGTCGGGTTCCGCAGCATGACCACCTGGTTTCGACCTCCTCTTGGCACTCATGTGTGCATTGGCTCCCATTCTCCTTCTTTCGGTGCGCTCCTTGTCAAATCTGTCCGGGCTCCTTCTGGGGTGATGTGGAATGGAAGACTTTATGACTGTGCAAAACATGAGGTCGGCTGGCGGGACACCAGTCGTGCTGTGAGGGGTGACCCGGTAGTTTCGCAGAAAACGGTAAAGGTCGACTTTCCACGAGCTGGCATTTGCTCTTGATAACCTCAGCACTTTGTTGAGTGTCCTCATAAACCGTTCTACATCACCATTCGCTTGGGGCCACCTTGGCATGATGTGATGGTAACCTATGTTTAGTTCCTGCAGGTATTGTTTGAACTCCTCCCCTTGGAATGGTGGGCCATTATCACTCTTGATTGTTGTGGGCAGTCCATGCGTTGCAAACATCTTCTCCATGGCAGGGATGACCACCTCCGCTGCCGTGGATTCAACTACCTCGACTTCGGGATATCGGGAGTGATCGTCAATGGCCACCAGGAGGTACAGGCCTTCTTGTAGTGTACAAAAGTTGATGCTTATTGCATCCCATCTGCCAAGACCTCGTTCCGCTGACTGGATTGGTTCTGGATCCGGTGGAGCTCCGGTTATCTGGCATGGTAGACAGGTGTTGATTAGCCTTTCGACCTTCTCATCTATCTGTGGAAACCACACTCGGTGCCGGATTCGAGCCTTCGTCTGAGCCATCCCTTAGCGGCCTTCGTGGGCTAGCGCCACTATTCTGTCCTGCAGGCTCGGCGGGATGATGATGCGATTTCCCCTGAGCAGCAATCCTTGCTCTGTGATCGACAGGTCCTGTTGTAAGGTGAACATCCCCGCGAGGAACGCCTTTGCTTCCGCTGTCCTGTTGTGGGTGTTCTTCATGAAGGACTTCCAGTCGCCTGAGATGATGGCATCCTTTACCAGGTCGCAACACGGGTCTTTGTGTGTTTCATCTGCAATGTCATCGATGCTGACAGCCTTTGGTCTCATGGCACGCACTACCTGGCAGATATGTTCCTCAGTCTCTTCGGCTACTTGAACTTCCTGTGGAGTCGCCGCTCAAGGGTGTCTTGAGAGGAAGTCTACCGGGTTTCCACTTCCCGGCTGATAGGCCAACTCAAAATTGTACTGTTGGAGATGTAACAGCCATTTGGCTATTCTGGCCGGCGGGTGAGAGTATGTGCCCATGAAGATTGGCAACAGGGGTTTGTGATCCGTAACTGCCGTGAATCTTCTGCCATACAGATAGAGATGAAAGTGACGACACCCCCAAAGTACGGCAATTGCCTCCTTCTCAGTGGAGAGTATCGCTGCTCTGTCATTGTGAGAGCTCTGACGCGTAAGCAATGGGCCTCTTCTCACCTTCTTTGGTGACCTGCATGAGGATGGCCCCTAGGCCGACAGGGCTGGCATCCACAAATAGTTCAGTTGGGAGCGCAGTGTCATAGTACGCCATTTTTGTGTCCACGGATGACTCTTTGATGTTTTCAAAAGCTTCCTGACACGCTTGCCCACATTCCCACTTTGTGTTGAGCTTGGTAAGCTCTCGAAGGGGTTCAGAGAGAGTGGCCAAGTTCCGGATGAATCTCCCACAGTATGTGGCCATCCCCAGGAAGCTGCGCACTTCAGTGGGTGTCATGGGCGGACTCGCAGCCTGTATGTCAGCAACCTTCTGGGGGTCCGGGGAAATTCCAGTGCTGCTGAACTTGTAGCCAAAGAATGAAATTTCCGTTTTGAAGAATTCACATTTTTCTTTGTGAATGGTTAGTCCAGCATCTTCTAGTCTGCCCAGGAGCATCCATAGTCTCCTCAAGTGTTCTTCTCTGTCCTGAGCATGGATCAGGATATCATCACTCACATTTAGGACACCTGGTATGCCCCGGATGACTTCCTGAATTGTCTGTTGAAAAACTTCGGCAGCCGAAGAGATCCCAAAGCTTAAATGCTTATATCTTCGCAAACCCATGTGTGTCGAAAAAGTGGTTATGTATCGAGAATCACTATGCAGCTTTAGCTGGTGGTATCCTGCTTTCAGATCAACCTTGGAGAAAACCCTTGACCCCGTGAGATCAGCCACGATTTGGTCGAGGGTGGGCGTGATGTGGCACTCCCGCTTGATGGCAGTGTTCGGGAGGCGCATGTCTATACAAATTCTGACTTTTCCCGGCTTTTTGGGTTTTTTTGTGACCACCATCGGGGAAACCCATGGTGTCGGCCCCGTTACCTCTTCTATTATGCCGGCTTCTTCCAATGCTTTAAGTTCTTTCTCCATTTGTTCACGCATGTGGAATGGGGTCCTCCTGTGTCTTACGGCCTTTGGCTGGACCGACTCGTCAATGTGGAGTTTGATTGTCTTTCCTTTTAAACACCCTATCCCTTTTTGCAGGTTGGGATCCTGTGCCAGGATCTTCTCAACCTCTTGTGCTTCCTTAACTTGACAGATGAACTTTACTAGCCCTAGGTCTTCAGCCGCATCACCACTCAGAAGGCATTCGATCCCTGCATTTACCGCGTAGATTTTTGACGGTAACCTGTTTTCACCATGGCTGAGGGTAGTGCGGAATCTGCCAACCACCGGTAGGGGTTTCCTACAGCCATATGACAACAGTAGAGTGTCTGTGTTCTTCAGGTCCGGTCGTGGTTGCAGTGTTTGAAATGTGCTTGTGGGCATAACATTTACGGATGCTCCCGTTTGTATGGTCATCCATACCTGTTGGTTTTGGAGAGTGACCTGGCATTTGCGCCTCCTGAGCCTTTTTTTCTGCGTAGCATATCCATGATCCAGGGCTCACACCAGGTAGACTTTTCTCCCTTTCCTCCACTGCTCCCTGCCATATTCTTGTTGGGTCCCTGTGACGTCATCCCCTTCTTCCTCAGTCGAAGAGTTTGTCGTTTCGACTCGCCGTGCACTCGCTTGCTTATTTTTCTTGGTCCCACTCTTCTCTTGGGGATTTTGTGGAGGCGGTAGTGGGGTACCCGATGACCGGCACAACTTAGCATAGTGGTCCTTTCTGCCACATGCCCTGCATGTTGTCCCTTGCGCCGGGCAGTACCGCCATCCATGTCGCTGTCCCCCACACCATCCACACCATCCACACTCTGTAGGTCCCGGGATTCGTGGCTGCCATCTGGCTTGTGCGCAGTTGCCGCCAGCCTCATCCCTTGTGGACTGTCTGTTGGTGACATGGGCTTCCATGGCTGTCGTGAAGGCAGGCTGCAGTTTTTGAAGAGTCGTGCCCATGTTGGCGGCCCTGGCATGTGCCAGCTCTCTTTGACGACCCAATTCCAGAATGCGTGTTAGAGAGATGCCCTTTTCACTCAGTACCATCCTTCTCAATTAGTTAAAAATACGTAGCACCTCATCCCCCACATTTAGCAACAGGTGCAATCTAATTTTACTGGCGGTGGTTATGTCCTTACATTCCATTGCCATTTCGAATTTTTGGATCCATAGCTGCCACCGGGGGCCAACTGATGATGGATCCGTAAATGGGTCAAAAGGCTGAATCATTGCAGAGGAGCTCCCTTGTGGGCGACCTTGTGGTGACGACATTGACAGATTAGCCGCAAGTCTAGAAGGCGTACCGGGCCTGGGGGAGGACGTGCCGGTCGCCATAGCAGGGCCTCACTGTGTCTTGATTGGGTTTGTTCCCCTCACCTTGATGCGTATCCTCAGGCGTCTGTGCCCCTCTGTGGTTGAAAGTCTCAAGCTGTGGTGGATGGGCCAGCTGCGTCGATCCAGGTGCTCACCACGTACAGTTGCCGTGACCACATGTGTGTGGTGCAAGTGTGATGTCTTCCCACGTTGCGCCGTGGTGCATCTGACCCCTGGAAGGCAGTGGGTGGATGTTGCAGTACCTTGTGGCCATTCGTTGCAACTGTGTCCCCTCCAACCAGTTGGGGCCCGTGTGGAACACCAGCTCGATAGGCAGGGAGAGAGAGGGTTTGTGTGCCCCTGTCCCCCACCGGGTGTCCGAAAATTTCGTGCATCGCAGCTTATGAAAGACAGCTGGCAGAGCGTCAAACGCGTGTGCTGGGCCCCGTTTCCCTCATCACCATTGTTATGTTCTGTCTCCGCACTGGTGCGCGTGGGGAGACAGAACGTTGAGGGCCTTGGAAGTAGGCCGCAGTGGCGCAGCTCCGGCAGGTGCGAAATAAGACACGCCACACCTCGTTAGCATCTCGGCCCAGACGCAGGGCGGATACTACAGGTGGCTCAGCGGCACACAACAAAATGAAAACATTCCGTGAGAACCTAAACGCTGCACCCAACATGCAATAGAGCTGCTGTACATGCACTGTAGGATCCGAGCGACAAAACAACATGAAAAACATACAGAAAAAGTAAAATTATCTCTTGAAATGGCCCCAGCCAACAAGTATTATGGCCACGGTACATGCTCAGACCAATATAAAAAATATACAGCAAAATGAGAAATATTGAGCAACGCACAAGATGATAATCCGCAGCCAAAATGCAATAGTGCTGCAGGACATGGACAGTAGGGCCAGAGGGAGAAAAGCAAATGAAAAAAGAGCAGAAAAGTACAAAATATTCCACGAAATGCAGAAGATGATCTGTCACACCCAACGTGCAATAGGACCACCAAACGTGCAGGATGGCTGCAGGGAAAAAAAATCTAATGAAAAGTAGATTCCAAAATGAAAAATATTCTGCAAAAGCAAAAAAGTACTGCAGAATGAAATATCTACCCCAAAATGCACAATATGATCCGCCACAGCCAACACAAATCTGTCAATGGGCCTCATTCCGAGTATGGAGTATGTGAGTGGTAGTTGTGGTTGAGGGTGGTGTTTTTTGTTCGGGGTGGGGTGGGCGCGTGGTGACTGTTGTTGGGGTTGGGGGTTGGTGGTTGATGTTGGGGATGTCATTGCCTTATTGCTAGTATTAAACACACTTCAATCTTCTTCACGTTGGTAGTATCAATTTAATGCAATTTAGACAGATGCATTCATTGCATGCATGGGTGTCATGTCTCTGTTGTCAAAAATAATTTTTAATGCCCTCATGGTGGACCAATCCTCCTTCCCTTGCTTCCCCACGTAGGGCCTGGAGTGCCTAACCCACTCCTCCAGCATTTTCCTCATCAGAGCTACGGGGGTCATTGTCCTCATCTGCGGATATTGCCACATTCCTGCATATGCACAAATTGGTCCTGTACATCAGTGCACTGCCTTTGTAATGTAGGCACCTGAACCGGGATTTCAGAAGGCCAAATGTCCTCTCAATGCTAGATTGTGTTCTCGTCTGTGCATCATTATAGGCCATCTTCTGTGGTGTGGCCGGCTTTCGTGCGGGGGCCATTAGTCATGGCAACTGCGGGTATCCAGCGTCACCTGCAAGACATGAATGGACTGTGCGAGACATGGCGGTGTGTTGACCGTGGTACAAGTGCATGGTCATGACATGCATACTCCTATGTGCATGTCTTGGTGGATGGGCACAGGGCGCCTTGTGTGTATAGGGGTTGTTGGGGCATGGTCAACATGGCTACCTTGCAGTCATATGCACTGTGGGAGTCACCAGTTTTGTGTAGTCTGTCAATGATATGACGTTGGCAATGCACTGGTCAGCTATGGTGTGGCATTACGCCATGTGGGGTACATGGCTATGCCTAATTGGTTGGACGTTGACATGATTGCGTGGTGCTGCCTAGCATGGATGGATGCCCTGATTCATCACATGTGTCAAGTCTGTGTCCTGGTGTGGGTAAGTCAGAGTGCCTGGCCTATTCCGGGTGTCATTGTTGTTGCATCATGGCACTTGTGGTTCATTCAATTCACTACTTCTGATGTGCCCCATGTGCTTGTGAGTGCTTTTGCCAGTCAGGTCTGTGTGCTACTTATCCCCGAGCCAGGTGTGCCGTCCTCTGTGCCTCTCCATGTATGTAGGCAGGGTGCTGTTGTGCAGAATACGTGCGTCATGTGTCGCACCAGGATATTGGGCACAAGAGTGACTGATGGTGAGGTCGGCATCACAGGTCACTGAACGTTCATGGAGTGATATTGTTTCCAGTTGCAGTATGCCTGTTCACTTTCCTGGAGTGCTACCAATGCCACACGGATGCAGTCCAATGCCGCTATTGTGCTGGGCAAATGTGCGATGCTGTAGAACCTTGCCTTTGCTGCATGCACCTGTGCCTGGGTGGTGGGCATAGAGATGTGCTGGTGTGCGTGCATCATGTAATGTAATGTAATGTAATTAGGGTATCCAGGATTTGGTCAAGCACCTTAGAAAATGTGGGCTAAGACATGCCATACAGTGTCCCTACTGTGTGCTGGAAGGCACCTGTGCCACAGAAATGTACGATTGACACAAGCTTCAGCAGGGGGGGTGACTGTTCTGATGGAAATAGCACTCTGAAGTTGTGCCTGTGTCAGAGTGAGTAGGTCTGCGATGGTTGGACGGTCCAGTCTGTATGAAGTGACTAGTTGCCTGTCTGTGATTGCCACATGAGATTGGTGCCCTCTGCTGCATGGGTCTCCTATGCCTTGGTTGCGCCTGTCTCATTCCCTGCTGTGGTCCGGCATGCTGCTGTAGCTCAATGTAGATTAGCAGGTTGTAGAGCCCATAATCTATGTCTGGTTGTGGCTGCATGTTGCTTGGATGTGTGTTGGGGATGGGTGTGGGCCTTTTATACTCCACCTAAGTGGATCTGGTGCACCTGGGCCTTCATTTGTGACACCTATTTGCATTTACCTCCTTTGGAGGTAATTCGCAGTTTTTTAACTTGAAATATGACAGTAACAGGTTTTCGTTTTTCTGAGGTAATTCCACAGTTTTTTAACTTGTAATATGACAGTAACAGGTTTTCGTTTTTTGGAGGTAATTCCGCTCACAGAATTACCTCTGGCTCACATTACGCACATTATTGTTGGAGTTACCGCTGGAGGTGATTCCGCCCGTGGTAACTTTGCATGAGGTGTTACGTCCAAATTTTATGGTAATCATCATTTGACATAGTGGTAAAATTAGCGGTAACAGTGTTACCGCCAACATTACCACTTACCACCAAACTCGTAATGAGGCTTTATGTCCTGGTGATGCCTGGACCCTCATACAGTAGTGAGAGGCATTAAGCTCTACTGATGCATTGGGCCTCATTATAAGTTTGCCGGACTGGGAACTACGGTACCGGTAAGCTTGCCGGTACCATAGTTCCTGGACCGGCAAACTACGAGTTGTGCTTGCGGGTGCCTTTCTGCCTAGACAATGAGGCCCATTGTCTAGGTTATGAAGGGTGTAGGATCCTAAAGAGTCTGCCAACTTTATGTCTCGCCAGTGGGGAACGTGAGGTGCCAGCAGGACATGAATCATTGAATGAGTATGAAAGAATTCCGAGATAAATGGACTTACATTTTGAAAAGAATCCAGCATAATGCTAGACAGGTACTAATTTGGTGTACGGGAACCGGGGAGGGGTGAATCAGTTGAACATTTTATGGCCAGACCCTGAGAGCTGGCGAACAAATGTAAATTTGGGCAGTCATATTACGAGTGGCTTCATGATCAGTTCATGCTGAAATGCAAAATAAGGGAGGCAAAATGGAGTAAAGGTGACCCTAGTATGGATGATGTGCTTGTTATTGCGAAAAAGATGTAAAACAGAATGGCATTTGTCAAAGAGCTGTAAAAAAGGTTTTGCAGTCCATGGAGAAAGGGGTTAGGACTGTGGGTACACAGGGGGGAAGGATCAAAGGAAGGGTGGACAGTAGAAGCAATTGGTAGCGCAAAAACCAAAGTTGTCCGAGAAGGGAACTTCCACTGCAGGTGGAGACGATAAGAAAGGAAAGACATCTAATGTCAAGAGGTGTTTCAGGTGTGGTAGCACCTTTCATTTTGCGAGTAATGGGGCGTGTCCTGTGCTAAAAGTTATTTGTCATAAGTGCAGGAAAAGGGTCATTTTGCTTTTTGCTGTAGGAGGAGGCTGCCAGGAGTGATTTGAATCTTGAACGTGTTAAGGAGCAGGTTATGAATGGCTGGAGCGAGTGGTCAAGTAAAGTAGGTTTGGTAGTCTTTCAGAGAGTTAGAGAGGAGCTGAGTTTAGAAGGAGATTAGTTGTGCAAAGCTGGATGCATCTGACAATGGTGTACAGCTCACCTCGAGATTAATGGAAGAGTTTCTGAGAGGCATTGGTGTGGCACATCATAAAACGTAACTTTACCACCCAGAGACCAATGATGATGTGGAACGGTTTAACCGCATGCTCGTGCATGGTGCACGGATGTCAGTATTAGCGGGGTGTGACTGGGAAGAGATGGTTGAAAGGAGGGCATGTGCATACAGGTTGGGTCTGCATGCCACTACAGGCCTGGTGCTGTTTGAAGTCTCGAGGAACAGGAAGCTGCACACAGCGGTTTGTCCACTGTGTACGGGTAGGATGTGTTTTGTGGAGTGGAATATGCAGAACTTGAGAGATTCCTTTCAGTGTAAGGCAGAGGTAATGAAGAAGAGGTATGATGAGTTGAGGAGAGTTAGGAGGTGTGGTGTTGAGGAGGGAGAGAGAGTGAGAGTCAGAAAACTTGGCCATTTGCCAAAAGGGCATAGTAGATTTTGGGGACCACAACAGATTAGGAGGGTATTAGATGATGTGATTGTGTTGGAGGATTAAAGAGTCTGGAACAAGAGGAGGATCACCAAAGATGTGGATGAGTGATAACTCAGGGCCTACACTGCCCTGTCGGAAGGCTTGGGCTTGTTAGTATAAGCAGTGGCTTGTGTTGGGTTGTACTTATTATGTTTGTGTGTATTTCTGCAGTGTTACTCTGCATGCTTACATGTATATAGTTAGTCTGCTTTGCCATTCTAGAAGAGAATGTTGTGATTAGAAGGAGAAGGAGTTGGGGGTGTTGTTACTTGAATTGCATTTCAGTTGGAGCTGGAATGAGGTAGCAGGAGCAGGGTGAATCTGGGGCCCTGTTAACCACATACCTATCATACAAATAAAGCAGTGTTGAATGTTCCAGTTACCCGAGTCATCTTCCCCACAATAGTATTGCAATTATCCCAAGCACACAATCTATTTTGTCAATTGAAGAGTGTACAAAGCTTGCCCAGTGTCTTTCCAGTAATGGATTTGCACACTGGTAAAGCAGGACATCTTAGTACAGCACATGCAGCACATGGGAAGGTCCTATACCTAGTGCACTCAGCAGCACTGCTGCTTTGTGTTATTCTCTGACTTCTAAGATGAGGGACAGGCCAGTTATAGACATGCTCTCACCCTCTAAGCCCCAAGCAGCCCCAGGTGCATTTAGAGACAGCGGCCAATCACATCCCTCATTTACATAATACCAGAGATGCAGAACCTCACGGAAAGACCAAGTTAATCTGCCCAGTGTGTAGGAGCTGAGGCTCATGTTTCGGGAAGGTTGGATACTGAAGCGTGTGGAAGTAGCTGAGGCTGGGGAGATGGAAGACTTTGGGGAGGTATCAGCAGCCGAGATCTGGAGTGGGTGATGAGAGCTACGAGGTTGAAGGAAGAGGTGGTAAGATCAGAGGCTCCAAGGGACCAGAAGGAGCTGGTGGGAATTAAGGAGCTAAATGAGGCGGTGGTATGCTATGGGGGATGAGAGTGGAAAGAAGGAGGTGATGGGAAGTAAGGAGGTGAAGGGGGAGGTGGTCGCAACATAAAGAATGGATCGATGCAGTGGTGAGATTTTATGATGTGCCTGGGGAGGTGTTAATATCCCAAGGAACACAGATCAAGGAGGAGGAGACAACATCAGGATCCAGGCATTGAGAGGAGTTGGTAGAAGATCAGGTGGGGGAGACATGAGTGAAAGGGGGGGGGCAATATCAGAGACTGAAAGTGACACTAAAGACATAGGCCCTCATTACGACCCTGGCGGAAATCGAAAAACGATGGCGGAAATGCAATACCGCCATCGAATAGCGCTCGGTGCGACTATGACCCGTCACCGCAAAGTACGAAGCCATTAGCGACACCGTAGTGAACGCCAACGCTAACTGCACCAAGCACGCGCGCGCGCGCCATGCCAAACCGCAAACACCACCATGGTGCAACGGTACGCCAATTCCGACCCTAGCGGACATGCACCTAACGCCATCAGGCATGGCGTAATGTACCATTCCGCCATGGCGAGAAGTACGGCATCGCGAATCAACCGTAAACGGCCCCACTGAGTGCCTGTACACCGCTCCCTGCCCACAAAGTACAACTCCCCGTAGGTGCAATGAAGCCACAATGCAACCATTGAAATGTACAAGTCACCCATGCATGCCAACGAACAAAAGAAACACAACAGGGGCCAATGGGAGCTGCAGGGCACAGATGGCACGAATACAGAAGCCATCCCAATGGACATGACCACAGTCCCCCACCAAGAAACGCACGCAAACACAGGCACCTGTGACCAGCAATATTCCGAAAATCACATCATTCCACCAGTCCACCTGGCTGACCGGCATCTGTTACACAAAACCCAATCCCCCGCCCCTGAGCATGACAACATTCAAACTGTCATATTGGCAGCCCCCATCCCTGACCTCACTGGGCTTCGTAGGCAAACGCGGCCAGTACAGTACCACGCAACTAAACCCCGAAGCCGGAACCCGATGCAGATCTCCTCACAATACATCGCCCCCCAAATTGGCATATGCCACATCACTTGCAAAGAAAAACGCTACACGGGCCAAATCCGAATAGAAATTTAATGCACATCAAAATCACCAAGCCCATACAGCCATCAGGCCATGAACTCCAAAACACCAATCACCATTGTGGGCTGCTTCCGCAAGAAATGACCAGCCACTACCTGTGTGTCGCCCTGTTCCCCCATGGTACACAGAGCCACAATCACGTACGAAAAGGCAACATGGAAGCGCACAGAACCGCAGGCCCGTCCCAATGGGGAGGCACTAGTCCAGCTGAAAGGCCGAAATGTTGCTCCGAGCCACCAGTACTGCGTAAGGGCATGTGGCCCATTGGCGATCGTCCCATAAAATCATAATGCTGCTCCACTGATTAACACGAAGCAGCAGGTGTCGGGAGTAAAATCCATCTGCAGGAGTGGCATACAGATGGCAGTGGCAAAAGGGGAGGAGATACCTGTCAACCAAAAGAAAAGAAAAAGAACAGAATGGCCATCAGAACTACATTCCAACTACTCACTTCAATGATCACACGAAATCCACAGCCATATGCATGCTAGCCCAACCAAAAGGATCATCACCACCCCAAAACCACTTGCGACTCATAACCATCTATATCGAGGTGCAAACACCATCACAAACGAGTGTACCTGTGCATGCGTCTGTCAAAACAGATTCCATCAGATGGGAATGTTAACGTGCATGGACACAAGTGTCTGAGGGCGCCTCGAGACAGGGAGGGCTCAACAAGGCCAGATGGACGATGGTCCCACAATGGCAGCCCTGCATCACATAGCGTAGGGGAGGCGGATAGATCCCAAGAAGCCCTGTACATGGCAAACTCTGTATCAAATCACCTGCCCATGCATCCATCCATCATTCCCTCATCCCGGGATCAAAATGCCTGAATAATTACTCACATAACATTAGAAACATCCATTGAGTCCGTGCGTTATGCAGCCTGCTAAATCCACAGTGCCCCAGCCCGTAATTCCAGTGTTGTGAAGTAACATGTTTTTGGGAACGGACGGCCTCATCGCCCACGTAGCTATTGCGCATCCCAAACTATTCATATCAATCATTGCTCCCTCGCCATGGGCCCTGTCTCAAGGACATAGAACAATAGAACGTTACATTTGCAGTCAGACCTGTGGGCATCTCCTCGCCGCTAGCTGGAAACTGAAAGCGCCGCCCCTCGAATTCCTCATTTGCAACATCACGTCGAAAAGGCATCTGTGGCCGTTTGAAATCACTAATTATTCCATCGAGTGCGGCTGTGTGTGAAAATGGCAACTGCCTTCACCCACGAATGGGACGCCCCGCCCGTCGTTGAACCTCGGTGCAGTGATGCATGAGGGTCCACCGTTACTCGAGTACTACGTTCCACTGACCCCTCACAAGTCAGTTCGCGACTGCACAGATAGTATGTGAAACAATGGGACCACAGCAGAATGAACATATCAACCAATCTTACACGGCCATCGGGTACAAATACATGATTGCAATAGCAAGATACAATTCCCCGAATTGCAGCGTTGTGCGCGGGACGTGCTCGGCCAAAGGGGAGAGCAGTTTGCACAGGTGGAATCAATCACCACAGGTGGAGGCCATACAGCCTGAAAACACATAAATTGCACAGCCAGTCTCCTCCCACAACCACACCGAAATGCTACCGGCAGGACTCGCGATGTTGGCCCTGGGGGACCTGATAGCACTGCAAGCGCTCCGACTCCAAGAAGAAGACGAACACCAACTACAACCAGCCGCACGGAGGAGACGCAGGAGGAGGAGGAGGCCAAGGCAGGGCCAGCAAGGGCTGCCAGCACAGCCACTACCACCACGCAGGCAGCCCGCAATCCCACGCCTCCGAGCACATCCGTTCAACCTCACTGATGAGCAGATCCACACCCTCTACCGTCTGGACCGGGACACCATAACCGCCATTGTGGACATGACACAGGCTGACCTTGTCAGCATGATAGATAGCCCAACCGCCATCCCACCCCTACTGAAGGTGGTGTCTGTACTCCACTTCCTGGCCACAGGCACCTACCAGCACACAGTCGGACAGTTGCATGGCATTTCTCAGCCACTGTTCTCACGGACACTATTGCAAGTGCTCGATGCCCTCCTGAAGCACGCAGACGACTACATCTCTCTACCACGCTCGGAGCAGGAAATAACCAACACAAAAGTGGGATTCCATGCACTTGCCGGCATACCGGGTTGCATTGGTGCCATCGACTGCACCCATGTTGAATTGGTCGTCCCACATGCCATGGAGGCCCAGTACCGCAACCGAAAACAATTTAATTCCCTGAATGTACAGATGGTGTGTGACTCCAACAGGATCATTACACATTGTTGTGCCCGATTCCCTGGATCAACCCATGATTCGATGGTCTTGAGGAACTCTACAATACCACGCTACATGGAGCGACACGCAGGGAACAGATCCTGGCTACTCGGTGAGTCTCATTACATGCATGATGATGTGGGGTATGTGAATTGGCATTGACCTGCCAGGAAGGGGGGGGGGGTGCGTACGTATCAATGGCATTCCACATCATACGTTTCTCGTCCACATACAGGTGATGCTGGATATCCACTGAAGAGATGGCTCCTCACACCAGTCCGGAACCCACGGGACCAGCATGAGGAGGACTACAACCATGCCCACTCACGTACCCGTGTAGTCATTGAACAGGCATTTGGCCTACTGAAGACCCGTTTCCGCTGCCTCAGCAGGTCTGGCGGGGCACTCCTGTACCGCCATGAGAAGGTTGCAAAGATGGTGATGGCATGTGTCATGCTCCACAACATGTGCGTACGTAGAAATGTGCCCATGCCCCCTGACGCAGAACTGCAAGCACCTGATGATGGTCATGATGAGGGTGGGGATGTGGCAGC
Source organism: Ambystoma mexicanum (assembly GCF_040938575.1). Classification (NCBI taxonomy): domain Eukaryota; kingdom Metazoa; phylum Chordata; class Amphibia; order Caudata; family Ambystomatidae; genus Ambystoma; species Ambystoma mexicanum. The sequence continues at coordinate 302,139,570 of NC_090935.1, read as the reverse complement.
ACCTCATGGAGTCTGCGAGGCACCGGAGGCCCGTGACATTCGTCAGCATCTCATTGATGTATGCTTCTAGCACTCACGCCTGGTGGCTGATACATGGACACGGGACTCGTGGCACTGCGTGTGTCTGGGACATGCACAATATGGACTGTACGCCTATGATGGCCTAGTACACAAAGATCAATGTCCACACTTCTCATTGGTTGATCGTGCACTTTTTATGGCATATGTGATATCATGTTGAACACCCTATCGACCCGCCACCCAAGTGAGCCCAACACACCCCCTCCACCCTCCTACCTCCCCCCCGAACACCAGTGTCCAAAGATGCTCATTGTAAGTGGGCTGTCGCTATTGCATGCCCCCTCTGTGGGTATCAGGGGCACCCCTGCCTGTGGAGCGCAGGTTCCTCCCAGATCTACGTTGGGGGCTGCCCTGGACGGAACTTGCAACGGATGATGTGTCTGCCTGCTCACGTCCATGCATGTCCCTAAGGGTTTGCGAGAGCTCAGTGAGCACACGGCGCACTGCGGCAAGTTCGGCACATACGTCTTTGGACGTCGCATGCAGTTCCCCCCTCAGGCTCTCGGTGCTTCTCTCAATTTGTGCCCTTAGCGTCTCTGTACCTCTCTCCATTTCTGCCCTAAGTGTCTCAGTTGATGTTTCTATGTCTGCCTTAGTGCCCCCACATTCATCGGCATGGTCCTTGAGGAGTGTGGCCAGTTGCTGCTGTTGTTCGATCAACTGGTCGAGGGACTGTTGCCTCTGCTGGGCCATGGCCATTTGCGGGGGTGTCACAGAGGGGCTGTTGTCCTCATGTTGCCTTGCCACAGGGCTTGTGGGGGATGGCCAGTCGTCGTCTGGTGGGTGCCCCTGCGTGGTATCCTCATGTTGTACGGGATGGAACAGACAGGGGGATTGGGACAGGTCATGGATGGATCTGACTTCGGCATCCCCGTTTTCTGTGTCCGAGCATGCTGCCATCAATGGGGTGTCACCTATGGTGCTGCTGCCACCAGAGGCAGTGCCTTCTGTGGCATCCATTGGGGGGACCTGTGGTGGTGGTGTTGTGGGCATGCTGGCTGCTGGGGTGCCTGTTGATGTTCCCTCCTCTGTGCTGCCACCTGATTTGTGCTGCTGCCGTGTCTTGATGCGTGCAGCTGAGGTGGAGGGTCTCTGGCCGTTGGTCTTGGCCCTCTTTGCAGGTGTGCTGGTAGGGGTGTCCTGTAGCTCGTCGTTTGGATCGGACCCTGTGGTGGAGTAAAGGAGGGCGAGGGTTATTGATGGGTCTGTGGGAATTGGAATGGCATTGTATCACATGCATTGGGGTGGTACCTGAGGGTGATTTGGGTCGGGGCCTTGGAGGTGCTTTGATTTGTGTGTGGAGTGAGGGTGCAGTTGTCTGGCAGCCTGCAGTTAGGGTGTGCCTGCTGCACGTGTAGTGCGTGTATTAGGGGTTTTTAATTATTTATGTATTTATTGTGGGTTTTAACGTGCGCTTGCAGGCCGATGTGTGTGGACGTTCTCCTGGACATGTGTTTCTGTTGCACTATGTGGACGCATGGTACTTCACATGGATGGACTTTGTGGATTTGGCATTGTTTTATTTGGCCCACCTACCTGAATCTTCGGATGTCTGCACTCCTTTCTCCATCCCTCCGACTCCCTCTATGCTCTCCATTCCGATGGTGGAGGCACAGATTTCTTCCCAGGGGGTCAACTTGATGGGTGATTCAGGACCTCCCCCGGTGGCTGTGGCAATGTTGCGGTTGGCAGAGAGTATGCTGTGGACGCGTATCCGCAGGTCGTCCCATCGCTTGCGGCATTGCTGTGGGGTGCGGGGTGCGGTCCCCACCGCACTTACCCGCTGTGCCACCAGAGCCCATATGGCCTTCTTGTTTGCAAGTGCCGTTCTGGTCATTTGCGTGGAGAAGACGACGGCAGCATTCTCCTGGAGGGTCTCTGTTAGCACGGTGAGTTCCTCACGGGAGAAGTGGACCTGCCGCTTGCGGTCGCACGCTTTATTCGCTACTTTTCCCATTTTTCTTGGTTTCGCTAGGGTGGTTGACGGGTTGGGGTGTGTTTCAGGGTAGTGATTTTAGTGGTTGTGTGGTTTTGGTGTATTTATAGGTGTACGCCGGGATGTTTCCCGTTCCGGGCCCATGTTTTAACTTCCGTTTCCGTATATTTCCGGCCACCGTACTTTCCGGTAGGCGCACACTGCGGTGACCGCTAAGAGGGGTGTCGGTATTGCACCTAGGGCGCCGTACGGCGGCGGTGTGGGCCGTTTTGGGGTCATTTCCGCCATCGCGGACTTTGCACTTCCGCCATGCCGTGGTGCTCGTGCCCGATGGGTCGGAATGGGCCGCACTTTGCTCCTTCGTGCAATGGCGGAAACGCTATTTACGCTGTGGCGCTCCGGTCAGTTGCTTTCCGCCAGGGTCGTAATGAGGGCCATAGCATCAAGGGAAAAGAGAAGTATGAAAGAGGTGGAAGAAGTAGCACCACTTCTTTGATATAGTAGTGAAGCTGTGCTATATATGATATCTGTGACGCGGTCATAGAACCCTGTGAACAGGTTCGATCCCTGTGAAACATAACATTCCCTTTCATTCTGTTGCTGTTGGGTCCGACCTCCAGGGGCCCTACATTAAAGCTCCTGAATATGTGTCCTGCCTCCTTTACTTCATTTGGCGACGAGGCAGCGAACCCCGGCCCCCGGAGCGCACCAGACTATGTGGCCTGCCAACCCACGGCCCCGCAGCGACTGCAGCACCTGCTGCGAGGCAGCGTTACGTGCGCTCCTGCCGCGCCTCTCCACAGCCCCGAGAGAGCAGCGCAGAAAGTCTCAAGCGCCCCCCACCACCCCACCCCAGCAGCGAAAATGAAGCGAGGTAGCTCCGGCATAGCAGACCAGCCCCAGCATCCCAGCGCTCACCAGAGGTACCATTTTACATTTTATCGGGGGTTTCAGACGGCTCCGCTCGCCGCGGAAAAAGCATTTTACGAATCGCCGACTAACGGCGATTCGAGGAAAGGACCTTGGTCCGTAGGATTACGCACAGCCATCTTTGTCTCCTGAGATCAGTAACTATGACAACAACGTTACCGAGCTTAGTCTCGATCGAGTGAAAGCTCCCATTTTCAGCGGCTCTGGCAAAAAAAAAAAAACGAACACATAAAACTAAAGGACTATAACCTCAAATCTGAGGCCAACCTAATCCAATTGTGCTCTGCAAAACATCCCTGCACCCTCCAGAGTGCCAGAAACCCCACGAATTACCCACAAGTGATTGCACAATCCCCAAGGGATCACAAGAGCTGTGCCCCACCATCTCCACGGCGCACAGAGACTACCCCCATGACTCCAGACCTTCCTCAACAGTCATCCCCTTGCCACACACAGACCCGCCATGCAGAACATTCCTCATCCTACCAAGTTCCTTGCTTGCCCTGGTACTCCAACCTGCCCCTGGGAACAGTGGGTTGACGGGTTCCACGTTTATTGGGGGCAACAAGTTCAATGATGATCTTAAAGAAGCAACTCTCTTGAATTGCATAGGAGCCGAGGCTCTAAGACTATTTAGGGCACTGGCAGAACCAGATGATACTGGGGCTGATGGCAACCGCAAGTTTGACACAGCTCTCGCCAAACTTACCGGGCATTTTGGCAACAAAACCAACATAGTACTGGAGAGGTACAGGTTCTTTGGCAGAAAACAAATGAAGGGTGAGTCAATCGACTCTTACATCGCATCATTAAGAGTTCTAATGTCAACTTGTGAATTTACTGGGTCGGTGACAAGTACTTGAGAGACCAGCTCGTCCTTAATGTGGCTGACCCACGCATTCAGCAAAAATTATGGCAAACAAGAAACCCCTCCCTAAACCAAGCCACCGAAATAGCGAGGAGTAGGGAATTTGGTGACCACTGCATGAAGGAGAGGCTGACCCAAAGAGAGAGCATCGAAGTCGAGTCTGTCGAAACCAATTCTGAAATCGACCCCACCGATAATTTGCTAGCCCTAGTAAGAAGAGCTCCTCCCTCCCGAGGCTCAAGATTTAACCCCAGAAGAGGGAGGATTTCGGCTAGCGACAAAAGAGTTTCTGCCACTGCCAAAGATGTGGATGCTTTAAACACGAGGATGCTGACAAGACGTGTCCTGCAAACAATGCTGAGTGCTACAAATGTGGCCATTTTGGACATTTTTCAAAAGTCTGCAGAAACATGCGAGGAAGGCCTGGTAGGCCCAATAGGTACAGCAGAAGACCCTTTAACAGATCAGGGTCTGTGAGATTTATAGAAAACGATCTGAGTCACAATGATATGTTACTCGTTGACCAAGCTTATCTACCAATACAGATACTCACCATCACCTCTTCACAAGAGCCCAAAGGCCCTTGGGTCGACATGTACATAGATGTGACGCCGTTACAAGTAATGTTGGATGCAAGCTCCCCCTACACGATGGTGGATGTCCAGACATTTTTGGGGACGCTATCCAGGAAGATGCAAGACCTACGACACACCCCGGTGAGAGCCACGGGCTATGGAAAAACTCCCATTGAAATAATTGGATACACATGGGTGAGACTCAAATTTCATGACAGGCATATTGTAAACATTTTGTGGCCAAGAACGGCTCTTCAGTTGTAGGGTGGGAAGAACAGGCTGCTTTGCAAATAAAGATCCACCCTGGAGAAGAAATCCCTGTATTGAGTGTGCTCAGCGATGCCACTAACATAGAGTCCACCGACATAATGTCTACCTTGGCCAAGAAATTTCCCAAAGTCTTCAGTGATAAGGTGGGACTCCACCAAGGTTTTCAACACAAGATAGTCTTGAAGAAGGGCGCCATTCCTGTAGCCCATCGTATCCGAGGAATTCCTTTTGGTACCAAAGACGCTCTGAGAAAGGAACTCACTCGCCTATGTGAAGAAAATATCATCCAGCCCATAGAAAGCTCTGAGTGGCTCGCTCCGATCGTCCTGGTGGGCAAACCCAAAAACTCCATAAGAATGTGTGTCGATTTGAGAGACTTAAACAAGAACATATGGGTGGATAGACACCCTCTTCCCAACATATCTGAACTTTTATCAACCATGAAACCAGCTAAGTATTTCAGTACCCTCGACCTCTCGTCAGCATACCACCAGATTGCATTAGAGGAGACTTCAAAGAACCTCACATCGTTTGTCACACCTCTGGGGGCGTTCATGTTTAACAGGATGCCCTCTGGCCTCGCCTCGGCTGCGGCAGTGTTTCAGAGGCTAATGTCACACCTGTTCGGAGGTCTTGATGGCGTACATTGTTTTCAAGACGACATCCTCATATCGGCCAGTACAGAAGATGAACACGATGCAAAACTCATGGGTGTCCTCCAAGTGATCCAGAAAAGCGGACTCACTCTCAAATTGGAAAAGTGCAATATAAAGTGCAATCATGTATCCTATCTTGGCCATTCCATCGATGCCAACGGAATTAGCCCCAAGAAAAAGCTCATGGATGCCATATTAAATATTGCTGAACCTGAAAACAAGGACCAGCTCAGGAGTTTCCTCGGTATGACCGAATACTATTCCAAATTTATAAGCAACTATGCCAACAAGACGAAACATATGAGGAACCTCATGAAAAAGGCCACCAAGTTTGTCTGGACCACTGAATGTAAGAACGAGTTTGAAGAAGTCAAGTCCAACATAAGTCAAGCTCCTGCCCTAGCGATGTTTGACTGTAAAGCAAAAACCATCATTTCCGTAGACGCCAGCAAGATCGGACTTGTCGGCGTCCTTGAACAACAACAAAAAGGGGGCATTGTAACTATCGCCTTTGCCTCAAGAGTACTGAGAGATGCAGAACTAAATTATTCCACCACTGAGAGAGAAGCTTTGGGGGTGAAGTGGATTCTGCAGCACTTCAGGAACTTAATATGGGGCTTACCCATAATACTCAAAACAGATCACAAACCTTTAGTGAACATCCTCCAGTCCAAGACACCCTACCTCATTTCACTGAGGATTAGGCGTTGGTTCCTCAACATCATGCAGTACAATCTCCAAGTGTGCTATACTCCTGGTCCCTCGAATCAAGTAGCTGATTGCCTCTCCAGGTTGTCCACCAACCAAGAAGATGAGATCAAATACTCCGATGAGGACATTGTAGCTACTATCAATCCTGCCATTCCCAAAGATGACTGGATAAACATCACCAGCACCGATGTGGAGCAACAAGAAATCAGGAAAGCTATAACCAACGACTGGGTTGAACCTAGTCAAGCCCTAGCAGAATTTATAGCTATCAAAGATGAGATAACCATGAATGAGAAACATATCTTCAGAGGTGACAGACTGATTCCACCCGTACCACTCAGAAAAAAACTGCCTGAATTGGCCCATGAAGGTCATTTAGGTAGAAGTCTGACCAAAAGTAGGGTGAGAAGTAACTACTGGTGGCCTAACATGTGGAAGAAAAGCTGAAGAGGCGGTTAAAAACTGTTCCGCCTGTGCCATGAGTGACAAATCTAAAATTCTAAGGAAGACCCCCCCTACAACCGATAGAGCCACCCAAAAATGTATGGTCTAAAATCGCTATAGACATTATGGGTCCCTTCGAAAACATTGAAGCCGTGAAAATATATATAATAGTACTTGTAGACTATACTTCCAAGTGGACCGAATGGGGAATTGCCAAAATGAATGTTACCACCAGAAAAGTCGCAGAGTTCCTGACAGAAATTTTCAACAGAGAAGGAGATCCCAAGGAAGTAGTCTCGGACAACGGATCTCAGTTTATATCTTCTGAATTTCAAGAATTCCTCAAAAACAGATCCATCAAACATGTGACCACGTCCTTGTACCACCCAATATCTAATGGATTAGTGGAGAGAATGAACAGGTTAATAAAAAGCATAGTCCAATTAGCCGTCGCTAACACTCTCCCATGGAGAGAAACACTCAAAGAAGCCCTGTGTGCGTACAGAACAACGCCACATACCACTACCAACATCGAGCCATTCACCATGATGTGAGGCAGAGCTGCAACCAACCGTCTAAGACCAGCGTGGATCTTCATGGACAGCGGAGAAGCTAAATTAGACATAGAACAAATTCAGAAAAGAGTACACGAGAAGCAGGCAAAGTATAAAACATATTATGACTCAAAAAATGCTGTAAAAGGAATGCAAATTCGAGAAGGTGACTGGGTCTGTGTCAGAGAGCCAAAAAAGACACTCAAGGGAGAAACCAACTTCAGATCTCCACAAAGAGTCATCCGTTGTCAAGGCAAATCTGCTATGTTAGACGATGGGAAGAAGTGCTCGGGAGATGATCTGGTAAAGATAACAACAGATATTCACAGACCCAGTACATCCGAGCACACGACATACAGAACTCCATTAGGGAAAAACTCCACTCATGGAGGAACACTCCATCACAGCCAACTGGAGGAAAATGAAATACATGGACACATCGACGAAACCTCTATTGGAAGACTGTGAAGGAGAAATCGGAAAATCATCCGAAACTTCAACAACGACTACATCTACTACTAATCTATCTACTGTGTGCAAACTATATATTTCTGTTCCCCTTTTTTCACCCCCTTGTTTCCCCTGCCTCTCTTTTCCCTATCTTTCCTCTTTTTGTTTTCTCCCAGCAAGGGAGATGTTATATATGATATCTGTGACGCGGTTCATAGAACCTCGTGAACAAGTTCGATCCCTGTGAAACATAACATTCCCTTTCGTTCCGTTGCTGTTGGTCCGACCTCCAGGGGCCCTACATTAAAGCTCCTGAATATAGCTTATGTGTCCTGCCTCCTTTACTTCAAGCTGGTAGTAGAATTGGTATGGAGATCAGAGGAATAACATCAGGGAAAGGAGAAAGACCCAGAATAAAATTACATCCTGGGAGGTGGAAGGAAAGCTGGGGAAAAAGAGACAGAAGTTCAGTACCAAGATAGCGAGAGCAAGAAGTATCCGGTGGGCCAGGTCTGCTCTAGGCAGACCTACACCATGGGCAGAGGAAGTAGGCAGGGACAGTGAAACTATGATGTGATAAGAGAGGTTAGGGGAGATGAATGACGGCTAGGCTCGGCATACCCCAGGGATCCATCTCTAGCCTCCCGGCCACCTAAATCCACTGACCTATCTGCTCACAGAACCTTCTACTGGAACCAATCAAGGGGGCTGGAACCCATGAAAGCCTGCAACTCGTTCACATTGAGCAGAATGATTCAGTTCATGTGTAAGCTTACAATGTCAAAAAAGGAAGGTTGTGAAGGAACCTTTCTTTGAACTGTATAAACTGGAAATCTTATGTCCAGAAGCCAGTAAGCCGTTGGTACCCACATCTGCTAGAGGAGGAATTTTGAGAAAGACCATCCTGATTAATGTTTCTTTTGATAGGATACGCTTTACGTTGCCCCTATTTGTATAAAATCCCCCAAAAAAGTAGAACAACACTAAATGGTCTTTGTGTACTTCTTGATCCAAGGTGTCCTAGGTGACAAAATCTTAACAACATACACCAACAACATACCAAGATACATACCAAACATACAATACATTCCAAAAACTCTCATTATGATTTAAACAAAAGTCTCACTGTACATGTTCAATTAAATAACAAAAACATACACCCATGCTTAGAGAAGGCACTATATTATAAAAATACTCATACCGCCGTCTTAACACTATTTCTCACACCACTAACTAGCATTAAATTGCTAAGTACAAATAAGCAAACATAAAACAGCAATATACAAACAAAATACTATTAACATATTAACAGAAATCTTAAACATAATGGTGAGGCAAGGTTCCAGCAATGTTTTATTTTATATTTAGTATTTCATTAATTTAAAATGTAATATTGGCACCCCCAAAGTTTGTAGACTTCCCTTTGATAGGTGTGTTTTGCTCTCCCAAATATCAATGCACAGATGTCTATATATATTATTATTTTCCCCAACACAGTTAATAGGAAGGCGATGTACTCTTGGAATGCAAGAATTCACTCACTCTTATTGATTATTAAACTGGCACTTGTATGCCGTTTATTAACTCAACTAAACATTAGAAAATCAAATGCAGAATTAGATAAAAGGTTACATCGCCATTGGCAAAGGATCGCACAACTTCTTTTTTTTGCGTGTTAAATTTTTATTTTCACAACAATAAATAAGAACAAAAACCATAGTAATCCATTAAACCCGCACATATTCAATGAAAGTCAAAACATTGTAACCAATTCATCACAAACCAATTCTGAATATCATATATAAGAAAAAGAATAAGGTGGATGAAGGGGAAAAAAGAAAAAGAAAAGGAAGAAAGGAGAAAGAGAGAAAATATAGGACTGAAAATTTCAATTGCAAGAAACTATACAACAGACACAAGATTATTACAAAACCATCACATAGATTATAAGTAATCTTACATAACAGTAATGTTCAAAGGTAGGGATATATTATCAAAGATCAAAGTTCAGATTCATCCATAGGCATCAAGAAAGCAGCTCCAAATGTCCCAAAATGTGTCGATGTCACCAGTGAGTTTGTAAATGGCTCTTTCATATGTCGAAATAGTAAGAAGCTCCTCCACCCAATCATCAATATTAAAAGAATTACTTGATTTCCAGGATCTCAATGTGAATTTCTTAGCAACCATGCATGCGCGTAGCAACCAAACTTTCTTACCAAAGTCAATGTCATCCAGCAAGGAGTCATCGCCTAAAATCAGTAATGGAGCATTCATGGGGATTGCGATACTTAAGACCAAACTTAATCTCTCACAAACCTTTTCCCAGAACTGCATAATTTTGGGACAGGACAGGACCAAATCAAGTGACCGAGAGTTCCTCTTGAGCACTTACACTTCCAGAAAAGATTGTTGTCCAAAGGTTGCCTCCTGAATAGCTTCTCCGGCGTCCAATAGGCCCTAAACAACAATTCCGTTTGAGAAGCTCTGAGGCCCCAATCCAAACTCACCAGACAAGTGTTCTCACAGCACCTCCGCCAACATCTGAAGTTCACATCCTCCCCCAATTCCTCTGCCCAAATTGCAGGTAATCTCGGATCACCTTTCCGAGTAGCTTTTATGATTCCATACATGGTAGAAGCAGGGTGTGATGCACTCAAGCATATTGTTAGAGCTGTCCTGGTGGGACTCTGAACAGTCAAATGCGGCACTTCAACACAGGCCGAAATAATAAGCTTCAATTTCCTATATTCGGCAAACGAGCATTCAGTCATGTCATACGTCTGGCCAAGCTGAGTGTACGTTAACCAATTGTCTCCCTCAAACAAATCTCCAATGTATTTGATGCCAGCCACAAACCATTCCGTCCAAAACAGGGTCTTACCCTGATACTTCAAGGCTGGATTATTCCATATGGAGGCATCTGGGTGCAAATAGGGATTAGCAATCACACGGCTCGAGAGCTCACACCAGCAGTCTTGCAAGAACGAAGTGAAAGCGCTGATCTTTTTTGATTTACTCCTCTGAGTATTTAGCAGTGCTTTCGAGTCCAATTGGGAAACCGTACTGCACTCCCAAGATAAGAGGTCAGAATTTTCAGACTGCACATCGTCAGAGTCGACAATTCTGCACAAGTGTCGAGTGGAAAAAGACAAATGGTAGTCTAAGAAATTAGGCAAGTTCATTCCCCCCCAATTTTGACGGGAGATGAAGTTTCCAAATTGCGAGTCTCGGAGGTTTCCCATTCCAAATAAAGTTCTGCATAATCCTATTGATCTCTTTAAAGATACTTCCTGATATCTTAATAAGGAGCATGCTTAAGAAGTAATTTATCCAAGGTGCTAGGTTCATTTATTTTTTAAAATAGACATTTTATTCATTATTAATCAATAACAAAAGAAGACAAACAAGATGAAAACAAACCGACATCAGAAATGACAAAGCATATAAGGCACAGTTCATTGTAGTGGTAAGATGAATATGGGAAAATAGTGCTAGAAAAAGCAAAAGGAATCAGCCCAAAAATCCATCACGGGAATACTCAGCTGGAAAGAATCGCTGTCCTCGGCGATTGTCTCTTAGCTAGAGCAGAGCGCTTCCGTGTGCAAATCAGCTCAGCCAGCGGATGCTAGGCGGCTTTAGGGTGAGGGCCGGGTAGCGGTCCGCATAGTCCATTAACGGTGCCCAGGTGTTTTGAAACGGAGCAAGGTTACCCAGGGGAAGACCCGCAACTCTTTCCGCCGTGACAATGTACCAACACTTGGCCCACCAAAGCGGAACGGAGGAGCCCTCGGGATGCTTCCAGAGGTGGGCAAGGGCTATCTTGGCCGCCAATAGCAGGTGTGTGCACAGGCGGGCCGCGTTCCCTGACAGTGGCAAGTACCCCCCACCCGAGTCTCCCAACAGAATGATACCGGGATCCCACGGGATATTGAGGCCTGTGATTGCTCTGACATGCTTCAGGACCCCCTTCCAATAGTGCACTGCTTTAGGGCAGTCCCACAGGAGGTGGAAGAGCGAGCCTTCCCGCGGACAGCCCCTCCAACAGTTCGGCGAGGGCCTCACGCCTGCTTTATGCAGCTGTACTGGAGTGATGTAGTACCTGAAACAAACTTTATAACCCCCTTCTCTGTTAGTGACACACTGAGTACTCCTATGGAGTCTTGTCCAAATTTTGTCCCAATCCTCTGGCTCCAGGGAGTGCCCCAGGTCTTCCTCCCAACTCAGTATTTATTTTTCTTTCACATCCGGACTGGATTTCTCCAAGAGTTTATAGAGAGTGGAGATCTTGCCCCTCGGAGGGGGTGCAGTCAGTGAGAGTTCGAGGGGTGTAAGGTCCCTGGAGCCACGCTCCCTAACGATGTGCTGCGAGATCCAGTGACGGATCTGTGTATAGCAGAACTGCTCCTCCTCGGTGACGTTGAACTTCGCTTTGCAGTCCTTGAAGGAGAGCGGCCGGCCCTCTATTAGAAGTCTGAGATTCTATGAAGGCCGCCCTCCAGCCATTTGGCGAAGCTGCGGACGCAGAGACCGGGGGAGAAACCCGGGTTGCCCCAGATTGGGGTTAATGGGCCCAGCGAGGTCTTGATTCCCCACTTCCTGTTCGCAACTCTCCAATTGTCCACCGTGTTACGAGTGGCTGAAAGCGAGCTCAGAGCAGGGGAGGCCTTCCGGGGCTGGATGTGAGGTAAATCCGGCAGGGGATACCTGCACCATGCTTCTTCCAGTTGCAGCCTGGATGGGCGGTCCACGGTGCGTGTCCATGCGAAGGCATGTGCGAGTTGAGAGGCACATCTATATCTGGAAATGTCTGGGACGCCCAGTCCACCCAGCTGACGACTGCGGGTCATAATTTCCCTGGCGATACGGGGTCGTTTTCCCCCCAGATGAATTTCATAATGTCCCGCTGTAATGAGGTGAGGTCTGCTTCCGGAATATGAGTTGGGAGCGCATGGCACTGATAAAGTACCCTAGGAAGTAAGTTCATTTTCACCGCTGCCGCCCGGCCCAGCCATGAGATCTCCTGCTTACTCCACTGTTTCAGGTCTGCGCGTAGTGTTTTGAATAGCCGGGGGAAGTTGTGTTTGTAGATTAATGAATTGGATTTGGGGATCTGGACCCCTAGGTATTCCAGCGTGGCGTTAGTCCATGGGATCGGCAAGACGGGGCATAAGGTGCTTCCCTGACGCCTTGGAAGGTTGATCGAGAGGACTGAGGACTTATCATTATTCACCCTGAACCCAGAGCACGCCCCAAATGCTTCTAATTCTTCAAGTATAGGTTGCAGCGAGCTGTCCGGATCAGTGATAGTTAGAAGTACATCATCAGCGTAGAGCGCCATTTTATGTTCCGTCCCGCCCACTGCAACTCCTTTGATATTTGGGTTGAGGCGGATTCTCGCGGCAAAGGGCTCCATTCACAGGGCGAATATTAGGGGCGATAACGGACACCCCTGGTGGGTCCCTCTGGATATGGAGATGTATGCTGATTTCCTCCCATTGACTCGGAGTTGCGTTGTTGGTTGTGCATAAATTGCCATTGTCCAGGTCATAAAGTTATGACCAAAGCCCATGCGAGATAGCGTGGACCTAATGTAGTCCCAGTTCACTAAATCAAACGCTTTATGTGCGTCAAGGGAAATCACAAGGAGTGGGATTTTTGTTCTATTTGCGGACTCAATGAAGTTAAGAGTGCGTCTAACATTATCGTGGGTCCCCCTGCCCGGGATAAAGCCTGTTTGATCTTTGTGTATTAACTCGGGGAGAATCCCACCCAACCTGGCCGCTAACACCTTGGAGAAGATTTTCCCATTGGTATTCATCTAGGCGATTGGCCTGTATGAGGCCGCATATTACGGGTCCCTCCCTGGCTTTTTAAGTAAGATGCCGGTTGATTCGGCCATGGACCTTGTTACCTTTTTAGTGGAGAGGAAGGAGTTAAATAGCAGAGTTAATTGTTGAACAAGGATACGGGCAAATGACTTATAAAACCTGGGCGTCAGCCCATCTCGGCCTGGGGCAGTGTTCTTGAGGGACTTTATGGCGGCTAGGATTTCCTCTGCGGAAATTGGGGCTTCTAGGGAGTCCAAGGGGGAAGAAGGGACAGGGGCGGCAAATGATTCCAGATAGTGCTGCTGACGGGCACCATCCTCCCGAGATGTGGGAGGCCCTTGCATGACCGCCTTATGATGGTTTGTTAGGATTTCGATTATGTCTGAGGTGGCAAATTTACTCAACCCATCTGGGCCTTTGAGAATTATAATGTTATTTCTGGTGTGAGTCTTTTGCAATTTGTAAGCTAATAGCCGATTTGCCTTATTGCTATTATGGTAATAGAATTGTTTGGTTATATGCCAGAGCCTTCGCGGTGCGATCGGCCCAGTGCATCTCTAGTGCCCTTCTGGCCTTTATTAGCTCCCTGTCCGCCCTTCTAGAGTAATGGGTCTTTAGCTCTTTTTCAAGGGAGGCCACTCTGGAGTTCAAAGTTTGCGTGTGAATCTTGGAGACCCTAAGCTGTTCAGCGGCTGCGCTAATAAATACTCCTCTTATTACCGGCTTCATGGCTTCCCACAATAGTCCAATTGAGGTTTCGGGGTTCTGATTTTCCTTGAAATAGTTACTCAAGGTGTCTTCCACCTCCCCCCTAATTACCTGATCTAGGAGCAGGTTGTCATTAAGCTTCCAGAATCTGGGAGGAGGGTCAGGGCCCCCCCGAATAGAGAGAACAGCCAAAACTGGGGCATGGTCAGATATCATCCTAGTATGGATTTCGATGTTACTGAAACATGGAAATAGGGTGCTAGTGGCCAGTAACAGATCAATTCGGGAGTGGCCGCCGTGCGCATTTGAGAAAAATGTGTAGTCGCGGACATCAGGGTTGGCTACCCTCCAGATGTCAACCATGCCGGTTTCTTTTAGGAATCTGACAAAGGCTAGGGCACGGGGGAAGTCCGGATCGGATGTGGGCAGGGACTTGTCCACTGCAGGGTTTGGAACTGTGTTAAAGTCCCCCCCGATTAGGAGGTACCCCGATGCGAAAGTCAGGAGCGGCGGGAGGAGCTCTGCCAAAAATTGGTCCTGGTTCATATTCGGGGCATAGATTCCCACAATAGTGATCGGCTGTTCTGCAATGTGTCCCCGAATGAGGAGGTATCTGCCTGCCTGGTCCCCCTTCACAGTGGGGTTGGACAGTTGAAACCTATCGCTCAGGAGGACCGCAACCCCCTGCTTCTTCTCACCGCTGGAGGCAAAAAAACTCTGTTTAAAGCGCTTAAACTTAATACGGTGCTCGTCTGCAGGGAGGAGGTGAGTTTCCTGAAGGATTACTATATCCCCATTTAATACCACCAGCCTATTCTCTACCGATTTGTGCTTCCTTGGGGAATTAAGACCCTGGACATTCCAGGTCAGGAGTCGAATCTCTCTAGCGTTATCCGAGCCTATGGTGTGCGGGAGCATAGTTTATGCTGGGCTGATGGGCTGCATAGGGGCTGCAGGAGTTTAGGGGATTCCCTAATGAGCATAGGAATGTGCTGTAGATACTGATGTCAAAGGGTAAAACTGTAAACATGAACAAGGGCACCCGAGGAGGTAAACAGGTCCTCGGGCCCAGAACTCACCCCTGCCCCCCAAAACTGAAAGAATGAGACCATAAAGCTCATCCAAGGGGAACACTGGAAGACCCCGCCGCCGAGAGCTGACCCCCGTCGGAGAAGTAAGAGAAACTGCAAGGGCGCAGAGAGATAGGCGCCGGATCACACAACCAATATAGGCCTGGGGGTATATGCCAAGCAGACTACCTATAGGTGCCTCCCCAGGTGCCAGATACCGACCCAGTCCCTCCCAGGAGTGATGAGAGGCGCCGGAGAGCTAGAGGAGCGTGCATGGCACTAGGGAACTCTGGGTAAGGAATAGCACAAACCTGACTGACCGGCCTTAGAGGAAAGGTGAGTGCCACCCATCAATCCATATTATGCTGTTTCTGGGGGCCCCGAGGCCTGCGACGTCTGCCGGCCCGGGACCAGCGGCCAGGAGTCGGCGAGCTGGACTGAGATTGAGAGCGAGTGGCAGAATCAGAGTCCCCTTCTGTGGATTTTATTCCCAAGAATTGACCCGTCTCTTTGGGGTTGCGGATTTGCCTGCGTGTTCCTTCCCACTCGAAGCACAGGGATGTGGGGCGCCCCCACCGGTATTGTATTTTCTTTTCTTGCAGCCACTCCATCAAGTTGCGAAGGGCTCTCCTTTTCTGGAGAGTAATGCTTGCAAGATCTTGAAACAGCATAATGTTGGCCCCTCTAAAGGTGATCTGCTTCGTGGACCTGGCCTCTCTCATTATCTCCTCCTTGACCCTGAAAAAGTGTATCCTGGCCAGAACGTCTGGAGGGGATGATGATGCTTGTCTTGGCGTTGTGCGGTGGACTCTGTCAATTCCAAGTGGACTTCCGTCAGGAAGAGTTATTATAAACCTCAGCAGGTCATTGACAAAGCTCTCCAGATCATCGTTGGCGACTGAGGTGGGAATCCCTCAAATGCGGATATTGTTGCGGCGTGAGCGGTTTTCGCTGTCCTCCTGTTTGGACTCGATAGCTTCACATCTGGCTTCCAAGGATGCTATTCTGCTTAGGCCACACCCTAGCTCGAATGTATCATCACACAAGCCGTTCTCCACTTCCTCCGTACGCTTCTCCACTTCTTCTACCCTCCTATCCAGAGAGGCAATTTTTTTAGTAACCTCCTCAGTGCCCTTTTGGATCTACTTGGTAAGGGCTAAGAGAAGATCTTTCAGGTCCGTTTTAGTGGCGAATTGCTCGGTTTGTGGATGCTCCAGTGGGGGGGGCAACCCCGGGTGTCACTGCAGTGGCGGGGTCAGCCCTGGCTGTTTTATTCTGGCCAGACATCATTGTCTCAATGTCTGCCTGTTTCGCCGATTTGTCACTCTTAGGCATGGTCCTGTTGGGTGGCGAGGGTGGAGCGGGGGCAACTGGTGTTATTATTCCACCTGCTGAGCACTGCAGAGATGTCAGGCCGGGTGCTGTTGAATATGCCCAATCCTAGGGGAGGTTGGTGAACCCCCCCCAGGCTGTAGAGCCGCCAAGACCACTACGGCACCAGGAGCAAGCACAGTGTGTTTTTATATACCACTCAGGGGACCTGACGCACTGTTCCACGCCAAGAGGCGAGCCCTGAAGAGCCGCTCCTTTCCACTGAGATAGGAGATGATAGGAGGATTCACCAGGTCCAGGGTCCTTGGCTGTCGTTCCAGGCGCACAGCCCACGGTGCCGAGATCCGGGACAGCGACGTAGAACTGTGTGTCGAGAGGCTTGGGTGCGGGCGAAGCTGTACTCAGATTGCAGGAAGAGGTGTCAGCCCGTCCAAGGTATGCATAGCTGTAATGGCATCAGTCCAGAGGAGCTTGAAGGTGGAGTAGATGGTGCATCTGACGCGACCCCAGGTCGAAGAACTGTTGCTGGGGACTAGGTACTTGCTGGAGGCGCTGGGGCTTCCCCCGACACACTGGCTTGTAGCTTTTCCAGGGAGTCACCGGCACCCGCTCCGAGCCCCGGCTCCCAGAAGCGGCGTGCGGACGACCCCCGGCAGATGCAGCCAGGACCATGCAGGGCAGATGTGGCACGGCCACCTCGGGTGCAGGGAGGTCCCCCCCACGCACAACGCTCAATCCGCCAGCTTGGCCTCCCCGGCCCAACGTGCAGCACCGGAGGGGCACCACCTCCGCGTTCGGCCGAAACGGGCCACAGCTGATCGATGCGACCAAGGGCCGGCGGGGACGCTACAGGAGCAGAGCGGGTGCCCACTAGGCTGGTCCCAGGTTCCTCATGGCCTCTGGGCAGGACAAGAAGTAGCAGGTAGGGTTTGTGAGGGGCCCCCGCTCAGAGAAATAACAGGATGCCACTGGGCCCAGATCGCTGCACCCTCACACGCGCTTAGAACCATGGGTCGGGTCCCGACATCAGTCTTTGTCCGCGTTGCGGCCGGCCGCCATGAAAAGTCCACCGCCTCCTGGCGTCGCAGCCGGGCCGGTGCGAGGGTCTCGGCCAATGAAACTCGCAGAGCTTCCGCCCGGGAAACTCACACATCCGCCTGCAAGCTTACTGCAAGTGGTTCCATAGACAAAATAAACAGGAGAGGTGAAAGCGGGCAGCCCTGCCTCGTACCACGATGAAGTTCAAAAGGATCAGAAATAAGACCATTTGTCAGCACACTTGCAGAAGGGTTGTTGTACAACAGCTTAACCCAACACTGGAATTCTTGCCCAAAGTTCGTTTTCCCTAGGCATGCGAACAAAACGTCCCACTCAACACGATCAAATGCCTTTTCAGCATCCAGGGAAATTAACGCACTGGCAATAAGTTGATTACGTCCCTTCTCAATGGTCAACAGCAGGCATCTCATATTGTCTGCCACCGCCCTGCCAGAGACAAAACCTACTTGGTTTTCATGTAGCAGAGTTAGAATGACCCTACCCAGTCGAACAGCCAGGATTTTGGCCAATATTTTGCAGTCACAGTTTATCAGACTGATCGGCCGATAATGTTCACACCTGGTAGCAGATCAGTCCTTTTTTCTCAACACCGCAATCAATGCATGTCACATTGTATCAGGTAGTGAACCAGACTCAAAGGCATCATTAAAAACATAATCCAACATAAAGAGATTTTAGGGGTCTCAACCACAAGCATCCCCTTAAACCAAAGGGATCAACCCTTAACAACAAAACACAAGGCTTGTGGTCCAAAATTGCAGCCTGATACCGGTGGATTCTCTTACTCAACCACTTTCATTTGTGGTACTCCAAACAACATTACATAACAAAAATTATATGCAAAAATATATATTTTATTTAGCATTTACAAAAAATATTCTTCTAAAAAGCACTCACAATACTTAAGTACCTGTACCTTCTCCTACTAGCAAAATGTAGAGCTGTCTAGTTCTGTCTGCATGCATTAGCACCCTTCAACAGGTAAGTATATTAGTATAGATACTTGTCCGTCAAAGTGTCTTGTGTTGTGCTGTTAATTGCACTGGATCATACCTCACAGAAACACAACTCACTCAATCACATACCATTCATTCTGTCTTCATTCACTATCAGATTTCATTTCACAACCACAAACTGTGCCCGACATGTTTCTTTCCACATTTGGTGTCTCGTGTTAAATACTGGGAAATTCTTCAGGGGCTTGTGGGAAGGGTTAGTAAGACATGCAACATCTAGCACAATAGTTCTATTTTAAAAACGAAATATGTTTGACAATCAAAAACATTTCCTTTGCAGGGTTCTCGTTGGAGTTGCAGTGAAGTTCTGTCTCTGTGGGGTTTTAGTCCGCTTTATATCGAGTGACCCAGAAGAGAATCTTCACCTATCAGGAAGCAATCAACATTCAACAGGAATGTCAATAACCCGTTAAAGCTACTCCATTTACTGACCGCTGTACATAAGTTACAGTGATCTTTGAATACCAAATCTCATCACACTAATTCTACAATGGGGCAAATCCCCTTGTCTCCAGTACATAAGATATTCTTCATCGATCATTGATACCACTATCGATACTAGTTCCAAAATACTCCCTACCCCTGCATAAGTTTATGTTGTTATGTCCCATTGGTAAGGGCAAACCATTCACTGTAACTCACCATACGGAAGAAGGAAGCTTTGTTTAAGCAGAGGCTCTATGTCGAGTCTTTTGCGTCAAAGGATGGGGCCGAACGTTCTCATCATTAAAAACGTCACACAAAAGCTGTAGTGCAGAATCGGGGAGGGGTTTATAAAATTCATTAGGTAGTCCATCAATGCCAGGTGACTTACCTACAGTCATTCTCAAAATCGCGTGTTGAATATCATCCACTTCCACCTTCCCCTCCAGGCTCGCCGCCTCATCTGTTGTCAGACGAGAGAGAACATGCTGGCTGCAAAGGAAACAGGGTTAAGGCTAGTCACGTTACTGCACATGGTCCTCCAGGGATGTCAGAAGGAATGCAGGTAAAAGTAGTATTCCTGCATGAGAATAACCATCCTACTGGACGATTGACATGTTTCAAATGACTTGCAGCTACAATTGTATGATTACAAGTCATGGGGTCTCATGACATGTTTGCCGGTGTGGAAACAAGGGCGCTGGTGAGCTCACCAGCACCCTTGTTTCCGCACCGGCAAACTACAAGTCTGCCTACTGGAGCCGCTGTGCCTGACAGATCTGATCCTGCGGGGCGCTGCGGCCACGGTAGGCAGACTTCTCACAGGAGCACCGGCACCGCTGGTAATGGTGCCGGTGCTCCCGTGTCCCCACTCCTATGGGAATGGGGATTAGCAAATGTACCCGCGCCTGACATCTCGGCCACCGGACGTGTAATAGCTTGGTGGCACCAGGAAGTCAGGCGCAAGTAAATTATTAAGGGTCTGGCGGCAACCCGGCGGTAGCACCGGCAGTGTTACCGCCAGACCCATAATGAGGCCCATTGTGTTCGTCACGTTGGTACATTTCATTGGGGCATGTGCACATAGTTGTTCTTCAAACACAGTTTGGTTGATTTCTTGATTTATATTCAATTCAATTGTTGACACTTTCCGACCTTCTCCTGCTGACAAGTCATTAGAAAACAAATATCTCTTTTAGCAATATTATAGGTGTGTATTCTATTGAGATTTCACCATTTGTCATTGATCTCCTGGCAGAAGTTAAAATATTCATAAACCGAAAATAACTGATGGATATCACTATCTTCCACTGAAGAGTCGTTACGCATCAAACTAAAAATGTGTCTCAAAGTTGATGCAGGTGTTGGCACAGCTACCAGACAGGCTGTCAGTAGGTCCATTCCATTATGTTAGTTTGAGAAGCAAAAAGAAGAGATATTTACGATTTCTCAAGTCAAGTAAGTCCATATACTTTCTGTTTGGCCAGTTTGTTTTTGGTTTATCCTCAGTGCTTTGCAAATTTGTTTATTTGTGCCTGCTTGGGCTGGTAGGTCAGTGTTGCCATCAAATGACCCACGAATCTCATTCTCTAACCTCATCAGATTCAGATTGGTAGGTTGCGCAAATGTGACATTTTGAAGTTGCTTCTTCTCTATGTAACTTGAGCCTACCAAATGGAGACCACTTAGAATTACACTTACACCAGCCAGGCACAGAATCTGCAAAACAATCCAGAAAAGGCATATCAGTGTTGATCATCATTCTCTTAAATAACATCTGTCAACAGGGACATAGTCAAATTTTTCCTTGCCAGGCTCTACTACTAACACAACTTGGTCTCTGCCTGATGCTATGACATCTGCAAATACTGGTGGGCACTAGGCTTCACCACCCACACTTTTGCACCCGTTAACATGCAATCTGATGAACCAAAACCACGGTCACTCCGAGTAGTTAACACTGTAGTGGGCTCTTCTTTTTTGACCACCGAAAGTTTAACAGGTATGACAATCAATTTGGCTATCCTACCTCCTACATGGATAGGCAATATCTGATCTCCACTGTTGATTAAAATGACTTAGATATCTTCTTGTTAGTCAGCATCTTTCACTCCATCCGGTACTTGGATGCCCTTCAATGCTAATCCATATCTAGGGGCAATCAATCCCATATGTTCTGAGGGAATTTGTACTACAATTCCAGTCTCAATGACTATTATACCTCTGGGTTCTAATCTGATTTCTCCCTGAGCATGCTAATCTACTTTGCAGATTCTGGAGTTGTTCGGTAAGGAGCTAAGGCACCTGGCGTAAACTCCCAATACAACAAGGTTTCTGTAGCTGAATTAGGTTGCATCTGCACAGCAGGTGTTAACAAGCATGTCAAAGAAGTCTCACACTCTCACGCCAGCCTACCAGGCTACCATTTCCTGAGTTACGCAATTGCGCTTTCAACAACCCATTCATTAACTTAATCTGGGCTGCCCCTTGTGGATGATATGGGACATGGTACAGTCACTCAAAATTGCTCTCCTTACAATACTCCTGAATTAGCTTGCCTTTAAAATATATGCCATTGTCACTCTGCATTTGCAAGGGCAATCCATAATGCAATATAATCTGGTCTAACAACTTAATGGTGTTCAATTGTGTGGCCCTCTTGCATGGAACAGCATGAAATATCCTGAAAAGGGATCCACAATGGTGCAGGCATATTGGCAGCCTTTATTGATTGGCATAGGACCGATGTAATCGATCTGCCAAATATGATCCGGTGACTTGGCTCTTCGCAAAGTGACCTGGACAATATGGGGAATGGGGCAATGCTGTCGATGTTGGCAGACAGGACATTGCAAAATGATTGTTTTCACTACCTCTAAAGGGATATTTATCCCTCAAGCTTGTGCCCACCTGTGAGTAGCTTTTACTCCAAGGTGCCCACATTTCTGGTGAACCCACTTGGCCAGACACTCCAAATCGTCCTCCTGACCCTCTGTGTCCACAGATGAAATCTTGGAGTGTTCATCTGCAACAGAATTAAACCAACATTCTAATGAGTCAGT
Organism: Ambystoma mexicanum; assembly: GCF_040938575.1. NCBI lineage: Eukaryota > Metazoa > Chordata > Amphibia > Caudata > Ambystomatidae > Ambystoma > Ambystoma mexicanum. Next base: position 302,117,594 of record NC_090935.1, on the reverse strand, counting down.
AGTACAGTGCACATCCACATGATACACTGTTACTTCACTTTGTGATAGCATTTTTCCAATATCTTGCCACAGTTCTTCTCCCCACAATTCTTTTCAATGTATTTTCCATCACTTCTTTTGCCATGTTAGCAGCCACGTAGCTAGCCTACTGGCTACTGACCATGAATCTGTGTACAAATGGCAATGACCAGGTGTTTCTTGTTTCAACGCTTGATAGACCGCAAAGAGTTCTGCAAACTGACAGCTCTTCCCTTTCCCTAACATTGTCAAGATCTTTTTTGTCTTGGGATTATATGACACTTCTTTACAGTAGCATTCAGTTCCTACATAGTGAGCAGAGCCATCTGTAAACCAGGTATGCTCTGTCTGTTACACTGTGAGGTCTCCATAAGGTACTCCCCATTTCACGGGAGACTCATGTAGACTCATGTACTTCAATCACTTCCTGTGGTATGTAATCTACAGGTGGTACATTAGCCACTTGCACATGTAATTTTGCAACCCCACCCTTTCCTGATTTGGCTCAGTCCTGAATGTACCATTTCCATTTGATTACACTGGCCTCTTGAGCTTGTCCTATTCTGTGTGTCCTAGGAGAACTCAACACCCATTACATAATTGGTATTTTGGGTCTAATCAATACATCATGACCGACTGTCAATTATTCTGTATCCATAAGATCCCAATAACATACTAGCAATTGCTTCTCAAATGGAGTATACTTATCACCTGCCTCAGGTAATTTGCAACTCCAAAATCCCAAAGGGATTCTCTCATTGGGCCTCATTACGACCCTGGCGCTAAGTGAAAAACGATGGCGGTAAATGGTTACCGCCATCGTTTTCCGCCAGGTCCGATCATGACCCGTGACCGTTAACTACAATGCCATTAGCGGTATCGTAGATAACGCCACCGCTAACTGCGCTAAGGGTGCGCGCACGCGACCGGCCACACCGTACTTAGCGCCATGGCGGAAAGGTACGCAAATGCTGACCCAAGCGGACATGCACCTAACGCCATCACCCAGCCCGTTAAGAACCTTACCGCCATGGTGCTAATTACGCCATCGCGAACCAACCGTAAAGGGCCATGTAAAGTGAATGCAGCTGCCACAGGTGCACAGAAACAGCACAGGTGAAGGCAATACAGACTCAGGAAGTACAAAAAGAGCACACCCCACCCCTTCCCACACCCAGTCACACTCCACAATGATACCAATACGACTGGCAATGTTGGGGCTGGAGGACCTGATAGCAATGCAAGTGCTACTACAACAACAACAACAGGCTGCACAGAGGAGACGCAGGAGGAGAAGGAGGGCAAGGCAGGCCCAGCAAGCCCCACCAGCACAGCCAGTGCCACCACACAGGCAGCCCCCAATCCCATGCATTAGAGCCAATCCATTCAACCTCACTGCTGAGCAGAACCACACCCTGTACCGTATGGACCGGGACACCATCACCGCCATCGTAGACAGGATACACAACGACATCGTCAGCATGATAGAAACTCCAAACGCCATCCACCCCCTACTGAAGGTAGTGTCTGTACTCCACTTCCTGGCCACAGGCACCTACCAGCACACAGTGGGGCACTTGCATGGCATTTCACAACCATTATTCTCACGAACACTCATCCAAGTGCTCGATGCCCTCCTCAAGCACACAGACGACCACATCTCATTACCACGGACTGCCCAGGACATTGCAAACACCAAAGTGGGTTTCCATGCACTAGCCGGCATACCCGGTTGCATTGGTGCCATCGACTGCACCCATGTGGAATTGATGGTTCCACGTGCCATGGAGGTACCGTACTGCAACCGGAAACAGTTCCACTCAATCAACGTGCAAATGGTCTGTGACTCCAACAAGATCATCACACATTGTTGTGCCCGATTCCCCGGATCAACCCATGATTCTATGGTCCTGAGGAACTCCACAATACCACGCTACATGGAGCGACATGCAGGCCCAAGATCCTGGCTACTCGATGAGTCCAATGTCATGGAAGTGGGCAGGTGAATGACGTACCGATGCATACTCCACCTGGCTGAAGGGGGGGGGGGTGATGCATACTCCACCTGGCTGTGAGCAACACACAGAACGGAGACAGAGGATGGCCACTCACAATGCACTCAACCCCTCTGCATACATTGGGTGATGGCATGCAAAACAGGCCATGGGAGCCATGAGCATATACTGGTTGCATTGAGTGAATCAATTAGTGCATGTAGAAGTGAGCCGAAGTAACAGTTGGATGCAAGCCATTGTGGCACATCATGTTATTGATCAGACGACATGACTGACACATACATTCTCGTCTACATACAGGTGATGCAGGCTATCCCCTGAAGAGGTGGCTCCTTACACCAGTCCGGAACCCGCAGAACCAGCACGAGGAGGACTTCAACCGTGCACATACACGTACTCGTGTGGTCATAGAGCAGACATTCGGCCTATTGAAGGCACGGTTCCGAAGCCTCAGCAGGTCTGGTGGGGCACTCCTGTACCACCATGAGAAGGTGGCAAAGATCGTCATGGCATGTGTCATGCTACGCAATATGTGCGTCAGACGGAATGTGCCCCTGACGCAGGACTGCAACCACTTGACGATGAGGATGAGGAGGGTGCCGGTGGGGCAGCACCCCATGGAGGAGGCGACGCACAGGAGGGGCGTGCAATGCGCCAAAGTATCATCGACCTCTGCTTCTAGCACACACGGCTGGTGTGAATCACATGGAGACTGCACTTGGGGCACTGTGTGTCTCTGGGACATGCACACTGTGGACTGTACACCAATAAAGCACACATATGCAATGAAAATGTCCACACATTTCATTTTGGGAAAGAAAAAAGTGTATTCAAACTATGAAACGTCGTGACACCCCCCCTCCCCCCTCCCCCCTGAACACCCCAACACACCCCCTCCCCCCTCCCCCCTGAACACCCCTACACACCCCCTCCCCCCTCCCGCCTGAACACCCCAACACACCCCCTCCCCCCTGAACACCCCAACACACCCCCTCCACCCTGGAATCCCTACGAAGGTGCGGTAGTGTCTGTGCAGCAGGGTGTGCAGTAGTCCTGCTCGACTGTCAAGCCACTAATGTGGATCCCCTCCCCTGGCCCCCGGGGCACCCCTGCCCGTGCTGCGTAGATTGCGTCCTGATCTGCGGATGGGGCTGCTCTGTGCCGAGCTGGCTGATGAGGACGGTCCGGCCTGCACATCTGGACGCATGTCCCTGATGGTCTGGACAAGTTCTGTGAGGACATTGTGCACAGCCGCGAGTTCCGTGCATATGTCCTTTGTGGAGGACTCTATGGCAGCTGTGACTCGGTCTGCCAAACTCTCCATGCCATCCCTTGGCACCCCACACTGTGCAACATGTTCGTTGAGGAGGGCGGATAGCTGCTGCTGGCGGGTAACTATATCCTCAAGTGTCTGCTGGTTCCGCTGGCCCATGCCCAGTGGCATTTGCATATCCATTGGGCTGCTCACCTCAGGCTGGGGGGATGGGGTGGCTGGCCAATCCTCGGCCTCCGACTGCCCCTGTGTGGCATCCGCCTGCAGGGGGTTTAGGGATGTGCAGGGGGAATGTGGCTGGGCAGTGGGCCTCCCCTCATCGATGACCTCGATGCTGCCTGCCTCACTGTCGGAGGTTGCCGCTATGGCAGCGATTTCACCGAGGGTGCTGCTTGCAGCAGAGCCTGTCCCTTCAGTGGGCACGACTAGTGACATGTGCGGTGCTGCAGCTGGGTCTGTGTTTGCTGTTGTGGGGGCTGGCACTTGCCTGTCCTCTTCCCCAGGCAGGGTTTGTGGCTGCTGGTGTGTTTCCTTCAGGACGGCTGAGGTGGATGCCTGTGGCCTGGCCCTCTTGGTGGATCTGGACGCAGTGTTGTCCTCTTCCTGGAGGTCTGTGTCAGATCCTGTGGTGGAGCAAAGGAGGGATAGTGTTATTGATGGGTCCGCGGACATTGGCCGTGCATTGTGAGGGATGACATCTATACAGTGGGTACATGCGGCACATTTCAGGCAGGGGCATACAGGTTTTGTGCCTTTTGTGTGGAGGTAGCATGGTGGTATGTGTGTGCCAGCAGTTAGGGTGTGCATGCTGCATGTGTACAGGGTGGAGTCTGGATGTGTCTGTGGACATACACCTGCCGATGTGTTGCATATGCACTATGGGGCTACATGGTACTTCACATGATGGGACTTTTTTGAGTTTAGCATGGCTTGCTCTGGCCACCTACCTGCATCTCCTGAGGTCGGCGCTCCTCTCTCCATCCCTCCGACACCATGGATGCTCTCCATCCCGATGGTGGATGCACATATTTCCTCCCATGCTTGCAGCTTTATGGGCGAATCGGATCCACCCCCAGTTGACGTGGCTAGGTTCCGGTTAGCTGAGAGGATGCTTCGGACACGGAGCCTCAAGTCGTCCCAGCGCTTTCTGCACTGCTGGGCAGTGCGGGGTACGGCCCCCACTGCACTCACACGCTGTGCCACTAGGGCCCATATGGCCTTCTTTTTCGCTATTGCCGGCCTTGTCATCTGCGCGGAGAATACAGCTGCAGCATTTTCTTGCAGAGTCTGCGAGCATGGTTAGTTCCTCCCTTGAGAAACGGTCTTGGCGCTGCCGGTCACATGCTTTTTTAACGGCTTTGGGCATTTTTGCTTGGCTAATTGGGTGGGTGTTGGGTGTGGATAGGTGTCAGGGTTGGATCAGGTATGGTTGTGGAGGATGGCAATGGATTGTGTTTTTCAAGATGGCCGTCGTGCAGTTTCCCGTTCCGCCGCGATGACGCTATTTCCGGTTCAGTCTATTTACGGTGACCGCTAATTGCGGTGACCGCTAATTGCGGTCGCCGCTATGGTGTGTGTGGCGGTAGTGCTCCTTGCGCGGCATGCAATGGCGGTAGGGGCCGTTTTTGCCCCATTTACGCCATGCCGTACTTTACATTAACGCCATGGCGTAATGCACGTGCCCGATGGGTCGGAATATGCCGCACTTTACGCCATCGACCCATGGCGTAAACGTTGATTACGCCATGGCGGTAATGTTCGGTACTTACCGCCAGGGTCGTAATGAGGCCCATTGTCTTGCTTCTGCCACAGACTCCAGTTACCATAATTTTCCTGTACAGATACATTTAGCTCCACTTCTCCTGACTTCAAAGGCCACAAATCAAGTACACGTTGCACTGTATCCACTGCCGAATCAAATGCTCTCTGTTGCTCTTCGCCCCATTCATATTCATATTTCTTTCATGTCACTTTGTAAAGCAGGGCCAAGATTTGCCCTAAATGTGGTGTATGCTGTCTCCAAAATCCAAACAGCCCTATGAACTGCCGAGCTTGCTTCTTGTTCACTGGAGTAGTAAATTCAAGTTTCTTCTGTTTGTTTTTTGGCACTATCTCTCGGTGCCCATTGTGCCAAAGAGTTCCCAAAAATATCACAGTCTCAGCTGGCTCTTGAATCTTGCTAGGGTTAATTTCCCAGCCTTCCCTTTTCAATCCATCAATGTTTGCTTCCAATTGATTGTGTACACTGTGCTCATCTTTGCCCTGAATGAGAACATAATCAATGTAATGTGACATTTGTATGTCAGTTTTACATGGTATTTTGTCTATGTTTTCTGCCACTTGCCGGTGACAGAGGGTTGGGAGAAGTACCCCATAGGCAAGCTTGTAAAGTTGTACTGACACCCACCCCAACTGTATGTTCTCAATAAAGGTAACAGTATCTGGTACTGCAGGAACTAAAAGGGGAGTGTGTTTATTTAACTCGCTATAGTCCACAGATATCCTCCAGCTTCCATCTCCTTTTTTAAGAGGCCAGATAGGATTGTTCCAAGCAGTAGAAACTGGCCTCAATACTCCTGCCTCTACATATTATTTAATGGTGTCTGAAATTCCCTTATGTCCCCGGGAGTGCGGTATTGTTTAATTCACACACGTTTCATGGCTAATGGCACGTGCACCAGAGGGATCTTCAATTTTTCTACAATAGCTTGTGTACAAGTCAATGCATTCGTTCCAAATTGATAGGTTGTACCTACTAACCCTAAAGTCAACCCCTCCTTAATGTCAAATCCAATAATGTATTCAGGTATCGGGACAATCAACACTTGATATTTCTGTTTTTTCAAATTGCCTATCTGCATTTCCACTCCTGACTACTGCGAGTGTCTCTTTTCCACCGAGTCCAGTAATGATAAAGTTCCGACCTTTAAATCTTGAAAGATTTCCATGAACCAATGAGGCCTCCGCCCCAGTGTCAATCAAAGCTTGGACCTCCTGTGTGTTCCCAGGTTTACAAAATATCTTTACATTAATATGAGGTTGTCTGTCCATTGTTGTGTGAGCTGACACTGCCGGGACTTGGCCATAATCCTATTCAAATGTAGAATGTGTGTACCCAGACTCAGCCTCCAAATTGCACTCACTATTTTTCTCAACTCAGTATATGTTGGCTGGTATTGAGTAGGAACCCCCATAGATCTTTCTCCCTGCTCCTACTCAGGGGGCACTGAAGGTGAAGTGTCTCTCTTCTGCTTAGACATCACCTGTCTCTTGACTTGTGTATAGCACTCTTTCCCAGCATGCCATCTCTTTTTGTACAACTCATACATTTCTCTGGTTTCAATCCCATAAATGTCTTCCTGTGGCACACAATCATTCAACAGTCCCAAAAACATGTCCTTTCTTGAAACCTGGGAATCTCTGCTATCTTGTCTCCTGCCCTCTGGTCTTCTCTCACTGTGCCCTTCCCTCTCCTGAGGCGTGTCCTCACTTTTGTCCCATTCACCCAGATCTGACAATTGCTGTATAGCATCTACCACTTCATCAGTGGGTTTGCCAGTCATGCCTACTAGAAATGTCATGACGACCCTTTTATAAGCGGGTGGGGCAGTTCCAATAACCATATTTCTGGTTCACAATGAAAGCGGCACCACCCCCATATGCAATGGCTCATCTACATGAATTGCTTCTTTCATAGCACGTTCTCTGTTCTTTTGAACTGCCTCCTTCAAATTGTACCATGTCTTCTCTTCAGTGGGCCAATCTGTGGTAATTGGATACTTTCTATTACAGCCATGTGCTGCTAGGTGTAATAAAGATACCTGAGAGGCCTGCCCATTTGCATCTGGCGGCAGACCAATATGTAACACCTCCTGAATATTAGTATCAATGGACACAAGCAAGATGTGTGGAGAATCAGTGGAATCCACTAAGCATCCAGCTCCACCATCATACATGCACAGAATTCAAGCCAATAAAGGCTTACCTGACTTCTGCCTCAATTTAGTAATAATTTGCCCTGTTGAGTGTAATCCTCCAGTGTGGTTAAATCCACAACACCACCCCCTGGATTATGTGGATGCAGACCTGCTCTGCACCTAGTAACTGGTTTAGCAGTAACCTTCTTCCCACCCTGTTTCACTGCAGATTCTGCCTTCACTTCCAGGCTAGAATCTGTACTATCAGAAGAGGAATGCCAAATATCAGCATTCCAGCAATCCGGAACCCAATTTGCATCAGCAGTGGTGATGACAGTGGCCACCTTGTATCTGTCAATCTGTCCTCTGCATTTTCTTTATTTAAATTGGGCCTCCCTAACTGCCATCTTCTCTGCAATTTCCTGATATCTAGAGGCCTTGTCACTCCAGATCTTTAATTGCAGCTGTTCCATTAAAGAAGCCTCTCTCTCAGCAGCTTATCCCTCTCCAAATGCAAGACGGATGCACACTCCTCTGATGCATCTTCAGGTAAGCATGGAACAAAATCCAGCTCCTCCTCCCTAGAGCTTCTGATTCACTCCCTTTCAACACTGGGACTTTCTGTAACCAAGACAACACATCAGCAGGCCCTGCATTGAGCAAGGATTCATTCCGTGGCTCACACAGACCTGACACACATGAAAATTTGTTCGCTAATAAATCGTACGGGGCAGCAGTCCAACCTGGAGTAATTAGCTCATTACAGTCTCTGCCTGCAGTAAGACTCTTATCTCGCTTTTTAAACAAGGAATGCATCTTACAAAAACTCTGCAGCACTGATCGACGTACAATGAATAAATCACTGCAGTCACTTCAAAAAGATAACAAAAACAATTGCATAAAGAGCTAATGAAAACAATCCAACAGAAAGCTAACAAAAACAATCACAAAGAAAGCTCTTTCCACACAGCAAAACTCTCACTTGCAAAGAGAGAAAAACAAATGTGAAATGAAAACACATGCAAATAAAATCCTGCATTTCAGCACAGATTACGGACTGCCCAGCAATTAAACAGCACAGAGCAGCTGCTTCATGACACCGATTTACTCTTGGAACGCAAGAATTCACTGAATTAGAAAAAAAGTTAAATCACTGTTGGCATAGGTTTGCACCACTTCATCTCTGCCTTCACTGGACAGCTTGTCAAACCAGTCTTGGCGCAGAGAGACTGCACAACAGGGCTGGAACCAGATTTGATGCGTCCACTGTCTCTCAGTTCAGCTGAAGCTATGTGTCTCTCTGCCGGCCTCGTCTGATGCCACCCATTCTAACTTACACTACAGACTAGTACTAGTCCAGAAAGGTCACCTACTGATAGCACTTCACGGAGACCTGGCCGATTTACTCTGTGGAATGCTGTGACAAGTAAACACTCTCTTTTTCTTATGGGAGCTGAAATGACTCCTTTCAGCTTCTGCAGAATTCAAAACAAATGTTGACTGGCCTGGGCCAAAACAAGATGTTTTTCCAGTGTTTCAGAAAATGCAGAAGCTTTCACTGAGAATTGGAAGCAAACGTCCTCTGCTGCACCCAGGATGCATTTTACATAGACTCCATATTTGAGTCAAAGATATTACATTTTAAATTCATTACAAGGTGGTAAACTTATATTTAAATATGTGATGTAACAATAAAACAAATATAATGTTTAAATTGCCTTTGTTGTACAAACCTCATACTCCCACTCACCAAAATCATCTCGGACCATCACAAATACACGCACACACACACACACACACACACACACACACTTATACAACATACACACAGCAAGCACTCACTGTCTCATTCACAGTCATGAGCATCCATCATGCACTCACTCACAACACAAGCATACATGCATCCATACACATATTTAAATAATAAATAAATGAACATGCTAACGCACACATTTACACAACATACACACAGCAATCACGCTCTCATGCACACCAGCATCCATTATCATACATTCATTCACCAAACAGCACATCACAAGCATGTATGCATACATACACATAATTTAAAGTAAAAAAACATAACATAGACAAACTTACTTTCTGCCCAGGTCTTTCCTCACCAGGCCCCTGCTAGCATGAACAGGAATCAGAAAGCTTCCTGGTTTCTGCTATTTCATAGAGCGTGGGTGACAAGACGCCCCACTACAGCCTGCTCTGTCTGTATGTGCGAGGAGATGTAGGAGCGCCCCCTTGCTCATACTGTAGGGAAGGCATGGTATCACAAGTATTGACACTGACAATGGATACAATTTGTAAAATATTTAATGAAAATGTTGAGGTTGGAGCAACTCCTATTTTGCCCTATAACTAAGATGGGATTAGTCACGACCATCAAATGATAAACAAAACAGCCCTAGTGGAGTGAGTCGAATCAAAATGGCCTATGCTAACAAACCCTAATGCCTGCCCTATCTCTTATACAAAAAATGTAAAAAGGAGAAATGTATGCAAAAAGGAAAACCAGTGTTCAAAGGATAATGTGGCTGAACCACGTCTCCTGATATGATATGATATGATATGATATGGCATTTGTAACGCGCCTACACACAAGTGTTTCCTCCCCAAGTTAGGCCTCTTTTAGGCAGGATGACACACAGCAATCCTTTTAGGCAGGATGACACACTATGGCTCGGTTTCCAACACAATATACAGTTCAAACCTGTGGATCGAGGCCCGCCCGCCTGGCCTTCCAGATTAAAGTCTCCTTCTCTAACTTCCAAAATAATATTTGTTGCAAACAAAACATTCGCAAAGATCCCCTCTGCCGGGCTCCGACCTTTCACCACACAGTTCTCATAGGTCTCCTCTGTCGGGCTCAAACCTCTCACGATAAAGTTCAACACAAAATTGCGAAGGGCAATCCCTAAAGCTTAATATACTTCGGGTCTCACTCAGGCAGGCTCAGACCACTTTCGAATGTCAATGTCATGATGCCTACCCCCAGGCATCCGGATCGAGTCCATCAGCCCCGGGAGCAGGCATCCAGATACTTATTAAAACCCCAGCAGCCCCGGCTGGGGGCTGTTTGGGTTCAGTCCTGGCGCCTTAGGCGCCAGGCTCATCTTAGAAACCAGTCCTGGCGCCATAGGCGCCAGGCTCATAGACATTACTTTCCTCATGCAGACCATGCTGCAAATGAATCCAAGCCAACGTGAAGCCTGGATGGGACTATTTTATTACAGGGACTATTTTTTACTCGGGTGTGGTTCTGGGGAACTTCTTACCTGGAACTACTTTGTAGGCTATTTAAACCACGCCAGAACAGCAGCACACGCTTCGCGTTATTCTGCATCCTGCAGCGTAACACTCACCGTGCCTGCAAGTCAGCATCCAGTCTTCTGCCACGCCCGCCTCGAATCCGGAGCTCCTAGAAAAAGGGGAAAGAAGGAGAAAAGGTTAGATCACGGACATTATTTTAATTCCTTACCTGATTCCGGATCCAGCACGTCTCCAAGCCTGGAAAGGACATCATTCCAGGACGCGTCGCATCGCCAGCACCAGCGCCGTGTCATACTCACCAGTCCACAGCATCTTTCGACTCGGCGCTGCCGCCATCATTTTCTTCATCGAACTCCAGCACCTGGGGGAAAAAAAAGAAATAATAAGGTGAGCCAAGAGAGCCGACAAATACTATCTCTTACCACCATAGGCTTACCTGATTTACCACCGGAGGCATTACCCTTTAATACGCCTCATCTGCATATGCCGCACCTATAAAGGGAGAGAAAACAACAAGTTAAACTCATGCAACTTTTACCGGACAGTGTTGGGTAATACAGACTCTTACCTGAACGCCATCAGCTGCCTCCAGGCAATATTCTTTTGGACCAGCTGCAATTCAACAAGGGAATGGAACAAGAGTGAACATCGGACATATTGTACTATTTGAACTTTATAAACCCCGGAGTCAATATTCCTCCGGAACTCCCCCAGTACCTTCAAACCAGTGAAGGAACTGGTATCTACGTGCCCCTGCATGCCACGCAGGATGGAGAGCTCATCATTTAAAAACATAAGGTGAGGTTACTAAAAGGGGATATCGGAGGTGACAAGTGGGGAGAACGAGAACAGTGGGAGGGAGCCATCACTAAAATCCACAGGTGGCTAAATCCCTTTCTCCACTTGCAGGAGAATACTTCTACGGGTCAAGCAGACAAGATTAGGCGGGCCAGTCCAGACAGTCATCTCGGCACTACGCATCACGTTGGTGGAGACCGCAGCTGTCCGGGTCCGATCGATGCCCCTGTGGGAACCAGGTGAGCGTAACAGAACGCAAAGCCTATCTACAAATCCACACCCCCACCAGAAACCGACCAACCTATTGTTAGGGGAACTTAGGGCAGAAGTGCACTCCGTGCGCCAAGAAACTAATGCCCTCAGGAGAGAACTGATTGTGTCAAAGGAGCACACTGATGATCTTGCTAGACAACTGCTGCAAAACCAAGCTGGGCAAACACCACTACCTGGACTCTGGGGGAATCCAACTCCCGTTTCATCGAGCAATCCTGTGCAAGTGGTTCTACCAGGGAGCATTCCTTTAGCTCCACCCGAACGTTTTGCTGGGGACCCGAAATAGTTTGCCGTGTTCATGAACCAATACCGCTTGCACTTTTTATGCAGACCTGGAGCTTTTCCAATATGACCAAGCCAAAGTAGCCTTTGTACTATCATACCTTAGTGGCAGCGCAGCGGATTGGTCAATTCCACTAGTCAACCAGGATGACCCTCTTCTTCGGGATATTCAGGGTTTTCAATTGAGCATGGAAAGACTATTCGCCAGACATTCACAGGGACAGGCCCTGGATAACGAACTTTTATCCTTACGACAAGATAACCAGGATCTACTAACCTATATCGCAACCTTCAATAGGTTGGTGATGGAAACCGAATGGCCAGAGGTAAAACGAATTACATTATTTCATCGTGGACTTCGGGGAGAACTCAAAGATGTTTTGGCCCAAGTTGTGAACCCACCTCAGGTTTGCGCAGAATATATAGACTTAGTGGTCCAGTTAGACCACCGACTTCAGAATAGAAAGGCTGATCGAGCTAAGTTCGAGAATCGGGTATTGGTTAAACCCAATGTTACCCCCAAAGGAACAGATGCATCAGAACCTATGCAGATCGGGGGGGTTAAGGGACCCTTAACTCAAAAGAAAAGAGAAAGGAGACGGCAGATGCAATTGTGTCTGTACTGTGGGGCCTCAGGACATTTTCTACGGGATTGCCCTATAAAACCATCCAAGAAAGTAGTCGGAGTTGCTGATAGAAATCAAACAGAGCCTGATTCGGGAAACGACCACGCCCGACAAGCGTAGAGGTTCGCTTGCCGAGCTTGAAGAAGGACACTCAGACTTCGCACCTAATCATACCAATGGTCCTTATTAATCCAAGGCAGCCATCACGTATGCACGCAGTAAGGGCATACATTGATAGCGGGGCCATAGGAAACTATATGGACCACGAATTGGCTTCTAGGATGAATCTACCTCTCTGCAAAAAGACCACTTCGGATGTCATCACCACAGTCGATGGAACTGAAATTGCCTCTGGGCCTGAACTCATTCCACCACAGAGATGACACTGTTGGGTCAAGATGGGCATCGAGAGACTATTGTGTTTGATTTAATCAAAGCCACGCAGTTCCAAATAACCTTCCCGGATTGTGGACACACCTGTTACCCGGAATAAACCTTGAACAAAGGCCTGGCCACAGTCGCTAATCCAGTCGTGCAGTTACCTCAGGAATATCAAGAATTCCAGGATGTTTTCCAAAAAGAACAGGCAAACACCTTACCACCTCACAGATCATACGATTGCCAAATCGACCTCATACCCGGTGCACAACCTCCATGTAGTAGGATCTACGCCCTTACGGAACCCGAAAACCTTCACCTACGAGAATACTTGGACCAATACCTTGCTAATGGCTTCATTCGTCCATCCAAGTCCCCTGCATCCTCAGCTTTGTTCTTCGTGCCTGAAAAGGAAGGTGACCTCAGAATGTGCATAGACTACCGCGCATTAAATCAGATCACGGTGAAGAACCGATACCCATTGCCTCTGATACCTGAATTACTAAACCAAGTAAAGGACGCTTGCATCTACACTAAATTAGATCTCTGAGGGGCATATCATCTGGTACGTGTAAAGAAAGGCGACGAATGAAGGCTGCCTTTCGCACCAAGTACGGATTATTCAAATATCAGGTGATGCCCTTCGGGTTGTGCAATGCACCAGCAGCCTTCCAGTATTTTATGAACGATGTCCTTCGTGAACTCATTGACGTCTGTGTTGTCGTATACATAGACGATATTCTAGTGTACTCCTCCTCAGAATCAGACCATGTTAAGCCCGTTTGTGCAGTCCTCGAGAAACTACGCCAGCACAAGTTATATGCAAAATTGGAAAAATGTGTTTTTCATGCTACAGAAGTTGAATTCCTTGGATTTATCCTGACTCCAAAAGGAGTCCGAATGGACTCTCGAAAGGTGGACGCAATTCTCAAGTGGCCATCACCCAGTTCAGTTAAAGGGGTACAAAGCATGCTTGGATTTGCTAATTTCTACCGTAGATTCATTCCTGACTTCTCACATGTTGTACACCCCATCACAGCACTTTTGCGAAAAAACAAACGCTTCTTGTAGACTGAAGAGGCTGAAAAAGCCTTCCAAGAGCTGAAATTGAAATTCACATCGGCACCTGTTTTAAAGCATCCACGCCCCGAGCTCCCATACATAGTTGAAACCGATGCATCCAGTTTAGCCATGGGGGCTGTCCTTTCCCAAAAGGATCCTGAAACCGGTCAACTTCATCCAGTAGCTTTTTGGTCCAGAAACTTCTCGGCCCCCGAGTTAAACTATGCGGTTACCGATAAAGAGTTGTTAGCCTTCAAATCTGCCTTCAAAGCTTGGCAGCATTATCTTTTCGGTGCCAGGCACACCATTACTGTAATCACCGATCACAGGAACTTGCAGTATTTAAAAACAGCCAAGGCCCAATCATCGCGTCAACTTCGATGGGCATTATTCCTTGCCGAATTCGATTTTGTGATCACTTATCGACCAGGTTGTAAGAATGGTAAGGCAGATGCCTTATCCCAAATAGGGATGGGAGAAGCATATTCGAATCCAGAACCGGTGCCTATAATTCCAGAACAAAGAATTCTTGGCATAACTACTCTACAGACTTTAGAATATATTCATTTACAACTTTTCGATTCAGCAGCCCTGCAGGACTGCGTGAAAAAGGGCCGAGATTATTCAGTCGTCAATGACTTACCTTACTATCAAGGGCGTCTATTTCTACCACACAAGGAACTACAAGAACTAGTCATCACCAATTACCATGATGCTCTGATGGAAGGGCACCCAGGTATTGCAAAGACTGAAGCTAAAATTAAAAGACAATTCTGGTGGCCCACCTGGCAAAAAGACGTAAAGTCACTTGTACTGTCTTGTGGCATCTGCGCCCAAAACAAAAGTCAGAAGAAAAAACCAGCTGGTCTTTTACAACCTTTAGATATTCCACCCACACCATGGCACACTTTGTCTTTAGATTTTATTACAGATCTACCGCCATGTAATGGATTCAACACCATTCTAGTTATTGTGGATCTTTTTTCCAAGATGGCCCACTTTATTCCTTTGAAAGGATTACCTTCCGCTTCAAGTTTGGCCAAGGAATTTCTCAAAAACATTGTTCGAATACATGGATTTCCTTCCCTATTGATTTCTGACTGAGGTAGTCAGTTCATTTCGCAATTTTGGAAGAAATGTTGTCAATTGGCGCAAATCGGCGTAAGGTTATCAACCAGTCACCATCCCCAAACCGATGGTCAGACGGAGAGGACCAACCAGACTCTTGAACAATACCTACGTTGTATGCTTCACCAAACCGAAGGTAATTGGAAGGATATTTTATGGATTTCTGAATACGCATACAATAACTCTGTACATTCAGGAACTGGACAAAGCCCCTTTTTATACCATATATGGACATCATCCTCGAACCTCAGAACTCGATTCACCCCAGCACTTAGAAATGCCGGCAGTGACCCATCTGCACTCTACTATTACAAAAGCCTTTAAGGAGGCAATAGAACATTTGAAACAAGCAAAAGAAAAATACAAGAAAAATGCTGATCAACATAGAAGTGAGACACCACCATATCAGATTGGAGATCAAGTTTGGCTGGCTACAAGACACATACCTCTGAAAGGAACTCAGACTTTTAATCCTAGATATTTGGGACCTTACACCATTAAGGCCATTATCAACCCGGTGGCCGTCAAATTAGAATTACCCTCTAATATGCAAATTCATCCTGTCTTTCATGTTTCACTTCTAAAACCAGTTCAACCCGGGACAAGATTAACCAAACCACCTGACCCCATCCTGATAGATGGAGAACCTGAATTAGAGGTAAAAAAACATCCTGGACTCTAAAATGGTTAAATCAAGACTTTTTTATTTAATCGACTGGAAGGGTTACGGACCACAGGAAGGGTCATGGGAATCTAGTGACCACGTTCATGCTCCTCGATTGGTGAAAAAATTCCATCGGAACTTCCCAGACAGGCCAGGCCCAAGGGGAAGAACAACTTTAGGAGGAGCCTTGGGGTGGAGTGCTGTCATGATGCCTACCCCCGGGCATCCGGATCGGGTCCATCAGCCCCGGGAGCAGGCATCCAGATACTTGTTAAAACCCCAGCAGCCTCGGCTGGGGGCTGGCTCATCTTAGAAACCAGTCCTGGCGCCATAAGCGCCAGGCTCATAGACATTACTTACCTCATGCAGACCATGCTGCAAATGAATCCAAGCCAACGTGAAGCCTGGATGGGACTATATTATTACAGGGACTATTTTTTACTTGGGTGTGGTTCTGGGGAACTTCTTACCTGGAACTACTTTGGAGGCTATTTAAACCACGCCCGAACAGCAGCACACGCTTTGTGTTATTCTGCATCCTGCAGCGTAACGCTCACCGTGCCTGCAAGTCAGCATCCAGTCTTCTGCCACGCCCGCCTCGAATCCGGAGCTCCTAGAAAAAGGGGAAAGAAGTAGAAAAGGTTAGATCACAGACATTATTTTAATTCCTTACCTGATTCCGGATACAGCACGTCTCCGAGCCTGGAAAGGACATTATTCCAGGACGCGTCGCATCGCCAGCACCAGCGCTGTGTCATACTCACCAGTCCACAGCATCTTTCGACTCGGCGCTGCCTCGATCATTTTCTTCGTCGAACTCCAGCACCTGGGGGAAAACAAAAGAAATAACAAGGTGAGCCAAGAGAGCCGACAAATACAATCTCTTACCACCATAGGCTTACCTGATTTACCACCGGAGGCATTACCCTTTAATACGCCTCATCTGCATATGCCGCACCTATAAAGGGAGAGAAAACAACAAGTTAAACTCATGCAACTTTTACCGGACAGTGTTGGGTAATACAGACTCTTACCTGAACGCCATCAGCTGCCTCCAGGCAATATTCTTTTGGACCAGCTGCAATTCAACAAGGGAATGGAACAAGAGTGAACATCGGACATATTGTACTCTTTGAACTTTATAAACCCCGGAGTCAATATTCCTCCGGAACTCCTCCAGTACCTTCAAACCAGTGAAGTAACTGGTATCTATGTGCCCCTGCATGCCACGCAGGATGGAGAGCTCATCATTTAAAAACATAAGGTGAGGTTACTAAAAGGAGATATCGGAGGTGACAAGTGGGGAGAACGAGAACAGTGGGAGGGGGCCATCACTAAAATCCACGGGTGGCTAAATCCCCTTATCCACTTGCAGGAGAATACTTCTACGGGTCAAGCAGACGAGATAAGGCGGGCCAGTCCAGACAGTCATCTCGGCACTACGCATCACGTTGGTGGAGACCGCAGCTGTCCGGGTCCGATCGACGCCCCTGTGGGAACCAGGTGAGCGTAAAAGTCTTTCAAATGTGTGTGGCTTTCTTTACAGACCACCGCAAGACCACTTAGACTCAGCGTTGATTATTTCACTTTCCTTTTTGCTGTTTGTTCACCTTTTAGCTTCAAACAATGTACCTTTCACTGAGACTGTCAAATGGGCTACTTCCTTTCTTCGGACTACTCCATTATTTAATATTGCTAGTTTAAAGTTCATTCACAGGTCTGCCTTTCTTTGCATCTCATCCACATGCATGCAGCCTTCACTTGTGATACAATGTTGATACTTCATTCACTTTAACACACACTGGTCTCTCAGGTCGTTTGCCAAATCATCATCGGCTGTGTGCGTTTCTTTCTTGGTTAGCAAATTCCAATTTACAAGTCAAGGTTAGTACCAAAGGCTTGACCTCGCCTCCCCAAGTTTGCCGTTCACCTGGGAGGGTTGCTGGCGTCCTTGAAACACAATGCAATCTTCACTTGTGCTATCTGGCCTTCTCCATGTGTCTTGTAGGGAAGCCTTGGGGCTTTCGGCCCGCTGCTCTCCTCCCTTGGTCTGTCGGTCTGCTCCAGTAGGTGTGCCTTCATCCTGGAAGTTCTGCTCCTACTCATGTTCCGCCTTGCTCAGAGTGTGTCTTTAGGTATTGCCTTTTATTCGTCTGAGGAGAGCTAACTGGTATCAGGTGTATGCATTTAGTTTAAAGTGCCTGATTTTGCCTGACCCGATTAACGGGACATGACACAGTACAATGTGAGAGAGTTAGTCTGGTTACTCTCAATCACCCTCTTCCTCTGCCCAGTGTTTGTGTAATAAGGGAGGAGGGCGGGGGGAGTCTGGACTTTGGAAAATCCTAAGAAATAGGATGGGGTAGATGAACAAAAAGGGGGAGATACCATGTCTCAACATCGGCTATCTCACCCCCTGCCGAAGACCCCTTACACAGGTGATCCCCCCACACTAGTCCACAATATATTTTAAATGCTGGAATAGGAATCTTAAGCATCACAATAGCGACAAGAGATGGATAAGAAGCGGATAAGAGGAAAGTTTAAAAGAAACTGCAGCAGAAAACTGCTGTGGATCACAGAGAACAAGTTGACCAATAAAATGAGAATATTCATAAAGAAGAAAACAAATAAGGAGAATAAGACATGAATACAAAAACAGAATGTCACAGCATGTAATGGCTCCACCTGCATATCTACCCCCCTCCAGGTACATCTGTCCTACCATAGCAGTAGTGGCTGCAGGAAACTGCAGAATAACGCAAAGATGCAGTGCTGCTGAATGCACTAGGTAGGAGGCCAGAGAATACTCCATGGAAGCAGATGGATAAGACATTAGAAATACTTATGTCGAAAATGATAATCCATTCCTTTTTTTACTGAATGTTTCAGTAGTACCCTTGATGGAGATTTTTGGTAAAGTGCGTTTGAAATTCTGCATTTTAAAGTAGATTTGTTCACAAAAATAAGAAACAACTACAAGCTGTATATTCAAATAACTAATGAAATAGGCCCACTTTGGCCAAAATACTGGCACATTTTGACCAAATCAATCTGTCCCAAACTAACCTATTGTGATTTCACGTTCGTCAACTGCCTAAAAGGCCGGTCTGAGCATCAGAAAGTATGTCACAGCTCAGTAGGAAAGCGAGTTAAAATTGACCATAGCGACAATTCAGAAGGTGGAGAGTCACAGAACGCAATTCATGTACTAGGATAGCTCAGGGCAACGCGTTTGTCTTGGAAGCAAGACAACGCAGCGCAACACAGGTTCGAATCCTGATTCCTCACTTAGAAACCACTCGTTGGTATTTGGCACGTTATGAATGAACAATTATAAATTGTAAGAAAAAAGCTCAATAAAAGTTTCTTCTTATCTCAGTCAACACTTGCTTCTTCCCCCATCACCCAATCTTGGCTTTGTCAAGTTTCCCTCTACAGAGACTGTTTTGCTCTATGTGGCTGAGCTCCTCCTTTCCGCTCATTATGGGCCTCATCACGAGCTGGGCGCTATGCCTGCGGTAAATGCGCTGGGATACCGCACAACACTATTAGCGTTACTACAAATCGGTCCAGCGCAATCTGCACTGGATCCCGAGTTGCAGTAGTGCTGTTAATCCCAATTTATTCAGAGTCCACAGGACTCTATTGGGCTTTTCAGTACTATTATTGCTGGCGGTAATAGCGCTGGCGGGATTAGCACCAAAAATGGGCAGAAAGGGGAGGTTTTTACCTGTAACAAAAAACCCTGATGAACTTTTCTATTCTTACTGTATTTGGTACTGTTCAAAAGGGGTTTCTTTCCTATTTCTATAACCATTTTTACTCATTTTATTTATTAACTGGACAATTTTCATCTCCTTTGTCTTTGCAATTTGGCGTCCCAAAAGAATCTATTCTCGGTCTCCTTCTTTTCTGACTTTATACAATCCCCTCAATGGGCCTTGTTACAATTCCGGTGGTATCACCAGACGGTAATACCATTTCCGCCACTTGATCTGCTGGAATTATCAGCAGATTAAAAGTGGCGGGAAGGTTATTAATACCCATTCCATGGAGTCCATGGATTGAAAGGGCCTAGAGACCCAGGCCAAATGGGGTAGCAAATGTTGTCTTGAAGAATGTGATTTATGTGATATTAATGAAAACGATAACAAAGAATCACATCAAAAGTTATATGATAATTCTTTTAAAGGCACTACTAACACCCTCCCCAACATATTTTAGGACTAGTGCAATTATATAATCAAACTCCAATCCTAGAATATTTGGGAAAAGTGTTAGATAGTGCCTTAAAAAAAAATATCAAATCACTTTTGATGTGCTTCAGTGTTATGGTTTTCGTTAATATCACTGGATACCTAAGAATGATCCCGAGGCGTGGGCTGTGCTTGTGGAGATATTGTTTAAGAAGATGTGTGCTGAAATTGTGGAGGAAATCATTCTTGGTACCTATATTTAAGAATGAAGAGAGGTGCGTGCCCTCAAATTATAGACCTTTGTCTATGTTGGATGTCATAGGAAAAATGTTCTCCTCGTTTTTCTGGGATGAATTACAGAAATGAGTTGATTCTGCTCAGTTTCAAAACTGGATTGGGAGGAGGTTCCGGAACTTTACACCACTTAAGGCTGATTGACAAATTAACTGGGAGATCAAGGGAAAATGGTAACCCAGTCTTGTATGTGGTTTTTCGTAGACCTTCGTGGAGCATTGAACTCTGTCGATAGAGACAAACCGTGGAGAAGGAAGGAGTTGTTCGGCTGCCTACAGAGTCTGTTATATGCAGTCAGAATGCTCTACAAGGGCACAAGTGAGGCTGGGCAGCAGTGGTGTTATCACGACACCCATACCTATGAATAGGGGTGATAAGCAGGGGGGGCATCACAAGTGTCTAATGGCCCCCCTGCAGTTTAATATATACATGGCTAATGTCCCAGCTGTTTTAAGATTGGTACACAATTGTCCTCCCAAGATCTTTCAAACACAGGTGATCTTTTTATCATACCTTTTCTGCTATTAAAGGCACTGTTCTTGAGTTATGTAAATACGCTAATAATAATCTCTTGATTAATAACACTTATAAAACAAAAATAAGCTATTCTCAAGCAAATTGGTTAAAAGACCCAGTCTGGTTGTGAATAATGAACACATTGAGTATGTTTATCATTATAAATACCTGGGGGTTGAGATAAGTGCTTTAGGTGGATAGAAGGAGTTAATCAAGATTTCACATAGTGAAGATGTGCAAATGACATATTTGACCGCAATGTTTGCGAGAAACACAGCTGGATGTAGTATAGAGGGAATTCTGAAGGATTATAAGCAATGCTTTTCTGCAACAATTCTGGATGGAGTTGAAGGCTTGATGTTAAAGGATCTTCACTAGTTGCAAGTAATTTAAGGGAGGGTTTGGAAAGAAATATTGGTTTTACCAACCTCTTTATCAATGGAAATGTTCAGACTTGAAATTGGTTTGATTTCTTTGCATGCCCAAGCAATTAAGAGTCAATGTAAACTGTACATAAAATCTAAAGCAAATGAAAAATGCCCTTTGCTT
The DNA here is from genome assembly GCF_040938575.1 of Ambystoma mexicanum. Taxonomy (NCBI): domain Eukaryota; kingdom Metazoa; phylum Chordata; class Amphibia; order Caudata; family Ambystomatidae; genus Ambystoma; species Ambystoma mexicanum. The sequence continues at coordinate 302,096,323 of NC_090935.1, read as the reverse complement.
TCTATGCTTGGAAAGGAGGAGGAGGGAAATATATGGATTCTTTTAAAGACTGGGCTGCTAATATGTTTTCAGTTATTGGCTGCACACCGGACTGGGACAAAGATTTTTATGCTTTGAAACGATTGTTCATCAATAAGTTGGAAAAATGGGATTGGTGTTCTAATTATGGAATTGATGAAATTGAATTAGTACAGCGAATTACAGGGAAATAGAGTATGTATTTCACAAATATAAAATATCTGAGTCATATTTTACTTTATGTCCGTCGCCAACTGTGCAAAGATTCATAATGCTATTAAGTATTAATTGTCTACCTGTTTTAACTGCATGCGGCCCTGCATTTGGGATATCTGTGGAACATAGATACTGTCATTTGTGTCCAACAGAAACTATAATGGAGAGTGCTAAACAGGTTTTAATGGAATGTATTACTTTGTGATCAACTTATGTGTGTATATTAAGCGGATTTGTGAATAATATGATAGCATAAAATGTTTCCGATTCTGGCAATATTGTCTGAATACTGAAAAATAATGGTCTTCACATTGCACTTTATCGGGTCTGGCAGCAAGTTAATGATTGTGTTGAAAAAGTTGTAATTTGATGCTTGATAAAAATAAATGTCTTACTTCAGCAAATTTTTTATACAATTTTAAGAATTTGGAATGTTCATATTTAAAAAATATTTAAGATGTTTTTATGGGATTGTGATATTATAGTGTGTGAATTGATTTTTATTTTTTATGAAAGAAACATTTGTTAAATATGTGAAAAGTTTGTAATAAACTAAACATATATATTTTTTATTTATTTGTGTTTGGTTCATACACAAACCTTTACAAACACATTATATGTAAACAATACTTCAACTATAAATTCATGCAATTTTTTATTTATTTTAAAAGCTTTTAAAACACCTTAAAAACATGTGTTCAGTCACTGATTGTTCTGTAATCCACAAACCGTACATATAGCAGTTAACACATGCCCAGTTGAAGATACAGCTTAAATCATCTTGATGTTGTACCAGTCCAAGTGTGCAAAAATGCCAGTGAGCAAAACAAACATTAAACATTTGACTTCACACCCATTCATATAAAACAAATTTACATTGTACTAAAACAGATTTTGTTGGTAAAAAGTTCTTAGAGTTAAATTGTTACAAAAAAAACAAGAAAACACTGTAAAAATGAGAGTTAAAACCTACATGTTAACATAGTTTGGAGCTGAATGATACATGCCATGCTACTGCCCGGAAGAAAAGAGTTTAAACCAAGATAAAATGAAAAAAGATATGTCAAACAACAGTTTACATTTCTTTTCTGCTGATGCAGCAGTTGAAATTAACTTTAAATTTGACCAGACTGAATTTAGAACAAACACCTGAAAACTGAATCCTTTCCTTCAAGGAGATGAAGTTTCAATTGAAAGATTAAGAATGAAAATAACTGGTTGCATACAAGCTAACACTGTTATTGTCGCTGACATGAAGACCTTCTGGAACTGCCTTAAAACCATTATCCATGAAGAACTAATTTTATTGTTTACACAAAAGAAAAATAAATTAACTGAGGAGTGTAACATGCTACATGGGAAGCTGGGTGAATCTACAAAATACCATACGAAAGATTGCAATAAGGTGGTCCTACTGAAAGGAATTATTAAAGAGAGATACACTAATTCCACACTAAATAGTTTGAATATGCCCTATGTCACTTTAAATAGAGATCTAGCAAGGTGGCGAGAATAACAGAAAACCTCTGCTCTATAGGTGGCAGGAATTACAGACAAACAATGGACTCGTGCAATGGCTGATGATAAAAGTATAAGTCACACATAAAATGAGGAAATTAATATGGTCTCTAAAAAATTGTATAGTGATCTTAAATTCCAATAAAACTATAAGAAGTAAAACAGACCTGGCCACAACCATCACAAACCAGGAAATGTTGGATGGCATAACCGACCTGAGTAATGGTAGTGCACCTGGGCCAGATCTTTTCATGGATGAGTTCTACAAATTGTTTGAACACGAACTCTCGCTAATCCTTTTTGAATTGTGCATTAACAAATTCACTAAGGAAAAATATCCTGACGATGTTGCACATTACATCCATTATGAAACGTAGCAAAGATAGAATGATTCACATTACTGCGCTACTGTAAAAGACGATAGCCCAAATGCTGGCTACCCACCTCCTCTACAGCGCTCTGCTGCTCTCGAACTAGGTCTGCACTGTAAGCAATAAAATCAAATAGAAAAAATGTAACAGCAGTGACAATCCGATCACACCGATTCATGTGGACTTTAATATTATTTCCAAGATCTTTGACGAAAGATTGAGGGATAAAATCAATCTTGATCCACACCAATTAAAGTAGTTTCATATATACTGTCGAAACAATATAAGGCTGATCAGAACTCTAACACCATTGGCAAAACAATCATCAATTACCCCATGCATGTTAATCAACACTGACACTGAAGATGCCTTCAAGAGCATTTGCTGGCCATATTTGTGTTTCCCTCTAGAAACAATTTACTTTTTTCATGTATTTACAAAAACTCCACCTATTCTGTACTCTGGCATCACCTGAAACATCCTGGTGAATAGCAGATTAACTTCCTCCTTTACAATCTAAAAAGCCACAAGACAGGGTGCCATATGTCTCCACTGTGATACAGTATACTCTATAACCATACACGAAAATGAAGAGATCCAGGGGTTGCATTATGGTAATCTGGTGATTTCAGTTCTCAAATGTGGGACTGACAAAAAGCCTCAATCCTACACCGATGCAGTCCTTGATAAACCATTTGTAAACGAAAGCCCACATTGGGTGAAGTTGGAATCAATTTTCACAATGTTATGCCCTCCTTTTTGGCAGTCAATAATATGTCTAGAAAGCATCATAGAAACATGGAACATATTAATCATTGTGACAAATCTCCAGATGTCGCCACTTCTGCGTTAGGGGGATGCCTTTTCCATGAGGCCAGGGATGTGAGGCTGCTACGCAAGAGTCCCCTAGGGGTGGTACTCAGTGAGTGGATCTCATGGGGAGGAAAAGCCGCTATGGGCTTAGTGATGACCTGGAGAAAATGCTGTATCCCCACCACTCACCTGATCCTAGCCCCACTCCCTACAAACCTAACAACCCATACCCTAACATGGTCATGTGATATTGTCACCCTACCAACTTAGAAAGTACTGGGACAAGGAAGAGTGTTGGCTCTGTGAGTGAATAATTCCCCATTTCCCTATAAAGTACTGGAACCTGGAATAATAGGAGTTACCCATGTGGAGACCACCTTCCCCGTACTGTGACGCAGAAGAACTCCCTTGACTCCCAAGAGATCAGTAAGATCAGTACTGGGATGAAGAAGAAGTGCAGAAACATGAAGATTACTGGTAGGAAGAACATTGAATGGTCTAGTGGTTACTGGCTTCCTATTGACCCAACCATAGTAGAAATAGAAGAGGGAATCCAGGAAGTGTTGTCAAACCCTCCCTCGAGGATCCAGGAACAGGGAAGCTGTGCTACAATAGAAGGGGCTGTGGACTGGTTTGCCTACCAGGGAGACAGGGACCATTTGAGAGCTGATGCTGTGCACAGTTTGTTGAATCCTGCGGTTCCCTCACTAAACGCCCGCCTAAAGTCTCCTCCCAGGTGGCCAGGGAAAGGAAGACACTTCCCCATCCTGACCTTGGGGGTGGTGCTCTACGGGAGGATCACCTGGAAGGAGACAGGGCACAGGGTGGTGAGAAGAGCCTGTGGAATGAGACTCAGTATTTGTCTTTAAAGGGGAAGTACATTTTATAAGTACCCAGGCATGTAATGGATTATTGTCATTATGATTTGTCTAATCCTCAAATTGAACATCTTAATGTGGGGAAAGTTAAGGTAAAACCCGTAGATATAAGGACGTATGCTCATCTGAAACTTATACAGTTAGAAACCATCCTAACTCCCAGAGGTACAGTGAAAGAAAATCTGTTAATAATGGCTTAGATGAACTGCCTTCCCCTTTTCAAGTAAACACTTGTGATGTTTATTTAAATATACTTTGTATAAATGAAGTAGAAAGCTGACTTGAAAACCTAAGTTTGTTGAAGGGGACTTCAAGTCCCATAATTCCCTAAGTAGTGGAATGAGGAAGAGGGCTCAAGAGCAACGTTGCAGAAGTGGCCAACTTGTTAATGCTAACAACCTACACCGTAGGTAGACAGAGAGGCCATAAAAGGCTCCCTGGGGTGCAGGCCATCAGATGGAGCAGAAGTAGCAGTAGTAACAGAATATGTTGTTGGCAGTCCACGCAGAAGTTGGAGGAAAGAGATGGCACCAGAACTACAGTAGAGCAGATTCTGGCTGCCACTCCTGAGAGGGTCCTTTCCCCCCTAAATCTGAAGTCCAGAGGTTGTACAGCATGAAGCGTGAAGGAAGAAGACTTTCCCCCGTGTGAACCGAATTGCAGGAAGCGTGCAGGAGACCCTGACTAAGAGCTATGGTGTGTATCCTAGGTACTCCGGAGCAAGTCGAGATCTGTGACTATGTGGCGGGAATGAAGGCAACTTCAATGAGGAAGTGTGTCTTTTCAAATGGAGCCAAACCAGTGGAAGTCCTGCAGCATGCCAAGGGATTGAAGTCAGAAGCCGGTGAGTGTTAGCAAGCGTTCTAATCCCTTGCATGAACAAAAGCAGTCAACAGTAGCAAAGAAGATTCACTTGTGTAAGAGTGAAATTGCTGTTAACTTGACAGTTGATTGTCGGACAGTAAATGCAACAAAAGTAGCACTCACATATGAGTGAAACAGCATAAAAAGTGTTAATTGAAAATTCAAATGAAGAAAGCAGCTGAAATGCTAATCGTGTGCCTAAAAGGGATTCTAAAGTGAAGGTTAACTGAAGGATCATTTGTAAAGCAGCAGAAAATATTGTAGCCTTGAAGTAATGTGACTGAACTTTAAATCATGAGTTCCAACAAGCATTGCCCAAAGCCAAGAGTGGTACACGCATTGCCCAAAGCCAAGAGGGGTACAAGCATTGCCCACAGCCAAGAGGGTGCAAGCATTAGGATTGTCCAAAGCCAACAGAGACTAACACTAAGGCATGCCACTAAGCTAATGGGGCTAGCAGGAAGAGAAGAGGTTAATGCAACATCTCAAAGGGGTTAAGCTTGTTAATTGTGATTGTTCCCTAAAAATTGAAGCTGATATAAAAACTCACATTGCAAAAGCCAAAAAGGGGAAAGGTAGAACTACATCCTTAAGGGCATTTTGGTTACTGGTGTTTCAGAAGGACAAAAGTGGCAAAGATGCTGCCCTTCTGGAAGTTGAATGTTCAGAAGAGTGCCTTGCTTGCATGAACGTGCAGAGAAGCACTAATGTGAATTTTGTCTTTTCTGAAAAGTTGTTGAAAGTTACAAAATTGCAAACTGCTGAAGCTGTGGTGAACTTTTGGTTGTCAGTAGATTTAGAACTTCAGAAGCACTGTTGATTGAGGAAAACTATCGGGCAGGCGAGTAGACCCGCATGTTAAATCCTTGTAGATGTGGACCTGGTATGAGAAAAAAAAAGGTGGAAGTGGGAGTACTGTGAAGTTATCCTGACAAAGATAAATTGTGATTCATGGTGTTGAAAGGAGAGCTGATAAGAGCTGATATTAAAAAGCTGTGTTTCTTTAAATCCTACAAGAAGCTGTGGTTCTTTGGCATTTAGATAAGGGAGAGAATACCATTCATCCACTAAAACAGAAACATCTTCAGTGTAAGATGATCTGGGATAGCGTGCAAGAAGTAGGGTAAGGAAGGAGGGGCCACCGAAAAGGCTGAAGTCACAAAGTACTGTGTTGGAACTGTGTTGCAAACCTGGATTCTCTTGTTTGCAGAACATTGTAGTTGAATCCAACTTAAAACCTGGGGAAGGGGAGTTCACCCAGGTTATAAAGAGAGACTGTGAATACATTACCAATGCAATTGTCATTGTGAATTGATTTATATTTTCTTGGTAGTTCTATGTATACGTGTGAGGGCCAGATATCCTTTGTTAGAGTGTTTCCTTTAGTTTATATGAGGCAGGGAAATCCTTGTCTGGGTAGGGTTAGTGAGACAACCACCGCAGAGCAATGGCAAGTGCCGGGGGAGCCCTGACACAAACTGCTGGCATCTAGGAAGACTCATAACCATTGCTGACCCAGCATCAACATACACTGGTTGTCAGGAGGACAGAGGGGGCCCTGAGAGGAGGTAGTAGAAGGAGAAGATCCTGAATGCAGGGTCGGAGACCCCAGACCAGGAAGTATAAGTTGGCCACATTTGAAAAACACCAAGAAGGCGAGTCTGGGACTCACACCCATATGAAGAGAGAGCCAAAGTAATCTTCATAGTCACAGTACCTAGTAGGATAGTGTACAAGCTTGGCTGTGACCAACGAAGAAGAAGTAAAAAGCAAAGACCCCAATTGAAAGTACAGAAAAGGTGTGTCTGGGGCTCACAAACATATGAAGGGAGAGCCAAACCACTCTTCATAGTCACAGTACCTGGCAGGATAGTGTATAAGGTTGGCTGTGAAACCAGGAGAAGGCAAGAAGTAGTAGGACATAACCCTTCAAAACGTGGTACAGGACATAATCTTCATAGTCACAGTACCTGGGAGAAATGAGAGCTAGGTTGACTGTGAAAGATACTGGGAATAACTAGGGGCATTTCCCTTAGTAACTTTTGAACATGATACAAAGGCAGGAAAGGGAAGTATTCCCGCAACATTTGGAAGAGGTAGAGAGAAAACCAAGGTGAAAGGAAGCAAAACCCCCATGTCATTGTTTTGTGGACATTTTGGGAACACCAAGAGAAGGAAAACCATTGTTGGGCATTCTGAGGGGGCGACAACCTGTGGAGTACGGTTGTCCTTCCTTTTAAAATGTATATGTTGCACCATTTTTGTAACTTTGTTTTACGAGTTGTAAAATAACTTTGAAGCTAAAGAAGATCCCCTTGCACATTAATTTGAGTTCTTAGTGTGAGGGCCGGAAATAGGTTTTTGACACAATGGTGTACGTATTTCATGGACTATCCTGACAGACTCCTTAGAATATTAATTCAAGGCAGGGAAACCCCTCTTAGTATTAGGCACATGAAGGTATTTCCCCAACCCTCATTTATTTAATAAAAGTCTATAAGAAGAAACATGCCACCATTGTGTCAATCTCCTACCTCTACATCCTTACATCATATAGAACAAGAGTAATGGACAACAGCTGCGAAATGACAAGTATTTGGCAACTCTTGAAACAATATCTAAATACACAGTTGGACTTTTGCAAGAGCTGGAATGAATTTGTCATATCAGAAATTAGCCAGGCTTGGACCAGAAACATATTGGTCACCTGCAGAGACGTACAGAAATCATTTAGCGTGGCATCCTGCAATGTTTAGAATGACATTACTCTGTGAAACTGCTCATCATATGTCATGCTGCCAGAGATGCATGTAAGGGACATCAGTATATTGCTTAATACGTTCTTGTATTCAGCGATCACAACACTGACTACCTCGAAAATATACAAAGCAATTCAACAGCCAAACCCACAATTTCTGGAGGAAAGAAAATTGAACCATTGGGAGCAAGATCTGGGCATCTGGTGTCACACACCAGCGTTCCTTGATGTTGCAGTGGATCCTGAAGCTGTCATAAGGGATGGGCAAAATGACCAAACCACGAAGTGGAAATGTGGTGTAGCCCTGCAGCCATTTCCCTGCACCACGGGAAGACACCCTGGGGGTTAACGCGGGCAGAAGCAGTGCAAGCACTCAACCGAGGTGTCTGGCAGATGGCAAAAATCAAGAAGAAGGGACAGAATGCAATCCACAAGGAGGAGAGTAGAGGAACGGGAAAGATGAGCGGAACAGAGGAGCCAACAGGGAGGGAGAAGAAGTAGGCAGAAAAACAGACAGAGGAATAGAGAACTACAGGCAACAGAGACTCCAAGAACAGAAGACGAAGAGTAGCCTGAGAAAACACACACCAAGCGCTGAGATGCAAAGGGCTAGGGTTGCCATTAGTTAAATAGGGGCTGGCCTGAATGAAGCCCATGTCCCTGTTGCAGAGAACCCATAAGAGCCCCACAGTTTGTATGTTCCAGGACCTAATGGAGGTCTCCCGTGCGTGCGCACTGAGGGCAATATGGCGGCGCCCACACATGTTAGTGGACATGGACCAGAGTCGCCACGGTGCATGCTGGGGATGCAGTTGTTCACCAGACACTCGGTGCAACGTGGTCTGTCTAGCTCCGCTGACGGTACCAACTCCAAGATCCAGGCGAGGCCAGCGGGGAGCGTCCCCACTGGTGGCTGGCGTAGCACATGACAGGTATCTGATGAGAAAACACATTTTGACATTTAAACCTAGATTATTAAACAGATTTAAATCTAGAGAATTATTTAATGAATAAAATTCTTCGTTAAATTACAAGACATGCCAAACAAAATATGGATTGCTAATGCTCTTAAAGTGGGAAAAAGGTTAATTTTAAGAAGATGGGAGCATGCATGAAAGCAAGTAGCAATTGAGATATTGGACTCAAGGCATGTTAAACTTGTCAATCATTTTGAGAATATCATATAGCAACAATGCAAGACATCTTCAAGTATATCTGCAGTTGATACTTAGGCTATTATGTATAAGTATATTGACTCATGTATTTGCTCCACACAACTGTAAAGAGTGGTTTTGCAAATATATTCCTTGTTATTTCTTTTTTCTTTTTCTTTTATTCTTTTTCTACATTCCCTCATTCTTTATCTTAAGCATAATTTGAAAATATGCTTGCACTGTATAGATGTTAAAAAAACAGTATTGTCTTCATAACAAAAACATAACATAAAACATCTATATATAAATTTGGGAAAGTTTGTATGTTTCGGAGTCGGCTCCAGCCCCACAACAGTTGGTGAGCTGAGGTTTTGGCCCGGGGTCGGCATACCAGTCTGGTGTTTACTGGCGATAGTGAAATCTGACCAACCCCACCCATTCGCCCTGCACAGTGCAGGGTCCAGCCCTGTGCTATCAGTATAGGTGCTTTCGGGAGATTGCCGATTTTACGACTTATTCAAAAATAGGAAGTTATGACACAGTAAAACATACACAAGGCTATAGCAGACGCCCACGTGCATGTCAGCTACAGACCCGGGCCACGCCGGGTGGTACCGTTAGTACTTTTTATAAAACATAAAAAGTAATACACAACATTTGCTTCTTTTGCTGAAGTTTTAAGAATGATGGGTGAATTGATAGATTACTTTCACACATCACAAAATAAAGGCAGTGATTTTCTTTATTTGCCCGCATGGGAAGTTCATATTTTTATTGCTTGTCTTCACATCACAAGATTGAATACCATCAAGACGATGCTAGCCCTTCATCCATCCAAAGTCAAACAATAGAGTGCCATTGCATTGTGTATTAAAACATTTTTTAAGACACTTAGAAGCAGGAGGACTCTGTCACGGAGCCCTATGCAAAAATCTACCATTATTGTTATATGAATCTTCATTCTGGGAGAAAACATAGTAAAGCTTGCCATTTCTGCAGTCTCATTAGGTGTTCTCAAACCACTTCAGAAATAAATGCCACCTCTACTGTCACTGGCATCCCCTTCTTTGTGTTTGGGAAACAGAACAAGTTCCATGTGAATACAAGGATAACTGCTGTAGCATTAGCACGTAATTAAGAGAGCTTCGATGAGTATGCATGCCATATGTGGTTGATAGTATTAGTGGTTGAATTATCAATATGTTACTCTGCTTTTATACTACATCAAATAACCACTGTGGTAGTTTCAGAATGCTGATCCTTGTCTACGGTGTATTGTGCCCACGCTCGGGATGCTCCAGACCTTAGTCTGCTTGGGGAATAGTGAACAAAACTGAGGAATGCAAGAGCAGAGAGTGGGAAGAAAAGAAGAATATTTGAAAAATATGGATTGTCTTTTGGGGAAAGTTAGAGAATTGATATATGTGTTGTGATATGGTGAGTAATTTGGTTCCAAGGCAGTTTGGGAAAGCATGACAAATCTAAGGATGTTGTCACTTCTTTCCTAGGGGTAGGCCTTTTCCATGGGGCCTGGGCTGTGTGTCCACAGTACAGTTATCCCCCTGGGAGCAGTGTACCGGTGGAGGATCACATGGGGAGGGAAGCCACCTATGGGATTGGGCACAACTATTCTCAGGGGACGCGGTATACCCTCGCTTCAGTATCACCAACCCCCTCTCCAGTAGTAACTCCTCCCCTCCTCTAGTCAGAGCCAATATGTTGTAATGCCAAAGAAGTCAGACTAATGCACCTAACGAGACTGGAATACCAAATAATGACTTTTCATTGGGTGTTAAAAGAAATACTGTGAAGAAGATGACTGGGAGTCTGATGATCACTTTGGAGGATCAATGTGAGCAGTTTAGTTTTTCACAGGATGTCATTGGCCCAAACAAAAGCAGCAAACCATCACAGGAGTTCAAAATGAGCTTAGCTGGTACACAGGAGAACAATCCTCTGACTCTGAGGAACTGCGGGAGCAATGCACTGGGCACCCGACGAGAGCCAAACGGGAAACTGTGAAGAGAGAGAAAGGATAATGTCAACCTGATCCATGCTGGAAGGTCAGCTCGTGCTGCAACCGAAACGAATCTCTAGGTAACACAGGCCCCCTTGAAGCACCAGCAAGCACAGCCGTGCAACCGGCAGATTGAGGCGTCCGCAGAGCCCCGGCAGACGCTGCCTTGCACCCGAACGCTACTGGAGCCTCGAGGAACAACGCAGCTGCTTGGTAAACGCTGGTACCTACAATGACGAAGTAAACAGATACGCAGGTCACCTTAGAGGCGTTGGAGATCCGGTGAAGCAAGTGAGTGAAGAGAAAAGGTGGAATAAGTGGGTCTGGGACCCCAAAGAGTAAGAGTGTCTGGGACCCTAAAGAAACATTACGAGTCTGGGACTCGCACCTCTTTCAAAGTCAAAGAGTAAGAGGGTCTAGGACCCTGAGGCAACTGAGAGGGAAGACCTCTTTGAAAGTCAAGCAGTTAAGAGAAAAGAGTTGTATGTTTGGCAGGAGAGTGAACCAAACAAATATGACAAAGTCTATGACCTGCACCCATATGAGAAACCAAGAATAAGAGCCCCGAGACCTTAATTGAAGAAAGAGCAACCAAGAGAACGTTTTATACTTGGCAGGAGAGTACTCCAAGCTGTACATATCTTTGAGAGTCTGGGACCCGTACCCACACAAGAAGTTGAGAATAAGGGGGTCAAGGTCCTCATAAGTGAAAAGGACATAATCCTATACTTAATAGATAAGTGTGCCAAGTTGATGGGTTAAAGGAATGGTAAAGCTGAGAAGAATATCCTTGTGGATTATTCAGTGACATTTACCTAAAAGGATACAGGGCTCAGAAGCCCAAAAAGGAATGAAAGTAGAAGAAATCTAGGGGAAAGGAACACCGCCATATCCTTGGAGTCCTATACTTATTCATTGTTTATTTCATCACCTTTTTGCCCGAGGGCCGGGGAACGTTTCTATTTGTTTGAACTACCATGAACACTTTACTTTGGGAGGAGATCATCCTTGCACAGTTGGTTTACGTTATTAGTGTTAGGGACAGAAGTAGGCTTTTGAGGCATGACAGAGACAGACTTTTTACTTTCGGACATTCTGACAATTTCACTAGTTGTCTATGAGGAAGGAAACGCCTCTTAGCTTTAGGGATAGAGAAGCATTTTTCCAACCCTTCCTAATTAATAAAAGTCTATACCCAAAATATCTGAGCCTTACTTCTTTGGGTGTGTCAGGGTCTCGAGAACGTGCTTGGGCAATCCTGGGAGATGTGTCGGCTTCGTATATATATATATATATATATATATATATATATATATATATATATATATATATATATATATATATATATATATATATGCTCTGCATCCATTTCAATTACTGAACATATTTCCGTGATGGTATTTCTCGGACTGCCAAGCCCTTCTTAATTCAGAGGCCTGGCCCAAGAGTGGAACAGTCATAAAGGTGAACGTATTTTTTGTCGAGGAGGAGAAAAGGAGAGAAAGCATGGAATTTATTTAACAAATAGAACCTGCAATCTTCTAGACCGGATCTGAAGGCTTGTTCATATGTTTCTTTTCCCCCTATGCCCGCTTTGAGCACACAGATTAAATGGAGCAGCAGCCCTGTGCTCTCAGTACTCTAATGAAGGCCATGTGCCTTTTCTCGGTGTATTCGGCCCTTCCAATTGTTCTCCCATAAACGAACAAGAGAAAGCAGACCTACGATTTAAATAGATATGTGAAACCCAATATCCTGTCAATTTGCCAGCAGGTGTGTAGACCAGTCAAATTCAGTGTCATTCATTAAGGGTTCTTCCCACAGAGCACGTAAATAACATATTGAAGCTGCATGTATTGCCTAAAAGTACTATAGGCATACCCAATTGAAGTATGCACAGTTGAGGCACCAGTGCAGCTAGGAAACCGATCATTCGTGCCCGCTCTCACAGTACTGTGCACAATGGTATCTGAGCACAAGTAAAAATTCCATCCAATGTTATAAGAGAAGCCTCGCATAGCGGGACCCATCCATGTATTTGCAGCAAGCTTCCATAGCAGTCGAAATATAGCATTCCACTCAAGGTACACCAACGCAATCATGAGCAGCGTCATGGCGGATCCCCACTACCCCACCTCCCCCTATTGTGGGCCTCCACCCCAGCACTCAACAGCTAGAACTGTAATCCAGAGCCCCAGTGGTAGCAACACGTAACTGTGCTGCACCTTTGTGTTTCCTCTTCCCCGACCCCCCTCAAATTGTCTGCCTTGAGGGGTGCCATGTGCTTCCAGCACAAACGAATAAACACTGTAAAGCTGGCCTGGCGAGTCTCAGCAAAAAGGTGTGTAGAAAGCCCAAACGTGCAGACAGAAGGTCTCCCAAAGAAAGAAAAGAGCAATGAACAGTGAATAATAAAGCATAAAAGAACCCTGGAGAGGTTACATGGTTAGAATTTCAAAATGATATAGAAATAGAATGGATTGGCTTACCTTATCATGGAGCTCATAACGCACACCACAAACCCTTGCGGCTGTGATATCCGCCTTACGTCACGCCATGCGGTGACGTAAGGCGTTCTAAATAAAAGCCCTGCTCCCGCTCAGAGGGGGCTGTTCCGGGCAAGACAGCAACACGTTTGGTGTCCGTGTCAATCATTGCTCCCGCAGGCGCTGCGCAACGGGGCCTGGCAGCCTGGGGCCCTGTTCTCATGTTTCCTGCCGACGCATCGGCCGGGAGACACAATCCAACACTGGCGACGAGGCTAGTGAAATGAACGGCGCACGCGACGCCCATTAAATTAAGCCCTCGGCAGGGGCACAATTTTTGGAAGCATGGTGGGGGCCCATCACCAACCAGAAATGTTTTTTTTTTTTTTCTTCATCTCTCCAAGTTTAACTGGATCAATTGTGGACACTTCCAGAAGCTGTCACAAAATGGCCATACACCCAATCCTGAAGGCCGAAGACGATCCGGCAGACATTTTGGGCCCACCTGCCTGAAAAGGGTGACAGACAAGAGCATCGTGCCCAGACCCAAAACACACGACGTGAGAGCCAAGCAGGGCAGCAGATACCAAGGTGAGGGGGCATTGCAACGCGTGTGCACAGGCAAGCACCAGAACCACGCACCATGGCGACAGGAAGCTCCACTCCCAGGCCTAGCACGCCTTCCAGACTGGCTGCAAATCTGTCACCACCCACGCCACAGGCACGCCCACAAGGGGGAACATCGATCGCACTTGCCCCCTTTGACCCATACAGCGACCCTTCATCGGTTGGCCCCCAGTGGCAGCTGTGGTTGCAAAAATTCGAAATGGCCATGGATAGTAAAGACATTACCACGTCAAGGAAAATAAGGTTGCACCTCTTGCTGAATGCCGGGGACGAGGTTCTGCGCATATTCAACTTGCTGACAATAGCAGACGGCCTCGACGTCTACCAACAAACCAAGGACGCGTTCACGGCCCACTTCATGCCCCAGCTCAATCCAGACTATGAGACATTCATTTTCTGTACTACCATCCAACTGGAGGACGAGACACTGGATGCCTATCACACCAGGCTGCGGAAACTCACACTCTCATGTGAATTTACCAACATCGAAAAGGAAATCCGACGACAGATCATTAACGGGATACACTCAGAGAAGCTGAGGAGAATGGTGCTCAGCGAAAAAGGAATATCTCTCACCAGAATCCTGGAACTTGGCCACCAGAGGGAGTTGGCACATGCCAGAGAAGCGCACATGGGCACGACCCGGCAGAAACTCCAACCGGCACTCATGATGGCGACGGTGGCCCAAATTACGAACCGCCAGTAAATGATGGAAGAGGCCGGCGGCAACAACGCATACTCCAGATGGCAACCAAGAACCCCGGGGCCCACGGAATGTGTGGGTGGTGCGGAGGACCTCGCAACGGCAGACGCAACTGCCCGGCCCAAGGCATCACATGCGGGGCATGCGGCAGAAAGGCCCACTACGCCAAAGTCTGCAGATCATCGGGGCTGCCACAACAACCCCAAACTCCCCAAGACAGGACCTCAACCTTGGGAAAGAAGAAGAAACAAGCCAGTGCTTCCTGAGTCCAGACCGCAAATTCATCGACCGAGGAGGAAGCGGACGATGTGACACAATCCCAGCAAGAGGTTGCAAAAGAGCAATGGAAGAAAGGAAAAAAAGTATACCTGGTCTCAGCACTAAACTACGGCGACAACACACCCAAAAGAAAACTGAGAAGGCGGAAATGCCAAATAGCCATCCAAGGACAACACACGCAAATGACCATAGACACTGGGGTGTCCGTCAATGTCATGCCGCTGACCGCATTCAGGAGACTACGATCCCCACCAGTCCTGAAAGCAACGGACACATTGTTGTTTGCGTATGGGTGCAAAAATCCACTGCCGGACCACACTCAGCAAGGGTGACAAGTCACTGCAGTCCAAGATCTATGTTGTAAACGCCGGAATCGAGTGTGTACTTAGCAGAGACGTGGCAGAGGACCTCGGTCTCATAAGCTTGATATGCGAGGTGACTGAGTCACAAGACATCGACAGCATTCTCGGGAAGTACCTGAACCTACTCAAGGGGATTGGATGCCTCAAAGGGAAGTCCATCAAGCTGCACATCGATGAGTCCGTCCAACCACGAGCAGTACGACACCAAAGAACGCCATTCCACATACGGAAGCAGGTGGAGAAAGAGCTCCGGGTACTCGAGAAATTAGGCATCATTGAGGAAGTGACCGGACCAACACCATGGGTGTCGCCCATGGTCGTCACCAAGAAACCCAAACAACCCGGGAAAGTGAGAATATGCATTGACATGCGCCTCCCTAACGCAGCAATAAAGCGGGAGCGCCACATCACCCCGGTCCTCGATGAGATAGTAGCAGACCTCAGAGTATCCAAGATATTCTCAAAGGTCGACCTCAATGCCGGATACCACCAACTGAAACTCCACCTAATTCCAGGTACATCACGACATTTTCCACTCACATTGGCCTACGCAGATACAAGAGGCTCAGCTTCGGGATCTCCTCTGCAGCCGAAGTAGTTCAGCAAACGATCCAGGAGGTGATACGTGGCATCCCGGGGGTACTAAACGTCAGTGATGACATTCTCATACACGCAGAAAACAAGGAAGAACACATACGACGGCTCCACATCTACTTAGCAAACTCGAGAGTGCAGGGCTTACAATCCACAAGGACAAGTGCGAGTTCCTAAAGGAGGAGATCTCTTTTTTTGGATATACTTTCAACAGCGCAGGCATCTCCGCAGACCCCCAAAAAGTAGCAGACATCCAGGTTGCCTCTCCCCCCACCACTTCAACAGAGGTATGCAGTTTCCTAGGAATGGCAACCTACTGCGGAAGGTTCATCCCCAACCTGGCCACACTATCAGAACCCCTAAGAGAACTCACAAAGGCCAGTACAAAATGGGTGTGGGGCCCCACCTACCAAGAGGCATTCGAACAAATCAAGGCATCGCTCCCGGCAGACACCACCATGGCATATTACGATCCCAAGTTGTCGACCAAGCTGTATGTTGATGCCAGCACAGTGGGCCTAGGAGCCATCCTAATACAAGTGGCCAACACAGGAGAGCCAATGCCGATCGCATATGCCTCCGGTGCCCTGACACCGACGGAGCAACGGTACTCTCATATCGAAAAAGAGGTGATCGCAGTGCTGTGGGGCTACCGCCATTTCCATCTATACCTCTACGGCCGAAAGTTCAAGGCCTACACGGACCACAGACCACTTCTCCCCATCTTCACGGGTTCATCCTCACATCCCCCAGCCAGGATCGGAAAGTGGCTACTACACTTACAACAATATGACTTTGAGTTGGCGAATCAGCCAGGCAGTGGTAACCCGGCTGACTTCTTGTCGAGACACCCCAGAGCGGCCACACAGGGGGAAATACACGTAGCAGAAGAAACGGAGGAACACATTTACCAGGTAATCCACACCATGAAACCAAGGGCCATCGGCATTGAAGACATTGTGTAGTCCACGCAAGCCGATCCATGCTGTGACCTAGTGAAAAATACAATGATCTCGGGGGAATGGAAGTCTTTCCTACGGAACGTCCACAATCGAATGGCGGAAGCAAAAGAATTCCTAACTGGCATCTTCACAGTAAGACAAGATCTCTCAATCACAGAGGAAGGGCTCATCCTAAGAGGGACCCGTATTGTCATCCCCGCAAGCATGCAGGACAGAGTCGTGGCATTGGCCCATGAGGGTCACCAAGGAATGGTAAGAACCAAGGCCCGGATCAGACACAGTGTCTGGTTCCCACAGATCGATGGGAAGGTGGAGCAATTTATCAACACATGTCTCCCATGCCAAATAACGGGGATGCTACCCAACGGGACACAGACTCCTCGGCTCCATTCCGCCGAACGGCATTAGAACTGGCTATCCAGCCACACTGGCACCCTGATCCGGGAGGACCAGCCATCAGCTCTATCCAGAGCCTCCTTTCTACCTAATTAGCCCTGAAAAAGACTTAGGTCGAAACGCGCGTCGGCTGTGTGCACTCACGTATGTTGAAAAACTGGCATCATTGGCCACATGAATGTTTTCCAATTGCTCTGGTGTTTTGTTGAAAACAATAATAATAAAGCATCAATTTACAAACACCAATATGACTCTTCTGACCTGATGATGAACCCAAACTATAAGCTAATCAGCTGAATTCTTGGATTATCCAATCCCGCCAGCGCCCAACACTATCCACAGGTTTGCCATCCCATGCAATCCTGAACCCATACTATCAGCAGAGCGAGGGTCCTCTAGATGGGACGCCATTAGCATAGACTTCTGCAAGATACAGGAAGGAACGTACCTGCTGGTGGCGATCGACGACCATTCCAGGTACCCGGAGGTCGAGATTGTAACCTCCACAGCGGCAGAGGTGGTCATACCCACGATGGAGAAGATGTTCGCCACTCACGGCCTCCCAAAGCGAATTCGGAGTGACAATGGCCCACCATTCCAGGAGAGGAGTTCAGGAAATACCTCACCAAACTCAACATTCAGTACCACCACATCATGCCCAGGTGGCCACAGGCAAACGGCGACGTGGAACGATTCATGTGAACAATAAACAAAGTCCTGCGCCTGTCGCGCGCAAACTCAAGCCCCTGGAGAGTGGACATCTACAGATTCCTGAGGAATTACCGAGTAACACCACACAGCACGACAGGGATACCGCCGGCGGACATAATGTTCGGAACCATCATCAATTCATCCATCCCACATCACCCGAGCAGAAGCACAGACACATATGACAGGGCACGCACTGAACTAAGAAGAACCGTGGCCAACGAGCATATGAGCAACAAGAGGAACGTCAAGAAGTCCCACCACTGTGTAGGCGACCAGGTGGTAATGGTGAGAAACCCATCCAAGTCTAAATTAGACACACAATACGACTCTATCCCATGGACCAGAACCCAAAGGCACGGGACCATGTTAACAGCCAGGAGGGGACAAAGACAAGTGTCAAGAAACATGTCTTGGTTCAAGACAGTCCCAAAAGATCTATGGACGGGTGGCGAACCGCAACCTGAAGAAGAAGACGACCAGCCAACGGGAGAAGAGCGAAGTCACCAGGAAGGCGAAATGACCAGGGACGACAGGGTGGAAGAACTGCCGAGTGAACCAGAGCTGGGTGAGCCCAACTATGACCGTGAGCAACCCGAGGGGAGTCAAGGGATAGCACCCAGGGGTGGACGGTATGAGGTAAGAACTGCGCCCCGGCCCCCAGCCAGGCTCAGAGACTATGAGTGGTAGAAGACCAGCCCGAGAGACTACCAAACTCTCTGTCTTAAACTGTTGTCCAAGTTAGCATTGTTGTGTTAATGTTTGGTTATAATAAAGGAGGAATGTTATATCCGCCTTATGTCCCGCTACGCGGTGACGTAAGGTGTTCTAAATAAAAGTCCCGCCCCCGCTCAGAGGGGGCAGTACCGGGCAAGACAGCAACACGTTTGGTGTCCGTGTCAATCATTGCTCCCGCCGGAGCTAGGCAACGGGGCCTGGCAGCCTGGGGCCCTGTTCTCATGTTTCCTGCCGACGCATCGGCCGGGAGACACAATCCAACAGTGGCCATTTTGAACAAACGTTTGTCGAATTCGATAAAGTCACTGCCCTTGCAAACACCACCAATACTGATATCGGAGTAGGTATAACGCCTTGTGTTCTGCATGGTCATAACGGCACTTTAACTAAAGCATTGCCTAGCAGAGATAGATTGTCATAGGTGTTGATATGAACATAGGGGGTGTTGATATGAATATACGCATGCGTGAGGGCAAGTGAAGGCATTGACGAGCACACAGGACATCACATACAGTTACGTGCACAAATGAATGCAAATAGATATACAGATACCCCTGAAATTTCCACAACGACTTCATTTGGCACAATTGAAGTCCTCCATAACAAACCTCAAACAGGCAGGCGAGAAAAACAGATAGGCATCCTCATCGCCTAACTACTGTCTCGCCTGCACGCATTTGGAAACTCACTTGCAGAGGCGCACAAAACACGGTGCTCAAAACGAACAATTGCCGACTGGCTACGGTTAGAGGAAACGAAAATTGCTGGAACTTTCTAATCTCAAATCTTTAGCGCACCGCACAAATAGCAAGCAGAGCAGATCATTGCCATTCTGGTTTAAGTGCCATTTAAAGGGCGTGAATCTCTCCGCTTGAACACAAAGGCAACCCGGGTCAGTGTGACTTGTAAAGTGGTTGCCGAGAGGCCTTCCACTGCCAGATGGAATGCTGGGAATCCTGGCTGGCAAGATGTGCGTATGAGAGGCGGAGCGAAGTCATGTTTATGCTCTGCCTTGACATCTTCACGGATGCAGAAATAACCATGAGAACCCACTCCGGCGAATCTACAAGGGCTCAGAAAAACAAGTTAAGCAAAAGGAACAGGATTGCAGAGTCATCACCTCCTCCCTCTGCCCCCATCATGTTGAATGGAAAACTACAAATACCAGAATGGAATTAAGATAAAAGGACCTGTCAGTTCAGCTAATATACCTTCAAGGCTCAAAGGGGAAAAAGAGTGAGAAAGTTAACTCGGCTGCTTTTTGTTACCTGGCAGAGGCAAGCTTCACCACATAAACGCTTCTTGACGTCAAACAAGCATAGGTCCAAATAAGAGGACACTTTCAAACTTTTTGTGTACTTTTATCTTGAAAGAGTACATAGATTTGGCAAGCAACTGGTGTCTCTTGTGTGCTTGAAGAATAAAAATGCCTCTGGTGTAGTTCTCAGTATTAAACGTTAAAGTGTAAGCTTTTGCTGAAAACAATGGTTACTCCACCAAATCACCACTTTTACATTCAGATGTTGAGTCCAAAGAGCGTGATAAGTACTCAACCATCAGCAGACCCCACTGGGACCTGCTGCGCAGCATTTGCTGGGGAAAGGAGGAGAGGAATTCTCTCTAGGAGGTTAGAGCCCATCTTCCTCTGTGATAGGGGGAAAGAGGCTTATGCTGGAAAACACAATGTATTCATTTATAAACACGATGCATCTGGTGTCTGGTGAATGGGTGGCTGGAGGCATGAGCGCAGGGCCCTGGGTAAACGCTGCCCGTACTCGGGCCCTGTTCTGGTGCTGTTGACACCGCAGAGGCATAGACAGGCTAGGGCCTGAGCGGGCAAGGCCCACCCAAAATCCGTAAAGAGCTGTGTGGGCATTTACAGATGGTAATGTCACAGCGGTGGGGCCAACTATTAACTTCACGCCCCACTAGTTAGACAATCCTTGGCACACCTCTGTGGACACGTCCATTTAGAGGAGAGGCTTGCCAGAAATGTGGGCCTTATCTCAGTAGTAATCAGGAGAGATGCTTGTAAGTTTAAATTACATATTTGGGCTGTGTAACGCTAGATTTGGCCATTATCGGTTATGGCAAGGTTGAGTTGGTCAAGTGAAGTAAAGGGGGACAATAGGGTCTGACCAGTGAACTGAAATGAGTAATGATAATGATGTGTTATTTATATAGCGCCTTAATCCAAAGCGCTTTACAGAGCACATATTTACAACCTAAATTGGTACTCATTTATCGACCTCGGAGGGATGAAAGGCTGAGTTGGCCTTGCAGGATTCGAACCTGCGAGCGCTCAACTCACTGAGATATCTTAGAAGAGTTGATCATAGGGAAGTGGGAGGTCGACTGAGCCATACGGTGAAGTGTGGCATGATCTGGACCATCAGCATGCACTCTATGTTCCAGGATAGTAGGAGCATGAGAGCAGTGGGAGAGTAGAGCCAACGGGGCGAACAGCGTATCAATCAACCCTTACCTCCATTTCTTGTGTGACCCTGCATCATATCACTGGCGACGAGTGGCCAAGCTATGTCTTGGTTGCCCCACCCAGTAGCTGTGCATCCCACACGACCATTAAGGACTGACCGGCAACTGGAATTGGTGCCTCGTAGCCCGCGACCTGTGCAGCCTGGCCAGGCCGCACAAAGTATAAAGTGCAGATGCCTTGAAGCTTCACTAAAGCTTGTCAACATAAGACTTTGAAGTCAATCTGGGCCTGATGATCTCATAAAGTGCATTGCGCGCTGTCCTTTGGATCTAGTCAGGAGAGAAGTGAATACCCTAGAGCATTGGTGCACAACTGGTTTAGCTGGAGAGCCGCCGAATGCACTACACAGCTCTCATACAGTGGGCTGGACTGTCCATGGGGATGAGCATATTTGCATAAAAATGGGTTGTGAGGCATACATTTTATTGATTGTACTAATTTAGAACTACAACCTCTGTAGGACATTCTAATGGCATTATCACTTTGATTTATTTATATTATGGGACTGAAATCATGTTTTTAAACTGCATGTACCAGACTGCAAAGACAATAACTGAACCAAAGAGGCTTAACACACCTGGAATGAAAGCGAGAACAACAAGAGAGAGAGAAACAGAAAGTTATAGAATGAGAAAGAGCGTGATGGAGAGAGTGACTTTTGGCCATGCCGCATTTCACCATAAAACTCATGGGACCTGTGGAGATCCACAAATAATGTCATGAAAGGCCGCATCTGCCGCTCGGCCATATTTTATTCACTCCTGCCCTAGAGGAAAGGACCACTCAACTTTATAAACCTCCTCCAACAAGGAACAGACACCCGTTGAAAACGTGTGTACTGTATGACAGCTGCATACCTGTTAGAACAATAGAGGCAGAACATGCGCCGTTTACACCGCAAAGCAGAAACCTCTTAAAACAATAGAGGCAGAACCTACACCTGCTTACATGGCATGACATTCGTGCTACATCAACAAAACAAAAATGAAGCATTAGAGCAGAAAAGAGAATAAGGTTATTGGAATTAAAAAAATAGGACAGAAAAGGATAATAGGAACATCTAGATTTATTTAATTAATTAATTTATTGTTTATTTGTATAGCACTTCTATACACTGAGGAGTGTTTCGAAGCGCTCAAGGAGGGGAGGGGAACAGTAGGAAAAAACAACAGTCATTCAGAACCCTTGACTTTCGGAATGATACAAGCCTGCATAAAGCAGGATAAGTGTAGGAATGAGTGCAAATAGTACATATAACAATGAAGATGGCGCTTTCATGTCTGACGACAGTCCTTCGTTTTTCCAAGTGCCTTACACAAAACGGGTGAAGGGGGGTAGGGGTAGGGAAGAACAGACAAGCTACTATACAATGCTAAATTGAAGGGCTCATATAGTTGTATAGAGGTGCGACATAAATACAGGAGAGGGGTGGGTGGTTGAGAGGGGAGGGGAAAGGGAGTGTAGGGAAGCTAGACTACTGGGAATTAAATGAGAAAGTAAAGTGAAGAGGAGATAAGGATGGGGTGGGGTAGAGGGGTTGAAACAAGGGGGGGAACAACACACCAACAATAGAATGAGGATAGAAGAAGAAGAAGAGGAACGTGCTAGGAGGGAGGGTGGGATAGGGTGGGGAGGGGAGGGGAGGAGGAGAAACAGGGGCAGGAAGTTGTGGCTGCATATGGCAAAGTTAAATTTGAATTAATGCAGGTCAGGGTGAAACACATGCAGCAACTGGGCACAGCCACATTCAAATCTATGGCAGGACAAGGTGAAACACATGCAGCAACTGAGCACAGCCAAATTCGAATCTACAGCAGGACAGGGTGAAACTCATGAAACAACTGCACAAGGCACATCTAAAGAAAAGCAAAGAGCTGTCTAGTGTACAAATAGGACCACACACATGCCACTCAAGCGTACCACTGTAAAAATTATCCAGATGAACATAAAAGTCTCTTTTAATACACTTTCTAGGAAACTAGGGCCAAAAGCAGTTCGAAAACCTACCTAGTTTAAGTCAAGAGGAATCACAAAGGTTGACATAAAATAAGAAATGCACACAAATAGTAGAATGACACTGCAGTATGAAAGTTAGTTTAATTTTAGAGCTGTGCCATTTTGGAAAAAGCGCAAGATCAAGGAGAAGCTGTGGGGTGGAGTTAAAGGCCCACAGACAGAAGCCCCTCTCACCTAAACAGCAGCATTTAAACACTGCCACCAAAAGCGGCCCTGTTTTCTCTTATTTCACATGAGTGGCAAGAATTTCTACACTGCAACCAAAAACGGCCCTGCTTTGCTTTTATTTCACCTGAATGACAAGAAGCTACACACTGCAACCAAAAACGGCCTTGATTTAGTTTTTAACAAGGCTGAAACACGTGTATGGGGTTGCTGATGGTACTCTTGTTCAGAGAGGAATTGCCATAGCATTTCGGTGCTGGACTGCCCTTGTGGGCGGGACAAAGACTGATATGCAAATGAATATTTCCCATCTGTGAAGGCACAGTGAGCAAAAAGCAATGGCTGCAAACTCTCAATGTGGTTAATAACCACTGAACAGGTTATCATGCCTTGTTCTTTCGAGAGAGGGGCGCCTGCTACCTTTTTTGTATTTTTGAAAGCAACTTGGGGTTGGTCACCCTAGGTTACCTGGGGCAACCAGACGTGGACTCCCTGCTCACTGTGCTTAGAGAGGCTCAGCTTCACTTCACTGATGATGCCCAACAAGGCTGAAACACGTGTATGGGGTTGCTGATGGTACTCTTGTTCAGAGAGGAATTGCCATAGCATTTCGGTGCTGGACTGCCCTTGTGGGCGGGACAAAGACTGATATGCAAATGGATATTTCCCATCTGTGAAGGCACAGTGAGCAAAAAGCAATGGCTGCGAGCTCTCAATGTGGTTAATAACCACTGAACAGGTTATCATGCCTTGTTCTTTCGAGAGAGGGGCGCCTGCTACCTTTTTTGTATTTTTGAAAGGAACTTGGGGTTAGTCACCCTAGGTTACCTGGGGCAACCAGACGTGGACTCCTTGCTCACTGTGCTTAGAGAGGCTCAGCTTCACCTCACTGATGATGCCCAACAAGGCTGAAACACGTGTATGGGGTTGCTGCTGGTACTCTTGTTCAGAGAGGAATTGCCCTTGTGGGCGGGACAAATACTGATATGCAAATGGATATTTCCCATCTGTGAAGGCACAGTGAGCAAAAAGCAATGGCTGCGAGCTCTCAATGTGGTTAATAACCACTGAACAGGTTATCATGCCTTGTTCTTTCGAGAGAGGGGCGCCTGCTACCTTTTTTGTATTTTTGAAAGCAACTTGGGGTTGGTCACCCTAGGTTACCTGGGGCAACCAGACATGGACTCCCTGCTCACTGTGCTGAGAGAGGCTCAGCTTCACCTCACTGATGATGCCCAACAAGGCTGAAACACGTGTATGGGGTTGCTGATGGTACTCTTGTTCAGAGAGGAATTGCCATAGCATTTTGGTGCTGGACTGCCCTTGTGGGCGGGACAAAGACTGATATGCAAATGGATATTTCCCATCTGTGAAGGCACAGTGAGCAAAAAGCAATGGCTGCAAACTCTCAATGTGGTTAATAACCACTGAACAGGTTATCATGCCTTGTTCTTTCGAGAGAGGGGCGCCTGCTACCTTTTTTGTATTTTTGAAAGGAACTTGGGGTTGGTCACCCTAGGTTACCTGGGGCAACCAGACGTGGACTCCCTGCTCACTGTGCTTAGAGAGGCTCAGCTTCACCTCACTGATGATGCCCAACAAGGCTGAAACACGTGTATGGGGTTGCTGATGGTACTCGTGTTCAGAGAGGAATTGCCATAGCATTTCGGTGCTGGACTGCCCTTGTGGGCGGGACAAAGACTGATATGCAAATGGATATTTCCCATCTGTGAAGGCACAGTGAGCAAAAAGCAATGGCTGCGAACTCTCAATGTGGTTAATAACCACTGAACAGGTTATCATGCCTTGTTCTTTCGAGAGAGGGGCGCCTGCTACCTTTTTTGTATTTTTGAAAGGAACTTGGGGTTGGTCACCCTAGGTTACCTGGGGCAACCAGACGTGGACTCCCTGCTCACTGTGCTTAGAGAGGCTCAGCTTCACCTCATTGATGATGCCCAACAAGGCTGAAACACGTGTATGGGGTTGCTGATGGTACTCTTGTTCAGAGAGGAATTGCCATAGCATTTCGGTGCTGGACTGCCCTTGTGGGCGGGACAAATACTGATATGCAAATGGGTATTTCCCATCTGTGAAGGCACAGTGAGCAAAAAGCAATGGCTGAGAACTCTCAATGTGGTTAATAACCACTGAACAGGTTATCATGCCTTGTTCTTTCGAGAGAGGGGCGCCTGCTACCTTTTTTGTATTTTTGAAAGGAACTTGGGGTTGGTCACCCTAGGTTACCTGGGGCAACCAGACGTGGACTCCCTGCTCACTGTGCTTAGAGAGGCTCAGCTTCACCTCACTGATGATGCCCAACAAGGCTGAAACACGTGTATGGGGTTGCTGATGGTACTCTTGTTCAAAGAGGAATTGCCATAGCATTTCGGTGCTGGACTGCCCTTGTGGGCGGGACAAAGACTGATATGCAAATGGATATTTCCCATCTGTGAAGGCACAGTGAGCAAAATGCAATGGCTGCGAACTCTCAATGTGGTTAATAACCACTGAACAGGTTATCATGCCTTGTTCTTTCGAGAGAGGGGCGCCTGCTACCTTTTTTGTATTTTTGAAAGGAACTTGGGGTTGGTCACCCTAGGTTACCTGGGGCAACCAGACGTGGACTCCCTGCTCACTGTGCTGAGAGAGGCTCAGCTTCACCTCACTGATGATGCCCAACAAGGCTGAAACACGTGTATGGGGTTGCTGATGGTACTCTTGTTCAGAGAGGAATTGCCATAGCATTTCGGTGCTGGACTGCCCTTGTGGGCGGGACAAAGACTGATATGCAAATGGATATTTCCCATCTGTGAAGGCACAGTGAGCAAAAAGCAATGGCTGCAAACTCTCAATGTGGTTAATAACCACTGAACAGGTTATCATGCCTTGTTCTTTCGAGAGAGGGGCGCCTGCTACCTTTTTTGTATTTTTGAAAGGAACTTGGGGTTGGTCACCCTAGGTTACCTGGGGCAACCAGACGTGGACTCCCTGCTCACTGTGCTTAGAGAGGCTCAGCTTCACCTCACTGATGATGCCCAACAAGGCTGAAACACGTGTATGGGGTTGCTGATGGTACTCTTGTTCAGAGAGGAATTGCCATAGCATTTCGGTGCTGGACTGCCCTTGTGGGCGGGACAAAGACTGATATGCAAATGGATATTTCCCATCTGTGAAGGCACAGTGAGCAAAAAGCAATAGCTGCGAACTCTCAATGTGGTTAATAACCACTGAACAGGTTATCATGCCTTGTTCTTTCGAGAGAGGGGCGCCTGCTACCTTTTTTGTACATGCAGCAACTGGGCACAGCCACATTCGAATCTATGGCAGGACAAGGTGAAACACATGCAGCAACTGAGCACAGCCAAATTCGAATCTGCAGCAGGACAGGGTGAAACTCATGAAACAACTGCACAAGGCACATCTAAAGAAAAACAAAGAGCTGTCTAGTGTACAAATAGGACCACACACATGCCACTCAAGCGTACCACTGCAAAAATTATCCAGATGAACATAAAAGTCTCTTTTAATACACTTTCTAGGAAACTAGGGCCAAAAGCAGTTCAAAAACCTACCTAGTTTAAGTCAAGAGGAATCACAAAGGTTGACATAAAATGAGAAATGCACACAAATGGTAGAAAGACACTGCAGCAAGAAAGTTAGTATAATTTTAGAGCTGTGCCATTTTGGAAAAAGCGCAAAATCAAGGAGAAGCTGTGGGGTGGAGTTAAAGGCCCATAGACAGAAGCCCCTCTCACCTAAACAGCAGCATTTAAACACTGCCACCAAAAGCGGCCCTGTTTTCTCTTATTTCACATGAGTGGCAAGAATTTCTACACTGCAACCAAAAACGGCCCTGCTTTGCTTTTATTTCACTCGAATGACAAGAAGCTACACACTGCAACCAAAAACAGCCTTGATTTACTTTTATTTCACTTGAATGACAAGAAGCTACACACTGCAACCAAAAACGGGCTTGATTTACTTTTATTTCACATGAGAGGCAAGAATTTCAACATTACACCAAAAATGGCTTTTGCTTTCCCTTTCACTTTTACATGAAGAGCAGCCCGTTAAACACTGCAAACGAAAAATGGCTTGGCTTTTTCTTTTGTTCACATCAAATTAAAGGGGACCTACCCATCATTGTCAATGGACCAACAGCAAATGTAAATTCACCCAAGAAGGAGACCTTAGAATCCTGTGACCTGCAAGACAGGATTTAAACATTAAAAGCAAAAAACGGCCTGCACACATGTAAAAAGAAAAACGGCTTTAAAAAGCCAAAGTGGAAAAAGATAGCACTGCTCTCACAGAGAAATGTCAGGGGAATACGATGGGGAGGGGAGAGATTGACCAAAGCGAATGCAGATTATGTTCCAACCCACAAAACTCCAGTCACCTTTGAATAGACCCTTATTACAGGAAAAAACTGATTTGGTATGAAGGCAGGAATTCAGGATGACAAAGCCCTACTTCCCACGGGATATCACACATATCCTATAACCATCCTGCAATAAAATGTGATGCTGCTGAGGGCATCATAATTCCCTGCTCTGCCTGACTTGAAGGCAGGAGCCCAGAGGTTTCTAAGAAGGCAAAGTGTGGCTAAAGCTTGACCAAGAGGTGTGAGCCCTTCCTGCCCCTACTACAAAGAGCAAACTGCAATTTCAAAGGGAGTCATAAAAATCTCTGATCATCGGCTGAGCCGAGAGAAAGACAGATGGCTGTGTGGGATAAAGCAGCCCACCCCCAGATGGAACAAGACACTCCCAAATTACATTAAAAGACTGATTTCAGTTTAGGCATTTTTGCAGCTATCAGAATAAGAATCAATTTCCTTTTATACTATTTTTTCATGTAATTTTCAGGAGGTTCTATAGAGACTAAATGCATTTCCCTAGGACTTTGGGGATTGACATGGCCAGTTAATACTAGTTTCTAGCTGATCCGAACATGTGACAATTATGAGATTTGATGAAAAGGTGGAAATTGAAATTTGGAACATTGGTGATCATTTGCTGATTCATAACTTTTGTACATTTTATGAAAAGGACAAAAATGTGCCAAATGGCCATGCTACATCGTACGGATTTGGCAATCAGCTTACATAATTCCCCATGACCAGCTAAAACTGCATATCTGTTTCATATGGCGGTGCCTAGTATAAGTATGAAGTTATGATCCATAACTAGTTTTTGCCAAAAAGTTGAGCTGAGAACAAAGCAGTGTAATAAATGCAACAGACAGATGGTGCTCTCTTCCCTTGAACCAATCATGCCAGGGGGCGGAGAGAGGAACGGTAACCTGTCCTATCCGAACAGCAGAGATAATTTCAGGGTACTCCCCCTAGATTGTAAAGTTTGTGATGTCATTTGTGCTATATAAGGGGGACTGTACTAGGTCAGACGGACAGGCACACCAAAATCCTGGGAGACAGGAGAAGGAGGACAGAGAGGAAGCTGCTGAACCTTACCATCCTTGAGAGTGCAGTGATCAGACCCCTTGCCCAAGCTGTCCAGAGTGTCCTGAGATCAAGCTGGCTTTCCTGAATCCCAAACCAAGGCTTGCTTTGTAAGTAGCATATACCCCAGCCCTAAATTTCATAAGCCCTTCATTTTTGTAGCATTGAATCCCATATTTCTCCCATTGAAAGTCCCAAAAATTGCCAGTGTAATGCAGTCACCTTCCCATAGAAGAATCTATTATTAGCCTGTGTATGTTAGTAGATCGCCTTTGAAAAACCTCTCAGTTGTCTGTGTAGATGCTTGGTAAAATCAATTAATTCCCCCTTTGAAATTCATGGTTCAAGATTGTTGGAGTTCGAAATCACCATCTTGTCCCTGGTGTTGTATTTAATTATTACAGTAATTAAGGCGTTGCCTCAAAAAAATTAGTCTCCTTGTAACTGAAAACCAAATTTGTCTGTATTGTGTGCATTACCAAACAAATTCCCATTTGCACCTGTCTTATAAAACTCAAACCGTTGTTCCAATGTGAGCAATCCCTTTTGCCTAGAGGTCTACCTGTTTGGGCCTCTGTCCTTGTAATTGAAAACTGATTTTCCTATTTTAAGCTAAACACCTTCCCTGCGCTACCTGTCATTGTAAACCGAGTGTAAACGAATTTCCATTTGCCACTGTATTTTTCCCTTTTGCATTTGCTTTCTCCGACAACCGATTTTCCTACTTTATATTTTTGCCCTGGTGTGCTGATTAGTGTTCTATAAACTTTCCCTATCTCCTAAAGTGTAAGCAATTTGAATTTCCTTTCGTTCTGTCCCCTAGCAGTTGTGAGTAAGAATCAAAATCGCATTCTGCCATTTTGCTCCACAAACGGGTTTTCATTTTCTTTGCTGGCTTCCCATGTGGGGGTGATGGGCTTTACCCCAAATCCGATTTTTTCTCTTTATTCCTACTCCTTGCCACTGCTTTCCATTCAATGGAATCAAGTTTAATTGATGTTTGGGAGTGTTGCAGGGGGGAGTGCTAAAAGCGTGGCGCTATCACTTTGAACCTGATGGTATTTTCCTGTTTTGTCATTAAAACAAAAGCGAGTGCAACAGTCTATTTCAACATGATTGTATTTTCCTGTTTGTCATTATAACAAATTGAGTGTAATAGTCCATTTCCACTTGGTCGCTCTAGATAGGATATTGCATTTGTGTTTCCACAACATTGGTGGCTGTGAAATTTCTGATTTTCCTTTTCAATGAAATAATAAATTAATAAATATCTTATTGATAAACACCGGCCTGGTTCCTAGCCCATTATGACACGGGGTGTTTGTGGAGGTTGGAAGTGAGACAGGTTGGAGGCCTACTCAAAAAGAATCCGTAATATATTAAAAATAAACAGCGTTTTATAGTGCGGCACATCCATTGTAGGGCAAGGAGTTCGCTAGCTAGCGTGTGCCATGTTATAACTGTGACAAAGCAGTGTGAACAGTATGTTACTGCTCTCACAGGTTAAGCTACTTCTTGTGAATTTGGGAACAACCCTGAGGAACGGCTCTGTGATCAGTTTATGAAAGAATACAATGACAGTAAAGCGAGAGAGGCTTTATGAGCCAAAGGAAATCCTTTATTGGAGGAAGTGCTTGGAGTTGCTAAGGAAGTCAAACATTCAAATACATGTGTACAAGTGCTGAAAAAAAGGTTAGATCCTGAAATGAGAAAGATGGAGATATTAATATCATCAGATGTATTTGCTATAACAAGCAAGAAACATGAAAGAAACAATCAATTTCGGAAGAAACCATTCCGTAGAGATCAAGTAGAAGAAGAGAAAAATGTGTTTTCGCTATGAACGTATCTTCCACTTTTCTCCAGAAAAGGCTAAACACCACACTGGATACTAATGATGAACAATGCAAACAGAGTGTGTCACTTAGACCAGAGATTTTCACAAAGAATCAAGTCATTCAGCACGAAGTATTCACAGATGAGTTGGGATGTAGTTGTCTTTTAGCTTTTATTTAAATTCTCAGCATGGCAACGCACAATGCATCAATACGACATTACAATCCGTCGACACTGTTTACATGAGCAAATAATTTACATAGAGAACAATGGTGTTACATCTGAGTAAAGCAATAAAATGTCTAGTCACTAAGCTTCTCAAGGCCTTTAACGCTGCACCCCTCAAACTACACACTATTACAAGCGAACATGTATGCTCACTAGTAGACCCATATGTCCTTGGGGCAATTTACTACTGGCTAAAGCGAAATATAAACATCTTCATTATTGTCCTCCCACGTTAGGTTTCACAGGCAGTGTTATAGATTTGGAGGTCTAGCAAGATGGCATTTTTAGAAAGGAGGATAGCGATATTCATGAACCTGCACTTTATCCTTTCCATCTTCTCATAGCAGCCTAATAGACACCAGGCACTGTTACCCCCACCATTACAGACACCTCAGCACAGATCGACGTCCAGTATGTGGCGAGTTTGGGGCACCACCAAAACATATGAAGATGGTCTGCATCTTAGGACCTACACCTAGGGCAGCCCCTCAGCGTCACCATATCATCTTTGCAACATCATGGATGTGTAGTGCAGGCTATGCAATAGTTTGACATGTGTGGGACCCAGAATTTAGAATTCCATGACACTTCTTTAGTGAGTGCGCATGTTCTTTGTAACGTGTCATCTTCACGATCTGTACCTAGAGCCCTGGCCCATTTAGCATGGGATCTTGAGAGCGGTTCCTTGGTTTTATGCTGGATCAAGTTATAGAAATGTAGAGGTGGAGCCAAGTACCCCCACTCAAAGCTCCGCCCCCATGATGCCTATATGTTGGGAGCCAGAGCGTGAGACATGTGCAGTACCAGTGAGAGTAACTATACCGAAAAGAATCCTGGAAGTAAGATACCCATTGAGAAAGCCATATATGCACTCCTGACAAATTGATTGCCATTTGAATGAAATCCCAGAAGAAGTGTGATAAACGAGCAAAAGTGAAGATTGATGATGTCATGCGAAGCAGAGCTGACGTATCCAGAGAAGAGACAAGAGGCTGAAGAATGTAAGCATTCTATGAAGAACTAAGGAGCAGGTGTTAAAGATTAGTAACATTTCGGGCTCGAGATGAAGATGCTCATGCTACAGAAATGATGAAGAAAACATCAAGTCATTTTACAATTCTGTCAAAACGGAGGCGAGCATTAAGCTTTCATCTTCTTTATTTTCTACTCTCCAGCAGTTTCAACAAATATAAACTTTGTCAACTTTTCCTTTTAAAATGTAACATTTTTTTTGTTTTGTATTTTTTTTAACAAAAACTTCAAGTCCCATCATTCCTGTAGTTCCATAGTCTCTGGCCATATGACCTTGTCCTTCCTGTTCCTTTGTCCTTCCTCTTCTTTTCCTGCTCTCCAGAGATAAGTAACGTTTTCTTACATGCTCCGTGGTATGGTGTATTCTGCTTGGTGTTTTAGCATATTTTAATAATATCAGCGTTCGATTTTTCTAAGCGCCGTTGGACTTTGATCTGAGGAATTCCGCGGCCCCGTGCCACACTACCCGGTACCTCAGGGCCCCCAGATTCCTCTCACACGAGCCGCGGTGCAGGGAGCAGGTCAGCCCCCACCCTTGGGGAGGCAGGGCTAAGCGCAAGGAAACCCCGCGGGAATCTCCCTCCTTCGCTCGCTCGCAACGTATTTCATGAGCTCCAGCCCCCACCCTTGTGGGGGTGGAGACAGACAGCGAGCTCGGCTCACGGGTAGAGGGAATCCCTCAAGTGAAAGCCGGAGCGCGACGTTCGGCAGGAGGGGCCCCCACCTTTGGGTAGGCGGAGCCTACAACAGAAAGCTCTGTGTGGAGAAAGTTTTGAAAGCTTCGGAGCATAGATAAGCTCCCGTATTCGCATAATTGTTATGCTTGAACTGAATAAACACTTCTAAGTGTACATCTACGCTAGGGACAGCGTGATAGTCCCAGGAGAACACTGCACATCCCAGACTGAGTGCAGATAAGGTGCAGCCTCTCTGAGTGAATTCAGTGGACGTGCCACTACACCTTTGCTAAGGTATTTTCAGGCACCTAGCAGCACCAAACAATGTCTCATTTTGAATGGAGTGAGGAAGAGGAGGCAGTCTCCGAAATCCTGGCCTATAGTTTTAAAGAGGTGCTGAGGGATTCACTGACAGAGGCAGTGGCTCAGGGAGTTAAACCCCTTCAGGAGAGACTCCAGACCATAGAGCAATTCTTGAGCCAGAGAAACTTAAGCACCGAAGACAGCACGTCCACTAGGGCCACTGCAAAGGGTCCAAAGGGGTGTAACAAGGCCCGGAAGAGCGTGGACTCTTCTGACCCCCCGGGCCAATTTGATGGGGCAGGTTCAAAGGCCCCGGAGGCTTCTGACGCTTTCAGCAAACTAAGGGAAGCGCTCATGAGAAAATCGCAGGTGCCGAGCTTCGAGACCCCCTACCCAGGGGATGACAATATGGGCAACATAGATGGAAGTCTCCTTGAAGAGGAAACTCAAGAGTCTCCGAACTCCTCTCAGGAGGAAGCAAATAATGAGGAGGACAAGGAGAGCCAGCCTCCTCTGAAGAAAAGGCTCAGAAAGATGAACAATCTAGAGGAGGATGAGACCTCTGATTCCAGCCTGAGGAGATAAGAAATTCCAGATCATCGGAATGGGTGCCCTCCCCGAGGGTAGCGAAATAAATGACACAGAGACTACGTAAGGCATTAGAGAAGGAAGTAAGGCAGAAGATGAGAGAGGAGTGACCGAGACCAGACCTGCCGGGTAAAGTGGCGGAAGCCCCGGAACTCGACCCGAAGATGCTCTCCTTTGTAGCAAAGTCGAATAGAGACCCCAGGAAAGGGATAGACCGCTCCTGGAAAAGCTGCCAGGAAAAGGTCCTGGACATGGCTGGTCCATTAGCTAAAATTATGGACCTAGCAGAACGGACTAAAGACACCGGAGAAGAGATGGACCCAGGAGTACTAGCAAACTGGGCGCAGAGGGCCGTATGCCTTTTAGGCAACGCGAATTTCGCGATTTCATCGGAGCGCAGAAGAGGCCTCCTCCTGAAAATAGACAAGAAACTTGGAGATCTGTCGTCTTATGAAGCAGGCGAGGCTGCGCAAGGCCTTTTATTCGGCGACACATTTGGTAAGGAGATGGGGAGGTTCGTGGCAACATATGCCTCCCTAGAAAAGGCGCAGGCGTCAATGAAGAAAATCTTTCCCCAAAGGGTTTTTGGCGGGGCCGGTCGGTTCAGAGGCCGAGCGGCCAGTCGCTTCCAAACGTTCAGAAGGCCTCAAGGAAATAGGAACAACTACTAGGAGAGCCGTCAACCAGGCTCTTTCTTCCCACCAAGAGGTCGATTCCCTAGAGGGAGGAGAGCCAGAGGCCAGGGGAGAGGACACAGCTTCCCCACAGGTGAGAGTTTGCACATACCCTCCGGTTGGGGGGAGAACAGCAATGTTCTGGGAAAACTGGCGCTCGCTTTCCAGCGACGCCTGGGTTCTTCAAGACAGTGCAAGGCATGCAGATAGAGCTCAAAGGGACCCCCATCCAAAGCCAAACACCCCGTCCCCTTGTTGCATCACAGACAGAGAAGAAGCTATTATATGCAGAATTGCAAAAGCTAGTACAGAAGCAAGCGATAGAGCGATGCAAATCAATCCCAAGATTTGTGAGCAATATGTTCTTGGTCCATCGAAAGGAGTAAGACCTGTGATAAACCTAAAGAGCATGAACAAATGGGTAGTTTACAACCATTTCAAGATGGAAGGGACCCATCAGCTCAGGGATACACTCAGGAAAGAAGACTGGTTAGTAGACTAAATAAGGATAGATTTAAAAGATGCATACCTGACGGTAACAGTTCACAAGGAGTTTCGACCCTTTCTGGCATGCGACTGGGACGGGCAATTATGGCAATTCGCCACAATGCCTTTTGTGCTAGCATAGCGCCATGGGCATTTACGAAGATCATGAAACCAGTTGCAGCAGCGATCAGGGAGAAGGGGATTCGTATGATTATATATCTAGACGATATCCTACTGATGGCCAGCTGCAAGGAAACACTCCTCTATCAAGCCGACTGGGTGGCGAAACTCCTGTCGTCTCTAGGATTCCTAGTGAACCAGGAGAAATCGGAGATGAAGCCAACCAGGAGACTAGAATTCCTAGGGTTCGTTCTAGATACCAGAACAGCAACTCTAGAGTTGCCAGGCAGGAAGATAAGAGACATAGAGAATTGAGAGCATGCCTCAACAAAACAACTATATCCCTCCGCACTGTAGCACGAGTAGTAGGATTATTAGCAGCCTCGATTCAAGCGATTTTTCCGGGTCCGCTCCACTATCGAGCTCTGCAAAGGCTAAAAATAAGACACCTGCAACGGGGTCTGCAGTACCATCACTTAGTACACATCGACCAGGAGTCCAGGACGGAGTTACAGTGGTGGCTGGCGAACATGGAAGCATGGAACGGGAGAGCCATTTTCGGCGACCGTCCAGATCTGATAATAGAGTCAGATGCCAGCCGAGCAGGCTGGGGAGCCCGATGCGGGGATCTCCAGACAGGTGGGAGGTGGAGCGCGGAAGAACTCCAGCTGCACATCAACTGTCTGGAACTATTAGCCGGATCTTTTGCAATCAAGGCTTTTACCAAAGGGAAAGTGAACTCCTGTATTCTGCTGAAAATGGACAACATTTCGGCAGTCAAGTACATAAATCATTTAGGAGGGACGAGATCCAGATTACTGGCGGAAATAGCCAAGGATTTTTGGCACACCTGCCTGGAATCTAGGACCTCGGTGGTAGCCGAGTACCTTCCAGGATCGCTGAATGTCATAACGGACTGGAACTCCAGATACCTATCAGACTCCAGCGATTAGATGCTGGAGAAGAGCACATTCCGACAGCTGGAAGAACTGTGGGGACCGATTCCTGCAGATCTGTTTGCGTCCAGACTGAACGCCCAGAAAGATAGATTCTTCAGCTGGAGATTAGACCCAGCAGCAGCTGGAGCAGATGCTTTCCTGCAGGACTGGAGAGAACAGGTACTATACGCTTTCCCGCCATGCATAATGATGAGCAGGGTACTAGCGAAGGTACGGAGAGAGGCGGCGAGCCTCATAGTAGTAGCCCCGATCTGGAAATCGCAGGTGTGGTTTCCGACGCTCATGGAGCTGTTGAGAGACTACCCGAGATTACTACCTCAAGATGCAAGCCTGCTCACGGACCCAGCTGGGTCATATCACCCTCTGAGAGTGAAGGGGACACTGCCGCTGATGGCGTGCAGGATAGCAGGAGACGCTGGAATCTCCCGGGAATTTCGGCGCAAGCTGCGAGCCTCATCGCTGAGTCCTGGGCACCCTCTACCAGAAGGAGCTACGACGCAGCTTGGAAT
The DNA here is from genome assembly GCF_040938575.1 of Ambystoma mexicanum. Lineage (NCBI taxonomy): Eukaryota > Metazoa > Chordata > Amphibia > Caudata > Ambystomatidae > Ambystoma > Ambystoma mexicanum. Next base: position 302,060,310 of record NC_090935.1, on the reverse strand, counting down.
AGGTGGTCGTCGTGGTGCAGAAGGAGAAATATTCATCTCGTTTCTGCCCCTCTAGTCGACATAATAAATTTCCTAGCAGAATTGCGCCAAGACGGTAAAGCTTATAGGACTACAGGAGTGTACAGGTCCGCAATCTCGGTAGGTCATCTGCCTATAGAAGGGGTTCCAGTGGGAGAGAACATAGCTGTGATACGGCTTTTGAAAGGAATAAGGTTTAGGAAACCCCCACAACCAAGGTACAACCCACTATGGGATGTGTCGATAGTGCTTAGATTTCTGGCAGACTGGCCGAACAACAGGTATCTGTCCCTGGCGCAGTTGTCCGGAAAGCTTGCTATGCTCTTGTGCATGATTTCATGCAGGAGAGTAGCAGATGTTAAAGCATTAGAGATCAATCAGAAAACTTATGGCCCCGAGGGAGTGACATTCAACATAGCTAGGAGGACAAAAACAGATTCTTCTACGATCACCTACCCATATATGCAAGATCATCCTAAGTGGTGCGTGGCAATGTGTATTAGAGAATACGAGAACAGAACAGCAGACGTGAGGCCGTCAGGCGTAACCCAACTATTAATAGCACGCAGGAAACCTCATCGAGGAGTAGCGACAGCCACTATAGCGAGATGGGTGATGGACATCATGAATCTGGCAGGCATTGACATGTCCAAATTCGGTGCACACTCAGTCAGGGGAGCGATGGCCTCAAAAGCATTAGGGCAAGGCGCAGCGTTCCAGGACATCATGAAGGCAGCAGACTGGGCTAGTGATTCAACGTTCAGGACGTTCTACTTTAGGCCAATAAATGCAATAGCAGAGACGGTGGCACGAAGCTTTGAACAAGCTTAATGCTCGCCTCCATCTTGACATAGAATGAAGATTCCCCCTGCTAATAGCGCTGGGAGCTCTTGATTCTATTAAAGACAAGGAGGCGAGCATTAAATTCCCGTCCTGAATACACAAATTAATGATGTGAATGATGTACTGCATTGTTTTAATTAACATGACTATTTCTTCTAGAATAGGGTGTGTATTCCCTGCCCTAACATATATAATCTTGTTTCTTCCTGGCATTAGGGGATGAGCAAAAGAACAGCTGAAAACTCTAATCAGATCAGTGCCTGGGACAAGTTCACGAGCTCGAGTGTGAGAGTTCAATCCGGCACAAAGCAGGAAGTTCAGTGCAAGTGGATCAGTTAGTTACGCAGTTAAGAAGGATTGCAGTTCGAGCAGTCAAAGAAGAGGAAGGACAAAGGAACAGGAAGGACGAGGTCATATGGCCAGAGACTATGAAACTACAGGAATGATGGGACATGAAGTTTTTGTTAAAAAAAAAAAATGTTACATTTTAAAAGGAAAGGTTGACAAAGTTTATATTTGTTGAAACTGCTGGAGAGTAGAAAACAAAGAAGATGAAAGCTTAATGCTCGCCTCCTTGTCTTTAATAGAATCAAGAGCTCCCTGCGCTATTAGCAGGGGGGAATCTTCATTGTACAGATGCAGTAACACAAATAGACAAAGTATTCTTAAAGGCTGGCTACGCAGTGAATTCATTGCAGCAATGCGCCAAAGTATATTCATAAGAATGTATAGACTATGGATGTTCCACAACACACTTTAGCAGAGTTTGGCCCCAGTATATAAACTGGCTTTTTCAGTGTGGCGCAGTTGGAAAAAGACTTAATACCAGAGGTAGATTCAAGAAGAGCTTGGCTGGCCCAGTACCAGGAAGTCAAGGCTGCTGTGAGCTTGGATGTTCATTCAGTAGCTACAAAACGTGTGAAAAGAACAAACTTCTGTTTGAGGTGAGGAGCAAGAACATTAAAGACATCAGAGGTTAATCATTTAATAGTATTTTAAATACCGAAAAAGCTCTGAAAACATTGTCTCTAGGCACGTGGATGGATGAAAATAGATACTGCGTGGAGCTGTATCGAAACGAAGGGACAGAATATGCCTCTACTCCCTTTTATTCTCAGGCACAGAGAACATTTCCAAGGCCAATGATCAAAGGGCTAATTGATTGGCAGACCGCAACAGTGATGATAGATGACAGGTTAATGAGGTGGGAAGTTATGGTTATGATCAGCCCACCAGCACCTGGGTGTCAGCCTGCGTGCTGCTAGCGTGTGTGGAATAGTACAGAGGGGTGCAAGGGTGCCAACCAATTGTAGAGGCACACGTAATAGACAGCCCTATAGTTTGTATAACCAATGGGATGTCGTGTATTTGATGACCTTCAAAGTGGTTTGCACTAGAGGAGGGCTTTATTGCTCTACCTGATGTTAGAGACCCAATCACCTTCCCAACAAGTATGGAAAGTATACCTAGATGCTCCCGTTAAGCCAATCACTTTCCCAAGTAGGTTTTTGTAGTTTTCCATGTAGATTGACATCAATGATGATGAGTTTTTACTATAAATGTTGTATTTTTTATGAAATTCGTTGAGTGAGAAGATTGAGCGGATGTTCGTTGATGTTCGTTGTAACTTCGTTTTAGATAATTGATATTAAAACAGACATACTTTGCCAATTTCCTGAGTCAGTCTGTTTATTGATGTTTGAGTATATTCTGCATCTTCATCCATCTCAAAGTATTGCTACCTCGACTTAAAGGGCCTAGTGTTGGATACACGTGGTAGCAGAAAGAGGATGGTTATTAAAAGACACATCGATCTAGTAGGCTTTTAAGGGTCTCGAAATATCGATTGTCATCTACCATTTAGCTGGAGCAACGTGAAGCCCCTTGTAGTTAGTGGCCATTAGTAAAAAAAGTAACTTGCAAGTCACTGAAGACAGGTGGGACGGGTCCCTTGTTTCACGGAATCCCCTCCTTATTTCTACAGGCAGCTGAGTGGACCAAAGGCTGAAGCGGCTGGTTGAGGAGGAAGCAATCTCGAGGGTCAGAAGCTGAAACACAAATGGTGAGTAGACAGAAAGAGGGCAAACAATGAATGGGCATTGAGTGGGGAAAGTGATAAAGGAATAACGGAGGGTTGGTTGGGGTATGTTTAGTTTAATGACAAAGAGCCTCACAGTTTGAGGTATATAGATAAGCCCAGAATCCTACATCAAGGACATTTAGAAGGAATTTGTCCTAGAGTCCAAGTGGACGTACCTAGGCTACGAACGCTCAAGGATCATTAAAGAGAACAATTCATACTCCGATCGGAGTCATTATTAGGGGCAGGAATAAGTCACGAGGAGTGATGACAGAGATTTATGTGGACCAGCCAGTCTGTCCGTTTGTCTATTTGTTTGTATATCGTATGTGTATATGGTGAGGTAGTGAAGAAACAAAATGTAATAGATTGTGGTAAAAGGCTGTAAAGTGATTATTTATTTATTTAGTTAACTGATAATGTTCAGTGAATAAGTAGATTGAAGTTAAGTGAAACAGAGGTTTAGAATAACAACGATTGGTGTACGCTCATAGTGCATTCTTTTTCTAAAAAGTATTTATTTGTATAAAATAATGGTGAGTATTGACAGTCGATTGTGACTAGTGATAATGGAAGCTGTTACTCCACTTATACACTTGTGCAGACAGCTGCCAAAACACGCACCCAAGCTTAAACAGTAAAGCGCAGAATAGGTTAAGGGCACGACAGATAAAATGTTCATGCCATGGCCACAAGGGGGATCACTGTCCAAAGCAGTTTTGCAACACATGGGCGGTCAGATATTGCTCAAACTTGATGGCAAGAGAATTGAGGAAGTAAAGCAAAAGGAAAATCAGGACGAGCAAGATAAGAAAGACAAAGGATGAGAGAAATGATTGAAGGACGACGAAGCTAAAAGAAAGTGTAGACAAAGACAGGACCAACTGTATCAAGATGAGCACGTGAGGAAGCAGGAGAGAGCAGAGGAGCAAAGAAAGTATGACAATAGACAAAGAGCAGTTGAAGAACGGGACACGCTAGAGAAAAGAAGAGAACATGCTAGAAAAAAGAAGAGAAGAAGAGGAAGAACAGAAATTAAGAGATAAAAGAATGCAAAGACGCAGAGATAAAGAAGTGCGTAGAACTAATGACAGAAGAGAGGCGAAAAGACAGGAAGAAGAAAGGGTTAGAGAGGAAACAAAGAAATGAAGAGAGTTTGATGAAGAAATGGAAAACAAGAGAAGGCAAAGAGCACGCAACATCAATGGCATAGAGAAAGTGTTAATGGAACCTAATCCAGTAGTGGCATGAGAGGACATAGAGGAGTTCTTCCCAATGCAAGAACCAATGGCAGGACACTCTAGGATAGATTTAGAAGATAATTTTGATATAGGAGCTATTCGAGATAGGAAGGAAAAGGCGATGAGGAGATGAGGACAAAAAATTAATTGAAAATAAAGGGAAAGACAATCGATTTGAGGGAACTCAGCCACAAGGCAAAGAAAGAGGTTGTTTAACTCCGAGCATAGAGCTTTGTCTTTGGACAAACTAACGTTAAACAGAGACGAGAAATAGGGAAGCCGCACTAGTTGGGGACAAGAGATGTCAGATGAAGATAGAGAAACCTTCTGTGGGGAGGAGGATACTAGTGCATTTGGTCCTGAGGGGTGTTCTCTGACAGAAAGGGAAGTAAGATGGTCTGATCTAGACCTACTTAAAGGGCAATCCCATAGTGTGAGGGGGGACTCGCTACCTTATGTGAGCAGGCTAAGATCATTACCGGGAAGAAGATGGTGCAGAACCATTGTCCCTGCTATGGACAGGCAGACGATGGGAGACGGGTGTGATTTTGGGATTTCACAGTTCCTGTTATTAGAAAAAGGAGGAGTCAGACCACAGTATATACCGTGGCCTCAGATGGATAAGGATAATTTAAGATGTAAACTCCTGAGTTTAACTTCAGGTTCTGGAAAATGGATCTATGAATTAGAAAAAATGACAGGAGGAAATACACTAGCCATAGGGGACATTAGGGTCTTCTAGCAGCTATCCTTGGGGAGAGGGCTGAAGACATTTGGTTGAGAGCAGGATACGCGAGTGTCACTGCACAGAACACAGCGCACGATTGAGCACTGTAATGTTTAATAATTGTAGAGCGGCAGTCTGGAAAGTGATTCGAGTACAATATCCTAATATGTCAGATATGGGAGCTATAATGGCATGAAAGATGCAGGAAGGGGAGGAACTGCCTGTTTACATTCAGAATTTCCAAGAGCAGTGGTCTTTGGAAACACGGGAGTCAGGGGGAAAATCTATACCTGTATTCTATCATATATTATGTCAGGGACTACCAAACAAGGTACAGAGACAGCTTAAGAAGCTAGTGGGTATGGAGGCAAAACCATGGCCTGAAATACAGCTGACCATTGCACATCATTGCCGATTGTTGCAGCAGGAGAAAAATCTAAAGAGAGACAATGTTAGAAAGCTCGAGGAAGCTAAGCTAGTACAGAAAAAGCTATCATAGTATGCTATAGAAGGGGCGATGTTAACTAGTGGAGAAGGTACAGGATCGCAACAAAGAGTAAGTATGCCACAGGCGAATAACCAAAGGCATTTTGATGAAGGAGGGAATGGATTCATACCAAGAGGTAGGGGAAGTTTCCGTGGAAGAGGAGGGTTTCAGAATAATCAAGCGAACTTTCAGAATAACCAAGGTGGGTTTCAGACTATGCCGAATGATAATCAAGGCATGCAGGGAGGGCAAACTAGAAGACTCCCTCCTGTATGTTGGACATGTGGAATGGCAGGGCACATAGCGCGAACATGAGGGAGGCATGGGTATGTACAGAATGGACAGTTCACAAGAGGGGGGACCGCTTATTCACCTGCATATAGCTCACAGTGTAGGGATGCCCAAGAGCAGATAGTGTATCAAGCACAAGCCCTGTGAACTGCAACAGGCTTTGCAACCACAGCAAGCACCAATGAATCCACCACAAAGGCAGTCACAGCACGCACCTATGCAGACACAGCTGAGCGTAAACACAGGACAGCTATTGACTCCTAGGATAGGGGGTGTCACTGTCGAGGATGGGAATCCTTTCACGGGCTCAGGAATACATATGTACCCACAATAGGACAGCTCACTGGGTGATTTGATGTTTTCAGTACTATCTGTGACCCCCAATCCTCAAGAGGAACCGAGGGTTGACGTCACTATAGGAGGCAAATCCTTTTCTTTTTTAGTAGGCACGTGTGCAACTCGCTCATGTATATGAGAGGGAAAATGTTAATTATCCAGTAAAGACATGAATGCTCAAGGATTCTCAGGAGCTTTCCTTTTACTGAAAAATTGCCAGTCTCTATAGGAGAATGTGATATGTCTGTTCCATTGTTGCATTCACGACAGACACCAGTAAATATACTGGGCCGAGACTTAATGATGAAACTAAATATGATGATTTCTTTCACTGATGAAGGCATAGTGTGTTCCATGCCAGGAATACATTAATTAAACGTAGGCAAACTTATCATGGCATTTACAGGGCAAATAGCCATACGAGGAGTACCATTAGAACTAGAAGTATTTCACAATGGAGTACGCATTTTGTTAACATGGCTGCCTGGTATCGTGGGTAAGACTATGAGAATACCTGTCTTTCCCTTAGAATTGCAAGCAGCTGTGGTACGAGGAGAATTGGCCATGTTCATAGGATTTGATGATGACGACAGATCATTGAGCACAGTGATTGCCATTGAAGAGGGTTATAGATTGACTGACGTCACTGTTGAGGACATATTTAAGGATAACCCATCAGACGATGAAATGAGCATTAGATATTGGGTTAGGGAAGAAAGACGTGAGGTTCCACAGAAAATGATGATAGTGCGACAGCGTCTTGTATTTTTTGATGAAGATATGGTGAAAGTGCCAGTTTCTTTATGGACCACGTGCCACTATGACGTAGGTCTATTAAAGGGGATTGGAGAAGTTGAGATTAAACTAAAGCCAAGAGCAATTTTACCTCGAGAAAGGCAGTATCCCATGTCTTGAGAGGCAGACAGGGGTATTTTTAAAACGATATCCACAATGATAGATCAAGGCATTTTAGTGACGTCAGAGTCATCATGCAATACCACGGTGTACTCTATTAAAAAATCTAAGGGGGGGTTGTGGCGTTTAATTCGAGATGTGCACCCAATCAATCAGATGGTTGAAGAAGAGTTTCCTTTAGTTCCCAACCCGGCAACAATCTTATGTAGTATCCCCATTGAGGCACGATATTTCACTGTGATTGACTTAAAACATTTGTTTTTCTCAATCCCGTTGCATAAAGATTCTCAGGATCTGACGTCATTTATGTTTCATCAGACTAAGTTGAAAAGCACAAGGCTGCCTCAAGGATATTGTGAGTCTCCATCAATTTTCAATAGAGTCCTACGGACTTAAGCAATATTGATTTGCCAAGTGTCGTGTTACAATACATAGATGATATTTTAGTCTGCAGCATATCAGAAGAAGAGTGCAGACCCGACTCAGTTCAGCCACTGATTATACTAGCCGAGAAGGGATACAAGGTGGACAAAGAGAAATTACAGTATTGGCAAGAAGAGGTATTATACAGAGGACAGTTAATCTTGCATGAGGGAAGGAAAGTTGCACCTGAACGGGCTGAGGCAATTTTGAAAACAGTAAGACCACACACAATAAAGCAAATGCAACAGTTTTTAGGACTGTGCAATTATGTCAGAGCATGGGTATTTGATTATAGCTCTTACACAAGACCATTGTTGCAAGCCCTGAAAAAGGCACAACAAAGTCAGGAAAAGATTGTATGGACTGAAGACATGGAGGAAGGGTTTGATGAGTTAAAAAGACAATTTTTAAAGCTCCAGTTCTAGGGATTCCGAATTATTCTTTTTATTTTCGCTCACGAATGGAACAGTCATGACAGCAGTACTCACACAGAGGACTATGTTGGGGTACAAGCCTCTTGTATATGATAGTGGGATTTGGAACACAGTAATGAAGGTCACTTCCCATGCGAACAATTGTTGGCAGTTGCCGTGTTTGCTATTGAGAAGTCTACCAGCATATTAATGGGGTGTTCCATGGCTTTATTTGTTGAACATGCTTTGTTTGCTGTTTTGGAGAAGCCTAAAAATATACTGACATCTCAAAGAGCTTCTGCTTATGAGGTGGTTATATGGAAACCAGTGATTAAAATAGTCAGATGTAAAACAGTGAACCCTGCCACGTTTGTAGCTGAACTACTGGCAGTGAACGAGCAGGTACATGACTGCTCGATTTATGAAGAATATTATGACGAAATCCCAAGGGTGAAAGAAAACGCTCTAGCAGCGGGGGAAATGTCTCTTTATTGATGGTTCTTCAAAGATCGATCAAACTGATTGGCAAAGATACTCAAGTGCCGCTGTGGTAAAACACAGGGCTAACTGAGAATTTGAAGTAATGACAAGTGTAAGACTACCGTCTCACTTCTCAGCACAGGTTGCAGAATTAGTAGCGCTGATTGTCTTGCCCGAGAAACACGCAGACCAGGAAGTAACGGTGTACAGTAACTCCGCCTACGTGATGTCAACAGTACACGCAAAGCTAGCACATTGGAAAAGGAGGGGCTCCCTCCGAGCGGACAACACTCCAGTACAGCACACCACCTTATTGGATAGACTTATTAAAGCACAACTCCCAGTAGCCATCGCAGTAGTTAAGTGCGCAGCACACACTAAAAGAGCAGACTTTGTCTCGTGCAGAAACCAAGCCACAGACGAAGCAAAAGGAGTTGCATATTCACCTGACATTATGAGCTTCTGATGTGAAAGAAAGAATGGTGGTGAAGATGATTGTGAATGAAAGCTTTAATCATTGGCTGAAAATGCAATTGATGGAAGCTCAATGCAGAGCCCCACCAGACAAGAAAGTCCTGTGGACATGGAGGGGGTATTCTTTATCACCTTCCTCCATCGAGGACTAGAAGTGATGCCCAGACAACAGCAGAATTGTTCGGAGATGAGCTACTTGCCTACTTAACATGTATGACCACAAGTATCTCTGTCATTTCAGAACAAGTCAAGTGAATGGGGTGTCGATCTCAGAACACAGATGAAGACCATACAGCAACCGGACTTGAAAAATTACCTGCACCCAGACTATTTCCAGGTGACACAGTTTTAATTAGGAATTCCATACGAAAGTGGCACAAGCCAACGTGTAACAGCTCCTTCGTAGTGGTGGAGGACATTATCCCATCAGCAGTGAGAGTACTAGGGAGACACGCATGGATATACCTGGGAGACGTTAAAGTCCACGCTGGAGAGCGCACTGCACCCCCACCCTATTTGGAAGCAAGCCACGGAGAAGAAGTTCAGCACGTGCAGAATAGATCGATGATGAGGAAGGAGGATGCAGAACTGTCAAGTAGACAGAGGGAAAGTGTGCACATTGGACTGTGGTTCTTCCAAGACACTCTCTGAAGCTGCTAAGCAAGGAGTGAAAAAGATATTGTTCCTGAGCCACAGGAGTTTGCCTAACGTGGACTATGAGGCATTGAGATCCAGAAGAAGAAAAATGCCAAATCTCGAATTCCTTTTCGACGACTGGAAGAGGGAGCAGTTCCCAGATTCCTTTCTCACTGAGTTTCTCTCTGGGGGGCCCCATGGTGGTGTCTAATAGCAAAATTCATCAGATCATTTTCGCTGTTTTCCTCTTCATTCTTCGTGCATATCCTGCACTGGTTGGGAGAACTAGTGACATACACGTGTTCTGCAAGATCCTGAAAGTGGTCCTATTGTGTGGAGACTTCTCACAGCTATCATAGAACAGATCCTCCAGTTACCTGAGTTCTGTAAAGAAAGTACAGATGGTCCTGTCTGATGAAGACGCTCACAAACTTCTTGGATTGATCTTTTATTTTCTGTTTCACAAACATCCTTATCTTGTTGGCGGACGTACTATCACCCGTGTATTTCTGGCGAATCCCAGGAAACGACCTGCAATAAATTGGCTGATAAATGAGATTCGCAAGGAGATTCGTCTATTACCTGAGACAAACTTGCCTGATAAAGTTGTTTTTTCCTTCCTTAAAAGTAATTACAGGCAAAGATGGGTAACACTGATAGCAATAATAATAATGTGGCAAACAACGAGAGAACATAGCGACATGCAAGAAGCTACTGTTACTGGGGATGGATGCACGGGTACATAATTTACACATGTATTATATTTATCATCATTCTTTTAGTTCTCACGATACATACTGTTTATTATGTTGGACCAAACAGAGTAGTGGTTCCTGTGTATCTTCCTATGCAGAAGGAAGGTACAGATCTAGCAGTTGTGTGAAAGCCAAGGCCCTTTGTGATCGTTCCTGTGCTAGTAGCACATGGAGAGACACTGATTATACTGACACGTGTTCCTAGGATTCCCCGAGTAAGAAGGAACTATGTGGACATACTTCATAAGATGATTATAAAAGTTCATGAGGCAAGAAAGAGATCTAAGAGAAGTACAAGGGAGGATGATCATGACTTGAATGATTATCTAGACAGCACAGCCTATTTGAGAAATAACATGTGATATCAGCATATTAAAGCGGTAGGAAGGAGAACCTCAGATGAGGAATGCTATGTGTGTGCACTCCTGCCTTATAGTATGAGAAAGTCTAAGATATTCATAGCTGTTGAAGTAGATGTCTCATATTGCACTCTGCCAAGCAAGAGGTCAGTTCATGGGCTGAACAGCATCTTTGGTGTGGACAACAGAATGGACAGCTCCAGATGAAGATGACTATGTTCAAGACACAAAGACAAGAGCAAGAGCACACCCCAAAAATCATGTGATAATATATAAAGAAACTGGAGTGAAAGGAGCTGGAATTAGATGGGAAGTAAACAGACGACTTGAAAGTCCAGCAACATCTGCAGAAGAAATTCGAAGATTGAAGAACAGAGGCCAAATGCAGATTTGGGAATCAGTACTTTCTCCAAACGGATGGGAGGAAAGAGTGGTTATTTGCAGAGCGTGGGTAGTAATTGGTTGTTATAAACCAACCAATGACCTTGTGGAGGATGGAAGAAAACCTTTATGGCCAAGATTTGCTAAACTACTGACATGGGTCGAAGACAATGGAGGGCCTTTACAGATAGTTCCCCTGGACAGTGCAAAGCTGTGTTTCAGAAACAATGTCACAAGAAAAGTTGGAGAGAATCAAAATTATGGTTGAGTCTTTGAAGTACCAGGATTGAAGGACGGGGCAGCAGTGATAATGGATCACTACTGGGCCTGTGCATCCAGAGCTTATATGAAGCTGCCCAGAGATTGGGGAGGCTGATGTTCTATAGTAAATGTCCGTATTCCAGCATTGGTGATTCCTAAAAGTGACTTGAACATTGGCGACTTTCCAAAGGCAGATGCTCACCTGAGGAAAAAGAGATCTACTGAGCTGATAAATTGAATGAAGAGAGAGAACTATTTCTCAGCCAAGTCAACAGAAGCTTTTGATTCTATTCCATATGAATACAGATTATTCAGTAAGACCTCATCGATATTCACCCTAATCTTCATGCCAAGGATCCAGACAGCCTCAAATACCAAGTGGTTACAGATAACCAGATGGGAATTGTTCCAAACGATTAACACTACTATAAAGGGCTTCAATGCTATCAAGGAAGAGCTGAGAGCCATACGACTGATGACTCTTCAGAATATATACGTCCTGGACATGATTAGAGCTATGGATGGAGGTTTTTGTGCCAAAATCGGAGAATCATGTTGCACATTCATACCGTCTCATGACAGAGGCCATAACGTTGCTGACAAAGTTACATGTCCAGATGATAGACGAAGTGGAAGACATTGCTGATGACAGTTGGTTTGGATATGCTTTCTCATGGGTTCCACAATGGATGGCGGAAATGTACAAGTTCCTTTGAGCCCTGATAGTGATGGTTTTGCTTGGATTTTGTGTGATCAGGATAATAATCTCACAATGTAAGACTGCAAGGAAGGCAGTAGGAATGAAGATCATGATTGATGTTGAATCAGGATGGAAGACTAAGGAACTGACAGATGAAGAAATTAGAGACTACGTGAAGGCCAGCAGTCATGCACCTGAAGGAATGAAGTTCTTGTACCCAAAGACCCACAAGAAGTATGTGGGGAGATGGATCTACTGCAGCCCAAATGGACAATGCATGCTTGTGTCCTGGAATGAAGATGAGCATGTGAAATCAGCAAGATGCCTGAAAGGAGTCATAAAGATATGGGCCCCAAAGAAGCATTTCTTCAGATGAGGATATCTAGATGTGAAGGATGATGGGAGGGTAGTCGATGAATCACCCAGAGGGGGGGGGATGTAGAGGTGGAGCCAAGTACGCCCACTCAAAGCTCCACCCCCATGATACCTACATGTTGGGAGCCAGAGTGTGAGGCACGTGCAGTACCAGTGAGAGTACCTATACCGAAACAAATCCTGGAAGTAAGATAGCCATTGAGAAAGCCATATATGCACTCCCGATAATAAGATGGCCATTTCAATGAAATCCCAGAAGTGTGAAAAATGAGCAAAAGAGAAGATTGATGATGTCATGCAAAGCAGAGCTGACACATCCGGAGAAGAGGCAAGAGGCTGAAGAATGTAAGCATTCTGTGAAGACCTAAGGAGGAGGTGTTAAAGATGAGCAACATTTCGGGCTCGAGATGAAGTTGCTCACGCTCCAGAAACGATGAAGAAAACATCAAGTCATTTTACAATTGTACAGACGCAGTAACGCAAGTAGACAAAGTATTCTTAAAGGCTGGCTATGTAGTGAATAGATTGCGGCAATGCGCAAACGTATATGCATAAGAATTTATAGACTATGGATGTTCCACAACGCACTTTAGCAGAGTTTGGCCCAGCAAATAGACAGGCTTTTTCAGTGTCGCGCAGTTGGAAAACAGCTTAATAACGGAGATAGATTCAAGAACAGCTTGGCTGGCCCAGTACCAGAAAGTCAAGGCCACCGTGAGCTTGGAGGTTCATTCAGTAGCTACAAAACGTGTGAAAAGAACAAACTCCTGTTTGAGGTGAGGAGCAAGAACATTGAAGATGTCAGAGGTTCATCATTTAATAGTATTTTAAATACCGAAAAGCTCTGAAAACATGGTCTCTAGTCACGTGGATGGATGAAAATAGATACTGAGTTGAGCTGTATTGACAGAGTATTCCTCTACTCCCTTTTATTCTCAGGCACAGAGAACATTTCCAAGGCCAATGATCAAAGGGCTAGTTGATTGGCAGACCGCAAAAGTGATGATAGATGACAGGCTAATGAGGTGGGAAGCTATGACCATCCCACCAGCACCTGGGTGCCAGCCTGCGTGCTGCTAGCGTGTGTGGAATAGTACAGAGGGGTGCAAGGGTGCCAACCAATTGTAGAGGGACATGTAATAGAGAGCCCTATAGTTTGTATAACCAATGGGACGTTGTGTATTTGATGATGTTCATAGTGACTTGTACTAGAGGAGGGCTTAGTTGCCCCAACTGATGTTAGAGACCCAATCACCTTCCCAACAATTTTGGAACGTATTCCTAGATGTTCCCGTTAAGCCAATCACTTTCCCAAGTAGGTTTTTGTAGTTTGCCAAGTAGATTGACATCAATGATGACGAGTTTTTACTATAAATGTATTTTTTATGAAATTCGTTGAGTGAGAAGATCGAGCGGATGTTCGTTGATGTTCATTATAACTCCCTATTTTAGATAATTGATATTAAAACAGACGTACTTTGCCAACTTCCTGAGTCAGTCTGTTTATTGATGTTTGAGTATATTCTACATCTCCATCCATCTCAAAGTATTGCTACCTCATCTTAAAGGGCGTAGTGTTGCATAGACAGTTTCACAAAGTAGAAACCAAGTGCTGACATGGTAAACATGAATAGATAAAATCAACACATTTATGCCCCTTGGGTTTGCAAGGGAAGCCCGGCCATTTGCCCCAAGTATTGGTCTGACATGCAAATATTGACAAGCCCTGACAACATCAAACCCTAGCCTCGTCTAAAGTTCCAGCAATGTAATGAACTCCCCATTTGGGAAGAGGTCACCCAGGCATGTAGGTCCCGCCCATGACCATGCTGACATGTGACCCTTCTTCAGGCTTGGCTGTGCGACTAATATGCCCTGTCTGAGTGTCTTCCGGCTGTACAGATTTACCTTGTCGCTTCAGTATCCTTCCCCACGCTCCCTGTGTGGTAGCTAGGGCGTTAAAGAGACAAGCGTCAGTGTAGCCTCTGCTAATCATAGCTGCCCCGAGCTGCCATTGATCTGCCGGATTTTCTTCAAACGTCTCATGTGGATGAAAGATTGCCGTGTCCCCAAAAGGAAATGACAGCTTGCGCTGTTAGACAGTATAGTTCAAAATCCAGGAAATACAAACACCCTCTATAATATGGCTTGCTCATATATATAATATTCATCCATGTCCCACCAGGTTACCATAGGAATCGGATGATTAGGGCATTCAATTCTAAGGAAAAACTTGTAATCAATTTATTGGGAATAGTGAGGAAATATTAGAAGAGCTTCGACAGCACAACCATTTTAACCAATGCTATTTTCCCCATTCATCATATGGGCAATTTCTTTCACCTTCCAATTTTAGTCTGGAGAACCTTCATGCATGCTACAACATTCCTGGCATACAACTAGTTAGTATTCCTGGATACCACCACCCCCAGGTACATGATCTCCCGAGCCAGCATGTTGCACATGAGCCACCCATCTGGGGTGCAACTATGTGCCAGAGGTTAACAAGATATCCCCAGGACTGACACCATTAGGTAGCTGTTGCCATCACATGCCTTGGTATTCAGGCCAAGTACTCTCCATATACCAGGTTTTCCCATTAGATACTCATGCACTCACACCATTTGGTAGGAATTGCTATTCTTTTTCTAGGTGCAGAGGCCATATGGCAACATGACCGATTCACCTCCTAGCCTACCTATTTCTCTGGTCTTCTCCTATACCGCTTTGAAGTCGTTTCAAGACATTTGTCATAATCTAACTTTACTTATTATAGTTAGGAGCTGCGCTCTAACTCTTTCCCTTCATTTCACACCCATCTTCCATCCTTCTGCCAAAGCATTTGGAACGGCCTCTGAGCGCTGTAATCACCAACTGAAGAGAGCTATGGGTTCTTGCTACGCTTTCAGTGGAGATACAATTGCAGAAGAATAGATCACATGGCAGCAATAGGCACGTTTGTGGCAGCATCATCTAGGAGAGTGCCCTTCATTTAGACAATGGACAAAAAGAAGATCGAACAGGTGTTCCTGTTTAAAATATTGTTGTATAGGTTTTCTACTTTTAATTCTAAGTACAAGACAAATTGGTATTTAAATTGCAATGATTTCATGATTTTGGAGAGGGAGTGCAGTGTGGGCTAGCACTAGAGGAGCAAGCTGGGGGCGGAGGCGGCGCATTCAGGAGTTTCACCCCGGGTGCAATATTCTCTAGAAACTGCCCTGTGGGTACCCCAGAGAGGAGGTGTCCACGAAGCATGCATGCGAGGAAGAGAGCACACCAATAGAGCGGGACAGTGTGCGTTTGGAGCAAATTGACTTATCTGCAGCTGCTTCATCCCTCGTTGGCCCAACGTGATTATCAAGGGACGCGTTGCAGCGTTCCACCCTTTGGTGCTTGGTCGATTCCTGCTTACGAGCGCAGACCCTGGACCCACCACACTGGCCACGAGAGGCCAGAAGGCCCTCTTACTCTTGTCCACCATGCCACCGCTGAGTTCATGCCGACCCCAGGTAAACCCACCGTCTCTTGGGTTCAGTGGTTAATGATATTTGAGACATACATTGATGCAATCGTTAGTCCTGGGTACGATGCTGCCAAAAGAAACACCTTACTTGTGAATGTTTTGGAGGCCAAGGCACAACACTTTTTTAGTGATCTACAATGCAAACTCTCCCCGTTTACAAAAATAGTGCAGTCACCATCTTCAAAGGAACGATCAGATGCCTGAGACGTAAAGGTTGAACAACACTGAAAAAGTTGTATCACAGAAAATCAAGTTTTACTCCCATGGGCATGCAGCTACACAGGCATCCCAGGCAAACCTGAGGGTGATTAGGTAGTACAACTGAGGGAATGAGCAGCAACCTACCACCACAGACACTACTCTGAGGAAGTGATCAGAGGCACGCTGATTGGACACACCAACAGCTGCACGCTGAAGAGAGAAGCATCCAAGACATGGACCTATCCTTGGACATGGCTCTTCAAATATCAAAGGCGTTCAGAAGGACAAGAGTTCATTGGCCGCATGGCCTCAGATGTAAAGGCTATGAATATTGGTCACGGAACGAAGCAGAGAAAAAGGGGTGGGCAAATCTCCAGTCAATGGCATGAAAGCCAATCATGGCACTTGTACAGCAACACGACACCAGATGCAGATAGTTCAACTGTAAAAAAAAAAAAAGGTTTGTCTTGTTTTAATGTGCTATTCCTGAGTTCAGTTTCTAAACGTGGATCTGAACTTCTGTTGCTCTGCATTGTTTTGCTTCCAGGACCAGCACATTGCCTCTGTGCTATCCTCCGTTATAGCGTTCGAAGACAGTAGCTACTCTTTTTTTAATATTACTGTAGGAAGACCCTTCAGCATGCTGAATACTAGTCGATTTCTAGCCCTAACCAAATGCGTGTTTCTAGTGTTTTAGTCTTTGTTTGGTATTGAATACGACATTACCACTATTGACCATTAATAAGCAGACCAAACAAAATATGAAAAGAAGATCTTCCATTTTGGGTCGGGTGGTAAAGGCAATAGCGACAGTGTGGGGGGGTTAGAGGGGGTGTAAATACTAAGGCATTGCAACATACCACCTTGCTGCTTGGCCTTTTCGTGCAAGTTTGACCGGCGTTTGCTACCTATGAGTAAATAACCTGGGCCCACTCCATCTAACCTTGGAAGTAACTTCAAACTATGCTTGTAACATTTTCTTTTCAACTTATCTCTTCATTTGCCGTTTTTATGATTTGTAAACACAAGTGAAACATTAATAAAATACTTGAGATAGCTGACTGATAAGTGACGCCCATTAGTTGATGCCTGTCACGCCCCTTCCCTGGACTGCGCCCTGGCTGTCAATTATTAACCAGCCCACGCAGATGCCTGCTCTGTGGGGATGTTTTACACACAGCTTGACGTCTCTTGCCTCCACCGGGTGGAGGAGCAGCGACTTCTTAGTCATCAAGTTTCGTCCTCTCTAAATCTCACTGAATGCAATCGGCTTCCGGACTGGCAGTCTCGATTCCCACCACGTGACGGTGGGCACTAGACAGGCCGCAGTCAGTGCCTCGAGTGGCACTGCAAAATGAGCCGGGGCCCATCGAGGCGGCGTGACCTAACGGCGCGGGCCACCTGCTCGCCCTACTTCCTGGCTGGTAGTCGCGATTGATTCCACGCCACGGTCCGCACTATTCGCTGGAAGTCTAAAAACACGGGTGCGGAAAGTGCTACGTTATACGTGCAAGCCATGTTGTTTGTCGAGGGTTCCTGCTTCTTAGAGCCTCGTTACACCTATGGTGATAACATTGAAACAGACGGTATTTCACAAATATTGCCAATTTTAGTGCCCAGCATGTTACAAGCCTCTAAGAAGTAAATGCCACCGGTGGTATTGCCAGAGAATGCCGCTGGAATATAAGGTGTACAATCACGGGAAATATGCCGATTTTTACTTCCACGCAGTAAAGTGATAGCAAACATTGTAGACTGTCTCCAGAACTTTTGAAAAGATCGTTGTCCAGTAGCAAAGGAAAGCGCTGTCCTCCAGTCCAGGGAAATGGCGGAAAGTGACGGACTGGGAACTAAAACAGTCCCTGGAAATAATTATTGGGGACCAAAAGAGGCCCCGGAAATTATGTTTGGCCCCATATGACACATTTCCAGCAAGCCTGATGCTTTTCCTATGAGAACATGTGGAAATACCACACAAAAGAGGCCCAAGGTGCAGAGGCCCACTGGGAAATCTCCAGAGTTCCCTATAGGCCAGTCCACCTCAGGGAAACCATATGAGCCGCGCACCACCTATCCAATGAAATGCATAACAAGGTCAAGTTCGGCCCTCTTCTGCTGTAAACACATTATGCGATAGTGGTTTCATCTGCTTCGGTAAATGATCCATTTCCCTCCGCAAGAAGATGAGGATGGAAATCGGGAAAGTTGTGTTTTTTAAGAAGGACGTTTGAAACACTGAAATACTGCCAACAGTACTTCTGTGAACACACACCTGTTAGCCCAAGTAGGGCGGTATTATAATTCGGCAGATTTTATTATTACCATCAGCAATATTGATAAATGTGACCGGCAGAAGATCATGCAGTCATCCTTCCTAAGGGTTATTACCCCGGAAGAGGTTTAGTTAACATGGTGAACTACCCATTCGCTGGCTTGAGGGAGGGAAGTGTAGTAAATCGCAAAGTGGGTAATTGCACCTACCTGAGTATATACATCACCGAAGCTGGAGGTTAAGAGTGCATTGGGCACAGTATGGGTTCAAAGCACGCGTGAATCCCATACTGGAGACTAGAGGTTGGGAGCGGGATGACCATGGAAATGCCACCCGCCCCATGCTGCGGGCTCCCTAGCCCCAACTACATCCCCAGCCTTGTGCGTAGGATAAAAGCCTCGAAGAGTGTGAAGGAGAAGCACACCCCCTGTGTTCCACGCACTTGCGCGATCTGAATGACACCTGGCCTAGTGGGATCGTTGTCTGTCTTTCCTCTGTTCCCCCTCCCTTGCCTCGTCGCGCCTTGAAGCACTTGTGTATAGGCGCATTATAAATGCCATATCATATCATATCATAAGCGCCTGTGAGCCAAATACTAAGTTAGCCGGTGCGGATTTAACAGTGCCAGTAAAACTGTACCGGCACCGTTTTCCAGACCGGCTAACTACGAGTTCTGTGGCCATGTGGTGTTACACCCGCCAGGTCTAACCAGGTGGGCATAACGCCACCAGCTGCAGACAGACGCGGAAACCCGGCACCATTACCGCATGGTGCCTGTATTTCTGCGGCCCCCATTACCATGGAGTCCTGAGGGACTCCACGGGAATGGGGAGTAACAGAATGACAGCGCCGGAATTACCAGACCACCGGGGCTGTAATGCCCCGGTAATTCCGGCAAGTCCAGCGCCGGTAAATCCCCACGAGTCCGGTGGCAGTCTGCCAGTTTTACCAGCACTGCTACTGCCGGGCTCGTAATGAGGGCCTACGTTACCAGAAACTCTAGGCGACCCATGTGTCCCTTTTTGGGGCGTCCCATGAAGGCTACTATATTTATTTATTTATTTATACATTTGTTTAGCGCATCTAACCCTGAGGCACTTGGGTGCAATTCTTGACAGGTGCAGTAATGTTACAGCAGCAGTGATTATATATCTCCAATTTCATTAAGGGTAAATGCAGTTACATTGTAGGTAAAGAATACAAGTACACATGTGGTGGGAGTAAGGTAGTTATGCAGAGCAGTATAAGTATACAACAGGATTTCATCCAGTTTTGGGTAGAGAGGAGGTGCAAATTACTATAGAGGTAGGAACAGGAACAGCGACCTACAAGGATTCCAATCGGAAGGGGCAACAACCTGCCTAACAGTTTTCCAGAGCACAAGTAATACACTGAATTATTCCAATGTGGTGCCTATAGACTGTGATCTTGGCCAGTGGGACTGTGTGTCAGTCAGAGGCATTGCTAGAGGGGGGCTGAGGGAGCTATAGCCCCGGGTCTTTTGGTTGTAGCCCTGGATAGAAGCTCAGGAGCTACAACCAAAAGACTAGTTAGCCCCGAGTCTCGACAGTCCCAACATTAGTGTAGCCCCGGATGTTTTTGATACCTAGCAACACCCCTGGTGTCGGTCCACCAGCTTCCACATATCAGCTGTGCAACTTGTCGTCCGTGTAGGTCATACCCAATCAAAGACCACATTCATGCTAAATCCACAATTATTGCACTCAGGTCAGGCAATGATACGGACCGGACCCAATAGCACTGAACTGTAAAAGGAAGACATTACAAACGGGGAGTGTGCGGTCTTAGGAGTCGTTGTGGAGATTCTCGGTTTATAGTGATTTTTTCGACAGTTAAAGTTTCTACATACAAAAGTTTCGACACAAAAGCATCGGAAAAAAAGTTTCAAATGCATTTTTTAAAAAACTTTTTTTTTTAATGGGGAGGGGGGTCCACCCAACCCGCCGTTTTCTTTTTAAAACAAACCTTTTTTCTATACAAAACTAAAATAAAACCTGTAACATGAAAAAAAAAGCATTCACATTTTTTTTTCTCGAAACTTTGTTTCGAAACCTTTGTAAGTAGAATTGTTTTTTCTAAAATATAGATAGACACCGAGATTCTCAATATAGAGCATGAGGGGATGGAGAGGAGAGATAAAGAAGCAGAGTCGGTGGAAAGGAGAGAGATGACTGGATAAAAAGGAGAAAGAGAAGACCAGAGAAAATGGAGTGGAGGAAGAGTAGAGCTGAGTGAGAAATGGGAAGAGGAGAAGAGAACTGAAGAGGAGCAAAATAAAGCAAGGTGAAGTGGCAAGGAGGATTTTAGGAGTAAGGGGGAAGTAACAAAGGAATGGAAAGAGTAAAAAGGAGAGTAGCAAATGTGTACTGGACAAAAAAGAGGGGGTGAGAACAAAGAGAGCTGGGTAGGAAGACATGTTTAAGAGAGGGGGCAGAGAAGAGAGGACAATTCCAAGAACATGGTTACTGCTAAAACCATTAATGAGGTGGATGAGGAGTTCAGGTACTAGTGCAGGCCTACAAAGGGGATACGCCTAAGAAACCACTAGGTCAACCAATCCTGAAAGAGTCAGGCACCTGACCCCCATTTAGATGACCAGATCTACCAGGGGTGGTGGTGCCTTCTACACTACAGATCCAGGAGTACCAGTGTGACACCACAATAGGTCCAGCACCAGTCATTAAAGACCCAAAAAAGCAAAGACAGAAGTGAGAGGCTCTATGCATTCCTAAAATGGTAGTGACTATTTGCTGCAGAAAAAGACACATATTATTAGGTGAAATGGATGAACTGAGGACTACAGTCCTAGAAGGCTAAGACCTCACCTGTTGATATGTCTCTAATCCAACCTGGTTTATTTTGAACGTTTACATGTTCTCAGGTCTCCCATTGATACCCAGCCGAGGCAGATGGCATACATACATTTGGCCCTTTTTAACAATACATCGTAGGAAATAAAAATGATACTTAATATTAATACCCATAATGTTGTCAGGTGGTGGCACCCGAAGCAAAGAAGAGAAAGCATGGTGATTGTGATCCTGGAGACTACAGGACCAAACTACATGTCCTCCTTTTACAGTTTCCAAACTTTCAGACTTCTGGAACTTGGCTTCTTGCACTTCTGGAACTTGGATTCTTGCTAGACCTTTGACATAGCTGTGTCTTAATGCTGGCTGGGCGGCAGGGGCTCTCTTTTGGTAAACTATTATCCGTGTGCTTTAAGGGTGGTTTTCGTTGTCCTTTGGACACAGTCTGAATTTCCACTCTCAGTGACCTCCTGTTCCATCCTTCTCCTCTTCCTTCTAGGGATCCTGGTCTCTGTCTTCATCTGATAATTCTTTGGTTCTGGAGGTGGTATGGTAACATATGTTATGTTATGATATGTTATGTTAAGAACATTTTATACTGCACCCATCACTACTCTATTGGTCTGACAGTGCCAGGGCTTGCACGGATAATGGCGCATTGGGCCCATACTGGAGGTAATAGGACCATGGCCTGTGAAGGAAGGGGAAAGGTGGGAGTAAGGCTAGGAAAGCACACAAAATATCAGTCCGAATGATACTAAGTGGCTGATGGCGAAGACACATGTTTGTAGTAGTTGCTGTGCATTAATAGCCATGCCATGTTGCCTGCCATGTTGTCAGTACATAAGACTTATTAGAAAGACAGAAAATAGAACATCTTGTGATAACATTTTGTATAATTGGCCGTTTCTAGCATTTAGAAGGTGGCACTAGAATTAGTTAAAATATGGTTTTTGTTATGGATCCAAGATTTGCTCTGGCATGCCCTTGTAGCACGGAGGCTTGATTGCCAATTCATGTTTTAGGCCACTTCTTTGCCTGGGGGCTTACACTAAGATAGGCTTTGCTTTCCTGCTCGTGACACATTGGACGGCAGTGACTTTCAGCATGCCCCACCAATTTCTAACTCCACCAGCAGCACAAAATGATAGTGGTTCCCAGATAATAAATGTGATAGAAAAACAGAGCCTTTCCCCAAAACAATTCTTAACCACAGTAGCAACTTTGACTTGGTGGCAAACCATTGCTTCCATAGAAGTAGGTGCAATCATCAGGCAGTACTTTCCCCTCAAAGCGTTCCCATAGCCACGGCTCCCCAGAATGGCTGTCTCCAAGAAATTCCACTTCATCCCCTCGCCTAATCTGAGTTGCTTCCAAATTTGTTTTCCAAACAGATGCAGTGAGAAGGGGAAAATGTGGTTACCAGAATCTTAGCCTACCTTTTCTCTTAAGGTTCTGATGTGATTTCTATCACCTCTATGACAGGGCCTTTCCTCCACCCACAAGGAGTGTATTAGAATTGCCCACTAGGGGCTGTGGTAGGAACAGAGGTTGAGAAAAGCATATACCTGTAACTATGTATCAAAACAGACAGTAGTCAATAAACCCCTGCAGTGGGCTAGTCATCCTCACTCATCCACGCAGGACTGATTTACTAATGTCATGTCATTTATAGTGGGTCTACTGTTAAACCACCTACCAACCCATTTCTTATCAAAACATGCACTATATACTATTAAACAATATACAGCTATTAATATAGATGCCACACACTTAATACGCATGCACAAATGTTCATTAATTGATTCCCAATAAAACACTCAATGAATGCTCTCACACTCTGGGTCCGGGTAGTCGGAATGGGGACTTACCGGGACATTCCGACCTATGCGGACCCGGTAAGTCCCCATTTCGAAAACCATTCCCCATTCCCATTTGAGCCCCCAGAGGGCTCAATGGGAATGGGGAAGGAGCTAATAACGGGCCCGCAAATTGCGGGCCCGTTATTTGATCCATGGTCCCTTAACGGGTCCCGCTAAGGGCGGCTGGTAAAACCAGCCGGCCCTAGTGGGACCCGCTAAGGGACCTCGGAATGCGGCGGTAGGGGGTTAACGGCACCAGCATCCTTACCGGTGCCGTTAACCCCCAACCGCCATCCTCGGAATGACCCCCAAAGTCTTCTGGTTTTTTATACATTGGGCCTCATTACACGGTAGGCGGTAAGGGTTAACAGTCACCGGTAAGGGTACCGGTGACCGTTAACCCTTACCGCCTTATTACGAGGTCCCTTTGCGGGTTGGTACTTTAACGCCTGTTTTTAGCAGGCATTAAAAAACGAACCCGCAAAAGGACCTTGGTGCTAATTACGGTAACGCAATTTGCGGTACCGTAATTAGCGCCTTCCCCATTCCCATTATGCCCCATGGGGGCAAAAATGGGAATGGGGAAGGGCCTTGGTGAATGGGGAATTACCGCCCCCGCTCACCTTGGAGTAGGGCGGTAATTCCGCCATCCACCAAGGCAGACACAATAAAATACTGGCGGCAACCATGGCGCTAATAGCGTCCTGGTTACCGCCTACCGTGTAATGAGACCCATTGTCATTGAGCGGATTATTTCACATACGCTCTGAGAATATTAAACAATATACTGCATAGACAGACTTGCCCGGAAGCTCCATCAAGCTTACATTGCAGTCCCCCAGAACATTGTTTACAATTTACTTATATATATATATATATATATATACATATATATATATATATATATATATATATATATATATATATATATATATATATATATATATATGACCTATTTAAGTCCCATGTGCGCCCTAATAGTACTACCTCTCCAGAGGTTTTAGATTACAACTTTCATCACTCAAAACCAGCATTGTCAATGGTGACAGTTCATGGGAGTTGTAGTTGAAAACATCAGAAGCGCCACAGGTTGCAGACCCCTGCACTAGGTTAAAGGATAGTTCCGGGACTTTTTTTTTATTGTCCCTACGGTTCGGCCATGTGTTTTTAAGCATAAATCGGTAGATCGTAGAAAACTTTCCTATGGACCTTACCCGACTTTTCGTCCATTAACGCACTCGAAATCAGCCGCCATTTTGTGATAATCCTATCATTTCCCCCCATCGACCTGGCTCACCTGCGTTTGCGGCACTAAATCATATCCCCCGCCCCTGAAACAGACTTTATCAAAACATTCATACTCCCCGCCTCTATCCGTGACGTGACTGTGCTGCGTAGGCAGATCAGCTCACAACACAGCGCGCCACAATTCGGAATATGAAACTGTACTTTTAAATCAAACCGCAAGATTGTAAATTTGGTAAAGTACATTTATTTGACATCAAATGTTTAGAGAATATTCAGCGATTTGCATTTTTCTTTGCTCTCGATCCAAAGTAGTTCGTCTTCAGGCAAGCGATGTTCGTGTGCAGTACACAGGGTGTTGGTTTACGATAAAATAAGCTCTTCGGTCGCACTGATAATCGCATGGCTGTTCCAACAACGAGGCACTAGGCCACCACAACGGTATGTATGTTGCATCTAGCCATTAGTACCGCGTAAGGGCATACTTGTACTTGGCGATCGTCCCATAAAATGGTCAGGGTGGTAACGTTGTTCACGCGGAGAAGCAACTGGCGGTTGTAAAAGCCATCCGCCGGTGTCTGGTACTCATGACACATACAATAATGAAGGATGTACCTGTTTTAAAAACATAAAAAATGAAATTAGTCTCACCATCAGATCTTTATTAAAATTATTCATTTTATATATTAGGTCGGGAAATTATTTCATAGCTAGGACAGTGCAACTGGGTATTATACGTCATTTCCAGTAACCCACCCCCTCTCCTCCGCCTTTTTCAGAGCCGCCTTGAGCGCCAGTGGACCACTTCGTCACTGATATGATATAATATGGCATTTGCAACGCGCCTATACACAAGTGTTTCAAGGCGTGGCGAGGCAGGGAGGGGGGGGAACAAGGAGAAGACAGACAACGATCCTACTAGGCCAGGTGTCATTCAGATCGCGCAAGTGCAGGGGTAGGGGGAAGGTAAAAGTGCAAGGGGAAGGGGAGGGGCGAAGTGGAGTACAAGGTAAGTAGCATAAAATAATAAATACATAGGGCCAGCTGGTGGCGAGTGCAAGGTAAGTGCAGAACAAGTGCTGGGAAGGGGGGGCTGTAGGATACTGAGACAGTCCCCCAGTGCAGGGGTTGACAGGGAGGCAGTGCAGGTGGAGAGTGGAAGGGCCCAGGAACGAGGTCGCAGACAGTGGACCAGTTGTAGCAGGGGAGAGGGAGAGAGAAAGCAGAAGCAAAGAGGAAGATTTTGAGGTGCTTCCGTAAAAGGAGATGGTTCTCCTCAAGATAGTGCGCGGTACAAAACAATATGCCACATAGAACGAACAAGTACAACTTAACCCGTCTTTAAAGCTACTGTATAGTAATTAAATTGCGGTATAAACTCATCTAAAGAGTTACTTACATTATATTTGCATTTTCCATTGTGTCTGTGCGTAGGGCAGCCCCGAAATACCACTCCTTCTATGCCGACGTTATTTCTTCTAATGAACAAACATTAAATGGCTTTCGTTTCTGAAACTATATTCATTATCGTTTACGTTATTGCACCACACCCCCAAAAAGAAGTCTTTCGGGATGGTCCCGGCCTGTCAAGGTCAAATAACAATAGAACCTTATACTGAGTCGTGGGCCATTCCGGCACCCGAGCAAAAAATCAAAGCAGCTGACCTTCACTTTGAACGAGCACACATTCCTAGTTAGCTACATTCAGTGTAAGGCCATCTCACAGGACTTGAAATTTACACTCCATCTTTGCATTTTGTCTGCATGCATTTGCAGCCCCAGAGAACCATAAATACGGAGACATTCTATATTTTTTGAAAAATGATTTATATTACTGTTTGGTTTAATTTAATGTGCAAATGAACAAGGTTGGATAGACACATTGCATGTACACTGAGCAATCACTTTTATTTACACAATACATAGCTACACATATTCAATGGGCCTGCGACATGAGGAGACTCCAGAGCAAAGTCACAGGTGACACCCGGGTGGTTCGCACAACTGCACGGTGAAGGGAGGGGCAACGGTGGAGAGACACATTGCATGTACACTGAGCAATCACTTTTATTTACACATTACATAGATACACATATTCAATGGGCCTGCAACATGAGGAGACTCGAGAGAACAGACAATCAAATTACAATCATTTAAACCCTGATGTGTATTTCTCAATGAGCTCTGCTTTAGGTGGACATGGAACAGAGGCAATGTTGGGTGGCAATGCAGTTGTCCCCTGCACAGGTTCGTTCACAACTCCATGTATGTGCCTATCTAGGACATCAACAATAAGTCTCTCAATAAACTCATATTGCATATCCTGAAACACTGGTTTGATCACCCATTGTTTACTTCTTTTAGTGAAGGCCTTATTGTAGCGAAGCGTCCCTAAAGTTCCGGTCGTCCTACTTTGTTGACGGCCAACATTATGGTTATGTGCCAAGACCGCTAGAAGAGTCCGATTTATCATGCCCTCCATACCAAAATGCAATCGTTTTGGCCTGTACTTTAGGCACATATTGTGGAACACCTCCAAATCTCCTGTGTGGCAGAATTCCGTGAGTCCCCTCAAATCTCTTGTTATAGTTTTATCAAATACAATCTTTTCAATGGCTTTGTGAGTGGGTGATGAAGGAATCAACCACTTCTTCTTCCGTGCCTCCTCTGTGGACAAATGGCCATGTTCACAATTGTGGAAATGTTGGTTTGTGGTCCAGCGGTGAACGTTGCTACAGTGTAGCATTACTGACCGCCATTTTTCCAGTAGAATTTCCAATGACCCTCCACATGTTTTTGAGCTCCACCAAAGATGGTTGCTGATTGACTTGGACCACTGTGAAATACCTTGCATATCTTTTTTTTTACCTGCAGCCGACATTTTTTTATTGATTGTTTTTGCAAGATGCCATACGTCAAATTGGTGATTTATATTTTTGTACTCTTCTCTCATTGTCTTGGCAATTGAAACATGTCTGTCCGTGGCTATCAGGTCGATCACCATTCCCCGCGATTGTAGTTCTTGCAATGATGCTACAAAGCCAACTTTCTCCATGGCCACTGAGGATGTACTTTGTGACACCTGCACGACCACCGAACTCACAATTTTCTTACTTTCCATGTCCTGAAAGTGGTAGGTGCAGTACTTGGCTGAAAATCCTGGGCTGTCGCACTGTCCATCACCGGCTAGCCTGAACCGTTTGCCCGCGAATGTACTATCAATAGATATTTTTTCCATTCTCCAAGCTTCGCTAATGGCTGGAAATAGATAATCGATTTGGTATTTGTAGAACTGAGTTTTCGCAATGAAATGGATTCCCACAAACTGAAAGAAATACTCTAACTGTTTAAAACTTGAACCGCTAAAAAGTGCGGCCGCTGCACAAAGTAGATTGCCTGCTGGCAGTTGCCCCAGCATGGGTTGTGCAGACCATGAGAAAGGATGATATTTTGTACAGGTGGCATGTATTTTAAGGTTAGTGCCTCGAATTGCACGAGTCACATTAATCAATGGCTCCCCACATACTTCCCCACCAACCGAATGCCCACATTTCATCCTAATAATAATATCAATCAAACAACTATCAAATACAATGAATTTGGCCTCTTTCCTTATACTGTCACTCTGCATCCCAGCTGGTTCGGCCTGTAACGTTGAGGACATGTCACTCACATGAAAGGTAGAATCTCTGATATCGTCTTCCGCTATGTTCAGTGATATTGATGGTGTTTCATTGTCGTCCACTTCATTCTCTTCCATTGCAACATCTGTTCCTTCTCCGGCGATGGGTGAATAAAACAATTTCTTCAACTTTCTCGCGGTCTTAGTTTTTGCGGGTGTGGATTCTGTGAATTGATCTCCGACTGCATCCGAACTATCAGGAGGACATTCACTATCAATGGCTGGTGGTGGTATAGCTCCGTTGTCAATCACTTCATATTCTACCCATTGGCACGATGCATCTCCAGTCTCAAGTCCCTGCCAAAAGGTTTGACAAGCAACATCTCTCGTTCGCTTCACTGTCTGTGTAGATCTAGTTCGTACACCCACTCGCAACTAGAGGACAGATTGGAAAAGGGATGTTCAGTTTAAACACAACTTACAGTATTGAACTATTAACAGTGAAAAACAACATAATATAGTGACCAGGACACTAACCGTCTTTTGCTTTCTTTTCTTTGAAACTTTCTTGCCTCGAACTTCAACATCAGGACACTGTTGCTCCGACTCGTGTGTGCATGTCTCCACTTCCTCTTGCGCTGCAACGACTATATTTTCATGATAAACACATCCATCACGCACTGACGCTCCATCGACTCCCTGAAATATAGAACTTTCATTAGTATGTATAATAATATTGAAAACACAAAATGTACTTGGGGACCAATACCCACGTACATCTCAATAGCAAAACACGAATGAACGCATTGTGTAGAACATTCAAACGACAATTATTCACGCATTGTTGATCTAGTTAGATGGAACTGTCAAGATCCATACCTCGGGCTCCGCATAGACTTCCATTGATGATATTATTGAAGATGACGCTTCAGCAACTCCCTGAAACACAGTAATTGCATTAGTATGGTTTTCTATTTTGTTAAAAAGAACATAAACTTTGTGCAGGCGTCAACGGCTCATCTAAATAGACCTGCACAAATGATCAGTTGTCTAAAATAAGTAATGGATATCTAAATATGATTCGATTTGCTCGATCGTTGGAAGTGTCACCACCCAGAGATCTGTATCAACTACTAGGGGTGATGTTCTTGTAGAACATTGCGCCGACCCGTAACTGCATGCTCCCCCTTCTTCTTGGACTAATGCTCCATCGACTCCCTGAAACATAGGACTTTCATTAGTAATGAACACAATATTGAAAAAAGAAGACACATAGGAGGGCGACGACAGAAGGACATATCAATGGCTAAAAACGAAAGAAACATTGGCCCTCATTACAACTGAGGTGCTAAGTGCACCAACTTTACCACCATGGTGTAAACTATGTTTACACCATGGTGGATGGCGGATTTACCGCCCCATTACAAGGTGAGTGGGGCGGTAAATCCCCATTTCCCATTTTCCCTTCCCCATTCCCATTTTTGCCCCATAGGGCATAATGGGAGTGGGGAAGGCGCTAATTACGGCACCGTAAATTACGGTGCCGTAATTAGCACCAAGGTGCTTTAGCACCATGGAACTTAACGCCTGCAAAAAGCAGGCGTTAAGGTGGGAATCAGGCGTTAAGGGTTAACGGTGGCGTTAACCCTTAACGCCTGAGTTGTAATGAGGGCCATTGTGTGTAACAATCACGCTACAAGAATGCAAGATCTGATGATCTCCATCGATGGAACTGTCCGGAAACGTACCTCGAGCATCTGAGTGACATCAACGGTTGTCGTCAATGCGTTGGACTCCTCAGCATCTCCCTGAAAGACAGTACTTGCATTATTTTGGATAACAATAATTATAACTGAAAACAAAGACTAGAGGACGAGTACTAGGGTGTACCATTAGGTAAAATAATTACACGATAAATTAAAACTATTGATTTACATGCCTAAAACAAGTCAGTGGCAGAATAGCTAAGTAAGATTACCCGATAGGCGCTTGAAGTGGCTGATGACTCCAATAACGACACGGATGGAGAATCTTCCGCCTTCATATTGAGTGGATACATAAATGGGGAAATTATTGTTAGCTAATGCTACACACTACCGCAAGGCCGAGAGCTAAATCCGTAAGACTCACCAGTGGAGGGATGTGGACGAATAGAGTGGGAATAGCGGTTGAGAGCAATTTTGGCTTCGCTCGCGGTGTGTTCTTCTTTATTAGCAATGATGTGGAGTACATGTCTGAGCTAAAGTGCCTGCTGCAGATGCGGTATCGATCACCCCTCTTGTCCGCAAAGACTTCTAGGACTCTACTTTCAAGCTCAGACGGTGGATATCCGCAATATCGGACCCATTCTCTTATCTGATCTATTGTCTTAGGGAAAACATGCATTATAGTACCTTCAGATTTTTTATGGGTCTTCGAAGGGCAACCGCCAATGGAACAGGAAGGCATTGTGGAAAGTTCTGAAAAGCAAAGATCAACAATTCTCTATGAATACCAATGTGTTAAAAAATTAAATGACACATAAAAGGTTCAATGCAAGGTTCGTTTTGGTTCTTGGAACTATACACGTTATTCATATGCGGATAAGTATTTGAATAACTTTAAAAAAATAGAAAAATAATTTGACTAAACTCAGAACATGTGACTAGTTCCTTGCATGTACTGTCTTGAACGAAAAGAAAACATGGATGCAATTGGATGACTACTAGCAAATAGATATAAATTAAAAAATTGGACGCAAAATGATTATGGTACATGGCCTTACCTTGACGAACAAACAGTTAGATGCAGGGATCAGAGTAGTTTCTTGGCGTAGAACAGGGAGCAGTTCACAGGTTGCAAACTGACGAGTTTGCTCGAAGTGGTCACGGAAGTTCACAGAGACGAAGAGCAGATAACCAGCACCTTCACGGGTTGACTAGCAAAGCGCAAAGAAGTTCTCATTAGAAATATGAAGTGGGTTATAAAGAATTCGAAACAGGGGTGTGTTTGTGAATGAATGACGTGAATATGTCGTGGCATTATGCGGTTTGCAGGGGGGCGTCCAGCGTGAGGGGGGATGCTTGGCAGGAGACACGGGGTTTGGAGGTAGACATGGGAACAACAACCCATGCTCTGTAGACCACTTTGAAGTGTACATGGTCTTTGGCACCTCTTGGCCTTTATCGCTCCCTGACAGCTCCACTTGCCAGCGCAATTACCCCGGTGCGAACTGCCTTTGATAGGGCGGGGGGGTGGATTGGGGCGGTGGTCGTGCAGACAAGACACAGGAAGACTCGTGAATGGAGACACACTTATGTGGATTGCAGGGGGGCGTCCAGCGTGAGGGGGGATGCTTGGCAGGAGACACGGGGTCTGGAGGTAGACATGGGAACAACAACCCATGCTCTATAGACCACTTTGAAGTGTACATGGTCTTTGGCACCTCTTGGCCGTTATCGCTCCCTGACAGCTCCACTTGCCAGCGCAAGTACCCCAGTGCGAACTGCCTTTGATAGGGCGGGGGGGGGTGGATTGGGGCGGTGGTCGTGCAGACAAGACACAGGAAGACTCGTGAATGGAGACACACTTATGTGGATTGCTGGGGGGCGTCCAGTGTGAGGGGGGATGCTTGGCAGGAGACACGGGGTCTGGAGGTAGACATGGGAACAACAACCCATGCTCTATAGACCACTTTGAAGTGTACATGGTCTTTGGCACCTCTTGGCCTTTATCGCTCCCTGACAGCTCCACTTGCCAGCGCAAGTACCCCGGTGCGAACTGCCTTTGATAGGGCGGGGGGGGGGTGGATTGGGGCGGTGGTCGTGCAGACAAGACACAGGAAGACTTGTGAATGGAGACACACTTATGTGGATTGCAGGGGGGCGTCCAGCGTGAGGGGGGATGCTTGGCAGGAGACACAGGGTCTGGAGGTAGACATGGGAACAACAACCCATGCTCTATAGACCACTTTGAAGTGTACATGGTCTTTGGCAGCTCTTGGCCTTTATCGCTCCCTGACAGCTCCACTTGCCAGCGCAAGTACCCCGGTGCAAACTGCCTTTGATAGGGCGGGGGTGGATTGGGGCGGTGGTCGTGCAGACAAGACTCGTTTGCCGCAGGGCCTCACCAAGGAGAGGCCATCTAACTGCATATAAGAGGCAGGCTGCAGGATCTAGTACATGGAAGGCAGGGGGGTGAGTTTATAAATACCTCACCCTCCCAGGAGAATATATGGGTGCAGTTCACCCTGGAGACCCTGGATGCCTAGGCAGGTAGTCAGCAGCAGGCTGGTCTGTGGTAGCAAGGCGGCACGGGCCAGAGGGGGTCATCTCTGTACCCGGTGCCCAAAAGGATGATTTATTATGATCAACCATATTGATTATTTACCCATAACCATGTTTTGTATCAATAAAATCCAACGGCCTTTTATTGCCAACGCTTGAACAAAGTGGTGTGGTAAGTATTTTTGGGGGAGGAGGCAAGGCCGGGAGGCTTGATGCCAACCCGCAAAATAACATATGTATGTCTGCTGCATATGGGTTCAACGGTTATGTGGATTGAAGGTGGGCGGCCAGCGTGAGGGAGGATGCTGGCCGGAGACATGTGGTGTGACAAGACAAGGCACAGGAAGACTATTCAATGGAGACACAATAGATTCATTTAAAAAATCAAAACAACCATTGTTAAAATATATTTTGGGTTTTATTTTAGATCTTAATTTCAATTGAACATAAATAATAAACATTACACATTGTAAAGTTCCGGTTGCAGCACATCCAGGGAAAATCCGCGGTATTGTCCACTGTCGCTGGGGAAATGTTGTCTAATGGCAAGTACCGCACAGGCAGGTATTACTCTCCGAACGCGGTGTCCGAGCCTCCCGTGAAGCCACCAAGTGAAGCAACGATAGGCCACCAGCCTGTACCACCTGTGAAAAAGAAAGATGCAAACTGTATCAAAATGACAAAACTTTCTTATCAATGTCGATTCAGGTAAAAAATATCATTCTGCTTTGAAAATAATTCTATCTAGAAAATGCACAATATGGAACCAATTTACATGCGTTCGAATGATATGTAGATATAATTTTATATGTGGGAGACGACCATGAAATAGTAGTGGCATCACTGACATCACAACCAGAGTATACTTACTCGTTACTCGGATTACGCGGACGAACAGTGCCGCGAAGTTCGTGCATAAGCACCATCATCATCCTCAACACGGTCCGTGAGAGGCAGGCTTCCCTGAACTCTGGCAGCTCGGTGATGCATTGCGGACTTGGCTCGCCTTCCGAAATGTAGGCCAAGCACCCGGAATTTTCACGGCAGCAGCAGTTCTCCTCCTCAGCTGGCATTAGCTCGCACCGATTGCACGTGCACCAGGTGGAGACGCCGTCCATGCGACATGGTCCAGGCTCTTCATCCGTTGACTGGTCCTCCCAACTGCCGTCCGAATCCCCATCGTTTTCGCGTGCTTGCCTTTTCAGTAGTTCTTGCTCGGTGTACTCGGGCTCGTACATATACGGCATTATTGTAGCCATTGTGTGGTAAAGAAAGTAAAATAATTTACAGAGATGGTACAGGTGTTCACAAGGCCTAGAAGCGGCGAAGGTAGCTGACAAGAGCACAGAAACGAGTCACAGAATACTCAAAGTAACGCAGAGAGAGTAATGGAATCGAAAATCTGCTGCTGTGTGTTGTGAAACGGTGTGTTTATACTTATTGAGGAAAGAGGCGTCCTGCCATTTCCATGGCGACACTTCATTAGCTGAGGCGCAGCGATTGTTGACACGAAACGTGCTTTGGCGTTGGGAAATGGGCGGTACGCGTCTGCTGATGTCAGGCTCACGGGCGGGGGATTTGATTTAGTGCCGCAAACGCAGGTGAGCCAGGTCGATGGGGAGAAATGATAGGATTATCACAAAATGGCGGCTGATTTCGAGTGCGTTAATGGACGAAAAGTCGGGTAAGGTCCATAGGAAAGTTTTCTACGATCTACTGATTTATGCTTAAAAACACATGGCCGAACCGTAGGGACAATAAAAAAAAAGTCCCGGAACTATCCTTTAAGATACTGGTTCTGTGATAGGTGGACTCCCACCTCCCTCTGGGGTTATTGCTCACCTTAGGTTTTTGTGTGTTGAACTCTCCGTCTTGCGTCTCTGTGCAGGGGCGCATGGTTGGTGCGGGCATTCCATGGACCTAGTTGCTTCACTGGTCCGTGTGCCCTTATGTCGGGTCCAGACCGGCTGTGACTCTGACTCTGCTTGCTGTCTTCCAGGTGAGTTATAATGTCTTTTCCGTCTTTATTCTGTCTCTTTCTTTCCCTCTGTTTTTTCTGTCTTCTCGGCGTCTTGCTCCACTACGCTGTTCCCTAACAATGTCCCGTTTAGTTTTCACAGGGATGGTTGCGATCTCGGAGTTGCCGCACTGATGGCGAAGACCACAGTGAGTTGTTGATGTGCTGAGCGTTGTGCTGTTTATTGGTGTTAATTGCTAACCTGTGTTCTCTTCTCTTCTTTGTACAGGTTGCAGTGGGTTCCGGAGTGATGAGCGATCGAAGCGTGGCTTGCCCAGGTAAGTGCTTTGTTAATGCTGACCTTGTTCCTTCTCCCTTCCAGGTTGTGGTGAAACCCGGAGATGGTCGAGGTAAGCAAAGCGCAGGATGGATTCAAGGCCGGTTACTTCACAGGTAAGTGTTTTTGCTTGCTAATGCTGTTCTTGTTCTTCCAAGTTATTAATGGAATCCGGATTGAGGGCTTCAGGATTGGGCCGCCGGAGAAGCAGATGAGCAGGAGCGTTACGCTGCAGGAGTGCAGAATAACTCGAAGCGTGTTCTGCTGTTTGGGTGTGGTTTAAATAGCCCAGGTAAAGTAGTTCCAGGCCAAGTAGTTCCAGGCCCAGCCACACCCAAAACACTAGACCGCATGGCTTGGTTCTAAAGAACTAAGCTGTGTTATAGGCCTCCATGTTGGATTAAGGTCCAAAACTGGTATTGCTTTATTCCTGATATTGAGCCTGGTGCCAAAGGCGCCAGTACTGACTCCATGTATGTTTCTGATGGAGTTTTAAGGCCCTTGGGGCCAGTGAGAAGGGCTTTAGCCCTATTGCTGCTAGGGGGCTGTTATACCTGAGGTGGTCAAGGGCATGGATCGTGACAGCTGTCAAGTGCTTAACATTGATTTACATATAAAGGCAAGGAACAAGAGTGTGCTTAACAAGAAGCTTTATTGGGAACTGTGAACAAATTGGCCAAAATAACGAACTGGTAGGATCTAAACTACTAAGCTAAAGATGTCAGGATGATTATTCGCCGGGATGTGGGGAGTGTGCCAGTGCAGCTTAACAAAAGAAAGTGTCACTTGGGGCAGTAAAGAATGTTCAAGTTCTCAGTAGGTTTAGGGCCAAGTCTCTCCTAGCAGAGTTTGCTTCTAGTAATATAGTATTGAGCTTAAAGTGATCCTGCATCCTTCTTCTCTGTTCTAAGGGTCCTTTACCCTGGTTCTCAGACCCAGGTTTAAGGGGTTTCTGCACACCTCTTCTGTGATCTTTTTGAGTATCCCCGCTTGGTTTTCAGTTTATGGCTTAAATTGTTTGGGCACCCTTCTTCGGGCTTCTATGTTGAAGTCTACTCCAGTCTCATCACTGGACTGGAGTCACCTGGTGGATCCTGTAAAAAAGGACATGAGAGGCAGACATTAAAACAATAATCTGAGCCACAGAAAGACAGAATTCTCACTAGGCCGCTCACCACCTTTGACTCTCGGTGTCCCGGTTCTTCCTCCACTTTCTACCTCAGCATATCGTTTGTACCCATAAGACTCTGTACTAGATTGTCCACTCTCTCATTCCCCCTTTTAGCTTCGCCTGCCCTTCCATGACAACTTGCAACAAGCCCCTTCTCATGCCCATCCTAGGTGCACCCATGTGTTTTAGCATCTACCTATCACTTTCTCCAGACTTCACTCCTTCCCCTTTACTTCTTTGATGCTCCTCTACTTTTCCTCTTCACTTCCTACTACCATCTACTCCTTTTCCTTTCAGATGTTTCTTCCCTTCTCCATCCCATTCAACAACCTCCTCACTTGCTCCTTATCTTCACATTCACTTTTCTAGTCTACCTCTCTAATAAGTCTTCCCGAGCTTGCTGAGCCTTTCTCCTCTTTGCCTTTAGGGTCTTGCTCCTCCTCTCTTCTGGTCTTTCTCCCACCAGCCCATCAGGTCTCTGGGTCACTCCTCTCCCAACACTTAGCCTGGTCTTCAGGTTTCTTAACTTCCAAGCTCCAGAGTCTCTCTTTACCCAGCCTTCTGGTCCTCTCCTCCAGTCTCATTTCAATTGCTGTTCCCAGTCTCCATGAGCTCTGTTCCAGACTCATGTCTTCTGCTTTTGCTCCATCTCCTTCTCCAACTACATTTGCCACCTCTTCAGTCAGCTTTGAATGAGCTCTTCCTACTAGCTCCCACAACCTTCTGGCACATGTTCTGCCTTTATAATGCCATGACCCCACTTTCCAGACTCTTTATGATGTAATGAGACTCGGGTGTGGGTCCTTAGGTAGCTGAGATGCAGTTTGGCGGTCCGCTTTTGCTACTGATGTGGGACTTGAGATTGGCTCATCCCTTCACTTGGGCAGTCCTCCCTCCGCCTACAACATACTGGCCATGCCTTTCAGCCTCTTTCTGGGGTAAAGTGGGGTAAAGTAACTCAGGTGTGACTCTTCCAGCAGCTGGCTTAAGGATTGGCAGGTGAGACCCACTGCTTAGGATGGGCTTCAGTTCTGATGAAGCACTTGGGATTGGACAGTCCCTTCCCTTGGGCAGTCCTCTCCTTGGTTGACACAGCCTGGCTATGACCTCTGAGGCCCCCCACTATCCTATCCGTTCTTAAGTGTATCGGAATGGAGGTCTTGCGCAATAATGTGTTGACTGCCCCTTCTCCCTTCCCCTCTTTTCCCCTCTGTAGATTTTCCTTGTGCTCACCATTTTATTTCAGGCTTCTCTCTTCCCGGCTGTAGATTTATATGAGTTTTATATGAGCTTCTTGCACCCATGCATGGGGAGCTGACTATGAGGGCGTTGCTGGTTCTGCGGGACTGTTGTTCCACGTTTTCACTCGAAGTAGTAGGAGCATCTACAGTGTCATGTAATAAGCCCATGTACAACGCATGTGGCACACTGGGGATAGCCGTCAGGGGATCTTCCCCCAAACTGCTCTTGGGCTCAGCATAACTAGGCTTGTGGTAGCAACCGGCTCTCTTAGTGACTCCACCATTCACCAGCAAGGTCAGGCAGGGAATTTCATCAGACAGCCTACTTTACTTACTCTGAAATTCGCAACCAAGTTCTCTTGATGACCTGCATCTTCCATACATCAATGGAGTAAGTCACCCTGTTGTGCCCAGAACTTACTACTTCCTCTAGTATCTTCATGCTTTGTAATGTTTCATGCTAAGAATTCCAATGATTCCTGTACCTTCATCAGCCCTCTTATGTGTTAGGCATTCATATTTGTTGTCGGGGTCATTGGGGAGGGAATGCTAGATGGAAGGCTACATGGAACTACTACAGGCATTAACAATGGCAATGAAATAAGGCCTGAATGAAGAGGTTGATATGATAATTTCCTGTAGGGATTGGTGTCAGCCAGAGGTGTGTGCTGACTCCCACACTATTTAACCTGCTCAGAATGATATAGAGGA
Organism: Ambystoma mexicanum; assembly: GCF_040938575.1. Lineage (NCBI taxonomy): Eukaryota > Metazoa > Chordata > Amphibia > Caudata > Ambystomatidae > Ambystoma > Ambystoma mexicanum. The sequence continues at coordinate 302,022,874 of NC_090935.1, read as the reverse complement.
GTTTTTGGTTATCCAACCACTGAATGTACCTAGGGTGTCTCCTGCTATTTGTGACCAATGAGATTTGCTTGCTTCGTTCTCATTCCTGCAACTTGGGGGCCTGGTCCGAGGTTTGTTTCCTATTGGATTTTCCTTTTGAATCTTACTAGACAGTGCTGTGGTGATTTGGGAGCTCTAAATACATATTTTCCATTTCACCTCCCTTCCGCATCCATTCCAGGTTTTTGGCAGCCAGTATGCTGCTTTAATCAAACAACAGTGCTTCCCAGTATGCCTGGCCCACTGCTTCATCTCCACCCTTGCAGGACAAGGTAGACAAGGTTGGGTGGAGGATAGGAAGCACCTGTGGCTGGCAGGTGCTAGCAAACAGCACACCTGATGCATGTGCTTGTTAGCCAGCTTTGAAAGCCTCTGTTTGCTTCAGTCCAGCACTGGTCATTGCTGCAGTGTTTCTATTTGTGACCGGTCCCTTGTTCCTGGTTCTTATGATTAGTGTCTAGTTCCTAGTTTCTTGTTCCTGGATCACTGGATTTCGAATTTAGTCTGCTTCTTAGTATTTTCTGCTTCCTGGATTCCCTTTCTGTCTTCCTATGTTTTGCACTAAGCACTTTCCAGTGTCTTCGTTTTCCTTTGCAGCCCAGTTTGTCTGTGTTCGTTATTCTTATGACTTTGCCCTGTTCTGCAGTGTAACTTAGATCTTTTAGATAGCCCTGTTCTGCAGTGTAACTTAGATCTTTTAGATAGCCCTCATTGAGAGATTTCCTATTTTGTACCCTTTTCCTTTCCTTCCCTGGCTGGTGAGGGGGAGCTTTTGAACATGTAATTTCATTTTCCCTGCTCCTGTTCTTTTACCTTCTCTGTTGCTGGTTTTCCCTTGCACTTCTACCTTTGCTCCCTATTGATTATTAGGGGTGGTGTGCTGTTGTATCTAGCTTCTGTGTGAATGCCTATGTTTTCCTCACTATTCTGTAAGCCCTATTCCTACTCCTCCCTTGTCTTATGTATTAAGTTATCCCCCACTTTGACGTTATAGCCTTTCGGGGGTCCCTATTTGATCAGCAGGGTTTGTTGGATTCTCTTACATTCCAGGTGTTGTTTCTCGTACTCATGAATATTATCTTTAAGTTACCTTAAACACATTTATTTATTGTGTATTGGTTTAATTAGGAAATATACATTAAATGAACACAAGCTCGCTTTCTCTTTTCTCTGTCAAAATGTCACACAACTGTTTTGCTGTGGTCCACAAACAGCAACCCAAACAACCTTTGTGTGTGTTAAGTTGCAGGCACTGCTCAAGCTATGCACACATACCAGCTGGTGGTGATCCTCCCACCTGACTTCAGGCTGAGGATAGAAAAGGAACACAGCAGTCTGTGGTACCTGTGCAGCACCTTGTTTCACCCTAACTGAGTCTGTTTCCTGTGTTCATTGCTTCAGAGAGGAGGAGCATTCTACCTACAACACGCTAAATAACAGCAGTGTGGCCGCAGAGCGGGCCGCTGTGTGGAGCTGCAGTGGGAAGCATCCTGTGCAGTCCATGCGAGTACGGAGAACACGGTGGCTTCGCTCGTACATACAGTCTTGGAAATTCGAACATACTGAGGTAACGGAGAGGGAATATATTTCTCATATCATACGTCAATGTTAATTTTGGACTCTATTTGAACAATTAACACTGCAGACTCGCTAAGAATATATTTTTAAGTGGCTATAGACCCCTGAGACTTATTTAAACACTATGAGCCTCATTACGAGATTCCCGCTAAAAACAGAGTCATTACCGGCATGGAGATAATAGCACATCAGTGGAGCCTTGACGCCTCTAATAGCAGCTGATTACGAGTGCGCGAGCATGCACGAACCCCCATGCTGGTAATGACTGCACTGCCATGCTGCTAAAGGCCCTCCAACCCCCGGATAGCGCCATCACGGGACCCTGCCGATACCGCCTCCGCCAAGGAGCAACCCCTTAATAACACCCCGGTAATAACATCATGCTAATACCGGGCTCGTAATACCGGACCTGGAAGTAACGTCATCGCGTCAGAACGGGAAATGCACTGGCGGCCATCTTTGAAAACACAATCCATTGCAATCCTCTCAATCCAGCAGTGCTACAGAGGAGAGAGCAGGGCCATACCATCCAGCATGTCCAAGGCTACCCGCAAAACTACCCCCCGCCTGCGCAAGAAGCGCTTCTCCGATGAGGAGCTAAACATGCTGGCTGATACTCTTGCAGCCCATGCCGATGAGGTTTTTGCAAACAACCTCAAAAGGGAGGAGCAACTAAGAAAAAAAGAAATATAGGAGGCGGTTACGCGAAAGGTGTCAGCGGTTGGCACCACCCCCTGCACAGTCAAAGACTGTAAAAAATGATGGGATGACCTACGTCTCCGGGTCCGTAACATCCTGGCCTCTAATCACAGTGAGGCCATGGCCACAGGTGGGGGTGCCCACTCACGAGTAAAACTGATGCGCTGGGAAGAGACCTGCAGCACGACCATACAAATGGAGTCAATAGAGGGCTTTGGCGAAATGGAGACGGGTGCAGCGACATTGGGAGATAGAGATGTGAGTGACCCTGCAAACCCCAGTAGGGCAAACCATGACATAGGACAACGGATGTGAAAGTGAGCCAAGCCAATGCATGGCCCATCATACACACATATACAGATCCATGCCCAGATGGAGGCCCAAACCCTGGCACAATGAAATGCATGCTGCGTGCCAATCCCATTACCAACAGACACCCAACACACAGGGACCATTTGCATGTCACACACATCACACAAACTGCAATACAATGGTATGCCACCTGGTACGCATCAGTGCCGAATGGAGAGGCCACGGCTTATGTCAATATGCGCCCCCTAGTACCCTGTGTGACACACCTATGAAATGAAATACTGTACAGCACCAACTCATGCATCTTGCATGTAACACCATCACTGATGCCCTGCATCTCTTGTTCCCCCACAGGCACGGATGCAGAAGGTGAAGGGCAGGACCCTGCCCCAAGGGCATCAACATCCAGGGCCAGAATACAGGGCACTGGGCATTCTACATCCGGGGCAGCACCGCGGCGCAGAGTGCAACCCAGGGCACCTGTACAGGGCAGGCAGGCTGAAGAGGAGACAACAGCAGCAGACGAGACTGCAAATACTGAGCTGGCAACAACAGCTGAAGGCGAGGCTGATGGCACGCAGTCCGCTGCCACCAGTTCAGTGGGTGAGGCAGCAGCCACAGCCCCTCTCAGCGATGTAGATGTGCAAGTGGATGAGTAGGAGGACACTGACAGCACAATCAATGTTGAATGTCCCTACACAGCAAGCCCCCCCATCCACCCGCCACCACTCCACTCAGGGCACACCGTCCAGCCCCATGCATGAACCAGCGGTTCAACTAAACAGTCCGCATCTGACAAGCACCTCAGAGGCCATCCCCGAAAATGACCCACCCAGCCGCAGCACCCTCCACCTCCACAGCCCCCACTGACACGGAGGCACGCCTGTGAAGGCTAGAAGGCCGCCAGGACTCGATGATGGAGCTGGTGCGCCAGTATATGGCCGAGGGCGAGGAAACACGCTGTGAGATCCGGGAGGCGAATGCCAGAACCATTGCAGCCATCAATTCCAGTGCCATAATGATACGTGACAGTTTGGGGGCCATCACACAGGTCCTAAACAGGATGCTGGAACACATGCAGCACCAACAACCTGCACCGGTGGTGCAAAACCCATCCGCCTCCACCCCATCATCCACACCTACAAGCTCTGCTCCCTCAAGCCCTGTGCGGATGACGAGGCGCAGTGCAAGGCACACAGAAATGCTGCACCCTGACACAAAAAAAGTCTGGAAATAGCCGGTCCAACCACATCGTGTGTGGGATGACAATGGGTGAGGGGGGAGGTGGTGTTGGTGGTGTTGTGGGGATTACGGGGGTGTTTATTGGAGGGTTTGGGTTGTTGAGGGGGTATGGGTTGTTTGGGAGGTATGGGTTGTTTGGTGGGTATGGGGAGTTTGGGGGGTATGGGGTATTTGGGTGTTTTGGGGGAGGGGGAGGGCGTGTGAGTGGTGGAGGGAGGAAGCACTATGTTGTCATTTTTCTTAATACACCCGTTGTGTTCAAAATCATTTCATGCCTGGACATTGTTCATTTTGTGTGTGTTCATTCTATTCATGACAGTGCACAGTGCCCAACTCCCCACACACCCTGAGTCCATGTCCACATGGTCCCAGTGCTCAGTGTAGTACTGACCCATAACCATCAACATCCCTGTGGTTCAGAAGTAATCGTCAATCAGTGATTGGCGTACAGCACAGCCATCTTGTGCATCACGTACTGCCAGGGGTGCTGCTTCTCCTCCATCATCATCCTCATCATCCTCACCCGGTGCATGCATGTCAATGTCAGGTGGCAGTGGTATGTTCCTCCAGATGTACATGTTGTGCAGCATGACACAGACCATGGTGATCTTTGCCACCTTCTCAGGCCCATAAAGGAGTGCTCCACCAGACCTGCTTAGGCAGCGGAACCGTGCCTTCAACAGGCCAAAGGTCTGCTCAATCACAACACGTGTACGGGTATGAACCCGATTGTACTCCTCTTTGTGCCTGTTATGCGGGTTCCGCACAGGGTTAAGTAGCCACGGCTTCAAGGAATAGCCTCCATCACCTGCATGGGAGCACAAAGAGGTATGTGTGAGTCAATCTGAGCTGACACCTTTAGGAATAACGGACATGGCTGCAGCTATTTGGTGTTGACATGCACATGTCCCTGGATGTATGCACACAGGTTCATTTGATGCATTGTGTACTGCACAATGGTCTACTAGTGTGGATTGCATTGTAAAGATGATGCAGGGTGTTCACTTGCATGCAGATGTGGAACAATCTCTTGCCACCCATTATTGCAGTGTATGCTACTCTGTACCTAATCACACTAGCGGCATTGGCACAGTTGCAATCATGATTAGTCATGCATTGCTTGACATACCCATGGTGGCATGCTTGTGCATCTGGCATTTTGTCATTGATGTGCAGCATTGGTCTTATGTATGGCATTGATGTGTCATGTTCCGGTTGGGATGTTCAGGACAACATTGTTTAGCTCTGAGTGCATTGTCCACTCACCACCCAATCCCACCCAGGTAGAGTATGCATCCCCCCCAATCCCACCCAGGAGGATATGCACCCCCACCAATCCCACCCAGGAGGAGTATGCATCCCCCCAATCCCACCCAGGTGGAGTATGCATCCCCCCAATTCCACCCAGGTGGAGTATGCACTCCCCACAAACACACCCAGGTGGAGTATGCATCCCCCCTCAATCCCACCCATGTGGAGTATGCATCCCCCCATAATCCCACCCAGGTGGATTATGCATCCCCCCAATCCCATCCAGGTGGAGTATGCATTCCCATCCAATCCCACCCAGGTGGAGTATGCATCCCCTCCCCCCCCAATCACACCCAGGTGGAGTATGCATTCCCATCCAATCCCACCCAGGTGGAGTATGCATCCCCCCATAATCCCACCCAGGTGGATTATGCATCCCCCCAATCCCATCCAGGTGGAGTATGCATCCCCCACCTCACAACCCCAATGCACTGCCATGGTGTCAAAACACAATAATGGGGAAGGTGTGCCAACACTCTCCCCGAATCACAGAAGGCGAATGAAGTCAACCCTCCACCCATGGTTGGCACAGGTACCTGATATATGACATCAGGATACCACGTGGCAGCCAATGGGGGGAAGAGGGTTAGGTAGAAGTTGTGGACGGGAAGGGGAATATAGGAACACCGAAAAGAGGTTTAGGGCAATACCTAATGTGGATAGGAACGGGGAAAGAACAGGAAAAAAACCCTACACTGTCTAATACCTTGACAACTAGCATAGATCATAAACACCACATCCAGCACACCGACAACCCCCTTAATACAGGCCTTAATGTACTGTTTCTTGACTACTTGTACTCCTAGTACCCCTTCATACAGGCACAGATGAACATACAGCTGACTAGATTACATGTAAGCAAGCAGGATGACACACACATAGGAGAGGTGTTCTCCACATGAAAAAACATAACACAAGGCCCACTGGGCAAGCATAGGCAACACTTAAAGAACATACAACATAAACGTTTTAGACATGGCACAGAACAGCCCTTGGACTGTAGTTATTTCCTCCCTCTGCATGTTCCTGATTCCCTTTGACTATGACTAAAGTTAGCAATGCGCCCTGAAAACGCCGCAGTGCAAAAACACTTGTCCCTCTTTGCACGAGAAAACATATGACTCATGAGTTCATAATTCGCATGAAAGGCTTAGCCCAACACTTATTGCTCCCACACAATGAAAGCATACAATGACCATAGCATCAGCGTTTTGCCTATAGAATATGAAAGTTCCCAACACTTATCTTTCGTCCGGGAAGCTAGCAAGCCTTCCCGGACACAATCTTTAGTGCCCGTAGCAGCAGCGCGTGTCCTCCTTCCGCCGCTGCACAAGACAAGTGTTCGCTCAGGAGCACCGAACACCCGACATGGAAAACTCCTGTAGCATGTGCCCGTCGTCTCCAGATTCCTGTTCAAGGAAAGAAGGTTGCAGGCGCTCTCGGTCTCCTACTCCTCCGGCATGGCCTCGCCCCAAGAACAAAATAAACCACACCTGCCATACGCCGTTGGCCCTTAATAAGGAACAAGTTACTTACCTGTAACTGTTGTTCTCCAGCATGGGTTTGGCATGGATTCACATGCTCATGAATATTCCCCGTCGTCAGGCTGGGAATCCTTGGTAAAGAAAAGAATCAGTATCAGTTTCGTTTCTGATCTGACTTTCGTAGTAGTAACCAATCACTGATTTCTGCGTCATACTGACCACAGCCAATGACTGCCCTCTCCCTAAGCCCCACCTCTGGCAGCCATCCTCAGATTTGGTAGCACCTGAAGTGGCAGTATGACCAAGTGAAGAGCCGCAGAGGGGTAGGAGGGAGGGTTCGCATGTGAATCCATGCCAGACCCATGCTGGAGAACAACAGTTATAGGTAAGTAACTTGTTCCTTCTCCAGCATGGGGTCTGACATGGATTCACATGCTCATGAATAAGAGAATACATAGCAGTACACACATGCACAACCATGGGAGGTGGCAACAGGCTCAACATTAAGCATCTCTTACCTCCTCACCAGGCTCACCTTAGGCGAACAGGTTGCGCAGCACTGCTTGGCCGACCCTGGACTCCTCCCTGGAATCCCGGTCGACGCAGTAGAATTTCGTGAAGGTGTGCGTCGACCTCCACGTAGCAGCCCTGCAGATGTCCAGCAGGGGCACACCAGATAGGAACGCTGTGGTAGCTGCGATCGCTCTGGTGAAATGGGCTCTCGGACGGCCGGGCAGCGGTCGGTTTGCCAACCGATGACAGTACATGATACAGTCAGAGAGCCATCTGGAAATGGAAGCCTTTGAGAGAGCCTTCCCCTGATTGACAGGTCCAAAAACAAAACGTTGTCACGTCTTCCGAAAGCTCTTCGTGCGGTCCACGTAGAACTTCAGCGCTCTAGTCACATCCAGCAAGTGCAAAGTCCTTTCAGCCGGCAACGAAGGCGACGGGAATAAAACAGGCAACACCAAGGGTTCATTGAGGTGGAAGTCCGACGGCACCTTGGGCATGAAGGAGGGGTGCATCCTGAGCACTACCCTCATGTTGTGAAAAGTCAAGTACGGGGGCTTGCAGGAAAGGGCCTGGATCTCTCCCACTCTTCGTGCGGAGGTGATGGCCACAAGGAACGCTGTTTTCCACGACAAGAACTTCAAAGAAGCTGAGTGCAGAGGCTTGAACGGAGGTCCCATGAGCTTGGTCAGCACCACGTTGAGCTCCCACGCCGGGGCCGGTGCCTTCACCGGAGGGAACGATCTGAACAGTCCCTTCATGAACTCCATCACCAGACGATGAGACCACAAGGACGTCCGTCCCGTGGTTCTAGTGTATCGGGAGATCGCAGCAAGATGAATCTTGATGGAAGCGTGCGCTAGCCCAGCCTTGGCCAGCGTCAGTAGGTACGGCAGTACTTGCAGAGCCGTAATTCGTAGAGGGTTAATCTTCTGTGCGTGGCACCAGACAGAGAACCTCTTCCATTTGTGTCCGTAGCATTTAAGAGTTGAGGACGCCCTGGCCTTTGCAAGAACCTCTCTGCAGTCGGCCGGTATGTCGTAACCTCCAACTCTAGCGCTGCAGGAGCCAGGCCTGCAAGTTCAGCGACTTCGGGTCATGATGGATGATGGCGCCTCCTTCCCTGGAGAGAAGATCCGCGTCCACTGGCAGCTTGATTGACGGGGACGCTGACAAGTCCAGAAGGTCTGGGAACCATATCTGCCTCAGCCACGCGGGTGCGACGAGTATCATCCTGCACCGTGACCTCTTGAGCTGGTTGATGAGCCGGATCAGCAACGGTAAAGGAGGGAACGAGTACAGGAATAGGCCCTCCCAGGGGAATGAGAAAGCATCGTCCATGCTCCTCGGCTGGGGAAACCTGCTGGCGAACCTCCGTCACTTGGAGTTCGTCGTTGTTGCGAACAGATCGATCTGGGGTGTGCCCCAGCGTCGGAAGAGGCGGTCCACTAGATCCTGTCGTAGTTCCCACTCGTGGCACGAGCGTAGCTCTCTGCTGTTCGAGTCGGCGATGGTGTTTTTTATTCCTGCCAGATGAAACGGCACCAGGAACATCCCTTGGGCGACGGCCCAATGCCACAGATCCTGCGCCTCCTTGGACAGGGCTGGGGATCTGGTACCACCCTGCTTCCTGATGTAGAACATGGTGGTGGTGTTGTTGGTGAAGATCCTCACGACCTTGCCCTTGAGGGACGGAAGGAAGGACCTGAGGGCCCAAAACACTGCACGGAGTTCCAGGACGTTGATATGAAGGGATTTCTCCGTCGGAAGCAAAGGCCTCTCGCGTGCAGATTTTCAGTGTGCGCTCCCCACCCTTCCAGGGAGGCATCCGTGGTCACTGTCTTCTGGTGGCCCGGGGTCTGGAAGTCCATGCCCGCCATCAGATGCGCGCGGGTGCCCCACCACCGGATCGCTCGTCGGAAACTCTCGTCGAGTGTGATCCTGTCCTCGCAGCTGCCCGTCGTTTGGACCCAGCGAGCGTCCAGGAACTCCTGCAACGGGCGCATCCGAAGCCTGCACAGGCGGATGAGATAAATGCAAGGAGACATCATTCCGAAGAGGGATTTGATGGACCTCACCTTGGCCACGTCCGCAACCAGCATCCGCTGCACCTTGCCCAAGATGGCCCTCGTTCTTTCCTCCGACGGCGAGGCCAGATGCGCCACTTTGTCGAGTTTCGCCCCCAGAAACAGTGCGTCTTGCGCGGACACCAGGTGGGACTTGGCGTAGTTTATGGAGAATCCCAGGTCCGTGAGTAGTTGGACGGTCCTCGCCGTGTGTTCCGCGGCGAGCTCCCTTGTCTTTGCTCGGATGAGCCAGTCGTCCAGGTAGGGGTAGACGTGGATCCCCTCCAGGCGCAGCCGCGCTGTCACCGGTGCGAGGCACTTGGTGAACACCCTGGGTGCCGACCTCAATCCGAAGGGAAGGGCTCTGAACTGGTAGTGCCGCCCTTGGACCACGAATCTGAGAAACTTTCGGTGTCCCTTTTGGATGGGGATATGGAAGTAGGCATCCTCCAAGTCCAACGACGACAGGAAATCGCCCTCCTCCAGCTGCCCCAGGACGTGCTGGAGGGTGACCATCTGGAACTTCTGTGCCTTGATGAATTTGTTCAGTCGTCGTAGGTCCAGGATGGGACGCCATCCTCCTGTCTTCTTCTTCACGAGGAAGTATCTTGAGTAAACTCCGGAGCCCCAAAGCTTCTTTGGGACAAGCTCGATGGCGCCGTTCTTGAGCATCGCCTTTACCTCCAAGAGAAGTTGAGGGACGTGATGTTCCTTCCTGGCCATGGGGGGGGGGCGCGGGCAGTTCTTTAGAAACTGGAGCGCGTGACCCTGGGCCAGGGCGTCCAGCACCCAACGGACGGTGGAGATGGACTCCCACACGCTGACGAAGTTCGCCAGCCGGCCTCCCACCGGGGTGCTTCGGTGGGGGCCCGACCCCACGGCCGGTTCAGTCCTGCTTCGACAAGGCTTTGCCGCCTTGTCCTCCCTGGCGACGACAGCGGGGTCCGCCCGACTTGCCTCGTCCCCTGTAGGCTTCTTGTGACGACGAACTGGCCGCTTGACGGTAGGTGGAATATCCGCCGCCGGAACCTTTGGAGACACCCTGCTTGCCTCCGGTGCTCCGAAAGGGCGGCCGTCGTTGCTGGAGAACACCAAGAGCCCGGGCCGTCTCCGTGTCCGCCTTGATGGCTTGCAGGGAATCGTCCACTGTTTTCCCAAACAGGTTGTTCCCGTCGAACGGCATGTCCAAAACTCTGCCGGAAGTCCATTGCCTTGAGCCATCCACACCGTCTAAGGCACACGCCGTTGCCCAACTGGCGAAAACCAGTATCAGCGATGTCCGTCATTACCGTAATGGCGTGGTCCGATGCTACTTCCCCTTCCTGCAAGATCTCCAGGGCCTCAGCCCTCTTGTCGTCCGGTAGGAAGTCCAGCAGGGGGGCGAACTTGAACCACAACTCCCTGTCGTAGCCTGCTACGATAGCCAAGGCGCTGGCAGCCTTAATCGTCATCGCTGCCGAAGAGATGACTCTGCGTCCCATCGTGTCCAATTTCTTTCCCTCGCCGTCCGGGGGGGGAAGTTGACGTGGAGGCCGATGCCCCCCCCCGCTTTCTTCCTGGCCGCTGCGGAGACGACCGAGTCCGGGGTCGGCCGTGCCCGAAGGCACAAGGGGGCCGCGTCCGGAACCCGGTACTTCTTCTCGTACCGATCCCTTCTCGCAGGCGTTGTGGATGGGTTCTTGAGAAGGGAGAGACCCTCATCACAGATATCATCCAGTAGGGGTACAGCGAGGACCGTCTTCCTCTTGGTCTCGCGCCGTTGTTAAAGGAAGCCTTCCTTCTTCTTCTCTTCCGGGCAGAGCTGGAAAAGCTCGGATGCCCTGGCGATCATGGCATGAAACGATCCAATCTTGTCGGACGGGGAAGCCCGGGGAGGAGGTGACGACGGGGGATCCTCGCCGTAAACCTCGTCGTCTTTACCCGTCGCGACCGTGTCCGTCCCCGTGTCATCCCCCCGGGTCGTGGACGGGGAGGAGGGCTGAGACGGGCGCGATGGTTGAAAAGGAGGTGGAGGATGAATCCTTCTTCTCTTAGGAGGAGGGCTCCCAGAAGGGCCCGGCTGCGGGTCCCCCATCGGGAGCAGTTCCTCTGTCGGTGGTAACGGCAATCTCGTCCTTATCTCCGAGCATAAGGACTGTATAGCCAACAAAATGGCCGCCGAGTTGTCTTGCGGCACTGGTTGAGGGGGTTCCGAAGGGCGGACAGGAACCTCGTCGGTACCCTCGACGTTCTCGTCGTCCCCCTCGTCGGGGTCCCTCCCGACGGGCTGGCCTTCCTCCACGCCAATGCCGTGGCTTAAGACTTTGATCAGCTCCTCTTCAGAGGTTGAGGCCGAATCCACGATGGCCTCCTGCCCCCCCATTTTCTTCTCCGTCGGAGGTTTCACGGGGGTCCTGTCGATGGGCTTGAAAGAGGACTCCCTCTGCGGCGGCAGGGAGACTCTGGGCCCCGAGGTCGCCTCCACTGGTGTAGCCTCCTCAGGCTGAGCCAGGGCCGCCGCGACTGTCTCGATAGAGGCCTTGGCCGGGTGGATCAAGACTTTCGTCACCTTAGGTGCGCTCACTGCCTTCTCCTTAGGGGTGGGTGGTCACCGCCTCGCTCCCCCTCCGAATTGGCCTTCAAGCTCGACCTGGGCCTCTCCAGAAGCTTTGCCGGGTGCTCGGACTTCCTCTTACCCGAGCCAGAGCGTTGGCTCGTGGTTGATGGCGCCGGGGAGGCTGCGCCCTGCCTGGCAACCGAAGAGCCGACTTGCGGTGCTTGGCCTTCTGTTGGGCCCCCGTTGCTGGGGCGCCCTCAAAGGTCTTAGAAGACCGCTCAGACTTCTTCTTTTTCTCGCCTGACGGGCTCTTCCCTTCCAGCCAGTTGGCGAGACGCAGATGGCGGTCCTTTATGGTCCGCTCCGACATGTTCCCGCAAAACGCACAGTCCTTCTCCACGTGCGTCTTGTCCTCATGCAGGCAGTAGAGGCAAAGGGAGTGTTCGTCCTCCTTGAAGACATTCTGAAGCTGGCATGCAGGGCAGACCCTGAACAGCTTCCCGGGCGTCGAGCTTCCCTTCTCCTGGGCCATGTCCGAGATGGGCCTAAGAAAGTTCTGGAGTCCTCCAAAAGCGTGGCTAGATGAAATCTTCACCCTTGAGGGGCGTAGAAGAATCCGACATGGGTCCCCGTTGATCGGATATAGAAACGGTGGAGCTTGAGCCTCTTTGACCGAAAAAAGAGAACATTTTCCTATGAAAAAAGCGCAAAAACGCACTAAAGCTCGAGAGCAATAGCACGAGGATCCCAACACTTGAACGTGCGGTAAAAATCTGAGGATGGCTGCCAGAGGCGGGGCTTAGGGAGAGGGCAGTCATTGGCTGTGGTCAGTATGATGCAGAAATCAGTGATTGGTTACTACTACGAAAGTCAGATCAGAAACGAAACTGATACTGATTCTTTTCTTTACCGAGGATTCCCAGCCTGACGACGGGGAATATTCATGAGCATGTGAATCCATGCCAGACCCCATGCTGGAGAAACTGCTGTTCATTAATGACAGCTGTCTATACGCGCGTATGGCAAAACTACCAAATGACCCACAGCCTGCTGGGAAAGGTAGTTTTACTGTCATATTTTCAGCTGTCTAGGCTTTTTTGAAGTCCAGGACACCCTTTTCCCCTTTTCCAACCCCTACTCCTGACACATGTCCCAGTCAGGTAACTTACCGAGCAGCCAGGCACGTCGTCCAGCATGTCGCTCCATGTAACAGGATAGCATGGAGTTACGCAACACCATGGCATCATGTGTAGATCAGGGATATCGGGCGCAGCAATGTGTGATGATCTTGCTGGAGTCACATACCATCTGCACATTGATGGAGTGGTATTGCTTGCGATTGCGGTACACCGCCTCATTGCCATGAGGGGCCACCAATCCGACATGGGTGCAGTCGAGGGCACTGACGCAATTGGGCATGCCTGCCAGTGCATGGAAGCCTACTTTGGTGTCAGCGAGCTCCTTGCCAGTCTGTGGTAGGTAAATGTGGACGTTTGCATGCTTCAGGAGGGCATCAAGCACTTCGGTCAGCATGCGCGACAAGAGTGGTTGTGATATGCCATGCAGCTGCCCCACTGCGTGCTGGTAGGTGCCTGTGGCCAGGAAGTGGAGCACAGACACCACTTTTAGTAGCGGGGGGATGGCAGTGCGGATTTCTATCAGGCTGACGATGTTGTTGTGTATCATGTCCACTATGGTGGTGATGGTGTCCCTGTCTGCTCAGGGGTTAGGTTAGATTGAATGGACTGGGTCTGATGCGAGGGATTGGTGGCTGACTACGTGCTACCACTGGCTGCACTGGTGGAACTTGCTGGCCCTGTCTCACTCTCCTTCTCCTCCTGCGTCTCCTATGTGCTGCCTGTTGTTGTAGCTGTAGTTGTTGCTACTGTTGTTGTAGCAGTACAGGCATGTCCTCTAGCACCATGATTGCAACAGCTAGTGGGATCATTTCGGTGTGGGAAGGGGTGTGGTGGGTGGGTGTACTCGTTTTGTACTGGGACAGGCTCCAATGACTCCACCTGTGGTGATTGTGTGCACCTGTGGCAGTTGCCTGCACTGCAGGTTGCTATTTGCGGGTGGTCCGCGAGGCCTGTATTGCCACCGTCATGCAGGCACTAATTACCGGCTTCGGGATGCCAGTAAGTGCATGCCCGCATAACGTGTGATGTCCTCCTGTTAGTGGCATCCCGGTATTGTTGCCGCGAAGGGGCGCGTGTACGCATGCATGCCAGTAAGAAGGGGCACGGTATGGGCGGTGGCGGTTTTCGCAGGTTGTCGGCTCGTAATGGCCCGGACCCATTAACGATGCCGGTAATGCCATTCTGCCTTCCTTTTTTCATTACCTCCATACTGGTAATGAGGCCCTATCACTCTAGCCACTTTAGCAATATTGCGAGGCGGACTGAACTCGTACGCGTTCGTACGCCAACTAATTAGTACAACTGAATCGGGTCTGCAAGCGTGGCAGCCTGTGACCAGCTGGATTCTGACTACGACCTCAGAAAATAAAATGGGCTGACTGACTGTCATAAATCTTCTCACCAGTGAAGCTGCGTATAAACAATACGGAGCAGGGACTGTGGGTGTGTACACCTTTGTCCCGCCTGGCTGTTTCTAACTTCAGAAAAGGATTTGTCCCATTCAATGAGGGAGTACTTTGAAATACAACCTGTTGCCATTTACAACGGATCGGAAACTGAGCGGGGACTGCAGGCTTATAAGCCTTTGACCCGCTCTGTGCTTTATAAAAATGTAGAACGGTCTTCTCTTTACTCTGTATAAACTTAGAAACGCGAGCCTCTCTTACACAAAATATTACGACCTGGTGGGCATGGCCAAAGGTCACCCTGTTAAGTTATATACCTTTGTTAAGTTCCGACATCTGGTGCTCTATCTTTGAATATTCTGTTGTCGGTAGTAGACCTCTTAGAGTCCCCCGCAGTGGGTAGTGGGTGGAAGCTCGCACGGTGGGATTACTCATGCGGTTCGATCGTCTAGTACAGCTGGTAGAGCAGTGCACAGGAGAAGTTTGTGGGTGCTAGTGGAAATGAAGCTCCGGAGCACTATGCTCATGGACGATGTAAGAGCCCCAGAATGGGATGGCTCTTTTATGGAAACATCGGACATCCCAGCCAGTGGGGTTTCAGTGGGCAATCCAAGACCTGCACCAGATGCTGTAAAACAGTTAACACAGGCGCAAGTACATGTGGGGCACCCTTAACTACTATCTAGTCCCAGGGAGGTCAATCAAGAGGAACTCCCTTCCATAAGTCAAGCATGGAAACGGGGCCTGGAATATACTGTCACCACCAAGAAAATACAGAGGAGGATAGATTACCATTTCTGCAGGCAAAGAAGGAAAAGCATGAATGGTCAAATGGTGGCCCTGGTGATCCCAACAGTAGAGTCCCTGTCAAACCAAATGACATGGATTCCAGATCTTCGGGTAGGAGATAGTCAGAGTGGAATGATTGTTTGTGGAGCGTTAGTGGTCCATCAGGACACCCAGTCAGCGCCAAGTCATTATCCTCAAGGGGCCACTGTGGAGGCTGAATTGAGAAGGGTGCAAGTTGAAGAGGGGGGCCCATTACAGGGGACGAAGGAGACATCGGATGGCCCACAAACAAACAAAGTCACCCTCTCAGCCTTGATATTTGTCCTGAACTCCTTGGTCTCAGTGTTGGAACTTCTGAAAGCAGTGGTTCAAGTGCAAGCAGGAATACTGCTCGAACTAACTAAAGAAACTTCTGTGATGCTGGAAATGCATTGGAGGGACAGGGACTCCCTGTCCTTGTCCTGTAGTCCTTTTTCATTTGGGTTCTGTATTGTTTTCTGCCCAGGAGTCCATATGGGACTCCTGGCAGTGCATCCCTTCCTGTTTTTGGTTTGGTGTTCAGACCCATGGGATATCCTTACGGCACCCATGGGTGGGGGTGCAACCCTGTGCCCCTAGTGTATGTATTTGGGCACCTGTGTGTGGCCCACAGAGCAGGGTATTGGTTGGTGGCAGCTCCATGCTGAATTTGACAGGTGCTCTGAGTATCCTCCATTTTGGGGTACCCAGGCCCTGCCAATGGAATCAGTTGATTCCTGATAGGAAACAAGATGGCCCCTGTGGCCTCTTGATTTCTATTGCCTGTTACCTTGTTTTCCCAAAGTCCTGGTAAACCCTAACTCTGTCTCTTCCCCCTGACTGGCTGTGGGGTGGAAGTTCCATATATGGTGTTGTTGTGAAGTCCAGTGCAGACTGGCTGGAGCCTTCCCAGTGACTGTATGTTGTGGGTACACCCCGTGGGTGTGACCTGGGTGAACGGAGTGTGTGACCAATATGCACTTCTTGTTGTGGATGTCTGGTTTCTGATGTTTGACACAATGACTGAGACAGCCCTGCCCGAAACTGGTATGAATGCAGTGTGTAGTGTAGAATGGCTGGGTACTTGTCCCAATACACATTCCTTGTTGTGAGTGTCTGAGAGGGAGGAGAATGACCTGACCGCACTGTATGCCTGATTGGCTGACTGCCCTTCTGTATGATTGGCCGCTGAGTGTTACCCAGCAGTGTGGATGAGAGACAGAATAATATATTTGGGGACCTCTCACCACTGGAAATTGTTCAAAAGCTGAAGAGAAACTGGAGTTGAAACTGAAGCTTAACTTTGAAGCCCTGCTGGAAGAGAAGTCTTGCTGTTGCTCTACTTCATCAATCTGAAAGCTGCTGTGTTTCCAAAGACTGACCCAGAGAGGACCTGGTAAGGCGCCCTCTTCCCGAGCTATGAGAGACCATCATGTACCAGCTGATCTTTGCCAAAGCTCCCTGGTAGACAGGCCTATGACAGGCTGCCGCCCGGAGACAGGGACTGCTGCGGAATCACAAAGAGAAGCGCCCGGACTGTTGTCTGCCACTGTCAACGACCGCCATCGCCGACCAGAGCCGCGGTGCTCCCGTTGCCTAAGAACTTTTGATTCACGAATGTGTTTGTCCGCACCGCGGCCCGCCTTATCCCGCAGGAGAAGGCCAGGCCGTCGACGCACCGAGGAGCATCCGCCAGTGGGTTTACCGCCACCCAAAGACCAAAGAGATGCCGACGACTCGACGCCCTTGCTGGGCCACAGTTCTTCAAACTCTTTGTGGTCCAGAACTATCGACATCGAGGTGCCCCGCCCGCCTCTTCCTTGCAGGACTTTTTACGCTTCCCTGTCAATGAGCACAGATAGGAACGAAGCGGCCACTTCACCGCCGTATTTCACTGTGTTCATCGTCAGACGTTCCACGAACCGTGGCTCCTGCCTTAAAGGGAGTGCACTCAAGAAGGGTCGTCGATTTCCCAACGAGGAACTCTACAACACCAGGTACTTTGGGGTTGCTTAACTATTGGAAAGATTCTTGTGAACAATATATGGACTGGGCTTGTGATATATCTTTATTCTACAGTTTGCCCAGGTGGGGGGATCTCCACATGGAACTGTGTCTAACGGTAGAGGCCAGTATTCTGCCTATTGTTCTCATCATCTTGCTTTCCTCTATATCTATTGTCGGTTTCCTTTACGAACTGATTTGAGTGACATTTAACCGTACAGTTGATGCACTTTAATGAGATCTCATAGTAATAGTGGTACCATGTAGAACTGTATAATTGCCATTGTAGATAACTGAGCACAAAGTGAGTTATCGTGATATTGTACATAACCTTGAACATTAATTATATAAAGACTGTGTTTTCACTAGTACAGTGTGCAGACATTCCTTGGTGGTGCTTGGGGACTACATTGTACTTAAAAACCAGCCTGCATCACCTCCTGAGAAGCTAGGCCTTGATTGCTCGACTACGTTGCCAATAATAGAGAATCTTGGCTGGGGTCCTCTGTGCCTCTATTCTACCATATAGAGAGCAGAAGTACAGACACCCCCCTCCGGTCTTTACAACTTCGAGCTGTGAATCTTCACTGGTAGGGATCAGCAATATAATCAATACAGTGTTGATCCCAACACTTAAAGAATCCCGGTTGGAGGTGACAAAACAAGGGTTAGATCTTTCAGCAATACAACAAGCCCTTGTTTAAAAAAAGAATGAGGAAGAAGACATCTCCCGGCAGCTGCAGGACCTGATGATTCACCTGAAAATTCCCTCTGGTTCAGTTCAAGATGAGGGGGAGGTGGGTGAGGATGAAATACATCAACCCCTCAACGACACACCCGACTCTTCGTCAGTCCTGGAGGAATTCAGAAGACTGGCTAATGTGGCAGAGGGGGTGGATGAAGAGGACCCAGTTCCCACGCAATCTTCACCAGAGGGGAATGTCCAGGATCCAGAAGAAGATTCATCAAAATGGACTGAAGCAGGACATCAGTTATCCTGATGGCAAAGGAGAGCAACGAAAAAGGAAAGTAAAAAGAGGAGAATAGGAAGGATGGCAAAAAAACGAAGAAGTTGACTAAGGTCAAATCTAAAAAGGCAGAAACAAACGCCTTCATTAAATCTCTTTCGAGACCAGTGCGAGAAGACCCGGCAGGGGGTATGGACTCCCTCAATCCAACTGAGTCAGCGAGGAAGGAAAGGAACAAGAATACATCGAGTGAGAGTACTCAAGGGAAAACAAGAAAAAATCAGAAATGTAAAAAACAAGACTTCCCAGAAGTCCCCAAAAAATTGATAGAGACTACAAATGTGAGTGTGGGGCTTCAAACGGATCCCCCAGAGGGTTCCTCAAGTAGTATCATGCGGACCCTGTGTAACAAAAACATGAAAGGGGCCAACAGTCCAAGTGGAGCATTGGTGAAAAATAATGCACCATTGAATCAGCGAGGGGTCGGATCTGCAGGGCCGCCATGGGCCCCAACCTTCATGAAGAAAAAACAACCTCCACCGCTGTCAAGAAAATCCCCACAACGGTTAAAGTTGGACTGCAAGGAACAACTATGAAATTAGCCCCTATTTTTCTAAAACATCAAGGCAAGGACACAGACCAAGTACTTTGCATTGAAGAAGTGAGAATTGGGGAAGGGAAACTGGCAACGATCAACACACAGCTTAATGGAGCAGGACATTTTGGGACCAAGGAGACATCTAGTCAAGGTACCAAGAAAGCTCTTCAAGCTATGGAGAAGTTGGTCACCATGCCAAAGGGCATTGATGATGGAACTTCTGATTTAGGTGTCCGGAAAATCTGGCTAACATTGGTAGCAAGGAAGCCTAGTTGTAAATCTTTATGCAGAATTGTCCTTCTTCCCTTCTTCAATAATGTGCCTAATTTATATCATTTTGCCTCACAGGATATTGGATATGTGTGATTTATGAATATCCATGATAGCTGTAGGGTGGAGATTGGTCTAACTTCAAGAAGGACTCAAGAGGCGATTGTGAGAGCCTCGAGAGACTTAAAGAAGGTAAATCTCTTGGTCTCTCAAAGTCCACCTGAAAAAATAATCAGAGGGTGGCAATCAGCTAATAGTGACTCACATAAGTTAATATCGGGTACTAAGGAGATATTAGAATCAGAAGGCACCCGTGAAGGGCGTAAGGATTCCGCTGTAAATCTGCAGAGTAATGCACTCACTCTTCTTCCAGAAATTCTTACACAAGTTTTACAGAAACTGGGGTTGGGGGAGAATCCTTTTTAGGAAGAATGATTTACGCTTGATTAGCTGGAACACTCGGGGCCCTAAAACCTTTACATCAAACAAATTGAGAGAGGCATAATCGAGATTCATAGAAATACCACACTGAGAGTGAGGCTCGATGAGGAAGGCAATTTGTCGGATCCGATTGAGGATGAGAGGGAGTCAGAGAGGGTTGCCTGGGGGCACCCCTATTTTTCAATGTATACTTGGCAGATATGGGGGTGTTTCTGGAATCATCAGCCTTGGCAAGTCCAGCAATCAATGGGTACACGATATGCTGGCTGGCCTATGCGGACGATACTGTTCTGCTAGATAAAACAGCTGTTGGGCTGCAGCGTCTCCTTAACAAGTTGGGAGAGTACCCCAAGGAAAATGGACTCTCTATCAATCCAACAAAATCCAAGATAGTTGTTACTAGACATCAACGTAAAAAAGTAGTGTTTTCACAGTGGGTTTTGGATGGTCAGGTGATCCCAAGAGTGGAGGAAGTTATTTACCTGGGCTACACAATCTACGCATCACCCTCAGTATCTAAGGTGGAGGTGGATGTACAGCGGAAAATCTCACAGCTAGTTCCACAAATGAAGAAGGTGCTGGCCAAATATTGTAATTTTCCCTGCTACCCTTGATCAAATATTATATAGCTAACGTCATCCCAGTGATCCTCCAAGAGGTGGAGGCTAAACCCCCTCTTTTGTTTAATTGTAACATCACAGGAGCATATGCAGACATCGGGGCACAGGTAAAACATTCTAAATCTAAAATGTTGTCTAATCTGGAACTGAAAGTAAGGGAGCCCCTCACTAAAGCAGATACTGATGTAGAGATTCTAATATTCAATCCATTAAAGGCCAAAAAATCATTGGAGGTGATGGACTGGATCCTAACAATTGAACAAATGCGGGGGATAACACCCATAAACCCATTCCTGAAAGTGAAAAACTGGGGACTCTCCCGAGATATCTCGTCAAGTTCCCAGACTGGAAGATCAGGAATGCATTTCTGAGAACCCGCCTAAATGTGTTACACACTGGAGAGGTCTTAGCTAAAAGGAGGTAAGGTGAGATGACCACCATATTGTGTAACATGTGTAAAAACCCGGAAAACCAATCACTAAAACATCTGCTGTTGACCTGTGAGGATACTTGGCCTGTTAGACCGGCCCTCTTAATGAGATTGTGGTCAGAGAAGATATGATTTTATCTGAAATATTCTGGGACACATTGATATCTGGGAATGATACATTGTTAACTATGGCCATAATACAGGTGCTGGAAAGATGTAATATGATAGTTCAAAACCGGTGCTGATATATCATCCGAGAATGGGTGTAGCAACATGATGAAGGTTCGTCATGTCAATTTAGCTGGCTCATCAATGGCAACTCTTTCACCTTGGTCTTGTCCCCTTTTCTGTCTCTTAACACGGTTATCTGAAGTAAACCTCTAATGAGTACTATCCCCCTTTTCTTCTTCTGTTGCAATTACATTTCTTTGTTCTAGATAACCTTATATCCTACAGGGAGTGATAGCAGACATAATGATTATTTTGGTTGGATGTTGGTCCTCTTTTTTATTGTTTTATATTATTGGATGTGTATAGAGTGTAAAGTAATATTTTTTTCGTTTTTTCTTATGTTCTTTTAACTCTTTTCTTTTGTTTGTTGTTGTTGTATCATGATTTTTATCATAGTAATTCCAGATGAAATCTCTTTATTTTATGTTTTTGTAAAAGGTTTTTGGTAACCAGATACAAATAAATGTAAAAAAATAAAATAATTGAAAAGGAACACATGGTGAGCCTCCCCATGCATGTCTATTTGTTCTTCACTAAAATTACTCACCAAACTTTCTGTTTACCCTGTCAGTGATTTACCTTTCAAAGGCCCTGTGTTATTTACGTGTCATGCTAACGCAGCTGGAAAAATACTATATATAGAGCAAAAGATTATAAATAAGTCAGAGAGCACTAGCAAAACATATGTTGTCACTTCTCTCCACTTGAGTGCTTTGTTGATGCTAAATAAATGTATCTATGTGACTATCTTATTCTGTAAAGGTGTTTCATTCTTGGTTTATATTGCATGCGGGAGAACCGAGGGTCTCACAGCTTTACTCTGATTTACAATTTATAGCAAATGGCACCCTGCAGATGGTACCTCGTCGGCTAAATCCAGACAGATGATATTCTGCGGTTGAGAAAAGGCAACAGATGACGAACGACAATGGAGCGCAACGCACGATTTGGACTGTGTTTTCCTACAGCCACGGTCTAATTCACACCTCACCAGATTTCCTGACACGTCATTTCACCCTGACCAAGGTCCTCGCCTGGAATAGCAGTTTGATTTATGGACACGGGCACAGAATAGACTGAGTGAATGGAAGGAAAAAACTACAGAATAATCAGTGAGATTGGTGCTGATGAATACATGCTATATCTTTCTTTAGTATTGCAATATTTGGGGATCACTGTTTTAAGTGAACCTATACATTTTGCAAACATGTGATCACAGGTGTATCGATGTACATGAAACATAGGGAATGCAAGCACCAAATGTTGTGGGTGTAGAAAACGCTTAGATAAACTTGAACAGCATGTTCCAACTCTCTCAGAAGGTTCACAGGGATGGGAATTAATGGTAAAAAAGTACTGCGGGTGGTATTATTTTTGAAGCAATGCACCAATACTGCTGACAATTCGAATTTACAAATTCCACAGAATGGGACTTTTGACTTAGAAAAATTAGAGTACCTCAGGGAAAGGTTGTCAGCAAAGGGACCAAAGGAAATTAGATTACTTCAGTGGGAAACATACAATAAATGGGAAGATTAAGCAATGAGGGAAGCACAGCTAAAAAGATAAGGCTAGAGTATATGATCAACAGAAGTTAAAAGAGGACTGGGAACAGGATGAGAGAGAAATACTCATGCAAGAAAAAAAGGATTATGTTGTCCATAGGCCACAGACAGAGGCTTCTGCACCCTCTCAGTATTCAGAGGCAAACTCCTTGTTGGAACATTTGTTGACTAAACAAGCTCTTCCGATTCCATATAATATGGGTGATAAGATAGGTGCAATTGGCAAAGATGACAAGGGACCCTCTACTCGTGGTTCCGTACTTCCCGATCTCGGGCATGCATTAATCATGTTTGGAAGAATGGATTAGGGCAGGAATGAGGGCACCAGCCCTTGCCTCTAAAGCCAGGAAAACCATGTCCCTAAAGCCAAATAATATCATTGTGCATGAGTTATCTGGACTAGTGATTGAGAAATATAAAAAAAATAATGGCAGTCAGAAGGGGTTGAGGAGTTGCCTTTGCCTGACCAGGATGAGTAGATGAGGGATGAGTGAATTACTACAGGGCACCACAACCCGCCGGGGAAAAAGGGTTAGGATCGGATAGGTAGGGGGGGATTAAGGGTAACCGTGAAGAGGGTTAGGTAGAGGTTTTGGATGGGTAAGGGGATTTAGGGAAAACCATGCTCCTTGGCTCCGGTGTCCGCTCCTGGGGTTGGTGATCTCTGCCCATTCATACCACACTCGCAAACACACTCTGAGATCAAACCTTGTCTTGCAATTGTATTGCTTTCTCATCAGCTTTTGTAATGTCACCTTGTTTACTACAGACCTAGTAGTATGCACTCTTTGACATTTTCTCTCTGTAAACATTCCCTTATGTTATTTCCCATGTAATTCTAGCAAAATGCAGATGAACGTAACACATTAGCTTTAGTAACACATAATTTCAGAGACACATAGGGCCTCATTATGACCCTGGCGGTGACGGTATGAACGGTGCCGGTAAGGCACCGGCACCGTTCATACCGTCCCGCCGCATTATGAGTTCTGCTCGCGGGTTCCTAACAGCCCGCTAGGTCTTACCTGGCGGGCTGTGCGGCACCTGTGAGCAGAACTCGTGATTGTATCAGCACCGTTATCAATGGTGCCGGTGAAACCATGCTCACCACCCCCATTCTGCCCTAAAGGGCCCGGCAATACCGCCACCCGCAAATGGGCAATTACCGGCCCATTCAACTCGTAATGGGTTGGTTATTGCCCAGTCACGGGTGGCGGGCCGGTAGCGAGCATGGCGGTAGATGTGCCTGCCATACAAGCACGGCTACCACAATGCTCGTAATGCGGCCCATAGCCATCATAACACATGAGCTTTAAATACAGTAAACACCACTTAGCGGCGGTTGTTTCCACCCTGCTCGTTGCTGCCTGGGAGTCTGTTTCTAGCGTGGGAGGCTACGCTATAAAGTAAGCCAGAAAATTGTGAGAATGCGCAGTGGAAGCTTTCTGTACATATTATGAGCGGCAGAGCCGTTTATCACTGTAATTGTTCAAGCAATACGGTCACTAGCCGTTCTGCAACCATATTGGTTCCTTGACTCAAGCGACCGATTAGGTTTGCAGCCCTTCTCATGCGGCTGTAGTTTTCCTTTGTTCCCAACAATGCGGGCAATGAGCGTCCCAGTTTAGCGTGTAACCGCTACATGCCCCTGTTCATAATGCTGAAGTCATGCCTTCACAAAGCGCTGCGTTGCTGCGTGCATATCTGGAGTTAACTACTAAATGAAGCACTGGAGTGCGTAATCAGGATAACGCTTCACTTATCTGAAGTATGAAGCGGGGCCTGCAGCTGGTACAGGTGGGGTTCGGACCCACGATGAGTAGCCTGCAGGAGCTCCTCGGGAACACGTCCGTTCAGCTTGAAAGGCTGTAGCGCGAGCGACAGTTTTTGAGCATAGCGTGCTCATGTGCGTGCCCCCCGGGTGTAGGTCTGGCTGTGCTGGAAGGGTCGTGCTCACACGGGCCTTCTGGGAAATGCAGTCCAGAAGCGTTTCTCTTGTTCCCTGGCCCTTTTCTGCAAAACAAACAAAGGAGCCTCCTAGTATAACTGAATTTAGGCCCCTGCCTGTGATCACAGAGTGTCCTCCTCTTGCTGAAACCACTTGCCACAGTCCTCCCTTTGCTCATGTTTCCTGGCACATTCTGTTCCTGACACAAGGAATCAGATGGAGTTGTCACCTTCAAAGATGCTCCTGACATCAGACATAACCCTGAACAGTGGTATAATCAGGCTAACATAATTATACACGCAGGCCCATTAACATTAGGGGATATTAATCAACTTTCTTCGTGCATATCACCTCCCGATATTTGGAGACTGTGTAGGAAAAAGAATAGTGAGGAACCGTCAATGAAGTTGAAGGCTGTGGAGAAGAAAGAAGTATTGAATTTTAGAGGGGAAGCAGGACAATTGCATGAGGACTTATTGGCCCTACACAGAGCTGTTATCAAAACATTTGAGCAAATAGTGCCCCGGAAACAAATTAACTGGGATAAATTAATTACCTGTAGACAGGACGAAGGAGAATCGGTAGAAAAGTACTTTGCAAGGAAGGAAGAGGATTTCTTCTCTTACAGTGGTATGGATCTAGGTACCATAGAAGGGCAAAAAGCCTTGTATTCACACTTTGTTGAAGGACTTTGTTCCCACACTTGACATACAAACATATGAATCAACATGGCCCATGCAGACTGCGGGTCCAATTTTGACTATCGCCAGATATTAGGCTTACAAAAGAAAAGGGTGAAAAGGAAAGAAAATTTAAAAAGATTTAAACACAAAAGTATTAATGCAGCAAGCATTTCCAGAACGAGGCAGGGGGAAGAGGAATGTTGTGATGAATGTATAGAGGGAGAGGGGTAAGTGCTTCTCCAGCAGACACGGGCAGAATAGTGGATGATGGATGCCATTATTGCAAGAGCCCAGATCATTGTATTCAGGAATGTCCCACACGTCCAAGCGGAAGTGGAAGGTATATGGGACGAGGAATAACAAGAGGCAGCGAGAGTCATTTTGATGGTAACAATGTGGAGAACCAGGGCCAAGGACAGTCTAATTATTTTGATCCAAGGTAGGGACAGCAGTATTCTGCTAGGGACTATTATGAAGATCAGCCATATCTAGATTATTATGCAAAATAGGGATGCCCAGGAGAGGGGAAAGGCAGAGTACGAATACCCGTTGAACCCACAGGCCCATATGTGGAACATTGCATTGCTGAAAAGAAGCAGAAGTTCCTTTTAGATACAGGAGCAAACAATACTTCTATTTCCCACAAGCTAGGGCCTTCAATACCCCTCTGTGGAACAATTAACACCTCAGTAGGATCTTCTAATGATCCAGGCTGTAGTCCAGTATCATAGCCCATTTGCTTTCAGATAGCACCCATTTCCTGCATGGCTCAGTTTTTTTTAACAGATAAATGTGCTTTAAATCTTTTGGGCATGGATTTATTGAAACACTTGCATGCAAACATTTACTGCTCGCCAGATGGAGTCTACATCACTTGCTCTGCTGAATCATTCGCTAAATGTTATGTTTCCACCACTAACACTTTACCACCCGAACTTAAGAACGTGGATGAAAGGGTGTGGTCATCAGGTAAAAATGATGTTGTATGTATGGCAGTAGATCCAATTCAAATTCACGTTAAGACCAATGACATACTCCCTCCCAAGGATAGCCCAATACAAAATATCCCACAAATGATTAGTAGGGATAAGGGGAGTGATTAAAGAAACAGCAGGGAGCTCATGAAACAGCCCAATTTTGGCAGTTCAAAAAAAGAGGGATGGCCAAGAAGGCTTGATTATTTAACGGAGAATGGTGGTAGATTTGTGCACTATCAATTGAATTGTGGTGCCCCAGTTCCCAATTATTCCAGATGTGACATCACTGTTTACTATGGTTTCTCCCTCCACACAATGCCTCATGGTTGTGGACTTAAAGAAGGCATTTTTTAGCATTTTCTAGCATTCCAATACATGAAGACAGCCAGTACCTTTTTGCCTTTAGCATAGACGGTCGCTCTTACACATTTTGTAGAGCACCCCAAGGATACACAGAGAGCCCAACCATTTACAGCCAGGCTTAAAAAGCACAATTGGACACTATTACCCCATCTCTAGGCACTGTGTTATTGCAGTACGTTGATGACCTACTTATAGCGGCAGATACCAAGGAAGGGTGTGTGGACTGCACCACATACCTGCTAGAGTTTTTAGCTCCCTTGGGATGTAAGGTTTCCCTAAATAAGCTACAATGTTGTCAGCAGCAGGTCACTTATCTAGGTTATTTATTTGCTAATGCAGAGAAAAGATTGCACCTTCAGCAAATACACATGATACTTAACATGCCAGTAGCCAGCACACCGCATGAGGTTAGAGGATTTGTGACTTCATTCTGTAGACTATGGATTCCAAGCCCTTCTTTGTTAGCTATGCCCTTACTGGAACTTACTACTAACGCTACTCTTTTACCTCTCTCCTGGATTCTATTGCATCAGGAAATCTTTGAAATCTCATATACTAAACCATTTTTTCTGTTTGCGCATGAACTAAAAGGGTGTGCCTTGTCCATACTAACTGAACCACAAGCGGTAAAAGAAAATAGGCCGTGCTTTTACTTTTTGACCCCTCTAGACCTAGTGGCTAAAAGGTTGCCAAATTGTCTGAAGGGGGTAGTGTCTGATGCCCTTTCTGTGGATCAAGCAGAAACCATAGTACTGGGCCATTCTTTAACTGTTTTGTTCCCCATGCAATATATATTCTACTGAACAAAACACAAACACAACATTTAACTAATGCATGGCTCACTAGGTATGAGGTGGCCCTGTTTGCATCCAACATTACTTTGTGAAGATGTAATACCCTGAACCCGGCCACCTTGTTGTCCCTCCCTTCTGATGACCTCAATGTCTTGCATGATTGTATACTAAAAACAGACAAGGAGACAAAGGGACGGGTTTATTTGACTGAACTTCCGTTAGAAAAGCCTGGGGGCATTGTATATGTTGATGGCTATTGTTCCAAACTATCTGATGGTTCTTCCACTGTAGCTTATGCCATAACTAAAATAAAAACAGTTGTGAATTTCCATTCAAGGCGCTACAAATGTACTTTGTAGAGTTGCCTCTCTGTGAGAAATACAAGTATGTTTTGGTAATTGTCTGTATGTTCAGTAAATGGGTAGAGGCATTTCCCTTAAGAGATAACACTGCACTGAGTACAGCCAAAACCCTTGTTAAGGAACATTTTCCAAGATATGGTCTTCCCCGCTTAATATGGGGTTCATTTTGTGAATTAAACAATGGACCTGGTATGACAGGCATTGGCATAAGGCAACCATTTCATGCAATATATCACCCACAGGTGGCAGATTTAGTAAAACGTTGTAATGCCACACTTAAGAATAAATAATCCAAAATAATCCAAAATGTGCATGAGTAGCAACTTAAGCTGGGTGGATGCCTTACCTTTAGCTTTACTCTCTATGAGAAGTGTTGCGCATTTTGGAGTGGGTTTGTCCCCCTAAAAGGTTGTTATGGGCCGCCCAGCCTATGTGTGGGGCTTGCCTCAACCAAATAAACTGTCTGATGTGCCCTATCCTACGCTGATTGACTATTGTAAGGCACTTACTAAAACAATGTCCATTATTCATAAACAGATCAAAGACTGTCTTCCCCATCCCTTGGAGGAGCTGTCTTGCCTGGTGACTGGGTGTTCATCAAGAACTTTCAACTTACCTCTGGTCTGCAACCCAGGAAGAAGGGGCCAGTGCAGGTGCTCCTGGCAATACAACAGCAGTCAATTTTGACAGACATAAAAACTGGATTCATGCCAGTCATGTGAAGAAAGCGCCGTTACCCACCCTGCCACACGAACAGCTTAAGGACGGCTGTGTTGCTGCACTACTTGTCCGTTAGGGAAAAAGGAACTTGGATTGTTTTCTCCAACTACAGTGTGCCCCAAAGACGTTGTAGGACCAACAGTGGGGCCCGCTATAATTTGAGACCAAGAAAACTTCATGAAATTGTCAATGTAAAATTGATTATTTGGGACCACTCTCAGAAGAGAGCAGCTCCCCCAGTGGTCAAGACCGCCGACTTTAAAGGACTACCTGGGGATGAGGTATTTTGGAAACTCCAAAAATATATTTGTCACCTCCACGGATACACTGACCATGCCTCTCCATTTTTTTCCCATGACAAAAGTCAATTGCCCTACAAAAATGAAGTATTACGCCCTAACACAAAATGGTATCGCTCGAGATTGTGCCTTCTATTTTCCTGTTTTTGGATCCTTTTTGGCACATTTGTATTATGTGATATGTATTACCCCTTTCGATAAACCCTACACCTGTACACTTTCTTAATGTTACTATGGCAACTTTACCCTTGACCAGCATTATCACAAAGAAGTAATGAGCAGAAATGTGTTACACTTATGCATCATGCACATAAGATGGTTCAACGCTGCAATTGCTATGTATGCTTGCAGTTTCCTGCCTTTATGGAGGAAGGGCTCCTGCTGCAACAGTTGTCTCTCCCGTTCTTTTCTTCATGTTATGCTTTACACGTGGCTATATTACGTATAGTAACTATAACTATTTTTAAAGTAATAGCCCAGGGAATATCTAATATCCGCTTTGCTTCCCGACCTTTCTCCTTTTCTTTGTATGCTCAGTTACAACAGCAGGTGCTGTGCAACAAAGCCTGTGAATGTGTCATTCTCCCAAATGCTACTTTCCCTTTGTCATATGTTTATACTCCTTTTTTCTCCTGGCTGGCCTTGTGACTGTGGCAGCCCCAGTTGTACCTACTACACAGCTATTGGATAATAACCCTCATTAATTTTTCATCCCTTCCCTGCATTCCCGGGCCTCCAACATAATAGGGGCCTTTTGTATTTAGAACAATGGTTTATAGTTCCTAGGATATAGCACCAACTGCAACATGACATTCGCCATTCCCAGAGATGATACTGATGTTGCCTTTTAGGTTGGCAACTCAGTGTATTGGAGTGGCCGTTGCCATTAAGGATTTGTATTTCCAGCTGTATCTATTAGACCCCCTGTTGTACACAACTCTACCAGGCAATCGCAGAACTGTTATTCAGGACGATATTGGTGCACAGGCATTTGGCAATTTAATTAAAGCAATCATTCCCTGGTATGGCCCTTCCATAAACTCTAGAGACATCTGTCGCCTGGCTAGATCATTAGAAGCAACTATTATTGATACCACTGAAATATTGAGTAATATCACTGTAGAATTACAGGCGGTATGCCTTGTGGTCCTTCAAAATAGGATGGTTTTAGATATTATTCTTGCAAAAAAGGGAGGCGTATGCAAAATCCTACAAGCAGATTGCTTTGTTTATGTGCCCGACACCTCCCCTTCTGTTCACAAAGCAATGAAGAAGCTGCATGGTATTTCTGAACAGGACCACATGACCACTGGCACATGGGATCCTACCAGCTCCTTTTGGTCCATCATCAGCTCTTTTGGCTGGAAAAAGTGGTGCCTTCCTAATGATTGTCCTCTTATTATTGTTAGGGGCTTGTTATCTTCTACATTGTCTACCTGTTTGCTGCCAGGCACTTGCCCGGTTGCTCAAACCTCCTGTTTCATCTGTATCAGTAAGTATTGCATTGATATTGCAAGATGTAGCAATACAAGAAATAATGGCTATTGACATTAGTCGTGAGTCTCCCTTCTCTTCCCAACCTGTATATCAGAACTCGCGCTTCTAAGATTCCA
Organism: Ambystoma mexicanum; assembly: GCF_040938575.1. Taxonomy (NCBI): domain Eukaryota; kingdom Metazoa; phylum Chordata; class Amphibia; order Caudata; family Ambystomatidae; genus Ambystoma; species Ambystoma mexicanum. Next base: position 301,992,859 of record NC_090935.1, on the reverse strand, counting down.
CATATAATAGAACTGATGTTCAAAGGAACGCTTGTGGAAATATATATTGAATGAACACAATTTTTCATTCCCTTTTCTATGTCAAAATGTTGCACGTCGGTTTTGCCGTGGCCCAGAGACAACAACCCAAACAACCTCTGTGTGTGTTAAGTTGCAGGCACTGCTCTCAAGCTAGGAAATAGCCTGCGATCAAAATAGCACACCCAAATACCAGCTGGTGGTGATCTTCCCCCGTGACCTTAGAATAAGGATAGAAAAAGGGACACACATGTTGAGCCTCCCCCTGCATGTCCATTTATTATTCACTATAATTACTCACCAAACTTTCTGTTCACCCTGTCAGTGATTTACCTGTCAAGGATCCTGTGTTATTTACTTGACATGCTAACGCAGCTGAAAAAATAGTACATAAAGATTATAAGTCAGAGAGCACTAGCAAAACATATGTTGTTGCCTCTTTCCGCTCAAGTGCTTTGTTGATGCTAAATACATGTATCTATGTTACTATCTTATTCTGTGAAGGTGTCTCAATCTTGCTTAATATTCCAGGCGGGAGAACCGAGAGGCTCCTTCTTTAAGCTAATTTGCACCTTTTAGCAACACCTTTCACAAATACAATAAAAGAACAACAAAAACAACAGGACAACTAAATAACAAGTAACAGCATATATCTTCCATGTGAACAATCATCACATTTCAGTATCAAAAATGTTGTTTAAAAATCTGCAGAGATTTAAAACTAATGAAACACTCACTCCACAAATCAAGATGTTCCATAGACTTTCACCAGCATCCTCAGAGCACATATAAATTAGTTCTTTGAAATAACAGTGCCTCAGTTTAGTAAAACATAGACAATAAATTACCAGATATTTTAAACATTCCTGGGTCACATTGTATGGGCACTATCAATAGGTCCTTTTCTCCATCAAAATACCCATCCTTGCACCCAATCTAACAACGGCAATTGATACATTTACATTTCATATATAAATATCTCAATTTCTAACATGGAAAAAGATACAGATATTTTGAGAGCTTTTCCCTTTTAAAAAAAAATATTTTAAACTTTGTTTAAAGCACTTGGACATTACAGAGAAGGGCGAGCAAGAGGCTACATTCAACAATCACAGTATGAGTACCAACAGTTGGTGTACAGGAATGACGTCCATGCATAGAAGACATTGCATCTGGTTACTCAGTAAACAAATAAATAAACAATTAGTACATAATTCAGGTATGGTTGCTGATGGGAGAGGCAGACACTGATGACCAATCGACATATCACTGGTGTATATAGAGGAGAGGTAAGAACGGAATGGGGACCAGATACATCTGGGCTGGAATGTTGGGGGTAGCTGAGCCACCAGGCCTCTTCAGTGTCTGAGGCCCAGGTTACGGCATCAAGCCACTGTGTATGTGTAGGACTCTTTATCATCTGTTAAACAGTCCGCACATTAAGAGTTAAAATCACCTGCGATTAAGATGTTATTTTAATGAGCATTTCCCAACCAATTGATTAAAACATAATTAATCGAGTTGCGAGACGCATGCAGAGACCCGCCTGTCTCCTGGAGTCTCGGCCAAGGCCGTGAAGGTCATGGAATAGACAACTCAGTGGGGACGGGTGATAACGTGATAATGTGATCCAGGATGTTAGACATTGTGGAGCAGACCTCCCCCAGAATCGGGTAAGGGATGAGCATGACCAGAGCATATGGATGTAAGTTGCTTTCCTGGAGCCGCACCTGGGGCACCTGGGGGAATGATATGGCGATATGCGGTGCAACCTGAGAGGAGTGTAGTGAAACCTGTGTAAGATTTTGAATTGAAGTAGTTTGAAGCATGAATTAAAGGACACTTCATGGGTGCGAGTACACATACATCTCCAGAGTTGATCGGTGATGCCAGTCTCTAGGTCCTCTGCCCAAGAGCGTTTAAGTTTATCAAACGGTGGAATGGACTTGGATTGTTGGTGTCCATGAGTTCAGCGAGAATAGGATCATCAGGGGGAATGGTGGGTAAACTTGGGTAGCTCCTCTTAATGCATCGGCGGAGGCCTGAGTATTGGAGCCATACAATACCTTCGCACGGCCTTGAGTAGTCCACCCATTCCAGTTGTCTTGATCAAAAACATCGCGGATGGATTCCAACCCTGACTCTGCCTAGAGGTGCACTATAGGGGATGGAATGGAGGGGAAATTCCAAAGAGGAAGAGAGCTGTGAAAGGGGCAAGGCACGTTAGACAGCACCCACATTTTAGATAAAGCCAGAAACGTAATGCATACCGGATCCAGTAGACTGCAGACACATCTGAAAAGTCAAAACAGCATGATCACTAACACCCTTAAAACTAGTCTTGAGTTTCAAGCACTTGGGCTTGAGATTATTGGATAAAATACATGGGCCCTCATTACGACCCTTGCGGAAAGTGACTGACCGGAGCGCCACAGCGTAAATAGCGTTTCCGCCATTGCACGAAGGAGCAAAGTGCGGGCCAATCCGACCCATCGGGCACGAGCACCACGCCACGGCGGAAGTGCAAAGTCCGCGATGGCGGAAATGACCCCAAAACGGCCCACACCGCCGCCGTACGGCGCCCTAGGTGCCATACCGCCACCCCTCTTAGCGGTCACCGCAGTGTGCGCCTACCGGAAAGTACGGTGACCGGAAATATACGGAAACGGAAGTAAAAACATGGGCCCGGAACGGGAAACATCCCGCCGTACACCTATAAAACCACTAAAACCACACAACCACTAAAATCACTACCCTGAAACACACCCCAACCCGTCACCCACCCTAGCGAAATCAAGAAAAATGGGAAAAGTAGCGAAGAAAGCGTGCGACCGCAAGCGGCAGGTCCACTTCTCCCGTGAGGAACTCACCGTGCTAACAGAGACCCTCCAGGAGAATGCTGCCGTCGTCTTCTCCACGCAAATGACCAGAACGGCACTTGCAAACAAGAAGACCATATGGGCTCTGGTGGCACAGCAGGTAAGTGCGGTGGGGACCGCACCCCGCACCCCACAGCAATGCCGCAAGCGATGGGACGACCTGCGGATACGCGTCCGCAGCATACTCTCTGCCAACCGCAACATTGCCACAGCCACCGGGGGAGGTCCTGAATCACCCATCAAGTTGACCCCCTGGGAAGAAATCTGTGCCTCCACCATCGGAATGGAGAGCATAGAGGGAGTCGGAGGGATGGAGAAAGGAGTGCAGACATCCGAAGATTCAGGTAGGTGGGCCCGATAAAACAATGCCAAATCCACACAGTCCATCCATGTGAAGTACCATGCGTCCACATAGTGCAACAGAAACACATGTCCAGGAGAACGTCCACACACATCGGCCTGATAGCGCACGTTAAAACCCACAATAAATACATAAATAATTAAAAACCCCTAATACACGCACTACACGTGCAGCAGGCACACCCTAACTGCAGGCTGCCAAACAACTGCACCCTCACTCCACACACAAATTAAAGCACCTCCAAGGCCCCGACCCAAATCACCCTCAGGTACCACCCCAAAGCATGTGAAACAATGCCATTCCAATTCCTACAGACCCATCAATAACCCTCACCCTCCTTTACTCCACCACAGGGTCCGATCCAAACGACGAGCTACAGGACACCCCTACCAGCACACCTGCAAAGAGGGCCAAGACCAACGGCCAGAGACCCTCCACCTCAGCTGCACGCATCAAGACACGGCAGCAGCACAAATCAGGTGGCAGCACAGAGGAGGGAACATCAACAGGCACCCCAGCAGCCAGCATGCCCACAACACCACCACCACAGGTCCCCCCAATGGATGCCACAGAAGGCACTGCCTCTGGTGGCAGCAGCACCATAGGTGACACCCCATTGATGGCAGCATGCTCGGACACAGAAAACGGGGATGTCGAAGTCAGATCCATCCATGACCTGTCCCAATCCCCCTGTCTGTCCCATCCCGTACAACATGAGGATACCACGCAGGGGCACAAGACGACGACTGGCCATCCCCCACAAGCCCTGTGGCAAGGCAACATGAGGACAACAGCCCCTCTGTGGCACCCCCGCAAATGGCCATGGCCCAGCAGAGGCAACAGTCCCTCGACCAGTTAATCGTACAACAGCAGCAACTGGCCACACTCCTCAAGGACCATGCCGATGAATGTGGGGGCACTAAGGCAGACATAGAAACATCAACTGAGACACTTAGGGCAGAAATGGAGAGAGGTACAGAGACGCTAAGGGCACAAATGGAGAGTAGCACCGAGAGCCTGAGAGTCCAAATGGAGAGTAGCACCGAGAGCCTGAGAGTCCAAATGGAGAGTAGCACAGAGAGCCTGAGAGTCCAAATGGAGAGAAGCACCGAGAGCCTGAGGGGGGAACTGCATGCGACGTCCAAAGACGTATGTGCCGAACTTGCCGCAGTGCGCCGTGTGCTCACTGAGCTCTCGCAAACCCTTAGGGACATGCATGGACGTGAGCAGGCAGACACATCATCCGTTGCAAGTTCCGTCCAGGGCAGCCCCCAACGTAGATCTGGAAGGAACCTGCGCTCCACAGGCAGGGGTGCCCCTGATACCCGCAGAGGGGGCTTGCAATAGCGACAGCCCACTGACAATGAGCATCTTTGGACACTGGTGTTCGGGGGGGAGGTAGGAGGGTGGAGGGGGTGTGTTGGGCTCACTTGGGTGGCGGGTCGATAGGGTGTTCAACATGACATCACATATGCCATAAAAAGTGCACGATCAACCAATGAGATGTGTGGACATTGATCTGTGTGTACTAGGCCATCATAGGCGTACAGTCCATATTGTGCATGTCCCAGACACACGCAGTGCCACGAGTCCCGTGTCCATGTATCAGCCACCAGGCGTGAGTGCTAGAAGCATACATCAATGAGATGCTGACGAATGTCACGGGCCTCCGGTGCCTCGCAGACTCCATGAGGTGCTGCCACATCCCCACCCTCATCATGACCATCATCAGGTGCTTGCAGTTCTGCGTCAGGGGGCATGGGCACATTTCTACGTACGCACATGTTGTGGAGCATGACACATGCCATGACCATCCTTGCAACCTTCTCATGGCGGTACAGGAGTGCCCCGCCAGACCTGCTGAGGCAGCGGAAACGAGTCTTCAGTAGGCCGAATGCCTGTTCAATGACTACACGGGTACGTGAGTGGGCATGGTTGTAGTCCTCCTCATGCTGGTCCCGTGGGTTCCGGACTGGTGTGAGGAGCCATCTCTTCAGTGGATATCCAGCATCACCTGTATGTGGACGAGAAACATATGATGTGGAATGCCATTGATACGTACGCACACCCCCCCCCTTCCTGCCAGGTCATTGCCAATTCACATACCCCACATAATCATGCATGTAATGAGACTCACCGAGTAGCCAGGATCTGTTCCCTGCGTGTCGCTCCATGTAGCGTGGTATTGTAGAGTTCCTCAAGACCATAGAATCATGGGTTGATCCAGGGAATCGGGCACAACAATGTGTAATGATCCTGTTGGAGTCACACACCATTTGTACATTCAGGGAATGAAATTGTTTTCGGTTGCGGTACTGGGCCTCCATGGCATGTGGGACGACCAATTCCACATGGGTGCAGTCGATGGCACCAATGCAACCCGGTATGCCGGCAAGTGCATGGAATCCCACTTTTGTGTTGGTAATTTCCTGCTCCGAGCGTGGTAGAGAGATGTAGTCGTCTGCGTGCTGCAGGAGGGCATCGAGCACTTGAAATAGTGTCCGTGAGAACAGCGGCTGAGAAATGCCATGCAACTGTCCGACTGTGTGCTGGTAGGTGCCTGTGGCCAGGAAGTGGAGTACAGACACCACCTTCAGTAGGGGTGGGATGGCGGTTGGGCTATCTATCATGCTGACAAGGTCAGCCTGTGTCATGCCCACAATGGCGGCTATGGTGTCCCGGTCCAGACGGTAGAGGGTGTGGATCTGCTCATCAGTGAGGTTGAACGGATGTGCTCGGAGGCGTGGGATTGCGGGCTGCCTGCGTGGTGGTAGTGGCTGTGCTGGTGGGCCTTGCTGGCCCTGCCTTGGCCTCCTCCTCCTCCTGCGTCTCCTCCGTGCGGCTGGTTGTAGTTGGTGTTCGTCTTCTTCTTGGAGTTGGAGCACTTGCAGTGCTATCAGGTCCCCCAGGGCCAACATCGCGAGTCCTGCCGGTAGCATTTCGGTGTGGTTGTGGGAGGAGACTGGCTGTGCAATTTATGTGTTTTCAGGCTGTATGGCCTCCACCTGTGGTGATTAATTCCACCTGTGCAAACTGCTCTCCCCTTTGGCCGAGCACGTCCCGCGCACAACGCTGCAATTCGGGGAATGGCATCTTGCTATTGCAATCATGTATTTGTACCCGATGGCCGTGTAAGATTGGTTGATATGTTCATTCTGCTGTGGTCCCATTGTTTCACATACTATCTGTGCAGTCGCGAACAGACTTGTGAAGGGTCAGTGGAACGTAGTACTCGAGTAACGGTGGGCCGTCATGCATCACTGTACCGAGTTGCAACGACGGGCGGGGCGTCCCATTTGTGGGTGAAGGCAGTTGCCATTTTCACACACAGCCGCACTTGATGGAATAATTAGTGATTTCAAACGGCCACAGATGCCTTTTCGACGTGATGTTGCAAATGAGGAATTCGAAGGGCGGCGCTTTCGGTTTCCAGCTAGCGGCGAGGAGATGCCCACAGGTCTGACTGCAAATATAACGTTCTATTGTTCAATGTCCTTGAGACAGGGCCCATGGCGAGGAAGCAATGATTGATATGAATAGTTTGGGATGCGCAATAGCTACGTGGGCGATGAGGCCGGCCGTTCCCAAATACATGTTACTTCACAACACTGGAATTACGGGCTGGGGCACTGTGGATTTTGCAGGCTGCATAACGCACAGACTCAATGGATGTTTCTAATGTTATGTGAGTAATTATTCAGGCGTTTTGATCCCGGGATGAGGGAATGATGAATGGATGCATGGGCAGGTGATTTGATACAGAGTTTGCCATGTACAGGGCTTCTTGGGATCTATCCGCCTCCCCTACGCTATGTGATGCAGGGCTGCCATAGTGGGACCATCGTCTATCTGGCCTTGTTGAGCCCTCCCTGTCTCGACGCGCCCTCAGACACTTGTGTCCATGCACGTTGACATTCCCATCTGATGGATTCTGTTTTGACAGACGCATGCACAGGTACACTCGTTTGTGATGGTGTTTGCACCTCGATATAGATGGTTATGAGTCGCAAGTGGTTTTGGGGTGGTGATGATCCTTTGGAGTGGGCTAGCATGCATATGGCTGTGGATTTCGTGTGATCATTGAAGTGAGTTGTTGGAATGTAGTTCTGATGGCCATTCTGTTCTTTTTCTTTTCTTTTGGTTGACAGGTATCTCCTCCCCTTTTGCCACTGCCATCTGTATGCCACTCCTGCAGATGGGTTTTACTCCCGACACCTGCTGCTTCGTGTTAATCAGTGGAGCAGCATTACGATCTTATGGGACGATCGCCAATGGCCCACATGCCCTTACGCAGTACTGGTGGCTCGGAGCAACATTTCGGCCTTTCAGCTGGACTAGTGCCTCCCCATTGGGACGGCCCTGCGGTTCTGTGCGCTTCCATGTTGCCTTTTCGTACGTGAATGTGGCTCTGTGTACCATGGGGGAACAGGGCGACACACAAGTAGTGGCTGGTCATTTCTTGCGGATGCAGCCCACAATGGTGATTGGTGTTTTGGAGTTCATGGCCTGATGGCTGTATGGGCTTGGTGACTTTGATGTGCATAAAATTTCTATTCTGATTTGGCCCGTGTAGCGTTTTTCTTTGCAAGTGATGTGGCATATGCCTATTTGGGGGGCGATGTATTGTGAGGAGATCTGCATTGGGTTCCAGCTTCGGAGTTTAGTTGCGTGGTACTGTACTGGGCGCGTTTGCCTACTAAGCCCGTGAGGTCAGGGATGGGGGCTGCCAATATGACAGTTTGAATGTTGTCATGCTCAGGGGCGGGGGATTGGGTTTTGTGTAACAGATGCCGGTCAGCCAGGTGGACTGGTGGAATGATGTGATTCTAGGAATATTGCTGGTCACAGGTGCCTGTGTTTGCGTGCGTTTCTTGGTAGGGGACTGTGGTCATGTCCATTGGGATGGCTTCTGTATTCGTGCCATCTGTGCCCTGCAGCTCCCATTGGCCCCTCTTGTGTTTCTTTTGTTCGTTGCCATGCATGGGTGACTTGTACATTTCAATGGTTGCATTGTGACTTCATTGCACCTACGGGGAGTTGTACTTTGTGGGCAGGGAGCGGTGTACAGGCACTCAGTGGGGCCGTTTACGGTTGATTCGCGATGCCGTACTTCTCACCATGGCGGAATGGTACATTACGCCATGCCTGATGGCGTTAGGTACATGTCCGCTAGGGTCGGAATTGGCGTACCCTTGCGCCATGGTGGTGTTTGCGGTTTCGCATGGCGCGCGCGCGCGTGCTTGGTGCAGTTAGCGTTGGCGTTCACTACGGTGTCGCTAATGGCTTCGTACTTTGCGGTGACGGGTCATAGTCGCACCGAGCGCTATTCGATGGCGGTATTGCATTTCCGCCATCGTTTTCCGATTTCCGCAAGGGTCGTAATGAGGGCCATGGTCTATCCAGGATGATGAAGTGCCTCTTTTCCAGGTCGTGACCAATGGCTGTTGTACTCCGTCTGTTGGTATCAAAAGAGATATATCCGACGAAGCCAGAAAATTCATCCACAGGACAGCGGGATATTTAATCGCTGTATTTCCACTGTTAACGAAATCAAAACATGGGAACTCTTTATCATCTGTTAAACAGTCCGCACATTAAGAGTTAAAATCACCTGCGATTAAGATGTTATTTTGATGAGCATTTCTCAACCAATTGATTAAAACATAATTAATTTGTGGCTGGAGGTACATAATACAGTTTGTCATCGGATTAAAATAAACATGAGCATTAATTACCTTATATACTCCTATCACAGGTGTTAGCTCACAGACCCTGTCATTGCTTGTCTGGTAACACTGACAGTATCTGTAACAGCAATTGTGTGTGAGGAGCTTGCCGACTTTCTTTGTAATTATAAGGAGCTTCTAAATGCTTACCCCACATTCCTTTTCATATATTGGTATTGTGGTCCACTTGCACAACCTGGGGTTAGCGTGCATGTTTCTTGGTTCTTGAGTGCATGTTGTTTGATACATATTGCTCACTGTTTGATCTTGTGCACATTTCCATGGCCATATCCATTGCATTTGCCTTCCAGTGACAGCTATGCTTCTCACTGGCATGCAAGTAATAATGCATGGAAAGGAATGAGAATACATGGTATCCATCTAGGGGTGGAGGTCCAGGGCCCAGTGGGAAGTACATGCCTTCGATGACGTTTAACGAAAATCTGTCCCTGTGGCCAAAGACGATGCTGAAATCTGGGCCTATACACTATGTCGTGGAGTGACTGTAGGGAACATTCCTTCCTTAGAAGCCTCCTTTCATTCTCGAAGCAAACTCTGAGCAGTCATTGTGTCTGAATACTCTGGTGTGTCCTTTGGGATAACAGGGAGGATAATTATAATTATAATTGTTCTCTCATAACTCGCTTGATAGCAGATATTGGTTTAAAAGCGAGGATAGTGTACACCAAATCACTTTGAAAGGCTTTGATGCTTGTATGAATATCCCGTGGTTGGCCTGGATGAAGAAGTTGTATGTTTTGGTTTTTGGAACCGTGTGGGATGTGTCAACTCAAATGATAACAAAAGAATCGAGTTCACCACCACAGGCCAGATTAGCATGTGGAATTTCCATTTGTACAGACACAAATCTTAAACCGCACATTTCTATAAATTAATAGGAGCCTCAAGTAATATCAACTTTGTATTAATGAAGAAAAAGTAAGCACAAGCACTGTCGCTGATTAGATGAAATCTGTGTTGGCTTTTGCTAAAGTTAAATAAAAGAAAAGGCACTGCTTTTCGAAAGGTAAATTCACAAATCGTTTGACAAAAAACGTTAGCATTTTATCTCCAGTTCAGTTTCATCTATGCTATTGAAAGGTATTTAAAAGCCTACTTCGATTTAACTGTGTTGATAACTCCTAAGTTAAAGGCTTTCATTTCACACAGGACCAGCCTGTACATTGCAAGTTGGAATCCGGAGCAGAGCCAGCTCTGCTTTCCCTCCTAATGAGGCCAATGGCGCTATTAACGAACACTTCATTAATGTGCCCGAAAGTGATTTTCAATTGAGTCATTCCCAGGGTCATTTCACCAAAATGCCAGGGGTAGTGGAAGTGACATCACACGACCCTTGACCCCTGATGATATCACAGGATGTGATATAATGTGACCCCGCCCCAAGTGACATCACAGGAAGTGATGACAAATGACCTTTAGATTTTTTAGACGCATCTAGCACCAGTGTTGCCAGATGCTCTAATTTAAGCCAGCTATAAGAACCCAGGCACAGAGGAAGGCAGGATTTGTCCACGATTACACATTTGGGGAATGCCATTTTCCAGATTCAATGTGGGGTCTATATGTAAAAAATACATAATGCAGTATTTCTAACAGGGAAACTGAAATCTGTAACGCAGGCTACAACTAGTGTATGAAACATCTATAGATCAATGGACACAGAAGTATGTGTTATCTGTGGCATTGCTGTGTTAAACAAGTCAAAAAAGCACTAACCTGGGGAGGCGTGCACTGCTGTTTAACCAGGAGAAAAATGCTGCATTAAATCATTGACCAGGATTTAGTATCAACAATATGCCCTGATTATAAATGTATATATGATTCAGCTACCACTACCATAGAAGAAACCTATTAGACTGGTCTGCATGCATAGAGGGGAGTGCACCTGATAATATTATCTTTGCTGCAGTATATTACCTGGGAAAGTTTCTTTCAATATACCAAAAAGCCCACTATAGTTTTTATTATCTAAACGTAACACTGGGTGCCAACAGACTTTAAAAAAAACACCAATTAATGTAATATCATTGCTGCACACATAAATTCATAGCACCACACAGCTATTTAAAATTGAAAACACCCACAAGTTGCTTCTCACCCAGGGACTTTAAGGCGCATACTGTACACTACCCCTATGTCAGACCCAGTGGTGCCCAATGACGTAGCACAAAATTAGGCAGCTCCCCTCCGAGCCATGCTGTGGGACAACCCCCCCCCAAGCTCCTTAACAAAGCACAGGGCATGCCACACCCCGAAGCACAGGGCACACCACACCCCGGACCGGTCCAGACCACCACGTGTGTGGAATGTCCATGATGAATATGCCGCTGCAAGGGCATGCACTTCTGCAAGTGAAAGAAGTAAATATGCTTTTCAATCAAAGCTTAAAACTTAAACGTAACATAGAGAGAAGGGGGCTGTGCTGGTCCACAAATATACCAGCCACCACTGGTGGCTCGTGAGTTGTGTTTTTTGGAGGGTGTAAATATTTGCTACAAGTATGTGATTGCGACTGAGCATAGCGAGGGAGCCCGAACTAACGAAAATGGGATGGGGGGTAAGTGGGGATTCATCACCCTCCCCAGAGTAACAGGGTAATTCATAGAATCCAGCGCACAAGTAGCGCACGCGGCTGGCGCACAGCGTGCGCCTGCGATAGTCTGCGCCAGGCACGTGCGCTAAAACTGATTTCCGCGCACAGCGTATTCATGGATTTCATGCTCCCAAACCAGCCGTGGCGCAGAGAATCGCAGCGAGCCTGCAGCAGCGCCAGTAACGCCCCCAAGAACGCCCTCGCGCAAGGAAAAGCCATCAAAATCGCTAAATCATCGCTAAGGGCTGCGCTAACCCTGGACCACTTCACAGGGCAGGCAAACAAGGAAAGCAAAACGGGCAATCTTCAAATCAGGAGTACGCGGGAAGTTCTACACGCGACTAGGCAGGGAACGTGAATTACAGGGGTACGCGGGAATTATCACACGCGAACAGCCAGGGAACGCGTATTACAGGGGTACGCGTGAAGTAGAACACGCGATAGGCCAGGGAACGTGTATTACAGGGGTACGCGTGAAGTAGAACACGCGATAGGCCAGGGAACGTGTATTACAGGGGTACGCGGGAATTATCACACGCGAACAGCCAGGGTGCGTGTATTACAGGGGTAGCGGGAAGTTCAACACGCGATTGGCCAGGGTACGTGTATTACAGGGGTACGCGTGAAGTAGAACACGCGATAGGCCAGGGAACGTGTATTACAGGGGTACGCGGGAATTATCACACGCGAACAGCCAGGGTGCGTGTATTACAGGGGTAGCGGGAAGTTCAACACGCGATTGGCCAGGGAACGTGTATTACAGGGGTACGCGTGAAGTAGAACACGCGATAGGCCAGGGAACATGTATCACAGGGGTACGCGGGAATTATCACACGCGAACAGCCAGGGTGCGTGTATTACAGGGGTAGCGGGAAGTTCAACACGCGATTGGCCAGGGTACGTGTATTACAGGGGTGCGTGGGAATTATCACACGCGAATAGGCTGGGTGGGCCCTCACAGGTGTACCCTGTACACCCTCCACGGCCCCTGCAGGCAGCCCACAAAACAGGGGACTACCCTGCACACCTGATCATGTCCCCCTGCACCCCCATCCACCAGGGGCACCCTCCACCAGGCCCCCACCCATGTCTCCCACCACCCCCACCCCCCAGCAGTGCAGGGGCACCTGCCAGCAGGCCCCCACCCATGTCTACCACCACCCCCACCCCCCATCCACCAGGGGCACCCTCCACCAGGCCCCCACCCATGTCTCCCACCACCCCCACCCACCAGCACTGTGGGGCACGTGGCCAGCAGGCAGTCAGGCAGCAGCAGATGGCAGGTGGGAGCGTGCTCAGGGCTCTGGGGGACTGTAATTTGGCCTCCTGGCCAGGAGCGTGGTCTTTCGTGTTTGAACGCGTGGACAGCCTGATAGGGAGTGATTTTGCACGTGAAAACCCCACACTCAGCGAATCGCGCGAAAACCCGTCACCAGCATATGTGCGTCTATAGTTACCTGCACGGGCAGTGTCAAAGCGTGTGATTGGTGAAAATGGATCTACACGCAGGAGTGACAAAGCGTGTGATTGGTGAAAAGTGAGCTACACGCAGGAGTGTCAAAGCGTGTGATTGGTGAAAAAGGATCCACACGCAGAAGTGACAAAGCGTGTGATTGGTGAACATGGGCCAAGCACGTACACGCCGTAAGTGACGCTGTACGTGTGGGCCTGTATATAAGGTAGTGTAGAACACCATTTCCCTGTACGTGCTTTTCGTGGAGAGCGAGTGGGTGAATTCTGTACTTCTTGTCGTTTCACACGCGATTTACTTCACGGCGTTTCCAGTTCGTACTCCCTGTTACCTCTGACAGCTTTTTCTCTTTTTCCTCTTGTACTGGTTTACCTGGGCCTGTTCCCTCAAACAGTGTCCCCTTCTACTGTTGTCCTGTCTCCTCAGACAGCGTACACATCTTCTTTTGGCGGGGGTGTTGCCAACCAAACGCGCTCATTTTTCACGCTCTTTTACCTGGCAGACGGTGAGTCACGCACGTATCTAACTTCTGTGCTTGCCCCGTGTGTAGCCTACCCCTTCAGAGGTCATTCTAGGCTGCGTGTGACACGCATACGTTCATTGTGTTACTGGATGCCACAGCGTAGTGCAGGGTTTTCCATCAGCACACGTGGTCTAGGAGGGGTATTGTGCACGTTCCTTAACTTTTCTGGGGTGCCTGTGCGTTGCGTGACCCGTCATCTTTCCCCAGGGGTGTCATATAGCCTTGCCACTGCACTAGGGTACGAATACCATCTGGTACCCAACCCCTTTGACACCCAATTGCCCAGGACAATTGTGCACACCGACTCCCATACGCACAATAACATCAGTGCCATGGTTGGGAGGCGTGCAAGCCGTAAGGGTGGCAAAGGTGGCCGAGCCACACGTGGTGGCCGTGGAGGATCCACTAGGGGACGTGGTTGTGACTTGCAGGGTGCCCCTGTCCCCCCCAGTCTGGAGGACCAGTCAGGGACACCCATGCCCCCCCCCCCAGTTGAGGGTCATGTGGCTGATACCAACCCTGATCAGCCCTTGTCGGACCAGCCCATTGTGGCACCAGACCTGTCCGAGGGTGATCCCATCGCTGACATCCAGGTCAGCAGGTCCACTGCACGTGCACCGGTGCACATTGGTGTCATCAGGGCACGCGCATCTATGCCAGATAGGTCATCTGCTGGCCCCCGTAGCCAGGGTGTGGCTCCATCCACCCCACCTCTCATACACCCTGCCAAGACTGTGTCGGTCCTAGTTCATGCACCTCAGATCAGGCCTGACCCCATCCCACTACCCCCAATGCCTGCACCTCCTCCCATGCTGAGTGTGCAATCCCACACACCCAGTACTGAGTCCACCACGGCTCCTGCCCCTAGTGTCCACAGCGGCGTAGGACACTCTGGATCCCCACCCCCTTCCAAGTGCAAGAGGAAGAGTGCACGTCCGGCACAGGCTGATGCCCCAGGCACGGCTGCACAGTCCGGCCCATCAAGGAAGCCAAGCTTCACAGACGCCGAACTGAATGCACTTGTTCAGTATGTGTCAGATCATGATAGGGAAATGGTCATCGTTGCAGGGTCCAAGACCACACATGCCAGACGCCAGGCACACTGGCAGACCATTGCTGACAGAATAAGTGCCCTTGGAGTAGTGAGGCGCACAGCTAGTGATTGCCAGAAGCGCTGGAATGACCTTAAGCGCAGGGCAAAGGATAAGCTGGCCTCAAGTCATGCCGCAACCTTGGTGACTGGAGGTGGGTCCCCAGCACAGGAAATAGAACTCACACCACACGAGTCCGTAGCTGGATCCTACGTCACCGAGGGACAACTCCAAGGTGTGGGAGATCTCCCTGATTACGAGGCATCATCCGGTGAGTGCACATGCATGTGTGTATTATCCATGTGCATGGTGTGTGTGTGAAGCATTCATGTTGGGTGCCTGTCAAGGGGGTGTGTGGCAGAGTTGATAGTGGCACCCATGTGCCTCATCCAGTATGTTCAGTGCAACACCATCTGCCCACAGCACTATCCCAACTGGCAACAGTGCACATATGGCCCTACACCATGGAAGTTGCCCTTGAATTGTCATTTTGTCACTACATTGTTGCTCATACTCCCCTGTCTATTCATCTGATGTCTTACATACCATTCCTATACTTTCCCCCAGCCAATCAAGTTTCATCTTCACATGCCTGACATGCAATGATACCACATGCTAATGCGTCCTCTGTATATAAATGCCAACCAACATGCTGTCATACTGTGGATGTTGCCTTGACATCCACCTCCTACCTGTGTGCTTTGGTACCGTCTGGTTTCGAGCCCCATTCCCTCACACTCCATGCTGCTCTTCATGGTCTATCTTCCCTGACTTGTACAGTTCAGACCATCGTGCCCTACTCACGACACCTGCTTGCTAACAGTCAAATGAGGGCACCCTGCCCTCCAATGCGACCCACCCTATTGCTGACAAGTGCATCTGAGCCTACTCAAAGCTAACTCTCACTGACATCTGCTCATACATGCCTTTGCCTGTCCCATAGACCCTTCACATGGTCCCTGTCCTCTCTCCTTGCTCCTCTTCCACCATCAATGGTGGGACCCGTTGGGGTGTACTCCTGGCCTCCTTCCAATCCTCAGAGGCCACATTTGATGTGCATGGTAATGGGAGCATCTCAGTCCAAGGCCCTTAGGCCAACCTCATTCTCCTTGAGAAATGCTACCCACATCTCATCAACTTCCTTTCCTCTCCTGCTGTCCCCCCTCCTCTCTCCTCATCAATCCTGCACTGCCTCCCTGCACCCTCCCATGATCCTTCTCCGCCTCCCACTCCAACTCCTACACATGCTGCACCTCTGATCTCTAGCACTCCCCGTAAGTCCTCCAAGGCTGCCAACCTCCTCCACAATTACACTCCTTTCACTGCGGCTGCATCAGGCATTCCTCCGATATCTGTCACTTACATGAGGTTATGCACCTTGACATCCTTGGTCTCATGGAAACATGTCTGACGGCCAGCTCTGTCTGCATCCTTCACACACTCCTACCTGATGTTCAGGAGACCCTCTCCCTGGCCCGCCACTACTGTGCAGGGGGGGTGTGCCCTTGGCTTCCCTGAGGGTATTCCTGCCACTGTCACTCCTACTTAGACCTACTCCACTCTGGAATGGCTTGTGTGACGTCTCTCTCTACCACACCTTGACATTCACAAACTGTGCGTACTGTGTCTGGGAAAACTGGTCAAATGTACTACTTCCTTTCTGAGTGTCCTCACCTCTCCTCCTCACTCATGTCCCCAGACACAGAAATCCTCTTCCTTGGTGCTGTACGCATCCACCTGCATGCTTGTTGACCCCCCCACGTGACCTTTCTGTGACCTCAGCAACTCCCTCTCACCCTCTAGACTCCCGTCTGTCCCTACTCATTCTGCAGGGCACACTCTTGATGCTCTGATCTCATCTGACTTTCCCCTCTCCGTCCATCTCTGCACTCCTCTCTCCTGGAGTGATCACATTCTCCTCTCCTCCCAGCTCACCCTCACCACCCCACAGGCAAAGCCACCCTCACCACTGTCACACACCTTCTTGGTATTCCAACCCATGAAGTGTGTGTCAGTCGAGGCTCATGCTGCCAAGATCTCCCCCCCATCCAGCTCCCCCTTAGGCTCACTCCCATCCTGACAGGGCCCACTCCATGCTCCACTCTATGTCAGGTACACTGGATGTCTTTGCCACGGTCATGACCACCTGTCTGAAGCCCCATGCCAATGCAGAGTCCTGGCATGACTCGGATCTTGTGAACCCAGACCACAGGTGCCGGGTGGCAGAGAGGGAATGTCCTGCATCATGCTCATCCTCTGGCAAACTGGCCTGCCACATGCTCCAAAGGCAATAGCGCCTCACCCTTTTCACCAAGATGAGATCCCCAATCCAAGGGCACATATCTGCGGCATGTGACAACTCTGCAGGACACATAGAAATCTGCAAGGACCTTGCCGAGCCAGATGCAGTGTGTACCTCCCCTGTCCCCTCCGAGCCCACAGCACTGCATGATTGTATCTGTACCCCTATAGGCCACCCCCCCCAGCACTTGTCTGCGCCTAACACCATCTGCCCTTGACGTTAAGTCCTACTTACCTTGTACAGCACTTCCAGCCGCCACTTCCCCTTGCACTTCATTGTGCCACCCACCCCTGCACTTGCGTGACATGAATGACACCAGCACCAGTAGGATTGTTGACTGGCATCCCCTTCTGCCCCACCACCCCTCAGTGCTCCGCTGTACCTTCATACATTTCTGGACCGGTGCTTCACGAATGCTATATGATTCCTTTACAGGTGATGGGGAGGTGGAATCTCATTGTTTACTGCATTTTGTTGATGTAGACAAGGCACTGTGCATCGTGGCCAATTTGGACTAGCAGATCCATGTACAACATGTTAACTTATTGATGTGATGATGCAATGTCAGGACCAGAGTGGTTGAAATCCAAAAAAGTTGCCCTCCTCTCCCTCTTCACTTGGTGGCTATGTCACATGCCATGTGTGTGATGGCATGTGCCTTTGATATGGCAAGCACCGGCCAATGTGTGATGGCAGTGCTAGGCAGCATGGTGAGCAGGCGTTGCTCTCCAATCTGTACATGGTATGCCCTGAGCCTCCCCTACAGACCCAGTGATGGTGAATGCATAGGAGGTCTCCCAGTCATGTGGGACATGTGTCGTAGAACTACTGCCTCTGTTGTTCATCAGCCCTTGTTGCATGCCATGGTGCTAATGCCTGTTTCCATTTTTCTCTTTCATGTCTTTGCAGGGGACGAAGCACTTGTTGATGCTGGGGATGTGGTGGTTGAGCCGTCCCAGGAGGGCAACCCGGGCCGACCTTCCACAAGTGAGGGACGTGGTGTGTTTGTGGGTGAAAACCCACAAGTGCTGCAGGTCGTGCTGTCGAGGGGTGTCTCTGGGGGTTCCTCCCCCGAGCAGTATTCAGGTGTAGACTCGGAGGATGACACCTATGTGCAGTCGCAGGTGAGTGTTCTTGGGAGAGAATCTCCTCTGTCCGACCCACCTGCAGCCGGGCCATTGCCCTCAATGGGGATGTCAGTGTCGGCAGCTCAGCCTCCGGTGGTTACGGATGCAGGGCCACACCACACAATCTCTGATCCTGTTCCTGGGGCTGCAGATCAGAGAGGGAATGCAGTCCTGCAGCCTGAGGCCTTGCCGGCACAGCAAGGCGCAGTCCGCCTTGCCCCAGGCAGGTGTGGTGCCCGTCAACGTGGTGGCCGTATGCCACCTGGCAATACCGCTTGGGAGCAATCCATCTACGGTATGGCCAACCAACAGGCAGCATCATCCGAGATGATTGCACAGGCCATGGATAGGGTGGCCACTTCCATTGTCCCCCCAGAAAGGCTGATGGAGCGACTGGAGCAGGCTACAGAGTCCATCTGCCAGGCACACAGGGAGGATATGTTGGCGTCCAACATGGACAGGCGGGCGGCACTGGCGACTCTGCGGGAATCACTTTCCATGGAGTCCCAGCGCCACAGGGAAGGCCTGAGGGAAGAATTCCATCACCTCAGGTCGACCCTGTTAGAGCTTGAGGCTTCATCCCATAGAAGGACAGAGGAGCAGCTGGAGCGTCTGACACGGACGCTCTCGGCCGAGATGCAGGCAACTCGTGCGGAGGTCAGGTCATCCCGGAAGTTACTGCATGGGGACCTCCGCATGATTACAACCCAGAACCAGAACTACCAGACCCGCCTGCTTGCAGCCATGGAGGAGCAAACTCGTGCTTTGCGTGGGCTGCCTCCCATTGTCACACCATCTTCTGAGGCAGCTCCCCCACCTCCTGAGTCAGCTGCAGGGTCTGGCCAGAGCGATAGCGACTCATCTCCCACAACAGAGTAGCCGTGTGGGCCACGAGCCTATGGGGTGTTTTAGTTTCCCATGATCCACACAGGTGGATTGTGGCGTGCATCCTGTCCTCGGACCTCATAGGTGCCCCCCCCCCCCGCCGGCCCTTTCATGGCCATTTTTTCTCAATATTTTTTTTTCTTTTCCAAGAGTGTTGCCTTGTGTGGGTACCTGGGCATACACTGTATTGTGGCTGGGCACATGCAGGCTTGTCCTGAGTTTGGTTTCGATGCTTGGGTAGCAGACATCCACACCCCTCCTGCTTCCGTTTCCATGGGCTTGCAAAGGGTGTGCCCAAGTGACAGCAAATTACACGGTGACATTGGACTCCCATGAGCTGTTGGCCAGTCCATAGTCAATACTGTGTAGACATTCATAGTGTACATTGTTGTTGCACCTAACTATGCATGATGGTTTGATATGTGCCTCTACTTACATATGTTGCTCATGTTTTGCAGGTATTTCACACAGTTCTTCACACGGGCATACTCTCTGGAGTCAGACTACATGTCGGTAGATGTGCACTGACACTTTTGCGTGGCGCCATCACTGTACATCTGGACGGTGAGGACATACCAGCAGAATCAGGTAATGAGACTACCATTGATTACATGCATTGTGTCTTGTTTGGGTGGGCTTCAGGGTGGGTTGGTGTGTAATTTGATTGAAATTACTCTTACACAGGTGTGTAGTAGTGGCTCCAGCGCGGTTAGCTGTTCAAGTGCGGCTATGTACCATTTGGGGCACTGCTATTTGTGACACCGGTGTCATGTTGTGATGGCCAGTTTGTTTGCTCTCACATACCATGACATGGTGTCCTCAGTGGCGGGACTGTGAAGGGAATGGGTGACATGGCAATGTTGTCATGTAGTGAATCGCCTGTGGCAATGCATATTTGATTGATGGAGTTGTGTCTTTTCGTTGTGATGCATTGCTGGTGTATGTGTAGGTAGGGGTGCACACATAGTGACACTTCCATGTTAACAATCTCAGGCTGAAGTGTATCTGACAGTTTATTGTCAAGTAATTTTGTGACATTGTCAGGTAGTGTCATCATTGATTGTCAGATGGTATGTGCCAGAGCAGTGTGCACTAGCCAGCACTGTGATTCCTAGGTGAAGAAGTTGGCCACCAGTTGCGTACGGGCTGCCTCCCCCCGTGCCCTTTACCCTCCCATGTGCAGCGGGCGTGCATGTGGTTGTGGATGTGGGGGCACCACCATGTCCACGGGCAGGCCCCGGCGTGTTGCAACGTTGTGCAGGACACATGCTGCCACTATGATCCTGCACACTATTCGGGGAGCATATAACAGCTGCCCGCCAGAACGGTCAAGGGAGCGAAAGCGTGACTTCAGCACTCCGAATGTGCGCTCCACTATGCCCCGTGTTGCAATGTGGGCTGTGTTGTACCTTACCTCGGGTGGCGTGGTGGGGTTCCGGATTGGGGTCATCATGTGGGGGCTGATAGGGTAGGCACTGTCCCCTGCGGAGGTGGTGATGGGTATCATTAGTGGTGTTGTGTCATGACCCAGTATCTGACATGCATGCATGTGCAGTGGCATTCATGCTCACCAAGCAGCCATGTATCTCCATGCTGGCCAGCCTCTAGGTCCCGGCATAGGGTAGACATTCTGTAGATGAAGCTGTCGTGGGTGGACCCGGGATAGTTGGCATATACTGATGTGATTATTCCCTTGGCATTGCATACAACTTGCACGTTGATGGAATGCCAGTGCTTGCGGTTTCTATAGATGTGCTCTGTTGCCCTGGGTGGACGTAGAGCCACATGTGTGCAGTCAATTGCACCAAGCACTTTGGGGAATTGAGCCACACCATAGAATTCCTGGATGCACGTCCGCCTTTCTGCATGAGTCCTGGGGAGATATATGTGCCTGCGGACTGATGGCCGTGCAGTGATGATGTTCAAGACCTGGTGTAGGCAGCGTGACTGCGTGGCCTGTGACACACCACCCACTATGGCACTTGTCCGCTGAAAGGATCCAGTGGCCAAGAAGTGCAGTACATTCAGGACCTTCTGCAGGGGGCTGAGTGCTTGGGAGCACAGGGTGGGTGATGTGAGGTCATCCTCCCACTCACTGACCAGGTCCAGTATGATGTGTGCTGGAAACCTGTACCTCCCATACACCTGGTCATCAGGCATCCCGAATAGGCTGGTTCTGGGTGTGAATATTCTGGCCCTGACTCTCCTCCTCCTCCTCCTTTGGTAGCCCACTGCCACTGCTGCTAGGAACGGTATGTTCATCCTGGCATCTGGCTTGTTTATTGATAAGTGCGCAAATTAATGCCTTGCGCGTGTTCTAGGCGAGCGTGTGACCCTCGCACCCCTGGAATCTAGTTCCCACTCCAATAGCGTGTGGAAATTCCCACGCAGCAGGCATACAGGTGTGCTGACGTACTTGCGTGTGTAAGTGCCCGCGCACCCCTGAAATACACGTACATAGGCCAATGGCGTGTACACGCACTTTTGGCCAATTACACGCGATGTAATACACGTACATTGGCCAATCGCGTGTACGCGCACTTTTGGCCAATTACACGCGATGACACTCTGACGTGCAGTATTTCCACGTGTGCTCCGTCATCACGTGCTGAGTGGGGAACGCCCGTGCGGATCACGTCAGACGCGCTTACGCGGTGAGGGACTCTGGTCCAATAGAATCGCGTATGCGTGCTGACGCACTTACGCGCTAAGGCCCTTTCCTCGGATTTCACGCTGACGTGCAGGAATTTCACGTGCCAAATCACTCCGTATCAAGCTGGCCACCCGAAAACACACGGAACACCACGCTCCTGCCCAGAAGGCCGAGTTACTGCCCCCCCAGTGCCCTGAGCAGCCTCCCACGTGCTATCTGCTGCTGCCTGCCTGCCTGCCTGCCTGCCTGCTGCCACCGTGCCCTACCATTTGGTGCCTGCACATCAGCCATCTGCAGGGGTCCAGTTGCTGTGTCCACCCCTGCTGGAACTGAAGACTCCCAACTGGGATTACATCGCTCCACAGCCCAGCCCCAGGACCCAGTTGCCCACCCACACCTGCCTCTGGGGTTGCCATGTCGGGCACTTCGACATCTGGCACCAGTGGCAACCCCAGGCCAGAGGGGCAGAGGGGCACCAGCTTCACTGCCACCGAAGTTGGTGTCCTGGTGGAGCATGTCCTGGGGCAGTATGATGCCCTCTTTGGATCGTCCCGCGCCAGCAAGGAAGGACGGGAGAGGATCTGGGCCGACTGTGTGGTTGCCATCAACGCGGAGGGGGTGGCAACCCGCAACGTCCAGAAGATCAAGAAGCGCTGGGAGGACTTGAGGTCCAGGACCCTTGTGAAGGCCCGGCGCCTCGTGGAGGGGGGCCGGGGCCGCATGAGTTCCATCCAGAAGAGGGTCCTGGAACGCGTACGCCCAGCGCTCCACGCCCAGGTCCTTGAGAGGGAGGCCCGTCTGGAGTTGAGCGGTAAGTGTGCAAGCATTACTGTGTGAGACAGGGCATGTTGTGGTGTGCTGGTTCTATGATACTTGCCTGTATGTGTGCCATGGGCCATGTATGCATGTATGTGTGCAGGGACATCATGGTAATGCATGTGCGACCAGTGATGTGTGACCCACATGGTTGTTGCATGTGTTGAAATGTGGCATGGGGAGCCCTATGCAGATTTAGGACATGAGAGCATGCCAGTCTCTGTACCTGGACATGGATGGGGGTGAAGGATGGGTGCTGATGCCAGGTACATATATGGTAGCCATGTCTGTGTGCCTGACCTGCGTGTCTGTGACTTGTGCATGCCATGGATGCATGACACATGTGTGTGACAATGCACAGATTCTGTGACGCACCCAACTTACCCTTGTTTCGCCTGTGTTCGTTGTGTTTGGGGCCAGATGGATGTGACTGAGGTGAAGTGTGTGCATGTGATATGCATGAGCCATGATGCATGTGAGTTACATATCATTGAATGTTTCAAGAGTCAATTGGACATGCATGGAAATGTGCATGGCATGCACCATGCCTGTTACTGTGTGTGTTTTGCCTGGACTGACCCATGTGTTGTGGAGGGACAGGGGTGCTCATCTGCTATTGCTTCCTGTCTAGGGGACCATTTTACAGTAGCCTGATGCTTGTGTCCTTTGTCTCCCTCTACGCAGCGGCTAGTGAAGAAGAGGGCGGAGACGGCGCTGTGGAGCAAGGCGGCGGGGATGCCCCCACGGCTGCAGCGGAAGGGGTGGGTGAGCCCCCACAGGGGCCTGCTACGGCGGGAGACGGTGAGGAGCCATCCAGGTTGGTGGTTTGCACAGAGGAGGAGGAGGCCGACACTGGTGCACACATGGGGCCTGGTGGGAGCATCCCTGCTGGTGCAAGTGGTGCAGTCCAGGGCCAGGGGCAGGAGGCAGCACAGGTCACCGTGGAGGTGCCTGTGCATGTCGCTGTCCCTGACCCTGTGAGTGCACCACCATGCACCAGCAGGGATGCCCCGTCCCAGGCCCGTCCGCAGGTAGTGGGGATGTCCATGTCAACTGACTCCCCTCCACCTGCGGCCGTGGGAACCCCTGGCCGCGTGGAGCAGGTCCTGATTGGGGTCGCGATGCGCACGGCTGTGATTCGTGATGACGTGCGTGCTTCCCGGGAGGAGCACGCACGTCATCACGAAGTGCACCGTGCCGACGTGGCCCAATTGGGATCGGCCATGTTCGGGGGGTTCCTGCATGTGTTGGCCAATCTGACGGCCCTCTCCTCCTCTGTGCAGGCTATCCACCGGTCGTTCTCCTTGCCGTCTTCCGGCCCAGATGCCACCATGGCCCCCTGTGGACCTGCCCCGACCAATGCAGCCAGCTCGGTGGGGATCCCATCCCTGCCACAGTTGGGAGTCGGAGGTCCAGCAGGGGTGGACGACACAGCAAGTGGACCCCAGCAGATGGAAGATGTGCCGGCATCATCGGGCAGGGCACGTGCACGACGGCGTCGGTGGTTACCATCAGCCTGGATGCCGTCGTGCTGGCAGAGGCAGTGGCGTCGGAGGCAGCAGCGGGCTCGACGTGGGAGGCATCATGGCTCAGGGCCATCAAGATCAGAGGGGCAGGCATCGGCCGGAGGGCAGGGCAACCCTGGCATGGCGGTGTGTTCCGTGTGGGAGGAGTTTGGCCAGCGGATAGGTGCGGAGCGGCAGCGGGCGGAAGAGGAGCGGCTCGCCATGGCCAGGGCGGAGATCTCCATGCGTCGGGCATTGAGGCGGGCTGAGTGCCTCGAGGAGGCTCGCAGGGATTTTGGTGAGCACATGGGGTTGTCCCTGCGAGACCTCGGGGCCAGGACAGAGTCCCGCCTCCAGGACATTGACATGGAGTTCGAGGATGCCCTGGCCAGCATCACCAAGTGAGCCGCAGGACTAGCCCGCTGCCTTTGTATATAGTTTTTTAGTTAGTTAGTGCTAGGTTTCCTTTATTTATTTTTATTATTTTGGACCGCTCGGACAATGGCCCCTTTTTTGTACATATTTATTTTATTAGTTAGTATTAGGTTTCATTTGTGGTGTTGGGCTCATGGACCCTGGAACATTCCTGTATATATTGTTATATTTTGGGAGATACATTTTTTAATTTTTTTATTGTTTACACCATGACGTAATGGTTTTTCTTTGATTTCCTACTACATGGTTTTGCTTTGGACAAATTCTATTGATTTTTTAATCCTTTGTTTTTTGGTTTATCATTTTTGTTCTCGGACATGGACCTTTTATTTACTTTGCCACATAGTTGTATGTTTTATTGGTTTACTTGATTTTTGTTTTTAATACATTTTTATATTATCTTACACTTGTGTTATTTTCTCTTTGGTTTCTTACATGTCATGATATGGGTTTTGACATTCACTTGCACCCATTGTGTATGTGTGTGTGACGGACATGTGTTCTTTTGCATACTTGCCTTTGGGGTTGTGTCATGTGATTGCATTCACTATGTGGGTGCATGCAATCCTTGCCTGGGTGTTTGTGCTGGGTATGCTGGCCATTACTGCCATGATTGTGTATCGTCAGGACCTGGGGCCAGGGGGACATGGGTGGGGGCCTGCTGGCAGGTTCCCCACAGTGCTGGGGGTGGGGGTGGTGGGAGACATGGGTTGGACATGGGTGGGGGCCTGCTGGCAGGTTCCCCACAGTGCTGGGGGTGGGGGTGGTGGGAGACATGGGTGGGGGCCTGGTGGAGGGTGCCCCTGGGGGGTGGGGGGTGGGGGTGGTGGGAGACATGGGTGGGGGCCTGGTGGAGGGTGTCCCTGGTGGATGGGGGGTGGGGGTGGTGGGAGACATGGGTGGGGGCCTGGTGGAGGGTGCCCCTGGTGGATGGGGGGTGGGGGTGGTGGGAGACATGGGTTGGACATGGGTGGGGGCCTGCTGGCAGGTTCCCCACAGTGCTGGGGGTGGGGGTGGTGGGAGACATGGGTGGGGGCCTGGTGGAGGGTGTCCCTGGTGGATGGGGGGTGGGGGTGGTGGGAGACATGGGTGGGGGCATGGTGGAGGGTGCCCCTGGTGGATGGGGGGTGGGGGTGGTGGGAGACATGGGTTGGACATGGGTGGGGGCCTGCTGGCAGGTTCCCCACAGTGCTGGGGGTGGGGGTGGTGGGAGACATGGGTGGGGGCCTGGTGGAGTGTGCCCCTGGTGGATGGGGGGTGGGGGTGGTGGGAGACATGGGTTGGACATGGGTGGGGGCCTGCTGGCAGGTTCCCCACAGTGCTGGGGGTGGGGGTGGTGGGAGACATGGGTGGGGGCCTGGTGGAGGGTGCCCCTGGGGGGTGGGGGGTGGGGGTGGTGGGAGTCATGGGTGGGGGCCTGGTGGAGGGTGTCCCTGGTGGATGGGGGGTGGGGGTGGTGGGAGACATGGGTGGGGGCCTGGTGGAGGGTGCCCCTGGTGGATGGGGGGTGGGGGCGGTGGGAGACATGGGTTGGACATGGGTGGGGGCCTGCTGGCAGGTTCCCCACAGTGCTGGAGGTGGGGGTGGTGGGAGACATGGGTGGGGGCCTGGTGGAGGGTGCCCCTGGGGGGTGGGGGGTGGGGGTGGTGGGAGACATGGGTGGGGGCCTGGTGGAGGGTGTCCCTGGTGGATGGGGGGTGGGGGTGGTGGGAGACATGGGTGGGGGCCTGGTGGAGGGTGTCCCTGGTGGATGGGGGGTGGGGGTGGTGGGAGACATGAGCAGGTGTGCAGGGTAGTTCCCTGTGGTGTGTGCTGCCTGCAGGGGCCGTGGAGGGTGTACAGGTAATGCCTGGGAGCACACAGCCAATTCGCGTGTGGGACTTCCCGCGCACCCCTGAAATCCACGTACCCGGCCATATCGCGTGTGGAACTTCCCGCGCACCCATGAAATCCACGTACCCTGACTATTCGCGTGTGGAACTTCCCGCGCACCCCTGCAATCCACGTACCCTGACTAATCGCGTGTGGGACTTCCCGCGCACCCCTGAAATCCACGTAGCCGGCCATATCGCGTGTGGAACTTCCCGCGCACCCCTGCAATCCACGTACCCTGACTAATCGCGTGTGGAACTTCCCGCGCACCCCTGAAATCCACGTACCCTGCCATATCGCGTGTGGAACTTCCCGCGCACCCCTGCAATCCACGTACCCTGACTAATCGCGTGTGGAACTTCCCGCGCACCCCTGAAATCCACGTACCCGGCCATATCGCGTGTGGGACTTCCCGCGCACCCCTGAAATCCACGTACCCTGCCATATCGCGTGTGGAACTTCCCGCGCACCCCTGAAATCCACGTACCCGGCCATATCGCGTGTGGAACTTCCCGCGCACCCCTGAAATCCACGTACCCGGCCATATCGCGTGTGGAACTTCCCGCGCACCCCTGCAATCCACGTACCCTGACTAATCGCGTGTGGAACTTCCCGCGCACCCCTGAAATCCACGTACCCGGCCATATCGCGTGTGGAACTTCCCGCGCACCCCTGAAATCCACGTACCCGGCCATATCGCGTGTGGAACTTCCCGCGCACCCCTGCAATCCACGTACCCTGACTAATCGCGTGTGGAACTTCCCGCGCACCCCTGAAATCCACGTACCCGGCCATATCGCGTGTGCAACTTCCCGCGCACCCCTGCAATCCACGTACCCTGACTAATCGCGTGTGGAACTTCCCGCGCACCCCTGTAATCCACGTACCCGGCCATATCGCGTGTGCAACTTCCCGCGCACCCCGGTATGCACGCACACGTTTATTTTTTCTCTCAGCGCGTGTCTGTGTTTGTGGGTACCCCTTTGTACGTCATTTGTCCTGGAGGGCCACAGTATTGGACATTGATCATGTCTGTATATAGGTGCTATTTGTTGGCGCACCTTTTAGCGCACATTTCTTGCAGGCGCAGAGACGCTACCGCCTGCTTTCTTGTGGCGGTCGTGTTTATGCCTGTTTGTGCCTGTGCGCTGCTTTGAGCGTGCGCTTTTTTGCCCTATTCTATTCCATGAATACGTGTTGTATGCGAGCGTGTGGGCGTTCCGCGCACTTGCCTCCTATACTTTCCCCGTGCCGCCCACATTCTTCCCCATTCCGAGTGTTGTGCCCCATTTTATTCCCCATTCCGAGTGTCCCGCCCTGTGTTCCGCCTACTTTAGAGCTGTGCGCTGCGCTCGGAGTGATAGCGCAGTGGCCGTGGCGCACGACGTTGGTTGACCTGTGCGCCGGCCTGCGCCGCGCGCTTTTTCAGCGCACGTCCTCTGCTTTTCTTGCGCACAGACTTCCATGAATCGACGTGCGCTGGTTTCCCTGCGCTTTTCGCTAATTTTCGGCGCAGCGCACGTATTGGCCCCTCTGCGCCGGGATTTTCGGCGCATTTTATTCCATGAATCGGCCTGTAAATGTTTTGAATAATGGGTTAAACTGGTGCATTACAAATCACACTTTCCGGGAAAATGTGGGTAAAAGGCCAACAATGTGGGTAAAAGGCCAACACTCGGTTTTGTGGGGTGTAAGGTAAATCATGAAAAAAAGTACAATAGATGCAAGTCACCAAAAGTGCACAGGGCATTTCCCAATGCATTATTAGGCCGGTCCCTGCAATATATGCCAGTATAAAATACATTTGTATGCTGGCTGTGCCCAAACATTTCCATGCTGGCTCCAGCAACATATGCTAGTATTCCCATATAAGACCATACTTATGTTCGCTTTAAGACGTTTTTCTATAGTATCATTACTGGCATTGGGCACAAAACTGGCTCTGCCATTATATACCAGTACTCCTATGTAAGTACACACTCCCATTGGTTTGGCCATTAAAAGTGACATCCCACAATAGGAACACCTGTCCAATGTAAGCCAGTCTAGACCCATAAGAACACTTATCTTGCTTGATTCATCATAGATGCTCAGTTAATAAAAAGTCATGCTACAGTGAAAAATATGCAGGCTGCTACACCAAAACATCAGTCTAGCGAGGTAACACCACTCATCATGCTTGCTTTTTTAAATATGCAGAGTAATAACTGTCTTGCCACAGTAAGCAATGGCTAAATTGACTGCACCAAAATGCCAGTAAAGCCAGGGAATGGCACACATGAAATTGCCTTTGCCCAAAAATACCAGTAAAACATGGAAAGTCAATAAAGGATGATGCAAAAATACTACAGGCTTTATACACCTATGCATCCCCTTTCACCCACCGGTCACTCACCCATACATCTCCTCTCACACTCACTCACACTGGATTCACCACACAGGCATACACCGAACCCCACCCAGAAAATTCATAAACACACTACCAAATGTATGCTCATTCACCCACCATTCACTCACTCACAACGTCTCTTACATGCACTCCTTGCATTCTCTACACAGGCACCATATCCCACCCACCCATAACATTCAAAAACACACCATCACATTCATACTCATTCACCCACCAGTCACTTAATAATGCAACTTTTTTAACCTCCACCCATTGCATTTTCTAAACAAGAACCGCACACGCGCACCCAGAACATTCAAAAACACACATCATATCACTTCCCATTCCCCCACCAGTCACTTACAACTTCTCTTACATCCACTCACTGCATGCTCTACACATGCACACACCCACCCACCCAGAACATTCAAAAACACACATCACAACACTTCTCATTCACCGACCAGTTACTCACACCTTCTCTTACATCCACTCATTGCATTCTCTACACAGGCACACACCCACCCAGAACATTCGAAAACACACATCACATTACTTCTCATTAATCCACCAGTCACTCACACTTTCTCTTACATCCACCCATTACATTCTCTGCGCACAAACACACACCCACTCACCCAGAAGTTTCAAAAACTCAGATCACATCACTTCTCATTCACCCACCAGTCACTCACACCTTCTCTTATGTCCACTCATCGCATTCTCTACACAGGCACACCAAAAAAGCCTTCTGACCTTTTTCTTGCAGCCTTGGTCCGTCCTTTCAGACCCCCTCAGCTCCTCCGTGCCGGTCACAAACAGGAACCAGGAAGCTGTGAGAGCTTCCTGGTTCCTGTATGTGAGCTGCAAGGAAGCCGAGGAAGAAGGGTTTGGAGCTGAACGTGGCATGTGACATGTGCCTCATGTCACAGTCAGCTCCAACCTCTACTGAGTGCCTCCCCCACCGAGCCTTCACCCTGACGGGTGAGGACTGGGAGGGGGACCCATCAGACCTGGTGTGGCGTATCCCCCTCAGGAGCACACGTTTTCTTTTTTGGCAAAAAAATTTAAAACACATTTTTAAAAAAAAGTGAATTGCTGTGTCGCAGTGAGAGCACGTCGTGAAAGTCCTGCAGGAGTTAATGGCGGTGCTGTAGATTGGTATATTGCAAATGCAGGTGGAGCCAGGTGTTGACAAGATACATCTGAGATGCATCTCCCGTCTCCGAACACATTGCTGAGGGCTGAAAGTTGTCATGCAAGCAAGGTGCAATATGAGTATACATTTTATGACAGACATGGGCTACACACAAGTAAGGAAGAACATTGTCAGAAGTCTTCCATTCCAAAATAGCAACTAGGACTCGTTTGGCATAAGTAGTGAAAACAAAAGGAGGACAATATGTTTGGAGGCCCGACAATGCTGTAGACCTGTTTTTGTACTAAGTACTTTCCCCTCTATCTTCCTTTTTATATCTTGCATGTTGTGTAGAACATTTTGACAGACTTATCTGGATTCAAGGGGTTACATAAGTAAAGTCAAAACAAAATGTTGGGTGAAGAAGAAGCTATTAATTTGCAAGTCTGGATTGGGTAGGCATAGGTGTGACATTGGATTGAGAGAACTGGTTAAAAAAAACACTCAGTGTAGTACACAGGGATAAAACACATAATTGTACCAAGGAGCAGAAACCAAAACACGCTTTTCAAAATATCATACATGAAATCTCTCCACAACTTATACAGTTCCACTGGCCCTTACAAAATGTTCACTGCTGTAACAGAATGCGTTCCTGAATATGCATGATGGAGCAACTGATACACACCCTCTCTGATGAGTATATTCGTGAGCGCTGTCAGTGATCAAAACTTGCACAAGCCAGACCTAAAAACAGTGGCAATGTAAACCCAGAAAAATAGCCTGTTTGAGTGTTGACAGGATAAGAGAAGTGATTAAGGTTTATCACCACTACTCCTCTTTCAGAAGAAAGGATCAGATATTATTAATGTACAACATGAAATACAAAACGAGGAGACTAGCAAGAAAGGCAGGCAGCTCCAGGAGATTGGGCACTACCTTAAAAACTTCTGTTTCTTGTGAGAACAATAAAGATTTGGTGATTACAATCAATGGCACAAGGTGGTAGGGAGATTTAAATGGCATAAACCATAGTGGGGAGATAATGTGCCAATGTGGGGAGATAATGAAGATACAGAACAAAGCAACATGGCAAACTTGTTGCCTGAGGACAAAAGAGCTGTGGAGCCAAGAGCTGCACTGTCAGTGCATCGTTTGGATCAATCATTTTGCACACTTTGTTATGGACTATCTTTCCAATGACGTACAGCTGACAGTAGTTACTGAAATTGTGAACTTGTGCCAGCTCACAGTTATAGCAAGGCCTATTAAGGGGCAGCTATGGTAGCATCACTCATAACATATTTGGCACCGTTTTACACTCTTAAATGGCTAGTGTGGGATGGCTGCTGTTAGAATGTATTATATTCCAGTAAACCTGATGGTATGTGCTTGTAGCAATCAGAAATGTCCCTCACCAAATTCCAATTAACTGGAAAAAACAAATGGTAAGAACAGTATCGACCGTTCAATGCACCCAAAAAAGATAAAGTCTACCCGTGCATGTCACATTTGGTAAGTAATGCTTCTAATTATAGATGAAACCAATATATAAATCGTGGTACACAAATAGTCGACTGACAGGCACAAAAAGACAACTTTTTGAGTTTCACATATCACTTTTAATTTTATGAAATATTTAGTTACGTATTTTAACTTGTCATTTTACTTAGCACTTTAGGACTTAGGAGACAAATTTGTTAAACATACCAACATATCGATACTATCTCATATTAAATAAGCTTTCTCTACAACCTGCTTTTAAAATCCCACTCCATCAAATATATGGATGTGTAAGGAGCTGGGCCAGAGCGTTATACAAATGCCGGACTTGCAGTACATACCTCTGACCAATCACCTATACTATACAATCATATGATCAAAACATTTACCACATTCCTTATCACAAACACAGAGTAAATAATATTTGAGTACAACTATATATTGTATCCTAGTGGAAGAGCCTGTGTACACAGGATAATGTGCGTAAAGGAAGACAGAGTGTAAATATATAATGTAGTGTATTTTAATTTAATATCATGTTAATAGAAAAGAAATTGTAAAGGATTTTGCTCCTTTTATGTGGAGGAGTAGTAACCTCAAACCAAATCTCACAGAATCCGCTGAAAGTTCAACATAGTACAAACGGGCAATTGTTTTATCTGCTCCTCATTGCCTTGGATTCCACATACGGGTTTTGTACCCAAATATATATATTTGAGGGATGTCAGAGTAATTCATCTCACGTGCAGCAAGATTTGAAGTAGACATGAGATCATAAAATAAAGTCAATAGAAGTCAAATACATTTTAAACGTACATTAAGAATATTATTGATATAATAATACATACCAAGAAATAGTACAATGAATAATTACATAATACATAAGTACATTAAAAAAGTAATTTATTTTGATAGAGAAATAGTGCTTAATTAAATGAATTTGTGTTTATATGTTTTTTTAAATGTATATTTCTTTTAGTGTATGCAACTTGCAGCATGCTATTAAAGTGGTATCCCTGTCTTGGGCCTTTTCTGCAGCTAATTGTATGTTATTATTGTTGAAATAAAATGTTGTTCACCTGGAAGATGAACTTGAACTCTTATTGTTGTATGCGTAATGCAACAGCTCCCTATAGTGATGATAACAGGTGAAGCTGGCAGGAAATACACATTTTGTTCACGTGGAAGATGAACTTGAAGTCTTATTGTTGTATGCGTAAGGCAACAGCTCCCTCTAGCAGTGATAACAGGTGAAGTGGACAGGACAGCTTCGGACAAACGTACATCTGGCCTTTTATTATATGGTACGATATGGGAAAAAGTACTCCTCCATGACCAAATAGAATACTGCATTCCTTTGCAAGGTCAAAGAACTCCTAGGTGACTTTCTATATGCTTTTTACATACAGTAAGCAGTATTCCATCCCTTCTAATACATAGTTGAAAAGTTGTGCTTTGTTATGTATGACCCTTCTGGCCAATCCTGGCTTTTCCCAATGCATGTTGGGACTTGTAGGCCCATACTTACAATGGCAAACACAAATTACATGTCCGAGCATGCAGTGGGAAAAACCAGAACTGGCTTGTGGTGTCACATATGGCACTGGACAACTTTGCAGCCATGATACTCCAAAAATACACTGTCATCCCGTGTAATCCCTGGACTCTTGCTTAATTCATTGTAAGAGATGTTCCAGTTGCTGATATGTATAATCTGGGTAGAATCGGTTTGGATGAAAAAAACTATGCAGCTTCTAAAGTGTTGCATAAAAACAGTTTCATCTGTTTAATAAAATACACCTAAAAATGTTTTGAGCTTTAATCTGGATAACCATTCCCCCAACATCTCCACCTCTGTGAATGTCACCTTGCTGGTAGAAACCTTTAGAAATCCTCAAATGAGTTGGCAGTTTGCTCCAGAATAATGGGGACCACACCATAACCAAACCATCCACCGCCTGGTATACTGAAGAGTACCTTATTACCAACATTTCCAATAGAGTTCTTGAGAAAGGCTGGAGAAAGGCCCACAAACAAGAGGAACTTCTAACCCCTAAAGCCTGTAAGGGTGTCCCTAATTAAGCTCACACCAGAATAAATAGACCCCTCAAGGGAAATAAGGCCAACAGTTTATCTTGTAAGGATAACAAGTTTAATCTTACCAAAATAAGGATGGTAGCAAAGGACTCTGCTGCCTGAAAGCTCTTCTCCTGACCCTCTTCTGTTCCTTTCCCCGGTCCGAGGCAAGGGTTTATATAGTCCGTTCTTGCTGTAGTGGCGTCACTGGATACGAGCCATAGCTTCATCCCAATCCATCCTTCTTCCATACAAGGGATGTTACAAAGCCTTCCTTTCTTCATTGTCAGCGGTTTCTGTCAGATCATGCTGCTCTACATTTTGCTATCTTATTCAAGAATACACTGTAGCTCATGATCTCCTTCATTTTGCTACCTCTGAACACTTTATGTATAACACATTTTCTAGTCATTCTCTCCATATTCCACTTACTCTACTTATCGGGGCCCTGTAGGTTCCCCCCACACTTAATATTCATAATATGTCCCATTTCTACACTTTGTGTACCAAGCATGTAAATCCCATTTTTAGCTTGCATGGACTCTTGACGGACAGTAGACAGCTGGTGAGCCACTGTGTGTGCTCTGCCAGTGCCATCAAACACTGCAGAGCCTGTAGTCCATCTTTAGCCCAAGTCACATTCTTGGGAAGGAGGGGGAGTTTGCATTTACTGTACTAAGATTTTACAATGCATAGTATCTGACATTACAAATGTATCCAGCTAATAGTTGATTGTGCTTTGTATTTAAACAATAACTTACTTCTTCAGTACCTGCCAATGTCCTTCTTCAGTGCCTGCCCATGTCTGTGTGTATAATTATATCTGCATGAGAGAGCCTTTCCAGAGCCCCTCCTCCTCCCTAGACCATTATAGCGCCTAAAAGAAGTCATGCCTAATTCTAAAGGGCTTGTGGGTGCGGAGGACCCTGGTTCCTTCCCAACATTCCCCCCTTTCGTTACTTCTATGGTAACACTCATCCCCACCCAACATATCTACAGCCCCAAAAATATCAGTTTGAGTTTTGCTGTTTATTGTATGGCAAGGTGTTTTAGATCCCCAATTGATACCATCATCTTTGCACTATTAGGAACTATATTGACACAACATTGGAGACCCGATTGGCACATTTAGAAGAGGCCCAAGAAGAATACGATAATAGGCACCAGTATTTTACTGCTGCCCCCAGCCATGACAGGACCCAATACAAGGCAAGTGATAGCCAATCTGTTTTCTGAACTCCACCTTCTTTCTTCATTTGAACACCTAAATTGTGCACCGCCTCGATGATGTGGGACAGTGACCCATTCTCAGCATCCTTCAGGGGTACAAAAGTACAGCAGTTGCTTCCCAGCTTTTTACACACTCCTCCTTCTATGCCTGTTAACAGATCCAGCACGAAGCGGTTTTGTATCATCATGAGTCTCAATGTATGGAGCTCTACTTTAATGGCGTTGTACCAATTCTCTGTATCATTCGGCAGCTGGATTTGCTCCCATCGTATGATATGAACCCACTTGGCGTAAACAGCTGCTTGTACCCCAGGAGCCAAAAAAGATGAAAAGAAAGTCTCTGTTGAGCTAAAAGGTCGATACTCGTCAGGTATTCATCTGAGCAGTGCGGAAGAGTCTTTCGAGACATAATTTGATCTCTTCTTTCTTCTCAGCTGTTGAAATCGATCTTTTAATGGCAGCATACGAAATTCTTGTGTGATCCTTCTGCTTCTTTAGGTGCTGGAGTGGCTGTTGGCACCTTGACAGTTATTTCTTTTCCCTTCAGGTATTCTTCTGGGATTACTAGTAGTACTGAGTGCAGTGTGGCCAGTGAACATTTGCACCTCCAGGATGATGGCAGGTGCAAGTAGGCTTGTTGGCCACAAATCCAGTAGTAATCTATCACTGCTGCCGTACCTTTCATCATATCAGGGATCACAAGAGTGTGGTTGCATTGTGTGTTTGCACCAACAGGAACTGTTCCTTTATTGCTAAAACAAAGTTCATAGTCCATGTCTCTAGTTATTCACACAGGCTTCTCCATTGTTGCAATCCATGTCAGCCTTGTGATGTATTGCGACCATATTTGGGCACACACAGTCTCTACTTGGGCTATTGTTTCTTTGCTGTATTCGATCAGTCCATCTGCCGGGCACGTGGTGCCCTGCCATTTGTCGGTGGCATGTGAGAGATCTCCCAAGGCAAAATATATGGTGCTTGTAGACACTTGCTGTATTTCGTACTGCCATTGCATAGCGCTGAGTCTAGATCAATGCTCCTCAACTGCACGCTGTGTGCCTGGAATGTGTCTTTTTTCCTACATAGTGCAAGATGTACCAGGCATTGTGCCTCTATAATTAGGACTGGATATAGAACTAAAACCTTAGGAGCCCCTGGCACATGTGGGATAAGTGCACACACATAACAGCTTTCATTTATCACATTTCCTCCTGCAGTATGCATATCATTGGATGATTCTAAGTACTGAATATCAGAAATAGCATCAAAGCCCAACCCTTACATAAATCATACGTCATTCGTACTTCCCGTTTTATTTGTGTAAGAAAACCTGTAGGGGTGGCCGGCAAAAGGTAAGACATTGTTTGGTTAATTTTTTTTATCATAGACATATTCATACTCGCATTATTTAACTGTCCATCCCCCTTTATATGGCCACCCCATATAACAGACATACCTTCATTCACTCCAACAACCACAACCAATATCATATAAAACAATATAATACCAAAAAAGCATAATACACAATTCCCAGAACAAATTACATTTATTTTAACCTTATCCCTACATAACAGAGAGGTTTTTACACGTCGGTCAGACATCCTTGCTTATCCCTGGAGAGCAAAAAAAAGGTTATCAAGAAAGAGAGAAAGAAAGAAAGAAGGAAAGAGAGAGAGAGAGAGAGGAGGAGGAGAGAGAGATTGAGAGAGAAGAGGAGAGAGAGCGAGAGAGAGATAGGTGGAGAGAGAGATGGAAAAAGAGAGAGAGACGGAAAGCAAGAGAGAGAGAGGGGAGAGGGAGAGGCAGAGGGATAGACTTTTTTCCCACCAGGGCTGAATGGGTTCAAAATTTGAAAAATTAAAAAAATAGAAAAATAAAATATAAAATGTTTTAAAAAATTAAAAAGAAAAGAAAGAAAAAAGAAAATGCAGGCGGGTGCCATTGCACACCACCCTGGCATGAATCCTTTACTAAACTTCTTCTTCTTTGATTATGTCCTTACTCTGTTGATTGAGTTTTGCCTTGTCTCAGGTGCTCTTCGCACATCCGAGACATGCACCCAATATGGTAACTCCTTCACGCGGACGGCGAGAGGCGTACAGAACACCACCTCATATGGACCTTGAATCCTGGGATTGTTTCATCGACGCACAAAGTTTTTTACGTATATCAACTCCCAGTGTACTAATGGTCCAGTTGTGGCAGATATGTTTGCAGTTGCTGTCCCTTCTGGTGTGTCCTGTCCTTCGCTCCTGGGTGGCGCAATCTGTCATACATTTGATAGCACGTGGAAGTGCTGTTAAATATTCCCTAAATTCCACTCCTAGTACTGTCACTGCTTGATGTGCATCTGGCACTTTCCTCACAGGGGATATGGGAGTTTGCATGCGCCTTCCTGTCACTATTTAATGTAGTGTCAAATGGTGGTCCTTACTAGGCTGTGTGCGTAAACTGAAGGGGGCCAAGGCAAACAGTGTACCCAGTTTTTCTTTAACGTGGAACACAATTTTGACCTTTTACTCTTCAAAAGCCCATTGATCCTCTCCACAATGGCATTAGCCGGAGAGTGGTAAATTGAGAACATTGGATGTTTTATGCCCAATAGCGCTGTGACATGCTGAAATAGCGCATTAAAGAAATGTATGCCATTATCTGATCTCAATACTTTGCACACGCCCCATCGTGGAAACACCTCTTTGACCAGGAACTGTGCTGCACACTTCGCATCTGGGTGTGCACATGGTCTTGCCTCCACCCAACCTAAAAAGAGGCAAACCACCACAATAAGGTACCTATATCCATTGTATCTTTAATAATGCATAGGTAATCTTTTCATGATCAGAACTTCATGCTCACCCCCTTTACCGCGCACCACTGCTTTCCCTGTATGCCCCAATCCCGTCTCCTGGTCGTTCAAGTCCTCAAATTGTCTATTCATTTCTTTAGTCCATTCCAATTTACCATTTGTTGTCTTCTGTCCTTCTTTGAGACTTTGTAACAGCAGCCTTGTGTAGGCTGCTTAGTCTATGATCCATGCCCTACAATAATTACATAAGCCCAAAAATGGCTGCATTTCCTTGACAGTACTGGGCCTAGGGGTGGCGCATACTGCCGCCTCCCTATCTGGTAATATTTTTTTCACGTTTGCAGAAATAAACTGCCCCAATATAGTACCTTCTGTTGGCAGTATTGTAGCTTCTTTGGATGTGCCTTGTACCCTTTGTGAGCAAGCTATTGAAATAATGCAATAGAATCCCTCCTGCACTGATGTTCATTTTCACTACGTACCAGCACATCATTCACATGCTGGAATCTCGTGTGCTGGAAGCGTAGTTGACCATGCATAAACGTACGTAGTGAGATACCATGTGTACCCGGGTGTAGTGGGATTGAGAAGAATGTATTATTATCCACCACTGTGAAGTGCATCGCTGTCTTGGGAATGCTGCATAGGATTGTCGCTGGATTTGGAACTACCAGAAACTCCTTCTGCACCACGTCATTAAGAGGAAGTAGATCGTGGATCATCCTCCAACTACCCCCTGTTGTTTTCTTGACTGGGTATATGGCCATATTACATGGGGACGTGGATGGCACAATGATCTCTTGCTGAATAGTGCCTTTTATCCCTACCTCTGCTTCACTTGACAATGGGTACTGCCGCACCCTATGTAGTACTGCTCCTGAATTCAATGTAATCTCTACTGGGGTCACATCTCTCAGTAACCCAACATCATGTGGATTAATAGTCCATAATTGTGCTGGCACATATCGCATGTGATCCTCAAAAAATAAAGACGGGTGAACACTGCTATCAGGGGGCACTGTACCTTCCTATACTGCACCATTGTATCACAGGGGATGCAGATTTCCAAAAATAATCTCCCCATTTTGCTCACTGTCCCCAAATAACTCCTCATCAGTCATTTCCTTCAATTGTACTGTCAGGTCTACACATAGTACCGTGCGCCACTCGCACCTGTCTTGATCTGTTCCAATCGGGACTACTCTTTTGTCTTACACTACTAGTCCTTGCAAATCTAATGACAATATTGTCCCTGCCACCATCTCGGGTGGCACCATGGGTCGGAAAATAAAATCTGTGGGTACTCGCCAACATTTTGTCACAATTTGAGGCACTGCTTTTACCAGTACCTTGATGCCCCAAATAAATATGTCCGGAACCACAGGAACCCCACGGACTACTGATTTCCTTGCCATTGCATTGATTATTACCATTGCCCGAGCTACACACATCCCTGGAGTGGAACACACTACCCCTTGATGTAGGAAGGATGTAGTTACATTTAGTTTAGTGAGCAGATCCCTACCCAACATGTTAACAAGGTAACTCTCTGAATATAACATGGGGGCTCATACTACCTTCACTTGCACTTTTATATCCAGCTCTTCAGTGTATGGAACCGAAGAAATAGCCCCAGAGAATCCCTGTGTGTCAAAAGTTTTACCTGATAATGGAAAGTTCCCCTCCATAATGCATGACTTAGTTGCACCTGAATCTACCATAAATATAAATTCCTTGTTTCCTATTTCCACCTCCATCAAGGGCTACTCTTCAGGGTGTGGGGTTGTCAATAGGATTGGACATGTGAGTGCTCTTTGTGGGCTGTCGTAATCAGAATATGTATTTGTCCCGGGGAATGAAAAAGGGCCACTTGCTGCCAATGTAAATCCTTGGAATGGGGCACCTGTTCCCCCTGTCAACCTATTAAACTGTGTTCCCTCACCCTGCTGTGGTTGTTGCGCACATTGCTCTTGCCTGTCAGCCCCATAAGGGAACTGATTTTGACCCACCTCACCCAAGTTGTTCGTGTCCCATTCCTTGAGTCCCTTGGAATCCTTGCTCTAGAGGTAATGGCCCATAATTAAATCCCATCCCAGGCCTTTTCCTGCATTCCCTTGTGAAATACCCCATCACCCGCAATACCAGCACTGTGATGTTCCCAATCCTCCTCCCTGGGGCCCTATCCCCCCCAAAGCCTCCTGCTCTTGCTCCTTGAAATCCTCCTCTTCCCCTTAGTGCTTCTTCATACTGCCATTGTGGGTTGGTGTACTGTCCCCTTCCACCCCATTATCCTTGTCCTTCTTTGCCCTATAGTGCCGCAATTGTGGCATCCACAATTTGTTGAGTGTCTCCTCTTCTTTCCCCCTGAGCCAGTGCCATCACTGGTGCATGGACGACAACCTTATTTAGTTTCCTATCCTTTAGTTTTGCCTTGCCCGTCTGCCGCCTGTGGGCTATCTCATTGTCCCGCTCCTTGATTCTCTTACAATGGTGGACTACTATACTTTGTATCCCTGCCCACCCTTTGGCTTCAACTCCCACAATTTTATCTAGTGCCTTCTGGACCTCTTTTGGTAATCCCCTCTTTACGATAAAGTAGAAAAATGGTACCAAGTCGTCCCATTGCCCTCCTCTGTCAACTCTCCACATTTCCTGTAACTTTAGAATGAACCTAACTGGGTCCTCATCATCACTCATTGTGCACTGCATTAAATAATGTATCTGGGTACATCATTCGTAGGGCATCCCATACCCCTGCCCTTACTTCATTAAAGGCTTCATTAAAGGCTGCTCCATCATGTTCATTATCTGCAAGACTTACCCCAGGGTACCCAGCCCTTGTACATATGTCCCCAGCCTGGTCCCCAACTATGGCGACCAGTAACCTCTTAAGGTCCCCTAGTGCTAAGGCTACCCCTGCTGTTTGTTTCTAAAATTCATAGATCCATTTACTGGCTCCGGCTGTAAGCTGGGGGAGAGCTTTAATCAAATTATTTTGTCCATTTGAGGCCATGGCACATGGCGTTATCCCTACTCCTTTATGTATTAGAGGCATCTGCATGTCTATTTTGTTTTCTACCCTTTTTTTTGTATTCTTCTGATCTTGTACTATCAACATTAAATCTGGTCTATTTCTCGGTCTATCCCTTCTCACTGCCTCTTGTGGCGGGGATGGGTTTCTCCCTTTGATATCTTTCTTGCCCTGCCTCTTCATTATTTCTGCCATCTTGATCTTCCCATTCATTTTCCCTTACTTGTTGTACAAACATTTGTTATTGCCCCAGGGTTCAGTCTGACCAAAATATCTCCTGACTTCCACTCCCCTATTTTCTGAACCAGTAGCCTTATTTCTGGTGGTACTTGTTCAGGTTCTTGTAAACCTACTAACATTTCCCGCAATGCTCTTAACTCGCTGTTTATATCTGCTTGTGAACACCCTGAGTACACTGATGCTACAGGGATGTAAGCGCGGGTGGATGGGTTATGTGGAGGTGGCGGTGAAAAAGTTCTTGAGTTCCCCTTGCTAGTTGCTAATCCTGATAATCCGGTTGTTGACACTCTCTCTACCACTGGAGGCTTATAGACTGGATTTGTATACCCTACTTCAGGTAAAGGGTTACGGGGCATATCCCCTTTCATTGGATCTCTTTTTCATCTTCCCGATCTTCCATATCCTTGAATAATCGCCATAGATCTAAAATCTCTTTTCTTTTTTGGAATTCTTTCTCCTTATATTTTGCTGCTAAAAAGATGGACATTATTTCTAGCATGTTTCTATTATGGGAGCAGGACATCCCCGCTTCCTTTGTCTACAATACCCTTTGTTTGTGATATTTGTCTATCCTGCCACAATACAGTGGCAGGGCCCTATGCATGTGTTTTATTGGGGTTTCATTCCTGCATAATGTTGCGCGTGTCCCCAATGCTTCACATAGACCTTACTGCTGTGCTGCACACGCTGCTGCTTGTTACACTAAAATACAGATTAGCCCACTTTTTCCCACACCCCTCTTTATTCTTTTCCACTTTGTTTTCACACTCAATGCGACTCATCCACCTTCCTACCTTTTTTATGACAAAAGACAGCAAGAGAAAGTATACAAAAATAATTGACTATAATTCAGACCCATTCCTTATACCGAGCCACAACTTCTTTTCCTTATGTCCTTGGAGTACCACCTTCCCAGCTTTTTTTCATATGCTGAGGATCCCACTGCTATGCTGAGGCTCCCTTTCCTCTCAGTCTTTATACGCTGAGGCTCGCTTTTCCATTAGAAAAAGTAGAAAAACAGAAATACGTGACAATTTCAATACAAAACCTACCTTCTATCCAATCTATACTTTAACAAATCACCTGAAATCCTATTCAATCTATACTTTAACACATCACCAAAAGTACTATCCAATCGATGCCTTAACACATCACCAAAGTCCTATTCAATCTATGTCACTGACCTTGTGCTTCATTCATACCAACATACTGCCATACATACATGTCCCCTTGTTATCTCTTACAAGAATATACTCACATGTGTGTGTTCACTTGAGTTTCCTCAGTTACGAAGTCCCGCTATTGGCCTGTCTTTCTTTCTGGAGCTACGCCCTGCTTCAGTGAGCAGAGAGGATTTGTTTGAAATGGCTCCTACTAAAACCACTCAGGAAACACGTTTATTTTTATTTGGGGAACCAGTCTCTGTAAATGGGCGGACTCCTTCCTGATGATTAGGCCAGGGCCTTTTGCAAAATACGGAGGAAACTAAGATCAAGTTGGGGTCTCCACTTGTAAGGGTGTCCCTAATTATGCCCACAACAAAATAAATAGACCCGTCTAGGAAAATAAGGCCAACGGTCTATCTTGTAAGGATAACAAGCTTAATCTTACAAAATGAGGATGGTAGCAAAGGACTCTGCTGCCTGAATGGTCTTCTCCTGTCCCTCCTCTGTTTCTTTCTCTGCCAAAGTGGTCCTAGGCAAGGGTTTATATAGTCTGGTCTTGATGCAGTGGCACAACTGGATACAGGCCATAGCTTCATCCCAATCCATCCTTCTTCCACACAAGGGATGCTCCAAAGCCTTCCTTTCTTCATTGTCAGTGGTTTCTGTCAGAACATGCTGCTCTACATGTTGCTAGCTTATGTAAGAATACACTGTAGCTCATGCTCTCCTTCATTTCCATACCTATGAACATTTTATGCATTAACACATTTTCTAGTCATTCTCTCCATATTCCACTCATTCTACTCATATTTATTGGGGCCCTGTAGGTTCCCCCACACTTAATACTTTTTATATGCCCCATTTCTGCATTTTGTGCAACAAGCATGTGAATCCCATTTTTACCTGCATTGTCTCTAGGCGGACAGTAGACAGCTGGTGAGTCCCTTTGTGTGCTCTGCCAGTGCCAGCAAACAGCGCGGAAGCCTGTAGTCCATTTTTAGCCCAAGCCACATTCTTGGGAAGGAGGGAGAGTTTGCATTTACCGTACTAAGATTTTACAATGCATAGGATATGACATTACAAATGTATCCAGCTAATAGGTAAATGTGCTTTACATTTAAACAATAACTGCCTTCTTCAGTGCCTGCCCATGTCCTTTGTCAGTGCCGGCCCATGTCTGTGTATGTGATTATATCTGCATGAGAGAACCTTCCCAGTGACCCTCCTCCCCACTAGTCCATTATAGAGCCTAAAAGAAGTATTGCCTAATACTAAAGCTCATGGGGGTGCGGGTGGACCCTGGTTCCTTCCTAAAAGGCCTTATGTTCCAAACGGTGAATCCTGATATTCGAAGCCAAAGTTACCTATTACACCAGCCCCATTTCAGCAACCTTTTCACATCAGTAAAACACTGCTCGAATCACATATCAGAGATACCAGAATGCCAGGAGAAGTGTGAGGTGATCAATACGTTCTTTATCAACAAGATCAATACCATCAGGCTCCATATCAAGGGCTCC
Source organism: Ambystoma mexicanum (assembly GCF_040938575.1). Taxonomy (NCBI): domain Eukaryota; kingdom Metazoa; phylum Chordata; class Amphibia; order Caudata; family Ambystomatidae; genus Ambystoma; species Ambystoma mexicanum. The sequence continues at coordinate 301,949,482 of NC_090935.1, read as the reverse complement.
ATTCTTCTGACCCCCCCTCCTTATATACCACCACTGGTCATTTAACACTGAACTGATTTTATTTCTTTTGCCTGCGAACCTAGCGTACATTCTCTCATCCTTAAAATGTACTTCTTAAACTGATGCTATCCTCCTGACCACCATCCTTAAACAATCTACCTGTCCTGCCCTAACAGTACTTATGAGGCTAGTAGATGCCTCCCTCCGTGAGCGTATGTTCCCAGATGTCCCAAAAACAGGGATTATTTGTTCACTCATAGAAAAAAAACATTCTCGACCCGAAAGACCTAGGCCCTCATTACGACCCCTGCGGTAGCCATGCTGGTAAAAACGGCAAGGCTGCCGCTGGAGTTGTGTTTTTTTCTGGTGCCTGGCTTTGGGGAATTACAGCCCCAGCGGTCCTGGAAGCCAGGTGGTGGAAAAAGTAACTTCCCATTCCCATTCGAGTCCAACAGGACTCAATGGGAATGGAGAGGACAGAAGCACTGGCACTTTGCACTACAGTGCCGGAGCTTCCGTCAAAGACTGCGGGCGGGTGCCGTCCCACCCGCCAGGTCTGACCTGGTGGGCGGGAAGGCACCCGCCTGCAGATCTCAGAATGTGCCGGTCCGGTAACAACGGTGCCGGTAGGCTTAGCAGCACCATTGTACCAGACCGGCACACTCGTAATGAGGCCCCTAGCAAGCTACTGGCCTATGATGAGCCACCGTTTATTAGCATAATCTTCAAAGAGGTGGTTGCTAATCAACGTAATACGAAAATCGAGCCACGCTGTCTGCTCCGGGATTAATTTTCTGGGTTCTGCCCCAAAAGCATCCACCTTCCAAGAGGCCTATGACACCCTTCACAGTACCGCTTTCTGCATTTGACATGGTTGACCAACGGACACTACTAAATGGCCTTTCACATAGGATGGCCCTCTCATGCACCGTCCTGAAATGGATCGTATCCTGCCTATCTGTCTTACACCAGGCTCTCCAGATGGCCTCCCTCGTGTCTGGGCGCTGCACCGTCCCCTGTGGAGTCCCTCAGGGTTCCATTATGTCCCTGGTTACTCCTAGATGACCCGTACATTGTGATACACCAGTATGTAAATGATGCAGTGTTGTACCTAAAGGTGAAAGGCCCAAAAGTTAACTTGCCTTTGCTTATGCCTTGAAACCATTCAAACATAGATGACAAGTGCCTACATAAGGTTTACTCTTGAGCTACCCCTCCAAGCAGAAACCCACTCAAAGGTGGCTGGACGAAAGGTGAATGGGTAGGTTAAATCCTCAAGTCACCCACTCAGCAACATTCTAGGCTTCATAGTGGATGGCAATCTATCCTTTCAATAACACATTGGGAAAAAGTCTTAATCAGCTTGGTATTAGATCTCTTTAATCCACAAGATCAAGCCCTTCCTCCCACCAATGGACTTCCAAATTCTGGTGCAAGGGCTTGAGATCTTGCACATCGATGGGGGTAAATCCCTCCTAGTAGGGCTCTTGGCTGCCCACCTGGTCCCAAAGCAGTCACCATGCTGTGGCTTAGCACATCACCAGTTCTAGAAAATGCGACCAGATCACCCTCACATTGCACGACTTATACTGGCTATCCATCCCAGCCAGGATCTGGTTAAAAACTGTGTACCTCACCAGCAAGGCAACCACCGCTAGTACACCTGCCTAACTGACAGGCAACCTAAAAACATTGGCGGCACGCAGTCATCTGGCAGTAAGACCATCTCCAGACTGGAAACTAGACTAGCTCACAATGGCAATCTGGGCTGCCCTAGACCTTCTTCAGTCTAGGGAAGAACTGAAGAACTGTCTCACACAGAAACGCCTTATTTTAACCTAGATTCCAGCTAAAGTTTATTTGACATGTTCAATTCTCGCTAACAATGGTTTGCTCAATGACCTGCAGAGGTTCATTGCTCCGGAGTTAGGGTTACATTATAAACATATATTAATAATAATAAAAATAAAAATAATAATAATAATAATAAAAGGATCTAGTACATGTACTTGGATCCCAACTCAGTGCAGCCATTTAGCTTCATTCTCTTTATGCATTTTTTACAGGGGAAAACCCCCTTACCCTCCTTCTATGCCCCCATCCCTTCCGCGTCCCCCAACTACCTTTAACATGCCAAATAATACATACCCTAACACCACGCCCCACCTACAAAATACAGCATGAAAATGGTTCTATGTGATATTTCCAAGTTATGAAGACCGCACATCAAAAAGACTGATTTATTTCAGCCGTTTTTTGTGCAGCCTTTAAAAGTGGAAGTATCACACTACGGGGGACGGAGGGGTTTCACCTCTTCAAGAAGCTGTTCTCCTTCCCACTCCCACCCTCTCCCGCACTGGCTGGTTTTCTTGAAAATGGTGGGGTTTTACCCCTTCAATCCCACACTCCTCCCTCCCGCCTCCCTTTCGCTTAAAGCATTCCCCCTCAACTTTTACACAAAAAAATGCAGTGACACGCCATTCACCAAATGCAGTAAAATGGCAGTTCACTAACTGACAGAGAGTTGGGTGGGTATCTAATATTAATATTAATAACAATATGTCATAATGTGGAGATAGATTCTTGCTCCCACATGTTGTATTATAGCACAGCACAAAACAAAACTACTACCATAAACAGTGTATAACCAGTTAACAGCAGTAAAGTGTCACAGAAAGCAGTTTTAGAACTAAAGAATTTTCAAAGCATGTCACGACGTTAATTAAATGTTACAGTGGCATCTGGAATTCTGTTCTGCTCTGTGCCGGCTCAAGCAGCAGGCACTGTAATTACAACAGACATGTAATAACTGTTTACAGTGCAGTAATGGTGCCATTTTGTTATTACAGATTATTAGTGATAGCACAACTAAACTGTAATATAAAGCATACGTTTAAGGGGATTGCATATTGAGTCGCTCTGTGACCAAATGCAGCAACGAGTCCAAAGGTCGAGTTCCTATGTGTGTTCATGCAAAACTGAGGTGATTTACAATATCCTTTTTATTTTACATATGGTAGGGGATATTTTATTCCTTAAAATACATGACCCCACGTTGCCCTCCCCTTTAATACCTGGTCTCTTGCTCAATCTAATGCAAGAGATATTCCATTTGTTAACACATACAATCAGTGTAGAGTTGGGTTCGATTAAAAAAAATGCAACTTCTAATGTGTTTCAGAAAAACCGTATTAAGCAGTTAAATAAAATGCATCTAAACATGTTTTGTGCTTTAAATTAAGTAATAACGTGCTAGGTTATAGCTCCCATTTGTTGAACTCCGGCATAGCACAAAATAAACATACTACCACGAAGAGTTCCTTATCAATTTTCATCTGGAAATTGTCACAAAACAGTTTTTTACAAGAAATGAATTTGAAAAGGTTGTCAGGGCTTTCATTAAACGCTGTATGGACAATTGGAATTCTACTCTGTGCTGACTCATGCAGCAGGCATTTTGCCTTTAAAACGGATGTGCAATAACTGACTGCTGTGCAGTAGTGATGTGATTTTCCTATTATAGGTCAGTAGAGATGTCATAACTAACCTACAATAGGAACATTATTTACAGGCTGTTATGCAAGTTTGCAAACGTCCATGTATCATAAGAACATTATTTACAGGTGTATATGCAGGTATTGCATGCTGCCATGCATTATATTTTTTTAAACGTCTCTTTATTAATTACTAAGCATTAGATCAAAGAACACACTGGAACCCATGAGGGAATACATAAGATATTGTGCTACATTATGCTCAGTTATTGATCCATCCTCCCTCCTAGAACGGCAGCACCTGTCATTGTTCAACATTGAGGAATGGATCATTATTCTAACCAATATCTAACAATTTAAGTCTCTGCAGACAGACTGGGAATCTGTAATCATCCGTCAGAAAGTCCAGGTCTTCTCTCCATTCAGCAGAAAATCTAATTGGTTTACTTTGAAGTGAGTATGTTACCCATTCTAATACTACAAATTCCCATATCTTTCTCAACCAATCCTGGAAGACTGTTACTCCCCGTCCCGTTCATCTTTGGGCTATGAGTAGCATTGCAGCAATGATCAGTAAGGGCATGGCCCTTCGTACAGCTTTAGATGGAGATTCCTTCCCTTGATCCTGGATCCCCAGTAAGATGATCATGGAAGCTCCACCATAACCCACCTTATACATTGAAATGATAGACTCGCAAACGTAGCCCTCAAACTGTCTGTAGCTTAGGACACTCCCACCAAATGTGAGCCCATGTACCCCTTTGTTGACCGGATATTGATCTGGGTAAGGTGTCCCAGACAACTGGAAGCACCTGTGTGGGAATTTACTAGTTCGTAGTATGTTGTTTAAATAATCCTATTATATTCATCAATAAAGATTCATCCAAATGTACATGTTTTTTTTCACAATTAGTGATTTATATTCTTTAAAAAGTTTTAAAATAGGCCTGTGGCATATGTCCAATGCATTTCGGTCAATGGTGACCATCTTCAGGGACTAGTCAAGCAGATAAACGAAAACAAAAATGGTGTGTAACATGTGCATTCAAATTCGAGATATTATATAATGAATATGTTATGATTGGTATAATTTAACTTCCATAATTACCAGCCTTCTTTATTCTTCCTATGGGTTATACCCAAAAGTCATTTTATGTTAGTTCTGAAACTCATTAGTGCAACCACTAAAGTTAAAAATGCCCTATACATTCTAGAGAGGTAATGATTGGGTTGTTGCAAAAAAAGGGTAATTTTAAACTTGCATACCTTGGCCAGTGTAGGTGGTGAAAAAGGCAGAGGTCCTGATTAGTGGAGGATCTGTATGTCAAAAATATTGTAATTAGGATAGGTTCCCTAATGTTCCATTGGAATTAAATTTAAATCAACCTTTACAAGAAGCAAAAGCTTACCTTTTTCTAGAGAAAAACCTGGCAGCTGGGCACCGACTCGCAGCGAGGCATGAGATCATGTGCACTGCTTGTTTTTAAATGCTTTAAAATGGAGCTGGTGTGCGTTGCGCGTTGATGTCACGGGTGTGATGACATCATCTCGCCCCAGCTGCCATTTTTAAATTGAGAAAAGTAGGAGTTCTATATGCACTGTAGATTTTCTCTATTTCTATGCCCTATAGGTAGTTCTTTTGGACTTTAATGATCACATATTGGAGTATACTATTAGCTATTATGTTATTTTCTAATCTATGATTCATATTTGTGTCATATGAAAAATAGTGATTAAATCTATTTGGAGACTGTTAGAAGAAGGTGTATAGAATAGAAAAAATAAACAAATAAATAAGTAAACAAAATTAAATTTGAAAAATGCACGTTGGTGTGTGCTATGACCAATACATTCGATTGCGTGATGTTTTGAAAGTTGACAGAGTTAATTCACTGAATAAACATGTAGAGATTTGTGGAATCCTCTACTGTTATCACAATTTACCAGAGTCTTTTTTTCATCTTGGGTGTCCTTATTCAGAGCTCGTTACAACCCTAATGTTTCTTTTTCAAAGATTGTTGCATTCCATCATAAAAATAATGAATGAAACTCTTGCTTATCTGATCCCAATCATTAAATGTTGAATCCTGTTTAGTTTAAAGGAAGCAGGCATAGTTACATTCTTCATTCACCCCCCCTCCCCCTGGATGGAGGGAATTCATCTATCCAGAAAGTCTCTTTTTGATTAAGGATCTTGTTGATGTCGATATTTTCATCTTTCCTCCTTTCTACAATGTCCAATATTTGAAATTTGATCTGGGCAGTCTGATAAGCTTCACTGAAATGTCGTGATAGTGGGGATTGAATGTTGCCAATGCGGATGTTGGAGCGATGTTCGTTCCATCTTATCTTCGCTTTCCTTGTGGTTTGCCCGACATAATACTTACCACGCGGGCACTTAATGCTGTAATTCACATTGATTGAATCACAGGTTGCAAATTTATGTAAAAAGAGTTTCTTGCCAGTATTTGGATGGAATATAACGTCTCCTTTCTGTACCATGTTGCAATTTGAACAGTTCAGGCATGGGTATGTGCCTTTTCTGGTAGTTCTCTCTTTGGGTTTCCTAGTGTCACTCCCTACCAGCATGTCCTTGATGTTTCTGCTGCGAGTGTATGTGAACATCGGTGGTGTTGTGTGCACGACCCCCAAAGTTCTATCTTCTGATAAAAAGTGCCAGTGCTTCTCTATAATTATCTACATTTTGTGGCTCTGTGTGGAATATTTAGTCACATAGCTTGAATTAGAATGCACATGTTACATACCATTTTTGTTTTTGTTTATCTGCTTGAATAGTCTCTGAAGACGGTCAACATTGAACGAAATACATTGGACATATATATTATTTGCCACAGGCCTATTTGCGAACTTTTTAAAGAATGGAAATCATTAATTGTGAAAAAATACATGTACCTTTGGATGAATCTTTATTGGTGAATATAACAGGATTATTTAAACAACATACTATGAACCAATGGTCCCCACACAGGTCCTTCCAGTTGTCTGTGACATCTTACCCAGATCAATATTCGGTCAACATTTTGTATCACCCCACTATGCGAACTGTACTCCCTAAAAGCTAAGTATGCATGCCTGCTTATGTAACCACACTAGTCATATTAACTGGTCCTTGTGTAGCCTACTGCTATGATGTGCATGTATGGGGATTGTTGCATAGAAGTAGGATTGCAGCATTGTAGAGGAACTGAACTTGGACCAAATGTGCGCAAGAATCTGAGCCTTTCCTAAAAAACCCTAGTCCTGTCCATAACCTCTTCCTAACCCTCTACCGGGTAACCCTTGAAACCCCCATACCCATCCAACCATCGATACTATGGGGTACATTTACCAGCCCAGCAGGACTCCCCTGCGCAGCCAAACTACATTTTCAGCAGTTATAAGAAGAATGACTGCGCTGGGCCTGCTGAGCACATATTTCCTGGAATCACCAAAACTGCGTTTTTGCAGCTGCAAAAGTAATGGCTACGCTGGCTCTGCTGAGCAGATATGGGGCAAGATGCAACGTAGAACACCCCGAGAATGGTTGCAGTTATTTTCTTCATGTGCACCAAAAAGAAGAATTTAAAAGGAGCCTGGCTCAGCGCTGCTATGCTGCCAGCTCAAGACTTCCAACTGAAAGAGCAAATGTTCTGTGTTTAAAATGACTTTGTACTGGTGTTATTTTCACATCCATGCCCATCTATCTTCAGGGTACACCATCAAAGGAGGGCAATTTCTCCCTGAAACGCATTGTGTGTCAAGTAAAATCTGTGAAAGAGCAGATAAATTTGTTTCTGGCTGTACAGCAAGCGTTGACTTTTGCAACAAATGAACACAGGCAAAACTCTTCACAAGAAGCTCTCTCTCTCCCTTTGCTTATGTCAGTTTCAAAGAACCCTTTTTTTGAACAGATCCCTGTGTATAAGAGATTGACCAGAGCTATGGGAATGTTCAGAAGGAAGATGTGAGGAAAATCACATTTATAAATGACCAGGGAAAGTAAAATGAACCTGTGTTGCACTGCTCTGCAAAGCAGTGAGTTGCTATTGTACAAGCTAAAGGGAAATAATACTGTAACATGCCCGGAAATAAAACTATATATGTTGGGAAGAAAAGCAGCCAAATTATAGGTAAATTGTACTCCGTGGAGTTTTTTTTCCCCTCAAAAAGAACTTCAACATCCTGGCTAGGCCCAGAAATTGCTGTTAAACCAGTTTTTGCAAGGCAGGCACTTCTAATGTGCCACCACCATGGGAAAGGAAGTTGCTTTACCACATGAAAGGGCCAGAGGTGTGGTAAGTGGTGACTTTGTCAGACTGAAGAGCATTACTGCAGCATGGGACAATGGACAGCCCTGTCACTGAAGTGTGAATTCCTCTGACACCCCTGGTCATCTTCAACTGCCTAGGATCAAAGGGGAGTCATAGCAACCTCTGGGCAAAGCTGACCAGAGCATGACATTTGGCTGGGGGGAGGTGTTGAAAAGACTGCTCACTTTTGGGAGCAAAGCTGGCCCATGTGATTGATAAGACTTTTCATATAAAGACATTTATTTCAGTAATCTAAAGAAGCAGTAATGCAAAATGTTGACAGCTTGAATGTAATTTTTCCGCCATTAAAATAAGAGAATATGGATCTTCCTAGCATGTGGGGGACGCGAAGGGCATCAAAATGACATTTCTGTGGGAAGCTTAAATGGTATGAAACTTAAATGCAAATATGTCCAACATTAATAAGCTTCTGTGTATACATTTGCAGATTTTTAGGGGAAATAGTTTCCATAGAAATTACGAATGATTGCCAGAAGGACTAAACAGCATCATACAAACTTGGGGTTTGGAATAGTATACTCCATGTGAAATATGGTATTTGCCTAATTTTTAGAAGGGTGACATTTATAAATATGAGGGTTTTGTTTCATAACAGATTTGGCAAAAGCAACTATGGTATAACAAAGCACCTCATAAAAACACCCACACAAAACTGAGTCACTTCCTTCAGTCCAATCTGCTCATAGAGAGGCAGCAACATTTACAGCCTGACCTATCCCATCTTAGAGGTAGGTCTAGGTTATTTCTGCCCCACATTGTAAAAATCCTCTGATGTCATCCAGCCTATATAAGATGGAGACAGTCAAAATTCAGGACATTCAAGAATCAGGACATTCATAAATCAACATCCAGAGATCCAGACATTTTACATTCACCCTGCAAGATTCCAGATTCCAGTGCCAGGCCAAGGGTAGCTGATCCAGTTCCATGAAGTACCTCCTATCCAGGCAGAATAACCTATCCAGAATTAAACCCTACAAAACTCCCAATAATTCAGGGAGAAAGGGGGAAAGGCTGCTGAATCCTTTTGGGATTATCCAGTGACCAGACCTGCTTTGCCCAGCTGATGCACCCCGCTGTCCACTTAGACCAGACACCGGTTGCCTCGCTGTGTCCCTAGTAGAGCTGCTGCTGCGCAGAGACCAGACCCTTGTCCCGCTGTCCAGAGACCCGGCTGGCTGTCCAAATTACCCCATTCAAGTGCTTTTTGTAAATATTACCCTTCCCCAATATCAAAAAGCTGCATCCTTTGCTCTGTTACCTTGCCATTTGTCAAACCCTATAAGAAACCCTATAAGAAATCCTATAAGTATCCTAGTAACTTCTTACATTGGTAGAATCCTCTGTGTATCCTGTCCTTAGAAAAATATGAGTTAGTCTTCATGTGTTAGCAACATTCTTTCAAAATCATTTCAGTCTGTTGTATAAGTCCTTAGTACTATTTGGAATAAATTAATTAATTCCCATATAAAAAGGCACACGGCGTGAATGGGTTAACATTGCAAATTAACCTTCTTGCGGGCAGTGTCCTTCTTTAATAATCTAGCCACTAAAAGAAATAGTCTCAGTAGAACCTGTCCTTTTCCTTTTAAAACCGATTTTGCCCATGTAATTGCTTTCATTGTAAAATCTGAGTTTTCCCTTCTGTTTAAGAATCCCATACTGTCCCCATCAAGAGTCACCCTTTCACTTTAGTATCATACCTGTTATGTGCCTCTGTTCTTCATCAGCAAAACCGATTTTTGATTCTGTCTGTTTAGCTAATTTCTGAAGTTGTTTGCCTATTTTAAACCTGTGAAATGAAGCAATTGCAATTTTGCCACATGTGATTCTTGCTGCACTGATTTTACCTTCCAAAGTCGATTTTCTAAACTGTATGCCGTTGTTAGTACCTTGCCTTGTAGCTTGCAAGTTATCTTGCTTCTTTGATACAGCCACACACATTTGTGCCTTATCCGTTCAACCGCACATGTAAAAATCACCTTTTTAGTAATTCCTAGTCCCATCTTGCTCATTTTTCAAGGGAGATTAATCCAATTTTGACCTCCCATTCAGGGGTGGTAGGTCGGATTTTCATGCTGATTGTTGCCTAGTATACCTGACTCCTTGCTACTCCTCTACAGCCACACAAAATTTGGTTAACAGGGATTTGAAGGAGTGTTGCAGGTGGAATGCATAACTGTGGAGCCATTTAAAAGCACTACTCAAATAGTAATCTTGCTTTCATTCAATTGCGCATTGTGTGTCTTATGGTAGAAGGTTAAACTAAGTGTATCCTATCATTTTACTGTGTAATTATCACCACACTGGTGATTGCTGCCCTATATTGAATGTGTTTCATTTGTATTCAAATTAAAAATAAATAAAATAAATTTGATTATTACACACCGGCCTGGTTCATGGTCCATTGCGACACAGGGTGTACGATAAGGGGGGTGTGAGACGGTTGGCTTCCTTCTCAAAAATGTTATCTGAAGGTAATAAACTTTAAAATGTTTTAATTGTGCGCTGCATCCCTGGCCAGTAGAAAGAGAGTCCTGGTCTGGAGTGTGCCACATCTTTAAAATCCTTAACACAGTGGGGGCTTGTTGCTGGGATTGAGATAAGTGTTTCCACCTGTGACAGCTTAACACAGCAGACTAACCATAAAGGTAGTGAAATTTGGGGTTAAAAAGCTGTGTTACACTGTAAAAGCGCCTTCCCAAAGCTTAGCCCTTAAGTATCAGGGCTATAAAAATAAAGTAAAATCAACCCTAAACTGGACAAAAAGCAACACAATACAGGTTTACCCCTGGATAAATAATTTAATAAAGGAAAAATACTCTTCATAATGACCGAAGTGGAGATAAACATGGCTTGGCAGCATCTTCTGCATAAACTATTCATTAGAGGAGAATGGGCAGAGCAGGAACAGGAAGCCTGGCTGTCCAGCATGTAGCAACAGGTCACTTCCATGAACACGGATGTGTGGCAGGATGGTGGCCTGTTACTTCAAGTCTTGAGCGAATTGTATATGACTCCAAGTATTAAAGAGGAGCAGATTAAAATGGTCCGACACGCAGCCTAGATATATCTCCACATGGGGATTATGGAGGAAAAATACGAAGAAAATAGAACTCTTGCACAAAACCAATCCAAGCTCTTAACTGAAATTCAGCCTGAGCTGAAACTAGTAGAAGAGAACTTGCAAAAGAGCCAAGATACTGAAGTAGAATTGGAAAACTACATAAAACAGCTAAAAGAGGAATTGGCTCTACAACAACAAAATAATTCAGAGCAAGAGGCCCAATTAGATGCATTAAAAGTGGAGTGTCAGGAAAAGGTTGATTCACTGAAAGAGAGTAAACTAAAATTAAAACAAAAAGAAACATATAATAGCACCTGCTCAGAGCAGATAACCACTTTATTAAATCAGATTAAAAAGTTGGAAGAGGGATTCAAGATGGCCGCCTGCAGGGAGTCGACGTGTCGACAGAGCTCCTGCACCTCGTACCTGGGAACGTGTCCACCACCCAGTCTGTGAGCCACGAACTGCGGAGCAAAGTGGCGTAGAGGGGCTCTTGTACACTGATACGCCGTGCGACACAGATAGGGGGCTGGTGTGTTGCCATCTGCGGGGGGTCGCCGAGCCGGCCCGAAACGAACTCGAGGGCGGGAGTGGCGGCCACGGCCTGTCGGGAGCAGTCAGCGGGCACGCAACTGAGGAGGAGACCCCGCAGCGGGTTCACAAATGAATTCTGTCCTCTGTCAAAACCTACACTAACCTAACATCTGCATGACCACTATGTAAAAAGAGAAAGAAAGAAAGAAAGAAAGAAAGAAAGAAAGAAAAAAAGAAAGAAAGAAAGAAAGAAGGAGAGAAAGAAAAAAGAAAGAGAAAGAAAGAGAGAAAGAAAGAAAGAAACAAAGAAAGAGAATCAAAGTTTTAACTCATGATACAGTTACTCCCCCTTTGGTTTACTTAGTTGTGGTTGATTTCTGCCCCTCCCCCCCCCCTAACAAAGAGTTCTTACAGTTTCTTCCAGCTTTCGGCTCTGTAGAACAGTTCCACCAAAAATGTCTCTTAGCTTGTCCTTAGGGTCAAACCAATGTCCTCATCACTTAGTCCACACAGTCTCAAATCTATCCCTTCTCCTGGGGTGTATTCACATGACCTGTATAAATCGCTGTTCACTATCAAACCAACATTAGTTATTTGCCCTTCCTGGCATGTGCACGTTTTTATCCTTGGTAGAGTGCAGGCCTGTTCAGCCTTATTTGTATTTTTCCTTCTTTCACCCATTGGGTCAGCTGGTTTCTCAGCCCATGGGTGGACTGCGGACCTGCTCAGCCCTTCTGCGATGATCACTTTTCTCTACCCCTTCTGAGGTATTCGTATTCTTAAACCACCCTGGATTGCAGGCCGGTACAGCCTTGCTGATTTCTTGCTTCTCTCACCCCCTCCTGGGGTATTCAGATCATTAGCCCCTTTTTGTCTATTGGCTTGTTGAACCCTGTATCTTCAGTTGCTTCTCTCATCCCCCTGGGGTATTCGGATTGTTAGCCTTGTGTGGGCTTCAGGCTTGCTCAGCCCTGTATCGTCAATTTCTGCTCTCTCTCCTTCCTGGGGTACTTGCGTTGTTAGCCTCGTCTGGGCTTCGGTCTTGCTCAGCCCTGTATCGACAATTGCTTCTCTCACCCTCTACTGGGATAGTCGGGTTGTTGACCCTGTCTGGCCTTCGGGCATGATCAGCCCTGTATCTTCGATTGCTTCCCTCACCCTTTCCTAGGGTACTGGAGTCTGTGGCTCCATCTGGGCTCTGTGGGTGCTGTAGCGTACAACAAAGGCACTGATCCACAGTAGAGGCAGTAATTCTGGCCTTTGTGTTTCTGCATCTGTGCCTTTGCTCCGGTGCACATGGTCTGCTTTTCTGCAGTGCCTCTACCTTTTCTTGGTATCAGTAGAATAGGACGCTGGTGCATCCGGGGCTGTTCGGTTCGGTTTCAGTCTTTCGCAGTTCTTGTCTGCTTGGGAGTCTCGCTCTCTCTAGAGTGCCAGCACTCCACAGGTTGCCTGACGGGCTCCTCCCTCCACGCCGACTGCAAGGCTGTCAGCTCCTCTGTGGCTCTCTCTCCCTCTGTGGCTCTCTCTCCCTCTGTTGCACATCTGTCCAAGCCAGTGTTCCTCACCATCTGGCTGTTTCTCCCCTTCTTGGTTGACATAGAGCTGTATTTAAGTTCCTCCCTGGAATAGAGTAGGAGATTCCATTGGTTCTCAGTTTCACCACAAGGCGATAACAGGCATTGGTTAGAAACCAAGCCATCCACCTTAAAGGTCCCTGTACCTGGTACCCCTGGTCTGTTCCCATATAACCCATCATTGTTTGGGATTTTGCAATGAGTGGAGGTGAAAGGGAATCCTTACTTGGGCATTCCTTGTCCCCAGTGGGTGGGGTCACTTGTGCCCTGGAGAGGGCATTGCTTAGCAGGCTCCTCTCCCTAGTCCTAAAGGCGGTGGCTCCCCCTTGGGGAGAATGGATGAATTTCCTGGATTTGTCACACTGTGCACTTCAGTGGGTAGTGGGGGCAGGGGATGGGGGGTGATCTAGCACAGCTGCAACGCAAACAAAAATAGTACAGTGGTGCCAAAATAAAACAATGTCCAATCAAGGTTCAATAAAAAAGTATCTAATTGTAAAATAACAAAAACTTTAACATATAATAATAACAGTAGTGGCCCAACTCTGTGAGGGGAAAGTACAGAGAAAGCACTTTCGAGTAAAGGGGTTCTCTAGGTTTGTAGACAGGGGTACTGAGGCAAAGATTATAGCCAAAATGTCCAAGTTCATGAAGATGTCTTTAAAGAAAGGTAGAGAAGGAGGCTTAGTTACTAGGATCCTTTAAGGAGAACCAGGCACACAGGGCCTCTTCCAAAACCTTATGTTCTTGTCTTTGGGGGTGCTACAACATCAAGACAGACTTTTAAGCGTTGGACCAGGTGTCTGGGTACTTTTGGCACAGGGCTTTGGAATAGACTGTATTTCTAACACAGTTCCAGATAAATCTTTCTTGTCTTGAAGTGCAAAGATGAATCGGCTAAAGGCAGGGTTTCCCACTTTTATAGGCAAAATGCTACAGCAGAATGGTCCACAGTAAGCCCGTTGTTAAGAGTCCAAAGTGTCCTTTTGTGTACTGATGTCATTCCCAGAGTACCCTGTCTGCAGGAATTGGTATGGGGCATGAAGTTTGGGAGCCCTAGCAAAATCCAAGATGGTGATACCATTCTCTGGACTAAACTGCTCCTCTGAGCTACTCTCACTTTACCCATTCTGCTGGCTGCCTACCACAAACAAACTCCAGTAATCAGCGCCTTGGTGTGAGAAGGCCATTGTCATGTCTGAAATGCCTTTGAAATACCAGTTCCCAGTGGACCTCCCAGGGAGGGGTCCTGTCTCCTGGAGGAAGGCACAACTCTTTACTGAGGAATCAAAATGAAGCTTCCTGTGCAGGGTTACACATTTTTGTTGTGAGTACACCCAAGTAAGAAGAATAATACACACCCAGCCCTGTCATGATGAGTCACCTTTCAAAAATATGATATCCAAATGCTTGTGGCTTTATAATTCTGTCAACCCAATAGTAGATACTATGTTAAACCAGACATGACTTATATTTAATGTATTACTTCACTGTCACCAGGCTCACTAGGGGCATACAATTATTACATTTTAGAATCAGATGTGCTTGTGACACCTGTATTAGAACTTAGGATTCCAGAAGCTGAGTTCAGGAATGTACATGGGACCTTTGCACCTGCCCTGTTGCAATTACATGGCAGCTGCTGTGGGTTGTCCGTTGAAAGCCACAGCTAGCACACTATACATTTTGGCATGGAACATTTATGAAAGGGAGTCTGATTAGCAGAGCTCGCTTTCAGAGACAGAATGAGCTGTATCATTTTATCATTAAAATATCAAAAAAGCTAATGATTCTACACCCTCGCTGATGGTATTCAGCCACAAAGAATGAGTTGAAAACTGGTCTGTATAATGATAATGATGTGTTATTTATATAGCACCTTTATCCAAAGAGCTTTAGAGAGCACATATTTACATACAATATCACCCAACCACAATTGGTACTCATTTATCGACCTTGGAAGAATGAAAGGCTGAGTTGGCCTTGCTGGGATTCAAACCTGTGACTTGCAGATCATAGCAGCGAGCGCCCAACCCACTGAGCTATGTTACCAGCCTATAAGGCAGAGGTATTTCGTGTGTGTTGCCATTGGCAAATGTGATTAGAGTAATGAATGGCCGGAACACCTTGATACATTCACCACCATGCAAGAAAACAGTGGTCAATTATGACCACTGACCCCCTATAAATGAGGCTATTCAAGATCGAGATATTAAGAGAAGTAAAAGTTCCCTAAAAGATTGACATATGCAAAGCAGACTTTATTCAAATCACTCTGGAGAAACACAAATTAAGACGGTACAAAGTTGAAGCTAGAGTGAATAATGTTAAAGAGGATGTCAATCCTTTGACTCAAGCTGTCAGATCACTTGAGAAATTACTCATAGAATGGCAACCTTGAAGCACACTCCAGACTGCCAGAAAAGCTACCAACCAGCAACATGGAGCAAACCAGAGAAAGAAAAACCTTAGTCAAGAGCCTTGAAGCCCCTCGCCTGCCCTCATACTTTATTGTGAAAAGTGCCCAACTATCCCCAGCCTCGTGATCAGCCTCGGCAATCTAGTGTACCTCATCATAGCCTGTATTCACAAAAAGTGGAAGGGATGGAATCTTCATAGAAAAAGAGAACAAAGAACGTCACTTCCAGTGTGCAGGTATATACGTCTACCTGGGCTTCACAATGATGGTAGAATAGCAAGAACGTTATTTTACTGCACCAAGAAAAGGCTCTGCTGTGTAGGCCCCCTCTACTCCATACTCTAGCCCAGTGAAGATGAGGGTTGTGAACCATGGAAACTACTTCTATTCACTTGCCTTCCGCAGTCAACAGTAGGAAAATGAACCTCCACCCATATGGATTGCCCACCGGAAGTACCTGGCACGAGAACCACCAATGTAGCTGCTGATCACACACGTTCACGAGATTACACATGATGAGCCACACTGGCTGAACTCTGCCCACCAAAAAGACTTTTAGACAACAATTGAACCCCGCAAACCCATACAGACAATGGGGAGGTAATACAGAAGAGTGGTTCCAGAGAAGGGGAACATTGACAGGCCGATTCATGGAATAATTAGCGCGGCGCAAGTGGCCAAAAACGTGCGAATCGCAGTGGAATAGCGAAAATCGCAGTGCAAGTGCGAAAATCGCGCGAAAAGCAGCACACATCGATTCATAGAAGGCCGTGCGCGAGAAAACCATCGGATGTGCGATAAAAAAGTGCGCGGCGCACGTTAGGGCACAGGCCATCTAACTGCGTGCGCCAGGTCACAGCGAAAATCGCACAGGCCACAGCGAAAATCGCACATAGCGCGGCGCACGCAACAAAAGTAGGCGGAACACGGGGCGTAACACTCGGAATGGGGAACAACTTGCCAAAATGTGGGCGTCACGGGGGAAGTACAGGGTACAAGTGCGCGGAACGCCCACACGCTCGCCTACAACACGTATTCATGGAATAGAATAGGGCAAAAAAGCGCACGCTCAAACCAGCGCACAGGCACAAACACGACCGCCACAAGAGAGCAGGCGGTAGCGTCTCTGCGCCTGTAAGAAATGTGCGCCAAAAGGTGCGCCAACAAATAGCACCTATATACAGCCATGATGAATGTCCTATATTGTGGCCCTCCAGGACAAATGACGTGCAAAGGGGTACCCACAAACACGGACACCCGCTGACAAAAAATACATGTGCGTGTATACTGGGGTGCGCGGGAAGTCTCACACGCGATTTGTCCGGGTACGTGGATTTCAGGGGTGCGCGGGAAGTTCCACACGCGATTTGGCCGTGTACGTGGATTTCAGGGGTGCGCGGTAAGTTCCACACGCGATTTGTCAGGGTACGTGGATTTCAGGGGTGCGCGGGAAGTTCCACACGCGATTTGGCCGTGTACGTGTATTTCAGGGGTGCGCGGGAAGTTCCACACGCGATTTGGCCCTGTACGTGTATTTCAGGGGTGCGCGGGAAGTTCCACACGCGATTTGTCAGGGTACGTGGATTGCAGGGGTGCGCGGGAAGTTCCACACGCGATTTGGCCGTGTACGTGGATTTCAGGGGTGCGCGGGAAGGTCCACACGCGATTTGGCCGGGTACGTGGATTTCAGGGGTGCGCAGGAAGTTCCACACGCGATTTGTCAGGGTACGTGGATTTCAGGGGTGCACGGGAAGTTCCACACGCGATTTGGCCGTGTACGTGTATTTCAGGGGTGCGCGGGAAGTTCCACACGTGATTTGGCCGGGTACGTGGATTTCAGGGGTGCGCGGGAAGTTCCACACGCGATTTGTCAGGGTACGTGGATTGCAGGGGTGCGCGGGAAGTTCCACACGCGATTTGGCCGTGTACGTGGATTTCAGGGGTGCGCGGGAAGTTCCACACGCGATTTGGCCGTGTACGTGTATTTCAGGGGTGCGCGGGAAGTTCCACACGCGATTTGGCTGGGCACGTGTATGACAGGGGTACGCGGGAAATTCTACACGCGATTTGGCTGTGTGCTCCCAGGTATTCCCTGTACACCCTCCACCGCCCCTGCAGGCAGCACACACCACAGGGGACTACCCTGCACACCTGCTCATGTCACCCAGCACCCCCACCCCCCAGCATCCAGGGGCACCCTCCACCAGGCCCCCACTCATGTCTCCCACCACCCCCACCCCCCAGCAGTGCAGGGGCAGCCTCCACCAGGCCCCTACCCATGTCCCCTATCACCCCCATCCCCCAGCATCCAGGGGCACCCTCCACCAGGCCCCCACCCATGTCTCCCACCACACCCACCCCCCACCCCGCAGGGGCAGCCTCCACCAGGCCCCCACTCATGTCTCCCACCACCCCCACCCCCCAGCAGTGCAGGGGCAGCCTCCACCAGGCCCCCACCCATGTCTCCTACCAGCCCCACCCCCCAGCATCCAGGGGCACCCTCCACCAGGCCCCCATCCATGTCTCCCACCACCCCCACCTCCCAGCCACCAGGGGCACCCTCCACCAGGCCCCCACCCATGTCCCCTATCACCCCCACCCCCCAGCAGTGCAGGGGCACCCTCCACCAGGCCCCCACCCATGTCTCCCACCACCCCCACCCCCCAGCAGTGCAGGTGCAGCCTCCACCAGGCCCCCACTCATGTCTCCCACCACCCCCACCCCCCAGCAGTGCAGGGGCAGCCTCCACCAGGCCCCCACTCATGTCTCCCACCACCCCCACCCCCCAGCAGTGCAGGGGCAGCCTCCACCAGGCCCCCACTCATGTCTCCCACCACCCCCACCCCCCAGCCACCAGGGGCAGCCTCCACCAGGCCCCCACTCATGTCTCCCACCACCCCCACCCCCCAGCCTCCAGGGGCACCCTCCACCAGGCCCCCACCCATGTCT
The DNA here is from genome assembly GCF_040938575.1 of Ambystoma mexicanum. Lineage (NCBI taxonomy): Eukaryota > Metazoa > Chordata > Amphibia > Caudata > Ambystomatidae > Ambystoma > Ambystoma mexicanum. Next base: position 301,931,111 of record NC_090935.1, on the reverse strand, counting down.
CCCACCACCCCCACCCCCCAGCCTCCAGGGGCAGCCTCCACCAGGCCCCCACTCATGTCTCCCACCACCCCCACCCCCCACCCACCAGGGGCACCCTCCACCAGGCACCCACCGATGTCCCCTATCAGCCCCACCCCCCAGCAGTGCAGGGGCACCCTCCACCAGGCCCCCACCCATGTCTCCCACCACCCCCACCCCCCAGCATCCAGGGGCACCCTCCACCAGGCCCCCACTCATGTCTCTCACCACCCCCACCCCCCAGCCACCAGGGGCAGCCTCCACCAGGCCCCCACTCATGTCTCCCACCACCCCCCCCAGCCACCAGGGGCACCCTCCACCAGGCCCCCACCCATGTCTCCCACCACCCCCAGCCACCAGGGGCAGCCTCCACCAGGCCCCCACTCATGTCTCCCACCACCCCCACCCCCCAGCAGTGCAGGGGCAGCCTCCACCAGGCCCCCACCCATGTCTCCCACCACCCCCACCCCCCAGCATCCAGGGGCACCCTCCACCAGGCCCCCACTCATGTCTCCCACCACCCCCACCCCCCAGCCACCAGGGGCACCCTCCACCAGGCCCCTACCCATGTCCCCTATCACCCCCACCCGCCAGCAGTGCAGGGGCACCCTCCACCAGGCCCCCACTCATGTCTCCCACCACCCCCACCCCCCAGCAGTGCAGGGGCAGCCTCCACCAGGCCCCCACTCATGTCCCCTATCACCCCCACCCCCCAGCAGTGCAGGGGCACCCTCCACTAGGCCCCCACCCATGTCTCTCACCACCCCCACCACCCAGCATCCAGAGGCACCCTCCACCAGGCCCCCACCCATGTCCCCTATCACCCCCACCCCCCAGCAGTGCAGGGGCAGCCTACACCAGGCCCCCACTCATGTCTCCCACCACCCCCACCCCCCAGCAGTGCAGGGGCAGCCTCCACCAGGCCCCCACTCATGTCTCCCACCACCCCCACCCCCAGCCACCAGGGGCAGCCTCCACCAGGCCCCCACTCATGTCTCCCACCACCCCCACCCCCCAGCAGTGCAGGGGCAGCCTCCACCAGGCCCCAACCCATGTCTCCCACCACCCCCACTCCCCAGCATCCAGGGGCACCCTCCACCAGGCCCCCACTCATGTCTCCCACCACCTCCACCCCCCAGCCACCAGGGGCACCCTCCACCAGGCCCCCACCCATGTCCCCTATCACCCCCACCCCCCAGCAGTGCAGGGGCACCCTCCACCAGGCCCCCACTCATGTCTCCCACCACCCCCACACCCCAGCAGTGCAGGGGCAGCCTCCACCAGGCCCCCACTCATGTCCCCTATCACCCCCACCCCCCAGCAGTGCAGGGGCCACCTCCACCAGGCCCCCACCCATGTCTCCCACCACCCCCACCCCCCAGCATCCAGGGGCACCCTCCACCAGGCTCCCACCGATGTCCCCTATCACCCCCACCCCCCAGCAGTGCAGGGGCAGCCTCCACCAGGCCCCCACTCATGTCTCCCACCACCCCCACCCCCCAGCAGTGCAGGGGCAGCCTCCACCAGGCCCCCACTCATGTCCCCTATCACCCCCACCCCCAGCAGTGCAGGGGCAGCCTCCACCAGGCCCCCACCCATGTCTCCCACCACCCCCATCCCCCAGCATACAGGGGCACCCTCCACCAGGCCCCCACCCATGTCCCCTATCTCCCCCACCCCCAGCAGTGCAGGGGCAGCCTCCACCAGGCCCCCACTCATGTCTCCCACCACCCCCACCCCCCAGCCACCAGGGGCAGCCTCCACCAGGCCCCCACTCATGTCTCCCACCACCCCCACCCCCCAGCAGTGCAGGGGCAGCCTCCACCAGGCCCCCACTCATGTCTCCCACCACCCCCACCCCCCAGCCACCAGGGGCAGCCTCCACCAGGCCCCCACTCATGTCTCCCACCACCCCCACCCCCCAGCAGTGCAGGGGCAGCCACCACCAGGCCCCCACCATTGTCTCCCACCACCCCCACCCCCCAGCATCCAGGGGCACCCTCCACCAGGCCCCCACTCATGTCTCCCGCCACCCCCACCCCCCAGCCACCAGGGGCACCCTCCACCAGGCCCCCACCCATGTCCCCTATCACCCCCACCCCCCAGCAGTGCAGGGGCACCCTCCACCAGGCCCCCACTCATGTCTCCCACCACCCCCACCCCCCAGCAGTGCAGGGGCAGCCTCCACCAGGCCCCCACTCATGTCCCCTATCACCCCCACCCCCCAGCAGTGCAGGGGCAGCCTCCACCAGGCCCCCACCCATGTCTCCCACCACCCCCACCCCCCAGCAGTGCAGGGGCAGCCTCCACCAGGCCCCCACTCATGTCTCCCACCACCCCCCAGCAGTGCAGGGGCAGCCTCCACCAGGCCCCCACTCATGTCCCCTATCACCCCCACCCCCCAGCAGTGCAGGGGCAGCCTCCACCAGGCCCCCACCCATGTCTCCCACCACCCCCAGCCCCCAGCATCCAGGGGCACCCTCCACCAGGCCCCCACCCATGTCCCCTATCACCCCCACCCCCCAGCAGTGCAGGGGCAGCCTCCACCAGGCCCCCACTCATGTCTCCCACCACCCCCACCCCTCAGCAGTGCAGGGGCAGCCTCCACCAGGCCCCCACTCATGTCTCCCACCACCCCCACCCCCCCAGCAGTGCAGGGGCAGCCGCCACCAGGCCCCCACTCATGTCCCCTATCACCCCCACCCCCCAGCAGTGCAGGGGCAGCCTCCACCAGGCCCCCACCCATGTCTCCCACCACCCCCACCCCCCAGCATCCAGGGGCACCCTCCACCAGGCCCCCAACCATGTCCCCTATCACCCCCACCCCCTAGCAGTGCAGGGGCAGCCTCCACCAGGCCCCCACCCATGTCTCCCACCACCCCCACCCCCCAGCATCCAGGGGCACCCTCCACCAGGCCCCCACCCATGTCCCCTATCACCCCCACCCCCCAGCAGTGCAGGGGCAGCCTCCACCAGGCCCCCACTCATGTCTCCCACCACCCCCACCCCCCAGCAGTGCTGGGGCAGCCTCCACCAGGCCCCCACTCATGTCTCCCACCACCCCCACCCCCCAGCAGTGCAGGGGCAGCCTCCACCAGCCCCCCACTCATGTCTCCCACCACCCCCACCCCCCAGCCACCAGGGGCAGCCTCCACCAGGCCCCCACTCATGTCTCCCACCACCCACACCCCCCAGCCACCAGGGGCAGCCTCCACCAGGCCCCCACTCATGTCTCCCACCACCCCCACCCCCCAGCAGTGCAGGGGCAGCCTCCACCAGGCCCCCACTCATGTCTCCCACCACCCCCACCCCCAGCCACCAGGGGCAGCCTCCACCAGGCCCCCACTCATGTCTCCCACCACCCCCACCCCCCAGCCACCAGGGGCAGCCTCCACCAGGCCCCCACTCATGTCTCCCACCACCCCCACCCCCCAGCAGTGCAGGGGCAGCCTCCACCAGGCCCCCACCCATGTCTCCCACCACCCCCACCCCCAAGCATCCAGGGGCACCCTCCACCAGGCCCCCACCCATGTCTCCCACCACCCCCACCCCCCAGCCTCCAGGGGCAGCCTCCACCAGGCCCCCACTCATGTCTCCCACCACACCCACCCCCCAGCCACCAGGGGCACCCTCCACCAGGCCCCCACCCATGTCCCCTATCACCCCCACCCCCCAGCAGTGCAGGGGCAGCCTCCACCAGGCCCCCACTCATGTCTCCCACCACCCCCACCCCCCAGCAGTGCAGGGGCAGCCTCCACCAGGCCCCCACTCATGTCTCCCACCACCCCCACCCCCCAGCAGTGCAGGGGCAGCCTCCACCAGGCCCCCACTCATGTCACCCACCACCCCCACCCCCCAGCAGTGCAGGGGCAGCCTCCACCAGGCCCCCACTCATGTCTCCCACCACCCCCACCCCCCAGCAGTGCAGGGGCAGCCTCCACCAGGCCCCCACTCATGTCTCCCACCACCCCCACCCCCAGCCACCAGGGGCACCCTCCACCAGGCCCCCAACCCATGTCTCCTATCACCCCCACCCCCCAGCAGTGCAGAGGCACCCTCCACCAGGCCCCCACCCATGTCTCCCACCACCCCCACCCCCCAGCATCCAGGGGCACCCTCCACCAGGCCCCCACCCATGTCCCCTATCACCCCCACCCCCCAGCAGTGCAGGGGCACCCTCCACCAGGCCCCCACTCATGTCTCCCACCACCCCCACCCCCCAGCCACCAGGGGCAGCCTCCACCAGGCCCCCACTCATGTCTCCCACCACCCCCACCCCCCAGCAGTGCAGGGGCAGCCTCCACCAGGCCCCCACCCATGTCTCCCACCACCCCCACCCCCCAGCATCCAGGGGCACCCTCCACCAGGCCCCCACTCATGTCTCCCACCACCCCCACCCCCCAGCCACCAGGGGCACCCTCCACCAGGCCCCAACCCATGTCCCCTATCACCCCCACCCCCCAGCAGTGCAGGGGCACCCTCCACCAGGCCCCCACTCATGTCTCCCTGCACCCAGGTCCTCACAATCACCAACCATGTGCGTAATGGTCAGCCTCCACAGCCAAAAGGCCCTACCAAGTAACCCATTCACCCACATGGAAATGGAAATTACATGTTACACCCCCAACGTACATAAAGCAAATGAACCCATGTCTGTCACACACAATGGTTGCAAATGAATTGGAAAACACCCAACATGACATGACATGCATGACACACAGTGAAGTATGAAAACATAATTGTATTGAAAAAATATGAATGCAAATGAAATGAAACAAACTACAATGCCAATAAAAAAAAGAAAAGGTGCATGTCCGTCCAAAAAAATTAAAAACACCAAATCCAAAAAAAATGTACTTCAAAGTCACATTAAAAATGAAATCAATCCGACAGAAAAAAAATAAATCCAAACACCATTGCTCCATGGAGAAGAAATAAAAAATTAAAAAATAAAACAATCCAATGAAGAACTATGTACAAAATATCCAAGGGTCCATGAGCCCAACTGAACAAAGGAAACCTACAAAAAACACTAACAAAAATGCAACTATATACAAAAAGTAGAGCTGTGTCCGTCGACTCCAAATCATAAGAATAAACAAATGAAACCTAAAACTAAAGAACTATATACAAAGGCGGCGGGCAAGTCCAGCGGCTCACTCCGTAGTGTTCCGGGCCAGGGCATCATCAAACTCCTCGTCTATGTCCCGGAGGCGGTCCTGTTCCATGGCCCCGAGGGTCCGCAGGGACGACGCCATCTGCTCCTCCAACCCCCTGCGGATTGCCTCGAGGCACTCGGCCCGCCTCAGGGCCCTCCGCATGGAGTTCTCCATGCGGAGGGCCCTGACCATCGTGAGCCGCTCCTCTTCCGCCCGCCGCCGCTCCGCACCTATCTGGTGGCCCAACCGCAGCCACACAGAAGACACTTACTGTCCTGGGTCCTCCTGCCCTCCGGCCGATGCCTGCCCCTCCGATGTTGATGGCCCCGAGCCATGATGCCTCCCACGTTGACTCTGCTGCTGCCTCCGACGCAACTGCCTCTGCCAGCACGACGGCATCCAGGCTGATGGAATCTACCGACGCCGTCGTGCACGTGCCCTGCCTGATGATGCCGGCACATCCTCCATCTGCTGGGGTACAGTTGCTGTGGTGTCCACCCCTGCTTGACCTCCGACTCCCGACTGTGGCAGGGATGGGATCCCCACCGAGCTGGCTGCATAGGTCAGGGCAGGTCCACAGGGGGCCCTGGTGGCATCTGGGCCGGAAGACGGCAAGGAGAACGACCGGCGTATAGCCTCCACAGAGGAGGAGAGGGCCGCCAGATTGGCCGACACATGCAGGAAACCCCCGAACATGGAAGATCCCAATTGGGCCACGTCGGCACGGTGCTCTTCGTGATGATGTGCGTGCTCCTCCCGGGAAGCACGCACGTCATCACGGATTGCACCTGCGCGCATCGCAACCCCAATCAGGACCTTCTCCATACGGACACGGGTCCCCTCGTCCGCAGGTGGAGGGGAGTCAGGTGACATGGACATCCCCTCTACCTGCGGACGGGCCTGGGACGGGGCATCCCTGCTGGTGCATGGTGGTGCACTCACAGGGTCAGGGACAGCGACATGCACAGGCCCCTCCACGGTGACCTGTGCTGCCTCCTGCCCCTGGCCCTGGACTGCACCACTTGCACCAGCAGGGATGCCCCCACCAGGCCCCATGTGTGCCCCTGTGGCGGCCTCCTCCTCCTCTGTGGAAACCACCAACCTGGATGGCTCTTCACCGTCTTCCACCGTAGCAGGCCCCTGTGGGGGCTCACCCACCCCTTCCGCTGCAGCCGTGGGGGCATCCCCGCCGCCTTGCTCCACAGCGCCGTCTCCGCCCTCTTCTTCACTAGCCACTGCGTAGAGGGAGACAAAGAACACAAGCATCAGGGTACTGTACAATGGTCCCCTAGACAGGAAGCAATAGCAGATGAGTACCACTGTCAAAGTACACTTCCATCATGTCCCTCCAGAACACATGGGTCAGTCCAGGCAAAACACACACAGTAACAGGCATGGTGCATGCCATGGACATTTCCATACATGTCCAATGGACTCTTGAAACATACAATGATATGGAACTCACATGCATCATGGGTCATGCCTATCACATGCACACACTTCACCTCAGTCACATCCATCTGGCCCCATACACCCCAAACACAGCGGATACAAGGGTAACTAGGCTGCATCAGTGAATCTGTGCATTGTCACACACATGTGTCATGCATCCATGGCATGCACAAGTCACAGACACGCAGGTAAGGCACACAGACATGGCTACCATATATGTACCTGGCATCAGCACCCATCCCTCACCCCCACCCATGTCCAGGAACAGAGACTGGCATGCTCTCATGTTTAAAATCTGCATAGGGCTCCCCATGTGGCATTTAAACACATGCAACAACCATATGGTTCACACATCACTGGTCGCACATGCATTACCATGATGTCCCTGCACACATACATGCATACATACATGGCCTATGTCACACATACAGGCAAGTATCAGAGAACCAGCACACCGCAACATGCCCTGTCTCACACAGCTATGCTTGGACACTTACCGCTCAACTCCAGACGGGTCTCCCTCTCAAGGATCTGGGCGTGGAGCGCTGGGTGTACGCGTTCCAGGACCCTCATCTGGATGGAACTCATGCGGCCCCGGCCCCCCTCCACGAGGCGCCGGGCCTTCACGAGGGTCCTGGACCTCAAGTCCTCCCAGCGCTTCTTGATCTTCTGGACGTCGCGGGTTGCCACCCCCTCCGCGTTGATGGCAACCACACAGTCGGCCCAGATCCTCTCCCGTCCTTCCTTGCTGGCGCGGGATGATCCAAAGAGGGCATCATACTGCCCCAGGACATGCTCCACCAGGACACCAACTTCGGTGGCAGTGAAGCTGGTGCCCCTCTGCCCCTCTGGCCTGGGGTTGCCACTGGTGCCAGATGTGGAAGTGCCCGACATGGCAACCCCAGAGGCAGGTGTGGGTGGGCAACTGGGTCCTGGGGCTGGGCTGTGGAGCGCTGTAATCCCAGTCGGGAGTCTTCAGTTCCAGCAGGGGTGGACACAGCAACTGGACCCCTGCATATGGCTGATGTGCAGGCACCAAATGGCAGGGCACGGTGGCAGCAGGCAGGCAGGCAGGCAGGCAGGCAGCAGCAGATGGCACGTAGGAGGCTGCTCGGGGCACTGGGGGGTAGTAATTCGGCCTTCTGGGCAGGAGCGTGGTCTTCCGTGTGTTTTCGCGTGGCCAGCTTGATACGGAGTGATTTGGCACGTGAAAATCCTGCACGTCAGCGTGAAATTCGAGGAAAGGCCCTTAGCGCGTAAGCGCGTCAGCCCGCATACGCGATTCTATTGGACCAAAGGCCCTCAGCGCGTAAGCGCGTCTGTGACGTGACCCGCACGGGTGTTTCCCACACAGCACGTGATGACGGAGCACACGTGGAAAGACTGCACGTCAGAGTGTCATCGCGTGTAATTGGACAGCACGTCAGAGTGTCATTGCGTGTAATTGGACAAAAGTGCGCGTACACGCGATTGGCCTATGTACGTGTATTTCAGGGGTGCGCGGGCACTTACACACGCAAGTACGTCAGTGCACCTGTATCCCGGGGTGCGCGGGAATTTCCACACGCTATTGGACTGGGTACTGGATTTCAGGGGTGCGCGGGTCACACGCTCGCCTACAACACGCGCAACGCATAAATTTGCGCGCTAACAAAATAACAAGCTCAGACCCAGGATGAACATACCGTTCCTAGCAGCAGTGGCCGTGGGCTACCAAAGGAGGAGGAGGAGGATAGTCAGGGCCAGAATATTCACACCCAGAACCAGCCTTTTCGGGATGCCTGATGACCAGGTGTATGGGAGGTACAGGTTTCCACCACACATAATACTGGACCTGGTGAGTGAGTGGGAGGATGACCTCACATCACCCACCCTGTGCTCCCAAGCACTCAGCCCCCTGGAGAAGGTCCTCAATGTACTGCACTTCTTAGCCACTGGATCATTTCAGCGGACAAGTGCCATAGTGGGTGGGGTATCACAGGCCACCCAGTCACGCTGCCTACACCAGGTCTTGAACATCATCACTGCACGCCCATCAGTCCGCAGGCACATATACCTGGCCAGAACACCTGCAGAAAGGCATGCTGCCGCCCTGGATTTTTACGGTGTGGCACGATTCCCCAAAGTGCTAGGTGCCATCGACTGCACCCATGTGGCTCTACGTCCCCCCAGGGCATCAGAGCACATCTATAGGAACCGCAAGCACTGGCATTCCATCAACGTGCAGGTAGTATGTAATGCCAAGGGAATCATCACCTCAGTATATGCCAACTATCCCGGGTCCACCCACGACAGCTTCATTTACCGAATGTCCACCATAAGCCGGGACCTAGAAGCTGGGTGGCATGGCGATACATGGCTGCTTGGTGAGTATGAATGCCACTGCACATGCATGCATGTCAGATACTGAGCAAGGTCACAACCCCACCAATGATACCAATCACCACCTCCACAGGGGACAGTGCCTACCCTCTCAGCCCCCACATGATGACGCCAATTCGGAACCCCACCACGCCACCCGAGGTAAGATATAACACAGCCCACATTACAACCCGGGGCATAGTGGAGCGCACATTCGGAGTGCTAAAGTCACGCTTTCGCTCCCTTGACCGTTCTGGCGGGCAGCTGTTATACGCTCCCCCAGTAGTGTGCAGGATCATAGTGGCAGCATGTGTCCTGCACAACGTTGCAACACGCCGGGGCCTGGCCGTGGACATGGTGGTGGCCCCACATCCCCAACCACATGCACAGCAGCTGCGCATGGGAGGGGAAAGGGCACGGGGGGAGGCAGCCCGTACACAGCTAGTGGCTAATTACTTCACATAGAAATCACACCCCTGTGGAGTGCACACTGCCCTGGCACATTCCATCTGACAATCAATGATGACTCAACCTGACACTGATCCAGAATGTCTGGAGAATCAACCGTGAAAACCATATCAGCCTGAGATTGTTCACCTGGAAGTGTTACAATGTGTGCATCCCTACCCACACAGACACCACCAAGGCAGTTTTGTGAAGAAACACATTCAAGCAGCTAAAATGAATACCCACTTGCAAAATGCAACAAGAGGACAGTGCCATGTCAGCCAACCCATCCCCAGCACCGCCACACGACACACCGTGCCATGTCATGCTATTTGCAGGTAAACAAAGTAATCCCCACAACATGACACAAGTGTCACAATGTACAGTGTCCCTAATTGAAACTTGCAACACCTGAAATGCTCACAGTAATGCAGGACCAACAACAAACTTGAGCAGGTACTACCATTAACATGACATCACAAATGTAATAAATTAGTAGTCTCACCACCTGGAAATGCCTGCACTCCCACCACTTCCAACTGTACAGTGTTGGCGCCATGTAGAGTTGTAGGTGCACTGCTGCCAACATGGACCCCATCTCCAAACTAGAGGGCCTTGTGTAGACATGAGGAAGGGACCTGCAAATTGGGAGGTAGACACAGATGATGAGTTACACATCAATGCAACATGCAGTGTACAACACAACAGCAATATGCACTAGGAATGTATACACAGTATTGACTAGACTACCCACACATGTAGTGGGAGTCCAATGTCACCATGTACGTCAATGTCACTTGGGCACACCCTTTGCAAGCCCATGGAAACGGGAAGCAGGAGGGGTGTGTGACTCAAACCCAAGCATCTGAACCAAATACATGACACGGCTGCATGTGCCCAGCCACAATGCAGCGTATGCCCACAGGAACCACGGAAGGCAACAAATTGTCCCAAAAAAATTGGGAAAAATAAAAATAAAAATAGAAAAAAATCAAAAATGGCCATTGATGGGCCCGGGGGGGTTGGGGAGGCCACCCAGGAGGTCCGAGGACAGGGTGCACACCAAAACCCACCTGTGTGGATCCTGGGGAAAAAAAACACCTCCATGGGCTCATGGCCCACACGGCTACCCTATTGTGGGAGTATCACTGCTGTCGCTATTATCACCCTGTGCAGCTGCATCCGGAGGTGGTTGCACTATGGGAGGCAGCCCACGCAAGGCCCTAGTCTGCTCATCTATGGCTGCAAGCATGCGGGTGTGGTAGGTCTCGTTCTGGAGGATGAGTGTGCGGAGGTCCCCATGCAACAACTCACGGGATGCCCGGACCTCCGCCCTCGTTGCCTGCATCTCAGCTGAGAGCGTACGGGTGAGACGCTCCAGCTGCTGTTCTGTCCTTTGGTGTGTTGAAGCCTCAAGCTCAACAAGAGTCGTCCTGAGGTGAAGGAGCTCCTGCCTCAGGGCTTCCCTGTGGCCCTGGGACTCTATGGAGATGGCCTCCTGCAGAGTTGCCAGTGCCGTCCGCCTGTCCCTGTTGGACGCCAACATGTCCTCCCTGTGTGACTGGCAGATGGAGTCGGTTGCCTGCTGTAGTCGCTCCATCAGCCTTTCAGGGGGGACAATGGAAGTGGCCACCCTATCCATGGCCTGAGCCGTCATCTCGGATGATGCTGCCTGTTGGGTTGCCATACCGTAAATGGATTGCTCCCATGCGGTATTGCCAGGTGGCGTACGGCCACCACGTCGGCGGGCACCACACCTGTCTGGGGCAAGGCGAACTGCGCCTTGCTGTGCCGGCACTGCCTGAGGCTGCAGGACTGCATTCCCCCTCTGATCTGCTGGCCCAGGAACAGGATAAGATGTCGCGGAGTGTGAACGTGCATCCGTAACCACCAAAGGCGTAGCTGCCAACACTGACATCCCCATTGAGGGTTCTGACCCTGGTGCAGGTGGGTGGGACAGAACAGAATCCCTCCCTGGAACACTCACCTGCGACGGCACGTAGGTCTCATCATCCGAATCAACACCTGAGTACAGCTCGGGGGAGGTGCAGCCAGAGACACCCCTTGAGAGCACGACCTGCAGCACTTGTGGGTTCTCACCCACCACCACACCACGTCCCTCACTGGTGGTTGGTCGGCCCTCGGACCCCTCCTGGGTCTGCACCATCTCCACAACCCCAGCAGTATCAGGTGCGTCTTCCCCTGCAAAGACATAAAAACAAAGAAATGGAAACAGGCATTAGCACCATGGCACACAATGAGGGCTGAGAAGCAAGAGAAACAGTACTTGATTGACACATGTCACACATGACTAAAACCCTCCCATGCATGCACCCTCACTGCATATGAAGGGCAGGCAAATGGCACACACTGATGACACCAAGATGGAAGATGAACACATTTTCTGCATGCTGCCTGGCAGTGGCATCACACATTGGCCTGTGATTGCCAGGTGAAACACACATGCCATCACACAGATGGCATGTACCATTGCTATTGAGTGAAGATGGAGAGGAGGGCAGCACCTATTCATTCAGTCCAGTTCCCGCATGTAATAGCTTTTCTAATTCAAACAGGTCAGATTTTTCACCGGGAGCTGCCAGTCCAAAATGGTCCAATTGCACAGGGACATGTGTGAACAAATGATATCCAGGTAACAAAGTCACTCCACTTTACCATAGCCATGTCAGACATGTGACTAGAGGACTGAGAAATGCCTAGTAAAAGTGGTGGAATGCAAACAATCTGCCTGAATGAACAGAGAAAAATAAGCAACAATGTTGTGGCAAGGTGACACTTCAAGGGCAACTGGCGTGCTGTTGGGCTAGATGTCTACTGTTGGCAGAAGGGATACTGCTATGGCCAAATGCAGCTGCGCAGGATGTATTGCATGAAGCACATGGCTGACCCATACGACTCAGGCGCACACACTCTCACCTGGCACACAAACAGAAGCCCTCACACACACACCATGCACATGGATGACACACACATGCATGTGCACTCACCGGACAATGCCTCGTAATCAGGCAGATCTCCCACGCCTTGGATCTGTTCCTCCGTGACGTAGGTCCCAGCGACTGACTCATGTGGAGTGAGTTCCATGTCCACTACTGGAGACCCACCTCCAGTCACTAGAGTTGCGGCATGACTTGAGGCCAGCTTATTCTTTGCCCTGCGCTTTAGGTCATTCCAGCGCTTATAGCAATCATTGGCTGTGCGCCTCACGATTCCAAGGGCACTTACGATGTCCGCAACGGTCTGCCAGTGTGCCTGGCGTTGTGCAGGTGTGGTCTTGGATCCTGCAACAATGACCATCTCGTTATCATGTCCGGACACATACTCGACAAGTGCATTCAGTTCGTCATCCGTGAAGCTGGGCTTCCTCGACGGGCCGGACTGTGTAGCCGTGTCTGGGGCATCAGCCTGTGCCGGACGAGCACTCTTCCTCTTCCGCTTGGAAGGTGGTGGTGATCCTGAGTGTCCTGCGCCGCTCTGGACACTAGGGGCAGGAGCCCTGGTGGACTCTGTATCAGGAGTGTGGGATTGCACACTCAGCATGGGAGTTGGTGCAGGCATTGGTTCAAGTGTAATGGTGTCAGGGGGAATGTCAGCAGGATGGACTAGGACCGACACTGTCCTGGCTGGGTGTGTGAGAGCTGGGGTGGATGGAGCCGCAGCTGCCCCTGCAGCCTCTCCGCCCTGCCTACTTGGGGCAGCAGATGACCTTGCTTCCCCAGATCCACATGGCATGATGACATCAACGTGCACCAGCGCACGTGTCATAGGCCTGCTGACCTGGAAGTCAGCCATGGAGTCAGCCAGGTCTGGTGCCACAATGGGCTGGTCCAACAAGGGCTGAGCATGGATGGTGTCAGCCACATCAGCCTCAACGGGAGGAGGGGGGGATTATGGGTGCCCTTGACTGGTCCTCCACACATGGGTGGACAGGCTCACCCTGCAAGTAACGACCACGTCCCCTACCGTATCCACCACGGCCACCACTTGTGGCTCTTCCACCTTTGCCACCCTTACGGAATCCTCGCCTCCCAGCCATGGCACTGATGTTAATGTGCGTATGGGAGTGGCTGTAAACTATTGTCCTGGGCAATTGGGGGTCAAAGGGGTTGGGTACCAGATGGTAATTGTACCCCAGTGCTCTAGCAAGGCTGAATGTAACCCCTGGGGAAAGATGACGGGTCACGCTACGCACAGGAGGCCCAAAAAAGGGAGATGACGTGCACGCAACCCCTCCTAGACCACGTGTGCAGAAAGAAAAACCTGCACTACGCTGTGGCACCCAGTAACACAAGAATGAACGTATGCGTGTCACACGCAGCCTAGAATGACCTCTGAAGGGGTAGGCTACACAAGGGGCAAGCACAGATGTTAGATACGTGCGTGACTCACCGTCTGCCAGGTAAAAGAGCGTGAAAAAGGAGCGCGTTTGGTTGGCAACACCCCCGCCAAAAGAAGATTTGTACGCTGTCTGAGGAGACAGGACAACAGTAGAAGGGAACACTGTTTGAGGGAACAGGCCCAGGTAAACCAGTAAAAGAGAAAAAAGAGAAAAAACTGTCAGAGGTAACAGGGAGTACGAACTTGAAACGCTGTGAAGTAAATCGCGTGTGAAATGACAAGAAGTACAGAATTCACCCACTCGCTCTCCACGAAAAGCACGTACAAGGAAATGGTGTTCTACACGTACCTTTTATGCAGGCCCACACGTCCAGCGTCACTTACGCGGCGTGTACGCGCTAGGGCCATTTCCACCAATTACACGCTTTGTCACTTCTGCGTGTAGGGCCATTTCCACCAATTACACGCTTTGTCACTTCTGCGTGTAGGTCCATTTTCACCAATTACACGCTTTGTCACTGCCGCGTGTACGCGCTAGGCCCATTCCCACCAATTACACGCTTTGACACTCGGACGTGTCTTTCATTTTTTTCACACGCAACATTTTCCAACGTGTGCCCAATTCAACGTGCACGTGACTTCATAGACGCGCATACGCTGGCGACGCATTTACGCGCTAAGGGCCTTTCCTCGAATTACACGCAGACGTGTTGGATTTTCACGTGCCAAATCACTCCGTATCAAGCTGGCCACGCGTTCACACACGGAAGACCACGCTCCTGCCCAGAAGGCCAAATTACTGCCCCCCAGAGCCCTGAGCACGCTCCCACCTGCCATCTGCTGCTGCCTGACTGCCTGCTGTCCACGTGCCCTGCCATTTGCTGCCTGCACATCAGCCAGGGGTGCTGTTGCTGTGACCACCCCTGCTGGAACCGAAGACTCCCGACTGATTTTCCATCGCCCCACAGCCCAGCCCCAGGACCCAGTTGCCCACCCACTCCTGCCTCTGGGGTTGCCATGTCGGGCACTGCAACATCTGGCACCAGTGGCAACCCCCGGCCAAGGAGGCAGAGGGGCACCAGCTTCACTGCCACCGAAGTTGGTGTCCTGGTGGAGCATGTCCTGGGGCAGTATGATGCCCTCTTCGGAAGGTTGCGCGCCGACCAGGAAGGACGGACTCGGATCTGGATGGACATCGTGACTGCCATCAACGCGGAGGAGGTGGCAGTCCGCGACTACGAACGTGTCAGGAAGCACTGGGAGGACTTCAGGTCCAGGACCCTCAACAAGGCCCGGCGCCTCCTGAAGGCAGCGGATGCTAAGGGGCGCCGGGGCCACTTGTCGGAAGATCCGATGAGGGTCCTGGAACGCATATCCCCAGCGCTCCACATCCAGGTCCTTGAGAAGCAGACCCGTCTGGAGTCGAGCGGTAAGTGTACATGCATACTGATTGTAAGCTGTGCGTGTGGTGGTGTGCCAGGAGTGTGCAGGTTGAACATGTATTTTTATGTGGCCAAGTAGGGGGGGTGTACAGGGCCGTGAGGGTGACACATGCGAGGGGTCTCATGTGTGACACATGGATGGTGCTTGTGTGTGTGGGCTTGCATGGCACAGGATGTGGAGGAATGATTGTCAGGTGTGACATGGATGTCGATCAAAACACTGCGACAGTTGGCGGAGGTGTACACATGCATGCAAGTTTGGTGTTGTGTGTGCATGTGTAGTGTACTCCCTATGTTGCATGTGATGTGTGGATGACCTTTGGCTGCTCATGCTGCTGTATGTGAATGGATGGTGCTGGCTGTTGCATTATGGCTGTGGTATGGCTCATGTGTGTTGGGGATTGTGATGCCATGTCTGAGGTTTACCAATGCCACTCATGTATAACTGTCATGTGTGTATGAGTCCATTTTACAGTGCCCTGATGCCTGTGTTTTCTTTCTCCCTGTCTGCAGCGTCAACTGATGAAGAGGGCGGAGAAGGTGCTGTGGAGCACAGCGGCAGGGGTCGCACCACCAGCCGGAGACGCAAGGCCCGGATCCCCTCCCAGGTTGTGATCTCGCCGGGGAGTGAGGAGTCCGGTGCCGCGTCCCAGGCCGCAGCTGCCGAGGGGAGGTCCAAGAGGCGGAGGTTGGAGTTGGACTCCTCGGCAGCAGAAGGGGCAGCTGGGACCCCACAGGGCCCAACGGGGGAAGATTGGCACAGAGTCATCCAGGTTGGTGGGGGGTTTGGTGGAGGAGGAGGCCGTGCAAGCGACAGTGGCGGGGTCTGGAGGTGGGGATTCCACTGGTGCTAGTGGTGCAGTGCAGGATCAGGGACAGGAGGCAGCACAGGCCGCCGCGGAGGTGCCTGTGTGCAATCCTGTCCCTGCTCCTGTCACTGCATCATCTTGCACCAGCGGGGATGCCTACCTCCAGACCCGTTCTCAGGGAGAGGATTGGCTAACGAAACCTGGCCTTCCACTCCCTGCGGATGTGGCTATCCTGCACCAGGTTGTGCCTGTCCAGGGTGGGGTGGTGTTGCGTCAACGGGCCATGCGAGCTGACCTGCAGTCTTTTCATGATGAGTCTGCACGTCTTCTCGCATGGCTCATTGACCGCGTTGACCCACTGGGACAGCTCACCAGGGCTGGATTTCTCCGTTTCCTGGACCTTGTTCCGACCCCCTTCTCCACAGAACCCCCTATGCCCCAGTCGTCCTCCATGCCATCTTCCCACCCATGTGTCACCTGGGTGCCCTGTGGAGCTGCCTCCGACCGTGCGGCCAGGCTGGTGGACAACAGATCCCTGCCACAGTCGGGAGTCGGACGTCCAGCAGGGGTGGCCACGTCAACGACTGCACCCCAGCTGGAGGAGGATGTGCAGGCACCATCGGACAGGGCACATGGACAGCAGCAGCTGCAGCAGCAGGAGGCTGTAGGTGGGAGCCACGATAGCTCAGGGCCTTCAACATCGGAGGGGCAGGCATCGGCCGGAGGGCAGGAGGACCCTGGACGGGAAGTGTCTTCCGTGTGGCAGCGGTTGGGCCACGCCATAGATGCGGAGCGGCGGCAGGCAGAAGAGGCGCGGCTCAAGATGGTCAGGGCGGAGAACTCCATGCGGAGGGCCCTGAGGCGGGCCGAGTGCCTCGAGGCAATCCGCAGGGAGTTGAAGGTGAACATGTCGGCGTCCCTGTGGACCCTCGGGCCATGGAACAGGACCGCCTCCGGGACATAGACGAGGAGTTCGATGATGCCCTGGCCCGGAACACCACTAAGTGAGCCGCTGGACTGGCCCACCGCCATTGTATATAGTTATTTAGTGATAGGTTTCCTTTGCAGTTTATCTTTCTTTGGAGTCAACGGACACTGCTCCACCTTTCGTATATAGTTCCATTTTAGTAGGTTTCATTTCTTCTCTTGGGATGATGGACCCTGAATACTTTGTACATAGTTGGACTTTGGATTAGGATATTTTTTTAACTATGAATATTTTTTGCCATGGAGCAATGGTTTTCTATTTCTTTTTTACCTTAATTTACTTTTCATGGACTTGAACTTTGGAAGATATTTTTTCGTATTGTCATTTGTTGATTTCATTTTGAAAAGAGACAGCCTGCTTAATTTTTTAATTATTTTACTTGTGTACTTTGGTTGATTTTGATAGCCATTGCTGTTGTTTTTAATACATTATTTTGATTTTTTCATTCTTCAATGTGTGGTTTCATCTCATTGTTTTCATGCATGTCATGATATGGGTTTTCAGGTTCCCTTGCAACCATTGTGTGTGTGTGAGACACATGTGTTGATTTACATTGTTTCCATTGGAGTAGTATCATGGGCACATGTAATACTTGGTTGTGTCTTTGGGCTGTGGTGGCTGGCCATGAGGCACATGCTTGAGGATTGTCAGGGCCTGTGGGCAGGGGGACATGAGTGGGGGCCTGGTGGAGGCTGCCCCTGGTGGCGGGGGAGTGGGGGTGGTGGTAGACATGGGTGGGGGCCTGGTGGAGGGTGCCCCTGCACTGCTGGGGGGTGGGGGTGGTGGGAGACATGGGTGGGGGCCTGGTGGAGGGTGCCCCTGGTGGCTGGGGGGTGGGGGTGGTGGGATACATGGGTGGGGGCCTGGTGGAGGGTGCCCCTGCACTGCTGGGGGGTGGGGGTGGTGGGAGACATGAGTGGGGGCCTGGTGGAGGGTGCCCCTGCACTGCTGGGGGTGGGGGTGGTGGGAGACATGGGTGGGGGCCTGGTGGAGGGTGCCCCTGGTGGCTGGGGGTGGGTGGGTGGGAGACATGAGTGGGGGCCTGGTGGAGGCTGCCCCTGCACTGCTGGTACGTGGGGGTGGTGGGAGACATGAGTGGGGGCCTGGTGGAGGGTGTCCCTGCACTGCTGGGGGGTGGGGGTGATAGGGGACATGGGTGGGGGCCTGGTGGAGGGTGCCCCTGCACTGCTGGGGGGTGGGGGTGGTGGGAGACATGAGTGGGGGCCTGGTGGAGGGTGCCCCTGCACTGCTGGGGGATGGGGGTGATAGGGGACATGGGTGGGGGCCTGGTGGAGGGTGCCCCTGGTGGCTGGGGGGTGGGGGTGGTGGGAGACATGGGTGGGGGCCTGGTGGAGGGTGCCCCTGGATGCTGGGGGGTGGGGGTGGTGGGAGACATGGGTGGGGGCCTGGTGGAGGCTGCCCCTGGATGCTGG
Organism: Ambystoma mexicanum; assembly: GCF_040938575.1. Classification (NCBI taxonomy): domain Eukaryota; kingdom Metazoa; phylum Chordata; class Amphibia; order Caudata; family Ambystomatidae; genus Ambystoma; species Ambystoma mexicanum. The sequence continues at coordinate 301,912,643 of NC_090935.1, read as the reverse complement.
GGGGTGGGGGTGGTGGGAGACATGGGTGGGGGCCTGGTGGAGGCTGCCCCTGCACTGCTGGGGGGTGGGGGTGGTGGGAGACATGAGTGGGGGCCTGGTGGAGGCTGCCCCTGCACTGCTGGTACGTGGGGGTGATAGGGGACATGGGTGGGGGCCTGGTGGAGGCTGCCCCTGGTGGCTGGGGGTTGGGGGTGGTGGGAGACATGGGTGGGGGCCTGGTGGAGGCTGCCCCTGCACTGCTGGGGGGTGGGGGCGGTGGGAGACATTAGTGGGGGCCTGGTGGAGGGTGCCCCTGCACTGCTGGGGGGTGGGGTTGGTGGGAGACATGGGTGGGGGCCTGGTGGAGGGTGCCCCTGGATGCTGGGGGGTGGGGGTGGTGGGAGACATGGGTGGGGGCCTGGTGGAGGGTGCCCCTGCACTGCTGGGTGGTGGGGGTGATAGGGGACATGGGTGGGGGCCTGGTGGAGGGTGCCCCTGGTGGCTGGGGGGTGGGGGTGGTGGGAGACATGAGTGGGGGCCTGGTGGAGGCTGCCCCTGGAGGCTGGGGGGTGGGGGTGGTGGGATACATGGGTGGGGGCCTGGTGGAGGGTGCCCCTGGATGCTGGGGGGTGGGGCTGGTGGGAGACATGGGTGGGGGCCTGGTGGAGGCTGCCCCTCCACTGCTGGGGGGTGGGGCTGGTGGGAGACATGGGTGGGGGCCTGGTGGAGGGTGCCCCTGCACTGCTGGGGGGTGGGGTGGTGGGAGACATGGGTGGGGGCCTGGTGGAGGCTGCCCCTGGTGGCGGGGGGGTGGGGGTGATAGGGGACATGAGTGGGGGCCTGGTGGAGGCTGCCCCTGCACTGCTGTGAGGTGGGGGTGGTGGGAGACATGAGTGGGGGCCTGGTGGAGGGTGCCCCTGCACTGCTGGGGGGTGGGGGTGGTGGGAGACATGGGTGGGGGCCTGGTGGAGGCTGCCCCTGGTGGCGGGGGGTAAGGGTGATAGGGGACATGAGTGGGGGCCTGGTGGGGCTGCCCCTGGTGGCTGGGGGGTGGGGGTGGTGAGAGACATGAGTGGGGGCCTGGTGGAGGGTGCCCCTGGATGCTGGGGGGTGGGGTGGTGTGAGACATGGGTGGGGGCCTGGTGGAGGGTGCCCCTGCACTGCTGGGGGGTGGGGGTGGTGGGAGACATGAGTGGGGGCCTGGTGGAGGCTGCCCCTGGTGGCTGGGGGGTGGGGGTGGTGGGAGACATGAGTGGGGGCCTGGTGGAGGGTGCCCCTGCACTGCTGGGGGGTGGGGGTGATAGGGGACATGGGTGGGGGCCTGGTGGAGGGTGCTCCTGCACTGCTGGGGGGTGGGGGTGATAGGGGACATGAGTGGGGGCCTGGTGGAGGCTGCCCCTGCACTGCTGGGGGGTGGGGGTGGTGGGAGACATGAGTGTGGGGCCTGGTGGAGGCTGCCCCTTGTGGCTGGGGGGTGGGGGAGGTGGGAGACATGAGTGGGGCCTGGTGGAGGCTGCCCCTGGTGGCGGGGGGGTGGGGGTGATAGGGGACATGAGTGGGGGCCTAGTGGAGGCTGCCCCTGGTGGCTGGGGGGTGGGGGTGGTGGGAGACATGGGTGGGGGCCTGGTGGAGGGTGCCCCTGGTGGCTGGGGGGTGGGGGTGGTGGGATACATGGGTGGGGGCCTGGTGGAGGGTGCCCCTGGTGGCTGGGGGGTGGGGGTGGTGGGAGACATGAGTGGGGGCCTGGTGGAGGCTGCCCCTGCACTGCTGGGGGGTGGGGGTGCAGGGGGACATGAGCAGGTGTGCAGGGTAGTCCCCTGTTTTGTGGGCTGCCTGCAGGGGCCGTGGAGGGTGTACAGGGAACACCTGTGAGGACCCACCCAGCCTAATCGCGTGTGTAACTTCCCACGCACCCCTGTAATACACGTACCAAGCCAAATCGCGTGTGATAATTCCCGCGCACCCCTGTAATACACGTACCTGGGCAAATCGCATGTGAGAATTCCCGCGCACCCCTGTAATACACGTACGCAGCCGAATCGCGTGTGATAATTCCCACTTACCCCTGTGATACACGTGCCCTGGCTAATCGCGTGTAAAACTTCACGCGTACCCCTGTAATACACGTACCCAGCCAAATCGCGTGTGATAATTCCCGCGTACCCCTGTGATACACGTGCCCTGGCTAATCACGTGTAAAACTTCACGCATACCCCTGTAATACACGTATCCTGGCCAATCGCGTGTTAAACTTCCCGCGTACCCCTGTAATACACGTACCCTGGCTAATCGCGTGTATAACTTCACGCGTACCCCTGATATGCACGTTACCCGCTTTGCGTTCCTTGTTTGGCAGCCCTGTAAACTGGTCCAGGGTTAGCGCAGCCCTTTGCGATGATTTTGCGATTTTGATGGCTTTTCCTTGCGCGAGGGCGTTCTTGGGGGCGTTACTGGCGCTGCTGCAGGGTCGCTGCGATACTCTGCGCCACGGCTGGTTTGGGAGCCTAAAATCCATGAATACGCTGTGCACGGAAATCGGTTTTAGCGCACGTGCCTGGCGCAGACAATCGCACGCGGACACTCTGCGCCAGCCGCTTGCGACACTTTTCTGCGAAATTCTATGAATTACCCTGTAAATCTGTATCCTAAGCACGAAGGCAACGTTTTGCCTGCATGCCAACGATTTGCAAATAAACCTTGGGGCTGTGACCGCCTCAGAACACTAAATACCAACTTGCCAGCCAGACTGCAGAGGTAGTTGTGTCAGAAGTATGAAGGTGAATGGTCAAACCATGTGAGCAGAGGCGAGGCTGAAGATGATCTAAAATGCCACACAATCCATCCTCCTTTTGTGTTAACTCACCCTGATCTGGACTCCACAAGGAAGACATTTCACAGTGCCACTGTGTGCAGCAAAGTGTCCTAGCAGATAGGGTTTGCAGACAGTTCTTTTTATTTAAGCGTTGTTTGAGTTACGTATGTCATAAACTAAGTTGGTTTATCATGCACCAATTGACCGACTCCATAACCTGACCTCCCCAAGGGGCTTCAAATTGTTCGCATAGCTGATGGATGGGCTGTTTGGGGCAAGACAGGCCATCTCTGGCACAGAAAATTAAAAAGAAACACCAAATGGGAGAAATCAAGGAGCTCATGATTATGTCAATAAGAGGAATACTATAATTTAATAACAGAAGGCTCGGAAGGAGCTCCACAAGGTGGCCTCCGATATTATGATGCATCATTAAACCCACATACATTCGCTAGATGAAAATAACTTCAGTAGGGCCTCTATGGAACTTGTCATAACAGCGCCAGGGTGGAAAGATCAATCAAGGGGGTAAAGATTCTTTTCGCAAGAAATCCCAAATCGGCCAAAAAACCCATCCTGTGCTTCTATTGACCTCTTTGCACCACAAATCATCCACATATCACCACTGCTTACCTCTCCTCCCTCTTCCAACTCTTCCTCTACTCAGGCATCTACCATGACGGCTACAAAATAGCCACAGTCATTTCTACACTTACGAAGTAATTACTTAAGAAATCCACAGCTGACCTTAACAATGCCTCTTTTTGAAGACCTGTCTTGCTCCTGCCCCACCACTCCGAACTCCTTGCAAGACGTGTCTCTAATAGTATAGTGAACTCCCTCAGGGTGCAGATACACTGTGATTCCTTCTGACTACTAAGCACCACTCTCAACGCACTTCATTTTTCGCTCTGCTTGATGTCTCTGCAGCCTTTGATACCATGGGCTATCGCTCACTCCTCCATGCCCTATCATCCCATGGCTTTAAGGACGCCATTCTTGATTGGGTAGACTCCTACCCCTCGACCATTGCATTTCCATCTCACCTCCGCCTCCATAACCCTGCCAATGGGCATCCCCACAGGATCAGAACGTTGCCCACTCCCCTGCACGTTCTTTACCTCACTGGCCAAACTCATCTCATTCTTCCGCTTTCACTACCACCACCTGGCCCATGATACTCCGATATGTTTCTCCTTCCTGTTTTCAGCCCTTTTTATCATGGAATGTATCCCCGTCTGCCTCACAGCTATCAGACACTGGATGGATCTATGCTGCCGGATGTTAACCTTCTTGAAAGCGGAAGCCATCTTTCTCGCTGCTTCTAATGCTAACCCCACTTACACATCCCCAATCACATTCCCTGCTGTCTTCCACTCTCCAGCACCCAAGCTTGGCTTCCCTTTGATAACCTAAGGCTCAAGCAGTTATTTACAGCCACTGCTGCCACCATGTATTTTCTCACTGTAAGGAATGTCTGCCCACCTTGATCTCTATCTTCGTGCTCAGTAAAGTGGAGCACTGCTCGAGCCTTCTTTCTGGACTTCCCCTCTATCGTCTTCTCTAAACATTGTTTTCATCTTCGCTACTCACACCCTCTGCAACCCATTTAGAACATTCTTCACCTCTATATGTTGACATCACACTGGCGAGCCCGCCATGCAAAGTTGCCCCATCTTTACATTCCTAATACTTGTCTACTAGTTTGTGAATGGTTCAGTGGTGGCTGGTGAATTTGTATTTGGAGGGGTGTAAATGTTTCTCACAAATGTGAGGGAGTGGCCGAGTGTAGCGAGGCAGCTTGAAGCAACCATGTGGGGTCTTGGGGGACCTTCCCCTGCATAAATTGTGAAAATAATATTTTAAAATATGCAGTTTACAGCACCCTTTCTGTGAAAAATTGCTTAAAAAGCCCCACAGTTTGCAATAATTTTTGTATTGTAACACATGAAATCTAATATATGTAAATCACCAATAGTGCACAGACGCATTTTCCAAATCATTTTCGTGATGCCTTTGACCTAACTATATGCCAATTGGCATGCTGGCTGTGCCCATACATATCAATGCAGGCTGCACCAATATATATGAGAATAACCAGAAAATACATATTCCTGTTGGCTTTGCCAGTAAAAACGGCCATGCCACAGTAAGAAAGCATGCCCAGACTAGCAACACCAATGTAGGCCAGTATAGCGATGTAAAAAAGCCCATTGTGTTCGATTTACCCATGATGCCAGAAAAAATATTCAAGCTGCCCCAATGTAGACCACACAATAACACTTGTGTTTGCTTTTCCCTTCATGGCCAATAAAATATGCAATGCCACAGTAAAACAATATTTCCAAACTAGCTGCACCAATGTAGGCCAGTCTAGCCAAGTAATAGCCAAGTAATAACACTCATTATGTTTGCTTTACCATTGATACCAGTAAAATATGTCATGGCATAATAGGAAAACATGTCCAGACTGGCTGCACTAATGTAGGCCAGTATGGCCTTGTAAGAAGGCTCAAAATGTTGGCATGCATACAGCTTTTATACAGCATTGCATTCGTACCCTCTCATTATTGCTTTGACCTGCTCAATGATGCAGCATTCATAAACTTTCACTTTCTCATGCCTCTGTACACCCATACAGCATACTCTTTCATTCACATGCACACACAAACCTACACTCTCTTTCACATGTGCATTTATAGACTGTGATGAATCCATGGTACTCGTCCCTCCTCCCCGGGGTTTACCACCCCTTTCGAGGCTAGGGAGGTGAGCCCGCTCAGCAAGACCTAAAAAGACTGTTGTTACTTCTGGTTTGCATTCTTCTATTTTGAATTCACCAAATAATGACCTTTCTTCTATCTCTTTGAGAATGATAGGAAAATTGTGATCAACGACTGGAGATGACTATCAAGTTTGCGGGAGCCTGAGAAACCTTAGTGTGTAAATACTTAATGAAAGGGGGAAGAGGAAAAGATATGAACACTTTGAATCACAGCTACAAAATCCACAGAAGTTATTTTGAACTTTGACACACCAGGGTGGACATCCACCCTAGGTTAAATAACATCGGAAAAGAAAAGTACCCGATCTGAGGATTACTAAACTTTGGGGAACTTCCAACACCTCGAAGGTGGAACAGAAATAAGTTATTTTTTTTGGTTTCCAATAAATCGTGGAGGAATGGAAATGTTCACATCAAGAGACTATTTATTTTCTTTGTCTAAAAGGAGTGTCTGAAACCCCTTTCTTGATACAAAGACTGATGAGAATATCCTGCTGTGTTAAAGGAACTTTGAAGGATGAGAAGAAGTCAACCATATGTTGGGCCAAGCAGAAGCCTGGATGAGGCTATTGAACAAAGCCTCCGCTTCTTCCGTTTAAGTTAGGAGTTTTCGAAAGTGGCAGGGCCAGTTAGTAGGATAGGATTTGTACTAAATAGCTTTATTTTGGACTTTATCATGCACCTATAGCTTTTGTTTTGCTAGGTAGGGAACTTCCCTCATAGAAATGGGGAAAGTTTGTTTTTTTGATTCTTTTAGTTTGAATACAATCCTTGAAACATTTTATTAACTCGTCCTACTCCTTCTTTGCCTCACAATATGTCAGAAGTGGGATATGGACAACCCGATACAGAGTTGGCCCACATAGTAGAGGCTATCAACCCGACATCCACTATAACACCTGAGATGGAGTCGGCCTAGTCCCCAGTAGACTTAGGACCCCAACACCCTGATTGGTCAGAGTTATATGGTCAGTATAACACCAACATAAGTATGTTGGACTTCACCTTCCAAAGTTGACTTCCGTAGCCATTGTACCATTGTACCATTGAGGCACGAGGTTATGCTTAGTTTAGGTTTTCGCACAGACATCCCTCCGTCTTGTGGGTTTGTGTGAATCCACCGGCAAGACCTTGGTGAAAAGCCGACTTGCCCGTTTTTTCCCTTTTTCCCTGTGAAGGAGGGTTCCAACTCATCCTCCTAAATTACTCTCCCAAACCCATTGAAATTCAGAGAGGGGAATTGATGGGGTATTTAATATATGAGGTCCTCTTGGAAAACCTATTCACCTCGGAGCACAGAGAGAGAGATGTAGAGAACCTCGTGAAAGAGCATACTAGGGCAACACCCCAGAACATTTTTCAATACATACTGGGTTGGGGAATGAGTTAGACCCTAACCTTAATACAATTAAGGCTGGACTTAAAACGTCACTGGAGAACACAAGGTCCCTTGATTTCCAAATATTCTGTGAATCCTCGTCCGCAGTAGAGAAAAAAACTCCTAGCAGTCCAGAGTCAACACCCTTTCTGTCGTCCCGCAGAAATTGTTTCTCAGTAACAGCAAAGTACAAGAAGAAGAACATCCTTACCCTGAGAATACAACATGCTGCTCAGAGGGGTTTGAAATGTTGAAGCAACTAGGGGAAGTAGAACCACAGAAGGTTCCCTGAGATAGTGAATCCTATAATGGCACTCCCGGTGGAGAAGTCATGGGAGATTATATAATTCCACTGCTATCTATACATCCCACCGAAAGACACATAAGTTATTCACATGGGGAATTAGGACATTGCACAAGATGCTGCCCCCTAAATTTCTTGTCGCCTCCTACATCACCACACAGAAAGGATGCAGAGATGCCTCAGTATAACAGTGGTGGAAGATCTCAAGATGTCTTTTGCCATTTTCTTATATACACAAAATACAAAGAAATCATCATCTTTGAGAAAGAAAGACCTATAGGAAACCCAAAGAAAAAAACAAAAGCAAATATCTATATGCAGGAAACCAAATCATTTAGAGGGTCCCCACCACCATACAACATCAAAGGGTTTGGGCCTATCTCGATTATGGGAGTCAAGGGTGTGCCATCCTCCCAAGATCAATATCCTTGGGATGGGCAGAGTCACCTAAGGGGCAGGTCCAGTGTATTCATGGACATATATAAGATTACCCCTTTGCTACAATACTTGTGACCTTCTTGGGAGAAACTTTGCATATGGAGGCAGCAATTATCAGTACCTTACTCAAAGATTTAATTCTAGGTATCAAAGTCCCACAAATCCATCAGTGGTTGTCTTCGATTGCCCAGATGGAGCTTAAAACCAATTTCCTGCTTTTAAGCAATAACAAAGTCCCACATTTCTTACTCCATCCACCTGCAGAAAAATCCTCCAAATACTCATTCTCATCCTCTTGAGAATCTTTGCACGAAAAGATCCATCTGTGTGGACTTAGGAAAGCAGCCTCCAACAAAGAGCAGAAGAGTCCAAAGAAGAGAACCTCTATGCAACCCATCACAAATGGAATGAACAAGAAAGTGTGGATTCTTGGGTCGTTTCCTGCTTTCCAATCAAGGGGGAGCTTCTTGCTTAATGAGAGCGATATGTGACAAATCCAAGGTATTCGTCTCTTCTCCCCAGGGGGGAGCCAGTCCCTTTAAGGCTAGGGAAATGAACCTGCTCAGCAGGACCCTCCATACGGGTCTGGGCAAGGGGGACCTCCCTGGGTTTGACTCCCTGTCATGACCCTTGCCCAAAACCCCCTCTGGCAAACCAATTGGCCAGGTGGAGTCAGGACTCGGGCCTCTAGAGCCTGGCATCCTCTTCAAAAGCCCTCATGGGGCCAGTCCTGGCACCTATAGCGCCAGGCTCATACACCATGAACAACAATGTGCTTGGGAACTACTTTATTGTATTGTCAGCTAACATGGAGGCATCCACATAGCTTGGTTCACTAAGAACCAAGCTATGCGGGCTAGTGTTTTGGGTGTGGCGGGCCTGGAACTACTTTCCCTGGTACTACTTTACCTGGGCTATATAAACTACACCCTGACTGCAGAACATGCTTCGTGTTACTTTGCAGCTTGCAACGTGACGCTCACCGTGTCCAGCTATTCCCTCGAACCTCGGAGAAGCAGAACATGCAAGGAGACAAAAGGAACATCATTAGCAGCAGCATCTTACCTGCAGTCTTCATCTTTAAACACTCGCAGCTACTGAGAACAGCTTCCTCGAACCTGCACGCCTCCCAGACAGAACGACCTGAAAGAGGAAGATAGAGGCAACATTAAAGAAAGCTGTAGAGACATTTACAAATTACGAACTGCTCAAAAGGCTTACCTGGCTGGTCGCCTCTCGGCTGGCACCACTCCGGACATTCCACTCGCGCTGAAGAACACTGCGACCTACAAGGAAGGAAAACACAGGTTAGCAAAGGCAAGACTTCGCAGCGCTGCGCATAGCGCATACTTACTGCATCATAGCGCTCTTAATACGCCATCATTTACCAGCGGGGCTCAACCAAGCCAGTTTGCCGCGCTGAAGCTCTGCATACCTAAGGGAGAAAAAAGAGACATTTTAAACAAAGAAAGGCATGCAGGATAGCAATAAACTAAAGAACACCAATAAGACCTACCTGAACAATATCAAACGGGCCGGCGTCAGTGAAGGAACTGGACCACACTCGCCCATGAAAGACAGCGCGCCCCTGCAAAGAAGGCAGGACGGAGAGCACGCCTAATTCTACCACATGGTGAGGAGAGGGCGCCAGAGGGACTGAAAGCACACGGGGGTGGAGGGAGGATACTTACCCCAGTTGGTCAGTCTTGAACACAGTCCTCCTGTATTTTCAGGCAGAACCTTCCCCGCAGACCACATCAGGGCGAAGCCGAGAAGCATACCAGCGAGTAACCCGGCTGGGTGGCGTCCCTGTGGATACCAGGTGAGCGTAACAGAACACGAAGCCTACCATAACAAATCCACCTGGGTGCCATGGAGACATCAGAAATGGACAAATTGGCCCAATTACTAGGAGAGCTTCGTGCTGAGGTTCATTCTGCCAGACAAGAGACTAATGCCCTCCGGGGAGACCTAATAGTGACCAAAGAACGCACTGAAGAGATTAGCAGGCAATACTTGCAATCACAGGCAGGACAAACGCCTCTACCTGGAAGCAATCCAACGATGCAAAACCCTGCCATACCATCCACTCTGGTACAGATCACGTTACCTGGAACAGTGCCCCTGGCACCACCAGAAAGGTTCTCAGGCGACCCACGGAAGTATACGGCATTCATCAATCAGTGCCGTCTTCACTTTCTTTGTAGGCCTGGAGCATTTCCAAACGACCAAGCTCGGGTAGCTTTTGTTTTATCATACCTGAGTGGCAGTGCAGCAGATTGGTCGGTGCCGTTGGTAACCCATGACGATCCTCTATTACATGACTTTGGGGGGGTTCCAGAGAGAAATGGAAAGACTTTTTGCTCGCCATACCCAGGAACAAGCAGTAGACAATGAACTCTTGTCCCTCCGACAGGGGAATCAGGACTTGCTAACGTACATTGCTACCTTCAACAGACTGGTTGCCGAAGCTAGGTGGCCAGAAAAGAAAAGAACCACGTTATTCCATCGAGGTTTACGAGGCGAATTAAAGGACGTCTTAGCCCAGGTGGTTGATCCACCCAGAGACTGTGCAGAAATCATAAATCTGGCGTGCAGCTAGACCACCAGTTGCAAGACCGAAAGGCAGACCGGTCTAAGGCGGACCCTCGGACCGTGTATGTTCGACCAAGGTAAAACACACCCCGTGTACCTGAAAATGCTGTAGAACCCATGCAGATTGGAGGGCTATGGCCTCCATTAACAAAACAAGAGCGGGACAAAAGAAGACAACAACAGCTTTGTTTGGGTTGTGGGAAACCAGGACATTTCCTGAAGGACTGTCCAGTAAAACCCCCAAGAAGAACAGTCAGGGCCACAGAGAAGGATGAAGCTAAGGAATCGGGAAACTACCAAGCTCGACAAACGTTGAGGTCAGTTTGTCAAGTGAGAAGAAAGAGTTGCTGACCTCGCACTTTGCAATACCAGTGATCTTAATTAACCACCAACAGTCATCAACAATGCATGCCATTGAAGCATATATCGATAGCGGAGCAGTTGGAAATTATATTGATCAAGAACTGGCAGCAGGGATGGGGCTTCCTTTGTGTTCTAAGCAAACTATGGACAAGGTAACCACCGTGGATGGGACAGAACTCGCTTCCGGACCAGTAACCCAGTGCACAGCCAGGGTATTTTTGCTGTGCCAGGACGGACTTCGGGAGTCTATTTCATTCGATCTCATCAAGGCACCTCAGTTCAGGCTAATACTAGGGATGCCATGGTTGGTTGCTCAAAACCCTTTGATAGAATGGCGGTCACGAAGATTAACCTTCACCGGTGACTGCTGCCCTGCCTGCTATTACCAAGAGGAGAAACCCGACGTCTGTATCCCCATGACTCCCGGAGCGACAGTATCAACCCTGGGAGCAACTAATACCTTGCCAAGTGAATACCATGATTTCCAGGATGTTTTCCGAAAGGATCAAGCCAATACATTGCCGCTGCTCAGGCCCTATGACTGTCAGATCGACCTTGTTCCTGGTGCACAAATCCCTTGCGGCAGGATCTACGCTCTCACAGAACCAGAAAAACCTTCATTTGAAATCCTATTTAGACCAGTACCTTACAAACGGATTTATCCGTCCTTCGAAGTCCCCCGCACCCAGTCCTTTGTTCTTCGTACCGAAAAAGGAAGGAGACTTGAGAACCTGTATTGACTACCGCGCATTGAACCAGATCACCGCGAAGAACCGCTACCCCTTGCCACTTATCCCTGAGATGCTAGACCAAGTTAAAGCTGCCCAGATATATACCAGATTGCACCTTCGAGGAGCGTACCACCTGGTCCGAGTCAGAAAAGGAGATGAATGGAAAACATCCTTCCGTACTAAGTGCGGCTTGTTTGAATATCAAGTCATGCCCTTCGGGTTATGCAACGCTCCTGCGGCATTCCAGTATTTCATGAAGGACGTCTTAAGGGAGTTAATTGATGTGTGCGCCTTAGTGTACATAGACGACATCTTAGAATACTCAGCCTCAGAACAAGATCATGTCAGGCACGTTCGTTCAGTCCTCACCAAGCTCCGTCAACATTGCTTGTTTGCAAAGTTTGAAAAATGCTTTTTTCACGTCACTGAACTAGAATATCTTGGTTGTATCCTTACTCCAGGAGGCATCAGAATGGACGTGCACAAGGTAGATGCCATTCTGAAATGGCCTTCACCGACGTCTCCGAAAAGGGTACAAAGCATGCTGGGCTTTGCGAACTTCTCCCGCCGGTTCATCCCAGACTTCTCTCAGGTTGGGCACCCAATCACAGTATTATTACGAAAAAACAATAAAAAGTTTGCTTGGAACGAAGAAGCAGAAGAAGCCTTTCAGGAACTTAAACAAAGGTTTACCTCCGCTCCAATCCTGCAACATCCTCGACCAGACCTCCCTTATGTCGTTGAAAATGATACGTCCAGTCTCGCAATGGGGGCTGTCCTTTCAGAGAGACCCGGAAACCGGCCAGCTACATCCTGTGGCCTTCTGGTTGAAAAAGTTCTCACCTCCAGAGATTAATTATGCCATCACGGACAAGGAACTCCTGGCTATCAAATCCACCTTTAAAGCATGGAGGCACTACCTTCTGGGGGCCAGACACACCATTACAGTCATCACAGACCACCGAAACCTGCAATATCTCAAAACAGCCAAGGCCCAGTCCTCGAGCCAATTACGGTGGGCCCTTTTCTTCACCGAATATGATTATGTAATCACATTTCGACCAGGAGTCAGAAACGGAAAGGCGGATGCCTTATCTTGTATGGGCATAGATGAAATAGTATATACAACTCCAGACCCAGTACCTATTATACCTGAAGACAAACTCTTGGGTATCACGACAGCCTTAACACAAGCAGAACTACGAAAAGAAATCCAATGGACAATGAATCCTGATGCCTACCTCGCATGGCAAACTCAAGGAGAACAATATACCATCAGGACCATCTCCCCTTTTTTAGGGATCGCCTATATGTACCCAAGAAGGAATTACAACAGCATATTATTTCAAACTATCACGATTCACTGATCGAAGGGCATACTGGGATCGCAAAAACCCTAGCTAAGGTGAAAGAGAACTTTTGGTGGCCTACCTGGCATAAGGACATCATTCAGTATATTCAGTCCTGGGGTGTCTGCGCACAAAATAAATCACAGAAACAAAAACCATCTGGTCTCCTACAACCATTGGACATTCCTCCAGTTCCATGGCACACTCTTTAACTTGACTTCATCACTGATCTACCTCCAAGCCAAGGGTTCAACACCATTCTTGTAGTTGTGGACTTATTCTCGAAGATGGCCCATTTTATTCCTCTCAAAGGCCTCCCAGACACAGCTACTTTAGCAAAAGTGTTCCTGGAGGGCGCGGTTAAGCTACAGGGCTTCCCTTCGGTTTTGGTCTCTGATCGAGGCAGCCAGTTTGTTTCAAACTTCTGGAAAAAATGCTGTGCAATGGCGCAGATCGACGTTCGGCTATCTACCAGTCACCATCACCAAACGGCCGGCCAAACAGAGAGAACCAATCAGACACTCGAGCAATATTTACAGTGCATGCTGCACCACGAACAAAGGAATTGAAATACCTACCATGGATAGCCGAATATGCATATAACAATTCTTTGTATTCAAGCACAGGCCAAACGCCCTTCTATACCCTTCATGGTAGACATCCACGTACCTCTGAACTAGACCTTCCAGCCAGCTTGGAAATGCCAGCGGTAAAGACTCTACACACAACCATTACTCAGGCTTTCAAAAAGGCAAAGGAACACCTTATTCATGCCAAAGAAAAACAAAAGAGATTCTCCGACCAACACCGGAAAAAGGCCCCTGATTATCAAGTAGGAGACAAAGTTTGGTTAGCCGCTAAATTCGTACCCATCAAGGGAACCCGGACCTTTCATCCCAGATTCTTAGGACCCTATACCATTAAGGCAATTATCAACCCAGCAGCCGTGAAACTGGATTTACCACCTAATCTACATATCCACCCGGTATTCCATGTGTCCCTCCTGAAACCAATGCAACCCGGCACATGGATTGGGACACCACCTAAACCCATACTTGTTGAAGGAGAACCAGAATTCAAAGTCAAAGGTATCTTGGACTCTAAATACTCTAGGACCAAGCTATATTATCTTGTCGATTGGAAAGGATTTGGACCACAAGATAGATCCTGGGAGCCCAGTGAGAATATCCACGCACCACGTCTAATTAGGAAATTCCATCGGAACTTCCCAACCAAACCTGGGCCAGACAGAAGGAACACCATGGGAGGGGCCTTAGGGGGGAGTGCTGTCATGACCCTCACCCAATTCCCCCTCCGGCAAACCCATTGGCCAGGTGGAGTCAGGACTCTGGCCTCTAGAGCCTGGCATCCTCTTCAAAAGCCCTCATGTGGCTGTTTTATTGAGCCACCTTGGCATTCGGGAAAATTCAGTACCCGCTCCTAGAAGGAACGAAAGAATGAGTATCAATAACGGTTCCGCTCTATCCAACCTTGGCTCAAGCAAGAACCATCTTTTGGTTCTTGTTGTGGAACTATCTCTTCTTTCTGGGTCTACTCTCTGGAATGTCCCGGCTCTTGTCAATTCTGGAGCAGCTGGTGTGTTTTTGGACATTGATTGGGCTGCTCATCATCCCTTAACCATATTTAAAAAATGGTCTGCCCCCCTTGGAAGGAGTTAATGGGCGTCACTTGTCCTTTTGACCCATTATGCATCACACTGAAACTTTATTTATGAAATCTGCAGCATATCAAGAGCTGCTATCCTTTGATTTGATCACCATGGTTCACTGTTCTGTGATATTGGGGCTCCCTTGGCTCAAACCCCATAACCCCTATATTAATTGGGAAGCTTAAACACTATTTTTGGGATCAGAAAGTTGCTTGTCAGCTTGTTCTTTGTCTCTGGAACCTTCTTGGATTCACCCTACCCAGGTTACTACTCCAGCCGTTTGTTCTATCTCTGTTGTCATCCAAATATGCTCGCTTTCAGAAACTTTTTGAGGACAGTCCTGTTAGAATGCTTCCACTGCATAGGAATGAAGACTGAGCCATTGACCTTACACCAGGATCTACGGTTCCTTTTGGGTGAATGTATGCCCTTGCTAAGCATGAGAAAGAGGCACCGAAAGCCTATTGGGCTAAGAACCTGGAGGAGGATCTCCTCACCGAGCCTAAATCTCCTGGAGCATCTTGTTTTTTTGTTCCGAAGAAGGATACGCACGAGCTGCGGCCTTGCCTGCACTACAGGTGTTTGAACCAAATAGAAATCAAGGATAAGTATTCACTTCCCCTACTTCAGGATATCCTCACAACAGTACAAGGAGCAGGGCTCTTTTCCAAACTAGATCTGAGAGGGGCCTGACATCTCATCTGGATACCAAAAGGGGATGAGTGGAAGACTGCCTTTAGGACACCGTAATGACATTATGAATACTGAGTAATGCTGTTTGGTCTGGCCAATGCCCCTGCGGTGTTCCAACGCTTTATGGATCACCGGTTCCCTGACCTATAGGGACCTACCACTATCGTATACCTGGATGATATACTAATTTTCTCTGAGAATCCTACTCTTCACACCAACCATGTCATTGTGGTATTACAGAGACTTCAGTATAATCATCTCCTAGTGAAACTCTGAAAAGTGCCAGTTTGATGTTCCCTCTCTGCTAGATCTGGGTTATCGTTTACCCTTCGATGGCATAACAATAGATTCTAGAAAAACGGAAGTTCTTACATGGCCTACTCCTACCTGGCTAGAGGAACTGCAGAGGTTCATCGGCTTGTCCAACTTTTATAGAAAGCTTATTTCTGACTTCTCTTGTCTGCTTTTGCCCTTGACCGAATTATTGAAACCTGGCGTTAAGTTTCTTTGGGGTACCAAAGCTGGCAAAGCCTTTTTGGACCTAAAGAAGGTATTCACTATGGCACCTATCCTTTGCAAGCCTGACCCAGTCAAACCATACCTTGCTGAGGCTGATGCATCCGAGGCAGCCCTTAGAGCAGTTTTAAACAGTTACAACCGGATGGTTAAGAGCATCCCCTTGCATATTACTGCAGGAAATTGTCAGAATCCGAGCATCATTATTCCGTTATTGAAAGTGTGCCTGCAAGGAATGGTGGCAGTTTCTTTTAGGAGCAAGACATCCTGCTGAATTACATTCTGACAACATGAATTTGCAAGTCCTTCAACAAGCTGAATGTCAAAATTGCGGACAGGCCAGATGGGCTTATCTTTTTGCTTAATATAATTTTTTCATTTCATACATTCCCGGCACTGCTAACATTGTGGTCGATGCTCTGTCCAGGCGCAATGCGCCTTCCCCTTGTATGACTTTACCAGATCGTATCTTGTAAGGCAAAAGATTTGTCACGCAGGTGTTTTGTTTCAATGTAAACCGACCAACCTTCTTTGCCTCTCCAGATAGATGGACATTCCTTGTGCTTTTCTCAGAGAGTCTGATTTTGTTAGCACTGCCTCTACCTTCCTACCTTCCGACTTCAGCAAGTGGCCTTGCAGCTTGTTCATGATACCCCTGTTTCTGCACATAAGAGCATTCGTGGTACCTGTGAACGCCTCCCTCGCTACTTTTGGTGGCCTTCCTAGCGGTTGGATGTCGAGCGATATGTTTCTTCTGTGAAGGCACTAGGTGAAGCATCTAAGAGGTACAGTAGGAAAGAAAGTTTGTAGTGAAGTGGTCAGGAGGAGCAAAGGAGAGCCCTCTAGGCACAAGAGCATGGCAGTTGGTCGAGAAGGAAAGTAAAGATGGGTCTGCCGGGGATTAGACCAGGACCCTAAGAATGTGGAACGGACATGAGGTCCAAACTACTAGGCAGGCACAGACTCCCATCTTCAAAGGGGAATCTTTGGATCTTTGCTCCAGCAGCTGACTTCTTACAAGCCTAGCGTGCAGGCACAAGTGGACCAAGAGAGCATGCAGGTCTTCCCAGGCTCAAGGACAAGAGGATGATCAAAGTTCCTCAGATCAGGACACAGGAGAGAAGTGCAGGAGACCCTTAAAACACCCAGGGTTGTGATTGACTCTAAATTGATCACATCACCGGCGTGAACAGAGTATTGAGATGTTAACTCTTCAACTTGAGAAGCCACACTGTTGTTGTTGAAGAATTATATTTTTCTTTACTTGTTTCACTCACCTTTGTAAAAGTCACTAATAAATCAATGTTCAGCCTTACATTTGGGTCTCTCCCGTGTGTTGATTCTACTCTGTTTTGTAACGCACTTTAGCTATGAAAACGCTGCTATCATGCTCTGCTCCTATCGAAGCCATTTACCTAGACCGATGCAGGGTCCTCACAGAATCTTCTGCAGATATTGCGCATCCTTCAGTGGTTCATCACCAGAGAATATGGTCTACGCTGGCAACTATGCTTGGGACTGATGCAAAAGTCCCCCGGCACAGCAACTTGCTTGTGAAATCAGGGGACTTCAATTCCCATCATCCAGTAGCTCTACTGTGCATGCATGGGACATCCAGACCATGCCTGGGGAATTTTAAATGGCATGAAGGAATTTGGGATCTAAACCTTCACAGCCCATATGAAGAAACTGTTCAACGGCCCTCAACGAGTCGCCCATTCCTGCCCAGGTTCCCACTGCTTCAATGTCCCTGCTGCCTGTTGAATTGGTTACCAACCTTAGCCTGGCCCTGGACCTCATAGGATTAGGTACCGGCCCAACTCACTGGAGCAGTTTCCCCGTAATTTGTGCCTGCTTGTTTATTTATGGGCTCTTTGGGGGTTAGGGAAGGGTTGGGGAGCATTTAATGGGAAGTCTAGACCATACAGCCATACAAATTCTGCATAAAATGCAGCGAAATCACAGTGGCGATTTGGCCTACTGCGACACTTACCAGATGTGTAGGATTAACCTGGCTTATCTGACTTAAGGTAGTGGTACGTGCTACGGTCTGGTCCCCTGGACCTCCACATTGACTCGGTCCTTTGTTATTTTGCTCCTTCTGGCTGCTGACATCGGTCTAGCTGCCAGACTCCTCTTTGGATTGCTCTCTTTACACCCTGCATGCTGCTTTTGGCTCGTTAATTCGGCTTGGCCCCCTAATCGCTCTTTGTATTCCTCCTTTTGCCTATTTTCTTTTTGTTCCTCAGCCTTTGTTGGCCCTCAGGTTTCCTCTTTTTCTCCCCTGGTTCTGCCTTTTCCTCTGGGTTTCTCCAGAATTCATCTTGGTTCTCTTTGCATCTGACTCCTGATGTCATTTTCAGCTTCCCTATCCCTGTTAACCATGCTCCTTTGGCCTGCTTTTGACTTCATGATTGATTGCCTCACATCACCCAGCTGTGTCAAGCCTACCACTACCTACTGCCACTCATTCCTGTGGATGGCTGCTAACATTAGCATGACACTTCAGGATCTACCCATCACCCATCTGGGCGGTGGTAATACTGTTTCCAACGGTTTGTCTGCAACAACTACTGAACCACTAAAATCCATCTCTCATACTGCAGTGGGCTTCATGGTGACAGTATGGAAGCATCGCCATATTTGAATGAATATGCACTGGCTTCCTCTCATGTTTTGTGTACAGTTTGTTTATTCTTTGCTATATTACATACTTGAAACTTTCCTAGCAGTCACGAGTTGAGGGCGGTTTCGAGACAAAAGAGGTTTTATAATGTAGTGATTTATTTAGGTTAAAAGGCAGAGGTTAGAGTACAGCTACGGGTCTAATCAGGAGGAGTAACAAAAAAACAAGGGTAGGTCGCAATAACTGGAAAGAGGTTCAAGGGAACCACAAGTACGTGAGGCAGAATGCCCTATAATCTAATCTTGAGAAGTACTTGGGTCCTAAATTCTAGTTCCCTTGTTCACCTGTAGTTTGTGGTCAGAGTTGTGCCACCCTGAATGGGAAAATACAAAGCCACTCACAGTTCCTGTGGCTGATAAGGGTCTAGGCCCCTTCTTTTGGGGTAAGTGTCAAACAACTGATAATGCTGGGCTGTGTAATTTTGTAACTTGATGTTCAGATGACAGCTGATTTCTTTACCATCAGCTCTGTGTAGACTTTCAGGCTGCAATCATTATTTTCATTTCTCCCAAGTTGGTATTAAGGTCATGAAGGCATGAGAAGCTCTGATCCAAATTGGATAGTAGCCAGTCCTTGTGTTTCAGCCGAACCTAACAACAAGCCATGGTGAGGAGTCTATATATAGTTTACATAGCCCACCATTGGGGTTCACTTGTATTTTCTCTTTGTTTCAACTCTGGCTGCTTCTAGCGGGCAGAATTTGAGTCAGGACCTCATGCACGCCATGGGCAAAGGTCCTCTCCAGCCAATGCAAAGACTGTGTGGCTCAACTCTCCTTATACCTTTCTTTCTTTTTCTTTTTCTTCTACAAAGTCATATTTCTGCTCACACCTCTTCTTTGCTTCTTCTCATCCTCCTCAGCATTGATCTTTCTTTGTTTATTATTTATTTATTTGTATATGGCTTTAAAAAAACCTTTGCAAATTTAAACGACCAAAATTTGAAAAAGAAATCACAAAATACAAAAGGTCATATGGATAAATGAGCAGGTTCACATACAAAACCGAACAAGGTTACATAAAACAATATTTGAGAGAGAGGAAGGCACAATACAAGTAGAACTATATATAAAATAAGTGATTTCACCTTCAGAAACTAGCAAAATGTCATAATAAATTATTTTTAAAATCCTTCTAAAAAATGGCCATTTAACAAATCTATTATACAAACTGCATCATAGCAGACAAGATAAAATAATGCATATTCACAATTCATAAATCTAAAATAACAAGATTTCAGAGGATGATAAAATACTCATAAATGCAAAATGCATATATCTAAAACAGAGCAAAGCTGCCCAATTATATTAATAGTTTACGATAGACCACATTCTATTTTTAGAAATCTGACAACCGCTAATTGCAGCGAGACTTTCTTGTCAAATAATATACATTTCCAGACTTGATCTAAATCCACATTAGGAACATCCTGTACGAATCTAGCAATATAAAACAGTCTCTTTGAAGATAAAGTCGGGCACTCAAGCAGCAAATGTCTTGACGTTTCTTTAGACTCATATTCATTGCATTGTCTACATGTTATTATGGGTTGAATCAATTTTGTTCTTGCAGCAATTATTTCTCCAGAGAGCATTACATTGAATCTAAATCTCATATAACAATGTCTCCACCTTCTATTGGGGAAGAGATATAAATATGGTTCCATAGAGCCCATATATTTATAATATGAGACCATGTGAGCATAAAACCTGAATTGAGATATTTTTTGAATTGTCATTGCCCAATCAGCATTTTGTAAGAGATGTTTCACTTTTTGGGGTTCACCATGAGAGTTGTCAGACAAACTCCTGCACAGCCCAACAATGAGTTACATATTTCCATTAATTTGAGTAAAAATGTTGATTTGAGGACACCCTGTTTCAGCATCTCAGAAAGTTCATTATACAGATTGTTTTCAGTTTGAAAAATAAGATTCCGAAATAGTTGAAGACATTTCCACTCCACAATACTCTTAAAAGATTGTAACCCAAATTCGTAGCGAATAGCTACTATTGGGACACATTCCGGTAGGCAGGAAATAGTTTTTCTAAGCATGGTTGCCTCTAACCTATTCACATCCAGCTTACCCATTATAAATGGAATTTCGCTCCCGTAGAGTATTTTCGGGGTGGCTTTTAATTTATAGACTCTCAGAGCAGGAGTGTACGAGAATCCTCCAAATTTGTGGTCCACTACTCGCATCTGGGTAATACAGGTTTTAACTTTAGACAAATAATGATTTAGAATTTGGACACCATTTGCGTTTGTATTCACAAAAAAGCCCAGATAAATCATGGAGTTTTTAATGACTAATTTGGTCTTGTCCAGATATCAACTTTTTGAATATGATGGTCTTCTCTTTCCACTAAAGCATAAAATATGTGATTTTTGTGGGTTTACCGCTAAGCCGTTATTTGTCATGTATCTAGCAAATACCAATAACAGACGCTGGAGTCCCACCGGCGATCTATCAAACAATAGAAAGTCGTCAGCGTAAGAGCACCAGCAGATTTTTTGCCTTCTAACTTCGGTTGAATAAAGGCAGCGTTCCCGAGCACTGACCCTATATCAGATGTATACAAATTGCATAGTGTCGGGGCAAAAATACATCCCTGTCTGAGCCCATTTGATGTCTTGATTGGCTCAGAGAGTTGACCATCACTACCCAAGCAAACTTGTATCTTCGACCCTTCGTGTAAATGAATTAGAGTGTCCAGAAGGTCTCGCGGGAGTGCCATTAAGGACAGCTTCTTCCTTAATATGGCTCGGTTCACCCGATCGAATGCGAGAGACAGATCCATGCTGGCTAAATATACCGGACCCTTTTGCCAGCCTAATTCCTGAAGAAGGGAGATCAACAACCCTCCCGCCAATGTGCCAATGCCTTTTCTAAAGCCAAAATGAGATGACGAATCAATCTTTTCTGTGGTTGCCCACTGTTCGATCCTTTGAAGAAGAAGGCTTGCATATATCTTTGAATCTAAGTCTAATAGAGCTATTGGCCGGTAGTTTGAAGGCAAGGATCTATCTCCCTTCTTATAAATAGGAATGATGTAGCTCATATTCCACGAGCCAGGCATGATCTTTGTTCTGCTTATGTCTTCAAAGAGAAGAAAAAGTGGTTTTAAAAAGGGCATTTGATAAGCAGTTAGGGCCCTCCGCTCTAGAGGGGCTTGTCTTGACTATCCTCTCTCTGATTTGTTCAATGGAAAAGTTACCCGACCACAACCGTGTTTCCCCTTTATGTAAATAGTGTTCACATGGCTCACTACTGGCATACAGATTCCCAAAATGTACTATCCATGTTTGTTCAGTGATTGGATTAAGACTGAGAACTACGTCAGGTTTAGAAATTCTATTTATGAGCTGCCAGAAGTGTTTTACCAAATTATTTTTTAAAGAACTCAGCATTTCCTCGTTGTCAGCTTGTAACAGCGTAGATTTATAGTTTCTAATCCAATTTCTGTATATCTGTTTCACATGTTTGATTCCCTCTATTCTCAATTCTCTATTCTGGAAGTTCAAAGTTCAAGCAGATGGAGTTGTCTTAAGGTGCGACGTAACAGTATCTTACTTACACCCACTAACGAGTCATACTTATGTATGTGGTTTTTAGAAACCTGCGTTTGCGGTTTCTTTACCGAATTTTCAATAAGAATTTTTACATACGGACCAAAGTGGTCGTGTGTGAACCTTATTTTTTTTCTTCAAATGTAGTAGCATCATGATCCTTACAGAAGAGATAATTACATGCAATTACATTGCCGGGGTGCCAGATGATTCTGTTATTCCCTGGGTTTAAGGACAGATCGCACAACATCAGCTTGGAGGGAGCCCTTTCTATAGAAATATGCAAATTCAATTTGAGTATCTTATGATCGCTCATCAGTGTAGGACGGAGGATAACGCTATCTGCCAAGTTGAAGATGTCCACCGATGCATAAATATAGTCGATGGCAGAAGATTTTTCTCCAAGAGTCCAAGTTATGTAGGGGACCTCTGGTCTCAGCAAATGATATGTGGCTTTCAAACCCCACATCTTTCTTTGTTCCAGCTCCAGGCTCACCCACGTTTCTATTTCTCTCCTCCTCCTCGTGGCTCTCTCTCTGCTCCACTTCCATCCTCTCCCTAGTGCTTCTACTTTCCTCTTCCTCCTCCTTGATCTAGCCTGCCTTCAACTCCTGCCTGTCCTTCATCACCTGAATTTCTCCCCCACCTTCATGATCTCTCCATCCTTCATGTCCACCATCTCCCGGTGCTCTTTCCTTCCTCCTCCTTAGTCTTTTACTGTTCAGGCTCCAAAATATCTCTCCTGCTCTTTCATTCTTCCTCTTGGTCCAGTCTGTCTGCACAAATTAATTTCTATGTCCTTCATCCAAACTCCTTTTGCCTGGGTTCTGTCTCTGCCCCTTTGTATACTCAGACCTGTGAGGTAATCAGGGCTCTAATGGTTTTACCGTCAAAACTTGAGTTCTGCTGGAAGTTGGAGAATTTGATTTGATCATCCCTCGAGCACGCGTTTAGAATACTGCTTTGACTACTCTTCGTGATTGGAGAAGACAAAAAGGATCCCAATTAAGCATGAGGATATGGCTCATCAAAACATCGGCACTGCATTCCGGCAATAATCGTTATTAAAGAGACAAAGTAAACGGTTGTCAAGGAGATTCTACTAGAAAAGGGGCAATGTGTCCTTCAATGGACATGGTTCCAAAGGGAAATGATTTGAGTGCTATACATTGTGGTTTATCTGCAGTTAAATCTTAGCACAGCACGTCCCATCATGCCGTGCTTTGCCTGTGAGTACCTTCAGAAATGCCCTGCTGAGTTCCTTGTTGTGCATGTGGACATGGTCTAGCCCTGTGTATGTGTGGTAGAATTTGATTTATGTACTGAGGAGCCATGTCCTGTGTGCCAATTTGATTGGAATGATCCAGAGCAGGCAACTGTTTTGTAGGACCATTGTCTGGAACCGGAACAAGCATGCGTGAAGCATTGGTCTTCACTGTACACCCTTTAAATGTTTATTAATTGTTGCCTACTTTGGCTCCAGAACGTCTCCTTAATGCTTTTGATGGCTTGATGGCCTTTTTGGAAACGCAGTTTAGTTTGGCATCAAGGATCCGGCTCAGTATCTTCGAGAAAGTTGGCTGAGGGAAGACATAGGCCTGGGCGTGGGGACCCTAGAAGGAGTCTGTGGCGCAGAAACCGAGGACAGTCAGAAACCTTACCAAGGGAGACACATATAGTATGGGTGACTGTCGTACAACCCTTCATGTCCTGGTTGGTTGCCAAGCTGAGGCTTTAGGTGGACAGTACTTGTTTACCAGGCGTGCCAGTGGGGTTCATCCCGCCATCCTCCTCTGCTAGGCCTGGCTGTTGGCTTGTTGTGCCTCATCCTACATGTAAGGTGTTTCTGCCCTTAATTCTTTATGAAGGAGTAAACAACAAACTGCAGGTAAACCTGAGTTGGGGCATTTACACCTTGCCGCACACATGTGCAAAATGAAACCCAGGGCTATAATCTGCGAACAAACCTATACAGGCCTATTGCAGACCTCTAGTATTGGCAGGGTAATCTGCGTGGCATTTTGCCCTGCCTTATGGTCGGTCTTCCCTGATGAATGACCTGTGTATCTAAGAACCTGGATAAATAAAAAGGCACAGCCTTATTTCATTGGCAATGCTTGAACTGCCTTTGTATATAAATGTATATGTATATTGAACCCACATAAGTACATAAATAACTTGAAACACTACAGTGCTCCTGAGGGTTGGACGCTTAAAGTTCATAAATAGAATAAATAATTAAATACCATCAATTCATTAACATTTGATGAGGGGTGGTTAGGTGCTTAAAGTTCATACATGAAAAAATTATTCATTAAGGTGCGTGGCTAGGCGGCACACTATGCGGCTGTGCTAACCGTGAGCTCCGCGACCGAACGCCCAGAACACTAAAATATCAGCATTAAAATGTATGGTCTCTGCGAGTGACTCTGACGGCCAGATGGCGCACAACACAAGGAATCACCCGGGTGAGGACCCGAACTGAATCGGATGTGGGTTACGACGCTAGCCGGTGAAGTTTGTCCTGACGGAATACTGGCCAAGATGGCGGCGCCCACCGATGTGGGCTGGAGCTCCCCTCCCGCTGCAGACTGGCTGAATATATGCAGAGGCGATGGGTCCTACGCCCGAAGTTAATACGGAGGGAGCGCTCAAATTGAAACGGCCAGCGCACCACCAGAAGCAGAGGCGCAGAGCGGAGATGTGACGGAAGGACGAGGCCCCGGAGATTACAGCCCCCTCGCGCCCCTGACGGCTGGAAAGCGGGACCCTGCGAGCACTTAGCCTGGTGGTGGGAGAGTGGGGGGAGCTCCCCAGCATCGGTGGATCTGCATTCTCGACGCCTGGAGGAACACGCTCTGGATGGTGGGAGCAAAGACCCTGGGGTGCACCGTGCGGGGCAGCAGGAGCGAGGACGGAACCTCGGCGGACAGAGCGCACTCGAGCCGGGCTTGCTTCATAGGCGGCGGTCCTGCGCCCCGCAATGCCCCGAGACCCGATGCAGGCACAGCAGCAGCCAGAAACGGCAGTGGGTTAGCTCTGAAGGCCGACTGATTGTGGGGTGAGCACCAGGGGCGGGGGGGCCTGCCATTGCACCAGGAGCTTCGGCACTCTCCGGGCGGTGCGGCAGTGGTTCCCCCTTTTGCCTGGGCCTGCGTGGCCTGCTGGATAAAGCGGAGCTGGCCTGAGGGTGACGGGGAATTTCTCTGGGGATGCTGTGCTCCGCAGGAGAGAAGAGGAACAGCAACCACGTGAACCTTGCAGTAAGGCAGCTTCCCCTTTGGGGGTCCCTATCTGTGGCTCTCCCATCAGCTTTCAACGAGCCGTACTGCATCGAGTTTGGCCCCCCGGGGTAGGCGGCCATTGGTGACAGGTGGACCCCAGGCACTGGACACTGAGCAATGCCCAAAACGGTGGGAAAGCGGAAATCCCACTGCATCAAAGCCTTTCTGATAGTGCAGCCAGTAAGTGACACCCAGATGCAAACAATTAGGGAAGAGATTCATCCTGCCCCAACACTGGCAAAACCGGCAGAAATGGCGTTCTCCAGGGCTGACTTTGAAGAGATGCTGAAATCCCTCAAACAGGACATCACTCAAGAAATCAAAATGGAGATTAAGACCTCCAATGACTCACTGGCCCAATCATTTGCCGACTTAACTTCACATCTTGGAGGTCTTGAAACCAGAGTCAATGAGCTAGAAAACATCACATGCGAACAAACCACGAGCATGAGGTTCTTGTGGAGAGGGTAAGGACCATTGAAAAGCACCTGGAGGATGTTTGGCCTAAACAGGCTGATCTTGAAAATAGATTGTGAAGGAATAACGTGCGCCTTCGGGGAGTTCCGCGGCAGATGTCGGACCAAGATCTGCCAGATTATGTAAGTGCGCTGTTCAGGTCTTTACTGGACCTCCCTTCCTCAGAGGCTTTTACTCTGGACAGGACTCACTGCATCTATTCCACTGCCCAACAAAGGAGGAACCTGCCTCCGGACATCCTGACCAGAATCCATTTCTACCGCCAGAAAGAGGAGATCATGGTGGCAGCCAGGAAGGCGGAGCCAATACAATTCCGCGGAGCAACATTAAAGCTGTTTCAAGATCTCTCCCCATATGCTTTAGCGAGTCTGAGACGCCTGCAGAGAGTAACGGCTTGGCTTCAAGCTCAAAAAATGTGCTACCTCTGGGGATTTCCATGCACTCTGATCTTTGATTTCCGCAACCAGCACTATGTAATATCCTCAGAAGATGACGTGAGGGGCTTGTTGGCTGAAGGAAACAATGACGCCCCCTCGGAATCTCCAGTGCACGAATCACTAAAGCTAGATCTCGGTTCTCCGCAGAGAGACAAGCGAAGGAAACCTAGGGATGGCAGCGAGTGGGCCGATCTCTACATCAGTAGGTGGAAACTGTGGAGAATGGGGAGATACAGCAGACATTGGCGGCTCCCGGCTTGTCACCTGAAGGAGAGGCACATGAAGTTGATTGAACGCACTGGCTCTTCTCGTTGACTAGAAATGACTGGCTAAGCCAACTAATGGAATCTCACTCGGCAACATTAAAATTGCTCATCCCTAAGTTCTACAAGCTGGTGGCTCTGTATTGAGGGGCAGGGCATTACTCTTTCAAAGGTGTGATGCAGAATCCGTACTTAATTATTGAAGAAGAACCTTGTGGTGTGCGCTTGGTTTCGTCTGAGGCTTAAAGAGATCCAATTTTCAATATAGTGTGTTTGGGTGCCCCAACCGGATTGCGCCCGTTCTGTTGACAGATTATTCATGTTGGTTAAGGTTACGAGGCCTTTATGAGCCTCCACTGTGTTGAACTTCATTCTTCTAATTTTGGTTTTTAATTTCTCTTTTATTGTATTATTGTTTTTGCAGATGTCTCCTTTAGCTCTTATTTTATCTTCACTCATGTATTGCCACCTAATTGCCATGGAATAAGTGTTAGCTCTCTGTGGAAAGTACCCATGGAACATTCTGCTGTCTGGGCAGATCTTGTGATATTTCCACATTTATGCAAAATGCAATGGGGGGGTCTGACGAGGTGAGGGGGGAGACCTGTCTCTCAGGACTGGGAGGCCATCCCACACAACATAAGGGCCTGAGTGATCTTAGAATGGCGACCCCAGATGCTAAATGCATTAGTCTCAACATCCAAGTTCTACATTCCCCTTTAAAGTGTAATGCATTATTTCACAGATCAGCAACACTTGATGCAGTATTATTGTTTCTACAGGAAACCCACCTCCAGCCCTCAGACAAATTTCGCTTTAATAATAAACTCTACCCTACGAAATGTTTTGCCCCAAGCGGATCAAAGAAGCGAGGGGTCGCCATTCTGGGTCCCAAAGACACCCCCCTGAAAACATTGAAGGTGGTGCGTGACGGAGAGGGAAGGTTTCTATTAGTTTGTCGCTGCTGTGGGGACGTAGGATTACATTGGTGTCACTGTATGCTCCAAATAGTAAGCAAGACCTATTTTATGAATCCTTATCTAAATCCCTGACAGAACATGCAGAAGGGGAACTAATACTGGGGGGAGATTTTAACGCGGTGGTGAATCCACTAGTTGATAAGACGCTGGCCCCAACCTCAGCGGACAAAAAGAACTTCCTAGCCCTTACTTCATTACTGAGGGAACATTGCCTAATAGAGGTCTGGAGGTTTCTTCACCAGGACGAGCGGGACTACACCTATTTTTCGCCAGTTCATAAGGGCTTTTCCCGACTAGATATGTTCTTTCTTTCTGCCACTCTTATCCCTCAGGTAACTGACGCCGAAATTCTCCCAGAAGCCATGTCAGATCACTCTCCTGTGAGGCTGTCACTCTCCCCCACCCAAGATCCCCCAACTCGCAAGCCACTGTGGCGGTTAAACAACCTCTTGATGGAGGATCCCCTGATTCGAAGTAACATAGCTGAAACCATAGGCTTTTATTTCTAAGAAAATGAGACGGACTATGTGGGGTATGACACGGTAAGGGATGCTGTGAAGACGGTAATCAGGGGACATTTCATCGAACAAGCGGCTCAGAGAGGGAAATCCAGAAGGATACTGCAGACCCAACTAGAGGGGAAAACCCGTAGTCTTGAGGCCGTGCATAAAGAGAGTGGGTCCCGGCGCTCTCTGAGAGACTTACGAATAGCAAGGAAAGTGCTGGAGTCACAACACACGGCGAGGGCAGCTCCCTATATGATGCGCACAAATCAGTATTTCTGTACAAAAGGGGACAAATCTAATAAATGACTGGCAGCCAAATTGCAAAAGCAATTAAAACGTAATAGAATAGACACTTTGCGAGACGGAGAGTGTAGCTATATCTCTTCATAGGAAGGTAAATTACGCATTGTGGAAAAAATTTTTAATGAACAGGCTGCCCCTCACACTGTGGACCCACAGGTCACGGAAGAATTCATAATAAAAGCCCACCTCCCCCAGATCCCACAAACCCTAAGAGATCCTTTAGAGGAACCAATAATGGTTCAGGAATTCGAGAGTGCAATTAAAACTTTACCCCTTGGGAAATCCCCGTGCCCAGATGGGTTTATGAATACATTTTATAAAGCTTTCAGCTGTGAACTGGCACCCCACCTCACAAAACTTTTTAACTATTTGTGGGAGGTGAGATCTGTCACTCAGACAATGGCAGAGTCCGCGACGACCCTGATATTAAAACCGGGAAAGATCTCACGTAATGTACGTCCTACAGCCCAATCGCTCTGCTTAAATCTGATGCGAAGATCTATGGTAAGGTCACAGCCCGTCGTTTAGGGGAGATTCTGCCATTAATAATAGACAGGGACCAGACCGGATTTATCCAAGGCCGATCAGCTCATGATAACATTCGCCGAGCAGTGAATCTGGTGGCCCTGGTCCCTAAGATCCCAGGTACTTTGTCACTCCTATCTTTAGACACACATAGGGCTTTTGATAGTATGTCTTGGGAATATCTGGGGCGAGTGCTGAAGGGCTTTGGCTTCGTCCCGAAGTTCTCCAGTCTGGTCCTTTCCAATTTTCGTATCCCATCAACCCGAGTGCGGGTTAATTCACAGTGGACCAATCAGATACCCCTGGAAAGAGGAACCAGGCAAGGCTGTCCTCTATCCCCTTAGTGTTTGCCTTGGCAGTGGAACCCATGGAGCAGCAGATTCGCCTTCACCCAGGGATATTGGGCTTTGAGGTTAAAGGGCAGTGTCGCGTTGTACACGGATGATGAGCTTTGCTTCCTGAGAGAAGCGACCAGCTCGATCCCCAATCTCATGGCCTTACTGGACCGATTTGCAGCGATCTCCGGTTTCACGATAAACACAGCAAAATCGATGGGTATGAACTCTCAGAATCCCCGGATACCTTAGTCACTTTACAGGACACATATCCTTTCCAATGGACTTCCACGCACATTACTTATCTAGGAGTGTGTCTGACCCCAATTTACTCAAGCCTGATGAAAGCAAATATCCCCAATCTTTTAAAGAACTCCAAAGACGCGCTCCAAAACTGGGCTGCGCAAGAAATATTGTGGCTTGGGCGAATCTGTGCAATTAAAATGTCCCTTCTCCAGAAGCTGTTATATATGTTTCACGCCTTACCAATATTGATCCCAGAACGAGACCTCCTTGAACTAAAAAAGGAAATGAGTTGTTTTGTCTGGCAAGGTAAAACACTTAGGGCCTCATTATGAGTATGGAGGTAGCCATGGTGCTATTAGCGCCATGTCTGCCTCCATACCGGGCTCCAATACTGGGTTCCTTCAATGAGGAATAACTGGGTCATTCCAACATTGGAGGACCCGGTAATTCCTCCTTGAAGGAACCATTCCCCATTCCCATTTGAGCCCCCATAGGGCTCAATGGGACTAGGGAGGGAGAAAATAACGGGCACGTAAATATTGGCCCGTTATTAGCTCCCTGTTCCCCTCGCAGGACCCGGAAAGGACGTCTGGTTTTACCAGACATCTGTGCCGAGTCTCACAAAGGGAACCTCGTAATAGGCACTCCCGTAATGAAGGGTGCCGGTCCTGTACCGGCACCCTTCATTACGGGACCGCCTGTAACGCTCACCTGACTCCCACGGAGGCGCTGGTCTAGTCTGGGTTGCTGTGGCCTATTCGAGCGTGATGTGCAGAACTCGGAACACCGACTGAACAGGACCCTCAAATCTTGCTTGTCTGGCCCGTAGGAATATCCTTCTGCAGATGAGAAAGGGGATTAACAGTCTGCAGAATAGTGTGCTTGCTCCCCCCTCTCCCCCCTCGTTCTTCTCTAACTTCCTCCGAAATCCCCGGTTGAAGCTCACCTTATGGTTTGAAAGGATGAACTCTCCATCCTGCTTCTGGTGCAGGGGCGCATGTTTGTCCAGTTACTTCACTGGTTTTCAGAATGGCGCTGGCAAAATCCACTTGACTTTTCCGAGCGGAACGCCGTAAGTATGAAGATTACAAAAGTTCAAGTGTAGAGCCTCCTTTTCTGTTGCCTTCCTAACCTGTGATCTGTCCTTTATTTCAGGTGCAGAATGAAGGCGATGCGTTGAGGGATTGAATTGCCGATGGTAAACTCAGGTGATTTAGCGATGAGGGCGATCCCTCTTAATGTCTTTATATTCCTCCAGTAATGTCTTTTGTCCTTTCCCCATAGGGGCCGGGGTGCGGTACCTGCCAACGAATCGGCGCCGACCCGAAATGAGGAATGGTCCACCAACAGAAGACCGGTAAGTGTTATGGCGGAAAATTAGGCTTTCCTCATATGTTCCTTCTGCTCACCTTTTGTCTCTTCTTCTCTCCCCTAGGCGCAGAGATGTGGCGACCGGTGCAGACAGTCGCGGTGGAGCCAGAAGAACTCCCGAGGACAGGTGAGTGAAGCGCGGCGCTACAGCGAGCAACGCGGTGCTTTTAAATGAAAGTCTTTTCTCAGGATCGCTGGCGTGAAGGTTCCGGATGCAGGTAAGAAGTTTGATAAAATTCTTGGTTTTCACCTTTCTCTTCTCTTTTTTCCTTACAGGTGTTCCAGGATCGAGGCGGGCGTGGCTGGAGACCAGATGCAGGAGCAGACACGGTGAGCGTTCAGCTGCTTGGATGCAGAACAACGCGAAGCGTGAGCTACTGTCTGGGCGTGGCTTAAATAGCCCCCAAAGTAGTTCCAGGTAAGTATCCTTCCCTGGCCACGCCCGAGTGGCAAAATAGTCCCAATGAAAAAATAGTCCCTTTCAGGTCTCAGGGAGGCCTGAATCTTGCAGCATGGTCTGCATCAGGTAAGTGCACAAAACACCTTCCTTTATGAGCCTGGCGCCTATGGCGCCAGGACTGATGTCCAACATGAGCCAACGGCGCCAGGACAGAGTACAAAGAGCCCCTATAAGGGGCCGCTGGGCTTTTACCCGGGGCATGATGCCTGCCCCCGGGGGTGCTGGGCCTGGCCTGGTGCTCCGGGGGTAGGCATCATGACACCGCCAGGGTCGTAATGAGGCCCCTAGAATCCTGCGTAAACTCCTCACGAGGGGGAAAACACATGGAGGTTTGGGACTTCCTTCTATCCCACGGTATTACAGAGCCGTGCAGATAGCAGTAATATTAGGCTGGACTGATCCACCAGAATCACCCAAATGGCATGACATTGAACAATCAGCATCCCAGTTCCTGTTCAATTTGATGCCGTTTCTCCCAAAAACAGCCTGTACAACGCTTCGTTGCTGGGATAAAGCCTGTGCCCAGAGAGGTTTTTCATCTGGCCTTGGCCCGCTATCTCTGATCACACAGAACCCAGCCTTCACCCCAGGTCTACACCCTGATTCCTACCGGTTCTGGTCAACAGGGAAACCATTAAGATTATATGACCTCTATGAGAATAATCTGCCTTTAACATTCGAACAATGTGTCATGATCCCTGCTTCCAAGGGGTCAGGACTTGCCCCACGACCTTGGAAGCAGGCCCATAACTCTGATCCCAGGAACCAGCCAGTCCCTATTGGGACCTTTTGGACTTTGTCCTGGCGCCAGTGGCGCCAGGCTCATGAAGGTGACTGGTCCCGGCACAGAAAGCGCCGGGCTCATATTAGATAAGAGTGCTTGGTGGACCTACCTGTAGCAGACCATGCTGCTTACTTACCAGCTAGCTGGTCTCCTGATCCTTCTCTGCCTGGGACTACTTTTTCTGTCTGGGTGGAGCAGGAGCCACTCCCTGGAAGCAGAACACAGGAACTCTTCTAGAAATCTGGAACTCTTTTTCTTACCTGGGTGAGGCCGTGGAAGAAGACGCCTAAGCACTACAGAAGGCTATTTAAACCACACCCGATTGGTTTCACGTGCTTCGCGTTATTCTGCATCTGCAGCAGGACGCTCACCGTGTCAGCTCCAGGAAACCTCCAGCTCCAGATCCTGTGAACACGAAATCACCTGCTGGGATCCAACCTTCGGTCTTCAGCAGCTCCTGCAAATCAAAGGCACAGATTAGGCAAAAGCAAAGGCAGCGCATCTACTTACCTAATCCAACGGCAGCATCGAAGGCGCCTTTTTCAGCCTTTCTCTTCCGGCATCCGACATCTGCAAAGAGAAAGAACATCGGTCAGTAATATTTAACTACAACGTCTGCTTACCTGTGTTACGCCCGTTCCAACTCAGCTCGCGCTGCATTCCGGCACCTGCAAGACAAGATACATCGGTTAGTAACGCTTAGTTACAAGACTGCTTACCTGTGTTACGTTCGCTTCCAATCTGTTCGCGCTGCACCTCGGCACCTGCAAAGACAAAAGAGACATTACGGTGCATTCTACAGCGCTAGTGCAGTCTTTCTACTTACGTGCCATTAGAAGAATAATCTTCACCGCCACAGCATCTGAAAAGGAAAAGACATAGACTTTAAAGACTTAAGACTTTTGAAAGAGAAGAGAACAATCTAAAAGGAACTTAAATACTTACAAGGCACGCTTGTGCAATAACGGCGTCTTCACTCTCAGCTAACCCTCTGCTATCAAGAGGCAGAGCTCGCATCCGGTGAAGCAACTGGACCCAGCGCCCCTGCACAAGACGCAGGATGGAGAGCCCGGCATTTACCTATCTAAGGTAAGCGCAATTATCAACCCAGTTCCACGGGGAAAGAAAGGGTGAGAGGGGCTAGGAACTTTCCCAACCTTCCAATCACTAATACCTTGGTTTACCCTTGCAGACACCTCACTCTTCAGCTTAAACTTTCGGTGAGAAGGGGGCCCTGTCCGGGAGCAAAACAAACCCTGCGCCTAACACTGAAGACGGTATCCCCACCAGATCAAGGCCTGCGCCTCCGGGGGAACCAGGTGAGCGTTACACAATGCAAAGGGAAATTTAACCTTCCAGAAACAGAGAGATTCAAATATATACAGTTACGCCACTGGGTAACTAACCCGTCCATAACACAAACTGCCACTAGCCCTCCTACGGGTATAGAACTGACGGTTTTGGAGGGTCATCACTCTCATAGAATTGCTACCCGCTACCGTCTCTTGGAAAATGTTCCTACCAAAGAAAAGCTACCTTATATGCTAGCATGGGAAAGGGAACGGGGAGAGACGATATCACAGGAATCATGGCAGAGAATATGGGGGAGAGCCCACGGGATATCCCGATGCACCGATATAAGGGATGGAGCGCTTAAGCTATGCTTTCGATTGGTACCTGTCCCAGCACAAACTAAACGCTATGAATGCAGATTACCCGGATACGTGCTGGCATGGATGTGGGGAGAAGGGTGACCTGGGTCATTTGTGGTGGCATTGTTCTTTCATACAATCCTTTTGGCTTGAGATAAGGTCCAAAATCAGAGAAATCACTGGCACCTCAATCCCTATGGACCCACAGATACTGGTATTGGACGACGCACCCGATGATGGCTCCTACCCAATGTTGGGCCCCAGAGCGGAGCTGATTCCTCACCTGCTTATGGCTGCTCTCCTCACACGCGCCTGCTTCTGGAAGGAGGTAGAGGGCTCCCATATAGCCTATTGGTTGGTGAAGGTTTGGGAACTACTGGGGATGGAAAAACTAACAGCTATGATCGTAGGGAAGTTGCCCAAATGTTCTCGCATAAGGGGACCATTCCTCAAATACGTGGCAGAGAAAGAACACATGTTCTTCCAACCAAGAATATGAAATACTTGCTGAATCCGTGACACGGGTCTAGGGGTCTGGGAGATGTAATGACTGGCTGGCTATAAGGTGTTTTTTTTTTCTCTCTCTCTTCTCCTCTTTCTCTCTTTTACTTTTCAAGCTCTCCTTCTTTACGGTTCTTGTTTGTACAATCAGCCTTTGCTTATAATTCTCACTGGTACGCTTGGGATAAGTAGTGGTTTATATGAAATAAGTATATGATTCCTTAAACAAAGGTGAACTAAGTATACTGATTCGAACCA
This sequence comes from Ambystoma mexicanum, assembly GCF_040938575.1. Taxonomy (NCBI): domain Eukaryota; kingdom Metazoa; phylum Chordata; class Amphibia; order Caudata; family Ambystomatidae; genus Ambystoma; species Ambystoma mexicanum. Next base: position 301,878,394 of record NC_090935.1, on the reverse strand, counting down.
TATGTTTGGGATGTTTGCTTTATAAAATGTGATGCTATTGTACTAATGAAATTCTAATAAAAATAACCTGTTACAAAAAAAAAAATATGAATTAAATAGCATCTATTCATTAACAGTTGATGAGGGGTGGTTGGGTGCTTGAAGTTCATACATAGAATTAATAAACAATAAACAATTAAATAGCATCAATTCATTAACATTTGAGTACATGGTAAACTGCACTCAACCTTAAAACAGTAAAAGGCTTGGACCTTTATCCGTGACTTACTACCTCCCTCCAGTTGCAAAAAGAAAACAGCCTGTAAGGAGGGCTCTCTTCATCTGATATAATACCTTGAGGGAGGCTCCAGAGTTTTATACACAATAAATACATAAATAGCTGTTAACCCGTTACTTGCCGCCACTGACACTAACTAAAATAAGTCCAGTGTTTCATGTAATTGGGCGGCAACTATACTTAAACCTTCCCAACGTGTGATATGCCCAATACGGTGTATATACAGCTGTACCTTATCAGGAAACGCCTACCATTTAGGTTGTTGCATGTAACAACTTCTTTAGGTTATACTGTGTTGTTTAACTCTCTGGCACACACAGTTATATCTGTGAACACTCTTTCCCTGAAACCCAACCGGTTCTCCGCTGGTAGCTGCAGTCTACCACACAACACAAACCCACATACAGAACAGGAACACAACAATGCTAGAGACAAACCACAGAATGCTAGCAGGATGAAAGAAAATAGTATGGACCACACCCAAGAAATCTGATGCCTAACATGGCTACGAGCCTAATACGATCTTGCAGAATTGAGACAGTAGGAAAACGGCCCTGCACTGCCACGTTGTATGGTCGGAACCAAATTGGGAGGGTTCCAAGTACTCCCACTTTATCTACCCTTTGCCACTCTGTTGTGACTGTTTAAGAGAGAAAGAAAAGGAACGCTTCCCCAATCCTTCTGGTATCTACGCAACATAACAAATAGAACTCCCCAGAAAAATCCAATGTAGTGCCAGAAGGGAAGGGAAACACTCACTCGGGACTGAAATCCAGACAGTATACAAAGATTTGTTGGCTTACTAAGAGCCGTTTTTCTTTCCCTCTTGTCTGAACAGTCAAAAACAAAAAAAATCTTGTAATACCTGTACCACACAAATAACCTCTAATAAAATGCCCTCGCCAACTTCCTAAGTGACAACAGTGAGCGAGAGAAATGGAGCTACACAATGGAGGCGAGACCCACGTTTTCCTAGTTTCACCCGACTCGCTGAACCAAACTCGGCTATGTAAATCATACAGCACCAACTGGAAACTGGCACACTGCGGACAGCAACAGAGCCAGAGAAGTGCTGCAGAACGCAGACTGAATGTCCAAACTCTAGCGGAATATGCCTCACCCAACCACACTTTTCTTATAAACCGAGAACCTGATCGCCTGCCTTGCAGCATACAAGCTTCACATAACTCACGCACTTCAGCAGCCTTGCATAAAGTAAACACTGCCCACCTCAGAAGTGCTTCAGTGCTGTGAATAGACTTAGCCAGAGTGCACTTAGCGATTTATCTTCCGGTGCTAGCTCAGTCACCAATAAGAAAGCCCGGCTGCGGTGTCAAGGGCGCAGCGCTGCGAAAGCAGAGCTGTTAGGCTGCTGTGGCTCTGGTGAGTGTATCGAGGAGCATGTGGAGTTTTGTTATAAACTGTATCCAGATTATTGTCACTTTTGAGAAACAAGCAGCGAGCAAGACGGAGAGCATAATTTGCTTTGAACTGGTTTGAATTGCCGGAGCTGTGTGTATCTTTAACGCTCTCGAAGAGCGTAGCCCCGCCCCCTACCTACGGAGCAACCAGGAAGTTAAATCCACGACGTCCAGCCCTCGCGGCGTGAAGCCCGGCTGCGGTGTCAAGGGCGGAGCGCTGCGAAAACAGAGCTGTTAGCCTGCTGTTTGGCTCTGGTGGAGGAAGAGTGACACCTTTGCTGCACGCGCTCTGCTGGTTTGAAAAGTTGCAGATAAATCGTTTTTACATCAATCCTCGTGGAAGAAGCTGGATGTGTACGAGGTCGTGCTCTGGTGTGGAAGTCCGAGAGATTTCCAGGAGTACGACTCAGGATCAAAATAGGAGGTGAGCGGCACTCGATCAGTTTGCTCCATCAAATAACTTGACAAACTCCTTTAATTTATTTCTCTTTTTAACAATAATTCAGTATACCCACAAGGGCTGTAGTAGCCCCTATTTGTGATTTGTGCGACTGTGACTGCGGGGCTTGACCCTTTGAGCAGTCATACTTACATACACAGCTTCCAACTGGATTGATAGGCTTGACAGTGTCTGCGGGGTTCTATCCATTGAGCCCCTATTTGTGATTTGTGCGACTGTGACTACGGGGCTTGACCCTTTGAGCAGTCGTACTTACATACACAGCTTTCAACTGGATTGATAGGCTTGACTGTGACTGTTGGTCTTTCCCTTTGAACAGTCGAGCCAATTGGTGTGCCTTGGTGACCTAAAACGGCACACTTGTGGATTCTGTGATAGAGCCTCTATTGACTCCATTGACTTTAAAATTATCTAAAAAACGTTGTTATATTTGCCGATTTATATCACTCACCTGTAATTGATTGCTAACCTTGGTATGCAGATTTTGGAGAAGATAATTAGGTGAATTGTTAGAAAACACAGACCAAAATACCATAGTGGGTTGGCCTAATAACCTCAGTGTCTTTTGATCTTTGAAGTAAGCGCATCATGGCATACAAACTAACGACAAGTATGCCACTGAACATACAGCATTTAGCATCAGTCAGAAAACCATCGAACACAGGGGATGCAGGAGCCATTCAGCAGAACTTTTACTCAGCCACTTCAATCACACCAATGCGAGCATCTCTCATCTCAAAACCAAAATTTACTTTTGAAAATCAAATGAATGAATCTATTGGTTCCATTTCTTCTATGTCAACCTCTCACCTAGTCGATTACAACAAATCTAGTGGGCCCGAGACAAATAGCTTGCCACTCCCTGTGAGCACTCCATGTGTGAAGGTCAACCCCCAACCACTCTCTGATCATACAATGCTAGTGTCCACAAAACATATTCCAAGACACTCTTCTTCCTGTATTGCCACCTCACCCATAAAGTTTGCCTCGTTGTGTAACAATCAAACTTGCCTATCCATTCATGCAAGCTAATGTGAATCTCCAGTATTATGGAATGATAACAATTGTTATGGCAAGATTTTCCATATGGGAGAGGAGGTATTTAGTCAAGTAGACCCGCGAGAAAAAACTGGTAACTCGATGTTGCAATCTTTTGCCTTTCCTACACTCGGAGCTACCAAAATAGTTCCAGCTAATCTCTTTCTTCAGCATGCAACCATGATTAAACCAGCTCTCATTGCCATTAACACTACTGTCATGAGTCTATGTAAATTATTTGAGTCATTGGATACAAAAGTTTCACATCAGTCAAAACAATTTGATGATTTAACAAAGTGGTTATTGACATATTTCTCCACTGTTCAATCTAAGAGTATGCTTGCGCACAATGATCCATGTGCAGTGAACAAATCAATAGAATGTGTTGATGTTAATGTTGATGGTATTGAGCACAATCAGATCAAGAATAGCGAACAGTTGGATATTGTTAATCAAAAGGTGTCGATGGGGGTTTGTACTTTGCCTCTGATCCCTGGCATAATACGTTCTAACATGAACTCGTGTTCTGGGCCACGTGAGGAAGCAAAGCCCACACCCATGACTCATATAACTGAAAAATGTGAAACTGGCGAAATCCAGGCAAATGTGCTGTTACCACCTGAACGGCCAGTAGGCCAAGGTTTAAGCCACTTAGAGGCTCTAAAAGTGAGAAATCCCAAAGTTGTCCAAAATAAACCGCTCTCTGTGCTAGAAAAACAAAGAATATGGTGAATGTTAAACACACCAAAAAAACACTCAATTCCTTTTTCAAAGCTTTGAACAAAACGTCTGCTCCTCAAAAAAAAGTTCAAGTGCCAAGTGAAACAGATCCTATTGTAACATCAGTACCAGAAGTGCCACCGATTTCATTTTTTGCACCTTCACTTATAGAGGGTCCAGCTAATAAAGATGAGCGGAGTGGCCCTTTTTCTCCTCTTACACAACTTGTACTATCTATAGCCCGTAACAATGAGGCTGACAAACAACTCGCTGCATTAAAAAAACATAATAACGAATTGTGTGGCCTAAATAAGGTTAAGTCCATTGACGTGTTGTCTAAACATACAACATGTGACCTACCAACCAAACCAACTAAACTTTTTAGCGAACAGGTATCAGAACCTACTGTCTTGCCTACTGTTCCTCTTCCAAAAGTGCAGGTACCGATAACAGATGGTTTGGTAACACAACATGTGTTTGAGAATTTTAAGCGAAAGGGAGATGAATACTTGGCCACGAATATTGCTAGGATGCAAAACGTCATCCCTACAGTGGTGGCAACTGCAAATTTACAAGGTTTTTGTCGCAAAGAACAACAGATGCAAGAGGAAATGTGTAGTGATCATTGTAACACAAACACTGACAATTTGAAATCAACATGGAAACCACCAAATCATAACTCGCAATCAGTGTCACGCCATATACACTCACGCCGGGCACATTTTCACACCTTCATTTTAAAATGTGGAGATGGGAATTTCCCATCCTATGACTTGAATCGTCAAAGTGTGTTGAACATCTTTGGAGATATCCCTGATCTATGCAATGTATCAACACAAGATATTGATCAAATTGAATTCATCTCAGACGTGTCACGAGCAATTGTGAGGTTATGGCTCCCTTCTGGAGTGGTGCGAGACTCCATTTGGAGATGTGGAATGCAATTGTTTGACATGGATTTCCTCCTAGCTGAAGATCCTTCAGATGCACGCCCTAAAGTTCAAAATGTTTACGTGAAACCAAATATTTATTGTGGAGTTAATCAGTGGTGTAACTCAAAATAATTAACCAGCAATAAGTGCTGCCCCTTTTAAAATAGCAAGTTGGAACACAAGGGGCAATACTCATTTTCAGTCTTCATTCACTACATTAGCGTACCCTTGCCAGGTGACAGCTTTACAGGAAACCTGGCTCATTGATTGCCCACTGTGGGATGGGTATGAGATTGCCCTCCTTCCTGCCCTTCCAAGTGGGGGTAGACCATCTTCAGGTTTCCTTGTTGCAGTACACATTGAGAGTGGGCTGCATGTTAAGCCTAAGTCTTCTGTTGAAGCGTAAATACAATTAGTGCAAGTTGTTAGTCACACGCAGATCATAGCATTTGTTAATATCTATCGAAACATTGCCATCATGTCTGATGATATCTTCTATGATGGCTTATCTGGAATATTAGATATAATAATGATGAGTAATATCATCTCCGAAACTATCAATGCGGGTGATCTCAACATGGGCTGTTTGAAAACCACGAACAGCACTCAGAATGTCCAGAGATGGAATAACTTCATGCAAGACCGTAACTTTTATATGCTTAATGGTGCGATAGATGGAGATATACCTTCTCAACACACGTGGCAGCATGTGTTTAGTAAAAGTACAATTGACTACATCTATATGAGTGCACGTCTATTCAAAAATGTAATCAAACTTGATATCTGTGATCACGTACATAGTGATCACAGGTTATTAATTGTGCACTCTACTTGGAATGCGGTTCCACACAGAGACAAGCAAACATTATATGCAGAGGTAACAGTCACTGCCGCTAGAAATCGTCTTCGGTGGAATTTTAATACGCTATCTAGCCTTCAAAATAGTGTGGAACAAAACGCTTTGCAAGCAGACACCAAGGAATACTTTGATCTGCTAAATCCATTTAGGAAGACCATCACAATCCCTCGGTCTAACCGAATAGGACACCCACACATTTTTAATGCAGAAATACATTGCATTAAAGTAGATTATAAAACTCTCAACAAAAACAAATTAGCACCATCTCTAGATCCATTACGATGGCAGCACCTAAAAACAGCCAAATGCCGCTACAAAAATTAGCTGAAGAGTGGAAAGGCAGATCAATTCCAACGGGACAGTGAGACCATGCTAAATGCTATGTCCAATAAAAATTCTGCAAATATGTGGCAATTACTGAATGACCATAAATGTCATTTACAAGGAAACACACAAATTAATGGCGTCAAGGAATCGGACTGGATCTCCCACTTTTCTTTGTTGTATGCGGACTCTGCATTCTCACAAATTGTTTATTCACCCTCCTCTTCCTCCATGTGGCAATGACAGATTTCCATAGAAAGGATACACGCCATTATCATGCAGACAAGTTCTTCCAGGGCGATGGGTCCTGATGGTTTCTCGAATTTCATGTTCAAAACCCATCCTGATGAATGGGCGAATATTCTCTATTCTATCTTTAAGGGAATTTTGTGCTCTCGGGTCATCCCCCTTTCCTGGAAAACGTCCATCATTGTTCCTTCCTATTTTCAAAAAAGGGGATCGAAGTGTGCCTGCCAACTATCGGTCGATCGCTTTATTAGATGCGCCAGGAAAAATATTCACTAAATTGATTCTTTGTGAATTTAATGCCTGGACTCTACAACATCAGCTACGAGACCCACATCAAACAGGTTTCGTTGCAGGCATGGGAACCACTATAAACTTGTTTGCCCTTTATTCAATCAAATCACAATGCCAAATGTTTAAACAACAAGTTGTTTTTGCTTTTGTGGATCTCAATGCCGCCTTTGACTCAGTGAGCTGGACACTTCTGCTCGCCAAATTATCTAGAGACAAGTGTCCAGTGACATTATATGATATCATACATTCATTGCATTCTCAAACCTCCATTAGAGTCCGGCTAACCTTAGACGGTTTATTATCTGAACAAATCAGAGTCCGGCTAACCTTAGACGGTTTATTATCTGAACAAATCAGTACCTTTCGGGGTTTGAAGCAAGGATGCCTTTTGGCATCAGCAATATTCAACTATTTTATCCATGATGTTCGATCTGTTTTGATAAATGTAATGTCAGATTCTCTAGAGCTTAATAACCAATCCATTCAATCACTTATGTATGCAGACGACCTAGTGCGTATATCTAAAACTCAACTCGGTCTGCAGCGCTTACTGGAGAAGTTTTACATCTATACTCAAGATAATGAGTTGAAAATCAACTTAAGCAAAACCCAAATTGTTGTTTACTCACCTAAGCGTCAAGGCCCACTATCGTATCTATGGACATTTGATCATTCCCCCATACAAATGGTACCCTAGTATACTTATCTGGGAATAGTTTTTGAGGGCCAGTACAATGCAAAAGCCCATATAGCACAAATAGAGACAAAACTTACATCCTTTGTCTCTCAAGCTAAAATAATAATGTTTAAACATGGAACATTTTCCATAAAGCCTGCATGGTTGTTATGGAATATGAAAGCAATTCCGGCTCTTTTGTACGGCCTTGAAACACTAAATACCAACCTAAACTTTCCATTTGATAAATGGGAGGCAGAATATTGGCAGCGTATTCTACACCTACCAAATTGCGTACCAGCCGCCTGGATAAGGAACAAACTGGGTTTGATCTCTATCCATGCCATATGTCAATGGCGTTTGTGTGCATCTTTTAGGAAATGTTTGATTTCAACTACTTTGAATGTTATATTGAACAGATTATATATTTACCACCAGCCAACCAGCCATTAAACAATGGCTCACAAAGGTCTCCCATGCATTAAATGCGTCAGATGTGTCATTAGATCTATTAATTCAGAATCCCGATAAGGCTAAATCAAAATGGTTTGATCTTGATTGGATAACTACTAGAAATCTATGTCTTTCGTATCATAATACAGAGCTATCCCGATTTCCACACAAAAAATCATGAACCGTGCCATCCCATTTGATTCGGTGCCCCTCTCATAAAATTCGTAATGGCATTCTAAGGCTATGTTTCAATTTATGGAACACCAGGGATGTGCAAGCGAAGCGGAAACAAATAGCCGCAAATGACAATTTCTGCCACTTTTGTTTGATGGGAGACGTTTGTGAAACTCTAGAGCACATCATATCTGAATGCTGTGCCCTACGAGCTTTGCGTGACATACATTACACAAGGCATTGTAAATATTTGTGTCTTATAGGTCAGGAACTGTGTTGGTCATTAATTTTGAATGCTTGTAATCTACCCTTACAAATCGCAACTGTCAACTTTTTTGCAATGTTTAAAGTTGGAGACTACTGAAAACTAAAACCGACATTGCACAGGGAACAACAAGAAAAATATGATTATTTGTGCAGTTCCATATTTGGTGAATTAATTTTGATGGTTTTTTTTCTTTTGTTTTAGTAATATTACCTTTCTGTGTTGATTTTATTATACATTGAGGATATGATTATGTAGTTCTTTGTTCTCCCATGGTTTTAGTGGTTATGCAGAATCTAAGATAATTGTAATGTAAAGGATATTAATATATATATATATATGATTTTGAAATTGATATGTACAAATCTATTTTTATGTAATTGATATTTGAAAGGTTGATTCAATTCAGCTGATGCAAATAAAAAAATTAAAAAATTAAAAGAAAGCATACAATGGGGAATACAGTTTACTATTTTCTTTACCCCAAACTGATCAATGGATCAGTTTAGACCACGGAAACTAAATGCACATTACCTCATTAGCGGTCAGTCCTCTTATCTCAAATTGATTATCTCCTACCTCAATAGGGCCAACTTTACACACGAACCAAACAACTCTGGAATGGAGTTGCCAACAAAGGGTGTTGGACACTCGATCTCGACGGTCCTCCGGCGGGAGGACCAATGAGCCGCACCGGTTAGCTTGCCCGAACCCCTGATACGAAATATCAGGGCAGAACTACTTGTCCAGGTCGTTAGGACTGATGCAGAACCCATCCCCCAGAAAGGCAAGGGATTCCCAATAAGTCCTCTGCGTCCCGGGTCTTAGTCCGCTCCTCCCCAGGGACAACCCATTCCCCTTTTTTACATAATGTGGAATCTCCCACTTTATCCCCCGGCAGGGGAGCCTATCGCACCTGTGAGGTGATTACACCTCAGGGACACAGAGACTCCCCCTGCAGGTGGGCGTCACCAATGCCTACCGTGTTGATCAGGATGCAGAGAACCAACAGGAATCTAAAATGGATGCCTCCCGAGTTCACCTCAAAATAGAACTTGGATCCTAGTCCCCTGGCAGACAAACAAGACACAATACAAGCAAACCCATGTAGCCCAGGAGTAATGCACAACGTATAAACACCCACATTTTAAGATCCAGGCATAAAGTATTATTTTATATTTTTTTTCCTCAGCGCATTCATAACTCGTAGATAACCCCCTGATTTAAATGAAGGGTTACATTCACCACCCTGCCAGCAACACCCTTGTCCCTAAGGGTTTAAACTACCCTGGAGGTACCAGATTTACATTCTCATTCCATATCAACGGTACATTCCAACATTGCTGGGCATAAAAGAGTGGCTTAGTAGCATAGGAAGGTGTACATTGAGTAGCATGTACAGGAATTCTCCTTCTGATGGCTTCACTTTGTTCTCCGGGAGCATCGTAGCTCAACATTCTGTCAGGTTTGACCTCTCGTTGAAATTGCCGCAGCTCACAACTGGCTTCCGAATGGCTCTATGTCATTACTGCGACCCCCAAAATTCGGACTTTGTGCTTTCCACTACTTTTGGGGGTCTGTACATAGTCACAGTGCCTGACCTCTGCATATGATTCACTGGTGATATAAATGACGATTCTGGATTAACAGTATCCTGTACCTCTATCCTGCTCTCTGAGGCCACCATAGGGCTTGAGGGCCCAGAGGTAGTTGTGGCCTCACTTCGAAGCCAAACTGCGAGGTTTAAATTCTCTCGCTCGTCCTGACTGGCATCTTCTTCCTCTTCTGGCACAACCTGAATCCATGGGGGACTCATACCCACTCCTGGTGCTGTGGCTCACCATCCTCTTCATTTGTGTTTAGTGTTGGACTATAGCCTACTGACGGTACAGTACTCAGCCTTGTTGGGTGGGGAACTTACTTGTGACAGGCATCCGATTACTGATTACGGGTGACCCTGTTATTGGGTGCAGAAGGAACTTCTGCGGCAGTGTGATCTAGATCCACATCATCTCCTATAGGTAGGAGGCAATTTCGGTGCAAAGTTTTCACACACCTAGGGGTCCCTTCTTTTTTCAGTCTGAATACGAGCAACCCTGGTAACTGTTGCACAATAATGTAGGGTTGAAACTCCCAGCGATCACCCAACTTTTTATATCCTCTTTTCCCTGAGCTCCTTATGAGCACCCAAACACCAGGTTGTAGATTATGGAATCTGACTTTATCATCATATCTCTTCTTGTTTTGTCTAGCATTCTATTCAGCAGCTGCTTGAGCGAGTTGTAAGGCTTAAGTTAATTGCTCTTTAGATCTTTCACATATTTGCAGTAGTTTTCCACCCCAGCTCTGTCTGAGGAGACCCTAAAACTAAAGTCTATGGGTAGCCTGGCATCTCTAGCAAACATCAGCTGATACGGAGTGAATCCAGTGCTGTAATTTCTCATACACTTGTATACGTGAACTAACGTGGACACATGCTGACTCCATGTTCATTTTTCTTTGGCCGTCAGAGTGCCCAGCATATTCAGCAAGGTGCGATTGAAACGCTCAGCTTGTGCATCGCCCTGTGGGTGATAGGGGATGTCCTTGGTTTCGTTACCCCAATCAATGGATTCAAAGTCTGGCCCTTGATCAGAATGCAGGCCCGCGGGCCATCCATAACAAACAAATATTTTTTCCCTGAGTAGCTTGGCTATGGTGTTATGGGCTTGGGCACATCAGGTAGAATGATTGGTCACCACCAAAACATTTTGAGTTCCGCTGCTGTCTAGTTCAAGGCTCAGGAAGTCAACACTGACCAAATCCCATGGGTCCAGAGCTCTGTAGGTGCTGGAGTGCTGCGGCTGGACGGTTGAGCGTTTTCCTGTCAATGCACCTGGCACATGTGCGACAGTATGCTTCTACTGTTGGGCCCAATCGAGGCCAGTAGAATCGGATCTGGACTAACTCCAGTGATTGTCTGCTTCCCAGGTGCCCATGTTGATCATGAAGGGCGCGCATTGCCAGTGGACATAGTGAGTGTAGGAGCATGAGCTGGTGAATAAGTTGCCCTTGAATATGGCTCTTTTTGAACAGCACTCCACCTTTCAGTTCTAGCAATTTCCATTCTTTGCAGTAGTTCAGTTGATTGGCCAGGTTACTACAGTCTGGTGGTCCCTCAGACCCATTTTCTTTGGCTTGGAGCACCTCACGTAGTTCTGAGTCTTTCAACTGTGTTTGTCTCAATTCAGCTTGTGTCCGGTGGGACAGCTTCAGAGCCATGAGACTGGTAGCATCACAATAGCTCACAGGAATCAGCTTAGCTGTCTCCCCAAGGCAGTCGATAAGACGCGCCGGCTGAGCTTGCTGGAAGGTTTCATTCTTATAAATAGCTTTCACCGTTGCCACTGATGCCATCTCAATTTGGATAGACTCCGATCTGTCTTCAGCGGGCGGTCTTCTGTACAGGGTGTCAGCGTCAATATGATTGATTCCAGTGCGATATTCTAATTGAAAACCGTAAATGGACAAGGCCATTAGCCAGCGATGTCCAGTAGCATCCAACTTGGCAGACTTAAGGATGTAGGTCAGCAGATTGTTGTCTGCTATCACTGTGAAAGTGGCCCCGTAGAGGTAGTCATGCAGTTTTTCAGCCACCGCCTACTGGAAGGCCAAGAATTCTAACTTGTGTGTAGGATAGTGCATCTCAGAGGGGCTCAATCGATGGCTGGCGAACGCGACAGGTCTGACAGCATCTTGCTGCTCTTGATATAGCACTGCACACAGCCCGTTGTGGCTGGTATCTACGTGCAGAATAGAAGGCAGCTAGGGATCTGCATAAGCCAGAACAGGCGCTTCTGAGAGGATCTTTTTCAGCCGGGAAAATGCTTGATCACACTTGTCACTCCAGGGTAGTCCAAAATTTCCATTGGGGTGGTATACGGCCTTGCAAGGTGTTCCACCACTAGTTGCTGTCTTCTTTGAAGCTGGATAGACCTTAGTGAGTTCTGTGAGCGGCCTGGCTATATTGCCAAAACCTAGCATGTACCTTCGATAATAATTACAGAACCCCAAGAAACTCATCATCGGCCGCAGATTCTGTGGCTGGGGCCAAGTTCTGAGAGCCTCCATCTTTGTGGGGTCCACCTTACTCCTTCAGCTGATAGTACATGGCCGATGTACTTCACACTGGTTCGGCAAACTGGCTCTTTTCCAAGGCCACCTTCAGCCCTTGCTGCTGAGTCGATCCAATACCTTCAGTAGTCTGCAGAGTCGGATTGGCTCATCTGCCACTAGGCCGGTGGCCGGGCCGAAATCATGTGTAGTCCCTGGGGGCTGGTTTCTGCCCACGCCTGAGGCAGTTTGAACATATTTTTTTTATTTTAAAAAGTTTGAAAAATAAATAATTTTTTTGAAACAAACAAAAAGCACCCGCAATGGCATAATTCACCAGAGCAAGGTAACACATGTTACCTTGCTTTGATGATTGATTTGCATGCATGATGTGTGCATCATAAATTATGATGCATGCATCATTCACATGCTGCTGCAGCATGCAGCCAACTTTGCACCAGACATGCAGATGAACTTTACTGGTCTGCTGTTAAATCTCAGTTACCAGTTTAATGGTATCCACTAGAGAGTAATTGCTTATTTTACTATAGCTAATATGATAGGTGAGTGGGTTGAGTGCTCGCTGATGCAATATCTTCAGGTTGCAGGTTCAAATCCCAGCAAGGCCATCTCATACTTCTGAGGTCGATAAATGAGTACCAACACAAGTTGAGTGATATTGTGTGCATATCTTTTCTATAAAAAAGAGCTTAAGCATAAATGCTATACAATAACATATTATCATTTGGCTTTGGACGTCTGCTTGCATTCACAGTAATTTGACAATATGGATATATACACACATATATTAATGATACATATGGTGATCCATTCTTGTTTGAAATGTATATAACATTAGTGAAATCATAACCATATTTTTTGTAGTGTACTTAGGAACAATGGTATTTGATGCCACTTCCTGTTTTGTCAAGGGGTGAAAGGTTGTGTTTCATCCCTTCCAGGGATGTCACTTTCGGGTGGGGTCAAATGACAGCACTTCGGGTGATGTCATCAGAGGTCAAGGGTCGTGAGGTGAGTGGTCGGACATTTTTTTGAGGCGAGGGGTGGGACACTTTTTCTTGGTTGTCCGGGCCTATTTCTTGTCTTAGTCCGACCCTGGTAGTCTGTGGTGATGTTCTTCCAGGGTCTTTCCAGAAACGATCACATTTTCCAGATAGACCAGAACCTCTAGTAAAGTCATGTCACGCACAGTTTTCTCCATCAGTCGTTGAAAAGCGGGTGGAGCTCCCCATATCCCCTGTGGCAATCGAGTGAACTGTTAAACCCCCAAGGGGCCGATAAACGCAGTCTTCTCTCTGTCTTCTGGCAGCATGGGAATTTGGAAGTATCCACTCTGTAGATCTAGGATTGAGAACCATTTGCTCCCAACCAGACAGTCGTGAGCTTCGTCCTATCTTGGCATAGTATATTGGTCAGGAACTGTTCTGCTGTTTAGACTCCTGTAATCAATGCACAGCCGCACATTATGGTTCTTCTTCTGAGCCACAATGATGGGCGAGGCATACAGGCTTCTGGATTCCTGAATGATGCCTGCATGCAACAATTCCTCAAGGTGTCAGCTAACATCCTCCACATCAGCAGGCGCTAGTCTCTGTGACCTCTGTCTGAAAGGGGTGGTGTCATTTAACCGGATGTGATCCTCCACTCCCTTGGCTTCACCTAGGTCCCTGTCACTGGTGGAGAACACATCTGCCCGCATGGACAACTGGTCTCATAGATGATCCTTCTCCCGTTCCAACAATGACGACTCCCAAAAGTTTATCTTTTGACCATCAAAGGTCCCATTAGTCTGGGCCACCAAGTCGGCAAGGTAACAAACACTGTGCAATCTTCAAACCTTCTGATATGAGCACAAACTTGTAGGTAATATTGATGATAGGGACTCTGATGTTTTTCTGCCATTTGCCATAGTCATTGATCAGAGTGCATTGCACCAACAGACCTCTAGGCATTCTGTCACACTCGGGGGCCTCCATCAACAATTTCCTATAGTTGTTATGTTCTTGGAGGTGTACATGGCCAGGTACCATTACAGTCTAGCCAGGTGGTATGTCAGCTTGACTGGGGTTGGTGGTGGACACGTCCCCCACCGGCCCGTCAGGCTGATCCTGCTTCTCCATCCCTTGCTGAGGTAGGCTTGTGGCAAGACGGGTGAATCCTCAACGATTGGGCAAATTGTGGACATGCCATCTCCATATACAGCTTGGCTAGTGTACCGAACAGGGCGGAGTTGGAGCCCATGACTACAGGTAGCTCCAGATTCTTGTTCTTCGTGGTGCACACTAACACCAAGGTAGTCAAGGTGGTGTTCACTCCGGCCACTTCTTGATTTAAATGGATTTTCACACAGATATATCTCCTACTCCCATCAGATTCAGCTCCTCCAGAGGTTCTAATGTCAGGTGTGACATATGCTGGTGGTAAAATGGCGCATAAACAATGGTGACCTGGTAGCCACTGCCCAGTTATGCTGCAGTCCTTCACCCTTCCAGGTCAATGTGAATGGTCATGGTGGGTCCAACGAGGCCAGCTGGAATGCCACGGTGGGTATGGGCTTGATTCCATAGCCTGTTACAGTTTGCTGGTATCCCATCCTTGGTATTACAGAGCTCATGAACAAACCAGAGATGGTCAGCCGTGGGACCCTCCTGAGCCTTACTTTGATACGGGATAGTCTGGAGTCCTGGATTCAACACCCTTGTCAAGTTGCCAGTGTTGGTTTCAGTGGAGCTCACTCCTGTAGTCGAGGCTCTAGCTGCTCCTCCACTAAAACCTCCTGTGTTTTTCCCACCAATGCCCGGGCTGGAGTGGGTTTAAGAGCATTAAAGCGAGCAGCTACTCAGGCATAATCTGTGTCTCGGTCACACAGATGAGTTGAGTGACTGTCATCCCGCAGCGATGACAAAACCTCCATGATGGTAACGGTGCAGAGGATTGTGGGAAATTTTCTCAGGATGATAGAAAAACATCCCTTCCTCGATTTTGATTCGCATTCCGATTTTCCTAGATCGTCAACTGGGTTTGTAGTTTCCTGATTGGCTGTTGCAGCTTCTCAATCTGCCTCTGCTGAGAAGTGATATTGTTAGGCATTGGGACCCTGTTTTGTACTGGGTGACTCTGTACAAGGACATTGCCGGTTTCTTCTTCCAGAGCCCTAATGGACCTCAGCAGCTCTTCATAGGATTGGGTGTATCCAGCTTCTCCCGCAGCCTCAGTTGCAGTAAGGGTATAGCAGCTTCCTTAGCCCCTGTGAGTAGTTGCTTCAATCTGCACCGGTTCAACCTGGAGGTCTCCACTCCTCCTCTATGATAGGCAAGGCGTAGAATTTGCTCAATCCTCACCCGGTAATCAGACAATTTCTCCCTCAGTTTCAGAGAGGTGGCATGAAATCTCAACATTAGATCCTCTCCTGGCTCAGTGGTGCCAAAAGCTCCCTCTAGGGCCCCCATCACTTGCTGGGAAGTCGAATCGGGGCTCAATGCTCTAAGTGACTGTACCATCTGCAGTGCTGGCCATCTCAGTGCCTCTATTACTCGTCGTCTCTTCTCTTGATCAGGCACTTTCCATTTCTGCAACATAAGCTGGGTGAGGTCTGCCCATAGTTCATAGTTCACCTTTCCTTTAGGCTCCCCACCTCGGATCTCAGCGAGCAGGGTTTTACTTGTAAAGGAATTACCACCATAACATATCATATAACATTTTATGCGCCCCACACTTTTCACTTTCCCAGTGTGGTCTTCCGAGGAACCAGTCATAGCCGGCACTTCATCAGTCTTGATGTGTACAGGGACTTCGTCCACTGTAAAGCTGGCCTTGGGGCTCAGCCCTTCAGCACGTACCCAATGCACCACATATTCATGTGCCATTATGATAAAAAAGACCCAATAAAACTGGATCTCTGCAGTGCCTCCAAAGTGTGAGGTGTTTCTGCCCTTAATTCTTTATGAAGGAGTAAACAACAACCTGTAGGTAAACCTGAGTTGGGACACTTACACCTTACCGCACTCATGTACAAAATGAAACCCAGGGGTATAATCTGTGAACAAACCTATAAAGACCTATTGCAGACCTCTAATATTGGCAGGGTACTCCGCGTAGGATTTGGCCCTGCCATATGGTCGGTCAGCCCTGATGACTGACCTGTGTATCTAAGAACCTGCATAAATAAAAAGACAGAGGGCCTCATTACACGGACGGCGGTAAGGGTTAACGGTCACCGTTAATGGCAACGGTGACCGTTAACCCTCACCGCCGTACTACGAGGTCCCTTAGCGGGTTGGTGCTTTAACGCCTGCCTTTTGCAGGCGTTAAAAACCAACCCGCTAAGGGACCAAAGAAGCTAATTACGGCACCGCAAAATTGCGGTGCCGTAATTAGCGCCTTCCCCATTCCCATAGAGCCCTATGGGGCAGAAATGGGAATGGGGAAGGGCAATGGCGGAAGGGCGATTTACCGCCCCACCAACCTTGGAATGGGGCGGTAAATCCCCTTTCCGCCAAGGCGGTGCCGGTAATTTACCGGCATGGTCCAGGGTGCTAATAGCACCCTGGATCACCGCCTTCCGGGTAATGAGGCCCAGAGCCTTATTTCATTGGCAATGCTTGAACAGCCTTCGTATATAAATGTATATGTATATTGAACCCACATAAATACATAAATAACTTGCAACACTACAGTGCTCCTGAGGGTTGGGCACTTAAAGTTCATAAATAGAATAAATTATTAATTAAATAGCATCAATTCATTAACATTTGATGAGGGGTGGTTAGGCACTTGAAGTTCATGCATGAAAAAATAATTAATTAAATAGCATCAATTCATTAACAGTTGATGAGGGGTGGTTGGGCGTTTGAAGTTCATAAATAGAAGCATCAATTCATTAACATTTGAGTAAATGGTAAATTGCATCACGTCTGTTGAAACACCTGAATATATGTAATAACTGTTAAATAAATAAATATGGCAGCAATACCGCACTCAACCTTAACACAATCCAATGTAGTGCCCGAAGGGGAGGGAAACACGCACTCGGGACTGAAATCCAGACGGTATGCAAGATATGTTGGCTTACTAAGAGCCGGTTTTTTTCCCCTCTTTTGTGAACAGCCAAAAACAAAAAAAACTTGTAATACCTGTACAGCCAAAAACAAAAAAAACTTGTAATACCTGTACCACACAAATGACCTCTAATAAAACGCCCTCGCCAACTTCCTAAGTGACAACAGTGAGCGAGAGAAATGGAGCTACACAATGGAGACGGGACCCAAGTTTTTCCTAGTTTCTCCCGACTCGCTGAACCGATCTCGGCTATGTATAATCGTACAGCAACAACTGGAAACTGGCACACCGCGGACAGCAACAGAGCCACAGACGTGCTGCAGAACGCAAATCGAACGTCTCACCCAACCACACTTTTCTTATAAGCTGAGAACCCGATCGTCTGCCTTGCAACATACAACCTGCACATAACTCACACCCTTTCAGCAGCTTTGCATAAAGTAAACACTGCCCACCTCATAAGTGCTTCAGTGCTGTGAATACACTTAGCCAGAGCGCACTTAGCCGTTTATATCCCGGTGCTAGTTCAGTCACCAATAAGAAAGTATGCAATGGGGAACAGTTTACTATTTTTATTTTTCCCACCCTGATCATCAGACCAGGAAAACTAAATGAGCATGACCTCATCAGCGGTCAGTTCCCTTATCTCGAATTGATTACCTCCTACCTCAATAAGGCCCACTTTGCACACAAACCAAACAAATCCGGAATGGAGTTCAGTTGCCAATGAAGGCGTTGGACACTCGATCTCAACGGTGCTCCGGCGGCGTACCAATGAGCCGCACCGGTTAGCTTGCCTGAACCCTGATACAAAATACCAGGGCAGAACTACTCGGCAAGGTCATTAGGCCTGACGCAGAACCCCATGCCCAGGAAAGGCGAGGGATTCCCAGTAAGTCCTCCGCGTCCTGGGTCCCCGGTACGCTCCTCCACAGGGACAACCCGCTCCCCCTTTTTTTACATAATGTCGAATCTCCCACGCATCCCCCAGCAGGGACACAGAGGCTCCCATAGCAGGTAGGCGACACCAATACCTGCCATGTTGATCCGGATGCCGAGAACCAACAGCAATCTAAAATGGATGCCTCTCGGGTTACCACAAAATAGAACTGGGATCCTACTCCCCTTGCAGACAAACAAGACACAATACAACGAAACCCATGTAGCCCAGGAGTAACACACAACATATAAACACCCACATTTTACTATCCAGGCATACAGTATTATTTTATATTTCTTTTCTCAGCACATACATAACTCGTAGATGACCCTCTGTTTTAAATGAAGGGGTAAATACAACTCCAGTGGGTGTTTGCTTGAGTGTAATTTAAGTAATACTCATTGGGCCCTATTTTGAAACACGCATACATGTTCCTTGTGAAGAAGTTATTATTTTCGAATAAAGTGCACTAAAATCCACATTTGCACAATGTACGTATTATCACCATAAGAAGTTAAGAAAGGCAATTTGCTGCGAGCATTTATATGGGAAGCTTTGGGACATGCTATGGAGAATGCTGCCTGCCCATTCATAACATCCTACAATTAGCGATGCTGTGTTATGGTCTGTGCGGTGAGCAATTACTGCCTCGGGCCTGTTTCCCAAGTCGTGCAGATGCTTGCTGCAGCTTCATGCCTTGCCTAATGGCTGTTTTTGCAATTTTATTGACTTTTATGTGTATTACTGTGCACTGTTGGGATTATGGATTTACATCGTTTAAGTGTGTTTTATTTTTATCTCTATCAGTTTTTCCATTTCCTCACTGTACATTCCTGCACAATTTCGTTTAACTTTTGTTAACTAATTCCAGGCAAAATCAGAATTCATGTAACATTACATTAACGAAGTGTTACAATGGAAGGCACTTCATTGCACAAGGTGATTGAACACATTGGGCCCCATTCCGAGTTTGGAGGTAAGTACCGGTCATTACCGGCATGGTGCAAATAGCGGGTCTGAGCTGTTAATAGACCGCTCAAAGCGGCCAATTACGACTTTGCGGGCATGAGCTTTGCGCCATGCCGGTAATGCACCTAGCGCATGCCTCAAAAGGTCCTAAAAAGGCCCTTACCGGCATCAAGCGCACCGTACATAACACTACCGCCATAGAGTAAAGTGGCAATAGCAGCATGGTGCAAATAGCGGGTCAGAGCTGTTAATAGACCGCTAAAAGCGGCCATTTACGACTTCGCGGGCATGAGCTTTGCGCCATGCCGGTAATGCACCTAGCGCCATGCCTCAAAAGGCCCCCAAAAAGCCCTTACCGGCATAAAGTGGCAATAGCGGTGACCGTAAATAGCGGTGACTGTAATCAGCGGTCACTGCTATTTATGGTCACAGTTAAATAGCAGAACCGGAAACAGCGTCATCGCACAGGAACGGGAAGGAGCACGGCGGCCATCTTTAAAAAAAACAATCCATTGCCGTCCTCACCGCACAGGACCCGGAGCCATTTACTGATTACAGACATCGACCATCAACACCAGCATCATGCCGAAAGCACCAAAAAAGGGAGCGCTTCAGCCCGGATGAGCTCCAGATGATGGTGGATACTCTCCACAAGCATTCAGACACCGTTTTCAGCTGTGACATGCGGAGGGTGGCGGTAACTAAAAAGAAAGAGATCTGGGCAACATCCCCCGCACCACCAAGGACTGCCGAAAACGGTGGGACAACCTGCGGCTGAGGGTGTGAAGCATCCTCTCGGCCAACAGAAGCCAGGCCCTGGAGACAGAAGGAGGGCCAGGTTCCCCCATGAAATTGATGTCGTGGGAGGAGATGTGTGCGGCCACGATAGGCCCAGAAGCCATTAGAAGGGTTGGCGACATGGAGTGCGGGGCAACGTCATCCGTCGATGGAGGTGAGTGTCCAAAGTCAATACTGGCAACGCATTTGTTATGAAAGTCACTGCCAAGGGCTGGGCAAGGTGTCACGTCATGGTTGGCCAACCCCCCCCATAAAATCATGCCGAAACAAGTGAGACCCAGGCTAATGCCAGGTGCAATGCTGTAACCTATATGGCACATTCCACACGAAGAGGCCCATTCTGTGAGGCACACAGGGCAGTTGATGTAAACAGTGTGTATGTGAGCCAGCACAGTACCCGGTCAACATGAGTGACCCAGAAATATGCATGCATTTACCATCCAAGCATAGATCAATGTGCCGCTCACCACCCAAATGGCGACAACCCACTAGAATCCCATTGTGATATTGTAGGCATGTCCAAATGCTAACTCTCAAATCATCACTCAGGCCGTCTCTCTCTTCCACCCCCACAGGCAGCGAGCATGACAGCGAGGACCAGGCAACCAACCAGCCCAGAACCTCCAGGGGCCAAGTCAGGGCCCGCCGTCTACCTGCAAGCAGGAAGACACCGCAAGCCACACCACCGGCTCCAACAAGGCCCATGGAGGGTGCAAAATCCCCACCCCACCCCTACCCCACCCTGCACTGGCGCAGGACACATGCCCCACACCACACTCTGAGGAGTCCAGTGTGGCTGGGGAGAATGCAGCCACGGGCCCCCTCGATATTCCCGACAGCCCCTCATCTATATGCGGAGCAACTGAGGAGGACACTGATGAGATTGTCCACACCCCTGACACCCAAACCAACCCTCAGGTGTCATACAGTGACTCCGGTGAGAGTGATACACCAGGGCTCACAGGGCAAGGAGCTACACTGGAACATGCCAGTCCTGTATCCATTCCCCTTACCGAAGCACCGGAAAGACATGCAAGCCCAATTCCCAGTGGGCCAACCACATTTGCCACATCAGCCATTGATGCAGAGCGCTCTCAGCAGCTCACAGGCCTCGTAAAAGACTTCATCCGAGACAATCGGGAGGCCAGGGAGGAGTGGCGGAATGAATTTAGGGCACTGGGCGAGGTCATTACAGTCAGCACAAACCGGCTCTGCGAGGTCCTTGGCCGGATTGCAGATGCCCTGGAGGCAGCACCTCCCCAGCGGGAGGACACACCATCTCAATGCTCCTCCACCCAGACCAGCCCGCTCCGTTGCTCACAACGTGCATTGCGCAACCAGGACATGACTCCCCCTGGCTCTTGGAGCACACAGTGACAATGCTGGCATAAACATGTGGCCTATGTGGTCCTTATGGCACTGGTGTGGGGTTGTTGTGGGGGGAGGGGGTGAGTGTGTGTTTGGGAGTTATGGGGGAGGGGGTCGGGGGTGAGGGTGTGTTTGGGAGTTGTGGGGGGGGAGGGTGGTGGAGGGTTTATTTTTCACGTTTGAACCAACTAATTCAATACACCGGTTGTTCATCAAAAAAACAACAGAGTGGACATTCATCATTGCACATGTGTCATTTAATGTTTCACAGTGCATAGTGTACATGTATCCCCACACCCAGTGCCCGATGTCCTGACATCTTCACACCCTCTGCTGACTTGTGTGTCAGAAATATTGTCCAATCAATGATTGCTGCACGGTATGTCCCTCCTGTGCATCGGCACCGTGATGCTGTCCTGCCACTTCTTCCTCCTCCTCCCCTTCATCATCATCTGGTGGTAGCAGATCCATGTTAGGGGGCAGGGGTACGTTCCGACGGATGCACATATTATGCAGCATTACACATGCCATGGTGATCTTGGCCACCTTCTCATGGCTGTAGATAAGTGCCCCATCCGACCGGCTGGGGCAACGAAATCGTGCCTTCAACAGGCCAAAGGTCTGCTCAATCACCACACGTGTACGGGTATGGGAACAATTGTAGTCCTCCACGTGCCTGTTATGTGGGTTTCGGACAGGGGTCATGAGCCACGCCTTCAAGGGATAGCCACTATCACCTGCATGAGAGGGGAATGAAGGTAAGTGTTTGCACATTCATGGCGGACAACTGTACTAGTCTTACATGGCAGCAGGTAATTTCTGCCCATACACACATGTCCCTGGATGCATTGGCCCCATTTCTGACCCCGCTGTGTGTCCTGTGCAATGGGATGATGGAGTGGGTAGCATCCGCAGGATGGGTTATGGTGTGCACTCACATCTTGTTGCACGTGCATCGTATAGGCATGCAGCAGTGTTGGAGTGAAATAATTGATGTGTTGTGTTCTGTGAGATTCGGTAGTAGGGAGTGTTAGCTATTGTCAGTAGCATATTCGTACCACGCTGTGGTATCCCTGTTAGGCTCAGTACAATGCACTCCCAGGGATGACTCTCCGGTGTGGTGATATGCTGGAGACAGCGACATAGTGCATATACAGTGCATGGTGCTAGATGTCCTTACGGTGTGTGAGGGCCGCCGATGAGTGGTGCATGTGTTGTGGGATGTGGCCTGGTCACCTGTTAGTCATGTAGTGGTAGGTGTCGGCCTTACTTCATCACTGTGGGATTTGGTAGTCATGTGCCGTTTCACTGGCTGTGGGGCACAGTGTTCGGTGAGGTGCACATTGTGCACTGGCGTCAACATTTTCACCCAGGTGGAGTATGCAGGCACCCACCTCACAACCCCGATGCACTGCCATGGCCCCGTGAAGCAACTCACCAAGCAGCCAGGCACGTCGTCCAGCATGTCGCTCCATATAGCGTGGTAGCGTGGAGTTCCGCAGTAGCAAAGAGTCATGAGTTGAACCTGGATATCGGGCACAGCAATGTGTGATGTTCTTGCTCACACTGCATACCATCTGCATGTTGATGGAGTGGTATTGCTTGCGGTTGCGATATGCCACCTCCATGGCATGCGGGACCACCAACTCCACGTGGGTGCAGTCAAGGGCACCTATACAATTTTGCATGCCTGCCAGTGCATGGAAGGCAACTTTTGTATCGAATATCTCCTGAGGAGTCCCTGGTAGGGATATGTAGTCCCTTGTGTGCTTGAGGAGGGCATCCAGCACTTGGTTCAGTGTCCGGGAAAATAAGGGTTGTGATATGCCATGCATGTGCTCCACTGTGTGCTGGTAGGTGCCTGTGGCAAGGAAGTGGATCAAAGACACTACCTTCAGTAGAGGGGGGATGGCGGTGCATATTTCTATGAAGCTCACTATGTCGTTGTGTATCAGGTCCACTATGGTGGTGATGGTGTCACAGTCAAGCCGGTACAGGGTGTGGATCTGCTCTGGTGTTAGGTTGAAGGGGGTGACTCTGATGCAAGGGATTGGGGGCTGCCAGCGTGGTAACGGTGATTGCACTGGTGTGGCATGCAGGGCCTGTCTCACCCTCCTTCTACTCCTGGGTATCCTCTGTGGTGGGGGCTGTGGTTGTTGTTGCTGTTGTTGTTGTTGCTGCCTTGCAAGCAGGGCCTCCAGCTCCAGTAATGCTACTACTATTGGTATCATCTTGGTTTGGGAGGGGTGTGGGTGTGCTCCTTTTGTGCTGTGCCAGACTCCATTGACTCCACTTGTGCTGATTGTGTGCACCTGTGGCTCTTGGAAACACTGCTCAGGGTTCTCAACACCTTCTCATAGATGCCGGTAATAACTCCATGCCAGTATGGTACTTTTTGGGCTTCAGGAGGCCGTTATTTGCATGTCCGCATCACTTGGGATCAGCTCCGGTTTACGGCATGCCACTAATATCGGCATGGTGTGTCGCACGCGCGCCCCTAGACCGCTATTTACGGCGTCGTACTTTACGATGCCGTAAATAGAGGTCTGGTTGGTCAGAATAGCCAGTAGCGGTAAGCGATGCCGGTAATCCTTTACCGGCATCGTTTTTCCCTTACCTCCAACCTCGGAATGACCCCCATCGTTATGTTAACGATGTCCATTACAGAAGAGCCGAATGCCATCGTTTTTAAATTGAATTCCAATGGTATAGATTAAGTTCTTCCGAACGACGACTGGTACAATGGTTACAAACAATGAGACTGAACTTGACAATCTTCTGGAAAATAACACACTTATTAATAACAAAGACGATATTAATAGAGACATAGGGCCTCATTACACGGTAGGCGGTAAACCATGGCGCTATTAGCGCCATGTTTCATGCCAGTAATTTACCGGTACCGCCTTGGAGGAAAGGGGAATTACTGCCCTATTACAAAGTTGGCGGGGCGGTAATTCCTCCTTCCTCCATTGCCCTTCCCCATTCCCATTTTTGCCCCATAGGGCATAATGGGAATGGGGAAGGCGCTAATTACGGTACCGCAAATTGCGGTACCGTAATTAGCACCCTGGTCCCTTTGCGGGGTGGATTTTTAACGCCTGCAAAAAGCAGGCGTTAAATTCCCCAACCCGTAAAGGGACCTCGTAGTAAGGCGGTAAGGATTTACCGGTACCGGTAAAATACTGGTA
This sequence comes from Ambystoma mexicanum, assembly GCF_040938575.1. Taxonomy (NCBI): domain Eukaryota; kingdom Metazoa; phylum Chordata; class Amphibia; order Caudata; family Ambystomatidae; genus Ambystoma; species Ambystoma mexicanum. The sequence goes on along the minus strand of NC_090935.1, from coordinate 301,853,818 downwards.
CCGGTAAACCCTTACCGCCTACCGTGTAATGAGGCCCATAATATAGTGATCATTTAACTCTTTCCTTACCTCCACCTGTGACATCACAACAGGCCGACTAGCGTTCTCTAGTCGTGATGTCAGAACACTTCGCTGGGCTTTATATAGGAGGCGTCTCGCGGTATTTCCCGGAGGGCTATTCTTCGCTCTCATGATAAGTACCTGAATGCACCACCTTGCTGACTTCTTCACTTTCCAAAACCTGCTTTTGTCCCCAAGGCACCTGATGACTAGCTTATCTCCGAGAAAGGATAGGAAACAAATGAACCAGGGAATGTGGACTGCCAGGTTTTTAATGACTGCTTCAACATGAAGGCTTGCTATCTGCAGTGCAGGCATTAGATCTGTCACACGTGGGTGGGGCAAAGGGCATATTCAGTGGGGGTTTCCGAAGTTGCACTTTGACTCTGCCGCCCAGTTAGTGTCGGGGGCGCGCAGATTGGAGCACGGAACCCACATTCTGGTCTCCCTTCATTAGGGGCCCTTGGAAACGCGGGCTCTTTTATACCACGCTGCTTGGGTCTCTAAATCACTGGTCTTACATAAAGCGTGTTACTGTGTCGCCATTCTTCGATGGTTGGGCGGGTCCTGTGCTTCTCTTAGTCAACACCAGATGACCGTGTTTATTCTAAGGGTCTAAAACACGGAATCCCAGGAGCGGGCTTTCTATGTTGCCGCCCCTTGCGCCTGAAACTCCCTTCCAGTAACTTTGGGACAGGCTCCTTTCCTTTTAATATTTCCTCAGCTTTGTTCGGGAGGTTGGTGCAGGCGGTATTCAAACCTTTTTATATATAGTTTTTCTTTTTTTAAAAAAACGTTATACCTTGTTGTACAACACTCCGTGAAGCCCTTTTGGCCAAGGTTCATACTGTAGTAAATGCTTCACATAAAAATAAGATAAATGACCAGTTTACAACTTATCATTGCATTATTTTTTGAGGGTTCTGTGTCAAAATGTCCCCTGGGAAAAAAGTTGCCAGGTAGGCGATTTCTTTCCTCTTTTCCTCTGCACAACGACAAGCCTTCCCACACTTATTCTAGGACAGGTATTATTTACTATTCTAACTCCAATCCTAGAAAATTTGGGGAATATGCTTAATTTTCTTGGGAGTGCAAATTTGGGGAAATGGCGCTCCCTGAGGACATTTTCTCAGGTGACTTTAGTGTTCTGTGCCTAGCTTGCATAAGGCTTCTGAACTAATTGGTGACAATTTTTTTCTAATTGCTATGGCTTGATAATCCAACCTTTCACTTGCTACAAACAAGTAAAACAAAGATAAGCAAAAACATCACTTTAACATTTAAAAAAAACAATGGGTCTCATTATGAATGTGGCGGTAATATGGCAGTAATTCCGGAATTACCATCACCGCCGTGGTGTCCGGTGGAATTACTGCCATATTACAATTTGGCGGTAACGTGCACACACCATTGGCCGCAGCGGTAATTCCGTTTGGTGGAATTACTGCTGAAAAGTAGTCCCAGATGGTAATTCCGCCAGGAATCACCAGCTTTTTGTAATTTTCTACAGTCCTCTGGTGGTACACGTGAAGCAAAGCTCTGGCGTCAGTTTTCTGCTTCACGGGCTCACCGTTTTTGCATAGCGGCTTCCACGTCCTACATTGATCCCGCTCAGCTGCTGAGCCCTTCTGTGTTCGGGTGGCGCTGGTGCTGCTTCTCAGTTCCTGCTACTTTCCAAGCATCTCAAACCCACTCCAGCAGTCCTTCACATTCCGCCGTCACCCTGACCCTCTAGACTCCACTGTCTTCTCTATGGCTCAACAGTCCCTCGGTCAGCACTGAGAGGTCTTCTCCAGAGTGCATCTCCCTCCTCCATGCTGGTCGGGATTTTTAAATGTCCCAGCACCTATCATATGCTCGCAACCACTAGCATGCATCCTGGGTTTCTCGGCTTCACCGATCTTCATTGCTCCTTTCAGCCTCCCTGTTCCAGTGTTTTTATCTGCATGAGAATGATAGACAGTCCTTGGCATTCTATTCACAGAATATTGAATGATGTCATTAGCCGGTTTTACGGGTGGTTGAAGGGGACTGTCAGAGTATGCCATGAAAGCCTGAGAAATGGAGGGGATGTCCCTAAAAGGAAATGGGAGATATGTGTTTTCATCTGATGATGCCGGGTGATCCCCCAGAGGGTCGCCTCATCTCATGTGATCCTCCCTCGCATAGCCCTCCCCAGGGTTAGGATTAGGTAGTGGCTGCTGTCTCCTGGCCACATGGGAAGAGGCTACCTCTGGGAAAGGAGTGATGACATCATCAGATTCACTTCCCCTATTGCTGCTGGTTCTCTCAGCATCTATTGGGAAACGGGAAAGGAAGTCTACATTTCCTTGATATCTTCCTTTTCAGTGTTGTACAGTGAAACAAAAGGGTTGTGTATCTAGTAATCAGTGCATGACTCGTGTATTGGATTGGTATCTTTGCAGAGGCTCATGCTTGTTAATAGAGAATGATCAATGATTAATCTAAATTTTCTGCCAGTGAGATAGTTTTTTGAATTCCGGGGGATATAACTTCCGACTGATATAAGAATTGGATGTTCGATGCCATCATGATCTTGGGAAAGGACAGCCCCTAAACCAGCAGGCGTCCATTTGGAAGATACATTCTTTGTTAAAATTAGCCCCTTTCAATGCTGGCTCACTGCATAGGATGTGTTTAAGTTTATGAAGACAGCATTGATCTTCTGCACTCCAGTTAACCTTTTGGAGTTCTGCATTTTTAAGCTTGTCAGTGCGGCAAGAGGTAATGGAGGAATAATTGGGGATGAATCATCTAAAATATTCCATCCAACCCCAAACATGCTTTCAGATCTTTCTTGGTTTTGTGTACTGGAGTCTTTTGGAAAGCTTCTACCTTTTCCACTTGGGTTGAGCAAGCCCATTTCCCACAAAAAACCAGAGGTACCTGACTGGTGACTGTGCCAAGAGAATATTTGGGGGGTTTGCAGTAAGACCGGCCTCCCTCAAGACTCTGATGACTAAATTGAGCAGGTGCATGTGTTTGTCCCATGTTTTACTATGGATTCTTTTATCATCGATATAAGCTCCACAGAAGGTGGAGTATGGCCGAAGGACCTTGTCCTTTAACCTATGAAATTCTGCTGGTGCCCGGTGAAGTCCAAAGGATAAATCTTTAAATTGGAATAGTCCATTAGGGGTGGGCTGTTTTCTACTTATACTCTGGATTGACAGGTACTTGGAAAGTAACCTGTTTTTCAGATAGTCGAGAGGAAAACAGCGGCTCCCAATTGATCAGTCAGGACGATTATCCTTGGCATAGGATAACTGTCGAATTGCAATACAGCGTTCACCTTCCTGAAATCAATACAGAACGTCCACTACTGATCTGGCTTGCCAACAAGTCTGACTGGGGAGGATCAAGGACTCTGGGATGGTTCAATAATATCAGAGTGCAACATCTTCTCCACTTCCTGTATGACCACTTCTTTTATTATTTCAGGGATCTGATAAGGTTTAAAATGCAAAGCCTTCCTTGGGGGTGTACGGATGTAGAGAAAGACCCCATTTACCCTCCGTGGTTCATTTATGAAGACATCTGGAAACTGGTCCAGAAAATCTTGTAGGTCTTGTAATAGTAGTCGGTAATAAGTGGGAAGGAATTAAGGTGTTTTTATCAAACTCCTCTGTTGTGTTGGTTTCTACAGGCTCTTCTCTCCATTCTTTAAGGAGATTTATATGATAGATAGGAGTCTTAATTCGCCTATTGGGTTGGGAGACTCAGTAGTTACATGGTCCTGTTTGTTCAATCACCTCTTAAGGTCCATTCCAACAACATCTTGTTCTCAGATGTTGGCAAGAGAACACTAACTTTTTGTCCAATAGAAAAAGACCTAAGTAGAGCCTTTTTATCATGAGAGGTCTTTAGGGGCTCTTGGGCTTTAGCCAGGTGTGCTTGAACTATCACTCTCACAGTAACCATATGTGTGCTCAAACAATGGGCAGTTTGTGAAAGTGGTAAGAGGGTTTCCTGCCTTCAATCTATGTTTCCTCCCTTGCCTCCCATGTCTCCCTTAACATGCCAAGGGCATCCCGTGGCTCCCTACCATACAATAACTCAAATGGGGAAAACCCAGTGGAGGACTGAGGTGTTTTCCTGACAGCAAAAAGGGCCCAACGTATCATAACATCCCAAGTTTTTACATCCGCCTCAACCAATTTCCACAGGACATTCTTAAGAGTCTTATTGAAATGTTCCACTTATCTGTCGGTTTGCAGGCATTAGACAGAGGTCCTAAGAGTTTTAATATGTAAGATCTCCTTCACCTCTGCCATTAACCGACTCATGAATGTAGTTCCTTGATCTGTTAGGGTCTCCTTCGTGAAACCAAATGGTGAGAAAAATGGAAGAAGATGCTTCAAAATGTGTTGTGATGTGTTATTATGTAATGGGAAAGCCTTGGGGTAGAATGTAGTACACTCTACAGTTACTAAGATGTAACGATTCCCCAACCTAGATGGCTGAAAGGGCCCAACTATGTCCATGCCTTTGCAAGACAAAGGCACCTCAATAATAGGTAAGGGTTGGAGCAGAGCTGGTGGAGGCATTTGGGAGCTAGTCTTTTGACACAAAGTGCAGGTAACAACAACGTTTTTAACATCTGCATAGATAACAGGCCAATAGAATCAACATATTATCTGTCCCTGTGTCTTAGCTATTCCCAATTGACCCACTATCAAGTGGGAATGGGCAATCTCGAGTACCAGCTTTTAATGGCTTTTAGGCACCATAATCTGTGATCTAGGAGTACCATCAGTGCTATGATTTTCTCTGGAGAGCAAAATCCTTGCTTTAAAAAGCAGAGTGGTCCCCTTTCAATCTTCCCTCATCTTCAGATAGTACATGTAGGAAAGTCTTTGCCAACAATGGATTATTCCACTTAGCAAATGCTTAATCAGGAACAATCTCAGCTTCCTTGCTAACAGGGTTTGGTTTTACCACCTTAGATGGAATTGAGGTTTCTTCATCTGTCTCCCCAATTTTTTGGGAAATTAAGAAAGCCAATAAAAGCGAGAGAGCGCCTCTCTCTCACTTTTATTGGCTTTCCTAATTTCTTCAATTTTGGGAAACAGAGCTCTCTCCAGTATCCCCTGAGCAATATTCTCTCCCACCTTTATATGATATGAGTTCTTGCCACTGTTTTGAATTAAGATCTTCACATCACCTCTATTGTCGGGGTCTATAACACCTGCTAGGACATCTAGGCTGTACTGCCTAGCTAGACCAGACTTAGAGGCTAACCTAATGCAAGTGCCTGGGTCTAGAGGCCACAAGGACCAAGTCAGTGGGTATTGGCATCCTGTCTCTAGGTTGCAACAGTTCCTCCCTGCTGCTACATAGATCAACCCAAAAGATGTATTTGTAGATATTGATGGACCTGATGCTTGGTTGCTAAGTTTTTCAAACCTGAGGGTTCCCCAGTTTGTGGAAACTGAGCCCGATCCTAATCTTCTCACCATATGCGAGGAGCCAGGAATTGAGACACAGACACAGAGATCTCATGATGGTGGTTACAACATTTTATTCAAAATAATAAAGGGGTTGGAAAATGCCTCACTGTCTCTACGCTCAGAACTATTTCCCTACCTCAATCAAAGGTAAGGACCTGTCCTGTGTCAAGATGTCCAAAGCAAAATGTCCTGTGTCTAAAATCTTATCCTTGCTGTACATGAAATAAAGTTACTCTACTAAAGTAACTCTAAGGGTAAGTCTTTGGTCTGAAAAGTGGACGGATGTTCAAGTGCATAGGAAAGGTGTGACTCCAACACAAAAGTTCCCAATGGATAGTGTTCACTTTTCCAGGGAATGGCTCCCGTCCCCAGGTTTCTCTTCACCAACACAACAGATCAACAAGACAATCAAAATTCTTTATATCCCAAGTGGATAACTGCCTCCTCTTGGCGTTGCACGCCACTCCTAGGGAAATGTCTCCTTTCCCCAGGCCTGTTAAAACAAATTCAAAATCCTATGGGCATGAGTCTTCCTTGGAATTCTTTGTTCAACAAAACAACTTAGATGCAAAACAACTTGTATGAGAGTCCCAGCCTTGCAGGACACCTGACATACTCCCCTGTCAGGCTTTTCCACATTCAATGCAATTCGGCTCACAAGCTTGTCTTTGACTGGTGTACTTTCCTGCCAGGCCTTTATCATGTGGCTCACTTCACACACTTGTAAACTTGACTTTGCCTGGTATACTCTCTTTGAGGACTTTCTCGTACAGTTCACTTTATAAACTTACAAACGTAACTTTGCCTAGTGAGCTCTCCTGCCAGGACTTTCTTGTACAGTTCACTTTACACTCTTGAAAATTTGGGTTCTGTTATTATTCCTTTTGACATATCAGGTTTCAAATCCCTTTTCATTCACTTCACTGGCTTGTATCTTTCATTGATATCGTTACTGAAGAGCCCTGCTGTCCCAGCTTCCCTTCTAGTACTCACCCGCTTTTTGTGCCGTTCTCTGGTCCTCTCGTGGTCAACGTGAAGCAACACTCCGGCGTCCTGTCTCTGGTTCACAGGCTCACTGATTTTAAATTGCGGCTTCGCGTCATTCACGGTTCCCACTCTGCTGCTGAGCCCTTCTCCATGGTCGGGCGTCACTGCTGCTGTTTCTCGGTTCTTGTGGCTGCCAGGAAGACTGCCCTTCTCTTCCTGCTACAGTCCCAGCATAGCAAACCCGCACCATCAGTCCTTCTTCCACCGTCTACCAGAGCCTCCAGGCTTCACCGTCTTCTCTATGGTTTGGCAGTCCCACGGTCAGCACCAAAATGACAAAGCTTCTCCAGATAACATGCTGGTCGAGATTTTTAAATGTCAAGTCATCTATCATATGATTGCAACCACTAGAGCACCCCCTGGGCCTCTCAGCGTCACTGATCTTCATTGCTCCATTCAGCCTCCTCGTCCTAGTGTTTCTATATACATTGGAATGATAGGCAAAACTTGGCATTCTATTCACAGAATATTGAAAGATGTCCTCAGTTAGTTTTATGGGTGGTTGAAGGGGACTGTCACAGTATGCCATAAAAGTGTGAGAAATGGAGGGTATATCCCTAAAAGGAAAAGGGAGATATGTGTTTTCATCTGATGATGCTGGGTGATTCCCCAGAAGGTTGCCTGCCTCAACGTGGTCCTCCCTCATATAGCCACCCCCAGGGTCTGGATCAGGTAGCGGCTGCTGTCCCTATGCCACATGGGAAGAGGCTACCTCCGGAAAAGGAGTGATGACATCATCAGATTCATTAATTATATATCAAGGGGACCTGGTGAGCCTTGATCCACCAGGATAAACAAAATGTAACAATGATCAAGGCTATTTATGTCGCACCACAATCGATCAAATATTTGATTGGTATTTAGACTTTTTTCGTTTACTATAAAAAGAAAAGTTATTTCTTAATTCTGGTACCAAACAATGCTAACAATTTTAAAACAACAACAATATATCTATACACATTCTGAGGCCCACATTTAGCCCTTAATACAAATCTATATTCAAAGCAAACAAATAGTAATTTCAGTTTCAGACACAAAAACAAACCTTTCTATACAGTTTAGATCTATTATTCACATAGATCCCTCTTCTAAGTGCAATTTTTATACATGTGAATCCTGATATAGTCCAGGATAGGTACAAAGTGTTGTTCTTTTCGCAAAGGACCTGCCCTATCTCTGCAGCGTCAGTGGTTGCTCTATTCTGTAGTTGACACAGTGTGTTCCGGCCATCAGGTGAAACAAAGGTGTGGTTCCACAACTATGCAGCCTTCATCAGGACGAAATTCAAATATATGGTGCACAATAGTGTGTTATGTGTCTACAAAGAGAAACAAATATGTGTGTATTTGACAGAAGGGTGTGACATGTATATTCACACAGGACGACCAAATGCGTAAAAAATTATTTAGTACTAAACATCAGTGCGGGGCATCCTACCTTTTTGTAGTATAGGCACAGCTCCACTTCACTGATGAGGCGCAACACAACAAGGCTGGAACACATGTATGGGGCTGCTGTAGCTACTCTTGTTCAGAAGGGAATTGCCATAGCATTTTGGTGCTGTACTGCCCATGTGGGCGGGACAAAGACTGATATGCAAATGGATATTTCCCATCTGTGAAAGGTACAGTGAGGAAAAAGTGTGTGCTGCAAACTCTCATCTCAAAGTGGGAAAAAAACACAGAACAGGTTATCATGCCAGCTTCTTTCTGGAGAGGAGCACCTGCTACCTTTTTTGAAATAATACCTTTTTGTAGTAGCCTGGTGTACCGCAGAGAATCAATAGTCCATGTATGTTAAAATGATCCAAGCCCATGTAGCTCGGTTGGGAAACTGTATTGCAATAAATATATATTACAGTATTACTCCATTTTGAAAAAACCCTATCTACTGCTCTAATTAAAAAGCAGGAAAGAAAAGGGCTTGCCGTGCTTCAATCAGGGAGAGCCTCATTCAAAATTATTAGGTCAAGGGATAACATTCTTGCAGTTCCTGTAAAGCACAAAGACTACTGTTAGTCTAGTTCGCTGTCCCCTAGTCAATTGCATCTTTTAAGACAATACCGTATGATGGGTGATGGCTTGTAAGCAGTGGCATCGTAGTCCGCAAAAAGTAACACTAACTGGGTGAAAGTACCTATATGGCAGTACATTAGAGCATCGCTTACTTGTCCGCTGTGGTGCTGCAGTAAATGTGAAGCCACTCGTTCCAGGTTGCTGGGAAACCACGCTAAACAGATCGAATCTGTGCATGCAGCAAAGCGAAGCTATCTGGCAAGTGGTTGCTATGTGTAAGCGATATTCAATCAACACTACAGCCAAGTCAATGCCTAGTCTGCGATGCTGAGGAAAACCCTTATTAATGTATCTTTATGTCTAGTTCAGTACTCTGGATGACCACCCTTGTATAACACCCCCTCCCCTATGCAATGTAAGAAATGGAAGGAGATGGAAAGAGGAGCAAACAGTTCTCAGGAATGCAATCAAATACAATACGAAATTCAGTTCCCCCCAGCAAGCTTAGAGGAAACAGGTAGGAGTTTGAAACACAGGCCCGTTGGTATTAGTTCAGGCTCACTTTAGCAATGCTCTATGAGTTATTACCAAGTTGCAAACGGATTTTAACAAAAGAAAGAATGAAGCTGCTATTTTGACAAGTGGAGAAATTGAGCCAAAAATCGCAAATCGCTGTAAATTTCGGAAGGAAGTCGGTTCTAGGCTTATTGGAAAGCTTAGATTCTAAGCTTTCAGATGAAAGTTAAATTTCGTTCCTAGCTCAAACGGTTCTAGAGATACGGACGATTAAATAAAGGTAGATATTCGGATTTAAAGTAAACTCAAAATGAACGGTGACAGCTTGCAGCTGCAGAATTGACAGGTGACAGTAGTGCAGCTTTAAAAATGACAGATGACACGATTTCTAGGAGGCAGTTCTACTTAGGTTAAAATAGTTTGGATTAGATTATTTTAACTAAGAGATTGGTTATGCACAGTTCTGCTAGGTACTCACAATATAAATTTGAAATAGGCCTCGCCACAGATCTGGTCAGGTTTTGGACTGGACTCCGGTTCTGGTCTCGGCACTTCACAGTGATCTGGGTCGGCTCTGCTCTGCTGGTCTAGCCTCTCTGGATTCAGCGGCCTCTGGTTCTGGATACTGCTCTGCTTTCCGGTCCGGATCAAGTGGATTCTGGATGTAACACTGCTTTCTGGGTACTGGCAAGAGTTCTTGGCAAAAAAATTCAGACAGCTCGCCCGGCTGTGGAATAGTTTGCAAATGATTTTGAGGCCTGCTGAAGAGGATTCAGCTGGTGGATTCAGGCCTCTCTGCTACAAATTCTGGAGTTAATTTCTGCTACAGTTTCTGGAGATTGATGGATTTGAAGTCTGGATCTCTGGATGTGAAGTCGCCAGTCAGCATGCTCCGCAGCAAATGGAATTGAATGTCTCTACCTGTCCCAGCAGTCTCTTTTTATGTGTTTTGAAAATGGGTGTGTGCCTGGGCCTAGCTAAGCCTGCCCCTCTCTGCTTGTCATTGGCCCAATTCTGCCCTCTCCCATGTTTGGGGGAAGGAAATGTATTGTCATCATGATGAGGTCTGTTTATGGGTCAGAGGATCCTCCCCTGGTCAGTTTGCCCACATATCTACATTTGATTCAAAGACATCTTTCCCAGATATACAATTTTTTGAAATTACATGTGCACATTATATATTCCTTATGGTCCATGCTTGTCCGCCTCTGATCTTCCTGGGGGCTTGCATTCAAAAATGACAACATTTTGCGCTTTTTAACTGGTTTTGCAATATCGAACATTTACCCAAAATTACACACATGTGCGCAAGGAGTATGGACATTAATTGATGAAGTGTCAGATTTTTAACATGCAGACATTTGGAGTGAGACCCTATTTTCCGCTACCAACCCCCCAGAATACACCACAGGGTCCTAACGCCTCTCAAAATGTTCACAGAAAAATCACAAAAATAATGATATTACTTATATAATTCTGACAAGTCCGCACTATGAGTTATCTATCTTTTTAAAATTATGCTCTGGTCAAAAAGGGGTGTGGCTTCCCACATCAAAGGGTGGAATAACTGGTTTATCCACTTCCCCTAAGCTCAGCTGCTAGCAGAGGCACTGCCCCACCAAGTTTCCCCTAAGAGGAAGCCACTTTACGACGCCCCCAATATAACATTTGCCTGAGTCAAGGGAGTTGCATTGTTCTGTTCCTTCCAGTTCCCAGGTGCTCCACCCCTAATCTAATCAGAAAGGTGACAACTCCTTTTGGTAATGGGCAGCAGGATGCAGCTAGGCCTGGGAAGAGTGGCTGAACAGGTTTCTCCTGTCGGGGGTAGTTGTCAGGCAGAATCCAGTTTCACTAAGCCAGGTTTCAGCTAAATGTCACTTTTTGTTCCCAGTTTTCTACATTCAAATCAAACTGACAATTTGTACCTATACATTAAATAATTACTTCCTTCAAGTCATTTCAGAATATCGTTTTACATTCTTCCACCTCTTAGCAAGTCTTTCCTTTGTCTGGTTTTGTTTCATTTGTGCAGATTTACACAAAAGTCTGGTGGTTTTAAAACGCCGGCTTTCTGATAGTGGTGAGTACTGGTAATGCAACCATTTTTGGGATTAAGAAAATGAATTCCCCACAGTTCTGAGTTGCTTTTTTGGCAATCAGCATTGCCATTCCCAATGGTTTCAGGCTACTGTGTGTGTAGCCCAATGGTGGTTTTAGGCAGTGACCTCCTGTGCTCACAACATAGGCAAAAATGGGTGGCAGCCTATTGTTCATGTTTTCCCTGTGCACTCTCTGGGGAGTTCTGGCCATCATGATGTTTTCCATGCCAGTACTGCACAGTTTTATGGTAGGGCTTGTATGCATGGGTAAAAACATCCCACAAGCCCCCCCCTCTTGCAATGGCCATTCTGTCTTTTCGCTGATGGAACTCGCAAGATCTGGGATGTTCGCCTCCTCTTCTTCCAATTCCATGGATGGCACAGTTCAGCATCTTTTCCTCCCTCCAGTCGATCAATCGGTTCTCCTTGCTGGTCCTGATGGGAGGATTGGGTGGTACCCCGGGCCCCTGGGGTCTCTGCTCCCGGTCCCCGGTTGTCCTCCTTGGTCAGTCTCCATGGTTTCATCTCTCCTAGGATGATAAAGCAAAGCGGCAATACACATTCCTAGACATTTTTCCACCACTATTAATGGTGTGGCGAACATATACATTTTATGAATCAGAAGATATGAACATATACATTTTCTTTTTTAACTTAGGAGACAAGAACATATATATATATATATATATATACAAGGATCACAGAATTTTATATGCTATATGTGGAATATTTTAGGGTTGGAACTGAATTATCTGGAGCGGCCCCCTCTGGATTCCAGTGGATTCCTCCAGTTGTTGCAGAGTGTGCCTGGGATGGCAACACTTTAGCTGGTTTATATGTACCCACTTGTCTTCCCCCTCTGCCAAACCGCCTTTGGGGATGCGGATCTTGTAGGCCACAGGGGAGATTTTGTCTATAATTTCAAACGCTCCCTTCCATGTAGGCAAACATTTTCGCTGTTTGGCCTGGTTCCTTTGGAAATTGTATAGATAGACCCGATCACCCACCTTATATTCCTTTCGGGTAGTTTTTAAATCATAGTGGGTCTTCATGCTCTAGGCTGATCTTTCTAGATTCTGCTGAACATAGGCAAAAGCATGTTGAAGGTGTTTCCTTAAATTCTCCACATACTCATGAGTTTTGGAGGCATTTATCAGTGTCTGCTCTTGAGTCCTGTAGAGCAGATGCTGGGGAAGCACCATCTTGCGTCCAGTCATCAACTCAAATGGTGACATTTTGGTTGCAGATGAAGGGGTAGATCTGATGGCCATTAGGACCAGAGGTAATCGGATATCCCAACTTGCCCAGAATCTGCCACAAACTTTTTTAAGATGCTCACAATGGTTCGGTTATATCTCTCCACTGCTCCAGAAGAAGCTGGCCTGTAAGCAATGTGTAGCTTCCTTTTAACCCCCAGTATCTTCCACATCTTTGTCATTACTTCACTGGTGAAGTGGCTACCCCTGTCTGACTCAATCCTTTGAGGTAGACCAAAACGGGAAAAGATGTGGTTAATCATCAGGGCAGCTGCTGTTTCTGCCTTGCAGTTTGGGGCTGGGAGATATTCCACCCACTTGGTAAACAAGCATGTAACGGTCAACATGTACTTGTTTCCTCTAGACGAGCGAATTACAGGGCCTACAAAGTCGATTTGCAAATCTGACCATGGCAGTGTCATCCCCCTCTTTTGGAGAGGCGCACGGTGTGTGAGGGATGATGGCTGAAATTGTGCACACACAAGACACCCCTTCAAGTATTGGTCGAGGTCCTGCCCCATATGTGGCCAGTATGCAACCTCTCTTAAGATTTCCAGTGTTGTGTGAAACCCCCTATGATCGGCGGTGGCCGCATCATGGGCGTGACTTAACATTAGGCTTCGGAATGAGGTAGGAACCACCCATTGATCATGGCCAGCTTGGAATTTCCTTACCAACAAACCGTCTTAGATTCTGAACATTTTTGGACATTTCATCAACACTCTTAGGTCCTCTTTCCCAATGTAATCGGTATCCGTCAGGGGAAAGTTCTCAGGGTCCTCAAGGTGTTGGGAAAACTTACCAATAATTGGATCCCCCTTCTGAGCTGCAATTAAATCAGCATCAGGGGTCTCCTTACTCCATTGTGCAGTTGAAAGATCATTGTGAGCATTTGTCTGGGACCTAGTGATAGCAGTGACCTGGATTTCCCCCAACAGGGACTCTATTTCTATTAGATCCCCTTGGATGGCCCCGGTTTTGACCAGCTGATCAGCTAAGTCATTTCCAGTTTTGTCTGGTCCCTCTACTTTGGAATGACCCTTGATCTTTTTCCAGTAGATGGTCATCCCATTCGATGTGACCAGATCATCGATGTTTTGGATTAACTTCCCATGTTTCAAGGGTTAGTTATTAGCACATAACATGCCTCTGGTTTTCCAATTAACCAGGTGCTCCACGAACCCGTTCCGTACATAATCCGAATCTGTGATTATGACCAGTTCGTGGAGTTGATGTTGGACAGCAGTGAGGATGGCCTGATGCACAGCCATCAATTCTGCCACCTGACTACTTCGGGGACCAATTTTGTATCTAGCGGAGGGTTCTGGGAACTTCTTCACCCATGCATTCCCTACGCCAGCCACCAGTTCTTTCTCCCCGTTGTTGTCAACATGGTAAGAGCATCCATCCACATAGACAGTGGGCATTCCCTCACACTTGTCTTCTTCAAAGACTTTGTGTGGGGAATTAAGGTATGCCTCCATGTTGTCCTTGATTTTTAGACTTTCGTCCTTGACACAGTTTTCTCTGGCACAATCATGCAAGTCAGCCAGACCTTGCGTGAGGGGACTCTTCTTGCTTTGGCCATATCTGACCTCCACAGGAAAGCCTTGCATTGACAGAATCCAGAAAGTAATTCGGGAATTACTCACATTTCCGGCCCGGATTCTGTCACTTTGGAGATATTGCAGAGGCTGGTGTGGAGTCTCCACTATGATGTGTTCCCCTTGGATAAACGGGCGGTAATTCTTCAATGCCCACACCATTGCCAGGAGTGCCTTCTCACAATCGTTGAATTTTTCCTCCACAGAGGATAAAGTTTTGCTCGCATAGGAGATTACTTTATTGACCTTGTCATGCTTTTGGTATAATACTGCCGTCAAGCACGTATTAGAGAACCCTGTCTCCAGGAAGAACTCCTTGTTTCTAACAGGGTAAGCTAGGCAAGGCGCTTGTGAGAGGCTTCTTTTGAGCTGTCTTACTGCCTCGGATTGTTCTGAACCCCATTCCCACTTGACCCCCCCTTCAAGAGATGAATCAGGGGTCTAGTGATCTCTGCGTAGCCTTCAATGAACTTTCTGCTGTAATTAGTCAGTCCAAGGAGGCTCCTAACTCCCAGGGAGTTGTGGGGTCTTTCAGTTTCTGAAGTGCTTCCACTTTCTTTTCCTGGGGTCAGAGGCCCTGAGGAGTAATCTCATGCCCCAAGAAACTAACACAGGTTCTACACCACTGTGCTTTCTGAAAGGAAAGTTTTGCTCCAGCGGCCCTCAACTGTGTCAGAACATAACGGATCTCCGCTATGTGTTCCTCCACAGATGAACTTTTGATGAGGACATCATCTACATAAGCCAGGTTACCCCTCGCACCCAGGTCGGGCATGGCCTTATGTAAGGAAATGTTTAATTAATTGCCGGAGTTGAGGTATCCGAAGGGAGTCCGGGTCCATGTTGTCATGACCGCAGCCTCCAAGGAGTCAGGTTTAGCCCAACTGCCTCGGAAGCTGGGTCACAACTTCATTTCCATAGGGGCCTTATGGACCTTGTCCTGGCGCCAGTGGCGCCAGGCTCATAAGGGGACACAGTCCCGGCACAGGACGTGCCGGGCTCATGATGTAAGGAATGGTGTTTGGGTGGACCTACCTGCTGCAGACCATGCTGCTTACTCACCTGCAGGATGAAATCCTCATCCATTCATGGCTGGAACTACTTTACCTTCTGGGTGTGGCCAGCACCACTCCCTGGGACTGGATACTGGAACTATTCTGGAAGCTGGGACTTCTTACCTGGGCGAGGCTGCTGTGGAAGGAGACACCTAAGCACTCCAGTAAGCTATTTAAACCACGCCCGATCAGAGCAACGTGCTTCGCGTTATTCTGCAATAGCAGCAGGACGCTCACTGTGTCAGCTCCAGAGAATCTTCAAATTCTGCATCTGGGGAAGAGAAATCCGCAATCTTACCTTCTGAAATACCATCTTCGTCTTCAGCAGCATCTGAAAAGGGAAAAGAACACCAGGTTAGCACGAGATAAAAAACCAGCGCAGCACTTACCCAGTCCATCGGTGCATCTCAAGCCACGGGCTGCAGCTTTCCATTTTTTCCGGCACCCTGTGGAAGCAAAGACATTGGTTAGTCCTCCGTGAAACTTTCCTTACCTGCGCTGCATTCTTCTCGCCTCCACCGACGCTGCTACTCGCATCTGCAAAACAAAAGGACATCATTAAGAAATACAAAACTCCATCTATACGCACGTGTTTTGGGCAGCGCTCATCTTTCTCACTCCTCGGCGCATTCCTCGACATCCATTTTTCTACCCAGCTGCTTCTGCGACCTGAAAAAGGAAAAGAGGCATTAAGAAGTGCTTTTAACTTCGAATTGACATTTTCTACTTACTTGCCTGCAATACCTTCGCCATTCCATCGCTCTCCGGACCTCCATATTCAAGCAACCGCCGTTCGTGCTGCTAACAACGGCCTAGCTCCAAATCTTCATCCTCTGCAACCAAGAGGCTGGACAATTAACCAGTGAAGTAACTGGCTTCGGCGCCCCTGCACAGACTCAGGATGGAGAGCTCCGCTTTCACCTACATAAGGTGAGCACATTTAGCCTACAAACTACTTGGGAGTACCAGGAAGGGGAGGCAGCTTACCCAGTCAGGCTCATATATCCATATTAACCCCTTGCTCTCATAATTGCAGACACCTCATCCTTCAGATCAAGATCTCAGTGAGGAAAGGGCCTTTCCAGGGTGGCATTCGAGGCCTGCGCGTGACCCTAGAAGACTCCGAGAACCCCCAGCCCACACCTGCGCCTCCGAGGGATTCAGGTGAGCGTTACACATGTGTACTGCTGGCTCCCAAAGGTAAAAGCCAGTTTGTATTGGTCCTCCCTACTGACAGGCATGGTCCAGTATCCATTGGTCAGGTCTATTACTGTGAATACCTGTGACCCCTGAATCTGGGCCAGCCCTTGGTCAATGTAGGGCAGAGGCCATCGGGAAGTATGGACCCGTTTGTTGAGCTCCCTAAGGTCGGCGCAGAGTCTCCACTGGCCGTTTGGCTTCAATATTCCCAGCACCGGATTATTGAAAGTGCTATGAACTGGACAGATTATTCCCCGGGACTCAAGGTTCTTAATTATTTCAGTAAGGGACTCCATGGATGCGAGAGGCAAGCGATATTGCTTCACAAACACTGGAGTCATTCCAGGGTCCGTGGGAATTGTTGTGGTGTGGATGTCGGTGCGACCACAGTCATATGAGTCTACCGCAAAGAGATCTTGGAAGTCCAAGAAAACTTGTTTCAACTTTTGCTTCTGTTCCAGAGTCACGTAGGCATCAGCTAGGTTGACTCTCTCTTCGACCATCTGCCTGAAGCCTGGAAAGACTTCCGGTTTGGCTATCTCAGCGGCCTCCTCCAGCTGGGTGGGTGCTGATTTGGACTGGAGGCTTCAGGTGGGAAAGGCAGCCCTCATGGACCTGGACAATTACCTCATCCCTCCTGAAGTCACAAATCACATCTTCCTTACCATAAGGGCAAGAAGTGTACACCAGGAAGTTCCCCCCATGCCGGGTGAAAATCCTGTTTGGTGTTGTATTGTTCTCACTGTCACTGTCAAAACAGTCCTTGGGGATTGGTCCTAACAGTTCATTTCCTAGATCAATGGAAAAATGTTGGTCATCAACCGCCATTCCAATAATGGTGCCTGCGGCTAGAGTAATACTCTTTAAGTCGCTGTTATCCACCTCTATTGGAATGGTGTCATGTTCTATGTTGACTAATGGTGTCGGGTTTACCCCCAACCCTTGCTGTTGGAGAGAAGCATTTAGATGTATATAAGCATCAGGGCTTTTCAATTTTTGTCCGCTTTTAACTTCCACTTCCAGGGAGAATTGTCGGGTCCTTTCTGGGATGGTGACTTCCTCTTTAATCTGAATTTCAACTGCATAAGGTAGCAATTGAGCTGACCTAAAAGCTTTTTCTGGATCATCGAAGCCCATGGGATTATCCGCTAATCGGGACCAAGCTTTGAAATTTATTAGGTCCAAACTAATGGCAAAGCGATTGAGAATGTCACTGCCTAAGTAAAAGGCGGCAGTGACGTCTCGCACAACCCAACAATTATGGACTATGCTCTTGTTGCCAATGGAGATTTTGAGCATACACCTGCTTGGCAGGAGATGTCTGGAATTAGGTGCTTCCAGGTCCATTTCCCATTTGTCTATCAGTTTGAATGTGGGAATGGCTGGATCTTTTGGGAGTTGGCGGAACATGGCTTCGCTGATGAAGCTCTTACCGTTGTTCACACACACTCGAGCGAGAACAGAGTCCTTCCCATCATTTAACTGAACAGGGATGAACAACTGCTCTCCAATTTGCTGAATATCAGCCAGGCTCTGAGCTGATTTCACCTCTTTCTGGACTATAGGTGTGGGAGTGTCTGATTGTGGATTGGTAAAGAATTTCAGAGTGTTTCCTTCCAGTGTGAAATATCACCTGGAAGGAAGGTTGATTTTCAGAAATAGAGAGGACCCCCCATCACCAGTCTGTTGTCCTACTGCTATTACTGTCACGTCTGGAGTTTGGTTGTTCTGGAAGTGAAATTCTACTTGGTCAGATTTTTGTTCAACCATGTGGCAGGTGCCGTTTAAACTAACATGGTTGACACTATGTTTTAATTTTATTGGTTGGCTAGTCTGGGTCCAGAGGACCTTGTTTACACAATCTATTAGGGGTGACAACCTTCTCAGGAGGTCATTCCCTAGTAAACAAGGGGTGCCCTCTGGAGTCACTACTATGACCAGGTGTTTCACCTTGTGTCACCCAATTTTGATGTCCAAATCTGCAGTCCCCTCGACAGGAATTTCCTTCCCATCAAAGTTCTGCAGTTGTCCAGGAAGAGAGGTGAGAGGAATATGGTAATTCTCCCCCCTTCCTGCATTTAGTTCCTCAAAGGCCCTTTTGGACAGAAGGGTAGCTTGGGATCCATTGTCCACCAGTGCCAAAATTGTACCCTGCCCCTGTACTTGTACCAGGGCATAATATCTTCCCTCCTTCTCCTCAAGGGGGTTGTGGGATGTTTTTACCCATGCATCCGAGCCCTACCAAAAAAAACTGTGCATTACTGGCATTGAAAACATCATGATGGCCAGAGCTTCCCAGAAAATGCACAGGGAAATGCATGAAGAATAGGCTGCCACCCATTTTTGCCGATGTTATGGGCACAGAAGGGCACTGCCTAAAACCACCATGGGCTACCCACACAGTAACCTGAAACCATAGGGAATGGCAATGCTGATTGCCAAAAGCAACCTAGAACTGTGGGGAATTCATTTTCTTAAATCCCAAAAATGGTTGCATTACCAGTACTCACCACTATCTGAAAGCCAGCGTTTTAAAACAACACCAGACATTTGTGTAAAACTGAACAAATGAACCCAAAGCAGACCAAAGAAAGACTTACTAAGAGGTGGATAGAATGTAAAGTTATATTCTGAAGTGACTTCAAGGTTTATAACAAGACTGGCTGAGCTCTGCAGGTCTGCAGCGGCTTAAACTGAAACTGAATTTAAAATTACCAAAAATCGAAATTTGTAAATAAACTGAGGGACAGACTTGTGACTGCCACATAGTGTGTCACTGTTAAAATGTCATAGTTTTGCACTTAGAATCAGCATTCCAGCTGCATGTGTAAAAATTGTTAGTTTTATTTGAATGCAGAAAACTGGGTAACTAAAAGTGACAGTAGCTGGGGCCTGGCTTAAGGAACAGGATTCTGCCCGACAACTTCCCCCAAATTGGAGTGAAACTGGATCCACAGCAGTTCTCAGGTCTGGCTGCATTCTGAGGGGAGGTTACCCCTCTCTGATTGAATTACCAAGGGACTGCTAGAGACTAAACAAAGGACCCAGGCAGAGGGTTTATTGGGGGGAGGCCATAAATGGCTTCCTCTTGAACAATGGGCCTTCCAGGGCCCAGGCAAATGGTTTATTAGGGGGACCGTAAAATAGCTTCCTCTTGGCAGGCAGAAGCTGGGAGGGGCAGGGTCTCCGAGCTTGGCAGAAACTGGATAAACTGGTTTCTACACCATGTGACCTGAAAAGACACACCCCTGTTGGCCAGAATATGATTCTAAGAAAGATGTATAACTCACAGTGCGGACTTGTCAAAATTATTTAAATGATACCATAATTCCTGTGAATTTTCTGTGCACGTTTTAAGACGTGTTGGGAATTTGTGTGATGTTCTGGGGCAAAACCCTGCTATTTATGGATACTACAGACTCTGTGTTTAAGCTGGAGACATGGGAATTTACTGGAGTATGTAAGGACAGGCCGTGTATACGTGTATAATTTTTAATGAAGAACCAAGGTTGCATAACCCACTAAAATTGAAAATAAGTTGCCATTTTTGAATGCAAGCCCTCAGGAAGAGCAGAGTTTAAACACAGTATACCTCATGTGATAGGTAATATGTACATGCAATGACAAACCACTATGTATTTGAGAAATGTGTAGTTTGATCAAATATAGATTTGTGGGCAAACTGACCAGGAGAGGATCCTCTGACCCATAAAACCTACAGCATCACTCTGACTCACAGTTCCTTCCCCAATCATGGGAGAGGGGAGAATTGGGCCAATGACAAGTAGAAAGGGGCAGGCTTAGCTAGGCCCAGGCACACACCCACTTTCAAAACACATAAAAAGAGACTGCTGGGACAGGTAGGGACATTCAATTCCATTTGCTGCGGAGCATGCTGACCGACGACTTCACATCCAGAGATCCTACACTTAGACTTCCAAGGTAAACAGAGACTACAGAACTTTGAACCAAGAAGGCCCACTGCAAGCAAAAGTATTTGTCAGCAGGCCCAAAAATCATTTGCAGACTATTCACAGCCGGACCCAGGTGTTGATTCTGGCCTGAAACCCTGTGCCAAAAGATCCAGAAGCAGTGCTGTACCCAGAGAAAGCAGAGCAGTATCCAGAACCAGAGGCCAGAGATCCAGAGTGACCCAGACCGCTGTTAGCAGAACCAGAGAGCTGATCCAGATCACCGTGAAGTGCCGAGACCAGAACCGGAGTCCAGTCCAAAACCTGACCAGATCCGTGGCGAGGACTAATTCAAAAATATATTGTGAGTACCTAGCAGAACTGTGCAGAACCAATCTCTTAGTTAAAATAATCTAATTCAATCTATTTTAATCTAACCAGAACTGCCTCCTAACTGTCACCTGTCATTTGCAAAGCTGTCACCTGTCATTTTCTAGCTGCAAGCTGTAACCTGTCGCTTTGAACTTTTAAAATTTCAAATCCGAAAAACTACCTGTATTTAATCGTCCGTATCTCTGGAACCGTTTGGGCTAGGAACTTGGTTTGACTTTCCTCTGAAAGCTTAAAATCTCAGCTGTTCAACAAGCTTAGAACCGATTTGCTACTCCTTATACTTGTGCCATAATCGTGATTCACGCATTCGCTAATTTTGCCGCGATTCGCGATTTGGTTAAAAATCCAGCCACGTGTGAAAACAGCAGCTTCCTTGCTTTCCTTTGCCAAAAAATTGTTTAACCTGCTAGTTACTCCTAGACCCTTGCTAAAGTGAGCCTGAACTCATCCCAAGCATATTTCACTCACCCTGAACCTCCTAAAGGGAATTAAAACCATATTCAGCATATTCCTCACTTCATTGCCAGCACATATAAAAGCATTTTGGGCCTGTGTTTCAAACTTCTGTAGTCTAAGATTTCTGGGGTGAACTGAATTAAATTTGATTGCATTTCTGAGAACTGTGTGCTTTCCTTCCATTTCCTTGCATTGCATAAAGGGGGGGAGTGGATTGCCAGAGGAAAGTGATTACATTGTTTTGTTGAAATCATATTGAGTATTTTGTGTATTGCATTTTCATTCAACATTGCATTCATCTGAAACTAGATAAAGCATTCTCTACCACCTTATTCTTCTGTTCCTATTCCCAAGCGTGCTACCTCATACTTTATACTACTCCTGGGTAATCAAATCAGTTTATTAGTAGAACATTACCCATTGTTGTAAACTGCTCATGTTCTGAAGTGTGATATTAATTATTAATTTATTATAAAGTGTGATATATATATATTGTTTACATTCTCAAATAAACCGTTTAAACTTGCAAAACAGAACTACTTCTTGGCTCAGTGGGGTCAGGGGGGTTCCAAGAGAGGGGTGTTATATAGGGGTAGCCATCCAGAACTCATGAACTGGACATAAAGATATATCAATAAGGGTTTCCATTCAGTATCCCAGACTAGGCATTGACTTAGCTGTAGTGCTGGATTGAATCCTCTTACAGGGTACAGATAATGCACATTTTTGGACAACTGGTGGGCTAACTTTCTGGTTTTGGACATTGCTAGCGACGAGATTTGGGCAGAATTCTGTGGAGAGTCTTGGGAATCTGAAAGAAAAAGTTGGAAACTGGAGATCAGAGCCATTGTGGGTTCCCCTGTTTCTGGTTCTGGGCCGCCCCCCCTTTTTGGAGGCAGTCACCAGGATGGGTTTGAACCAGGGGATTTTGGTATTGTCGGTTCTGGGATGAGATGATGGGCGGCGGTAGCTCAGTCTCCACATCTCCCCAGTCTGAATTGGCGTCCCTTGGGACCCATTTTTCCTTGGGAGGAGTTCCCCCATCTCTAAAGGAGAAGATCCTTTCCCCAGGATCCTCTGATGATCCCTCTCCCTCAAATTGGAAGATCTGTACCTCCTCCACAAACTGGGTCTGTTTGGGTCCTTTGTTTCTCCTACCCCCCTCTGCTCCTTGGGAGGCAGGCTTTCAGGGGTAGGAGATTTTGTTTCCGGTTCCTGGTTTTCCAGGGGCTGTTTACAAGTTGGGAAGGAAGCTTCCTCCAAGGCTTTACACACCCCTTCCCCTTGTGCCTCCTCCCTGGGAACCGGTGGGTTATCGGGGTGCTGCCCCCGTCATTGTTCTGGAGCACCAGGTCCAGAGTTTGGGGCATTCTGCAGTGGCATGCTCATCTGAGGGTTCTGTTGAGCCCTCAGTATGTGACCCAGATCCCGTGCCATATTTTGGACCTGGCGCTCAAGTTGTGAAACCCGCTCAGGCTGATACAGGGCTCTATTTTCTCCCCTGGGCTGATCCCGGGAAGGGTAGCTATCCCTTCTCTGGTAATACCCCGGATTGGGAAGATTTGGGTACCCCTCCACCCTTGGCCGCCCCTCTCCCGGATTAGGTTGTCTGGGCTCAGGGAATTGGGGAAAGAAGGATGGATGGTTTTGGGGTTGGAAATTGGGTGGATACCTGGGAAAAAAGTTCTGCCCAGGATTTGGTGAATTTCTGCCCTCTTGGAGGAAGTTAGGAGGGAAGTTCCCCGGGTTAGACGCTTGGCTGGATCCCCCCCTTGGGCTGGAGGAGTCCACACATAACCCAGGATGGGTCGGTTTCCCTTGTAGCGGGGAATTACATAGTCAGGGGGGCGGGGGACCCCATTTGTGGGACTACCTCCTCGACTCCCTGTCTGTGACTGGCCCGAGGGCCTTCTGGGCTGTGAATTATTTGGTGCAGGCAGGTTTTTAGGCCCCCCTTCTCCAAATCTAAAACGGGGGCAACCTTTAGCTCTGTCACCTTGGCAGCAGCAGGGGTGCTGTTGGTTTTGGGGTTTTTCGGCACGTTATTTTTATTTTCGATGGGCTTCTGCACCTCATAGATCTGGGTAGCCTGTTCAATGACCCAGTCTAAAGATCTTTTCTCATGAAAATCTCTCACGAGCTGGCTCATTATGTATTTGGGTAAGGCATGGAAAAACGTATTGATAAATTCTTTGCTATCCGTGCGCACCCTTCTGGTGGTCTGCGCAAAAGCACGCTTTCATTCTTGTACAAACTCTTGTGGGGCCTGATCCTCCCCACATTGCAAATTGTAGGCTGCCTTGCGAGCCTCTTGAGGATTTCTGTGAACAGAAAAATGTTTCAAGATGGCCGCCTTATAGGTGGACCATCTTAAATGATTTTGGTCCTCCAGCCCGGCAAAGAAACTGGAGTATTCGGGGGAGAATGTCCATTTGACGTACTGGATGCAGCTACTGCTGTCCTCAAATGGAAAGTCTCCATCATTTGCTCATAGAGCTCCAAGTGTTCCCAAACGGAATACTTGGCGTTCTTATGATAAGGAGTGATGACACTCCTGATTGGCTTTATTTGTTTCAATGGGTTCTTAAGCAAGGCCCTTTTTGCCTTATTGGCCTTTTTGGTTCGGGTAACCCTGGTCCATTCATCCTCTGACTCAGAAGCGCTGCTCCCAGAGGTGCCCGGCTGATCTTCCAGGTTTTCCCGGATTCTGCGAGCCTGGGAATGGCTGGCAGAATGTGGGGACCTGGTCTCTCCTGGGGTTCCCCACTAAATTGCACTGTGCTTGGGTGCCCATACCCGGATACCCGCCCATCCATTCCTGGGAGGTACTGGCCTATGAGCCCCATACTTCTAGCTGGATAGTAATCTGCCATCCCCGTGGCCCTGGGCTCATGTGCGCGAGGGGACATGGGGGTGGCAGAGTCCAGGGACTGGGAGAGATGAAGGCCTCTGGTACTAGGGCTCCTGAGGTTATGCTCAGGAGTTTCTCTTTCCTAGCGAACCTCATCCCTATCCGCCCCTGCTTCCCGTTGCAATGCAAGAGCCTGCGCTTTCAGTTCCTCAGTTAAGGCCTTACTAGACTCTATCAGTCTCTCCTGCATCGCTACCTGTTGCTGGAGCCTATCATTGTGCTGACAGAGAGCCTCATTTTCTCTCTGTGCCTCCTGATTGGTCCTGGAGTCCTGGGCCAGTCTCTGCTGCAGGAGGTTACCTCCTGAGCTGTGTCACTATTGGCCTGCTCCTTTCTTGCTAGAGCATCCTCCACCCTCCTGGTGTGCTCTAACAAGTTCTGGTGTTCTTTTTGGAGGTCACCCAGTCCCTGGAGGGCTAGGTGATTTTCTTCCATTTTCCTTTTTAAGTGGCAGACTTCCTGGCCTAAGGTATCCCTTTCCTGACTAAGAGCCTGCATCTGTGCCGCCAGGTCGTCCCTTTGCCTTTGGAAGGCACCAGCTTTCTGGGGCTCCTGATCAAACTCTGCCTGGATATCCAGGTCTTTCAGAATCAATTTATTGCTTTCCTCTTTCCCTCTGTCTAATCGAATTTGCAGGGTGGCTACCTGCTCCGTGCATGCCCTGTTGAAGTCCAGTTGTTGCTCCAGCTTTTTCTGGCTCTGCAGAAGGGAGTCCAAACCTTCTTGGTACTCCTTCTGCAAGACCAGAAATCTGGTATCCTGGTCAGCCTTCTCCTGTTGCAGTCTATCCATGTCCTCTTTTATTTTAATGATATACTGCCTACTATCATTTTCTGACTCCTGGCTCCTCTGCAGCCTCTGCTCAGAAGAGACCAGGTCCGATTGGGCCTTTTCTAATGCCAGCTGTTGCCTACTTGCCAGATCTTGTCCTTCAGAACATTTGTCCTGCATGGCTCCCATATATAGATACAAATATGCCGCTATCCTAACCATCTTGTCGTGTTCATTTTTAACTTTAGGAGCCATGTATAATTCACTCAGGGCCACATGTAATGGACCCTGATCTCTCCATATATCTGACCCTGTTTCAGTGACCTGTTGCGCGATTGCCTGCAGCCAGACCGTTTGGTACTGATGAGTCCACTCACCTCTCACAAATAGCTTATGTAAGAAGTGCTCTCTGGCTATTTTCATATCTACCGAGGTCGTCATTCTGGAATTTGAGTTCCTTCCTGACTTACAGAAGTTTGTATTTTATTTTGCAAAACAGACCGTTTCCTTAGAGCGTTCCTTTGAGGGGTGCTTTCACAGTGTAAAACAGCGTGGTGATCCAACCGGATATGTGTATCTGGTCAGTTGGCACACTGTATTAATCTGCACAAATGGTAAATCTAACCCAGAATATCCCGGCTCGAGCCCCCACTTCTGTAAGCGATATTCAATCAACACTACAGCCAAGTCAATGCCTAGTATGGGATGCTAAGGAAAACCCTTATTAATGTATTTTTATGTCTAGTTCAGTACTCTGGATGACCACCCTTGTATAACACCCCCCTCCCCTATGCAATGTAAGAAATGGAAGGAGATGGAAAGAGGAGCACACAGTTCTCAGGAATGCAATCAAATACAATACGAAATTCAGTTCCCCCCCAGCAAGCTTAGAGGAAACAGGTAGGAGTTTGAAACACAGGCCCAAAATGCTTTTAAATGTGATGGCAATGGATGGGAAAATGTGCCAACTGATTTTAATTCCCTCTAGAGATTCAGGGTGAGTGGGAGATGCGTGTTGGTATTAGTTCAGGCTCACTTTAGCAATGCTCTATGAGTTATTACCAAGTTGCAAACGGATTTTAACAAAAGAAAGAAGGGAGCTGCTATTTTGACAAGTGGAGAAATTGAGCCAAAATCGCAAATCGCTGTAAATTTCACAAGTGCGTAAATCGTGATTGCGGAAAAACTATGTCTAATTATCTTAAGGATTCCAGAGATACGGACGATTAAATAAAGGTAGATTTTCGGATTTAAAGTAAACTCAAAATGACAGGTGACAGCTTGCAGCTGCAGAATTGACAGGTGACAGTAGTGCAGCTTTAAAAATGACAGATGACACGATTTCTAGGAGGCAGTTCTACTTAGGTTAAAATAGTTTGGATTAGATTATTTTAACTAAGAGATTGGTTCTGCACAGTTCTGCTAGGTACTCACAATATAAATTTGAAATAGGCCTCGCCACGGATCTGGTCAGGTTTTGGACTGGACTCCGGTTCTGGTCTCGGCACTTCACAGTGATCTGGGTCAGCTCTGCTCTGCTGGTCTAGCCTCTCTTGATTCAGCGGCCTCTGGTTCTGGATACTGCTCTGCTTTCCGGTCCGGATCAAGTGGATTCTGGATGTAACACTGCTTTCTGGGTACTGGCAAGAGTTCTTGGCAAAATAATTCAGACAGCTCGCCCGGCTGTGGAATAGTTTGCAAATGATTTTGAGGCCTGCTGAACAGGATTCAGCTGGTGGATTCAGGCCTCTCTGCTACAAATTCTGGAGTTAATTTCTGCTACAGGTTCTGGAGATTGATGGATTTGAAGACTGGATCTCTGGATGTGAAGTCACCGGTCAGCATGCTCCGCAGCAAATGGAATTGAATGTCTCTACCTGTCCCAGCAGTCTCTTTTTATGTGTTTTGAAAATGGGTGTGTGCCTGGGCCTAGCTAAGCCTGCCCCTCTCTACTTGTCATTGGCCCAATTCTCCCCTCTCCCATGATTGGGAGAAGGAAATGGATTGTCATCATGATGAGGTCTGTTTATGGGTCAGAGGATCCTCCCCTGGTCAGTTTGCCCACAAATCTATATTTGATTCAAATACATCTTTCCCAGATATACAATTTGTTGAAATTACATGTGCACATTATATATTCCTTATGGTCCATGCTTGTCCGCCTCTGATCTTCCTGGGGGCTTGCATTCAAAAATGACAACATTTTGCGCTTTTTAACTGGTTTTGCAATATCGGACATTTACCCAAAATTACACACATGTGCGCAAGGAGTATGGACATTAATTGATGAAGTGTCAGATTTTTAACATGCAGACATTTGGAGTGAGACCCTATTTTCCGCTAGCAACCCCCCACAATACACCACAGGGTCCTAACACCTCTCAAAATGTTCACAGAAAAATCACAAAAATAATGATATCACTTATATAATTCTGACAAGTCCGCACTATGAGTTATCTATCTTTTTAAAATTATGCTCTGGTCAAAAAGGGGTGTGGCTTCCCACATCACAGGGTGGAATAACTGGTTTATCCACTTCCCCCAATCTCAGCTGCTAGCAGAGGCACTGCCCCTCTCAGTTTCCCCTAAGAGGAAGCCACTTTACGACGCCCCCAATATAACATTTGCCTGAGTCAAGGGAGTTGCATTGTTCTGTTCCTTCCAATTCCCAGGTGCTCCACCCCTAATCTAACCAGAGAGGTGACAACTCCTTTTGGCAAGGGGCAGCAGGATGCAGCTAGGCCTGGGAAGAGTGGCTGAACAGGTTTCTCCTGTCGGGGGTAGTTGTCAGGCAGAATCCAGTTTCACTAAGCCAGGTTTCAGCTAAATGTCACTTTTTGTTCCCAGTTTTCTACATTCAAATCAAACTGACAATTTGTACCTATACATTAAATAATTACTTCCTTCAAGTCATTTCAGAATATGGTTTTACATTCTTCCACCTCTTAGCAAGTCTTTCCTTGGTCTGGCTTTGTTTCATTTGTGCAATTTTACACAAAAGTCTGGTGGTTTTAAAACGCCGGCTTTCTGATAGTGGTGAGTACTGGTAATGCAACCATTTTTGGGATTAAGAAAATGAATTCCCCACAGTTCTGAGTTGCTTTTTTGGCAATCAGCATTGCCATTCCCAATGGTTTCAGGCTACTGTGTGTGTAGCCCAATGGTGGTTTTAGGCAGTGCCCTCCTGTGCTCACAACATAGGCAAAAATGGGTGGCAGCCTATTCTTCATGTTTTCCCTGTGCACTCTCTGGGGAGTTCTGGCCATCATGATGTTTTCCATGCCAGTACTGCACAGTTTTATGGTAGGGCTTGTATGCATGGGTAAAAACATCCCACATATGATACCTAGCAGTACACACGCGGTTATTACGTGCAAATCAATAAGGAAGCCATTATTTAATGGTGTGAATGCCAGAACTATGTCTAATTATCTTAAGGATGCATATATTTGTACATAGTAGACTCATTTTTATCCAAACAGCAACATTTATCAGCTAAAGATTATATTCAAGGACCCGAATCCAATACAAAAATCTTTTTTTTTAACTGAAATGGCGCTACCCTAATCGGTGTGCTGCGTATTCTATCGGATTCCCTGTATGGATCTCTTTTTACAGTGGTCTCTACCTTAGTAGTATGTTACCAAATACAACGGCTAAACATGTGCCCAGTAGCATTTGCATATTCTTATTATTGTTGCAAACCGCCGATCATAATCCAGTACACTTACTTTCCCAACAAAGTAATATCTAACTTGTCTGTGTGTTACTAAATATGCATATAGGTATAAGAGAGCACAGGTATGCAAGATGTAATTTTACATATTCTCATTGTTCTATCGACCCACGATGTTCATCGTAGGGGGGGTTGTGTTGTGGTGGTACTCAATAGCCGGGACTAGTGGGCTTACATGTTACATCATTATTTTAATCATCTGATTTTTTTCTAAGCTGCTCTGGCAGCACCACTTTGCATAGTAGCATATTGTACACTGAGATTGGACCGTCACAGACCGTATATGGCAAAATCAAATTCACATGTAAGGGAAGCATTTTATGACAGTATAAATAATTCACAAATTCCACCTCAAGTACTCTTGAATATAGTACCCTCCACATTGATGGAATAGTCACAATACATGCCGCAGGGAGCATAATAAATATATTCCAGGTGTATCTTCATCACAACAGTGTCACACCATATTATGTAACCACATGTAGTATAGTTCAGCTACTATGAAGCGTGTGTATCAAGTAACTATCAGATTGTTCCATTCGACTGAGATGTTAACTGAGATGTTAAGGCCATCCTTTACAGTGTTTAAATTGTATATCCATCGTTGTTCCAGTTTGTACAGTTGCATTGCCAAATCCCCTCCTCTTGGGTGTGGTTTCAAGATTTGTATCACAAACCACATCAGATCTGAGTCTGGATGTCTCAGGTGCACATAGTGTTCTACTAGGGGTTTGTCCGGTATCCAGTTTCTGATGCAAGAGCGATGCTCTGGGATTCTCTGTCTCACGTGCCAGATTGTCTTGCCCACGTATAGTAATCTGCAGGGGTACTTCACTATATAAATAACAAATGTACTTTTGCAATTGTGTGCGCTCTCAATTCCCATCTAAATGTGCCATGTTCAAACCATTTTTTAGTGTAGGTAAATTTGCAGGCTACACAACCCCCGCATTTGAGGTGGCCCATTGCTGGAGGTAGTCCCCACAATGGTAGTGTTCCTTCGTTTTCTTTGGGTATTTTATACGTTTGTATCAGTTTTTGTCTTAAGTTTACATTTTTTCCAAAGGCAAACAGAGGTTTTTTATTCAAAGTGCCTGGATGTTTTACCAGGTGCCAGTTTCTTTGTATGATTCTTTTAATCTGGTTACTCGCAGGACCGAAAGTCGTCCCACATACCAGTCTTTCTTGTTTTTCTCTGTCTTGTTTGGTCAGAGCCATCTCCCTGTTTGTATTGGCAGCTCTTTTCAGGTTGTTCTTGATAATATTCTGCAGGTATCCAGTAAGCGATCATCTAACGTACTGCCGTATAAGTGCTTTCACCCAGTTAGTGTTACTTTTTGCGGACTACGACGCCTCTGATTACATGCCTTCACCCATAATATGGCATTGTCTTAAAAGATGCAATTGACTAGGGGACAGCGAAGTAGACTAACCGTGGTCTACGTGCTTTACAGGACCCGTAGAAAGGGCTGCCTTGACCTAGTCATTTTGAATGAGGCTCTCCCTGATTGAAGCACAGGTAAGCCCTTTTCTTTCCCGCTTTTTAATTAGAGCAGTAGATAGGCTTTTTTCAAAATGGAGTGATATTATAATATATATTTATTCCAACACATTTTCCCAACCAAGCTATATGGGCTTGTATCGTTTTTACATATGTGGACTATTGATTCTCTGCAGTACACAAAGATAATATAAAAAGGTAGGATGCCCCACACTGATGGTTAGAACTAAATCATTTTGACGCATTTGGTTGTCCTGTCTGAATATACATGTCACACCCTTCTGTCTAATACACACATATTTGTTTCTTTTTGTAGACACAGAACACATTATTGTGTACCATATATTTGAATTTCGTCCTGATAAATGCTGCATAGTTGTGGAACCACACCTTTGGTTCACCTGACGGCCGAAACACACCGTGTCGACTACAAATTAGAGCAACCACTGACACTGCAAAAATAGGGCAGGCTCTATGCGAAAAAGAACAACACCGTGTACCTATTGTGGACTACGTCAGGATTCACATGTATAAAAAGTACACTTAGAAGAGGGATCTATGTGAACAATAGATCTAAACTGTATAGAAATGTTTGTTTTTATGTCTGAAACTGAAATGACTATTCGTTTGTCTTGAATATATATTGGTATGAAGGCCATAAAATGTGTATAGTATAGGTGAATAGTTGTTTTAAAACATTGAGCATTGTTTGGTACAAGGAATAATAAAAAACTTATGTGTTTATAGTAAACAAAAAAGTCTAAATACCAATCAAATATTTGAACAATTGTGGTGTGACATAAATAGCCATGAACATTGTTACATTTTGTTTTTATCACCAGATTCATTACAGGTTCCAATAATATATGCCAGAATGGCACTGTAAATCACATTCATGGGCATGGGTGTCAGGCCCTCATAGTCAGGGTGACAATGAGAGCCTGCACATCGCCAACACAACACACACATGAATAAGTCCCACACAAACAGACACACAGGCGAACAGACTCACTCAGATATACTGAAACAGACTCACATGCACGCTCTCCAACTGCCATGCCCACACACAAGCTGCACTTACCTAATACCACATGCACGCAAACACTATTTACCCTTTTTTCTTATTGCACTGTGATGCCAGTCGCTCGCTTCTGTCAGGACTCCTTTGCAAGGCACCATTCAGCTGGCAGAATAGCAATGGAGGCAGCAGGAAGTGGGGCCCGGAGAGTTGGCAATGGTATAAAACCAATAACGGTGTTGGAGGCATGGATGACCCCTAGGTCAGTGGGACACTGGCAGTGACTGGGATTGCCTAAGAAATCAGCAAGTAGAACTTTGAAGTTTTCAGTTTGCTTATGTATGATGCTTTTTAGTTTGAAGCATGACTATGTTTGATACTTTGATGTCTTATGGGTGATACTTTGACTGACACTGTTACAGTGCTTACGTTCATGTGATTACATTTTGCCAGTATTTGCCTGTTTGATTGGGTTATTTATGATTACATTTGGTTGATGTTCATCTCATTAAACAATGATGAAATCTAGGGACTCATTAAGGGCATTTATGAGAATTGTAAAGGTTTTCATTCCCCAAATGCAGATCCCAAACTCAGAATAAAAGGACACACCCCAGTAGGGCATGAGAACAGGAGATAGATTGCAAGTTGAGCAAAGTTTATATTAGGTAAAAGATGCACGCAGAGGACTCTGCTGCTCTGAGAGCGCTCTGCCACACAATACAAGCACATTACATTATAAAGCAAAAACACGTCATAACATACAGTGTAAAATAACAATGTTCAATGGTGGGCTCCTATGGCCCAGTATGTAACAATAAACAGTGCCAGACTCCAATTGGTTGCTGTGGCTGGGGCAGTCTTTGGGCACACAGGTCAGCTGGGCTCATCTTCACAGGTTAAAGGTCAGGCTGGGTCCACAAGATGTAACTGTTCTAGCTAATGTAGACTACACAATAATTATTGGCATGCAAAGAGTAATGCTGGACATAAAACTTGTACCAGAATGAGGGGTTGCCTATAAATCGTGGGCAAACGTATACACATTCTAACCCATGCCTTTATGGGGGCAAAGGTGCAGTGGCCGTTTTTCCCAGGGGCCTTATCTGGGGGTTTTGATCTCAGATTCATTCTCCCTGGTGCCTCATCGTTCAAACAAATGAATTGATGGGTGTTTGTCGAAAGGGTAATAAATGATCACACAGGATTAGGTACATGGGGGGCAATTTAGGGTGTTCCGTGCGTATGGGTCTTACAAACGGTTACATGAAAGGAGAGTAGAGGGGCAAAAGGTTGTGAAGGCAATCATTTCTAAAGGCGGGGTCGAAGGAGCAGGTTTGTGGAGACGGATGAGTAGACAAGTCAAGATTCGCCCCAGTCACACACAGGGCAATGAGCTCAGAGGAAGAGAAATAATATTGTATCTGTTCGCGCCTGGGCTTCCGTGAGAAAAGGGCTGGTGTAGCGTGGACATGGGAGGAGGTGGCGAGGGTGTCAGGGCTGGCTGTGTGCGGCACTGGACAATGGGAGAGAAGGTTTTTTAGAAATCATTTTGCGGCCTAGTAAAAAGATGGAGTCCGGGGTGGCACAAAATGGAGTCTGTGTGTGTTATCCGATGGCTTCTTTCCGCTGCCGTCAGAGAAAAGACAAGGGGACGTCTCCCTGCGATGGGATGAGCAATAGATTCCTTTCATGCAGAATGTACAGTGACGCGCAAAACAACCATTCCTCCCTTACATTCCCCCCTTTTGTTACTCCTAAAGTAACAAATAACCTTTGTTATTAGTGCGCCTACATTCTTCTGCCTCCATTACTGCTTCATACCAGGCTGGCGTTCCCTTTATTGGCATCCATGCCCTACATACAGATCTCAGGTTTTGACCCCTTCTTGCATATTCATCAGGATTGCAGGTCATGTATATGCACCCACCATCCCCAGCGTGATCTACCCACACCTCCTTATACTACTCTAGTTCATGGGGTTCTTTGATGGTTGTGTGCCTAAGGTTATCCACTCTATCCCACGTGTTGTACACTGCTGTCATGCAGTATTTGGGCTCAGAGCTATTCCCTGTTTATACCTGTGCATCCTTCACATTATGAGGCACTTTTGTTGGGGTGCCCACTGTCACCATCATCATTGCACTACAAGGCATAGATTCTGCACAGCATTGAACCCCTACCTGGCACATACAAAAAATCAGTAGCAAAAATACTATGACGGGGACCAGTAGCTTCATTGCAGTCCCAGACCAGGATGGAACCCAATCAAAAATTGTGTCAAACCAGTCACTTCATTGTACACCACCCTCCCTCTTCATTTTCTCTCTGAGGTATTGTACTGTAGTGATTACATGTGATAGTGTCCCGTTGTCAGCATCTGCAGAAGGCACAAATGTGCAACACGCACTCCCAATTTTTCGGCAAACACCGCCTTCCATTGCTGTGAGGAGGTCCAAGACATAGCGGTCTTGCATTGTCATCAACCTTGATGACGGTGAACCCTTCTTCAGTGTCGTTTGGAAGTTGGATCATCTCCCAACTCACTATCTGTAACCATTTGGCGTTTACTCGTGCCTGGATGCTTGGTATGAGTGATGCAAAAAATGTCTCTGCTGAGTTGAACAGCTTAAACTGGTTCGGTATATGTGCCAGAAGATTGGAAGATTCTTCAGAGATATAGTTTGATGCTCTCCTTTTGCGTGACACTCTGTCTTGTAGCTTATCCCTGACAGCATATCGTATGTGGGGGGTTCTTCAGTTGTTGACTGGGGTGCTGGGGACATTCTGGCAGGCACCCTCTCCCCCTCGACATGGCTCTCTGGAATCACCATCAGGGCCGAATGCAGCGTAGCCAGGTCACAAGTCCCTCTACATGACGGTGGGAGGTGCAAGTACAGCTGTTTGCCGCATACCCAATAATTGTCCATCAAAGCAGCTGTTCCTTTCTTCATGTCGGGGAGGATAAGTGTTTTGTTGCAATGTTTGTTTGAACCCATGGGTACCTTCCCTTCTCTATGGAAACAAAGTTCGTATTGTACTTCGCGTTGGATCTTGATTGGTTTTTTCGAGAGCTATCACCCATGTCAGTTTGGCAATGTGCTGGGACCATGTTTGAGTGCATGTTTATTCGACCCATTGACATTTTTCTTCTGGCAGTCCACGTAGTGCTTCTGCCTTGCACATCACTGTTTCCTCTTGCCATCTGTTTTCTGCAAATATTGTCCCTTTTATGACAAAAAACGGTTTCTTGACGCAAAGTACTCCTTGAGGCTTGCTGTGACAGGTTTTCTCATTCTGAAGCAGTCGTAACGTTACTGTGTGTGCCTGGAAGGTACTTCGAATTCTACAAAGTGCAAGAGACACTGGGCATCTGCTATGGGGGTTTCCTGTGGTAGTAGGACCTTATTTGTTGTTGATGCATGAGATTTCAGAGAACACATATAGCAACTTTCGTTCGTTGCTTGTTTGCCCATGGTGCTCATAGCAGAGTACCATTTGTAAGACTGATCTGGGGGACGGGTGTCTTCTACTGCATCCAACCCTAGGCCATGATAAGTGTCATATCTGGTTTGCTTTGTTTCCGTTTTCCTTCTGTTTCTGCCCCTAGACCATTTTGTATCTTCATAGTTCTTTTATAACGGATAGGAAAAATGCCCAATTCACCTTTTAATTTGGATCATAATTTTGTTGCCAATGCTGTGTAGTAGGAGGGGTACCTGGGGTGGGCGTTTGGGACATAAAGGGCATAAAGTCGTCATTTGAGGTAGGATCAAAGGTTGTCTGTGGGTATGCGTATGGTAATACTGATACATCAGATGTTGGCTGGTCCTCATTGTAAACATACAACACATTCTCATCACTATTTATTGTTGAGGACTCAGGCTGAGGGGCTTTCATTGTATGATTCTTGTGCAGTGAGGTTAGATTTGTGGAGGCATTATGTGCTCACATCAGTTTCACCCCATCCCATATGAACTGGGTTCCCTCTTGCACCAGTTTTCCCCCGATCCCACCATCTTTTATGCACCCTAAAATTAAAGACATGCTCTAGTAAAGTCCTAAACATAATAATATTGTTGAAAATACAATGGCCGTAAAATAGAGGCCGCATTCGTACGAATAAGCTCTAGTAACGCTAACATTGCCCCTACTGCTAACTATCTCTGTTGTGTTGTCATTGAGGGCCCTCGTTTCTGCCATGTTTGTACCTACAGAGTGGAATATATTGGGTTAAGTGCATTTTCAGTCATGCAAAAACATATTATTCCATATTGAGAGGTGAGTGAGTGAGAGAGTAAGAGCGTAAGAGAGTGAGAGAGTGAGAGAGTAAGAGAGTGAGAGAGTGAGAGAGTAAGAGAGTGAGAGAGTAAGAGAGTAATAGAGTAAGAGAGTGAGAGAGTGAGAGAGTGACCAAGAGAGAGAGAGTGAGTGAGAGAGTGAGCGAGAGAGAGAGAGCTTGAGAGAGTGAGCGAGAGAGAGAGAGATATCATATATATATTACACAGCCACTGCAGTGGCTGTGTAGTTATGGTTAAGTTGCTGCTTCCATAGGAAGAGCCGTTTTTGGGCGGCTTATAACTTTGCTCCCCCTGAACGAATCCTCAGTAAACTTTGCAATGTTTTGTGAGGATTCGTCCGGGGGGGGAGTTATAAGGGGGGTCCCAAAACTTCTTTTTTCCCCATAGACTGAATGGGGGAAAAACATTGCGCACGGCTACAGGCCAAAAAACGCTGGATAGATTTTCACCAAATTTGCGGCAGGGGTTTGGTCCCGAAAGCATGCTTTTGTAAATTTGGTGACAATCCGTGCAGTACATTTCTTTAAAATGACCAAAAAGTAGGTCTTAAAAAATTAGTGATATCTATGTCCGCTCCGCGGTCACACTTCCCTGTTCGCTCCGCGGACAAGAAACCGATTGGCTAAGGGGCTGACATCATGACCGCGGACACGCAACTTCTCTGCCAATTGGCTGCAGCGAGCCGTGTTTTGCGTCAGATTGTTTTTATGCGCCCGACATCTTGGATCCGCCGATAGCGGAGCGACAACCAGCACAAACATGCTATATTTATAAAACTATTTTGCTGTGTCATAGAGTGTTGGGAAAGGTTCAGACAGTAAGACATGGGTGATCAATGCATTTGTTCTGGCGGTCTCTCTTCATGATGTATTTTCTATGGCCACTTTGTACGCAAAGAAAATGAGGGGTCCAATAACGGTAGTATTTCAGTCCATGCAGTTCAAAGGGAACTTGTAACTGTTGTATGGACACGCATGGTGTTAGCGACCATTGAAATTGACAACATGCCATAATTTCATTACTTTTCCTATGGGTATTGTAGTCATTAGTACGCCGCCATGGGTGTGACATGCTACAGTGGTTGTGGCCAGGGCCTAGAGTCTTGGATGCATAGCCGTCGGCCGAAGGCCAAAGGCCTTACTGCCAAAACTGTAGGCCCTGGCCACAACCACCGCAGCATGTCACACCCATGAATACACTCGTAGTATTGCTTATCGATTGCCTGGTTGTGGGGAGTGTGTAGACTCTTGGGCCAAAGGCCATGCACCCAAGAACAAAGTTATAAGCACTGGACGTCTAAGCCACTGCACATCTATCCCATGTAATATCTATGGACATACGGCTAGGAGTGCAGCCTCTGGCCAGAAGCACTGAAGGATACCACACCTATAGAAAAACCACAACTACCACACATCACTGAGGTGGTTGTGGGCAGACCCTGTATTCTTGGGTGCATGGCCAAAGGCCATGCACTCAACAACAAAGTTATAACCTCTTCACTTACAAGCCAACATGGATTTTATCTAGTGCGGTGGTTGTGGCCAAGATGTATACTTTTGGGTGCATGGTTGCAGGCTGTATGCCATACACCCTGCGCATAACCACTACAGCTTATCAAATTTATACTTCACACCCACACAATCGATTTTGTATCTGGCAGGTGTGGCCAGCTCCTAGAGTTTTGGGTACAAATTCAGTACATGCTACATTTACAATGTTTCCTTCTATGGGTGTGCTACTGATTATTACGCAACCATGGGTGTAATATGCTGTGGTGATTGTGGCCAGGGCCTACAGTCTTAGGTGCATGGCCGTAGGCCGTAGGCCGGATGCCATACTTACAAGACTGTAGGCCCTGGCCACAGCCGCCGAAGCATGTCACAGCAATGGGTATACCTGTAGTATTCATTATTGATCAGATGGTTGTGGGGAGTGTGTGCAGTCTAGGCTGCATGGCCAAAGGCCATGCACCCAAGAAGAAACTTCTAAGTACTGGAGTTATAAGCCACTTCACATCCATATATTGAAATGTATGGACATACACCTAAGATTTTAGGCCCTGCCCACAATCACTGCAGCATTTCACAGCTACAGAGACACCCCTAGTATTGAACATCACTCAGGTGGCTGTGGGGAGGTTCTGCAGTCATGCGTGCATGGCCGTAGGCCATGCACCCAACGGCACAGTTATATGTAGTGTACTTACAAGGCACAATGGGTGTGATATGGTGTGGTAGTGCATTACTAGGCGGCTGTGGGGAAGGGCTGCAGTTATGGGTGCATGGCCAAAGGCCATGCCTCCAAAAGCACATTTGTACGTAGTGTTGTTATATGCCCCAATGGATGTCATATGGTGTGGTAGTAGTGGCCAGGATGTAGAGTATTTGAACAAAGTAATACGCACTGGAGTTGTAAGCACCTATGGATTTTATATACTGTATACCCATTCATTGATAAATCTATGGCCGCACACTCATGTCTGTAGCCTGTGGCTACAAACTACTGCAGCATATCACAGCTATAGGTACACTTGTACTATGCAACATCATTAAGATGGTTGTGGGGAGGGCGTAGCATTTTGAGAGCATGGCCGAAGGCTTTGCTCCCAAAACCAACTTTGTATGCAGTGAAATTACAAGGCACAATGGTTCCAATATGCTGTGGTGTTTCTGCCCTGGACCCAGAGTGTTGCCTGAATGTCCAAAGGCCATGCACCGTAGACTGAAGTCATAAGCAGTGGGGTTATAAGTGAATATGGGTGTGGTGTAATGCAGTAGTTGTGTACACGTCCTAGCGTCTTGGCTGCATGGCTGCAGACGATGGTCCCAAAAGTTAACTTAAAATAGTTAATTTACAAGGACCAGGGTTTTGATATGCAGCGATGGTTGTGGGTAGGAACTATACTCTTTGTACCTTGGTCGTAAGGCGTAGGTGGTAGGTTACACAACCAAGATGCAAGGGCCAGCCTACAGCCACAGCAGCATATTGCTACCATAGATTTGACGTGTAGGTTCGCTTGTGTACAAAATGACTGCTAATATACTTATGCCTTACTTTATTCAGAATCCATGTATGTTTAAAATCCTTTGTTAATTTCTGTGATAAAAGAAAAAGGTATGTTAGTTTTAGTATTTTATGAAAACCTACTACATTGCATAATAGACAGTTAACTTTTTTTTTTGACCCTCCTTATTTAGTTTACAAACCAGTGTACTGTGCATTCCGCTCAGTTTCTGTGTTTGCTTTTCTAATCCTTGGGTCTGGGGGAAAAAAATCCTTGTCGGATTAAAAAAATAACTTTATTTGCTATGGTACTGGTACTAACTACTTCCTTGTTTCCTTTGAGTGCTTCCTTCTTCTTTCTGATTAATGTTATGTTTGTTACCTTGCTGCCGATTTTTAACAACAGTTAGATACCTGTAGGCGTATTCTAACTGTGCATTTGTTTTTACAGATCTGTGATATTCATTTATTTGTGTCGTTGTTATATCTTCTTGGGCAGTTAGATACCTGTAGGCGTTTTCTAACTGTTTGTAGTCTTTCACATAATTCTTTGGTTAACTTGAAGTACACATTATCTATTAAATTTTGGCTTTAAGAAGATTAAATACGCATTTGTAAGATTAGCTGGCAATCTCTGCTTTAGAGTAATGGTGCTATCATTACATTCGAAGCATCCACATTTCTTTTTAATGTATTCTGTGGAGTGACCTGCATTGGTTGTGGCTCCTGCATGGTATGTAATAACTATTGTTGTAAAGGTTTTCTTTCCAAGTGACACTTGACTGTGAGTGAATCCAGTCAGTTTGCAGTTGTTTTTAGTACCATCTGCATTATAACGTAGAAGCGTAAGTATTATGTAGGCACTATGTGATTGTTTCAGTAAGGTGGAGCGATTGTCTAAATTGCAAATAGTACATAATCTACCATGGTTTGCATTCTGTATAAGTTGCTGAAATGGAATAGATTCACAATTAGGTATGTAAACATACACAAATTGCTCATTTGGGATTTGTTCCTGTATCACATTGCTACAGAGAGTGCGTGTATGTTTCCACATGTACGAAATCTGGAAGATTTAATTTACAGGTATGCTTTTGTTTTCCAATACTAGTAGTAAGTACATTAGACATTCTTGTGGATCTTCTTGTGAGTTTATAGTGAATCTCACCATTGTAGCACAGTGGTCCAATTCTTTCCTTATTCCATGCACACTGTACGTGTTGTCAGGATTGTTTGTTGCGTTTCTATGAAGCACTAACATTTGCAAACACAATTGGTCTGTACTGTGTAAGTAAATATTGTTAATAATTGGTGGCAATTGAAATAGAATATTCATTGCTACATTTGCATAGGAACTTACCCCAGTTTCATTTGCAAATTTGAATGGACCAGCTAGTTCTGCATCTGAGTGCATTTTTTGGAGTTTCTGTTCCTTCTTTGAAGACGTACCTGGTTCACATTCCCTAATAGGTTCTTCTTTGTTTGTGGTAATTGATGAAGCTTTAGCTTCTTTTGTTTTCTTTGAGGGATTTGCTGTTCGTTTTTGTTGCATTTCTGTTTGATTTCGTTTTCTTTTACCATGTTTTACTTTATCTGGAATAGGATATTGTTTCAGATGGGGGGTGTACAGTGAAAGCAATCTATTGTATTCTACAATGCAAGGAATATCAACTTTTACTTTACTTGCATCAAAGTTCATTAGCAATAGACCGTCAAGTGTATGTAAGCATGATAATGCTACGTAGCTCATGCCTTCTTTAAAGACTGTGGCCCTCATTACACGTTAGGCGGTAAGGGTTTACCGGTACCGGTAAGGACACCGGTACCGGTAAACCCTTACCGCCTTACTACGAGTTCCTTTTGCGGGATCCGACCTTAATGGCTGGTTTTACCACCCGTTAAAGTAGTGTCCCGCAAAGGGACCTCGGTGCTAATTACGGTACCGCAATTTGCGGTACCGTAATTAGCTCCTTCCCCCTTCCCATCATGCCCTATGGGGGCAAAAATGGGAATGGGGAAGTGCCTTGGTGAATGAGGAATTACCGCCCCCGCTCACCTTGGAGTAGGGCGGTAATTCCGCCATCCACCAAGGCGGACATGGTAAAATAACAGCAGCAACCATGGCGCTAATAGCGCCATGGTTACCGCCTACCGGGTAATGAGGCCCTGTGTTTCCTATATCTAACAATGCTTTGTCTAGGGTAAGACCTTGGGATTTATGAATGGTAACTGCATATGCAAGAGTTAGAGAAAATTGTTCTCTATGTACATACATGTCTTTGAAGAGAAGGAATCAAGCAATTGAGCGCCCTATCCTTTTCACTTCTGAAAGTTTATCAAAGCGAATATTGACAAATTGAATATTGCTATCACGTGGGTATGATTGAAAGCCAACAGCTGTACCCAGTGCTCCATTAACTAGCCCTTGCTCGACGTCAAGGTTACGTTTAAGCATTACTCTACAATTTAAAGATAATTTAAATATTTTTTCCAACCCAGCTGTGTTGGAGATTGAATTTTCTAAACTACTTAGTCTTGTTGCGGCTTGCTCACACATGGGTACTCTCATACCATGTACGTCTAGTTTGTCTGTAGCCCTAATTTCCATTATTGGTTGCATTTCTTTATTTAACATTGTTTTGTTGAATTTAAAACAGCTTGCAAGAGTTGGCATTAAGGGCATACAATTCACATTTTTGTGCGCTAATTGTTCCATAACATCAGTTGCACATGCATTATCGCCATAAAGTGCATGAATGTGCCGGTTTTTCAATACTACTTGTGCTTCTTGCGATAGTACACCAACTCTAATACTTTTCAAGATGTTGGCATCTAATACTTTTCAAGATGTTGGCATAAGTGAGATCTGCAGATTGCCACATGTTCTCTGTTAATTCTCTGTATTGGAAATGTTGCCAAAGGTTGACATTTCCTATGCTGCCAACAGTTTGACGGCACAGTCTGTGGCCTAAGGTTTCAAAAATGGGTTCACCTTTCACTGGTGTCAATTGTAGAAGAGCTCCAAAAACGATAATGTGCTTCCCTGCAAAGAGTTCTTCGTTGTTATTTTTAAGTACTTCTTGCAATCTGAGGTGAATCAAAGTCAACATTAGGTTAGAGACCATGCTCCCTTCATCTATTAGTAGCATTTTCATTTGTTTCAATACTCTGCGT
The DNA here is from genome assembly GCF_040938575.1 of Ambystoma mexicanum. Lineage (NCBI taxonomy): Eukaryota > Metazoa > Chordata > Amphibia > Caudata > Ambystomatidae > Ambystoma > Ambystoma mexicanum. The sequence continues at coordinate 301,812,320 of NC_090935.1, read as the reverse complement.
ACTTCCATTGCAGCTTCTGCAGAAAGTTTGTAATAGTCTAATTTATTTTGAGGCTCTACTGGAAGCAGTAGTAATTGGTGTAATGTGACACCGCTTATGTAGTAGGCAGCTAAACATGTGGGGGCCGTTACAACAGCTGACAGTTTGTTGTTTGTCAATTGTTGAAGAAACTTGCTGATGATTTTGATCAAGAATGTTTTTCCTGATCCAACTTCACCACTCACGTACAGCAGTATAGGTTTGTAATTTTGGCAGTTACATTCTTTATTTTCGTGTTGTACACCATGCACAAATTTGTTTTGTTACGTCTTCAAAAATGGTGCGCTGATCTTTGTTAAGTTTTGCTTGTTGTATAGTTAAGTCTTCTGTATCGTCTTGATACTAATACATGCTGTTTTCTACTTCTGCCATAGCTACTTCTGCGTCATTTGCTATTAGTGGTTGTCCTAGTGGTTCTTGACTTCCTGTTACAGAAGGTTGACTACTGTCGGAAGAGTCCTTATCTGGTTGGGCCTGAAGTTCTTCCTGTTGCTGCTCATTGTGTAACATTGTTTTTGTACATCGTAAAGTTCACATCGGTGATAGCGCTTTCATTTTCTTTGAAAGCATCTTCATAGCAGTCATAGTTAGTATGTCTTCCTCTTTTCTCCATGGTTTAAAAAGTTGTAACAGAGACATGTAATATAGTTCTTTCTGTTGAGGTGTTTTTAATGACAATTTTACATGATTAATTATGCTTCGTTTGGTAAGTTTCACTAAGCTCCCTTCACAATCGGTCACTCTATATCAATCTTTGCTTTCATCTGGTTTTATATTATTTTTGTATGCAAAGTTTTGAGCTATGTGGTATAGACACATGCTTTCCAAAGTGCTACTCCTGTTCGGATAGTATGTGTCCAGTAAATTGTTTTTAGAATGTCTTGGCTGTTGGGATCATTTCTGGCAATTGTTTCTATGTCCTCATATGATTCCAGCACTCTTTTTCTAGATTTAGCAGGACCAAGACTTAGCCATACTATGTTGTCTGATTTTCCATACAAAACAGTACTGGTTAAACGGTCTGCTGCTACATAGGCGCCACATTCTCTATGCGAGAGCATTTTTATGCCTAGGCTGTACAATTTCTGTGATAGTGTTTTGTCTGATGCTAGGTCATCCCAGAGGTCTTGAAGCTCTGTTTTTTCTGCTTTTGTTAAGTAGGCTGTAACATATCATGCAACAACAGTAGAATTGTCTGCAATGTACTGCACATCTATGTTTGCATTCCATAAGAGGGCAATGATTGCATTGTAAGCATTGATATAGTTTGATTCTTCTGTTCTTTTTATGTAATATGTGTTCTTAGGTGATTTACCTTTAACACTATGTCGAACTGAAGACATGAAGTTGTTTACTTCACCTGTTTCTGTAACTGGTCTAGGGAAACCAAAGCGGCATTTGGTGTAGTATTTACCTTTTGTTTTTGTATTTGCTGCGACAATATTTGCCACATTTGTGTCTTTGAAATTGTAAAATCTGCCCATGCAACTCTCTATGTGTTTGTTGTGAAGGAATTTCACAAGTGACATATTTTTGGATAAACTGCAAAACAGTTCTATCACTGTTGTGACCAAATTTAGGTGCACCTTTGATCCATAACAGCATGTGAATATGTGGTGCTCCTCTCACTTGATATTCTTTTCTCCAAAAGAAGTGTTGCTCTTCTCCAAGGAAGGGAACAGTTTTATTGCAAATAAAGTGTAGCATGGCAATGAAACGATGATGGAAATATCTTGAAACATTCACTGGATCTAGAGAGCAAAGTTCTCAAGGTGGTAATATATCTATGTTGTTTATGTTGCTGTTTGCTGTGCGTAGGAACTCATGTAAATCTTCCCATGCATATTCTGCACAACTTAGCGTAACAAACCAAGTCGGTGGTCCAAGGTTTCTGATCATACAACGCACATCTCCGTGCCGTCGGAACCAGTAGTCCTTTGTACCACGCATGTTTGCAAACAAATTTGTTATACTTGATTGTAAAACCTCATCTTTTTCCTGTACTTTTTGTATTAACTGCGTAGCTGACATGTTTTGAAAGTGGGTTCCAGATTTCAAAATGTGTGCAACTCCGTAACATACCGTTGCTAATTCACTTTCATAGAGTAGGTGGAATATGTATTCCACATTTTGTCTAAATCTAGGATCTTGCGAATACATTTGTAGTGAGCGGTATTCTGATGCCCCAATCTGAGTGGGTCTATCATCGTATCTTCCACCTTTGTCAGTAGGAAATAGCAGTGGCAAAGCATGTGCTTCTATACTTTTTTTCCCATATACTTATTGGTGAACCTTTGATTTGTCGCATTTGGTAAGTTTCTAGTGCATCATCTATGCTTTCATTGGAAAGCAATGGATGGATTATGTACTGGTCCAAAAGAGTGGGTACTGTAGCAGGATCCAGAAGTTCACATTGTCCAGTTTCTGATGGCTCTTGAATTATTTCAGTTGTTTCCCTTAAGCTTTCTTCAATATTAATTTCCTTGTAGTACTCGTTATTGACTTTTAGATATTGCAATGCTGTTCTAACTTTATGTAAGTCCACTATTTGTTGCCAATTTATTTTGTCTTTTGTTGGTACACCATTTACCAAGACTATTAAAGAATGCTCTATTGAACGTTGCACTCCTAGTGTGTGTACATTTTCGGCTAGATCTAATGGCAAATAAACTACTTTGCCACGAATGCCTTTAACCAATTCAGAGGGAGGTAATTTTGCTGTTTTTGGATGAAGGTGTATAATTGCTTGAAATGGGTGAACTGTTTGAATTATGATGCTCTCATACAAATTGAGTTGTTGCAGGATTTTTGGTAGTGGGAACAATTCCAAATTATTTGCAATAGCACGGAAGGAGTGTGGTTGTTGTATAATTTTGTAGTGCAGTAACTGCAACATATTAGGCGTTCAGTTAGTTCATATTTGTTTTCTGCTAAAAGGTAGACAACTAATTCAAACCATTTAGAATCTTCATTGTTTTCTATTTTGTATGCTATGTCTATATTTTTTGTGTTCCTTTTGTAAAACGTTCTGCGGCAACACACACAAACATGGTTTGGTACTTCAGCCAATGCCCTTTTAAATTTTAGTATTTCTTTTCTGTGTGTGTGTGTGTAATAGAAGGTTGCTATGTGCAGAAAATTTGCTACTATGTTCTAAAACTATTGCATTTTGTAAGTGGCTTTCACTTCCAAAATATTTTCTCTGAATACAGTCAATTTCTTCTTGCAAGTATTTGGGTGTACCATGCAGAAGAGTATTATTTAAATTGCCTAATTCTGAAGCTGGACTTTTTGCATAGTATATTTTATACACTAGATTTTGTCATGATTCCTGCCCCCCATGTCCGCAGCCCTCCAAGATGTCAGGCTGGAGCCAGGCCACGATCACCTACATGACCCTCAAGGGCCTCTCCATCCTTCCAAAGACCCACTTGGAGTCAGACTCGGCGCTTGTGGCACCAGACTCACTCACTCCCATAGGATAACATTGGGGATTGGACTTGTAGTGCATTGATGGGGACAAGATGGATGCCCCCACATATTTCGGTTCCCAGAACTACATGTGCAGTCTAGTCTTTTGGGTGTGGTTCAGCCCAGAGACACCTGGGATACCCAGAGACTATTTAAGCCACGCCCAGGCTGGGAAACATGCTTTGTGTTTTCTACACCTGCAGTGTGACACTCACCGTGTTCGGATCGGTCTCCAGTAGGCCTGCATCTTTCTTCTGCGCTCAGCTCCTGCAAGAACAAGAACACCGTTAGGAACAGCCTTACCTTGCGGTGCTTCTGCCCATCATTCATCGCTTCTTCTGTTCTGCGGGCATCTTCGGCAGTGTCATTCCCATCCCGGCACGCCGCTTCCTAAGGAAAAGGGAAAAGAACAGAAAAAAGGCATTAGTAAGCATTCAGCAAATCTTCGCTTATTTTTAAAGACTGTACGAGCTTCAAACGCTTACCTGAATCCCAGCGGCTCTAAGGGAACTCTGTCTCTGGAACTTCTCATCCATCTGCAAGAGGGAAAAGACACTCTAGGTTAGCGTGGAAACATCTAGAGGCGCTGCACACCGCGCTTACTCACCGCATTTCTTCTTCATAACCAGCATCCATGCTGAAAATGTCGCAGCAACTAAAAGACACAGAAAAAGAACTCAGTTCAATAAAATATGAAAGGGTTGCATCGCGCTCTCACTCACCTTCAGCGCTACTCATCTCAGCAGCACGTCGCCATCCCCGGACGCCGGCCATCATCTAAGGAAGGAAAGGAGCGAAGTTAGAGAACTGTTCAAAAGACTCATTATACTTACCTGTCGGACTCTTGCCAGTGATGTAACTAGGCAGCAACGAGCCCGCATCAATCAACGCTCCCTTGCACTGAAAGCAGGACGGAGAGCACACTTTCCAAGAAAACAAGGTGAGCTGTGGATCAAAGGGAAGGGTTGGACCCCGGGGAAGAAGGGGTTCAAGCACACAGAGACAACAGGGAGTTAAACTCTACCAATCCTGTGTTTCAGGCACAGTCTCCAGTCGAGTAGACTCCAGGGAAGGGTTCGAGGTCGTAAGAGATCAGAACAGGATGAGTGATGTCCCCGTGAATACCAGGTGAGCGTTACAGATTTCTTACATTTGAATGATGTACTGATATCCTTTCGAGATCATGGAAGGTGCTTTTGCAAATAGGCCCAGAAATGCAGGCTAAAAAATGTCCTTGTAGTCCTGTGTATTTGCACACTGGACAAATATCCATATTTTGCAGCACTTTCATTTTACTTTTGTCTTTTCCTTTTACATACTGATTGAGGAACTGACGTAAAGATTTGAAAGATTTATTTGGAATGGCGCACATTGATGTGCACGGCCATTTGTATACTGGACGGTGTGGTTCTGTCGAATCGAGAAGTAATTCTGAGTTTTCAGGGGATACTTTTGTAAGCAGTGTTTTTGTTCCATGATGGTATTATTGATTTTTTCATACCCTCGTCCACTGCTATGGATGACAATTGTGTTTGTTTGATTTTGTTTGTATGCTTCTTCATTAAAAAATGGTTCTGTGGTTGTCGTGTGACTCCATTCACCTCCACAAACATTTAAGAAATTATTTTTGTTCACATTTTGTTTATTGCTGAGTTTCTTTTGTAGTTTAGTACTTAGTTTTGTTAGTGCTTTCATCCTACTTAACATTAATATGAACAACTTCCTTTTGAGAAGGATTGCACTGTCCACGAGAGCTTGTAGGATTAATTTTCTACGGTAGGTTGTAAGGGTTGAGGATGATTTCGGACCTCTTCTTATTAGATTCTGAAGGACTCTGTGGCGAAACATTTTTGCTAAAATACTTTTTCTACTGTGGGTTCTTGTTACTACATCAGGATTATTAGGAGCATTGCTAGCTGTACTGGTAGCCAATTGTTTGGCAACATTCTTGTGTTTTGTGACACATTTTGATGGAGGAGGTAAAGTTTCAGTAGTTGACGATTCCTTTGTTTTGCTAAACGACTGTATTAGCTGGTTTGTTCCTACGTTCTCTACAAACTCTACTACAGATGGATGCTTAGATTGGACACTTTTCTTTTTATTTGCTCAAATGCTGTGTTCCGTTCTACGGACTTGCTTTTTGGTAGGCATTCTTTGGTGTCGGTTGAAAAAAAGAAGGCATGCTTTGGACTGATGTACAATGTATGTGTGTTGTGTGCATGCATGCATGATTTTGATGGGGAAGCTGTTTGTCGTTGTGTGTGAATGTGTATTGGACTCTTACAATGATTTGGGAAGTCTATTTGTCTATTTATATAGCACTACAATGTGCTTCAGATGACAGTACAAAGTGGCCTAGTGGTGACGAGAAGCATTATTTATAAACAAAATGGCATAAAATTGAAACAGCTATTTCTTTCCTAGTACTAACATTCTAATGATTACGTATCTTGAGTCCCAAACACACAGGGATTTGTGAGCCATTCTGCCTGTTATTCTTTGTTTAACAAATGGGGATTTGTGAGTAGAATGGTGCAGATTTCAATGTTTGCTTTGGTGCCCAAAGTTACCAAATAACCCACGCACCCTCATTGAAGATTAGAATATAAAGGTAGTACTGTACTTACATTTTTTTTGGAAAAGACCAGGTTTCTTCGGATATGTCGTTTGCAATGTAGATGCTGTTGCTTCCCAGGAGAGTAGTCTTCACTGCGATTGAGAAAAAAATATGTATTCACTTTGTGTGTTTAAAGCAGTGATGACACTGTACACGTTAATTGTGCATCATTTGTATTCTCCTTTCGTATTGCAACACAGTGCATGTGTGCATTTCACTTCACTATGTGCTGTCTTTGTATGTTTTTTGCAGTATGTTACTTGCAAGTCCTTCAGAAATGAGAACAATTTTAAGGTTATGAAAATGCCTTGTTTTTTTAAAGCTCTTTTATCTATAGGAGAGAGGTTTGTAAGCGATAGGACATTTTAGTAGGTGGGAAAAAAATGTCTACTTTCAAATTATAAGTACGATGCCAAAAAATCGGGAGGCCCTCAGAGGGCGATGTCAACACAGCAATCGGGAGCACTTATTTTTCCCATACGATTTGCAAGTAGTATTACTGTAGGCCGTACACAGTACACAACTCAGACATTTTGTAATGTAAACTCGAGTTTCGCTGTAAATAGGCATGCCTGTAACGTATGTATAGGTTAAGCGGGAGACAATAAGACGTAGTGCAGTTTGCCAATGAAAAATTGGACATCTTGCACTTAAAATGGGAAGCGTTGGTATGTATTGCCTATGCAGATTTGGCGGCATTAATTTGTTTAAATGAAATCATAAGGGTTGCACATCTTCTCTGTTTAAAATATGCATACCTGTACTCTATACTCATTCATCTGCGCATGCATGAAGGTGTATGTATGAAGTCAGCCACGCAGCAGCCACCTCGAGGAGAGGGCAGGAGCCCCTCCCCACCCACAACATCCTCAATCCAGCAGCAAGCCAGCTCCTTCGTGCGGCGACCAATGCCTTTCATGCGGCCCAGCTGATCTTCATTCAACCATCCACCTGGTAAGGCTCTACCTCCCCGCCCACACGTTGCCTGCCTCAGAAAATTGAATCTATTGGGCCAAACAAAGCAAGCGATGCGCCATCGCACTGCCTGACCTAATGATGCCGGGCGCAGCGCGGCGCCAAAGCGAGGCTGTTGCCTCGTTGATCGGTAACTAGCGTATACTTCTACAGGCCACATTCGCCGGCAGGCGGAAGCACCGGCAGCCACATGAAGGCCATACAAAGGCCCCTGTTTGCCCCCTGTTCACCTAACTGTGCGCATAAAGAACATTCACATAAACTGAATTCCAGACCCTTCGGTGAGTGCTTATATACTGTCTGCACTACTTCCGCAAGTTGCGAAAATATGACTCTACAACTATATGTTATAACCTTTTAGCATCAAAGTAAACACTGTAACCTGTCTCATCAATATATCAGGTTCAGGCCTACGTTACGGCATTGTCTGTACTTTACAGAGCAGAACAACGTGTTTACCAAGTATCTGGGACCAGCCTACTGTGTAACATTATTTAGTAACCTTTGTCGCCACATTGTCCTAATGAGTTCAGGCCTATTTTATAACGACCTACTGTACTACTAACTTAATGAGTCCAGGCCATTCTCCACCGTCTGCACTCAGACCCTGGTCAGACTAGCCTATTCGGACTTAACATAGCAGACTGATTATATTATTTCTTAGATATGGTAAGTGTCCTACCCGAACCTAGGCGTTGCCTAATTCAGCATTTATACTATTCTGGACTTAGATGCCTCCACACTGCATCATATGTTGCACCTTAGGGTCGCCAATAGACCACATTTGATTTGTGTTGTGCCTTATGGTCGCCAATAGCCCACCTCTGATTTGTGTTGTGCATCATGGTCGCTAATAGACCACATCTGATCTGTGTTGTGCCTCATGGTCACTAATAGACCGCATTCGATTTGCGTGGTGCCTCATAGTCGCTAATAGACCACATTTGATCTGTGTTGCACCTTAGGGTCACCAATAGACCACATTTGATTTGTGTTGGGCCTTATGGTCGCCAATAGCCCACCTTTGATTTGTGCTTTGCCTTATGGTCGCTAATAGACCACATTTGATTTGTGTTGTGCCTTATGGTCGCCAATAGCCCACCTTTGATTTGTGTTGTGCCTCATGGTCGCTAATAGACCTCATCTGATCTGTGTTGTGCCTCATGGTCGCTAATATACCACATTCGATTTGTGTTGTACCTCATGGTCGCTAATAGACCACATTCGATTTGTGTTGTGCCTCATGGTCGCTAATAGACCACATTTGATTTGTGTTGTGCCTTATGGTCGCCAATAGACCACATTTGATTTGTGTTGTGCCTTATCTGTAGTTACTACTGTACTTTACTACTGTAGTGCCTATCTAGTGTCTACACATACGTTAATTGAGTACACAAACTATTCTTGCTAATAACCTATGAACCTCACTACCCCCATCATTAGAGCCAAGTGACCCACAATGGCCACATTTAGAGGTGCCACTCTAACTATGGCTACCCTCCTCCCGTTGCTCCAGAATATCTCACCTCAGAACCGCGCTCACACAACCCCACCACTTTACCCAGATCTACTATCTCTAATAGATTGGATAAACAGATTCACCCGCCCACCTTCACCCTGCATACCCTGTCCCACACCCCTTAGAAACATAAGACTAGGTTCTCGCCTTGTTGCACCCACTACCACATTCCTGAACGCAGCCCCACCGACCATGATTAGAAATGATAGACTCAGCTATCGCACTAATCTTGATACAATACTCACGAGAATGCTCACCAATCAGACTAAGAACCCCAAGCAGCCTACCTCACGTACTGACCTCCCACTGAGTCACAACCCTGCAATACCTCACTCGCCACCACACACGAAAGCCAACCCTCCACAGACCTCTATCAAGGGAGCTCTCATCAACGCTCGCTCATTGGTAGCCCACGCTACTGATGTCGCCGACATTATCTCCACTAACCACCTAGACTTTATCGCTATCACAGAGACTTGGCTCCACCCAGCAGCCGGTCCCACAATAGCTCTAGCCACTCCAGACAACTACAACATCATCCGAGCTGACAGAAAAAATGGAATAGGAGGAGGAATAGCAATTATTGCAAAATCCACCCTAAACATCAGAGAGGTAACCAGCTCAACCCTACCCTCAGCCGAATCTTTATCCGTCAAACTCCAATTATCTGACAAAACAAACCATCCTGCTCCATATTATATACAGACCCCCAGGACTCCCCTCCACCTTTGAAGAGGATAGCTCTCTCTTACTCACTACCAATTTGAAACCGAAATCCCAAATCATCATTCTGGGAGATTTCAACTTGGGACTCAATGACCCCAATGACAACCAGGTCACTTCCCTTAATGACACGATTACTCATCTAGGCTTCACCCAACACATTAATCAACCTACACATACAAAAGGAAGATCCTTGGATTGGCTTGCAGATGCCAATTGCAACCTCTCACTGACTGACATCACTCCCTGTGCTTGGACTGACCATCACCTTATTACCTTCTCTTTACCTAGATCCTTGCCATCTACCACACGACTCACAAAGTTACCTCAAATAATCTCCAGAAATAACCGCAACATCACTATAGAGAACCTCAAACCTCTTCTCGCGCCTATCAGTAAAGCTAATCTACCTATGCACAATGACAACCCAGCAGCCATAGTAGACTTATATAACAATACCTTAGAACTAGCCCTCAACCAGATAGCTTCTCTGAAACAACGAAAAGCCAAACCTATTGCCCACTCCAACAAATGGTTCTCAGCAGAATTAAAAGCTCTCCCCAATATTAAAAGAACTGCAGAAACTAGCAGGAGAAAAGCCCCTTCTCTCTCCACTAAAGACAAATTCGCTTCAGCTGCCTCCACCTACAAATCCGCCATCTTAAATGCTCAAAAAGAGATCTATAACTTGAGAATACAAAATGCCAAATCTGGCACTAAAGAACTTTTCTGTATACTAAGAGAACTTGAATCACCATTGCCTCCTACAGAGGACTGCATCAAAGACAAGGCCTGGTGTAACAATATCCAGCTCGCCCTCCTACAAACTAAGATAGAAGCAAAAAAAGCTAGCCTTGCCTCCAAGCAGAACCCCAGCAGCAAAATAAACCACACCACCCCTAATTGCCCCTCCTTCCACTTCTCACCAGTCACAGAAGAGGAAGTAATCAAGATAATTGCCAGTCTCAAACCATCCAACTGCAAAGGTGACATTTGTCCCGCATCTGTCATCAAAGACGGTGCTAATGAGCTAGCCCCTCTTATCACCTCTCTGATCAACTCCTCCTTCAAAAACTCAGTGGTCCCCAACAACCTTAAAGAAGCGTGGGTTCTACCCCTGCTCAAAAAACCTAACCTAGATCCCAACATCCCCACAAACTACATGCCCATCACCACAGTCCCATTTCTTCTCAAAATCTTGGACAGGGCAGCCTATCTCCAAATACAACAACATTTGGAAGACAACAACCTACTAGGCCTGCGACAATCTGGCTTTAGACCAAGGCACGGGACTGAAACTGCCCTCTTGGATCTAAAAATCCAAATGGATGACGCCAAAGACAAGGGCAAACTGGCCATCTTGCTCTTGTTGGATCTCTCCGCCGCCTTTGATCTGGTTGACCACCAGATCCTCACCCAACACCTCTCTGCGGCTGCTGCATTCTGTCAGAATGCCACTAAGTGGATCCAGTCATTTCTGTCTGACAGGTCGACTAGAGTCTTCGCCTCCACTGCGGCTGCGAACCCTATCCCAATCACATGTGGAGTGTCCCAAGGCTCTTGCATTTCCCCCACACTTCACAACATCTTCACAAAGCTCCTATTTGACCGTCTTGACGATCTGGGTGTCAGCTACACTAATTATGCAGACGACTCCCAGGTCCTCATCACGCTCACTGGTAGCTATGAAGAAGATGTTGCAAAGCTTAATGATATCTACTTAGCGAATCCAAGCCTGGATGGCTACACACAGTCTTTGCCTAAACGACGATAAGACAGAATTGCTTATTGTAGGCTCCCAGGCTCGCCTCAACAAATTGGACCAAAGGTACCAATCCTTTACCATTGATGACAACATCATAAAAGTATCCAAAGAGGTCAAAACACTAGGTGTATACCTCGACTCTACCTTGTCACTAAAGAAACAAATAAACTCTACCATCTCAGCTACCACATACACCAATAAATTGATCAATGCCTGTAGGCCTTTTCTCTCCACCTCTAGTTGCCTCACCCTATCTAGAGTGCTGATTTTGTCTAAATTAGACTATTGCAACACACTCTACTTAGGTACTACCACAAAAAACTTGAACAGGCTCCAGATCCTGCAAAATAATGCACTAAGAAGTGCCCTCAACCTCCCGTGCAAGGCGCACATATCCACGGTTAGCAAAGAAGTCCACTGGCTCCCAATCCGCGATAGAATTAAGCTAAGAACCCTGGTCATCACCCACAAGTGCCTGTCACGTACTGCCCCACGTTACCTTTCAGACAAATTCTCTAGACACTGCCCCATTAGACCCACCAGAACTCCCTACCTGCACCAACTAAAAATCCCTAACTATAACCTAAAAACAGCAGGAGGCTCCAGTTTCCCAGTGCTCGCAGCACAATGTTGGAACACCCTCACTCCTACAATTAGATCGGAAACCGCGTTCTGGCCATTCAGAGCCATGGTAAAATCATGGCTTCTAGCCTAAACATCTAGACTCTCACCGACACGACCAGCCAGCCGTCTCTCTCTACCTGCAGTAATGTTTACTCTATCTACAGCCTACTCAGGACCAACCTGTTACCCGGTCCTCACTCGCCACTGTAACTACTTTGTGTCTATTCTCTGTACATTCTATTCTCTTTATATTCTACTCTTGTATGTAAACATTCAGAGCCTGGACTAATGTATGCTCTGTCTGCTGTATCATGATGTTTGTGTAACGATATGTAACTCTGCTGTGCACATGATTATGCGCCCAGCTACCTGAGGGTTCGGGCGCGCTTTATAAATAAACAAACTAAACTAAACTAAACTAAACTAAACTACGTAGAAATCCGCGACACTTCCACAGTCGTTTGTGAGGTAGGTGCTTTGCAACGATATGCGACTTCCATTCAGAGTCATCGATAGTAAATTTGAAGTGCGCAATGTTGCTGACGGAGTTAGACTTAGCAATGTTTAATGTGATTGGTGGATGGTTGTTTGACTGCTTAGTTGTGTCCAATGAGGGACTGGATTTGCGACTGATGTGGAAAGGGCAGAAGGACTCGGTAAGAGTTACGTGCCGCACGTAGACAACGCTTGTCCGCGGGTAGTGCGTGTCACATACCGGTTTCTACAGCAAATCCAGCATGCAAAGGGGATTGTAGGCATTAGCCAATCAGACGTTCACATTGCTCTTTTGTGTCGAAAGACGGTGCGTATACTGAAGATGGCAGAGGTGGAGAGGGTCAGGGTTTTGGTGCTTGGAGATATTTTTGTCCATGGCTTACAGCACTATGCCGAGAGTAGGCATGTGGCACACCATTTTCGATGTGAGAGGAGTGGAGGTGGTGTGGAGTGCTGAGGGTGATGGCGATGTTGCGTCAATTCTGCAAGTTTGCAGACAAATGCGTACGATGACCTCTCCTCATGCGGTACTTTTGCACTACGGTGCTTGCCATTTGGGGTACGTGAGTTCACGTACTTGGTTGGAAGATTTAAGAGAGTTGGTTCAAGCACTCATGAACATCTTTACAACTGCGAAAGTTATTTTTTCCGGTTTACTCCCTAGAGGAAAATGGGACAACAGGTCTGTTTTCTGTCCAGATCAAAGTATTGGGAGGTGTAACATCAATCGCGGCATGCGTGCTTTCATGTTACGAGCTGGTATGTTTTTCTGCAGCCACGACAACTTTGATCCCAATAATGCGGCTTATTTTGCAGCAGATGGTGTTGCACTGTCTTTTTTTTCGAAATGCCATGTTATTTTGGAATGTACGGCTTGCTTTAGAGAACGTTCTGTAATGGTTGTATGAGGACAAGTAAGAACAAAACATTTAAAAAAAACACACAAAATAACAGGTGTCTGTAAGGCATCTGCCCAAAAATAAAAATAAAACATCTCTTTTCAGAGCCCACCTTCAAGGAGAAAAGGGGATTATTACTTAACTGTACAGTCGTCACGCTCTGCTCCTGTACTTGTCCGCGGACATGGCAGTAGTTTGCAGGCAGCGCATATTACCAACGGGGATTCTGGGGTGGAGACGCATGCAAATGAGAATGAGCGCAGCTAGAGATTGGTCAACACAGTTTAGTAGGTGTGTTCTGAACGGAGAGATTTAGTGAGACCATCCTCTCCCTGACAGGAGACCACTCAGCTATGGCTCTGTGTGCTCGAAAACAGATTGGCCCTCATTACGACCCTGGCGGTAAGTAACATACATTACCGCCATGGCGTAATTAACGTTTCCGTGCTGGGTCGAAGCAGTAAAAAGCGGGACATTACGACCCATCGGGCACGAGCATTGCGCCATGGCGGTAATGTAAACAGCGCCATGGCGTAAATGCCCCCAAAACGGCACCTACCTGCATCGCATGCCGCGTAAGGTGCACTACCGCCATCCCGGCCACCAATCTTAGCACTGACCGTAATTAGCGGTCACCGTAATTAGCGGCCACCGTAATTAGAGGTGACCGCCAGTAAGCGGAACCGGAAGTAGCATCATCGCGGCAGAACGGGAAAGAGCACGGCGGCCATCTTTAAAAACACAATCCATTGTAATCCTCCACTACCACTGCACATCTGACCCCGAGACCTTGCAGAAAGCTAAAGCCACAACCATGCATCCCCACAATGCCAAAAGTTGTTAAAAAAGCCTGCGATCGGCAGCGGCAGGACCGCTTCAACAGGCAGGAACTAACAATGTTGGCTGAAACGCTACAGGAAAAGGCGGACATTGTCTTCTCTGCAGAAATGACAAGACCAGCCATAGCCCGCAAAAAGGCCATATGGGAACTCGTAGCACAACGGGTCAGCGCTGTAGGAACCACCCCACGCACCTCAAAACAGTGCCGCAAAAGTTGGGATGACCTCCGGCTCTGAGTAAGGAGCATACTGTCGGCCAACCGCAACATGGCCATGGCAACTGGCGGAGGAGCAGACTCCCCAATTAAGATGCGGCCATGGGAGGAGATATGTGCCTCGACGATCGGCATGGAGAGCATCGAGGGGGTCGGTGGAATGGAGAGAGGACCCCCGACATCAGGAGACAGAGGTAGGTGCCTCTAATTTAGCCATGCGAAACCCCCTGCATTCCACTTACATGTGCATCACAATGTTGCCCTATAGAGTTAACGCAACACATCAGCAGAAGACCTACACCCTGCACACATGCAGCATACACCCCACAGCAGGCACCCACATTCCTGCATGTTCAACCCACCCAAAAGGGAGACAACCTGTATGTCACAGCCTACAAAGTGCACCATCTATCCATCAAATTCATGGCAGTCATCACAATGCCTGCTCAATGAACGCTGACCCATCAATAACACTTTCCCTCCTCTGCTCCACCACAGGCTCCCAATTGGACACCGGCAGGGACGAGAGTGGCACCACACCTGCCAAGAAGGCCAGGCCAGAGGCAAGAGCCCACCAACCCTCCACCTCTGCTGGAGCCAAAGACCAACCACAGCAGCCAAAATTGCCTGTCGCAAAACAGCCCAGGGCAGAAATGATCCCCGACGCAAGCAGCATGGCACCACCCACAGGAGACACACAACTGCTGCCCACTGAGGGGAATGTGTCTGCGGGGAGAAGTACAATTGGGGAGACTGCTGCCATCGCAGCCTGCTCTGACAGCGATGTGGGGAATGAGAAGGATGACACAGAAGGTCCCCCCACTGCCCACCTTGATTCCCCCCACCTGTCCCTAAGTAGCCTGCACGGAGACGACACACAGGGGCTATCCCCTGAAGAGTCATGGCCAGCCACTCCCAGCCCAGTGGGAGGAGGGGAGGAGGGGAGTAGCCCAATTACCCCGGCAATTGCAACATCCAATGCCCCAGATTTCCAACAGTCGCTGGACCAAATAATGACAAGGCAACAACAACTGTCCTCACTACTCACGCAGCATGTGGCTGATTGTGGAGGTGCCAGTGCACACATGGAAAGATGTGCTGAGACTGTCAAGGCAGCCAATCCGCAAGCAAAGACATATGTGCGGAACTAGCCGCGGTGCGGAATGTGCTCGGTGAGCTTGTACAGACAATAAGGGACACGCGGCGTACCGAGCAGCCCAGTACCTCCTCCGCTGCCAGTTCTGCCGCAACCAGCCCTGTCCGCAGGTCAGCCAGGAACCTGCGGAATACAGGCAGGGGGGCCCCAGGGGCCGGGAGAGGGGGCTGCCAATAGTGGCCGCCCAGTGGACGAATGGAGCATTACCCACTTCATCACGAGCACCATCACACTTTTGCAGGGAGTTCAGGGGGGAGGGGGGAAGGGGGGATTGGGTGTGTTGGGGAGTCCAGGGGGGAGGGGGGATTGGGTATGTTGGGGAGTTCAGGGGGGAGGGGGGATAGGGTGTGTTGGGGAGTTCAGGGGGGAGAGGGGATTGGGTGTGTTGGGGAGTTCAGGGGGGAGGGGGAAGGGGGGATTGGGTGTGTCAAACCTACTCACATTCATAATACACTTTTTCCTTTTGCACAAATCAAATGTGTGGACATTGCTCATTTCGTATGTGTGCTTTATTGGTGTACAGTCCACAGTGTGCATGTCCCAGACACACACAGTGCCCCAAGTGCCGTCTCCATGTTACACACACCAGCCGTGTGTGCTAGACGCATTGGTCAATGATATTTTGACGCATTTCACGCCCCTGCTGTGCATCGCTGCCTCCATGAGGTGCTGCCCCATCCACACCCTCCTCATCCTCATCGTCAGGTGGTTGCAGTTCAGCGTCAGGGGGCAGGGCCACATTTCGTCTGACGCACATATTGTGTGGCATGACACATGCCATGACGATCTTTGCCACCTTCTCATAGCGGAACGGGAGTGCCCCACCAGACCTGCTGAGGCAGCGAAACCGCGCCTTTAATAGGCCAAATGCCTGCTCAATCACCACACGCGTACGTGTATGTGCACGGTTGAAGTCCTCCTCGTGCTGGTTCTGTGGGTTCCGGACTGGTGTAATTAGCCACCTCTTCAGAGGATAGCCTGCATCACCTGTATGTGGGCGAGAATGTATGTGTCAGTCATGACGTCAAACTCAAAACTTGACGTGCCACCATGGCTTGCATCCAACTGTTACTTCGGACCACTTTGAAATGCACTAATTGATTTACACTATGCAACAAGAATATGCTCATGGCTCTTATGGACTGTTGTGCATGCCATCAACCAACGTATGCAGGGGTGTCATGTGCCTCCTTCGTGCGCAGTTATGGTGGACAGGCCTTTCAGTTGATGGTGTTTGGTGACGTGCATGTAGGTGCATTTTGTTGAAGTCATTGTGGTCTGAATTGGTTCAATGCACTTGCAGATGGTTGTGTTATGGTTGGGACACACCTTCATTCACATGGTAGGGCTGCATACATCAGGCCTTAGGTTTACTGGTGTCAGCTGAGGTTTGTGATGCATTAGGGTATGACCTGGCTCCGTTGTCTTTGCTATCACAGCCAGGTGGAGTATGCATTGGTACGTCGTTCGCCTACCCACTTCGCAATTCCATGGTCATGACATTAGACTGACCGAGTAGCCAGGATCTTGGGCCTGCATGTCGCTCCATGTGGCGTGCTATTGTGGAGTTCCTCAGGACCATTGAATCATGGGTTGCTCCGGGGAATCGGGTACAACAATGTGTGAAGATCCTGTTGGAGTCACAGACCATTTGCACGTTGATTGAGTGAAATAGTTTACGGTTGCGGTACAGTGCCTCCATGGCATGTGGGACCACCAATTCCACATGGGTGCAGTCGATGGCACCAATGTAACCAGGTATGCCGACTAGTGCATGGAAACCCACTTTGGTGTTTGCAATATCCTGGGCAGTCCGTGGTAATGAGATGTGGTCATCTGTGTGCTTGAGGAGGGCATCGAGCACTTGGATCAGTGTACGAAAGAATAATGGTTGTGAAATGCCATGCAAGTGCCCCACTGTGTGCTGGTAGGTGCCTGTGGCGAGGAAGTGCTTTACAGACACTACCTTCAGTAGGGGTGGGATGGCGGTTGGTGTTTCTATCATGCTGACGATGTCGTTGTGTGTCATGTCTACGATGGCGGTGATGGTGTCCCGGTCCAAACGGTACAGGGTGTGGATCTGCTCAGCGGTGAGGTTGAATGGACTGGCTCTGATGCGTGGGATTGTGGGCTGCCTGCGTGGTGCCACTGGCTGTGCTGGTGGGGCTTGCTGGCCCTGCCTTGCCCTCCTTCTCCTCCTGCGTCTCCTCTGTGCAGCCTGTTGTTGTTGTTGTTGTTGTTGTTGTTGTTGTAGCACTTGCATTGCTATCAGCAGGACCTCCAGCCCCAACATTGCTAGTCCTATTGGTATCATTGTGGAGTGTGACTGGGTGTGGGAAGGGGTGGGGTGTGCTCTTTTTGTACTTCCGGAGTCTGTATTGCCTCCAGCTGTGCTGAATCTGTGCGCGTGTGGCAGCTGGATTCACTGCACATGGCCATTTACGGTTGGTTTGCGATGGCGTAATTAGCACCATGGCGGTAAGGTACTTAACGGGCTTAGTGATGGCGTTAGGTGCATGTCCGCTTGGGTCGTGATCCGCGCAGCTTTGCGCCATGCCGGTATTTACGGTGTGGCGGGTCGCGTGCGCACGACCTTGTTGCAGTTAGCGGCAGCGTTAACTACGATGCCGCTAATGGCATCGTAGTTAACCATCACGGGTCATGATCGGACCTAGCGGAAAACGATGCCGGTAATCATTTACCACCATCGTTTTTCACTTACCGCCAGGGTTGTAATGAGGGCCATTATCTGGATTTTGGGAGACTCATGGATGCATTGGTTGAAGGTGCATGCAGAAAGTTGACGTCTATCTACAGATAGATTGCCTCATGCGGAAGTGCACTGGCATGGCGTGCGTGGAATGAGATGGCTGGACTTGGTACCTCTCTGTGTTACTTTACTGACACAGCGTCATCCTGAAATACTTATCATTCATTGCAGAGGCAACAGTTTAGGCCACGTGTCTGGAATTTCTTTGCAATTTGCAATGGAGGAAGGACTTGCGCAGATCATGGACATGTTCCCCAATTGCCACATACTTTTTTCCCGTATTGCACAAAGACAAATATGGCTGTGTTCTTCTTCATTTGGTCCACAAATGGAGAAAGCGAGACGCAATGTGAATAAGGCTGTTTGTGCTTTTCAAAGAGATGTTGGCATGTCTCATTCCACAATGAAAACATTTTGTTTCGGAGCTCTTTCATTTTTCGCCGAGATGGCGTCCATCTCACATATGCTGGCAACCAAATTTTTCTTCACAATGTACAAAATGCGTTGCTCCCTTTTTTGGAATCACCCTAACCTATTTGCTATTCCGTTTTTCCCAATGTACAGTTTTTGAAGCAGACACAACACCACCAAAGGCACTTTTGAGAGCCACCACTTACTCGCAGCGAAAAGTCCATTGGTTTTACTCCATATGCACCCTCCATGTCTACGACTGTCCGCAGACCTTTTAAAAAATGCGCGGGGGCCTACAACGGTCACTTGCTAATTCTACTGTTAAACTGAGAAAGGCGGCTCTGAAAAGAGCCATTTGTTTTACATTTCTATTGTTTTCCACTTTCCTGCTTTTGGCCACATGACACACTAGGAGAAGAGGGCAAAGGAGGGTAAGGAAGGGACACCAACCACGGGGATAAGAAGGGGCAGGTGGAGAGAGAAAGCTATAGGGTGATGTTTACTTTGGTAGGAATCAGTTATTCTGATGCTCCGTGACCGTAGCCTCAAAAGCACTTCGAAAACTCTCCCCCCTGCAGAGTACTTCATCGCAATACATACACACTATTGTCACCTTTGAAAGAAAATGGTCAGTAGCATTTTGAATGGCTTGTGAGGCAGCTGAAGGGAGGCGCTCTCCCACAGGAGTGTCTCTTGTGGTGAGAGGATCGGACACGGAGGATGCTGTGGAGGAACTTAATCTACTACGTTCTTCACATGTCACCACTTTGCGAATGTCTGCACTGTGGAACGAAGTTAGGTGGCGCTTCATGGTTGTAGTACCAAAGCTGTACACACCAGGTCTCCCGCGACTCAGAACCCACTGGCACTGGTTACACCTGACCCGGTTCGCACGTGCTTTTGGTACGTTCCCACAAACGGAAAACAAGCGCCACACCCACGACTCCCGGTGAGTGCTTGTAGTGCGCAGTTTCTCCACCTCATTCTCTTCTTCCTCCACTTCCTCGATCTCTACATCCTCACCCGTATATCCCTCTGCAGGCCCTTGGGGAGGTGGTGGTGGTGGAGGGTTTGGGGATGTTGCTGAGGTTAATGAAGCGACAGTAGCCATGGATGGCATAACAATTAGTTTTCCTATTGATCACTACAGCAGTAAAGGCAGCACAACTCAATCTGCTATAGCCAGAAGCACAATGAAGATGCGCTCGGCGGTGTGGCCATTTATAGGGGTGGAGGGATGCGCCTCATCACCATCTTCATCACTGAAAAGCGTTCCAAAAATTGTACACACCATGTCCAGAGGTAAGCTATTGTCTGCGATATGTGAAATGATATTTTTATACCGTACAATTATTTGCCTTTTGTGTATAAGTTCTTTTGTACTGTTGCGGAAGCACACAAACTCCGCAAATTAGTCCACACGCTCAGCGTGGGTGCGGTCACATGATGACGTCCTGAACACATCCGCAACAGAAATGGGTGTCCGCTGGACAGCAAATGCAGAGTAACAAACGTGTGCATGCGTGCAAGTGTCCTACGGACAGTGTTCGGGTTCTCAAACTAATTCAAAGTGTGACACAAGTGAGACGGACAGTTAGGGACAGGCGCGATGTTCGCTGTATTTATGGTTGTACTGTCCATGTGCGTACAAGATATGCTCACTGTACGGACAGGCCCAGTGTCCTTAGGACAACTCCATTTTGTTTGGCTATGACCATGCCGGCCACCGCGCCTGTTCTACGGATGGTACCATCTTGGCTGCGGACGATACGGACATGTATAGTGTCCTTAACACGCTCCCATTTTGCTCATTTGCAGACATCCCGGACATCTGGTGTGTTCTACGAACATGTTTTATGTCGTTTGTAAGCGGTACGGCGAGGTATGATGTCCTTAGGATGCCGCTTTCTGTTTCTTTACGCACAACTTGCACAGATTTGAAGTCTTTTTTTAAAAAAATGTACTACTCACACTCTTTAACTACAACTACTATACATAAACATTCCAAACATGCACACGCACTTCATTCCAAAGAAATACCGGGGGAAGCAGATACTGACACAAATATAGGGGAATTAGGATTCAACACGGGCTGGTTATGAGAGGAGGATTTGTGAGGGGAAGAATGGATGGATGTTTCGTCAAAACGTCTATTTTCTACTTGAAGGTTTGGGGATGGTTCACTAGGGAATGGAGAAGGCGGCAGGTACAGGTGGAACAGTGGTAACGTGCTTTTCCTCTCACACAGTCCTCCACAAATTCCCTTAAACTTTTAAAATTCTCATTCAGTGTCTCCATTTTCAGTTCAATCCTTTTCAGCCTGTCTTCTTCTGTGTCATTTGTTGCCCTTTCTTCTTTTCTTTCCTGGTCTGTAAAAAATAAGTATATATCTATTAAATGTCCATAAAATTCTGCCCATTACTTTGCATACGCAGTGTTATCGCTATCTTCTGACATTTCCCCATGCGGAAAGAACTCTTCTAACTACTCCAGAGTACTTGTCATTTCTGTGTCAAAACAACAAAAAGGCATTATTATTTCTGCACCACATGCCAAAAAAAGTACACACACATATAAAAAAATGACCTTCACTTACTATTTTGATGTTATTTCCCTTCATCCTACTGTGTGCGTCCACTGTCAATCTAGGCTGCAGAGTTTCTGTGAAGTAATTACGATGGAGGCATCCTTTTGTTTGATGGTACCATCCATTTAATTCTACATGGTTATTAAATGCGTTGTTTCCATTTCACACGTTTAGGTTTCCATATTTATTTATTAATACTTATAATGTCTTTGTGTCCTTTTTCTACGTTGAACTTTTTTTTTGTAAGAGAATAGTACATTTTCAGATACCCCCTGCCTCTTTGGGTACTATTGACCTCGTCCTCCCCTGTCCGCAAACAGGCGCTCAGTCCGTCCCTTTCTAATATCTGTATGGTGTATGTTACATGTATATCAAGTACGTCCATTCCACTACATATCTCCCAAAATCACATGATGACAGTGGCCCTCATTACGACCCTGGCGGAAAGTGACTGACCGGACCGCCACAGCGTAAATAGCGTTTCCGCCATTGCACGATGGAGCAAAGTGCGGCCCATTCCGACCCATCGGGCACGAGCACCACGGCATGGCGGAAGTGCAAAGTCCGCGATGGCGCAAATGACCCCAAAACGGCCCACACCGCCGCCGTACGGCGCCCTAGGTGCAATACCGCCACCCATCACAGCGGACACCGCAGTGTGCGCCTACCGGAAAGTACGGTGACCGGAAATATACGGAAACGGAAGTTAAAACATGGGCCCGGAACGGGAAACATCCCGCCGTACACCTATAAAACCACTAAAACCACACAACCACTAAAAACACTACCCAGAGACACACCCCAACCCGTCATCCACCCTAGCGAAACCAAGAAAAATGGGAAAAGTAGCGAAGAAAGCGTGCGACCGCAAGCGGCAGGTCCACTTCTCCCGTGAGGAACTCACCGTGCTAACAGAGACCCTCCAGGAGAATGCTGCCGTCGTCTTCTGCACGCAAATGACCAGGACGGCACTTGCAAACATGAAGGCCGTATGGGCTCTGGTGGCACAGCGGGTAAGTGCGGTGGGGACCGCACCCCGCACCCCACAGCAATGCCGAAAGCGATGGGACGACCTGCGGATACGCGTCCGCAGCATACTCTCTGCCAACCGCAACATTGCCACAGCCACCGGGGGAGGTCCTGAATCACCCATCAAGTTGACCCCCTGGGAAGAAATCTGTGCCTCCACCATCGGAATGGAGAGCATAGAGGGATGGAGAAAGGAGTGCAGACATCCGAAGATTCAGGTAGGTGGGCCAAATAAAACAATGCCAAATCCACAAAGTCCATCCATGTGAAGTACCATGTGTCCACATAGTGCAACAGAAACACATGTCCAGGAGAACGTCCACACACATCGGCCTGATAGCGCACGTTAAAACCCACAATAAATACATAAATAATTAAAAACCCCTAAAAAACGCACTACACGTGCAGCAGGCACACCCTAACTGCAGGCTGCCAAACAACTGCACCCTCACTCCACACACAAATGAAAGCACCTCCAAGGCCCCGACCCAAATCACCCTCAGGTACCACCCCAATGCATGTGATACAATGCCATTCCAATTCCCACAGACCCATCAATAACCCTCGCCCTCCTTTACTCCACCACAGGGTCCGATCCAAACGACGAGCATCAGGACACCCCTACCAGCACACCTGCAAAGAGGGCCAAGACCAACGGCCAAAGACCCTCCACCTCAGCTGCACGCATCAAGACACGGCGGCAGCAGCACAAATCAGGTGGCAGCACAGAGGAGGGAACATCAACAGGCACCCCAGCAGCCAGCATGCCCACACCACCACCACCACAGGTCCCCCCAACGGATGCCACAGAAGGCACTGCCTCTGGTGGCAGCAGCACCATAGGTGACACCCCATTGATGGCAGCATGCTCCGACACAGAAGACGGGGATGTTGAAGTCAGATCCATCCATGACCTGTCCCAATCCCCCTGTCTGTCCCATCCCGTACAACATGAGGATACCACGCAGGGGCACCCACAAGACGACGACTGGCCATCCCCCACAAGCCCTGTGGCAAGGCAACATGAGGACAACAGCCCCTCTGTGACACCCCTGCAAATGGCCATGGCCCAGCAGAGGCAACAGTCCCTCGACCAGTTAATCGTGCAACAGCAGCAACTGGCCACGCTCCTCAAGGACCATGCCGATGAATGTGGGGGCACTAAGGCAGACATAGAAACATCAACTGAGACACTTAGGGCAGAAATGGAGAGAGGTACAGAGACACTAAGGGCACAAATGGAGAGTAGCACCGAGAGCCTGAGAGTCCAAATGGAGAGAAGCACCGAGAGCCTGAGGGGGGAACTGCATGCGACGTCCAAGGACGTATGTGCCGAACTTGCCGCAGTGCGCCGTGTGCTCACTGAGCTCTCGCAAACCCTTAGGGACATGCATGGACGTGAGCAGGCAGAGACATCATCCGTTGCAAGTTCCGTCCAGGGCAGCCCCCAACGTAGATCTGGGAGGAACCTGCGCTCCACAGGCAGGGGTGCCCCTGATACCCGCAGAGGGGGCTTGCAATAGCGACTGCCCACTGACAATGAGCATCTTTGGACACTGGTGTTCGGGGGGGAGGTAGGAGGATGGAGGGGGTGTGTTGGGCTCACTTGGGTGGCGGGTCGATAGGGTGTTCAACATGATATCACATATGCCATAAACAGTGCACGATCAACCAATGAGATGTGTGGACATTGATCTTTGTGTACTAGGCCATCATAGGCGTACAGTCCATATTGTGCATGTCCCAGACACACACAGTGCCACGAGTCCCGTGTCCATGTATCAGCCACCAGGCGTGAGTGCTAGAAGCATACATCAATGAGATGCTGACGAATGTCACGGCCCTCCGGTGCCTCGCAGACTCCTTGAGGTGCTGCCACATCCCCACCCTCATCATGACCATCATCAGGTGCTTGCAGTTCTGCGTCAGGGGGCATGGGCACATTTCTACGTACGCACATGTTGTGGAGCATGACACATGCCATCACCATCTTTGCAACCTTCTCATGGCGGTACAGGAGTGCCCCGCCAGACCTGCTGAGGCAGCGGAAACGACCCTTCAGTAGGCCGAATGCCTGTTCAATGACTACACGGGTACGTGAGTGGGCATGGTTGTAGTCCTCCTCATGCTGGTCCCGTGGGTTCCGGACTGGTGTGAGGAGCCATCTCTTCAGTGGATATCCAGCATCACCTGTATGTGGACGATAAACGTATGATGTGGAATGCCATTGCTACGTACGCACACCCCCCCCCCTTCCTGCCAGGTCATTGCCGAATCACATACCCCACATTATCATGCATGTAATGTGACTCACCGAGTAGCCAGGATCTGTTCCCTGCGTGTCGCTCCATGTAGCGTGGTATTGTAGAGTTCCTCAAGACCATAGAATCATGGGTTGATCCAGGGAATCTGGCACAACAATGTGTAATGATCCTGTTGGAGTCACACACCATTTGTACATTCAGAGAATGAAATTGTTTTCGGTTGCGGTACTGGGCCTCCATGGCATGTGGGACGACCAATTCCACATTGGTGCAGTCGATGGCACCAATGCAACCCGGTATGCCGGCAAGTGCATGGAATCCCACTTTTGTGTTGGTAATTTCCTGCTCCGAGCGTGGTAGGGAGATGTAGTCGTCTGCGTGCTGCAGGAGGGCATCGAGCACTTGCAATAGTGTCCGTGAGAACAGTGGCTGAGAAATGCCATGCAACTGTCCGACTGTGTGCTGGTAGGTGCCTGTGGCCAGGAAGTGGAGTACAGACACCACCTTCAGTAGGGGTGGGATGGCGGTTGGGCTATCTATCATGCTGACAAGGTCAGCCTGTGTCATGTCCACAATGGCGGCTATGGTGTCCCGGTCCAGACGGTAGAGGGTGTGGATCTGCTCATCAGTGAGGTTGAACGGATGTGCTCGGAGGCGTGGGATTGCGGGCTGCCTGCGTGGTGGTAGTGGCTGTGCTGGCGGCCCTTGCTGGCCCTGCCTTGCCCTCTTCCTCCTCCTGCGTCTCCTCCGTGCGGCCGGTTGTAGTTGGTGTTCGTCTTCTTCCTGGAGTTGGAGTACTTGCAGTGCTATCATGTCCCCCAGGGCCAACATCGCGAGTCCTGCCGGTAGCATTTCGGTGTGGTTGTGGGAGGAGACTGGGTGTGCAAATTATGTGTTTTCAGGCTGTATGGCCTCCACCTGTGGTGATTCATTCCACCTGTGCAAACTGCTCTCCCCTTTGGCCGAGCACGTCCCGCACACAACGCTGCAATTCGGGGAATGGCATCTTGCTATTGCAATCATGTATTTGTACCCGATGGCCGTGTAACATTGGTTGATATGTTCATTCTGCTGTGGTCCCATTGTTTCACATTCTATCTGTGCAGTCGCGAACAGACTTGTGAAGGGTCAGTGGAACGTAGTACTCGAGTAACGGTGGACCCTCATGCATCACTGTACCGAGTTGCAACGACGGGCGGGGCGTCCCATTTGTGGGTGAAGGCAGTTGCCATTTTCACACACAGCCGCACTCGATGGATTAATTAGTGATTCCAAACGGCCACAGATGCCTCTTCGACGTGATGTTGCAAATGAGGAATTCGAAGGGCGGCGCTTTCGGTTTTCAGCTAGCGGCGAGGAAATGCCCACAGGTCTGACTGCAAATATAACGTACTATTGTTCAATGTCCTTGGGACAGGGGCCATGGCGAGGAAGCAATGATTGATATGAATAGTTTGGGATGCGCAATAGCGACGTGGGCGATGAGGCCGGACGTTCCCAAATACATGTTACTTCACAACACTGGAATTACGGGCTGGGGCACTGTGGATTTTGCAGGCTGCATAACGCACAGACTCAATGGATATTTCTAATGTTATGTGAGTAAATGTTCTGGCGTTTTTATACCGGGATGAGGGAATGATGAATGGATGCATGGGCAGATGATTTGATACAGAGTTTGCCATGTTCAGGGCTTCTTGGAATCTATCCGCCTCCCACGCGCTATGTGATGCAGGGCTGCCATAGTGGGACCATCGTCTATCTGGCCTTGTTGAGCCCTCCCTGTCTCGACGCGCCCTCAGACACTTGTGTCCATGCACGTTACCAATCCCATCTGATGGATTCTGTTTTGACAGACGCATGCACAGGTACACTCGTTTGTGATGGTGTTTACACCTCGATATAGATAGTTATGAGTCGCAAGTGGTTTTTGGGTGGTGATGAACCTTTGGAGTGGGCTAGCATGCATATGGCTGTGGATTTAGTGTGATCATTGAAGTGAGTTGTTGGAATGTAGTTCTGATGGCCATTCTGTTCTTTTTCTTTTCTTTTGGTTGACAGGTATCTCCTCCCCTTTTGCCACTGCCATCTGTATGCCACTCCTGCAGATGGGTTTTACTCCCGACACCTGCTGCTTCGTGTTAATCAGTGGAGCAGCATTACGATCTTATGGGACGATCGCCAATGGGCCACATGCCCTTACGCAGTACTGGTGGCTCGGAGCAACATTTCGGCCTTTCAGCTGGACTAGTGCCTCCCCATTGGGACGGCCCTGCGGTTCTGTGCGCTTCCATGTTGCCTTTTCGTACGTGAATGTGGCTCTGTGTACCATGATGGAACAGGGCGTCACACAAGTAGTGGCTGGTCATTTCTTGCGGATGCAGCCCACAATGGTGAAATGTGT
Organism: Ambystoma mexicanum; assembly: GCF_040938575.1. Classification (NCBI taxonomy): domain Eukaryota; kingdom Metazoa; phylum Chordata; class Amphibia; order Caudata; family Ambystomatidae; genus Ambystoma; species Ambystoma mexicanum. The sequence continues at coordinate 301,785,518 of NC_090935.1, read as the reverse complement.
TTTGGAGTTCATGGCCTGATGGCTGTATGGGCTTGGTGATTTTGTTGTGCATTAAATTTCTATTCTGATTTGGCCCGTGTAGCGTTCTTCTTTGCAAGTGATGTGGCATATTCCTATTTGGGGAGCGATGTATTGTGAGGAGATCTGCATTGGGTTCCAGCTTCGGAGTTTAGTTGCGTGGTACTGTACTGGGCGCGTTTGCCTACGAAGCCCGTGAGGTCAGGGATGGGGGCTGCCAATATGACTGTTTGAATGTTGTCATGCTCAGGGGCGGGGGATTGGGTTTTGTGTAACAGATGCCGGTCAGCCAGGTGGACTGGTGGAATGATGTGATTTTAGGAATATTGCTGGTCACAGGTGCCTGTGTTTGCGTGCGTTTCTTGGTGGGGGACTGTGGTCATGTCCATTGGGATGGCTTCTGTATTCGTGCCATCTGTGCCCTGCAGCTCCCATTGGCCCCTCTTGTGTTTCATTTGTTCGTTGGCATGCATGGGTGACTTGTACATTTCACTGGTTGCATTGTGACTTCATTGCACCTACGGGGAGTTGTACTTTGTGGGCAGGGAGCGGTGTACAGGCACTCAGTGGGGCCGTTTACGGTTGATTCGCGATGCCGTACTTCTCACCATGGCGGAATGGTACATTCCGCCATGCTTGATGGCGTTAGGTACATGTCCGCTAGGGTCGGAATTGGCGTACCCTTGCGCCATGGTGGTGTTTACGGTTTGGCATGGCGCGCGCGCGCGTGCTTGGTGCAGTTAGCGTTGACGTTCACTACGGTGTCGCTAATGGCTTCGTACTTTGCGGTGACGGGTCATAGTCGCACCGAGCGCTATTCGATGGCGGTATTGCATTTCCGCCATTGTTTTTCGATTTCCGCCAGGGTCGTAATGAGGGCCAGTGTATATTCAGCACATCAACTTCATTAACACAATGTTATGATTAAGTTCCCCTTCCAAAAACCTGTACAATTCACTACAAAAAAAACTTTGTTAAGGGGACGTTATGGTTATTAAGTTATGGTTTTGTTATGTTTGGTTTGTTTTCATTCTCTGCCATACATATATATGTCCATTCAGTAAAAAAACTTTGTTAAAGGGATGTTACACTTCATATTGAAACCAAAAACACTGCACATTCCCCAATTATGCTAAGCTAAGCTAAGCAACCATAACTTGCACCACCTACATGCATTGCTAAGCCTAACACCCAGGACATCAAAGATGACATCACAAATGTCATTGATGACATCACTGATGACATCACATGTGAATTTACTTTTCACGCTGCACCTCCACTAGTGTTTGTCATTAGAATATTGGCCAAAAGATGTAACACATCATTGTAGAACTATCATATGCCAAATAGTTCACTAAGCAATGCATTGCTAAAAAAATCCATTGAAATAGTTTGTTCTTCCATTAGATGCACGCCCTCAAAAAGAAACGTAGCCATTGTCTGCAACATGTGCTACTAAGGTGCCATATTCTAAATCATCCCATGTCCACTACTACATTGATATATGCTTCCATTGCAGATTTTTGTACACTGTGCTACTTAAACATCTACGAATGCTTCCCTTACTGCATAGTTGTACTATTACTCACAAAACACAAAGAGCCCACAATGTATACCAATAGAAGCATATACACAGACCGTAACGTAAGCAAAAAAACCTGTTGTATTACCAGAAACTATTCATAACCGTCCTCATTACCTTCCTGCACAGAAAAAATTGCTGTGTTTCAGGATTCCTTCTTATCCTATGTATATGTAGGATATGATGTAATTGTACCCTAAGGAAAGCATTTTAGGAACATATGAGAAGGGTTACGACGACAAATATAGCACTTTTTACCTTTTTATTTCCTGACTGATAGTGAAGAAAGGCACCTGGCTTCGATATGTCAGTAAATAAAAATTGAGGGAGGTACACATGTGATGTCATCAGTGATGTCATCAGTGATGTCATCAATGACCTTTGTGATGTCATCTTTGATGTCCTGGGTGTTAGGCCTAGCAATGCACGTATGTGGTGCGAGTTATGGTTGCTTAGCTTAGCATAATTGGGGAATGTGCAATGTTTTTTGGTTTCAATGTGAAGTGTAACATCCCTTTAACAAAGATTTTTTACTGAATGTACATATATATGTATGGCAGAGAACGAAAACAAAGGGGCTAAACATGTGATGTCATCAGTGATGTCATCAATGACATTTGTGATGCCATTGTTCATGTTCTGGGTGTTAGTATTAGCAGTGCACAATGGTGATGGCAGGTATGGTGGCTTAGTTTACCATAACTGGCGAATTTCAGGGTTTTTTTGGTTTTAATTTGAACTATAATGGGGAGGTGGAAAAGTTTTTTTTAGCGAAGTGCACAGGTTTTTGGTAGGGCAACTTAACCAAAACGTCCCCTTAAAAAAGTTTTTTTGTAGTGAATATATATATATATATTTTCAATAATTATTCAATTTTTAACCACTCATTAATCACTTTGTTGTTCTTATAATTACATTTCTACATCTTGCTGTTATTTTCAAGTATTCCATTTCAACTCAATTAATCCCATGAGGGCACAGCCACCTCTTATTCATTTGTCTGTTCACCATCTGGCACTTCGCTGCCATGTGCTTTTCTAACATCAGAGAGGTGTATCCAATATTTCAGGCCCTTAACCTTCACTGTGGAAGGTGTGCAATATATCACCTCGTAAGGTCCGTGAAATCTTGGAGAATTCTATCTCCTCACAAAATTCTGCATGTATACCAACTCCCGAGGCATTAATTGTGTCATGGACTGTCTGTTGCTGCAGTGCTTGTTTCAGTTTCGCTTTCCCTAGTGAAGGGTGGGGCCACTTGCTTAGCTATGCTAGTCACTGCTCGTGAAAGCTGTGTTAGGTACTCCTTAAATTCCTCCCCCAGGAGTGTGGCAGTCTGATGATCATCTGATACTCTTCTTATTGGGGACAGCAGGGTTTGTATGCATCATCCTGTTACTATTTCGTGTGGGGACAATTGGTGGTCCTTGCTTGGTTGTGTTCGTAATTGAAATTATGCTAAGGGCAGGCAATACAACCAATTCTTTTTGAGGGTGTGGCATAACTTCGACAGTGTGCTTTTAAGAAGGCCGTTGATTTTCTCGACCATTCCATTCGCTTGCTGGTGGTAAATGGAACTGAGCTTGTGCTTAATTCGTAGGAGGGACTTTACTTCTTTAAAGAGGTTGTTAACAAAGTGTGTTCCGTTGTCTGAGCATATGACATCACAAATGCCCCAATGCGGAAACACTTCTCCTACCAAAAGATTTGCTGTGCATTTCGCATCTGGGTGTGCACAGTGTCCTGCTTCCACCCAGCCTGAAAAGGGGCAGACCACCACTATTAAGTATTTTGCTCCATTGCACCTTTCTTCCATGTCTGCTTAATCAATGTGCAGCTCACGGAATGCTCTGATGGGATGGGGTAGTGTCCCTCATAGTGTCCTGAGGGTCATTCCAGAGATGTATGTCTGGCAAGTTATACATTCAACTGTCATTTTTGTGAGGTGTTTCTGGAGATTTGGGATAAATAAGTCCTCCTGGATGTCAGCAGCTATGCGTTATTTTGTTGTATGTGCTGGAAAATGTAGTTGTTGGAATGCGGGCTGTAATAATTCCACGGGCATAACTACCTTTCCCGTTGCCTCTTGTCACCAAAGAAGATCAGTGGGTGACTGTGATCAACCTCTCTTGGCCCACAATTCTTGTTCCACACTTGGAGCCCTTTTCTGTAACTCAATCACTTGTGTGATGGGCAGTGAATTATATCCACTTTCTTTTTCATCGTGTGTGCTACCATTCAGCAAATACTATGTTGGGTGGGTTTTTTAGAAATATGCTGCCTGGTTTGCAGCAGCATCTACCACTGCGTTTCCAAGTGACATTACATCAGTGCTATTGGTATGGGCTGCCATGTGCTTTTCTAACATCAGAGAGGTGTAGCCAATATTTCAGGCCCTTAACCTTCACTGTGGAAGGTGTGCAATATATCACCTCGTAAGGTCCGTGAAATCTTGGAGAATTCTATCTCCTCACAAAATTCTGCATGTATACCAACTCCCGAGGCATTAATTGTGTCATGGACTGTCTGTTGCTGCAGTGCTTGTTTCAGTTTCGCTTTCCCTAGTGAAGGGTGGGGCCACTTGCTTAGCTATGCTCGTCACTGCTCGTGAAAGCTGTGTTAGGTACTCCTTAAATTCCTCCCCGAGGAGTGTGGCAGTCTGATGATCATCTGATACTCTTCTTATTGGGGACAGCAGGGTTTGTATGCATCATCCTGTTACTATTTCGTGTGGGGACAATTGGTGGTCCTTGCTTGGTGATGGGCAGTGAATTATATCCACTTTCTTTTTCATCGTGTGTGCTACCATTCAGCAAATACTATGTTGGGTGGGTTTTTTAGAAATATGCTGCCTGGTTTGCAGCAGCATCTACCACTGCGTTTCCAAGTGACATTACATCAGTGCTATTGGTATGGGCTTGGAATTTTACCAAAGCCACTATGAATGGTTCTGCTAGAGCTTTTATCAGTTCATTTAAGAGTTCTGCATGTTGTACTGGGGACCCGTCTGCCCTTCTGAAACCTCTTCTCCTCCACCGGGATAATCCAGCATGTACCGTTGTGGTTACATATGCTGAATCCGAATAAATGGTAACTGCACATCCTTTGGCTGCATGCAATGTTTCAATTAGTGCTATTAGCTCTGCTGCTTGGGCTGAATAGTGCATTGGTAGTCGTTTTTGTTCGATTATTACATACTTCCCTTCCTCCAATCTTACTACCGCTGCACCCACATGCTTCTCCCCTGTCTCTGAGCAAATAGATGCTGACCCATTCACAAAATACACTTCACCTTCATCTAAGGTGTTCTCATTTGCTTTGGGAATGTCATCTACATCCCCTTCGTATGTGGCACAATCATGATTTTGCATGTCTTCCACTGTGCATGGCTCAATGAGGAATCTGGCTGGATTTACAGGCTCTTTGTGTCGTGAGTGTAGATTTCGATCATTCAAGAATTGCAAACAAGGGGGGGCTCAACAAACAGTGTGACCGAGCAACACATCACTATGGTGGTGCTTTTTTCAATTGCGAAGGCGGTAGCTGTGAGAGCTTGTTCACACACAAAGTGCCCTTGCATCATGGAATAAAGAGTGCCGCTGCAATAGGACAGTGGCTTGTTGCCCAAGGATGTCCTTTGTGTTAACACAGCTGTTATGAGTGTCCCATTGCAGTGTGAAAAGTGATAGAATTCTTGTTCATAATCTGGGCTCGCTAGAATGGGAGCTGTTGTAACGCTCACCTGATTCCCGCAGAGGCGCCGGTCTTGACTGGGTGAATGCCGTATCTTCAAAGGTGATGTGTAACACACGGTTGGCTCTTTGGGCTGGACCTCTGTGCACTGTATGTCTGACTCGAAGAGTAAGATGTCTGCAGATAGAAAATATGGGATTAATGAACTGGGGTTATTGGGTGCCTCTCTCCTCTTCCCTTTCTCTTCTCCTGTAGAACCCCAAAGGTTAACACCCTCACCTTAGGTAAGTGAACGCCGGGCTCTCCATCTGCCTCGGGGCAGGGTGACGTAACCAGTTTCTTCACTGGATAAGGGTGCAGGCCTCTTGACCTCAGAGGACTGCTGTCCGTCGTTAACTGCACGAACGGTACGTTCTGGGCACTTCAAATGTCTTAAAAGTCTTTTGTAATGATATCTCTTGTTTTGCAGGGTTCCGGCGATGGCGGATGGCGGGCTGATGAGAGTTGAGGATCGAACCCGCGTGAGGAATAGAAGCGCCTGGAAGCACGTAAGTAAGCGCTTGCAGCCTGCTTCACGATGCGCACTAACTCTCCCTTTTATCTTGCAGGTACAAGTTCGGAGCTTTAGAGAAGCTGAAGGGTGCTGGAATACCCACTGGATTCGGCGTGGGAAGGAGTAATGGCACGTGAGTAATAAAGTTGCCCAATGTCTTTAAACGCACCTTCTTTTGTCTTTCAGATGCGGGATGCAGCGCCGAAGGCCTCCGGAGCGTGCGAAGAGCTGGTAAGCTTTTCTCTTTCAGATGCCGAATGCAGTGCGAAGACCTCCGGAGCATGCGAAGAGTAGGTAAGCCTTTGTCTTTCAGATGCCGGAATGCAGCGCGAGGCGTTGGTGACAGCCGATGGACCAGGTAAGAGATGCGCTGCCACTGAAGACCGTAGTGCTAACCTGTTCTTTCTTTGTCTTTACAGGTGCTGCTGAAGACTGGATTCCAGGATGGTAAGCCTTTGTTCCCTTAGGCCCAGGATCAGAAGCAGAAGGCACGATGAGCGTTCTGCTGCAGAGAATGCAGAATAACGCAAAGCAAGATTCATCCATCGGGTGTGGTTTAAATAGCCTCCTGTAGTGCTTAGGTGTCTCCTTCCACAGCCACGCCTAGGTAAGAAAAGAGTTCCTGCTTTCCAGAAGAGTTCCAGTGTTCTGAACCTAGGGAGTGGCTCCTGCCCCACCCAACAGGAAAAGTAGTCCCAAACAGAAGAGAATCAGGGGTTCAACTGGCAGGTAAGTAAGCAGCATGGTCTGCTGCAGGTAAGTCCACCCAAGCATTATGAGCCCGGCGCTTCCAGCGCTGGGACTGGGCATCTTTATGAGCCTGGTGCCACTGGCGCCAGGACAGGGTCCAAAAGGTCCCAATTGGGACTGGCTGGCACTCGGAACCGGGGTTATGGGTCTGCTTCCAAGGGAGTCGGGCAAGTCCTGATCTTTTGGAAGCAGAGATCATGACAGTTGTAGAAATAAGTTATTTTAGTGTTGTAAAGGCAGTGGGCATCTCTTGAGTCCATGTGATAGCTGTACTTTCCTTTTGTGCCTCCTTTAGTGCTTGTAGTAGGGGCCTCATGTATGCTGCATAATCGAATATCCAAGCTCAGCAATAATTACATATGCCAAGAAACCTTTGCATGTCCTTCACTGTCTTGGGCCTGGCTGCAGCCCGTATTGCTGCTGCCTTATCTGGGATTATTTCTTTGCCATCTATGGATATTAGTTGTCCCAGATACAATGCTTCTGCTAGACAGTACTGCAACTTTCCTCAAACCCACCTTGTATCCTTTGTGTGCCAACAAATTCAGTAATGTTATAGAGTCTGCTCTGCACTGTTCCTCACTTTCACAGCAAATCAAAAGGTCATCTACGTTTTGTATCACTGTGCTTTTTACATCAATATTACCAAGATCTTCATGCAATATTCTGTTAAAATACTTTGGCTTTCACAGTATCCCTGTGGTAATCTGCAGTGTTCGTATCTTTTCCCTCCCAGGGTGAATGCAGTCAGGTATTGTGAACGTGGATGGAGTGGCACCGAGAAAAAAGCATTTTTCAAGTCTACCACTGTGAAGTGCGTGGCTGCCTTTGGGATGCTGCACAAAATGGATGCGGGTATTGGGACAAGGGGGAACCCCTTCTGTATGACATTATTAAGTGGGTGCAAATCCTGCACCATCCTCCAAGCCCCTCCCTTTGCTTTCTTAATCGGATAAATCGCAGTGTTGCAAGGGGAGTTTGATGGCACAATGATGCCCTGTTGTAATAGTGCATGTATTGTTTCTATTATTCCCTCCTCTGCTTCGTTTGACAGAGGATATTGTCTCACCCGGGGTAGCACTGCACCAGGTTTAAGCTTACTTTTTACTGGGGTTACCTATTGCAAGATCCCTACATTGTGGGGGTTGGTGGTACATAAATTGGTGGGTGAGAAAGAAGTTTGCAGCCTGGCAAAGCTCTCCCTTGGCGATTCCTCTGTAATATTTTGGTGTTGTATGGTTGGTTGTCTAGCAGAGGTTGTTCCCTAAATGTGTGGCTGCCACACATACAAATTGTAGAAGTGGATGAGAAATGGGAATAGTCCTCTTATGCTCCAACTATTAAGTTCAAAGTTGCTTGTGATTATTTGGTGATTCAAAGAACAATTAGCACGCATACACAAATTTCAGTTTTCAAGAAATATTCTTTTCTGATTTAATTATTATTTGGATGGTGTAACTTTCCACCTTCTATTGGTTGATAATTCAACAATAAACAATGGTAGTTATCACAGTTTTTCTCATATGTATCTATGAGTAACATTATTTTCCAAGCCTCTCAACACGTGTTTACCCATTTTTGTTAGCAATGGTTCATCAGGAGAGAATAATTATCCAGTTTTCACAATGCCTGTGATGTCTTGCTTCTATTCAAATTTATTTACAAAATGTCCCTGTTGGGAAACTCCTTAGGTCAGCCAAAGTAAGTTCTTAAGCTGTCTCAATACAAGCTGGTGTCCCAGAAGGTGGAGGAAGAAAAGTTTGAAAATGTTTGGTTCTAAAGTGATCTGGAGTCTATCTGGGAAGCTTCTGAAGAACAGTTTGAGAAAGAAGTTTGCAGCCTGGCAAAGCTCTCCCTTTGCGATTCTGATCATTCCGTGGCTATCCACGACTATGGAAACCCCATCAGAAACCTATCCTTGGTGTGCCTCCTCACCCTGATCTCCTTCAATAGCAGGAGCATCCTCCTACCCTCACACCTACCTAATAGCAACAACCTACAACCCTGCATGCCCATGAGACATATAACCATGGCAAAACACCTTATTTATTTTATTGTATTTTCTTTTTCATTTGTTACACGCCCAGGCCCTGGGGTATCACAGGTTGGTAACAGACAGCTTTGGCATTAGTCATACATTTGTACAGCATACAGAAGTTATTTACAAACAGAAGATCATACAATACACTCATGAGCATTATTTACAAGTTAAGTTCAACAGGTGGGCGTTATACTAATATTGGTTAAAAAAACGTTATATTAATATTGGTTAAATAACCAGGTTTTTAGCCATTTTTTAAAACCGGGGGAAGAAGTCTCTTTTTTGATGTTGATGTGGAGGGAGTTCCAGTGTTTAGGGGCTAGGACATGGAAGCTACTGCTCCCCACTCTGGTATTTTTGTAGCGGGGTGACACTAAGAGTTGATTGTCATTGGATCTCAGTGTTCTGGTGGTTTCTTTTTCTGTAATGCGTTGTTGAGGTAGCTTGGGGCTTTTTTGGCAAGACATTTGTGCGCGATGCAGAGTGTTTTAAAGATAATTCTAGCTTTGATGGGTAACCAGTGGGCATACTTCCTGATCTTAGAAATGGGATCAAACTTTTTTATCCATAAGCTGCCCTTAAAACTTTGTTTTGCATGAGTTGAAATTTACTGAGGTTGGTATTGGAGATCCCTAGCAGTAACACATTGCAGTGGTCCAACTTGGATAAGGCCAAGGTGAGGCCATTGGGAGGAGTCAGAAATTGTCGACTTAGTGCGATAATTTTGGAAGTATAAGCCGTGGAGGGGATGATGAGAGCGTACTAATATGTTTGGTCATAGTGAGGTTAGCGTCTCGGTATACGCCTAATGTCTTTACTTGCTTGAGTACTGGGATCAGGGTGCCATCGATATTAATAGAGGAGTCGTCTGAATGGAGGGCAGCTATTTTAGATGGGGAACCCACAATGAGAACTTCTGTCTTCTCACCATTGAGGCAGAGACTATTCAACGCCATCCAGTTTTGGATGATGGCGAATATTTTATTAATGGTCAAAGTGTCCTGGTCATAGTTCCCTGAGATGGGTATGAGGATCTGAGTGTCATCTGCAAAGTTGGTGTAGATGACACCCATATCGTCTAGAAGAGGAGCTTTGTGTAGGCATTATAGAGTGTTGGAGAGAGGCATGAGCCTTGGGGACTCCGAAGGGCACTGGGATGGGATCAGCAGCTTCTTTGTCTCTGGGAACTCTAAAGGTGCGTTCAACAAGAAAGGACTTCACCCACATAGTGGCATTTTTAGAGAAGTTGAAATCATTGGCTAGTAAGGTGCACAGTTTGTCGTGGTCCACAAGGTCAAATGCTGCGGAAAGGTCTTGACCCTGATCACCACATCACACCTACAAGCTTCCTGCCACCCTTGAACCTACCTACGCTGATAAAGCCGTCTTCTTTCCTGCCACCCTTGAAGCCGCTGCATATAACACATCTGACCAGAACCCACACACTGCCCACAGGAACTACCACAAATTATTACTCATCGATAATTCAGGGCCCACCACTTGACATACCTCAACCCACAAAGACCTCTAATATTCTGTCTAATACCCACACCGCACTGATGCCCAATTGTACATGCCCTTCTGCAATCCGAAACGCAAGGCTTGGTAAAAGACTTGGTGAATCCTACAAGATACCTTCTGTCCCATTGTCCACAAACAATCCTCCACCGCGGTCACCTAAAACAAAACCTCCACAGACATCCAAAACAAAACTTAAACTCTTGAAGAAGACTAGACTGGCCTCACCCTACTCTCTGCCCACAACAAAAACCCTAATACCATCCTAGGTGCCTTGATCAATGCCAGGTCCATAGTCGCCCACACAGTGGATATTGCTGATTTTATCCTAGAAAATAATCTGGATTTCCTCTTAACTGCAGCTCTACCATCACTTCCATTGAGCCTCAACCTTGGGTGGCCCACTTTGCCCTCTCATTTAACCTTCAAGATCGCATCCCTCCTAATACTGACCACCTCATTGCCCCATCCATGCCTACCAGAAACAAAAAGAATATTACTGTAGATAAACTCTTGCCACTCCTCCAACCTCTACTTGAGTCCCCCTGTGCCGCTTCTGATCCATCATATTTGGTGGACCTTTATAACAAAACCCTGACTATGGCGCTAGACAACATTGACCATTTAAAAATGTACAAAAGCAAACCTAAAGCACACCTCAACTCGTGGTTCACCCCAAAATTAAAAGCCCTAATAAATGAAAAAGAAAATGCAAAACTTCCTGGAGAAATAACCCTTCCACAGTCAATAAAGACATATTGCTGAATATCTCAGCCAGATATAAAGAAGAAATTCTGATAGCTAAAAGAGAAACCTATAGTAACAGGATTGAATAGGCTAGTTCAAGCTCCAGAGAATTATTTACTATCTTAAGAGAGCTTGAATCTCCCATCCCTTCAACTGACAACTGTATCAAGGACAAGACCTGGTGCACCAAAATTTTAGAAGTCTTAACTAATAAAATCAATCAGCTTCAAAAGATAATAGCAGCTAAAAAAGTCCCTGATTCCACAGCAGACCACGTTCAGACCTACTCCCATCTTGCCGAAACCTCCACAACGATAGATAGAAGAATTTGCTGCAGTATCCACCCAAGAAGTAATTAACATTATTTCCTCATTGAAACCCCCTAATTGCCAAGGTGACTCATGTCCAGCCTCGGTCATCAAAGACACAGCCAAAGAATTGTCCCCCTTTATAACCACCCTCATCAATGCCTCCTTTCGCACAGGCACCGTCCCAACTAACTTGAAGAACTCATGGGTACTCCCATTACTAAAAAAAAGACACTCAACCCTAGCATCCCCACTAATTTCCGTCCTATCACTACGGTACCTTTTCTCCTTAAAATCATTGACAAGCCTGCCTATAACCGAATTCAAACTTACTTCGAGGCCCATAAGCTACTTGGAATCTGGATTCAGGCCCCAACATGGGACAGAAACTGCCCTGATCGATCTAAAGATCCAGATCGATGACCTGAAGGACAAAGGGAAAACCGCTCTCTTACTCTTGTTGGACTACTCAGCCGCCTTTGATTTGGTTGATCATAAGGTGCCTTGTAGACAATTATCTACTGCGGCTCACTTTTCAACTGAAGTAACAGCATGGATCCAATATTTCCTCAACAAAAGATCCATGAGAGTGTTCTCTGCCTCTGTAGCAGCTGACCGCATCCCCATCACCTGTGGTGTTCCACAAGGTTCATGTGTATCCCCTACCGTGTGCAATATGTTCACCAAACCTCTGTTTGATGATGTGGACCACCTGGGTGTCACCTACACTAACTATGCAACTAACTCCCAGATCCTCCTGCCCCTGGCAGGAGACTATGATACAGACCTTGCCCTTGTTAAGAAAAATGTATCTCATCATACAGGCTTGGATGGCCACTCACGGCCTCTGCCTGAATGATGAGAAGACCGAGTTACTTCTGTTCGCCTCCCCTACCAACATGAAGAAATTGAGCAACCTATACCGATCTTTCAACATTGATGGTAATGATATAAAGGTAGCCAATGAGGTTAAAACACTGGGTTTTTACCTAGACTCCTCCCTATGTCTACGCAGACAGGTTAGTGTAACTGATTTAACCAAACCACTGCATATACTTGCAAGCTTATCCACTCTTGCAAACCCTTTCTCTCCCCGGAAAGTTGTATGACCCTAGCGCGTACGCTGGCTTTATCTAAAGTTGACTACTGCAATGCCCTTTATTTAGGAACAACTAAATCCATTATCAACAAACTTCAAATATTGCAGAATAATGCCCTCAGAACTGCCTTGGGCATCCCCAGATGGCAACATATCTCAACAACTAGACGGAACAACAACTGGCTCTCTATCCAAGAAAGAATCCAGTTCAAAACAGCCTCTCTTACCTATAAATGCCTTAATAATGCTGCACCTCGATACTTGGCAGAAAATGTATCGAAAACAACCCCACCAGACCAACCAGGATGACCAACACCAGCGCCTTAGGGTACCGAGATATAAAGCTAAAAGAGCGGGGGTAGCAGCTTCCCAGTGATGGCTGCCCAACTCTGGAACTCCCTCCCTCCTACACCACGTACAGACCAATCCTTCTGCAAAAGACACCAAACGTTGGCTGATCTCCAAATACACACCTGTTTAGACCCTACCTCCTTCCCATATGTATATATCTCCCCCTTGTGGCTTGGTAATACAGTATAGTAGCCTTATACTGTACTACCTTGCCCCTTCATGTATATACCTTGCTTCTCGCTTAAAGTGTGTAACTGTATTCTTGACACACTCCTCTATATGTAATTATTGTGTATATTGTGTATACTACCTATTCCTGCCTCATTCCTCTATTTGTAAATATTGTTATTGTGTGTACTGTAACCATGATCATGCATATTCTTGTAATGCGCCCAGATACCTCAGGGTGGGGTGCGCAATATAAATGATAAACAAATAAACAAAAACAAACAAACATGGCAGCCTATTAGGTCTGAAAACGTGCAGATGTGAAAGTGTTGCATTTGAAAGTGAATCTCAAGAATGCCGAAACTGGAATTAATCGATCGATGAACGGAATCTGCATTATAAAATCAGCATTCACAGTTATACAAAAAATGCGAAGCAGGCAATGTTTGCTAGCTATAACCTCTATCGGCAAAAGTTATTAATGTTTTCGTGGACATAATCTTCTCTTTTGAGCGATGTCAAAAATAAAAGTACTTGTTATGTTTTTTTCTCCTTTTTGTGAAAAGAAACAAAACATTTGCATTTTCTGTGGATGTTTGTGTTCATGCTCCTGGTTCTGCATTTGGCAACGTTATGACATGGGTGATGACAGGGTACGTTTGGATATGCTGTCCCGAACGTCATTAAAATAGGTTGAGCATATAAATTTGACTAGTGATGCCAGCTTTAGAGGCGGGTGATCTGCTGCAAGGGTATTGGATCAACGGATAAGATTAGCACAAGCTGGCGGTACCCGACCCGTCATTTTCACATGTGAAAATGTGGAAAAACAAAGGTAAGATGCATTGGATATTTTTTAAAGATCGATCAATGTATGCTCAAAAATACATGCACGATTGATTGGACCAATAACATTTCTGAGCCAACTTCCCTTTTAACGTCACTAAACTAATCATTATGAACAGACATCTGCTCTGAATAGTTAAAAGGAAGTTTGTGGAATTAATGTCTGCTCGGCAAAAACACCTGCTCTGGATACACATAGATAGCATACGAAAAGGTGTTGCACTGCCACTGCCACCTGATTTATTTGCACAAGGAAAATCTTGCATGAAAATGTGTATAAACTAAATTGATTGTGCTTGCAACAGAAGCTCTCATTGACACAAAATTTTGACAGTTTGTACAAAGACGTAATATCTATTAGAACATGTAAAACAATATTTATGGTGCCACATTTTGAATAGGTCTAAATTAGCAAAAACAAATATATGTGCCAAAAATTATCGGAATGCAATCCTTCAAAGTCTCTAAATATGTGGCCGGACTTGTAGAATCTCACATATTTTAATCAAAAGTTATGACAAAAACAGAATTAGCATCTCTTTAACATGAATAGATTTTCCCTCTCACCCTTGCAGATCATGTGGCTAGGAAAAAACACCTCTGCCACAAGGCAGGGGTCGAGCAAAACAAGAAATCTATTTTGATTCACAAAGGTGATAGGGATGATTAATAAAAAATAAGTAAGGAGAAGGAATGATTATGGAGGGGTTAAGACAGAGGAACCAACTGGAGATGGGGAGCTGATACCATTGAAAGGACTGGCCATGCAAATAGGAGACCAACCTACAGAAGGAAGACCAGCCTGTGCTTGGAGATTGATTTCCAAATGAGTCAACAGAACAGAGGGTTTGCTGAAGGAAGTATTTACGGCTGACTGAGTGCCCTGCTGTCTCTCCAAAATCAGATGTGACATCTCAAAAGATAAATTAAAAACCCAAATCAGCCCAAACTGTCAATGTCGATTGAATAGGATTAAATCCAGGATGATAGAAGAAAAAGGAACAGCAGGGAATACAACATGAAAACAGGAACACAGTTGGATGTCTCAAATCCCTGTGTTCCCCATCTATATTTAACACAAAGTGAGATGTGCTTTCCTTAATGCCCCTTCTACTTTGTATTGAAAAAACAACATTTAAAACTGAATACATTTTGGTGCCACTGTGATGTAGTAATTTCCCTTGCAAAGTAAAGTACTATATAGGTAGTGGCTCAAACTGGTGCAGAGTCGTTTGGGACATGGTATGGTTGCAACATACCATAACCTTGGGTGATATCATGCATTTAATGCAGTCAGGGATGGCCACAGTTATAGCCAAGATGTTTCTGCAACAAAATGCATGCTGATATAATGAATTATAATTATTAAGAATTATGTGAAGTGCAAACCCTTGCACTTCCTTCTCTTTCAATGCACAGGTAAATGTGACAAGGAAGGGGGTTCTTAAACATTGTACATGTGACTGGAATAGTATATCTTCAGCCTAAAAATACATGATGTTTACATCCCGTTGATCCTGGCTGATGTTTCTTGCTTGTGAACCGTTGACAGCTTCTTGGCTACTTATGTTATCATTGGAGGACATTTCTGCTGTTCGGATACTTCTTGGTGGAGTTTGAAGTTACTTCCTGTTTTTACGATTAGTTGCAGGCATTTTTTCTGCATCTGATGCAATGCACATGTTTCTGGCACAACGGCATGTGTGTGACTGCATTTGAGGTTCAATTGTTCCCATTTGAGAGATTCACAAGAAACATGCACATCCTATCAGATATGCCATGGTTTTCCGCTGTCTTGTGCCGAACCGAGTTCTTGTGTCTTATTTGTCAATATCTGTAGCGCATGGAAATTCCCAACTGGGCACATGCATCTCTTCAGTCGTGCCACTTATTGACATGCTCATGTTCCTGAGAATCTGCCCTCATGAGTTTAGCATAAACTTCTCCTTTCTGATTTCCTAATTAGAAAAACAATGCATTTCTTTTAGTTCTCAATAGTTCCCTTTTTATGCGGGGTTTGGGCTACAGGAAGTGTAAATGCAGTGTAAATGAAAAGGAACAGGACTCAGGTAATGTTTAACAGGCTTTTAATGAAACCTTACACCAGGTAGATATAGAGTTACTTCACCATTTTCTTCTTTCTCATGCTCTCAGTGATAGTCCTATTGTGTCTTCTCTGGTCTCCCCTCCAAGGCCTCTGAGACTTAATCTGGCAGGCCATTGAGGAGCCGTCTTCGACAGGGTCTTGTTCGTATCATGTATGAAAAAATGAGAACAACCTGTTACACCACTGAGCTAAATTTATATAAGCATCCATTGGTTCCCACTAATCATTGTGTCTCTTCCCTTGTCCAATGAATTCCCCTGTTAACACACTCCCAGGACACGTGACCTGGGATACCTTCCATTCCATGACCTTGTTTCATTTATGGGCCGTGACTACTCCCACTTCTTCCACCAAAGTCCTTGTGGTGTCAGCCATCTTTCATTCACCTGCCTGTTTCTCCCTCTCGGGCCAGTGATGTCAGAGAAAGGGGACATGAGTCTTGATGTTGGCCCATTCCTGAGGGTCGCTGATGGATATTATGGGCCTTGAGGGTTCCATCCAGTGAAGACTGTTGCTTTCTGTTCCGACGGTCTCCCACACGCCGCTATGCCCATGCCGTGTTCTTGAAGCCGACGCCACTGATGATCTGTGACCACTTCCACCTCCACCTTGCCGGTCAGTGACCCTCCAGAAATTCCACTGTGGTCTGCATCATAGGTAAGGGGGTCGGGGACTGAGGCCTCTTGTCCACCGAGGTCTGCACCATAGGAAAGGGGGTTGGGGACGGAGGCCTCATGCTCCCACATCCCCCCACCAAGTCCCTGAAGTTCGAGCAGGGTACTGGACCGAGACATGTAATCCGGGATGAGCTGAAAAGAGGACGGTTGATGGAGGATAAGGAAGGAGAAGGGCTGAAGAGACGAAAACCATCTTAGCACCCTATGGTGGTTTCCTTGTGAATAGCCAGCGACTGTAACAGAGCATGGTTGGTAAAGAGCATGAAGTGTCGACCCAGTAGTTAGAACCTCAGAAATTCAAAGCACCCATTTAATGGCTAGGAATACATTTTCGATGATGGAGTACGCTATCTCATGGGGAAGTAGCTTATAAAACATATTGGACGCCGATCTTTGGGCGTACCATGTGAAAGGATTGCCCAAAGTTCATATCTGGCTGCATCCATTTGTAAGTAAAACCTCTAATCGAAGTCAGGGCATTGCAAGACTGGTTATAGAGTGAGGATTTCCTTCAGTTGTTTGAAGGCTTCTTAAGTTGAAGGATCAGTTTTCAGGTTCTTTGTATAGGAAGACTTCAATGTATCAGTCAGAGGTGCACCAATCAAAGAAAACAGAGTGATGAACTGCC
This sequence comes from Ambystoma mexicanum, assembly GCF_040938575.1. NCBI lineage: Eukaryota > Metazoa > Chordata > Amphibia > Caudata > Ambystomatidae > Ambystoma > Ambystoma mexicanum. The sequence goes on along the minus strand of NC_090935.1, from coordinate 301,768,433 downwards.
AATAGTATCTGACGAATCCTAGGAAGGCTTGTGCTTCCCTTTTGGATGATGGAAAATGTATTTTACGGATCGCTTCGATCTTATCTATTTGGGGTCTTATCTCTCCATGTCCCACTGCGTACCCCAAATACTTTGTTTGTTATGTACACAACACAGTTTTCTTTGGATTAATCCTGGGACCTGCTTTTCCAGTGTGTCAAATACCTGTTCCAGATGCGTCAGGTGTTCAGCCCATGTTTTAGTGTACATTATAATGTCAACGAAGTAAGCTGCTGCGTACTCTTCATGGACCCTCAGTGCAACATCCATTAGTTGCTGAAAGGTGGCTTGTGCACTCTGAAGTCTAAAAGGTAGTACCTTGAAGTGAAACAATCCATTGGGGGCCGGCAAAAGCCATTGATTCTCTATCTTGATTTCGTAAAGAGATTTACCAGTATACCTTTGTTAAGGCAATGGTGCTAAGGTAGTTGGTTTGACCAAGTTTTTTGATTAATTCATCCTCTCAGGGCATGGGGTAGGCCTCACAAACAGAATTTTGGTTTAGTTGTCAGAAGTCCATGCAAAACCGGGTAGGTCCATCAGGTTTCGGGACTAGTACTATGGGAGAATACAAGTGGCTGCTGGAGGGTTCAAGTAGGTCCAATGTTTATCATTTCCTTTATTCCATCCTTCACTTGTATCCCGTAAGGATGTAGTCAGACTATTTCTTGTGGGTATGGTATGAACGGCATGTTCCGTGAAAGTCGTCCTCCCGGGTACCATGGAGAAGATTTGTGGTGTTTCATCAGCCAAAGTTTTACTTCTTGTTTTTGAGTATCCGACAGCTAGTTCTCTCATCGCACCCCTATATAGTCCTCCAGAGTTGCTGTGGGGAGCATCTCTGTGGGTTCCATTTGTTCGGTAGTGGTGGATGCCAATGTGGTTTCTCGCTCCTTCCATTCCTTGAGCAGGTTTACGTGGTAGTTCTCTTCCTTGTGTTTTAGGTCTGAGACACAAGGTAGTCCACCACGCCCAAACTCTTTATCACCTCATAGGGTCTTCTCCACCCTGCCAACATTTTATTGCCCTTCGTGGGTAACAATACTAACACATTATCCCCTGGTTGATTTGATCATGCTTTAACTTGTATATTGTACTGGGTCTCCTGGGTTTATTGTGCTTGTTAGAGGTTCTGTTCTGCTACGTCTCTTAGTCCTTTCTGACGCCCCTTCAATTCTGCCCTGTACTCTGTTAATGGTTTCTTTTTTTGTTCCACCCATTCCTCTCTAACCATATCCAACAGGATTCTGGGCTGATGACCGAACAACAGTTTGAACAGGGAGAAGCCCAGGGATGCTTGAGAGGTATCACGTAAGACCATCAAGAATATTGGTAGGGCTGGTTAAAAGTTATTTCCATCCAGGACCCTTAATCCATCCAAGCATTTGTTTTATTGTCTTGTTTTATGGTTGTATCGGTTTACTTGTCCATCCCTTTGAGGGTTATATATGGATGTCCTGATCTTCTTTACCTGTAATTGTTGACAAACTTGGGTCAGGGCGGTAGACGTGAAGTTCGTCTCTTGGTCGGTTAGGATTTCACTAGGGATTCATACACAAGCAAAGAAGGGTATTAGTAGGTTGCATATCTACTTTGCGGAGGTAGCCCACATGGGGAAAGATTCTGGATACTGTGAAGGCATCATGAAGCAAGACTCAGACAACAGACCTAAAGTTCAACCAATGAACATTTATTAAATCAAATTACAGGATGGTTGAAGGCCTAACTTGCCCCATGCTAAGGTGGAATTTCCCTACCTGCATGAAACTAAGGAAAGTCTGAGTCAAATAGTTCAACATACTAGTCCATCTGTGTCCAAAACCTATACTTGCCTTTACAACTAGAACAAACACATGTGTAGGGATGTCAAAGTCAAAAGTAACAGTGTTTAACTCAAAGTTCTGAACTTCTTCCAGCTCACAGCCTTCTCAGCTCCCCTTCCCCTAGCACAGGAATGTTCCATGAAAAAGAGTCTTGAGGTTTACCTTTCTCCAGTTCAAGGCAATATAGTTCAGGGCCAATCCTGGGGTTCCCTTCCCCAAGTTTCAAATGACACAATCCAAACAAAAGGGGGTCTTGAGACTCTGTATCAGAGCTGCTCAGGTTCTAGGCGCAGGAGCGACGCAGTACCAACCACCCCCTCAATGGTTTCAGTGCCTGCAAGACAGAGCTTTACACAGACCTCCTTAACCAGAGCGGGGAAGGAGGGTTAGGGTCTCGATGAGTGGATAGGTAGAGGGATTTTAGGATAACCGGATCGAGGGTTAGGAAGAGGTTATGGATAGGACTGGGGATTTTAGGGTAAACGATGTCTGCACACCTTCCTCAAACTGGCTGATGGAACTGCCGTAACACCTCTACATGTAAAGGTGCTGCCACCCTCACCAGACCCCTTGAACAAACATGAAGGTGCTCTTTTGAGCTCTACAGCAGCATACCAGGATTAGCAACAAACAATTGTTGACATTAGCCCATTTACATTTTCATGAACACAGTCACATGCGCACTAGCACATTTAGATTGGCTTTAGTCTTTGAAGTCCTGTCCTGCAAAGGCTGTCAAGTCCTGTGCCACGTCCTTGCAGTCTGAGATTCCGGTTCGAATCACTGGTTCGAATCAGGTTCAAACTAAAAGAAAACAAAGGACAAGCATTAGCGTATGTCTTACGTTCTGCTGGTCTCACACACTCTCACAAACTCTCTCAACACGCATTCAGCGTTTTTCATGTAATTATTCCAGGAATCTTAGGGTGCGCTGCCGCGCATGGCTTATCAAGCCCCCAATGTACTATTTGCCCAAAAACACGGTCTTCCCTCAGACCGGGTGTCGGGACGCGGCCTTTCCTCAGACCGGTTCCCCAAGCTAGTGCTCCCTCATCTCACACGCCCTTCCGGCGCTTTTCCCATGAGACGAATGCACTCGAAACCATGCACACTTCCTTCAGTTAGCAAACACGACTTTCCCCGTGAATCCGCCCACTTAGCTTTTGCGTGATGCGCAGGGGCTCTGGAAGGGGTCGGGCTGTGCCCCCTGCGCTTCCCCTAGGATCCCAGACTCCGCCTGGGCTGAGCGGTACTTATCTTGTGTCAGCGAGGGGCCGGATCGTTGATCCTGTGGCTCTTGGCCCCTCGCGTATGGATTCCGGGGAGCTGCTGGGCTTACGTCCTCTCTCCTCGGCGTCTCGAGCACAAGCCCCGTGCCTTGGAGCTTGCACATGCGCATTCGTCGCGCGCCACACCCAGCGCGGCTTCCCATTGGCTCGCGGGCCCGTGAAGCCTGCTGGGAATTGTAGTTCCGGCGGGCTGAATGCTGGATCAGTCTGCAGAAAGGGCACAACAGCCCTTTATAGTACGGAAATCCTCTGGATCCGGGTTTCTTCATGGTCCCTGGCCCCACAGTCCAAATAGTACTGGGTCTAAGGCCAGTCTTACCCCTGACAGCACTCCCCCTCCCACGGAAGGCATGTCCCCCAGGTTTCTCAGGGTGGTTTTTGTGAAAGGTGCGCAGCAATCGTGGGGCATGTACATGGTGTGAGGGTTCCCAGGAGCGGTCTTCAGGCCCATACCCCACCCAGTCAATTAAATAATAGATTCGGCCATTCCTTTTTTTAGAGTTCAAAATTGCCTGGACTTCATACTCCGGCTCCCCCTGTACAAGTACCGGGGGTGCTTTTTGAGTGCGTACCCCAGGCGGGGCTGGCTTCAACAGTGACATATGGAAAGTTGGGTGGATTTTCATCTGAGACGGCAGGGCCAGTCGTACCGCTACTGGGTTGATTACTTTTTCAATGCTAAATGGGCCTAAATAGCGAGGTTGTAACTTTTTGGGTCCCTCTAATCGTAAATTACGGGTAGACAACCACACCAAATCGTTTTTATGGTATACAGGGCTAGCACGTCGATGTTTATCGGCATAAGTTTTGTACATTTTGTTGGCTTTTACGAGATTATCCTGCACCTCCTTCCAAACCTGCTCTATTCCGATCCGTTGTCCTGCTAATGTAGGCAGTGCCGTTTCGGCTGTTGGGACGGATGAAGGTAAAATCCTTGGATGTCTTCCATACAAGCAGAAGAACGGGGATCGTTTTGTGGAAGAATGAACAGCATTATTATATGCCATTTCTGCTAGCCAAGTGTGTTGGACCCATGTTGTCTCACGTCCTGCGGCTAAGCAACGCAGGAACTGCTCAAGCCCCTGGTTCACGCGTTCGGTTTGGCCGTCCGTCTCGGGATGATATCCCGAGGATAACCGAACTTCCATACCAATGATGTTACAAAATTCGCGCCAGAACCTGGAGGTGAACTGTGGACCCCTATCTGTGATTATACGGCACGGAAGGCCATGAAGCCGAACCACGTTTTGCAGGAATAATTCAGCGATTTCTTTAGCTGTTGGAACCCCTTTGCAGGGGATGAAATGGGCCATTTTAGAAAAGGCATCCACCACCACCAGAATGGAGGTAAAGCCCTGCACTTGTGGAAATTCAACTATTAAGTCCATGGTGACTGTATGCCATGGAGTAGTCGGTGTTGGCAGGGGACGTAGGAGGCCTTCCGGTTTCTGGTGATCGGCTTTGTTCCGAGCGCATACTGCACACTGTCGTACGTATTGCTGGACATCAAGCCGCCACTTTGGCCACCAAAAATGTCTCCCCACCAATTCTAAAGTTTTTGCCTTACCGGGATGACCCGCTAGGGAGGAATCGTGGCACCATGACATTGCCTGTTCTTGTAGCTGGGGTGTTGTCAAGTACAATGATTGCCCATGATATGGGAGCCCATCCAAAATGGTGTGCTGAGGGTCCTGCTTGCACCATTGGTGAAGGTCATGCACGGAAAGTTCCTTTTGGATGCTCTCAAAGATGTTGGTCGTTAAACCCACTATTTGCGCCGGAGAGACTATTGGCCGAGACACAGTTTTTATTTCCTCAGAGATCTTATCTGGATAGCGGGACAAAATGTCAGCTTTCCGATTGTTCGTTCCAGGTCTGTATGTGATCATAAAATCAAATTCTGCGAAATATTGGGCCCATTGCAGTTGACGTGGACTCAAGGTCTTGGCAGTCCTAATAAACTGAAGATTGCGATGGTCGGTAATAACCGTCACTGTGTGACGTGCCCCCATCAAGTAGTGCCGCCATTCGCCAAAGGCTGCCTTTATGGCCAATAGTTCCCTATCTGCAATGACGTAGTTGACTTCTGCTGGAAGCAGTTTCCTTGAATAGTAGGCTACTGGGTGTAAGAGCCCCGTCTGAGGATCACGTTGGGACAGAACAGCTCCCAGCGCATGGCTGGAAGCGTCCGTTTCCACCACAAATGGTTGGGACAAGTCCAGATGTTTCAATACCGATGCATCGGTAAAGGCCTTCTTGAGCGATTGAAATCCCTGCTCAGCCAAGGCGTCCCAAATGAACGGGCAGCCTTTGCGCAGAAGTCTCGTGATTGGTGTAACCAGCTCAGAGAAATTCTTGACAAACCATCTGTAGAAATTTGCAAATCCTAGAAAGGATTGTACGTCTTTGACATTGGCTGGCGGGGGCCAATCAAGAATGGCCTTCACCTTTTTTGTATCCATTTGTACGCCTATCGGAGTAAGGTAGTACCCCAGGAATTCCACGGTAGTACGGTGGAATTCACATTTCTCAAGTTTGGCATATAGATGGTATTCCATTAACTTTTGTAAGACAGCGCGTACATGCTGAACATGATCTTCTAGGCTATGGGAATAAATGAGGATGTCATTGATGTACACGACGGCACATACGTCCAAATATTCCCGAAGAACCTCATCTAGGAAATGCTGGACGGCAGCAGGTGCGTTACAGAGACCAAATGGCATAACCTGATATTCATACAATCCGAATTTTGTTCGGAAGGCGGTTTTCCACTCGTCACCTTCGCGCACCCGCACAAGATGGTAAGCCCCATGAAGATCCAGCTTAGTATAGATAACCGCGTCCCTAACCTGATCTAGAAGGACGGGGATGAGTGGAAGTGGGTAATGTTTTTTGATGGTTATCCGATTCACCCCGCGGTAATCTATGCAAGTCCTGAGTTCTCCAGACTTCTTCGGTACGAAGAACAAGGGAGAAGACACAGGAGAATTAGAGTGTCTAATAAAGCCATTTTGTAAGTTGGCTGTTATATACTCCCGAAGGTGTTTGTTTTCAGCCTCGGTCAAGGCGTATATACGGCTGCACGGTAACGTTGCCCCTGGCTCAAGATCGATCCGGCAATCAAATGGTCGATGTGGAGGCAGAGTTTCAGCGGCTTTCTTATTGAAGACGTCTACAAAGTCTGAATACTCTGTAGGTAGTTCTTCTAAGCGCGCTTCGGGTTGAATACCGGTAATGCCTGCGACTTGAAAGGCCGCGGCCACCGGCTGTTTACAATGCTCCCAACAATAAGGAGAGCTAAGTTTTATCAAACCGGAGGTCCAACAAACCTGAGGATCGTGTTTTCGCAACCAAGGTAACCCTAAAATAAGGCCGAACTGAGGGGCAGCAATTAAGTCAAAGGCAATGTATTCCCAGTGCCCAATACCACAACTCAGGGTCACTAAATGAGTGTTATGTGTGATGGGTCCCAAACATAGAGGTGTACCATCTACCGCGCGTACGGGCTCGGGTTTTGCCTTTTGCTGTATAGGGATACCCAACCTGGCCGCAAACTGGATATCTATAAAATTACCCGTTGCCCCCGAGTCAATCAACATGGTGACCTCTTTTGATATACCCTGAAAACCAAGACACCCCCTTACCGAAATGTGTGGGGCAAAATTGGGACTACCTTCTATGGGGGCCCTACAATCAGTCAGGCTCGACTGGGTGACCCCCACTACCGACGAGCCGAGGCGTTTCCCTGAGCCTTGGGCTTTGTGGGGCATTCACGAACAAAGTGTCCGGACTTCCCACAGTACATGCATACACCATCCTTTCTCCTTTGTTCTTTTTCTTCCTTTGATAGGGGACCACGAACCGACCCAATTTGCATCGGCTCGTCTCCTTCGGACTTGTCCATTGACCCTCGTGCCCCTTTAAAATGGTCAAACCTTGCCTCTGGACGTGACTCTCCTTTCTTCCTATCCCCCCGTCGCTCCGCCTGACGATGATCCAACCGCATCGCCAGATCAATCATATCCGAGCATTCGCGGGGTTGGGGGTCAACTTGGGCAATAAGATCTTTTAAATCATCCCTCAATCCCTGATAAAATAGAGACATGCATTTGTCACGTGGCCATTCGGCTTCGGCTATTAATCGATTGAACTGAGTGACATACGACACTAGTTCCTTATTTCCCTGCCTCAACGTCAGCAATTCTCGATCCTTACACAGGGTGGCAGCCCTACGATTGAATATTTTCTCAAATTCACTGAGAAACTCGTCCAAATCATAAAGGATGGTATTGTCCTTTTGGACTAGGGGATTTGCCCATGCTGCTGCATCTCCTGTGAGATAGGAGATAACGAATGCAGTCCTAGACTGATTGGACCGGAATGCTGCCGGTTTCGTAAGGAAATGGAGGCGGCATTGCGTAATAAAGGTAGAGAATTTCTGCGGGTCTCCTGCATACTGCTCAGGTGGAGCCAGAGGAATCATGGGCTCTGGGGTGACTTGCACCTGTACTGGTGCATGATCCGGCAAAGGTGTTGTTTGCGCGGCCAAACTTCGTACCTGCGCTGACAGCGTGGCATAGTCCTGTCTGGACGCCGCTAGTTCGCTTTGCAGGTCCTGCAAAACCTTGGCGATCTCGTCCATAATGGTGATGGGGGTTGGCTACACCACTCAGGCGCCTGAATATTACGTGGGCTTGTGCTTCTATCAGAGCTGCTCAGGTCCTAGGCGCAGGAGCGACGCAGTACCAACCACCCCCTCAATGGTTTCAGTGCCCGCAAGACAGAGCTTTACACAGACCTCCTTAACCAGAGTGGGGAAGGAGGGTTAGGGTCTCGATGAGTGGATAGGTAGAGGGATTTTAGGATAACCGGATTGAGGGTTAGGAAGAGGTTATGAATAGGACTGGGGATTTTAGGGTAAACAATGTCTGAACACCTTCCTCAAACTGGCTGATGGAACTGCCGTAACACCTCTACATGTAAAGGTGCTGCCACCCTCACCAGAACCCTTGAACAAACATGAAGGTGCTCTTTTGAGCTCTACAGCAGCATACCAGGATTAGCAACAAACAATTGTTGACATTAGCCCATTTACATTTTCATGAACACAGTCACATGCGCACTAGCACACTTAGCTTGGCTTTAGTCTTTGAAGTCCTGTCCTGCATAGGCTGTCAAGTCCTGTGCCACGTCCTTGCAGTCCGAGATTCCGGTTCGAATCACCGGTTCGAATCAGGTTCAAACTAAAAGAAAACAAAGGACAAGCATTAGCGTATGTCTTACGTTCTGCTGGTCTCACACACTCTCACAAACTCTCTCAACACGCATTCAGCGTTTTTCATATAATTATTCCAGGAATCTTAGGGTGCGCTGCCGCACATGGCTTATCAAGCCCCCAATGTACTATTTGCCCAAAAACACGGTCTTCCCTCAGACCGGGTGTCAGGACGCGGCCTTTCCTCAGACCGGGGTCCCCAAGCTAGTGCTCCTTCATCTCACGCGCCCTTCCGGCGCTTTTCCCATGAGACGAATGCACTCGAAACCATGCACACTTCCTTCAGTTAGCAAACACGACTTTCCCCGTGAATCCGCCCACTTTTGCGTGATGCGCAGGGGGTCTGGAAGGGGTCGGGCTATGCCCCCTGCGCTTCCCCTAGGATCCCAGACTCCGCCTGGGCTGAGCGGTACTTATCTTGTGTCAGCGAGGGGCCGGATCGTTGATCCTGTGGCTCTTGGCCCCTCGCGTATGGATTCCGGGGAGCTGCTGGGCTTACGTCCTCTCTCCTCAGCGTCTCGAGCACAAGCCCCGTGCCTTGGAGCTTGTACATGCGCATTCGTCGCGCGCCACACCCAGCGCGGCTTCCCATTGGCTCGCGGGCCCGTGAAGCCTGCTGGGAATTGTAGTTCCGGCGGGCTGAACGCTGGATCAGTCTGCAGAAAGGGCACAACAGCCCTTTAAAGTAGGAAATCCTCTGGATCCGGGTTTCTTCATGGTCCCTGGCCCCACAGTCCCAATAGTACTGGGTCTAAGGCCAGTCTTACCCCTGACACTCTGATCCCAAGACACCCCAAGACGTCAATGTCTCACACAGTTCCTTGGTACTTTTCTCCTGTGCACCAAGTCACCTTTATTTTGTTTAAAATCATCTTAATTGGATTCTGGATTTAGGGTGTGCTCTTGGGCTCCTCCGGTTTCTCCTTAGCTGCCTCGTGGCTGTGCCACGATGTGTTACACACCCCTTTTTCAATGGTGGCCTTGTCACACTGTATTCACTTATTAAAGTTTGCTCTGCTCTACCACCAGGCTCTCCATCCATCTCCCGGCTCTCGTTCTCCACCGATGGCTCTCTCAATCTCTCCTATTTACTCCAACTGCTACTCTATCTCCTAGCCCTCAACCCTCTCGAAGTCTGGAAGGAAAAAGTTGAAAAGGAATCCCCTGGTTTACAACCTAGTCCTGCCCATCGCGTATGTCAATGTCAACGCTTCTTCCAGGCAGACTGTTACAGACATCCCCTTTGTTGCTCCCTCTTCTGGCCTAAAGACTCCACTTATGGTCTCTGTCCTCTCTCCCTTCTCCTCATCTCCCATTGATGGTGGCACCAGATTAGTAGTACTCTTGGCTGTGTTTTCATCCTCTAGGTGCATTATTAATGTCTACCACAATGGCACTGTCATGGCCCAGGGCTCTCATCCCAACCTTCTCCTTCTTGACATGCGTCTTCCTTCTATCATGGACTGCCTCCCTTCTCCTACCACTTCTCTGGCAGCCACCCCCCTTCCCATCTCCAACTCTAATGAGAGTACAACGTCCCTGTACCCATCCACGGAAGTCCTTCAAAGGTGGTAACCAAGTCCACCTTGTAACCCTCAACTGCCGATCTGCTGTCAAACACGCTTTTGACATCTGTCTCCTCCTCAAAGACTTTGACATCGACTTTCTTGCCCTCACTGAGACATTATTCACTTCCAGCTCTGTCACATCTTTAGACACACTCCTTCCTGAGGGCTACAAGATCCTTTCCAAGTCCAGGCCTAACCGGTCCAGAGGAGGAGTGGCCTTAAACTTCCCTAACTGGATCACTGCCACTATCGTTCCCACTCAGTCCTATTCCTCCTTTGAATGCCCCGCCTGCAGGTTCAGCATCTCTCCATCCCTTTCTTTGACTCTTGGCACCATCTACAGGTCCCCTGGCCTGGTCACCCTTTTCCTCTCTGAGTAGTCCGATCTACTTCTTCCCTTTGTGCCTCTACCTTTAACCTTTTCCTCTGAGGCAACTTCAATATTCACCTGGACTCCTCTGAGGTGGCCTCTAGTCACTTTCTCTCCCTCACCATCCATCCCTCAGGCCAAACACATTCTGCCAGATATACCTTGGATGCTCTAATCTCCTCTGACATTCCTATCTCCAACCTTGACACTACTCCTCTCTCCTGGTCTGACCACTTCCTCCTATCTTCTCATCTGGATCTCTTAGGTCCACATACTAAGCTTTGCTGGCACTGCATGTCTCCTTCTCCGCCATTCGACTGATGAAGCATATGTCATATGTGTCTTTCTCACTTTCTTTGACGTGCGTTTCAAACTCTCTTACAGTTCTCCCTCCTTCTCCCAGGCAGTTCAAGTTTGTCAAATTTACTTTATCACTTTTCTTGTTTCTACTGGGACGAGTTTCAGCATTCCTATAATGATTCCTGCCTCATTTCCCATTCCTTTCAGGGTTCCCCATTACCATATCATTCAGGTGGTAATGTCTCAGGGTCCCGTATGATTCGGGTCTCTCCAGGCCATCCCTCTTCTTCATTCGTCTCCATGCCTGTGTCTTTGCCCAGCACGGCTCGTCCTCTCCCCCAGCTTCGGTATTCCTCACTAGGGAACCACGTCAGCTGTTGTGGTCTCCCCTCAGTGGACTTGCCATCATTACTTGGGCAGTCTGCCCACCACAGTAGTCTTGTGTCTACACCAGCACCACTACTCTGGTTCCGCAGAGTTTTGTTTCCTTCATTTTCCACACAGCTAACGTTGTGGCTGCTGGCGCCCAGCAACTATGGACTTCGCAGGCTCTGTGCGCGTTTACGGCCCTGCCTGTAGATAGCATAATGTTACCAAGGGACCTCCCCTGCTTCACCATGCGATCCTCTCTCTTTGCTCTCTAGTTCCTTCCTGGTGTTAACAAACACTCCTCTTTATATCCACTCTTATTAGTTGATATGGGCTTTTCACTTAAAGAACAAGCTGCTCTTTTCTCTTGTGGATAGCATATTTTCTCTTGTTCGTTCTTCAAGTCTTAATAATTGGTAGTATTGGCTATGATAGACAGTCTCTTATATGCGGTTATATGGTTTGGTTTCGGGAGTACTTCACAGGAACAGGAGTCCTTGTCCCCTAATGGGGAGTCTCTCCCAGTGAGGTCCGACTTGACCCCTTTGGAGTGTTTTGCGGAGTGGGCTCACCTCCATAGCCCAACAGGGAGGGGCTCCCCCTTGGGGAGAAGCAACGAGTTCTGTCAATTCATCCCATACCCTTCCCCTTACGTTTTTGGCTTCCCCTTCTTGATGTATAGGAAAGCGGCTTAAGAAATCAATGTTTCCTTCTTCTCGGTCCTTTCGATGTTCAAGGCTCTGACTGAGCTGAACAAGCACAACCGGCACTTGGCGACGTCCCCATGTCCATTTTGCTGCAGGTTGCCGTGATCTCGATTGTCTCTTTCCGCCTATCTAAACCAGCGGTGCCTGGTAACTTTCCTGCGCAAGGTAACCTATACTACCCTGCCCTCAGCCTCAAGGTACATTACTACCCTGGTGAGCTTAGCGCATTGTCTGTCACTCATACTTCGGTACTGCGTCTCATTGCCACGGCATTTTCTGCCTCATTCCAGCCCACTATCTTCCCTCCTCAAAGACTTAAGGGCTTACATTATTTGTCTGGCATTGTACAGCATTATGGGCCTTGCAGCTACAATTGAATTTAAACTTTGTGTACTCTGCTTTGCTTAGCCTAGATGTGCCCTGCTCCTACAATTGCATTCAACCTCTGTGTGTTCTGCATCATTTAGCCCATATGGGCCTTGCAGCTACAATTGAATTTAGGCTCTGTGTGCTCTGCATTGATTAGCCTAGATGTGCCCTGCGCCTACAATTGAATTTAGCCTCTGTGTGCTCTGCATTGATTAGCCTAGATGTGCCCTGCTCCTACAATTGAACTTAGCCTCTGTGTGCTCTGCATTGATTAGCCTAGATGTGCCCTGCGCCTATAATTGTATTTAGCCTAGATGTGCCCTGCGCCTACAATTGCATTTAGCCTCTGTGTGCCCGGCATTGATTAGCCCATATGGACCTTGCAGCTACAATTGAATTTAGCCTCTGTGTGCTCTGCATTGATTAGCCTAAATGTGCCCTGCGCCTACAATTGAATTCAGCCTCTGTGTGCTCTGCATTGATTAGCCTAGATGTGCCCTGCGCCTACAATTGAATTCAGCCTCTGTGTGCTCTGCATTGTTTAGCCTAGATGTGCCCTGCTCCTTCAATTGAACTTAGCCTCTGTGTGCTCTGCATCGTGTTAGCTTCATCTAGTTTAGTTGTGCCTTAAGCTTCAATTGACTTTAGCCTTTCTACACTTTGCACTATATCTTCGCCTAATCACCTCTCAGAATCCTAGGACTGACGGCAATCCTAGCTAGCGACCACTACACCTGCTTGGTGCCTCACTATTATCTCAACACTGGTAACATGATACCACACCCCTCCTCCCAAAGGCTATTGCTCTCCTTACTGAGAGTACCCCTCTTACTGTAGGCATCTACCTGTGCCTTCCACTTATCATCAGCCAGTTTACCTACACCTAGCACTCTGTGCACTGGAACCATGGCCCCTACCTACAGACCTTCAGACACTTACCTGAGCACTGAGCCTCAATATCCCAACATCTACCTCAATGATCCTGCCTTATGGCTTGACCACTTCACTAAAAAACCCATACCTAACCTACCCTGCTCTACCCTCCTAACAAACAAAAGATTAGGTACCAGATTCATGGGCATGAAGGGACACCCCACGTACCCCAGCGCATACTTGAAACCCCTGATGCCCAGCCCGTCCTCCCAGACCCCCATCTCACCTACTCCTCAGTGCCCCCAGACAACCCTTGCTTCACTAAGCAAAGCTGGATCGATCAAGGCCGCTTTGGTCACCGCAAGGTCCCTAGAAGCCCATGAACTGGACATTGCTGATCTCATCAAGTCTCAGGAGCTTGACCTCATTACCATCTCTGAGACCTGGTTGCACCCTGCCTCGGGCCCGGCACTCTCCTTGGCCATTCCCCCTGAGTACTCCATTTCCAGGTGTGACCGCACCTCTAGAGGCGGCGGAATTGCATTCATCCATAAAAACTCACTATGACTTAGAACCCTACCAAGCACTAATCTGGAATCTGCTGAGTTACTCTCTGTCAAACTTCCACTATCGGCCAACCAAACGGCCACCATTCATCTAATATACAGACCCCCCGCTCCTCCCACATCGTTTGTGGATGACATCACCTCATTAGTAGTTGAAAAAGCGAAAACAAACTCGCAAACCATCATCCTTGGAGACCTTAAACTAGGCTACCAAGACCCCAATGACCCCGCGGCCCTTGACTTTGCCAACACCCTAACAGATTTAGGTTTCTCACATCATATACAAGAACCTACCCACATCAAAGGGTGATCTTTAGATTGGCTAAGCGACACCAACTGCAACATCAGCCTGCTCTCGAACACCCCTTGCGCCTGGTCGGACCACCATATCATCACCTTCAGCATTGAAGCAGCTCTTCTACCTACACCTCCCGTCGCTCCAGCCATCCCTACCAGAAATAAAAAGAACATAACCCCTGAAAAGTTACTCCCCCTCATCGTTCACACTCTCAATAACGCCACTGACTCGTGCTCGGACCCTACTATCTTAGCCGACACCTATAACCAGACAGTGCTTGCAGCCATAAATTCCATCTCCCCGCTCAAACTTAGGAGACCCAAACAACATGCGCACCTTAACTCGTGGTTCACACCACAGCTCAGAGTGCTACGTAAAGAGAAACGCAGCGCAGAGTCACGCTGGAAAAGTCACCCTTCTGACGCCCACAAGGACAGTCTCTTCTTAGCTACTCTCAATTATTAAGAAGCTGTACTCCAGGCTAAAAAAGACTCCTACAATAACCGCATCTTGTCAGCACAATCTAACACCAAGGTATTATTCAAAATTCTCAAGGATGCCTGAAGCCCCCCCTGACTCCTGCTCTAAAGACAGCAAATGGTGTACCAATATACAGACAGTACTCCTGGGCAAGATTGCCACCCTCCAAACCAAAATTAGTGACAAACAAAAGTCCCTACAGTCAGACCAACCTCTGACCGCTCCCACATCTAGTACCCGCCAAGCTAACCTGACCTATAACCCATTTTCCTTCTCCCCTCTCACTACTCTTGAAGTAGAAGGAATTATGAATAACCTCAAGCCTTCCAACTGCCAAGGTGACCCTTGCCCGGCGCCTATCATCAAGGAAGCCTCTCATGACCTAGCCCCCTTTATCACAGCATTCATAAACGCCTCCTTCAAAACGGGTATAGTCCCTGACAACCTCAAGGACGCCTGGGTGATCCCACTACTTAAAAAACTATCCCTTGACCCCAACATACCGACCAACTTGAGACCGATCACTACGGTCCCGTTCCTGCTCAAGATCCTTGATCGTGCAGCATACCTGCAGATCCAAGACTACCTTGAATCCAACAATTTTTTTTTTTTTTTTTATTGTAAAACTTCAACCTGATATAATATATCATGTTTTTGTTACATTTCATTAAGACAGACGAAAGAATAAAATGCTCATTTCTTTCGCACGTTTCATTTTATCATTAGACTTTGCCAATGCTATGGTTAATAATTCCACTTTATAGTCAAACGATTATCCGGTTGCCTAGGTCATCTGACATGTGGGCGCTGAATTTAAAATTTCATCGAAAAAATTAATTAAATTACAGGACAACTTGATGTTGTGTCCTGCCCAGGGCTTTAAGTGGGCCGGGGCCTGACGGGGCCGGGCCCCGGCAGTCTCCAAAAAGTGGGACTGAGCCGGGGCCCTGCCGGGGCCCCCCCTTCCACTGCACGCAACATTGGCGGGATGCATTATCCCGTCGCGGCGGCAGCCGCGACGGGAGATGCGCCTGCCATGAAGTCAGGCATCTGACAGACGTGGCAGCCAACCACAGCGACGCTGTGCCTGGCTGCCACTTCTGTAAGTCATAGTAACTGCCTCTGATGACCTCTCGCGCGAGGGGTCACCAGAGGCAGTTACTGTCCCTTTGTTTCCCCAGGTCGCCGAGGCGTCTTTAACCCTCGGCGAACCTGGGGATTCCTCGACATTTTTCGAGCTTTATGAAAGATGGCTTGAAAAGTACACAATTCAAGCCATCTTTTATAAAGCTTTGCCGAAGGACAATTTTGTCCGTAGTCAAAGTTTTATAAAAGATGGCTTGAATTGTGTACTTTCAAAGCCATCTTTTATAAAACCGAAATGTTTAAAAAAAAATGGCCTGAAAAGTAGGCAAACCGTAAGGTATGCACACACATATATATATGCATGTTATATATCTGTGTGCGTACTTTACTATGGTTTGTGTACTTTGCAAGCCATCTTTTCTAAACATAGAAATAAATATTTCTATGTTTAGAAAAGATGGCTTGCAAAGTACACAAACCATAGTAAGGTACGCACACAGATATATAACATGCATATGCATATATATATGTGTGTGCATACCTTACGATTTGCGTACGTTTTAGGCCACGCCTCCCACAAGCCACGCCCCCAAATGAGGGCCCCCCCTCGATTTCTTACCCCACTTAAAGCCCTGGTCCTGCCACAGCATAGTCCCACCAGTCGTCTTCATCGTTAGTTAGTGATTTGAAATCCTTTAGATGTATTTCGCGTAGGTTGATTAGCGAGGGACATACTACTGCTAAATGTTTTAAGGACTCGATTGCTGATGTATTACAGAAGCGGCATTTATTATCGAGTGAGTCTTTGTTCCTACGCATCCAGAGCATCTCGTTGGTATGTAGAGCATTTAGACGGAGCTTCAGAAATTGTGCCCTATGATGACGCGAAGGGCAGTGCGTGAGAAATTTTGGTTGACAATGAAGCTTGACTATGCTTCTCGAAGGGGGTAGCGTGGATTTAAGAGCAGAACGGTTATTGCAGGTTATAATCCAATCCCAAATTGCTAGTTTCTTTTTGGCATGTTGGGGACGTTGGATTAGCTCTTCCTCAGATGTGCCTACTTCAATTATGATTCGATTTAACTTGCTCCTCCATGCATTAATTAGCACATTTTCTGTCGCATCTTTGCTTGATTGAAGTATGTTATAGGCAGAAGTAGAAGTAGAGGCGCCAAAATGTATGTTACGCAAAAGTGTTAGGGATTTCCAAACTATTGACATATAGATAGAGTTTAAAGCTAGTTCATATCTTAATGCTGATATTGGAATATAGTTTGGAAGATTCAATGCCCGTCTCCAAAACTTTCCTTCCAGTCGACTCCAGACATCATAGTTAATGTTCAACGCAGCTTCACTCCCAAAGGTGATTGTTGGGACGACTTTTTGTAAATAAAACATTATGACCGGGATGATGGAGAATTTCCCGTAGTCGGCATTGATTTTGGCCGCTTGAAGGCTTAAGATCTTTGTTTTGGCTGTCAGGTCTTCAATCCAAGCAGTCTCTGAAAGTGAGTCATTGACCATGACGCCTAAGTAACGGATCGACTGAACGACCTCAAGTACTTTTCCATCTATGTGCCATCGGAATGCTTTGTCTTTTTTCGTCATGGATCGACCAATACACAAGATTTTTGTTTTCTCAGTATTTATAGTCAACTCATTTGCAGATAGATACTCTTTCAGGCGAGAAAGAAGATGTTGAAGGCCAATTTGTGTCTGGTCTACCAGCACTATATCATCAGCGTACACCAGATGGTTTATGATCTGACCATTGAGTTTCGGGGGAAAGCAGTGGGCAGATTTTAACCAATCAGGAAGATCAGCAATAAAGAGTTTAAAGAGGTCTGCTGCAAGTGGGCATCCTTGCTTGACGCCTCTAAACGTTCTTATTGAGTCTGTGAGGTCCCCTTGGGAGTTGATTCTGATTTGAATTGAAGTGTTCGAGTGCAGGGCGATGATGGGTTCTAGCAGATGGTTCGGGCACTCGCACAGATGTAATTTTTCCCACAATTTAGCCCGATTGATAACGTCAAAGGCTTGACGGAGATCGATAAATGCGAAAAAGATTTTTTTTTTCGCCTCCATTGCTGACAGTTTCAGGAGCGACAGAAGTGTGAGATTTACGTCAGTTCCCACGTTTTTGGTGAAACCTGTTTGACGAAGGTCAAATTTGCCAGATGAGATAGCCCAATTTACCAGGTGTTGGCGCAGAAAGGATCCGAAGATCTTGCCAATTGTGTCCAGAAGGGCGATCGGGCGATAGTTCACCGGATCAGCCCGACAGCCCTTCTTGTAAATTGGGACCACTATGGCCTTGGTCCATGAAGAAGGGATCTTCTTACAGAGTGCAATCTGAGAAAAGAGTTCATGAATGAATACGGCCCAGTGTTTTCTGTGCTTTTTAAGCGTCAAGTTTGAGATTTAATCTGGGCCAGCAGCTCTGGAGTTATTGAGCTTAGAAATTGCGAGCTCAATCTCATCGCATGAAGGTATAATATTCCAACTGGAGATAGATGTAGTAGAAGGTATAGAGAATTCTGATACAGAGTCTACATATATTGTAGTAAAATGGTCTTGCCATTTTTTGCTTGATATTTAATTGAAAATTGCTGAGTTAGATTTCGAGCGACCTTTATTTAAGATAGCCCAGATGTCACGGATATTTCTCTGAGCCAGTAGTTTTAACATGGTTTCCGCTCGTCCTTGATCAATTATTATAAGGTGTGATCTTAGCCAATTGCGGTAGACTTGCCGTCGCCTCTTTACTTCTATAACCTTGGAGGTTTGATCACATTGTGTTCTTTTAATCAACTTGACGTCTCTTCTCAGTAATTTTTTTGCCTCTGCTATTTCTGGACTATATAGATGTTTCGGGGTTGTTCCGACAACTCCTGAGTTAAGATTTATCTGGATAAAGTCTGTCATGAGTGGAGTATATTCTACTGTCTGAAGTGTATGCAAATTCAGGCTTAAGTGGCTGATCTTTGGACCACTTACTCTCAATCTATTTCCTGCAGCATTTAATTGAAGTGGAACAGGATGTTTTTCTAGAGAGTTGCCCAGGTCCTCCCACCAGGCTAGTCGCAACAAGTCGTGATCACTTAACGTCGTTGGCAGCACATTTAGGTAGTTTACTTTTTCGAGTACATCAAACGAGGCCCAGATGTAATCCAACGTGTTTTTCCGATTCATACTGTGCCATGTGGGGTTTGCAGGAGAGTCGCCGCGAATTGATCCATTTAACATGTAACAGTTACGATCTAGAAGATCTTTCGCCCATTGTTGTCCCCTTGAAATGACATCAGAATCTGGCAGCCGAACATTTAGTTTGGAAGATGGATCAAATTTAAACCAGCTGCAGTTTAGATCCCCACATATTATAACTGAAACATTTTCATACTTTAAAAAAGTATGATCAATTTCATTCAGAACAGACTGAATGAAGGCTGTCGATGAAATCATAGCGGGATTCCAATATCCATTTATGATCAAAAGATTAGAGATCGTGGTTTTTAATGAGAATTTGATTAAGGTGCTTTGCACAAACGGGTTGGGGTTCGTGGATTTGACCAGCGTCCACTGATTCCCGATTTTCAGAAGAGTTATTAAACCTGCAAATGGTCTTCCTTTAGAATTCTTTTTAGCTGGGTTTATTAGAGTGACAAAGCCATCGCAGGTAGGTGGATCGCGTAGTCACGTTTCTTGTAAGCATATAATAAAGACTTTTTCCAGGGATTCCTGGAATGTGTTAAATAGATGTTTAAATCCTCTGGTATTCCATGACAGTAAGATTAGCTCCTGCTTGGTAGTTTGTTGTCGTTGTTATTTACGTGGGCCTTGTGGGTATCTTTTGGAGTTGGTAGCTCTTCTTTCAAAAGACTGATGCATGGCAGCGTCTAAGATGTCAGGAGAAGAGACTAAAGACTGACGTAGGGCTGCACACGCAGCAGCTCTGCGTTTTACCTCATGGGCCAACTTAGTAGCAGATGACGAAGTTGTATCCAGGGCAGATGGTTCAAGAGTGAGGTCAAAGCCGTACACCAAAAGGTCTTCATTTGCTTGAAGTAACATATTTTTTACTGCTGCAGAAGCAATGTGTAGTAGAACTTGATCAGAAGCTGTTTCAGATACATATTCCACAATTTTGATGTCATCAGATGAAATGGCACGCAACAGTGGAATACATGCAAGCAGTTTTAAAATGTTTCTTCGGTTTAAATTGACTTTGTTTCCATCTGAGTGAACATTTTGGAGACGGAGTTTCCACTTATATTTTCCGGATTCAGAGTTTCCAGGGCCTGAGCTTCGTTTAGTTGGAAGTAAGTGCAGTTTTAATTGATTTGATGTTTGTTTGGGATTTAGCCTTGCACTTAACGATTGTTGCTGGGCCTTTTTTGGAGCATAGGTAAGATGATTAACAACTGAATTTGCTTGTGGTGGCTTTGAGCATTTGTCTACCTCTTTAACTTTCCTTAAGAGGTCTTCAGATGATTTGGCAATTTGGTCTTCTTCAGAAGTGAAGATAGAATTTACAAGATCTTCTGAGTAAGTTGATAAGTTACATAGGTCAATTAAGGAGGTTGAGGAGCCAGTTTCAGAGGTCGAAAGACTCAAGTCAAGCCGCCTACGTTTTACCGCGAACTTTGGCTGGCTAAGTTTAGTACCTGATGAAGTTTGTTGATTGTTGTCACCAGTGCTTTTGGCAGGTACAGTAGAAGATGGTCTTGAAAACAGGCTTAACCTCTTTGGAGTAGTAAGATTTCTTACAAACTTATTCGTCTTTTGTTGTGATTGTTTTGATAGAGTACTTTTGATTTTATTTGGTGGCTGTACTTGTTTTCTGATTGGCTTTTTCAGTTTACTTTCTGTCGTAGTGGTAATAGTTTTTGTTGAACCCTTAAAGATGTTAAATGAGTTTACTGCGATAGCAGTTTGAGCTGAGTCTATTTTGCCTGTTGAAATTACTGGTGGTGCGATGTTATTCACATGCAGACCTGGGTCCTGAATAGTCGAAGTTGACTTTAGAGCATCGTGAGTGGAAGATGGCACGCTCGATACAGGGTCCGATTGGATAGGTTCAATTGAAGCTGTCACTGAAGCTCTGGTTGGAATAGAATAAACAGTTTTGGGTGACATGTGTCGAGTTACTGAGGGATCAGGAACTTGGGTGGGTGCAATCTTCCGCATCCACTTCACTGAATCTAAAAGGCCCTCCATTAGAGCGTCATTTTGGCAATGATGCCTAGCAGCAAGATCACTCAGCCTATCCTGCCATCTCGTGGCAGTTTCGGCATTAATTGTCATTTGGTCTTGAAGAAAACTCGAAAAGTGTTCTAGCTTGTCAATTTTAGACATAAGGTTGGATATAGCAGTACCTTGGTCGCAAATTGTTCCAATGAGGGTTTCGAAGATTTTTGTGAATGGAGCTAGAGCAATGGCTGAGGCAGCCAGTACATTATTGTGAATCTGGGTAAGGGCTTCAGATGATATCCCAGGTGCTTGTGGTTCGAATTCATGAAAAGACGAAGAACAGTTTGAGTTATCAAGGTTGTATTGTGGTTTGGTTAATCCACATTTTTTCACAGGGTTCAAAGAGTGGGCTTCCTCGCAAGGGTGGATATTCGTTGAATGCGGAGTACTTACATTCTGAGTGGAATGTCCCAGTAGAGGAAGTTTGATGTAAGTGCTTTTCTTCTTTAGTTCAGCTACTCTTTGTAAGCGACTGGCACGCGCAACTGCACTCCGCTCTAAATGTGTAGATAGGGGGTTGAGAGGCGGTTCTGAAGGATGAAAGGTATTTTCAATGGTTTTCCATGTTGTTGATTGTTAGTAATTAGCGTGGAAGAAAGGCTGGCCTCCGGTGCTTGGCAGGCTAAACCACTGATGCTCTCAAAATCTGGACAATCAAGAGTGATTCCTGAAGACTGAGGATAAATTGACTTAACTTTCAGACCGCTAAGGATATTTTCCTGATGTGGAGGAGTTGTGACAGATACATTTAAAGTTTGTGCATTTATGGGTGTTTGTGATGATTTATTGCCCACAGCATGATTTGAAAGCAAGATTTTTGTTAATGGATGTTCCAAGTCTGGATTAGAGATTTTTAGCAATTCCTCATCGGACACCAGATTTGAAAGAGGTTCTTTATCATTCCAAGGGTCAGCGTCGTTCATTGATTTGCCAGACTTGAGTGATGAGAGGGTCGCCGAAACCCTTGTCGTCGGTTGAGAAGAAGGTGTAGAACTTGTGTCTGACAGAGAGGCCGAAATGGTAGATGCAGTATGAGCTGATTGTGATTGATTAGCTTTTGTTATTTTGAATACAAAAGCGGCAGGGGTGCTAGCATGCTCACAGTCACATGAGACATCAATAGGAAGTGGATTGCCAGTGTGTTTAGAAGCATAGGAGCAGGTTAACACTTGATTAACTTGTGAGGATTGAAGGGCATCTAATTGAATATCAGACTGCCCTAACAAATTTGGCGCATCTTCAGATGTGAATGGCTCGTCAGAGCACGAAAATGTAGAGGCTAATGATGATTTACTGGCCCCAGTCATTATTGGACTTGCTAGTGTTTGTGATTTGTTTATAGACAGTAGCACACGTCCTGTTGATTTGCTTACCTTGGTCCCAGCAGCACTTTTCATCATCGACCAGGGATTTGTCGAACGGCGTTGTAGTGTAGTTTTCTTTCGAGTTTGCGGACCTTCTGCTCGTAGAGTCATTGTTTGTGTCACTCCAACAGAAGCAGCAGTAAAGCAGCAAACAGCCAAACAGCAGAGTTTTAGCAGTCGCCCTTTACGCAGCCGGGCTTCACGCCGCAAGGGTCGCTGGGATTCCTTTTTCAATCCTCACTTCCTGGAGTGGGCGGTACCGAAAAGTGGGCGGGGCTTCAGCCCGCGTCACAGCGGTTCTCTCACACGCTCGTAACCAGCCTCTCACCTCTCACAAGGCGGGGGGTGCGAGGGGGGAACTCACTGAGATGGATTCAGGTCTGATGAGGTAGAAATGAAGAGTAAAGTTGCTTGGCGCAGCACAGCCAAACAGCAGAGTTTTAGCAGTCGCCCTTTACGCAGCCGGGCTTCACGCCGCAAGGGTCGCTGGGATTCCTTTTTCAATCCTCACTTCCTGGAGTGGGCGGTACCGAAAAGTGGGCGGGGCTTCAGCCCGCGTCACAGCGTTGCAGCGGTTCTCTCTCACGCTCGTAACCAGCCTCTCACCTCTCACAAGGCGGGGGGTGCGAGGGGGGAACTCACTGAGATGGATTCAGGTCTGATGAGGTAGAAATGAAGAGTAAAGTTGCTTGGCGCAGCACAGCCAAACAGCAGAGTTTTAGCAGTCGCCCTTTACGCAGCCGGGCTTCACCAACATCTCCTGGGGCTAAGACAATCAGGCTCCCGCCCCACACATGACACCTAAACAGCTCTGATTGATCTGAAAACCCAGATGGAGACACTAAAGGACAATGGGAACTTAGTGCTGCTCCTTCTCCTTGACCTCTCCGCGGCATTCGATTTGGTTAACCACCAAATACTCTGCCAACATCTCAAATCTGCGGCCCACTTCTCAGACTCTGCCAATGCCTGGATCCACTCATTCCTAAGCAACAAGTCCATGCGGGTCTTCTCACCCACAGCATTGGCAGACCTTCTCCTATCCACTGTGACATCCCTCAAGGCTCTTGTGCATCGCCCACGCTTAACAACGTGTTCACCAAACCCCTTTTAGATGTGCTCGATTATCTGAGTGTCTCCTACACTAACTATGCGGATGACACCCAGATACTCATTCCCATCACTGGTGATTACACAGCCGACACCAAATCCTTGAATGATGTCTATCTGGTCATCCAGGCCTGGATGGCTCAACACAAACTATGCCTTCATGACAACAAGACAGAGCTCCTATTACTAGGATCAACTCAACGTCTTACCAAATTAGACCAAGCCTACAAGTCTTTCATCATTTACGGTAATTACATCAAGGTCTCTAAAGACACTAAATCTCTTGGCGTCTACCTGGACTCTACCCTCTCTCTGAACAGACAAACAAATGCAGTAAGGTCGGCATCGGCTTATACATGCAAACTTATCACCGCCTGCAGACCTTTTCTGAACCCTCATAACTGCATTACCCTTGCAAGAACACTCATTATGTGCAAAATCGATTACTGTAGTGCCCTCTACATGGGGACAATCCAGTCCAACCTCAAACTGCAAACCATCCAAAATAATGCCATAAGGGCAGCTCTCAATATCCCCAGACGGTCTCATATTTCTAATGTCAGATCTGATGTACGTTGGCTCCAGGTAAAACAAAGAATTGCCCTGAAAACTCTAGCCTTGACTCATAAATGCTTGGACAACAAAGCCCCATCTTACCGCTCTGCTCGTCTTACGGTCCACACCTCCTCACGACCTACTAGATCAGCTCAAACTCACAGCCTAATCCTGCCCAGATTTAAACTCCAAAAAGCGGGTGGTGTGAGCAACCTTGTCCTAGCTTCAAAACTCTGGAAAACACTGCCTACCTCCATCAGAACTGAGCCTTTGTTCCTAACTTTCAAGAATAATACCAAATCTTGGCTGTTCACGCAAAATGTATGAAGCTCCTTCACCTAAGATTTGCTACCGACTTATATCTCATTTGTGTGTATATTTTATAATGTACGTGTATTGTAATTTGTGCATATTGTATATATTATAACTTGTATCTAAGAATATGCGCCCGGTTTCCCAGAGGCCTGGCTGCGCTTTACAAATAAAATAAACTTCAAACTTCAAACTAAACTTCAAGGGTGAAACAAAAAGGTTTTAAGTCCAAGAAACGCCTCCTTACTTGGGCATTTGTGTCTTTCCGTAGGTTTATCCAAGTTAAGGGAGAGTGATCCGCAAGGAGTCTGAAATTCCTTCCGGTTAGATACTATCTAATGTATAGGTGTGTAACAGCCTATTTTATAGCTAGGGCCTCTAGTTCACATAAGACTACTCCATAGGAAAAAGGTTTTCGACTGGTATATTTGATATGATATGATATGGCATTTATAACGTGCCTATACGCAAGTGTTTCAAAGCGCGATGAGGCAAGGGAGGGGGAACAGAGGGACGACAGAGACAGCGATCTTACTAAGCCAGGTGACATTGACATCACGCAAGTGTAGGGGAGGAGGGAAGGGGAAAAATTGCAGAGGGAAAGGGGTAGGGCCAGTGCAGTATATAGGATAACAGTAAAATAAAATAAGATTAATAAATAGAATAAAAAAAGACAATAAATAAAAAGTGCGGCTAGCTGGTAGCAAGTGCAAGGGTAAGGGCCAATATCAGATGTCAAGTGCTGGTAAGGGGCTGTAGGGATGCAGAAACAGTCCCCGAGTACAAGGGTTGCCAGGGGGCAGTGCATGTGTGCAACTGGCGGAGAGGGGGCCTGGGCCCGAGATCAGAGGGTAGCCAGGTAACCAGTGGTATTTCAGTTTCAACCAGGAGATTAGCAGGGGAGAGGAGGAGAGAAAGTAGAAGCAAAGTGGAAGGTCTTGAGGTGCTTCCAGAACCGGAGATGGTTCTCCTCAAGTTTCAGAGAGGCACTGAGGCTTTTCCAGAGGTAGGCCCTAGCAGAAGAAAGAGATCTACCACCAACTTGTTGCTTGGAGAAGCGACTGACCCTGAGGGAGTTGGAGGCCGATGAGCGAAGAGCTCGAGAAGGAAGATATTTAGGAAGAGAGAGTTGAATGTATTGAGGTCCCAGGCCCGAAGAACCCTTGCCGCCACTGGTAGCCAGTGCAGAGATTTCAGTCCTAGAGAGATATGATGGGCTTGAGGCCAAGGACAAGTCTCGCAGTCTTTTTCTGGATGAGTTGCAGAGGGTGGAGAGTAGAGGCAGGCAGATTTAGAAAGAGCCTTTTGCAGTAGTCCAGCCTAGAGAGAACCAGAGCTCTGGAGACAGTAAGCTTCTGGGGGAAGGAGAGGAAAGGAAGAATACCTCTGAGGAGGTGCAGCTAGTAGTGTGACTTCTTAGAGATGTCAGAGATGTGAGGAGAGATGCGGAGTGTGGAGTCGAAGATGACCCAAAGGTTTTAAGCCTCACAGGTGGGAGCAGGAAGAGGGCCAATAGAGAGGCTGATGACAGAGTGACAGGAAAGGAGGCAGCAGGTGTGCCGATGAGGAGTATCTTGGTCTTACTGGCGTTAAGGCAGAGATCATTGCGCACACACTCCTGGATAGCAGACAGACAGTTCGAGATGAGAGGAGAAGAGGTGGCGGAAGGGAGCCTGAAAATGTGGTGAGTGTCATCCGCATAGCACTGAAAGTTGGGGCAGAGAGCGGCAGTGCAGTGGGCAAGAAGTGCCAGGTATTGGTTCAACAGCCAGGGAGAGAGGTTAGACCCATGGGGAACACCACAGGTAGAGATGGAGACCCAAGTTGTACCGGGGAGGGTCGATCAGAGAGGAACAAAGTCAGCCAAGCCAAGGCCAGTGATACTCAGGCTGTCACGGAGACGGGTGAGCAGGATGGCATGGTTGACCGTGTCAAATGCAGAGGAGAGATCAAATACGATGAGGACACAGGGAGTGTGGGAATCAAGGTTGGAGAGCAGGTCTTCACAGATGTTCAGGAGAGCAGTTTCTGTGTTTCTGGCAGCTTTCAAGCCAGACTGATGGTAATGGAGACAACCAACAGATTCAGTGTGAAGATTAAGCTGTGAGATGGCCAGCTTTTCCAGGAGTTTGCCCAGAAAAAGAGTGATGGAGATTGGGCGGTAATTAGCCGGGCAGGAAGGGTCGGCAGAGGGTTTCTTAAGAAGAGGGTGCACAAGGGAGTGCTTCATGGGGGAAGGGAAGACCCCAGTGGCGAAGGAGTGGTTGCAGAAGTCAGCCTTGATGGTTTTGGAGGAACAGGGTTGAACCTGTTTTGACGAGACCTTCATAGATCGGACTTGTCTGGAAACCGCGTCTGGGGAGAACACTGGAAAAGCAGAGAAGGAGGGAGGAGAGGTGGCCGATGAAGGGCAAGAGGAGAGCAGGGAGTAGAGGGAGGAGGGGGAGAGGAAGAGAGAGAGGACAGGATGTATGGCGTTTTAGAGATGAAATGACCAGCCAGGGATGTGCTTAGGGCCTGGGAGGGGACAGGAGAGGTAGAGACTGCAGCAGGATTGGGCAGCTCCTTGCAGATTTTAAAGTGTTTGTTTTTAGATGCTGCAGAGATGCAGGCTTGGGTGAGGGCTCTCTTCTTGGTGCGGACAAAGAGCCGGTATTGCCTTTGGAGCAGGAGGCAGGCCAGTTTGTCAGAGGATGTACAGGAAACATGCCATTTCCTCTCAGCCACTCTGCACTTTCATTTAAGGGTGATGAGGTCTGAGTTGTACCAGGAATTGCACTTGGCTTTGGGCTTCAGGCGGATCCTCATGACAGGGGCAAGAACATCAAGAGTATCAGATATAGCAGAGTGGAGCATGGAAACGGCTGTGTCAGGGTGTCAGTCAAGGGGTCGAATGGGGGGAAAAAGTGGTGGCAAAAAGCCTCAACTGACACACGCTTCGTGTGTTGGATAATCAAGAAGGTAGGCAGCAGTGCTGGAGTCGGCTTAGCCTGAGGGGTAGAGAGGGTGGGCTGGGAGGAAAGGAGAAAGTGGTCACTTCAGGAGAGAGGAGTGGTGAGAGGGATCAAAAGGGGAAGGTCTAAAGAGATCAGAACATCCAGAGTGTGCCCTGCAGAGTGAGGCGGGCCAGAGGGTAGAATAGAGAGCGCGAGAGAGTCACAGAGGTTGCAAAAGAATCCAGAGGAGGGACAGGAAGCATCCAGGTGGATGTTCGTCTCCAAGAAGGAGGAGTTGAGTGGTCGAGACCAGGAGGGAAGAGGAGAGGTCTGTCCACTCAGAGAGGAAGGAGGAGATCTGACCAGGTGGCCGATAGATGGTAGCCATAGTAAGGGAATGGCTAGGAGAGAGAGAGCCTGCAGACGAGGCATTTGAAAGATGAGTAGACCTGCATAGGAATGAGAGAGGCAGGAATCCACTCAGGGAAGAGCAGGGATACAGCCCCCGGAACGGTTGGATCTGGGCGCGGAGAGAATCTTGTAGTCATAAGGGAGGAGAGTGTCAAAGCTTGTGACAGAGCTGGCCATGACCCATGTCTCGGTGAGACCGAGGACATCGAGGTCAAGCTTCTCCAGGAGGCGGTAGATGTCAGATGAGTGTTTGACAGCTGAGCGAGAGTTCATAGCGAGAGATATAACATTGGATGTTCCAATCCTTTATATTCCTGGCAGAACACAGCACCTACTCCCACTTTCGAAGAGTTGGTTTACAACGAAAACTCTTGGTTGAAATCTGGCATCTTCAAGACATGTTCATTACAAAGGATATGTTTCAAACCGTCCAAACGTGCTTCATTCTTTTTAACCCATAAAGGTTTCTGTAGCTGAGAGTTCTTTTAATTTGTCTGTCCGGTTAGCGGCTATAAAGGAATAATTATGGGGTTGGTAGTCAGTTGCACAGCTTTTACCTTTTCAAGTTTGGGTTAGGCGGTTCCCTACCAAAAACCCAAGATATTTCACAGCAGACTGAACAAGATGACATTTTCGTGGGTTGGTTGGTAGGCTGAAGTTTCTTAGAGCACGAGTGATTTCATACAGATGGTAGATGTGTTCTGCCCATTTGCTACCTCGAGGGGTCAGAAACGTGAAGCGGACAATTTAGTGAAGGGCTTTCAAAAGATGCCAATTTATTAACTCAAAAGGTTGGAGAAACGCCTCACTATCCCTGCCCTGATGAGGATCTCCCTGCCTAAAATAAACTAAAGCAAACACTCTAACGTTTCTGTCCCTCACCTATACATACCGTAATTCAACAAGGTAATGGATGGAAGTACAAAGACAACACAAATATAACAGTTAAATTCACAGTATCATAAAAGTCTCTCCTTATAATCTGGGTGAATTTCCCTTTCACAGATTTGCACAGTTCCAAAAAAAATAAAAAAAATACTATCTTGTAACAAAAGGTCCAACACAGTTCTTTGTGGCTACAACACCTTGGATTGTTTGAACAAAAAGTTATTTCTCTTCCACTTGTAATAATAAGACTAATAACAAATAATTTTCTTCAACCAATAATATTTCCTTAGCTCATCAGTATTAACATAAATAGTCTTTGTCAGGATGCAACAATGCTTGTTTCAGCAATGAAGGTTTATCAAGATAGTTAATATTTCTAAATATATCAGCAGCTTATTACTACTTCTTCGACAACCACTTGCTTCCACAATGAAGGTTTGTCAGGATGATTTGTTAACACCACTTCACAGCACTTCATCAACTTCCACCTGGCTTACCTCGATGCCAGGCCTACTATTCTGTCACACCTGGTTTACTCCCAGGCCAGGCCTGCTACTTCAGAGTTTGCTGTTCAGGTATACTCACCTGCACAAACAGTATTTTACAAACAACAAGTACATTTGTGGTTAAGATCAGCTGACAACAACTTTGTAGTGCTTCTGACTTTACAACATCAAGCTTTAAGTAATTCTTCACGGAAGTGTGAGAAACAAACAGGTGTATAGCCCACTAGTCTGCAGGGACTTGCCATCCAGGTGGCCAGGACACGGCCATCACTTTTGAATCCAGTTCCTGGGGGTGGACCAGTGCGGGGGATCACCTGGGTGAGGGGCCTTCGGGGAGTGAGACAGCCAATGGTGAGACACCCTCCTTTCTGCACAAGCACTAGGCAGAGGAAGAGGGCGACTTAGAGTAACAAGATTAACTCTTATACATACTGGACATGTCCTGCTAATCAGGTCAGACAAAGTCAGGTACTTAACATCAAGTGCATACAGCTGATTCCAATTAGCTCTCCTCAAATGGATAAAAAGCAGAACTTAGAGACAGACTCTGAGCAAGGTGGAACACGAGTACGTGCAGGACTTCCGTGGTGAAGGTGAACCTACTGGAGCAGAGCAACGGACCAAGGGACGAGAGCAGTGGGCCAAAAGTTCCATAAAGGAGGTTGTTGCCTCCAGAAGGCTGCGAAAGACACATGGAGAAGGCCAGATCCCAATATCAAAGACTGCATTTTCTTTCAAAGATGCCAACGACCCTCCCGGGTGAACGGAAGAGTTGGGTAGGCGAGGCCAAGCCTGCGGTACTAACGTTGACTTGTGAATTGAAAAATTGAAAAAAGCAAAAAATAACTGCATACAGTCGGTGAGTTGGCAAGCAATCTGAGAGATCGTTGTGTGCTAAGAAAGATTGAGGTTTGCAACAATATATCACAAGTGAAGATTGCACGCTTGTGGATGAGATGCAAGGAGAGGCAGACCTATGAGTGAACTTTAAGATAAACAAAGTTGTGGGATTTGCGATACTGAGTAACCAAGTGGTCCGAGAAGAGGAGTAGCCCACTCTAACATTTCTGCGAAAGGTGCATTGTTTGAGGCGATAAATGTGAATGAACTGTAAAAGCGAAAGTGAACGAAGTTAACCCGAGAGAAGGGAAGAAGAAAAGTTGAACATTGAATTCTGAGTCGAAGTGGTCCTGCGGTGGTCTAAAAAGGAAGCCTATATATTCAAAGAGTCTTCGACAGCCGAAAAGCAGCCTGAGATGACTGAAAGAGACCAGAAGTATAAAAAACTTTGGGGAAGGGAGCCACGGCAAGTGTTGTTGATCTGTGAAAGGTCTGGGCCCGGCAGAGGGGGACCAACGTTGAACTGTGCAAGTTCTGAGCCTGGCAGAGGGAGACCAACGTTGAACTGTGCAAGGTCTGAGGCCGGCAGAGGGGGACCAACGTTAAACTTTTGTTTTTCTTGAAGAGGTCTTAGCCTGACAGAGGGGGACTGGTGTGAACATTTAGTTTCATTATTTGGGGAAGAGTGAAAGAAGAGCCTTTAAAGAGGAAGGCTAGGCGGGCCTCGATCCACGTTCCAAACTGTTTCAGTGTTAACGCCCCAGCCCGAGTGTGTCATCCTGCCCATAGGGACTGCCTCATTCCATGCTGTCTAAACATTGGAGGAGAGGTGATTCAGCCACATTTTTTTCTTTGTCGAACACTGACTTTTCTTTTATATTCATATTTCCTTTACATTTTTTTTGTACAAGAGATAGGGCAGGCATTAGGTTTTATTAGCCATTTTGATTTGACAGACACGACTGAGACTGTTTTCTTTATTATTTGATGGTTAAGGCGAATCCCACCTGAGTTATAGGGCAAAGTAGGTGTTTTTCCAAAGCCCACGAAGTTAATAAAGGTTTTTACAAATTGTATCTTTTGTGTCAGTATCATACTTCTGATATTGCATCCCCTATCTATGGTGTCAGGTGTGGGATCTGACTCCATTGATAAAAGGTGAGAACCCATGCTAATAATTGGCATCCCACTGGATGGTGAAACCAGAATTATTGAAGTAATTGATTCGGATCGAATATCTAACATCAAACAGATTTTATGCTCCCAACTTCGATTCCCAGTTAGTCAACAGGATCTGTTTTTCAAAACCCAGGTGCTACTAGACACCCCACGTTATCAAAAACAGCAATGAGACCGAATGGTCTTAAAAATAAGACCCTCGATGGATTGCAAGATGGCGGCCACTGGTGAGGACACGCGAACAACCGGCTCTGTCCGTGAAGTGGCAAAATACAAACACACAGGGCTCCCAAGGCGATCCCCACTGGGCTCACACCCTATACAAACACCCCCACAGGTACCCACCAGTCAGATGGAAAGATCTGCACTCCGAACGTGGACTGAGGGACGAGGACGCAGGAGCGCCCGACGGGGGCACAGGCCTTTGTGTGAACACCTCAGAGCAAAGTGTGTGGTGGTGCTGCACTACGCACCACGTGGAGCCGACAACACGGGGTGGGATCAGAGGAAGAGGAGCAGCCTACAGCAACCCAACAGGCGGACCATGTGGCGAACAACACAGGGCTGTGAGGGACAGTTCATCTCAAAACGACGGGGCCGGCCGTCCCAAAGACACTTCTGCAGAAGCTACGCACCCACCCAGAGGACCAGCTAGCATCACTTCCCAGATGACCAACCTCCCCACTAGCCGAAACCACACCCACAAAGGTAATATTGTGCTGGAACACCTGATCCATTGCTCACTTTTACTCTGGAGTGTTGGGTATTTTCAACAATTGCACAAAGAGCAATGATGTAAACAGAATGTACCACTTCATTTATTATAAAAGGTGCAAAAGGTGCTGCATTGTGCAGCTACGAGGAATGTTGTGGCTTCCCATACATGAATGGTCAGTGTTGCCCTTATCCATTACTCGACCGTGAGAATGCACAGCCAAAGATTGCAAGACCCTTCTCCAGCTGTCTTTACTCTACTGAGGTGTTTATGCCCAGGCAGAACTTACAAACTTCACCTGTGAATTTGCCATATTTTAATGGCGTTCCAGCCCAACGCATTGGAGGTATTGGCTGCAGCAGGTAACTCCCTTATTTCCATTTTGCCGCCTGTTAACGCCAGATCTCCAACCATGAGAAGGGGGGTTGAGTACTTTTTATTCAACATTTATTTTTAAGATGGGCCTGTACCACTTGTATATATTTCATATGAAATTTAGTTATGTTGCATTAATATTAAAGACCAGTCTAGGTGCTTTTCATAGAGCGACAGCAGTCAATTTGTGAGAGGAACCAGATATTAGCATTGAAACCAATTCCTCATTCCAATCCTCTCTCACTTGTGTCCATTAGCAGACAGCATATGTTCTTATTGCTTCCTCTAAACGATTGTTTTCAAACTTAACTGAAAATAGAACATTAGCCTTAACAGTTACTTCTAGTGCACTCAACTGTAGAACACACTGCCTTCTGCAAATCATGGCCAGCAGAGATCTGAAAACACTCTTTAAACTCACATAACATAGAAGATGACAGGTTTGAATGAATAGAGAGGAAGCAATAATCCCTGCAACCTTAATAAAGTCTTTATAATGTTATGGGGAAGAATCTGGTGAAGGTGCAGAGTCTGGCAGAGGTAGAGTAAAGCTGGAGGGGGGACATGCATTTATTTGGGCCTAGGGCAGCAGAAAGCCTAAATACGTCATTGGGGGTGGGACGGCTGCAGGCCAAACAAATCAAATATAAATGGACATTCCCCTTTGGACTGCTTTCGGTGGGAAGGCCGCCAACGTAGAATCACAAGAAGAGAGGAAGGGACACACTTAATACACAGCGAGGAGGAAGAAAACGACCCAGGGACAAGGGACGAGCCACGGCTCCCCCAGCACCCATGGTGGGGGGACACGGGAAAGGGAGGGGATACTCATTGGCACTCAGACAATGGGTAGGGAGGGGAAAGGTTTGGGGTGCCCAAGTTGGGGGAGGGCACCTAACACTTTTATATCAAGTTGGGGGTTTATTCCCAGAGCAATGGCTCCTAAGCACCTGAGAATCATCACGTAGCATGGTCAAATTCCTCACACTCAATATAAGGGGCCTAAACACTCCAGTGAAAAGGAATAAGTGGGAAAGGCTACTAACACACCGCACACCAGACATAGCATAGTAGCGCTCCAGGAATGGCAGATCAAGCGCGCGGACAGACACCGACTGAAGCTAAAACGGTACGCACAGAAATTTCAGGCAAATGCCCAGGGTAAAGTAGCGCGGGCCCTAACCGTGACTGAACAAGGCCTTTTTGTCACCCTTAGAATGGACACAACAGTTCTGACAATAGCGACAATATAAGGGCCCCAACACCGGACAAGACGGTTTCCTAAGGACAGTTCTATCAGAACTGGAATTATTCAGCCAACGGGAAATCCTGGTGATGGGAGACTTCAATTTGGCGTGGGACCCAAAGAAAGACAGGAGCCCACCGCAAACACGTAATCAAATCCCATCATCGTTGGCATAAAAAAAAAATATAAAAATGGAACACCTCACACTCCAAGAAGTGTGGCCTTCACTAAAGCAGTCAGAGTCCAGCTGCACATTCTACTCCCATGTACACTTCTCCTTCTCCTGCATAGACTATGGGCCTCATTACGACCCAGGCGGTAAGTTACCGCCTGGGTCGTACCCTTACCACCATGGCGTAAACTACGTTTACACCGTGGTGGTTGGCGGATTTACTGCCCCATTCCAAGGTGAATGGGGCGGTAAATCCCCATTTCCCATTTTACCCTTCCCCATTCCCATTTTTGCCCCATAGGGAATAATGGGAATGGGGAAAGGCGATAATTACGGCACCGTAAATTGCGGTGCCGTAATTATCGCCAAGGTCCCTTTGCGGCATGGATTTTAACGGCTGCAAAAAGCAGCCGTTAAAAGCCATCCCGCAAAGGGAACCTTGTAATCAGGCGTTAAGGGTCGGCGCCGTTTACGGCGCCGTAAACCCCTTAACGCCTGAGTCGGAATGAGGGCCTATATGTGGTCCTCACCAACGCTCCTAGACAGAATCACACAAATAGACCTCCACACCATTGCACTCTCATATCACGCCCCCATATCCATGACACTCAACCTCCAAAGGCAAAAGCGGGTGCTATGGAGAAGGGATTTTCCAAAGAAGGCACTAACAGACGCAGTCATGCGGGATGAAAAAGAAGGGAAGATCAAGACATACTTTGAATTTAACGCAGAAGCGGGGGTCCCGAAAATGATAGTATGGGACGCCATTAAGGCTACTCTCAGGGGGGCTGATAGTCTTCCGGGCACAGCAGCAAAAGCAATTGAGAGCCCTCGAAACAGAGCTGGAAGATGACATTCGGAACATCATGGGTAAAATGGTCCAAGACCCCAGTAGAAAGCTATGGAGGTAATATCAGAATGTAAAAGCAAGCTACACCACCTCTAGACAAGGAAAGCAGAAACTAACATCCTATGTTTAAAACAGAGCTATTACGTACACACTAACAAGGCAGATAAGATGCTTGCAAGGCAACTGAAACAGAAAGCAGCCTCCCAAATAATCCAGACGATAGTCAACTCACAAGGCACTAAAGTGAACACCACCCCCGAAATGGCAGACCAATTCGTCAACTTTTATTTCACGCTCTATAGGGCAGCCAACCCCAGGGAGACACAACAGAAGGCATACCTAAGCTCACTCACACTCCTGAAAATCACTTTAGAGGACCAAACAACCCTAGAAGGAGAGATCACGCAGGACAACGTGAGACATGCAATCAGGAGCCTAGCCCTTAATAAAGCCCCAGGGGCAAATGGGTATTCAGCAGCATTTTACAAAACATTCCAGCAGGCCCTGCCACCGAGGCTGGCCACGCTATTCATCTCTTTCGGGACTGCAGTTGCATTACCCATATGATGAAAGAAGCTAAAATGATGCTATTCCCCAAACCAGCTACGGACCCCACACAATGCAGGTCATACAGGCCCATCGCCCTCATAAACGTAGTGGCTAAGCTGTACACCAAGATCTTGGCCAATAGGCTAGAAACCCTCCTCCCACAACTTATCCACCCAGACCAATCCGGTTTTATACAACGCAGACAAACACACAATAATATTCGAGTATGTCACATCATTGAGAAAATCCAACGGAAGAGAGATCCCGCCATTCTCCTATAGTTAGACGCCGAGAAGGCATTCGGTAGGGTCGAATGGTCCTTCCTTTTTAGCACCATGGAGAGGATGGGATTCGGAGCAGGCTTCATTAACAAAATTTGCACTAACTATCTACATCCTACATCCCGGCTCTTAATCAACGGAGACTTCTCACAACCAATCAAGTGGGAAAGAGGGACCAAGCAAGACTGCCCCCACTCCCCACTCCTTTATGCCATTCACCTAGAACCTTTCTTATTAGCCCTTAGGCCAACCAATCGATACGGGGGATTCCATTTGAGAAGGAAACACATACAGTAATGGCATACATGGGCAATATGCTCCTTACCCTCACAGACAAGGAAACATTCCATCCAAGAAGTAGTGCAGGAAATAAATAAGTTTGGTGCAGTTACAGGATTGAAAGTAAACATCACAAAATCTGAAATTCTAAATCTCTCTCTGGGGGGAGGTGCAGAGGGAAATACCTCAAGCGTGCTAAAAATGTTTCACTATTTCTGTGGGTGAAGGGGGGGGCATCAAACTCCTGGGGGTCACCATCATGCTGACACTACAGGGACTCTATCAGGCGAACTTCCCATCCATACTAACACTCCACAAAACACAGTTACACCAATGGGGCCATCTATCGGTTTCCTGGCTGGGCCGGATAAATGCTCTCAAAATGGTAGCTCTCCTTAAGCTCCTTTATAGCTTTCAAGCACTCCCGGTCCCCGTGCCAGAATCCTTCTTCCGAGCATTATACTGACTAATAACCCCCTACATTTGGAACAACAAATCCCCTGCACTGCACTGAAAAACCTGATGGCCCCCGTCAACAAAGGTGGGTTAGGCATGCCGAACCTTCGAATGTATTACTTGGCTTCCCAAATTCGGGTAGTGGAGGACTGGTTTGCAGACAGCTCAGAGAAACAGTGGACCCAAATGGACCTGCCAGTGGTGGTTGCCCCCCTGAGGGAGGCCCTGTGGCTATACAAGGCGGACCGCCCACGAAACATGCATATTTCAGAAATCACTCAGCTGGTAGAAACAATCTGCGACAACCTAGCAAAACACAGGCAAATCACCACCCTATCGTCCCCATACATACCTATGTTTGGTAACCCACAACTTACCCCCATGCTAGAAAAAGGTGCCTTCAGGCACTGGAAAGAGGCAGGCTGCACTAAAATGAGAGCCATTTTTCAGGGCACGGAGATCAAAACATTTAAACAATGCACATTACAACTGGGACTACCAGAGACAGATAGGATGCCCTACTTCCAACTACCACATTGGCTAATGAACCCACACATGCTCAAGGTGGGAACCCACCCCTTACCTCTTTCGAGAGATTCTTGGCCACTGACCCAGGGGATAGACACCTCATTTCGAACCTATACAAAATGGGACGAGGAGCAGAGCAGAATACAGCCCCAAACTTTACAAATCTGGTCGAGTTACAAGCAAGACCCCTATTACCTCAAGGGATATTACATCTCTACCAGGAAGGAGAAGACCTAGGGAATATTTTTTTGAATTTCAAGCAATTAACTGAACAACTGGGATGGGGAAAAAACATTAAGACGTGTTACTTGAGACCCCTATTAAAAGGCGAGGTACAAACTGCCTATCAGTCACTTAATCTAGCCTTAGGAGCTACCTTCCTATCCATCAAAGAAGGACTCCTTAAACGAGTAGGCCAGACCAGTAATCTTTATCAACAAAAACTAAGATCCTTCAAACTTAACCCCAGTGAGTCCCCCCAGTGAGTTCCCCCTGGAAGTAGGAGAACGACTTAAGAACACTGGGCCACATTAGGAGTTTGGAGGTAGCCATGCTGTTTTTACTGACATGGCTACCCACAAACCAAGTACCGGGTCCGGGTCCCAAAAATAGGGAATTACCGGGCCATGCTGACTTTAGCGGGGCCCAGTCATTCCCATTCTCGGGACCCGGTACATCCCCATTCCTATTTGAGCCTCCACAGGGCTCAATGGGAATGGGGAGGATGCTAACAACTGACCCGTTAATGACAGGTCTGTTGTTAGCATCCTGGTTTGCTCGTGGGTGGCAGAATGCATGTCTGACCTGTACCAGACAGGCATTCCGCCGCCCGCGAGGAAACCTGTAATGTGGCGGCACGGAATGAATAGTGCCGGTACCTTACCGCCACCGTTCTTTCCGCGGCTGCCAGTCTCCTAATAAGGCCCACTGTCTCCCTTTGGATCAGTAATAACACTCTAGAGGAGTTGATAGAAAGGATAATCTTGGAACAGTTTACCAAGTCCTTACCTCCTTTTCTACAAAAAGCTCTGTTGCAATTAAATCGGCCCAACCGTAGCATGGCTATTGAGACTGCCCAAAATCATTCAGGCGCAGTAAAATATTTCCTTTCCTTACATAAGAACGAAGACAGAAAAAATCAAAGACCAATTTACCGCTCTCCAAACCAGACATTAGAAAGACGAGGACTTAAGAGTAAGGAAGAATTAAGGAGAGAAGATCCTAGAGAGATTAAGCTGTCACCACCCATCTGCTTCTCGTTTATGGAAATAAGTAATTTAGCACTGCATTGTCCCAAAAATCAAAAGGAGCCTATGGACATAGGGTGACTAAAAGGAGAATAATGGGAAGAACAAGAGGAAGAAGTAGAGACCTTTAGCATATGTATATGCCGATCCTCAGCTGATTTTACATATGAAAGGGCTATAGTCAATGGGAGAATAGTGAAAGCATTGATTGATTCTGGCAGTAAGCAAACAGCCATAATCGCCGATTTGGTCACTCCAACAGATCTAGAACATGCAACTATGGTCAGAGTCACCTGTGTATATGGAGATAACGGAATCTATCCCAGAGTACCAGTGTACATTAATATCAGAGGGGAATCCCGGCTAGTGTCATCGGCCATTATCCCCGGACTTCCGAAAGAGGTTATTATAGGAAGAGATTTTTCAGGATTTTTCACCTTTGTTTATGTTTATTTATTTATAATGCGCACCAGGGACCCAGAGGCACATGGGCTCACATAGAAACATACAATCAATGGATAAAAAACACATACTGATAACATAACACACCATGAAAGCAAATCAGGAACAAATACAAAGACATAAATAACAAAAACTCAATCCATTACAATTCTAATATTCGTGATGGATGGCCCCTTTCTCAGATTGTCACAGTGTCTCTGAAAGGATGGGAGATTGCTAAAACCACAGCCAATGATGATACAGTCTGAATAAACACCTCCCAGAAGTAAATAAACTACCTAAATGGCCCTCTTAGTCACAACTAGGCATAACAAAAATTGGGGATGTTGTGAGAGAAAACAAGATAATACCATTCGAAGACCTATTCACCACCTTTGTACTCCCCCCAAATGAGCAGTACCTCTACATGCGACTTAAACATGTGTTGCAGGCCCTCCTTCCTGAAATGATTGACATGCCTGACTATACCCCGCTGGAACGCAACCTATTCCCAGAAATGATTAAGCACAAAGTCACGTCTACTATGTACAGTGCCATAACCTCTTTGCCACCAAGGAATTAATAGATCTGAAAACTAAAGGGGAGAGGGATGTGGGTACCATACCTCCGGAAGAATGGGTAGCTGCACTGATGTTCCCCAGAGAATCAACTATCTCTTCCAGGCTCAGGCTAATCCAACTGAAGATATTGCATAGAATTTATTACCCAAGGGTAGAATTATTCAGCTGGGGAAAAGCCAGCAATCCATCCTGTTTGAGATGCAAAAGTGAGGAAGGTTCCTTCTACCACATCCTGTGGGAATGTACTCTGATTCAGCAATACTGGCAGAAGTGCTGCAATGAACTGTCAAGGGTAATGGGCAGTGTGATCCACAGAAACCCGAAACTGTTGTTGTTGGGGATAGAGGTGGATATTGAACTGTCACGATACGAAAAATTGTTTCTATCCACCACCACTGCATTGATCAAGAGAAATATAGCGCAACTTTGGGGTTCTGAGACGACACCCAACTAAGCGCAATGGACCACAGATGTGGTCATCTGCATTGCAATGGAAAAAAGAGTTTATACAGCTAGGGGATGCCCTGCGAAAGCTCAGAGAATATGGCAGAAGTGGGAAGATGTACACTGAGGGGAGGTTTATTCTGATACCTGAGGACATGTGAAGGGAACCGAGACTACGAGACACTGATGAAGCACATGTAACTAGACATGTTAAGAGACTATACCAAACTGTAGCCATGGTGTGAATTCGATGTTTGGTGGGTAAGCGAAATAATTGTTACCTCGCAGCGCGAGGCTATATGTTTTTATGCTACTTGAAAAACAATAAAATGTTTAATTAAGAAACAAAATGATGATACAGTCTGAGCCATTCATGAGAGACCACTCCTTGATTTTTACTCTCCGCAGAAATTTTAGATCCTGGGTTCTAATACAACTCCCCCCAGGTTTAGAACACAACCAAGCCAAATCTTTATTCTGGAGGGCTTCTCTTGGCTCAAGTCTTTCTGGTTTATTCACATTCACAATCACTATATTTAAATGGTCCGCTCCAAGACTTTTTAAATGTGGGTCTGCAATCTCTGGCATAGCAGCCTTTCTGAGATGTCTCTACTGACCAAAGGGCAAGTCGGATGATTAGTGAGGCAACTCAATGACAGCAAGGTAGGGCTATAAAAGGTTAAATTTCCAGCCAAAGTGGTAAGACTCAGAGGTGGGGCTACACCCAAGGCCAAACCCTATGGTGTGGTATGGCTTACAGGAGATACTCCCTTTCCAGCCAGTAAGCTCCTGATTGGCTTCAAATCAGTTTGGAAACTTGCCTCCGCCTTACTGGCATCAACCTGCAATATTTAGTGATCAGTTTGTCAGCCCCTGTCCATCCTCGCTACCTTATTAGCATCTGCCTGCGGTAGACCAGGATCTGTTTGACAACCTCTATTTACTCTCTCTAAATGAGGAATGATTTTGTCAAAGGAGTCTACCAGTCCTGAAAGTCCTTGACATGATCACATTAAGTCAAGTAAGAACATTTATTTTCTTGACAGATTGCCACATTCCATCAACATTCATTTCCATCTTTCTCAAGCTGGTATTGGAGTTTATTTCAGTGATTAACTTATCCATGCTCTTCGAGGGGCAATGCATTGTTTTATGCACAGCTAGAGAAAGACAGTTAATATTCCCTTTATGTATATGAGGTTCAGGAATGCCCTCATCAAGCTGGCTCGGGTGGTCAAGTTGGGGGAACTCAGGAAAACCTATTGGGACTTTTTGGCGTTCCATGGCAATAATAAAGTCTTGTCCACCATCTTGAACAGTCGTGAATACATCTGTAAGCTTTCTTCAAAAACCTTCTTTTCCACCCAGAGAATGTAGGCCACAAGATCGGTGACATTCTGATTTCTATACCAAGACCTCCTCGGTATGGGAATGGACGGAAATAAACCCTCATAGAGATATCAATATTCAGCCTCTGCCAGCAAAACCATAAGGAATTTATGTGGATAAGCGAGAGTCCCTGGATAACATTTCCACTTGTCCTCTCCGGAGCCCTCAAACTAGAGGACTTTGGAGGTGAACAAATGTATCCACCTCGCATAGGGGGAGGGTATGTGAGAAACCAAAAGGTGTCTCGCCTGCTAGTCCTCAGGAACTTGTCATCCAGGTGGCCAGGACACAGCCATAGCTTTTGGATCCAGTTCCTGGGGATGGACCAGTGTGGGAGGATCACCTGGGTGAGGGGTCTTTAGGGAGTGGGGTGAGGCATCCGAAGGTGAGATGCAGTATTCCCACCTTTTTGTACATCCAACCCCCTCCTATTTTAAGTATCTGATGTCCCAACTCCCCCCTCCCCTTTCTGCACAAACTGAGGAAGAGAGTGACTAAGAGGAACAAGACTAACTTTTATAAATCGTATGGACAGGTCTGTTAATCGGATCAGGCAAAGTCAGGCACTTGCCTTCAAGTGCATACACCTGATTCCAATTAGCTCTCCTAACACAGATAAAAGACGGAACCTAGAGACACACTCTGAGCAAGGTGGAACATGAGTACAAGCAGAACTTCTGGGGCAAAGGCGAACCTACTGGAGCAGAGCGACTGACCAAGCGATGAGAGAAGCATGCCGAAAACCCCAAGAATTCCCTACAAGAGGTTGTTGCTTCCAAAAGGCAGCGAAAGACACGTGGAGAAGGCCAGATCCCAATATCGATGACTGCATTGTGTTTCAAGGATGCCAGCGTCCCTCCCGGGTGAACGGCAGAGTTGACTCTTGAATTGAAAATCAAAGAAAATCAAGAAAGAACCGCACGCAGCCTGCGAGTTGGCCAGTGACCTGAGAGACCGGTGTATGCTAAGAAAGACTGAGGTTTGCAACAATATAACACAAGTGAAGACTGCATGCGTGTGGATGAGATGTGAGGAGAGGCAGACCTATGAGTGAACTTTAAGATAAAGAAAGCTGTGGAATCAGCGATACTGAGTAACGGAGTGTTCTGGCGTGAAGGAGTAGCCCACTAGAAAGTCCCTGTGAAAGGTACATTGTTTGAGGCGATAAAAGTGAATTAACTGTAAAATCAAAAGTGAACGATGTTAACCCCGAGAGAAGGGGAGAGAAAAAAGTTGAACATTGAATTCTGAGTCGAAGTGCTCCTGCGGTGGTTTTTAAAGGAAGCCCGTACTTTCGAAAGTCTTCGACAGCCAAAAAGTAGTCTGAGCCCGACTGAGTGAGACCCAAAGTATAAAAACGCTTGGAGAAGGGAGACCCGGCAATTGTTGTTGAACTGTGAAAGGTCTATGCCTGGCAGAGGGGGACCAACGTTGAACTGTGCAAGGTCTGAGCCCGGCAGAGGGGGACCAACGTTCAACTTTTGTTTTTCTTGAAGAGGTCTGAGCCCGACAGACAGGGATCGGTGTGAACTTTTTGTTTCATTATTTGGGGAAGACTGGAACAAGAGCCTTTAACGTGGAAGGCCAGGAGAACACGATCCACGTTCCGAACTGTTTCAGTGTTAAAGCCCGAGCCAGAGTGTTTCTTCCTGCCTATAGAGACTGCCTTATTCCTTGCTCTCTAAACGTGGGGGGAAGAGCTGATTCAGCCAAATATTTTCTTTGTCGAACACTAATTTTCCTTTCATATACATATCTCCTTTGCACACTTTTTTGTACAAGAAATAGGGCAGGCATTAGGTTTTATTAGCATTTTGATTTGACAGACACGCCTAAGCCTGTTTTCTTTAATATTTGATGGTCGAGACGACTCTGACCCCAGTGTTAGGGAAAAGTAGGAGTTTTTCTAAACCCCACGAAGGTAATAAAGGTTTTACAAATTGTATCTTTGTGTCAGTGTCATACTTTTGATACCATGCTTCCCCTACAGAAGGCATGATTCACATTGTTGCTCTTTAGTACCTTTTTGTGATTTTCAAAACCTCTGTAAGTTATGCTCCTCTCGTTCTGCACAGACGTTGCCAGTAGGGAAGCCTTATTGCCACTTTTGTTTCCCCACTTCTTTATTAACCAAAAACTGACAATGATATGGTTTATTCTGCCTCTTCCTTGACTTTGGTAATGTGAGTTTATACCAGCTTTTGTTATGGACTTCTTCACACATGGACAATAAACTTTACAACCTTTGGGACTTTCAGTTACCCTCTTCAGAGCTTGGCAATTTGTGTTGGTTTTAAATTGCCTTGTCTTTACCTTCCTTTGGCTTGAGTAATGGTTGTTTGCATTAAGTTTTAAAAGTATTGCCCCATCTTGTTGCTGGGTTTTAAAAAAACTTGAATTCTTAA
The DNA here is from genome assembly GCF_040938575.1 of Ambystoma mexicanum. Lineage (NCBI taxonomy): Eukaryota > Metazoa > Chordata > Amphibia > Caudata > Ambystomatidae > Ambystoma > Ambystoma mexicanum. The sequence continues at coordinate 301,725,709 of NC_090935.1, read as the reverse complement.
AGTCACAGTCATTTGGTCTTATATAATAATGTTTTCTGCAAGTTTGGTATTCAAAATTGCATTCAGTCTTATGTTTACTGATACGTGATTGCTTTCCAATATGAAAACACCTCCATCGAGCATGTGAGCGGTCACAGAGTGCTCCGGTCTTACAATCACTTGCTGAACTCACCGGGTTAGGCTTGCACGTCCGTTTCCCTCGCTGCTCAGAGGTCCTTCTCTTCGCTGCCTCCTCGCAATCCAGAAACCTGCTTGCTTCAGTTGGCCCCCACCCGCGCTGTTTGTACACAGAGCTTCCTGTGCTCTGGAGGCTCTCGGGTGCTCACCTGCCAACAGAGATAGCCTTGGGGAAAGGAAAGCGTACCAAACTTTTGTTTCCTGATTAACAGCATCTGCAAATCAGGTTTCCAGGGGACAAACTTCCCTCTCTCATGCTTCCCGTAGCGCAACCTCTGCAATCGAGGCTTCTGGAGGCAAAGACCCTCTAAGGAACGGCTACCGCTCGCTGCTCGACAGTGGTCCCTGCATCTTCTTCCTCCTCAAGTATCTGCTTCTGCTGCACCGTGGAGAGCTCACAACTTCTCCACCTACAACTACTGCTCTGCTACTTCTGCTCTCTACTGGTCTGCACCTGAGGGGGCCTTTTAGTCTCCCTCAGGTGTGGTCATTCCCATTAACAAGCTGCACTTTGCAGTTTTGTTCCTTTTTAGCCCTCTTCTTTGTCCCAGTGCTTCGGGAATTGAAGTCCCTAATGCCAAAGTTAGTTTTTATAGCTTGATTGTTGATCTCAAGCTCATTTTTGTTCTCCCTAATATTCGCTACAAGAATATCTTAAGGATCAGCCAAAAAACCTGATTTTATAGAAAAATCAAGGTTTTTAGAGTGTAAGGTTTTATTATTCACAGACTCCTTTTCACTGTATCGTTGGGAGTTAGGAAAGCCACTGGCTCTATAAGTCTCCATGGTTTTAGAAGGGTTTTCATTTCTCTTAGTGCCTAAGGGTTTACAATTTTTTTCACCCACATTAAGATGTTCAACTTGGGAAGCAGAAAAGCTGTTCTGCCAACAAGCCATTACATACTTTGGCATTGAGGAGATGTCTTCTCTAGAAGAAGACACATTCTGCGTCTCAACCATCTGAGTCTTCAGATTCCCCTGGGCCCTTTCTCCTCCCAGGTGCTCCTTCCACAGAATACAACCCCAAAGGTCAGGATCAGAAAGCTGAGAATGAATTGATGCTTGCAAGGCTTTTAATGAAACCTTACACCAGGTACATGTAAGGTTACTTCACCCTTTTCTTCTTTCTCATGCTCTCTGTGATAGTCCTTTTCCAACGGCATAAGGACCACTCTTTCTTCTCGTGCCTCCCCTTCAAGTCCTCTGAGACATAATCTGCCCAGGGCAGTGTGGAACCTTCTCCGACAGGGTCTTAACCCTATCATGTACGAAAAGAAATGAGCGCAAACTTTTACGAGCTACATTTATATTAGCCTCTCCTGGTTCCCACCAATCGTCGTGTCCCTCTGCTTGTCCAATGGGTTCCCTGTTAACTCACTCCAAGGACACATGACCTGGACTTCCTTCCATTCCGTACCCTTGTTTCTTTTATCGGCTACAGCTCCTCCCACTTCTTCCTCCAAAGCCCTCATGGTGTCGGCCATCTTTCGTTCGCCTGCCTGTTTATCCCTTTCAGGGATCCAAAAAGGTTTTAAGTCTTGATGTTGGTCCATTCCTGAGAGTTGCGGATGGCCATTCTAGGCCGTGAGGGGTCCCGTCCCATGAAGACTGTCCCTTTCTGTTCCGACAGCGTCGCTTTGGCTGTTCCATGGCCTTGCAGCTGACCCTGCTGCCAATCTGCAATCTGTTCTGTCCCTGCCTCGCAGGCTGGGGACCCGCCTCGTTGGACAGGGATCCGCCAAAAAAGCCACCGGGGTCTGGACCATAGGTAAGGTGGTCAGAGACTGAGGCTTCCTGCTTACAGGGAGATAGAGACCATCAATAATTGGTAGTATCAGGTAATATTGTCCCCAGATATAATGTTGCCATACATATAGGGCCTCATTACAACCCTGGCGTAGGACCATGGTGCTGTTAGCACCATGGTCCATGCCGGATTCCCCCATGGTGGATGGCGGATTTACCGCCCCATTCCAAGGTTGGCGGGGCGGTAAATCCCCATTCACCATTGCCCCTTCCCCATTCCCATTTTTGCCCCATAGGGCTCGATGGGGATGGGGAAGGCGCTAATTACGGCACCGTAAATTACGGTGCCGTAATTAGCACCAAGGTCGCTTAGCGCCTTGGACTTTAACGCCTGCAAAAAGCAGGCGTTAAAGTGGGAATCTGGCGTTAAGGGTTTAACGGCGCCGCAGCCTTTTACGGGACTGTTAACCCCTTAACGCCAGGGTTGTAATGAGGCCCATAGTCACCTCAAAACGGCATAGGCGACATTATATATGGGGACAATATATGGGGTAAATGGGAGCAGGGGTTGCAGGGGTGTTCCCAGCTCCCTTTAAAACAGTAAAAAAAATGTCAGGGGTTGTGGGGGTGTCCCCCGCATGTTCCTAATGATAATGTCTCTGCGGAAAAAACGCCACCATATTTGCATGGCGACATTTTGCGGGGACATTCTCTCATGGAAACGGACTGGTGAGGTTGCTTATACATGGGCCTCATGCTGTATCTTGAAATAGTGAAGAGGGAGTGAAGAAATGCATGCTGAAACTATTGGCTAATACAGGTCAGGGTTAATAAAGCCTTTAGTATAGAGTCAAAGAAGCCATGGCTTTGTAGGGGAACAATTACGAGTCCCTCTCCTCTGATATTGTATAGTTTGAAAGGTGTACATACTTGCAGAGGAAATCCTATAGTCATGATCACAAAATTGCATCACATGCCATCTCACTGTGGCCATATTACTAACATGCAATAGTTATAGACATCCATGATTATTATCTTAACAGCATTTCATTTTTAGGAATAATTAGGCCTTGAATTAGTAACCAAAGCCTAGCAGTAAACACTAGACTATGGCATCTTTGGATAGGCTTTACCTTAAAGGTAATGTCAATAGCTGCTATAAAGGCACAGAGAAGAATGACACACAGGCTACAATGACTGATGTATACAGTTCACTGGTTAAAAGAGTTTATGGCTTCTGTAGGATACCAGTGCAAAACAAATGAGCAAGGGGTGAGGAAGGAATTGTTAAGGAAGGAGAAGCCGTTCAGATATTATTATTATTATTAGAGTATTTATTGAGCGCAGATCTAGCTTCAGGAGTAAAAAACTGCTTTACAATCGTAGGGGGAAGAACACAGTGAGGGAAGCAGAGAATAAAGGATCAAGGAGCTAACTGGAAGGACAATTGGTAGCAAGGGATCTACAAGCAACCAGTGGTGAGACAGTAGGGAGCACATTGCCGAGTCTCGGGTAAGGTGGGGAGTGCAGGGTGTGTGGACCGAGGTGTTAAGGAGGAGCAATTCCTTGAAGAGGAAGGTCTTGAGCTCTTTCCTGAACTGTATAAGTGATGAGGCAAGTCTGATGTTGACGGGGAGGAGGTTGCAGAGTCTTGGAGCATAGACAGAGAAGACCTGTCTTCTGGTACTTTCCTTCTTGCATCGTCGTAATTCAAGTATGCACATTTCCTTACTTCTTGTGGATCACAGGCCTTTGGAGATGCTGAGTTTCTCAGTGAGGCAGTTTGGGGACTTCTGGATGACAGCCTTGTAGCTAATGCAACAGGATTTGAAGATGATAAGGGCTTGCAGTTGGAGCCAGTGCAGTTCGATGAGGGCCGGGTGATGTGGTTGAATTTGCAGAGTCCTTTAATGACTCTTGCTGTAGCATGCAGGACACATTTCAGGGGTACCAGGGCAGTCGCCGGAAGGCCTTCCAAAAGGGCATTGCCACCATCCAGTGAAGTTGTTTTCTGGGATGAAGGGCTCAATTTTTTATGCGGAAGAGAAATTTGGTACCAGACCGTTTGTGTCTTCCTTGCTATGTGCTATGTGCTATGTGCGGAACATGAGGTGTCTGTCAATGTTGAACCCAAGGGACTTGGCGCAGGTGGCCGGCTGGGGTGTGAATCCCTTGAGGTTCATAGCAGAGACTGGTTCTGGATGTCAGGGTGTTCGGTATTGTTGGTCAGCAGTAGGAATTCAGTCTTGGAGGGGTTGAGCTTAAGGTAAGCACTGAACATCCACGACATGGAAAATGTAAGACAGGACTTGAGCCTGTGAATACCGTCGATGGAGGATATATTGAGGTAGATTGAGGTAGATCTGAGTGTCATCTGCCTATTTGTGAATGTGGATGGTGTGTCCATGTAAATATTGTAGCTCATGGGGGCAGGATGGATAAGGTTGGGTAAGGTTGGTGATCTGGAAGAATCCATTTGTAAGAAATGGTGGTCTACTGTGTCAAATGCTGCTCAGAGGTCAAGGAGCACTAGGAGGCAAAGATGGTCATCATCAAGGATTTTAAGGGCATTGTTGATCACCTTGATGGCAGCCATTTCTGTGCTGCATCTGGGTCTGATCATTGGCATGACAATCCGCAAAATTGCCACCAGGATTGGCGAAGACCGATCTACAATTAGATTCTAAGTGTTGTATCTGAATAAAGGGGCGCAGCCCCTTTAAGGGAAGACACACACACACACACACACACCAGAGCGGGAAGAGGGCGGAAGGGGAGGGACATGGGAAGGGGAAGGCAGTTGAGTTGTGCTAAAGAATAAAGACAGTTGATACCAGCCATGGCTCAGAGCGTTATTGGTGAGGATGTGGATGACTGACTGAGGGAGTGTACCCTCAACAACTGGCGACAAAGTTACCGAAACTGGTGTGCAGCGTGAGGGGCTCACCAGCCCTGCAGCAAGGAAACGAGGCGGTTGCTCGACCGCGGCAGAGGTGGCTCCCAGCACTGGGCCGGCAGAGCGGGAAGACGCAGAAGGAGCAGTGACCTGCCCCCAGGAGTTGGACATCGCCAGAGTGAACACCAACAGCAGCAGCTGGCGCCGCCTGAGAAAAGTGCCCAGCAGTAGAAACCGGATGTCGCGGGAATGAACGCCGGCATTGGAGGACAGCACCTGGGAGAGGAACCCAGCAGCGAGAGTGAGACGCTGCGGGAGCAGACCATCAACACCGGAGGTGAGCGCCACTGAGCGTGAGAGGAGCCGCTACACTACGTACCCGGCAGCAAGTGAAGAATGTCGTGGGACAGCGCATCTAGCCGTGGAGAAGGACGCTGCCAGCCCGCGACCGAGGAACCCCAATAAGAAGGAGGACTGACAGCCAGAAAAGATACCAGGTAAAGACTGTGCGTCCCACGCAGCCGTCAGCATTTCATCAATAAAGACGTACCCTGCATTCATACGCTAGTATGCGTATCCTTCTGAAAAGGCCACAAGAAACAAACTACAAAGGGACACCCGAGCACAGCCGCTCGCGCATAATGTGGCTGCACACGCCCCATCATGCACCCGCTTGCACTCCTTCAACAAAGGAACCCAGTCAGCATTACATCAATAAAAACGTACCCTGCATTCATACGCTACTACGCGTATCCTTCTACAAAGGCCACAAGAAACAAACTACAAAGGGACACACGAGCACAGCCACTCCCACATAACGAGGCTGCACACGCCCAATCGTGCACCCGCCTGCACTCCATCAACAAAGGAACCCATTATCAAAACTCCAGTGCACGCCTCTTACCACTGGGCTGCAAGAAAAGCGGGCACACAGTCACGCCCACCACGAAGCCCCCAAACGGACTTCCCCAATGCAAAAACACCAGATTGAGAAAACTTAAAGAGCACAACTCACTCGGACTCAGAAAATAACCATTGGAACACTGCTACCAGCACCAACAGAATGACCACACTCCCAATCTCACTACCCAAGGTGCAACCATGACTGATCCAGCACAGGCAGCCACAGCACAGGCAGCTGCAGATGCAGGGACGCCCCCCACTGCCAATGCCAGCCTTACCTTGCATGCCCGACTCATGAGGAAACCAAGCCCATTCACACTCAACCCATACCATGACCAAGGTCAGCGATAGGAAGAATGGGTTGAAGAATTCAAGGACTTTGTAGGTGCCATTGGCACCCAAGACCCCCTAACAAAATCAGCATCTTCACCAATGTAGCAGGAAGAGAAATCAAAAACATAATAAGTACAATTCCCCCGCAAAATCACGCCACTTATCCACGCCTTCTGGAAGCCATTAACGAAAAACTTGCCATAACACCCAATCGTGATTATGAACGCTATACCTTCAATCAATGCGCCCAGCTTCCACACGAATGGATAGGGGAATTCGTCATTCGCCTCCAAAAGAAGATCATAAAATGTGACTTCGACAACTTCAACGACGATGAAGCAATTAGGCTGCGCATAATAGAGGGATGCATATCTTCAATGTTCAGGAAACATCTTCTAAAAAAGCCCCTATCCCTCAAAGAAGTACTGGACCTGGCCAAGGTGTATGAAAGAATTGATGTTCAGGCCGCAGCCATAGTATCAACAATGCCTGACGCTGTGGGCGTATCGACAGGGTTTTCCGTTATGTTGTCCACCCCACTCGAACCCTGAGAGTCTGCAAATTCCCCTTCCTCCTCACCTGATGAAGATGAGAAGTCCAACTTCTTTCCGCTGGATCGACGAGTGAAAGTCCTCCTCTCCTTGTGTAGATAGGGTCGGCCTCGGGAGGAAGCCACCGCGACCCTTTGGGAACGAATCGGTGGTGACTCCCCCCCGCGACAGACAAGTGAGGCAAGGGGAAAAGCCTTACGGCACAAAAACCCCTTTGGAGTGTAGATATCCGATGCAGCGGAACGAGAGGATAAACCAAGACCAGCTGGAATATGGGAGACCGGAAAATCCGGCGGATAGGGCTCAGCAAAGGTGAGTTGAGAGAACGGCACAAAATGGAATCAAAGGGGGGGGAGCCAGAGAGAGAAACTCAAAAGAGGCAAGGCAGGAGAGGAAAAGGGATGCGAGCAATCCACGCGCCCAAGAGAAATAACGGGGCGCAGGCAAGAGAGAGAAGAGAAGACAACGGAAAGAGAGAGGTAAGCAGAGGAAAATAGGACAGGAGCGGAACACCGCCAAGCGAGAGAACTGTGGAGCGCTAGCAACGAAGAGGATTCAGAAGTTGCAACGCGCGGAGCTGCCGAGCGTAAACAGGGAAGTACACTCGGCAGCGGCCATGATGAAAAGGACTAGACCGCTAACAGCGCTTGGGAGCACAACGTGGCGGCACAGTCGGACGGCCGCCATATTTCCACCTCTTCCATAAACGCCAGGAACCTGCGGTTGTGACAGTATGCCCCCCTCGAAGTCGGGTTCCCCCCAGCTTGCTGGGATGTAATCTGTGAAACTGACGTAACAAACGGGGAGCATGTACATGGGTCCGAGGTTCCCAGGTATCCTCAGATGAAGGATAGCCTTTCCAATGAATCAGATATTCAAGGCGACCTCTGTGGTAACGAGAATCCCGGGTGTGGGAGACCTCGTATTCCTCAGAGGTGGGAGCAGGCAAAGTGTGAAGTCTGGGGGTATTCTGTTTTCTGTTCCCTGATACGAAGGGACGTAATTGAGAGGTATGAAAGGTCGGATGAATGCGACTAAGATTCTTAGGCAGTCTGAGGCGATAAGCTACTGGATTGATCCTGGATAGGACTTGGAAGGGACCAATAAATCGGGGAGATAGCTTAGAAGGACGTACCCAGCGGGGCAAAAACTTGGTGGATAACATGACCTTGGATCCTCTGTTCCAATCCGGTACAGGTCTCCGGTGTTTATCAGCTTGTAGTTTGTTACGGGTGTTAGCCTTTAGAACACTTTGGTTGGCGGTGTTATGGGCTTCCTTTAATCTAGACAGAGAGGTTTCTAAGGATGCTATAGGAGTCTCAGTCCAGAAGGTGGGTACTATAGATTTAGGATGGTACCCATACGTACAAAAGAAAGGGCTGATCCCAAGTGCGCTGTGTACAGAATTGTTATAAGCGAACTCAGCTGTTGGTAAGAGGGAAACCCAGTTATCCTGTTGTTGGTTAATGAAACACCTCAAATACTGCTCAAGGGTCCCGTTTAGCCTTTCCGTCTTCCCGTTAGTCTGTGGGTGGAACCCAGAGGACAGAGCCCTTTCGATACCCAGCAGTCTGCACAAGGCAGTCCAGAATTTTGATGTGTATTGGCTCTCACGGTCAGACACGATCTTTTTGGGGAGACCATGCAACCTGAAGACATCTTTCATGAAGACTTCCGCCATAAGGGAGGCCGAAGGTATCCTGGGTAAGGGGAAAAATGAGCCAACTTCGAGAAGGAGTCCACAGTTACCATGATACAGGTACAGCCCTGGGAAACCGGTAGATCTACGATGAAATCTGTAGATATGTGCTTCCAGGGGCCTGAGGGAATCGAGTCTTGTTGAAGCAGGCCAAGGGGACTTCGAGTGGGATGTTTATTTTGCATACAGGTCAGACAGGTCTGGATGTATGCCTGAGTATCGGCTCGCATACCGGGCCAGTAAAAGGATCTCTGCAGTAATTCCAAAGTCCCTCGTAAACCTCTATGCCCGGCCACCTTCGAGTTGTGACACCACTGGAGAGCTTGTATTCTGAGGTCCTGTGAAGGAAGGATGAGCCTCCCTCGAGTGAAGTACAGACTGTCCCTCTGATCCACCGGAGTCCTCCCCACTTGCAAGAGCGTTTCTTCTGGGGAAAGAGATCTTTCCCTCACTTCTTCCAAGAAAGACGATACAGCGGAAATGATCTTGATATGTGGAAACATGAGCTCTTTCTCGTATCCCAGAGAGGTCTCATCTCTGCGAGATGAGGCGTCAGCAACCTGGTTTTGGGTACCAGGTATGTATGTTATGAGAAAATGGAACTGTGCAAAGAAATGCGCCCATCGGGCTTGTCTGGTGTTACAACACTCTTGTTGACGTAGGATCTGTAGGTTCTTGTGATCAGTACGTATCAGGAACGGGTGTAAGCTTCCTTGGAGAAGATGCCTCCATTCTAGACAAGCCAGTTACATAGCTAAGAACTCCTTTTCTATGACGGAGTAGTTTAGCTGACTAGGGTTCAGAGTCTTGGAGAAATAGGCGATGGGATGTTCTTGGCCATGATTTGATTGTAGGAGAACGGCGCCAACCGCACCCGCGGAGGCGTCGGTCTCAAGAATAAAGGGAAGCAGTTGGTCCGGCTGTCTCAGAATAGGGGCAGAACAGAACCTTCTTTTCAGGCAGATGAAACTCTCCTCAGCTTCCCTGGACCATCGAAAGGGCCTGGAGGCTTTCTTTAGTAAGGAGGTGATAGGCAAAGTGAGTCTGGAAAATTCGGGAATAAACTTCCGGTAAAAGTTGGCCAGTCCCAAAAATCTTTGAATCTGCTTGACCGATGAAGGGGAGGGCCAGCCTAGAATAGCTTCGACTTTCTTGGGATCCATGGCGATCCCCTCGCTGGACAAAATAAACCCCAGATAGGAGACGGAGGATTTGGCGAAAGCACACTTTTCTGGCTTGACCAATAAATGATGTCGCTGCAGCCTGTGTAATACTTCCTTCACATGACGAGTATGCTCTTCGGGCTGACGGGAGTAAACCAGAATATCGTCTAAGTAGACAACGGTGTTTTGGCCCAAGAGATCAGAAAATATACGGTCTATAAACCTTTGAAAGATGGAGGGAGCGTTGACCAGTCCGAACGGCATAACCTGATATTCGAACAGCCCATAGGGAGTGCGGAAAGCCGTCTTCCATTCGTCACCAGTCCTGATGCGGAGCAAATGGTAAGCATTACGTAGGTCGAGTTTGGAAAAAACTACTGAGCCTTGGACGGTCTCCAGGATCTCCGAGATTATGGGCATAGGATACCGGTCCTTGATGGTAAGTTGGTTAAGCCCTCAGTAATCGATACAAGGTCTTAGGTCCTTGGAGTCCCTCTTGGGAATGAAGAATAGAGATGCTCCTGCTGGTGAGCTGGAAGGTCGGATAAGTCCGTTGGCTAAGTTGTCATCTAAGTAGCGTCTAAGGACTTCCTTTTCCGACAAGGAAAGGGGATACATCCTACAAAACGGAACCAGAGCCTGAGGGACTAAGTCTATCCTACAGTCCTCAGGTCAATGAGGAGGAAGTTCCATGGGTTTTTGGTCTTGGAACACTGTGGTGTACTCCTGAAGACAGCTTGGGATACAATGGATCGTGCTCCTCTCAGGGGTACACCCCATCTTGACGCTTTCGAACAAGGGTCCTGGAAGACACTTCTCCTGGCAGTAAGCAGAATGAAAACTTAGAAGATTTGCCGACCAATCTATGGTAGGGTTGTGTCATCGGAGCCAACCAATCCCCAAAATGACTGGGAAATGAGCTGCGCAAATGATATCGAAGCACAGTACTTCAGTATGTTGTTGAATGGATACCCGTACCTCCTCTGTGGTGTGGGTAATGAGGCCGGAGCACAGAGGGGTACCATCTACTCCCTCTACCTTCTGGTCTTCCTTCTTGGCTATCTTGCGAAGGCCTACCTTGTCGGCCCATAGGGTGTCCAGGAAGTTCCCGGCTGCTCCACAATCCAGCAGGGCCAGAGTCTCCATTTCCTTTCCTCTGAACTGAAGCTGGACGGATACCACCATGAGACGTTGGTCGTCTGAGGGTTGGGCAGAAGCAACTGAAAGAGTGACATAGGAACTGGGAAAAGCCCCTCGGTAGTCCGTCCTGCCAACTACCGAGGGCGTTCGTTTCCCAGACGTCTGGGGGGTACATCTGGGCAGTCTCTCAAGAGGTGTGTGGAGGAGCCACAGTATAGACAAAGGCTGCCCTCTCTTCTCCTCTTCTTCTCTTCCGCTGTCAAGGGCGCTCTGGTTGCTCCTATTTGCATAGGTTCTTCCCGGGTGGATGGACGAGCGGCAGGTGAGGAGGTCGATGGGTGAGTCTCGAGTTAAGAGCTGGAGTTACGGGTCTTTCTCTTTTCATTCCTCCGTTCAGTCAACCGAAAATCTATCCGTACAACAGCCTTTATGAGATCTGAGAAAGAATCGGGGCGAGGGATCCTAGCGAGCTCGTCCTTCAGCTCTTTGCGCAAACCCCTCCTGAAGATGGTGTATTGAGCCTCTTCTTGCCAGCCAGCTTCTGCAGCTAGTCTTTTGAAGGAGGATATGTAAGTGAGTAGGTCAGAACCACCCTGACGTACATCCAACAGGTCTTCACTAGCCAGGTGAGCGCTCTCAGTGCAAAGAAATGTCTGCTTGAGAAGATCCTTGAATGCTACAAAGTTCTGTAACACTGGGTCGGACTGGGACACCAATGGGGTAGCCCACGCTAGGGCATTACCAGTCAGGTGTGTGATCATAAACCCCACTTTAGCGTGATCGGAGGAAAAGGTGTTCTGTCTGAAAGCGAAATGGATATTACAAGTTTCCAAGAATTCTTTAACTTTTTTCTCTGATCCGTTGAATTTGCCTGACACCAGAGGCAAAGGCGGTAAATCTGTGACTTGCTGTTCTCTGGCGGTAACTCTCTGTTGGAGAGCGGTATTTGCCGTCTTAAGGGCTTGAACTTCCAGGTTTAAGTTTTGTACAGCTGCAACCAATTCTTGAAGTTGCTGGGGAGTTGCCATGTCAGTATTTGGGCGTTGCAAGCTATCAACAATGCCTGACGCTGTGGGCGTATCGACAGGGTTTTCCGTTATGTTGTCCACCCCACTCGAACCCTGAGAGTCTGCAAATTCCCCTTCCTCCTCACCTGATGAAGATGAGAAGTCCAACTTCTTTCCGCGGGATCGACGAGTGAAAGTCCTCCTCTCCTTGTGTATATAGGGTCGCCCTCGGGAGGAAGCCACCGCGACCCTTTGGGAACGAATCGGTGGTGACTCCCCCCCGCGACAGACAAGTGAGGCAAGGGGAAAAGCCTTACGGCACAAAAACCCCTTCGGAGTGTCGATATCCGATTTAGCGGAACGAGAGGATAAACCAAGACCAGCTGGAATATGGGAGACCGGAAAATCCGGCGGATAGGGCTCAGCAAAGGCGAGTTGAGAGAACGGCACAAAATGGAATAAAGGGGGGGGGGCCAGAGAAAGAAACTCAAAAGAGGCAAGGCAGGAGAGGAGAAGGAATGCGAGCAATCCACGCGCCCAAGAGAAATAACGGGGCGCAGGCAAGAGAGAGAAGAGAAGACAACGGAAAGAGAGAGGTAAGCAGAGGAAAATAGGACAGGACCGGAACACCGCCAAGCGAGAGAACTGTGGAGCGCTAGCAACGAAGAGGATTCAGAAGTTGCAACGCGCCGATCCGCCGAGCGTAAACAGGGAAGTATACTCGGCAGCCGCCATGATGGAAAGGACTAGACCGCTAACAGCACTTGGGAGCAAAACGTGGCGGCTCAGAGCAGACTAACTCCCAGATACTCCTCACAGCGTATACAAAGTGATCGACAATGCTACTGCTGTGGGTTCGAGTACCCACACACAGAGGACCATGCCCCGCGATTGGCCAACGATGCATGCGATGTGTACAAGAAAACCACTTTCAAGCCATGAGCAAGGAACAACTCCCTGAGACGAGCCAAATCCGCCAACAGAACGCTAGTCGCCTGCTGGAGACGCACAGAGAGCAGTGTGACCAACGCCCCATCGAAAGAGGAGTGACCTACCCCACGAACATCCACCAACGTCGGAACACAGTGAGAGCACTAGAAGGACTACAAATTGAACCCGACAAGAAAGCCCATGAAATGTACGATTTCCGTCACCGTGACCCAGCACAATTGGCTGCTCAAGAGAGAAGATATACAAGAGAACACCTCACGAACAGGAAACTCATGTCCAGCCTTTCCCACTGGATATCGACCCATACAATAACTCTCCACCAACATATCATCAAGAGGAAGTTCAACAATTCCAATACCTACAAGACGGGTACGACAGGGAGTACGTCCGACTCCTCAGCGTCGACATTGAGGACACGCCAGCCCCCAGGGTCACGATACAAATGGGAGACACCAGAAACCAATTTGTCGTTGACACCGGGGCGACAGTGAATGTTATGAACGAAGAACTATACCATGAGATTGCAGCCCTCTACCCTCTGCGGAAGTCAAGAATGCACATCTTTCAATGGGGAGCTGCCCTACCCATGACGTCCAAAGGACAATTTCAATGTGACCTGACGCACCACAACCTCACGACAACCACCACAATACACGTCACAACAAACTGAAATAATATGGGGAAAACCTGTCTGAATGCTGTGCCATTATGTCAATAACATGTCGACCCCTCACCAAAGAGGAATTCAAAGCTCGGTTCCCCAAATTGTTCGAAGGGGTAGGAATGCTCAAAGACTCGGTCATCAAGCTGCACATTGATCCCAAAGTCACGCCGGTGCCACAACACCCCCACAAGGTGGGTTTCCACCTCCAGGCCCATGTTTCAAAAGAGATCCAACTCCTTCTCCTCAACGACATCATCGAAAAAGCAGAAGGACCAACACCATGGGTATCCCCCATAGTAATAGTGCCCAAGGACAATGGACGCCTAGGCATATGCGTCGATATACGCATCCCCAATACTGCCATTCAAAGGGAGAGGCACCCAGGACCAAGCCTAGAGGATATGCTTATCAGGCTGAACCAAGCGACGCATTTTTCAAAACTAGACCTCAATCAGGGCTATCACCAGCTCGTCATAGGCCCTGCTTCAAGAGCAATCACCACCTTCGCGACACACAAAGGGCTATTTAGATATAAACGGCTGAACTTTGGCATATCTTCCGCCGCAGAAATCTTTCAAGAGACAATCAAACGCCTAATATCGTCTGAGGTGAATGCCCTAAACTACAGCGATGATATCCTGATCTTCGGGAAGGACCAAGAACAGCACGACAGGGCACTCACAGCTGTCTGCAAGATCCTCCAAGAGGCGGGCCTAACGCTGAATGGACCCAAGTGCGACATCAACAAAACTAGCCTCAGATTCTTTGGACATATATTCTCAGAAAAAGGCATAAAGGCTTACCCGGACAAGATAAAAGCAATCACTGACCTTCAAGCTCCCACGACAACTGCGAAACTATGCTCGTTCCTAGGGATGGCAGGACACTGAGCGCGCTACCTCCCAAAACTATGCACAATTACTGACCCACTCCGAGCTCTCTTCAAAAAGGACCAGCCATTCCTCTGGGACTCACACTGCCAGATGGCATTTTCAACCATCAAAAAGAAACTCACCAACCACCGCCAGCTAGCATACTTCCACCCGGAGTGGCACACCATCATCACAGTTGCTGCCAGTCCAGTTGGCCTAGGAGCCATCCTAGTCCAAACAGACACCAAGGACAACGCACGACATGCAGTTGTAACCTATACCAGCCGCGCCCTATCTCACATCAAAAGGCTTACTCCCAAGCTGAACGAGAAAGCCTTGCAGCTGTATGGGCCTGCGGAAAGTTCCACCACTTCGTAATTGCCCGAAAGGTCACCCTCGTAACGGATCATCAAGCCCTCCTCTCGATATTTGGGAACCCCAAGACAAAAATGCCTCCCCGAATAGAGCGCTGGGGGATAAAGTTACAAGAATATGATTATGTGATCATCCACAAGCCTGGAGGAGAAGCCAACCCGGCAGACTACCTGTCAAGACACCCACTGATGAGAAGCGAGGACACCCTAGCTCATGAGGCCAAAGAATACATCTCATACCTATCCTCCAATGCCATGCCACCAACAATCTCAACGGCAATCTTTGCAGAGCAAAGTAAGGCTGACCCAACAATCAAAGCTACCGTGCGTCTCACCCGCTCCAACAAATGGAGGGAATGCCAAGAAAGAAGAAACGGAGGGGAGGGGGCGCCCAAGAAAGACCTAGACCGCCTAGCCGAAATACATGTGGAACTGGTGGCCACTGATCAAGACATACTGCTACGAGGAAACAGGCTAGTGGCCCCCTACGAATACACTAGTAGCGCTAGCTCATGAGGGCCACAGAGAGATTGACAATACAAAAAAGATCCTAAGAAACCAAATTTGGTTCCCCTACATGGATACCGTAGTGGAAGACATGCTGGCACACTGCAGACCCTGTCAACTAGCAGCGAGGAAATCACCCCCAAGCCTCCTACAGCCAACAACACTTCCAGAGAGGCCCTGGCAAAAGGTTGCAATGGACTTCTATGGACCCCTGGAAGAAGGTGGGTACCTGCTTGTGGTCATCGACCAATACTCAAGATTTCCTTTCATCAAACAAACACCGTCAACATCATTCTCTGAAACAGCGTCCATCATAAATTAACTATTCACTGAGTGGGGCATCCCCAACATCGTCAAGACAGACAATGGATCCCCATTCCAAGGATGCAAATTCGCCAAACTCACAGACCATCTAGGCTTCCATCACCAGAAGGTTACTCCACTCTGGCCCCAAGCCAACGGAATGGTGGAACGCTTCATGGCCACTATAAAACTAACCAGACAGAAGGCCCTAGCTGAGCAAGTATCTCAATCACAGGCCATCTGCAGCATGCTCAGAAGCTACAGGAACACGCGCACAATGCGACAGGGAAAACACCAGCAGAACTAATGGTGAGGCACCGACCCCGAACACGTATCCCCCAGTGGGAAGACTACACACCGGATGCCGAAAAAAAAGGAAAGCCAAAGAATGGGCCGATAAAAAGAGGAATGCAAACGATCCCCAGCTAGAAGTAGGACAAACAGTCCTGGTACGACAAAACCAGAGGAGGAAAACAAACACCCGTTATGACCTGGAACCTCGCATCATCACAGCCATAAAGGGACCCATGATAACTGCCACAGGAGAACCAGGGGAGATAACTAGGAATGCGTCATTCTTCAAAAGATTGTATCTCAACGATCAAAAGGCACCAGAAGCGGTTGCTGAGGACCCAGAAGAGGAAGAAAACGCAAACCCCCTGGTTGAAGCGGTCGGCGAAAGCAGAGAGTCTGCAGGCGACCCCATAGGACAGTTGGGAGACCGGTGAGACTCATTGAACAGATGTGACCCCGGCTTTCATGTTAAGCACGGGGGAGGTGTTGTATCTGAATAAAGGGACACAGCCCCTTTAAGGGAAGACACATACAGCAGAGCGGGAAGAGGGCGGAAGGGGAGGGACACGGGAAGGGGAAGGCAGTTGAGTTATGTTAAAAAATAAAGACGGTTGATACCAGCCATGGCTCCAAGCGTTATTGGTGAGGATGTGGCTGAATGACTGAGGGAGTGTACCCTCAAGACTAAGCTATGAATGCAACTCTGGTTTCCGAATTACATTGGCCATAGACATTGTGACAAAGACTTAACGTGGGTTGTTTAACAGACAGTACTAAAGAATGGCCGATGGTGAACAATGCATGACTTGCTGTGATGTCTTGAGCAAAAATGGATCCTTAAAGCTCAGAGCCATACATCTGTCCTCAATGCAACATTAATTGGGCATTATTATGTGACCTTAACTGAGTGATTTCTAGTATCTGTGCACAGTGCCAATGCACTCTATTTTGGAAGCACTTCCATGTATTGAATGATGTGTTGTCATATTTATTATTTATTTGTATACTGCACCGAAAGCGTGCAGGCATCAAGGCACAACAATTACATGGCTGGTACAAACAAAGAAGGACAGGACAGTCAGATCTGGTGGAGGAAGTTCAAGGCACAGGTTAGCTGCTTTTACTGGATAGGATCTTCCTAGGCCACTAGCTTGTTTGAAATCCGTGCAGGACACCGGCATCTGATTGGAAGAGCGTAATGTTCTGGCGGGGCTGTACCCAGGTGTCCAAGCTTTGAAGTACGATGGGGCTGCCCCAAAGAGGCATTAGTGAGTCAGACTCCATACTTTGAAATGCATGCATTCTTTTACAGAAAGCCAATGAAGATCCCTCCAAAGCTCCGAAATATGAATCCTCCTTGGAATCTTTTTATCTATGCGTACAGAGTCATTCTGGAGAACTTGCCATTTTTTCAGATTGGTTTCAGAGGCTCCGATCAATAGTGAGTTACAATAGTCAAGTCTTACTGTTGCTCGGGCAATAGTTGCAGAGTTCTTTTCTGTGATGTATGGATGAATATTTTTAAGCAAACGAAGATGATGATTGCAGTTTTTAGTTATCTGGCTGATATGTGTGTCTGCATTAAGTGATGCCTCAAACTGAACGCCTAGGGATTTTACTTTATTTTGTTCTTGGATGTTCCTATTACCAATGTTGAAACTTTTAAACTTCGAGCTCAGTTTGGCCATCCATGATTCAATCTGTTCATATACATTAGTTAGGATAGCGGATTCAGAGGTTTAATTGCCACTGATTTCCTGAATCAGCTAGGTGTTGTTGGCGTAGTTTGTAAATAACACTCATAGGTTCTCCAAAAGTGAGCACAGTGACCTGTTATACAAATTGAACATAACAAGCAACAGAAATGCTCCCTGCGGGATCCCACATGGAATTAGAGCCGGTTGTGAAGAGGCAGAGCCCCACTGAATTCTTGACTCATGATTTGAAAGAAAGGAATGGAAAACACGCGAAGGCCGCAGATAGTACTAACAAGACCAGCAATCCGACTTTCCCCTTGTCCAGGATTTTCAGCATGTGAGACTGAAGATCAGTGAGAGCTGTCTCAGTACTATAAGATGGTCTAAATCCTGATATTCTATTTTGAAGAATACCATTTAATTCAACATAATTTTGAAACTGGGAGGAAGCAAGTTTTTGAGAAAGAAGTTACAATCTTTAATTGGTCTAAAATTGGCCGGTTCTTTTAGATCAAGGTTCTGCCTTGATGGATTTTGGCATCAAACTGTCTCTAAAAGAAGCGTTCACAAATCTGGTCATGTTAAAGTATTAGCTTTGTTGGAAGCACGTGTTCTGGGGATGAGGTAGGACGCATAGATTATAGCATTTCTTGCATATCAGTTATGGTAATCAGAGTAAGGGAGAAGTTGGGATGTCCGTGAGACATAACCTCTGAAGTCTCAGGGTCCCTGGTCAGCGCGCTGGAGCTCAAAGAGTGTTTAATTTTGTCCCTTGCATTGTTAATTTTTGCCTCAAAGGCCGTCTGGATATTTGTACAGTCTTTGTCAGTGGGCTGAAAGATGGCATGGAGAGCTTTTGGTTTTTCTAGTGATTTCACAATCTCAAAAAGATTACCAGTGGAGTTGGAAGATTTATCGATCAGGGTGTTAAAGAAATTCTTTTTGGAATCCACAATTTTTAGTTTGCCTAATTTATCGACCTTTTTTGCAAATAGTTTAATTTTCCTCTGTTTGGTGTTTCACCCATTTAGATTTGAGTTTGCGCTTCTGTCTTTTAATATCCCCTAGTTCTGGAGTATATTGTCTCTTACAAGTTTTGGTCTCAGAGGGGCAAGATCCAGCCTCTTTATAAGTTTGCTGGAGAAAAAAGACACCAAGTGATCGGCAGAATCAGAACTTTGGATGTCTGGCATGATTGACATCAGACAATCTTGGAGATGTTGGGGTGCACCTTTTTTTAAAATAAATCATTTTTATTGGTTTACATCAACAAGGCGGGCATACCCGTCGTTCAACAAACAACAAGAAACGGAATTGACACCATTGCGATAGAGGGTCGATCAGCCAAAACTAACAAAAAACATTGCGCATGTATTAGACGGTGGTCAAGTAGTTCAGGCCATCATGGAATAGGTGGGCATGGGCAGGCATGCGCGCAGTTCATTGGGGAGAGGTAGGCTGGTGCGAGGGCGGTTCGACGGGCGAGTGGGGCATGGTCCACAGTCAATAGTCCCATGCAGTGCCGGACCATTTGCCCCTTATTTTCAGGAATTTGCCTGGGCAGCCCCTGGCGGAGTAAATGAGTTTTTCCATGATCGCACACCTGTCCATCTCGTTGATCCATCTGTTAATGGTATGCCCGTCGGGCGCCCCCCATGTGGTGGCCACCAGTCCTTTAGTGAGGCCCAATGCTATGGCCAAAAATGTTTTTTCTCCCTTTGTGTGATCTGGTTCCCCCCAGATGCCGAGCAGTGCGGCCTTGGGTTCCAGTGGAGCCGGGTTATCCAAGACCTCGTTGATTTTGTGCATTCATTCCTGCCAGAATTTGTGAATGGCATCACATTCCCAAAGCACATGGTAAAAAGTGCCGGCCACCCAATGGCACTTGGGGCAGTGGGCGTCCTCCCTTAGTCCCCACTTGGGGAGCGCAGCCCAAGAATGGTAGGCCTGATGCAGTATTTTGTACTGTACTGTATTAACCTTAATTTGGCATCTATTCCTATTTCACGGGGGAACATCAGGGCCTCAACCCACTCCTCCGATTCCAGGGGGCCCACAAGGCTCTCCCACCTCACTCGTAGGCGGGTTAGGTCCTGAGCCCTGAATGCAGTAATCACCTGGTACAGTGTCGAAGTGGGTTTTGTCAGGATCTTTGCATGTAGTACTTTGGCCTCGAGGGTGAGCTTCTAGGGATGTCTGAGAAGGTGGGGCACTGTGTACATAGTTAACAGTGCCGCTAACAGCACCAAGGGCGCGGGCACCCGACCCCCCATGCCAGAAATAGCGGCATGGTGCAAATTGGGGAACATCACGAGTCAAGCGGACATGCTCTTTACGCCCTTGCGAAGGCCGTAAAGTACCTTACCGCCATGGTGCAAATACAGCCATCGCGGACCAACCGTAAATGGCCATGTGCAGTGTTCCCAGCTGCCACAGGTGCACACAATCAGCACAGGTGGAGGCAATACAGACTCACCAAGTACAAAAAGAGCACACCCCACCCCTTCCCACATCCAGTCACACTCCACAATGATTCCAATAGGACTAGCAATGTTGGGGCTGGAGGACCTGATTGCAATGCAAGTGCTACAACAACAACAACAACAACAGGCAGCACAGAGGAGACGCAGGAGGAAAAGGAGGGCAAGGCAGGGCCAGCAAGCCCCACCAGCACAGCCAATGCCACCACGCAGGCAGCCCCCAATCCCACGCATCAGAGCCAGTCCACTCAACCTCACTGCTGAGCAGATCCACACCTTGTACCGTTTGGACCGGGACACCATCACCACCATCGTGGACATGATACACAACAACATCGTCAGCATGATTGAAACACCCATCGTCACCCCCCCCTACTGAAGGTAGTGTCCGTGCTCCACTTCCTGGCCACAGGCACCTACCAGCACACAGTGGGGCACTTGCATGGCATTTCACAACCATTATTCTCACGTACACTGATCCAAGTGCTCGATGCCCTCCTCAACCGCACAGATGACCACATTTCCTTACCAGGGTCTGCCCAGGAGATTGCAAACACCAAAGTGGATTTCCATGCACTAGCCGGCATACCTGGTTGCATTGGTGCCATCGATTGCACCCATGTGGAATTGGTGGTCCCACATGCCAATGAGGTAGCGTACCGCAACCGTAAACTATTCCACTCAATCAACGTGCAAATAGTATGTGACTCCAACAGGATCATCACACATTGTTGTGTCCGATTCTCCGGATCAATCCATGTTTCAATGGTCCTGCGTAACTCCACAATACCACGCTACATGGAGCGACATGCAGGGCCAAGATCCAGGCTACTCGGTGAGTCTCATGTCATGGCCATGGAAATGTAAAGTGGGTAGGTGATTGACGTATCAATGCATACTTTACATGGCTGAAAGGGGGGGAGAGATGCATACTTTACCTGGCTGAAAGGGGGGGGAGGAAAGAGATGCATACTTTACCTGACTGAAAGGGGGGCGAGATGCATACTTTACATGGCTGAAAGGGGGGGGGGAGTGATGCATACCTTACCTGGCTGAAAGGGGGGGCAAGTGATGCATAACTTACCTGGCTGCGAATACCAGAGGCAATGGAGGCAGCTCATACCCTAAAGCAGCCCAAACGTCAATACGATGCCGGTAGGTGCCGTTTTTGGGACGTTACCGGCATGGCGCAGATTACATTACCGGCATGGCGCAATGCTCGTGCCCGAGAGATCGTAATATACCGCTTTTAATGGTTTCTGGACTGCACGGACACGTTAGTTGCGCCATGTCGGTAATGCCCATTATTTACCACCTGGGTCGTAATGAGGCCTAAAGAGTGGCTACCGGGGGGACACCCGAGAGAAAAACAAGGGGTGCCAGGGGGACACCCGAGATAAAAACGAAGGATTAGTAGGCGGGCACCTGAGATAAAAACTTAAGGATTTGCCTTATTCCTGCGCTTTAATACAGCGGTCAGAAGAAACTTGAACTCATAGCCCATCTAATAACAGACAAATAGACTACGGTGATGTTTAAAGACGCATCAAAGGAGTTTGTTTAAACTCCATGACGGAGTATTAATTAGAAGGCAGGTATACGTATGACCAGCTGGTGTCTGTCTAGTCTGTCAAGTGTCTTTCACATGTGTTTTGTTGTACGTCGAATGTATAATAATTGTATTATTGATTGTGTGAAATGAAATTTGGTTTCCCGTGCAGGGAGTCAACCCTGGGGCTGGGGGAAATCAACAAGTATACAGTGGGCCGAACTTATATATGAAATAGGACAGCTCACGGGGGACTCTGATGTGTTCTATCCTATCAGTGACACCAGACCCTAATAGGGAACCTGGGGTGAATGTCGTCATAGGGGGTAAAGAATATTCCTTCTTAGTTGACACCGGTGCGACGCGCTCGTGCATACGAGAAGAAAAGTTTTCCTTGTCCGGCGAGGCCATAGGTACTCAGAGTTTCACAGGAGCTCACAGTAGAGTTCCCTTTACAGACGCACTCCCAATCTCTGTGGAAGAGCGCAAAATGAATGTACCCTTATTATACTCACGTCAGACCCCAGTAAACATCCTGGGTCAGGACTTAATGACTAAGTTGAATATGACAATCTCCTTTACCGAGAACGGTATAGTGTGCTCCACTCCAGGAATGTATTATTCGAACGTGTGCGAAATGATCAGAGCATACTCCGGACGTATAGCCATGAGAGCTGTACCGTTAGAGCCAGAAGTCTTCGCATATGGGGTGCGGGTGCTCATGGCAGGATTGCCAGGCCTCGCAGATAGAACTATGAGGACACCTGATGAGTTTTTATTCAGACCCAGAATACCTATGCACGAAGAGGAGGGACAAGTATTTCCCTTAATGATACAATCTGCCGCAGTGCGGGGGAAAGTGGTTTTGGTAGAAGGATATGATGACGAAGGCAGACAATGGTGTGATGTTATCGCCATCAAAGAAGGGTATCTAGTGACTGACGTCACCGATGACGATCTGTTCGAAGAACACCCTGACCTGGAAGAGACGAGGGTGGAAGTAAGTCAAAATGATCAAACGGGAGGTGCCACAGAGAATGACGTTGGCGTTGATACGTCCAGAATACTTTGATGACGACATGGCCCAAGTGCCTGCCGCGGTATGGATTACAGGGCCCTATGACCTAGGCCTTCTGAAGGGGGCAGGTGAAGTGAAAATTAAACTGAAACCAGGAGCAATTTTACCAGGGGCACGACAATATCCTATGTCCAGAGAGGCAGATGAAGGAATCGCGAAGACAATTTCCGCCATGATGGAGCAGGGCATTCTAGTGACGTCAGAATCACCTTGTAACACAGTGATTTACCCTGTCAAGAAATCAAAGGGAGGGTCTTGGCATTTAATCCATGATTTACGAGCATTAAACAGTATAGTTGAAGCCGAATTCCCTCTAGTTCCTAATCCATTCACAATTCTGTGCAACATACCAAATGAGGCAAAATATTTTACGGTGATTGACCTGAAAAAATTGTTTTTCTTAAACCCGTTTCTCCATGATTCTCAAGATTTGACGTCATTTACTTTCAGACAAATGCGTCTGAAAAGCACGAGGTTGCCACAGGGGTACTGTGAGTCTCCATCCATTTTCAACAGAGTCCTGCAGATGGAACTAAACAATATTGCAGTAGACAGTGTTGTTTTTCAGTATGTGGATGACATTCTGATCTGCAGCATCACTGAGGAACAATGCAGGCGCAACTCTGTCCAGCTATTGACTATCCTGGCTGAGAAGGGATATAAAGTTGATAAGGAAAAGTTACAATACTGTCAGCGAGAGGTGCTGTACATAGGCCAGCTAATCTCACATGAAGGGAAAAAGGTAACCCCAGAAAGGGCTGAAGCTATCATGAACACGGCTAAACCACTCACGATAAAACAAATGCAAAGCTTCTTAGGCCTGTGCAATTATGTCAGAGCATGGGTTTTCGACTACAGCTCGTATACCAAGCCCCTGCTTCAGGCTTTGAAGAAAGCCCAAGCAACAAAAGGAAAAATTGTATGGACAGAGGCAATGGAGAAGGGGTTTGCAGAACTTAAGGGGGCAATTTGTAAGGCCCCAGTTCTCGGGATTCCTAATTATGCAGAGGAATTCTACCTGTTCTGACACTCTGATGGTAATTTTATGATGGCAGGCCTCGCGCAGCGAACCTCGCTGGGGTACAAGCCCCTAGCATATTACAGCGGGAATCTGGACCCGGTCATGAAGGGCCACTTTCCATGCGAACAAAATCTAGCCGATGCCGCGTTCGCCATTGAAAACGCATCATCTATTGTGATGGGGTGCTCCATGACATTGTACTTCGAGCACTCGTTTTTATCTCCAACCCATCGATCAAAATAGTTTGATGTAAAACTGTGAACCCTGCTACATTCATAGCTGAGCCAGTCACAGAGGCAGAACCTATACATGACTGTGCGAATTATGAGGAATTCTATGATGAAATCCCCAGGGTAAAGGAAAATGCCCTGGCAGGTGGCGAAATCGCGTTCATCAACGGCTCCTCGAGAATCGATCAAGAAGAAGACGGACACAGACATACAGGCGTGGCCGTCGTAAAACAGCTGGTGAATGGGGAGGTTCAGGTACTCGTCAGTGTGCGAATACCATATCACTATTGAGCTCAAGCTGCCGAACTGTTGGCGCTGATACTCGCCATTGAGAATCATGCAGACCAGGAAGTAAAGGTGTACAGTGACTCAGCCTATGTGACGTCCACAGTGCACACAGGCTTAGCCCGCTGGAAAAGGAGGGGCTGCCTCCGAGCTGACGGCATGCCAGTGCAACATACAGCCTTATTGGACAGGTTGATAAAAGGACTACAGCTCCCAGTGGGAATAGCGGTCGTGAAATGCGCCGCCAATACCAAAGGGGCAGACTTCGTGTCACGTGGAAATCATGAAGGGGACACGGAAGTAAAACGTATGGCATCCAAAAACTAAACAATCATGGACGTGGAAGTGGCAAGTACCCATGAGCGTATGATGGTAGCACGAGTCACAACGGAGGCCTATAGTGACATGGGGCAGACTCAGGTAATGGAGCTCCAGGGGGAGGCGCCACAGGAGGAGAAGAATTTGTGGAAGCATTGAGGGTGTTCCTTAAACCCCTCTGATGGTTTGTGGAGGCAACACAGCACTGGTAAACCGGTAATGCCTGTCGCCCTACTGAAGGTAGCATTGGAGCAGTTACACTACCCTATACATATGACAAAAGAAAATGTTGCTGCAACGCTTGCAGAAGACTGGTTCACATCGAATTTAGCAGAGCATGTTGCATTTTTCATGGTGAACTGCATTATCTGCCAACAGTTCACCGCTGGGGACACATTAAAAGTAGTGAGAGGAGTTATCCCCCGGCCGAATGATTCAAGTGTGCAATGGGTACAGGTATTTAATTGTGGTGGTGTGTCCATTCTCTAGATGGATAGAAGCAGGTCCCTGTACACACCCAGACGCTACCTATGCTGCCAAATTTCTAGTGAGGGAAGTGTTCCCTAGATGGGGGGTGTGTGAGGTGATGAGATCAGAGAACGGGGCTCACTTTGTAAATGCAGTGTTCGAACAGATCAGCTTGATGCGTGGTATGAAGCACAAGTTCTCGTCGGCGTATCACCCGGAGGGGAGTGGGATATGTGAGCGGCTCAACGGCCTGTTAAAGGAAAGGATAGCCAAGTTGAAGCTCACATTAAAAAAGGGATGGCTGCACTGTCTACGCACTTCGGAACCAACCCGGCTCCGACCATCCTCTTATGCCACACGAGATAGTTACAGGCAGAAGGATGAGGACCCCTCTCATCCCCCGAGATAGAGCTAGATGTGATGCCCAGCCAACTAGAGAAGTTCTGGGAACAGAGATGCAGGAGTTCCTTAACTGTATGACATCCAGCGCCTCTGTCCTTTCAGGCCAGCTGCAGCGACAGCGAAAGGGGGACAGTGCAGCACAAAACACACCAGGAAGTACTGAAGCTGACCCCGCACAAGGTCTACATGCGCCCCTAGTCTTCCCTGGTGACAGCGTGCTTGTGAAGAACTTTACCAGGAAGAGGTGGGATGAGCCACGATTCAATGGCCCTTTCATCGTAGAAGACTGAACCCCTTCTGCCGTCAAGCTCCAGGGCAGAAGGGCATTGATCTTCATAAATGACATTAAACCGTATATAGGGGAGAGTGTCATGATCTCTGCTTCCAAAAGATCAGGACTTGCCCGACTCCCTTGGAAGCAGACCCATAACCCCGGTTCCGAGTGCCAGCCAGTCCCAATTGGGACCTTTTGGACCCTATCCTGGCGCCAGTGGCACCAGGCTCATAAAGATGCCCAGTCCCAGCGCTGGAAGCGCCGGGCTCATAATGCTTGGGTGGACTTACCTGCAGCAGACCATGCTGCTTACTTACCTGCCAGTTGAACCCTTGATCCTCTTCTGTTTGGGACTACTTTTCCCGTTGGGTGAGGCAGGAGCCACTCCCTAGGTTCAGAACACTGGAACTCTTCTGGAAAGCAGGAACTCTTTTCTTACCTAGGCGTGGCTGTGGAAGGAGACACCTAAGCACTACAGGAGGCTATTTAAACCACACCCGATGGATGAATCTTGCTTTGCGTTATTCTGCATTCTCTGCAGCAGAACGCTCATCGTGTCTTCTGCTTCTGATCCTGGGCCTAAGGGAACAAAGGCTTACCATCCTGGAATCCAGTCTTCAGCAGCACCTGTAAAGACAAAGAAAGAACAGGTTAGCACTACGGTCTTCAGTGGCAGCGCATCTCTTACCTGGTCCATCGGCTGTCACCAACGCCTTGCGCTGCATTCCGGCATCTGAAAGACAAAGGCTTACCTACTCTTCGCATGCTCCGGAGGTCTTCACACTGCATTCCGGCATCTGAAAGACAAAAGCTTACCAGCTCTTCGCACGCTCCGGAGGCCTTCGGCGCTGCATCCCGCATCTGAAAGACAAATGAAGGTGCGTTTAAAGACATTGGGCAACTTTATTACTCACGTGCCATTACTCCTTCCCACGCCGAATCCAGTGGGTATTCCAGCACCCTTCAGCTTCTCTAAAGCTCCGAACTTGTACCTGCAAGATAAAAGGGACAGTTAGTGCGCATCGTGAAGCAGGCTACAAGCGCTTACTTACGTGCTTCCAGGCGCTTCTATTCCTCACGCGGGTTCGATCCTCAACTCTCATCAGCCCGCCATCCGCCATCGCCGGAACCCTGCAAAACAAGAGATAGCATTACAAAAGACTTTTAAGACATTTGAAGTGCCCAGAACTTACCGTTCGTGCAGTTAACGACGGACAGCAGTCCTCTGAGGTCAAGAGGCCTGCACCCTTATCCAGTGAAGAAACTGGTTACGGAACCCTGCCCCGAGGCAGATGGAGAGCTCGACGTTCACTTACCTAAGGTGAGGGCGTTAACCTTTGGGGTTGTACAGGAGAAGAGAAAGGGAAGAGGAGAGAGGCACCCAATAACCCCAGTTCATTAATCCCATATGTTCTATCTTCAGACATCTTACTCTTCGAGTCAGACATACAGTGCACAGAGGTCCATCCCAAAGAGTCAACCGTGTGTTACACATCACCTTTGAAGATACCGCATTCACCCAGTCAAGACCGGCGCCTCTGCGGAAATCAGGTGAGCGTTACAGACCGCAAAGCCTACCGCAAAACTCCCACCCAGGCGCTATGGAAACCTCGGATACCGACCAGCTAGCCCAGTTACTTGGGGAACTAAGAGCAAAAGTGCATGCAGCCCGTCAGGAAACGAATGCTTTAAGAAGGGAACTGATTATTTCCAAGGAGCGAACAGACAATCTCGCTAGACAATTGCTACAGTCACAAGCCGGACAAACTCCGTTACCCGCATCAGGGGCAAATCTTCCTTCAACATCCTCTACGAACCCAGTGCAGATCAACCTACCTGGGAATGTACCTCTGGCTCCGCCCGAACGATTTTCTGGTGACCCAAAGAGGTTTGCAGTATTTATCTTCTTATGCCGGCCAGCAGCCTTTCCAACTGATCAAGCTAAGGTAGCTTTCGTGCTTTCGTACCTTAGTGGCAATGCGGCAGACTGGTCGATCCCTCTAGTTAATCAAGATGATCCGGTTCTCCATGATTTTCAAGCTTTTCAGCTCAGTATGGAAAAACTGTTTGCAAGACATT
The DNA here is from genome assembly GCF_040938575.1 of Ambystoma mexicanum. Lineage (NCBI taxonomy): Eukaryota > Metazoa > Chordata > Amphibia > Caudata > Ambystomatidae > Ambystoma > Ambystoma mexicanum. Next base: position 301,698,248 of record NC_090935.1, on the reverse strand, counting down.
CACAGGGGCAGGCCTTGGACAATGAGCTCCTTTCATTGCGACAGGGTAATCAAGACCTTTTGGCTTATATTGCGTCTTTCAACAGACTGATAGTGGAAACTCGATGGCCTGAGGACAAAAGGATTATGCTGTTTTATAGAGGTCTACGTGGAGAGCTCAAAGATGTGTTAGCCCAAGTAGTGAATCCCCCGCAAGACTGTTCGGACTATATTGACTTAGTTGTTCAAATTGACCACAGACTGCAGAACAGGAAGGCCGATCGTTCCAAGTTTGATGCTCGAATATTTTCCAAACCACCAACTCCTACCAAAGGAGTAGACTCCGGGGAACCCATGCAAATAGGGGGCCTGAAAGGACCACTAACACAAAAGGAGCGGGAAAGGAGAAAACAGCTGCAATTATGCCTCTATTGCGGAAACTCGGGGCACTTTCTTCGAGATTGTCCGGTGAAACCAGCCAAGAAGGCAGTAGGAGCTGCAGTTACCAGGGTCACAAACTCTGAGCAGGGAAACGACCTCGCCCGACAAGAATAGAGGTCCTCTTGCCGAGCGTTAAAACCAGCTCCGTGACCTCGCATTTCGTGATACCTATGGTCCTCATTAGCCCTGAACATCCGGATCGATTACATGCGATTGAAGCTTACGTCGACAGCGGTGCCATCGGCAATTATGTGGATCATGAAATGGTTTTGAGGATGAATCTGACTCTTTGTCCAAAGGCTGTAAAGGACGTCATTACTACGGTGGATGGTACGGAGATAGCCTCCGGACCAGTAACGCATACCACCCAAGAAGTGACGCTAGTAAGTCAAGATGGACACCATGAGAAGATCGTGTTCGATGTGATCAAGGCCCCTCAGTTCCAGATTATTCTAGGAATTCCTTGGTTAGAGAAGCACAATCCTCAGATCGATTGGCGAGCAAGAACGGTTCAGTTTCCATAATGTGTCTCTACTTGTCACCCTCGACCTGGTGTTGCACTGGCAGCAATTTCCTCGGAGGCTCCCCAGTTACCTCCTGAATACCTAGAATTCCAAGATGTTTTCCGGAAGGATCAGGCTAACTCTCTACCTCCTCATAGGTCTTATGACTGCCAGATAGACCTGATACCTGGATCTACTCCTCTTTGTAGTAGAATTTATGCCCTCACCGAGCCTGAGAATCTTCACCTCCGACAATACCTGGATCAATACCTAGCGAATGGGTTTATTCGTCCTTCCAAGTCCCCTGCTTCCTCAGCTTTATTCTTCGTTCCAAAAAAAGAAGAGGACCTTAGAACTTGTATAGATTATCGCGCCCTGAACCAGATCACCGTTAAGAATAGATATCCGTTACCTTTGATCCCTGAACTCCTGAACCAAGTCAGAAAAGCATGCATATATACAAAGCTGGATCTTAGAGGAGCCTACCACTTGGTACGAGTAAAAGAGGGCAATGAATGGAAGACGGCCTTCCGCACCAAGTATGGGCTATTTGAATATCAGGTCATGCCCTTCGGACTTTGCAATGCCCCGGCCGCCTTTCAATATTTTATGAACGATGTCCTCAGAGAGCTCATATATGTGTGTGTTGTTGTTTACATTGACGACATCCTCGTTTATTCTTCATCGGAAATTGAACATCGGAAACACGTTAAAATGGTCCTCGAGAGATTGCGTCAACACAAACTTTTCGCTAAGTTGGAAAAATGTGTTTTCAACGTGACTGAAGTTGAATTCTTGGGATTCATATTATCACCTAGCGGAGTGCGTATGGATTCAAAGAAGGTCGATGCAATTCTCAAATGGCCATCGCCATCCTCCGTAAAAGGTGTTCAAAGCATGTTAGGCTTCGCTAACTTTTACCGCAGGTTTATCCCCGAATTCTCTCGAATAGTCCAGCCCATCACCACCTTGTTAAAGAAAAACAAACGTTTTGAATGGTCTACCGAGGCGGAACAAGCTTTCCAGAATTTGAAGACTAGATTTATCTCTGCACCGATCTTAAAACATCCTCGCCCAGAACTCCCCTACATCGTTGAAACTGATGCTTCGAGCCTTGCCATGGGGGCAGTTCTATCACAAAAGGACCCAGTAACCAATCAGTTGCATCCCGTGGCATTTTGGTCCCGCAAATTCTCGCCTCCTGAAATCAATTACACTATTACTGATAAGGAACTTCTAGCTATCAAGTCCGCCTTTAAGGCTTGGAGGCATTATCTTCTGGGGGCCCGACACACCGTTACTGTGATTACAGATCACCGAAACCTGCAATATTTGAAAACCGCAAAAGCTCAATCCTCTAGGCAACTCCGTTGGGCACTATTCTTTGCCGAGTTTGACTTCATAATTACCTATCGACCTGGTACAAAAAACGGTAAAGCTGATGCCCTTTCTCGGATGGGAGTGGAAGAACATTTGATCAATCCTAAACCTGTACCTATCATTCCCGAACAAAGAATTCTAGGTGTAATCGCCACACAATCCATAGAGGAAGTTAAGGATAAAGCCAGGCTACTGGTAACTCCAGCAGACATACAGAATTGGCATCTGCAGGGAAAGGACTTTACGGTGAAGGACAACCTATTATATTTCCAAGAACGGTTATACCTGCCCAGCACAGATTTACAGAAAAAGGTAATCTCTTGTTATCACGATTCTTTAATGGAAGGACATCCCGGTATGACCAAGACCTCGGAAAAGATCAAGCGCTACTTCTGGTGGCCGTCTTGGAAAAAAGATATCAGAGACTTTATAATGTCCTGTGGACTATGCACCCAAAACAAGAGTCAAAAGGAAAAACCAGCCGGCCTCTTACGCCCTATTGACATCCCGCCTCGCCCTTGGCATACGCTTTCTATGGACTTCATCACCGATCTACCTCCATGCTCCGGATACAATACGATCCTAGTAATCGTGGACCTATTCTCCAAGATGGCGCATTTCATTCCACTCAAAGGCTTACCAACAGCAGCAACTCTGGTCCGAGAATTTCTCGAAAACATCGTCCGACTGCACGGTTTTCCTTCAGTTCTAATTTCGGATCGAGGTAGTCAATTTATTTCTCATTTTTGGCGAAGTTGCTGTCGGTCGGCTCAAATTGATGTGAGACTTTCGACCAGCCACCACCCTCAAACCGACGGACAAACCGAGAGGACCAATCAAACTCTGGAACAGTATTTGCGTTGCATGCTACAACAAACTGAAAAAACTTGGAAAGATATCCTTTGGATAGCCGAATATGCCTACAATAACTCTGTCCACTCGGGAACTGGGAAGACCCCGTTTTTTCTTTTATACGGTAGTCACCCTCGAACCTCGGAGTTGGATCCACTCCAAGATCTTGGAACACCAGCAGTAGACCACCTGCATTCTACAATCACCCAAGCCTTTAAGGAAGCCGTTTCTCACCTTCAAAGGGCTAAAGAACAATACAATAAAGGAGCAGACCAACATCGGAAGGAAGCCCCCCAATATCAAGTAGGAGATCAAGTCTGGTTATCCACCAAATATCTACCTCTAAAAGGACCACGCACATTCAACCCAAGATACCTTGGTCCCTATTCCATCACTACCATAGTAAATCCAGTAGCGGTCAAGTTGGACATGCCCCCTCACATGAAGATACATCCGGTCTTCCAAGTCTCTCTATTAAAACCCGTGCAACCTCAAACCCGACTAACTACATCTCCAAAACCTATTCTAGTTGATGGAGAACTCGAGTTTGAAGTCAAAAGCATCCTGGATTCCAAGATCTCCAAACCTAAACTATTTTACCTGATTGACTGGAAAGGCTACGGTCCCCAGGAAAGATCCTGGGAACCTGCAGAATATGTCCACGTGCCTCGTCTAATCAAAAGATTTCATCGAACATTTCCTAACAAGCCCAAGCCCCCGGAGAAGCCCGGTTTGGGAGGGGCCTTGAGGGGGGGTGCTGTCATGATCTCTGCTTCCAATAGATCAGGACTTGCCCGACTCCCTTGGAAGCAGACCCATAACTCTGGTTCCGAGTGCCAGCCAGTCCCAATTGGGACCTTTTGCACCCTGTCCTGGCGCCAGTGGCACCAGGCTCATAAAGATGCCCAGTCCCAGCGCTGGAAGCGCCGGGCTCATAATGCTTGGGTGGACTTACCTGCAGAAGACCATGCTGCTTACTTACCTACCAGTTGAACCCCTGATCCTCTTCTGTTTGGGACTACTTTTCCTGTTGGGTGGGGCAGGAGCCACTCCCTAGGTTCAGAACACTGGAACTCTTCTGGAAAGCAGGAACTCTTTTCTTGCCTAGGCGTGGCTGTGGGAGGAGACACCTAAGCACTACAGGAGGCTATTTAAATCACACCCGATGGATGAATCTTGCTTTGCGTTATTCTGCATTCTCTGCAGCAGAACGCTCATCGTGTCTTCTGCTTCTGATACTGGGCCTAAGGGAACAAAGGCTTACCATCCTGGAATCCAGTCTTCAGCAGCACATGTAAAGACAAAGAAAGAACAGGTTAGCACTACGGTCTTCAGTGGCAGCGCATCTCTTACCTGGTCCATCGGCTTTCACCAACGCCTCGCGCTGCATTCCGGCATCTGAAAGACAAAGGCTTACCTACTCTTCGCATGATCCGGAGGTCTTCACACTGCATTCCGGCATCTGAAAGACAAAAGCTTACCAGCTCTTCGCACGCTCCGGAGGCCTTCGGCGCTGCATCCCGCATCTGAAAGACAAAAGAAGGTGCGTTTAAAGACATTGGGCAACTTTATTACTCACGTGCCATTACTCCTTCCCACGCCGAATCCAGTGGGTATTCCAGCACCCTTCAGCTTCTCTAAAGCTCCGAACTTGTACCTGCAAGATAAAAGGGACAGTTAGTGCGCATCGTGAAGCAGGCTACAAGCGCTTACTTACGTGCTTCCAGGCGCTTCTATTCCTCACGCGGGTTCGATCCTCAACTCTCATCAGCCCGCCATCCGCCATCGCCGGAACCCTGCAAAACAAGAGATAGCATTACAAAAGACTTTTAAGACATTTGAAGATCCCAGAACTTACCGTTCGTGCAGTTAACGAAGGACAGCAGTCCTCTTAGGTCAAGAGGCCTGCACCCTTATCCAGTGAAGAAACTGGTTACGGCACCCTGCCCCGAGGCAGATGGAGAGCTCGGCGTTCACTTACCTAAGGTGAGGGCGTTAACCTTTGGGGTTCTACAGGAGAAGAGAAAGGGAAGAGGAGAGAGGCACCCAATAACCCCAGTTCATTAATCCCATATTTTCTATCTGCAGACATCTTACTCTTCGAGTCAGACATACAGTGCACAGAGGTCCAGCCCAAAGAGCCAACCGTGTGTTACACATCACCTTTGAAGATACCGCATTCACCCAGTCAAGACCGGCGCCTCTGCGGGAATCAGGTGAGCGTTACAGAGAGCCCTCCTGCTGCATCCAACTGCGAAGAAACCCCAGACAACGGGGAAGAAACTCAGCACGTGCAGACAAGATCCATGGCGAGGAAGAAGGACGCATGAGCAGAAAAATCAAGACAAAAAACCCGGATGCTAGTTGTGGAATAAAACTGGACAGTTTCTCCAAGCAAAGGGGGATAAGAACATAACGAACACTCTGTGCATTCTAATTGCAGGGTGAAGAAGAGAATCGCACATCCAAAGCCACAACAACATTGATAAAACAAACTTTTGAAAGCACGTCATGCCCAAGTAGTACAAAGAAACAAGACTCTGATAGACTGTAAACAGAATATTCTCTGAATGTGTAACACGGTATCCTGAAGCATTATTAGTAAACAAGACTTTGATGAACTAAGAGCAAAAATTAAGAACATCACACAGTCACCTGAATCAACCAACACCCAGACTTTGTTTTGCAGAATGTATGACATCCCCCAACAGGAATATTACAAGAGATGTGCTGTCCTGTTTTCAGTTAGTGCTAGAGACATATCCATCGCTTGTAGGGAGAGTTACCAGTATCACAGACTTTGTCCAAGATCCAGCCAACAAGAAAATAATCTGGCAACTACTGACTGTCATCGCGGAAGCCTTCATTGTACTGCCCGAGTACGGTGATAAGGACACAGATGCTTCCACCACAAGTGATCATTGATGAGCTGACATACACGCTCTTCTTTCGCATCATAGAGGAACGCCCAGGACTCGTAGGGAGAACCACAGATAGCCTAACATTCATCAGAGATCCAAGAAACAATGAATACCTGAACCAATTGTGGATCAAGCTAAATTACGTGGTCGCAATCCACGCAGCAGGAAATTGTAAAGACTGTGCTAATCAAAAGAAAAGCTAATAACCAGGACACATGTCCCTATCTCCCGAGGACACCCGGCTGGGGCACAATGTCCTGCTTAGACTAGTCACTGACTATCCGGAAATGGCAGGGAGGCCTGCAGATGTTGACGTCATCAGCTTCCTTAGAGATCCGGCCAACGCCCCACACATGGGCACACTCCTCCACGGCATAATGCTCCAGGTGGAGGTATCCAATTTCCAGCAAGAATACCTTAAGAGATTCCAGTAACACTTTCCGCCGTGGAATAAACCGAGGGCAGAGACACAGTTCTTCAATATACAGCCGCAGGACAGATCGAGGAGAGCAAAGACAAGAACTACACCATCCTATTTTTTCTTTGTACTTTTCCTCTACTGTTCCTTATTTTTATTTTTAATTTTTATTAAAATTTTTTCATGTTTGCTTTTATTTTTTTAATTTTTTGGTGTGATTTTTAGCAGTTCCATCTCTTCATTCCTTCGCATTGAACAAGTTCCAGCATGTCCTCAGGACCAAAGCAAATTCGAGGAGTGCACTGGGACCTTACCTATTATAGATATGCATAATGAATGTGATGTAGCAAAGTTGCTAGCCTAACCCTTTTCCATAGTCTAGCACAGGAACTGTAATGAATACCTAGAGACTAACGTTGTCGCTCACATGAGGGGGGACATTTGGAAAGCACTCGTCACTTAATAGCAATGAATTCTCGTACTACGAGACCAGAGCAAGAGAAGGAATAAATACCTGACTATGAACTCATTCGAAATGGGGGCCCAGAACAGTAACTTGGTTTTATCCCCAACAGAAGGGCGCCCCCACTTCCCTGGAAGAAAATGCTGCAAATTATCGTTCTGATCGATTATGTGTATATGCATAGTTATTATTATTGTTTTTCTGTCATTAACAATCAGAACTGCTTTCTTTATTGGTGCACAAAGTGTCCCATTCTCAGTGCACCCACCAGATAATGAACCTCTGGGGGCTACGGAAGCACCCAGACCCTATATAGTCATTCCAGTCCCAAGAAAACCTGATGGTAAAATTAATGAACTGAAATTAAATGTAATTAGCAGTGATTTAGACACATTTGGGATAACTAATCAAGAGAAAAGCTGGAGACAGGGTAAGCACGGAATGAATGAAAACGCTGCACTGACCACTGCACGCACCCACACACAGGATGCACACAGACAAGGGCAAGTGTCAATGGCTACCGGGCCTCCAATGAAGGTTGCAGAGAAGGGGAGACAGCCTGCCGAACAATCAGTTCCAGAAAATAGTGAAAATAACCAAGAGAAGTCAAGTGAGAAACCCAAGAAAAAGGGCATAGCAAAATCCCTCGAAAAAACAGAAATAGCCACAAAGGAACTCACAGAGAAAACGCAAGCTCTGATAGATTATTTGTTCCCATTTATAGTCAGAGCAAAGAAACTGCACGAGGAGCTGAAAAATAGAACTAGAAGGACTATAATAATGAGCACGCCAGCTCGAACACTGTTAACAAGCACCAGATCTACGACACTGCCACACGTTGGGGAGTTGGTGTGCCAATGGCGGCCGGAGAACCTCGATGAAACATTACAAAAGGAAAGGAAAGGAAACGAAAAACCTTCTCCTACCACAGCGATATAGGTAATGAAACCCGCTCCGCTAACAAGCATACCCGAGAATCCTCCAACAAGAAAGAGTCATATAAACGCATTTAGAGATCTGGTTATAGCTAACTACAAAAGGACATTGAAGATTAAGAGAAACCCACATGAAGACAACAATGAACTCAATGAATACCTGGACAGCACAGCCCATCTCAGAAATAACATATGGTACCAGCACATGAAGGAAGGAGGACAAAGGCAGTCAGAAGGAGAATGCTTCGTCTGTGCTCTCCTGCTGTACAGCATGAGCAAATCCAAATTATTCGTGGCTGTAGAAATTGATGTTCCCATAGCACACTGTATGTCACATGTAGCAATGTGCAACACCAGAGTACAATTTATGGGAAGAGACGCTTCACTGATATGGGCCACCGAAAAGGACTACCCAGACGAAGATAGCTACGTCCAGGACATTAAAACAAGAAACAGGGCGCACACCAGGAATCACGTGATCCGATACGAGAATCCTGACGTCAAAGGATCAGGAACACAATGGGTGACAATCCCGAGACTGAACATTCAAGGAAAAACTGCAAAAGAGGCACAAATCTGGAAGAACAGAAGCCAAATGCAGATCTGGGGAACAGTGGTTTCCCCAAATGGATGGGAAGAAGGAGTAGTGATCTGCCGAGCTTGGCTGGTCCTTGGAGCCTGCAAAGAAGCAATAGAAAACTCTCAAAAACTGTGCAAACCCCTATGGCCAAAGCTAGTAAAGTTACTAACATGGGTCGAAGATAGAGGGGGACCCCTGCAGATAGTGCCACTGGAGAGCCCGAAACTATGCTTCAGAAACAATGGCACAAGGAAGATGGGAAAGAATCAAAACTGCGGACAAATCTTTGAAGCTCCAGGAATGACACAAGGAACCGCAGTTATTATGGACCATTACTGGGCGTGTGGATCCAAGGCATACATAAGGCTGCTGAAAAACTGGGGAGGCATATGCACACTAGTGAACGTCCACATTCCCGCGCTAGTGATCCCTAAGAATGACCTGAAGCTGGAATGACCTGAAGTTGGACAGTTTCCCGAAAGCAGATGCTCATCTAAGAAGAAGGAGATCTGTGGAACTGGTATCCAGGATGAAGAGGGAAAATTACTTTTCTCCCAAATCAGAAGAGGCATTCCATGCAATCCCGTACAAACACAGGCTGTTCAGCCTCACCTCACCAGTATTCACAACACTACTCCTGCCCCACATCCAAGTTGGAGTGAATGCTACATGGTTGCAGATAACCAGATGGGAGTTATTGCAGACCATCAATACCACTATAAAAGGATTCAACGCGATCAAAGAAGAGCTGAGAGCAATCAGACTGATGACCCTCCAAAACAGATATGTGCTTGACATGATCACAACAATGGATGGACGTGTTTGTGCAAAAATCAGAGAATCATGTTGCACATTTGTACCATCACACGATGAAGAAAACGGAACCCTAACAGAGGCCATAAGTATGTTGACAAACCTGATAAACCAGATGATCGATGGAAGTGATAAAGTGGACAATGACAGCTGGTTTGGAGGCCTATTCCCGTGGGATCCACAATGGATGGCAGATATATTCAAGTTTCTGGGAGCTCTACTAGCAATGGTATTGATGTCGAAACAGGGTGCAAGCCCAGAGACCTGACTGATGAAGAAATAAGAGACTTTGTGAAGGCCAGCAAATTTGCGCCAGAAGGAACAAGGTTCACATACCCTAAGAAACGAAGAAGGTATGAAGCAAAATGGATCTACTGCAGCCCAAATGGACAATGCCAGCTAATGACATGGAACAAAGACGAACATGTGAAAACAGCAGGGAGTTTGAAAGGAGTGATAAAAATATGGACTGCAAAGGCTCATACATTCACACAATCATGTACAAACCCTGAAGACGATGAACATGACACCGAAGAATCAAAAGAAATAAATACAAAAGAGGTTGCAGAAGTGATCGATGAGCTGACCAGAGGGGGAAGTGTAGAGGAGGTCCCAGACATGGCCTATACCCCATCCCTCCATTTCAGGGTACCAGGAGCGTACTCGCCAAGGTATGTGATGTATGAGGAGCAAATGAACCAACAAAGAGCTGCACTGGGACTCTGCCCAGTATACATCAGAAGATCCATACCTGTTGAAGCGCCCATAACCAGACAACCCTGGGCATCACGGTACCCTATCAGACAGCCGTACCAGCCGCTGATACGAAACGAAGAGTACCTACACACGGTCCATGAAGAGACCCAAAGAGCCCTAATGGAAGGCCAGTGGAAATGACTCAAGGGCCTGAACAGACTCGTGAATGAACAAAAGCAGCTATCGAAGATAGCACGCCAGTGCAAGTAACTACGAAAATAAATGTAATGGACACAGAGAAAAGACGATGTTAAAATGTGAGGAAATGTTGCTATGAGAAAAGATGGAAGCAACCGACCTGTTAAACATGTGTAAATAGGCTTGGAACGCAAGAAGCAAAAGAAACAATACTGCTTGCAATGCATAGTAGAAGATTAGAGCGGCAAGCGCCAACTATATATATCTACCTCAATAAGGCACTTTATACAAGTGTGACTCCATTTTGTAAAAGCCGAAATGTACCCAGGCTGCCAGAGGCGTGACAGGCCAAGTTTTGTAACCCAGCCAAAGAGAAGGAGCAGAACCGAAACTCAACAAAGAGTGGCTCATGCCTAGGAAATCGAGGTGAACCAGAGAAACAGCTAACAAGACTCAAACTTAAGAGCATACCAGCCTGCCCCATGAAGGTCAAGATAAGGTGGGCCCATGCAGGTGGCGAGGCTGAAACAGAATGAAATGCACTAAAAGCTGGAAACTGAAGCAGATTCATGGTGAACTAACACGTGACCAGCCAGGCGCGAAGAAGTACCACCGCCTTATGTCATCCAGGACCCGAGGATGACATAACTTTTCTTGATAAGAAGCTACAGTTTCGAGGCCATACCCAGCCAACTAATTGACACATAGCCTAAGATACTGATTGATGGAAGGGAGGCACACTGAAACTTGGGTCACCAGGCACATGGGTGTCCATTCTGCATGCCGCTAATTCAAATGGAGATTTATGTCTAGTGGTGTAACCTGCCCAATCACAATGGACCAAGTCATCTGGAGTCCTATAGATAGTAGAAACAATAAAACGTTGTACTTGTAGTAACGTCAATCATATGTGGTGTAGTGGGATGAGCGTAGACGCCCACCCGATAAGAGTTATCCAATCCGCATGCCCTATTATCATATACAGATATAGCACCTATACTTAAGCTACCTTTCCCAACCAATTATATTGCATGTCGAGTTTTTGTAGAGTTAGACACCAATGATGACGAATATTGCCTATAAGAATTTCTGCTCAACTGAAGTTCGAGGAAGTCGGAGCGAGACAGGTGATCGCAATGCTGCTGATTTCCATTTGTTTCTCTGTTTGATGTACTTGTCATTAAACGGACTTCCCTTTGCCAACTTACTGAGTCCTCATTATTGAGTCGTGTTGGAGTAAGTGAATCCTGCACCCCCTGTCCTCACATGGTGCAACTATCTTGTCTTACAAGTTCTAAAGGGTGAGCGCTGACCTATGGGCCCGTCAGTGAATTCCTCTCCTCTTGAACAGGGGCCGTGGATAACAGCTTGACCCAAGACATGTAGTTGGGCGCAAACCCCCTTTGTTCCATAATGTTCCACAAGGCAGACCACTCCACCGAATCAAAAGCCTTTTCAAAGTCGACTGCGAGAAGCGCCAGGGGCTCTTTGATGTTGGGGGCCTCGCTGATTATGAATTGGGTCCAACGTAGGTTCATCCTAGTAGACTTGGCCAGCATGAACCCACACTGGTCTGGATGGATCAGGGAGCGAATGACCCCTAGCATTCTGTTGGCTAGGACCCGGGCAAACACTTTGGCCTCCCCATTGATGAGAGAGAGATGGGTCTATATGAGGCGCAGAAGTCCGGGGGCTTCCCCGGTGTGGGAATCACAACAATGGTGGCCTGCCTTAGGTCCTCTAGGAGCACACCATCATTACGGGAGTGCAGCAGCATGTGGTGCATATGGCCCGCCACCGAATCACCCATTCTCTGCCAGGGAAGCCATTAGTGCCGGGGGTTTTGCCAGGCTGAAGCTGAGACAGTGCCGCGAACACCTCCTCCTCTGTGATTTCCTCCAGCTGTTTATTGGTCTGGGCTCCGGAGAGCCTGGGGAGATCGGTGGTGTCCATATCGTGTGGGGGCCCCCTGGCGTGCGTGCTTTCCATGGAGGCATAGAGGCTTTGATAAAAAGCAGCAAAGGCATTTGCTATATCTGCGTCCACTTGATGCAGGTCTCCCTTGGACCCTTTCATGGCTCTGACATGGCAGCGGATGCTGTCCCGCCGCTCCAGCCAAGCCAGGGTCTTACAGCCCTTGTCACCCACGACGTAGATCTGAATTTGCATGGTGAAGTGGGTGGTCTTGGCTTCATCGCCGCTTTGGACTCTGGCGTACCGGAGGCTAGGAATTCCTCTTTAGCTCTAGACGTGGCCTCCTCCTTTTCCAAGATTTCTAAGGTTTGGCGCCGGCAGTGTGCTGTGATCAGAGACAGAGCTTCTCCTCGGAGCATCGCCTTACAGCCCTCCCACAGCGTGATGGAGCTAGATACCGACCCTTCATTGAGGGTGAAGTAGTCGGTTGTCTTTTGGACGAGGCCTTGACACACCTCGGGGACACCCAGGTAGTATGCGTTAAGTCTCCAGGAGAATTGACGCTTGTCCTGGGGCAGTTTTATAGTGAGAAGGAGGGTAAGTGGTCTGAGATACCTCTGACAAGGTAGGTGGCGGTTTTCAGAGTGTATAACATATCCCGGGGAACAAAAAGGTGGTCTATGCGGGACAAGGAGTTATGGGCGTTAGAGAAAAAGGAGTAGCACCAGTCTGTGGCGTGAGGAGTGCGCCATGCATCCACCCATCCCAATGCCGATGCCAAGGAGTGGAATTTGGTTTGAGTATCAGGGTTTCTGTTGCCCCCATGCGATCTATCGTTACGGACGTCCATGACTTCATTAAAGTCGCCACCCAGTACCCACTTATCCGCCCGTGCCCCCATGTCATGATGCCTACCTCCAAGGAGCCAGGTCCAACCCAGCAACCCCAGAATCAGGCATCATTTCCCCCAGGGGAGTGCCAGCGGGCCCAAGCTGGGGCCCTTTGGGCGCAGTCCTGGCAACTTAGGTGCCAGGCTCATGTTGGACCTCTGTCCTGGCGCCTTAGGCACCAGGCTCATAAAGCTAGACAAGTGTTCAAGTGTTTTAATGTGCACTTACCTGATGCAGACCATGCTGCCACATCCAGGCCCTCTTGAGGCCTGAATGGAACTACTTTACCTGTGGGACTACTTTCCACCCGGGTGTGGTCGGGGAAGGATACATACCTGATCGGAGGAAGGATACACACTTGGAACTTCTTCCAAAGCTATTTAAACCACACCCGATCAGCAACTCACGCTTCGCGTTGTTCTGCTCCTCGCAGCTGGACGCTCACTGTGTCAGCTCCTGCATCTGGACCTCAGCCACGCCTGTCAGTATCCTGGGTCACCTGCAAAGGGAGACAAAAGACCTTACCTGCTAAATCAGCACCACAAAGACATCACACCGACGATCCTGAAAAGGAAGACATCATTTTAAAAGCATTTTGCTTCGATCGCTGCAGCGCTGCATTTCACTCACCTTTCCTGGACGCCTCCATCTTCAGCAGCGATTATCCGGATCCACTTCCCAGAGCCTAGAGAGAAAAAGACAAGAACAAGGTGAGCGAAGAAAGGGAATAGGAAAAGCTCAGTTTCCTTCTAAGTCTTACCTGTTGGGTCATTCCCATTTCATTTCGGGTCTTGCCGCTTCCAGGCATCCGGACCCCGGCCCCTATGGGGAAAAAAGACAAAGACATTGAAGGAGCGAATGCAAAGACATTACCCGAGCGCTCATTCAGAACTTACCTGTCATTTACTGGAACTGCACGTTTCACTTCGGGTCGGCGCCATATCTCCGAACCCCGGCCCCCAAGGGGAAAAAGACAATGAACATTATTATTAAGCTTGGACTTTTGAACTTGCAACATAACTTTTACAGAGCCTTACCTGAATAGTCAAGCTTACCTGAACTCCCATCAATCCTCAATCCAGTGAAGTAACTGGGTTTCAACGCGCCCCTGCATCAGAAGCAGGACGGAGAGCTCATCCTTCCTGACCCTAAGGTGAGACTTCACGGGGAATCGTGGAAGGGTATCGTGGAGGGTTGGAAGAGAGTGGGAGGCTTGAGCATAACTCAGTCAGTAGGTAATACTCCCTTTTCACGCACAGGGTATTTTCCTGCGAGCCGGAGAAGCCTGAGTAGAGGGGCCCTTCCTGTCCATCTTCAGAGTCCTGCGCTTCACCATTGAAGAAGCATCAGCACTCGAAGCCAGACCTGCGCCTCTGTGGGAATCAGGTGAGCGTTACACCCCAACATTACCTCCCGGAGGTCCCAGAGGAATTTGTGTGTCAGCGGGCGAGGGGCGTATGCCGCTGTGATGCCCCAAGAGGTCTTCCCAATGTCGCCAGTGACCACCACAAAGCAGCCTCTCCGCTCCGCATGGAGTTCCCTCAATCGGAACGGGACCTTGTTGTGCAGAAGGATCATGGTACCCCGGGTGACACTGGAAAACCCGGCATGGAAGGTGGTTGCATAGTTGGATTTCTTGAAAAATCTACATTCTGTGCCCATCAAGTGTGTCTCTGTCAGAAGGGCTATGTCTGGTGAGTGTCTATTTAATTGTTGGAGGACAAGCCGTCTTTTAACCCCAGAGGCCAGCCCATTCACATTCCAAGTGAGCAAGGTGAGGTGGCTGCCCTGTGCCATTGATGAGTGTATAGTGGTGACATTTCCCGAGGGGGATTGGGTGCCTGACCAAGGGCCAATCTCTGGCCCCGGCACCCCGGCGTAGGTTCCCTGTCCATCCCGAACCTTCCTCTTTTCGTGCCGTATCTCGGTTCTGACCCATACCCAACCTTATGTGGTGAGTGTGATTGCTTCGACCGTTTCCAAAAAAACTTCTTGCCCTGCCCCCGAATCCGTTCCCCCGCCCCCCAACCCGAAGCACCTGTAACCTGAACCTACCGCCAACAGGGCGCGTGACAAAAACATTAACATAAACCATTATAGGGCAGTATCTGAGACTGAAGCAGGGAGTTCACCTCGTTCAAGGCGGCGGCCGCAGTATCAGACCCGTTGGGTAGTTATGTTGCAGACCAGTCATCACAGTGTGGGAATGTTCACCCGTTCTCTGTAGTGCTCTCGCCGGGGTGCAGTGCTGTTTCGGATTCCGGGCCAGTGGGGGTTGAGCAGGGTGAGGGCTGTTTGGACCTAGGTTTCTGTCCAGATGGTCCAGGAGGCGATCGACGGGAGCCAGGCCTGTTAAGGATTAGAGTTTCGAGCCATTCCCATGCCTCTTTGGGAGTGTAAAACAGGTGGGTAGCGCCCTCGTGATGAACTTTGAGTAGCCCCGGGAAGAAAAGCGCATATTTGATTGACAAGGAATGGAGCTTATTCTTCACAGAGTCGAAGGACTGGCAGGCCTTCTGGACCTCCTTATTGTAGTCTGGATAGAACCCAACGCTGTATCCGTTGTATGTGACGGGGCCTAAGGCGCGGGCCATCTGGAGGATAGCGTCCCGGAAGTTTAAAAGGCGTACGATAATTGTCCTTGGTGGGGCTCCGGGGATGGGGCTGCCCGGTGGGTACTCTGTGCACCCGCTTGATGGAGAAAAACGTAGACAGTTTTTTGGGAGCAAAAATATGGCCAAGCCAGTCTTCCAGGAAAAGTTCAATGCTAGAGCCTTCTTCCTACTCCGGGATCCCGAGAATCTTCAGGTTATTGCGTCGCATTCTTCCTTTGATGTCTTCTGCGTGGTATTCGAGTTGGTCAACTTTTTTGGAGATTGCAGCCAATTGGCTGACTGTGTCTTCCATGTCCAATATCCTTTGTTCAGACTCCCCGACTCTGGACGACAGATTGTGTAGGTCTTGGCGGAGGAAGGACATCTCAGAGGACAGCCCACCGATCTTCAGTTCTAGAGACGTCCTTGAGTCGCTGATCGCCTTCATGATGTAGGTGAGTGAGATTGGAGAGTCTTGAGTTTCTTCCCTGTGTTCACCACCATCCGGGGTTTGCACTGCGAGTCAGGGAGGGGCCCCTACCGTGAAAAGGTCAATTTTGCTCAACAGGGCCTGTTATTTGACCTTAGCTTTACCCATGGAGCTGCTGTGCGGTCTCGGTAAGGTGCTGGGTCCAATATGTCATTTCAGTCCCTTGGTGGGACCCGTCGTCGGGAACTTATGCATGTGTCCAGGTTCTATCAATGCCTAGTAGGCTGGGAGCGGTGGGACCAACAAGACGTGTGGGCACTCAGGTAGCAGTGAGGCGTCCCCCGGTTGCACAAGAGTAAGTCCCTCACCCCCAGCCAGTCAGCAACACGGGACTGGCATCGTGTGCAGAGTGGTTGGGTGTGGTTCGCAGCATCAGAAGATGGTTGCAAGAGTACTGGTGTGCCTATGGGTAGTGGCCGCAGCAGTACGGTCAAAGTCTTGGAGGAGGTGTCCGAGATACAGGTGATGGATGGGCCTTTTCAAGAGGTGGTCAAACCCCACGCCTCCCCGGTCGGCCCAGTGTCTGGCAGGAAAGGCCCCCCAGGGGAGACTTGAGCAGGTGTCTAAGTGGAGATGTTAGAGGGAGGAGAGGGCATCTCGTGGGTCATTAGGGTCTTGCAGAGCCGCAAGATTCTGGAGCGGAGCCAAGGGCGGCGGAGTGCATCGCCACAGTGGGATCAGCTGCGGGAAGTGGAGGCATCCAGGGGCAAGGCCTGTGACGGCCTCTGACGCTGCCTATAATCCCTTCCTCCCGCATGAATGATAGCGCCCCCCAGCTCCTACGAAGTACCTTTCATCGGCCACGGTGACCATCGGCTACGGCTAATCGGGGGATTACCTCCGCGTGCACCACCAGCTTGAGATGAGACACCCCATAAGCACTCCCTGCGCATGTGATTCAGACCTCCGGTCATCACCCTCCAAGGCCCGGGTGATGGTGGTAAAGCACCCCCCACTAAGGACACTTGCATCCCCATCCAGAGGTTAGCACTGTGGGAATGCTGGTGTTCCTTGGCAGTACCCTGTTGTTGCTGGACAGGTTGTGGGGCAATTGGATGGCCAGCAGCGTTACACTGGGTAGAATGCGGGCCCCCAGTCACGCGGGAGCCAGTGTCTAAAGGAGTGCCGTTGCACCAGAGGTCCAAATGCAATGGTATGCGCGCCTCGTGCCCTTGAGGGCAGGAGTGCAGTGATACCAGGGCCTGATCTTCGAGTCTGCGATGCAGCCCCTTAGAGTTTGCTCCTGTGTACACGTTGCGCATGAGCCCGTCACATGGGGCAATCGCCCACCGCTGGGCTTGGGGTCCGGGCCGCTGGGGGTCCACTGTACCCGGAAGAGTGGCTCTGTCTGTCATCAGACATAGTGGGAGCGAGGCCAACTTTCTAGAATGCCCCATTGCGGGTCCACCGGTGGCCTGTTCCCAGGGCCAGCACGGGGGAGGATAGGGAACGGGCCTCCAAGGGGTCCAGGCAGACTGGTGATTTGCGATAACGTGGGCTCAGGGAAATGCCTGTGGGCGCGTGTGCAGTCACGGTCGCTGGTCCGAGAGGCTTTGGACCCCCCCAATCCTTAGCAACAGTGCAGATCAGCTGATGCAAGTGTCCTTAGTGGGGGGTGCTTTACGACCATCACCCGGGCCTTGGAGGGTGATGACCGGAGGTCTGAATCACATGCGCAGGGAGTGCTTATGGGGTGTCTCATCTCAAGCTGGTGGTGCACGCGGAGGTAATTCCCCGATTAGCCGTAGCCGATGGTCACCGTGGCCGATGAAAGGTACTTCGTAGGAGCTGGGGGGCGCTATCATTCATGCGGGAGGAAGGGATTATAGGCAGCGTCAGAGGCCGTCACAGGCCTTGCCCCTGGATGCCTCCACTTCCCGCAGCTGATCCCACTGTGGCGATGCACTCCGATGCCCTCGGCTCCGCTCCAGAATCGTGCGGCTCTGCAGATTTTGCGACTTGAGGGCAGGCAGGCAGCTTGCCCCTACACAGCCTGGCCAAGATGGCGTCCGTCACTCCGCCGATGATCCTCTGCCCGTAGTAAACTTTTTCGGGCACCGATTCGCCACAGGATTGCAGCGGGTGGTGCTCAGACAATATCGCCATGGTAACGTCTCGTTTCTCCTCTGGATACATTCCTGGGGATAAGGATATGGCAGGATATTGGCCGCGGCCGCCGGGAGCTGGTTTTCCTAGGTCCTCATGCGTGGCTCACACATGCACGGTGGGGGCGCACCTTTTTAAAATTACGACTGATGATAGTCTTCGGAGGAATGGCTGGTTTAAGAGGTGGGTCTGCAAAAAGGACCTGAAACTCAATAATACGATGGTCTGACCACATACATGGTCCAGTTCGATCCATGATAGTTTTGACATTGTTAGTAACCACCCAGTCCAGAATGTGGTTTTTCTCTGTGGTGGGTTCGTTGTTTTGAACCTGGAAGTGGATGTTGGCTAATGCGACTTCCAACTTAATTGCTTCTTTGTCTAGATTGTTTCCACGCCAACGATTTAGATCACCCAAAAACAGTGTCGCATGATTTGGGCCGACAAGGTTGTTGAAAATGTGAGTGATTTCTTCATTAAAGTCGGACATGGGTGATGGGGGCCGGTAGATTAATGGTGTGATACAGTATAGCAAGGAATTGCTAGAGTTACAAACCTTATTGTTTACATCGCAGTTCCCCTAGGTGTTTGGTTATTTGCCTGAATATCTAACTTCATTTTATCTTCAATCTCAAAGGTTATATTTTAATATTCAACCTTCTTTTTTGAATCCTTCATATTCCTTTTCGTCATTTGTTTTGAGCTACTCTCTCTAGTCTGCATAGATGCAGTCTCAATATATGTGTGACTCTCAAGCCAAGAATACCACTACAGACTAACTTTGTTCAGCTCCGCTTCATATGTCGTATTGGTGATTCTACGGCAGGTGTGAGACGAGTTTTACCGAGCAATAGTTACTTCTTTTTTTTTTTCTCCGCTTATATAGCGCCGGCAGCCCGCAGGCATCAGGGCGCTTTAACAAACACAAATCAAAAGTTATACAGACAGCAATAACAACAAGGCTAGGCCCTAACCCTACTGGTTCTATATTCCATGTCGCAGACTGTCACCGGACGGAAGAATCATAAATCACCCAAACAAGTGGGTTTTCAAGTTTTTCCTGAATTTTAAGTGATTTTCTTCCAATCTGAGATTCTGAGGGAGTCTGTTCCACTGCTGTGACGCCAGCACTACAAACGATCTACCCTGGCTTGTCTTTGGCTTGTGTTTAGGCACTATGAGCAAGCCTTTGCCTTCAGATCATAGCTGTCTCTGTGGGGTATATCTTTCCAGACGTTTTTTTAGATAGCAAGGAGCTTTGCCAAAAAGGCACTTATGAACAAGTGTCATGGCCTTAAACTTTATTCCCTCTTCAACCCTAAGCCAGTGTAATGATCGTCTGGTTAAGGTAATGTGCTCACGTCTTCTTAGTTTCTTCACTATCCTCTCGGCATCATTTTCTATGACTTGGCATCTCACTAAATCTTTTGCAGTTGCACCAATAAGAAGAGCATTACCAATATCCAATCTTGATAGCACAATAGACATAGCTATTGTGGCTATCTTGTCTTCATCTAGGTATGGACTGATAGCCTTCATAAGACACAGGTAATAAGCTGTGTTTTTGTGCAGGTAATTAACCTGTGCTTCAGCATTAACCGAGGAGTTAACCATCATTCCTAAGGTTTTAACCGGTTAGATACCTGGATTTTGGCTTTGTTAATCTTAAAGATATCATACTCGTTCCCCAGTTTAATAAGTTACGGCTGCCCGAACAGCATAAGTTCTGTTTTAGTGTCATTAAGACACATCCAGTTCCTCTGCATCCATTCATTAATTTTACTATAGACTATCTCACTATCCTCAGAGTATGATCCCTTTAGTTCGATGACAAGCTGCGTATCATCTGCATAGTTAGTGAAAAACACTCCGGCTTTCACCAGGACGTCACACAAACTTTGCATGTAGATGTTAAATAACATAGGTGAAAGACTCGCACCTTGAGGGACTCTGAATATGATTGCAATGGGGTCTGAAAAATGATTCCCCCAATGCACTTTAGCTTGGTGGTCTGTAAGAAAGGATACTAACCACTCCAAAGCTTCCTCGGAACAGGCCACATTGTCTCTCAGTGCCTCTAATAATAATAGATGATCTACGAGATCGAAAGCAGCACTGAGATCCAACAGCATCAAATTCCCTCTTTCTCATCTATTAAGTGGATTAGAGGTATAGGCCTCCATAATGTCTTTACTCTTCTTGCATTTTTGGCTCACGGCTATACATCTGCGTTCGCCTTTATTTTCAGTTTGTTTTTACATCATAGTTGCTTTATGATGCGTGTTCAGCATGGCTGAGGGACACATGAATGTTGAAATTAAGGTATTTCTACTGCATCTGTGAGAATGTGAGTAACATAACCTTGTGATTTCCATTGAGTATTGTATGCCATTTTATTCTCTGTGTTATATGTATGTTTGTAGATAGTCTCTATACATGTGGTCTCAATACACACGTGTGACCCTTAAAGCCAACAAAAATATGACTGCATCACTGTTGTTTAGCCACTATAAGGTGCTGCGCGAGATTCTCTTGCAATTTATGTCCTATAATTGAAAACAAACAATGCATTATTACTGCATTAATAAGAATGTCACTAGGACAATTGTCTGATTTCCATTAACTACTGCATTCTTTTTATTATTTGGGAAACTTCCAGTTGAGATTCATTTTAAGTTGAGATTTCTTTCTATGTTGAGGTTTGTGTGTAGTGCAACCATCTATAAATTCAGCAATTGTGCTCAATTTAGACTCACGACTGAGTCAGCAATTGAAAGGTTTCATCGGCAGTTGCATGTCTGTATAGTGTATAAAACCGATTGATATGTGCTAATGTATGGCTCCTATGAATGTGTTTTGATACAGGTAACTGACCCGGATATAGGCGGCCATATATTGCGGGCGTTTTACCGAAACTAGTTTCTTGAGTGACGGTCCTCAGAGACGTCATTGTACAACCAAGACTGAATGTTTACAGGCATGCATGTGCATTGTCAGAACATGAAATCTGAAGGGTTGTGGTAAACCTATGCACATCTTGCTGATTGGAATATACGTTTCAATTCAGTTGGCGCTTTACAGCTTGAACTGTGATGTGTTTCATCCAATTTGATATGTTTTTATAATTTTCTATTAAGCAAGCCAGCTGTCTAAATACACCATCTGAGTCTAGCAATTTCTTTCCAAGTCTGCATAAATAAAAGTAGTGACTTGTTCGCAGGAACTGTATGTACTTATTTCTTTCCATTTTTTGATTTTCTAGTATCATTTTTGTGTTCTTATTAACCAATGTATCCCTGATACTGGGTTAAATTGGGGTCCTCCTATCGTGCCCAGGCATCTGGGTCTGAAGCCAGATTGGTAGGACTGAAAGAATTTATTGGCTTCAATGTTTTGGGGGAGTTGTGTGCCTACTGCTTTCTCAAGGATCTTACCTATGAAGGGAAGATGGGTGATGGGGCAGAAGCTGCTGAGATCGTCAGGGTACAGTGTTGGTTTTTTAAGAAGCAGGAGGATTTGTCCAATCTTGAAGGTCGAAGGGAAGCTCTCTTGTGTTAGGGAGCTGTTGATTATTGTCAGAAAAGGAGGAGTGCTTCAGTTGAAAGGGTCTTGAGTACGGAAGCAGGGAGGATGTTGTCTGAATTCAATGTGGCTTTGAAGAATGCTAAGGTGGCAGTGAGGTCTTCCATGTCTTGTAAGTTGTCCAGGTGGTTGTGGTTTTAGTGGTGGCCTTGGTTTCTATGTGTTGGTGGATTACGTTGATCTTGTTGACAAAGAAAGAGTTGATGGCAGTGGATTTTGCGATGGAGTGTGCTACGGGTGGGTCACGGATTGGAAGAAAGGCATAGATGTGGTAGTAGTGCATGACACAACAACACACTGACTAGCCAAAGCCTGTCAAGCTGCCAGGATATCATCTATCTGAGAACTTTCTGCATGCATCACGTTTTAGTACAGATAAGTTGCATATGTTCTGGCCATTTTGAAAATGTCGCTATTTGATTGGTCACCCATTCCAGCCTCAGGGTTCACTGACCACAGAATATCCTTTGGACTTGGCTCCAGTGAAAGGCACCACACAAGGATCAGAACAAGGAGCAACAAGTTCCATAACACCAAGACAGCAGGAGGCACATCTTAAGGTGATACAAGGTCATGCAGCAAGCAAGGACACGTGGGACAAAATCAGGGATAGGCGCTAAACAGGGCCATGTGTGAAAAAGCGTTTGAAATGGGGTACTAACGATACCCACAGTGATGGCCTGCTTCAACCAGGAGTGGTGCATTATCTAAGCCCTTTGGTATGCAGCGTTCCAATTGCTATTAAATTCTACAAAGATCCACTCTAGTGACTCAATACCATCTGCCTGAGCTGCTTATACCACACATCAAGATGCCAGTCTGTGATTCCCATGATTGATAGGAGTCCCACCATCTAATGGAATACACACTGTGCGGATGTTCTCATGGAATAGCTGACCACAGGGCCGCTGCACTACCAACTCTACGGTAGCCAGCATGCAGGCCCATTATCATGGAAGCACCCATGCCACAGCTGCCGGCCTTTGCCGTTTCGATTATTGGTATAGCTTGGGACACCATGAATACATCAAAGTGGGCGCGTGGAGGGGCGAGCTCCTTATTGCCTAGTATACTGCAGCTACAGCACACGGCAAACAAAGCTGCGACAACAAGTTAGTAGATGGCTGGAACCCTGAAGATTAATGAGAGCGACCTTATGTTCTAAATACCAGGGTTTCCAGTGTTTATCATTTCAGACCCTGTAATGCATTTCAGAGTCAATTAGATGACCACAAAATCACGGAACTCTAATGGCTTCACTGTCACAACAACAGTAATTATGCGTTTTACCCAAATCAACACATTTGCTAGTTTGCAAATGTGCCATTAGTGGCTTCGAAAGTCATAAAACCTTTCACACTCTGCTCCTTAAAAAGCACATTTGAATTTTATAACTATGTTTTCCAAATACTCCAGAAGTAATAACATCAACAGACAAACACATGACATCGTCTCTGTAGTCACAGCATGTACGGAGCAAGTGCCTTGTATTAGTTTTGTTTTATGATGGTTTTCAACCTTCGAAATAAAGATTTTAAAATAACAGATGGGGTCTCAAGCGTACGTGCAGCAATCACCAGAGGACAATTTACAAAAGCACCGTATGCAGTGTTTTTGCTCATTTTACTTCATCTTAATGTAAGTAGCACAAATATGAGATGCGGTGCAAATACGAAAAAACAGCTGTGTCGTTTTTTTGTCTGGGACTGGTCCAATAACATTCATTTGCCAGCCCTCCTAAACACAACCTATTTGCTGTAACCTGACCTCAATCACGTTGCACACTGCATAGTGATATGTATGCAGCGCGTGATACGTATGCTGTCTGCGTGGTCCCCAGGAATTCTGGTGGATCTGAAAGGGGGCAGGGTTAGTAAGTGTGGATGCAGGGAATGTGTAAGATAGCCTTGTTGGTGTATTGATGCGCGCACACAAGAAGTCCCTTGAGCTGTCCATGCTGGTCTGTTTCCTGTGGCTCTGTCGCCAGAGCACACATGTGTGCCCAGAAGGCAGTCTTGCACACCAGTTGTGCTAATATACACTGGCCAGGACTGTGGTCTGTATGACTGTAAAGGTAATGTATTCAGTTGTTTAATGTGAGTTCAGAGAGTTATGTGATTTTTGTGTATTTTTATTTGTATTTATTGTGTTTATATAGCACTTTCATCCAAAGTGCTTTACATTATAACAACAGAATACATAGAACATTATAACAGTAGAAGCCATTTACAATCATGAATTGTGTGTGAGTGAAGTAGTTAGTACGCGTTGTGGCGAGTTCACAGAACTCCTCTCCCACATCCCAGACAGCCAGAGGCCAAAGATTAGTCTGCAGCTCATCAACCCCCATCACATGGTCTTGACACAACTTCATAACTTCCCTTTCAGGATAATTCTGAAATGCTGCAGTGGGCTCTTCACTGGCAGATCGATGGGATGAGGGTCTTGCAACATAAAAGATGTAGGGCCTCATCACGCTCAGATCACCCGCGAATCCATCTCACAAGCAGCCCACGCCATAACGGACCTCCCCAACACCCGTGCACATGCCAGCAGGCAGCCCACACCACAACGGAGCCCCCCATAACCCGTGAGCATGCCAGCAGCAAGCCCACACAACATAGCCCCCATCACCCGTGAGAATGCCAGCAGGCAGCCCACACAACAACAGAGCCCCCATCACCCGTGAGCATGCCAGCAGGCAGCCCACACAACAACGGAGCCCGCCATCACCCGTGAGCATACCAGCAGGCAGCCAACATAACGGAGTCCCTCATCACCCGTGAGCATGCCAGTAGGCATGCCTCCAATCATTTTCACCCCCAGTGACGGCAACCTGCCAGCATGGCCCGACTCACGCCCCTCCACACCACCACCAGTGATGGCAACCTGCAAGCAGGCCCCAACTCAATTCCCCCCACCCCTCCCACAGTGATGGCAACCTGCCAGCAGGCCCTGACTCATGTCCCCCCCCACACCACCCCCAGTGACGGCAACATGCCAGCAGGCCTCGACTCATGTCCTCCCACACCACCCCCAGTGATGGCAACCTGCCAGCAGGCCCAGACTCAAGTCCCCCCCCACCCAACCCACAGTGACGGCAACCTGCCAGCAGGCCCCGACTCATGTCCCTCCCACATCACCCCCAGCGACGGCAACCTGCCAGCAGGCCCCAACTGACCGCAACCAGCCAGCAGGCCCCGACTCATGTCCCCCCAACAAACACGTTGTCACAATACAGGCCCATGTTACAAATGCAAAACCCAAATCACACCCCACGCTGCACCACCCCAGTCCAAACACACCACCATCCATTGTACCCACTCCCCAGTAAATGCCCCATGCCATGACATTCACAAAATCATATGCATGCACCCAAAGACATGTCCAACATAGACAAACAGCAGTGACACATGACTGAGCCAATGCTGACTGACACATGCTCAAAACTAATGAGAGTAGTCCACACCAATAATTAACATTTGTGAAATGTATTAAAATAAATATGAAATGACAAAATGAAATAAAAAGATGAAACTGAAAAAGTCATGAAAGTTCAAATCATAAATAATGCACAATCCATGAAAAATATAAATAAAAAAAAATGCAACCTTCAAAGTGGTCCATCTCCGAAGTCCTATAAACTCAATCCAAAATGGAAAGTATAATAAACCATTCCTTCATGGGATCATAAGAACAAAAGTATGTACAGGTCCTGAACTATTTACACTGAAAGTCTGAAGGGTCCATGATCCCATGACAAAATGAAACCTACATAAAACCCTATAAAAAACCCTATAAAAAACAAAACTATATACAAAAAGTGGAGCAAAGTCTGTGGACTCCAAAACATAGGCGGCAGGCTAGTCTGACTGCTCACTTCTTGATGTTCCAGGCATCATCGAACTCCACGTCAATGTCCCGGAGGTGGCCATGTTCCCTGGCCTCGAGGGCTCGCAGAGATTCTGCCATGGACTCCTCCAACTCCTTGCGAGTTGCCACAAGGCACTCATCCCGCCTCAATGCCCGGTGCATGGAGTTCTCCGCCCTGACCATCGTGAGCCGTGCCCTCTCTGCCCGCCGCTGCTCTGCATTAATTTCCTGGCCCAACCACTGCCACACGGAAGACACTCTCAGTCCTGGGTCCTCCTGCCCGTCGGCCGATGTCTGCCCCCGAGATGTTGTTGTCCCCGAGTCTTGAAGCCACCCACGTTCAGCCTGCTGCTGCCTAGATGACAGGTGGCTGTGCCACCACAATGGCCTCCGGTACAATGCTATCCCCTGGCGCCGTCGTGCATGTGCCCTGCTCATAGATGCCTGCACATCCTCCATTGGCTGGGGTCCAGTTGGTGGTGTGATCACACCTGATGGACCTACGACTCCATGTGGTAGCGATGTGGTCTCCACCAGCCTGGCCGCATGCTGAGGGGCAGGTCCACAGGGTGGCCAGATGAGACAAGGGCAGGAAGACGGCACAGAGGATGACTGGTGCATAGGGGGTGCAGTTGAGGAGGGGATCGCAAGAGCGTCCAGCACACAGAGGAACCCTGTGCCGGTGATCTGTCCTAGCAAGTCGAGGCAGGCACACAGGTATTCAGAATGACGTGCATTGTCATGCCTAGAACCCTGCACGTCACCCCAAATACCACATGTGCGCAACGCAACACAGACTAGGACAGGCTCAATCCGGTCACGGATTGCCACGTCCGCAGGGAGGGGAAGGCCAATTGTTGTAGACGCATCCCCTCCCTGCGAACGGGTCTGGACAAAGTCGTCCCTGCTGGTGCCGGATGATGCAGTCACAGGATCAGGGGCAGGATTACACATAGGCACCTCCATGGCGGCCTGTGCTGCCTCCTGCCTCTGTCCCTGGACTGCACCACTTGCACCCGTGGAAACACCCTCCCAAGGCCCAGTGCGTGGGGCTGATATAGCCTCCTCCTCAACCACACCCCCCACCAACCTGGATGACTCCATGCCGTCTTCCTCTGTATGGCCCTGTGGGGGCCCACCTGCCCTTTCTGCTGCCGAGGAGTCCACCTCCAACCTTCGCCTCTTGGACCTCCCCTCGGCAGCTGCGGCCATGGATGCGGCACCAGACTCCTCACTCCCGGAAGATATTACAACCTGGGAGGGGAGCTGGTCCTTGCGTCTCCGGCTGGCGGTGGCATCCCTGCCGCTGTGCTCCACAGCACCGTCTCTGCCCTCTTCATTAGTCGACGCTGCAGACAGGGAGATACAGAACACAGGCATCAGGGCACTGTACAATGGTCTGCTAGACACATAACAATTGCACATGAGTGGTAGTGTCAGACATCACAGAAACCATCACACTCCCCAACACTCAGGTCAACTGAACACACACACATGCACAAACACGCAGGGAACGTGCAACAGGCATCAGCATTCATACACACGTAACTGCATGAACATCCAAAGGTTGGCATGACATCGCAAGCAACATGGGGAGTGCCGATCACATGCACACACGCCACTAGACAGACATGCATCTGTACATCTCCACCACCTGTCACAGTGCAATCATTGGCAACTATGTCACATCTGCCAATCAGGTACCCAGATGTCCGTGTCACATGCATCCATGGCGTCTCACAGTCACACACATACCAAATAGACACACGCACATGTACACTGTGGACGTACATGAAAGTGGGACGAGCATCCATGTGTCACACCCCAACCATGGCACAGTACACACCCAGAAATGCAAACATGTGTGCATCTCCACATGCAGTTTGTTTGTTTTGTTTCTTTTTATTATTTGTAAAGCGCACCTAACCCATGGGTAGCAGTGCGCAAAGCAGCAAGAGGATTGTACAACTTAAGTTACAGAGCACGCAGTAAATTAATCCAACTAGGTTACAATGTCGGAAGCATCAAACATTGGGACCAATGCATCAGAGTATAAAATTATAGGTGAATATACATAGTTTACAAGTTATAGATATATCTAAGCATAGAGGTGAGAGGATATACAATTTATACAAAATTTACAATAGGCGCAGCAGTGGAAGAGATTGGGTGTTTTAGCGTTAGATGTCATGTTCCTTGATCCAACGGATGGTATTAGATCTGAATTGTGGGTAGGGAAGGTCTTTCCTGAGAGATGGTGGTAGGGAGTTCCAAAATTGTGCTGCTATTCCCTCCAAACATAGTACGTTTAAATCTTGGGACAAGGAGGAGGTTTGAATTGGCTTTTCTAGAGGGGCGGCAAGAGGTCGGTCTGGTGAATCTGGTTTTCAAATATTGAGGGGCCGCTTGGTGTAGGCATTTATGGGTCAGAGAGACCGATTTAAGGAAAATCTTATCTTTTGTAGAAAGCCAATTGTACGATCTTCTCATCTCTGAGATATGTGCTTTCCTCGGGAGGCTTAGGGCTGCTCTTAAGGCATTGTTTTGTAGGGTTTGAATTTTATTTGTAATGTATGTGTTACTGCCTACATAGAGCGCGTTGCAATAATCCAACTTGGATAGGATCAATGCTCTAGCTAGAGTGATGCAGTTGTTTGGTGAGAGAAACGGTTTGGCTGCCCTAATGAGTTTACATGTATAAAATGTAGCGGAAGTCATGTCATTGACTTGTTTTTTGAAGGTGAGCGTTAAGTCTAAATAGAATCCTAAGGTTTTAACCTCCTTGGCTACAGTGGTGATATTATTGTCAATGACAAAAGATGAGTAGTTTTTACCTAATTTATTGAGGTTGTGTACAGTGCCTAGGATGAGGACTTCTGTTTTGTCATCATTCAGGTATAGACCATGAGAAGCCATCCGTGCCTGAATGATGAGGTACACTCGATTTACAAAGGCGAAATCCTTGTCATAATCCCCCGTCAGCGGGATGAGGATCTGGGTATCATCAGCATAGTTTGTGTAGGTGATACCCAGGTCATCTAGATCATCGAAAAGGGGCTTTGTAAAAATGTTGTACAGGGTGGGGGAGACACAAGAACCTTGTGGCACACCACAAGTAATGGGCATAGGGTCAGCGGCTGCTGAAGGGGAAAAAACTTGCATAGTGCGGTTGTTGAGGAAGGACTGAATCCATTCAGTTGCCTCCTGGGAGAAATGAGCTGCCGACTGTAGGTGTGTGCAGAGGATCTCGTGGTTGACCAGATCAAATACAGCTGAGAGATCGAGAAGTAACAGGAGTGCTGTCTTGCCCTCATCTCTCAGCTCATCTATCTGTGCCTTAAAATCTATAAGCGCAGTCTCAGTCTCGTGCTGAGGTCTGAAGCCTGACTGTCGGACTCCTAGGAGGTGGTTAAGTTCAAGGTATTGTTGAATTTGTTGATATGCTATTTTATCAAGGATTTTGAGAAGAAACGGCACTGTAGTGATGGGACGGTAGTTGGTGGGGATGGCAGGATCTAGATTCGATTTTTTAAGAAGTGGGAGGGCCCAAGATTGTTTCAAATTGTTGGGTATGGTGCCAGCTGTAAAGGATGCATTTATTAGTTTAGTGATAAATGGTGAGAGTTCTCGAGCTGCATCTTTTATCAGTTGTGCAGGGCATAGGTCCCCATGGCAGTTCGAATGTTTGAGTGCAAGAATAACTTTTTCAACCTCTTTGGTAGAGACTTTACTGAAGTTGAAGAGGGGGGTGGGCACAGGAGGTGACGTCCGGGTAGGTTGAGGAGGAGTAGAACTAGTGTTACTCAATTTGGAGGCGGCGAGGAGGGATTCTTTTTTGTTACTGATTTTAGTTTGCAGAGAAGTAATTTTATTGGCAAGAGCATTTTGAATATCTGTGCACCAGTTTTTGTCCTTGATGCATGAGTCAAGCGGCTGGACGGGAGTTTCTGTTTCTTTCAGAATTGAGAAGAACTCTTTAGTATTAGATTTCGCTTGAGAGATTCGAAGGTCATAAGAGGTTTGTTTTCCAATGATGATTTCTTTTTTGTACTGGGAAGCTAAATTACTTAGGTTTATCTTATTAATTTCAGATGGATCTGATCTCCAGATTTTTTCATAGCGTCGTTTCTCCTGTCTGATAGCCTTAAGGTGAGGAGAGAACCAATTATTCACATGTTTGCGAGGTTTGCTCTTTCTCACTATGAGAGGTGCTATGGCATCAAGGGAGGATAGCATTACTTTATTATACAGATCTACAATGGTTGAAGGATCTGAATGGTCAGGAATAGCGTTAATAGTAGGTAAAGTCAGGGGAATAAGGTTTTCCAGAGTGATATGTCTCTTATTTCTGGTTGGGACAGCTGGTGCTATGCTGTTAGGTAGCAGCGGTGGTGTGGGATCTAGGGAAAATGTGATCAGGTGATGATCAGACCACGGCTGTGAAATTATAGATGAAACTGTAAGTGGGCAATTGTGCACAGCTAGCCAGTCCAGGGTTCTGCCTTTGGTATGGGTAGGGGCTGTAATTTTCTGAGTGAAACCTAGTTCCTCCAGGGTGTTATTGATGTAGTGGCATTAGTGTCTAATGGGTCATTAAGACCAAGGTTGAAATCGCCTAATATGATGCTTTGGGAGGAGTTCTTGAGATTATGCGATATAATATTTGTTAAGTCATCTTCAAAAGATCCTAATGGACCATGACGTCTGTATATTAGGTGAATGGATACAGACTGCATGTTAGATAGAGGGGCATCATGCATTGGAACACATACACCATTGATGAGCATCACACATGACTGGACTCACATGCAGCATGGGCATGTCCCTGAACGCACACATCCATACATGGGCCATGTCAGACATATGTCCAAGCTGCACACTCCTGCCACACCTCAACGTGCACTGTGTGGAATGGGGTAGCTCAGACACTCACCGCTCAACTCCAGATGGGTCTGCCTCTCTAGGAACTGGTGGTGAAGCACTGGGTTGATTCGTTCCAGGACCCTCATCTGGTTGATGGTAAATTGGATCCGGCACACTCCTGGACGTATTTCAAGTCGCGGGTTGCCAACCCCTCCGTGTTGAAGGCAACCATGATGTCCTACCAGGTCCACTTTCATCTTTCCTTGTTGGCGCACGGCTGTCTGAACAGGGCATCATAATGCCCCAGGACTTGCTCCACCAGGATGCCAACATCTCTGGCTGTGAAGTTGACAGCACTCTGCCTCTTTGACTGGGGGTTCCCAATCATCTCAGATGGTGTTTGCCCCGACATGGCAACCTCCGAGGTAGGTGTGGGTGGACAACTGGGTCCTGGGCCGTGGAGCTATGGAACACCAGTCGGAAGTCTTCTGTTCCAGCATGAGTGGTCACAGCAACTGGACCCCTGGCAATGGCTGATGTGCAGGTACCAAATAGCAGGGAACGATGGCTGCTCTAGGCTCTGGGGGGTAGGTAACTGGCCTTCTGGGCAGGAGTGTGGTCTTCCGTGCGTTGTCGCGTGGCCAGCTCGATGCAGAATGATTTAGAATGTGAAAAAACAGCACATTAGCGTGTAATTCGAGGAAAGGGTCTTAGCGCGTAAGCGCGTAAGTGATGTGACGCGCGCAGGCTTTTCCCTCGGCACGGGTTAAAGGTGAGCATGGGCCAGCAGTTTGCTGTACGTGCTTTTTGTGGAGACCAACACGTGTGTTGCTACTTCTTCACACTCCATCATTTCACAGACGATCGAGGACGTACCTCTTCTTTTGGCGTGGGTGTTGCCTATGCATGTTTTTTTTTCCCACGCTAGTCAGACGGTGAGTCGCGCATGCTATTTCTCCCACTGTGGGTCCCCTTGTGTATCGCGTACCCATTTCCGAGGTCATAGTAGCCTGTGTGTCCCACGCGTATGCATTTTTTGTGTCTCTGGGTGCCTCCGCGTACTGCAGGAGGTTAATTCCACACAAGTGGGCTGCTGTGGGTTGCGTGCACAGTTTTATTGTATATTTAGGGTGCCTGAGCGTTGCGCAACCCGTCATTTTCCCCCAGGGGTCACATACAGCCTTGCAGGAGCACAGGGCTGCTGTTTACATCACATACCCCTCCCCCTTTAAACCAATTGCCCAGGACAATTGTGTGCACCTCCCATTGGCACTAGTACATCCGTGCCATGTTTGGGAGGCTACGAAAGGTGAGGGGTGCCTCAGTTGGGCATCCTCCACATGTTGGGCATGGTCAGGAATGTAGCTGAGGTGGCCAGGGAGTAGGGGGAGTCCAGGGAGGCCAGGGTGGCTGCAGAGGGGGAAGAGGCAGGGGTGCACCACTTGCGCAGGATGTCCTGCCACATGTTGGTGCAGTCATGCCTCCACCCCCTGCGGCTGCGGGGGATGCGGCTGTTGCATCCGACACTGGTGCCCATGTGACCCGGCAGTTAGTTTCATCAGCTGTCACGGGCCCAACGGTAGTGGTAGCTGCAGGTGCAGCTGTGGCGACCACCATCCAGGCTCTGGGTCAGCCAGCGCATGACGCGTTGGCACCTGATGACTCCCAGGCTGAATTCTAGGTGGTCAGGAGGCACAAGCAATGTGCACGCAGGGATGCTCTAACCAAGGCACATGTCCCTGGGGCAGTGTTGTCATCTACTGCACCAAGCAGCCAGGTGGTGGCAACTGCATGGGCAGATGCAGCCAACTCCACCCAGGCTGTGAGTCTGCCAGCCAGGACTGTGTCGGTCACATACTTTGGCACTGCGGCAGTTGCTGCACTGGGTCCTGGCAACAGCACCCAGCAGCCACTGACGCAAGTCAGGGCTTCCGTTCTGGTTCCAACAGCCACTCCCTTGGTCCAGTCCACCAGCGCCACTGTCCCTACTGATCAGGATGGCATTTGCCAGTCAGGGTCCGTACCACCGCCCAAGAGGCGGAAGGTTGCTCCTGTGCAAGAGGCTGGGTCCCCAGAAACGGCTCCGGCCTCTGGCACGTTGAGGAAGAAGCCTTTCAACAAGCAGGAACTGGACTGTCTTGTGGGCTACATGTTGGAACACGAACGCAATATACCAGTGGTCCCAAATTGCCATACTACGCCTGTCCAGAGTTGGGTCCACTGGCAGCATATTGAGGATGGTGTTAATGCATTTGGGTATCAAGTGCGCACAGCTGAGGACTGCAAAAAGCATTGGGATGACCTCCAACGCTGTGCAAAGCAAAAGCGTGCCTCCAATTATGCCATGACTCAGGTGGCTGGCAGTGGGCCACCACCTGAGGAGGAAAAACTCAATCGCACGAGGAGATCGCTGTGGAGTTCATCCAGGCAGAATTGATCCAAGAAATGGGAGAGATGCTGGATTATGATGCATCGTCCGGTGAGTGTTGTCGCATTTTTCTCCAGCCCATGTGTTGTTTGCTTGTGTGATGTGTTGTGCTTGACTGCCACTACATGCTATGTGTACATGGTTCTCATGTGCAAGTCATGCAATGCTTGACTGATGCGTGCCTGTTGTGATGCATGCTGGACATGTGAAGCAGACAGGGACTGTCATCATCACACATGCACCCTACTCACATGCTAGTCACTCGACTGCCCCTCCGGTCCATGTTCCAGCTCACTGACCTGTCTGCATGTAGCCTGTAGTGTCGTTCTACTCAGCACTCGGACTATGTCATCGCATGACTGACGTGCATGTGTGGTCAGCCTGCATGCGGGTACTCCACGCGGGAATGCTTCCTTGCTCGTCTACCCCGCTGCACCACAATTTCACCATGGCACTGGTGGGTAACATGTTGGACTACGGCAATGGCCTGTTCCACGCTCCTGTGTACATGCACACTTCTCTCTGCAAACCTGCCAAACACATACTGTGGTATAAATCCTTTGTCCTTGATGCAGGGTGTCTCACTCGGACTGTGCAGATGGCAGATGCTCCCTGGGAACATGAGTGTCCATTCATGCTCCATGTGCATTCCATGCACACCCCCATGTGTCCTTGGCAGGATGATCATTGTAGTACGTCTCCGGGATTACATACGTGTAATGGCATTTGGTCATCTATTCCATGATCACTCTGGCT
Organism: Ambystoma mexicanum; assembly: GCF_040938575.1. Lineage (NCBI taxonomy): Eukaryota > Metazoa > Chordata > Amphibia > Caudata > Ambystomatidae > Ambystoma > Ambystoma mexicanum. The sequence goes on along the minus strand of NC_090935.1, from coordinate 301,664,574 downwards.
CAGTCCGGCATCACGCACATGTTTAGGGTGTCATTGTCTGTGTGGAGCATTGGCCTCCCCCTGTTGCAGGCCCCCTGACTCTGTTCAACTGGTGTAGTGCCTTTTGCATGAATGGGTGTACTACTGAGGGTTCATCATGTGTTTGCTTACTGTCCCATTCTCATCTGCTGTGGTGTCAGTTGACTGAGATGATGCAATTGACACTAGCCAACACTGTCTGCCAATACACAGTTCTCTGGTCAACCTTTAATTGCCATGCAATGCCTCCCTGCATTTTCACTAAGGGGGGTGTTTAACTGTAGCCATGCTACCCACATTGCACATGATGGCTGAACTTGCCCTTACACTGCCGTCATGTTAACTGATTGACATAAAAACCTACTTGTTGATGTAGATTGTTGGGAACGTACACATGTACTGCACTGCACCCACCCACCCACTCACTACTGAGCCATGTTACACCATTCTACATGCCTACTCACTGCTGTAATGTCAAAGTGACCTGGCATGTATGTTCAGGTGTTCATCCCTTCATTGTTATGAAACGCACTAGCACAGGTGCATCCAGTGACACATGTACTCTGTATTAGAACACCCTAGCGGGTGTTTAGCAAAGTTGATTGGTCAATCTGCGGGTTATACTAACTGGTATAGCACGCAGATTGATTACAGCCCGCAAATCGGGTTGCAATTAGCGTGGAGCTGCCTGCACGTGTGTATGTGTACACTTTCACATACATCAAAGCAAGCAGCGTTGAAGCTGCTTGCTTTGTTCTATAGGAAGATGGTCATATACACCATACGGGTGTATATGAACACGGGTATATATGAACACTTTCACATACACATGTGCAAGCAGCTTCAACGTTGTGCTGTGCAACATTGCAGCTACTTTTTTTTTTTTTACTTTGGTGTGTGTGAAAGTGTTTATTTACAAATATGTCGTTATTTTACAAAAATGCTGCTGAGATTTCAGCATTGCCCCGTTATGTTAAACCGGCACAATCCTGAAGGTGCACTGTCGTGCACTATGAGTACGCCCAGGCCCGCTTGAGAATACTGGAGGAGCCTGGGCGTCATGATTTGACGCACTGAATCATGGTTTTGGCACATTCACTGCACAAAGTGCTGAATCAGGCCCTGAAGGGTGTTCTAAAAGCTTCATGGACCGGCAGCTCGGACCGTACAGGGTCTTATCGTCCCTCATACCTCGTTGAAGGCCCTTGATTTGCTCGGGACATTAACTATGTCTTCAGGGCCGATGACGCCCGATACGGGCCGAGCTGCAGATCGATGAAGTTATATTGGTGATGATGATTTAGTGATGCATACCTATTTGCATATTACGTGTGCCGTGGTGTGTTTTGATTCACTTGCAGCTGTGGCCATTTGGCTGTTCAAACATGCGTATGCTATGTGCCATCTCTTTGTTGACATTTGTCATTTCTGCATGTGATCTGTGCCTGACAGAGGTTGTGTGTGATGCAGGTGATATACTACATTCAGTACATGTGTAGGCTTTGCAATTTACACGCATCCATTTCTGCTTTCGGGATGCCATTGAATATCAATGCCACTGGATGCATGCCAGAGTTTAAGTTGTGTGTGACATGTCTGCTTCATGTGTTTGTTGTCGATGTATTGATATCTATGTGTGTTATGTGCTGCTGACATGTGTACTCATGTTTGTTTTGTTCACGTTACAGGTGATGACGCAATGGAGCCAGAGGATGAGGATGTCATTCCAGACACGGGGTTGATTTTACATCAACAACCCGTGTGGGATATTCTATCCCACTAGTCTATTCCCTGCAACATCATTGTGCGCTGTTTTCATCAAAAACGAAAACAACAGGATGGCTGCCAAAAAGATCTATGCGCCAAAAATCTTTGAAAAGTGCGCTGGGAAATCATGAGAAAATCCACATTCAAAGTGCTTGCATGGGAAAAATATGTTAGAAATGGGCGCAGTACCGCTGCTCGCCTGTGTCAGAAGCTGGCATTTACTTAACCTGTCCGTTTAAACTTGTATATTAAAATCAAAGTATGGAAAAGAAGAGACATCCCATCAAAAGCAATATAGGTGATACAATTCAATCTTTATGTTTTAAAAAGGCTGGAATCAAGAGATTTGTGGCTATATTTGTTAAAAATGTTAATTGTATTTTAGAAAAAGACCATTTTAAACAATGTTTTAAAAGTGAGTTAAAGCCAGCCACACTGGGCTTCAAAGACATTTCACAGCTTCTCCCCTGCTCTCTGCTGAGGAACTGGCAGGGAGTTGTGAAAGGAGGTGGGAGGAGGACTTTGGTCTGTTGCTCTGACAGGAGACAAAGGACTCCCTTGACTGAAAGGAAATGCAAATTTGGGCGTCAACAGAAACCAGCTGCTGGCAGGAAGAGGCTCAGGTTGCTCTTGGCTCAGCCAAACCTTGGAGGCGGGACTAGACTAAATTGTGTATCTGGAACTGAAGAAAATATATTTTTTGAGAAAAAGACTCATGGAAAACTGTGCCAAACTGGTAAAAATCTGGAATTTCTAGATTGTTAAAATGAAAATGTTGGTCACATTTTAAAACTACTCTGGAATTTGCGCGATATTCAGAGACTGGATCACGAAAATGTTGATATTGTAGCAATTGTGATAATGCTAGGAACATGAAAATTTACAGGAGTATGCACAGATGTTATGCACATGTATGTGGAAAAATGTGTACAGATCTGACATTGGTTAACCAACCAAAAGTGCGAAAAACGGTCATTTGTCAACCAAAAGTCTTAAGAAGATGGGACTTGGACAGATACGTGCTTTACTAAATTGGGAATGTGAATATGTATTATTAGCAAGTTGGTGATATTATAAATATGCTTTATATGAAAAATATATTTTCTGTGTAGAAACAAAGGGGAGGTTTTTCCCTGGACCATAAACACAGCATCATCCTGACACATCATGAAACACTGGTTTCCTTCTCAAATCAGGAGAGAGGGAATACTTTGACCAATCAGTTTCCTAGAGGGTGGGCTTAGTATAATCGGCCTATCCACCCCTTTGGGAAACACATAAATAGAGACTGTGGAGGACCTACACAGACACACACATGCACCAACCAACTGATTTACGGGCGAAGTGCACTGCAGGAGAACCCAGATCCAGACTCCAGAACTCTGAAAGCAGAAAGCCTAAATACAAAGCTGAACCCTTCTCAGCTGGGCTTTAAAATCTTGCAACCTGATTTTAACCCCAAACTTCCAAGGGGCACAACAAATTCAACAGCCGGGCTGTGCTGTTTTTCTGCTTCTTGCCAAGAACTCTAGTTAGAACCCAGAGATCCAAACCAGCAGAGCAGAACTGTAACCCAGAACCAACCTGGCAGATCCAGTCCAAGAGGCTGTGTAGAGACCAGAGTGCCTTGCTGACTGCAGAACCAAGCGCCTGAATCCTGTCCGGTGGCTAGCAGATTCCAGTCCAAAACCCTTTGATCAGATCCTGACGGGCCAATTGCAAAACCATAGTTGTGAGTACTTAGCATAGAATTGTCCATAGCCAATCTCTTATCCTTAAGTAATCCTATCCAACCCATTCTATCATATCCAGAACTGCATTGTAGAATCTATTTTGTCTGTCCTGAATCCTTCTCTCATCCATATAGTCCTGTGATAATTGTAATGATAAATCATCTTTGCACTAATATATATTTTCTGAAGAAAGGCAAGTGGCGCAGCGGGCAAAGATCAGACAGAGGTGCCTATGGACTGGTGGCTGTACCGTTGGCATCTTGCATGTTCATAGCCCCTTAGTGTAAAGCCAATCCTTGTTTGTAATCTTCAAAAGTGCATCTTTCATTTGAAAACTTGACTCTTTTCTAAAAAAATCGACCTTTACTAAAACCTTCATAACTTCTGAACATGCTAGAAACAAAATTTAAGTGTCAAATTGAAGCTAACATTCTCAGCTTTCCAATGAACCCAATTCCTTATAGTTTTGCCATGCGCAGAAAAGTTTGCGATTCGGCATTTGTCTAAATTTCATCACATGTAAAATAGCCATTTCTTGCATTCAACCTCTGAATTCAGTTTCCTAACTGCTAATTATTCTATTATCAGTGCTAGTGTCTACCAGGAACTATCCAAAGCGGCTCCCATTAGTTCCGAATCCAATTTAGCGATTTAAAGTCATTTTTCAGAGTTTTCCCTATTCAATGAAACCAAATTCAAAAGCATTTGACCTGTTTTAAAGTTATTCCTGTTTCTCTCTAAGCTTGCTGGGGAATTGGGATTGAAACTACATTTGTTAAGAGTGTTTATTCCTGAAACCTGTTTTCTCTTCTTCCATCTCTATATTGCATATTAGGGGGGATTAAGTAGTATCAAGGGGAAAGAGTGATTACATAGCATTTGATCAAACACATCAAGTTTTATTTCTGTGCTGCATTAATTTCCTATCATTGCATTCCATTGAATCCACACAAGGTTTTATTCTATGCTACAGTATTCTTCTCATCCATACTCCTATTGATTAAAGAGGTTGTTGATTGTCATATCATCCAATGCTGATCATTGTATAAATATTAATAGTGTGATATAGAGAGATTGTTCAAATTCATAAAAGTGTGATATATATATATATTGTTCAATTAATAAAATAAATCTTTTAACTTTGCAAAACAACCTACTTCTTGGTTCAGTGAGACCGGGGGGGATTCAAAGAGAGGGACGTGATATAAGGGTACATCATTCAGAAATAAAAGAACATTTAGACATAAAAATATATAATTAAGGGTTCCAACTGGGCATCTCACGCTAGGCATTGACTTAGGTGGAGTGCTGGGTTGAAACCACTTACACCGGCACAAGTGGTAGTCGTGGGGTGGTAGACCACGAGAACCCATTTGTGCTCCAGACCGTTGTGTCCAGGGCTGGCAATCAGTCAAGCTCTGATGACCCCTCTCAGCACAATGTTGAATTGGATGCGAATCATGACGATTTGTCGCTGGTGAGTGATCCTGATGTGGATGATCTTCTGGCCGCAACACATGCATTGGGGGTAGTGCCCTCAGGGGCAAAGGCAGTGTTGGAATGTCTGCCTGTGGTGGTTACAGGTGCACGGTCACACTCCACACCAGTTGCTTGACGGAGGGATGCAGTCCTTCAGCCACGGGCAGCGCCAATCCAGAAAGGACCACGGCTCCTTGGGTGCTGCAGGTGTAATATCCGACAACACAGTGGCCGTGTTCCACGGGGGAGCACTGAGTGGGAGAATGCCATGTATGCCAGTATACAGCAACAGGGGGCAGCTATTGAGATGGTTGCTCAAGGCATGGAAAGTGTGGCCCAATCCATGCTCCTCCTGATAGGCAGGTGGAACTCCAGCAGCAGGCAACGCAGCCTACGTGCCGCTCACTCAGGCTTGGCATGGTGGCCTCAAACATGGCACGCCGGGCTGAAATTATGTCTCTGCGTGAAGCACTTGCTGCTCAGGCAGAGGCACACAGGGAGGCCCTGAGGGAAGAACACCAATCCCTCAGATCTACTCTGTGGATTAGTGGAATAGGCTACTTAGAATGTGGCGGCAGTCACGAAAATGTGGGCGGGTTTGGGATTGATAGGAACAGTTAAATTATAGGAATAGTACGTAGGCATGAATTTCATACATGCCTTAGATCAGGGTGGCGATTGCCATGAATAATAAGAAGGTTGCTTAGAGGCTTTTATATGGGTATTGCAGGCTGGCATGAATAATAAGAATGTTGCTTAGAGGATTTTATATGGGTATTGGAGGCTTCCATGCATTATAAGAATGTTGCTTATAGGCTTTTATAAGGGTATGGTAGGCTGCCATGCATTATAAGAATGTTCTTTAAAGGCTTTTATACCGGTATTGCAGGCTGCCATGAATTATAAGAATGTTGCTTAGAGGCTTTTATATGGGTATTGCAGGCTGCCATGCATTGTAAGAATGTTGCTTAGAGGCTTTTATACGAGTGTTGCAGGCTGCCATAAATTAGTAGAATGTTGCTTTGAGGCTTTTAGATGAGTATTTCCGGTTGCCGTGTAGTATAAGAATGTTGCTTAGAAGCTTTTATACGATTGTTGCTGGGTGCCATGCATTATAACAGCGTTCGAAATTAAGATTCAATGAGCAGGAGAAAAATCCAGCTCCTGGGGGTCAGGCATCACTCAGTAGCAGGTGCTACCGCTCGGGCGCCAGGGGTGAGTCCCAGCACACCACAAATTAAACTTCTACATGAGATGCACACTTTAAATTTTTGTCCATTTTTATATGATTCATTATGTATAAATGTGTACTAGACGTGCCGTAATTCTTCCTTATAAGCATTCTAAATGCTCATAGTTAATATCACATATCCATGTTTGTAAGGCAACAACTTGTCTGGGGAGACAAATGCAGCTGTTGATTTTAAAGTAACCAGGCACTCCTACTCTAGAAGCTGTTGCGGTTTATTACGCGGTCACACCCAGGTCAGGGAGCTCCTTCCCCCACAATGAATGTGATGCACAGTAAAGCGCTTTTGATTTTTTTGAGGCGTTCAATGTGGTAAGGCCTCCAACCCATATCGCACCCACTCTCAACAAGCACCCGGTGCCACAATGGACTAGTAACCAGGCCAGTGTGTATTAAGAAAATAGATTTATAAATGTATTTAAATCCACTATCATAAATGGATGAACATCAGCCACCAATGCTTTGGCAACACAAGAACAAAATGACTCCGTATAGCGCCAACACAGAGATATGCAGCCACAATTAATTCCTTTTAAATCACCCACCAAGACAGAAGAAGAACAATTCAACATACACAGTGATAGCAGACTTTGTTAAGCTTTCTCCCAGCAACCCTCACCCTCCAAACATCAATTAGGCTTCATTACTTTGAATGGAAGGCAGTGGCAGGAAGTGGGAACACAATGGGAAAATCGGATTTGGGGTCTTACAGAAACAACATGGAAGAAAGAAAATCAATGGAAATTAATTTTGCCACACCTAATAACGCACAGGGCTTTGGGATTTTTATCAGAACAGAATGGGAAAAATCAGTGTTGGATTGGAATCACAGATGCAATGTGAAAGAATAGAAGAAAATGCAAGGGGAAATTCGTTTTTTGCAGTGCACAATGGGTGCACTGGGGGAATTTCGTTTTTGCACCTTGCAAATGCACAGGCACTACTAGGCTTCCCACTTCTGATTTAAAATGAATGGGATCAATGGGGAATTTCATTTTTACACCCTGCGCCCACACAGGGAAGCAGGGTTTTGGGATTAATCATTTTGGCAAGTATTGAGGTCTACACCGATTCACAACAAACTGGGAAAAGATTGTTGGTGCTGAATGCCAAAAATACAGATCCTGTGAATTCAATAATTCAAATAGGGTAATTAATTGATTTACTTTGATAAATATGCTAACGGTCTACACAGACAAACAGGACATTTTTCAAAGGGGAAATAACTAAATGATGAAAAATATAGGGCCTATACAGTCTAGGCCTTTGAGTAGTTTGCTTACAGAAGAGGCCTTGAACTGCGCATCAGGAACTGCAGGGCTGGCACAGGCTGGCGGGGAAGGGGGTCAGTCAAAGATCTCCTCTGAGACCTCAAAGGGTTCCCAATCAGTTTCTATGTCTCCTGGTTCCTGTCTCCTATGCAAGCCTTAGGCCTCTCTGCTGGGATGTTTGTCGCCGGATTTCCGAATACAAGGTCAGACTAGGGTCCCACTAGGGTCCAAATAACCAGTGTACACTGAATTTTCCCTGTACACCTCCTAGATTCATAGAGGGGAGGACAACCCCCTTGTTATAGCTTCTCCAGCCCTCCAGTCCTCCCCGCTCCAGGGCAGCCTCTTTTTGTTCAACGATGTCGCCGGATTTCGGCAGCAGGTCGCCCCTCGGAATCATTGGGAAAAGTCCAGCTCTGCTCTGATGCAAACTGGCTTGTTTATAGGCCAAATGACATCACTAACTTGTCATAATTCTTGCGAAAGGGATTAGCTATTCTTCACTACCCCCTCCCACCAGTGTGCTAATAGGACAAGGGGGTGGGGGAGTACTTTGGGATAGCTATGGGTGGAGAAAGCTTCATCATCTCACTTTTACAGATGGGCTCGGTCTGTATTGAGCTCACAAAATATCTCGACAAGGCAAGTACCCTGAATGTTCAAATCTTTGCATGTATGAAGACATTTATGAGAACTATATTTTAAAGTGAATCAGATGAGACTAGTCTGGACTCCGCACACCCTTCCTGTGCAGAGATACAGTGTTTCTTCATTTACTCAGGAACCATTTCAGTGAAAAATATGCCACTTTACGTGCATCATATTCATTACTATTGGCATTCTTTTATCAACTTTCGCATCTCTGGGAATCAAGGGAAGGCCCTTAATAACTGTAGTTGTGTTTACCTTACCAAAATCGTTTTATCATGGTTAGAAGGGGTTAACTGTCACCTTTAATAAAAGCCTGGAATGACTGTTATGCAATGTACGCTGTCCATTTTATGCAATAAAATGTGTTTCTCTCATTTTAAATCAAAGTGTGGTTTCACTCCTCTGTCTCTCTGGCCACTACCATTTTTAAAGTTTAATTTCTCTTTCAGGAATGTGACGTAAGTAGAGAGATCTGTGTTTATGTTGGCTTACCCCTTCAAGGCATGTGATGTCCTGATAAAAGCTCCTAATGGGCACTTTACGCGCTGCTGCAGAATAGACCTGACTTTATCTGGTCTTCACTGCATTTCTGATCTAAAAAGTATTCCTGCTTTTATTTTTAAGGAAGCACACTGATGGACGAGGACAACCAGTACAATTCTAGAATCCCATCGAAGATACTGTGCACTCCTGTTTCATATGTGTGGGTGCAGCTCTCCATGGATTTGTCAAAACTTCATTGCCACGTGTCTTTCTTTGCCTTCTTGAAATGCATTGCGCACATTTTAGCATCTTCGGATTTTTACGCCCACTTTCTTTCCTTTTGATTTGGGTTCCATAGGCCTTTTCTCATACATATTTTTTGTGCTGGCATTGTCTTTTGTTCAGCCCTCATAACTGACTCTGGCCTCTATATTTCTGGCATCCGGGGTATATTTCACCCCACAAAGCAGGAGCTAAATATCTCCCAGCTCCCCTCAATTTCGAACCTTGGTTATCAGAATGTTGCTTAGAGGCTTTTATATGGGTATTGCAGGCGGCCATGTATTATCAGAATGTTGCTTAGAGGATTTTATACAGATATTGCAGGCTGCCATGTATTATAACAATTTTGCCTAGAGGCTTTTATACAGGTATTGCAGGCTGGCATGCCTTATAAGAATGTTGCTTAGAGGCTTTTATATGAGTATTGCCGCTGCCATACATTCTAAGAATGTTGTTTAGAGGCTTTTGTATGAGTATTGCCATCTGCCTTATACAGGTATTGCCGGCTGCCATGTATTATGAGAATATTGCTTAGAGACTTTTATACAAGTATTGCCGGCTGCCACGTATTTTAACACACTGTATACACTTGTTCTGTGGGAGATTTGAATATTCTGGTGTTGAAGTCACTTTGATTTGGAAGAGCTGGAACATCTATAAAGCTGTACATTTGCCCCCAACTACAACTGATGTGAAACAGTAACATAACTATACTTATGATTAGTGGTGACGATTGACAAAGAAAAGAGACAGTTACATTGAAACTGCAAGTAAACAATTGACAAAATAAGGATACTTCATATTTTTTTCAAAAACACATTTGATTGCAACGCCGATATTGTTTTGCGAGTTGGAACACCAGTGAGACCGAATTTGCACAATTAACCAAAATCAATACCTTTGTTGAGAAGAGTTTGAATCTAAAACGATGAAATGCACCCCAAGATAAGAAGCATTTCTTTCGAGCTCTTTTGCAGACAGACAAGCTATTTAGCATTCACTGGCCACACCTGGGCTTTTTCAAAGGGATTGACTGTCTGTCTGACTCTCTTGCAGTTTTCTTAAAATGGTAATGAGACGCGTAGTTGCCTTACCAGTATTCTGTCGCGGTTGAAAGAGCCCATTTAGGCAAGATAATAAGGAAAAATATTGAATTCTGAAGCTGGAAATTGCTGACTAGGATGATATTCATTGCCTGGGTAATATGTGTGGGGAAAAGGGACTCATTTAAATAGACTTGCCAAGATGTGCACGTGCTTCAGCAGCAGCATGGTATAACAGGGCCTGGCCTACTGACAACTGCATAAATACGTTTGCCGCACATTTGCACAGTTAAAAACAACTGTGCAGTTTACATATTTACGAACAGAAATCGTGCACGTCCTGCCATTGTCTCGTGAACCTTAAGCCTAGTAGGACATCTCATTAAATATGGACAGGCCTGGCTAGAGCCTGGCCAAGCCACTCTAGAAACCGCAATGCTCCTGTTGTTAAAATGGCGGATAGCACAGGAGGCGTCTCGGTCCTCGCCATCCTTTATAATCCCAGAACACGAAGATGCTATTGCTATTTATCCCAATTTAATGAAAGTAAAAACAAAGTTAATAAGCATTGGCAACCCACCCCTTTTGGCTCCTGTATGGAATCATTAATTTTAGTTGATACACAGGCAGCACATATTGTAAAAGGCGCAACCTCAGGTGTTCATGGGCTGCCATGGCATGACAAACACAGACTCAAATGCCCCAGTCGTGCCATCCAGTTCCAGTTAATAACTCATAGGCATAGTACAGTCACTCTGTAGCCTCACTTGTCCAGTAGATGCCATCATATGCCCCAGTAATGCTGTCCAGGTGAGTTAATAGCACATTTTCACAGGGTCGGACTGGGAAATGAAATAGGCCCGGACACCCAAAAACAAGTGGCACACCCTTCGCCTAAAAGAAAGTGGCCCTCAAACCATCATCCGTGAATCGTGTCAATTCACGACTTTACAGAAAATGCTACTTATGGAGTGTTCATGTGTCTGTTACATTACAACTCAACTCATAAAATAACATAACTTTGCATACATGAATGGATCACAATATGTATCATTAATATCTGTGTGTATAGATCCATATTGTCAAATTACTGTGAATGCAAGCACACGTCCAAGGCCAAATGATAATATGTTATTGTATAGCACTTATGCTTATGCTCTTTTTGATAGAACAAATACGCATATAATATCACCCAACCTGTGTTGGTACTTATTGATCGCCCTCAGGATGAAAGGCTGAGATGGCCCTGCTGGGATTCGAACCTGCAGATCACACACACATCGCAGCAGTGAGCGCTCAACCCACTGAGCTATCATATCGGCTATAGTAAAATGAGCAATTATTCTATAGTGGATACCATTAAACTGGTAAGTGAGATTTAACAGCAGACCAGTTAAGTTCATCTGCAGGTCTGGTGCAAATGTGGCTACCTGTCAAGCCTGCGTGAGTCTACTTTTCAGCCTTCAGAGGCTGGCAAAATAGGGAAAGCAGCACACTCACAGGACATCCCATACTCTGAGCACTCATTACCTCCTACATGCAAACAAACATCCTGGACAGCATGCCAGTGAGATGGCAGATATAGACACATTACAACAAAACATTCATTGTGGCACCATGAAGTCAATGGCCACTTGATGTGCTATGGTCACATATTTCTACACTGTGCACAAGCTTTTAGGCACAATGATTTTGTCAAGTGACCGAGGACACCGAGATGAAATGTCTTGTGATGATCGTAACAGAGACAACGACAGAAAAAACATGTTATTAGTGCAACTTGCGAAAAGCAAAATACATACTCCGAAATGGATACTTATTCAGGTGCCTGGGAAAGCGCCTACAAGAAAGCTGACTGGATAAGAGAAAGGAAGAGGTGGGAGAAGAATCAATACAGTGAATGGGTAAAAATGGGTAGAAACTGAGAGGAAGCAGGATATATGTAGAGACTGATGAGATAGAGGGAAGCTAATGTCACAACTTCTGACTTTTCTAAAATGGCACGTATAGGACAAAAAAGATGTCACAGCGCTAGCCAATGTCATGGAAACAGCGCTGCAAGCTTGTGTGTGTTGTCAGTGTCCTTGGGCACGTACAGGCTCCAGCGATCCCGCAGAAGAGTTTAAGTGTGTTTGCGAATTAAGCTGGGGCAAAATCAAACAAAGGTGTTTGATTAACCACGGATTCATTTAATTAATGTCGGGAGGGGGGTTGCGTGTGGACTGATTGTGGAGAAGGGTTGACGGTTTTCTACACAGCATCATGATTTGTGTATGATAAATCGACCTCTTGCATGGCCGTGGGCTACCCAGGCAGTTGCTCTCTAATTTCTACGGTTATGCAATGCGCAAACAACAGGAAAGGGGCGTGTTATGTTGGCAGCCCTCGGCCTGCGCGCGCGGGGGCTGGCAGAATGCTGGTAGGCCGCACGGCCTGTTGCGCAGCTCCAGCGGGAGCCGAAGAACTACACACCCACACAGGTTGCTGGTCGGCCCCGGAACTGCCTCCCGAACGCGGGGGCAGGGCTTTTATTTAGGACGCCCTGCGTCACCGCGTAGCGGGACGCAGGGCGGAACTTAACATTCCTCCTTTATTATAAAACAAACAAACATAACGCTAACTACCAACAACGGCGAAGTCCAACATGAACTTCCAGTCTTCGACACCCAGCTACCCTGCCATTGGGGTTCATGGCACCGGGGCACTAGTTACCACACATAGTCACTTAGCTTGGCTGGCGGTCTCGTCGTTGTTCTCAGCCGGTATCGCCCTTCTCGGGGAGCACTCCCCCTTGCTTCATGCTCTGGTTCACCTTCGCTGTTCGGGCCCTCGAGGCCGGGTGCATCCAACGGCTCCCAGGTTCCATCCCCCGCTCCTGTCTCCTCAGGGATGGCCTCCGGCTCTTCTTCGCTGGGCTGAGTATCCTCGCCTTCCCGATGGCCCTCCTTCTCGGTCCACAGGGTACGGGGTACGGCCTTGAACCATGACGAATTCCTCGTCACTTGACGGCGTCCTCGTGTCACAGTCACCATGGTTCCATGCCGGTCACTGACGGTCCATGGAAGTTCCTCGTACCTGGTATCAAGTTTTGACTTGGAGGGGTTTCGTAGCATGATGACTTGGTCACCCACTTGATGATGGGATGGCCTCGCTCTCCGCTTGCCACTCATGTGTGCGTTGGCATCCCTTCTCCTTCTTTCTGTGCGTTCTTCGTTGACCGCGTTCGGGATCCTGCTTGGGTGATGCGGGATCGAAGATCTAATGACAGTGCCAAACATGAGGTCCGCTGGTGGTATGCCGGTTGTGCTATGGGGCGTGACCCGGTAGTTCCGGAGGAATCGGAAGAGGTCAACCTTCCAGGGGCTGGTATTCGCCTTGGACACCCTGAGCACCTTGTTGATGGTTCTCATAAACCTTTCTACGTCCCCATTTGCCTGGGGGTGTCTTGGTGTGACATGATGATATTTTACATTGAGGTCCTGTAGATAATTTTTGAAGTCCTCTCCCGTAAACGGTGGCCCGTTGTCGCTTTTGATTGAGGTCGGTAGCCCGTGAGTTGCGAACATTTTCTCTAGGGCCGGAATGACCACTTCAGCTGCTGTGGATTCAACTATCTCAACTTCCGGGTATCGGGAGTGATCATCCACGGCCACCAACAGGTGGAGGCCCTCTCGTAGCTTGCAAAAGTCAATGCTGATGGCCTCCCAGCGAGAGCGGCCACGTTCTGCTGATATGATTGGTTCCGGTTCTGGCGGGGCCCCCGTTATCTGACAGGATAGGCACGTGCTAACGAGTGTCTTGACCCGCTCCTCGATCTGGGGAAACCATACTCTGTGCCGAATACGGGCTTTTGTCCTTACCAGTCCTTGGTGTCCTACATGCGCTAGGGCCACTATCCTGTCTTGTATTTTGAGAGGGATTACGATGCGGTTTCCTCTTAGTATCAGTCCACCTTCTGTGATTGACAAGTCTTGCCGGACTGTGAATATGCCGGACAAAAACCCTTTTGCTTCCGCTGTTCTGTTGTGCGTGTGTCTCATGAAGGTCTTCCAGTCACCTGAGAGGATGGCATCCTTCACTAAGTCACAACACGGGTCCTTGAGCGTTTCCGCCTCGATTTCCTCGATGTTCACCGCCTTGGGTCTCATTGCGTGCACCACTTGACATATGTGTTCCTCCGTCTCTGCAGCTACTTGGATCTCTTGTTGGGTGGCCTCTCGCGGATGCCTGGAGAGAAAATCCGCCGGGTTTCCGCTGCCCGGTTGATAGATGAGATCAAAGTCATATTGCTGGAGGTGTAGTAACCACTTGGTGATTCGTGCCGGAGGGTGTGCTGACGTACCCATGAAAATGGGTAGTAGGGGCTTGTGGTCCGTGATCGTCGTGAACCGATGCCCATATAAGTAGAGGTGAAAATGCCGGCACCCCCACAGCACAGCGATGGCCTCCTTTTCGATGTGTGACTACCTTTGTTCGGGCTCTCGATGCATATGCTATCAGTCTCTTCTCCCCTTCCTTCGTGACTTGCATTAGGATGGCTCCGAGCCCCACGGGGCTTGCATCCACGAACAGTTCTGTGGGCAGCTCGGTGCTATAGTAGGCCATCTTGGTGTCGGCGGACAGGGAGTCCTTGATGCTCTCGAACGCGTCCTGGCATGTCTGCCCCCAATCCCACTTGACGTTGGCCTTGGTGAGTTCCCGCAACGGCTCAGATAGTGTGGCCAGGGTCGGATGAACCTCCCGCAGTAGGTGGCCATGCCTAGGAAACTGCGCACTTCTGTGGGGGTCATCGGTGGGCTTGCAGCCTGAATGTCTGCGACCTTCTGCGGGTCAGGGGAGATGCCTGTGCTGCCAAACTTGTACCCGAAAAAAGTGATCTCCGATTTGAGGAGCTCACACTTCTCCCGGTGTATTGTGAGCCCAGCATCTTGTAGTCTGCCCAGTAAAGCGTGAAGCCTCTTGATATGTATTTCTTTGTCGGGGGCGTGAATCAAAATATCATCGCTCACGTTGAGGACACCAGGGATGCCTCTGATGACCTCCTGGATGGTTTGCTGGAATACCTCTGCAGCAGACGATATTCCGAAACTTAGGCGTTTGTATCTCCGCAGCCCCAAATGCGTCGAGAACGTTGTAATGTAGCGAGAGTCTCTGTAGAGTTTGAGTTGATGGTATCCCGCCTTGAGATCAATTTTTGAGAATACACACGACCCTGTGAGGTCAGCCACGATTTCGTCGATCGTTGGGGTGATGTGGCGTTCTCTTTTAATGGCAGTGTTGGGGAGACGCATGTCTATGCAGATCCGCACCTTTCCAGGCTGCTTAGGCTTCCGTGTCACCACCATTGGAGAGACCCACGGTGTGGGCCCTGTGACCTCCTCAATGATGCCCGCTTCTTCCAATGCCTTGAGTTCCTTCTCCACTTGTTCTCTCATGTGGAATGGCGTTCTCCGGTGCCTAACGGCTTTCGGCTGCACTGTTTCATCAATATGAAGTTTGATGGTTTTCCCTTTTAAACAGCCTATTCCCTCTTGCAAGTCAGGGTATTGGTTCAGCATCTGCTCCACCTCCTTGTCTTCGTTGACATGGCAGATGAATTGGACCACTCCCAGGTCCTCCGCTGCGTCCCCACTCAGGAGGCTCTCAATTCCTGCCTTCACGACATAGACCTTGGACCATAGTCTATTTTTTCCGTGTTCCAGCGTAGTGCGGAACCTGCCAATCACCGGCATGGGCTTTCGACTGCCGTATGCATACAACAGAGTGTCTGTGCTTTTCAGCTCTGGTGTAGGGTTTAGAGTCTGGAAAATGCTTTCTGGCATGACATTCACCGAGGCGCCTGTGTCGATGGTCATGAGAATGCACTGGTTTTGGATGGTGACCATGCACTTGCGCCTTCGGACGGCTTTTCTTCATGGTCCCCGACCTTGGCACAGTGCAGACACCAGGTATACCTTCCTCCCTTTTCTCTCGATGTCCTTGGTGGGGTCCTGCTGCATCGCCGAGACATCATCCCCTTCATCCTCCGTGGAAGAGTTGGCCACTGCGATCCTTCTGGCGCTGGCTTGCTTCTTTTTCTTGGTCGCGTTCTTCTCCGGCGGGTTTTGTGGGGGCTGTATGGGGGTGTCCGCTGATCGGCATACCTTTGCGTAATGATCCTTCCGGCCACATGCCCCACATGTGGTGCCTTGAGCAGGACAGTTGCGACGGCCATGTCGTGGGCCACCGCACCAGCCGCACTCTGTGGGCCCCGGAATGCGCGGTTGCCACCTGTTTTGGCCGTAACCTCCACTGTTGTCGTCCCTCGAGGATTGTCTGTTGGTGATCCGGGCCACCATAGCTGTGTTGAGAGCAGGTTGCAGCCTGTGTAGCGTGGCCTCCATGTTGGCCGCTCTGGTGTGGGCCAATTCCCTTTGACGTCCTAGTTCAAGGATCCGCTGTAGGGGAATACCCTTTTCGCTAAGTATCAGGCGCCTTAGCTTTTCCGAGTGTATCCCTTTGATGATTTGCCTCCTGATCTCCCTCTCCACATTCGTGAACTCGCAGGACATGGCTAGCTTTCTCAGACGGGTGTGATATGCATCAAGGGTTTCCTCCGCTGCCTGTAAGGTGGTGCAGAAGAGAAACGTCTCATAGTCTGGATTTAGTTGAGGGAGAAAATGAGCCGTGAGGGCATCTTTCGCGCTTTGGTATGCATCCTGGCCATCATCAACGTTCAGGGAGTTGAAAATGCGCAGTACCTCGACACCCACGCTGAGTAGTAGGTGTGCCTTCATTTTCCTGGGCGCCGTAATCTCTTTGCACTCCATCGCCATCTCAGATTTCTGGATCCACAGCTGCCATCTGGGTCCGCTCGATGATGGATCCGTGAATGGGTCAAACGGCTGGACCAGTGTCGACGAACTCCTGTGTGTGCGAGGTGGAGGTGACATCATGGACAGGTTCGCCGCAATTCTGGACGGCGTGGTGGGCCCAGGCGTGGACGTGCCGGCCGCCATGTTGGCGTGGACCTGATCGGTGTTGTCGTGAGTTCTTCCGACGACCACCAGCGCCGCGACGTCGGGCCTACCTTGGAGGTGCTGCCGTTCCCAGGCGCTGTGTGGGACAGTTCAGGGCCTGGCGCTCCCGTCACTCCGTGTTGCTGCCGTCTGGTGTTGGATGCCAGATGCCACCATGTTCTCCAGTGCTCAGAGGAAAAGCTTTGGTCATGGTGGATGGGGCGAAAAACAGAGTGGCAGAGAGAAGGAAGATAGAAAAAAAAAAAAACATTTTTTTTTTTTTTGGGGTGGGGGGCCACGTGTGTGATTCCACCCCCACCGGGTGTCCAAAAATTTCGCTGCGATGGCTGTATGGTATTAGGTTGCCTTCAAAACACCAAGCGTGTAGTGGAGTTCATCTCGCCTCGTCGCCATTGTTATGTTGGCAGCCCTCGGCCTGCGCGCGCGGGGGCTGGCAGAATGCTGGTAGGCCGCATGGCCTGTTGCGCAACTCCAGCGGGAGCCGACGAACTACACACCCACACAGGTTGGTGGTCGGCCCCGGAACTGCCTCCCGAACGCGGGGGCGGGGCTTTTATTTAGGACGCCCTGCGTCACCGCTTAGCGGGACGCAGGGCGGAACTTAACAGGGCGTATGGGGGTGCTGGGAGCACACTGGGGCTATGCCTGTCCTGACCAGAAGCAAGGGGATGCTGCAGGAGGTCACACGGTCCAGGAATGCCTCTAGTGGCAACTTACTGGCATGACACTGCACAAAACCCCCCAAAAAACAATTACACAAACCATGAGTAGAAAACCTCTATGTAAGCAATGAGCAGGGCTGACTCCCGGGTGAAGAAAGTACTGTTTGACTCAGTGTTCGCCTGCCACATTATGTGTTAAAAATACAGAAAAGGTCAAGATTTACTGTTGGCTAAGCAGATGCATCCCGAGGCGCGTTACTGACCTAACATATTTAATGGCTATTTCGCACAGCTGAGAGCTTTCTCATCCGGGGCGAGTACCTGTAATCTGCAAAGTGTGATACGCGAGACTCTGGGGGTGCCTGAATGATGGGGTCGAGTGGGTGTGGTGTAACGAGTCCCAGGAATTCCACTGTGCACCTCCTCGCATTCATTTCCAGTAGTTACATCTCGGTTGTTTTGCGGATGTTCTAACTTCATAGGACCCACGTCCATGGATCCTGGACAGACTTCATTTCCACATAGTCGGCATTCACAGTACAACTGATTTATAAGGAATCGGGGCACGCACGTCCACGACCCCTGATCTCTGCGGGTAAACTTTCTATGTCTCTCATTTCAGTACAAGCTCCCAATAGTCCTACGAGCTCCATCCAAAAGCATTTTCCTGTCTGTTTGGGAAAGTGTACTGATGGGCAGCAGGCTCTAGCACAGAGGGCACGGACATCAAAGGCAGGAAAGGGTCGCAGGGAAGCTGCTAGCTGGGGACTCCGTGCAGGAAAGGGGCTGCAGTAGGTGGAGAGAGGAGATGATAAAGAAATGGGGCACGGGCCTGCAAAGGCAATGAATCGCAGGAGCTGCTCCTTTTGTTGCGATTCATTGCATTTGCAACAACTGGCGTCACGCTGGCGCCGGATCGGCTCAGGGCCCATGACACTGCCAGGCCAGCAGGCCTACGGCTACGTGATACGTTCATCAAAGAAAGGTAACACTTGTGTGTTCCTTTCTTTAATGAATGCATCGACTGTGGGGAGATGGCTGCTGAGCGGGCTGCAGGCAGCCCGCAGGCAAGCCCGCCAGTGCCCTGAGCCAAGGTAACCTGGCACACAGGCCCACATTAGAAGACCGGCCCCCAGGGACTTGGATCGCATCAGCCACGGGTCGATTGGCTGACGGGGCCAGTCCAACCCTGCATTTGTATGATGTAATCCAATACGTAACGTGGAGCACCGCATGACCAGTTGCTGTCATATTATGCCAAGTGGAGCCTCAAATGCCCACTAATGCCATCCAATCTCAGTTAATGACTCATATGCATATCATAGCCACCACATGTAAAGTGCAGCCTCACATGTCCAGTTGCAGCAAGCAACGGCAAGCACAGACTCGAATACCTCAGTGAGACCATTGTGGTGAGGTCACTGGCCTGATAGAGAAGTCCAAGGGCTGCAGGTGCTAGTCTGGCAGAAAGAGGAGGGCATGCAACTGGATCCCATGCCAAATCTGTACCTTTCACCCTTTCCTTCTGTGGCAGGAAGAGGGAAATCTGTAGGGTTCTTGTCTCTGGGTTACAGGAGAGGGAAGTTGCTATGCCTTAAGACTTTGGGATGGGCAGCCCCTAAAGCAGACCATGATGCTGTGCCCTCCGAAGTCGTAACATTTAGGGGGGCAGGTGCGATGCTGCCCGTCACCACTAGCATATGGCTTTGCCGTTCAACTTTGCTGAGAGGATTACTTGAAAGGATGATCTGAGTGTTGCCAAGTGTCAGAGTGGATCTTTCATCAGGGATCCCAACATTCAGCCATTCCAGAAGGCAATGAAACTCCAGCACATCAGGCAGGGGTCAATCTGCATCAGGGGGGTGAATCTCAGCAGGATACCTCAGGGGCAACAGGCTCGCCTTGGAAGCAAGACGACACGGAGCAACGCAGGTTCGATCCCCGGGTCCGCGCTGAGAATCCTCTGGGTATTAAGCACATTATAAATAACCTATCATATCATATCATATCATATCAGCAGGGGAGGGTAGACCAAGCAGAAGGGTTTTAGTTGAGGATCTACCTATCAACTGCCCAATAGGGAAACACTCCTGAAGAAATGGCCCCTAGATCTCCCTTTCACATCCTTTGAACAAGTGGTTGTAAGTGTAGACAACTCTGACTCCAGCCACAGTCCCATGATGGTGAGCAGGAGCCATGGAGCAGGCAGCGCATGCCAGGTCTTTGAACCCAGTCATGGAGTATTGCCAGAATCAAACAGAAATCCTTCAACAGCAGGACAAGAGGTATAGCATAGGGCTGGAAGATAGCTCAGTGGCAACGTGTTTATCTTGGAAGCAAGACAACGCAGAGCAACACAGGTTTGAATCTCAGACCTGTGTTTAGAGACTGGTCTCAGTTGTTAAACCCGTAATAAAATATTAATTCATAGCACAGATGCTCACTCACAGCAGAGAGCGACTGTGAGAACAGAAAGCTGTATCAGTGGGTCCCCATGCAGAGGCCGAAAGGGAAAACTTCAGAGTTAGACTGCTGACTGGGAGACAAAGTTCCTAAAGGTATGCCTAACTGATAAAGAACTAAGTATTAGTACATACTGGATTAGGATTATGTTATGTTAAATCGAACTTTTAAAGCGCAAACCTTCGCCAATAAAGGCATCATGGCGCTAGTGGACTGAGAGGAGTGCAGCTAAAAGAACTAGGGGAAAAGAATCAGAATAGAATAGTCTTGAGTTGATGACGAAACAAAAGATGGCTATCAGTCGCACGGAGAGAACGTGGCAAGTTGTTCCAAAGGATAGCTGCAGTCACCGAGAGGTCCCTTCCTCCCACCCTTGAACACTTAAACCCTGGCCCCTGCAAATGATGCAGCCTCTCTGGTCTCCAGGCTGAAACCTTTAAAACCTCCTTTAAAAGATGATTTCGATCCAGGGAAGGGGCACCAATACCCAGCAGGGGATTCAATGTTCAACCTATTTCTTCCCTCATGCACTGTACCCAAACTCATATAACTGCACTCAATGTAAAGCAATACATTTGACTATATGTGGTGTCCGCATGCCCTATTCCTACTGGAACCTTCCCTTGCTGTACATGGTAATCCAACTACTTGTGTAGTTAGCCTTCTAGTGCAAGGCAGCCATCAAGAGATGATCCGACCTCTGTTGTACCTCCTTCTCCATAAATGTAAACAACAAGGGCCTGATTCATGGAAGTGCTTTATAATGGCTCTATCCCATAGGAAAATGTTCCATGAATCAAGCCCCAAGTCCTCTAATGCACTACAGTGTAATTTCCCACTGACGACCCTGGCCTACTAGTCATGATATTTATTTTCCATTGTTCTTCTCATATATATTGAGTTGGAAGCTGTACAGCACATCTACTAAAAATCCTCAAGGGAACAATACAAATGTCATTCCTTTTCTGCAGACCTGAGAATTGGCATTCTGTGCGAGGTTGAAGGAAGGCGTGTCGCAGGCATGACTCAACATGCGGTTTGTTTAATTGCTGTCTTGGAACGTGTGCATTTAACTGCAATCTTGGAGCAGCATGCACAGGTTACAAATTACAAAATGTATTTTCTTATCTCCTCCTCTGTTCGTTTTCTGGACAGACTTTGTTGCCATAATTGCTGCCAGAATGTTGTATAGTAGCCTTGTAGCCACCTGCCCTTCAATCTGACTGCTGTATTCGATTACTTCATTTTGCATTTTGCAAATGGGCATTTTGCTCATTTTGCACCTAGCTGCCTTGCTTCTGAATACCACTCAGGTCATCTAAGATGCACCTAGTAGCTAGTAGCTAGCACCTAGTAGCTACCTGCCATCTGACTGCCACACCTCACCTACATCCAACAGAATGTACCTACCAGGCCTTTACTCAGCACTGCTGAGAGTCATTCTCTACCTCATCCACTCATCCAATTATCTTAGCCCTACCTCCAGCTCTGCCCCCATAGGCACCACTTCCCCACTCATCATGCACCTCTCTACGCCAGGCAGCCTCTCTGCCAGAAATGCCAAATTACGTGCCAGACTACCCAGACTATATGAGCCTCAAGCCAGGGACACCATCCAGTCTAAACAGACCAACCGGACCCCGCCTATGCTCATGGTCACTCCTACCAACCGCCCCACATACATTCCCAAGCATAGCCTAACTAATACTACGACTAAGCACAAGGTTCACAACTTAACCACCATACCTACCAGCACCAAAACTACCACCCCGCCCATAAGAGGCACCTGCCTTAATCAATGCGTGATCTGTAGTAGCCCATGCCACAGATAGCAGACCTCATTCTGACAGAAGAACTAGACTTCCTAGCCATCATTGAGTCCTGGCTCCATGCAGCCGCTGGCCTAGCTCTCTCGCTAGCCATCCCTGATGACTACACTATCCTCCGAGCGGATAGAACAGAATCCAGAGGCGGAGGTCTCGCCATAATTGCCAAAACACACCTCAACATCAGACTTGACACCACAAACTACATCCCTTCATGTGAATCACTCACAGCTAAGCTTCCCACTGCCAACTCCCAAACCATTACCATCTACTTATTCTACAAACCTCCTGGACCCCTAGGCTCCTTCTAGGAAGACCTCACTACCATCCTCTCCAACAACGTAAAAAATACCTCCCAGAGCCTACTTTTAGGAGATTTGAACCTAGGCCTAAAAGACCCCAAAGACCCCAAGGCCACCCTCATTAACAATACCCAGTCAGAATTAGGCTTTACCCAAAGAGTGTCCACCCCTACCCACAACAAAGGGAGAACCCTTGACTGGATAGCAGACCACAACTGTGCGGCCTCCATCACTGCTATCACCCCTCAACCATGGTCCAACCACCACCTACTCACCTTCACACTCGAAGCCTCAAGCCCCATCACCAATAACTTATTAGCCACAGCTATCCCCACGAGAAGCAAGAAAAACATGACAGTGGAAAAACTCATACCACTCATTCTCCCAACCTTGAACCAACTCTCAGCTACCTCCAACCCCCACTATCTTGTAGAAAGGTACAACAATAGTATGCACTCAGCCTTAGACCCTATTACACCGCTAAAACTGAGAAAATGTAAGCCGAAAAAACACTTGAACACCTGGTTCTCTGCCTACCTAAAAGCTCTCAGACTAGAGAAACGCAAAAAGGAACAAGCCTGGAGACAATCCCCTACTGACATCAACAAGCTGATCCTTAACAAAATAGCTTCAACCTATAAAAAAGAAATCATTATCGCCAAACAAGAATCTTATAACCAGAGAATATCACAAGCCAAATCCAGCACTAAAGAACTGTTCACTATCATCAAAGAGCTGGAAACACCTGTCTTAGTCCCAGAGACTTGTGTGAAAGATAAACAATGGTGCACCAGTGTTCAAAATGCCCTGTCCAATAAAGTTGCAGGCCTTCAAATCAAAATCAACAACAAGAAAGAATCACTAACTAACTCCACTAACTCCACTAACACCTCCCCACGCCCCACTCATCAGAACCCTATACCTAAACCACTCACCCGCTTCAACTTCTCCAAAGTCTCTACGTTAGAAGTGGAAAAAATCATACTCAGCCTTAAACCGTCAAATTGCCAGGGCGGGGGGGCGCTATGGTGCAGCCTGCAAAATGGCTGCTTAGCCGCGAAGCTCCGTGCCCAATCGGATTCCATCGGTGGTGAAACACACGATATTGCAGCCGAAATATATGCTGATTTTAGGCAAAATTTCCAGCTAATTTCGCCGGAAATCTGACATCTGGGACTGAGTTTGTTGCGCTCTGGCTGCTGGGCTGCGCAGGCTGCGTGGGACCCGCTCTGGACCGAGCCTCATTCGGACTCTGGTGCCTGCCGAACGGCCGCCTGTGGGTGCTGCCCTCTGCCCCTCCTGGTCGGTCCCTGTTGCGGTGCCTGCGGTGGGGCCCCCTTTTTCCCCGTACCTTCGGGGCTTTGGCGGGCTGCTGGGCCGTGCCCCCCACTGCTGCGGAGCGCGGGGCTTGAGCTTCGCCGTTTACTGACGGTCGCGGGTGATCACCTCTTGACGCCGGCTCCCCTGCAGCTCCGCCTTGGCCCTGGATTACCGGCGCGGGCGGCCGGCGCTGGGAGTTGCCGGGGCCTGCACTGTCGGCCGCGCCGGTGCTAGTCTTCTGTGCGGGCCCCTGCTGCAGGACATCCAGACACCGTTGGAGCGCAGGTGAGGAGCTGGGGGGCCGTGGGTTAAGCGCAGCTGTGGGCATCATATGGATTTTGCACCCGGCCCCCAGTCCCTGCGCCTGTAGGTAGGCATAGCATTGTGGACCCTACATCTCTGACAGATACAGCGTGATCCATTGGTGGGCCCCTCGTTCTTACCTGCCACACAACGTGATCTGCGCCCTTCTGTGGCCTGTTTACCACATACTGTGCCCCACATTTTGCTGACATTCAGGCAGGCAATAGCTGGATCCTCAGGAGGGGTGGCCCACATTGGGGGGGGTGGATGCACACCTACCATTACTCCCACTGCGCATTCTGACCTACTCCTGTCTTTTATTGCTCCTGGACTCTCCTTCTGCAGTGCTCGAGGCTTGGGGGCGCTGTATCCTTCTGCTTGGATCGGGTGCTTGTTGCATAGGCCTGCCCCCGACCTGTTGGCTTCTTGACTTGCCCGTCTGGACTACGCTGAGACAACGCTCATCAAGAGGTGCGCTGCTGTTCTTGCTGCCTGGGCCGAGCCCGCTTCTTGTGCCACCCCACGTCCCCTGGGGCTCATCAGACCAGCTTTTTGGACGGCGCAGGCGGTGCATGCCTCCATACGCAAGCAATATCACCCACCCCCGGGATGCCTAATAAATCTCGTGGGGCGGCCAAGGTTGGGGCTATAGACAAATTTACCCAACCGATGCCCAGGGCAGAGCGGGGTGCTGCCTCCTCGAGCAGCGCTGACATGGAAGCGCCAGTGGAATCCCCCCAGCCCGATCTTGAGGTGATGATGGAGGCCATGGTAAAGAACTTTCCTTCTTTCCATGAGAAGCTGGATGATATAAATGCGAATGTGGCCTCACTCAAGTCGAAGTTAGTTCAACATGCCAGGATCGCTGAGGTCGAAACTAGGATTGGCGCAAGCGAGGACAGCGTACTTACCCTCCAAAACACTGTGACAGAGCTGTTACGCGATATGAAAAGTGTCAAGGCCAAGTATGACGACATAGAATCAAGATCATGCAGAAATAATATTCGCATCGTGGGGGTTCCGGAAGATGCACTCAAGGGCCGCATGGAGCTGGCGGTGGAGACCCTCCTGAAGGACCTTCTTGGTGACCCTCCGCTTTCACCATTCTTCACAATTGAGCGGGCACACCGATCACTGGCTCCCCACCCCAAGCCGGGTGACTTCCCCAGGCCAATAATAGCGAAAGTCCTTAGCTATAAGGATAGAGACCATATTCTGCGCCTAGCACGCGAGAAGGGTGAACTGAGGATGGACTCCCAAATAATTAGAATCTTCCCGGACATTTGTGTGGGGGTCCAGGCGGAGCGCAGACAGTTCAGCGGGGTGAAGAAAATGCTTTGGGAAAGACAAATTGAAAATGCAATATTATTTCCGGTGCGGCTGAAATTTACCTACCGTAACAAGTTATACTTCTTCACAGTTCCGGATGAAGCAGTGAAATTCATCGAATCACAAATCCCACTGAGAGTACCTGCAGATCATACGATGGACAATGACTGACTGAGCTGTCCCAGACTTTCAACATGCTAATGCTAACTATATATCTCCTTGTCTGTTACCATCCGTCATTATGCTTTCATTGAAAAGAGTGCATTGAAATGCTGTAGGCGCCCGGGCGGCACTTCTTGCGCCAAACTACTTGCTGAATTGGGTAAACAGCAGTGGCGACCCCCGCTGCGATTGCAACGCTAGTAGTTTTGGTCTATTCCCAGTTTCGCCCCTGTTGGGCGTGCGGGTTGGGGATGCCAGGTTGGTTATGGCACCCTGTTGTCTCTGGTCTGGGTGGGGCTTACTACACTGCTGATTGTGGGTGGGAAGTGAGGGAGGGGGGTGGCAAAATTGGGGGTTGTTTAGTTGAAAATGGCATGGTAGCGGATGCATTGGTGGCAGGGCGGTGTGATCTCACTGGGATTGTGTGCAGGGTGCTCAATGGCCAAAATGAATGCTGGGATTTACCTTGATGTGGCGCTATGTCCCTTAGTTTCATGACATGGAATGTCAGTGGGCTGAGTAACTATACTAAAACCCGCAGGATCACTGCGTACGCCCAGCGGCATGGAATTAAAATACTCCTTCTTCAAGAAACACATGACACTGGGCGCCTCGCAACATGCCTGGCTCCCACCTGAGGCCCGAATAGATACTTTACAAAATACTTGGTCCACAAATCAGTCCACTTTTCATTGCGCACCAGTCACTTAGACCCAGAGGGTAGATACGTGATTCTCCATTGCCTTCTTGGTTTCTTTGATGATGTCATCACAATACATTTGAGATATATAGGAGTCCCAGTCATTTGGGGGGGATAAGAACCTAATTCTTAACAATGAGCTGGACAGATCTGGCACATCTCGCAGAACCAATTCACGTGCGGCCAACTGTCTCCATGTGTATGCCGCCACACTAGGACTTATTGACGTGTGGAGGGCCCCTCACCCTCTCCGCAGAGAGTATTCTTTCTACTCATCGGTGCATGATAGCCTGTTGAAAATTGACCTCTTTCTTATATCTAGCGAGATGGTGGGTAGAACTACAGATACTAAATTATTACCGTGCCGCTGTTAGAGCATTCTCCTGTGACGTTGCAGATTAAGATGGGACATGGCCCGCTTTCCCGCTCCGACTGGTGCTTCAAGTCCGAGGCTCTGAGGGATGTGGTTTTCAAAGCTGACATCCTGGCCGACATTAACACCTTCTTTGAGTGCAATATAAGACATGACACATCTGATGGGGTTCGGTGGGAGGCGTTCAAAGATTACATTAGAGGGATGTGTATCTCCAGGGAGGCTGGGGTTCTTAGAGGCATTAAAAACAGCCTGCAGAGTTCTGAAACAAAGCTTAAGCAACTTGAGAGGGACTACATCAATGCCCCCTCCCTGTCCATACTGGCACAGATAAGATCGGAATTGGAGTCCTTTGAGGCTCACGCGCATAGAGAGGTACAATACTATGCCCGACCCTTAGCGGCGTGAAAATATGGTGAGGGTGAGAGACCGGGGAGAACCCAGTCCAGATTGGTCCAGGCGGTAGGGGGTATGGCCCGTATTGATTGTATCATGGACGCTGGGGGCAATCAGCACTGGTCTGACCAACGCATCCTTGAGATATTTACCAAATTGTACATGACCCTATATGGAACCCAGGAACACGGCACGTAGGATACTGACCTCCTCTTGGATCAAATCCCCATGACTCTCCTTTCCTCTGCCACCAGGGATCATCTGGATACTCTGATAACCCTTGATGAAATCACGGCTGCCATATCCGGCCTCCCAAGGGGCAAGGCCCCCGGTCCGGACGGGCTTACTTCAGAGTTTTATCTGGAGCACGCTGCTATTCTGGCACCCAGGCTCCTTGAAGTCTGGAATGAGTTGCTCGAGCTGGCCACCTTGCCTCAATCCATGCGTGAAGCCCTCATAACTGTCCTCCCGAAGCCGGGTAAACCACCGGATGAATGTGGGTCCTATAGACCCTTGTCACTAATTAACACGGACACGAAAATGTTCGCCAAAATGATTGCAAATAGGTTCCTTCCTATAATTACCTACCTGGTGCACCCAGATCAGAGTGGCTTTGTACCGGGCCGCTAAACGCCCTTTAATATCCGTCAGTTGTTTAATGTTGTGTCCAGAATTGATCCTTATGCTAGGGCAGTAGCGGTCACCCTCGATAACCAGAAGGCATTTGACATGGCGGCTTGGCAATATATGTGGGCAGTGCTGCATAAAATGGGTATTGGCCCCCGTATGATCTCATATATTAAGTTACTGTACACTAACCCACAGGCCAGGGTCCTGCTGAATTCTCAGGCCTCGTCTCTTTTCACACTCCATAGGGGTACGCATCAAGGCTGCCCTTTCTCCCCTATATTGTTTGCGCTAGTTATTGAGCCCATGGCTGATCATGTTAGGAACAAGCATGACCAGAAAGGTATACGTCTACGAGATTCTCCGGAGATAATCTGGCTATATGCCGACGACGTACTTCTCTATATAAGGGACCCATCCACCCACCTTGACTCAATAATCCGTGATATTACTAGAAAAGGCACATACTCGGGCTTTGTCATAAATTACACTAAGGCCCTCATTACGACCCTGGCGGAGGTCCATGGTGCAATTTGCACCATGGACCATGGCGCAGAGCTGCCAACTCCGCCATGGGGGTTGGCGGACTTACCGCCCCATTCCGCCCTTGGCGGGGCGGTAAGTCCCCAATCCCCATTTACCCTTCCCCATTCCCATTTTTGCCCCATAGGGTATAATGGGAGTGGGGAAGGCATTAATTACGCCACCGTAGAATACGGTGGCGTAATTAACGAGGGGACCCGTAGCGCCATGGATTTTTCCGCCCAGAAAATCCGGGCGTAAAAATCGTCATGGCGCTACGGAAAGTCCTAATCTGGCGGAGAGGTACGCCATGCATTACGCTGGCGTAAACCCCTCTCCGCCAGGGTCGTAATGAGGGCCTAAGTCTGAAATATTCCCGCTCACTGTAGCTACCCGCAAACCATCATGCGAATTCCCCCTCCGTTGGTCACCGGGTGGAATCAGATATCTCGGGGTTCAAGTATCTCTTTCTCGGCCTTCGTTACTAGCTGGTAACTACGTAGCCACGGCGCGGCAGATGGAAGAACAGATGTTGAGATGGCGCTACCTCCCCCTCTCCCTGTCGGGCAGGCTATCCCTAATCAAAATGATTCTTGTCCCCAAGCTTTTATATATCTTTACAAATGTCCCGATATGGCCAGGGAAGCAATACTTTAAGAGTCTCCATATAGCATGCGCCCCATTCCTGTGGCACTCTGGTGCAGTTCATAAAAAATGGCAGCACATGGCCCTCCCATATGAGAAAGGGGGCTTTGCGGCCCCTGATCTCGCTCGATACTGGTTAGCGGCACAGGCACAACATGCTACACACTGGTATGTATTCTCCGACCCCCACCCCACACGTAAAACTTTAGAAACTAGCTACCGAGGGGGTCAACACTTTGCCCCTGATCCTCCACCACGCGTACCGTGCTAATGCTCCTGTAGATCCGGTGGCCACCACGATCATGGCATGGAGACAATTATTACAATCCCACTCTGGCTCCCGCCCGTACTACAAGTGGCTGCCCATATGGCAATTCCCGGGTCTCGGTCGCACTCACGACAAACTCCTTGTGCGACATTGGCAGGGCCTTGGCTATCGTGTGCTGTTGGACCTCTTTCCTGAAGGGAAATGTATCACCCCGCAGACATGGTGGCCTGGTCTCTCTGGCTCGGCGCTGGAATTGTTGCAATATTTTAAATTGAGGACGGCGATTCGTGCCATGTGGCCCTCCTTCCCCAACAAACCCCCAGACTCTCCTCAACTCCACTTTATAACCAACTCAGCCGGGTTTAAAGGTATTACGTCCTCCATATACAGGATGCTACTTGAAAAATGGGGCGACACTTCTCTGTCAATACGGGAGGCATGGAATAACAAGCTGAGTTTGACTATTACCGATGCCATGTGGGGTAGGATGTGCATGCATACACGTAAGGTATCCCTAAATGCTCGATTGCGATGCATACAATACAAGCTCCTGAATCGCCTATACTACACGCGGTACAAAGTGGGTAGATTTGCACATAGTCAGGAGTTTACTTGTCCGAGATGTAAATCCACGGAAGCGGACCATGTCCACATGTTTTGGTCCTGTGAGGCGTTGGGCCCATACAGGAAGGACATCATGGAGGCCCTTACTGAAATAACTGGGATCCAAGTTGCACCTGGCCCGCTGGCCGCTCTATTTGGGTTATGGGATGGGCCAGAGCTGAATAAGGTGTCCAGATTTCTGAATGTTGGGACAATGGTTGCCAAAAAATGTATATTACAATGCTGGAAGCTCCACTCCCCTCCCTCTTTCGAAATGTGGCTGAAGGCTCTAACCTGGACCCAAAGGTGTGAGGAGGACTATATCAGCACCCTCCCCACCGCCTCCCGCCATAAGAACATATGGGCTGACTTTTGCAGTTACTTGAACAGTAAAGATGATATCGAACTGCTTTCCTCTCCTCTGTCGGACGCATAGCCCCTGTTACTTCCTGCAAGGCTTTGATTGGCGCAAGTATCTGTTTGTTTTTTCCTTGTCATCCCCGTATGCAATGTCATTCCATTATGTGTTGCATTATTTGATATGTGCACTGTGTTGTCTGCCTGCTTTTGCCTCATGCCAATAAAGAAAAGGTTAAAACATAAATAATTTGCCAGAGCGACCCTTGCCCCTCACAAATCATCAAAGATGCGGCAAGAGACCTCTCACCATTCATTACCAAACTCATTAATGCCTCCTTCTCATCAGGTACCATCCCCAACAACCTCAAAGAATCCTGGGTCCTCCCTCTACTCAAAAAACCCTCACTAGGCCCTTCTATACCCACTAATTACAGACCCATCACCACCGTCCCCTTCCTGCTCAAAATATTAGATAAGGCAGCCTATCAACAAATACAAAAATACCTCGTACAAAACCATCTCCTAGGAATCCGACAATCAGGTTTTAGACCCCAACATGGGACAGAAACTGCTCTCATCGATCTTAAGGCCCAAATCGACACTCTGAGAGATAATGGGAAAACTGCTTTACTGCTTCTCCTAGACCTCTCTGTGCAGCATTTGATCTAGTTGATCACAAAATTCTATGCAACTAACTTGGCCATCGGCTGGATTGAGTCGTTCCTGAGCAACAGATCTATGCGCGTCTTTTCCACCTCGGCTTCCGCTGACCCCATCCCAATCACATGTGGGGTCTCTCAGGGTTCATGCGTCTCCCCCACACTGTACAACGTGTTCAGGAAGCCCCTGTTTGATGATCTTGACGGTCTGGGTATCACCTACACTAATTATGCCGATGATACCCAGATCCTCATCCCGTTGACGGGAGATTACAACAAGGATTTAGCCTTGGTGAACAAGGTGTACCTCATCATCCAGGCATGGATGGCTTCCCACAGTCTATGCCTGAATGATGTCAAGACTGAACTTTTCATCCTCGGATCCACCCCTAATCTAAACAAACTGGACCTTAACTACACCAGCTTCATTATAGACGGCAATCCCATCAAGGTAGGCAAGGAAGTGAAAACCCTAGGTATCTACCTGGACTCTGCCCTCTCCTTCCATAAACAGCCTATACATGTAAGCTTATAAGAGCAGCCAAACCCTTCCTATCCACTCAGAACTGCATGACCCTTGCCAGAGCCCTTGTACTATCGAAACTGGATTATTGTAACGCCCTTTATGTAGGAGCCAACAAACAGGTTACCAATAAAATCCAGACCCTACAAAATAATGCTCTCAGAGCAGTGCTTAGCATACCAAAGAGAGAACACATCACTAACATCAGGAGAACCCATAATTGGCTCACAACCACAGATAAATTCCTGCTCAAAGTAGCCTCCTTAACACACAAATGCCTCAATAATGCAGCCCCCCGCTACTTAGTCGACAGAATAATAAGATACACCCCTAATAGGCCCACTAGAACTAGCAACGCTAACCTGCTCACAGTTCCCAGGTTCAAACAAACCAAAATGGGCGGCAACAGCTTCCAGGTAAAAGCAGCCTAACATTGGAACTCCTTACCACCCTCCTTAAGGACACCGCAAACCTACCCACACTTAAGACGTAATTACATTCAGTGGCTAAAGAACAATGACGAATAACTGACTTCGCCTTTGTAAATTTTGTAAACATGTATAAACGTAAACTGTATTTCACTGTATCACTGTATCCATCGTAACTGTATTAACCTATGTACACACTGTACATTAATGTACAGCACTGTAACTAAGCTGAGAATAACCTTGCTGCTCCTGCGCCCTCATACCTTCGGGTCTGGCGCGCAATATAAATGAATAAACAAACAAACAAACAAACAAAAGCAAGTCTTTGTTATGTCTTCATTTATCAGTACCTTATTAATAAATACACGAGCACCGTTGTATGTCCTTATCTGACTTTATTCTTAACATAACTGAACTTCCCACATGACAACCACATTTCAGTAGCCCTTCTATCCACAACGGTCTATATTCCATTTAACCCTCCATTATCTACAGAACCTAGCAACAATAACAATACACAACAACCCCCCCCTTACTTATCATCTAAACTATTATCAACTAGAATAATTATTACATTTGCTCGATTAACCGAGCTGGTTTGCGAACGATTTTTTGAGGCCTAACCCGCAGGCTCGTTTCCATTGACTCTGTACCTATGTTATTATCTACACAGTCCCCGGACTCCATACTTGTGTCTTCACTCCTCTCCCTCTGACCATCGCTCCCTACCTGTCCAGAACCACAATCAACCCTCTTCCCTTCCTCTTCATATAACCAGGTCAAACCAATATCAATGTCAGTGTCATTTGACCCATCCATTTTACCATCCTCCCCTCCAGAATCACTTTCCCTTAGGCTTTTAAAAAATGGTACATTTCTGGTTATTTCACCATCACTTCCAGTTGCCGTGACCATGGACCCTTTGACATCTTTGACCGTTAGCAGTATTGGCCGATACTTGGAATCCGTTTTCCTTCTCTGTATCTGTCTGACTACCACTGCATCTCCTTCATGAAGATTGATATCTGCAGCCTTCCTTTTACGATCCACCCACTCTTTTATCTTCAATCTTTTCATTTGATCTCTCTCTCTAATATCATTGTCCTCATCAGCCGTGTAGTCATCCACACTAGGAAGTCTTGTTTAAGGTTTATATTTTATCATCAACTCCGATGGAGAATGTCCCGTCATTTCATGAGGAGTATTCCTGTGGCTCCTTAACATTTGCGACACGGCCTGAGGAAACGGCACCTTATCCACAACAGCCTTTTGCCTAGTTCTTTTCAAGCTACTCATGAACCTTTCTGCCATGCCATTTGCTTGTGGCCACACAGGTGTTATCTTTTGATGTTTGAATCCCATGTGTGCTACAAACTTGCTGAATTCATGACCTTGAAAAGGTACCCCATTGTCAGTTTTTATTACTTGAGATATTCCCCATTCACTAAAGAGCTCATCGAGGACCACCACCACATGATGAAATGCAGTAGACCTGACCTGCTTTACCAGCGGAAACCCTGAATATTCATCTATGGTCACCAGTAAATATCCCCCTTCATCTAGTGGTCCAAAGAAATGAAGAGCCACCCGATTCTATTGCCCTGGAGGGAGTGGCACTATCTGAAGAGGTGTTGCCTGAGTGTTAGATGTCGCTACTTGGCAAGCAAAGCAATTTTGTAAAATGTCCTCCACAATAACATCCATGCATAGGAACCACACTTGATTCCTCAAGATTTTTTTTGTATTCACAACTCCTCTATGACCTTCATGAGCCAGCATCACTAATGTCTTCCTCAGACTTTTCGGTACCACAAGCCTGTTTCCTCTTAGGAGTATTCCTTCTTTCATTGCAGATAATTCATTACTCATCCTTGCTAGTTTCTGAATATCCTTCATATCCCCCTCTTCTAAACCTTCCTCCAGGCCAGGCCATTCCATTTCCCGGTCTGAGTAAGTCGAACTGCCACCTGAATCATCGGATCAGCTTGGCTCCTCTCTCTGAACACTTCCTCCGTTATTGCCGGAGGTAGGGCCTTTAGCGACACATAAGATATATACTCCTCTCCCTCCATCTGCATCTCAGTTCCCACTGTGCTTGCTGGGTGTCTCGACAGATAATCAGCTGGGTTAGCGTCTTTCCCAGGCTTATGGATGGTCTTATAATCGTAGTCCTGTAATCGCATACCCCATCTTTCAATCCAGGGAGGCATCTTGACTCTGGGATTCCCAAATAGCAAAATCAATGCTTGATGATCCATGGCAAGAACAAAGGGCTTCCCAATTATAAAGTGATTAAATTTCCCACAGGCCCACACAGCAGCCAGACTTTCTCTCTCTGCTTGGGAATAAGCTTGTTCGATTTCACTCAGCGCCCTGCTAGCATAAGCAACAATATGCTGTCGTTCACATCCTGGCCCCTTGCTTGAATCTGTTTGTGCTAGAATCGCACCTAGACCCACCGGACTGGCATCTACAACAATTTCAGTCTCCCATTCTGGATTAAAATATGCCAGCTGCCTATCGTTAGCCAGTTCTTCTTTTATGCTCCTGAAGCTTTCTCCACAGTTTTCATTCCATACAAACGCTACATCTTTCTTTAACAGTTGTCTTAGAGGATCAGTGAGAGTGGCATAGTTTGGTAAGTAATTTGCACAATATCCAGCCATTCCAAGAAAAGGTTGTAGTTCTGCCATGTCTTTAGGAGGCTTTTTATCCAATATGATTCTCACCTTCTCTGGATCTCCTCTCATACCTTCTTCGAAAATATATGTCCAAAGAACTTCAAGCTTCTTCTGTTTATGTCACATTTCTGACCATTTAGAGTCAGAACATTCTCTTGCAATAGTTTCCATACCTGTTTTAAAGCTTCATCATGTTGAGCTTGATCGGTTCCATAGACTAGAATATCATTTCTGTAATTAAACGCATTTTGTACTGGCGTGATGACCTTCCTTATGGCTTCTTGAAATATCTCTGCTGCAGAGGAAATCCCAAAGCTAAGTCTCTTATGTCTGAACAAACCCTCATGGTTACTAAAAGTGGTTATGGGCCGAGATTCTGGATCAATCACCAACTGATGGTATCCTTGATTAAGATCTAATTTGCTGAACCTGTTGGCTTGATTCAGGCGAATTATCAGGTCTTCTATGTTGGGTCCCGGGTGTCTTTCCCTCATGATGGCCGTGTTAGGCATTCTCATGTCTACACATAGCTGAAGTCGTCCATCTGTTTTAGGTACTACTACCAGTGGAGACACCCAGGGAGTTGGACCACTTTCGACCCTTTCGATTATATCATTGTCTTTTAACTGTTTCAGTTCTTGTGACACTCTTGTTTGCAGATGAAACCCTATACGTCTTGGATGCTGAGGAACCGGTTGAACTGATTTATCAATGTGCAAGTGTATCATGCTGGTCTTTAACCTTGCAATTCCTTGAAATAACTTTGGGAATTTCACTTTCAGGTTTTCTAAGTCCAACACTCCCTCTGACATGAATCTTAGAGCCTGACATCCTAATGGAACACCCTGCATCATTTCCGATTGGTTGTATCTCACATCAATGAGTTTCAGATCTGTGGCACTTTTACAGCTAATGAGACATCTACCAACGACAGGACTCTTTATGACATGTATATTAGTCGGTATACATCGTTCTTTGTGAATTGAATTGCATCGAAACTGTCCTTTATTCAATAGTGGCTGTTCTGCCCCCCACTGAAAATTGCAGCTTTTGATGAATGTAATGGATATTGGATAGCTATCTTTCCGTACATCTCCTCACTCCTGACATTCGCCGTAGCTCCAGTGTCCACCCGGTAACGTATCTCCTCTCCACATAGATTCACTACTACTCTTATGGCAGTTTTTCCACTCTCCTTATCACATATCAACCTCACATATTCCTTGCTATATCTATCATATTCATATTCTTGACCATAATCCATTGTCGGTTCTTCCTCTTCATAAAACAGGGTGGATTTTCATGTGGGTCTTCATATTTTATCTCTTCTTGAGCTTGATTGACTGGTGGTGCCCTATGACTCAATTCTGGAATATTTTGGTCTGTTATTCCAATTTGCAAATTATCCATGGCTCTAACAAATCCGGGTCGGGTTGTTTGTAGGTTTGGTTTTGAAACAGGTCAAGGTTGTGTTTCTCTTTCTGTAACATTTCGTCCTCCTTAATCCCTTTGGTTATCATACCTCCTATTAGGAGTCATTTGAGGGTTGGTATTGATTTGACGGCATTGTTATCCTTTCCCTACACATTGTTTGGAAATGATTTTCCTGCCCACATCATAGACATAACTGACGTAGAGCAGGAAAAGGGCCCGTGTGATCAATTCAAACCCGCACCTGTAACATTGTCTCTCTCCTACACCTCTGCGCATTAAACCCGGTGAACCTGTGCCAGGATATCTTCTTTGCCATTGGCTGTTCTTATTCATTAAAGTTGATAAATTCACAAAACGTGGTTTTCTTCTGTAACCTTAAGACAAATTGAGCTATAGTCTCGTGTGGGCTTTGTGTGCATTGATTGAATACATATCTTTCATAATCCCTGTTGAGTGGAACTATTATCTGAGCATTAACTGCTGCTATTAGCAATGGATATGTTGTTCTGTCTTGGAGTGGAATAGTTTTGATTATGCTCTTTATTTCTCTTCCCACTAGGTTTGTGAAAATGTCTAATTTATTTGGTGCATTTTGATCCCCCACAGCTCTCAAGAACTCCTCAAATTCATCAATCCATTGTTGCCATCTTTGGCCTTGTGTTTCTTATGGTTCCAAAGTAAAGGGGTTTGGTCGTCGCAAATAATTTAATGGATTGGTTGACATGAGCGTGTTTGCAGAACTTTGAGATGCGGTTTGTTGTTCACTTGCATCTCCAGCTGCATTTTCAACTGACATTTATGTGAGTCCAAATCACCCTTAATATTTCAAAAAATACTTGTTATCTTTATTATTCTTTTTTTTTTTTGATCAACTGTGGATTTATCCCAATGTGGCTTGTTCGTTATTCTCATATATCATGTTTGTAATCTGTATTTGTTTTGTTTTGTTATTTGTAGTTAGAGTCATTCAATATTTTTTTTCATTTGATAAATGCTTCAAATTCCCTTCTTTCAGCGTACTTCTATTGTTTCCTTATGTGTATTTATGTGTACTATTATTTACATGCTATATTCCGGTTGATCATTCAGTTTCGTGCTTTGTTTACGTTTGTCCCTAACTATGTTTACATATCAATCCGTCGGTTGTCTTTGTAATCGTTCGTATTGTTATTCCAATGTGTATCAATCACCCAAAAAGGCGGTACGTATTCTCATGCCTGTTGGTCCCTTCCTCTAATGCTTATATTGAGCTTGATTTACTTCCTAGACTGGCACGTATTCTGACACGCACAGGTCCTTTTTTTTTTTTTTTATCCCTGCCGGTCGCGCTTTTCCTCACGCGCTGCTGGTACGTCGCTCCCTGCCAGTCGCGCTCTGCCTCACACGCTGCCGGTACATTGCTCCATATTTTAAAAAATGGTCAAGTCTGTGAATTTTTTTTTTATATTCAGCTCTGTTGCGAGCAGATTAAGGCTATTTCCTTGTCAGTGCTGCGTGCGCTTACCTTCAATTTCTTTTCCTCTTTTCCTGCGCACAGTTCGCCTGTTTGCCTCCGTACGGCACCGTTGGGCGTTCTCCTTTGTTTATCCTTTTCTTTTTATATATGTCCACGTCTTATTTAGTCCGCCATATTCCTCAGCCAATACTTCTGCCTGGATTCTGTTCCCCTCACCGCCACTGTTATGTCTTCATTTATCAGTACCTTATTAATAAATACACAAGCACCGTTGTTTGTCCTTATCTGACTTTATTCTTAACATAACTGAACTTTCCACATGACAACCACAGTCCAGAAGCCCTTCTATCCACAACGTTGCATATTCCGTTTAACCCACCATTATCTACAGACCCTAGCAACAATAACAATAGCAATACACAACAGTCTTCAGTAGACGTTACACATACTTAGACGTAAACAACCTCGGGTGTGCCCTCTGCTGATAAAACACTGTCTTTCCGAACACCCCCTTTTTTCACCTGTTTTGATATAAGCATGGAGCATGACACAGATCTACACTGCTCTCAGTAATCACGAATTAGGAGTTATTAGCAGACCTTATTCATGCAAATGGAATTACACCTACGACCAATGGTAATTGGAGAATTGATACCTGTTTATGAATTGTGGTTATTCCCATTCTGAAGCCCCAGTAGACTTCATTGGTGAAAGGAGGAAATGCTCTGGTAATATCGCCAAAGGCAATTCGTAGTGTTGTCCAAATCTGGGCTCATTAATATTTACGAGGAAAAATGTGCACACATTTGGACATTGTATGGCAATTTATCTCATGAATATTAATGAGGGGTATCCTGAAAACCCGTCATGGATCCGGCTCTCGAAGCCTGGAGTTGGACAACCTAAGAGGCATGACTTATAGGGTTGCAACTCATAATCAAGAGGACTGAAAAAACCACAGGAAATGCCATTACCTTCTATTTATTCATTAACCTCAGAACTATTGATGAGGCCATTGTCTTGGGCAACAACTGTGACGGTGTGGTAGAGCTTCTGGGGTTCCAGCACCAAACACTATGTTAGAGAAGGGGCTATGTGAAAGTCTGAGATGGGCAAAAGGATGCCATGATGCTCACCCACCAGCACTTTTCAGAAAGAAAAGTGTTGAAACTTGAAAAAAGGTTTAAGGACATACATATATAGAACGATAGGGGGTTGAGAAATCACAGCCTGTAATGGTGAGCAGCTACACTTTTAAATTCATGTCCGCTATATTAGAATAGCCACGTTGTACACGGTGCCACTGCAGGCTGCACGGAACCGAACAGAGGATTACCTCCAAGTACCAGATTCTAGATATATAATTAATATCTTAATATTGTCAGTCTATTAGCTTATGTAGGCACCGGTTAACTAAGGCTAACAAAGAGTTTCATTTTCTCTTTCATTAGGAGTTTTTCCTGCAAGACTATTAAATTACCAGAATTCAGACTGAAAATATACTCCTTCAAAACCACTATCAGAATGTCTAAGACAAATAGCTTATACAATACAATATAAGTGTTAATTATAACAAGACAGAGACAATGGACCTCATTACAACTTCGGCGGTAGCCAATGCCGGTAAAACCAGCACGGTTTCTGCCGGAGTTGTTTTTGTACCGGGGCCTGGGAATGGGCAATTACCAGGTCATTACGGCCCTGCCGGACCCGGTAATTGCCCATTCCTGGGCGCCGGTAAAAAATGCTCCCTATTGGCCCCCCATAGGGCTCAATGGGAATGGGGAGGGCGGATGCACCGGCACCATTCAGAATGGTGCCGGTGCATCCGGCATGGTTTGCTCGTGGGTGCCGTTCTGCCCGCTAGGTGAGACCTGGCGGGCGAAAAGGCACCCGTGAGCAGAACTGGTAGTTTGCCAGTAAGGTAATAAAGATACCGGCAAGCTTACCTGTACCATTGTTACTGTACCGGCAAACTTGTAATGAGGCCCAATATCACGTCAGTTTAGAACATAAGTTGCTTTTGTCTGAAGTACCATTTATATCACCTATCAAAGTGGATTAGACGTTTGCTAAAATACAGTCACCCTCTTTAGATTTCTATTTACATTTTTTATATTTCTTCATACTTGATTCTTTTACATATGGATATTTTAAATGTATTGGATTTAATAAATGTATATTTGTTTGATTAATTAATTGTCTGCAGACTTGTGATTTCTCGAACCCCTATCGTTTTATACATGGTACTTTATCCGGGAAGGGGTTTGAGTGCTTGTTTGAGTTTCAACATAGCAACCCGGATTTCCCTTTATTTATCTATACACATCGTGGCAAGCAGTGTCACAGGATTACTCTAGGTGGAGTACACCAACTTGCAAAACTCTATCTATTCTATAGAGGCTATCTTTACAATGGCGGAAGAGAGAACGTTAGCCTTTAGTGATGATTATGCAGCCGCCCTCATGACAGCTATTTCCATTTTAAACAACAGTGACATGGAGAAAACAATCAAAAGTCCAATGACTTGGTCGAAGTCGTGCAATTATGTAAAAGATTGATCCGCACGGAGTTCCACTGAGCGATTATGCTTGAATATCTCAAGAATAAATCTCTACCACAGGTGCTAATCATTCGTAACGAACCGAGACTCTTCTTAGATTACACCAAATTTATAACACAATGGAGTTATATTGCGAATCGCTGTGGGAGAGATTGGTTAATCCTCATCATAGACACAGCTAAAAAACCACACAAAAGATTTAAATTTACCTAAACAAAATCGAACAGGACATTAAAAAAATGTGTCTCTCTAGACAACTATAAAAAATGAATTGAAGAAATATAAAAAGAAATGGAAGAGTTTAAACAAATAAACATGCAGGAAAGGATACAAAGCTTGAAAAAAGGTCTGACTAGATTCAGTCATTAAAAGTATTTCCATACACAAAGGATGGCAATAACAATAGCTCCCTTTACCAGAAAGGTCCCAATAATAAGAACAGGAGAGTGAGATTTTGAGCAACATCATATAGCGCTAGCAACGGCAGTAGTGAAAATGACGATCAATATGACAACGCCGCAACCAATAGGAACAGCAATAAGGAAGAGGGCAAGCAGCTAGATGATCGGGAATAGGTGGTAGGAGTTCATCTACCAGACCTTTTTTTATACAGAGGACCAAACAGAGGAGGCTGGGAATACACCCGGAGACACACTCGCAGTGGGGATCACTCATAGTCAATTTATCTGACTATATTCTTAGCCCTACAGATGAACAAACCCTCAACTAAGGTGTGGGCTTCGTTTACACCAAAGAGCACGATCCATTTGAGCTTTTGAGCGAATTTCATACATTCATGAGAAAGATTCATATTCAAAAATTCTTTATGAATACAGACATCCCTGAATGTGCTAACAGTACAGGTACGCGGGAACCTTCCAACCTCTACCCACTCACCCGAATCCATTGTGTTAGAGCGTAAAGTTCTAGCAGATGTAGAATAATTGGAATAAAAAACAATGAAGTTTTCCAAAATGTGAAGAATGTTGAAAAAACATCAATTAAGTCTCTTGCAAATAATGAGAATATCCTTATTAAAAGAGCAGACAAAGGAGGAGGCATATTTATTCTCAATAAAAAAGACTACATAGGTGAATGCCTCAGTCAACTGCAGAAGACAGATTGCTACAAAGTTCTTACTACTGATCCCACACCAGACTTGCTATAAACCATAGAAATTAAAGTTACCAAAGCAGAGGAAAGAGGGTGGATAAGTAAACAGGAAGTCAGTTTTCTTAATAATAAAAAATCATCGATTCCTACGTTCTACTGTCTACCTAAAATAAACCCATCGTAGCAGCAATAAATTCGGTATTGGAAACCCTCTCAAAATTTGCGGACCATTATCTTAAAGGTTTTGTCACCAACATGGTATTGTGTTTAAAAAGGACACAGGGAGAAAAAGGACTACACGCTACGCTGGCAGGAGGACTAGATCCCAGTGTGAGACAGGGGCAGAGAAGAGAAAAGCACCCTGCCGCAACAACGCCTCAAACCCCCCCGGTGAGGGAGAGAAGCTCAGAAGCAATAGCAGCCCACCAGCAGAAGACAGCAGGTACAACCACCACCAAAGAATGGCCGCAGCAGAGGAGTGAGGGGATAAGGAGATCAACAGCCAGTCCAGCCGTGTAAACAGGTCCGCAAGACCAGACGGCAGAGGTCAGCCGACACACCCAGCACATGGACACAGCCTCCTTGGACAACCCAGCGAAATAGTGCAACGAGGATTCACCCATCAGCAGGAACGGATTCGCGTAACGGTGTGACGGAATGAAAGGGGGGAAAACAGTGACCAATAGCGTCAACCGGACAATCTCCCCAACCCCCACAAATAGCACAAACAATACGCCTGAGAAATAAATCCACCCGGCGCAGGCGAGAAGGCAGCCGGAGCACAGAAGGGAGCGTCCCACATCACGGGACGCATAGAAAAAGCAGTACTACAGCCAGAAGTGCTCCATGTAGCAACCAAGCACACGCAATGGGACGACTCCACGCACAGCCAACAACAGTGGATAGTGGTTCGGTACCCCGCAGGGCCTGGAAACGCAAGGCAGCCCACGCCATGGAGAAGACATCTGAACATAGAAGCAGCCGGCACGGGTGATCATGACCACGCAGTGAGTACAGCGCACGCCGCAAAAGTCCCCAGCCACCCATCACAGATAAGCGCATCAACGCAGGCCCACGGCGGGGCCCCGACCAAAGCAATAAAAAACAAAAATCAAGTGAGACAGTGAAGTGGGGACATCCCGCATAAGCACAGGGACAATAAAAACAACGTAAAGTGCGGGCCCACACATA
Source organism: Ambystoma mexicanum (assembly GCF_040938575.1). Lineage (NCBI taxonomy): Eukaryota > Metazoa > Chordata > Amphibia > Caudata > Ambystomatidae > Ambystoma > Ambystoma mexicanum. The sequence continues at coordinate 301,622,670 of NC_090935.1, read as the reverse complement.
GCTACGCAACGGGAGGGGGAAGAGCGAATACCGAGGCCACAAAACTAAGGCATCCAACACCATCAGCGGAAGCTCCTTACTCATAAGGGAACCTGCAAGGAACACAGGCGTGGGAAAGGGTACGAAACGGACATTAGCCCCCCCCAAAAAAGTCACATAGGGGCAAGAGTGGAAGAACACAAAGGGAGGCCAGCACATTAACAAATAACAGTCAGAAACCATGAGGCAAGACAGAACCGACAGGCACCAAAGAACAGAAACGAACATCAGGGTAAGACCCCATAGAGCAGCAATAAAGGAATCAACTCGGAAAAGGTCAAAACAACACGACTCACAATGCAAGTGTGAGGGCCCGCCAGAACAAGATCCAGAAGGGAGACCACCCTCCGCAGCTAAGAGGGGACAGACACCATTCCATACTCCATGAGATATAGCTAACCCGAGATCCTAAGGGAATGGGGACCCAGCAGCCCACGTCGGTCTTCCCCCGTACAGGGGAAGCAGAGAAAAGGAGACCCATTGGTGGCATGCCTGCTAAGATCAAGAATGTGAATAAGGGACCGAGCACTAGAAGGAGAACAGCAAGAGGACCATCACACTAGCATTGATGTCCAAGTCCAGAGCAAAAACCCCAGGACAGTCCCCCCGCAAAGAAAGCAGAACAGGAGCCTGAAGCAACTCTGGTGTGCAGATGACACAACCGTGACAGGAAAAGAGAGACTCGCAAGAAAACCGAACGACGCAGCACAACAAGACATGGGGTACAACCCAATGACCAAAACAGATATGCAAAACTGCTTCAAGAAATTGCAGAGTCAATTTTTACTCTCCAGTCAGGAACAATTTCAGACGCTGAAAGAAGACATGAAGCAGTCCCTCCAAGAGGTGAAAATAAAGCTAGAAGAGAGGACCGAAACACTTGAAAGAGTAGTGCAACAGGTGGAAGAGGACACACAGAAGTCGAACGTGATGCTTGAACAGCTGGCTCACATATTCAACAACCTAGAACTCCAATGTGAAGACATGGAAAATAGGTTTAGAAGGTCGAACATCAGAATTAAAAACTTGCCAGAGTCAATTGAGGATAAAGATCTACAGGGAACAGTCACGCAACTCTTTGCAGAAATACTAGCGGAAGACACTGAACCACAGATAAAAATAGATAGACTACATCGGGTAGGCCCCAGAAGATCAACAGAACCGTAGACTAGACCAAGAGACGTATTAGCATCCCTAGACTCGTATACACAGAAAGAGCACATATTATGGAAAGCGAGATACGCTGGCCCGACGTGAATAAATGGCCAGGAAGTGCAATTATACTGAGATCTGTCACAGTCTACCCTGCTGAAGAGATGGAAAATGAGCCCAGTGGTCCAATACCTAACGGCCAACCAAGTAAGAATATAAATGGACTTTTCCGTTTGGCCTCCTGTTTAACAGGAAAGGGAATCAAAACCGGATAACAACATGTGAAGAAGGGGAACACATCCTGGGGCTGCAGCAAGAAGATGGAGATGGGCAGGACCAAGCGCAAAGGAGAGCAAGAACTCCCAACAAGCCAGAAGGCTAGAAGACAGTAACAAAAAAAAGCAGAGGAGGGAGGAAAAGATGAGGCCCACCGAATCACCAACGCAATGCAAGGAAGAACTCAAAAAAAGGGAGCATTAGAACATACCAAGGGGCGAGGATTCGCCCGGAAGCACAATACACAGGCCAAAGGGTGAAGGAGGAAGGGCGTGTATGGAATCCAAAGTGGGGGTTATGACCCCCCACAACTTGAACCTGAGGTGGATAGGGGGCTAGGAGCGCAGGACACTTCGTCTGGACGCATATAAGTTGGGGAAGGGAGGGGGAGGGGAGATGGCAACGGGACGGCACGAGAGACAAGGGGGGCGTGGATGGCTGGGGAAACATAGGGCAGAAAAACCCAACAGTCGAAAGACGCAACAGGAGGATGCGTGACAGGAAAAAGAGGACCCTGGATAGTGGTACCACGAGCAAGATAAAGGTCCTGACGCACAACTTCAGGGGAATGAACACCCCGATCAGAAGGAAACAACTGGAAGGTCAAGCATGGAGATTGAAAGCAGATATTATTATGTATCAGGAAACCCACATAAAAAAGTGTGACAAAACACAGATCAAGATAAGGGGGGCCTCGCATACCTACCAAGCCAACATGGAAGGAAAGAAGGCAGGAGTCCTTATCGCTATATAAAACAGACTTAAGGCACAAGTCCAGAGCTCCCAGGCGGACAAGGAGGGGCGCTACCTCTTTTTAAACATAACACTAGAAGGCAAACACATTACACTGGCATCCATATATGCATCAACCCAGTACAAGATGGATTCCTTAGAGGAACCCTCACGGTATTAGAGGAATTTGTTACTGGGGACATCATCATGGGGGGCGACCTCCACATAGCATGGGATCCAAAGTTAGACAGAAGCTCCAAAACTCGAACGAGCACAAACGCCCCCACCAAGGCACTGAAGAAAGTCTTCAAGACACTTACACCCCATGACCTTTGGTGTGCCAAGAAAGGGGACGCACAAGGCTTTACTCATTATTCCTACATTTACAATACGCAATCCAGAATAGACTACATTTGGGTCTCTACTGGACTGGTGGGAAAAACAGCAGATATAGAAAATGGTCCGATCTCCCTTTCGGATCATGCCCCAATAATAACCACCTTCAACATCAAGAAAGCCAGGGGGAGGTCTGGGCCTAGAGATTCCCATCGGATATCCTACAAAACTGCACGATAGTGGAATCAATAAAGGGGAAGATTGAACTTTACTTCGGCGAAAACGACACAGGCACAACCCCACAAGGGGTAGTATGGGACACATTTAAGGCCGTTTTAAGAGAAGAACTAATAGCTTTGAAGGCGCAAAGGGACAAACAACGCATGAGATGGGAAGAAGAACTCGAGGGGAGACTATTGGAAGTGCAAAGAGAAATAGTAAATAACCCCAGCAAGAAGGCGAGATTAGCCCTGAAACACATACAAGGCCAATTCGGGATGCTACAGACCAAGAAGACAGAGCTAGCTCTACTAAAAACGAATCAGATGTTCTATATAACACCAACAAAGTGGACAAACTTCTGGTAAGACAGCTCTGCGAAAAGGGCCGTAAAATAACCATACTGAAGCTGAGAGATACGCTAGGGACTTTGAAGACAACCAATGAAGGGGTGGGGGAAATAATGAGAACATACTATCAGACCCTACACCAATCAGAAAATCCAAGTATGGACAAACAGAAGAAATACCTGGGCGGTATTACATTACCCCAGATCCCGGAAACAGAAAAACTTATACTGCAAAGGGACATACAAGCAGAAGAGGTCATTCAAGCAATAAGGAGGCCCTTGATAAATAAGGCACCAGGCCCCGATGGCTACTCGGACACCTTCTACAAGAAAGTTCAAGAGACACTGGGCCCAAGATTGACCAACTTATTCAATAGCTTCAAATCACAAGGGAATATAACGCAATCAATGAATGAAGTGAAACTGGTCATATTCCCCAAACCAGGAAAAGACCTGACTCTGCCAGGGTCATGCTGCCCAATTGCGTTAATTAACCTAGACGCTAAACTGTACACAAAGATACTGGCGGAAATACTGACTAAACTCCTACCGACACTCGTAGGTTCACATCAATCAGGATTCATCCCTAATAGACAAATGGCAAACAGTATATGCAGAGTGAGCCATCTCATTGAAAAAGGAGAATATGCCTGCAGCCCGGCAATACTTGTATCGCTGGACGCAGAGAAGGCGTTCGATAGAGTCAAATGGACGCAACTATTCCACACAATGAAATGCATGGGCTTCGGACAGACATATATAGACATGATTAAAGCCAACTATAAAACGCCCACAATGAGGATCTCACTGTATGGCACCCTCTCGCCCCAAAATTTCTTTGACCAGAGGCACAAAACAGGGATGCACGCTCTCACCCCTCATATATGCAATCTTTCTAGAACCACTACTGATAAGAATACGAGAGACACAACAAATGAAGGGCATAAAAATGGAAGGAGAGGAACACAAAACAATGGCCTTCACGGACAACATGCTCCTGGCCAAGTCGAACCCAGAGCAATCCCTCTTAGGGGAACTAGACCACTTTGGGTCCATCTCTGGCCTAAAAATCAATAGGCACAAATCTGAAATCCTAAACCTGATGGTGGACCCCGTAAGGATGGATGACTTCAACATTTCATGGTGGGGCAGACTGACGGTTATCAAAATGTCGGTCCTACCAAGGCGCCTTTATTATTTTTAAACACTCCCGATAAAAATACCAAGGACATTCTTTAGGATACTCAATAAACTGGTCTCCAACTTCATATGGCAGCACAGAACACTGAGAGTGGCGATGGAAACCCTAACAGCGCAAAAGACCCGAAGGTGGACTTACACTCCCCCACTTCAGAAGATATTATGAAGCAGCGCAGCTGCGAGTCATAAAAGAATGGGTCGGCCATCCCCACCAACATGTTTGAGCAAAACAAGATTTTTTTTAAAAAACCTTTATTTTTGCTTTTTATGCATAAACAAACAAACATAACAATTGTTAACCAAAAGAAGGTTGCCATTCAACACCACACCGCTGACAGGCCGATGAGACAGAGTCTTGGTAGCGGTGAGGATTGCTCGGCGTGAGGTACGTCTGCTGAAGAAAATTGAAATGGATCAGTTTTAGTCTCGAGTTCAGCGCAACCTTTTGGGTCTGCCTCTGGATGTATGACCAGTCAGCTTCATCTATTCTGCAGGCTAGGGACTTTTCCCATCTCACTTTAGGGGTTTGTGGTTGGTTTATTGTTGCGTGTAACTCTTTGTAGATGGATGAGACTAGTTTACCCTCACTGCTTGCTTGAATAACCTCATGCAAAAGCCACCACGTGGGTGGACGTGCCGGAAACATTGAGGACTGCTTTCTGAAGGCGTGACGAAGTCTGAAGTATACAAAGATATCCAGTGCTGTGACTATTCAGCAGTCTTTAACTTGTTGGAGCGTCATAAAGCTGTCGTCAACAAACCAATCATCTATTGTGGTTATTTGGAGTTTGCTCATTAGGTGGTGGTACACTATTTGGGTGGTTATCGGCAGTCCCGGATTAAACTTCGCCAGCACGAGTGGGGAGTATCTGCATGTGATGCCTTACATTTGTGCTATCCTTTTCCAAATCTCAAAGGTGATCAGCATTATGTTCATGGTGTCGGTGGGACCGGCTGATATCTGAGGATCACGGCTCTCAAAAGATTGGGAGTGGCAAGGGCCATTTCTATCTGGACGTGCGGTCTGATAAATTGTGTCATTTACCAATAACTCAGAAACTGTGCTTGCGCAGCCAATAATAGCGTTTCAGGTCTGGTAAGGCCAGCCCTACTTTTGCAATGGGTTGAATCAGCGTGGCATACGCCAGTCTTGCCGGCTTGCCCGCCCAGATCAAGTCGAGGACGAGTGCCCGCAGCTGCTGAAAGAAATGGTGTGGTAGTAGCAGTGGAATGTTCACGAATAGATACAACAGTTTTGGAAGGCTCAACATCTTGACGATGGAGACAGGCCGCCAGAGTGTTAACGGTAAGTGCTTCCACCGGGTATTCTTCTCTGAGATTGATGCAACGACTCTGCCGTAATTGTCGCAAAGGATCTCGGCTCGGTCTCTGGACAGCATGATTCCTAGGTACCTGACGTCGGATTTGTCCCATCGAATCTGAAAATCATCAGTGAATTCTATTGTGTTGGTAGTTAGTGGGAAAAACACTGATTTGCTGTTTATTTTGAGGCATGGGAAGGCTCTGAACTTGTGGACTTCGCGCATTATTGGATTGAGATTGGTCTCTGGGTCACTAAGAAGCAGGGTCACGTCGTCTGCGTAGAGGGAAAGTATCAGTTTCTGTGGTCCGATGGTGATCCCTCTATCTATGAATTTGCTCCTGAGGTTGGCTGCGAGGGGTTTCATCACCAGGGCGAACAATAGGGCCGACAGACGGCAGCCCTGCCAGGTGCCTCTGTTCAATTCTATGGGGGCTGATTTTGTGGTCCCTAGAGTAATATGAGTCCTGGGGTGCTGGTGTAGGAGCACCACCAGCATTATAAAGAAAGCGATGAGGCCCATTTTGCACAGGACGGTGAAAAGGAAGGGCCATTCAACAAAGTTGAATGCCTTTTCTGCGTCTAGAAGAACTGCAATGGCCTGTCTCGATCTAGAGCTTCCATGATGCCGAAGAGTTGCCAAATTCCGAAGGTTGTGTTCAGGCCAGGAATGAAGCCAGCTTGGTCCGCCAGCACCAGTCCCAGCATCAAGGGAAGGAGTCTGTTGGTCAGGAGTTTGGCCAGAATTTTGTTGTCCATATTAATCAATGAGATTGGCCTGTAGGAGGTGCAGTCTTCCAGGGGCTTTCCTGGCTTATGCAGAAGAATGATATTGGCTTCTCTCAGTGTGGGGGGCAATTGCCCAACGGCTGCTGCCTCATTGAAGACTGACAGGAGAAGAGGGGCAAGCGAGAGTCCCATTGCCTTATAGAACTCACCTGTAAGGCCATCAGGGCCTGGTGCCTTTGAACCTGGTAGCTCTTTTATAAAATTTTGGATTTCTTCAGTGGTGATTTCTTTGTTAAGGTGCTCTCTCATCCCATCCGAGATCCAAGACAGCTCGGTATCGTCTAGGTATTCCCAGAGCACCGCTGTGGTACCTGTGGATCTAGCGTTGTACAGCTCCTGATAGAAGCTTCTAAAGGCTTCAACAATTTCCCTTTCCGTGTGGACCAGAGTGCCTAGGTGATTGCGGACACAATCAATAGTCGGTGGCTTTCTGTCCGCCGCAAGAATTCTGGCCAGGAGGGCACCCGGTTTCTGTCTCTCACCATACTGGCGTATCATATGGCGTCTCGGTAAGTAGCGACTCTCCCGTTCTTCGTTATTGTCTTTAAGACAGCGAGTTCCTTGGCGATAGAGATCCCACACGTGTAGAACTTCAGGGTTTCCCAGAGGAGACCGGTGGATGGGGCAGACTTCTTGTTTGCTGTTAGGAAGAGCGAGATTTCTTCTGACAGCTCCTGGGCAAACACTGTGTCTTGAAGGGCTCCTGACTTGAATTGCCAAGAGTGGCTGCCGTCTACCGGGTTGGCGTCCAGGATAACTGGGGAGTGGTCGGAAAGCGTCCTGGGTAGGATCTCACATTCGCCCCACTGTAGTAGTCCAGATCTTGTGATGCGACAGCAGTCATAAACTCCTCTACAAGTAAGGATTGACACAAAACCTAACTTCCTAGAGCTACTACACTGTGTGTGTTCCTAAAGAAGTGATCATATATTTGCCGCCTCCTGACGAATGTTCACCATCAATCGCAACAGAACTGAAACAAGTTGAGCTGAATATCCAAGCCAGATAGCTTATACAATATAAGTGTTAATTATAACAACACAGAGACAATAACACGTCAGTTTAGAACATAAATTGCATATGTCTGAAGTACCATTTATATCAACTATCAAAGTGGATTAGATGTTTGCTAAAATACAGTCACCCTCTTTAGATTTCTATTTAAGTGTTTTAGATTTCTTCACCCTGGATTCTTTTACGTATATGGAGATTTTAAAAGTTCTGGATTTAATAAATGTATACTTGTTTGATTAATTAATTGTCTGCAAACTTGACTGCTCACCATTACAGGCTGTGATTTCTCGAACCCCTATCTTCTATATATGGTACCTTATACGGGAAGGGAGTTAAGTGCTTGTTTGAGTTTCACTCCAACATAGCAACCCGGATTTCCCTTTATTTATCTATATTAAGGACATACACATCATGCAAATAAATGGGTCCAGCAGGGTGCTGTGGGCAAAGGTGTCAATGACGACTGAGAGGCCAGGTTAAACCAAAACAGAGCAACCATTATTTTGTGCAGCACCAGCATAAGGCTTGGGAGGGTTAAACCCCTCCCACTTTGAATCAGTAGCCATCACTCTGCTGTGACACCCAGCCTGGAGCACCAATGGCAAGAGCCTATCAAATTTCCAAATACATGTTAAGCCTTCCTTTGGCCCATTATGTGCATCTTTCACCCCAACTCATAGGCTAATTTCAAAAGGAGATGCTAGACATAGGTATGGACCATGTAAAAGCGGAGTCTAGGATCTCCTTTTGAAATTAGCCTGTGAGTTGGGGTGAGAGATGCACATAATGGGCACACTTGGGCGAGGGGCATATGTACTTACTTTTAAATGGAGAGCAGTGTATTTTCTTGCTTTTAAGCAATCGTTAACAGGACAGCAGAGGCATCAAATGTGTAGAGGACAAAATCCTGCCCAGGCAATATCAATAGACCTTCTATGATGAAGTCTTAACTGCTGTAGAGGCACAGCTTGCCTTTTTGATCATTCCACATTGTTTTAGCCTCTGCCTTTCAGAAAATACCCCTGGAAACGCTTACACATGCATCACACACGTATATGATACCAAACTGATCCAAGGATACCAAGCAGATCCAAGGAAATGCATTATACAGTTTAGAGGTGTCTCCTGTGTGGTGAAGCATTAGTTGCTAAAATGCTCCTAGAAGAATAAACACCTGTGGCGCAGAAGGAAAAGAAAAGGAGGTGTTGGGCGAGCACAGGGTGCATAATGGTGTGAGCAGTTCTATAGCTCACTGGCTAGTGCACTGCCCATTGTTTACATTCTGTGTTGTTTGCTTCTTTCCTGTTTTTCATCATGCAGCAGCATTGGGCAATCCACGCCACCCAAATGTGTTGGCCAACAACTGTTATAATCCCTCACCATTGACTATGCTGGCTTGGGCTGATTAGAGTGGTAGGCCAAAATATCTGGAGGTCTTCCAGTTCCCCAACGTTTGTAATAAGGTGCCTATCATTCTGCCTTCTATTGCCATTTGTGTAGCACAGAGAATAATGAGGGGCTATCAGTGGGGCATGGTCAAGCTAAGAACAAGTACAGTAACAGGACACAAAGTAAAAGCTTTAGCAATATAAGAAAGCTTAGTGACAATTTCACTGCTGCAAAGACCTCTTTCATACCATGAAACTGTATTCTTTAAAATTGCTGTATGCCATAAGTGCCCTCACATGCATCATAGTATAATTAAGGACCCTTCAGTACATTTCAGCAGCAGCATGTTACATCTGTCCTAGGGTATGCCCAGAAGCAGATCCCGTGCCTGCTGGTCCTGGAGTCCCATGCTACTCCTCACTAATGAGGCCCACAAAGGCCGAAACATGTCTGGGGATGCTTGGGGTCTCATGCAGCAAGGATGGGAACAAGCAGTTCGGGCTGGACTGCTCCATTTGGGGTGGGGCAAAGCTTGATTTGCATATCGTCTTTCTTTCCCCTTTTCTAATGGCTTGGCAGGCAAAGAACGATGGTCTGGAGGGTTGTGCAGGGCAATGGCGGAGGTTAAGACTAATTCTAAACCTTCCAGCCATCACCCCTTTTGTTTTGCAATGGACACCTGTCCCATTTACCATATAGCTGTACTGACCCTAACAACCTTTACTCACTTCCTAAGTCCTTGAGCATTACTATTGGAATCAGTATGAGTTATGTGATAATGCATACAATAATTACCATTCCCACAGGTCTGAATCTGACACTCACAACCAAATTAGGGGTTTATTCCCTAACATTCGGTAACAGTAAGGATCACATGAAATAAAAACAGGAAACCACACATATAGGCCCTCATTACGACCCTGGCGGAAATCGAAAAACGATGGCGGAAATGCAATACCGCCATCGAATAGCGCTCGGTGCGACTATGACCCGTCACCGCAAAGTACGATGCCATTAGCGACACCGTAGTGAACGCCAACGCTAACTGCACCAAGCACGCGCGCGCGCGCCATGCCAAACCGCAAACACCACCATGGTGCAACGGTACGCCAATTCCGACCCTAGCGGACATGTACCTAACGCCATCAGGCATGGCGGAATGGACCATACCGCCATGGCGAGAAGTACGGCATCGCGAATCAACCGTAAACGGCCCCACTGAGTGCCTGTACACCACTCCCTGCCCACAAAGTACAACTCCCCGTAGGTGCAATGAAGCCACAATGCAACCATTGAAATGTACAAGTCACCCATGCATGCCAACGAACAAAAGAAACACAGCAGGGGCCAATGGGAGCTGCAGGGCACAGATGGCACGAATACACAAGCCATCCCAATGGACATGACCACAGTCCCCCACCAAGAAACGCACGCAAACACAGGCACCTGTGACCAGCAATATACCGAAAACCACATCATCCAACCAGTCCACCTGGCTGACCGGCATCTGTTACACAAAACCCAATCCCCCGCCCCTGAGCATGACAACATTCAAACTGGCATATTGGCAGCCCCCATCCCTGACCTCACTGGGCTTCGTAGGCAAACGCGCACAGCACAGTACCACGCAACTAAACCCCGAAGCTGGAACCCAATGCAGATCTCCTCACAATACATCGCCCCCCAAATAGGCATATGCCACATCACTTGCAAAGAAAAACGCTACACGGGCCAAATCAGAATAGACATTTATGCACATCAAAATCACCAAGCACATACAGCCATCAGGCCATGAAATCCAAAACACCAACCACCATTGTGGGCTGCTACCGCAAGAAACGACCAGCCACTACCTGTGTGTCGCCCTGTTCCCCCATGGTACACAGAGCCACATTCACGTACGAAAAGGCAACATGGAAGCGCACACAACCGCAGGGCCGTCCCAATGGGGAGGCACTAGTCCAGCTGAAAGGCCGAAATGTTGCTCCGAGCCACCAGTACTGCGTAAGGGCATGTGGGCCATTGGCGATCGTCCCATAAGATCGTAATGCTGCTCCACTGATTAACACGAAGCAGCAGGTGTCGGGAGTAAAATCCATCTGCAGGAGTGGCATACAGATGGCAGTGGCAAAAGGGGAGGAGATACCTGTCAACAAAAAGAAAAGAAAAAGAACAGAATGGCCATCAGAACTACATAACAACAACTCACTTCAATGATCACACGAAATCCACAGCCATATGCATGCTAGCCCACTCCAAAGGAACATCACCACCCCAAAACCACCTGCGACTCACAACCATCTATATCGAGGTGCAAACACCATCACAAACGAGTGTCTGAGGGCGCCTCGAGACAGGGAGGGCTCAACAAGGCCAGATGGACGATGGTCCCACTATGGCAGCCCTGCATCACATAGCGTAGGGGAGGCGGATAGGTCCCAAGAAGCCCTGTACATGGCAAACTCTGTACCAAATCACCTGCCCATGCATCCATCCATCATTCCCTCATCCCGGGATCAAAATGCCTGAATAATTACTCACATGACATTAGAAACATCCATTGAGTCTGTGCGTTATGCAGCCTGCTAAATCCACAGTGCCCCAGCCCGTAATTCCAGTGTTGTGAAGTAACATGTATTTGGGAACGGACGGCCTCATCGCCCACGTAGCTATTGCACATCCCAAACTATTCATATCAATCATTGCTCCCTCGCCATGGGCCCTGTCTCAAGGACATAGAACAATAGAACGTTACATTTGCAGTCAGACCTGTGGGCATCTCCTCGCCGCTAGCTGGAAACCGAAAGCGCCGCCCTTCGAATTCCTCATTTGCAACATCACGTCGAAAAGGCATCTGTGGCCGTTTGAAATCACTAATTATCCCATCGAGTGCGGCTGTGTGTGAAAATGGCAACTGCCTTCACCCACGAATGGGACGCCCCGCCCGTCGTTGCAACTCGGTACAGTGATGCATGAGGGCCCACCGTTAACCGAGTACTACGTCCCACTGACCCCTCACAAGTCTGTTCGCGACTGCACAGATAGTACGTGAAACAATGGGACCACAGCAGAATGAACATATCAACCAATCTTACACGGCCATCGGGTACAAATACATGATTGCAATAGCAAGATGCCATTCCCCGAATTGCAGCGTTGTGCGCGGGACGTGCTCGGCCAAAGGGGAGAGCAGTTTGCACAGGTGGAATTAATCACCACAGGTGGAGGCCATACAGCCTGAAAACACATAAATTGCACAGCCAGTCCCCTCCCACAACCACACCGAAATGCTACCGGCAGGACTCGCGATGTTGGCCCTGGGGGACCTGATAGCACTGCAAGTGCTCCGACTCCAAGAAGTAGACGAACACCAACTACAACCAGCCGCACGGAGGAGACGCAGGAGGAGGAGGAGGCCAAGGCAGGGCCAGCAAGGCCCACCAGCACAGCCACTACCACCACGCAGGCAGCCCGCAATCCCACGCCTCCGAGCACATCCGTTCAACCTCACTGATGAGCAGATCCACACCCTCTACCGTCTGGACCGGGACACCATAGCCGCCATTGTGGACATGACACAGGCTGACCTTGTCAGCATGATAGACAGCCCAACCGCCATCCCACCCCTACTGAAGGTGGTGTCTGTACTCCACTTCCTGGCCACAGGCACCTACCAGCACACAGTCGGACAGTTGCATGGCATTTCTCAGCCACTGTTCTCACGGACACTATTGCTAGTGCTCGATGCCCTCCTGAAGCACGCAGACGACTACATCTCTCTACCACGCTCGGAGCTGGAAATAACCAACACAAAAGTGGGATTCCATGCACTTGCCGGCATACCGGGTTGCATTGGTGCCATCGACTGCACCCATGTTGAATTGGTCGTCCCACATGCCATGGAGGCCCAGTACCGCAACCGAAAACAATTTCATTCCCTGAATGTACAGATGGTGTGTGACTCCAACAGGATCATTACACATTGTTGTGCCCGATTCCCTGGATCAACCCATGATTCTATGGTCTTGAGGAACTCGACAATACCACGCTACATGGAACGACACGCAGGGAACAGATCCTGGCTACTCGGTGAGTCTCATTACATGCATGATGATGTGGGGTATGTGATTTGTCAATGACCTGCCAGGAAGGGGGGGGGGGGTGTGCGTACGTATCAATGGCATTCCACATCATACGTTTCTCGTCCACATACAGGTGATGCTGGATATCCACTGAAGAGATGGCTCCTCACACCAGTCCGGAACCCACGGGACCAGCATGAGGAGGACTACAACCATGCCCACTCACGTACCCGTGTAGTCATTGAACAGGCATTCGGCCTACTGAAGGGTCGTTTCCGCTGCCTCAGCAGGTCTGGCGGGGCACTCCTGTACCGCCATGAGAAGGTTGCAAAGATGGTGATGGCATGTGTCATGCTCCACAACATGTGCGTACGTAGAAATGTGCCCATGCCCCCTGACGCAGAACTGCAAGCACCTGAAGATGGTCATGATGAGGGTGGGGATGTGGCAGCACCTCATGGAGTCTGCGAGGCACCGGAGGGCCGTGACATTCGTCAGCATCTCATTGATGTATGCTTCTAGCACTCACGCCTGGTGGCTGATGCATGGACACGGGACTCGTGGCACTGCGTGTGTCTGGGACATGCACAATATGGACTGTACGCCTATGATGGCCTAGTACACAAAGATCAATGTCCACACTTCTCATTGGTTGATCGTGCACTTTTTATGGCATATGTGATATCATGTTGAACACCCTATCGACCCGCCACCCAAGTGAGCCCAACACACCCCCTCCACCCTCCTACCTCCCCCCCGAACACCAGTGTCCAAAGATGCTCATTGTCAGTGGGCTGTCGCTATTGCATGCCCCCTCTGCGGGTATCAGGGGCACCCCTGCCTGTGGAGCGCAGGTTCCTTCCAGATCTACGTTGGGGGCTGCCCTGGACGGAACTTGCAACGGATGATGTGTCTGCCTGCTCACGTCCATGCATGTCCCTAAGGGTTTGCGAGAGCTCAGTGAGCACACGGCGCACTGCGGCAAGTTCGGCACATACGTCTTTGGACGTCGCATGCAGTTCCCCCCTCAGGCTCTCGGTGCTACTCTCCATTTGGACTCTCAGGCTCTCGGTGCTACTCTCCATTTGAACTCTCAGGCTCTCGGTGCTACTCTCAATTTGTGCCCTTAGCGTCTCTGTACCTCTCTCCATTTCTGCCCTAAGTGTCTCTGTTGATGTTTCTATGTCTGCCTTGGTGCCCCCACATTCATCGGCATGGCCCTTGAGGAGTGTGGCCATTTGCTGCTGTTGGACGATTAACTTGTCGAGGGACTGTTGCCTCTGCTGGGCCATGGCCATTTGCGGTGGTGTCACAGAGGGGCTGTTGTCCTCATGTTGCCTTGCCACAGGGCTTGTGGGGGATGGCCAGTCGTCGTCTTGTGGGTGCCCCTGCGTGGTATCCTCATGTTGTACGGGAGGGGACAGACAGGGGGATTGGGACAGGTCATGGATGGATCTGACCTCGACATCCCCGTCTTCTGTGTCGGAGCATGCTGCCATCAATGGGGTGTCACCTATGGTGCTGCTGCCACCAGAGGCAGTGCCTTCTGTGGCATCCGTTGGGGGGACCTGTGGTGGTGGTGTTGTGGGCATGCTGGCTGCTGGGGTGCCTGTTGATGTTCCCTCCTCTGTGCTGCCACCTGATTTGTGCTGCTGCCGTGTCTTGATGCGTGCAGCTGAGGTGGAGGGTCTCTGGCCGTTGGTCTTGGCCCTCTTTGCAGGTGTGCTGGTAGGGGTGTCCTGTAGCTCGTCGTTTGGATCGGACCCTGTGGTGGAGTAAAGGAGGGCGAGGGTTATTGATGGGTCAGTGGGAATTGGAATGGCATTGTATCACATGCATTGGGGTGGTGCCTGAGGGTGATTTGGGTCGGGGTCTTGGGGGTGGTTTCATTTGTGTGTGGAGTGAGGGTGCAGTTGTTTGGCAGCCTGCAGTTAGGGTGTGCCTGCTGCACGTGTAGTGCGTGTTTTAGGGGTTTTTAATTAATTATGTATTTATTGTGGGTTTTAACGTGCGCTATCAGGCCGATGTGTGTGGACGTTCTCCTGGACATGTGTTTCTGTTGCACTATGTGGACACATGGTACTTCACATGGATGGACTTTGTGGATTTGGCATTGTTTTATCTGGGCCACCTACCTGAATCTTCGGATGTCTGCACTCCTTTCTCCATCCCTCCGACTCCCTCTATGCTCTCCATTCCGATGGTGGAGGCACAGATTTCTTCCCAGGGGGTCAACTTGATGGGTGATTCAGGACCTCCCCCGGTGGCTGTGGCAATGTTGCGGTTGGCAGAGAGTATGCTGCGGACGCGTATCCGCAGGTCGTCCCATCGCTTGCGGCATTGCTGTGGGGTGCGGGGTGCGGTCCCCACCGCACTTACCCGCTGTGCCACCAGAGCCCATATGGCCTTCTTGTTTGCAAGTGCCGTCCTGGTCATTTGCGTGGAGAAGACGACGGCAGCATTCTCCTGGAGGGTCTCTGTTAGCACGGTGAGTTCCTCACGGGAGAAGTGGACCTGCCGCTTGCGGTCGCACGCTTTCTTCGCTGCTTTTCCCATTATTCTTGGTTTCGCTAGGGTGGTTGGCGGGTTGGGGTGTGTTTCGGGGTAGTGATTTTAGTGGTTGTGTGGTTTTAGTGTATTTATAGGTGTACGCCGGGATGTTTCCCGTTCCGGGCCCATGTTTTAGCTTCCGTTTCCGTATATTTCCGGCCACCGTACTTTCCGGTAGGCGCACACTGCGGTGACCGCTAAGAGGGGTGGCGGTATTGCACCTAGGGCGCCGTACGGCGGCGGTGTGGGCCGTTTCGGGGTCATTTCCGCCATCGCGGACTTTGCACTTCCGCCATGCCGTGGTGCTCGTGCCCGATGGGTCGGAATGGGCCGCACTTTGCTCCTTCGTGCAATGGCGGAAACGCTATTTACGCTGTGGCGCTCCGGTCAGTCGCTTTCCGCCAGGGTCGTAATGAGGGCCATAGTGTTAACTGGGAAACAGTCACTTCATTAGCTAGTACTGTTAGGCGGTAACGCAAATGCCACAAATGCGCTGTATAACAGCACAGTGTGTTGTGGCAGGTCAGAAGAAGGCACGTACTCTGATTGTTCATTTTCACTGATGGCTTTATTAACTAAAAGGAACAAACACCTATCTGTCCCTGTACTAAGGCTTTTCCCAGGCTAACAGAACTAACTAAGGTGCTCGTCAGTCATCAGTGAGAGTCCAAATCAGAAACTGTCCACTGTCCAAAGTAATCTGTTCTAAACCTACCACTATTATAACACCAGACATCATGAGAATGACCCCCTTCCCCTGCAAGCTGGTTCTTTGCCAAATTCAGTTCAATAAGGTATTCTTAAGTATTTCCGAGCAGCTACTTTTGTTAAGTGACACAGTTCTGATACTGAGTTCTTTAAATGTATAATCCTCTCTCGTTTTGGATTACTCTTTGATCCTTCTGATCCTCTTCTTGTATTCTTTTATTTGTATTTATCCTGTTCCTTTCACAGGGTAATTTTATCCAACACTTAAAACTTCCCACTTCACCCCCTGCGTTATTAATCTTTGTTTCACAGTCTTTGGTTTCACTTTGGGTTTGACTCTTATTCTTTGTTTCAATAGGTTCTTCTGCCTTTTCCCTCTCACTGGGTTTTCTATTGTGTAATCTCTTGGTGCTTCCTCCTTGGCTTCATGGAGAGTAAACCATCCAGAAAGGCATATACTTTACATCGATTGGAATAAATATGAGCATTCCAGCGATTCTTCTCTTGCTCTTCAGTCAATGCCAATATCTTAGTACTGGGACAGGTATGGGCGGTCCAGTATGATTTTCTTTCTCTTCATTCAATGCCAATCTCTTATAACTGGGACGGGTATTAGCGTTCCAGTAGTGATTCTCTCTCTCTCTCGATTCAATGCCAATATCTTAGGACTGGGACGAGTATGAGCATTGCAGTAATTATTCTCTCTCTCTCCAGTCAATGCCAATATCCTAGGATGAGTATGAATATTCCAGTAATAATTTTCTTTCTCTTCATTCAATACCACTTTCGTATGACTAGCATGAATATGTGTGTTTGAGAAATGATTCTCTTTTTTTTTCATTCAATACCAGTTTCTTATAACTGGGACGAGCATGATCACGCCATTAATGATTTCTAGTCCCCCTCCCGGGTCACCCACCTTCCCTGTTACCTGTGGTGTACCGGGATAGTGTCATCAGGGTTCTCCCCTGGTTGGGATGTTCTTGTTCACTTGTCAGGTCGGCCTCTTGTAGTCTGTGTGGTTTCACATACAAACTTCCCAGTTTCAGTTCAAAGGTGGTGGCATCGGCGTAGTTACAGACCTACGGGTCCACCTCTGCTGCTTTTCGGTCGCGCCACCACTTAGCTCTTGTCCGTGATGAGGACGCCTTGTGTCCATCTCCGTTTCTCTCCATTCCTTCTCTTCTTGACACTGTCTCCTTTTCAGCAGAGGACGCTTCCCGTCCTCTCTTCCTTCAGCGCGCACCTCCGACCAAACTAATAACTCGCAGGCTCTCTCTGCTCCTTAACAGTATCCACCTCTTTCCTGTATTGCGCTGTTGTGGGCCTTCCCCAATGCAATCCCAAAGTCCTTTCTCTCTGTTTGGTTTGGGCTCTGCATTCCTTCAGATATGTTTCTGCTTGTCTCAGTATAATGTAGTCTTTCCTTTAAAGGGATAGCCTGCATTTCCTGCTGACAATGACATATTTTGGTATGCTCTTCATACTTTTCTCTACTACATGTTTTTAGAAGTGTTGAACAGGAGTCTGTGTCACAAAAGGGGAAGTCTCTCCCGGTGAGGTCCCGCTTGTCTCTACAGCTAGGGACGGGTATTGCAAAGCAGGCTCACCTCTCTAACCTCACAGGGAAAGGCTCCCCCTGAGGAGAAGTGACAGTTTCCTGTGATTCGTCACAGTTGCCACTACGGAAAATACAATCCATTGAGAATCAACCACATAGAAGTGATATCTACCAAAAACGAGTCAGAAAAATGACGCTGGAAACTACAACTGGCTTAGAAGACGACAGGTGGTAACAGAAGGGGCAAAAACTTGGGGTTTCAGAGCAGCAGTGCACTGTCTTGCCAAATTAATTCATGAAGGAGGTGCCACCTAATGGGCAAAGCCTCCATCCACAAGCTCTGGGTCAGGGTGCATGAGTGCAACTGAGTCATTTTACTGAAAATGTAGGCTTGGGACATAACATCTGAAGGAAATGGACGGGGCACAGGAAGGGCAGAGTGAAAAAAGTGGCAGGGTGAGGGAGGAGAATGACCCTGCAGCAAAGTTTGGAATAAAGTGGGTAAAGCAAACACTGTGTTAATTGGCAAAGCAGCGCATTTTTAAATCAATGATAAGGGAGGCACTTCAAGACTGACACACACCAAATTAAAACATGTCCGGTAAAGTGTATTATAAAGCTGTAAGCAAGAACGCTCAGTAAACTAACCCTTCACTAACTGTATCTGTGGTTATCCTGTAGGACAAAGGTCCCGATCATGACAGGGCAGACTCAGCTCTTCATTTTTCTGTGACTGATAAACTGACCACGATTAAAGTGGGTATTACTACAATGTTTAGAAGCAGGAATAATCTGTCATGAAGTGCTGTATCCAAATTTTTGGTTGTAAACGTAGCAATACATTTACTGCAATTTGCGGAGAATAAGCCCTCTTTAGCCAGGGGCATCTTGTCCTCACATGATGTCTATATAATATAATGAAGCTCAGTCGCATATACGCTTGCAACATTTCTTGACATTCTTCTAAAGTCTAAAGTAAATTATTTTAAGGTCTTGCAGATGGGACCTCACAGCACTCGTCCAGAATATTTGCGGAAACACTTGGGCCCATCAAAGACTCCCCACAGCAAGAACGGAAGACCCAGCCATGGGGCAAAGTAGACTGTCTTTATTACCCAACACAGACAGGGAATCATACAGGAAAACAATTCACCAGCATCACTCAGCTTCTGAGCCTGTATCCCATGTTTTTATGCACTTTTTATGCACAAGTGATGTCACAAAATCAGGTCCCCAAAAACCTACAGGGTGTCCTCATTAATCAGTTTGGGCTAACGGCATATAGTGATTCTATAGGTTAGTGATTCTACTGGCTTCTCATATCAGGTGGCCCCGCCTGAGACGTCCCCTAACTGTAGCAAACATTACTATTGCAGGGTCGCAGGAAGACCATTGGACCGTGCAACATTTTATACCACCTCACAAATGGAGCTTCTGGATTGTCCAGAGGGGGTCCTCCCTGGCCTGGGACCCTTTCTGGTCACAGAGCTCAGTGTACCTTTTCAATGCGATGGGAAGGAATATGAAGGGCTGTGTGTTCCATATTGTTGCCACTGGTCTGATCACCTAGCCTGGGAGAGTGCCTGCAGGTTGCAGTTTTGGTGGGCAACACTTATATCATTCCCCTCTGACTCGCTGGGAACAGCTCCTCTTCCCACCATGAGCAAATGAGCATTGTCATGCTCTGCTGGGTCACGTGTGAATGGACTGCAAAACAAAGTGCTTTTGTCTGCAATTATGAGAATTTTATTCTGACTTCTTTCAGGTGGCTTGCTGCCTCAGGAACCTGAAATGTTCCACCCGCCCTTGTCCTTGGCTGTGAACACCAGCTCTGTGCCTCGTGCTGCAGGGATCATCTCTCCTTTTCCATGTATCTGAGGCCTGTATTTCCAACCTAATTCACTTCAGTCATCCTGAAGGTTCCCTATGTGTCATCATAGCTTCTTATGGTTAGCTGCAATAAAGCATATGCAAGCTTGGTCCACGTATATTCTGTGTCTTGCTGTTTCGCTTTGGCGAAAGAAACTACAGGTTCTTAGCATTATGTAAATGAATTTGTCCTCTAACTACAGGAGTTATAAGCATGACTTTTCTTGTCTACACACACAATAAACTAGTGCATGTTTGTCTAGCTTTATGCATGGATGCATATTTGCTTGATGTCTAACGCGGCTATGTCGTGATGTCTCTAGTAATGTCATTGAAGCATGGATTTCTTGTCAGTCGACTTGATCCATTGATGAGACCACTTTCTCCTCAAAACCATCAACTGGATACGGTTTGAATGGCTGCCTGAGACAATGGGCCTCATTACAAGTTAGCCGGTCCGGAAACAACAGTGGCGGTAAATCCGCCACCACCGTTGTTTCTGGACCGGCTGATTACGAGTCCTGCAGGCGTGAGGTGTCACTCCCGCCAGGTCTGACCTGCCGGTATTAACACCACCCGCCTGCAGACAGACATGGAAACACCGGCTCTGTCATAGACGGAACCAGTGTTTCCTTGGTCCCCATCCCCATGGAGTCCTATGTGACTCCATGGGGATGGGGATTTACAGAATTCCGCCTCCAGAATTACTAGGTCACCGGGTTGTAATGCTCCGGTGATTCTGGCAATCACGGAGGCAGAATGGTATTACCGGTCTGGCGGCAGCCTGCTGTTATTTTCAGCACAGCTACCGCCGGACTCGTAATAAGGCCAAATATCTCTTGTCATATCTGTCATACATTGGTGCAGTCGGTGAATGGGCAAACAGGGAGTAACACCTTTCATTTTTCATCCTGCGAGTCGACAGTCGCATAGGACACATAAGGGACATTCCCAGGACCCTCTATTCAATGCCCCCTCTGGTTGACTTATTGACTCCACCTCCAACCTTATTCAGCTTCAGATTCGGGAGCCAGATCTTTGTCACTCCCCCTAGGTGTCCATAGAATCTTGCATGATCATCCAAACTCCCAGTCACGTAACTGCATTCCTCTCCAGGGTTGCACCTAACCCATTTTCCACAATAGTCTTTGGTGTCATAGGGATACTCGAACAATACACCAGCCGCAAACAGAGGACAGTCTGTTATCTGGTCCCTCAGTGTATCTCAAGCTTTTATTATCTTGTCGTCGTCTGCTTCCAAATCTACTAGAACTTTCATACCTATACGTTGTTCAGTCATCTTTCGACATTGTGTGATGCATATTCTGATAAGACAGAAAGTCAATAATACTAACACTAGTGCTGCTGCTAACACCTTCAGTCCTTTGGCCATCCATGTTGGTACCCATGAGAAGATATATGACTGCCAAACTTTATCTTTTCCTGCAGCATTCATCTCTGCCTCCATTGTGCCATGCACCTCTGATAATCTGGTAATCGTCCCAGTGAGTGTGCAGTTGTCTTTTTCATTTGCTGGAACGAATGTAGAGCAAGACGACGCGATCTTGGTGCAAACTCCTTCTTCCATTATTGTTAGTAAATCTAAAACATATCTATTCTGTAGAGCCATTAAGCTCACTGCGCAGAGCTCTTCTTTGAATGCGTTGAACCCCTTGACGGTCGAATTTATCATCTGAATCTGCTCCCACCTCGTAATCTGGAGCCATTTTGCATTTGTGCAGGCCTGCACTGCTGGAACGATGGATGCAAAGAATATTTCTGTCCTGCTGAACAGTCTATGCTCTGGCGGTATTGCATCGAGGGGATCTTCAATATTTTATGATGCATAGTTTCCCCTCTTTACTCTGGTCAGCTCTACATATCTCTTCTTTCTCTTGCTAGAGTCCATCTTGGTGAATCCATCTACTTTGTCCTTCTAGGGTGCTACTAGTGCTGGTGTGTTCAGATGCACCAGTGAGCACGTCCCTCCCCAGTTGGGTGGTAATTTCATGTATGCTTTTGATCCGCAGGCCCATTTGGGATCCATTAAAACTGCTGTTCCAACCTTCATACCTGGAACTTTTACTGTCGGCTTACATTCCTTGTTTTCTCCAACCTTCACTGGACCATCATTCTGGAAGCATTATACTGCTACTTTGATTGGTATTATGGGCATTCAAAACTGGTCTGAAACAAGGGTGTCCACTAGCCCCAGAACTCTATAACTTGTTCACATCAGACATTAGGGATGCTTTCGTTCTTACACGTTGCTTTCCTCCAAAGATTGCGGGGAAACCAATATGGAGACTGTTATATGCAGATGATATCGTCCTGATAGACCAGACGCAAATAGGTCTGCAACGACAGCTGACAGCCTTACAGACATATGTGGACACAAATGACTTGATGATTAATCCAGAAAAATCAAGGATTATGAGGCTGCGTCCTGGAGGAAAGAAAAGTAAAAACAGTAAGATTGGCTGGTCACTAAAAGGCAAGAAAATTTTGGAAGTTACCTCCTTTACATATTTAGGAGTTTGCATCAACAACACGAAAAGCGAAGCTCCAAGAATTGAGGGGCTAAAACAGAAAGCAGTCAATCTGGCTTCACAAGGGAAAATCCTGCTTAGGAGATACTGTAGATTTACCTTAACTCCTTTGGTAAACTTTTATAGGATGAAAGTAGTGCCCATATTGTCCTATGGAGCAGAAACACCAACAGCCTTACCAGCACAAACATGGTCAGTCCTGGATGGCCTATTCTGGCGGAAAGTGCTACAACTCCCCAAATGAGTCCCGATACAGCTGATAAGGAGAGAGTTGGCCTTAACTTCGCTGAAAGCCATGGTGGACTGGAAAACAATGAGCTTTTACCGTAAATGCTTGGAGGAAGATGCAACTGGGGGCTTCAGCGTGCTGAACAAAGCTCTAAAATAACAAACAGATGCAGTACTATCGGAATGGCAAGGAACCTGTCAAGTAATACTAGTAAGTCGAAATGAATCAGAGGACGACATACTGAAAAATCCAGACAAAACAAAAAAGAAATTGTACATGGTGAACTGGATAGAAACCCAGCAGCACAACTGGAAATACAAAGGCTATGAAGACTTTTGGTCGCAGCCACTAAAGCTGAATCAGATACTGAGATATTTGAACTTGTTTCCGGACTGGTATTTTCAGTCACTCGTTCTGAGATTTAGACTTAACGTACTGCCAACCGGAGAAATACTCCAAAGAAGAAATATCATCAATAGAGATTTGGGGTGTAGGATGTGTGAGGTTCCTGGAGAGATAGAAACTTTGAAACATCTTATTCTAAGCTGCCCAGGCCTAAGGAAAGAATGTGAGCAGTGCCTGGGGATTATCTTGAGAAGTTATGTAACCAGAAGTGTGGACGATTGGTGGATGATCTTGATTGAAGGAGGGAAAATGAACATCAATATAGCCCTGATAAAACTGGTAATCTTAATGTTCAAGAAACTAGAGCCAACCCCTATCATTCATGACTAGGTACTTGGGGGCAGCCAGAAGCCAGGCTATAAGTACCAAACTTGTGAGATTGGCAACATGGTGAGGCACAGACAGGACACAGACATTAACTAGAAGTATGGATATGACGAATTCGCTTGTAGACGATGAGACAAAGGTTAAAGGTTTCTAATTTGTAAACCATATGATCTGTTGAAAAAATGATGGGCATTGGCTCAACTTCTTTCTCTTACCATGTTAGTAACTTTGCGCATGCTTCCCATTCTTTCAGGCATTTCTCATTTTCTTCTTGTACTACTCGAACTGGAACTGTTAGGAGCGTATGTGCCTTGCTCACTACCACTCTTTTTTTCCACCTGTCAGCTGTGTATATTTATTTGCATTTTTTTGTTGCATTTTTATTTTTTGCATTTTTAAAGCGCTCACACAGCCCACCGGCTGTTACAGCAATTGTTTGTTTTTTAGATGCATAATTTTTTTTTTCTTTTCTTAGTTGCATATTTATAAAACGCTTAAATACACAGAGGTTTCTAAGCGTGGACCCGGGGATCGAACCTGTGTTGCTTCATGTCGTCTTGCTTCCAAGGTGAACATGTTGCCACTGAGCTAGCCTCCCGGATACAGCATACACCAGTATCTGGTGTCTTTCCCAGAATCCTGGTTTTCCTTCTATCTCTACTGGTCCCCTTCTGGGACACGGTAGCCCCTTTTGTGTCACTACCATTGTTTCTCCCTTTTGTTGATCTTCAATTATGTATTTTATGGGCTGGTCTTTTTCCAGTAAACATCCATCATTTATTGACATCCATCTTAGGGTAGCTGTTTTCCCTTGAAACCTTCCCGTTGTGGTGCACAACAATAAATGTAAGAGACATTGTGCTCTTGCTGCTGGGATTTCAGTTGCCACAAATGTTCCAGAGGTGTCAATCTGGAAAAGTAAATACACTTCATTTGAATGATAGACGTACCTTGATGGCCGCAGGCCAACCGTCTTATGCACAGAATTATAGAAATACAGACTGCTATGCTTGACCAACAAGCGGCCATTTTAAACGTAGCAAGAATCGCCATTTTGCTTGTTAACCATTGCTCATTGCTTTCTGTCTAAACTGCTTTGCAGCTTGCAATTATTGCGAATTCTGCTTACTCTGCTCGACTGTTAACATTGTTGTCTGGATATGAAAGGGCAAGGCCGCGGGACTGAGGAGTTCGTTGAAACTCCTCATGAGCAGCCCAGAAAGGAATGCCCACGCTCCCTCTCTGTAGCCTTGAGGGAGAGCTGCAGGGCATTTAATCACTTCACAGCTGCCAGCCAGTCTCGTACTGTGGTAGAATATGTTAGAATCAAGCAGCTAAAGGCTTGAATTATGCTCTTCTTACGGCCCCCCTTCACAAAACCCTTTAGAGCGTGTCGGCTCCCAGGACACGAATAGCACCTCATAGATAGCGAAGCTTGGAATGTGACTATTCCCCCGTGTGCAGCTTGCTTCCAAGAACAGAAGCACCGTGTTCTGTTCAACAACTAGAAGATGCCTGCGCACTTTCTAAATTGCACATTGTTACTAGAATAGACATCGAAAGTGTCATAATTGTCATACTCGTCGGAAATGACCATCATCATCCCGAGTTCAAAGAAACTCAATAAAAGGGGGGTGTTAAACATGACATAGCTGATTGTATGATATGCATTTTGTATATATGTAACTGATGTATGTAATTCGCTCTCTTGCATCACTCGAGGTCTAGAAAATACACGTCGCGGGGCGTGAGACCACAGTTGGCCAATTGGGACTATTTTGCTTGCAATAAACCCTAGCATTAGGAATTTGAACCTTGTGTCTGGCGCATCCTTTCGTGTATGGTTATTGCCTTGTTTCCATATCGCGAGGGACCCCTAAGGGCCCCTTTCAAGATGGCGCCCGAATAGGGACCCTCCCCCTCTTGCCCCATCGTATACGTTGTAACTGAGTAAAGGCGGAGAACGGCGAGGACGGGACGATTGATCCGGGATCAAGAGGTGTATGGGGCGCCCTGTAGAAGTGAGGAGAGATTCCTTCCGCAGATCTGCACACATCTGATCCCTGATCGACGTACCGGGCAGGAGGGCAAAGGAGGCGAGGGTCCCAAAATGAGGCAGAAGCCAGAGAAGCGCAGACACGACATTGGGAGAGGTTGCGTTAGGACACAGGCGACTTGTTTTATCAGGTGAGTCATTCCCCGATTGAAACAAAACCCTGATTATTGGTAGAGTGTTGATTTTGCAAATTCAAACATCCAGAGTAAGTTTGAATAACCAAGGGGAAGGTTAAAAACATGCCTGGAGTACTGTCCACTTTAGCGGGGCTTTTCCGCTGCGGTAGACAGTCCTTGGAAAATGGCCAAAGTGCACCGCTTGGGGGAACGCCGGCTTATGACATGTATGCAAAATATGGTGTGGGTGCGATAATATTTTGTGAAATTTGGCATAGGCAAACTAGAAAGCAACAGGACCATCAGTGGCCAATTAATGGTAGCTTTGAGATTGTGAGGATAGATAACCTAGAAAGGGTGCTGTTTAGGAAAAAAGCGCGACCCGCAGCTTTTGAGACCGTCAAAGATTGGAGGAGGGAAGCAATGCTCCGATTTAGGAGTAGAGAGAAGCATGCACGTAGGCACAAATCGAAGCTTGAGGTAGCAGAAGAAAAGGAGGAGGAGGAGTGGACGGCAAGTCTAAGACGGAAAGGGAGACATGAGCAAATGTACATAGAAGGAATATACCCGCAGCGGGAACTACACATAGCAGACGAATTAATGGAACATTTGCTAACCCATACGGGTCGAGGCCCAAAACCAGGATCGAAACCAAACACGCCAGTAGTGACTGCCAGGCCCAACCAGTAGCTCTCATACCCCCTCCCGCAGCCCAAGCACTTCCCCTCATGCAAGCATTAACCCACGCCCCACCCACAGCTCGAGCCCTCCCACAAGCGCAGACCGCAGACGCACAATTTCCCAGCACCCAGGAAGACCCTTCACAGATGCCACCTGTGTCACTTGTCCCATCCGCACCTCCCGCTCCAGAGACAGATTCAGCACCATGCGCCCCTCCCGAAGTCGAAATTGAGACCAGGGAGGTGAGAGGCGGGGCTGAAGGAACAGGATTTGGACGGGTAACTCGAAGCGCGATCAGCAAAGAAAGAAAGATTGTAACGCTCACCTGATTCCCGTAGAGGCGCCGGTCTTGACTGGGCGTATACCGTATCTTCAAAGGTGATGTGTAACACACGGCTGGCTCTTTGGGCTGGACCTCTGTGCACTGTATGTCTGACTCGAAGGGTATGATGTCTGCAGATAGAAAATATGGGATTAAGGAACTGGGTTATTGAATGTCTCTCTCTTCTTCCCTTTCTCTTCTCCTGTAGAACCCCAAAGGTTAACGCTCTCACCTTAGGTAAGTGAACGCCGTGCTCTCCATCTGCCTCGGGGCAGGGTGCTGTAACCAGTTTCTTCACTGGATAAGGGGAGCAGGCCTCTTGACTTCAGAGGACTGCTGTCCGTCGTTTACTGCACGAACGGTAAGTTTCGAGTAATTCTAATGTCTTTAAAGTCTTTAGTAATGATGTTTCTTGTTTTGCAGGGTTCCGGCGATGGCGGATGACGGGCTGAAGTGAGTTGAAGATGGAGCCTGTGTGATGAATAGAAGCGCCTGGAAGCACGTAAGTAAGCGCTTGTTGCCTGCTTCACGATGCGCTCTGTCTTTTTATTTTGCAGGTACAAGTTCGGAGCGGCTGCAGGGTGCCGGAATACCCACTGGGTTAGATGTGGAAAGGAGTAATGGCACGTGAGTATTAAAGTTCCCCAATGTCTTTAAACGCACCTTGTTTTGTCTTTCAGATGCGGGATGCAGCGCCGAAGGCCTCTGGAGCGTGCGACGAGTTGGTAAGCTTTTGTCTTTCAGATGACGGAATGCAGTGTGAAGACCTCCGGAGCGCACGAAGAGTAGGTAAGCCTTTGTCTTTCAGATGCCGGAATGCAGCGCGAGGCGTTGGTGACAGCCGATGGACCAGGTAAGTGAAGAGCTGTCACTGAAGACCGTAATGCTAACCTGTTCTTTCTTGTCTTTATAGGTGTTGCTGAAGACTGGATTCAGGATGGTAAGCCTTTTGCCTTAGGCCCAGGATCAGATGCAGAAGACACGATGAGCGTTCTGCTGCAGAGGATGCAGAATAACGCAAAGCAAGATTCATCCATCAGGTGTGGTTTAAATAGCCTCCTGTAGTGCTTAGGTGTCTCCTTCCACAGCCACGCCTAGGTAAGAAAAGAGTTCCTGCTTTCCAGAAGAGTTCCAGTGTTCTGAATCTAGGGAGTGGCTCCTGTCCCACCCAACAGGAAAAGTAGTTCCAAACAGAAGAGGATCAGAGGCTCAACTGGCAGGCAAGTAAGCAGCATGGTCTGCTGCAGGTAAGTCCACCCAAGCATTATGAGCCCGGTGCTTCCAGCGCTGGGACTGGGCATATTTATGAGCCTGGTGCCACTGGCCCCAGGACTGGGTCCAAAAGGTCCCAATTGGGACTGGTTGGCACTCGGAACCTGGGTTATGGATCTGCTTCCAAGGGAGTTGGGAAAACCCTGACCTTTTGGAAGCAGAGATCATGACAGTACCCCCCCCTCAAGGCCCCTCCCAAACCGGGCTTCTCCGGGGGTTTTGGCTTGTCAGGAAATGTTCGGTGAAATCTTTTGATTAGGCGAGGAGCGTGGACATATTCAGCAGGTTCCCAGGATCTCTCTTGGGGGCCGTAGCCTTTCCAGTCAATTAGGTAAAATAGTTTAGATTTGGAGATCTTGGAGTCCAGAATGCTTTTGACTTCAAACTCGAGTTCTCCATCAACTAGGATAGGTTTTGGAGATTTAGTTAGTCGGGTTTGAGGTTGCACGGGTTTTAATAGAGAGACGTGGAAGACCGGATGTATCTTCATGTGCGGGGGCAAGTCCAACTTGACCGCTACTGGGTTTACTATGGTAGTGATGGAATAGGGACCAAGGTATCTTGGGTTGAATGTGCGTGGCCCTTTTAGAGGTAGATATTTGGTGGATAACCAGACTTGATCCCCTAATTGATATTGAGGGGCTTCCTTCCGATGTTGATCTGCTCCTTTCTTGTATTGTTCTTTAGCCCTTTGAAGGTGAGAAACAGCTTCCTTAAAGGCTTGGGTGATTGTAGAATGCAGGTAGTCTACTGCTGGTGTTTCAAGATCTTGGAGGGTTCCAACTCCGAGGTTCGAGGGTGACTGCCGTACAAAAGAAAAAATGGGGTTTTCCCAGTTCCCGAATGGACAGAGTTATTGTAGGCATATTCGGCTATCCAAAGGATGTCTTTCCAAGTTTTTTCAGTTTGTTGCAGCATGCAGCGTAAATACTGTTCCAGAGTTTGATTGGTCCTCTCGGTTTGTCCGTCGGTCTGAGGCTGGTGACTGGTCGATAGTCTCACATCAATTTGAGCCGACCGACAGCAACTTCGCCAAAAATGAGAAATAAATTGACTACCTCGATCCGAAATTAGAACCGAAGGAAAACCGTGCAGTCGGACGATGTTTTCGAGAAATTCTCGGGCTAGAGTTGCTGCTGTTGGCAAGCCTTTGAGCGGAATGAAATGCGCCATCTTGGAGAATAAGTCCACGATTACTAGAATCGTATTGTATCCAGAGCATGGAGGTAGATCGGTGATGAAGTCCATAGAAAGCGTATGCCAAGGGCGAGGTGGGATGTCAATAGGGCGTAAGAGGCCTGCTGGTCTTTCCTTTTGACTCTTGTTTTGGGCGCATACTCCACAGGACATTATAAAGTCTCTGATATCTTTTTTCCAAGACGGCCACCAGAAGTAGCGCTTGATCTTTTCTGAGGTCTTGGCCATACCGGGATGTCCTTCCATTAAAGAATCGTGATAACAAGAGATTACTTTTTTCTGTAAATCTGTGCTGGGTAGGTATAATCGTTCTTGGAAATACAATAAGTTGTCCTTTACTGCAAAGTCCTTTCCCTGCAGATGCCAATTCTGTATGTCTGCTGGAGTTACAAGTTGCCTGGCTTTATCCTTAACTTCCTCTATGGATTCTGTGGCGATTACACCCAGAATTCTTTGTTCGGGAATGATTGGTACAGGTTTAGGGTTGATCAAGTGTTCTTCCACTCCCATCCGAGAAAGGGCATCAGCTTTACCGTTCTTTGTACCAGGTCGATAGGTAATTATGAAGTCAAACTCGGCAAAGAATAATGCCCAACGGAGTTGTCTAGAGGATTGGGCTTTTGCGGTTTTCAAATATTGCAGGTTTCGGTGATCCGTAATCACAGTAACGGTGTGTCGGGCCCCAGCAGATAATGCCGCCAAGCCTTAAAGGCAGACTTGATAGCCAGAAGTTCCTTGTCAGTAATTGTGTAATTGATTTCAGGAGGCGAGAATTTGCGGAACCAAAATGCCACGGGATGCAACTGATTGGTTACCGGGTCCTTTTGTGATAGAACTGCCCCCATGGCAAGGCTTGAAGCATCAGTTTCCACGATGTAGGGGAGTTCGGGGCGAGGGTGTTTTAAGATTGGTGCAGAGATAAATTTAGTCTTCAAATCCTGGAAAGCTTGTTCCGCCTCGGTAGACCATTCAAAACGTTTGTTTTTCTTTAACAAGGCAGTGATGGGCTGGACTATTCGAGAGAATTCGGGGATAAACCTGCGGTAAAAGTTAGCGAAGCCTAACATGCTTTGCACACCTTTTACGGAGGATGATGATGGCCATTTGAGAACTGCATCGACCTTCTTTGAATCCATACGCACTCCGCCAGGTGGTAATATGAATCCCAAGAATTCAACTTCAGTCACGTTGAAAACACATTTTTCCAACTTAGCGAAAAGTTTGTGTTGACGCAATCTTTCGAGGACCATTTTCATGTGTTTCCGATTTTCAGATTCCGATGAAGAATAAACGAGGATGTTGTCAATGTAAACAACAACACACACATCTATGAGCTCTCTGAGGACATCGTTCATAAAATATTGAAAGGCGGCCGGGGCATTGCAAAGTCCGAAGGGCATGACCTGATATTCAAATAGCCCATACTTGGTGCGGAAGGCCGTCTTCCATTCATCGCCCTCTTTTACTCGTACCAAGTGGTAAGCTCCTCTAAGATCCAGCTTTGTATATATGCATGCTTTTCTGACTTGGTCCAGGAGTTCAGGGATCAAAGGTAACGGATATCTATTCTTAACGGTGATCTGGTTCAGGGAACGATAATCTATACAAGTTCTAAGGTCTCCTTCCTTTTTTGGAACGAAGAACAAAGCTGAAGAAGCAGGGGACTTGGAAGGACGAATAAACCCATTTGCCAGGTATTGATCCAGGTATTGTCGAAGGTGAAGGTTCTCAGGCTCGGTGAGGGCATAAATTCTACTACAAGGAGGAGTAGATCCAGGTATCAGGTCTATCTGGCAGTCATAAGACCTATGAGGAGGTAGAGAGTTAGCCTGATCCTTCCGGAAAACATCTTGGTATTCTAGGTATTCGGGAGGTAACTGGGGAGTCTCTGAAGAAATTGCTGCCAGTGCAACACCAGGTGGAGGGTGACAAGTAGAGACACATTCTGGAAACTGGACCGTTCTTGCTCGCCAATCGATCAGAGGATTGTGTTTCTCTAACCAAGGTATTCCTAGAATAATCTGAAACTGAGGGGCCTTGATCACATCGAACACGATCTTCTCATGGGGTCCATCTTGACTTACTAGCGTCTCCTCTTGAGTGGTATGCGTTACTGGCCCGGAGGCTATCTCCGTACCATCCACTGTAGTAATGACGTCCTTTACAGCCTTGGGACAAAAAGTTAGATTCATCCTCAAAACCATTTCATGATCCACATAATTGCCGATGGCACCGCTGTCGACGTAAGCTTCAATTGCATGTTATCGATCCGGATTATCAGGGCTAATGAGGACCATAGGTATCACGAAATGCGAGGTCACGGAACTGGTTTTCACACTCGGCAAGAGGACCTTTATTCTTGTCGGGCGAGGTCGTTTCCCTGCTCAGAGTTTGTAACTTTGGTCACTGCAACTCCTACTGCCTTCTTGGCAGGTTTCACCGGACAGTCTCGAAGAAAGTGCCCTGAGTTTCCGCAATAGAGGCATAATTGCAACTGTTTTCTCCTTTCCCGCTCCTTTTGTGTTAGAGGACCTTTCAGACCCCCTATTTGCATGGGTTCCCCGGAGTCTACTCCTTTGGAAGAAGTTGGCGGTTTGGAAAATACTCGAGCATCAAACTTGGAACGATCGGCCTTCCTGTTCTGCAGTCTGTGATCTATTTGAACGACTAAGTCTATATAGTCCGAACAATCTTGTGGGGGATTCACTACTTGGGCTAACACATCTTTGAGCTCTCCACGTAGACCTCTATAAAACAGCGTAATCCTTTTGTCCTCAGGCCATTGAGTTTCCACTATCAGTCTGTTGAAAGACGCAATATAAGCCAAAAGGTCTTGATTACCTTGTCGCAACGAAAGAAGCTCATTGTCCAAGGCCTGCCCCTGTGAATGTCTTGCGAACAGTTTTTCCATACTGAGCTGAAAAGCTTGAAAATCATGGAGGACCGTATCATCTTGATTTACTAGAGGGATCGACCAGTCTGCCGCATTGCCACTAAGGTACGAAAGCACGAAAGCTACTTTAGCTTGATCAGTTGGAAAGGCTGCTGGCCGGCATAAGAAATGCAACCGGCACTGATTGATAAATACTGCAAACCTCTTTGGGTCACCAGAAAATCGTTCGGCCGGAGCCAGAGGTACATTCCCAGGTAGGTTGATCTGCACTGGATTCATAGAGGATGTAGAAGGAAGATTTCCCCCAGATGCGGGTAACAGGGTCTGTCCGGCTTGTGACTGCAGCAATTGTCTAGCGAGATCATCTGTTCGCTCCTTGGAAATAATCAGTTCCCTTCTTAGAGCGTTCGTTTCCTGACGGGCTGCATGCACTTCTGCCCTTAGTTCCCCAAGTAACTGGGCTAGCTGGTCGGTATCCGAGGTTTCCATAGCGCCTGGACGGGAGTTTTGTGGTAGGCTTTGCGTTCTGTAACGCTCACCTGATTCCCGTAGAGGCGCCGGTCTTGACTGGGCGTATACCGTATCTTCAAAGGTGATGTGTAACACACGGCTGGCTCTTTGGGCTGGACCTCTGTGCACTGTATGTCTGACTCGAAGGGTAAGATGTCTGCAGATAGAAAATATGGGATTAAGGAACTGGGTTATTTAATGTCTCTCTCTTATTCCCTTTCTCTTCTCCTGTAGAACCCCAAAGGTTAACGCTCTCACCTTAGGTAAGTGAACGCCGTGCTCTCCATCTGCCTCGGGGCAGGGTGCTGTAACCAGTTTCTTCACTGGATAAGGGGAGCAGGCCTCTTGACTTCAGAGGACTGCTGTCCGTCGTTTACTGCACGAACGGTAAGTTTCGAGTAATTCTAATGTCTTTAAAGTCTTTAGTAATGATGTTTCTTGTTTTGCAGGGTTCCGGCGATGGCGGATGACGGGCTGAAGTGAGTTGAAGATGGAGCCTGTGTGATGAATAGAAGCGCCTGGAAGCACGTAAGTAAGCGCTTGTTGCCTGCTTCACGATGCGCTCTGTCTTTTTATTTTGCAGGTACAAGTTCGGAGCAGCTGCAGGGTGCCGGAATACCCACTGGGTTGGATGTGGAAAGGAGTAATGGCACGTGAGTATTGAAGTTCCCCAATGTCTTTAAACGCACCTTGTTTTGTCTTTCAGATGCGGGATGCAGCGCCGAAGGCCTCCGGAGCGTGCAAAGAGTTGGTAAGCTCTTGTCTTTCAGATGCCGGAATGCAGTGTGAAGACCTCCGGAGCGCACGAAGAGTAGGTAAGCCTTTGTCTTTCAGATGCCGGAATGCAGCGCGAGGCGTTGGTGACAGCCGATGGACCAGGTAAGTGAAGAGCTGTCACTGAAGACCGTAATGCTAACCTGTTCTTTCTTGTCTTTATAGGTGTTGCTGAAGACTGGATTCAGGATGGTAAGCCTTTTTCCTTAGGCCCAGGATCAGATGCAGAAGACACGATGAGCGTTCTGCTGCAGAGGATGCAGAATAACGCAAAGCAAGATTCATCCATCGGGTGTGGTTTAAATAGCCTCCTGTAGTGCTTAGGTGTCTCCTTCCACAGCCACGCCTAGGTAAGAAAAGAGTTCCTGCTTTCCAGAAGAGTTCCAGTGTTCTGAATCTAGGGAGTGGCTCCTGCCCCACCCAACAGGAAAAGTAGTTCCAAACAGAAGAGGATCAGAGGCTCAACTGGCAGGCAAGTAAGCAGCATGGTCTGCTGCAGGTAAGTCCACCCAAGCATTATGAGCCCGGCGCTTCCAGCGCTGGGACTGGGCATATTTATGAGCCTGGTGCCACTGGCCCCAGGACTGGGTCCAAAAGGTCCCAATTGGGACTGGTTGGCACTCGGAACCTGGGTTATGGATCTGCTTCCAAGGGAGTTGGGAAAACCCTGACCTTTTGGAAGCAGAGATCATGACAAAGATTGAATTACAGCAAGAGGCAGAAAGGTACATAGAAGGAAATGATGGGACAGCAGCATTGGCCTCATTGTATGGGTACCGAAGAAGCAACGAGAGACAGGTAGTGTTGGAATGCATGGGGGAATTTTTGGTGGGAGAATGGAAAAAGATACTTGGGAATTTACCGCCACAACGATTGTTAGATTTGAATAAGTTAGCATGCAGTGAGCAAAGAGATGAGGATGCAAGAAAACATGTGTACAAACTCATTGAACTGAAAAATGAAATGGAAGATAGATATGCTGAAATGTTTGCTACACCTGAATATAGTCAGGAGTGTATTAAGAAAGGTAGGCAGGAGGCGTCGAGGTTGTATATGCAAATATCGTGGCCGACAGTTTTTCCAGGTGGTGCAAAGCATTCGCCGGCACCGGGACATTTAGGTGATAAACAAAGATTTCAGGCATGGGTGTGGGAAACAATGCGATGGATGTCGAAGAAAAGAACGTCAGTGAAGGAAGTAAGTGAGATATTTAATGGGTACCCATTGGAGATGAGAAAAGAAGCAACGCGAACGATAGTAGGAGTGTTACTGCAGCAGGTAATTGGATACAATAGAGGTAGAGGAAATGCACAAGGCAGGGGAAATTTGAATATTATGCACGGGGTGTCACTGGGATTAAATCAATGTGCATACTGTAAAGAGGAAGGACACTGGCGAGCGCAATGCCCGCACCTACAGAATAGAGGTGGGTTTGGCCAGAGAAGGCCTCATAGAGGATATCCGGGGTCAAATGGCCCAAGCAGAAATAGCATGCAGCAGCAACAGGGATATACCAATGGAGGTAATCAAAACCAATCCTATGGTCAAAACCAAGCTCAACAGAACCAGGCATTGAACCAAAGTGTTCGAACCAAATTCAGGGCGGGCAGGGCCAACAAAGAAATGATCAGAGTGGAGGACACCGAGGGGAAATGGGAATATTTTTGATACACAGCCAAACACGTATTATAGCAGCAGCGGTGACTACACATCGGACGATGTGTTATTTTCGCAATAGGACAGCCCACGGCAGGGGTCGGAACCAGTGTCTATTCCCGTGAATCAGAGAGGATCCTACGTAGAAATGAGAGTCGGGAATAAGGAGCACCGTTTCCTTATAGGATCAGGGGCACAGAAGTGTTCGATAGACCACCACTTGGTTCCTGAGATCCCACTGTCGGGGCAAAAGAATGTTTCTGTAGGGTTCGCAGGTACACCAGTAATTAACCCCATGTCCGAAGCTGTCCCAATTACAATAGGACCATTTACGGAACAGTGTCCATTTCTTCTGACAGAAAATTGTGGGCAGTTATACATTGTACGGCAGATGGGGTGTTCCTCACGATTTGGCCTCACGATGCACCGGTGACAGCATTTATGTCAAAAGCGTTACCAGAAGAGCTAAGTAGAGTACCAACCTGTCTGTGGGGAATGCATGATAACGATGTAGGATGCTTGAAAATAGAGCCAGCAAAAATAACTTTGAAAGAAGGTGTTACATTACCACGAATTCCCCAGTATAAAATTTCTGTTGAAGGTGAGAAGGGATTAAAGAGTATTGTTACTGACCTGGTCAGATTGTGGGTGGTTGAAGAAATTGCAGGTAGCACTTGCAACAGCCCGATTCTTCCAGTTTACAAGAAAGGAGACAATGAAGTACCATATTGTTTCATAATTGATCTGCGCGCATTGAACAAAGTGGTAGACCCACAATTCCCTTTGGTCCCAGATGTCACAACAATACTGACAATGATACCGGCCACTGCAGAATACTTTAGTGTAGTTGATTTGAAGAACGTGTTCTTTAGCATTCCTGTGGATAAAAGCAGTAGATATCTGTTCGCGTTCACTCTAGGAGGTCGATCATTCACATTCACACGCATTCCACAAGGATACACAGAAAGCCCAAGTATTTACAGTAGAGCGCTAAAAGAGCAGCTAGACATGTTAGAATTACCCGAAGGTTGCGTACTCTTGCAGTACATAGATGACTTGTTACTAGCTGCTGACACAAAAGAGATCTGCAAAGAAAGTACTATATTACTACTGACACACCTAGCGATCAATGGTCACAAGGCAAGTTTGAAGAAATTCCAGTATAATCAAAAGCAGGTGTCTTATTTGGGTTACCTACTTTCGAAAGAAGGGAGAAGATTAACACCAAAACGCATAGAAAGTATTTCTAGTATGCCTATTCCAAAAACTCAAAAAGGAGTGAGAGCTGTAATAGGCATGGCCTCTTATTGTTGGCAATTGATCAGCAATTTTGTGTTGATTGTGAAGCCGATGATAAAATTAACTAAAAAGGATGCAGTGATGCCTTTACAGTGGGATGAGGAATGTCAGAAAGCGTTTGAGCAATTGAAAGCTGCATTGTGTGCTGAGCCAGTTTTAGGCACTCCTAACTATAAAAAGATCTTTAGACTATTTGTGAGTGAGAGTGAAGGATGTGCATTGGCGGTTTTGACACAGGAACAAGGTGGAAGAAATAGGCCGTGCAGCTATTATTCTTCCGCGCTGGACCCCGTAGCGCGCGCACTACCACAATGTTTGCAATCTGTTGCAGCGGCTGCTGTGGCAGTGAAGCAAACGGAAGGAATGGTATTGGGGCATACTTTAATTCTGATGGTGCCACATGCCATAGACGTTCTATTAAACAGAACACAGACGCAACACCTCACCTCTGCTGGACTAACAAGATATGAGCTCATCTTGTTTGCACCCCACATCCAAATTATGAGTTGTAGCGCATTGAATCCTGCAGAATTAATGCCACTGCCCATAGCAGAAATTGGTGACAACGAATCACCACCCCATGATTGTTTAATGGTCACTGAAGAAGAAACAAAGGGAAGAGCTGACTTGAGCGACATCCCACAGAAAGAGCCAGATGGGGAGTTGTTTTGTGACGGCTCTTGTTTTAAATTACCTGATGGCACATCAACGGCCGCATATGCAATTACTACCCTAGAGAGTGTTGTAGAAAGCAGAAGAATCCCCTACAATTCGGCACAAGCAGCAGAAATAAAAGCACTGACCCGAGCCTGTGAACTCTCTGAGAATTTGAACGTGAATATTTATACTGACAGCCAGTACGCCTTTGGCCTGGTTCATAACTTTGGCCGACTCTAGGCTGAGAGGGGCTTCTTGACATCACATGGGGCCAGGATTCAGCATGGCCCTTTGATTGTACGATTGTTGTAGGCACTCACCTTTCCAAAGCGCTTAGCTATAGTAAAATGCGAGGCGCATAAAAAAGCAACATGCAAAGTGGGAGAGGGAAACGCATTTGCAGACAGGATTGCGAAACAAACAGCCACTGATTTGAGTACTAGAATGATGACAGTACAAACAGAGGAAGTACCTTGTATGATAGAGAATGGAGTTGCCACAGTCAAAGAAATGCAGGCTGAGACCACGACCGAAGAGATTCAGGGGTGGGCTGAGGGCTCTGCTGAGTTAGATTTGGAAGGATGTTGGGTGGACAAAGAGACCAAGAACTGGATGTTGCCAAATTGTTACGTAACCGCAATGGTTACAATGGCGCATAGCCCTACCTACATTTGCACGAAGAAAATGGTACAGCATTTATCCACAGTATGGAAAAATGAGCACATAAAAAAGAATGCAGAAAGGCTAGTGCAGAATTGTATTGCGTGCCTGCAACACAATTTAGGGAAGGGAACCGTGACTCCAATAGGTAGTTTTGGCCCACCCTCTATGCCATTCGAGGTGATCCATTTTGATTTCATAGAAATGGAAAGGTGCCAGAACTACAAATATGTGTTAGTGGTGATTTGTGCATTTAGCAAGTGGGTGGAGGCATATCCTTTAAAAGACTGTACTGCCATGTCAACGGCAAAAGTAATGTTGAAAGAGTATTTCTCCCGGTTTGGGCTGCCCCGTGTCCTGTGGTCAGATAACGGCCCACACTTTGTGGGCGCAGTAGTACTACAGATCTTTGCAGGTCTACAGATAGAGAAACGATTCCACAGTTCCAGGCATCCCAGTTCTGACGGGCTTGTTGAGAGACATAACGGTATCTTAAAGTCAAAGATAGCTAAAGTCTGTGCTGGGAGCAAGTTGAGTTGGGTGGATGCATTACCCCTAGCGCTATTGTGCATGCGCACGTCTGTGCAGGCTAAAACTGGGCTCTCCCCCTATGAAATTATAATGGGGAGACCAGCAAATGTATGGTGCGCACCGCAGCCCAAAAGATTATGTGAGGTCGAGCATCCTGTGTTAAGCACGTACTGTGGCCTTTTAATGCAGAAGTTGCGTTTGATTCATCAGCAGGTGCTTGAGGCGTTACCAGTGCGATACACCGGACCGGGGCACTCGCTGGAGCCTGGAAGCTGGGTCCTGATTAAAAACTTTCAACGGAAGACGTCATTAGCACCCAGGTGGCGCGGCCCCTACCAAGTACTTTTGGCGACACAGACGGCCATTCGAGTGGACGGTCGCAAGGCATGGATCCATGCGACACATGCCAAAAGATTCCCAGGACTGCTGACAACTTCCGACGACCAGAGAAAGGAGACAGTCTCGGAAACTAAAGAAACTGTTGCCAATCCACTGCCACAGCATCAGCCTAAGCGAGAAGTGAAACTCGAAACAGAGCCTGAGGAGGCTGCCAGAAAGGGGAAAGGGCGAAAAGTGCCCCAACGTTGCTCAGCAGAAACAACATCACTGCCGACCGATACAAACTCTGCATTGCAAACACCAGCAGAAACAACGCGTGTACCCCTTTGGTGCCCGCCAGTTTCTGCAAACGCACCAGAGCCAAAGAAAGAAACTACATCATTGCCACGGCGCTCATCGCTACCCATCATTGTGCCGCAGGCTGACACTGAGCCTGATACTGGAAGTGCAACGGCACTATTCACGGATCATACAATACCAGGAGTGAAACGGTATAATTTGCGGCCTCGACAGGCAAAGTGATCCACAGATCTTTGGTGCTTTTTCTTTTGCCTTTGGTTCCACTCACGGACGGAGTAGGAACCAGGGGCGTAGAGGAGAGAAGTGTGAGAGTTGTGCAAGTCGGACAATTCAAGACTCACAGCTCCTCGGTCCGCTTATAATAAAGTACATGTGTCAGGAGCGAGAGCAGGACAAGCTGGACGCACATAAGTACTAATGCAGATAGAGTACATGTGTCCTAAGCCAGAGCGGGACAAGCTGGATGCACATAGTACTCTGTCAATAAAGAACTGTTCAGAAATCGTCTGAGCAGTGGGAGGAAGAACAACTAATCTTGCTCGGAGGGGATAAGTGATCTAGGCTATGAAAGGGTTGGCAGAATTGAACTGTGACATTTTTTATTGAACTTTTGGCATCAAGAACGAGAGACATTTGCGACGAACTTTGCCAGCAAGAAAAAGGACGATGAAGAACAAATCAAGACCAGTTTCAGCCTCCTCCTGCACCCCTGCTGAAAAGATGATAGTTTTAGAGACTGTAAATTTAGGGAAAAAGCATGATAAAAGGAATAAGGTACTGATTTGGACATTGGTCCTGTGTTCTCTAAGTATGGTAGTACCAACAATAATAGCTATTACACTATGGTTCCTGGAGTCCGCGCACCCATTAGAAATACTTTTGCCTAAAGCAGCTACTGAAAGCCCGGTTCATGTAATCACTGGTACTTTGTCCCCAATGGAAGAAAGACATAGAGAAGGATATGGCAACAATACATTGTTGCTAATCATGAACATGACCCATGCGGTTTTAAAGAAAAAAGATTGCTGGGTTTGTGCCCATTTACCACAGCACGTTGGGAAAGGGATAGGCTGGTATGTATAACCGTTACCATTGGTTTATTCATGTGAAGTATCGTTGAGTGCAATGTTCTTTGGGAAATGGAACAAGAGTAATACGGGTCAGCTAGATGAGACCAATATGAATGAATTTGAGGAAGTGATCATGAGACCTGTGGGTTGTTCCATATTCCACAAAGCTCGCATGTTTTCACCAGATCCCATGAGGAAGAATACACGAAAGACAACAAGACTAGATAGATTACATAGGCAGAATAGACCGACCCCGCCAGCAGAAGAAACATCAGTAATGACATTTTGAATGAGGGATGAATGGAATAAAGATGGTGTGCCCCCTGCCTATACAGTAGATCACAGCCCCAAAACTGCTCCCCTATGTTTAAAGAAAAAAGGTTCCTATAAAGTAGGAACGTTTAGCAGCTGCCTGAACACAGTGGTTTTAAAGCACGAAATAGAACCCGTGTACGTAGGGGACCCTGTTTACTTTATATGCGGGGAAAAAGCATATCCATGGTTACCTAGGAACTGGGGAGGTACATGCTACCTAGGTCTACTGTTTCCAGGAGTGTTCCTCTTGGAAACAGCAGAAGTAGCCAGACGAACAAAAGGTAGAACTCAAAGGAGTAGTGAAGATGGAATGATAGCAATGGATGTAGCCAAATCGTTTATACCATTCTTGGCCCAAATAGAAAATTCCTATAATATAAGAAGACTGTCTAGAATATTAAAAAATACAATAGATTCAACAACGGATATTTTATTCAATATGACGTTAGAAGAGAAAGGAATAAGGCTAATGGCACTACAAAACAGGATGGCTCTCAATATAATATTAGTTGATCGTGGGGGAGTTTGCAAACTCGTAAAAACTGCATGCTGTGTGTCGATAGATAATTACTCCCCTACGATATTTAAAGCAATCCGGAAATGACATGTCCTAAGTTCCACACTCTCCACTGAAGAAGGGGGTTGGGGGATAGGATCCTGGTTTTGGGGACTATTGCGGTCCTGGGATGGAAGTTAATTTTCGATACTAATGGTGGTACTTGGTATATTCATAACATGTTGCTGTTGCATACAATGCCTACCAATAGTTTGCACTGAGATAACTGAGGGATGTACTAAGGGATGTATGCACATGTATCGAGAGGAAAACAAACGCATGGCCGAAATAACAGAGACACTGATGAAACAAAAACAATAAAAGAATTCATGGCTATAGACATTAATGATGAAGATGATGCTTGTGATAGCATGAAAGGTTCAGACATAGATACCCCAGACTTATCCTCATCAGAGGAGGATACAATGAATGAATAAGACGTTTGGCATACGACCAAAAGGAGGGTTTGTCAATCTGGAAAAGTGAATACCCTTCATTTGAATGATAGACATATCTTTATGGCCGAAGGCCAACCTTCTTATGCACAGAATTATAGAAATACAGACTGCTATGCTTGACCAACAAGCGGCCATTTTAAACACAGCAAGAATCGCCATTTTGCTTGTTAACCATTTCTCATTTCTTTTTGTCTAAACTGCTTTGTAGCTTGCAATTCTTGCGAATTCTGCTTACTCTGCTCAACTGTTAACATTGTTGTCTGGATATGAAAGGGCAAGGCCACGGGACTGAGGAGTTTGTTGAAACTCCTCATGAGCAGCCCAGAAAGGAATGCCCATGCTCCCTCTCTGTAGCCTTCAGGGAGAGTTGCAGGGCATTTAATCATTTCACAGCTGCCAGTCAGTCTCTTACTGTGGTAGAATATGTTAGAATAAAGCAGCTAAAGGCTTGAATTATGCTCTTCTTACCCCCCTTCACAAAACCCTTTAGAGCGTGTCGGCTCACAGGACACGAATAGCACCTCATAAATAGCAAAGCTTGGAATGTGACTCTTCCCCCGTGTGCAGCTTGCTTCCAAGAACAGAAGCACTGTTCTGTGTTCTGTTCAACAACTAGAAGATGCCTCCGCACTTTCTAAATTGCACATTGTTACTAGAATAAACATCGAAAGTGTCATAATTGTCATACTCGTCGGAAATGTCCATCATCATCCCGAGTTCAAAAAACTCAATAAAAGGGGGGTGTTTACATGACATAGCTGATTGTATGATATGCATTTTGTATATATGTAAGAGGTCTAGAAAATACACGTCGCGGGGCATGAGACCACAGTTGGCCAATTGGGACTATTTTGCTTGCAATAAACCCTAGCATTGGGAATTTGAACCTTGTGTCTGGCGCATCCTTTCGTGTATGGTTATTGCCTTGTTTCCATATCGTGAGGGACCCCTAGGAGCCCTTTCAGAGGCACTCATGGTGTAGGGGCTGAGCAATCAGACATAACACCTCTCTCCAGTGCTTTATTTACCTACTTTGGTCATGTGTTTGTACCACAAGTTATTAGATATCCGGGACGAATCAGTTAGATATGAACCAACCTCACTTAAATCTAAGTCTGCACTGTGCCTACTTCTCTTTACTGGTTTGGCAGTGCTTATTGCCTGACCTGATATGGTGGCCATGCCTGCCTGGGTTGGGGTTACATTAGTAGGGATCAAAGGTCATGCATCTAGAATTTTTTTTTCTCACAAGGATGAGAGTAAAAAGGTACAGACAACAGAAGGCACTAAATATCACAATTGCACTTTTATTATTGGCACCCATTACTTACTCCTCTTCGGAATCTTGTGTTGCTCCAAATGTGATGGAGAAAACCTGCTTGAAATTCCTTAAAAATGCATGATTACGTTGGTAATGTATGTTAGATCAAGCTCTATCC
This sequence comes from Ambystoma mexicanum, assembly GCF_040938575.1. NCBI lineage: Eukaryota > Metazoa > Chordata > Amphibia > Caudata > Ambystomatidae > Ambystoma > Ambystoma mexicanum. Next base: position 301,580,473 of record NC_090935.1, on the reverse strand, counting down.
ATGTAGTATTGTGCAAGTACGATGAAGAACAGTCTCTCCCACACAATACAGATTCTGGTGTCACTGAGCACTTCTATGTCAGATGGGTTTCTGTGGTTAAGTCGTGGATACGTTTGGGCCAAATAAAGAAAAGAAACATGAAAAAATTAATTAGCAGGCGCCCTTCTCTCTGCTTCACACTGTATAATGAATTGCCCAAAGTGATCCTGAAATGTACGGGGCCTCTGAGAACTCATGGAACACAAAATACTAGTCGCTACTTTCATGATGAATAGCTATGTGTAAGAAAATGACAGTGTGCCTAATCTAGGTGTATGGGAAGTCCTTGCCCTAGCTCTCTTGCTTTAGAGCGTATAAGTCTTGGCTGCAAATCTTCTGCTTGTCTTTGTCTTGTTTTGGTATTTGGGTCTTCCCCTTGCTTCCAATCACCCTCGTCTTCTTCGCAGCTGGGAGAGGTCTCAGCCCGACTGCGTTTCACATCTCCAATATAATTCCAGGCCTGATTTCCTAGTATCTTCACTATTCTATCAGTTGCTTCCTCCATGGTATAGGTGTCACTTAACCGGGGCTTAAACCAGGTTCCGAGACATTTCTGAAGCAGCACTGAATCCCCAGGGTAAAGTAATGGCGGTGATAGACGATTCTCCTTGGTCTCCGTGGTGTTGTCCTCTTCGTTCTTCTTTGACCTCTACCGCCATGCCTGCAGTTGGTTGAGAAATAAAAGATGCACTCGCCATCAAAGAAGCCATGTACTCATGCATCTCAGTACTGAAAACATTGGACACAGAATTTGCATATGTTAAAGCCCTAGTGGGAAGAGCCAGGGGGAGTTGCATGCACCGTCCAGTTACCACCTCATGTGGTGTTAAATGGTGGTCAGACCCAGCCTCGTTGCACAATGCAAACAGGGCTAAGGGCAGCAAATGTAACCAACTCTAAATAAGAGTTAGCTATCTTTTCCCTTAATAGGCCGTTGAGGCATTCACACACTCCATTTGCTTGTGGATTATAAGCACAGGAAAACATATGATGTGTCCCTATTAAAGTTGTTATGTGCTGGAGTAATTCATTAGCAAAGTGAGGAACATTGTCAGACCGCAGGACCTCACACACGCCCCAGAGTGGGAGGGAAAACATCTCTAAACACAAATCTTACAGCTCTAAGAGCTTCGCAATGTGAACAGGGACTCGATACATCAGGGATTATGGGCACACAACCACTATCATATAGCTGTAGCTCTGACATACTGGATGCATGTCTATATAATCTACATGGAGGTGTTGAAAAGGACCTAGTGGCATGGCTCCTCTCACTACCATTAATGTATGCCCCGCAGTAAAACATTGACAAGTAACACAGTTTTCTAGAAAGGCGATCACATGTTCTCCTCAATTGGTACAAAACCACTCTTCCCCATTGTAAGCAGCAAGTACATCCTTCCCCATGTGAGTAGGATGGTGTAGTTGTGTGAGTACAGTCTGTAATAACGATAGTGGAATCACCAATTTCCCTGTACTCTCCATCGGGCGTCTGATGGAGATATAGAGCATCCACTTTTGCCCATAATTCTTTTTCTTCCCTTTGTGCACTGCCCTGTAGCTCCATTATCTGTGTCACTGGCAGCGTGCTGTGCCCTTCTTGTAACACCATTGCACGCAAACGAATATGCATGTGTGATGTGGTATACAAGTCCAAAATGTCAACATTTTTTAGAAAGAGGGAAAGGCGGAGTTGTGGGAGGTTCAGCCCCAGAAGGCTGACAGTTTGCAACGCACAGTTACAAGGATGGCTACTCCTGAACAATTGCAGGAAATGGTGGCAGCTGTCCAAAACCTCTCAGTGGAGGTACGTAACCTATCTGTTGAGGTACAGACATTAAAGACTGAAAATAATGTGCTTAAACAACTGGTTACTACCCGAGAACCCAAACCAGTGGATTTGCCACCCATGGGACTACCATCGGGAAAATATGACGGAACTTCTAAAAAGTTAAAAGAATTTTTGGAGGCTTGTAGTGTCCATTTCACATTTCGACCAAATACCTTCCCCACCGGTCATGCACGGGTGGGTTTCATGATTTCTTACATGTCCGGAAATGCCTTAGCCTGGGCTACTCCGCTGGTGACCAGAGCAGATCCGGTACTTCAAGACTATGAGGCATTTATTGCAAGACTGAAACAGAATTTCGAGAGGCCTGAAATGACTTTTGCAGCAGGCGAAGACCTGTTAGATGTGCGCCAAGACCAGACTGATGTCCTCACTTATATCTCTACTTTCAAATGTTTGGCCACAGAGGCTGGTTGGCAAGAGCAAGCACAATACATCATTTTCAGAAGAGGGCTACGAGAAGACATCAAAGATGAGTTAGCCAGGTCACCTCGCCCGGCATCTTTTTCCGAATTGTTGGCAGCCGCCTTACAAATCGAACATAGGCTTCTTGAGCGAAGACAAGAAAGACGGAGAAACCGCAATCTGACTTTCCCTATCAGTTTCCCTCCTTCCTCGGCCTCGGCTCCTATACGCTCTGAAGAACCTATGCAGATTGGAACCACTCGTCCTTCCTTAACTCCTGAAGAAAGAAAGAGACAGAGAGATTTGGGGTTATGTGCGTATTGTGGTTCAGATCAACATCAGATACAGAACTGCTCAGAGATTCCTTCCTGAAGGTCGGGAAACGAGAACCATCGGTCCTAGGAAGGACGGGAAGCCGAGGGAGTACAGCCAGTCGCAATGTGTCATTATCTGTGGGTCCAGCTAACCCATTTGGAGGATTCACGTCTTATGGTGCTTAAGGTACTACTGACGATTGATCAACGCAAGATTGATGCCCTGGCCCTATTAGATTGTGGAGCAGCCGGCAATTTTGTAGATACCATATGGGCTGACAAGGTGGGCCTACGCAGAGTAGACCGGAAAGAAGACCAGAAGGTGGAAGGGGTGGATGGTAGTCCACTTAGTTCTGGGCCCATCACACAGACTACCGAATATTTGAAGATGTCCATACAGCAACATTCGAAATCTATCCAGTTCGACATTATGCGTGCAGCACATTTTCCACTCATCTTAGGCATCACATGGTTACGCAAGCACAACCCGCAGATCAACTGGTCCACAAATAGTATCAATTTTGATTCAGGTTTCTGTCAGAAAGCTTGTTTAAAGAATCTACTGTACATGGAAGCAAAGGCACATATTATTCCACCAGTCAGTACCATTGGGGTACATTCTCTTCCCATAGACATCTCGTCCTTTGAAATGGTCTTTGCAGAAAGGAACCCCCTGGAACTACCCCCACACAGGCCAGAGGATTGCTCGATCGATCTCCTTCCTAACACTTTAGTCCCCTTTGGTCGAATGTTCGCTTTATCCCAATCTGAAAAGAAAGCTCTCAGGTCTTATTTGGGTGACAACTTACAAAAAGGACTGATACGCCCATCGAAATCTGGCAGGAGCCCCCTTGTTCTTTATTCCGAAAAAAGATTCCCTTGACCTCCGACCATATATAGACTACCGCGGACTGAACAAGGTTACCATCAGGGATTGTTATCCCATTCCCTTCATCACAGACATCCTAGAGGCGGTACAAGGAGCTACAATTTTCACAAAACTGGACTTGCGCAGTGCTTACCACCGCTTACGTATCCATTCTGGTGACGAATGGGAGACGGCATTTCATTCTCCATTTGGATTATGTGAGTATCATGTAATGCCATTTGGGCTGGTCAACACACCAGCTGTGTTTCAGAGGTTCATGGACTGGGTATTTTCAGACCTCGTGTTTGTGTCAGTAATCGTCTACTTGGATGATATTCTGATATTTTCCAAAGATCCAGAACAACATCAGATTCATCTCACCGTAGTCCTAAATCGGCTTAAGAAACACAAACTCTTGGTAAAAAGGGAGAAATGCCAGTTTGGGGTCAGTTCAGTACCTTATTTGGGATACATCCTCTCACCTCAGGGTATCCTGATGGATAAGAGTAAAGTGGAGGCAATTCTGAATTGGCAATCCCCCAAATCGGGAAAGCAGGTACAGAAATTCCTGGGGGTGGCGAATTTCTACAGACGTTTCATACCCTCTTTTTCAGAGGTAGTGTTACCCTTTACTCGTCTGTTGAAAAAATCTTCTCAGCCATTCTGCTGGGACAACAGGGCCGAAGAAAGTTTCATGTAATTAAAGAATCTGTTTTGTGAGGCTCCCATTTTGCACAATCCAGACCAAAGAAAACCATTTATACTTGAAACAGACGCATCGGCAGCCGCTGTGGGAGCCGTTTTACTAAGAGAACAAGATGGGGAAGAACATCCCATTGCTTATTTGTCACAAACTCTTACCCCAAGTCAACAGAATTACTCAGTCATCGAGCGGGAGCTCCTGGCCATGAAATTGGCATGTGAAGAATGGAGGCACTTGTTACAAGGAAGTAGTTGTCCATTCACCATTCGAACAGACCATAATAATCTGCAGGTGCTTCAAACTATGGACTGTGTCAATTCTCGCCAAGCCCGATGGGCACACTTCTTTGCTCAGTATGACTTTCGGATCACATACATTCCTGGTAGTCAGAATCTACTAGACAACGCATTATCACGGAAGGGAGTGTCGGAAGGGTCACGTCTACAGCCCCCAGAAAGACACTTTCCCAGAACTCGGGTGTTGATCCAGGTTTCCAGTTTTCTCCACCGGTTTAAGGAGGCTACGATTTTGTCAGAACATGGAAAGGAAATTGAGAACTTTACAGAAAAAGAGGGTCTTTTGTTTCATAATCATCATTTATATATATCCTCGACTTCCATTCGACGTCAAGTCATTATGTGGTGTCATGATCACAAGACGGCCGGTCATCGAGGGCAATCAGGCACTGTGGACCTAGTTACGAGATATTTCTATTGGCCCGGGCTACGGTCGGAAATCAGGAAATATGCCCAGTCTTGTAGAATCTGTAACAGCAGTAAATACTGCACATCCAAACCATTGTGTTTGCTCGAACAGAGTGCTTTGCCAGTACGTCCGTGTAGTCATATCTCCACTGATATTGTGGACCTGCCGGTTTCTGATGCTTGTACCTGCATCATGGTAACCATTGACACCATGTCAAAATTGGCTCTTTTTGCTCCTCTTCCCGGATTGCCCACTGCTGCTGAAATGCCTGAGGTGTTTCTTAGAGATGTTTTTCGTCTCTACAGCCTCACGGAAAAAATTATTTCTGACAGAGGCAGCCAATATATCTCCAAATTCTGGGCAGCCTTGTGTGGTCAGTTAGGTATCGAAAGGGCATTGTCTTCGGGTTGTGGGGTTGAGGTTGAGGGACCCTCAGATGTGGAAACAAGGCACAATCACCACACACAAATGGATACGCCAGACACGAGGTTCTGTTCCCAAAATCTAGGGTTTATTGCAATACAAAATAGTCCCAGTTGGCCAAATGGTCCCACGCCCCGCGTCCCGTGTCTAACAGACCTCGGGGGACGCCAGAGAGTGAGAGACGTACATCAGTTACATATATACAAAAGGAGCACCTTACAATCAGCAACGACACAGTATGACACATTCGTTGCCGCCCCCAATTCATTTCCCTTTGAATTAGAGGCGATGATTGACCATTGTGACAAATATGACACCTTAGACCACCATATTTAGTAACGGTTTGCAATCTCCAATTTTACAGACACCATTCTTTATTTGCGAGAACACAGCGTTTCTGTTTTCATGGGCAAGCTGCGCGTAGGAGACTGGCACATACCAGGCCTCACTATCTCTTAGTTTCGATTCTCACTCTAGAGGTCAGCCCGCTCTCCGGGACCTCACTGTGCTCAGAAAGGGGGGCCGTAAAGAAGAACATAACTCAACTCTTTAAATGCTAGTTTCATACATTGCTATTCTTTCAGGAGACTCGCTGGCATTCATGTACTGATTAAAATGCCTTGCTCTCTGCCTTCAAGGATATGTGAGGGAGGGAATCAGGCATTTCTGTCTGGCTTTCCAGTGTAATGTTCCAACATGTTTCTTAGCCTTGGATCATTGAAGCGAAATAATATCTACAGCAAAGCAGTTTTACATGAGGCAAAGTGGCAACGTTAGAGAAAGCAGAGAGAAAACAAAATGGCGATTCTGGTCATCTTAAAATGGCTGCACTCTAGTTGAACTAATAGCTACGTAATAACTAATGAGTATATATTCTTAACACTGTAAATGAGGCGATTGGTCTTCGGCCAACCAATTAATCATGTATTTCCTTCCGCCCAAGGGGTGTTTAGTATTTCTGGACTGACAAACCCTCCTCTTGTCCGTATGCCAAATGCCTCACCCATACATTGCATCCTCCTCCGACCAAGTATTTGGATCAGATTCGGAATCTGATTCAAATTCTGACTCATATACACTTGTTGTCTCCTCCTTATTATTATCAATGTCGATTGCCATGAATTCTTTAATGGTTTCAGATTCATTACTATTGTGAGTGCTTGATTTAGTAATGTTTTTTCATTCCATCATTTGTACACATTCTTCACTAATTTCAGTACATACTATAGGGAGACAATGTATGCAACAACAACATGTCATGAATATTCCTAGGATTGCTACTAGGATTGCAAATAGCTTCCATCCCCAGGATCGTAACACTTCCCAAAACCAGGAGCTTATGTTCAATTCCCAGCCTCCTTCAGGGGGGTGGAGATACGAGCTTAATACGTGCAATTTTCTTATCGCCTCAAAAATCGTGGGGGAGGAGTCACTTACAAATACGCAACACGCTGATCAAATGATTTTGCAAACACCGCCGCGATCAACTAATATTATATCAAGGGCCATTCTATTTTGCAGTGACATCAATCTAATTCCTTTCTCTTCAAGAGTCATATTATTTAATATATCAGTGGTTCCATTTATTGTTTCTTCCAATATCCTAGACAGTCATCTTATGTTATAAGAGTTTATCGCCTGGCCCCAAAATGGTATGAATGATTTTGCTATGTCCCCTACAATCAACTCGTCTTCAATTTTCTGGCGAGGTCGTGACCTGGTCAATCTTGTATATCTGATGTTTTTAAAAGAAACACCCCAGGAAACAGAAATCCCAAATAACACGTGCCTACCCAGTTCATAGGTAACCAAGGATATGCTTTTTCTCCACATATGAAATACACAGGATCTCCCACATATATTGGTTCCACTTCTTTATCAAGGAATGCTATGTTCCTGCATCTGGTAAATGTTCCTACCTGGAAAGAACCCTTTTTCTTTAAACAGAATGGGACAGAATTAGGGTTATAATTCACTGTATATTAAGGGGGTTCCGCATCCTTATTCCCCTGTGGGTTCACGTGGAACGTGATCACAGAAGTTTTATAAGGTACAGACAATCTATCCTGTGGCATTATTGCTGGTGTAATTAATCGTCTTTTATGGAATATGGAGCAACCCACCGGTTTCATAATCACTTCCTCGAATTCATTCATGTTTGTTTTGTCTAATTGACCAGTTTCACTTTCGTTCCATTTCCCATAGTATAAGGCACTTAGAGAAGCATAAAATGCAGAAGTTAAGGGCAGGTGCTGTACATACCATCCTATTCCCTGACCACCATGCTGCGGCAGGTGGGCACAAACCCAACAATTGTTTTTTCTTAGGATTGAGTGTGTCATATTCATTATTAATAGCAATGTGTTGTTCCCATATCCTTCCCTATGTTTCTCTTCCATTGGGGACAAGGTATAGGAAATCATATGGACTGGGCTTTCCGTTGTGGAAATGTTCACAATAGGCAAACGTACTTCAAGAGGGTGCGTTTCTTCTAGGTACCATAATACTAATATGGTCAATATTGGAGCTAATATACTTATCATACACATTATTATGGTTAGACCCAACATAAGATTCTTTTGACCATGTCCTTTTTTCACCTTACTATGTACTGCGTTTAACTCGCTATCAGCATTGGTGCAGGAGGGGGGATTTGCTGGTTCCGACATTCTTCTCTCGTCCTTCTTCTTCTGATGTGCTCGTCGTGTTCATGTGCTTCTCAGGATGTTGAAAGAGTTCAATCAATGTCTACAGTCTTTCTATGCCAGTTTGCTATCTGCCTGGATTGCTTATTCATTTGGCAAGGCCTCCGTGCATTTTGCACATTGCTCTAGAATTTCAGAGCAGCCGCCTTTGTATCACGTGCGCCCCGCTTGTTCACTCGGGTTCCTGACACATGGATTTAGCACCGAGGAGTTGCGTTTGGTGAGCTGTCTGACTTGCACAACTCTTACGCCACCCTCCTCTAGGCCTCCGGTTCCCACTTCATCCGAAAATAGGAAACAGAGGCAAGAAAATCACAAAGAGATGAAAATGTGATCACTCCTTTTTTCTGTTCCGCAGGTTGTACCGATTTGCTCCTGGTATCGTGTGATCGACAAATAGTGCGGGTGCACTTCCGGTCTCAAGCTTGGAGTCAGCCTGGGGCACAATGGCAGATGATGATGGGTGCCCCGGCGACAATGCAGGCTGTGGCGCGACAGAATATGGTGGGCGCCACAGAGGTAGGCGCTTGATGTCCGCCAGCAGGGGTGCAGCATCTGCTGGACAACGTTGAGCCACTCTTTGCCCTTCCGCTTTTATGGCAATCTCATCAGTCTTTGTTTCAGGATCGGGCAGCTTCTGTGGCAAGGGACTGGCAATGGCATTTTTCGCGTTTCTGGAACCGCTGCTGTCTCTTTCTGGTCTTTGTCCCGATCAATTAAGGTGTCAAATGGTGATGGGACTTTCTTGGCGTGCGTGGCATGAATCCACGCCTTCCGTCCACCAACGCGTATCGCTGTCTGCGTGGTCAGGAGTGTTTGGTACGGCCAACGCCACCTGGGTGCCAGCGATTATTTCCGTTCGTAGTTTCTGATCAGCACCCATGTTGCTGGCTCCAATGCATGTCCTGGGCCAGTATACTGCACCGGTAATGCCTCCTGCACCTGCTGATGAATCAAACACAGTTCTTTTACTAGCAGATTACAATAAATACTGAGTACCGGGTATTCTACCTCTCTCATTCTCTTCGGTTGAGGTGCGCACCACACATTTGCTAGACTCCCCATTATGATTTCATATGGGGAGAGCCCAGTTCTGGCCTGCACTGATGTTCGCATACACAGTAACGCTATTGGCAATGCATCTACCCAACTTAATTTGCTGCCTGCACAGATCTTACTGATTTTGGACTTCAAGATTCCGTTGTGGCGTTCAACAAGACCGGCTGACATCGGATGTCTGGAACAATGGAATCATTTATCGATCTGTAATCCTGCACAAATCTGCAGTATCACTGCACCTACAAAATGCGGACCATTGTCCGACCATATGACACGGGGCACACCGAAGCGAGAGAAATACTCTTTTAGCATTACTTTCGCCATGCTCATGGCTGTGCAGTCTTTCAATGGATATGCTTCCACCCATTTGCTGAATGCACATATGATCATCAAAACATACTTCAGATTTTGGCATCTCTCCATTTCTATGAAGTCAAAGTGAATCACTTCGAATGGCATAGAGGGAGGTCCAAAACTTCCTGTTGGAGTCACCGTTCCCTTTCTGTCATGATGCCTACCCCCGGAGCACCAGGCCAGGCCCACCACCCCCGGGAGCAGGCATCACGCCCCCGGGTAAAAGCCCAGCGGCCATTTATAGGGGCTCTTTGGACTCTGTCCTGGCGCCGTTGGTGCCAGGCTCATGTTGGACATCAGTCCTGGCGCCATAGGCGCCAGGCTCATAAGGGGCTGTGTTTGGTGCACTTACCCAAAGCAGACCATGCTGCACACTCACCTGATGCAGACCATGCTGCATGAAGAACCAAGCCAAATGAGGCTTAGGAGGGACTATTTTTCTGAAGGAACTATTTTGTTACTTGGGTGGGGCTGTGGAAGAATACTCACCTGGAACTTCTTCCAAGGCTATTTAAGCCACACCCGGACAGCCACACGTGCTTCGCATTGTTCTGCATCCCAGCAGCTGAACGCTCACCGTGTCTGCTCCTGCACCTGGACTCCAGCCACGCCCGCCTCGAACCTGTAAGGAAATAAGAGAAGAGAAAGGTGAAAACCAAGAACTATTTCAACCTTCTTACCTGCATCCGGAATCTTCACGCCATCATTCTTGAAGGAAGACTTCCATTTAAAAGCACTGCGTTGCTCGCTGCAGCGCCGCGCTTCACTCACCTGTTCCCGAGACGCCACCCGGCTCCATCACGGCTCTCAGTGCCGGTCGCCACATCTCTGCACCGCACCTAAGGGAGAGAAGAAGCGACAAAAGGTGAGCAAGGGAACACAAGATTTCAGCCATATTACTTACCAGCTATTCTTGGTGAGCCATTCCACATTTCGGGTCGGCGCCACATCTCTGGCAGGTACCGCACCCCGGCCCCTATGGGGAAAGGACAAAAGACATTACTGGCGAATTATAAAGACATTTAGAGGGGTCGCCCTCATCACTAACTCACCTGATTTCACCCCGGCAACTTAACCCCTCAACGCATCGCCTTTGTTCTGCACCTGAAATAAAGGACAGGAAAAGACAACATAAAAGGAGGCTCACACTTGAACTTTTGCATCTTCATACTTACGGCGTATCGCTCAGTAAAGTCAAGTGGATTTGCCAGCGCCATTCTGAAAACCAGTGAAGTAATTGGACGAACACACGCCCCTGCACCAGAAGCAGGATGGAGAGTTCATCCTTCCAAACCATAAGGTGAGATTAAACCGGGGGTTTTGGAGGAAGTCAGAGGAGAACGAAGGGGGAAAGGGGGGAGCAAGCACACTATTCAGCAGACAGTTAATCCCCTTTCTCATCTGCAGAAGGATATTCCTACGGGCCAGACAAGCAAGATTTGGGGGTCCTGTTCAATCGGTGGTCCGAGTTCTGCGCATCACGCTTGAAGAGGCCACAGCAACCCAGACTAGACCAGCGCCTCCGTGGGAGCCAGGGTAGCGTTACAATTTGTCTTTTCAAGAGCAAATAGCATGCAATCGCATGATGGAGAGTCCAGGAAATTGCACCTTATTTCAAATACTTGAATTTATTTATATTGATTTACTATCACACTCGCCATTGCTTTACACGTGTTTCGGCCATCAAAGGCCTTTCTCAAAATAGGGCTTGAACAAATTAATACTTAGATTTGACCTACAAAACATTCACATGGCAATGTGTTGCATCATACATATTCAAAATTTAAAAAATGAAATGGGAAAAAATATGAAAAAATGCATAATTACCCAAGTGGTGGTGTGGATGCAGGAGAAACAAGCAGGAAGAGAGAAAAGCCAACAAATGTAATATGAGTAAGGAACAATACCTAAATATTATATACTCAACCACAAAGGCCACAGAGCTTCCAGGTAAAGACTTACCCACTAGGGTATTCAATGATTCCTCCCTCTTCGCAATTATAAAGGGTTAAATCCCATTGGGCCTCATTAGGACCCTGGCGGAGAGGGTATTACGCCAGCGTAGTGCATGGCGTACCTCTCCGCCATACTACGAGTTCCCGTAGCGCCATGGAGGTTTTCTCCGCCTGGTTTTACCAGCCGGAGAAAACCATGGCGCTACGGGACCTCGTTGTTAATTACGCCACCGTATTTTACGGTGGCGTAATTAACTCCTTCCCCACTCCCATTATACCCTATGGGGCAAAAATGGGAATGGGGAAGGGCAGAATGGGGATTGGGGATTTACCGCTCCGCCGAGGTCGGAATGGGGCGGTAAATCCGCCAACCCCCATGGCGCTATCGGCGGCTTTCCGCCATGCTTCGCGGTGCATTTAGCACCGCGAAGTCCGCCTGGGTCGTAATGAGGCCCATTGTAGTCTATTTCATATGAAAAGAAAAAATGACGGGAAAGTCTATATCATACTTCTTTTGAAATCCCCAAAATTGTATAATAATATCAAAAAGCATAGTTTAGTTTTCATTCCGTATAAAATTGCATTTCATTCCGCTGGCATTGCTCAGTTTCTCATTACTATTATTCTAATGTGTCTCCACACATCTGGTGCACTGCGCGGTTCAGATACGTTATTAATTAGTTCTTCTCATATACTTTGATTAAAGGTAGGTAAGATTAGACTTCATGTAAATCCAAGCATATTGCTTTGTCCAAATGCAACAGTCTCCATACACTTAAACGCGCATAGCACTACGCCATGCAGCGTTATCACGAGTAAACATTAATCCCCGTTAATGACATTCTAACCCGCCCAAACAGCTATGGTCCAATTTTGGAGGAAAATCCTCAACCACATTGTCAAAACTCTGTATTGTAAAGGTTACTCACTCGCCAGTTAGCAGGACAGTCTCACGCCTCGGCTTCTCTCGATCTAGGCCGGCGCCATTTTGGGACTACTTTATGTATCCCCATGACAACCAGACACCGTAACTATGCGTCTCAAGGTGTTACTAAGCAACGTATCCATTCCGCTCGCTGTGCTAATCTAGTTGCGCATTAGTTCAATATCTCTGTATCAATCATTGTAAGATAAAACACAATGGGCCTCATTACAACTCAGGCGTTAAGGGTTAACACCACCGTTAACCCTTAACGCCTGATTCCCACCTGCCGTAATTAGCGCCTTCCCCACTCCCATTATGCCCTATGGGGCAAAAATGGGAATGGGGAAGGGAAAATGGGAAATGGGGATTTACCGCCCCACTCACCTTGTAATGGGGCGGTAAATCCGCCATCCACCATGGTGTAAACATAGTTTACACCATGGTGGTAAAGTTGGTGCACTTAGCACCTCAGTTGTAATGGGGGCCAATATATGTATAATTCTAGAATGACAATTCACTCCAAAAATTATATACCTAAAAGTCAAGGTAATGCGCGATCAGTAGTCCTGTTTGATAGAAAACCCTTAAAGGGGTATACACATTTTGGCTTGTACCGTATCCAGATATCCCAAACTTAAATTCATAACCGTTTCTTCTACAACTAACAGGAGTGGCAGTACTTCGCATATTACACATGATAGTTGGAACATCACATTAATACATCTTATTCCTATTAGGTGCATTCACAAAAAAGATGCCATTTCTTATTTGAAATAAGGCGCAATTTCCTGGACTCTCCTTCATGTGGTTGCATGCTATTTGCTCATTAATTAGATGTTTTTTTCTGTGGCTTACCGTCAGTCCAGTGATCTGCCACAGCAATACTGATTATTCTGGGAAAACGAGAATTTGTTGCACCTATTTTCAAGCATCAAGAGTCGCCCAACAGACCAGCTGTAACCCTAATCCCAGTTCACCTGTTCTCAATTGTCTTTTCAAGACACAATTCGTCCGTATACTGACGCAACCAATGACGTTGTGTCTGCGTATCTCGGCTCTGCCTCATTTCGGGACCCTCGCCTCCTTGTTCACTGGCCAGGTACGTCGATCAGGGATCAGCTGTATGAAGATCTGCAAAGGAGTCTCTCATCGCTTTCGCAGGGGGGGCCCCGAACACCTCTTGATCCCGGCTCGATCACTCCCGTCCTTGCCGTTCTTACCGCCTTCCTTATTTTGCAACGTACGCGATGGAACAAGTGGGGGAGGGTCCCTATTCGGGCACCATCTTGAAGGGGCCCCTGAGGGACCCTCGGATGTGGAAACAAGGCACAATCACCACACACGAATTGATACACCAGACACAAGGTTCTGTTCCCAAAATCTAGGGTTTATTGCAATACAAAATAGTCTCAGTTGGCCAAATGGTCTCACGCCCCGCGACGTGTGTCTAACAGACCTCGGGGGACGCAAGAGAGACGTACATCAGTTACATATATACAAAAGGAGCACGTTACAATCAGCAATGACACAGTATGACACATTCGATGCCGCCCCTAATTCATTTCCCTTTGACCATTGTGACAAATATGACACCTTAGACCACCATATTTAGTAACGGTTTGCAATCTCCAATTTTACAGACACCACTCTTTATTTGCGAGAACCAAGCGTTCCTGTTTTCATGGGCAAGCTGCGCGTAGGAGACTGGCACATACCAGGCCTCACTATCTCTTGGTTTCGATTCTCACTCTAGAGGTCAGCCCGCTCATGGGCCTCACTGTGCTCAGAAAGGGGGGCCATAAAGAAGAACATAATTCAACTCTTTAAATGCTAGTTTCATACATTGCTATTCTTTCAGGAGACTCGCTGGCATTCGTGTACTGATTAAAATGCCTTGCTCCCTACCTTCAAGGATATGTGAGGGAGGGAATCGGGCATTTCTGTCTGGCTTTCCAGCGTAATGTTTCAACATGTTTCTTAGCCTTGGATCATTGAAGCGAAATAATATCTACAGCAAAGCAGTTTTACATGAGGCAAAGTGGCAACATTAGAGAGAGCAGAGAGAAAACAAAATGGCGATTCTGGTCATCTTAAAATGGCCACACTCTAGTTGAACTAATAGCTATGTAATAACTAATGAGTATATATTCTTAACACTGTAAATGAGGCGATTGGTCTTCGGCCAACCAATTAATCATGCATTTCCTTCCCCCCAAGGGGTGTTTAGTATTTCCGGACTGACAAAGGAGGCTACGATTTTGACAGAACATGGAAAGGAAATTGAGAACTTTACAGAAAAAGAGGGTCTTTTCTTTCATGATCATCATTTATATATATCCTCGACTTCCCTTCGACGTCAAGTCATTATGTGGTGTCATGATCACAAGACGGCCGGTCATCGAGGGCAATCAGGCACTGTGGACCTAGTTATGAGATATTTCTATTGGCCCGGGCTATGGTCGGAAGTCAGGAAATATGTCCAGTCTTGTAGAATCTGTAACAGCAGTAAATACCGCACATCCAAACCATTGGGTTTTCTCAAACAGAGTGCTTTGCCAGTATGTCCATGAAGTCATATCTCCACTGATTTCCTTGTGGACCTGCCGGTTTCTCATGCTTGTACCTGCATCATGGTAACCATTGACACCATGTCAAAATTGGCTCTTTTTTCTCCTTTTTCCGGATTGCCCACTGCTGCTGAAATGGCTGAGGTGTTTCTTAGAGATGTTTTTCATCTCAACAGCCTCCCGGACAAAATCATTTCTGAGAGAGGCAGCCAGTATATCTCCAAATTCTGGGCAGCCGTGTGGTCAGTTAGGTATCGAAAGGGCATTGTCTTTGGGTTTTCACCCTCAGACAAATGGACAGACTGAGCGGTTGAACGGCATGCTCAAACAGTACTTACGCTGTTATGTCAATCAGGAACAAGAACAAGCATAGAACAACTCCCGGCACTCTGCATCTGGTCTCACTCCGTTCTTCTGTACCTATGGGTTTCATCCTCGCACCATTTTTCCATAAACTCATCTGAGTCTAAACTGCCTGCTGTTGATGGAATTTTGTCTGGTATACAGGAGGCTAACAGAACTGCCAGACGCAGTCTTATGGAGAGTCAGGGGGTATGCAAGGCTCAGGCGGATCGCCACCGATAGGAGGTGCCAGAGTGGAAGGTGGGCACCAGGGTATGGCTCCCCACCAAATTTCTGCCTCGGTAGACCCATCCGTCTAAACTTTCCCCCTGTTTCATTGGTCCGTATCCGATAGTGGCTAAGGTCAACCCGGTTGCCTTCCGCTTAAGGTTGCCTCCTTGCTTGCAACAGGTTCACCCAGTTTTTCACTCCTCTTTGCTTCGGGAAGCAGTTCAGGGCTCTTTGGTCAGATCAATTCCTCTACTTTCCCCTCCACGGATTGATGCAGAAGTTGAGGTGTCCCAGATTTGTGATTCTCGCTATAGGCGGGTCGCCTGGAATATTTGGTACATTGGAAGGGGTATTCCAGGGAAGAAGATTTGTGGGAACCTTCTTCTCATATCAGTGCCCCGGTTTTGCTAAGGAGATTCCATAGAGCTCACCCAGTAAACCGGGGGGGTGTGGTGCTGGCGGGGGGGGCATACTGTCATGCGCCGCCTTCCGTGGACCCTGTGATCCTGATCGCGACTTGCAAGCCGCCATTGAAGCGTCCCACCCCGCCTTTCAGCGTCATGCGTAGCGGTCTAGGTTTGCTGCAACGGTGAACGGGGAGGCTTATTAGCCACTCCCTCCCCGTTCACTGTGCATTGCAACCCGCTTCCATCAGCCGCTTTCTCGGCTGGGCTTTCTTCGGTTGCCACAATGCTAGTTTTTCCTCTTTACTCCTCTGTTTCCCCTGTTTCGGTGCCACTCCGGTGTGTTTCCTTCTCGGGGAACTGCTCTCCTGTTAGCTAATTCTCTCCGGGGTCACTTCCCTGCCTACTTACCTTTTCTCTCTCTCTCTTCGTGTCCTGTTTTCCCCTCTGTGCTCCGGCTTCCCCTCGGAGTTCCTCGCCCCTGCTGGTTCTCTTTCCTGTTGCTGTTGGGCCGCTGGGCTCCTTTTCATTGCTGATGTTCCATTCCATACTTTGTTCCAGAATCTGTTGCTTCGTACTTCAGGGCATCCAACTTCTCCGGAATCCTTCGGAGCCCACATTCCACTCTGCATCTACGCGGCCGTCGCCTATTATTGCTATTCTGCTGTTGGGGTTTTTTGTGCCCGCCGGGCTTTTTCCCCATTCTGTCCCTTTCGGGAGAGGGGCCGCAGGTAGTGCTTGTAATTAGCTATACACTGGGGCGTCCTTCCAGGAGAGAGACAGGTGCTCAGAAAAAAAAGAAAAGAAGAAGAAGGATTACCACGCCCGAAGACCTCAGATATCTTCAATTCTGGACTGTTTGTCAGGTGAGGAGGAGGAAGAGGGAAAGGCAAAGTGGAATGGCAGGAAAGCCAAACCACAGCTTTTTCCTCATATGACAGTGAAGAAGGTGTTGGGGCTGCTCCCAATGACAGTGCTGAAAGGACTGTTGCTGCCTTCATAGAGGAGAATAATGATGATAGGGATGATGTAGAGTCCCATGTTTCTTTTGCTGGTTCTGAGGCCGAGGCCATGCTGGAATTGAAAAGACAAGAACTGCTGTTTAAGCAGAGGGAGCTTGACATTTGCATGGCTAAGCTAGAACTGGAAAAAGCAGAGAAACAGAAGGACAGGGATCACGAGTTGCATCTTGCCAAGTTACAAGCTGCCAATACCTTCTCTAGAGGATCTCGTAATGGGTCTGGCTCTTCCTCTCATCCAAGGTTTCCAAAAGATCTGCTTAGTATATATGAGGACAAGAATGACATCATGGACTGGGTAACTGCATGTAAGTATGCATGTGAATTGCAAGAAGTTGTGGATGTTGATAGGATTGCATGGTTGCTCAGTTGTCTACTCAATTATGGCTGCAGTGCCATTATGGAAATGTCAAAGGCTGACTGAAAAGACTTTGCGAAGCTGAAGCAAACTCTGGTCTTGAAGTCTGGGAAGACTCCTGCCCAATACTTGAAAAGATTCAGAGATTACAAAAAGATAGAAGGTAATACTTGGGTCTCACATGTAACTGATTCCTTGACAAACTTGAATGGCTGGGTGGAATGTTATAAGGTCACCACCTTTGAGGGTATGATTCGTTTAGTCATGTTTGAACATATTTTTGCTTCTTGTTCCCCTGAGCTTAAGCAGCACTTGGCATATTCTAAGGAGATAGGTCCAAAGAAGTTAGCCATTGCAGCGATTGTCCCATAAGGACAAACCTGTTTCTGGTAAGCAGGAGGAGGGGAAAAGCACAAAGATAAGGAGGGTGGGGGGTACTGATACATCTTCCTCCCATAAGTGCTACAAAAAGCATAGTAAAGGTATGTCACATGAGAATGCTCAGAATAGTGGGAGTTATACTGCCAAGCAGAGCACTGGTTACAGTAAGCCTACCTATATCCCAAGACCCAGTGGATCCTGTGTGGCTTGTGGAGCAAGTGACCACATGAAAAGGGAACCCAGATGTAAGGTCAAACCCTTGGGGATCTACTCTGAGTCTGGCATTCCAGTCGGAGGAAGACATTGTCACAGGGGCATCCTTCTCTCCAGGCTCCTTCCCCAGTGGGATAGAGTCTTAAGTAGACTTAGTATCCCTGGGTTCCTGGATGCCTAGTATTTCTGAGGCCTATGCTAGTATTTCTGATAATACCAAGCACTACTTTAAAGACAGTGCGCTAATCAATGGAGCTTACACTCCTGCCCTTAGGTATAGTGGGGCCAGCAGAACTGTGGTGGATTCCACTTTGGTAAACCAAGAAGAGCTTGCCAGAGCTCCCTTGATGCCCACCCAGTTAGCTGATGGACCCCTCTTACGTTCCGAGTAATGCCTGTAAATCTAACCATTACTGGTATAGTAGTAAGGATACCTGTGAGTGTACAGAGGCAAGTCCCTGGAAAGGTTCTACTGGGAAATGACCTCAGAGATGTAGCTCTTGTAGGGAACACAGCAGAAGGACCATGCACAAGGTCACAAACAAAGGTCTTCCTGGCCAAGTGCAAGAAAGTCAAAGGGGAGACCGAAGGCTAAGGGAGTCAAAAATCTCACAAGAGGGAAAGAGAAAATTCCCCCTAACTCACCTACCACTGAGGTAGAGGTAGTTGGCCAAGCACCTGAAACTGATGAGGAAGAAGTGCTGCCTGAAATTCTCAACCCACATGACTATCCTGAACTCCAAAGTTTATTGGTTGAAGGTGGTCCTGATAGGGAAGAGTTTAGTAAGGGCCAATGTGAGTGCCCATCTTTAGAAGGCCTAAGGAGACAGGCCTGTTCCTAGCTTGAGGGTGAACCTCCTGGAAAACAATGGATTTATTTGGATGTGGGCTCCTGTACAGTGAGACCACAGAGCCTACTGAGCGTGACCATATGAGGTTGGTGTCCCCCTTCAAGTACGACCCTTCCTCCTAGAATTGGCTCATGAAGCTCCTCTAGCTGGTCACCTTGGGATCAAGAAAACCAAGCAGAGGCTAACTATCCATTTCTACTGGCCCAAGAGATGGGGGTCCAGGTAGAAGGCCATTGTAGGAGTTGTGCCACTTGTCAGATTTCTGGTCAGAGTGGCTAAACAGTCCAGGCTCCGTTGGTACCACTCCCTGTGGTGGGGGTGCCATTTGAAAGGGTAGGGAACAACATGGTTCTACCCCTTGACCCTCAGACATCCTCTGGCAATAGGTTTATATTGGTGCTGGTTGACCATGCCACCAGATATCCTGAGTCCATCCCATTGAAGACAGTGACTGCCAAGTCAGCTGCAAATGCATTACTTGGAATTTTTTACTAGGGTTGGCTTCCCTAAAGAAGTTGTGTCTGACAGAGGCAGCAACTTCATGTCTAAGTACATACAAGCCATGTGAAAAGAGTGTGGGGTCACATAAGGTTTCATCAGCTTATCATACACAAATAAATGGCTTAGCTGAGATATTTAATAGATATCTCAAAAGCAAGGTTGGGGCTCTGGAAGAACCCCAAAGGAGAGCGTGGGATCTCCTGTTACCATGCTTAATCTTTGCCTACAGAGAGGTACCTCAAGAGGGTTTTGGTTTTAGCACCTTTGACCTTCTTTTTGGTCACCCTGTAAGGGGTCCACTGGCCATAGTCAAAGAAGGGTGGGAGCTCCCTACTCCTTCCATCACTACCAATGAAGCATATTATGTGCTAGGGTTAAGGAAGATAATGGTACTCCTGATGGCTCAGGTCAGTGATGAGTTGAAGGCACATCAGGCTCTTGTAAAACATTGGTATGACCAGAAGGCTTCACTTATTCACTTTACTCAAGGCCAGGAAGTCCAGATTATGAACCCTATAAGACCTAGATCCCTACAGGATAAATGGTCAGGCCCTTACACAGTTGTGGAGCGGCTGGGTGAGGTAAACAATTTAGAGGACCCTAGGAGGCCAGGTCAAGCCCCCAAAGTGTCTCACATAAATAGGCTGAAGGCTTCCATCCCTAGGGTTGAAGTAGCTGCCCTACTTTTGGCATCTGACATTAAAGAGGAGGAATCAGAACCTCTTCTTGACCTATTCCAAAGTAGCCCTTCAGATGGCTCCATTGAGGGTGTCAAAGTGGCCCCTCACCTGACTCCTACCCAACAAGAGGAAGGAAGACCTTTGTTGAGGCATTTCTCCCCCTTGTTCTCACTGACTCCTGCTTTGACACCTTGGTGCAAACATGGAATTAACAGCATACATATCAAAAGTAGAGGGTACAGGATGTCAGACAAGGTGAGATCCTACATCAAAATGGATGTCAACTAGTTGTTGGATCTTGGGGTGATTTAACCCTCCAGTAGTCCATGGACTGTGGTTCTGGTGCCAAAGGCAGGTACCTCTGAACTGAGGTTCTGTTTGGACAGCAGGGCTCTGTATGCTGTCACCAGTACAGATGCTCAACCTTTGCCTATAACTGATGAGCTGGTGATAATTTGGGCGCCTCCAAGTACCTAAGCCCATTTCACCTCACTGCAGGGCATTTGGCAAATAGCCCTAGCAGAACATGCCAAGGAGATGACAGCATTTTCAACCCCAGAGGGCCTTTACCAGTTTGGGATAATGCCCTTTGGGTTATAAAATGCAGCTGCAACTTTTCAAAGGCTTGTGAATCATGTCCTAGATGGGTTGGATGAATTCTGCTTAGCATATCTAGATGATATAGCCGTTTTCAGCGGCACCTGGGAAGAACATGTGAAACACCTGGGAATAGTGTTGCAGGCTCTTCAGAAGGCCCACTTGACCATAAAGGCCAGTAGGTGCCAGATTAGGCAAGGATCAGTGGTCTACCTTGGATATGAAATAGGTGGAGAAAGGATTCAGCCTCTACCCAGTAAAGTGCAAGCAGTACATGACTGGTCTACCCCCACTACACAAACCCAAGTAAGGGCCTCACTGGGTATTACCTCACTGGGTATTACCAACATTTCATGGCAGACTATGGTACCATAGCTGTCCCTCTGACTGCTAACATTACTCCAAAGAAACCCAAGAAGGTCTCTTGGTCTGAGGAGTGTGAGAAGACCTTCAATGGCTGAAAAGACTCCCTGTGCCAGGTCCCTGTTCTCAGGGCCCCGTACTACAAAGGTGCGTTTATTGTGCAGAAAGATGCCTCTGACACTGGGATAGGTGCTGTACTATCACAGGTAGATGAGAAAGGCAAGGAACATCTGATTGGATACATTAGGACAGAGCTCAGGTGGCCCACTGTAGAGAAATATTGGTTCTCTGTCGTGTGGACCCTAAGGAAGCTGTGGCCCTACTTCTATAGGACCCACTTCACTGTGCTAACTGACCATAAACCATTAAAGTGAAGTAGCTAATGAACTTGAAGGGAGAGAATCTGAAGTTGCTCATGTGGTCCATAAGCCTGCAAGGGTTTGACTTCACCATTGAGCACAGGCCAGGTGTCCAACATAGCAACACTGATGGGTTGTCCAGAATGCTTAGTCGACCTGAACACGAGACTCATCCAAGGGTGGATTAATTTCCCCTGTCCTTGGTCTGGGCAGGCAAGCGTTATGAAAGATTTCACTTAGGTGAAATTTTCCTTACATTTATGGAACCCCAAACATTTTGCTTTTGTTTGGCTTACCTAACCTGACTTTTTCCAGTGGAGTATAGCCTTCAGCTGCACTCCTCTGGGCTTTTGCTCATCTGATATGGGGAAACTGACGCGTCCCTTAGTCTTTGACTATGTTGCCATTTCTTGGTAACTTTTTATCTATGTGCCAAGTACCTTACAGTACCGCACATAGGGGTCCTTTTGTTTTATGGCCTTAGCCACCCTCTAAGGATTTTTTGGTGATTGTACAAGTGTGCCTAGGACAAACTGGTGGCAGCAGTTTACTTTTAAAGTTTTTTTACTTCTTTTGAATGAACCAAAACGCGTTCACCGGGTTTGGCTCAAGACTGTGGCCAGTGCAGAAAATGGCTGTGCCACGAAATCTTTTATTCTGTCTTTTGGTCATTTTGCCGCTTTGCTTTCCCCCAGGGTGAGCAGCCCCGGGAATAACTTATTTAGGCATGCAACCTCCCGTGAAAACCGCATCTTTCACGGGCTCCCGCATGCCATGTGTGCTAATGCCCAGGAAGAGGGTTGGGACTCTCTGGTCCTAATCCACACCACTGGTGCCATATGTCTGGTATGCCTGAATGACTGGAACCACCATGGGCTATGATTGACCCACGCCTGGCGTGAATGCAAGAGAGCAGGTCTTCCATTGGCTATCCCAGATTTGAGCGCGAAACGAATCTTGGATAAGAGAAGTGGCTCTTCATCCATTCCAGGTCGATCATCTGAAGTTCACACCAAACTACAGAAGGAGTCAAGTATCCCAAAATGAAAGAGCAGACCCGCGGAACTGCCAGAGATGTGCTGGAAGGTTTGGCACCATGACCTCACTGTTGTCTCGTCGGACACCTGCTTTTGTATCGATCGCAGAAGGGCTATCGTTTAGGAGTGCCACCATCCCGAGTACACACTCAAGACTTGGGAATCACTAACTTGTGGCTTTGGACCCTCTCCCACCAAAACCCGTAGTTCTTGCTCCTCTGGGTCATGATTTATGAGAGTGCACCACGGCCAAGCATTTGCGGTCCCTGTGTTGCCCTGCTTTGGTGACGGTCATTGTAGGAGCCTTTCATACCTGCCCCCCTGTGCTCTGAGATGTGCTGAACTGGAACTGTCTTCTTTTCTCCATTGAGAGCTGAGAAAAGGCTATTATTCCACCACGGACGATGGACCCATCCTGCAGCCACTGAGAGTCGGAGAGACATGTAACTGCAGGGGTTGAACCTACAAGTGACCTGGACTAGACTGGCAACGTTTGACCCAGACTACATTATACTGAGACAAGGAGAAACATATCTGGAGGAATACAGAGCCAAAAACAAACAGCGAGAAAGGACTGTGACATTGCACCGGGGAAGGCCCACAGCAGCGTAATACAAGAAAGAGGTGGAGACTGGGAAGGGGGAGAGAGAGCCCGTGAGTTACTGGTTTGGTCACAGGTGTGTGCTGAAGGAAGAGAGGACGTGCTGTGTCGTATGCTCAAAAGGAGACAGCAGGGAGATTCTGACATGCATTGTCAAGAAGAAAAGGAATGTAGAGAAACGGAGATATACACAAGGTGTCCTCGTCACGGACAAAAGCTAAGTGGTGGCATGACCGAAAAGGAGCCGAGGTGGACCCGTATGTCCGTAAACTACGCCAATGCCACAGCCTTTGAACTGACACAGAAAGTGCAGACTAATGAGAAACTGGGAAGGTCATATGTGAAACCACAGATACTACAGGAAGCCACCCTGACATGTAAGTGAGACCATCCCAACCAGGGGAGAAACCTGATGGCACTATCCCGGTACACGACAGGTAACGGGGAAGGCGGGAGACCTGGGAGGGGGACTAGAAATCATTATTGGCATGCTCATACACGTCCCAATCATAAGAAACTGGTATTGAATGAAGAAAAAGAGAATCATTACTCAAACACTCATATTCGTGCCAGTCATAAAAAAGTGGTATTGAATGAATAGAAAGAAAATTATTGCTGGAACATTCATACTCATTCCAGTCCTAAGATATTGGCATTGACTGAAGAGAGGGAGAGAATCACTACTGGAACGCTCATACTCGTCCCAGTTATAAGAAATTGGCCTTGAATGAAGAGAAAGAAAATTATAGTGGAACGCTCACAGTCGTCCCTGTAATATGATAGTGGCACTGAGTGAAGAGAAAGAGAAGAATCACTGGAATGCTCATATTCGTTTCAATCGAAATAAAGTATCCATAAGGAATGCTAATCCTTTCTGGAAGATTTACTCTCTATGTAGCCAATGAGGAAGCACTGAGAGATTACAGAATAAGAAATCGAGTGAGAGGGGAAAGACTGAAGAACAAATTGAAACAAAGAATATGAGTCAAACCCAAAGTTAAACCAAAGACTGTGAAATAAAGATTAATAACCCGGGAGGTCAAGGGGGAAGTTTAAAGTGTTGGATAGAATTACCCTATGAAAGGAAAAGGATAAATATAAATAATAGAAAACAAGAAGAGGATTAAAAGGATCAAAAAAGTAATCCAAAACGAGAGAGGATTATACATTTGAAGAACTCAACATCAGAACTGTGTCACTAAACAAAAGTAGTTGCCCAGAACTAGTTAAGAATACCTTATTGAACTGAATTTGGCAAAGAACCAGCTTGCAGCAGAAGGGAGTCATTCTCCTGATTTTTGTTGTTATAATAGTACTAGGGTTGGAACAGGTTGGTTTGGACAGTGGACGGTTTCCGATTTGGACTCTCACTGATGACTGACGAGCACCTTAGTTAGTTCTGTTAGGCTGGGGAAAGCCTTAGTATAGGGAAAAATAGGTGTTTCTTCCTTTTAGTTAATAAAGTCATCAGTGAAAATGAACAATCGGAGTCTGTGCGTTCTGCTAAACTGCCACAACACCCTGAAGTTTCCCAGTTAACACTACATGTGGTTTTCTGTTTTTTTGTTTTGGGAATAATGTATTAACCTTTAACACATCTCTAAAGCATAACATAATATAGCATTATAAACAAATACACATGAACCAATACAGTGGTACTGAATAAATAAAAAAGAGAAAAAGAGGAGAAGGAAGAGAAAAGGGGAAAAGAGAGAAAAAAAAGAAAGAAATAAAAAAGAAAACAACCAAATTTCATAAGACCCAAGGTCATGAACCAATGCGAGTGACATTACTAATTCTTGACAGTTAAAATGATACAGGAATGATTACTTATCTTTGCAAAGGCCAACTCGATTCTGGATGCAAGATTAGGTCAAATCCGCATTCAAGAAGGCCTTCCAGATCTTATCAAAAATGGGCATTTTCCTTTGCACTGAATAGATCACACTTTCAATGTTACATGTATGATGCATCTCCTCCAACCAATTGTTTATTGACAGATAACCAGCAGACTTCCAGTTTCGTAGGATTAACTTCTTCGCCACCATGGCCCCTCTTAAAATCCACGTGGTCTGATGTTGACTCAAAGTTTCCAGCAAGGTGGTTTCACCCAAGATTTAAGGCTCAAAATCAAAGTCCAGATTTTTCTTAAGCACTCTGTTCATTGTGGTAGCAATCTCATCCCAGAAATGTCTCACCTTATGGCATTCCCACAGCATATGTTCCATCATGCCGCGAGTGTGACCACAACCCCAACAGCTGTCAGACAATGTCAATTTCCGTTCCTTCATCCTGACTGGTGTCCAAAATATTCTATTCAAGAACATGACTTTCATTCATTCAGGGACATTCTTTTGATATTCTCACACATATCTCTCCATCTATCCGGTGTCATCTCATATCTCAGGCAACCAGACCAGACATGTAGGATCTTCCCATTGCCTTTTGTAAAACATCTCAGCAAATTATACATCTTGGATGCCGAATGATCACTGTCGCCAATTTTTTTAACAACGGACCATACCCCAGATTTATGCAAAGATGAAATGTCAACTGCTCTCTTTCGTTTTCTGTACTCCCTGTGTGTGCAACCAGATAGATCATATTCAAATTTCAGTTCACAAAACGTTTTCTTTTTTTAAAATGTGTTTATTGGCATTTCAACTTTCCAACAGTAACAGCACCAATCCCAAACTTCCACCACCCGGACCCCGCCCCCCACCATAGGTTCCTCACACCAAGAGATTTGTAGTCGAAAAATCTGAGGCAACCCAAGATACAACACAAATGATGTCTAATGTACACAGTCCTCAGGGGGAGGGCACCTTTGCACCCAGCGATCTTCATGTAGGAATACAGGTTCAATTCCCAAGCTCTGCAGTTCGTTCTTGGTTAACATATCACATAAACAGCAACTGCAAACCAGGCCCCTAAGCACCCCCCCCCTCCTGACGTGGCACGCAACTGTTCAACACATTTTAGGTCGGACCCAAGCACACAGTAAATAAATCCCACAATATGACAATAGAAGGTATTCACCCCGCAGAAACAGATTCCCAAAACCACACAGCGTCAGGGGGGGGAACCTAATACAATGCAACTCCACCCTCTCCCCAATGTTCCAAAAGACCAGGGCCACTTCAGTGTAACTCCAGACTCACAAGGGCCGGACCCCTCAGTCAGACGATAATAAATTCAAGGACCCCTGTGATGCGGTGCCCGGTTCCCCGCCGCCCTTGTTCAGGAGGTATGACGTATACGCATCCCACATTCTGGCATAATTCCTGCCCTTCCCAGATATCACGCCCCACCGCAGCTCCATGTCATTACAGTATATGATGTCTTGAGACCATTGATCAGTCGTCGGGGCAGTACTCTTACCCCACCCCATAGCGACCCAACGCTTGGCAAGGATCAGTAGGAGGCTTATTAACTTCCGGAACCCTTTCGGTACCTGGGCAGTATATCCCACCAAACCTATCACCGGATCTGGAGCACATCGCTGACCCATAACCTGCTCTATCACATCGAACACCCCCCCCCAAAATTGAGCCAGCGATGGACATTCCCATGCCACGTGGAGAAAGTCTGTAGGTTCATACCCACACCTAATACAGGCCACTTATCTGTGAGGGAAATATCGATGCAGTTGAACTGGAGAGTAATAATATTGATGCAAAAATTTAAAAGTTTAAAATTAGTGTTGATAGCCCCTTTTCTTGTGCCTTCACAACAATACGACCATACATCCTCCGAGATCTCCCTGCCTAGCAGATTTTCCCACTCAGCCCTTGGCAACACCACGGACTGTGACCTACCTTCCAACACCGTCGCGTATAGCTCCGAGAGCACCCTCCGATCCAGGTCACCCCTGATCACCCTGTCTAGCAGTTTGGCCGTCTGAGGCTGCTCGGGAAAAGCCGGGAAGAGCCGCTACAGCGACACCCAAAGCCTATAGTACAGAAATATATCCAGCGCAGACAGGGCCCCTTTACCCCTCAAGTGCTCAACAGTAATACATTTACCATCCGGAAACAAGTCTGCAAACTTAGTGAGACCCAGCTGCTTCGTCAGAGCAACATAACCTACTTCACTCGTCACGGGCACCCCCGGAATATATATAATCGGAAGCTCCGGCGAATAAAGTGTCCCCCCTTTCGGTACATGCTCTAGCCAAGACCACACCCTACACGTTAACTCCACCAAATTCCTGACCAGTCCAGAGCGAGCCTGAGCTGTCAGAATAACTGATCTCAGCAGTGCCGGGGAAGCAATTGACCTCTCCACCTCAACATGTCTGTGTTCAGCTACCAACCCATACCAGTATCTTAGATAGCTAGCCTGGTCCACATAATAGTACAGTTCAAAATCAGGCAAGGCCAAACCCCCCTTATGGACAGGTGCAATGAGCTTATCCCACGCCACCCGCGCCTGCTTCCCAGCCCAAATAAATCGAGACACTACCGATTGAAGGTCTTGAAAAAACTTCTTAGGTATCCGAATGGGCACGTTAAGAAACACATAGAGGAACCGGGGCAAAATGGGCATCTTAACCACAGAGACCCTACCAAACAGGTCAAGCGGGAGCGAAGCCCACCTGTGCATTGCTACCTTAGCCTGCTGCAGAGTCTCCTCATAGTTACTGCGATAAACTTCCCCCTCAGACCTAGCCAAAGTAATTCCCAAGTACCGAGTCCTAAGCATATCCCACTGAAACCCCCACCAGTCCTGAAAGCGAGCCAGCCCATCCGTCAATGGAAATATTACCGATTTTCCCGGATTCACCCTTAATCCCAAGAGTTCCCCAAATTGCTGAATTTCTGACATGACCGGGTCTAAGTTAACCTCAGGATGGCGCAAAAACAAGACCATGTCATCTGCATACAACGAAACCACCACTTCGTGAGTGTGTCACTGAATCCCTCTATGAATATGGAACTCCCTCACTCTCTCAGCCCAAGCCTCTATCGCTAAAGCGAACAACAAGGGGGTAGGGGGCACCCCTGGCGTGTTCCCCGTTCAAGTGGGATTAATGTGGTCAACTGCCTATTGACCCACACCTTTGTGACTGGCTTCACGTATAATAATAACACTGAGGCCAGAAAGGACTCCCCCAGACCGAGCCTTCTCAGAACCGTAAATAAGAATGGCCATTCAATAGAATCAAAAGCCTCAGTGGCATCCAATAAAACTGCAGCTGCCGGGACCTTGCTCGGCAAGATGGCCATCAGCCCAAACATCCGCCTCAAGCCAAACGATGTCGACCGGCCAGGGATTAAGCCCGCCTGATCCGCCCGGACCAACGTAGACATCAACGGAGACAAACGAGACGCCAAGATTTTGGCCAAGATCTTATTATCCAAGTTGATCAAAGAGATCGGGCGGTAGGAAGAACACTCCCCTCCGGGCTTTCCCGGTTTCAATAGTACCACCACCAGAGCTCCCCTGAGAGAATCCGGTAACTGACCCACAAGCACCGCCTCCTGATATACCCGCAGTATATAAGGCGCTAACTTGTCGGCAAAACACTTATAGAATTCCGAAGTAAACCCGTCTGGGCCTGGGGACTTCCCATTAGGCAACGACTTTATGGCTTCCATCACCTCACCCAATGACACTGGCCTGTTTAGCCACTCCCTCTGCTCCTCCGAGCACCAAAACAACCCCACCTGGTCAAGGTATGCATCAATATCCGCCTGAAAGGCGGAGAACTGGGTAGCGTACAGGCGAGTGTAAAATGTGTGAAACTCTCGAAGTATCGCCTCGTCCTCAAAATGCGTCATCCCCCCCTCATCCGTAATTGCCGTCACCCTGCCTCCCAACGTATTCAAGCGTGTGGCCCTAGCTAACAGCCTACCCGGAGCTTCACCCTCACCATACTTCCGAGGGGCAGACCTATCTCACAAATATTTGACCTCCCGCTGGGCCAACTCATGAAATTTCTGAAGGTGTGCCATTATCTCGCCCGCTAAGCCCTGGAAGGAGCAGGAGCAGCTCTTTGCAGGGCATGTATCTCCTCTTCCTCCCTTGCCAAGTCCCTACGTATCCCCTTCAGTATACCTGCCTCCTTAGCAATGCACACCCCGTATCACACACTTGAACCCCTCCCACAGGTTACCAACCGATGAGACCGAGCCCTCATTCACCTCAAAATATTCATCTATAGCTTTCCCCAACTCCTCCCTAAAAACCACATCCGTGAGCTCATCACTCTTAAATCGCCATGGTGGCCTCCCCTCAAACTGCTCCCTCAGCCGAACCACCAAAACAACCAGAGCGTGATCCGAGAGAGTGCGAGCCAGAATCCCCATATCAGAAACATGTCCCAAAAGATTTTCAGACACCAAGAAGTAAACCAGGCATGCCGTTGAGTTGTGTGGTGCAGAATAATGCGTGTATTGAAGCACGTCCGGGTTCCGCACCCTCCAGACATCCGCCAATCGCAGCGCCTCTTGCATGCCCCGGAGTTTGACAGAGCACCTGCTGTCTAAACGCGGGGGGTTCCCCGTCCGGTCCCGAACAGGGTCCAACACTGTGTTAAAATCCCCCGCCCACAATCCCTCTCCCAGAGGTATGTCCGCCAGGTGTCTTTCAAACCACTTCAGCGGCTCGGATGTATCCTGGTTGGGGCCATAATAGCAAACCAACGTGTAGAGCCTCCCCTGGATAACCCCCTGGACTATAACTGCCCTGCCCTCCTGGTCCCGCAGCAACTTAGTCAACCGAAAGCCCACCGACCTATGCACCAACACACAGCCCCCCCTGGAAAAGGAAGAATATGAAGAAAAATATCTATGGCACCCCCAGCATTTGCCAAACTTGGCCTCCGACTCCGCCGTCAGGTGGGTCTCCTGGAGAAAGGCCACCTCCACCTGATGACGCCGCAGATATTGCAGCACTTTTCGACATTTCGGAGGACTGTTAAGCCCCCGCACATTCCAAGTTAAAAACTTAAGTGTCGCATTGACAAACTTCGTAAACCCTACCATGGATGGAGCAACTGACCTACCAGAGAAGTGTACACCCCGTGCCACCGGACCCCCCCTTCCCCTAAGCAACAACTCCTCCCCTTCCCAACCCCCCCTCCCCTACTGACAACCCTCCAACTTGTCGGTGTCTACCCAATACCCAACCATCCCCAAATCCCTCCATGACCACCTCCCATTTATGTCGGACACCCCAACCCTCCAGCAATCCAGCAACCCACAACATAATATCAGCCAGCTTTCGCACTGGGGGAAGCCACCAGCCCGACCCCCCAGCACCTTATTATAGATCTCCCGACTTCAACCTTGAAAAAAACAGTCCCAAATGTCTTGCCAGCGCCAGTAATCCAAGACCAGCCATACTCCCGCCCCCACAACAGACCCAAGTATTGCCTCACTGTCCAGGGTCTTCCAGCAGCATCTCCAAGAAGGATGCTGCTACTCCAGGAGTCTGGAAAAAGAGGGACGTGCCCTTATGCTCCACTCGGAGCCGAGCCGGGTATAACATAGCATATTTCATATTTCTGTTTCTTAACCGTTTGTTCACATCCCACAAAAGTCTTCCGGGTAGCTTGCACCTTGTCTGAAAAGTCAGAGAAAAATCTGATGACATCCCCTTTGTAAGTGACAGTGCCTTTTTCCCTCGCCTTCCGAAGCACGGTGACCCTGTCACGGTAGTTCAACAGGTGAGCTATCAACGGCTTAGGAGGGGCTCCCGGAACTGGCCTTTTCCCACTGGGAATTCTGTGAGGCCTTTCCACCACACATATTGGGGAGAACCCCTCCGTGCCCAATACCTCCTTCAGAAAGCCTTCAACCAAGCTCTCCATGTCCCTCTGGTCCGCCGATTCTGGCAGGCCCACAATCCTGATGTTATGCCTCCTTGAGTGCGATTCAAATTCCTCCTGCTTCTCCCTAAACTCCTTCAAAGCCTTCTGCACCCCAGCCATTGATCCCGACACCGAGCTCGCAAAGTCCTCTACTCCGGAGATCCGTCCCTCCGCCTCGTCCAACCGTTCTCCATGCTTGTCTAAAAGGACCTGCATGTGGTCCACCTTGCAGGTCAGTGTATCCAGCTTCCCATCGAGGGACTGTATCCCAGACTGCAACTGCACCAGCATGACCTTAATATCCTGAAGGGCAGATGAGGGATCCGTACCCAAGGCCGGGGCGCACTGCTCCGAGAGGTCTGCCATTGCCCCGTTGGATTTAGCCTGGGCGGGTACCTCAAAATGCAGCTTGGCCTGCTGTTTACCACCTTTGCCCGCCTTCGACATATTGCGTGAGTGGGGAGGGAGTGGGGACAAGAGCATATGCACCATCCAGAACTTCCAGCATAAATGTCCTTCTGCGGCACCAGCCCCCTCCTGCACCCCCAATGTCCCGCACGGCTCACTCCTCACCGGTACCAAGAGCCCAGCAGAACCACAAGGGGGGGGGGACAGGCGTGGGCCGCGCGACCCCGCAAACGTGGAAATACAGGTATCAACTGGGATCAGCAGGTGAATAAATCATTCCAGGCATGCAAAAGCAGATGGACCCACAAATCCAACACCAGCAAGCTCACCAGGATATGCCAGGTTGCCCCCATGTCCACAGCACCTTCAATCCCTGGGAGGTCTCTAGAACCTCTCCAGCCTCTGAGCCCGTTACTATGGTTATTCCCGAGTCAGCCAAAGTGTCCAAGTGGCAGGGCATCCATCAGCACTCCCCCGCTCCTGTCTGCCGCCTCCGGGGAGCTCAGGGGGATGGGGGGAGGAGGAGACTGCAGCCGCGGCCCTCCGCACGTCAGTCGGCATCACTAGCCGAGGCTCCAGCACCGCGCCGCCTCCCCGCTGCAGAAGTCCCCCCGATCCCACGCCGGATCAGTCCTCAGCAGAGGCAACCAGAGGCGGGCCCCTGCCACAGCCCAGCTCCGCCGTGCCTCCTCCGCTCGGGACCGCCCACAGCCAAATGCCCGCCACCGCAGTCCCCAGGAGGCCACAGTGCCACCACCACCACACCAATGTCCTCACGTCCGGGGTGGCTCCTCCTAAGCCCGCACCAACAATCCGCGAGCAGGGGGGCCAGGTGCCGCGCTCCTTCCTCGTCCGGAACGGGACAGCTCAAAGCCCCTCCAAGCAGGTCCACAGTGCGGTGGCCTCACCAGCCCCCGGGCCACTCCTCCACCACTCCCGACCACGAAACAGGAGCCGCACCGTTGAAAATAAACACCGCCCAATGTTCCTGAGGGGCACAAAGGTGTCCAGCGCCGGCGCACCACACCAGGGTGCCAAATCAGTCAAAAAATCGGCGGGAGAACGTCCGGATGTCCAAGGGTGCTGGAGAGCTTCACAGACCCGCGGCCATCTTGGTCGGGCTCTCGAGCGCCCCCCCTTCACAAAACATTTTCCATCTTGACCCTACAAAGAGGTCCCCTACTCTTTTGATGCCTGCAGCATACCATGCTGGCCAGAACAAGACTTTATTGTTCAGCTTGATATTTGGGTTCATCCAAATAGACGATGTGTCAGTTTTTCCAGGGGTTAATTTTGTCGCTATCTCATATGATCTCCAAGTGGATCTGAGGAATTGTATTAAGACTGAATGTCCACCCCTCTCCGATGTGTTGGTGGAAAGATGGGCCCAAGCATCCAAGGGGCATGAACCCCTAGCATCCGCCTTAGCCCAATCATCTCCCACATCTGTTAAGAATGGCATGACATGATGTTAAGAATACGCCTGAAGATATCGAAATTCGGAATGTGCAATCCTCCAATGTCCCCTCGCAACTGCAATTTCCAAAGTTTCAATCTCAGTGTTTTCTTATTCCATAGAAAGGTCTGTAAACTACTATCCACCCTTCTCCATACATGTTTACTAACAGGCAGGGGGATCATGCTCAAAACATAGTTTCATTTTAGAGCCAATGCCATTTTTATTGCATAACTTTACCGCCAATAGACAGATTCAACTTATTCCATCGGTCTACTTCTGACTTCATCTTCTGAATCACTGTGTCTAAATTCAGATCTATCATGTCCCTCAAATTCGCAGTGACCCAAATGCCTAGATTTTTCTTTTGTGTCAGACACCATCTGAAGCCCAGGTCCTTCAATAGCAGGCTATTTGTCAAGTGTGAACATGGTAAAGCCTCTGATTTAGACCATTTGACTTTATAATTAGATATAACGCTGAATTCTTCGATCAAGTTCATCAATTCAGATATGGAAGAAGTGAGATCCGGGACAACCAGCAGCAAATCATCTGCGTAGAGCCATAACTTAAGGCATTCCCTATTGTATCTGATCCCCAAAATCCTGTCATTTGATCTAATGGCCTTTGCCAAACGCTCTATCGAGATAACAAAGAGTAGAGGAGACAACAGACAATCCTGCCTTGTCCCCGGTTGTAATTCAAATCTTTCAGACATGACTACATTTGTGTTGATCTCAGCAGATGGTTTTGTATAGAGAAACTTGCCCCAAATCAAAGATTCAAGGCCAAAATTCATCCTCTCCATAGTATCCAACAAGAATCTCCATCTCACACGTTCGAATGCCTTCCCGGCATCAAGAGACAAGCCAAACAAGTCCAATTTAAGCTTCTGACATTACTCCAGGGTAAGTAGCAACTTTCTAATGTTCGAGGCAGAGACTCTGCCTTTAATGAATGCAGCCTGATTTGGGTGAATTATCTTAGGGAGTATTTTCTCCAACCTGTTGGCCAGGATCTTTGACAGTATTTTAGAGTTGCAATTTATTAAGCTGATTGGTCTAAAGCTACTTGCGTCGAGTTCTGGTTGACCTGTTTATGCAGGAGAGAGATTGTAGCATGCCTTAGAGTCTGAGGCAGTAAACCGTTTGACTTACTGTACGAACATGTCTCTCATTAGCATTAATACTTTTTCTGGCATCACACGATAGAATTAAATCGGAAGCCCGCCTGGGCCGAACACTTCCCCAGGCTCAGCTTTCATATTGCATTTCTAACCTCATCAAGAGAAATCTCTGATTCCAAGAAATCTCTTTCCCTATTTGTCAATTGCTTGATCTGTAATGATTAAAAAAACTGGTTCAAACAATCCGAGTTCATTTGAGATTGATCGCTGTATAAATCCTTGTTAAAGCGTTTAAAGACTTTATTAATTTCAATTGGGTCTCTGGTCACACCCTGCTGGCCTTTAATAGCATCAATAGATCTGTTTGCTTCCCTCGACCTTAACCTATGAGCCAGTAATGTATTACACTTCTCCCCCCCCTTCATAATATTTACGTTTGGACCTAAACATCATGAACTCTGCCCTATCGCTTAAAATCTTGTTCAAGTCGTATTTCATTTTCATCAGTTTCGTATAACTACACATTAGGTCTTTTTCTAAACTTTTAGTAGAGATTTAAATGTTTTCAGCTGCTCTCCTGAACATCCGTGAAGATGGATCTCTCCAAGGTCTCCACCCTCGTTCTGGGCTATAATTTCATCCCTCCCTGCACCTATCAGCACAAATCACGTGACCTGGGAGTGAAGGCAGGAATCCTCTACTTTCTGATCTTTGTGATCAATCGAGGGTCCAGCAGATTTATGATCAGGTGTCTTGGGGCTGGATAGTACATTGGAATTCAGGGGTCCTAAAGCCAGGGCATTTAAGTGCTACAACTTAGAGTTGGGACTGTTGGGGGTTGGAGGCCCGTACACTGCTTCTCTTCGGATTGTATTGTACAAAGATGCTCAGCCCTCCTCCCATGGTCTTGCAGGGCACATTCTTCCCAGGGCGCGATGGTTGGCAACATTTTAGGACAATGAAGGATTTATGGCTCTGTGTAGCTCTGGCCTTTCTCATCAGTGCCCAGGATACAACCTATTTCTTGTTCATGTTCGCGGCCTAGGCCTGGGATGCTGGCTGCCACGCTAAGTTTAAGATTTATGTTCTAATATGGCTGCTAATATCTAAGATGGCTGCTAATCCCACATGTGCACTGCACTGACAATACATGCAATACTATAATCGTGTATACGCCTTTAAGGGCACACCCCTGGTCTCTTACACTACCAGTGATTGCCAGTGCCTTATTCTAAAGCATTTGGGGGTGCGGAAAGATCATGTCTTCTTCCCAACATTCTCCCATTTTGTTAATTCTATATTAACAAACTCCTCTGTGAGCCCACCTTTATTTGTTCCTCGCCAGCGTTCCTCCTCCAACCTTTCAGCTGCCAAATAAGGTGGTGATCCCTCCTTTGGAACACATGCTCTACATACATGATGCAAACTTTTGCCAGACTGGGCATACACCTCGGGGTACAAGTCATGTATACACAACCCTCACCCCCTGCTAAATCAATCCAATGTTCGGTATAATGCTCGGGGTCAGGTGGGGGTGTATTGATAGTGCCAGGAGGGTGTAAGCACTGCTCTATTATCACTATGTATGGTTTGTTTGAGTCAACTGTCTGTACAGCACTGTCTTTTGTACCGTGAGGTGCATTTGATACCCCAATTAAAACCATCATCATGGCACTTCTTGATACTGCTTTGGCACAATATCGAAGTCCCAGCTGGCAGGTGCAGAAAAGGACCAACACAAACACGATGGCGGACACCATTAGTTTCACGATCGCTCCCATCCAGGATGGTGCCTAAGCGAAAAGGCTGTCAAACCAGTTATTCTCTCCTATGCCAGCTGCAGTTTTCATGTGCTGTCCGAGGGTGTGCAGTGCCCCTATTATTTGGGTCAAGGAGCGTTCTCTACATCGTTTGGAGGCACAACCATGCAGCAAGTATCGCCGATTTTGTAGCAAACTCCTCTTTCCATCACTGTGAGCAGGTCAAGCACTTATCTGTTCTGGAGGGTCATCAATCTTATGGCAAGCTTCTCGACATTGATTGCGTTGAGGCCTTGCTCCATGTGGTTTGCCAGATGTACGATCTCCCATCTGACAATCTGGCGCGACTTGGCATTTGTGGTTGTTCGGACATCAGGCAAGAGTAGAAATGCAAGAAAAAAATTCTTCTTTACTAAACAGTCTATGTTCATTGAATATTTCTTGGAGTAATTTGGAGTAGTCTTGAGACAGGTAATTTGATTTTCGTTTTCCACACAATTTGTTGTTCTTTTCTTTCTCAGGTAAGGCACGAAAGATGCGAGACTGCAACAGGTTTCCAGTTTACTCCATTATGGCTGGAGCTGGGGTTGGAACAGGCAAAGGTTTCGATCCCGCTGCAAGGTGTTCTTCAGGGATCACGAGAATCGTTGAGTGCAACGTGGCCAGTGAGACGTAGCCCCTCCATGATGGCGGGAAGTGCAAGAATGCCTGCTGTCCATACACCCAGTAGAGTCCATTACTGCATCTGTGCCTTTTTTGAGTTCTTGAATGAATAATGTCTTATTGCATCTTAGATTTGCCCCTACGAAAACGGTTCCTTCTTTGTAAAAACACAGTTCATGAGTCTCTTGCTGCTGCAGTTTTACTGGCTTCTCCATTGCTTCAATCCACATTAGTTTTGTGATGTGTTCGTTCCAGAATGCTGTACATATTTTATTCACTTGGGCCAACAATTAATCTCCGAATCCCAGTAGCCCTCCTGCTGCACAACTCATTGATGTTTCTTGCCATCTGCTGTCCATGTACCTTACTCCTGGTAAATTCAGGTATGGCCTCCGCGAACACTGAATGCTTTTAGGATTTTTTGTAAATTGCAGCTGGTCAGGGTCCATAGATTCTAATCGCACACTTTGTGCCTGGAAGGTGCATTGCAGCCTACACAGTGCCAGATGAACCAGGCATTGAGCCTCTACAATTGGTAATTTTTGTGTGATATTAATACATTGGGTGCTCCCGACGCATGTGGTATCAATGAACAAACATAACAACTTCCATTCACTCTTCTCTTTCCCACCGAGCTCATGTCCGCGTACCAGCTATTTGAGAATTCTGGATGATGTACATCTTCTATTGCATTTAGAGCAAGCCCGCAGTATTTGTCATATCTATATTTCCTCTTATATTTCTATGTTGCCTTTTTCTATGTGCTAAAGCTATGTTGTATACATTTGTAAAGGACCTGGTGAGATCAGAAGGTGACTTGAAGAAAACAATAGTCATCAGTAGCGCTGTTACTCTTCACTTGTTCATTAAAATGGGGATCTTTGGCCTCAGTGTTTTGTGTAAAAAGAAATGGGAACACATGTGTATATATACTCATGGTCGAATTTGGATTTTGAATAGACCCATTCATGGTAGCATTAGTTTGTATACTCCGCCCCTCTTTTATATGCCTCGCCATATAAAAGCAGAACTCAAATATATGCCTAGACAAAACATGAATATTGCAAACAGTCCAGCTATATAGTGCAGGGCATATAAATACGAATAGGAAAACATTGACATGATGGCATACATATTACTTTTCCTAGTATAAATGGAATCAGTAGAGCCAGTTGGGTCCATCGCAAAAACCACCTCAAAAGGAATTTTTATCACAAGAGATTAAGGAAATGACAAGAGTGAAAAGGAATAATAGAAATGGATGAGAAGAAGGAGAGAGAGAGAGAGAGGGAGAGAGAGAGAGAGAGAGAGAGAGAGACAGAGACAGAGACAGAGAGAGAAAGAAAGAGAAGAGTATGGGGAACTGCAAGAGTGTAATCCCTGTGCAAATGTAATGCATAGCAGCATTTTGTAGATGTTTTGTTTAATATTCCTTTGGTCTTTAAAAAAGGGGCATACGGGCTGTAATGAAGGTGGTGTTTGGGTGCTGTGGTCGTGGTGTAGTTTAATCTTCTGGTGCAGGCTGGGGCAGGGGTGCTTTGCGAACATCAGATAACTGCACCCAGTGGCACAACTCTTTCATGTTTACTACAAGGGGAGTGACGAGGACGACCTGAAGGGGCCATTATATCTGTGTTGGTTCCATCGGCGACTAAAATTCTTTACATAAATACAGTTGCCGGGGAACAACGGCAAAGGGAGTGACATTGCCAGTGTGTACGTTGCAGCAGCGGTTGGTTTCTCTATCCTGGGAAGTATAATGTGTTGGGAGACAAATTTGGTTGCCTTCATTAGGGAGGACAAATAACTGCCACATTTCCCCCCCAAAATCGATGCCACCCTATGAGCGTCTGATGCTCGTCTATCAGGAGAGAACGTGGTATGCATGCGGTGTCCAGTGACCACTTTGTGGGGCGATAAATGGTAGTCTTTGCATGGCTGTGTGTGAGAACTGAATAATGCAAGTGTTAAATAGTGCACCCAGTTTCTCGTCAAGGTGGTGCACAGTTTTGACAGCTTGCTCTTTAACAGGCTGTTGTTCGTCTCTACAAGCCTATTGCCCTGGGGTGGTCAATGGTGCACATCCGATGCTTGATGCCCAGTAATGCTGAAACCTCATTAAAAAGGTTGTTAAAGAAATGCGTGCTATTATATGACCTTAATACATTGCACACGCTGCATCGAGCAAAAACTCATGCACCAAATGTTTTGCAGTGCATTTGGCATCTGAATGTGCAGAAGTTCCCGCCTTCACCCATCGTGAGAAGGACACACAACCACAATGAGATGCCGAGATCCATTTCACCATGAGCCCATGTCTGCATAATCAATATGCAGTTCGTGAACGGCCCAGTAGGGCGGGGCAATGTCCCTCTGATAGTTCTTAATGTAAGCCCTGTATTGTAACTTTGACACATGGTGCAACATATGGCCATGTTAGTTAAGTTTTCCTATACGTTTTGGGACAAACCAGTCCTCCTGTATGTCTGCTGTGAGGAGCTGTTTAGAAAAGTGTGATGGATGATGAAACTGGTAAGGGTAAGATGCTGGCAACTGGCCAGTGTTGGGTGTTCGCACAGGGTACTCTGAAACCTGTGGCACTGGGAGATATGATGTTGCTTTTGCCGTTGGGTATGCGGCAGCATTCCAGAGGATGACCTTGTCTGTGTTATTAGTGTGGTTAGTGCATTTTACAACTGCCACTACAGATGGTTGGGATAATGAGTGAATGAGTTTGTCCAATAATGCATCATATGGCATGGGGTATCTATTGGCTCTCCTAAATCCCCTCCTCTTCCACCACGCAAGGCCAACATGCAATGTGGGGGTGATGTATGCCAAATCGGAGTAAATGGTCACATGGCACCCTTGAGATGCTTATTGCACTTCAATAAGTGCTATGAGCTCAGCAGCTTGAGCTGAGAAATGTATTAGTAATCTCTTCTGCACTAGCATTTCATATTCCCCATCCACTAGACTGAGCACTGCTGCCCCAGTGTGCCATAGACCTCTGTGCTGGTCAATTGTTACTGACATATCAACGGAGAGGGCCTCCACCTCAAATGGCTTATCATGTTCCTTTGGGATGTCGTCTTCCTCGTCCTCAAAAGCTAAACAGTCATGGTTGGCTAAGTCCTTGTAAGAACACATTTCTGTCAAAAAGGTGACTGGGTTAACAGTTTTGCATCGTACAATGTGAATGTTTGCCCTCGATAAGATCATTTCGTATGCAGACGCCCGTGGCGCGGTCAGTATGGATTTGGAGTGTTCTAGAATGGCAAAAACTGCATGCTCAACATACAGTGTAATGGAACATCCCATAACAATAGTTGAAATCTTTTCAATGGCAAATGCCACAGCAGCAGGTGCCTACTCACAGGCAAATTGGTCCTGCATCACTGAATCTAGGATACCAATATAATATGCCAATGGATTGTGACCCATGGACTTTTCAGTGTTAGTAGCACGGTCATCCGTTGTCTGTTAGAGTGTGAAAAAGGTAGAACTCTTGCGTGTATTCTGAGTCTGCTAACACTTGAGCAGTGGAAATGGCCTCTTTAAGGTCATTGAAATTGGTACACATTTCCTCTGTCCACACTATTTCAATGCTGTCTTTCTGGCCCGTTG
Source organism: Ambystoma mexicanum (assembly GCF_040938575.1). Taxonomy (NCBI): domain Eukaryota; kingdom Metazoa; phylum Chordata; class Amphibia; order Caudata; family Ambystomatidae; genus Ambystoma; species Ambystoma mexicanum. The sequence continues at coordinate 301,540,809 of NC_090935.1, read as the reverse complement.
TTTGCTCCCTTTCCCCTGTGGGGGCTGAATGGGAATGGGGAAGGACTGTGTCCGGGTCCTTGGAGGGAGGAATTACCGGGCCAGGACCTGGACCCCGAAGAGATTTTGGCGGCAGCCATGCCGCCAATAGCGGCATGGTTACAGCTGAACTCGTAATGAGGGCCAATGTCTCTTTTGTTTTCACAGGGATGGTTGCGATCTCGGAGTTGCCGCACTGATGGCGAAGACCACAGTGAGTTATTGATACACGGAGCGCTGCACTGTTTATAGGTGTTAATTGCTAACCTGTGTTCTCTTCTCTTCTTTATACAGGTTGTGGTGATGTTCTGGAGTGATGAGCGATCGAAGCGCTGCTTGCCCAGGTAGGTGCTTTGTTAATGCTGATCTTGTTCCTTCTCCCTTGCAGGTTGCGGTGAAAGCCGGAGATGAGCGAGGTAAGAAAAGCGCAGGGTGCTGCCAGGACTCGCTGCTTGCCCAGGTAAGAATTCTTATTAATGCTATCCTTGTTTCTTTACCTTTGCAGGTTGCGGCGAACTCCGGAGATGGGCGAGGTAAGCGAAGCGCAGGATAGATTCAAGGCCAGTTACTTCACAGGTAAGTGTTCTTGCTCGCTAATGCTGTTCTTGTTCTTCCATGTTATTAATGGAATCCGGATCTAGGGCTTCAGGATCGGGCCACCGGAGAAGCAGATGAGCAGGATCTGGACACGGTGAGCGTTACACTGCAGGAGTGCAGAATAACGCGAAGCATGTTCTGCTGTTTGGGTGTGGTTTAAATAGCCCAGGTAAAGTAGTTCCAGGCCAAGTAGTTCCAGGCCCAGCCACACCCAAAACACCAGACCGCATGGCTTGGTTCTAAAGAACTGAGCTGTGTAATAGGTCTCCATGTTGGATTAAGGTCCAAAACTGGTATTACTTTATTCCTGATAATGAGCCCGGCGCCAAAGGCGCCAGGACTGACTCCATGTATGTTTCTGATGGAGTTTTAAGGCCCTTGGGAACATTGTGAAGGGCTTTAGCCCCACTGCTGTCAGGGGGCTGTTATACCTGAGGGGGTCAGGGGCATGGATCATGACAGCTGGTACTGGGCATCTAAATATTGCCTAAATAAGCGTGTGATATTCTGTTAAAAATGCTGGGGAACTCGCAGTACCCTTGAGACGGTCTTATGTGTTAAAAGCGCATCACCCATGTGTAAACGCAGTGAGGTACTGTGAATCAGGGTTCAAGGGAACAGAAAAGAAGGCATCCTTAAGCTTAACCACAGTAAAGTGGGTCGCCTCTTTGGGGATGTTACAAAGTATTGTTGCAGATTTTGGAACCACTGGAAATTCTGCCTGTACAATGTCATTAAGAGGGCACAAATCCTGAATCATTCTCCAACACCCCCTTTGGCCTTCCTAATTGGATATATAGCCATGTTGCATTGGGAGGTAAAATGTACAATTATACCCTGATTTAGTAGGGCAACACTGGTGTCCCGCATCCCTTCCTCTGCCTCTCTTGACAAGGGATATTGCCTCACCCAGGGAAACATAGTACCCGGCTTGATTATTATTCAAACCAGGGACATTCCTTATAAGAGCCCAATATTGTGAGCATTCATACTCCACAGCCTTTGAAGGACATGTTCCAGGTCTGCCACAGTGAAGGGGGGCAGTGTTACCAGAGCCATCAGAGGACATTGCACTTTTCGATACTGCACCACAATGTTACAAGGAATCGAAATTGCTAGGACAATCTCGCCATCATCTGGTTTGTCTTTACACAAATTTGCATCAGTTACTTCTCTAAGAGGCATTGTTGGGTCAATACACAGCACTATGTGCCACTTGCACCCCTCTGAGTCAGTTCCATTTACAACAATCCATGTAGCTGATACCACCAGCCTTTGCAAATCTACGAACAATATTGTCCCTGTCACCTATTCAGTGGACACCACAGGATAAAAAATAAAGTCAGACGCACTCGGCAACAAGCCTTGCCATACACAAACAGATCTGAGTACACAGGAATACTGCGAACAACTGCCTCTCCTCCCATAGCATTAATTATGATCATTGCTCTTATGACCGACATGCCCAGGGTGGCACACACTTTTCCGTGGTCCGTAAAGGAGATCGTCATATTCAATTTACTCAAGAGGTCTCGACCAAACACATTTATCGGGGAGCTCTCAGAATACATCAGAGGTGCATGCACTTTTTTCCCCCCAGTCATGTTCTTTTGTGTAGGGAACCGTGGTGTCAGCCTCAAAGAAGCCCTGTGTGCCAAGTGTTTCACATGATAATGGGAAGTTTCCCTCACTGATGCATGATTTAGTGGCACTTGGGTCAACCATAAAGATGAATTGCGTGTTACCTATCTCAGCGCCCACCAAGGGTTCCTCGCAGGGTGGACTGTCATGGACAGAACTGGGAACGTAAGAGTTCTCTGTGGGCTGTCCTAATCAGAGTATGTGTTGATACAGGTAGACATGAAAGGGTTGTTTCCCACCGCTCTCACCCCTCGTAGGGTACGACGGTGCCATTCGGCACTGTGTTGGTCGTTCGCATTCTACTTCCATATATGGTATTTGGTTGCAGCATTAATGGTTGTGTCACTTGCGGATGTTGCACTTGTGTACCTGGGGTTGTGTAGGCAGTTCCGTGTAGGCCTGATGTATCTCATAGGGTATGGAGGTTGGCCTCAGAGCTGTACCTGTGGTTGGGACTGGGGCGGCAGGCAATAGTTGTTACACGGGTTGCATCCCACCCGCTGCCTGCTCCTACATTCTCTTGTGAAATATCCCCACTTCCCACGGCAGATGAAAGAAAAGTGAGACTGATTACCCCTCTTTACGCTACTAAACCATTAGAACACTGTTTGTATATTAACACATGTGGTAAACATAACCCATGTTCCACATAAAGAATGTGGTGGCGTGCACACTAAACTTCTGTAAAAAGCATAATTTTATTAGATTCTCATTCTATTGTATAAAACAAACTTCTTGAACATCATCAAAAAACACAATTTGATAACAATTTTTGGTCATAATTGACACAAAAATAAAAAATAAAAACAGTGCAATGTCACAACACTTAAAGAACATAGGGACAGTATTGCAGGTGAGCGCCAAAAAACAATACAGCAACTGAATTTAACAATTACAAAGAAAAGGAAGACCCCTAAATTATTTTCTGTGGGTATCTTGGATAGTCGACATGTTTCAGCCTGCTTAAATATTTTAGACACTATCCCTAGTGTCACAGCTCCAGCATTGTGAGGGACCCATACATGCTCCGCGAGGTGCCATGCCACCAAATCCCCCTCTTTACCCTCTGAACCCGTCCCTCCTGCACTGCTGACCTCCTCCCCACTGTCTTTGTTGTCCTCCTGTCCAAAATACTGCCATTCTCACCTCTGGGGGTGCCGAGCTCTGCTCGGCCACCTCTGTTTGTGCACTTGCTGATACCGCCCCTTCAACTACTATTTTTGCTAGCTTTTTCTATACTAGTTTAGCTTCCTCAGCCTGCAGCCTCTAGGCTGTTTCTTTTTCACGCTCTTTTATTTCCTTACAATGGTATATTATTATTGTTTGAATCTGAGCCCATACTTTCACTTCAATGCCCACTATTTTGTCTAACACCTTCTGAACTTCCTTGGGTAAGCCCTTTTTAATGAGGAAGTAAAAAAGAGGAACTGATCGGTCCCACTGGTCCCCTGTCTTTGCACACCACATCTCCTGAACCTTAATAAGGTATTGCGCGGGGTCCTCATCGTCCCGCAAGGTATACTGCATGATAAACTGCAGGTCTGGTGTGCATGATAAACTGCAGGTCTGGTGTGCCGAGGTACATTTGCCGCAACGTATCTCACACCCGCGCCCTGATATTGTTAAAGGGCGCGCCATTGTGTGCGTCATCATCTAGTTTTACCCCGGATACCCTGCCTTGACCTACACATCGCCAGCTTGGTCCCCCACTATTGCGACAAGCAAACTTTTCATAACCCACACGGCTAAGGTAATCCCTCTGTCTGTTATTGTAGGCGTAGATCCATTTTCCAGCCCTGGAAGTAAAAGGCGGGAGCAGCTTGATCAAACTAGTCTTATCTATTTGCGCCCAGGGCACATAGTGTGTTCTGCCTAGGCCTTTATGCAACAACGACATCTGGGTAATTGCACTCCTCCCTTCTTTACGTCCAACACTTCAATTTTTCCTTGCTACCGCCACCCGCAAAACCTATTCCTTAACAGTGTACCCACAAACTTTCCAACCGCAGCATTATTTCTGGCCCCTGCTGTGCATCCCCCTCATCGTCCTCCATTTCATCCAAAGTATCCCTTAGTCTTCCCTCACTGTCTAGTATCCCGTACTTCCCGCTCGGCCGTCACCACCTTCCGTCTTCTCAATATGCACATACTTTATGGCCATACTATCTAAACTAAACAAAATGTCTCCTGCTCTCCACTCATCCAAACCACTCCCCATATTTCCTCCTCCCTCCTGAGTCGCTCTCAGTCAACCCAATTCTACCCATGTAGCCTCCAATGCTTCTTCCAGCTCCTTATGTACCTTACTGTCCTTGGGCAGGATGGCACTTGGTGTTGGTATGTAGTGAGGTGGAGCAGTAGCCGTAGGCACATATGTCGTGTTTGTATATCCTGTGGTGGACGAGTGGTAAGTGGGTAAAGCCCTGTTGCAATGCTGGAAATGCATTGGAGGGACAGGGCCTCCATGTCCTTGTCCTGTAGTCCTTTTTCATGTGTGTTCTGTATTGTTGTCTGCCCAGGAGTCCATGTGGGACTCCTGGCAGTGCAGCTCTTCCTGTTTTTGGTTTGGTGTACAGACCCATGGGATACCCTTATGGCACCCATGGGTGGGGGTGCAACACTGTGCCCATAGTGTATGTTTTTGGACATCTGTGTGTGGCCCACAGAGCAGGGTATGGGCTGGTGGCAGCTCCATGCTGAATTTGACAGGTGCTCTGAGTATCCTTCATTTTGGGATACCCAGGCCCTGCCATTGGAATCAGTTGATTCTTGATAGGAAACAAGATGGCCCCTGTGGCCTCTTGCTTTCTATTGCCTGTTACCTTGTTTTCCCAAGGTCCTGGGAAGCTCTGACTCTGTCCCTTCCCCCTGACTGGGGTGGAGGCCTCTGCCCCCACCCCCTCTACAGGGATAACATTTGGTGCTCCCGTAGAGCTTTCCTTAGTGTCCCTTCGGGCCTGGGAACAGTACGCAGAAGTAGTGGCGACAATCCCACAGAACACCGTAGGATTTTGAGAAGTGTCCTCTTGAATGCCTTCTACTGGTTTGAGAGACACTGGGGCAAGCATGACAGTGGTGGACAGGACCCTGCTCAAGCCAGAGGACTATGTAGGTACTCCTCTGAGAACCACCAGGTTAGCTGGTTGGCCTCCCAAATTATCGCCTGTAGCCTTAGTCACACTCATGAATGGAGACAAGACAGCAAAGCTTCCTGTCCTGGTTCAGGACAATGTCCCTGTTAGGAAATGATATAGTAGAGTTGGGGTTGCTCTCAGATGGTCTACCCATGACTGCTGCTGCAGTCACTAGGTCACAGGTGACGCAGGGTTTGGCTGTGAGTCAGGTACCCGAGCCAAAGCCGAGACCTAAGGCAAGAAGACGTGAAGGGGGCTCCTTCTCTTCCTGATGTTCCTACAGCACCCATTGGGATCCATGCTCTGAACGGGCTGGGTCCAGTGGAGAACTCAACTCCTGAGGGAGAAGAGACAGATGACTGTGGCAGAGGTTCTCAACCCAGAGGATCACCCCGACCTTCAATGCCTGTTGGCTGAAGGGGGGCCCTCCGGGCGGACTTCTGTAAGGGACAGAGAGAGGAAACAGACCCTGTCCCTGGCACAAGGAGAAGTGCCTAGGACATTCCGAATCTATTGGGAGGGTGAGCTCCTTGTTAGTGAGCCCACTAAGCCTGAACCTGGTGCCCTCAAGAGGTTGGTGGTAACCCAGGTTTACAGGCCCTTCCCAGGTTTACAGGCCCTTCCTGCTGCAGTTGGCGCATGAGGTGCCCTTAGCTGGTCATCTTGGTACCAAGAAGACTAAGCAGAGGCTCTCTACCCATTTCTACTGGCCTCGGATGGGAGTAGAAGTGGAGTCCCACTGCAGGACCAGCCCAACCTGTCAGTTGTCTGGCAAGACTGGAGGCAGTGTCATTGCCACACTGCAGCCATTACCAGTGGTTGACACACCGTTTGATATGGTGGGCATCGACATTATCAGTCCCCTTGACCCTCCCACTTCAGGTGGACATCGGTTCATCCTGGTCTTGGATGATCATGCCACCAGGTACCCTGAGGGTATACCCCTTCGGACCGTTACTGCCAAGGTGGTTGCCAGGGCTCTCCTGGGCTTTTTCACCAGTGTTGGATTCCCTAAGGAGGTTGTCTCTGATATAGGATCCAACTTCATGTTTAGTTACATGAAAACTATGTGGAAAGAGTGCAGGGTAACCTACAAGTTCTCCACCTCTTACCATCCCCAGACCAATGGTCTGGTTGAGAGATTTAATAAAACTCTCCAGGGCATGCTAGGCACTTTGGAAGAGCCCCTAAGGAGGAAATGGGATCTCCTCCTGCCATGCCTGCTGTTCGCTTACACAGAGGTACCTCAAGAGGGGTGTTGGTTTCAGCTCTTTGGACATCCCGTGAGGGGGCCCCTTGCCTTGATCAGAGAAGGTTGGGAATCTACCACTCCAGGTCCCGCCAAGCAAGTGGGGGACTATGTGTTAGGACTCAGATGAAGGATGACACAGATGATGGGTCAGGCGACAGCAAATCTCAAGGCCAGCCAGGAATTGAACAAATACTGGTATGACCTTAAAGCCTCACAGGTGGATTGGACTCCGGGACAGAAAACCCTTGTGATGGATCCTACCAAGCCTAGAGCTTTGGCAGACAAGTGGACTGGACCCTTCAGGATCATCTCCAAGATGGGCGAAGTCAATTATCTGGTTGACATGGGAGTCCCTGTGGTAGCCCCTAAGGTATTCCATGTTAACAGGCTCAAGCCTTTCCACAGGCGAGCAGAAGTCTCATGTCTCTTGCTAGCTTCAGAGCAAGAAGAGGATGAGAGTGAGCCCCTTCCTGATTTGCTGCATAGCAACCCTCAGGATGGCTCAGTGGAGGGAGTGCATCTCTCTTCAGACCTGACGACAGAGCAGCAGAGGGCCTGCAGGGCTTTGCTCCGGCAGTATGCCTCTCTGTTTTCACTGACACCAGGCCTTACACTGTGGTGTAGGCACGTAATTGACACTGGTGACAGTGTGTCTGTCAAAAGCAGGTGCTACCGTATGTCAGATACAGTTAAGAACCACATCCAGGCTGAGGTCGCTAAGATGTTGGATCTGGGTGTTATTGAACCCTCAGCCAGTCCCTGGTCCAGACCCGTGGTCCTTGTCCCCAAGTCAAGTTCCCAGGCAGGTACCAAGGATTGGAGGTTCTGTGTGGACTACCAAGGAGTCAGTGTTGTCACCAAAACTGACGCGCACCCATTGCCCAGGGCTGATGAGCTTGTGGACATCATAGGTGCTGCCAAATTTGTGAGCATCTTTGACCTTACCTCAGGCTATTGGCAAATAGCTCTGATGGACCATGCCAAGGAAAAGAGGGCGTTCTCAACCCCTGAGGGACTCTACCAGTTTAGGGTCATGCCTTTTGGGTTGAAGAATGCCCATGCCACCTTCCAGAGATTGGTCAATCATGCGCTCAGTGGGCTGGAGGCCTTTTGTGTGGCCTACTTAGACGACATTGCCGTCTACAGTTCCACCTGGGAAGAGCATTTGACACATCTGGATAAGGTGTTGCAGGTCTTGGAAAGAGCTAACATCACTATCAAGGCCACCAAGTGCCAAATAGCTCAGGAGTCACGTATCTTGGTCATGAGGTAGGAGGGGGGCAAATCCAAACTCTCCACAGTAAAGTACAGGATTTACATGACTGGGAGACTCCCACTACTCAAACCCAGGTGAGAGCCTTTTTGGGCCTCACTGGGTACTATCGCAATTTCATGGCGGACTATGGGACCATAGCTGCACCACTGACAGCTCTGACTTCACCCAAACAGACTAGGAAGGTTAATTGAACTGAAGACTGTCAGAGGGCCTTTGATGGCTTGAAGGAAAGTCTGTGTATGGCACCTGTGTTGTGTGCGCCTGATTACAGCAAACCCTTTTATCGGCCAGACGGATGCCTGTGACACCAGAATTGGAGCTGTCTTGTCCCAGTTAGATGACAAAGGGAGGGAACATCCGATCATATTCATCAGTAGACAACTCAAGGGTAGAGAACTTAGGTGGGCTACTGTTGAAAAGGAATGTTTCAGTATAGTTTGGAGCCTTAGGCGTTTTAGGCCCTACCTTACGGGGTCTACCTTCAAGGTCCAAACAGATCATAAGCCCCTGAAGTGGCTTATGCAGATGAAGGGTGAGAACCCAAAACTGCTCAGGTGGTTCATTAGCCTGCAAGGGCTAGACTTCACCCTAGACCAGAGACCAGGGAAAAGTCACCATCATGCAGATGGCCTTTCCAGAAAGTATGTTGACCGTCTGGATGAGGGTGTCTATCTCGTGGGAGATTAGGAACCCTAACCTCAGTCTGGGGGGGCGACTGTGATGCTGGAAATGCATTGGAGGGACAAGGCCTCCCTGTTCTTGTCCTGTAGTCTTTTTCCATTTGTGTTCTGTATGGTTTTCTGCCCAGGAGTCCATGTGGGACTCCTGGCAGTGCAGCTCTTCCTGTTTTTGGTTTGGTGTACAGACCCATGGGATAACCTTTTGGCACCCATGGGTAGGAGTGCAACCCTGGACCCCTAGTGTATGTTTTTAGGCACCTGTGGGTGGCCCACAGAGCAGGGTATGGGCTGGTGGCAGCTCCATGCTGAATTTGTCAGGTGCTCTGAGTATCCTCCATTTTGGGATATCCAGCCATGCCATTGGAATCAGTTGATTCCTGATAGGAAACAAGATGGCCCCTGTGGCCTCTTGCTTTCTATTTCCTATTACCTATTTTCTATTTCCTGTTACCTTGTTTTCACAAAGTCCTGCGAAGCCCTGACTCTGTCCCTTCCCCCTGACTGGCTGTTGGGTGGAAGTTCCATATATGGTGTTGTTGTGAAGTCCATAGGTCGTGGGAACACTTTCCTTTCTATACCCCGTCTAAATTATTGAGACATACTTGACATCCTATTCTCCCTATTTACCCCGTGAATGTTAGATGGCTGCAGATAAAGTAAAAAGCTATGACAATAAATATGTATTGGAACTATTAGCACAAGCCACTGCTTTAGATCCGGACAATAGCAACTCTGCAATCAATAATGTTAGCAATTGGGACAAGTTAGCACAACTAAAGAAGAGATTCATCAGAACAGAACTGCATGGTGTGATAATGATCGTATACCTTAGAAATGGAACCTTACCTCAAGGGCTTGTGGTTCGAAATGAACCAACGTTATTTCTAGACAACAAACAATTTGTACAACAATGGAGATACATCGCGAACAAATGCGACAGAGATTGGATAATTTTAATTATCGATACAGCAAAACAAATGACAGAGAAGTTTGCAGCTGAACTATTGACACTAGAGGATGAAATTAAGAAACTGGTGTCAATAGATATCTATAAAAAAAGACTTGAAGAATTAAACAAGGAAATAGATGACTTTAATGATTATACTACTCGAGATAGAGTTAGGAGAATGAAAAAAGATCTGATTAATTTCTCCCACGAGAAAGCCTTCATCTATACTCAAGAAAACTATAAACCAAGCCAATCACGAGACCAATCTCAGCAAAGAGGACGCAGAGTTCGATTTGATAATACCTCATACAGCTCCCATGGTTCAAGCGATGAGAATGTAGAGGACGGAGATGACAATTACCTCAAGAGCAGAGGCACACCAAGAGGAAGAGAAGACCTAACGGGATGAGGCATGGTCAGCCACAGAGATCCCAGGAAGGTAGAGGTAACTCAAGAGCATATCCTGGTTTTTTAGATCAGGACCAAATGAATTGGGACTCCGAACCTCGCCACACAAGGACCAAGAGACCCTACTAGTTAACTTGTCTGGCTATGAACCCAATGAGGCAGAAACATCCATTTTAGAAAAAGGTTTTAGTTTTGTACCCACAGATCGGTATGATCCCTTCAGGAACAGAACCGAATTGGAAATGTTGTTCAGAAGAATCCACCTTAAACAATTATTTTCTACGAATGTGTACACTGGTGCAACCAATGAAACAGGATTGCGCCGTCCCTCTAATTTCACCCCCTCACGACCAGCCACACGCCCGAATCTATAGAATTTGAAAGGACAGTGATGAGCGACCTTGAGAAACTGGAGAAGGAGAATAACGTACCTAAATTCCAGAAAAAAAAGAGAAAGAGAGGCCATCCGCACTCTGAAATCCAACCAAAACATAGTGATTAGGAAAGCTGATAAAGGGGAAGCTATCGTTATCCTCAATAGACAAGATAACATCGAAGAATGCGAAAGTCAACTGAGCGATAACTCCTTCTATGAGCACTTGACAACAGACCCTACCAAGAGATTACAAGTATTGATTAACAATAAAGTGACCAAAGCAGCAGAAAGAGGCTGGATATCCAAGCAAGAAACCGAATATCTGATGCCTCCATACCTGAGTGTTCCTAACTTCCTCACCTTACCTAAAATCCATAAAACCCTTTTAGAAACTCTCTCTAAAATTACAGACCATTTCCTAAGTCCATATGTAAAAGAAATGGCATCTTATATCCAAGACACAACGGAAGTAATCAGATTAGTGGAAGGGATGAAGGTAGACAATGAAGATCTACTAGTAACACTAGATGTGATATCATTGTATACTAAAATTCCACAGACAGCTACACTGAGTATGGTAGACGAAAAACTATTAACTGCAAGAACTACAGGGAAAACACCTAATTCTTTCATCCTCTGGTGTACCGAGATGGCCCTGTGTGAAAATTCTTTTGCCTTCAATGGTCGATTTTACAAACAAATACATGGGGTCTGCTGTAGCGCGGACTCTGGCTAATATATACATAGAAACAATAGAGATACATGTTATTATGACTGACTGTAATCCCTACAATAAATATATTAAACTTTGGAAAAGGTTCATTGATATTTTGATGATATGGACCGGTGATTTGTTGAATTTTGAAGCCTTTGTACTTTGGCTGAATACACAAAATCTTTTCTTGCAATTTACTAAAACTGTAAGCTATTAACTTTCTGGACTTAACCATCTTTGTGAACAAAGAACAATCAATTCTTCAAGTCAGACCATTCCATAAGAGCATTGAAAGAATTCCATGCTACTATATTCTAGTACAACATACGCAACAAAATCTGCCTTTTGGCCAATTTTTACGCATGAAGAGAAATAGCAGTGCAAAAAAAGATTTTGTGGAAGAAGCTGAACATTTGAAACAAAACTTGTTACAGAGGGGTTAACCAAAAAAGATGGTTAAGAATGCATACAAAAGAGCCTCTAACAATAACAGAGACAACATTTTGGAATATAGAGAGAAAAAAACCAATGATGACAGGATTGTATTTGTAAGTACATATAACCCATTGTCAAATGAAATATCCAAGATTGTGAGACGCAATTGGCATGTGCTGGAAAAGGGTGAATGTCCATTATCTACACCGAAATGTGCGTTCTGAAGAAATAGGAACTTGAAAGAACTGACAACCAGAAATGATGTATTTGTAAAATCCAATGTACAATCCACACTAACAGAAAGCTGGGGTCTCGCCAGAACCACAGGCCATAGCCCATGCGGCCACTGTAACTGTTGTGCACAAACTAGCAGAACTAAAGACATTGATTTAGGCCTGCATAAAAGATGGGAACAAAGAGTCCTTACCAACTGTAACTCCACAATGGTAGCGTATGCCATCTGGTGCCACTGTGATAGACTTTACATTGGCAAAACTGAACGGAAAGTCAAAGTCAGGATAGGAGAACACAAAAGCTGTATAAGGAATAACACGGCAAATGCACTATTAGTGGGGCATTTCACTAGCCTAGGACACAAACCAAAAGGACTTAGATGGACTGTGATTATGAAAATTTGCCAAACTCAAGATCTAAGTATGGATAAACGTACTCTAAGCATACAAGAGCAAAAGATGATCTTTCTGACCGAAAGTTACCCCTTGGGGCTCAATGAAAATATCGACTGGAATGTCTTTATTAATTAATGCATATTTGTATTAACCCTTGCACTTTCTGACACTATCCAGCGTCTTTCTCTTCGAACTACATTGAAGAGAGCTAGATTTGCCCATCTGCAACTTGGCCTTGACATCAGTAAGAATCCCCATCTACTTCGCCCATTGTGGTGAGCGTGGGGCTAAGAGTATTCGTTCTAGTAGTAATGACCAAGTGACTTCTTGCTACTACATTACATTTTAATTTCTTTATGCTTCCCATAGAAGGGAGCGTGATGTTTATTGCACCCGTGATTAGCCACAACTTTATATTCCATCACGTTGTGAATGGCATCTTCAGCACGGTCCAATACGGCAAGACAGCAACCTATACATCTAGTTTTACATTACATTACATTTATATATGCAATCTTTATGGCATTACCTGATCCGATTGGGCACTGATGTTTTCACTTACCCCCGTACAACGCTCGACACTCGATATGAGTAGTGTTACTTCTCTGTACACATGCGCATATCATTACCAGTCTGCGACTGTGTTACCTCTCTCTCACATCCACGCTTGCCGATCGAAGAGAGTAGGTGTACGCAGTCTAGCACATGCGCACAATATCGCCATCATCAGGTCCAGCTGCAGTATCATTGCAGGTACTCTGTAGAGGGGTCCCGTGACTATGCCAAGCGATTAGTGCACCGTGTTTATTAGTTGATTAACCTATACAATTTGAACGCTTATGCAGTGTTCATCTATTCACAGGTTGAACCTCATACTTACCGACTTGATGTCTCCTATGAAACAACCTAATTGCCTATACAACGAAAGGCTCACTTAATCTCGAGACATGATTGAAGTAAGTCGTCTCCTTTCTATTAGTAGTTGCCATTACTACTGGCTTTCCATTATTCCAGCATATGTATAATGTCATATGTTGCCTAGTCTCTTCACCACAAGAGACTTCACCCTCTGAAGCCATGTGTCTCAGTAATATTGGCAATCACTGACTGACGCACAGCACGTCCCTCCTGTGCATCAGCACCACAATGATGTGCAGCTACTTCTTCTTCATCCCCTTCATCATCACCAGGTGGTTGCAGTTCAATGTCAGGTGGCAGGGGCACGTTGCGTTGGATACACATGTTGTGCAGCGTGACATATGCCATGATGATCTTGGCCACCTTCTCATGCCTGTAGAGGAATGCCCCACCTGACGGGCTAAGGCAGCGAAACCATGCCTTCAACAGGCCAAAGGATCGATTGTAGTCCTCCTCATGACTGTTCTGTGTGTTTCGGACAGGGGTGATGAGCCACGTCATCAAGGGATAGCCACTGTCACCTGCATGGGAGGCATAACAAGCTGTATGTCAGTCGATTGATGATGGACAGCTGTACTAGTCACACATGCCGGCAGATTATCGTTGGTCACATGCACATGTCTCTGGTTGTATGCATGCCATTTTTAGGCCCTCAATGTGTCCTGTGCCATCGAATAATGGTGTGGGTTGCATCTTCAAGATGATACACGGTGTGCTCTGCCGTCTTGTAGCTCATGCATTGTGTACGCATACAGCTGTGTTTGTGTCAATTTAGTGATGTCTTGTGTTCTGTAGGATTTCCTGATGGGGAGCGTTGCCAGTAGACTCAGCAATGTTAGGCATTCTGCACTGATTTTTAACATGGTGACATGCAGCATTCCTGTGGTTGATCCGGGATATCGGGCACAACAATGTGTGATGATCTTGCTTGTGTCACCTTCCATCTGCACCTGTTTGGAGCGGTATTGCTTGTGATTGCTGTAAACCACCTCCATGGCATGGAGGCCACATTTTGTTTCAAGAATCTCCTGGGAAGTCCGTGGCAGGGATAAGTATTCCGTTGTGTGCTTGAGGAGGGCATCCAGCACTTGCTTCAGAATGCGAGTGAATAAGCAATGCATGTGCCCCACTGTGTGCTGGTAGGTGGCTGTGGAAAGGTAGTGGGGCACTGACACTACCTTCAGTAGAGGGGGGATGGCAGTGCATATTTCAATGAGGCTGACAATCGTGTGTCCACGATGATGTTGATGGTGTCCCGGTTCAGACGGTACAGGGTGTGGTTGTGCTCCCGGATTGGGTTGGAGGGACTGGCTCTGATGTTTGGGATTGGGGTCTGCATGCGTGGTTACGCTGGCTGCACTGGTGGGGCATGCTGGGCCTGTCTCACCCTCCTTGCCCTGCTGCGTCTCCTCTGTGGTGCCTGCTGTTGTTGTTGGTGTTGTTGCTGATGTTGAAATGCATGCATGTCCTACAGCTGAACTGTGGATGCTATTATTGGATTGTTCTTGGTGTGGAAAGGGGTGTGGTGTGGGGGTGTGCTCCTTTTGTTCAGGCCCGGACTCCATTGCCTCTACCTGTGCTGATGGTGTGCACTTGTGGCAGTTGGGAACACTGCACATGGCATTTTACAGTTGGTCAGAGATGCCAGTATTTACGGCATGCCGGTATACATTTTCTGCACCTTCATGATGCCGGTATTTGCATATCCGCTTCACTTGTGATGTCCTCCAGTTTACGGCATGCCGCTATTGCCTGTATGATGGCCCGCGTGCCCGCGCCCATGCTGCTATTAGAGGCACCGTTATTTACGCTAGTGGTTTGGCAAGTCGGAATAGTCCGGAGCGGTAAGCAATGCCGGTAATCCTTTACAGGCATCGTTTATCCCTTACCCCCAACCTTGGAATGACCTCCAAAATCTTGTGAGCACCCAGCCGCTATTCTTACTAGGTTGCGTGTATTTGAATATATAGCATATACTAATTCCCGAATTAGGTGTCCCCGTATTCTCTAATTTGGCCATTCCCAAAACCAGAACACAGTTGTGTTCTTTATAGTTGTTAGTGCAATCTCATTTCTCGACTAGATCCTGTAAAAGGCAAAGTCTCATGACTACCCAGCCGTTATTCTTACTGGGTCGTGTGTATTTGAATAAATAGCATTTGCTAATTCCCAGATTGTGTGTCTGTGTGATTTCGAGTTCGGCCATTTCCAAATCTGACTACTTGGCTATTGCATCTAATAGTAAAAGCTTAGTTCCCATAAATGACGGCGATAGATAGGTGTGCCTATTGCTTGGGTTGTTCCCTTTAGCGGCTAAGGTCAGCATGATGCAGCTAGTCTCTTGCTTGCTAACTGGTGCTGGATGCGTCCCGATTCGCTAATGCATGTATTTCACACTGGAGCCATTTTATTTGTTTGTGTATGGCTCTGTGCGTGTGACATCAGTGGTATGGGTGAGGTCTCATAACAGATGATGAGAAACGGTTTTTAAGTAGCACAGATCCCACCATGCTGACAATCTACTGCCTGCCCAAAATACAAAAAAAGTTTGAAATACTTCCAGAAGTACGGCCAATCATGAGTGGGATAGGGTGGGCAACGGAAGGTTTGTCACAATACATCAACAACACCATTAAAGAAAATGTGCTGGAAATTCCACCCTATATTAGGGACAGTACACAAGTTCTACAGCTCTTGTCAGATATAGAATGGAAAGAAGGCTATCTACTAGCAACAATGGATATGGCAGTGTTGTATACATCTATAGATCATGAACTGGCAATCAAGGCAATTTATTACACTTATCAAGTATTCTCAGCATCCTACAGGGCACATGTTGAAATGTTGAAAAAAGTTTCTCAGATTTACTCTCGACAACAATGTTTTTCTCTTCTCCGACTCATACTATGTACAAAAGAAGGGAGTGGTGATGGGGGCAAAATAGGCACCATCACTTGCAAACTTGTTCATGGCACAATACGAACAGACACATGCAAGTATTTTTAACAACAGTGAATACACTAACAACATCATAATATGGAGACGATATATTGATGATATTATTGTTATTTGGCATGGCTCATCAGAATGTTTTGAAAAATACTTGCAATACTTGAACAATAACATGTTTGGCATCACACTGACAGGGCAGTGTGACCATGATAGCATTGACTTCCTTGACCTCCACATTTACATCACAGATGGTAAAATAGCAACACGAACATACCGTAAGGCCACAGAGGTCAACTCTACTGCATGCAGGGAGCTGTCATCATAAATCTACAATCAATAATATACCAGCTGGGGAATTTTTCCAAGCGTGCCGAAACTGGAGTAAGACGCACAATTTGAGAAAGAATGTCAACTTTTTAGCAAACAATTTCAAGAGAGAGGATATCTACCAAGTACTGTTAAAAAAATCATGTGACAAAACCAAATCACTTGACAGAACAACCATGCTCCAACCTGTGACTAAATGTAACAAAGTACACACAAGCATTGACATTATCACAAAATATTCTAAAGGCACTGTACTAAATAGTAAAAATACATTGGCACATTTTGCTCATGGACTCCGATCTACGCCAACTAGATAGCAACCCCAAAGATGGAAATGATTGGACTGATGAAGGCCAAAACTGGTCTGAGTGGGGGTGATCTCAAGCTCAACCTAGGAGTCCAAATGTAGTTGCTAGTTACGTTGTGTCAATGAGGGTCTCAATGCAGAACACAAAATGAATGTATTCTTATGATTATGAACAACAATGCAATGGGCAAATGTATTTAGAATGTTTATTTGTAACCCTGATACTAATCTAAGACTTCTACATGAGGTTGGCCGAAAATTGGACTCCCCTGATGCTACACACACACACACACTCTAATTGGAGATGATGTCTGGAGCACACATATTACCACTGCCAGGCTGACAGAAGATACATGATAATAATAACTGAACAAATATCTTTCACAAAACATCCAGATCGGTTTTTAGCTATAACCATTACTTAGGGAACACAAGTACAACACTGGCAATATGCCACATTACGAGGATACCAACAATACACCAATCCAGTTTTAATGAGAGCACTGACTGAGCAACATAAACACTTACACCGCAAAACATGAATGCTCTTGCAGCGTTCTAGTAAATAGTACAGAGCTGCTACACTGTGACACCAGGCACAGCACCCACATGACATCACATTCACAGAGGCATACACAAACAATATGGCGCCGGCGTGAAATACACGCGTTAGTGAATCGCGATTGATGCGTTAGTGAATCGCGATTCTGTCAGATACTGAAAGAAGACTGTATTAAAGGTAAGCAACAGTTTTAATCCCATTCATGGTCGCTTTATTTTGTAGACAAAACCCTGAGATGACCATTGGAGAGTACCATCAGCTTCTAAATGTACAAATTGGGGCACCCACGAGGGGGAAACACTGGGGGTGATTTAACAGGTGGCACCACCTACCCTAGGAATTGTAGTACCAAAAGCAGCAGGCTCAAGAGAGAATCACACAATGTGTTAATGGTGTGGGATGCATTATAGGCCCCTATATGAAGATACAACAACCAACAAAGCATGTTTAGATTAACCTGGCATCCAGATTTTGAGTGCTTCACATATTCCTCACCTCAAACTAGCCGAAGTTAATGCTACCATTGCCAATATGAAGAACACTAATATTAGATGGTCTTGTGTTTCTGTCTGCTGTTTTTCTCCATTCCATACCATCCTGCCCCAAAAATGATGAATTTGGTATGTACCTTTATTTTATATTTACTTTTGTATTATATTCAATTCTATATTATGGCTTTGTTAGGATACTGTACTAAATAACATCCTTGAAAACGACCAAGTGTTGAAACACGTGTCGGCTGTAGCAAGTAAATAAATACAGAACAACAAAATCTGCGACTGTTGAATTTTATGTACTGCAGAACTGACTAATAAGGGGCACTGCGCATACTATCATATACAGGCATTAGCACGACTCACCAGCACAAACAGACATTTTGCATTAAACATAAGAAGTCTAGGGTACAACCTCTTTGTACTGGAGACGCAGATTGCCCACAAAGAAATGTGACGATCTTAGCGTACTCACACACGTTTTCTTACCCTACCTTTCTACCCCCGTTCCATAAACAGGTATTGATTCTCCAATTACCATTGGTCGTAGGTGTAATTCATTTGCATGAATAAGGTTTACTAATCGCTCCAAAGCGTGATTACTGAGAGCAGTGTAGGTCTGTGTCATGTTCCATGCTTATATCAAAACAGTTGAAAAAAGGTTTTTTTTTCGGAAAGACAGTTGTAAACAACCTCAGGGTATACCCTCTGCTGTGAAAACACTGAGTATGTGCATGGTCTGCTGAAGTCATGCTTTTCCAGGAAACGAACAGAGGAGGAGATGAGAAAAAACATTTTGTAATTTGCAACCTGTGCACGCTGTTCCAAGATTGCAGTTAAATAACGCACACGTTCCAAGACAGCAATTAAACAAACCGCATGTTGAGTCCTGCCTGGAGCACGCCTTCCTTCAACCTCGCACAGAATGTCAATTCTCAGGTCTGCAGAAAAGGAATGACATTTGTATTCTTCACTTGGCGATTTCTAGAAGATGTGCTGTACAGCTTCCAACTCAATATATATGAGAATAACAATGGAAAATAAATATCATGACTAGTAGGCCAGGGTCGTCAGAGGGAAATTACACTGCAGTGTATCAGAGGACTTGGTGTTTACATTTATGGAGAAGGGGGTACAACAGAGGTCGGGTCATCCCTTGAAGGGTGCCTTACACTAGGAGGCTCTAGGAGGCTGGAAATTGCTGAATAGGGTGACATTTATTGCCTGGGTAATATTTGTGTAGAAAAGGGACTTATTTAAATAGACTTGGCAAGATGTGCACGTGCTTCAGCAGCAGTGCAGTTTAACAGGGCCAGGCCTACTGACAACTGCATTAATACGTTTGCTGATAAACAATATGTCACATTGTACTTTAGACATATGGCAGTTTCTGCCTCCGATTAGTTGCCCAATATTGAAGGTAGGGGTTGGGCAGGAGCTCTGGAATCTTGTACTGTCAACAGCACTAAAAGGCTAAATGTGCAAAGCGTGGTACCATTTGCAGCTCGTAAATGGTATTGTGTCGCTGTAAACATGCTGAGCATCGTATAATGGGGTGGGGGTAATTTTCTGTGCTATCTGAGTTGAGGAGGACAATCACCCTTGTCCTACCCCCTGTAATTACGCCCATGATGACAGAGTTGTAGACCATGACATCCACCACTGCACAACCAAAGAGGTTAAGAAAGGTACGAGGGAACTTAAGCAGCCCTCGAGTAGCACAACACAATCAAGTGTGCAGTGCCACAGGAGGGAGCAATGGACCTCGGGCTGGAGGGCCACCATCATCCTAGCCTGCAGGGAATCACAGAGGCAGCGATTGGAGCAGGATTGCAGCCAGCTGCTGGTGAGAACAAAAGTAAACCAGCATCATGTATGAATGGAATATGCGGCTATAGTAGGAACCAGGTGTTGCCGTATCATTGGGGAAAGCACATGTTGCAGTTCCTATATTTTCAACTGCACATGTGTAACCAATCCTCAAAGTATGCATTGGCTGTGGGGCCAGGCTAAAACGCCCAGCCTTTGGGACTGGGTCATGTTGCCCAAAGGATATGACCTAATCTCGCCACAGAAGGCAGTGCCACTGTGTTTGATGTTCCGGTACAACAGTACTGTGGCCTCCAGGGCACACAGTGCAATGGACATGCCTGCTCTTGCACAGGCAGGAAATAAAGAAAAGGGCCCAATTCAATAAATAAAGGTAGT
Source organism: Ambystoma mexicanum (assembly GCF_040938575.1). Taxonomy (NCBI): domain Eukaryota; kingdom Metazoa; phylum Chordata; class Amphibia; order Caudata; family Ambystomatidae; genus Ambystoma; species Ambystoma mexicanum. Next base: position 301,520,931 of record NC_090935.1, on the reverse strand, counting down.
AATGCCGGAAATGAACTATGTCTCAGCCTAAAAAGGGAACCAATTACCGAGCAGCACGGCACTCGAGAGATGATGGGCAAGATTATCAGGTAAAAACATTAGAGCTGTGGGAGGAGGGGAACATGAGGTGGCGTCAATCATTAAACATCACGGCAGAAAGTTCCTCGAGAGGAGGCCTCACTCCACCATTTAGCCAAGGCCACAGGACGCACCTTATAACAAAGAGACCCACGCCTCCAAGATCTCCTGTAATTGCTACTAATGAACACTGCCAGTGGAATGTGCAGTCTACCATGACAACACACACAACTAAACTGTAAGTGGCATGCTCACAAGACCTTGGCAAACATCAACAGACATGCAGGGACGAACATCCTATCGCTCTATATACACGCGCACCCAGGGCCAGTGAAAGGAATGTTGCCACCCTAGGCAAAGTGGCAGGCTAGCGCCCCCCACTTAGACACTTGAACACATATCTTTCATGCTGCACTTGGTACAAATATTGGCATTTTGTACTTCATGGCCCTCATTAATACTGCGTCAGCGAGCAGAGCTCTTTAGTTTCCCGTGGCATGTGTGAGAAATCCATCCAGTCCTGTTTTTTTCTTAAATTCCAAATGAGATAAAAAATATTTGCCAGTATACAGACATTTTCATGCTGGCTGTGCCCGTACATGTACATTCAGGCTATATGCAGGCAGATGTCAGTATTACAATATAAGAACTTACTCCTGCTGGATTTTGAAGTAGAAAATGCCATGTCACTGAAAAAAAGTCAGTCCAAACTGGCGGCACCAAGGCAGTTTAGCATCTTGCCTTAGCAATGCTGTCACTACCTGAAGCATCCTGGCTAGACATGTGAGTACCAGCACCACCCTGACACAGGCTCAATGATTACCTGCAACATGCTACTCAGGCATTGTGACATCTATGCCCACTCCTCGACTGGTTGAAGGAATTGAGAAACAGCTGACAGTCGGTGGACGTAGATGCCCTGGAAAAAAAATCTGAACGTTGACCACATAGCACAGAAAAACAAGGAGCAGATCAAACTTCCCTATATTCGTTCTTCAACAAGCCTATTCTGGCACAGACCACCCTGCTGAGATTGTCAATAAGGTTGCAAGGAGGACCTTTGTGTCCCGGTAGAGGTTGGCACTGTGGACTGCTTCTGATGCAGCCCACATACTTCAAAGAGGCCACATTCAACCATCAGAGGGTAACCTTCCATCAGGCCCCCGTGCAACAGGTTACTGGCAGCTGCAGTGATTCAGCATGGTAATGTTCTCTGTCAATGACCAAGTTGGCAAACAAATTATAATAACCTAAAGAATATTAGGGTATCGAAGGTAAATATTATTATTTCTGATCATTGTTGCATATTCCTGCTTGCTTGTGAAGGTGGGCCCCAAAACACGTGTCCTCACAAATTATGAAAGTAAAGATAACACGCCTTCAGGGAATGAGACCAAGAGATAAGTTGCAAGGATAACAAACTTTATATAAAATAATGTATGCAAGCAAAGAACTCTGCTGCATGAGAGCGCTCTGCCAAAAAGTACACGGGCAGCACACAATAAGAAGCATTTTCATCGATTCATAAATGACATCATATGATATGGTACAAAAACACAGTGCGTATTGGAGGGGCCGTATGGCACAGCCTGCTCTATAGGGGATGCCAGGCTGCACTTGGCCTTTGCTTCCAAGCCGATCGGGTGGCACGTGGGTCCGCTTGGCTCATCTCCGCGGTGATGGTCAGGACAAAATGTGACAAATTACTAACTGTCTAAGCTACACAACAGGAACTGATAATAAGAGAATAATGGTGAACATAAAAATCCTTCCATGAATGGGGGTACTTAGAGAAAATGGGTTAATATATTGGCATTCCGACCTCTACATTCAGGGCTTCATTGATAGCGGGGTCCCGCTGCCAGGTGTCGCCCACTGGGGGTTTGATCTACTATTTATGTTCCCTGATGCATCATGATACGAACAGACATGTGTTGATTTGAAGAGAATATACTGCTACACAGGATTAAGTCTATGGTGGGTGTTTTGGAATGGTTAGTACGAGGGGGTCAGATGTGTATCAACATGAAAGTGTGGGGTCAGGGACTGGTGGTCTCTGGTCTGGCGAGGTGGTGGTTAAAAGGGCATGGGCAGTTTAGTGAAGATGGATGGGCATTTGTGCTGGGACCTGCTTTGATCTCACGCTCTGCGGAGAGCACATTCTGTGGAAGTGATACTAAACAATTGCAACAATAATTGGCTGGACTTCCGTAAAAACAAGGCTCACACGGAGCTGGCGGGGGTGGCGGTGTGTTGGGCTCTCTGTGAGAGGTGCTGGGGAAGGGAGAGCTGAGTTTACGGAGGGATGATCTTTGGGCCTAGTAACAAAGATGGCGTCTGCGCCAATGCAAAATGCCGTCTGTTTTCGGGCCTGTGAGCAGCGTTATTCATATAAATCTCTATCTTCTATCATAAGGGAATGTGCCATGGGGGTGGGTGTCTCTCCCCCCTTGGCCTACACGTGATCTACTTACCGTGGGAAAAGCTAGGGGGGTGGGATAGGAACATCTCCTTCTCAACACTTGGTTAGCTATAAAGTTAGAAAGAACTATCAGATGCATGTCATGGGGGAAAATATCATTTTTTTAATTCATTTTATGTTTTCTAATGCAAGAATTGGCAAGAGGTCTCAAGGCTTAATGATAGCTCAGTAAGCCTACGTATTAGGGAACAATAATTATAGATAACTGACAAAAAATGTGCTCTGCAGTCATGGAATGTTAGGTGACGTAACAAGATATGTCTATGCTGAAAGTAAGCACAGAAATCTAACATCTCTTGCTCGCATTATAACATAATTAACACAGCCTTTACAAGAGAGAAGACACAAAGGGCACATAGAAGTTTTGATTTGAGCCATAGTGCCCATTGAGATGTGCGCCTAATGAATAAGTAAACCTAAAGATAAAGTCACTCCCACACATATCACAGCAATGATATGAAAATTCACCCAAAATAATGCCACCTAGCAAAAGGATTGACACCTCCTTACTGTGAACCCCCACCCCCACTGACAGACAATGTTGCAGATCAGTGAGGATGACAGTGCACACTGCTCAGGCAGAACCACTTGTCTCCATGTGTCAGAAAGAAATGTATACATACGTGATATAGAGAGAATGTCTCATCCTACACATGTATTATAAAGGACATTATGTTTGACAGCTCCAGGACTCTAATGCATAAGGCTGGCATACTGCACAATGCATTGCAAAACTGAACTCCATCTGCCTGCATCTCATCTCAGTTGAAAAATCACACATTCACACAATGCTGGTTAAGTGAGTCACTGTCGCCTGTCTTGTAATGTGCCGCCTGTGACTGGCCCTAGGTAGAGGGTTGTTGTGAACAGACACACAGATAAAGTAAGTATTTAGGCTCAGTTATAGACATTGACAAACAGAAGGATGGTCTGCAAATACAGCAACCGGAACAGTGACATGCTCATTAGAAGGAAGAAGTTACTTTCGCTCATTTGATCATCATTCCTGTCACAAAGCTTGAAAAAGGGCTTTATATTATGTAATAAAATACAGGTCTTCAAGCACTTGAGTAGCGGCATAGAAAGAAATTGCTTCTGCAGACACGATAACTTGGAGGTTTAAGGCAGGATGCTCCTCTGCACCTCTAACTCCTTTCCAGCCCCGTCCCCTTAGTTGAATGCACTCAGGCAAGGCCTGGCTCATAATTTCCTTTCCATAGTGTGACTTAAAGTATTCCCACCTAAGCCCACTCTCAATGCATTTAAATCCTAGTTTTGGGCAGAGCAACGAACCACATAGCAACTCCTTGTGAAAAAAGTTTATTTAAATGGGAGTGCTATTTAATTTATTAGGTCTCCGTGAAGAAAGACAGGAAGGCGATAGCAGAGGACAACGGAGACAAGACCATAAAACTAAGGACTAAGGAAGATGGGAGTGGGTAAAAAAAACACAGAAAGCCTAATTTCCCACTTCCTAGGTACAGCAAATAATTAAATAATATCCGTGTACGGTATAGTCTTGCTTTTTGATGTATGGTTTCAACTGCAGAGCCACCTCAAACATTTGGCAAATTGCAATAAACTTCGGACTAAAGGAAAGCATAGGAGAACGGCAGCTTTATGGGCTGCACATAACAGGCTCGAGTTAACTTGGGCTCTGTGTCTGTCTTCTATGCTTAGCCTTGGCAGGCACAGTTCAGCAGGCCGGTTGTCAGGACGCGTGCAGTGGTCAAAGGCAAAACTGGTGACAGACGGCAAAGCCAGTTTCTGAAGGACAGATGGACACACACACCACTCAGTGCCTCAATGCAGACACAACTGTACTTATGTTTGGTTAGCGCCCAGGACCACAGACTAGAGGTTTTGATGTGCAGTACAAATGAAAGATAAGGAGCCTATTGGGGCAATGAGCGTATGTCGACAGTAAAAGAGAGTTGTTACAGTCACAGTATCCCTGTCACTCAGTTCCTGCTTTCCTAAGCTGTTATTGAATAGGAAAGCAGTATTGTCAGCTATATGCAATGCATGCAATTCTAACATTGGCACGGGGCCCCGTCCCCTGCCCTGGGTCCTGCACCTGTCCCTGCTGACCTGGGAAATGGCCCAGCGGACTCCAGCTAATTTACGGCCCACAGCCACAGGAGTCCAAGTGACACACACATGCATGTATACACTAATTCTCCCTTCCGCTTCCATACATCTATTTTCTATCTCACCCAGTTAGGCTATTGCCGTCGCCGAGACCGAGAGGATGAACAATGACCACAATAGTGCACCCCTCACCTGCCTGTGCTGTGCGCCTGTCTGAGTCTCTCTCAGCAGGCAGGGCCTCCTCCTATGGCAGGCAGGTTGCAGCTAGTATGCAGGGTGGATCATGGATGGTCCAGACCAGATGACTGCCCAGAAGGGAAGAACATTCGCACGAGCTTCAGTCATAATGGAACGTGTGGTGCTAATTCACAGGTGTGGCCGAAGGCCCTGCTCATTGCACAGCATGCCACGCCCACACCAGTGTCCTGACCCGAACCTCACAGTGTTTGCTGCTTTGCCTGCTGCTGCAGATAGTGCTGAGAGTATCGCCCACCTCACAACTTGAGAAAGAGAATAATAAACCTACGTATACAAAACATTTATAAGTGGTTATTGCCTTCGGCGTCATTTGCCGCTCTAACATTTTCACATTATAGGCAAGCACCTAACAATGCCTAGTGGTAGAACTGGCCTTGGGAGTGATACAACTTATTAATCAATCAATAAGTCTATAATCCCTCGAATTTTAAAAGCGGCTGCTGAACAACAACTGTGTCTTCTGGAATCCTCTCCGAAACGCCTCAATTTTTGGTCCAAAAAGCATACTGAACAATTGTAAAAATAGCTTTCACTGGTTCAACTTTACCACATTTTTGTGTGTGTTTTTGTGTGTGTGTGTGTGTGTGTGTCTGTGTGTGTGTGTAAAGCCTGGATTACTTATTTGTAATTTTCACTACTCCTAGCCCTACTCTTCCTCGTCCCAGTACTTCTCTATGAGGCAGTGTGGCTCATACACAAGTACTGGGGTGGGGTAGCGGGGTGTGGAGGTAATGCCTGGCTTAGTTACCTATAATCTTTATTACTCCCAGCCCCCCTCTTCCTCATCCCAGTCCTTACCGATGAGACAAGGTGCCTGATACATAAGTACTGGTACGAAGAAGAGGGATGTGGAGGTAATTCTGGGCCGGGAGCGGATTTTGGGGGTAGGTGGTGGGAGAGAGGAGACGTGTGGGGCGGGGTTGTGTGCTAAATGGTACTCGTCATCCATGTCCAGGCAAAGCAGGCATGATATGTGGAGGAAAGGCAGAGTCCAAAACACTTCATACAAAGAAACAGGGGTGGGGCTGACATCCTAAAGTAGAGCAGGCAAAACTTCAGTGTGGAGCCCAAGACCGAGTGCAAACCCATCTTCCCTCTACACAATGGTGAGCTGTCATAAGTTTGAACCTTGTATATATATATATACCCAGGAGGAAGAGCTCAAAGGTCACAGTACTCTTTTTGAGGATGTTGTTTTCTGCCCAAGAGTTTTCTGCCTGCGGGTCATCCGACATTCATCAAGGATTCCATGCTACTAACCGATAGAGAAATTAACAGGCACTGTTCAAATTAGAAAGGCCCCCGTGGCTGAGACTACTTGCTAAGACTCTAAAAATAAAACACAAACAGGAACTAAGTGACAACATTTTGTGAAGCTAATTCCACTGTGCTGAGAGTTCTCAAAGAGCTGAGACACGCAACGAAAGCCTGCAAAGTGACAGTGAGTGTGTTAAAGACTTTAATGGAGGTCCAAATGGACATATCTTGACAGCACCAAGAGATCCTGACCACTCTGAGAGGGTCCCCATAGGAGAGACCAGACCACCCAGAGAAAAAACACCCCCGTTTTACCAGCAGTGGAGTCATGACGAAGCAAGATCTGAGGCACAAAGGAAACAAGAGTGTTGCCCAAAGAAAAATGAAAACACAGCAACCTAAAATGGAGATCAAGACAAGGTTTCTCCTATCGACCAACCAGAATAAAACATGCTCAAGTCATGATACTGAGGTGAACAGAGTATATGCCTTTGGTTAAAACCAAGGTGAACAGAGTATGTGCATGTGGGAAAATCTGGCATATGGTCAAATGTTGCACCGAGCGCCCCCAAGGAAGAGCTAATAGAGCCAGGGCCCATATTTCCAATGGCTGAGGAACCACACAACCCCAAGTTCTTCAGTAGTTTTCCTCTGGCTGGAAAGTGGTCAAAGATCCTTCAACCGGGTGGAGGATCAGTCATCTAGTAAATTCATAGAGGGGAGGGACTTGGGAGAAAGGGTGGAGGATTGTGATAGGATCTGGGTCAAGACCCTGTCAAGGGGGTAAAGTGCAAAAAGAAGTATCTATCAGAGCACACCTAATTACTCAAAAACTAAATAACTATTTAGAGAGATTTTATTACAATTCTGGGTGCTGGGGAGGAATACACACCCTGACACTGGGGCATGTGTTAAACATAAAACAAAAAGTGTCTAAACTTAAAGACACTCCCGTCCCCTGCACACCTTACAAGCTGAAATAAATCAGTCAAATTTCATAACATTTGCACTTTTATATATAGAAAGAATTGTCAATTTAGAACATAGGTAACAAAATATCTTCATAAAAGTACAGAAAAAAGGTATCAACTGACTTCCAATATGGCCAGCATGAAAAACAAATCAAACCAGACAAAGAAATAAGCTCCCAATTTTGAACTGCAGCTTCAAGCTCTACGCGTTTCGGGGACTATCCCCTTCTTCAGGAGCAAAAATATCTGCAAGTATAGATATATATACAATTAGAGGACATCTCACATATCATTAAAAGTTTGGACAAACTAAACACATTAAATAAAGAGAATACATTAAATAATTATGTACACATAAATCCAACCACAATTCTACATAACATACACAAGTGGTTGTATATTCACAGTGGTACAACTGGTATGGCTCCAAATGTAAATCTCAAAATGCATTAAAACCTAAAACACTTATTCGTATGTACCTCACAGTGGGAATGTTGTCAAAGAAAATAGAGTCTCTGTCTGTGCATCTGTCTGTGCACGACGTACACAGAACCAGGATCCCTGTGAATACTCCTGCCGTCCTCAACAAGTGAAATGTGATTGCCGAACTCTGGAATACCAAAGCATATCTATCAGCTCCATTTACACGTAGTTAAAGGGGGTAAAGTGACCCTTCTCAACCTGGGGCAGCAGGCTCACTAAGACAAAAGCTAGAACCAGACATGCCCCAGATATGGGAAATGGTAGTTGGGGGGCACTCGACTCTGGAAAGCCCACATGTGCCTCGAATGTCATCCCTCGTACCACTCTTTGCCTCCCAATACAGTTTCTGGCCATGGTTCTTTGTTTTTTATTCCCGAACTGCATGCCCCATAAAACACCATGGAGCAGCCTAGAAAACACGGACCAGAACCAAACAACCAGAAAACCTGAACTGCAGCAATTGAGACAGGCTGTAAACCGTACCACAAACTGACAGCGAGCAGAGTCTCAGAAAAGCACAAGACTCATTCCAAAAGTAGAAAAAGAAACTTGTAAACCCATAACATGGCAGAGGAACAGCAGGGGAACCATCAAAGACTGTTTCTTAAACTGTGCTGGGAAAGGCCCGAGGGGTTTAGATGGGTTTTTAAATTCTCTCACCTGGGCTTGGGGGAAAAGACATGCACCGACTGGTGCAAATTGTCAGGTGAGCACTGTAGCCAATGAAAGTAGGAGGAAGACACATAACCACCAGCTCAACAACATAAAAGGAGACAGAAGAAGAGGTAATGTGTGGGTTGTTCAGATGAGGTCACAGAAGCAGGTGAAGGTGGCCCAAGTGGATGACAGATGGAGGAGTGGATTGGTAGAATGTTGGAGAGTTGGTGGCAAAGCAAGGCTAGAAGAGAGCGGTGCATGAGTGGGGTACAGAGAGAAGGGTATTGGGAGAAGCTGGGAGGGAGTGGGAATCGTGAGATTGAGTGTAATGAAGAGTGAGTAGGGTATCATATCCACGAGTTTGGGAAAAAGGGGGGTGTACTCTTGAGAAGGGAAAGTAGTAGTAGTGAGAAGAGGGGAGAGGAGTAATAGTGTGGAGTGGGAGAGTAGTAGTAGTGCAGTGAAGGAGAGTAGTAGTAGTGCCGAGTTGGAGAGTGGTAGTAGGTGAGAAGGAAAAGTACTAGTTGTGCAAAAAGAGTAATAGTGCGAAGGTGGGAGTGGCAGGGTAAAGGCGGTAGCAGGAGGAAATAGTAAGATGCAAGAGAAGGTAGTAGAACCAGAGGATGGAGGGAGGTGGTGGAAGGAGAGAAAGACATCAGAGAGAGAGAAGAGAGGGATATAGGAGGAGAGAACGTTGGTGGAGTTGGACGTGGGAGAGTCTAGGAAGAAGAAGAGTGGGGCTGCAGGCTAATGCAGCACCCATAAACCACCCTTTAGTACTAACCATCAGCAGTGCTGGGTTAACCAGGAAATCCCTAAGGGAGATCAGATAGCCTGCTTTTAGGGAGACACTGTTAGCCAAAGGCAGTGGTCATACAGTAGGGCAGGGTTACGGATGCCGGGGTTAGGAAAGGATGTCCCACAGGATACTAGCAAGAGAGGAATGGCTCCCGCGCTACTTCCCAAACCTCTTTTTTAGCCGGGTGCACTCTATCAAACCGTCTGAATAATCTACCCACCAAGAAAAAGAACCGTCAATATACATTGTCAGTGATTCTTAATAAGACCCACGACAATTCCAGGCGACTCTGTAAGTTATTAAGGCTATCTGTGACACCTGTTTGTTTGTTCTCCAGAGCCTGTGGGAATGTATCAAGGCTGTCTGCAGCAAAAGCATGCAGAAGCCATCCTTTGCATATGCTTTGATATAATCAGAAGTGACATTACAGAAAATAATATCACAAGGAGTTTCATCAGCCTTAGATAAACAAGTTCATCACTGGCTGTGAAATTAAAAGAAGTTTAGAGCCAAACTTTCTGGGGCCAGATTACTGAAACTTTTCACTGGTGCAAGTGCAAAGTTGCACGGTATTAGCACTAGGGCAAAGTTTGCCCTATTTTTAAAAACAGTGGCACACACTAGAAAAGTATTGCATCATGACAAGTGCAGTTTGACATATTAAAAGCACCAGAGCAAAAATTGCCCTCGTGCAAAAAAGATACATTTTTGATGCAATTTATGATGATGCTTTTCTGCATCATGGCAAATTTTGCCCTAGTGCTAATACCATTCCGTATTAGCACTAGGGCAAACTTTGCCCTGGTGCAAAAATGTTGTGATAAGGCATCTTTTTTGCGCTAGGGCAATTTCTGTCCTGGTGCTTTTAATATGTCAAAATGCCCCTGTCATGGTGCAATCGTTTTCTAGTGTGTGCCACTGTTTTTAAAAAATAGGGCAAACTTTGCCCTAGTGCTAATACCGTGCAACTTTGCACTTGCACCTGTGCAAAAGTTCTGTCATCTGGCCCCTGGTGTGCAATGTATGGTCACTATTATTTTACAGGTAGCCACTCTATAGTTTAGCAAACCATGGGGGCAGATTTATTTTATAGGAGAAAACGCGATCTGAATCATTTTCAGAGTCTCCCAATGTTGGCAGGTATGACACAGTGAGACTAAATATTTGCACCGGATCTCACACTTTGGGTAAGTGGTAAAACCGTGGTTTGGGCCCAGATCGTGATGTAGGCACTGGAGCAGATGTCTTCTCATCTTTTGTTCATATAATTTCGTGTCAAGTTTTGGGGCCCAAAAGCTTAAATAACAATCCCTTGAAAAGAACAAACATCGCATGAGAAACTAACCCGACATATTTCAATCGTCATGGAAATGTGTTGAGCAAAAATAAGATGATTACAGTTTTATTTTTCCTCATCCTAAAGGAAAATTAACGTAGCTGCCTGTCAAGATATGTGAGCCTAAATAAATCTCATACGGATGCTAAACCGGTATCAACAGTGAAATAAAATGCAATGCTATCTAAGGAAATCTACCGGAGGCATTATTTCACACAGAGTGCCGTCTTATGCCCCCCTCCCCACCATTTGCACCCCTGAACGGACAATAGTCTTTCAACAGGCATCGGGTGCCTGTGTCAGCACCCTCTAATAGCTCTGATTGAAAGGCTTTGTTGACACAAAACAAGACCTCAGGGGAGTGGCTGTGTTTCCCTGCGATTTGAACTTTCCCACGAAAAGGTGAGGTCCGACCTGGGAAAGCTTTGAAGAGCTTATCCTGCTGGAGGGGACTTTTACTCCTCCCGGCGAGGCTGTCTGTCTTTGCTTCTCTTCAGCCTACTCCTTTCCTTCCCTTAATAACCAGGGATAGAAGACATGGCTCACTACATCTGATGCAGCATTTTCACGACACTGTGCTGCCCCAGCAGCAGTGTCTTCTCTACATGCACTTTTAAGGTCCAGCCACAGTTGAAAGCGTTGTTCTACTCCCCTTCTTTGCCTTACATTCACCTGTGCTCTGCTGGGAGGCCCTGTTTCAGTGTCCTCACAAGCCTGAGGCTGCAGCCGCCTGTCTCGAAATTTGTTTTTAAAATTGAGAATGAGTCCATTTTGGAAAGTGGAGCCTCAGACATGACCATTTTCTTTTTATTTATCTGCAATTTTAAAGGGCTCACACACTGCAGGTGCATCGAGGTGCTGTTACAGAATTTTTCATTTGTTGTTGTCTTATGTCTTAGTTGCATATTTATAAAGCATGGACGCGGGATCGAACTTGTGTTGCTTCGGGTAGTTTTGCTTCCAAGGTGAGCACATTGCCACTAAGCTATCCTCCTGGGACCCATGGCAGGAGGGCCTGCAATACTAAAAGAAGAAGGAATTCTAGCAGAAAAGGAAGACAAAGAAGTGCAACAAGGTCATCAGCACATTCAAAGCAACTGTTCTCCCATATGAAATGTAACCAGACATGTATGTTTCTATGACCTGCTGGCGGTGAAACTACTGGAGGAAGGGGCCCTGCTACAAAAAGGTGGGAAATTCAGCCCCCCTTCGGGGATCAGGAGTGAGAACATAAGGAATGCTCACCTAAGGCATACTGGAATATCAATCACCAAAGGCCTCATTAGAGAACACTTTTGGTGGCTGCCATGGACAAGGACATAGAGCGTGGAAGGTGTTTAGAGAGAGCGACCCACTTTGATTAACAGAGTTATATCAAAGATGACCCAAGAATCGCTCAGAGACGCTTCAAAGGTTTTTATTAACATTTGCTTTGAGGATCCTAGGGCCAACCCTCTTTCTCTTATTTCCCTTGGTTCCTCTTCCTAGACACTAGGTGTCCGTAAAACCCAGTTAGTGCTACCAAAGTGTTGGGAGGCAGATGAATTTGTCATCCATAGCTTCTGCCCCGCCCCTTGCCCAATACCGCACAGGGGAGAAGCGTTACTGACTGAGACAACCATACCGCCCTTATCCCAAGCAGGTACAATAAGACGTGAAGACAATCTAAGTTGAAGATGGCAAAAGTCTTTAAACTATCGCTGTAACAGTAACAAGCAGATGCATTAGACATGAAGCACACATGCACTCTACACAAAGAACACGCACACTAGGTAATATATGCATTTATGCATGAAGAATATTAACATAGCATCCTGTGATGAATCTTGCAGAGTCATCCATGAACCCCAGCCTAGGATCTCCTCCCATGTAGCCAGGGGAAGGCAGCCGCTACCTGATCCTGACCCTGGGGATGGTATCATGAGGGAGGATAACATGGGAAGAGATGGCTGTCCGGGGGAAGTGGTGACTCCTTTGGGAGAGATGCTGTAGTCATCTTCTGAGGATGAGAGTCCCAAAATTCCAAAATATTTATTGTTTCTTTATTGGGTTTTATAATGCGCCTAATGGCATGCTGTCTTTGCAAAGTGCCTCCCATGAAAGTACCCAAAGAACATGCTATGAAATGTCATCTAAACAGAATATGGTTTGTACCTGGGGAGTTCAGGAATTAGATATGACATCCTCATATTGTCTTGATTATGTCTTAGTTAGAGGTCCTAACCCAATTGTTAAATCACATACTGTTTACATTACATTCCCCAACTCTGACCACTCTCAGTTCACAAAGCAATCAAAACTAACTAAATCTGAAAGGACCAAACCCACTATGGACTTCGGGATCCATAATGCCTGTGGTTCTGGGACGAGGAAGAGGGACTCAGAGTTAGTAAGGATCAAAGGTTCTATTGAACAGAGTTTGAGGTCTAGTTGTTGTTGAGCAAGGCACCTGAGTGGGACATTTAAACCCAAGAATGAGCTACAGCTGGAGAGAGACACAGAAGAAGTAGTAGAGGCAGAAGCAGTCTGGAGTTCTGGGATTGCTGCATAAGGAGAAGGATGAGCACCATATGAAGTCGACACAGGAAGAGAAGGCATTCAGTATTACAGAGTGAATGCCGCAGGAAGTGGCATTGTGGACGGCAACTGGAAGAGAAGCCCAGCCGTATGGGAGATGTGCTCCCAACCCGACGTGAGTTGCTTCGGTGTGCGGGAGGATGCAGAGGCCCAACGAAGATGGCAGAACTCCAGAGAAGAGCCGTGCAGACTGCTGAAGTTTTATGCGCAAGCTGGGTACAGAGTGCGCAGAATGCAGAAGGTCCTCCACAGCAGCAGAAAGTGAAGCAGAGATGCCAAAAGAGACCGGTGAGTTGGCCTGAAGTTGAAGGTGACCCAGAGCACTCCGAGAAGGACATTTGGCAATAACCAATCATTTTGAATACCAAACAAATAAAGTAAAGCAGCGACGAGGGTGCAATTCCCCCTTTATGGGATACAAACTTGGGGAAACCTATAACTCACATTCCCAACAGACAAGGGACAATCACAAAGCAGTCAAGAGGTAACTCAGGTGCAATTCCCCTTTCTTGAGTTTCCAGTTTGGGGAAACCTATAACCCACATTGCCAAGAGTCAAGAGACTATAGAAAGAGGCAGTCATTGTTCAGCCCTCCTCACATGGGATACTGGTGTGGAGAACATTGGAACACATATTGCCAATAAGACCAATTGTAGTTGTAGGAGTTTTCTTCCTGGCAGGCGAGTAAACCAGTAGTAGTTAGTCCTGACAGGCAAGTATACCAGGAAAGAAGATGTTTTGAAGAAGTGTGGTTGTGGCAAACCCTTGTGGTGGAAAGAACTTGATAACTCGATTATATTGAAAAACTGTTCCATCACCAGAGGTAGTTGCTGTACTATCCTGACAAAAGTATTCAGTTGGAAGAATAAGTGTGATATGCTAATCATTTCTTTGCACTCTGAGGAAAACAATTGCCTTGGTTTATGAAATTGTGAGGGAGACATTTGCCTTACCAGGAAGGATACTGTGGAGGACAACAATTGATTTGATTTTTAAACAAGTGTTTTTAAAAGAGACAGTTACTTTAACACAAAAGACATTTTGTGTTATCAAAGGGAGTATTTTCCAAAACCTGCAAGTTTGAACTTTTACTCTGTTTTGTTGAACTGAAGACATCTAAATATTCCTTATATACTTTTGTTCTATGTATTAGTGTGAGGGTCAGACACCTTTGGACACTAAGACATCTTTTTCTAGTGTTAGTTTGCTAGGTAGGGACATCCTCGTTAGGATAGGGAAAAATAGGCATTCATCTCACCCCTTTTCATTTTATTAAATGGCAAACACAGAGAAAACTATACCTTTGTGTCCGTCACACATTTCTGACCCCAGACAATCCACAGACATGAAGAACACTAACATGATCAATGTATAAGTTGAATGCAACATAAACAATGTACTAATATAGCTCACTAACACAGAAACAAGAGTGTAATTAGGCAGCCATCATCTTATAAATGGAAGCAACAGCATGCTTTTCAGTGGGGAAGGACCTGGGGAAAACTCAAAGAGCTGAGTCCACAGAAATAGAGATTTGTGCCGAGCTCAGATGATAGCTGACAATTAGTGCCAAGGTTAAGTAAAATAAGGGAGGCTGGGAATGGTGGAACAAAGGTACGAGATAGCAGTAACCAAGGTGCAAGCAGGCTACTTCCAGATTAATACAATTTTTATATGAATACAACCAGTCTTTGTTAGCCAGGTGCAGTAAAATAACCAGTCAAAAGACTCTAGGAAGAATAACTCAAGAGTGTCCCTGATGGAAACCGAAAACACAACACACACGTTAGTATTAGCTGAAAACCCAATAAATAGAAGGTAATTCGATTTCATACACAGTCTTCTAACATGTGACCTTTAATTGGAGAACACTGGCTATTCATTAGAAGCCAACAGATAGGATACTTGGATTACTGCCTAAAAGCACTCACTGGGACGAGCTGCCACACAAGGTCAAATGCAAAGAGATTGCCCATTCTCATGGCCTAGAAATGAGGGATGTTAACTTTTAATTGAACAAAGGACAATCCATGAACCTCTCTCTAGCTACTCTCTGTCTTGATGACCTGTCAAGTGTCCAAGGTTGGTTAGCAAGAAGACAACCTATCAAAACCCCAAGTGTCAGGCTGCCCATCAAGTAGTACGGCAACAAATAATTCATTATATAGATGATTTAGGTTTTACCTTATCAATATAGGGGTGTTTCCAGGTGAGACCCTCTACTGAGAACGAACATGGCCAAATAATCCTGTTCTTTTGGAAGGTGCGCACTCGGGAGAGTCTGCAACCATGTTTTTTTTAGCTCACTGTACCTTTCACAGAGGAGACATATCCATTTGCATATCAGTCTTTGTCCCACCCACTTGGGCAGTCCAGCACCGAAATGCTAGGCAATTCTCCTCTGAACAAGAGTACCAACAGCAAACCCAGACACGTGTTTCGGCCTAATCGGTCCTCATCAGTGAGGTGAAGCTGTGCCTCTCTAAGCACATCAGTAACTGAGATTATGTTGTGACGTCAATGATGATGCATTTTGAGTATTAAAGCAATTGTTTTTTTATTAACACCCCGAGAGTCACAAGAATTGAATGCTTGTATGCTGGTCTGGTTTTATTTGGATGATTATAAAGCTGGGTTTTGCCTTGCACTTTGTCTATTGTGTCTCTATGTTTTAGTTGGATTGACTCCAGTTCTTCTGGGTCTGATTGGGACTTTGGAACCACCTTTACAGAAGGGTGACCCCTACTATCTTGGAGCGTGTTTGTTCTAAAGGTGGTAATCCCACTGGGACTTCCTAATTGTGCCTACACTTTCCACCTTTTAGTGTTTTAATAGGGGTTAAGATAGTGCCTTGCACTTACTCTATTAGAACCAGCGTGGTTAAGCCATGACCATGCTCACCTCATCCCTTATATTACTACTTCCCCCTCTGTACTCCTCCTTCCACCAATCATTTGTCCACCCACTGTTTTACTCCTCCTAATTCTCGTCTCCACTCTTTGATGTTACTTCTCCCACTCCACTATTCCTCCTCTCACTGCTACTCCCCTCCTCTGACCATTACTCTCTACCTCCCACTGCCATTCTCTTCCCACTACTACTCTTTTCCTACCACCATTACACTCCTTCTCTCCCTATTACTCACCTCCTCTCACCACTACTATACTCCTCCCACTACTACTCTCCTGCTCCCACTACTACTCTCCTCCTTCCAAACCACATACCACTCCACCCCCTCCTGCGAAAACACCCTCATTTCACTCAGAACCATAAACTTCACATTCACCCCTTACACTAGCTTGCCTGACCGCTCTTGCAACACTAACATGCACACATACACAACAGTACCACTGCACTCACTAAACCAATAGCTCACCTTTTCAAATAATAGTCTCCACACTCTGCAGCTTCCTCCTTCCTTCTACTGGTATCTTGGTCTGCCTCCTTCTCCTCCTCTGACCTCACCTATCCTGCCACTTCCTGTTTCCTTCCTCTAATTTTATATCCCTCCTGCGCCAGGGATTGGCAAGCTGGCCCTTACCAGTGCTGCAGTATTACTCCCTCTTGGTAAGTGGTGCAACATGTAGAAAGCATAACGAGTGGTTTAAGCCGCACCCTCCCTTTTCCCACAGGGGGCCACTATGTGCCAACAACGGTGTCGTTCTATCTGGTAATGATAGATTCTGTAGGAGGTTTGGCCCCTTTCTCATGTCCCTGGTGGTCTTGGCTTAATCATAAGTCTCTGTCAGAGTGCCCGCTTGGGTGCTGGTGCAAACTGCTGTTTGGTGTGAAGTCGCATGGATCCTGCAGAGCTGCTCTATATCTCTCTTTGGTGCTTCCTGAAGCAGCCGCAAGATATTGTGTTTACGGCGTCCTGGAGAATTGCTTCCTTTCATGGGTGTCTCGGTCTCTGTTGGTTTGGCACACGTGGGGCACTCATCAGGGTTTGACACGCTGCTGCTTCTCTGGGTCATCATCTCTACAAAAGATAGAAAGAGACTGGCAAGCATCTTAACAAAGAGGCATGGCATGCAACAAAAATTTACTGCACCACTCCGCTCCGGAACATGGAGGAGTGACGGGATTGGGGCCCCCTCATTTTCCTTTGCCCTCAGGGTAAAGACAGCGGCTATACTATTTCTAGGTCTCACCACCCCAGTTGAAAGGGATTCTTATTCCAGGTTTACAAGGCCAGTGTATTTGCCTTGCTACAGGTACCAAACAAACCGTCACAAAAAGTGGCATTAGACTTTATGGACCAATTTGGGAGACTAACCAACAGTAAGAAATGTGCGCAAGTCTTGATGGACTGTTACAGTAGATGGCTGGAAGTAAAATTCGTCATGAAGCGTCCTCCTCCTTGGTAGTAATCTTCCTTAAGAACATCTTTCATAAGAAGGGTCACCCGTCACCCTCCTGACGGGTATTATGTTCACGGCTGACATGGAAACAGCACATAATAGGTATCTAAACAGCTTCTTAATTCTCAAGGTTCAGTATGTATGTCCGCAGTCCCATATGCCTTTCCGCTCCTCCCTGCCTCCATCATTTCAAAAGCAAACAGAGGCGTGTTGGCTGAGTGTGGCAGCTGACAGGAGACTCTATTGGAAAACAGCGTTTCCCCGTGCAATAGCAGTAACAGCAGTAATGTCAAGACTGCAGTGTTTTTTCAGTGGCCACCAGCAAGAGCCGGGACTTATCTGCTAAAACCCCCACTCCCGACGCGGAGCATCGCAGAGTGCTGGCAGAGTGTTAGCTGAGGGTGCCTTGGGTGCCATGGAGCAATGCCTGCTACCCGATCTCAGGCTGCCCCCCGCACACATAGAGCCATATGAAGATGGTGCATTATGAGGAACTGCGTGATGCCATGGCTGTCGGAGGTCGGGAAGGACTTGTGAACGATCATTCACCAACAACTTTGAACCCGAAAGATCATCAAGGTATGGCTTTTTTCCCCTCTTCTATAAAAAAAAGCAACCAACATGCTGTCCCCCCTCTTCGTGCACCTCTTTGAAGATTGTACATGACCAACTCCCTTCCCCACAGGAATCATCGATCCAGAAAGGCAATGAGATGGTGGGGAAAGTGGAGGGACGCTACCCGACCTTACCGCCTGCGCAGATCGGTAGCAAGATACTAAGCCGAGTGCCCGTGCAAGACTTACTTACGTGGATGGATAAAGAACCATCTGACAACATAACTTCGAATACACCAAAATAACTTAACAACTCATTTACCTAGAATGATGCAAAACTGTCAGGTCAAAAATACGATATCAGCGTTGAAGGTCAGACGGAATCAACGTTTGGGCAGACTCTCACTCACTTCATGAACACGGCACAATAAGGCTTGGACCCTTTAGCCAAAACAGAGTGCTGGAACGCAGGAAGCCCTCCACCCACAAACAAACTGGGCCCTTTATGACCAAAAAAATCAAGCGGCCTGCAAATACTGCAAATAAAGCAACACTCTCAATCATTTTCAGATGCCAAATCCATCAGATGGCACTTCAAGTCAAAAGAGCTCAATACTCAGACAGTACCACTCCGTTGAGCTCCCGAACACTGCTGGAGCAGTGGACTTTAGCAGTCCTTCCTTGAAGCCCAGTCCCTCGCAGAGGTATGCAGTGAGTGCTACCTGATTCCAGCATGATAATATTTATGGGTCACTCTTAGCGCTATAGGCGCAGTAACCCCTTATATTTTCCTCAGTAACCTTGCCAATGGTTACCACCTTATTTGCACAGTTGCTTCAGCCCCACTTCCTCATCTGAGTGAAGCCGCATCGCGATTGGCTGTTCCAGCCAATATCTAAATCTATCACGCGCCGGGAGGCGCGAGCCGGTCCTTCCTGGGAAGGCCCTTAGGGTGAGGCCAGCAACTGTCCTGAGACTGTCCAGAGCGGACCAGATGCCAGGGCCTGACCCCCTGCCAGTTCCACAGCCGAGGTAACTTGTTTCACTACATTGATTATACTACATCTGCCTGCCCACTTCACCGTCTACCCACAAACTCACCACCAATCGAAATTTACCGAACTGCCGTATCACGTTAACGCCGCCCAATCACTAACGTTATACCTTGTGCTACCTATGTAATCAACTTGTTCCTCAAGTAACTATCCTCAACATGCATATTACTTGTGCATACCTGTGCCGCTTCGTTGCCTTTCCAACCATATAATTCGTATACATACTTATACAATTCAGCTGAAGTCCCGTTCTCTACGGTGCCCACCACTGTACTGCCCGCCTTGAGGCCCACAGCACCTAGACTTGCGGCCTACCTACCAGCCATTGTATTTGGCCCGCACTCCACACCATAGTGTCCGAGTGCCTGATACATATGCCTGCAATGTCCTGCTCTATGCATATTACTACCGTTTCTCCTCATTATGTCCACATTGGTATTATGTCTGCCTATCACACTGGTAACTGTGCCTGATGCTTAGCGCTTACATACGTGACCTATATGCCAACTTTGGTGCCTGCCCACTATATACAGAATCTGCCTTATTTGCTAATTTACGAATCTAAGCTTCTGCTTATTTGTGTATCCAATTTGTTTACTGGTAATAGGCTACTGCATATAGATTTTGCCTACTTACTAATTTTCAAATCTAGGCAACTGCTTATTTGTGCCCTCCATTTGATCCTACTGCATATAGAATTTGCCCACTTGTTAGCCTTCAACTCTAGGCAACTGCATATTTGTGCCCTCCATTTGGTCCTACTGCATATAGAATTTGCCCACTTGTTAGCCTTCGAATCTAGGCAACTGCATATTTGTGCCCTCCATTTGATCCTACTGCATATAGAATTTGCCCACTTGTTAGCCTTCAACTCTAGGCAACTGCATATTTGTGTCCTCCATTTGGTCCTACTGCATATAGAATTTGCCCACTTGTTAGCCTTCGAATCTAGGCAACTGCATATTTGTGCCCTCCATTTGGTCCTACTGCATATAGAATTTGCCCATTTGTTAGCCTTCGAATCTAGGCAACTGCATATTTGTACCCTCCATTTGGTCCTACCGCATATAGAATTTGCCCATTTATTAGCCTTTGAATCTAGGCAACTGCATATTTGTGCCCTCCATTTGGTCCTACTGCATATAGAAGTTGCACATATGTTTGCCTTCAAATCTAGGCAATTGCATATTTGTGCCCTCCATTGTTCCTACTGCATACAGAACTTGCCCCTATGCTAATATTCCAGCATACAATTCACCAAATTGCATAGGAGGTACAGTTGCCCTCACTACTTGATACAGCCAGTGGTGCAGATCAGTCTGCTAGCTCCTAGGCACATCATCCCTAGAGTATGTTATAGCCAAATGATGTGTATTACAATTTTTATCTACTGCTGACCAGCACACTACTCTATTGGACTACTCCATTAATGAATGCTGCTGGCTACCCTATAGTATCTAGCCGCATTCCATGTAAAGTTAATATTTTATTGCTGATTCATCTCATCCGCACACTGCACGTTAAACTAATACAGTATGTACCCTATACCGTCCAACTTGGTCTACCTGGGCGTCCTACTTACGCTAATGGTACTCTACACAATGTCTACACTAACGGGGATAGCAGATACATTAGACAACCATACCCTGCTTCCTACTTATGTACAAGTCCAACTTACCGTCCCACACGACCCCTTGTAACACTGTGTTTAGAAACTCCAGACTCTGGGCACGATTACCCAGAATATTTGATCCACTCATCAGATACAAGGCTAACTCTAACTTCCTAAGTAAAGCATCTCTTAAACACACATTAAAATCTAGCTCCAATATTAACAGCAGCAATAACAAGTCCCATACAAAATGAATTAGGACTCACACCCGCTCAGCAGGTCCAAACAGTACCACTCCTCCTCCTTCAGGTAGGCCTACACCTAACCTCAAAGGAGCACTAATAAATGCAAGATCTTTAGTCACTCATGCCACAGAAATAGCCGAAGTCATCCTAACAGAAGACTACGACTTTATAGCTGTCACAGAATCTTGGCTTCATGAGGTAGCAGGCCCTGCGCTGACCCTAGCTGTACCGAATGACTGCACTATCCTCGGAGTGGATAGATGTGAAGCTTGAGGTGGTGGACTAGCTATTATTGGCAAAGCTAATCTATGTATGAGAATATCATCCTCACATAATTTCAAATCATGTGAAGCTATGTCAATTAAAATACCCACAGCCAACTCTCAAACACTAAACATCGACCTTATATACAGACCTCCTGGTCCTATCAATAACTTCATTGAAGACCTGTCCACGATTATCTCGGAAAACTTAAAGGAGACCTCCCAAACTTTATTGTTAGGAGACCTTAACATAGGCTTTAATGACACTAATGACCAACAAACCACTGCAGCGGCCAATACCCTGACAGAACTCGGTTTCACCCAAAGAGTGAACGAACCAACACATAACAAAGGGAGAACTCTTAATTGGGTTGCAGATTATAACTGTAATGTCTCTATCTCCTCCATCTCACCCCAAATGTGGACGGACCATTACCTGATATCTTTTATACTAGCAACTAAAAGACCTACCCCACAGTCACCTTTTGCCCTTCCTACACTTACTAGAAACAAGAAAACTATCAGAGCAGACAAACTACTCTCCTGTATCTTGCCCAGCCTTAACTCCTTACCTGACAACATTGATCCCAGCCTCCTAGTTGAAGAATATAACAAAGTTATAATCAAATCTCTTGATAACATCACCCCGCTAAAACTCAGAAATAGTAAACCTAAAAGCCACCTAAACAACTGGTTTACCCCTCACTTAAAAAACCTAAGACTAGACAAAAGAAAATGCAAAACTGCTTGGAAACTTCATCCCACCGTAGAAAATAAACTAAAGCTAATCAATATTTCATCCCAATACAAGAAGGATATCCTCCTGGCCAAACAAGAAACTTACAACAACAGAATTACGCAATCGAATTCCAGTATGAAGGAGCTCTTAACTATTTTAAAAGAATTAGAAAATCCTATCATATCCCAAGACAACTGTGTCAAAGACAAAACATGGTGCTCTGATAGCCAGAATGCGCTAGCCAACAAATTCTTGAACCTTCAAAATAAAATAGCACTCAAGAAAGCATCACTAACTTCTACAACACCATCCAACAAAACAGCAACACCCAAAATTAAACCTATCACCCAATTTCACTTCTCCAAAGTCTCTATAATACAAGTCGAGAAAGTTATACTGGGCTTAAACCATCTAATTGCAAGGGTGACCAATGGCCAGCACAACTGATAAAGGACGCCGCTAGGGATCTAGCACCGTTCATTACCAAACTTATCAATGCCTCCTTCACATCCGGCATGATACCTAGTAACCTTAAGGAATCTTGGGTACTCCCACTCCTTAAGAAGCAAACACTAGACTCCTCTATACCGACTAACTACAGGCCCATCACCACGGTGCCATTCCTGCTGAAATTTTTAGACAAGGTTGCATATATCCAAATTCAGAACTTCTTAGAACTTAACCAACTATTAGGCTCCCATCAATCTGGTTTCCGACCATTACATGGCACAGATACAGCACTCATCGACCTTAAAGCCCAAATAGACAAATTAAAAGACAATGGAAAACCTGCATTACTCCTCCTCCTTGACTTGTCGGTGGCTTTCGACTTAGTGGATCACAATTTTTTATGTAGCCACTTGGACTCAGCTGCCCATTTCTCCAGTGAGGCAATAGCGTGGATACAAACGTTCCTCAGCGACCGAACCATGAGGGTTTTCTCGCCATCTGCAGCCGCGGACCCCATCCCCATCACCTGCGAGGGGCCCCAGTGCTCTTGTGTTTCTCCAACCCTGCACAATATTTTCACGAAGCCCCTGTTTGATTATTTGGACCATCTGGGTATCACCTACACTAATAATGCAGACAATACCCAGATCCCCCTACCACTTACCGGGGACTATGGCAAGGATCTAGCATTGGTGAATAGAATTTACAGTATCGTTCAGGCATGGAAGGCCACTCATGGCCTCTGTCTGAACGATGATAAAAGAGAGCTCCTCATCCTGAGAACCGCATCTCTTCTCACCAGACTTGGCAAGGAATACTCATCTTTCATCATTGATGGGAACTTTATTAAGGTTGCCAAGGAAGAAAAAACTATAGGTTTTTACTTAGACTCCACCTTAACATTCACCAAACAGGTAAACACCCTAGCCTCCTCTACAGCATACATATGCAAATTAATTAGAGCTGGTAAACAATTCCTCTCATCCAACAGTTGCCTGATCCTAGCCAGAGCCCCCATTCTATCCAAACTTGATTACTGCAATGCCCTATACATCGGAGTGACCAAATTCATCATTAACAAAATACAGATACTCCAAAATAATGCCCTTAGTGCCGCACTCAGTATCTCTAAGAGAGAACATATCTCTGAAACAAGAAGGAAGTACAAGTGGCTATCCACACAAGTGAAAATCAGACTAAAAACAGCATGCCCCATCCACAAATGCCTAAATAATAAAGCACCACGATATCTAATAGAAAGATGTTCTAGAAAACTTCTATTAGACCTACAAGACTAGTGAGTTCCTACTGCCTTCAGGTGCCTCGCTTTAAACTATCCACTATTGGGGGCACCAGTTTCCCAGTCAAAGCAGCCCAACTGTGGAACTCACTACCTACCACACCTAGAATGGACCAAACCTTTACCAAATTTAGGCAAAGTCTGATCACATGGTTCCTAGAGAATGTTGATAAATGAACCTGAAGAACCTGACCTTAGCTGTAAATAACTGTACATCTTCCTGTATATAGATTGTCTATATATTCTCTACTACTGTATATTCGCTACCACTGCTTACTGTAGGTACCTTTACCCAATAGTTTCTAGGTTTGTTTGTTTGTTTGATATTTTTGTAACCAATGTAACCAATGTAACTTGTGTACTAAGCTGTGTGACTTCCTACTTATTACCTGCGCCCTGACACCTTCGGGTCTGGTGCGTATAATAAATACTAAACAAACAAACAAACAAACATACCACATATAGCCGCCACACATGCACAAAAAACAACTGTTGCGCCAGATAATGTGGACGACTCAAGGCTATATGCTGACCTCCTGGTGGCTTCAGGATGCCCAGGCATGTCAAGTGGGAAAAGGAAGCCTCTACATGTTCCTGACTTGTTAGAGAATGTGCTGCTTTTAATGGAAGAAACAGACTGCAGAGTGCCAGCGCTTTCAGTAATAAAAGCAAAATCCATACAACAGACATCTCTACATACTTAAACTCTATCACACCAAACATCGTGAGAGTGAGACTGGCACCCGTTCATGATGAACCCAAATCAAACTCAGGAGTTGTCAAAGAATGGCACTGAAGAGAATGAGGTGCCCATCTTTGTAACTTGGAACCAACCATTTGGGGAGACAAGTGAACCTAGTACATTGGCTAATAAAGAATGCACTTTGCTATCTGTAACAGGTGCACGTCAGATAATTGCAGATCGATCCCTTCCTCCCACTCAATCGCCCATCCCACAGCTAAATGTAGAAAACCCCTCTTTACCAATAAGAGGGGCAAAACAAACAATTGTGGAAGTGGATGTCGACACGTCGACTTCAACAATGGCACCTGGAAAAAAGGTCAGACTGGTGACTGACAGGGGAGTAGATGGGCCTAGGATTATGATCATGACAGTAGGTGCCTCCTCCAACCGGACTGATTGTAGAAAGGACATAGGTGTACAAAGAAGAAGAGAGAACCGTTCTTCCTCTTCCACCGAAGATTTGGAAGATTCACATAGCGAGAGCTCAGATCATTGCAGATCCCGGAAAAGCAAGGCTTGGGAAAAACGGGATAGGTCCCTGAAGAACTGTGCCCACAGGTGCGAAAGGTGGAAAACTCAGTAACCCACCAACACAGGATTGCCAGTGTGTCAATCTACAGGCAGCACTGGCCTCAATGGTAACTATAACTTTCCTCAAGCTATATGAGTCGCTTCATGATAACTACAAATACCAAACAACACTTATTGCATTGATGCAATCCAAACTAACATTCATTGAAGCACATATTGAAGCAGCGAGAGAAAAAAGAGCAAGAAAGAAGGAATCAGAAAGTATCATCTTTAAAACTTTAATCGACTTAAAGAGGCAAGAAAGGACAAAAGATAATTTTTGGCCTGTTTCAGAGATACGGTTAAACTATTGAGAACACAAAATCTGGAAGAGAAGCATTCTAACGCCCAGATTCAAACAAATATAGTCCCTCAGCAATCCAAGTGTCTGCCACAAGTTGAGGCATGCCCTACTATACTGAATGTGAACAGTAGCTTGCTAGTCCATTCAACGGACACAGAAATTACTGTACAGTCGTCTGCCACATCAAAAAGCGTCATCACCTGTCTAACTCCGAGCAACGAGGGATCACGCAAAAACCATGTGATAAATGATAAAACACAAGTAAAACAGACGCAATATACAACACTATATTTGACCGGGATGCCTCACCTGACTCTAGCTCCAAGGATTTAGGAGAAAGGCAAAAAGTCAGAAACGTCCAATCCAAAAAATCAAAGAACATGCCCAGAAGCAAACAAATGGCGAGTGGCAGCACACGTAACTTAATCAGAAATTTGAGACCTATATCGGAACATCCACAAAGCATAGTGGGAAATTATCCTCTCCTTAGTCCATCAATGAGACAAAACAACAGGACAAAAGAAAGCGATATGCCTCTGTCCCAGACAGAAACAAGAAGTGAGCATTGAGAAAAGGAAATTGACCTTCTTCTACAATTATCTACTTATGAGGATGACGATCACCCTGATTTGGAAAGTGAGACATCTCATAACAACGAGAAAAAAGACCTATGCATATATGCCTTCGTTGTGGGCCGCACACCCCAGATTCCCACTTGGGGTTAGTCAATTTCTTTTTATCTTCTATATAAATTCAAAAAATGGACTTTGATGATTTTCCAAAAATATAGTCGTTTTAATATTGAGAAATGGTAATTTCTTATGTTCAAAAGAAGTTACACGCTTAATTGGTTAAACTTCACCAATAAAGCTGCTGCTAAATGTTGAGGCAAAATAAGAAACCCGTATGGCTAATGCATTTCGGAATCTATCCTTCTTCAGATCCAGGGTATTACTGTACTGATTTCAGAGCTTTACATTGTACGCGGTCTGTATGCGTATTCTTTTCATTCATTAAATGCTGGAGTGCAGCAAGTCGCGTCCTGCTGTGTCTCCTTCGGGCAGCGTCTTAGGCTCGCGGTACATCTCATAACAACATCACAGTCGATACAGATCACGAGGAATGCACAGAGAGCCCTCTGGATCAATCCTACCATTTTGAAACCTTGGAAGAAAGAAGATCCAACGTGGAGGCTAAATTGATAAAGGACAACCCAAAACAGAACCTGATGGAAATTATGATTGACCAATCAAGACTAAAGAGACACCAACAAACAGGACACACAGAAATACCACAAAGAACAAGACGAGTGGTAGATCTGGGTGAAGAACAGCAAATTAAACATTTAGGAAAGCCTCTTGAGTCAGCAAGTTTAACACATAAGATTCTACTTGAAAGACTTCTGGAGGCAAATGATGGCCTGCTTATGAACAGTTCCAATATAATGATTCTTTTTCATAGTGTGCCACGTCTTAGAGGAATTGAGTCTAAGGACATCAAAATTGTTGCTTTTCCTGACGAATCAGAGACGGATAAGGTCTGCCTTCGCATTACAACTCAGGCAGTGACAACCTTACTTAGAAAAACAACTGATGAGCTCCAGGCATTGGTCTTTGATCTAACACGTGGCCCTCAAGACCCGATTCCACAGGTCTGAAGAATCCAACACTACAAGATCTTGGAAAACAGGTCACAAATACTGGGACAAATGAAGAATAACAATCCCACAAACCGAACAGACTATCTCCTACCACCCTCTAAGGGCCGGAAGCCCTGAGAATAGTGATTAAGGGCAGAACAATGACCAAGATAGCAGATGAGGAAACAAAAACAAATGGCCTGGAAACAAGATTGGAAATGGAGAAGTCCTGAGACTGGCTAGCGACGACTTTTGCCAAACCACTTACCGAATAGATTGCAGGTGATAACACCACTGGAAAGCTGAAAATGGGTTCGTGGAACACCCAAGGTTTCACCCATTTGTTTCAACGCTTGGATTCAGAATTGGTACGCCTTGATGTACTATGGCTACAAAAATCTTGGCTTAGAGAAACACCAATCCTGGGTGGATTTACTGGATACTTGAACAAAGCAGTGAAAGAGCTAAGCGGAAGACGTTCGTCAGGACTACTTATGTTTGTAAACAACAGCTCAGCAGGGAAAATGATAAAAGTAATCAATCCTTCCCCCTTGATGCAGATTGTGTTAATAAAATCAAAATAATCCTTGAACCCCAAAGAAGGTGTTCAAGCCATCATTAATCTCCACTGGAATGTCAAGGCCAGAGAAGCTAATTGCTTTATACAACCAGCAATGAAATGGATAGACAACATTATTTCAGATTTCGAAGACCAACAGATTGTTATCTGCGGGGGCCTGAATGCTGATTGCCTGGGGACCTCGATGAGTGCCGAAAAGAGCTGCTTAAAACCGAGAAGCTAACACGTACCAAGAAGTGGATAGAAGAAACAAAAAACAGAGATTTATATATGGTCAACGGCCATGTGAAGGGGGATCTGACCGGTGCCAAGACCTGGTCCTCCACTCAAGCAAGTGCCACGCTTGATTACTTCTTCGCCGATAGACCAACCTTCTGTATGGTGATTTCATTAAAGATCCTCTCATCCCGGAAGAGTGACCATAGACCTTTAATTCTAACTTGCTCTAAGCATAGTGAAAAAGGCAATATAAACAACAGTGGGAAATGTTGGCTCTGTAAGGTTGACCGCAATAATGGCCTGAATAGATTGCGGATAGACTCAAAATCGCTTCCTGCATTGACAACAGCCCTGAAAAAATGGATCCCCGGAACTGGGAGTTGACTATGAGTCATGTCTATTCTCATTTGAAGAAATACATTCTGGAAAAGACAAGGTCAAGTTCAAGCGAGAACACTTATTCGGTTGAGTCATTGTGGAAAAAAAGAAACAATTGGCAAAAGATCTTAGGACTCTAAACCTTGAACCGTTTATAATTAGATCTGAAAAGAAAAGGGCCCGCAAGTAACAACATTGCGCCTTGGTGAAATCCTACAGAACCTCCTCATATAAAATGATTCTGAGCATATGTTGATGGCTCTGAATGCTAAACATGCCAAATTCTTTTGGTCCCTTTTGAACGACAATGGAAGTAACAACAGTGCCTTGCTGCTAAACCCAATCCAGGAAACCCAATAGATAGAGCACTTTGAGTCAATCTACGGCCAAGAAAATCTAGCAAACATCGAAATTGGCGAGAAACAAGATTCCAAACCTTGGTCCATAGATATTGATAAAAATTAAATAAAGCTCATCATAGCAAAAGCACGCGTTTCTAGGGCCCCAGATCCTGATGGCATGTCAAATGTTAAGCTAAACACAGACCGGTGGGCAGATTTCTGCTTTGAACTCTTCACCAGGATTAACTGCTCAAGATCAATCCCTGCCTCATGGTAACGTGCAGTAGTGGTACCAATCTTTAAGAAGGGGAACAGAGCGAAACCAGGACACTATCGACCAATATCACTTCTGGGCGTATTGGGAAAAATATATGCAGGCAATCTACTTAAACGACTAAAAGAATGGTTATCAACCACCGGCAACTTTGACCCAAGACAAGCCGGATTTGTAGAGTAAGTGGATTGTGGGCTAAACCTTGTCCTAATTAGTCTTCTTAAAATGAAGACACTAAAAGAAAACGAAAACCTATTTTTGACAAAGTGGACCGAGACATGCTTTGGTCAATATTACGTCAGAAAGGCTGCCTTAAAGAGCTAGTAGCAGCAATTTCAGCCCTCCACACTAAAACGTCGATTCAGGTCAGGCTGGACCAAAGAGGCAACCGAACCAGAGAAATACCTACCAGAAGGGGGCTCAAACAAGGGTGCCCCCGAGCATCCATACTATCCAATTTGTATGTCATGGATATGAAAGTTGTATTGAAGCCTACTAGATCTTGCTCCCCAAGAATTAATGCAGATGACCTGGTATTACTGGATAGAACTCCCCTAGGTCTGCAGCGAAAACTGGATGCACTCCAGACCTACGTAGAATGAAACAATCAAAAAGTTAACATTGAGAAATATGAAATCTTGATAATGAAAGAACCACGGGCAAAAGCAAAAAAATATTTCAGATGGTACCTGGACAACAAATAAATACCTTTATCAAAAACAACAAAGTACCTGGGTATAATAGTCAGTGCCGACCAAGGTGAAAAGGATTGAAAACGTGAAAATGAAAATGAGCCAAATGACTGCACAAGCCCTCATCATAAGCAGAAAGTTTGGCAAATGTTCGTTAAAACCAATAATAAACTTTTACAACCAGAAAGTGGTGCCTGCGATGACATATGCCAGTGAGGCGAGGTTAACGCTGCACTGGGAAACATGGGAAAAACTTGAAGGAGCTTAATGGAAAAGAGTCAGAAGACTGCCGAAGTCCGTACCAATGGGGTTATTAGGCACAAATTAGGTCTCTGTTCATTGTATTCTCAAATCATCTTGAAGTCATTTACCATATTCCACAAATTGGAGCTCCCTTCTTGCCAGCCCCAGTACAGAATCATTAAAACTGAAGATAAAGGATCAAGCTTTTGGGCATTGCTAATTTGGAGAGACAAATGTATGGAGATCTTAATGTCCCTTGACACGAAAGTCCAAACACTATGTGAGAACCCAAAGAGTATAAAGATCTTACTCGCCTCCGCTGACTTGACAGAAACAGAAAAACAGACGCTCCATGTTAAATTCATACATCCTCTCAGAAACACTAACTGGTCTCCCTGATATTATCCTGGAATATCTGGAAAAAATCACCTAATCAGAAACATAGAGATCTAATTCTGAGATTCAGGTTACATATTTTGAGACAAAAAAAACCTACTCAAATATCGCGTGACAACAGACAACAAGTGCTGACTGCGTGGACTTCAGGAGGAATCATTACAACATCTGACACTTTTTTGCAAAGAGTTAAGACTGGAAAGAACCAGACTACTCAATGACAAATAAGAAGGTGGATATGGTTTGAATGCCGAACTGGTGGGAGTCCTTATACAGGGTTTCCAACCCAAAAGAAACAATGGCTTTGGGAGCCTTTTTAGAGGCATTATTTGGTAACAAATTCGAGAGTGCACCGTTGAATCGATCATAGAGTAATAGGCAAATTGCCATTAAATAAAGCCAAGAGACTGGGAAGAGCTTGTTAAACAGTGGAACGCCTTGCATGAGACTGTAAAAGGCTTTAAACACCTGGACGTATTGCGATGTGGAACTGAATAGAAATAGAACAGTGTTTTGTCTTGGCTCGTGCTTGGATGACAAAAAGTAAAGCAAAAGTGTGTCTTTTAATTAAATGCTTAATACAAAAAATATTTAAAATGAAAAAAAAACAAATGTTCTATTTTTCTATTCCACACAAGGCAGCTTAATTCTAAGTTCTAGTTAAAAGTTCTACCGGAAACAGGTGTAATTTCTCAATATATAATTTCTAAATATACAATGTACATCAATTATAACATGTAACAACAGGCAAATGGACATAATTAACATCCAGCGGAATTAAAACTTTTCTTAGAAAGTATAGATTAGAGCATAACACTACAACACTTCACTACCCCCATGCCAACATATTGGTTGAACGCTTAAACAGAATGGTAAAATACAAAGTGCAGTTGGCAATCCAGTGGGCCTTGATGTTCTGGAACAAGTATTAGGCATGTTAGATGCCTATCGCTTGAGGGTACATCCCACAACAAGACATTCCCCTTTTGAGGTTATGAGGGGAAGTCGATCAAGGGATCTCTGGTGCCCTAGTTGGGTTGAATAGGAAATCAAAAGAAAACCAGAAGACATTGTAAATACGGAAATAGAAACTGAGAAGGCACTGGAGCAAGCAATTACGACAAAGGCTTACATTGATGGGAAGAAAAGACGAGTCAATGTTGGCAGTCTCGTTAGAGTAAGGTTAGTGCACACAGGAACGACTAAAGGAGACAAAGTGCAGCAATTCAATTAAAGTAACTATAGTGTTTGATTTCTCTGTTGTGACTGGGGATTTGTGAGGCCTGGAAACAGTAGCACAGCATAGGGGAGCATCTTGCCCTGATTCCCCTCTTTTCAGTTAAGTGGTAGGATGTAATATGGACCCAGCTGCTGCGTGTAATGTGTGTAATGTGTGGATATAGAACAGTTATTGTGACATCAAACAAGTGGCCTAGTTAGTTACATAAAAGAACCAGGTGGAGATAGTAGCTGGTGAAGGGTCAGAATAAAACATTGAAACTTACATTCCAATGTGTTGTCAGGGTTAGCAAGGGAACACACTCACCAGTGTTACATGCATCAAAGGTGCCCTTACACACTTCATGAAAGGACAGGTCCACAGGCACAGGAGAATGTACAGGAAGACATGCCTCAAAGGGAGTTCCAAGTGCGCTGACTGGCAGAAGAAAAAGGGACCATGAACTACAATTGCCTTCAGCCACTGTAGATCTTTTCCAAGCACGCTGTCGAACAGAAGCAAACCGGGTCAAGAACTACAATACCCAGCAATCCCTGTAATTCTTTTCTGAGCACCCGCGAGAGGCACCAAGCCCGGGGGGCCATCTTGAAGGCTAATACTATAAATAGCCAGGCCCACCCATCTCTCGCTCGTTCTTGAACATCTGGCAAAGCTGAGCAAGAACTTCGGCCAAGGACTGGATCAGAACACAAACCATCTGATCAGGAGACTCATTGCCAACATTGCAAACCCTTTTCACTGCTACCCGTGGCCCATTACAGCAAAAAACCCTGAGAAAATAGTTTTACTATGACACAGACTATGAAGAAATCCAACCCACGACTGCACACTCAACCCCAGAGGATGAAGTAATGAGGCTGAAGCCTCGGTATCCAATAATCACAGCTGATGAATAAAATCTGTCAGCAAGAAGAAGACAGTGAGTCGCCCGTTCTTGGTGTTGCTTCACAGTTAATACTTACCTGCATGTCTACTGGAGACATGCTGCCGCCTGCAGACTTCCCGTGCGGACGCCCTGTTCTGAACTGGCATCCAGGAATCCAGCATCTGCAGGAGAGAAGAACAAAACAATGAACAGTGAGTCTCGATGCTGCTATCATGCATGCTAATTCATTTTTAACCTGCTTAGATGCTCCTTGCTGGGTCCCATAATCCGTGTACCTCACGGCTCTTGCTGAGACTAACTGGTGCTTCTGCGTGTCTGTGGGAGAAAACAGAGAAAAGGATAGTTATGAAGGAGGTGCATGCCCAAAACATTTTTAAGTGCTAGAACTAATACAGGTTCTAACAACGTTTCTAATTACAATGCGTCTGGCCGCTTGCAACAGTGATCCACAAAACCTTCCCACAAACGTTTAAACCAGTGTATCCCAGGAATGAAGTAACTTCTGGACCAACAGCTGCTTGGAGCGCTTTTATGGCACAGAGTAGGGTTCATCAGGTAATAGCCTGGGCAAGAGTTGCGAGCTGCTGGGTGGGGCCTTTGGTTTGGTTTCTAAGTTCAGTCTTTGTGTGCCTGCTTTCGTCTTGTGTCATCATAGGAGCAAGCAGCCCCAGACAGAAGCCCAGACCGAGGGAGAATTCGGGAAGGTACACTTTACCCCACTCCTAGGTGGAGCCTGTAATGAACCATGGCAAGATAAGGCACTACAGGTGTCTTCCATATAACAAAGATGGTATACAGTGATTTTACTGAAAAAATGTAGTAACAAATGCTTTTTACAACAAAACATTATTAATGATTTCTTAATTAGCAATTTCTTGTGTCTTATCATGTTTCCTTTTTCAAAGTCTGTGTCTCTACCTTTACTTTTCCTATGTCTTTTAAGCACGCTTCTATCATCCAAATCTTAAAGAAACCAACTGCTGATCCTCTTATTGTTTCTAATTTCCGTCCTAGTTCTTTATTACCTTATCTTTCTAAACTACTAGAATGGCTTGTCTACTCGCAGATCTCCACGTTTGTTTCAAATTCCACTATTTTTCCTCAATTCCACTATTCGACCTCCTAGACAAATTGCGAGTAACGTATACCAATTATGCAGACGACACCCAAATACTTCCACCGATCACGGGTAACTACGACACCGACTCCAATCTACTGAACGAAATGTACCTTACCATTCATGCATGGATGGCGCAACATGAGCTTTGTCTTAATAATGAGAAAACCGAACTTCTCATCATTGGCAGCCAATCTAGGCTAAATAATCTACTTCTATCCTACAAATTCTTCACTATTGACAGCAACATTATCACGGTAGCTAGAGAGGTAAAAACCCTAGCTGCCTGATTCATGGAATTATTTGCGTGAAAAACACAGATTTGCGCCCCTTTCTGCCCGAAAATCCCCATACTTCAAACAGGGATTTTTGGACAGAAAGGCACGCAAATCTGCATTTTTCACGCAAATAATTCCATGAATCAGGCTGTAGGAGTTTACTTAGACTCTTTGCTTTCCCTAACAAGGCAAGTCAATGACTTTTCCACAGCAACGGCTTACACTGCCAAACTGATCATCACCAGCAGACGCTTCCTATCCACTGACAACTGTGTCATCCTAGCCAGAGCCTTCATTCTGTCAAGGATTGATTACTGCAACTCCCTCTTCGCAGGCTCTAACACACAAAACATCAACAAATTACAAATAGCTCAAATAGCTCAGAACAATGCTGTAAGAGCCACCCTTGGCATCCCTAAAAAAAGAACATATTCATGCAGCCAGATGTAATATTCACTGGTTGCCGGTTCGGGATTGTATCTGTAACAGCCAGAACGGCCCAGGAAACATGGGACTCCATACGCACATCGAGCCCATAAAAATGGAGGAGGGGCCCGCGGGAAGCACTGAGGTTGATGCCAGGGAAACAGAACACGAGCCTGAAGATATGGCCCGGACGGAGGAGGAGGGGGCCACAGAAGGAAGCCAGTCATCGTGGTCAGAGGCAGACATAGGTGTAGACCGCGACATGTGTTACCTGGGTGCAGGTAATAGCAACCCGAATTCACGGCGGGTAGCAGTACCTACGTGGAGGGATAACCCGTGCACTGCCGGCATGTTACACATGAGCGGCGGAGACTGCGACATGAACGCTCAGCCAGAGTGAGTGGCAGGGGAGAAAGGAGTGAGGCTGGGTGGCTACGGGGTTGCGGGCGAAGTCCTGGGACACGCAAACACAAACGGGACCAAAGCTTGCTCTCAACCCAGCAAGACACGGACTACAGAAGGGTTATTGCGACAAGACGCCACAAACCAGGGACAGAGTACAGAGGTTCAAAAGGACCATATGAGCTGCCGCTCGAAAGACGGCTGAAAGATGCAGAGAGGAAAGATGTTAGAAGAATTTTCACCTTACCAAGGGTGGGGAACTATGAATGTAAAAAACCCGATCTTCACCTCGCGGCACATGGCGGGGAGGCATCATGGCGCCTGGTAGCACAGAAGGAAGGGGGCAGGGCTTGGGAGGGTTTTTCAAGCCTCAGAGCTGAGGAGGGACCTGATTGGTTCAAGAGTGTCCAGCCCCTATATAAGTCAAAGAGAGAAGAAGGACTGACGGGGAATTCTCTTTCTTCTTGCAGAATCGGTTTGGAAGCAAGGAAGCAACAAGTTCATACCAGTGGGCTTTCGAGGATTAACCCGAGGTTTCTGCCTTACCCTATCAGAAAACCACAACTATAGCAACCTCTGCTGAGCTAAGAGAGCTGAAACTTTGATTTATTTCTTTATTTTATCGTCAAAGTCAATAAAGACTGGCCTTTGTTCAACTTACCTGCCTAGTCTGAGTGGTCTGTCACAGTATCAAATTCAAAATCTTGTCTTTAACTCACAAATGCCTATCTAATAGTGCCCCGATCTATCTAGCTAGACAAATCTCCAATGCTCAGTCTAACAGACCCACCTGCTCAGCCTACTCTTGCCACCATACCATCCCTAGATTTAGAAGGCAAAAAGCTGGAGGCTGTAGCTTCCCCGTGATCGCAGCCAAACACTGGAACTGTATGCCATTGGCCTTGAAATCAGACCCTTCCCTCTGATCCTTCCGCAAATGCCTCAAAACCTGGCTCTTTTCCCAAGACACCTAGTAGCACTTTGACTATATACTCCCAGCCTGCCTGTACCTGCCATAGTAATGTACAATTTCAATATGTAATTACCTTATATGATGTGATCACTGTAACTAACGTCCTTAACCTATCTAAGTAATGTCTGGAACTAATATCTAATTACCTTAAATGATGTAATCCCTGTAACTAACATCCTTAACCAATGTAAGTAATTTCTGGAACTAATATCTCTGCAAGCTACTACTGTAACCAACCTGCTAAGCAACAATCGGCCAGATGCCTCCGGGCTTGGCACGCTATACAAATGTCAAAATTAATAAATAAATAAATTCCAGTCTGGTTTTCGCCCTTTCCACTCCACAGAAATTGCTTTTCTTTCTATGTTGAATTCTCTTCTTTCTACACAATATTCTAAACACTCATCTTTTCTCAGTTTCTTGGGCTAGCAAGTCTTCTAAATCTTTCCCGCTTGCCGCTTGCCAATGGTGTGCCTCACGGTTCCGTTTTGGGCCCTTTTCCATTCTCTCTTTATACCTCTTGTCTTGCTGCTATTATTTCCTCTTTTGGGTTATCCCACAATTTTTATGCTGACGATACCCAACTGTTCTTTCCTTTTCCTATTTTTCTCCTGAAATTCATCATACTCTTTCTGCTTGTCTAGTTGCTATTAAACCTTAGATGTCTTCCCTCTATCCTATTGTCACTGATGGGAAGACTGATTCTTGTTTTTTCCTGCTAATACCCTTCCTCCTCACCCTGCCCCTTCTTTTATTTTCTTTCCCCCATCTAGGCTCTCATTTTCACCCAGTGCCCGAAATCTCGGGCTTCATTTTGGCACTAATTTTTCCTTTTCTTATCACATTTCATTAACATCCGGTTCCTGTCATTTCCATCTTGTCAACATTTGTAAAGGTTGCCCATTTCTTACTTTTCAAGCATCTAAACTTCTAATTTCTTCTTTAATTTTCTCTAGAATTTTTTACTGTTCTATTGCCCTTTTTGGGCTCCCCAGTTCTTGTCTTGCTCCTCTTAAATCAGTATTCAATTCTTCTATCCATCTTTTGTGTCTTCTCTCGTTTCGGGATTCTATTTCTTCTTTGCTTGCAACTCTTGGATGGTTACCCATTCATTCTCAAATTTAATTTAATTTTCTTTGCCTTGTTTTCAAATCTCTCTATGGTCTTGCTCCTTGTTATCTTACTGCTTTGATATCTTTCTATACTCCTTCACGTGCCCTTCGTTCTTCTTCTCAGTTTTCAATGGTAGCACATCGTCCTCCCTGTGCTCAATCTCGCTTTCATTCCTTTGAGCTCCTTGCCCCTCGTCACTGGAATGCTCTTCCATATTCTCTCCATTCTATTTCTGTCTATTTCTTATTCCGTGGTTCTCTTAAGTGTCATTTACTCCAACATCACTGAGTGATTGTTTTCTGAATTTTATTGATTATTAATTTTTATTGTACTGTTTCTTATCTTTTGTACAGCACTTTAGTTTAAGGCGCTTAATAAAATACAAACAGAATACAAATAAAACACAAATATGAAAAACAACACATTTTTGGGAAAAATGTATGTGGGGGTGGGGAAAAGGGTAAAAACGGGCAGGGAAGGTGTTGGGGTTACAAACATGGGAACACCGTGGTCTTTGGAGTGGGACCACGCCTACACTTTTTATTTGTTATTAAATCAAAGTTTTTTCAGTAAAAACGTTTAGTTGATAAAGTTTTCGTTATAACAATTTTCAATTAAATCACATGTAACCACAAAGATCTGTACAACTATTTATTTGAGTTATTTTTACAGGTGTAGGCAACCCCAGTTTAATAGCCTACACGTATGACAATTCGATTCCCACTCTTTGGGATAAGAAACAAACCGCTTTGTAATGATATTTATTTTTATTTAAAATATGAAATGATATAATTAATAAGTGACTCCACCCTCACAACACAAGGGAATTACACAAAAAAGACTGTAGGCAAATGCATGCTCATAAAAACATTCACACTAAAAACTGTGTCTGGTTATAGCTTTGTAATGAATAGAATAAACAATGCAGAATGTAATTGACATAATTTGTTCAAAACAAACACCTGCCTTAAAATCAACATGTGTATGCTGGTTCATAATAGTACAGCAATTCAATACATATATTCACATTCAAAATATCAGATTGACAACTATGAATGATTCCAGAGACGTCACTAAAACCATCTGCTTGTAAATATTGCAGTAATAAAATATCTTAAAATTACTCACTATTGGGTTGGAGTGGTGACGGATGGTCGGCACCTTTACTCTTGTAATGCTTTCCATTTAGAACAAGGGTCGTTTTAAAATGGCACCAATGAAAAAGAGAATCGTACTCACTCACTGGTTTCAGGGACCACATTTCCACTTTTTCTATGGAACCAATTTCCAGATTTTCGATGGACAATGCAGTAATAGACTCATTAAGGACTTTATATAAATTAAGGCGTTTACAGAAAATCCAATCCAGTAATCACACGGTTGATCTGTAAAATAACTCAGTGTTCATCTGACTAAACCCTCCGCTTGTGCATTGGCCTGGGAATTTCATTTAGAAATCCTCTTTAGACCCTACAGGGAGTA
The DNA here is from genome assembly GCF_040938575.1 of Ambystoma mexicanum. Classification (NCBI taxonomy): domain Eukaryota; kingdom Metazoa; phylum Chordata; class Amphibia; order Caudata; family Ambystomatidae; genus Ambystoma; species Ambystoma mexicanum. The sequence goes on along the minus strand of NC_090935.1, from coordinate 301,483,065 downwards.
AACATTTAAGTTCTTTAAGGCCTCAGTTTACTTAATGATTTAATTTCTTTAGTGGATGCAAGGCAGCAGGGCCCTTCACAGGCAGATCAATCTGGAAGACTCCATCAGGAAGCTCTTTTCCCTTCTGTCTGAAACATCAGCATGTTTATCAGCTGTGTACAAGGAACCAAATCCACGTTTAGGCCCTACGTCTCTGTTTCTAGGTGCTGCATTCCCTCTGACCTTATTCTAATCTGGATTAAGGACTTAAAACATGGCTTCCCCGGATCAGCTTTACTCCTTTACTTCTCTCACAGTGGTGTCTGAATGTATACTGTGCTGTGCTCCTTGTTCACATAGGATTTCAATTTAAATAGCCCTTCTGCACTCCCGCTTTAGAGATAATAGGATGGAGATTATTTCTATTGGTCAGATATTGTGATAGGTCGATCCCCTCCCACATCTCGTGTTGGTTATTTTCATGTTAAGCATACACAATTGATGAGTTTTTAGGTACCTATATTAGAAATCCACATTTATTTGAGAGTTTCAGAGGTCCAATACATACCTTCCCTTCTGTAGTGATATCAAGAGGATACATTTGTTAAAAAATGATGAGAGGTAAAAAGAAAAAAACGTAAACGTAATCATTAAAAGGGTGACATGGATTCAGATGAATGAGCTGTTTTCAATCATCTGAAATGCCATTCCCTAGGAAACTAAGATATCAATTTGTTTCTAGCAAGTCAAAACTTGTTTAAATCGATACAAAAGTCACAGTTCACCTCTTAAAATATATTTAGCCAATATTGTTTTATAATGTATTCCTGAAGAGTTATGGGCAACCCTGAATACTAGATGCAACAGTTTAAAGCATGCCTGTTTTTAAAGATGTCATTTCCTTGTTACAACATAGTAGCTTGAGCTAGATTGCACTCAAAGTTAACACAAGCTGGAAGTCTGTTTCTTTGCATCTAACAAATAGGTTTGCATCTTGGAATAAATAAGCTAATCAGTATTATCAATTCTTGTCTGAAAGACTAGTATAACAGTATAACATATTCCCAGCTGGATGAGACTTTGTGCCATCAGCCCATGTGCCGATGCTTAATGTTTGTAAAGTGGAATGGGTCTCAGAGCCATGTAAACTCACAGGTTAAAATGTCCATCTTTTAATACAAATTCTAACAGATCAGAGCAATTTAAATGTATTCCTCAGGTCTGTATGATATAATTCTGACAGCCTGATCTATCCAGACACAGATTCTAATAAATTCAGAGACCACTGATTAAATGTATATTCTCTTATTTAAAATGACTTTTGGTCCATTGTCGATCAGATGTTCTAAGTCAGATAACAGAGTCTTTGAACTGTTACTTGTATTTTTATGAGGTTTTCACAACTCCAACATGCAAATTATAAATCTGGGTAGATAAGCACACAATATACATGTATTTATGAAAAAATACAATGGTTTGTAATCTTCTTACAATTCAGGTAACAGCACAGATTTGATACGTATATTTACATCATATATAACACTTACATTCAATGCCCAGCAATAAAACATTCAAAATATTCTTTTCAGTTTAAGTGTGACATTTCCCAGGTACAGAAGGTCACTGTGGCACCGATGGTCTCGCAGGCATGTGTCGTACATCTTTACTCCCAAGATGGCGACACGCGTCTGTTGCTACGGTACAGTCTTTCCATCCTCTGAAGACAGGATGGCTCCGCCCCTTCTGCAGTGCACAGAATATCAACCCTCCTTTACAACGCGCAGACGCGTTGCTACTCTCTCACATCAGCGCTACATAAGTTTGGCAATCTAGGCTTTGCTTACTTTTCTGTACTTCCCATTCCTCTTCGTTATAACTCCTAACCTATGTCCTTTATTACAAATGATCCCAACCCTCGGACCAATTTGACGAGACCTGTTTCACTCCCCGTTGAAGTCTGTTTCCTTCTGTCTGCAAACACAGACTCGCGAATCACGTTCGCAAGTTGACTTTCCTTTTCAAAGTCAGATAACAAACCTGGTGGGTAGAAGAGTGTTTAGATTCGCAACTGCCAGTCCCATTTCTTTGTTGTACAACTCTTCTGATGTCTTCATTCTAATTCACAGTCTGATAGCAATACTGCTTACGGGCGAACGCAGGGTTCATCTAATAACTTAATTTTCAAACAGAGAAATCCATATCGTCCACCTTCCCAGGTACTTACCAGTGGCTTTCATTTCCTTTTCTAAATTCTGCTTCCTGTACTTTACTATCCTTATTTATTTATTTAGCGCTGTTACTCGAGACATCACCTTCCCGAGGAGAGACACTGCTTCTAAATTCAATTCCTCTCGAACGGTATAAATATTTGAATCTTCCTATACCTTTAAACTCTCTTCCTTCTTCCTTTGGTTAATTCTTTTTTTCCTTCTTTTATTTTTACTCTGCTAGAAGATATTCCTGATAACTCCCGAAGGAATACCCATTACTGACTGCCACTCCTGAAGTAGACGTCCTTCCAGATCCAACAGGGTTTTGTTCCCCAGAGGGTTTCCCTGAGTCTACTCTCCCCTTTTTCACTATTTAGTCATTGAGGGGGAAGAGGAGATTCAGGGGGGTTCTCATAGGATTCCTCACACTCCTTACCAGTTCATAGATCCAGATCCGCACAGACAAGCCCAGCTATTGGTGAGTACTCTGTAAATGGTATGCTCGTGATTGAATCTTTGATATTATAAATGTTATAATTAAGTCAAACAGAAAGTTCTATTTGATTACAGCTCTGCCTATTCGAAACAGCAATTTGATCTAAGCTAGTCTGCTAATTCATCGATAAATATAGGTAGGTAGGTAATACTTTATTTTGGCTTATGCCATTTCCATTTACAATTAAAACTTACAATACAAACTTGAGCATAATTAAAACACATTTCAAACAAGTAATATTAATATTATTTTACTTTAAATATGTTAAGTGCACCTTGATACAATCTAACTAATACAACTAAATAAAAAATTCCTTTCTAGACATTTGAAGGAGGCAGTAATGCACTTGCATAAATAAGTTTCAAAATGTGTATCAATGCATTGCCTTCGAAAGAGATCTAATATGACATATAAAATGGGCGTCTCAACCACTGCTTTCCTGGATCTAATAGCTTTGTGCAAATGAGCAGAACATTAGGTAAATCCTCAATAGCACCGCTATCGCAGTTGCAATACTTAGGGCCTCATTACACAGACGGCGGTGGACCAAGGTGCTATTAGCACATTGGTCCATGCCGGTAAAATACCGGCACCGCCTTGGTGGAAAGGGGAATTACAGCCCTATTCCAAGGTTGGTGGGGCGGTATTTCCCCCTTCCCCCATTTCCCTTCCCCATTCCCATTTTTGCCCCATAGGGCATAATGGGAATGGGAGAGGTACTAATTACGGCACCGCAAATTGCGGTGCCGTAATTAGCTCCCTGGTCCCTTTGCGGGTTGGTTTTTAACGCCTGCAAAAAGCAGGCATTAAATACTCCAATCCGCAAAGGGACCTCGTAGTAAGGCGGTAAGGGTTAACGGTCACCGATACCATTAACGGTGACCGTTAACCCTTACCGCCGTCCGTGTAATGAGGCCCTTAGTCTTGAATTCGACCCATTAGTGGTAAACCATTTAAACTTACCATAGTCAAAATATGGCTTTGAGCAGGTGACTGAATAGAGCTCAGTGAGACATTCACATAGTGGGTTCTGCTTGCCACCATTAAATGTCTCAATGAGCATAAATGTATCATGCTGCTCATATTCTAGCTTTGTTGCTTTCGTTTTCAGGTGTTCCAAAAATATTCCAAAAATCTAAATTTGCCCTATACCCCAAAAATTAGGGCTAAACTGCGGGCACTTCCTCAAATAGATATGCACAATACGATCCAGGAATGAGCAGTTCACGCTGTCCAAGATTTTGCTGCTATACAAAACGATTTGGGGTTGAATGCCCAAAGCAGAAATGTTTGAGGGAGAAAAGACCAAAGATTATTTTTTTCAAAATAATCTTCACTCTTTTCTCCCCTGAACAATACTGACTTACCCAAACACCTATCCACACCCCACCCACACCCCTACCTACACCCCCACCCCCACACACCTACTTACCTTGCATTCTGTCTCGCCCTGTCCCTGCAACGCCTGTTCCCTTTCACTTCCATGATCAGGAATCGGCACCGTAGGGTCCTTTCCTTTTTTTTTGAGTCAGCTGTGGGGGTGACCCCCGCAGCCTTTTTTTTGGAACTGCGGGACAGCTGCAGGAGACAGCTGCGGGGGACACCCCTGCAACCCCTGCTCACAGTATAGTGAGCAGTGGTCACGGGGGACAGCCCTGCATCCCCCACAGCCCTAGACCAAATTGAAAAGACCTACCCAACCAAAGGTTGACCTTTTTAGAAGGTCGAGCATTTGGTAGTACCTTCTTTAGCACTTTTGGTTGGGTAGGTCTTTTCAACTCGTTCTTTTTGGCCGAAACCTACGAAACAGACGGGTGTCCCTTAGCTTCAAGGGCCTGAATGCATTTATCAAGTCAGAAGGCACTGTACTTATAGTAAAATCTCATCTAGCCACCCAGACTAGAGTGTATCCGATTTTCAAGCGACTTTGAGTGCACTTACCACGTGCAGTTACTAGAAAATAGCACCCCTAAAGGGCAATATGAGTCTGCTACATTGATATTGGTGTTATTTATGGACCACGTTGATTTCATTTTATTGGAGGCAAAAGCCACGATTTTTGTTTTGTTCGGATTCAGGCTTAATCCCTTGGCTTCAAAATAGCCGGCTGCATATCTCAGGCTATCCCCTAGGCCCTTTGGCGTTAAATCAAGTAAAATGGCATCATCGGCGTAGAGGAGGTTGGGATACCTAACACCATTCAAGAGTGGCTTAGTCAGCCCTATCTGTAACGAGCCCAACATCAAATCTGAAAGAAAAATAGGAAACAGCAAGGGGTCCAATGGACAGCTCTGGCGAACACCTTTATTAGTAACACATTCCTTGGTAGCCCCATATCTAGAGTGGCCAATGACAGAGTCGAAGGAATTAACTAAGTCAAAACATAGGTATTTACCATTTTAGCAACCCAAAGTGTAACTCTGTGTGAAGCCTTTCAGTTGAATCGAAAATAATCTAATCTAATCAACATTGTATACTAAAATGCATGCTAAACAGTAATAATCACAGGGTGATCACTTGAAGGAACTCTATTCTGCTAGGGCTGGTGTTTATAATTGACACCTTTTATCAATGTATGGTCTTGTTTAAACTACATTTTTCAGTAGTTACTGAAATTTCAACATTTCATTTTGGGTCTAATGCCGTCATATAAATGCAAGTTTTAGGTGGAGTATTGTTTTGATGCCTGGAACACACAGAAGGTAATGTGTATGTGTAGTACACTACAAACCAATATCCTACCTACTTCAGGCTCGGGCTGGCCAAGTTGTTAATTGAGCAACAACTGCTATCAGTCATCACAAAAATCATAAAGTCTTACTTTGGGCTGGGTGTGGTTCTTCTGGCAAAATGATGCCTTCTATGAAGAAACGTGCTTTTGAATGCATCTAATTTTAGGGCTATATCCCTTCTGTATTTTAAGCCAATTTGGCATGGTTCAGATGCCCCTCCTTGATGCAAACTTCCATATGGCACATCTCAATGCGCCAGATATAGTTCCCTTGATGGCCCATTGATTTGGGACTGATATCATAGCATACCCCCTAAGCAGATGGGGCCTTTGTCCCAGTTTCTACTACTACACATATGAGATCCAGAAGTGCACTTCCCAACTTGTGAGAGGTTCCTTGCATTCGGGTGAGCTCTCTTGGAAAGTGTGCACTCTAGGCATGGCAGACTGTATTGTGATCTATGTGCTGTATGTACACAATACATTGCAGTCTGAGTGGTAGTTTACTCCGAAGATCTAAAGATGTGTCCCACTTTATCAAAGGAACTTGCGCGTCTACAATTGGTTGGGACTGTCATCCATCCACATTCTGGTGCAGGCACGTGACCACTGAGAGGCCAATGACGCAGCTAGTAACAACCTGTGCTGATGTTGCCCCCCCCTGTGCCCCTCCATGAGCATGCATACTCTACTGATTCTTGGAGGTGCAGGCAAGTGTTTCTCGCGCCAGGCAGTCTGCTGATGTGCATTGTCTATGTTACCAGATAAGCGTCTTCTTTCTTCTTCGCTCCATAATTGTCTTTCTGGGTAGGAGGCACTGTTACCTTGAAATTACTTAGTTCTTCGCACTTTCTATGAATTTCAGGTTGATTTCTGATAGTCCCTTTCTGATTTCTTGAACCCAGCATCTTTATGGACAATATGTTAAACTCTTGTAGCAATACACCCTGCGTTATGGAACACCGCTTTATGGGCAGGGCTGGTATTCCTGTCCTACCCAGAATGGAAGAACAACATGTCTGGATGTGCCTGGTGCCATGCTGGGGAGAGCTGGAACGAGGATGAGGCCAGAGCTGGTAAATGCTCATAAGTGCATTTATTGTGCATGTAAAGGAATGTGTGCATGTGTGTGTGTATGTTTGTTTGTGCCTGTGGGGGAGGTGCAAGTGTGGGGCTACTGAGGGGTACCATGCATAGGGACACTTTGAGCGTGAAAATGTGTCCAATAGGATAATGCTGACATGTTTAAGCACTTTGAGCATGAAAACATATTTTGCAGGGCAATGCTTACAGTATTGTGGGCGCAGCTATCATGAAAGTATGTTTTACCATGGCAATACTGGTATAAACTCTGGGCACAGACATCATGAACATGAGTTTTACATTGGCAGTGATGGCACATACTGTAGACTCAGGCATTATGAAAATGGGGTTTTCAGTGGCAGTGCTTGCGTATATGGTGAGCACAAGTATCATGAAGTATTCTTTACAATGACAATGCTGGTGTATATTATGACCACAAACATCATGAAAGTGTGTTTTACATTTGCAGTGCTGGAATATATTGTGGTTCAGGCATCATGGAAATGTTCTTTATGGTTGTTATTGTAATTGTTTATTTGTACAGCGCTTATACACAAGTGAAGTGCTTCAAAGCGCTTCAAGGCAGGAAGGGAGCAAGGGAATACAGGAGTCATTCTTAGGCCTTGATATTTCCAGATGATCTAACAAAAAGTAACTAGCGTACTAGGCCTGACATCATTTTTCCTAGTGCAAGTGCATGAAGTGTTTCAGGCACAACCAAACTAGGGAGGAGAGACAAAGGGGGACAGGACAGAACATACTAGGCCTAGTAAATTGAAGTCATGCACGTGTACAGACCGAAGTGCGAGGGAGGGGGGGAACAAGTGCGCTCCGTCCAGCAGGACCCTGGGTTAAGTGCAGAGAGGTTACACCTCTCCTAGAACGTATGCTTAAAGTGTAGTAGTGCTGTACATAGTGCAGAGGCCCGGAGGCAAGTGCAAAGACTGGTGGGGGAGCCTGGGACCTGTGCGGCTCTGGAAGTTGTTGGGGGTGTGTCCTGACGCCCAGTGATCCCCGTAAGCCCCCCAGCACACAAGGACTCACTCGACACACGTCCTTCTGGCTCAGGCTTCCCAATCGCACTGTCGCGCCCGGGAACGCCCCGTTTATTTATGCTGCACGCGGCGGCGTGCAACGTCACGGGCAACGCCACACTCCTCCTTTTTCGGGAGGACAACAAAAAAACATTTAAATCCTACACACTGCAAACCAACTATCACTACAACGATAACCACATCTAAGACCCAGTTCCAAAACACCCCTTTATTGACATCCACCTGGGTCCCTTAATTTAACAGTTATCACCATCAGGATGCTCAGACAAATGTCCCAATACGTAGTTGCTGAGGTGAGCGGGTTTCCCTCGCCCAGCCCTCTGGGGGTACCTCCCACTCACCTCCGGCACGGGTGATCTGTACATAGGCGTCGTCCGGGCCGTGGACTCAGGCAGGCAGGGTGTCTCTCCTTGGTCCTCAGGAACCACCCTTAAGCCCGGATCAGTGGGCCAGTCAGGTCTCGGATCCCCTAGCTTCTTAAAGAAGCTCACATTGCGGGTTACCGGAGACCTTCCATCTGAGGCAGTGACCATGGATCCCTTGACTGCAACGACGTCCAGCGGCTCAGGCTCATACGGAAGGGAGAGCTTTCCATGGGGGTGTCTATTTCGAATGAGGACCTCATTGCCCGGCTCCAGCCGCTGCGGGCGAAGTCCTCGCTGAATGTTTTCCTGCTCGATCCTCACTCGCCGGTCTGCCTCGACCTGTTGGTTGTCGATTACCCCCGGTTCTTTCTCCTCCCGAATGTTTTCCTGCTCGATCCTCACTCGCCGGTCTGCCTCGACCTGTTGGTTGTCGTTTACCCCCGGTTCTTTCTCCTCCACCTACGGTAACAGCCCCCGAGGGCACTGTTTGAATAACGCCTCTGCCGGGGCCATTCCGGTGGAGGCATGCGGGGAGGTGCGGTACACTGTTGGGTATTTTGTGTAGATTTGGGGCCTAGCGGTATTTTCTTACCGCCAAAAATAAAGTAACTCAGCAATAATCACTCCTTGCATTCAGATTGGGTTTGGTATTATAGTAATATAGTGGATATGCATTATTTCAGTACACAGATACATTTAGTTGGTATGCATTTCGTCGTGGTATAGTGATGAGCATAATTTCTTTGTTTTATTTGTGGCTCCAACATACAAAACCCCTTTCTTTTGTTTAGACTGTTCTTGTGATCTCTAGAGGCCTCAGGCTTCTACATTATTCAAGAACACCACATTTTCATCTGGAATGCCACTTATGGCTGTTATCACTGATTTATCTACACCAGTGAGCAATGCTTCCATAAAGTATTCACAATAACATGTGGTATAATCACTAATTTATTTACATTAGTGAAACTATTTCCAGAGGCCTCTCTTTCTGCTGACTCATATACGTCCAGCAAACTATTTCATTATGTTCCACTCAGAAATCACACACACATATATACACTGAGTGGAACCACGCACACAGCTATTTATAATTGCTCATAACATTACTTTATCTGCATAGAAACTTGGCGCTTTAAGCATCATTCCCTCTATGGCATCATATTTTTTTTAGACACCAAATGAAACAGAAACAAGAATACTCTTAGGCAGACTGTGTTATCACAATTTCATTTTACAATGATACCTTACCATTCGTGAGACAATCCTCTTCTGAAATAAAAACATGAAAAAGACAAAATGCAAGAACACTACGAATTTCATTTCATAATTGCACAAGAGAGAGAAAAAATTACATTGTTTGTTTTGCCTTTCAGCTGGCAACATTAAAATGTGTCATTTGAACACAGTGAAAAGCTATCGCTATGCTGCCTGTCTAAAATAGGTCTCATGCACACACCGCACCCTCACTTTCATACAAGATAATTACCAGCGAATTGTAGCTGTTTAGCATGCGAACTCCCCAGACTGGTCGCTTTCTTTAAATGGCTCAAGGCTTTCCTTCAAAACACCCCAGCGAGGACATGCAGTTCTGATCTGCGGTCTCTCAAGCCGGTGCTTATCGACTGGAATCTTCAGTCTGGGAAAGTCAGCAATGGACTGGGACGGCACCTCTTAATCAGGAAATCCCATAGAAACTCCAGCCAAGTCTTCCCCGGAGCTGTGTAAAATGTCCTCTGCCTTTCTTCCTCCCCGAAATGTACCAAGAGACCTCTGTTACAGCCCTTCAGGTGACGGCTCACCAATGAAAATGCACAATAATCTATCCTCCTCTTTTAACAATGGCTTGGCTTATACGGTTTAGAAACTGTATCTACTCATTTCCTGGCATGCAGATTTCGCATCCAGCTAACACAGTGAACAGAGAAAAAAAATGAATCCAAGTGCATGTTTAAATGACTTTCAGAGCCTGTTTTTTTTCACCTCATTTTGCACTGGAGAACACATTATGATGTTAATAAATTAAGATCATGTTAGTACTGTTAATTATATTAGTTCATTAATCCTCTAATGTGTCTCCTGCAACAGAGGCATTTCAGGAAAAAAAAATGGTGCAATTGCTTGTACCGCATTATAGCAATACATTAATCCCATGCAATGGTGCTGTGCTCCCAAAACACGCTAAATAGTCCTACAACACCCTCAGGAATTGATAGAGAGCTCTTTGGAGGGATTGCCCCTGGCCCTCGGCAATTCTAAAGGTCTTGTTCAGAGTCCTCATCAGCTGCTCGGCTTCGCCGTTTGCCCTTGGCCAGAGGGGTGTGATCTTCCTGTGTAGCACCCCGCAGCTCTCCATTAGCTCAGAGAATCGCTCGCTCTGGAACGGTGCCCCGTTGTCTGAGCACAGTGTGTGAGGGAAACCATGGGCCGCAAACACCTTTTCCACTGCCACCACCACATGCTCAAACGCCACCGACTCCACAAATTCCACTTCCGGGTATCTTCAGTATTCGTCGACCAGTACCAGGAAGTGAGTGCCCATCGTGGTGGAGCCAAAGTCCGCATGAACAACTTCCCAGGGTCGCGTCCCGCAAGGCATTGCCTCTATAGCAGGCTCACGCTGCAGGGGAGACGCCGCCTGACACCACACGCAGGCCGCCACAAAGTCGTCCACTTTGCGTTCCAGTTGCGGGAACCACACTTTCAATCTTAGACAGGCTTTAGTCTTGATGGCGCCATGGTGTCCACGGTGGGCAAGAGTGATCACCTCCCTCACCTTGGATTGGGGCACGACAGTGCGATCTCCCCTGAGCAGAAGACCGGATGCTGAAAAAGAGCTCCTCCCGGACCTTCCACAGCTGCTCCAGTCCGGTTCTGGCCTCCTGAGTGCGCCCCGCCAGGGCCTCCAGCACCGATTTCCAGGAGCCATGCTGCATGGAGTGCCTCAGGATTTGGAAACACTCATCATCATGGCCGCCACCACCACCACACGTACATGTTCATCGGCTTCTTCCGCACATATGTCATGGTCTTCCTTCCCAGGCGCACCCGGGTGTCTTGAGAGATAGTCTGCCGCATTGTTCAGCCCCCGGCCGATACACCAAGGTGACTCCGTATTCCAGGAGAGCGAGCATCCACCGCTCAATCCTTGCCGGCGGCTTGGATGACGACCCAGCCAAGATGGGAAGCAATGGTTTGTGGTCCATCACCACCGTCACCGGGCATCCGAGGACGTAGAGCCGGAAGTGCCTGCAGCCCTAGAGCACCGCCTCATGCTCAATCTGGGAATACCACTGTTCCGCATCTGACAGCGCTTTGCTGGCGTAAGCCACCGGCGGACACCCCCTTCACGGTCAATCTGCGTCAACACGGCGCCCAAGCCGAACGGGATGGCATCGACAACGATCTCCGACGGCAACGCTGGATCGAAGAAGGCCATGGTATCCTCTGCCACCAGGGCACCCCTGATGTCATCGAATGCCGCCTGTTCAAGCGGACCCCAGTTCCAGGTGGTATCTTTCCTTGTCAGTGCTCTGAGCGGTTCCGACCTGGAGGCAAGATTCTGGATGAACCGTCCACAGTATGTTACCCTACCTAGGAAGCTCCGCACATCGGACACGGATTCCTGAGGGTGTGCCTTTTTAATGTCCTGGACCTTCTTGGGATCTGGTGATACATCCCCTTCTTTAAATACAAAGCCAAAGAACTCTATCGATGGTCTCAGAAACTTGCATTTCTTCTTGTGGAGGGTGAGACCCAGGGACTGCAACCTCAAACGTTTTCGCCAGCCGCCTCAGATGGTCCACCTCCGTCCTTGCAAACACCAGGATATCATCACTGATATTCAAGACACCCTCCAGATCTACTAGGGCGCCTCGGATGATATTTTGGAACACCTCCACCGCCGAAGACACACCAAAGCTCAGTCTTTTGTAGCGGTATAGCCCTCAGTGTGTAGTAAAGGTAGTAATATACCTCGACTCGGGGTGGAGAACAACCTGGTGGTAGCCCGCTCAGAGGTCCAGCTTTGAAAAGAAGCGAGCGCCTTGTACCTCAGCAATGATGTCATCAATCGTCGGGGTGAGGTGCCTCTCTCTCTTGATAGCTTTATTTGGCAGCCTCATGTCGACACAGATTCTGACAACATCTGGTTGTTTGGGTTTCCGGGCCACTACAATTGGGGACACCCAGGGAGTCGGACCCTCCACCTTCTCAATTATGCCAAGATTGACCAAGTTATCGAGCTCCTTGTCGAAATGTTCACGAAGGTGAAAGGGTACCCTGCGATGTTTCAGGGCAAGGAGCTGCACAGATTCATCAATATGCAGCCTCACTGGGTCACCAGCCATCTGTCCGATCCCATTGAACAGTGCGGCATACTTCTCAAGCAAGTCATTGATGTCCTCCAAATAGACCGAGTATACAAAGCTGACGATGCCGAGAGCCTCCGCCGCTGCACAGCTCAACAAGGTATTGGTGCTCACCGGTGTTACGTAGAGGCGTGCAGTGATTTGCGAGCCGTCGTGCTCCACCTTCGCCACAAAATCACCATCCAGTGGGATACGGTCCAGACCACCGAAAGCAAAGATGCAGGCTTTCGGTGCTACCAACTTAGGAGGCATGTCCATAGCGTCACAGTGTCCCCGGGCCATCACATTGACAGACGCCCCCGTGTCCACCAGGACCGGGACTGGAGACCAATTGACTTCCACCACGCACCTTGGCTGCCTCCTGTTCTTCCCTTTCAGGATACCCACGCTGGAGACGAAGAAAATGTTCTCTTCCTCCTCTTCGTCTGCCTCTTCCACTTGGGCGTCCTCTTCACTTTGGTCCACCGCAGCGACATTAGGCGGTCTGCCCTGGCGAAGGAGACTGGACCGGGTCGGGCCTTGCAGCACCATCACAGGCATGGCCGCCTTGCAATCCTCGAGAAATGATCTGGCAGCCCACACCTTCTGCATGTCCTTCCGATCGCGGGGCATTCCGTTGGGTGGGGCAGATGGTACCCACACTTTTGGCAGGATTGCCTTGCCCTCCCGGCTCTGTCCCGGGGTCCGCCGCCAGGTCTTCTGGTGCCTCTGCCACCGCGCCACATCGCACACACCTCCTTGGTCTTGTTGGAGCTTGACCCAGCCCCAGCCTCCATTCTAGCTGCCCTCTCGTCAGACACTTCGTGGCATCTCCCCAGTTCTAGGATGCGTGGCAGCGTGATTCCAGGTTCCCTTAACACTTGGCGCCTGAGCTTGCCTGAGGAGCATGTCTGGATGAGCATGGTTCTAATCATGTCCTCCGCATCGCCCCAGGCACAAGCGAGCGACAGTTGCCTCAGGCGCCCATAGAACGTGTCCAAAGTCTCGTCCTCTTTCTGTTTGGTGGACAACATCACGAAGCGTTCATAGTCCGCGTTGGCAAGAGGCAGAAAATGGGCTTGAAGCGCGGTTTTCGCCTGACCGTAGGATCCATCCCCTGGTGGAAGCGATTCAAAGATCTCCTGGACAGAGGGCCCTGCCGAGTACAACATGGTTGCCAGCCTGCTGTCATCATCAACCACTTGAGCGGCCCGAAAGTACATGTCCAGGCGGTCAACCCACCTCTTCCATCTGGGCCCCAAGCTAGAAGGCGGGCCCGAAACATCAAACTCCGGGATAGGCTGCAAGGCCGCGTGTGCACGTGCCTTGGCCATGGCAGGAAGGATTGGCTGGACAACTGGTGCTACCACTGGCTGCACTCGAGGCACTGGGCCTTGAGGCCCTGCTTGAACAAGTGGAGGCTGCTGCACCGCTACTGGTTGTGCACCGTCCTGATCTTCAGTATCACTCATGAGTTCGAGCGCACAGGCACCCCCAGCATGGAAAATGGAGGCCGCAACTCAAACTCTGATCTACCTCCAGGCACAGGAAAGTTCACCCTCGGAGCGAAAATGGCAAGAACACACTCTCCCCCTCCATGGGTAATCCTGACCAGCCCAGTCCCAGCCACCAGGCCTGATGATTCCAGGAAGCAGAATGAAGAACCACTGCAACACACCTCCGTGATGATAAAGAAGATGAAAAAGCAGTAGGGGCACCAGTCTGATGATGAAGAGGATGAAGAAAGCCCCAGCCTTCAGCTGTTCCAAAAATGGAGTCAAGGAAGAATTATGGGCTATGCAGACCCAGCCATTGTAGCCCTCCTCCTCACTTGCACTCGACGTAGAAGACCCAAAATTAAAAAAGAAAAATCAAAATTCGGGCATAGGCACGCAGATTAAACTGTCCGCTAGCAGTGTGTCCAAAAATTAGGCCTGGATGCCACTCACCGCCCAAACCGGAGCTCTGTGAAGTCCACGGCCTGATTATTCAAAATGGCTGCCAGCCGCGTGGGTGAAGCACGGCCTACGGCATGAAACGAAATGTCAGCAAGATTCCGTTTCAGGAAGAAAAATTGCAGATTCGTCACCGCCGGGACCAGGCATCATTTCCCACTCGTCCCCACTGTTGGGGGTGTGTCCTGACCCCCAGCGATCCATGTATGCCCCCCAGCACACAAGGACTCACTCGACACACGTCCTTCTGACTCGGGCTTCCCGGTCACACTGTCGCAGCCGGGAACGCCCCGTTTATTTATGCTGCACGCAGCGGCGTGCAACGTCACGCAGCCGCGTGCGCGCCCCGTCATCGGGCAGCGCCACAGAGGTGAACCAGGCAATTAGTCAGCAAAAGCTGAACAGAATTAGGGAAGATGAGGAGTGAGGCAGGCAGTGCTGGACTGGCCCACCGGGACACCGGGACTTCCCCCGTTAGGCCTCGTGGCACAGGGCCTCATTTCTTGCTCGGAATGATACATAAATTATGAGCAAACATCCAGGCCAGCCTGGGAGGTTTGTTAATCACGATCATACTGGCTGCTGCATTTCTTTTCAGCCCCTACCCGGCGGGCCGACGGTCGGCTTGCGCCTGCACATTTCATTGAGGGCACAGGAATATGCAGCCCTAGACTGTCAGCTGTGCAGTGCTCGCTTCACATGATGCACACATTGCGCAGGTGCAGAGCAGCCCGGCGATTTCAGTGTTGACTCTGCTGCGTTGCTCCTAAGACTAGGCGAGACGGCAAGGCAGCTTGCACAGGCCCCTGCCGGCGCTGCCCTTCTTCACTGATTTCAGGTGTGTATGCTGCTAGGGAGTGGTACCGGAATTGGACCAGTGAACGGAGCAGCACTGCACATATGGCGATGGGTATTGTATGTCACGTGTCAATACTTTCACTTTTATGAGGAGTGGGTGTCTTTCTTGAATACTTTCCTCCCGTTATGATGAGCCGCATGGAGACCTCTGCATGACCTTACCTTTTCTGGAAATATGCACGTGGGGCACGGTGTATGGGTAAGACGTGTGGATGGATAGGTCTTATTGCATATACTTTAATGACAGGGGGCAGGACCAGCTTTTTTGAGCCACAGACAGACCCTGCATGGCCCTGCGCCCTTCCGTTAGTTGCTGTGAAAAGCTGTACCGGAGGGTGGCAATGGGGTACCTGTAGGAAGGTATGGGAACCCTGTAGTTGCTTTGATCCTCTGTTTCTTACCAGGTCATAGCCTCAACCGTTTGTGTCGCAAAGGCGGGTGAAAACACCCGATTTTATTTTTGGCGGGTGAGAGGCACATTAAAATGAATGGGCATGCTGGAGGCTTGGCGGGTGAGTCAGCTGTTTACAAGACGAGTGAAACCCGCCAAAAGCGTGTGAGTTGGGAGCTATGCCAGGTGGGTCTGGGGTACTCACTCGGCATTATATTGGTCTGCGCGCTTATTGGTCTGCGCGCAGGCTACACTGTGTCGCATCCCATTCTTTTCAGCTTAATTTTACCATGTTTCCAATGTATTCTTAACCCTCTCAAGCAGGGGCTCGCTGCTTGATTTAAGCATTAAAATAAGAAAGGGAATATATTAAGCCAACAAACCACTCAATCCTTGGGATCATTCTTCTTGTGTTAGAGCTGGAGGCCTGCCCCATTTTTCAGGCTGATTTTTTTCGGAGGGGGAGGTGGGAAGAGGCCTCAACAAGGGAACTTTGGCATTACAATTCAATCCACATTGACTCACTGATTGTGCAATAAACTCGAATATACTGTTGTGCCCCAGAAACCCCCACTTGGAAGTTTGTGCACCAATTGCATTCTATTACATATAATGCATATCCGTGTTCTACATACAGTAGATATTGAAATATACACTATTTGCTGATTCTAATCTGAGTTGCTTGCCACTCTTGCTACCTATCTCTGGTCTGGAGGGTGAAAAGGTAGGCCTATCATGCAATATTCAAAACAGATTACTCACGTATTTCCGGTGCAGGTGCTTAACAGGCTGAGCAACATGAGCAAGAATGAAGAACTATCGCTGGAGCAAACTGTGCAAAGGCCGTACCAAGAGGTTACACAATCGGTCTGTAAGGGAGAGTTTGAAACATTTGGCCTCTTTATTGTGTGCATCATGTTACGCCTGGTGGTGCACTTAGCCTCTGAATGTGCAGAACGTGTGCGCCCGTGCAATATCCCAGCATCTGTGTGGCATACTCTGAGCAGTGCTAGAGCAGAGGGTGATCGTCCAAAAGAGTGTGCCGGGGAGGATGGACTGCCGAGGCTGCGGTGAAGGAGCGGGATAGATTGCTCGTGGGCGGGGATGTTAGGGCCTGGAGCTCTGAGAAATATGCCTCTTGCTTTTGTTTGCTTTCTGCACGTTTGAAACCGGATGGTGCAGTTGAGTTTAAGGTGTCATGGGGGTCTTTTGTGCTCGGTCCTTCTTTGTAGGGTAGGGTGTGAGGTGTAAAACCTCATATTTTGGGAATGGGGTTAACTTCAGAGAATGTGTGTGGGGTGGGGCAGGGGAAACGTGTGTGGGGGCATTTCACTTCTTTACACAATCTAATGAGGCTGCTCTGGTGCAGCTTCAAAGGTTGTGGTCTGAAACAAGACACTTAAGGATTGTTTTAAGAATGAGTTGTTGCTTCGACCCCCCCACCACCTCCCCTTCAATCATGCTCCTGTCAATGGTCCATTGGCAGCCGCGAGTGCATTGGCTTGGAGGGTAGTGAGATCCTTCATTCAGTGGTAAATGTGCCTTAGGAAGTAGTCCACAGGGAGTGGAAAATTCAATGATGTTGCCCCCTATCTTGAATGATTATTCCAAGAATGTATTTATCGTGCCTTTATAACAGTACATGCCCATGCAGTGAATGAAAGCGCTTTAGGCCGGGAGCTATTAATAGGGTTGCACTGCAGGCCAGATGCATTGTGGTATAAAGAGGGTGTCAGACAGGGGAAGATGGAAAGCAAGGAGGTAAACAAAGAGGTGAGAGAATTAGAGGGCAAGTGAAGTGAGCCTAGGCAAGATTGAAGAGCTATCTATCTCTGGAGCAAACTGTGCAAAGGCTGTACCGAGAGGTCAATCAGTCTGTAAGGGACAGTTTGAAGCATTCGGCCTCTTTATTTTGTGCATCATTTAAAACATAACTTTCTAATACATATATGTTTAAAACATGCTTTAAATGCACTCATTTTGACTACCATTATTCATCATTTTCTTGGGGAACACTCCCAATCCCTTCATCCAAGGGTTGGGCTTACGCGCTGTGCTCTTATGTGAAATATGGGCCCCTTTGAAAAATCAAATCCTAGGCCACTTTTGGTTGCCAGTCCAGCCCTGGAGGCAGGAGAGAAAAAGAGATGAGGTTAGCAGGGGGGAGGGAGAGAGAAAGAGGACGAGAAGAGGAAGGTCTTGAGGGGTTTCCGGGATTTAAGGAGCTCCGGCACAAAGCGGAGAGAGGCAGGGAGGCTGTTCCAGAGGGAGGCACCTGCATAGGATAAAAATCTACCCCCAAACCTCTGCTTGGAAAAATGGCTCACCCGCAAAGAGTTGGAGGAGGACGAGCGGAGGGCTCTAGAAGGAGAGTATTTAGGATCAGAATGTTGTAGATAGTGTGGCCCCCGGTCACACTAGCCTTGTGGACTATGCAGAGGGTCTTGAACTTGATCCTAGCAGCCACCTGGAGCCAGTGGCGGGATTTCAGTGCCGGAGAGATATGGTCTTTGGGCTTGAGCCCAAGGTTAAGTCTTGCGTTTCTGTTCTGGATGAGTTGTAGCGGATGGAGAGTAGAAGTAGGAAGATTGAGAAAGAGGCTGTCGCAGTAGTCCAGTCTAGAGAGAACCAGGGCGCTAGAGACGGTGAGCCTTTGGGAGAAAGTGAGAAAAGGTAGAATACCTCTGAGGAGGTGCAGCTGGTAGTGGGACTTTTTGGTGACATCCGAGATGTGAGAAGAGAAGGAGAGAGTGGAGTTGAAAATGACCCCCAGATTCTTTGCCTCACTAGCTGGTGGGGGCGCAGGGCCAAAGGAGGCTGGCCAATGAGACATTGGGAAAGCAGGAGCAGGAGTCCCAATAAAGACGATCTCTGTTTTACTGGCATTGAGGCAGAGATCATTAGCAGCACACCAAGACTGAATTGCGGATAGACAGTCACGAATGAGTGAGGAAGAGGAAGATGCCGAGGGGCGCCTGAAAGAGAGCTGTGTGTCATCTGCATAACACTGAAAGTTAGAGGTGAAGCTAGAGCTCCTGTGGGCCAGAGGTGCCATGTAGACATTGAAGAACCAAGGGGATAGGTTAGATCCCTGGGGGACACTACAACTAGAGGGAGTGATCGAGGAGAGAAAGGACCCAAGTTCCACCCGGGTAGGACTGTCAGAGAGAAAGGAGGCAAGCCACGCCAGGGCCAGATCTGTGATGCACAGGGTATCACAGAGAAGGGATATCAGGATGTTGTGGTTTTCTGTATCAAAGGCAGAGGGTTTTTTGAGTAGAGGGTGCACAAGAGAGTGTTTGAGAGGAGTGGGGAAAACTCCAGTGGCGAAGGAGAGGTTGTAGAGGTTGGCCAAGGCTGGAGCAAGAGAATCAATGTTGTCCTTGGTGGAGGGCATGGGTCAACCTGTTTGGAGGAGGCTTCATGGACCAGACTTGTCTAAAGACCTCCTCAGTGTGACAGGGGAGAGCGGGGAGAGAAGAGGGAAGTTCAACAAGGGGGACCCAAGAGATGTGGGTGCAGGAAAAGGTGCGGGGGAGGGAGAGGACAGGATGTCCTGCGTTTTAGCAGTGAAGTGTGCTACCAGGGGCCTGCAAATGACCTGGGTGGGTGCAATAGAGGATGAGGCTGCAGTAGGATTTGCCAGTTCCTTGCAGACTTTGAAGAGTTCAGCCATGTTGTTGGATGCCATGGAGATGCAGGCTTGAATACAGATGCTTTTCTTGGAGCAAATGCAGAGTCTATATTTCCTTTGCAGAAGGCAGACCAGCTTGTCAGATGGTCCAACTGAAGATCCCCATTTCTGTTCCGCTGCTTTGCACTTTCGTTAAAGGGCAGCCAGCTCGGAGTCGTACCAAGAGTTGCACTTTTTGGAAGGCTTCAGACGGACCCTCATGACAGAGGCCAGAATATCAAGAGTGTTGGAAATGGAGTGGCATCAATTTTAGTATATATTGTGGGCAGGCATTATGAAAATGTGTTGTAAAATGCTCCTATGACTTGGCATCTATTGCATTTTGTTCATGTTACCACAGAGAATCATTTTTAAATTGTATGGACTTTACCAGCTTTTCTGAAATTTTAGCTGAAAAATGCACCTTTTCAATCCATTATTTTAAAAAAAAATGCCATGCTTGGTAGAGTTCTGGAAGAAAAAAAGATGTCCGCTTAGGATGATTAATAGAAAATATTTACACATCTCCACTGTGAAAATAGCTGCTACTGGCACAGGTGATGCCTGACACTAATATATAGATTGATGCACCAAGCTAGCTCATTGAATGCCATCTGACCCTACAAAATGCCCAGTTATGCTATCTATGTCTACATAAATCTGTCTCTCGCTCTCGGTCGATCTGTGTATATTATGGTAGTGTGCCTGCTCACAGAGAGAGAATATTGGCTAACAGGGAACATAGCTCGTAACATTCTAAACATCGATTAATGCAACACTGCCATCTACTGATGACTAAAGTGTTATTATTCTCCATCTCATTTTCACAATGCCAGCCAAATGTTTCCACATTTGCCCAATGCACCTAGTTCAACTCCACCCATGCAGAGGGTGTGGTGTGTTTTTCACAATATGTGCGCATTCCCTGGAGGCTGTTCCGACAATATTGTGCAACATTTTACCGCAAAGCAAAGGTTGAAACCCGTACAACATTTGCTCAAGGGGCACCTTGCCAGCTGTAAGCAGAGCGTCGTTTAACAGCAGGAGAAAACATATTCATTGTGAAACTACCAAGTGTGCGCTAAATAAAAAGAGAATATTTCAGTACAAATGAGTAGTTGTAAAAAATAGACAGTTCCGCGTATTATGTCCCGTATTATGAACGCGTTTCCCTGGCCACCATTTGCAGATGCGCCAAGAAAGCGGCTAAATCAGGCGTCTAATCAATAATTCGAGGTCGGCTACCCCTTTCTGTAAGCTTAGATTCCCTGCTGACGAATTCTTTCTCAGTCACGTGTTTAATCGAGCGCTGACAGTGTGGGAGGTCAAGGGCGGGAGCGGATCTGACCAAAGAAGTCAGGAGTGTCGGCAAATCATAATGACTCAGTATTTCCTGGGGCTATTAGCGCTTCCTTGTTTATGCACGTTCAGCTTCCTCAAAAGATCTAATCCGAAGTCTTGCTCTGTTCAGCGGGCCTGAAACAATGGAAACTGAGCAACACCGAAACAACATACATGCCAAGAAATACTATTCCATTCAGGAGATAGTAATCTGGTCCTGGCGTTTTCGTTGGCTTGTGTGATTTGTAGTTCTGGAGTTTCCCATCATAAATCTAGGACTACAAGCCGCAGGTTGGATAGAAACAGCTTCATTGTGACCTTGCCGGTCCGGAAACAAGGGTGCCGGTAAACTCACCGGCACTGTTGTTTCTGGTCCGACATATCACAGGTCGTCCTGCCGGAGCCGCTGTGCCCGATCGATCTGACCCTGCCAGGCACAGCGGCCACGGTAGGCAGACCGGTCACAGAAGCACCGGCACCGTTAGAAACGGTGCCGGTGCTTCCGTGTCCCCACTCCCATAGGAATGATGACTTACAATTTACCAGTGCCTGACATTCCGTGCCGCCGGAGTTGTAATCTCCCGGTGGCACCGGGAAGTCAGACGCAGGTAAATATTTATGGGTCGGCGGCAATCCGCCGGTAGCACCGGGACGGTTACTGCCAGACCCGTAATGAGACCCAAGGACTCGATTACCATCTCTCACATGGATTTGTGAATATTTATTATTCATGCTTAACAGACTGCCCTGATTTTTTTTATAGGCGCCAATCAGCCAAAATAGTTTACCGCTACCGCCACTGGGTTCAATGACATTACCAAGGGATTGCGAGTTGTGGACTGGTGATGTAAAACGCAATTTTTGGGGTCCGTAGGAGGGTGTGGTTTTTTGCGTGAATTTACCAAAAGCATTAATTTTGCGTTGTAAATCCACCCTTTTTTGGCTTAAAGTTGAGGATTTACCTCCACTATCATGCTGGAGTTAAATCTTCCACTTCAAGGCTAAACTCGCAATTCAGCCGTGCAGTAAAAGTGGCAGGAATTCCGTTACTGTCAACAAAAAGTATTGGTAATGGAATAACCACGTTCTTATCATACTGCTGAATTCGTGAGGAGGCCTAATGTTTTCACAGCAGTGCCCAAGTTGAGTGAACACGGAAGTGGATGTTAGCACCCACATTTTTTCAGAGGGCAGACGCTGTCCACATGGGTGTTCGAGCAAGTAATAACATGGAGCCACATTATTAGTACGGCGGTAAGTGGAAAAAGTGGTGGTAATGGAATTTCTGTCATTTTTAGCACTTTGCAGAATTAAGATTTCCATAAAATTGGTTCTAATTCTGCCAGCGGAATTACCACCTGCGGAATTAACGCTCAAATCTGGCAGAATTGGCCCCTGTGCTAATTAGAGGCAGAAATAAAAATGGTAATTCAACTGTATCACAAACAGAAATACTGCTGAAATCCACCAAAACCACAGTGCAGCGATGCATACATGTGATAGAAATTAATCCGAAGGTGCTCCCAAGCATGTCATTCACCAATGCACCCTAACTTCATCAAGATAGTGTTAATGAACATGTGATGCAAAAATGCCAAACATCATCATGTTTCAGGCACGGAGACCCGTGACCTTGCCCTTGCAGATGATTCTGGATACCCACTGTTTTTGTGGCTGATGACACCTGTGTGAAATTCACACACACTGAAGGAGGTGGCCTAGAATGAGGAACACATCAGGAGCAGGTTGTGCATCAAGCAGACCTTTGGCCTACTGAAGGGACGTTTCAGGTGTCTCCAGAAAAGGTGGGGAAAATCTTTGTAGTCTGTGCCATGCTGCACAACATGTACATCAGGTGACACGTCCCACTGCCCCCAGATGTGGGCATGCCTCCCCCAGAGGACAATGGCCCAAATGCTGCCGTTGAAGTGCTGCCATGCAGTGAGTATGATGAAGGCGGGATATTCGTCTGGTGCGGCAGGATCTAATAGACAGTTTCCTTTAGGCACATTTCTCTGCACCAAAGTCACTTATTTGTACATAACCACGTATTACATAGTTCACTCTCACTCAAAAAGCATTGTCCTTGCATGTCAAAAGTTAACATAGATTTATTTTGTACAGTGCAAAACACTCATGCCCTCCCACCTCCCTCAATCCCCAGCACTCAAGCCCTCCCACCTCCCTCAATCCACAACATTGATGCCCTCCCACAACCCTTAATCCCCAACACGAATACCCTCCCACCCCACTCAATACCTGTTAGGACAGTTTTTCTGAAATCCAACTAAGGGCTTAGTAAAACCATACGACTGAGACAGTACAAAACTCCACGCTTAGTATAAGCCTGTAACACCTGAGTATTTGGTAGCGAAAACAGAGCAGCCAGGCTTATTTTAGGAGGGACAGAGGGCTGTAGGAAGGTACAAAGAACCTGTAGCATACAAATGGTTCAACACAAACACTTACATCCAAATGTATTATACAAACAAGAAAGGTTCATTATAGATACAAATATGCCAAGGTAAATCTTGGTGGGTAAGTACTTTGTCATAGTGTCATAAACACAATATAAAAACATAAAACAATGCTTAAGGTATACAGAACAAAGCATAGACCTTGTTCAGAATAACTAACAGTACTTCTAAGCAAGTCAGACCTAATCATACACATTTAGAATAGATCACACCTATTCAGGGGGAGTAACACCACAAGTTACTTTTCGATTACTTACAGTAATTCAAGGGTAGTAGACCCTGTCAGTCATGCAGTGACACTCAGCTAAGAAATCACTTAGTAAACCAACCCTGTTAGCAGGATCATTTTCTGAATATTGGAACACAAATTGATAGTACAGTTTAAACCTATAACTACGTTCAGGAAAACCCTCAGTTGTACCAGGTGAGTAAGACCTAATGGTATAATAAACTATGAACAATGTCACTGATGAATAAAAATCTTCTGAGATGGATAGTTCACTGCAAAGACTATTTAGATCACTTCAACATCAAGATGGAGACCTTAAAAGGAAATCCGAATAAGGTTAAAAAGATTCTACAGGAGAAGGATTGGGAAGAAACTATTGAAATCAAAAGTAAAAGTAAGTTATGTACTAATATTATATCGGAGCGTAAGAAACTCAATGAACTACCATCATAATTGAGAAAGATCCCTTCAGTATACTACAGAGATTTACTGCTACGCTGTAGGCTTAATATCTTAGCCACAAGAGAAGTGATACTACTACTGAAGCAAATTACATCAAAGGAAGCAATTTGTCGTTTCTGCAACAAGGTGGATTCCATTGAAACATTAAGACATCTGATGCTTAATTGCCCATCTGCATGCGCTCAAAGAACAAGGGCAACGGGGGCCTTCTCCACTGACTGTGACTCTGCTCTAGAAGACCAATTGTGGGAGAGGTTATTAACTGCAGACAGACTTGGTCAAACAATTGACACCTTGAAATTTGTAGAGGGATTGTTAACAGAGACAGTCGAGGGGATCAACTGGTGAACTGGGGCTGGGCAGCTGGACGGACTGCTACTTAAAGGACTAGAGAGTTGCTTGAACTGATCCTTTTTATATTTTCCAGCCCTTGGTTCCCTTAAGTTGATGATTCCTGGATATATGTTAAAGGTTGAAAGATAATTAACCAATAAAATATTAATTAAAAAAAATATATATATTAGAGTTGCGTTTCAGATCAGTGGAACATAGATTGAGGTAAGCAGTTACTCTCTAACTTATTTTAGGATGGCACAAGGCAAACCAAGGTTAATAAAACTCACAATCCACTTATTCAGAATTGCACACAGCTACTCAAGGTAAGTAAAACCCAAGGCAGACTTATTTTAGACAGGCTATACAGCATGTCAGGGGTAACAAGACCCAGTTGGTAAACATATACACTTACATTCTGAAATAAATAGTTAGGTGATGCCAACAGCTTTACTTTTGGGATGTGAGGGACCCAATTCAAATGTGAGTAAAACATTCTTATATATACTTTTAAGAATTGCAAAACACCATAAAAGGAACTTTTGTAACTGCTCATATTTCAGAGGGACAGTTACCAACCAACTCTTTCACAAGTAAATAACTTTTTAACACTTGTTATCCTTTTAAAG
This sequence comes from Ambystoma mexicanum, assembly GCF_040938575.1. Taxonomy (NCBI): domain Eukaryota; kingdom Metazoa; phylum Chordata; class Amphibia; order Caudata; family Ambystomatidae; genus Ambystoma; species Ambystoma mexicanum. The sequence goes on along the minus strand of NC_090935.1, from coordinate 301,458,449 downwards.
GCAGAATCCTTTTCTTATCCAGTCTTTCCCTAGTCTAGTGCATGAGTTCTCTCAGAGGTAGAAGAGGGACTGTAGTGGTCTAAGTGCCAGCTGCAGGCAGGGTGAAAAAGGGTCCAGTTGCAGGAAAAGTCAGAGTTCCTGAGAAAGTCTCTTCAAAACAACTAAGTGGTTCACTTTAGAGTTAGTTTGGGTCCAGGGACATCAGAGAAGGCATACTAGAGGGAACCCAGCATTGGGCCAGGGTGAACTGGATGAGAGGACTCCCAATCACATGAATCACCCCCAAAACATCACAGGAATCACAAAAAAAGCTTAAGGTAAGTAATACCCCAGCTAACACAGTGCCTCAGGACAGGAGAAGAGTTTGCAGCAGGACGACTTCAGGATCAGCAGCAAAAAACCTGGTGGATGAGTTCCTCGCCATGAAAACTCCAGTGTCCTGGAAGGGAGTATGCAGCAGGGATAAATGAGCAAGACTCCACGCAAGACTTTCTTTGTGGCTGGAATTGGCTCTGTGGTTTTGGCGCCATTTTCAGGAGCCAGGAGAGTAATGAATATTGCTTGTCGGATTCTCATCGCTAATCTGGTCCAGCACTCTGGTGAAGGACTTAAAGGACTCAAGTTGTGTCTCTGGAGAGACAGGAGGAGGCCACCAAAGTTTCAGATGGATTCAGACTCTGGAATACTATGTACTGTGCAATGGCACAAGGCCCCAGGGTATTGGGGTATTACAGCCTGCAAGGCTGCAACACAACATGGAATGGCTCAAATGCAGGTCTTCTTGAGGCTAGTGGATCTCACTAGGCTCTGGGTCAGGGTCATCATTATCGGCACCCCCAGGTCAATTGGAAGGAAGGGTTACAGCAGGCTGTGGTTACACAGCAGGCTCTCTGTTTGCTGGAAATCTCTACAGCCGTCATTTCTTCATCTTCCTCTTTGGTTTCAGCTCCAGTGGTTGACTTGTCAGCAGCTTCCAAACATGACCATCTCATTCACAGACAAAGGTATAATATGCTTCTCTCCCGGCATTTTCTCCTGGCATTTTACAGCAAGGGGCGGTCTGGCTGTCCAATCAGGAGAGCCAGCCCCCCAATGGGGGTTTGTTCCTTTCAGGCAAGGTGAAAGACAAAGGGCTGCAGAGTTTTGAACTCCTCCTTCTCAGACACTCTGGAGCCTGGACGGGGAAGACAAAGGATTCCGGCTGAAGACAAAACTTGCACTGAGGTTGTTCCCATCTAGAATGGCAGGGGAAGTCCTCTGAAACTATAAGCAAGAAATTGCAAAAAAAAGAAGGAGCCCCCATTTTAGCAAAATTGTGGTCCTTCTATGCATTACCGAGGCTGATTTAACAGCCTGTGGGTAATAGTGACTAAGAGTCATAAAAGTCATAAAAGTAGTTGCACTGCCATCAGCCATTCAAGTAAACTTGCAATTTTAACACAATGCTACCAGGTAAATAGGAAAGATGATACATTGTATCCCCCAGCACTACACAAAAGGTGGGGTGTGATGGCTCATTTATACAAAATTTAAAGTGGATAAAAAATCCCTCTTTATTACTTGGAATCAGTAGTTCACCGAAGTACATGAAAGATAAATGAACAGCGAAGCCCAAAGGGGCAAAACAGCCTAAGCCCAAAAGTTGTAGGAAACTATAACTTCAACCATACACTATGCAGAGACATAAAAAGGTCACCCATAAAAAGAGTAAAAGACTAGGTGCGAGGGGACAAATATTACCCTTCACCTGGGGACAAGGTAAAATAATTACCAAGTCCAATCAAAAAGTTATAGGGTTGTGTTAGAGGCAAACCCCCAGGCTGGCCAAGCCACGCTAGGAGCCCGCAGGTGCAAACTCGTGGAAGGCCTACTCCTTCCCTTTACCCAATCAAGAACGCCAGGTCCAGACAAGAGGCAAGGTAATACTGCGGTTTATTACAGCCAGCAGACCTCAGGGATCACATACATGGAGGAAAGTCCACGCATCTCTCAGCTAACTCTGTCTCTTGGGCCAGTTTTGATGAAATGAGTCGTCACACTTGGCATCATTCTCTAGGACCATCTCCAAAACCTATCTCTACTCTGGATAGGTTGCTGAGTGGTAGGCCCTGTATATGAGTCTGTAGAGATGCAAAGTTATTGCACAAGGCTGTGTCAGGTGCTACGCTTGGCCATCCCCAAAAACTGCTACTTCGGAATTGTTACAGTGAGCAAGCCCTGTGATTGGTCAGTGACCCCCACCGTCCACCCCTAGGGTCCATTTTTATGATTGGCTGAGCTGCGAGCCCCCCAAGCCTGGGACAAACTCTGTTCCCAGCCCGCAGGTCACCTGTGAGTGGTGCATTTGCAATTATGGGTCTGCAAGGTGCAACTATGTGTCAGCATCATAACCGTGTGTAGCCTATAGCTGCAATGAGAGCGCTCTGTTTCCCAACGCAGAACCGTAGCATGACTGTAACAACTTTGTTGCGGCTATTGTCTGGTTGGTGAGACAGGTTGCTCTTCTCAGCCACCAAATCTTGGCAACCTCTCAGCTCGGGAAGATCACGTTCTAGGAGACCATGTCTGGGAGCACAGGAGCTCTGAATTATTCTGTATTTTGTCGGAGAGTGAACCTCTCCTGCAGCAAGTGTTACTTTGGTTCAGAGTGAGGAATGTCATTTGCAACATTGCAACCTTGGCAGTGGCTTTGTTCTTGCCACAGAGTTTCTGCTTGCACAGCAGTCTGTGAGGCTCAGGGTCTCACTCTGAGTCGATTGTGGCCTACTAGATTCTCTAAGCCATGGTCTGGCTTCTATTATACACGTCTTCCATAGCGTTCATAGGTTAGTGTGTCATGGCTGTCAAGTCCCTTAAGTCCCTTAAGTGCTCCTGTCATACCATGGGGTTATTTGCATGTAAGCATCTGCAAGCCTTTACACAAGCACTTCTTGCTTCTTGCGTTACCGCGGTGCTGTAGCAAGCCTAATGGCAAAAATAATAACCGTGCAGACAGTATGTATATGTCACTGTCCTCTAACTCATAGAGCTGTATAACTGTGTTCTTCATGTAGTTGGGTGTGTGAGTGTTCAGAGTGTGCGGGTAGCACGTGTGCGTCATGTCTAACATGGCTAAGTCGTCGTGATGTCTCTAACGACTCGCTGCATGGCTTCTTGGTGCCTTAGTCGATTCTGTCTATCTAACTGTCTCCAGCTCCATCTTGTGCCTCTTTGTCCAATCTGTGTAAGGTCCGTACTGCTGCAGGGTTGTAGGGCCTGCTGGGAGGGTACCCCTCGTGATAGCTGTCTATCGTAGGAGCAATGGGAATTGATGTGAGTTCATGTGAACGCCAGCCATCTTGTTTCTGGTGCTTCTTTCTGTGGGAGGGTCTTTCAGGTCGGAAGGCATATTCTGACCTTCCCTCTTCAGTCCCCCCTCTGGTTGATTTGTCGACCACACCACCATTGCTTCTTCCATCATCTATCAAACGTCAAACCTTCGTTATCCCGGCCAGGTGACCATAGTAGTTGACATGATCTCCAAATGACCACAACATGTATATACATCCACTTTAGGGTTTGCAGTATACCCACTTCCCTACGAACTTCTTCGGGGTTAGCAGGTTTTCTATGTTCATTCCTAGTGGGAATATGTCAGATGTTGCTATCTGTTGTCTCAGTCTCTCTCTTGCCTTGATAATGTCATCCATGTGCTCTCCCTTCTCCAACTCCATTAGTAGTTGTATCCCCATCACCTCTTCTGCTGTCTTCTGACATCTTCCAATGCAAATCTTTATTCCAAACAGCGATGCTGTTCCCAGTATCAGTCCTCCAGCCAGTACCTTTAGACCGTCTGCCAGCCAGGAAGGCCTCCATGAACAGAGGTGGGCAAACCAGCTCTTGTCCTTTCCTGTCCCCCCTGCTGCTTCTTCCATTTTTGCATGCATATGGGTCACCTGGACGACTGCGTCTGATAGTGTTCCGTTGTCCTCATCGTTGGCAGGAATGAGTGTGAAACAGGAACTTCCTATTTCCACGCACACTCCTCCTTCCATCGCTGTGAGGAGGTCTATGATGTATCTGTTCTGTAGTGACACCCACCTTATCGCTCTTCTTTTATTGCGTTGAACCCGTTCACCATCAAATTTATGGGGACCATCAGTTCTCAGCGGGTAATTTTGGCAGCCATTTGGCATTGCATACGCCTGTACTCCAGGAAATAGTGATGCAAAGAACATCTGTGTTCTGCTAAACAGTCTGTGAGAGGCTGGTACTTCATCTAGTGCCGCTTCTGATCTCCCCATAAGTAGTTTCCCTCTCTTTTCACCCTGCTAAGCGTCTTTTGTTCACTGGTGTTCTCTGGCTGGTCAGATGTGGGAGCTAGTGACCTTTTCTTCCTTTTGTTGGATCGCATTTTCAGGAATTCATCTAGTTGAAGGTCCTTCCGTGTCACCACTAGAGAGGGCATGTTCACATGTGCCAGGGAGCATACCCCCCCAGTTTGAAGGTAGCTTGTCATATGCCTTCACTCCACAAGCCCAATAGTGATCCATTAGAGCAACCATCCCTGTTCCCATTTCTGGTATTGTTTTTATCCTTTTGCATCCAATGTTTTCCCATACTTCTTCTTCACCATTGCGCTGGAAGCAGAGAACTCGTGTAGTTAGTGAAATTATCGACACAGTTCCAGCTTCGTTGTCTACCCATGTCACTAACTTTGGGCTTTTATCCCACTCCTTTAGGCACTTGTCGTTTTCTTCTGTTACCTTATTCACTGCTGCTTTTGCCAATGTTACTGCTTTGCTTCCCACTACTCCATCACCCAGCATTCGTCTGTGTACACTTGTCCATAGACCAACATTTGTGGTCTTTTCCAGCACCCTGGCTCTACTCCTACCTCTTTTGCTCTCCATTTGCATGGCAGGTATTGCAATGTTATTGTCTTTGTTTCTCCTTTCCCAGGTCCTTCTGTAATGTACTGCAGGCCTCAGCGAGTTGCCAGTAATTGTCCATCATGGGTAATGTCTTAATATAATTGTCTTCATATGGGAAGGTAGCCTTGTACATCCATCTTAAGGTGGCTGTTCTTCATTGGATTCTTCCCTGTGTTTGGAACATTGCTAGATACATAAGGTATTGTGCCATTGCTGCGGGTATCTCTGTTGCTACGAAGGTTCTGGAGGCGCTCATGGCATAGGGGATCAATGAGCAGACATAACAGCTTTCCCCAGTTGTGTCCCTCTTAATTATGGACATGAGCTCATACCAAATAATGTTTGTTATGTGTGCAGTGTCTGTAAAATATGTTTCTACCCCTTCATGTCTGTGCCAACACTGTGCTTACCTCTCCTTACCTTTCAGGTCAGGGAGGTGTTAGTGTGGGATACATTGGAGACATGCAAAGGGGCAGAGGGCAGTGGCTAAGAGCCCAGTAGATAGCAGTAACTACACAATAGACATTACTAATTGTATTGCATGTACCATTGTTACTTATGCTGCTGGTGTGCAGCTAATGAGATGCTAAAGTTGCCCACCTGAGAAGTATGGTCAAACTGTGTACTAAATAATCACTAAGTACCCAGACAAATATATGTTCCCAAATCTTCTGTATAGAGGATTGTTGGAGTGTGGGCAGGACAGGATATGCGCTCTGTTCAAGTTGTGGGTATACTTGGGCTACGTATTCTATAAACCCGAGGTAGTACATTTCTGGTGATCGGGCCCTAAAGTGCCTGGGTCTTCTTATGGAATGGTCAAATTGGTTGGACAGTGCTTCAGGGTCGTCAACAGGGGGCAACGTCAAGGCGTTCTCTAACACTTAGCAGTTTACATCAACAGTCGCAGGACCCTGCATGTGCGAGGAAGGAGAAATGTTAGGACAGTGTTACTGCTGTAGTCGGTAGTACGAACTGTGCGTGCGGAATGACAAGTTAAAAATGTTGCTACAGTTGTTGTTGTCCAATTTGTTCCAGGTTATGGGGGGGAATGTGGGCACTGTGGGCAGGCTAATACTTTTACTGGAGCTGTTGAATGTCTTGGGGTAGGGGCAATTTATGTCACTGGTCAATTTGCACCAGTGTTGCTGTGGGAGTTTCAGTTACTTGGGAACACCTGACCATAGGGTGGCCAGTAGTCTCAAAGTTCATTGAGGTTTGGGACATTTGTGCTATCTTGTTGATCGTTAGTTGATGCAGCGTTGGCCCTGTTGATTTCTGCAGGCACACGTTGGGGTAAGGCCAATGCTTTATAGGGCTTGACATCCTGCTGATGGTTCCAGACAGCTTTGCCATGCAGCTTCACTGTCCTGTCAGTTACCGATTCTACAAAGGGGGGGGCGGTGAAGCATGGCGTGTTCCAGCGCCGGGTACAATTCCTTAATAGGACATAGTCCCCTACTTGAATGGGTGCTTCCTTGCATATTTCCGTATTGCTGGTGTCTTCTTGCAAGTCGTTTTCCGGTCTCCCCTTTGTCTGCTGTATCTGGCGAGAGATAAAAGAAATGCTAGAAACAAGTGAAGTTACATAGTCATACATCTTCTGTCCTAACACATCCGCTGCACTCTCACAATCCTTCAGAGCCCTTGTGGGTGGAGCCAACGGGAGGTGCATTCTTCGTCCTGTCACCACCTCGTGGGGCATTAAATGGTGGTCGGATCCTGGCTTATTGCGCAATCCGAGCAAGGCTAAGGGCAGGCAGTGGAGCCAGTTCTTCTTGGTGCTCTGCGAGTTTTGGCAATGCACTCCTTCAGGGGACCACTGAGGCGTTCACACACCCTGTTTGCTTGCAGGTGGTACTCATAGGCAAATTTGTGGTTTATTCCAAGCAGGGCAATGATGTGCTGGAACATTTACTAGTGTGGTCCATTGTCAGACTGCAGGACCTCACAAATGCCCCATCTTGGAAATACTTTTCAGACCAGGAATTTTGCAGCTCTCAGGGCATCGGCTTGGGAACATGGCCCAGCCTCTATCCACCTGGAGAAGGGACAGACAACCACAATCATGTAGCGGTACCTTTCACATACCTGGATCATGTCCACATAGTGAACATGGAGATGTAGAAACGGGACTTGAGGTCTAGGTGTGTTTCCTGTTACTACTCTCAGTGTGTGGATAGCAGTAAACTGCTGGCACTTCAAACAGTTGCTAATAAAGTACGGTGCATGGGCGTTCAAGTCGGGACAGAACCATGATTCTCCAATGCATGCTGAAATTACATCTTTCCCTGTGTACGTGGGGTAATGCAATTATTTTAATGATGTTTTCAGTAACGAAAGTGGTATGACCACTTTCCCTGTGTTGTTTTGTCAGCATAGGGCGCCATTGGGGACATTGAACATCCTCTCTTTACCCAGATTTCTTTCTCATCTCTTGGTGCAGCTGCCTGCAACTCCATTATCTGTGCTTCGGATTAGTGAGTGCATCCATCCTTCAATAACATCTGTCTTATCCCCCCCTTTGCTTTTGCCTCTCTTTCAAGTCCCACAATTCTCCAAAATATGATGCGCATTTCACTTGATAGTCTGCGGCTTCATTACCTCTTGAAATTGGACCTTCCCCGTTGGTGTATGCTTGGCACTTCACCAATGCTATTTCTTCTGGGTATGTTATTACTTCTATAAGTTCTCCTATAAGCAGAGCATGCTGTACTGGAGTCCCATCCGCCCTCCTGAACCCCCTTCTGAGCCATCTTGCCAAACTCGAATGTACTGTGGAGGTGACAGAAGCACTGTCTGAATAAATTGTCACCCTCTTCCCTACACTATTTTGTAGTTCCAAAATGAGTGCCACTAGTTCTGCAGCTTGTGCTGAGTAATGAGGAGGTAAACAAGCACTCTGTACTACCTCACTTGTCCAGTCTTCCTTCAATCTTACAACAACCACTCCAGTTCTCCTAATCCCATCAGTCTGATCGATAGTTGAGGACCCGTCAATGTACAGTACCTCTTCCCTCTTAAGTGCATCTTCCTCTACCTTGCGGGTTTCAGTGAAGAACTCAATATTTTTTGTACAATCGTGAGCCCATTCTCCTGGTTGGTGAACATCTGCTATGAATTGTGTTGGGTTAACATTTTTACATCTCACTATCTTCAATTCTGGTCTGGATAATATTATTCCATACCCTGATGCTCTTTGTGTTGTTAGTGTGCTCTTTAGCTTATGCAGTATCGCAAAGAGGGCATGTTCCACATAAAGGGTTGTTGTGCACCCCATTGTTATCGATGAAGCCCTTTCTACTGTGAATGCTGCAGCAGTCAAGTGTTGTTTGCACGGAAAGTGTCCTTTTATTACTGGGTCAAGTAGTCCACTGTAGTAAGCAATTGGCTTATGGCCCATACTTGTCTTCTGTATTAGCACTGCTTTAATAACCACGCCGTCGACATGTGAAAACAGGAAGAATTCCTTTTTGTAGTCCGGGGTCGCTAACACTAGGGGTATGCATATTGCTTCCTTCAACTCATTGAATGCCTTTGTCTTAGTCATTTCTCTTGTCCAACCCAGTGGCTTTGCCCCCTTGTGTGCCTCCTTGAGGGCAGTTAGAAGTGGACATGTGTCAGAGCTGTAGTTGAAAACCCATGCCCTGCATAATCCGAGGACCTGCTGCAGTTCCCTCACTGTTTTAGGTTGGGGAGTGTTTTGTATTGTCTGTGCTCTTTTTGAGGCTATGTGTCTTCGATCTTTTGATATTAACTGTCCAATATATAATACTTCCTTTTGAGAGTACTGGAGTTTAGCCTTCTCTACCTTGTACCCTTTGTCTGCTAGTACCGTGTGCACATGTACTGAATATTTTCTGCATTCTTCCTCTGTTTCGCTACAGATCAGTATGTCATCTACGTACTGCAAAACTGTGCTCTCTGTCCGGACATTTCCTAGGTCCATCTGTATTACTCTGTTAAAAATGGATGGTGACTAGCAGTACCCTTGTGGCAAACTTGTGTGTTTCCATTTCTGGTTATGATACATAAAGCTGGTCAAATCTTGTGAGTCTGGGTGCAATGGTACTGAGAGAAAAGCGTTCTTGAGATCGATAACAGTGTATGTTGCTTCTGCTGGAATGTCACATAAGATCGTTGCAGGGTTTGCTGCTACAGGATATTCTGCTTCTACAATGTGGTTAAGAGGGCGTAAATCCTGAATAAAACGCCATGACACCCCGTCCACCTTGCACAGATTCTTATGGTAACAAAATGCCTCTTTCAATGAGGGCATTAATTGTCTTAGAAATGTCCTCATCGCCTCTTTCGTCAGGGGATATTGTTTTACCCGTGGCAGTATGGCACCAGGCTTCAATTCCATCTTCACTCCCCCCATGCTCTTTATGCACCCCACATCATAGGGACTTGTGGTCCATAGATTGGTGGGTACTTTGGCCAGGTCCTCCTCCTAGTACGGGGGTGGCGCTCCTAGTGCCATTGCCATTTTTCTGTGCAACCTCTCTGTATGTGATGTGTAACCATAAGCGCACACACTTGTCCAACAACATTTCTGCCTCCCCTCTATCTTCTGAAAACAGTTCCCCGTCCGTTACGTGTGTCAGACTGCATCTGTCTGCTACTGCAATGATGGCCCTCCATGCCTTCCCCTGGTAATACATTGCGTGTACCGCAATCCAATCCTCTCTTGCTACACCCCCTTCGATGTCTATGGATACAACTGTTCCTTCTGTTTCATCTGATGGTGTTTCTGGTCTGAATAGATACTCCCCGGGTCGCCTCCACACTTTCCCTGCAATCCCTGGAAACCATGCGAGGGCCATGTCTGTCCCGTAATGGAGCAGCTCCGGGTCAGTTGGCTCCCCCCTCTGCACCGTCTTCCCACAATATGCCTGAATGATCAGTCTTACAGTGAGCATGTGTATTCCTTGCGTGGAGCATATTATGCCTTTGTCTGTGAATGAGATGGTCATGTTTAGCCTGCTCATTATGTCGCGTCCCAATATGTTTACAGTTGCTTGTTTGGAGTAAAGTAAAGGTAGAGATAAGTCATGATCTCCTAGAGATGTTATCAGTAAATGGAACCACCCCTCGGGCCCCAGAGAATCGTTGAGTGTTCATGGGATCGCCTGACAACACAAAAGTCCGTCCCGGATGCATGACATAGTCGCCCCAGTGTCAACAAGAAAGGAAAACGTTTTGTCACCTATCGGCATCCCTATATGAGGTTCCTCTGCAGGACTGAGTGTGACCAACAGGATAGGACACAACAAGTTCATCTGTGGGCTGTCCTATTGGGGAAATAGGGTTAATCTGTTCCCCGTGTAAGGGCTGTTCCCCACTATGCTCACTCCTCCCATCCTTCATACTGGTACCGTTGCCGTTGTGTCCATGGGTTCTGGTGTGTGCTCGTGTATCTGGGTAAGCTGTTGTGCTGCTGGTACATATTGGGGCAGTGGCACGGGCATTTGGAGCACTGCTGCTCGGGATGGCGCAGTCGTTGGTGGTGCATGTTGGGGCTGTGGATGTGGAGGCAGTGGTGTTTGTTGCTGTGTGCTCTGCACCTGTGCTTGTTACTGCATGTCTGGAGCATAGTAGTCGTTCTGCCCTCCCTGATAGCTCTGCTCCCCCCACACTTGTTGCACCCCCTGTTCCTGCATGCACGGGAAATGTGCCCTAGCTGGCCACAGGTCTAGCACTGTGGCGGCTCCCTTGTTTGCCATGGGAACCCTCCTCCCCCTTCACCAAATCCCTGGGACCTTTGTTGTGTGTATCTTTGGTACCTCCCTGTATATTGGTGTGATGGTGGTCCAAATCCCCACCCCCTTTGAAAGCCTCCCATTGCCGGGAAGGTTTGTTGGTGGCTGCCCCTCCTTCAGTACCCTCCTCCCATGGGTGGCATGTATGATGGTATGGTGTTATAATTGCTGTTGTGGTTGAAACGGAGGCTGTGGCTGAGAAGTCACCATCTGTGTCTGTGGACCGGGGCTTGTTATTAGAGCTCCTTCCAGTGCATACTTTGACAGTTTCCTCTGAACTAACTTTGCTTCGCCTGCCTTCCTCTCTTCTGCCATTTGTTTCATCTTTTGTTGCCATAACCTGCAATGATGCGCTATGGTGAGTTGTATATCCGGCAAGGTCTTTGCCTCCACCCCTACTAGTTTTTTCAGGCTTTTCTGTACTGGCTCTGGTAATCCTTGCACCAAGATATGATAAAATATTGCTATCATTTTGTCACACAGTTCTCGAGTTTTGAGGTGCCAAAGCTGTTGAATCTCCTGAATGTAATTAACGGGATCCTCATTGTCACACATCTTGCATGACGTAATAGCTCCCTATGTCTGATGTGCCAGGGTATTGTGTCTGCAGTGCCCGCCATACCACAGCTCTGCAGTTTGTGAATGGTGCCCTGTCGTGTGCTATGTTTTGGGTAGTCACCCCCGGAAAACCCGCCCCCTTCCAGATGTCATCGGCTGCATCACCCATTATGGAAGCTAGCAACCCCTTGACATCACCCACTGCCAGCTTGTGCCCCGCTGTTAACTTCTCCATTTCACAAATCCATTTCCCAGCTCCTCCACTTAATGAGGTAATCCACACTTAATGTTTTCCTTATCTGTGTTTTTCCAGGGCACATACTGTAGTCTCGTCCCTCCCCTTTCCAATAACGGCATCTGTGAATATGCAGCCCTTTCTTCCGGTGTCTGCCAGTACTGTCTGATCTGGATGGGCCCCCTGTCGCCCTCAATTTCTGCACCTATGTCTATTGGATCGATTGTGTATGCTCGTTGTAGTGTTCCCTGTGTCCCGGACAGCCCCCACCGGAGCAAGAATGTTCTCTAGATTATGTGATTGTTGCTCCGTCCCTCCTACACCCCCTGGGGGTCTCTGAGCCTGTGTCTGAGGTGCTGCCCCTTTGGCTGAGTCTTGGTTTGTTTTGTCTATGTCGCTCGTCACTATGGTCATCGTCATGTTCAGATTCGCCATCCATGTGACTATGGAACCCATTTGAAAAGTTTAATTTTCGTGTTACTACGTTGGGGTCATTCGGTGCATTAAGATCAATGTCTGTTAATTTACATGTGTCCTCCTCCTCCTCCCGCACCCCCAGGCATGCTGCGCTATTTCCACCTGGCCCTTCTTTGCACTCACCTATGTTTTCCCTTTCTCTTTGATTCTCCTCAGCTTTTTCCTTGTCAGTTCTATTTTAATGTGGTAACTTTCCCGTTCTAATGCCTGTGCGTCCTCATCCTCTCTATATTGTTCCCTTGTCCACATTTCCAATCTCAACTGTTTCAGCTGCTTCTCTTTGTACTTATAGGATGTCTGCAATAATATTTTCTTCCTCCATAATGCCATCTCCATCTCCTTTTCCTCTTCTCCCATCTTCTCTATTACCTTTCTCTTCTTCTCCAACTCTTCCCGTTGTCTTTCTTCTGTCTCTCTCTCTCTACACTGTCCCTCCGCTCTCTTTCTAACATTGCCAAATGCTCTCTCTGTCCCTCCTCCCGCAGCTCCAGTTCATTCGTTAACTCCTGCTTCCGCTCCAGATCCTCCCTTTCTAGTCTCGCTTCCTCATCCTCTTGAGGTTGCTCCTTCCCCTGTCTGCGCTGTCCTTCTGCGGCATCTGTGCCCCAGCGTCAAGCTTTCTATTGTCTTTGCCACACTTTCTGCTTACCCCGTTGTGTCCCCTTTTAGTTTTAGTAGTATCTGTGCAGCTATCCACTCTTCTGGTCCTATATCTGCAAACTCATTTTTCTCACGCCGCAGCCCCTCCTCATCGAGGTCGGAGCCGTCGGCCGCCTGCCCTATCCCTTGCGATTGTCCCCTTTGGGCATATGGGGGTGGTTTATATGTAGAGGTTGAGTATCCCTCTGCTGCTTTTAATTCTCATAATGGATATATGCTCTGTTCCTCCTCTGCCTCATCGGATATTACAATAGGCGGCACGGAAGGTGAAGCAGAGGGATGCGATCCCTTCTCCTTTACCTCCCGTAAGCTCATCATCCAAGGCCTGTCCTCCTGGAACATACGCCACAGTTCAAATATTTCCATGCGGTTGGCTAATTTCTTTTCCTTGTATGTGCTCTGTAAGTGAGTCAATAGTGATTGCAGCACGTGCTTGGAGAAACTGCTCTTGGGTGGCCATGGCCTCGCTATTTTTCCTTCAGTGCTCTTAGACCATTGTATGCTATATTTCACTATCTTGTCTTTGTATGGGGCAGAGTTTTGCAGAGGTGCTGTATCAGTGTTACTGCCCCACTATACATGGTCCCCGTTCCAGCGTATGAATACATAAGAACCTTTTTACCTGACCTCTAGTCGAGGTTTTTGATTTCCGCTGTCAAGGGATGAAAAGGGTTATAGTACAATCCTTGTCACTGTGTTTCACTATAAGCCTCTGCGGCTCTGTACCTTACACAGCGGCCTTCCGCGTACAGCCCCGCCTTCACCAGCTCTGCAGTTGTCCGGCACACCACCTCAAACGTGCGCATGTCCCTTCCATGCACTGCCGCTTAATCACCTCTTCTCTAGTCACGAGTCCACAATGCTAGCTCCTCACAACTGTAACACACTGTCCTATGCTCCAACCTATGGGTGACATCATAAAGCTAAAGCTCGAACAAATAGATAGACAATTTGTGCTCACTGAACAATGACCCATTGTTTCACCCCACACAAACCCCCAGAAACCCCAAAACCCCACAGCTGTCTTCCTACCTCTCCTGGGCGGAGTAAACTCTTTATTCTCATGATTGACTGCACCCGCCACATTGCCTGACGTGTGATACACCTCTCTCCTGGAAGCTTTACCAGCCAACTACCTTCTGCAACCTAGGATAGATCCAGCTAGCCCTTAGGGGAATCCATCATCTATGCTTCGAACAAAAACGTCCTACTCAAAGGAATACTAAATATATTCATATTTTCACAGTCCGAGACTATTGAACCTACGGTCCCTGCTTATCACAAGAACCCTTTGCCATGCTACTTGAACAAACATAGAAAAGGGACTTCTACCTACGCTCATGTCCCTACCACCATGCACATGCTAACATTATTCTAACACTGATATTGAACACAAGTTACACCTCCCTCCTCCCGCATACATGAAACCCACCCACACAGCACATTGTCTGTTATGTGGACCCCAACTTACATTCTTCTGTGTTCGTCGACGCTGCTCAGCCGCTAGCTCCCCTTTAACCACTCATCTAACCCCGCTGGACTGCGTGGACACCTCGCTGACCGCGGGCAGGATACATGTCTAAAGACGGCTCCCGACAGTCTATCTCCGGTTGCACTGTCCAGTTATCTTGCGATTCCCGCGAGGGTCAGGCAGCCTTCTGGGACCGACGGCTAAGGAGGCAGCTTTTGGCTGGGCTGACATCACAAATGATCTCGGTGGAACCTCCAACTTGTTAGGGGCGGACCCCTAGGCCGGCCAAGCTGCGCTAGGAGCCTGCAGGTGCGAACTCGTGGAAGGCCTAACTCCTTCCCTTTACCCAATCAAGAACACTAGGTCCAGACAAGAGGCAAGGTAATAATGCGGTTTATTACAGCCAGCACACCTCAGGGATCACATGCATGGAGGAAAGCCCACACATCTCTCAGCGAAATCTGGCTCACAGGCCAGTTTTGATGACATGAGACATCACAATTTGCATCATTCTCTAGGAACGTCTCCAAAACCTATCTCTACTCGGGATAGGTTGCTGAGTGGTAGGTCCCGTATAGAAGCTTACAGAGATGCAACGCTATTGGACAAGGCCGTGTCCGGTGCTATGTTTGGCCATCCCCAAAACCTGCTACTTCGGAATTATTACAGTGAGCAAGCCCCATGATTGGTCAGTGACCCCCACCATCCACTCCTACGGTCCTTGTTTATGATTGGCTGAGCTGTGAGCCCCCCAAGCCTCAGACAAACTCTGTACCCAGCCCGCAGGTCACCTGTGAGCGGTGCATTTGCAATTATGGGTCTGCAAGGTGCAACTATGTGTCAGTATCATAAATGTGTGTAATCCATAGCTGCATTTTTTATGAAGTCTTACTGCTTTTCTTGATGTGGTTACGAAGGCAGCCTTTGTGCTGTCCCATTTATGTGGTTCGGCAGTCTCTTGAACTAATCACCTGATGGAAGTGAATGATTCTGTTTTATATGACTTTGAAACTTCATGGGATGCTGTGATACGAACGTTCGATTCCCATTATAAGGCCAAATCGCGGGACCTCAAACTATTGGACCTCTCAGGGAAAGCAGAATCTACTGAAATATGGGGCACGCTTTAACCAGTTGTACGCTGAAACGAGTTGGCCAGAACATAAGAGGGCTGCAGTGTTCTATAGGGGGTTGTGCTACACGTTAAGGATGCCATGTCCATTGTTGCTGTTCTTCCTGGTGATTTTCCTGCAAAGTTAGAGCTGGCCTTACAGATTACGTTTTACAGGCAGAGTCCAGCGTGGCTCTAGAACCTATGCAAATCGGTTTGGTCCAGGAAACCCCTTAACCTGGAAAAATGTGTATGGTGTAGAGTCTTGAATCTCTGTTTGTACTGTGGGCAGTCAGGACACTTTATTTGTTCTTGCCCACATCGCCTTACATGTAAGGTGGGAAATGCCAAGACCCATCCCCAGTAAGGGCTGACAAGACAGCCCTGAGATTGGTCAGACTCAGAGCCCGCACCCTCCCCTTCCAAAACCATGCCACCCCAACACTCATCCCACACAGAAGGCGCCGACTTAGCTCACGCACCACCAAAGTAAATAAACACCAACACCGCGACAATACCTCTATATGCCGCAGCACTAAGCCCACTCATATCACACCTAGCAGCAACTCCTACACTCAATTTACAGCCGCACCCAAGTCAGACTCTCCCAGCATACCTATTAAGAACCTGTGCCCTATGCTATGTAAGTGCGCTTTAATCAATGCACGCTCTCTCAATGCCCACGCCCTAGAAGTTAATGACTTAATAACCACCCAAGACCTAGACATACTCGCTATCACAGAGACCTGGCTCAATGAAGCTTCCGGCCCAGCCATCACAATAGCCTTACCGCAAGGATATACCATTGTTAGACAAGACAGGACCGTGAAATCAGGAGGGAGAGTAGCCCTTATTCACAAAGAAACACTATCTATCAGAACCATACCCCACCAAGAGGAAGGGAATGTTGACATTCTATCAGTCAAACTAGCACTCTCACCAAGCAGTACAATAAATATTCATATCATATACCGTCCACCTGGCCCCAGCGCCAACTTCACAGGTCAAGTCAATCACCGCTTAGGAAACAATATTAAGAAAGCCACCAAATCACTACTTATAGGAGACCTTAACCTAGGATTCAACGATCCCAAGGACAAAACTGCTATTTCTCTAGCCAAAGACCTCCACAACCTAGGTTTCTCTCAAAAAATCACATCGCCCACCCACGCAAAAGGACGCATCCTAGATTGCATTTTAGACCATAATTGTAACACAACCATAACCTCCAATACTAGCCTCCCATGGAGAGACCACAACCTTTTTCAATTCGACATCCCAGTCTCAATATGCACCAAAGTGCCTACCACAGCACCGGCGACCTTAGCCAGAAGTGCCAAAAACTCACTGCGGACAACGTCAGTGCATACCTTAACCTGCCATGCCTAGCGCCCCCGTTCTCCTCAGACCCCAACATCCTCGCAGATATATTCAAAGACACCATTACCATGGCTGTCAACACCGTTGCCCCATTGGAAAACAAAAAAGAGAGAAAATCCTTCCACTCCAATTCCTGGTTCACAGAGGAAATCCAGACTCTGCGCAAAGACAAACACAAACACCAGGCGCTCAAAAATTGGCAGTGCAATCCCTGTGACTCCACAAAAGATAACTTCAAATCCATAGCCAAAAAATACAAAGACGCCATCTTCATTGCTAAATCTGAAACTTACAACCACCGTATCTCCGCTGCCAACTCCCACTCCAAAGAACTCTTCAGTATCTTCAAAGAATTAACTGTACCGCCCACATGCCCCGATGAGATCGCCAAAGACGAAGCATGGTGCACAGGCATACAATCAGCCATGCTTACAAAAATAAACCTCCTCCAAAACAAGATATCTCACCACTACAAAACTCTTCCTAAGCAAAGCCCTCATGTACAGTCACAACCAAATGTAAAAACAAACAACATGCCTAAATTCTCTTTCACTGAAATCTCTGAAGCCGATGTCATTGACATCCTCAGACACCTCAAACCTTCACAATGTAAAGGTGATGTGTGCCCCCCTAAAATCATCAAGGGATGGGCTGAACCACTCGCCCCTATTCTCACTGCATTCATCAATGCTTCATTCAAAACGGGCACAGTCCCAGAGAGCCTTAAAGAGGCCTGGGTGCGCCCTCTTTTAAAAAAAACAACATTAGACCCCGCTAACCCCAATAACTACCGACCTATAACAACTGTTCCATTCCTCCTAAAAATACTAGACAAGGCCGCCCACAAACAGATTCAACTATACCTTGAATCAAACGCAATCCTAGGAAAAAGACAATCTGGGTTTCGCAAGGGGCACGGAACCGGAACCGCCCTTCTAGACCTAAAAAACGAAATCACTAACATCCTTGACAAAGGCAAGCCCGCTCTTCTCCTTCTCCTTGACCTTTCAGCAGCGTTTGACCTGGTAGACCACATCACACTTACCAGTCATCTGACGCATGCAGCGCACTTGTTTAAGGACGCAGCATCCCGGGTGACCTCTTTCCTAGAGGGCAGAGCTATGAAAGTGTTCTCTAACACAGCTCATGCAGCACACACCATCATCCACTGCGGTGTCCCACAAGGCTCATGTACTGCCCCCACGCTCTATAATCTTTTTACCAAGCCCCTCTTTGATAAACTGGACGCACTTGGGATCACATACACAAATTACGCTGATGACACTCAGGTTCTCCTTCCCCTTACGGGACATTATCATCAAGATGCCACGACTCTACAGCAAATCTACACCACCATACAAGCGTGGATGGCCACCAATGGCCTCTGCCAGAATGGGGACAAGACCAAAATCCTCATTCTAGGCAGGAAATCCACTCTCTCCAACCTCAACCCGCTATACCTCAATTTCAACATAGATAATTTTGTCATCCCAGTATTATCTTCAGTCAAAACTCTAGGGGTTCACATAGATGCTATCCTATCTATGGACAAACAAGTCAGCGCCATAGTCTCGGCCTCCGCACTGAGTACTAAACTCATCAATGCAATAAAACCATTCCTAACTAAGGATAACTGCCTGTCCATAGCTAGAGCAACCATAGGAGCCAAACTAGATTACTGTAACGCACTCCTAGCTGGCACCTCCAAAAAAACAGAGGCGCCAAACAACTCAAAACAATGCTCTTAGAGCAGTCCTCAGCATACCAAAAAGGGACCGCATCACTCAAGCCAGGAAGACAGCTCCCAGTCAAGGACCGCATCTCCTTCAAAATTCTCACAACCACTCATAAATTCATCAACCTCTCAGCACCATCATACCTATCTGATACCCTATGCATATCGCAATCCACCAGACCGACCAGATTACAATACACCAATCAACTAACAATACCTCGCATCAACAGGACAAAAGCAGGAGGAATAGGCTTCCCCTTCCTCGCACCTAAGCTCTGGAACTCTCTCCCCACTGACCTCAGAGCTGAAACATCTCTCTTCTCCTTCCTCAAAAACTCAAAACTACCCTTTTCGACTAACCTTGCTCTCCTAGTTACCTGTCCCTCAATGTATGTATGTAACAAAAGAACAATATCGTCCACTGTAACTCCTACGGACGTGAATTGTATGTAACTAACTATAAGCAACACTGTAACAAGCGCCACGCTGCCTTCGGTCTGCTGTGCGCTCAACAAATGTGAATAAATAAATAAATAAATAAATAAGACAGGTCCAACATAGTTGAGTCCTAGGATGAACCCACCGGCACCCCATGTGTACATGGATGTCCGTTTATCCATTCCTGTTGTCTTCGATCAGGTGGTGAGGGTTATGATCGATTCAGATTCCAGTGGTAATTATATGGATGCTGCGTGGCCCGCTAAAGCAGGCATTCCTCAGCTTCTTAAACCGTGTACAGAACCTGTTTGGGTGGCGGACGATTCTGGCTTATTGTCGGGTCCTGTAGTGGAACATACAATTTCATTATACCTAACAGTCAAACCAGGCCACAAGGAATGTATCCGCTTATATCTGATTTCTGCTCCATATTTCCAAATCATAGTCGGCATTCCCTGGTTACGGTTGCACAACCGACGTATTGACTGGGTATTACAAACCATGGATTACTGTTCAGAATACTGCCTTAAGCAGTGTGTACAGATCACTGACCACCTAGCAACCATGTGTCGAGCATTGATCGCTGGTTGTCATGATATTGGTGCCATTCAACACATGTTTTCAACAGAGTCCCAACAGTACGCTGATGTTTTCAAAGCAAAAGGCCTCTGAGGTCCTGCCTCCGCACCGGCCATACCATAGTCCCATCGACGTGGTGGAAGGGGACTTGACACCCTGTGGACAGATCTATTCCTTGACATAGAAGGAGGACCAGTTGTTATGGGAATACCTGGCGACAGCTCACCAGAACAGTTGCATTCATACATCCCGTTTTCCAGCTTCTTCGCCCTTGTTCTTTGTCCCGAACAAGAAGGGGATTTGATGACCTGCATAAACTACATTACGCTAAATCTGGTTATGATTAAAAATCATTATCCTCTTCCCTTAATATTGGTCCTTTTGGACCAGCTCCAGTTTGCAGTGGTCTTTACTAAACTGGACTTTCGGGGGTTTATAACCATGTGATGATCCGGGAGGGGGATGAGTTCAAGACCACTTTCCACAAATATTATGGTCTTTATGAGTACCTTGCAATACCCTTTGGGCTTTGCAACATGCCAGCTACCAATCAACACTTTGTAAACATCGTGTTCAGGGATGTGTTGGACTAATATGTGGTGGATGCATTTTTGGACGACATTTTGATATGTTCCTCATCTCCTGAAGAACATGTGGAGCACGTTCTTTCAGTGTTTCGAAGACTCTGGGATTACACTTATTTGCAACATTGGAGAAATACATGTTTCATTCTTGCCAAATCCAGTTCTTGGGATTTGTACTTACCGCCCAGGGAGTACTGAGGAGCACTGTCACAGTGAAGGCTGTTTTGGAATGGCCACAGCCAAAGACTGTTAAAGAATTACAATCTTTCCCGGGCTTCACAAACATTTACAGATGGTTTATATGTTGCTTCTCGTCTCTTGTTTGTCCATTGACTGATTTAACACGTCCTTAGGATCCCTTTGTCTGGACAGCGCAAGCCCAGGCATCCTTTGCTGCCCTCAAACAAGCTTTGACATCAGCACGGTGCTTCAACACCCCAATTCTAAATTACATTATGTTGTTGAGGCAGATGCTTTGGTGGTTGCAGTAGGACCTGTCCTGTCCCAGAAGTGTCCAATTTCCAAGCAGATGCATCCCATTGCATTCTTTTCCAGGAAAATCTATGATGCAGAAAAAATGTATTCCTGGCTAGAATGGGAGCTTTTGGCGATTAAGGCCACATTTAAGGAGTGGCTTCATGATCTCATTGGTGCTCAACGCAAGGTGACATTGTTTATTGATCATCGCAATCTGC
The DNA here is from genome assembly GCF_040938575.1 of Ambystoma mexicanum. Lineage (NCBI taxonomy): Eukaryota > Metazoa > Chordata > Amphibia > Caudata > Ambystomatidae > Ambystoma > Ambystoma mexicanum. The sequence continues at coordinate 301,437,851 of NC_090935.1, read as the reverse complement.
AAACGCTTGCATCTCTTCAGTGTGACACTGCAGGATGTGCTCAGTGGCATCTTCTTTTGACAAGTTATTTGATTTTCTGATCACGTATCGTCCCCTGGCTCTTAACATCAAGGCTGATGCCCTGTCTCAAGCTTGTGAGACGTTCCTAACACCAAACTGGTGCGTGAAGCTCCCAAAACACATTACGTTCGGATATAATCCCCTTTATACGTTAATATTACATGATGACCCACTCTCTGTCAGCACAATTTCACGTGAATAACTGAATCACATGACTACGGCCCTGACCGTGTAAAAATATGATGCCATATTGTATGTAGGTATCAATCAAGCAGAGCAGAGGAGTTGCTAGGGAGGGACCAAGGGTGCTGTAGCCGGGTCTTTTGGTTGTAGCCCCAGATAGGAGCTCAGGTGCTACAACCAAATTGCTAGCTAGCCCCGAGTCCCACCAGGCCCGACATTAGTTTAGCCCCTGATCTTTTCCAGACCTAGCAAGACCCCTGAAGCAGAGCATTTATGTATAAGACCTGTGTGGAACATAACGCTTCAATAATAGAAGTGAACGTTAATGCGATCCCAAGCACTGACATGAATCAAATTATTCCTCTTGAAGTTTTACTGTTAAATCCAATCCTAATTCTGAATCCAAAAGATTCCTATAAATATAGTGATACAGTCTCTAATGAAGGGCATTATGCCATTCTATGTTCTCATTCAGACCTGGAATGTGTCTTTTTGTCCAATTAGTTTGTTGCTGTTCAAGCTTAGAAACCTCTGGGTATTGTCTCGGGGGGATAGCTCAACGGCAACGTGCTCGCCTTGGAAGCAAGACAACACAGAGCAACACTGGTTCAATTCCCAGGTCCGCGCTTAGAAACCTCTGGGTATTAAGCACGTTATAAATAACCTATCATATCATAACCTGAAAAGGTTTTTATTGATGGTTCGCTGATTAGTCCCATTTATTTTCTTAAGCACCACCCATCTAACATATTGAAGGGTATGATTTTTAATCTGAAAGTGTTTAACTAAAGGAGCGTTGTCAATATTGTTTTTAATACAACTGTGATGTTCTCTGATAAGGTTTTACATTTTCTGTTTGTTTTTCCAATATATTTCAATTCACAAAGGCACGTTATCATGTAAATAACATTGTTACTATTACAGTTTGTGAAATCTTCCAGCTTCCACGGTTTACATGGACCTATATCTATGTTCTTAGTTCTGTAAGGGTGCAGAAGTAAGTCTCGGATCACCATGGTGACATTTTTCCAACAAAAGGTTGGAAAAATGCCTCTCTGTCCCTAAAGCTAAGTGGGGTCTCACTACCTCAAAGAAAACTAGTGACATTTTCAAAAAGTCCAAATAAAAATGGCCGTACCTGCCATGTCTCAACCCTACCTGTCCCTAACACTAACAATCTAAGGTAACTGTGCAAGGATGATCTCTTCTCAAAGTAACAAAGTAAAAAGTGTTCTTTGTGTTGTCAACCAACAGAAAAGCTCTCAGTCTCCCTGGCAATAAAAAGAGATGCAAAATAATGTCCCAAAAATACAAGATTCCAATACTATGGTTGTGCTCTTTCCCCTACACTTCTTCTTATATTATGCTCATTCCTTTAGGGCCACTGAGGCCCTTTTCTCTTAGTGAACATGTCCCTGGGAAATGCACATGGTAAGGCATCTTGTTTTCTTGTTTCTTTATCCTAGCAACTTGGCACACTTCGCTATGAAGCGTAAGATTCCTTCTGTCAGTTTCAGGGTTTGTTACCCTATTGTTTTTAATCTCTGATGTAGGTGAGAGTCCCAGACTCCATATCCTGCCATGCCAGTGTTTTCTCATGTACTGTCCCTCATTCTCTCATAGGGTCACAGACCCCCTTTCTCTCATATGGGTGCAGGTTCCAGACCCGCACTGGTGTGCTATGTCCACTTGGTTCACTCTCCTGCCAAACATACAGCTCTTCTGACTTTGCTTCACTTGCAATCAGAGTCCCAGACCCCCTTATTCTTGACCTCTTGTTTGTGTATGGGTCCCATACCTGTACTGCTGCATTACATCCACTAGGTTCACTCTCCTTCCAAGTATACAACTCACTCAGGGTCTTAGACCCTCTGCTTACAGCATTATATTTTTTCTGTTGTTTCCCCGGACCTCTTGTACCTCCTAGACACCCTGCATACCTGTTTACTTTCTTCCCACAGGTATCAGCAGATCCTGGGTAGCTGCATCCCTCTGCGAGGTTCTGGTAACGTTCAGGCTTCTAGAAGGGTCTGCAGCTGCTCCGCAATCTTTCAACGCTTCCTGGCTGCGCGATCTCCTTCTCAGGCACTTTGCGGGGGCCTGATATGCCTAGAAGATTCACTCAGCGGCACCCTGAGTTGTCCTCTGTTGAAGGATCACGTTCGGGTTCTCTCTCTCCTCTCCATTCGGGTTCCCTAGCGGCTTGTGTCGGCTGCTTTCCTGTACGGTTCTGCTTTTTCTCCTCAGAGTACCGCTCTCTCGTCGGTATCCCAGCTGATCTGCTTTGAAACTCGCGCTTGGGATTGTTGTACTTCTTTGGACCAATCACTTGAGGTAAGAAGCTGGTCAATGGAACTGAAATTGCCTCTGGGCCTGTAACTCATTCCACCGCAGAGATGACACTATTGGGTCAGGATGGGCATCGAGAGACTATTGTGTTTGATCTAATCAAAGCCCCACAGTTCCAAATAATACTGGGGATGCCTTGGTTGGAAACACATAATCCTTGTATTGATTGGCGAGAGAAGAGAATAACCTTCCCGGATTGTGCACAAACATGTTACCCAAAGAAAAATCAGAACGCAGGCCTGGCCACAGTAACCACAGCAGTCATGCAACTACCTCCAGAATACCAAGAATTCCAGGATGTCTTCCAAAAGGAACAGGCAAACACCTTACCTCCTCAAAGATCGTACGATTGTCAAATCGATCTCATACCCGGTGCACAACCCCCTTGTAGAAGGATCTATCCCCTTACGGAACCTGAGAACCTTCACCTACGACAATACTTAGACCAGTACCTTGCCAATGGCTTTATTCGCCAATCCAAGTCCCCTGCATCTTCAGCTTTGTTCTTCGTGCCCAAAAAGGAAGGTGACCTCAGAACATGCATAGACTACCGCGCATTGAATCAGCTAACTGTTAAGAACCGGTACCCATTGCCTCTGACCCCTGAACTACTAGACCAAGTGAAGGACGGTTGTATATACACTAAATTGGATTTCCGGGGGGCATATCATCTGGTACGTGTAAAAGAGGGCGACGAATGGAAGACTGCTTTCCGCACTAAGTATGGGTTATTCGAATATCAGGTGATGCCTTTCGGGTTGTGCAATGCACCAGCAGCCTTCCAATACTTCATGAACGATGTCCTTCGTGAACTCATTGACGTTTGTGTTGTCGTGTATATCGATGATATTCTAGTATACTCCTCTTCAGAATCTGACCATGTGAAGCACGTCCGAGCAGTCCTTGAGAAATTGAGCCAGCACAAACTATATGCAAAACTAGAAAAATGCATTTTTCATGCCACAGAAGTTGAATTCCTTGGGTTTATCCTGACCCCAAAGGGGGTCCGAATGGACTCACGAAAGGTGGACACAATCCTTAAGTGGCATCACCAAGTTCAGTTAAAGGAGTACAAAGCATGCTCGGCTTTGCCAATTTCTACCGCAGATTCATCCCAGATTTTTCACATGTCGTACATCCCATCACAGCACTCTTGCGAAAAAATAAACGCTTTATATGGACTGAAGAAGCTGAAAAAGCCTTCCAAGAGCTGAAAGCGAAATTCACGTCTGCACCTGTGTTAAAGCACCCGCGCCCTGGACTTCCATACATAGTGGAAACTGATGCATCCAGTCTAGCCATGGGAGCTGTCCTGTCTCAAAAGGACCCTGAAACTGGCCAGCTTCACCCAGTAGCATTTTGGTCCAGAAAGTTCTCGGCACCCGAGTTAAAGTATGCGGTTACCGACAAGGAGTTATTAGCCATTAAATCTGCTTTCAAGGCTTGGCGGCAGTATCTTCTCGGTGCCAGGCATACCATTACTGTGATCACCAATCACCGGAACTTACAGTATATAAAAACAGCCAAGGCCCAATCGTCATGTCAACTCTGATGGGCATTGTTCTTTGCCGAGTTCGATTTCGTGATAACCTATCGACCAGGTTGTAAGAATGGTAAAGCAGATGCCTTATCCCGAATAGGGATGGGTGAGGCAGAAGTGAACCCAGAACCAGTACCTATCATTTCCGAACAAAGGATTCTTGGCATGACTACTCTAGAGACACTAGAGGACATTCAGGAAAAGATCCAGCAACTCTTCGATCCTACAGCCCTGCAGGACTGGGTAAAGAAAGGCCAGGACTACTCTGTCACCAATGATATGCCTTATTACCAAGGGCGACTATTTCTGCCGCACAAGGAACTACAAGAGCTAGTCATTTCCCGTTATCATGATACCCTAATGGAGGGGCACCCAGGTATTGCAAAAACTGAAGCTAAAATTAAAAGACAATTCTGGTGGCCCACCTGGCGAAAGGATATTAAATCATTTGTGATGACTTGTGACATTTGCGCCCAAAACAAAAGTCAAAAGAAAAAACCAGCTGGACTCTTACAACCTTTAGACATTCCGCCTACACCATCGCGCACCTTATCGTTAGACTTTATTACTGATCTACCTCCTTGTAATGGGTTTAACACCATTCTAGTTATTGTGGATATTTTTTCCAAGATGGCCCACTTTATTCCTTTAAAAGGACTACCTTCAGCTTCAATCCTGGCCAAAGAATTCCTCGAAAACATTGTTCGCATACATGGATTTCCGTCCGTGTTGGTCTTTGACCGGGGGAGTCAATTCATTTCACATTTTTGGAAAAAATGTCAATGGGGGTCATTACAACCCAGGCGCTAATTGCGCCAACTTTACCACCATGGTGTAAACTACGTTTACACCATGGTGGGTGGCGGATTTACCGCCCCATTCCAAAGTGAGTGGGGCGGTAAATCCCCATTTCCCATTTTCCCTTCCCCATTCCCATTTTTGCCCCATAGGGCATAATGGGAGTGGGGAAGGCGCTAATTACGCCACCGTAAATTACGGTGGCGTAATTAGCATCATGGCAGGTTAGCGCCATGGATTTTAACGGCTGCTAACAGCAGCCGTTAAAATCGGAATAGGCGTTAAGGGTTAACAACGGCGTTAACCCTTAACGCCTGGGTCGTAATGAGGCCCAATATGCGCAAATCGACGTGAGATTATCGACCATTCACCACCCCCAGAGGGATGGTCAAACGGAGAGGACCAACCAGACTCTTGAACAATACCTGCGTTGTATGTTACATCAAACTGAGAGTAATTGGAAGGACATTCTTTGGATCGCCGAATATGCATACAATAATTCAGTACATTCTAGAACTGGACAAAGTCCCTTTTATACCCTATATGGGCACCACCCTTGAACCTCAGACTTTGACTCACCCCAACACTTAGAAATGCCCTCAGTGGACCATCTACACGCTACGATTACACAAGCCTTTAAGGAGGCAACTGCACATTTAAAGCAGGCAAAGGAGAAATATAAGAAAGATGCTGATCGGCATATAAGTGATACTCCACAGTACCAGATAGAGGACCAAGTATGGTTGGCCACAAAACACATACCTCTCAAGGGAACGCGGACCCTTAACCCTAGATATTTGGGAGCTTACTCTATTAAGGCCATTATCAACCCGGTGACCGTCAAGTTGGACTTACCTGCTAATATGCGAATTCATCCCGTCTTTCATGTGTCACTTTTTTTGAAGCCAGTGCAACCAGGGACAAGACTAACCAAGCCACCAGACCCCGTCCTTATAGACGGGGAACCCAAAATTGAAGTTAAGAACATCCTGGACTCCAAGATGGTGAAGTCAACATTTTTTTATTTAATCGACTGGAAAGGTTACGGACCACAGGAAAGGTCTTGAGAACCTAGTGACCACGTGCATGCACCTCGATTGGTGAAAAGATTCCACTGAAATTTCCCAAACAAACAAAAACCACGGGGAAGAACGACTTTAGGAGGGGCCTTGGGGGGGAGTGCTGTCATGATGCCTACCCCCGGGGAACCAGACCAGGTCCAGCAACCCCGGAAGCAGGCATCAAGTTATTTTGAGCAAGCCCAAAAAACCCTGCTAGGGTCTGTTTGGGTGCGGTCCTGGCGCCTATGGCACCAGGCTCATATGAAGAGTCAGTCCTGGCGCCATAGACGCCAGGCTCATAGAGTAAAACTTACCTGATGCAGACCATGCTCAGAGCTCCAAGCCAAATGAGGCTTGGAAGGGACGATTTTACCTAGGGACTATTTTTTACTCGGGTGGGGCTGGGGAGGAATACTTACTTGGGACTACTTTGGAGACTATTTAAACCACGCCCTAAGAGCAGCACACGCTTCGCGTTATTCTGCTCCAGCAGCGTAACGCTCACCGTGTCTGCAAGCCTGCATCCAGTCTTCTGCCACGGCTGTCTCGAGTCTGCAGCTCCTAGAAAAAGGAAGGAACAGAAGGAGAAAGGGTTAGAATAAGAGCAAAACCTTCGATCCTTACCTGAATTCCGGATCCACCGCGCCTTCGAGCTGGAAGAAAGAAGCATATTACGCGCGCTGCCTCGCCTACTGCAGCGCTGCGCTGAACTCACCAGCCTTCGCAGCATCCTCACGATCCACTGCATCCTTCTGCATGTCCCCGCCGCACTTTGGCACCTAGGGGGAACACAAGAACAGCAAAGGTGAGCCAAGGGAATAAACAGAGGCAATAGTAACTACCCCCATAGACTTACCTGATTACCGCCAGGGGTACTATTCCTCTTCACGGGTCGGCGCAGTCTCCATTGCATCCTCGCCGTACCCCGGCCCCTAAGCTGAACAAACGGAAAACAAGGTGAGACAAAGGGACAAACAAGTGGAATTCTTCTCACCGCAATAGACTTCCCTAATTTTACCGCCGGAGGCATTATTCCCCGAACTTCATATTTTCTCTCCACACCTGAATAAGGGAGCAAGCAACAGGTTACATTCTGGCCTTATTTTATTGAACTGTGTAGGATAAGCCAAATCCTTACCTGAACTTCGTGAGCTACCACGAGGAACTCTTTGCTGGGATCAAGCTGCAAACTGCAAGGCATCGGACAAGAGTGAAAGTCAGACATGTGAACTCTTACGAACTACATGCTTTTCAGAGTCAATATTGTTCTGGAACTCACCAATTCCTTTGAGCCAGTGAAGGAACTGGTTCTCAACGCGCCCCTGCGCTCAATGCAGGATGGAGAGCTCATCTTTTCAAACCATCAGGTGAGACTATAAGAGGGGACATCAAAGGTGATCTGTGGGGAGAAAAGCAGGGGTGGGGGGATGTACGCTCAACTCCACGGGTGGTTAATTCCCTTTCTCCATTTGCAGAAGAATATTCCTTTGGGCCAAGCAAACAAAGCTAGGTGGGCCAGTCCAGTCCGTCATCGCGGCCCTACGTGTCACATTGGTGGAGACCGCAGCTGTCCAGTTCAGATCGACGCCTCTATGGGAGCCAGGTGAGCGTAACAGCCTTATAGAATATCTGCATTCTCTTGTGTCTGCATCTCTTCTATGTGGATCTGCGTGAAATTATTAAGTTGAAAAGTCTGACCACCAAAAGTCATTTTTTTTCTCCCTCCATTTATTCACACACACATATATATATATATATATATATATATATATATATATATATATATATATATATAGGGGGAGCACCCCCACCTTACACCTATACATTTTTATTAACTTTACCCCCCCCACATATACATATGTGTATAAATGGGGGTCGGACTTTTGGTGGTAGGTAATTTCGTCCTAACCCCTTCTATGTAAGTCAGCCTTGCTTCATGTGTGACGTCACCATTCTTCTCTTCCATTCATTGGTCCTGCTTCTTCTGGGATTTCCTTCAAATGACCAGCATGCTGTCTCTTATGGAGGTAGGGCTTTCTCAATGGGAGCCTTGCTTCCAGGATTCTCTTGCTATCTGTAGTTTCAATGGTACTGCAAGTGTCTCACACTCTGGTTCCCAACATATAGGCAATATAGGCGAGGTGGTTGAGGTGGGGTACTTGACTCCTTCTCTACAGCGCCTTAACCAGGATTGGACTGGGCCATAAAATGGTCTCGGGCACCAATGTGCATTTTAAAGTATATTTATTCAGCAACACTGGTCAAAACTACTAGACACATAGTGAAGTAACTCATCAAACTGGCCCACAGAGGCCAATCAAGTGTGCCACTTTCACCAAAAAAAACTTGCCCACAACAGCATTTTGTGTTTTTTGTTAGGCCATGGGTCTACTGGCATGTAGGCCTGTCCAAACCTGGCCTTAACACTCACACATCTTTGCTGGACTGTTTGTTGATCACTGACACAATGGGCCTCATTACAACCTTGCCGGTCTGGAAACAACGGTGGCGGTAAGCTTACCGGCACCAATGTTTCCAGACCAGCAAAGTACAAGTCTGGGGGGCTGGTGCCCTCCCGCCTGGCAGGTCTGGCTTCCACCTGCCTTTCACAGAAGCACCAGCATCGTTATTTCGGGTACCAGTGTTTCTGTGGTTCCCGTTCCCATAGAGTCCTATGCGACTCTATGGGAATGGGGAACAAAATATAGCCGGCGCCTGACTTTACGGCCGCCGGGGTTGTAATACCCCGGTGTTACCCGCAAGCCAGGCACCAGAAACTGTGTATGGGTCCGGCGGCTACCTGTCGGTTTTACCGGCACGGTTACCGCCGGACCCGTAATGAGGCCCAATGTATACATTATTTGCCCTAAACAGTGCCTTTTTATTTTTCCAACACCACCCCCACAGTTCAGGAGCCACCAACATCTCTAAAAACTCTCCCTCCAGGTATCTCTGTTACTATTTCCATGGCAGAAGCATGACAAGCCAGGAGCTGTGTGTCATTTCAAGTATTGTTGTCAATGATATGCGTGGCTCTCTCACGATGTTTCTGCAAAGTATCGTCGACAAGCAGCCTTGCGTGACTTGCAAAGTATCATCAATTAGCAACCTTGCATGACTTGCAAAGTATCATAAATTAGCAACCTTGCATGACTTGCAAAGTATCATCAATTAGCAACCTTGCGTGACTTGCAAAGTATCATCAATTAGCAACCTTGCATGACTTGCAAAGTATCATAAATTAGCAACCTTGCATGACTTGCAAAGTATCATCAATTAGCAGCCTTGCATGACTTCAATGCTGATTTCATATTCCGCATCAGCGTGTTTGCAAGCTTTAGCGAGATGATGAAACCCTGCATGGAAGGCATCCAGATATTCGCCTGGATGTTGTATGTCTTCACTGAGGGTGAATCTTTTGAAGTCGGCATTCACCTGGGGTCGATAGAGATGTATTAGAGCGTAACCTTGGAAGCTGCATAGTCATCATCGGCTCCCAGGCCTGGTAGCAACATGTAGGTCTGCTTTCCTCAGACGAGGGAATACAAAAAACTACGGACACTTGCTGTGTGGTCTCCGTCCAGGTCAATCCCCATCAAAAGCAGGGACTGGCTCTTTTTGGTTTTGGCGCATCGGTGGCGCTAATGCCACCTATGGGGCAAAGCTTTGCCAACAGAATAAAGAAGAATTGATGTTCTTTCAGTACCAGTATATCTGATTGACATTGCAACTGGAATTGCTCCAGTATGAATTCACTGCATCAGAAAATTGTATTTTCTGTGCCCCTAGACCATTTAATCCAATGCGTTTTACAATGATTGTTGGCAACCACATGCTTTCCTTCTGTACTGGCGTTGTGATCCTTCCTTTGCCTACTCACTCCTCATCTGTCTGTGTGTTAACTTCCTCCCATCTAGGGTTGCCATATTGGTTATTTCCTGCGCAAGTGGGCTAGTCAATAAACATGTGTGTGGGAAATTACAGGAGTGTGTGGGTTTGGCCTTTTCGGGGATACTTTGGGCTACTCAGCACAGCAGTGCATTTGGAAATAAATTGCTTATATGGATCCAGAGGTGGAAGTGTAAAACCATTAGTACATTTAAAGTGCACATTTTTACTTTCAAGGCTCATGAAGGGAGTTGTGGCCGCAATTTCTTTCTTAATTTAGAATTAGCGTGGCAGCTCAGACGAGCGAGCACTCACATTTCCCAGTCCCAGCCTGGCTGAGAAACACACACAGCTTTACTCCTCTGCAGCCAGCACATTAACGACCTCGCAAAAGCATTCGTTTTGGTGTCAGCGGCAGAGCCTTTCTTTTGCTTGAGAGGACATTTCCAACTGAGAGACTAGGAAACAGTAGCAATTATATTCAAAATCGGCGCCCACTTCCAAATCAGTTGAAGTGAGTAACAAAATAAATCCACCGTTTAAATATTAGTTTGTACCCAAGAAGCCTCCTAGCTAGCTTGATATGCTAAAAAGTTTGCTTTATGGTCAAATATTCTTAACATCAAACATAAAAACGAGCTGGATGTTTATGACAAAGAATCTCCATAACTAGCTGGATGTATAACACAAGTTCTTTCAGAGTATGTCGGAAAGTGGTAAAAGCATGACGTGGCTTTCATTGTTTTGCATTCTTGGACTTCTTCAAGGATTTAATTGTTAGGTTACTGCAATAAGTGCATTGTGCTATTAAAATCTAATATCCATCGTTATTGTAGGCCTTGAGACCCAAAACTTAATTATTTGTACCAACTAAAGCTTGGAAGGTGCATGGTCTAGAGCTTGAATTGCAGAGTGGGTTAAAAGTCCTTATTCACTGTTTAGCCAAAGTGTATGATCTCTCTCTCTCTCTCTCTCTCTTCTCTCTCTCTCTTTCTCTCTATCTGTGCTGTCACTCATTCCCTCTCTCTCTGCACTGTCATTCTCTCTCACTGCGCACTGTTACTCCCTCTCTATCTTCACCGCTTGCCCCCTCACACCCTTACTCTCTCTCGCACTCTCTCTGTATCTGTGCTATCACTCATTCCCTCTCTCTCTGCACTGTCATTCTCTCTGTGCACTGTTGCTCCCTCTCTATCTTCACCGCTTGCCCCCTCATACTCTTACTCTCTCTCTCTCTCTCTCTCTGTATCTGTGCTATCACTCATTCCCTCTCTCGCTGCACTGTCATTCTCTCCCACTGTGCACTTGACTGGGTGGCGGACTATAATTGCTTAGCCTCCATCACAGACATCCCCCCACACCAAGCCCTGGTCTGACCACCATCTCATCTCCTTCTCCCTTAAGACCTTAACCCCGACCATCACTAGCCCCAGCTATACCCACCAGAAATAAGAAAAACATTACAGCTGAAAAACTCATCCCCCTTATCATCCCGACTCTGAACTCACTCATAGAAAGTTCTAACCCCCATACCCTGGTAGATGAATACAACAAAATCATGACATCAGCCTTAGACTCCATTGCTCCGCTGGAACTCAGAAAAAGCAAGCCTAAAAAGCACCTGAACTCTTGGTTCTCCCCTTACCTAAAATCTCTCAGACTCGAAAAACGCAAAAGTGAACAGGCATGGAGACTATCTCCATCAGACAACAATAAATTGAACCTCAATAAAATTACCGCCCTCTACAAAAAAGAAACCATACTGGCTAAGCAAGAGACCTATAATTTAAGAATATCGCAAGCTAACTCCAGTATAAAATAATTGTTTCCTATCCTCAAAGAGCTGGAAAATCCCACCCAAGTCCCAGACACATGTGTGAAAGATAAACAATGGTGTACCAGCATACAAAATGCCCTCTCCAATAAAGTGGCAGGCCTACAAGTCAAAATTAACAACAAGAAAGAATCCCTCGTCTGCACCACCAGTGCAGCCAACACCTCCTCTCCTCCTTTCCAAAACCCTATGCCCAAACCCTCCCCTCGCTTCATCTTTTCCAAAGTATCAACATTAGAGGTTGAAAAAAACATTCTGACCCTTAAACCCTCGATTTGCCAGGCTGACCGTTGCCCTGCACAAATCATTAAAGACAATGCCAGAGACCTCTCACCCTTCATTACCAAGCTCATTAACTATTCCTTCTCCTCAGGTACCATCCCCAGCAACCTCAAAGAGTCTTGGGTTCTCCCACTACTCAAAAAGAATAATCCTTAGAACCCGCAATACCGACAAACTATAGACCCATCACCACTGACCCCTTCTTGCTTCAAATACTAGACAAGATAGCCTATCTTCAAATACAACAATACCTAGAAGAAAAACACCTCCTGGGAACCTGGCAGTCGGGATTCAGACCACAACATGGAACTGAGACAGATCTCATCGACCTCAAGGCACAAATTGATACTCTCAGAGACAATGGGAAGACTGCTCTACTACTTCTACTTGACCTTCCAGCGGCATTTGAATTAGTACACCATAAAATGCTATGCAACCACCTCGAATCGGCAGCCCACTTCTCTCAAGAGGCAATCAGATGGATTCAATCTTTCCTTAATAACAGGTCCATGCGCGTCATTTCCACTACAGCGGCCGCTGACCCATCCCCATCACCTATGGGATCCCCCAGGGCTCATGCGCCCCCCCCACTCTGTACAATGTGTTCACTAAGCCCCTTGTCGATGATCTTGATGGCCTTGGTATCACCTACACCAACCATGCTGATGATACCCATATCCTTATCCTGCTGACAGGAGATTATGACAAGGATTTGGCCTTGGTGAACAGAGTGTACCTCATCATCCAGGCATGGATGACCTCTCATAGTCGATGCCTGAATGATGACAAGACAGAGCTCATCATCCTTGGCACTACCATCAATTTAAACAAACTGGATCACAAATTTTGTATTTGTATTTATTTTGTTTATATAGCGCTTTACTCCAAAATGCTGAACATTTTAACAACTTGATACATATAACATTATAACAGTAGAAGCAAATTACAATTATGAATCAGTCCAACAAAACAGTTAGAAGAGCAATTAAACTGAAGGGAAGAGGGAGAGTAGTGCAGTGGGACTGAGAGGGAGAGGGAGGGGTGAGGAGAAGGAGGAAGGAAACGGAAGGGGAAAAGGGTGAGAGTGGGGTGGCGTGGAGGGGAGGGAGATGATCAAGGGAAAAAAGATAAAGGAAGGAGGGGGAGTAAGAAGGGGGAAGGGTTTTATAGATGGTAATGGAGAAGGAGAGATTTAAGGGAAGGGCAGAATGAGGAGAAGGTAGGAATAGAGCGGATTGAGAGAGGTAAGGAGTTCCAGTGCAGGGGGGCTAGGAGCTGGAAGGAGTGGAAATGGGAGGGGGCTCAAGGGGATGGAGGAACAGTGAGAAGGAAGTGGTCAGCAGAACGAAAGGAGCGGGAGGGAGTGTAGAAAGAGAGGAGGGGGAGAGATAAGGGGGAGCAAGACCATGGAGAGATTTAAAGACTAAGCAGAGAAAATGAAATTTGTTGGGAGTGAAAGGGAAGGCAGCAAAGGGAGGAAAGAGAAGCAGAGATGGAGTCACGGGAGGTAAGGAGACAGAGGGTATGGACGGCAGAATGGTAGATAGATTTGAGGGGGTGAGATGAGAAGTAGGTAGTCCAAAGAGTGAGGAGGAGCAGTAGAAGAGGCAAGAGAAGATAAGGGAGGAGATTAAGAGTTTAGTAGCATGGAAAGTGAGAGAGGGGAGGTCTTTGCGAATATTAAAGAGGTGGTAGCGACAGGCACGAGAGGTGAGAGAGATATGGTGGGAAAAAGAGAGAGAGGAGTCAAATTGAATGCCAAATACTCAAGTTTCATCATAGACGGCAACTTGATCAATGTAGTCAAAGAAGTTAAAACATTAGGCTTCTAGCTCGATGCCACCCTCTACTTCCACAAACAAGTCAGCTCCATGGCCTCCTCCACAGCCTACACCTGCAAATTAATTAGAGCAGCCAAACCCTCTCTACCTATAGTTGCACCACTTTAGCTAGAGCCCTAATCCTATCCAAAGTGGATTATTGTAATGCCTTATATGTGGGCGCTAACAAAAATCATACAAACAAAATCCAAATCCTGCAAAATAATGCTCTCAGAACAGCTCTGGGCACTTCCAAAAAAGAACATATCTCCAACTCTAGGAGAGCCAACAATTGGCTCACTACAACAGACAACATTATGCTGAAGGTTGCCTCACTCATGCACAAATGCCTTAATAATGCAGCCCCACAATACCTTGTAGACAGAATCCAGAGATTCACCCCCATCTGACCTACCAGAACAGCAAACTCTAACCTCCTCACAGTACCTAGATTTAAACGTCCAAAACAGGAGGGAACAACTTCCAAGTGAAAGCGGCCAAACATTGAAACTCCCTGCCACCCACTCTAAGGACAGCCCAAACCTACCCACATTTCAGACGCAACTATATTAATTGGATAAAGGAAAATTACTGTTAACTTCACCCGCTCTACGCCTCCGCATGCACATTCTGTGAATTGTTGCCCAATGTACCCTCCTAGTTTTTGTACCTGTACTACCTTTGTATATACTTGTAATTGTTGTACAGCAATGTAACCAAGCAGAGAATATCCTTGTTGCTCATGCGCCTGATAACCCAGGGTCTGTCGCACACCCTTACTCTCTCGCTCTCTCTCTCTCTCTCTCTCTCTCTCTCTCTCCCTCTCTCTCTCTCTCTCTCTCTCTCTATCTCTCTCTCTCTTTCTCTCTCTCTCTCTCTCTCTCTCACTGTGTTAAACGGGAAATCATATTGTGCCTCCTTCTAATATATATTGGCCTAAGCATAGTTGCTCTACGAAGAAAACCGCGTTGCAAGGTTCCGATTTTGGATCGACTTCGCCGCCATTTTAGGATCATCCGCCATTTTGATTTCTGTTCATATGTAATTCTGTCTTCTAAAATGGTGGACTGTTTTTCCAACTTGTAACCGAGCCTTCCCGACCTTTGTCCGTAGTTAATGGTTAGACTGTCCACGGGCCGAATGTTTAGACTGGGTAATGAGACCTTGTCCCGTACATGACTTGTGGTTTTAGGATTGTCTGCACCAACAAGCCTCATCCATGAACATACATCGAGGACAATGCAATGCAAATGTCGAGCGTGGACACTGGCTGAACTGCATTGTGAAGTGAGATATGCTAAGGCTTACTGCTAAATCTGGGAATACACTTTGCCATTGGAACTTGTTTTAATGTAAACCAAATGTAATCTGTGTGCATATTGTTATATGAGCCATAAGTGAACTCGGCACGAACTCTAGACCACAGATTATTAACTTGCAGAGGGGCTGGACATTATTACTAAATTGTATAACTAAGCGAATGTCTAGATGTCCAGTACCTCTCACTCCTCACTCTCAAGGGCCGCTACTCATTATGATGTACTGAGGGCCAGATAGCTATCTGATTTTGTTTCTTTGTAACTGCGCAGTAGAATAAAGATCTATGAATTTTTATAAGTCTGTGTTTGGTGTATTTCCTTTTGTGGTGCTCAGCCTCGATATTTCCTTTTGCTTTTACAGATGGCGCTCGAATAGGGACCCTCAAGATTGATGCCAACTCGTTGAAGGTTGACGCAGCTATCGGACCGGGATCGGACGGTGAAAAAGGGGGCTCCTTTCTTGGATGAGACGCGATACCTCAACAGTACCGCACGATCCGATCCCTGGACGATGAGCCCGTGGTCTGAGACGGCATCTTGACGTGGGGCCATATATCAAGGCGGGCAGTTTTGCCGAAATCACCAACCATGTGGGTCCTTTGTAGTCCTTTGTAATCCGATTGGACCTCCTTTGTCCTTTGATCAGGTGAGTCGTGACCCGATTCTTAAGTATCCTGATAATTTGTTTTGTCGCATTGTTCTTGCAAGTACAATTATTGACCAGGTAACACCAGGAATCTGATAGGCCTGAGAAATGATCTGCCTGCTTCAGGGCGTTATTCCGCAGTGACAGACAATCTTTGGAATGTAGCCGTCCGGTGCCACAGGAGGGGTCTCCGGCGTGTACTATGTACTGTAAGCACGGCATTGGTACTATAGTGTTTAATGATATTTGGCACAGACAAACTTCAGTGGCCAACCAATGGTAATTTTGAAATTCCTCGAATAGAATATTTAGAGCCTATATTATTAAAGAAAAAGGCTAGACATTCAGCATTTGACATATAAGAAAACTGGAAGAAAGAAGCTATGCAGCAACTTAAAAGTAGAGAAAAACATGCGTCCAACGCTGAAAAAGTGTTGTTATATGATCAAAATAAACAATCTGAGTCAGTTAGAAATATGGATAGCGCTTTTCAACTTGGTATTCAGAAAATGTATCCGTCTCAAGACTTTCATGTGTCTTGATGAGTTAATTGATAAACTTCTACATGAACGAAGGACTGGTGCCACTGCGCCACCTCTGTATGTACCTATTCCTGCTGCTTTACCTCTTCCTGCTGTCGTTCCTCCTCCCGTAGTAATTCCTGCTCCTCCTATCGTTCCTCCTATTGTTCCTCTTCCTCCGGTTATTGTTCCTCCTCATATCGTTGCTCCTCCACCTGCACCTCCACCTTTGCCTATGGTTACGGGTTTGGTAGATTTGTCTTGTGCACCAGTGATAGCACCCTTTTTACCGATTGTACACAATTTGTCTACTCTTTCTCTTCTGAGAGGTTCTGTCCCACTTATAGTTGATAAGGGAACGGAATCAAAGATTGTAACTCGTAATACTTTGTCTAAAGAGAGAAAGCGCGATCTGACTGCATGGGCTAAACAATGCATGGAGAAGGGTGAACAAGCTGATGTTTTTGCCACACTCTCTAATCTAGAAAGTTTTCCTGAGAAAAATGTTTTTATTGAAGGGTTGGGAATTCATTTATGTGTAATGTGGAACAGACTGGATGATTTGGTCTCCCACAAGGGTTGAGGGATCTTAATGTTTTAGCATATTCAAGAGATACTGTGGAGAAAGTATATGAGCACGTTGAGAGGGTTTTTGAGTATAGAAGGGAGTTAGAAAGGTTACAAAATTAAGAAACTGATGGTGATAGTTTGAGTGCTATTTTTGTACAGAAACAATTCCTTCCTTGTTGTAAGTCAATGAGTGTGGAAACACGAATTTGCATAAAGTATGCGATTAGATGGATTTCAGACATGTCGATATCTCCCGTAGAAGTATATGACACGTATAGTCAGTATACGCCAGAAATACAGAGGAAAGTGATACATGTTATGGTAGAATACCTGCAGGATGAATGTATAAAAAAAAAGATTTGTTGTCCTGCAGAATTATTGAATATCTATAAGAGAGCTTTTTTGTCTGACACTCCTTCAGCTGCTTTAGCGCTCGGTTTAGCTCTGCTGCTCAGTAAGCGTTCGGAGTTTCCTATCTCTCAGTTGCCTATGAGAGAGGTTCCGCCGACATTTATCCCAAAAGTCGAGGTTCCAGCTAATGCCGCAGCAGGCACAGCTGCCTATGACATTCCTGCTCATTATGTATCGCAGTTTGTTCACACCCCGTTCTCAAGACAGGAAGTGAACACCATCAAACAATCCATTCCTGACATTAGGAAGAATCCGACAGGGTTCTATAAAGAGATAGAATCTGTCTTGCAGACGTCAGTATTTACTCTGAGCGATATAGATTTGTTATTTCCCGTGCTATTACCCGTTGATTTGTGGAAACAGATTAGGACAGTAGATGATGTACCAGGGTTAGGGGACACATGGGATAATATAGCTAGACTAGATAGAGAAACGCCAGTTAGTGAGAGACCACCACAGGTAATACTGACTTTGCCCGATAGAATAGTCACGAAATTAAAAACAATAATTCCTGAGAGAAGGATTATTTGGGACAAACTTACTGCTTGTGTCCAAGGGAAGTCTGAGGGTGCTGCAAATTCATTAATCAGTTTGAACAAGTGTTTTCAGATTTCAGTGGACAAGATTTGAGCACAGAGTCAGGAAAACAACTATTTGTAGACAAATTTGTGCGTGGATTGTTGGCTGACATCCAATCGCAAATTATGTCTTCTGAGAGCGCTTGGCAAGCTAAGTCTCAGTCTGAGGTATTGCATATGGCTCAGTACTATGAAAACCGTGTCGATAATGAGAAAGAGAGAATTGAAAAGAGAAAGGGAGATTTGAAAAATAAAGTTCTGTTACAACAAATTGTTAGAGGCTCTAGAGGGGGTAATTCACAGTTTAGGGGACAGTATGCTCCACAGGGTAATGTGCCGTTGGGTCCTGTACACGCGAACCAATGTGCTTATTGCAGACAAGAGAGTCATTGGTGAGCACAATGCCCGATCCTCCAACAGAGGTCGAATAACGCATTTGGTAACATGGGTAGACGATCCAGAGGCAGGGGGTCCTGGTAGAAGTCAGTTTTGTCAAAATGTGCAACCTTTTTCACAGGAAAATCAGGCACCGAGTGTGGATAATAGAAACATTTTTGATCATCCTTCTGCTGCCTATCTCTCTGAAGACCTTTTGATGACATTTTGGTTCGCTAGGATTGCCCGAAGCAGGGTTTGGAAACGATGCCTATTCCTATTAATCAGAAAGGTCCCTACGTTGAAATGATAGTGGGCAATAGGAAACATCTATTCTTGATAGATACAGGAGCACAGAAGTGTTCCATTGACCATTCACGGGTTCCAAACATTCCACTGTCAGGGCAAACCAATGTTTCTGTAGGGTTTTCTGGTACACTAGTAGTTTGTCTGGTTTCTTCGCCAGTACCGATTACATTGGGTCCATTCACGGACCACTGTCCATTTCTTTTGACAACGAACTGTGGAGAGAATTTGTTGGGGTTCAATCTGTTGAATGAATTAAATGCAGTAATTCATTGTTCTTCGGATGGAGTGCGTTCAACGATTTCACCACAGCAACTTTCTGTCTCTCAGTTCCTGACTAGACCTTTGCCGCCGGAATTTAGTGATGTTCCGGAGTGTTTGTGGGCGATTGATGACAATGATGTAAGTGTTCTACAAATTCAGCCTGTTAAGATCATTTTAAAACATGGAGTAAAATTTCCACGTATTCCTCAGTATAAGATTTCGGTTGATGGTGAGCAAGCTTTGAAGTACATAGTTTCTGATTTTGTACACCGAGGGTTAATTGAGGAAATTACAGGTAGTTTGTGTAATAGTCCGATTTTGCCCGTGTATAAGAAAGGCGATAATGCAATTCCTTTTTGTTTCATCATTGATTTACGCGCCATCAATAAGATTGTTGCTCCACAATTTCCTATTGTTCCTGATGTGACGACAATAATAACCATGATCCTGGCTTCTGCTACTCATTTTAGTGTTGTAGATCTTAAGAATGCTTTTTTAGCATTCCTATACACAAGGATAGCAGATATCTGTTTGCGTTCACCTTAGGGGGACGCTCATTTACATTCACCCGTGCCCGCCAGGGATACACAGAAAGTCAGAGCGTCTATAGTAGGGCTTTGAAAGAGCAGCTTGATGCACTCAAGTTGCCTACCACTTGTACATTGCTTCAGTATGTAGACGATCTTCTTTAAGTTGCTGACTGAGAAAGTGCCTGTAAGGAGGGCACCGTGTTGTAGCTTATTCACCTAGCAAAACCTGGACACAAAGCTTCACTCAAAAAGTTTCAATATTGTCGACAGTAGGTGGCCTATTTAGGCTATCTCCTGTCAAAGGAGGGAAGAAGGTTGACGCTTGAATGGATTAAAATCATTTCTAGCATGTCTGTCCCAAATACACAGAAGGAAGTCAGAGCCTTTATAGGAATGGCAATGATTAAACCAATGTGGGCTCTGACAAAGAAGGGCATTTCTTTGCCGTGGAACTTGGAACACCAGCAAGCGTTTGATCTGCTCAAGACTGCACTGTGTTCAGCACCAGTTTTGGGCACACCAAATTATGCAAAGGCCTTTGTGTTGTATGTGCATGAACGTGATGGATGTGCTTTGGCTGTATTAACGCAGGAACATGGAGGGAAGAATAGGCCGTGCGGCTACTTTTCTTCCGCCCTTGATCCTGTTGCATGCGCTTTGCCAAGATGTTTGAGAGCTGTCGCTGCTGCTGCTGCGTCTGTAAAACAGAGCAAGGGTATGGTCCGAGTCCATGCTTTAACCCTGATGGTACCTCACTCTGTAAATGTTCTATTAAAGAGAACACAAACGCAATACCTCACCTCGGCATGATTAACGAGATACGAATTGATCTTGTTCGCACCGCACATCAAAATTTAGAGGTGTTGTGTACTGAATCCGGCTGAACTTTTACCTTTCCCACAAGATAATGCTTGCAGTGACAAAGAGTCACATGACTGCCTCTACACCACAGAGCAAGAGACTAAAGGCAGAATCGATTTGAAAGATACTCCTTTGAATAACCCACAAGGGGAGCTCTTTTGTGATGGCTCCTGTTTCAAACTACCGGATGGTACATCCACGGCTACTTATGCAATCACCACATTAAGCACGATTGTGGAAATCAAGAGAATCATGCATAACTATGCGCAGGCCGCAGAGATTATAGCATTGACTCGAGCTTGTGAACTTTCTGAAGGGCTTAGAGTAAATATATATATACTTATAGTCAGTATGCTTTTGGGGTGGTTCACAACTTCGCTAGACTTTGGGCAGAATGACGTTTCTTGACCTCACATGGAACAAAGATCCAAGATGGATCCTTGATAGTACAGTTACTTTCAGCGCTTGCACTCCACACTCAGTTAGCAATCATGAAATGCGCAACGCATCAGAAAATCATAAATGTTGTAGGAAAAGGGAATGCTTTCGCTGCCCAGATAGCCAAACAGACTGCCACTGATCTCTATTCAGAAATGTACACTTCAGGGGAAGCCACAAATGTTTGTACTATGGATGAGGGTATCGAATATATAAAGAATATCCAAGCCGATGCCAAATTAGAAGAATCTAAACAATGGGCTGAGGGTTTGGCAAGGTTGGATGATGACATGTGTTGGGTGTATAAGTTAGAAGGAAAATGGTTGCTGCCAGATGCGTCCATTATAATGATGGTCGCAATGGCCCATGGGCCCACCCACATATGTGCAAGGAAGGTTTCCAAAATGTTACAAAATATCTGAGTGAATGATAAAATCTCAAACAGCCGAACGTTTTGTTCAGAATTGCATGATCTGTCTACAGTATAATATGGGAAAGGGCACATCGACACCTAGGGTTAGTTTTGGTCCAACTTCTGTCCCCTTTAAAGTTATCCACTTTGACTTCATTGAAATGGAGCTTTGCAATAACTTTAAATATGTCTTAGTTGTTATCTGCGCCTTTAGTAAATGGGTTGAAGCCTTTCCTGTTAAAGATGCCACAGCAATGACAACAGTGAAAACCATGCTGAAGGAATATTTTGGTTTGGTTTGCCAAGGGTCATCTGGTCGGACAATGGTCCACATTTTATCGCTGCTGTAATTCTGCAGATGTGTGCGGGATTACAGATCGATAAACGGTTCCATTCGGCTAGACATGCTCAAAGTGCTGGATTGGTAGAAAGACACAACGGAATCATAAAGAACACGCTCGCTAAGACATGTGCCGGGACCAAACTGAAATGGCCAGCTGCCTTACGGATCATGTGACTATCAATGAGAACAACCACACAGACTAGGACTGGGCTCTCCCCTTTTGAGGTGGTTATGGGTAGGCCAGCTAATATTTGGAATTTGCCTAAGCCAAAGGCCTTGCGGGACATTGAACATGTACTCCTTTCCGATTACTCTGACCGCTTAACTAAAAATCTGTATTTGATTTATCAACAGGTGCGAGAAGCCCTGTTAAATACGAGGAGCCAGGTCACAGTATCTGACCTGGTAGCTGGGTGCTTGTAAAAGCATTCAAAAGAGCATCTCGTCTCGCACCATGTTAGAGGGGCCCTCATCAGGTCCTACTGGCCACACAGACCGCTGTACGAGTGACTGGACGGAAGCACTGGATTCACGCGTCGCATGTCAAGAGGATTCCCTTCCCATTGCCACACGATACAGAAGATACAGAAACTCCTATCTGTTCTGCTTCCAGCAATCATTCAGCATTGCGCAGCATCGAGAGTGCTTCAGAGATTTTCCCTGAGCCCGTGGGTCCTGGGGAAACAGCCACTTCATCTCCACACTCTCCTACAGATCCTTTTTCACCACTGTTAGGTTCTATTGCGAATCCACCACTTCCATCAGAAAGTAACGACACGTTGTTCGCAGATCACAACGTATCAGGAGTCGCAAGGTACGATCTGCGTCCACGAAGCTAGACTTACTGCACGGTTCGGCTGTGCCAACGGAAAAATCATCATAGGGCTTGTCTTTTGTCCCTGTTCTTTTGCATTGAAGGAAATCTGTTGGCTAGGGATAGGGAAGGACTAAGAAAATGCGCAATCAGGATATCGCCAGCAAATAAACTCTGGAGTATTTCGTTTGAAGAAACAATACCTGCAATCGCGCTCACTCGTACGGAAAAAATAAGTGACTGTGTGACCAATCGAAAAAATGGACAATCAAATGCAGGGTCTTTTAAAATGTATTGTTGCCTTGTAATTATGTTAACCGGCTTCACAATACCAATTGCCTTGGGATTTTGGTATTTGGAAGAAGTACATCCGCTTGAAACTCTTTTGCCTACTGTTTCTACACCTTTCGTGCATCTGCATACTCTATCTTCTAGAGATTCTCAGCAGAGGCAGAGTTACCACAATAACACTTTACTACTCATAATGAATGCCACACATGCCATTTTTAACAAGTCTAATTGTTGGGTCTGCTCTCATTTGCCACAACATGGAGATAAGGGGTTGGGCTGGTATATTCATCCTTTGCCTTTGACTACTGCATGTTATGCTTCTTTAAGGGCACTATTCTTTGGCCGATGGAATGATAGCATCTCGGGGAACTTCGATGGAACAAATTTGAATGATTTTGAGAAACACGTTTTAACGCCCCTGGGATGCTCACTTTTCGCAAATAGGAGCAAGCTTAATGTTGCTTCCATTAGGCCTTCTGATAGACTGTCCTGACCTTTTCAATCTCTGATCTCTTTCAAGATGGCTCCTATAGGCAACAGGGATGCCACGCCACCTTCCTACACTGTTAACCACAGCCCCGATTCAGTTTCTTTCTGCATATAGAGGAATGTACCCAGTCAATGGGCGATTTCAAGGGCTGCACCAATGTTGCGAACTTGACCAGTGAGGACAGACCTTTATATGTAGGCGAACCGGTTTAATTAGTTTGCGGTAATGAAGCTTTCCCATGGCTACCTAGGGATTGGCAGGGAACCTGTTATTTAGGAATTCTGTTACCAGGGATATTCATAGCCAGCACCATAGAAATCTCTAAGGCTCGTCCAAGGCGGGATGAGAATGGCGATACTTTATCACAAGTTCTGGGTGACGTAGCAAAATCTTTTGTACATTTTTGGGGACAAATATTGAATTCTGAGGATATCAGAACACTAGCGTGAGTACTGGAGAAGGACCATTAACTGGACCACTGACATACTCTATAACATGACTTTTGAACAGAAAGCGATAAGGTTAGTGGCCCTACAGAACTGGATGGCATTAGACGTCATCCTGGCTGAGCGTGGTGGAGTATGTAAATTAGTGGGGTCCGCTTGTTGCGTTTTCGTGCCAGATTCCTTCCCAACCATCTTTAAGGCTATACAAAATCTGCACGTCCTTAGTTCAGAAGTGCACGTTCCCGAAGGAAACTAGGATTTTAGCGCTTGGTTTGGGACTTCTTACGATCTTGGGGATGGAAGCTACTTTCAATCTTGCTGATTATTTTGGGTATTTTGTTGTTCTGCTGTTGTTGTATACAATGTCTTCCTGTCATATGTTCAGTGTTAGGAGGATGTTGTGCACAGACGATGGGAACATTAGGACAAACGGTACGCGCACCAGAAAGAATGACTAATGAATTTGTGTTGAAAGAAATTTCTGTTACAGACCTTATGGCGATCGATATCTCTGATGATTGTGATTCAGGGTGTATGGACATTGAGACGTGGAGTTACTCGTAAAGTGACTAAAAGTAGTTTAGTGCTTGGCTTAGGCCAAGAGGAGGGTTCGTTAAACGGGAAATCATAGTGTGCCTCCTTCTAATATATATTGGCCTAAGCCTAGTCGCTCTACGAAGAAAACCGCGTTGCAAGGTTCCGATTTTGGATCGACTTCGCCGCCATTTTAGGATCATCCGCCATTTTGATTTCTGTTCATATGTAATTCTGTCTTCTAAAATGGTGGACTGTGTTTCCAACTTGAAACCGAGCCTTCCCGACCTTTGTCCCTAGTTAATGGTTAGACTGTCCGCGGGCCGAATGTTTAGACTGGGTAATGAGACCTTGTCCCGTACATGACTTGTGGTGTTAGGATTGTCTGCACCAACAAGCCACATCCACGAACATACATCGAGGACAATGTAATGCAAATGTCGAGCGTGGACACTGGCTGAACTGCATTGTGAAGGGAGATATGCTAAGGCTTACTGCTAAATCTGGGAATACACTTTGCCATTGGAACTTGTTTGAATGTAAACCAAATGTAATCTTTGTGCATATTGTTGTATGAGCCATAAGTGAACTCGGTACGAACTCTAGACCACAGATTATTAACTTGCAGAGGGACTGGACATTATTATTAAATTGTATAAATAGCGAATGTCCAGATGTCCAGTACCTCTCACTCCTCACTCTGAAGGGCTGGTACTCATTGCGATGTACTGAGGGCCAGATAGCTATCTGATTTTGTTTCTTTGTAACTGTGCAGAAGAATAAAGATCTGTGAATCTTTATAAGCCCTTGTTTGATGTATTTCCTTTTGTGGTACTCAGCCTCGATATTTCCTTTTGCTTTTACAACTGCATCTGTGATATCACTCATTCCCTCTCTCACTGCACTCTCATTCTCTCTCACTGTGCACTGTTACTCCCTCTATCTTCACCGCTTGTCCCCTCACCCTTACTCTCTCTCTCTCATCCAGGCAGCATTGATGATATCCCCTCTTGCACCCTCATCCCATCTGCTCTAAACCGTACCTTTGCTTGCAGCCTTTACTTTTTTTATCATTCTTTCTCTCAACCCTCGATATTTCTCCTATTCTCCAACACTCACCCTTTCTCCCTCATATTTAATCTTGCTGATCATCAATGGCACCCTCTCTCAATGGCTTCCTCCCTTTCTCTATTCCCCTTCACACACCTGCCTCCCTTCTTGCTTTCTTCCTTGAAACTTTGTGATTTCCTCCTTCCACACTCGTGCCCTTTGAGAAACCTAAAGGTATTCTCCTACCTACTCCCCCGGGATCTTCCATTCAGGTGGTCAGGGAAGGGCCATCCCTTTTGGTTTCTGACACTGGAGCGGACAAGCGAGGGAGGATTACCTGAGTGGAGAGTCTCTGGGATTGGGAGGAGAATACCAGAAGGCAAGACATGGTATTCTCCCATTCCCAGTTATCCATCGACCCACTCTCCCTCAGCCTTTATGAGATATTTTCAGTCTTGTCCCTTTTCCCCCTCCCCATCTCCAACATATACTGGGACGAGGAAGAGGCGACCAAGAGTTAGAAAGATCACCTATGGGAAAAGTACTGTGAAGAGGAAGATGAAAGAAGAGGCCTGCTACACTCCACCACTAGTATGTCCCTTTAATGAGGTCATGCAGAGTCAGGCACTTGACACTAACTATGCACATCTGATTTCAATTGAATACCAACTAATGTATAAAATGTGGAGTTCTGCCAGGGAAAATAAGCGAGCTGTGGGTGGTGAATGAACCATGAGAGCTGAACTACAGGAGGCTGCAGCTGGAGGAGCGCAAAATATCCAGAGGAGAACAAGATGCAGAGATGCTGACCGGGTGTGTCAGAGGGGTTGCATTGTGGCGAGGGAGCCGTGTCTCCTGGGATCTGGATTGGGCCTTGCTGCATCCTGTTGCTCGTGTCCAGGCAATTGCTTGTTCCCCATGGAGGAGTGTAGGTCCCAGGCATGTCTGAGGGGCAGGTGGTGAGACCCTGACCTCGACACTGAAGCTAACGAGCATTCCTGCCAGCTCTGCTCTACTCAGTGAGTTTCGATGACTGTAAGAAACCCGGAACACGTGTGTGAGGCTGGAGCGGGTGTGTTTATTAAAGCAAGGAGTGTGCAAGCAGCACAACAGTGAGAGAAAGAAACAGAGGTGCACGAGTGGCATGAAAGGAAAGAAGGAGAAAAGAAAGCCAGAGTGACATTTTTAAACGTGCGAGCGGCACGTGAGGGAAAAGGGAAAAAGAGGAAAGAATGCGAGCGGCACGAGTAAAGAAAGAAAGTAACAGTGTGCAAACAGCACGGGAAGAAGGCAAGAAGCAAGAAAAGAAGAGTGCAAGTGGCACAGAAAGGCAGAATGTGCCAGAAAAATGGGGGAAAGACAAGTCCCATGTAAAGCAGGATAAAGAATATAAGGAGAGGGTGCTGTGTATTAGAGTGGTCACGCATGGGGAGGAGTAAAGCCCTGCATTCTCGAAAGTCTCTGATATTGCCCCAATGTTAAAAGGGCGGAGGTGAACAGCGCTACTTGAGAGAAGGTGAAAAAGGGGGAGCTACACTGAAGGTGAAGTGGGAGCAAAATCCCCAAAGTGAAAGAAAGGCTGTTCAAAACCAAAAGGAAGGAACTGTACTTTGAGAGCTGCATCCTAACAAGTTGAACCTTTGGGTTTTACGACCTTTTTTGTTTTGTGAACCTTGGTGTGAACCTTTTGAGAACAGAGGGGCCTAGGCTTGGCCAAGGGAACGCTGAGGGGCCTGAAAGGAACTGTCAATCGTTTTGAAATCAGAGGGGCCTAAGCTTGGGGAAGGGAACCCTGAGAGGCCCATAGGAATTGTGAACTTTAAGAAGCTTGAGACAGGTCGTTCAAGCGAACCTAGGAACTTTATGAACTGCTTTTATTTGTTGCAAGAGCCTTGCCTGGAATAGTTCAGGGCATTTCTTTTTAGCTGAACTGTTTTGAACTGGCAGAACTAAACCTGAGAATAAGGCCATCTGAATCCAGTCTTATTTTATATTCCTTTTCGAACCACCATTTTTCTTTTACGAACACCCAGCACAACATTTGTTGCAAGAGTGAGGGCACGCATAGGTTTGACACAGGCAAACTTTATTTATTTATTTATTTACATTTGTTAAGCGCACTTGCAGCCCATAAGGCATCGAGGCGCTGTTACAGAGAATACGCAGGTTTAAGATTACAGCCATGTGCTTTGTTTTGTGACTTACAAACCTCGACTTGCCTTAGAAACATGAGTTGAGGGAACGACCCCACTAGAGTTAGAGCAGGTTTGGCATTCCACCAACCCTACTACTTTTAAGAATAAAGGTTTTCAGACTGTTATCCTTTGTGGCTGTGTCTCTCTTGATACCATGCCTGCCTCACATGCCCATAAAGGCAAAATGCAAAGAACAGCAGTCAACGTTGAAACTACTGACTTTGCCAACGTTTGTTTCTCGAGACGTGACGTGCAAATGCCACTGCTCATGGAGATATGTGTGTAGGAAGTGTGTGTGCAAAGCGGAGGGCAAGTACACAACACAACCTATGTTGATAGCCAGTTGTATAGGCGCAGCAAGTGCCTGATCTCTTGCATATGTACGTTTTTGGTAGCACAATACTTACATGTGCCTATTTATGCCAAGGTGCAATCGAAAATGTTCCATAATGAAACAGTTATTAAAACGGAACATAAAGTATGTATGTACAAAAGGAAATCACCATTGTCTTATTTATTCTGTCCGTCCCATGTCCATTTTCAGATATCCTCTTCCTCAGCGTGTCCTTTGCCCACAATCCCTCACCATTTAAGTTCAATAAAGTTTCCAAAAGCTTTGGTAATATTGATCACCTGATAAGAGTTATGTCTGGCTTCTTTTCTTCTTTTATTGCATAATTCTGTAGGACATCCGATGTGTGGCAGACCTGTCAAACTGAACAGCTAACAGAAAGTCCATCATTTTCTGATTGCTCATCTCCCCAGATTGTCTCATTAATTTTAAATGAATTTTCCTTTTCACACTTATGTACTAGGACAAATCAGTCAACCATATACTTATATGGGGATTTGTTATGCTTACTGACAACCACTACGAGGAACTCATTGGACACGTAGTGGTTATACAAACAGTAAAGGCTTAATGTACCCTACCATAGTTCCCATCACACCTGGGCATAGCTCCTCACAGACAAAGGAAAGTGAAGCGTCCTTAAGCTACAAGTGGTTCTCTGTTTGGTAGCTTGGCTGAGCGCAAGGCTTAAAGTTCATGGTGATTAAGGCTATAGTACACAGCAAAGCTCCAATGAAATCAGCTGAATATAGAATGTAAATCCCAGATAAAGGATACCCTCAAAATAATCACATTTTATAGAAGATTGTTACGCTCACCTGGCTCCCACAGGGGCGTCGGTCGGATCCGGAAGGCTGTGGTCTCCATCAACGTGATGCGCAGTGCAGAGATGACTGACTGGACTGGCCCTCCTAATCTTGTCTGCTTGACCCGTAGAAGTATTCTCCTGCAAGTGGAGAGATGGATTTAGCCACCTGTGGATTCAAGTGATGGCACCCCCCCACAGTCCTCCCCACTAATCACCTCCGAAGTGCCCTCTCAGCAATCTCACCTTATACTCTTGAAAGATGAGCTCTCCATCCTGCATGGATTGCAGGAGCGCGTTGATGCCAGTTACTTCACTGGTTTGAAGGCGTGGGAGAGTTCCTGAGAGTATTGACTCTGAGGTTCCTGGCGAGGACCAGTAAGTATCAAGTTCATAGAGTTCAATATGTCCGATGTTCACTCTTGTTCCCACCTTCCTTCCTTGTCTTGCAGCTGAGTTTGTAAGAAGATGCTCTTGTGGTAGCTGGTGGTGCTCAGGTAAGAGTCTGTATTACCCGACGCTGTCTGGTAAATGTTGCACGAGTTTAACGTGTTGTTTTCTCTCTATTTGCAGGTGCGGCACATGAAGATGTGGAGAGTTATAGAATAATGCCTCCGGTGGTAAATCAGGTAAGTCTATGGTGATAAGAGTTATATTTGTTGGTTTTCTCGGCTCACCTTGTTGTTTTCTTTTGTCCCCCAGGAGCCGGAGTTCGGCGAAAAAATTATGGAGGCAGCGCCGAATCGAAAGATGCTGCAAGGACTGGTGAGTATGGCACGGCGCTGCAGCTGGAGATGCGACGCGTACTGAAATGATGTTGTTTCCAGGTCCGGAGGTGAGATGGATCCGGAATCAGGTGAGGAATTCAAAAATAGTTAGTTTTCTAACCTTGTCCTTTTCTTTCCTCTTTGTTTTAGGAACTCCAGATTCGAGATGGGCGTGGCAGAAGACTGGATGCTGACTGCAGGCACGGTGAGCATTACGCTGCTGGATGCAGAATAACGCGAAGCGTGTGCTGCTGTTCGGGCGTGATTTAAATAGCCTCTAAAGTAGTTCCAGGTAAGAAGTTCCCCAGAACCACGCCCGAGTAAAAAATAGTCCCTGTAATAAAATAGTCCCACCCAGGCCTCACGTTGACTTGGACTCACTTGCAGCATGGTCTGCATCAGGTAAGTAAAGTCTATGAGCCTGGCGCCTATGGCGCCAGGACTGATTTCTATGATGAGCCCGGTGCCTAAGGCGCCAGGACTGAATCCAAACAGCCCCCCAGCCAGAGCTGTTGGGGTTTTAATAAGAATCTGGAAGCCTGCTCCCGGAGCTGATGGGCTTGGTCCTGATGCCCCGGGGTAGGCATCATGACAAGATTCTATTTAGGGTGAAGTCAACGAGAACTACCTCAAGTCCCAAGAGGAATTTAGGGATACACCGTAACAATGAAAATGTAATCTAGGCATCCATTCTAGTCAGTTTGCAGGGAAAGAAAATCTGGCAAATCTACATAGATCTTCATCTGATCATCACACTCTGACTGAGCCTGGCTGAGTGGAGAGCTAGTTGGGTTTGGGCCAACGGACCAAAGATACCTTTGAACTTGTTGGTCTTGATCAAATTCTTCTGAGTGAGAGCTGGCAAGGAGCCTCCAAAGAATGTTCTATGTCCACAGAAGTGCTTGGCAGATGCTTCCCATTGAAACATTTTTTGGAAACACTGATGTTTCTTTAAGAACTGGGGTTGAGGGCATTGGTAGAACTAGCCTTCCTGGGCCAGCCCAGCATTTCCACCGGGTTGCTTTCTTTGGGTGTTCAATTTCCTCTGAGCAAGAGCTGGTGCAGAGGGTACCCAAAGAAGATGCAACTTTCTCTATAAACAATTCTACTTCGAATCTTATACTCATGAGTACATATTCTTGCTTTACAATGTAAATCCTAGGCTTGCGCTACTGGCTTGTCACATTTGGAATATTCAAATGTTTTTTGTGAAGATTTTGTCCAAGTGCTATATGGCGAACATATAGAGAAATACTGCTATACTGAATTTCTAATGTGTCCTGATTGTTACATTTTTAGTATGAAGACGGACATTGTTACAAAATGAAAAAGTAATATAAAGTAACACATTATGGTGTCTGTTAGGATTAGAGGAGAAGGGGGCAGTAATTAATATAAAGAACAGAAAGTTATAAAGAAAGATCAGGTTGGGTGGTTAGGTTAGTTGCTAAAATAAGGGCATGGGGTAGAAAGGGAAAACATAGGAAAGAACGTCTACAAAAATAAGAATCTGGCATGGCGGACATCACCATTCAAAAATACGGCAAGCAAAAAAGAGAAATAAATGGCGATCAGAAATTGTTCAAAAAGTTCTCTTTGATCATATGTATTAAATACAGTGGCTTTAAAGTCATCACTAATAGCACCATGGCTGCCTCCAAACTCGGGTCCGGGTCCGTGGTGTCGGAATGGGGACTTACCGGGACATTCCGACCTATGCCGACCCAGTAAGTCCCCATTTCCAAAACCATTCCCCATTCCCATTTGAGCCACCATAGGGCTCAATGGGAATGAGGAAGGAGCTAATAACGGGACCGCAAATTGCGGCCCGTTATTTGCTTCATGGTGCCTTAACGGGTCCCGCTAAGGGACCTCGTAATCGGGCGGTAGGGGGTTAACGGCACCGGCATCCTTACCAGTGCCGTTAACCCCCTACAGACAGGGTCGGAATGAGCCCCTCTGACTTTGGAAAAACAACGTTTTGAAAACACAATAGTCATCATAGCAACATGCAATATATGATCCCTTTCTGGTTTTGCTGTATATGGCGGCATTTTCACCACATTTAGCAATAACATTGCTAACAGAAAAGAGAGAAGACACAAGGGGGTGTTAAGAAGCAGTGTATTTGGTTAGCATGTCATCTGTCAAGGCTTGTGGAATGTATTGGCACATTACAATTTGTTATTATTTTTAGGGACTCAGGCCATAACAGCCAATTATGGGTGCAGGTTCTTCTTATGCATACATGCTTTGGGGAGAGTTGGGGAGAGTTGATGTTTCCGAAACCCTCATCAATTAAATTGAAGAAGGGGTGTGTGATGCTGGAAATGCCTTATGGAGGGACAGAGACTCCTGTCCTTGTCCTACCACTTCTCTGGGTGTGTTTTCTCTATGTTGTCTGCCACTGAGGTCCCCCCTGGACCTCTGGCAGTGCAGCTCTTTATTCATATCTTTTGGTGAACATCACCCATGGGATACCCTTATGGCACCCATGGCTGTGGGTACACCCTTGTACTTCTTATGTGTGTTTTGGGCATCTGTGTGTTGCCCACAGAGCAGGGTATGGGCTGGTGCCAGCTACATGCTGACTTGGCAGTGGCTCTCAGTGCTCTCATTTTTTCCTGTTAGGAGGCAAGATGGCCCCTGTGGCCTCTTGGTTTCCTTTGCCTTTTACCTTGTTTTCCAAAATCCTGCGAAACCCTGACTCTGTCCATTCCCCTTTAACTGGCTGCTGCGTGGAAATGCCATGTATGGCTCTGGGGCTGCCTCATGTCAGACTGACTAGTGCCTTTCCAAGTGTTGTGTGTTGTGGGTACACCCTAGGGGTGGGACCTATGTGACAAGAGTCCGAAGGGAACTCACATTCTCTGTTGTGGGTGTCTGATTTCTGTGTGTGTGACACAATCAATGAGACAGACCTGCCTGAAACTGACATGCCTGCAGTGTAGTGTGCTGAAATGCTGGGTACTTGCCCCAATACACATCTTTTGGTATGGGAGTGGAGTGAATGGCCTGAATACCTGTGGTTCTGATTGGCTGCCTGCCTGCAGCAATGCCCTACTGTGTGATTGGCTGACTGAGCCTGGATCATCCAGAGTGAATGAGGGACAGATGTGTATATCTGGGGTCCGCTCACTTACAAATTTGTTCAGTAACTGAAGTCAAAACTTAGCAAGAAAAAGCTGCTCCTTGAAGCCCAGCTGGAAATCTGTGTCACGACCCATGCCCCTGACCCCCTCAGGTATGACAGCCCCCTGGCAGCAGTGGGGCTAAAGCCGTTCACACTGGCCCCAAGGGCCTTAAAACTTTATCAGAAACATACATGGAGTCAGTGAGTCCTGGCGCCTTTGGTGCCAGGCTCATTATCAGGAATAAAGTAATACCAGTTTTGGACCGTAATCCAACATGGAGGCCTATTACACAGCTCAGTTCTTTAGAACCAAGCCATGCGGTCCAGTATTTTGGGTGTGGCTGGGCCTGGAACTACTTGGCCTGGAACTACTTTACCTGGGCTATTTAAACCACACCCAAACAGCAGAACACGCTTCGCGTTATTCTGCACTTCTGCAGCGTAACGCTCACTGCATCCAGCTCCTGCTCATCTGCTTCTCCGGCTGCCCGATCCTGAAGCCCTAGTTCCTGATTCCATTATTAACCTGGAAGAACAAGAACAGCATTAGCGAGCAAGAACACTTACCTGTGAAGTAACCGGCCTTGAATCCATCCTGCGCTTCGCTTACCTCGCCCATGTCTGGAGTTCGCCGCAACCTGCAAGAGTAAAGAAATAAGGACAGCATTAATAAGAATTCTTACCCGGGCAATCAGTGAGTCCTGGCAGCACCCTGCGCTTCTCTTACCTCACCCATCTCCGGGTTCCACCGCAACCTGCAAGGGAGAAGGAACAAGGTCTGCATTAACAAAGCACTTACCTGGGCAAGAAGCGCTTCGATCGCTCATCACTCCGGAACATCACTGCAACCTGTACAAAGAAGAGAAGAGAACACAGGTTAGTAATTAACACCAATAAACAGGGTAGGCAGTGAAAAAGTCGAAAACATTATGTCAAAAGACATAATGTTGAAAAAGAAATGTCGAAAAAAAAATGTTTGAATGTTTTATTTTTCTATTTACATGTTTTTCTTGGATTCCGCGAGTTAAAAAGAGGGGTAAAACAAAAAAAAAATTGAAAAAAGAGGTTTTGGGGGGGAACCCCCCCATTTTGAACAAAAAGTCATTAAAAATAGACATTAGAATTTTTTTTCGAATTTTTTTTTCGACGTTATGACTTTCGACATAATGTCATTCGAATTTATCACTATAAACCAATAAACAGCGCAGCGTTCCGTGCATCAATAACTCACCATGGTCTTCGCCAGCAGCGCAGCATCTCCGAGATCGCAACCATCCCTGTGAAAACAAAAGAGACATTGTTAGGGAACAGCGTAGCGGAGCAAGAAGCTGAGAAGACAGAGAAAACGGAGGGAAAGAAAGAGACAGAATAAAGACGGAAAAGACATTATAACTCACCTGGAAGACAGCAAGCAGAGTCGGCGTCACAGCCGGTCTGGACCCGACATAAGGGCACACGGACCAGTGAAGCAACTAGGTCCACGGAACGCCCACACCAACCACGCGCCCCTGCACAGAGACGCAGGACGGAGAGTTCAACGCACAAAAACCTAAGGTGAGCAATAACCCCAAGGGAGGGGATTTGGACCAGACGGAGGTGGGAGTCCACCTATCATACAACCAGTATCTTAACCCTCAATTCTCCTGTTATAGGCGCATTCCAATGCCTGGCACATAACCAAGCAGAGAGGGGTCCGGGATAGCACTTAGACCTCCATCCAGTATTGTGTGGTGCCCACGTGGATACCAGGTGAGCGTAACAGTCTGATGCTGCATTTCAGCAACAATCCGAAAGCTGATGTTTCTCTCAAGGGCTCCTCCAGAGAGGACCTGCAAAGGAGACCTCTCCCCGAGCTATGAGGGACCATGCTGCAAAGATGCTACTCTTGATCAAAGTATCCTAGAAGCCAGTCCTGTGTGCCTGCCATCCAAAGAAGGGGTCTTCGAATTCCAGAAGAGGAGTGCCAGACATCTTGAGCCCGAGAAGTCCATCGGTGCAACCCAGGGTTCGGAGGTGCGTTCCGTGACTTCTGGAAGTCGTTGCTGTCTACTGCCCAGAAGAGAAGTACCCTGGCATAGTGCTGTTTGGCACCTGGAGCTGAAAAAGTTCCAAACTGCCTAAAAACATTTGAAAGGACATCCTTGCAGTCACCACTAACCACTTTTTCCAGTCAGAGAAAGCCCACAGTTGTTGGGTGCCGTGGAGGCTCTGCCAGTGGGTTTCCTGCCACCAGGAGCTATTGAAGTGATCACAAGGGTCCAGACTTGGTGAGGGTCCGAGGTCCACTCCAGTGGTCAAACCCAGGTTGCCAGAAGCCGCCCAGAAGTCTGTGTTGTGGCTGCAGCACCTAAGTACCAAAAGTTGGAAAATCACGATATTCCGAAACCCGACACCAAAAGTGACCTGTGCACCTGTCGCTGCTAGAAGTCATTGAATCGTCCAAGAGGTCTTATCTTCATCCACCAAACCTTTACGGAGACCACAGTGAGTTTCTTATTCACAGGACTTCTACAGTCGGAGAAATCGTTCACCAAAGGAGAGCACCGCAAAGAGCCAAACTGATGCCATTCCGAAAAACGTTGGCTCCTTTTTGTACCTGAACTTAGCATCTCAGTGGCTCATTCTTCCAAAGGGGGTCCATCCTTGGAGGGAATCGTTAAGTAAAGCTGAGAAACTCTGCCACTTAGCTTGGCATGGCACCAAAGGTACTGTGACGAGGAAGAGTATCTTCTAGCCTTACAAGTCATCTACGGGTCCCAGATTTGGCTTGGATCCTGTTCTCCTGTGGCCTCTCAGGTACTTTGGGGGTGGAAGAACCTTTTAAAAGTAAGCACAAGGTTATTGAACAAGATTGGACTGGGCTGTAATAAACAACATAAATTACTCCCTAACGTTTCTATTACAAGTTGCCCAGGTGGGGGGATCCTCACTCAGAATTACTTGTCTAAAGAAAGCATTCTGCCATTGTTCACAACTATCCTGCTTTCTATCCTGTTCTATGCTGGTTACGACTTATTTACAAATTCACCTGCCATTTAAAACTGTCTGCAGTAAGTGAAGTTCTTACTGAATTTAAGTAGTGCTTGGTACAACATGGAGTGTATATATTTACCATTCTCTGAATAAGTATTCCATGTATAAAGTGTTATTATTTATATGTATATTTGGTATGGGTAGCAAACCTTATTTTATATAAAGAAGCTGTGTTATCCCCTAACATAGTGTGTGGACATTGCTTTGTGGAGGCTTTGGGGAAACACTGTACTTAAGAACCTGCCTGCATCACCGCCTGAAAGCTTAAGCCTGGCTGCTTGCCATGTTTTACCAAATTGAAAGCCTTGCTGGGGTTGTTCTGTGCCTTTACCCTACGATATAGGGGGTAGAAGTACAGATATCCCCCTCTAGTCTTTACAGAGGGGTTCAAGGCAGAGGCAGGCTCTGCTCCCTTCCCACTTCCAAGGCACATTTGGGGTGACTCTTGCTGAGGACCAAGGCCTACCATTCTGACTGAAAACCTCCCTAGGTTGGGAGATAAGAGACTGAAAGGACTCAACTTGTCCCAGAGCGCCTCTGCAGTGGATCTCACAAAATCTTGAGAACTAGAACTGCCTGAATTCCTGATTTCATCACATCAAACTGGTTGAACCACATTTGAGCTATCTTCAGTAAACTCGAAGCAAAGTGGCCAGCTGGTGCTGCTTTTGGCAGTCGCTCAAACTTAGGAAGCACTGCTGTTTTGCATCCGTAAAACCCGCTCGCTGCTGCATCACAAAAAGCAGAGCACATCACCTGTTCAGATTCAACAACCAGCTCACCGCTGTGGAAGACTTCAAACATTGCATTGGACAATCAGCATCGCAGCTTTCAACTGCCTGACCTCGCCTCGAACCACTGGAGCATTGTGTCACTTGTTGATCAAACCAGAGGTTATCAATCATCTGGAACTGACGCAACCTTTGAACCAACTCTGGTGAGCCCTCCAAACTTCATTGCTTGAGTGCTGCACTCAAACTGCACTGAGCACCAGCTTTTAACAGTCTCAATGCCAGCTCGCCGCTAGGAACAATACGACAAACCTGCTTTGTCCCGTATTGCAGCATCTCAAATCCTAGTCTGACAATGTTAAACCACCTAATATTTGAATTAGGTACTTTAAGTCCCTTTTGACCTTTTTCCTGCAAGACATATCCTTTTGAACTCTTTGTGGAATATCTTGCCTGTTTTTCTCCTCTGACAAAGTATCCAGAGTTCGTATACATGTCTGTTCTGTATCTTCTGTCTTCTTTGGATAGTGTTGTTGATAGTTAAGTGTACAATTGATTGGTGTAATTAAAGTATATATTTTTGAAAGAACCATGGTTGGATGTTCTTTTATTTTGGAAGTTGTGTACTATTGCAGTTTGGGTTGCTACTGGCTCACATTCACACCCCTTCTGACAGTATATCCTTCTTTCGGCTCATGTTACCACAAAAGGTGAAAGAGGTATATCTCTTAATTGTTTTATCTTTATGATTGGGATCACACTTGGCATGTGGAAGTGTGGAGGATGCGTAGGTGTTTAAGCCACAACTTATTCTTGTACTCATTTTATCACACCCATCTCATGGTATCTACCTATTAAGTCATACAAATATCCTTCACCTATCAAGGGTCACAATTAAGGATTGTGAAAGTGTCTAGCCAAGCAACAAATGTGTCAAATGTAAATCAACTAATTGTACTAAACTCGCATTTGATCTCTGTGAGCTGGACTTTACACTAAGGTTCAAGTAATGTTCTCCGTGTACATTGCCTGAATTTATCAACCATATAGATGACTGTTTCGCTGTCCCAGCCACTCCCATTGATGTTTTGCAGCCTCATTCATCCGTGAGCTCAACAGATGCTGATGTTCAACTGCATGCCCCTCCAAATGACTGTGAACGTTCCTTTTCTGGCAATTTACTACATGTAAATTTGCTTATCAATATTGAGCATAACTGACCTCTACGACATCTCCTTCCCATTTTTCAATGTGACAACAAGTTTGTCAACTCACATGTACAGTACGAAGTTTATAAACAAATTGCTTTTTATATCACTCATACATCAAACCGAAAGACAACATCTACCTCGGTATCCAGTTACATTTTTTAATGCACTTTTTCGAATGCCATTTTGTTGAAAAAAAGAATCCGAAAAAATCTGGTTCAGTTATAAAAAAAAGTGTCAATAAAAAAAACGGGTGTTTGGGGGAACCCCCCATTAAAAAAATAAAATAAAATAAAAAAACATTCGAATTTTTTTTCCAGCATTTTTCATTCGACATACTTATTGAAATCATTCTTTTCATTTTAAATAATTTCAGGATTAATTATAAGCCTTAAAAATAAACCCGTTGGTGTGAAATATGTGTGAAATATGTGATGGCAAGCAATAGCAAATGGATGCATAACACTATACGGCTTAATGAAGGGCTGAGGGTATTTTCGTTGTAGTAGTTGCTAAAAAAGGACAAGCGTAACATTTTCACATTTTATTCTTGGACTCTCCAGTTGGGGTACTTTATCCGTAGGGGTACCTACTATTTAACCAATTGAGCAACGGATCTAGCCCAGATGGCTGTGATTTAGAATAATGTAAAGTCACTCAACATCCTTTCCCTGTATCAAGTTTACTTGTATGTTTTCGATGTGTCCACCTTTAAGTTAAATAATAAACAATTGACTTGTTAACCATAAACACAGCTTCGACTGTTACCGGCTTCACCTCTTGCATACATTTACAGAGACCAATCATGAGCACTAGGAAATATTTTAAAATTCTCTCCATAATACAAATGGCCTCAGAATACCCATTTAAAAGGGTAAGCATACTTGGCTATTGTAACCTACAGGATGGACAAGTTATCTTCCTTCATGAGACACATCTAGATACACATAATATTACTAGACTGAAGATCAACTTGATTTATTTAAGGCTGGTCTCTCCAACCTGTGCTTGGAAGAGATGTGCTGCTATACGTGCTGCCTAATCAGAAAATGCATAACGGATTCAATTCACCCACAGCAAGGAAGGCAGAATAGCACAGGGCAATGTAGATATAGTAAGATCCAGATCAAACTGTATATCTATGTAAGGTCTCACCGCTGATGACAACACCTTGTAGGAAGCATGCACAATTATAGAGTCTTGATGATAGGAAATAAATTGAAAGTTGACCCTCTCTTTTGTTTATCTTTAGATTTACACTCTTCTGCCCAGGATCTCTATTCAAGGAGTTTTTTTTAAAACCCATTGGTCTATGTGATCCATAAAGAATTTTCAATCCTTCAAAAAATAGTTCATTTTCTTCACTTTCCCGCGCGTCTCCCACTCCAGACTAGGCAACAATTTTATCTTCAGAAGCCCAGCTCAACAGCTATGATGGCACCTAGGCGCATCTCAGACCTTATGGCCGTGGCACTAAACTCACATTGCCTAATACAACAAACACATGCCACCACTGGCGTATGAACACCAAAAATGCTCTTGCAAAATAAAATGCTAATATTTGAACAAAAGTACGGACTGACTGATTCTCCAATTGCTAAAATACTTTGCAAAAGACAGCTTTGCCTCCATAAATCTCTAGTGATTAACACTAATAGGAAGTTTTTGTCTGTGAAAATTGGTAATGCAACTAACGGCACTGAGAGTTTTTTAAATATACGTAATGGCCTGGTCATACTGAAATCACTTTCTTCACCATAACCCTCTCTTAGGGGCTGGCCGATGAATTATCTAAGTGCTTTCTGGATAAAATAAAGTTAATTAGATTCGGTTTCTGAGATTCAATCAGACAGGATTTCTTTATGTCATGTCCCTCAATGCCTAAAGCGCCTTTTACTGACTTCCTATTGTTGACCCTTGAGGACCTACATAACCTTCCCAGTTCAGCCTCCTGATATCCTTTGGAACTCCTCTTTAATGTGTCACTAGCCTCCAGCTGTTTTCTTAAAAGCTAGAAAAAAAGCAGTGATCAGCCCATTGTTAAAAAAAAAAAAGACCTTGGTCCATTAGACATTTTTGACCTATCTCTTTACTCTGCTTTCTTACTAAACAAATGGGAAGAGTAGTGTCTAAAAACATACATATTTTGGAGACAAATTGCTGGAATTAGACCAATGGGTTTCAGACTGAGTAGCAGCACTGAGTTTGTTGTCACCACTATGCTGTCTAGATTCCCAGAGCAATATATTGTGGGATCAGTGGGGCACTGGTCCTTTTAGACCTTCTCCTGGTTGATCACCAGATTCTGTTAGCACATTCTTTTGGTGTCAGTGAAATGGTCCCTACATAGATTACCTCTTTCCTGTACTCTCATACACAGATGGTCAATGTTGGGCTCTAATCATCAGCTCCCCATTTTGGCCTGTGGAGTACCACACGGCTCGTTGTTTGCCCCCTATTTTTTCCTTTCATCACACAACCATGTATCCCCTAATTCTAGTACTTTTTCAAGGGTACTAGAAAATAAAATCATTGAAAAATGCCTGTTAGCACATATTTTCTAATTTTCCCCCTTTCTAGAACAGCGTTCCATCTGATCCACTGTCTACATTAAACACCCTTCTGATTGTCCAATCATATTTCTCCCCGCAACAATCCCACTGTATCTTCCCAATGTGTTAGTTCTGTGCCTCACTATCCTTTTGCTGCTTCTTCCCATCCCTAGTGTTTGCTCTATTTTCCTTTTTTCTGCCTCTGGATAATAGGGTCTGGTTTCCTCGGTTGAAGGAGCAATGCTCCATTTTCTCAGACAAGATACTGCTGCCATAAAACCAATTTGGTGGTTATTAGCATAGCATAACATAGTATAACATAACACTACATTTGTATTGCACAACATTAACTAAGCTGACTAAAGAAATTAGTTTCTGCTTAATCAATTAGACGGATAACACGTGAATACTACACAAGTTATTGGCCAATTGAAATGCTTCTCACAACTTCAGGGATGGTTTAAAACTATACAAGGGGATGGATGGACAGGAAAATGAATAACAGGGCACAGGGAAATTTCTATCAATCTCCCCAATTACACGCAAGAGGAACTGGGCCGAGGAAATCCCTTGCACCAAAATATGAAGATCCAGCCATGGGACAACATTTTACTGTTTTACTAAAAATTCAGTGACAGGGATTGAAGCATGATCGATTCAGCATTTCCCACACTCTCTCTCATCTGTCTTGAGCTGTCATCCAGTTTTGGTAATCCATGATTTCACAAAATTAAGTTACATCCTGGAAAACATAATGGGACTTCGGATTGGTTATTAGTGTAAACTACATATACATTCTATAAGGTGTTAGAGTGGCAATTGGGTAAAACATTTCTGGTGGCTCCTCCTGTGACCACCCCTGAATGTTGCGAGTACAAATGTTACAGGTTAGTGTGCAGTGACTGGAGGATGCAACACAGTATAAGCTTAGCATGGAAACTGGATAGGGATTGGGCAAAGACGGTCTTCTCAGCCTTGGAGCTTTGGAAAGTTACCAGGCCAAGTGTGACTACTCAAGGTGGTGGGAATGGGCCCAAAGGTGCTGCATGTTCTCAAGAAGTTACCATCTCCGATCTCCTAGACAGAACATTCAGCTTTGAACCTGATATTGCTTGTATCATCTTGCATGCTGCTGGATGGCAACAGACACCCCAGTCTGGCTCCAATGAATAGGCTCTGTTGTTCCGTGTTTAGATCACATGTGTAGAGACCACAGGATTGATATATCGTGCATTAAATTATGAGCATTTTCAGCTTTTATTCTGTGCAGGTGTCTTATCCTTTCTGCTGACTTGTAACTTTCCTTCTCTCAGTGTCCTTGGCAAAGCTGTGCACAGTGGGTAAACTGGAAGCCTGGTCAGCGTCTCAGCGTGATCAGCCTGTCAGTTCATCTATGCATTTTCGAGTTCATTCTGCTCCCTCCATCCATTCCAATGTAATTGTAGCTTCCATCTTGATTTACATGGGGGCCCATGTTAGGTGCGTTTAAGCGTCTGCAAGCAGTTCGTATGTATTTGTGTGCGACTTTTGGTTTCTGCTCAGCGAAAGTGCATGTGTGTCATCTATCTAAGTGAGTCGTAAGCATGTTCTATCAGCAATCAATCTACAGTGTCTGCGTAACTTCATACAGGGATGCCTATGTGCTTCATGTCTTACACATCTATGTCAGAGTCTCAGTCGTGACGTCAACAGCTTCTTTGAGGTTATATTAAAGAATGTTTTCGGAGTGCCCGTGGTGAGAAGTAGCAGACTCAGGCATCAAGAGTAAACAAAAAACAAAAAGGGTTAGTACTGCTACTAATAGGCTAACCCAAGTGCTTCCTCGGAGGGAGGTTATATTGAGGAACCTTCCAACTTTGACTCAAGGAATATATCCCAAGGTTAGTTGCCCATTCAATTGTCAAGGAAGAAAAACCACACACACACAGAGGGGGCTGTTTCATAAAATAAGCTTAATTGTATTTAGGACAAAAAAACACCTGCATGTGAAAAACATTGCTGGACTGTAAAGGAAAACATAGATTGGTGTCTTTGGACAGAGGAACAGCATCATTTTTTTTCTAGTCTGAGGACTAGTGTGGTTAAAGAAGAAAGACACATTTACAACATAAGCTGAAAGAAAAACATATATAGTATATACACCTCTTAGTTATGCACCTAGAAATATTAAATTGTGTGTCCAGAATTCAAGTGTCTGGTGTGTTAAATTAAAGTAAGATTACATAATACATCATAAATTATTCAAGTGCCAAGAAAGTTCTAATGTTCAAACATCTAACTGATCCATTTTACAGAAAGAAATTTGCATGGAATCATTTTGATAATCATATGCCTTTGACGTTATAGTCAGTCAACCTGTTCCATTGTTTGCAGCTGCATCTCTTCAGCACTGTCATCTGGAAGGGTCTGAATGGTTGTCTGAGTGAGTAGCGTATTTCACACCTATGATACATCAAAGATGGGGAGGATGAGCACAGGAATGATGTACACCTTTCATTTCTTTGCTGCCAACATGAGAGCGGGATAGGCGCAACAAGGACCATGTTTAGGTCTCCCTCTTCAATCCCCCCTCTGGTTGATAAATTAACCCTACTTCCCTGACTGTTCTCCCTGTTCATGCGCGGCTTTGGGATCCATACTTTCACCACTCCTCCCAAGTGTCCGTGATATTTTACTTGTTCATCTAAGCTCCAGGTCATGTAACAGCAGTCTCCATCGGTTTTGCACCACACCCATCTTCCCCAATAGTTGCATGGATCTGGGGGAAATGAGAAATGGTTGGCGGGAGGGAACAGAGGACACTGCTTCAGGTGTGATTGCAATACATCAAAGGTCGGTGTCCCTCCGTCCGTTTTTTTGTCTCTACGTACAGTAATATTTTCATTCCTATTGACTTTTCGGTAGTCTTCTTGAATTGTGCTATAGCTACTCTACTAACACAGAAGGCTAATAATAGTAGTACTAAGGCAGTTGGGAGTACCTTCAGTCCGGTATCCATCCATGCTGGTATCCAGGAAAAGACGTATGTCAGCCAGTCTTCATCTTCTGCTATGGAGTTGGTTACTGCCTCCATCTTGGCATGTAGGTCTGATAATTGCATGATTGCCTCCGTAAGTGGCCCATTTTCTCCATCGTGGGAGGGCTTGTAGGTGCAGCAAGAAGGCCCGATCTTGGTGCACACGCTTCTTCTATAGTCGCAAGGAGATCTAGAACATATCTATTTTGTAGAGTCATCAGTCTGACAGTCTGACAGCTCTCAAATCTTCTTTGATAGCATAGAATGCCTTGACGGTCTAATTTATTGTGTGCAACAGTTCTCATCTGGTGATCTGGATCACGTTGGTCTGAACTCCTGAAACTACTGACG
The DNA here is from genome assembly GCF_040938575.1 of Ambystoma mexicanum. NCBI lineage: Eukaryota > Metazoa > Chordata > Amphibia > Caudata > Ambystomatidae > Ambystoma > Ambystoma mexicanum. The sequence continues at coordinate 301,394,694 of NC_090935.1, read as the reverse complement.
CAAAGAACATTTCAGTTTTGCTGACCAGCTTCTGCTGTGGTGGTATTGCGTCCAATGCATATTCCATCTTTCATAATACTTAGTTTCCTTTCTTTACTCTTGTAAGCTTCACAGGTTCTTCTTCCTTTGGTTTGTACTCATTTTGGAGAACCCATCTACTTGTATATCTTTTCGGGGTACTACTAATGCAGGTGTGTTCAGTTGCACTAGAGAGCATATTCCTCCCCAGTTTGGCGGTAGTTGCATGTATGCCTTGGACCCACAGGCCCAGTAGTGATCCATTAGCAGTATGGTACCAATCTTCGATAGTCTTTTGCACCCTTTGTTCTCTCCAACCTTCACAGGGCCATCATTCTGGAAACACAAGGAAGCATTCTCGAGCAGTGTAATTGGCATGGGACCTGGTTTATTCTCCACCCAATGAGAGCAGCTTAACGCTTGCTGGCCATTCCTGGAGGCAATCATAATTTTCCTTCTGGACCACTTCTACTTGAACTGTCAAAAGTTAATGTGCTTTGCTTCATACCATCCCTTCTTTCCATCCTTCTCCTATGAATATCTGTCCGTACACCAGCAGCTTAGATCTCTCCCAGCATCCTGGCAACCCTCCTATCTCATTTTTCCCTGTCTTCTGGCATTGTAACTCCTTTTGTGTCACTATTCTGGCTTCTCCTTTGTTTGGCCCATCTGGAATTTACTCTTTTGTCTTGTCTGTGCTCCAATGGTCATCTATCATTAGTTGAATCTTGATATAGTTATCTTCATATGGGAATGTCTTCTGCGACATCCATCTTAGAGTGGCCCATCTTCCTTGAAGTCGGCTTCTTGTTATGCAGAGCGATAGGTGCATAAGGAATTGTGCTCTGGCAGATTTCTGTAGCTATATGTTCTAGAGGCGCTCATGGCGTAGGGGATGGGAGAACACACATAGCAGCTCTCCTCCGTTGTCTCTCTTCCCACCTTGGTCATATGTTGATTCCACACATTGTTGGACACGTGGGACGAACCAGCTAGATATGCATTTATGTGTTCAAAATCTATGTCTGTGCTTTGCCTGACTCTTTTTACTACTCAGGCAGCGCTGGTTCCTCTCCCAGATATGGCTTCAGTGATAGAAGGAATAGGCGTTGTGTTAACATGCACTTCAGCGTGTGCATGAGACAGTACAAACTTTTGTAATGCAAAGAGGATAAAAAGATAGAGTCAGCAGAATGCATACAATATCAACACAATTATTCTCGCAACAGATTCCATGTCTTGTAAGGCTGTCTGTCCCCTGTCTTGTCCATAGAGTCCACAAAACCACTTGAAAAAAACCAGATCCGGACATTGAGTAAAGTAACAACAGGTGTGTCCCCTCTTGCCAATGCTGGATAGGTATGGGCTACGTAGAGGAGGAAAGCATGAAAGAGCACCTTAGGCAGTATCATTTCTACGGAGAATGCTGTAAGTTTGTAAAAGTGCTCTTTAGTGGTTGTGCAGGTATAAAATCATTCATCATATCAGTCGAAACATTCATGAGGATTACCTAGTGTAAGGAAAATAAAGTTTTTATTATTGTTAGGGAGAATTCTCAGAAATGTGCTAATTCCCTTCTACCCTAGAGACCCCCAGCTCTTTTGCTGGACTTTAGGACTTTTAATTTTTATCCTGAAGAGAGTGAGACCTTTTTCACACTCTGTCATGAATTCTTATTTAATTTGAACACTGTGTTTCTTCTGGTTTTGGAGTCTGACAAACTCCATAGGCATCATCTTTTTACATTAAATCATTTGGATTTATGCCAAGGTTCAAATACCTTCTCTTGGATAACTACTGTTTCCAAGAATAGTGAAGTGAAATTGACTCTAGTTACATTTTCTCTTTGTAGACTGAGCACACACTATCTTACATAGAGTGTTGGAGGGGTTACTTAGTATGCCCTTTGTCTACTTTCTCAGGTAAAATTTTACGTTACCCTTTCTACAATAAATGGCTGGTGGCAGTGGTTTACTTTTTCCTACCATTGTGTGTTTTTAACGCGGGCTGCGTTTGCACCTGCAGTATAGCTCACAGGGTTGCCCATTTTGTCAAAATGGCCCTGGCTGGCTTTTTTCACAATTTTTTGTTAGAAAGGTCCTTCTTGAGATTTACTCTGCATGACCAAACCAGGTTTGGTCCCTTTGTTTTTTTTGTCTTTGGTGGGATTCACTGCTGAAGCCCGGCTCTGGCTCCAGCGTGTCTGGCAGGACAGGAAGCGAGGTACATTACCGAAACTCCCTGTGCTTTGTCTCCTTGGTTACAGGAATGCACCCAAAGGTAATTGGCTGGCGGGCTGTCCTTGGAGGACATCCACCCTGCTCTGTGAGTGACAGCTAGGCTGCAAATAAATGGGAGAAACTTGTAAAAAAGGCAAGGTCTTTTACAAGGAAGGCAGAGTCGACCACTGGACAAAGGAACCAAAGAAGAAACCGAAGAAGGAGCTTGCTGTAACCTTCTGGACCGTTGGTTTGCCCGGTTAAGCCCTGCTGCATTGCTGAAGCTCTGAATTTGTAATCGACTAGAGAAGCCCTGCAAGGATGACTTCTCCCCTTGGGTTGGTGGGTCCAATCAGCCCCAAGACAAACTCGACTGCAACCCCTCTCTCTGCTGGCTGTACTTTATTGCTGCTGCAGGAACCAAGTGCCAGGGACAGGAACACCAGAATCTAGTGCATCGCTTTTAAGCCAAACCCGAGCTCCAGGAAGATCCTGCGGACTCCCTCAAAGCAGGACTGACCAAGCCTGAGCCACCTCAACAGAGTGCTGGACCCCAGAAGAAAGGAAAGTCCACCCGGTGTCCAAGAACCGCAGTGGTGCTATTTGCGAGTAGCAGAAACCGTGAAGTGCTGCTGATGTCAACTGTGCCCATTGCTGCCGCCGACCTTCAAACCGTAGTGCAGGATGTCCTCCAGATGTCCTCCCTCTTGTCCCTATGACTAAAGCCCAGCAACAACAGGATCTGCAGGAACTAAAACAGGAACAGAAGCCAGCTGGAACCTTTTCTTCAGACTCAAGGTCCTGTGAACTAAGGGGTACTTACCTCTTGTTGTATGTAGCTTCCTTGCTCTCACTGGAGACTTGCATTGGCTGCACTTTGCAGAGTTGCTTGCAGCTCTGCCCTTCACAAGCCTCCCAGCTTGTGGCCCAACATTGATTTCTTTTACAACAAAACTATAACATTGTGCAAGATTTTTGTGCTAATCTTCAAGAAGTACCTCAGCCCCCCTAGACTTTGCTCAATTGATATTGGCTGTCCTGGCTCCTTGAAGACTCTTTTTACCCTCTGACTCTGTGTTTAACTGTCCCTCCAAAAAGTCATACATACCTTACTTGTATAGCTGGGAAAGGGTTAACCTACATTGCATTGGGGGATTCTAAAGTACTTACCTGTTTGAGAAATGGGTTAACCATTGTTTCCTTCCCTAACCTTTTCCTTTTTGCCACAACTTCGGTATTACCATTTAAGTGTGAAAAGTGATATATTAATGTCCACAGTGTTCTAACTATTGAAGTCACCTCAGGGTGTAGGAATATCTATGTGCCATCCCAAAAGGGTATCTACTTACGTATTGAACTGAAGGAGTGTATATTGCAGTGTATTTTAAGTGTTGCACATTGCTCCCTTCTAAAGAAAGCCGATTTTAAAACTGGCTTTTAAATGAATAAACAATTATTTTATCAAGAGACCTTGAGTGTAAATGTTATTTGATTGCCTGTCACTGTGAAACTCTATGTTGCAACCCTACAGCTCACATTGACCCCTCTTGGGATACGCCTGGCTGCTCAGGCACACCACCAACTTGTGTAGTGCAGGCCTATACCAAAGTTTGGGTTACCTATTGCCAAGAGGACAAGGCTGATCTAGTCTCCCACAGAATTACTACATGTAATCTTGCCTAACACTGGTGGAAGGCAGTGAGGATCTAGAGTTGTTACATTGAGTACTTTGCTTTGCTTGTATTCAACTAAACCCCAACAATGTTAATCTCCATCAGAACAGCATTTGTAACATGCTCAACATGAATAACATCAACCAGGAATCCCTAATCATTTTAACAGTAGATCAACTGGAAGAAATGTGTAAAGTCAGGAATCTTACTGTAAAAAGAAAGAAAGAATGAGTTGATTGCAAGGTTGTTGAATCACCAAAGTTTTGGTAGTAGGCCTGCAACACCTACTGACCCAAGAAATGTGGAAAATGATAATGAGGATAACAGTACAGAGTCTAACTCTAATGTATTAGAAGAGTCAGAGGAGGTAGAGGAGTCCCAGGAATGGAGCCCCTCTTTGCCACAGTCTGCCATTTTGCCTTAAGCCATGTCCACTGGAACCACACAAGGTCCAACACTGAGTCCAGAGTATGTGTCTCTGGAAACCACGAGACTAGAGGTAAGCCCACAGCTAGTGAAGGGCACGCTGCTGTTTTCTCTGTGGAATCGCTGGATTCATTGAAGAAATCCTTTTTGCTCAACCCGTGATACACACGGTAAAGACTGCCTGCTCCCTGCACCCTGCACCTTTAAGAAGGAAGGAGGCTGAACTCTGTCCAACCAGGAAGTTTGGCTCATAAGCAGAAACAGACCGCCCTTGCGGCGTTAAGCCCACAGCTAGTGAAGGGCACGCTGCTGTTTTCGCTGTTTGCCTGGAGGCCGTAGCCGGCACTGAGGAAAGAAGACAAGAGGTAAGCAACCTCTCTGTACCCACTACATGGACTGACTGAAACTCTTAGAAGAACAAGACTATGAAAACTCTGACTTCCAGCAATCCCTGAAACCTTCCCCTCAGATGACGTGATAATTGATGCGCTAACACAAACACAGACTCTACACCGGAGAATACGTATCAGCGCCCCCACGCACAAGTCATTCTAAACCAAGTAATTAGGTCTGAATCAAGTGATCATCGCCGGGAAGTGCACACCTATAACCATTCACCCCCGGTTCACATCTATAAAATGAAAGACCAACACCTCAGACTTCACAAAATACTTGCCTGAGAGCTACGAAGGAGACTGCAGGCCCACATAGCCTTTGATCCACCTGCCTCCCAGTGGCACAATTTTCACTAACAAGACAACATCAGCATGTCTTCTAACAGCTGTGCCAGGATACTGGGGGAGACTGCTGCCCCTCCCTCCCTCGGCCTTTGATCCACCTGCCTCCTAGCGGCATAATTTTTATGAGCAACATCAACACGTCTTCTAACAGCTGCGCAAGGATACTGGTGGAGACTGCGGGCCCCTTCCGGCATTTGATCCACCTGCGCTAGTCACAAAAGGGCACTTTCAACAAGTGCAGAACTAGAAATGACCCCTCCACAAACAGGATTACAGAAAAAGAACACAGGCACCCCTAATATGAAGAACAAAAGCCCAAAGAATCAGGGAAAAGACAACACATCGATGAGTGACAATTCACTCATTTACAATGGAGATACAGACAGGGATTGGGAGCACAAAGCCCATAAACATAATACATGGCAAAACTGAAGTGCCACACTGTCCACAAAGATAAACTGGAAGCAATGATGGCAAGAAGGCATACTGCATGACGGAGAAATCAAATCTGGCAGCACCTGAAGAAAGAGACACCGACCCAAGAAACACCAAAACAACGCATGAAGTACAAGATTCAAAAATAAAATTGAAGAAAGAGACACTAGTGATCAGACATACGCAATAGAGACAGAAAACTAGAAATTAGGAATAACATTTTCCCCACAATATCTGAGGAATTAAGTAAAGACACCGAACACATGAAGCCCACCATGCCGACAAAAAGAACGTCAGAATGTCCACAGCTAGCAACCTGCATGAAGCAGAAATAAACACTTCAACTAATGACCCCATGCACAGAGAAAAAGCACAGAAACAACAGGAAACACACGCGAACGAGGAAGAAGAACTAACTCAACAACAGAAGGCAAAAAAGGCAAGAAGAAAATGGCAATCATTCTATGAGAGCCGTAGACTCTCTCAATCGACATCGAACAAAGCTGCACAGCAAACAAACTTCAAGGCAGCGCGACTCTTGCTAGACATAGCAGAAATCGAAAATCTCATGAAAAGCCCTGAAAAAAGAAAAGAAGTGTTTGGGAACAGACAACCACTCAAGCTAACATATGCAAATAATATCACTGTCCCAGAACCATAGGCCAGCAGAAAACAAATAGCCAGCAAACAGAAAGACCACCATCCACAGATAATCCCAGTCAAAGGCGATCCATTTACTGAAGAACGAATTCTCAAAGACAACACATCATTCTACTCTGAAGAATCTTCAACACCAAATATATGTGGATGTGAGAAGGGACATAACCATGAAATGGCATCAATTCCAAAGTCAATGCTGGACCTTCAAAACATGTTACTAACGATAACATCGCAATTATTAATCCCATACATGAAATTGCAAGAAGCTCTAACGAAGACAATAAAGGACCAAGCCACCTTACTTGCACTAATACACTCGAAACAAACTTATCAAGACACACATATGAAGAAACTACAGGAAAGCCTGGACATCGAAGCAAGCGCCAGCCAGTTATGGCAATCTAGACTTATCAACATTTCAAGGAGTCAACGAGCTAAAAAATCAGACCTAACTCACGCACTGATCAAGATGATGACTGAAAGAAACTTCCAGAGAAATCAGTACCAAGATAGAAAAAGGAAAAGAAAAAATAGACAACCAGATACCCACTAAAGCGTCAAAGGAAGTAGAGAAATTCTTATCTGATGAGGAGACAGAACCCGCCCCTCCGAAAATCGCCCAAAACATTCCGGTGGGAAATTTAATTGATCTGACCGAAGCCACGGGCCTGCTCACAAACACTGCAAAAAACAACTTGGGGGTGGTAAGTAACTACTTCGTGACTACTTCTCTATTCACGCTCTTCGTGACTATCCTTGCCCCTAAGAAAATACTCAGACAGAGTGTGAGTCGTTCCCTTTAGACAATCTTTAATCATCCATTGTCTACGTCATCCACTTTTGGGACTCTGGATAGGACCCCTTCTAGACATCCATTGATGTAGGACTTTGATCTTAAAAATAACTGTGACACTCCCTGTTTCACAGTCCTCAATTGTTTGACGGTCCTCGTCTCAAGTCAATTACTTTATAACTCGACGTTCATCGTCTCAAGTTGTTTACTCCAACCAACCCTCTGTTACTTATCTCCCCTTATCACTCTCTCTACTCAATACCCACTCATGTTTTGCCACCTCACTCAGTCTACTCACCATTTGCGTTTTCGACTTCTGACCCTCGGGATCAACGCCTACTCAACCAGCTGCTTCAGCCTTCAGTTCGATAAGCTTCCTGGAGAAATCGGGAGGGGATTCTGTTTGAATCCAAGGGACCCACCCCACCTGCGCTTGCAAGACTTTTAAACTAACTACCGCTATCCATAGGGAGGTTCACGTCCTTTCAACTAAATGGCGGAGGACGTCTGATATTTCTGGGACCCCAAAGCTTAATAGGTCAACGGTTCTTTAACCATCTTATCTCTGCTACCATGTGAACAGCCTTTTAAGACGAGGTAGAAATACTTTGAGATGGATGGGGATGCAGAAGTTACTCAAACATGAATAATCAGACTAACTCAGGAAGTTGGCAAATCAAAGCTGTTTTATTTTCAATTGTCTAAAACAGGGAGTTACAACGAACATCGACAATTCTTTCGATCTTCTCGCTCAGCAAGTTTCATAACAAAAGCAGGTTATATAACAAAACCTCATCATTATTGACACCATCCTACATGGCAAACTTCAAAAACGTATTGGAGGAAGTGATAGGAATAGGGGAACATCTAGGTATACGTTCAATACTTGTCTAAGAGAGTGATATCTAAGCCCTCCTCTAGTACAGGTCACTACAAACGTCATCAAATACACAACGTCCCATTGGTTACACAAACTATAGGGCTCTTCACTAAGTGGCCCTCTATAATTGGTTGGCACCCTTACATTCGTCAGTACTTTCCACATAAGCCAGCAGAACGCAGGCTGGCATCCAGGTGCTGGTGTGTTGGTCTTGAATAGCTTTCCACCAATTAGCCTACTATCCATCATCACTCTGCTGTCTGCCAGTCAATTAGCCCTTTGAATGAAGATTGGCCTTGAGTTTGTTCTTCGTGCCTGAGAATACCCCCTGCTGCACCTTGAAGCTGCGGCCTGCATCTGCACTCGGGCGCAGAACCGAAGCACAGATCAGCTGATCCCATCCATCCAGGACCCAGCCAGACATTGCTGCAATCACGACATCATTTTACATTGTTTGTGCCCTCCTGCCTGCTTCAGGATTGCCTGCAAGCATTTTGCCCTCGAGATCAGCTCGCCGATCCTCCGCGCACTCAAACAAAATGTCGGGCGCTGCTCGGCATGAAAACGAGGCTTGGATACATCACTGTTGCTAAGCAACGGATCTACATATTTACAGCTGACTTCCGCCAGCAGGTGGAAAGTCGGCGGCCGACAAAGGCCGAATAAGGCCCTGTTAGCCCCTGTATGCGCATGATTGCACCCCAAAAACGGAGACCATTTTCCAAATGAAATCCCAACTTCTCTCAGAGACTTATCACATCTAGTCACACAATTTCAGGACAATGATATGCTTCTTTCGTAATCCATGACAGCACATCTTTGCTGCTTCCCATTCAAGGTAACAGTGTCATCCGATTTGGCTAATCATCCTATATCATGTCTCACGCCTATCTACGTCCATACACACTACTGTATCCTATTGCCAAAACCAGCACTGCTGCCTTCGAATGCTCCTACTGTTTGATCGTGACCCAGGCCATCCGCAGTCATTCTGTCCAATTTGTCCCAAAGTCGCATCTGCCTACTGCAGACCATTGCCCACTGTGTATAAAACTGCATCTGCCTAGAGCACATACTTGCCCACTGTGTTTAAACTTGTATTTGCCTATTTTAGACCATTGCGACTGTGTTTAAACTTGTATCTGCCTATTGTAGACATTGTCCCACTGTATCTTCACCTAAATATTACAGCTATTCTCTCTGCCATCTTTCCCTTCATATTATTATCAACTGCAGCTCTAAGTGCCAACTGCTAACTGCATATTGTTATTCAGACTAAAATAACTACCAATACTTATCTCTCTGCCTGGTCATTACTACTACCCACAGTCTTTGACCCTCGCACACTATGGTGCTCAAAATCACCAGCAAGGTCCTCACCTCCAACTCTCTTACCACTACTTCTCTGCTTACTCTCCCTTTCACGCTCTCCATCTTCTCTCCCTACACCGTTCTAACTCCTATACAACTATACAACTATACAACTAGCACCACTGAACAGCTCTCCTTATCCTCCGCCATTTACTGACATGCACGCTTCTAGTGCATTGCAAGAGTCTAGCCAATCTCACACAACCTTATCTTCTCCACTATCGTCCCTCAGCACAATGTGCAAACTACATAGACTCAGAGCTCGCACTCTACCATTAGAATACAGCTTTCGTCCCACTCCCACGGCATCTAGAAATGTTAGATTAGCATCCCGCTCCTTCCACACGCACACCCTCAACATTGCACATTCTATCACACCCACACACTCATACACCAATCACAATAGGCCCCTCCCATCTACTATACCTGCTACGCCAGACTTAGCCTCCATCCCCACCATCACTAGCACTATACCCACACCCACACTACACATCAAATGTGCCCTCTTAAATGTGCGCTCCCTCCCAGCTCACGCATTAGAAATTCATGACCTCATAACCACCAATAACATTGACTTACTTGCCATCACAGAAGCCTGGCTACATGAAGCCTCCGGCCTTGCTGTCGCTCCCGCACTCCCTCCAGGCTTTACCATCCTGAGACAAGACAGACTAGCCTGAGTGGGAGGCAGAGTAGCACTCATCTCAAAGAGAGCCTCCCTCTTAGAATTATCAGTCACCCTTCGGCCAGCAACTGAGACATTCTGTCAGCCAAACTAGCACTGCCCAACTGCACCATCAACATTCATGTCCTATTCCGCCCCCCGGTCTCTCGTTAGATTTTCGGGGACACCTCATCCACTGACTCAGCAATAACATCAAAAGCTCCACCAAGACCCTTCTACTTGGAGACCTAAACCTAGGTTTCAATGATCCTAAAGATAAAGCTGCTGATACCCTCACTAATGAACTTATGAACCCCATGCATTCCAAAGGCCGCACAATAGAGTGGGTCGCAGACCACAACTGCCTCACCACTATCACTTCCAATACAGCTTTGCCTTGGACTGATCACAACTGTATTGAATTCACGCTACCATCACCAAAAGCCACAAAACTCTCACACCTGCCCCCGCAGCTCAAGTGGGAAGCTCAAAGAAGCTCAATGAGGACAACCTCCGCCCATACCTTAATATCCCTGAGCTAGCCCCCCTTTCTCCAATGATCCTAATACCTTAGCAGACATATACAAGGACACGCTCACCAAAGCCATAAATGCAATAGCACCTCTTGAATGCAAAAAAGAAAAGCAATCACTACACTCCAATTCACTGAAGAACTACAGTCCTTGCAGTCCAAAAACAGCTTTAACTTAATCTCCCACCAATACAACGCAGCCATCACCAAAGCTAAAGCCAATGCATTCAATGTACGCATTTCCAATGCGAAATCACACTCAAAGGAAATCTTCACTATTTTCAACGAGCTCATCTCACCACCAAACACACCAGATGAAATCGTTAAAGATGAAGCCTGGTGTGCCAGTATTCAATCTGCCATGCTACATAAAATCGATCTCCTTCAAAAACTTCAACAACAAAAAATCCAGGATCATTGTAAAGCTCTACCTCCTCATCCTGAGCCTAAACAAAGCAACTAAACCCCTGCCTCAACTAACTACACCGAACCCGTCTTCACCTTCAGTGACATCACTGAATTAGACGTATTGACCCTCCTCAAACACCTCAAACCCTCTATGTGCAAAGGTGACATATGTCCTCCTAAGCTCATCAAGGACTGCGCAGATCGTCTCACACCGCTCCTGAGGGCTTTCATCAATGCCTCTTTCAGAACAGGCATTATCCCTGACAGCCTCAAAGAGGCTTGTGTCCGCCCCCTCCTAAAAAAGCCTACTCTCGACCCTCTACAACCAAATAACTACCGACTGATAACCACCGTGCCCTTCCTCCTTAAGATATTGGATAAAGCCGCCCATAGCCAAATCCAACATGTCCTAGAAACCCACTCTATCTTAGGAACTGAGCAATCTGGTTTCCGAAAAGGACATAGCACTGAAACAGCCCTGGTGGATTTAAAGAACCAGATCACCCAAATCATGGACAAAGGCAAGCCAGCCCTCTTGTTACTCCTAGACCTCTCGGCTGCCTTCGATTTGGTGGACCACAAGACCCTCACAAATTTACCTTACACACTCAGCAAAGTTCTCTAAAGAAGCAGCGCTCTGGGTCACCTCCTTCCTTGAAGGCAGAGCAATGAAGGTATTCTCAAACATAGCAAACAACACCCCTACCACCATTAATTGCGGAGTCCTACGGGGATCTTGCACAGCCTCCACTTTACAACTTGTTCACGAAGCCTCTCTTAGACAAGCTCGACTCACTTGGTATCGCGTACACTAATTACGCTGACGATACACAGATACTCTTACCTCTCTCTGGCTCATACCACAAAGACGCTGAGGCACTTCTCACAATTTACTACACCATCCAGGACTGGAGAGCGGTCAATGGACTCTGCCTCAATGGGGATAAGACAGAAATAATCATACTAGGTCAAAATAACACCCTTGATAAACTTGACAAACTGTACGCTAACTTCACCATTGATAACACTATTGTCCCTGTGTCTTCAGCCGTCAAGACCTTAGGGGTCTATTTAGAGTCCACTTTATCCATGAGCAGACTGGTTGGCGCTATCACATCCTCATCCGCACACTCTACCAAGCTCTTAAACACCTCAAAAAATCTTACCTTTCCAAACCCAATTGTCTATCAATAGCTAGAGCAACTATTGGTGCTAAACTAGACTATTGCAATGCCTTCCTAGCAGGTACATCTGAAAAAAACCTAAACAGGTTACAAGTCACGCAGAACAATGCACTTTGGGCAGCCTTAAGCATCGCAAAAAGGGAGCATATTTCTCAGGCTAGACAATCCGCTCAATGGCTCCCAGTCAAAAAGCGAATCACCTTCAAGATCCTCACCCTCACACACAAATGCCTCTCTCTCTCTGCACCATCATACCTATCAGAGACAATTACCAAATCTTCCTCTACTTGACCCACTAGGTCACAATACACCAACCAACTGCACCTCCTACGAATCAATAGGACAAAAGCTGGTGGCCTAGGCTTCCCATACATTGCCGCGAAATGCTGGAACGCACTACCCACAGACATCGGAGCAGAAAATGCACTCCTTGCATTCCGAAGAAAACACAAAACCTCACTTTCTGTTCTGTAAATTGCAAATGCTTTTTATGACAACTCTCAACTGTTATTTATGCTAATTGTCACTGTTAACTGTCTGTAACAAACAACCATACTGTAAATCGCAAATTTACGTTGACCTGTAACTAAGATATGTCTGTAACAAGCACCACGATGCACCCGGGCTGATTCGCGCTCTACAAATCGAATAAAATAAAATAAATAAAAAGGGTGTATAGCATACTCTGTCTCCTTGTGTTGGCGTAGCAGGTCATGATTATCTGTTTTCACCCATCCACGTGATTTAAGACCATGTTTTAGAGCTCTGGTGCCTTTAAAATACTATTATTTAATGAATCTCTGACGTCTTCAGTGTTCTCGTGGCCGTCTTCTGAACAGGAGATTTTTCTTTCACACGTTTGTAGCTACTGTCTGATCATTCCGGCCCAGAGGGGCCTTGGCTTTTTGGGATTGGGCAAGCCTCGCCCTTCTTTGATTCACCTCTGTAATTCAATTGCTTTTCAACTGCGACACACTTGAAAAGCCTTCCTTTTTCTGGTCCAGCTCTGCTAAAATGCTTAGTGGAATCGTCCATAGTTCATTCACTCCTATATATTACATGGCCACGGTAGTGGCCATGTAGTTATGGTTAAGTTGCTGTTTCCATAGGAAGAGCACTTTTTGGGCGGCTTATAACTTCGCTCTCCCTGGACGGATCCTCACCAAACTTTGCAAAAAATGTAGTTGGGTCACTCTGAATTTTTTTGCAAAGTTTGGTGAGGATTCGTCCAGGGGGGGAAAAGTTATTGGGGGGTCCCAAAACTTTTTTTTCCCACAGCCCAAACCGCTGGACGGATTTATACCAAATTTGCGGCAGGAGCGGCGGCCTGGTCCCAAAAGCGTGCTTTTGTAAATTTGGTGTAAATCTGTCCAGTAGTTTTTTTAAAAATGACCAAAATGTAAGGCAAATAAATTAGTGATATCTGTGTTCGCTTCGCGGACGGACTTCCCTGTTCGCTCCGCGGACAGCACCCCGATTGGCCCATGGCCTTGCGTCATGTCAGTGGACAAGCGACGTGTTCTCTGATTGGACGGCGAGGGGCGTGGAGCGCATCAGACTTTCTGTGGCGCCCGCCATCTTGTATTCACAGTCGACCGCGTACAGTGCAGTGAAACGTGGATAAAAAATTGTATTTAGTGCCGTGTGTTGGTGTGTAAGAGTGTTTGGGGAGGGAGGGGGAGTATGAGATAGGTTCAATGTTTTGTTTTTTTATGTGCTAGACGTTTTTGTTGCGTTCGATTTGTCCGTGGAGAATACGGCTTTTCTGACATTTTGTAAATAAACTAAATGGTGGGGTGTTTAGAGGACGGAGTATGTGTCATTTTTGTTCGCAAGGAAGGTAAAAATGAGCTATGAACACTTAATTGTTCGTAAATACACAAACTGGGGGTGTCCTCAGGACGCTGTCCGTATTGTAATCTGTCTAGTTGAATGTGTTCTAAGAACACTTGAAGTGTCCCGAAATACACAGAATGGGGGTGTTCTGAGAACGTTGTTTGTATTGTTCGTTGTCAGGGTGAAAGTGTTTTAAGACCACTCCTTTTGTCCGCTAATAGTACAATTTCCTAGGGGCGTCAAACAACTATTTGTCCACTAAAGAAACGATAAATCCGGCTGGTGTGCGCCGACATTATGTGATAATCCTATGACTGGCGCTATTGACCTGGCTGACTTGCTTTTGCAACACTAAATCATATCTCCCGCCCCTAAGCCTGATATTATCAAAGCATTCATATTCCCCGCCTCTCTCCGTGACGTTACAGGGTGCGTAATCAAACACGCCCAGTTCTCTGCAGTCCTAAGTGACTTTACACAGAACCCGGAAGACAACACATATTATGTCACAACACAGCGCGCCACAATTCGGAATATGAAACAGTGATTTAAAAGCAAACAGCAAGATTGTAAATGTTGTAAAGTACATTTATTTGACATCAAATGTTTAGAGAATATTCAGCAATTTGCATTTGTCTTTGTTGTCGATCCGCAAAAGTTCATGTTGAGGCACACGATGTTCCTTTTGCGGTACAGAGGGTGTTAAATCAGCTTCCAACTCAGTGCGCCACAATTCGGAATATGAAACTGTGGTTTAAAAGTAAACAGCAGGATTGTACATTTGGTAAAGTACATTTATTTCACATGAAATGTTTAGTGAATATTCAGCGATTTGCTATTGTCTCTGCTGTCGATCAGCAAAAGTTTATTTGGAGCCACGCGTTGCTCCTTTGCGGTAGATAGGCTGTTGGTTTATGATAAAAGCAGTAAATGGTCGCTCTGATAATCGGAAGGTTGCTCCAACAACGAGCTATTAGACCACCCTATTGGTTGGTATGTTGTTTGTAGCCGCTAGTACTGCGTAAGGGCATATTGGCCCTTTATTGTCCCATAAAATGGTGAGGGTCATGAAGTTGCATATTTGGACCTGCACCTGACAGTTGAAGACCCCATCCGCTGGAGTCTGTAAATCGTGACATAGGCAAAATGGAGCCACATACCTGTTTTAAAAAACAGCCGATCTTTATTAAAAATCATCATTTTATTTATTAGGGCGTGAAACTATTTGCTATCGAAGATAGTGGAACAGAGTATGTTAATAATAAAATAATAATATTTTCCCATTCATATAGCGCTAAGAACCGTGAGGTATCTAAGCGGTGCTTATTATTAACCACGGTGTGTGTTGCTCATTTATCGACCACGGAATGATGAAAGGCTGAGTTTGGCCTTGCCGGGATTCAAACTTGCGTTAGCAAGCTGTGCACGGATGTCAAAGCGAGTGCTGTACTTGCTGTGCTACTTGACAGGCTACAGTGAAGTGGCACAGCGAGTAGAGCGCTTGACCGCCTATAGACCGGTTACATTATTTCTATTAACCCACCCTGTGTCGTCTGCCTTTTTCAGAGCCCTCTAAACGACAGGGGATCAATTCGGCGGTGATAGTGCGCGGTAGAAAACATTATGCCACTTTCAACGAACAAGTTCAACTTGAGCGGCCTTTAATGCTACGCTATTGTAATTATATTTAGTATAAAATAATCTAAAGGGTTACTTACAGTACAATTGCAATTTCCATTGTCTACGAGTGGTGCAGTCCCAAAATATGACTCAGCGTGTGCCAACGATCTTTCGCATAGTGATATAATATATAAAAGTGGTTTCGTTTCAGAAATTTCATCTTTATCTTCTCTTACGTTTTAGCAACACTCCTTCAAGAGAAGTCTTTCATCACAATTTCTGTCTGTCAAGGTCAAAACACAATACAACCTTATAGTCCGCTTCATGAGCCTCTTCGGGGCCCGAGAAAAAAATGGAAGCAGCTGACCTTCACTGTGAACGAGCATAAATTCTTACTTTGCAACAATCTGTGTAAAGCCATCTGTAGAAGTTGTGGAAGCAGCTGATCTTCACTGTGAACGAGCATAAATTCTTATTTTGCAACATTCTGTGTAAAGACATCTGTAGAAGTTGGTTTTTGCACACCATGTTTGTATATTGTTTGCGTGATATTAAAAAAAATTTGTTTAAAGGACGTTATGGTTCTAAGTACAGCCGAAAGACCCCTGAAAATCGCAAGTTATGGTAAGCTATGAAAAATAACTGGCGCCACCACTGTGCACTGCTAAGACTAACACCCAGGACATCAAAGATTACATCGCAAATGTCATTGATGAAATCACTGATGACATCACATGTGTATGTACTTTTCATGGAATTTGTGTACTAGGGATTTTTATTATAATGTTGCGAAAAAAGTGTCAAGTATATTGCAATAAATATCATACCGTTATTAGTGCTTTGAACGATGCATTGATATAAATAGCATTGTATTATGGGATTCTATCTAGTATACTGAGCTACTAATGGAGAAACATAGCATTGTGTGCAGAGTACAAGATGAAAGTATAATATTTGTAATGTTAATATGCTGAATAATGAAATAATAATTGTCCTGAAATGTGCGAAAATTCACAAAATGGGGTTGTTCTGAGGACGTTATTCGTATTGTGTGATTGCTTAGCTGTATGCAATGAGGGAAAGGCACAGAGAGTAAAGTGGACACTGTCCGCGGACACCGCGGCTGTTCGTGGACAGGGTGTGCTACATCTGGGTTTTTCCAGGAAATCCAACATGGAAAGAAGACTGTACGGATCAGCCAATCAGATGTCGAGGTTGTGGATTTGTGTTGAAAGAGACTGTGTGTGGTGAAGATGGCAGAAGTGGAGAAAGTCAGGGAGTTGGTGCTCGGAGATATGTTTGTGCATGGTTTACAGCAGTACGCTGAATGCAGGCATGTTGCAAAGAACTTTGATGTGAAAGGAGTGGAGTTGGTGTGGAGCAGTGTGCCTGATTGCAATGTACAGGGAATTGTACAAGTTTGTGAGGATATGGCCACGATGAACAGTCCGCATGTGGTAGTTTTGCACTATTGTGCTTTCCATTTGGGCAACGTCAGTGCCCCTACTTTGTTGGCAGATTTGGAACGCTTGGTTCAAGCAGTAATGAAGATCCTTCCAATTTTTTCTGGATTACTACCTAGGGCAATATGGGACAATAGTTCCGTTTTTTGTCCTCAGCAAAATATTGCTAGGTGTGTCATCAACCGAGGCATGTGTGCCTTCATGCTTAGAGCTGGTATGTTCTTTTGTAATAATGAGAATGTTGATGCCAGTAATGTTGTTAATTTTAAAGAAGATGGCATTTCTTTATCTTTTACGGGAAATGCCTTTCTATTTTGGAATGTAAGGGTTGCTTTGGAGAAGGTTATGTGAAGATTTTAGGAGTAAAGTAAGAAAAAAAAAACAAGAAAAAAAATACAAAATAACAGGTGTCTGTCAAGCATCTGTACAAACAAAAAAAAAACGGCTCTTTTAAGAGCCAACTTCAAAGGGAAAATGGGGCACACTATTTAAATTTACATTCACCACACTCAGATTTTCGATGTGTCCGCGGACATGGCGGTAGTCCGCGGACATGAAAATCACTATGAGGGGGTTAGTATGTTCTATGTTACATGTATATGAAGTCAGGGATATTATGGTTAAGTTGTGCTACTCAAAACCTGTGAAATTCAGTAAAAATAACTTTGTTAAAGGGACGTTATGGTTAAGTTGCGCTACTAAAAACCTATGAAATTCAGTGAAAAAACTTTATTAAAGGGACGCTATGGCTCAAAGTAAAACCAAAAAAACCCTGAAATTCGGCAGTTATGGTAACATAAGCAACCATAACTCGCGCTACCGTGCACTGCTAACACTAACACCCAGGACATCAAAGATGACATCACAAATGTCATTGATGACATCACATGTGTATGTACTTCTCATGAAATATGTGTAGAAGGGATTCTTATTATGTTGCGAAAAAAGTGTCAAGAATCATTGCAAGAAATATACCTTAATAAGTGCATTGAACGATGCATTGAAATAAATAGCATCCTATTATGTGGTTCTATCTAGTATACTAAGCTACTCATACAGAAACATAACATTGTGTGCAGCGTACAAGATGAATGTATGATATTGGTAATGTTAATATGTTGAATAATGACATGATAATTGTTTTCTTAATAGATTTTTGTGTACTGTGAAATATGTAATAAGTAGCTAATAAAACCCATGTATTACATAATTGCATTACTATAGACAAAATACAAAGACACAAGAACACATACCAATATGGGTATATACAGGGAAAGTGAAGTTAGCATAAAAGCACAAGTAGTAGCAGAAACAACTCATAACTTAACTGATTAGTTTCATGCAAATAAATGATTGCTCTTTTTCAAAGCTGCTATTTACCCTATGTATATGTATCACTTGATGTGATTGGACCCACAGGGAAAGTACAGCCATAAAAAAAACAACAGAACTATCAGAAAGTGCTCATAAGTCTAGTGATTATCTTTATGCACAAAAAGGATTGCTGTTTTTCAAGCTTGTGTTTTCCCATATGTATATGTTTCATATGATGTGACTGTACTCTAAGGGAATTACTGTAAGAACCTACTAGAAGGATACGTCTACAAATAAAATAAAATTCTTAGTTTCTGACTGTTACTGAAGAAAACCATGTGGCCTAGATATGTCAGCAAAAGAAAAAATAGTGAGCCAGACATGTGATGTCATCAGTGATGTCATCAATGACATTTGTGATGTCATCTTTGATGTCCTGGGTGTTAGTGTTAGCAGTGCACGGTGGCGCGAGTTATGGTTGCTTATGTTACCATAACTGCTGAATTTCAGGGGTTTTTCGGTTTTACTTTGAGCCATAACGTCCCTTTAACAAAGTTTTTTCACTGAATTTCATAGGTTTTTAGTAGCACAACTTAACCATAACGTCCCTTTAACAAAGTTTTTTTTACTGATTATATATATGTGTTGGCGCATGCCGCAATCTATTCACTACATAAGAATACTTTGTCTGCTTGCGTTTCTTTGCATCTGTACACGGGTAAAATGACTTAATGTCTTCATTTTTTCTGTAGCATAAACATCTTCATCTCGATCCCGAAATGTTGCTCATTTTTTATACTTTCTTAACACCTATAGAATGTTTATGTTCTCTTGCCTCTTCACCTCTTCTGGGTGCATCATTCCTGCTTCGTGTGACGTCACCAATCTTCCCTTTTGCTCACTTTTCCCACTTCTTCTGGGATTTCATTCAAATGGCTGTCATATTGTCGTGTATGGAGGTATGGTTTTCTCAATGGGAACCTTGCTTCCGGGATTCTCCTTGATATTGGTATCTTTACTGGCACTGCACATGTCTCACATTCTAGTTCCCAACATATAGGCATTATGGGAGCAATGCTTGAGGTGGGGGTACTTGGCTCCTTCTCTGCAGCTGACTCAAATGAGATTGATCCCAAAAAGTTAGCAAAGGCTGCTGACTTGTGGGTTGCCAACAGGGCCACTCACAAGGATTCAGGGCCACTCACAAGAAGAATGAGGGGAAGCAGCACAAGAAAGATGGAAAAGAGAATTCTAATTCCAACCACCCAAACGAGGGCCACAAAAAGAAAAGGGGTAAACACCATAGGAAACCAGGTCAGTCTAGTGAAACCTCTGGTGCTAAACCACAAGGAGGTCAGCAGAAGCCCCCATTCCAAAGAACATTTGGTAAACGTTATGCTTGTGGGTCAACTGACCATGTCAAAGGGGGTCCCAGATGTAAGGGTAAACCTTCAGGGGTCCACACTGCCTCATTAGCCTTCATCCCTGTGGTAGAAGTTCACATGGCAAGTGATAACTTTCAACTATTGGCTGAAGACTCCATTGGAGACTCAGGCAGTATTTCTTTGGTGTCCCTGGGTCTGTGGGAACAGCAGAATGTGGATGTGTACAACTACATTCTAGATAACACAAAAGAATATCACAAGGACAGTGCACTTGTAAAGGGCCAGGATACCCCTGCCATTAGACACTGGGACCAGCATTACAGTGCTGGATGAAAGTTATTTCAAGCCTGAGAATGTTGCTAAGGCACCCACAGGTCCCACTAAACTTGCTGGAGGCCCAATCCAAATGGTTCCAATACTGCCAGCTCTCATCCAGTGCATTAATATGACTGTAAGAATACCTGTCAGTGTACAAAATGAGGTGCCTGGGAGAGTCCTGTTGGGGAATGACTTAAAAACTCTTGGAGTTGTATCAAGCACCTCCAGCCATCTGAGTAAGAGGAAGCAGGAGCAAACTAGATTGGCCAGAGAGGCAACTTTAGATGACTCTCAGTGGGAAGTTACAGAAGTGCCGATAACTCCCAGTCCGCATGAAGGACACCCTTCTAATTCCAGGCCAAAGAAAGAGACAAAGGGGAAATCCAAGGTCTCAGGAAAGAAGAATGGTATCACACCTGTTCAAAGGACAAGGACATCCCTGGGAGGACAGTCCAAGGTCACACCTGAGACCCCTCCACCAGCTGAGGCTGAATGGGAGGACCAACCGGAAAGTGGCGAATCAGCTACTGGTGAAACAGAGCTCAAAGAAGCCCTTGCCTATGTTGGAGATACGGATCCTAAAGACCATCTTGAGCTGCAGACTTTGCTTGCAGAAGGTGGACCCTCAAGGGCAGACTTCAGCAGAGGTCAAAGAGAGTGTCCTACACTTGAAGGACTTTGCCAACAGACAGCTTCCCAGTGGGAAGGGCAAGAGGCAGGGAAGCACAAGCTGTACTGGGAGGATGGACTCCTTTACAGTGAGCCTATTGAGTCTACCCCAGGAGACTACAGAAGACTTGTAGTGCCCCAGGTGGTGAGACCCCAGTTTCTACGGTTATCCCATGAGATTCCTCTGGCTGGTCACTTAAGTTTTAAGAAGTCCGAGGAGAGGATTTCTATGTATTTCTACTAGCCCAAGATGGGGTCTGGTGTAGATACATTGTGTAGAAGCTGTCACACTTGTCAGACGTCTGGCAAGAGTGGTGCCAAGGATGTGGCACCCTTTCTGCCTCTCCAAGTGGTGGGAGTTCCTTTTGAGAGTGTAGGGATTGACATTGTTGGTCCCCTTGATTTTCCCACATCTTCAGGCAACCGACGTATATTGTTTGTGGTAGACCATGCTACCAGGTATCCTGAAGCCATACCTTTGAGGACTGTTACTGCTCAAGCAGTGGTAAGGCCCTTGTTGGTATTTTTACCAGGGTTGGTTTTCCTAAGGAGGTCATCTCAGACAGGGGGACCAATTTTATGTCCCACTACATGCAGACAATGTGGAAAAACTTTGGAGAGACCTACGAGTTCTCAACAGCCTACCATCCCCAAACCAATGGGTTGGTGGAGAGGTTTAACAGAACTTTTTTCCATCTTACTCGTTCTAACATCATTGGGGTGCAAATCTTAACAATAATTATGGCAATGACCACCAACACTTCTCAACTTTCATTGTGGTGGTTTGTGTCCCTATTTTATTAATTCCTATCTCCCGACCCAAGCCATTTTGTCACCTTTGAAATTTTGCACGATTGTGTTATTAGAAAGGCATGCACATAATTATGCATATCCATAGAAATGCCATGCTATTAAGAACGCTAATCAACTGAGCATTCATTTAGCACTAGATCTATGCATTATGCTATCTCAGCATCACTCACATAAAAGGTGCAAAAATGATTTATTCAGGATTGGTGTACAGATTGAAGCCAAAACAACAAACGGGAGGGCAAAGGAGCCTACATTTCTCAAGGTTCATAAGTTGACCCCCTTCCTGGGTTCACTTTCCAGTTACATCCCTCTTTCTGTGCTGTCACGGTTTCTTCGACAGTAGTCTCTCCTTCGGTCTTCCCTGTGTGGGTTTG
The DNA here is from genome assembly GCF_040938575.1 of Ambystoma mexicanum. Taxonomy (NCBI): domain Eukaryota; kingdom Metazoa; phylum Chordata; class Amphibia; order Caudata; family Ambystomatidae; genus Ambystoma; species Ambystoma mexicanum. The sequence goes on along the minus strand of NC_090935.1, from coordinate 301,372,899 downwards.
AAGGGGTTCCTGAACCATATTCAGGTAAAGTCCAAACCAGTATTTCTGTGCTGAATGAAGGGAGTGTTGCTGTTTTGCCAGAAAGGGGGCAGTCTCCCCCTATCACACTGCTTCCATCTGATATATTTTCATGTGCTCAGCTCCTAGCTACTTCAACCTTCCAATCCGTGTGTTCTCTATCTTCAGCTTCATTTACCTCCTGACCATGTCCTTTTTTTCTGTTTTTCAATATCTAACACATCTTCCTATTTCCTTGTATAGCTCTTCAACAATCTCCTACTCTGAAATCACAGTGCTCCTCGCCACCTTTTTAAATTCCAAAACAACCTCCTCTTCTTCGCTCTCCTCTTTGAACTCTAGCAGGCCTTCTTCATCCACCGCTATACTACTCCCCTCCTCAACCTCTCATGGATCTTCTACAACCACCTCTATAATCTCTTCTCTTTCTGTTTCGATTATCAATTCCCTCATGAACGCTTTATCTCTCTCTTCAAGCGTTCTCTTTTTCCTACACCACTGTTTTCTCTCTCCTACCCCATATTCCTCAGTCTCTATTTCTCCTTCACTCCTTTGAGCCTGCCATCCACCCATCTAAACTGTATCTCTCAAGTAAATGCAAACTTCCCCTGATAACATTCCTCCACAACCTTCTCAATCTCTACTCTGCTCACCTCTTTACTGCTCTCCACCACCAACTTCAACAACAACAAATCTTTAGTCTCCTCCTTTATCTCTTTACTAGCAACCTGCTAGCCCACCTCTATCTACTTGTGATCTAAAGTCACTAAACCTCAACCGCTACCTCCTTATTGTCACAAACCTCCACCAGGGCCTTCTCTCGCTCTGGCGTGACAGCTCTCCTCTCCAGTCTCCTTCTCTAAATGTCTTCCAGTTCCTTACTCTAACTCTCTCTAAACTCCTTATTCTAGCTTCTACTCCAACCGTTGTCCTCCGTCTTCCTAACTCTCACACTGACTGGCTGAGGTCTTGGATTCTTATGTGCCCTTGGCCCAGTGGCAGCCGGTGAGTTCTTGAATTGGCAGGGGGTAAACATTTCCCATGACTGTCATGAATGTACACAAGTTGTCAAGCATAACAAGGTAGCCCAAACTAAACAAGGAGGCTTCGGGGTGTTTCTCTGCTGTAGAACATTTTTTAAATAATGGGTTAAAATTGCACATTTTACGGCACACTTTCTGTGAAATATTAGATAAAGAGTCACACAGTTTACCATCAGGTTTATAGAGTAACTCATGAATAAATATCCAGTAGACCACCACCATCATATATGAATATTGGCTGCACCAAAGAAGGTCAGTATGGTCAGGTAAGAACTGTCATCATGTTGGATTTGCCATAATGCCACAAAAATACCATGACACTGTAAGAAAGCATGTCCATGCTGGCTGTGGCAGTGTAGTTCAGTATTGCCACGTAAGAGCACTCATAACGTTGGCTTTGTGCGTAATGCCAGTAAAAAATGCCATGCATCAATATAGACCATTATGTCCATGTAAGGACATTCATCATACTGGCTTTGTACATAATGCTGGTAAAAAATGCCATGCAACATTACAAGTCAGTATGCCCATGTCAGAACAATTATCATGTTGGCTTTGCCGTAATGCCAGAAAAAAGGCCACACACCAATATAGACCAGTATGGCCATGTAAAAACAACACTCATCATGTTCTCTTTGCCATAATGCCAAATAATACCATGCCACTGTAAGAACACATGTCCATACTGACTGCACCAATGCAGGCCAATATGGCCACAAAATACCCACTCATCAGTTTGGCCTTGCACATAACACCAATACAAAATGCCATGCCACATTAAGAAAACATGCCCATACAAGGTTCACCAATGTAGCCCCCAAAACAAGCACTCTGCTCATGTCCAGTTTGCCCAGAATGCAAGTATAAATGCTTTGCCAGTGTACATGTACTGGCTGCACCAGTGTGCTCTTCCACCTCAAAATCAGTCTTGTATGCTCATCCAGCCTGCACGTACAGACAGATTCACATTCTCATTCACACACATTCACAGGCACACATTAACAAACATATTTCGTCATAATGCTTTTTCATTCACACGCACAAACACACTACCACATCCACACTACACTCTCATTCCCCCAACACAGACATTTTGCCATGCAACCATACACAACATACACACTCACTCGTCTCATTCACAAGCACACTTAAACACATCACACAGCCACTTGCATCCATGCATAGCATACATGCACGTATACATAAATCCCCAAATAATGGTTTTTCTCTTAACTGCACGCCTTTGCACCATTTGGAGACTTCAGCTGCACGCTGCCACAATGGCCCTTTTGCTTCTGGGCATGATACAGACTTGAGCCAGGAAGCAGGGAGAGCTTCCTGTTCCTGACATTCACAGTAAAGTCAGAGTGCCACCATCTTCCCTCACTTGGCCACAGAAATGTACTGGGAGGCTCCAGAGCACCCTCACAAACATTTCAGTCTGCAGTATCCCAGTCTTCAACCCCAATGGGACATGCAAGGCTGGTGAAACAAAAAATCCCCCACATTTCATTGCCGTTGGGCATGCACTCTGGGCTACTGTAGATTAATAACACTTAAACATGCCCAGGAATGTTCCCCGAGCTGTATAATTGATGGTGTTTTGGTACCCCGTTACTCATTATGGATGAGCTACTGCTGCCTTGGTTCTGCTCCCGAGGGTATCAATGAGGAAAGGGGTTTCAAGTGTGTGGTATTAGTAGAAGTTGGTGGGAGTTGTAGTTCTCTGGGCCTTGATGGTTTCGACTGTCCACTGTACTGCAGACCGAGGAATTACATCCACAAGCTTGAAGTTGCTCACTCCCACTTCCTGTTGAAGTTGCTGGTATAGCCATTGGCAAGTCATTCTCTTCCCTCATGATTGCTTCCAGTTTTAAGGTGCGGCTGAAGGCTCGTTGACTAACTCAAGGATTCCTCAGCCTAGCTCACGTCTTCACAGATTTAAGAGCGGTTTCTGCAACCGCAAGACTGGAGACAAGTGCACAGGCACTGCCAGTTTTGTGGGACCACTGCTCCTTAATCTCCGTTAAAGGGGCCCACCTGCTTGTCCCATTGGTTCCACTAGCTGGCAGAGGAGGGTCGAAATAATCCTTTTGGTTGATGGTGGAGACAATCTCTTCCAAGTAGCTCTTGAAGGGCCAGTGGGAAGCCTGGTGTCTGTTAGCTCTCAGGTGGTCCTCTTGGCCACCTGAGAGGTGATCATAGCCGCAGGGGATAGTAGTGATGTCCTCATCCTTCCACTCAAAGGGATCATGGGAGTTGTTGATTCCGAGTTACTGGCGCTTGCACTATGAATGGGCTGCAGTACAGTACCCCAGTAGGTCCATGGCCACTAGGGCCATCACAATTCCAGGCCTTATCACCAAGCAGGGGACTTTATCACAAAGCCAATAATACATATTCGAAGTAAGAGATTATTTGAAAGTGAGGAATGGAGATGTACCTCCGCTGAAGATCGTAGTGTACGGCAGTGTCCACCTCACTGGTGGCCTTGTTCCTGAACTTCATGTTGCTGGTTGTCATCTGAAGCTTGGGCAACATCCACAACGACATGGCGGCGGCTCTGTTTCTCTCTGAGCTAGTCTTCTTCATTGGGATGATAGGACCAGCACCAAGAACCAGTGAAAAGCCACACACGAAGATCCCGTCCACCTACTTCTCCCTGAAAATTGCACAACGATAACGCTGGGGTATATTTCGTTCAAGGCTCAGCCTTTATCGCATTTGGCAACATTTGAAAACATTTCCAGCCCAGTGTGCTTTTAAAACTAGATGTGTTGAATGAGTTTGCAGCATCAAATACTGCAGGACCAAACGTTTGCAACGTTTGCGATAGAAGAAACAGCCAGGGAATAAGACATATTTGATGGAATATTCAGATAACAGAAAGTCAGAGGATGGTCATGATCTCCTAGATCACAAGTCGAAAATAGTATGGCCAGAAATGCAGAGCACAGATTCTTTATACTATGTAATGTAATGTAAAAGTGGTCTTATATAGCCACCCTCCTGCCATTTTTGTGGGCCTGGCTGCGCATAGCTCTGTAAGAAGGAGAGGGGGTGGAGGTTGGAAGGGGGGTAGTGAGAGAGGCAGATGTGAAACCTGTGATGTTGATGGGTGCAGCTCGAAGTACCCGGCCCCTGAACACCTATCTGCTTTCTCTGGGTTTGGTGGAAACATTTGTGAGTTTGTTGTCCAAAGGGGAGAGCCCAGGCTTTCATGGACGGCAATGCTTTGTGTCTGGTTAGCGACTGATGTGGCGGGAGTGGGTTAGGGCTAAAGTGGCGCGTTTAGAAATAAGTCAATTATTGTTGATCTGTGCGTGCCTAGGCCAGTGTGGCTGTAGTGGGAGACTTGTGCGTGTAGTGTAATGTGGTTGAGATCTTGGAAAGGAGTATGTTAGTCAGGATAGGGAAGAAAGTAGAACGCGTTACAAGGCCAAACAACCTGATGTCCTCCCTGCCCTACTACCACTGGCCTCTTGCAAACAGGATCCATTTCACTTTCTCATATTGCCACTGTAAATTCTGCTCTCTCCCTTGCTGTGTCTCTCTTTGTCTCTTCCTTTTTCTCAAAGATACGATGTCCACACATGCAACAAAGATGTGTGAATGGCATCTGAAGTAGGTAGTCAGTCCTGATACTTCCCTAATTAAGATAAACTAGATGTTATGACTAGAGGAGGCAAGAACCTTTGGTTCAGAGGAACAGCTTCATGAAGCAAAAGTTGCCCAGGCACCCAGTTCATCTTCTGTATTATGTTGGTTGGCAGTTGAGCGCCACCTCAAACATCACTCCATCTTGCTCAGGTGCTTTGCTCAGTAGCCAGCTGGGGCGGCATTCATCAGGCGATAGGGGCATTGACCAAAGTCCCTGGATGTGGCTCCCAAAGGTATACCTAAATGTCTCTCACAAGCCCCAGACTCTTCTCACACAGTACACACAGCTAGAGGCCCACATAGCCCCCCCCATCACCACCAGATATCACTCACTTGGTGCTTTAATTCTTTAGGTGGGTATGAATGCCCAAAATGTCCCTTAGGGTTCCTCGAGGAGCCTATCCCCTCAATCCTTCCATTTCAGGTGCCTCATGGTCCCCCTACTTTGTACATGAAATGTGCTCTTTTCCCAATATCAAATCATATTGACTTCCGCAGTGCCGGGAGGTTTTTCACCACTGTCTATGTCGGATAATTTTTCACTAGTGTTGACTAATTTTGGGCCAACATTTGTTCATGCCTATGCAGAATCTTTGCCATGAGGGAATAGAGTAAAGATACAGTCGTGCTCACAGACCAGTGCAAAAATTACATTTTGCACAGGTAGGTGGTGGTTTGAAATGATTGACGGTGGAGCGCCGTTGCCTAGCAACAGCACTGGTTACCCACTGGTTGCTTGGCTACCCTCAGAGTCTCACTGGGTACCAGACTCCTTCTTGATCAGTCCCCTTGCACGGCCTTTGGGCCTACCACGCACATAGGGGCTGTAACTGTAACCCTACAGTCCCTTATTCTCCTTGCACTACCTTGAGCCAAGCTGTCATGGCCTACTCAGAGCACTGCTGCCCTGTTTTCCCCTCCCCTCTCCCTTGCACTTCCACCCTCCCTTTCCCCGATCTGAATGACACAAGGCCTAGTGAGATCGCTTGTCTTTTCCTCTCTCTGTCTTCCCTCCCTTGTCTTGTCGGAGCACACCTAAATAGCACAGAAGGGGGGTGGGTGGAGTGCAGGAAGGGGCCCACTCAGACTGCTGCCTCTGAGCCGCCGGAGAAAACGTTAAGCATTCCTTTGTTACGAAACAAAGGAATGCATATTGTGAACGCAGCCTCTGAGAGGCTCTGGAGATACACACCCTGACCCCTTGCTCTATGTGTTGAGTCTTTAAAGTGGGGGTTTATTTATAAGTGGTGGCTCATTTAACGAGACATTTATTTTACGCAGTATGTGCTTAACATTTCACTGTTAAGAACTGAACATGGTGCATTTTTATTCTGAAGGCCAGCACAAAGCATCAGTTAGCTGACCAGAACTATACAATCTTCCAACAGAATTAACGTGCCACACAGAAAAAGTTTTAAACTATGTTCTTTATTTTCATGTTTTTTTTATTTGCCACACCAAAACTTTTGCTTTGTATATTATTCTAGTGGATGCTTTTGGACATGGACTAAATGAATCCATTCAGCGTCAAAGCTCTTTTCATTTTCTTAACAAGATAACCACTGCCTAGTGCACACTAGATGGCATCTCAATGTTACTGGGCACCTTGTTTTGGAAAACAGGTTTCATTGTGTGCCACCATGCAGACAGTACTCCATGACAACTCAATGCTGTGATATGTGTGCAGCAATGCCACTCTGTTGATTAATAGCGTCTATGTGGTGCACCTCTAGGTAACAGCACATATGCCTGTCTTTCTATGATGTGTCCATGTTCGTACAATAGCACACTGGGATGTTTTGTGTATGTGGCTCTGAAGAATATGCCATACTGTGCCCACACTTAAACACCTAAAGCAAAGAAGTTGCCTCAAGTTTTACATGCACTAGGCCAAACGCCCTTTCTACACTGACACATCACGATTTTTGCTAGCTGCAGGCCAGCACTAATACGAGTTGCTAATGCCAGCTCTGTTAGATAAAGCATGGACCTGCTATTTTTCAGATATAACCCATGGGGCCTGCATAATGGTGAGGAGGTAGTGACTGAGGAATTGTGGACCCCTTACCATGCATTAGAAGCCGGTCTTGTTTAGAACGCTTAATCAGCTTATTACTGATCAGGCTAAAGTTGTTTGTAAGAGGTGCAATCCTTTCTGTGCATTCTTTATTGAGTGTCTCTTGTAGGGTAACTGTTGTGTATGGCTTGGCTTTGCAGAAGGAATGTTGTGATGTCATGTGGAGTGTTTATGCCTGAGTGATGGAATGCATGGGTGAATGTTCTAACCTGGTCAGTTGGTGAGCCCTCTGCCTGGGTAATGGGCTGCCAGTGTTTTAATGTCCTTTATGTAACTTAAAAGTAACATGATTGACTGTCTGTAAAGATACCTAAGAAGCATGTAATAAACCTGGCAAGTCAACCTAAGAAGGCTGGGAGCTGCTTCACTACAGTAACCTTTCCTGTCTATATATATAATCCCCTAAAGATGTTTCTGTATTGGGGGATGGGCATGCTCACACTGAGACCCAGCCCCTTCTCATCTAAAATTCTCCAAAAACAAGACGCAAAAGAGCCCTTGTACCTCACTTGAGTGGCTGATGTTGCAGGCATTTTATAGTCGCATCCAAAAACGTAAGCTGCCTGAATGAGCATGTATGGTTCATGGATACAAACACTTTAATCTTAGGGTGTGGTTTGTGAACAGTGATCTGAGCACCAAGCCATGAGTGTCTTATGTATTTAGAGATACACACATACTATCCTTTTGTCACAGACATGTTTATCAAATATAGAGATCTCTGATCAATGTTATATTCCAGGAATGCTCTTGTGATTTGATGCAAAGCAGACAAGAACACTCATTGATGCAATTTCTCTTTTTTCCCACTCTCATAGAGGTATTGTGAAAGAGTACAAAAGGAGTGTACAAGACTGTCCATCTTGGAATGATAACCTATATCATAAAATAATGTATATGGTTAGTATAGTATTGCTCCTTACGAAATACAAGTGAGGTGGTATGAACAGAAGGCCTGCAACACAGGGCCAGTGGCCAGTGGGCCTTCAGACCCCGGCAAGCTGGTTACACTGCAGTGTGCCAGTACAGACAGTATGAAACTGCATTCAGGCTAGGCCTTCCATAAGAGCAGGTGACAGAAGAACGATTTATTTGGGCAGCACCAGCTGTGTTTTCACATTAGATTTCTTCTGTAAAGTACTTGAATTACAATGTAATGAAACTAGGTTAATTTGTATAGCAATGATTTATTGATGTTGAGGAGGGGTTTTGTCGTGACACAGAGGCAGGGACGCCATTTGGGGCTCACCATAAGTCGCACCTGCGACTGCTGAGGGCTCCTTGCTACCACTTAAAAAAAAAGAAAAAAATGCTTTTTTTAAAAAAAAATGGAAGCTCCTTGGCTGTGGCCAGCGCCATATGGCTCTTTGTTTCTGGAGTGTTGGCTTCCTTGTTCAGGCCTCTTAAAAAAACAGGCGGTTCCACAAGTGTAACACTTTGAGCAGTGACCCTAAATAAGAAAGAATAGGAATAAAAAATGATTTGTCTTTCTGGAATTCTATACAATACTTGCTAGACTCATTAAAGTTTTTTTCATGGAAACTTCAAGGGGTGAGTGACTGATTTGGTCTGTTCTTAAACACCTCAAATTCATAATGAAGACAAAAACTTCCAAAAAGCATTTAGGGTAGAATAAGCATCCATTTTGGACTATGTATTTGCATTTTGCAAGTTGCAGTTTTAGAATGTTTTTTTTCTGCTGTTGTCTCTGTTACGATCATCACAAGACAGGCCACCTCGTGTGTCCTCGGTCACTTGACCAAATCCTTATGCCTAAAAGCTTGTGTACAGTGTAGAAATGTGTGACCATAGCACATACAGTGGCCCTTGATTTCATTGTGCTACAATTAATGCTTTGTTGTAATATGTCTATCTTTCCTATCTGCGTGGCATGCTGTTCAGGATGTTTGTTTGCATGGATCATGTAAGGAGTGCACAGAGTTCGTGATGCCGTGTGCGTGAGCTGTTTTCCCTGCGCTACTCTGAATTTCTTTAATACCCAGTTGTGAACCCTCCCAATGGTATGTCTTTTGGCAACCTCTGAAGCCTGAAAAGTAGATCCACTCAGGCTTGACATTTGGCCAATTTTGCACCAGATCTGCAGATGAAGTTGCCTGCTGTTAAATCTGTTACCAGTTAATTGGTATCCACTACAGGGTGTAATTTCCTTTCTGACTTTGAGAACATTCAGACATGGAATTGCTCATTTTACTACAGGTAGTAAGGTGGCTATAGCCGGTAAGTTAGCTCTGTGGTTTGAGCCCTCCCGATGTGTGTGTAATCTGCTGTTTGCAGGTTCGAAACTCCACAAGGCCTACTGAGCCTTTCATCATTTGGAGGTTGATAAATGAGTAGCAACACAGGTTGGGTGGTATTGTAAGTATATTTGTTCTATATAAAGCGCTCAAGTGCTATATAGTAACACATCATTATCATTTGGCCTTGGACATCTGCTTGCATTCACAGTAATTTGGTAATATGGGCCTATACACACTGATATTAACTGTACATATTGTGATCCATTCTTGTATGAAATGTATATCACATTTCAGTGAAATCATAACCATATTTTTCGTAGTGTACATAGGAGCAATGCTATGTAATGCCATTTTCTGTTTTGTCAAGGGGTGAAAGGTCGTGTTCCATCGCTTCCCCCATGTCACTTCCGGGTGGGGTCAAATTACATCACTTCCTGTGATGTCTTAGGAGGCCCAGGATTGTGTGATGTCACTTCTGCTGCCCCTGGCATTTTGGTGAAATGACGTCCCTGCACGGTGGTGTAGTTTGGGAGAGACGTGGGGCGCATTCTAGTGTGTCGCCCTGGGCACCACGTTGGCTAGAAACTGTCCTGCCTGCGCGTGCACTCAGACTCAGCAAATGACGCATACAATTCCCGAGCATTATCATGGAGTTGGTGTTCTGCAGATGTGCTTAAAGATAAGCCTTGCTGCACAGTTGGTTCTCATTGTTCCTGTCTAGGAAGATGGTATCTACTGCTGTCCTTGTGGTCCTTCGTTTATCGCCCAACATTCAAACTATTCAGTCGCCAAGGACGCAGAACTCTGCCATTTTTGTTTCTGACCCGTGAGAGCCAATGGAAGTGGGTGGCAAGTTATCTGACTTACCGTGACTATGAACTGTGTCCAGGGTGTGGGAAATACACCGAAAGCAGGAATGCGGGTATGTTAGGCTGCAGAGAGCCCATCGTTACTCCCAAACCTGCTGGCATAGCTTGGGGTTGCCGGGCGGTGTACTGCTTTAGACAGGGCACCCCGCTGTATGCTTACAGGTTCCCCAACTCACTCCTATGTGCATGCCACTCCTTGCGGGCGTCGCACTGCGTTTGCTCAAAGGATTAGTCAAAGTTTCACTCGCAGGTCCTCAGTGCCAAGGACTCTGCCAAGCCATGCGCTGTGGAGCCTGCGGGTGGCAGAGCCGCATTACTCATCTATGCCTGGCACTCAGCTGGGTTTCATGAGTTTTCTAAAACTAACAAGGCTCAAGTAGAGGGTTTGATGCTGCATGAATCATCGGTTGCCAGAAGTCGTTTATTTCACGTGCACCAGGGGGGCTCGTCCATAGCGGACGACAGCGTGTAGACGCACCACTCATTATGGACGTGCACAGCCAGCTGGCCAGTGAAAACATGCAGCCAAAGAAGGGCTCCTGTGACGAAGGCACGCTCCGGAGCTGGGCTGCTGGTAAGAACATTAAAAAATGGATGCATGGGTGCACGTGTATACGATGGGTTCTGGTTGTAAGTGCATGCGTGAACGAGAGTGTGCATGTTGTTCGGATGCGTGTTTGAATGAGAGAGAGAGTGTGAATGCTGTCGTGATTGAATGTAGAAACATGGCTGCTGATGCGTGTGTCTGAATGTGACTCGTCTTCCTTCCCTTTCCCCCTCCCCTGCTAACACCCCTGTCTGCCTCAGTGACTGGCTGCCTGGTTCCCTCTGAGTTTCTGCAGGGCACCAGCCCTGTCCCCAACCCCCCCCCTGCCCAGTCCACCCCTCTCCTTGCACTTAGCACTTGGACCCTACCCTTGCACCCCTTGCAATCCCTGGCACTTGCCCTCCTGCCCTGCCCCCTTAGCACTCGCCTAGCCCCTGTTGCCCTCTTCACCCCCTAACCTCCCTTTCACTTGCACTCCCTCCTCTTTACCCTGCACTTCCCTTCCCACCCTAGCACTTTGCATTTCACACAGACGGCACTTCCCCCACCACCCTCCCTCGCACTTCTTGTTACTCCACTTGCACAATCTGAATGTCACGAGATCTAGTAGGACCGTTATTGTTATTTTTCTCCTTTGTCCCACCTCCCCCCTTTGTCTCGTGATGCCTTGAAACACCATTTGATGTTAAATGTTAAATGTTAAAGGTGTTTGTACCGCGCACCGTCACCAACAGAGTTGGTCCGAAGACGCTTTGGCGGATCTGCAAACGAGAAGGTGGGATGGGTTAGTGAGGTGAAGAGGGAGTAGGATAGTGAGAGGAGTGGTATTCTGTTGGCAGATTCAACTCGGTATACACCGGGTGCGGAGCTTTGGTGCGAGTATTGGATCGATGTCAGTCCTGGTGTGCTGTTGGTGCGGCTTATGTGTTGTTGCAGTGTTGTGAAGTGCGTGCGGGTTGTTGTGCGAGAGATGATTGTGTGAGTTTTTTTAATGAGATAAGTATGCAGAGATGTTAAGCATTTTTGGTTAGTGGGTTACATGATATTTAACATGCTAACATTCACAGTTCTGTCTAGATGCGACACAGCCTGATGTTCACAGTTCTATCTAAGTGTGGCACTTGCTAACCTTCACAGTTCCATAATTCCATCTATATGTGGCACATGCTAACGTCATAATCCTGTCTAGATGCGACGCAGGCTAATGTTCACAATTCTAAGTGTGGCACTTGCTAACCTTCACAATTCCATCTATATGTGGAACATGCTAACATTTATATTCACAATCCTGTCTAGATGCGGCGCAGGCTAATGTTCACGATTCTAAGTGTGTCACTTGCTAACCTTAACAATTCCATCTATATGTGGCACATGCTAGCATTCAAAATCCTGTCTAGATGGGGCGCAGGCTAATGTTCACAATTCTAAGTGTGTCACTTGCTAACTTTCACAATTGCATCTATATGTGGCAAATGCTAACAATCACATTCCTAATCCTGTCTAGATGTTGCGAAGGCTAATGTTCATGATTCCAAGTGTGGCACTTGGTAACCTTAACAGTTCTATCTATATGTGGCACATGCTAGCATTCTGAATCCTGTCTAGATGGGGCGCAGGCTAATGTTCACAATTCTAAGTGTGGCACTTGATAACTTTCACAATTCCATCTATATGTGGCAAATGCTAACAATCACATTCCTAATCCTGTCTAGATGTGGCAAAGGCTAATGTTCATGATTCCAAGTGTGGCACTTGCTAACCTTAACAATTCCATTTATATGTGGCACATACTAGCATTCAAAATCCTGTCTAGATGTGGCGAAGGCTAATGTTCATGATTCCAAGTGTGGCACTTGCTAACCTCAACAGTTCCATGTATATGTGGCACATGCTAGCATTCTCAATCCTGTCTAGATGGGGCACAGGCTAATGTTCATGATTCTAAGTGTGGCACTTGCTAACCTTAACAATTCCATTTATATGTGGCACATACTAGCATTCAAAATCCTGTCTAGATGCGGCGCAGGCTAATGTTCATAATTCTAAGTGTGGCACTTGCTGTGCAATCTAAATATCATACAGTGCAGTTTGGAGATAGAACCCCTACTAAATTTGAGAGACCTGTGTAGTGGGAGAGAGGTCTGTTGATGCATACTAGCTATCACTTAATGCAATGTGGACTTAGAAGCCCTGCCAGATTGGAGGGAAAGGCCTATCAATGCAATCTAAATATCATACAATGTAATCTGGACACAAACCCAACTAGATTTGAGAGACCTGTATATTGGGGGAGAGGCATATCAAAGCAATCTAATATCATATAATGCGGTTTGGAGGAAGGACCCCTGCTAAATTTGAGGGACCTGTATAGTGGGAGAGAGGCCTATCAATGCAATCTAGATATCATACAATGCAATTTGGACAGAACACCCCTGCTAAATTTGAGGGACCTGTATAGTGGGGGAGAGGCCTATCAATGCAGTCTAAATATCATACAATGCAGTTTGTAGACAGAACCTCTGATACATTTGAGAGACCTGTATATTGGAAAGAGGCCTATCAGTGCAATCTAAATATCATACAATGTAATCTGGACATGAAACCCAACTAGATTTGAGAGACCTGTATAGTGGGAGAGAGGCCTATCAATGCAATCTAAATATCATAAAATGCAGCTTGGAGGAAGGACTCCTGCTAAATTTGAGACCTGTATGTTGGGAGAGAGGCCTATCAATACAGTCTAAATATCATACAATGCAGTTTGTAGACAGAACCCCTGATACATTTGAGAGACCTGTATATTGGAAAGAGGCCTATCAGTGCAATTTAAATATCATACAATGCAATCTGGACACGAAAACCCAACTAGATTTGAGGGACCTGTATATTTGGATAGAGGCCTATCAATGCAGTCTAAATATCACACAATGCAGTTCGGAGACAGAACCCCTGATAAATTTGAGAGACCTGTATATTGGGAGAGCAGCCTATCAATGCAATCTAATATCATACAATGCAGTTTGGGGTCAGAATCCCGATAAATTTGAGAGACCTGTATATTGGGAGAGAGGCCTATCAATGCAATCTAATATCATACAATGCAGTTTGGAGTCCGAACCCCTGCTAAATTTGAGAGACCTGGATTAGTGGGAGAGAGGCCTACCAATGCAATCTAAATATCATACAATGCAATTTGGAGACAGAACCCCTGCTAAATTTGAGGGGCCTGTATAGTGGGGGAGAGACATATCAATCCAATCTAAACATCATACAATGCAATTTGGGGACAGAACCCTTGGTAAATTAGAGATACCTGTATAGTGGGAGAGAGGTCTGTCAGTGCAGTCTAAATATCATACAATGCAATCTGGACACGAAAACCCAACTAGATTTGAGAGACCTGTATTTTGGGAGAGAGGCCTATAAATTCAATCTAAATATCATAAAATGCAATTTGGACAGAACCCTGCTCAATTTGAGAGACCTGTATAGTGGGGGAGATGCCTATCAATCCAACCTAAACATCATACAATAGAATTTGGCGACAGAACCCCTGGTAAACTGGAGAGACCTGCATAGTGGGAGAGAGGCCTATCAATGCAGTCTAAATATCATACAATGCAGTTTGTAGACAGAACCCCTGATACATTTGAGAGACCTGTATATTGGAAAGAGGCATATCGGTGCAATCTAAATATCATACAATGTAATCTGGACATGAAACCCAACTAGATTTGAGAGACCTGTATAGTGGGAGAGAGGCCTATCAATGCAATCTAAATATCATAAAATGCAGTTTGGAGGAAGGACCCCTGCTAAATTTGAGACCTGTATGTTGGGAGAGAGGCCTATAAATACAGTCTAAATATCATACAATGCAGTTTGTAGACAGAACCCCTGATATATTTGAGAGACCTTTATATTGGAAAGAGGCCTATCAGTGCAATCTAAATATCATACAATGCAATCTGCACACGAAAACCCAACTAGATTTGAGGGACCTGTATCTTTGGATAGAGGCCTATCAATGCAGTCTAAATATCAAACAATGCAGTTTGGAGACAGAAACCCTGATAAATTTGAGAGACCTGTATATTGGGAGAATGGCCTATCAATGCAATCTAATATCATACAATGCAGTTGGGGTGAGAATCCCGATAAATTTGAGAGACCTGTATATTGGGAGAGAGGCCTATCAATGCAATCTAATATCATACAATGCAGTTTGGAGTCAGAACCCCTGCTAAATTTGAGAGACCTGGATTAGTGGGAGAGAGGCCTACCAATGCAATCTAAATATCATACAATGCAATTTGGAGACAGAACCCCTGCTAAATTTGAGGGGCCTGTATAGTGGGGGAGAGGCCTATCAATCCAATCTAAACATCACACAAAGCAATTTGGGGACAGAACCCTTGGTAAATTAGAGATACCTGTATAGTGGGAGAGAGGTCTGTCAATGCAGTCTAAATATCATACAATGCAATCTGGACATGAAAACCCAACTAGATTTGAGAGACCTGCATATTGGGAGAGAGGCCTATCAATGCAATATAGATATCATACGATGCAATTTGGACAGAACCCAGCTCAATTTGAGAGACCTGTATAGTGGGGGAGATGCCTATCAATCCAATCTAACCATCATACAATGCAATTTGGCGACGGAAACCCTGGTAAACTGGAGAGACCTGTATAGTGGGAGAGAGGCCTATCAATGCAGTCTAAATATCATACAATGCAGTTTGTAGACAGAACCCCTGATACATTTGAGAGACCTGTATATTGGTAAGAGGCCTATCAGTGCAATCTAAATATCATACAATGTAATCTGGACATGAAACCAAACTAGATATGAGAGACCTGTATAGTGGGAGAGAGGCCTATCAATGCAATCTAAATATCATAAAATGCAGTTTGGAGGAAGGACCCCTGCTAAATTTGAGACCTGTATGTTGGGAGAGAGGCCTATCAATGCAGTCTAAATATCATACAATGCAGTTTGTAGACAGAACCCCTGATACATTTGAGAGACCTGTATATTGGAAAAAGGCCTATCAGTGCAATCTAAATATCATACAATGCAATCTGGACACGAAAACCCAACTAGATTTGAGAGACCTGTATTTTGGGAGAGAGACCTATAAATTCAATCTAAATATCATAAAATGCAATTTGGACAGAACCCTGCTCAATTTGAGAGACCTGTATAGTGGGGGAGATGCCTATCAATCCAACCTAAACATCATACAATAGAATTTGGTGACAGAACCCCTGGTAAACTGGAGAGACCTACATAGTGGGAGAGAGGCCTATCAATGCAGTCTAAATATCATACAATGCAGTTTGTAGACAGAACCCCTGATACATTTGAGAGACCTGTATATTGGAAAGAGGCATATCGGTGCAATCTAAATATCATACAATGTAATCTGGACATGAAAACCAACTAGGTTTGAGAGATCTGTATAGTGGGAGAGAGGCCTATCAATGCAATCTAAATATCATAAAATGCAGTTTGGAGGAAGGACCCCTGCTAAATTTGAGACCTGTATGTTGGGAGAGAGGCCTATCAATACAGTCTAAATATCATACAATGCAGTTTGTAGACAGAACCCCTGATACATTTGAGAGACCTGTATATTGGAAAGAGGCCTATCAGTGCAATCTAAATATCATACAATGCAATCTGCACACGAAAACCCAACTAGATTTGAGGGACCTGTATCTTTGGATAGAGGCCTATCAATGCAGTCTAAATATCAAACAATGCAGTTTGGAGACAGAAACCCTGATAAATTTGAGAGACCTGTATATTGGGAGAATGGCCTATCAATGCAATCTAATATCATACAATGCAGTTGGGGTGAGAATCCCGATAAATTTGAGAGACCTGTATATTGGGAGAGAGGCCTATCAATGCAATCTAATATCATACAATGCAGTTTGGAGTCAGAACCCCTGCTAAATTTGAGAGACCTGGATTAGTGGGAGAGAGGCCTACCAATGCAATCTAAATATCATACAATGCAATTTGGAGACAGAACCCCTGCTAAATTTGAGGGGCCTGTATAGTGGGGGAGAGGCCTATCAATCCAATCTAAACATCACACAAAGCAATTTGGGGACAGAACCCTTGGTAAATTAGAGATACCTGTATAGTGGGAGAGAGGTCTGTCAATGCAGTCTAAATATCATACAATGCAATCTGGACATGAAAACCCAACTAGATTTGAGAGACCTGTATATTGGGAGAGAGGCCTATCAATGCAATATAGATATCATACGATGCAATTTGGACAGAACCCAGCTCAATTTGAGAGACCTGTATAGTGGGGGAGATGCCTATCAATCCAATCTAACCATCATACAATGCAATTTGGCGACGGAAACCCTGGTAAACTGGAGAGACCTGTATAGTGGGAGAGAGGCCTATCAATGCAGTCTAAATATCATACAATGCAGTTTGTAGACAGAACCCCTGATACATTTGAGAGACCTGTATATTGGAAAGAGGCCTATCAGTGCAATCTAAATATCATACAATGTAATCTGGACATGAAACCAAACTAGATTTGAGAGACCTGTATAGTGGGAGAGAGGCCTATCAATGCAATCTAAATATCATAAAATGCAGTTTGGAGGAAGGACCCCTGCTAAATTTGAGACCTGTATGTTGGGAGAGAGGCCTATCAATGCAGTCTAAATATCATACAATGCAGTTTGTAGACAGAACCCCTGATACATTTGAGAGACCTGTATATTGGAAAAAGGCCTATCAGTGCAATCTAAATATCATACAATGCAATCTGGACACGAAAACCCAACTAGATTTGAGAGACCTGTATTTTGGGAGAGAGACCTATAAATTCAATCTAAATATCATAAAATGCAATTTGGACAGAACCCTGCTCAATTTGAGAGACCTGTATAGTGGGGGAGATGCCTATCAATCCAACCTAAACATCATACAATAGAATTTGGCGACAGAACCCCTGGTAAACTGGAGAGACCTACATAGTGGGAGAGAGGCCTATCAATGCAGTCTAAATATCATACAATGCAGTTTGTAGACAGAACCCCTGATACATTTGAGAGACCTGTATATTGGAAAGAGGCATATTGGTGCAATCTAAATATCATACAATGTAATCTGGACATGAAAACCAACTAGGTTTGAGAGATCTGTATAGTGGGAGAGAGGCCTATCAATGCAATCTAAATATCATAAAATGCAGTTTGGAGGAAGGACCCCTGCTAAATTTGAGACCTGTATGTTGGGAGCGAGGCCTATCAATACAGTCTAAATATCATACAATGCAGTTTGTAGACAGAACCCCTGATACATTTGAGAGACCTGTATATTGGAAAGAGGCCTATCAGTGCAATCTAAATATCATACAATGCAATCTTCACACGAAAACCCAACTAGATTTGAGGGACCTGTATCTTTGGATAGAGGCCTATCAATGCAGTCTAAATATCAAACAATGCAGTTTGGAGACAGAAACCCTGATAAATTTGAGAGACCTGTATATTGGGAGAATGGCCTATCAATGCAATCTAATATCATACAATGCAGTTGGGGTGAGAATCCCGATAAATTTGAGAGACCTGTATATTGGGAGAGAGGCCTATCAATGCAATCTAATATCATACAATGCAGTTTGGAGTCAGAACCCCTGCTAAATTTGAGAGACCTGGATTAGTGGGAGAGAGGCCTACCAATGCAATCTAAATATTATACAATGCAATTTGGAGACAGAACCCCTGCTAAATTTGAGGGGCCTGTATAGTGGGGGAGAGGCCTATCAATCCAATCTAAACATCACACAAAGCAATTTGGGGACAGAACCCTTGGTAAATTAGAGATACCTGTATAGTGGGAGAGAGGTCTGTCAATGCAGTCTAAATATCATACAATGCATTCTGGACATGAAAACCCAACTAGATTTGAGAGACCTGTATTTTGGGAGAGAGGCCTATAAATTCAATCTAAATATCATAAAATGCAATTTGGACAGAACCCTGCTCAATTTGAGAGACCTGTATAGTGGGGGAGATGCCTATCAATCCAACCTAAACATCATACAATATAATTTGGCGACAGAACCCCTGGTAAACTGGAGAGACCTGCATAGTGGGAGAGAGGCCTATCAATGCAGTCTAAATATCATACAATGCAGTTTGTAGACAGAACCCCTGATACATTTGAGAGACCTGTATATTGGAAAGAGGCATATCGGTGCAATCTAAATATCATACAATGTAATCTGGACATGAAACCCAACTAGATTTGAGAGACCTGTATAGTGGGAGAGAGGCCTATCAATGCAATCTAAATATCATAAAATGCAGTTTGGAGGAAGGACCCCTGCTAAATTTGAGACCTGTATGTTGGGAGAGAGGCCTATCAATACAGTCTAAATATCATACAATGCAGTTTGTAGACAGAACCCCTGATATATTTGAGAGACCTTTATATTGGAAAGAGGCCTATCAGTGCAATTTAAATATCATACAATGCAATCTGCACACGAAAACCCAACTAGATTTGAGGGACCTGTATATTTGGATAGAGGCCTATCAATGCAGTCTAAATATGAAACAATGCAGTTTGGAGACAGAAACCCTGATAAATTTGAGGGACCTGTATATTGGGAGAATGGCCTATCAATGCAATCTAATATCATACAATGCAGTTGGGGTGAGAATCCCGATAAATTTGAGAGACCTGTATATTGGGAGAGAGGCCTATCAATGCAATCTAATATCATACAATGCAGTTTGGAGTCAGAACCCCTGCTAAATTTAAGAGACCTGGATTAGTGGGAGAGAGGCCTACCAATGCAATCTAAATATCATACAATGCAATTTGGAGACAGAACCCCTGCTAAATTTGAGGGGCCTGTATAGTGGGGGAGAGGCCTATCAATCCAATCTAAACATCACACAAAGCAATTTGGGGACAGAACCCTTGGTAAATTAGAGATACCTCTATAGTGGGAGAGAGGTCTGTCAATGCAGTCTAAATATCATACAATGCAATCTGGACATGAAAACCCAACTAGATTTGAGAGACCTGTATATTGGGAGAGAGGCCTATCAATGCAATATAGATATCATACGATGCAATTTGGACAGAACCCAGCTCAATTTGAGAGACCTGTATAGTGGGGGAGATGCCTATCAATCCAATCTAACCATCATACAATGCAATTTGGCGACGGAAACCCTGGTAAACTGGAGAGACCTGTATAGTGGGAGAGAGGCCTATCAATGCAGTCTAAATATCATACAATGCAGTTTGTAGACAGAACCCCTGATACATTTGAGAGACCTGTATATTGGAAAGAGGCCTATCAGTGCAATCTAAATATCATACAATGTAATCTGGACATGAAACCAAACTAGATTTGAGAGACCTGTGTAGTGGTAGAGAGGTCTATCCATGAAATCTAAATATGTATAGGCGCCTTACAAATATCGAATAAATAAAAAATAAAATAAATGAAGAATGAATGCCCTATGAATGATGATGCGTGTGTGAATCTGAGAGTAAATGATGTATGAATGATGCTGGATTTATTTTATTTGTTTAGTGGTGGCTCTACCCAAAGGCCTTACATGGTTCAAAGTTTGAAAAGGTGTGGGTTGAAAGAAGAATTTACAAAATAAATGAATGCTGATGCTTCTGTACCGGACCAGAGACTAGGCCTCTGACCCTTGGGGAGGGGAGGGACGGCCAGGGGTGGACTGGGAACCAAAAGAGGCCCTGGAAATTATGTTCAAAGTGGCCCCATATTGCACTTTTTCAGCAAGCCCAGCCCTTTTCCTTCTGGGGACATTTGGAAATACCACACAAATGAGGCCCAATGTGCAGAGGCCTACCGGAAAATCTCCAGAGTCCCCTATAGGCCAGTTCCCCCCTGGGGACGGCAGTCATAAGAACATCTTTTCTTTCTATGGCAAGTTATTTTTTACTGGGCATCAAGGGTAAAGGAAGAATGAGTGCTCCTATGTGGTACTGTCCCATATCTGTGGGCCAGTCTGAAAATATGTCTTTACTATGGCATGGCATCTTGTTCTGGGCAACCAGGGTAAGGCAATATGATGAGTATTATTGAGCAGTTAGACTTGCCTACATTTGTGCAGCCAACCTGGACATATTGTCTTACTGTACCTGGCATTTTGTACTGGTAAAGCCAATGCAGTATGTTCTTATATGGCAATACGTGCATATGTTGGTGGCGCTGCCTCCATGGACATGCACGGGCACAGCCAGCATGAACATTATTTTTATTTTGGCATATATTGTGGGAAAAGGCATTGGGAAAATGAGTTGCAAAATGCTTCTGTGCACTGATGGTTACTTGCAACTATTGGATTTTAATGTGTTGCCCAACAAAACCAATTACAACGGCCCAATTTTTTTTAAATAAAGTGTCCTGGAAATGCATAATTTCAACCCAATATTAAAACATATTCCCTATGGGAATAGCCCCCCGAATCACCTGGGTTGTTTCTGGCAACCTCTCCACTCTCCCGCATATTTGTGGGAAACATTGACGTCTTCAATTATAAACTTCAAAGGCCGCCACCGAAGTTCACTTCTGGTCTTTTTGTTCTTTGTACGAGTCCAGTTGTCAGTGAAGAGATCTACTCACCCAAAAAACTGGGTGGCTAAAAGGGAAAACTGCAAAATCAAGCAAAGTAGTCTGGTTTCATGGTAGCAGGACAGCTGTCTCATTTTGCAGCTACATTAGCAGCTGTGGCTCTGAGAATTTGCAAGAGTATTTTGTCTAAACTGGGCGCAGGTAGCTCAGCAGCGTGTGCACTCTAGCGCCATCATGCAATTAACACGTTTAAATCCCCGCAGGGCCGACTCAGTGCTTCATCCTTCCAAGGAAGTTGGGTCATAACGACACCTGTCAGTACCGTGCTTATAAGTGGGAAGAATCCACTATGAAGCACTTTATAAAACGTGAGATTATCGTTATTTTGGGGAAGGTATGGTATAGTATTTTTTATTTATATAGCGTCTATACACATGCTAGGGTTTCAAAGCGCTCAGTGTATCAAAGGTAGTCTTCACTGCCCGTCTTAGTGCTGCTCTATCTTCTTGGGATCTTCCCTCCTTTCTTTCCTCACCGCCTCCCCTTGCAGGAGCAGCACAACTCAATACTTTTCTGAAAATCATCTCACAATAGGCCATGGAGGCAGGGGTGTTGCTAGGTCTGGAAAAGATCCAGGGCCTCAGGGCTAGCTAGCCTTTGGATGTATCCTCTGAGACTCTATCCGGGGCATAAGCCCCCTCAACCCCCTAGCAACGCCTCTGCATGGAAGTCATGTGATCAGATCACTCACTGCCTATATTCAGGTGCCTCGTGGGGCTTCCTTGCCTGCCCACATTACCAGAGAAAGATAAAGGGGGACGCCTTGTTTGCCTGTCGCTGTTTCACGTGCCCTGCTCTGCCGTGTGATCCAGTCTGACCTCAGACTGCTCTACCACCAAGCTAGGGAAAGCGCCCCAAAGTAGTCTGTACCCTACTGTAATTTGCATCCTAAGTATCTCAATTTAATGTCTGCCCTACTTTGATGTGCTCATAGAGGACCTAATGTAGTGTGTGTTTGCCCTAATGTGGTTTTGCTCATGGGTGTCCCAATGTAATTTGTGCCATACTGCGGTTTTGCTCATGGGTGTCCCAATGTAATTTGTGCCATACTGCGGTTTTGCTCCTGGGTGTCCCAATGTAATTTGTGCCATACTGCGGTTTTGCTCCTGGGTGTCCCAATGTAATTTGTGCCATACTGCGGTTTTGCTCCTGGGTGTTCCAATGTAATTTGCGCAACAACAAGCTGAACATGTGCTTTCTCAAACAGTTCTGAAGGTTTGCACTGAGAACCCCTTTGGGCTCAGATTCACCTTATGAAAGGTTTAACTGCCCCTCCCTTCTGCCCTCTGTATCTCCTCTGCCCATGTCCTTGCAAATGTATGAATAATATTCTGTACCTCTAAGTGTGTTCCCAGTGCTGTGCTCTATCATTGAGTCCCCTTGTGCAGCATGTGTGCGAGGAGCTGGCAGGGGAGGTAGCCTGAGAGCTGGAGATTGGACCTTCAGTGCAGCATGTAGTGACGAGGTGAGCATAGTGCGTGCTGCAACCATGCTTCCAGCAAAGTCTGGGCTTCTTGTGTGCACGTCAGCAGGGGTGGACTGGGAACTAAAAGTGGCCCTGGAAATAATTACCGGGGACCAAAACAGGCCCTGGAAATAAAGTTCAAAGTGGCCCCATGTGACACATTTTCAGCAAACCTATGAGAACATTTGGAAATACCCCAAAGAAGAGTCCCAGGGTACAGGGGCCCACCGGGAAATCTCCAGAGTTCCCTATAGGCCAGTCCACCCTTCGTGAGCAGCCTTACATGATTCCTGCGCGCATTCGGGAGGCTGGGCACTCTCTGCACTCTCACTGAATGGGAAGGGGTTGGCGCAACACGTGCTAGAATTTGCACAATTGCTGAGAGCTCTGGGCCCAACCCAGGCCCGGCCTTAGCGGGTGCGGGTGCGGGGGGGGGGGAGGAGTCGAGCAACCCATTCACTGCTCTTAGCTCTGCCACTCCCGGCTGCACTTCATACCCTCAGCAGTCTGTTCCCACTTTGCCCATGTGGTTCATAGAACATGAGCAGCGTGGACATGTGCCAAACATCTGTCTCAGCTCACAAGTCCTCACAGGAAAATAAAGTGCATTATTCCTATGTGCGCAACGTACTGCAGTGGTCATTTTCATCCCTATTAGAAATTTGGTCAGTGCATGTATTGTCATGTGTTTGTACAAACACAGCAGAAATGGGGACGGGACGATAAACACACTCACATTTGGTTTCTATTTAATAAAAATGTGTGTGTTTGCAGCGCATTCTGAGATGATGTCACTACCTCCAAACACAAGATGGACCCTGAAACCCAACAATGCTGCAGGTTGAGAAGGTCCTGTCAACCAGTCATCAGGACAAGATACATGACCATAGAATCTTCTAGCTCATTCCATGGCTGTTTGGTAAAGATGGAAATCCCCAAAGAGATCTAAATCTGAGATTGCCCCAACGGGCACAGTTGGTGAACACTGGGGCAAGTTTTCAGTCTTTGAGGAAACTGATCAGGAACTTCCCGGAACTGGTCCAGTTAGACAAGGGATAAGGAATACAAAAAATAATAATTTCCGAAAGATTCCCCACGAACCAGCGCGAGCTACACGGAGGCCCACGATTGAGGTAAGTGTCGTCACACCTGGTTTAATATGGAAGGTGAGGGAACCTTACCCATGAACATTTGAGAAAGTACGATTAATGTCTTACTGCCCTGCGGCAATTAAGACTAAACAGTTATTAGTCTAAGATCTCCTAGTAACCACATAAGCAGTTTTTGAAAGCAGTCTGCCAAAGAGAAATGAGATAGAGTCGACGTGATTAAAAGACGGACTAGCCTATTGACATTTTAAACTTTATTCTTTGCTTACAGGTTCTCCTAGTAAGCTCTTGTCTTAGTCAAGTTGGTGCTTAGCTTGTATAGTGCTCAGTTGTATGTTGTATGGCGCAGTTCCACGGGATGGAAAGATTCACACACGTAAGTGTTCATTGTGCTTTTGGAGGAGGGGTAGCTGAACTACGGAACATACCTGCTATTACTCTTTGCCGGAAAAATTAGAAAACTTATTTGTTCCAATGATTCTTGTTCTCTGTGGTAATGTCTTCATTGGGCAAAGGAATTTAACATCTGCGCACTAGATGCAGGTTTCTGCTTGGTTCCGGAAGGATGTGCGCATTATAAATCCTAAATCATATCAAATCAGAGGGAAACGATTCTCCTTCACCCAAAAGGCAGTGCAGTTATGTAAAGGACATTTCTGTGCTTTGAGGCGTCTTCGTTGGCGGGTAGCCTTTTAGATAATACCATGCTTCGAGGCTCTTACCCGAAATGCAGCATTGTTCTATTCCAGCATGCTGCGTTGTTAGCCCAAGGACAATTCAAGGCTCTTTCCCATCATGCAGCGTTGGTAGAAAGAGAATATTTCTGTGCTTTGACACATGCCACGTTGTTAGGCAAAAGAGACTGCTTGGCTTCGAAGCTCTCTTTTTCAGCAGGCAGAGTTGTTGAGCAAATGACAGCTTTGTCCTCCGAGACTTTCTTTCCAAGCATGCAATGCCAATAAACAAAGAACATTTCTGGGGTTGAAGATTTATTTTCCATTATGCAATGTTGGAAAATAAAGGCCAGTTCTGGGTTATTCGATTTTTTTTATTTTTTTTACCAGAATGTAGTATTTTCCAAAAAACAAACCATGATGGCACTTGAGCTCCCTCTTTTAAGTCTATTTAAGACTATTCTCCCAAGTACCCAGTAGTTTGAGCCACTGGTAATTCCGTCCACCTGGAGCTGTAATGCCCTCTTTCCCTTTATGCAGTGGTTAGAAATCTAATCATTTCTCCTGTGGGGTGCAAGTCCCTATTGTGAGAATGAAGCTGGCTGATGTTGAGACCCTTTGTTCAAAACATTGTTTTCCAACATATGGCCAATTGAATGAACAAAAATAGACCTCTTTCAACTTTACCAAAAGGGACAGATACTCAAGTGAAGGAAAATGTGTCCGAGAGCTTAAAACTGCTGGATGTGCCCAATGCCTTTCAAAAGACATGTGTGGCTGAAAATGCTATTTTCATAAAATATGAAAAGCTACAATTTCAATTAAAGAGATGGATTGACTTCAATGCAGCACAAGACTGTGATCCAGAAATCTAAAGTGAAACCAAGCACTTTTCATTTGTCAGGGATACAAACACTTACTTTTCAACATTCAAAATGACATCATTTAAAAGGAGAGGCATACTCGTTGTAGAAGTGAACACTGGTTTCCTATATTAACTGTGGCAAATGTGTGAATGATACTGAAAGTGAAACTTATATCTTTTCAACCATTGTATTAATGAAAGACTTGATTCATGGACAGCAGGCCCAGGTGCAATACTAAATGTTACATGTTAAACACATTGTTTTGATTTAAAATGCTATCGTTTCAGAATTATGGATGCAGCTTGTTTTCCCCCTTGACTGAAAGGACTGTGCCTCTGAAAAGTTCACCTCAAGACCTTTGGGCTGGGCCCCCCAAGTCTGGTTTTCATAATAAAATGCAAAGAAATACAAAGAATTAAATCAAAATTATGGAAGGTTCAGATAAGGCAGCGATCAGAAATGACCTTCAAGGGCTGTCATGACCACAATAAATTGCCTCTCGGAGCTACTAATGAGTCTTCAAAGACTGTGTAGAAACAGTCACTACTGATAAGCAGGTGTTCATGTCACATGTTTCTGAGGAAAACAGAATGGTGTGGATTTGCTTGGAATATGAAACTATGACTTTCCATATGAATGTATTGCCATTGACATAACATGGGACGCTGTTTCATTCAAAACAGGACTGTACGTCAAGATGGGTTCATTTCAGATTCATTTCGAAGGTCATAAGAAGCCTGCTAGTTCTATGTATCTTCTAATTTTATGTGATGCATAGAATTTGAGTTAGGAAGAAAAGCATGATTCTGGCCATCTCATAATTCAGAGTAACTTAAAAGTTGGTGAGCTGATAGAATGAAAAATGGGTGTGTGCTTTGGGAAGTTTGATATTTATAGCTATTTCAGCTAAGGAATAAACCACAAAAATTCAAGCTCCTCCCAGGAAGGCTGTGCCACATTAAAATTAGTATTCCTCGATTCGCCATAAAATGTAGAATACAAAAATATATTTGTTTATGCAGATAGTTGCCATGTAGTGACATTCTGAGGAAACCAAACATGTAATTTTGAAATGATTCATTTTTCTCCTCCCCTTATTATACATAATCCAGACCTCTTAAACTCCTTGCCCTGTCAGCTGGCAGTTGGCAGATTGGTGGGAGGGGGAGGAAGAGGGGAGTCCAATCCGTATAATCGGAATATTCATAATATGTGAGTGTCATCAGCACTACATAACATCAGATTTCAATCTAAAGAGGGACAGAAGGACAAAAAGGAGAGGGCAGACAGATAAGCTAAGACTGACAACAGAGAGCTGACAAAAAGGAAGGCTACCACCCAGCGGAGCAGATAGACAGGAGACCCTGGGGCACTTGCTGGGGACTTCTGCCTGTAAGATGGGAGCCTTATCTGAGAGAGACCTGTGGCAGGGGGGACATTGCTGTGAATAAAGACCAGAGGCGTGAGCTGCCTAACTATTCCCAAAAGAGGGTCTGAAATCTGGCTGACCTCCTGAGCTGAGGATAGAGACCTCCTTTCTAAGTAGATATACCCCCAAAGCTGTCCACTGTGTCGGGAAATACCTGCCTTAATCCTTTCCATTTAATTGTGGGTTGGGGGAGAAACTGTGTAGACCCTTAGCATATTTAATTCAAGTTAATTCAATGAATTCCCATATAGAAAAGATCATTGGATGATTTTGTTAAAATTCAAAACTACCAAATTTCATGCCCAGTGTGTTACAGCCATTATAGTCAATAAAGTAACCAGGTGACCCAATTTTCCTGCAACCCCTGGCTTCCTTACAGAAGAGGGGTTTCCTTAATCCCAAAATAAGAATCCTAAAAACACTGCCTTTCAAGTAAATGTAGTATGTGCAAAACACATTTTCCCTTTCATTCCAAACAAGAATCCCAACCCTGCATTGCATTTGAATGTGTGTTGTTAAACAAATGTTCCCTTTTATTCCCATTTATTCCCAAATCAGAATCCCAAAACCCTGCATTTCATTTGAATGTGTATTCCCCAAACGATTTTCCCATTGAGTAATTTCCCAAACCTTGCCTTTCAAATAAATAACCCAAACAAAATTCACATTATATTCCCACTCCCTGTACCTTGCCTTCAAACCAAAGGGGTCATATATAACTGATGCCTGTGGGTGGAGGTTTGCTGGGAGAAAAGAGCATTGTGATAACCCAAGCAATCACTTTGTGTTTGTAAAGTTTTCTATCTGTTAATGTGCAAAGAATCCTATGTGTGTTTTGACTTAAAATTCAACTTGTGTTTGTTGTGGTAACTGAAGGTCTATTTAGAAATCCATGTCAGTCAATTGATGCAAGTCATTTGCATTTGTGATTATTGTGTTGTGCCACGGAGTTGGTAGCTGGTGTTATGGTAATTTATTTATTATTCATTGTAGAAATGTAATAAATATACACTATTATTTCTATGCACCAGCCGGGTTCCTAGCTTTTTGGTGATACAGAGGGTATCTGCTGAATGGTGTTATACAGGTTGGAGGCCTAACCAAATTTGAATCTCCTAAGCGCTTTGTTGTGTGATGCCTTGATTGGGGGTTTGGAGGAAACTCCCTGAGTTGAGCGTGACCGTCCAATAAACTGTGACAATTTGGGGGCTTATAGCCAGGATTTGGTTGAGAGTTTTCACTTGTGACATTTGCAGTAGCACTCAGACAATTAATATGGGTGTAATTGCATTGCAGTGGATATAAAGTTGTGTTTGCATTGTTAAGGTGCCACTCAGACTCGTACCCTGGGTTCCAGGGAGGTGTATAGAGAAAACATAAGATTGAATAGAATTATTTTGAGTTGACATTGTGAGCAGAAACTAGGCAGGAACGGGTTGAGATTTTGCCACTGCATAGATAGTATATAAGGTTTCAGTACACATTTCAAATTGAGCACCATAGAAATCAAAATGGCAAGGAAGCACCTCCTTTCCCAATTTTTTTATCAAAGTTGAATGGGTCGAGGAAGAACCTGAAATGTGGTAAGCCAGAATGATGCAGGAGGTTACCTCTGCAAATGTTGACATGTGGCAGGATAATGGTCTGTTACATCAAGTTCCAACAGACGTTTATCTAACACAAACCAGTAGAGATGAGCAAATTAAAATGGCTCACCTAACAGCATATATTTACTTCCATTTGTTGATAGTGGAAGAACGACATCAGACAGTGTGGCCTCTGTGCAAAACCAGGCTATGCTTTTGAATCAAGCCCAGCAAGAGCTGAAACAATTAGAAACTAAACTGCAACAGAGTCACATTTTAAAGTTAAAGCAAGAAAGTTTAATTGAACAGCTTAAAGCTGAGGTAAAGAATGCAGCAACAAGAAAATGACGAGCGTGAAATTCAATTTTCTGCGGTGGAAGAGGAGCATAAAGAATCTGGGCACAATGCAACACAAATGAAATGATCAGGTTACTCATAATAGTGTCTTTTTAGAGGACATGATCACATTCCAATCACATATAAAACAATTGAAAACCGAAAATAGCCAATTCAATATCAAAGGGATGGAGTCCCAAGGTGATTTTGATCAAATGCACCAACATCTGGACACCTTGAAACAACAGAGAAAACAATTGACGAAAGAAAAAGACCTATTAAACCAAGAGAATAGTGTCCTTTCTCAGGAAGTGCGTCAGTTAAAGACAGATGCAGAGAAAAATGAGTTATATTCTCAGAAACTGACTGATATTAGGCAAGAAATGCACAATTAAACATGTGAGGCAAGCAGAGATTTACCTAGTGCAGGCAACACAGTGCAGAACACCTGCAAGATGAGGACATTAGTCTGCTGAAAATGACACGCTCTGAATATGCGTGCACAATGCAAGCTTGACAAAATGAACATGAGTCCAATTGTGAATAAATCAAGGGACTAAAAGATCGAGTAATAGCCAAAAGTAAAGTGCAAGAAGCCACTCAAGCACTTGTATCAGAATTAAAAACTCAGGTCTCTGCATCCCAGCAAAAGAGGGGCTGAGAAAAACAGGTGTGAGGGTTTGGAAAATCAATACAAACTGGCTTGAGGCACCCTGACCAGTCTGGGTATGGAAAAGTGCCCTCTGATCATGGACTGGTGACCTCTCTACCAGGGACCTCGAGCCAATTAACCACTTCATATGTCCAGAGTGGAGCTGACCTCGTGCGTACCAAGAACAGGGAAACATGAGTCAGCTGGATCCCCCAGGCCTAGTCAAACTGATCCAGAAGGCCAGTTCTTATCTGACATCAAGGACCACTCACGGTTACCAAGCAGCAGGGAAGGAGGCCGGACCAGTGGGTCCTGGGAAATCAAAAATACCCTAGTAAGTACTTCTGACCAGGAGAACTCCTAGGATCAAAGATCAGGGAGTTTGACTCGCAGAAAATAAAACTACAAAGGGACCACCTAATAAGCTTTGCAGAAAGAGAAGAGCCTGAGTTTCGGCCTAGAAAGAGCATCTTTAAAACCTCCACACATTCAGGGAGATGGGGGAATTCCCCAGCATACCTGGAAGGAGGGATGAGGAGGACAAGTACTCTCCTGTGCAAAAAGGGGATTACAAGAGAAATGACCCTGAGAGTTCATGGCACCACAGGAGAGAAGAGTCCAGACCCCGTAATTCTGGGAGGTATTCCCAGTCTTATAGAGGTAGGCAGCACCTTGAGCACAGAGACGGGCCCATCAACAGTAGCAGCTCTGAGTCAGAGGGTGAGTGGGCTCATGTGCAGTGGAAAAGGAAGTCTGCCAAATAGAAGGTCTTGTGAAAGAGCCAATTTGGCAGATAAAGTCCATAAAGAGCCTACCATAAGAATGCCAATATTCGGGATGAGAGCATTTATGAACAAATGATGACAGCTTATCTGTAGGCCTGGAGGATCATAATAACTATAAATGGTCCACCTACAAAGCGGCCATTTTAAAACCCTTTTCCACTCACAGAAACACATAAGAGGCCCGCGAAGTGGCATACAACCTGCAGTATGGGGAAGACCAGGCGCCTAGAGAGTTTGTGCAGGACTTGAAACTAGCATTTGCCCAGACTTCTAGGCGGTGAATACCAATAGTAGGGAGTTCATCAATACATACTTTCATGCGCTCTCGAAGTACATTATGACCCAATAAGTGAGAGATTTTCATGAGCGTAGTGCCCTGGATTGGGTGATTCAACAGGCCACCAGGTTCTATGAGGTCCAAAAGCCCTCTTAAAATAACAATAACCCTAAAACCCACAAACCATCCAACACACCTTCCGCTGCAAAGGTAGCAGAGGTGAAAAATACTCCCCAATTGGACTTGGAGATGCAGGTCCTAAAAAGACTCCTACTGTCAACAAGCAGAATGAAAGGAAGAGGAGACCCTTAAATCCAGCCCAATTGAGTGGGAGTCAGGCAGGATACCAGACAAATGAGACTTCTGACCCTGCTACCTATGTAAGTCCAAGATACAAAGGTACAAGACCTACACCCGTGTATGTATATACTCAGCTTGCACGGGGGGTCCAATCACACAAGTACCACCCCAGGAAACCTTCCTGCAAACGTCCCTCCGGTGGGAAGTAATACTTCTCTTTCTAACTTGAACTTCTTCCCAGGTACCCCCAAACCCTAATTTCCAGAATAATCCTCCTCTCTCTCCCTGTTCTCTGGACAATAGGTTCCTAAACCAGGGAGAAGGGATACTTAGGATGGAATGTATTGAGGAAAACTTCAATACCCAAGCTACTCCGGAGAATGGACAGTTATTCTATTCGGGAGCAGCAAAGGTATGAATCAAGACCTCCCTACCAACCAGAACAAGTATCATAACTGGAGCGACAGGTCCAACAACTAAACCAAGACCTGGGCTGCATGCTGAGGGCTGAGCCGAACCCTGCTGCCCAGAATAACCCAACAACTGGGTCTAATGCCCAGGGGAGGAGGGAAATGACTGGAAGAAAATGTTGATAACCAACAGGTTCTTGAGGAGGTGGCCCAGATGGAGGGGAGATGCACAGCCCTAGAGGAAGTTTTCTTTCCCACCAGAACAAACCCCCAGAAACCTCTGAGCCTGAATATGAATCTTCTACCCCAGAAAAGCTTGAACCTAGAGAACAGAGGGTAAGTAGGAGAAAGCAGAAGAAAACCCACTTTGTGGGGGAAGTCTGCATCATCCCTTTTGAAGGAGAAGAATGCCAGGTAAGAAAATCTTCTTTTTCAGGGATGGAGGGATCCCTCCCAAGGAAGCATTCATCCCAAAAGACACTGGGCCTCATTACACGGATGGCGGTAAGGATTTACCGGTACCAGTAAAATACCGGTACCGGTAA
The DNA here is from genome assembly GCF_040938575.1 of Ambystoma mexicanum. Classification (NCBI taxonomy): domain Eukaryota; kingdom Metazoa; phylum Chordata; class Amphibia; order Caudata; family Ambystomatidae; genus Ambystoma; species Ambystoma mexicanum. Next base: position 301,341,317 of record NC_090935.1, on the reverse strand, counting down.
ATCCTTACCGCCTTACTACGAGGTCCCTTTGCGGGTTGGGGGATTTAATGCCTGCTTTTTGCAGCGTTAAAATCCAACCCGCTAAGGGACCTCGGAGCTAATTATGGCACCGCAAAATTGCGGTGCCGTAATTAGCGCCTTCCCCATTCCCATAGAGCCCTATGGGGCAGAAATGGGAATGGGGAAGGGCAATGGTGGAAGGGGGATTTACCGCCCCTCCAACCTTGGAATGGGGTGGTAAATCCCCTTTCCACCAAGGCGGTGCCGGTATTTTACCGGCATGAGCCATGGCGCTAATTGCGCCATGGCTCACCGCCTACCGTGTAATGTGGCCCACTGACTTTGACTGGGTAAGTATGGAGACCAACCCAGAGCAAGAAGTTCTTAAACCCCAACAATGTCACCCAGATGATGCTTAAATCACAGAGGTATCCTCCCCCCAAACATGTTCTGGGAACTGTCTCCAGGAAAAGGGGGGCAGCAAAGAATCAGGGGAGAAAGAGGATCCCCAACTCCATGTTTATCTGGATGCCAAATCTTTTTTTACAACTTCCCTGACTCTGACACAGAAAACTCTCCAAGATCACACTGTGTCCGAGTTCAATATAAAAAAGTTAACCCACCAAGCTGGCACATAATGCACATGTTTTTTGACCTCTTGAGGAGAGAGAAGTAATATATTATGCTCCTATCAAGGTACAGGGTCAGTGTGCATTATCAGCATTGGTGGATACTAGATCCCAAGCCACCCTCCTGTCCAAAAAGGCCTTCGACCAACTGCATTCAGGAAGGGGGAGAGTCACCAAATTCCCCTTACAACTCTTCCCGGACAACTCCAAAACTTCAATGGGAATGATAGTTCCATCGAAGGGACGGCATATCTGGAAATAAAAATTGGCCAACATAGGGTGAAACACCCGGTAATAGTTGTGACTCCAGAGGGCACAGCTTGTCTACTGGGGAATGACCTCCTACGAAGGTTACTCCCATGATTGACTGTGTGAACAAAACCTTCTGGACCCAGACTAACCGGCCGATCAAACTAAAACAAAGCAAAAATTATGTGAGTTTGAATGGCACATGCCATGTGATTGAACAACGTTCTGAGAAAGTGGAATTTCATTTCCAGAACAATCAGGTCCCAGCCAGAACTGTCATCTCTAAAGAAGAACAAACTGGTGATGGGAACTCTTCTCAATTCTTGAACATCAACCTTCCTCCCAGTTTTAAGTGGCATTCCACATTGGAAGGGAATACTCTGAAATGGTCTACAAGTCCAAAACCAGAGTCCCATAAGAAGGGATGATCAAAAACTGTCTCAAAGTCTGACCGACATCCAGATAAAGGGTGAACAGCTGTTTTTCCCCATTCAGATACATGAGGGGGAAGAGCCTGTTCTTGCCAGAGTATGCCTGAATAACAGAAGAAGCTTACTCAGCGAAGCATTATTCAGGAAACTCGGAAAAGATGAGACTATTCCCACATTTAAATTGATTGATAAATGGGAAGTAGGCCGGGAAACGCAAAATTTCAAACATCTCTGGTCTAGCAGCTGTATGCTAAAAATGTCCATTGGCGACAAAAGCATAGAACATAATTGTTGGGTTGTGAGAGATGTCCCTTCCGCCTTTTATTTAGGCAGTGACATTCTCAATCGATTCACAATTAATTTGGACCTTATTAATAATAAAGCCTGACAGGGGGATGCCCCATGGGCTTTGACAATACAGAAAATGCATTTCGGTCAGCTCAATTGCTGCATTATGTTGTTATTGTTAATCTTATTGTTATTTTACTTGTACCGCGCCAAAGCCCGTAGGCATCCAGGCGCCGAGAGACAGATACGGTGACAGAAAGCTACCTGCAGGAGTTCGTACTAATTGAAAAGGTATGTTTTCATTTGTTTCCGAAACGTAAAAAGGTCCTTGGTCTTCCACAGAGGTATAGGCAGGGCATTCCATGCCTTAGCTCCTTGGGTATAAAAGGCCCTACCGAGCCCACAAGATCGTTTCACTCAGTGTTGTACTAGTAAGAAGTCATCAGCAGACCTGAGATTTCTTTTAGGCTGATATATACCAACAACGTCCTTCAGGTAAGCTGGTGCATTCCCAAAGATGCATTTATGGCAGATAGTAATTTAAACTGAATTCTGGCTTCCACAGGAAGTGTAGTTTTTTTCTGGCAGAAGTAGTAGCCTCTAAGCGTTTCATCTGAAAGATGATACAGATGGCTTTATTCTGTATTTTTTGTAGTTCATGAATGTCCGCTTTGCTTGCCCCACCTAGGAGCGCATTGCAGTAATCCACACGTGGAATGATGATGGCTCTCACAAGTTTGGTACGATTTTCGACTGAAACAAGTGGAGCGACCTGACTAACCACTTTAAGATGGTAATTAGTGCTCTTAGAGATGGCTGTGACGTGGGCTCCACAATCTAGGCTATTCTCCATAAATGTACCCAAGGTTTTAACTTTCTGCACAACTTTGATATAGCTGCCATCTATCCTGAAACCTGAATACTCTTGGTCCAACTTAGTTCGTGCCTGACGGGGGTCATAAAGCATAAGTTCAGTCTTTGAGGCATTTAGGTGGTTGAAGTTCAAGTGAGAGAATAGGTTACCATCCCAGGACAGGTCTGACAATTTAAAATTCCCTTAAAATTAAGTGATGACAGAACCTCAAAAATCAGGACGCCCACATGAATTTGAATTAGCATCCCCAACAACAAGGTTTGTATTTACGTCTGACACCCCTAGTTGACCTACAACACAACACCATTCGAATATTTGTGGATATCAGGGACCCTCAAAGTATTACCTTGGGCCTAGACATCTTTGTTGCAATGCTGGTTGATGCCCAAAAGAATTCTATTGATTTAGGTAATGAAATAATTGGGCCAATCCCAAATGACTGCTTCAATATCAACAATGGTATCCCTCCTGAAAAGGTTTTCACCAGGCAATGTGGGAATTTCTTGGTATATTCTTCCTGCCCTTATGGTGTGGAAGAGGTGACTTAAGACATCAGGAAGGATGAGGTGGTATTCCGAGTCAACAGTGACTACCTCCCATCTTTAGAACCTCACGTCCAGGCCAACACCATAACAAGAGATTTCTCCACCCAACCGGAGGATACAGGCGAAATTGCCAAGCCCATGGTCTTTCCAGGCTTTAAGCAGATGGTTGAAGAACAAACCAATCTTGTTGATGCATGTGAGACTGAGGAGCAAAGACAGAAGCTCAAACAGATGTTCCTGGATTTCCAGGATATCTTTTCAGTGGACATGACTGTGGACGCACAGATGTACATTCAACCACCATACCCACGGACCCCAAGATGGCTCCAGTATTTTTGAAACAATACCAGTTATCTTTCGCATCCATGGAGTTACTCACAGAGATTATTAAAAACATAGAATCCTGTGGGATAATTCGTCCAATCTGCAGTACCTTTAACAACCCGTAACTGGGGAAACTCAAACCCAAAAGCCAATGGAGACTATGTTTAGACCTAAGGGAGTTAAAGAACCGGTTCCACATTTAAAGATGGCCACTTCCCTACTTCCGTAAAGGGCTGGTGCAGATCCAAGGGTTAAAGTGTACACAGCCATTGATTTGATTAATGGCTACTGGACTGTACCCGTAAGTAGGGAAGACCAATACAAGCTTGCCTTTACCTTTGGGGGCAACAATAAATGTGGACCTGAACCCCCTTTCAATACATACACTCCTCTTCCTACATAAGGCCATGGCTGATTTGGGCAAAAGGGGAAACCTGGCCTGGATGGATGATGTTCTGATCAAGAGCTCAACTGTGAAAGAACATATAGCAGAAATATGCTATGCTCTGAACCAGTTGTAGAAAGCCGCAGCAAAACTGTCCTTGCAGAAGGCACAGTGGTGTAAGACCCGTGTGAACTTCTTAGAGCATAAGATCACCCCTGAGGGTCTCAGTCCCCAGGCGAAAAAGTGAAAGCTTTGTTGAATTTGAAAGAGCCTATGATTCTGCGAGAATCTAGAAGCCTTCTTGGACTCACTAATTATAGTAGAAAGTTAATTGAAGACTACGCTGAGGTCAAATGACCCTTGGCCCATTTAGTTAAGGCCGGAGTCAAGTGGGAGTGGGGTCCGGAACAATCTGAGGCAGTAAAACAACAAAAAGAAGCTTTTCCCAGGACCCTCGTCTGGCTTACCCCATAAAGAAAAAGGAGTTCTTCTTGGATACAGGGTTTTCACATACCTGCCTAAAGCAGTATTTTATCAGAAGCACAATAAGGTTAACAAAGTAATCGCATACGGGAGCAAAACTTTGTCCTCTATGGAGCCTAAATTCAACGATTGCAAAAAGGCACTCCTGGCATCAGTGTGGGCATTAAGAAATGACTGCCTGTTTATCCAGGGAGAGCACATAATAATGGAGACTCCTCAATGAGCCTTGCAATACTTACAAAGGGAATGAATCTGAACAGGGAACGTAAGTCATTCCAGAATTACTTCCTGGATTCTGTCCATGCAAGCCTTTCCAGTGGAGATCAGATATGGCCAAAACAAGAAGAGTCCTCTAGCGCAAGGATTGCTGACTTGCATGACTGTGCTCAAGAAGACTGTCTCGAGAACGAAAGTCTAAGGACCACTGACAACATGGAGGTGTACCTTACTTCCCCCCACATAGTCTATGAGGAAGACAGGTGTCAGGGGATACCCACAGTTTATGTGGATGGGTGCTTCTACCATGTTGACAATAACAGGGAAAAGGAACTAGTCGCGGGAATTGGGCATGCCTAGGTGAATGATACCTGGGAACCATCTGCTGGGTACAAAATAGGTCCCCCGAAGTAGTCAGGTAGCAGAGTTGATGGCGGTACATCAAGCCATTCTGACTGCAGCACACCACCAACTCAAACAACTGGTCATAATCACTGACTCTGGTTATGTCAGGAATGAGTTCATGGAACACCTGATTAACTGGAAAAACCGAGGCATTCTGTGTGCAAACAATAAACCGCTAAAGAATGGAACATTAATCCAATCAATTGATGAGCTGGTAGCCGCTAATGAGATGACCATCTATTGGAAAAAGATCAGAGGTCACTCAAAAATAGAGGGACGAGACAAGACTGGAAATGACTTGGCTGACCAGTTGGCAAAAACCGGAGCCATTCACTGGGATTACATAGGAACCGAATCCCTGTTGGGGGAAATCCAAGTCAATGCTGTCACCAGGTCTCAAACCCATGACAACAATGAACTCTCAACTGCCCAGTGCAGTAAAGAAACCCCAGATGCAGATTTGATTACTGCACAAAAAGAGGACCATTGAGAAATGTTATCACCATGTTGAAGACACCATGAATTTTCCTCTGACAGAATCTGAAATATATCGGGAAAGAGGATCTCCAGGTGTTCATGAAGTTTTCCAAAATGTTCGTAATTCAAGACATTTCGTTGGTACAGAGATCCCTATCTGGATGTGACCAGTGGGTGGTTCCTACCTCATTGAGAAGCCTGATGTTGAGCCATGCCCAAAACACAGCCACTGCTGGTCATACAGGGATTCATATGACATTAGAAATCTTGCACAAGGTCACAAACTGGCCACACATGGGTCAGGACCTCGACCTCTACTTAAAGGGGTCTCTTGTGTGTGCTCAGTTTCAGCCAAGTTCTCTCACACAAAGAGCTCCCCTACAGAAAAGGGGAATGACACTGCCTTGGTCGGATTTGCATGTCGATTCCATTGGGCCAGTGATTTGCTCATCTAGATGAAACAAATAAATGTTGACAGTACCATGTTTGTTTACCAAGTGGGTAGAATGTCTTCCGCCCCCGAAATGTAAGGTGGAGACAGCTGCGCACTAATGATAAACCACATCTTCTCTCTTTTCGGCCTCCCCAAAGGATTGAGTCGCACTGAGGAAGTCATTTTACCAGCAATGTGATGACCAAGATGTGAGAGATTATAGGGGTAAAAAGAAATCTCCATATTGCCTACCACCTAGCCTTGAGCGAGGGAGTTGAGAGGTACAATAAGACAATTGTGGGCATCTTGAAGAGGTTTGTGCCAGACTCTGGACTTAGTTGGGACGTCTGATTACTGTTTGTCCTGATGGCCATTAGGACCATGCCATCTTTTGCAATAAAAATGTCTCCATTTGAGCTCATGAATGGATGAAAATGGTGCTACTTTAACATCTGGAGAAACAGTAAATGTTCCACAATCAGATGCGCTGCCAGCTTATATGCATAAAGCATAAATAGTATTAAACCTCCTAATAATCATTCCATCTACAAGGTTCATGCAATTGCTTCTCACTATGAGATGGACGGGTGCGGACGAAAGTCATTACATGTAATGCAACCTAAGGCAGGTTGCTCATCAAAATGACATTTTCACCAGGACTATTCTAATCATGCAACAAGTGCAGGACACCGACTAGAATATGATAATAACTTTCCGGCACAATTCTAAGTGGAGAAGCAATTGCAAGAACATAAATCAGAGTTTTGCCTTGAAAAAGAGCTGTGGAGGTCGAAACACGTGTTGGCATATGACTCTGTCATCTGGACATACAAATCTCGTGTTGGATCATGGACTATGAATACGGCATATGACTCTGTCATCTGGACATACAAATCTCCTGTTGGATCATGGACTATGAATACAATTAAAAAACGTCAACATTTATCCATGTCTCAACCATTATGAACCTTGCAGATGGAATGATTATTAGGAGGTTTAATACTATTTATGCTTTATGCATATAAGCTGGCAGCGCATCTGATTGTGGAACATTTACTGTTTCTCTTGTAACGTTATGTGGGTTAGAGGTGCCTACTTGTTTCGCTTGGATGCTGCAGCCAATTGATAAATGTGTCCGCTATCCATGAGTACATTGAAAATTTAAGGAAACACCTTCACAACACTTTGCTTATGCTCAGCGCATATTTGAAAAGGTGGCGCAAGGAATGAAAACCTACTATGACCTAAAGACCACCAAGAAGGAGTATGAAGTAGGTTACAGGGTTTACCTGTACAATTTTCAAAGGAACCAGACCAAGGAGCGGAAGTTTCTTCCCTCTTGGTGTGGTGCCATTGAAATCATCAATAACATTTCCCTGGTTGCCTATAAGGTCTGCATCCCTAAAGAAGAACATACGGAAGAGAAATGGGTCAATATAAATCAGTTAAAGAGCTGTCACCCTAGACAAGCCTTATGACCAATTGAGGATCCCAGTGAGGGCAACACCAGATACCATGTGAAAAATGAAAAGGAAAGAATGGAAAATTGGATGGTGAATATTACATATATACAGGGAGTAAAACAATTCCTACTCATGAAGAATGTATACATACTAGAGAAATATAATGTTTGTAGAAATGTTCATGGGACTGAAAATCAATGTCAATGTGTGATGTGGTTTTGTTTACAAATTGTATGCCTATTTACCCGGGAAAGAAGTACTGTATAATATACTTAACCTCTCTTTTACTCCCATCTGCAGATGCAATAACTTGTTAACCGTCACAGCCTGGAGGTAGGAGATTCCAAAAAGGAAGGGGTTACAGGACCAAACCCCAAAATCCGATGAGAGGGGAGTGCAGACCAGAGCGCCCACTCCCTCAGGATGAGAAAAGGAGTGGACATGCTCCAACGAGGAAAACCATATATAAAAAGCAAAAAGAAAACAAAACCCCACTCTTCCTTGCTCCTTCCTAAAAGTGATCCAAGTTAAAGAGCCGAGGGAGGTGGTGGTATGTGGGGTGCAAATTCAGCCTCAGAGGGACAGAGATTAGAGGCCATGCAAGGTCCTATTGTGAGAATGATGCTGGCTGATGTTGAGAGCCAATGGAATATTCAGGATAGTTTAAAACATTGTTTTCCAAAATAAGGCCTGGTGAATGAACACAAATGAGCCTCTTTCAAATGTACCAAAAATGGACAGATGCTCAAGTGAAGGGAAATGTGCCTGAGAATTTAAAACCCCTGGTTGTGCCCAATGCATTGCGAAAGACATGTGCGGCTGAAAATGTTTTCATAAAATATGAAAAGCTACAATTTCACTTAACCAGACAGATAGCAGTATGTTACTTTGACTTCAATGTAGCACAAGACTGTGATCAAGGAATCTAAAGTGAAGCCAAGCACTTTGCATTTGTCATAAATAAACACAGTTACTTTCCAACATTCAAAATGGCATAATTTAAAAGGAGAGGCCTACTTTTTGTAGAAGTGAACACTGGTTTCCTTTGTTAACTGTGGCCTATATATGAATAATACTGAAAGTGAGACTTATATCTTTTCAACCATTGTATTAAAGAAAGACTTGATTCATGGACAGCAGGCCCAGATGCAATACTAAATGTTACATGTTTAACACATCATTTTCATTCAACATGCTATCGTTTCAGAATTATGGGTGCAGCTTGTTTTCCCCCCTGGACTGAAAGGACTGTGCCTCTGAAACATTGACCTCAAGACCTTTGGGCTGGGCCCACCAAGAAAACAGGTCTGGTTTTCAGGTTAAAATGCAAAGAAATACAAAGTGTTAGATCAAAATTGTGGAAGGTTCAGATAAAGCAGCCAACAGAAATGACCTTCCAGGGCTTTCTTGACCCCAATAAATTGCCTCTCAGAGCCACTAATGGATCTTCAAAGACTGTGTACAAACAGGCACTACTGATAAGCAGATATTCAGGTCACATGTTTCTGAGGGAAATAGAACTGTGTGGATTTGCTTGGAATATGAAACTACGGCTTTCCATATGAATGTATTGCCATTGACATAACATGGGAAGCTGTTTTATTCATAACAGGAGAACTGTACATCGTGATTGGTTCATTCTGGACCTCATTTCGAAAGTCATACGAGCCTGCTAGTTTTATATAATGTATAGAATTTGAGTTAGGAAGAAAACCATGATCCTGGCCTTCTCATAATTCAGAGGAACTTGAAAGTGCTGATAGAAAGAAAAATGAGTGTGTGTTTTGTGAAGTTTGATATTAATAACAATTTCAGCTCAGGAATAAACCACCAAAAATGATAGCGCCTACCAGGAAGGTTGTGCCGCAATAAAATTAGTAGTTCCTGATTCACCATAAAATGTAGAATCCAAAAATATATATGTTTATGCAGTTATCTGAAGAATGTTTATGTTAATGTTAAATATCTTTTATAGGGTGCAACTCACCCGTGGGCCTCAGTGAGCAGCATGTAAAAGGAGAAACAGCAAGGCTAGAAAATCAAAAGGAGATGGCAATAAGTATGGAGCTTAGTCATTGGAATTAAATCGATACATTTTTAGAGATCTCTTCAATGAGGAATGTTCAGGGCAAAGACGAAGATCAGTGGGCAGCGTATTTCACATGCAAGGTGCAATCGAATCAAAGCAGGTGTGGCCAAATCGTGCCATTCTATAGCGAGGCTGCCCAAGTCTATTAGAGTTGTTAGATTGGAGAGGATGGGAGATACAGGGTTGCCTAATATTTTTCTTCACTGCAACACTTGTAAGTAAGTGGAAGAATTTTATAGGTGACATGATGTTAAACTAGAAGCCAATGCAGGGATCTATGAGTCTTAGTGACATGATTCCTTCTCGCCAGACCACAAACAGCTTGAACAGCATTATACTGAGCCACCTGTAACGAGGCCAGGTTGGACGCAGAGGTGCCTGCTTGTAGACTCTTTCCATAGTCCAATTTAGCATTGACCAGAGCAACAACAAGGTTAGCAGTATTAGTTGTAGAGAGGAAGACGTTGATTTGCCTAATGAGGCGAGTAGTGTAGTCACAGGATCTCTTCACCTGGCTAACGTGCTTATTCATGCTAAGAAAGGCATCGAAATAGACACCAAGAGTCTTGACCCAGAGGCTAGTTTTAATAGAGGTATCAGAAATGTCATTTTACCAAGGCGTTGGGTAGTGCAGTACGCACCATCATAAGTTTGGTTTTGTTCCTGTTAAGGGCCAGTGAGTTGTTTATCATCCACTACTCAATCAAAGTATAGATAGAAGTGATCCTGGATGGATCCCTCTGATAGTCGCCAGTCAGCTCGATCAATATCTGGGTATCATCGGCGTAGTTAGTGCAACCCACACCAATGCTATCCAGAAGATCGAAGAAAGGATGAATAGAGAGGTTAAAGAGGGTGGGAGAAAGGCAAGCACCAGGTGGGACACCGCGAGTAAGGAGTTTGGCAAGTGACTTAAAGCCACAAGAGTCCCGAAAGGCAGAGCGGGGTCCCAAAAAGGAGCACAGCCATCCCAAGGTGTTACTGGAACAGGTAGCGATGGTCCCCAACAGCAGATAATGGTCAACAAGGTCAAACGCTGTAGAGAGGTCGAGGAGCATCAACATAGCAACCTGACCAGAGTCAACAACACAGCACAGGTTGGCCTTAAGATCCAGCCGGATCAAGAGAAAACTTCTTGATAGCAGAGGACATTCAGACATTTTTAAGAGATGATACTGTAGAGGTGACAAAGGAGGAATCAACTAATTTAGTGGCAAAAGGGGCTAGACAGTCAAAGGATTCTTTAATTTTAGATGGTGGACAGAGATCAGGCAGGAAGATGGCTTCAGATTGCGGACGATATTAGAGAGTTCAGCTTCCGTTATTTACTTAAAGTTAAAAACACGGATAGTGCAATTAAATGTTCCTGTGCACTCAAATTCCTTGGACTGGACATTGGCCAAGGTGGCATGACCCGTGTCGGAGAGTGATCTTATCCCGATTTACATTACGTTTCTTACTTAAGCCCTGTTGAATATCGGAGTGCCATTGATCACTTTTTGTGATAGGAGGCAAAGGGTTATCGTTCCCTTCAAATTCATTAAGCATGGTGAAGAGTTATTTTTGGGAGGAGTTGGTTGTTTCAATGCTTTCTTGATAATAGTTGCATTTAGCAGTCAGGAAGTACAGTTTACACTCAGAGGAGGCTCTATGATAAGCTGCAAGAGAGTCAGTTGAAGGATTTTTTCACCAAAAATGCTCTTTTTGTCTTTTAGATATTCAAAGGTGAAGAAACTTATCAGAGAACCATGATTTACCAAGGGTTTTGCTCTTCACGGTTTTATTAGAAAGGGGTGCAAGAGAGTTGGCAATGACTGCAATAGTCTCATTGTATTGATCAGTGAGAGTCACAACCTTGTTGGAGGGGGTAAGATTGGCCAGTAAAGGCAAAGCTTGTTCACGGAAAGTCGCAGGGGTGATTTTATGGGTATTCCTAACAACCCTCAAAGAGCATGGATTAGTATTCTGCCTAACAGGTTTGCCAGGAAGGTTCACAGTAAAGGATATAAAGCAGTGGTCAGACCAAGAACAAGCTGAGTTAGTTGCCATGTAGTGGCATTCTGAGGAAACCAAAAATGTAAAAACATGTCATTTTGAAATTATGCATTTTTCACCTCCCCTTGTTATCCATAATCCAGACCTCCTAAACTCCTTGCCCTATCAGCTGGCAGTGGGTGGATTGGTGGGAGGGGAGAAAGAGAGGTGTCCAATCCATAGCGTGGGAATATTCATAATATGTAAGTTTCATCAGCACTATATAATATCAGTTTTCAGTCTAAAGAGGGACAGAAGGAAAAAAAGAAGAGCACAGACTGATAAGCTAAGACTGACAACAGAGAGCTGACAAAAAGGAAGGCTAACACCCAGCAGAGCAGATAAACAGGAGATCCTGTAACACTTGCTGCTGGGGACTTCTGCCTGTAAGCTGGGAGCCCTATCTGAGAGAGACGTGTGGCTGGAGGGATCTTTCTGTGAATAGAGACCAGAGGGGTGAGCTGCCTACCGATTCCCAAAAGAGGGTCTGAAATCTCCTGAGCTGAGGATAGAGATCCTCTATGTAAGTAGATATATCTCCAAAGCAATCCATTATGTTGTGAACTACCTGCCTCAATCCTTTCCATTTAATTGTGGGTGAGGGTTTGACACTGCGTAGACCCTTAGCACATTTAATTAAAGTTAATTCAATGTATTCCCATATAGAAAAGATCACAGGATGATTTTAGTAAAAATTTGAAACAAACACGTTTCATGCTCAGTGTGTTCCAGCCATTATAATCAATAAAGTGATTGTGCGACGCTATTTTCCTGTAACCCCTGCCTTCCTTACTGAAGAGGGGTGTCCTTAATACCCAAATAAGAATCCCTAAAACTCAGCTTTCAAGTGAATGTAGTGCATGCAAAATTAATTTTCCCTTTAATTCCAAACAAGAATCCCAAAGCCCTGCATTTCATTTGAATGTGTATTGCTAAATAAATAAAGAGCCGCTATCTTGGGTACAGGCGCCAGGCAACGGAGTGTGCACCCGGGATGTGTGGATTGCTCGGAGCGGATCTAAGAGGCAGGTGGACATGCAAAAAATGACTGCCTGTTTATCCAGGGAGAGCACATAATAATGGAGACTCCTCAATGACCCTTGCAATACTTACAAAGGGAATGAATCCGAACAGGGAACGTAAGTCATTCCAGAATTACTTCCTGGATTCTGTCCATGCAAGCCTTTCCAGTGGAGATCAGATATGGCCAAAACAAGAAGAGTCCTCTAGCGCAAGAATTGCTGACTTGCATGACTGTGCTCAAGAAGACTGTCTCGAGAACGAAAGTCTAAGGACCACTGACAATATGGAGGTGTACCTTACTTCCCCCCACATAGTCTATGAGGAAGACAGGTGTCAGGGGATACCCACAGTTTATGTGGATATGTGCTTCTACCATGTTGACAATAACAGGGAAAAGGAACTAGTCGCAGGAATTGGGCATGCCTAGGTGAATGATGCCTGGGAACCATCTGCTGGGTACAAAATAGGTCCCCCGAAGTAGTCAGGTAGCAGAGGTGATGGCGGTACATCAAGCCATTCTGACTGCAGCACACCACCAACTCAAACAGCTGGTCATAATCACTGAGTCTGGTTATGTCAGGAATGAGTTCATGGAACACCTGATTAACTGGAAAAACCGAGGCATTCTGTGTGCAAACAATAAACCGCTAAAGCATGGAACATTAATCCAATCAATTGATGAGCTGGTAGCCGCTAATGAGATGACCATCTATTGGAAAAAGATCAGAGGTCACTCAAAAATAGAGGGACGAGACAAGACGGGAAATGACTTGGCTGACCAGTTGGCAAAAACCAGAGCCATTCACTGGGATTTCATAGAAACCGAATCCCTGTTGGGGGAAATCCAAGTCAATGCTGTCACCAGGTCTCAAACCCATGACAACAATGAACTCTCAACTGCCCAGTGCAGTAAAGAAACCCGAGATGCAGATTTGATTACTACACAAAAAGAGGACCATTGAGAAATGTTATCACCATGTTGAAGACACCATGAATTTTCCTCTGACAGAATCTGATATATATCGGGAAAGAGGATCTCCAGGTGTTCATGAAGTTTTCCAAAATGTTCGTAATTCAAGACAATTCGTTGGTACAGAGATCCCTATCTGGATGTGACCAGTGGGTGGTTCCTACCTCATTGAGAAGCCTGATGTTGAGCCATGCCCAAAACACAGCCACTGCTGGTCATACAGGTTTTCATATGACATTAGAAATCTTGTGCAAGGTCACATACTGGCCACACATGGGTCAGGACCTCGACCTCTACTTAAAGGGGTCTCTTGTGTGTGCTCAGTTTCAGCCAAGTTCTATCACACACAGAGCTCCCCTACAGAAAAGGGGAATGACACTGCCTTGGTCGGATTTGGCTGTCGATTCCATTAGGCCAGTGATTTGCTCCTCTAGATGAAGTAAATAAATGTTGACAGTACCATGTTTGTTTACCAAGTGGGTAGAATGTCTTCCGCCCCCGAAATGTAAGGTGGAGACAGCTGCGCACTAATGATAAACCACATCTTCTCTCTTTTCGGCCTCCGCCAAAGGATTGAGTCGGACTGAGGAAGTCATTTAACCAGCAATGTGATGACCAGGATGTGAGAGATTATAGGGGTAAAAAGAAATCTCCATATTGCCTACCACCCAGCCTTGAGCGGGGGAGTTGAGAGGTACAATAAGACAATTGTGGGCATCTTGAAGAAGTTTGTGCCAGACTCTGGACTTAGTTGGGACTTCTGATTACTGTTTGTCCTGATGGCCATTAGGACAACGCCATCTTTTGCAATAAAAATGTCTGCATTTGAGCTCATGACTGGATGAAAATGGTGCTACTTTAACATCTGGAGAAACAGTAAATGTTCCACAATCAGATGCGCTGCCAGTTTATATGCATAAAGCATAAATAGTATTAAACCTCCTAATAATGATTCCATCTACAAGGTTCATGCAATTGCTTCTCACTATGAGATGGACGGGTGCGGACGAAAGTCATTACATGTAATGCCACCTAAGGCAGGTTGCTCATCAAAATGACATTTTCACCAGGACTATTCTAATCATGCAACAAGTGCAGGACACCGACTAGAATATAATAATAACTTTCCGGCACAATTCTAAGTGGAGAAGCAATTGCAAGAACATAAATCAGAGTTTTGCCTTGAAAAAGAGCTGTGGAGGTCGTAACACGTGTTGGCATATGACTCTGTCATCTGGACATACAAATCTCGTGTTGGATCATGGACTATGAATACGGCATATGACTCTGTCATCTGGACATACAAATCTCCTGTTGGATCATGGACTATGAATACAATTAAAAAACTTCAACATTTATCCATGTCTTAACCATTATGAACCTTGTAGATGGAATGATTATTAGGAGGTTTAATACTATTTATGCTTTATGCATATAAGCTGACAGCGCATCTGATTGTGGAACATTTACTGTTTCTCTTGTAATGTTATGTGGGTTAGAGGTGCCTACTTGTTTCGCTTGGATGCTGCAGCCAATTTCAGGTGTTTCTTGAGGAAGTATCTTGTTTAAATATTCAAGCTTAAGCGCTTCCAAATACCTGACACACCTCGGCCATACTGTTTCTTACTTTAACATCTGCTCTACAGAACTCAAGAGCAGACACTGATAAATGTGTCCACTATCCATGAGTACATTGAAAATTTAAGGAAACACCTTCACAACACTTTGCTTATGCTCAGCGCAATTTTGAAAAGGTGGCGCAAGGAATGAAAACCTACTATGACCTAAAGACCACCACGAAGGAGTATGAAGTAGGTTACAGGTTTACCTGTACAATTTTCAAAGGAACCAGACCAAGGAGCGGAAGTTTCTTCCCTCTTGGTGTGGTGCCATTGAAATCATCAATAACATTTCCCTGGTTGCCTATAAGATTTGCATCCCTAAAGAAGAACATACGGAAGAGAAATGGGTCAATATAAATCAGTTAAAGAGCTGTCACCCTAGACAGGCCTTATGACCAATTGAGGATCCCAGTGAGGGCAACACCAGGTACCATGTGAAAAATAAAAAGGAAAGAATGGAAAATTGGATGGTGAATATTACATATATACAGGGAGTAAAACAATTCCTACTCATGAAGAATGTATACATACTAGAGAAATATAATGTTTGTAGAAATGTTCATGGGACTGAAAATCAATGTCAATGTGTGATGTGGTTTTGTTTACAAATTGTATGCCTATTCACCCGGGAAAGAAGTACTGTATAATATACTTAACCTCTCTTTTACTCCCATCTGCAGATGCAATAACTTGTTAACCTTCACAGCCTGGAGGTAGGAGATTCCAAAAAGGGAGGGATTCCAGGACCAAACCCAGAAATCCGATGAGAGGGGAGTACAGACCAGGGCGCCCACTCCATCAGGATGAGAAAAGGAGCGGACATGCTCCAACGAGGAAAACCATATGTAAAAAGCAAAAAGAAAACAAAACCCCACTCTTCCTTGCTCCTTCCTAAAAGTGATCCAAGTTAAAGAGCCGAGGGAGGTGGTGGTATGTGGGGTGCAAATTCAGCCTCAGAGTGACAGAGATTAGAGGCCATGCAAGGTCCTATTGTGAGAATGATGCTGGCTGATGTTGAGAGCCAATGGAATATTCAGGATAGTTTAAAACATTGTTTTCCAAAATAAGGCCTGGTGAATGAACACAAATGAGCCTCTTTCAAATGTACCAAAAATGGACAGATGCTCAAGTGAAGGAAAATGTGCCTGAGAATTTAAATCTGCTGGTTGTACCCAATGCATTGCAAAAGACATGTGTGGCTGAAAATGTTTTCATAAAATATGAAAAGCTACAATTTCACTTAACCAGACAGATAACAGTATGTTACATTGACTTCAATGTAGCACAGACTGTGATCCAGAAATCTAAAGTGAAGCCAAGCACTTTGCATTTGTCACGAATAAACACACTTACTTTTCAACATTCAAAATGGCATAATTTAAAAGGAGAGGCCTACTTTTTGTAGAAGTGAACACTGGTTTCCTTTGTTAACTGTGGCCTATATATGAATAATACTGAAAGTGAGACTTATATCTTTTCAACCATTGTATTAAAGAAAGTCTTGATTCAGGGACAGCAGGCCCAGATGCAATACTAAATGTTACATGTTTAACACATCATTTTCATTTAACATGCTATCGTTTCAGAATTATGGGTGCAGCTTGTTTTCCCCCCTGGACTGAAATGACTGTGGCTCTGAAACATTGACCTCAAGACCTTTGGGCTGGGCCCACCAAGAAAACAGGTCTGGTTTTCAGGTTAAAATGCAAAGAAATACAAAGTGTTAGATCAAAATTGTGGAAGGTTCAGATAAAGCAGCCAACAGAAATGACCTTCCAGGGCTTTCTTGACCCCAATAAATTGCCTCTCAGAGCCACTAATGGATCTTCAAAGACTGTGTACAAACAGGCACTACTGATAAGCAGATATTCAGGTCACATGTTTCTGAGGGAAATAGAACTGTGTGGATTTGCTTGGAATATGAAACTACGGCTTTCCATATGAATGTATTGCCATTGACATAACATGGGAAGCTGTTTTATTCATAACAGGAGAACTGTACATCGTGATTGGTTCATTCTGGACCTCATTTCGAAAGTCATACGAGCCTGCTAGTTTTATATAATGTATAGAATTTGAGTTAGGAAGAAAACCATGATCCTGGCCTTCTCATAATTCAGAGGAACTTGAAAGTGCTGATAGAAAGAAAAATGAGTGTGTGTTTTGTGAAGTTTGATATTAATAACAATTTCAGCTCAGGAATAAACCACCAAAAATGATAGCGCCTACCAGGAAGATTGTGCCGCAATAAAATTAGTAGTTCCTGATTCACCATAAAACGTAGAATCCAAAAATATATATGTTTATGCATTTATCTGAAGAATGTTTATGTTAATGTTAAATATCTTTTATAGGGTGCAACTCACCCGTGGGCCTCAGTGAGCAGCATGTAAAAGGAGAAACAGCAAGGCTAGAAAACCAAAAGGAGATGGCAATAAGTATGGAGCTTAGTCATTGGAATTAAAGCGATAAATTTTTAGAGATCTCTTCAATGAGGAATGTTCAGGGCAAAGATAAAGATCAGTGGGCAGCGTATTTCACATGCAAGGTGCAATCGAATCAAAGCAGGTGTGGCCAAATCGTGCCATTCTATAGCAAGGCTGCCCAAGTCTATTAGAGTTGTTAGATTGGAGAGGATGGGAGATACAGGGTTGCCTAATATTTTTCTTCACTGCAACACTTGTAAGTAAGTGGAATAATTTTATAGGTGACACAATGTTAAACTAGAAGCCAATGCAGGGATCTATGAGTCTTAGTGACATGATTCCTTCTCGCCAGACCACAAACAGCTTGAACAGCATTATACTGAGCCATCTGTAACGAGGCCAGGTTGGACGCAGAGGTGCCTGCTTGTAGACTCTTTCCATAGTCCAATTTAGCATTGACCAGAGCAACAACAAGGTTAGCAGTATTAGTTGTAGAGAGGAAGATGTTGATTTGCCTAATGAGGCGAGTAGTGTAGTCACAGGATCTCTTCACCTGACTAACCTGCTTATTAATGCTAAGAGAGGCATCGAAATAGACACCAAGAGTCTTGACCCAGAGGCTAGTTTTAATAGAGGTATCAGAAATGTCATTTTACCAAGGCATTGGGAAGTGCAGTACCCACCATCATAAGTTCGGTTTTGTTCCTGTTAAGGGCCAGTGAGTTGTTAATCATCCACTACTCAATCAAAGTATAGATAGAAGTGATCCTGGACGGATCCCTCTGATAGTCGCCAGTCAGCTCGATCAATATCTGGGTATCATCGGCGTAGTTAGTGCAACCCACACCAATGCTATCCAGAAGGTCGAAGAAAGGATGAATAGAGAGGTTAAAGAGGGTGGGAGAAAGGCAAGCACCAGGTGGGACACCGCGAGTAAGGAGTTTGGCAAGTGACTTAAAGCCACAAGAGTCCCGACAGGCAGAGCGGGGTCCCAAAAAGGAGGACAGCCATCCCAAGGTGTTACTGGAACAGTTAGCGATGGTCCCCAACCTCTCCAACAGCAGATAATGGTCAACAAGGTCAAACGCTGTAGAGAGGTCGAGGAGCATCAACATAGCAACCTGACCAGAGTCAACAACACAGCACAGGTTGGCCTTAAGATCCAAAAGTGCTGTCTCAGTGTCATGAAGCGCTCTGAAGCCAGATTGCAAAGAGCCCAAAAGCTGATTTTCCTCAATATGTTTCTGAAGTTGCAGGTAAGCAACCCTGTCCAAAATCTTCAACAAGAAAGTAGCATTGGTGATAGGAGGGTAGTTTTCAATGGCAGCCGGATCAAGAGAAAACTTCTTGATAACAGAGGACATTCAGACATTTTTAAGAGACGATACTGTAGCGGTGACAAAGGAGGAATCAACTAATTTAGTGACAAAAGGGGCTAGACAGTCAAAGGATTCTTTAATTTTAGATGGTGGACAGAGATCATCAGGCAGGAAGATCGCTTCAGATTGCGGACGATATTAGAGAGTTCAGCTTCCGTTATTTATTTAAAGTTAAAAACAGGGATAGTGCAATTAAATGTTCCTGTGCACTGAAGTTCCTTGGACTGGACATTGGCCAAGGTGGCATGACCCGTGTCGGAGAGTGATCTTATCCCGATTTACATTACGTTTCCAACTAAAGCCCTGTTGAATATCGGAGCGCCATTGATCACTTTTTGTGATAGGAGGAAAAGGGTTATCGTTCCCTTCAAATTCATTAAGCATGGTGAAGAGTTATTTTGGGAGGAGTTGGTTGTTTCAATGCTTTCTTGATAATAGTTGCATTTAGCAGTCAAGATGGACAGTTTACACTCAGAAGAGGCTCTATGATAAGCTGCAAGAGAGTCAGTTGAAGGATTTTTTCACCAAAAATGCTCTTTTTGTCTTTTAGATATTCAAAGATGAAGAATCTTATCAGAGAACCATGATTTACCAAGGGTTTCGCTCTTCACGGTTTTATTAGAAAGGGGTGCAAGAGAGTTGGCAATGACTGCAATAGTCTCATTGTATTGATCAGTGAGAGTCACAACCTTGTTGGAGGGGGTAAGATTGGCCAGTAAAGGCAAAGCTTGTTCACGGAAAGTCGCAGGGGTGATTTTATGGGTATTCCTAACAACCCTCAAAGAGCATGGATTAGTATTCTGCCTAACAGTTATGCCAGGAAGGTTCACAGTAAAGGATATAAAGCAGTGGTCAGACCAAGAACAAGCTGAGTTAGTTGCCATGTAGTGGCATTCCGAGGAAACCAAAAATGTAAAAACATGTCATTTTGAAATGATGCATTTTTCACCTCCCCTTGTTATCCATAATCCAGACCTCCTAAACTCCTTGCCCTATCAGCTCGCAGTGGGTGGATTGGTGGGAGGGGAGAAAGAGAGGTGTCCAATCCGTAGCGTGGGAATATTCATAATATGTAAGTTTCATCAGCACTATATAATATCAGTTTTCAATCTAAAGAGGGACAGAAGGAAAAAAAGAAGAGCACAGACTGATAAGCTAAGACTGACAACAGAGAGCTGACAAAAAGGAAGGCTAACACCCAGCAGAGCAGATAGACAGGAGACCCTGTAACACTTGCTGCTGGGGACTTCTGCCTGTAAGCTGGGAGCCCTATCTGAGAGAGACGTGTGGCTGGAGGGATCTTTCTGCGAATAGAGACCAGAGGTGTGAGCTGCCTACCGATTCCCAAAAGAGGGTCTGAAATCTCCTGAGCTGAGGATAGAGATCCTCTATGTAAGTAGATATATCTCCAAAGCTATCCATTGTGTTGTGGACTACCTGCCTCAATCCTTTCCATTTAATTGTGGGTGAGGGTTTGACACTGCGTAGACCCTTAGCACATTTAATTAAAGTTAATTCAATGTATTCCCATATAGAAAAGATCACAGGATGATTTTAGTAAAAATTCGAAAAAAACACGTTTCATGTTCAGTGTGTTCCAGCCATTATAATCAATAAAGTAATTGTGCGATGCTATTTTCCTGTAACCCCTGCCTTCCTTACTGAAGAGGGGTGTCCTTAATCCCCAAATAAGAATCCCTAAAACTCACCTTTCAAGTGAATGTAGTGCATGCAAAATTAATTTTCCCTTTAATTCCAAACAAGAATCCCAAAGCCCTGCATTTCGTTTGAATGTGTGTTGCTAAATAAATAAAGAGCCGCTATCTTGGGTACAGGCGCCAGGCAACGGAGTGTGCACCCGGGAGGTGTGGATTGCTCCGAGCGGATCTAAGAGGCAGGTGGACATGCAGAGCAGACAGGTTTATATTATCTGAGGCCCGCCCCCTGTGGGTGTTACTATAAAACCCTGAGGCTGTGCACGCAATCAGCGTGCACACAATGGAATTGTGCAAGGAAGTGTGCTGTTCACCTGTTCTACCGTATGCTCCAGAGAACACTGAACAGCTACTCCATTTAACTTGGACTGTATTTCACATTGCAAAGGGATAGTACCTGAGGCCCCGCCCCCTGTGGGTGTTACTATAAAACTCTGAGGTCGCGCGCAAACGGCAAGCGCGCAAGGGAGTGTGCTGTTTGCCTGTTCTAACGTCTGCTCCAGAGAACGCTGAACAGATACGCCATTTAACTGGGACTGTATTTCATATCACAAAGGTCCGTTATATGCAGTCTTACAAGATAGATACTTGATCGTATGTTATCTGGGTGATTGTACTTTACTGTGTTTTTTCTAAGGATATTACCTGAGGCCCCCGCCCCCCTGTGGGTGTTACTATAAACCCTGAGGCAATGCGCAATTGGCACGCGCAACGGAAGTGCACAAGGAAGTGTGATGTTCACTGTTTGTTGGTTCGTCGGCTCGCGGCAGCTGCAGCTACACTTCCTGGCGCGCTCCATTCTCTCCCTAGTGTTTCCATAGATCTCCCCAGATCTCACCTGCTACCCACCGCCAAGGTAGCGCATTCACTTCCCAGAAAACACCCTGATTGCTAGTCATTCCCCATGATAACTGCCCTTACTATTATCAACCCCTCAGTGCACATGCGTAGTACTGCACAGCAAGTAATACGGAAGAGTATGTGGGATGTTTTAACCCAGTCTGCTCTGCCCTGCAGCATCACTGTGTGCTGGTGGCACCAGAAACAGCAAAATGGCCACAAAAACCCCATGCGCGCCAAAACCTAAGGAAATTGCGCCCTACCAAGCACAAAAAGATGGATGCCAAATCTACCTTGCCTTTGTCAGTGGTGGAACAGAGATCTCACTGCTGAAACATGCCACTGGGCTGCCCGCCAAGTAAAAATGGAAACTGCATGAAAGGCAGTGCTTTACTAAAGAAAACCCAGAAATTGTTCTTAAGTCCCTTTTTCTTGGTTGCTGAAAATACAAAATACCGGTCCAAAACACCACAAAACATCCAATATCCTTGCTGGGTGTTACCCTTCACCTCCTTTAAGAAATCATTATGAACCTACAATGCCATGGAAAGCGGAATCTGTCATCAAAATATCCACAGTAAAAAGTGTGCCTGCCTGTGAAAATCTGTCAAAATATGGGCACAGTACCAGCGGCCACCTGTATGACAGCTGTCATTAGTTTGCATCAGAAGTTTAAACTTGTGCAATTGAAATCAAATGTCTGGAAATTAAGTGACCTGTTATTAAGAGGAACCTCGTTTGTAACTATTTAATTTCCATGGTTTAGAAGCTGGAATAAGAGTTCTAGCTGTTTTTGTGAAAATTGCAAGTTTTGTTTTAAACCAAGAAAAATGTAAGAAATTGACATTGAATTTAAGCTGACTCAAAGCCACCCAAACCAGTTCCACAGCTTTTCCCCAAAAACAGGCATCTCTCTTCTGCTTCCTACCAAGGCCAGGAAGTCATACCTTTGTGAGAATTAAATCAGGGGAGGAGATCTTGGGCTGCACCAGAAAGAGACAATGGACCTTCCTTGGCTGAAAGCATATGCAGATTGTGAAGTGTCAAGAGTGGCCTCTCCCAGAAGGAAGAGGGCGGATTGCTTCAGACCTGCCAGGAGGAAAGTAGGCGGGGACAGACGACCACTGGTGGATTCACAGAACACAGAAAGCATATTTTTTAAAAAGACTGATTAAAGGACTGTGCGAATTTGTAAAAATTATAGAATTAATAGCATTTTTAATGTGAATTTTGGGTGCACATTTTAAAAGATACCAGAACTATGTGCGATGTTCTGGGAAGGCACAGTGAAAATTCTGGTTTTGCAGCAAATGTATTTATGTCAGACGCGTGAATCTTCACACACTTATGCCCATAGACAATGCGCACATATGTACCAATTTTTGGACAAATTAGATATTGTGTCCCGGACAAAAAGTGCGAAAGTCTGTCAAATCCAGATCCAAGATCCCACAGCAACGGAGCTTGGAAGAATATTTGCTCCACAAAATATGTGATCTATGTATGTTATTGGTATAAAGATTGTACACATGTAAATAGGTATTATACCAAAAGTAGATTCCATGTTCAAAAGGCAAATGGGAGGATGTTTTGACTCATACAACCACATCATCATGGTGACACACTGTTTTATCCTACAATCAAGGGAGAGAGCGGGATTTCTGCCAATTGCCTACCTAGGGGGTGCGCTTAGGATAGCATACACACTCCTTAATTAAATCCATAAATAGAGACAGCTGAAGGCTTAGAGGGACACAGATTCACCCACCCAGCAATTGCTGGCGGAGCACCCTGCCAGAGGACCTGACATCTCCCTTGCTCCAGACTCCAGAAACCTGGCAAGCAGAAAGGCCCATTTCCAGAGCTGAGCCCTTCTCAGCTTGGCCTTTAAAATTCCAGAAACTAGAATTTACCCCATACCTCTAAGGGGAACCAAAGAACAGCCTGGCTGTGCTGTAACTGCCTTCCTGCTAAGAATTATTGCCAGAATCCGAAGACCCAAACCAATAGAGCCGTGCTGTGACCAGATAGCTGTGACCAGATAGCTGTGAACCAGAGCCATTGCAGATCCAGTCCAGTCCTACCGTGCGGTGACCAGAGCACCTTGCTGATTACAGACCAGAGCGCCTTGCTGTCCAGTCTGGTGTGCCCAGCAGAATTCCTGTCCAGAAATCTTGACTGACCTGAATCCCTAACAGTTCTGTTGAAACCTATGTAGTGAGTATCCTTAGTATAGGACTGTCACTAGCATATGTACTGTCCATAGTCATCCCTATCCAAACCATCCTCTCTTATATCCAGAACTGCATTGTTAGAATATTTTTGAACTGCCTGAAATCTCTATCTCATCCCTATCATCTTCTGTACTAGTAGTGTTAAACCGATCTTTGCGCTGATATATATTTTATCTGAAGAAGGCGAGCGTCTCGGCAGGCAAAAACCATCCAGAGACGTCCTGGGCTGGTGGCTGTGCTGTTGTGTTGTTTGTTTCTTCACAGTTCATTCCAAGTGTCAAGAAATCCTGTTTGTCTTTTTAAAAGCGCATCCTTGTTTTACAATCTAAAAAAACGACCTACGTGAAAACACCCATAACTCCTTCAATTTTCATGCTAGAAACTAAATCCTATAGTTCTCCCGTGATTGTGATTACCGCGCGCAGAAAGGTTTGCCGCAAATGTATCGTTTTGGCAAAATCTATAACGAGAAAAATAGCTTTTCATTGCACCTGACCTCAGATTTAAGTTTTCCCATTGCTCATTACTCTCAAATCATTGCTAGTTTTTGTTTGCAACCATATGTAGCGGCTCCCATTAGAATTTCAATAATTTCCATGACTTAAGCCCATATTTAGTATTTTCCCCATTCCATTCAAAGCCAACTTTAAAACCATTTTGACAGTTGGCCAATTAGTACCGTTTCTCTCTTGTGTTTGCTGGCGGGAAAATGGGATTGATATATTTGCTTGAATTCTGCATTCCTGAAACCTGTTTTCTCTCCTCCTATCTCTCTATATTGCATATTGGGGGGGGATTGAGGAGTATGCAGGGGGAAATAGTAACCATATTGCTATTTGATTTGAACACCTACCCAAAAGTATTATTTCTGTGCTGCATTGTTTTTGCTCATCATTACTCCTCGTGATTAAAGAGATTGCTTTGTGTGACATCACCCCATTGGTGATTATTGTATCCCCATTAAAAAATAGTGTGATTCGATATTGTGAAATATCTAAATAAATATTTTAACTTTGCAAACCAGCCAAATTCCTGGTTCAGTGTGACCAGGGGGGATTCAAAGAGAGTGGCGTGATATAAGTGGTACATCGTTCAGAATAAAAGAACTTATAAAACAAATAAATAATTAAGGGTTTCAGGTGTGCATCCCACGCTAGGCATTGACTTAGGTGAAGTGCCGGATTTAAATCACTTACAAGATTGGGGCTCGTGCCGGGATTTCTGAATTAGACATACCACTTGTGACAGCTTAATACAGCGTGCTAACTGACGGTGTACATAAACCCTGTTGGGCTACCACACTGTGCTACACTGTGAAAAGCACCCTTCAATATGAACACTCTAAGGAATTCGGTCTGTTTGCAAAAATAAAATAACTTCTGTAAGTCAGAAAGGAAATTAATATTTCCGGAATGGCGACCCTAGTCGAAATTAATATGGCAAGGGAACACCTATTGCACAAATTATTTGTCAGGGTTGAATGGACAGAACAGGATCAGAATGTGTGGTTGCAGGACATTAAAGAACAGGCCACCGCCACAGGATTAGACATATGGAAGGCTCAGGGTCCATTACACAAGGCACTGAGTGAACTGTACATGGCCCCTAAGGTAAAAGAAGAGCAAAGTAAAATTGCCAGAATAACGGCACATCTGTACCTCCATATTGGAGCAATACAGGAAAAATATACCGAAAACCTAGATCTGGCAAATAGGCAACTACAATCACTAGAAAAAGCTCAAACTGATTTGGACTCTGGAGAGCAAAGGCTACAAAAGAGCCATAAATCAGAAAATGAAACCAGGCAGTACCTGATAAAAATAAAAGGAGATATGGATATCCTGCAGCAGGAGAAGTAGAGCAGGATACCAAAGTACTGGCGCTGCAGAAAGAGTGCCAAGAAAGTTTGGACTCTCTACTACAGAGCCAACAAAAGCTGGAACAGCAAATACATTTTAATAGGGCCTGCGCAAAGCAGGTAGTCACCATGCAAATCCGCCTAAACCAAGAAAAAGAAGAAAATAATAAATTAATTCTCAAAGACTTTGACACCCAGACAGAATTCGATGAAGAGCGCCAGAAAGCTGGTGCACTCCAAAAACAAAGAGACGACCTGGCTGGACAAAGGGGTACTCTCATTCAGGAAAGGGACACCTTAGGGTAGGAGGTCAGTCATTTAAAAGCCAAAATGGAAGAAAATCACCTGGCCCTTCAGGGACTGGGTAAACCCTAAAAAGTCCACGGAAAACTGTTAGAGCACGCCAGGAGGGTGGAAGATGCTCTAGCCAAGAAGGACCAGGCCAGTAAGGACAGGACTCAGGAGGTAACCCTCCTGCAGCAAAAAGTGGCCCAATATTCTAAAATTAAACCAGTAAGCACAGAAAGACAATGAGGCTCTCTGTGTGGAAAATGACAGGCTCCATATACTGGTAGCTATGCTGGAACAACTAATAGAGACTAGTAAGGATTTGATAGAAGAGCAAAAGGGCCAGATTCTTGCATGGCAACAGGGAGTAGGGCCTGAGAGAGATGAGGTCAGCTGGGAGAGGGAAACAGCTGAGCATAACCTCAGGAACCCTGGTACCAGAGACTTTCATCTCTTCAACTCCATGAACTCTGCCACCCCCATGTCCACTGGTGCATATGAGCCAAGGGCCAACGGGGATGACAGACTTCAATCCAATGAGAAATATGGGGCTCATAGATCAGCACCTCCCTGGAATGGATGGGCGGGCATCTGGCTATGGGTTCCCAAGTGCTATGGCCATTTTCTCTGATCAGGGAGACTCCAATGAGGGGAGGGCCAGAGAAATGGATCCTCAAAAATATAATTTACCCAGAGACCAGATGGTAAAATTTGGTGGGGAACTCCATGAGAGTAGGCCCACTAAGGGCATCCAGAACACCTCTTCCCATCTAGGGCAGTGGGGTTGGGGGTACTCGGCCAATCCTGGGAGCAAGGAAGAATCAGAAGACTCTTCTGAGCACCACAGGACCCAAGAAACTAGGCCAGCACATTATGCCAGCCATTCCCAAGCTCACAGAATCCGGGAGAGCCTAGAAGACCAGACAGGCACCTCTGGTAACAGTGCCTCTGAGTCAGATGATGAGTGGACCAGGGTCACCCGAACCAAGAAAGCCATCAAGGTCAAGAGGGCCTTGCTCAAGGATCCCCTAAAACAAATAAAAGCCATTAGGAATGTCATCACGCCCTATCATAAGAATGCAAAGTATTTGGTTTGGGAGCACCTTGAGCTATTTGAGCAAATGATGGAAACTTTCCCATTGTAAGGACAGCCAAAGCTGTATTCAATATGCAAAGTGGACCTTTTCTCCTGAGTACTCCAGCTTCTTTGCAGGGCTGGAGGACCAGAATCATTTCAGATGGTCCGCCTATAGGGCGGCCATCTTGAAACACTTTTCTATTCACAGGAATCCTCACGAAGCTCGCAAGGCAGCCTACAACTTGCAATGTGGGGAAGATCAGGCCCCACAAGAATTTGTTCAAGAGTTAAAACGTGCCTTTGCGCAGACCACTAGAAGGTGTGTACTGACAGCAAAGAGTTTGTAAATACTTTCTTCCACACTTTCCCCAAGTATATCATGACCCAGCTAGTGAGGGACTTTCATGAGAAAAGATCACTAGACTCGGTCATTGAACAAGCCACACACATTTATGAGGTGCAAAAGCCAGTGGAAAACAAAAATAATCAAAAAAGCCCCAAAATAACTAACACCTGTGCTGCTGCTAAAGTAGCAGAGGTGAATGTTGCCCCCATTTTAGATTTAGAGATGGGGGTCCTAAAAACCTGCCCACACAGAAACAAAACAACCCCAAACCCAGAAGGCCCTCGGGCCAATCACAAACAGGGAGCCAGGCAGGCAATCCCACAAATGGGACTCCTAACTCTCCTGACTACATCAGCCCACGCTACAAGGGCAATAGACCCATCCTGGGTTATGTGTGGACTCCTTCAGCCCAAGGGGGGAACCAACCAGACAGCAGCTAACCCAGGGAACTTCCCTTCTCATTTCGCCCAGGAGGGCAGTAATCCCCCAAAACAATCCATCCTTCTTTTCCCACTTTCCTGAGCCCAGACAACCCAATCCGGGATGGGAGGCCTAGGGTGGAGGGGTACCCAAACATTCCTAACCCGGGGTATTTTGGGAGAAAGGATAGCTACCCTTCCCGGGATCAGCCCAGGGGAGACATGAGGACCCCATACTAGCCAGAGCGGGTGTCACAACTAGAGCGCCAGGTCCAAAGCATGGCACAGGATCTGGGTCGTATGCTGAGGGCTCAACAGAACCCTCAGATGCGCATGGAGGTGCAGAATGCCTCAAACCCAGGACCTGGTGCTCCACAGCAATGATGGGGGGAAGAACCCCGACAACCCACCGTTTCCCAGGGAGGAGGCACAAGGGGAAGGGGGGTGTAAAGCCTTGGAGGAAGCTTCCTTCCCCACTTGTAAAAAGCCCCTGGAAACCCAGGAACCGGAACCAAAATCTCCTGCCACGAAAGTCTGCAACCCAAGGAGCAGAGGGGGGTAGGAGAAATAAAGAGCCCAAAAAGACCCATTTTGAGGAGGAGAAAACAAGTCTTCCAGTTTTAAGAAGAGGGATCCTCAGAGGATCCTGGGAAAAGGATCTTCTCCTTCAGAGATGGGGGAACTCCACCCAAAGACAAATGGGTCCCAAAGGATCCAAATCTAGACTGGGTAGATGTGGGGACCGAGTTAGCACCGCCCATCATCAAACCCCAGAATCATCAGCATGAAAATCCCCTGGTTCAAACCCATCCTGGTGACTGCCTCTAAAAAGGGGGGGGGGGCAGCCCAGAACCAGGGTAAGCCAAAACGTCCCCCATATCTAGCTGTCACCTTTTTCTTTCAGATTCCCAAGACTCCAAACAAAATCCTGCCCAAGTCACCTTCCTGTCAGTGTCCAAAACCAAGAAACTAACCCACCAGTTGTCCAAAAATGTACATTATCTTTGCCCCCTTGAGGAAATGGAGGGAAGATGTTATGCCCCGGTCCAAATACAGGGGCCATGTAAAATGTTGGCACTGGTGGACACTGGATCCCAAGCTACCCTTCTGTCAAAAGGGGCCTTTGACCAACTGAATTCGGGAAGGGGGGAGAAATACCAAATTCCTCTCACCCCTCTTCCTGGACAACTTCAGAACTTCAACGGGAAGGAAATTCCCATGGAGGGGACTGCGGATTTGGATATTAAAATTGGGCGACACAAGGTGAAGCACCCGGTCATAGTTGTGACTCCGGAGGGCACCCCTTGTTTACTAGGGAATGACATCCTGCGTAGATTGTCATCCCTCATAGATTGTGTAAACAATGTCCTCTGGACCCAGACTAACTGACTAATAAAATTGAAACATAGGGGGTCATTACAACCCTGGCGTTAAGGGTTTAACAGCGCTGTAAAAGGTGTTGGCGCCGTTAAACCCTTAACGCCTGATTACGAGGTCCCTTTGCGGGACCCGACCTTAACGGCTGGTCTAGACCAGCCGTTAAAGTAGGGACCCGCAAAGGGGCCTTGGTGCTAAGTACGGTACCGCAATTTGCGGTACCGTACTTAGCACCTTCCCCAGTCCCATTGAGCCCTATGGGGCGAAAATGGGAATGGGGAAGGGCCATGGTTCAATGGGGAATTACTGCCCCGCCAACCTTGGAATGGGGTGGTAATTCCCCATTGAACCATGGCGGATCCGTTACAACACCGGCACCAACCATCGTGCTAATAGCGCCATGGTTTAGCGCCGGTGTTGTAATGAGGGCCATAGTGTCAACCGTGTTAGTTTAAATGGCACATGCCACATGGTTGAACAAAAACCTGACCAAATAGAATTTCACTTCCAGAATAATCAAATCCCAGACGTGATAGTAATTGCAGTAGGACAACAAACTGGTGATGGGGGGTCATCTCTATTTCTGAAAATCAACCTTCCTTCCAGTCTAAGGTGGTATTCCACCCTGGAAGGAAACACTCTGAAATTCTTTACAAATTCACAATCAGAAAATCCCACTCCTATAGTCCAGAAAGATGAGAAATCAGCTCAAAGCTTGGCTGATATTCAGAAAATTGGAGAGCGGTTGTTCATCCCTATTCAGTTAAATGAAGGGAAGGACTCTGTTCTCGCCCGAGTGTGTGTGAACAACGGTAAGAGTTTCATCAGCGAAGCAATGTTCCGCAAACTCCCAAAAGATCCAGCCATTCCCACATTTAAACTGATACACAAATGGGAAATGGACCTGGAAACACCCAATTCCAAACATCTCCTGCCTAGCAGGTGTATGCTCAGAATTTCCATAGGCAACAAGAGCATAGTCCATAATTGTTGGGTCATGCGAGATGTCCCTGCCGCATTTTACTTAGGCAGTGACATTCTCAATTGCTTTGCCATTAGTTTGGACCTAATAAACTTCAAAGCTTGGTCCCGATTGGCAGGTAATCCCATGGGCTTTGATGACCCAGAGAAAGCATTTCGGTCAGGTCAACTGCTACTTTATGCAGTTGAAATTCAGATTGGAGAGGAAGTCACCATCCCAGAACGTACACGACAATTCTCACTGGAAGTGAAAGTTAAAAGAGGACAGAAACTGAAAAACCCTGACGCCTATATTCATCTTAATGCTTATTTCCAACAGCGAGGGTTGGGGGTAAACCCAACACCACTAGTCAACATAGAACACAACACCATTCCAATAGAGGTGGATAACAGCAACTTAAAGAGTATCACTCTAGCCGCAGGCACCATTATTGGAATGGCGGTTGATGGCCGACATTTTTCCATAGATTTAGGTAAGGAACTGTTAGGACCCATCCCCAAGGACTGTTTTGACAGTGATAGTGACGATGACGCAACACCAGACAGGATCTTCACCTGGCATGCAGGGAATTTCCTGGTGTACACTTCCTGCCCTTATGGTAAGGAAGATGTGACCTGTGACTTCAGGAGGGATGAGGTGATATTCCAGGTCCACGAGGACTGCCTTCCCCACCTGAAGCCACCAGTCCAAATCAGCACTGTGACCAGGGACTTCTCCACCCAGCTGGAGGAGGCCGCTGAGATAGCAAAACCGGAAGTCTTTCAGGCTTCAGGCAGATGGTTGAAGAGAGAGTCAACCTAGCTGATGCCTGTGAGACTCTGGAGCAGAAGCAACAATTGAAACAATTTTTCTTAGATTTTCAAGATCTCTTTGCGGTGGATTCATATGACTGTGGTCGCACCGACATCCACACAACAACAATTCCCACGGACCCTGGCATGACTCCAGTGTTTCTGAAGCAATATTGCTTGCCTCGCGCATCAATGGAGTCCCTTACTGAAATAATTAAGAACCTTAAGTCCCGTGGGATAATTCGTCCAGTCCACAGCACCTTCAATAATCCGGTATTGGGTATTTTGAAGCCAAACGGCCAGTGGAGACTCTGTGCTGACCTTAGGGAGCTCAACAAACAGGTTCATACTTCCCGATGGCCTCTTCCCTACATTGACCAATGGCTGGCCCAGATCCAGGGGTCACAGGTATTCACTGCAATAGACCTGACCAATGGGTAGTGGACTGTACCTGTCAGTAGGGATCCCCAATACAAGCTGGTCTTTACCTTCGGGGGGCAGCAGTACACATGGACCCGGACTCCCTTCGGATACATCAACTCCGGCAATGAATTCAACATTTTTCTACACAAGGCCATGCCCGACCTGGGTGAAAGGGGTAACCTGGCCTATGTAGATGATGTTTTAGTCAAGAGCTCAACTGTGTAGGAACACATAGCGGAGATCCGTCATGTTCTGACACAGATGAGGGCTGCCAGAGCAAAACTCTCCTTTCAAAAGGCACAGTGGTGCAGAACCCGTGTCAATTTCTTGGGGCATGAGATTACTCCTCAGGGTCTCTGTCCCCAGGAAAAGAAAGTGGAAGCACTTCAGAAATGAAAAGACTCCACAACTCTGCGGAAACTAGGGAGCCTCCTTGGACTAACTAATTACAGCAGAAAGTTCATTGAGGATTACGCAGAGATCAGAAGATCCCTGATCCATCTTTTGAAGGGGGGTCAAGTGGGAGTGGGGTCCAGAACAAGCCGAGGCAGTAAGACAACTCAAAAGAAGCCTCTCACAAGCGCCTTGCCTAGCTTACCCTGTCAAAAACAAGGAGTTCCTCTTGGAGACAGGGTTCTCAAGTACATGCTTGACTGCAGTACTATATCAAAAGCATGACAAGGTCAATAAAGTAATCTCCTATGCGAGTAAGACTTTATCCTCTGTGGAGTAAAAATTCAACGCTTGTGAGAAGGCACTCCTGGCAACGGTGTGGGCATTGAAGAATTACCACCCGTTTATCCAGGGGGAACACATCATAGTGGAGACACCACACCAGCCTCTGCAATATCTCCAAAGTGACAGAATCCGGGCCGGAAATGTGAGTAACTCCCGAATTACTTCCTGGATTCTGTCAATGCAAGGCTTTCCTGTGGAGGTCAGATATGGCCAAAACAAGAAGAGTCCCCTCGCGCAAGGTCTGGCTGACTTGCATGATTGTGCCAGAGAAAACTGTCTTGAGGACGAAAGTCTTAAAATCAAGGACAACATGGAGGCATACCTAATTCCCCACACAAAGTCTATGAAGAAGACCAGTGTGAGGGAATGCTCACTGTCTATGTGGATGGATGCTCCTACCATGTTGACAACAACGGGGAAAAAGAACTTGTGGCCGGCGTAGGGAATGCATGGGTGAATGATGCCCCAGAACCCTCCGCTGGGTACAAAATCGGTCCCCGAAGTAGTCAAGTGGCAGAGCTGATGGCTGTGCATCAAGCCATCCTCACTGCTGTCCAACACCAACTCCACAAACTGGTCATAATCACAGATTCGGATTATGTACGGAACAGATTTGTGGAGCACCTGGTTAACTGGAAAACCAGAGGCATGCTATGTGCTAATAACAAAACATTGAAACATGGGAAATTAATCCACAATATTGATAATCTGGTCACCTTGATGACCATCTACTGGAAAAAGATCAAGGGCCATTCTAAAGTAGAGGGACCAGACAAAACGGGAAATGACCTAGCTGATCAGCTGGCCGAAACCGGAGCCATCCAAGGGGATCTACTTGAGATTGAGTCCCTATTGGGGAAATCCAGGTCACTGCTATCACTAGGTCCCAGACAAATGCTCACAATGAACTCTCAACTTCACAATGGAATAAGGAGACCCCAGATGCTGATTTGATTGCGGCTCAAAAAGGGGATCCAATAATTGGTGAGTTTTATCAACACATTGAGGACCCTGAGAACTTTCTCCTGATGGATACTGATTACATTGGGAAAGAGGATCTCAGAGTGTTGATGAAATTTCCAAAAATGTCAGAATCCAAGACAGTTTGTTGGTAAGGAGATCCATAGCTGGCCATGATCAGTGGGTGGTCCCTACCTCATTCCGAATCCTGATGCTAAGTCATGCCCATGATGCGGCCACAGCCGGTCATCAGGGGTTTCATACAACACTTGAAATCTTAAGAGAGGTTACATATTGGCCACACATGGGGCAGGGCCTCGACCAATACTTGAAGGGGTGTCTTGTGTGTGCACAATTTCAGCCAATATCCCTCACACACCGTGTGCCTCTCCAAAAGAGGGGGATGACACTGCCTTGTTCAGATTTACAAGTCAATTTTATCGGGCCCATGATTCTCTCCTCTAGGGGGAACACGTACATTTTGACCGTGACATGCTTGTTCACTAAATGGGTGGAATGTCTCCTGGCCCCAAACTGCAAGGCAGAAACAGCAGCTGCCCTGATGATCAACCACATCTTCTCGCGCTTTGGACTACTCCAAAGGATCGAGTCAGACCGAGGTAGCCACTTCACTAGCGAAGTGATGACAAAGATGTGGGAGATAGTTGGGTTCAAAAGGAACCTACACATTGCCTACCGGATAGCCTCTAGTGGTCGAGTTGAGAGATACAACAAGGCAATTGTGAGCATATTAAAAGAGTTTGTGGCAGATTCTGAGCCAAGTTGGGACATCCGACTACCTCTTGTCCTGATGGCCATCAGATCTACCCCTTCTTCTGCAACAAAAAGGTCACTGTTTGAGCTGATGACTGGATGAAGGATGGTGCTTCCCCAGCATCTGCTCTACAGAACCCAAGAGCAGACCTTGATAAATGCCTCCACAACTCATGAGTATGTTGAAAATCTCAGAAAAAAACCTTCAACATGTGTTTGCCTATGCTCAGCGAAATCTAGAAAGATCTGCCAACAGTATGAAGACCCACTATGACCTTAAGACTACTAAAAAAGAATACCAAGTAGGAGGCCGGGTCTACTTGTACAATTTCCAAAAGAACCAGGCCAAACAGGGCACATTTCTGCCTAGCTGGTGGGGACCTTTTGAAATTGTAGATAGAATCTCTCCAGTCGCCTACAAAATCTGTATCCCAAAGGCAGTTTGGCAGAAGGGGAAGATAAGTGGGTCCACATCAACCAGCTGAAGTGTTGCCATCCTAGGCACACTCTGCAGCAACTAGAGGATTCATCTGGAAACCCAGAGGGAGACATTCCAGCTCCCTAGAAAATTCTGATTGTGAAAACCATTCCATCTGCTATAATTAGTAATAAGTATAAGCGGTTAGGATTGTCACGTATGTATCAAATGTATGCGCTGCCCCACTACATAAATAGTGGTGGGGAAATGTCTGCAAATATGCTCTGTTTTGTCATCCTAGGACTGAAACCATGGATCTTATGCCCAAGGAGGACCACTCGGGGACCAGGACGAAAGACCCAGGGGCCTGGGGTATCACTCCATACACTTCCATCTGGAACCGGCGAGGAGAACCTGTCGATCCACCACTGATGGGAAACGCAGAATTTTTTTTTCCACTTGGACCTAAAAGAAAACTGAACATCCCAATCTCCCGACTTCCCCTTGATGGGCAGTCAAAAGTCAAGTCGCGAGGGGGGGGGTCTTAGTGGGATGTTTTAACCCTCTCCGCTCTGCCCTGTGGCATCACTGTGTGCTGGTGGCACCAGAATCAGCAGAATGGCCGCGAAAACCCCATGCGCGCCAAAACCTAAGGAAATTGCGATCTACCAAGCACAAAAACATGGCTGCCAAATCTACCTTGCCTGTGTCAGTGGTGGAACGGAGTCCTCACTGCTGAAACATGACACTGGGCTGCCCACCAAGTAAAAATGGAAACTGCATGAAAGGCAGTGATTTACTGAAGAAAACCCAGAAATTGTTCTTAAATCCCTTTTTCTTGGATGCTGAAAATACAAAATACTGGTCCAAAACACCACAAAACATCCAATATCCTTGCTGGGTGTTACCCATCACCTCCTTCAAGAAATCGTTATGAACTTACAATGTCATGGAAAGTGGAATCTGTCATCAAAATATCCACAGTAAAAAGTGTGCCTGCCTGTGAAAATCTGTCAAAATATTTGCGCAGTACCAGCGGCCGCCTGTATGACAGCTGTCATTAATTTGCATCAGAAGTTTAAACTTGTGCAATTGAAATCAAATGTCTAGAAAATAAGTGACCTTTTATTAAGAGGAACCGAGGTTGTAACTATTTAATTTCCATGGTTTAGAAGCTGGAATAAGAGTTCTAGCTGCTTGTGTGAAAATTGCAAGTTTTGTTTTAAACCAAGAAAAATGTAAGAAATTGACATTGAATTTAAGCTGACTCAAAGCCACCCAAACCAGTTCCACAGCTTTCCCCCAACAAAAGGCATCTCTCTCCTGCTTCCCACCAAGGCCAGGAAGTCATACCTTTGTGAGAATTAAATCAAGGGAGGAGATCTTGGGCTGCACCAGAAAGAGACAATGGACCTTCCTTGGCTGAAAGGATATGCAGATTGTGAAGTGTCAAGAGTGGCCTCTCCCAGAAGGAAGGGGGCGGATTGCTTCAGACCTGCCAGGTGTTTGTAAAAATTATAGAATTAATAGCATTGTTAATGTGAATTTTGGGTGCACATTTTAAAAGATGCCAGAATTCTGTGCGATGTTCTGGGAAGGCACAATGAAAATTCTGGTTTTGCAGCAAATGTGTTTATATCAGAAGCGTGAAACTTCACACACTTATGCCCATAGACAATGCGCACATATGTACAAATTTTTGGACAAATTAGATATTGTGTCCCAGACAAAAAGTGCGAAAGTCTGTCAAATCCAGATCCAAGATCCCACAGCAACGGGGCTTGGAAGAATATTTGCTCCACAAAATATGTGATCTATGTATGTTATTGGTATAAAGATTGTACACATGCAAATAGGTATTATACCAAAAGTAGATTCCATGTTCAAAAGGCAAAGGGGAGGATGTTTTGACTCATAAAACCACATCATCATGGTGAAACACTGTTTTCTCCTCCAATCAAGGGAGAGAGCGGATTCCAGCCAATAGCCTACCTAGGGGGTGTGCTTAGGATAATTTAGCATACATGCCCCTTTACTAAATGCATAAATAGAGACAGCTGAGGGCTTAGAGGGACACAGATTCACCCACCCACCGATTGCTGGTGGAGCACCCTGCCAGAGAACCTGACATCTCCCTTGCTCCAGACTCCAGAAACTTGGCAAGCAGAAAGGCCAATTTCCAGAGCTGAACCGTTCTCAGCTTGGTCTTTAAAATTCCAGAAACCATAATTTACCCCAGACCTCTAAGGGGAACCAAAGAACAGCCTGGCTGTGCTGTAACTGCCTTCCTGCTAAGAATTATTGCCAGAATCCAAAGACCCAACCCAATAGAGCCATGCTGTGACCAGATAGCTGTAACAAGATAGCTGTGAACCAGAGCCATTGCAGATCCAGTCCAGTCCTACCGTGCGGTGACCAGAGTGCCTTGCTGATTGCAGACCAGAGCACCTTGCTGTCCAGTCCGGTGTGCCCAGCAGAATTCCTGTCCAGAAATCTTGACTGACCTGAATCCCTCACGGTTCTGTTCAAACCTATCTAGTGAGTATCCTTAGTATAGGACTGTCATTAGCATATGTACTGTCCAAAGTCATCCCTATCCAAACCCATCCTCTCATATATCCAGAACTGCATTGTTAAAATATTTTTGAACTGCCTGAACTCTCTATCTCATCCCTATCATCTTCTGTACTAGTAGTGTTAAACCGATCTTTGCGCTGATATATATTTCATCTGAAGAAGGCAAGCGTCTCGGCAGGCAAAAACCATCCAGAGACGTCCTGGGCTGTTGGCTGTGCTGTCGTGTAGTTTGTTTCTTCATAGTTCATCCCAAGTGTCAAGAAATCCTGTTTGTCTTTTTAAAAGCGCATCCTTGTTTTACAATCTAAAAAAACGACCTCCACGAAAACGCCCATAACTCCTTCAATTTTCTTGCTAGAAACTAAATCCTTATAGTTCTCCCGTGATCGTGATTACTGCGCGCAGAAAAGTTTGCCGCAAATTTTTCGTTTTGGAAAAATCTATAACGTGTAAAATAGCTTTTCATTGCACCTGACCTCAAATTTAAGTTTCCCATTGCTCTTTACTTTCATTACTCTCAAATCATTGCTAGTGTTTGTTTGCAACCATATAAAGCGGCTCCCATTAGAATTTTAATAATTTCAATGATTTAAACCCATATTTAGTGTTTTCCCCATTCTATTCAAAGCCAACTTTAAAACCATTTTGACAGTTTGCCAATTAGTTCTGTTTCTCTCTTGTGTTTGCTGGGGGGAAATTGGGATTGATGTATTTGCTTGAATTCTGCATTCCTGAAACCCTAGTCCACTTACTGTTCAGATGAAAGTAACTGCTTCAAGCAGTGGCATGATAGGCCGATCTGATCAGCCTAGACTAAACGATTTGTGGGAAACCATGATTGTTAAGGTGGCCATCCCTGCCACCGCACCTCTGGTGATGAATGTTACTTCACAAACTACACAGCTGTATAGTACACTACAACTGCAAGCTATGCCTTTAACAGGGCCATCCCCTCCCTTAAGCCGAGATGCAGTATTGAGTTTGTTCCACAATATTTCCTCTATAAGAGTAATACTATCAGAAGACATCATTCTGGTAGATCAAATTGATCACAGCATTAATAACATCTGCAACATTCCAGTCCAATTCTCTGCTTGGCTATGTCATGTCTTATCAAGATGCACTATTTAAATGGGGGTATCAGTGTTCTATTACACAGATTCCCAGTACTAAGCAACGGAACCAAGTTGACATACAAGGCTCACTGAATGCACAAGCAAGACCGGTATCACTAGTTAAGCAGTCTGGTATATGTTTGACAAACGCTATGAGTAGCCAGGGTCCTCAAAGCTGCCAACATAAACACAGTAATAGCTGTCATCCACCGCCTAATTTAGCAAACAACGCCAATCGAGTTGCCCCAATTCCAGAAAGTGCAACTGTCAACTCGCACTGTCCTCTCCCCAAGCCAGTCGGTAATGATGAAGATGCTGGATACTGGCAATGGGTCCCAGCGGTTTTTATGACCCACTTCGATCAGATGTCACAATGACGTACAGCTTGTGATGTCTTGGAACACCCAAGGATTTGTCCATTTATTTAGTGATGGTGGACTGGTCTCTTACTTAACTAATTTTTCTATTATAGCACTCCAGGAGACATGGCTCTGTGAACTGGTCGAATTTGATGGACGTGCTACTATCCATAAACTTGCATCTAAAGAACCCAAAGCTCGTCCTAAAGGCGGCCTAATGATATCATGGCCTCGCCCTGGTCACTTGAGGAAATTGACAGCCCAGTTCCAGCGGTCCTAGCTACCAAACTGCACCTTTGCTCCCATCACATTATATACTAATAAATGTATACGACCCTCCCAATAACCGAGCAACTCTTGGAAATGTAGCTGGGGTTAAATATATCTTGGTACAATTTAATTCGACTCTTCCAATCATATTAGTAGGCGATTTTAATGCTTTAATTGAATTAACAGGTTTTTTGCATAGTGCCGACCAAACCTCAAAGCTATTCACACCACAAAGTTGAGCTAGTCGTTCTGGAAAAAAATGGTCTTCTTTGCTAGACAAGCATGGTATTGCTCGCGAACGTGCTTTGTCCTGGTGACGCGTCTATGGCCTTTTCTCAAGGTTGCGGAAAATCAGCCTCTACAGTATACTATATATTTGTTAATGTGTATGGTCTGCACTTTGTAAAAGATATGTCCATAATTCCTCAGGCTGAAAGCAACCATTTCCCTTTATGTCTCATGTTACCACATATTATTACTAGCTGTACTTCAGGAAACATAAAATCTGCTAATGGGGATATTGCCATCAACTCACAGGGAAATAGAATCGGATGGAACAAATCTAACCTAGAACGAGCAGTCATGGTATCTGGTGGACTATTACTCCCCTTTATTGTTCGATTCGGCTTAAAGTGACCAACTGAACCAATAAAAGTATAGATAAGCGTGTGAATTATGACCTGGTTATAGCAACAGCTAAACGCCAGTTAAGAACGTCAATAAGTACTGTACTATACTACCATATTAGCCCCTATCACCAGGTGAAGGAAGTTGCCATATTAGAACCGCTAAGCAGCAATATCGTAAATGGCTCACTGAATATCGCAACACCTGTAACTTGGAGAAATGGAGAGAGCTTGCTTAGTTGGCACTACAAAAGGGCAAGCTCCATCTTTGGTCAGTCCTGTGAGGCCATACACCTCGAGGACTCACTAGTAACCGTGTCACTGAACCTGATTGGAAGAAGTACATTGCAAGCATGCTAGGCCAGAGAGAAAATGATGACCCTGTCCCTATTCCAAATGTCACTCGGAATTGTCAATTAACCATTACTGACATCAGTGCTATCATCGGGCGTCTTAACTCTTCGCATGCAGCTGGGCCGGATGGCATTTGTTAGTTAAAGCTGCTCCTGGATTGTGGGCACACAGCCTGCATCTATTATTTTCCCATATTGGCAAAACAGGCAGTATACCTAACTCTTGGCGTGAAAGCTGTATTTTGCCTGTCCAAAAGAAAGGCTCCTGGAATCGGGCGTCCAATTATAGACTACTCGCTATGCTAGATGTACCCTCCAAGATACTCGCAAAAGTGCTCCTTATTGAATTAAATGTTTGGATTGATGCCAATAACATATTGCCCCCTAATCAGATGGCTTTTTATAAACAAAATCGAATACAGCACATAACCTACTTATACTTGTTTCTACCATCGTGTATGCCTGGCAGCACAGGAAATCAGTGGTTGATGCTCCCGTTTTAGATTTTTCTGCTGCTTTCGATTCAGTGCTTCTCTATAGACTCTGGAAAAAATTGATAAAACTGAATATTCCACAAGGGTTATCGAAAATGTTGATGCTTCTTTATATAGACACCTCAGTTAAGATTAAGTTAGACTCAGAATGTACCCTGTCTGCCCCTATTCCAACACAACGAGGCGTCAAACAATGATGTATTGTCGCAGCTACACTTTTTAATCTTTACCTCTCTGATCTTGGATTAGTGTTTACCGATTCGATAACATGCCCAGTAAAACTAGGGCACTTTACCAGTTGGTTGGCCTATGCCGACGACCTGGTCTTGTTAGATCACACCCGTGGGGGATTACAAAGCCTGATTGCATCATTAGGTAATGATGCAGAAGCAAATGGGTTATCTATCAACATCGATACAAGTAAAATAATGACCTTTGCTCCATCAGCCCAGAAAAATCAAAAGTTAGTCTGTTCCCTAGATGGGATGCAACTTGAGAATGTTTCCTGCTATAAGTATTTAAGAATCCACTTGCAAAACAACTTGAGGTGGGATACCCATTGGCTTGAAACCAAAAGTAAATGCAATCAAGTGGTAAGCACCATCAGGCATTTCATAGGCAAGCAATGTCGTATCTCCATTGAAATAATGTTGCTGTTATATCAATCCAAAGTTTGATCCATTCTATTTTATGGGATTGAAATTTGAGGCAGTGCTTACACTGTACAATATTGAAACCACTTGAAGCATCGATTCTGCGCAAACTCTTTTGTATGCCACCATCACTTGCAGTTGAGTATATGTATTTAGAATTTGGTATTGCTGGTATTGTGGCCGATGCAACTGTGAAATATATCATATTTTGCAACAAGGTGTTAAAATTGGAGACTGGTACCATGATGGGAAACTTTGTATGTGCATTTTGTGACATTGACAACTGTGTTATTCTGTGGGGAATATTTGGTCACCTGTTAACTCTCTGTACCAAATGGCAAGAGGGCTGGTGTGGCAGTGTACGTGATTAAGGCCCCTCTAAAATCCAAATTAGTACAGTATAGTAAAGAACAGCACCTTGCTAATTTATTATTTGGGAGTAATGGCTCTTCTTTCTGTGAATATATCTCCTTGCGTGAAACAAAACCAACGTATTTAACTGCGTACCCTAATAGTCCCATTGCAAGACAATACTTAAGACTGAAATTCAATAAAAGCATTGCACTAATGACACAAAGTACTCTGCTGGGTATTCCGTGCAATGCATGCCTTGGGTGTCTTTGATTTTGTAGATGATTTGAGTATCGTTTGCGTAGTTGTAGCATGCGATGTTGTGTTTGTTGAAGATTCTGATAACTGGGGTTTGGTAGATGTTGAAGTACAGTGGTGATAGTGAGGATCCTTGTGGCATTCCACAGTCGTTAACTCGTGAGGTGGATTTGTAGGGTTTAATCCAAACGGTTTCTGTTCTGTCTGCTAGGAATGATTTAGTCCAGCGTAGTGCTGTGTCTGTTATGCCTATGTCTTCTAGTCTTTTGGTTAGGGTGTCATGGCTAACTGTGTCGAAGGCTGTGGAGAGGTCGAGAAGAATAAGGGCTGATATTGTGTTGGAGTCTGCGTTTGTTTTTAGGTCATCCCAGGTGGATAGTAGTGCTGTTTCTGTACCTCTTGTGGGTCTGAAGCTGACTTGAGCTTGGTCTAGCAGGTGCTGTTTTTCAACGTATTCTTGGGTTAGTTTGTATACGTAGGATTCGAGGAGTTTTGCTGGGTAGGGGATATTAGAAATTGGTCTGTAGTTGGAGAGGTCATCTACGTCGCTGCTTGTGTTTTTCAGAAGTGGTTTGATGTAAGCTGATTTGAAGATCCTTGGTACAGTTCCTGTTGCTAGTGATAGATTTAGAAGGTTTCTGTAGTATTCTGCTGGTGTTCCTTGTGCGAGAATTGATTTGTAGATGTCCGGGGGGCAGGGATCCATCGGTGAACGCGCTTTCTTGCTGTGTTTTACAAGCATTGCGAATGCCTCTGCTGATATTTCGGGGAAGTTATTGAGTCTGTGGTGCGGTTTTGAGATAGGTTTGTTTGGTTGTATGTTGATGTTGGTTGGCCTCTGTTGGATGGTTTGTCGGATGTCATTTTTTTTTTAAGTGGTCTGAAAGGTCATTGCAGAGTTTCTCTGAGGGGGTTGGGGTGTTGTCACAGCCTGGTGGGTTTCTCATTTCTTTAATGATGTGAAACATTTCTTTTTGTGTGTTGGTGGCCTTTGTGATTCTGTCATCATAATGCCTTCTCTTTGCCTTTTGAATTTCCTTCTTATATGCACGGATTTGCTTCTGGAACAGTGTTTTTTTGTCTTGGTTGTAATCTTTCCTCCACTCCAGTTCCATCTTTTTGTTTTCCTTTTTCATGGTGCTTAATAGTGGGGTAAACCATTTTGCTATTGCTCTCTTTTTTGATGGAGTAAATGGATTTTCTGGGGCTACCTTGTCCACTGTATCTGCAATCCATTTG
The DNA here is from genome assembly GCF_040938575.1 of Ambystoma mexicanum. Lineage (NCBI taxonomy): Eukaryota > Metazoa > Chordata > Amphibia > Caudata > Ambystomatidae > Ambystoma > Ambystoma mexicanum. The sequence continues at coordinate 301,299,036 of NC_090935.1, read as the reverse complement.
TGTAATATCTCTGCTTTCCCGTCTAGGTCAGCTAGCTCTAGTTCTGTTGTTGAGGGCTTGGTTAACTCCAGTTGTTCGAATAAGTTGCTTTCTTTGATGTCTTTCCAGTTTCTTTTTGTGGTGGTTGAGAGTTTAGGGGGTTGGATGCAAACTTGCATAGGCAGAGTGATTATGAATGGGATGATGAGATGGTCGCTCCACAGTATTTGTATTGGCGGTGCCGTGGTGATGAGTTTTTCCTCAGTGAAAATTGCATCCAGAGTGTGTCCTGCCGAGTGTGTTGCCCCTTTTACTAGTTGTCGTAGTTTCATGGTGGTGAGTTGTTCAGTCAGTGAGTTTTGGGAGTTGGTGTGATTATCTTCGAAACAGATGTTGAAGTCCCCCAAGATGATTAGGTGTTCGTGGTTGATGGCTATGTTGGTGATGGCTTCTATGAAGGTGTCGACGAAGGATGCATCATAAGTTGGAGGTCTGTACACCAGGATGAATGTGATGTTGGTTTTTGGGCTCGCTGTTAGGTGTATGACCATGGATTCGCAGTTGAGGATGTTGAGTGGTTCGTCTGTTCTTATTTTTAGGTGTTCTTTGAATGCTATTGCCATGCTTCCTCCTCTTTTGTTTTTACTGTTTATTTGAAGGCATTTGAAGTTTGCTGGAAGGCAGCTTTGGAGTGTGATTTAGTAGTTGTCGCCTAGCCAAGTTTCTGTGATGAATAGGACGTCAATACCATTGTCATCGAGTAGGTCGAAGATCTCTGTAGAGTGTTTTGACATGGATCTTGCATTTATTAGATTGCAGTGGAGTTTGGAGGTGTAGTTTAATTTGGCTTTTCTTGTCAGGGTCGTCTTCTGATCTTGTTGAGGTGCAGGTTTCGGGTTCTCGCGTCCTCGAAAAGTTCTTCTAGGTTTTGTCTTGGGTTTTTGTTTTCATCGGGTTCGTCTCCCAGGGGTTGCAATTGTCGATTGGAGGTTCTTCTAGCTTTGGTGATGTAAGGTGTTATCACTTCGATCATGTGTTTGTTGTTTCTGGTGGTGTTCATTCTTCTTCTTTGTGATTTTGTTAGGTTGTTTAATGTTGCTGCTTCTGGCATTGCGTTGGTTCGGTCTGGTGTGTAGTTCTCAGCGAGGTAAGGAGTTAGGTAGAGGGATTTGTCTCTTCTCTCAGAGTTGGTTCCATTTTTGATCCTGTCTGTGGGGGTGTGTTCTGTTGTTGCGGTTCTTAGTTGCAGTTCGGAGTGTTTGTTCTTTCTTCTCTTCTTTCCCTCGGGGTGGGTTGTTTGCGCGGCATTGTACGATTCCGAGTTGTTTAATTTTTTTTTTTTGTTGTTGTCCGGTTGGTTATGTTTTGGTCTGGTTGTCTTGTGGTGTAGTACTTTGTGTGGATGCTGTCCTGTACCGGTTTTAGTCTTTATCTGTAGGTAGTATTTCCAGCTGATGTTGCCTATTTGTTCAGTCGCTGTCTTGGTGGGGGTAAGGGAGGTGGTTAAGGGTTGTATAGTTGGGTGTTAATGGTGGCTCTCTCTATTCTTTATCTTCCTGAACGTGGTCCACTGTGGTGAGTTAGCCCTGCGTGTTTAAGAAGGACATGCACTGGTTGTGGAGTGACTTTGAGGGGCGCAGCTAGTATTTACTCCCTTGATGTAGTCTGGGCATCGAAGCTCTGCGAGATTTGAGAGACAGGTCTATTAATGCAATCTGAGTACCATACAGTGTAATTTGGAGACAGAACCCTAATAGACTTGAGAGACCTGTATCGTTGGAGAGAGGCCTATCAATGTAGTCTGGGTATCATACAATGCAGTTTGGAGAGAGAACCCTACTGGACTTGAGAGACCTGTATAGTGGGAGAGAGGTCTATCAATGCGATCTGAGTGTCATACAATGCAATTTGGAGACAGAGCCACGGCTAAACTTGAGAGACCTGTATAGTGGGAGAGAGGCCCAACAATGCAATCCGAGTATCACACAGTGCAATTTGGTGCCAGAACCCCAGCTAAACCTGAGGGACCTGTATAGTGGGAGAGAGGCCTATCAATGCAATCTGACTATTATACAGTGCAATGTGGAGACATAACCCCAGCTAAACCTGAGAGACCTGTATAGTGGGAGAGAGGCCTATCAATGCAATCTGAGTATCATACAGTGCAATTTGGAGACAGAACCCCAGCTAAACTTGAGACCTGTATAGTGGGAGAGAGGCCTATCAATGCAATCTGAGTATCATACAGTGCAATTTGGAGACAGACCACAGCTAAACTTGAGACCTGTATAGTGGGAGAGAGGCCTATCAATGCAATCTGAGTATCATACAGTGCAATTTGGAGGCAGTACCCCAGCTAAACGAGAGACCTGTGTAGTGGGAGAGAGGTGTATCAAAGCAGTCTGAGCCTCACACAGTGCAATTTGGAGCCAGAACCCCAGCAGAACTTGAGACCTGTATAGTGGGTGAAAGGCCTATGGGTGCAATCTGAATATCATACAGTGCAATTTGGGGACAGAACCACAGATAAACTTGAGAGACCTGTATAGTGGGAGAGAAGCCTATCAATGCAATCTGAGTATTATTACAGTGCAATTTGGGGACAGAACCCCAGCTAAACCTGAGAGACCTGTATAGTGGGAGAGAGGCCTATCAATGCAATCTGAGTATTATTACAGTGCAATTTGGGGACAGAACCCCAGCTAAACTTGAGAGACCTGTATAGTGGGAGAGATGCCTATCAATGCAATCTGAGTATCATACAGTGCAATTTGGAGACAGACCCCAGCTAAACTTGAGACCTGTATAGTGGGAGAGAGGCCTATCAATGCAATCTGAGTATCATACAGTGCAATTTGGAGGCAGAACCCCAGCTAAACGAGAGACCTGTGTAGTGGGAGAGAGGTGTATCAAAGCAGTCTGAGCCTCACACAGTGCAATTTGGAGCCAGAACCCCAGCAGAACTTGAGACCTGTATAGTGGGTGAAAAGCCTATGGGTGCAATCTGAGTATCATACAGTGCAATTTGGGGACAGACCCCAGCTAAACTTGAGAGACCTGTATAGTGGGAGAGAAGCCTATCAATGCAATCTGAGTATTATTACAGTGGCCCTCATTACGACCCTGGCGGAAAGTAACTGACCTGACCGCCATAGCGTAAATAGCGTTTCCGCCATTGCACGATGGAGTAAAGTGCGGCTAATTCTGACCCATCGGGCACGAGCATTACGCCATGGCGGAAGTGCAAAGTCCGCGATGGCGGAAATGTCCCCAAAACGCCCCTCACCGCCGTCGTACGGCGCCCTAGGTGCAATTCCGCCACCCATCATAGCGGTCACCGTAATGAGCGGTAATCGCAAAATACGGTGACCGTAAATATACGGAAACGGAAGTAAAAACATGGGGCCGGAACGGGAAACAGCACGCCGTACACCTATAAAATCAGAATCCCAACACAACCATCAAAAATCCGACCCTGAGACACATCCCAACCCGTTAGCCACCCCAGTTAAAACAATCAAAATGGGAAAAGTTGCTAAAAAAGCGTGCGACCGCAAGCGGCAGGTCCACTTCTCCCATGAGGAACTCACCGTGCTCACAGAGACCCTCCAGGAGAATGCTGCCGTCGTCTTCTCGACGCAAATGACCAGGACGGCACTTGCGAACAAGAAGGCCATATGGGCCCTGGTGGCACAGCGGGTAAGTGCGGTGGGGACCGCACCCCGCAACCCACAGCAATGCAGAAAGCGATGGGACGACTTGCGGATACGCGTACGGAGCATACTATCAGCCAACCGTAACATTGCCACAGCTACCGGGGGAGGATCGGAATCCCCCATCAAGTTGACCCCCTGGGAAGAAATCTGTGCCTCCACCATTGGAATGGAGAGTATAGAGGGAGTCGGAGGGATGGAGAAAGGAGTGCAGACATCCGAAGAATCAGGTAGGTGGGCCAAATAAAACAATGCTAAATCCACAATGTCCAATCATGTGAAGTACCATGTGTCCACATAGTGCAACAGAAACACATGTCCAGGAGAACGTCCACATACATTGGCCTGATAGCGCACTTTAAAAGTCACATTAAATACATAAATAATTACAAATCCTAAAAACACCCTCTACACGTGCAGCATGCACACCCTAACTGCAGGCTGCAAAACAACTGCATCCTCAATCCACACAAAAATGAAACCACCTCCAAGGCCCTGACCCAAATCACCCTCAGGTACCACCCCAATGCATGTGATACATTGCCATTCCAATTTCCACAGACCCATAAATAACGCTCGCCCTCCTTTACTCCACCACAGGGTCCGATTCAAACGACGAGCTTCAGGGCACTCCTACCAGCACACCTGCAAAGAGGGCCAAGACCAACGGCCAAAGACCCTCCACCTCAGCTGCACGGATCAAGACACGGCAGCAGCACAAATCAAGTGGCAGCACACAGGAGGGGACTTCAACAGGCACCCCAGCAGCCAGCATGCCCACAACAGCAGCACCACAGGTCCCCCCAATGGATGCCACAGAAGGCACTGCTTCTGGTGGCAGCAGCACCATAGGTGACACTGCATTAATGCCAGCATGCTCCGACACAGAAAACGGTGCTGTCGATGTAGGACCCATCCATGACCTGTCTCAATCCCCCTGTTTGTTTCATCCCGTACACCATGAGGATACCACGCAGGGGCACCCACAAGACGACGACTGGCCATCCCCCACAAGCCCTGTGGCAAGGCAACATGAGGTGATCAGCCCCTCTGTGACACCACCGCAAATGGGCATGGCCCAGCAGAGGCAACAGTCCCTCGACCAGGTGATCGTGCAACAGCAGCAACTGGCCACGCTCCTCAAGGAGCATGCTGATGAATGTGGGGGTTCTAAGGCAGCCATAGAAACATCTACTGAGACACTTAGGGCACAAATGGAGCGAAGTACAGAGACACTAAGGGTACAAATGGAGAGAAGTACAGAGACACTAAGGGTACAAATGGAGAGAAGCACCGAGAGCCTGAGGGGGGAACTGCATGCGACGTCCAAAGACGTATGTGGTGAACTTGCCGCTGTGCGCCGTGTGCTCACTGAGCTCTCACAAACCCTTAGGGACATGCATGGACGTGAGCAGGCAGAGACTTCATCCGTTGCAAGTTCCGTCCAGGGCAGCCCCCAACGTAGATCTGGGAGGAACCTGCGCTCCACGGCAGGGGTGCCCCTGATACCCGGAGAGGGGGCTTGCAATAGCGTCTGCCCACTGACAATGAGCATCTTTGGATACTGGTGTTCGGGGGGGAGGTAGGAGGGTGGAGGGGGGTGTTGGGCTTTCTTGGGTGGCGGGTCGATGGGGTGTGTAATATAATTTCACATATGCTATAAACATTTCATAATCATCCAATGAGATGTGTGGACATTGATCTTTGTGTACGAGGCCTTTATAGGCGTACAGTCCACATTGTGCATGTTCCAGACACACACAGTGCCACAAGTCCCGTGTCCATGTATCAGCCACCAGGCGTGAGTGCTAGAAGCATGAATCTATGATATTCTGACGAATTTCACGGGCCTCCTGTGCCTCGCGGACTCCTTCAGGTGCTGCCACATCCCCACCCTCATCATGACCATCTTCAGGTGCTTGCAGTTCTGCGTCAGGGGGCATGGGCACATTTCTACGTACGCACATGTTGTGTAGCATGACACATGCCATGACCATATTTGCAACCTTCTCATGGCGGTACAGGAGTGCCCCGCCAGACCTGCTGAGGCAGCGGAAACGAGCCTTCAGTAGGCCGAATGCCTGTTCTATGACTACACGGGTACGTGAGTGGGCATGGTTGTAGTCCTCCTCATGCTGGTTCTGTGGGTTCCGGAGTGGTGTAAGGAGCCATCTCTTCAGTGGATACCCGGCATCACCTGTATGTGGACAATAAAGGATGTTTGTGGAATGACATTGCTACGTACGCAACCCCCCCCTTCCTGCCAGGTCATTGCCGCATCACATACCCCACATTATCATGCATGAAATGAGACTCACCGAGTAGCCAGGATCTGTTCCCTGCGTGTCGCTCCATGTAGCGTGGTATTGTAGAGTTCCTCAAGACCATAGAATCATGGGTTGATCCAGGAAATCGGGCACAACAATGTGTAAAGATCCTGTTGAAGTCACACACCATTTGTACATTAAGAGAATGATATTGTTTCCAGTTGCGGTACTGGACCTCCATGGCATGTGGGACAACCAATTCCACATGGGTGCAGTCGATGGCACCAATGCAACCCGGTATGCCGGCAAGTGCATGGAATCCCACTTTTGTGTTTGTAATCTCCTGCTCCGAGCGTGGTAAAGAGATGTAGTCGTCTGCGTGCTTCAGGAGGGCATCGAGCACTTGCAATAGTGTCCGTGACAACAGTGGCTGTGAAATACCATGCAACTGTCCGACTGTGTGCTGGTAGGTGCCTGTGGCCAGGAAGTGGAGTACAGACACCACCTTCAGTAGGGGTGGGATGGCGGTTGGGCTATCTATCATGCTGACAAGGTCAGCGTGTGTCATGTTCACAATGGCGGTTATGGTGTCCCGGTCCAAACGGTAGAGGGTGTGGATCTGCTCAGCAGTGAGGTTGAACGGATGAGCTCGGAGGCGTGGGATTGCAGGCTGCCTGCGTGGTGGTAGTGGCTGTGCTGGTGGGCCTTGCTGGCCCTGCCTTGCCCTCCTCCTCCTCCTGCGTCTCCTCTGTGCGGCCGGTTGTTGTAGTAGTTGGTGTTCGTCTTCTTCTTGAAGTTGGAGTACTTGCAGTGCTATCAGGTCCCCCAGGGCCAACATCGCTAGTCCTGCCGGTAGCATTTTGGAGTGGGTGTGGTCGTGGGAGGGGGTTGGGTGTGCAATTTATGTGTTTTCAGGCTGTATAGCCTCGACCTGTGGTGATTCATTCCACCTGTGCCAGCTGCAATCCCCTTTGGGCGAGCACGTCCCGCACACAACGCTGCAATTTGACGCATGGCATCTTGCTATTACAATCATGTATTTAATCCCGATGGCAGTGAAATATTGGTTTATATGTTCATTCTGCTATGGTCCCATTGTATCACATACTATCTTTGCAGTCGCGAACAAACTTGTGAAGGGTCAGTGGAATGTAGTACTCGATTAACGGTGGACCCTCATGCAGCACTGTACCGAGGTTCACCGACGGGCGGGGCGTCCCATTTGTGAGTGAAGCCAGTTGCCATTTTCACACACTGCCGCACTACATGGATGAATTTGTGATTTCAAGCGGTCACAGATGCCTTTTCGACGTGATGTTGCAAATGAGGAATTCGAAGGACAGCGCTTTCGGTTTTCAGCTAGCGGCGAGGAGACGCCCACAGGTCTGACTGCAAATATAACGTTCTATTGTTTAATGTCCTTGGGACAGGGGCCATGGCGAGAATGCAATGATTGATATTAAAAGTATGGGATGCGCAATAGCGTAGTGGACGATAAGGCAGGACGTTCCCAAATACATGTTACTTCACAATACTAGAATTCCGGGCTGGAGCACAGTGGATTTTGCAGACTGCATTACGCACAGACTCAATGGAAATTTCATATGTTATGTGACTAAATAATCAGGCGTTTTTATACCGGGATGAGGGAATGATGTATGGATGCATGGACAGATGATTTAATTGAGAGTTTGCCATGTACATGGCTTTTTGGAATCTATCCCCTTCCCCTGCGCTATGTGATGCAGAGCTGCCATAGTGGGACCATCGTCTATCTGCCCTTGTTGAACCCTCCCTGTCTCGACGCGGCTTCAAACACTTGTGTCTATGCACGTTACTAATCCCATCTAATGGATTCTGTTTTAACAGACGCATGCACACAAACACTCGTTTGTAATAGTGTTTTCAACTCGATTTATATAGTTATGATTCGCAAGTGATTTTTGGGTGGAAATAATCCTTTTGAGTGGGCTAGCATGCATATGGCTGTAGATTTAGTGTGATCATTGAAGTGAGTAATACAAATGAAGTTCTGATGCCCATACTATTCTTTTTCATTTCATTTGGGTGACAGGTATCTCCTCCCCTTTTGCCGCTGCCATCTGTATGCCACTCCTGCAGATGGCTTTTACTCCCGACACCTGCTGCTTCGAGTTAATCAGTGGAGCACCATTACGATCTTATGGGACGATCGCCAATGGGCCACATGCCCTTACGCAGTACTAGTGGCTAGGAGCAACATATCAACCTTTCAGCTGGACTAGTGCCTCCCTAATGGGACGGCCCTGCGGTTCTAGGCGCTTCCATGTTGCCTTTTTGAACGTGAATGTAGCCCCTGTGTACCATGAAGGAACAGGGCATCACACAAGAAGAAGCTGGTCATTTATTGCGGATGCAGCCCACAGTAATGAAAAATATTTTGGAGTTTATGACCTAATAGCTGTATGGGCTTGGTGAATTTGATGTGCATTAAAATTTTATTCTGATATTAACCGTGTAGCGTTATTCTTTGCAAGTAATGTAGCATATTCCTATTTGTGGAGCGATGTATTGTGAGAAGATCTGCATTGGGTTCCGGCTTCTGAGTATAGTTGCGTGGTACTGTACTGGCCGCGTTTACCTACGAAGCCCAGTAAGGTCAGGGATAGGGGCTGCCATTATGACTGTTTTAATGATGTCATGCTCAGGGGCGGGGGATTAGCTTTTGTGTAACAGATGCCGGTCAGCCAGGTGGATTGGTGGAATGATGTGATTATCAGAAAATGGCTGGTCACAGGTGCCTGTGTTTGCGTGCGTTTCTTGGAGGGAGACTGAGGTCATGTCCATTGGAATAGCTTCTGTATTCGTGCCATCTGTGCCCTGCAGCTCCCATTGGCCCCTCTTGAGATGAGCCTGGCTGCTCAGTCACTCTGCCAACTTGTGTGGTACATGCTTATGCTGATGGTTGGTTTGTTTACTGGCAAGAGTACAGGGCTGGTGCAGTCTCCCTCAGGATACTGCTTTGAATGTTGCCTTACACTGGTGTCAAGCGGTGGGGGCCTGTTGTTGTTTTGTCTCATATTTCAGTTCATATTGCTGTACTTGAACCTTCACATGCCTGTGCTGCATCAGTACGGCAATGGTGACATGCCAAATATGGATGGCCACTCACAAGGCACTTGGAGCCACTACATTCATTTGTTCGTTGGCATGCATGGGTGACTTGTACATTTCACTGGTTGCATTGTGTAACTTCATTGCACCTAGGAGGAGTTGTGCAATGTGGGCAGGGAGTGGTGTACAGGCACTCAGTAGGGCCATTTACGGTTGGTTCACGATGCCGTAATTCTCACCATGGCGGAATGGTACTTTCCGCCATGCTTGATGGCGTTAAGTAAATGTCCGCTAGGGTCAGAATTCGCGTACCGTTGCGCCATGGTGGTAATTACGGTTTTGCATGGCGCGTGTGCGCGTACTTGGTGCAGTTAGCGTTGGCGTTCACTACGGTGTCGCTAATGGCATCGTACTTTACGGTGACGGGTCATAATCGCACCGAGCGGTATTCGATGGCGGTATTACATTTCCGCCATCGTTTTTCGATTTCCGCCAGGGTCGTAATGAGGGCAAGTGCAATTTGGGGACAGAACCCCAGCTAAACTTGAGAGGCCTGTATGGTGGGAGAGAGGCCTATCAATGCAATCTGAGTATTATTACAGTGCAATTTGGGGACAGAACCCCAGCTAAACTTGAGAGACCTGTATAGTGGGAGAGAGGCCTATCAATGCAATCTGAGTATTATTACAGTGCAATTTGGGGACAGAACCCCAGCTAAACTTGAGAGACCTGTATAGTGGGAGAGAGGCCTATCAATGCAATCTGAGTATTATTACAGTGCAATTTGGGGACAGAACCCCAGCTAAACTTGAGAGACCTGTATAGTGGGAGAGAGGCCTATCACTGCAATCTGAGTATTATTACAGTGCAATTTGGGGACAGAACCCCAGCTAAACTTCAGAGACCTGTATAGTGGGAGAGAGGACTATCAATGCATTCTGAGTATCATACAGTGCAATTTGGAGACAGAACTCCAGCTAAACCTGAGAACCTGTATAGTGGGAGCGAGGCCTATCAATGCAATCTGAGCAACACACAGTGCAGTTTGGAGCCAGAGCCCCAGCTGAAGCTTGAGAGACCTGAGTAGTGGGAGAAAGGCCTATTGGTGCAATCTGAGTATCATACAGAGCAATTTGGAGACAGAACCCCAGCTAAACCTGAGAGACCTGTATAGTGAGAGAGAGGCCTATCAATGCAGTCTGAGTATCATACAGTGCAATTTGCGGACAGAGCCCCAGCTAAACTTGAGAGACCTGTATAGTGAGAGAGAGGCCTATCAATGCAATCTGAGTATCCTACACCGCAGTTCGGAGACAGAAACCCTAGCTAGACGAGAGACCTGTATAGGTCTATACAGAGCAGTGGCTCGGAATCTGGGGTAGAGTGGTTGCTCTACTCCCAACCCAGGCCACTCCTACCTTACTGGTCCTTGTAGTCGATGGTTGACGGCTGGCCACTGCTTCCCCTGCAGACACCTGCTGGCGCTTCACGGAGCCGCTTCTGTCTTAGGCCCCTAGCTGCGAGATGCATGGGCACACAATGATCCCAAAAGCCACTAGCAGCAGTCAGGGGTAAGGCTAACCGCGGTCCGATGGATGGGGCACCTGGAGAGGCTGGGGGCTCACCCACTCACCTGCACGGCCCGGATTGCAGTTGCGTGCAGGTCGAGGTGGGGGCAGCACACGGGCTCAGAGCAGCCTATCTGGGCTGGTGGGAGGGAGCGAGGGTGGGCACTAGGGGAGGCAGGGAAGGACGCAGCCTGCGCTGGGGACATGCGGGGGCCTGGGGGCTCTAAGTGGAAACGGGCAAGGACTCGAGGCCTAAGGGGGCTGGGGGCTCACCCACTCACCTTCACGGCCCGGATGGTAGTGGCGTGCAGGTCGAGGTGGGAATGATACACGGGGGAAAGGCGGCCTATCAGGGCTGGTGGGAGGGAGTGAGGGCGGGCACTAGGGGAGGCAGGGAAGGACGCGATCTGCTCTGGAGACATGCGGGGGCTTGGGGGGCTCTAAGTGGAAGCGGTCAAGGACTCGAGGCCTAAGGTGGCTCACACACTTACATGCACGGCCCGGATGGTAGTGGCGTGCAGGTCGAGGTGGGAATGATACACGGGGGAAAGGCAGCCTATCAGGGGTGGTGGGAGGGAGGGAGCGAGGGCGGGCACTAGTGGAGGAAGGGAAAGACGCGGCCTGCGCTGGGGACATGCGGTGGGCTGGGGGGCTCTAAGTGGAAGCGGGCAAGGACTCGAGGCCTAAGGGGCCTGGGGGCTCACCCACTCACCTGCAAGCCTGGATGGTAGTGGTGTGCAGGTCGAGGTGGGAATGATACACGGGGGAAAGGCGGCCTATCAGGGCTGGTGGGAGGGAGCGAGGGCAGGCACTAGGGGAAGCAGGGAAGGACGCTGCCTGCGCTGGGGACACGCTGGGGGCTCGTGGCTCTAAGTGGAAGCGGGCAAGGACTCGAGGCCTAAGGGGGCTGGGTGCTCACCCACTCACCTGCACGGCCTGGATGGTAGTGGCATGCAGGTCGAGGTGGGAATGATACACGGGGAAAGGCAGCCTATCAGGGCTGGTGGGAGTTACTTATATTACTTACCTTTCTAAAGAATTATCTGTGGATATATAAATAAACCTTTATTTTTACATATGTATGCTACAAGTTCGGTGTACTTTCCTACAACCCTCTCTACCTCTTAAAATGGTCTATTAAGTAATACATGTCAGTCAATTGATGCAAGTAAATTACATTGTGTTTATTGTGTTGTGCCACGGAGTGGGTAGCTGGTGTTATGGTGACGTGTTTATTATTCATTGTAGAAATGTAAATAAATACACACTATTATTTCTATACACTGGCCTGGTTCCTAGCTTATTGGTGATACAGAGAGTGTCTGCTGAATGGTGTCATACATTTTGGAGGCCTAACCAAATTGGAATCTGCGCAGCGCTTTGTAGTGCAACACTTTGATTGGGGCGGAGGGACTCCCTAAATTGAGAGTGACTATCCAATAAACCGTGACACTCCTTGCTCTGAACTTTTAAGACTTTATGCCCAGCAGGCACCAGTCACAAATGAAACAATATGGAAGTTATATTCCACTGTGCCAGGTCTCTTAAATGTGAGAATAGCGTGGTAGTTAGTAATAGTTTATTTTAACTTAAACTATTAACACAAGTTGATGCTGTTTCTTTCTTTAAATCACTATGCCATCATTGCAGAGCCCTGGGGATTTCTCTCCTGGCCTATGCCAATTTACTATACTGACCTCTAATCCCTGGACTGTGCTAAATGTCATAGGGTCCAGAATGTCTCCGTCAGGTTTATCGGTGATCGTCACAAGAAGGATCAAATTTTGGAGGCCTGAGTAATCAAGTGACCATGACATAATTCATTTTAAACTGGCCTGCCTGACCACTAAATGTCTTCATATCCTAGCCCCACAGGCCTTGAGTAATAAGGGACTAAGGCTGGACTATCTTACCATGCTGGTAATATAGTTCAGCGGGTTGAGCGATCTGTGTTTGGTCTGCAGGATCACATCCCAGCATCTCAGCCTTTCATTCTTTCAAGGTCGATAAATGAGTACCCACTTTGGTTGTGTGATAGTGTATGTTCTATGTGCAGAGCTTTAGCGAAAGCGCTGTATAAGTAACAAATCCTTATCATTTTATCTCCATCTGTTGAGAAGGTCCATGCATCTGCTACTATGATTTCTGCATTTTAAACTCTACTCTATAGGAGGACGTGGTTTGAGGGCCAGGCCACTTACACTTGGAACATCCTGCGTCTGAATACACAGCACCTTGGTTCACTTAATTCTTTCAGGAAACAGGTGAATTCCATTCACCTCCACTAGCAGTTTGGCACTAAGCGCCTGGAGGCCTCTGAAGGTGAAGACACACTTAAAAGATCTTCTAAATCAATCAGTCAATTAATGCGTAGCAATGACAGCTCAATGGACCATTTCTTTCAGAACTAGTTTTACCAACATGTAACGTTCTAAGGATATACTTGATACTTTTGACTCTATGCTTGATAATTTTAAGGATTAGAATGTCCTGCCTTCACGTTCTGTGCACATGACTTTCCAACACTATACTGAATTCTGTGCACTCAGTGTGCATCAGGCATCTTTCCGCAGACCTGTTATGCAGCTCTAGTCTAGATGCCATGTTAGTCCCCCTCTCCTTGTCTTGTCTGACAGTCCCAGCATGCAAGGATTCCATGTGTTGAAAGTGCTTTGAGTGCCCCTCTACAATCAAGTTAGTCTCTCTCTCTCTCTCTCTCTCTCTCTCTTTCTCTCTCTCTCTCTCTCTCTCTCTTTACTCAGCTTTGAGGTGTCACATTCCCAGCATGCAGAGTTCAGTACACACAGCTTGTCAACACCGTAATGGATTCCATCTGGTCAAGGTGCTTCGGTTGTCAGTTACTCTACAATCCCACTTCTGGTGTCCGCGAATCTACAATCCCGCTTCTGGTCTCAGCGAATCTACAATTCAGGTAGGAAGCTTTCCCTGACACCACAATAGTCTATCTCTCTCATTTCCTCGGGTTTTTAAGCCCTTACTGCAAATGTTCTCCTCTGGCCGTGTGGTCGTGTTTGCAGACTCATTGATGGCCTCACCTCATTGTCCTCTCTCTTAGGTGTGAATTTGTATCTTGCAGCTTGTGCCACTCCCATGCTGTGTTATCTTCCCACACCGTTGGCACAGGAGTTCAGCCAACACTGTACAATGGTTCTCTGTACACTAAGTTGGGGTTACTCGCTAATCCTCACTGGACGGCATGCCTCGATATTCAGCATGGTGCAGGCTCAATTTCCAGTAGACAGTTCATGGACTAGCAATCTCTGGGGAAGGCCCCCCTTTCCACAGTGTGATGGCTGGCCATACTGTCATCCACTCGACTGTCTCCACACCCACAGCTGGGTTCTGAAGACCCCAATTTAGTCTTCAGGTTTTTCTTAACATGTATTTATGTAGTATATTATAGCCTCCACAAAATAAAGGATGCCTGTAATGGTCTTGATCTTCCAGGCTATCACATATAATCATATAAAAAAAGTGATCAAGTTCTCCATGTCACACAAGAGCAACCACATTGTGTGCATTATTTGTTCTTAGATTCGTTAATGACTAATTGTTTTGTATTTCTTGTGTTCTTTTCAATCTGTTCATTATTGTTTTGTGTGAATAGTATGAGTTGGAATTTAGGCAGCATTTTGTATTAGTTTTTGCCTTTGAAACGTCTGATATATTTTGTGGGTATGTTTGTATATGTGGGGTTATCAAATTTAGCTGTTACACCCTTTTTGTTGTTTCTAACATCTGATACAGTGATGAATACAATTATTTGTTGAATCCAATGTGGTTGAAGAGCAAGTGTGGTAGGCCTTGTGTGACATGGAGGCCTTAATCACTTTGTGTATATGATTGTATATTATAGCCTGTAATGATTTTTATACACCCCAAAACACTTCAATATTCCATACAAAAAGGTTAATCAAATCATTATCACATCTATGATGCAGTAGATACATAATAAAACCATCCTCTAAAACATCATTAAAAATACACCAATAAGCATTTGTTAATTTTCCTGTGTAGTCTTTATAATCTTACAATAAGAGTTCTGTTTAAGATGCCATATCATATATAACAAGGTCAAACAAACACCAGAATCTCATCCAATGGTATATCAAATGTATGTTGTTACCTCCAAAGAAGGTGTTCCATGATTCCTCTGAAGTAACAAACTCTTCTCTCAGTAATTTGCCATATCTAAGGATATGTTGTCAGCGAATCTTACTCAGGCTGTCACATTCTAATAGCAAGTGTTTTGCTGTTTCAATATCCTCTCCTCCACAATGTCTACATGTGCCTTGGAGTCTATGCACGCCTCCGTGTGCACCTATTACCTCTAGGGAGCTGTGAGGGGTCAGAAATGTGAGGCAGACAACTTTGTATATGTTTTTCATAATATGACATTTTATTAACATAAGTGAGTTTGATAAATGCCTCACTATCTCTACCCTAAGGAGGATTTCCCTGCCTGTCAAAGACTCTAACAAAAGGAATCTATCCCTCAAACTTTTTCATACAACATCTTAACAAGGTAATGTATGGCAATTCAAATCAAAATGTATAGTTATGTTTATATTCAATATACATTTGCTAACCGATTCTCCTTGTAACATGGGTGAAATCCCCATCCCCAGATTCGACAGAATGTTTACTCTTCAGTCCAAAATTGGTCTTTTTCCAGCTTGCAACAAAGTTCAAATAATATAGTTCCACTTCTTCCAAGAAAGTCTCTCACTCAGACTTGAATCAATAGTACAACAAAGTTCAGATAACCAACGCGCCTTTATCCCTCCACTGGCGGTAGGAAGTTCAACACAACTTCTACCTGGTCCCCTCACCTGCCAGGTCAAGTAGTAGTTTCTGCCCAGTTGTACTGGCCTGTCAGGACTAATGAAAACTTCTAGTACTATAGGTACTTCTATGATGTGATTTACTTCAACCAAAGGGGCTGATTCATGGAATTATTTGCGCCGAAAAACGGGGATTTGTGCGCCATTTTGCCCGCAAATCGCCATTTGTTAAACAGGGAATTCTGCACACAAATCCACGTTTTTCGGCACAAATAATTCCATGAATCAGCCCCAAAGTCTTTTGACTTTCCACAACATCAGTTTTAACTACTTCTGGGAAGACATGAAACACATTGGTGCTGTTTATTCCACACTTGTGATTGCCACATGCAATGCAGGTTATGCTCCTCTCTTCCTGAACATTTTCTATCAGGAAGACAGCTCTCCTGCTACTTATGTTTTCCCACTTTTAGGTTAACCACTTCCTGATAATGGCTTTTATCCCAAATCACTCTTCTTTGGCTTGGGCAATGCTAGTTTGAACCACTCACAGCATTTGGTTTTTTCTCACTTTGGCAATATGATTTATAAACAATGTTATTGTTAATTGCCCTCTCTTGGCTTTTGCAATAATGTTTTTTTCTTAATTGCCCTCTATGGCAATGTTGTTTTTTATACACTTGCTTCAATATTGCCTCTTTTGACTTTGAAAATGTTTCTGACCTTCACCTGTACAATAATACTCTTTTGGCCCAAATGTCTTGCTCTACCACTTTAACTCTTAGTATCAGTTCAGTATTTAAAATCATTGTAATTCTGTCACTTTTAGTTCTTTATATCTGTTCAGAAATCTCAGATTTGGCCAGCGGGCGATCACGGAGCGTTCCGGGGTCACACACTAGCAGTCCGTTCACTCCGCTGACTTCTGGTCTTCTTTCTTCTCTGCTGCACGGTGCTCATTAGCCTACTTTTTTCTGTTTCCTGTGGCCCACACCAGCTGGGAATGGAGCGCTCCTCGATCCAAAGACACTCTGTTGCTCGACTGCCACCCAGGTCTACTTCACGACTGGCAAAGCTTTTACTTTTAATGCTTTCCGCTGTGCAACCTCTGCATCTGCAATCTTCAGGGGGCAAGCTTTCACAAGCAACACTTCACGCTGCAAAACCTCTGCATAAAAGGTAATTGAAGGGAGAGAACCTCTCAGAAACAGCGTTCAATCTGATAATCAAGGCAACTCGGCATCTCCCACAGTTTCCTTCAACTTCAGCTGCAACATGGAGTTATAGCATTCACTCCACCTCCCATTATTGCTCTCTATGGCCTGAACCTGAGGGAGTCTTGTATACCTCCTGGTCTCCCTCACCTGTAGTCATTAGGGCAATTAGATTGCCACTTGCGGTCTTGAGTCTCTGCATCCCTCTTCTTCGTCCCAGTACTTTGGGCATTGTGGGACTTGAAGTCCTCAATGTTCAAATCTCCTTTTCTGTTTTGACTGTTAATTCCAAATGTATTATTTCCATTTCTATCCTTAATTACATCTTCTGGAAGAGTTTTATAAGGGCATAAGGAGTGGTTCTGATGCACAGCAGATTAAAGGTTTTCAGATTCTAAAATGTTAATCTTTGGAGATTTGATTTTACCATTCCCCTGCTGATTAAAGGCACTTTCACCATAATATATGTAGATGGTTTTATTGGAGGGGTTCTTATTTCCAATAGATGATGGATTATGACCTTTTTCATCAATATCAAAGTACTTAGCATTGGGAAAGAAAACGTCCCTTTGACAGCAAGCCATTACATATTGTGGCAGCACTGACATTTTTTCCTTTGAGGAAGACAAATACTGTGTCTTTCCCATCAGAGTTCTCCTGTCCCCTGGGGCCCTTCTCCTCCCAGGTGATCATCCCAGCTAATACCACCCCCAGGGTCAGGATCAGGTAGCGGCTAGCTTTTCCATTCACACATCGGAGGAGACTTTAGGTAGGGTCTTTGTGTGGACTCCGTATGATTCATCACAGAGCTCACACAATTAAATGTAATCTTTATATATTTTTGAGCTAGCCAATTGTGAGGATATTCCTTTAGATACAAGGGACGCATTACCGCTTCCTGGTAGTGTATGATATATTCTTGGCTAAGGGAGAGGCTAGCTAGATTGATGATTAGTTGTTCACGTTCTAGTTCATGTACCATTGACTTTGCAGTAGATTTAAACCTGGTCATGGACATGTCGTTGATATTGGGGGGTTAAGCAGGCACACCATTTTGAGGACTCTTTAACCAATATGTGTAAGCAAGTGCTGCTAAGCCCACAATACCTATTAAGGGATGTTTCATAGATAATGTTCAACAGTGTGACAAGTGCGGAATTGCACAGTTTCCAGTACAAGCTGTAAGGGTGTGGAAGTAGGAGACTGACACACAGGTGTCATGATTGTTGGCAGAGACTTTTATTTTGTTCAACCTATCTCCCTAACTTTAAGAGGGGTTTCCCTTCCTCAAATAAGAAACTAACAAATCTGTCAGAGTGTCCAAGTAATGAAAAAGAGTCAGACAGAGGTGGACACTCTAGCAGTCAGACTGTCTTTGGAATCTTTCCACAAGTCTTTCCATGCTTACAATCGTGAGAGGATGTGCTTTAAGAACTACTTCCGCAACGTGGATCGTCCACGGTACGGAGCTGTACAGAGGTGGACAGTCTAGCAGTCCAGCAACCCAGCAGACCGAAAACCGAAAGACGGAAGAGCTTTAACCTATTAACCCCATTGCATTCATACTCCTGCTGAGGAAAAAGCTATGGTCGTAGACACTGTTACCCTGGATAGACAGCTTAGACCACACGAACATCAATTAGATGTCTACCCGAGAGACGAAGCAGACAAAATCAGCTCTAGTGGCGAGGGGACCGAGGTAAGCTCAGCAAAAACACATGGCTGTGAAATTGTCATTGAATTTGTAGAAAAAGGAAGCATATTGGAACATTAACTGACACCTAAACAGTGATAATTCAAGCGCCATACCATGCACCCCGTTACATATGCCCCCCCATTAAGACACATCCCCACTTACAGTGACAGCGCCAGCCTAAACCTCTGACTCCATTTGACGTGGCAGTGGAGAGTGCAGTATGCACAGGAACACACTTAAACATCCTACAAGTTGGCCAGCTGGCGACAGAACAGACAGAACAGAGATGGGTACATATGGGGAGTTCTGATCTTAACAGTGGAGGGGATGACACTAAAACAGAGGAGTGGGCGGAGCACAACCCGACAAAACAGAATCAACAGAATCAACAACGGGGGCTAAAAGGGAGATGGAGAGGGAGAACAACTTATATTGCAAGCTGCATCAGGACAGCACGACGTCTTGAATGACGCGTCCATTACAACAATCCTGTGTCACTTGAAAAATCAAGATGACACAAGAGAAATCATGGTGGAACATAAACAGTTGATTGCAAGTGACCCGGCATTTAACAAAGCAACTATTCCACATAGTGTGCCCGTTAGCTCACAAAACCGCTTTAACAGTGATCAACCACAGCAATAGCAACAAGGACAACACCACTTACCTGTTAATTTAACGTCAACAGAAGCAGCAAAATCCTTTATTGATATTCATGAGCATCAACAAGCCTTTTCACATCATAAACAAAAGTATGATACAACATACTAGAAACAACGAGCTGTAAAGCTCCAGCCAAAGAGACAGAACATTTGGAAGCCCATGACCTTGAAGCCACAATGGACCTCATCATCAGGAAAAGCCTTTTCCTATTCAACCTCGACACAGGAGAGTTCACTAATGCCAGAAGGCACGAGAGAAACAGAATCACAACAACAACATTTTACTGCTGCTGGGAAAGATCACAGCTGCAATGATTCCAAAATCCCTGGCCAACTCTTGTTAGAAATCTTTGACAATGGAGTCGGCGGGTGAGTATGATCTGCACTCCTTAAAAGAAGGCATGAATATAAATAACTCAAGGTTAAAAATATCTTCAAAGTGGGAGTGGCCTGTATCACAGCCTTTAATTCAATCACAGCTCACCATGGCACAGAACCAAGAAACTATAGAGCCTCTAGCACAATTTACTGAGAAACACATACTATCAACAAAGAATTCCAAGACAGTTCACAAATTGCAACCAATCATTCATTCAAAAGAAACACAAACAGATAAAATAAACCAAAAAGATCTGAAAGGAGCGATCCAAGAGAACCCCAGCAAAAACCTAGACTTTCTAGTGATCTCAACTCTGACGTCCATATTGGCACCATTCATGAAGCTTTACGGACAAATTGGAGACCAGGTAAAAGATCAAACCACAGTGCTTGGACACAGGTACAGCTAAAGTGTCCTCCCCACTGCACATGATATTGGATCCAATCATATAAGGAAAACAAGCGCGCTGACTGTCACAAGCATTTGAGCCGGTGGAACTAAACTCATAGGCCCCACTGCCTCATAAACTCTTGCTATCAACGGCATCACAAACAGAAACGCCAGAAACAGCACACAAACATGTAGATAAGATCGACCCCTTGAACATTGAAGTAAACAGTATATACGACCTAGAAAATTGATTGGATCTAGGGTCATCTAGTACAGCAATCAATCCCCAACCAACAACGAGAGACAAACACGAATTGAACCAACCACCAGGTGATAGGCTGCCTGATGGCAAAGGACAAAGATGATTTATCCAATGCCGCAGTATCGAATAACAAGCAGACGAAAATTCCTGGATCAAAGGAAACTTCAGCGATAAATCCAAATGAGCCAACAATGAAGATGTGTGTCATCTTTTCTAAACCAGCCAAGAGCAATCTAATAAAATCAACCCAAGCAGCAGAGAGTCTAGGAGCTATGAACAGAAAGCAGGCAAACAAAAAAAGCAGAGCTGCAGCAATGCCAAATCAAACTAAGAAAACCAAGAACTTGGTTGCGGCCACGAAACAGAAATCAAATGGAAGCAAGACCTTCATTAAAAACATCACATTGCCAAATCAAACCAAATGACAACAACGCCAAAAAAGAATGAAACCGATTGAGGAACTAGTGGAGATCGTGGGCCATGATGATATTACACCAGCAACTGGCATATAAACTGTAGATCTGATGGACCTATCAACCTACACAGTCTCGATGTCTGAACATTCTGATATAGCATCCACAAAAGATGAGGAATCGTCATGCGACCCTGCACCTTCAGATAGCGAAGACGAAACTGAGGTGGCTGGAAACCTTTGCGGGGCGGGGCATCTGGTAGGACCAATGCCCGCAAATCCATCACAACACGATAAATCAATTAAGACCTTTGGAACCAGATGGAAAGTTGCAAGAGACATAACGGAGCCACCAGTCAATCAACCTCAAGCAAGGCAGAAAGAAGAGCAGGCCAATCAGAATATGAGGCTACTGACTATAACACAGGAGCATCAAGGGGTACCCTTAAGAACTGAAAGAATTGGTAGAGATACAATAAATCCTGAGAGAAGTAGCAACAACAACCAAACAAAACTACCAAAGAAGAAGATATCAGAAAATCGAAACAGTGGTGTAGAACCAATCATTAACCATCCCATGGAACAACCTCTGATGAAAAGCAATACACGTAGCATGAAAAGCACTTCCCCGCAAAATACAGCTATGTGATATCCCCACTGAGAATTGTGAAACGAAAGAAAGCCCCAATGGTAGACAACGATACACAGTCAGAGAGACTGTTAAATGGGGGATTAGGAGATCAAGTTAAGTCAGCCCTCCGCATAACACTGGAAAGAATGATTCCAGCAGATGATGGTCTCATTTTGAACCGAGCCAACTTTATTAGGTGATTCCATCACTTACCTGCTCTTAGACTGCTGACGACTGACGATCTGGTAACCATCGAATTCCCAGAAGACGACAGAATGGATAGAGTGATTATTCATCTATCCAGCTCACTCATCAAGCACTTACTATTGGAGGAGACCCAGAGATTAAGACCTATGGGCTTCAATCTAATAGAACTGAATGAAGAGGTACCACACATAGATGAAGTGCTAAGATGGGAGCTAGACTCTACAAAACCGAGAGGAAGAAGTCAGAGTACGATGATAAAAAAGAGCGGGCATAATCCTGTGATCCAGAACCACAACCAAGAAAGGGGCGAGAGTCACTGACTAACCTTCCGAAAATGGCAACAAAAACAAAGACTGCTGCAGAGGGCTGCTAAGAAAACTGGAGATGGCTGG
The DNA here is from genome assembly GCF_040938575.1 of Ambystoma mexicanum. NCBI lineage: Eukaryota > Metazoa > Chordata > Amphibia > Caudata > Ambystomatidae > Ambystoma > Ambystoma mexicanum. Next base: position 301,277,366 of record NC_090935.1, on the reverse strand, counting down.
CAGGGCTTTTAACCACGAAAATTTATAAACCATAGAGTCAGCAAACATACAACAATGCCCCTCTAACGTTGGCAAGTTGGAACACAAGAGGGTTTGCTCACCTTTTTCTCTCTGGAGATTCATCAAGGACCTTATATGATATTATTTGTCTACAAGAGACATGGCTGGGAGAGTCCCCAACTATAGAGAGATACACTGTAAATCTTAATCCAGCATTAAAAGGCCAAAGAGGCAGACCTCTGTCTGGCCTACTTATAGCAATCAAAATACCTTACAGTTTGATATCAATGAAAAAAGCAACCCAAACTCCTACATTCAATCAGTGGTAGGAAAGATTGCTGTAACATCTAATAAAGAACTAATAACTTTAGTCATCGCAAATCTCTATTGGAACCCTGCAAAAAAGGAACTGGATGACTTTCCGGAACATATTGCACTGTGGATGGACAAACAAAGAGTAAAATGAAAAAACTCCCACTTCTTCCTCTGTGGAGATTTGAATGCCCATTGTTGGAATACCGTCGGCTACGATACAAACAAAGATCCTGTCAAAACAACTGCCATAAGAAAAAGGTGCATAATATGGAGACAAGCCATTACATCAAGGAATCTGTAACTCATGACTGATAATACCAGGGGAGACAAACCTGGAACGATAACATGGAGAGGGAAGAATAGAGGTCAGATACTAGATCATATCTGTGTATCTGAGAATATAATGAGGCATCCAATTACAATATCTGTAGAAGAGAAGTTACAAAGCGATCACAACCTCTTAAGAATAAGTTGGTTTTGCGGAAGCCAACTCACAGTGCAGACTTACAACATAGACACTGAAGAGGTACCAGGCTAAACAGATTTAGGATAAGATCTGATCAGCTCCCAAATCTATTAGAAAATCTGGAAGATGCCATTAGGTTAGAATCGCAAAGAAAATCTCCTGGAACAGTGGGCCTCACAACTCTTCTAAAAGCATTTGAGACCAAAAAAGGAAGAATAAACAAACCAACATTTGCCCATCGACACACCTTTCATCTGGTTACCTGGGAATAAAAGAAAAATAAGGGCAAAGAGATACAGGCACTGAAAAACAAAGTATCTCCCCAGCGATCAAACAAAGTAAACAAAATAATACAAAAATATAGGAATTGGCGGAAAAATTAAAAAAAATGATCTTACAAAAAGATGCGGAAACCATGCTACATAACATCAGGTCGAAAAATACTGCAGAAATCTGGTCCATTATTAATAACTTAGACGCACCGCAATAGGCACTTCTGTCTAAACTTGGATTTCCCACTTCTCCAAATTCTTTGACTCGAACTCCTCCGAAACACTTAAACGAACAAGTACGCAAAGTACTTGGAAGTTATTTAAAATTGATTATGAAAACATCAATGAGGTGATACATAAACTAAACAAGTCTAGAGCTCCAGAGCCGGACGAACTAACAAATGCACTGTTAAAAGAAACCCCAAACCAATGGGCTAAGATCTTAACGTCCCTATTTTCTCATATCATAGCCAAACAAGAAGTCCCAACATCCTGGAAGACTGCAGTGATAATTCTGATCTTTAAAAAAGGTCTAAGATCAAACCCAAGTAAGTACCAGCCCATAGCATTGATCGATGTTCTGTGCAAGGTGTTCGCCTCGTTCGTTTCAAAATCACGGGGCAAGTGGAGCAGCGAACCTAATCACTGAGATAACTGCCAAAATGGGTTCATTAAAGGAGTTGGCACTTCTTTAAACATCTTCTTGATTAACATCTTTAAGGCTCAAACGGAACAGAAAAAAGGAAAGAAAATCTGTATGTCTTTCATTGACCTCACTGAAGCTTTTGACACAGTAGACCGGCCCAAACTGTGGACTAAAATGATGCAGTGGGGATGTCTGACACCAATCCTAGAAGCAATTCAGGGTTTGTATTCAGACACTTCAATACAGATAAGAATGGACAGATCAGGCACTCTAACAAAAGCAATCAAAACAAATAAGGGGTTAAAACAAGGCTGACCCTTGGGGCAGATCTATTTCATATGCTAATTTCAGATATTGAACTTGCATTTAGTCATACTAGATGCTTTCCTCCAAACAGCGGAGGAATTAAAATAGGCCGGGCGTTTACTTTACGCCAATGATGTGGTCCTACTTGATCAAACCACAGTAGGACTGCAGCGACAATTAGAGGCTCTACAAGCTTATGTTCAAACAAACGGCTTAAAATTGACCCGCTTAAATCAAGGGTGATGGCTTTTGGCGAGCACGCTGGAACAACACAGAAAAAAGTTAATACTTGGCACCTAAACGGCAAAAGATCCAACAAGTGTCGGCATTCACAAATCTAGGAGTATGTCTAATTACTAGTAGAACAGACAGATCGAGACTGGAAATTCTGAGTCAGGGAACAATCCTAATGAAAAGACCTGTCATTGGATTTTACCGATCAAAAGCTCTCCCCATTTTAACATATGGTGCTGAAACCGTATTTTTGTTCCGTTGAAAAAATTGGTCTTTGATTGAAGACACTTTTTGGAAAAGAGACATGCGGGTTCCATTAAGTACACCTATTCAAGCTTTGCGAATGGAGTTGGGTCTGACAACCATGAAGACCATAGTGACATAGAAATCACTAGCTCTATATCGTAAATGCTTGGACCACCCCATGAAAGGAGGCTTTTCGTTGATAAAAGAAGCCATAAATCAAAATAACGAATTGACTCTGGTCGAATGGAAATTGATATGTCAACCTATCATTACAGACTTGGGAGAATCGGAGCAAACGTTAACAGAGAATTCAGACAGGATCAAACGGAAACTGCACACATTAGACTGGATCAATGCACAACAAGAAAGACAAGATCTGAAAGCTCATGGCAAACCGTTCATCGAAGCCAGGAAATTAAACACCATACCAAAGTATTTGAAATTATTCCCAAACTGGTTCTATATGGACCACTAAATGATATTTAGGCTGAACCTATTTCCAACAGGAGAGATACTTAATGCAAGGTCAAACCAAAAACAGAACCTATTTCCAACAGGAGAGATACTTAATGCAAGGTCAAACCAAAAACAGAAGCTAATTGTAGACTTTGTCAGAGTAAATCCTCTGTTGAGTCAATAAAACACTTTTATTATGGCAGAATTCACCAAGAAATATGTCACCAAGAAATATGTGGGAAAAACAAATGAGGAGTGGTGGTTGGAACTGCTGCGAGGACAACAAACTCCACTCACTCTAGCATTGGTGAAACTTCTGCTAGAAATTTTCAACAAAATTAACATTTTAAAGGAAGAAGAACTGAATCGGAATTGAATGTTATTGATGAAGACTTTCTTCCTTCACTTCTTTGGCTTACATTCTTGCATACTTTTATTGAAATAATCTTGCAAAATGTTTTTTTTAATGTTAAAATCAAATAAAGCCTTACAACAAAAAAAAGAGTCCACCGTTGTGTGTCAAAATACCTACCTCTATCCCTTACACTATTAAGTAAACTAAAGAAATACTGGGTCTTCTTGGTCCAGAAGTGTGGCTCCCTTCTTCTGAACACTGGTGTGTAGTTCCAATTGGCAGGTGGCAACTGTGCCTGAGAGAATGACTCTCCTCTCCAGGTCTCAGTTCTTTTCCAGGATATCATACACAGTTCCAGCTTTATGTGTTGTAAAGTTCTAAGTTCCAAATGAAAAGGTAAAGTTCCAACTCAAACATCATTCCGTATTGTCCATAGTTTTCTTCACTATTGGGCACTATACTCCAGATATCTTGTATCTTGTTCTCCATACTTCCACAGTGCCAGGTGAATGGCTCCCTTATTCTTCTTGGAGTATGGCTTCCGTCCCCTGATCTCTCTTAGCTTCACTGTACACAACACCAAGGGGTATGGCTTCCTTCCCCTGGTCTCTCGCTCGGCTTCATGGTACACAACAACAGGGGGTATGGCTTCTTCTACTGGTCTCTCTTATCTTTATGATACACAACACCAGAGGTCATGGCTTATTTCCCCTGGTCTCTCTTGGCTGTACAATGCACAACAGCATGGCATATGGCTTCTTTCACCTGGCCTCTCTTGGTTTCACAGTACACAGTACACAGACGTGGGGGCAATGACTTCCCCGGCCCTTCCCCGGGCCCCTCTCATGCTTTTGTCACACTTCATGGACGCTGAAGGAATGACTCCTTTTCCCCGGCCTTTCTCAGGTTTTATTTAACAGTTCAACACACCACAGGGAATGTCTCCTTTGCCCTGGCCTTTATCAGGTGTTATATTGTATTGTATTGTAAGCATACTTATGAAATGCAAAGCTAAGGCTCGGAGGCATCTAGGCGCTAGCAGCAAATGATAGGAGTGAGAGAACTGATCAGAAGCGTAGGATAAAAAAAGATACGTTTTCAGGTTCTTCCGAATCTGGAGATGATCCGAGGTATCATGAAGGTTCATCGTCAGAGAATTCACAAAGTGGGAGCCAGCACAGAAAAGGATCTACCTCCTGCTCATGCCCTACGATAACTCGAAATACAGAGCAGAGTTTGGGACGAAGAGCGAAGGATTCTGCTGGGATTATAACGAAAAAGCTTTGCGCACAGATACTCAGCACCAGTATTGTGAATAGCATGATGCACTAGACACAGTGTCTTAAACTTAATCCAACACCCAATTGGGAGCCAGTGCATCTGACGAAGCAGACCCATAGAATGTGAGAGTCTAGGGGCTCCAAGAGCCAACCGTGCTGCCAAATTCTAAAGGATCTGCAGGCGCTGAAGCACAGCCGCTGATTGCCTAAGATAAATGCAGTTGCAATAATCAACAGATCCCATAATCGAGGAAGTAACCACCTTAGCCCTTGAGTCAGAGGGAAGAAATGGTAGAATTTTTCACAATATGTTCAACTTAACATAGCCCATCTGACACACACAAGATATTTGGGCTTCTCTCGTGCCACTGGCAAAGAGTTTAATTCCCAGACTTTTAACTGCTAACACCGGCTCAGGACAGGGCACCAGAGAGGTTGGCCAATAATTGGTAGTCCACGAGGCACCTATGGCGGGGCAACAAACCACTAGGACCTCCATTTGGTCTCCATTAAGTTTGAGTCAATTCATGGCCACCCAGTTTCCAATAGATGATAAACACTCCTTCAGCTTAAACGGGGAAGGGGGGTGCGAGGCCGGGGCATTTAAATTAAAAAGGATCTGCGTATCATCTGTGCAGGAATAAAAACGCACCCCATGACCTGGGCAAGCTCCTGGAGAAACTTGCCATCTCCCAGCTTCATCTTCTCACCGATTCTGTTGGTTGTCTCCATGACTATCAATCTGGCTTCAGGGCTGCCAGAAGCACGGAAACTGCTCACCTGAACATCCGTGAACACCTGCTCTCCAACCTTGATTCCAACACCCCGTGTGTCCTCATCTTACTTGATCTCTCTTCTGCCTTTGACACTGTCAATCATGCCATCCTGCTCAACCGTCTCCGTGACAACCTGGGTATCACTGGACAGGCTCTGGCGTGGCTGACTTCTTTACTCTCCAACCGACCCTCCCAGGTCCAACTCGGGTCCTTCCTCTCCGATATCTTTTTCTCTACCTGTGGTGTCCCCCAGGGGTCTAACCTCTCTCCCTGGCTGTTCAACCAATACTTGGCACTCCTTGCCCATCGCATCGCCACTCTCTGCCCCAACTTTCAGTGCTATGCGGATGATACCCAGCTCATTTTCAGGCTACCCTCGGCCTCTTCTTCTCCTTCCCTCATCTTTGACTGTCTGTCTGTTATCCAGGAGTGGTGTACCGCCAACGACCTCTGCCTTAATGCCAGTAATACTGAGATCCTACTCATCGGCACACCCACTCCCTCCTTCCCTGCAGCTCTCTGGCTGGCCTCTCTTGGCCCTCTTCCTGTCCCCACCTGCAAGGCTAAAAACCTCGGGATCATTTTTGACTCCACACTCTCCTTTCCCCGCACATCTCTGATGTCTCTTAGAAATCCCACTACCAGCTGCACCTCCTCAGTGGTATTCTTCCTTTCCTCTCCTTCCCCCAGAAGCTCACTGTCTCCAGAGCCCTGGTTCTCTCTAGACTGGACTATTGCAACAGTCTCTATCTTAATCTGCCTGCCTCTACTCTCTGCCCTCTGCAACTTATCCAAAACAGGACTGCGAGACTTGTCCTTGGCCTCAAGCCCAGGGATTGCATCTCTCCAGGACTGAAATCTCTGCACTGGCTCCCAGTGGCTGTAAGGATTAGCTTCAAAACCCTCTGCATTGTCCACAATGCCTTATGGGGGCTGGGGCCGGAACACCTTCAACTCTCTCTTCCCAAATACCTTCCTCCTCGGGCTCATCGCTCATCTGCCTCCAACTCCCTCAGGGTCAGTCGCTTCTCCAAGCAGCGAGTGGGTAGACAAGCTCTCTCTTCAGCAGGGGCCTCCCTCTGGAACAGCCTCCCTGCCTCCCTGAAACTTGAGGAGAAGAAACACCCCAAAACCTTCCTCTTTGCTTCTGCTTTCTCTGCCTCTCTCCCCTGCTGAAACTCCTGGCTGAAACTGCACTGGTCACCTGGCCACCCTTTCTGATCTTGGGTCCAGGCCAGGCCCCGCTTTTTGCACACTTGCCATGCCCCCCCTGGCAACCGATCACACCTGGTGACTGTTTTCTGTATCCCTACAGTCCCCTACCAGCACTTATTCTGCTCTTACCCTGACCTTGCCACCATCTGGCCGCTTTTATTATTTTATTTATTCTTTCCATTCTTCCACTGCACTTTCCCCTTCTCCCTTCCCCCAGGCACTTGCCCTTTCTCCCTACCCATGCACTTGCACGATCTGAATGTCACCTGGCCTAGTAGGATCGTTGTCTGTTTCCCACTGTTTTCCCCTCCCTTGCCTCGTCGCGCCCTAAAACACTTGTGTATGGGCGCGTTATAAATGCCATATCATATCATATCATATCATATCATATCATATCATAATCAGAGTAGCCAATGTACGCTGATGTACATTGAATAATAGGAGATATAAGGCAGAACCCTGGGGGACACCACATGGCACTGCCATTGGTGGGTATTTGTAAATGGCAGAGGAACACCGCCTAGAACCGGTCTGACATGAAGGAAGAGAGCCAAAGAAGTGGGCAGCCAGAAACACCAATCCTCTCCAGACTACGTAGTTGAGTCCTGTGATCAATGGTGTTAAAAGCCATAGTTCAGTATACCAGGGGTAATGTATCAATTATTACAGAGAGAGATGACAAAATTATGTTAGGATCTCTATGTAATACAAATACTGCATCTTTCTGGCATTTCTTAAAGATTTGGGCAGGAATCAAGCTGAGGCTCAATTAAATCCAATTAGGGAGGACCAGTTTGTTCAGTATTTCGACTCAATATTTGTGGAAAAAATGGAGGGGGAATGTAATAAGTGTCTGGGAGGGAGTAAAAATGATGGTTGGTACCCTGATATCACTAAGGAGACCATAATTGTGTTAATTCAAAGGATTAGCAGTTCTAGAGCCCCGGGACCTAGTCGACGAGCCAATGTGGTTTGTAAAGACGATCCGGCCACCTGGGTGTCTATTCTTGCAGTATATTTTAGGCAAATTGTACAGTCAAAAATAATTCCAGATACCTGGCACACTGCTTATCGTATACCAATATTTAAGAAGGGGAATCGCAACGATCCGAAGAATTACAGGCCTATTTCCATCCTAAATGCCGACAGTAAGGTTTTCGCAGCCTTGCTGTTGTGGCATCCAGTGGCCTGCCACTGGAATAGGGACACATTATAAAGTGGAGATCCGGATTTCGTCTAAATCATAGCACCACCATGAATGGTTTGCTTCTGGGAATAGTCCAGAAATTGGCATGTAGTGGAAGGGTGAGTGCTACTTACGTAGTGACTATCAACCTAACCTCTGCGTTTGATAAGGTTAATAGGACTTTGCTGTAGCAAAAATGGCAGGGGTGGAATATACCGGAGGGTTTACTGAGTCTTATTGTGGACCTCCATTCATACTCAAACATTTAAGTTCGACTGAATTACATCAAGAAATCCCAAACCATACAGAAGTGAGACAGGGATGCATTTTGGCTCCATGGTCTATTTAATTTGTATATCGAAAACGTGGGGGAGTCCCTGGCCGTTTCAGAATTTGTGACACTTTGTGTCACTTAAGCTGAACGATGAGAAATGGATCTGGCTCTCCTACGCCAATGATTTTTTATTTTTTTACTTAATTCACGTAGGGTTACAAAGATTAATTAACGCCTCCGAAAATTATGCGTGTGGAAATTCTTTAACTATAAACACTGGTGGTGTGGTGCTCAGAGACTGGAAACTGTTGAACCCTTCATTAACTTGGGTTTCCCAGTATTTGGTAAACTAGCTAAATTATCCATGAGGGAACATCTATTAAGGAAATCCTCTGGATTATTAAGGTAGACTGCAAGTATGGCAAATGTTCTATTACTCTGGCTTTAAGATTCTATAAGGGAATTTCTTTGCCAAAATTAACATACCGTATAGAAATTTATGATATTTCTATTCTAGATTATTTACTCGAAGTCAGTACTCGAAGGGGAAGTTTGCCGAAGAGTATTTAAATTGCCAAAATCGTTCCCTATTGCCGCAATGAGATACAAACTGGGGATACAGTCGCTAATAAACAGGGGAGTTTGGAAAATTTAAAATGTGTGTTTAAAATTATGAAAGCAGGAATAGGCACACTTTACTGGGACCTAAATGGGGAAATGAACCATGTTGTGAAGCAGAGTGGTTTGAGTTTGCTGAAATCCCTGAATTTATGTTGTGATGATTTACTTTTCGAAATTGGGTCTAGTCTCAAAGAGCTGTTAATGAGTCCAGAAAGCACTAAACAGCACCTTGACATCTGGGACTGGAACTCCACATAGAAAAAATGCTTTTTTACTCTTACAATTTATCTGGTGGGAGCACACAAGAAAGTAGGAATCCTGCCCCCCTTTCTATCTCTTTACCCGAGTAGATGTTTGAGGGGTGCTTTCTTAAGATTTTGTTGGAATTTTATTCAAACAAAAGAGATCCTTCTTAGATACAATAAAATGGAGTTAGAGTAAACAACCTGTAGATTCTGCAAGACAAACAATATGTTAGAAACGACCAAACATTTGGTAGTAGATTGTCCTTAGCTTCAATTAATCCATATAAGATACTTTCAAAAACTTTTCCACAGCTTGGAATGGGTTGATGTAGAATATTTTTGGTCCAGATGCTTAGAAGGAGATGTAACTTCTGATTGCAATGGTTGGTTTTATGAGGACTTTTAATTTGTCGGATAAAGGATATGAATATTATTGTTTGTAGGCTAGGTTCGTAATATCGATTTGTTTTATTTTATGAATGGGAAAGGCTGTACTTTTGTATTTAGAAGTTAATATGAAATTGTGTATTGTGTAAATGTATTTTCTTATGAGATATTTTTCTGTATGATATCTGAATATGCTTTTTTGAATGGTTTTAAAAATAATTTGGATGTTTTAGTGTCACTGGGCCTCATTACACGGAAGGCGGTATTGATTTAACGTTACCGGTAATGTATTACCGGTAATGTTAAATCCCCATGTGGATCACGACCCGGCACACCGCTATTAGTGGCACCGCTAATTACGGTGCCACTAATAGCGGGCAGGCCGCGTGCGCGCGACCCTCCATTCCGTTAATTACGCCATGCCGCTATTAGCACAGCATCACAAGGCCAGTGCACATGCTAATAGCGGCATGGTAAATCCCCCCAAACCCCTTACTGCCATGGTGCAAATACCGGCATCGCGGACCACCCGTTAAGGGAAATGGGCAGTGTTCCCACCTGCCACAGGTGGACCAAATCAGCACAGGTGAAGGCAATGGAGACTGTGGCAGCTCAAAAGGAGCACACCACACCCCTTCCCACACCCCTCCCCACACCAAGATGGTTCCGATACTGGCAGCATTACATGGCCTGGAGGACCTCATTGCAGCGCAGCTGCTACAACAACAGGCAGCACAAAGGAGACGCAGGAGGAGGAGGAGGAGGAGGAGGGCAAGACAGGCACAGCAGGCACCACAACGGCACCTAATCATACCACAGAGGCACCCACCAGTACCCAGGATCAGAGCCAGTCCATTCAACCTGACCCCTGAGCAGATACACACCCTGTACCGTCTGGACAGGGCTCCCATCACCAGCATCGTGGACATGATCCACAACGACATTGCAAGCCTCATAGACATCAGAACTGCCATCCACCCCCTACTGAAGGTGGTGAGTGTGCTCCACTTCCTGCCTACAGGCACCCATCAGCATACAGTGGGACAGATGCATGGCATCTCACAACCAGTATCCTCACGCACGCTGAACCAGGTACTCGACGCACTCCTGAAGCATGCACCTGAACACATATCCATGCCACAGACTGCCCAGGAGATTGCAAACACAAAAGTTGGCTTCTATTCACTGGGAGGCATTCCAAGTTGCATCGGGGCCATCGACTGTACCCATGCGGAATTGGTGGTCCCACATCACAATGAAGCAGTGTACCGAAACAGGAAGCAATTCCACTCTATCAATGTCCAAATGGTATGTGACGCCAGCAAGATAATCACACATTGCTGTGCCAGATTCCCAGGATCAACACATGATTCCATGGTTCTGTGGGACTCAAGTATGCCACGCTACATGGAGCGACACACCGGACAACGTTCGTGGCTACTTGGTGAGTAGCAGGGCAAGCACATGGCAGCGTGATTTGGGGGGGAGAGATACATACTCCAACTGGGTGTGAATGGGGGGGAGATACATACTCCAACTGGGTGTGAATGGGGGGGGAGATACATACTCCAACTGGGTGTGAATGGGGGGGGAGATACATACTCCAACTGGGTGTGAATGGGGGGGGGAGATACATACTCCAACTGGGTGTGAATGGGGGGGGGAGAGATACATAATCCAACTGGGTGTGAATTGGGGGGGGAGAGATACATACTCCAACTGGGTGTTGACTGGCGTCCGTAGGGAAAATGGACATACAGATGTACGCCAATGTCCTTCAGGGAAGGCCACAATGTACCTGAGAAGAATCCACATGCAATTTGAAGGTGCACGACTATGAGAACAATGCAGGCTGCAAAATATTACACATCCATCCCCATTGCACATCATGCCACGCCACATATTACACAAATCAGCAACATGGCGTCAAGATGGTAATACAGAATCAGCGCATCACAGCATCAATCCAGCAATGTACCCTTGAATGCATGCAAAGGGAACACCCCTAGACATAGCACTGAACCACACACCTATAGCACCACGGAAGTGATGCTTCACAGCATGGCAACATTGGTGTCAGAATGTCAGTACACAAGCAGTGTGCTACAAGATTTGCCTGGGCAAGGGACACCTAAGACCTGGCCACACCCAGGACATGTGAAAATTACTGTTGTAGGCATTATTGTGCCATTTCTACTTGCAGGGTCGGCCACACACTTGCACGTTGCTGTCACACAGACCATCTGCATGTATGCGCTCATTTTAGCACTTGCATCACAATGCTATGTCAATTTGTGTGATGTGAACAGGCCGCCCTTGAGGTGAACAGTAACAGGACCCCATTCATCCCCCCATACAGGTGATGCGGCCTATCCCCTGAAAACCTGGCTCCTCACACCTGTACGGAGACCACAGAACAGGCACGAGGAGGTAATCAATCATGCACATACCCGTACCCGCATTGTGACTGAGCAGGCCTTTGGACTTTTGAAGTCACGTTGAATGTGCATTACGAGGTCTGGTGCTGCTCTCCTGTATGGACATGAGAAGGTGGCCAAGATCACCATGGCATGTGTCATGCTGCACAATATGTGTGACAGACGGAATGGCCCACTGCCCCCTGACGTTGGAATAGAAGCACATAATGAGGATGATGATGTTGATGTGGACGGAGGTGAAGGGGATGCAGGTGTTGCAAGAGGGGATGGCCAGGAGGCACGTGCTGTGAGACAGCATCTGATCAGCCAATAAATCTGCGGAACATGTTTTCGTACTGTCACATGGATATGGGGAGGAATGCACTGGTGTATGTCTCAGAGCACGCAATGGACCCTGTCGCCAATGAAGTACACACACACACAATGAAGATGTCCAAGGCTGTGTTTTCATCAGAAACCAGTGTATTGACTAACATAAAGGTGAAGAAGTGCAAGCCCCACAACATCCCACCACCCTTCCCACCCCCCAACACACCCATAACACCCTTCCCACCACCCCCCACAACAGACCCATAACACCCTTCCCACCACCCCCCCACAACAGACCCATAACACCCTTCCCACCACCCCCCACAACAGACCCATAACACCCTTCCCACCACCCCCCACAACAGACCCATAACACCCTTCCCACCACCCCCCACAACAGTCCCTCATGTCTCTGCCATTTTTGCCATGGCCAATGCACACCGAGGTATCCCCATCAACCCCCTAATTTCAATTGTCCTTGGAAGGTTCTTGAGGGTTGCCAGATGTGCGTCTGGTGGTTCGCATCGAGCGCCTGAGGGGGCTTGTTTGTGTCGACCCGGAAGACGAGGATGGGGCAGACTGGCCTTGTTGGTGAAAGTGGCGGTCCATTGTGTTTGCCATGCGGACAAGCACCTCCCTAAGACTTGCAATTTCATTGCATATCCTGTCCGTGTTGGCGTCCATGCGCTCAGTGGAGTGCCTCACCGTCTGGACTATGTTCTCAGTGAGATTGGCAGCCTCAGCGACATGCTGGCCAACCAGCACGGTCAGCTCCTGTTGGCGCTGCAGGATGGCGGAAATTTGGAGGTCAGTGCCGGGTGACCATGCATTGGATGCCGTGCCCTCAGATGGCTCCAATGCAACAGGTGATGGTAGCATGGGTGACATGATTGCAGGGTTGGTGTCCTCGAAAGTCCCATCAGAACCAGGGGTCTGGGATGCCACTGCCTCTGGGCTTCCTGGGGGGCTTGGGGTGTGCATCTCCATGTGCTGGAGTAGGGTGTCCTCTGGATCGGACTGGGGGCTTGCCGCAGCTGATGGTGGGCCCTGGGTGTCTGGCATTGTTGACAGTGGGTTTGCCTCCGGTGGTGGGGCCACAGTTGGTGGTGCAGCTACTGCTGCCCTGGCAGTGGCACTGTGACGTAGGCTGCCACTCTTCAGGTGTGGCCTTCCCCCCTTGCCCCTGGATGTTGCAGGGGTATATTCCAGCTCCTGTGCCCTTGGCCTCTTGGATGTAGGTGGTGCCTTTGATGCATCAGCGGCATCCTACCCATCTGTATGTGAGCCTGTCAGGGACGAGAAGGGGGATGGCATTGGTTGCGTTTCAATATACTCAATGTAAATTACAGGAATGATGCAGTTGTGGCCATTGGGACTTAGCAGTTGTGGATGCAGGTGATGTGCCAGTTCAGTGCCTCATCCATGCATGGTTGAGTTTGGGACTTGTCTCTGGTGATGTGTGCATGTGTGTGTGTTTGGGTCTGACACTGACATGGTGATGATGGATGCATGTGTGGATGTGTGTCCATGCATGAGTGGGGTCTGTGCTCACATATGGAGGTGACTGTACATTCACACCGCATCCTGTCATGTGTACACTCACCTGCATCGGAAGTGGTAGCCACGCCGACCTCCATGCTGCCCACTCCCTCGATGCTTTCGGTGGCAATCATGTTGGCGCATGTCTCCTCCCATTCCTTCAGGCGTATTGGGGAGCCATCTCCACCGGCACTGGCAATGCGGTGGTTCTCCGCCAGGATGCCCCTCACCCGCAGCCTGAGGTCGTCCCACCTCTTCCTGCATTCGCGCACAGTGCGCGTGCTGCTGCCCACGGCACTGACTTTGACAGCCACCTCCTCCCAGATGGCTTTCTTTTTCAGCAAGGTGGCGCGGCGCATGTCATTGGCAAAGACTACCTTTGCATGCTCTGCAAGGGTCTGTGTCAACATGACCAGTTCCTCGTTAGTATACTTTTCCTTCCGCTGCCTGTCACAGGTTTTCTTCAAGGCCTTGGGCATGATGCAGGTGTCACGGATGATTTCACACAGCTCCCAACTCCAAAATGGTCCAGGGGGCAGAGGATGGCAATGGATTGTGTTTTTAAAGATGGCCGCCGTGCTCTTTCCCGTTCCGGTGCGATGACGCTATTTCCGGTTCTGCAATTTAACGGTCGATGCTAATAGCGGTCACCGCTAATAGCTGTGACCGCTAATAGCATGTACAGTGAGGGCGGAGGTGCTATCAGCACTTTGGGCAGCCCCGGTAAGGTGCTTTTGCGGCATGGCGGTAGGGTCATTTACCGGCATGGCCCTATGCGCGTGTCCGCTTACTCATAATGGTACGCTATTGGCAGTCTCCTGTGAGGGCGGACACGCTAATAGCGCCATGCAGGTAATTCCTGTTTTTTAGCACCTACCGTGTAATGAGGCCCACTGTATCATTTAATGCAGCTAATGATTTTTAAAATGTTGAAAGTTAATTTGTTTTAACCAAACAACAATAAATAAAAACATTGAAAAAATCAACGCGCATTCACTGGAGTCAATCCTACTCTTCCACGTCACAGTGATGGGATTCTCACTGATCTTACAAACATACATTGGAGAGGATACTTGATTAGAGGCAGGCAAGGAAGGAGGTGGGAAGGAGGTGTGTGTGTGTGTTGGGAATACCATGTTCTCCAAAGGTCATCACTAGTCCCATAGGTGGTTTTCCTTCCCATGAGATCCACCCGCTGAGAACCACCCCCAAGGGGACCATGCGGTAGCAGCCTCACCTCCCTGGCCTCATGGTAAGGGGCTCCCCATGGCTGAAAAGTGATGATATTTAGGAATTTGTCACAAAGCATCATTTCTGTAGTCGTAATCAGCCAAGTTTGTTATGTCATTTAAGCTCTAGATACAGATATTCTGCTGATAGATATTTGGGTAGGTTTGGGAAGGTTTTGAGACAAGTGGACCCTAATTTCATCAACATCTGAATATAATTGCCACTCCAAATTTCTGTACTATATATCATCACTGGGGAGATTTTAGAAAGATACATTTTTACAATGGAGTCTATGGAATGACCTCCATGATTTTAAGTTCTTAATAGCCCTTAGTTGTTGGTGTACTTTTGCCTCTGTTTTATTCCAATGAGTTATCCATGGTAATCTATGAACATTCATTACCCCCAGATATTCAAATAGTTGCACAATGTGGGTCATTACAAGGTTGGCCGTAGGGGTTTAACAGAGCCGGTAGAGCTGCTGGCCCCGTTAAACCCTACTGCTGCATTACGAGGTTTGCTCGCGGGACCCGCAAAGGGCGTCTGGTAAAACCAGGCGCCCTTAGCGGGTCCCGCTAGCAGACCAGGGAGCTAACAACGGGCCCGTTATTAACAGGCCCGTTGTTAGCTCCCTCCCCATTCCCATTGAGCCCTATGGGGGCTCGAATGGGGATGTACCGGGTCCGGGTTCCTCGAATGAGGAATTACCGGGTCCTCCAAGGTTGGAATGGCCTGGTAATTCCTCATTTAAGGACCCCGGACCCGGTACCCGGTAATGGGGTAACCATCCCGCAAATTGCAGCATGGTTACCTCCAAGGTCGTAATGACCCCCAGTATCTATAAACTTCTGAGCAATGTGCCAGAAGTAATTCATCACCTTTTTAATATGCTTAGGGCTGAATATAATTAGTTTTGTTTTATTGGGATTAACCTTGAGACCATCATGAGTGGAGAATGTGCTTAGCTTAGCGAGCAGACATTGTAAGCCCTTCAGGGTGCTATCTATAATGGCCAGATCTTCCGCTTACCCGAACCATTGTATGCGCTGAGATCCAATCCCTGGTAGTGAGGCATATGCAGTGCATAGTACTTCTGGGAGATCTGACATAAAGATGTTAAACAATATGGGAGCGAGGATGCACTCCTATTTTAGGCCAAAGGTTGTATGCATTTCAGTAGTAATCTCACCTGTGCTTGATGGTCTAACTCTCACACTACTCCCAGAATATAATGCAATTATCATTCTTAACAGTCCAAACAGAATACCTCATTGTTCTAATTTGTGCCAAAGAATACCCCTATGGATAGCGGGCTACGCAGTGCTGTGGTCAATGAATGCCACATAGATGCTCTGCTTTCACATTCTCCATCCCACTTCGACTAGTGAGACCAAGGCCAGCATGTTAACCGAAGTTCCAGTGCTCTTTCCAAAACCAATCTGATATAGAGGGATCATTTTGTTCTCCGAAGTCCATTGCTCCAGTTCTAGCAGTAGCATTAGCACTACACTTGCCCTCGTGAGTGAGGCTTCTTCTCTTCTGGACAGCTGTCTGGTCTGGACCATGTATGTCACACCGTGCATACTAGCTGCGGCCTGCCGCCATGAGTGGCGGCACTGCATGCCTAGAGAGACTTAAACACATGCCCACACAGAGGTCCTCTTTTGTTGTAATTGTTCTACCTCTCAGTCTTGGGGTGGGGCGGCAACAGCCAAACTGCGTGGGACAGTAGATGTGTATGGAAGCGGAAGGCAAAATGAGTGAATACATGTATGTGTGTGCCATTGTGAATCCTGTGGCTGTGGGCTGTAAATTAGCTGGGATCCGCTGGACCAATTCCCAGGTCACAGGTCAGGAGGGAGAGGGGCATGGCCCAGGGCAGTGGCCGGGCACCAGGGCCAATGTTAGAATTGTGTGCACTGTATATAAATGTCAATACTGCTTTCCTATTCAATAACAGCCTTGGAAAGCAGAAACTGAGTGACGCGTCACACGGACACTGTGACTGTAACAATTTCATCTTTTTTCCCATCAAACGCTCATTGCCCCATTGGCTCTGTGTCTTTCATTTATACTGTGCTTCGAAACCTATAGTCTAAACAAACATAAATACATTTGTGCCTGCGTTCTTGGCACTGAGGTGTGTGTGTGTCCATCTGTCCTTCAGGAAACGGCCCTGCCATCAAGTGTAGCAGAAGAAAACTCTTCGGAGAGCGGTACTAACACTCCCGACCATCGAACTGACCTGAACGGCTCCCTGATTGAGCAGGAGAGGGTGCTGGAGAAGGTGTGTCCCAGGGTGGAGGCCGCTGAACAGGGGCAGATAAACTCACCCCTCGAGAGACCTCTGGCCAGCGAACTGGGGCTCATGCACAAACAGTCCCCCTCGGGAGGAAAGCACATGGTACTTCTTAAAAAACACGTCGGTCTAGAGGACAAAACCACATCTCTTCCTCTCCAGGGAGCCCCTGTTGAGGGAAAGGTGAATACTGATGCTAAAGAGACCTGCTGAGCCCTTCTGGTGAATCTGCCCCTACCGGCATTCTCGGAGTATGGTGTTCAGGAAAGGGTGCCGGTACATTGCTACCGGCACCCTTGTTTCCGGACTGCCATACTCTTAATTATGCCCATTGTCCTTAATCTTGATTGCTGGTCCTTGCAATACGAATCCAATGTTACTGGACTCTTCCCTTTTCCTTATTTATGTTCCTGTTTTCTGCAATAAATGCTCTCCTTATGTTTTTTGTTATTTTGCCGGTTGGTACAACATGGGCCGTCTTAACCGCTCAAACTTAGCTCATTGATTTCTTCATTGAATTGGTACAATGAACCATACAATATTTGAGTTTCTTTTAACAGTTGCTTATCCGGCTTCACCAGTTCCTCCAGTGAGCAGTTAGGCATCCGCCCTTTAACATACTTCAGTTCCAGTCTGTAACCACTTTGTCATTCCTTTCCCTTTTATGAAACCTGTTCTGCCAACAAAGTGGCATTTTTCCGTTAATTTCGAAAGTTTTCTTTTTTTTTTTTTTTTACTGTTCCAACCAGTAAGGCTGCCTCCCTTGTCCAGGTTCTGGTATGTACCTTAATAAGGCTTTTGGTGGTCCTTTTACTGTTCCACTTCGGCAAGATTGCCTGTTCCACTTCAGCAAGATTGCCTGTTCCTGTGAACTGCTTCTCGTATGCTTTTAATGTCTGAAGATTTAATACAACTCTTTTGTATTACTCTTTTGTGCCAATTGATAACATGGTTGTAACAAGTTGATAATTGATTGAGGTTTACCAGGCTTCCATTCATCATTGTTCAATTTGTACTTCAACCATAGACCTTGTTGGATCATGTGTGACTTCTTCCTTGTAGCTAGATGGTGCAATGGTGTTATCCCATTGCTCTGCTGATTGTGACGGACAAAAATGGTTCTTCTCTGCTTCAAAGACTATTTAAATCATGGGAATCCCTACAGTTAATTAAGTTGGTTTTCGGTCTGTGGTCTCAACAATCGACCATCACTAGTATGGTTTGAGCAGCAATATGTAAATACCTTGTTAAGGCAATTGTGATTACAATTGCATCTAGGTTTATGGCTGACAGCGAACACCTTTGGTGCGCTTTAGGCACTGGCAGTAGGTTAAAGCATTACAGCACCACAGATGCAGGGAAAATATTTTCATCAAAAGAAGAGGAAAAGTGGGGAAAAAACTCTGATACTGCTGAAAGCCTCAGCCTAACTGGCCAACTGTTGCTTACCCCATATTTAAGCTAGTTTAATACTCAGGAATTTCCTTGCATCATTGAATGATTTGCATGTTATGCCAGTGGTTGAGTAAGTTGGACAGTCTAGCTTCAATATCTAAAATATGTTGCAACTGCATCCTGTACTACCTGGTGGAATGGGTATCTTTTAAATCTGTATTTCCAGAGATCTGGGTGGCTTTTAAGATGGTAACTGGGACACCTGACCACTGTTTCGCCTCATTTGCATTGCTCTGGGTTCCATAAAGCCTAGAAAGCTTCCCTGGTTCTTTGTAGATATCTGGGTGGCCTTTGAGTTTGTCATTTGGGATAGGCGATGGCATATGCCCAAAAGATTTGACCTTTGCTAAAGGCACAATAATATTGCATGAATGGGAAATTTGGCAAAAGGCTATGACCGTCTGTATGTAACCATTCCATTGTCAACCAAGTGGTTATTCCCTACTGGGACAACTGTTTTCATAGTGTTAACAACTAATTGTCAGCAGTCGTTTTTTAATCAAATATTTGTATTTATCTTTTTTCAATAATTATGTCATACACTGTCGTATTGTGACACTTAAAATATATATATATATATATATATATAGTCAACGTTTTCCGAGGGTGCTTTAAATATATGCATTATTACAACTGTTGATTCTCTGTAGGTCTACTCCGCTTGAAGTACTGAATTGTTTACTTTTCTATTGTTTCTCTGAATCATTTGCTTAGTGTTTTCCTGTGAACTGGATACAATTGAATGGCAGCTGAAGAAAGTTTGGTACGGATTTAATTGTATACATCATTTTATCCTCCAGTTTCTATTATTGTATCTTAACATCAATAATAGAAATACTAAAATACATAAAGTGGGGAATTCTACTAAGGCAAAACAAATGTTGAATGATGATGCAGTATTTCGAGTGGCGCGGGCTATGCAGAGAATTAACTGTGATATTGATTTATTTGTAGACGCCCATGTAATCATTGTGGACAAGGTTTATAAATATTTGTATGCCATACTGTTACTTTTTTTTAAATGTGTATGAAATATAATGCATATTGACTATACACTTTTATATATCGAACAAATGATCAGGGCGAATCCAGATAGGCGAATACCAAATATATAATTATTTTTTTAAATGCGAAAAATATATTGTTAGTACAGGTTAACAATTGTCACAGGTGAGTAAACAGACATTCCCAACAAAAAATACAGCAGTACAATATAGTAATATACTTAAAACGCAGACATCCAGGCAGTACTACCCCTTACACTTTATACAGGGATTTTATATTGCCATAGGTCAAAATCATAAACTTGGTGACCAGTGTTCAAAGGTTAGCACTGTGTGGTTTTAAAAAGTTGACGCACCTGTGTTTCGGCCTTTCAACCAACGTGGATGGCTGGAAATATAACAGCCTTTATCAGGACAGGGGATTGTGGTGTAGGCTCTGGCAAGAGCTTCCAGTGGTGATGCTCTAAAATAACAAATAATATCTACTAAGTGATGGTCTGTATCCGGGACCATTATTTAAAAAGAGCTGAAACATAGCTTCAACAAACTCCCCTAACTGTTCCTGACTGTATACAGCAAGTGGAATATGCACTTTTGGGCAGTACGTGGAACATGAACTGATCTGGTCCCAGTCCCCTCCAAGTGGATTTAGTAGTGGAGTGCTTGCAATGCACTGTCACCTAGTTGCACAAACAATTGTGACAAAGATGGGTGTGTGAACCCAGAATTCTGAAACCTCTTAAAAAATGGCAATAAAAATATATAGTGAAAACAGAGGCTATGGCACCCGGGTCGTGGTGAGTGTTGCCAAATAGGGACTGTCTTGTTGGACCATTCTAGGAACAACTGCAACCAGTTTTACTTGTCTACCTCACAATTTGGTACGGTCCACACACCTCACTGGGCTCATAAGACTAATAAGTTCACATGATTTGAGTGTAGGTCCCTACCGTGGCTCTAAGGAGGGGGACGTGTGTGTGTGTGTGTATAGCCCCTCGCTGTGGATCTCGGTGGTCACCCTATGCGTGTCTGCGGGTTAGTCAGATGCTCACATGGAAAATATTAGCTTGCTGGGAGCGGTCGGAGTGTAAACCCCTCTGGGGTTGACAGAGTGTTGGTACGGAGGGTTGTCATGGTAACCATGGAGATAGCCACTGAAAAAACTGGTGGCCATCTTGGAACCGCTAATGCAATACTGAAATAAACCCGGTGATGAATATAAACCTGGATCTGAGTATCTAAATGGTGCTACGGTCATGTAAATTCATTGATAATGAAACACAGGCAAATACACAGAAACAACGTGGAAAAGGTGAATTTCAAACAGTGCATTGGCAAATGCTGATTCCCTTGTTTTTCTACTTGTGGTGTATGCTTAATGCAGCGGCAGATTAAACAATCTATTTCTGTCTGGTCACCAAGTTTGCCAATACCATGCTTATGATGTGCATGTATGGTTGAAAACAAATATACTGTACAGACTAATATGGCCCCTTATACAGTTATTCCTGTGGGCTCCGGACGACCGGAGTCCACTTGCTGTCACAAGATGATACTGGCATACTTTTATATTAGTCCCGAATGCTGGGCTGTAATTTAACTTATGACTGTGTGCTGAGTGATTAATATCTCTGTGAGTGTGCCTTGGGTAATAGTGCCCAGTGTGGTGTTTGTATCTGTAGCTGGATCTCATTCGGACTGTCTGATCTGTGGATGTAAATGGCACCTGTGTGGAATAAACGGTTCAACAAATTGTTCCATTCAACCGCCACATTCAGACCTTTTCCGGGAACTATCAAAGCAACATATCCATCTTTATTCTGATTCTCCCAGCTGTTTATCCCCATCTCGCCTTTTCCTATTGGTGGTGATGGTCTGTAGGATAAACCACTTTAGATCTTGGTCATTGTGATTTTCATTTTTTTTGGACTATGTTCCACAAGTATTTTGTCTGCAGCAACCTTGTGTTCAATGCAGGAGCAGTGTTCAGAGAACTGTTGCTTGACTGGTTTCTGTCTTTGCCCACATACAGTAAATTGCACGGGAATTGGAGGACGTATATCATCATTCTGCTATTACAATTGTTATGTGTGTTAAGATGCCAATGGATATTCCCATGCTGAAAAGAATTTTTGGTCTCAGTAAATTGACATGCCACACCCTTGCCTCATTTGTGATGTCCTTGAACAGGTGGTATAAACCCCATGTTCTCTCCAGTGATGGTTGCCCCACAGGATCCTGATATGTGTGGACTAGTACTCTTAGGGTATGATTTTTATTGAATGCATAGTTCCAGTGTTTTTAATGTGGGTCAGTGCTTGTTTATCTTGTTCTTCATGATGGTGCCAATCGGGCTGAATGTAGTAACACAAACCAGTCTCTGTAGAGGTTTCTTTCTTGGATGTCATCCTAACTTTAGTTTCTGTCGCTTCTAGATAGAAAGGTGAATGTTAGCATGTGCCACACTTAGATGTTATCCTAAAGAATAGCGAATGATAGCGGGCATCACACCTTGACACAATTGCAAGGACAGCAATGCCAACTAAATAATGCACTAACAACTTCAGCCCTCCGCACACACCTCTCAAACTCTAACAAACACAACCACAAGCCTAAATACAGCAATCCGCACAACCTTCACTACATTACAACAACTAAACAAACCACACATAGACTTGCACAACAGCACACGACGACTTCAAACCGTAAAACACCCCAAGCCCAGCCAACGGACCCAACGGGCTGAGGCTGCCAACAGCACATCATTGCTCTCTTGCACTTTTCCAGCTTATTCCCACTAACTAACCCCCCCCCTTTTTCTCCCTTTTCAGAGCCGCCAGAGCACCAGGGGACCACTCCGGTGGTGATAGTGCGCGGTACCAATATCCTTTAACATTAACATTAACATTAACATTAACAGGGTCATTGGACTCTTTGCCCCCTGTCCCTATGCCTAACGAGGAAGATTAAATTCCTGGCACATGGGAATCCTGTAACCCTGATGTGAATGTGGAGACTAACATCTCCCCAAAGGCACCAACGAGACGGAACTCTCTCCCTCTTTACGATCAGCCTCCCCCTTACGTGATCACAAAGGGCATTGGCGGTGCCACGCTTCCTGACATTGACCGGAATCATAAAGAAGATGAGGCAGGTAGAATACAACAGCCCTCCGGGATAAGAACCCAAGCAAGTAACCAAAAAATGGTTACTCGCAGACGGGCCAATCGAAGGTGTCCTACAAGAGAGGATCAAAGGGCCAGAAGCGGCTACAAGTCTCTAATCCAGCAGCCTCTATGTCTATACTTAAAGAGTTCTTTGGAGAAAAAAAACACTGCTGGTCGGATCAACCCAACAAGACCTCTCGGATGCGGAGCTGCTGGCAATAGTCAAAGATACTGCCATTCATCTCACAGGCATTAATTTTCCATCTACAGGGCCACAAATCCCAGGAATATCCACACAACCAAATTCAGTGAAAACTCTGAATCCAGTCCCCCAAAAATGGCATTTTGGCAAGCCACAGTTCAAGATCGGCAAATCGGCCTGTCTCGTTAAGGGAGAACAACAATGAGGCAAGCCTGAATTTAACAGAAGGGCCACTAAGCAGTCTGAGTTCATCGACCAAGCCTCACGGAAATGATTGTCCAATTCCGCCGGTTGGAGGAAACTTAGAGCAGGAGGGCTCAGCGGAAAGACCTAAGAACGTCGTCCCTGGGGAATCCTGTGAGCCCCAGACCTCAGTCAATCTAGGAGGGACGACGTCACCCCCAGCCCACCAGCGGCCTCGAGAGAGAGAATCTTGGCTCATTCAGCCAACTCGAGCCATGGGCACGAGGAATAGCGCCGTAATATTGGAGCTACCAGTGAGCAGGGATTCTAATATAAGAACACAGCCAATCAATAGACAACTTAGTGAAATTTCCTCAAAACCTTCTAACGAATCCCCTCAAAAGAAACTTGACCCAATGACCATTCTCTCGACACTGACCATTGCGATGGCCCCATTTGGGAAACTATATGAATCCCTTAACGACACCTTAAAGGACCAAAACACACTGATCGTCCTTCATGCACACAAAGCTCAACTATTTGGAAGGCTTTGTGACAGCCAAATTACAGGACAACTTTATTGGCCAAGTACATATGCCAGATAAGAGACAGTCAAGTCATCACCACCAACCCAGGACACCAAGTTCACAAACAGCAGAACCTAAAACAGCTATGTCGCTGGGAACTGAGAAAGAGGAGCTGGCTTCCCCTACTCAAGATGAAGCCGGAAACCAAACCATCAAAAAAGGAACTCTGAGTGAGAAGAGCGACCTAACAGGACCTGAGGTTAAACCCAACCAAGTGGCTCCTGAGCAACCACAGAGGCCTGGAGAGGCCCCAGTCAAAACAAAGTCACAGAAGACTAACATCAGTGAGGGCAATGGCGCAGGAGCACTGAACTTGCCTGGAACCATAACCACCCCAAAACCTGGTATCAGCACGATGGACCCGAACAATTCCACTTTTGGAATTTTTACACAAAAAGGTGGCCTTACCCAATAATAAAAAAAGAAGAAACCGGAGAGGGCGAGAAAAACAAATCCCCAAGGTCAGTTGCAGTTTCAATGATCAAACATCGGAAAAAAGGCCAAAGTCCCCGGACGTAATACTCAAGTTTCAGTCAAACAAGCGAGAGAGTCTACAGGGCCGGAGAGTCCGGACAAATCACAGCCCTGTTGCAAGCGAACAAAGTCAACTGAAGACAAGAGCTCGATGAGCTCACCAGACCTAATGAACATGAGCTTGTATACTGTTGAAGACTCAGAATCAGAGCTCCCATACATCCCTCCGCAAAAGAGAAAAAGATCAGAATCTCAGGAGAACAGGTTAGCTGAAGAGCCAAAGATGAAAATCATGATTATCGACACCCCCTCTCCCAAACCTCGATTCTTGGCAAAGAAGAAGGAGCAACTACAAAAATGCAATTTCAAAGAAATGTCTCTCCTTGGTGAAGGAGATTCTCCTTCACCAAAAGTTCCTCTCCCCAAAGAGACTTAGAAAGAAATAGGCACCTGGTACGTGGTCATAGGTGCGAGGAAAGCAAAAGATCCAAGGAAGAACAAACCCCAAAGAGGGGACAGAAAGACCATTCGCCCCCCTCCATCAAAATTCATTACAAATCACGGGTATACGAGGTCCACCAAAGAGAACGTAGAAGCCCTAACCCGGGCTCCTCCCAACACACTCGAGTGTCCTCCAATTCAAAGCAAAGATCCACGAGAACATTTAGACTCCGAAGAACTCACAAGAGGAAAGACAACTGGATCCTGAATTTCAGGGCCCTATCTAAATTATTCAATCAGGTGAACTCTCTCCAAAGTTGCCTCATGAAGGACATTAAGATACTTGAACCAAACCCAAACGTAAGGAAGGACAGCTCCTATCTACATATTTGTTAAAGACACACCCAGAAACTGCTGTGGAAAGCAAAGGAAAAATTAAGTAGCCTGAGGTTCGACTCAAGCGACGCAAACGAGGTCCCCCCCTTCAGGGAAATCCATCAACCCACGGGTTCTACTGCCCCTTTTTCTAACCGAACACCAACTCAAAGAGCTTGCGTTAGACCAAGGAAAAAATTCCCAGGAAGTGCCTCACGGGAGACTAATCGGCGCTCGCCTTTAGTGAGCCAGTCCTGAACCGCACAGCTTACGAGTCACAAAGGAAACAAGGCAGGCTATGGAATTTGGGACCCATCAGAAAGAGGAAGAAAAAACAACCAAAGACGACTTTGTGAAAGGTCGAGATACATCTCGTCCCCAACGATGCCCGATAAAAAGAGAAATCCAAAGGGAACTCGTTCCCAAATGCAAAAAACTTTCTCACAAGATAAAAGGGACTTTGAGGGTGTGACTAGACACAGAGGAGGCGAGACAACAACCTTAATGGCCAAAGACTGAAAAAGGGAATTGACAGAGCCCTTTTAGGCTTCATTGAGGAGAGCTTAGTCATTACATGAAATAATAGTGGAAAGCCCTTTGGAGCCTAAAGATCCTTTGGCCGCCCCTAACTCCACGTTGAAAATGGGCTCTTGGAACATGAGGGGCTTTTCCCACCTCACCATCAAATCAGATGTAAACTTGGCCAAATTTTACATGCTTTGCATTCAAGAAACGTGGCTCATCACGAAACCTTCACTAGATGGTTTTGAAATACAGCAATAAGAATGGGCAGTGGACTTCACTTGAAACAAGTCATAAAGGCAAACAAATGTATCCTGTCCACCATCATCAAACGGTCGGGGCATTCTATCCACAATAACTCTTAGCAGTAGGAGGAGATCTTACTGATAAACATCTACTGGAATCCCACACGAGTGAGCAATGAGAACATCCTCGAACAAGTGGAAACCTTACTTGAATGGACTCTGATTAACCAGGAGGTCTCTCACATCATCATCACAGGTGACTTGAACGTCAACCTGTTTGCTCGCCTGGAAAACCCAAGAGGGCGAGCCCATTTATGGAACAAGCTCATGGACTCCAGAGACCTACATAATCTTCACCAGGTATTGGAGGTTAATACCTTCAAGAACCCGACATGGGAAAGCAATGAGCAAGTGGCAACAGTCGGTTACACCAATGTCTCACGAAGCCTCTTGATCATACTTGATTCGTTTGAAGTGCTCAAGACTAAACACAGTGATCACAACATCTTGATTTCAGTCTGGCACTCTCAGAAACCTAAAGTATCCTACATGAATGCCAGCCTCGAATCTAACACCTGTGGTAACGGGGTGAGACTGACCGAAAGGGCCATTGCCCAACTCACAAAGAACTACATTTGCCAAAAGGCAAGAAATAATGGAAGCACCATCAACACAGTTGACTACTCTTCAGTTCTTTCAGTCTTCAAACCAAAAAGAAAACCGCCACCATGTACGCCAAACCCATTCTACATGCATATAACGAACAAGTAGTGGAGCAAAGAAAGCTAACTAGAAAGTTGAGACGAGCAGCACACAAGTCTAAATCCACAGTTAAAATGGAGGAAGCCAAGAATGTCCTGAAAAGTTACCAAGCCTGGCTAAGGAACACTAAAATACCAAAGACATCAGGACGATGCTGAGTCTATGCTTTGTGCAATATGTGGCAAGAAGCCAAGAGACTTCTTGTCTTTAATCAAGGGTAATGGTGAAGGAGCTAAGTTGTCCTTACAGAACCCAGCGAGAGACAAAAAATGGATAAAACAGTTCGAGGAGCTTTACAGCTCACCCACCAGAAGAAAGATCCCGAACACCTCGTCCACAAGCGATAAATGGGAGGTTCGGACTGACAGGGACACGATCTGAATGAAAATAAAAAAATGTAATGGCTCTCGGGCCGCTGGCCCTGACGGAATTACCAACTTTGACATAAAACAACACGCAGAATCTTGGTCAATTTTCATCATGTAAGTGTTCAAAAACTGTGTCAAGAACGCAGCAATTCCGCCCTCATGGAAAAGGGCGATAGTGGCCCCGATTTTCAAGAAGGGCACCAGGGACAACCCCAATCACTATCGCCCGATTGCACTTCTTGACTATTCGGCTCTCTGGTCCTGGACAACTTACAGGAATGGACAAAAAGTTCCAAAACCGCGGATCCTCTCCAAGCGGGCTTTGTGAAAAACCTGGGGACGACAGCGAATATACTGGCACTGAGTTCACTAAAAGCCAAAGTCTTGGAAGGCCGACCTAAAATCTACATGGCATGCATCGACCTGGTCCAGGCCTTTGACCAGGTCGATAGATCCCTGTTATGGGAAAAACTTGAACATTGCGCTTGTCCACCGCAAATCCTGAATCCAATTAAGGCTTTATATTCAGGAACCTCGATGGGTGTCAGTCTCAACCAAGCAGGCCTGTTATCATGGATCAAAACTGGCCGAGGAGTGAAACAAGGCTGCCTGCTGGCCCCAGCCTTCTATAACGCCTATATCGCTGACTTTAGGGACTTCGAGAATAGAATCTGCTCCTTTCCCCGACGCTAGGCGAAGAAGAAATATCATGACTGCTATGTGCAGATGATATAATCCTCATGGATCAAACGCCGATAGGCCTGCAGAGACAAATCACCAACTTGGCTGCATACCTGAAAGACAACAACCTCCAGATAAACAGAGAGAAACGAAGATAATGGTTTTCGAAAAAAAACGAGGAAACAAGAAAGCTTCACCCAGATGATTGATGATTGATAACCAGCCGCTAAAATTAGTGAATGGCGTCAGATATTTGGGAATCACACTAAACAAAAACAGTAAAGAAGTCCCGATGCAAGAGTTCCTATTGGCCAAGGTGCGACTATTGATCACCTAGTCCAGAGTCATCAAGAGAAAATATGGACGCTTCACACTGTCTCCGACATTGACATTTTACAAATCGAAAGTCATTCCAAGCCTTACATATGGCACGGAAGCTATGCCTTACCTCCCAGAGAAACTCTGGCCGAAGCTGGAAGGAATATACTGGAGGAAGGTTTTACATCTTCCACAATCCCTGCCAATTTCCTTGATAAGGAGAGAATTAACCCTCCAATCACTAAGATCCATTGTGGCCCAGAACAAAGTCATGCTATACAGGAAAGCATTGCTGCCTTCATTCATCCTAATGGCCATCAACAAGGAAATACGAGCAGGATCTTGTAAAATGCTACAAAACTGGGCGTCCAGGAATCTGGACTGGGTAGGCAGCACTGAAGCAGAGCTCATTAACAACCCTGAAAAAGTAAAAAAATGTATACTTGAAAGAGATTGGATCCAAACTCTGGAGGAAGGGAGCTCCTCTAAGTTGATACAAGACATTCCGATTAACATAATGAAAGTTAGCGTAACTAGAACCGACCTGGCAAAATGCCCGGAAAGGAAATTACGTGAAAACTTCATGAGAATTTGTTTGAACATTCTTCACACTAAAGAAATCCTAGCAAGAAGGAATCAAAGTGACACAAATGGCTGTCATTTTTGCCTACAGCGGGACACAAAAGAAACCATCAAACATCTCCTTTTAATCTGCCCCGATGTGACCACAGCGCCTTCACTCCATCTGGGTCATCTATTCAGAAACTCGCAGTTCTATGATGAAGATGTATGGTGGAGCAGGTTAGTGAGTGGGGGAAAAAACCTCCTAGCTAAAAGCGGTTGCCGGCTTTTTCGAAAACATTGGAATACTTAACAGACGGACAAGCAGAGCCATTGTCGAGGTACCCAATTGAGGAAAATGGAAACCTTTAGAAAAACATACACTGAAAACTTTTGGACCGGAGTCTGACTTGATTAACCAATAAAAAGATTGGCCTAACAGGATAACCCTTGTAATAATTGTCTAAATTTCAATTGAAACAAGTAATAAAACATTTTTTTTAAAAGAATATCATTCTCCATGCACATAGTGTGGACATGACCTGGTTAAAAGGGCAGCAAGCACTATAGTGTTGGTTCAAAATCAGGTATTGAGGTCCAAATTGCTGGCAGTCAGGGCTTCAAGTTTGGTGTGTGAAGGGGGGGAGGGCATAGGGTACCAGTAAGTTGCGTATTGGGCTTGGGATACTATCCAATACCGTGCTAGATTTGACGCAGTGATTCCTCCTTTCTCATATGTGTATGTCATGGCTAGCCACTTTTTGCGGACCGCTCCAGCATGTCAGAGGAATTGGGCCATTAGTTAATGCAATTGGGAGAAGAGCCCCTTCCCGGGCCCGATAGGAACGTTGGCATACACATATAGCATCTTGGGGAGCAGTATCATTTTAGTTAGGGAAAGTTTGGCTGCCGGGGATAATGGGAGTGCCTTCCATTTGTTCATCTTAGCTTCTGCATATATTCTAAGTGCGTCTTAGTTGTCTCTCTGGAGTGTTCCCAGCTACCTCGAGACTGTTACCCCCAAGTATTTTGATGTGATTGGGAGCCCATCGGAGAGCCAGCTGTCCCTGACAATTTGATGTGTTATCCGTGAGTGGGAATATCTCTGATTTTGAGGCGTTGATCGTAAAACCTGACAGTTCACCAATGAGTATGATGTCTTGTATGATCGGACCAAGGTTGGTCAAGGGGTCCCTAACAAAGAGCATTACGTCATCAGCATATAAAGAGATGATTTCAGGGAGTCCTGATAGGCTGGTACGGTGATGGGCATGATTTTCCCTAATGTACTCTGCCATGGGCTCTATGGACAGGGCGAAGAGGATAGGGGAGAAGGGACAACCCTGTCGGGTGCCTCTTTCTAGCTGGAATTGGGAAGATGTGAGCGAGTTGACCAGGACTCTGGCCAAGGGTTGTGTGTATAACAATTTGATGTATTGTCGCATATTGGGGCCTATACCCATCTCTTCCAGGGCTAGAAACATGTAGTACCAAGCTACCATATCAAAGGCTTTTTCAGCATCAATCGTGACCGGCACAGCCTGGGAGTCTGGGTCTAGTCTGGCCATTATGTTAAAAAGCCCTTGAATGCTAAGTGAAGTGGATCTCCCGGGAATGAGCCCACCTGGTCGGGTAATCAAGGGGAGAAGTCTATTGGACAAGACTTTTACGTATATTTCCGTATCACAATTTATTTGGGAGACAGCCCTATAGGAGTCGCATTCGTTCTTGGGTTTACCTGGCTTCGGTAGCACTGTGATCATGGCCTATCGAAGTGATTCTGGGAGGATTTTGCGCCGCAGTGATTCTTCCCACACCTGTAGGAGGATCAGGCCTAATATAGAAGCATATTCCTCATAGAATTCGGCTGTTAGGCCATCCGGGCCTGGTGTCTTCTTTTTGGGGAGTGAGGCTATAACGTCCATAATCTCTTCTATTGTGAATGGGCTTTCGAGTTCTTCTCTGGCCTGGTTATTCAAGGATGGTAATGTGATGTTGTGGCGTAAGGGGCCTTATATAAGTTATGATAGAAGTGCCTGAACACCTCCACTATCTCCGAGTCAGCCCATCTTTTTTTACCCTACGCATCAAGTATACAGTCCACTTGTTCACCACCCAGCTCAGAGCAGACCACTCTCGACAAAGTTCTACCTGGTCTATCTCCCTCGCCATATTTCCTAGCTACAGCAGGGAAGGCAAAATAACAGCTTTTCTTGGTGCAAGGGCCTTGAATTTCTCCAGCTCATCATGTATCTGGGCCAATATTGTGGGATCGGGGTTCAAGGCGTGTCTCTGTTGAAGGTTTTTAAGTATACTTTCCACCTGGTCAAGGTCTCTTCTGATACCCTTAAGCACCCCGGACTCCCTTGATATTTACATTCACCGGATAAATACCTTGAAATCCTGCCATCTAATGTCCTGTGATGTATCAGCTGTTTTATTGCATGCACAGAAGGTGTCAATATTGTTCATGATGTCCGCCTGAAACACTATAACACTATAGAGCATCACACTTAAATCTCCAGGGGCGCCTTTCCATGCTATCCCTGTATCCCAGGGTTAGGAGCACCGGGGAGTGGTCAGAAAGTATCCGGGCTTAATTACCATCTTCAATACCCACTCCATTAGTGAGCTGGCAATTAAGAAGACGTCAATTCGGGATGACATGTCATGGACAGAGGAATAAAAGGAAAATTCTCTGGCAGTGGGGTAGATGGTTCTCCATGCGTCTAGGAGATTGTATGTCTGCATAATGGAAAGTAGTGGGCGGGCCGCTCGGGTTTGGGGCCTGGGTGTTACGCTCACCTGGTATCCACAGGGGCGCCACCCAGCCCAGTTACTCGCTGGTATGCTTCTCAGCTTTGTCCTGATGTGGTCTGCGGGGGAGGTTCTGCCTTGTGGTAGAATTAGGTGTGCTCTCCGTCCTGCCTTCTTTGCAGGGGCGCGTTGTCTTTCATGGGTGAGTGTGGTCCAGTTACTTCACTGACGCCGGCCCGTTTAATATTGTTCAGGTAGGTCTTATTGCTGTTCTTTAGTTTTGTTGCTATCCTGCATGCCTTTGTTTGTTTAAAATGTCTCTTTTTACTCCCTTAGGTATGCGGAGCTTCAGCACGGCGAACTGGCTTGGTTGAGCCCCGCTGATAAATGATGGCGCATTAAGAGCGCCATGATGCGGTAAGCAAGCACTATGCGCAGCGCTGTGAAGTCTTGCCTTTGCTAACCTGTGTTTTCCTTCCTTGTAGGTCGCGATGTTCTTCAGCGTGAGTGGAATGTCTGGAGTGCTGCCAGCCGAGAGGCGACCAGCCAGGTAAGCCTTTTGTGCAGTTCGTAATTTGTAAATGTCTCTACTGCTTTCTTTAATGTTGCCTCTATCTTCCTCTTTCAGGTCGTTCTGTCCGGGAGGCATGCAGATTCGAGGAAGCTGTTCTCAGTAGCTGCGAGTGTTTAAAGATGAAGACTGCAGGTAAGATGCTGCTGGTAATGATGTTCCTTTTTTTTTCTCCTTGCTGGTTCGGTTTCTCTGAGGTTCGAGGGAATAGCTGGACATGGTGAGCGTCACGTTGCAAGCTGCAAAGTAACACAAAGCGTGTTGTATTGCTTGGGTGTGGTTTAAATAGCCCCAACAAAATAGTCCAGGTAAAGTAGTCCCTAGGCTACCACACCCAAAACACTAGACCGCTTAGCTTGGTTCTTAGGAACCAAGCTATGTGGATGACTCCATGTTGGCTGACAATACAATAAAGTAGTTCCCAAGCACATTGTTTTTCATGGTGTATGAGCATGGCGCCATAGGCGCCAGGACTGGCACCATGAGGGCTTTTGAAGAGGATGCCAGGCTCTAGATAGAGGCCCGAGTCCTTACTCCACCTGGCCAATGGGTTTGCCAGAGGGGGTTTTGGGCGAAGGTCGTGACAGCACTCCCCCTTAAGGCCCTTCCCATGGTGTTCCTTCTGTCGGGCCCAGGTTTGGTTGGGAAGTTCCGATGGAATTTCCTGATTAGACGTGGTGCGTGGATATTCTCACTGGGCTCCCAGGATCTATCTTGTGGTCCAAATCCTTTCCAATCAACGAGATAATATAGCTTGGTCCTAGAGTATTTAGAGTCCAAGATATCTTTGACTTCAAATTCCGGTTCTCCATCAACAAGTATGTGCTTAGGTGGTGTCCCAATCCGTGTGCCGGGTTGCATTGGTTTCAGGAGGGACACATGGAATACCGGGTGGATGTGTAGTTTAGGTGGAAAATCCAGTTTCACGGCTGCTGGGTTGATAATCGCCTTAATGGTATAGGGTCCTAAGAATCTGGGATGAAAGGTCTGGGTTCCCTTGATGGGTACGAATTTAGCGGCTACCCAAACTTTGTCTCCTACTTGATAATCAGTGGCCTTTTTCCGGTGTTGGTCGGCGAATCTCTTTTGTTTTTCTTTGGCATGAGTAAGGTGTTCCTTTGCCCTTTTGAAAGCCTGAGTAATGGTTGTGTGTAGAGTCTTTACCGCTGGCATTTCCAAGCTGGCTGGAAGGTCTAGTTCAGAGATATGTGGATGTCTGCCATAAAGGGTATAGAAGGGCATTTGTCCAGTGCTTGAATGCAAAGAATTGTTATATGCATATTCGGCTATCCACAGTAGGTCTTTCCAATTCATTTGTTCGTGGTGCAGCATGCACCGTAAATATTGCTTGAGTGTCTGATTGGTTCTCTCGGTTTGGCCGTCCGTTTGGGGATGGTGACTGGTAGATAGCCGAACATCAATCTGTGCCATTGCACAACATTTTTTCTAGAAGTTGGAAACAAACTGGCTGCCTCGATCAGAGAACAGAACCGAAGGGAAGCCATGTAGCTTAACCACACCATCCAGGAACACTTTTGCTAAAGTGGCTGTGTCTGGGAGGCCTTTGAGAGGAATAAAATGGGCCATCTTCGAGAATAAGTCCACAACTACAAGGATAGTGTTGAACCCTTGGCTTGGAGGTAGATCAGTGATGAAGTCAAGGGAAAGAGTGTGCCATGGAACTGGAGGAATGTCCAATGGTTGTAGGAGACCAGATGGTTTTTGTTTCTGTGATTTATTTTGTGCACAGACACCGCAGGACTGAATATACTGAATGATGTCCTTACGCCAGGTAGGCCACCAAAGGTTCTCTTTTACCTTAGCTAGGGTTTTTGCAATCCCTGGATGCTCTTCGATCAATGAATCGTGATAGTTTGAAAATATATGCTGTTGTAATTCCTTTGTGGGTACATTTAGGCGATCCCTAAAAAAGGGTAGATGGTCCTTGATGGTATATTGTTCTCCCTGAGTTTGCCATGCGAGGTAGGCATCAGGATTCATTGTCCATTAGATTTCTTTTTGTAGTTCTGCTTGTGTTAAGGCTGACGTGATACCCAAGAGTTTGTCTTCAGGTATAATAGGTACTGGGTCTGGAGTTGTATATACTATTTCATCTATGCCCATGCAAGATAAGGCATCCGCTTTTCCGTTTCTGACTCCTGGTCGAAATGTGATTACATAATCATATTCAGCGAAGAAAAGGGCCCACCGTAATTGGTGCGAGGACTGGGCCAAGGCTGTTTTGAGATATTGCAGGTTTCGGTGGTCTGTGATGACTGTAATGGTGTGTCTGGCCCCAAGAAGGTAGTGCCTCCAGGCTTTAAAGGTGGATTTGATAGCCAGGAGTTCATTGTCCGTGATGGCATAATTAATCTCTGGAGGTGAGAACTTTTTCGACCAGAAGGCCACAGGATGTAGCTGGCCGGTTTCCGGGTCTCTCTGTGAAAGGACAGCCCCCATTGCGAGACTAGACGCATCAGTTTCAACGACATAAGGGAGGTCTGGACGAGGATGTCGCAGGATTGGAGCGGATGTAAACCTTTGTTTAAGTTCCTGAAAGGCTTCTTCTGCTTCTTCGGTCCAAGCAAACTTTTTATTGTTTTTTCGTAATAGTACTGTGATTGGGTGCACAACCTGAGAGAAGTCTGGGATGAACTAGCGGTAGAAGTTTGCAAAGCCCAGCATGCTTTGTACCCCTTTCAGAGACGTCGGTGAAGGCCATTTCAGAATGGCATCTACCTTGTGCACGTCCATTCTGATGCCTCCTGGAGTAAGGATAAAATCAAGAAATTCTACTTCGATGATATGAAAAAAGCATTTTTCAAACTTTGCAAACAAGTGATGTTGACGGAGCTTGGTGAGGACTGGACGAACGTGCCTGACATGATCTTGTTCCGAGGCTGAGTATACTAAGATGTCGTCTATGTACACTAAGGCGCACACATCAATTAACACCCTTAAGGCGTCCTTCATGAAATACTGGAATGCCGCAGGAGCGTTGCATGACCCGAAGGGCATGACTTGATATTCAAACAAGCCATACTTAGTACGGAAGGCAGTTTTCCATTCATCTCTTTTTCTGACTCGGACCAGGTGGTACGCTCCTCGAAGGTCCAGTTTGGTATAAATCTGGGCATCTTTAACTTGGTCTAGCATCTCAGGGATAAGTGGCAAGGGGTAGCGGTTCTTCATGGTGATCTGGTTCAATGCGCGGTAGTCAATACAGGTTCTCAAGTCTCCTTCCTTTTTCGGTACAAAGAACAAAGGACTGGCTGCGGGGGACTTCGAAGGACGGATAAATCCGTTTCCAAGGTACTGGTCTAAATAGGATTTCAAATTAAGGTTTTCTGGTTCTATGAGAGCGTATATCCTGCCACAAGGGATTTGTGCACCAGGAACAAGGTCGATCTGACAGTCATAGGGCCTGTGCGGCGGCAATGTATTGGCTTGGTCCTTTCAGAAAACATCCTGGAAATCATGGTATTCACTTGGCAAGGTATTAGTTGCTCCCAGGGTTGATACTGTCCCTCCGGGAGTTATGGGGATACAGACGTCGGGTTTCTCCTCTTGGTAATAGCAGGCAGGGGAGCAGTCACCGGGGAAGGTTAATTTTCATGCCCACCAGTCTATCAAAGGGTTGTGAGCAACCAACCATAGCATCCCTAGTATTAGCCTGAACTGAGGTGCCTTGATGAGATCGAATGAAATAGACTACCGATGTCCGTCCTGGCACAGCAAGGTTACCCTGGCTGTGCACTGGGTTACTGGTCCGGAAGCGATTTCTGTCCCATCCACGGTGGTTACCTTGTCCATAGTTGGCTTAGAACACAAAGGAAGCCCCATCTCTGCTGCCAGTTCTTGATCAATATAATTTCCAACTGCTCCGCTATCTATGTATGCTTCAATGGCATGCATTCTTGACGACTGTTGGTGGTTAATTAAGATCACTGGTATTGCAAAGTGCGAGGTCAGCAACTCTTTCTTCTCACTCGACAAACTGACCTCTACGTTTGTCGCGCTTGGTAGTTTTCCGATTTCTTAGCTTCATCCTTCTCTGTGGCCCCGACTGTTCTTCTTGGGGGTTTTACTGGACAGTCCTTCAGGAAATGTCTTGGTTTCCCACAATAATAACAAAGCTGTTGTTGTCTTCTTTTGTCCCACTCATGTTTTGTTAATAGAGGCCGTATCCCTCCAATCTGCATGGGTTCTACTGCAGTTTCAGGTACACGGGGTGTGTTTTCCCTTGGTCGAACATACACAGTCTGAGGGTCCGTCTTAGACCGGTCTGCCTTTCGGTCTTGCAACCGGTGGTCTAGCTGCACGACCAGATTTATGAATTCTGCACAGTCTCTGGGTGGATCAACCACCTGGGCTAAGACGTCCTTTAATTTGCTCGATACGCCTCGATGGAATAACGTTGTTCTTTTGTTTTCTGGCCACCTAGCTTCGGCAACCAGTCTGTTGAAGGTAGCAGTGTACGTTAACAAGTCCTGATTCCCCTGTCAGAGGAACAAGAGTTCATTGTCTACTGCTTGTTCCTGGGTATGGCGAGCAAAACGTTTTTCCATTTCTCTCTGGAACCCCCCAAAGTCATGTAACAGAGGATCGTCATGGGTTACCAACGGCACCAACCAATCTGCTACACTACCACTCAGGTATGATAAGACAAAAGCTACCCGAGCTTGGTCGTTTGGAAATGCTCCAGGCCTACAAAGAAAATGAAGGCGGCACTGATTGATGAATGCCGCATACTTCCGTGGGTCACCTGAGAACCTTTCTGGTGGTGCCAGGGGCACTGTTCCAGGTAACGTGATCTGTACCGGAGTGGGTGGTATGGCAGGGTTTTGAATCGTTGGATTGCTTCCAGGTAGAGGCATCTGTCCTACCTGTGATTGCAAGTATTGCCTGCTAATCTCTTCAGTGCGTTCTTTGGTCACTATTAGGTTTCTCCGGAGGGCATTAGTCTCTTGTCGGGCAGAATGAACCTCAGTACGAAGCTCTTCTAGTAATTGGGCCAATTTGTCAATTTCTGATGTCTCCATGGCGCCCAGGTGGATTTGTTATGGTAGGCTTTGTGTTCTGTTATGCTCACCTGGTATCCACAGGGACGCCACGCAGCCGAGTTACTCGCTGGTATGCTTCTCAGCTTTGTCCTGATATGGTCTGCGAGGGAGGTTCTGCCTTGTGGTAGAATTAGGCGTGCTCTCCGTCCTGCCTTCTTTGCAGGGGCGCGTTGTCTTTCATGGGCGAGTGCGGTCCAGTTACTTCACTGACGCCGGCCCGTTTGATATTGTACAGGTAAGTCTTATTGCTGGTCTTTAGTTTTGTTGCTATCCTGCATGCCTTTCTTTGTTTAAAATGTCTCTTTTTTTCTCCCTTTGGTATGCAGAGCTTCAGCACGGCGAACTGGCTTGGTTGAGCCCCACTGGTAAATGATGGTGCATTAAGAGCGCTATGATGCGGTAAGTAAGCGCTATGCGCAGTGCTGCGAAGTCTTGCCTTTGCTAACCTGTGTTTTCCTTCCTTATAGGTCGTGATGTTCTTCAGCGCGAGTGGAATGTGGTGCCAGTCGAGAGGCGACCATCCAGGTAAGCCTTTTGAGCAGTTCGTAATTTGTAAATGTCTCTACTGCTTCCTTGAATGTTGTCTCTATCTTCTTCTTTCAGGTCGTTCTGTCCGGGAGGCGTGCAGATTCGAGGAAGCTGTTCTCAGTAGCTGCAAGTGTTTAAAGATGAAGACTGCAGGTAAGATGCTGCTGCTGCTAATGATGTTCCTTTTGTCTCCTTGCAGGTTCTGTTTCTCCGAGGTTCGAGGGAATAGCTGGACACAGTGAGCGTCACGTTGCAAGCTGCAAAGTAACGCGAAGCACGTTGTCTTGCTCGGATGTGGTTTAAATAGCCTCAACAAAATAGTCCAGGTAAAGTAGTCATTAGGCTACCACACCCAAAACACTAGACCGCATAGCTTGGTTCCTAGGAACCAAGCTATGTGGATGCCTCCATGTTGGCTGACAATACAATAAAGTAGTTCCCAAGCACATTGTTTTTCATGGTGTATGAGCCTGGCACCATAGGCACCAGGACTGGCCCCATGAGGGCTTTTGAAGAGGATGCCAGGCTGTAGAGGCCCGAGTCCTGACTCCACCTGGCCAATGGGTTTGCCAGAGGGGGTTTTGGGCGAGGGTCGTGACACTGGGTGCCTTGCTTGACCTATCAAGAGTATGGTCTAATATCAGGTTCATGCCCCCCACCCCAGAATTGGGGTATCACAAAATATCCTGCCAAGATATTTTGTATGTTCAGGTAAAATTCAGGAGTATCCGTGTTTGGCAATATGTGTTTATGAATATGGTCTCAAGCCCTTCTAGGACACAGTGTATAATTATATACCGACCCTCAGGGTCAATATGAGAGTGTTTCACTGCTAACTTTAGGGATTTATGTATAAGTAGGGTGACCCCTCTAGCTTGAGTGGAGTATGAGGTGGAGTATCTGTTCGATCCCCACGTGGGTGCTGTGTTGCAGCATATGGTCTCATTTGCGTGAGTCTCCTAAAGGAATAGGATGTTGGCTTTCTGTCTTTGTGCATAGGCGATCATTTTCAGGTATTTAGTAAAGTTCCCTAAACCTCTGACATGCCAGCTCAGGATTGTCACTTGTTGCGGCATCTCTGCATAGCGGGGTAGTATCTCCTAATGTGTACCAGTGTCCTATGTGCGTACGATCCGTACCTGTCTCTGCCTGCCAGTATTTTAATGATTTGTGCCCAAGTTCTCTCCTGAGTACCGCAACTGGCGCTTCCATGATTTCCTGCCTCCCGGTGGGGATCTCATGACTGTTAGCCCTCCCACCTACCCCACTGCCACCCCCAACCCAGCAGTGTAAACCCCCACCCCTTTCTTTCCCATAACAACCCCAGTGGACCAACCGGCAATGGGGAACCATAACTTAAACGCATGCATCAAGCAGTTGCTAGTGGGAGTGCTGTTACCATTTGGCCATTGCAAGTGCCAGGGGGATGAGCACTTTTACTGAAATGAGTGTCAAGGTGAGAGGCCATCTTAAAATACAATCTACACATGTTATAAGTATAATCACTGGATTAGCACAATTTGCATGTTTCCTAGAGTGTCTGTCATTGCTGTCAACTGGGTCCTCCGTGGGTTAGTTTCAGGGATTTGCGCCTCGATAAATTTGATGGTTTCACTTGGGACAGTAAAGAAATAAAGCTTGACACGAAATTGCAGCTTCAATCTCGCTGGAAACAGCATAGCATATTGTACATTTCTTTCTCTGAGTAGTTTCTTCACCCCGATAAACTGCCGGCATTCCATCTGTACCGGGACAGAAAAGTCTGGGAAGATGCAGATCGTCTGGGAGCCCAGTTTTAACTCCTTCTTTTCTCTAACTAATCGAAGGATCGCATCTCTGTCGCGATAACTTAAGATTTTGGCAATTATGGGTCTAGGAAAGTCTCCCAGTTTTCATCTGGGCGACAGCGCCCTGTGAGCCCTCTCTATGGCAAAGAATGGAGACAGATTAGATTGTTCCAAAGGGACTTTAAGCCGATTGTCTATAGCCAGCTCCATCTTGTCTTTAAGTGCATTCTCCGGGACCCCCACAATACGTATGTTGTTCCTGCGGGACCGCGATTCTAAATCGTCACATTTGTTCTTTGCTAGCTTCATCTCGTTGGAGACAGTGGCCACTGTGTCTTGCAGTGAGCGGATATTGTCTTCATTGGTGCTTATTCTTTTTTTCCGCCTCTGTTATGCGGGCCCCTTGGTGGGCTAGTTGGGTTTTTATAGAGGCCACCTTTGCATTAATGTCATCCATCTTCTCATGGACTGCAGCAAATCCTTTCGCCATAGCTTCCATGATACCCGCCATGTCGGGATGGGGGTTGGACCTCAGTAGCGCAAGTGGAGCGTTCCAGAGGGGGTTGTTCTTGCTGATTTGCTTCGTTGCGCTGGGTTGCTTTTGCAAATTTGCCCATAGCCCTGTTCTCTTGCCCCTGCCAGAGCCCTTTGTCATAGTAGCTTTCTGCGGGGTTGTACCTAGGTGGGTGGTGCAGTGTCCGGACTGTACAGGAGGGAACCTCTAACAAGAGTTTGCACAAGAGTCTGTTGCCTTTGAAGTAGTAGTACTTGCGCCATCTGGGGCAGGGACGATTGCACAGCTAAATTGATTGAGGTCGGCCGAGTCCCAGCGGGAGCCTCAAGGAAGGGCAGGTGTGGTGTTAGGCAGGTGGCTGAATTCAATAGGTGCGCCTCAATCTACCCCCCCGATGAAACCGCTAGTCCCTGCCCAGCTTAATCTCGTCTGTTGGGCGCAAACTGTTAATGTTGTCACTTAGCTTGTGGATTGGGGCAAGGTTGTAGATGGTCTCCGACCGCCTGGGCCATTCACGCCTCATGTACCCCGCTGCTTGCGTGCATGGAAGGGGTGAAAGCACTTGTCAAGGTGTTTGAGGAGAGAGAGTGCCTCTTGTGCTGAAGGGACAATGGATTTCAGGCCATGGAAATGCTCATAGCCCTGTTAGATTCAGTATCCCAGCCAATCTGCCGTTCCTGGTCCGGCCCAGCTGAATATGGAGAGCTATGACCGTGGGTTTCCACCCCAAGGGGGCAATGTTGCTGTGGGGTATTATCAGGACTCAGACCTCAATAGGGAGCTGGTATATGGGCAGCAGTGAGTGCTCTGAGCGGGCTGCACGGCGGCAATCCGCCGCTCCAGTTCCTGGGACCAAGCACCTTATGTCCACTGAAGGCACACCAGTAGGCCCGCGGCAGGCCAGCAAGCGAGGTGGGGAGCCCAGCCGATGCCTGATTACAAGGTACCCTCCTTCTCCAGCGGGCCCAATGGCGAGATGGATCACCAGAGTTGCGTGCAGTGGCCCATTTCTGTATATGGAGTGGATTAATGTGGCACAGGTCAGGTATGCCAGTGATGTCAGCAGGCTCTGATGGCCCCGGCCAGGTCTGGTGTTACATGACGGGCCTCTGCAGGCCGGCTGCTGAGTCAATGACCATATGGGAGGGAGCGGGTGTCAGAAGGCAATAGTTCATAGTCTCACCTTTTGTCTGTAAGCCTCTGGTGCCCCACGCGATGGTGTGCATTGCTGGGTAGTTACTGGCAGGTGGACTCTCCCCTTAGGACGGCATCGCCCAATCTCACCCCATGCAGCGTAGTGTTGGAGGCAATAACCGTTCGTGTAGCCCGTTCGCTAGGGATGAACGCCTGGCATCGGTGATTGCATGGCTTCGGCTCCGGACCTCGTCTCCTTACAGTTATTCGAGTCTCATTAAGACCTGCCTCATACTCCCGCCGCCTGCAGGGACCAGGCGACGTGAAGGCAGGTGGCGGGGTGGTAGTCCGATAGGCTGCTCGGTGGAGGGAGCCAACACTGCACCCAGTGAAGTCCTCACTCCAGCAGCTGTCCTCAGGTGTTTGCCGTGCTGATGATCGAGGCAGGCTCCAGGTCTCTCCCACGAAGCAGGCAAGGGCAGCGGGGGACACAGGGTTTCCAGCCCGGAATCACAAGTGTATGTTTTCGCAGCCACCTTTTTCCTACATGGGTACGGCTCAGTCGCAGTCACCAACGTGAGTTATGTGGTTCTCTGGGCTCTCCAGACCTCAGGAGAGATGCGCTGGGGTTTCACTTTTCAGTTTTCAGCGATTATTACGGATCACAGTAGATGAAGCCGCCACTAGTTTCCATGATCTGCAGCCGTATTACAGAGCCCAGAGGTTAAGCAACCATTTTAGCTGGCTGCTCAACAGCGCCCCAGTTGGGTTAATCTTCTTGTCATCTTGTGTGCATCATGGCAAATAGAAAGAAATTGTCTGGGTCACGGTATAGTAAACTCAGAAGATAAAGGGGAAAAAGAAAATAGAAAACACGACGAGTCTTTTCATAAGGATTTTCTATGTGATCCACTGCAAGATCAAGATGAAGATGGTTCAAAGGATCCACCTGACACTGAAGGTGAGATGGCAGATATAGCAACTGCCTCACAAGTGGAAGAAGAATTGGAACTGCAAACTCTCAATGTAGAAAATGAACCGAATGAACAATTGCAGGTTAAAGAGTTGAGAAGATGTGAAAGTGCTGCTGCCTCCATCAGTGTGAGCTATATTTATCCTGTTACATGGTACAATTTTCCCTCCAAAAGCAGTGATCATGTCTGACAAATCCTGGTAGAACATGGGCCAGAACAAGTTATGCAGTTCAGTTTCTCTGAAGATAGAAAATATTTTCCAAAGGAGGCATCCGAACGGAGATGATGTGCTCTGTCAGTGGCCACAGTATTCCACATCAAAGGATGCTGTGCTTAGATTCTGTTGTAAGCTATTTAGCAGTTATCCAACCAGTGCATCATCTCTTGCTGATAACGGGTCAAAGGACTGGAAAAACATGTCTGCAATTCTAGTGGAAGGAACTGACACTGCGAATGAAAAAGAAGAAAACAATTGATAAAGAAAATGTGCGTATCATTAAGCAAGAAGAGAAGGGTTGGCAACAAATCTTAGAACTATTGATTGCTGGTAACTTATTGAATATCTAGCATTATTTGACGCCCTCATGGATGAGCATCTTCATAAAATAACAGACCAAAAGACACATATTCACTACCGGGGGAAAGATATACAAAATGAACTGATTCCGCTTTTAGCCACAGCAATTAAAGAGAAATTCCTAACCTCAGTTTGGGCTGCCAAGTACTTTCCAATCATTCTAGATTGCACACCAGATGTCGGCCATGTTGAAGAAATGACAATCATTGTTTGCTATGTGACCACCATGTCAGTGTTGGATGGACTCTGATCATTGTGAGCCTGCGTGCATAAAAGAATATTTCTCAGGATGTGTGGCACTAAAAGAGAAAGACACTATTCTCCACCAATTACAAGAAAAGTCATTGCCCATTTAAAACGTGCGTGACCAAGGCTACGATAATGGAAGCAATATGAAGGGGAAATAAAAAATGGTGTACAACAAAGAATTTGGGATGTAAATCCACATGCTTTGTTTGTTCCTTGCAGTGCACATTTCATTTTTTAAATGTAGTTGGTAATGATAGATAAGTGTTACATAGAGGCAGCTACTTTCTTTGACATGTTTGTTAGGAATCTAGCCGCCTTGACTCCGTCGTGTAGCCGTAGAATTCCTCAAGGTAATGTTCCTCTTGGGTATAGGTGACAACCAAACACACCAAGAAGGAGATTAACCAGAAGGAGATCAGTGGACATACGGCCTCGTACGATGACAACTTCCAACAATACACTGGACAATGTGGTACCTATGGAACGAATGGCAAAGGTCACCAACTAGCTGCACCACCACAAAACAATCATGGCATATAAAAGATGAAGGACTGACCTGCGCTAAGAACAGGACTGTAGCTCAAAGAAGTATAGGCAAAACAGAAAAGACTTTTCCCTGAAACAGTAAACAAGAGTCATAAGAAGCCAGAAAAAATCAGAGCAACAAATGCTATGACATCAGACAGAAACCCAATGCTTACCACAGTGAGGGAATGCAAATATCTTCTCTGGTCAGGGAAAAATTGGACTCTCAACCCGACGGCACACGGACAACTAGACCCTAAGATGGCTAGTCTCTAGTCCACACAGAGCCACCAGACCCGACGGTATGAGGACGTCTTATACTAAGGTGGCGAGTCTCTAGTCCCAAGGTGCCACCGGACCCGACGGCACGAGGACACCTAGTTGGAGTAGTCCCCAGACCAGAGGTTGGAAAGGTTAGTGTTGTCTCCTTGCCATGATTGTTGGGAAAACACCAGGTAAGTAGTCCGGACGTGTAGAATTAGGTCTCCGAGAACTGATGCGAGCAGGGGGTGTACTGGCCTTCAGGTTTAGTGAGAAAATAACAGAACACACAGTTTGTTGATCAGCCAATGCGTAGAAAACAACTTTCTGAAGGGAGTCAGTTCAACACTCGAGGCAGTTGGTGAACAATGAACCAGAAGCACTGATAACAGACCAACGTAATTGCAAAGAAGATCCGTGAGGCAGACTGGGTTTGGCAACAGAGGGGCTATTCCAAAGACAAAAACATACTTCAAAGAATATCCGTGAAGCAGGCTGGGTTTGGCAACAGAGGGACAATTCCAATGGCAGACAATCGTAACTTCAGCAATCCAAACCAAAAACGTAGCTCGTAGTCAGACAAAGTGCGGACAAACTAAGCAGAAGGTCAAAGACAGAGGCAGTCCGTATAACAAGGCAAGAAATCAGGAAACCGAGGAAACGTAGCAAAAAACACTTACACCAGTAACGATGCGACTCAACTAGAAGCGCTGGGCTTCTTCCTGCAACTGCCTATGAATCGGGTGTCACATGACCGTATGTCACGTAGCACGTGACCACCGCGAAACGGGAGCCGGCCCAGTTTCCAGGGCAACCGACCTCACTCTGCAAGACGAGTTCGGGCAGTAACAAACACCCGCAGAGCTACTTGCACAGAGCGTCGTTGAGAAGTCATTGCATGGAAGGACTTAGTACTAACAGTAACTTTACGAAGTGGAGCATATAAATGCTGAGCCTGAATAACATCAGGACACCGTTTCCTATCAATATTACAATGTGTTTGTGT
Organism: Ambystoma mexicanum; assembly: GCF_040938575.1. Lineage (NCBI taxonomy): Eukaryota > Metazoa > Chordata > Amphibia > Caudata > Ambystomatidae > Ambystoma > Ambystoma mexicanum. The sequence goes on along the minus strand of NC_090935.1, from coordinate 301,232,980 downwards.
ATTTCTCTGGTTTGACACGCTGTTGGGATGTCCTAAAGCGCCATGCTAAAAGTCTTACATTGAAACCACTGACTGACACAAGATGGGAAAGTCAAATTGTGCCTTGAATCCTCTCCGCTATCAGTTGGGTGATATGTATGATGCACTAGCTCAGATATAAAATGACACTACGCCAACAGGATCATCTGGTAATATATCTTGCATTGATGTCCAAGGTCTTGCAAAGGGTATTGCAAAGGGTATTTCTAACTTCAGGTTTGTAGTTTCCCTTGTTATGTGGCATACCATTATCTTTGAGAAGTTTGAGATGCTATAAAACAACTGGAAGAAACCAAGATGTTTCTTAGTGGGTCCATAAGTGATGAAAGGTTTGAGAAAGCACTTTTCGATGCACATAAACTTGTAGAAGAGTTGGAAATTACTCCATGCTTTGAAACTGATCATTCTGTCGGTGTCAGAAGGAAGAAGAAGCAATTCACATGTGAAGCAGATGATGAGCCTATTGAAAGCCCCAATGAAAATTCAAAGAGAACTTTTCCTTTGCCATCTTTGACACAGTTCTTCAATCAGAAGAAGAGAGATTTACTGAAATGAATTAAATTAGTTCTGTGTTTGGCTTCTTCTATATTACATACACAGTTTGAATACTAAGGCGGCACATCAAATCTTTTACCACTGCTTGAGGCTAGAGAAAGATTTACAAAAAGGGGACACGAAGGACATTTGTTGCATCAGATTTGTGCAATGAATTGCAAGCCGTTGCAAGAAGAGCACCAAATTGTTCATCACCACAAGAGGTACTGAAATGTGTATACAATAATAATTTGGCAGAGGGTATCCCCAACACTTGTTTTGTTCTCTAGATTCTATTGACCCGGCCTGTTTCAGTGGAAAGATACAAAAGAAGCTTTTCAAAGCTAAAGTTGATCAAAAGTTATATTCGATCTTCGATAATGCAAGAAAGACTGTATAAAGCTGAGTAAAAGCTGTGTACTCCGCAGCATGGATATCTAGGGTCGCTGCGAGAGCTTAGGTCTATAATCAGAATTTAGCATCCCTCCCCCCATATAACATAGATTTACTGGAGTATAAAATAGTAAACTCCAAAAATACTGAATGGGAATCGATTATTTTTAATCCCCTTTTTTATATTTGTACTTGTATCTGTTCATTGGAATACGAAATATAAATGTTAAGCTTGTATTTTTTACTTATGTCATCAGGGTAACGGTTATGTATCTAAATTTTATGAATTGAAATGTATTTGTAAAAATGTGTTATTTTATGGCTCTAATGCTGAATACAAGATTACAAAAGGGAAGCAAGAAAGACTTGTTGGGCTAGCAACCTTATGACATCAATACAGCATGACATTGCTAAAAAATGGATATCAAGAACCTTGTGTCTACATTTGTGAAAATGAAAGCTCGGAAAGTTAATTTCTAATTTATGTGCATTTTCACTTGTTTTAAGCATGCAGGCATCAATATGTGTGTTTTATATGTCTGGGTTACCAAACACATCATGTATCATACATGTTGGCTTTGGTGACCCAGACACCTTTGCTTCATGGTTTATATCAACAGGTGGCCCACCACTTCTGTTCCATTGTTTCTTGGGTTTTGGGATTGTTTTGTGGAGTCACTCACTGTTTTTCACGTTTTTGGTTGTTTTAAGGCTATTAATAAGAAACATTTTGCAAATTCTTGTTTAATTTAGACATATCATACTGTTGATAGCTGTACTCGGCCTGCTGGACTGGATAATTGCGGGCTGGCTGGCGCACAACAATGCCGGCCACTCTTCTGCCGATGGGCGGCCCTGTTCTTTTCGGCAGGGGCACGCGGCTGCGCTGCACCATGAAGGCCGGGTCTCAGGATCTCAGGAGCGGTACTGCTTGCCGCCTGTTCTTCGTGACCCCTGCTCCGTTTTTCTTAAGGAAGTGGTCTAATGAAGGCTGGCCTTCGACTGCAGCGTATTGGCTCTTTAAATCTGCCTGCAGGCTGGCTAAGTGTTGGAGTTCCGCCATTACGTGCAGGTTCGTCGGGAAGCGAGCGTTCAGGCTTTCATCTTACCTGCGCCCCCCCTGGTGGTCCTCAGAGCTACATTTTAAAAGCCTTTAGGTCTTGGCCATGCCGTCTTACAGTGTCCTCAATGTTACTCACTCGTGTCTCCACCTCCGTGATTCGACCACTTCTTTGTCAAGTTTCGTGCGGAGTGAGTTGATATTGACCACAATGTCTGTGAGCTTGGAATTTACAGAGGCAAACCCAGCCTGCATCATAGACACGTAGGGGTCCATACTGGCAGCAGATGAGGAGCCATCAGTGCCCACGGGGCCTGGGGTGTCAATAGGGGAGGATCCCTCACGAAGCACTCGTTTAGGAGTTCATGGGGCCCTCTTTGTTCCTCCCGTTTCCGTGAGTCATATTGGCCAGGATTAGTAGGGTAGGAGAAGCCCCGACCACAAGCAAGCCCAGTTGCACCCAGATAGCAGGAGACGTCTAAGTGTGCACCTGAATGTTCACATGGCCCACAATGGGCTTGGTATCCAGTGGATGGGCCTTATATGCACACAGTCAAAAGCTGCAGGCAGGATGTCTCCAAAGGGGAGCAGCAATATGACCAGCAATTGGAGGAGAGAGCCCGCCCTTGTTAAGCAGTTTCAAACTTGCACCGCATTGGCAGTATCCTGATCAATCACAGGGACACTCTCCACGTTAAAGGAATGCCCCCAACAGAGCCACTGAGAAAAGGAGCCTGTTCGAGGACAACCAGGCCATCAGGAGTCAGCCGGCCTTGTGCTCCATGCAGGGGATGTGACAGCAGAGCAGACCACAGTTCGTTGTGCAGCTCGGCAGGAGGCCCCACCAAGCAAGGCCACAGGTCTGCGTTCAGGACAGTCCTGACACGGTGCGAGCGCCCTCAGCAAGTCCCAGCCTGATCCCGGCCCCTCAAATGTGTTCAGTGCCCCGGGGAGCATCACTGGTCCTTCCGTGTGAGCTCTGCCGCCACCAGCCAGCTCCTCATTCCCACACAGCAGGGAATGGGTCCAACAGCCGCAGGGTCTCTCATGGCCTCACCCGCCGCCAATATCTCCACCGCCAGGCATCAGGTTAATTTATTTTTTTTAATTTGTTTGATTGTATAGCACGCAAAGCCCAAAGGCATCTGTGGGCTTGCTTACAGAAGAAAGTTACAGTTGTTATTCAGATTGTATGCATTCAATACATCCAATAATAATATGGCAGTATATATGCAGATCATACGGATAGAAGCATTCTTTACATACCTGCAGATAGTCATTGAGGAAGGCTAAGGAGAGTTCCATGTACAACAGGTAGGGGTGGGATGCGTTAATTACCCATATTTATTATGAATAGGAATTTCACCCAGCTGGTCACCGTCAGCAGTCTGGCAATCACAGTGCAGCAGGCCGGCTGTCATGACCTGTGCTGTGGTCAAAGGCAAAGCTGGTGTCAGACGCCAGAGCCTTTTCCTGAAGGACAGATGGACACACACACACCCCGGTGCCAAAAATGCAGGCACAACTGTACTTATGTTTGTTTAGCGCCCATAGCCACAGACTAGAGGTGCAGTAAAAATGAAAGACAAGGAGCCTAAGGGGGCAATGAGCGTATGCCGACAGGAAAAGAGATGGAATTATTACAGTCACAGTGTCCATATGACGTGACAGTCAGTTTCTGCTTTCCTTGGCTGGTATTATGGTATTTATTGAGAGCGGACCTAGCTTTGAGAAGCAACAGAATGCTTTACAACAATACAGATACATAACATAGCGCTTTACAGAGGTGCACAATAGTCCAGGTGCATAATGGAACTATATGCAATGCACGCAGTTCTAACATCGCCCTGGCCCCCGGCCCCTGCCCTGGGCCCTGCCCCTCTCTGTGCTGACCTGGTAAATGGTCCAGCGTACCGCAGCTATTTTACGGCCCACGGCCACAGGAGTCACAATGACACGCACATACATGTATACACTCATTCTCCGTTGCGCTTCCATACACATCTACTCTCTAGTCAATCCAGTTTGAATGTTGCCGCCATGCCGCAAGACAGAGAGGCAAAACACTAACATTAAAAGGGGACCTCTCACTTGCCTAGTGTTCAGGATGGGTCATGGATGTTCCAGACCAGATCATCATCCAGAAAGGAAGAAGAACATGTGCACAAGCCTCAGTCACAAGGGCACGTGCAGTGCTAATGTGCAGGTGCAGCCTGAGGCGCTGCACATGGCATTGCATGCCACGCCCATGCCCACATCCGAGTCTCGACCCAAACCTCATGGTGCCTGATGTGCTGCCTACTGCTGCAGACAGTGCTGTGAGTGCCGCCCGCCTCATGACTGGAGAGGGAGAATAATAAATATATGTATGCAGAAAATGCATAAGAGGTTATTGCCTTTGGCACCATTTGCCGCTCTAACATTTTCAAATTATAGACAAGCGCTTAACCTTGCCTAATGGTGGCACCAGCCCTGGGTTTACCCGGTATTACAGAAGGTTAATTCCTAACTATTCGGCCATAACATCTTGCCTTACTGATAGATTGAATAATGCTGAGCCACAAAACCTAAAATAAGATCAAGCCAGCTTTAATACACTGATCTTGTGCAGTGAGCCCATCCTAATGTTCTGAACTTTAATAAAGAGTTCATCCTTCAGGCGGTGTCACGATGCCTACCCCCGGGGATCCAGATCAGGTCCAGCAACCCTGGAAGCAGGCATCAAGTTATTTTGAGCAATCCCAACACCCCCTGCTAGGGGCTATTTGGGTCCAGTCCTGGCGCCTATGGCGCCAGGCTCATATGGAGAGTCAGTCCTGGCGCCATAGGCGCCAGGCTCACAGATTAAAACTTACCTGATGCAGACCATGCTGCAAACTTACCTGATGCAGACCATGCTGCAAGAGCTCCAAGCCAAAAGGGGCTTGGAACGGTCTACTTTACTTAGGGACTATTTTTTTACTCGGGCAGGGCTGGGGAGGAATACTTACCTGGGACTACTTTGGAGGCTATTTAAACCACGCCCGAAGAGCAGCACACGCTTTGCGTTATTCTGCATCCAGCAGCGTAACGCTCACCGTGCCTGCGAGTCTGCATCCAGCCTTCTGCCACGCCCGCGTCGAGTTTGGGGCTCCTAGAAAAATGGAGAAAGAAGGAGAAAAGGTTAGAACAAGAGCAATACCTTTGATCCTTACCTGAATTCCCGATCCATCGCGCCTTCGAGCTGGAAGAAAGAAGTTATTTTATGCGCGTCGCCTCGCTTGCTGCAGCGCCGCGCTGAACTCACCGGCCTTTGCAGCATCTCCCATTCCACCGCATCCTCCAGCATGTTCCCGCCACACTCCGGCACCTAAGGTGAAGACAAGAACAGCAAGGTGAGCCAAGGGAATACACAGAGGAATATTAGTTACCCCCCATAGATAGATGTACCTGATTTTACCACTGGGGGTACTATTCCCCTTCACAGGTCGGCGCAGCTTCCCTGCATCTTCGCCGAACCCCAGCCCCTAAGGGGAAACAAAAGGGCAGCAAGGTGAAAAAAAGGGACTAACAAGGGGAACCCTCCTCCCCACAATAGACTTGCCTGATTTTGCCGCCGGAGGTATTATTCCCCGAGACTTCATACTTTCTCTCAGCGCCTGAATAAGGGAGAAAGCAACAGGTTACATATTGACATTATTTTATCGAACTGTGTTGGAAAATACAAATCCTTACCTGAATACTACCGGTTGCCACGAGGAACTCTTCATTAGGGTCAAGCTGCAACCTGCAAGGAAACGGACAAGAGTGAAAGTCAGGCATTTGAACTCTTACAAACTTTATACTTACGGCGTCTTGCCAGGAATCTCGGCGTCAATATTGTTCTGGAACTCACCAATTCCTTCGAGCCAGTGAAGCAACTGGTTATCAATGCGCCCCTGCGCTCAATGCAGGATGGAGAGCTCATCTTTTCAAACCATCAGGTGAGACTATAAGAGGGGACATCAAAGGTGATCTGTGGGGAGAACAGCGGGGGGTCGGGGGGATTTACGCTCAACTCCACGGGTGGTTAATTCCTTTTCTCCATTTGCAGAAGAATATTCCTACGGGCCAAGCAAACGAAGCTAGGTGTGCCAGTCCAGTCCTTCTTCTCGGCCCTACGCGTCACATTGGTCGAGACCACAGCTGTCCAGTTCTGATCGACGCCTCTGTGGGAGCCATGTGAGCGTAACAGGCGGATGCTTCTAAGGTGGGAATAGGAGCCGTTTTGTCCCAGAAATATGAAGGGATAGAGCATCCAGTTTTATACATCAGTCGGAAGCTCTTCCCAAGGGATGAAAATTATACAACCATCGAACCTTGCAATCAAATGGGTGGTGGGTTACTTGAAATACTATTTAATGGGGAGAAGATTTAATTTGGTAACCGACCACTCTCCACTCACCTGGATCAGTTTAAGGAATAATACAACCCCATGATCAATGTGCTGGTTCCTTGATCACCAGGCTTTCTGTTTTACTGCAGAACACAGAAAGGATAAATAACACGGAAATGTCGATTTCCTTTCCCGCTTTCCTTTCCCTTAGTGGGAGATGGAGAAGCCAGCAGCATTAGGGGAAGGGTATGTGATGATTCGCAAGGTATCGCCACTTCTCCCCAGGGGGGATCCCTTTCCCATAAGGCTATAGAGGTGCGGTTGCTACTCAATAGTAGGTGGTAGGGGTGGTATAATGCTGGAGGACCTCCTGGGGAGGGACTCCCCCTCTGGCGATAAGGGTGATCACCTATGGTCTAGCCTGTTGCCCAAAGTCACACCCCAACCATCCCTAACTCCTCCCTCCATGTCTGTAGGATCGACAGAGGAGGCAGAGTCGTGAGGTAAGTTGAATTTCCACGTTTGTTCAAAGATACACAAGTTCAGAGAAAAACCCCAATGCTGGGTTACTTCACCTCCTTCAGTTCATCTGGTCTTTTCTGGGTCCAGTAGTCTCTGTAAGGGTTCTTCTCCTTTCTCCTATTGCTCTTGATAGGCCCACTACTCCACTGGGTCTTCCTCTGGCAGCAGTTCATTCTGAAAGGCAAGAAGAGCAACTCTGTAGCAGGGATTTCCACCCCTTGTGTCTTTTAGGGCTAGACCACACAGTAATAGCATTCTGGCCACCGCTCTTCATGTTCAGTATTTGGGGGTTTCGATGCTCTGTGGTGACCCCCGCTTCCTTACCATTGGTGTTGGAGGACAAAAATAAAACAATGAATGTTCAAAACAGGGGGACAAGCAATAACACTGCGGGCAATTCGCCCGTGAACATAAGGAGCATGAACTAACAACCTAGATGCTATTTCTGTAGTGTAGGAGAAACAATGACAACAGAAAGTACCAGGATGAAGAAGAGCACAGGAGATATGAAGATTACTTACTGTGCTAGTGCTGCTACGAAGTGGCCCCAAGGATGCATGAGGATCAATCCATCAAGAACAGCAAAGGACTTTGACAATCTGCCAGGGTGGATCTGGCAACATTGTATAAGAAGAGAAGAAGGACTGAAGACTTTGTCAAGCCCAGCCTGGATAGGCAGTAGGTGTGAGCAGGAGTTTTGAACCCTGTTGACTGACTGGAGAAGCAGAAGAGCAGAGGACACCAGCAAGTTGCTGAGGGAGTTCTCAGTGGATCCAGATGGAGCAGACACAAACGCGATGCAGGAAAAAGAATCCGAGCAATCCAGGAGAGACCCGGAAGCGCACAGGGGTGGAAGAGAGGCAAGCTTGAGGGGCTCTCCGATGACTCAGTAGTAATAGTTAAACTACTGGGAAAGGCGCATCGAGCATTCAAGAAGAACTTCCTCAGCACAGTGGCAGATAAAAACCCACTGACCACCAGAGAAGGATCTGGGACCTGAATACGAGAATAGTGAGCATCAGAGGAGAACTTCCTCATCGCAGTGGCCGCAACAAGCCCACTGACCACTAGAGAAGGGTCTCAAACCCTAGTGAATCAAGCATTAGAGGAGAACTTCCTCATCGCAGTGGCAGCAACAGACCCACTGACTACCAGAGAAGGGTCTGGGACCGTAGGCCAAGTGAATCAAGCAAAAGAGGAGAACTTCCTCGTTGCAGTGGCAACACCAAGTCCAGTGGCCATCAGAGAAGGGTCTGGGATCCCGACAGAAGCATATTAAATATCTAAGGAAAGCATCCTTGCTGCAGTGGCAAGGAAAAGTCCCATTATGCCCCACAAAAGGACTTGGGACTTTGCCAATGCGAGGAGAAAGGAGTCATTTCCTCTGGCTTTGATACAAACTGTACTGGAGTGAGTGAACAAACCAGGTTTAAGCCATTATCCCTGACCTTTGTGTGAACTTTATTGAAGGTTTGTTGGCATCCTTTTTACCCAAGAACACTACCAGGATGCATTATCCTGGTCCCAAAAGGTGACTGTTGTAAAGGTTTGTTGGAACCACAAGCCAAAGTAATGGAGTCATTCCCCCCAGCATCCTTTGCACCTAGGAAAATGTACCCAACTACCAGGAGAAGGGAGTCATTTTTCTGGAGAAGGAACCTTTCTGTTGACTTATTCTTTAGTTGTAGTGTAAGGGGTAGAAGTAGGTTTTGACACAGGACAGAGGAGTTTGATTTTGACAGGCTTTCTGACAGCCCATTTTTAGTATTGGTTGGAGGAAGGGAAACCCCTCATAGAAGATAGGGATAGTGAGGGTTTCTTTTCTTAGAAATAAAAGTGTTTACCAACCACCATGACACTTTTGTGGCAGTATCCTCCTTCGACACCCGTAGTTTAGCCCTATTAACCCCTGTCCCTTCCTCCTTAGCTCGTCCCAAGTCCGTCACCACAGCTCACCCTTAAAATCACCAGGCTTACCTTAAAAGTTCCAAACATCTCGGCAAGTTGGTGTTTGCGGACATGTAACACACAGTGGGCCTCATTACGAGTTTGGGGGTAGCCATGCCCTTAATAAGGGCATGGCTACCCCCAAACTCGGGTCCGGGTCTGTGTCCCGCAAAAGGGGATTTACCAGGCCATTATGACCTTGGACGGCCCAGTAATTCCCTTTCGCAGGACCCAGACCAGCCCTATGGGGGCTCAAATGGGAATGGGGAGGATGGTAGCAGCGGTACCTTTCATAACGATACCGTTGCTACCATCCTGGTCTGCTTGCGGGTGCCGCTCTGCAAGAACAGCGTGCAGAGCGGCCTAACCAGGCGTGCAGAGCGGCCTCCGCGAGCAAACACGTAATGTTGCGGCATGGCAACAACGGCGCCGGTAGCACTACCGGTGCCGTTGTTGCCTTACCACAACATTCGTAATAAGGCCTATTACGTCACATTATGTAACACACATTGGCTCTCATTACGAGTTTGGAGGTAGCCATGCCGTTTTTACCGGCATGACTACCCCCAAACTCGGGTCCGGGTCACGCAAAATGGGAATACCGGGCCATTTCGACCTTTGCTGGCCCGGTAATTCCCATTCGTGAGACCCGGACCCGGTACGTCCCCATTCCCATTTGAGCCCACATAGGGCTCAAAGGGAATGGGGAGGATGGTAACAATGGACCCATTTGTAACGGGACCGTTGCCACCATCCTGTTCTGCTCACGGGTGCAGCTCTGAATGTCTGTTCTGACCAGGCGTGAAGAGCGGCCCCGCGAGCAGAACTCATAATGTGGCGGTAGAGTGATAAAGGCACCGGCAGCACTACCGGCGCCGTTAACACTCTACCGCCAGGGTCGTAATGAGGCCCAGTGTGCCTAGTACTAACCTTATTTGTCTGCAAGCACTCATTTGCAGACATGTTTGGAGGTACTGTCTAAGTTCAGCCCAGGTATTCATTTCTACCAATAAAACAAGCATGGCTTTGCCAATACCTGCTTCTTGAGGAAGGAATGCATTTGCGTTTTGCACATATGTGCCCATTATTTACCAGATTGTAATGTGAACAGCTAGGATTCTGTTTAAAGCAAAGAGTCACGTATCTCGCTGTATGTGAACTAACAGTGGGCCTATAATTTCTCTGAGTAGATTGCCTTTATTGAATACAAAGCCCTGGTAAAAAAGAGAAGGGCATAATGATAGGGGGCCCTTGAAGAGCAACATTTTACCTTTGCAGAATGTCATAAAGTCACAGTATCCTATTTTATATTTAATGACTCCTGTCTGACTCCCACATCTTCTGGGTGATGCAATCTTTTGGGTCGCAATTACTCAGTTTAATGGCACTCAGAGTACTGACCTCTGAAATTGAATGGATTTCTCCACGCTGAATATGAACCTGTGATAGCAGGTCATGCTGTATATAGATATCTACGCTGTGCACTTAATTTACTGGACTATCTCACTGGAGTGGGGAAATGACAATATCGCAGTGTGGGGGATACTGCCTTTATCTGCCAGGAACTGCCTGTGTTTCCCATGGTCTACGGAACCTGTGTTAGGTCCTGTCCTGCCTGCTTGTCTGTGGGTGAATGGAAGCCTAGGTGCTTGGATGTGGTAGGACCTCTGTTGGACTGTTCCCTGCGTGTCAGTGAGTCAGTGTCAGCTATCTTCCCCATGGTTTTGGATGCCCGGTGTCTCTGTCCTCTACATACTTGTACTTACATATTACTGACGGTTTACCTGAGTGTTCCTCTGACATACCATAAAGGACACTTGCCTTGGCCTCAAGTCTACGATTATTACACTTCAGTTATCACCCACTGCCTGCCAGCGGCCATTTCCCCATTCAGTCCCCCTACCTCTCCCCACTTGCTAGTGCGTGCCTCTCCCCCTGCACAACTCACCCCTTCACCGCTCGCTAGGCTCTTTGCCTAGTCCTACTCTCCTCTTCTTTCTTACAGCCTTCCACTGCCTCCGCCGATCTGCCTACTCCTTCCTTTGCCCGCTTGGCTTGGCGCGGCACTTGCCTGCCCGTCGTGTTGCTGCGCGCTCACTCCCACCTCATTTCTACTTTTTCTTTTGTTCCTGCCCACCATTCTGCCACACTCCATGAATGCTAATGGCGATAATGGCATTGATGGTGGCCTTCACAATGAGGTAGCAGTCTCATACCCGGCGATAATGCCCTTCCTTTGTTAGGAAAAGTTTGAATGCAGTACCCTCTGGGAACACTACAAACAACTATGACTACAGGTATAGGCAACCCAACCTCTGTTATAAGATTGTACTAAACAGTTTTGGTAGCGTATTGAGCAGCCAGGCTTATTTCAAGAGGGGAAATGTGAGCTGTAGTGGAGTTACACAAAGATCCATAGTTACAGGTATTCAAATAAACTCTTACACTCAAGGTTTCTTGTATAAACAATTATTAATTTATCAGTCAGTTATAAAGCCTTCTTTAGAAGGGAGCTATATACTGGTAACATACAAATACACTTCAATACTGTACACTGGGTTTCTGAATCAGACAAAACCCTTTTGGGATGACCCACAGAAACAACCTACACCCACAGGTGACTTCAATGGCAAGGGTGCTTGGGACATTAATATCTTACTGTTGGCATTCAGAACACTTAAAAAGTTGGTAAAAGGCCAAGGTTATTAGAACACAAGAAATTACAAATATTCATAAGTAGGGCAAATACTTTCAGATAGCAATTAGAAGAGTCATTCAATTCAATAGGCTAAGCCAAAGTCAATAGGCAAAAGTCTTTGTATAGGTTGCAGCACTTCAGGTAAATAAATGGAAACGTCTTTGCACAAGTTCTTAGGAGTCTTTGATGAAAAGAATAATCAAATGTAGGGCCACAAGCTGATTAGACTTGTGAGTTGTGAATATGAAGTGTTCGTGGACGGCGCCCTCGCCGCGTGCAAAATGCGACGACAGTCCGCTGGAATCTCTAACGTACCAAACTCTGAGAAATCAGGAGCCAGGCTGTCAGACTGAGGCTGTTGGGGTCGTGATGCCAAACAACCCCTTTCTCCTGAGACAGACAGACAGGTTCGGGACTTTCTGGAACCTCATTGGTTCTGCTGCTGAAAGATGAAGTAGATCGGAGAACCACACTTGTCTGGCCCAGTACGGGGCCACCAGGATCACCCGACATGGATATCTGTGGATCCATTGCAGCGTCCGACGTATGAGTGGAAATGGGGGGAAGGCATACAGAAACTTGTCCGTCCACGGGAAAGAGAACGCCTCCCCTAGTGAGTCTTGCTGTGGCCACCTGCTCGCGTATTGTGGGTATTTCTTGTTGTCTCTCGTTGCAAAGAGGTCGAGGGCCGGATGACCCCATTTCTCGAAGACACAGTGTAGTTGTTGGTCGTTCAATTCCCATTCGTGTAGTCGGTTCATCTCTCTGCTGAGAGAGTCTACTTGCACGTTTTTGACTCCTGGCAAGTGGAACGCCAATAGATATATCTTCTGCTGAAGGGCCCAATGCCAGGTCTCCTGGGCTTCGGTTGACAGAGTTCTGGAGCGAGTTCCTGCCTGTTTCCTTAGATAAAACATTGTTGTTGTGTTGTCTGTCATAATCCGTACAACCGATCTCTTTATCCGTGGAAGAAAGGATTTCAGGGCCCAACGCACCGCCCTTAATTCCAGCACATTGATATGAAGGCCGGACTCCTCCGATGACCAACGCCCCTGAACCTGTAGGGAATCCAGATGAGCTCCCCATCCAGTTAGGGAAGCATCCGTCACCACCGTCATGTGGAACACCGGTTCCAGTAAGGGCATTCCCTTTGTCAGATTTATGGAAACTCTCCACCACTGAAGTGCCTGCACGAGTTTGCTGTTGATGGTCAATTTGTCCGACCAACGCCCTTGACTCTGTGCCCATCGATCCGCCAAGAATTCTTGAATCGGTCTCATGAAGAGATGACAATTGTTGATTAAGGGTATGCAGGACGTCATGGTCCCCAGTAGGGACATGTACCTTTGCACTGATACTTTGGTGTTGACTTTCCACTCCAATGCTTTTTGCTGCAGTTTCAGAACCCTTTCGACGGATGGCTTTACCAGTCCTGACTGCGTCTGGAACTCTGCCCCCAGAAAGACCAAGGTCCTTGATGGCAATAAGGAGGACTTTTCGAAGTTTATTGCGAAGCCCAAACGTTGTAGGAGGCACATGGTGGCATGCAGAATTTATTGTGCCCTTTCTGGAGACAACCCCCTCACTAGCCAATCGTCTAGATAAGGGTACACATGATGACCTTCTTTCCTTAACCAGGCTGCTTCTAAAGCCAGACATTTGGTAAACGTCCTGGGAGACGATGTTAGACCGAATGGGAGGACCTTGAACTGATAGTGGGTTCGTCCGACGACGAACCGTAGAAATCTTTTGTGTCGCCGACGCATCGGGATATGGAAGTATGCGTCCTGAAGGCCTAGCGCCGACAAATAGTCTCCCGGTTGTATCGAACGGATCACTTCTTGGAGTGTAAGCATCTTGAATTTTAGATTCTTGAGCAGTTTGTTGAGAGCTCGTAGATCTAGAATGGGACGCCATTTTCCATTGGGTTTCTTGACCAAAAAGTAACGGGAATACACTCCCTGTCCTCTTTCTGCCACCGGGACCAGTTCTATAGCCCCTTTCTGCAGCATTAGTATTTGAAGGTGGGGCTGCGTCGAGAACACCGGTGGAATGCGTGGTGGCTTGTCCTTGAACTGTAGAGAAAATGGCCCAGATGTATTGTGTCCAAAACCCATTGTTCTGTTGTTATGCGCGCCCACTCGTCGACGTGACGAGACACTCTGCCCCCCAGGACGCCCTGTAAGTTGTCATTGCTGGCTTTTGGCCTGTTTATCCTTCGTCGATGAGGAGTAAGCACCTTGTCGTCTGGAGGTTTGGTAATCTCTGCCTTTTCGAGTAGCTTGGGCTGCACGTCTGTATCCTTGGGAAGAGTAGGAGGGCGTGCTGAAACCTCGGTCTCTAGATGATCCAAACCGGGACTTATCTGATGCTCCTCTGAAGGGACGAAAGGAACGAAAATTCCTACCACTCTGGAGGGCTCCAAGGGAACGAGTCGTGTCAGAATCTTCTTTCATGCCCTTCAGGGCTTCATCGAATTTCTCCCCAAACAGGTGTTCTCCTTCGCACGGCATATCCATTACCTTATATTGTACCTCTGGTCTGAACATCGTGGACTTAAGCCAGGCTTGCCTTCGTAACACTACGCCATTGTTAATTTGCTTAAAGCCTGATTCCACCAGGTCGACAGCAATGTTAATGGAATGATTGGAGGCCGCTTCTCCCTCACGTACGTGCAGCATGGCAGACTTCCTGTGTTCCTCCGGCAGATGGTACAAGATAGGAGCTAGTCGATGCCACATTTCCCTATCATACCTGGCCATAATAGCCAGGGAGTTGGCTGCTTTAACTGTAGTCGCTCCAACCGATAGCACTTTCTTTCCAAAAGCATCTTGTCTCCTGGCTTCGTTGTCTGGTGGGGTCGTGCATTTGAGTTGCGACCTTGCCTTTCTGGCCGCCGCCGCGGATACCACTGATTCCGGCGAAGGTTGAGACGTCAAGCACTTGGGAGTCGATTCCAGAGCCTTGAATTTCTTTTCCAATCGACCTTTTACTGCCGGTTCTGAAAAAGGGTGACGCATGGTTTTCAGTCCCTCTTGCCAGACATGGTCTAAAATGGGGATAACAAATATCGCCTTTCTTCTCTTGCCCATATGATCGAACAGAAAACAATCTTTTTTCTCTTCTTCTGGGACTAGGCCAAACTCCGCACATGCCTTACCCATCATGGCATGGAAAGCACCCACATCATCAGGTGGTGATGGCTATGCCGGACTCTTCGGAATTTCCATCTCCTCTTCAGAGTCCCATGTGGGGTCCCTTGAGGGGGATAACGAGATGTCTGAACCCGACTCTTCACGTTCCTTCTTCCTGTGGACGAGAACGATCTTCCTCAACCGGGTAAGCGTTAGGAATTCTGGATGGAGGGCGAGGAGCCGGGCCTGGCTCGTCGACGACTGGCGAGGCTTGTAGCGCTGTCGGGACAAGCTGAGGTAACCGAGTGTCCAACCGCTCCAACAGCTTCTGTAATGTGTTCAACACCTCCAGGGACAGAACAGCCTGGGGATTCAGTAAGGAAGAGGTAACTGGAATGGCACTTCCACTAAAGAGCGACCCCGAACCAGTTGGTTGTAGTCCCAGATCGGTTGGATGTGCGACCGGATCACGGTCATCCTCCGCCGACGAGATGGAGAAAGCGCTTCTGGTTTCAGCAAGGCCTCAGGCGGGATTGGGTCAAAAACCTCTGGTTGCCATCCCACCGACGGGGCCACCGTCGACGATGACATCTTTTCCATAGGCTCTGTTTGACC
The DNA here is from genome assembly GCF_040938575.1 of Ambystoma mexicanum. Lineage (NCBI taxonomy): Eukaryota > Metazoa > Chordata > Amphibia > Caudata > Ambystomatidae > Ambystoma > Ambystoma mexicanum. Next base: position 301,217,684 of record NC_090935.1, on the reverse strand, counting down.
TGACGAAATAGCCGTCGGAAGAGCCGTCGTCGAAGACAAAGCAGGCGTCGACGACCGGATCGTCGTCGATGAAGTCTGTGGAGCAGGGCCTTGAGGCGTTCCCGCCGTTTTTGGCCTCGACTTGTGGGACGAGGACTCTCGACTCAAGGTAGACTTATGACGGTCTCCTGAGGAGGATTTCGATGGGTCTTTTCTCTCCTTTTTAGATGAGAAGGAAGAAGACGAAGCCTTATGTGAAGAGGAGGATTTCACAGGATGTTTCTCCGAGGGGCGGTTTTCAGATGAGCGCGATTTCTTCGCCGGAGGCTCCTCCGACCCTAATCGACGAGGGGGGACAGGAGACTTAGATCTCGAGGCTGTAGAGCCTAACTCCGATGCCGGGTACGCACCCGCTCCGTCATTGAGCCAAGTAACCAAGCGTCTGTTGCGGTCTTTTAGGGTCTTTTGTGAGAAGCTTTGACAGATCTCACACGTGTCCGCGTATGATGAGGGTGAAGGCAGTAAATACAGTCCATATGGCCGTCTCCTTCATATACTTTCTTAAGACCGCATGTAGCACACGGACGAAATAACGCCTTTCCAGACACCCTTCGAAAAGAAACAGTCGAAGCAGAAGTAGAAGAACGCACAACCTAATAAAATAGTAGATACTCGAGGTAATCCCACTACTTTGGTAGACGGTTGAAATATGAGGGAGCCGCGGCGATGGGGCTACTTATACCTCTACGTCCTAATGGCTCAGGCGTACGCGGCCCAAAACGACGTAGATAGGACACAAAAGCGTCAAAATTTTCCTATGGAAAAGGTCTATATAATTTACAGAGGATTCCCAGCCTGACGACAGGGAATATTCTAAGCATGTGAATCCATGAAAGATCCAATGCTGGAGAAGAAGCTAGACAAAGGGGATACTAAGTAACCCCTTCAGCACTCTATTGTAGGATAGTGTGTGCTGGGTCTAGAAAGTTACAATGCTAAGTAAAGTGGATTTCACATTACTGTTCTGGGAAACAGAATTGATCCCAGAGAAGGTATTTAACCATTAGGAAATCTGGAAGACTTCCCTGTGTCACTGCACTGAAGGTGCTTTGTGACACAGTTGTAAAAGATGATGCCTGTGGAGTTGGTTAGACTCCATAACTAAAAGGAACACAGTGTATAAAATCACATCTAAAATACACGAGAGAGTGAGAAAAAGGGTCTCACTCTCTCCAGGTAAAAAAAAATCAAGTACTCAAAATCCAGCAAAGTTGCTGGGGGTCTCTATGGTGGAGGGAATTAACACAGTTTTGAGAATTCTGCCTAACATGCTTCAATTGAGACGTTACAATAAGTACAGGCCACCGCTGGCATGATTGTCACCTTATTAGCACCCAGTGGCCATTATAGACTACTGGGGAACAGATCTATATTTTCTGGTAAAGAATGCATCTGAAATGCCTTACCCTCCTCAATCATCAGGGCCTGCATTCAATCCATCATGCACATATCGGCCCCTTCCTGTGCTCCTCTTGCCCTTTGCCACCAAGGTGATATACACAGAAAGTGAAAAGGTTGCGGTTTCCCCCAGCTGTCAAGTGTCACTTGCACAATGGCCATCTTGGTTAGGGCAATAATACACAAAGAACGGTGTGTTCTCGGTGTGGACTCTAGTACTAGTTATTCAAGCAATACAACCGATGTAGAATCTTGGTTTGGGCTACATCCCTATCTGTGGCAAACTATTTTCCCGGTGGCCATTTTAGATTGCATTCACTTTTTGTCCGTGAATCCTGAATTCTCCTACTTGCACCAGATCCACGAAAAAGTAAAAGGAGTGTCTGAAGAAGAGTGCTGAAAGCCTTATTGAACCCAGGAAAATATCACTTTTAGGGCTGGGCGAGCCTGGTGGGGCTCAGGCTGGCCCAATTCCCACTTAGGGCTCTGGCCTGACCTCCCTCTCTGGTCAGTGCCAGCCGATAGCAGGTGCCGGCCGGTGTGCAGACAGCACTTACAGGAGCGTGTCTACCTGTCTTCCGGTCCCGGCCACCTGACTGCTGGTTCACTCCCTAGTCACTTATTGATCGGCTGGGGCAGGACAGGAAGTCGGGCGGCCGGGATATTAAGTCAGGCAGACACGCTGCTGTAAGTGCTGCCAGCACACCAGGAGCGTGTCTTTTTTTCTTTTTTGTCCCACCCCAGCCATTCATTGATTGGCTGCGACAGCACTAGAACACTTCATGGTGGTGCTGTGAGGCAGCAGCGAATTCGAAAAAGGTAAGTGAACCTGAAGTAAAGGATGTCCAGAGACTCAGGTAAGTTGTTTTCTGTAAGTATTTATTCTCATAAAAGAAGGCCCTCCTGTCCAAGATGGATTTCTTACTGGGCAGGTTGTGCCCTTATATACATACTGCTTGAGAACATTTGTAGAATCTAATTTACCTGGGCAACTGCATAACATGTCGTTATTACATTGACACCTGAATGGCAACAACATAAACAAATACAAGTTTGAATATAGCAACCTATCATAACATGTTTATACATTTTAAGTGCTTCATAACATGTTTCCTTACTAATGTTGCCTTTCATATTCTCTAAACATGCATCCTCGTCGCCATTCTGAAGTGAAGGATGGCCAGAGACTCAGGTAAATTGTTTTCTGTAAGTATTTATTCTCATAAAAGAAGGCCCTCCTGTCCAAGATGGATTTCTTACTGGGCAGGTTGTGCCTTTACGTACATACTGCTTGAGAACCTTTGTAGATTCTAAGTTACCTAGGTAACTGCATAACATTTTGTTATTACATTGTCACCTGAATGGCAACAACATAAACAAATACAAGTTTGAATATAGCAACCTACCCTAACATGTTTAGAAATGTTAACTGCTTCATAACTTGTTTGTTTACTACAGTTGCCTTTCATAGTCTGTAAAAAGGCATCTCTTGTAACAGATGCCATGTCCTTATAAGGTGAATCCTAAGGTAACATATAATACATGTATATATAACACAGCCCCTTTGTTTCCCACTATCTCCTTTTCTTGCCCCTCCCAGTACCCTTTGTCCCCTTTTGTTGCCTCAACCCTCTTAGCTGCCCTAGCCCCATTTTGCCCTTTTTCTTGACCCCCGTTCCACTTATCCCCTTTTGATGCCCCTTAACCCTTTTAGCTGACCCAGACCCGTTTTGCCCCTTTTATTGACCCCAGTCTCATTCCGCCACGATGCTGCCCATAACTGTTTTGGATGCCCCATCCTGTGTTTGCCCCCTTTCTTGGCACTAGTCCCATTTAGCCCCCTTTGTTGCCCATTAATCAGTTTACGTACCCCAGACCTGTGTTGCCCCTTTTCCTGACCCCCAGTCTCATTTAGCCCCAGTGTTGCCCCTCAAACCCTTTAACTGCCCCAGGCCTGTTTTTCCCGTGTTCTTGCCCCATTTAGCCCCTTTTCTTGCTTCAGTTTATTTTAGCCCCTTTCAATCTTTTAGTTGCTCCCAGCTCCTTAAGTACCTTTTGATGTCCCAGAATTGTTTAGCCCCTTGTGTTGCTCTCTAGTCCCCTTTCTTGTCCTCCAGCCCCCTTTAGCCCCCTTAGTTGCCTCTCAACCCCTTTTCTTGCCCCTTTAGCCCTTTTTTGCCCCAACCCCTTCAGCCACTTTTATTGCCCCCAAGCCTCTGATACAAGCCCCTCCCCCATTTCGCGCAGCCATTTTCCTTGATCAACTTTTATTGGCCCTAAGAGCCAGGCCAGACCCCCAGGCTCGGCCCTTCTCATGAATTACCTGGCTCTCCCAGCTCTAATCGCTTAGGCTAATGACACGTTCCCAACCTATAGACTTCCCATCGAGCAATAACTCCGAGGTGGATCATTATCACATCAAAATGCCCCCATTCTCTGACTATAAGACTTGACTAAAGTAAGCCTGGTTCAGCTGAAGGCAGGGACGAGATGCGAAACATTGGGAAAGTTGGAAACAGCTTGCTCGTAAGTTCCACTCCCCCAATCCCCACCTGCCTACTTGTAATGAAGTCAGACATCCCTTTCACCTTGGATTGCTGCTAAGAACATTCAATTTACAGACGCCTCCTTTACAAAATCGTGAAAATGCTGACCCACACTTGGATTCTTTAGATATGCTGCAGCTTTCATTTGTTCCGTGCTCCTACTGTGCCAGGGAAGTTCAGGGGTACAAACTCCATGAACCACAGCTGAGACGTCAACGCCGGGTCGAAGAACGCCATGGTGTCCTCAGCTGTCAGGGCGCTCTTAATGTCCTCAAAGGCCGCTTGCTCGAGCGGGCTCCAGTGCCAGGCTGACTCCTTCTTCGTCAGAGCCCTGAGTGGTTCGGACCTAGAGGCGAGATTTTGGATGAAACGCCCACAGTAGGTTACCATGCCGAGGAAGCTCCTCACGTCAGACACCGACTCGGGGGGCTGTGCCTTCTTAATATCTTGGACTTTCCTTGGGTCCGGCGACACCCCCCCTCTCCTTGAAGACAAAACCGAAGAATTCGATGGAAGGGCGCAGGAACTCACATTTGTCCCTGTGAAGGGTGAGGCCTAGCAATTTCAGTCTCTCAAAGGTCTTCCCCAGCTTTCTCAGATGGTCCACCTCGGTCTTTGCGAACAACAAAATGTCATCGCTGATGTTTAGGACACCCTCCAGATCTGCGAGGCCGCCTCGAATAATATTCTGAAAGACCTCTGCAGCCGATGACACCCCGAAGCTCAGTCTCTTGTACTGGTATAGTCCTCGGTGAGTGGTGAATGTGGTGATATACCTGGACTCAGGATGGAGGACGACCTGATGATAGCCCGCTCGGAGGTCTAGTTTGGAAAAGAACAGAGCCCCTTATACTTCCGCAATAATATCATTGATGGTGGGGGTGAGATGCCGCTCCCCCTTAATGGCCTTGTTGGGCAGTCTTATATCTACACAGATCCGGACAGAGTCAGGTTGTTTGGGCTTCCTAGCCACAACAAACGGGGACACCCAGGGGGTCGGTCCCTCCACCTTCTCGATGATGTCGAGATTCATCAGGTTGTCCAGCTCCTTATCAACCTGCTCCGTCAGATGAAACGGTACCCTGCGGTGTTTCAGGGCGATGGGCTGCACAGAGTCATTGATGTGCAACCTTACTGGGTAACCGGTCATCCTTCTAATGCCATTGAAGAGGGCGGCATACTTGTCGAGCAGATCATTGATGTCCTCGAGGTATATGAGTATGCAAATGTGACAATTCCAAGAGCCTCGGCGGCGGCACAGCTCAGCAGAGTGTTGTTGCTTATGGGCGTCACATAGAACCGGCTTTGATCTGCGAGCCCTCATCCTCCACCTTCGCCACGAAGGCACCGTCCAGCGGTATTGGTTCCAGTCCTCCAAACGCAAATATGCGGGCTCTTGGCGTGAGTAGCTTTGGGGGCGAGTCGAGGGCATCATAGTGCCCCCGGGCCATCACATTGACCGAGGCTCCCGTGTCCACCAGCACCGGGACCAGCGAGTGATTGACCTCCACCACACACCTCGGTTGCCTCCTGTTCTTCCCCTTCAGGATCCCCACAATGGAAACAAAGAAAATGTTTTCTTCCTCTTCCTCCTCGGTCTCGTCCACCTGGGCATCCTCCCCACCCTGGTCCAACTGGACCACATTTGGTGGGCGGTTTTGGCGCGGGACCTACGTCCGAGCCGGGCCTCTCTGCACCATCACGGGCAGGGCTGCCTTACACACCCTCGAAAAATGGTCAGGCAGGCCGCACCTACCACATGTCCTTCCAGCCGCCGGACACTCCGTCGGGTGGGGGAGGTCGTACCCGCACTTCTGGAACGATTCCCTCGCTCTCCCTGCTCTGTCACGGGTTCCCACACCGGGCCTTCTCACTCCTCTGCCACCACGCCACATGGCCCACACCTCCTCCGAATTTATTGAGCGGGACCCCGCCTCCATCTTGGTTGCCCGAGCCTCCGCCAACTCATGACACCAGCATAGTTCCAGGATGCGGGGTAGAGTGATACCCGGCTCTCTCAGGACCTGCCTCATGAGTTTGCCCGAGGAGGACGCCTGAATTAGCATCGTGCGCATCATGTCTTCCGCGTCTCCCCACGCACAGCCCAGGGAGAGGCGACGTAGGAGACCATAGTAGGTGTCCAGTGTTTCATCCTCCTTTTGCTTGGCCGACAGCATGACAAATCTTTCATAGTCCACGTTGGCAAGGGGCAGAAGATGGACCAGGAGTGCCGCCTTGGCCGCGTCGTACGAGCCACCCCCTGCAGGAAGCGACTCAAAAATTTCCTGGACCGACGGCCCAGCGGAGTACAGCATAGTTGCCACCCTGCTGTCATCATCCGTCACCTGGGCGGCCCTGAAGTACATATCGAGGCGCCGAACCCACCTCCTCCACCTGGGCCCCATGCTGGATGGTGGGCCTGATGCGTCAAATTCGGGGATGGGCTGCAGGGCTGCATGGGCACGTGCTTGGGCCATGATAGGAAGTCCTTGCTGAGCAACTGGCTGTACCACCGGTGGCCCCTGAGGCACAGGAGCTGGACCACCTACTTGGACTTGAGGGGGTAGCTGTGGAGCCGCCACTGGGTGTTGCACTGGAAGCACCGGAGCCTGAAAGACCTGCTGTTGAGCTGCCACCTGACCACCGTCCTGGGGAAACTGTGTGACTGCAGGGAGCCCACCGCCTTGATCGTCGGAGTCACTCATGGGCTTGAGCGCACAGGCACCCCCCCTTTGGAACCTGAGGGCCGCAACTCAATCACCCACCACCACCTCACAGTCTGGACCAGTGGCGGCTGGTGAAATTCTGAAGTGGTGGGGCGCTAAACCTGGAATTAGAAAGTGCATGCAAGCGAGCGTAGCGGGCGAGCTGAACCGACAATAGGGGGGTTTGCTGGGGTTTTCCCCCTATGAAAATTTGGAAAAAAGGATTACATGTATGCAATTTACAGTACTGTTTTCAAAGGAAAAGGAGTACAAATGTATTGATTTTACAGGCAGTTTTTAAGAATTAAGTTTTCCAATACTCCAGGTTCTGTTACAATTCAAGAGCATCATTCAAATCTGCTTTGCGGGTGAGGGAGTGGCAAGCTATCCTATAGGAGAATGCTGCAAAGACAACTCAGCAGGTTAGGTGACTGTTGCTGAGATTATGTTTAGACCTTCTTATAAATCATATGCTTTTCTCTAATCCTGCTGCAAAATGTGCTGTAAAATGTGTTGTTTCGACTGGGGGATGGGTACAGCTCCCTCGCATCACTCTGTGTGGTAATCTCTACTCCCATACCAAAAATCAAAGGCTGCCACCCATTAATATATGCACTGAAAGTAAACATATCTTAAAGTGAAATATACACATTCAGTTCAATTGATCTTTCCCTTCAGAACAAAGTGCACAAGACAAATGAGTATTTGCCTTTCAAAAAATGTAACCAACACTGGAACAATAACCTGAAAGAGTTCCAATTACTATACTGGCAAAGAATAAAAAGTACACACCTTTTAAACCCAACAATTTATATTGAAATATTTCAAGGAAAACAAAATCCAAACAGTAGACATGTGCTTTGATGACACTTTCCTGTGGGCTTGTAGGTAAGCTTTTGCACTGGAAACATGCTAACATGGGGTGAAAAATGCTAGTAGCCGAACACTTGACTTGAGTGATCAAACCTTTTTGAATGCTAGCCTCAGATACACCTAGAAGGGGCTGCGTTCGCACCCGGAAAAAAGTGGGTGGATGCTATCCACCCATATGTGTCCTCTCGACTTGTGCCCTGAAAATCAGCATAGGGCCTGAGAGAATATAACCTCTCAAGTCTTCTGAATCCTCTCTTCCCATATCCTGGACACATAGTCAAGACTCACTTGCCCTCTCATCCTACCCTTCTCACTCCCATGTTTGGCTTTCAACAATATTCTATTTTACAAAGAGAATTTGAAAAGTACACAAACCATGTTAAGGTAGTCATACAAATATATAAATCCTTCTCGAAATATGCTAGGCAAAATCTTTACATTTGTGGCAATAATCCCCACACCTTGAATGGAAGACTAAAAATACCAGGATGCACTTCAGCAGAAAGCCCTTGCTGTGCTTGAAGCCTTCAAGAGACAGCTAGAGTAAACTTCAGATTTATTTGGAGGAAAAAGAAAAACATAAAGACTGTTTTTCTTTTTCCTACAAATGTACTAATTATGCATAGGCTCGTAAAGGCTCCCAATATACCCATGGCCGCCCTCACCTGTGACTTAACTCCGTCTCTGACCCTCCGAATAACAGTGAGGCAGCACTGCAGGCTGAGAGAGGAGCAGAAAGGACATACACAGTACGTAAGCGTGGAACATGAGGTGCGAGCAAAGAGGGGGAATACGAGGCAGAGTAGATGGGGCAAGGGGTAAGTGCAGAACCGGCGGAAGTTGGGGGGCAGTAGATGTCGAAGAGGTGGGTAGATTGGGGAGAGCAGGAGAGGGTATGCTATAAGGGAAGGCTATAACATGTGGAGGTGGTAGGAGATGCTGCTGGATGCTGCTGGAAAGAAGGGGTAGTAGTGGTGGGGGTAAAGAAACGAGGGGCTAGGAGGGGAGTCAGAGAAGGAAGGATAAGGATAAGCATTAAATCAAGCTGTGGTCTCATAAATAAGGGAATAGGGTACATTCGCCCATTCATATCACAAGAGAACTGCGCTCTTCTTTCCACCGCACTAATTAATTCTAGACTGGATTACTGTAACAGCCTCCTTGCGGGCACCACAGCTCTCAATATCCAATCATTACAAGTGGCTCAGAACAATGCTGTGCGCAATATTTTCATTCAGTCCCGTCGCACACACATTTCCAATTTCAGGAAAAAACTTCATTGGCTCCCTGTCAAACATCGGAAAACCCATAAGATATTAACCACGACCCATAAATGCCTTAGTCTCAGCAGTCCCACCTACCTGTCAGACCGCATAAGCATTAAGCCAAACGTCAGGAACCTTTGGTCATCCTCGGCCATTATTCTCAAACAGCCAAAAACTAGGACAGCTAAATTTGGAGGTACTACTCTTGACGCACAGGGACCCCTACTATGGAATAAACTTCCAGCCCAGATGCGGCAGATACAGAACTACACTGTATTCAAACGCGCCGTAAAAACATACTTTTTCAACATGGAATCAATTCTTTGACTTATCTCCTTCTCTGCTCTATACAGGTTACTCTATTTGTTTGTCTGTCCTGTTAAGTTTCTATGTGCGCCCTGAGGCCTACGGGCATGTTGGCGCGTTACAAGAATTAAAATAAATACATAAGTTAGCAGTTGAAAGAGTTGGACAAATGGTAAAGGGGAGGTAAGAAAGGAAGGGTGTGTGTTGAAGAAGAACACACAGAAGACGGGGCGAGGGGGGCTAAAACGATGGCGTGGCAAATGAGATTAGCAGACAGGTTGAGAAGGGGAAGGGCAGCGCGTGATGGTGGGGGAAATGTAAGCGGGGGCAGACGTGTAAGTGGGGGTTAACTAGAATGGGCTATGGAATAAGATTGCCAATAGCGGTCAGGGCTTGCAAATGTAGCACATTAAAATAGAGGGGACCAGGCAGAATAATAGGTGGCCGAGAGCGACATTAATATATTCAGACTAAACAGAAGGGAGATACAAGTGGGAGATAAATGGACAGGCCGGGTGTAAAGGGAGAGAAAGCGCACAAAGGGGCAAAGACGACACGAAAGTGTAGCAGCCGAGAAAGCAAGTATGGAGAGCGCTTCCAAGCGCTAGCCCCCTTCAGTGCAAAGGCGTCACTGAAATCCGGCCCCACGGTGGCAGTCCCTGGCTGAACAAAACAATGCTATACTGCAGTGTTCTTCAAACAGATGGCTGTTTTTATTATAAAATACAAGTAGATGTTCTACTACAAGAGCCTGCTCCCCCACCCCCTTTGGACACCATCAAACGCCAACCTCCTTTTACTTACCGATTACAGTAACTGGCCGTGTGAAGTGGGCCCTCTCTGCTGTCCTGCTCTACGGCCTGGTTGGGTAGCTGCCTGAACCACTTCTCAAGAGAGACAGAAGTTCTAGAAGGTGGCAGCCAACACCCACGTCACTAACACGCTGGTGCCCATCACCCAACCCCACCCACACTCAGTAATGAATATCATAGGCTGACAGCCAATGACATTCGCAAAATACCTGTTGCTAGCTTTTTCCCGCCCCCATTCTAAAGTAAGAAGCTGGCTGGTGCGCTGTTTGCGCACAGATTATAATCTGGCGGGGCCACCCCTCTTGCGCCCCGCCAGTCTCCTATATTGTGTGGTGCAACGTAGAGTGCGTGGAGCTACGAGCGCCATGCATCTACAATACAAAAAAGGTGCGTAAAAGGGGACGCGCCCCTGTGTTGTAGCCAGGCCCAGTCATCAACATTGCAGAGCGGTCTGAATCAGACCCTGCTCTGCAATGTTGATGATTCGTGTTTGGGCCTCTCAGACTGAGCTGCAGTCATTAATTATTTATATATTTGTCTCGTGCTGCCATGCAGCCCTGTATAAAAAAAAAAATAAAAAAAATTTTAAAAAAAAATCGTTTTCAGTGTCTGCACTCTGCAGCACACTATGGGCGCACTGGGGAAGGGGGGCGGCGCCTCCCCGCCCTATGTAAGCAGCCGCCACTGGTCTGGACACCCCACTCAGGCAAAGTAACAGTCCAACCTGGGGAGGGGATGGTGGAATCTTGTCCTCAGCTCTCCTAAGACTGCCACCAGAACTGAAGAAACAGAAGAAAAACCCCGCCAACTTGAGGATCCACCACTGCAGTAATCCACCCTGATGATGAAGAGGGCGAAGAAGAGGACACAGCAGCCAGATGATGAAGGGGATGAAGAAGCACTGTGCCCCCTCGCTGCAGCAACACCCAGGGATGTAGGAGTTCCAAAAATTAAGCAAAGAAAAAGAACTGGGCTAAGCAGGCCCAGCCATTTTAGCCCTTCTCCTTGCTTTCACTCGATGTAGGAGGCCCAAATCTGGAGGAAAATCCCAAAATCAGGCATGGGCGTGCAGGTTTGACTGCCTGCAAGTAGTATGTCCACAAATTAGACCTCAATCACCTTCACCATCCAAACCAGAGCTTGGTGAAGTTCCACGGCCTTGCTGACAAAATGGCAGCCAGCCGCGTGTGCGATCCACAGCCACGGCATGAAACGAAATGTCCGTTTGGTCCGTTTCAGGGAAGACAAATTATGGAATTCCGTCATCGCCGGGCCCGGGCATCCGCATCCACCCGTCGCCACTGTTGGGGGTTCGTCCTGGCCCCCATGCGGTCCCGTAAGCCCCACCCTGTAAGGACCACACTCGATACACGTCCTTACAGTTCGGGTTTCCCGGTCACTCTCCCGCGGCCGGGAACGCCCCGTTTATTTATACAGCACGCGGCAGCGTGCAACGTTACGCTGCCGCGTGCGCGCCCCCTCATGGGGAAGCGCCACAGTAGACACATTTGTTGACTTGCCAGTGCCCTCTTCTTTAAAATATATGGGTAACCTTTGAGGACTAGTCACGAAAGCGCACACCATTCATATTGAAGCCATATGTTTGTAATGATTATTGCTCTGTGATTCCCCCTCAGTTGCCATAGTGCGTTCTCTCTCTCTCTCTCTCTCTCTCTCTCTCTCTTTCTCTCTCTCTCTCTCGCATGCACACGCACACACGGGTCTGTGATATGTGTATATGATATGAGAGACCCGAGCCCTCGGTTGCTGTTGGTGATTCTCGCTCTATAATTGAGGTTTCATTGTATTACTCGAGCCCCAACTTTATTTTAATTCAACGTGATTCCCTTGCACAGCGCGATGCTGGGGGTTTGCAGATTTTATTTGAATTCATAGTCTTTTCCTTGCAGTGTTCTAGGTATCTGGAGTGTGTCTGGGCTCCCATTCCCTGCACTTTAGGTTATTTGCATTCTTTTAGTACACCATTCTAAAATGGCCGCAGCTGCCTAAAATGATTGGGTCCTAATTGCCACCTGACCTTTGTCACTGCTTATTAGTGCTTGTCCAGCTCATCTGAGTTGTAGGTGGGCACAGTGGGTGAATTGCTGGCACGCTGGAGCCAACCTCATCTGCGCCCACCCTTACCAAAAACGGGCCTTTCTTCTAATGATAGGGCTGTCCTTAAACAAATTTCCTGATTAATCTAAAAAATCGGTCTGGCTTGCCATACCCACCTTCTGTCCGTTGCACTCATATCTTACGCCCCATTGTTATCCACACTCTTCAAAATGCTGATCCACTTGACCTCCCACTTGTCGGCATCTTCTGTTTCTCTCCCACAGCCCCTCCTATCGCTGCTTCATCTTCCTCCCTCTGTGGTTCTTTTACTAATCTCCACTCTCTGCCTGCCCACTTATTAGAGGTCAATATGCTAGCAGCCGCTACACCCCCGAGATATCACATCTAATTGGCTGGCATCCCAGTCAGTTGTGGTGGGGTAACACTGTGGGCCTCATTACGACCCTTGCGGAAATGGAAAAATGATGGCGGAAATGCAATACCGCCATCGAACACCGCTCGTTGCGATCATGACCCGTCACCGTAAAGTACGATGCCATTAGCGACACCGCAGTGAACGGCAACGCTAACTGCACCAAGTACGCGCACGCGCGCCTTGCAAAACCGGAATCACCGCCATGGCGCAACGGTACGCGAATTCTGACCCTAGCGGACATGTACTGAACGCCATCAAGCACGTCGTAAAGTACCATTCCGCCATGGCGAGAAATACGGCAACGCGAACCAACCGTAAATGGCCCACTGAGTGCCTGTACTCCACTCCCTGGCCTCATTGCACAACTCCTGGCAGGCGCAATGTACTCACACTATGCAACCAGTGAAATCCACAATCCACCCATGCATGCCAACGTAGAAAAGCATGCAGGGGCTCAAAGCGCCCCGTGAGTGGGCATCCATGTACGGCATGTCACCATAGCCGTACTGACGCAGCACAGGCATGTGAAGGTACAATACATCAAACTGAAAATCAAGAACACATGACACAAAACAACAGTAGTCCCCCATCGCTTGCCACCAGCGCAAGGCAACATCCAAAACAGCATCCTGAGGGGGATTGCACCAGCCCTGTACTCATGCCAGTAAACAAACCAACCATCAGCAGAAGCATGTACCACACAAGTCGGCAGAGTGACTGAGCAGCCAGGCTCATCCCAAGAGGGGCCGATGGGAGCTGCAGGGCACAGATGGCATCAATACAGAAGCTATTCCAATGGACATGACCCCAGTCCCCCTCCAACAAACGCACGCAAACACAGTCACCTGTGACCAGCCACATTCTGAACAACCCATCATTCCACCAATCGACCTGGCTGACAGGCACCAGTCGGCCAAAAGCCAATCCCCCGCCCCTGAACAGCACATCATGTAAACAGTCACAATGGCAGCCCCTATCCGTGACCATACTGTGCTACGTAGGCAAACGCGGCCAGTACTGTACCACACAACTCAACTCAGAAGGCGGAACACAATGCAGATCATCACGCAATACATACAGCCACAAAGCGAAAATCGCCACATCACCTGCAAAGAACAACGCAACACGACAAATATCGGATTACAATTTAAATGCACATCCAAATGACAAAGGCCCCACAGCAATTTGCAAAATACCACCAAAACAACCATCATCACCGAGGGCTGCATCTGCAATAATTGACCGGCTTCCACTTGTGTGACGCCCTGTACCATCATGGCACACAGGGCCTACATCAACGTTCCAAAAGGCAACATGGAAGCGGCAAGAACCGCAGGTCCGTCCCATGAGGCAGGCACTAGTCGAGCTGAAAGGCCGAAATGTTGCACCTAGCCACCAGTACAGCGTAAGGGCATGTGGCCCATTGGCGATCGTCCCATAAGATCGAAATGGTGCTCCACTGATTCACCCGAAGCTGCAGGAGTCGAGAGTAAAAACCATCTGGAGGAGTGGCGTAGAGATGGCATCTGCAATAGGGCAGGAGATACCTGTCACCCAAAAGAAACACAAATTAACCGATTGCATTACGGGACTCATGATGCATTACAATCTTCATTCAACACACCAAATCCACACCCATATGCATGCTAGCCCACTCCAAAGGAATATACACACCCCTAAATCAGTATCGAATCATAACGAAACCAATCGAGCTAAATACACCATTGTCAACGTCGGTTACTGTGCATGCGTCCGTCAAGATAGAACCCATGACATGGGATTAGTAACGTGCCTAGACACAAGTGTATGAAGGCGCGTCGAGACAGGGAGGGTTCAACAAGGGCAGATAGACGATGGTCCCACTATGGCAGCCTTACATCACATAACGCAGGGGAAGGGGAGTGAATCAAAAAACCCATGTACATGGCAGACCCTAAACGGATTCATCAGTCCATGCATCCACACATCATTCCCTCATCCCGCAATGAAAACGCATGAATATTCACTCACATAATATGTGAAACTTCCATCGCGTCTGTGCGTAAAATGCAGTCCGCAAAAACCACTGTGCCCCTGGCCGGATCTGTAGTGTTGTGAAGCAAGATGGATTTGGGAACGTCCTGCCTTATCGTCCACTACGCTGTTGCGCATCCCATTCAATTCATATCATTCATTGCCTGCTCGTTATGGGCCATGTCCCAAGGACATTCTACAATAGAACGTTACATTTCCAGCCAGACCTGTGGGCGTATCCTCGCCGCTACTTCAAAACCCAAAATGCTGGCCTTCGAATTCCTCACTTGCAACATTACGTCGAAAAGGCTTCTGTGAACGCTTGCATTCACAATTACATCAATGTAGTGCGGCTGTGTGTCATGATGCTAACTGGCTGCAATCACAAATGCCACGCCACGCCCGTCGGTGAAGTACGTTACTGTGCTGCATGAGGGTCGGCCATCGATCGAGCCCTACATACCACTGACTCTTCACAGGTATGTAAGCGGCTGCAATCATAGCATGTGTAACAATGGGAGCATAGCATGAAAATCAGTCAAAGTACATCACACTGCCATCGGGATTTGATACATGATTCAAATCCCTAGATGCCATGCGGCCAAATGCAGCCTTACGTGCGGGACGTGCTCGGCCAGAAGGGATTGCATCTGCCACAGATTCATTCAATCAGCACAGGTGGAGGCCATACAGGCCGACAGCACATATATTGCAGACCCAAACCCCTCCCACAACCACTCCCACTCCAAAATGCTACCGGCAGGACTAGCGATGTTGGGCCTGGGGTACCAGATAGCACTGCAAGTGCTACAACTACAAGAAGACGACGAACAACAACAGGTACAACAACCGGGCGCACAGGGGAGACGGAGGAGAAGGAGGAGGAGGGGGGCAAGGCAGGGTCAGCAAGGCCCACAAGCACTGCCACTACCACCACGCAGGCGGCCCGCAATCCCACGCCTCCGAGCCGATCCGTTCAACCTCACTGCTGAGCAGATCCACACCCTCTACCGTTTGGACCGGGACACCATAATCGCCATTGTGGACATGACACATGCTGACCTCGTGAGCATGATAGATAGCCCAACCGCCATCCCACCCCTACTGAAGGTGGTGTCTGCACTCCACTTCCTGGCCACAGGCACCTACCAGCACACAGTGGGACAGTTGCATGGCATTTCACAGCCACTGTTCTCACGGACACTCTTCCAAGTGCACGATGCCCTCCTGAAGCACGCCGATGACCACATCACACTACCACGCACGTACCAGGAGATTACCAACGCTAAAGTGGGATTCCATGCACTTGGCGGCATCCCGGGTTGCATTGGTGCCATCGACTGCACCCATGTTGAATTGGTTGTCCCACATGCCATGGAGGTCCAGTACCGCAACCGGAAGCAATTTCATTCAATCAATGTGCAAATGGTGTGTGACTCCAACAAGATATTTACGCATTGTTGTGCCAGATTTCCAGGATCTACCCATGATTCTATGGTCCTGAGGAACACAAGAATACCACGCTACATGGAGCGACACGCAGGGCACAGATCCTGGCTACTCGGTGAGTCTCATTCCATGCATGACATCGTGGCCCATTTGATGCGTCAATGACCTTGCAGGGGGGGGGGGGGCTACTTAGCACTATCATTCCACTGACACCCTTTATTCGTCTCATACAGGTGATGCCGGGTATCCACTGAAGAGATGGCTCCTTACACCAATCCGGAACCCACAGAACGAGCATGAGGAGGACTACAACCATGCCCACTCACGTACCCGTGTGGTCATTGAACAGGCATTCGGCCTACTGAAGGCTCGTTTCCGCAGCCTCAGCAGGTCTGGCGGGGCA
The DNA here is from genome assembly GCF_040938575.1 of Ambystoma mexicanum. Taxonomy (NCBI): domain Eukaryota; kingdom Metazoa; phylum Chordata; class Amphibia; order Caudata; family Ambystomatidae; genus Ambystoma; species Ambystoma mexicanum. Next base: position 301,201,381 of record NC_090935.1, on the reverse strand, counting down.
CTCATGTACAGCCATGAGAAGGTTTCTAAGATGGCCATGGCATGTGTCATGCTGCACAACATGTGCATACGTAGGAATGTGCCCATGCCCCCTGACGCTGTACTGCATGCACCTGAAGATGATGATGATGATGAGGGTGGGGATGTGGAGGCACCTCAAGGAGTCCATGAGGCACAGGATGCACGTGCAATCCGACAGAGCATCATAGATGCATGCTTCTAGCAACCACGCATGGTGCCTATTACACGGAAAGGGGACCTGTGGCACTGTGTGTGTGTAGTACAGGCACATTGTGGACTGTACGCCTATGAAGGCCTCGTACGCAATTATCAATGTCCACACATGTCATTGGATGATAATGAGGTGCTGTATTGTTAATTTGATTTGATTTATACACCCTATGGACCCGCCACCCAGTGAAGCCCAACACACCGCCTCCATCCTACTACCTCCCCCCCCAACACCAGTGTCCAAATATGCATGCTGTCCGTGGGTAGACGCTATTACAAGCCCCCTCTACGGGTATCAGGGGCACCCCTGCCCGTGGAGCGCAGGTTCCTGCCAGATCTGCGTTGGGGGCTGCCCTGGACGGAACTTGCCACGGATGATGTCTCTGCCTGCTCGCGTCCATGCATGTCTCTGAGGGTTTGTGAGAGCTCCGAGAGCACACGGCGCACAGCAGCAAGTTCAGCACAAACGTCTTTGGACGTCGCATGCAGTTCCCCCCTCAGGCTCTCGGTGCTTTTCTCCATTTGTGCTCTCAGGCTCTCGGTGCTTCTCTCCATTTCTCCCCTGAGGCTCTCACTACTTTTCTCTATTTGTGCCCTGAGTGTCTCGGTGGATGTTTCCATGGCTGCCCTGGAACCCCCGCATTCATTTGCATGGTCCTTGAGTAGCGAGGACGCTTCCTGCTGTTGCTCGATCAGCAGGTCGAGGGACTGTTGCCTCTGCTGGGCCATGGACATTTGCGGTGGTGTGACAGGGGGGCTGCTCAACACATGTTGCCTTGGCACAGGACTTGTGGGGGTTGGCCAGTCGTCGTCTTCAGGGTGCCCCTGCGTGGTTTCGTCATGGTGTAGGGGAAGGAACATGCAGGGGGATTGGGAAAGGTCATGGATGGTACCTACGTCGCCAGCACTGTTTTCCGTGTCGGAGCATGCTGGCATGACAGCTGTGTCACCTATGGTGCTGCTACCACCAGAGGCAGTGCCATCAGAAACGTTCTTTGGGGGGACCTGTGGTGCTGGGGTTGTGGACTTGCTGGCTGCTGGGGTGCCTGTTGCAGTCCCCTCCAGTGTGCTGCCACTTGATTCCTGCTGCTGCCGTGTCTTGATCCTTGCACCTGAGGTGGAGGCTCTTGGGACGTTGGTCCTGGCCCTCTTTGCAGGCGTGCTGGTAGGGGTGTCCTGCAGCTCGTCGTTGGTATCGGACCCTGTGGTGGAGTAAAGAGGGGCGAGCGTTAGTTATGGGTCTGTCGGATTTGGAATGGCAACGTATCAAATGCATTGGGGTGGTACATGAGGCTGATTTGGGACTGGGCCTTGGAGGTGGTCTCATTTTCGTGTGGATTGAGGATGCATTCATTTGGCTGCCTGCAGTTAGGGGGTGCATGCTGCACATGTAGGGGTTGTTTATGGCTTCTTGATTGATTTGTTTGTTCATTCTGACTTTTAGAGGGCGCTGTCAGGGCAAAGTATGTATTGCACTATGGGGTCACATGGTACTGCACATGTTCGTGGTTTGTGGATTTCGCATTGTTTCTCTTGGCCAACCTACCTGATTCTCCGGATGTCGGCACTCCTTTCTCCATCCCTCCGACTCCCTCTATGCTCTCCATTCCTATGGTGGAGGCGCAGATTTCCTCCCAGGGGGTCAACTTGATGGGCGACTCTGAACCCCCCCCGGTAGCTGTGGCGATGTTCCTGTTCGCAGAAAGTATGCTGCGTACGCGGATCCGCAGGTCGTCCCACCGCTTGCGACATTGCTGTGGCGTGCGGGGTGTTGTCCCCACCGCACTTACGCGCTGTGCCACCAGGGCCCATATGGCCTTCTTGTTGGCAAGGGCCGTCCTGGTCATTTGACTGGAGAAGACGACGGCGGAATTTTCCTGGAGGGTCTCGGTGAGCACGGTCAGTTCCTCTCGGGAGAAGTGTACCTGCCGCTTGCGGTCACACGCTTTCTTGGCTACCTTTCCCATATTTATTTTTTTAACTGGGGTTGCTAACGGGTTGGGATGTGTGTCAGGGTCGGATTTTTTATGGTTGTGTTGGGATTCGGATTTTATAGTTGTGCGGCGTGCTGTTTCCCGTTCCGGCCACATGCTTTTACTTCCGTTTCCGTATACTTACGGTGGCCGTAATTTGCGGTGCACGCTCGTTACGGTGACCGCTCATTACGGTGACCGCTAAGATGGGTGGCGGTATTGCACCTGGTGCAGCGTACGGCGGCGGTAAGGGCCGTTTTGGGGTCATTTCCGCCATCGCAGCCTTTCGGATTCCGCCATGGCGTAATGCTCGTGCCCGATGGGTCGTGATTGGCCGCACTTTGCTCCTTCGTGCAATGGCGGAAACGCTATTTACGCTGTTGCGGTCCGGTCAGTCACTTTCCGCCAGGGTCGTAATGAGGCCCTGTATCTTCCAAACTACCTCTCCTGTTTTCTGTGCTATCCACTGACACCTCCATATAATGCAAATAGCTTTTTTTACAGAGTGCTGTACAAAGGCGACTTACCCTGAGGTTTACAAGTAGGGTGCATGGATTGCAGAGGAGATGGGAGGGTATGAGCTGTGGAAGAGGAAAATGAGGATTGATGGGACCAATCAGAGATTGGCCAGATGTTCTTTAACACTTCAGGTCCTTATTGAAGTGCAGGATGCGAGGGTCTAGTCTTATCTGCATTAATAACATGTTCTAAAGACAGGGTGCGTAGCAGGAAAAGGCCTGTTACCTGTTTTTCCCTCTTCTTTGTTTCCACTCTGGCAATGTTGTGGCCTCTAGTGATGTTTTCACCTCTGAGATGGTGAGTTTTTGTCCATGTCATGCGAGCATGTAGGGCAGCGTTTAATTTCGGTCATCTCTCTTGCTCATTTTACTTTATTATGTGTTCCCCTTCCATGTAGAATTCCCTACAGTTCCTCTAATTTCCCCCTTTTGTTCTTTATTTATATTCATCCTATGGTTGACCTAATTCACTCGTTTAGCTTCATCTTTTTCAAATGCACTGCTGAGATGGTTCGGCTAAAGATCCAGCTAGTATTTCGGCTACATTTCAGCAGAGTGGTAATGCCATTGACCATTGGATGTCTTCGAACATTCTTAAACTGGATTCTGATAGAACTGAGGATCTCCTGGTAGGTGGTAAAGCCTGGTTCGAGGGTCCGCAGTTATGGTCCTGAGTGCCATTACCTGCCATAGCCTTCCATCTGTGGTCAAGAACCTTGGTCAAGAACATGCTTTTGACCCCAGATCAAACAAATCGCATCCTGCTGCAGTTTTCAGCATTATGCATTAAAACACATGTTTCGCACTACGATAATGCTGTTGATTTCAGACTCAATGCTTACTGTATTCCTCAGTTGATCCATAAGGCAGCTGTGAGGCTGGTCTCTGCCTCTGGCCACTGTAGTGACCAAGAGGCAAGACTCGGACCAGAGGACATGGTTCAATGATGAGGTTTTATTTAAATTAAAGAAAATGACTTACTATCCTTATTGCTAAAAGAGAGTTCAGTTCCTAACAAAACAACTAAAACTAAGGTGCTTGTCAGGATGTCAAATAACTAGAAAACAGTCCTCCATCCTAACCTGTCCAACTAACTGGCGTTACCATTAGATGAAAAGGAAACACAAATGAGATAAAGTGTTTGCCCACAACTCCTCCTGGCTAATGCCCTTTCCTGCAGATAATCTTCAAAATCAAATGTTTGTCCCAGGACACGGTTCCTGATCTGGGTCCCCACAGCAGTTTCAGAAAGAAGAAATCAGAAAGTTCCAATTCCAAGTCAGGCTCAATCTCTCTGGTAATGAAAGGTTTCCAAATGTAAAAGAATAACTCGGTTCAAAAGAGGTTTCAATGCTTGGATCCAAGGGGGTACTCGACGTTTCGCTGTCAAAGAATGCTGTATCCTAAGGACCAACTTCCTCACTCGAGCCTTCAACCTCCGGGGTAGTGTGGGCATTACACCTTTCAGCTCTTCTTCATGACTTTCTTGGCCTTCAATATTGGTATTAATCCTTGTGTCACTCAGGAGACCTCAGCCCTAGTGCAGGCTATTCACAGGCTCTCCAATAAGTGTACTTCTCTTTTCTGTCTCTGGCAGGGTTTGCGTACCTTCTTGCTTATGAAACTTTTTAATATCACTCTATTGGGTCTCAGTATTATTAATATTTCAGACCCCTCGATCCTGACTCACGTTGTTCACGGGCCCTCTAGCCAGTGAATGTCAAGGGATTTGGGCTTTCCCATAGTATTTGACTGCCCGCCTCCCTTCTTCCTGTGTGGCTAGCATACCTGTTCTCTTGCGACGCTTCTGCCAGGGAGGTGGTGTTTCTGGTTGGTGTTCGGCTTCACCTACTGCGCTACTGCTTTCTGTCTTGGCGCCCTTCTCAGTGGCGCGCCAGGGCTAATGCTTCTCTCTCCTTAATGTCTCTCTTTACGGAAGTTGAAGAACTGTCCCCCTACGTGTTCCTGTATTCTGCGAAGTTTCACGGGTTCCGGGCCCACCATGTCTTCTCTGTGGTCACACCTCCAGGCTGTCTTCATTGCACGTCGAAGCGGCAGTGTCCTCTCTGTGCGACTTGCTGTCTAAGAAGGTGAATCCGTGGAAACACAGTGGGGGGTGGGGGGGGTAGGAAGGGTGAGGCCACCCCACAAGAGCAATAGTTTCATGGTCACTTCCTGAGGGTGAAATACCGTATGCCACCTGTGGCACATGGTGTATCAGTGTGATGTCAGTGCATTGTGTTTGACAATTTTGTTTGAAATGCTTCCGGGTGCTGTGATTAATTCAGTGCAACAGCTAAAACAGTGCTAATTTTTCGTGTGTCAAGGTTTCAATTGTTTATGTATCCTGTTCCTCCAAGTTTACTGAAGCAGAAAGAAACGCTCTGTTGTGCTAGCATTTACTATTTGACGTTTGCGGGCAGTATTCAATAAGCTACGAGAGATTGTTGACACTGTTCTATTTGACAAGCCTTCAGCTTTATGTCATTGGCCAATGACAGCAAGTGCATGAGATGATGAGTCAGTCTTTGAGAGGTGCTGACATCCAGGCAGGGCAGAATACATATTTTCGGTCTAATGGCAAAGGTCAAATCTGTTCCTTGTGAAGTCAAGCAGGTTCATGCCTCGTGCGACATGATGACATAAATCCGGTAAGGGGAGAAAGCAAGGCGATTAAAGTTTTAATGTAACAATAAGATATGGAATCTTTAAGGAAACCTGTAGACTGAGGGACACACGTTAATCTAAGGGGACAACATCCGGCAACAGTATGCGTCATAAATAGTGATGATTGTATGCAGGGCCATTATTACACAATACAACACTTGGCAGCGGTTTAAGGCGCCGCCAGCAGGGGGCATCAGAGTGGCAGCATAAACATCAACACTAGACTAATTTCTAGTGAACAAGGACAGCACAATATCACTTCCCTTTAAAATGTCTACATTCTTGCAAGAAAGCATCTAGTGAACAGCTTGATAAACAAAGGTATACGACAATAGGACATTTCAGTTAACAAGCACCAACTAGACATTCACCTTCAATTTAGGTGCAAAAAGCAAAGCGATTTGGAAAGTATCCATTAATTTAAAAGCGTGTCTTTCTTTCTCCATATAAGATTGATGTTATTATATTATAGGGATCCGTCTTTTATACATAGCTTGTGGAGCCCATTACTGACACTGCTCATTAAGTATGCTTTACCCACCCTCATTGGGTAACAATGGTGTGGTGTAGCTGACATCCTTGTGACTGGAGTATTGGACGTTTGTGACTTGCTAACCCAAATGGCCTAGTTTACTGTCACATTGTATGCATTTTTTTAAAACCCTCTATTGGCGTGTTTGGTAAGCAAAGTGGTGGCATGAGAGTGTTCAGGTCACTGAGTAGGAACTGGAACGTAGCTTAAGTAACAAAAAACATAAATGGCTTAAAAATGACCTGTCTGGCTGGGTGAGTTGCGGCCCCTGTGTAATCTAAGAGGGATGCTCGTGTGCTTGACCCATGAGTGATCCAGCTAACCAGGATGGAGGACAACCAGCAGTGTAACAACCGCAGCCTCAAGGACAGCCCCAACCTCCACTGCCAGCCATGGCCTAGATGAGGTCCCCAGCGGCCCTTCAAACCATCCCTGAGTTTTATGTGTCGGGTCCTCCATCCAGTCTTGGGCCTAGGTGGAGGCTATGGGTTGATTGATTGGACATGTATTTTCGGGCAACAATGGAACCCTATGACAACAGTAAGCTGGCCACTTTGCTATATGCCGCAGTGCCTGCGGTGCACAAAATATTTGATTTCCTCCAGCCTGCAGGTGCATCCTATGGCGCAGCAAAGACTGCTCTCCACAATTACTTCCTCCTCCTGGCCAATGCTGACTATGAGCGTTTTGTCATGCTATCCACCCGCCAGAAAGAGGATGAGACGCTGGACACTTTTTATGGCCGTCTCAGGAGGTTGTCGGTGGCATGTGCATGGGACAACCCTGACGACATGGTCAGGAACCAGCTCATCCAAGGGGGTTCCTCGGGAAAGCTACAGAGGCAAGTACTAAGAGAACCTGGGATCACCTTACCTCGCATCCTAGAGCTGGGTCACTGCCAGGAAATATCGGAGGTACAGGCATCAAGAATGGAAGCGGGTGCACGTCCTGTGAAGTCGGAGGAGATCTGCACAGTGTGGCATGGTGGCAAGGGTGCCAGGAGACCGGCTGGAAACTTTTGCGACAGGGGCGGAAAGCCGATGGAGGCATGCCTAAAATGTGGGTATGACCTGCCCCACCCTGCAGAGTGCCCAGCAGCAGGAAGAACATGTGGGCGGTGCGGCCTGGCAGACGACTATGCCCGGGTGTGCAGGGCGTCCCTGCCGGTGATGGTGCCCAGGGGCCCATTGCGGTCTGGGTTCTTTAGACAGTCTCACCCTCCCAATGTCGCCCAGGTTGACCAAGGGGAGGAGGGCGCACAACCTGACGAGGAGGAGGAGGAAGAAGAGGAGAACATTTTCTTTGTGTCGAGCATAGAGTCCCTCAAGTCCAAGAGCTGAAGACAGCCGAGGTACATCGTGGCAGTTAATGACTCCGCCATTACGGTGCTGGTGGACACAGGGGCGTCTGTCAATGTGATGGGCAGAGAACACTATGACGCCATGGACTGCCCCCCGAAACTCTCTGACCCGAAGGCTACAATCTTCACGTTTGGGGGTTCACATCCAAATCCCCAGGATGGAGTATTTGTGACTCAGATGGGGCACGGGGCCTCAAAAATAAAAGCCTGGTTCTATGTGACACCTGTCAGCACCAACACACTGCTAAGCTGCGCAGCGGCTGAAGCCCTGGGACTCGTAAGCTTTGCGTACTCCGTGTATGTGGAGGACATACAAACTTTACTTGATAAGTATGCTAAACTGTTCCAAGGGATTGGACGTATGACCGGTGACCCAGTGAGGCTGCACATCGACGAATGAGTGCAGCCCATTGCCCTCAAGAAACGCAGTGTGCCGTTCGACCTGAGGAAGTTGGTAGACAAGGAGCTGGACAACCTGGTGAACCTCGATATCATCGAGAAGGTGGATGGTCCGACACCTGGGTGTCCCCTATCGTGGGTGCCAGAAAACTCAGCATTCTGACTCAGTGAGGATATGTGTAGATATGAGACTCCCCAACAAGCCGATCTGGAGGGAGCGACATCTCACACCAACTATTGTCAATATTATTACAGAGCTGCAAGGGGCTCGCTTTTTCTCAAAGCTTGATCTCAGGGCCAGATACCATCAAGCCCTCTTGCATCCAGAGTCAAGATACATCACAACCTTCACAACTCACAGGGGCCTGTACCGTTATAAGAGACTCAGCTTCGGGGTGTCATCGGCAGCTGAGTTTTTCCAAAACATAATCATGGGTGCACTGGCGGACCTTGAGGGTGTGATGAACATCAGCAACAACATTCTTGTACTCTCCAGGTCTGAAGTGGACCACCTGCAAAAACTGGCCAAGACATTTGAACGAGTGCAGTCCTTGGGCCTGACGCTCCATCTAGAGAAATGTGAATTTCTGAAGACAAATATTGAGTTCTTCGATTCATGTTTAAAGAGGGTGGAGTGTCTCCCGATCCCCGAAAGGTAAAGGACATTAAAGATGCACGACCACCCGAAAATGTGTCAGAAGTCAGAAGCTTTTTGGGCATGGTAACCTATTGTGGCCGCTTCATCAAAAACTTGGTGTCCAGGTCCGGGCCCTACAGGTCCTCACTAAGAAGGAGACCGTGTAGCAGTGGGGACCATTGGAGCAAGCAGCCTTCGAGGACATTAAGAGCGCCCTTACGGAGGAAGATACGATAGCGTTCTTTTACCCCGCCCTCCCATCCGATAATCGTGGACGCTAGCCCTTTTGGCCTGGGGGCCGTGCTGACACAAGTTGGGCCTGACTCCAGCGTCCGCCCGGTGGCCTATGCCAGCATCGCCCTGTCTGAGACTGAACAGCGCTACTCTCAGATAGTACGGGAGGCCCTTGCTGTTCTGTGGGGGTGCAGGCACTTCCGGCTGTATATTCTGTGTAGGCCAGTGACAGTGGTTACCGACCATAAGCCCCTGCTACCAATCCTGGCCAGATCCCCATCCAAACCACCAGCGAGGATCAAAAGGGGGATGCTTGCGCTTCTGGAGTATGGGGTCTCGCTGGTCTACCGGCCTGGCTCCAACAACGCGGCCGACTATCTGTCTCGCTATCCGAGGGGACACCCCGACGGCGAGATGGATGCCTATGCAGAAGAGGCCAATGACCACGTGCAACTGGTTGTCGAGGCGGCAACCCCAAATGCCCTGCCACTGGAGGAACTAGAGGCGGCGGCCACACAGGACGAGTGCTTCCACATCTTCAGAGTGGCCATGCAGCAAGGTTCCTGGAGAAGAGTGCTGGAGTCGTTGGCAGGGCACACGCAGGAGACAAAAGTGGTGCTGTAGCAGCTGTGGAAGGTGCCGGAAGATCTGTCGTTCTCGGCAAATGAGCTGCTGTTGCAAGGAGATCGGAGTTCATCCAGTCAGTGGCGTTCGAACACGTGGTGGTGGCTATGGAGAAAGTATTTGCTGCTCATGAACTCCCCACAATCCTGTGCTCGGACAATGGAGCCCCATTCCAAGGCGGGCGATTCGCAGCCCTGATGGCTGATTATGGAGTGCAGCATCGGAAAGTCACCCCGCTCTGTCTGGCCTAGGGCCAACGGGGAGGCGGAAAGACTAATGTACACCTTGAATAAAGTGTTCCAAATTGCACAAGGGCAAGGACAGTGCCTGGAGAGGGCTCTATATCAGTTCCTGTGGGTCTATCGGACAACCCCACACACCTCTACGGGGTGGACCCGGCGGAAGCCCTGTTTAAGTAGTGCCCGAGGGGGCTGCTGCCCAAGGTCAGAGAGAAGGAACCAGGAGTCATCAATGACCAGCAGGTGGAGCAGGACCGACGGCTGAGGATAAAGCGGGAGAATGTGAGGAGAGGCCTTCGACCTCAACAACTTGTACCCTGGGACGAAGTGCTAATTCGAAATAGGCACCCCCGTGGGAAGTTATCTCTGGCATATGAACCTGAGCCGATGGACGTTATTGCGGTAAAAGGGTCAATGGTGACCGCCTCGGATGGCCGATCATCGGTCACGAGGAACGTCAGCTTCTTTAAGAAACCAGGACCGAGGCACCCCAGGACCAGGATGTTGTGGACGTACCCGATGAGGGTGGGGGTGCTGGATCCCTCCCTCGATCTCCTGTCAATTTGCTGGCTACCAGTGGAACTCCCCCCCCGAGATACCCCCTGAGGACAGGGCAAGAGAAACCTGTTCGCTTCAGCGACTATGTTTTGGAGCAATGATTGTGTACGACCCAGGTAGGGTCTGCCATGCCATGCATGGGGGCGGGAGGGCCCTGGGGCGGCTGTGAATAAAGGGGTTTTGCAGGGTACAGTTGTGTGGTTTAACATTAGTAGTGTGTTTTGAGTTCAGTGTGATTATGCAAGTTCAAGTGTTTACTGTTTGTCCATCATGGAAAAGGAGGAGTATGGTGCTGCCCCTTTAAGGGCTTCGGCACGCAGCGGAGTGACGTTGCTCTCCACCGCGTGCCTTTAAATAAAGGGGGCGTGCCCGTGTCGACCGAACGGAGCAGACGTCTCTGTGTGAGTCTGTGACCAGAGGGGCTGGGAGCTCACGGAACATCACTGGGGGTATAGAACACCCCACAACAGTATTTGTGGTGACGTAGATGCGCCGTGCCTGAACGCGAAGGCATACTATGTCACAAAAAGAATAAATGTGATGGCCCGTCCTGGAGGAAGGGCAGTCACGGCCAGACCAGCACTGTGTCAGTGTATTTTTTGGTGTGTTCTTATTCTCAAGAAGGAGGACAACAGGGTAGCACTCGGAACAGAGTCACCAGGCCTGTACACGTTACTACGCCACTGGAAGGACACCTCTGTCGCTGACAGTCATTGCCTTGCCCAGCCATGGCCCTCTTTCAGAGGGTGTTGGTGCAGCAAGGTGGAACCTGTACGTGTTGCGCTTTTACAAGAAAAACTCATCCATAGATATTTGTTTAAAAAACCCCTGGCTACAAAAGACTTTAACAAATTGCAACACAAGTTGGGTAATCTATGTGATCAGGTGCCCATGTAACAAACTATACATAGGCAAAACAGAAAGAAAAGTTAAAGTGCGCATAGGCGAACATCACGGCTGTCTAAAGAATCGTACCAAAAATGCTCCACTGGTAGACCATTGGAGAGAGAATATCCACCAGCTACAGGACCTGTCCTGGTCCATCATTTACAAACTGAAACCAAGTAATGATACCAATCGTGATAGAATCCTTCTATCTAAAAAAGAACGTGAATTCATTTTTCTGACCAAGAGCATGACCACAGGGCTAAATGAAAGATTTGACTGGGTGACATAACTTCATGTACAGATACCTTAGTGAAACGTGATCAGAACACAACGAGAGATACGGGTGGTTGGTCCACTTACACCTTGGCCGGCTAAGAACCGATCAGGCAGAGAATTATATGGGTGCTGTTTTAAAAAACAACAGATGAGGGGGGGCGTGGCTTGGAGCGCCATCGATGTGGCTGCTCCCCTGAGGCCCGCCGTGCGAAGCCCGCCGCTTCTGGGCCCCTGATGCGGCTTCGCGCCCGTATACCGGAGCCCAGCTGATCCCAAGGACGTCGGGGGACCTGGGGCCCATCCGGGCTGAAGCGGGGACCATGACGATCGAAGGAGACGAAGTTAGCCGCTCCGGTTCCCCGTGCCGGCCCCAGCGACGATCTCCCAAGATGGCGGCCGTGCTCGTCTCTCGGCCCTGGAGGGCGGTGAGAGCTTTCTGAGGCCGCATTCGGACGCAGCTCAGTTTCTCGAGCACCCGGGTCGCGGCGGAGCAACATCAGCCCCCCGGATCTCTCCTCCGGTGCTCTCCCTGGGGCGACCCTTGCCTCCCACACTACCAGCCCGAGCCTGCACTGCCCGACGAGGGACGGCACGGACGGTGCCCTTCAGGTAGGAGCTGCTGGGGGTGAGGATCCGGGTGGAGGGCTGGCCCCCCGCCCCGCCGAGGCCACACAGGGAAAACCCTCCACAGCGCCTGAGGTGGGGGCCGCGCCATCACCGCCCCCCCCCTCCCCCGCCCTCCAGCGGGCTCCTACCTCTCACTACCCAAGACCCAGAGATCCGGTCTCCATACGCCACACTCCTGGGGCGCCCCGGCCCACACCATCATCTGGAGCCCCCGCTCAGACCCAGGACTTGGAGGTCCCCTCCCACTATCACCCCCACCAGGTGATCCAAGCCTGGGTCCTCGGAGGAGGAGCGGTCCTAGCCGGGCCACATCGAGAGACCCACAGCTGCAAGCCCCGAGAAGGGCCTGACCAACGCCGCCCACCTGGAGCCTCGACCTGGCCACACTCTCATCCCGGGCTGCCCCTGACGGGTAGGCCCCTTCGGCCTCGGAGGTGACCTGACTGCCCACTTCCTGGGGCGACCCGCTCTGCTCTCTCTGGCCTAGTCCCAAGGGGGCGCACGTTATTCAATCCCCCCACCGGAACTTACGCCCCACATACTTGCCCACCATCAAGATTTGGAGAGTTCACCCCCTCACTCGAAGCCACTATACACCGGCCAAGCTTGGAACCAGCTTTCCCTCTTCTCAATCAAGAGCCTCGACGCTCATCTACAGGGTGGGCCGTATAAACCATCTCCCCACCCACGATTCACCAACATGTCGAGACAGTCGAAAGCTATTAAAAATGTGGACATTGCCACCATGCTCACCGCTCCTGATAATGGAAAGAAACCGAACTCAGTTACTCCCACCCCAGGGCTCTCCCAGGAGGGGGGTGACTCCCCAGTCACCAGAGGTGATCTACTGGCGTTTATGGCAGACATCAAAGCCGAGTTTCGGTCCTGCATGTCGGAACTCACCTCCAAACTGGAACAAACAGACCATAGGGTGACCGAAGTGGAGCAGAGACTGAGTGAGATCGAGGATCGCTCCCAAGACCAAACAGCCGCCATGGGAGATATCCAGCAAACAGTAAGAGCCCTCCAGGACAAGTGCGAAATCCTCGAATACAAACAAGAGGACCTGGAAAACAGAGCTCGTCGGAATAACCTCCGTATCAGGGGAGTTCCGTCCTCAGTCCCCGACCAAAATCTTGCAGGATACATAGGAGACCTCTTTCAAATTCTCCTCCCGCATCTAGATAAATCCCAACTGCTTCTGGATCGGACTCACAGACTCCGTCCGCGACGAGGAGTAGACTCCGACCAGCCCCCAGATGTCATAACGAGAGTACACTATTTCTCCACTAAAGAAGCTATTTCCGCCATCAGTCGGTCCGGAGATGAACTCTCCTTTCAAGGTCACCCTCTCCAAATCTATCAGGATCTCTCCCTCTCAACCCTACAGAAAAGAAGGGCTCTTCGACCTTTAACCCTCTTCCTCCAAGAGCGTAAAGTCAAATACAGATGGCTTTTTCCCACGGCCCTGCAATTTTCGTATAATGGCTCCCTCCGGAGAATATCCCACTTAGAAGATGCCGCTAAAATCATGCAGATATCCCCCCCCCCCTGAAGGAACCACCTCCCCAGACTTGGAAGCCTCGGGAAGCCCTACGTCAGCCCTCCCTCCCCAACCCAGACGTCCTCCATGGTCCAAGGCCTCCCGAAACAGGAGAAGATAACCCGAGTCCGAGCGGCCCTGGATGCCCCCCGCACCTCCGGCGTCCCGGACGCCCAACGTCCTTTCAGCTAAATTCAGAAATAGTAACTCCGGCCCAACACAATCCCACGCTCGCCCAGCGCGGCGGGCTTCCTCCACGGTCTATGCCCCCCCTCCAGGATCCGCTCCATCTTAGAGCCCCTGGATGCAAACGTTATTTTGCCGGACACAATTGGCCCTGTTGGCCTGGGGTGGGGTTACACCCACAATGTTTCCCACCCCGCTAGTTAAAAAGTTGGCCTCCCGTTGGGGGCCTCGGTTAAAACTGCAAGTGCGGTACAGTTCACCTCTCCACCCTCTTCACGATGGCAGCTAATGAACAACCTGGAGTCCCCCCTCCATCCCCTACGCAAGGAACCCCTGGCTCCCCGATCCCGGAACACCAGACGCTGAGATGCCTTTCCTGGAACGTTAACGGTCTCAACTCCCCCCCCAAGCGCAAATCGATTCTCCAGAAGCTACAAGATGAGGAGGCCGATGTGGTGTTCCTCCAAGAGACTCATCTCCTCCCGGCAGACTTTGGCCGGCTTCGATCCAGCATATATCCACACCAGTTCTTCGCCTCGGGGAACTCCAAAAAGGGGGGCACATCGATTATGTTCCGGAAAGACCTGCGCCCCCAGATCTTGGACTCCATGATGTGCCCGGAGGGCCGCTTCGTGGCCATCAAGTGCCTCCTGTTGGGGGACCTCTACACCTTGGTATCGGCATACGCACCCAACTCGGGACAGGCAACCTTCTATGACTCCTTGGGCTCCTCCCTCTCAAGCTTTGTGGAAGGCCAGACAATAATCGGTGGGGACTTCAATGGGGTCCCAGACCCCACTAAGGACAAATCTAACCCCCCTGCCCTTGGCGAGTTCGGTCAGGCCCTCAGTCTGCTGCGGCTCTTCAGAACCTTGGAGGTGGTGGATACATGGCGGGTGCTTCACCCCACCGAGAAAGACTACTCCTTCTTTTCGGGCGTACACCGAACTTTCTCCAGAATCGACCTCCTTCTGGCTTCCCCTCAAACTCTCGCCCTCGCTAATGAGATGTCGATAGGCCAACGAATTCTATCGGACCATGCCCCAATAATAATGGAACTGAGCATTCAGAACACCCACGCCAAGGCAACACGCAGATGGGCGCTCTACGACCCGATCCTCAATGATATGTCAGTCAGAGACAACATAACCACCACCATCAAGAACTTCTTTGAGGAGAACCTAGCCGCGGACACCTCCCTGGCCAATAACTGGGATGCAATGAAAGCTGTAATTCGGGGAACCTTGATAGCCCAAGGCGTGGCATACCATCGAAACCGGAAACAAATCCGTCTATCCCTGGAGGAGGACCTGCGAGCAGCTGAGGAAGCCCAGAAGAAGAGTGGCTGGTCCCCCAGAACACAGAGAGCGCTCCGCTCGGCCAGGAAGAAACTAGAGGCCCACTATGCAGAACACACTGCGCAACTCCTGGCGAAGACCAGACAATTCTACTATGCCAAAAGCAACAAGGCCAACAAGCTGCTGGTGGCCAAGCTAGCTAAAACAAGACGGACCAACACTATTATAGGGCTCAAGGACCCACAGGGGGTGATACACCACTCTGAACAGACGAAACTACAACTAGCCTCAGACCACCTAATCCAGGTCATGACAGCGCCTACCCGGGATCGGTCAAAGCAGGAGGCATACCTACGGAACGCAGCCTTGACGCGTCTCCCAGACTCCACACGGGAGCAGTTGGAAGCCCCAATAACAGCTGAAGAAGTTGACGAAGCCATCAAGGCCCTCAAATCACGAGCCCCGGGCCCAGACGGATTCCCCCCGAGGTTCTATAAGATTTTTAAGCTCCAGCTCATCCCTCACATAGTGGCCCTGTTCAATTCTTTCAAGGTCTCGGGATCCGTGACCGCCACAATGCAGGAGTCGGTGACGGTTCTCCTTCCTAAGCCGGGGAGAGACCCGAGAGATCCGGCGTCATACAGACCCATCGCCCTACTGAATATCGACGCCAACCTGTACTCGAAGATCTTAGCTAACCGCCTGGCACTTATCCTCCCGGATATAATCCACCCCGACCAAACAGGCTTCATTCTTCACCGAGCGGCAGGGGACAACATCCGGAGGACTCTGAACCTAGTGAACATCGCCCACCGCAACTCCCAAGGCCTTGCCCTAATGGCCCTGGACGCAACCAAAGCCTTCGACAGAGTCGATTGGTCCTATCTGGAATGCACTCTGGAAGCATTTGGGTTCGGCCCCACAGCCCGAGCCATGATCCTGGCGAACTATAAGCACCCTCGAACCATCCTCAGGATCAATGGCATCCACTCAGCCCCGATACCTCTGTCTTGTGGGATGAGACAGGGCTGCCCGCTGTCTCCCCTACTCTTCGCCCTCACAATGGAACCCTTCGCCCAGAAGATCAGGCGCAATGAGTCCATTAAGGGTCTTCAGGTGGGCTCTTCCCACCACAAGATCGCTCTCTACGCGGACGATGTTCTATTGACACTCACTGAAGCCAACACCTCAGCGAAACACGCTCTGGCCGAAATAAAGGAATTGGGGGAGGTCACCGGCTTCACTGTCAACTTCCCCAAATCAGTGGCTTTAGGAGTCGGCCTCCGCCCAGAGGACAAGGAGGCGTTAACGGCTCTGTGCCCGATCGAATGGCGGGACCACTCGATCCCCTACCTAGGAGTTCTCATCCCAGCGAACCCAAAGGAGACCTATCAGGCGAACTTTCCCAAACTGATCAAGGAGCTGGAGGGGGACTTGAAACGCTGGACCACGCAGGAGATCTCATTAATGGGCCGGATCACGGCCGTCAAGATGAACCTGCTTCCTAGGTTCCTCTATGCCTGCTCATCTCTATCGGTGCCCTTCCCAGCCCAGGCCCTCCACGACTTACAGAGGAAGATATCCAAATTCATATGGAAAGGCAAGAAGGCCAGGATCCCCCACAAAACCCTGATTGGCAACGCCAGGCTAGGAGGCCTAGGGGTCCCGGACCTGCAGGCCTATAGGACAGCGGCGCAACTGTCACATCTACACGCCTGGCAGACGAGCACAGCCCGCCCCAGATGGGTGGAACTGGAGCAGGCCCAGCTTCCGCTTCCCCTCCGGTTCCTCCCTCACATCCAACCCTCCCTCAGGGCACGCTGGAAGGGCATCCTACTAACAACGAAGCAGACCCTAAGCTCCTGGGATTGGGCTCTAAAGCAGAAGGGAATCCCGAGGGGCCGAGGCCCCCTTTCACCGATCTTTCACAACCCCGACTTCTCCCCGGGATCTCTCCCTTGCAACTTCCAGAATTGGATAGACGGAGGCCTGGAAACCCTGGGGCAGATGTACTCCGAAAACAGACCCCGGACCTTCGAGCGGTGCAAGGAGACTTTTCGGCTTCAAGAAAGGGACAGATTCACATACTGCCAGCTCCGCCACTGGTGTTCGCACCCTCAGACCCTCCAGGCGGCAACTCGCCCCCCGACTCCAGTGGAGCTAACTCTTGCGGACCTGCCGGCTAGAGGAAGAATCTCAGCTATATATAGCTTTTCCTGGGGGACTTCTTGGCGACAAAAACTCGATCCATGGCTCAGTGGGAGGCGGACCTAGGCCATCCGATCGATGACCAAGCTTGGGTAGACATATGGTCCCGCACCCACTCTTCCTCCACCTGTGTCACCAACAAGGAATGTGCATATAAACTCACCCTACGCTGGTACTACCCCCCTCTCAGACTCCACCACATGAATCCACAAGTGGACCCCACCTGCTGGAGAGGCTGCAGTCAACCAGGCTCCTACTTCCACATGTGGTGGACATGCCCCAAGATCCAGCAATTTCGGGCCAGGTGTCTCTCCACCATCGAACAAATCACCGGCTCCGCCCTCCCACTGGACCCTGAGACAATTCTGCTGGGGATCCCGGTCCCTGGAATCTACCCCCGCTCCGGCAACAGGGCTAAGCTCCTCACACAGTGCCTCCTGGCGGGCAAGACGGTTCTGGCCCGCTTCTGGAAGTCGTGGGACGGCCCCTGCCTGGCCCACTGGTGGGGAAAATTGTGGGACATCTTAATAGCGGAAAAGGTTACCGCTGCGAGAGCGGGGTCTCTGCACCGCTTCCAGAATGTGTGGGCCCCAGTGCTGGACTATGATCAGCGATATCCCGCAATGACGTTCAAGCCAATCAACGCCCGTTGGGCCCTGAGAGACAAGGAGAATACGCATCAAGCGGGGGAGCTAAACTGAATCTCTGGCCCGGGAAAACCGGAATGAGGGGGGGGAAAGGAACTCAAAACTAGAACCTTTTCTTTGCAATATTATACTGCCACCCGATACTGTTTGTAACCTTTACTGCCTTGCTATAAATAAACATATTTTAAAAAAAAAAACAACAGATGAAAGGTGAATCCTGCACCCTCTTACCGTGTTGGAGGGGATATGAACCATGCTTTATCACGCTGTTTGGGCCAAGGTGACATTCCCAATAGGTGGTGGGTCGGGAGCTGGTGATCTGTGCTACGATGCATTGACACAACATGGCTACAGCCATGACGTAAACCCACAATGAGTACGTTCTCGCTGCTGCACGCCGTGGACCACATTCGGCACACGCTGATTGGCTGCTTGTCAATCACCTGATACGGTGTCTGGTTAAAGGTGCGATTACAAAAGGTTCGAATGCAATAGGTTCGGGTACATAGGACAGAAAACAAAAGGTTAGATTTTTAAATTATATATTTATTTTTGGGTTTGCGTATAGGTAAAAAAAGTGGTTTTTACCGCAAAAACAGGGGTTGAGGGAGGACCACCCAAAAAAAAAATAGTACAAAAATAAATAAATAATGAGTGAACCTTTTGTATTTCGAAACTTTTCATTTGCACGTTTACCCTATAACCACCTGATACGTCTTAAACGCTGCTATCGTGCAGCATGAATGTACGCGCTCATGGACCTATGAGACAGACTCTATAGGAAACGGCACTCAGAATTGAATAATTCGGCACCGCGATTTGGCCTTAGCCAGACAATAGAGTTAAGCAGCCGAGAGATTGCTAGACATTCGGTAACACGGGAGATTAAGGTTCACTATACGTTACTTTGGATACCTCTCCCTAATGCATGAGGAGCACACAACTCACTGCGTGATGAGTAGTCTTACAGATGTTTTTTGTTTAAAACTAGTTCACTTAATTACACAATCACTGGGAGATTTCTCGGGAACTTGCGCACTCTCTCACGGGCACGAGAATGGTGGTTGCACTATACTTAAGCAACCTTTAAGACACTCTTGTACTGAAACGTGTTGTCCCGATAGTCATTGGATAATTTCACATGGGACTGAGTCGGGAACCGGATTCGTGTATATACACTTTGAGCACTCTAACCTCACGGTAGTCGGGATAAACAAACACTGACCATACAATGAAGTGTGCACATGACGCCGAGTAACGACATTTTTTACACCTTCTCTGTTAGATTCTGTGAAGCCACGAGCTTTGACCGGGCGGGTGCAGCATTGACATCCGGTGCACTAGAGTCGTGCAATACATCCCATTGAGACGCTAGAGCGGACGACACGCCGTATGACTCTAAAATTCTAATTTCTGTTAAGGAGACAGTAATCTGTATTACTCGGTAAGATAACGAACAATGTGATGTTTAGACACACCGATTGTTTCACTATCTCCCGACATATGTTCAACTAACTGAGCCGCCTCTAGAGCTGGGATATAACAAGCATCTAAAACCCTACAAACGTGTTTTGACACTGTGCAACACGATTCATGAATAACCAACTTTGTGTGCTGAGAGTCCGCTACCTATCATGAAACAAACACGGAGCTCTCGACCTCATTGTAAGTGTTCTTTAATTATAACTCCATCGAACATCACATTACCACGGGTAGGAAGGGGGTGTTGATTTATGGACCTCATATACTATTTAAGAGTCAGGCACAGCTGACACTTTGTCTCAACATTGCTGATCGAGTGAGTAATAGATACTCAGGTCCTACCAGAAAGATACCCTTTCAGTATTGTTGTTCTTTTATCAAATCCATTTTAAAACTCATTTGTGGTCACTTGGATTAAAAAACTGAGAGTATAATGTAGTGTGGTCGAGCAACGATCCCATAACTCTTTTTCCCTCTCTCTCTTTTCCTTTGCCTACCGTCTGCCATCCACTAACTTTCGAATGCCTATGGGTCTAGGGCACTCTAGCCATTGACTGCCCGTTGAAACCATTGGTTGCTGAGCTAACTTTAAGCTGTAGTTTACCCGGAATGAGATTTGTTCAGTTACCGGAGTGTCAGTACATTTGCACGACAGATAGTTGTTAATGGAAATTAATATTCTGTTCTCTGTATCGCTCTCTTGCAGGGGAGGCTACTCTCTGAAGTCCTCCATCTAAAATCCTTTGAAATAATACATTGGAATATTTAAGTGTTCAACTCGAGAATTTGTGCTCTGAGTAAATCCATTCAACACAAGAAGATTGAGTCACTGTTACTTTGCATTGATTCCAACCTTAATTTCGCCCCTGATGAATTTCCATGGATGAACCCTTTTTAGGAAAGAAACATGTTGGGCCTGTTTTTACCATTGTTAAAATGTATTATGTGTGTACGAATGAATATTAGTTCATGAATGCATGTGTGTGGGACGATTGCAGATGAATGGGAAAATAATCAATTGGAGTATGATTATATACCATTACATTGCATAAACCACCTAACCATTCCAACCCCCAAAACATTTTTGGGGATTTATTTGTGGAATTATCTTGCTTTGTCTTTTGTACAGTGATGTTCTTTTTAATTCTTTATCTACTATCTTGTTTAGCCCTATGAGAGGGCATTTACATTGTTTTTGCATCGAATTCACGTAATGCACCTGTGTTTGAATATTAAATAAAATATGCAAATGTTTTAGATCCAACTATTATGTCGCTCTCCATCTCTGATGTATTTGATATAATTTGAGGACACAGATTAGTCTTTCCCTGCTGATTAAGATAGTGGTTACGTTTGGAGTCACAAGCCTTTTTGTTGTGTGATAAGGGTTCAACCCTTAATTGAGGGTTTGCTTGTGACCCAGTCCTCTCCCTCAACCTCCTGGTGTTTCTTTGTGGTGCAGCAGGGTGGCACAAGGGTGGTTCCAGTGAGCACAGCTGGCCCCATTTCCCCATAGCACACCGGACCAGCGGAGGCAGTGCTATATCGAGAAGAGGGGAGGTTGCTTTGTGCGAGGGACAACATGTACCAAGATAGGAGGATGGAGTCCCATGTCGAAGAAGATAGAGATGACGAGGTCTCCTCATCCACGACGCACAGGAGAAGAGAAGAAGGTGGAAGTATACAAGCTCCGATAGGTGACCACCACATCAGTGCCCACCAATTCCACAGCTGCCCAGTGCTGGATTTCAAAATATCAAGGCTCCCAGCTTCCTTGCGATCGAAATGGCATGAGATGTTTTTTGTGGCTGCCGGGGTTGAAGAAAACTACCAGAAATAATTCAGGCTGCTGATCTACACGGGCAGTGATTTCAAGACTCTCTTACTGGGCACAGGATCGTACTGTTGGAAATACACACTGGGCACAGGATCGTACTGCTGGAAATACACTTAACAACTACTATGCTTTGTGTCGCACCAGATGCAAAGGTCACGCTCCTTAGTTGCACTGGGGCGCAGATGCTGGGCCTAGTGAAGTCTGCCTACAATGTATACAAGACTAATGTCAAAAGGCTATGCACAGAATATGATGACCTATTCCAAGGAATCAGTTGCCTGAAAGATCAGAAGATACGGTTGCATGTGGATCAGGCTACTGTGGATGGAGGTGACAGATATCATTGACAGAGTGAGCCAATCTACTCCGTGGGTCTCAACGATTGTTGTAGGACCAAAGCCAAAACAGCCAGGTCAAGTATGCATAGGTGTGGACATGAGGCTCCTGAATCAAGCCATTAAAAGAGAGAGGCTACGACACCCATGCTGGATGATATTTTGGCAGATCTGGAGGGGGCGGCAGTAGTCTCAACCATCAACCTATGCATCCAATACCACTAGGTTCTGCTCCGATTAGTACATTCTCTAATATTATAACATGCAGAGGATGGTAGGATGAGCTACTTCGTTACCACAGATCCACATGGTGTTGCAGCGGCTACACAACGGTTCTTTAGTGCATTGTACAAGGAGACATTTTCAGGGTTGAACTTGACCACAGCTACTCATGTCCAGGGTAAAATGATTTTTCACGTAATTTGATGCAATGACTTTCCTTGAGTCTAGTCGGTTCCTTAGGTTAATCTTGAAATGGTTTGCACATTCAGGAAAACTAATGGGATTCATATTTTGCTTGTCAGTATATTTCCCCACTCTCTCTTCTCTGTATTCTGGCCAGTTATTATTTCTGTGTCTTGTCTTCTGTCGTTCTTATATCACACTCATTCACTTCACACACAGGGTTAATCTTCCCTTCGTTCCAGGATGAGGTTGTACCTTTTTGTAAGTTGTTTATCCCAAAGGCTTCCTGGCCTTTCTCACTTCCCTTGAAGTGTGTTTCAAACTCTCTTACAGTTCTCTTTCTCTCCCTTTTAGTATTAGTTATTCTCTCTCTGTCATTTAGGGAGTTCAAACTTTGCAGCAACTCTTTTTCTCCTTCAGCTCTATTTGTTTCCCCTTCAGGGTGAGTTATGCTTTTCTTTCTTTCACCCAGGCAGTTCAAGTTTGTCAGATTTACCTACTCACATTTCTCGCTTCTACTGGGACGAGTTTCCGTGTTCTTATAATGAGTCATGCCACGGTTCCCGTTCCTCCCTGGTTCCCCATTACCTTCTCGTTCAGGCGGTAATGTCTCAGGGTTGTGTATGGATGGGGTCTCTCCAGGCATTCTCTCTTGTTCTATTTATACTTCTATAGCGCCAATAAGCAAGCCCTCAGGCATCATGGTGCTGATCAAGAAGTAGTAAATCAAGAAATCACTATCCATCATCTCTAAGCCAAAAGCAGATCAAGCAAACAGATATGTCTTCAGTGATTTCTTAAACCACCCTAATGACTCACACTGTCGCAGATCTGGAGGCAGGGCATTCCATAATTTAGGGATTATATCATGGAAGGCCCCTTGACTAGCTGCAGCTAATTTGACTCTTGGAACTTAAGTCATTGGGCCTCATTACACGGAAGGCGGTAAGGGTTAACGGTCACAGGTAAGGGTACCAGTGACCATTAACCCTTACCGCCTTACTACGAGGTCCCTTTGCGGGACCCGACCTTAACGGCTGGTGTAGACCAGCCGTTAAAGTTGGGACCCGCAAAGGGACCGTGGTGCTAATTACTGTACCGCAATTTGCGGTACCGTAATTAGCTCCTTCCCCATTCCCATTATGCCCTATGGGGCAAAAATGGGAATGTGGAAGGGCCATGCAGAAAGGGGAATTACCTCCCGCCAACCTTGGAATGGGGTGGTAATTCTCCTTTCCTCCATGGTGGTACCGGTATGGTACCGGCGGCAACCATGGGGCTAATAGCACCATGGTTTACTGCCTAACGTGTAATGAGGCCCATTGGCTCTCAGCACTCTCAGCTCACTTAGGTAGACATACTTTTCTACCAGAAACTCCAGCCCTGTCTCAAAAAGGCATTTGAATGCCAATGTTAGCGACCGAAAGACTACTCTTGCCTCTACTGGTAGCCAGTGTAGGACTTTAATGGCTTGAGTTAAATTATCTCTCCGCTGCAGTCCAGTCACTGCTCATACTGCATTATTTTGAATCACTTGGAGTTTATTCAGTTCCACTTTACCCGTTGCCAACAATAATGAACCACAATAGTCGAGTTTAGCGCCCACTATCGCTCTTGCAATACTTGCACAACTGGCACAGCTCTTTTCATAACAGCCTGATATAATAGACTGAGGTGGAACTAACATGATTAACCTAAGCTCTCATGGTTTGATCGAAATACACACCAAGTGTTTTACTTTATGCATTATGGGTATAGCACAGCCTGCAATATTAAAATTATCATAATCTTTACTATATTTTTTCAGTCTGGCGTCGGTCCCTGTAATCATCAGTTCCGCTTTTGGAGTTGTTGAGAGCCATGACATTTCTCAATATCCAAGATGGAAAAATTGCATAAACTCCATTGACAACTTCAGTGCCTTTTTTTATAGTCCCCATCAAAGGGATAAGACACTGGGTGTCGTCCGCATAATTTGTATGAATTATTGCCCTGTGTCCAGAAGCTCAAAAAGTGGTATTGTATAAATATTATAAAGAGAAGGGGACAAGCGCGAGCCCCGACGCACTCCATATGGGACCTCTATAGCATCTGCTTGAGCATTGCTACTGTATACTGTCAGTGTTCGGTTAACCAAAAAAAACTTTACCCATGCTGCTGCAGGCTCTGAAAAATGTGCGGAGTGTAAAAGCCTTTGGAACAGAATATTATGGTCCACAAGATAAAATGCGGCAGTTAAGTCAAGTAGTATCAGCATTGCCATTTTTCCTTTATCCATGAGATCCAAGACGTTGTCAGATTGACGGTTACTGAAGATTTTGTGTGTAGTCAGGAATTCCTGAATCTGCAAATATTCTGTTTGATCCAAGATCTTGAGTAAGAACGGCACTTTGGTAGTTGGTCGATGATTGGCCATATTTGTGGGGTCCGATATAGGGATTTTTTTTAGTAATACCTTTTGTGATGGCAGCGATGAGGGCTGGCATGCATAACTTAACCAGGGAAGTCATTTGGGTGTCGCCAAGGGTCGCAACCGCGACCCCTGGGGCCCTCAGTTGCACCCCATGAGGACTCCCCTGCTCCGCCAATCTTTAAAAAAGAATTCTTTGAGAAAAATAAAAAACAGGAGCTCCTGGTGTAGTGCCCCTCCCCCCCAACCACCACCATCAGGATGAAGTCTGGAGGCACTCAGTAGGGGTTGGCGCTGACCGTGACAAATCCTTCTCCCTCGGCTTCCTTGCAGCTCACATACAAGAATGAGGAAGCTCTTGCACCTTCCTTGTTCCTGTTTATGAGAAGCACAGAAGAGCCTAGGGGGCCTAGAAGGACGGACCGAAGCTGCAAGAAAAAGGTAACAAGGCTTTTGTATCTGTATTTTGCATGTGTGAAGTGCGTGTCAGAAGTATGTATGTGACTGGTGGGTGGGAAATGTGAGAAGTGATGTGATGTGTTTTTTTGAATGTTCTCTGTGGGTTGGCGTGTGCCTGTGTAGAGAATGCAACTAGTGAATGTAAGAGTACGTGTGAGTGACTGGTGGGTAAATGAGAAGTGATGTGATGTGTTATTTTGAATGTTCTGGGTGGGTGGGTGTGTGCCTGTGCACATAGAATGTAATGAGTGGATGCAAGAGAAAGTGTGAGTGACTAGTTGGTGAATGAGAAGTGAGGTGATGTGATTTTGAATGTTCTGGGTAGGTGGGTGTGCGCGTTCCTGTGAAGAGAATGCAATGAGTGGATGTAAGAGAAGGTGTGAGTGACTGGTGGGTAAATGAGAAGTGATGTGATGTGTGTTTTTGAATGTTCTGGGTGGGTGTATTTGTGCCTGTATAGAGAATCCAATGAGTGGATGGGTGTGTGCCTGTGTAGAGAATGCAATGAGTGGATGTAAGAGAAGGTGTGAGTGAGTGACTGGTGGGTAAATAAGTATAAATATGATGGTGTGGATTTGAATGTTCTGGGTGGGTGGGTGTGTCTGTGTAGAGAATACAATGAGTGCATGTAAGAGAAGGTGTAAGTGAGTGACTGTTGGCTGAATGAGTAAACATGTGGTAGTGTGTGTTTCAATGCTCTGGGTGGGGTTTGGTGTGTGCCTGTGTGTTGAATTCAGTGTGAGTGAATGCGAGAGGGGATGTATGGGTGAGTGACCGGTGGGTGAAAGGGAATGCATGTGTGAGTAAGGCCTTGAGAGACTGGGGATCACTGGAGCATTTTTGTCACATCCTTTATTGACTTTGCATGTTTTACTGGTATTTAATGGGTAAAGCCAAGTTCATGTGTGTCATTCCATGGCTAGACTGGCCTTTTTGTGCAGTCTGTCTAGCCACTGCTTACTGTGGCATAACATTACTCAGCATCTTTAAAAAAGGAAGCTTGATAAGTACTGTTACCTCGCTAGACTGATGTTTTGGTGTAGCAGCCTGTATATTATTTACTGTACCATGCCATTTTATTAACTGAGCATCTATGATGAATAAAGCAAGATAAGTGTTCTTATGGGTCTAGACTAGATTATATTTTTCATGTCACTTTTAATGGGCAAACCAACGGGAGTATGTTCTTATATAGGAGTACTGGTTTATATTGACAGAGCCAGTTTTGTGCCTTATGCTAGTAATGATACTATAAAAGAAACATCTTAAAGCGAACATGAGTATGGTCTTATATGGGAATACTAGCATATGTTGGTGGTCCAGCATGGAAATGTATAAGCACAGCCAGCATACAAATGTTTTTTGTACTGGCATATCTTGCAGGCACCGGCATGATAATGCATTGGGAAATTTCCTGTGCACTTTTTGGGACTTGCATCTATTGTACCTTTTTTCATGAGTTACCCTACACCCCACAAAACCGATGGCTGGCCTTCAACCCAAATTGTTGGCCGTTTACCCAAACTTTCTTAGATAGTGTGCTGTGTAATACATCATTTTAACCCATTATTCAAAACATGTACTCTGGGGAGGGAGAAGAATCCCTCCCATCCCCCCCCCCCACCTCCCGAATGTCACGCTCACCTGATTCCCACGGGGGCGCAGGTCTGGCTTCGAGTGCTGATGCTTCTTCAATGGTGAAGCGCAGGACTCTGAAGATGGACAGGAAGGGCCCCTCTACTCTGGCTTTTCTGGCTCGCAGGATTATTCCCCTGTGCGTGAAAAGGGAGTATTACCTACTGACAGAATAATGCTGAAGCCTCCCACTCCCTTCCAACCCTCCACGATACCCTTCCACGATTCCCCGTGAAGTCTCACCTTAGGGTCTGGAAGGATGAGTTCTCCATACTGCTTCTGATGCAGGGGCGCGTTGAAACCCAGTTACTTCACTGGATTGAGGTTTGATGGGAGTTCAAAATAAGCTTGACTATTCAGGTGAGTCGGTGTAAGAGTTCTGTTGCAAGTTCAAAAGTTCAAGCTTGATAATAATGTTCATTGTCCTATTGCAGCAAGCGCTAATGCTTATGTCTTTTTCCCCTTAGGGGCCGGGGTTCGGAATGCCGGAGATATGGCGCCGACCCGAAGTGAAACGTGCAGTTCCAGTAAACGACAGGTAAGTTCTGGATGAGCATTCAGGTAATGTCTTTGCATTCGCTAATCCAAAGTCTTTGTCTTTTTTCCCCATAGGGGCCGGGGTCCGGAATGCCAGGAAGCGGCAGGACCCAAAATGAAATGGGAATGACCCAACAGGTAAGTCTTAGAAAGAAACTGAGCCTTTCCTATTCCCTTCCTTCTCTCACCTTGTTTTCTTGTCTTTTTCTCTCTAGGCTCTGAGAAGTGGGTGCGGATCCGGATGATCGCTGCTGAAGATGGAGGCACCCAGGAAAGGTGACTGAAATGCAGCGCTGCAGCAATCGAAGCAAAATGCTTTTAAAATGATGTCTTCCCTTTCAGGATCGTCGGTGTGATGTCTCCGTGATGCAGCTTTAGCTGGTAAGGTCTTCTTTCTCTCCAATTCTCTCTTATCTCCCTTTGCAGGCGACCCAGGATACTGACAGGCGTGGCTGAAGTCCAGATGCAGGAGCTGACACGGTGAGCGTCCAGCTGCAAGGAGCAGAACAACGCGAAGCGTGAGTTGCTGATCGGGCGTGGTTTAAATAGCTTTGGAAGAAGTTCCAGGTATGTGTCCTTCCACCGATCAGGTATGTATCCTTCCCCGACCACACCCAGGTGGAAAGTAGTCCCACAGGTAAAGTAGTTCCATTCAGGCCTCAAGAGGGCCTGGATGAAGCAGCATGGTCTGCATCAGGTAAGTGCACATTAAAACACTTGAACACATGTCTAGCTTTATGAGCCTGGCGCCTAAGACGCCAGGACACGGGTCTAACATGAGCCTGGCGCCTAAGGCGCCAGGACTGTGTCCAAAGGGCCCCAGCTTGGGCCCGCTGGCACTTCCCTGGGGGGAATGATGCCTGCCTCTGGGGTTGCTGGGTCAGACCTGGCTCCTTGGAGGTAGGCATCATGACAGTACCCCCCCTCAAGGCCCCTCCCAAGGTTGTTCCCTCCGGGGGTTTTGGCTTGTTCGGAAATCTCCGGTGGAACCTTTATTAATCGAGGTGCGTGAACATGGTTACTAGGCTCCCACGATCCCTCCTGAGGTCCATACCCCTTCCAGTCAACAAGATAGAAGAGTTTTGACTTTAACACCTTGGAGTCTAAAATGTCTTTAACTTCGAATTCTAATTCCCCTTCAATTTGAACTGGGTCTGGAGGCTTGGACAGTCGGGTCCCTGGTTGTACTGGCTTCAAAAGTGATGCATGAAAAACTGGATGAATACGCATGTTAGACAGTAAATCCAGTTTAAAGGCCACGGGATTGATTATAGCCTTGATGGGATAAGGTCCTATGAATATGGGATTGAAGGTTCGCGGGCCCTTTAGGGGTAAATGTTTCGTTGCTAGCCATACCTGGTCTCCTACTTGGTAAGGAGGAGTTTTACTTCGGTGCAAATCAGCGTTTTCTTTATACTTTTTCTTGGCTTGCTGTAAATGAGTTGCAGCTTCTTTGAAGGGTCGGGTTATTGTGGAATGCAGATGATTTACTGCGGGCATTTCCAGGGTCAGAGGTGGATCTAGGTCAGAGGTCCGAGGATGGTGACCATACAAAGTATAAAAAGAAGTTTGTCCGGTTCCAGAATGCACTGAATTGTTGTATGCATATTCTGCGATCCAAAGGATGTCTTTCCACTTTAACTCGGATTGGTGTAACATGCACCGAAGATATTGCTCGAGAGTCTGATTGGTTCTCTCGGTTTGTCCGTCGGTCTGGGGGTGGTGGCTGGTGGATAACCGCACATCTATTTGTGCTAGTTGGCAACACTTCTTCCAAAAATGGGAGATAAATTGACTTCCACGATCCGAGACTAATATGGAAGGGAAACCATGTATGCGAACTATATTCTCCAGAAATTCCTTGGCCAAGGTGGAAGCTGAAGGCAAGCCTTTTAAAGGGATAAAGTGGGCCATTTTGGAGAATAGATCCACAATTACAAGGATAGTGTTGTAACCAGCACAAGGAGGCAGGTCAGTTATAAAGTCCATTGACAAGGTGTGCCATGGTGCTGGTGGAATATCCAAGGGTTGAAGTAGGCCGGCTGGCCTTTTCTTTTGACCCTTGTTTTGGGCGCAAATTCCGCAAGACAATACAAAAGACTTTATGTCTTTTCTCCAAGAAGGCCACCAGAAGTTGCGTTTGATTTTTTCCTCCGTTTTAGCGATACCAGGGTGTCCTTCCATTAATGATTCATGATGATGGGCAATAACAAGTTCTTGCAATTCTTTGCTTGGTAGAAACAACCGCTCCTGGAAGTAGGGTAAATCATCCTTAACAGTGTAATGAGGACCCTTTTGACTCCATTCCAGTAAGGCTGAAGAGTCAAGAAGTTGTTTTACTTGCGTTTGGATGTCCTCAATTGTTTGCAATGAAGTTAGGCCTAAGATTCTTTGTTCAGGTATGATTGGCACAGGTTCTAAACTCGAATTGGGTTCTTCCATGCCAATCCGAGATAAGGCGTCCGCTTTACCCTTCTTGCAGCCAGGGCGATAGGTAATTACAAAATCAAATTCCGCAAAGAATAGAGCCCATCGGAGTTGCCGTGAAGATTGAGCTTTGGCCGTCTTTAAATACTGTAAATTTCTGTGGTCCGTAATTACGGTGTTGGTGTGTCTTGCCCCGAGAAGGTAGGGACGCCAAGCCTTGAAAGCTGATTTAATAGCCAGTAACTCTTTGTCGGTAATTGCGTAGTTGATTTCAGGAGGAGAAAATTTCCTGGACCAAAAGGCCACAGGGTGTAGTTGGTTAGTTTCTGAGTCTCTTTGCGACAGGACAGCTCCCATGGCCGAACTGGATGCGTCGGTTTCCACAATGTAAGGGAGATCTGGGTGCTGGTGCTTCAATACAGGTGCAGAGGTGAATTTGGTTTTCAGGTCCTGAAAGGCTTGTTCGGCTTCAAGAGTCCATTCAAAGCGTTTGTTTTTCTTTAGGAGAGCTGTGATGGGTTGAACTGTTCGGGAAAATTCCGGGATGAATCTTCGATAGAAATTGGCAAAGCCGAGCATGCTCTGAACTCCCTTCACCGATCTAGGAGATGGCCATTTGAGGATGGCGTCCACCTTTCGCGAGTCCATTCGGACTCCTTGAGGTGTCAGGATGAATCCGAGAAACTCAACTTCTGTGGTATGAAAAACGCACTTCTCGAGCTTTGCAAATAGTCTGTGCTGGCGCAATCTCTCAAGAACTGCCCTAACATGTTTTCTGTGATCGGATTCTGAAGAAGAGTACACCAGGATGTCGTCAATATAAACAATGACACAGACATCGATAAGTTCCCGAAGAACATCATTCATAAAGTACTGAAAGGTGGCAGGTGCATTGCACAAACCGAAGGGCATCACCTGATATTCGAAGAGCCCAAATTTGGTGCGGAATGCAGTCTTCCATTCGTCGCCTTCTTTTATACGCACCAGGTGATAAGCTCCTCGGAGATCTAACTTGGTGTACACACAAGCGTCTTTCACCTGGTCGATAAGCTCAGGGATCAGGGGCAGAGGATAACGATTCTTAATTGTTATTTGATTTAGGGCGCGATAGTCTATACATGTTCTAAGGTCGCCCTCTTTTTTCGGCACGAAGAACAGAGCTGAGGAGACAGGAGACTTGGACGGGCGAATAAAACCATTGGCTAGGTACTGATCTAAATACTGACGCAAATGGAGGTTCTCAGGTTCCGTAAGAGCATAAATCCTACTACAAGGTAGTTGAGCATTGGGTACCAGATCGATTTGGCAATCATAAGACCGATGGGGAGGTAACGTGTTAGCCTGTTCCTTCTGAAAAACGTCTTGGAATTCTTGGTATTCTGACGGTAGCTGTACAGGGGTGGAAGTTGCTGAGGCTAGACCCATAACTGGATTTCTTGGATAACAAGTTGGTTCACAATCAGGAAAACTTATCTTCTTTGCTCGCCAGTCAATTCTGGGATTATGTGTTTCTAACCAAGGAATTCCAAGAATTACTTGAAATTGTGAGGCCTTGATCACATCAAACACAATTGCTTCCCGATGTCCATCCTGACCGACCAGTGTCATTTCAACAGTGGAATGCGTTACAGGCCCTGAGGCTATTTCGGTTCCATCTACTGTAGTAATGACATCTTGGGTTACTTTCGGGCGGAGAGGGAGCTTAATCCTAGAAGCCAATTCACGGTCTATGTAATTTCCAATAGCTCCACTGTCAATGTATGCTTTTATAGCATGCAACTGCTGAGGCTGTTTTGGGTCCACGAGCACCATTGGCATGACAAAATGCGAGGTGAAAGAGTTTGTTTTCAAGCTCGGCAAGCGGACCCCTACGCTTGTCGGGCTAGGTCGTTTCCCGAATCAGGTGTCAATAAATC
Source organism: Ambystoma mexicanum (assembly GCF_040938575.1). Taxonomy (NCBI): domain Eukaryota; kingdom Metazoa; phylum Chordata; class Amphibia; order Caudata; family Ambystomatidae; genus Ambystoma; species Ambystoma mexicanum. Next base: position 301,170,294 of record NC_090935.1, on the reverse strand, counting down.
GTTATCAGTGGCTCCAACCACCTTCTTAGGTGGTTTAACCGGACAATTTCGAAGAAAGTGACCGGAAGTCCCGCAATACAGACAAAGTTGCACTTGCCGCCTTCTCTCTCGTTCCTTCTGCGTTAATGGTCCTTTAACACCGCCGATTTGCATAGGTTCGGATACGTCGGGACTCTTGGAGTTAGCGTGGGTTTTGATCGGTACTCGGGTTTCGTACTTGAACCGATCTGCTTTTCTATTTTGAAGTCTGTGATCAAGTTGAAGCACCAAGTCTATGTAGTCTGCGGAGACCTGGGGTAGATTTACAATCTGAGCTAGAACATCCTTAAGCTCTCCGCGCAGGCCTCGATGAAACAATATGATCCTTTTGTTTTCTGGCCATCCAGTTTCCACAACCAGTCTATTAAAGGTGGCTACGTAGGACAGGAGATCCTGATTACCTTGTCGTATGGATAGCAGTTCGTTATCAAGGGCCTGTCCTTGAGAGTGTCGAGCAAACAATCTTTCCATGCTGGCCTGGAAGCCCTGAAAATCCTGGAGAATGGGATCATCCTGATTTACCAATGGAATAGACCAATCGGCAGCACTGCCACTGAGGTAAGATAGTATGAAGGCTACCTTGGTCTGGTCGTTAGGGAAGGCCCCGGGTCTGCATAGAAAGTGTAAACGACATTGGTTCTTAAAGACGGCATATTTCTTGGGATCCCCCGCAAAACGTTCAGGCGGGGCCAAAGGCATGTGTCCAGGTAGATTGATTTGTACCGGGTTATTCAAACCCATTGATGTGGAAGTACCTCCGGGATTAGGTAAAGGAGTGTGCCCTCCCTGAGCCTGCAGTAACCTTTTGGCCAGGTCATCTGTTCTTTCCTTTGATAGGATCAGTTCTCTTTTGAGAGCGTTAGTCTCCTGGCGGGCTGAGTGCACTTCTGCCCGTAATTCCCCCAAAAGCTGGGCCAGCTGATCTGTCTCGGAAGTCTCCATAGCGCCCGGGTGGGAAATTGTGGGTAGTGTTCGCGTTCTGTCACGCTCACCTGATTCCCACGGGGGCGCAGGTCTGGCTCCGAGTGCTGATGCTTCTTCAATGGTGAAGCGCAGGACTCTGAAGATGGACAGGAAGGGCCCCTCTACTCTGGCTTTTCTGGCTTGCAGGAATATTCCCCTGTGCGTGAAAAGGGAGTATTACCTACTGACGGAATAATGCTCAAGCCTCCCACTCCCTTCCAACCCTCCACGATACCCTTGCACGATTCCCCGTGAAGTCTCACCTTAGGGTCTGGAAGGATGAGTTCTCCATCCTGCTTCTGATGCAGGGGCGCGTTGAAACCCAGTTACTTCACTGGATTGAGGTTTGATGGGAGTTCAAAATAAGCTTGACTATTCAGGTGAGGCACTGTAAGAGTTCTGTTGCAAGTTCAAAAGTTCAAGCTTGATAATAATGTTCATTGTCCTATTGCAGCAAGCGCTAATGCTTATGTCTTTTTCCCCTAAGGGGTCGGGGTTCGGAATGCCGGAGATATGGCGCCGACCCGAAGTGAAACGTGCAGTTCCAGTAAACGACAGGTAAGTTCTGGATGAGCGTTCAGGTAATGTCTTTGCATTCGCTCATCCAAAGTCTTTGGGCCTCATTACACGGACGGCGGTAAGGGTTAACGGTCACCGTTAATGGCAACGGTGACCGTTAACCCTTACCGCCGTACTACGAGGTCCCTTTGCGGGTTGGAGGATTTAACGCCTGCTTCTTGCAGGTGTTAAAATCCAACCCGCTAAGGGACCTCGGAGCTAATTATGGCACCGCAAAATTGCGGTGCCGTAATTAGCGCCTTCCCCATTTCCATAGAGCCCTATGGGGCAGAAATGGGAATGGGGAAGGGCAATGGCGGAAAGGGGATTTACCGCCCCTCCAACCTTGGAATGGGGCGGTAAATCCCCTTTCCGCCAAGGCGGTGCCGGTATTTTACCGGCATGAGCCATGGCGCTAATAGCGCCATGGCTCACCGCCTACCGTGTAATGAGGCCCTTTGTCTTTTTTCCCCATAGGGGCCGGGGTCCGGAATGCCAGGAAGCGGCAGGACCCGAAATGAAATGGGAATGACCCAACAGGTAAGTTTTAGAAGAAAACTGAGCCTTTCCTATTCCCTTCCTTCTCTCATCTTGTTTTCTTGTCTTTTTCTCTCTAGGCTCTGAGAAGTGGGTGCGGATCCGGATGATCGCTGCTGAAGATGGAGGCACCCAGGAAAGGTGACTGAAATGCAGCGCTGCAGCGATCGAAGCAAAATGCTTTTAAAGTGATGTCTTCCCTTTCAGGATCGTCGGTTTGATGTCTCCGTGATGCAGCTTTAGCTGGTAAGGTCTTCTTTCTCACCAATTCTCTCTTATCTCCCTTTGCAGGCGACCCAGGATGCTGACAGGCGTGGCTGAAGTCCAGATGCAGGAGCTGACACGGTGAGCGTCCAGCTGCGAGGAGCAGAACAACGCGAAGCGTGAGTTGCTGATCGGGCGTGGTTTAAATAGCTTTGGAAGAAGTTCCAGGTATGTATCCTTCCACCGATCAGGTATGTATCCTTCCCCGACCACACCCAGGTGGAAAGTAGTCCCACAGGTAAAGTAGTTCCATTCAGGCCTCAAGAGGGCCTGGATGAAGCAGCATGGTCTGCATCAGGTAAGTGCACATTAAAACACTTGAACACATGTCTAGCTTTATGAGCCTGGTGCCTAAGACGCCAGGACACGGGTCTAACATGAGCCTGGCGCCTAAGGCGCCAGGACTGTGTCCAAAGGGCCCCAGCTTGGGCCCGCTGGCACTTCCCTGGGGGAATGATGCCTGCCTCTGGGGTTGCTGGGTCGGACCTGGCTCCTTGGAGGTAGGCATCATGACACCAAACCCATTTTTGTTAGTTCGAGCTCCCTCGCTATGCTCGGTCGCAATCACATACTTGTGGCAAAAATTTACAACCTCCAAAAAAACAACTCACCAGCAACCGCTGGTGGCTGGTATATTTGTGGGCCATGCACTGCCCCCTTCTTTCTATGTTACGTTAAACATTTAAGCTTTGATTGAAAAGCATTTTTACTTATTTCACTTGCAGTAGTGCATGCCCCTGCAGTGGCATAATCATCATGGATATTGCGCATATGTGGTGGTCCGGATTGGCCCAGTGTGTGGTGTGCACAGGTCTTTGTTAATGAGTTTGGGGGTCCCCCACAGCATGGCTCGCAGGGGAGCTGCCAAATGTTGTGCTTCGTCATTGGGCACCACTGGGTCTGACAAAGACACCACTGGGTCTGACAAAGGGGTAGTGTGCAGTAGGCGCCTTGAAGTTTGCCAGTGAGTCCCCGGGTTAGAAGCAACTTGTGGGAGCTTTCAATTTAAAATACCTGCGTGGTGCTGTAGAGGAGGCCTCAAATATGGCTTGCCCTCTAACCAACCATTTTGAAGTTCCAGGAACGTTCAAACAAAAATATGTGACGTACGATGAGCTAATAAATCAGCAGAGAGCCGCAGTAGGGCTCTGTCCGGTACCTATCAGACAGACAGCACTTATTGAAGTACCTACACTTAAGGAACAGTGGACAGTAAGGTACCGATTGAGAAAACCGTATCGACAAGTGAGACATAATGACGATTGTTAAAACGTAATACCTGAAGAAGTCAAGAAAGTCCTAAAAGAAGATGAATGGTGGCGTTGCAAGGACTCGGACTGAATCGCAGATAAAGAAAATGATGACCTGTGAATGACGAAAAGAGACGAAACACCATGGATAAGTGACATCCTGAGTTGAAGTGAAATGAGTGATGTCAAGTGAAAAGCTTTTGCCATAAGAACAGTGAAGATATGCAACCAGTTTACACGTGTACATATGCTTGGAAACGCAAGAAGGCTAAGGAAATTGTGCGGCTTTCTATGCTTAGTAGTAAATTAGATTGTGGCAAGCGCCACCTATACATATCAACCTCAAAAGGAGCACTTTATATAACGCATATGTCCGCTTTGCAGAAAGGCAGAATCAACCACAAGTCACTAGAGGCCCCAGGAGAGAAGCCCCTCAAACACGGGAATCGAAAGCCAAAGACAAAAACGAAACTCAGATGCATGAGACCCGTGCAAAGAAACGAAGGTTATCTTAGTCAACACAAGCTAATACAATTTATGATGGCAAAAGCAGAGTATCCTGTTCAAAGGAATAGAGATAAGCAGCAGAAGGCATTTGGTGGACAGAAGGCTAAAATCAAATACGTGAATTACAGGAGACGGAGATGATTTCATGGTGCCTAAAACAAGTGACCTGCCAAGCAAGAAGAGTTGGGGCCTTCACACCTATGCGCAGCCTTGAGCCGTGCACAGATATCCAAATTCTCCCAGACAGAGCGGCAGCATCAAGGCCTATAAACTAGAAACTAATTGCCACATGGCCATTGGGGCGGTGATGGATGATGGCACTGGTTGGTGGGAGGCTGGAATAGCAGGCGTGTTCCCTGCACCTGGCTTATCCTTCTGCATGCTGCTAAGCAAAGTGGAAAAGTGCAAGGTGACGTGGTGCCAACCCAATCACAATGGACCAAGTTATCTAGGATCCTATAGTTTGTAGAACCAATGAGACGTCATACTTTTAGTGACGTCCACAGTAGTCATTCTGAAGGAAGGGCTTAGATGCCCCACCTGACACTAGTTATCCAATCCTTTCACTCCACTATCATATACAGATATAGTACATATAGTAAAGTTACCTTCCTATAACCAATAGTATTGCATGCAACATTTTAAGCGTCACACGTCAGGGATGACGAGGTATTAGTATAAAAGATGTGATTTTTATGAAGTTCGTTGGAGTTGAAGTGAGAAGGAAGATCGAGCGACTGCTGATATTCATAACTCCCTGTTTTTTGTACTTATCATTAAACGGACTCCCATTGCCAAACCATTGAGTTGTCATTATTGATTTGATGCTTGAGTATTAATCTGGATCCCCATCCATCTCACGGGTGCTGCTATCCCATCTTAAAGTGCTGTTTGGAAAAACGCCAGTCCTATGGGCCGGCTGGGGTCCCTTCTGCACAGTGCCACGGATCTATGTGTGCAGCAATGATATTACATTAAATGGTGTTTTTATTAAAGTCCTCTGGCACCCAATATTACGCTTAGTTAATAAAAACTATGGGGGGGGGCTTAGGTATATTGAAAGAACCTTTCCCAGGTATTATACTGCAGCAAAGATAACATTATCAGGTGCACTCCCCTGTGTGCACGCAGACCAGTCTAATAGGTTTCTTCTATGGTAGTGGTAGCTGACTCATAGATACATTTACAGCCAGGGAATTCTTGTTGATACTAAATCATGGTCAATGATTTAATTTGTAGGCTTTGCTCGTGCAGCATTTTTCTCCTAGGTAAACTGCAGCGCACGCCTCCCCAAGTCAGTGCCTTTTTGGCTTGTTTTACAGAACAATGCCCCAGATAACACGTACTTCTGTGTCCATTGATCTATAGATGTTTCATACACTGGCTGTAGCCTGCGTTACAGAATTTGGTTTCCCTGTTACAAATACTGGATTTTGTATGTTTTACATATGGACCCCACGTTGAATCTAGAAAATGACATTCCCCAAATGTGTAATCGTGGCCAAATCATGCCTTCCTCTGTGCCTCGGTTCTAATATCTGGCTGAAATGAGAGCACCTGTAAACACTGGTGCTAGATGCATCTGAAAAATCTGAAGGTCATTTGCCATCACTTCCTGTGATTCCACTGGTGTGGGGATCAAATTACATCACTTTCTGTGATGACACCTGGGATCAAGGGTTCTGTGATGTCACTTCCACCATCCCTGGCATTTTGGTGAAATGACGTCTCTGAACTTAACCACAGGAGCTGGGCATGAGTCTCCTTTACAGGAAGTTGGTTTTAAGCGAGCCACAATATCTCCAACCTCCTTTTCCCAGACTGGGCTGAAGGTAAACAGCTTGTAACTTATCTGGCCCAGAATCCTTCAGGGCATCCTCACCCAGACAAGACATATTGCTATTTCCTTCTATTTCCTGTTTTTTGCTGATGTCGTCTCAGATTTATTTGAGCTTATCAGTCACAGCCTTTTGAACCGATGTACACCAGGCTTTGTCTTTTGTGATATTATCTTCTACCACACATGGTTTCTCCAGTTCTTTGAGAACCTTAAAATGTTCCTTTGTATTGTTCCCAGCCTTACTGATCCTGGCTTTATATTCTGATTTTTTGGCCTCCTGAATAGCCAGTTTGTGGTTTTTAGACACTCAAACAAAGTATTTTCTATCCTCCTGTGATTTCGTTTTTAGCCATTCATCATAGGCTCTTCGCTTTATACCTTTTAATTTATGGATCTTTGTGGAGTACCATATTTTAGAGATTTCTTTCCACATATTGCAAGATTTTAAACGGGTAGTACTACCTACTGCTATCGCCAGGGTGTCCTAATACACCAGTAGTAAACAGAAAAACTGGCTTATATTTTTGAAAAGTTCGATATGATTGTGTTCCAGGAAACATGGCTGCAGGCTACTTTTGGGGTAGACGGGTTTTCAATATATCAACAGTTAGCAGTACGGGAAGGTGCAGGCCGACCCTCAGGAGGCCTTAGTATTGCCTGTAGAAAAGAGGTGTTTAATAACACAGTTCTCCTCTCATTTGATAAACCAGGTATACTGGTAATAAAAGCTGAGGCAGGTACGTAGCGGGAGGGAATTAAGTGGATCATTGTGAACATTTATTTGAACCCCCTAGTGAATGATCTACAAAGTTTCCAACAGTCATTGTCTGAACTGCTACTGTTATATACAGAACAGCTGCGGGAATATGAGCTGTTGGCACTGGGGGATTTCAATGTGCAATGTATTAAATACCAAGTGCCGGAATCAATGAGGGTAAAGCTGCCCTCCTCAAACGGTGAACTCTGGTGCATTTTTTTTGGGGACTGGGACCTTTTGTTGGCAAATGGTTCAATAGAGGGAGATATATCTCCGCAGATTAGATGGGCGAGAGAGGAGAGTGTCTCCACTATTGATTAATGGGTCTTGTCTAGATCCTTGTTCAATGACTGTGTGTGGTTTATAGTGAATGAAGGTTCCCCTAGTGACCACTGCATCCTGGAAGCGAAAATTGTAAACAAAAATTTAATGGATAATCAATATTTTCCAATAGAAATAAAGGTTAACGATGCAGGGAATAAAGTGACTGGATTTAGAAATGGAGGGCGGCTTTTAAATGATAGTCTGGGGCAAACCTTTTTAGATATGTCAGAACAACAAGGCGTTCACTATGACACCCTGCAAAATTTGCGGAATTTCTGTGGAATATCAATCCCCCTATGAAATCAATAGCTAAACAGAGTGAAAGACATCCTCATAGTTTTGATGAGAAAACCTGGGAAAAGAAGAGGTTATTAAGGACACAATTAAGGCGACTGAAAACTGACAAGAGTGGAGGAGAAGAGATTATAAGCTATAGGAAAGAGGTTAGAAACTTGAAAAACGCTTACATAAATTGGTCAAGAACAGATAGAGCATACCGAGTACAGCAGGAGGGGGAGAGGATATTGAGGGCAGTGGGGCAAAACAACTCGCAAAATGTCTGGACCATTATCAGAGCATGGGAATCTCCAAACAAGGCAGTACAGGACGGAATAATTCAGCAAGGTGGATTGAGCACTTTAATGGGCAGTTTAATGCCTCAACGAAGACAATAAGAAGAGACACTCAAAGTGTACATTGGTCATTAGAGTTCTCAAGAGATGACATGAAAACACTTATTAGTAAGAGCTCTGCCTCTAGGTCTCCAGGACCCAACGGTCTGGGTAATGAGATATTGAAATCAGACCCAGACCTATGGGCAAGCGTACTAGAGGTATTATTTAGGGGCATCATAACTAATAGACAGATACCTAGCTCATGGAGAAAAGCAATAGCTGTCCCTATTTTTAAGAAGGGGGATCGGACAGGTCCTTTAAATTACCAGCCGATCTCCCTTCTGGATGCAGATGGTAAGATCTTTGCTGGCCTTGTTCTGAGAGAGCTGGAGCAATGGCCCAAAACATAGCATTATTTTAAAACACAAGACAGGCTTTAGGAAGGGCCTATCAACTACTCTGAATGACTTAGTCGTAAACGTGGTCAGTAGTGTGTCCGTCTCCAATGTAGAACGATCATTATATGGATCCTGGATAGATTTGACCAAAGCTTTTGATACTGTTGATCGAGAGCGAGCGAGTTAAGCTGAAGGAATGGGGACTCCCAGAATATCTATTGATCATATTGATAGAACTATATAGGGACACAGAACTGCAGGTTAGATTAGACAAGTCGGGTCTCCTATCTAAGGCTATTATCACAAGTGGGGTTAGGTAAGGATGTTTGGTGGCACCATTCTTGTTTAATTTGTATCTGGACGACCTGGTCATTTGGATGATGGAGTCAGGGCTAGCAAGTCCAAAATTGGGAAAGGCTAAAATTGGATGACTGGCCAATGCCGACGACATCATTTTCCTTAATTTTACGCAGATCGGCTTGGAGAGGCAGCTGACAGCATTTCAGGAATATGCAGAACTGAATGGATTAAAAAGCAATCCCGAAAAATCTAAAATACTGATTTTCAAAAATCCGATGAAGATCACTAAACCCTTCACCTGGTTTATGAATAGCCAGATGGTTCCCATAGTGAAGGAAATTGTTTACTTATGCTCATATCCGTCAAAGGGTGCTGTGACGGCCGCTCTAGAAGCTTTCGGCTAGGATCACAGATGAAGAAAATTGCAAATAAATGCTGCAGATTTTCACTCCTGCCCCTTATTCGGTATTACATAGGAAAGGTAATACCAGCCCTATTGTTCGGCTTTGATACACACCCTCTCTCCTTCTCAGTGGACAGAGAAAGAATAGAGGGGATGTTATGGAGACGAGCCCTAAATCCCCCAAACGGGGTGTGGGATGTTTTTACCCATGCATCCAAGCCCTACAATAAAACTGTGCAGTACTGGCATGGAAAACATCATGATGGCCAGAACTCCCCAGAGAGTGCACAGGGAAAACATGAAGAATAGGCTGCCACCCATTTTTGCCTATGTTGTGAGCACAGGAGGGCACTGCCTAAAACCACCATTGGGCTACACACACAGTAGCCTGAAACCATTGGGAATGGCACTGCTGATTGCCAAAAGCAACCCAGAACTGTGGGGAATTCATTTTCTTAATCCCAAAAATGGTTGCATTACCAGTACTCACCACTATCAGAAAGCCGGCGTTTTAAAACCACCAGACTTTTGTGTAGAAGTGCACAAATGAAACAAAACCAGACCAAGGAAAGACTTGCTAAGAGGTGGAAGAATGTAAAACCATATTCTGAAATGACTTGAAGGAAGTAATTATTTAATGTATAGGTACAAATTGTCAGTTTGATTTGAATGTAGAAAACTGGGAACAAAAAGTGACATTTAGCTGAAACCTGGCTTAGTGAAACTGGATTCTGCCTGACAACTACCCCCGACAGGGAAACCTGTTCAGCCACTCTTCCCAGGCCTAGCTGCATCCTGCTGCCCCTTGCCAAAAGGAGTTGTCACCTCTCTGATTAGATTAGGGGTGGAGCACCTCGGAACTGGAAGGAACAGAAAAATGTAACTCCCTTGACTCAGGCAACTGTTATATTGGGGGCGTCTTAAAGTGGCTTCCTCTGAGGGGAAACTGGGAGGGGAAGTGCCTCTGCTAGCAGGTGAGCTTGGGGGAGTGGATAAACCAGTTATTCCACCCTGTGAATTGGGAAGCCACACCCCTTTTTGACCAGGGCATAATTTTAAAAAGATAGATAACTCATAGTGCGGGCTTGTCAGAATTATATAAGTAATATCATTATTTTTGTGATTTTTCTGTGAACATTTTGAGAGGCGTTAGGACCCTGTGGTGTATTCTGGGGGGGTTGCTAGCGGAAAATAGGGTCTCACTCCAAATGTCTGCATGTTAAAAATCTGACACTTCATCAATTAATGTCCATTCTCCTTGCGCACATGTGTGTAATTTTGGGTAAATGTCCGATATTGCAAAACCAGTTAAGAAGCGCAAAATGTTGTCATTTTTGAATGCAAGTCCCCAGGAAGATCAGAGGCGGACAAGCATGGACCATAAGGAATATATAATGTGCACATGTAATTTCAACAAATTGTATATCTGGGAAAGATGTATTTGAATCAAATATAGATTTGTGGGCAAACTGACCAGGGGAGGATCCTCTGACCCATAAACAGACCTCATCATGATGACAATCCATTTCCTTCCCCCCAATCATGGGTGAGGGGAGAATTGGGCCAATGACAAGTAGAGAGGGGCAGGCTTAGCTAGGCCTAGGCACACACCCATTTTCAAAACACATAAAAAGAGACTGCTGGGACAGGTAGAGACATTCAATTCCATTTGCTGCGGAGCACGCTGACCGACGACTTCACATCCAGAGATCCAACACTTAGACTTCCAAGCTAAACAGAGACTACAGAACTTTGAACCAAGAAGGCCCACTGCAAGCAAAAGTATTTGTCAGCAGGCCTCAAAATCATTTGCAAACTATTCCACAGCCGGGCGAGCTGTTTGAATTCTTTTGCCAAGAACAATTGCCAGAGACCAGACCAGAGATCCAGAGTGACCCAGATCGCTGTGAGCAGAACCAGAGATCTGACCCAGATCACTCTGAAGTGCCGAGACCAGAACCGGAGTCCAGTCCAAAACCTGACCAGATCCGTGGCGTGGCCTATTTCAAATTTATATTGTGAGTACCTAGCAGAACTGTGCAGAACCAATCTCATAGTTAAAATAATCTAATCCAAACTATTTTAACCTAAGTAGAACAGCCTCCTAGAAATCGTGTCATCTGTCATTTGTAAAGCTGCAAGCTGTTACCTGTCATTTTGAGTTTTACTTTAAATCCGAAAATCTACCTTCATTAATTCGTCTCTATCTCTGGAACCGTTAGAATCTAAGCTTTCCAAAAAGCCTAGAAGCGACTTCCTACTGCTTATACTTTTTCCGCAATCACGATTCACGCACTCGCGAATTTTTCCGAGATTTGGCCTGATTTCTTTACCTGGAAAAAGATAGCAGCTTTTTGCTTTCCTTTGCTAAAAATGTGTTTGCCTCTTAATAACCATCCCTGAATCATTGCTAAAGTGAGCCTGAGCTCATCCCAAGTATCTCCCACTCACCCTGAATCTCTAGAGGGAATTAAAATCATTGGCACATTTTCCCATCCATTGCCATCACATTTAAAAAGCATTTTGGGCCTGTGTTTCAAACTCCTACCTGTTTCCTCTAAGCTTGCTGGGGGGAAACTGAATTTCGTATTGTATTTGATTGCATTCCTGAGAACTGCGTGCTACTCTTTCCATCTCCTTCCATTTCTTAGATTGCATAGGGGAGGGGGTGAATTGCCAGATGAGTTGTCACCTCTCTAATTAGATTAGGGGTGGAGCACCTGGGAACTGGAAGGAACAGAACAATGCAACTTCCTTGACTAAGGCAAATGTTATATTGGGGGCGTCGTAAAGTGGCTTCCTCTGAGGGGAAACTGGGAGGGGCAGTGCCTCTGCTAGCAGCTGAGCTTGGGGGAAGTGGATAAACCAGTTATTCCACCCTGTGAATTGGGAAGCCACACACCTTTTTGACCAGGGCATAATTTTAAAAAGATAGATAACTCATAGTGCGGACTTGTCAGAATTATATAAGTAATATCATTATTTTTGTGATTTTTCTGTGAACATTTTGAGAGGCGTTAGGACCCTGTGGTGTATTCTGGGGGGGTTGCTAGCGGAAAATAGGGTCTCACTCCAAATGTCTGCATGTTAAAAATCTGACACTTCATCAATTAATGTCCATACTCCTTGCGCACATGTGTGTAATTTTGGGTAAATGTCCGATATTGCAAAACCAGTTAAAAAGCGCAAAATGTTGTCATTTTTGAATGAAAGCCCCCAGGAAGATCAGAGGCGGACAAGCATGGACCATAAGGAATATATAATGTGCACATGTAATTTCAACAAATTTTATATCTGGGAAAGATGTATTTGAATCAAATATAGATTTGTGGGCAAACTGACCAGGGGAGGATCCTTTGACCCATAAACAGACCTCATCATGATGACAATCCATTTCCTTCCCCCCAATCATGGGTGAGGGGAGAATTGGGCCAATGACAAGTAGAGAGGGGCAGGCTTAGCTAGGCCTAGGCACACATCCATTTTCAAAACACATAAAAAGAGACTGCTGGGACAGGTAGAGACATTCAATTCCATTTGCTGCGGAGCATGCTGACCGACGACTTCACATCCAGAGATCCAACACTTAGACTTCCAAGCTAAACAGAGACTACAGAACTTTGAACCAAGAAGGCCCACTGCAAGCAAAAGCATTTGTCAGCAGGCCTCAAAATCATTTGCAAACTATTCCACAGCCGGGCGAGCTGTTTGAATTCTTTTACCAAGAACAATTGCCAGAGACCAGACCAGAGATCCAGAGGGACCCAGACCGCTGTGAGCAGAACCAGAGATCTGACCCAGATCACTCTGAAGTGCCGAGACCAGAACCGGAGTCCAGTCCAAAACCTGACCAGATCCGTGGCGAGGCCTATTTCAAATTTATATTGTGAGTACCTAGCAGAACTGTGCAGAACCAATCTCTTAGTTAAAATAATCTAATCCAAACTATTTTAACCTAAGTAGAACAGCCTCCTAGAAATCGTGTCATCTGTCATTTGTAAAGCTGCAAGCTGTCACCTGTCATTTTGAGTTTTACTTTAAATCCGAAAATCTACCTTCATTAATTTGTCTGTATCTCTGGAAGAATTTAAGCTTTCCAACAAGCCTAGAACCGACTTCCTACTGCTTATACTTTTTCCGCAATCACGATTCACGCACTCGCGAATTTTTCCGCGATTTGCGATTTGGCCTGATTTCTTTACCTGGAAAAAGATAGCAGCTTTTTGCTTTCCTTTGCTAAAAATTTGTTTGCCTCTTAATAACCATCCCTGAATCATTGCTAAAGTGAGCCTGAGCTCATCCCAAGTATCTCCCACTCACCCTGAATCTCTAGAGGGAATTAAAATCATTGGCACATTTTCCCATCCATTGCCATCACATTTAAAAAGCATTTTGGGCCTGTGTTTCAAACTCCTACCTGTTTCCTCTAAGCTTGCTGGGGGGAAACTGAATTTCGTATTGTATTTGATTGCATTCCTGAGAACTGTGTGCTACTCTTTCCATCTCCTTCCATTTCTTAGATTGCATAGGGGAGGGGGGTGAATTGCCAGAGAAAAAGTGATTATCTTATCTTTTGCTAAAATCATATCAAGAATTTCTGTACTGCATTTTATTCCTCATTGCTTTTCTCTTGAAATCATAAAAGTATTTTTGGTACTTTATCCATCCTATACTAACTCTTCATTGATTGTAAGGAAGTGTGCTAGTGCCAGATTACCCATTGTTGATCAACATCATATGTCTAAGTGTACTATCAGATATTAATTTATTATGAAGTGTGATATAAATATATTGTTTAAATTCTCAAATAAACCTTTTAATTTGCAAAACAAACCTACTTCTTGGCTCAGTGGGGTCAGGGGGATTCTAAGAGGGGGTGTTATACAAGGGTGGTCATCCAGAGTACTGAACTAGACATAAAAATACATTAATAAGGGTTTTCCTCAGCATCCCAGACTAGGCATTGACTTGGCTGTAGTGTTGATTGAACATCGCTTACAGGGGTGCCAATCACTAGTGTAAGGTACGAACTAGGACTACTGTCAATGAGATCATGTGTAGAATGGAATCTTTTGACTGTGCATAGGTTGATCCTCTCCCCCTCCACTTTCCCTGTATGAAGATGTTCTAATGCGGTACAGGGGGCTTTCTAATTTGTACTTTAAAAAACTACAAGAGGGGTGTGCTCCTATTCTTATTGAAGAAGATTGCACGGAAGAGATGCTTATCCACAGTCTAATGAAGGCTAAACAACTTCTTAGGACAATGGATTGGATTCACACCATAACGGTAATGAGAAAATCGAGGATTTATGCCTCACTTGCACTCACAGATAAACCAAAAAGGTGGAGACCGTGATACCCAGTAAAATTCCCGGACCCCTCTATAAGAGCTGACTTTTTAAGGTTCTGTTTAAATATACTTCCCACGTTGGAAATTCTGAGTATTAGGGATGTGGAGGAGACTGTTAGTGCAAACTGCCAAAAATTTAATGATAATAAGATGCAAACACTTAGGCATTTGTTGACGGATTGTACGGGTACATCTGAATTAAGAAGGCAAAGATTGTCTAGAGTTGTGTACCATTCCTGGTGGATAGAGACTGAAAGTTTCTGGAATAGACTGGCTGCAGGAAACAAGGTTTTTCTTACTGTGGAGGTGTTAAAAGTATTGAGAGATATGAAATTGTTGACCTCATATGTATGATTTAAATAACATTGTTATGGTTGTGTTTTCCTCTTTCTTTCTGTTTTTATGAGGAATGAATTTGATTTTATCAGATTGCTGTTTTAGAGTTAGTTTATATTATATGTGAAAAGTCATTTTTTAATGTTCTGTTATTTTGACTAGAACACATTAAAACAATAAAATAAATACACTTGTGCTATTTCCTCTGCTGAATCCCACTTATCTAACTGATCTGTTAAAGGATTAAGGTATGATTTCAAAGTATCTAGTGACAATTTACGTATATTCCTGGAAATTATCGCAAAACTTTCTGATATATTTTATTTCTTATGCCATGCAGGCAACTTCAGAAGAAAGCCAATAACATAGTGGTCTGCCCCGGAACATCGGTCTATACCTACTTCTGACACTTGTAAGTTTAAACTAGCTTGCCAGTCCAAGCTGTTCAGTTTGACGTGTGTCGGCTCAAAAACATGCTGATAAAAACCCATATCCTGTAATAAGGCTTCTACAGCAATAGCATTATGATCTTACACATTATTTTGCCATAGATTAAAGTCCACACAGATAACCATTTTGGTGGTCTGCTTAACCAAAGGAAGCAACATGTCAAGGAATTGTATTTGGAATTTGGGAATGCCAGTAGGCAGATGATATAATATTATCTAGCTAACAGTGGTATTAAAATCCACAATTAGTTAAAAAAAATAAAACATCAAAACCAGCAGGAGCGAAAATGTCCACCTTCCTAATATCCAAATATGATCTATAGATCAGGGCTACACCTCCCACCTCCCTTCCTGTCCATTCATACAAAGAATATTAAATCCTGTAAGTACAGCCAGGGACATGGATGGACCTGCTGCCTCATCCAGCCATGTTTCCGTGATGTCGAGTATATCAATACTCTTGTCATATCCCACAGAAGGAGATGGTCATTGTGGCGCCGTTGGTCCCAATCACGGGTGGCGGCCATTGTTTCTCCCAAGATGGCGACGTCATCCGATTGCAGTATTCCAGCCTTGCAAGGGATGCTTGCAACCTTTGCTCCACCCCCTCAGCAAGGATCTGGTTATCTTGCGGCAGGCACAACGCTCGAGTGCGTTGCTACTCTTCCCAGTCAGCGCTTCGTAAGTTCGCCTCTAGGCTTATACTCTTATTAAACTGCTCATCACACCTTGCTAATACCTTCCACTGTTTCTGTCTTTTAGAAGCTGTCTTATCGTACTCCAAGGGCAGAGATTCCGCCTCATAACCTCGGCTTTCGAGTGTTAGAACGGCTCGAAACAGATCCTTTTCATTCCACCTGCCACCGCTTGCCTCAATCTGGACACATCGCATACATTGATTCAATTCCCAACTGCGTAATTCAGAAGGTTTTTTCTTTGCATCACAATCCGAATCTGCCGTCAGGTACCTTTCTCCCCTTCTCAATTGTTCCTTTGGCATTTCAGAAAGGTCAGCCTGTTTCTAAAGTCAGGTCTTTCTTGTTTCCCTTACACATCCTATTAGATTCCCAAAGTTACATCACGAGATCCACTAGTTCAGATACTCTGTGTTTAACAGAAGGACTTCATACACATGCAATCCTGAGACTTTATAGGGCACCATCTCCTTTATAAAGGGTAACTATTTGGCAACTAATATTCTACTTCCACTCTGTTTTTTAGTCCAACTTACCATTCTCTAATCGTTACTTTCGTTATTTTCCTTGTGGTATTTGCATTCAGTCTCCTGGAATTGTGTCAGAGATTCGCCCTAACCTGCTCTACAGAGAAGACGTCCATCAGCTGAGGCGATCAGGGTTTTCTTCCCCAGAGGGTTTCCCTGGGGAGTTCATTCCTTCCTGGTGCAATTGAGCACGGGTTAGGAAAAGATTCCCCCGGGGGGACTTCTCATATTCAACACATTCGAGCTACTGGATCAGGTCAGTGGGTGCATGTTTATGGGGAACCATTATTATTCCTGGAAATTCTAAACTCAAGAATAGTATTTAACAGTTAGCAACGCCAAAATAAGAATTATACTAGTATTACCATAGTTCTTTTCTATATTACATTCTGTTTTCCAGGAATAATTAATTGTCCTCTTGTGCGCTCACTGAAATGGATCCGGCTCAACAACAGCAATTGTTGGCGGCAGTTCAGTCGCTAACGGCCGAAGTCCAAACACTTAAACAAGAGAATGCTGTATTACGACAACACATGGTGAGGTCCCCTAGTTGTTCCGAACTTCCTCCTGGACCTTTACCCGGAGGACGTTTTGATGGAGACCCGGTTAAGTTGAGAGAGTTTTTAGAATCTTGCACAGTGCAGTTTACCTTTAAAAATGCATTTTTTCACACTGATAGGGATAAGGTGGGACACATGATTGCTCACCTTACAGGTCCTGCTCTAGCCTGGGCTACTCCTTTAGTTACTTCAAACAATCCAATTCTGGATTCATATCCTGCCTTTGTTAATAGTCTTAAGACCATGTTCGGTAGGCAGGAGATCATCGTTTCAGCCCAAGAACAACTATTGGATTTTCGTCAGGGGTCTTTGGATCTCTTGGTCTATATTACTCGCTTTAAACAATTAGCAGCAGGAACGTCCTGGGCTGATGACGCCTTGATTACACTTTTTAGGCAGGGTTTAAATGAAGAACTAAAGGATGAGGTCTCTAGGGTTCCTCGCCCACCTAATTTGGCCGAATTAATAACTATGGTTATGCAGATGGACTACAGAATTTTGGAAAGACGTCAGGAAAAGAGACGGCAAAGGAATTTTCGGTCCCAGTCTGACAATTCAATTATCTCCCCCAAGGGAAACGTCTCTGACGAACCAATGCAGATAGGTGCTGCTCGTGGTCCTTTATCCGCTGAAGAGTGACTTCGACGACGCACTTTAAGGTTATGCATGTATTGTGGCTCCAAGGAGCATTCTTTACAAAATTGTCCGATCATTCTTTCTCGGAAGCAGGGATACGCTCGAACCTGACCGTCAGGGGAACCACGGTTAGGGAATCAGTGAGCGGTTCTCCTTCTTCCTCCATTTCATCCTACATTACAGATGTCCCTGAGACCTCTATGTTGGTCCTGAAGGTTACCTTTTCTTGTGATTCTTTGGGTTTAATTGAGGTACCCGCTTTGGTGGATAGTGGGGCAGCAGGTAATTTCATTGATGATATTTGGGCGGCGAAATTTAGAATTCCTCGTTCGTCCAAATCTATTGCTATTCCCGTGGAGTCAGTAGATGGGAGTCCATTGGTTTCGGGTCCCATCAAGGAACAGACGGTACCCTTACGGATGTCCGTTTCCACTCATAGGGAAGTCATCACATTAGACATTATCAGGACTGCCCATTATCCTGTGATATTGGGATTACCTTGGCTTAGAGTGCACAACCCCTACATTAATTGGTCAGCTGGAACATTTTTTTTGGGTTCTGTTCATTGTCAAGCCCATTGTTTTCATCGCGGGGCTGGTGAATTACTTTCTGCCTCGTCTCACGGGGGGGAGGGATTGAAAACCGCTGTGCTAAATCAGATTCAGGGGATTCCTGAGCCTTATCACTCTTTCCGTAAGGTATTTTCCAATACTGAGTATGCCGAACTGCCTCCTCATCGTAGGGATGATTGTGCCATCGAATTACTTCCGGACCATCCTATTCCGTTTGGTCGCTTGTATGTGCTATCCGCTAGGGAAAAGGAAGTGCTAAAGGAGTATCTTCGCAAAAATGTGCGCAATGGTCTGATCGCTGAATCCTCTTCCCCTGCAGGGGCTTCCTTATTTTTTATTCCCAAAAAGGACTCTGGTAAACTTCGTCCTTGTATTGACTTTCGCGGATTGAACAAGATTACGGTCCCTGATCGTTATCCTATGCCCCTAATCGTGGACATCCTTGAAGCCATTAAGGGGGCCAGGATTTTCACCAAGTTGGACTTGCGGGGAGCCTACCATCTCATCCGCATCAAAGCGGGGGATGAATGGAAGACGGCTTTTAGGACGCCATTTGGACATTATGAGTATCGGGTTATGCCATTTGGATTATCTAATGCACCTGCAGTCTTTCAGCGCTTTATGGACCATATTTTTTCTGACATTCTTCTGCATTCTGTTATTGTATATCTTGATGATATTTTGGTTTTTTCTACTACACCCGCTGAACACGTTGGTCATGTTACAGAGGTTCTACAGCGCCTTCTAGACAATCATTTGTTCTGTAAGCTGGAAAAGTGTGAATTTCATCAAGACAGTGTGGCATATTTGGGATTCATTCTATCTGCTCCGGGGGTCTCTATGGATCCCCGGAAGGTTTCTGCTATCCGAGACTGGGCTTCTCCTAATTGTGTTAAGGATATTCAGCAATTCCTGGGGTTTGCCAACTTTTATCGGCGATTTATTCCTGGATTTTCTGAGATCATTTTGCCGTTAACGGCTCTCCTCAAGAAAGGGGTTCCATTTCATTGGTCTGTGCAAGCAGAAGGAGCTTTCACCTCCCTAAAGGACTGTTTCATGTCTGGGCCTATTCTACTCTCTCCTGATCAAGGAAAGAAATTTATTGTAGAGTCGGATGCCTCCCACTTCGCTCTTGGAGCTATCCTTCTTCAGGAAAATGAACAGGGAGTGGATTGTCCCGTTGCGTATATGTCCAAGAGCCTTTCTCCTTCGGAACTGAACTATACAGTACTTGAGAAGGAGTTGCTTGCCATTAAACAGGCTTTTGAGGAATGGCGACATTTGCTGCTAGGAGCCCAATTTGCGGTGGAGGTTCGGACAGACCATCATAATCTTCGAGCCCTTCAGAATGCACAAACTCGGAATAGCAGACAAGCCCGTTGGGCTCATTTTTTTTCTCCGTATGAAATTCTGTTTACCTTTATTCCTGGCAGGAGTAATTTAAAGGCTGATGTTTATCTAGAAAGGAATCCACTGAGTGGGCTCATTTCCGGGCCGAACCTTTATTTCCTAATGCTCGTTTTGTACATGTGATTTCTAGTTTCCTTCAGTCCGTAGCCAACGCTACGTTGGTTTTTCAACAGGAGTACACTGACATTTTTCGTGCATTGGGGCTCACTATCTCTCAGGGTTGTGGTTACCGGCATCAGAAACTGTTTTTGCCTTCGGCGGAACTCCAAAAGACTATTCTTACAATGTGTCACGACTCGCTTATGGCAGATCATCGGGGAGTCAACAATACTACGGAGCTGGTCCGCCGTAACTTCTGGTGGCCTAATCTCGTGGAGGATGTGAGGCAATATGTGGCTGCCTGTACTGTATGTTTACAATCTAAGACACCTCGATGTTCTCCCTTAGGACTGCTCACTAGAATGCCCGTTCCGGTTCGTCCTTGGCAGATCATTTCCACAGACTTTGTAGTAGATCTTCCTAAATCCACAGGATGTACGACCATTATGGTCACTATAGACTATTTCACAAAAATGGCCCACTTTGTGGCGTTGCCTAAGGTACCAACTTCGGCGCAGATGGCAAGGATCTTTATCACTCATATTTTTTCTGTTCATGGCTTACCGGATACCATTGTTTCTGATAGGGGTCCCCAGTACACTTCTAGATATTGGCAGCAACTGTGCAAGATGCTCGGAGTTACTCGTGCTTTGAGCTTGGGATTTCATCCACAAACTAATGAGCAGACGGAACGATTGAATCAGACACTGGAGGGTTATCTCAGGTGCTATGTATCAGCATCTCAGGACAATTGGACAGAGTTGTTGCCTTTGGCAGAATTTGCCTATAATAATGCACATCACACATCATTGGGATCCAGTCCGTTTCACTGTTCCTATGGTTTCCATCCTACCTGCTTCCCTCTAGGGGTGTCATCTACATCTTCTTTTCCGGATGTCGCCTGTCTGCTGCAGGATACTCAACAGGGTCATCAGAAGGCTCTGACTTCTCTTCAGAACGCTCAGGAACGGATTAAGCGTTTTGCTGATCGCCGACGCTCTCCAGCTCCTGTTTTTGCATCCGGGGACAGAGTATGGTTGGCCTCTCGATTTCTTCCTCGGCACCTTGTGCCTTCCAAACTTTCTCCCAAGTTCTTTGGTCCTTTCCCTGTGCTTCAACGTTTGGGTGAGGCGGCTTATCGTCTACAACTTCCTCCTTCTTGGTCCAGGATTCACCCGGTTTTTCATGTTTCCCAACTTAAACAGGATGTGGCGGACCGCTTTTCTCGTCATATGGTGGCTCGTCCGCCTCCTGTGTCGACTCCTTCTGGGCCGGAGTTTGAGGTAGCTGGTATTTGCGATTCCCGTTACCACCGGGGCCGTCTTCAGTACTTGGTGGATTGGCGTGGATATTCGCCGGCTGAACGGTCCTGGGAACCGGCTTCTGCCGTTCATGCTCCGCAGCTGGTTCGCCGGTTTCATCGCTCTCATCCCGGCAAACCGGGTACATCTGCCCTTTGGAGGGGGCATACTGTCATATCCCACAGAAGGAGATGGTCATTGTGGCGCCGTTGGTCCCAATCACGGGTGGCGGGCATTGTTTCTCCCAAGATGGCGACGTCATCCGATTGCAGT
Source organism: Ambystoma mexicanum (assembly GCF_040938575.1). NCBI lineage: Eukaryota > Metazoa > Chordata > Amphibia > Caudata > Ambystomatidae > Ambystoma > Ambystoma mexicanum. Next base: position 301,149,330 of record NC_090935.1, on the reverse strand, counting down.
ATTCCAGCCTTGCAAGGGATGCTTGCAACCTTTGCTCCACCCCCTCAGCAAGGATCTGGTTATCTTGCGGCAGGCACAACGCTCGAGTGCGTTGCTACTCTTCCAAGTCAGCGCTTCTAAGTTCGCCTCTAGGCTTATACTCTTATTAAACTGCTCATCACACCTTGCTAATACCTTCCACTGTTTCTGTCTTTTAGAAGCTTTCTTATCGTACTCCAAGGGCAGAGATTCCGCCTCATAACCTCGGCTTTCGAGTGTTAGAACGGCTCGAAACAGATCCTTTTCATTCCACCTGCCATCGCTTGCCTCAATCTGGACACATCGCATACATTGATTCAATTCCCAACTGCGTAATTCAGAAGGTTTTTTCTTTGCATCACAATCCGAATCTGCCGTCAGGTACCTTTCTCCCCTTCTCAATTGTTCCTTTGGCATTTCAGAAAGGTCAGCCTGTTTCTAAAGTCAGGTCTTTCTTGTTCCCCTTACACATCCTATTAGATTCCCAAAGTTACAAGAGACTGTTAGTGCAAACTGCCAAAAATTTAATGATAATAAGATGCAAACACTTAGGCATTTGTTGACGGATTGTACGGGTACAGCTGAATTAAGAAGGCAAAGATTGTCTAGATTTGTGTACCATTCCTGGTGGATAGAGACTGATAGTTTCTGGAATAGACTGGCTGCAGGAAGCAAGGTTTTTCTTACTGTGGAGGTGTTAAAAGTATTGAGAGATATGAAATTGTTGACCTCATATGTATGATTTAAATAACATTGTTATGGTTGTATTTCCTCTTTCTTTCTGTTTTTATGAGGAATGAATTTGATTTTATCAGATTGCTGTTTTAGAGTTAGTTTATATTATATGTGAAAAGTCATTTTTTTAATGTTCTGTTATTTTGACTAGAACACATTAAAACAATAAAATAAATACACTTGTGCTATTTCCTCTGCTGAATCCCACTTATCTAACTGATCTGTTAAAGGATTAAGGTATGATTTCAAAGTATCTAGTGACAATTTACGTATATTCCTGGAAATTATCGCAAAACTTTCTGATATATTTTATTTCTTATGCCATGCAGGCAACTTCAGAAGAAAGCCAATAACATAGTGGTCTGCCCCGGAACATCGGTCTATACCTACTTCTGACACTTGTAAGTTTAAACTAGCTTGCCAGTCCAAGCTGTTCAGTTTGACGTGTATCGGCTCAAAAACATGCTGAGAAAAAACCATATCCTGTAATAAGGCTTCTACAGCAATAGCATTATGATCTTACACATTATTTTGCCATAGATTAAAGTCCACACAAATAACCATTTTGGTGGTCTGCTTAACCAAAGGAAGCAACATGTCAAGGAATTGTATTTGGAATTTGGGAATTCCAGTAGGCAGATGATATAATATTATCTAGCTAACAGTGGTATTAAAATCCACAATTAGTTAAAAAAAATAAAACATCAAAACCAGCAGGAGCGAAAATGTCCACCTCACTAATATCCAAATATGATCTATAGATCAGGGCTACACCTCCCACCTCCCTTCCTGTCCATTCATACAAAGAATATTAAATCCTGTAAGTACAGCCAGGGACATGGATGGACCTGCTGCCTCATCCAGCCATGTTTCCGTGATGTCGAATCTATCAATACTCTTGTCATATCCCACAGAAGGAGATGGTCATTGTGGCGCTGTTGGTCCCAATCACGGGTGGCGGCCATTGTTTCTCCCAAGATGGCGACGTCATCCGATTGCAGTATTCCAGCCTTGCAAGGGATGCTTGCAACCTTTGCTCCACCCCCTCAGCAAGGATCTGGTTATCTTGCGGCAAGCACAACGCTCGAGTGCGTTGCTACTCTTCCCAGTCAGCGCTTCGTAAGTTCGCCTCTAGGCTTATACTCTTATTAAACTGCTCATCACACCTTGCTAATACCTTCCACTGTTTCTGTCTTTTAGAAGCTTTCTTATCGTACTCCAAGGGCAGAGATTCCGCCTCATAACCTCGGCTTTCGAGTGTTAGAATGGCTCGAAAAAGATCCTTTTCATTCCACCTGCCACCGCTTGCCTCAATCTGGACACATCGCATACATTGATTCAATTCCCAACTGCATAATTCAGAAGGTTTTTTCTTTGCATCACAATCCGAATCTGCCGTCAGGTACCTTTCTCCCCTTCTCAATTGTTCCTTTGGCATTTCAGAAAGGTCAGCCTGTTTCTAAAGTCAGGTCTTTCTTGTTTCCCTTACACATCCTATTAGATTCCCAAAGTTACACCACGAGATCCACTAGTTCAGATACTCTGTGTTTAACAGAAGGACTTCATACACATGCAATCCTGAGACTTTATAGGGCACCATCTCCTTTATAAAGGGTAACTATTTGGCAACTAATATTCTACTTCCACTCTGTTTTTTAGTCCAACTTACCATTCTCTAATCGTTACTTTCGTTATTTTCCTTGTGGTATTTGCATTCAGTCTCCTGGAATTGTGTCAGAGATTCGCCCTAACCTGCTCTACAGAGAAGACGTCCATCAGCTGAGGCGATCAGGGTTTTCTTCCCCAGAGGGTTTCCCTGGGGAGTTCATTCCTTCTTGGTGCAATTGAGCACGGGTTAGGAAAAGATTCCCCCGGGGGGACTTCTCATATTCAACACATTCGAGCTACTGGATCAGGTCAGTGGGTGCATGTTTATGGGGAACCATTATTACTCCTGGAAATTCTAAACTCAAGAATAGTATTTAACAACTCTGCTCTCGAATGTACTCTGCAATATCAATAGCATGCTTTAATAAGGAGCATTTGCTTACTAGTGCACATTTCAGACTCCTCTCATATTCTAAGAAGTGCACTATATTACCATTTTCGTGAGGCATTTTGTCCACGCCACTCTCTACAGGTAGTGGCTCATCACACTGGTCTACGGATAGGGAAACTTCACATGTCTCCTTCTGTAATCGTATCTCCTGATTTATCCTTCCATTGGGCGTTCTGGTACCATTTAAAAGAAAGTGCTCCAGGCATTCCATCTTTCTAAACTAATTTAGCTACAGCCTCCAGGAACACTGAAGAGACTACAAACTCGCGAGGACGACAAGTCCAATTAGGACCCTTGGCAGTGCTGCTCTTTCTCTTTTTGTTTGCAGTGAACAGAGACCCTTGGGATACCCCTATCGCACCCATGGGCGGTGGTTCAACCATGTACCCCTAGTGTATGTTTTTGGGAACCTGTGTGTTGCCCACAGAACAGGGTATGGGGCTGGTGGCAGCTTCATGCTGATGTGACAGGAGCTCTGAGTATCCTCCATTTTGTCATACCCATGCCCTGCCATAGGAATCAGTGGATTCCTGATAGAAGGCAAGATGGCCCATGGTGCCTCTTGTTTTCTATTGCTTGTTACCTTATTTTCCAAAAGTCCTGGGAAGCCCTGACTCTGTCCCTTCCCTGACTGGCTGTTTGGTGGAAGAATCATATATGGTTTTGTGGGGAAGACCAGGTCTGACTGGCTGGAGCCTTCCCAGTGACTGTATGCTGTGGGTACAACCTTGGGGTGGGACTTGTGTGAATGTAGTGTGTGACCAATATGCATTCCCTGTTATGGGTGTCTATTTTCTGTGTGAGGAACACAATGAGTGAGACAGCCCTAACTGAAACTGACATAAATTCAGTGTAGTGTGTTGAATGGCTGGGTGCTTGCCCCAATCCACATTCCTTGTTATGGGTTTCTGGGTGGAGTGAATGGCCTGAATGCCAGTGAGTCTGATTGGCTGCCTGCCTACATGAATGCCCTTCTATATGATTGGCGGACTGAGCCTTGCTCAGCCAGAGTGAATGAGGGACAGATGTGTATATCTGGGGACCTCTCACTTACCAATTTGTTCAGAAGCTGAAGACAAAACTTAAAGCTGATCCTTGAAGCCCAGCTGGAGGAGAAGATTGCTGCTGCATTTCCTTTGACGTAATCCAAAAGCTGTCAAGTCTGTCAAGGACTGATCCAGAGAGAACCTGGCTAGGAGACCTCTCCCCGAGCTACGAGGGACCATCGTGAAAAAACATCTGCTCTTCATTGAAGCACCCTGGAAGCCAGTTCTGTGAGTCTGATGTCCGTAGAAGGGGTCCGCTGAGAATCCTGAAGAGAGTGTCTGGGCATCGAGGGTCATTGAAGTCCATTGGCATTGATCGGGGTCGTAAGATTTCCGTAACCGCTGGAAGCCAAGCCGAATCGTGTCACCCAGAGGTGGGGACACTTTAACGCCATGCTGCATGATGCCCGTAGCCGAGAGAGCTCCACCCTGCCTGGGAACCTTTAAAAGAGGGCTCCCTTGCCATCACCTCTGACCACTTTGTCCCGCCGGACAGAGTCGAAGGTTGCCGGCTGCCGAGGACAGCCCGCCGGTGCGTTTCCCACTACCCAAAGCCAAAGATGTCCCGAGGACATTGACGGAGTGAAGATCCGAGGTCCAGCTCGTGGTTGAGTCCTGATCGCCAAAGGTATCCCGAGGTATGTGCTACAGCTGCAGGACTGACAGGTCAGAGGACGCCGACCGTGAACCCCTGAAAATCGCTGCCAGGCCTGCATCCATCACTGCCAAAGGCCTTTCAAGTCCACCAAGGCTTATTTACGGCACCAAACATTTTGCATGGAGGCTTAGCACAGGCCTCATCTTCACAGGATTTCCACCATCAAAGGGGGTCCATCCTGGAAGGATACCATCGAAGAACAGTTGTACATTGGGGTGGTTGAACTTTCTTAACAAGAAGCAAGGCTTATTGAGTACTTATGGACTGGGCATGTTAATTATTTTATTACAGGTTGCCCAGGTGGGGGGATCCTCACTCAGAATTGTGCATCTATCTCCAAAGACAGCATTCTGCCATTGCTTAACATTAACCTACCTTGCTTCCCTAATTCTATGCTGATACACCTTACTGAATGATTTGTATGCTTTGTTATAACTGCCAGCAGTTGATGCATTTTAAAGGAATCTAAAGCCTAGGGCCCTCATTACAAGTCAGGCGCCGTTAACCCTTAACGCCTGACTACAAGTGTCCCTTTGCGGGTTGGTGGTTAACGCCTGCTTTTAGCAGGCGTTAAAAATCCAACCCGCAAGGGACTTTGGAGCTAATTACGGCTAATTACGGTGCCGTAATTAGAGCCTTCCCCATTCCCATTATGCCCTCTGAGGGCAAAAATGGGAATGGGGAAGGGCAAATGGTGAATGGGGAATTACCGCCCCACTCACCTTGGAATGGGGCGGTAATTCCGCCATCCACCATGGCGGAATCGTAACCTTAGCGGCATGGACCATGGTGCTAATAACACCATGGTCCTCCGCCAAGGTTGTAATGAGGGCCTAGGTGTGGTACCACATAGAACTTTAAAGATTTGTCATTATACTATTAACCAGAATACACAGTGTGTTATTGAAATGTGTATATGTATCTGAACATTATTTTTATGTAAAGAGCTGTGTTAGCAAATAGCATAGTGTGTGGACATTCCTTTGTGGGGGCTTGGGAACTCAGTATACTTAAGAACCAGCCTGCATCTCCTCCTGAGAGCTTAAGCCTCAGTTGCTCGTCCATAGCTACAATATAGAACACCTTGGTTGGGGTGCTCTTTGCTCTACCCCGCCATATAGCAAGCAGAAGTACAGATACCCCCCTCCAGTCTTCATACTGGTGGCAGAAGTGGGATGCTAACTGTTTTAAGACTCAGTGTGTAACCTTGCTACTTACAAAATATCCACCCTTTGTTAATTAATTAATTTGGGGTTCAGTTGTACATACTGGTATAACTGCATTACAAGAAATGGAATCTATTGCAAATTGCAGATTGACAAGGATGAGCTTAGAGGCTCTCCAGAGTGCTTGTCAAGTGAGAGGAATAGATTTTGGAGAGAAAAGTCTAGATCTGAGCTGATAGCCGCCCTTGTGAACATTCAGGCAGATTGTGACACTCATTACAAAATTGGAGTAGGCTGTGATGGGGTCATTACCCCTGGTGAAGTTGCAGATATTGCCACTGGGATTGCCACCTCTCCTGTCTCTTCTATTCCTAACCCTAGCATTGTTTCTCCAGGGAATGTATTTGAACTTGAGTTATTAAGGATGAAATTGGCCTTTGAATACAAATATTTTGAGGCTGAAGCCGAGCTGAAGAAAGTAGAGTTGGCACAGCAAGTTATACTCAAAGACGGGGATCTTGTACTCAAAGACTGAGACACTGAATGTCAGAAAATCCAGCTAGAGAAAGCTAGAGTGGAGACTTCAGCAAAACCAGTTGAGAGTGTCAGGTTCCCAGCAACTAAGTTTATTAAATATTTGGTTGGTGTGTATGTGGAAGGTTCTGATATCCTCCAATGGATAGAAACATTTGAAATTGCTTATGGTATCCATGATGTTGCACAAAGAAATGGGGCTAAGTGTTTGTTGGGTAGAGTAGCTTATACTGGTTATGGCTGTATTCTGAAACAGAGTGTGGAAGAAAGAGGTCAGTATGAGTGTATGAAAACTGCTTTGGTTGCCAAGTTTGGCAAGACACCGGCCCAGTACCTTAAAAGGTTCAGGGATTATAAGAAGAGAGAGAATATGTCTTTGGTTGATTGGGTGAGTGCTGCACATATGGACATGATGGGTTGGATTGATGGATACAAAATGAAAACTGTTGTTGATTTGGCTGTAAGCAACTCATGGTGGCAACAGTAAAGACAGACACAAGTTATCGCAGTTCAAGGGTGTTTATTAAACTGTATAGGTAGGTTGGAAAACCGGCTAATCGAAACCTAAATCAAAGATGGGAGCAAGCAACGACCATCAAATAATAATAAGGCAGTCCTAGTGGCATCTTGTCAAATAAAAGGGCCCATATTAAAAGAAAACGATTGCCAATCCTTACAACTAAATAAAAAAAGAGTGTGGGATAGTGTTCACAAGAAAGAAAGAAGTGTTCACAAATGTAAGTCAGGATGTTATAGTCTGCTTTCCCCCCGTTGTCCACACCGGACAAAGCGGGACTCCTGAGCGTAGCACACTCTTGAGCTTTTCCAGCACGAGACTATAGTTCCATTCTCAGGTATCAGGATCTTTGGTGGTTAAGTATCTTTTCTACTAAAAAGTCTCTTGCCTCAGAGGACCTAATGTGTTCAAAATAATAAAACTAAAAGTTCCTTTCCATCTGTACGTTGGATGATGGCATTTCACCCCTGGATCCCCATCTTCTGGGCTTAGACCCTTCTCGAATGTCATTCAAAAGATTTTGCCTGTGGTATTCACAAGTCGTTGGGTGATGGCTTTTCACCCTTGGATCTCCCTCTTACATGCTCAGACCCTTCTCGAATGTTAGCCTCCCACCGTCAGGTTCACTATGGCTTTTATTCCAAAAGATTTCTCCTTTCGCATTCACAAGTCTTAATGTCTTTTTAACTAATCCACTGTGGGCATCCCTCCGTCGGGTTCACTCTTGTCAACACAATGTTCATTAGGGCATCATGCTTTGCCCATCTCTGTCGGTATCCCTCCGCCGGGTTCGCTGTTGACAACTACACAGTTCCTTCTCCTTTCTCACTATGCGGGATTCGGCTCCCTTAGCGTCCCAATTACATGCCAGTCAAAGACTTTTGACTGTAAAGGGGATTTTGCTAGACCCCTTTATGACCACTTTGACCTGTTCTTTGCGGCTCTCCTAGGGCCTTCTGGTATCAGTAGTTTCAACAATAGGGGAATCAACCAGAGTCTATCGAGTGAGCACCCACATGGTGCCAGACCACTCTGCAGCTGGTTTTCCCTTTAATTTGCCATTCGCAAATTTTGTTCAACCCAGTTCGGTTTCTTATCGATCCTTCCTTTGACTCACCGGCTGTGATGAACCACTTGGCCTTTCTTGTCTCTGGAGTGAAGGACAGTACCACGGTAGCAAGTGTCTCTCCATGCCCTGATTATCAGTGTAGGAGGGCTCTGTGTACCGTTGGCATCTGCTGCAACACACGCTGGCTATTGTTTGCGGTCTTATTTTAACTCTCATAGAGGCTTTGTGGGTCTGGATCACTAAGGGCAAGGTTGTTTCTCGCCTTCGGTTCTCAATGCTTTTCTCCTGAACTGCCGGCTTGGGATAGCTATCTCGTTGTGCGGTTTCCCTTGTTCGTAGTGTGCTCTCGTGCTCCACCTTTTATCCCTGTGGGGAAGGGAAAGGGCAATCAGGTGTGTGTGGTTCTGGTCAATTGCCTGATTTTGCCTGACCCTTGTGTTAGGCCATGTCAGGTAAGTGGCTCTAGTATTAGTCTGTTGTCTTGTGGTGTAAGAAAGGGTTTGTGTCAGAAAAAGGGGGTAGATCTTACATGGTAGAATGGGGAAAAGGTGTTATAAGAAGAGGGATACCGCGTCGTCTCACCCGTCGGTGTCCCACCTCCACGCCCCAAGGACCCCTGATCCAGGTCATCCTCCCACACTGGTCCACCCCCAGGAACTGGATCCAATAGCGATGGCCATGTCCTGGCCCCATGGATGACAGATCCCCAGGGATTAGAAAGTGAGACACCTTCAGGTTTCTCACATGTCCCACTGCTTGTTTTTTTAGCATTTTTCTGAAGCTTGTTCACCAAGCTTGTTCACCACAGCTGCATAAGTACATTGCTGACCACAACGTATTAGATCCCTTTAAGCTGGGCCAGCTACACCGGGTATCCCCTAAGGATCCAAGTGGGAAGGACAAGGACAAAGAAAAAGGGAACTCATAAGCACTCACAGTCGAATAAGCCTAAACATCCCTCTCCTAAGACCCAAAAATCTAGTGAGGATAAGTCTCATGGAGTGGGAGATTGAATAGTGGTTCTTCTGCTGCAAAGCAGACTACTAGTGGATCCAGTACAGTACATCACATTCCTGGCACTTGTTGGGACTGTGGTGCTCAGGACCACAAAAAGGGTGACCCCAAGTATTTAGGTAAGGCACTTGGAGTCCAGGCTTTCAGCCTGACCTACCCTTGCTTCATGCCTGAGGTGGAGGCCACTGTCCTCCCCTTCTCTCCAGGAATCACCTTTGGTGCTCCTGCAGAGATTTTCCTAATGTCCATTGGGGCCTGGGACCAGTACTCAGAAGTACTGGCTACCATCCCACAGAATACCCGCCAATTTTTGCGAAGTGTCCACCTAAATAGCCAGTCTTTCACTGGTATGAGAGACACTGCGGCAATAATGACAGTGGTGGACAGGACACTGTTCATGCTAGAGGATTATGTAGATGCTCCTCAGAGAACTACCAGGTTAGCTGGTGGGCCTCCCAAATTATCTCCTGTAGCCCTGGTCACCATACAGATTGAGGACAAGATAACAAAGCTTTCCGTCCTGGTTCAGGACAATGTGCCTGTTCACATATTGTTGGGGTATGATTTAGTGGAGTTGGGGTTGGGGTTGATCTCTGATGGGATCTCCTCCTACCATATCTGCTGTTTGCCTATATAAAGGAGCCTCAAGGGGGTGCTGGTTTCAGCCCCTTTGAGCTTCTCTTTGGACATCAAGTGAGGGGGCCACTTGCCCTAATCAGAGACTGTGAAAGCTGCAATAATTATTGGTGCCTTGAAAGGCTGCATTGTGAGCACAGAATACTGCCTGTTAATACTTTCTATGGCTCCTGAATGCGGCGGCCCTTGACCCCACCCACTTTTCTTCAACAAGCTAATAGCACCAGGCTATCACCATTGTGGCGTAAAGCCAGTGAGGTCTAAAGGGCGCAATTTAGCTGTTGTGCTGTTGGGCTTGGGGGCGTTGGTGCTGTTACGATCAGCCAAACCTACTTGTTCAGGTTTATATTTAACCCCTTCCTGGACAACAGCATCAACTCTACACATGGAATAAACTCTGAAGTGGGTGAGATTTAACTATTTTATTTTACGTGACTGCCAGAAGAAGCATCATCACGGCAAATCAAGAATCTAATTAGGAATTTACATTTTGCAGGGCAGGGGGGAGAGACAGACTCTGGCGGCTCCTTGAGCTGTCGGGCGTTCCTCGCCCTGTCAGCATTTACTTATTTATGTGGTTGAAATTAACATTAGCTTCTAATAACATATGTACTGGCCTTTTTGAAAAATGTTACTCATCTTAAATCGACAGTGGATAAGGCGAAGGGCTGCAAGGTTTTCTCTCCCTCCTTCTTAATTACTAATGACCCTAATAAGGGATATTTGTAATTTGTATGTTATTAGCAACCCTTCTTCATTGAGGCTTTTTTTAGCAGATCTTTGTCCTTTTATTTGGTGTTTCAATCAAGCAGCTTTTTTGGTCCCCCCCCTTTATTCTTGACTCTAGGAAAGCAATATTTTAGGCTTTACTACATATCAAATGTAGCTATCTGTTTACCAGAAGATGGCCCCTAAATTGAGGTCGAATAAGAATTCTAAGAAGGGTGGTATAGATAACTCTAAGTCCCAGCCCTCTAATGTTTAATCTTTGGCACAGAAAGTCAATGAAGGCAATAAGGAAATCACTGCCTTGGAGCAGCCCAACATTTCAGACTTCTTGACAAAAGTCGATTTCGTCAAGGACTTTTCCAGGGGTAATATTATCAAAACACCTGGGAATAGTTCTATGATCAACAATAATTCTTCACTCAGCATGTGCCATGACTTCCGTCGTCACTCTATGGGCCTCCAAGTAGGCTCTTTACCCTCCCAGTTAGAGAAAAGTACTGAAGTAACTAGTAGTATGAATAATATTAGTGGCACTAACTTATCTATGAGACCTGATCTAGAAGAAATCGCACAGGGGGATATTGTTTCTCTGACTGAGGTTGAGATAAATGATGCTTGGAATGATTCTGAAATAATGGAGGGCAATTCAATTACCATGAGGGGGAAAATGGACTCACTTATTGTCACAGTAGATATACTACTAGGCATTTGCACCGGGTTGATAAATGAGCAACAAATCATGAAGGACCTGGTAAGCCTGGTTAATGAAAAAACGAAAGAATTGTTAACTGTAATACCTGCTGAGCAGCAAAAATAAAAAAATCTATGCGACAAAAATGGCTCAAATGCTACAATAAGGGGTGATTTGAATTAACTCTGTCTACTGGTCAATGAGGAAAAAGCTGAATTGTGCCATAATGTAGCAGATATTACAGCTAATATTGACAAAGAGTTTGTGCCACCTAGTGGTAATGTGCAGGAAATAGTTATTGACACACTTGTTCAACAGTCTCAAGGCTACAGACACAGATTGCACCGCAAAAGAAATTATAAGAAAGGCTTTAAAAACTATCAGGGTAAATCGGGTAAAGCTAAAAAGAAAGACTCTAACAGAAATAATAGGCTAGCTTTAGCGGAAACCACACTATATGATATAGAATGTATAGAAATTGCAAATAGATTTGAATTAAATGAAAAGAGTGTGGTGAAAAATAGTGCTGCTAACAAAATACTTCTAAGGCATAGGTTTTGAGTAACTGGCTGAAAGGAAATAGAAAAATGCCTACTATTGAGGAAACTATAGACACCAATTAAAGGTTAACATCATTGAGGTTGAAGAAAATACTGAACCACCTCATATCTTTCCTCAGGCAGAAAATAAGGAATCATCAGTGAAATGTTTAGATATCCTGGCTAACCCACAAAGGGTTAGGCTTAAACTTAGAGATAGGGGAGATTTATGATATGGAAATGGAAAGATTAGCCATGAGTAAAAATAGCAGGAGTAATGAGCAGATCATTGAGGAAGTACATGGGGATAAACAACTACTACCAAAAAACAGAGGCAAAAGTATAAAAATTATCGAGAAAAACCAAACTGAATATAGCCCTTATCTAAATAGAGCATGGTTGTTGGAATGTTTAGGGAGAATACCACAGCTGCATTGTATAAAATCCTCTGATATAGAAAGAGTTATTTTACCCAAGGTAGGGAGTTGGGAAAATTGGGCTATTGTTCAATTCGGTACTGCCGTAATTGTTGTATTGCTCAGAGAATATTCAGGAGAGATTTGGAACAATGAATATGAAATTTTGCTGTGCAATAAAATAGAATTTTAGAATTTTCCAGCAATAACAGACAATGTTAGATGGATGGTAACTCCCAACCAACCACTAGTCTAGGTAAACGTATTAAACCAATAACATGGATTCCGGCTGAAAATTACAGATAGGAAAATTGAGTAGAGGAATCTGCTATTACTGTAATCTCATGGAATAGCAGAGGTTACCACTCTATTTTACAGAAAAGAAGTGTGCTTCTATTAAAGAGTAGCAACATTGTTGCACTCCAAGAAACATGGGTCCTTTGTACCATAGTAATGGATGGCTACAAGATTGAATCCAGCATTAGATGGGGATAGGGGGAGACCTATGGGGGGTCTCTGCATTGGTGTGAAATCCTCCTTTAATACTAGAAAATATGAGCAATCATATTTCTTTACCTGGGTATTGTGTGCTATTATTGAAAAAAATTCTCAGGGAACGACCTTCTACTGATTTATGTGTATTCTAGGCCAGGAGCGGACGATTTTGAGAGAATAGAAAAAATCATTAGAGACACTATTAATTTTTGGCAGGTAGAATCTCCCGACGTGTATGTAATGTTAGTAGGGGATTTAAATAGTTATTGTGATGTGGCCCTGGAAAGAATGGTGGATTGGGCAGAAAAATACAGAAACCATGAGGCCATTTTCCCCACGACAATTGGGAACTTGGGCTTCAAAACAATGCCACAAATCAATAATGTCATTGCTTGGCTGAATTTACTTCAGAACTGGGATCTAAAATTTTGTAGAGTCTACTAATAGTGGCTCCAAATACATTACATGGAGCAATGATCTGTGAGTTATAGATTGGATTACATGTTTATAGACCATGGCTTGGAAAGCAGAATAAGGTTTGAGCATGTCCCTACTCTTCTAAGCGATCATACTGCGCTAAAATGTCTTTTTAAAGGACATAGCGGAAGAGAGGGTCTGGCAGGCGAAAGCTTGAACACACAACTCAATGGGGCCTCAAATCGCATATGCTTGACGGAAAAAAATCTTAATACATTTGATGAGCTGTTTGACTATTTACCTATAGCCAGAAGATTATTTCAAATGGTCTCAAGGTGATTGGGATCTTTTAAATATGGTGATGAAAACAAATAGCAGAATTACACTGTCTCAATTGAAGAGAAATAAATCTAAGAGACATAAGAATCTTTATCACTGTCAGATTCAAGAAAAGAAAATGTAATTGAAGATGGATATAAATAAAATTTTCAAAGTTGTGGACACACATAATACAGAAAAAATGCTGTCTATTAGAAATGTGCATACCAAATACAAAAATTGGATTAGGGCGCATAAGAACCATATACAAAATGCAAATTGGAAAATGATCCTGTCCTTATGTCGTACCCACGATTCGAAAATGTTTTGGTACATTTACAGGCAATACCTTACAGAGTATATTGACTCAGATGTTAACACCATATCTTTGGATGTATGGATCAAATATATCAATGACCTGTATTTTGTAGAAAATTTGCCAGATGCCATGCAAGAAATGGGGTCGTAAAGTGAGGACAGAATCTTCCCGTTCAATTTGTATAACATCTTGGCAATTATTAACAAAATGAAAGCGTCAAGGGCTTATGGTCCTGACAAATAAGCTAACATTGTAATTAAGTGAAACCCTCTAAAATGGACTAAGCTATTGCTACACTTGTTCACTCAAATTTAGAAAAGTGGAGAAATTCCAGCTAGCTGGAGAGAAGCTTTATTTATCCCCATCTTTGAAAAAGGGAATAGAAATTGCCCTAACAATTATCGCTTACTTGCGATGGCTGACTCCAAGTGTAAGATCCTTTGCTCACTTTTACTTACTATAATTAATAGTTGGATTAAAGATAACAAGCTCTTATCCCCCTACCAAACAGGAATCAGAGCGGGTTTTAATACCTTAGATAACATGATAGCTCTGAATTGCATCCTTGGAGACACTAGAAAAAATAAAGATTCAAGGCTCTATGTTTGCTTCATAGACTTCTCCAGAGCCTTTGACTGTGTTAACAGGGATAGGCTATGGAGTAAGTTAGCTGGATGGAATAGGAATCCGCTGGTATTACACCTTCTGAGAGAAATGTACAGAGATACATCTGTTACTATTTGCCTGAATAAGGGCATCACCTGATCCTCACCTATATCCACTAATCTGGACTTAAAACAAGGATGTGCCACCTCTCCTGTGTTATACAATCTATATGTAGCGAATATGGGTGAGAGATTTGATAACATAAGACATTTTCCACCAAAAATTGGGGGGTGTGACATTAGCTGGCTGTCCTACGCAGACAATATTGTGTTGATGGATAGGATGCCGGTCGGCCTGCAGAGGTCGCTGGATGAACTCCAAAGGTATGCGGCCGAAAACAACCTTAAGTTAAATGCCAGGAAAACAAAAATTATGATTTTTGGGGCAAGCAATGACAAGTGTAAAAACTCAAAATACCAAAGGCAAATGATACACAGTTCATTGAAATTGTAGAGGCATACCCATATTTGGGCATGCCAATCTGTGAAAAACCTACCCCTAAATATCATCATGAGATGATAGCAAATAAAGTCTCTAGGAAATGGAATGTGATTAGATCGTACATTTCTACAAAGGGTGGTTACTCAGTTGAAGGTCTTTTAGAAATCTACAAGAGTTGCATTGTACCGGGTGCCTTGTATGCTCTGGAATCTGTATCATCTAGATTTTTGGTGGATCTGGAAAAAATAGAAGGTAAACTGTGGAGCATTAAGGCTTCCCAGATCTTCCCCTATCGCTGCAATTAGATGTGAGTTGGGCCTTACTTCTCTCACCACATTATGGAAGATATATTGCTGCAAGCTTTATATAAGAATGTTCTCAATAAAGGATGATGGTTTGTTGAAATTGGTTTGCAGCTATATGGTTAAGCCGAATAATAATTGTTTTACGAAAGATCTATTACACACCTGAATCAGTTTCCTAAAAGATATTAATCTTAAGCTCCCTAGTGACATTTTTGAGACAGCCCACCTTTTTAACATTTTGAAAAGGAAAGCAATACAGTGGCACATGTGCAATAACCTAGATTCTCTTGGAAATAAGAAACGCTTTACGGAATATAGCTTACAAGGATTGGAAGCTTCTAAACAGAGAAGTTATATTTTAAAGTTGCAAATAAGGAACTGTCCAGGTTCATTATGTTACTAAGATTTAAACTTCTTCCATGCTCTGAGTATGTGGGAGGCAGGACAGGTATACCAAGAGAGAAAAGAGTCTGCAGGATGTGTAAGGATAGGGTGGAAACAACTTGACACCTGTTGACAAATTGTGAAAAATTATCTGAGTTATACTATAGGGGGTATAAGGATGTGACAAGAGACTTAAGGTTGATAGTAACTGATCAGTTCTGGTCAAGCATATATATGGCTTCCTCTCTGATGTATGTTGGTGCGGCCTATTTCATATGGAAAGAGATTGTTAAGAAATGGGAGGCTGTAACCGCTACTTGAATAGCTACATCTTTGACTATTTAGCTATGAAGGAGGCCTAGATGCTTAATCCTATTAGATGTTCAATTTCATTTAGTGATGGAATGCCTCAATGCATTTTTAATGTCTTTTAATGTTTTTATTGACTTATTGCTTTTGGGTCAGCATAGTTTTATGTGAAGGATTTATAGACTATATAAGATGAATTTGCACAAGCTTTGCATAATATTGTTGATTGATTGATTCATATTATAATGTATATATACTTTACATTTTTATGTATTTGTAAAGATTGAATTTCTATACGTGTTTAAGGATTTTATTAACCAATTACACTATACATGAATAAACAAATTAATCAGTGAAGCTTTGGAAGCCACACCTCCAGGTCCTGCAAAGCAAGTGGGGGACTATGTGTTAGGCCTCAGAAGGAGGATGGCACACATGATGGGCGAATCTTAAGTCAAGCCAAGAATTGAATAAGTACTGGCATGACCTTAAGGCCTCACATGTGGATTGGACTTGAGGCCAGGAGATCCTTGTGATGGAGCCTGCCAAGCCTAGATCTCTGGCAGATGAGTGGACTGGACCCCTCCAGACAATCTCCAAGATGGGGAAGGGCATCTATCTGGTGGACATGAGAGTCCCTATGGTAAACCCTCAGGTATTACATGTTAACAGGCTCAAGCCTTTACACAGAAGACAGGAAGTTTCACCCCTCTTGCTAGCTTCCGAGCAAGAAGAGGAGGAGAGTGAGCCGCTTCCTGATTTGCTGCATAGAAACCCCCAATGGAGGGAGTACATCTCTCTTCAGATCTGACACCAGATCAGCAGAGGACCTGCAGGACTTTGCTCTGGCAGTATGCCCCTCTGTTCTCACTGACACCAGGCCTCACCCCATGCTGCAGGCATGAAATTGACACTGGTGACAGTGTACCTGTCAAAAGCAGATGCTATTGGATGTCAGACACAGTTAAGAACAACATCCAGGCAGAGGTTGCCAAGATGTTCAATCTGGGCGTAATTGAACCCTCAACCAGCCCCTGGTCCAGCCCTGTGGTCCTTGTCCCCAAGGCAAATTCCCAGGCAGGTACCAAGGATTGGAGGTTCTGTGTGGACTACAGAGGAGTCCATGCAGTCACCAAGACTGATGCTCACCCATTGCCCAGGGCTGATGAGCTTGTGGAAACCATAGGTGCTGCCAAGTTTGTAAGCACCTTTGACCTCACATTAGGCTATTGGCAAATAGCTCTGATGGACCAGACCAAGGAGAAAACTGCATTCTCAACTCCTGAGGGGCTCTACCAGTTTAGAGTCATGCCTTCTGGGTTGAAGAATGCACTTGCCACCTTCCAAAGGTTGGCCAATAATGCACTAAGTGAGCTGGAGGCCTTTTGTGTGGTGTATCTAGATGACATTGCTGTCTACAGTACCACCTGGTATGAGCGTTTGACTCATTTGGATAAGGTGTTGCAGGCCTTGAAAAGGGCTAACCTCACTATCAAGACCACCAAGTGCCAGATAGCTCAAGGGAAGGACACTTACCTTGGTCATGAGGTAGGAGGGGGTTGAATCCAACCTCTCCTCAGTAAGGTACAGGATGTACATGACTGAGAGACTCTCACTACTCAAACTCAGGTCAGAGCTGTTGTGGGCCTCACTGGCCACGACAGAAACTTCATGGCAGACTATGGCAACATAGCTGCCCCTCTGACAGCTCTGACCTCATCCAAGCAACCTAGGAAGGTTAATTAGACTGAAGACTGTCAGAGGTTCTTTGTTGGCTTGAAGGAAGGTCTGTGTAGGGCACCTGTGTTGTGTTCTCCTGATTACAGCAAACCCTTTATTTTTAGACAGATGCCTGTGACGCCGGAATTGGTGCTGTCTTGTCCCAGTTAGATGACAACAGGAGAGAATATCCCATTATCTTCATCAGTAGACAACTCAAAGGTAGAGAACCTAGATGGGCTACTGTTGAAAAGGAATGGTTCAGCATAGTTTGGAGCCTTAGGCGTTTTAGGCCTTAACTTGCTGGGTCTACCTTCAAGTTCCAAACTGACCATAAGCCGTTACAGTGGCTTATGCAGATGAAGGGTGAACACCCTAAACTGCTCAGGTGTCCATTAACCTGCAAGGGCTAAACTTCACTATTGAGCATAGACCATGGAAGAGTCATGATAATGCAGATGGCCTTTCCAGAAGGTATGTTAACTGTTTGGATGAAGGTTTCAATAACGTGGGAGATTAGACCACCCTAACCTCAATCCGGGGGGTGACTGTGATGTTGGAAATGCATGGAGGGACAGGGCCTCCCTGTCCCTATCCTCTACTCCCTTATCATGAGTGTTCTGTGTTATTTATTTTCTGCACAGGAGTCAAGTTGGGACCCCTGTCAGTCCAGCACTTCCTCTTTTACTTTGTGGTGAACAGAGAACCTTGATATACCCTTATGGCTACCATGCATGGGGGTATAACCCTGTACTCCTAGTGTATGTTTTTGGTCATGTGTGTGGTGCCCACAGAGCAGGGTAGGGGCTGGTGGCAGCTTCATGCTGATGTGACTGTATCCTCCCTTTTGGGATACCCAGACCCTGCCATAATCAGTGAATTCCTGATAAAAGGCATGATGACCCCTGGGGCCTTCTGGCATCGACTGTCTGTTACATTGTTTTCCCAAAGTCCTGGGAAGCCCTAACTCTGTCATTTCCCCTGACTGGCTGTTGGGTGGAAGAACCATATCTGGTCTTGTCGGGAAGTCCAGGCCAGACTGGTTGGAGCCTTCCCAGTGACTGTATGTTGTGGGTACACCCTTGTGGTGGGGCCTGTGTGATTGGAGTGTGGGACCAATATGCATTCCCTGTTATGGGTGTCTAGTTTCTGTGTGTGGGACACAATGAATGAAACAGCCCTGACTGAAACTAACATGAATGCAGTTTAGTGTGCTGAAAGGCTGGGTGCTTGCCCCAATCCACATTCCTTGTTATGGGTGTCTGGGTGGAGTGAATGGCCTGAATTCCTGTGAGCCTGATTGGCTGCCTGCCTGCATGAATGTCCTTCTGTGTGATTGGTTGACTTTGCCTGGCTCAGCTAGAGTAAACAAGGGTCGGATGTGTATATCTGGGGACCTCTCACTTTCCATTTTGTTCAGGAGCTGAAGTCGACTTGAAGCTGATCCTTGAAACTCAGCTGGAGGAGAAGATTGCTGCTGCATTTCCTTCGATGTAATCCAAAGGCTGTTGAGTCTGTCGAGGACTGATCCAGGGAGAACCGGAGACCTCTCCCTGAGCTATGAGGGACCATTGTGCAAAAACTGCTGCTCTTCATCAAAGCACCTTGGAAGCCAGTCTGTGGGTCTGAGGTCTGGAGAAGAGGTCCTCCGAGAATCCTGAAGAGAGCACCTGGACATCGAGGGTCGTTGAAGACCATTGGTGACGACCGGGTTCAGGATATTTCCATAACCGCTGGAAGCCAATCCAAATCATGTTGCCGAGAAGCGGGGATACTTTGATGACATGCTGCTCGACGCCCAGAGCCAGGAAAGCTCCACCTTGTCTAAGAACATTTGAAAGAGGGCTCCTTTGCCATCACTGCCGACCACTTTGTCCAGCCAGAGAAAATCGAAGGTCACCAGTTGCTGAGGAAAGTCAGCCGGCGGGTTTACCACCACCCGAAGTCAACAAAAACGCCCTGAGGACTCTGACGGAGTCAAGATCCGAGGTCCAGCCCGTGATCGAATCTCCATCGCTGAAGCTATCCTGAGGTATGTGCTGCAGCACCAACAGGCCAGAGGACGCCGACCCCGACCCCCGACATCTGACGCCCTGCTTTTGGGCCTGCATCCATCACCGCCGAAGGTCTTTCAAGTCAACCGAGTCTTGTTTGCAGCACCGAACATTTTGAATCGAGGCCTACCACACGCCTCATCTTCCCTGAACTTCTACCATCGAGGAAATATTCGATCGTTGAAGAGAACAGCAAAGGTCGAAGCTGCTGTATCACCCCAAGTGTTCTACTTTTCCTCAAGGATCTCGAGGCCCAGTGGCTCCTTCTTGAACAGGAGTCCAACCTCGAAGAATACCTTCGAGGAACCTTTGAAAAAACTCTCCCACTACAGGTACATTGGGGTGGTTGAACTTTCTTAACAAGAAGCAAGGCTTATTGAGTACGTATGGACTGGGCTTGTTCATTCTTTTATTACAGGGTCCCCAGGTGGGGGGATCCTCACTCAGAATTGTGCATCTATCTCCAAAGAAAGCATTCTGCCATTGCTTAACATTAACATGCCTTTCTTCTCTAATTCTAGCATTTTTAGCTTGGGCACTCACTGTATTTAAGAACCAGCCTGCATCACCTCCTGAGATATTAAGCCTTGGTTGCTGGTCCATAGCTACCATGATTATTCTGATGATGAATTAGTGTTTTTCATAAGTCTCACTTATTGGATTAAAGTGGAGAGCTGAGAAATACTGCATAAAATGTCGATGTTAAAAAATAAACCGTCGTTTTTTCCAGGAAGATTTAGAGAAAGTGCCAAATATGGTCTGGACAACCAGTCCATATGACATGGGCCTAGTGAAAGGAGTAGGAGGAGTTAAGTATATTCAAGACCATTTACGCTTTAATGAAACAAGGAATATTGGTGCCATCTAAATCCCCATGTAACACAGCTGTGTAAGGAAGGCATGGTATCAAACAGTAAAACAGACACAAGTGATCACAGTTCAAGGGTGTTTATTGAACTTCAATTGGATTTGAAAAATGCCTATCCAATCCTAAATCTAAAGATGGGAGCAAGCTACGACCATCAAATAAAAATAATGCAGTGCTAGTGGTGTCAAAATAAAAGCGCCTATACTAATAAACCTATTGGCAATCCTTACTTCTAAAGACAAATAGTGTGGTAACGATAGGAAAAGTGTTCAAGATATCATATGTCAGGATATTCAAGCCGTTGGCTTCTCTTCTCCAAGTTTTAAGTACAAGACAAGGCGGCACACTCGAGCTTAGCACAGTCTCCTGCTTCGCAAGCATAAGGGTGCAGTTCAAAACCTCAACATCCTGGCCTTCTGTGCCAAAGTCTCTTTGCCACTATTTTTCAGTGGGCCTGATGCAACACAAAAAACCTAAAAAATCCTTGCTTATCAAGACATCACATGTACCAATTTTCTGTTGGTGATTTTCTGTTCACCCGGGGTCCCCCTCTGCCGGGCTCAGACCCACTTTAATGCAAAACCTTCTTGGATGATTTTCGCTTCACCCCGGGTCCCCTCTGCCATGCTCAAGCACACTTTAACGCAAGGCTTTCAACTGATCTCCCTCTGCCGGGCTCTGACCAACTTTATCTACTTTGTCACAAACTTTCTTTACTGTTTCAACATCAAAAACTTTCGACTATGCACAGGATTTAGCTTGACCCGTCGCAGGACCACTTCAATTCCCAATTCTCTACAACTCTCCCTTTCAGCTGGATACCTTACAGAGTCCTTCGATTGAGCACACCTGCAGTGCCAGACCACTCTGTCAAAGGAATTGTATCTTGGTTTCAAAGTTCAATCACTCATCCGCAGTTCAACTTTACTTGCGTCTTTTATCATATGTGTTTCAAACAAAGTTAGTTCCAGCGCTTGCCATGCAATGCCGCTGCTTGCAACCTTGGCTTCAACACAGACCAGTATTGTATCAGTTTCCCCAACTCACCGGCTGTGTTGATTTAACTGATGCTGCTTTGTTCTTGGAGCCAAGGACAGTACCACGGCACACTCTAAGGGAAAACAGACTAACACACGAGCCGTATACCTGACATGTCCCAATACCTTGGTCAGGCGAGGTCAGGCAATTATCGACAATCATTTGCACCTGACTTCCATTACACTTTCCCACACGGATAAAAGGCAGAGCACACTCTGAGCGAGGCAAAACACACGAGGAAACAGCAGTTCCAAGATGACAGTTTAACAAGAGAAGAAAGATGGAAAAGCAGAAGGGGATCTCAAGGAGGGAAGTTTCCTTGACCTTTTTGACAAGGAAACGTTACTTTCATGAGCCCTCGAGATTGGAACACGTAAGACCAGGAAAACCGGCTGACAAATCCTACATTGTGTGTCGGAGGTACCCAGGGCCCTCTCGCATCAATAATCAAGGCGGGGAGAATCGCCAGCTGACGTCAGTGAGAAAGTGTTCATGTTGTAAAAGGGGGGGGGTAGAGTTTCTAAATATCCTACTGGGTAGGATGGGATAAAGGTGTAACAAGGAAGGGGATACTGTGTCTCACTTTCCTGTGTCCCACTCCCACTCCCTAAAGACCCCTCACCCAGGTGATTCTCCCGCACTGTACACCCTGAGGAACTGGATCCAAAAGCAATGGTCTTGTTTTGGCCACCTGGATGACAGAACCCGGGGACTAGTGGGTGAGATACCTTCTGGTTTCTCACAGTACCAATTGAGGAAATCAACTGTGGGGTCATGGAGATTTATTCAGGATCTTTGCTCCCTAAACAATATTGTCGAAGCAGAGTTCCCTTTTGTTCCAAGTCCTGCTACAATATTATGTAATATCCCATTTAAGGCTAAATATTTACAGTTATAGATCTAAAAAAAGTGTTCTTCTCAATTCCCCTTCATGAGAAGACACAAGATTTGACTTCCTTTTGTATAGAAATATCTGCCTAAAACATATTTGTCTGCCCCAAAGGTACTGCGAGTTCCCCTCAATCTTTAACAGGTTCCTTCAGATGGACCTGGGTAATGTACAACTTCAGGGTGCAATAATTCAGTACGTAGATAACATATTAGTGTGCAGTGTGAAAGATGAAAGGTGCAGGGAAGTCTCTGTGTGACTCATGACCATATAAGCAGAGAAAGGATACAAGATAGACAAAGAAAAGTTACAATATTGTCATGAAGAGGTCTTGTACATAGGACAGCTAATCTCTCAAGAGGGGAGAAAAGTGACACCTGAAAGAGCAGAAGCAATTATGAAGACTTCAGAACCTAAACCAGTGAGGGAAATGCAACAGTTTTTAGGCCTATTTAACTATTGTACAGCCTGGGTTTTCGATTACAGTACATACTTTCAACCACTTTTAAAAGGACTTAAAGAAGGTAGACACAGGTAGACAAATATAAAATAACATGGACAGTACCACCCCTGTGCTAGGAATTGCAGATGTTCATGAATATTTTTATATTATTTTCACATTCAAATGGAGAAGTTATGACAGCAGTACTCACACAGAAAACGACTTTAGCACATGGACATCAACCATTGGCTTAGTACAGTGGGATTTTAGACACTGTTATGAAAGGACATTACCCTTGCGAACACGCTTTAGCTGCTGCTGAATTTGCAATTGAAAAAGCTTCAAGTATTACAATGGGGTTGTCAGTAACACTATTTGTTGAGCATGCATTATTTGACATTCTAGAGAGAAACCCAAAAGTACATTCACTACACAAAGTGCATCAGGGTACGAGGTGATTATCTCAAACCCTGTGATCAATATTGTTACATGCAGAATAGTGAATCCAGCAACATTCATATCGGAACCAGTAGGGGGGATGATTATGTACATGACTGCATGACAAATACAGAATTTTATGCTGACATTCGCTGTGTTAGAGAAAATGCTCCCGGAGGGGGGTTCTCTTTATTGATGGTTCTTCAAAAATTGACCAAATAACTGGTGTAATGCATACTGGGTCAGCAGTAGCAAATCTGAACTAAGAGGGTGAATTTGAAGTAGTTTCAAGTGCGAGATTGCCTTCTCATTGTTCTGCACAGGCTGCAGAATTAGTGGTGCTTATCGCCACACTCCAAAGATACGAGAATGAGAAAGTGACGGTGTACTCTGAGTCCGCCTATGTGATGTCAACTGTACATGCAGGTTTGTCACACTGGAAAAGGAGGGGCTACCTCTGTGCAGATGGCACTCCAGTACAACATGCGGCCCCATTGGATACGCTTTTTGAGGCATTAAGACTCCTATTGACTATCACAGTCGTGAAGTGCACAGCACACACTAAAAGAACAGACATAATTTCTCATGGAAATGAAGGCACAGACTTAGAAGCCAACAAAAACGACATATTTCCCAAATATTTCTGATTTTGAAGTAAGAAGTGTTAAGCAAATGACAGGACGATGCATGTTGGAAAACAAGGGCTTTAACATGCTATCTATTGTTCAGTTAATTGAAATAAAAGGTTGAGCCTCACAGGAGGAGCGAGGTTTATGGAGAAAACAGGGATGTTCTTTATACCCCACTGAGGCAATCTGGAGGTAGGATAGCACTGGAAATACAGTTATGCCTCTAGCGTTATTGAGGGTAGTGCTGGAGCAGCTTCACTACCCCGCGCATACGACTCAAGTGTGTCTTGCTGCTACAATTGCAGAAGATTGGTTTTCACCAAATTTGTTAGAACATGTGGCACAGTTTATTGTGAATTTCATCGTGTGGCAGAAATGTACTGCAGGGCACAATTTGCGAACATTGAGAGGAGCAATCCCTAGCCCAATGGTGCATTTTAGCATCTACATATAGATCATGTGGATATGTTGCAGACATGCAACAGTTATAGGTACATGCAGGTAGTGGTATGTCCCTTTTCTAGGTCCATGTACACACCTCGAAGCCACATGCGCCACCAAGTTCCTTGTGCATGAGGTGTACCCAAGATGGTGTGTGTGAGGTTCTGTGGCCTGGCAATAGACCGCATTTTGTAAACAAACTATTCGAGCAGGTCACTCTTTTATTAGGGATAAAACACAAGTTCCCTTCTGCCTATCACCCACAGGCGAATGGAAATGGAATATGTGAATGATTAAATGTATTACTTAAGGAGAGGATAGCTAAGATTAAAATTACTTTAAAGTACTTTAAATTACACAAGACCTTTCTCTTCTCCTCCTACTTCCCTCTCCCCCTCGAGTGCTAACCATTCCCCCTGTCACTGAAATTGGTGGCCTTGCCCCTCAAGAGTCTAATAGGGTCCTGCCCATCTGCCCAATTGCCCCAGCACCCCCCTCTTCACTGCCCTCTGGCCCCATACTCGACTTTCGGGTGGTATGCCTCTGACCTGGACTTACCTGTTGGGCGGTAGACCTACCTCTCCACCAGTGATGTCTCCACCCATGCACTTACCTGTTGCCTCCCAACGGGCACCTCTGGGACTTCCTCCCCTAAGGGACCCTAATAGCACTTACCCCCATGCCCCTTTGTTTTATTCCATTTGCTCTTCTCGCTGCACTTGCAAGTTCTGAATGGCACAAGGTCTAGTAAAACCACCGTTCCTTTCTATTTATTTATTAATTATAATTTACATTGTTTATTTGCCCCCTTGTTCCCTTCTATTGTGCCTTGTGGTGCTTTGAAACACGGTATTGTTGTATAAGGCCCTAATACATATCCAATAAATAAATAAATAAAGAAGGGGTGGTTACACTGACTACCCCTTGCGCTATATGCACTGCGAAATCAGCCTGGCTCAGATCACCACCTAACTCCTCATGAGTTGGTGATTGGACCCTGAATGAGAACACACCTTACTCCTCCAACTGGGGTAGAAACTGATACCCACAGTGTAGCGAAGACATTAGGTGATGAGATGCATGATTGTTTTGCAACTATGACTGCTAGTGTCTCCTTTATTTCTAAACAGATCAAGAACCGAAAGGAGGGGTCAAAGAGGATTGAAGTAGAAAGCCAGCCAACTGAAACAGACAGCCATTTAAAGCAACCCAGCTTATATCCAGGGGATCAGGTGATGATACGAAAATGTGGCCGCACTTGGAATAAACCCTGTTTCAAGGGACCCCACGAGGTGGAAGCAATTACTCCCACAGCTGTTGATCTGCAAGGAAGGAGAGCCTGGCTCCATCTTCATGGCATCAAACTGTACAAGGGAGAAACCTCGACCCCTCCTGCATCTACTGACAGTGAAGCAAGTGAAGAAGTTCTGCGTATGCAGACAAGATCAGAAACCAAGAGCAAAGAAAAAGAGTTTATGGAATAATAAAAATACCCTTGAAATAAAGATCGACATTTCTTAAATCTAATAAGGAATGAACTGACTTGCAGCTATTCTGGAACTTTTTTAGATAGGTACAAGGAACAATGCGTTGATGCACCAGAGCCAAAAGACAAGGAAAGCAATGCATCTTCTATGCTACCCATCATAATAACATTGCACACATTCTTGTATGCTGTTTTCACCTACACATTACAGTTTTACCCAGCTTTGATAAGACAACATGTGGACATTATAACATTTCTTGGCAATCCTAAAAACAATCATATTATTTTCAGAATGATTGAGAAAGGGTGGAGAAAGGGATGGGTTGGACAAGCAAAACATGTATGTATCCATCCCAGATTGGAGAATGAATAAAGGTTGCCGAAATGAGGAGGATGGGATGTTCAGACATAGTGTAAAGATCAGGAGTGGGAGTGACCTCAGCTATTGTTGTATGGACGAGTTGCTACCAGCACAGGATGGGACGAAGGAATGTTATCTTGCCCTGCAAACTTATCAGTAAGCATAGTACAAATAGTGTATGACATGCGTTTAGAGCCGTGGGCCAAGTACTATCAGCTACTAACATGGGTTGACAATGAAGCAGGACTAGTCTCTATAATATCACAAAAAAATGCGACAACATGCTTTAAGAATGAAAGCCTGGTTCTGGTTGGAGAGAATAAAGGATGTAAGCAGGTGCTCGAAGTACCAGGACTGAATGGAGGAACTGCTGTGCTGAGTGATCGATATTGGGCCTGTAGATCCAGAGCCTACATGCAGCTGCCTAAAAATTGGGGAGGAGTATGTTCCCTTGTGGTCATGCATGTTCTTCCATTAGTGACTCCTCAAAGTGACATCAATATTGATGAATTTCCAAAAATGGATGTACACCAGAGAAGGAAGAGGTCACCCAACCTCCGCCGACTTAAGAGGGAGAAAGAAATATTTCTCATAAAAGTCAATAGAAGCCTATATTGACATACCAGTTGAGCATAAATTATTCATCAAGACGGCAATTATAATGACATCTATATTTATGCAGGACTCCAGACTGCAGTGAATAACAAATGGCTGCAGATCACCAGATGGGATTTGCTACAAACGATCAATGCAACGATAAAAGGATTTAATGCAATCAGAGAAGAACTGAGGGCCATTAGGTTTATGACCTTCCGGAACAGGTATGTCCTGGACTTAATTACAGCAATGGAAAGAGGCATGTACGTGTGCGCCAAAGTCGGGCCTTCTTGCTGTACCTCCATATCTTCCCATGATGGAGAAAACTGAGCCTTGACAGAAGCAATAACTATGCTGACGACCTTGCATACGAAGATGGAGGATGAAGTTGATGAGACAGCAGGAGATGACCGGTTTTGTCTCTGTTTTCGTGGACTCCAACCTGGCTGGCAAATGCCATCAACCTACATGGAGCAATACTAGTGTTGGTATTGCGAGGATTCTGTCTCATAAGGATCTCACAAAGCCAAAAGACTGCCAAGAAAGATATTGGGATGAAGATAATGATTGATGTGAATGGAGATCATACACCACAGACTGAAGGCACCGCCCATGAGAACATAAACAAAAGTCCCCTGGTACCCCCAGCAACAAAGATCTACTACCCTAAGGATCACAAGAAATATATAGGGTGTTGGGTATTCTGTCAACCAACTGGAGAATGCTGTTGCATGACTTGGAGTGTGGATGAGCATATGAAGAATGCAGGTGACCTGAGGGGGGTGACGAAAATATGGATCCAAAAGAAACCTAGATGTGAAGATAGGATGAAGAAGATTTAGGATGAGGAGGTGTTTGAGGACTCGACCAGAGGGTGGAATGGAGAGGAGCAGGTGGGCATGTCATCTCTATCTTCTCCCCCCTCACCTTCGTCATACTGGAACAGCAGGAGAAGAGCCCTATGTGGGATACCAGGTAGCATCCCAATATTGCATCAAGTGTATGAGAGACGATATGCACTCAGACAATTGTATTGAATGTCTCCTTGCGCTGAGAGGGTGGAAGGATGTCTGTACACACCATTGGACATCATAGAGCTATAAGTGAAATCTGAGGAAGGCAGAGTGACGCCATGGAGGAAAGATTCTGTGATGTGCTGAAACGATATGCAAATACTCAAAGAATAAAGATGTAACTGAGGTAACAAGAGAAACATGTAATCGAATATGAAGAAATCAAATATGCAAAGAAAATAAAGTGACCTGCTGACTAATAAGTGTATATACGCAGAAACGCAAGGCAGATGAGACATATAGAAGCTTGCTGTAGAGGAAAACATAACGTGGCTAGAGCGGCCATGATGGAAAGATGGACGCCGGACTTGTATTGAAGCCAATCAAGCTACCTCAGAGACAGACCAGGCCTGCAGAGTCAGGAGACACTGGAAAAACAGCTTCATGTGAGGCATAAAGAGGAGTTTATTGGCCTGTGATCAACGATGCTACTTCAAGGAATAATTGCAAGGCACAAGGGGCGTCAAAAGGATAAGCCATATATGTAAAACATATTTCTCTTAGATTAAACAAAGAAGAAAGCATCTGCAAGTGCCAAGTATGGGACAGTTAAAGATGCGGGAAACATATGCAAGATGGAGGGAGTATGTCTCCAGAGACCAAGAAGGGTAAAGACACCCAGCTCTATTGAATCACATAGCAGGAAATAGAAGGTCAAGATGGACAAATATGTGGTCACCTCACACGTGATTCCAAAGTCGAAAACAAGGGCTATTGATTAAGCCCAGAGGAAGATAATAGTGTGCTCACACTTGCTTGAATGTCCCAGAACTGAGAACAGGCTTTGAGGTCAGCTACAAAGGAGAAGCCTTGACATGGGGCTTGACCGATGAGAGATGATGGACTAATTGGGAAACTGGGGAGTAGTCTCGTTACTCTCGGCACCTGAGTTTCGTTTTCCTTACGTGCTGCTAACGACCCGAAAGTACAAGGTTGGGAAAGCATGCCAACCAATCGGAGGGTCTATGTAGCAACATGCTATACAATGTTGCAAAGACCAACCCACTTCCGTTTTTCCATTATAATCAGTCTTTTACGTATTTAGAGGTGGTTCAAGGCTTACCCACTAGATAAGGAACAGCCAATGAAGTTATTTACACTTCTACATACTATAGGTACATATGTTCCCTTAACCTTAACGTAACCTTCCCTTCAATAGGTTTTACAGTTTGCCACGTAGAGTGACATCATAGGTGACGCATATCGGGGTATAAAGCCTTTGTATAATCACATTTGGGTTTGAGTGCGTGAATTACTGCCTGTTATTCGCCAGATTGCCCTACTTTATTTTTATGCTAATCATAAAGTAGTACTTTGCCATATTCTTTGAGTCTGTCTGGTTATTTGGGTCGAAGGCCATTATTGGTAATTCCATCCAGCATGAGATACTTCAAGGTGCTAGAGTATAATACTTCAGCCACTACATTCATAAGCAATATGTGTGTCCTCCCATCTGCTCCTTGAACTGAAAGCATGTTAGAAATACACATTGGAAAAACAAACAGTTTTGGCTTTTTTATAGATTTTAGATAGCCATTTGCCAGATACTCACACCATGTTCTAGCTGTTGCAATCTTATGCCTGATAGTACAATTATGGCAGCATCTGGCCTGGTAAATACCTATCCCATGCCTCCAAGGAAGCCAAACATTTGGTTGTACTAATGTAATGTTTGTTTGTCAAGCACTCACCATGAGAATCTTATCTCTACCTGTGTTATTGTCATTCACAACTGTTCCAATGTTGTTTTTCTGAAAGCCTAGTTAGATTAAACTATGTGCATTTACCAACATTGTGGTCTTCAAGTTTCATCGCATAGGCTCCAGCTAGCTGTTTCCTTTGACGTGCACATGTCAGCTCCAGATAGGGGTGTCAACCACTGGTAATTAGGCAGCAGGTAAAGAAAACACGCAGCCATGTTAAGACGAACAGCACCTGGTTGCGATTGCACTATTACACATCACACTGCTAAGAATGAAATGACAAAGGGAAAGATCTGAACATGCCTTTCATGCACCTTTACACAATAGCTCATTAATAAGGGTGCGTAACATGTGTGTACATGATATCATGATGCATACATAAAATAATCTTGCTTCATCACTACAGGTGCATATAAACCATGCAACCTGATGATGCATGACAAACGTATGCAAATCCCTTAAATACTCACATTTTACATGGATCATAATGATGCATAAAAACATATGCATTTGCCACGTAGTATTGAGTACGTCATGTGATGGCGAGTGAAAGCTTACTCAAAGGAGGAAGGTGTGTACATTCTTCATGCATTATGTGCGAGAAAACGTGTGGTATCCAAATGTATGCACAAAACGTGCATGTCAGGCGAAAGGCCCAAGTAGCAGGAAGTGGGCACGAGCTAGACTTGTGTCCTGACCGGATAATATGAGGGTGAAAAGAAGGCACCTTACACAACCATTTCTCCATAGATGCATTAGCACACCCTGGTACTGAGACATCTCATCGCATGAGAGGAAGAGGTCGACCGTGATCGGGGGACACTGTACATGGCGGACCGCATCAAGGGAATAAAAATAGTGAAAGTGACCATGGCCTGATACAATGCCAGGCCAAACAATGCCCACCGAAGAAAGTCTCCTCCAACTCTGGCATGGAAGAAGGTGTGCCACTCACTCCTGTCCATTATTATAAATATTATTATCATTATCGAGACCTAGGAGTAGCACCAGCTACCCCTATATTGCTGCTTGCAGCCTCCAGGACTGTTTGCAACCCCCGTAACTTCACCAGACTTAACTTTTTATCTTTTAAAACGTAAAGTTGCCTTTAGCTACCGCTTGTATTTGTAGATAATTGTTCAAGCCTGTCATCACTCCCAGTCTTCTAAATGGCTATAGAACTGAGATTTCAATAAAGAGTGAACTAAAAAAAAGGTATAACGGTTCATCATCGGTGCTAGCAGTCATGTGATGTCACTTCCTGCCATGGCACAGGGTCTTCAAGGACATGTGATATCAATTCTGCTAGACCTATGATTTCAGTGACACAATTGACTTTAGTTGTAGTTCTTGGATTGTCACATTCGATTTCTGGTGTAGGACAAACCTTGCACAATCCTACGTTGGCTCCACTCTACTGAACTTTTAAATCGCACCTATTTGAGATCTGTTCTCTTCTTTCAAAGATTTACTACATTAAGGTTGTTTGTGTTTATGGATTGTTAAATAGTACTGTATACTAAGTTGGTGTTGTGTGACTGGGTCAGGTTCATGACCCTGTCAGCAGGGATCAGGGACCTCTCCAATAAGAGTGGAGAGGGATTTGGGGGGCGCAGTTCCTCTTTCCCACTCACATGCTTGTTACCAGTGGTGCCACCCTCTGTCACAAAATGCCTCCTTGTACTCTTTCTGGTCAGTGTTCTCATTTTTCCTGTTTCATGGAAATAACTCCCAGAAGCAACCAAGGAAATCCAGACCGGAGCCAGGAGAACGGAAAGAAGAACAGACAGGGAATGGACTGTGAATGTCCTTGCCATACAGAAATGAGACACCCAACACCAGACCTGACAACCCCAAATGGATCTCAAGTGAATGGTGGGGCAACAGAAAACTAACTGGGAGTGAGAAGAGACTGTAGGGGAACAAGGAGAGACACAGTAATCTCTCCAAACCAAAGTTGAAACCATTTGTGATGAGGCCCTAGGGTTGGTACCGTCCTTGCTAAGCGCTGTTAATTGTTACAGTGTCTTTATTGCTTGCTGCCAGGTCACAGGATGTGTTTTGAGGTGAAGCCCACACCTCCTTTGTTATATGATCAGGGGTTATCCTGGATACCTCGCAGTTAGTTTGTTATTTCAAGAAGTGGATTTTTCTACGCTAGTGGTGATGGTATGAGTGTCCTTGATGGGTCCTGTGGAGAATTACGCGGTCAGTCGAGTGGGTGACAGCTGGGCTCTTGAATAGGCCCTGAAATTTCAAACGATGTGGCGTGTTAGCGTCCTCGGTCCGTTGTCCGTTGAAACCAAACTCACAAGGACAGGAGGCACTTCACAAGAAAAACGAAATTCCGAACCCACAGCAAGCAGAGATACCATCAGATAAAAACAGGAACTTTAATAAAAACTAACAATGCACACAACTAATTAAAAACGCTATCCCCACCACCCACCTGTAAAGGAAACAGAGTGAATGCAGACGTTGAGAATAAAGGGCATTCTGGGTTGATAAGCAGGGATGTTCAGACAAAGGATTTCAGCAGAAAGGTCAATATTAAAGAATATGTCTTGGAAAGGTAAAGAAGAAGGCCTTATAAGTAAATAAGGTCCTTTAAGGCAGAGTAGGGTAAGAGGGCCTCTTCAAATACCTTCCAAATCAAACCAATCAAGTTTATTTTGAGTGAAGTTATAAAACCACATACAAAACACATATTGCACATTGATACCTTAAAATGCTAAAATCAGGACCCAATATAAATAAAGCGACATAATGTAACCTTCATTAAAATGTAGTATCTTCTGTTTATATCTAGAGATTACAAATCTGTGTCGGCTTCTTATATGTACAACTATTCATACAAAATTACATTTGATCTGAAAATTCCTACGACGGCAAGTGGCTTTCACAAAATTAGATACAGCAAAACGACCTCAGAGTTCATCGTACTTTTACATAACTCCATTGCCATTGCCTATTTAAACACATTTTCAAGTTCAGGCAACGAAAGTCACAATAGGATGGACAGGGAAACAGAAAGTGCTCTAGGGTCTTTATCTGTTTTGTATGCCACCCACAGGTCTGATTTCTCAGAATTCCATGTTTTTAGAAGGACAGCGACAGGCAGCGTTGCCACTTGGAATTTAATGAATGAGCGTGCATGGGGGCATATTTCATCAAGATAACTCTCATAACATGGGCTTGCTTTTATCTTCAAATAATCTCTCATGAGAGTCTACTTTAATGCCCTTGATTGCATATTGCTCCTCAATTTAAGCATGATGTGATGTTTCAGGATTCTGCCAGACCTCATGTTGACCTATCTTGATGAGCGTGTTTTATGTGTAAAACCTGGTAGTTTAATGCTCCATTTGATCCCGCAGACCATATGACATTGTTTCATCGAAGTGAATCTACTTTGTTGTATTCCACTTCACTACGATTACTTTGTGCCATAGTCATGTTTGCGGCTAATGAGGTATTGGGCGGTGGGGAAGGGTAGGAGTGGGTGAGAGGCGTTTAGGAGGATTGGGGGAATACCCCTATTAAATAAAAAAACGGAAAAAACTACGAATATATTTCTTTGAAGTGAATTACAACACAGTAATAAACTTTAATTAAATAACGCACAACCCCCACGACCTCAAGCATACCATCCTTGTATTAAACTATGTTTTGGTAGCGACCATAGTTTAATCCATTATAAAACGGTTCATCGTTTAACATTATGTTTTGTGATCATATTGCATAATTTATAAGTTTCTTAGTTAACTATAACACACTTACAATAATAAAAAATGGTTTCAAACTAACCAGCTCATTATACTCCGCCAATCCCAATTCTGTGTCAAGACCAGAGGCCAACATTATGCTTCACTTCTTTATTAGCTACTCACCAGCAGCCCTTCAAAACGTATCAAAGTTTTAAACTTATTTTTTTTCAAACTCTATATAGAAAGGAAAAACCAAAAATGGTCAAAGAAACTACAATCCCCCATAGTCCTTTTCTCCTTCGTAGTCCTGAGTGCCCTGCCCCTGTCCAATCAAGATCCACTCCTGCTTCCCAAGCCATATCCTGCCTGGGTCGCTTCCTCTTATTTTTTCTAGTCTCTAGCATATAACATATGTGTTTGTCTCCTACTGAGGGAGTGTTATAATGTCATGATTTATGGAAGTAGTACAGCTAAAATAAGTTGGATTTGTATATTTGCCTAGCTAGCGTGCGATCCATGAAATTGGGTGATTAGTACTATTGCTTAGCAGGAATGGTACGCTAGCAGAGCGGGCGCTTCTGAAGCTTCTCAGCGTTAGGCACTGCCATCGCTGTAGATCGTTCCCGTGACTCAGCAAGGGCTACTTCAAATTGTTTCGGGAGCGGAGCAGGGGTTTTCAACCCACAACGCTTGTGTGCCTTGACAAAGACACGGCAGGATTAGTGTTTTTCATTCCCCGATCAGGGATCATAGCCGGAAGGTGAGATGAAGGTTGGGGAAGGTGGCAAGCCGGTCCCTTGAGCGCCGGGGCTCTGACTCGCATCTCTCTTTAACATTAAGGACTACAAGTCCCAGCGGCAGCACTGCTTTACTCGGAGTTGCGCGCATGACCAAGTGGTGAAAATGGCAGTGCAAGTGAGCACACCAGATCTCAGTGCGGATCAGCCTGTTTATCGCTACAGTAGAGCGAGTCAGCGTGGAATTACGCGCTGTGAGAAACCTAACACTGTCTCCCTAGCTAGTCCCTGGGGATCTGTCATCCAGGTGGCCAGGACACGGCCATCTCTATTTGATCTTGGTTCCTGCGGGTGGACCAGTGAGGAAGGATCACCTGGATGAGGGGTCCTTGGGGAGTGAGAGGGGGACGCCGATGGGTGAGATGTGGATCCCCCTCCTTTCAACACCTTTTCCGCATCCTACCACATAGGATATTCTAAAACCCCGCCCCCTCTTCTGACACAAACACTTTCACACAACACGGAAGACAACTGGCTTAACACCAGAGCCGTTTACCTAACATGTCCCAATACAAGGGTCAGGCAAAGTCAGGCAATTGACCAGAATCACACACACCTGACAGCCCTTTCCCTTCCCCACAGTGATAAAAGGTGGAGCACCAGAGCACAGGACGAGCAACATGAGAGCTACCTCAGCACGGCAGTTCAAAAGGAGGAGAAAGACAATGAATGCTGAGAGGGTGACAAGGAGAGCAGTAACCTTGCCCTTTCCGATTAAGGCCCCTGAAACCTCTGCAGATGGAAACATAAGACCGCAAACAATAGCCAGCGTGTGTTGCAGCAGATGTCTACAGTATGCGAGAACCTCCTCTGCTGATAACCAAGCCGGGGAAGGACGCTGGTCTTGGTGGCACCAACCTTGACTCCAAGGATAAAGAAAGGCAAGCAGTTCATCACAGCCGGTGAGTTGAGGGGAGAATCGATAAGAAACCAAACTGTGTTGAACGAGATAGTCAACGGCTAATTTGAACTTTGAAAGACTTAAAGATATGATTGAGGAAAGAGAGGGGGACACCAGCAACAAAGAAGTCTGGCACCACGTGGGTGCTTAGGCAGGAAACTCTTGGCAATTACCCAATGGTAGAAACTACAGGAGCCAGAAGCCCTTAGGAAGAGGCGAAAAGAGGTCAAAGTAGTCATACAGAGGTCTTGTAAAATCCTCTGTACCGTCGAAAGTCTTTGACCTACAGATGATTGAGAAGCGAAGGGGAATGAATCCCGCTTTGTGAAATGAGCAAATTAACAGTGTGTTGTAAAAGTTGGCAAGAGTGAACACGGAAGAGGGAAGCTGACAATCAGGAGTGAGGCCTGAAGTACTGTTTAAAAAGACATTAAGACTCGGAAATGTAACAGGTATTGGAAGACCAGGGGAAGTGAATTGTCCCCCTTGTCAAGTAGATGCGAGCCCGGTCGAGGGAGATCCAGGGGTGAAAAGCTATCACTCAACGTTCATTGAGAAAGCAACTGTTCAATTAAATGGTTGAATACAATACATGTGGAGTCAGCGCCCGGAAGAAGGGGAACCAGGGGTGAACTCATCACCCAACATGAACTGTAGAAAATAACTTTTTGTTTGTTGTGGAATACATCAGGCCCTCGAAGGCAAGAGACATTTTAATGAAAAGAGACTTTACCATCGAAGAACCTGATAGCTGGAACAGCTAGAACGGAACTGTTGGCTCGTGCTGAGAAAGCTCAAGTGTGTGCTGTGCTCCTTGGTCTTACCTTTTCCCATGCTGAAAACGTGGGGAAGGAAGACACCTGGCAATCACATCCTGACTTATGATTTAAGAACACTTCTTTCTTTATTGAAACCTTATCCAACACTCTTTCTATAATTAGTTGTAAAGACTTGGCAATAGGTTTTTCTTAGTATAGGCCCTTTTATTTGACACAATGCCACTAGGATTGCCTTATTTTTCATTTGATGGTCGATGCTTGCTCCCATCTTAGATTTAGGTTTAAGGTAGGCATTTATCCCCCCTGCATTCATTGTTCAATAAACACCCTTGAACTGTGATCACTTGCGTCTGTCTTAACTGTTTTCACCATGAGTGTCTTACAACGCGCAGTGAAGTCACCCCAGGCTCTTCCCCTCTAATCTGCTTGTTCATTAAAACACGTGAATATATGGAACCCCTATGCCCAATCAAATGGAGCAAGAAATCTATCCCCTACCTGGGTGTCCGGATCCCTGCCCGCCCTAAAGACGTATATCTATTGAATGTCCCCCTGCTCTTTAAAGAGTTAGAGAGAGAGCTTGAACGATGGATCACACAGGAGATCTCTCTTATTGGGTGGATCACTGCCTGCAAGATGAACCGCCTTCCACGGTTCCTCTAGACCTGCTCCTCTCAGCCCACCACAATCCCACAGCCCCCCCCCTGCGGATGCAGAGGAAAATGCTTCAGTTTATATGGAAAGGTAGGAAGGCAGGAAGGCAAGGATATCCCATAGGGCCATGATGGGCAATTCATGATTGGGGTGCTTGGGGGTCACCGACCTATGTAAATACCACATAGCAGCACAACTGGCACATGTCCAGGTGTGGATCGTGGCCACCGGATCTCCAAAATGGGTGGAGCTAGAGCAGTCCCGCCTCACAGTTCCCCTTCGCTTTCTCCCACACCATCCGCCCCCATTGCTGGCCTCTACTACACACACCCTTGCAACATGGGACTAGGCATTAAAACACAAAGGTATCCTGTGCCGCTTGGGCCCTTCCTCCCACAATCCGGCCTTTTCTCCTGGGTTCCACCCAATGAACTTCAAAAACTGGACTACTGGGGGGTTTGAATGCCTGGGACAACTTTTCGAGAATGGCCAACCCCGTTCCTTTGAACAATGCAAATCAGCCTTCCGACTAACTGAAATGGACAGGTTCTCCTATTCGCAACTGCAACACTGGTGTTCTCATCCCCAGACCAGACAAGCAGCTACACGTTCCCCCGGTCCTCTTGAACTCACCCGGAAGGATCTGCCGGTGAAGGGGAAAGTCTCCACTCTTTACAAACTATTACAGGAAGATACACTTGCCACCAGAGCACCCTATATGTCACAATGGGAGGCAGATTTGGGTCACCCTTTGGAAGACCAAACATAGGTGGACATATGGGCTAGTACCCACTCCTCCTCCTGCTGCATCACTAACTGAGAATGTGCCCATAAACTGCTTCAGCGATGGTACTACCCCCGACCCGCCTGAATCATTTCAATCAATCCCTTGACCCCCAATGCTGGCGCAAATGTGGACAGACCGGATCATACTTTCATATGTGGTGGTCTTGCCCTACCGTACAAGCCTTCTGGATCCAATGCGTCTCGGCTATAGAAGACATCACTCAGGTGGTGATCCCCAGGGAGCCAGAAACTATATTACTAGGCACACCAGTACCAGGGGTTTACCTGAGATCGGGGAGATTAGCCAACCTCCTCACGCAACTCCTACTGGTGGCAAAAATCCCAATTGCCCGTACCTGGAAGACTATCGACGGCCCCTCTATGACCTTTTGGTGGATCAAACTCTGGGACATCTTGGTTGCAGAGAAAATTACATCAGCCAGGGCAGGCCTTTTACACTGGTTTGCGGACACATTGGCCCCTCTACTGGACTATGACTGGAACTTCCCGGCGCTGACCCATAAACCCTGATTAGCCCGATGGGCCCTACAATCGGACTCTGAACTAATCACGGGAAACACCCGCCCTACCCACTGGGCCAGGATGAGGTTTGAATGGGAGGTGGGGGGGTGCTGGAGGTGGGGGACTTCGGGGAGCCTGAACTGAGCGTACTTAGTCTTACTTAACTGAAATGTGAGATCAAGCTGTATCTTATATTTGCCTGTACTTTTCTTCTTATGCAACCGGTTTCAAAATAAACATGTTATAAAAATAAAAACACATGCATATAACACACCAAAAATGTAAAGCGTGCAGGAATAGTGCACTCGGTGTGAGGAGAGTGAGGAGGAGATGCTACAGGAAGATAGCAACCTCACCCAGAGTTTTAAGAGAGTATTAGAGAATTCTCTAACCCAGCCAATTGCACTGGGAATGAGACCCTGCAGGACAGATTACAGGTCCTGGAAACATTACTCGGCAAGAATATTGTATGTAAAAAGGCTGACAGAAATGAAAATGAGAATCCTGGTGAAGAGCCATCCATGAGCACCACCGAGATGGTGGTACATGAGGGAAGCAACAAAGCCAGGGAGAGAAAGGCCTCTTCTGCTCCCCCGGGGACTGATATGGAGATAAAATAGAAGCCCCAGAAGGTGGCTGATACGTTCAACAGATTAATAAACGCATTCCTACTGAAAACAGCTTTGGCCAACCTCTTCGTCCCTACCTCAAGGGTGAAAAACACTGCGGATGAGCGAGAATCCACAGAGGATGACGATCGTATGGATGATGATGAGGATGTGGGTACCGATACTCAAGCAGAAGATAGAGCTGATACCCAAGAGCCTAAAGCCAGCACAGTGGGGACCTTGCAGGAAGACCCCAAGAACATGTTTGAATAAGACACAATAAGACACCCCAGATTAACAGACTGGTTTCCGTCTCCCAGGGTAGCGCTATACATGTCACAGAA
The DNA here is from genome assembly GCF_040938575.1 of Ambystoma mexicanum. Classification (NCBI taxonomy): domain Eukaryota; kingdom Metazoa; phylum Chordata; class Amphibia; order Caudata; family Ambystomatidae; genus Ambystoma; species Ambystoma mexicanum. Next base: position 301,111,013 of record NC_090935.1, on the reverse strand, counting down.
AAGTACTGGACCTGGCTGGACCCATAGCAACCATTGTGGACCTCCCTGAGACACAGGAGAGCCGGTCGATGTGCAAGTGCTGTCAAACTGGGCGCAATGTGCCGTTTGCATGCTTGGCAATGCTAACTGGCCATGTCGTCGGAGAGACGTAGGAGCCTACTCTTGAATATAGACAATAAAATGGCGGACCCTGCCTACTATGAAGCAGGCGAAGGGTCCCATGGCCTACTCTTTGCCGAGGCCTTCGTCAAAGAAATTAATACATTTGTGGGGACCTTTAAAGCACTAGAGAAGGCACAAGCCTCCATAAGGAACGTGTTCCCCAGTAGAATTTTTTCAGTGACCGGCCACAACATGGGTTGCTTGGCTGGTCGCTTTAATTCCCTGAGACGACCCCCAGGGGCTGAGAGCGCAGTATTGGGGGATGAGCCAGCAGGATGCATTCCTTCCCAACAGAGGCAGAGGCGCCAGAGGTCAGATGAGCAGAGGATTCTACCAGCACCTGGGTGCTAACACAGATCAAAAACACAGGTTAGCAAACACAGCATGCACTACTTTCCAATGGCGGGGGGGCAGGACAGAATTGTTTGTAGAAAATTAGTGAAAGCTCTCAGGCAATGCTTGGGTGTTTCATATTGTGACAGGGTATCATCTGGAGTTCATAGAGACTCCTGAGCAAGCGTAACCACCCCCCACCCCGCAGATGCAGACTTCGCAGAGGAATCTCGATTGCGGGATGCAGAATTAGAGCTATTGGTGCAGAAGCAAGCAATAGAGTGAGCAGCCACATGCGTTCAGGGCTTTCACAGCAACATGTTTCTGGTTTATCATAAAGACAAAAGCGTAACCAGTCAAGAATCTCAAATAGCTCAACAGGCTAGTATAGAGGCATTTCAAGATGGAGAGGATCCACTTCCTGGGGGATATCCTCACGAAAGGTGACTGGTTAGCGAAGTTAGACCTGAAGGACGCATACCTATGCCAGTGACAGTGGTTCACCATCCCTTTTTGAGCTTTGGAGAGAGCAATCATGGCAGTTCAAGAGACTGCCATTCGGCCTCTCCTCAGCCCCCTGGGCCTTCATCAAGCTGATGCAGCCAGTGGCAGTCGCACTCAGAGAGAATTGAGTCAGGATGATGGTATACCTAGATGACATCCTAATCACGGCGGAAGACGGTGGACAACTTCTCGTGCTGGTTCAGTGGGCTATCTCAGTACTATCCAATCTAGGTTTCCCAGTCAACAAAGAGAAGTCAGTGCTCAACCTCAGCAAGAGAGCAGAGTTCCTAGGCTTTGTGGAAGACACCAGGAAAGACACTTTGGAACTGCTGACTCACAAGATGAGAGCAATAAAGAAGGAGCTGAGAGTAGTTCTAAGGAAATCAGTTATATCGCTTCGGAGTCTAGCCAGAGTAGCGGGTCTACTAGCGGCATCCGTCCAAGCAATTGTTCCCGGGACGCTGCACTACAGGGCCCAACAGAGACTCAAGATCAGACATCTCTAGGGGGACATGCGCTACCACCAATTAGTCTCGCTAGACGAAGAGAGCAAAATGGAGCTACAGTGGTGGTTCCACAATATGGAAGCATGGAAAGGCAAGCCGTTTTTGGAGACGTTGCAGAACTCATCATAGAGTCAGATGCCAGCCAGGGCCATCTTAACAGTTTTGGGGGCCCGGGGCACAGACAGCCTTGGGGGCCCCCTCCACCCCCCCGAAACCGATGTTGCCCCCCAAAACCCATGTCCTACTCCCACCCCCCTCCAAACCCATGTCGCCCCCGCGACACGACTTCCATGCCCCCTCCATATCTCGAGTCTAATTCAACAGATACTCATCTAAGCTTTAAATGGATTATCTAGTTGTTAATAAAATATAAACATTATACATCTGTGATCTGTTTCCCCAATAGGATGCTATATTAAGGACATGTCACTTTGTTTTTCTTTCGAATAATATATTTTGTAAGAAAATAAAGGAAAAGGATTTTAAGCAAGCATTTATTAAACAAAGTGAAAACCTAACAGTTCAACATGAACTTTTTTGCCTGTATGAATGTGTCCAAAGCACTTGGAAAAACATGAAATAAATAAGGCAGTACAGAAATGACAAAAGCATGAAAAAAGCATGTAACAAAACATCAAAATTCACTTGGCATTTCAGTTCATGCCCGCACAGCAAACAAATTGAAGTAATCCTAGAAAGAATGAGATGACAGTGAGGATATGCTTTCTACACCACCCACATTAAACTATGTGTTTCCTTCTAGATTTGCGTATTGCAAAATCCTTAATTATGTCTGAAAATTCTATCTCTTGGACCATTTCAGATTCAATGCTTAACAGAGCCAAAGAATTCAGCCTGGCTTGAAGCATACGATTTCGTAGCTCACTTTTTATCAACTTCAATTTTCAAAATGAACGCTCCCCACTGAATTTGTCACCATCATAGAGAGGAATATTCTTAATGCAATTTCTAGATTTGGAAATGCAGGGCCAAGCTTATCATTGTTTATTATCTTGTAAATACACGAAAGTGACATGGTTTCTTTCTTTTCAAATGTTTAATGCTTAAATTGTTGGCATTCAGAAATTAGGTTGGATTTCTCAAGATCTTGGTGGTAGTAAGAGGCCAGCTTTATACAATGTTCACTCATTTCTTTTCCATCCATGTCTCTCAGGTTCACGAGGAATCCAAATCTATTGCTGATATCTTTGTATGCGTCACCTCGTCTTGTTAACCCATTAATTATTGAGTCCATGATTGGCAAGTATGTTTCTATGTGAAACTTCTGCCGTCCTTGAAGGACCGTGTCACTAGCAGCTCCTTCAAAGCCAGTTAGACGAGAGCTTCGTTGTTTCACACGTTTACCTTGGTCACTGTAATCTGCCTCTGGCGCTTTTGCCTTTGCCTTGACTTCATATTCATTAAATTTGTCTCTTATTTTTTGTACATACAACTTCAATGACTGGATGATATTAACTGCAACAGAGAGGTTGATATCTTCTTTCTGAACAGTTTTGCTTGTTTCATTGAAACGTAACAGAATGTCATTCCAAACAATGGTTAGAAAAATGGTTTCCAGCTTCTCCATTTTTTTAAGAAGACTTAGTGCATCGTGTGCGGTGTCTTTTGTTTGTGTGTTATCACTACTCAGTGAATCAAGAGCAGCTTGAATTCTTTCATAGCCATCACACAGAGCATTAACTGCATCTGCATGAGCTGACCATCTAGTGTCAGACAAGCGCTTCACAATCTTGTGAGCTGGACCTACAGAAGACACCAACACATTCCAGCGATGAGTAGAAGCAGAGAAAAATGTGTACAAATGTTGAACAAAGTCAAAATAAGATACTACCTGCATGTTGCTCTCAGCAGCCTTGACACCAACTAGATTCAAGGAATGTCCTGCACAGGGAACATAAACAGCAAATTTGTTGATCTCTTTTATCCTTGCCTGCAAGCCTGAGTACTGTCCTGCCATATTGGATGCATTATCGTATGATTGGCCACGGCAATCTGATATGGGGATCCCTGCCCCTTTCAAGAACTGGACGACAACATCTGCAAGGTACTCTGCTCCATGGCCATGAATTGGGAGAAACTCCAGAAATCTCTCCTTTGGAGCATCATCCTTTACATATCGCACCGTAAAAGTCAACTGGTCAATGTGACACACATCTGGAGTGGAGTCGACGCTAAGTGAATAATACTTTGCTTCTCTCAGTTCTGAAATAATAGCAGAGAAAACCTTTTTGCTCATCAGTGTGATGAATTCTTCACAAATATTTGCTGACAGATAGGATGGATTTCCCTTACCAGCATTTCCATATTTTTTGATGTGTTCGTCCAGGAAGGGATCAAATTGGCTGATCAGCTCCAAAATCCCTAAATAATTTCCATTGTGCTGTGATCCTATAATCTGATTTTCTCCTCGGAATGCTAGACCCCGCGATGACATGAACTTTACAACTGCTACAACTCTTTTAAGCACATCCTGCCAGTACGTTTGTCCATGTTTTAACTGTTCAGCTAATGCTGAGTCAATGCGGCCAGTTTCCTTTTGACGTTTCCAAAGTATTACATTGCACCTTTCATGTTCAGGAGCATGTTCATGTTCATGAATGTGGGAAGATGCATGCTTCCAGTCATTAAAACCAGTTGTACTGAATGCGGAATCAGTACTAGAAAACAAACGGCAGACAAAGCAGTAACTGAACCTTGTGATGGGGAGTATAGCAACCATTCGCGGTTTACAAGTTCGCTATTCCGCATTTTTCGCTTAAATAATGCTTGTGTTAAGCATCTTTTTATTCTTTTGTCACCAAGTACATAAACACGGGTTGACTTGGAAAAATTGCTGTTGAGGTTTTGACAGGCTGCCGAACCTTTTTTAATCCAATAGTACCGCAATTCGTTTGTGATAGGATCCCATAGTGCGGGATCTGTGGAAGAACATGTGACGCTCACTGATGCAGTTTCCAATATTTCTGCAGGCTGGTTGTCATCTTCTTCTCCTCCTGGTGCAGGGGAATGCTGCTCAGCCACTATTTGTAGATGACCACTACTGCTCACTGATGCAGTTTCCAATATTTCTGCAGGCTGGTTGTCGTCATCTCCTCCTGGTGCAGGGGAATGTTGCTTAGCCACTATTTGTAGATGTCCACTGCTAGGTGAAGTGGGAGCAGCAAATAACCCCTCAGTGGACTCTTCTATGGACTCAGCATGAGCCTCAGTGTGCGCACTTTCGCTTTGTGGTTGCTCCTCAATAGAAGTATCACTACTAGATGGTTTTGGCTGTACAGAGAAAAAGGAAGACAGTTTTTGTTGATTACCATGCTTCTCTTTTCTTTCTACTTTTTTCCTTTTGGCAGCTCCACTTTCATATGAACGCCTCATTGTGAGATCATGTATTGATTGGCTTTTTTTTCTTTGCTAAAACTTAATTTAGCAGGAGCAGAGCCTTTCATTCAGAGCATTTCATTCAGATAGACTTGAAAACCGCTGGCTTGTGGCATCCTCTTTTTGTGGATTGTGAACCTGAAAAGGCAGAGTACAAGGAAATAATTTTAGTACTGTACCTTTGAAGTTTAAAACATGACATGAATTAGAATATGGCAATACTGGCGTACATTGGCACAGCCAGCATTACAACACCTTGAAGTGGTGGTATATGCATTTTACTGAGGGTCCACTCCACAGGCAGTGTAGACAGTGCATCAGAGCACAGGGAGGGGAGCCCTGCCTCTGTGCACTGCTAGGTGGTCAAAGGTGTGAGGGCAGAACCTGCGGACATCTGTTATCAAAGCAGGTACCATCCCTGTGCATTGGCTGACATGCTGCTGGCTGACACAGGCTGCCAGGAACTACTGCCAGCGAGCCCCAGCCGGAATTGCAACCAGAGCCAAACCTCATTTGCTTTCGAGGTCAAACGCTTGGAGTTTATCTCCAGCCGAAATGTGTCCATAATGCTAAGTTCCACCCTCTAATTCACCACACAGACACACCAGCACCCGTTTGCCCATGCCCACTACTGCAGGGGAGGACTGGTGCACTGCCAAGCTGTCATGAGTGTATATATATTTATGCATACACTTTCATACTTGACAGAATAGGTGCAACCTCACATGTCCAGGTGCTGCCGGAATATGCCAAGTGTGGCATCAGATGGGGGAGTCGAGAGCTGAATCTAATGTCATGTAAAGCCCCATTTGCCAGGTACAGGAAAAGGTTCACATGTCCAAGGACTCCATCATATGTTCAGTGAAGCCTCACATGCCCTGCACTGATCTACTATGCCACATACAACGGCATATAGAAGGTATAGCTATGACCCTATAAGTCCAGATGCCCACTGCATCGTCAAATACTGAAATGCTACCATCACAGACGAAAGGAGGATAGCTCAGGGTCACCACGCTCGCCTTGGAAACAAGACGACACGAAGCAACACAGGTTCGATCCCCAGGGTCGGCACTTAGAAATCTCTGGGTACTAAGCGCGTTATAAATACGCACTAAGACATATTCAGGGAACAGCGCCTCGATGCCCCCGGGCTTTTTAAAAATGCAAATAAATAAGTGCAACATCGTATGCAATGCATTGCCGAAGCAGAGTCTAGCCCATGTTAGGAGACCCTTTCTGCCCCAGCCCTTCTAGGTTTTCAGAGGTTAATGAACAGCTGCCAAATCATAATTGCATTTTTAAGTTGCATTGTGATATCGATTATGTAGGTCACTCAATAAGTTACAGTACTGGTCACCAGTCTGCCAAAGCAATTCTGCAGCGTTCAGAGTGAAGTCCGAATTCCCAGGCCACCCAATTGCCACTATACAATTCATAGCATTAGATGGACATGCGAGGCTGAAATATAGACATGGTGAATATATACCGGACAAGTAGCAACAGCAGCAGTAATACTAATAATAATGTATTGTTTATATCACAGCGTTACAATTACAATCAACACAACATATCCAAAATAGAGAAAATATTAAAAACACATAAAGGTATGTATAAAAACTGTGCAGATAGCTGAAAGGGACAACATAGATGTGATCTCACAAGACACACGCCACTGTAGTGGCACATACATTGGGCCGAAGAAAAAACATTGGGCTGTGGTTTTGCTGCTCAGGTGGTCACAGCTGTCTTCACTCAAATGCAATGCAATGTAATAGTTGCTAAGAGGATTGCAGCGTGGAATGACACCCAGGGCCAAAATAAGCCAGTTCCCTGAAGCTGCTTCTGGGTGATGTAGCTACTCGCCTTCCGCGACTGATCCCTGCAGTGGTGCCAAAAAGCCTCTTTCCAATGAGTCCTTCTCTCTGGGCGACCCTACAAGTGGCCCACATCCAGACACTAACTCCAGAGACTAATATGCCTCATCCAAGCGAGTGACTGAGCACCCTGAACAGTTCGAGCTCCTCAAACTGAATCACTAGGCTCAAGTCACTGTCTAATCCAATCCAAAAGGGTTCCAGAAGGTCCTCCTCGGACCCCAGCGTGATCCCCAGCTCCGTCTTCAAGGAGGAACTGGGGTGCCTGAACCTAAGCTCAGAAGGCATCTCAAGAAGACTTCCACATCACAAACTTGCTTGAGTCAAGGAGCGAACCCCCGTAACTCCACCCCATATAGTGCCGCAGTGATGACCTCTAGGGGAGCTTTAACAGAGATGGAGAAGATATGGGCATTCAGTCTTAATGTCCCTGGATGACCGGTTGAGTTTGCCCTGTTGGCATTCGATCTTTTGTTGTGCCGGCTGCCCCCATGTGGGAGATGAGCCCTAGACTCGGGAGATGTTCACCCAATGAGAAATTAACTAGCATTTATTCATTCATTTTTTATAGCGCTTTTCACCATAGTTAAGGTCCCAACGTGCTATTGGAGGGACCATTACATGTTAGAAACCCTTTATTCACTAGCATCGGCACTGCGGGTCTGAGAGATTCGGAGCTGAGCATTCCTAGTTCATCCCATCCCAACACTCTTTTATAGGTTTTAGATCGTATTGTGGAAAATACACGGCCTGCCAGAACATTCCACGGCGTCAGTGAGCGCGGGGGGCTCAACGTTCCAGATTGAATGCGTGCATTTGAGCTTCCTACCGCGTGAAGGTCGCGGGCTTCGTTAGCGGATAGATAAATAATAATAATTTAGCATGTATACAGAGCTACGAACCCTCGGGTATCTGAGCGCTGCTTATTATTACCCATGGTGTGTGGTATTTATTGACCTCAGAAGGATGAAAGGCTGAGTTTGGTCCCGCCGGGATTCGAACCTGCGTTAGCAGGCTCTGCACCGATGTCAAAGCGAGCGCTCTACTCGCTGTGCCACTTGACCGGCTTGATAATCTCACAGCTGCAGAGGGGAGCGCCTGCTTAATGTATCATATCTCTGTGCTTTGAAGCAGACGAGGTCAGTAAAGAAGCGCTCCCTAAACATTCTCACTGGAAGAAAGCAGCCTGACTCCTCATGCTGTGACAGTGTGTGAAGGGTGCAGTAGCCGCACACTCTGTTACTTTTCTTCAGCTTCCAGTTTCTCTCGCTGCAGAGCTTCAGCCGAAATGGTTTCAGGCGACTCCGCTCATATGGCGGGTGCGTGCGTATTACAGAACCCTCAAGCTCTGCTTTTACTCGACACGAGGCTGCATTTGCAAAATGATGGCAGCAACTGCACATATCAGCGTGTACCTTTCTTATTGCAACCATATATACCAGGTGTATGATGAAGTGGCAGTAATGGGCCATGCTAGACTGCGCTTGTCATGTAAAAGCAACACAACACTTGAACATGTGATTCTGTAATTTACAGACTATATGGCTAGTAATACCGCATGTGAATTCCCAGGACTAGTGACTATAGCGCCATTGTGCAGGGGTTTGAATCCGTGTTTACCAAAGTGCATCGGGCAAACATCTCCAAGCTGCACAGGGGAGAGGTGCCTCTAGGCCCTCCTGCCCCCCATTCAGAGCCGGTGGGCCCAGGGCTGGGCAGGGGCGGGCGCATCATCTCCCTGTTCCCCACGTACACCCAGGGGCATGCTGGGAATTTCAGGTCAACTGGGGATTATAGCGCTGTATTTTAAAGAGCCACATGTTTGCGTTTACGAGCAGGAAAATGAATTGCTTTGTGAAATACACTATAATCATTCAAGTAATGCAATAGCATAACAAAGCACAATTTGAACTGGGTTTCAAATTAATTTCTTTTTTTTCACTTGTTTCAATCGAGTATGTGATGTTGTATTTCATTAATTAAGTTAGTTTCTTTTTTATGCATGAAGTTTTATATTTTGTAAATTATTGCTATGACTTTTATGATCTATTGTGGATCGAATTAAAGTTTAAGAAACTAAAAAAGAAAAAACACTAAGCACAATACAAAGGAACCCATTTAAAAGGGCATAAGGAGCAGTGGGTTAGCAAAGATGCATTGAAACGATAGCAGAGGTACAGATTCAACTTAACCAAAAAGTAAATAGAATTTTTAATTCATGAAAGGAATTCTGAATATGAGGCTAATTGCTTGCCCACTCCCTGCCCTACCCCTCTTTGTTTGTGGTCAGGTTATGAAGAGTGTGTGTAACTCGGGCGGAAATTACAGTGCGGTAATTATATGCACTACTGGGAACACTACCCAGGTGCAGATACACAGGAAGATTTTTACCATAGGTCTCTGAAAGGTCAACAGGAATGGGGAACAGTACAAACTACGATGACCAAATGACTCCATGTAACAGGGGCACAAGTCTCACTCCCAACCATGCAATTTAATTTAACAAACGAAACGAATGCATTCTCGGTGTTGTAGTCTTGGTTAACTCGAAGTGGACACATTTATGTACACCTGATATGAGCGATTTTCAAAAAGGAAAGCTGGGACTGGGGAAATGGTGTCTGGTGATTGTGTTCAGTCACTAAAACAAACAAAAAGCGACAGCCCGTATCTTTGAACCTTCTTGAATGAAAAGGATTGTGGAGTAGTAGACAGGGTTGTAGGGAAGCTGACTAACGTGTGCAAAAAGGGGAAGCAAGGAAGAGGAAATAGGCTGAAAAGGTGCACTGACAAAAGAGTAATGAGGCGTTTTTGGGGGTGCCATTCCTCATTTAAAGATACAAAAAAATGCAACAGGAAAAATACATGATCGACAAAAGAATCGCCATATTGGCCATTTTGTGAAAAAATAGCATTCCCACTTGTGACACACATCCTTGTCTGAAGTCACCTGATCGCCCCAGTCCCATCTTTTAGTTGCCAGTTTCAGATTTGGTCATCACCTCGGTCAAACGTTTCTGCACATCTCCCATTTGCTTAAAGCCTGACCTCTCCACTGTATGTTCCCTGGTGCACAGAGTGTGAAGAGACAGGAGACACGAGTTCCACTAAGTCCTATACTGAAATAAGTCCATTGCTCTGCAAATCCATAACAAAATGGCAACTAGGCGCCATGTGTAAGAGCCACAAAACATAACACACTGACCTGGAGAAGCGTGCTCTGGGAAGCTAGCCACACAATTTTAGCCTCGGAAGCTCAGTCAGCACGTGTCGCGACGCTGCCTGCTGCTGGCTGGCTTGTTCTTCTGAGGAGGCTGCCTGCAAGCTGCGCAGCAGTGCCAGTGCGCACTCCCAGTGGCACGTGCCATATTCCCTGTGGGGTGGGGGGAGGTTGGGAGGGGAACGCACGGCTCGTGGTCCTGCGTCGTTCTCCTCCCCCTCCCCCACTTGTTGTTCAGTCAAAATCAACATTGCCATTGGAAATCGAAACCACGGCTTCACAGGTCACAGAAGTGTCAAGATTCAGGAACAGGGGCCCTGTTCCTGAATCTTGACACTTCTGTGATCTGTGAAGCCGTGGTTTCGATTCCCAGTGTTGATTCAGGGGCCGGGGCTGCACTGCAGTGCAGCCTGCACGCACACGCACATAAATTAAAAAAATAAAACACAATGTGTTCAGCACTGGGGGCCGGGGGCCCCCTCCAGGACCACCAGGATGGGGGGCCCGGGGCACGTGCCCCGTTTGCCCCCCCATAGAGACGTCCCTGATGCCAGCAGGTCAGGCTTGGGCCAGATGTGGGTAGATGCAAACAGGAGTAAAGTGGTCTCCAAAGGAGACAGAGTTACACTTCCTAGGGCTGCTAGCTGGCTCATTTGCACTGAAGGCATTCGCCAAGGACAGAGCACAATGCTGTGCCCTGCTGCGAATGGGCAACGTGTCCGCTATATCAGGTTGCGGGCGATGTAGGTCCAGAATGCTGGTAGAACTGGCAAAGGATTTCTGGCATTTCTGTCTGGACAGGAGGATCTCGATCACTGCGGAGCATCTGCTGCAGGCTTGGAACACAATAACAGACTGGAACTCCCGATATTTGTATGAGTCCAGTGATTGGAAGTTACACAGAGCAGTATTTGAGAAGTTGCTGGACAACTGAGGGCCATTCATTATGGACCTCTTACCCTCCAGACTGAACCCTACCGCGATACTTCAGCTGCAAACTAGATTCGGAGGCACTAGGCACGGATGCGTTTCTGCACCAGTGGACAGGAGGTGTTCAGTTTGCTTTTCCACCCTTCCTGATGTTAGCGAGGGTGCGGGCAAAGATTCGCAGAAACAGGGTGGAACTAGTGATAGTGACGCCAGAATGGAAGTCGCAAGCATGGTTTCCAGTTCTGATGGAACTTTTGCTCGTATTTCCCATATAGGATTCCCCATCAGGCGGAGCTTGCTTACAGATCCAACAGTAGCAGATCACCACCTGATATAGGAGCAGACCCTTGCACTGCTTGCATGCAGGGTTTCAGGCACAGGTGACAGGGGTTTCGGGAAAGGCTGCTGAGTTCATCAAAGTCTCTTGGGCTAAATCCACCACCAGGAGCTATATTATGCAGCATGGTAAAAGGGACCAATGGTGCATGCAACAGAGTCTTCATCCCGTTTTGTACCCTTGAGTCCAGGTGATTAATTTCCTAGCGGGCTTACCAGCTCAGGGGAGAGCGTTTAGGACGGTGAGGGTGTACCGACCCACGATATCAGTGGGACACGAGTTGATAGATGACGCGATGGTCAGCACACAGTGGTCGTGAGGCTGTTTAAAGGTTTGAAAGCAAGCCTCCCGTACCAAAATATTCCTCATTGTGGGATGTCAACTTGGTTCTTGAGCTATTTAATCAGTGGATGCGTAACGAGTTTCTGTTTGTGGCAGCAGTCGGGAACGTTGGCCACACTGCTATGCTTAGTGTCTTGTAGACGCGTGTCAGACTTAAAGGCCCTGGAGGTGGACAGGAAAATATTCTGCCCAGAAAGGGTCATGTTTAATATAGCATATAGCGCGGGGTACCAAGACTAATTCCACAGTGATTTCTTACCCTTACTTTCCCTGCAACGCCAGCCTATGTGTAGCCCAGTGCATCAAGCAGTACGAGTGCGCCACGGCAGAGGTCAGACCACGTGGCACCTTACAGCTCTTAATTGTGCGCAGGAGGCCTTTTCATGCCATAGCTTCAGACACCATAGCAAGATTGGTACGAGAGGTAATGGCCCTAGCGGGGATTGACGTATCGATCTTCGGAGCACACTCTTTTTGTGGGGCAATGGCTTCCAAAGAATTTGGGCAAGCATCTCTCTACAAGATATCATGAAAGCTACTGACCGGTCTAATGACTCCACCTTTAGAACCTGTACTTTAATCCAGTTTCCGCCATAGTTGAGACAGTTGTGGGGAGCTTTGAACGAGCATAATATTTGCCTTCAATCTTGACATAGAATGAAGATTACCCAGGCTTACAGCGCAGGGAGTCTTGATTCTATTAAAGACACTTAGGCAAGCATAATCCCTCCCTTCAAAAACGCATTGCATGATGTAATGTATAGCTAAGTGTATGTGATTGTTCAGCTTATTCACACCCCTAATGGTTGATTTTCTCACTGTGCCGGTGAGGAGCAGAAGAATGGTTGACAAAGATAAGGATTGCCAGTAGGAGTCAGTGGCAGAGTTGACGACTCAATGGGATTTCTCTGAAGAGCACGGCAGGAGAGGAGCTCCCGGAAGTGTCCCAAGGATGGCATTGTTTGTTGTTGGACTATTTATTCAGTGAAGGTGCCAGTTTTAAGCCATCCAAAAGAAGAGGAAGGAACCCAGGCAGGATATGGCTTGGGGAGGAGGAGTGCTTCCTGATTGGACAGGGCAGGGCACTCAGGACTATGAAGGAGAGCAGGACTATGCGGGATTGTAGTTTATTTTCCCTTTTTTGGTTTTTCCTGGATATACAGTTTGAAAAAATTAAAAACAAATACGTTTAAAGGTTTGATAAGTTTTGAAGGGCTGCTAGAGAGTAGTTAAGAAAGAAATGAACCATAATTCTCGCCTCTGTGTTTTTAATAGAATCAAGACTCCCTGCGCTGTAAGCCTGGGTAACCTTCAGTGTAGAGCTCTTGTAGGAGAAGAAATTGTGAGATCCCCAACAATACTTTTAGGAACTTATTTTCCAAGCCTGTGAGACTGTTGGTGTTCCAATGTCCCCACAGTTCCGCTCAATGAAGTGAAGCTTGCCTTTCCTTCATATTAAATATGGTTAGGACTGAGCTAATGCACCTATTCCTATTTGCACATGCAGGGGTGTCTCGTCCCTAAAAGGCGAGGGGGCGTTGACCCACCGGGTCTTGGCCCCCTCACACCAATTATAGAGGAACCAGCCCAGTGAAATACGAACACTCCATCAGCTGTCTGTATTTTTCACCTGAGGGAACGCTCTTAACTGTTCCTTGCCAGTGAAAGCACAATGAGCCATGCAAGGCTGGAGGTGTTTTGCTTCGCCAGCCTTGCATGGCTCATTGGAAATGCTGGCTGGGGAACTCCATTTCTATATGCACAAGGGAGTGCTCCTGCACCTCCTCGCGCATACAGTCAGAGCAGGCTGGAGTGGGGCGTCTCGTCACACACGCTGAGGCCCCTGCACGCATGTGCAGAAACCAGGAAGCTTCCTGATTCCTGTTGATGCTAGTTGGGGCCTGAGCACTGGAGAGAAAAGACCCGCGGCAGAAGGTACGTTTGTTTAAATTCATGTTTTTAAAAAATAAATAAATTATGTGTTTGGATGCGTGCATGTTTGTGTTGTTAGGTGAATGAATGTATGATGATGGATGCTGGTGTGAATGAGAGCGTGATTGCTGGGTGCATGTTGATGGGTGCTCGTGTGAATGAAAGAGAAAGTGTTTGCTGTGTGTATGTTGTGTATATGTTTGTGTATGTTTATTTATGTAATATTTAAATATGTGAATGGATGCGTGTTTGCTTGTGTTATGCGTGAATGCATGGAGGGTGCTGGTGTGAATGAGAAAGAGAGTGCTTGCAGTGTGTATGTTGTCTAAATGTGTGTGTTTGTATGTCCATTTATTTATTTAAATATGTGGATGGATGCATTTATGCTTGTGTCATGAGTGAGTGCATTATGGATGTTCGTGTGAATGAAACAGAGAGTGCTTGCTGTGTGTATGTTGTGTAAATCTGTGTGTTTGTATATTCATTGTATTTATTATTTAAATATGAGTATGGATGCGTGTATGCTTGTGTTATGAGTGAGCGCATGATGGGTGCTCGGTCAATGACAAAGCGAGTGCTTGCTGTGAATATGTTGTGTAAGTGTGTGTGTGTGTTTGTGCTGGTCTGAGCCAATTTTGGCGAGTGGGGGGTAGGAGGTTTGTACCACAACGACATTTTAAAAATGTCTTTGTTGGGATTCCAAGATGGCCGCTGACACAAGTTGACATGTCGACCGCTGCTCCTGTGTCCCAGAACGAACCACAGAGTAATCCACCACCCCTGTTGGTTCACAAAGCAGGGGAAAAGGAGGCACACACCCCCTAGGAATAGCGAGCAGTTTCTGGGAAGGAGGTTGCACAAAGGAGGCATTGAGAAACAAACGAGGTGAAACGTACCAACGCACCCTTGCTGAACGAGGGATAGATCCCCCGCAGGGTGCTGAAGCAGAGACGGCAGCATGGCGAGAAGGGGGAGTGAAGGTGGCCCCGGTCCCCCTGCCACCCAGCCCGGGAATCACACTCTAGGAGGAGAGGACTACAACACCCAGGGCGGGCACAGGTAGGATGAGACCCAGCACCGAGGCAGGAGCAGCGATGGCAGGAAGCGACAGCCCGCTGGTGGGGAGGAGCGGGTATATCAAGGAGATGAGCCACAGGGTCCCCAAGGGCAAGGACTGGAAGCCCAGCGCACCCGGCACCAGAACGGGAGGCAGCTGAGGAGCAGCACAGGGTAAAGTGCCCCCAGGTGAATGGACACAACGGGGAAGCCGAAAGTGTCTCCCTCCACCCCATTGGCGAGGTAAGGATTCCATCGCCCAACCAGCCACTGAGGGGTCTGGTGGCACACAGCAACACAGTGCAGCAAGGAGGGGCAATTGGGCCCACAGGCCACAGGACCCTGTTGAGAGAAGGAGCGAAGCTCTAAGCACAGCCCCCCACAGCACCAGCAACTCAGGAGGGGTGGCGCACCCAGGCATGGAAGAGAGACCAGGGCAGAGCCGAGACAGCCGGCTGGCACACTTAAGGAGGTGGGCAGGGGAATGAAAAAGACAGGACTCTCCTCCACGGGAGGCACACGAAACACGGGCGGGCCCCACTAAGCTCCCGAGAAGCGCAGAGATGGGCCCGCACATACTGACAAGGAGGTGGGCTCTGGGCCAGTAAGAGCGGGTGTTGCATAATGGAAGGATCACATGAGGGGAAGCTGACCCCCAGATTAAACAGCGCTTCCTTCGCACCGACATGAGCTAGATGGACAAGGGGCCTGAAAGGCGGTGAGTGAGAGGAGAGCAGGGACAATCAAGCTCCAATAATTAAGGCATCAGGACAAAGAGGCCCTAAGAAGAGACAACCACGTTAAGTTAGGGGCGCCTGGGAAGGAGACCCCAGGTGGACTAAGGGGCAGGTAAGACCAGCCCGAAACCCCAAGAGACGACTACAAGGTCTCATAAAGAAGCAGGGAAAATAAGAGGGCATTGCACAGACCAAGGAGACCAGCGCCAGGAAACACTGCATACAGCAGGAAGACAACCCTCAGGATCCAGAGGGGTACCAACATCCCCACAATCGCTGAAAGGTGACTGAAACCCATTAAAGAAGAGAAATTAACATAACCTCCGTAGATGAGAACAGAGGGGGGGAGACAGCCTACAGATAGCACTGAGGGTTCATCGGACAACGCACAGGGGACTCAATCAGAAGAGGCCCCAGGAGAGGCTGCAAAGATGAGGGGCACGGAGAAAGGGGTAAAGGCAAGTGGAACCGAGAAGGGTGCAAAGAAAAGGGACAGGGGAAAGGACGGCCAGAGAGAGGAGGAGGAAGGACCTGTAGAGCAGGGATAGTCCACCTGGAGCATAAATAACCGGAGGCACACCCAACCAGATAACACGCGACAAAGGAGACAACCCCCCGCATGGCCCTCAATGACTCAGCGAAAGGTCGACAAGCAAAAACAACCCCACCCACAGGGGACACCGCGGGTACTCTCCCCACAATGTGGCCAGCGTTGGAGCCTAGAGAACAAGGCAAGGGGCAAACCGAACGCTCCAGGGACCGAGCAGAACCGGAGGCAGAGGAAGGCAGTGCACAGGTGACAAAACAGGACTTCCGCAGTGAAATGCTCACACTGCACAGCCTCAGCCACCCTTGCCAAAACTTTTCAGGATCTGTTCCAACTGATGTGAATGGACTTCAATTCGGCATTGGGGGAGATGAGGCATGAGATTGGACAGTTAGGGGAACAGACTTCTTGGAAAGGGACTTACAGGAGGTTGACAAAGAGGCATTAGCGAATAGTGAGCTGATAGAGCACCTGAACGTGGCCACTCAAAATCTGGAGTTACAGATGGAGGACCTAGAGAACAGGTCGAGAAGAGTTAACATTAGGGGAAAGCGACTGCCGGAAGCAATAACGGATAAAGACTTGAAGGGAAAAGTGCAGAAAATATTTTCAAACCTGCTGGGGGGTGAGAACCCAGAAGCAGTAGAACTGGATCGGATCCATAGGGTGGGATGGCTGAATAGGGGCCCAAACGCCAGTGCCAGATTCGGGCAAAAAGAAGCAGTGTTCAGAGCAGCGGGGCAACAAGAACCGGTGATGCAGCAAGGGAGGGAGATAGCACTATACCAGGCCCTGACGAGCAGCACGCTGACTAAAAAAAGGCAGATGGGCCCTATATTTAGAGAGTTGACCAGAAAGAACATTAAGTATAGATGGACCTTCCTGTTTGAATGGGAGGGAGTCCAGAAGCGGGTTACCTCACCACAAGAAGCAGCAGATATTATTCAGCTGGACATAGCCAAGGGCTCTGCGGGGGAGGAACTCACAGCACTGAAGAACAGACTGTTACGCTCACCTGGCTCCCACAGGGGCGTCGGTCGGACCCGGACAGCTGCGGTCTCCACCCACGTGATGCGTAGTGCAGCGATGACTGACTGGATCTGCCCTCCTAATCTTATCTGCTTAACCCGTAGAAATATTCTCCTGCAAGTGGAGAGATGGATTTAGCCACTTGTGGATTCAAGTGATGGCATTCCCACAGTCATCCCCAACTAATCACCTCCGAAATGCCCTCACAGCAATCTCACCTTATATTCTTGAAAGATGAGCTCTCCATACTGCGTGGATTTGCAGGGGCACGTCGATTCCAGTTACTTAACTGGTTTGAAGGCTCGGGAGAGTTCCGGAGAGTATTGACTCTGAGGGTCCTAGTGAGGACCAGTAAGTATTAAGTTCATAGAGTTCAATATGTCCAATGTTTACTCTTGTTCCCCCCTTCCTTTCTTGTCTTGCAGCTGGCTCATGAAAAGATGTTCTTGTGGCAGCTGGTGTCGCTCAGGTAAGAGTCTGTATTACCCGGCGCTGTCCAGTAAATGTTGCACGAGGAAAACGTGTTGTTTTGTCTCTCTTTACAGATGCGGCACGTGAAAATATGGAGAGTCACAAAAGGATGCCTCTGATGGTAAATCAGGTAATTCTATGGTGGTAAGAATTATATTTGTTGGTTCCCTCGGCTCACCTTGTGGTTTTCTTTTGTCTCCTAGGTGCCGAAGTTCGGCGAAGAAATGATGGAGGCAGCGTCGACCCGAAGGATGCTGTGAAGACTGGTGAGTATGGCGCAGCACTGCAGCTGGAGGTGTGGCGCGTGCAGAAATTATGTTCTTTACAGGTCCGGAGACAAGATGGATCCAGAATCAGGTGTGGAATAGAAATAAGTTCATTTTTTAACCTTGTCCCTTTCTTTCCTCTTTGTTTTAGGAGCTCCGGATTCGAGGCGGGTGTGGCAGAAGACTGGATGCAGGCTGCAGGCACGGTGAGTGTTACGCTGCTGGATGCAAATAACGCAAGCGTATGTTGCTGGTCGGGCATGGTTTAAATAGACTCAAAAGTAGTCCCAGATAAGAAGTCCCTAGAACCACACCTGAGTAAAAAATAGTCCCTGTAGAAAAATAGTCCCTTTCAGGCTTCATGTTGGTTTGGAGTCATTTGCAGCATGGTCTGCTTGAGGTAAGTAATGACTATGAGCCTGGCGCCTTAGGCGCCAGGACTGATTCCTACTATGAGCCTGGCGCCTAAGGTGCCAGGCCTGAACCCAGATAGCCCCTAGCCAGGGCTGCTGAGATTTTACTAAATGTCTAGATGCCTGCTCCCGGGGCTGATGGGCTTGGTCCGGATGCCTGGGGGTAGGCATCATGACAGCACTCCCCCCAAGGCCCCTCCTAAAGTTGTTCTTCCCCTGGGCCCTGGTTTTTCTGGGAAGTTCCACTGGAATCTTTTCACCAACCGAAGTGCATGGACGTGGTCACTAGGTTCCCATGACCTTTCTTGTGTTCCGTAGCCCTTCCAATCGATTAAATAAAAAAGTTTTGATTTAACCATCTTGGAGTCCAGGATATTTTTTACCTCAAATTCAGGTTCTCCATCTATCAAGATGGGGTCGGGTGGTTTGGTTAATCTTGTTCCTGGTTGAACTGGTTTTAAAAGTGAAACATGAAAGACAGGATGAATGCGCATATTAGAGGGTAATTCCAATTTGACGGCTACCGGGTTGATAATGGCCTTAATGGTGTAAGGCCCCAAATATCTAGGGTTAAAACTCTGAGTTCCCTTCAGAGGTATGTGTTTTGTAGCCAGCCAAACTTGATCCCCAATCTGGTATTGTGGAGTTTCACTTCTCTGTTGATCAGCATTTTTCTTACATTTCTCTTTTGCTTGTTTCAAATGTTCTGTTGCCTCTTTAAAGGCTTGCGTAATAGTAGAATGCAAATGACTAACTGCAGACATTTCTAAATGCTGAGGAAAATCTAGTTCTGAGGTTAGAGGGTGATGTCCATATATGGTATAAAAGGGGCTTTGTCCGGTTCCTGAATGTGCAGAGTTATTGTATGAATACTCGGAAATCCATAAAATATCTTTCCAATTACTTTCGGTCTGGTGTAGCATGCAACGTAGGTACTGTTCAAGGGTCTGGTTGGTCCTCTCCGTCTGACCATCGGTCTGGGGATGGTGACTGGTTGATAACCTCACGTCGATTTGCACCAGTTGACAACATTTCTTCCAAAAATGTGAAATTAATTGACTACCTCGGTCAGAGACCAATACGGAAGGAAATCCGTGTAGTCGAACAATGTTTTTGAGGAACTCCTTGGCCAGAATTGAAGCAGAAGGTAATCCCTTTAGAGGAATAAAGTGGGCCATCTTGGAAAAAAGATCCACAATAACTAGAATGGTGTTAAATCCATTACATGGAGGTAGATCCGTAATAAAGTCTAACGATAAGGTGTGCCATGGTGTAGGTGGAATATCCAAAGGTTGTAAGAGGCTAGCTGTTTTTTTCTTCTGACTTTTGTTTTGGGCGCAAACGCCACAAGATATTACAAATGACTTTACGTCTTTTCGCCAGGTGGGCCACCAGAACTGTCTCTTAATTTTAGCTTCAGTTTTTGCAATACCTGGGTGTCCTTCCATCAGGGTGTCATGATAATTGGAGATGACTAGTTCTTGTAGTTCCTTGTGTGGTAGAAATAGTCGCCTTTGATAATAAGGTAGGTCATTGATGACTGAGTAGTCCGGGCCTTTCTTCGCCCAGTCCTGCAGGGCTGTTGGATCGAAGAGTTGTTGAATCTTTACTTGAATATCCTCTAGTGTCTGTAGAGTGGTTATGCCAAGAATTCTTTGTTCTGAAATTATAGGCACCGGTTCCGGGTTCGCATATGCTTCTCCCATCCATATTCGGGATAATGCATCTGCCTTGCCATTTTCACAACCTGGTCGATAAGTGATCACGAAATCGAACTCGGCAAAGAACAATGCCCATAGAAGTTGACTCGACGATTGGGCCTTGGCTGTTTTTAAATACTGCAAGTTCCGGTGATCGGTGATTACCGTAATGGTATGCCTGGCACCGAGAAGATAATGCCGCCAAGCCTTGAAGGCGGATTTGATGGCTAATAATTCTTTATCGGTAACTGCATAGTTTAACTCGGATGCCGAGAACTTTCTGGACCAAAATGCTACTGGGTGAAGTTGACCGGTTTCAGGATCCTTCTGGGACAGCACAGCTCCCATGGCTAAGCTGGATGCATCAGTTTCAACTGTGTATGGAAGTTCGGGGCGTGGATGCTTTAATACAGGTGCAGATGTGAATTTCGCTTTCAGCTCTTGGGAGGCCTTTTCAGCTTCTTCGGCACACAAGAAGCGTTTGTTTTTTCGCAAAAGTGCTGTGATAGGGTGTACAACATGTAAGAAATCCGGAATGAATCTGCGGTAGAAATGAGCAAATCCGAGCATGCTTTGTACCCCTTTAACTGAACTGGGTGATGGCCACTTGAGGATTGCGTCCACCTTTCGAGAGTCCATTCGGATTCCTTTTGGAGTCAGGATAAATCCAAGGCACTCAACTTCTGTAGCATGAAAAACACATTTTTCCAATTTTGCATATAACTTGTGCTGGCGTAGTTTCTCAGGGACTGCACGAACGTGCTTCACATGGTCTGATTCTGAAGAGGAGTACACTAGAATATCGTCTATGTATACAACAACACAGATGTCAATGAGTTCACGAAGGACATCGTTCATAAAATACTGGAAGGCTGCTGGTGCATTGCACAACCCGAAGGGCATCACCTGGTATTCGAATAACCCCTACTTAGTGCGAAAAGCAGTCTTCCATTCGTCGCCTTTCTTTACACGTACCAGATGATATGCCCCTCGGAGATCTAATTTAGTAAAGATGCAAGCGTCCTTTACTTGGTCTAGTAATTTGGGGATCAGAGGCAATGGGTATCGGTTCTTAACCGTGATCTGATTTAATGCGCGGTAGTCTATGCACGTTTCAGAGGTCACCTTCCTTTTTAGGCATGAAGAACAAAGCTTAAGATGCAGGGGACTTGGATGGACGAATGAAGCCATTAGCAAGGTATTGGTCCAAGTATTGTCGTAGGTGAAGGTTTTCGGGTTCTGTAAGGACATAGATCCTACTACATGGAGGTTGTGCACCGGGTATGAGATCGATTTGACAATCGTATGATCTGTGAGGTGGTAGGGTGTTTGCCTGTTTCTTTTGGAAAACATCCTGGAATTCTTGATATTCCTGAGGTAACTGCACGCCTGGAGTAGTGACTGTGGCCAGGCCTTGGTTCAAGGTTTTTTTTGGGTAACAAGTATGTGCACAATCCGGGAAGCTTATTCTCTTCTCTCGTCAATCAATACAAGGATTATGTGTTTTCAAAAAAGGTATCCCCAGTATTATTTGGAACTGCGGGGCTTTGATTAAATCAAACACAATAGTCTCTCGATGCCCATCCTGACCCAATAGTGTCATCTCTGCGGTGGAATGAGTTACAGGCCCAGAGGCAATTTCAGTTCCATCGACTGTGGTGATGACATCCGAAGTGGTCTTTTTGCAGAGAGATAGATTCATCCTAGAAGCCAACTCATGGTCCACATAGTTTCCTATGGCTCCGCTATCAATGTATGCCCTCACTGCGTGCATACGTGATGGCTGCCTTGGATCTATAAGGACCATTGGTATGATGAAGTGCGAGGTCTGAGCATCCTTCTTCAAGCTCAGCAAGTGGACCTCTACACTTGTCGGGCGTGGTTGTTTCCCGAATCAGGCTCTGTTTGATTTTTATCAGCAACTCCGACTACTTTTTTATATGTTTTTATAGGGCAATCCCGTAGAAAATGTTCTGAGGCCCCACAGTACAGACACAATTTCATCTGCCGTCTTCTTTCTCTTTCCTTTTGAGTTAAGGGTCCCTTGACCCCCCCGATCTGCATCGGTTCTGATACATCTGTTCCTTTGAAGGTAACATTGGGTTTAACCAATACCCGATTCTCGAACTTAGCTCGATCAGCCTTTCTATTCTGAAGTCGGTGGTCTAACTGGACCACTAAGTCTATATATTCTGCACAATCCTGAGTTGGGTTCAAAGCGTCTTTGAGTTCACCCCGAAGTCCACGATGAAATAATGTAATTCGTTTTACCTCTTTCCATCCGGTTTCCACCACTGACCTATTGAAAGTGGCGATATAGGTTAGTAGATCCTGGTTACCTTGTCGTAATGATAAAAGTTCGTTATCCAGGGCCTGTCCCTGTGAATGTCTGGCAAATAGTCTTTCCATGCTCAATTGAAAACCTTGAAAATCCCGAAGAAGAGGGTCATCCTGGTTAACTAATGGAGTTGACCAATCTGCTGCGCTGCCACTAAGATATGATAGTACAAAGGCTACTTTGGTTTGGTCGTTTGTAAAAGCTCCATGTCTGCATAAAAAGGTCATGCGGCATTGGTTCATAAACACAGCAAACTTTTTTGGGTCCCCAGCAAAACATTCGGGTGGAGCTAAAGGAATGCTCACTGGTAGAACCACTTGCACAGGATTGCTCGATGAAACAGGAGTTGGATTCCCCCCGAGTCCAGCTAATGGTGTTTGCCCAGCTTGGTTTTGCAGTAATTGTCTAGCAAGATCATCAGTGCGCTTCTTTGACACAATCAGTTCTCTCCTGAGGGAATTAGTCTCTTGGCGCGCGAAGTGCACTTCTGCCCTAAGTTCCCCTAACAATAGGGCTAGTTGGTCGGTTTCTGAGGTTTCCATAACGCCCGGGTGGGGATTTGTAGATAGGCTTCACGTTCTGTTACACTCTCCTGGCTCCCACAGGGGCGTCGGTCGGACCCGGACAGCTGCGGTCTCCAGCCACGTGATGCGTAGTGCAGCGATGACTGACTGGATCTGCCCTCCTAATCTTGTCTGCTTAACCCGTAGAAATATTCTCCTGCAAGTGGAGAGATGGATTTAGCCACTTGTGGATTCAAGCGATGGCACCCCCACAGTCATCCCCAACTAAACACCTCCGAAATGCCCTCACAGCAATCTCACCTTATATTCTTGAAAGATGAGCTCTCCATACTGCGTGGATTTGCAGGGGCGTGCCGATTCCAGTTACTTCACTGGTTTGAAGGCTCGGGAGAGTTCCGGAGAGCATTGACTCTGAGGTTCCTGGTGAGGACCAGTAAGCATTAAGTTCATAGAGTTCAATATGTCCGATGTTCACTCTTGTTCCCTCCTTCCTTTCTTGTCTTGCAGCTGGCTCGTTAAAAGATGCTCTTGTGGCAGCTGGTGGCGCTCAGGTAAGAGTCTGTATTACCCGGCGCTGTCCGGTAAATGTTGCACGAGGAAAACGTGTTGTTTTGTCTCTCTTTACAGATGCGGCACGTGAAAATATGGAGAGTCACAAAAGGATGCCTCCGGTGGTAAATCAGGTAAGTCTATGGTGGTAAGAATTATATTTGTTGGTTCCCTCAGCTCACCTTGTGGTTTTCTTTTGTCTCCTAGGTGCCGAAGTTCGGTGAAGAAATGATGGAGGCAGCGCCGACCCGAAGGATGCTGTGAAGACTGGTGAGTATGGCGCGGCGCTGCAGCTGGAGGTGCGGCGCGTGCAGAAATGATGTTCTTTACAGGTCCAGAGACAAGATGGATCCAGAATCAGGTGTGGAATAGAAATAAGTTTGTTTTCTAACCTTGTCCCTTTTTTTCCTCTTTGTTTTAGGAGCTCCGGATTTGAGGCGACGTGACAGAAGTCTGGATGCAGGCTGCAGGCACGGTGAGTGTTACGCTGCTGGATGCAGAATAACGCGAATCGTGTGTTGCTGGTCGGGCGTGGTTTAAATAGCCTCAAAAGTTGTCCCAGGTAAGAAGTCCCTAGAACCACACCCGAGTAAAAAATAGTCCCTGTAGAAAAATAGTCCCTTTCAGGCTTCATGTTGGATTGGAGTCATTTGCAGCATGGTCTGCCTGAGGTAAGTAATGACTATGAGCCTGGCGCCTTAGGCGCCAGGACTGATTCCTACTATGAGTCTGGCGCATAGGGCGCCAGGACTGAACCCAGATAGCCCCTAGCCAGGGCTGCTGAGGTTTTACTAAATGTCTAAATGCCTGCTCCCGGGGTTGATGGGCTTGGTCCGGATGCCTGGGGGTAGGCATCATGACACAGACCTAGACCATGGGAATGGTCCCTCGTGGGGGAATGCCTTAGAAGGAGGGCATCATTGAGAGGCCCGACTCCGAGAGGGGAGGAGGCAGCAGAAAAAGTGAAAAAGCAATGAGGGACCCTGAGGTCCCACCAAGGTCCATCAGGGGACTCAAAAGGGGGTGGTGGACACCTGGAGTATGAAAAAGGCATTGGGAATAGAGGGTAGAAAGCACATTGGAAACAGTAAGGGTGGAGGCACCCGAAGGCGGGGGGAGGGGTATGGGAAGGGAATATAGGGCTAGGCTCACTCCAAAGTCGGGGTCTGGAGTGAGGGGGGAAAAGAGGGGAAGCAGCAAGCAGTCACGGCAACCGGAGGGTAAGGTGGGAGTGGGGTCGGAAGGATAGACCAGGGGTAAAGCTGGACAAGTGCAAAATGGCTGGCCAGGGAGGAGGAAGGGAGGAGCAGAGGCAGAGGTCAGAATAGGAAAGAGGGAGAAGGAGTCAAGGGCGGGGAAGAGGGGCGTAGGAAGAGACTAACTAAGTTCAAGTGTATGACACACAATGTGAGAGGGCTTAACACCCCTCTCAAAGGGAAACAAGTGGAGAGGTTCACAAAAGCAACAGTCCCGGCCCTGCAGGAGACCCATCTCCTGAAGCAGATTCAGGGATGACTCAAACTCAGGAGATTCTCTCAGGTGTTCCATGCGTCGGGCCCCATCAAAGCAGGAGGGGTAGCTTTGGCTTTCAGGAACAGCTTGGATTTCAGAGTGTGGGACATCCTGAGGGACACAGCAGGGAAATTCATACTTGTCAAAGGGGATCACAGGGGAACAGAGTATTTCTATAGTATCAGTTTATGCCCCCAACGTAGGCCAAGAGCATTTTATAGGGGACCTCCCGAGGCCGGTGTGCAGAGTTCCCGAAGGGGCACATAATCCTAATGGGGGACCTCAATACGGCATGGAGAAAGGAAGCGGACAGGATGCAGAGGGTGGGGTGGGGGTGCGGGGGGAAGGGACATCCCCCCAGCTGAGCGAGAAATTCGAGAGTATGGGGTTAAAAGATGTCTGGAGGGCACTGAAGGGACGGAAAGAGGGACACACCTTCCTGTATGCGGTCCATGGCACGCAATCCAATATTGATTATATCTGGTTCTCAGCGCATCTAGTGGGGAGAATAGAGGTGATAGAGGTAGGACCCCTGGAGATCGTGGATCACAAAGTGGTCTCCATGACCCTGGACACCCCAAATCATAGTCCAGGAGTATGGAAATGAAAGCCCCCGGGGGAATTACTGGGTGACCCGGTGCATAGGGAAGAGATAGGGGACAAAATAAAGATGTTTTTTGAGTTGAACAAAAGCTCAGAGACAAACGAAAGCATCAGGTGGGACACCTTTAATGCAACGATAAGGGGGGAATTCATTACACAAAAGACACAAAAAAAAGATAAACAGATGAGGGCTCTAGAAGCCCAACTGGAAGGGGAAGTGGAGGAAGCATGCCGGAAGATGGCAGAACGTCCTAATAGGAAAAAGCTTAGGGTATAAGGTCAGCGGTAGGACAGCTGGAAATACACAGATCTAAGAAAGCTGAGAGGGATCTGCTCTTGATGTGGCAAAAATATTACGCTAAAGCAAATAATTAATTGGCTCACCTTCTGAGGGAAGCACAGGGTCAAAACACAATAGCGGCGGTCAATGACGAAAAGGGACAGAGACTCAAGCAAACGGAAGAGATCCAGGAGCGCATGGCCAGGTATTATAGCACCCTATACGCCTCTCAGAACCCGCAAGACCAGAAGCAGCTAGACTTCCTGGAGAGGATTCACCTGTCCAAAGTCCTCCCAGAGGAGCAGGAGCTCCTAGGATGGGAAATAACGGAAGAGGAAGTGCGAAATACAATTGCAAAGCTTCCCCTGAACAAGTCCCAGGGCCCTGATGGATTTACGGCGGCCTTCTACAAAACATATGCCCATACCCTAAGCCCCCTCTTGGCTCAATTATTTAACGCTTTCAAGTCCTCGGGCCGCATTACAATAACCATGGAAGAGGCCAAGGTTACGCTTATCCCCAGCACAATAAAGACCCAGCACAGTGCATAACATATAGACCCATCGGTCTCATAAATATAGATGTAAAAATGTACACAAAATCTTGCCAAAGAGGTTGGAAACCTGCCTCCCCTCGTTGATCCATCTGGATCAGGCGGGGTTCATCCTAGGGCGACAAACATCAGACAATATCAGGAGAATTGCACACTTGGTGGAGAAAGCACAGAAAATGGCTACCCAGGTGGTCCCACTTGCACTGGATTGCAAGAAGGCGTTTGACCGAGTGAAGAGGCCGTTTCTGTTTAGCGTAATGGTAAAAATGGGCCTGGGGGGAGACTTCCTCAAAATGGTTCAGGCAAACTATAAGAACGCGACAATTCGCCTGGCAGTTAATGGATCGATGTCCCGGCCCATCACCCTGGGTAGGGGAACCAAGCAGGGCTCTCCGCTTTTCCCCCTCCTTTACGCAAAATACATGGAGCCCCTGCTTCAGGCAATAAGGGACGAGGGGGAGATCTGGGGATCCCTTTTGGGGGGGCTCAACACAAAGTCACAGCATTTGCTGATGAATTGCTTCTGGCGCTCACAAACCCCAAAAATTTGATAGAGGCATGCAGGAACTTGTTAGCCAGCTTTGGGGAGTTGTTGGGACTGAATGTTAACGTGGCAAAGTCTGAACCCTTGAACTTGACAACGGGGAAAGAGACAGCAAGAGAACTGAAATTATCATCCCCATTTCTGTGGAGCCCGAGGGGGAATTAAATAACTGGGGGTCAAAATCACGCCTTCCCTGTCAGGGTGGTATGCGGCCAACTATAGAACAATTAGGAAAGACTATCAGAAGTTGAGGAACCAGAAGGTATCCTGGACGGGTAGGATGGCAACAGTGAAAATGGTCATGCTCCCACGGCTGCTGTACCTGTTCCAGGTGAGTCCGCTGACAATACCCCAGGTGTTCTTCAGGGAACTAGGGAAGGTAACTAGGGAGTTTTTCTGGGAGCGGAAGAAGTCGAGGATTAGCTGCTGCTAGCTAATGGCACCAAGGAAGAGAGGGGGCTGGCGTTCCCCAATTTTCAACAATATCACGAAGCAGCGCAACTGAGGGTGATCCGGAAATGGTTCTCACAGAAGGAAGGGAAACAATGGAAGCAGATGGATAGGGCTGTGGCACAACACGACCTGTGGGAAGTATTGTGGCTGCTGCGTCAGCTTAGACTGCAACACCTATACAGGAGCGCCATCACAAAAAGCACTGGTGGTCGCATGGGACAAAGCGGTGAAGAGGCAGCAGATCATGACCTTCCCTTCACCATTTACCCCGATTTTTAACACCAAGGACTTTACCCCAGGGTTGGAGGGGGGACCTTCGACCAGGGTCGGATTGGCCCTTCGCCCTTTCGGCCCGTAGCCGGGACAAAATTGTCCCTGAGGAGTGGGGGCCAGTTTCTGGCCATGCCTGCGCCAGTTTGGAAGAAAATTGAAAAAAATGATCTTTTTGTTCATTTTCTTTTCTCCAAAAAGCCTTTCATCCTTCTTAGGTCCATAAATGAGTACCAACACAGGTTGGGTGATATTGTATGCATATTTGTTCTATAAAAAAAGAGCTTAAGCGTAAGCGCTATACAATAACATATCATTTGGCCTTGAACGTCTGCTTGGATTCACAGTAATTTAGTGTACTTTGGAACAATGCTATTTGATGTCACTTCCTGTTTTGTCAAGGGGTGAAAGTATGTGTTTCATCGCTTCCAGGGATGTCACTTTGGGGTGGGGTCAAATGACATCACTTCCGGTGATGTCATCAGAGCTCAAGGGTCGTGAGGCGAGGGGTGGGCCACTTTTTTGAGGCAAGGGGGGCCACTTTCTTTTGGGTGACCGGGCCTATTTCTTGTCCCAGTCCGACCCTGCCTTCGACAAGTGGTGGAAGTGGGATGTAGGAAGATTATGGACATGTTCCTGGGGAATAGAGTGAAGTCATTTAAGGAGTGCAATTTTGAAGTGGGGGAAGGGGAGAGGCTTAGGTACTACCAAATAAGACACTGGGTTATGAACGCAGATATCAAAAAAGCAGCCACCCGACAGCTTACCCCATTCGAGAAATTACTCCTGATGACTGACGGCTCAAAGGGTTTCATAACTGGGCTTTACAGCCAACTGGAGGAGGCCTCCCCCCAGAATAAGTGGCCATACATGGCGCAATGGGAGCTGATGCTGGGCAATGAGATCACATGGAAGGACTGGGAAAGGCTCTGGAGGAAAATCCCAAAGGCGGCAAGGGCTGCACAGCTCCGGGAGGCATGGTATAAAGTCTTATTTGGATGGAACTACACCCCGGCCCGGCTGCATAGCATATACCCGGAGGTATCCAGAAGTTTTAACTTGTTGTAAAAACAATAAAGAGATGTTTTAAAAAAAAAAGAATGCCTTTGTTGCACAATCCCCCTCCCCACTGGCCAAAATCAGCTCTCTGTCTGAGTTGCTGTGGGGCCCAAGGTACAGGGATGGTATTTTCTTTTACTGGACATCTATGATAGATGTCTAGTAAAAAATAGCATCCCTGCCGCCCTGGCACCCACAGCGCCTTGCATATACACATAATCACTTGTATTGTGAGTTGTGTTTGGCTCTGTGGGGCCCAGTGGGCAAGGAAGGCATTTATTTACTGGACATCTATCATATATGTGTAGTCAAAAATATCATGCCAGCCCAGTGGGTACCCTAGCACTTCGCATACACACATAATCACGTTGAATGTGTCAGTGTGTTGGGTGCTGTGAGGCTCAGTGGACAGGGATGGCATTCTTTTACTGGACATCTACCATTGATATATCATCAAAAATACCATGTCTGCCTACTGGGCAACCCAGAACTTCGCATACACACCTAATCACATTGATTGTGTGTGTCTTTTGCGATGTGGGATCCAAGGAACAGGCATGGTGTTTTTTTTACTGGACATCTATGATAGAAGTCCAGTACAAAATACCATCCCCGCCCAGTGGACCCCAGTGGCTGGCATACACACATAACCACATTGATTGTGTGCGTGTGTGAGGAGCTCAGAACCCAGGGCACAGGCATGCCATTTTATTTACTGGTCATCTATGATAGATGTCCATTAAAAAACACATGTCTGATCCCAGTGCCTCCACGGCCTCGCATACACACAATCACATTCATCGTGTGCATGTGAGGCAATAGGACCCAGGGGGTAGGCATGGCATGTTTACTGGGCATGTCCAGTAAAGAATGCCAGCCCAGTCCGCTGGGATTCCTAGCACCTCACATGCAATGTCAAGCCGGACCCCTAAGTCCCCCAGCGTCTTGCATGTACACACAATTGATTATCTGTGCTTGTGAGGTGCTGGAGGCAATGAGAGAAGGAATGCCATTTATTAATGGGCATCTGATAGATGCCCAGTAAATAATACCATGGCTCGGTCCCCCAGCACCCCACATGCACATAATTAATGTGGGCCTGGGAGGCACTCTGGGCCTCAGGGGACAGGCATGGCAGTTTTTCCTGGGCATCTATGCCCAATAAAAAATGCCATGTATGTACCCTGGGACCCCAGTTCATGACACACATCTGCCCCCTGTGCCCTCCAGCGTCTCGCAATCACACATAATCACATTCCCCAGGAATGTGATTAGGTCTTAGTGCAAGGCACTGGCGCACCATGGAGTAGGCATGGCCTTTTTTACTGGGCATGGTTGATAAAGCAAGCATGACAAGTGTTATTATGTAGCTAGACTTGCATTTCAATGCAGCCAGTCTAACTATTTCTTATTGCGGTATGATATTTTATATTGGGCAGCTTTAATAATGCACGCATGATCAGTGGTATTATTCTTTCTGTGGCATAAAATGTTGTATTGGCATTTTTTATAAAACAAGCATGATAAGTGTTCATATGTAGCTAGACAGGCATTTCAATGCAGTCAGTCTAGCCACTTCATATTGTGGTATGACATTTGTATTGGGCATCTTTGGTAAATCAAACATGATAAGTGCTGTTACGAAGCAAAAAATTGTCCATAGGCGTCCCTCTGCAAGAAGGAACACGGCCCATTGACCTGTTCTATGGGATGGTACCCACTTGAGAGTCTGCATCCACACTTTAGCTCGCTCACTGCACCTTTCACAGATGGGAAATATCCATTTGCATATTAGTCTTGGTCCAAACCACATGGGCAGTCCAGCACCGAAATGCTATGTCAATTCCATTCTGAACAAGAGGACCAACAGCAACCCGATGCACGTATTTCAGCCTTCTTGGGCCTCATCAGTAAGGTGGAGCTGTGCCTCTTTGAGCACAGTAAGCAAGGGGTCCACGTCTGGATGACCCTAGGAAACTTATGGTGACTAAACCTAAGTCCCTTAAAAAATCAAAAATAGTCCATAGGCGCCCCTCTGCTAGAACAAACAAATGTACAAAGTGTAAATGAAAGCAATTAAGCAAAACAGTCAAATATAATGCTGGAAAAAGCAAGCAACTAATGCTATAAAGATGACAAGCACCAACCATATGCTCCAGAATCTGCATAAAAAAGACAAATTCATGAATAAAAGACAAACAAGAAAGACAGACAAGGGGACAGACACAGAGAACAAAGGGAAGGAAAGGTAGGGATGGAGAATATGACGTTATTTAGGACAGGAATAAAGAAGTTTAATAAGGGATATGAAATTTTCCTCACACCCATGCCAACGAAGAGTTTGAAACATGACATCCCAGTTGAACAGATCAAAGGCTTTTTCAGCATTGAGTGCAATAGCAGCATACCCTTAATTTATCCTTTTATACCATGTGTAATGTATTCAAAAGAAGGCTAGCATTCGGAGATATGTTCCTGCCCTTGGCGCAGCCAACTTGATCAGACTTGACAAAGGCGGGTAGAGATGATTCAATTCTGTTGGCCAGAACTTTGGCAACAATCTTGCTTTCTGCGTTAATGAGGGGGGTTGGTCTGTCATTATTTGGAAGATCAGGTCTTTATCGGCTTTGGGGAAAAGGATAAGTAGTGCCTCGGAAAAGGGTCCAGACGAGCATTGCTGGGATGCGAAATAGGAGTATAGCGTCTTTAGCCTGGGAGAGAGGGAACTAGCAAAGTGACTGAAAAACTCAATAGAGAGTCCATCAGGGCCGGAAGCCTACCCTCTACCCGGACCTTTAATGGCACGATTAATCTCAAGAAGTGCAATATCCTCCACCAAATGGGCAAGATCAGTCTTAGGATATGATAGTCTACTGACATTATTTAAAAAACAGTCAATACTAGCGGGAGAAACAGAAGCCTCTGGGGTATATAAATCAGAATAGAATTGTTTGAGGCAGTTCAAAATGTCCTCGGGATTTGTAATGATGGTGTCGAATGTATCTTTAATGCGCAAGACAAAGGTTTTTTCCTTTTTGGTTTTAAGGTATGAAGCAAGGGATTTGCCACCCTTATTGGAGGTCTGGTAAATCTTGGTTTTGTATTTCAACAGCGCACCAGTGGCCAACTCAGTGAGTTTGTTATTAATCTGAAAGTGCTATGAAAGGACTGAGCGAAAATTAGCATCCGAGGGGGACTGATAAAATAGTTTTTCAGCATCGGAAAGCGGGAGGTACAAGTCATTGAGATGTGCTTTATGTTGGTTTTATTTCCTACAACAGTAAGCAATTATATGACCAAATAGCATTGCTTTGAAGGCATCCCAATTAGTAACCACTGAAGTATCACAGTCTAGGTTTCCAGAAAAATACCATTGTTGAAACATTAAATGACTGGATAAACTGTTTATCTTGTAACAAACTATTGTTAAATCTCCAACAGGAAGGTGCCTTTTGATATCAGCAAGGTTAAACTTGGTACAGACAGGAGCATGATCAGAGATGACGATGTTAGAGATGGAAGAACCGATGATAGTGCCAGTGAGAGATTTCGATGATATATATATAATCAAGACATGAAAGAGTGTCATGAGGGGGTGAGTAGAAAGTGTACTTTAAGTGAGTTGGGTGGGAAAGCCTCCAGGTGGTAACAAAGCCAGTCTCAGCCAGATAGCGTGCAAATGTCATATGGGACTTGGAGCTTTCGAAAATACATTTGGATTTCCTGTCTAAGAAGGGATCCAGGTTGACATCCCACACAGAATGAGGTTATTAAGGCCAGAACTAAGAATAATTTGTTTAATGGAACCCCAGAAATCAGAATTAGGTAGTATGGGGCCATAAATGTTCATTGCAGACAGAGAGTCATAGCCAATTAGAAGTTTGACCCAAGCCCAGCGCCCATTAGAGTCAGCATCTTGTCCAAATATCTTGAAACAAAATGTGTTGCTGGTAAGTATAGCAAAATCATTTTTATTACCCATGGCAGGGCTGACAATAACATCCCTAACCCAGAATGATTTCAGCGTCATGACTTCGGGAAGTGATAGGTGCGTCTCCTGTATACGTGCTACAGATGGTTTAAGTTTATTAAGGTGGGAAATGAACTTGTGTCTTTTAATAGGGTTGTGACACCCTTTGATGTTCCAAGATACGCACTTAAATACCATAGCAGCATATTGATGAAGGAAAACAACAGCAACATATGGACCAATACAAAGAACAAAATAGAGCAAACCAGAGAAGTATGTCCTGTGAGTTCAAATCCAGAGTCAAAGACATGTAATCGTGAGGAAAAAAGCCCCAACACAGAGACCAGACACAAAAGGAAGGAACATGAGGAGAGAAGGGATGGGCAGCCTGACGGTAGATAAGAAGTATTAAAAATAAGGTGGTAAAAACCACTCATCCAGGCAGCAAAACACATGAAAAGTTGACCTTGTATGGTCAGGCTGGAAAATGGAGAAAAATTAAAAAAGCAAAGGGCGTAGGTGATACCTCCAGGAACGTCAAAAACAACACAGAAACTCCTCTGCAGGAGATGAGCCCCAAAACCACACATGACCCACCAAAAATACAGAGCAAAGGTCAGTAACAGCAATGCATAAAATGAGTTCAAATAATCCGCAAAATGCAGAAGAGGATCAAGATCCAGAGGCAGAGGATGAATTCAAGGGAAGCAACGTGTCCATGCCTTCAGTTTTTATGGAGCAAATGAAGGCATTCAAATCAGCAGGATCATCAAAAATGGCTGATCACCCATCATGAGTAAATTTAAAAGAGCACGGGTGATAAAGGCTGTATCTCATATTAAGCTGTTTCAATGCGGGGAAAAAAGACAGAAATTCCTTTCAACATTGAGCAGTAATCTTTGCCACATCTTGCGTGATATGAATTCTGCTGCAATGCCAACTGAGGGGTTTTTTCTCTTTAACCTATGAGATTAAAAGCTGGAGTTGAGTAAATTCAAGAAGATAAAATATCAGTGTACGAGGAGGCTCATGAAATGAAGAATAGTGTCTGACTGGGCCGATGCGACGGGCACGCTGGATGTTACATTAAATATCCGGTCGGAGGCGAAGCAGAACTGGCAGCGTCTTCTGTAGAAATGTTATAGGGTCAGACCCTTCACATCCCTCAGGCAGGTCAGCAACGCATAGATTATTTTGCCTACTTCTGTTCTCTAATTCGTCGCTATGTCTGAAGATCTTTGACCATTTTTTCAAGCAACACCACTCTTGGGGAGGCATCCTCGACAAAGCCAAACCTTCTCTCCATTGTATCCATTCTGCCATCAAACCCCTTCCACCTGTCATCACGTTGCTGAAACTTCTGTTTAGTGGTTTCGATGAAGGGTTTTAGAGCTCTTATCTCCTGTAAGATAGACTGAAATCAGCAGGGGAGAGCGGTGGAGGCAAATCACGTTTAGGTCTTTTGAGATTGGCAGAGGCAGGGGTTAAATCCTTGGTGGTGGTCTGCGATTTTTGATTGCCCATACCTATAGCCATGGCAGCAGATAGAGTAGGTAAAATAGGATGATATGAAAATAGCGTTTGAATAATAGAGATGACAGGGCACTGTTAAAGAAAAGTCCACAAAATATCCAAGTGAAGAGATCTTAGCCTTAATGCTTCAGGAAACCAACACCAGCTGTAGTGTTCAAGATGAGGAATATAGATGGCGCCCATGGTACTATTGCCAAAAATGTCCACAAGTTGAGAGATGTAAATAGAATATGCCTATAAAATATTTCAAGTCCCCCACATCCAATGTGATATTCTTGTTGAGATATTTAAGTAGTGTCAAGGCACTACTGCGACAGGAAATGCACAAAAATAATCAATGTGCAGAAGATAGGCCTTAAAACTTCAGGAAAGCCACTTCAGAATATGTATTCAAGTAGAGGACTTATAGAATAGTCAAGGCACAGGAGTAGAACTACCCTCAAATTGACGATATGAAGAGCACAAAAACCTTTAAGCTTTGAGAAAAAGCAATTCAGATAGAATGTTCTTATTGGGTGGAATTAACGTGTCAGGGCACAGCTCTGAGCATTTCTCAAATTGTCAAACAAAAGGAGAGAGAAAAAAAGAAAAATACCACTTAGCTTTTAAGCTAACAGGTTAAAGTGTAATAGTCCGATGAGGCAAGTGGTGGTGCTTCACACCCGAGCGAAGCCGATGAGCCGCCAAGGCCCGAGCCGGGCCATTGCATCACACGCAATGCCAGACGTCTCCTCGTGCAGGGCGGCCACTATCCGGAGCGGGGAGTGCTCGATTTTCCTCCACCGACAGAGTCCTTTTAAGGGGAACACAGGAGCAGCCAGAATGCAGCAAAGGCAGCAGGCGTCGACCATAAATGCAGGTAATGGAAGAACGTGAGAGAAAGAAGGCGGTAAATAGGAAATAGTTGCTATTAGCACAATGATCGATCAGAGTGGTGTGGTTAAGCGGCCATCATCCTCGGAGCCAAGCCACGCCCCCCACAATTCACTCTTCCATGTGAGCATAAACTGCTCTTCCGAAAAGCTTATAGGAAGCATCTATTATTGGGCCTTATTATAAGTTTGCCGGTCTAGTAAGTACAGAACCGGTAAGCTTGCCGGTACCATAGTTACCAGACCAGCAAACTACGAGGTCTGCCCGCGGGTGCCTGTCAGCCCGGCAGGTCCGACCTGCCGTGTAGAACTGCACCCGCGAGCAGACCTACGTTATTGACGGTGCCGGCACTACCGGCCTCCCCATTCCCAATGGGGCTAAAATGGGAATGGGGAGTGATTCATATCAGCATCCGGCAATGGGCAATTACCGGGTCCGGCTGGGCTGGAATGCCTCAGTAATTGCCCATTGCCGTAATAAAAAACGACTCCGGCGGCAGCCGGGCTGGTAATTACCAGCCCGGCTACCGCCATAGTTGTAATGAGGCCCATTGTCTCTTGCACTCATATATTGGCACAATTATAGAAAGGCGCTAACTGCCCGGGAGCCTGCCACTAGTGAGAAAGTAGTTGAATAGTCAGATACTGTGCCCAAATAGCTAACTTGTCTTTTGAAAGGTCTGCTGGGACACAATCTCGCCCACAAGAGACCCAC
The DNA here is from genome assembly GCF_040938575.1 of Ambystoma mexicanum. Taxonomy (NCBI): domain Eukaryota; kingdom Metazoa; phylum Chordata; class Amphibia; order Caudata; family Ambystomatidae; genus Ambystoma; species Ambystoma mexicanum. Next base: position 301,075,480 of record NC_090935.1, on the reverse strand, counting down.
AGGAGCACGTGGGCTATACATAAAATACTGAAAAAGCAGGGTTTTGATAGATATTTTATGTACTTGCAGAACTATACCCAATGTTTATGTTATGTACAATTGATCACAGAATTTTTGCTATGTTATGACGGGTTACAGTACCCCATTTGTGCCTGTACCATGCACCGTGATTTACGCCTTCTGTACTGTTAGACGTAGAAGTTAATACATGCCATCATATATGAACTTGGGAGGATATGAATGATGGCAATGGCATGAGATCTTCAATGCTCTATGTTGTGTAAATGTACCACTGTTAAAGAAAATAAGATAAGAGGTCGGGAATTGATACACCAACTCTCTCAGCTCGCATATATATTTATAAAATAAGTTGAAAAATACAGAAGTTGTGAATGTATTTTATTGTTAACAGTGCTGGTGACTTGGAGACATTGGCCCCCATTACAACTTTGAGTAACCGTACCGGCACCGTTGTTTCCGGACCGGCAAGGTACAAATCTGCCGGGCGGTTGCCCTCACACCCGGCAGGCCTGACTTGCCAGGCGGAACGGCACCTGCCTGCAGACTTTCACGGAAGCACCAGCACCGTTATTAACAGTCCTGTGGGACTGGGATCAACATTTTACGGGCGCCTGACTTACCGGACCGCCGGGATTGTAATGCCCTAGTGTTTCTGGCAAGTCAGGTACTGGTAAATCATTACGGGTCCAGCGGCTACTTTCCGGTTTTACCGTCACGGTTTCCACTGGACCCGTAATGAGGGCCATTGAGTGTCAAATAAGAAATTAAATAATAAATGCACACTACTGTGCTCTCAAACGAACCTATTAGGACAACCTTGTGTTATATGGGACATAATGTGGACCTGATGCTTTATGAGATGTCTTTCGTTGATGGCATTAGGCACCTCTTCTGTTGAAAGTGACATGATAGATATATGTTCCTTCGCACCACTTTGTACAGAAGTGAAAGCGCAGTGACCATCGTCTCTGGACTACAATACAGTGCTTTGTAATGTGCATACCATTCTTCAGAGGTAATGCAAGCATCTAAAGTGCTGTTATTATTATTCAATTGCATAGAAACTATTTTCCAGGAGTCCCTCTTAGATGTTCTTAGATGTTACTGCCTGTGTGAGAGACTCCCATTTCTGTATTTCATATTCTCCTTTTTTACGATGATGGTCTTACAGCTGAGCTCCTCCATTTTTGCTTCTGTGTTCCCTAGCCGTGGTTTGGTAACAAAAGATTTAATTGTACAATTATTAAAAGAGGCCCACACTATTGTACCTCAGACGATCAGATTAGCCATTGCCTGTTCTAGATTGGGTAGCAGTACATGATACAACTTTGGGATAAGTTCTTCCTTGTTACTATGTTTCTATTTGAATGATTTTACGATCATTTATACATTCAATATGTGCATTCCAAATATTGGTTCTATTATTAAATTTGTCCACTGTCCCCAGCAGGGACGTCCTTTAGGGGTCGCGACCTCTGAGGTCTCCCTTGCGATCTCTTTGGCCTCCCTTGCAACCTATACATATTTTTGGAATGCAAGCTCCTGGGCTGTGGCCAGCACCATGTGGTTCTTTACTTCTGGAGTGGCTGGCTTTCTTGTTCAGGCCCCTTAAAAAAGAAGAAAAATTAGAACAGGAGTGCCACAAGTCTAACACTTTCAGCACTGACCCTAAATAAGAAAGAATAGGAATACCAAATAATGTGTCTTTCTGGAATTGCAAGAGTCATTACAGGTTTATTTCAGGCACACTTCAGGGGGTGAGTCACTGATTTAGTCTGTTCTTAAACGCCTCAACTCAACATTTCATCCTTCTGAGGTCGATACATGAGTACCAACACAGGCTGGGTGATATTGGGTGTATAATAAAGTGCTTAAGCGTAAGTGCTATATAACACATCATTATCATTTGGTCGTGGGCGTCTGCTTGCATTCACAGTAATTTGGTAATATGGATCTATACACACTGATCTTAACCATACATATGCCACTCCATTCTTGTATGAAATGTACATCACATTATAGTGATATCTTAACCATATTTTTCGTAGTTGACAATGCTATGTTATGCCACTTCCTGTTTTGTCAATGGGTGGAAGGTCGTGTTACATCGATTCCCGTGATATCAATTCGAGGTGGGGTCAAAAGACATCATCCTGTGTTGTCATCAGGGGTCAAGGGCCGTGTGGTGTCACTTCCGCTACCCCTGGCATTTTGGTGAAATGACCTCCCTGGTCCCCAGTTAATTTTGCAATCTATCTCTACTTTGTCCATAATTTGAAGTGAATGTTCGCCCTTCAACGCACCTAGATTCAACAATATATTATTGACGTGGCTCCCACAGCCTCCCAGGTCAAACATAGGTCGGGTGGGGGAGTCACCAGCTAACCCCCATTGCATGCCCTGCATCCTCACTGTAGCCAAATCTGTGCCACCTCTGTAGCAAAGTGACACTCTCCTCTAGGTTTACTATGTTTGAGAGTTGGTATATCCCATGACCGATCCTCATCTTCTGCTATCACCTGGAGGTTCACTCAAGGTTGAAACTGGAGATGTAAGTCCTGCTATTACTTTTACAATCCTCCATCGGGGATTAAACTTCCCCTCCTATTTATGTAGGAGATCTTCAACCTTAGGAATTGTGGTTATGTTCATACTTCCCATGTATGTTGCAAACGTTGAAAACCAGCATTGAGATGCCCATCACCAGTTCGAGTAACGCTGCCTGTTGTAACCAACGATTCAATGTGCAGTTGCTTACAATTTGAACAAATATGAGTTTTGATGCAGATTGCCAACCCTCCACTGGGCCTTCCTTGGCTCCCTTTCTTGACATGTGTACAAAAGCACTTTCATCCCTCTATGCTATCGTGTCCTAAGGACACAGTTGCCTGGAAACAGACAATGATCTGTAAGAAAGCAAACGTGTGCTATTGCGTGGCTAGACTGGCATTTCGGTGTAGCAAGTCTAGCAATTTTTCACAGGTGCATGACATTTTTTATTGGACATGCATGATAACTAAAGCATGATAAGTGGCTGGACAGCCATTTTGGTGCAGTCAGTCTAGACATTTATTCCTGTGGCATGACATTTTTTACTGCCCATCTATGATAAAACATGATAAGTGTTATTACGTGAAGTCTAGCCATTTCTTACTGTGCCGTGGCATTTTTAATGGGAATCAATGCTAAAGCAAATATAAGTATTATTACATGTCGGACATGTTTTCTTATTGTGGCATGGTGTTTTGTAATGCCAAAGCTAACAGGTGTATGTTCTTATGGGCAGGTACTGGCATATATTGGCAGAGCCAGCTTGGGCGGGTTCTCTTTTAGTATCATTACTGGCATTATGCTCAAAGCAAACAGGAGGATGCTCTTAAATGGCATGTATAAGTGCAGCCAGCATGACAATATATGGTCACAGCCAGCATGAAAATGTTTTTTATACTATGTGTGGAGCCAGGAATGAGACACTGACACGGGGTATTCATGGTTTTGGCCAAAGACATTTATTAAAATGAAAAGCAGTTGGGAAATGCCTCTCTATCCTTACTCTAAAAGGTGTTACTCTACCTAAAACAAAACTAAGGGACTGTCCAATGTCAAGATGTCCAAAGCAAAACGTTCTGTGTCCAAAGTACTATTCTAGCCCTCACATTCTAAAAATCAGCTCTCAGGCAAAAAGGAAAAATATCTTTGGCTTTAAGTAGTGTACAAATGGCCAAAAAAAGGAACTATGTAACTCCAACATAAAAGTTCCAGAAGGAAAGAGTTCCTTGTTCCAGAGGGTGGTTCCCTTCACCAGGATTTCTCTTCACTCTGGTTTATACCTTCAAGAATATCAGTTCCATACGTTTCTCTTGATCAACAACACAACTGGTGCACAAAACAAGTTGATTATTAGTCCTTGTCTTGGTGTCATGACTCGCTCCCCCTCTTGGTCCCTTTGGCATAGATGGAAAAGGATGTAAGTTAGAAGTTGCATACCTATTCCAAGATGGCGCTACCCTGTTCCCTTGGGAAGAAACACCATCTGCGGTCTAGTTGTTTCAAACATGGCCACCAACCAATGCAGTAAGATTCAGCCTCAGGTATAAAGCAGACGGCAGCTTGCTGAATCAACGCTCTGTATGTTTTCTTCTATGCTAAGCCCCTTTCCTGTTTTCTCGCTCTGCTAATCCCTTACCATCTTTCCTCGCCGTTCCGCTTTCTATTCTATCCCCTTTCTCTGCCCATGACCGACTTGGGACGTCTGGACTTTTCTTTGCTCGAGTTCTTCTTGTTTACTTTTTACGTAACATGTTCATCATATTTGCCTATTCCAGGACCTTGATTCTCCCGCTGCCTCTCTCCTGGGCAACACATTCGCCAGTCTCCCCGACACCGTCATTTATGCAGCGGCTCTTCGGCTTGTGATTTGTTTAACTCCACTACCAGCAGTTGCTATTAGGCGGCCCTCTCTTTTCGGTCTTGCTCTGGGATTGCAGTCCTTTCACTCAAGTCTTCTGAGCATAACTTTATATCGCAACTCCTATCTTTTCCATTCCAGAGTCATTGCAATATATGTTGTACAGGAAAATAAAGGCTTTCCTTCCATTGCTGCTTCATTCTACAGTTGCACACCTTGGACTTACTCTTTCTAGAGACCAAGGACCAACTCATGCTGCATTCTACAGCTCACATTATCAAAACAAAGCATCTCCAGGTGCTTGGGTTTTCTTCCCAAGGAGGGTTTCCTTGGGTTTCTGTGTCTTTCCATTACAGGTCCTGAGTGGAATTTGGGATGTCTTTTCGCAGTCCTCCTTTCAAATACTTGTATCGCAGGTGAGTGTCCATGCGGGTCTATTTACTATATTTTAACAGGGCCTTTTTCTAGTCTTGATGTTTCCTTATCAGGACTTCCTTAGGTGATGTATTTGTCATACTTCTTTCTTGGCAGGGCTTTTTTACATGAACACACTTGCATTTGCCTGGTATACTCTCCTGCCAGTGCCTTTCTCATATATATGCTCTTGTTACATGAATCTACCTGGTATATTCTCCTGCCAGGACTTCCTCATATGCTTACTCATGTCACTTTAATCTAACTGATATACCTTCCTGCCATGGCTTTTCTCAGATGTTCACTCTTATAGGTTGAATCTGCCTGGTATATTCTCCTGCCAGGGCTTTCTTCACATGCATCCTCTTGTGACTTGAATCGCCCTGGAATACTCTCCTGCCAGGGCTTCTATCATGTGTGCACTGCGCCCACTTACCAACTTAATAGTCTCATATTTATCTTGTTCTCTTTTGAGCCTGCCTGGTGTACTATCCTGCCAGGGCTTTTGTTATAAGTACAATCCACAAAAACCTGATGTTGCCAACGGGTAACTCTGATGCACTCTTCAGGGTGACACAAAGACCCCATACCTTGTATTTATATAATAGAATATTCGATTAAAACATTCACATATACAACTTTATGGATCCAATTTTAGTTTTTATATATGGCACATTAATCAATTTAGACATCCAAAGAACTCAAACAAAATTCAAACAATTTAATTAAGGGTGTAATTCATAGATTTCAGCGCAGAGGCAGTGCACGCGAGCAGCGCAGAGAGGGAGCAGGCACCAGCGTGCACCAGCCATGTGCGCTAAACAGCATTCTGGCGCACCACTTATTCGTGGATTTCCCAAGCCATTTTGAGCCCTGGCGCAGCAAACATCCCGCAGAGCCAGTTACGCCCCCAAGAACGCCCCTTGCGCAAGGAAAAGCCATCGAAATCCCCTATATGGCGCGAAGGGCCGTGCTAACCCTGGACCAGTTTACAGGGCCACTACACTGTAATCGTGTGAAAATACTATGTGTACCCCGCTCACGGCAGCCAAAACGCGTGAAAATATACTCGTGCACCCCCTCAGAATACGGGTACCCCCACTTGCGCAGTGAAATCACATGTAAAACTCCCTGCACACCCCTCGGAATATGCGTACCCCACTTGTGCCAGGTAAAATGCGTGGAAAAAGTCCCCCCTGTGGTGTGGGCTGCCTGTGGGGCATGCCTAGGGTGGATGGGCTGCCTGTGGGGTATGCCAGGGGCGGATGGGCTGCCTGCCGGGCATGGGGAGGGTGAATGGGTTGCCTGCGGGGAGTTTTACACGCGATTTCACTAGCGCGATCGGGGTACGTGTATTCCGGGGGTGCGCTGGGAGTTTTCCACGCGTTTTCACTGGCGCGAGCGGGGTACGTGTATTCCAGGGGTGCGTGGGGAGTTTTCCATGCGATTTCGCTGGCAGGAGCAGGGTATGTGTATTCCGGCGGTGCGCAGGGAGTTTTCCACGCGTTTCCGCTGGCGCAAGCGGGGTACGTGTATTCCGGGGGTGCGTGGGGAGTCTCACACGCAATTTGGCAATGTGTGCCCTCCCGGGTGTACCCCCACTCCTCATGCCCCACAGGCAGCCCACACCACAGGGGACCACCCTTGGCCATGCCCCGCACGCAGGCCACATGGCACCATGCACTTGGGAGCCCCGACTCATGTCCTTCAATTGACGGGCACCTGCCAGCAGGCCCTGACGCATGTTCCCCACCCAACCACCATTGACGGGCACCTGCCAGCAGGCCCTGACTCATGTCCCCCAACCACCCACCCACCATTGACGGGCACCTGCCAGCAGGGCCCAACTCATGTCCCCCACCCACCATTGATGGGCACCTGCCAGCAGGCCCCGACTCATGTCCCCTACGCACCCCCCATTGACGGGCACCTGCCAGCAGGCCCTGACTCATGTCCCCCATGCCATCCGCCCACCATTGACGGGCACCTGCCAGCAGGCCCAACTCATGTCCCCCACCAACCATTGACGGGCACCTGCCAGCAGGCCCCGACTCATGTCCCCCACCCACCATTGATGGGCACCTGCCAGCAGGCCCCGAATCATGTCCCCCACCCATCCAACCACCCACCCAGCATTGACAGGCTCCTGCCAGCAGGCCCCAACTCATGTCCCCTACCCACCATTGACGGGCACCTGCCAGCAGACCCCGACTCATGTCCCACCAAACACCATGTCATAACAAAACAGACCCATGGTCCTAATGACAACCCAAAAGCCCCCCAGTACAAGCACGCAACCATCCACTGCACCCACTCACAAATTACCCATGCCATGAGAGTATCTAAACAACCGGCCTGGCCATACATAAATGTACAACAGAGCCACACAGTGGCAACCCATGACTGAGGCAATGGTCATAGAGGCATGCACAAAACCAATGAGAGTACACAACACCAATAATGAACATATATGAAATGTATTAAATAACATAATGAAATAACATAATGAAAATCCACGACATGAAAACTGAAAAGTGGTCCATGGCCAATGTCCATATAAATGAAAAAATTAAAATAAAATACAAACCATTGATCCATGGGAAGTTCAAATAACGAAAGTATCTACTAGTCTTGAACTATTTACAATGCAAGTCCAAAGGGTCCATGATCCCAAAAGAAAAGGAAGCCTACCAAAAAACCTATCGATAAAAAAACTATACACATAAAGTGGAGCAATGTCCATGAACTCCAAAAAGAAATATTAAACAAAGGAAACCTAACCCTAAAGAACTATGTACAAAGGCGGCGTGCAAGTCCTACGGCTCACTCTTTGATGTTCCGGGCCAGGGCATCATCGAACTACTCTTCAACGTCCCGGAGGCGGGCCTCTTCCCTGACCTCGAGGTCTCGCAGGGATGCAGCCATGGCTTCCTCCAACTCCCTGCGAGTTGCCTCGAGGCACTCAGCCCGCCTCAATGACCTGTGCATGGAGTTCTCCCCCCTGACTATAGTGAGTTGTGCCTTCTCCGCCCGCCACCGCTCCGCATCTATCTGCTGGCCCAACCGCTGCCACATGGAAGGCACTCCTAATACAGGGTCCTCCTGCCCTCCGGCCGCTGCCTGCCCCTGTGATGTTGATGGACCTGAGCCATCATCGCTCCCACCTTGAGCCTGATGCTGCCGTGCATGTGCCCTGCCTGTCGATGCCTGCACGTCCTCCTCTTGCTCGGGTCCAGTTGGTGGGGTGGCCACCCCTGCTGGACGTCCGACTCCCGACTGTGGCAGGGATGTGTCCTCCACCAGCCTGGCCGCTGGCTTAGGGGCAGCTCCACAGGGGCCCAGGTGATACTTGGGCAGGAAGATGGTACGGAGGACGACAGGCGCATAGGGGGTGTAGTTGAGGAGGGAGTTGCTAGACGATCCAGCACACGGAGGAACCCAGACTTGGTGACCTGTCCTAGTAGGCCGATGCGGTCAATGAGGTATTCGAAATGACGTGCATTGTCCTCACGAGAACCCTGCACGTCACCCCGAATACCAATTTGATGCAACGCCACCCCAGCTAGGACAGGCTCAACCCGGTCACGGATTGCCACGTCCGCAGGGAGAGGAAGGCCAGTTGTTTACGCATCCCCTCTCTAAAAACGGGTCTGGACGAAGGCATCCCTGATGGTGCGGGATGATGCAGTCACAGGATCGGGGACAGGATTACACACCGGCTCCGCCTCAACCGAACCCCCCACCAACCTGGATGACTCCGTGCCATCTTCCTCCATAGGCCCCTGTGGGGACTCAGCTGCCCCTACTGCTGCAGAGGAGTCCACCTCCAACCTCCGCCTCTTGTACCTCCCCTCGGCAGCTGTGGCCTTGGACGCGGCACCAGACTCCTCACTCCCGGAAGGAGAGCTGGGTCTTGCGTCTCCGGCTGGCGGTGGGATCTCCACCCTCTTCATCAGTCGACGCTGCAGACCGGGAGAGACAGAACACAGGCATCAGGGCACTGTACAATGGTCGGATACACACATGACAGTTGCATATGAGTGGCAGTGTCAAACTTCACGGATGGCATCACACTCCCCAGCACTCATCATTTTAATCCACACACATGCACAAATTAATAGGAATCGTGCAGCAAGCAGCAGCATCCATACACACTCACCAGCATCAACATCCGTAGGTTGGCATGACGTCACAAGCAAAATGGGGAATGCCGAACACAGGCACACACGCCAACAGACAGACATGCATCTGTACATCTCCACCACCTGTCACAGTGCAATCATCGTCAACAATGTCACATCTGCCAATCGGGTTCCTACATGTCTGTGTCACATGCATCCATGGTGTATCACATTTGCAGTGTTCACACTTGAGAAACGCACAGTTTCTTTGTTAAAGGAGAAATTTCGAGAGAGCAACATGTCTCTAGTTTGGTTTATGGAATAACAGCTATGGAATGACCTGACCCAAGAGTACAACAAGATTCCCCGGAGTCAGTGCATTTGGACTATGGATCCCTTATACAAACAACCCTGAGGATCCCATTTTTTAATGAAAGAATTGAGAGAGAAAAATCCATTGAAGAATATCCCACCTTTCTTCTTTTTGTTTTAACATTTCTGCACCTGCTTAATAGAGAAAATCCATTAAGGATTTCATTTTTTTATCTAGAAAGCAGCAAAGACATGACCCACTGTGGTTCAACATGTGTTTTTTAGCATGCCACAGTGCATTCACACATAAACCAAACTAGAGACAGGTTGCTCTCTCGAAATTTCTCCTTTAACAAAGAAACTGTGTGTTTCTGAAGTGTGAACATTGAATTGGGTAACCCACAGTAGGCAATCCCAAAACGGTCCTTGTTGTTATATATACAGTATCACATTTGCACACATGTCAGACACAGACACGCACATGTATACCGTGCACATACATGAAGGTGGAACCAGCATCCATGTGTCACACCCCAACCATGCCATAGTACATACACAGAAATGCTAACATGTGTGCATCTCCATATGCAGTTGTGTATCATGCTTTGGAAAACATACACCATTGATGTACATCACACATGCAGCGCGGTCATGTCCCTGCATATACACATCCATATATGGGCCTTTTCAGACATATGTCCAAGCTGCACACTCCTGGCACACCTCAACATGCACTGCGTCCAATAAGTACGCATGGACACTTACCGCTCGACTCCGGACTGCTCTGCCTCTCGAGGATCTGGCGGTGAAGCGCTGGGTTAATGCGTTCCAGGACCCTCATGTCGTCGGTGGTAAGGTGGACCCGGTGCCTCACTGCATGCGCTGCTTCCAAGAGGTGCCGGGCCTTCCTGAGGGTCCTGGACCTGAAGCCATCCTAGCGCTTCCGGACATGTTGTATGTCGCGGGCTGCCACCCACTCCACGTTGATGGCAGCCACAATGTCCTTCCAGATCCTCTCATGTCCATCCTTGTCGGCGCGGCTTCTTCTGTAGAGGGCATCATAATGCACCAGGACTTGCTCCACCAGGATACCAACTTCTGCAGCACTGAAGCTGGTAGCCCTCTGCCTCTCTGGCTGGGGGTTGCCAGTGGTCTCTGATGGTGTTTCCCCTGACATGGCAACCCCCGAGGCAGGTGTGGGTGGGCAACTGGGTCCTGGTGCTGGGCTGTGGGGCGATGGAACTTCAGTCGGGAGTCTTCTGTTCCAGCAGGGGTGGTCACAGCAACAGGACCCCTGCAGATGGCTGACGTGCAGGCACCAAATAGCAGGACATGTGCCAGCAGGCAGGCAGGCAGCAGCAGAGGGCTGGTGGGAGTGGGCTCAGGGCTCTGGGGGCAGTAATTCGGCTTTCTGGGCAGGAGCGTGGTCTTCCGTGTGTTGTCGCATGGCCAGCTTAATACGAAGTGATTTGGCACGTGAAAAACAGCATGTCAGCATGTAATTCGAGGAAAGGCCCTTAGCGCGTAAGCACATAAGTGACGTGACGTGTGCGGCCGTTTCCCTCGTCACAGGTGCATAATGAATCTGCACGTGCAAAAACTGCACGTCCTGGTATCACTGCATGTAATTGGAGGAAAGGCCCTTAGCACGTAAGCGCGTAAGTGACATGGCACGTGTGGGTAGGGTTAAAAGGTACACGTAGGACGCCATTTTCTTGTACGTGCTTTTTTGGAGAGCGAGCGGGTGATTCTTGTACTTCTTGTCGGTTCACACACGATTACTTCCCAACGGTTGAAGTTCGTACCCCTTGTTTACTCAGACAGCGTTCAATTCTTCTTTTGGCGGAGGTGTTGCCAACACGGCCACATGCGTCTTTTTCACATTCTTTTTCCAGGCAGACGGTGAGTCGTGCACGTATTTTTCAACTGTGGTTGCCCCCCTTGTGTCACGTACCCATTCAGAGGTCATTGTAGCCTGCGTGTACCACGTGTACGCTTATTTTTGTGTTTCTGGGTGCCACAGCGTAGTGCGGGTCCTTTATTCCACGCACGTGGGCTACCAGGGTTCGCATGCACATTAAATTTTGTTTTCGGGGTGCCTGAGCATTGCGTGACATGTCATCTTCCCCCAGGGGTCACAGACAGCCTTGCTAGAGCACAGGGGTACGTATTCCATCTAGTACCCTGCCCCCTTCACCCCATTTGCCCAGGAGAATTGTTTACTGCACCTCCCATTCGCACAAGAACATCAGTGCCATGGTTGGGAGGCGACCAAGTGGTAAGGGAGGCAAAGGTAGCCAACCTCCAAGAGGTGTCCGCGGTAGGGGACGTGGCCAGGATGAGCAGGGTGGCCCAAGAGGCCAGTTTGTGGAGGAGCAATCAGGGACACCTATGCCCCCCCAATGGGTTGGGGAGATGCAGCTGACACCATCCCAGCTCAGGCCCTGTTAACCCGGCCAAGGTTGTTCACCGAACTGGCACGGGATGACTCACAGGCCGACTTCTGTGTCACGAAGTCAAAGCCACATGTGGCGGTCAAAGTTGCTGTCACCAGGCCACGTGGATCTTGGGCAGCAATATCATCTGCTGCCCCAAGTAGCCAGGGTGAGGAGGCTGCAGGGGCAGCTTCAGCTCAATCCACCCCGGCTCTGAGTCACCTAGCCGGGACAGTGTTGGTCCCAGACCATCACACCAAAGTTGGTCCTGGCAACAGCACCCAGCAGCCAATGCCTGCAGTGAGACCTTTGGTCATTGTGCCTGCTTCCAGTGCCCAGTCCACCTGCGCTTCAGCCCCTACCGACCAGAGCGGCGTAAGGCACTCAGAATCCGCACCACCTCTCAAGAGGAAGAAGCGTGTGTTAGGGAGAATTCTCTTATAAGGCTAATTTCCCAAACCTAGTGAGTCCCCCAGCAGCTTTGCTGGATTTTTGGGGTTTGTTTTTTTCTCCTGCTAAGAGTGAGAGTCTTTTCCTCCCACTCTTAGGCATGATTTGAGGTATGTCTTTGACTTTGTATGTGCTCATGGGCTATGGGGTCTTTTGCTCCATAGGGTATCATCTGTTTTTCATGTGTGTTACACAGCACCCTCAGTGCAGTAACACATGGGTGTCATAGTGACCCCCAAACATAGACTCCATACCCTGGGACTAACTACTGTATCCCAGGGCATGTAAAGTCACCATTGACTTTACTAGTACAAAATTGGGAACAGAACCAGTACAAACTATCATATTGTGGAAGTACTGGAAGGGGTTAATTCGATTGCCCCTGGGTCTGTTTTCAAGGGGGCACTGTCCAGTCCCCCCTTGTCGAGTTTCTAGCTGGTGGCAGTGGTTACCACGCAAAATATTCCACCGGAATATTTCCTATGGGATTTTCCCATTGTTTTTAAACGCACCACTTTTTGGTGTTATGTTAAAGATACCGCCCATTTATTTATTTAATATTAAATCAACGGTTGGGTCTTTTTGCCAGAACTCTTTTCTAAAATGGTGTTGTGTCCGTCTCTGTAACTCCAACCAAGGTCGGGCCCTTTGTTCCACTTTTTGGCGGGCTTCTCCACACAAGCCCTCCAAAAGGTGCCACTCCGTCTGGGTTCCACAGGATGTCGCACTCTATTCTGATTGGCCCAGTGGTGAGCCGCCCGGCGCACCACTTAACATGTTTAAGTGACAGCTAGGCTGTTGAATGGGGGGTTTTCTGCATAAAAGCAGGGCTTTTGGGACTGGAACTTCAGAAGGACCTAAGAATCCGAAGAGGGAAGAAGCTGAGCCATCTGCACCGACAACACCACCGGTGGAGCCCTGCTGCAACAAACTCACCACTTTCGCAACGACAAGAGAAGAACTTCTGCTGGACGAGTCTTCTTCCTCTGAGCTGGTGGGATCAACCAGTTTGCTCCTTTCGCCTTCCAAAGACATCTCTTGGTCGAATCGCCGGTGCCAAGCACCCCGGCGGCCGGATAGCCAAGCTTCACCACTTTGACCGCGAATAAAAGGAATACACTTTTTAACCGACGAACTTCGCGGCTGGTTTCATCCCTGTGCAGTGCATCAACTCCAAGTTTCCTCCTCAATGAGATCCTCTCTTCCCCTGGTCAAAACAACAAACTGCAACCACTGCCAGGATGAACTGCTACCGCTGAAGCTTCCTCTCTCTTTAAGGTACTGTGTTCTGCCTGGCCTCCCTTTCCACGGATTGCTAAAGGTGACCCTTAAATCCTTGGCTTTCCAACTGGGTTGCCCCAGACCTTCTAACTTTACTTCTTGAATCACCCCAACCTCTTTTGAACATTCTGCAAAGACTTTTAGTGCATTTTAAACTGTGTGATCTTGGGCACATTTCGCTTTGCTCCATTTAAAGGGGGCCTGGCCTATGAACTTTGGCTCTACAGTCTATACTGCCTTTACTCCCTTGCTTTGAACTTCTAAAAGTGTTGGGAACTGTTTTATTTCTATGCCCTGTCTTTTTCTCTCCCTTTAACTTAACTATTGGAGTGCCATCTAGGTTACGCGCTCATATCTGTTTTAACAAATAGTGGTGGTTTAACTCTGACTCGTCTAATAGTTATCAAGGGAGGTGTTTATACTTTACCTGACTGTGTTTTAACTTGCTTTTGATTTGGAGTGCTAGTGTATTGCCTAAAGTGTGTTTTAACTAAATAATTATATACTTTTGATACAAAGCTCTGGTCAGTGTTTGTTTGCTCTACTGTGTTTTTAGCCCTAGTATGTATACTCTATATACTGCCCTACTCTTCTTGAGAGAAGTCTGACTGCTCAGCCACAGCTACCAGGTAAATCTGGGTGGTGCAGACTGCTACCAATTGGGTTTACTGCTTACTCCTGTAATCTTAATCTTCTTGCAGTGGTCCCCAAGGGACCTGCACAGGATTCTGCCTAACAGCGCGCTCTTGCGGAACAGGCTGGGACCCCAGACACGGCTCACCCCTCCGGCACGTCAAGGGAGCAGCGTTTCAATGATGTGGAACTAGACGCATTTGTGGGCTACGTGTCTGCCCATGGCCACGAAATGCTGGTCCCTGCAGGATGCAATATTACAACTGCTCAACGTAGGGCCCACTGGCAGTGCATCACGGACCAGATTAGTTCCCTTGGATTTGTGAGGCGCACAGCTGATGATTGCTCAAAGCGGTGGAATGACCTCAAACGCCGAGTAAAAAACAAGCTGGCTTCTAATCATGCCTCTACTCTGGTGACTGGCAGTGGGTCTCCACCAGAGGAGGAAGTACTCACAGAACATGAGTCAATCGCTGGATGCTTCATCACAGAGGATCAGATCCAAGGCGTGGGAGACCTACCAGATCTTGATGCAATGTCCGGTGAGTGGCCATGCATGTGTGTGCAAACCATGTGTATGTTGCTTGGGTGATGGGTTCTGATTGAGTGCCAGGTCAGGCGGTATAGTCATGACTGCTATAGGTCACCCATGTGGGGCCTCCAAACCATCCCCTGCCCTTGGGTTTCACAGTATCCCTTCTGACCGCAGTTAACACTTTGCACCTTATTACTGCACTTGCCCTTCAACTGGCATCATGCAACAACATTGTTAATACTGTTTTCCTGTTCATTCTGCCTGATTGATGGAATAATTTGCGTGATAAACACAAATATTTGTGCCGTTCTGCCCCAATTCACCATACTTCAGACATAGATTTCACCCCACAATGCCCCACATTTGTTTACTTTTTATGGGAATGATTTCATCAATCAGGCTGATTGACCTTTGTGCATCTACAAATGCTCTGCACACGATCACTTGGGGCCCTATTTGAATGTTCAACATGACAATTGACTTGTGTCATGTCCAAGTGACCAACCATTGATGTATCCAGGTGCCTACCATCACTGTATTAGTAAACACTGGCTTTGTTGCAGCATGTGACACATGCGTGTTTTGTCACATTCTTTTGCATGTTCTATTTCATGATGTGCATCTCACATGGATGGGGGACAGTACTGATTTACTACCATCTGGGTGTCCTTGTCAAATCTGCTGTGGCTATGCTATGTGCCATCTGTATGCTGGCATGTGTCATGTATGTGGATTGTCCATGCCACTAACAGGCTAATGTGTGATGCAGGTGCTATGCAGCATGCAGCACATGTGTTGCTTTCCCATCTTGGAGTCCCCAGTGTCTGTTTTTAGGGTCCCCTTCCACTTCATTGCCAGTGCATGCATGCCAGAGTTAGTGTCATGTCTGACATGTGTCGTTAATGTATTCAATGTGTAGATTGTGATGCCTATGTGTGTCGGCTATGCTGTTCATGCATGCTGTTCATGCCTGTCTTCATTACTTTTGTTTTATGTTTGTGCAGGTGATGAGGCACTAGATGCTGTTGAGGAGGAGGAGATGGTGCAGGGGCAGGAGTACTCAGAGCCCCAACCAGGCACCAGTGTAAGACGTGGGGTGGTGTTGGAGGAAAATCCATTAGTCCTACAGACCATCCTGTCCACGGGTGTCTCTGGGTACACATCTGAAGACCTCTATGGCTCAGGTGCTGAATCTGACATTAAGACAAATGTCCCGTCGCAGGTGAGTGTTTCTGGCAGGGATGCTGTTCTGTCCAACCCACCTGCACTGGGGGTAGACCCCTCAATGGGGCATTCAGTGTTGGAATGTCCACCTGTGGCGGTTACGGATGCAGGGTCACACTCCACTATATTTGCTCCTGTTCCTGTGCCAGCAGATCAAAGGAGGAATGCAGTCCTGCAACCTTAGGCAGTACCAGAACAGCAAGGCGCACATCACCTTTCCCAAACAGATGTGGTGCCCGCCAACATGGTGGCCATGCGCCACCAGGCAATACTGTGTGGGAGAACTCTATGTATATTATTGCAGCACAACAGGGGGCATTGTGTGAGATGATGGCTCCGGCCGTGGATAAGGTGGCCACTTCCATTCTCCCCCCTGAAATGCAGGTGGAGCTCCAGCAGCAGGCAACGGAGTCCATGTGCCGCTCACACAGGGAGGACATGTTGGCATCCAACAGGGACAGACAAGCTGAACTGGAGACTCTGCGCACAGCCATATCTGCAGAGTAACAGGACCACAGGGATGCCCTGAGGTTAGAGCACAGGTCCTTCAGAGATACTCTGGGTGCACTTGAGGTGTCCCAGAGTATAAGGTCAGACCAGCAGCTGGAGCAGCTAACACGCATAATCTCAGCTGAGCTCCAGGCAACCCGTGAGGAGAATCGGGCATCACGCAAGGCCTTACAGACAGAAGTCCGTGCTACCCGGTGAGGTGCTGCATGGGGATCTCCGGACCATCATCCTGCAGAACCAAACCTTTCAGACCTGCATGCTTGCTGCCATGGAGGAGCATGCCAGGGCTTTGCGTGGTCTGCCTCCCATACCACGCACACCTTCTAATGTACCACCAGAGGGTGATGACAGCGACGGCAGTTCTCCCACTTTAGGGTAGCCGTGCAGGCCATTTATTTCTCAACATCCACGCATTTTTCAGTTTATTATTTTCATTTGATTGTTTCATTTTCTTTTTAGTTTATTTTTTCTTTTTTTCTTTAATGAGTATTTTGATTTTTGATTTTTAATTTGATTTATTTTGTTTACTTTTAATTTTGATTTTTTCTTATTTTTCAATTCATTTTCTTAATTTACATTTCCTTTTTTGTTGATAACTATTTTCTTTCAGATTGTAAATTCATGTTACAGTGTGTTGCTTTGTGTGGCTCCCATAGGCATCCACTGTGTGTTCCAACTGGGCACATGCAGGCTTGTCCTGTGTTTGGGTTTGAAACTTGGGGTCCTGACACATATGCCACTCCTGCTTCCCCTTTCCATGGGCTCGCAAGGGTGTGACCAAGTGACAGTAACTTACACAGAGGCATTGGACTCCCATAGGTTGGGTGGGCAGTCTGGAGTCCAAACTGTGTATACACCCCTAGTGGGGATTGGTGATGATTTCTCCACTGCATGGTTGATTTGTATATTGTATTCCATACAAGACATTTCGCATATATACATGTAGCTTCTTCATGTCGTAACGAGCCAGTCTCCATTGCAGATGCAGTTCATGTTGTATGCAGTACACTGCCACATTTGCCTACCAGCAACACATTGGAGATGGAAGGGGTCGATGTGATGCCTTTGTCAGGTTGTGACACTTGCACTACTTTAATTTTTTACTGTCATACGTTGACACTTTTGGGTCCTGTACTTATGTTTTGGCTTGCTGGTAAGTATTTGTTCATGTGTGCTGTTTCTTTTTCATTAGTGAGAGGGAATTGTCTCTGGCCTGTTTCCATTTGGGACGGTGCACTTTGTGACACTTGTGTCATGTGTTGTGCATTAATTTGGTTGCTTTCACATAGCATGCCATGCCATGGTGTGCTGGGTAGCTGAGATGGCGTTAGGGAGGGGTTGGGTGACATGCCACTATTTGGGTGTACTGTTTTGCAAGGGGGTAGTTCTTCATGCTGCATGAATGTGCGCCTTTTACTGACACAGCATTGGGTCTGTTTAAGTAGCTAGGGATGCACACAATGTAGCAAATCCAGGAAAACAATCTCAGGGTGGTATGGTTGTGACAGTTAACTGTCCCTTTTGTCATCATCATCAATTTTAGGTGAAGAAATTTGCCACAAGCTGGGTACGGGCTGCCTGACCACGTGCCCTTTCCCCTTCCATGCAAAGCGGGCGTGCATGTGGTTGGGGATGTGGGGGCACCACCATATCCACCGGTACGCCCCGCCGTGTTGCAACGTTGTGCAGGACACATGCTGCCACAATGATCCTGCACACTACTGGGGGCGCATATAGCAGCTGGCCACCAGAGCGGTCAAGGGAGCGAAAATGTGACTTCAGCACTCCGAATGTGCGCTCCACTATGCCCCGGGTAGCAATATGGGCTGTGTTGTATCTTACCTCGGGTGGTGTGGTGGGGTTCCGTATTGGCATCATCATGTCAGTGCTCAGAGGGTAGGCACTGCCCCTGGGGAGGTGATAATGGTTGTCATTAGTTGGGTTTTCCCATTTCTCAGTGTCTGACATGCATGCATGTGCAGAGGCATTTGTACTCACCAATGAGCCATGTGTCGCCATGCCTCCCAGCTCACGGTTTAGGGGTGACATTCTGAATATAAAACTATCATGGCTGGACCCCGGATAGTTGGCATATACTGAGGTGATGATTCCCTTGGCATCACATACAACCTGCACGTTGATGGAATGCCAGTGCTTGCGGTTTCAATAGATGTGCTCGGTGGCCCTGGGAGGACGTAGAGCCACATGCGTGCAATCAATGGCACCTAGCACTTTGGGGAAGTGTGCCACCCCATAAAACTCCTGGGCCACGGCCTGCCTTTCTGCAGGAATTCTGGGCATGCATATGTGCGCGGGCTGAGGGGCGTGCAGTTATGATCGCCAACACCTGGTGTAGGCAACGTGACTGCGTGGCCTGTGAGACACCCCCAACTATGGCACTTGTCCGCTGAAATGACCCAGTAGCCAATAAATGCATTACATTGAGCACATTTTCCAAGGGACTCAGTGCTTGGGAGCACAGGGTGGGTGATGTGTGATCATCCTCCCACTCAGCAACCAGTTCTAAGATTATTTGTAGTGGAAACCTGTACCTCCCATAGACCTGGTCATCGGGCATCCCAAAAAGGCTGGTCCTGGGTAAAAAAATATGGGGCCTGGCTATCCTCCTCCTCCTGCGGTGTCCCACGACCACTGCTGCTAGAAACGGTATATTCATCATAGCATATGAACTTGTTTGTTCTTTGCGCACTCTTTTGTGCTGTGTGGAGCCGCTTACGCCTGCTTCCTGCTGGCATATGTGTTTCCGGATTACCGCGTCTTTTGTGGTGCATGGGTTTCCCCTGTTCGATTCTATGAATACGTGTTGTTAGCGCGCGTGTGGGCGTTGTGAGGATTTAGCTGCAGTACTTCCCCCGTAACGCCCACATTTTCATGCGTTGTTCCCCATTCCACGTGTTCTGACCCATGTTCCTCCCCCTTTTGTTGTGTACGCTACACGTTGTGCGCTTTGGCTGTGTGCATCGCGAACAGTGTTTAGTGACGTGTGTGCCCGTGTGCGCCACCCGCGGATTTGGCACACATACCGGGGAAAACACGCACAGAGCATTCCATGAAACGACAAACGGCTGTGTGAGCGGCTTTAGCACGCGTGAGCTGCGATTTTCACGCTTGTGCTCCCCTTTTCAGCGCACATTAATTCCATGAATTACCCCCAAACGTTTCCCCCAAATCTTATACAGTTTGCACAATTTTGAATGTCCTTGTAGTTCAAAACAATGTTGTTATTTGTTAGGCAGAATTATATGGAGTACCCTTTGGGAAAACCACACACAATTAGGACTACAAGTGACAGTACAAATTCACCTTTTGTACAAGCCTGTACTACACAGTAAAGTGGTAGCCATGGCTGAGCAGCCAGACTTATCTCAAGAGAAAGTGAGCAGTATCAATAGTTACACAAAGGACAGCAATTACTATGATTCAAACAAACACTGACTCAAGGTTTCTGAGTAAAAGAATATACATTTATTTACACATCAGCTGTAAAACATTTCACTAAAGTAAAGCAGTTGAAAAATCACACTCTTAATACACTAAATCACACCCAATAGATTCTGGACAAGTTAGGCTCAAAATGAAGTGTGAGGAAAATGGCACTCCAGTAATTTAAAAGGGAGGGAAAGACAAAGTTAGACAGAGATTGAGTAGCACCAACAAGTAAGTAAGCATGGCAATCTAGAAAAAAGAACTACAGTGAGGAAATCAAATTGAAAAGGGCCTGACCCAAAGTTAATGGGTCAAAGTCTTTTGCTCAAGATCACACAGTTCAGGGTAGTTTGCGGTTAAGTCTTTGACAAGAGTTCAGGACGAAGTTGGTCGGCAGAAAAGTTAGTTTAAAGAATGGGGAAGGACAAGCCCTCGTATTGGCGAAAGGTTTCACACCCTTCCACGGCAGTAGGACGAAACGAACAACCGGATTTGAACAGTACCTTAAATGGCGAAGAAGGCTCTAGCTGAGGCGGACGTTCCTGGCAGGTCCTGCAGGCTCACGGTTCCTGAAGCGACTGTCGGACTGACATGAAGTAGGAAGACTGGAGGATCCTGCACTGCCCAAGGAAGAATCCAGCAGCAGAGCAAAGCAACAAATAAAAGGTGCACTCCTTAAAACACAAGCAGGGTCCGTTCCTCCTGGCTATCCGGTTTACTGTAGCTCTGTACAGCAATTTCGACCAGGAGAGGGAGGCCTTGCTTGGAGCTTGGATGAACTGGTTGGTCCCACCATGGGTCATGGGAAGAAGATTCCTTGCAGATCTCCTCTGTCGTCGAATTCTGAAGAATCGGACCTGCAGCAGGGTTTCACCGGGAGGTTCAGTCGAAGTAGGGGTCCTCTTCAGTCAGCTCCTCTTTGGTTCTCTCGTTCCAGTGGCGACTATGCCTTTCCAGACCTGCTTTTTATGCAGTTTCCCCCCATTCACACAGCATGGCTGTCAATCACACAGCAGGTTGGCGGTCCCGCCCGGACAGTCACCGCAGCCAATCATTTCAGAGTGTGACATGGGTCTCCAAGGAGACCTTGTGCAGGGAGTCCTAAACCCCTCCCTCACATCCTGCCCCCCTTAGACATACAGGCACCTAAGGAAGGCTTATGTGTAGAAGCCCGCGAAAGGACGGTGAACAAAGGAACCAAACCTTGGTTTGGCGCGCAGAGTAAAGCACGAGAAAGACTTTTACAAAAGGAAATGGTGAATAAACCCAGCTGGAACCGTATAAAAACGTATATGGTCTAGCGGGTTTAAGTTTGAGGCTACCAAGATAGCCTAAAACAATACCAGGGGTATTTAAGATAACTGCGGTAGGTAAAATAGGGTAGTTACCATTGCCACCAGCCAAGTCTTAATGAAAAGGGAATGAAACAATGTTCCAAGAGAAACAGACAAAAAGGCATAAGTATTAACCCTTTCCAGAACTCTATGTAAGATAGTTTGTACTGGGTCTGTGATTTTTAAAAGAGACTAATAAAGTCAATGGCAACTTTACATGTTCTGGGAGACAGTAGTCAGTCCCAGAAAATGGAGTTTAACTTGGGAAGTCTAAAAGACAACCCTGTGTCACTGTACTGAAGGTGCTGTTTAACACACAGTAAAAGGATGATGCCTATGGAGTAGGTGAGGCTCCACAGTCTAAGAAAATGTTAAACACACAGAGCAAAACACATGTAAGAGTGAGAAAAAAGGCTCACACTCTTACCAGGTGAAAAAAATAAATCCTAGAAATCCAGCAAAGCTGCTGAGGGACTCAGTAGGTAAGGGTAATTAGACATTCTGGAGAATTCTCCCTAACACTATTCATGCATGCTGTGGCACACATTTAACTACCGTGATTCATATCTCTGTCCACCATTCATCAACCAGACAGTGTAGTTTGCCTTTCAATGCCTGATGCATTTCGGATATCAATATATCCTTCTTCAGAGGCTAATTCATTATCTGTTTCGATATTGTATTGCTAAGTTACAGAATCACACCACCCTAAAAGTGAAAGACAATAATATGACATTTTAAATTCACCAATTCTTTGTAATATTGATTTGTAATAATCAACTCAATTCCTGGTATCATACAGCTTTCCAACCTCTAGTCCTTATCACATTCGCTCTGTTCCCTCTGAACCTAAAGATGAATAAATAATGAAATTATCCAGAGTTATATGCTAATCCGTGCACCAGTGTGCAATTAGATGGCCTGAGACCGATCTTACCCAACAAAGGCGTTGGTCGGGAAACTCTTCCTAATGTCCTTGTGTCGCCGCAATTGGAATACTGCATGACCAGCAAGCTCTGTAAACAAGTTGCGTGTCAACGCAGTTTCAGATCAGCGTTGGTTCCTAGGTAATAGGATGTTTCACAAGTTCTTAATCCTTGGAGATACTCACTTCTAGGTAGTATTTGTTGTGCGTATACGGACAACGGGGCACTAAACCGGAGAACCGGTCATGTACCCTGCATCTTTATATATATAAAGCCAGCGTTGCTAGGGTAACACCCTGAGGGAACAGGGCTGCAGAACCACACACACGGCGGCCATCTTAAACTGGTGTGTTAGAAGCTATAAACAGTGCTAATACATGAGCCAATGCATGCAGTGGTCCCATTGGCATGAGGGAGCCCTAGACCCCTGGTCAAAAGTTTGTCATAGTACATATTGAATGTTGCATCCTACCTTCTGCTATTCTACCCATTGCATACTGTAACTCATAACTCTCACATAAATCCCATTAAATATCTGCAACTGTCTTTGATGAACATATGCCGAAATAGTATCCAAGTATATTCATGGTAATATACCATTAGTACTGAATGGGATATCTTAATTTACGCGCATCTTACATTGAAGTAGACCTTAAACCTACGGCGCCATTATCACCACGGCAACGCTCTTCTGTCAGTGATGCTGCCATTCCTCGTTGTTCACACTTGGAAAGACCGCTTTGCTAACAATCTCCTTGGAGCAAAGTTATGGTGAGCAGGTCTGCCATATCTATGTAAAGTTGTAGTCATTCCACTCTGATCTGAGGGACCCGGAGATGTCAATAACCCTCACAGCCGGCCTACCATGAGGCTACTCATAATGTTTGTTTGGATAGGACACTCTATAACCTCCCAAACTTGGCACTCAATCGAGTCCATGAGTTCCTAACTTGATCCACACACACCATCCCTCGCAGTTCGCACTCTTAAAGCAAATTAAGCTTTTTGTCATTGCTCCCAGCCTTTAACGCTGTTCACAATCTCAGTCCAATTCTGTAATGTATTGTATTGTATTGTTTATTTATTTATAGAGCGCTCCTGGCCGTTAACCAACTGGGTGCTTGCAATAAAAATCTTAAGTTACAGGTACATACATATATTACATTTCTTATGTTACAGGATCATATATCAAGCATGTCTTATGTTACAATGTCTTTCAAGTATTTTACAGTAAATGTACAGAGTATTTAGTACAGTTGAGGTTTCTAGCAGTCGTTGGTGTGAAGCCAAAGTTTGGCGTTAGCTTTGAACACATGAAAGGAGGGGGTGGCTCTGAGTGCATCAGGGATGGAGTTCCAGAGATGAGCTGCTAGAACTGGGAAGCTGGACCCACCAGTTCTTTTCAGTTTAAAGTTGGGGATGTTGATGCTGTTTAAGTGGGCCTTTCTGATGGGTCGTTCAGAAGTGTACTTTATGAATTTTTCTGTGAGGTATGCAGGTGTTTTATTGTTCAGACAATTATGTGTAATGTTCAGAGTTTTAAATTCGATACGATCATTGATGGCCAGCCAATTGACGGCTCTTCTTTGGACAGATATGTGTTGCCCTTTGGAAATTCCTAAGGCTGTTCTAAGGGTGTTGTTCTGCAGGGTTTGAAGTTTGTTGGTGTTATGTTTACTGGTGCCTAGATACAGTGCATTGCAGTAGTCTAATTTGGAGAGGATGAGGGCTCGTGCTATGGTCGTACAGCTGTCTGTGGATAGGTATGGTTTACAGGCATGAATATGTTTGCAGGTGTAACTGGTTGCTGAGGCTGTAGCATTTACTTGCTTGTCAAGGGTGAGAGCTGAGTCTAGGTAGAATCCTAAGGTTTTAACTTCCTTGGCTACCTTGATTTATTTTGATGCCATCAATAGTGATGGAATTGTACAAATGGGGTAATTTGTTAAGTTTACTGGGAGACCCGATGATTAAGAGCTCGGTCTTGTCGTCGTTAAGACATAGGCCATGTGTGGCCATCCAGGTTTGGATGATGTGGTATATTTTATTTATGAGGTTGGTGTCCTTGTCATAGTCACCCTGGATTGGGATAGGAATCTGGGTATCATCAGCGTAGTTGGTATATGAGACCCCTAGTTTGTCCAATATATCAAAGAGAGGCTTTGTAAAAATATTGTACAAAGTGGGGGAAACACATGACCCTCGAGGGACTCCACAGGTGATGGGGACTGGATCCGCTGCTGATGTAGGTGAGAAGACTCTTATGGTTCTCTGGTCCAGGAATGAGTTTATCCACGCCGTGGCTTCTGTGGAGAAGTTGGCCGCCGATTTGAGGTGATTACAGAGTACCTTGTGATCTACCAGGTCGAAAGCAGCTGATAGGTCTAGGAGTAGGAGAATAGAGATGTCTCCTCTATCTTTGCATTCGTCTAGTTGGTTTTTAATATCAAGGAGAGCCGTTTCGGTTCCATGTCTCAGTCTAAATCCTGATTGTCTTGTCCCTAGTAGGTTGTTGATCTCCAGATAAGATTGGATCTGTAGATATGCAGCTTTATATAAGATTTTGAGGAGGAACGGGACAGTTGTTATGGGCCTATAGTTCGTTGGGACATTGGGGTCCAGGTTAGCTTTTTTAGGAGAGGTAATATCCAGGCATCTTTAAGGTTGGTTGGCACAGAGCATGATTTGAATGATGAGTTGATAAATGATGTGACGAAGGGGGGTTGTTCATGTGCAGCCTCTTTGATAATTGGGGCTGGACAGGTGTCACCAAGGCATCGAGACGGTTTAAGAGACATGATGATGTTCTTAGTTTCCACAATAGAAATGGCTCTAAAACTGAATTGGTTAGGAGGTTTAGTTTGGTTGGCGGCAAGTTCCTGAAGGATGGTTTCTTGCGTGGAGAGGGCAATGTTGTGGAGGGAGGATTTTTTGGCTGATAATTTCTCTTGTAACATAGTGATTTTGTTGCATAAGGCTTTTTGAATGTTTGTGCACCAGACTTTGTCTTTGCTAAAAGAGTCTATGGATGCAATTGGGGATTCTAATTCTCTCAGGATGGAGAAGATTTCCCTGGTATTTGAATTTGCTTTTTTTGATTCTGTCATTAAAGGTCTCTTTTTTTGCCTGAATGATTTGTTTTTTGTAGCTGTTTGTAAGGGCAGTGAGGAGGTTTTTGTTATGGGGAGAAGGGTTTTTTCTCCAGCAGGCTTCTGCGTGTCATTTCTCTTTGCGTAGGGCTTTTAGCGTGGGAGTGAACCAGGTGTTAAGATGGGCAATAGGTTTAGATTTGGTGAGTTTCAGCGGCGCAATGGTGTCAATCGCTGAGTTAATGGTGTTATTATACAGGTCAGCTAGATCGTTAGGGTTAGAGATCACGCTAGAGTGATTGGTGATGGGTTGGATCAGAGGGAGAAGATTCGAGAGTGTTATATTTTTTTACAGCGGGTGAGGACAGGAGGAGCATGTGGTTTAGTAGATTTAGGTTGGGGAAGGTCTGAAATGGTCAATGAGATCAGATAGTTGTCAGTCCATATGCAAGTTTCAATTGCCGTTATGAGGGAAACGCAGTTGATGTCTGCAACCCAGTCCAATGTGCGGCCTTTAGAGTGCGTGGGGCCATTATTCCATATAGTGAGGCCTGCTTCCACAATAGTTTTGGCTATGGTGGAGGCATTAGAGTCTTTTGGGTCCTTATAGCCTAAGTTAAAGTCGCCTAGTAGAATGATTTGTGTTCCCGGTTTGGCATTAATGTTTAAGAGGGTGGTTAATTCTTCTTCAAAGGTGCCTAGTGGACCAGGGGGTCTCTAGATAAGGTGTACCGTGATAGTACGTGAGGCGGAGATTTCTAGTTCTAGGGAGAGTAGTTCAGCTGACGGCATGGTGATGCTGTCTATTTCTTTGATGGTGAGGTTGGCTTTGCAGATAAGAGCTATGCCTCCTCCTTTGGATGATTCCCTGTCTTTTCTGAAGATGGTAAAGTTTGGGGGTATGGCTAGCATAAGGGCAGGGCCAGCAGCTTTTTGTAGCCATGTTTCAGTAACTGCTAGGAAATCGAGTTGGTTACAGGTGATGATGTGTTATTTTAGTGTTGTTGCTAATGTGGACCTTGTTGGGCAAGGTTTCAGAGGATTTGGTACAGGGTGTTTGATTGCAGCTAGGTTTCCTTTTGTGCGTGTTTCGCCTGTTGTGTATAAGCTCCTTCTTAGGGTGACTGTGAGGTGGGTGTGCACATGGTGGTTTGGGAAGTTTAGAGCCTAGTCTAAGGTTCCTTAGTCCGGTAGGACAAGCCTGATTCGGTTGGGTCTGGGTAAAGGGAGCAGGCTGTTTGGGTAGTCTAGTGCCTAGTCTAAGGTTCCTTAGTCCGGTAGGACAAGCCTGATTTGGTTGGGTCTGGGTAAGGGGAGCAGGCTGTTGGGGAGGTAGCTGTGTGTACATCTTTCTGGTTGGTTCCTTTTCTGTAGGCAGATTGTGGTAGGGGGCTACCATAATGGCAAAGGCAGTGAATGTAGAGAGTATGGCTAAGTAGCATATAGGTGTGTCAGACATGGGAGATGTCATAACGGTGTTTGTTGGTAGGTTGGCCTGTAGTAGTCTGGTGCCTACTAGAGGTATGATCTAAGTGTGCAGAGTGCAGATGGGTCCGCCTAGATTCAAGAATAACAATATGAGCAAAAATGCATGACTTAGAGTAGTTAGCAACGTGCAGGGCAAGCGACCAGTGGGTCTCAAATAGGTCACAGGGTGCAATGGTAGGCGACCAAAAGGGTCTCAAATGGGTCACAGGGTGCAGTGGCGAGCGACCAAAGGGTCTCCAATAGATCGCAGGGTGCAATGGTAGGCGACCAAAAGGGTCTCAACTGGGTCACAGAGTGCAATGGCAAGCAATGGCAATGGTGCAATGGCAAGCAACCAAAAGGGTCTCAAAAGGACCAAAAGGGTCTCAAGTGGGTCACAGGGTGCAATGGCAAGCAATGGCAATGGCAAGCGACCAAAAGGGTCTCAAATGGGTCACAGGGTGCAATGGCAAGCAATGGCAATGGTGCAATGGCAAGCGACCAAAAGGGTCTCAAATGGGTCACAGGGTGCAGTGGCGAGTGACCAAAGGGTCTCCAATAGGTCACAGGGTGCAATGGTAGGCGACCAAAAGGGTCTGATATAGGTCACAGGGTGCAATGGTAGGCGACCAAAGGGGTCTCAAATATGTCACAGGGTGCAGTGGCGAGCGACCAAAAGGGTCTCCAATAGGTCGCAGGGTGCAATGGTAGGCGACCAAAAGGGTCTCAAGTGGGTCACAGGGTGCAATGGCAAGCAATGGCAATGGCAAGCAACCAAAAGGGTCTCAAATGGGTCACAGGGTGCAATGGCAAGCAATGGCAATGGTGCAATGGCAAGCGACCAAAAGGGTCTGAAATGGGTCACAGGGTGCAATGGCAAGCAGTGGCAATGGTGCAATGGCAAGCGACCAAAAGGGTCTCAAATAATTCACAGGGTGCAATGGTAGGCGTCCATGTTTATAAAATAGGCGGTCAGAAAGTACAATTTTCACGAATCATCATTACATGTACACAATCTTAACATCCTCATTCCTCTAGTATCATGTTACTGCCAGAATGCGAATCTGTTCACAATCTAACCTTAGTGATATATCTATGATAAACATCAGGTTCGCAAAGGGAATTTGTTTGTCGCTGGTTCCCTTCAAAGCAGAGGTAATCAACATTTAATTCCTATTTTTTTTTCAAAAATACATTTTTTATTAATATACTCATAGCCAAATTCACTTTGTATATATATATATAGAAAAATAAAACATATAACAATGATGAAAACACTATATACATCATTTCATCAGCACATTATTAAAAACATTAATTGACAGCTCATCTAAAATCACAATACACTTCTGATACAAATGAATCATATGAGTTAAGCAGTTAACATCATTGCCGTCCATTACTAGTTTCCATAAATGATGTGCATCCTCATCATTCAACCTGTTGTTGTAAGATTTCATATGCTTATGTCTCAAGGCATTCAAGCTGACACAGTACAACATTATGTGCTCAGATGTTTCAGTTTCTATTTCTCTGGGCCTCATTATGACCGAGGCGGTAAGGGGTTAACGGCACCGTAAAAGGTGGCGGCGCCGTTAACCCCTTACCGCCTAATTACGAGGTCCCTTTGCGGGTCCCTACCTTAACGGCTGGTTTAACCAGCCGTTAAGGATTGGACCCGCAAAGGAACCTTGGAGGTAATTACGGTACCGCAATTTGCGGTACCGTAACTACCGCCTTGCCCATTTCCATTGAGCCCTATGGGGGCAAAAATGGGAATGGGGAAGGGCCAATGGTGAATGGGGAATTACCGCCCCGCCAACCTTGGAATGGAGCGGTAATTCCGCCATTCACCATGGCGGAATCGGTAAAATACCCGCGGCAACCATGGCGCTACTAGCGCCATTGCATAGACGATCTGCTCGTGCTATACCTAGTTAAGGGCTTTGATCTCCAACACTCCAGTCACATTAAACTTGAATAGCAAATATTGTCCAACTATATTGCTACTTGGATAGGCTTGTATGTAGTGCGGCTCCTCCATTCGTCCTCTCCAATACTGGATAAAGGGGCCACTGTTTACATTGGATGCCAGGCGTACCATGTCTACTTATTTGCTGTGTTCACATAATTTGTGTCCAACCCATTTCTTCTGTGCCAACAATATATTCCCATTAGGCCTAGCTACAAATCCTGAAATCCATGTAGTATGTTTAGCTAATAGAGTCCCCAATATTACAGTCTACACATAGTTGTCCAAGTTCCTAACAGCCAAAGAATATTCAACCATTTTTGTTCCATTGTCAACAATTTGGCATAGCACATGGTTGATTATTTATAATACTCTACAATCCTACTTGTGAGCCCAAACTCCAACTGTATATATTCTATAGGAAGTGACTTAGGCATACGGAACAATAAACGCAATATTTTACTTTCACGTTTCCCAATGGCCACTTGATACCCCTCACCCCACACTTCTACTCTGTATGGCATGCACGGAACAATTTTAGAGGAGTATAACAACAAGATGGTCTTGTTTGAGCAACCACCCTGTCTACTAATAAACGTACTCATCCCATGTGCAATTCCCATACACTTAGTCTGTGTCTCATTCCAGTGAATGGCCCAGTTTAATTTATTATCCATCACAACACCAAGGTATTTGTAAGTGCTGACTATATAAACTAACTGTTTATCTATTTTCCATTTGTAGTTACTTCTCCTTTTTCACAAAAACGTAATTATTTTTGTTTAACTAATATTGATACGAAGGCCATTAATTTGCACATAATCACACAAAGCATCTAGCATTATTTGCAGCCCACTTGAGGTTTGGTCCAGTACCAGTGGGTCGTCTGCGTAACCAAGCCAACCTATTTTTTGTCCAACCCTTTTGACAGGACTAGCAGCAGGTTTGTTAAAAGTCTCAGCCAGGTCTGTGAGATATAAATTGAAGAGGACCAAGGCCAATATTCAACCCTGTTTGACGACCCTAGAGGTAGGGAACACAATGGTTACTCTGCCATTTCCATTAATTCTTACTCTTACACTGGTTTTGCGATGTAGCTGCATTATCATGGTTAACAGGCCATGAGGAATGTTCCACGCAACCAGCTTGGTCCATAGTCTGTTCCTCATGACCGTGTCAAATGCTGCGCTAAAGTCTATGCTCCATAGACAGTAAGATTACATCTAGTCCTAGCATATTTTACTGCTGACACAAAAATAAGCAGGTTGTTTATTGTGCTGGACTGACCCCTAAATCCAATTTGGGTATAGGGTAAGATCTTTGCTTCTTTAATCCACTGGTTTCATTCGTTCAACAATACCCTTGCAAATATTTTTGCTGGAATATTTAGCATTACAAGCATGCGATAGTTTTCAGGATTCTTCCAACACCCTTTCTTGTGAATAGGTAAACTATTACTTTCTCTCCAGGAACAAAGAACCTGGCCTGATTTCCCAATATTTTCTAAGAGTATGTGTAATGCCCTAGCCCATATACCCGGGGACATATTGACTAGACCATTACATGTCCCATCTGGGCCTGCTGTCTGAGAGATATGCAGCCTCATAATGATATTAGTAATGTCTGGCACAGAGGATTTGCATGACCAAATTACCGTTATGTTCAAGTAGGCGTCTGGTTCAGTAGAGCCCAACATATTTGCTACATGGAGTTTCCATGCCTCTTCAGATACACTATTGATCGGGAAATCCTTTTTTGCTGAACCCCTAATTACTGTCCATATTCCTGTGCTGTTATTGTTTTTAGCATTGTGGGCTAATTGCATCCAAACTTTTTTCTCACAGCTTTATCAATGTCCCAGGTTTTTATCATTTTTATTTGCTTAGCTATGTCGCAATCAGCCTCTAAACCCGCTGCTACTGAATATATATCATCAATGTTAAGTCTTAGCTCCTTTTTTCACCGTTTGAATCCTATGATCATATCTTTTACTCTTACACACTCCCTTGTTCCAGGTATCACTGGGGGTCTTAATCGTCCGTTTTGTGTGTGTGACTGCTTTAATCGTTGATATCATGGTCTCGAATTCCTGCAACGGGTGAAGCTCACCATAGATAGGATTACCATTTTGTTATATATTGTGGGAGTTCCCTCTCAGCTACCAGCTTGCCCTTGTCAAGGTTGGTGGGGTTCCATTGTACTCGAGTTTCACAACAGCTCAGGTAGATATCACTAATTAGATCATAATGTCCACCAGTTTCTTTAGTATTTAACATCACACATATCGGCATATGGTCACTTTCCTCTCTTAGTACTATAGCCATATCTCCTACTAGGCTAAGTGATTTCTGATTTACAAAAACATAGCCCAATGTAGATGTATTTTTCCCACTCACACCAGGGAACAGGAGAGAAAGTGACCCCTGACCAGTCCATAGAGTCAGAGCTCGCTCTCGAGTACTTTAAGACAAGATAGCTGCACCTTGAGGTGGATGGGGGTGCAGGTTTTTACTTCAACACAAATCAATAAGGACAACTCAATGGTTTGGCAAAGGGGAGTCTGTTTAATGACAAGTACAAAAAACGGGGAAACATGGAAATCAACAGTGATATGATAGCCAGTCTCGCTTCAACTCCCAACGCCTTCATGCAATCAGTAACAGTTATACTCAAAATTCGTCATCATTGACGTGTAACACTCGAAGGTTTGTCATGCAATTCTATTGGTTGTAAAAAGGTAACTTAAATATAGGTGCTATATCTGTATATAGTAACAGAGTGTGAGGATTGGATAAACATAATTAAGTGGGCGTCTAAGCCCTTCCCTCAAAATGACTAAGGTCGACATCACTAAAAGTACAACGTCCCATTGGTTCTACTATCTATAGTACCCTAGATTATTTGGTCCACTATGATTGGGTTGGCTTCAACCCCATGCATAAATCTCCACTTTAATTAGCAGCACGCAGAATGGTCAACCAGGTGCAGGATGCCCCAAGATTGACCCAGCCTCCCTTCTATCAATCAGTACTTTAGTGCTATGTGTCAATTAGTTGGCTGTGGTCGGCCTCGAAACTGTAGCTTCTTGTCAGGAAAAGTTATGGTATCTTCTGTTTGGGAGACAGCCAGGCGTAGGGGCCTCTTCTCGTTCGGCTGGTCACGTGCTAGCACACTGTGAACCTGCTTAGTGTGCCTTCTATTTGTGCATTTAATTCTTATTTGCCTTGCCACCTGCCTGGGCCTCCTTATCTCGACCTTCACAGGGCAGGCTGCTTTGTTCTTAAGTTTCGATTCTCCGGAGCTACTGTCGCCTCCCTCTCTTGGTTTGACCTCGATTTCCCAGGCATGAGCTGCTTCTTGCTGAGTTTCGATTCCACTGTCTTTTCTTGTTTTAGCTGAGATACAAATCCTGTCCTGTTTGACCCTTAGTGACCTGGGTTAATTCTGCTATGGTATAAAGTGGACTCACACTTATATAGTGTGCTTTGTTGAGGTAGATATATAGGTGGTGCTTGCCGCTCTATTCTTCTACTAAGCATAGCAAGCCGCACTGTTTTCTTAGCTTCTTGCAGTTACAAGCATATGTACTGGCGTTAGCTGGTTCAATAGCTTCATCCTGCTTTACAGTTTAAGTTTCTTTATATTTCAACATCGTCTTTCCTTCTAAGTTCATGATATCCTTATTCATGGCATTTCATTTCTGTGTGTCATTTTTTGATTGTCGTTTCTTTCATCTGTGGGTCTGTCTTCTTCTGGGACAGTGTTTAAGCAATCTTCATTTCGTGTTATTTGCTGGTAGGGTTTTCTCAATGGATACCTTACTGCCCATGGTTGTCTGGTTATTGGCACTTCAATAGGTATTGCTCTTCTGATGGGCACTGGGCAGAGCCCTAATGCGGCTCTCTGCTGGTTTATTTGCTCATCATACGTCACATATCTCGGTGTGAACGTTCCTGGTACTTCAAAATGGGTGGCTGGAGTGCAGGCTATATTTGGGACCTCCTCTACACTCCCCCCTCTAGTCGGTTCATCGACCACTTCCGCTTCCTCTTTTGGATTCATCTTACTTGTTTCTTCTGTATCCATTTCTTCTTTGTCTTCTGGGTTTGTACATGCTGGTTTGAAGGAATGTCTCTTTGGAGTCCATATTTTTATCACTCCTTTCAGGCTTCCTGCTGTCTTTACATGTTCATCCTTGGTCCATGTCATTAGCTGACATTGTTCATTTGGGCTACAATAGATCCATTTTCCTTCATAATTTCTGCGTTTCCTGGGATAAAGAAACTTCGTACCCTCTGGCGCATGCCCACTTACCTTCACAAAGTCTCTTATTTCATCTCTGGGCTTCCATCCTGGTTTGACATCAATCATGATCTTCATCCCTATAGCTTTATTCGCAGTTTTCTGGCATTGCAAGATTATTATTTTGATGACGCAAAATCCTAGTAATATCATTACTAGCAGGGCACCCAAGAACTTGAATGCATCTGCCATCCATTGTGGAACCCATGAAAACAGTGATCCAAACCAGCTTTCATCATCAACTTCGTCGGTTTCATTGATCATCTGGTTCTGCATGTTTGTCAGCATACCTATGGCTTCTGTTAAAGTTCCCTTTTCTTCGTCATGATAAGGTGTAAATGTGGAACATGATTCTCCAATTTATGCACAAACTCCTCCATCCATAGCTGTGTTCATGTCAAGTACATATTTGTTCTGGAGAGTCATCAGTCGGATGGCTCTTAACTCTTCCTTGATCGCACTGAATCCTTTTATTGTTGAGTTGATGGCTTGCAGTAACTCCCATCTGGTTATCTGCAACCATTTAGTATTTTCTCCAACTTGGAATCTTGGCATGAGGATTGTCGCAAACACTGATGAGGTGAGGCTGACCAGCCTGTGTTCATATGGGATTGCATGAAATGCTTCTTCTGATTTGGCAGAGAAATAATTTTCTCTCTTCACTCCAGTTGTCAGTTCCATAGATCTTCTCTTCCTCAGTTGAGCATCTGCTTTCGGGAAACTGTCAATATTCAGGTCACCTTTCGGGATCACTAGTGCTGGAACGTGGACATTCACTATTGTGCATATGCCTCCCCAGTTTTCGGAAGTCTGATGTATGGTTTGGATCCACATGCCCAATAATTATCCATGATTACTGCAGCCCCATGAGTCATCCCTGGAGCTTCAGAAATGTGTCCTCAGTTCTGATTTTCTCCCATTTTCCTTGTGCCATTGTTCCTGAAGCACAATTTCAGGCTTTCCAGTGGCACTATCTGCAAGGACCCTCCTCTGTCTTCGACCCATGTCTGTAATCTTGTAAGCTTTGGCCATAGTGGTTTGCACAATCTCTGTGAGTTTTCTATGGCTTCCTTGCAGGCCCCAAGGACCATCCATGCTCGGCAGATCACCACTCCTTCTTCCCATCTGTTTGATGAAAGCACTGTCCCCAAATCTGCATTTGGCCTCTGTTTTTCCAAATTTGAGCTTCTTATTGAGTTTTTCCTTGGACGTTCAGTCTTGGGTTTATTTCCCATTTTATCTCTGCTCCTTTAACTTCAGGTTTCTCGTACCTGATCACGTGATTCCTAGTATGAGCTCTGTTTCTCGTCTTAATGTCCTGAACATAATTGTCTTCAAAGGGATAATCTGTTTCAGTTGCCCATATCATTGAGGCATCTCTTCCCATGAACTGGCCTCTGGTGTTGCACATTGCTACGTGTGACAGACAGTGTGCTGTTGGGACATCAATTTCTACAGCCACAAAGATCTTGGATTTCCCCATGCTGTACGGTAGAAGTGCACAAACGAAGCATTCTCCTTCTGAATTTCATCTTCCAACTTTTTTCATGTGCAAGTACCAAATGTTGTTCCCTAGATGTGCTGTGCTGTCCAGGTAATCGTTCAGTTCATTATTATCTTCATGTAAGCTTCTCTCGACTCTTAATGTTTTCCTGTAGTTTGCTATAACTACATCTCTGAATGCCTCTATATGGCTTTTTCTTACTCGGGTGTTCTCAGATATCCTGGCCCATGGTGCAGGCTTCTTCATCTGTGTCATTTGAGTGGCAAGAGCCTGGCAGCTCTTTCCTGGTCCTCGTGCATCTTTTCTCTGCTGCGTGCAAGTGCCCATGCCAACCAGCCTAGCACTGGTCCGGTATATGGTTGTATTGTAGGCCTGGTACTTGTCCCTTGTGTTGGAATATGCGTGCTGGGTAATACAGTCTCTGCCGTTTTGTTCTTCAGTTCTTCTTGTCGTTTTCTCGCTCTGGTTAAGTACGTGAATAGAAGGTCTATTAACATTTGTGTCCTTGCAGAGAGTTTTTCTGAGGCTGCTTCTGTTTTCTTAAGGGCTTCTGACAGGACTGCTTCTGTTGGCTCTCTTCTTAATTCTTCTCATTTTTTTTCACTATCTCCTGTGAACATATTTGTGGTAGGCAGTCTCATCTTCTCTGCTGCTTTCGTTTGAGGTTTTTTGTTTGCTTGGCCTGGTTCGTGTGCCTTCAGTGTATGTGTGCGTGTAGTTGTCAGTGATTTCACTTCATTCATCTCGTGCCGACCCAGTCTCCACATTTTCTCTTCATTTGTTACCTCAAGTGTGTGTGTATCACTGCTAATCACATTCATTTCGAGTTCATTTGTTCCACCGTCAGATCTCCTAGGGACTAGAATGACTATATAAGGTCTGGGCGCTTTTGTTGGTTTCATGCGTGTATCATCAGGTGGGTGTACTGAAATTGGAATGCTTCGTGCACCAATAAAGAATGCAGATCTGATCGTTAATGACAGTAAAATAATGATAAATACAATGCATAGATACATTATAGTTCGATATGTAAGGCAGCAGCATTTTCTTCCAGAAAAGCGGGGGGGCCTCTCTGCTTGTGGGGGACCAGGTTACTGTTCTGGGCCCCCATCTCGATCATTCACCACATGTCAATGTTATTGTTCCCCCACCCAGTACCGTTCTCAGAGTTTTGTGTCAAAAGTGTCAGGTGCTTCACAAGTGTCCCCCTCTTGTGAGTGGCGATTGTCTCTTAATACAGGATACAGTTTCTTTGCTAAACTATGGGAACAATAGATTAAAATAATACTTCGATGAGTCATCTTTACTGTGCATGTTCAAAGTGTGTGAGTTCCCAGTCCACTCCTCGAATCTGCTTCAGTCCTGATGACATGTTGGACACTGGTCAGTATAAGAAAATATGGAAAAATGACAATAAATATAACAAATAAAGTTCTTGACTCTGCTCCCTCGACCTGTCCCTCAGCGAAAGTATCTTCAGAATCTCCTCAGATAATCTCTCTGATGGTTGGAAAGTTCTACTTGGAGCATTATTCCATGCAGGAGCATTCCCATTTCTGCGATATTGGTTGGATCTCTGATGAAGGTGAGGACGTCAACCTCGATAGGTCTCCTCACTAATTCTGGAAAGTCAGTAACTAGGTGAAAAAGGACATTGTGCGCTAATCTGCAGTCTTCTGCTGATAGGGACATTTATCCTGTCTTTGTTGAGATTCAGGATTATACGTTCTTTCCTTGGCATAAACAATGTTTGCACTATCCGGTCGCGTGGAGTGCGACCAAAATACTGATCTTATTTAACAGATGGCTCAAATGTTCAGTGTTTGCTGGATCTCGAAGGAATGTCAATGTATCAGTTGTTCACCCGTCAAGAGATGGACAGTCTTCGATTATGCAAAAGAAAAGTGTATTGATGAGTTCATCTATTTCTGCCTGTGGTGGAAGCATTTGTTTCCTTCTCACTGTACTCAGGGAGTACGATGAATGCTTCAGCAACGACAGTAAGCAGTTGTCTGATTATTTTTTCGTTGTCAGGATCTTGAAGAAAGTCTGTGACACTGGTGAGCCTCCCTACCAGTGACAGATATGATCTTAACACTAGGTGGAAGTATATAACCACGTCCTTTGTGATGTCTCTACTGTGGGACATCATAAGTGCTTCCAAACAAAGTCTCGGTTTTGGATGAATTGGGATGCTGTATCTACTTACAATGTACGTATCCTTGATCAGAGTTTGTCATAGTGCTTTTCTCCTCACGGCTTGAGAATGTCTTCGTTCAAAGGTTCAAGTCAACCAAACATGTTGTGGCTTATACGCGCAATTTTCTTCTTCACCCTGCAACTAGGATGCACAGAGTGTCCGTTTTTATGTCCTTATCCCCCTTTTTGCTTAGAGGAAGTGTCCAAGTTAAGCCACAACTTGCAAAAGTTCTTTGTCTTTACTTTGCTGGTCATGCAGCCTTCTTCCTCGTCATGGATCTAGTCGGCACGTGCTGTTGTTCTTCCCCACTGTCTGTAGTCTCTTTGCGGTGGGATGCAGCCCGGGGGTTCCTCCGATGTATGGCTTGATGTCACCCAGGAAAATCCAAGCTCTTCTTCCTTGTAGCTTGACTGCGGATGGAGTAACGTCTTCAACAGTGAATGGTCCGTTGAACCTTGGCTCGTCCCACTTTTTCCTTGAGTGATTCCTCACCAAGACGGTGTCCCCAGAGAAGACGAGTGGGACACGTAGACCCTGAGCTGTGTCTGGTGCAGTGTCTCTTTCTGTGTTCTGTGCTGCGCTGCACCCTGTTCGTTGTCGCTGCAGCTGGTCTGAAATTACAGTAAGGCAAGATGTCATGCAGTTCAGATAATTTTGCATTTCAGAACCCAGAAACTCTCCTGTCGACTGGGTGTCACATCTAGCTTTATCTAAGGCATGAGAGGAGTTCTCATTCTTCTTCCTGTGACTATCTCGTGTGGCTTAAGATGATGGTCGGAGCCAGGTTGGTTCCGAAGAGCATACAGTGCCAGTGGAAGGCAGTGCAAACATCCCCTCTTTAGAGTAAGCTTCAACTTGGCTATCCTTTCCTTTAACAAGCCGTTGAGCCTCTCACAGATCCCATTACCTTCTGGATGTTACGCCGACGAGAACTTGTGCTTTATACCAAGCAGCAATATAATCTGCTCAAAGACTGCATTTGCAAAATGAGCCCCATTATCTGATCTCATCACTTCACACACCCCCCACCTGGGGAACACTTCCCTCACTAAGAATTTGGCCAAACAGGTAGAGATTGGGTGTGTACATAGACCTGCTTCTATCCATGTAGAGAATGGACACACCACGACAATTAAATATCTGTACCCGTTGCATACTTGAATCATGTTGACGAAATTGACATGCACGTGCTGAAAAGGCCCTTTTGGCCAGGGGATGACTCCTCTGATTACTTTTAATGTGTGCCCAGCGGTGAATTGCTGGCAGATTATGCAGTTCACCATAAAGAATGCAACATGCTCAGCTAAATTCGGTGTGAACCAGTCTTCCGCAAGCATTGCTGCTAGATTCTCTTTTGTCATGTGTGTCGGGTAATGCAACTGTTCCAGTGCTATTTTTAGTAGGGTTACAGGCATCACTGGTTTACCAGTGCTGTCTTGTTGCCACAAGCTGTCAGAGGGGTTTAAAGAACACCCTTGACGTTTCCACAAGTTTTTCTCTTCCTGTGGTGCCTCCCCTTGGAGCTCCATTAGTTGCGTTTGCCCAAGATTCCTATATGCTTCTGGTGTGGTTCGTGCTACCATCATCCTTTCATGGGTGCAC
Source organism: Ambystoma mexicanum (assembly GCF_040938575.1). Taxonomy (NCBI): domain Eukaryota; kingdom Metazoa; phylum Chordata; class Amphibia; order Caudata; family Ambystomatidae; genus Ambystoma; species Ambystoma mexicanum. The sequence continues at coordinate 301,037,293 of NC_090935.1, read as the reverse complement.
GCCACTTCCACTTCCATATCCACCTCATTTTTGGATGCCATACGCTTGACTTCCGTGTCTGCTGCATGATTTCCGCGTGATACATAATCTGTCCCTTTCGTGTGGGCGGCGCATTTCACGACCGCTATGCCCACTGGGAGCTGTAGTGCCTTTATCAGCCTGTCCAATAAGGCGTGCTGCAATGGTGCTGCTCGGAGGTAGCCCCTCCTTTTCCAGCGCGCTAAGCCTGCGTGCACTGTTGACGTCACATAGGCGGAGTCACTGTACACCGTTACTTCCTGGTCTGCATGATTCTCAATGGTGAGTATCAACACCAATAATTCTGCAGCCTGTGCTGAGTAATGAGAGGGTATTCGTGCAGTAACAAGTACTAGAAATTCTCCATTTGCTATGTGTTTCATCACAGCAACGCCTGTGTATCTTTGCCCATCGCTTTGGTCGATTCTCAAAGACCCGTCAATAAAGACGATCTCAATTCCTGCCAAGGCATTTTCTTTTACCCTGGGGATTTCATCATAAAATTCTTCATAATTCGTGCAGTCATGTATCGGCTCTCATTCAGTGACTGGCTCTGCTGTAAACATATCTGGGTTCACTATCTTACATAAGACTATTTTGATTGATGGGTTTGTTATGATCACTTCATAGGCAGAAGCTCTCTGAGATGTCAATGTGCCCTTTGGTTTCTCTAAAATGGTAAATAATTAGTGCTCGAACTATAACGTCATGGAGCATCCCATTACAATGGTTTTCGCTTTCTCTACTGTGAACGCTGCGGCAGCTAAACTTTGTTCGCATTGGAAATGGCCTTTCATTACTGGGTCCAGGTTCCCACTGTAATATGCTAAGGGCTTGTACCCCAGCGACGTTCTTTGGGCGAGCACTGCCGTCATAACGTTACCATCTGTGTGCGAAAACAGGTAAAACTCCTCTGCATAATTGGGAATTTTGAGAACTGGAGCTGTGCAAATTGCTCTCTTAAGTTCAGTAAACCCTTTCTCCATTGTCTCAGACCATTCAATCTTTTCCTTTGTCACCTGGGCCTTCTTTAGAGCCTGAAGTAAAGGCTTAGTATAAGAGCTGTAATCGAAAACCCATGCTCTAACATTGTTGCACAGGCCTAAAAAGCTCTGCATTTGCTTTACCGTGTGTGGCTTAGCCGTGTTCAATATGGCTTCAGCCCTTTCTGGGGTCACCTTCTTGCCTTCATGTGAGATTAACTGGCCTATGTACAGCATTTCCTGTTGACAATATTGCAACTTTTCCTTATCAACCTTATAACCTTTCTCAGCCAGTATAGTCAGTAGCTGAACAGAATCGTGCCTGCATTGCTCTTCTGTGGTTCTGCAGATAAGGATGTCATCCACATACTGCAAGACGGTACTTTCTAATGCAATATTGCTTAAGTCCATCTGCAGGACTCTGTTGAAAATAGACGGAGACTCACGGTACCCCTGTGGCAGCCTCATGCTTTTTAGACGCATTTGTCCGAACGTGAATGACGTCAGATCTTGTGAGTCATGGTGCAGCGGGATTGAGAAAAGGGCATTTTTCAAGTCAATCACTGTGAAATATTTTGCCTCGACGGGTATATTACATAGAATTATACGTGGGTTAGGGACTAAAAGGAACTCGGCTTCAACCATATCGTTTAATGCTAGTAAATGCTGAATTAAATGCCAAGACCCCCGCCCCTTTGATTTCTTGACAGGATAAACTGCATGGTGACTCTGACGTCACTAAGATGCCCTGGTCCATCATAGCACAAATTGTCTTAAAAATCTCTTCATCTGCCTCTCTGGTCATGGGATATTGTCGGACTCTCAGTAAAATTGGTCCTGGTTTTAGTTTGATTTTCACTTCTCCCACCCCCTTCAAGAGGCCTACATCATAGGGTCCTGTAGTCCATACTGAAACAGGCACTTTAGCTATATCCTCATCAAAATATTCTGGATGTTTCAGCGCCAACATCATTCTCTGAGGCACTTCTCTTTTGATCATTTTTACCCAAAAAATTAGACTCACTTCTACCCTTGTCTCTTCAGTGTCTGATTGTTCTTCAAACAGATCGTCATTGGTGACGTCAGTCACTCGATACCCTTCTTCGATGGCGATAACCGTGCTCCATTGTCTGCCTTCATCATCGTACCCATCAACCAATGCTACTTTCCCTCGTACTGCTGCTGTGTGTATCATCAAGCATCGGTATTCTTGGTCTGAATAACAACTCATCAGGGGTTCTCATGAACATGTCTGCAAGGCCTGGCAATCCCGCCATAAGCACTTGCATGTCATATGCGAAGATTTCTGGCTCTAATGGTATGGCCCTCATGGCGATGTGTCCTGCATATGCTCTAATCATTTCGCATACATTTGAATAGTACATTCCTGGAGTGGAGCATACTATGCCCTCCTCCGTGAATGAAATTGTCATGTTCAACTTTGTCATTAAATCTCTACCCAAAATGTTTACTGGGGTCTGACGTGAATAAACATTCATTTCACACACTCCCTTGGAGACTGGGAGTGCATCTGTAAAGGGAACTCGACTGTGAGCTCCTGTGAAACTCTGAGTATCTATGGCCTCGCCGGACAAGGAAAACTTGCCTTCACTTATGCACGAGCGTGTTGCACCCGTGTCCACTAGGAAGGAATATTCTTTACCCCCTATAACGACATCCACCCTAGGTTCCCTCTGAGGGTCTGGTGCCACTGATAGGATAGAGCACATCAGGGTTCCAGTGAGCTGTCCTAGTTTATATATAACTTTGACCCACTGTGCACTTGTGGATTTTCCCCATTCCCAGTGTTTCTTCCCCTTCCAGGGTTCTGGGCCTGCCCTGTGCTCATCGTGCATGACACTTGCAATGGTGCCTGTTGGGATTGTCCTTGTGAAAAATACCCCAAGTGTTGTGGTTGCGCCCCTTGTTGCACTCCTGGCTCTTGTTGCTGCACTGTGTGATTCTGTGCAACCCCTTGTTGTAAGACTGCAGGTGGATTCGACGTGCCTGCTCCCATTCCTTGGCCGTTCTGCATCATGCCTTGACTTCTGCACGTGCGAGCCAAAGGCCCTGTCATTCCGCACAGCCAACATACTGGTGGTGGTCGGATGATTTGTCCGTTTGACATATCTGGGTTACTGTTTTGCATGTTTTGAAAGCCCCCTTGATTATTTTGGAAGCCTCCCTGATTGCTCTGCCATCCTCTTCCTCTGAATCCTCTTCCCCCGTGGGTAAAACCTTACGTTACCCTGGTTATTCTGCTGTGGATTAGCCACCTGCTGCATATTCTGTTCAGCTGCGTTAGTTAGCATGGCTCCCTCAAGAGTATACTTTGATCATTTCTTTTGCACCAGCTTCGCTTCCTCACCTTTTCGAGTTGCCTCCTTTTTACGATTTTTTTTCTTGCAATAATCTGCAGTAATATGCGATAGTTAACTGTATTTCAGCCCAAGGCTTAGCCTCAACTCCTACCAATTTCTTGAGTTGTTTCTGCACTGGTTCGGGCAACCCTTGACACAATATGTGGTAAAACACAGGTATTGATTTCGTCCAAGATTCATGCATTTCTAGCACCCACGTGTCTTGGAAATTCTGGATATAAATTAACGGATCTTCTGACTCCTTCATTTTTCGAGTCATTATAGCTAGCTCCCATATCGGAAGTATCTGGGTAAAGCACTCGTAGTGCTTTCCATACTGCTGCTCTGCAATTGTTAAATGGCGCTCAGTTATGCGCAGTGTTGATTGTGGTTAGACCAGGGCAGCCTGCCCGTGTCCACACATCATCTGCTCTCTCACTAAGTATGGCGATCAGGAGACCTTTAATGCCCCCTATATCTAGCGTGTTTCCCCCTGTCATTTGTTCTAACTCATGTATCCGTTTTCCGGCTCCCGATGTCAGCATTGGAAGCTTGTTTGTCAAGTTTTCTCGATCTATGTGTGGCCATGGAATATATGGTGGTCTTGCTCCGCCTTTTCTAGTAGCGGAAATTGGAATTCTCTTCCTCAGGACTATGGAGGTAAGATTCTTGTCCTTATCCTTCCCTTGATTTTCGTCACTACTATATGTAGGTGACTCATGTGGAATTGCTATACCCTGTGGCTGCTTTAAGCTCCCTCAACGGGTGTAATCCCTCGTCCTTACTTTCTTCGGTTTTCGTTTCAGGCGGAGCAGGTGGCGCAGTAGGCATCACCCCCCCCCTCTGTAAATACATTTAGTATCCAATCTGCTGGCGGTTCTTCCTCCTTCGTCTGTTCATATATCTTCCAAAGTTCTAGAACCGCAACGCGTTTTTCTAGCTTCTTGCCTGTATATGTGGCATGCAAATATGTCGTCATATGTTTCAAGATGGCTTTAGATAAAGACCCATTTTGTGGCCATGGCATAAACATCTTGTGGGCGGTACCCTTAACCCACTCGGTGCTATACTTCTTTAGCTTGAGTGTATGTTTTGGCAACTGCTTGCATATGTGTGCTATTGGAGTTATGTCTTCCATGTTTAGATCTGTTCCCTTTTCCTCTTATATAACACTTGTCAATACTTTTGTGTGGTTCAAACACCTTGTGGCAATATGAGCAAGCACCAAACACCACAAGCTCCGAATTTTCCACCAAAAAATGTTATATTACCAATTTTTAAATCAGTTCTCTTAAAAAATTTCACATATGACGTCACAACAAAACATGTAAGACAGACACTTAACAGACAAGACAGAACACCAGCTGGACACAGATATCTCTGCCTCTAACCATTACCCCTTCATGGAGTTTAAACAAACCCCTTTCATGACGTCTTTAAACGTGGTGGTAGTCTAATTGTTCCCCATTACGTGGGACTCTGAATACATGTTTCTTCTGGCCGCTATATTAAAGCACAGGAATAAGGCGAATCCTCTCACTTCTCAGGTGTCCGCCCTGGTAACCTCTCTCTTCTCGGGTGTCCACCTTGGTAACCTCTATTTATTCAATTATTCTCGAGTCATTATCCCCTTATATATATACAGTCGTCTCTACTTCTGACTACTTTGTTTTTTCCTCCTGCCTACGTTACTTTTCCCTTTAATTGTTCTTAAGGGGTACACTGTTTGCCAAAGCACTCAATTTTTTCTTCACTCATCGTTTTCATTGTTCATCTCTGGACCCTCGGGATCACCGCCTTCGTTACCGCCTCCTTCAGATTTTTGCCTGTTCCGCTGCCAATAGGAATGGGAAGGGATGTGTTTGGAAAATGGGTCCCTTCTGTCCCCGACTGCAGTTTTGGGTTAAACTACCATTGTCTACGGGAAGCTTCACGGTCTACTCAGCTGAATGGCAAAGGACTTGTGATATTGCCGAAGACCTAGAGTTACTTTATGTCGACGGTCAATAGGTGTCTTATTTTAATCAATAATCAATAATCGATGGTCACCAACCATCCTCTGCTACCAAGTGTACAGGAGAGAGAGTGACCCCTGACCGGCCCATAGAGTCAGAGCTCGCTCTTGAGTACTTTAAGACAAGATAACTGCACCTTGAGGTGGATGGGGGTGCAGGTTTTTACTCCAATACCAATCAATAAGGACAACTCAATGTTTTGGCAAAGGAGAGTCTGTTTAATGACAAGTACACAAAACGGGGAGACATGGAAATCAGCAGTGATGCGATAGCCCGTCTCGCTTCAACTCCCAATGACTTCATGCAATCAGTAACAGTTATACTCAAAATTCGTCATCATTGATGTGTAACACTCAAAGGTTTGTCATGCAATTCTATTGGTTGGAAAAAGGTAACTTAAATATAGGTGCCATATCTGTATATGGTAACAGTGTGTGAGGATTGGATAAACATCATTAGGTGGGCGTCTAAGCCCTTCCCTCAAAATGACTAAGGTGGACGTCACTAAAAGTACGACATCCCATTGGTTCTACTATCTATAGGACCCTAGATTATTTGGTTCACTATGATTGGGTTGGCTTCAACCCCATGCATAAATCTCCACTTTAATTAACAGCACGCAGAATGGTCAACCAGGTTCAGGATGCCCCAAGATTCACCCAGCCTCCCTTCCATCAATCAGTGTCATGATGCCTACCTCCAAGGAGCCAGGTCCGACCCAGCAACCCCAGAGGCAGGCATCATTTCCCCCAGAGGAGTGCCAGCGGGCCCAAGCTGGGGCCCTTTGGACGCAGTCCTGGCGCCTTAGGCGCCAGGCTCATGTTGGACCCCTGTCCTGGCGCCTTAGGCGCCAGGCTCATAAAGCTAGACATGTGTTCAAGTGTTTTAATGTGCACTTACCTGATGCAGACCATGCTGCCACATCCAGGCCCTCTTGAGGCCTGAATGGAACTACTTTACCTGTGGGATTACTTTCCACCCGGGTGTGATCGGGGAAGGATACATACCTGATCGGAGGAAGGATGCACACTTGGAACTTCTTCCAAAGCTATTTAAACCACACCCGATCAGCAACTCACGCTTCGTGTTGTTCTGCTCCTCGCAGCTGGACGCTCACCGTGTCAGCTCCTGCATCTGGACTTCAGCCACGCCTGTCAGAATCCTGGGTCACCTGCAAAGGGAGACAAAAGACCTTACCTGCTAAATCAGCACCACAGAGACATCACACCGACGATCCTGAAAAGGAAGACAACATTTTAAAAGCATTTCGCTACGATCGCTGCAGCGCTGCATTTCACTCACCTTTCCTGGACGCCACCATCTTCAACAGCGATCATCTGGATCCACAGCCACTTCCCAGAACCTAGAGAGAAAGACAAGAACAAGGTGAGAGAAGGAAGGGAATAGGAAAAGCTCAGTTTCCTTCTAAGTCTTACCTGTTGGGTCATTCCCATTTCATTTCGGGTCTTGCCGCTTCCAGGCATCCGGACCCCGGCCCCTATGGGGAAAAAAGACAAAGACATTGAATGAGCGAATGCAAGACATTACCCGAGCGCTCATCCAGAATTTACCTGTCATTTACTGGAACTGCACGTTTCACTTCGGGTCGGCGCCATATCTGCGGCATTCCGAACCCCGGCCCCTAAGGGGAAAAAGACAATGAACATTATTATTAAGCTTGGACTTTTGGACTTGCAACAGAACTTTTACAGAGCCTTACCTGAATAGTCAAGCTTACCTGAACTCCCATCAATCCTCAATCCAGTGAAGTAACTGGGTTTCAACGCGCCCCTGCATCAGAAGCAGGATGGAGAGCTCATCTTTCCTGACCCTAAGGTGAGACTTCACGGGGAATCGTGGAAGGGATTCATGGAGGGTTGGAAGAGAGTGGGAGGCTTGAGCATAACTCAGTCTGTAGGTAATACTCCCTTTTCACGCACAGGGGAATATTCCTGCGAGCCAGAGAAGCCAGAGTAGAGGGGCCTGTCCATCTTCAGAGTCCTGCGCTTCACCATTGAAGAAGCATCAGCACTCGAAGCCAGACCTGCACCTCCGTGGGAATCAGGTGAGCGCTACAGAACGCGAAGCCTACCCACAATTTCCCACCCGGGCGCTATGGAGACTATCGAGACTGACCAGCTGGCCCAGCTTTTGGGGGAATTACAGGCGGAGGTGCACTCAGCCCGCCAGGAGACTAACACTCTCAAAAGAGAACTGATCTTATCCAAGGAAAGAACAGATGACCTATCCAAAAGTTTATTACAGGCCCAGGCAGGGCACACTCCTTTACCTAATTCCGTAGACATTTCCACATCAATGGGTTTGAGTAACCCGGTACAAATTAATCTACCTGGACACATGCCTTTGGCCCCGCCTGAACGTTTTGCGGGGGATCCCAAGAAATATGCCGTCTTTATGAACCAATGTCTTTACACTTTTCTATGCAGACCCAGAGCCTTCCCTAACGATCAGACCAAGGTAGCCTTTATACTATCTTACCTCAGTGGCAGTGCTGCCGATTGGTCTATTCCATTGGTAAATCAGGATGATCCCATTCTCCAGGATTTTCAGGGCTTCCAGGACAGCATGGAAAGATTGTTCGCTCGACACTCTCAAGGACAGGCCCTTGATAACGAACTGCTATCCTTACGACAAGGTAATCAGGATCTTCTGTCCTACATTGCCACCTTTAACAGACTGGTTGTGGAAACTGGATGGCCAGAAAACAAAAGGATCACATTGTTTCATTGAGGCCTGCGCGGAGAGCTTAAGGACGTTCTAGCTCAGATAGTAAACCCACCCCAGGTCTGCGCAGACTACATTGACTTGGTGGTTCAACTTGATCACAGACTTCAAAATAGAAAAGCAGATCGGTTCAAGTATGAAAACCGAGTACCGATCAAAACCCACGCTAACTCCAAGAGTACCGACGTATCTGAACCTATGCAAATCGGTGGCGTTAAAGGACCATTAACGCAGAAAGAACGAGAGAGAAGGCGGCAAATGCAACTTTGTCTGTATTGCGGGACTTCCGGTCACTTTCTTCGAAATTGTCCAGTTAAACCACTTAAGAAGGTGGTTGGAGCTACTGATAACGAATTATTGACACCTGATTCGGGAAACGACCTAGCCCGACAAGCGTAGGGGTCCGCTTGCCGAGCTTGAAAACTAACTCTTTGACCTCGCATTTTGTCATGCCAATGGTGCTCGTGGACCCAAAACAGCCTCAGCAGTTGCATGCTATAAAAGCATACATCGGCAGTGGAGCTATTGGAAATTACATAGACCGTGAATTGGCTTCCAGGATTAAGCTTCCTTTCCGCCCGAAAGTAACCCAAGATGTCATTACTACAGTAGATGGAACCGAAATAGCCTCAGGGCCAGTAACGCATTCCACTGTTGAAGTGACTCTGGTGGGTCAGGATGGACATCGGGAAGCAATCGTGTTTGATGTGATCAAGGCCCCACAATTTCAAGTAATTCTTGGAATTCCTTGGTTAGAAACACATAATCCCAGAATTGACTGGCGAGCAAAGAAGATAAGTTTTCCTGATTGTGAAACAACTTGTTATCCAAGAAATCCAGCTATGGGTCTAGCCTCAGCAACTTCCACCCCTGTACAGCTACCGTCAGAATACCAAGAATTCCAAGACGTTTTTCAGAAAGAACAGGCTAACACGTTACCTCCCCATCGGTCTTATGATTTCCAAATCGATCTGGTACCCAATGCTCAACTTCCTTGTATTAGGATTTATGCTCTTACGGAACCTGAGAACCTGCATTTGCGTCAGTATTTAGATCAGTACCTAGCCAATGGTTTTATTCGCCCGTCCAAGTCTCCTGTCTCTTCAGCTCTGTTCTTCATGCCGAAAAAAGAAGGCGACCTTAGAACGTGTATAGACTATTGCGCCTTAAATCAAATAACGATTAAGAATCGTTATCCTCTGCCCTTGATCCCTGAGCTTATCGACCAGGTGAAAGACGCTTGTGTGTACACCAAGTTAGATCTCTGAGGAGCTTATCACCTGGTGCGCATAAAAGAAGGCGACGAATGGAAGACTGCATTCCGCACCAAATTTGGGCTCTTCGAGTATCAGGTGATGCCCTTCGGGTTGTGCAATGCACCTGCCGCCTTTCAGTACTTTATGAATGATGTTCTTCGGGAACTTATCGATGTCTGTGTCATTGTTTACATTGACGACATCCTGGTGTACTCTTCTTCAGAATCTGATCACAGAAAACATGTTAGGGCAGTTCTTGAGAAATTGCGCCAGCACAAACTATTTGCAAAACTCGAAAAATGCGTTTTTCACACCACAGAAGTTGAGTTTCTCGGATTCATCCTGACACCTCAAAGAGTCCGAATGGACTCGCGAAAGGTGGACGCCATCCTCAAATGGCCATCTCCTAGCTCGGTGAAGGGAGTTCAGAGCATGCTCGGATTTGCCAATTTCTATCGAAGATTCATCCCGGAATTTTCCCGAACAGTCCAACCCATCACCGCTCTCCTAAAGAAAAACAAACGCTTCGAATGGACTCTTGACGCCGAACAAGCCTTCCAGGACCTGAAAACCAAGTTCACCTCTGCACCTGTACTGAAACACCCGCACCCAGATCTCCCGTACATAGTGGAAACAGATGCATCCAGTTCGGCCATGGGAGCTGTCCTGTCGCAAAGAGACCCAAAAACTAACCAACTACACCCAGTGGCCTTTTGGTCCAGAAAATGTTCTCCTCCTGAAATCAACTACGCAATTACCGATAAAGAGTTACTGGCCATCAAATCTGCTTTCAAGGCTAGGCGTCACTATCTTCTCGGGGCAAGACACACCATTGCCGTAATTACGTACTACAGAAACTTACAGTATTTAAAGACAGCCAAAGCTCAATCTTCACGACAACTCATGTGGGCTCTATTCTTTGCGGAATTTGATTTTGTAATTACCTATCGCCCTGGCTGCAAGAATGGAAAAGCAGACGCCTTATCCCGGATTTGCATGGAAGAACCTAATTCGAGCTTAGAACCTGTGCCCATCATACCTGAGCAAAGAATCTTAGGCTTAACTTCATTGCACACTATTGAGGACATCCAAACGCAAGTAAAACAACTTCTAGACTCTTCAGCCTTACTGGAATGGAGTCAGAAGGGTCCTCATTACACCGTTAAGGATGACTTACCCTACTTCCAGGAGCGGTTGTTTCTGCCAAGTAAAGAATTGCAAGAACTTGTTATTGCCCATCATCATGAATCTTTAATGGAAGGACATCCTGGTATCGCTAAAACGGAGGAAAAAATCAAATGTCACTTCTGGTGGCCTTCTTGGAGAAAAGACATAAAGTCTTTTGTTCTGTCTTGCGGAATTTGCGCCCAAAACAAGGCTCAAAAGAAAAGGCCAGCCGGCCTACTTCAACCCTTGGATATTCCACCGGCACCATGGCACACCCTGTCAATGGACTTTATAACCGACCTGCCTCCTTGTGCTGGTTACAACACAATCCTTGTAATTGTGGACCTATTCACCAAGATGGCCCACTTTATCCCTTTAAAGGGTTTGCCTTCTGCTTCCACCTTGGCCAAGGAATTCCTGGAGAATGTAGTTCGCATACATGGTTTCCCTTCCATATTAGTCTCGGATCGTGGAAGTCAATTTATCTCCCATTTTTGGAAGAAGTGTTGCCAACTAGCACAAATAGATGTGCGGTTATCCACCAGCCACCACCCCCAGACCGAGGGACAAACCGAGAGAACCAATCAGACTCTCGAGCAATATCTTCGGTGCATGTTACACCAATCCAAGTTAAATTGGAAAGACATCCTTTGGATCGCAGAATATGCATACAACAATTCAGTGCATTCGGGAACCGGACAAACCCCCTTTTATACTTTGTATGGTCACCATCCTCGGACCTCTGACCTAGATCCACCTCTGACCCTGGAAATGCCTGCAGTAAATCATCTGCATTCCACAATAACCCGAGCCTTCAAAGAAGCTGCAACTCATTTACAGCAAGCCAAGAAAAAGTATAAAGAAAACGCAGATTTGCACCGAAGTAAAACTCCTCCTTACCAAGTAGGAGACCGGGTATGGCTAGCAACTAAACACTTATCCCTCAAGGGCCCGCGAACCTTCAATCCCAGATTCATAGGACCTTATCCCATCAAGGCTATAATCAACCCAGTGGCCTTTAAACTGGATCTACCGTCCAACATGCGTATACATCCAGTTTTTCATGCATCACTTTTGAAGCCCGTACAACCAGGAACTCGATTGTCCAAGCCTCCCCTCCAGAGCCAGTTCAAATTGAAGGGGAATTAGAATTCGAAATTAAAGACATTTTAGACTCCAAGGTGGTAAAGTCGAAACTCTTCTATCTTGTTGAATGGAAGGGATATGGACCTCAGGAGAGATCATGGGAGCCTAATAATCATGACCACGCACCTCGATTAGTATGAAGGTTTCACCGGAGATGTCTGAACAAGCCAAAACCCCCGGAGGGAAGAACCTTGGGAGGGGCCTTAAGGGGGGGTACTGTCATGATGCCTACCTCCAAGGAGCCAGGTCCGACCCAGCAACCCCAGAGGCAGGCATCATTTCCCCCAGAGGAGTGCCAGCGGGCCCAAGCTGGGGCCCTTTGGACGCAGTCCTGGCGCCTTAGGCGCCAGGCTCATGTTGGACCCCTGTCCTGGCGCCTTAGGCGCCAGGCTCATAAAGCTAGACATGTGTTCAAGTGTTTTAATGTGCACTTACCTGATGCAGACCATGCTGCCACATCCAGGCCCTCTTGAGGCCTGAATGGAACTACTTTACCTGTGGGATTACTTTCCACCCGGGTGTGGTCGGGGAAGGATACATACCTGATCGGAGGAAGGATACACACTTGGATCTTCTTCCAAAGCTATTTAAACCACACCCGATCAGCAACTCACGCTTCGCATTGTTCTGCTCCTCGCAGCTGGACGCTCAGCGTGTCAGCTCCTGAATCTGGACCTCAGCCACGCCTGTCAGAATCCTGGGTCACCTGCAAAGGGAGACAAAAGACCTTACCTGCTAAATCAGCACCACAGAGACATCACACCGACGATCCTGAAAAGGAAGACAACATTTTAAAAGCATTTCGCTACGATCGCTGCAGCGCTGCATTTCACTCACCTTTCCTGGACGCCACCATCTTCAGCAGCGATCATCCGGATCCACAGCCACTTCCCAGAACCTAGAGAGAAAGACAAGAACAAGGTGAGAGAAGGAAGGGAATAGGAAAACCTCAGTTTCCTTCTCAGTCTTACCTGTTGGGTCATTCCCATTTCATTTCGGGTCTTGCCGCTTCCAGGCATCCGGACCCCGGCCCCTATGGGGAAAAAAGACAAAGACATTGAATGAGCGAATGCAAGACATTACCCGAGCGCTTATCCAGAACTTACCTGTCATTTACTGGAACTGCACGTTTCACTTCGGGTCGGCGCCATATCTCCGGCATTCCGAACCCCGGCCCCTAAGGGGAAAAAGACAATGAACATTATTATTAAGCTTGGACTTTTGGACTTGCAACAGAACTTTTACAGAGCCTTACCTGAATAGTCAAGCTTACCTGAACTCCCATCAATCCTCAATCCAGTGAAGTAACTGGGTTTCAACGCGCCCCTGCATCAGAAGCAGGATGGAGAGCTCATCTTTCCTGACCCTAAGGTGAGACTTCACGGGGAATCGTGGAGGGTTGGAAGAGAGTGGGAGGCTTGAGCATAACTCAGTCAGTAGATAATACTCCCTTTTCACGCACAGGGGAATATTCCTGCGAGCCGGAGAAGCCAGAGTAGAGGGGCCCTTCCTGTCCATCATCAGAGTCCTGCGCTTCACCATTGAAGAAGCATCAGCACTCGAAGCCAGACCTGCGCCTCCGTGGGAATCAGGTGAGCGCTACAATCACTACTTTAGTGCTATGTCTCAATTAGTTGGCTGTGGTCGGCCTCAAAACTGTAGCTTCTTGTCAGGAAAAGTTATGGTATCTTCTGTTTGGGAGACAGCCAGGCGTAGGTGCCTCTTCTCGCTTGGCTGGTGATGTGCTAGCACACCGGGAATCTGCTTAGTTTTCCTTCTATTTGTGCATTTAAATTTTATTTGCCTTGCCACTGCCTGGGCCTCCTTATCTTGACCTTCATAGGGCAGGCTGCTCTCTTCTTACGTTTCGATTCTCCGGAGCTACCGTCCGCCTCCCTCTCTTGGTTTGACCTCGATTTCCCAGGCATGTGCTGCTTCTTGCTGAGTTTCGATTCCGCCGTCTTTTCTTGTTTTAGCTGAGATACGAATCCTGTCATGTTTGACCCTTAGTAACCTGGCTTAATTCTGCTTTTGTATAAAGTGGACTTGCCCTTATATAGTGTGCTTTGTTGAGGTAGATATATAGGTGGCGCTTGCTGCTCTATTCTTCTACTAAGCTAGCAAGCCATGCTGTTTTCTTAGCTTCTTGTGGTTACAAGCATATTACAGGCGTTAGCTGGTTCAATAGCTTCATCCTGCTTTACTGTTTAAGTTTTTTTATATTTCAACATCGTCTTTACTTCTAAATTCATGATATCCTTATTCATCACGTTTCGTCTCTGTGTGTCATTTTTTGATTGTCGTTTCTTTCATCTGTGGGTCTGTCTGGGCCCTCGTGACATCACCATTTGTCTTCAATTAAGGCCTGTTGAGTTTCTTCTGGGACAGTGTTTAAGCAATCTTCATTTTGTGTTATTTGCTGGTAGGGTTTTCTGAATGGATACCTTACTGCCCATGGTTGTCTGGTTATTGGCACTTCAATAGGTATTGCTCTTCTGATGGGCACTGGGCAGAGCCCTAATACGGCTCTCTGCTGGTTTATTTGATCATCAAAAGTCACATATCTCGGTGTGAACGTTCCTGGTACTTCAAAATGGGTGGCTGGAGTGCAGGCTATAATTGGGACCTCCTCTACACCAGTATAAGATATGTGCACATCCCCAGCACAATGCCCATTTAACATGCTTAGTTATGCGTATATAACATCTCTGCACAAGCTTTGCCCTGTGTGTTGCAGGTAGCTAAGTCATATGTGGCAGATTCACATAAAAATGGGACGCCCTCCACCTCTACCCCAATCTTAGCATTGAAATCACCCACCGCCCAGGGTGGTATACATTGGTAAGGTTTTTCTAATGTGTCTCTAACCAGATCTATGTTATTCTTAGTTTCCACTGCATTGGGAGGGTCATATATATTTATAATGACCATCTCGCTGTGTCTAGACAGATCACACCCAACCATGACCAATTGAACCATGGAGGAGAGCCACTAGACTCAACAATCGTCCAGGGATGTCAGACAGAAACCAATAGACCGCCCTTTTGTCTTCCAATAAGGCTCCTCTGTGCCAGAACTTGTGAATTCATTCTGCCATCAATCTCAGATGGTTCCATCATCCACATTTCTTGCAGAGCAACTAGGCAATATACATTCATATTTGCCAACAAACCATCTTTAGAGAACACATATATACAAAACCCCTAATATTCCAAGAACACATCAAATTATTGTCATCGAGATATAGTCGAAAAATGGGCCTTAAAGATATTTGGTAGCCATCGCCAATACCCCTCATTATTACCATTGACCTTGCTGTTTCTCATATTTTCAGATGGTTCTTTATTGCCAATGGTAGGTACATTTCTTGTAGCTATACCATTACTCTCTTTCATCTTACACCACGTGTTATGTTCATATCGCATCCTTTCTTTAGATGTGAGATCTAGATGTACAGAACTATTCTTCAGAGTTGTCATATTTACGATCTCACACCGATATCCATATTTAAACAGATCATCTTCATATTTTATGATATAATCCAATATAGCTTCAGACTTGAACCAGATGTTGAAAATTGTCTTTTTTTATTGTCTACCAGATCCACCATATGTATGTTCCTCTGTTGTTACAACTCGTAGAGGTACAACACTATGCAATATCTTCAATACAGCTTTACGATTTAGGGGAGGATACCACTCATGGTCAGCAATGGATCTTAGCTGTAATGCTTTTATCACTTCTGCTTTATCACCCAGATCGTCATTTGGTGTTCTGACATTATGTTTGGGTCCCCAGGGTTCACATTCCCAATGCTCTAAACTAACTTGCTGAAAGGTACCAGTACTCAGATCTATTTTTTGCAATGTTGTGACTGATTCACCTTTTGCATTGTTGTGACTGCTTCACCTTTGTCGTTTACAATCATTGAATATTTTTCCTTGCCCCCCAGTACCGCTCTATGTTCTACGGGTCCATGATATTGAGCTTGCTCGTTTTCTTCAAAATTTTCTTGGAAGACTTCATGCAAACACATTCGATCTGATAATGTGTCACCATCAATCGCCCCAATAGCCCTGGGAATGAAGACTCTCTCAATGAGCTTGGTTCCCACACAATGCACTGACTCATTAAATGCCGACACAATCTGTTGTACTGCTGCTTCCTCATCAATTATATTTAGCTCATCTCGTTTTGGCTAATAATTGGGGATCGGTTGTTGGTGATTAATAATTTTGTTCACCTTCTCCACACATCCGGGAGAGCTCATTGTTTTAGGAACCCGAGTTCTATGATGCCAAAGAGGGTAGGCACACATAGGAGCACTGCCTAGATAATATTTTGAGGTGGCTACCAAAGCATCACTCGCTCCCACCTTTAGCAGCTCCATAATTGTATCCATTGGCTTTGTCATTATTCATATTCATGGGTTGTACTGTCACGACCTCTGTCATCATTTCAAACAATATTTAGTCTTGCGCATTGACTATTTGCCCAACCTGGGTGTGTTCTAACTTAATTAATAGGGACAACTCAGACACCACGAGGACCGCAAACAGGCAAGGTTAATATAACACAGTGCAGAACCTCACTGCTCTGTTCACAAATGTCACACATGTCCTGTTTTCAGCTACAGCACAATTCAGCAAGATGTCTAGCAGAATGTCTATCAATGTTCTAACAATAGATTCACTTTGTCTCACAATTATATAGTCATGCCACAATAAGCTTACCACAATGTCAACATGGTTTAATGTAGTGTACAGTAATGAAATGCTAAACTCCTCACGCCTCACCCAGCAAATAGCGAACTGCACTTGCCAGTGCACTTTCTGAGGTGCGCGCATGATGCGCACAACCAGGAGAAAATATAGTCGACTTCTGGGAGGGGAGGAGCCACCTGTCCAGTAGCTGAAAAGGAAGGTCTAAATGTGAGATATAGAATATGTATATGTCCAATGTTCAGATACTGAGTCTAGTATAAGCCCCTGCAGGCCAGCATAAGATATAAAGTCACCCTGTGTAGTTTATTTCACGATCATGATCAGCTGTCCAGCAAATAGAGCATATCCAGCGAGTTCAGCGAACAGCACTTGCCAGTGCACTTTTGCATGAGCGCGTGTGAAGTGCGCGACCAGGAGAAAATAGAGTCCACTTCTGGGAAGTGGAGGAGCCACATGTGCAGTAGCCTTTGTAGTTTCTTTCACGATCATGATCAGCTGTCCAGCAAGTAGAGCGTATTCAGCGAACAATACTTGCCAGTGCACTTCAGGATGCGCATGCACGATGCGCGTTACCAGGAGAAAATATAGTCAATTTCATGGAGGGGAGGAGCCACCTGTCCAGTAGCTGAAAAGGAAGGTCTAAATGTGCGATATAGAATATGTATATGTGCAATGTCCAGATACTGAGTCTAATATAAACCCCTGCGGGCCGGCATAAAATATAAAGTCACCCTTTGTAGTTTCTTTCATGATCATGATCAGCTGTTCAGCGAGTAGAGCGTATCCAGCTGAACAGGACTTGCCTGTGCACTTCCCGATGTGCGCGACTAGGAGAAAATATAGACCACTCCAGGAGGGAGAGGAGCCACCTTTCCAGTAGCCTTTGTAGTTTCTTTCATGATCTTGATAAGCTGTCCAGCAAGTAGAGCGTATCCAGCGAGTTCAGCAAACAGCACTTGTCAGTGCACTTCCGGATGAACACGCACGATGCGCGCGACCAGGAGAAAATATAGTCCACTTCTGGAAGGAGGAGTAGCCACCTGTCCAGTAGCCTTTGTAGTTTCTTTCACAATCACGATCAGCTGTCCAGCTAGTAGAGCAAATCCAGCGAGTTCAGCGAACAGCACTTGCCAGTGCACTGTCGGATGCCTATGGAGAATCTCTGAGTCAATGGTGTCTCAAGTGTATTGAAATCTTTACAAAAAGCATGGAAGGTCCCATTCACAATTCATCCCTTTAGGAACAAGAGACTCCAATCTTTCAATCCATGTTATTTCTTTTTGCAGAATCAACCTCTGCATGTTGCCTCCTCTCCTGGGGACCATCACCCTTTCCAAAATCACACATTTTAATTGTGCAATGTTGTGTTTAGCATCTATAAAGTAAGTTGCCACTGGTGACTTCTGACTCTGTAATCTGATATTTGACTTGTGCTCTGTCCAACAGGTCCTGGCTTTACGTGTTGTGATCCCAACATAATAGAAGCCATATACTACACACACTTACAAACGTGTCAGTCTTTTGTATTTATTCTGTTCTGTCTGTTTAAGAAATATTCACTTGCTCATTCTTTCTCATCTACTTAATTCACTGTTATTTGCTTTCGCCAGGGTTGCCGATACACCCTGGTGTCCCCGCTTCCCTCAGGTGGACCCACTGACTCTTGGTGGCATGTGTAGGTTATTCTGCAGCAATCCTGTGGCAGATCTTCAGCATTCTGCTCTCTCTCACTGCCTCTGCTTTGCAGCTTCTTTGCCTCTTGCAGCTGCCGCTCGTCTGTTCGTCATCTCTTCGGGCTTCAGCGGTGTGGATTCTGCCTTCTGGTGCTTGCGAAGGGTCGGAAGCCTTTCTTTTGTTTCTGGCGTACTCGCAGCATGCCCTCCTCTGTAGTCAGCTCTCCTCTGACTCTTCGGTAAGCCAGTTGGCTCCACGGACCTACCACCCGTCCTGCAGCCCCTCAGTCGACACTGAGAGGACTAGAGATCTTCAACCAGCATCTCCTTGTCAGCTGGTCTGCTAGTTTAGATCTCCCGGCATCAGCCCTTTTCCTACAACAACTAGAGTGCAGCCTCCATTGATCTTCATTACGCGGCTCATCTTCTTTGTTGAAGTATTTTCGTGTTTAAGGAAAGGGAAGTCCCTTTTTGATGACTTGTATGAAAAGTCTGGGAAAGTGTTCTCAGTAGTCTTGCAAGGCAAGTCAGGTTTTGATGACTTGTATGCAGAGTTAGGGAAAGGGGTTTCAGTAACCTTCCTAGGTGAGCGAGGGGAGGGGTGACAATATGCCATCAAGGCATGGCGAATGGAGGGGTTATCCTTAAAAGGAAAAGGGGGATACCATGTCTTGTTCGATGATGTCATGTCAGTCCCCAAAGGGTCGCCTCCCCCCATGTGATCTCTCCTATAACCGCCCCCAGGGCCAGGTAGCAGCTGCTGTCCCCTGGCTCCATGGGGAGAAGTCATCGCCGGGAAAGGAGTGATGACACCATTGGATTCATCACAACTGGCACATATTGTGGTGAAAGGCCTCAAGAAAATGCGTTGGAAAATGCTCCTGTGCACCGTTGGATTTTTGGTATGGGTTACCCTACGAAACCGATTCCAAACTCTCTTTTCTTTTTACCCTATTCTCCACATAAAGTGTGCTGTATAATGAACCATTTTAATGCATTATTCAAAAAATATTCTAGGGTGGCATAGCCCCGAACCACCCTTGGTTTGCTACGCTCGCTCCCTCACACATATTTGAAACTAATATGTATGCCCCTCCAATATAAAAATGCAGCCGCCGCCCCTGCTTTTATGACTGTCATATGTATTCAGTGTTTCAATTCAGCTTCTAAGAATCATCTAGTGGCCTCTTACTGCTGCGCGTATTCACGAACAGCCCGGGTCCTGTACGAGCTAATTTTATATTAATTGTGTTCAATGTTCTGTTGTAAAATGTCTTCAAATACACTAAATAATTGTCCATTTCTAGATTGTATCCTTAATGTACTAGTGGTTGTAACTTTGCTTTTGCCCTAGTAATGCAGCAAAGCGCATGACCTTACCCTGCAATCGGCCACATTGCAGACGCTTGTCTGCCTTGCTGCCTGCATGACTTCTCGTGTACTCTCATGTGCAATACTGGCCGTTTGATTGGGACCTACCAAAAATTGTGTGTCTCTGCTTCCACGGTTCGTGCTCTTTCTCACAATTCGGAATCCTTCTTGTCATGGCTGTTTGCTTTCTCGGGCAGTGTTTACTCGGCGTGCAGGAAGGGCAGGGCGCGTTTTACAGAACACCGTGTCTTCTTTCCTTGTCCTGCTAGACGCCTCGGATGAAAATGCCACTCCTGCTTTTTCCGAAACAGGACACCTGGGGTTCTGGAAGGATTGTCGCCCGCAGCAGTTCCCACCTACCTACCTCCCTCTGCCTTCCATACCGACCTTCCTCCACCACAGCAACCGGGCACATGTCCAGTAGGTGGGCACTGCTGCGTACCAGCGCATCCCGTTCACGTCACGAGTTACAGACCCCAGCAACAGCGGGGATTGGTATTAACTTCCTCTCAGAAGGTGAGGACTGCGGAGAATTAACCGATTACTTGTTTATTCATGCAAGCTAATATTCACAATTCTACACAGAATTGTGAATATTAGCCATTGTCACATCCAAACAGAACTGTGAATATTAGCTTGCGTCACGTTCAGACAGAACTGTGAAGATTAGCTTGCGTCACGTTCAGACAGAATTGTGTATATTAGCTTGCATCACATTCAGACAGAATTATGAAGATTAACCTGCATCGCATCTAGATGGATTTGTGGATATCAGCATGCGCCCCATCTAGATAGTGATGCCACTATCCAACCCTACTAATAAAAAAGAAACTCACTCCTCTGCGTACACCTCTCAAACTCTGAACTAAACACAACCTTCGCTCTAAAGCACAACAAACTGCAGGCACTACACTACACCGCAACAAAACAAACCACACATAGCCTTGCACAACAGCACATGGCGGCTACCAACCGAAAACACACCTAAGCTCAGTGAACGGTGTAAACTCAACTGAAGCTGCCAACAGCGCATCGCATCTCTCTTGCTCTTTTCTCCCGCTCAGTCCTACTAACTTACCCTACCCTCTTGCTTTTCAGATCCGTCAGAGCACCAGGGGACCACTCTCGTGGTGAGCGTGCACAGTATAAATATCCTTTAACATAACATAACATTTGGTAAGCATGGATTCAAAGACTTTCACGACACCGTTCGGCCGCCCATGGCCGCTTTGGGGAAAGGGTCACGTCGGACTGGGGCATAAAATTGTCTCTGGCACCAATGAAAAAGTGTCCTACAGTTGCAAAAGGCAATTCATTCCTTTTGTGACAGACTGTTTGACTAGTACCCAAGGGGGATTTTTTCATTAACTGTGATGCAAAGCTTTATTATTAGTACCCCCTCTCCCTGCGCCTTGAACAGGCTCCTTTCAAATTCCGGAAGCTCCTAAAGCTTCTCCTCTTTTCTTCCTCCTTCCCTCCTCTGCTAATCTCACAGGTGCTGTATTGCTGTCCTTGGCTCTTATGCATCTTTGGGGCCTTGACCTCCCACACCAATGCTCCCCAGCTCCGGTCCATCCACAGCACTTTGCATCTGCACACCCTCCGTCCTGGTGACTTGCACTTACACCTCCCGCGGCCCAGGCAGTGTAGCACTCGACATTACCAGCACTTTATCCATGGCTCACCCTCAAGCTCGGACTCCCCAGCACTTACTCCCTCTTCCTTCTTCCTTCTGCACTTGCATGTTCTAAATACTCACAAGGCATAGTAGGTTCGTCCCTCCCCCTTTTTTCCCCCTCTGCTCTTAATATTGTGTTGTAATTGTATTCCCCTCCCTCCTGCCCTGTGGGGGCTTTGAAACAGTATATTCTTATTGTATAAGCGCCTAACAAGCAAACATTAAAAAAATGAATACTAAAATAATAATTTACTTCCTGAAGAATATTTACTCAGCAACAATGTTCAAAACTACGAGCTGCATAGTGAAGTAACTCATCAAATTGGCCTACATTGGCCAACAAAGTGACCACTTTTCCCAAAAAAACGGGTCGACACTAGCATTTTGGGTGTTTGGTTCGGGCATTGCCCTATAGGCCAGTCCAAGCCTGGAAAGGGTACACAAGTAAGGCCAAGTGGAAGAGAGGAGAGGCAGAGGTATTCTACGATGGGCCATGGCGTTTTGATTGGGCAGCTTGTCTTGGCGTGGACCGGTATTGGGCGGGGGTCGCTTTCTTAAGGCCAACAGTGACTGAAACCTGCACCTGTCAATACAGGAAAGTCACACATCCATCCTTGTGGTCTGTGCAGTATACCAAATGCAGGGTTAGTATTGGGAAACTGTAAAACAAATAGGTGTCAAAAGAAACAAGCATAAGCAATGCCAACAGTTTGGGCATTTGCATAGGCATGGGAAAGGCACTTGTCAGGCACAGCCATAGTGGTATTAATTGGACATTAATGGTAGCAGGTGCAAAATGGTGGGAGTTCCTGGGCATCTAATAGCAGTACTTTGCAAATGCCTCATACTTTTACACAAGTCAAAACTGTTGGCTTTGCCAAGGCTTGTTTTTAACAAGACTTCAGTGAAGAACACAGACTGCTTATGAATGGAGTTGCTGAAGGCAGGCCTGGTACGTCATTTTTATTACACCAGTAGCCTTTTACAACTCCAATTAAGTCATTAACTCTCAGAAAACTGCTTTGAAAAAACACTGGCAGACACTTTGAGTGCAAAGTTTGATGGTAAGGCTTGATTAAAGTGAGCTTAACGAGTTCCCATGAGGATTTATTTTAGGCGGGGAGGGGTAAGAACAGAGTGGGAATGGCCATAGGGATTAGCATGAACCTCCCTTTCTGTACTCTAATGCAATCGTTTTGGCTTATATGTGTCGAAAGGGACACCTAATAGCCCAAAATAAAAAAAAACAAGAGGGGCTCCTCTTGTAAACTGATGATATTCTAATTTGCTGAGAAACTGACTGGGACTAGGAGGTCCATTTTTCGAACATTTGAGGTCAATTGGGCATTCTAAAGCACGCTAGCAAGGTTGTAATAATGACACACTGTGCAGTGCACTAACTCATCAAACTGGTCCGAGACCGAACCCATGCCTCTTGTAAAGCCGGTAGAGAAACTGTGCGTGGCAGGTAGCCAGATGATGATCGGTAATGCTCTTATTGGCTGTGTTCTTTTTCAACCTGCATTTTCGCACAACAGTGACATAAAAGGGTTCCTGCAAATGGGAGAAAACGTGTTGCTTGGTTCTGCTGGTTTTCCTCCCTGTTTTCCCAGTGACTGTCCTCCTTTTGTGCACCCTGCTCTTTTGTGGCGGCTTGGTTAATTGGGTAACCTGAGAGGCTGCGTGTACAGTAAGAGCAGTGGGTGTGTCGCTTGGAGGTGCCAGGTGAGTGGCGCTGGGGGAAGCCCCCTGCTGACCTCGCCCCCTGGCTGGGGGAGGGGTCATGTGACCCGGCCAGGTTTTCTCTCTCTCTCTCCCCAGGTGAGGCCCAGCCGGAGCCGGGGTCTTTCTTCTTTGTTTCCGGGCGCGCTCACGCCTTTTGGATGCGCGGTAGTCAGGCGCTTAGGGAGCAGCAGAAAGTTGCCGAACTAGTCGGGCGAGGGAGTGACACGGCGGCCGAGGGGAGGGACCCGTCTGCAGGTGTGTTCCGGGACTTGCCCAAGCTGTTTTGGGTGATGAGAAGGAGCCCGAGCAGCTGAAGGCGGAGGGCTGGATTGGGGCAGAGGCTGCCCCCACCAACCGCGTGAGAGGTAAGGGTCCAAGAACCATGGCACGTTAGGGGCACAGCGGCTGGCATCCTCTCTGCCTTAAGTCATACGACTCGGTTTCAGCTTACATAATAGCGAATACATAACATCCAAAAGTTCGAACTTTCTGTCGTTATAGTTCTCCTACTCCAGGTACAGCTATTCTTGATCGCTTCAGAAAATCTTTGATTGATAATTGGTTCAGAAGGTCGTAGCAGTGTTTAATGATCTGCACGTTGTGTCTACTGGATCCCATTGATGGCAGAAAGTTTTGGGGCATCTTCCCAGCCACCGTTAAGAAAAATCCACGTTCATTTTATAGGGTATAATTATACTTGTTTCTTAATCAGAATATCCCCGTTTTCACCCACCCCGTCTGCCCCCCAGAGCATCTATATAGTCGAATGTCCAAAATTGCCAAGTACCACAGCTGGATCCAGTAGA
Organism: Ambystoma mexicanum; assembly: GCF_040938575.1. Lineage (NCBI taxonomy): Eukaryota > Metazoa > Chordata > Amphibia > Caudata > Ambystomatidae > Ambystoma > Ambystoma mexicanum. Next base: position 301,013,626 of record NC_090935.1, on the reverse strand, counting down.
AAGCATTTGTAGTTTGCTTCCTAGCGCTCAGAACTGTCCACCCCAGGGTAATTACCACTAAAAAGGGCGAGGTGTGGCGCAGCCACTCGTTTCTGACGTGTGTATATCCACCCACAAGTTGAGCAATTGCCACTGGGGGTGGCAAAGCTGGCCGAACGGGATGCGCCGAGAAGTGTTGCCGGCCCTGTTGGGCAACGCGGTGCTTGTTGTGCTTTAGTCACCCGTGTTTCTAATGCGCGAAACTAACACACGAGCTCTATGCAATGCTTCAACTAACCCGAGGAGTGTGTCCAGTTCCGACTCGCGCTGTATCCATTTGTGTGTAGAGGATTTAGGCAACTTGTACGTTTTTAACACAACTGTTACTGTGGTTTTTTTTTTTTTTTAAAAAAAAACGACTTTTCCATCTTGTCTACAGGGTCGAAACGGGAATGAGCACTTTTTTATTTTTAAAACCGATATATGAACCATGACTCCCCTGATATATGATATATGAAATCGAGGAGTTCGCGGGTCAAACAAGGTCTTTTTTATTTCTTTTAAATCTGTTTGCACGTGAACCTTTCTACATAATTACCAAGTGGCACCTTTTGCTCCCGGAAATAACCTATCCTAGTTCCTGGTTAGCCCGCATATATTAATCCGTCGCGTTTACTGTGATAACTCCGAATGTATACTATATTGGCGCTCTATCGTGACGCATACATGATGGGATCACACTTGTTTTGGTTAAACGCCATCTCCAGCACCTCGGTGGCCCAGTATGGAATTGTGTAGCATTCTATGGTTTTGTAACATAATGACATCTTTACAGATGCACAGTCCCGAGCTCTTTTTGTAACACAAAATAACGCTGGAAATTCGGTCTGAAAAGGTAAACTCTGCCACTTGGAATCACTTTAACGCTCCTCCATGCTGAAAGAATTAGTGTAAATATTATCTCTTCTGGGACTGTCTGACACATTTTGCAACTGCTTTGTAGTTTGCAAACATGGTATAATAAAATGCATGCCTGGAAATAGCCTTTGTTGGCACCCAAAGCTCCTACAGCCAGGGGCTGCCTTTTAAACTTGGGCAAATGTATATATCGTTTTGCCACGAGGCCTGCCAGCAGATTGATTGATTTAATTAATCTGTGCCCTATCTAGTTGGATATACTGTGTACAGGAGGGAGGAGCGACCTCTGACGGGCCCATGGGATCAGAACTCGCCCTTGAGTACTGAAAGACGAGATAACTGCACCATGAGGTGGATGGGTGCGGGATTCTCTTACTCCAACACGAATTAACAAGGACAACTCAATTGTTTGGCAAAGGGAAGTCCGTTTAATGACAAGTACAATAGGAAATCATCAGTGATATGATCGCCCGTCTTGCTTCAACTTCTTCATTAAGTCAGCAATAGTTATAGCACATTCTCGTCATCATTGACGTGTAACACTCAAAAGATTGTCATGCAATTCTATTGGTTAAAGAGAAAACTTTGGTACTACATCTGTACATGGTAACAGAGTGTGAGGATTGGATAGCTCTTATTGGGTGGGCGTCTACGCCCATCCCTCTACATCATTCGTGCAGACGTCACTAAAAGTACGATGTCTCATTGGTTCTACTAGCTATAGGACCCTTGATAATTTGGTCCATTGTGATTGGGTGGGTTACACCCCTAGGCATAAATCTCCACTTTAATTAGCAGTGTGCAGAATGATCGCCCAGGTGCGGTATAACCCAAGAATCACCCTGCCTCCCCTCCATCAATCAGTACTTTAAGGCTATGTGTAAATTAGTTGGCAGAGGCTGACCTCGAAACTGTAGCTTCTTATCAGGAGAAGTTATGGCATCCTCTGGGTTTGGATGACATCAGATGTGGGTGCCTCTTCGCGCTTGGCTGGTCACTTGTCAGTACACCGTGAATCTGCTTCATTTTCCATCTTTTTGCGTATTTGATTCTTCCTTTAGCCTTGCCACCTGCCTGGGCCTCTTTATCTCAACCTTCGCTGGCTGGCTGCTATGCTCGTAAATTTAGTTTCTTCGAAGTTGCCGCATGAGCTGCTTCTTGCTAAGTTTCGATTCTGCTCTTTCGTCTGGCTTGTGCTGTTATATGAATCCTGGCTTGTTGACTCCTACCATTCTGGGCTTAATACTGCTTTTGTAAAACGGAGTCGCACTTGTATAATGTGCTTTTTTGAGGTAGATGTATATTGGTGGCGCTTGCCGCTCTATTCTTCTACTAAGCATAGCAAGCAGTACCGTTTCCTTAGCTTCTTGCGTTCAAAGCTTATTTACAGGCGTTTAGTCAGTTGCATATTTTGCCTCCTGCTTTACGGTTATATTTCCTTAAAGTTCACCATTGTTTATCCTTTTAAGTCCTTTACCTCTTTATTCATATCATTTCATCATGGTTTGTCATCCTTTGGTTATTTCGTTCATCTTTAGATCTGTCCTGGCCTTTGTGTTGTCAACATTCGCCTTCGATTAAGGCCCTTTGGGTCTCTTCGGGGACAGTTTGTAAGAAGTCTTCATTTCGTGTCAACTGTTGGTACGGTTGTCTCAATGGGTACCATGCTGCCCTTGGTTGTCTGGTTATTGGCACTTCAACAGGTATTGCTATTGTGATGGGCATTGGGCAGAGCCCCAGTGTTGCTCTCTGTTGGTTTAATTGCTCCTCATAGGTCACATATCTTGGCGAGTATGTTCTTGGCATTTCAAAATGGGTGGTTCTGGGACTTCCTGTACAACTGACCCACGGGAATAGACTGTTAGACTTGCCAAATCCTTTTGATCCTGTTTGTCAGCCTGCCTTATAGAGACTCATTCCACTATCAGGATTTTGTCAGGGGCCGAGTTTTACCCAAAAGAAACCCCATCTGTGTTCATCCCTAAAAGCCACCTTATTCTTTCTGGTAAGAATGTATGGGGAGGAGCACTGCTTCCAAGAAAAGCCCAGACAGGAAATTGGGTCACGCAAGGATCATAAGCACTGGAATGTCTTTGAGGTAAGGCAGATGGGGGTCGAGTTGGACTAGCCTTGTTGGGAAGCAAGTCAAGAGAAGGTTTCCACCCTCTTGGCATCTCTCAAGCCACTTACACTTCACATGCATCACTTCTGGGACTGACCAATGGAAAAATCTCTGGTAACAGAAGTTAAATGACCACTTTTTGCAGAAGGCTTGAGAGGGAGTAATCCACCATGGCAAAAAAAAGTATAAAAGGGTTGGATCACCCTCTTGAATTGGGTTGGACACCAGGGCGTCAGTCTGCCTTAAGTGTTTTGCGTTGGTTGCAAGTTACGGTTTAGGAATTATTAGGGCTCCCTGCCAGTCCTTTTTTGGGGCTCTATTTTGACGATGACAGAGAGGTCCTGGGACTTGGCTACACATCAAGAATGCAGACTACGATTGTGGATATTGTTGAGTTGGGTACTGTATTATATGAAGGTGATGCTTCTGGAGGAATTGCTGCTCTCTGCCTACATACCATTGGTTAAACAAGCTCAAAAAGTCTGAGCCGGCCCTGAATACCCTAGGACTGATCCAGGAAAGTCATTAGTAGTTGTTCTGGGCTCTCCACGTTTTTAGTGAGATCCACCCTTTCATTACACAGCGCTTTTCAAAGAAACTAAGCCTTATTCTCTAGTTCGTGGGAAGGTTCTATGGTGTTTTGCCAGCAGGAGTTTTTTTTTAATGGAATTTTTACCAAAACAATTTAATTGAAAAAACGAATTGAAGTGAAAAATAATTGTTTTTCCATTAAAATTGGCTGTTAAACATCGATTCTTACTTGTCTTGACTCAACAATCGGAGGTAAAGTAAGCGTCTGTGCTTTTTATGGTGAGCGGGGACTCTTTGGCAGTAGTAATAACTTTACATAGATTGTGTAAAGGGACTGTTTTACACTATACCTGTGTCTACAATACTCTTAAATTAGGATTGAAAGGAGTTGGGCCTATTTTATATTAACAAAAAAAAAAAATACCAGGTTTTGAAGGCCTATTTGTGTGGCTTGGGGCATTGCACAAGTCAAGATTGCCCTTATTGCCATGTTTTCATGTAATGTTGGTTATTGTCAAAAGCGGCTTCATAATGTGTGTTTTTCGTGTACTTTTGTGAAGAAAACTAGTGAAAAGTATCCATACTCTGCACATGTTATGTAGACGGCCATGATGACACTTATCAATTGTTGAAAATAAATGATCCTGTAGGTCGCTTATTGCTTGGTGGGCTTTGCACTCTGAAGTAAACTATACTGTGGGAATGGGTGCGTGTGGCTGGCTGCCCTTCCCCAGAGCAGACATGGAGGGGAGCCGAGAGTTGGCATGCTGCAGCTTACTGGGACATTCTATGCGCTCTCTCCACCTGTCGCCTTGCCATGGCGCGGGGTAGTGGGTTGCAGTGAAAATATTTCAAACGGTCTGTCGTAGAGCCTTGAAAAATGGTTTTCAAGGTCTCAACCTTTTTTGAGTTTTGTTCCTCACGTTGAGACGCTTAAAAGGTGCTTTGTCCGGTCCTTCCACGACTACATTGACATTCTGTCAATTTCGGGCAACCGTTTTATGTAAAGGGGCGAGGTGTGCAAATATCATGTAGCCAGAAATGTCCAGAGGGTTCTACCGGGGAACTATAAAAAATGTGCTGCTGATTGGTGGAACAGTGTGGAATTGTATAAGGAACAAACTAACAGATTTTCTGCTTTTTTAAATATTCATTTTAGTATTTATAGCGGCACGTCCAACCCTCGGGCATCAGAGCAATCTGAGCACTAGTTACAGTAATAGAGAAGTGTGTGTCCACTCATATATTACATTGTACAAGTGGTACTTGAAAAGTACAAAGTTAAGATAAATGCAGAGACCAGCACAGCCACGCATCATGGTGGGGGCGTGGGGGGCTACTACATAGGGCAACAAAAACGTGTGTGTATATATATATATATATATATATATATATATATATATATATATATATATATATATATAGAGAGACTAGAGATGGTGTTCGAAATAATGTTGAATCGACTTTTTATTTTGTAGTAAACCAATGTATCCCTTATTTGAATACACTCCTGTGGTGTAAACCTGTTTCCGTACGTACATAGGCACAGGAAGGAAGGGAGAGCAGGCCCCCTTAGTACACTGATGTACTCCCAGGTGTTAAATGCGGTCTCCGTTCGTTTTTGTTTTTTTGTTTTGGAGTGGGAAAGAAGAAATTGCACTACGAAGGGTCCAACCGCCCCACCCAACCCCCTAGCACGTCTGTTTAATGCACAGGTTTGAACCTTCGAAGCAACAGCTTGGCATATTTTGGAGGTGTATGTCCAAATCGTAGTTATCAAATTCTGTTTAACTTTAGAAACCAATATCTATGGATGCATGAAATGTGGAACGGGTGTATAATGGATTTTTGGTCGAAACACAGTCCCTCCAATCTCTGTCTTGAGTGCCAAAGAGTACAATATGTACTCAAGGGCACCCTTAAACAGGCTCGACTGTCTATAATGGGTGTCACAGCGTCAACCCACCACTCATTATGGACAACCAAGCTAGCCCAGTGAAAACGCTGAGCGTTACCCCAGCAACAGCAAAGCAGCTGAGGGAGTGCTCCTGGGCTGGCTTTTACTGTCAAATGGAAACATGATTTCCCTTTGAGAGTTTACAGTACCACAGCTCCAATGTACTATGCAAGGACGGAGCGTCTTGCACCTTCCCGCACTTTCAAGGTTCCAGGAATTAGGCAAGAAACCCATGTATGTGGGTGTGTGCTGCAAGCGTGTGAGTGAATGTGTGCAATTGCGCATGTAGATGAAAATGTATGTTTGAGAGCTCCTCTGTATGAGTGTTTCGGGCGATATCAATGCAGAATGCTTGGTTGCCACATTCAGTTCATCGCATGGCAATACACGCAGAACGCCAGAGTGAGGGGTAGACTGGTACGCTCCTTTCTGGATAGATGTCATTTAATACCACTGAATGGTAGAATAGACTGTGACATCCCTCAAAATATACCTGGGTTATTGGTAGCCATCGCTCGACACTCAATTACGTATTTATCCGGATCTCTACAGAAACTAGTTTCCATGCTTTGGATATTAAACATTGCCAAGAGAGTGATCATTCGCAAGTTAGATTCCTATGGAGCGCATTTAACAATGGGGTGATTACATTACCCTCTTCACATTGAGATAAGATCACGTGATCACTCGGTATTATGGCGCCCTAAAATAGCTGACCGCTTTTGATAGGAGAGTATAACAGCATTTTTGGCGGGACTCTTCATTGATAAGTCCCCTGCTAAGTTTGGTGTCCAACTCCAAACTATGCTGCAGGGCTTAACACCCCCGGCTATGCTGACTAAGGGGACTGCACACTCGTAGCTTTCCCATAAATATAATCTCACTGTCGGCTTAAGAAAAAAGAAGCTTCGACAAGATATCGGGCATGCCAAGAAGTTGGGGCCGCCACTTCGGAGATAAAGAAACTCTGATGTATTGAAAATTGGCTAAGGGGCCATAGGCACCTACTTTTGCAAAAAGATCCAGAGGGTATGTTATCCGCACTGAACTTGAGCAACTCGGCAAATCTTTGAGGTTCTGGCAACCTTAAAATCCTATAATAAAGGTAACTGTCTGGAGCTGCTAGGGGAAAGGTGGTTTGTTTTTCAGAGATGCTGTCAATATTATGGTCAGATCATTGTGTCCAACTATTCAGACTATTAGGGAAAGAGCTGCAGAAGGGAGAAGGAAGGGAAAACCCACACATCTGGATGCATAGGGCAGACGACCTGGCGAAAATTCCAGGTGAAGAAATACAGGCGAGGTTAGCAAATATTGATACCTCACTTCCCTGTGAAGAACATTTTACCAATGGGATGGTCATTTTTGAGGATATATGCTCCAAGTATGCCCCAACGGCTGCAACAAGCTAATAAAACTTGGAGATTAGCCACATTGAATAATAATTGCAGTTAGAGCAAAGGCAGTCTTAAAATCCTATAAAGATGCCTTTGTTTGTTTATTCATTTGTAATGCTCTTCAGACCGAGGGGTATCAGGGTGCAAAGGTTACAAGGTGATACACAGCTTGGATTACAGGAATGAGTTACACATGACACACAGAATTTGAGCAAAGGTACAGATGCAAGAGAGAAAAAAAGTGAGAATCAATAAATACATGGAGGAGCACACGAACGAGCATGCTCTGTGGGGATAGGACGTCATTCCTTAGTAATCAGTTGACTTGAGCAGGTTAATGTAGTTAAGTCTAAAGTTCAGGTAAGGTTGGTCTTCTCTGAATGAAGGTGGCAGGGCATTTCATAACTGGGCCGCTTTGACCGGGAAGCTACTGCCTCCAACCTTTTGAGAGCTTAAATCTGGGAATAATGAGGCAGTTTGAGTTGGCAAGTCTTGAAGGTCTGATGAAGGTTCTCCTGTGGTATCTCTTGCGGAGGTAGCTAGGAGCAGCGTTGTTAAAGGCTTTTGGGTAAGATGAGCAGTTTTTAACTGGATTTTGTTGTGGGTCGAGAGCCAATTATTTTGACGCCTAATCTCAGATATGAGTTGTTCTAGCCACACCGAGGGCTGCTCTAAGGGTGTTATTTTGAAGAATTTGGATTCTCTGGATAATAGAATTATTAGAGCCAATGTAGAGGGTGTTGCAATAATCTAATCTGGAGAGAATGAGTGTTCTGGCTAGGATAGTGCAGCTATGGTCTGAGAGAAAGGGTTTACCATTCCTAATGAGCTTACACATGTAGGAAGTGGCAGAAGCCATGGCGTTCACCTGTTTGGTAAAGGAAAGAGTGGAGTCGAGGTAAAGCCGAGGGTCTTTACCTCACTAGCCACTTTAATGAGATTACCATTGATTATGAAGTCAGACTAGCCCTGCCCTAATTTTTGGAGATTGGCGGGGATACCCAGGATGATCTGTTTTATCATCATTCAGGCATAGACTGTGGGTCACCATCCATGCATGGATGATGAGGTAAACTCAATTCACCAAGGCCAAATCCTTATCGTAATCCCCAGAAAGTGGAAGGAGAATCTAAGTATTATCTGCGTAGTTGGTGTAGGTGATGCCAAGATGGTCCAGATCATCGAAAAGGGGCTCAGTGAATATGTTGTACAACATAGGGGAGACGCAGGAGCCCTGGGGCACCCCGCAGGTAATGGGAATGGGGTCTGCCGCTGCCGAAGGGGAGAAGACCCTCGGTCATCACTTAAAAAGGACTCAATCCGCGGCTGAGTCTAGATGGCTGCATAGGACCTTGTGGTCCACAGGGTCGAATGCAGCCTAGAGGTCAAGGAGGAGGAGGAGGGATGATTTTCCTTTGTCTCTTAACTCGTCAACCTGGGCTTTCAGGTCGATGAGGGCCGTCTCCGTTCTGTGTTGGGGGTGGAAACCTGATTGTCTAGAAGATGTGGTGAAGTTCCAGGTATTTCTGGGTTTGGAGGTATGCAACCTTGTCAAGTATTTTTAAAAGAAAGGGTACTGTCATGATGGGATGGTAGTTGGTTGGTATGAGTGGGGTCTAGGGTTTTGTTTTTTATATATTTTTATTTATTTTTTTTTTTTTTAACAATGGGAGCACCCATGATTGTTTAAGATTGGTAGGTATGGTGCCTGATGCAAAAGACGCGTTGATGAGTTTGGATACAAAAGGGGCAAGGCCCCTTGCTGCATCCTTGATAAGCTGGGCTCAGCAGAAGTTGCTCTGGCAATTAGAAGGCTTAAGAATGACTTTTTCTACCTCGAGGATGGAAGTTTTAGTGAAGTTGAATCGGGATGAAGAGGTGTCAGGTGAAACACTTGTGTACGAGCGCGATAGAAATATCAATATCAGCGGTTGTATTCTTGGGAGGGCTGTCGGAGGTCATGTTTTAGGTGGAAGTAGAGAGTTAAGGGATGCTTTTGTTTGGTCAATTTTATTTTGGAAGGTGTTTACTTTGTTGGACAAGGCCTGTTGGATGTTTGCACAACAGGTTTTGTCTTAAGTACAGATGTCAGGTGTGTGGTTAGGGGTCTCCAATTCTTTTAGAATCTTGAATAATTCCTTCCTACTGGAATTCGCTTTAGAGATGCAGATATCATAAGAATCTCGTTTAGCTATGCAAAGTTCTTTTGTGTATTGGGATGAGATCTGAGTCAATTTACTTCTATTTGCTTCTGAAGGGTGTGATCTCCAGGCAGTTTCACATTTCCTTTTTTAATTGTGGGGTGAACCACTTGTTCAGATGGGTTTTAGGCTTACTTGGTCAGAGTTTAATCAGAGCAATAATATCAAGCGAGGTAAGCATAATTTTATTGTAATCTTCAATGAGCGTACCTGGATCTGATCTATCCACAAGAGAATTAAGGGTAGGGAGGATAGCCGAAATACGTTTGTCCACGGTAATACTCCTTTTGTTCCTAGTTAAGCTAGGTGGGGCAATGGGAGTGGCTATGGGGCGAGGTCTGGTAGTGGTAAGTGCAAAAGACAGGAGGGAATGGTCTGTCCAGAGTTGATGGGAGATAGAGGTGATATTAGCAGTGCAGTTGTAATCAGCCACCCAATCTAGGGTTCTCCCTTTATTGTGCGTAAGCGCATACATTTTTTGGGTCAGGCCCAGTTCGGGCCAGGATATTGGCAGTAGATATAGCATGTTTATCCAGAGGGTCATTGGAACCCAAGTTAAGATCGCCTAGGAGTAGTATTTGCGAGGTAGTTTTAAGGTTGTTCCCTAATGATTGATTTCTTTTTAGCCATGTCAGGGTTCTGCAATAACATTTCCACAGCAATGTATTTTTCCTGTAGGAATGCCTCAATCTTCCCTTTCCAAAGCATCAAAGGACCCTCCCAGTAGGGTTTTGTTGAAGGCCAAGATTTCAAACGGCCCTTTCACTTTCTCCAATGCACCCTTTCTGTAAAGGGAGACAGATTTCCAGGTTGCCATGGACTCTAGAGATTGGAGCCTGAGTTCCAGCCTAATCGCACAAGGAGGAAGTGAGGGCGGCAATTTTATTATCTCCAAAAAAGAGCCTCCAATTTTTTCCACAATTGCCAAGAAAGGCGGAGGGTAGACTCTGCTCCATAGATTAAAATTTGTGCCACCTTCTGCTTATAGAAGGACAAGATTGGCTCCATGGTAAATCGGGCATATCTGCGTTGGAATGCTCGACCTTGGTTTATCAACGATGTTAATCTCAACCGTAGGTATTCTAGATGGGCCGCATCATTGCTATTTTTATTTAGTGTGACTCCCAAAAAGACTGTTGGTTCCACCCTATCGAGTGGGGCTCCCTCCACCCTCCATGTGAATCTCTTAATTATTTTCGTTCCCGCACTTTTCATTGGGAGGATTTTGGATTTTTTACATTCAACCTGCTCCCATTTTCATTCAGGTATATCTCGAAGGACTCCAGTCGACGCTGAAGTCCTATTTGGGTTAGATCTAAAAAAAACAAATCGTCCGTAAACGGAACCCATGGCACCTCCATATCTTTTAATTTCAGGGGGAAAGCGCAAATCTTGATCTGAGAAGATGCCATATCCACTATATATAGGCAAAATAGCAGCGGTGCCAGAGAGCATACCTGCTTCAACTCTCAAAGTGAAGATCTCATCGGAGAGGTTTCCTTTAGAAGACAGCCTAATTCTGACCGAAGTGTCATTGTATAAAGCTTCTATTGCCTCTACCAAGTCCCAAGGGCAGCCCCACATACGCAGTTCCGACCATAGGCGCCCTCTAAGAAAACCATCAAAGGCCTGTTCAAGGTCCATAAAGGCCAGGAACAGGGTGGATCCATCGCCTAAAACTCTCTCCTTTTTGGAAGATTAATAAAGAAGAGATTTAGGGATGTGCCCACACCCTTGACGAAGCCGGTTTGTCTAGGGTCCAAAATTCCATTCCCCATTGCCCAATTTCTTAGGACCCGCAACAAGATTGAAGCAAATAGCTTTCCGATGGAATCTAAGCGGGCGATTGGGCGATAGTTTTTGGGATCAGCCCGCTCTCCCCTTTTGAAAATTGGCACAATATCTGCTTTTCTCCATGAGGGGGTTATTTTCTTGGTAGCCATAGTCTGTTCAAACATGGTCATCAACAGTTTGGACCAGAGGAGTCTGTGTTTAAGTTCTTGGTTACAGAGACCATTCGGTCCCGCTGCTCACTCAACTTGCTGATCTTAGTAAGAGCATCCTGCTCATCAAATGGGAAATTCCATCCCCCCCTTCCCTGCTCTGATAGCACCACTTCCACCTCACCCGTATCTGCAAATAGGGCTGAGTAGTGGAGGATCCAGTCATTTTCTGCTTCCATCACCGTGGTACTGATCTGCCTAAAGAAGCCCCCATTATTTATTAACTCCCAGGTGTTTTTTGAATTTTTGGAACAGACCGCTCTGCATCCTTCTGTAATTGCAAGTGCTGCACAGACTTCCGCCAGTTTCTATATCCCTTTCCAATTTATCCTCTCTCATACCCCTTCTTATATCCTTTATGATCTTTCTCAAGGTTTTCTGCCTTTCGACCAAGTCACGGTCATAGTTGTGTCTTTGGGACCAGGAAGATTTACAACCTGGGCCGCCTACCTGGGAGAATTCTTTAAGCAATCCAGTATAAGCCACCTCCAAGGGATCTTCAGAAAGCTGGGTCACATAGGCCCGACTTGCGTTCCTTAGGTCCTGCATTCTTATTCACAGACGCAGACCGCAAGAACCCAGGGTCACCTTTCCCATTTTTTCCTGAGGCTTTGAAGCATACCACTTCCTCAAGTGGATAGCCAGTAAATCATGATCACTAAAGCACTGGGGCCTTACAGAAAAGCTCTCAATCCCGTCCCTTAGATTGTCAGAAATAAAACAATAGTCTATACATGACTCTTTCCCCTAACCGCCACGTTGGGCAACCCGGGATATCACCTTCCGTTTGCCCATTTAGCATAAACATGGCTCTGGCTTCCATATTTCTCATCCAAGCCCACTCTTTCCTTCCATTCATTCTTCCCCAATACTCGCCCCTCAGTGTCTATCAATTTAATATTGAGGTCTCCACATATAAGGATCTTGACATCCTCCACTTCACCCATAATCTCATCAATTACACATGTGATTGACCTCATAAAATTCACCTCCTTGCCCATGTGTACATGCCAATATATATTGATCACCACCAAGGAAATGTCACTCGGGTCCTTATCGTATTTCAGGTAAATAATCTGGACGTATGGATTAGGGCATCTGGTTTCCACAAACGACCACCCCCAAGTCATCTTTCAGAAGCATCAGGAGACCTGCATACGGCTGACCCAATCATCTTGGGAGCCGGATTCAAAAGGGCTAGGTAGGGGGGGTCCTAAGCCAAGTCTCTTGGAATAGAAGCATGTCAAATGGGGCTAGGTCTGGAATCTTTTCACTGAAAAGAGATTGGAAACCGCGAGTGTTCCAGCATCTAATCTTCAGGTGCTCCGGTTTCTCTTCCTAAGAGTCTAACGTCCATCCTAATGGCCCAGGGATTCGGCCAGCCATGACCAGGGAACAGATTTCATTGTCCACTCCCTTCCCGGCCCATTTTGACCTTTTCATTTCCTTTTTTTCGGTTGGCCACCGTAAATTTCAATGAATGTAATTTATTATGAGTAGTAGATGATACCCTCCTTGTTTCCTCCTTTTTAGTCACAGGATCTTCCTGGACAGTAATCGGTAGCTTTCATCCAGTTTGCTTTAACCTCTTTAGTGCCAAGGACGAGATATCTCATCCTTGGAAGTGCATACGCAGTGCCATGGACGAGATAGCTCGTCCTTTTTGGCACCTTGTTTTGTGTGATCCCTGCAAAGCAGGGAATCGCACAAAACTGTAATCCAACCCCCGGGCTATGTGAGGGGGAGGGCCCCCCTCACTGCCAGGGGGCAGGATTACCTTCAGTTTCACTTCAACGTGCGTAAAGCACGTCGCTGTGAAACTGAAAGTAAAATCACTGAAGCAGCTGTTTTGAAGGTAAAAGCCCTTCTTTCTCCGCGTCGATCTGACTATATTTCTACTTCCATTTCTGCGTCATTTCTCTCATTTTCCTCCAAGGATCTTTCCTCTGACAAAGAGCCAGGTGGAACACATGGGCTCCTCATTTTTAGGCCACCGCTCTTCAATTTCCAGCCGAACAGGTTCCCCCAAGCCCTCATTCACAGGATCTTGTAACCTCCTCCCCATTCCAGTCGCCAGGGGGATCCCCAGTTTATTGACAATAGGGGCCCCCACCGTGGGCACTTTCTTCATTGGCTCACATTCCACCGCTCTATCCGCTTTCAACATCGATTTGTCCAGCATTTTTTAAACAGTCATTGACTGTAGATATACTCAGTCTTTTCTGTCTCGCTATTTTTAAGGAGAGATCGAACAAGTCTTTGGCCAGTTTATTCGCCAGCTCTCCATTTGTGTAAACATTTGAAGGGGAGATGCTATTTTCCAAGCCACCCGCCGGCCTTGCCTGCCTCTCCAATCCACTCATTATGGAAACTTCTTCCAATTGCCCCATGGGGTCATTCCCCTCACCCAAGAGCAACCCCCTCGACTGGGAGACCTGAGATTCTTGGGGCTCCAAACCTCAGTCGCCTCCTTGTCAGAGAGGGAGCCCCCCCTCTTTTTCAGTTCTCAGCCCCTGGGCATCATATCCCTCCTCTTGGGTCTCTATCTCAAGTGATAATCGCGGGCTCTGCGCCCGCTCAATGTCAGCCATATCATCCACTACCAGCAGATTGAGCCCTGCCCCACCTCTCCTTACCTGTAAGCGCGTCCGAGCGTTGAGGGGACTGGGAGCCTTTCTTCTTTCCATCATGCGGGTGCTGCAGCCACAGATTTCAGAGCACACACCTCCTCGCCTCCTGCAAATTCCGACTGTATGCTCTTGGTTATCCCTTGCCTGTGATTGTTAGTACTTGTACATTGCTGCTGTAGTGGGGAATGATGTTTCAAGGTTTTTGAACAAATTCATTATTTGTTTATCCATTTCTGAGTGACATTTTAGCATTGCAAAGGCGTTTAAAATCCGTTTTTCTCTCTTGTTTGGCGAAGGAAGGTCGGAATTCAATTTTGTTTTCCATTTGTCATTCTGGATCACCCGCTGCTTCTGTTTTTATCCACGTAGAAGTGATTATTTGTGGGTTGAGGGAACATTGCAGGGGAAAATTCTCACTCAAGTGCTATCTTACCTAAAATCAAAGAGTGCTCCTATTCCCTGGTGTTTTGTAGATGTGCCAATAGAAGGTTGAACTAAGTGCATTGCTTACCTTCCTATTATCACCCCATTGCTGAATGCTGCCCCATATTAAAAATTGTATGATTTCTTTTTGATTTTTTAAAATAAATAAATTGCATTTTATCAACCAGCCTGGTTCATGGTCCATTGTGAGCCAGGGTATTTTAAAAAGGGGGTGTGATATGGGTGGTATACCATCTCAATATTGAACCTAACATAAAAACCTAAGCATTTCAATCATGCGTTGCATACTGGGCCGAGACTAAGGTGTGCGTCGCCTGATTGAAATCATTAATGTCCTTAAACCTCCTGCTGTATACTAATGCTGAAACTGGTGCACTCAAGGTACAAACAGCAAGTGCGCAATCTGGAGGGCAGAGCAGAAGAGGCGGAAGAACGGGCACGTAGAAACAACATGCGCATTATGGGATTCCCTGAAGGAGAAGAAAACCCAGACCCCGACGAACTATATTGAAAACATGCCGCTGCAAGAAATGGGATATGGTTCGCTCACTCAAGGGTTCACAGTTGAGAAAGCTCATAGAGCCGAGACTTGGAAGCCGCCTCTGGGAGCCCCTCCCCAGCCGATCCTCACTAAAATACTGAACTATAAGGACAGGGAGAAAATCCTAGAGCCTTTTCGCAAGGGAGGTACAACAAGCAGGGTGTCGGTAACCATCAGTGTATCCGGATTACACTTTTCTGGTACAAAGGCAACGTCTGAACTATGTAGCGAAGGTTGCAGGAGTCTGGCTTCAAATATTTTGCTGTACCCAGCGAAATTGAAAGTCCTGCATAACGGCAGAGTGAGTTTCTTCGAGAACCCAGAAGATGCGACAATGTGGTTGGATTCTATGAACTGCCCAGCAGGAGCAGATGACCAGACGGAGAATGAAGGGGATAAGTGAACCTATATTTACTCTGACATACTATTGGACAGACCGGGTGCTGATGTGTAATGTGATGGGTAGTATATTGTCCTGGCGACAAGTGCGCAACCTAAAATAAGTCTGAAAAATAGTACGAGTACACAAAGGAAACTGGAATAGATAAACTGTATATTATAATGTTAACAAAATGCAAGAGTCGCAGGAGCTGCTCTCTTTTAAGGGCAGAGCTAGGAAACGCTAAATCACCCCTATACTTACGATACAGGTAGTGTGGTATCCTCCTGTAGCGCTCTGAGTACCGACCATACGTTGGGAAAAGAACGAGATGCGAGGTAGCCTGAGATCCAGGTATGGAGCTGGGCATCAGTTGGGAACAGTTTAGGGAAAGGGAGGGACGGGAGTTGGGGTAAGTAAGGGGAGTAAGGCCAACACAAATGCACATAGGACATGGAGGAGGAGCATGGGTGATCTCAGAATTGTGACCTGGAACGTCAGGGGAATGAACAACTATATTAAAAGGAATAGAATCATGACATACCTTTTAAAATTCAGAAGGTAGACATAGCGCTATTACAAGAAACCCACCTCTCCAGAGGGAAGCAAGAGATGTTAACACGTAAATGGAGTGTGAAGTTGGTGGGTACGGCTTATTCGGTGTACACAGGGGGGGGTCCTGATCTGTGTTGCCCGAGAGTCCCCCCTCAAGGTCCTCGACACGGTGGTGGAGAAAGATGGCAGGATGGCTATTATTAAAGGTGTAGTAGAAAACAAGGAAATGTGTTGTGAATACATATACCCTGAATCAAGACACCACTGAATACTTTAAAATGTTATAGTCAAAGTTGAACCCACATGGAGATTGCATTGATTTGGAGGGGTATTTTAATTGTACACTGGACCCGGTGAAAGACAGGCCAGATAGTACATTTTCATGCCCAACTCCAGCTGCTAAAGCTGTGAATACATTGTTGCGCACACTGAGACTGGCAGATGTATGGAGAGTGATGTTTCCTCAGAAACAGGAGTATTCACACTACTCTGCCCCGCAAAACCTGTACACGAGATTGTTTGTGGGAGAAGAGGTAGTACATGAGTTTACGCAGGCTGCATATAAAGCAATAGTCCTGTCCGATCATGCCCCCTGGTTACTATGTGACAAATACTACCTCCCTCGAGCCAAGATTCCAACCTGGAGACTTGGTGTGGAAGCTCTGAAAGATGTGGGGTTCCGGGAACATATGAGAATGGAATGGAGAATGGAAGTGCAAGAGTATTTTAAACCTTATACAGGCAGTGTAGGGGCCTTTAAGGTGGTGGTGCGGGGTGCGGCGATGACAAAATCCAAAAGGTTGCAAGAGTTATTAGTACAGGACCTACAAAAAGCAGAGAATATATTTGAAACAATGAGGGCTCATAATGGAACACCAGAGGTGGTGAAGGAGGTGTCCCGCATTAAGATATAATGCAGGGAGCTATGGGATAGAGTGGGTAAATTAAGTTATAAGAAATATGTAGAACGCCAACATGCAGAAAGAGATAAACCATCAGATTTTTAGCTTGGCTGTACAAAAGTGAGAATGTACGACAGCCAATCCGGTGCAGTGAGAGGGAGTGATGGGAGCTAAAGGAAACACAGGAAGAAGTTAATAAGTGTTTCTTTGACTATCTTAAGAAACTTTACGAAATAAATACCACAACCGAGGAGGAAGTAGATGTACAGGAAGCACTAAGATAAATCACCCCAAGCTAAGCGTAGAGGAGCAAGATAAACTAGAGAGGCCTATTGCGATTGAAGAATTGGATAATGCGATCAACGAACTGCCTACGGGCAAGGTCCCTGGGGCGGGTGGCTCCCTAGTGAATTTTACAAAGAATATAGGAAAGGGATTCTACCCCCAGTGCTGGAAATGTTAAATGAAGCTTTAGAACAGGCATGTTACCTGGAACACTAAGAGTCAATAATCATCCCCCTCCTTAAACCTAATAAACCTGATACTGAATGTGGGTCATATAGACCCCCTGTCCCTACTAAACCTGGATGGGAAGAGTCTCACTGCAGTGATGGCAATGAGATTGAGGCCCATGATAAGTACACTTATCCACCCAGATCAGACCGGGTATGTACTGCATAAGAACTGCATCACTGACAATCTGAGAAGACTACACCACATCATAGATCACACAAATAGAGGAACACAAGAGGTAGCGGTAGTATCGCTCGATGCGTTTGAGGCCTTCGACTCCGTAAAATGGCCTTGGCTGCTGGCAGTGCTGAAATGGTTTGGTATGGGACCCGTATACATAAAGTTGGTGAAGCTGTTGTACAATACACCAATGGCGAGAGTTAAACGGGCTCCACCTTCTCCGAACAATGGCAGCTAAGTAAGGGTACGAGACAAGAGTGTCCATGGTCCCCGAAGCTCTTTATATTGACATTAGAACCGCTTGCGGTCTACTTGAGAGCGGAGTTCGGGGAAGTGGGTATAAGCACACCAGGCGGGCAACATTTGATTTCATTATATGCAGACGATATGCTACTGTACCTACGGTACCCAGAAGAGAACCTGCAGTACGTTCTGGTGGTGATGGCATGATATGCCCTTGTGTCAGGAATAACAGTGAACCCCCAGAAGTCGAATCTGTCTACCCCCCTCCCCCTTGGAGAGTATAGTGAGAGACCCATGCGGACATAACCGGTGATGCCGATTAAGTGGGAACTTGTAACATTCAGATTCTTAGGAGTAGATGTGTATATACCATGACCTCTAAGTGTAACACATGCAGAATACAGTTAAAGCAGTACACAAAATTGAGAATAGCATGTCTTTCTGGGCGGAGTTGCCACTATCAATGATGGGACATGCAGCATTGCTGAAGATGGTGGTGCTGCCTAGACTCTTAAACTACTTTGCTAATGTTACGAAAAGTTTCTTCAGCAGATTGAATAGCATATGAAGGAGTTTCATATGGCATAAATCCAGGAATAGGGTGGCGCTATGGAAACTGGGAGGTATAAGGCTGCTCAACTTTGCGACATACTTCATAGCCATCTGGCCACGTATTGTAGCTGGCTAGCTATCGGACGAACAAACTTCAGAATCAAGGCTGCTAGGAACAGTAAGCTCTGTTTTTATAGAAGGAGGTTATATGGCTACCGGATTCACACAAAACCAGCGAAAGCCAATTGCTGCTTCTCAGATGCAATACCTGGTGCAAAGCAATGGCTAATGGGTACAACACTATTCTCCCCGCAGATGCCACAAGTGGCATTGGGAGGAGCGGATGAGCAGGTCAGAATTAATGTGCAAAAGAGCTGGGAATCCGTGGGGTTAGCTACAGTAGGCGATCTACTTAAGGGCGAGGTGCCTGCCTCAAAAAATTCTAAGCACTCGTAGAAGATACCGGAATACATGGTGGGCAATACATTACACATGCCAGACTGAGCATATTGAAGCATAGGTGGCCGGACCCCATAATGCCTTTACAGCCTGTTGAGACTATAGAAACCTTTTACACTGCACCTGAAGGGGGGACACAAAATATTTCATATATATGGGTTACTAATGTCTAAGGCGGGAAGAGAAATGGACCAGATTAGTCAACAGTGGGAAGCGGATCTGGGGGAACAATTATCAGATGAAGGGTGAAGTACAGTGAAATGGTGAATTTTTCCCAATCTGACATTTTGCCATTTCGCAAGCCAAGTGATTTCCAGCAACTGAAAACAAAATATGCGTTTGCCGCCCCCATCTCATTGCCTTGCATTCAGCGTTTCTGCACTTGCCTAATGAGAAAAATAATAAAATCTTTTGACAGTATGTGTGTATCTGTCCTCTATCTACAGAACTATGTAAGCATGGTCTTTGTGTGAGTAGTGTGTGTTCGTGTAACTTTGTGCATGGCCGCGAGTTTACTTTGTGACTAACGTTGCTATGTTGTACTGTCACTAAAGTCCGCACAGCAGTATTCTGGTTATTAGTCGATCTGATCCATCAATCGTTTGGATCCGTGATCAGGGTAGAGGTAGCTGTATCCATAAAGACGTTGACTGGGCAAGGTTTGAATGGCTGTATAAGAGAGTATCTGTTTGCATGTGTGGAGGTCACTGGCCCTCCGGGGGTGTCCAAACAGTGAGTTGCGTTCTTGACTCTGCCGGCTGTCATTTTCATGGGGCTAAGTGGGGAGTTCCAGGGACCCTCCCTTCACTGGGTAAGGCTCTGGCAAAGAGATTTTCCAGCTACAGAATCAATATCTGCTTCTCTTCTGTCAGACAAGCTCGATTGGTCTGTTTTTCCAGAAACTCTGCTTTCATCGTGTTATGGAGCTTAAATGCCCATCAAAGTCCACCCCCAAGAGAAGGGGGGGGGGGTACAGCTATATTTTTTATTGGCCAGTGTCTTTGATTGTTCTCTTGCACCATCTTCTTTCCTATGGGCTCTTTCTCATTAGACCACTGATACAAGTCTGTCTTAAATTATAAGCCCTCCTCTCTGCGTCTGACTTTTTACATTTCCATGGGGTGTCGCACTGTGCACATTGCTTTTCAATACATCCAATCTTGTGCACGTTTTGTAAAGTTGTGATTTGCATATTAGCTGCAACACTTCACTTAAAGCCACTAATCTTCATGTATATGGATGCAGCAAAAATGTATATGTGGTTGTTTGTAATGGGACATTTGGAGGCTGACCTGGCGATTGTGGTTCTACATTTTAAGCAGATTCAAATTGACTTTAAACTGTATCATTATAAGAAGCTGTAATTCAGATTCAGTACTGTTTAATCCACGCCCTATTTCCTGCCTCTCACGTGACCTAGGATAAATGAACATCTTTTCCCTGGGGGCTTTCTTTGAAAATCTATATGCAAGGGACTTGTTAGTAAATACCAGATAAGTGTTCTCCCTTTTCTATGTTTTTTTGCTGCTACAATTTGGTAGAGCCTGGTTATCAAAAAGAGAAGAGTCAGGGACGATATTTGGGGTTTGCAACTGTGACCCATGGGGACTCCCTTGCAACCCCAACTTTAAGAAACAAATCTACTGGTGTAGTAGGGGTCGCAGGTCTTGTGGGTCCCTGGACAAGTCCTCGCCCATCAGGGTGAAGGCGGGGCCGGGCTCGAGGCTCGATATTGGTTGGAGCTGACCGTGGCACGTTCAGCTCCAACTCCTTCTCCCTCTGCTTCCTTGCAGATCACATACAGGTGGCGGGAAGCGCTCGCAGCTTCCTGGTTCCTGTTTGTGAGAAGCATGGAGGAGCCCGGGGTGGCCTGTAAGGACAGACCGAAGCTGCAAGAAAAAGGTAAGAAGGCTTTTAAATTTGTTTTAATAAATATGTGTATTTTGCATGTGTGAAGTGCGCGTCAGATATACGTATGTGAATGGTGGGTGAATGAGAAATGATGTGATGTGCGTTTTTGAATGTTCTGGGTGGGTGGGTGAGTGGGTGTGTGCATGCATGCGTAGAGAATGCAATGGGTGGAGGTTAGGAAAGGGTTTACAAGTGATTGACTGGTGTGTTAGTGAGTATGAATATGTTGGTGTGTTGGAATGTTTTGTGTGTGCCTGTATGGTGAATCCAGTGTGAATGAGAGAGTGGATGTTTGGGTGAGTGACCGGTGGGTGTAAGGCCATGGGAGACTGGGGATCACTGGAGCATTTTTTTTTTACACTTCCTTTATTCATTTTGCATGTTTTAATGTTATTTTCGGTCAGTGCAAGTTCATGTGTCATTGCCTGGCTAGACTGGCATTTTGGTGCAGTCAGTCTAGCCATTTCTTACTATGGCATGGCATTTATTACTCTGCATCTTTAAAAAGCTAGCATAAGTAGTGTTCTCTCGCTAGACTGTTCATGTAGCAGCCTGGTATTTTGTTTTTTTGTTTTTACTGTAGCCTGACTTTTTATTAACTGAGCATCTATGATGAATCAAGCAGAAGCCTTCTTATGGGTCTAGACTAGCTTATGTTGGAACCAGTTTGGACAGGTTTAATGGCCAAACCAATGGGAGCATGTTCTTGCATAGGTGTACTGACATACATTGGCAGAACCAGTTTTGTGCCCGTGCCAGTAATGATACTATAAAAAACATCTTCAAGCGAACATGATTATGGTCTTATATGGGAATAGTAGCATATCTGGTGCAGCCAGCATGGAAATAAAATGTATGGGCACAGCCAGCATTAAAATGGTTTTTATACTGGCATATATTGCCGGAATAGCATGATGATGCATTGGGAAAGGCCATGTGCACTTTTGTTGACTTGCATCTATTGTACTTTTTTCATGATTTACCCTACACCCTAAAAACAATTGTTGGCCTTTTACCCACATTTTCACAGAAAGTGTGCTGTGTAATGCACCATTATTCAAAACATTTTATCGGGGGAGGGAGAAGAATCCACCCCGCCCTCCCCCCTCCCCAACCCATTTTCGTTAGTTCGGGTTCTCTTGCTACGCTCAGTCACAATGACCTACTTGTGGCAAATACTTACACCCTCCAAAAAAACAACTCGTGGACCAGGCACCGCCCCCTTCTTCCTATGTTATGTTAAAAATGTAAACTTTGATTAAAAAACATTTCCTCCTTTCACATGGACATTATACACACGTGGTGATCCGGACTGACCCCCGTTTTTTGTCTTGGTGGCGGCCCACAGCGTAGCTCGCAGGCGAGCCACCAAATTGTCTGCTATGCCATTGGACACCACAGGGTCTGACGCTGCACAAGACCTATACCACCATCCAAGCATGGATGGCAGCTCACAGGCTCTGCCTCAACAGGGACAAAACCGAAATCCTCCTAGTTGGCCCCACGGAAACCCTAAATAAGCTTAACAAACAATACAGCGCATTCACCAAAGACCACAACAAAATCACTGTCTCACCTTCGGTAAAGACCCTGGGCATTTACCTCGGCTCAACACACTCCATTACACGCCAGGTTAGCGCCATTGCCACCTCCGGCCTCATTCACAACAACATTGATTAATGTAGTTAAATCTTACATATCTACTCGGAACTGTCTCTCAATAGCCAGAGGTACCATAGGGGCAAAACTTGACTATTGCAACACTCTTTGCTGGCACCTCAGCCAAAAATCTCAATTCAAAATAATGCGCTCCCAGCAGCCCAGAGCATTCCCAAGTGGGAGCACACCTCCCATGCCAGGCATGCTGCACACTGGGTCCCCGTCAAAGAACACATCCTATTCAAGAACCTAGAACTCACAAATGTCTCGCAGCCCCCCCCATTATCTTTCAGAGATGGTTGTCAGCGCCAGTTCCTCCATACCTATACGCTCACTTTACTCCAACCAACTGAACATCCCCACCATCAAATGGGCCAAAGCAGGTGGCACCAGCTTCCCATTTATAGCTCCTAAATAATGGAATGCCCTCCCAAATACCCTAGGAAATAAGACTTTGCACCTGTCCTACTGAAAAGCCCTCCAAACGAGGCTCTTTAACCCACACTGCACCCTCTTGGGTACACCGAAATACATGTGTCCTGGGCGGTTTTAGTTGAATCCGGTTCCCCAGTAAATCTTGAACCGTAGAGCCGCCAACTCCTGGGACCTTGCATGTTTTAACTGCTCCCTGACTGGTATTGGGTTCAATGTAACCAAGAACCACAGACTGCCTGTCTTTTCCATCTGTTTCCGGTAACTAAGTAAGCCATGGTTTTAACAGTGCCATAATGCCTGACGGCTGCTGTGTGCAGTGCACGCCTTGAAGTCTGCCAGTGAGTCCCCGGGCGAGTAGCAACTCGAGTGTTTTCAATTTAAAATAACTGTGTGGTGCCATGGATTTGTGTGCATCAATGATATTACATTTTATTACGCTTAGATAATAAAAACTATGGGGGTCTTGGTTATATTGAAAGAACATTTCCCAGGTATTATACTCCAGCAAAGATAACATTATCAAGTTAATTCCCGTGTGCACGCAGACCAGTCTTGATAGGTTTATTCTATCGTAGTTGTAGCTGACTCATAAACACATTTATAACCAGGGAATGTTGTTGATACTAAATCATGGTCAATGAATTAATTTTCAGGCCTTGCTCATGCAGCATTTTTCTCCTGGGTAAACCACAGCGCACGCCTCCCCGGATAAGTTGTTATTATTATTTTTTTATTGTTTTCTTTGTGGCTTGTTTCACACAACAACGCCACATGTAATGCATGCGTCTGTGTCCATTGATCTATAGATGTTTCATACACTAGCTGTAGCCTGCGTTGGAGATTTCGGTTACCCTGGTAAAAAAACTGCATTATGTATGTTTTCCATTAAGATTCCACATCGAATCTGGAAAATGACATTCCCCAAATGTGTGATCGTGGACAAATCCTGCCTCCATTGGTGCCTTGATCCTTCTATCTGGCTGAAATATGAGTGCCTGGAAACATGGGTGCTAGATGCATCTGAAAAATCTGAAGGTGGTTTGCGATCACTTTCTGTGATGTCACTTGGGGGTGGGGGGTCAAATGACATTACTTCCTGTGATGTCATCAGTGGGTCAAAGGTCCTGTGATATCACTTCCGCTACTTGTGCAGAGTCATCTTTAAGTCTTGTTTCTGTAATAAAGAAGGTCACGCTGCCTTTCTAAAATAGTCTGCAATATGACGGATCCGTGTGGACAGCTCATCTGGCATTGATTGAAGCCTTGTTAAGATGCAATGTGGATCTCTTTAGCGTGGCAGTAGTATACATTTTCCCCTGCAATGTGGTGATTGAAATGCCAATACAATGGCATACAATACTTGCAAATTAAAAAAAAGTGTCAAACACAGACATATATGGGCAAAATTGGGGAAATATACCCGTGAAGTGCTTTTGGATGGTTGACTCCAAGAGTGCACCATTAGTGATGTATCTCTTAAAAATGTAATAAGCCTTTTGGGTAAACCAGTGTCCTTGGACGGACATAAGGACCAAGTAGGCCCCAAGCGACTAACAGTATACATTTGGCACCATAGGAGTCTTGTTGGTCCTGTGGGCTGTTAACAGTGGCGTTAATCCTGCGGAGCCAGGCTCCTAGAAGTCCAAGTCCCACGTTCCCCCACCCTAAATTCCAATCAAGTGGAGCGTGTCGTGAAAAAAGACTGTCAATTCACCTGAAATAAATTTCAGGATGCCAACTATTTAAACTACAGTAAGCTCATATTTGACTCCGAAAAATCCTGCTGATGGGTGTTGGTGTGGGGTGCCTTTTTCTGTGGATCGGTAGGTCAGGCTCGCAATCACTCCTGGGATCGGGGCACTGCCATGGCCTAGGGACCTACACCCACATTGCAGAGCAGGCCCAGCGAGCTATTGCTGAGGCTCTGACATCCTTGTCTTGATGCAGCAGAAATCCTTGGAGCCCATCTGTTTACACCAGAACCCTCGTTTCTGAAACTGGTCCCCGCAATCAGTTTAAAAGTAAACCACCTACCTAACTCTGTCTTTAAAAATGACAAGGCAGAGTTAAAACAGTCTGCTTTGTGCTGTTGTCTTTGTGACCGTGGATTGGTGAGGTCTTGCGCTGGATTTCAGCGGGGTTGCTCAGCAACCCTTGATTGACGGCCCTGACATCCTCACCTCATGGATCGGTGAAGTATCGTGACCTCGACTGCGTAGTTTTAGTAAAGCCTTTTAAGGCAAGTTCTCTGTATTGGTGATCTGGTTGTTTATTTTTCCAAAAATATAAGCGGACACAAAACCTACTAGCAACTTTTCCCATTTGCAGGTAGACTTTTATTTTCTAATATCGGAAATCCTGCTTATCTGTTATTGTTTACAGTAAGCTCGAGCTGGATGAAACTGCCCTGAGAGTCCCATCCCACTGCCTAATCTGCCCTTGTATACCCGGCTTATTGTCCCTGGTACACATTGCCAGTGGTAGTTGGGCCACTGCATGGTTTTTCTATGCGAGAATGAAGTCCCAGGGCAGTAAATGGGAGGGGTGGTCCCAAGGCTCAAGTCCCAAAAAAGTGGGTGGACTGACTTACACCATTTTAGGTGACGTCACAGCAAGTTAACCTATCAACGTGAAATATGCACATTTAATTCAATCTGTTTTGACCAGCGTTAGAAAAAGCTTGAGACAGGCAGATGTTTGCCAAGAGACCAGCCGGAAATGTAGCTTGGGGTCTACACGTTGGGTAGCACGTTTGTCTTGAAGGCAGTAAGACAACATGGAACAACACGGGTTCGAATCCCAGTCCAGGGCTGACTCTTCTGCGGTATTATGTGCGTTATAAAAGGTACATTAGGATTTATTTTCCTATTGTGAAGTATAAATTGTGTGCATGGTTTACGTCTAAAAACCTTTTATAAAATGTCACATATTGACATTCTTCTATATAGCACAGTTGACAGCTGCATGACAAGAGGTTGGAATGTTATGTGATTACACGTCTGGCCTCACAGCTGCACAACCTGGATTTTAATCGTGGCTGCAGCACTGTTCACGTCAAGTGGGCACAGAAATATATAATATTTACTGGAGTATGTGCATGAAATGTCCTGGATGGGCTTACTATGTTGGGGAAACTAGTCCACCTCTACATAAACGCATGAACCTCCATTGTCAAAGAGTCAAGCGATGCACAAACGAGTGTTCAGTCGGTGAGCATTTTTTAGAAGCTATTCATACCCTTAATCTCGATATTGCTGTTTTCCAGGGTAATTTCAGGACGGATGAAGCCAGAAAGACCTATGAATTGAAATACATGCACATTTTCAATACGCTGGCACGGGACATCGCAGTTTCAGGAGTCACTATCTCAACTAACATACTTTTGTTTTTTTCCACTGATAGAGATGTAGGGACTATAGCATTCAGACCTTCCTACTCTTGCGAACTGTACATGTTGCATCAATGGGTTTCTTTGGCCGTGTCCACTGTACATGTTGCACCAACATATTTATTTGGGTCCACCAGCCATGGCTTTTGGCTGGGGCCTCTGTACACGTTGCACTAATAGATTTATTTGGGGCCCATGCCTGCGTAAACACTCAAACACAAAACTCTTCCCTGTCCTCACAGGCACTCAAGTGCCCCCGACCCCCTCCTCTTCCCATGGTGCCCCACTCCCCCCCCAATCCCCTGCCCGTCTCGTGGATATTAACCACAGCCCTGTTTGGTTCGTGTAATGCATTTTCTTCTAAGAGGTGGACTTACTTGAAATGTGAGTGCTGAATTTCAGGGGTTTTGTTGCAGAAGTCAGATCCCCCTATAACTCTCAACAAATGTTATTTCAAGGGTTTTACTATACTTTAGTTTCCCCAGGGCCCACATGTTGCATAGTTTCTTGATCTCAGTCGCTATGGCTTTCGGCCATGGCCTCTGTACGTTTTGCTCCACTATCTTTCTTTTGGGCCCACTAGTCGTGGTACACCATTAATTTGTTAACAAACACACATTGCCCCTGTCCAGCACTGCAGATTTTAGGAAAAAAAGGTTTAACTCCTTATTCATGCGATTAATTTCACAGTAATCATTTCCAATAACCAATTCCTGCTGATGAGTGGCGTTTTGTCGATTTTCCCCAATAACGTGAAACATTTCTCAGTTAGTCTTCCATGATGTCAAAGGCACTGACTATTTGCCCCCCTTCTTTTTTCCATTTGCCCTCACTCTACTCAAATGCTTTTCCCCTCCGTAACCCGCCTCCATTATCGCTTTGTGTGACGCAATTTTTTTTCTGAGCTTGTCCTGCAGCTTTTTTCGTGAGATTTGTGCGGTCTTCCCCTGATAAACTTAACATTTACTACCTGTAACTGGCTCCCGCCCAACCCTGAATTCCCATCTTCACATGTCTTCTTTCCCACTCCTGACCTCTAGCCTGATGTTATTGCTATTGGTTTAATTGTTTTATAACACGCTTAATAGATTTCTAAGCGTGGATTTGGGATTTAAACCTCTGTTGCTCTACGTGGTCTTGCTTCCAAGATCAGCACGTTGCCCCTGTGCTATGGTCCACACCTAAGGCCTGGCCACTTAACTGTTGTTCAAAACAATCGGTGTTCCCAAAGGAGTGACTACATAAACAATTTTTTTTTTCTTCTTTTGGAAGTCAAAAACTCTATTAGATTCTAAGGTTTTGAGGGGTTAATTCCAAAGTTTGGATTCCTGTTTCACCCTTCACATAGCGTTATTTTTTTTTTTGTCTTCTCCCGGTAATATCGCAGGAATCACTTGCCTCTAGCAGAACAAAAATAGTGGCTTTCCATTTCATTTCTCAAAATCCTCTCTGCTGCAAAGCACCAATTTTTTTTAAACTACTGGATACATTTATCCCAAACCAGTCAAGGAATAAGTCCATGCTTTGTGCCCAAATTATTCCTTATTTGGTCTAAAGACATGGCTGTTAAAAATCTGCACTTTTTCTCTATGTGAAAAATGAATGGGCGTAGGCTGAAAACTGCGTTTTTATGTTTTCTTAAGAACTTTTTCATTTCTTTTAGCGAACTGTTCCAAAATGTCCATTTGGGAATGCCCTTGGCAAACTTGGAAAACTGCATCAAAGTCTATCCTGCAAGCCCGAAGTTGTTAGCAGTAGTATTTTCTTTTTGGGGTGTGTGGGGGGTAATGGCGACTTTTAATTTCTGAAAAGCCTTTCTGCATTCTGGGATACATGTATAGCTATAATTTTGGGAAAAGGGGTCACCCCCCCCCCCATCTCCATCAAATATATTAACTACTGGACGCAATAACCCCAGACGCCTACCTGCCACCCGGTTCGATTCCAGCAGTTTTTGCTGTGCGTTAAGCAAAATATTTAGACATTTTGTCTATTGGGGAAAATGAATGGAAGTAGCCCAAAAACAGTGTGGTGTATTTTTTTTTTAACAAATCTTTCCCAAAATGTCCAGTCTGCTGGGTGGGAGGGGGCTGCCTGTGACGTTTTCTTTGCAAAATAGCCAGATGCATCATGCAAGTCAAGTTATTAGCAATTACATTTTCAGGTATCCTACAGAGCTTGATACTCACCTTTAACTAGTCCGGCTCTATAATATTCAGTGAAACTGAAAAAAAAAGTAGACATCTATACAGAGAGTATCTGATCACCTGAACACTCTCTTAAGCAAGGTTTCTTTCACTGAATATACTCAATTCATTGAAAAAACCTTTGAGAGAGTTAAGGTGATCAGATTTAACATACGAAAACCCCTTGGAATTAGGCACTTGCATTTGAAGCAAGTACACCATAACTTGGCGCCCCCTGTTACGCAGCGTATGACCACAATGACTGCATCTCAAAGGGGGTGGTGTACTACAGTTTCCCTGGGGCCCACTAGCCATAGCCTTTGGCTGTTGCCACTGTATATGTGGGGCCACTAGGTGTAACTTTTCTTTTAATTTTTATGGTTCGTGTGGGATTTGCCCGATAATGGCAATGAACTATACACAAATCTGCAATGAACTACCCATGCCCGCCGTATTCCCCTGAAAATGTGAAAACACTAAAATCAAAAACTCTTATCTGCCATCACAGGCACTCGCCAAGTGCCCCCTGCACTTTCCATGGTTCTTCATACCTGCCACCCCTGCTGTTTTTTGCCCTCCCTAACCCTCTCCCATTACTCCTCCCCTTTCACTCTTTGGTTCATGTGCCGCATTTTCTTTTCTGCCCGTGGCATCCGTTGTAGCCACAAGAATGATTTCCCCCCCCTATAATCCGAAAAACATTGGAACTGTAACTGGCTCCCCAGACAACCCATAACTCTCCTATTTCACATCCTCTCTCCCCACCTCTAGCCTGATGTAATTGCATCATTTTACCTCCTCCGAATAGCTTTTTGAGCACTTTTCTCAAGGAATTTCTCCCATAGAGCAAAAGAAAATTGACTGGTTTTCATTTCTGAAAAGCCTCTCTGCTGCAAAGCACCATGGGTGATTTTTTTTCTTCTTTTTTTTATATATATATATATATATATATATATATATATATAATATAATTTTTTTTTCATTTTACTATAATTTTTCCCGCTGTTGAATATTTTACAAAATCATCGATGGACTACCCCAAAACCTGGCCCAGAAATAAAGTCAACGCTTCGTGACAAGTTGTTTTCTTATTTTGTCCAGCTCTGCCCCGCAGTTTTTGCGCTTCGTCTTTACCAAATTTCTCTGTGAAAGTGAATGCATATATATATATATATATATATATATATATATTTCTTTTTTTTTTATATATAAATGTTATGCACCCTGCGGAATAGTGTCTGCCTATAGAATAAAGTGGGTGGACACGGTCCCCATGCATGGTCCCTTTTTGTTTTGTTGCTTGGGATGTCCGATGTAGAAGTGAGAACTGTAGAGCTCAGTTGCATGATCCTTGTGCACCCCAGTGAGTTGGGTGATGCAGACGCAGCTTGTCTATAATGGGTGATGGGGCGCTGAACCGCCCGTACTGTCACCAACTCGGAAGAAGCCTTGCGAGTCCAGTGTAAAAGGAGCACTCCCTCAGCTGCTTGCTGGAACTAAGGGAGTGTTCTTTGGCTGGCTTTAAATAATAGGGGAAATGTAGTTTTGTTCCACAGTGGTCATGGCCCATTGGGGATGATGGTTAAGGAACTACTCATCGCGATGCGCATAGGTGGTGTTCCTACACATTGCCTATGGCAGTAACCTGGGAGCGCTTTGGCTTGTGCTCATATGTGCAGGAACCGGTGAAAAAGTGCTTTGTTTCCACTACATGGCAGCGAGAAGTGGAGTTCTGACCAGGTATGGGTCTATGAACGAGTGAGTGTATGATGCATTGTGGCTGGGTGCCCATGTGTATGAATAAGTAAGTGTATGTGTGGTGTGCTTGAGAAGTTGTGCAGCTCTGTGCTCTGATGGGGGCAGAGGGTTGGTGGGTGTGTCATGGCATTAAAAAGCATTTATGATGAAGTAAGAATAAGTGTTTTAACGTGGGTTGACTCGAATTCTGGTGCAGCCAGTTTGGACATGTTTTGTATCGTGGCAAAGTATTTTTATTGTAAAAGCCAATGGGAGTATGTTCTTGCATGGGGCCATTCCCATATGCCCCAGGGTGGACATGTTTTCTTGGTGTCATTGCTGGAATTAATGCGCAAAACAAACATGTTCTCTTATGGGAATACCGGCATATAATGGTGCGTCCAGCATGAACTTGTTTATACTGTCATATGTTGTGGGCCAAGGCATCATGAAAATGTGTTGTGTAATGATTCTGTGCACTGTTGTGGATTCTTTTCATGAGTAACCCTACAACACCAATTGCAAACTGTCTGGCTTTTTACCCAATTTTTCACAGAAAATATGCTATAAACAATTTTAAACCATTAGTCAAAAAATGACCTCCTCAGCCCCACCTCTTTTCCGACCTTGCTTGGTTATGGCGGACCCCTCGTTACGCGCGATCGCTCTGGCATGTCCGTGGCCGTGGGAAATGTACACTCCTTCAATTAAAAAAATCACCAGCCGTTACTGTGCAGATGGAAATGTATGTCCAGGAGGACTGGCTTCCAGGCAAATCTTTCATTTACATGGGTTTTGGCAAAAGCAATCTCGCCTTTGCATAGCCCTCCGCCTGTGTCACCTACACCCCCTCACCCCGAACAGTCTCAGCTGACACCTGAACAGGATTGGGATTAAGTCGGCCCTTTTGTTTTGAACATGGAACTTTATTTACTCTTCCAGCTGCAAATGGATCTGTTAAACAGCGTTGCAGATTTGCCTTTCTCAAATTGCTGCAACAGGAGACCAGGTGTATTGGGCTGTCGGCACAAAGGTGCCTTTGAGTTCAGCTGCTTATCTGGGTGAAGTACTTTAGTAGGAAAACATGAAGTGGTGTTTTTTTTTCTCAGAAAATGCGATTGTAATTAATACATTGTTGTGTTAATCCATTAGGTCCTCGCCTAAACCTGCAGTTCTAAAACATGTTTTTACACTCGGCCTATGCTTTAGCTTGAATAATAGTTGTTCAGAGTCCGTTGATGTTCCGTATTTGCACGTGTACATTCTTGAATGCCAATTTTATGAACGCTGAATGTCTCCTCAGACACTGTCGCCTCCTGCATGTTATACCAACTGGATCGTAAAATCTGTGCACAAGCTATATTTTGGCAAAGACTCTCCACCTTTGTGCCACAACAGGATTCTTCTTGTTCCCTGCACTCAACACCAGGGAGCCCCCCTTTGACATGGCTGCTGTTTTATGGTGCAAACTTTCTAACTATGCAATCGCTCAGACATGATAATGTCCAGGGGTGTGCCAGTTGACCTGTGACCTCAATTTGTTCTTAAAGATGTTTTAGAGGGGCGTATTCAGCACTTATTCAGGGAAAAGGTGTCGTAGACATTTGGGGCTGAAGTGGCTTGATCTGCAGTTTCTACTTTCATGGTCCTTGTGCAGACGGCAGCTTGCCTTTACTATCCAAAACTCTTTTTCAACTGTGGACAAAGTTTTCAATATGGCAGCACAATCTCAAATGCACATTAAAAAGGAAGACCAAGGGTTTTTAGTCCTTTCTGGATTTCTTGCAGGCCTTATATTGTTGTCTGTGATCATTTCTTTGGATAACTAGTATCTCTGGAACGAGCCAGTAGATGCATACAAGAAAATGCTCCCTGGCACGGATTGATCAGGTGTTCCTGAAGCTATGCTGGCTGTACTGAGTAAAAGTAGTTTATTTGCACATGCGGATTACTCGATCCGTTTGCTGCACCCAAAAGGTCCCACAATTTCGACTTGATTTTATGGAGTCTGTGCCATGTAAAAAATCACAAAACCCCTTGCCGTTGATATGTGGAATTATTTGTGTAAAACCTCATGAATCGGGGCCCTTGTCTTGAAAGAGGTGGGAGGTCACTTTACTCAGGAAGGCTGAAACTTTAAAATGACTGGAGTGTTGGATGCTAAAATGGAATCCTCTCCACTACATTCAAAAGAGTGTTGCATGTAAGTTTTGCAAGTGAAAGGTCCCAACGGTAAAGAGAGGGGGGTTCATGGTGCACGTGCCATATTTGTGACTGGGGAGTGTGGTAAACTGGGCACGCTGTTGCAATTTCCAGGGTAGTTGTAAAGGGGATATGTTACTGTAGTGTTGATTTTTGTTTAAATTAATACATATTAGATTTGCACGCGCGAAGAAAGATAAAATGCTAGAACCACGAAATATAAACACGATTTTAGACCTAATGTGCTATGGCGTGTCCAGAAGCAGGCAACTAGGAGTTTCTTAAATGCGCATGTGGGGAAGTGGGGGGCCTGTCCTGAAGAACCCACCGTAAATTAGAGGTAATAACATGCATGCACACTGAGGAACATAGAACAGGAACTTATAAATCTGTATTTGGTGAGCTTTTATCAATTTAGACTTTGCAGGCAGCAGTTTGTGCAGTGAATTTCTGGTGGCTGGGGGAAATCTAGTTCTGCAGGATAGAAGGTTAAAGGCGGAACAATGATTAACCAAGTATGGCCAGACAGTTGTTTATGGCTTGTTAGTTCAGCAGGAGGCAGATGTAATCTCCGTAAGTTCCTTAACGTTTGCAGAGGGACTCAGCCATTTGTTCTGACCAGTAATAAACAAGGGGAGAAAGTATCGCACAAGGCTAAAGTGATCAATACTTACACGTTTCAATTCTATGTGCTGTGTGTGAGGAAATGGTAGTGATTTGGATTACAATGTTTCAATTGAGCCAGTAAGCTGGGGTACATGAGATAGTGATAGTTAGTCAAAGAGGAACTGTTTACTCCGCCTCCTTCCTATCGCTTGACGTATCTATGCGAACCATGTGTAGTTATGTATAAGGTTAAAGGGCTCAGGCCAGTTGTTACTAGTAATGAATTATGCACACAGATGTTTTAATTGTTTGTCACAACCTACTGCGGATGAATCCCAGGAAGGGGTGTGCTATGAATATGATCTGAAGGTGGTAGTTAAAATAACAAATGCCCAATGTGAATGGAAGAATTGGAGAATGATGGGATTTCTTTGTAGATGTTTTGCCCAATACCTTATGGTAGGTGCAGTATGATCAAATATATCTGAGTGTTTAACTGCTGCAAAAATGTATGTGTCAACTTGTGGTTCAATGAGATTTGGGTTAGTTGGGCTCAATAGTCATCTAGCTGCTCCCCGGACAATTGTACAATAAACTTGCTATACGTACCATAGTGCACTTGTTCCTTAAGTGGGGTACTGCTTTGGTTTGAGTGATTATGGGACACCCCCTACACAAGGAAGCCAGGATATGCCACCTACACAAAATCTGACCCTGATTTTTCAAGCAAAATCTGGAAGGATAATTGTAAAGTTGTGGCTTTGGCGTGGATAATGCATCTGGAAAAAAGCTTAGCCTGCCTGGTCATACAATCGCACATGAATTGGAGACTAACCCAGACTACCTGTTATTTTTGGGGAGGGCTGAAAATGTGTCCCTTTTCAATCAGAAGGAAATGGTGAAACAAACCAGAAGAACTCCCTCACCCTGTGAGGTGTCTTAACAACATTTTTCTTTTTATCAAATCTCTGTGGCTGTTGAGGTTTAAATTGTGGAAATAATTGTAATCTTTTAAGGGGTGCAGTTTAGAGCTGGTTCAGAAAGTCATGATCCCCTCCCCTGGGAAGACCTATCCACCTATCTCACCTGCTGATGACTAAGCAACACTTGCAGAAGCAGAGCTGTGGGTGCTCCTTCATGACTCGATCAGCCTGCCCGTAGTACGTGGTAACATGTACCCTGGTTCGAATGACACATACTTTTTAAATTTTTTGGGGCAAATGGTTTCTGTTCCATCTGCGCCATTATGCCCCCAAGTACATTGCTGCACAATACAAATCATGTAAAGTAAATCGATATGGGTATGTGGTAGGTGTTGGAGGTATAGAGGAATGGGAAAGTGTTTAGTAGGGGCATAGGATGGGATATAGGTGGGTGCCCCCCCCTCGATTTGAAAGAAATAATAAAGTAACCTAAAACAAAGTAACTTACTTCAAACTGATTTCTGTTGATGACACCACATAGAACCTAGTAACGGATGTAGTTACAGCCTCTTAGAGCCATGCTCTGCTCTCAGAGGACAAACGGCAACACCAAGCGTCACCTTGTTTCTAGGTGGTCTTACTGCACACCCACCTTTCCACTGCTAGGACCTCCTACACCCTCCCGCATGCTTTCCTGTCTGGCTTTCGTAACCCATCACAATTCCCCCTTCTTGCTCTTGGTAATCAGATTGCTGCTTTTTTTTTTTTTGGTTGATAAAAAAAAAATCCTGCCCAGGGGCGTGACCTGCCTGTAATCACTGTCTCTATTCATTTTAGAAGCCACCTATCCACAAAACCATTTAAACGCGCTTCCTCAGTCGCTATCCCATCCATCTTTGCTCTGACACGTACTACTACTATTTTACGTTTCTTCTAAAAGCAGTGCTGGGAGACTGTTCACTTTGAGGTATGCAATCAGTCTGGTTTTTACTTCTGTGGTTTACCACAATGTTCCTCGCTTTGTTCATTCTTGCTTTTTTTTTTTTTCTGTCCACATTTTATTACAAATGTTATCAAGTCACGCAAGGCTGTGCCGTGTCAAACCGTTGTGGAATTTTTGAGTAAGTCTGTAGCACTCAAAATGCTCAGACTGACGTCTTCCATTTTGTAGTGTGATGTAAAGTGGTCTTGTATAGCACAACTTCCACAAAGGTGGTGGCTTCTTAGTGCTGGGCCCTGTAAGAGGGGGTGGGGCAATGTTGGGTGAGGCAGTATGTGAAACCTAACTTGCTGATCAGTGCACTTTGGAAGAAGAATAGGGTTTTAGGTGCTTTGGAACAAAGCAAAATGTGTCCTGATTGGTTTCTGAGAATGCACTGCCAAAGTGAGGTCATCAGTAATTTGCGCTGTGTTGTAGGTGATCCTCCTGTGTATGTGTGTATAATTAAAAATTTATATTTTTTTGCCATAGTAATCTAGTAATGGACCATATTCCCGTAGGGGTCGGTGTCCAGCCATAAAGTGTCTTGCAGAAACTGTGGGAGAATTCAACCACCTTCTCCTGTTCAGACACTTCACAATATCAGATTGCATCTTCATTTTATTTTCATTTTTTTTTTTTTTTGCTAGGCCAGCTTTGCTGCCTCATCCGATGACCCCAACATCACTTACTAAAGAGACTGACTACTTTTCCATCAACACCACCCTCTGTATGACTGTGGATTGTGCCAGTCATGCTCCCTAAACCTTAATCATCAATGGCCTGTCTTTTAAGGCTCTCAATAATACAATCCCCAAGACAGCAATAGTTCACAAACCATACTGTGTAGCACCAACCGGGGAAGTGGGAATGATGATGCAAACACCGAAATCGGAAGACGCTCTTTGCTGCTGGCAGTTTCACTATCCGTCTCCACTGCGACAAAATTATATGTCGGAGTAAATAGCTGGATTACTTACCAATGATCCTCATTACTCCAACTCTCCCTTGTCCAGGTCCTTGAAGTCCGTCCCGAAACAGTGTGGTTTTAAACTCCTTGCTAATCAAATTGAAAGTCTTATACCCCTTTCAGGGAGGAACAAGGACTGTCGACGAATGCAGACGAGGAGATGCCTGCAGTGGTGGAAGGGTTGTGTGGGAGACATTGCCTCACTTGCAGATTTGACGCAGCAACAGATGCAGCATTTACTTGTTAGTAGTATGTACTACACGCAAGCTAGCCAGTACCACTGTGGTCATTCTGCTCCTCATTTGGTTCACCCTCTAAAGCATCCTAGAAATCTCCTAATGATCCAATCTGTCCTTGTATCCAGCATATGAATAGGGCACCTGCAGAGTTGTGGTAATCCAGCGCTTCAGCTTTTACTTAACTAAGGCAGTTGTAAACGTTTTGCCAATGCCATAGAGACCAGCTCTACTCTACTCTTGCCTGGTAAAGGGACTGTAACGTTGGACAAAATTCCTGCACTGTGCAGCAAGTCACTCATGAGTGTGAACACTAGCATGCTGGGTCAGCCCTTTTGCAGCTGCCATATTGCCTTCCTGGCCAGTCTGGCACTAGCTCACTCACAGGTTCTGCAAGGTCCCCATTGAAGTCGACAAACAAATACATGTGTACGTTCCTAAATGGGCGGGTTTCTTTGCATGTTTATTTGCACAGATCACAATTAGCTTTCAAAATCAGAAAATACGTAAATATTGGTTGGAGACACCAAGTTGGTCAAATTAGCATAAATTGCTGTACGACAAATGTTTGAGGAGGGTAATCCTAGCACAAAGCCAGAAGTAAAAGGCGGCTTGCGAGAATTGGCAAAAAAGATTTTTTTCCGGCAGTCGCTTTGGTGCGGTGGGGGCTGAGTACTAAAGGTGTGTACCTGTCGGGCGACGCCCTCTTCACCATGTATAGGTTTCTCTTTCAACAAAGCATGCCTGTCGCGCAAAATTAGCACCTCCTGGACGTTTTCCTAATTTTTGTATTACTTTTCCAGTTTCACAAAATTTAAAAATATATTGTACTTATTAAGAAAATAATGACTGAGTATTTTTGCTTCTCCTTATGCTGCGTTTAATTTGATCATAATTGGAATCTTTCAATTAGTTTTTCTTTCTTTTTTTAATGTATGCATTTTGTATTGCAAAAAATAAATGGCTTGCTCTGATTTGAACAATAAGGGAAGGCATTGACTTTACAACCGCACTAAGGTCCTCTGCTAAACAGTAGCACTCGCCAGAGCGCCAATCCAAAAGAAGAGGTGGAGGGAGGGGGACTCCGACGTACACAATGGGACGGAAGTGAAAAGTGAACAGATCTTCCGCTGAAATATGCTAATTTCATTCATTTTGTCTTTTCCCAACTGCAAAAAGTGCACAAGACAAATAAGCACGTGCCAGGTGAACTGAGTTGTCCATAACCTTGCTGGCCAATTGCAAAGTGTTATTGTTTAGATTTGTAGCAAAGCATGTACTGTATAGTAGAATGAGATTTGACGGTTTCATGACTAGACTAGGATTCGTATGGTCTTGTAGCTAAGTGTCTGGATTTTCAATTGAGCGACCTGGGTTCGAATCCTGGCATGGCACAGTAAACTCTGGTTCACCCTCAGCCCCCCCACCCCGCGTGTTCCCTCGACTTGTGCCCTGACACTCGATGCCTAACTGTGCACTGAGAGGCAATGGCTCACTCCAAGCTAATCCACACAAAATATGATTTGAAACCGTATGTGCGTGCCTTCTGTCAAAGATGACTTGTAAGGTTGTTTGCTTGATAAGCAAGGGGACGTTCACAGATGCTGAAGGGTGAAAGATGCCACCCCACCCCCGAAAAACAAAATGCGGTTCGAGGGTGCTTTTCTGCATGCGCAGTCTGCACATGTGTGGTCGAAATGGTATGGTTCCAAAGAGATGTTGTGGATCCTTCACAATTATCAAGAACTCCTTACAGCTCCACGGTAGCCTTACCGTCTCTCCTTTAGCGAGGGATTTTCAGGAGCCAAGACCCACCATGTGTCAGATCTGTTGCTGTCTCTTGATATATTGTTGCTATCAAAAACCTTCTGTGGCTGGCAAAAATGTTTCTGCTACAGAAATGCTGACCGACATATTGTATCATTCATGAATACCACACCCCCAGCGCCCCACATAAAACATTGCCTTAAAATATGTTTGTCATCTATTGATCTAGTGAAGACTCTGCTTCCAGGGCTATTTGGCTAAATCAAGCCTAGAAGCATATACTGCAAACAGTGTCGCTCCTCCCCCCTACTCTCCCAGAATTGTTCCCAAATCATTTTGGACTGCACAGTGGTTATCTGTGGATTCCTGTACTGGCTAATGGGGTGGCATCATGCCTGCAGGAGGTCGCCATCGAAGTTCTGTCATACTGCATAGTTTAGGGTGAGTGATAATGGCCCATGTGATTATGGTCATGTGTGAAGGGGCTAGAGCGGCATGTAAAATGAGTAGCCATAAAACAAGTATGTAAGCCCACGCTATGCCCTATTCAGATGTGAGCCCGCAGTGTCAAACCCAGGCTTGTAAGCGATATTCAATCAACACTACAGCCAAGTCAATGCCTAGTCTGGGATGCTGAGGAAAACCCTTATTAATGTATTTTTACGTCTAGTTCAGTACTCTGGATGACCACCCTTGTATAACACCCCCCTCTTAGAATCCCCCTGACCCCACTGAGCCAAGAAGTAGGTTTGTTTTGCAAATTAAAAGGTTTATTTGAGAATTTAAACAATATATATATATATACATATATATATATCACTTTATAATAAATTAATATCTGATAGTACACTTAGACATATGATGTTGATCAACAATGGGTAATCTGGCACTAGCACACTTCTTTACAATCAATGAGGTGTTAGTATAGGATGGATAAAGTAGCAAAAATACTTTTTATGATTTCAAGGGAAAAGCAATGAGGAATAAAACGCAGTACAGAAATGATTTTAGCAAAAGATAAGATAATCACTTTTTCTCTTGCAATTCACCCCCTCCCCTATGCAATGTAAGAAATGGAAGGAGATGGAAAGAGGAGAACACAGTTCTCAGGAATGTAATCAAATACAATACGAAATTCAATTCCCACCCCAGCAAGCTTAGAGAAAACAGGTAGGAGTTTTAAAACACAGGCCCAAGTGCTTTGAATGTGGTGGCAGCGAAGTGAGAAATATGCTGAAAATGCTTTTAATTCCCTTTAGGAGGTTCAGGGTGAGTGAGAGATACTTGGGATGAGTTCAGGCTCACTTTAGCAATAATTCAGGGATGGTTATTAAGAGACAAATGAATTTTTAGCACAGGAAAGCAAAAAGCTGCTATCTTTTTACAGGTAAAGAAATCAGGCCAAATCGCGGCAAAATACGCGAGTGCGTGAATCGCGATTACGGCAAAAGTATAAGGAGTAGCAAGCCCAAACAGTTCCAGAGATACGGGCGATTAAATAAAGGTAGATTTTCGGATTTAAAGTAAAACTCAAAATGACAGGTGACAGCTTGCAGCTTCAGAATCGACAGGTGACAGTTGTGCAGCTTTACAAATGACAGATGACACGATTTCTAGGAGGCTGTTCTACTTAGGTTAAAATAGTTTGGATTAGATTTTAACTAAGAGATTGGTTCTGCACAGTTCTGCTAGGTACTCACAATATAAATTTGAAATAGGCCTTGCCACGGATCTGGTCAGGTTTTGGACTGGACTCCGGTTCTGGTCTCGGCACTTCAGTGATATGGGTCAGCTCTCTGGTTCTGCTCACAGCGGTCTGGGTCAGCTCTGCTCTGCTGGGCTAGCCTCTCTGGATTCAGCGGCCTCTGGTTCTGGATACTGCTCTGCTTTCCGGGCCGGATCAAGTGGATTCTGGATGTAACACTGCTTTCTGGGTACTGGCAAGAGTTCTTGGCAAAAGAATTCAGACAGCTCGCCCGGCTGTGGAATAGTTTGCAAATGATTTTGAGGCCTGCTGACAAATACTTTTGTTTGCAGTGGGCCTTCTTGGTTCAAAGTTCTGTAGTCTCTGTTTAGCTTGGAAGTCTAAGTGTTGGATCTCTGGATGTGAAGTCGTCGGTCAGCATGCTCTGCAGCAAATGGAATTGAATGTCTCTACCTGTCCCAGCAGTCTCTTTTTATGTGTTTTGAAAATGGGTGTGTGCCTGGGCCTAGCTAAGCCTGCCCCTCTCTACTTGTCATTGGCCCAATTCTCCCCTCTCCCATGATTGGGGGAAGGAAATGGATTGTCATCATGATGAGGTCTGTTTATGGGTCAGAGGATCCTCCCCTGGTCAGTTTGCCCACAAATCTATATTTGATTCAAATTCATCTTTCCCAGATATACAATTTGTTGAAATTACATGTGCACATTATATATTCCTTATGGTCCATGCTTGTCCGCCTCTGATCTTCCTGGGGGCTTGCATTAAAAAATGACAACATTTTGCGCTTTTTAACAGGTTTTGCAATATCGGACATTTACCCAAAATTACACACATGTGCGCAAGGAGTATGGACATTAATTGATGAAGTGTCAGATTTTTAACATGCAGACATTTGGAGTGAGACCCTATTTTCCGCTAGCAACCCCCCAGAATACATCACAGGGTCCTAACGCCTCTCAAAATGTTCACAAAAATAATGATATTACTTATATAATTCTGACAAGTCCGCACTATGAGTTATCTATCTTTGTAAAATTATGCCCTGGTCAAAAAGGGGTGTGGCTTCCCACATCACAGGGTGGAATAACTGGTTTATCCACTTCCCCCAAGCTCAGCTGCTAGCAGAGGCACTGCCCCAATATAACATTTGCCTGAGTCCAGGACAGGCCTTTGTTCAACTCCCTGTAGTCCCCAGCTGCTCCACCCCTAATCTAATCAGAGAGGTGTTAACTCCTTTTGGCCAGTGGCAGAGTGGCTGAGCATCCATTTTCAACTCCTGTCGGGGGTAGTCGTCAGGCAGAATTCAGTTTCATTAAGCCAGGTTTCAGCTAAATGTCACTTTTTGTTCCCAGTTTTCTACATTCAAATCAAACTGACAATTTTTACCTATACATTAAATAATTACTCCCTTCAAGTCATTTCAGAATATAGTATTACATTGTATACATCTCTTAGCAAGTCTTTCCTTGGTCTGGTTTTGTTTCATTTGTGCAGTTTTACACAAAAGTCTGGTGGTTTTAAAACGCCGGCTTTCTGATAGTGGTGAGTACTGGTAATGCAACCATTTTTGGGATTAAGAAAATGAATTCCCCACAGTTCTGGGTTGCTTTTGGCAATCAGCATTGCCATTCCCAATGGTTTCAGGCTACTATTTGTGTAGCCCGATGGTGGTTTTAGGCAGTGCCCTCCTGTGCTCACAACATAGGCAAAAATGGTTGGCAGCCTATTCTTCGTTTTCCCTGTGCACTCTCTGGGGAGTTCTGGCCATCATGATGTTTTCCATGCCAGTACTGCACAGTTTTATTGTAGGGCTTGGATGCATGGGTAAAAACATCCCACAGGCTCACTTTTTTTGGTAACTCTGGCTGAGCTGAAGGCTTAATGGGTGGGTTTGCTGTATGCACTACTAAAAATGTAAAGCACCGAAAAATAGAAGGTTGAAACAATAACATTTTTAAAAATAGGGCGAAATGTATTGCAAGAAACTATATAAACTAAGTGGTGGGAGCAAAAAAAGCGAAGGGCCAATGCCACAATTTTAATATGTGAAAATACAAAGTCACAGAGTTCCTTGAGTACAAAAAATAATTGTAAGCAAAGTTCAGAAGGGGCTGCTTGGGGTTGTGCAGCTGATTGGCACCATGGTTTGTGTGCCGGTGTTGGAGCTACTTTCCCTTGCAGAAGCTTTCACGGATATTTCAGGGCATGATGCTGGTACATCCTTGACTGACTTCCCAAGATTGTGGGATACCCTGTGAGAGTAGCACTGCCCAATAACATGTTTTTGCAGATGGCTTTCACTCAGGAAATCCATTTGCCGATCAGTTCGATCCTGCTGACAAGGACAGTCTGTGGTGCAATTCTGACAACCATCCGGCAACCCCAGACACCTGCTTCATTGGGCATCAGTGAGCTATGGCTGTGAAGCTGTGTCGACAGTAATCCATCCATCCCAGAGAACAGGTTACTTGGCAGTGTTCTCTGAAGAGTAGCTCGCACTGTTTTAGAAAATTTGATCGGGGTTTCACCTTTTAAAAAAAAGAGTAATCTACATGTGGACCCCTATATCTTTGTAACTAGAGAGACCTTACTTCGCAGCCACGACCCCTGAGGCCCGGCAAGGCAGAAACGTTGTCTGTGGTTGCCAGTATTCAGAAATGAACAGGATTTCAGCACACTTGTGGGTGGGATCAGACCGATGAGATAATGGAGAATGTCCAGGAGTATCTTTAAATTTCCCCTATCTAGGAGCACAGCCGATCGTGGCACCATCAAATACCTGCGCTAAACAAATCGCCGGCATCCATAGATCATCTACGATTAAACATTCCTTTTCAAGTGGTGCATCTGAAGGGGGACAACTTTAATTGCAGAACACTATCATGTAGCAGCTTGTAAGAATACAGGCACTACAAGAGCAGTAGTAAGTCAAACCTATGCACCTGAAAAGCGGGCGTTGAAGGGCTTATAAACCCTCTCCTTCCAGTGAGCTCTGCAACTGAAGTAGGGTTTGTTATGAGGCTTATACAATCCTCATCCTCATCCTATGTAGGCATAAAACAAGGAGTGCTTGGAAGGGCTTGTGAACTTTCACAAGCTGAGAAACATTTGTAGTGCTGGGGGTCAATATGATCTGGAGTTCCCTTGTGGGCTACATTGACCCACTGAACAGAATTACGTCAAAACCAAGCTGTATTTGTGCAGAAACAGCAAAATGGTTGCTCTGGCTCCTGTGAGCACCATGGTCTTAGCAAGCATACATTGGACAGGATGGAACAAGGGGACACCCGGAGGGAGCGTGCCAGTGTGTTCTGACACATACAAATGGATTAAAGTGAAAATGCAGCCTTGTCTTGCTGCAAGCCCAAAATCCCCATTTAAAAGGAAACTTTTTCACCTTAACAAAATGCTGCTCTGACGTTATTTCTATCTGTTCATCCTTAAACCACTGATTAATAAGGCCCTGCCATGCCCAGTATATCTCATTGTGCTTCAGCAAAACCAGGAATGATTTCTGAATGATGGGCCCTGTCAAATCAACTCTGAGGAAAAATCAACAAGGAACTCCACTTTTACCCGCATGGGAACATGCGTTCATTTTCTTCAAAGTATCAAAGCTCAGTAGTTCAAAAGAAACTCCAGATATCTGAACCATGTCCCTTTCAAGGCATCTGTGCTTCATACAAAACTTGTGCATACAAGAAAATAACTATAGCTACAAGAGTGTGGGACCCCTTGAGGGAGATGCAAAACCAAATTTAAAAAGAAATGCCAGCTTTTCACCACACATGTAAAATGGGCTTTGCAAAACTCAGAGAAAAATGCCTGAAAGTAAAATGTTGAATGACAGCCTGCCATTATCTAGAAATGTGAAGGGGTTTGTTGCTGGGGAAAATACACACATGGGTTATTTTATTCAACTGGCTTGGTTAATTCAGGACCACATATAAGAAAGTAAAGCTGTTAAACTATATTGACTGGATTTTGCTGGATTTTGCAAGTTCCAAAAGAAAAATAGGTTTCTGCTTAGGGGCTTGCTACCAACAGGAGGGCCTCTCTCAGCAGATACTAACACCCCAGTGATAATTATTAGGTTGGACAGAATCTAGTCTAGGCTGAACCCACTGACAATGGAAGTTCCAGGACAAGGAAGTGTGAAGTGGGGAAGGGGCAATACACTGTCAATCTGGCTGGAAACCCCCACCTTGCTCTGGTGGAAATGACAGTTGGTGGCAGCTGAAGAAAGAAAAAAAAATGGTCCAGTGACAGACGAAGGACTGCCATTTGCTTCCAAAGACCATTTATGAATAAAAATGTAAAGACTTTTATCTCTGCAGCAAGACTTTGTAAAAATGTAAACATTTTGATGTTTAAAAGTAATTTTATGGGCTTTCATTTAAGACCTGGTAGAATTCCCCTTTGGAATCGAAACTGCAAAGAATCATGGATAACAAGGAAAGTATCCATGCTGCCAATGCAAATCGTTATACTTGCATCCCTTATGATAATCCACACATGTGTATAAAGTTATGGAATTTTAGGCCGAATCGTTCATACTCAAATTACCAAAAGGTATTAGAAGGGCGACGCAATGTCTCACAGATTGCAAAGTTGGAGTGGTATGCTCTACACAAAATATGCAACATGAGTTTATGATTCGCTAAGAGATTTCAACTGCATACATTTGTTGCAAAATCGGATTTTGGCTAAATAACTGTGGGAGGTTTTTGAACATTGTAAACTCACATCATAAATCTGCCCTCCTGCTTTGAAATCAAACCAGTTGAGAGCAAGGTGGAGACTAGCACCCCTGACCAATCCCGTGGGTTAGAGGTGTGCTTGGCTAAGCCTGCATAGCCATATACTTTGATGTCACTAAGAGTCCCTGACCAGACTCTAGACACACACTTCCTGATTTTCCTGCATCGGCATTCCTGTTCCATTCATCCTGCTGAGTCCAGATTACAACTACAAGGCCAAAGCATTGCTGACCCTACTCCAGGGCCCACTGCAAAACCCAAGCAGTGTTCATCCTAGTCCCAGCAAGGCCTTTGATCCAGAATCAACCCACTAATCTCCCATTAAAAAAGGGAAAGCTGCTGTACCTTTCGCATCCTGAACCAGCCTGGCTTGCTGTGCACTAACTGCTTGCCCACTAACTGCATCCAGAGGTATCTGTGCCATCCAGTGACCAGAATTACCATCCGGTGACCCAACTTTGCCCAGCTGTCTTCTGCCCAGCTGTCCTTTGGCAGGCGCGCGGCTATGTAGTGACCAGAACCATTGACGGTCCAAAAATCACAAAACTAAAAGTGGACTGTAATCCCTACCCCATAGAAATCCATAGCCTACCTTGTCTTGCAGTTGTTGTTCTCCCACTCTAAGCCATCCCATCCTTATCCTGGTAACTTGTTAAAACTGTCAGAATTTTGTGTTCTTGCCCTTGATCTCCAAGCGTTGGCTCCATTTTTTTTTCTTCATTTCTGTCTTGCATAGATCATAAGTCATTAGCAGCGATATTGTGTTTTTAAATTAATTAATTTTCCCTAAAGCAAAGGGGTACACTGTGAAGGGTTACAACTGCAGTGTAACTTTTATATTCATGGGCGACCTTCCTCTTTTCTTAGCCATTAAATCTAGTTCAAGTAAAAATTGCCTTTCACTTTTAAAACCGATTTTTCTCTTTTTCACTGTTTAAAAACACCACTCTACCTACCAAATCTCTCTCAATTCACCAGCTAACCACATTCTTTCACTTCTGATATATTCCAGAGAGATACCTTT
The DNA here is from genome assembly GCF_040938575.1 of Ambystoma mexicanum. Lineage (NCBI taxonomy): Eukaryota > Metazoa > Chordata > Amphibia > Caudata > Ambystomatidae > Ambystoma > Ambystoma mexicanum. Next base: position 300,968,631 of record NC_090935.1, on the reverse strand, counting down.
TATACCCCAGACCAAAAACCGCATCATGATTTGCAATATTTCACCTGTTTTTAAAGAAACCATTTGAGCAAATTTACACAGAAATCGAAAGAAAATGTAACTTTTACAGTGTCATTTGGCTGCAATCCATTTTAAACTTTCCACTCGGTTTTCAATTATATGCTCTTGGTAATCCATTGCTAGCGATTGTTAGTGTCTTTGCATTGGTGCTTTTAGTGAGGAATTTTATTTGTTTCAAGGTTTTTAACACACATTATTTATTTGTCCATTTCCGAGTGTCATTTCGTAACATTGCAAGGGGTTTAAAATTCATTTTCCACTTTTATTTGGTGAGGGAAGGTCGGATTTTGATTCTGTTTTCTGCCTATTATTCCTGATTACCTGCGGTCTTTTTGTGGGTTGAGGGAACATTGCAGTGGGAAATCCTAACTCGGGTGCGATCCTTCCTAAATCAAAAAGTCCTCCTATTCCCTGGTGTTTCACTAGAAGGTTAAACCAAATTTATTTCTTACATCCTCATTGTAATTATCACGCCATTGGTGATTGCTGCCCCATAATAACATTTTATGATTTCTTTTGAATTTTAAAATAAAAATTGCATTTTACCAACCAGCCTGGTTCATGGTCCATAGTGACATGGGATATTTGAAAAGGGGTTGTGATACGAGTTGTGCACCATCTCAAATTGGATCTTCATAAAATAAGGAGAAAAGCATCTCAGTCGTGCGCTACATACTAGGCCAAGACCAAGCTGTGTGTCGCCTAATTGAAAGCCTTAACACCCTCCTCCTCTTAACTGATTGGGCATATTTCTTACCTGGTCCTCATTTCAGTCAATATCCCCCATTGTTTGAATACGTCCTAGGACAACCGTACGGTTGGTGGGTTCCAGTAACTTATACAAATCACAAATGGAGAATGTCAACATTGTGTCATTCTCTGACCACCAATATCGTCAATGGCTAGACAAGCCATCCCTGCTAGGCCAAACACCGCCCACAGCAGTAGAAGCCACGAATACCTCAGCTACAGAACTTGACACACTGTGGCAAAAAAAGAAAAAACTTGTATGCACAGAGTCGCATGGGCTCCTCATGCTAGAATACTTGAAGGCAGGGGTCATCCCAGAAGGCCTCCAGGTCAAAAACATCCTACCGGTGTTCATAGATAACCCTAAATTCCAAGTACAATTCAGCGGGTTGGGAACAAATGCTCCAGAGATTGGGTCCTCCTTATCATAGAAACAGCGGAGGAAGAGGGTAAGAAACAGGCGGATGAACTCAAATTATTGGAAGACGAGATCAAAACGGATTCCATCATCCCAGACATCAAAAAACAGTTGGAACAAATAGAAGAGGAAATCAAGAAATTCAAGGAGTTTACGCTAGATAAAAAGATCTGGAAATTGAAGAAAGACATCCAAAATTACAAAGAGGAGCGCACGTACCCCTACCTAGTTGCTGTTTTTTACCAACAGAACAGCGGCAATAACAGGACAGGAGGAAGCAACCAAGAGGCCCATCCACATCGACAAAACCAAGAGGACAACAATAATTTTTTCAAGGGCGAGGCAAACTGGGCAGACCGCGACAAGGATACCACGGGATGTGGGCACGACAGTGGATGTCACAACCCCAACAAACCTGGTGATTCCAATCTTCAATTTAAGTAAATACCACCTGACTCCTGAAGACACAGAAATCCTAAGCAAAGGCCTCAGTTTTTTCGGCTATTGGATCAATCTTGGAACCATTATCCATTTACACAGATATTTTCTTAAAACCATGCGTGAGAAAAATGAAATCCTTCATACAGGATAATACAGCGATGATTCACCATCTTACCAACATCCCAACATCACCTCAGGACATTCTCGTCACATTCGATGTCAGAACTGCACACAAGCATATCGCAAACCCAATGCATCAATTTACTGAAACAATACCTGGACAAACAATCTACACCCACCTCGTTTATCCAAGAATGCATCCGTCTGGCTCTAACGGAGAATTTTTTTCATACACCAAGGACAATTCTACCAGCAAATCAGAGGAACAAGCATAGGATCCACCTTTGCACCAGATATTGCGAACTTATATATGGACAACTTGGAGAACCAGTTTGTGTACGACATCAATAAATACATGAGCAACATAATAGGATGGGTGAGATACATTGATGATGTTTTCACCATCTGGAGAGGCAGCATCACGGAACTACAGGAGTTTCACACATGGCTCAATAACGTAGACGCATGCATTAAATTCACAATGCACTACAACACCAACAGCCTGGTATTCCTGGACCTCAACATCCTCGGGACAAATGAAGGAACGATCACAACAACCCTATATCGGAAACTGACCAACAAAAACACGCTACTCAAATTCTCAGGTTTTCACCCACAAGCTCTTAAAGAGAATTTTACCCTTCGGACAGTTCCTTAGAATAGGAAGGAACTGTTCCACTCTACCAGAGTACGACCTCAACAGTAAAGACCTGTAAAATCATCTAAAAACCAGGGGATACCCCTCCACGATCATCAGAAAAGCGCGAAAATCAGCAAGAAATACCAACAGAACGGACTGCTTGACCCAACGGCCTAAAGTTGATCACAAAGAAAAGATGACATGTGTCACCACGTTCTCACCTATTAGCAATGTACTCGGAAAAACGATCTTGACCAACTGGCATCTGTTACAAACGGACACTGTCACACCAGAAATGCCGCGGTTTGCATTTAAAAGGAGTAAAAACCTGAAAGATCACCTAGTGCACACGTACCCAACAGAAAAAATCAAGACCACACTACAAACCACACTCTGGCATCTTTCACCAGTAGTAGGACGTTTCCGCTGTGGCAATTGCTCAGTATGCCACCTCACACAAGACCAGAAAGAGATCCCTAAATGGCACCCTATGGAAATATAGAACTTTCTCCAACTGTCTCACCAAATGGAGCGTCTATATGATTAAATGCCCGTGCAACCTTATGTACATAGGAAAGAGCAAACGAGAGGTCAGACGGAGAGGATATGTGAACACAGATCCTGCCTTAAAAACGCCATAGACGATAAACCAATGGTGGCCCATTTTGTCCTCAAAAAACACAAACACACAGAACTAAGATGGTGTGTTATTCAAACCATTAATGCCAAAGCCCGTGGGGGGGACCGAGATCTTGAACTGGGAAAATTGGAGCAGAAATGGATACACCGTTTAGACACTGTAAGAAACGGTTTAAATGTTTCCATCGAGTGGAATTTGTTTTTCTGAATATAACGTGGTTTTTCTGAATAGTGTCGCAATGGTGTCGGGTTCGAATATGCACCGACATTGTTACTTGTGCTCACACCATTCTGTTTTCAGAAATATTCCTGAATTTTGACAATAATGGATGAGAGATCTAGTTTTTGGTCACAAAGTAGACACTGTTTGTAGATGACCCATGATGTATGTAATCTGTGCCACCATCTGTGAAACGTATACTGATATTACTTATTCAGCATCATTTCGCCCTCTCACACCCTTCTTTGAGTAGTGTGTGTAACTGAGGAATAGTCCAGCTTAACTGCTCACACCAGTCAAAAACTATATCTCTCTGACATAGCACAGACTGCGCATGGCCCCTGCTACACACGGCCACAGCTAGCCTATCTAGAGTATTACTCACACACTAGGGACATTCGTTATAGAATCCTGCGTGGCACAAACACCTTAGCCAATGCCCGCCTAGTGACTCCGCCTCCCCTAGAAGCCCCACTCCACAACGGGATCACGCACAAAACACGACTCGCATGCGCCAAGAGTTCCCCGGTCGCATAGTTACGACCAACGCTCCCGCATTCAAGGCCTACGCATGCGTGGAGCTCCTGCCACTGCACTGAGACGCACGGCACCAGCAGCGGGCAGCGGGTAAGCCACAGCTCCACTCTCGAGCGAGCGCTCATTCTTCGTTAAACACACAGGGAGCATGATTCTGCACTGCAGGACCAAATGGGCTCCCCCACCGGTGTAAGCGCACCCAAACTTCAGGGAAACGAGCCATATTCACTGACACACACGATCACGATCTCAGGCTACCTACTTTCAAACTCCGTAGTAGCCGCCGATAGACTACACGGCACCGCTCGGCACCATATGCAATTCCTAATTAAAAAAGCATGCTAACAAATACTACAATAGTGCACATGTACCGATCATATTTGCACATAATGCTACTAGAGATTTATTCTCTCCTTACAGCAAAACCGCTGAAGAAAAGATCCTAGTTTCACAGGATCGAACTTACATAGGCGCACAGAAGGCATCTCCTTCGAACTTTTGGAAACATTTGTCCACATCTGCCACACTGTGAAGTAAAGGCCCAGGTAGGATATGTTGCAACACATTTTACAGGCACCAAATATCCCTGTAGAGACACACCCAATTTTAATTTCAATCTCCTTACTTCTAGATGTTCCAACCTAAGGAAACATAAGTGACACCACTCAGACAACGCCACCAGCCCTGAAGACGGCACTAGTACATCAACCTTCTACTATGTGCCAGAAACACCATCCAGTGTCGACTAGATAGGATCTAAGTCACTGTGTATACTAACCCTCACTGTCAAGAATCGAATGCCTAATGGAAACAATTGACTGTTTTGAAGATGCCTTAAAATAAAGCCGACTCGAGGTAACACAAGGTTACAGCATTAGCCCTGCGAGGCTACTTTTAAATCACATTATCAAATATAATTTAACTATTGACATGCAAATTGGGTGCTGTTCTCATATGTACCCGTCGTAAGTTACGATGTTTTGGATGTGTGTTGCATTTACCGCCGGCCAGTGGTAGACAGGTGGGGTAGTCTATGTCCCTGTCTTTTCCTTACCCTCATTTCAGTCAAGTCATGACTCTTAATACCTGGGCACCAGAATCCTGCTGGGGGCTCTAACTGGGCTAACCAGCAGGTTCACCTGTTGGGTGGGTCACTTTTGTAAATCTTCAGTTGTCGCAGTTCAGGCAAGTTTGTACTTCTGTTGGTAGCTTCCTCCCCACATGGAGGAGGGAGCTCCAGGAAAGTCCAAAGCATGTAGTCCTTGGTCCTGGGACATGTTTAAATGCTCCCTGGCCTGAAACCGATCACACCAGCCTCCAGTCAGAATTAACTGTCATCCCCAGCGGCCCAATCCTGTGCCAAATCACTGTTGGACACATACAGCCCCACAGCGCGTCTCTCTCTCTCTCTCCCACTTCACTCTCCTCCAACAGTCTGTCCATGCATCCTTAACTCGTGTGGGCCAATGGAAAAGGGACCACTCAACTGGCTGTGCATATTTATAAGAGGATTACACCGCACAAGCTGGGTGAAAAGTAGTCTGGGAATAAGGGTAGAAAATGGGATAAGAGGGGGAGTTGTAAGGACAGACTGCATAGTGGTGAGGAAGGCTGACAGTTTGAGGAGAGCAGAGTGATGCGCTGCGCTGCGGTGCTGTGCGTCCATCTGTGATTTGGAATGCTCGTTTTGTGTCTCTTAAGTTACCTCCCACCACAGGCACCTGTTCCACAGCTACCCTAGGTGAAAACAATTAGAAGACTCAATAACGGATTGGGTCTGGTCCTGAAATGACGATAGGTTTGTGAGCTCGTGCAGGCCGAGCGAGTGGCAAACCATTGTCATGCTTGAAAAACGGTCGCTCCACTTGAAATCCTCCTTACCCTCCTACAAATGGAAGCATAGACTGTACTAGAACTGCAGGAGCACCATTCGAGTAAACCTGTATCTTGCCTCCCAAAAAAGGTTCTCTAACTTTCAGCGCTCTCCCAGGCCAAAACTAGTCGGTGGCAATTAACTAGAAATGTAATGTTAACGTCACTTAACATAACCATTGTTGTATATGTGCACTGGCACAGCTTGACAAGCTTGTGTGCTCGCCCATTGCCCACACTTGAGGGCCTTGCTCTGCGCTTTATCTGCGGGACAGTAACTTCTCATTTAAAAATGATCTGTTTGGGCACAGCAGGAAAGTTCCGGAAATGCCAGAGGCCGCCTACTTTCTGGGTTTGGCGCTAACAGGAAGTTTCTTCAGAGACCGCGAAACCTGTTGATTATACATACATCTTTAATGAAGGATAAAATTCCGTTTGACTCTTTGGCAGGGATCAGTGACGATGGGGGGGTCGCGGAGGGGTGCGAATGGCCAGACGCGGTCTTGTCTGATTAATATCACACCCGTCTTTGTTGTCCTGCGTGAACTAACGGAGCGTAACGTGCGCCTGTGCAAAACCGCGTGACTCTTGATATAATGTTGGCAATGAAGGACCGCTTGACACGCTTCATCTGTCAGTCGTCCCTTTTCTGCTTTGCCGGTTTCCAGTCCCACGCTGATCTCGCGGCCCTCTGCCACCAGAAATTCATCCTCTCCCAGACCACTCTGGGCATGTTCTTGTGTTCAAACTAAAAAAGAATTATCGATATTCTTTAATGAAAAGAACGTAATTTGGTCAGTGCTTTAGCAGCAGGTAATGAACACTTTAAAATACTTTCAGTGCGCCTAATTAAATGAGTGGCACTAATGAACTAAAATTCGCAATGACAAGTGACGTCACAGGAAGTGAAATCTCAAAGTGAAACATGCACATTTCCTTCAATGTGCCTTTCAAAAGTGTGCACGCTAAAGGATCGAAAAGTGATCTGACGTTGATGATGGAAAAATACGAAACGTGTGCACGGCATTAAACCCAAGAATCGGTTAAGAAATATTAACTGTAGAGTAAAATCTCAATGTAAGATGTTGCAGGAGGTGCTTTCATCGCTTTCCAGTGAGGGTAAGGGTCTGGCTAAAGGTGTTACAAAGAATTAATGTGCAGTCAGATCGTAAATTGATATTAATTGAAATTAAAAATAGGCCGGTACAAATTGCAATCCCTTACTACGTTTGGAGGCAATCCATGATTTTTATATAAATCGTACTAATGAGAAGCCTTTGCATATATAATGCAGCGCCACAATCCACACCTGTGTGCTTTACGGTAAGATTCTCCTTCAAACTCCCGCCAGCTTTTTGTACATGATGGCTAAGATCGGCCGCCATCCGTGTCAGCCCCATCTTTGCTTTGTGAATATTGTATATTTACATCTTACATTTTACTCCTACTTCGCTCCTTTATATTTGTGTATTTTAACCTGCTGACCTTATCCCTACTGTACAGCACTGTAAGCAAGCTGAAAATATTCTTATGTACTTTCTGCGCCCCGATACCCTTGGGTCTGGCGCGCATTATAAATAATAAAACAATGTTGGGAATACAATAAATGCCTGGAACTGATGTCACATCATTCCGTGTTCACCATCAAGTCTCCTCGGGAAGAACATTAATGTCGCTCACTTTTTCTTTTAGTCTAATGGCCTTAGAAATCTGGTGGGTTAGGAAGGCTTATCGAGGACCCTGACTCGAATGCAATTGTTTTGGGACTGCTGAGCCAGAGTCCTAGTTAGCTCCATCCCACCTAAAGCCCAGAGTCTGGTGCTGATATTACTGGCTTAATCCCTGTACCATCTGCTTATTTGTTAGTGGTCCTTGTCCCTAGCCATTGAGCTAGCAGTTCCAACCCCACTTCTATACCCTTGCAAGCACCGGAGGCATTGCTAGGAAGGGGTTGAGGGGGATTGGGGGGCTACAGCCCTGGGTCTTTTAGTTGTAGACCCGGATATGATATGAAGAAAGGATGGGTTATTTATAAAGCATTTAATTCCCAGAGGTTTCTAAGCACAGAAGCGGGGATCGAACCTGTGGTGGTCTGTGCCGTCTTGATTCCAACGCGAGCATGTTGCCACTCAGCTATCCTCCTGAGCAGATAGAAGCTCAAGGCTAGCTAACCCCGAGACCCGACATTAGCGTAGCCCCAGATCTTTTCTAGACCGAGCAACACTACTGGCAAGTGCACTGTTATTATTTGGGTTGCAGTGGTAGTGGGGGGTGCACGCTGTGGTCGGTGTAAAATCCTTTGCAGCAAACTGGCAGTCGAGCACTCGGGCGCCCAGTGGAAAGGATAAGGGAAATGTTTGATTCGTCCCACGCAGACTGCTCTCGTAGAAGGAAAAAGTTGTACTTTTAGGCTGGTGTTCCTCAGCTATGCCTGTTTTTCATAAACCCGCCTTTACTATTACGTGGTTCCCACCCTTGCTCCTCTTGCTCCTCTTCATAGTGGTACACAAAACTTCCATGTTCAGCTCTATGGACATTCCCCTGAGGATCAGGTGGAGGTTTTCAGACATCGTGGCAGTGAAGAGGGGCATGAGGGGTGCTAAAACATATCACAAGGCCTACCCAAGTATCAAGGAGTATTGTTCCACAGACCTGATGCTCGGACGAATATGAGAACTGATGCCCAGTCCAACTGCCACATTGTGCCGCAGAGGAAAATGAACTGCCAGTGCTGGAAATGGTAATTATTCACTTTGAGATCCGACCAGGCGGTGGCGGAGAGGTAGGGAGGAGTTTTCTAACGCAGATTTGATTTTTCTAAGCCCCCCAATAAATTAACATTTCTATCCCAAGAGAACGCCTGAAAAATAACCCAAGAAAGGAGTGTTCCTATAATGCTGCAAGCAAAGTATAAGATTTACTTTTTATTCATACAAATCTTGCTTGAATATTTTATGCAGAGGTATGTTATTGGGTGTAGTCCACCAATATGACATTGCGCCCGGAGTGGAGACCCATCTTCCAATATTCTGAGTAGTAACACACACCGCCTCTACCGCCAGCTACATTTGCTATCTTGCTGGTACACAGCACAGATTAAAGTTTTGTGGCCGTTCATTTTCAAATGGTGCTAGCATTTGTGTTTTCTTTTAGTTTTGTTTTTTGTATGTAGTTTTTTTTTCTTGTGTACTGTATAAGAGTTTTTACCATATTGTGTCCACGTTTTCCTTGGCAAGATTGCGGTTTAATGTGGGACCTGGGTAACGTAATTCCAACATTGGCTGTTGTGGACTTGTGCAGATTTATCGCTCGGAATTCGAGGCAGTACTTGATATTTTTTAATGATTTCATGATTAGACGTCGCCCGCGCTTGTGCGATAGGCTTGTGACTACACAGTCTACTCATTAAATTGCAAACGCTAACGTGCCATGCAGTACACTGTTTGAGTGATGGCCCAATCCAGGTTGTGTGTTGTGCCGATCAATCATCTTATTTCATCGATATGGTCAAGAAACATTTGTGTACTTCAGACAATTTATCCTTTGTTTCCCACCTTGTGTACATTGCTCTACATTTCTGCTGTTCTCGTTTACACCCTTAATAAAGATTTTCTGTTGTGTCCATAGTCGGTTCGCGTGTAGGAACTGGTTCAGCTGTTATATTCCTGGGAGTAACAGTAAACTTTCTGAGAAGAGGTTTAACACAATTTCCAAATAAACTGAGCCCAGGCATTCTAATTTGACCGTGTTGGTCCACCTTCTGAACAACATAATTACGCGTGTTCATGTTAATTCAGGCTACGCCTTTCTTTAGACTCTATGAATCGTAATATTAAACCATCATTGTTTAGTAAGCTCCTTTTATTGGAGGGGGGTGTGGGGGGCAATGTCCTGGCCCTGTCCTTGTGACACTCTCAATTCTCAAACATAAAGGAATCTGGGTGAAACTAAACACCAGTCTATACTTTTTAGCATGTGTGTGTGAGGGAGCTTGGATGGTACGATACAAGTAGAGTTGTTATGGCGATGGCGAGAGGGAAAAAATCTCCATTTCAGGTTATTGCAGCTTCTTATCGAAACAGATTTATTTTAGGGAAATGTATACAGCCAAGCTTAGGAAGCACCAAAAGTCAGACAATGGCAATACTGCAATGAAGTTTGCCTAGTTCATAGACAATACATGCACAGCAGGTCAATCACGTGCGCATGTTGTATGGCATGTTTTATACTTTGGGGAGTGGGTTGGGAATGGGGTGCTGAGTAGTGTAAGAGGATTCAATTCAACACTACAGCTAAGTCAATGCCTAGTCTGGGATACTGAATGGAAACCCTTATTGATATATCTTTATGTCCAGTTCATGCGTTCTGGATGACTACCCCTATATAACACCCCTCTCTTGGAATCCCCCTGACCCCACTGAGCCAATAAGTAGTTCTGTTTTGCAAGTTAAAAGGTTTATTTGATAATTTAAACAATAGATATATATATCACACTTTATAATAATTGAATATCACACTTCATCTGAGCAGTAATCAATAATGGATAGTCTGGCACTAGCACACTTGTGAATAGGAACAGAAGAATAAGGTGGTAGAGAATGCTTTATATAAGTTCAGATGGATGCAATGTTGAATGAAAGTGCAGTACAGAAAATACTCAATATGATTTCAACAAAACAATGCAATCACTTTTCTCTGGCAATCCACTCCCCCCCCTTTATGCAATGCAAGGAAATGGAAGGAAAGCACACAGTTCTCAGAAATGCAATCAAATGTAATTCAGTTCACCCCAGCAAGCTTAGACCACAGAAGTTTGAAACACAGGCTCAAAATGCTTTTATATGTGCTGGCAATGAAGTGAAAAATATGCTAAAATGCTGTTAATTCCCTCTAGAGGTTCAGGGTGAGTGGTGTCAAGTTAATATTAGTCCAGACTCACTCTAGCAATGATTCAGGGATGGTTCTTAAGAGGCAAACGAATTTTTAGCAAGGAAAGCAAGGAAGCTGCTGTTTTCACATGTGGAGAAATTTGCAAATCGCTGCAATCGCGAGTGCGTTTTTCGCGATTGCAGCAAAAGTGTATGGAATAGGAATGCGGTTCTAGGTTCGCCAAGCCAAGATTCTAAGCTTTCAGAGGAAAGTTAAACCAAGTTCCTAGCACAAACGGTTACGGAGTTATGAACGATTTTGTGAAGGTTGTTTTTCGGATTTGAAATTTTAATAGTTCAAAGTGACAAGTGACAGCTAGCAGCTAGAAATGACAGGTGACAGCTTTACAAAATGACAGGTGACAGTTAGGAGGCAGTTCTAATTAGATTAAAATAGATTGAATTATATTATTTTAACTAAGAGATTGGTTCTGCACAGTTCTGCTAGGTACTCACAATATATTTTTGAAATAAATGGGCCTCGCCACGGATCTGGCCAACAGGTTTTCTTCACTCGCCACGGACGGTCTCTGCGCACAGCGTCTGGGTCAGCTCTACTCTGCTGGTCTGGTCTGGGTCTCTGGTTCTGATCAGGTCTGTGGGTCCGGATACAGCGGTCTCCGGTTCAGCTGGTCTCTCTCTGGATACAACACTGCTCTCTGGCAAATGGCAAGAGTTCTTGCAAAGAATTCAAGCAACTCGCCTGGCTGTGAATAGTGGCAATGATTTGAGGCCTGCTAAAGAGGGATTTAGCTTGTAGTTGACCTCTCTGCTAAAAATTCTGAAGTAAAGTCTTGGTCTCTGAAGGTGGATAGATTGAAGTCTCTATGTTGGCTCTCTGGAGGTTGATGGAGGTAAAGTATGGATTCTCCCGGCAGAGCGTCCCGCAGCAGATGGAATAGAATGTCTATCTGTCCTGACTGTCTGCTTTTATGTGTTTTGAAAGTGGGTGGAACGGCTAGCTTCCTAGGCCCTACCCCTCTCCACTTGTCATTGGCCACTTCCTCCTCTTCCCCTTGATTGGGGGAATGAAATGAAGTGTCATCATGATGAGGTATGTTTATGATCGAGAACCCACCCCTGTCAACTTTACACACAATCTATATTTGCTCAAAAAGACATATTTCATAGATACACAGTGGTTTGAAATTGCATGCACCCATCACATGAGATATATCCTGTTCAAATCTGCTCTTCCTGAGAGCTTGCATTGAGAAATGGCAACATATTTCACTTTTTAACTGGTTTCGTAATATCGGACATTACCCCAAATTTATACACATGTGCGCAAGGAGTATGGACATTACTTGATGAAGTATCAGATTTTTAACATGCCTACATTTTAAGTAATACCCTCTTAACTGCTAGCTTGCCCCCAGATCATGCCACCGGTTCTGAAAACCTCTTAAAATGTAGGCAGAAAAATCACAAGAATTATGGTATCATTTAAATAATTATGACAAGTCCGTACTATGAGTTATTCATCTTTCTAAAACCATATTCTGGCTACAGGGGTGTGTCTTTTCAGGTCACATGGTACAGAAACCAGTCTTTCCACTTTCTTCAAGCTCAGCCTCTGTCTCCAGTTTCTCCCCCTCCCAGTTTCTGCCAAGAGGAACCCAGTTTCTGCCAAGAAAATGAATTCCCCACAATTCTAGGTTGCTTTTGGCAATCGGCATTGCCATTCCCAATGGTTTCAGACTACTGTGTGGGTAGTCCAACGGTGGTTTTAGGCAGTGCCCTTCTGTGCCCATAACATCGGCAAAAATGGGTGGCAGCCTATTCTTCATGCCTTTCCCTGGGCATTTTCTGGGAAGCTCTGGCCATCATGATGTTTTCCATGTCAGTACTGCACAGTTTTGAGGTAGGGCTCGGATGCATGGATAAAAACATCCCACAGTAGAGCGGAGCAGTCAATGTGTGTTGGTTGGCCGGCAGTTTAGTATTTACCCTGTACTGCAGGTACGTCTCATTATGAGCGATCTTCCACCAGGGAAGTGTTTCCTGCTAGTTAGTCTGGCTGGGTTGAGTTGATGTCCTAAAAGGAGGCTGTAGGCTTTGAATTTGAGTTGGGGCAGGAGGGGAGGAGCAAGTGAAGTTCTGAAGTCTAGGACAGGGCTGTACCAAACCTTTTCCTTTTAGCTTTGTATGTTATTGTTTATTTGTAAAGCGCTTTGAAACACTTGCTTTGCATATAAGCACTCCATGAGGGAGGGAACAAGAGGAAAAAACAAGTCATTCAGAGCCCTTGAATTTCTGAACGATACAAGTCTGCACACGCAGAGTGGGTGCATGGAACAAGTGCATATAATACAATTAACGGTGTAGATGACAGCAAATGGGTCTGACAACGATTCTGCAGTTTTTCAAAATGCATTGAGGTGCCACCATGCGAGGATGGGAGACTAGGGAAAAACAGACCATCTTCAAGGCATGGTGCATTCAGATCGTGCACGTGCGCAGACAGGTGCAGGGGTGGGCAGGTGCAGGGGATAGGGAGGGGAACCAAGTGTGCCCAGTCCGTCAGAAGCTGGGCTGAGTGAGAGATGCCACTCTCATGGGACATTGAACAAGTGCAGTAATGAGGCAAGGCCCGGAAGCAAGTGCGAGAGGACTGGCGAGGGTGCCAGGGACCTGTGAGACTCTTTGGTATACCAGTCGGCAAGCTGCGCGGAAAAGGAAAGTTAGCAGGGTAGACGAAGAGAGAAGGAAGAGTCATGTCTTGAGGAGTTTCCGGAACTTAAGGAGATCTGGCTCAAGATAGTGCGGCAGGGAGGCTATTCCAGGGAGGCCCCTGCAAAGGATAAAGATCTCACTCCAAATCTCTGCTTGGAGAACCGGCTCACTCACGAAAGGTTGGAGGTTGGGAAGGACCGTATTTGGGCAATGTTGCAGATGGTTGGATCCCATGCCCCAGAAAGCCTTGTGGATAATGTAGTGTGTCTTATACTTCATCCTTGCAGCCACGGGGAGCCAGTGGAGGGATTTCAGCACCAGAGACATGAGGTCCCTGGGTTGAGGCCAAGGATAAGTCTTGCAGTTCTGTTCTGTAAGAGTTGCAGAGGCCGGGAGGTTGAGAAAGAGGCTGTTGCAATAGTCCAGCCTGGAGAGAACCCGGGCGTTTGAGAGTGAGGCGCTGGGGGGAGGTGAGAAAAGGAAGAGTACCTCTGAGGAGCTGTACCTGGACATTTTAGAGATTAACGAAATGTGAGTGGCGAAGGAGAGTGGAGTCAACGATCACCCCATGGTTTTTTGCCACGCAGGGCCAAGGGATGCTGGCCAGAGTGGGAAAGCTGGAGCAAGTGTCCCAATGCAACCTAACAGTCTTACTGGCATTGAGGCAGAGGTCCTTTGCAGCACCCCATGACTGATTTGCGGACAGACTGTCAGATATGAGTGAGGTAGAGGAGGTGGCTGAGGGTAGGCTGAAGGAGAGTTGCGTGTCACCCTCAGAACACTGGAAGTTGCAGATGAAAGTGGCAATCGCCCGTGCAAGGGCAGCCATGTAGATATTTAAGAACCATGGAGAGAACCCTAGGGAACGCCATAGTGAAAGAGTGATAGTAGACAGAAAGGACCTGGGATGGGTAGTTGGAAAGGAAGGAGATTAACCATACCAGAGCCTGACCTTTTGATTCCCAGGGTGTCATGCAGATGTGCGATCAGTATGTCATGGTTTTGCAGGACACAGGGAGTGTTAGTGTCGAGATTTCAGAGCAGGTCTTCACGGGTGTTCAGAAGAGCAGTTTCCTTGCCTCTGGATGCTCTAAAGCCAAACTGATGGTTGTGGAAGCAACCAGCAGTTTCAGTGTGAAGGGTGAGCTGAGCGATAACCAGCTTCTCCAGGAGTTTGCCCAGGAAAGGGGTGATGGAGATAGGACAGCAGTTTGCCAGAATGGAGGGGTCGGGGTGCACAAGGGAGTGCTTAAGAAGTTGGGAAAACTCCAGTGTCACGAGATTGCAGAGATCAGCCAAGGCTGGAGTGAGAGTCAATGTTGTCCTTAATGGTTTTGGAGGGGAAGGGTTCCACCTGTTTGGATGAAGACTTCATAGACCATACTTGTCTTGTGACATCATCAGGTGTGATGGGAGTGAGAGAAGAGAGAAGTGGTGGAAGGTCCAAGGGAGGCTCTGGAGGTGTTGGTGAATGAGGTGTTGTGGAGGAGATAGGGGAAAGGATGTCTTTGCGGTTAAGCGTGCAGCAAGGGCCGAGCAAAGCTCCTGGGTAGGGTGCGACAGAAGAGGAGGCTGCTGCAGGATTGGACAGTTCTTTACAGACTTTGAAAAGTTCTACCATGGTGTTTGATGCCTGTGAGATGCAGGCTTGAATAACAAATCTTTACTTGGTGTAGATGCAGAGTTGATATTGCCTTTTGAAGGATGCGTCAGGCCAGTTTGTCAGAAGGTCTGCCCGACTAATTCCATTTTCGCTCATCTGCCCAACACTTGCGTTTAAGGGCATCCAGATCAGAGCCGTACCAAGAGTTGCACTTTTTGGAAGGCTTCAGTCGGACCCTCATGGAGAGATTGAATTTAGCGAGGACTGTGTCAGGGTGGGAGTCTGCCGTAGAAGTCGGAGAGTAGGTGGAGGCAAAGGCAGCCGCAGTCCCTCTTTTCATGGGTCTGGTGACTTTGAGACCTGATGGCCGTGCTGGGTGGGCCGAGAGGAGAGCTTCAAGTGTAATGAGAAAAGAGTGGTCCGTCCAAGAGAGCGAGAGGTAGCGAGAGGGATGTCTGTAGAGATGAAAACATCCAAAGTGTGGCCCCCTTTGTGCGTTGAGCCAGAGGGTAAGATGGAGCAGGAGACAATCGCATAGGTTGTGGAAGGGTCCTGAGTTGACGGGAGAGTCCAGATGGATGTTGAGATCACCCAGCAGGAGGAGTTGAGAGGAGGAAGAAAGTAGAGAGGAGGCCAGGATAGCCAATTACAAGAGTAAGAAAGTGGCCTGTCGTGGTGGCCGATAGGTGGCCATAAGGAGAGAAGATTTAGGAGAGACTAGGCACTCGAAGGAGGAATTGGCCGGAGTAGGGATGATGGACAGAGGTATCCATTCTGGGACAATCATGGTCACTCCCCCTCCTGTCCCCTTGGGCCTGGGCACAGACTATCTTGTATCCTTTAGGGAGGAGTGTTTAAAGCTTATGACAGATCTGTCCTTGAACCATGTCTCTTTGATGGCGAGCACATCAAGATCCATGAGTTCAAAGAGGTTGCAGATGTCAGACGAGTTTTTGACAGCAGAGAGAGAGTTAAGCAAGGCAATATGAAGCAGCTTGCCATCTTTGCAGGTCTTCTGCCGGGGGCGCAGGGGACGGTGGTCCACCTCCCTGCCCACCCCCAATGGTGCCAGAAGGATAGTGGAGGGTGGCGGAGGAGCGAAGGCCAACAAGGGAGCTGGAACAGTGAGGAAAGGAGAGGGAGCCTGTGCGGAGGAGGAGGAAGGCCCAGCAGGCAAGTGAGCCTATGTAGTGGAGGAGGAAGGCACAGCAGGCAAGGGAGCCTGTGCGGAGGAGGAGGAGGGAGACACAGCAGGAAAGGGAGCCTGTGCGGAGGAGGAGGAGGGAGGCACAGCAGGAAAGGGAGCCTGTGCGGAGGAGGAGGAGGCGGAAGGCACCGCAGGCAAGGGAGCCTGTGCGGAGGAGGAGGAGGAGGAGGAGGAGGAGGAGGAGGAGGAGGGGGGAGCCACAGCAGGCAAGGGAGCCTGTGCGGAGGAGGAGGGAGCCACAGAAGGCAAGGGAGCCTGTGCCGAGGAGGAGGAGGGAGGCACAGCAGGCAAGGGAGCCTGTGCAGAGGAGGAGGAAGGCCCAGTAGGTAAGGGTGCCTGTCCAGGGGGCGAGGTAAGGTTTGAGAGGTGAGGTAGGAGCCTGTCAAAGAGGAGAAGGTTGGGTTGAGGACCCTGAACCATGGCGGTTCCATTCCGATAGGCAATATTGATGACCCTGGAAATGGTAGAGGTCAAGGAGGACCTCCCAGCAGGTGCCACCGTTAATGGGAGAAGAGTCGATGGGAGAGGGAAACGAGACCATGTGGGAAGTCCACAAGTCTGGTGAGGGAACGACAGAATGTCTGTGAGAGTATCTGGCGGAAGCAGTGACATGGGTGTCTGCAATAGGAATGCCTGGGTTGGATCCCAGTATGTCCTTAAGTTTCCTCCGGCCACATTTAGTGATAGGAGAGGAACATGAAATAGAGGAGCAGTTAGATAAGATAGGAGAGATAGATGGCAATATGGTAGCTGCAGTGGGGAGGACAACACTGATGTACTGAGGCACAAGCAGTGGGGGTGGAAAACAGAGGACGAGGTAGGATGTTAATGCAGCAAATGCTATTTTTTAAAGGTAGTAAAGTAACAGTTGAACACCCAGCAAAGAGCGATTTAAAAAAAAATAATAATAATTGGTAACAGCAAGTAGTATAGCTAAGGCAGAATGAAACCCAATGCACCATGTGCAGACAGTCAAGTTCGATATCAGGCACATCCGAATGAAGCACAGTGCAGCATGGTGCAAGGGTAACCAGAGCACCCAAATTCGAATTAAGCAACACACCCCAAAAACGTTTTGAAATGCAGCAACACTGAATGCAGATGGAGCACAGCTAAACAGAAGTGCAGATACACATGCATGAAAGAAGTAGATGTAGTAAAAAGGAATGAGGCTAGTTAAGTAAATGGATTGAGAGTGCAGCATTGGCAATGTCTCAGGAGAGTTGGTAATGGTAAAACACCCAAACTCAGTCATTACTGCAGGGATCGTGGGAGGCCATTGATCCAGAGACAGAGGACCAGTCCAGGAATTAGTCTGGTGGATGGAGCATAGTTGGAACAGAGTTTTATATGGCACTCCAGGCCCTCCACGGCCCAGACAGGCACAGACGGGCTCCTTAGAAAGTGGTCCTTTGAAACGAGGGCTGACTAGGTGCCTTCTGGCTCTTAATTGGCTTGAAATAAAGAGGGAAGGCCAATCTGAGTGAGGCAGAGCCAGGAATCTGAGAACTCGGTGAATGGAAAAATGAAGCGGCCATTTTAAAAGTGCAAAGAAGACCAAGGCACTGCATGGTCCACTTGCCAAATACACAGCCAAAGCATGAACTAGCACACGTTGTTGGAGGGGTGCATAGCAGCAAAAAAGTGAAAAGCCAGCAATGGCGAAATTAATTAATAATGCGCTCGCCACCATGCTTGCTCTAAATATCCTAAATTGCAGTCCCAAGCCCCTTCTGGGCTTACCTTCTAAGCTGTGATGTTGGCATTCACAGCTGTGCTGTCGAGATGATGAAATTCAGCTTGAGATGCAACAGCAGGAAGGGGCTGCTCATTTGAGGTGGAGTGGACACAATGCATGGAAAGGCACATGATAACATGGTTGTGAAAACATGTTAGCTTGGCATTGCCTTTCTTACCTGGCTTGCACCAAAATTCTCTGTGCCGGATGCATTACAGCAAAAGTGTTCTAATCTGAGGGGAGGAAAGCAAAGTATCAGCAAATGGATGATGATGGGTTTCTCTGCATTGCATGTTCGCTCTGTGCATAAATGGAGGTGGACATGACTTGTAATTTCACAAACCATAGAATTGTTGTAAGGCCCTTTTGCAGCCTCCTTCCTTCTAGATTAGAACTTCAGAGAAGCTAATCAATTGCCTGACCTTCAATAGCTATGGTGAAGGCAGAGGCAATTTTTCATGGTTTTCAGTTTTTCTTGTTTTTACTTTTTATCATCGATCCTTTTTTTTTCTTCCTTTTAAAGTATAAGGCGGCTAGTAGATGCACGATAATTAATCTTGCATGTTGTGTCTTTCTTCAGAATTGTGTTTTATAGCGGCAAATAGTGACACATATCTTCAGTGGACCTTACTCGGTAATCGTGAATGTTTCATTCGCGCTGTGTAACAATGTGTTCAATTCTTGGCAGTCCAGTTTTTATAAATAATTTAGAGCAGGTACAGTGGACCGATAAGCAATTTGAATTATTAACATGCATAGTCTGTAAATATTACATGCAGACATGTTTATTTTTTGTAACGATATTTCCTGCTATATGAAAAGTCCTTCAGCTGCAAATCGTAACTCTGCTATAAGGCGTGTTTTGAAAATATCACTATTCTAGGTGTTGATTTAAATGTCAAGACTACTTCCAACATGGAAAATTACAATGGGTGTTGGTGAACTGATAGGAACCTAAATAGTTCCCTTACTGTACTTTTTTATCTTGGATGTTGGTGTCAAATACCCTTCTCTTCCTAATTTTAAAAGCATACCAATTACTTTTTGAGATGTGGAGAGAAATTTGCCACATTGGGGTTAAGGAAGTTTCAGAAGCAGCGTTAGAAATAGAATAAGAGTACGGAAAACGAGCTGTAATCTCGCTGTAGCCAGGCACAGATGAAATGTAAAAAGGTGTGCTAATCGAGAAGCATTGAATGGCTCCCTAGTGCTCTCCAACGGTGTACCTCCGGGCATAGTCATGACCTCCTCTTACTGATTGCCATTGATTTAATATCCGATTTATACGGATTAACAATCTGCAACCAATCTTAATTCTATTCCCTCTACCCTTTCCCAGAGATTGTTTATAAATTATGATGTGACCAGGATCTGCAACATGCGGCTCGCCAGATGTTTTGGACTATGACTGCCATGATGCCAGTGTTCACTAGGCTGCCTATGGTTGATTGGAGTTGTAGTCAGATGGAGAGCCAAAGGGTACAGACCCCTGATAAGACATGCCACCACGCTGAAGGGGCTTGGGGAGGGGGGGGGGTGCGGAGGAGACTGGTTCTGACCCAATTATGCTTTACATTAACCTTTGAGATTAACTCTGGATTTTTTTTTTTTTCTTTCTTTCTTTCTTTCTAAAATGTTCATCCTTTTTAACAAGGCAGCTGCAGCACTGAATACTGGTTCCTTTCGTTCAGTTTTATCCAAGGGTGTCATTTGGGGATGGCCAGGGGTCGCATTTGCGACCCCTAAGGTCTCCCTTGCTACCCCTTAATAAAATGTACAAACATTTAAGAAATGTTTCCTGATAGTGCCATGTGGCTCTGTTTCTGGAGTTACTGGCTTTCTTGTTCAGGATTCTTTAAAAAAATAAAGCAAAAAAAAGGGGTTTCCGCAAGTGTAAAACTTTGAGCAGCATTTATAAGAAATAATGGGTATAACAATTTTTAGACTACTTAAACGTTTATTTCGGGTTCACTTCAGGGGGTGAGTCACTCATTTAGTCTGTTTTCAACACCTCAAATTCACAATGCAGACCAAAAGGTCCAAAAAGCATTTAGAGTAGAATAAGCATCCATTTTGGACTACGCGTTTTGCTTTTGGAAAGTTGGTTATAGCATGTTTTTCTGTCGTCGTCTCCGTTACGATCATCACAAGACATTCTATCTCGAACTCCTCTGTCACTTAACAAAATCCTTGTGCCTATAAACGTGCGTACACTGTAGAAGTGTTTGACCATAGCACATAAAGAGGCCCTTGATTTCATGTTGCCACAATTAATCGAGTTGTTGTAATGTGTCTATCTTTACTATCTCCATGGCAGTTCAGTATATTTGTTTGCATGTATGAGGTAACGAGTGCCCAAAGTACGGGATGCTCTGCGAGTTTGTTGCTTTCCCTGCGCTACTCTAAATTCTTTAATACACAGTTATGAACCTTCCCAATGGTATGTATTTTGCCAGCCTCTGAAACCTAAAAAGTAGATCCACGCAGGCTTGATATGTGGCCCACTTTGCATAAGACCATCCGATCAACTGGCCTGCTGTTAAATCTCGGTTACCAGTTTAATGGTATCCACTAAGAGTGTAATTTCCTTTCTGACTTTGAGAACATTCAGACATGTCATTTCTCATTTTACTATAGCCGGTAAAATAGCGAAGTGGGTTCATCTGCTGTGATGCGTTTTTGATCTGCAGGATGCAAGTTTGAATCCCAGCAAGGCCAACTCCGCGTTTCATCCTTCTGAGGTTGATAAATGAGTACCAAGTTGTGTGATATTGTATGTATATTTGTTCTATATAAAGCGCTTAAGTGTAAGTGCTATTTAATAACACATCATTATCATTTGGCCTTGGATGTCTGCGTGCATTCACAGTAATGTGGTACTATGGGCGTATACACACTGATATTAATGATACATATGGTGATCCATTCTTGTATGAAATGTATATCACATTATAGTGATAATGGTAACCATATTTTTTGCAGTGTACTTAGGAACAATGCTATGTGATGCTACTTCCTGTTTTGTCAATGGGTGAAAGGCCTTGTTCCATCGCTTCCCGTGATATCACTCTGGGGTAGAGTCAAATTACATCACTTCCTGTGATGTCATCAGGGGTCAAGGGTTGCATGATGTCACTTCCGCTACCCCTGGCAGTTTGGTGAAATGACGTCCCCGGTTTTATCTATACGAACTGAAAATTGGTTTCAAATAAATGCTCCTAGATGTATTCTAATTTAAAGTGCAATTGAATGGAAATGCAATACTTAATTTATTTGTATGGTTGAACAGTGCTTCTACCTCAAGTTCTCTAAAGAGTTTAAATTGTTTCATATATTCTTTCATTGACTTAAACAAAACAGTAGTTTGGAATGCCCTTCATGCACTAGCACGCGAGATGTGGCTGTTCACAGCCAAAAATAGTTTTTCTATTGTTGGGGCTCCCAGTCTGAACTTTTATTGCTTGCCTCAAGCATTATTGCTGAGAAGCGTGGGCATTCTGTCCTTTCCTTCAATGGAGCTGGCGAAGATCTCATTACAATGGCGTTTTCATCATTGGGCTAGTCATCATTATTTCCGATGATGGAGTTAACTGAATTATATGTTACTACCTTGACTTCAGGGGTGTGGTAGAGAAGTACTGTTAAAAGACCTTCTTTTTGACAACCGTATGGCTTCCTAAAATATAGCAATGGAGATACCCACTTATTTAAGCCACTTGCAACTAATACCTTTTTAGTTCATTGGGAAGACTATTGAAAATAGTTTTCTGTAACCCCACAATAAATGCAATTAAAGACTTGGAGAGCTATGTGAAATGTTCAGAATTGGACTTAAGCTTTTTTTAAAAATTGAAATTTTATCCGTACATATGAAAAAATCCCTCTTTAGTGGATGGTCTAATGTTATTGTGCCCTTCCTGTTGTAATAGTTTAATGGTGCTATGGCTAATCCAAAAGGTGTCATGAGCCCCCCACTTTGAATGACCCAGTCTGTGGAAAAAAGGGGGCGGGGGCGGGGGAGAGAGAAACGTGCTATGTCCATAGACCACTGCAAAGTGACAAATGAAGAATGGAGCCAGGGAGGATAGCTCGGGGGCAATGCGATTGCCTTGGAAGCAAAATGACACAGAGCAACACGGGTTCAATTCCTGTGGGTCTGCGCTTAGAAACCTCTGAGAATTAAGCGCATTATAAATAACCAATTATAATGGCAAACCTTGTTCCTAATGCTGATTTTTGCTTCCAACATAATAGCTGGAAAGTAATTGAGGATGCATAAGTAAATGATGGATCAGCATGGAGGTGCTGATTTGGGGGGGCAGGAGGGGTAATTAAACGTGCTTCTAATGCAGAGCTGCATATAGTACATTGCATGGTACCGGAGCTAATTAGTGCACAGGTATGTGGGCCTGAGATGTGCTCAAGCACGCCCCCTTGAAGTGTGAAGACTTCACCACCAGACAAGTTTATAAAATATCCACCCAGACCCATTCTCTACAGAATCGGGAAGATGAGCATGTCAAGCCAAATGACCAATGTTGGCAGCACTAGTTGTTGGTGTATAGGTGAATGTGGGGCACACATGATATATAGGAGGGGACTGGGATAAAGGAGAACCGGAACCTTCGAAGACCAAGTATGCCATAGCTCCCTAGCGAGGGAGGCTTATTCTGCAAAACAAGTGTTGCAATGAATTACTATTCTATATTGGTAATGTGAGGCAATACCCCCCCCCCCCCCCACCCGGCCCACATTTCATAATCAGAATGAGGCACATGTCCTTCATTTTCATAAAACTGAATGAAGATGCAGGGCAAGGCCTGCAAAAACCTTGATCTATGGTGAAGGCAGAGGGCTGACAGTTTCATATGTTGTATTGCTATCCTGCTTCAATTTGATTAGGGCATTTTAATTGCATGCAAAAAGAGAAGTGATGGAATGTGCTCATCAAACCAACTCTGTGCTATAATCCTAAGTGGTCAAGTTGTTTGTTCTATCTTTATTAAAGCATTGTTATATACACTAGAAAACTGTTGATGAACGGAAGACAATTTCTAAATGGAACACCATTTTTAAATAGATCTCCCTTTTTATTACAATATGCAAAATCTGCATGAATAGCTGCAGCCTTTTCTTTAACAACCGGATGGGCAGGATATGGAATGAATAGCAGATTTAGTCTGATCTGGCAAGTTAAATTGCATCCCCTAATAGGTTGACGGACTACCTTTGACCAGATTTATTTGAACAAATTGGAGTACTATTATTGATATCATTAATATAGTATAGAACAACAATTAAAACAAAAAACAGCCACATTATTTCCAATGTTGGCAAAGACAACCCTATTAGCTTTCGAAATGCTGGTTATTGTAGATGTAGCATTACATGGATTTTCACTTCATTATGAATTTTATTGGCAAGCCCTCCAGCCTCATTTGTTTAATTTTGTTCATAAGTAGCTATTGTTGGCAAACCAGAAATGTTGCCTACCATTTGAATCCTTGTCCGGTTTAAATTCTATTGCTTTTCTCTCGTAAACCAAGCTCAATTGTCTTTGCAGGGTGGGGTTTCAAAGTTCTAAGGTGTTCAGTGGATGAACAGTGGCGAGGGAATGGACAATAAAACTAAATCTGATCTTTATCATAACACATACTATATTCAAGTTTCTTCTTCTTTGTAAAATTCTTCTGAAGATTACCAATTGATTGACCATTTAGCAAGGTCTCATTGAACGATTTGTCATGGGGCATTAAAACAACCCTGGAGTGGCCTTGTATTAAGTGCAGCACTCTGGCTTGTAATATTGCATGCTCCTGTTGGTGTCCGCATTCCTATTTCCTTCCTAAACACGCATTACATTTGAAACGAGGACGAATTTTAAATAAATGTATTTGGCCAATTTGCCAAGCAATTAAACAATTTCATTTGCTCAAGTTTCGGGAACCTTGTAGTTAAGCATGTTGCATGTTGCTAAAATACAAATACCTCCGGATAGATTGAAGTAGTTTAGTTTCTTACTTGTAAATATATTGATGTAGCACATCATTGACTCCAGGGGTGCTGGCTTCTGTCCATTGTACGGCACTAATGGTTGTTTGTTGATGGCAGGCTTATCAGGAAGTATTTGTTGGGCACCAAAACGTATTGGTTAATAGATTTGTACTGGAATTCATGAATAATTACAGCAGGTCCTGGATCAACTCTGGCTATCCAGTATTACATGCTGCAGGCTTAACTTTTTTGTTGCACACATTCCTTCTTGTAGAGCTCTAAAAGTAAATTGTGGATTATGTGCTGTGATTTGTAAGCGCAATGTACAGTTTAGAAGTTTCTATTCTTTCTACATGGCCAAAAGGGAACCCGCCCTCCCTTGAGTGTTGTCCATATAAATATAAATCGGACTGTTTTGGTGTCTTTAATTGTTTATAAAAAGGTCAGTACTTTCAAGTTACTGTTACAAGAGAGGATCTGTTCTAATCACTGTACTAGTTGAGTAAATGTATTCATTACAGAACTTTTTAATACTCACATTTCTTATTTGTGATACAACCATTCACCATAACTATTGAGTTGTTGGAGTATGACATCTTTTCTGTCTGAGCTAGAGAATGAGTGTTTAAACATTGGATCAAATAGTTCTAGGTTTTTGACCAGGTTATTACTGTAGGAATATTTAAGTTGCCACTGGAGCCTACAGTAATTGGTTATACTTTTTCTACATTAAAACTTAGTCAATTGTAATGCTATGTTCCACTGGGACTGAAGCAATATTATATATTAATTGCAATAGATTTTGAATTGTAAAATTCCAGATGGCAAGTGGTTTTGATATTTTATTCCTAATGGAAGGATTGTTGTGTTAAATTAAGCGCATCATTTTTACACTTCATTACAGTGTATGTGTGTGTGTGTGTGTGTGTATGTGTATATATATATATATATTTATATATATATATATATACATTTTTTTTTTTTAGTCTTCTAAGTTTTTCCATATTAACTCTAGTCTAGCCAATGAAGAAAACATGGCCGAACATAATGTAACCTTTTTAATACATTTTTAAGTACTTTGTAATCACCTCAAATCGGCGGCCAACTTCTCCACAAAAGCCACGGCGTGGATGAAATCATTCTTGGACCAAAGGACTATAAGTCTTCTCACCTACATCAGCAGCAGACCCAGTCCCCATCACCTGTGGAGTCCCTCAAGGATCATGTGTTTCCCCCACTTTGTACAATATTTTTACAAAGCCTCTCTTTGACATATTTGACAAACTAGGGGTCTCGTATACCAACTACGCTGATGATACCCAAATCCTTATCCCAATCAAAGGGGACTATGATAAGGACACCAGCCTCATAAATAAAATCTACCAAATCATCCAAACCTGGATGGCCACACATGGCCTATGTCTTAACGACGACAAGACCGAGCTATTAATCATCGGATCCACCAGTAAACCTAACAAATTACCCCATCTGTACAATTCCATCACGATTGATGGTATCAAAATTAAGGTAGCCAAGGAAGTTAAAACCTTAGGATACTACTTAGATTCAGCTCTTACCCTCAACAAGCAAGTAAATGCCACAGCCTCAGCAACCAGTTACACCTGCAAACTATTTCATGCATGTAAACCATACCTTTCCACAGACAGCTGCACCACCATAGCGCGAGCCCTCACCCTCTTCAAACTAGACTACTGTAATGCACTGTATCTAGGCACTAGTAAACATACATCAACAAACTCCAAACCCTGCAGAACAATGCCCTTAGAACAGCCGTAGGTATTCCCAAAGGGCAACACATCTGTCCATAGAAGAACCGTCAACTGGATGGCCATCAATGACCGCATCAAATTTAAAACTCTGAACATTACACACAATTGTCTGAACAAAGCAGCACCTGCATACCTCACAGAAAAATTCACTAAGCACACGTCCGGATGACCCATCAGATAGGCCCTCTCAAACAGCATCAAAATCCCCAACTTTAAACTGAAAAGAACTGGTGGGTCCAGCTTCCCAGTTCTAGCAGCTCAGCTTTGGAACTCCATCCCAGACGCACTCAGAGCCACCCCCTCCTTCCATGTGTTCAAAGCTAACGTCAAACTCTGGCTTCACACCAATGACTGCTAAAATGCCTCAACTGTATCAAATACTCTGTATATTTACTGTAAAATACTTGAAACTGTAACATACCCTACATGTAAGTCATCTGACATTGTAACATAAGAAATGCTTGATATATGATCCTGTAACTTAAGAAATTTCATGTACCTGTAACCTAAGATTTTATTTTTGCAAGCACCCAGTTGCTTAACGGCTAGGTGCGCTCTTTAAATAAATAAATAAACAATACAATACAATCATTATCAAACCATTTGATAAGGGAGAGGGAGGTAACATAAGTATATGGGAAAGATTATGTGTACATTTGAGAAATGCACTTCAATAAACCTGTATTCTATGCCAAATACCTAAAATATAAGACCTGGTTACTCAATTTCATATTTGCCAATTATTAGTGTAACATCCAATTACATTGACAATATTTATATTTTTTTTTTTACCAGACCCAAGGTCCCTAAATAATTTGGACATCTACCAAATCAGACCTATAATGAATGGTATTTGTTCACAATTTGAACCAATTTATTAATTTGTAGATGCATTTGTTAACCCAATGTTGAAAAAACTAACTCGTACTAGGGGCAGCATGCATATTAATGAATTAAAGCATGCACAATGGGAAATACATGGCCACGTTGGATCTAGTGGCACTAAACATGATCTAGTGGGTGTATACTAATATTCACAAAAAGATATATATATATATATATATATATATATATATATATATATATATATATATATATTTGTTTAAAAGAATGTGAGATGTTTAAAAGAATTACTAAAAATGATCGTTCCACGTGATTTTCCTGTTTAATTGATAACTACATAAACTAGTAATGGAGTTACCATGGGATCAAAGAGTGCTCTCTCAGTGCTAACCCTTTTGTGCGACTAATTGAGGAAACAGACATAAAATCAGAACAAACAATACATATTACATTTTGGACAAGGTACATAGATGGCATTCTGTTAATTTTGGCAAGGCTCAAAAGAGAAATTTAAAACATTTCTTTCTATACCAAAATCGCAACAATTATGCAGTTGAATTTAGTAGAACATCTAGTAAACCAGAGGTAGCATTTTTAGACCCGTGGGTTTATATTAAAGATGGGATACAGCATAACAAAACTTTCCATAAAGTAATAGATGCTAACTCTTTATTATTAGGAACCAGTTGCTGTAAGAGAAATGGTGGGAAATATTCCCTTGGGTGAATTCATAAGGGCAGCAAGAAATTGTGGTCTACTACATAATTATGAAGAGGGATGCATCACATTACAGAATAAGTTTAGTGAGGTCCAAAAAGAATCTCATTGAAACAGCTAAAAAATAAAGCTAAGCAATATGATAGAAAACAACTTCTGATACTGAACGATGAATCTAGAAAGGCAGCTGGCCAGTTAATATTATCACTGTGACAAAATCTACAATATTGTACAAAAACAATGGCATTTTATCAAAATTGGATGAAGAAATGATATCTTTCTTACATGAAAAAGCAATGATCTACAAAAAAGCACAAATGATACAATGTCTACCCAGCCATACTAATCTAAATACATTAACAATCCCTATTCTGACATGGTTAAATGGTTTACCAAGTGGATTCTACAAATGTGGACAGTACAAAATGTGCAGGTTTGCCATGGATAGAGATGCGTCCCTATTGGATTTGAACGGCAAGCTATTTATGAACTGTAAAAGTACCTATACAGTGTAAGCAATAGTATGCGCTTGTATGAAACTGTACATTTCATAGTACGAATTTCATAGTACGATTAGGCACTGGATGCAAAATGTACTAACATGTATAAAATCACTTTCATAGAATCAAAAATACCAATTTGCAACACATTGGATGGAGAAACCTGCCACAGAAGACCTTCAACAGCTAGGTGTTTTGCCACGAATTACATTGAAAATGGGCAGGGAGTTGTGGGGGGGGGGCAAGGAAACCTGAAGCTGAGTTTGGATTTGATACATGTCAAAATGTGTCTGACAGAGCTTTACACCTATGAGGCGCATAGTACGTTGAGTTTTAAATCTGTAAGGTGTATAGTAAGTCGAATTGAAGTGTACTTGGACCAAATAATGAAGTAACAAGCAATAATGTAGAATTATCAAAGATCTGAAGTCAAATGTGCATGCAAAGTAATATTGGAGAAGGAGTACTGGTAATGATTCATGTTCACACCTATCCTAGTGATATCCGTTAGATGGTGAGTAGAGGGCAAACGTACTTGGATATGTCTGAGACAATGAATCTATTTGTATGTGCACTGCTAGAATAGAATGACCTTTGATGTAGTTTAGTCTGAATGTTGACTTTATGATGCATCACCTACAAATCATAAAACCCCTGCAGGCCAAGACTTGATAGATGGAAAACACTGCACTAAACCTCAGAAGAAAAAAAAGCTAAATAAACATGTTTTAACCGCCATGCGAAATTGGATAGTTATCCCTTTTCCGGATGTATCTGCGCATAGCGATCCATAATCTGAGCAGCTACTGAAATGTACTAGTTCCCTTTGTTCAAAAAGTTTGCAGTAAGTGTTTCCAACTACCTTTTCATATTAATCATAGGGACTTTGACAGAGACTATTATCTGCAGATTTTCCCCTGAAGGTGCAGGGGTGCCAGGTTGTGTAAATATGTAAAACGCAACGCAAAACTTTAAATTCAGTCCATCTACTTTAAGGAAGATGTTGCAGGGTTTGGTGCATTTACAAATGGAATCACAGCGTAATATTAGAAAAATCAGTCCATGGCTGATATGTATAGCACATTGCAATATCAGTATTGCAATCAATTTCAGAATGTATCAAGACAAGGACTATTTCAGTGATGAACTCAAGTTCTCAATGAAACAGCTCTTCCTAAGAGCTGCAGATTGAAAAAACCTGCTTTCACCGCTTTATTTATCTAAGTGTCCAAGCACAAATCTCACTGCCAAGTCTGTTTACTTTAAAGGTATACTTCATAGGTATGTCAAAGAGTAGAGGCTCCAAGAGATTATCTGTCTTGCAGAATTTATTTTTGTGGCCCAATAAAAGGACCTCACTTTTGATGGAGTGGAGCTGCAGTGCGTCATTCAACATCCAAGATTCCACTTTGTTCCAACATTCCACCAGAGCATCAGTCCCCATGTTATCCCTTAGTTTCAGATAGATCTGGGTGTCGTCGGCATAAGCATGCGTTTTGCTTTTGAGAAAGTGCACTGATATATTTATTTCTCCCCATTACACTGAATGAAAACTTTGAACGCTGTGAGGCAATTATTCACACATACACGCTCAGCTATGCTGTAAAATGGCTCTCATATGGCCTCTTTATTCACAAAATCATACATTAATGAATAAATGCAACAAGAATAATAAGTAAATAAATGAATAAAAGTAATACATCACCGTTGACACAGCTGCAAAGCACACCGTCATCTCGCAAGAAATTCACTGGAAAGCTACCCAACAGGCAGGCAGAGAGATCTTTGGCATCAACTGACCTGGATCGATGCGTCGATCCTCCAGTGAAGCTTTCTCCGTGTGATTGCTCTGGTGCCCCTCATTTTAACAAAAACGAGGTTGTGGCAGATAGTCACAGGTCCACAGCGCTTGTATAACAATTAAAGAGATCAACCAAGGCTGCAGGTGTCTGGGTCGTGTAGGTATACTGCCGGTATAAATCCACGAGGTAAGTTATGAAGAACAAAAAGAGTTCCCAGTCTCTCTGCGCCAAGGAATTGGAATTTATTAAAGGTGAAAAACGCCTGACACCTGTTTGAAGCTGGGTACAGCTCTTCTTCAAAGGCTACAGTTATACAAAAAACGACAGGCAAATTATAAAAAAATTACAATGTATGCAGTTGGTGCAATGTATCACAAACAAACAAAGGTACAAGGGAAGAGAAAGGAACCAGGGCAAGGTGCAACCACAATTTACACATGTGCAATACATGTAAAAAAAACAAATAAGTGAAATTAAGTTACCGCAAGTTGTCAATTTCATTTGTAGCAGCACATGTGCATGGGAACAATTGCAAAGGAAAATTAATGCACAATTTTAGAAACAAAGGTTGACCATAGCAGCGCAATCATATACCAAACGAATCAATGAGAAGTCTTAAAATGAAGGACTAATATGTGCCCCATAATTGTGAAGTAAACAATTTACCTTGAATTACAGCAAATAGTCGTCAAAATTAAACGTAGGACAATGCCAGGATGAATTCTGAAAAGACCCAATATGTAATTAATATAATTAACCAAAATGAGGACAAAAACATTTATAACCAAGATACCAGGATCATTGAAGATTAAAGCATACCTCAAACTGCCTCGCTATTGCGGAAGGCTAAAATTCAACAAAAACAAAAGAAGAAAAACTGAGTCTCAATTAATGTTGCAAAAAGGCCAGCAAAAACCCTTTTAAACCACTAATTGGCTCCTGATCAACAAGGAATAAATACATCAGCCGTAATTGTACTGTGATATACAAGAATTGCAAAGATAATTGTACCAGGAGGAAACAACCAATTAGGTCCTTGACCATCCATAATTAGGGGGAGCGTATTAACGCATCTTACCGCAGCAATCCTAAGTTTGTGTCTGCTCAGAATTCCATCACGCGATTCGCAAAATAGTAGCAGGACTACATATACTTGAGTCTAAAGGTAGTGAAATGTATAGTCGTGCAACTAAGGTGTAGCAAGTTGGGAAAACGAGCCACCATGTTGGAAGAACGGAAAGAGCCTAACAGGGAACCTTACTGCATTAGAGGGATGTATGTAGGCCCAATGCAAGTAATACATTACAGAACTAAATAATTAACCAAGAGGAAAGGACTAAAAAAACTCTAATATATTAGTAGCCAAGTCAATTAATTAATAATGATGCATTGAAAAGAGGACTAATAAATAAAACCACGTACAATTATGAATGAAATTGAATAATAATGAGAAAAAAGTTTGTAAACCACATGGTAGTGGCTAAAATGACAGGACGTGAGTGTGCTGCTACAGGTCAGCATTTGGCATTATAGTAGTACATATACAAAAAAGTTCAACGAAGGGGACACAGCCCCATGGACAAGAGGTAATGATAGCAATTTTCACAAAGGATAGATAGAGGCACTTGTCAATCTCAGTCAATAATATGCATCCTGAATTATAAAAAGGTGGCAAACTCATGGTCCGAATTGAGTCCAGAAGCGACAGTCCGATATTTGCAAATTAATTTTGCCTCCTATTGACGTAATTTTAATGTGAGGTTGCCACTGCGTGGGGGCAATTAAACTTTACACAGCCCCACAAAGTGAATATCATCCTTGCAATCCATTTGGTGTGATTGTTGCCAATGGTGTGCAAGGGGATATTTAGCTTCCTGGCTACCAATGCGGTACACGTGGTGATCATGAAATCAATTACTTTTATTAATTGTAATTCTAAGTTTGTCGTGTATTGCATTATCTGTACCTGTGGCCTTAAATATATAGGGAGCACTATTCACCCACTTAAAATTAGAATCCGTGAACATCTGGCTACAATTGGTAGCCAGGAAGCTAAATATCCCCTTGCACACCACTGGCAACAATCACACCAAATGGATTGCAAGGATGATATTTGCTTTGTGGGGCTGTCAATTGGAGGCAAAATTAATTTGCAAAATTAGCCTGCCAGGCTGTCATTGCCTGATTTGCACAATTGTCCTTTCAACAAACAATTCATTCGTTCAAAAATCCTGCTGCTTAGAGGTGATATGGTACATGATAGAGCCACTCGATGTTCTTTTCCTGACAACATTCCTTAATCAACTTGCCTTTAAAGTGTGAGCCATTGTCACTCTGAATTTGCAAGAGCACAATCTAATAATGTAATGCTATTTAGTTGTGTGGCTCTTAAATGGTAGTACCATCAGATATCCGGAATGTGTCCACTATTGTACATGCATACTGACAACCTCTGCTGATTTGCAGAGGTCCAATATAATCGATCTGCTAGATTTGACCCGGCAGCTTACTGCTTCGTAAATTTCCATGGACAATATGAGGAATGGGTCTGTGCTGCTGATGTTGAACACAGGACCTTGCAGAATGATTGTTTCCCTACCTCTCAAGGGATATTAATCCCCTGAGCCTGGGCCCACCTGCAAGTAGCCTTCTCTCCCATGTGTTCACATGTTTGGTGGGCCCACTTGGCCAAACCCTCCAAATCACCATCCTGAGCCTCCGTGTACCACAGAGGAAACCTTGGTGTATTCGTTTGCAACAGAATTGAACCAGCGTTCTAGTTCAATTGAGTCAGTGGTACAATGCGCATCCACATAACTTAACTCATATTGTGGTAGCATTTGCATGAGCTCTTCCAACAGTTCTTTTCCCCACAATTCTTTAGAATTCATTTTCCACCCATTCTTCTGCCATGTCGGCAGCCTTGTAGCAAGCCTGACCATGAATCTGTGTACAAGTGACATTGACAATGTATTTCTTGTTTCAAAGTTTTTTTTTACTGCATAAAGGTCTGCAAAATGGCTGTTCTTTCCATTACCTGACGTTGGTATCTTTTTTTTTTGTCTTGGGCTTATGACGCAGCTTTCCAATAACGCTCGGTTCTTACATAACTGGCTGAGCCATCGGTGTAGCAGGCATGTTCTGTCTGTTCTACTGTCAAATCCCCATAAGGTACCCCCCATTTTACTAGAGACTTGTTTACTTGGGTCACTTCCTGCGGTATACAGTCTACAGGTGGTACACTAGCCACTTGCTCATGTAGTTTGACGACCCCCACCTTTTCCTGATTTCGCTGTGTCTTGGATATACCATTTCCACTTGTTTATACTGGCTTCTTGGCATGTCCTATCCTGTCTTTTTAGGAGAACTCAAAACCCATTGCACAATTGGGATTTTGGACCTGATATTACATCATGACCCACTGTCATTTGCTGGATATCGACAAGAGCCCAATAGCATGTTAGCATTTGCTTCCCAAACAGAGTGTAGCTATCACCAGCCTCTGGTAATTTGCGACTCTAAAATCCCAAACGAGCCCATTTTATGTCTTGCTTTTGCCGCAAGCTCCAGTTAACCTTATTATCTTGTACCAACACATGCAATTCCACTTCTCCTGACTTCAAAGGCCACAAATCAAGTACATGCTGCAGTGTCTTTTGTCAAGTCAAACACACTGTTGTTCCTCTCCCCACTCAAACTCTTTTGTGTCACTTTGTAGAGTGGCGCTAATATTTGCCCTAAATGTGGTATATGCCATCTCCAGAATCCAAGCAAGCCTATGAACTGCTGACCTTGTTTCTTGTTCACAGGAGTGGTAAACTCGGGTGGGCTTTCAGCACCTTCTCTCTATGCCCATTATCCCATGGAAATCCCCAAAATACCACAGCCGGCCCTTGATTTTTGTTGGGGTTAATCTCCAACATTTCCTTCTTCAACCTGTCAATGATTACTTCCAACTGATTTTGCACACTTTGCTCATCTTTGCCCAGAATCAAAATGTCATCAATGTAATGTGAAATCTGTATATCGTGTTTGCATGCTATTTTTTCCAAATGTTCTGCCTCCAACCGGTGACAAATGGTTGGGCTGTGCAAGTACCCCATAGGCAACCTCATAAAGGGGTAACAGACACCTGCCAAGCTTGTCTAGAAAAATCACTATTCTGTGCCCAGGCAGAAACTGATTGTAGATGGTTTAATATATTGTTGGTTCCAATGAAATATTGTAGTTGAGTGCCTCTAGCCACTCTAGCATCTTAATCAACCAATCCAGTCCTACAGCCGGTCTGTAATTGACTGTTGGGGATCTTAGATTGAATTTATCAAAGGAGAAACCAAAGCTGATTTAAGCTGGGCAGGGACAAATCCCCCTTATAATGATTTATTGATAAATTATAATCGTTTCAGCAATTCCCAGAAACAAATTGCTATCAAGCTATTCTAGAATCCTCAAAGCATTCTGTAGGCTTTAGGATTTAGCATTTTTTTTTTATTCTTTTTTTTTTTTTTACATCACCATGGATTCCGGAACTATTACAGGCCTGGCCTTCGTCACATTGGGTTAATGGTATTTGTTCCATTTCAATTGTTAATTTTAGGATTGAAGCAATCATTTAGCTTTGTGCATTCTTTCTCTGGGATGGGTATAATCTGAACCATAGACTTTGGATTTAAAATGGAAGTAACGGTTTGAAATTCTCTAGTAGTATCATCACCTCAGAGTGTTTGCTCATGATAGTCTTTTATAGCTTTATAAATTGCTAGTTTATAGTCCTTACAAAGTTTTCTTTAGCAAGGGACTATAACTGCAGAGGACTTTTTGATTTAATTTTTTTGTATTCTTTTTCACAAACTTCGTTCTGATTTTAAAACAACTTTGGATTTAATGTACTTTTAAATGGACGGAGACCAATGTGAAGATTTCTTTTTTCCATTGCTAACTACCTGGCTTGCACTTAATCACAGATTCTACTGAATGATTCCCATCCGTTACCTGCATAGTTATGGCAAGAAGAGTTGGTGCAAAGCTCCAAACCATCGAATTTAAACCGCATATTCAGAGATGTAGGATTGCATATCTTGCACACTAATGTTTTCACCTCATTGCCTTGCTTCATTTCATCTGATCCAGAGTATTCCAGGTTTTAAAAAAAAATCTAATGGTTATCTGATCGGGATACTGTAGACTGTTGATTAAAGTAACCTTAAGGTCAGTGAAAAATATTTAAGACTGTGTTCTTTTTTAATAGGATGGAAGGATAGGAAGATGGTTAAAGCTGTTAAGCATAACTGGTTAACCAGCCTACATTCAAAGAGCGAACCATCTTCTAGCCAAAAAAAAATTCTAAACGGTGAAATGCTAAGCTGTGAAATGCTAAGCTGTTTTCTAAGCTGGTACAAGAAAAGTTGGGTGAACCCCATTGGGAGGGAAGGGGCACAGAATTAGAATCGTAATAGTCTGTCACATACAGCAAGATATTGAGATGAATGGAGGTTCACAAGATCTTATATAACACAAAGTTTAAACTGCTCCTTGTAGATAATTGCTGATCTCCTCCCTTTCCTGTACAATGATTAAGCAACATAATGGAGTATTCTGGGGGGCAAAGGTGTGTACTGCTGCTTGCCCATCTGTGAGCTAGGTTTCTGTTTTAATATGTTAAAATATGAAATCAAAACTCCAACCCGCGTGCACCTTCATAGACCTTGCGTTGCTCAAGGCGCACTTAGGTTTCGGAGAATAATTCCTTCTAATCCATGTTTGTTAGAGTTTTATAACTCAGAATCTCACTAATAAAGGATAATTGAGGCGCGATTGCCCTCTTATTTAGCCAACGGTCCACATTTGAGTATTTCATGATGATGCTCTGAAATGGAATGAAGCGGCCACATCCGCTTTGAATGGTAAAACTGCAACGTTTGCGATATTACCGCACATGCAGCCTTAATTGGCCGAGCCTTACTGTCAGGACATTAAGACACAGATAGCATGCCAGAGGGATGCTGGTAAATATAATGAAGAAAAACGTGTGACCTCAGAATATTTGCAAAAAACGTTGCCTAGGAGCCAGAAAATCCAACTTCTTTTATTTAATGTAAATAAAGAACACAATTTAAAACAAATTGCTGGAGCTAAAAAGCAAACACGTCTCATGTATAATCCGATGCAACACAGTGTGCAAACAACCAGTAGATTTAGAGTGCCAGCTAGCAACCTTTTAGTGGGATCGCCTTGTATTAAGTACTTGGATTAAAACGATCCGGAATGCACCACCTAAAGATGACCACTAGGTAAAACCTGATACGCCAATGAGATCGGGGCTTTGGTCTGCTGTCTTTGTCTATTGATATGAGAAACCGAACATTTCCTGTGGGAGATTACAAAGCAGACTCCATTAACCATGCAACATACACCTAGTTTAAGCAAGAACTTTAAAGCTGAACAATAGAAGTGTACGGAATGGTTTAAGTAATTTCTTGAACTCTGTAGTTTCATTCCCATTAAAACCATTTATTGGGGAGAAGACTATTTTGAATACAAACGATTTAATAATCAATTTTACCCTCCTTTTTGATTGCATACAATTTTAGCATAAACTTAAAAAGAGCATCTGAACTAGAACAAAGAACTAAAAAGATATCGAACCACTGATAAATGAATATATATATATATATATATATATATATATATATATATATATATATATATATATATATATATATATATATATATATATATATATATATAGGAAAAAACCAATTCCCAGATCCAGGATGGAACCGGGAAAAAAGTCAGCGGAAATGCACTCCCAAG
This sequence comes from Ambystoma mexicanum, assembly GCF_040938575.1. Classification (NCBI taxonomy): domain Eukaryota; kingdom Metazoa; phylum Chordata; class Amphibia; order Caudata; family Ambystomatidae; genus Ambystoma; species Ambystoma mexicanum. The sequence goes on along the minus strand of NC_090935.1, from coordinate 300,932,323 downwards.
AACAGTAGAGAAGTCCAAAATAGCCCTCTACATAGAGGAAAAACACTCCAAAGTTAATCCAGACTGACAATGCTTTATTCTTTATGTCAGCATGGCAAGGAAAAAAGACCAGAAAACGACGCGTTTCACGGTACACAGACCGCTTGATCACGTTAAAAAAACCTATATATAATTTCAGTGAAAAAACTTTGTTAAAGGGACGTTATGGTTAAGTTGCGCTACTAAAAACCTATGAAATTCAGTGAAAAAAATGTTGTTAAAGGGACGTTATCGTTCGAAGTAAAACCCAAAACCCCAGATATTCACAAGTTATGCTAAGCTAAGCAATCCTAATTCGCGCCACCACCGTTAACACCCAGGACATCAAAGATGACATCACAAATATCATTGATGACATCATTAAATACACCATACAGACATTACAAATAATACAGAAACAGACCTTAGAAAATCATCTGCAGAGAATGCAGCAAAAAATAAAAGTGCACTCAAATATTAATTTCCCAAGTGTTCGGGCATGTACTTCTTAGCCTACATTGATCGATCGTACAAACATTTCCTATGCACCTTACCGTACTTTTACTTTCTTAAATTTGTTATTTTGGAATCCATGACAATCGCAGAAACTCGAGATGTAGCGGTTTAAAAAAAGAGAACCAATCTTATTAGAGTTTATCATTTTACCCATCAATTTGGGCCCCTGTTCAAAATATTGAAAAACGAGGACATCCGAAAAATAACTCCAACAAAAGAACTCGCAAATGACTCTTCAGTTTGCTGTACATGTTACTGCTACGGAATATGGTGAGCTTGAAATGGGATGCTGACGCTGCAAACAGAAGGCTAAATAAAACCAAAAAGAACGGGTGCACAGAATTTTAATTAAATATTAGCGTTCAATTACGCGTTTGTGAACCTAGGGGAACCCACAACTGCACTACACCCATCTCAATGCTGCACTGCCCATATCACCACGACAAAAAAACTACAAACACAGGTTCTAATTGTGTCATTGCAATATACCACACACAACACACAATACAATTTACCCCACCAATGTTGTAATTGAATTATAATTTGACTAGTTTGTGTACAAAATCGTCCAAAGTAAAACGTACATAATATTCGGCATTTCCATTGTACGGCGTAAAACAAGCACTCCGTCCACTTCAACAAACTTTCATAAAATGAAATTACATGTTCCTTTCTCCAATTTTTGAATAGTGAACATTATCCTATTTGATCCCTCCTTTCATGCATTCCGTTCGCAATCGCTTTGTTTCAAGGTAAAAAAACAATTGAACCTTACACTGTGTACCATGCGTGGGTCTGCTCAGCTAGGAAAAATTCTACGGAGCTGACCTTCACTCAGAATGGGAGCAGATAGCACTTCACAGCACAGTGGCATCACAAATATTTTGGAAAAACCTGTGAATTGTTTGCTACCATTAACCAATGCGGGCAACCCAGTCACGCCATACCACCTGTCAGTTCAGCCCATCTCCTGTTCACACACTAACTCAAAACCAACATCATACTAAAGTGAAACAGCCAGTAGTGCATTGATTATATCCACGGAAAACCACTACGACCGCGGACATGGCGAACACATCAGGGGCACCTGACGCCTAAACAAATACAGTATTTGACCCATCTCCTACTCCCAACCCCCGCCACCCTCCCAAGCACTTCTGCACACCAACACACTCCTCACAATTTAATTTTGCCTCTGTTCACCGTCACGCTGTCAGTACACCTTCAACAAAAACAGCAAAATTACCTCCCTCTAAATTAGTGAAAGGCATTTGTGGCAAAGTAGTTTGTGTACATTTTCTTTGAGATCTAATAGTAAACAATCGTACACCACAATCCAAAATATTTACTTCCAAAGATATCTTATAACGCAGTCCTATTATAAACTGTACAATCTTAACTGCATAGCCTACCCAAAACTTCACATACAAACTCTACAAATGAAACCCTACACAAACGTTTGCGTTCTGGATATTTGATGGGTGTTTGATTCTATGGGTGTGTTACGATGCGGTGGTTGTGTCCTGGGCATAGAGTCTTGGGTGCATGGCTTACGGCCTTCGGCCACGCCCCAAGACTCTATGCCCTGGCCACATCCATCGCAGCATAACACCCCTATAATACCAAACAGTTTGACTGTGGTATGTGGGCTGCTGATGGGGGATATTGACCGCAGACATCAGGGGCACCTGCCACTTAAACAAATATAGTATTTCACCCACTTCTTAATCCCCAAGCACTTCTGCACACCAACACACTCCCCAAAATTGCATTTTGCCTTTGTTCGCCGCCACACTGTCGGTAGATTCAAGATGGTGGGCGCATCGAAATAATGTGACGCACCTCACACATCACCCCAGCCAATCAGAGAGCATGTCATATGTCCGCGGATATGATGTAAGCTGATTAGCCAACTGGGTCCTGTCCGTGTCACACATTTTTTTTGCCTTACGTTTTGGCCATTTATAAAAAAAAAAACAGGATGGACTTGCACCAAAATTAACAAAAGCACACTTTCGGGACTAAGCTGCCGCCACTCCCACAATTTTGGTGGAAATCCATCCAGTGGCTTGAGCTGTAGGCGTGCGCAAAGTGTTTTTCCCATTATGTCTATGGGAAAAAAGAACTTTTGGGACCCCCCCTATAACTGGTCCCCCCCACCCCCCGACCAAACCTCACTAAAATTTGCAAAAGAAAATTGAGTGGGCCATATACTTTTTTTTGCAATGTTTGGTGAGGATTCGTCCAGGGGGAGCAAAGTTATAATCTGCCCAAAAGTGCCCTTCCTATGGAATTTAACCAGAACTACCGTGGCTATGTGTGTCTGTGTATATGTATATGTATATGTTTTGGTTTTTTTGTGTTAATCTTTCCCCATCTGTTTTTAAAACTTGTGACCCTGAAGAAGCTTACATATTGTATCTTTTTATTTGGTGCAATATTGTGAAGCACATGTTAGCTAGTCTTTACATTTGTGTTTCAATTCTTTCAGAATTGAAACAGTTATCCATAAATCATTGATGAACTCGGCCAGAGTTTGAATGCAGTCCTTCTTGGAAAGCTAGCTTACACAGTGCTCAGCTGCAGCATTTTGCAGGATCTTTAGTTAAGCATGCAGAATAAAATGTGGGGATGGAATTGGGACAGTAAATATTGAATATGGTAAAACTGGTGTAATGTAAGTCAGGAACACTAGGAGGAGCAGCAGGACATGAGAGCTGCGCAGCAGCTGCCTGCATTGTGCTGCGGGATGCGGCGAGTGGAGGGACACCCACTGCAGAAGACTGGGATGCTGCAGCAACCCCAAGTCAATGCAGCATCTGGAAATTGGCGCTGCACTCCACCACTAACCTATTGGGGAATATTATTTTAAAACTCCAGAAAGGCTTTGATCCACTATGCAACCAGGGAAGGCATTTCACTTGAAGGCCACCCTGTAGACCAGTGTTACCCCACTAGCCACCAGGGATATTTTGGTGGAAAGGTTTGGCCTGCAAGAATGCCTGGACCTCCTAAGGGTCCATATTAGAAATGCAGAAAATGCTGGGGCTTAAGGAGGTGGTATGTGTGTTGTGACCATTCACATGGTATTGCCACTTCTCCCTGGGGTTTGGGGGACTTTCAGATGAGGCTAGGGAGGTGTGGCTGCTTTCCAATAGTCCCCGTAAGGGTGGTTTAATGCAGGAGGACATCATGCAGAGGGACTAACCCCTCTCCCCCTTCCCTAAAATCCCCTTACGTGTCCAAAAACTTGTTGAGAGTAGACCGATGTATTTCTGTAGTGTAGGAGAAACAGCCACAACAGAAAGTACCAGAATGAATGAAGAAGAGCACAGAAGGCCTGAAGATGACTAATTATGCTAGTAATGGTACTATGCTAGTAATGGTATGAGGTGACCACAAGGATGCATGAAGATCAATTCATCAAGGACTTTGACAATCTGCTCGGGTGGGTCTGGCAACATTGTATGATATGGAATGAAGAGTTGTGCAACCCTGCCAAGGGAGGCAACAGGTGTGAAAACCATCCAGAGTGGGACTTTCAAGTCCTGTCACGAAGATGCCGAAGAGCGAAGGACGCCAGCAAAGTGCTGAGGGAATTCTCCATGGATGTAGCTGAAGTGGACTGAACACTAAGCCAAAAAGAGCTGAGCAGACGAGTAGTGTGTGTAGCTTCACCAGAGGGTAGCCTGAAAAGAGGTGCCCCCGTGGCCTACCAAAGTCCTAAATAAGGTAACTGGTGGTATGAGAGACCCAGAGGGGGCACAGGGGTGGAAGAGATGTAGGTTTGAGGGCTTCTCCACCAATCCAGTAGTAACAATGAAACTATTGGGAAGGCAGCATTGAGCATCTAAGGAGAACTCCCTCATCGCATTGGCAGCAATAAGCCCACTGACCAGCAGAGAAGTGTCTGTGACCCTGACGGAAGTGTATTAAGCATCCGAGGAAAGCACCCAGGGAAATGTCCAGAGGTCCCGAGAAGAACTTGACTTTGCCAATACGGGGAGAAGGGAGGCATTATCCTGGTTCGGAAAGCTGAAAAAACTGAAAGCCCTTTTGATCAAGAGATGCTAGGGGAAGGGAGTTCTACCCCTCCCTCCTGGCTTTGGTGCAGACTAGATTGGAGTGTGGTAACCATTACCAAGAGAACAGTCATTTGCCTGGTTCCAAAAGTTGAATGGTGTAAAGGTTTATTGGAACCACAAGCCAAGGGGAAGGCAGACATTCCTCCTGGCATCCTTTTGCCAAAGAACATTTCTGCAAATACCACCCAAACACCAGGAGAAGGGTGCCATTTTTCTGCAGAATTAACTTTCTGTTGACCTATTCGTTAGTTGTAGTGTACATGATAGAATTGTAGAATTGGGTTATGACACAGGATGGTGGAGTTTGATTTCTACTAACATTCTGACATATCCTTTTATGTATTGTTTATGTATTTGTTTAATATTGGTTTGAGGCAGGTAAGCCCCTATTAGCAGAGTGTGAGGGTTTCTTTTCTCAATAAATACATCTTTGCCAAACAAAATGCCACCCTTGTATCGGCATCCTTTTTCGACACCCTTACAAGTGTGTGTGTGTGTGTGTGTGTGTGTTTGGTGAGGACACGAGTTGGTGGATGACGTCCAAGAGACCGGAGACTAGAGCGACAGAAGTAATGTAATTTGTCATTTGTATAGTGCCTTATCCCATTGGTGTGGATTCAAGTGCTGTAGGTGTAGGAGATTTGTCAGGAGCTTTGAACGCGTGTGCATATTAGCCAATAGAAAGGTAGGTAGGGCTGGTCAAGTCCCTTCTAACGGATGCAATACCAAATGCTTCATTGCCTCCTTTTCTGCCATCTTTTGAGCTTAATGTAATCCTCATAAATATCAACCCTCCTCTACCATTGTTTTCAGACCTTGTGTCCCTGGATCAGCCCCTAAATTTTGCACAGAGCTCCATGAAGTAAACCTTGTGCTGGCGCATTTGAGGGATGGATGTCTTGTGTATACCTGGAAAACTTGGTATGAGGGAACACACCTGTGCCATTTGCTCTCTCCCTTCCCACTACACTCATTTGGTTGTACCACATGTGATCAGTGCCTCTGTGATGCTCTTACCTCCCACTGCCCACATATAGTTCAGATGCCATAACCTTTTACTTCTGATCACTGTTGTATTCACTTTTGTGCCACATGTAATGCATTACTATTTCCAATCCAGGAGCCCACTCTACTTCAAAGGAATAGAGAAAACGGAAGGCAATAATAAAATGAAATGCCCAACTCATATATTCCCACGCTAATCCGGGTCTTTGGGGCTGTGATGCTGAGAAAAAATAGTCTGGTCTCTAGAAAAGATGAATGGATGTTAGTTACTTGGACAATACTTCTTTCACTCTTGAGCTTCTTTTGGACCGGGGTGGCTGCCTTTTGTCCCTGTGGCTGTCCATCACATGGATTCCTACCATTCTACCCTCCACCTTGATAGCCATTGGGGTGGCTTAGGTGGACGTGAAAGGGCCCACGAAGGGGGGCTTGCTCCATCGATTGGTGATTTTTAAAAAAACATTTTTTTATGTAGATTCTGTCCCCTGGATACAGTGGTGGTGGTGGCGGCTGCTGCTGCAGGGCCTTTTCCTCTTGTGGTGTGGGTGTTTCTGCAGATGACGCGGCCGGCAGGCTTATGCAAGGTGCAACCGGTCTCCAAACTTCAAATAATTGGTTAGTTCTTTGAGGTATCCCTGAAACTCCTCCCCAATAACTCAGCAGAGCTGTGAGCTTTCGAGTTCCTACGTGCCAGAGGGAGCAGTGCTTGAATTCTCTTGCCTGTAACAATCTTGTGCAGGGTTAAGTTGTGCTCAGAGCCAGGATGGTAATGCAGGGCGATCAAAGCAAGCAGTGAAGGCAGCTCTTGTGAACAATCTTTGCAAGCCATTCTTTAAGCAAGCCGTTAAGGCGCTCCACAAGTCCATTTGCTTGAGGGTGGTAGGAGGAACATATTTGTTTTATGCCCAGTATGGATGTTATCTCTTTGAAGAGGGTGTTGAAAACAATGTAGCCTATTTTCGGTCCTCAAAATCTGACGCACACCCCAGCAAGGGAGAAACTAATTCACTAGAAATGTAACTCGTAATTTGGCATCAGCATGGGCAGTGTACTGCCTCAAGCCAACGGGAGAATGGGCACACCACCACAGTCAAATCGAGAAAGCTGTTAAACCTGGTAGACATATATTATGTTAAAGGTACTTATGCCACGCACAGTGCTTTCTTCCCCCTCTGGCAGATCTGTAAAGCAACAAAGTCTATATGTAATGTAGGGACGGCCCCGAGGGGCGTGGCAGGGTTCCTTTCATTGTTTTAAGTGTGTGCCCAGTGGTGTACCGCTGACCGCTCCGAGTTGATGAATTGGGCCCCATGTTCCTTTTAGGTTTGGGATGAACTTATGTTCCTGGAGGTCTGCTATATACCCTTTGTATATGTGTGTTTGGTAATGTAATTGATCCAGGGCAAGAGCAAGCAACTCCTGGGGCATTATGTGCTTCCCTGTACTGACTCCATATTAAATATGTAGGTGATAATTAACACCCTGTGTGTCCAGAAGTCCTGATTATGTTTCAATGCACATCCATGTACCTCCATCTCTGCTACGGGCTGAGCATTGTAAGGGTCTGTGAGCGGTGCCCGTTACCATGCATGTTTTGTGAACATGGGATCTTGTGATAACTACAATACTTTTTTAAGCTGCTGTATCATTACCCCAGGAAACTAAATCTGTGCCCTTGGTGTGCTGCACTCTTTGCAATTGCCAATGCTGCGGGAGGAGACCACGCCTCTATTCTTGAAAGTAAATCGGCATGCCATCACTTTCTTTCTGAACCCTCTCCTTTTCCATCTTGACTGTGGATGTAACATAAATGGTGAATCGTAATAAATGGTAGGACACCACCCTTTCAACAGTTCTGTCACTGTTAGTAATGCCTCTAGTTCTGCTACTTGTGCAGAGTAGTGTTTGGCCAATCGTAATTTCGACAGGACCTCAAACTCCACCTCATAACATACCACTGCTGCTCCTGTGTGCCGATACCCAGAGTTCTGATCAATCGTTGATGAGCCGTAAATGAAATGTACCTGCTCTTCCTCTAGAGGATCTTCCTGAACCATGGTGATGCATAGTACAATCATGTCCCGGAAGGATAGCTCACCGCCAACGTGCTTGCCTTGGAAGCAAGACGACACGAAGCAACACAGGTTCGAACCCCGGGTCCGCGATTAGAAACATCTTGGTATTTAAGCGCATTATAAATATGCAACTAAGACAAAACCAACTATGCAACTAGAAAAACAAACCATTCCTGTAACAGCACCTCGATGCCCACGGGCTGTGTGAGCGCTTTCAAAATGCAAATAAATAAATGAACAGTCTCCTTTTTGCACTGGCTCTGTCAGAAATGTAGCTGGGTTAACAATGTAGAATCTCACATTAATGGAATAGTTTGACAGTGTAACCTCCTACCCCAAAGCCCGTTTGGTCGTTAGGGTAGACTTGGGTTTGTCCAATATGGCAAATACTGCATTATTTACATAGTTTCACAGGACAGCCCACAGTGATTGTGGAAGTTTTCTGTATTGCAAACACTGCTGCTGCGATTGCCTAATCATATGGAAAAAATCCCTGCATTACTGGATCTAAATGAACACTATAGTAAGCCAATGGCTTGTGTTCTTGCAGTTTTTTTCTGGGTCAGAACAGCAGTCATCACCTGACTATTCAAACGTTAGAAAAGGAAAACCATTTTTGTATAATCTGGAGTTGCTCAAACGGGTGCATTGGTGATTACATCTTGAATTCATTTAGCGGTTTAATAATTTCTGCTGTCCAATTTATGGGTCCCTTTTCATTCTGTGCTTCCTTCATAAAAATTCAGTGGGTAGTCTGACCGTGTGGTCCTTACTGGGCACCCATCCTAACAATACCTGTACTCTAGAGTGGTCACTGTGGGAGATTTGCTGCACGATACCGTTTTTACACCTTTTACTGAGCTGGCACAGCAGACGGGGGTGCACAGTGGACAATAGATGTTACAGTACCATAAAAATGAGAATTTACAAGCAGATGGCTAGCATACAGGAAACTGATGGAAAAACAATTGATAGCACACACTCTATTTGATATAGCTGAAGGGGGACATACCATGTCCTGAATATATGATCTCTTACTGACCAATGGGATTGCCTCCCCTCTGGAGGTCAAAAGGAAATGGGAGGAGGATCTGGGAGATACTTTTACAGAGGCACAGTGGGTAAGGATAATGGGATATCAGTGTCGTACAATGGTAGACTACAGCTCATACAACTATTGGTGACGGATAGATCTTATGACACCTCTGCGGATCTCTAGATTACCGGGAGCGGTGGCAAAAGGGTGCCCTATGGAAGCAGGGGTGCTGCACATGTTTTGGGAGTGCCTGATGACAGGTTTTTCTGGCAGGAGGTAGCAAATGGGCTACACGGGCAGGGGTGGCACTGGATGTGCTTTTCCCTGGGGCATGCTTGTTGGGCTGCTTCACGCCCCACAGGCGTAGGATACATGTTACCAAACTGAAGGATTTGGTGTGTATCTTAGCTAAACGCAGGATCGCTATGGCATGGAAATAGTTTAAAGGCCCGGACATAGTTGCATGGTGAAGGGATCTGCATAGGTAGGGCCTAGTGGAAACTGCAGCCTGGAAGAGGGCATTGCAAAGGGAATAGCCAGAGGCCCTGGGAGGAATTGGCAAATGGGAGGGATTACACACCTTATTCACCAGTACAGATGTGTTTTGACGCCTAAGTGGAATGACTGCTGTTGGTATTTATGTGCGGTGGTAGTTCGGATTAGCGGTGTGCATACAACAGGAATGGGATGCATGTGAGGGTGGGAGGGGGTGGGGTGGAGTGATGCAAGGGTGTGGGAGGGTGGGCGAAGGGGACGTTGGGTCTGTTATACGTTGATATTGTTATGGCATTTATATACATGGTGGCAAATTTATCTGTGATTTTACCTTCTGAAAATAACAACAAAAAAAATAGATAAATAAATCTGTGCTCCATAGAGGAAAAGCTCCAGGTAGAGTGTACCTCGCAACATGCGGTGAGTGCAAAATCCTTGTTATCAGTGCTGCAACTCGTGTGTAATAAATGCCTGGAGTGGAACACAAAATACCTTTTTCTGAGAACATAATGGTCACAATGAATTTACTCATAATGCCCCAGCCTAGTATGTTGGTGTATCTCGTGAGTACAACAAAGGCACTACAATTTTTTGCGTCCATGGTAAGCGGTAAATCTTCAGTGACCGGAACCATTACAACAGCCCCAAAGAATCCCTGCTTGTTTGTTGCTTTGTCCGATAGGGGAACCTTTCCCTCGTTAATGCAGGATTTAGTTGCTCCTGTGTCAAACAAAAATGTAAATGTATTTTCTGGGTCCGCAGTTACTGAAAGGATTGGGCAGAGCTCTTTGCATTGTCCTATTGGGAAGACATGGCTGCCCCTGGGAATGAGAAAGGGCTTCCCCCCAAACACTGTCACCCTTGTGTAGTTCGGTACTGCATTCTGGGGTAACAAATGATTGTCCCATTGTTTGGCTGGTGGTTGAGACTGCTCTTGTTTGAAAGGCATTCAGTTGTGAATATTGGGGCAGCTATTGTTGCTGGGTAGTGCTTTGCAGGAGCTACTTTGGCACTTGTGTCAGCGAGGGCTGCATCTGTGGCTGTTGTTGCTTTTTTTGAGTCTGTGGCTGTATTTGCATCAGAGGGGGGTTGCATTGCATTGGGAATGGCTGCATCTGTTGCTGTGGGGCATATGTCACAGTCTGATATGCCCTGTGTCCACCATGGCCATACAGTGCTTGGGGTCTGCTCGTACACTCATGCAAAGTGTCCCACCTACCCACAAATGAAACCTGGACGTCCAAACATGGGCCTTGCCCCACCATACCAAGGGAAAAAAAGGTTTCCTAAATCCGGAAACCCATGTCCCTTGCACACTATCTGAAAGGCTAATGCCTGTATATATATTTTTTACTGTTAGATACAGGGTCTGTTGTTCTAAACTCCACCAGCGGAGTTGAAGTCCAGACCTTCGCTCTTGATTTTAGAGACAATTTGCTGAACAATTATATATTTTTTACCTTTTTGCACCAAGGTGAAAAAGAAACACAATTAGTTGACAATTCAAATTTGATCTAAAACATTTATTGTTATAAAACATTTTGCTTGACTGGCCCAACGTGTTTCAAGTTTACTTATACTCTTCATCAGGGGCAAACATTATTTTCTATGAAAGAAGAAAAATATTCCAATATTCTGTATTTCAATCCGTATTATCATACATGGATTAATCTCAACATTTTAATAATGATTCAGTGGCTCAGGGCTATAACCTCCATAATTTCTAAATACATTGCATACTGTATAAGGTAAATCACAAGCATATCTGTTACCCTTGCTGTACAAACTTCAAATCAACATATTATGGGTTTGTCACCCGAATCTCTGAACTCATGAATTCATACCTAAAATCAAACTGGTGTGAACTAATTGTGCTAAAATAATGAAAACCACAAAGGGACAAGTGCTTAGTACCTCTGCGATAAATTCAAATTACTATGCTACAGTCTTATGGCAAACCCAAGAATGGCTCACTTACTAATCGGTAACCGGTGTCACCAATATTTATCCTTCTGTATAGACTGCTACATTGCTATGCTCTAGTCAGCATGGAGCGCCAGGCTGATGCTGTATCCTGGTACTTTTAGTCTATGCCTAGTATCAGAAAATATTGAATACTAGATAGCGCGTGCTTTGTTCCCACCCTGGAGGAGAGGCCTTTTAATCCACTTTACTCAATCAATATTATAATGTTCAAAGGCATTCACAATATATTTTCATGCACTGACGCACTCATGTGCTCTAGGACCTCTAAGTCCCCTCAATGCTGAGTCTTTCCCTGTCAACTGCCTGCACCAGCCAGATCACGGTACGCCCACAGTATCAGGCAGACCTTCGGGAAACTCTGCAGCTGCCAAAACCTCCGTTTTCTGCACTCTATTTGGTCTCTGCAGCCCTATGCGTGTCTCCGTGGTTTGTGGCAGGGAGCACCCACCCTCGCCAGGGATCTGTATCTTGCTGGGGCCTCCAAATGTAAAAGGTGTAGTCCCCTAAGGTAATCCAGACATCCCAAAGTAGTCAAGAAGGAGTATGCAAGCACTGATGAAATGAGCCAAGTTTTATTAACAGCTGGGAGAAAAGAACTGACTGCTCCATTGAACTTCCGGACCGCAGTCACGCCACCTGGATACCCGATTGCACACAGCAGTGGAAGTGCAGGGTAAACCTGGTGCAGCTGGAAGGGCCTGCTCGCTTTCAACGATGCTGTGGAAGGGGATTCCTGGCGGGTTGAACACAAGACTAAACTAATCCAGTTGTCGTTCTGGCTAAACAACTAATCTGATTATTTAGGGCGCCCCCTGAGATGTGCATAACCTAACCACCATATTGCATACCCCACAGGTGTCCACCTTACCACACAACTGCCTAAATGGATGGGATTTTTGAAAAATCTTCAAAATTGATGCCCATATCATATATTGGTAATGTCATGCCCTTCAGGGTCAACTCGTATGAGGTGTTGAAGAATGGAGCCATTCCTCTGAAGAGCTTTTAGTTCACTTTTAAATTCAAGGTTCCTGGAACAAAGGTCATTGTTGGCTCAAGTAGAGTCTTTGGTGATGAGGGGAGACTGCAGTGAACAATCCCTCTATTAAAGACGATACCTTCTGCTATCCACTTTTGCAGCATCCTTAACACTTACTAATGACCTATTTTTAGAAAACTGTGACAAAAGGCGTTTATAGCTTTATAAAAGTACGTTTTACTACTACTGTTAGTAAGTGCTCCTTGTTGATGGTCAGAGGTGGGCTTGCTGAGTTAGTTGCCCCTGTCATGCTAGCCTTTCCAAATTTAGTATGAAACAATTAGTTATATGTAGTGGTGAAACTGTTTACTCATATCTGTTCTTGGTTATCATTTTACATTAAAAAAATAAAACTGTGCTAGTCCTTCAAGCTATTTGCACATAGGAAGTTATTTTCAACTGTATCCTTCGTTCCTTAGTGTAAGACACAAAGCAACCTCAAACGTTGTATAACCATGTGTGTGATCGAGCAGAGAAGGGTATTTAGATCTTACTCTCCTGTACCATTTACATAAAAGCTAGAAGTAGACCACAATCTCTTCCAGCCCCTCCTTGCAGAGACATGAAGAGCTAAGTAGCAGAGTTGTGATTTTAGCAGCAGAAAGACTGAGGTAGTTGCCCAAAACAATGACGGCAGTGTGGGCGCGCCAGGTAAATGCACATGTCCTAGAAGCCTCCTAAACATATGAAACTCATTACTATGCATATAAGAACTCTTATCAGTCAGGACTGATGGATTTTTGTTTTCATACATATATAGTAGTGTTTGTACAAGTACAGTTCGAATAAATGATGTCCATTGTTGCTGCACATTTGGAATCTGGGTGTGGAGCCAAGCCACCAGGCCTCAAGCACAGAACATCTCCAAGGGGCATACCTTGGACAAGAGCGTGTAGCAGCCAAGGCCATATCAACCCGCATCTGTGAACTGATTGCTTATGAGGGACCGACTCCTTTCCTGCGCCTTCTCCAGCTGACTGCTTGCCGGCACACATGCTCTGAAGGTGGTCTATGGGTTGCTCTGCAATAGAATATGGATCTTTCAGAATCGGAGTGCTTAACAATTCTGACCCTACTAAATTTTGCGTTCTTGTGCAAGAACTAGGCAAAGTACTCTCTGTGGTGGACACTATGCTGGGTTGCTGCTGGATGTGTGTATAAGCAGCAGCTGTTCGTGCTAAACTGCAGAGCGGCATGGGACCAAATATCCACTGTGAAACATAGGCTGGTGTAATGGTGTTAGAAGCCCAACACATCATGCTACCGATCTGCTATTGCAGCTCACCAGTAGCAATCCCAGTGTCTGGAACACCAACCCTCTGTTACAGGATGTAGAATTAGAGAGTGGTAGGAGAACACTAATCCAGTCTCCTGCCTTGCCCATGTGGCCCGATAGGCGTGTGGGGCGTTGAGCAAGACAATCCTGTAGCTCAGGCTCAGACACCTAATTCTGCAAATCCTAATCGGAGTTGTGTTCCTTTCACCATTCTCAGCAATGCATAAGCACATTTTTAAAAACACATGACCTGAAATGTTTGTATGAAAACGGGCAGTTGATTTACTATTCTTAATGTTGACGTGTTTTGTTTTTTATTTTAATTTTTTTAATATAGGGTTCTATAGATTGAAAGCAGTGCAATTATGGACCCAGACTTGAGGGATTCACATATGGGCCCAGACTTCAGGGGTTCTAGTGCAGACCAAGATGATGACTCCCCATTTGATGATGACTCCCAGCAGCCAGATGACGAGGTTATGCCATACAGTGATGATGAAACTGAGGATGAATTGGAAAGGCCAGAGTCTGCTGAACCAGAACCGGAAGAAGTTGGCATAAAAACGGAAGACCGCCAAAAGACACTGCCTAGAGGTAATTGGGCTTGCATTGTGAAACGCAGAAAACCAAATTATAGCGTTCGACATGTGGGGTGGTTCAAGCTTGATTGTGTTCAACTTCATAAGCGCATGCACTATTAGATTATTCTGATAAGGGAGGCTGACCAATGGGGCCTGTGTCTGACCTTTCATATGAGTTATGAGCGCTGTAATCTCACTTAATATAATTTTATGAATTCTGCTTCAATAATGGCAAAGCCACCTTTCTGCACTATTTGTAAGGCTATTGCATTTGACAACTTGCAATTGACTGTTTTTGAAGTAAGATTGCTTTGTCATTGTGATTCGTACTTGTTCTTAAATGACATTTAAAAAAAATTGTTTTAGGGTATATGGTTACAATATTTTAACCTTTCACACTATGAAACACAGAATAAAATGTACACGTTTTATATTATTTGAATCATAATCAGTAGGCCAAATGAATGCATCAAAATTTCACGTTGTTGTTCCTAAACCTTAAAATAGTCACCAATTTAAAATGTTCAAAATTAGTTAAATCCAGTGTCTAGTTAAGCACGTAAGAAATTCGATGAGTGTACGTTAAATCTGTAGAAAGTCGTAAACTGCCTATTTTTTGGTAAATCATAAGTTCACATGCGTTGTGCGCCTATTCAAAGTTTGACACTTTGCCATGCATGAAATGCCGCAGTTGACAGAGCGAGAGTTACCAGAATATAGATAAGACCAACATTGATTATGTTGCTTGTGTCACTGACGAATTATATATATATGCCCCCTTATAAAACAGAATGAAGTCACAGAATCGCCAGCACATATTATTTATACACAGGAGGAACAATGCTCTTTTGATCACAAAACGTACAATAGATAAGAAATCAGATTCGCCCGGCAGCAGTGAAGCTTCTTTCAGTGGGGTGAACATGGGATATTCTGACCATGTTGTGGAGAGGAGTAAATGCAACAATCACAGAGGACAATACTTAAGTGGACATACATAGATTAAGGACCACGTACATTAGACATTTATAAGTGCACGTCGGCGGTACAGCCAGCTGTGCGCGGGATGTGAGCATGATTGGGGAAGTGCCATAGTAGAGGCAGTGGAGTGAGGGGACAGAGGGCAAAATGTTTTAGCAGGCAGATGAGAGGTAGGCTTTTAGTTTTGAACAAATCCGTGTGGACTGTTTCTCAGATGTCCGGGGGAAGAGAATTCCATGCAAATGCAGCAAGAAGAGGGGAAGAGGGGAAGCACAGGGAGGGCGAGGAGGCAGAGCAGAGATTAAGAAAAGGCTTCTAAAGTTGGATGGAGGAGGTAGATGCAGTGGTGCCTTACTGTCAATAGATTTGCAAACCAGGAGAAGAAATTTAAATCTGGCCATGTTTTGCATCATCTGAAATCCAGCCTGGTGATGGTACGGTGAAATAGTTGTGTGTGAGGGAGGGGTGCATTATAGGTGAGTAGCAGTGTGGAGAGGCAGTCATTGGGAAGGTTGGGGTACTCGCAGGTGCAACAGGGTGAAAGGCAAAGGCTCATGGGCCAAGAGGCAAAGGTGAGCTGTTGCTAGTTCTGCAGTGAAAATCTGGCAAGTACTTGTTTCAAGGAGCTTTTTTCCAAGCTCCAATCATCATAGTAGGTAGGATGTCGAATCTTAAGTGCATTATGAATTTTCGCAAAGATTAGTCATAACACTTCAGAATATAGCCGAATGGAGCGATTTGCTTCAACTACTCTTGCTACCTTCTTTTAGTATGTTAATGTTAAAGGACATTTGTACCGCGCACTATCGCCACCGGAGAGGTCCCGTCGCGCACTGGCTGCTCTGAAAGAGGAAGGGAGAGTGAGTTAGTGGGAGGAAGCAGGAAAAGTGCAAGAGAGCAGTGATGAGCTGTTGACGGCCTCCGCCCGGTGGGTCCGTTGGCTGGGTCTCGGGTGTTTGCGGCCGGTAGTTGTCGTGTACTGTTGTGCGAGTCTGTGTTTTTGTTTTATTGCAGTGTAGTGAAGTTTGTGCAGTTTGTTGTGCTGTAGGTTTCTGGTTGTGTTTGGTTTGAAGTTTGAGAGGTGTATGCAGAGGTGGAAATTGTTAGTGGAATTGGTTAGTTGGCATCGCTATCCTGAATTGAGGTGCTGGGCTTGCGTAGTCTCCCCTGATGCGCTTCTGTCCTGATCTGGGCCCGTCTGGCATTCGAGGTCCCTTTCGCATCTGGCCCCCACCTCCACCAGCCTCCCTCACAACCCCACCTGTCCTCCCATCATACTCCTGTGGCCAGTGTACTTGCCATTGTCCCCAACTCAGCTAGTATGGTGATTGCCAATATCTCGACAATTCCATATCACTGTGGTACCTGGTAGCAACTAAGGGACGGGTGAAGATGTTGGGTGGGATTGGCTGGGGTAGTTATCTCCATGGGTGTCACCTGTGTTTCAGTCTATCAGATGTCACCCGTCCACGTGCCGTGGGAGCTTCCCTGTCGGTTTTGGGGCGGTCAGTGTCCTTTCCAGTTTATTCATCCCTTTTCTCGGATTCGGGTTTTCAGTTTGCGTCAGTGGTGTTGAAGAGCCTGGATTTTAGTAATTTCCTGAATTTGTGGTGATCTTCGGTGTTTATTTCTTTTCGGATGTTCCAGGTTTTTGCTGCTAAGTGGTGGAAGGAGGTGGCTCCAAGTTTTTTCTTAAGGTATGGTTTTAGTTCAGGTGTATTTCGTTGCTTGATCGGAGGGGTCTCGTTGGTTTGTAGATTATTTTCTTTTGTAGGAATTCTGCTCCTTGTCCACTGATTGCCCTGTGCGTTATGCCCATGCCCATGGTTTTGAAGGTGATGTGATGTTTTACTGGGAGCCAGTGTTTTTAGGGCAGGAGTGATGTGGTCTCTTCTGGATAGTTTGAGGAGTAGTCTGGCTGCTGCATTCTGGATTCGTTGTAGTTTCTTCAGGAGGTATTCTGGTATTCCGAAGTAGAGGCTGTTTGCATAGTCTATTCTTGACATGATGAGGGTGACGATGAGTGTTTTGTGTGTGAAGGAGAGGAAAGGTAGGATGATTCTTGCCGTGTGAAGGAGGAAAAAACCTTTCTTCACTGTTGCATTTATTTGTGGTTCTAAGTAAGGGTGTTGTCGTCAGGACTCCTAGATTTTTTTTTTTTACTGCCTTAGATGGTGTTGGTGCGGTTCCCATTTCCGTTGGCCACGGGATGGCAGTTTCGTTCTCTTGGTCTTTGGATACGATCATGATTTCTGTCTTTCCTGGGTTGATTTTCAGGTTGCTGGCATTCATCCAGTTGAAGAATTCTTTCAGACAGTCGATTAGGGTTGAATGATCTGCTTCAGTGTCTTTTATTTTGTAGATGATTTGAGTGACATCTGCGTAGTTGTAGCATGTAATGTTGTATTTTTTGAAGATTCTGATGACCGGAGTCTGGTAGATGTTGAAATATAGTGGTGATAGTGAAAATCCTTATGGCACTCCAGTCGTTAACTTGTGGAGTGGATTTGAATGGTTTAATCCATACGGTTTCTGTTCTGTCTGCTAGGAATAATTTAGTCCATAGTAGTGTTGTCTGTTATGCCTATGTCTTCTAGTCTTTTGGTCAGGGTGTCATGGCTAACTGTGTCAAAGGCTGCGGAGAGATCGAGCAGAATAAGGGCTGAGGTTGTGTTTGAGTCTGCGTTTGTTTTTAGGTCGTACCAGATGGATAGTAGTGCTGTTTCCGTTCATCTTGGTGGTCTGAAACCGACTTGAGCTTGATCTAGTAGGTGGTGTTTTTCTATGTGTTCTTGGTTACGTTTATATACGTAGGTTTCCAGGAGTTTTGCCGTGTAGGGAATGTTTGAGATCAGCCTGTATGCTGATTTGAAGATCCTCGGTACAGTGCCTGTGGCTAGTGATAGATTTCGAAGGTTTCTGTAATATTCTGCTGGCGTTCCTTGTGCGAGGATTGATTTGTAGATGTCCGGGGGGCAGGGATCCATGGGTGATCCAGCTTTCTTGCTGCATTTTACCAGCATTACGAATGCCTCTGCTAATATTTCATGAAAGTTTGAGTTTGTGCTGTGGTTCTTTGTTGGGTTTGTTTGGTTGTATGTTGTGGTTGGTCTCTTTTGTATGGATTGTCAGATGTTGTTGATTTATTTTCTTGAAGTGGTCTGCCAGGTCATTGCATAGTTTCTCTGAGGGGTTTGGGGTGTTATCGCAGCCTGGTGGGTTTCTCATCTCTTTAATGATAAACATTTATTTTTTGTGTTGGTGGCATTGGTGATTCTGTCATGATGCCATCTCTTTTGACCTTTTTGAATTTCCTTCTTGTATGCGTGGATTTGTTTCTGGAACAGTTTTTTTTTTTTTTTTTTGTTTTTGTTTTGTTTTTGTCTGGGTTGTATTCTTTCCTCCATTCCAGTTCCATCTTTTGTTTTAACTTTTCATGGTGTTTAATAGTTTGAACCATTTTGCCATTGCTCTTTTTTTTTGATGGGGTGAATGGTTTTTCTGGGGCGATCTTATCTATTGTATCTGCAATCCATTTGTGTAGTAGCTCCACTTTCCCATCTCGGTCCGCTAGTTCTAGTTCTGTAGTTGAGGGTTTGGTTAATTCCAGTTGTTCGAATAGGTTGCTTTCTTTGACGTGTTTCCAGTTTCTTTTTGTGGTGGTTGTGAGTTTAGGAGGTTGGATGCAGCCTTGGGTAGGCAGGGGGATCAGGAATGGGATGATGAGGTGGTCGCTCCACAGTATTTGTATCGGCGGTGCCATGGTGATGAGTTTTTCTTTGGTGAAAATTGCGTTGAGTGTGTTGCCCCTTTGACTAGTTGTCGTAGTTTCATAGTAGTGAGTTGTTCAGTCAGTGAGTTTTGGGAGTTGGCGTGACTATATTCAAACCAGATGTTGAAGACCCTCAGGAAGATTAGGTATTTGTGGTTGATGGCAACTTTGGTGATGGCTTCTATGAAGTTGTCGACGAAGGTTGCATCATATGTCGGTGGTCTGTACACCAAGATGAATGTGATGTTGGTTTTTGGGCTCGCTGTTGGGTGTATTACCATGGTTTCGCAGTTGAGGATTTTGAGTGGTTTATCTGTTTTTATTTTCAGGTGTCCTTTGAATGCTATTGCAACGCCTCCTCCTTTTTTTTTTTTTTTTTTTTTTTTTTTTTTTTTTTCCTGTTTATTTGAAGGCATTTGAAGTTGGTTGAAGGCAGCTTTGGAGTGTGATTTTTGTAGTTGTCGTCCAGCCATGTTTCTGTGATGAAGAGGATGTCAATGCTGTTGTCATCGAGTAGGTGAAGATCTGAGTGTTTTGACATGGATCTTGCGTTTTATTAGATTGCAGTGGAGTTTGGAGGTGTTGTTTGGTTTGGACTTTCTTGTTGAGTTAATCTTCTGATTGGTGTTGAGGTTTCCTTCCTGGTGGATCTCTTGTTGGGCTGTAGGTTTCGGGGTGTCAGTGTTTTCAAAGAGTTCTTCTAGGTTCTGTCTTTGGTTTTTGTTTTTCATTGTGTTCGTCTTCCTGGAGTTGTGGTTGTCGATTGGAAGTTCCTCTTGCTTTGGTGATGCTAGGGTGTTATCGCATCTGTTAGGCAGAATTATATGCAGTACCCTTTGGGAACACTATGCACAATTAAGACTACAAGTGACAGTACAATTTCACCTTTGATACAAGCCTGTACTACACAGTCATAGTGGTAGCAGTAGCGGAGCAGTCAGACTTCACTCAAGAGTAAGTGAGCAGTACAACTAGTTACACAAAGGACAGCAATTACAATGGTTCAGGTAAACACTGACTCAAGGTTTCTAAGTAAAATAATATATATTTATTTATTTACTCAACAGTTATATAACATTTCACTATTATAAGCAATGCAAGAAATCACAATCATAAATCCACCACACCACTTGGCTTAAATTCCAGACAAGTTAAGCTCACAAAATGATGTGGGAGGAAAATGGCACTCCAGCAATTTAAAAGGGAGGGAAAGACAAAGTTATTAGAAATTAGGCAAAACCACCAGGTAAGTAATCGGAGCAAATGAAGAAGAGAGACTACAAGGTTAAAATCAGATAGAAAAGGCTTAGGGCCAAAGTTAATGGTTCAAAAGTCTTTTGCTTAAGATAATAGGTTCAATGTAGTTCACGGTAAAGTTTGTGGCACAGATTCCGGCCAAGGTTGGTTGGTACAAAAGTTAATTCAAAGAGAAGGACAAGCCCTCGGATTGGAGAAAGATTTCAAAAACATTCACTGTGGCTGAGCGAAACGCACAACCGGATTTACACAGTACCTTAAAACGGAGAGGGAGCTGTAGCTGAGGCGATGTTCCTGGTGGTTCCTGCTGGCTCACGGTTCCTGAAGCGACTGTGTGACTGACATGAAGTAGGAAGACTGGAGGGTCCTGCGCCACCCAGGGAAGAAACCAGCGGCAGAGCAAAACAACCAAAAGAAAATGCGCTCCTTAAAACCCAAGCAGGGCCCGACCTTCCTGGCTATCTGGCCCACTGTGGCTCTGTACAGCGAATTCGACCAGAGTAGGGTTACTGGCTTGTAGTTTGGCCGAACTGGTTGGTCCCACCAGCTCAAGGGAAAAAGTTTCCTAGAGGATCTTCTGTCGTCTGATTCGGACCTGCAGCAGGGCTTCACCGGGCAGTTCAGTCTTGGTAGGGGTCCTCTTCTTCCAGTTCCACATTGGTTCTTTCGTTCCAGTGGCGACTCTGCTCTTCCAGTCCCGAGACCTGCTTTTTATGCAGTTTTCCCCCATTCATACAACCTGGCTGTCAAATCACGCAGCAGGGTGGCTGGCCTGGCAAGGCCAGTTCCCTTAATCAATCAGACAAGAGTGCGACTTGGGTTACTAAGGCAACCCGTGGCAGGGGTCCGAAGGTCCCTCCCTCACATCCTGCTTACCTAGACTATCGAGCGCCTTAAGGAGGGCTTCTGTGCAGAAGCCTGCGAAAAGACAGCGAACAAAGGAATCATCCCCCGGTTTGGCACGCAGAGAAAAACACGAGAAAGACTTTAACAAAAAGAAATGGCGAATAAACTCAGCCGGAACAAAAATAAAATGTATTTAGTCAAGCAGCTTTGTTTGAGGCTAATATAATAGCCTGGAACAATACCATGTTTATATAATATAATAGTGGTAGGAAAGTTAGGGTAGACAACACTGCCACCAGCCAAGTGTAACGCTCACCTGATTCTCGCAGAGGCGCCGGTCTTGACTGGGCGACTACCGTATCTTCAAAGGTGATGTGTAGCACCCGGTTGGCTCTTTGGGCTGGACCTCTGTGCACTGTATGCCTGACTTCAAGAGTAAGATGTCTGCAGACAGAAAATATGGGATTAATGAACTGGGGTTATTGGGGTGTCCCTATCTCTTCCCTTTTTTGCTCTCCTGTAGACCCCCAAAGGTTAACGCTCTCACCTTGGGTAAGTGAATGCCGAGCTCTCCATCTGCCTCGGGGCAGGGTGCTGTAACCAGTTTCTTCACTGGATCGGTAGCGCAGGCCTCTTGACTTCAGAGGACTGCTGTCCGTCGTTTACTGCACGAACGGTAAGTTTCGAGTAATTCTATTGTCTTTAAAGTCTTTAGCAATGATGTCTCTTGTTTTGCAGGTTCCGGCGATGGCGGATGACGGGCTGAAGTGAGTTGAAGATGGAGTCCGTGTGATGAATAGAAGCGCCTGGAAGCACATAAGTAAGCGCTTGTTGCCTGCTTCACGATGCGCTCTAACTGTCTTTTATTTTGCAGGTACGAGTTCGGAGCGGCTGCAGGGTGCCGGAATACCCACTGGGGTTGATGTGGAAAGGAGTAATGGCACGTGAGTATCAAAGTTCCCCAATGTCTTTAAACGCACCTTGTTTTGTCTTTCAGATGCAGGATGCAGCGCCGAAGGCCTCCGGAGCGTGCAAAGAGTCGGTAAGCTTTTGTCTTTCAGATGCCGGAATGCAGTGTGAAGACCTCCGGAGCGCACGAAGAGTAGGTAAGCCTTTGTCTTTCAGATGCCGGAATGCTAACCTGTTCTTTCTTGTCTTTATAGGTGTTGCTGAAGACTGGATTCAGGATGGTAAGCCCTTTTTCCTTAGGCCCAGGATCCGATGCAGAAGACACGATGAGCGTTCTGCTGCAGAGAATGCAGAATAACGCAAAGCAAGATTCATCCACCGGGTGTGGTTTAAATAGCCTCCTGTAGTGCTTAGGTGTCTCCTTCCACAGCCACGCCTAGGTAAGAAAAGAGTTCCTGCTTTCCAGAAGAGTTCCAGTGTTCTGAATCTAGGGAGTGGCTCCTGCCCCACCCAACAGGAAAAGTAGTTCCAAACAGAAGAGGATCAGAGGCTCAGCTGGCAGGCAAGTAAGCAGCATGGTCTGCTGCAGGTAAGTCCACCCAAGCATTATGAGCCTGGCGCTTCCAGCGCGGGGACTGGGCACATTTATGAGCCTGGTGCCACTGGCGCCAGGACTGGGTCCAAAAGGTCCCAATTGGGACTGGTTGGCCCTCGGAACCTGGGTTATGGATCTGCTTCCAAGGGAGTTGGGAAAACCCTGACCTTTTGGAAGCAGAGATCATGACACCAAGTCATAAAGTTAAGGGAGTGAAACAAGGCTCCAAGCGGCACAGACACAAAGGGATAAGAGTTAACCCTTCCCAGTACTCCATGTAAAATGGGGTGTACTGGGTCTGCAGTTTAATGTGACTATATAAAGTTAATGGCACCTTTACCTGTTTCTGGGGGACAGTAGTCAGCCCCAGAAAAATGGCATAATTGGGAAGTCTCAGACAACCCTGTGTCACTACACTGAAGGTGCTGTGTAATCCCCCAAAAAAGTGGCGCTCTGGAGTAGGTGAGGCACCAGTGCCCAAGATCACACAGTAAAAGGCATGTAAGAGTGGGGAAAAGGCTCACACTGTTACCAGGTGAAAAAAATAAACTCTAGAAATCCAGCAAAGCTGCTGAGGTGCTCAGTAGGTAAGGGGAATCGCCCATTTATTGTGAATTCTCCCTTACAGCATCGGTCATGTGTTTGTTGTTTTTTGTGTTGTTCATCCTTCTTCTACGTGCTTGTGTTAGGTTGCTTAATGTTGCTGCTTCTAGCATTGGGTTGGTTTGCTGTGGTAACCAGTTGTCAGAGAGGTATGGAGTTAAGTAGAGGGATTTGTTTCTTCTCTGCGTTGGTTCAATTTGTGTTCCTGTCTGTGGGGGTGCGTTCTGTAGTGGTCTGTCTTTGTTGCTGTTCCGGAGTGTTTGTTCTTTCTTCTGATCTTTTTCTTTCCCTCTGAATGGGTTGTTTGCGCGGCCTTATAAGCTTGAGAGTTGTTTAGTCTTTGTTTGGTGATGTCCAGTTGGTTGTGCTTTGGTCTGGTTGTCTTGTGGTGTAGTAGTGGGTGTGGAGGGTAGTCTACAACTAGTTGGGCTCTGTCTGTAGGCGGTATTCTGGATGTTGTTGCCGACTTCAGTCGCTGTCTTGAGAGGGGTAGGGGAGGTGGTTAAGGGTTATATAGTTGGGTGTTATCAGTGGCTCTCTTTAGTGTAGGTCTCCCTGAATGCGGTTCATTGTGGTGAGCTAGCTATGTGGGTTTGTGAAGGGTATCTACTAGTTGAAGAGTGGCTTGGAGGTACACATCTAGGGTTTATGCCTTATGAGGCGTGAGCCCCTAATCGGAGTGTCACTCCACAGTAGTTCACTGGTGGGGTCTCTCTCACTTTGAAGTGAGTTGTTCAGCGAAGCTTGAGAGACCTGTATAGTGGGAGATAGGCCTATCAATGCAATTTAAATATCACACCCCTGCTAGATTTGAGAGACCTCTTTGTAGGTCTATACAGAGGGGGGAGGTCTGTGCATAGCAGGTCAGATTAGTACAATATCAAACAATGATTACATTTGTCAAAGTTGAGGGAGAGTGATGCAGTGGGGAGTAATCACCTTGTTTAATATGGGTTTGCTAAGTGTCTCGGGTTCTAGTGTAGAGTGGTTGCTCTATTCCTAGCCCAGGGCCACTTTTACCTTACTGGTCCTTGTAGTTGCTGGTTGACGGTTGGCCACTGGCTTCCCCTGCTGACACTTCTTGGAGCCGACTCTTTTGGAGCCGCCCTTGGCCTTGGGGGCCCATAGCCGATGGGGCTGCCGGGCAGAGGGCTGCCCTGGAAGGGTCAGTTATGACCAGTAGTCAGCCAATCACGCGGGAGGTGGGCGGGCTGGGAGGCGGGTGGGAAGGGGATTCAGGAAATGGGAGCGGATGGGGGGGAAGCAACGCAGCCGGATTAGGAAAGGGCCGGGGGGCTTTGATTTTGCGGGCAAGTGCACAAGAAAATGGGCACAATATCAAAATGTGGGCTCCGTCCTCACCTGAGATTACCGACACAAGACTAAGTAGATAAATATTCTATATTGTGAGCGTGACCCCAATCCAAAGTTTTAGCTTTCAATTATTTACTGGCAATACCATCATTTTTATATTCTTCTTGGATCCAATTTATATCCATGTAAAAAATGTTGCCAGGTTGCATAGATTCCTTCTCTGTTTCACTCCTTACCTGTGTGCATTGCAAAGAGACTCAACAGCGAAACTTCATTACCATCTTCCATCCTGATTTTTCCAGTACATATCGCTTTGCTTGATCTTCCATATGGTAAATAAGGAAGTCGGGCCAAGTCTGCTTCTTGTAGCTTGAATTGAATATAGTTTACAAGACCTAATGCAGGTCACTGAAGTTTCTCTTATTCAAACAACTTATTTGCTTTTCAGTGAAGAAGTCCAGACCATACCTAATACTCAGTATGATGTTCGCTTTGTACATATTAATCACTCTATTGAAAATTCCCCCACACCCCATGTTATGAATTGTGTTTTTAATCTCCCTGAATTTAGAGATTTTGGCACTATATTGCTTTCCAAATGCTCACGGCCAAGTGTAAAACCTATAAGGCTGCCCAACGATATGTAATTATCCATTACCTCAGAGTATTAGCAAAGTTCCACCTGTAGTTCTTAAGTCAACTTTTCCCTATTCATTTTGGCCTTGGAATAGTTAATGTGTAGTTAATTTGCTTTAGACTAGTTATGTAAAGCTAGTAAGGATCTTTGAAGACCAAGAGGCGTATGTTACAAAATGATTGTTGTCCGTGTACGCCAACAACGTTATACTATGCAAATCCAAGCGTGGTGGAAAGTTGTTACAATGTGTCATGGTCCCCTGAATATCCAACACCTTTCAGAATATAGAGTAGGTGCTAAAACGCACCCCCTGTTTTATGATAAAGTTAGTATCAATAGACTGAGAAAGTGTGCCAGTGGAATTGGGTTCCTATCTGTTTAATGAGATTCAAAAGGGCTGGATGAATTTCCCATTTTTACAGTTAGGCGCACAGTCTGTTTATGCACTCACTCTCCCGACTAGTCTATTAAGGCCAGGTGTAAGGTAGAACCATGAGAGTAACGTTTTCCGGATCAGAAACTTCAGGGTTCAAATGTTATGAATAGTGCTCATACCTCTACGGTTTGTTGCATTTTTAGTATTTAATTGTGGGAGGCGCAAAACTACAATTTTGCGGGAGGAATCCACCATGGCTGGTAATCGTTAAATAATGGGCGTTTCCAGAGAGCCCTTTTTGTGAATTTGGGTAATGATGGATTTTTGCCATGATGCTGGGTTTCTTCCTCAATTACATATTTTAGTGAATAATGCATGCCTAATTTCTGCCCATTAAAAGGCGCTTTTTTAATGACTGCGTAATTGTTGAACATAAATGTTATGCGGTGTCTTGTATGAATTATCAATTTTATAGGAACCTATTAATTCCTTAGTCTTCTTGGTCAAAACGGCCAATGTATAATGCAGGCTTTCAAAAGGAAATCCCGCAGTAATCGCGCCTTAATCTATTTTTTACTTTTAATATGATAATCCCGTTTCCTTGCAAATTGGTAAAATAATTACCCAGAACCTTGGATTGAGAAATGAGATTTAAATTTAGCGTTGATCTCAAAATTGATTGGTTGCTCATCTGATTGTGGATAGTTTGATATGAACAAATTAAATTCCTAACGTTCTGGAAAGTTAATGCATAGTCTTTCCTACTGGTGGCCCACAAAGTCCAAACCATAGTCAAAAAATAACTAAATCATTTACCCACCCTAGTAAAGTTTGAGACAATTTGGCAATCTTCCATGCAGTCTTGAAACTTGCTTTACACCAGTTTCTTATTTTAATAGTATTACAGTATGAATTAAAATCATGTGCAATTGACAAGGTAGCTAGAATGGGACCAGTTCCATTGCATCAGAATTAGTGTCGCGGTACTCATGATGGACGATGTGAGTGCCCCAGGGCGATCATAGACTTAATTATCTGAATATTATACTTGTCACTTGGGATACAAATACACAATTTGGCACATAATACGTTCTACTAACAAATGGGAGTGTATTCTGATAATTGGAAGGGTTTTAGCACCAATAATGAGCACCTTCTCCCCACTTTATCTACCCTTTGTGCCTTTAACAGCTAATCTAATTCTAGTTGTATAACCATCAAGCAAAATATTGTTACACAGCCACATCTCTTGTACTATAAACAAATTGCAGGATGTCAATGGTACCCAATAGGGTTAAATAACAAATTACTAAAACCTTTCATGCTCCTATAGTCGTAATAGGCTTTGTAATTAATGCCTCCCTATTTCATTAGATTTTTATCAACCAATGTCATTGGTAGCGAAGACCAGTTATTGGAAGATTGGAAATTTTACATCTGAATTCTAAACACTTATTCCATTATCTGTGGTAGTGATTTTTAAAATTCCACGAGCCATGAGTACAATGGTCAGTCGCTTTGGGAGACCTATTAAAATTAGCATAATCCAAAGACCTTTTAAAAAGATGTTGTAAATGAGGGTGTATGTAGCCCACAAACAAAGGGGTGCAAAAATGAATGTGCCCAGTTCTCCTAGTTGTGGAAATTCAGTATTTCCACAAGGTCCGTGTCTTTTGTAGTAATTACTCTGAACTGCGGAATATAGTGTAGCAATTCAAGGACTTTATTCCTATTCAAATTGTTCTAATCTATTTATGGATTGTGTGCCCTTCTTGCACAAACCTATCCAAGTTCAGAACATGGTCTGTGGAACCTTTTAGTTCAGGCAGTTTGGACAAAGCGGTGACTACAGTGTTTATTGTAGAGCTATTTGTCACAGGTCGTTTAGATAAGGCTGTGGCTAGGGGTCCTATATTTTTGTGAGGACTTCATGGGCTCCAGAGCAACATCTGCATCTTCCTACTCTGGGTATATTATGATTTCAGACGTATGGTAAATTGAAAGTATCGTGGGAGAATCCATGGAAACCATAGACACAATCTCCTTTTTGGATAACTAGTTTGGTAGCCAATTCTCCACTGTGCCCAGATTCTTTTTTTGCCCTTCAATGTCTTCCCTTATTCCTTCCAGTTAGATTGTGATCCACTTTATCCACTTTGTGCCCTGTTGCTGGGAGTTCTTTCAGCTGCCCTTTAATTTTCCTTGTGATAGCTACTGTTTACAGGTGGATACGTTTTATCCTACCGTACTGTTATTTTGGGGGATTGGCACACCCCACCTTATGTGGAGTGCTGAGGGGATACAATGTACCCCTTTTTCCTCTTCTCTTGTAAATGTATACTTAGTGACCAGTTCATCTGAGTGGTTGGTGGCAGTGGTTATTTACTATCTGTTTGAAGTGAAACTTAGACACATGATGATATTGCAGCTCCGGTAAGGAGCACATGGGTCACCATTGTACTAAAATGGTGCCGGCTTTCTTTTTTCACCAACTCTTGAGGACTCTCATTGGCAAGCCCACCTAAGGGCGCCAGCGTGTCTAGGAGGACAGGAAGCTGGGAGTACACCGAAACTCTGCAAGTTTGTTTTCCAGTATGCAGGCTTGAATCCAGTTCTGACGGGGAGGCTGGCTGTTCCCTTGGGACATCCACCACCAAAACCTTGAATGTGGCAGGACTTCAGATTGGCTGGGTTCCTGCATAAAGGCGAGCGTCCTGGAGCAGAATGAGTCAGACAATGGAATGAAGAATCGAAGGAAGGCCGCCTGCACCCACCTCCCAGTGACTGCTGAGTGACCGCTGCTGAAGTTCCAGATTGGACTACTCCCTCACCTGGACTGGTGGTGCCTTACCAGTCTCGAGACAACATGCATTTTGAGCCATCCCTCAGAGTTGCAACCATCCTGGGCTGCAATCCCCAATATCCTGTTACCTGGTCAATTTGATTTGCATAGTCGCCTGAAGTGCTGTTTTGGCTGGAACTTCGTAGACGTACCGCTGGACCTACAGTGACTTTCCCACTCTGAGACGTCTCCCCTTGCAAGTCGGGGACTGAGAAATGCAGAGAAGCCTGCAATGTGACAACCGTTGCTGAACGGAAGCCTGTGTAGAGTCCCAACGAGCCAGTATCATGAAGATTGTCTGCTTAGCATCCCATCACCAGAAGCGGACCGTCTGCTCCCGCCAAAAGTTTCTTCTTCATCCTCCAGGCCAAGAATCCGAGGAAGAGCTGCTGTTGCCTCATCTAGGGACCTTCCAATGACATTGTCTTTCTTCGTGAGAAGGTACTGTCCCGCTCTTGGGTACTAATCCGGCTGCCTGCTATGTTAAATCGGATGATGACTCAGCTTTCTGAGACACATTGGGGTGGATATCCCAACTGTGTTCTCCAAGCCCCAAGGACACTGGTCCTTTTGATCTATAATCCATCAGGGGGTCTGCCTGACATCATTGAACCACCTTTTAACTGAACTTATTACCTACCTGCAACATAGAAGAAAACTAATATTTTGAAACCTTTGAAAGTGTCTGCCTTTCTTTGTTCTTGCAGGGTCTCAACTGACTTTGAGACTCTCATTTCCAGATTTGGCTGGACTTTAAAGTATAGGCTGCCTAAAAGTACTTACCAGTATCTGTGTTGCTTACTTTAAATGTTGGTTAAATGATTTGCTAACCTTGAATGCTACTCTAACTACTTGCCTGTATATCATCTAGGAGTTTACTATTGTATATACATGTGAATGTTTACTTGTCTGTAATTCTGTTAGCTGCCTTAGTGTTTATAATACATAATATTTTTATAAAACTGTATGTATTCTTGACTATAGGTGTACTCCTAGCTAGGTCTTTGTACTTACCTACAGCCCTTCTCCCTTGTAGGCCATGCCGGGCTGCTCGTCCATTGCTACACAATCCCTTAGGTAGTTCAGTCCAAACCAAAGAGTTGGAGCCCTGTGCATCAGTCTTCTCTAGTCCTACCATTGGTGGACTTAAGTAAAACTCTCGAACACTCCTAAAACTCTGCAAATTGGAAATGCGTGGGAGTCCCCAAATTCAAAGAAGGTCCAGCCTTCTCGATCTACTTAGTTTAGAACACTTTTCCTGCTGACCTGTCTAGCCCTTGCTATGATTGGTAAGGAACTGAAAGCCGCTCCCTTTTTCAGGGGAGGTACGAGTGTTACTACCTATGCAAGCTTTCCTGCCCATTCTTCATAGGCTCTCTCCCAATGTGCTCCCATCCCACCCTATGAATTTCAAAATCCATCTCTTTAGTCTCGATGGTCCCCAATTTTAAGTGCTACCTTTCAACCCTTCCTTGTCTATTCATTGTCATTACCTTTTTGTCCAGACTAGATATAGGTAACCCTCCCTTCACGCCCTCAACTATTGAGTAAGTGTTAGTCACCTTGATTTCCGGGTGAACATTTTTCTCGGCCAACCACACCCTGCCTTCCACTACTACAGAGCATTGAAACACAAAGAGAAAAAATAAAATCCTGTTGGTGGCCTCCACTTCTTTGTGGGTCACTCACTGTGCGTCCGTTCTATTCGAAGTTAAAAGGTGACGGATTTCCCAGGTCAACACTACGCACCATTTATAATACTTCAATATTTTATTGCAAACATAAATACTAAAAATTCCAACTAAAGGGGCTTCTATCTGGTCGACCTAATTATCTACAATTTGAACTTAATTAACCAAATTGCACCTAGCCACATATCAATAGGGAGGGTGCAAGCAGGGTCCAGGGAACCAGTGGTTTCAGCCCCAAAACAAACAGAACTGTCAACAAATGGCTCTGATACCTGCGCTCCTATCTCACTTCAATGATTTATTAAACGGAACAAAAGTCCACAACTATTAAAATTGACAAATACTCTTCCAGATCAAAGTTCACAAGAATTTAATATCCATTGACACGTGTTTTGACCTATTGAGGTGTTCCTCAGGGCTGGCCATCCATGTTTAATACAGTCACATGTACAATATATGTATTACACATTACATATGTGAACAAATGTGTTCTCAAACAAGAGAAATATATAATGGCACAATTGATTTAGAATATGCTAATAGGACCAGTTTATCATTTACATTACAATATCACTACATCCAACAGTTAAACCACCGTTCAATTATGCCAGTCCAAACACAATTCAAATGGACAAATGGATATAAAATCCATACATTACACACGTCGTAAGAAAGCAAAAAAGCAGGTGAATGAGACCCCATACAAATTCCATCATCCATTTGAGTTGTCCCATTCGCAATTGTTAGCAGATGTTAATGTGCTTGTATTCAAAGTTCAAAATTGGTAGAACCAATAATGGTTTAACCAAACCCCATATGGTAGCCTTCATTCACAAGAAAGCGTTGAACAAAAAGAAATGACGTGCAAAGGGTACAAAAGAAAGCGTGAGGGAGCGAAGTAAAATTAAACAATTACTGTTATTATTAAAGCCACCTCTTTAATAACCATCCCTAAGTATGATGGTGCCACCCATGCTCACCGAAGTCTATAGTTCTTAAAAGATGCACTCTAAAAATTGACAAATAATACCATGTGAACCACTACACGAATGGATCTTATCACTTTAATTGACCAAATGTAGATCTGTCATTAAGAATTAAGCAAAGGATGCCTTTGTGTATTCCACTCACCACAGGAAATTATTCACCATTGCTCAATTCTACTCCCTTGGTGGAGACCATTAGATCAAAGTTACCATCACTAGTTATCCCAAATGCTTGTGCCAATAACATAAAAGCATCCCCATTTCAATCACGGAATCATAATCCCCACCAAACTCTTGGTATCCTGCCCAAGACGTTGAACTCCTATTCAAAATATGATCTTAACTTTTTTTTTATGTGTCCTACAGATAAAGCAACAGCCCATTGAAACGAGTTAACAAAACACTTAGTCTTATATAACGCATACCTGTATCTCTGTATTCAATCATTCATCCGGTTCTACATTTCTTTCACAAAGATCCTCAACTCACAAACTCCTTTGTTTCATGGACTATCCTTTATTTTCAAAAATGTCTCCTTTTTGTTTACTTCATCTGCCATAGGGATAGCAAATCCTTGTTATGCTCGCTTTTATCATTAGTACTCTCAATACACAAAACAAGATGATCCATGACACTTCATGTAAACTACTCACATAATCTGTTTCCTCCATAGAGCCCTTGTAGGGCAAGCATGCATTCCTCGAGGCGTCCCGCAAATTGCTGCTGTTTGTGATTGTTTTAAATCACAACCTGATGTGACGCATCGCATGTCTGACGTCCCAGGCAGATTTGCAGAAGTAAACCACTCATGCTGCCATTTTTAATTGGACGTGCCTTGCTCATTTTGAAACATTTGTGGCTTGTGTGCAAAACCTGAGAGTATCCTTGTTCCTGCTCCCGCTGGATCCTCTTCTCAGGTGGCCAGGGAAAGGCCATCACTTTTGGATCCTGACCCTGGGGTGTAGAAACAACGGAGGATCACCTGTGTGGAGGGTCCTGGGGGGGGGGGATCAGGGTTCCCACAGGAGAGACAAGGTATCGCACTTTTCCCTCAGAAAACTAACCTAACTCTCCCCAGCCTTTATGGGCTATTGTAAGACCTCTCCCCTCATTGGACCAGTTGCGGTACTGAGTCAAGGAAGAGGTGACTAGGAGTAGTGAATACCAATAGGTATTTTTACCACTCTGGTACTGAGACGAAAAAGAAGACCCTGAATGCATACGTTTGGGGAATTCGGGCATGTCCCTCTAATACGTTGACTAGAGTTCAAGAAATTGATCTGAATGACCCACACCTGTTGGCCCTTAATACTCTTAGCGAGTATAAGAGGTGGGATTGCACACCATGGAGAGAGCACAGTGAGGCCAGAGACCTGTGTGCGAACCGAAGGAGCAGGGAACGAAACTGGCTGGAGAGAAGCAAGTCTGAGGCAGGGACTGGGAGCTGTGTGAGTCAGAGAAATGCCTTGGCTGAGTGCAGGCTGTGGGAGGTTCTAAATCTCTGGTTGGGTGCCAGTTGCAGGAGGCTGTGCTCTGCCCAAAACCCACAGCCGCTGCGGCAAGCGGGAGAGCGAGGGAAGTTCTCTGTGGCCGTCACAAGGGAGACGCAGCTCATGGATCCAAGAGGATCGCAGAAGGGAACCAGCGAAGCTACAGAGTGGTCGTGCATAACCGGTGTGTAATGATATGGCATTTATAACGCACCTATACACAAGTGTTTCAAGGGAATACTCTGTCCAGAGCGCTCCGCTAATGCTGCCATGTATTCTGAGCGTACCAAACAAACTAAAATAAATCTATGAATCTCAAAAGTCATTGAGCATAGTTCTTTATAACGAAGTGAAGGTTTCTTGAATATTAAACAAGTGTTCAATATTTGAAAAAGGAAATATTAAGCAAATATTGAATACCAAACTGAAACATGTTATGGGCAAAGCTGTGCACTGATGAAAGGCTTTAAAAGAGTGCAAAGGTGGAAGAGCTTAAAGGTGGGGAGTGAATTAGCAAAGCCAATTGAACTTTATCAATTACCATGTGGCAAGGCCAAAGACTAGCTGTAGTTGTGTGACACATTGTGGCCAAGACAAGAGGCTAACCAGGAGAAGCCAAGAGAGTGTGAACCTGCACATACAGCAAAAAGCTGACCAGGAGAATCTGAGTGAATGTGAATCTGCACACTGGGGGAGATATAGAAAACATGTGTTGGCTGAAGAGCCTTGGGTTCCTGGTTGCACGACATGTGATGGGTGGACCGTGTTGTCTGAGCACTGCACCTAGACCAGGGAACCCTCCATGGTGAAAGATAAAGACCTAAGACCTTGTGAAGCAAACCAAGAAGGCACACTTTACTTGAACTGTTGATGCAATCCAGAATTAATGTCAAGTTGGATTGGAATTGTGTTGAACGACCAGATAGAAGTTGGTATGTTGGAGTCTAGGGGAAAGGAACCCCGAGGCATGATGACCTATGATGTCTTGAGGATGGGACCTCAAGAACCCTTTTCTTTGGAACTGTTGCCTTGAACTTGGGGAAGGGAACCCCACAGAGCTGTAGAGCTATCTGAACTTGGGAAAGGTAATCTCAAGACTTTTGTGGCACTTTCCTGAACTTGGGGAAGGCGAGCTGAGAAGGACGCTATGAGCTGGAAGAAGCTCAGTACTTTGATCACTGTTTGTTTTTGACATCCCTGCACGTTGTTCAGCTTTAGTTGTAGGGACAATGATAGGTTTTGGACGCAGACTTTTAAGTTGAACCTTCTGACTGACTTTCCTTAGTTTTGTTCAGGTAGGGAAATCCCAACCATCCTGACATTTAATTTAATAAACTATTTTGTTTTGAACTTTGAATTGGTTGCCTGTGTCTTACTCCATGATGCATTCACACCTGTTAACCAAAAGGCAATCAATCAGAACCCCGAACGCCCTAATCGCAACTACGCACTTTATACACATTACCTTTCCTTAGTGATGGTTTAACCTATTCTATAAAAACATTCTTTCATCTATTCTAATGGTTATCCTGTGCTGTTTTAGAGCCCTGGTTAACTCCTAAACAGTTCCCACAGCATCTGCCGCTTCTGCACCCTACTGTAATTCCTTGCGAATGATTCATTAAAACCTTAATAACATTGTTAAACACTGTTGTGGGTGTCAACGTCTTTTTCCACATTATTCCAATAGTTTACAACAACAAAAAAACATTGTATATATTCAAAGGTTTAATCCTATCTCCTTGACAAGGATTCCCCCCACCTCCATCCCCAAACCATATTGAGTTTTTTAGCAAGCAAACCTCTATTCCTTTCCAACCTTCCAAGTGAAATACCAAATCTACTCCATGGACCAGCAATTCCATACATGTACCTCATTTCAGCAAAGGATTGAAACTTGCATACTCGATTGTGAATTATCCACTACTTCACCTTCATCCATAGCCTAACTATTTCTATAAAGAACCCCCTAGGTGAGCCCAATTCTTACTTTCTTTTCTTTTCCATTATTTTTTTTTACAAACCAAGCAAGGGAAAATACTGTACTCCTATTAACTGGGGCAACATGCCTCTTCCTCGTTTTTTTTAAAAAAAAGGTTTTATTTATAACACGATACCACGCTGGGACAAAGGCCCATGGGCAAAGGAGCATGGACAAAACATACATCAAATAACATGAGAGCAAACAAGCGGTAACCGACACAGAATCAGATCAATGCAAGGGAGGACATTTATTCACACAGGAAGGTTTTCAGTCGACATTTGAACAACCCCAGTGAGGCCAGTTATCCCATCATTCTATTAACCGACCACCATGAACATGCAATGGCAACACCATACTCTAACTATATTCAATTATAAGTCAGTGGATGTGGTGTACTATTGACTATGCCACATTGACATTTATGGTTGGCACACATCTTCATAAGAAGACTCCCATTTCATGATCAGTATTCAACCCTTTTTCAATTGATCTGTATTTGCACGTTATTCTTCACTCTGTCGAAGAGTCCTCTGTCACCTCCGCTCAAATCACTTTGTATATGCTTGTGGCCAACAGATTTGATATCCTTCTCTCCCACCTGGTGATATTTCTGACAATGGATAGATAATGGCAATCTTAGATTGTCCTGTCTGATAACACTCAGATGTTCTCTGATGCGCACATAGTTTCCTAATGGATAGATATATATATGTTCCCACATAGACATATAATTCCATAAAAGACAAACCTGGATCTACAATTTATGAAATCCACGATTACAAAAGGTTTATCCACATTAATCCCAATCTTTTTATTTTTATTTTGCATATTGGCACATGTTACATGTGCGACACTTATGAAAGCCCGTTAGATCTTGATTGAGCCAAGTTCTGTCTTTTGTTTGGTTTAAGGAAGGAAGGGCTTATTGTGGTTTTTAAAGGAGTCTGTTCCCTGGTATAAACAAAATTCAGACCCTTTTTAATGTAATGTCTTTAGTCTTCATCCAATGCCAACATATGCCAATGTTTCTTGAAAAAAAGTAAATACATGGCTTTCTTTTGAATACATAGTGATCATTCTCATTGCACAATTGTCAGATTACTTTTTAAACTTTTGGTTTAAGTAATTAATTCCTCCGGGTCACCAATCCCCTCTCTAGCTCATCTCACATCTTGTTCTCCATAACCTTTCTGCAAGAACCTCTTTGTGAGTACTTCACTTTCCTTCAAATCTGCAGTGGTAGTACAGTTTCTCCTTTCCCCTACAAATTCACCTGTTGGTATATTCTGGTGGGATCAAATTCACTTTACTGGGCTTCCTGAAAGATTTTGAAAGAATGCTCAAACCAACATAAAGATATGTCCAAAAAAATCTCTTGCTAGGGTGACTGTTACACGTGAAAGATATTCCAAAATCATTAGTATTAAGATGTTGCACAAACTCAGATAACACTTCCTCATTTTCTACCAGATCATGAATATATCCCCAGTGCTTGATACACACAGCAAAACCATTATCAATGTGAACATATCTGTCCTCGAAGTAGCCCATGAAGGTTGGCCGGTGAAGGTGCATAATTAGCCCCATTGCTAACCCCCCACTTGTTTGTGTGTTTATACTATTATTAAATAGAAATATATTTTTGGTTAATGTGAAGTTCAACATCTTTCAGCATCACCATATGCATAAGGTATAATGTCAATCTCTTGTATGTGTAATCAATACTTTCTTGGGCCATATCCTGCTTATCATATTGGTTATTCACCTTCTTCAGAAAAAAATGGTCGGCAACCTAGGAAATGTGACGATCGGAAACAATAGATTTCCATTTTATATTAATGGAAGTGATTTTAATTAAAAGGAGCTTGCCTTTCCAATTGGTCAACTGGTTAAGTTTGGATTTTTCTCTGTACACAACTCAGGAGAGCTTGTAAAATCTGAAGGGGCTTTGAAATAAAAATATATAAATGGTAGGGAGTGATCTCATTTAGTAGGACATCTTTTTCCATTTTTCGCTTAGGCTATTAGGGGGAGCTTTACGCCCAAATGATTGCATTAGAGTACTGACAGAAGGGAGATGGGAACACAGCCTATGGGCATTTTTGGGTTCTTTACCCACCAATTGACTGCCAATGGCCAGGTTAATTCTTTTGTTCCTGCCAGCCCAAAACGCACACGCTCCGCATGTCTCCTGCAGCAACACCACATGTTGTGATTTTAAATGGATGATAATGTTTCTAAGTCTCCTGAGGTGGAATGGGCTAATTGCACTGTAAATGAGCGCATGGGGTAAAATAGTGCCCTATGCCACTTGATTTATAAGCAATGTATTTGTGTCCAATTATTTGACGTGTATAGGTATTGGGTAGGAATTTGCCAGGCACTGCCATTTTATGCCCAGGTACTCGCCAGTTTCATGCCATCTTATTTTCCAGGCAGTACCTCTATGGCAGTGCCTTGCAAATGCAGATTCTAGGACTACCCAAATGCCCAAACAGTTGGCTTTGCCTATTGCTGGTTTGACATGACTGTTGAGCTCACCCACCTGCAACACTCTTCTGTTGTTCCTAAGACTTAGATCAGCTTGTCCTCTCACATTACAAATTGATGAGTCATGGGGAATTTGCTCTTCTTTTTCTTTACGTCATTCTTCTCACCTTGTGCCACGTCTCATTAAGAGAAATCGGTTGGAAATGTAGTGTTGTATTTCACTTCATTAAAAGGCTCCGTGGCCTGCCCAACCGAGCCTTGAGAGCACAGCACAAACAATGGACTGTTTTGTAAATCTATCTGGTCCAGGGATGATTACTGACTCGCGCTATGCAATGTCACTATGGACAAACTCCTTTTTGGTGGTCTCATGTTTTATTTTAACAGCAGCCTATAATCTTCTTCCCTGGTCTTTGCTTACTGACTGCCCCACCGTTGCAAAATAAGACTGAAAAGAATTCTGCCTCAATAGCAGGGTTGTTGAACTCTTTCCTCTCCCTTCACCCTCCCACCCTGCCCAGGGACTTCATTTCACCAAAATGCATGGGGTAGCGGAAGTGACATCACATGACCCATAACCTCTGACATCACCGGAAGTGATGTCATTTGACCCCACCCCAAAGAGATCACAGGAAGCAATGGAACACGACCTTTCACCCCTTGACAAAACAGGAAGTTGCATCACATAGCATTGTTCCTAAGTACACTACGAAACATATGGTTACGATATCACTATAATGTGATATACATTTCATATAAGAATGGATCACCATATGTATCATTAAGATCAGTGTGTATAGGCCCATTTTACCAAATTACTGTCAATGCAAGCAGACATCCATGGCCAAATGATAATGAGATGTTATGATATAGCACTTATGATGAAGCGCTTTATATAGAACAAATATATACACTATCACCCAACCTGTGTTGGTACTCATTTATCGACTTCAGAAGAATGAAAGGCTGAGTTGAGGTGTTTAAGAACAGACTAAATCAGTGACTCGCCACTTGAAGTAAAATAAACCTTTAATGAGTATAGCAATTATTGTATAGAGTTCCAGAAAGCCAGATTTGTTCCTATTCTTTCTTATTTAGGGTCACTGCTGAAAGTGTTAAACCTTTGTAATCCCAGTATTTTTTTGTTGTTGTTTTTTAGGCCTGAACAAGAAAGTCAGTCACTGCAGAAGCAGAGTGTCAAGGTTGCATTACATTTTTAAAAAAAATTTTTGTAGGGCTAGAAGGGGAGACCACAAATGACGTCCCTGACCCTGCCTGCAACCCACCCACGTCTTGACTAATATTTTAAGGAATTTTAGTGTGAACTTACTGTGGGGGTTGAGGGGGAGTAAGGGTGTAGTATTTTTGAATTTGTCGATGTTTTGATTTCTGGTCCATAACAAACTGCTTTAAAGGGTCAGGAAACTTCACAGCAGCGCTCCGATTACGCTTGCACCAGCTTGTCAATGCTCATCCACTAGTCAATTCATCTCAATGGGTCTGGACTTCGCCGCCTTCATTAATTGGTTGCGATGAAGAGTGGATATTTTTTATTTTTCAAGTGCAGTCAAATTATGTGCATGAGGGGCGAGGGACTCCACAGAGCTCAATACATGGCACCATGTTTGATATCGGGTATTACATCCATTCCCTAGCCTGTTTTTGGGCATGTCCATTATACCATTTAAGGCCACCTTGTTTATCTAGATGGACTTGTGTAAGTCTAGCCAAAGCAGAATATATGGGTGTTTCTTGGAGATGAGGGAGCTTCACTTTTGTTATTCATTTATCCCAAAGGTATTTTAGGACTTTAAACAAGGCCATCTACTGTAGACTGTTATTTTAGCATTATCCAGAGCCGTATCAGTGATTTGTGACGAAGCTCGACTTGATGGCCCGGAGTTAAGGGAGTGCCCTTAAGGGGAGCCTAACGCAATGAACCCCAGTATTGGTCTGGCCCATATCTGCTAAAGCTTTTAACATCAATTTGTTGTGTGGTACTTCCAAATAAGCAAGATTTACATGGGTGGCAGCTTACGAGCAGTGCTCCGTTGTACGGCAACAGATGTGTGTCAGGGAAGCCACAAGGAGCCGGAGTCCTTGAAAATAGCAGTGATCACCAGGCAGTGTGCAGAAATATACAGGAGGTGAGTAGGTAGCCACCGTGTGCAAAGTCTGCCTGCTGGCTGTGGTGAGACAGCGGGTAAATAATTGGGTGGAGACAGGACATGCGGAGGGACATGTAGAATGTTAGCTGTGGAGCCACGGAGAGTCCAGACACTACCAGAGATTGGTGCTCAGATTCCCTGCATCCTGAGGATTGAGAAAGCGTGGTCATTTATGACTTGCTACTTTCTGTTGACCAGTACCTTAATCAAATTGTTAAATTTCCCTGTTCATGAAAATAAACCAAATATTACAATTGCCATTGGGTAACAGGTTAAAATCTGCTTTGCCACAATGTTATCCGCCATATAAACCAAGTTCTTGGCAAGTGCTATCGTCAGCCTCCTCCCAACATGCTTCCCATTTATTTGAGCTTTTCTGGAATTCAATTCTACTCTACAAACCGCTTTCCCTATAAAATGCTGTGCATCTTGGCAGATGATCCCTAAGGCACAAGTAGCTGAACTAGATGAGTCGGCTTCCTACCTGCCCACTTCCCCTGCTTCATTTGTTCAAGCATTACTTTACCAGCCAGCGAAAAATAATTATTCCACCTTACAGGAAGTTATCCTCAACCGACAAACTTTTTTGCCTCCTCAAGAAAACTATTCATCCTAGGCTACCTGAATATGTGCTGAGGGAATCCTTGAATAGCCACTAACTTGGTAGGACCACTACAGGGAACACAACCTGGACTGCAGACATTGGAATTCCTTCCCCTCCCACGATCAGATCACCTGACGATACCCAGCTCATTTTCAGGCTACCCTCGGCCTCCTCCTCTCCCTCCCTCATCTCTGACTGTCTGTCTGCTATCCAGGAATGGTGTGCCGCCAATGACCTCTGCCTTAATGCCAGTAAGACTGAGATTCTGCTCATCGGCACACCCATTCCCTCCTTCCCTGCAGCTCTCTGGCCGGCCTCTCTTGGCCCTCTTCCTGCTCCTACCTGTAAGGCAAAAAACCTTGGGGTTATCTTCGACTCCACACTCTCCTTCTCTCCTCATATATCTGACGTCTCTAAGAAGTCACACTACCAGCTGCACCTCCTCAGAGGTATTCTTCCCTTCCTCTCCTTCCCCCAGAAGCTCGCTGTCTCCCGAGCCCTGGTTCTCTCAAAACTGGACTACTGTAACAGCCTTTATCTTAATCTGCCTGCCTCCACACTCCGCCCTCTGCAACTCATCCAGAACAGAACTGCGAGACTTGTCCTTGGCCTCAAGCCCAGGGACCATATCTCTCCAGGACTGAAATCTCTACACTGGCTCCCAGTGGCTGCGAGGATAAAGTTCAAAACCCTCTGCATTGTCCACAAGGCCTTCTGGGGTCTGGGGCCTAAATACCTTCAACTCTCTCTTCCTAAATATCTTCCTTCCCGAGCCCTTCGCTCATCCGTCTCCAACTCCCTCAGGGTCAGCCGCTTCTCGAAGCAACGAGCTGGGGGTAGATCTCTCTCCGGGGAAGGGGCCTCCCTCTGGAACAGCCTTCCTGCCCCCCTGAAACTTGAGGAGAACCATCTCCGGTTCCGGAAGCACCTCAAAACCTTCCTCTTTGCTTCTGCTTTCTCTCTCCCTCTCCCCTGCTAATTCTTCGCTGTAACTGCACTGAATCTGCAACTGGGCCACTCTCACCGACCTCGGTCCCGGGCCCAGCCACTCTCCACTTGCACTGCCTCCCTGGCAACCCCTGCACTGCGGGACTGTCTCTGTATCCCTACAACCCCCCCTTCCCAGCACTTGTTCTGCACTTACCTTGCACTTGCCACCAGCTGGCCCTTTTATTTATTTATTCTACTTACCTTGTACTGCACTTCCCCCCTCCCCTTCCCCATGCACCTCTCCCCTCCCCCTGCACTTGCGCGATCTGAATGACACCTGGCCTAGTAGGATCGTTGTCTGTCTTCCCCTTGTTCCCCCCTCCCTGCCTCGTCGCGCCTTAAAACACTTGTGTATAGGCGCGTTACAAATGCCTTATCATATCATATCATTATCATACCTATATATTAAATCACAACCTTGTCCCTAAGCTGACACTTGAAACCTAAAACAGAAGTTGGCATACCGAGCGGGAACAGAAATTAACCCTGATGCTCTGGTTAAAGCACTTAGCCATTGAAGAGAAACCAGTGAAAATCATTACCACATTCCTAGCCCACCTGGAAAAAAAACAGAACCTAGCTCTAGACCAACTTGCTTAACCAAATATTAATTGAACACCTCAAAGAAGGCAAACTGTTGGTTCAGAGGCCTAACTAATGAATCAAAAAGGACACGTTATTGGCAGTGGACACTGAGTATTTATAAATTCTGCCACCTCCAAGTACAGGTCACAAATCCTAACCATCAAAGAGTGCTAGTGTGATCGCAATATCAAAGGGTCCAATGGGATCTTTTGCTTAAACTCATGGGCCTATTTAAGCATTGAAATCCCCCATCAACAATGTTAAATTTCCCTTTACAATAAAGTGGTATTCTCATTGGTTCAGAGTTTCCAATTAGAATTCATTGGCTCATTGCAAGTCTGTGGGTGAAGTCCTGGTCAGCACATGAAACCCCACAGAATGGAGTCCAAAGAAGACCTAGAGACAGATGAGGGGACCACTCTGGAGAGATCGCTCACCAAAGCCCCATCACCACCAAGCTTGGACTGAATTTGGAATTCGTCAACTGTGAGTGCTGCAGTTATGATCAGGCTGGGCAGGGTTTGTAATTAAGCCCCACAATGCTGGACAAACTGTCACAAATGTCAGTCTGGGAACTGGCAAGAGGAGGTTGATATGAAGAAAAGTGGTTGAAGCTGCACGGTCTGCAAGCTTGCCGAAAGTAGTCCTTGGTGCAGCAGTACATGACTTGAGTTGTTTGCCGGAGGGGGGCAGGTTCAGCAGCAGTGAACCCCAGTGCATGTGGAACAGAGCCAAGATGGCAGTTTGAGGAGAGGACCGTAGACAAGATAAGGGCCAGATTCTTGTGCATGACTAGCCTGTAGTGGTGTCCCAATTTGGCAGTTGAGCGGTCTTAGGGAGAATTCTCATTCTATGGCTAACTTCCCTTACCTATAGAGTCCCCCAGCAGCTTTGCTGGATTCGAAGGGTTTGTTTTTTTGCTCCTGCTAAGAGTGAGACTCTTTCCCACTCTTAAGCATTGTTGCTGTGTGTGTTCTAGGCTATTTTTGTGTTTAATGTCTATGGGGTTTTTCTCACCTCCATAGGAACCATCTTTATTCGCGTGTGTTACACAGCACCCTCCGTGCCGTGACACAAGGGTATCGTAGCGACCCCCAAACATAGACTCCATACCATGGGACTGACTACTGTCTCCCAGGGCATGTAAAGTCCCAGTTGACTTTACTAGTCAATTTTTATGAACTGAACTAGTACAACCCATCTTACTATGGAGGTACTGGAAAGGGTTAATAGTTTTTCACTTATGTTCATTTTCAAGAGGGTACTGTACAGTCCCTCTTTCAAAAGGTTCTGGCTGGTGGCAGTGGTTACTACTGTAAATATTCGACCGCAAATATTTTTCTATGGGATTTTCCCATTGTTCGAGGCTACCACATTTTCTGACGGCCTCTAACATAACGCCGGTCTATTTTTATATTAACTTTACTCCGGTAGGTTTTATTTGCCAGAACTTTAATATAACTTCTTTCTCGTGTCTTTCGCTAAACTCCTAACCCAGGTTAGGGATCCTTTGTTCGCCCTTTTGGCGGGCTTCTGCAAGAAGCCCTCCTTTCGGCACCACTGAGTCTGGGATGGGTCCATTGTGTGGGAGGGGGATTAGGACCCCTGGACAGGCTTGCATCAGCAACCCATGTCGCACTCTATCCTGATAGGCTGGAGGGTCTCCCGCCAAGCTGACCACTCCACTGTGTGAGTGACAGCTAGGCTGTATGAATGGGGATCTTTTTGAATAAAAGCAGGGTCCTGAGGACTGGAAGAACAAGACATCGCCACTGGAAAAGAAGCCGAAGAGGAGAGAAGCCAAAGTCATCTGTAATGACTGAACCACCAGTGAAGCACTGCTGCAGCGTCTCACCACTTTCTCCACACGACGAGAGAAGATCTTCATCTGAAAGAGCCTTCTTCCCTTGAGCTGGTGAGGCCAACCAGTTTGCCAATCGCCTTCCCGGACCTTCCTTGGTCGAATCGCCAGTACCCTGTACTCGGAGGCCGGTTAGCCAGGCACCAATCCACCCAGACCACTATTTAAAGGAGCGTACCTTTTATTCATCGGGCAGCACCGCGGCTGGTTTCATCCCTGGGTAGTGCAGTAACTCGAACCTTCCTCCACGACAAGAGCCTCTCTTCCTCTGCTGTATCCCCCGAACTGCAGGAACTACCAGGAACAACTGCCACCGCAGTGGGTTGGCCGCCCCTCTCTCTTAACATTGTCTTTCACCTTCTGCATCCACCTTTTCAAAATCGTTAACCAAAGACTTGACTGCAGCTACAAGAACATTTTGCTCCTGGGCCCTTGCCCTGTACCACTGACTCTGGCACAGGCCTACTGACTCTGGCTAAATTTGTTAGAACTGCCTTCTCTAGATTGCTTCTCAACTAGAACTGTGTTGGTGCACCTACTTCTTATAACCACCCTTTCCTCCCCACTTGTAAACCTTGTGAAGTGCCATTTTGCTCAGTTTTCGTTTAAGTATTTTCTATACTGATGTACTGCCTTGATTAAACTGGTTCACAAACTTATGGGAAGTGTTGCTAGGGTGTGTAAGAAGATATTTCTGTATAACTTGTGATTTCCCTCCCTTGTGAGAAATTGCTAGTGTCATTTGTGTTTAGTTTTCACGGTGCCATTTTGCTCAGTTTTCACTCTTGCTCAAACTTGTCTACAATTTAACTAGGGAGT
Organism: Ambystoma mexicanum; assembly: GCF_040938575.1. Classification (NCBI taxonomy): domain Eukaryota; kingdom Metazoa; phylum Chordata; class Amphibia; order Caudata; family Ambystomatidae; genus Ambystoma; species Ambystoma mexicanum. Next base: position 300,888,411 of record NC_090935.1, on the reverse strand, counting down.
TGTGTGTACTTTCTTTGACCGAATTTAACTTGTTTAAGAACTGTGATAGATGTGTTTAACTAGGTGTGTGTGTGTGTACATATATTTTTTTTTTACTACAAAGTAAAAAGTCAGTGTTTCCTTGTTCCATAGTACTGAAGGTCTGTTGTGTAAACCTTGAATACTGCTAATCTCCCCCTTGAGATAAGTCTGAATGCTCAGCCACAGCTACCAACTAAATCTTTGTGGTACAGACGGGGATTTATTGCTCTCACCTATAGTCCTAATCTTCTGTAGTGCTCCCTAAGGGAACTGCACAGGATTCTGCCTAACAAGCGGTCATGCTGGATGAACCAAGTCACAAGCAAAGGACTATGGCACCAGGGGAAGTGTTAAAAAGACCCGCTAGCAGATCAGGGGGCACTCTCAGTTGAGGAATCAGTGAAGAAATGGGATTGCGTTGCTTTGGTCTGAGGCACAATGACGATTCCAGCAAATGTCACAGGTTGATGGCTGAACAAAGGGCAACACTAAAAGGACAAGATCCTGGAGGTCCTCAAGCCAGAGAAGCAGTACCAGGATCCTGCTTGATGTTTCAGTCTTTGAAGAAAGGTGCAGCAGCAGAGACAGCCATGCTGGGCTTCTGGAAAGGTGTAGTTCTCTTACTTTAGCTACGGGTAATGCAGACTAGTTCTGGGGTTCAGTGGTGACTAGAAAGGTGCTGGAGATGTGCTTTTTATGACTGATTCCACTAGTTCAAGGGCAAAATGTCCTCATTCTGGTTGCAGGAGTAGTGGAGCATTGCTTTTTGCTTAATAGAGTTGCAAGGACGCTATTGCAGGGATTCATTCTGTCCTTTGGTACCACAGGTCATCTTTGACCCTAATGCACTAGTAAAATATGTTGGCCACCCAAACCATGTGAGTTCAAAGCTTTTGTGGGCAAATTATGCAGATGTGCATTGGAACTGGAAATCTCACCCCAGGTATACTAGCACACCCACACAATCCCTTTTGAGAGCTCCTACCTGCGCGCCAATCAGGAATTACCTTATTTGGTCATTCCCAGTCATATCTCGCACTCTGATTGCCACCAGCTAGAGCTGCCATTTTAGTGTTCTACCAGGAAGAAAATGCATCATCTCCCTGTGTGGTACAATGGCCATGCATGTTGTAGCCATGACCTATATTCTCCCTGCCACCAACCACAGAATAATGGACGCACTGCCTGAGCAAGATTACTTGCTAGACAAGTGGCACGCTTGTGGTACCAACCTTCACTTTAGAGGAAATCACTATAATCACGGCAGCAGCTGTTCCTGATAAGGCACTTATTGTGGGGCGAGTAAGGAATAATCTAGGTATTGCTGGAGACTAGCAAGCCATTTAGGGGATACACCAAGTTGATCTAAAAGGACTTCCACTTTACACACATCTTTTCACATCAAGAATGCTACAATTGAGGAATAATCCTAATCTTCCCCACCACTAGACGGACAATTGCTCTTCTGTGAGATTATTGGTCCAAGAGAAACACTTTCTACCCTTAACTAAATGATCCTCTTCAACAGACCATTGCAATGCAAAAGTACTCAACCTAGGTCCTTGTCTGAGGGGTTCCTGCCCATTTCAAACACACATCCCCTTTGTTACTGCAAAGGCTAAATATGTATTCTGAGTGTAGTTCTGTCCCTGAATTACAAAGGTATTGGAAATGGCGGTAACATATGGTCCTTCTTCCTCCTGGTTGCAATCAATTTGCTTTTTAATCTAAATATATATATATATATATATATATATATATATATATATATATATATATATATTTGCATATTTGCATCCCCTTCTGTTGGACAGACCAAATCTTGCTCTGGCAGAGGCTGCTTAACTTTTCTGCACTGACTCTCCAACTATTTTCCATGAATGAATCTTAATCTTGGGCATTACAAGGGGCCTAACTGTTATGTGAAGCCCTGAGCTTTAGGCCTCTCGGGTGGGATGACCCAAAGGTACCCCATGTTTACTTTAGTAAGAAACCTTGTCTAGTTACCTGTGCTTACTCCAGCGGGCTGATGGTAATTCTTTGTTGTAATGTATTGGTCACTTCAGTTTGAGAACAGACCCCCCTTGGCAAATACATGGTGCTCTTGTGTTGGGAATCATTTAGGAGTTTCACAGATTAACTTGCGTTGCTTTCAGCAGGTGTGCCACACTTACAAAAGCGACCTCAGATGGTGAGGATCTTGTTATTTGGCCCTACGATTGTGGTCGAACCCATGTGCTGTTAGGCCAGAGACGGCTGCACTAGTTGCCTGATCAAGCACAGCGTAAGCAGAGATGCCAGATCGCTGGACAATAGCGTTCTGATAACTGAGCCGGATACCGATCATTACTAAACAACTCGAATGTCTGAGGCGCCCAAGGCTTTCCTGACTAGTTTGATCATCTCCTTGTAACCAGACCTGGGGCGTCTGCTACTGGAGAACTGCACAATAGCCCAGCATCCAGTCAGTGTCTGTAGTACAGCGTTATCACTAATGGCTTCAAAGGCTATTAGGACAAAGATAAAGTGATCTCGGACATTACCATATCTGCTTGGATGCACCTGTACTCGCGCTACACTTCATGCTACATCATGTCAGAAACAAAACAATCTGAAGGAACTTGACGCGTGAAGGAGCATGGGTAGAGTAGGCGTCACACTAGGGATGGTATTGCTGTCACGCCCTGTTGACGTCCCTTTTCAAATTTCAAAAACAACGGTAATGCTCTGCAGCTTCCACTAGATGTCCGCCCATGCACAGCAGATAAGCAGATAAAAGCCTCAAATACGATTACGGTGAGTTTTATATATACCCTCTCTATCCCGGCCTGTAGGAGCGGCCGTGTAGTAAGTTGCTAAACTCCTAGGAAGAGCACTTTTTCGGCGGCTTATAACTTTGCTCCCCCTGGAGGAATCCTCACCAAACTTTGCAAAAACAGTATATGGCCGGCTCCAAAATTTCTCCCCGTGTTGGGTGAAGTTTCGTGCAGGGTTTGTCTTTTTTTTTTTTTTTTCTTGACTGAATGGGGAAAAACCTTGCGAACAGCAACAGCCCGAACGACTGGACACATTTTGACCAAATTTGCAGCAGGAGCGGGGGCTTGGGTCAGAAAGCATGCTTTTGTGTGTTTAGTGGAAATCCGACCAGTACTTGTACTTTTGTTGCAAATTACTGAAATGTGTGGGCCAGAAAATGTGTGATATCTGGGACCGCTCCGCTGACCCATTTCACTGTTTGCTCTGCAGACAGGAGTGTCATTGGGCTGCGGTATGCCGTGATGTCGGCGAACATTGGACGCTGCCGGTGGTTGGCTGGAGGGAAGCGTTCTGTGCATCAGTTTTTGGGAAACTCTACCATGGTGTATCGGAGGACAGCGCAGAAGGGTCTGGAAAATGTACCGTACGCCATGTGTGTGTTGGTGGCAAGAAGAGAGGGAACGGGTGGGGGAGTGAGAAGTGGTTCATGTGACATACGTAGGTAGGTGGAAGAAGACGGAAGAGTGCCTGAAGTTTTCGCATGTAGCTAGACTAGTGAGTACTTTGTGTGGTGATTGGAGGCAGGTGCCATAACGGCCCGATAGTTTCTGCCGCAACCTGTTTGCGGCAACCGCTTTCCGTGGTGAGTGGTGGCAGGTCAATTTTAGAAGGGGAATCAATTGTGCATGACATGGGTTGGGTGGGAGCGCGGGTGGCTATGCGGATTGAATGCGGTAGTTGGGCACATGGTGGAATGCATGGGTGATGGAAGGAAGTTGTGTTGGGTCTGTGGAAGGATTAGACTATTGGGTGCATGGCCGAAGGCACTAGACCGTAGGACATGCACTGAAGAGCGTAGGGTTTTGCCATACCCACCGCAGTAATGCAAGTGTGGGTGTGCATCCCGTACAGGGTGGTGCTTGCATAGAGCGGTGTATGCACATTGGTTGCAGTAGGTCAGTGTTGCAACCATATTGTGGGTAGTTTGGCAGTGGCACCATAGTTTGGGAATGGAAGTGGGGACGGCCATAGTATGTGCATGAAAGTGTACAGGGGTGCAGGAGATGGTGTTATCTTTCTACATTATGTTAACTGGTGCAATTTGTTGCTGCATAGTTCCATGGCGGTGCGCAAGTTGGGTAGTAGTGCTGTGTATGTGGATAGTCGAAGTTGGTGAAATGGATGGTGCCCTTATGTAGCAGTAAGAGTGTTGCAGGCCTAGACTGTTGGGTGCATGGCCGAAGGCCGTAGGCCATGCACTCAAGAGGCTAAGCCTTTAGGACACACAACAGTAATGCATTTTTGATTCTGCAGCCGTTAGAGGGTGGTACATTTCAGACGTAATAGAGCAGAAGAAGTGAGCAGCCATGTGTGCATGTTTGGTTTCGCAGGTGAGGATACTGTTACAAGATGTTAAAGTTTTTGATGTGTACTTGGGGATGGTGAAGTGAAAAGTCATGCAGTGTGGGCACTGGGTGCTGGGTTTACATACTGTCAGTATGGAAGAGGATATGGTGGAAGTGCACCTTAAATGTGCTGGGTTACTATCATGTGTGTTGATATGTTGAAGCAGGGCCAATGTTGTGAAAAGGTTGTGGGTAGGTTGGCAGTGACACAATACTTTATGGATGGTGAATGCTCTGGTTTGTTTGTGGATTCTGCTGATGGCAACCTGTTTTCGTGAATGGGTGCAATGCAGAGGTTCAGTATGTGATTGGTGGATGTGTGTGCAAGTTAGGTAGGAGTGCTGGTGGCAGTGATGTGGATTGGTGTACTTGGTGATATGGTCACATGCATGGTGCCATTACTTTGCAGTGCCTGTGTTTAAGGCCAAGCCTATTGGGTGCATGACCGAAGGTCGTAGGCCGTAGGCGATGCATTGAAGAGCCTAGGACTTGAGGAAACCCACGCCACAAATGCAATTTTGACTGCATCTGGTCGAGGGTGGTGACCTGTAAAGAATGGTTGTGGAGTACACTTCAGACGCCATAGAGCAGTAGAAGTGAGCTGGTAGGTGTGTATGTTTGGTTCCGCAGGTGAGGTCGCTGGTAGAACATGGGGAAAGTGTTGGATGTGTGATTGGAGATGTTGCAATGAAAAGTCACGAAGTGTGGGTACTGGGTGCAGTGTATGCATACTGGGGGTATGGCAGAGGTGCAGCTTCTATGGGTTCTTTGCTATGCTGTGTGCAGATTTGTTGAAGTAGGGCCAATGTTGTGAAAATGTTGTGGTCAGGTTGGTAGTGACACAATACTTTGTGAATGGCAGTGGGTAGGGGTGATGGAGGCTTTGGTATGTTTGTGGATGCTGATAATTGCAACCTGTTTTTGTGAATGGGTGCCTTATGGTGTGAGGCAGTTGGGTTGAAGTGCTGCTACGTATGTTACATTTGTGCACTGTTAGGTAACCACATGGTCGCATGCATGGATTCATAGTGTTGTGCTGGGTGTGGACTGTTGTGTGCATGGCGAAAGGTGTGCTGGGTGTGCTGCAGGATCATTGTGGATGCTGAAATAGGACAACCTGTAGGAAATGTTTCTGGTGGAGGGGCTTTGGAAGCAAAGGGAACGTGTTCAGTGTTTAACAGGAAATATGGATTTGTGTACAGGAATGATGGTGTGCAATGCCAAGGTTCAGTATGCGATTGGTGCAGGCGTTTTTGAAAATTTCAGTCGCCAATAGGCGCCACTAAGAAGTGTTGGAAAATTCGAGTGCAATGGGTAGAAGTATTGGCTGCTTTACTGGGGCGTGGCCCTAGCTGTAGATGGGAAAGCGCACGTGCCACATCAGGGCCTTCTGAGCACGGAACCTTTGCAAATGGAAATGTGGGAATTCTCCAATGAGGATTCGAGGGTGTGCTTCACCGGAAGGGGCGGTGACATAATAACCAAAGTTTGATGCAGTGAGGTTGGCAGAGATGGACAGATGGCGAGTGCTTATAGTCTGTGATACCTTTTGTGCACGATCTGCACAGCTATGCCGTGGAAAGAGTTTTCGGTTCTGACTTTCAGTTGGAAGGAGTGCAGGCTTTTTGGGGCACAGTTTGAGTGGGGTTTCGGGTGCATGGATCTCCTTTGCAAATTTGTGGCCTCTGGTGGTACTATAGATGTGGTGGTCGTGCATTTTGCAGGACTACATTTGGGGCACATGGCTTAATCACGTTTGCTCGCTTACTTTAAAAGTTGATGACTGCTGTGATGCAGATATTTCCTACTGCAAAGGGGATTTTTTTTTTCATCAATAACACCAAGAGGACAATGGGAGCATGCCGGTGTAATTTGTCCACAGCCTGAGGTCGGGAGATGCTGGATAAATAGAAGCATGTGCGAGTTTATGTGCAGTGCTGGGATGTTCTGCACTGAATAGGAAAGCATGAATAACAGGCAAGATTTCCAGTGGTTCCAAGCAAATGGCATTTTTTTTTTACTTCCATTGGCTTTGCTGTTGTGTTTGCCATCCTGTACGAATCGTTGCAGAGAATCCTGTAGAAATGTAAGGTAAGTGTTCATCTTCAGTCCAGAAAAATGTCAGGAGTGAGCAAAAGAGAGAAAAACAAGAAAAGTATGAATGCATTTACATAACAAAAACACGACAAAGTGAAAAAATCTGTTTTTAGAGACAATCCTAAAGACAGAATCCCCACCCCTGTTTTACAATTCTCCCCCACACACACACACACACCCTCTGAACCCCCTCCCCCTCCAGTTTCTAGCACAGCAATGCCACAGATTTCATGGGACTTTGAGGATTAGACGTAGCATATCCGTCTGTGTGTTTTTTTTTTTTTTTTTTTTTTGGATGGGCGCTGAAGCCATTGGGCAATGTGGTTGCTGGTTGTGGTGTGTACACAAACACTGTGACAGGTCTGTTTGTACAGATAAATGTAGGAGGCTGTGGTGAAAGTGTGAAAGGTAAGGGGCATGCATCCTGTTTGTATGCATGCACTGCACGCACTTGATTAAATTTGCTAGTATACGTTCCCTGCTCCTTTTTGTGGGATGACTTTTCCGACATTTGTAGTACATGCATTACAATGGGAAGACCATATTGTGACGTGTACAAGGTACGTGGCAGGCATTATGTTCTGAATGCAGTGTGTGCATCATATGATGTGCTATGGTATTTTGTGCCATTTGTATCGCGCCTACATACAAGTGCTAGAAGGCGCAACGAGGAAAGGGAGGCGGAACGGAGGCCACACAGACATTGATTCCTCTAGGCCAGCTGACATTGAGACTGCGCAAGTGAATGGGAAGGGGGAGGGCAAAGTGCAGTACATGGGAACAATAAAAAATAGAAATAAATGCAACTACGGCTGGTGCTGGCAAGGATAAGTGTACAAACATCAAGTTGTGGCTGGACAGTTAGGGTTCTAGAAAACAGTCCCCAAGTACGGGCGGTGGCCTGGGGCACAGATTATAGGGTGGGTAGGAAACCAGTGCACAATACCTTTTAGCCAGGAAGTGAGAAGGGGAGGGGAAAAAGAAGCACATAAAGGTTTTCAGGTTCTTTCAGAGCCTTCAATGCTTCCCCTTAAGGTTCAGGGAGACAGAGTGTTCCACAGGGAGGCCCCAGCAGAAGAAACGCATCTACCACAATCTGGTTGCGTGTAGAAGCAACTGACCAGGAGGTAGTAGGAGGCGGATGAGGGAAGAGCTCGAGCAAGCAGATATTTATGAAGTGAGTGCAAGGTATTGAGGTCCCAGAGACCAGAATGCCTTCTGCATAATGCACAGAGCTTTTTATTTTGTTTGCAGCCACTGGGAGCTATTGCAGACATTTTAGTCCAGCAGAGATGAGATCCCTGCCGTTCAGGCCAAGGACAAGTTGCACACTCCTCTTATGGATGAGTTGCTGAGGGCGCAGAGTGGAAGCTGGCAGAATTTGCAGCGTAAAAAGCACCACAGCCTTGCAGAAACTGACCTTTTGGAAAGTGACTGTAGGTTGCTGAGATACATTCAGTGGTGGCTTTAGTGCCTTCTTTTTACGAGTTATGTTGTGGGTGGGTTAGTGGGGAACAATTATCGTAGCATTGTGGGAAGGAAAGAACAGAGTTTCACTTTGGTTAATATAGTGTATGATATGGTTAAATGAAAACGTTGCAAGCACATACCAACAAATTTCCACTGCGTAGGAGATGAGGGGAACATCAGTATGCTTTTCAAACATGTAGTGGACACTTGGAGGCAGTTATCGTGCGCAGAGGCACTTATAACACACTTGTGAACATACTGCCAAAACAAATTTCATACCTTTCTTTTGTGGTGATGGGTGCTTATGTGGATGAATGTGCATGTATAACTCCTGGAATGTTCCACTGAACGTGCTTTCCAATAAGAGCACACGTGCAGGCTGATTTTGTAACTGTACATTTGAACTATTGTGGAGAACTGCCATTGTAAGATGCTGAAGTCTTGGAGAGCATTGGTGGATGCGTATGTGAGTACTTGGTGATACCTAATAAGGGCGTAGTGGTAAGAGGATAGTGGAAAGGGAAGGAGGACTGCAAGGCGCAAGTGCTACATTCTGTGCTTTTGAACATGCTGGCCAATGGACAATTGCAACAATCGCATTTCCAATCAGGTGGTTGGGGAGTGCGTCACCGGAAAGAGCGGCCATATTTAGTTTAACTACTTTGTGTAGTTAGGCTGGCAGATATGGCGAGAGGCACGGTTTTCATTGTGGGTGATCGTTTTGTGGTAGGTCTGCCCCAGTATGCCGTGGAAAGAGGCCTTAATGACAATTTGAATTTGGACGAAGTGGAGGCTTTGTGGTGCAGTGTTCCTGTCTACTTAATGGCCATTTGCTTGAAGAATGTCGCAGAGTGGCCACTTTAGGTACTGTACACTTTGTGGTAGTGCACTAATGGAGCATTGCTTTTGGGTTCCATAGCTTGTGCAAGTGTGTACCGTCAACTGAAAAAGATGATGAAAGAATTGCAGTGCATTTTTGCCACTGCGAAGGTGCTTTTCTCATGTATACCACCAAGTCCAGTATATAACTATTCCAATGACTGTTGTCGGCAGCCAGAGGTGGGAAGGAGTATTAAAAGAAGCATGTGTACATTTTTTGCGTGCTGCTTGTATGTACTCCTGTGAGAATGACAACATTGGTTATCAATATGTGCACCTTCTCAATGGAAATAATATTTGGTTTTCCAATCTACAGGCTGCACTAAAGACGCTATTGTAAGAAAGTGAGGTGCAGTGCAACAAATAAAACCAATTCTAAAAACCTGAAAGAGTTGTTACTGTGGAAGCCGTTTTAAAAAATAAAAAACAGCTTTTTTTAGAGCTACCACTACAAAGCACATCCCCTACCCTGGTTGACATTTATTCCCCTACTCCCGCGCACACCTGGAAAAGTCAGCAGACTTAGCGACAGTTCCAGGGTTGTACGTGTAACATACGCCCCTTTTGCACATGGCCATCTTATATTTGGAACCGTGGAGGACACAGGATTGCGCAATAAGCTTTCTGGGTATGGAGTGCACGCACAGACTGTGGTATACAGTGTATTTGTCGACCTAAATGCAGAGGATGAGCTTATGGCTGTGTTGTACGAGTCACAGCGTATGCTTTGTGGGTGAATTGCACATACATGCATTTGTCTTTTTACAACTAGTGCCATTGTTATGCTGTACAAATGGGAATCTATTGTTTCATAGCACTAACATTTTTCCCCACAAATAGCGTTGTTGCTGATATTATTGCATTTCCGAATTCTGCACGCTCTACACACATTACCTTGCTGCCCTATTTTGGAAGTGTAGGAATAATGTTTGTGCTTGCTGTTGCCCACTTGCACTCTTGAAAAGGCAATGAAACACGCACAACCATCTGTTTCAACAGCCACCCATTTCTACCTGTTTCCACTGCAATGTTTTCCACAGTACCAGGGTTCCTTCCATTTAGCACACAATTGTGAGGAGGGTTTACAATGCGCGTTGTAATGCCTCCCTTCATTGCCACGTATATTGTGACACTATAATCGGCCACAAAAAATATTGCTAAAGGCACGTTATGGTGAAGGTGCGATACTACAAACATGGCATCACTTCTAAATACACTATGGTAAAGCAACGTTATGTTTACAGTACCCTAATAACCTATGAAATTCACTAACAAAAAACATTGTTAAAGGGACGTTTTGGTTGTTGCACTAGCAAAAACCTATCAAATTGAATCAAAAAACGTTGTTACAGGGATGTTACGGTTACAGGTCAAACCGAAAGGACCCCACAAATTCGCCAGTTATGGTAAGGTTAGCAACCATAACTCGCGCCAGCACTGTGCTTTGCTAAGACTAACACACGTGACATCAACGATGACATCACATGTCTGGCTCCCTCTTTTTTTGTTTACGGACATATGTAGGGCAGGTGGTTTTCTACAGAGTCAAGAAGTAAACATTGAAAAGGTACTATGTTTGCAGACCGTACCCTTGTCGTATGTTCTTACACTAATGTTGTAAGGGTTCAGTGACCGCATGTGATACATGTACATAAGGGAAGAAGCAGGCCTGCAACAGAGCAATCATTTGTGTGCATAAAGACAAGTTAGGTTAAGAACACTTTCTGGTAATACTCCTGCTTTGTTGCCTACTGTAATTTCCCTGTATATGGGTGTATTCGTGTGCATTGTGGTCTCTTTTGTGTGTAGTAGTAGAGGTATGTTGCAAGTGAGACGCAATTAGCTACTTATCACATGTTTCACAGTACGCAAAACTGTGACACAAAAGCCTTCTGCATTTTACTATCCAACTTGGCAAAAATATCAATATTGATCCTCTATGGTGCATGCTGCAGACAATGTGTATGTTTCTGCGTGAGTTGGCTCCTACACTGGAAAGAACTCTGTACTGTAATGGTGTTTATAGCAATGGATTGTGCAATGAATTATATATCTTAGGATATTTCTCCGAATGGCCACTGATAGTTTTCTGCCAACATTACATTGAGAATCCCTTGTGCAGGCTTTTTATGAAAAGTTACTACACATGTGATGTCATCAATGACATTTGTGATGTCATCTTTGATGTCATGGGTGTTAGTCTTAGCAGAGCACAGTGCTGCCGTGAGTTATGGTTGCGTAGCATACCATGACTGGCGAATTTGTGGGGTGTTTCGGTTTGACCTGTAACCATAATGTCCCTGTAAGAACGTTTTCCATTGAATTTGATAGGTTTTTGCAAGTGCAACTTAAACGTCCCTTTTTAACAATGTTTTTTGTTAGTGAATATATTTATTTATATGTTCAGGGTTGGCTTCAGCCCCGTAACAATTGGTGGGCTGATATATTGATCAGAGGTCAGCATACCAGTCTGGGGAGTACTGGTGATGGTGAAATCTGACCAATCCCACCCATTCGGCTCTGTGCTATCAGTAATAAGTGATTTCGGGAGATTGCCAAGTTTGCAACTTTTACAACAATAGGAAGTTATGACACAATACAATATACACAAGGCTATAGCAGACCCCCACGTGCATGTCCACTACAGACCCGTGCAACAAAGTGGTGAGACATTGATTATGCTTCACTCCAGAATATAAAATATAGGAGACTAACCTTAACGGGCGAGTACTAGGCTCTGGGCATGGATTCTGGATGCACAGATACCTTTGGATTGTTTAGAGCTGGCCATCTGTGGTTGGGGACTCGCAACTACAACCCAAGGATCCATTCTACCGAAGGATCAATAAACTGGAACCTGGGAAGATGGACAATGAGGCAGAAGACACAGCATCCATGAGGACGATGACGGGAGCACAGAAGACCAAGGCCAGCTTTCCCGGTCAGCAGGAAGTGTCAGCCAGCTACCTAGAAATAGTCAAACAAATTGGGCAATGGCAGGAGGAGGGGGAATAAGAATTTGCAAACTGAAGCAGATCAGCAGCAAGCCACCAGGTTTTTATGCCAGAAAGGAGCCTTACCCTAAGGCACTTGGGACAGAATTATTTGACGGGGAAGCAGCACTGCATACCAGGAAGATGTTAGTTGAATCAACAACCTGTCCCGCCAGCTATGCTAAGAAGATTGCTGGTGGCCAGGCCGTTCTCAACCTTCGCTTCCTGCTGAGTCCAGCCAGTATGGCCACACCATGCTCTTCAGAAGAAGTCTTCTACTAATTTCGACTCAGAATTCAGGAATGCAAAGGATCTTTCACTGATGATGCATTCACTCGGGGGGGCTAGCGGAAACTGTCCTATGAAACAGACCAGCACAGATTTCTATAGCTAGTCAGTTCAGAAACCACAACTGTATGCAGATTACAGTCTACAGAGGCTTTAAACCAGTATACACTAGCTCAAACTACAATAGTATCCCTTTGTGGGCTCAGGGTGAGCTCATGTCCTCAAGACAGCCATTTTGCCTGTGCCTCTTGGCCCAAATAGGTAAAGGTATGGCTCAAAACAAATTGACCAGGAGCACTGCTTACAACATGCATTCATACCCAAGCGGCTACCATATAGATTCTTTACACTATCAATGTGAAATGTGGCTACATCGCCCCGATTCACCAGCCAAAAATAAATCCTAGCACCACAAGCCTACCAACAATGAATTTTCCGGGTCAGAGTCAATACTGTAACCAAAATGGGGAGCTTAAGGTGATTCTGAGAAGTGTTCGTAGGGGGGTATTTGCCAGAGTGTTTATAATGTATAAGGCAATACCATTCCACAGTAGCTATAGAGTCCTATCACCAACGTAAAAACAGTGTTCCACAATGTCCTATGTAAGTAACCAAATTTTGACTTGGGATGTTTTGAACATTCTACAAAGTACTCCCAGAGGGAATAATTGCCTCAGTGTTGAATTGATACTTTACTCTCTGACCCCATACAAAAGTAGGTTTTCTGCAAGGGACTGGGAGGAACCTTTTTGAAGACAAACTTGAGATGACTCTACCAGGTGGATGCCACTCACCTTGAAATGCATTTTTTTGAGTTCTAGGGTATTAAAGTTATTAATCTGTTAGTTGGCTGGATGGGGGCATGCAAGCAGGCATTGCTTCAATAAAAGGATGTTACACTTAATCTGGGGGGATTACTACACTACACAATTCCAGTCATCCAGGTGAACCGAGACAGGATTCCTGTGCTCGGGGTCCACCCCAAAGACACATCTGGTACCTGCTAAGGTGGACTTTATGGCCAATGTTAGCGAATGGGAACCAGGCGTACTTCAAAACAGGTATGCAAAGTAGCCCCTCATGCCCTGATCTGAACAGCCCTGGTAAATCCGATCATTTGAGTGAAGGTGTTCTCAATGTAGGCTCCTGCATTTGAAGTCAATCGCACACCAGTGCCGAGTGATGTTCTTCTGACAAGTATGATGGCTGGGTCTGGTGATTCTGGTCTCCATCAGCAATCTGATTCTGAAAGGCATCATGCTGAGGTGAAAAGGCTTGGCTTCCAATCCGATGGAGGATCGCAGAATGTCATAAATGAGATGAACAGTTGAGATTATCCTGCACAGGTTCTGCTGGGTCAGTGTCTTGAGAGAAGCACAGCAGTGTTGTTGAGGGCCCATGAGGAGGATCCACTGTTGGTTTCACAGCACCAGGATGCACGAGAGCCAGACAACAGAAGTCCTCCTGTGGCGAATGTGGGCTGCAGGCCGACTACTCTTCTGAGCTCCAGTACGATGACCTCAGCGTTGCAGTTATTTGAGTTGGTTAGGCCCACCAGTTCAAGTCCGTGAGGCCTTGTCAATAAGAGATTTGCCTTGTGGTAGATGGCTTGAGCATTGATGGCCCCAGCAGCAGTCCTCCAGTGTCCCTCTGTGGCTTCTTGTGTTTTGGATCCTCCGCTCCAGTGGTTGTTTGAATAATGGCTCGTTAATATACGAAAGGTATACGAAAGCCTGAGCTTTGGGATAGTAGCCCACTTAGCTGAAATCTGAGGCATTCAAACTATAGTTGTCCGCACATTCACGGACAACTTGCTCGGATACAGTCTTGACATCACACAAGTTCCAATATGTTTACTGCTGCCATCGGCAGCCACCTACCCCGCCTGAACCAGTTCTTTGTGCACACACTAGGCTATTTCCAGGACTCTGGAAACCGCCTCTAAGTGGTCATGGAATATCCAGCGGTACATCTGCAAAGGAGGAAGATGGCCAAATGGGCACTGGAGCACAAAAGGGGGGCTTAAATAACCTGGATTGCCATTTTGAGCACTTCAGTGCATTTAGTATAGGTAAAAACATGCATAGGCCCAAAAGACAGGGGAAAACAAGGTTTCACTGCTCTATGCTTTTTTAAAGGCAAGTTTCCGTGCTACACTAGATTTTATGAGAACCCCCCCCCCACCCTCTAAAACCAAGTGAGATGGGTAATGGGATCTAAAAAAGACCTCACTCCCCTATATCTGGTCAAGATCACCATATTGAAAGTATATCTCCTGGGGATCGCACTGTCCCAGAGCTGCAGGTAAGTGCAGACTTTCAGGCTTGTATCTCCCAAAAATGCCGCACTTAAAGTTTAACTCTACCCCAACCGTACACTTAATGTTAATTAAATCCTGATCCCTCACCCTTAATTTGAATGATTTAATTGGACCCCCGCCCTTAATTTTAATTAAATCCGCCCCATCTCTTTCATTATTTAATTCCTAGCCCCTGCACTTAATTTAATTACTGAAATGTGACCCCATCTCTTTAATTCAGACCACCCCCCATTAATACTGACCTGTGCCTTAATTTTAACCAGTGAACCCTTATCCCATAAGGTTTATTGACTTTTACCCTTTTATAACCGAATGAGAGAGGACAGAGCTACTCCCAGCTGCATGTAAGGGCAGACTTTCAGGTCTGTGCCCCCACAAAAGCCCCCCTCCTTTTAAAGTTAACTTTACTCCGACCCTGCCCTTAGTTTTAATCAAATTATCCTGACCCTTCGCCATTCATTTTAATTATTTAATCCCCACCGCCTGCCCTTCATTTAAATTAATGACCGTCACTTTATTTAATTCTGACCCGTTAACCTTTAATTCCAACCCATCCCTTATCAGACCCTCTGCATTTAATTTTAATCTGCCCCATCCTTTAATTCTGACCTCCATGCTGTAGAGGAGCCAAATACCTTTACCGGAAGTTCCGCCCCTATTCTGCATATATGTTGGCATCCGGCAATTGCAACATGTGCAAAGCCAATAATGGTGCCTATATCATGAAAAGTCCTTGAAATAAGATATCCATTGAGAAAACCCTATATGTATCCGCAGAGAAATGACTGTTTCCTGAAGGATATTTCCGGAAGAAGTGTGAAAATGAATGAAGGAGAAGACTGGTGATGTCAAATTAAGCAGACGTGATACACCCAGAAGCGACGCGAATAAAGAAAGAATATAAACCTAATAGAATCTGGTTGCGAAGTGAGCAACATTTCGGGAGCGAAATGAAGATTGCATGTGTGGGAAAGCACTGAAGAAAACGTAAAACCATTTTACAAATGTATAGATGCAGTTTTTGTTTATTTATTTGATAATGCGCACCAAACCCTCAGGTAGCTGGCCACAGCAGTTACAAGAATCCTTGAAGCTTAGTTACAGCATGTAGATCATTACATGAATCATAAACATATGTATTACATACAATTTGGGTAGGGGATACACAACACCAGGTAGTTACATTGATGGGGACAATGGAGTTATACACATATAATTGCACAGATTTGTACAAAGGTCAGAAGCACAGGTGGTAAGCAGTTTCTTAAATGTCATTAGTTTGCAGCCATTTCAGCAAGTTCAGTCTAAAACTTGAGTATGGGTGTTCCACTCTAATGGAAGTGGGCAGAGCATTCCAGGAGAGAGCAGCTTTGACAGGGAAGCTGGTTCCACCAGTTTTGGAGAGTTTAAATCTGGGAATTTCTAGGCAGAGGTGGTTAGAAGATCGTGTGGTGAGTTGGGATTTTTCTAGTCGGTCTGGCAGAGCGATGGGGTGGGGGGAGTGGCATTATTGAGGCATTATTGAGGCATTTGAAGGTGAATGATGCCATTTTGAGTAGTATCCTGTCGCTAATTTTTAGCCAATGCTGTTCCTTTCTGAGATTGGAAATATGCTCTCCACGTGGTATGTTCAAGGCTGCTCTGAGCATTATGTTGTAGTATTTGAATTTTGTTGAGGATATTTTTGTTGGCGCCTGCATATAAGGCATTACAATAGTCTAGCTTAGACATTATTCATGAATTGGCGAGCGTGATGCAACTAGGTTTGGATAAAAAGGGTCTACAGGCCCCAATTAATTTAACGGTATAAGCTGTAGATGAGGCCGTGGAGCTAACTTGTTTTTTTAGAGATAATGTAGAATCCAGGTAAAAACTAGTGTTTTTACCTGAGTAACTACTTTAACTAAGTTGCCATCGATGGTGAATGCAGTGTAGTTGGGGCTTAGTTTTTTTTTTAGGTTTGAGTCAGAGCCCAAAATCAAGATCTGTTTTGTCGTCATTCAGGCAGAGACCATGTGAGGCCCTCCATGCCTAAATGAGGAGGTATATCCTGTTTACCAGAGCCGTGTCTTCGAAGTTGCCCAAAAGGGGAATGAGGATCTGAGTGTCGTCGGCATAATTAGTATATGTGACACCCAGTCTGTCAAGTTTGTCGAAGAGTGGCTTGGTAAAGATGTTAGAAATTGTCGGTGAGACGCATGAACCTTGTGGAACACCACAGGTAATTTGGATTGGGTCTCCTGAGGCTGACTGGGAGAACACTCTTTGTACGGTTGGCTACGAAGGATTGAACCCAGGCTATAGCATCACTCGAGAAGCAGTAAAACAAGCAGACAAAGTAATCGGAAGGCTGGCTAAAGCAAGCAGAGCTTATTTGAAGTGGAATGAAAACAACTAAGGGTGCCAAGATTTCTTAATTTAATAGTATTAAATACAATGAAGAGCACGAAAACATGGTCTCCAGTCACATGGTCAGATGAAAATAGACTTTCGGGCGAGCTACACAGAGACCAGAAGATGAGCCATGCCACACTCCCTTTTTATTCTCAGGCATAGTGAGCCTCTGCAAGGCCAAGTTTAAGCCGATTTGATTGAATGGCAGACCACAGGAGTGATGATGGATGTTGAGTTAATCGGGTGGGCAGGTATGACTAGGCCAATTCCCCCAACCCCCACCCTCCAGCACCTGGGGTACAAGCTTGCATGCTGCTAGCAAGTGGAATATTCCAGAGGGTACAAGCATGCCAACCCATTGTAGAAGGCCACATATTAAGTAGCCCTATAGTTTGAGAAGCCAATAGTATGTTGAGGATTAGTCTGACATGGAAGACGACTTGCACCTGGGGTGGGTTTAACTGTCCGCCTCATCTTAAATACCCAATCACATCCCTGTATCCCATAGAAAGTATATGTAGATGTTTCCTGCAGACCAACCACAACCCCCCAATAGATTTTCTTATTTGGCCAATTAGCATAACGTCAAGTATGACACATTTTTTGTATAAAGAATGTTTGTTTTCGAGAACTCGTTGAGTGAGCTGTGCAGCGTCAGTTGATGTCCGTTGTACTCCCTGTTTTAAAGACTTGTTATTAAAGCAGCTTGATCTTTGCCAACTTCCTGTGTCTGTCTGGTTATTGATGTATGAGTAAGATCTGCATCCCCATCCATCTCAGATACTGTTCCCTCGTCTTGAAGGACCCGTTCCCTGGGGTCGCTGCCCTTGAATTAAATCTGACCCCATCCTTTACTTAATTCCAACCCCATCCCTTATCAGACCCCTAGCCCCTTAATGTTAATCTGACCCATCGTTTATCTAATTCTGATCCCATCCCTTATTGGAACCCTCAGCCCTTAATTTTAATTAAAAGCGCCCATCCCTTAATTATTTAATTCCACCCCTTCCCGTAATTTAATTAATTTGACCCTATTTCTTAATTTAACACTGATCCTCCCCTTAATTTTAACCAACTAACCCTTATCTCATAACTTTGAATGTTACCGTTTTATAAAACAATGAGAAAGGAAATATAGACCCACTCCCTGTCCCATCTAGTGACCTTTCCCCAAAGCTCCCCCTTACCCCCTGATTAGTGCTGCTGTGGTCAAGTGACCCAACTAGCACTCCTTCTGGACCCTGGGCGCAGGAAAAGGGCTGTGTATAAGGGCAATTTAATTTGGTCTATTCAACTGCACCTTAGCCCTGCACCCCCCCGTTCCCTCCCAACCAGAGGAATACGAAAAAGAAGGTAAAGAACATCTCAATATAATTCAAACTAATTAGTTTCCTGCTGCATTGAATTTAACCGCACAAAAATTGTACCGAGTTAGTTGACGCTGCTTTTGAAACTCGCCCCACACCGCCATTGGAGTAAAACGGGGATGCAATATGGCGGCGGTTTTGTTTAATTTGTACCGGTCAGACTTGGATAGTGATTGGAGTAATTTAATAATATATCCCGCAAATCTTGGTTCATTAAAACTTGACTGGATCGCTTTCGCAGATCTACTGTTTTTTGATAAACACACCTTTTGGGCTGCAGCACAAATTGGATCAATTTGTGGTGTTTGCCTCAAAACATAAACTGGAGGTGAACCCGACTAAATCGAATATTATATTTGCAGATGGCAGACGCAAACTTACAAAATTTACCTGGACACTAAATAGCGTTCTGGTAGCACATGTGCCTCCAATTCGATACTTTGGATACACCTTAGCTGACAGTGGTTCGGCTAAGATGTGGACAGATCTGCTGAAAAGCAAATTCAAACCGTTGACATCACAAATGAAAATGATGATGCGTAAATATTGCATGTTTTCTCTCCTTCCACTGATTCAATTCTATATCCTCAAGATTGAGCTGATTGTATTATATTGTTTAGACATATGCGGAAGTGAGAATGAGGAAAAACTTAATGTTATGCAGGGCTGCCTATGGAAAAACGTCCTAGGTCTATCACGCTCAACCCCCAATAGTATAGTATGTCATGAGCTAAATTTACTACCTTTATCAGTCAAAAGAAAGTGGTGTAGTCTGAGGAATTACATTAAAATTCTGATTTCCCCCCAAAGAATAATTGTATGAAGATCTACATCGGATTTCTAATGAGAAGAATGTGCGGTGTATGAACATATATTGTGATAAAATGTCTGGTATACTCAATGATATAAATGTTGGTAAATCTGCACGTAAAAAGGTTTCAAGAAAATTATTGGTTTATACAATCTGACAAAATAGGGACTTATCAGTCCTACCCAGAATATAAGACATCGTAGAAAATGGGGAGACAGACCTCTGTATTTGATACAATTCCCATGTCCCAAAGACAGAAAAAAGTACATGCGATTCAAACTTAATCAGTTAACCACATTAGATAAGATCAAACATAGGAAGACCTTGATTGGGGTTCAATTGGATGGGATATGTCGATTTTCCACCAAGTGCAATTGTGTTGAATCATTGAAGCACCTTGTAATGGATTGTCCCCACTTTAATCAACAAAGAGATAGGATATTGAACCGCCATTTGAGTAATGAAGGTCCATTTACCCGGGAGACTATATGGAACCAAGGTATGAGGGATGACAGAGTCTTAATCTAGCACTGGTTGAATTACTTTGATATTGATGAGGAGTTATGCGTAAAATTGGAGGAGTATCGAAAAATGTGATAATGTATTGGATAAGAAAATAAGCTCTGATTTGCTATAAGTGAAATGTGATGTGCGTCTATATGATTGTTCAGTTTTTATATTTTGTTGAGTGTTTAATGTTTTGTATTATGTATAACCATGTTGTTTTTTTATGAGAACTGATAAATAATCTAAGTGATTTTGTGAAATGTAATGAAATTGTTAATAATTTAAAACAAAATTGCAATGTAATGTTTTATAAAATAATTGTAAGGTTTTGATAAAGACAATAAAAAAACTTTTAAAAAACTCGCCACACAAGAACTGTACTGATTTGGTGTCCGCTGCTTTTGAATTTAGACACACCAGAGCTGCACTGTTTGGCAGTCTGCTGTCTTGAATTTAAACACCAGAACTTTAATCCCACTGCTTTGAATTTAGCCACTGTTGAATTGTACTCATTTAGGTGTTTGAGCCGCTCCTCCATAAATCAAGACCCAAAATCACAGGACTATACAGAATGAAGAAACGAAAATAAAATTACTCAACACCCAGAGATCACCCGAAACCAACTAACCACCCCCTTCCCGTTTCCACACCCAGCCACTGCTCATGGACCACACATGCCCAGGGGGCTACGAAAACCCTCCAAAAAGGTGAAACCCACACATCCCTCTAAGCATACGGCAAACCCAATACCTGGAGACAACAAGCAACTCAGACAATGGGTGCTACCCTTACAGACACAACAAGCCCAGTGCACATAACAAAGTACATCTAGAAAACAGATGAGCACAAACTCTACACCTCACTAACCAACCCTACCCACTTTTCTTACAGAGCCACACGTGTCTGGTGACTATGCAAATGGCATGGGTGCGTGGTATAAATCGGCATAACTGGAGCAGTATGCATGTCCATGCACTGAAATCAAAGCATTAAAGTCACCCGTTTTTGGATTGTTTAGTTATTAGATGGGCATTTGCCAGGCACTGTTATCCTATGACCAGGTTCTCCTATTTTTTGCAACAGCTTCTGTTAATGAGTTATTTATTACTCACATAATACTTAGAGGTTTCAAAGTGTGGACCGGGGATCGAACCTGTGCTGCTGCGTGTGGTCTTTCTTCCAAGGCAAGCACGTTGCAGCTGAGCTATCCTCCTGAGACCTGTTAGTACTGTTCTGGCAGTGCCTGACATTGTGGAACACCCATTGGTGTTGTCCAGGTAGCAATAACATGATGGGTGGGCATGCCTGATTCCCCCAAGACTCTCCCAGCCAAAGAAGACTTTTCTCAATGTGACTTGGTGACAGTCTGGCTAATCAACTCAGATCCTCCTCTAGCAGTGATGCTACTTTTCGTTATTGATGTTTTCCAAAGTATAGAAAATGCTACTTATTTCTGCCAGATCCCTTTTAAATTTATTGGCATTGATTTGTCAAATTCGTGTAATTTTTTTGGGCACCATAGGTGCTTTTGCACTTGGGCCTCATTCATGCTATGTTGATATTGGTAACGTGATAAGGTACCTGGGTGTTTTGGTGGTGTTTTTATTTTTTTATTTTTTTTTTGCTACCGAATTATGCATTTTTGCGATATTTACAGCACGTGCGACCTAGAAAATGAAGCATACGTGTCAAATACATAATGCAGTACTTTACTCCCAAATGGGTGGTATTTTCAGAATATATTTTAGAAGTCTTTAAGTTTCACATTTCATTGTACATTCCTAGGCCACCGTAATTTTCTGGCACTCTAGACGAATTTAAATTCAGAAGTGTCTTGCTTTCCCTCCCCACCCTTGGAACGAAGGTCCCTTTGCTTCCCACTAAAGCACCCTCTAAAACCCTGTACCGGTCAGTTGAGCAGCCATAATGAAAGAGTAAATATTGGGCTAGAGGTTTTTTAGCATAGCTGTATGGAGGACATTTTGAGCTGGGGTTCAGCAGCCAGTAACTGTAAAAGGACTAGGTTATTCTACTAGGATTTCATGACGAATATTTCTACAAAGGCTTCAAATACTCTACAGCACCCACGTCTAGCGCTGTACCAGTGCCATGGAGACGCACTCTCTGATGTGGAAACACCTCGTCAACAGCCTACTCAACCACTGCTTGTATTCTGCAAGCTCAATCTTAGCCTTCTAATGTAACCACAGATATGTTGAATATAAAAATATAACCTATTACTGTGTGTATAATTGGATACGGGCATGCGTGTCTTTAGTTGGTCTAAGTTAATCAAATGTGCTCCGCGCCAAATGTTGGACGGGTGTTTCTCTTCTGTGACGCTCTGTGCTGTACAATGATTTGCATCGCTTTGCTGTGAACCTGCACGACGGTCATGCTCCCATAAACATAGCGCGCCTCCAGCATTCCATGCGTTCACAATCAATATGCATCCAGTGCTCAAGGTGGCATTTTGTTTTTCCTTTTAGAAGGTTCTTGGAAAGTTCGAGCCAATGACCCCTTCTTCTATAACCTTCCGGAGTTTCAGAAAACGGTGTTTCTCTGCATTAAGAAGAGCAAATATGCAGTAAGTTTGCTTGAACATTTCATTTTCCCCATAATATTGCGTATTTTATGACTAGAAATTACTTTTTTCAATTTTAAATGTGTTTACGTTTTATATTTAATTGTACCTCTTTAATAAGTTAGATGGGTGAACGGTTAAACTGCCTTCTCGTTCGTCATTCTAGTTACAGACCTTAACTCCAGGACTCAAGTCGAGGGTACACGTGGGTGGAAGGAGTCCACCCATTTCTTTCAGAGGGTGGACTCCGCCTCCCCCCCCCCCCCCCCCCCCCAGCTAAAACGAGGAACAATGAATGTCGTCTTTGAATTCATGAATCAAAGCTGACCTTGGGAATCGAACACAGTAGTCGGGTGTGCAGGCCTGACACTTCACCCTATACTTTAACAAACCACTAAAGGTGAAATGTCCCATTTCGGTACTGCAAGTTCCAGGGAAAACCTTTGTATTGGTTCTTGGAGTTTAAAACATGCACACTGTTTAACGTTTTTAAAAACACTATTAGAAGAAAATATCGTCTCTTGGTTTTGTGTTGATTTGATGAAAGGCAAATGCCATTCGTACTGTACAATTTGGGTGGTTATGCAAAGCCATTTAAGGAAATGTGCATATTTCACCTTGATATGCTAATTTCTGGTGATGTCCCTTCCCGTTGGTTTTGTTGATGAGTCCCTCCAATTCAATTTTTAGGACTTGACCTCTGCTTAACTCTGAAGAAGTACTCGCCCCGGATACCGACATCCGACTTCACCTGTAACACATAGGAGTGCTGAGACTTACCTGCTATGACTATTTTTGTAACCCTTGTCATTCAGTTGCAGTAGATTAATGAACGAAATGTAGCAATTTTTGGGTTCTTTTCAGTTTAAGTGATAGACTAGATACATGCTCCATCAACATGAAGCTGGCCTTCTCTGTTGTCCAGCTACTTGCTCCAGGCTCAGGAGAGTTATGGGTAGGTACCCCCAAGAAGGGTGGCCATAATCTAAATCCATCTCTCGCAGCCAGAGCCATTAAGAATTTTTGGAAGGTGCTGTTGAGCAGCCGGCGCATGCACGTGCGAGATTCTGTTGCTACACCGGGTCTGCTACAATCCTTGGAAAAGATCCTGGTTGTGGCTTGAAGGACCCAGTAATTTCAACATGGTCAGAAAAGTCCCTGCATGGTGCCCAGCGAAATTCGGAACAAATCTGTGCTGTACAAGCCTTAAAACATCAAAACCCGTGGCATATGCAGAGCCCACCTGTTGCTCCGACCCTTGGAAGAAGCGGACCGAAGCTGCTGCGCAAAGGGACACACCGCACTCAAATACACGCTCACGCGTGTGCTCCCATACTGACTCCGGTGAGTTTTGGCCCAATATCTGCAGCAGGGGGACCGACAGGGCCCAACGGGTTAGGGGTGAATCCGACCCCCATGGTGGAGAGCGGCGGGACACCCGGACCCAAAACGGGGGATGAACACTGAAGGAGAGAGCCTGATTGTACCCCGGTCTCTGAATGGTCCCTACTGCTGGGAGGAAGAGGTGGACAAGAGCCATGGAAGGAGGGGGGGGGGCATCCGACCCTACGGTGGCAGGCGTAAAGACACTGAGCTTGAGTGAGGGACACACGCTGAAACTGCGCGTGAGACCGCAATCCACACCCCTGCCCCCGGTGCAAGAGGAACCAGTCACTGTTTCGGTGGGTGAGAGGCACTCCTGGAGTGAGTGCGGGGCTGGGATCCCGCTATCCCGCTCCCCCCCCCCCGCAGATCAAAAACAAAGTTGCCATACCTCACAGCAACGGAGGCTATCCAAAGAAGCAATACAGGAAGCAGCGGAGAGCCCGCACTGTAAAAACTAAACCCTGTGGAACTACTGAGGGACATCCTGGCCCCATGGAGATGAGCGCATGGCAGTCTGGCAGAGGGGGTGAACAGTGGCCAACCAATGGAGCGCTTTTGTGGACTCCACCTCCCCTCACTACTCTGCGGACACAAAACCGGATCTCCTGACCACATTGCTGAGAAACGGCTCAAGGGCCTGCGGTGAGGTGGACTACGTTGGGGGAGACAAATCTGCATAGGCCTGAGGGACCCAAGAGCCTCTACAAACATCAAGAGGCCAGGGGGAACGCTGACCAGACTCTTCTTGACATCTCTGGGTATGCCTCTCTGAACGCAAGGACCCAGTGTGCCCAGCACTCTACCCTATACGCCCCCCCAGGCCCGAAGATCCCCACTTACCCACCCTTCTGCATGCCCCGATGTGGGTACTGGGACTAATAATCCAACAGAGGAAGCCTGAAAAACTGCATACTAGTGGGGCGGCAACCCACATGGCAATGGTGAAAGATCTGCCCCGCAAAGGGACAGTGCAGAAGATGGACCGCTACACAAGTATTTTGGCAACGGCTTCCTCGGCACGAGACAAGTTAGTGGGGGAGGGGGAAAATGCAGAAGCAATCCAGACAGTATCACTTACAGACGACATGGCTGCTAATGGCGACTCAGATCATCAGTCTAAACCAAAATCGGTGGCCTAGCCTCTGAGATCTCCTTACTGAGACAGGACCTGTGCAATTTGACATTGCGAGGGGGAGAAACTGAACAGCGCATATTGGACAGTGAAGATACGATACAGAAGATGGAGGAACGACTGGATAGGAATGTATAAAGAATTAATCACCTTAGAGAACCGGGAAGAATGTAGCGAAGGCAGATCCTGCCGTAATAATCTCTGTATGCTTGGACTGCCAGAGAAAGAAGAGGGACACTCCATGGGATTATTTTTGGAGCGATGGCTATCGGACCTCATGGCACCCAAAAAACGTTTGAACTTCTTCTAAATTGAACGGGCTCAGAGAGTTACAATAGGCCGACCATTGCCTGCCTCCATCCGCGCGCACAGTGATAGCCTGTCTCACGAACTAAGGGACAGATACACTCCTACCCATGGCTAGGGCAACTGGCCCGATCACCTACAATGGCAATCGAATAGGCCTCTTGCCGGACTATATGAGGGATGTACAGAAGTCGCAACAGTCCTTTTTGTCTCGGTTAAGAAAAAGCTGCTATCCCTCAACATTAAATAAACTCTTCTTTCGGCCACGCTCAAGCTCTACTAAAACGGTACAGTGCACATGTTCACAGCCACAAGTTCTGGGACTGGTTAGAGACGCATGTTCTCTCTGGCCCACGCCCGGGAACACTGAAAAATCGCACAGCCCAGGGCAACAACACCGAAATATCCCCAGCACGACCGGAGGCGCAGAGACCACGCATTGAAGAGGAAGACTCTCCCCAGAACGGCAAAGTTGGATGACTGATGCAGGAGTAACACAGATGCTCGGATCCAAACTTGGGGATGCCACTAGACTGGTCTTTTTGGGTTTCAAGTCTGCCACCTTTTCTGAATCCTGCAACCAGCAGCCCCTGGCTGGAGACAACGTAGAGCAGAGATGGTTCTCACGGCTACCTCAAACGTGTTTTCAAAGGGTTTAGTTGGTATAAGTTTGGGCGATGGGTACTTCTAGTTGGGGGTGGGAGGGGTAGTGCTGAAGCTCATTCATAGGGGACCCAGGTACTGTAGCCAATTTACATACACTCAGACCGGGGGGAGTGGGATCACTGGGTGGGGGAGATCAGGGATGTTTTTTCTTAGTTTAGTTTGGTGTGTCGTATTGCATAAAGGAGATGAGAGATGGGTGGATACAACCGTGAAAGGATGGGAAGGCCTTGTGACTCGGGGACCCACTGACCTGGGGTACTCATGGCATTCCAATTCCTCAATCGTCACTCGCCTGACATCGCCCTGCTAACAAACACACTTAGTCGGTACGGAATGCAAATTCTTTGACATCTAATTATGTTAGCATATCATGCAGGATTCTCGAGGGCGTGGCAAGGCGTACAATGAATGTACTACATGAGAGGGTACCATTCCAACTGAGGGAGGTGCGAGCAGACTTGCTAGGACGATTTGTTGTGGTAACCGGGGAAATGTGGGGAGGCAGCTGGGGCATCGTGGCAGTATACGCCCCTGCCGCTCACGTGGGAACTCCTAAAACGATTTCCAAGCAATAATTCTTACTGAACAAGTAAATTTGTGGGTTTTGGGAGGGGACTTTAACGAGGTCATGGAGGTGGGTAGAGACATATCACATAGGGGCAATAGGAACCCTGACTTTCTGACTAAATTACACTCCTTTGCAATGGCGCTGGGGCTGGTGGACGCATGGAGGGCACTGTTCGAGATAGAATCCGGTTTCTCATTCTAAAAGGACAGCAGAATATTTTAACCTAAATGAGGGATCAGTGGATGCCCTAACCACACTATGGGAGGCCTACAAGGCAGTGCTGCGGGGGGGAGTTTATCTCTTTGGTGTTGGCTCACCGCGGACGACATGCCAAGGAAATTGAAAAAGCAAAGGAGCAAGTGTCAAGGAAAGAAGAGCAGTTCCTTGAATTGGGGTCCCAGGCCTCACAAGAGGTCCTAAGAAACTTGGCACTAGTCAACGCGAGGGTAGCCCATTGGTCAGTACGTAGTACGTAGGTAGCAACCTGGAAACGACCGGTGGAAGCGGTGAAGGGACGCATGCACTGCATGTTCCTACAGAGCAAACAAATGGAACAACTCCCTTCGGACCTTAGGAAAACATATATTGTAGTTATCCCAAACCCGGGAAGCTTCCAGAACTCTGTGCCTCCTAAAGGCCAATATCGCTAATCAATGGGGAGTCTAAAGTTCTGGCATGGATCCTAGCCAATACTACTGGGAGTGATTGGTCCGGATGGACAAGGGAGTCAATGTGGGTTCATGCCCTCTAGATACACCAGGATGAACCTACACAGGGTACAGCTTGCCGTCGTCCAGGCCTCGGCAATACCGAAACCACTAGCGTTCTTGGCTGTGGACTTTGAGAAAGCATTCGATTCGGTGGGATGGGATGCTCTGTGGGACCTGAGTCGGATGGGATTCGGGAGCGGTTTTATGTCTTGGGCTGCTTTATGACCATCCGTAAGCAGTGCTATGGGTGATTGGGGGGTGTCCTCCAGGGTGTTCACACTGGGGTGGGAGACAAGACAGGGCTGCCCCTTCTCCCCCCTCTTATTTAGCCTAGCCATTGAACCTTTGCCGATAAAACTTAGGACGAATGGAGAATGGACTGGATTTGCATGGGGAGGAGAGGACTGGGGTTCATTTTATACAGACGACCTGATCCTATATCTCAGCAACCATGCAACCTTCTGTCCAGTGATATCTCATATCTTCATGGAATGCCAAGACTTTGTGAGAGTCTTAGAGTGAATAAACAGAAGACTGCCTTCTTCCCGCTCCAGGGGGAGGGGGTGGGGGTAAAATCCCAAGATGGTGCCCATACTTTGTCTCGATTTCTTGCTTCAATTACCTCTGCATTAGCCCAGACCTAGACGACTTCTTGCAGCTCTGCAGCCCAATCTGCAACCAGTGATAAATAGATTCTCTGACGCGATCTATTGGCAGTCCCTCCCTCTAATGCTAATGGGTAGAGCAGCCCTATGTAAAATGTTGACGCTCATGAGACTCTTATGTCCTACAGAATGCCCCTCTTCCCATCCCCAAAAACGATTTTTGCATCTATAGAAAACATCCTTTAGGGGTTGCTGTGGGGAGGGAAACAACCCCGCATAGCCCTTAAAACCCTGCAGTGCTCTGTCTGTGAGGGGGGAAATCGGTCTGACATGTCTCTGTACCTACTACGGAGACCCCGGGCTCCCACATATTGGGGCAGACACTAGAAGAATGGGACAGAAAACACCCCTTCCTGTACTGTATAGGGAATCCAAAGGGATAACTGAAATAACATGGATGAGGTTGCACATCCGCAAAGCTTGGACAGGAGCCCACCAGCACATTGGGTGGGGTGGGAGAGCAAGACTAGATCAACCCCTTTGGAACAATAGGCACATCCCCGAAGTCCTAAAAAATGGGCCACTTCACAAGTTGGGAGGGATACAGGTATGCATGCTTGCGGATGTAGTACAAGATGGGTGCCTCCTGAAATTTGAGGAATTGCTTGAAAAGTTTGGTATCCCACCTACTGACTACTATAGACCTCCAACTAACGCACACTCTTAGCGCTCAGTTCCCTGTCTTGGAAGAGATTCCAAAATGTCCCCCCTAGAGACAAACCTTCTCCCAGATCGCATTCCTGTCAAGGTTACTTTTTCACTTTATCAGGTGCTCACCGCTTTTGGTGCCCAGGAACTGTGCCGACTAAAAGAAAAGAGACCTGGGCCCACTAGAATGAGGAATGGGAAGAAGCATGAATGTTCCCAGGGGACATAGGAATAGACGCCAGGCTACAATTAATTCAATACAAGATACTACATCATGCATACTACTCCCGTGCAGCGATGGCATGGTGGGGGGGGGAGATAATGGGGACTGATTGTGATGCAAGAGAGCGGAGGATACCTTCCGCAACGTAATCCAAATCTTCTGGAGAAGATGCACCCGTAAGATGAGGTGTTGGGGTCCCCTGTCCCACAGGTCCTGAAATTTGTATTACTGGGTATATGGGGAAATGTGGAATTCACCATTGTGAGAAGACCTTTTTAGCTGTGACACTGGGACTGGGGAAGAGATTTACGGCCACAACGTGGGGCTCTGCAGACAGATTGAGCCTAGGCTATTGGCCCACCGAGGTGGACAGAAGTGCGTCCCTGGAAAGGCGAATCTACAATGCCAGGGGATGCCCTGTGAAGTTCCAGAAGGTCTCGGGGAAATGGGAGGGAACTGGTTGAACACCGACCGAGATGAACGCTTTGGTGTTAAAAGGGGCTCCATTACGCATTATAAGATCCATGGTCTGCTGTACCGCCCCCCTGGCCTTCCTGAAATACTTTTGCGCTCAAAAGAAATGTCTGTGGACAACTGTACTGCTGTAACCAAGCTTTGCAACCTTTTGTTAACGTGTAGTTTGTTTTATTTGAAAATAAACCGGAAAAAAAGAATTTTGTCGGACCCAGTCCAGGAACAACCTTGTGGGTATTTTAGGGAGTTCTGGAGTGGTGGTTGCTGGGGAAATGACCAGACGTCAGTAGTGTGGGGTTTAAAAAGTGTTGGCCTGTGCACTGTCTCTGTACCATGAAGGATATGTGTAGACTACCAACACCTTATGTCACAGATGTATAAAGCCACAAATCTTTTGTTGAGCAGGAAGTATGTGTAATGTGGACCAAACATTCAGGGCAGCACTTTTGGGACAAGGCTTGGTGCAAGCTCTTGCTTCCGAGAGGTTAACACTGAGGCTTCTGATGACTGAGGCAAATCAGGTGTTGTGAGCCCCTGACCTAAAGTAGATGAGACCGATGTGCATTCCAATGTCGTCCTCTTCTACACATAATTGGCAAGATCCACTTAAGGTTGAGGGGAAAGGAAAAATGTTTCTTACTGTGATTTCTGGTTAGAAATGAACAGCTCTGACCAGTGCCCCAGATAAAATTTGTTAGTGGGAGTATTTTACTCCGTATTTTCTAAAGTTGGAAGTAAAATTATTTTTAAGGGAGTAAAGTACAAGTCCAATTCCCAATGAGAGTATTTAATAAAAGCGTACAAATGTTTTAATTGAGAAACAAATGTTTTTGTGATATTCATTTCTTTAAACAGTTTTATTTATTTGTTTTTTATAACGCGCTTATTACAGTACCTGTGTTCAGTTTCTAAGCGCGGACTGGTTAACATTATTGGGATCAAACCCTGTTATTACTAGTTTAAGGATTAAGAAGACTGGGAACTATAGTGCGTGCCTGCCCTTTTCTTCTTTTTTACCTGGTATATGAACACTGTTGCTCTGCGTGGCCTTGCTTCCAAGACCAGCACTTTGCCCCTGTGCTATCCTCAGTTTTTGGATAGTTATTCATGCACACTTCCAATCAGTCAGTTAAAATAGTTTTTTCCTGTGTTACTATGTGCACTACTGGTTCAAACACATCCATGGAGCTGTGAGGGTGAAAGCGGGGGTGCAAGATTCTACATAGCTTTTTCCTATTTTTTTGTTGGGAGTATTTGCCAATTTTCAACGAGTAAAAGTGCAACTGATCTCTAGGGCTGGCTGTGACTGCGTTTCCTCCTGTTTCAAAGATTTATTTTCTGGAAGGTGATTGAGAATCTTGAATCAGGGTCTCAGAAGAGGCGAGGTGTATCCCCCTCTGTGCTCCCCTCCCCCGCCATACCCACAGTCCTGCCCACCATGTATTCCATCCCCCACCCACACAAGTATATTGGAAGCTCTATGGGCCTTTAAATAAAAAGAAAAAGGCATTTACTGCTCTGAACTTTGACATTCGTGCAGGCACTTTTACTACCCATACGGCTCAGTATTTCCCCCTAAATATTTTGAATGTTGATTTGATATGGTACAAAGGGGAAGGATTGTTTAATTTGATTTAGCCTAGCTGGTCTGTTCTTGCATTTGGATGATCACCGATTGACTCCGCTGAAGTAGCAGAGTTCACTATGCTGTACAGTTGGATGTTACAGAAAAGAGTCTAGGCAGGAAAAAAAAGTATTGATCCACTTTGCAATTTTAGGGGAGCAGCTTTTTCTGGGGGGGGTGGAGGGAGAGAGGGCAAAACATTCTAAGTCTTTTGCCAAATAGCTCCTTTTAGACTGTCCAAATGCCTGCTGACTCTTATTCCAGATGCTTCCCGGGATTAGACCATGTCCCGCAGGGAGTGGGGGCCCTCTATTATGACCGTTTCTGCGATCTTCCACCACTAAAACCTGCTTATCGCCATTTCTTTGTATCTGTATTTCCATTCCATTTGAGACTCCCACACTGTTAGCCATCAAGAACTTAGGTCATACACGTTAAAGGGGCGGTAACTACAGAACAGGATTCCCCAAGAAGTAAAATAATAATGAGCTGGGTGTTCTCTCAGACAGCCCTCTAAGATAAGTAGCGATACCCTGGAGATGGATGGGGATGCAGATTTTATTCATACATCAATAAACAAGACGACACAAATAGTTTGGCAAAGTTTTTATGTCAAGTATCTAAAACAGGGTGTACAACGAACATGAGCAATCGCTCGATCCTCTGACTCTACTTACTTCATTAAAAAAACAGGGCTTTTATACCCACAATTGGTCATTGATGTTTTGACCTGCGTCATTACCAACGTCATCCTACGTGGCAAACTACAAAAACCTAATGGAGGGTGTGATTGGGTCTAAATATATTTCGAAGTATCGGCTGTATATCTGTATAGAGCAGTGGAGGAAGGTGATAGGATACTTAACATCAGATGGGGCAACTAAGCCCTCTCCTCAAAATGGCCACCATGGACGTCGCTAAATGTACAATGTCCAATTGGCTACACAAACTCTAGGACCCTTAAATACGCGGTCCTCTACAATTGGTTGGCTCTTAACCCCCGTCAGTACTTTTCCACATACGTCTAGCAGCACGCAGACAGGACAACCGGGTGCGGGTGAGCTTGTTGTAGCACCTGCTTCTCAACAATTAGCAGATCATCCATCGCCTCAGTGGTCCAGTGTCAATTAAGTTTGGCCTTGTCTGTACTGTGTTCTGAGAATTTTTAGGTAGGGAGGGCACCAGCCGGCCTTGGTGCGTAGGTGTGACCATCTTGCACGTCCATCTTCCCTCTACCACGTGACTGGACGCCATGAAATCGAGCTTTTCGTGTATTTGATTTTATTCTCCAAAAGTCCACTGACCTCTTTTGTTTTTGCTTGACCTCTCTGAACAGGAGCCTCTGTTCTTTCACGTTAATTGTATCCAATGTCAGCCAATTCCAGTTTGAGACCTTGGCTTTCTTGGCTCAGTCAACTCCTTAGCTAAGCTTTTATTCCGTTTTTGTTTTTCTTAACTGCGACACTGAAATGAGGCCGCCTTGCTTTGTTCAGTACTGCTTATATGCATAGTGGAAACATCCATCCTTTATTTATATATATATATATACTTGCTGCTGTCTAATCTGTTTCAAAAGCATGTGGCTAGCTTCATGACTGCTTTGCTGCTTGCGTTTTATTGCATCTGTACACGTTTAAACAAAGTATCTACATCAGGTCTGTGGCATAAGTTTCTTCACCTTGATCCCAAGATGTCATTGATCCTTGATACTTTCTTGATGGGTTATTAATCTTCTGCATCCTCTGGTCTGTTTATCTCTTCTATGAATCTCAATTCGATTTTGCATGACGTCACCATCCATCTTTGCCTTTTTAGTTTCTCGGTTTCTTCAGGAATCTCGTTGAAATGGCAATATTGTCTTGTATGCAGATATGGTTTTCTTAATGGGTACTTTACCTCCCATATTCTCTTAGGAATAGGTACTTCTATGGGTACTGCACAGAGTCCATGCTTTTCTCTTTGTTTGTTCAACTGTTCTGTGTACATCACATACTTTGGTTATTACTTTTCAGGTAATGTAGGCGGGGCAGTTGGAGTGGGGTTACTTGTCTCCTCCTCTACAATAATCTAACTTAACATTCAAAATAAACCTGAAAAATGGGCTCATCAAAAATTCCTTCAAAGGGTAATGAATCATAGCTGATGGAAACAGACCAGCAATGATAATGCAGGGCATGTGAGCCTAAGGCACAATAGCATTGAACAGTGCGACAGGGCCATAGATCTGTCCCTGTTAGGTAGGGAACCTCTGCCTGTAGTGGAAGGGCCTACCAGGGTTTATGCCAGAGACAGTCGTACACAGGATGTGGGTGTTCAGAGGGCCCCAGCCATACCTCCCCACTGTCTGTCTGGCAGAAGTACCACTACTCATCACCCCATGCTTGCACAGCACTTTTCAGGCCAGTGTACTTCTTGTTTTCTGGTCGGATGTCCAAAGTCAATGGTCAATGGTCTGGGACAGCCAGAGAGACAACCGAGCAAGCAAGAGACAGAGCGTACCGCAATGAAGCCGGGACGAAGCAATCTGCAACGCATCCCACCTCAGCTGGAAGATTAAAGCATTCCATCTGTTCAGACAGTGAGCAGCCCAAGTTAGGGTGTGCATTGCCCTGCTGGACTTGCACACTAAAGGATATTATGCTCACCTGCCGGGCTGCCACAAAGCAGCACACTTCCGGCAAACCAGCAGCCTAGAACTTCTAGGAAGTCCTTGCACAATTTGGAATATTGACTGCGGGCCACCACTGCTGGAGAACCACGTTCCAGTCTACGGAAAAAAAGAGTGGGCATAAGACGCGTTTTTTTATATTTTCATGATTGTAACACCGCCCCTAGAGAAAGGACATACAGCGGTTGGTCCAGGGAACGTGCTGAGGCAAAGGGTCTGTGGAAGGGGATAGGAGAGAGAGTACAAGGGAGGACAGGAAGGTTTGGGTTGTTCAGCTGATGTCCAGGTAGGAGGACTGAGACCAGGCAGAGGAAGGACTGATCAGAGGAGCATGGTGACTTTCTGATTGTGCAAGGTGAACTATTTGTTGGTGGGAGTGGTTTGCATACAAGGTCAGAGTGAGAATGTATGAAAATCACAGGGAAAGCAATGCATATTTGGCACAAACGCATACACAATTTACCATTTATAACCAAGTGGAAATGAGAGGTAGTACGGGGGAGGGAGGCTAGAGTGGTGGCAAGGAGGTGAGCCGAGGATCATAACGAGCAAGTAGGAGATTAGGGAGTGAAATGAGCAGATAAGTAGGATGAGGCAAGTCCATGCTTAGTTTAGAAGATGAGAATTTTATACTCAGCCCTTTGTTTCATAGATAGCCAGCCAATCTGGCGATGGGCAGTGGAGGTGAAGCGAGAAAGGTTGAAAAGTGTGCAGACCACGAGGTTGAGGACTTGTCCAGAGATGAAAAAGCATAGTTGGAAGGCCATAGAGGAGACTGGTACAGTAGTCGGATCACGAAAGAACACCGAAGGAGATGAGCTGCTTAGCAGCATTGAAGGGAAGAAGATGACAGATTGTTTTGATATTGAGGTGGTGAGTCTGGCTGCACTGGTGGATTTGGAGATGAAGAGCGAGAAGTTATGTGATGGATTGAAGATGACACCAAGGTCATGAGTGTAAGCAGGGTAAGGAAGGTAGTCTGGAAAGGAGGACAGGAAGTAATGGCCCATTTGGCTGGGAAGTAGAGAACTTCAGTTGGGGTTGAGCATGAGCGACTGTTTCTCCGCAATATTTGATGGCGGAGAAACAGTTTGAAGTTTTTTACAACCGTGTGCTCTAGCACCTTTAAGCGTCTCTTGTGTTAGATGGGATTACCAATAAAGAGATCAGACCAACTAACCGGACAGACTCAAAGAATATGGCAACACTCTACTTTATTTTCAATGTAATGAAGCAGGGCATACTGGCAGACATCAGACTGATGCTTGCACACTCACACAAACTTGATTATCCAAAGGCGTTACACCCCAATATCCTCTTCTATGATGTCCTCCTACGTGGCAAACTGTAAGACCTATTGAATAGGATTGGTTATGGGAACATAAGTACCTATGGTATACATAGTGGTTAGTACCTTATTGGCTGCCTCTTATC
Organism: Ambystoma mexicanum; assembly: GCF_040938575.1. Classification (NCBI taxonomy): domain Eukaryota; kingdom Metazoa; phylum Chordata; class Amphibia; order Caudata; family Ambystomatidae; genus Ambystoma; species Ambystoma mexicanum. The sequence continues at coordinate 300,853,794 of NC_090935.1, read as the reverse complement.
TGTAAGGCACGCCTCTAACTACTTCTAAATACATATAATCCTGATACTAGCAGAGAAAATTGCAGCAGATTGGTCTATGTAATATTGTTTAGCACGTTACCCCATAGACCTTCTGATTGGTTGGCATTATTACCCAACCTTGGCCTTTCTTGTTAGCAGCATGTAAGCGAGGTGCTTGAGTCATGTCAGATTACTCACTACTCTCCCAATTAATCCATCATCTCGCATCAGTCTGGCCATAAACCAAAGTTTCCCATCTGTAGTTGACATTGGAGCCTGCTCTCTGAGCTGGGACACTTTATGGGAGTGCAAGCACATCACTATCTTCATCCGAAGCTTAATGAATATCCCTTGTTTTTGATGTCTGAATCACATGTGAGGAGATTGCAAATTTGTCTAATTCAACCGCTTATTTACTGCTATTTGATTTAATTATACAGAGTATTCTTGCTCCTTTTGGCCTCTAGAGACTTGCTCAATCCATTTTGTATAGACTTTATAGGCCTTTAATTATTGTCCAATACTTGGCTCTTGCAGATGTTTTCATCTGCTTTAATCTAACAGAAATATGTCTTGCGTAAATGTCTTATCAGTTTGCCCCACCCACCCCCCCCCCGTGCCTTGCCATTATTCATAAAAATAGCATCCTTGATCCCAGGCCAGCAGAGATTCCTCTTTATTTTGCACGCACACAAGATGTTTCTCCAATGTCTCCTGATTCTGCAACCTTGGTCGATCTCTGAGGTAGCTGGATTGAGTCTTAATACGAGCCAGCGTCCATCGTCCCATTATGGCTGTCCTAGCCACTTTCCTCTATAGCAAGCTTCTATGTCTCATCTATCTTGTTACTGCTTATTTTCACTTATTGGTTAGCAAGCTACGTTATCTTTGCATATATGATTAGTTTATCATTTTGTACACGTTTCTCTTGTTTCAGTTACATCGTCACTCTGAAGTATTTTCATATTGTTTCAGTAGATCTTCATACATCTGCTTCATGACATCATTCTGCCCTCATCAGAGTTTACTCAGTGCTCCATGATGTCCACTGGTGCATGCTAACATCCTTCCACTCTTTAAGTTTGAGTGTACATTCGGTATGGTTGTCTGAGTGCATATTGTCCCTCGATGCCGTATAGGTACAAACCATGGGGTCCTATCTAGGGCTCTTCTCCTGCTGTTCCAAAATGGCGGGGCGGGAGCTAGGGACAACACATCCACCTGCTCCAAAACAACCAATTGTCGGAATAAGGAGTTAAAGGAGAATCTGCGTTTTGTCAGCAAAGGGTTAAGTCATAAGAGGAGATCAGAGCACCAAGAGCTGAAGTATAGAGTGAAGAGAAGTGGACCAAGCACAGACCCTTGGGGGAAATCAACAGAAAGGGGAGGGTGGAGAGGTATGGTTGTTGCAGGACACCTGAAAGTGTCTGGGGTAGGGTATGACGCAAACTAAATGAGAGCCTTCTTTCTGATGCCAAGAAGAGATAATGTAGAGCAAAAGTCAGAATGGTCGACCGTATCGAAGGTAGCAGCGGTCTAAGAATAGATGAAAGGGTTGCATGCCAAGTGGAAGAGATGAAGTTGTTGACATTGAGGAGAGCGGTCTCAGTAGAATGCAAAGGTCGGAAGACAGATTGAAGAGGGTCACAGAGGTTGTGAGTATCAAGGAAGTAGTGAGTTGAGTGAATACTACTCACTTCATGATTTTAGAATCGTGTAGTAGAAGAGACCGGGCAAAGGTTAGCAGGACAGTTAGGATCTAAACCAGGTTTCTGAAGGACAGGGATGACAGGATCATTTGTTATAGGATGAGGGGATAAGTGGCATTGTCAAGAGAGGAGTTGAAGTGGGAAGTAAGATGTTGAGCAACACGGAGCGATGTGATTTACAATGTGCAGGGACAGTGGGTCACTGGATGCACAGGAAGGGTTAGCCTTGAGGAGTAGGGTGGTAATGTCATCAGGGCTGGTGGGGGGCAAAAGAAGATTTGGTAGCGGAAGAAGGTAGGTGTCAAGTTCCGGTTCCAGTTCCCCCTTCTCCTCACCTGAATACTCGGAAGTACTTTCCTTAAGTGCTGTTTCAGGCTTCTTCTTGTCCTTCTTTCTTTCTTTGGGCGGACCTTCCTTTAGTTTCCGTCCTTTTCTTTCGTGTAAATAAGGTCTGGCCCCTCCAGAGGCCACCGTGACAGAGATGAGAACCTGCTCAAAGGGACCTCCAGGAGGGCCAGCCTCGCCCCAGGGAAAAAGCCGGAAGGCAGAAAAAACCCTGGTTCTGGTGCTTTGCAGATGTGGAGAAAGTTGAGTTTCCAAAGACCAAAGTACTGAGATGATTGTTATCCAACGGGATGAGAAGGGCAAAAATACAGAGAGATAGCACTAGAGCCAACAAGGGAATTGCTATGGAAACTGAAAACCTATACTGATGGAATCATAAACAGAAAATAAGTGAGAACGGACAGACGCCGTGAGCATATGCTGAGAATCACAATGAAAGTACACAAACACAAGTAAACTTGTATGTAAGAAGAAATCAGCTAAGCAGAATAGGCAAGCTCCGCGAATATACGGAGCAGAAAGGGGAGTCGCGAGAGCAGCTCGCGTGTAGAACAAAGAAAGGATGCAGTGAGGAACGGCAGGCGCCGTGAAGGTAGGAAGGAGAAATGAAGTCGCGAGAGCAGCTCGCGCGTAGAACTATGAGAGAAAGCAATGCAGAACGGCAGGCGCCGTCAATAGAGATAAGGAGTCTAAGCTAGCGGAAAGAGGAAAACAAACAGGCGAACCGAAGTAAAATAGCAGGGAAAATACAGCGAGTAGCCGTAGAGTTAGAAAGGACTGATAGCAACGGATACTGTAGAATGACATAAAAGAAATCACAGGAGTAGGATTCAGAAAAGCGGAGCGCAGTAACAAGAGGTAAACGGATACAACGCACTGGCTGGAGGGGCAGAGCCGGAAGATATAGTGCGTGCTGCCATCTTGAATGAGGACTAGAACGTTACTCTGAAAAGGTCACTGCCTCCAACCTTTCCAAAGTCTCCACCTGCCGATCCTGACAGTATACCCCCTTCTCATCGGGGGTCCCCCGGGCTTGCCCGGGTGAAAGTGGTGAAATCTCCTTATCAGTCTGGGGGCATGAATATGGCTCACCGGTTCCCAAGACCTCTCTTCCAACGGGTAACCCTTCCAATGTACCAGGTATTGTAACCTACCCCTGCGGTACCGAGAATCAACCAAGTAGGCCACTTCGTATTCTTCTGGTGTTGGGTTCACTTGAGCACGTACCCTGTGGACTGGTCTTTGGAAAGGATCTTCCTTGTATTCCTTGAGTAAGGAGACATGGAAGACCGGATGTACCCTCTTGAGGTAATCAGGGAGTCTAAGCTTAAAGGCCACCGGGTTAATCCGTTGTACTATGGGGAACGGCCCGAGGAACCGTGAGGAGAATTTGCCAGAATGTACCCACCTAGGCAAGAAACGGGTAGACAACCAGACCAATTGTCCAACCTGCCATGTAGGATTGAGGCTTCTGCCCATCTCTTTTGTGCTTGTTGACTGCTCATGTGTGCTTTCTGAGCTAGCTCATGAACTTCTTGTAAGTCCTTCAGAACCTCTGCCACAGCCGGAATCTTGGTGGAAGGGGCGCTGAGCCAGGGCAAATGTTGGGGATTGTACCCATAAGTACAAAAAAAAGGACTCATCTGGATGGTAGTATGCAGAGCATTATTGTAGGCAAACTCTGCTTGCGGAAGAAAACGAAACCAATTCCCCTGCTGCGGGCTACAAAAACACCCTAGGTACTGTTCCAGACTGGCGTTCAATCTCTCGGTCTGTCCATTACTCTGAGGGTGATAACCCGAAGAGAGAGCTCTGTGAATCCCCAGAGTCTGGCAAAGAGAAGCCCAAAACTTAGAAGTGAATTGAGGTCCTCTACCTGAAATCACTGTCCGAGGTAACCCATGCAGGGGCACTATATCTCGGAGGAATACTGCCGCTGTTTCAGAGGCTGAAGGAGTGTGTTTGAAGGCAGAGAAGTGAGCCAACTTGCTGAAAGAATTGACAGTCACCATGATCAGTCATGTTTTCGGATGGGGGAAGATCAACAATAAAATCTGTGGAAATATGTTCCCAGGGACGTTCAGGCAAGGAGGGTTGCTGCAATAACCCTAGTGGTTTTCCAGTTCGAAGTTTGTTGGAGGCACAAACCGAACACGTAGATACATACCGATCCACATCATTCCGAAGAGCTGGCCACCAAAAGCCCTTGCGTAGCAGGTTGTAAGTCTTTCTGACTCCTGGATGACCTGTTAGTGGGGTGTCGTGGCACCAAGAGAGGACAAGAGTCTGGAGTCTCTTGGTGGGAATGAACAGTGCTTCTCCCTGATAATACAACCCATCCTTACCAAGAACGACCGAGGAAGGGAGTTCAGAGCCTGTTTGATACTCAGGTATTAGATCTTGCAGAAAAGAAAGAGAGGATGCAATTATCCTGCGTCCTGGGAAGACCAATTCATGTCCCATGTAGGTACCTGAGCATTCCCCTAGACTGCAAGACAAGGCATCAGCCTTCATATTCTCTGTGCCGGGAATATAGGTGATGTTAAAGTCAAACTGCAGGAAAAAATATGCCCACCGGGCGTGGCTTGCGTTGGTGCACTCCATCTGTTGTAGGACTCGAAGGTTACGATGGTCTGTTCTGATGTCAAAGCTGTGGGCGGCTCCTTGCAATAAATGACGCCACTCTTGGCATGCTAACTTGATGGCTAAAAGTTCCCTTTCAATTACAGAATAATTGCGCTCACTTGTAGTCAAGGTCTTGGAATAGTAGGCCACAGGATGTTCTACACCATCTTCTAGTTTCTGTAGTAGGATTGCCCCGACTGCACCCAAAGAAGCATCGGTTTCCAGAATGTATGGTTTAGACTGATCCGGTTGGACCAGTATGGGTGCCCTAGAAAAGTATTCCTTAAGGGCGATAAACGCTCTTCTGGGCTCTTCACAAAAGACGAACCTTACTCCCTTCTTTAACAAGGAAGTTAGAGGAAGCACAGTGTTTGAAAAATTGGGTATGAACCTTCGATAAAAGTTTGCTAAACCCAGGAAACTCTGTAGCTCCTTTACATTAGTAGGTTCTTTCCGGTCTCTGATTGCCCTTATCTTGATCGGATCCATCTCTATCCCTTGCTTAGACAGGATAAATCCTAAGTAGGACACTGACGTAACCTCAAATTGACACTTTTCCGGTTTGATCAGTAGCTGGTGGGACTGAAGACGCTGCAATACCTGTATGACAAGTCTTCTATGCTCTGCAAGGGTTTTGGAAAAGATTAAGATGTCATCTAGGTATACCACCACCGTTCTGAACAACATGTCGGAAAACACCTTATCCATGTACCTTTGGAATACGGCTGGGGCGTTTACCAGGCCAAATGGCATCACCCGGTATTCATATAAGCCAAAGGGGGTGCGGAATGCAGTCTTCCACTCGTCCCCCTTTTTTATAAGCAGCAGGTGATAGGCACCTCTTAGGTCAAGCTTCGTGAAGTAAACGGCTCCTTGTACAGCTTCTAATATGTCCCGAATCAATGGCATGGGATATCTGTCATGGATGGTAACCTTATTCAAGCCTCGATAATGTATACACGGACGTAACTCTTTGGAATCCTTCTTGGGGATAAAGAACAAAGAGGCCCCACAGGAGGACCTTGATTCTTGAATAAGTCAGTTCTGAAGATTATCATCCAGATAGTTTTGAAGGGCAGTCCGTTCAGGGAGCGATAAGGGATACATACGTCCGAAAGGAACCACGGCTTCTGGTATCAAGTCGATGCTGCAGTCCTCAGCTCTATGCAGGGGCAGTTTCTTGGGTATAGCATCCATGAATACCTCGGCAAATGCCTGATATTGTAGAGGGATAGAAGAAACGATCACTGGATTGTGGATTGGTCTTCTTGTTTCAGCTCTGACATCAGTGGTTCCGGCAATGGAAAGTTCCATACAGTGGGTCTTACAGAACTGTGAGTCAAAGTTCACCTTATCTGTCCAGTTGATGTGTGGGTTATGTTTTCTTAACCACGAATCCCTATTATCGAGGGAAAATGAGCTGCTCTGATCTGGTCAAATACCAGAATCTCTTCATGGTGGCCCATCATCTTGAGCGGGAATGTTTCAGAGGTAATGGGTCCAGATGATAAAGATCTGCCGTCTACACCCTCAACTGGTACGGGAGCAGACTTGAGTCTGGTAGCCACCTGGTGTTCGGTTGCCCATCTTAGGTCCATGAAATTTCCCGCTGCTCCACAGTCCAACATAGCTAATACCTCAGTGGGGGCTGAACCAGACAACCAGAGTTTAACCTTGAACACCATCAGACTGTTTTCTTCCTGGTTGTTTAAGGTTCTTGTGTTGATGCAAGGGTGCTTGTCAATTCCCCCGACACTTCCCTTGCAGCAGAGCGGGGGCTGAAGTTTTTCCTTCCGTCGAGGAGGTACCTCCGGGCAGTCTCTCAGTAGGTGTTTGGAGGAACCACAGTACATGCACAACCCGGAGTTCCGTCTTCTTTCTTCTGGAGTCGGGGGGCCCCCGGGTGGCTCCGATCTGCATGGGTTCTTCTGCTATCGTCGAGGGTCTTGAGAGGAGAAGGGGAAGGGAAACTCAATGCCTGAGAGGTTCCTCTATGTCGTCTTCTTTCTTGTCGCCTTTCCTGTAGACGAAATTCAATCTGGAGAGACAGAGTTATCAGATCCCTGAAAGAAGCAGGTCGGGCTACTCTAGCAAGCTCATCTTTAATTTCATCATGAAGGCCTCGTCTGAAAATGGTCTGTTGGGCCGAATCTGGCCAGTCCGTCTTGGCTTCTAGTCTCTGGAAACTGGAGATGTAAGTTTGCAAATCCGTGTTTCCTTGGCGAACGTCCAGAATGGCTTCCAAAGAGGAATGGAGTACTTCTGGTCTGTCAAACCTTTCCTTAAACAGCTCCAAAAAACGGTCGTAATCATTTAAGGACGGGTCATTGCTTGTAACAAACGGCGTTACCCAAGATAATGCGTTTCCAGAGAGGTTAGCGATGATGAACCCGACCCTTGATCTGGCAGTATCATATGCATGGGGCCTGAAGGCAAAGTACACCTTACAGGCATCAAGAAAGTCCTTTAGACCACCAGGATACCCATCATACTTTCCGAAAGAGAGTGGCATAGTTGGCAGGTCTCCATAGTCCTCACGGCGTAAAACGACCTGTTGTCGGAGTGCAACATTCTCCGTTCTCAGGGCTTGCACCTCCGCTGTTAGATTCTGCATCGCAGCTACCAGTTGTTGGTATTGCTCCAAGGAAGCCATCGTGTGAGGCGGGCGTTGTATACTGTCAAGTTCCGGTTCCAGTTCCCCCTTCTCCTCACCTGAATACTCGGAAGTACTTTCCTTAAGTGCTGTTTCAGGCTGCTTCTTGTCCTTCTTTCTTTCTTTGGGCGGACCTTGCTTTAGTTTCCGTCCTTTTCTTTCGTGTAAATAAGGTCTGGCCCCTCCAGAGGCCACTGTGACAGAGATGAGAACCTGCTCAAAGGGACCTCCAGGAGGGCCAGCCTCGCCCCAGGGAAAAAGCCGGAAGGCAGAAAAAACCCTGGTTCTGGTGCTTTGCAGATGTGGAGAAAGTTGAGTTTCCAAAGACCAAAGTACTGAGATGATTGTTATCCAACGGGATGAGAAGGGCAAAAATACAGAGAGATAGCACTAGAGCCAACAAGGGAATTGCTATGGAAACTGAAAACCTATACTGATGGAATCATAAACAGAAAATAAGTGAGAACGGACAGACGCCGTGAGCATATGCTGAGAATCACAATGAAAGTACACAAACACAAGTAAACTCGTATGTAAGAAGAAATCAGCTAAGCAGAATAGGCAAGCTCCGCGAATGTACGGAGCAGAAAGGGGAGTCGCGAGAGCAGTTCGCGTGCAGAATCGAAGAAAGCAAGCAGTGCGGAACGGCAGGCGCCGTGAAGGTAGGAAGGAGAAATGAAGTCGCGAGAGCAGCTCGCGCATAGAACTATGAGAAAGCAATGCAGAACGGCAGGCGCCGTCAATAGAGATAAGGAGTCTTAGCTAGCAGAAAGAGGAAAACAAACAGGCGAACCGAAGTAAAGTAGCAGGGAAAATAGAGCGAGTAGCCGTAGAGTTAGAAAGGACTGATAGCAACGGATACTGTAGAATGACAGAAAAGAAATCACAGGAGTAGGATTCAGAAAAGCGGAGCGCAGTAACAAGAGGTAAACAGATACAACGCACTGGCTGGAGGGGCAGAGCCGGAAGATATAGTGCGTGCTGCCATCTTGAATGAGGACTAGAACGTTACTCTGAAAAGGTCACTGCCTCCAACCTTTCCAAAGTCTCCACCTGCCGATCCTGACAGTAGGGAGTGGTGGAGAAAAGCGAGCAGGAGGGGGGATTGGAGGTAATTAGTAAGGGTATTGTGAATGGTACACCTTAGATGCAAAGTGAGATGATTTGCAGAGCGGAGTTGCAGGTGTGTTTAGTATGGGAGCAAAATGAGTTGGAGATTTATGGAGGATTTAAATGAAATGAGAGCAAGATGGAAAGTACGTTGGGTAGAATCAAGAATAAAAACAATTTTGAAGAGCATTGAGGTAGTGGTTGGTGATCAGAGGAGTGTCTTGACCTTTGCCAAGTTTAAAGCTTTTTCCGCATTTTTAGGGTTCAGATGAGACTTGTAATGCAGGCTGTGGAGGGAAGGATTTGAGTCTGTGTAGTAAGCAGGTAGTGAGGGGAAAAGGGACAATAAAGAGCAGTGTTAAAGTTGGTGACGGCATCTTGAGTGGAAGGAAAGGGGATTCCAGCAGACTAGAGAGAATGATTTAGGCATAGAGAGGTAGTCTGGAGGAGGGAAACGTGCACTTAACAATAGTTGTACATGGAGATGGTAAGGAAGGAGGAGTGAAGATTGAGGGGAAGACTACAGTGATTGGGTGGAGAAGGCACTGTGGAGGTATTAGCGGGGAGTTGAGAATAAGGTCAAGGGAGTTTCTATTTGAATTGGTGGGCAGTGTGGACAGAAGTGAGTGGTTAGTCAGTGGCTAGAGCAGCAGAGAGGGGAGGTTGAAGTTACCAATGAGGCAGTGATCTGGAGGGAGATAGTCAGTTGGGAGAGTTGGTCGAAGAATTTATGAGGGAGAACCACACCACCCCTTGTGGTGGGGAGAGTAAGTGAAGGCGTAGGTATGGTCATGAAGGGCAGCAAGGGTTGCAGAGTTCGAGGAAGAGATCCAAGTTTCAGTAAGTGTAATTGGGTCAAGAGAAGGAGAATGAGCAAGAAAACATTCTGAGGTAAAGGAGGTTTTATTACACATAGACTGCATTCCAAAGAGCAATAGAGTGAGATGTAGAACCATAGTGACGTTGAGTATGAGAAATAAGAGTCTCTGGGTGTAGATGTGAGAAGAGGATGTGTAATGGAAAATGGGGTTGGAGTAGGTTTTGTGAATGGAAAAGAGTAGTGGAGCAAGAAGAGATGGTATCGAGGAGAAGAGATGATGGGGCAGAGTTGAGATGATTCCGAGTGGAGGAGAATGAAGAAAAGTATAAGGGAAAGGAAGAGGGAGCCTGGAAAGTGCATGGTGAGGGTGCAGATGAGAAGAAGCAATCACGGGTACTCGGACACAGCAAAGGCTCATAGACAGAGGTTGGTCTTCGTCCCTCACTGTTCTGCCAAGAACTGGGACGCTCCTAGGAAGGTCAGAAGGGATGATTCATCCTCTAGTCACCTTGATTGCTTAGTCTATCAGTCGTCGGTCGCTGATATTGTCCCCGTGTTTTTTTTTTGCTGGGATGCGATTTCTTCCTGATTGGTGTTCCCAGAGGAGAACCCCTTGTACTCTTCACCTGGAGATGGGGCTTTTCCAAGATGACTGCAGGAAGTGACGTCCTATATAGAAAGCAAGTATGGGGGGTGAATGAAAAGGCGGCTGAGAAAGTGAAAGAAGGTGTGGGTGGAGTAATAGAGTGCAGGGGGGAGAGTATTAAGAGAAATGAGAAGTAAGATCGGAGGGTGGAGGTAGGTCATATAGAGTGGAACATCAGAGGAGTAAGAGATCAGGAGAGCCAGTGGGTGGAGTAGGAGATGAGTGGGGAGAATAGGAGGAGCTAAGGGAGAGTGACAGTAGTAGGTAGAGAAATAGCTTAGAAAGGTCGGAGCAAATGGGGCCAGTGTCTGAAAGGCACAAACTGTTGTCGTCACGGAACCTTAAAACAGGAAAAACCCTGATTGTGCCCATTGAGGTTTTGACAGATAAGGGGTTTGCCTTTAGGCAATCACAGGTATCTAGGCAGTTTTTAAATAGTAGGGGTTGCTGATCTTTAGTGACCATACCAGGTTTGAGGGATGGCTGGGTCAGTTAGGGAGGACCAGTATCTAGATGAGAGAGATCGTTATGGTCCTTAAAGAGACCCTTGATTACTAAAGCAATACATGTCACTGAACTGACTTCAAGCATTTGTGTTCTTGAGACCATCTGTGACAGCAAGCACTTTAACAGACCAGAAATACCTTCGAACAACTGCTCTTCTAATTGGATCTTCTTCCTTAATGTTTTTTTTTTTTTCCTTCCTTCTCATCTATGCTCCCTCTCTTGCGAAAAGGTATCGTATTTGTTTGAAGGAACATTGTTTTTGTATATGGTATGTATAACTCGCATCAAACTGCGGTTCTCAGAAATCCCATTGAAAGGAAGGGGTTTATGGCATGGGTTTTAAACATCGCAGTTCAGGAGAAGGGTTGGGGACTGTATGTTCTGGGGCTTGTGAATCCGGTTAGATTCACGTTCTATGCATAGTTCGTCATATAGTGGTTGGCTCAAAGTATTGCATATTTTTTTTGATTTTTGAAGAACACAGCGGTGATCGGGCCAGTCCTGTGACACTAACCTATCCTACATGTACTTCCTCAGATAATTCTTTTCTGCAATCTGGTGGCAGCAACTTCCTGGCAGAAAACTTCAACACCTTGCGATGAGAGAAAGCAATTCAAGCCTGAGATTTTGATAAACGATAGTGTGGCTGCTCCAGCATCTAGGCGCACAGTAGAGCCACCTTCCATATATTTAGGCCATGTCGAAACCCTAATCGAGAATAAACTACTTGAATGTTGCTAATTGTGCAATTCTAAATTCCCCTGGCAGTACAGCCGCAGTATGTAAGAATTCTCTACCTTGAGACCATGCCCGAGGGCCACTGCTGAGTGTGCCAAAAATGTAAATCCAAGACACTTGGGAAACACAAGCAGAAATGCTGGGCAACATGCACCATACAGAGTCGGCGTGGATTTAGTCCAAATGGATAAGTTTGGGTTTCAATGTCTGGATTTGAGATGTAGGGGTTGGAGTAGTGTTACACTCCTCTCCCCGTCCCACAACCAAACTGATCAGCTGTTGGGAAAGGAGCCGATACCCCAGCCCTGATGGCTCATAGAAAAGTGTTGGTCGCTTGGCAATTGAGCAGCTGCAAAACGCAATAAAAGGTGGAGAAAAGAGCACAGAGGGGCTTGATTCCTCAAATGCAGTGACTTCTCTAACCCACAGGTGTTGAGCGCCATAGGCCCAGATACCAAAGAAACCACACAAGCATAAATGCATGGAGAAGGGAAACCCCAAGAAAAGTTCAATCTCAACTCCACAAAGGAAAACGGCTAAATGGGATTACACTGAAGGTACTATTGTTTCCCCAGCAATGCAGTGAAAGGCCACGAGTAGACCATTCCAAATCCGAGGAGGAATGGGAGGATGAGGAAGGGGGCCGAGTTGACATCAGAATTTTCGAAGTCAAAGCTTTTAGTTTGAACACCATCTGATAACCCTTGGCATGTAAAGAAATAGTCCAAAGAAAAGTTTTCCACTTTAGGGAAACTATCCAAGTTGGTCTCCTTCATGGAAGATGATGAAAAGAGCAGAAAGAGTCATGATAAACCCCCAAGGGAGAAACTCTATCAAAGGAGGCAAATCTTAAAAGGTAGGTTAGTTCTCGAGGACACGTACTCTGGCCATGGTTATCAGGATGACAGACTATAGACATACACCTAGACTCCCACCACTGTGGACCCTAACAATTATTATGGCATCTGCAGATGAGGAAGAACCAGTCTCTTCCTCTCCTACTGAGTAAATGTTTCAGTAAATGGATATGATTGCCAGAGCTGTTAAGTGCTTTGGGATCCTTACTGAGGATATGATTGCCAGAGCCGTTAAGTGCTTTGGGATCCTTACTGAGGACCCTGATGAAGACTTGGGACTTCATTGAGGCCATCTTAGAAGAAAGTATTGAATTTCATTCCACTACTGGCCTCCATTAAAACGTGAATAAACTCTTAATTACTAAAACCTGTCACCACGAAGGCAGTGAACACAAGTGAAGGAGTGTGGGTAAAGTATAACAGTCTGCCTCTGATCCCATATACCTCAGGTGGCAATTAATCCTTAGTAGTGACTACTCGATATAAAAGAGCAAGTTTACCAATGGATGTCACTGAATACCCACAAGACAAGGTGAACAGGCGCATATATGCCTTAGGTGGGAAAGCAGGAAACTCAGCAGCCTATTGTGCAAGGATTGCTAATGCTACAACTCTCATGGCCAGATACAGTGGGCCTCAACTGGATGACCAGGTGGATCTGAAGAAAACCGACCCCCAGAGGAACTGCAAGGAACATTCAGGAAGATCCTATCAGAAGTGAAAGTGTGGCAACTGCCAAGACTTTATATAAAGTCTAGATGCAGCAGAAACAGTGGGTGACCAAATAGCTGGAGCGGCAGTCATCAGGCGACATGTATGGCTACGAGAAACATGCTTCAAATTAGATACCCAGGCCAGTCTTTGACAAGACACTAGTCACAGAATTTCAGGATGGAAGTTTATGATGCTCTAGAAAGACCCAAAAAGGACCGATGGGCAATTTTCTTCTTTTTGTGGTTTTCCACTGTGTTCCCTCCATAAGGCATCAGGAAGTCCCTGCTGCTTCTGTTCTGAACCATTCCTGACATTCGGAGGGGTGTGTGACGCCTTTTCTGCTCCACTTAACTTTCTAAGCGCATCTGTTATGGGGGCACCGATCATCCCCTATCTGTGCAGGAGAACTGTTACTTGACACAAAAGGACCAAGAAAAGGGTCTCAAGCCTTAGTGTACCCTTATGTATTCACACAATAGAAACCTCAGGTTGATCGATTCTGTGGGGATATTTTCACAATGTTTAATTCTTTAATTTCAGTTCACCCTCTAGAGAGGTACTTGAAATTACTTTAACACAACTGCTTCATAGATGGGGAAAAAAAGCATTTTATTTGATTTCTCTATCCACAGGGTATAAAAAAGGAGGTACAGCTAGATATATTTCTATTGTGTACTGATATTCCTTTGTTTATTTTAAAAAAGGATAGTATTTTAGATCTCCCGTGTTCCTCGTCTGTTCTGATCTCTCATAATTAATTTTCAGAATCCAGGTTGGAGGTTATTAAATGATTCCCATCTTTTTTATGTGAAGTCATGAATCAGAGGACCCAGAAGGGTTTTGAATTCATTGTATACTCGTCTGAGACTCTTCCTGATATTTGAAGCCTACCGATTTCAGTGGCACAAGGGCCACATTCATCAGTCCCACCTAGTTATCGGGGTCCCCACGAGTATCCATGTGGTTTGTACGTACAGCCGCGGAAATAACAGCGCATGGACCGGCATCATCCTTGGTGAGCCGTCCCTCCCCGACCTGAAAGTTTTCAAGCGGTAAAGATTCCAGAGCATGACAATTATCTCATGTCTTGTGGGAAGTTTAAAAACTCTTTCTTTCCAACCACATGGATACTCGTGGGGACCCCGATAACTAGGTGGGATTCCCCGGTACGATCCAACCAGCTACCAAGACATTGACACATTAACCTTTAAGTGTCTGTCCAGCCCTGATGAATGTGGCCCTTGTGCCACTGAAACCGGTAGGCTTCAAATATCAGGAAGAGTCTCAGACGAGTATACAATGAATTCAAAACCCATCTGGGTCCTCTGATTCATGACTTCACATAAAAAAGATGGGAATCATTTAATAACCTCCAACCTGGATTCTGAAAATTAATTATGAGAAAGATCAGAACAAAAGAGGAACACAGGAGATCTAAAATACTATCCTTTTTTTAAAATAAACAAAGGAATATCAGTACACAATAGAAATATATCTAGCTGTACAGACAGGAGAACTGTTGGCCATTGTAAAGTTTTGTTTTTTCCTTCACACTTTACCTTAAATGAAGTCCAAGGGCAATTTGTGTCCCTAGAACTTTCTTTTTAGCAACTTTGTGGTTCTTTGCATGGTGTGTCCAGGATCGGTTGGTGACATCGGATACTATTAGCGTGTTTTCTTTGTTCTAGTCTTGTGCATTTGACCTTCTTCCTGCCCTAGACCACTGGATTTTACATATATGGTAAGTCCTTTACTGTGGAAAGCTGTAGCTTTTGCTGCCAAAGTGATGGTCTGTGTGTGAGGCTGAGTGTTGGGGGCAGGGTCTGTCTAGACCTAGTGTGCATATTTGCCAAGTGTCTGTTGCTGGGGAGATGCAGTGGACAGAGGCTGTCCTGGTTGGAGACCCCTGCCAATTTTGAATGGTGCAGATCCTTGCCAATCGTGGGCAGAAGGGAACTCCAGCCCTGATTCTGGATAAGAGAGTGGACTCCTGTAGCCATTCCTCAGATCAGGACCCCTACGAAAGCACAGCCTGCTGAGGACCCATAACCTATCATTGGAAGATCGTCTTTATCCCTTTCTTCCCTTGCCCGACTAAGCTCAGTCTCTCTGCATATCCTTTTTTTGGTGTGTGTTTTTCTAGATAGAAATGTGCGTATACCTGGTAGAAGTGGTTTTACGTTGACGCAAATAAGTCTGTTATTTTGTTTCCTTATTGTAATATTCTTGGAGTATGAATTGTTCTGTAGTTACTATAGATAATACAGCATGGCTTTGCAAAATTGACAATGTATACCCTGCTTGTCTGAAATTAGTGGTGGCATATATTCTGTTCCCACCGCGCTAGTATCCTACTGAATACCTGGAGGCAAAGCATTTTTTATTTTTATTTGTAGGTTGTACACCATTGGACTGATTGTCCAATGATAGATCAGCGTCACCGCACCTGCCTAACATGGTGCCTGGTTACAAGTCAAGGAAGAACCACAAGGACGTTCTATTGACACCCAATAAAGGGCAAGCCTTATTCTGCGCAAATAATTAATTTAACTAGCCTAAGACAAGAACCTAACTAATCATCTGGGCCATCACTTATCACATACAGGTATGCTCTTATGGAATATACAGCAAGATAAGGAACCATTCTGATGGTAATGGAAACGAGTAATGCAAGGCATTTGAAAATTGGACATTACACAGGTCCACTGAATAATTCTGCCCAAAACAGATCACTGAGGTTAATAGTATTAAGTTTGCAAATCTAGCACCACAGCATGTCACCACACAGGTCACATGGCGGGTTAATAGAAAATCATCAATTATTGCGGTATGATTTGTGTAGGCACAGTAGTCATCACTTACACTACCTAATGACTAATTAGTGTTTAGAAGGCAGAACAGGTTTTCTTTATAGAAATTATCCATTTCCAAAATGAATAATGTTAAGTGGGCCCGGAGTTCCAGGTATGCCAAAGGTACTGGAATTACTCCAGGCCAAACTCAATGACGAACTAAACGGTACAAGGCAATGTTCAGCTTTATCATCCATATAAAGTAGGGACAGCATACAAGCATCAACAGGGAGTCTGTCTGAGTTCATACAAACCATCTTGAGTACCTTTGATGCATTCTCGCTCTTGCATCATCACAATTTCCCCAAACCTATGGGGATTGGTTAAGGGATGTGGCTACATATAGATCATATAGGGGGTTACACAGTTAATTTGGTAAATGAGACCATCCTAATATTGATAATAAATACATCACTTCTAGGAAAACTAATTGGCTGGCATACTGCACGGTGGTTGGCACGACAAGGGGGGATTCAATTAGTTGAATTCTTGCTAACAAACCTTTGACATTTTGACAGGTCATCAATATATGCGCCAGAAGGGTAGGAGGGAGAGAGAGGCCCATGAACTGTCTTATACATTAAAGAAATTACCAGCTCTCATTCCTTGGACCATGAGCTCGGCAATCTCTTGACCATGGGTCAGTGTGCTTTTAGGGAGTACCACAGGTGTCCCATCTTCTGCTGGCACGTAATGAATAGCCAGGGTTTCCCAATTACGAGTTGCATGCTGGAGGACTGTGTAGAACGTGGAATTACCTCTTATTTATTGGGATTTTAGGTATTATTATTATTGCATATGCAGTGTTTGCTGCTGCCTCTGGGGACTCGTTATTTTCCATGGGTTCATTTTGGCTTACTGAGCTGTGGCCTTCAGCTAACAAGGGTCAGTTGTACTCTTGTACACTTGAATTAATTGGGGAGTATCCTGCCCATGTCCTAGGAATGTCTTTTGCTTTCAGCTCATGCATTGGTCATGTTAGTGTTCTTCATGTCTTGTGGTTGCTATGCTAATGTTTTTCATGTCTAAATGCACATTTGACCAAGTGTACATGTTCTTCATGTGTAGTGAATATCTACTTCATGTCTAGCGCATGCGCCAATTGCAATGTCAGCTCGACTGCTTTTTCCATCTTCAGCTTAAATTGTCTGTTTTATATACCTGCCTGGGATAAGGACAGTATTGTTGTCGAACGCTTCTCACCTGTGAAGCATTTTATTGGGGTTAGGGCAGAAGCTATGGATGACTTGTTAATCTACATCTTTCTATTCTTTGTATAAAATTGGTGCACTCGAAGTTTCAGGTGGAAGGCAAAGATGGTCCCTTTGTACGCAAGTGTTGGTAAACTCCAGTATATAGCGTGGCAAGGCCCCAAGAGCAGTTATGCATGTGTAATATTCTGCAGCCAATGCATACGCTGCTAAATTAATCTGTTTCCGCTTCTCATCTTATTATTTAATGTTTCTTTTAATTCTGAATTTGATAAGTCTGACTGCTATTACTGTATCCAGATTTGTAGGCTCTAGAAACTGCATCCAGTATCGGGCTTCATGCACATGAAGTCTGAGCGTATTGTTCAGATCTTGATAACCTATATAATTCAAATGTGCTTAAGACCCTTCTGTGTTTTATTTTTAAATTCTCATGTATCGAAGTAGGATGGCAATTGAGTTGATAAAGCTGTAGCCCTTGTGCACTAGGACCCCAACTGGCCCATTAAGCTGGGGGTTGCCCAATAGCACTTTAAAATGAGGTAGCGGAACCTGTGAGATGTGGGGATGCAGATTCGTACTCTAGCATCAAATCAATAATGACAACTCAATGGTTTGCCAAAGGGAGTCCGTTTAATGACCAGTACAAAAATCAGGGAGTCCATGAACATCAGCTGTTGCTTGATCTTCCTTCTCGCTTCAACTCCAACGAACTTCATAGAAAACACATCCTTTATACTAAAAACTCGTCATCACTGACGTGTAACGCTTAAAATATTGCATGCTATTCTATTGGTTATAGGAAGATAACTTTACTATAGGTACTATATCTGCATATGGTAACTGGGTGACAGGATTGGGTAATCAGTGTCAGGTGGGGCATCTAAGCACTGCCTTCAGAATAGCTATTGTGGACGTCACTTAAATTACGATGTCCCATTGGTTCTACAAACTATAGGATCCTAGATTACTTGGTCCATTGTGATTGGGTTGGCACCACGCCTCCTTGTACTTTTCCACTGGCTTAGCAGCGTGCAGAATGGTCGGCCAGGTGCAAGGTGCTTGCACGCTCTTCCAGCCTTCCCCCAACCATTGCCATCATCAATCACCTCCCCAATGGCTGTGTCAATTATTTCTTGTTGGTTTAGCCTTGAGGCTGTATCTGTCTGGAAGAGTTCAGAGATCTGTGCATGGCACAAGTCAGAGCATAGGTGTGAAGGCCACAACTCTTCTTAGTTGGCAGGTCATGTGATTCAGATACTGTGAAAGTCTCATTTTCCTAGCAATTCGTGTATTTGATTTAGCTCTCTGCCCACCATCTGCCTTCTGCTGCTTATCTTGACTTCTTTGAATAGGATACTCAGCTCTTTGCTTCATAAATCGTATCTATGGTTCGTCTGTCAGCCAATGCGACCTTGGCTTCTTGGTACGGGCTGCATACGTCTGAGTTTCGATTCTTGTTTTGAGGGGCTCCTCTCCTGCGGCCTTTTATTAACGTTTGGTTGATTCTGCTCTTTTGCACAGTGGAAGTATACGTATATAAAATGCTTCTTTTTGAGGTAGATGTGTATAGGTGGTGCTTGCCGCAATCTATTTTACTACTAAGCATAGCAAACCGCACGATTTTCTCAGCTTTCTTGCAGTTCCAAGCATATGTACACTTGTAAACTGGCTGCATATCTTAGTCACGCTTATGGCATAAGCTTCACAACTTTGACATCATTATTTCACTTTAGATTCATGATGTCGGTTATCCATGGTGTTTCGTCTCTTTTCGTCATTCGCAGGTTATCATATCTTCTATATGTGAGTCAGTCCAGGTTCTTGTGACGTCACCATTCGTCTTCCTTTAGGACCTTCTTGGCTTCTTCAGGCATTGTTTTTTGACAATAGAAAGTTTGTCTTGTCGATATGGTTTTCTCAATGGGTACCTTACTTTCCAGGGTTTCTCCTCTACAGGTACTTCAATAGGTGCTGTCAGTCTAATAGGTACCGGGTACAACCCCACTACGGCTCTCTGCTGGTTTAGTTGCTCATCATACGTCACATACTTCGGCGTGAAAGTTCCTGGCACTTCAAAATGGGCAATTTGAGTGCGGGTCGGGCTTGGGACCTCCTTTACACCCTGCTCTCAAATATTCCACAGGAAGATTCTTTTGCAAATCAGTGATTAGTATGCAGGCAATAACATTCCATTTTGTTTAGCACACTCACCTTGATGAAATATTAAATTTCAGTACCATGTAGTATGGTAGGTCGTATGTTAAGCAGATGGAATTGTCTTAAGACAGCAATGGTGTATCATGCATAACGCGCAGAGCAGGTTAATCTGCTAACAGTTGGTTGTCTACGTGTGAACCATGACTGCTCGATTTGCAAAGCCCATGCTACGTGGCAGTCCATTGTAAATCCCAGGTATCTATATTGATGGACCACTGCCACAGAAAAGTTATTTAATGCCCAGTTGCAGTCCTTTTTTGATCCGGTAACGTAAAGCGCACGATTTCTGTTTTGGTTGTGATGATAACTAGTTACTTTTTATCAGCATATATGTGGCCAGTAAATCCACTTGTCTAAGACCCTGGGGGTAATATCTAGAAGTGTTAATTTACGAGCCCTCCCACCCTCTTTACTCCAACCCTAGGCGGAAACAGTTGCTGGTCTTTGGAAATAGCTGGCAGATCCGCCAAATATAGATTGAAGAAGGCAGGGGCAAGGACATGTCTTAGGTTAGTGCATATTCCAGGTAGTCTTTTTAATCAGTGCTCCAATCCCTATACCAGTGGGAACAATCCATCTCGACATCGGCTCAAATATCCAGCCACTGGAAATGCTCAGAACAATTGTTTGGGTTCGCCAGACATGGTCCTTGGCTACATCGATGCACAGGTCGCTGAACCAAGTTTAGTACTGGGACTTTGCAGATGCCCAGATTAAAGAAAAAGAAGCATTTACCGGAAGTTGCTTCTCCCCATCAAGAAGAGGGGCTTTGCAGGACCAGCTTCTTTATTCTCACCACGATCGGAGGTATTCCAACATTTTGTACAAGTAGCCATTGCTGACTGCTTGCTGCATTGCATCTTGGGAGTCCTAGGAGGTGGTCTAGGAGTCCTAGGAGATGTGGTTCCAAAGTCTGTCCTGGGTGTCTAGCTGTCTAGAATCCTGTCCATCGAAGTACAGAACCACTAACTAGCCGGGTCCAAAAACCAGATGCCTGAAGTGACCACTGCACTCGTAACCCCTGAGCTTCCTCCAATGAAACCAACTCACTAAAACAGAAGGCCAGCTATTTCAGGAACTTTCACTGCCGTCCCTGAGCAAACCAGAGAACAGGGGTGAGTAAATCTACCTGTTTTGGACCTCTATATCCATATGGTTGAGCGTAAAGTCCTAGTCCTATAATTTGCTTGCCTACCCTACAATGGTGATGTTCTGTCTTGGTATTCTCCCCTGGGTCCCCTCCAAGTTGGTAGGAATGGGAGAAGGTTTGTTAAAGACTTTACTCTAACTTATATTAACTGTTGGAAAACCTAGAACTACCTGTTGGCTCAAGCCGACACTTTTGCAACTTCAAGAGAGCCTACCAACCTCCTGGAAAGACTTGTGTTGGAACCTGTGACTCTACAGAACTAGGCCCCTGCTTTACACCTAGGGAAGGACTTGTTAAGGTGTAAGGGTGCAGAAGTATGAGTCTGACACAGTGGTGGCATGCTTGTTGACAAAGATTCTTTATTATAAAAGGAACAACATATCCTGCCCCATTTCTATGAGGGGTGGGCTGCCCTGCATCAACAAAACACTAAGGACTCTGTCAGGATGTAGTGTAAAGTAAAATGGCCATTGTCCTGTGTACGAAGCGATTTCTGTCCCTTAAGCTGAACTAAGGAAAAACGCTGTCTTCATCCAGAGGCAGTCTTCTCACTTTCTGGATATAGACTTCTAATGTTCCATTCTTGATGATCAAACATGAGTGATTCTGTAAACGCAGTTTCCAAGCATCAAGAGGAGGCTCTTTCCCAATGTTCTTCTCTTTAATTCATAAACGTAGTGTTAATTCTGGTTCACTATCTTGCCACGCTTAACTGTAGACCTTCATCCCAACAAACGTATTTGCCATGTATCAAGGGGGGTAAGTCTCTTCCCCTTGTTCATTCTCAGGCTCAAAGATTATAGAGTCAAGTCTAGTGTACTATCCTGCCAGAATTGACTATATATCAGAATTGACTATATATCTTGGAGTTCCGAAATATGTTTATCTTTTTGTAGTGGGTCCTCGACCCCATTGATCAGCTTCTTGCACCTCTATCTCTTATTTGCATCACAGGACCCCTGGGGCATCTCAGGGTCTCCCTGACTGGTCCTATAGCTTATTTCTCTGTGTGGGTCCCTGACCACTTTATCTTCTCTGGTGCTGCCCCGACTTGCTCTGGACCCAGCTCTTTGACTGTGGATTCCCTCAATCCTGTGTGGGTCCTCGACCCATATTTTGTGCTACTGTGGAGGTCGGACAACCTCTTATGGGTCCCAGACTGTGCTGTTTGTGGGTTCTATCCCCTACACTCAATATCCAACTGAACAGATCTAGTGTACTCTCCTCCCTGGTACTCTTCTGCACTGCTTCTGCGTATGGCGTCCTGCTCTTGGCAGCTCTGCAGTGGCATTCTTTCTTGTGTCCTCCTGCTGCGTGTCTCTCTTGCTTTGGCTTCACCATTTAGGCTTTCTCTCTTCCCATCACCGGCCAACAGGGGCGTTGCTAGGGGGGGCTAAGGGGGCTATAGCCCTTGATCTTTTGGTTGTAGCCCCGGATAGAATCTCAGGAGCTACAGCCAAAAGACTAGCTAGCCCCCAGTCCCAACAGTTCCGACATCAGCTTAGCCCCGGGTCTTTTCCAGACCTAGCAACTCCCCTGCCGGCCAAGTTCCTTCTCCACAGAACTGCTGGAGACACTAGTTCCTTTCTCGGCAGCGACATGTTCTGTTTCTCTCTGATCTCTGCCATGGAACCAGCATCCGGCTCCTCGCACCACCAAGGCTGGCTTGATGATCTACGCAGTCCTTCCTTGCTTTTTTATGACCCGAGTGGAGTTTAGCAGACTCTACCACGTATGTTGGTTCCCCCATGGGATTTTGCCTCCTTGCCTGATCCTCCTCATGTCAGTGTGCACTCCACGTGGGAAAGCCTCCCTCTTTGTCCCAGTATGATCTGTGTGAAGGGACCCCCTACTCTACAGACACACATAGGGTGTGGTGGTACCACACAGAATTCAGTGGGATGAAAGGACAGAGGTGAATGTGTTGAATTCTGCTTTCTCCCAAGGCTATAATCACTGGTCCCATGGAGTGTTTCGCTCCCCCTGAGATCCACCCGAGTACCACCCCAGGCTTACTTTCGGTAGTGGCCTCCCCTCCCTGCATCATGGGAAGGTGTTTGCCCCAATGGAAGCAGTGACAATACCCTTGGATTTGTCTCAAAGGTTAGTACCTTGGTTATACGATTGTTTATGATGCTACTATGATGGTAGTACTTTATTGAAAACCTCTTAGTTCTAAAAGTAGTGAGTGATTACTTTCTTCCGTTTTCTTCAATTGCTTTGCTAAACTTACAGTACTTCTAAATATATGTCTAACTGTATTTAAAAGTGAGGTTAGTACTTAGCAGAGTACATCAAGGTAAATGTGTATATAATAGTGAATGTTTTCGTGTTACTTGCCTGTGGTTTTTTCATTGACTAGATTATTGTTCTAAGGCCTAAATATATTACAGTATTTTTAACATACTGCCTAACAGGAATTGAGTGCTCTTTGTGCTTAACTTAACCCTTCACCACTCTTGCACCATCATAATACTAAGCTTTGCTGCTCATTCACACTGCCCAGACTGTTTGGCTAGACATTGTCCTTGCTAATCAGAATAGGGTGGCTCTCACTCTGTCCACTGGACCAATTCTAAAGATCCAGACAAATACCTAGCAGGAGTTTCACATTAGAGGGATCCCAGCTAACGGGCAGTCCTTTCAGACCTCATATAAACATCCACGCATCAGGCCCAGTTTGCGGCGGGTTTGTATTTAGGGTCCCAGCATCCTCCTACTATTCACCATCAAGACAAAAGTCGAGGTAAGCAGAGAGAAAGGGGACAAGCCACACAAGGATCATCCTCAAAACTATTGCTCGCAGATGTAGTTCCTTTCCGATAGCATGCATAAAACATTTCATCCACATATGGGAGGATTACATCAGACCAGTACGTGTTAGACACAGTAACCAAAGGTTAATGCAGAGGGTTTGTACAATCACCCTTCAGTCTACCACTGTGACATAGAAAAATGCCAGGGAAATACATAAATGGTGAAGGAGGAAATGGAGGCCTTACTCCTAAGAATGTCATCGAACTGGTCCACCAGCTCCAGGTAAACAAGGGCATTTACTTCTGGTTACAAAAAAGGATACAACAAAAAGATCAGTGTTGGATCCAAGACCAGCAAACGTGTATATAAATCCTCAAATTCAGTCTCAAATCTACTCAAAAGCGGGATATACATATCTATACTGGATATGAAAGATGCTAACTTACATATTGCGATGTTCCCCAGCCATAGAAGATTCCTGAAATTAAAGGTACAGAGACAACATTACCAACTAGAAGTACTACTTTTTGGAGGAGCATTAGGACCTTGTTTTTTCACAAAGGTCCTTGCGGTAGCAGAATCTCACACCTTCAGTCTTCAGACTCAGGAGTGGCACGAACCAACCATCCCCTCAGTCTGGGCGCTTGCAAGATGAATCTTATACAAGCCACCAAGACCCCAGCGGGTAAAGAGGGTTAGGAACTCGATGGTTGGATGGGTTCAGGTACTTAGGGTAACCGGTAAGAGGGTTTGGAAAGGGGAGGTGGACAGGCAAGGGGGCATAGGATAACACAATAGAACATATTCATTACTCCTTGTATATAATACATTCCACTACAAACTTAAGAGCCAGAAAGAGACTTATCTCTGGGTTGAGTGCTGGCATTCTGTCTGCGCACTCTCTGGCCCAGTACCTGGAGCGTATTACTGCTGTAAAGAGAGTAGGAGTTACTAATCTGTGTGTTTCTTCACACAAGTAGGAACTTACAACAGCTGAGCATGCAAATGGCTAATCGCACCCCTCTGCGTGCCTTAAAAATGCGGTACACCAGGTTAATGCGCTTGCAATTGTCTGAGATTGAGCCAAGCACATGCGGATTCAAGGCTGCACGTGGCTCCACGCCGTATCTACTCTATTTGCGAGGTTGGGGCCCTTTGGGTGGTCTTGCCCCTTTATAGGCTATGATTTGTGCTGTCTGTCGCAAGTGACGAGTTGCGGCTAGTCCACCCGCACTGTACTGAATGTGTCTGCCGTGTAAGCCTCTCCACATGGCTAATTCGTATGCAAATACATGCACTGCTCCCGCACTCATGCCATGCCAAGTGCTCTGGTGCTTAGGGATTGTCAGATAGACTTGGTTTCTTAGGAGCAGGGGGACGTTAGGATTTTGGGCGGAGCCCCCCTGTGTGTGCCCCAGGCTGCCTTCTGTGGATTTGTTGGTCTTTTCTTGCAGTGTTGCGTGCTCTCCCCTGTGCTGCCTGTATCCCCCAATGCGGGCATTCATTATCTGTTTTAGGCGAGGGGCCTGGGTGGAAGATTTCAGGGGCGTGGCCCCTCGTGATGATCCCCGTGCACGGAGCTCACCGGAACACGTTCTCTCCAGTCGAGCGTCCAAGCAAAAGCCCCCTGCTGTGGATGTTCTTGCGTTCATGCGCGTGCATGCCCTGCCCCATGTGGGCTTATTCAAGTAGTTCTTGCCCCAGGGATTTCTAAGTAGTGTAGTTCATAGAGCTGCTTTCCTGCAAGATGGGAACAAAAGCTTCCTATAAGGTTGGATTCGAATCCTTTGCTTCTTGTCTTTTTGTTAGTTGTTGTCATTGGGCCATGGTCCCTAACAGGGTACATTACAGATATCCCTAAGCCTTGCCCCATGACAAGAAGAGTGTCTTTGCTGCCAAAATATCCCAGTTTACCTTTACCTAGACGATTGGCTCATAACCGGGAAACACTATAGCCATACCTAGCAAACACACAAGCATCTGCAAACCTGCCACATCGATACGGGTTCGCTATCAACCGGGCAAAATCGAGCCTAGTACCGTCAGAAACTGTTCATATGAGCCATAGTAAACTCCCAACTAGCCCTAGCATACTCATGTCTCGAAAGAGTACAAGCAATTCTCACAAGTTCCCAACTATCGGGTGCGAAAAAGATAATTGAACTACAAAGCATGATGGCATCCTGCATCTACATTGTTTCACATCTAAACATGCACACGATAGAGCAGTGGCTCTTGTCGGTGGTCTCAAGTAGATGGCAATTGGGACAGTCTAGTGGGTATATCAAGAGGTAGTGAGCACTCTGCATTGGTGGACAAAATCGAATCTCTTAAAGGGGAGGTCTTTCAGGAAACCATCAGCACAGAGAACACAAACTACAGATGCCTCACTGTTGGAATGGGGAGCTCACTGCCAAGAATATGCAGCCCAGGAGGCAATATGGTCTGAGAAAGTATCAGAAATGCACATAGATGTGTTGGAGCGTCGATCCATAGAAATGGCACCATTAGCCTTCCAAACAAGAATAGCCAACACCTTTTGTGTTGGCCAACACCACTGTAATGTTCGAAATAAACAAGCTGGGGGGATGCACTCTTTAGTACTATCCCTCCGAGCACAGAATATATGGAAATGGTGCAAGAGGAGAGGGATGTAAAGCCAGACACAGCATGTTCCTGGCAAACAAAGCTGTCGAGCAGACAATCTAAACTGAGCACTTCAACAAAATCCTAAGTGAGAGATAAAATCAACCACTCATAGGAACATCTGACAGTGGATTTATTTGCAACAGCCCAAGAAAGTGACATGTTCCAACTTTGCATCCAGGTACCCAGAGAAATGGTCACAAGGGAATGCTCTGTATGGATGAACTGTAATGGACATTTGCTTTTGCGTTTCCCCCACTCACTTCTCTGCAAAGTAGTTCAGACTACTTCACAAACCAACCCAACCACTCTAATATTCATTACCCCAATGTGGGCACCACAAACATGCTACCCATTTCCTGAGGATGGTGACTCAGCAACCCATCAAAATCCAAGTCATACAGAACTTACTTGCACAACAATTCTTGCAATTCGCACTTCCATGCCCTCGGACATTGCACTTGGCAGATTGGCTCCTGAGTCGGGCCATAAGAAACTCCCAGAAAGATCTATGGAAATTCTATGGGAGAATGGAAAACCAGTCCACGACAGTTATTTCAATAAGTGGAAACCGTTTGTAGTTTGTAAGGAGTTGATCCAATAACATGCACATCTACAGATCTAGTGCTATGCGGACGACACCCAGATACTCATTCCCATCTCTGGAGACTATGCAACTGACAGCAAAACGCTTAACGACATCTACTCAGTGATACCAGCATGGATGGCGCAACACGGTCTTTGTCTTAACGACGATAAAACTGAGTTACTAATCCTCGGCACACATGCTAAATTGAAGAAACTAAACTCTGCCTTCAAATCATTCACTATAGATGGTACCTCTATCACAGTCTTGAACAACACTAAAACTCTTGGCATTTACCTTGATGCCACATTATCCTTCTCCAGACAAACCAACGCGGTAGCAGCATCACCCGCATACACATGTAAACTAATCACTGCCTGCAGGCCGTTCATTACCACACCTAATTGCATCACACTTGCCAGAACTTTAGTTCTGTCCAAAATTGATTACTGTAACGCTCTCTATTTAGGTACTAGCCATAAAAATATTAACAAACTTCAAGTAATTCAGAATAATGCCATCAGGGCAGCCCTCGGCATCCCTAAGAAGTCGCATATTTCTGAGACTAGATGCTACCTGCGTTGGCTTCCGGTAGAGCACAGAATATCACTCAAATCTCTTGCTCGAACACATAAAGCTAGGGCCAACCTCGCTCCTGCCTACGTTATGAATCAATTCACCTCACATGCGTCCTCAAGACCACTCGGAGCGGCACAAGCCCAAACAATGACTATACCAAGATTCAAACTCTAGAACTCGGGAGGTGCTAGCTTCCCCGTACTGGCTTCTAAGTTATGGAACACACTCCCTGATTCTCTCAGATCAGAACCCTCCTTCCATGTATTCAAGCGCAATACTAAACGCTGGCTCCAGGACATGGACACCATGACGTCCTAACCTCCTCAGTCCACTTGCCTATCCTTCTGCCTTTCTGTTTTGCCTACCGGTCTTATTTATGTATTTGCATCACCATTATCTCTTGTAAAGAATGTGAGCACAATTTTCCTGCCTGCCCTACTGTACTTATACTGATCACTTGTATGTAACTGTAACGACTGTAACCTGTATGTAAATTGATGTGCCCGTATGCCCCTTGGCCTGGTTGCGCTTTACAAATAAAATAAATACAAATAGTAATATATTAATATTGTTGGATTTGGGGCTGGCTTTTAACTCACTTAAAGTGCATCGAGCAGCGGTGGCTTATACCACATCACGTTAAGAGATCTTGGCTGAGAGTACCAGTAATTAAAGCATTCATGGAAGAGCTTTAAAATAATTCATCCCTCAGTAGCACACCTTCCTGGCTGGGACCTCGACACAATTCTACAAAGACTCATGGGAGATCCTTTCGAGCCCATGCATAAATCTTCTTTAAAAGACTTCACATATAAAGTTACCTTCGTAATCACAGTTACATCAACTGGAAGAGTAAGTGAATTACAGACACGTTCGTTTATAGAACCCTTTGTATCCATTTATAAGTTCAAAGTGGTCTCAAGAACACATCCTTGATTTTCGCCAAAATATATTGCAATCATGTTAATCAAATTACCTTGCTTCTTCGCTAATCTCAAAGGGGTTACATACACTAGATGTAGATAGTGCTATAATATTTTACCTTAACAAAACTAAATGAGGAAAACAAGTCAATTCTTTGACTCATTTAAAGTGTGCAGAGGGGATTCCTGTAACCAAGGGCGCTATTTCTAGATTTACTATCGAGTGTATCCGTTTGTGCTATTCCTTAGCATACAAAACGTTACCATTTACGCAGGGCCTTGCTGTACACTTAGCACTGGCACAACATTGGCTTTTATTGCTAATGTCCCTCTAGAGGAGAAAAGATATGCAAGGCTGCAACCTGGCTTTGTCCATATACGTACACAACCTTATTGTGTAGACCCACAAACCAGAGCAGATTCACAGGTGGGTCAAGCAATTCTTAAACATGTATTTTCACCTGTTCCTGAAATACTCAGCGCAGACCACTTGATGGTGGTCAATGCACAGCATATGATTCTTAGCAGATAGACCGTTATTTGGTCATTACGATTTGTCATATTTTTCCTCCAAACCGTCTGGTGGTTGAAGGCCTCATGCTCAATAGACATTACAGAATTTTAATCCAATAGTCCATTCCTTTCCTTATTGTGATTCGGGAGCTTATTGTTTCTTTAGCCTATTAACTCCTTTCCATTAATGGAAATAACTAGCAATATCTGTAGTTTGTGTGGGGAAAATGCTAATTAAAAATTGTTGTTCCTGGTTCTTGTTTTCAGTCTTTCGTTGTCACTTTGGGCTTGTAGGGTGAGCGGTTAGTTGACTAGGTTGACAGGGTGCAGGTTTTATAAACTCTAGTCATCTGGATAATTCCTGCTTCATCCTTTCTTAAAGCAGCCAGATATGCAAATTGTGTACAGTGTCTTGCAAGAACTAAACATATTTCATATTTTCCAGATTGAATTTCTTTCCAAATGTAACTGATTTGGGAATGCTGTTATAATATCACTGCATAACCTTTATACATGTAAAATAAAAAGAACAATATCTCATTCAAATAAATGCAACCATTTTATCAGTTGGAGCAGATTAGTAGTAGACTTGTAACATACTAGCAAAGTCCATAGTATTTTCACATACTAAATGACTTGTCCCTATTAACGATGCCCCAAGTCTTAACCTCTTTTATTTAATACAATGAACCCGTCTTCGCAGGTTGTTTTTACCACCAATTTGTTATGCTGATAAAGCACCCCTTTGTCTAATATACTTCATCTGTGACTCCCTTTCCTCAATCTGTGTTCCAAACGTCTGCCAGGGGCTGGAGCCTCTTATCCTTTCCCCTGGGTTGCAGGTGAAAATCCTAGGCTTTGGATTTCCAGTAACCCACAGTAGCTTGGAGGCCTGTGGTGCCATTATGCTCCACCTTCCTCCCCCCAGGTTTTGCAGCTTTCAACCTCGATCAACCTCTCCAGGATTGCACGGCCTGCCTTCCTCTCACCAGCAGCCTTCTCAGATACTTGTGCTTACTCTGTATCCAAGATACAATCGCAATACATTTTCCTGGTGTTTTTTTATGTACGTGGCTGTTTTTTATTTTTGAAGGCTCACTGAAATTGGTCCTTAGCTTGTGCTTTTGTATCCCTGCCCAGGATTGCCCGTTCCTCAGGACTATTTCTTTTTACCCCTCCCCCTGGTGTGGACAGGGCCTGGCTCATGAGGTAATGACTTCTATTAGGATTTGATTTGGCGTGTGAGATTTTATAAGCAACTCAGGTGTGCTGTATTATCTTGGAAGCTCCCTAGATTGACCAGTTGCACTGGGAATTGGGATGAGTTTGGTGTAAGGGCTCCAGCGCTCCCGTTTCTATTTTCAGCTTAAAGACATGTGTTTTCTTTTGTGCTTGCTTTGGTTGATTTGAAGTCCCCCTGCTCACTCTGCATCGGTTTCCCTCCCTGCTCCCCCTCCTTGGTGCTTCCCTCTCTCCCTGCCCGCCCTCCTCACGCTGACTTGCCATGGGCCTCCCCTGTTACCTTGAACACCAACTACAACACTCCCAGAGCAGCCCCTCCAGCAAAGGACCGCAAGGCAAAGGACAGCTCCAGACCGTGTTTGCCTGTGTTTACCTGCAGCGCCAGACAAGGTTAGTGTGGCCTGGCTGGGGAATACAGCAATTACTGTATTCCAAAATGCCTACCAACCTTCACACCTAGACAATCCAGCTAGTAATGTAGCACTCCCATCACTCATTTACACAGATCACTTGAAATTTGTTGGGCACACTGTTTCCACCAGCTGTAGGATTTTCTCCCTCCATCCAGGTGCACCAAATCTAGGTGTGTTTGCATTTATTGTTGTGCCCCCATTTTAGATGCTGTCCCCTTCCAGCCTTATCTCTGCTAAAGCCCTGCCCTACTTACTACTTAGCCCTACTTAACAAGCTACCTGTTTATATTCATTTCTGTTGTCTCAGAATTTGAGCACTCCCCCCCACCCCCAGCCCCGCCCCCTCCCACCCACCAACCAGCTGTCCCAGTTTTTGGCTGTTGCCTCCTGCTGTTGCCTCAATTCGGAGTATTTTTTTCCTGACAGCTAAGTGTCAAAAGTCGAGCTGTTTCATACTTGCTGATGTTCTTTCGGTTTGGGGAGTTTGCTCCCTATTGCTGGGTGTGCCGGATCTACCTATGTGCACTTGCTGCTGCTGTCTCAAATTTGGGCATTTCCCAATAGACCAATATCTCAAATCTAGCAATCTACACTCACTGCTGTTGTGTCGAAGTTAACTGTTCATGCTAACTGCGGTTGGTCCAATTTAGCTGTTTACACTTGCTGTTGTCTCAGATTTGGGTGTTCTCTCCCAGTTGCCAGATATCCCAAATCTAGCAAGACAAAGTTGCTGCTCGGGTATCAACTTTACTGTTAATACTTGCCGCTGTCTCAGTTTTGGGCACTCCCAATAGTGAGGTACGTCAACTCAATCAGTTATACTTACTGCTGTTGTGTCTAATTTAGCTGTTTATATTTGCTGCTGCTATCTCAAATTGGTGCGTCTTTGCACACTAATCAGGTTCTCTCAAACCTAGCTGTTCCTACTTTTGGTAGCATCTCAACCTCAGACGCTACCAGCCCCCCACTCCCCAACCCGCCCACCGCCATGCCAGACCCAAAAACAACCATGGCATTCAATCTCCCTCCCATCAGTAGCACACCCACCTAGACTCACTCAGATACCCTGCACTCACCACAGACCTCCCTACTTGCATACAAGAGGCGCTCTCAGGTATCCTGGAATACACCCCAGCCAACCAAAAACATCCTTCACCCTCATTCTGGAACCCAGTTCCTCACCCATAACCCTGCACATACTGCATCTCACCGCACACACACATGCACACGCTGCATCTCACCGCACACGCATGCATGTACGCACATGCTGCAGCTCACTGCACACACAAACTGCAGCTCACTGCGCGTACGCAAATACGCTGCAGCTCACTGCGCGTACGCAGATACGCTGCATCCCACTGCGCACGCGCAGATACGCTGCATCCCACTGCGCACGCGCAGATACGCTGCATCCCACTGCGCACGCGCAGATACGCTGCATCCCACTGCGCACGCGCAGATACGCTGCATCCCACTGCGCACGCGCAGATACGCTGCTTCGAGGGGGATTGGGTCTTCTGACGTATTCCATATCTGACCGTAATCACCACAGCTGGGCTGCTTCGGGAAATCTTTCTGCGACGATGTCGATACGCCGCACTCGAGGACCTCCTCCAACGGCCGACGTCACTGGATGTTAGAAGTAGGACGCACGACACCCGTAGCCTCAGTTCTGTTTTTTCCGCGAAAGTGTTCGCTTCGGAGATGTCGACGCACCTTGACTCTTTGGAGTTTCTGTTCTTTATCGGTTCTTCGAACCGTTAGTTTGTGAAGTTATTCTTCGTGAGGTCTACCTCGTCTTCCACCCGGCGTCCGGGCTCTAAGAAGTGCAGGGACTGTGGGTCCAAGATGTCGGTGACGGACTGAGTGACGCCTGCCTCTTGTGCCTCAGGGAGGCCCATGACACGGATGACTCTCTCGACTGCCAGTCACTTACATCCAAAGCCTTGCGGGAGCCCAAGAAGAAACTGTCGATAGGTAAGGTGTCCAAGCCATGGAAGTCGAGGTCTTTCGACGGACGATTCGAGGGGCGACTCTCTGCATCGTTGTCAGAAGTCCAGTGGGTCTCGGAGTAGGTCCTGCCACTCCTCTGCCTCTTCGAGGCACTCCCGGAAGCGCCATCATCGGTCACCTTCCCCGCCCTCATCCGAGGACTCCGCCGTCAGCGGGTCGCTTATCCCACCAAGCAGGCGACACCGGAGGAATAGGCTTCCTTCGGTAAGCAAATGCTAGCGATTCTCAAATCGCAGGACACTGGTCCGTCCGCGCCTCCGAGTTGGGTCGGACGTGATCGGTCGAGCGACACCGCTTATACGCCTTCGGGCTCGGATGGTCGGCATCATTTGCTGGAAAGGTCCCGCTCAGACGAGGGGAATCGTTCTCGTCATGCCCGTTCCAGGTCCAGGTCCTTGACGCGCATGAGACCGTGTGCACCTGTGGTGTCTTCGAGGAAGACGTCGACCCCATCAGCGCCCAGGCTGTCGAGGGACACGCTCGGGGCTCCGCCCCCGAGGCCTGTGTCGATCCTGTCGGCGCCACGTTCGGCGTAGACGCTGATTCACTCGACGCCTTTCGAGGCTGTTTCGACGGGGGTACCCCGGGGCATGGTGGAATCCCCTAGATCTACTTGAGACCACCGACAAGAGCCCTGGCCAAGGTCAAGCAGGGCTTTTTTCCCCATTCTGTGCCCTCTTACCGCCATCTTGAGTATATTTCAGAGGTGGATGCGGGCTCTGATGATGGCATGGTTCCTGATACGGTGCCAGATGAGATTCTCTCGGGCCATAGCCAAATTGAGGACCTGCGTCAATCCCTGCACGATGCCAGTGGTCTGGACACCTCTCCGGAGGTGGAGTTTTAGGCCTGATGCTGGCACTCATGCCGACTCTTCGTACCGGCGCCTTTATGTCTAGGGCTACCGAGTACTTGTGGTGGTCTGATCCCCCAGGGGATTTTCTTCAGGATGACCTTACGGATATCCTTGACCAAGGTCCACCAACTGACCCGGTACTGCTGTTCCATATGGCTTTACAGAGGAGGATGGCGGCGGCTTGGACTGCTCTGGAGAGTCTCCCTGCAGTGGGCAAGTCTTTGCCGCGAAAATACCGCCCAGCCAGTAGCGACCCCCTGCTACTTGACCAAGCACCCCACTCCGGAGAGTTTGGTGGTGCAGGCGGCTACGGCCCCCGCAAAGCAGGCGTTGTATCCTCCTGATAGGGACGACAAAAGTTTTAATGGTTGGGCGAAGAAAGTGTTTCCTTCAGGGGGTATGGCGCTTCAGGCGGCCAACTCCATATGTGCCTTGTCTCGTTTCATGCACACTCTGTGGAACTGTTTCCTTAGCAGCTGAACATATTCCCGAAGGGGGCGAATGGGATGGTTTCCTTGCTATGGTCCAGGATGGCAAGGATGCCATGTGTGAGGCCGTTCAGTCGGGTTTGGACATGGCAGATTGCGTCAGACGGTCCATGGCGGCGAGCACCGTAATACGCAGGTTTGCGTGGTTGCAGAAGTCGGGGTTTGCTCCTGATGTGCAGGCCCGGCTCCTCAACATGCCCTTTGATGGGGGGGGAACATCTTTTTGGCAGCAAGGCTGACGAGGGCCTTGAGAGGTTGCAGACCTCCAAAGCTGCAGCAAAGTTGTTGGGTGCTGCAGTTCGACAACCTCTGCCTTTTCGTCCTAGGGGACAGCAATGGAGGGGAGGTTCCTTTCATTATTACTCATCCTTTGATAAAGCGAGAGGAGCTGCCAGTGAATGGGTCCACCGTAGGAGTGCCAGAGGTGGAAAACAAGGTACTTGAGGTGCCAAGGCAGCTCAGGCAGTTGCCTCTTTGCTCTCGGGCAACGCCACAGCCACTTCAGCTCAGTCATGAGGCCATGTCCCATAGTTCACCAGTTGGGGGGAAGGCTGGCGCAGCATCTTGTAGAGTGGCGTGCCATTACTTCAGATGTGTGGGTTCTGGAGATCCTTTCCGGCAGAGGCCTCATGACGATCCACTGGGGTATCTCTCTTTGAAGAGTCCGGATCAGCTCCTCCACAGGAAATTCAATCACTGCTGGAGAAAGGCGCCATAGAACTGGTGCCTGTAGCGGCGAGGAACAAGGGATTGTATTCCCCTTATTTTTTGATTTCCAAGAAAGACGGGGGATTGAGACCCATCATGGACTTGCGCGGTTTGAACAAAATCCTCAGGAAGGACAAGTTCAAGATTGTTGTTCTCTCTCAAGTCCTCCAGGCCCTTCAACTTCAGGACTGGTTGGTGTCTCTCGACCTCAAGGACACTTATTTTCATGTGCCGATCCATCCAAAGCACAAAAAGTACCTGAGGTTCGCGGTTGGCGACTCACACTTTCAGTTTCGGGTCCTGCCATTCTGATTGACCTCCGCCCGAGGGTCTTCACCAGGCTCATGGTAGTGGTGGCAGCGCATCTTGGGAAAGGGGGGGATACACGTCTACCCCTACCTGGACGATTGGTTGATCAGGGCGCGCTCTCCCAAGCAAGTCCTGGATCATTTGTCAGTCACCTGCCACTCCCTCCATAAGCTGGGCTTCTCCCTCAACTTGAAGTCCCATTTGACACCAACTCAGAGGCTCCAGTACATTGGAGCAGTGCTCGACACATCCCTGGGGCAGTGTTTTCCTCCCCAGGTGAGGGCTCATCACATTCAGCAGATGGTGCACAAGTTTCAGCTTGCCCAGAGTCTCCCAGCGTTCGAGTTCTTGAGATTGCTCGGCCTCATAGCATCCTACATTCTTCTGGAGCCAGAGGCCAGGTTGCAGATGAGATCTTTGCAATGGGCACTCAAGCTCCAGTGGTCTCAATCCTCCGGCAGGATGTCGGACCCTGTTCAGGTGCCGTCCTCGGTCGCCCAGGACCTTCTGTGGTGGGCCGTCCAAGGCAATCTGATGAAGGGGGCTCCTTTTTGGCTACCCTGGCCAGAGGTGACGATCGTTACGGACGCATCCCTCATGGGATGGGGAGCTCATGCCAACGAGTTGACAGTCGGAGTTCATTGGTTTCCGTCAGAGTCCAGACTCCATAGCAATCTGTTGGAGCTGAGACGGGGGGAGCCCCCCTCAGAACAAATGCCTCATCTGTATCCCTGCACCCTCCAACCACACACTTCCCCTCACATACATTGACAACCATCCCCACACCCTCTCCAACCCCAGCCCCAAGAAATCCTGGTGGTGTGGCTACAGCCAATGCCCTAACCAAGCCCTACCCCCACTTCCGTCGCTACTTCCACCTCCCTTTGCTCGACCACACCTCCCTCGACAAACTTGTCTCCCCGCCCTCCCACCCTCTTCAACACACACCGACCACTTCTAGAAGATAACACCTAGACACTCCTTTCCCTTCTCTCAGCTTGGCACACCTTGCCCTTTACCAAACTATCTCTTCCACCCCCTTCCTTCAGGCCCCCCACCCTTGAGCAGCCTTTCCCCTTTCCTTCTCCTTCAACCCTCATCACCCGCCCCCTCTTATCCCCCAGGCACCAAGCCTGAAACCCCAACGGCCCAGCTCCTCTCACCATTCCCCTTCAAACCTCCAAGCCATTTGCTACCAACCAAACTGTCAATCACTCTCCACTACTCTGCCG
The DNA here is from genome assembly GCF_040938575.1 of Ambystoma mexicanum. NCBI lineage: Eukaryota > Metazoa > Chordata > Amphibia > Caudata > Ambystomatidae > Ambystoma > Ambystoma mexicanum. Next base: position 300,818,372 of record NC_090935.1, on the reverse strand, counting down.
AAGACCTCCGCCCGCCTGCTCGTCCCGGTCCAGAACCACCACCTGCCCCCTTTACACCCTCCAACAGTATCCCGCCCCCTGACCAACTCGGTCGGTCCAGTCACACTGGCTGACCCAATCCACCTTTTACTTGCCACCACTATCAACCTACTGGCCACACAAACCATCCCAGCACTGCCAAACTCGGACACCTGAAAAATCGCTGCTCCCACAATGTCACTTGCCTCCTTTTTCAATTCCCGCTCTAAGAGCAAAAACAGACACAGCATCTATGGTCTCCCAACCTCTGTGACTCCCGATCTCATCTTCATCATAGAAGCCTGGTTCTTGGATGACCTCAAACCAATCACTCACAAAGCATTCCCACCTAACTACACTCATTATCCACAACAGACCCTCTAGAGGTGGTGGAATAGCCATCCTCCACAAACACATCCATAACCACCACCAAAACGCAACCCAGCACATCTAACTGCAAATCCCTTCTAGTCAAACTCTCTTCTGCCCACTCTCACAGCTGCCTACTCTTCTACAGGCCCTCCAGATACGACGGACCTTTCACCAACAGCTTATGCGACTCCCTAGCAGGCACACTAGTTAACTACCCTGCACTTACCCTACTGGGTGACTTCAATATCTTGTTTGACGTGCCAAACAACTCCATGACTCTATCACTGGTAGACATCCTAAAGGCACTCGACCTCACCCAGTATATCACAAGACCCATACACACTCTTGATGCCATGTTCAGCTCCTCTGTGTGAGGCAAGTACACCTCTTCTCCCCATTTGGACTGCCGGTCATTGATGGAGTGTGAGGGCACGAGAAACTCCAGGCAAGTTTTTCAGTAGGTTCATATCTGAATCAATGCACTGGGTACACAACCATTTCTGGGAAAGTCTGATCGATGGTCAATCCCAACAAAAGACGTTGGAGGACTGTAAGCTAGAACTGTAAAATCTATGCACATGTTGTCTGAGGATCTGGTGTGAAGGGGGCAGGGAAAATGAAAAGGGGGGGAAAAAAGGAAAAACGTTGCCCTTTTGGGGATTTCAAACCGTGGTGAAGTTGACTTCCTGTGGAATTTTCTCCTGTTTTCTCTTGAGCCCTTTGCTTCTCTGCTCTTTTCCATTCTTCCATTCCTCCCTTTCTCCTCTTTTCCCCTCCTTTTCCCTCCATTTCTTTTCTTTCTCTTATTTTTAAATATTATTCAAATATTATTTTATCTTTTTGTGTACTTATGAATTTGTTTGTATATTTGTGAAAGGCTATATTTTTGTAACCGTATACTATAAAAAAAAAAGACTGCCGGTCATTGTAGTCCACTATATAGAGGTGGCTGAATGCAGTGACACAGGCTCAGGCAAGGCACTTGGTGCCCTCTCTACGGGCGACTGGGCTCCCAGAGGTCCCGTTCCAGTCGCCTTCTGAGCCCTCGTCCAGTGGTCCCTCTCCCCCTATTACAGGAGTTTAGGGAGTTGTTCCAATAGTAAAAGCCAACTTAATTAAATTTATCTGAGAAATGCTGAGGTCACTGGCTGTACTATTTCAGCAACTGTAACCCACAGCAAAACTAACGGGAGCGGGGGGAGTGGATGGCTTGTTTTCCAATGAAAGTGAACACTGACTTTGAAGCTTGAACAGAAAATCCTAAGACTGACTGTTACTGTGTTCAAAAGTGAAGTGCTAGTGCTCTTAGAAGAGCACACCAAGGTTAATGTATATATGTGTGTAGTAAATATTTACCTGTGGTTTTTAATTGCTAAGAGTTGTGCAAGCCCTAAATAAGTGTTTTTATCCATTCGGCTTAACTTGTATGATTGAGTGCTGTGTGTGCTGAACTAAATGCTTCACCACTCTCATGCCCTTCTAAGTTGAAACATTGCTGCTCAGTCACACTGCCCAGGTAATTTGGCAAGACATTGGCGTTTGTCCCTATTAATTAGAGTAGGGCGGTCTCTCAATCTACCCACAGGATGATTCGGAAAATCTATTTTAACCACTCCGGATGAGACCTCCTCCCTAGTTCTGCACTCTTAACTAATAGATTGCTGAACCCAACCTTTGAAGGCTCTCAATGTGGAACCAATCTCTTCTTTGCAGACCAATAAGCAAAAGATACTCCCATCATTGCCATTCTAGAAGAATTTATATGAATGGCTGTAGAGATGTTTACAAATGATGGAAGACTGGTTCAGAAAACCATGTTAAGACTGTATCGTGGTTTAACTGAAATGTTGACTCAACCTTTGGACACTAATGGCATACCTGGCCTAAGGACATACTGAATGAATTGGACCGACGACTCAAGACTGGCTCATGCACGTCCCAGACTGCAGTAATAACCAGCATTGAGCAGAATCTCTGTAATTCAGGTAAGATATGGCACCAGACATAATTGGAGGGATGTACATTACTATGACAGTGTAAGGAGGGGCCCCAAATATCAAAGTAGCATTTTGTGCATGGGGACCCCCTCTGCCTCCCCCATCCCCCTCGCTGCCCCTTCCCGAGTATTGATTTTTTTTTTAAATAACAGGTTAAAATTATGCATTTTGTTAACCAGCCATACAATGTGACTGCTTCTATAAAATGTATGACTGGTTACCCAATTTTTTTACAAAGGGGTAACATGACAAATTCAGATAACAACCGGTCACCCTCGGTACCTGGGAGCACTGTGCAACCTATTTTACGACTGAATGGGCAGATATATGCACTCGTGCTGCTTGTTGCTCCAGTTTTTATGTTCCAAATGCTTGAAAAACACATCTGTAAGCAGAGTGATCCAATGGCTTTATAATATGGCTGGTGTAAAATGCCTATTTATAATGGTAATATTGTGAGTGGTCCAGACATAATGGTACTCCCAGATACTCACAAATGCTCCCATGTATACCTAGTTAAATTTGCAAACGGGGGGTGGACGGGCCTATAGGGAACGCTGGAGATATCCTGGTAGCCCTCTGCACCCTGGACCTCTTTGTTTTATTTTCAAATGTTCTCATAGGAAAATGGTTGGTTTGGCTGACAATGTGTTATATGGGACCACTTTGAAAATGTTTTACAAGGCCTCTTATTTCCGAGTGACCCCATGGGGGTTCCAGCAGCAGTCCTCCAGACCTGTTCTTTGGATTATTGGCTCTTTTGGCACAGTGAGGCTATGGCTCCAGATCTCCTATTGATATAAAAAGGAATTCTAAGCCGGGGGTAACCCCAGGCCATCACTGACAGGACCTGAACCCTTCCACTCTGGCTGAACTGCTTATTGGGGATGTCTGCAACCTGTGAGAATCCTGAAGGTATTCTCCCAAGTAGACCTCGGAATTCCTTATTCGGGTGGGCTGGTGCTCTCGGATCCCAACCCTAGATGTAAGTGAGCCCGGGGGGCCCAGGTGAGACGTGGTATTATGCTGAAGGAGAGAAGAACAAGACCTTTGAAACTTTTGTGGGTTATACCACAGCTTATCTCCCTTCCTCCCAATGACGCTCCTCTATTAAAATCCCACCACCCATACACCTCCGGTTAACCAATTAAATGCCCAAACCCTGTCACATTAGAAAACAACCTCTCTTGGAATCCTTGTTTTTTTTGTTGCCCACCAGAATACTCCTGGTCATTCTTCTCCACGTCCCTATGATTCCTGAACACCCAAGCTATCCTGACAACACTACTGTTCTCACAATCCTCTGTTCAGTTTACGATCCCAGTTATCCCTGTTTGCTTACTAAAACCCATCAACCCCGTTGGATTATCATTTTCCGAATTCCCAGTTGAATCTGACCAACAACTACCATTACCATAAACCCTCCTACTCATTTCACAAGCCCTACAAAAACCACCCTTCTGAGATTACCCAAACCCCTAGGATGAGAACTATAATTCCATATAACTTTTTCCCTTCATACCCTGTAGGATATTTGGAAACTCTACCATCTTCCTTTTCCAACACAAACGCCTTTCCATATAGTAAGACAACAGACTAATTCTAAAGCCGTTTACCTATGTCCCACCCCAAGGGCCAGGCAGAGTCCGGCAATGGACCCGAATCACACACACCTGACGGCCCTTTCCTTTCCCCACAGGGATTAAAGGTGGAGCACAAGAAAAGCAAGGCAGACCGCACAATGTGAAGGGTAATTCAGCTGTTCCCATCTTCATCTTGTATCGTGGCTTGCAACATTGTGTTACTACTGACTTCTGCAATTGTATTCGCCCTCCACTCTTGCTTCTCCACTCTTTTTGACTGCTTACTCTCTGTTCTGTCCTCCTTTCCCTTCTCCCTTTTCCTCTCTCCACCCCTTACTTTCTTCTATGCACTTACTCTATCAGAATTGTCCCTGGACCTAATATGATAGCAACCTTGTCTGTTTCCTCCACCCTCCCATTACTGTCTTTTCCTCCCCACCACCCCTCCAGCACTATCTGAAATGTCGTCAGGCCTAGTATGATAGTCACTTGTTTTGTTCCTCCCCTCCCTTTCTGCACCCCTCTCCCTCACCTTTTGTTTTTCTCCTGCCCTACCAGAAATCTCGTCAGGCCTAGTACGGTAGTAGCCTGTCTGTTTCCATTTCCTTCCCACTCTCCCCCTCCCTTCCTTATCTATGTCTTAGCTCTTGCACTATCTGAAATGTCATCAGGCCGAGTACGATAGTTAATTTCACATCCTTACTGTTCATGGCCTGTAAGAATTTGGTTGTATTTTCCCTTGTTCCCTCCCTTGACTTGAAGCGCTTTGAAACACATTGTGTATAGGCGCTATATAAATAAACTATCATATATCATATCACTGCGTTCATGAGGAGAAAAATGGCGCACAACAAGGGGGTGATGGGGAGAGAAGCGACCTTGCCCTTTCCGACCAAGGCTCATGAATCCTCCACAGAAGGAATCCTAAGACTGCAAACAATAGCCAGCGTGTGTTGCAGCAGATGTCTACGGTACATGAGACCCTCCTCCGCTGATAACCAAGCTGGGAAAAGACGATGGTCTCTGTCTTACCAACCTTGACTCGAAGAGAAAGAAAGGAAAGCGGTTCATCACAGCCAGTGAGTCAAGGGGGGTGTCAATAAGAAACCGACTGTGTTGAAGGAAAAATAGCCAATGGCTAATTTTAACTTTGAAAAGCTAACAAACTATTGATGAAAGAAGGGGGGGGGGACCAGCAGCAGAGCAGTCTGGCACCACGTGGGTGCTCACACAGGAAACTCTGGGCGATTACCAGATGGTAGAAACTACCGTAACCAGAAGGCCTTGGGGGGGAAAAGGCGAGAAGAGGTCAAAGTGGTCATACAGGGGTCTTTGTCAGTGCCGTCGAAAGTCTTTCACCTACAGATGATTGCGAAGCTAAGGGAAATTAATCCTGCTTGATGAAATGAGCGCATAAGCAGTGTGCTGCACAGGTTGACAAGATTGAACCCAGCAGAGGGATGCTAACAAGAAAGGATAAAGTCTAAAAGTCCCATAGAATATGGTGAACAGAGTACACTCTTGCCGAGGGATGGCCATAGTGAACTGTTTGGTAAAGGTTGGCAACAGTGAACCCGGCAGAGGGATGCTAACAAAAGGGGCGAGACCTGAAGTCCCTATGAATAGTGCATTGACCAAAGTGAACTCGACCACGGGGTGTCTACAGCGAACTGTCTGTAATATTTGGCAAGAGTGAACCTGGCAGAGGGAAGCTGACAAAAAGGGGCGGAGCCCGAACAACTCTTTAAAAAGACGTTAAGATTTGTGAATGCAAGAAGTATTGGAAGACAAGGGGAAGTGAATTGTCCCAGTTGTCATTTGGGTCCCAGCCGAGGGAGATCCAGGGATCACCCAAATTGCACACAAAGTTCTCTTCTGTGTATGTTTGTTGGATACATCAGGGCTTGAAGGCAAGAGACTTTTCAATAAAAAGAGACTTAACCATCAAAGAACCTGATAGCTGGTAGGGAACTGTCGGCTCGTGCTGGGAAAGCTTGAGTGCATGCTGGCTCAGGAGATCCTCTTTGTCCCATGTTCAAAAAGTTGGGAAGGGAGACCCCTGGCAATCACATCCTGACTTATTTGTGAACATTCCTTTCTTTATTGAAACCCCAATCCCACACTCTTTCTGTAATTTTAAGGATTTGGCAATAGTTAGTTATTTTATTTTTTAGTATAGGCATTTTACTTTGACAAGACTAAATTATTTTTCATTTGGTGGTCGTAGCTTGCTCCCATCTTAGGTTTAGGTCAGGTATTTTTCCACCCTGCATTTACAGTTAAATAAACACCCTTGAACTGTGATCACTTGTCTGTCTTTACTGTTGGCAACATGAATTCCTTAGAATCCCCTCTACCCAGTCCTAGCCAGTTTAGTCACACGTGGCACGTCTTGCAGGTGCATATCTGTGTGTGCTAATTTCTTACCCTGACCAGGAAGAAAAAGTATGACAAATATACATCAACAAAGGCAGTGCTTAAAACAAGGTGTATCAGTTTTGGACCACCATTGTCATTACTTTTCCTTTTTGTGGCGATGGGGGTATGGCATTGAACCTATATATTTGAACGAGTTGAACACTGCCACCAGCCTTTCAAGTGTTGCACTGGAACATTCTTAACATGCTTGTAAGGAACATAAAGTGGAAAATAGAAAATATGTACTTGTAGTACTCGCCACAAGGAAGGCATTACTGCTAGATTTTATGTATTTTTTTTTTTTTTTTTAAAGGCTTTTAATGGAGGACTGAAGTTTCTCTGCACATGTAGCGTTGGGGACTTGCCAGTGCATTCCAAACAATGTCACTTGAAACGAGGTGAGGGTAAAGACCTTGCTCCCCAAAACGTCTGATTAGGGTCCAAATCATTCTGCAGATAGGCTTGGCGAACTATTGAAGTAGATGCAGGGTGGGGGGGGGGGGGAGAGGAGGGTAGTGGGAAGCAAGCAGGAGAGTGGATTTGCAAATGGATGTAATATTTCCAAACAATCAAAGCTTGGAGCAAGCTCTTACTCTGCTTCCATGATGCTCTTTGCCCAGAGTTCTGCAGGTTTGGTGTGTGCACTATTGGGACACCAGCCTTAAGTCTTGACCCTAATTTCGGATAACATTCCCAACATGGCTAAGACCAGCAGGTAGATGGAATTTCTGTATAAGCGGCTTGCAAATTCTATAAGGTCAATATAACATTCAGTGCCCCTAATCCAACACCGTCACCCACCTCTCCCGAGCAATACACTTACTCCTATGGACTAGTATGCACTATACTTAATGAGCATGCACATGTGATCTATAGTGAGCCAGAACTTATCTAGTACTGCATAATTGCCACCACCTTTGCCTAGTCCTTTATTACTCACTTTCTTACTCGTCGCTTTTAGGGCCTGGATGATTTAGGCTCAAGCACTGAATAAGAATCTTAGGAATCAACCAACTTGCAGTTTATTTCGATCTTGAAATTTCTATTCCAAAAGTATTGTAATAGTTATAGGAGCAGGCCAGAATGCCTTTGGTTGAGAAAAATGTAAATTTATGCTGTGGTCCTTTTTTTTTTTTTTTTTTTTTTTTTTTTTTTTTTTTAAATGTCTAACTTTACATTATTTTTTTTTATAGGGAAATGAAATCAAGACCTCAAAGTACAATCCAATCACGTTTTTACCCATGAATATGTTTGAACAGTTTAAGAGAGCAGCCAACGCGTACTTCCTCGCACTGCTCATTCTGCAGGTAAGGTGTGCCATAAAAGAAATTGTTTGCTCCAAGTCAAGATGGTGGACCATCTTAATGACTTTAAACAATATCACTAAGGCCCTTTCAGATTTGTAATGTATGCAGTTGGGTGATATTGTGGTGAAAGAAAATAATATTGAGGAACAAATGTGACCACCCCTGTGTTCTCTTCTCTTGGCAAATACATTTGGAGTACATACTAGTGATGTGGAATTGTTTCTCTGCTCAATCCAGAGTAGGAATTCCAATACTGGGTATGGGGTAAAAAGCTTGACTTCCTAGATCTCAAACAAATCTTTTGGTAACTGATAGTGTAAGAAAGGCAAAGCAGTGTACTTTGCCAATGACTTCTCTATGCACCAAAACCCCACCAGGATTGATCATGCCTTGCAAATAAATAGTGCAACATACTCCGCAGTGGCAAACCCAATCCTGATATTCCATTGGTTAGCTGAGTTAGTAGTTCATTAGTAGTGTTTGGAAGAAAGAACAAGAGGGAAAAACAAGCGGAGTCCATTGGAACACACTGAAAGAAGCAAGTTAACATAAATGCATTGCACATTTGTAATCTGGAAAGTGTTTTGCTAGCAGTGCTCTCAGATTGGAGAAATTAGTTGGTGAAAAAGAGTTACTTTGGATTTTCTCAAAGACTCGTTGGGTATTCTGTTCTGGGACAGCAATGAGGTGCTTCTGTGGGCAGAGACATCGACCGGTTTTGGAGCCATGCAGCAATTCATAATTTGAAATCTCATTCCTCCATGTTGCATAATTATTTTGAAAGGTGGCAGCGCTGCAGCAATGCAAAGCTGTTCTCAGAAACTAGGCTCCTTCTAGTGTGGATACACTTTGTTTTGGGATGGTCTCTTTGTCCTCCATCATTTCAATCAATGGTGCTCCAACAATTGCACGGCAGCCGGTATCAGGTTACCACACCATCTCTGCAAGGCTCTTCAAACAAGTGTAGCATTATTGCCAAGTAGCAGAGAAACCTACACTGCCACTTTTTGTGTATGTGTGAAGGCCCTCGTGTAATGGCACTTGCTACCTCGCCTGTGGGATAATTTCACACTTGTTCCTTTCGGTGCTTGACAATAGACCAGTTGGATATAAGACTGCTACAGTAGTAGAATCGAACACCGCTGATGTCCCCAGGGTCATTATGAGTGACCAACATCTCCAACAAGGCAAAGGCCCTGCAGTTACAGCTTGATGTCACTCTGGCCACTCCCTGGTCAACCTCGCCTTCTGACACCCATGGAAACCCCCTTGATATCCATTTCAATCATACACTATAAATCTACTCTGTTAATGCTCCCCTCCTCCGATATCTCATTCACTTCAACAGCTGTCCCCATCGACTCCCCATCCCTCTCTAACCAAAAAGGAAGTTCAACCCTTACTACTCAATGGGCTTGTATGTAGACCAAATGAAGTCCCCCTCCTATATCTTTTTGTCCTCACTACATCAAACCCACCCTATGACTCACTTGTTACATCCTTCGATTACCAGTAATCCAGCATGCTCTTTCACCCCCTTCACCTCAACCAAGGATCTCTTCAGCCACCCAGCAGCTCAATATCACCAGGCCTTTCAACCCACAAAGCTGGTGCCCTGACCACTTCACTATCCTGATTGTCAACATAGACTCTTTACTTGCTCTCACTACAACTCTCCACTCTGCTTACATCTTCTCTCCACTTTTCCACCTCAAAATCTTTGATGCACCAGCCTATTCTTCTCCTTTGCAACAGCTGTAACACATTTCCTCCTCCTCCAATTTTCTTAAGGTGATAAATGGTCCCACCTTTCAATCCCTACTTCCTCAATGGTTTTACTCTTTACCTACTGTTACCTCGAACTTCTCACCAGCTCACATGTCACCCACCGCCCCTCTTACCTAGCCTCCACTTAACAAATGCATCTTTTGATCCAATCAACCCTTTTGCACCATGAACCAGTAAAGATCTTGCATCCGTCACAACATACCTCTCCTCCCTCTTCAAATCTATGTACACCTGTATCTTCCTGGTCTGCTACAAAGTACCCACCATTATCCCCATAATTAAGGAACCTACTGCTGACCCTAACATCCCTCATTTTACACATTGTTCTTGTTCCTCCACTCCAAACTGGGTTTTCAACCGCATTTTCAATTACCTTGTGGCAAATTCAACCAATGATTGCATGCAGTCAGGTTTCCCAAAGCAAACGCTCCACTGAGTCTTGTCTCACCCACATCTCCAACTTCTATTCACTGCTCACCCCCATCTCTCCTCCATCTTCCTCCCGGACCTCGGTAGACTTTGACACTATGGCCCATCCTTTTCTCCAGGTGGTCACCTTCTCCATTTTTGGTTTAAAGTACAGTGTGGTATATTGGGTGGCCTCTGATCTCCGACTGCTCTCTTATGGAATTCAAACCTCCTACCTATTGGGGAGAATTCTTCTTTCTGTGCTAATTCCCTTCAACCTTAGAGACCTCCAGCTCTTTTGCTGGACCTGAACCTTTTGATTTTTATCCTGGAGTGAGTGAGACCCTTTTCTCACTCCCTCATGTACTTTGATCTGATTTGGACACTGTTTAGTTTGTTTTTGGAGTCTGACAAACTCCAAAGGCATATGCTTTTTTTATTGTGACACACAGCACCTTCAGTGCAGTGTCAGAGATGTCCTTTGGATTTCTCGTAAGGTTTAAATACCTTCTCCTGGGTGAACTACTGTGCCCAAGAGTAGTATAGTGAAATTGGCTTTACTTATCTTTTTCCTTTTTTTAGGTCCAGCACAACCCATCTTCTGTGGAGTGCCGGGGGGTTAATTAGTATCCCCTTTTCCCAATTACTCATATAACATTTTTTTATGTTGCCCTCACTACATTTAATGGCTGGTGGCAGTGGTTTAATTTTCCTACCATTGTTCATTTTTACAACAGGCTGAATCCTCTGCTGCAGTATAGCACCCATGGGTGACCATTTTGTCAAAATGGCTGTGGTCTTCTTTTTTGCCATTTCTTGTGTTTGAGGTCTCTCTTGGGTTTTATTCTGCGCGCCAAACCAGGTTTTACCCTTTTGTTCGTTTTGCCTTTGGTGGGCTTCAGCACTTAAACCCGCCTCTGGCTCTAGTGTCTGGCAAGGCAGGAAGCGAGGGAGGTGCCCGAAATCCCTGTCCTTAGTCTCCTTGGTTACCTGAATGCACCCAGTGCTGATTTGTGCTTACTATCCTGCAAGGTCAGCTAGCCAAAGTGATGGGTGAAATGTTTTGAATGAATCTGAACCACTGGCATTGCTCTGGGCAACCTTCTACACCACTGTTTTTTAGCCCGTCTGCGTCATTGCAAAAGGGGTCCAGCCATATGCAAATCAGTCAGGTACTGCCACCAATGGTAGCAGCCCAGCCCGAACTGCTAGGCCAGGTCCCCTCTGCAAGGAAACACAAGAAACCCCAGACATTTTTCAGCCCGTGTGAGTGTCAGCTAGGCTGTGCATGAATGGGAGAAACCTGCATAAAAGGCGAAGCTTCTTGAACTGAAGGCAGGGCCGGCCACTGGACGAAACATCAGACAAGGGAATCGTGACAAGAAGCTTGCTTGCATCCTCCTGGATCATTGAAATGCTCAGTGAAGCCCTGCTGCTGTGCTGAAGCTCCAATTGCGAGTCTACTAGAAAAGCCCAGGAGCGGACGACTTCTTCCCTTCAGTTGGTGGGACTAACTAACCCCAAGAGAAACTTTGCTGGAGGACCTTCCCCCACTGGCTGTACTTCGTTGCTGCTGCTGGAACCGAGTGCCAGGGGTCGGGAAATCCATAGTTGATTGCATCGTCTTTGAGCCCGACCAGAGCTCCAGGAAGATCCAGAGGACTATCCCGAAGCGGGAAGACCCAACCCCGAGTCACCTCACCAGAGTGCTGGACCCCAGAAGCAAGGGAAGTCCATCCAGTGTCCACGATCTGCAGTGGTGCTATTTGCCAGTATCTGAAACCGCAAAGTGCCACTGAACTGAGAAGAGCCAGCTACTGCCGACCTTCAAATGTCAGTGCAGGTCCTTCAGACGTCCTTCCTCTTTTCCCCACGACTGAGGCCCAGGATCTGCAGGACTGCAACCAGAACAGAAGCCAGTTGGATCCTCTTCTTCAAACCTAAGGTATTGCCTTTACTAAGGGGAACTTGCCTCTTTTATCTGTAGCTTGCATTATCTCACTTGAGACGTGCAGCAGCTACTTTTTGCAGAGTTGATCTAAGCTCTGTCTTTCACAAGCCTAACTGCTTGTGGCCAAACAATGATCCTTTTGCTACAAACTTTGCGCTATTCAACGAAGTGCCTCAGCTCCATAAGCATTGTTCAAATGGACTTTGGCTGTCCTGGCTCCCTGCAGACTTCTCTGACGCATTAACTTTGATTCTTACTCTCCATCATAGGTGGTGCATAGGTTTAACTTGTATTGCTGGGAAATATCTAATCTAGACTTCTTTGGGAGATTGAAAAGTGCTCACATGCTCTGAGAACCTGTTAACCTTTTTCCTTCCCTAACCATTTACTTTTCGACAACCTCAGAATTTTACCAAGTTCAAAAAGTGATCAATTGCTAGGACAGTATTGGCATTTATTTAAGTCATCTCGGGTGTAGGACGTGTGTGTGAAGCATCTCTAACGAATATCTACTTGCTTACCTTGATTCTGAGAAAGTGTTATGAAGTGTGTTTTTATTGTTGCTTGTTGCTTATTGCCCTTTTTAAAGAAGGCTTATTTAAAACTGACGTTAAATAATTATACTAGAAAACCTTGCGAGTAAGTGTTATATGTATACTTGTGTTTGTGGATTTCAATGCTACAGCTCTACAGCTCACATTTACCCCGCTTGAGATGGGTCTGGCTGCTCAGTCACAATACCAACTTGTATAGTACAGACCTATAACAGGTGGGTTACCCAATACCAAGAGGACAAGACTGGTGTAGTCTCCCACAGGGTTACTGCATACAATCTTGCCTAACACTACCCATAACTATTCCTGTGTGAGACCCTCATGGATAATTTCTTGGCCCACTCCGCTTTCAAGCTCCCTCTTTAGTTAATTACCATCCTCCTTACAATGTCACTGCTACCTCTTTGCTGACTTCCAGGTATTTTTCTCCATTTCTTTCCTACACCCATGCCATCTCTGCACTCCTCACCAGCAAGCTACCTATCACATCCACCACAATATGCAATTCATCTTTCACCCTACCTCTAGTGGCAACCCTGCTCACTAATCTGTTCCTTCTTACTTTTATCATTTCTGGTCGCATAGAAGTACTGTGTAGTTCAGAGTAATTACAGTAAAGTATGAAGTAGTTGATTTGCACTGATCTATCAAGGAGTTTAGCCAGGAATTGATAATGAACTCCTGATAATGCTGTTGATTTAAGAGCTCTTCTTACTGCTTCTTTCCCCTCCAGATACAGAATATTTTCATTGGATCTTGTAAAATCGGTAGAAGCAGTTGCAGTGGAGGTTTGTGTTGGACAGCTTTTCTAAAGTCCACCCAATGGACTCTATAAAACTATACCTAGGGCAATACAGAACTCCAGCTCTTGGTACAGGTGTGTATCGCCTTATGTCATGATAGCTGCTAAGAATGATTCCTAAACTCTGACCTGGTGGACAGAAGTTTAGGAGGCCACCCTAGTTTAGTGGAACAGGGGAACCTTCTGGACGTACCAGACCAATCTACGGTAGCTTGGCAGGCGGTCAAGACGAAGTCTCAGGAGGGGTGAGCGTGATCGGAAGCCCACCATGAGCACACACAGTAAAGCTCCACAGATTACGTTTAGACAGATGTATTTCAAAAATACATTTATCATAGGGCTTAATAACAAAAACACAAAGTACAGTCATCAAGAAAACAATTACCCCACACGTGTATTCACTAAGGTTGATAGGGGAGGAAATAACCACAAACTGCAACAGAAAGGGGTTAGTTCGGCACATATATCAATTTAGGCAGTCCTTCATCAACAATCCCTAATTTAAGTCCAGCCCTATGAAGTGAAGAACCTAGCACTCAAAGTACAGTTGTGCATTAACAATGCGCGGTTGTGCGTAAAATGAAAAGCGTTCTCTTCAGGGGGCTGTAGTTGCTAAGGAAGGGGCTTGAGGCGATGAAGAATCAGTTCCTATTCCTAGAAGAGGGTCTACCCTTACAGATAGCGTGACATTCAGAGTTCGAGAATAGTTGGGGAGCGCAGGCTATCGCAGCCAACGGGACTATCTTTTGAGGGGTACTTGTGCGTAAAAAGGGATGGATGTGCCAGGGGACCACCGGTAAGTTAGGACCCTCTACGATCTGGACCAACTTTTGGCAGTCTAGCCCACTTCGCTCGTAGGTGTTAACCCTGCAGTTGCAGAACACAGTAGGCAAGAACTGCAGGCATTTGCAGCGATGGTCACCACTATGGGCGACGCAAGAACCACAAATGCAAGCGCCACGGCACACTCTTGTAAACCACTGCCGAGAGGAGCTAGGACAACCAGTTTTGGCAGGAGAGGATCCTGGACCACAAGTTAGCGATTTCCCCAAGTCTTGAGTCTCAACTCTGGACAGCAGTGTTCCTGTATTACACTTAAGAGTCAAGCTGATTAGTTCACTGGATGGCCCAGGAACACTTCCAAAGAGGCTGTTTGTGAGGGTACGTAGGAGGGGCTGAGAATAGTTGTTCCCACTACTCCAAAGGGGCAAAGCACCCTCACAGGCCTTCTTGGTTCGATTTAAGAAACAGGGGTCCGATGGGACAACCGTGGGGTCAGGGTGCTAGGCCTTCCAAGCACATCACTGGCAGTTCCTTCAGTCAGCTTCGAGTTAAGGAAACTTGGCTCCATATGAGGCTCAGTGTGAACTTCAGTGGATTGACCTGGAATGGATGCAGAGCCTCTTCTCTTATCCAAGATTCGGTTTGGGCTCAAATCTCAGAGAGCCAATGGAAGATCTGCTCTTGCATGCACACCAGACGTGGGCCAATCGGGGCCCACAGTGGTTCTGGTCATTCAGGCCTACCATACATACGGGCATCAGTAGTGTGGATTGGGACCAGACAGTCCCAACCCCCTTCCTGGGCACTAGCACACGTGACATGCAGGCGCCCGCGAAACATGCGGTTTTCACGGGAGACTGCATGCCCAAATAAGGAATACCCGGGTCTCTACCTGGGGGAAGGCAAAGGGACAAAATAGCCAAAGGACAGAACAAAAGACTTTGTGGCATGGCCATTTTCAGCACTGGCCAGTCTTGGGTCAAACGCGGTATGGTCCATAAAAACGAAGTAATACTTGAGGTAAACTGCTGCCACCAGTTTGTCCTATGCACACTTGTACAAACACCAAAAAAAGTCCTTTGAGGGTGGCTAGGGCCATAAAACAAAAGGACACCTAGGTGCGGTACTGTAAGGTACTTGGCACATAGATAAAAAGTTACCAAGAAATGGCAACATAGTCGAACACTATGGGAAACCTAGTTTCCCAGTACTGACAGCCTGCAAGACGTCAGTTTCCGCATAACAAATGAGCGAAAGCTCAGAAGAGGGTTGCTGAAGGCTATGTTTCACTTGAAAAAATCAGGTTAGCTAAGCCAGTGTTAAGTAAGATTTTCACAGAACTGAGAAATCTTCCTGACCTGGGTCAGCCCCAGAACTTTTTGCTTTGCTAGTGGGATATTTTTCCTTAATACCTCTGAGTGTGAACCTTTTTCCACACTCACATAATCTGTTACTCTTTTTATGGGTATCATTATATTGACTCTCCTTAGTGTCCTTTTATGGTTATCCTCTTTAAAAACTTATTGGCAATAAGTGCCTGTTGCTGCTGGGTTGCCCTAGGGGCTCCCCTTTTAACTTTCCTTTGCTAAACTTGAGAGAACTACAGTTCCCAAAGGATCTTTGGATTCCTTTTACGTTTTGTTGAACCCAGCACACCCCACCACATGTGGAGTGCTGGGGAGATGCAATGTATCCCCTTTCACACTAAAACAGTAACAAATCTGATAGAGACAAGCCTACCTTCAATGGCTGGTGGCAGTGATACCTTGTATTAATTTGGTGCACCTTTACCGCGGGCTGTGTTCACAGCTGCAATCAAGGCACCTAAGGGTGCTCATTTTACCAAAATGGCCCTGGTCATCTTTTTTCGCCATTTTAGTGTTTCTTGTCCTTTCTAGTTCCTTCCCCTGACATCCAGGGTGGGAAAATCCTTTTGGTGATTATCTTCGGCGGGAGTCAGGTTACAGTCTGTCTGTAAAGGCAGGAAGCGAGGATGAGTCCAAAACTCCACAGCCCTTTGTCTTCCTCCTTGCCTGAATGGGGACAAATCCCAGTGGGTGACTGGCTGTTCTGTCTGGACAGGGAGAGAATGCAGAGGTTGTGTTGTAATTCCTGATAAATATTGCAAACCTGCAAGCTGAAGACAAGTCGACCACTGGAACTGAAACCGAAGAGGGTGATGAAGGAAAAACAGCAGAGACGATTTCCAGCAACCGGAGAGCCTGCTGTGTAACCTCAGCCTGCTGTAGCCCTTCCTTCCAATCGACCTGGGGACTCCAAAAACACCCCTGACCCAGAGCCTGATGAGACCCGATAGACGCAAGAAGACCTGCATTTAGAGCCGTTCCACGCGTTGCTGGTTCCGAATCCCGCTGAAACTTCATGGGCATCCTGGTGTATCTCTAGAGACACAAATTGAGTCCAAAAAGTCCCCTCAACAGAGTGCCTGACCTTTGCAACGACAGGAATTCAACTATGGTTTTTTGTCTTCTGTGCTCCTTGAAAAGGCGCCAAATCCACAGAACCGCATTCAGCCGCAAGGACAACCTTGTCTAAAGCCTTCTTCATTGAGCCCTGCTGCAATGTTTCTTCTGAGGTCTTGTTTTCAGTCACCACGACAAGGAATCCACTGACCGGGTATTTGACTGCAGATCCTAAGGGCCTCCTGCTGCAAAATCTTCAATGCTGAGGTACTGTGTTGGCTTGGGTATTTACTTGCCTTGTCTGTTAGGATTTCTGTGAGCTGTGGGGTGTTTTCCGTGATTGGGAGGTCTCTTATAGTGCACCCAGTCCCACTGCTAGAATCCTGCTGGCGTGTCTTCTGTGAAGCCCCTGGACCCTCTTCTAACCCTAGAAGTAAAGTACTCACTAGTTTGCCCAGTCTTCCTGAGGAACTCTGGATTTGCTACTTAAAAACCTATTCTGACACTGTCTGTTAACCACTAGATCCCCCTTCTGTCACTGAGAACACTCATGCGCCAAGAACAAGGGAAAGACTTTAAAGGGATTTGGCCGTTTGCCTAGAAAAGAGAATGTGTTTAAAAGTCACTTACTTGTAAAAGAATTGGTTGGTAACTGTAACTCTGAGTGAACAGTTAGAAAAGTTCTTACTTTACCTTGGATGTGTGATGCACTATTCTTAAAAGTATGGTTAACATATTACTTTTCCTTAAACTGCTTCTACATTCTAATAAAAAGATGTGAAGGTATATTAAGCTCCTGTGATTAGGTTGTGCCTCTTCCCAAAAGTAATGTTAGTTTCACCAGATTCACCAGTTTCAACTGTTGGTATCGCCAGATTAGTCCTGTTATGATAATTGTAGGAGTGTCCCCCAACTGGGTCTTGCTAGCCTGTCCAGAATAAGTCTGTATTAGGTTGTTGCCTACCTAGAATAACGGAGTCTTTCAGTAAAGTGTAACATTAGGGTTTGCGTTCCCTGTACTGTTGTAGACCGACATACATAAGGTACTTGTATAGATAGGAAAGATCTAACCTGGACTTCATTGTGAGGTTAAAGTATATGGGTTTTACTTGCCTTGAGTTAGCTGTGTGCCATCGCAAAAATAAGTTGCCAGAGTTACTGCTTATCTGTCTTTCACTGATCTCAAAAGCACCTGTAATCAAATATTACATCCTTCGTTTTTACTCACCTAGTATAACTGTTATCACCAAAGTAGTTGTACATTTTTACTGTACCTGCAATAAGTGTTCTACTATTCACAAAGTGTATTGTCCAGTTGACAGATCGTGATTTGTACTGTGTCACTGTACGACTGGTAGGGTCTACTGCCCTCGCCTTACTGAATGTAATTGTGAAAGTAACCATTGGTTTTTACTCCCAAAGAATAGATATGACCTGTACTGAATGTGTATGAAAAGGTTTTGACTTCCCTAGAACTACTGTTACATGTTCCAAATGAGGTTTATACTTTGGTCTGTGTACCCTCAAGTATAGTGTTTTGATAATTGTGATTACATATCATGTGTGATGGTACTTAACTACCGCTAGATTTATCTGGGCCTACCTGTATTTAAATAAATTCTCTATTTTTACATAAATAGTGTTTCAGAGTTTCTTTGGACCACTTGTATTACAATTTCATTTGTACTGATTGTACAGCCCTCGCTCCCTCCTAAAATGTCATGATCTCTGCTTCCAAAAGGTCAGGGTTTTCCCAACTCCCTTGGAAGCAGATTCATAACCCAGGTTCCGAGTGCCAACCAGTCCCAATTGGGACCTTTTGGACCCAGTCCTGGCGCCAGTGGCACCAGGCTCATAAATATGCCCAGTACCAGCGCTGGAAGCGCCGGGCTCATAATGCTTGGGTGGACTTACCTGCAGCAGACCATGCTGCTTACTTGCCTGCCAGTTGAGCCTCTGATCCTCTTCTGTTTGGAACTACTTTTCCTGTTGGGTGGGGCAGGAGCCACTCCCTAGGTTCAGAACACTGGAACTCTTCTGGAAAGCAGGAACTCTTTTCTTACCTAGGCGTGGCTGTGGAAGGAGACACCTAAGCACTACAGGAGGCTATTTAAACCACACCCGATGGATGAATCTTGCTTTGCATTATTCTGCATCCTCTGCAGCAGAACGCTCATCGTGTCTTCTGCATCTGATCCTGGGCCTAAGGAAAAAGGCTTACCATCCTGAATCCAGTCTTCAGCAACACCTATAAAGACAAGAAAGAACAGGTTAGCATTACGGTCTTCAGTGACAGCTCTTCACTTACCTGGGCCATCGGCTGTCACCAACGCCTCGCGCTGCATTCTGAAAGACAAAGGCTTACCTACTCTTCGTGCGCTCCGGAGGTCTTCACACTGCATTCCGGCATCTGAAAGACAAAAGCTTACCAACTCTTCGCACGCTCCGGAGGCCTTCGGCGCTGCATCCCGCATCTGAAAGACAAAACAAGGTGCGTTTAAAGACATTGGGGAACTTTAATACTCACGTGCCATTACTCCGTTCCACATCTAACCCAGTGGGTATTCCGGCACCCTGCAGCCGCTCCGAACTTGTACCAGCAAAATAAAAAGACAGTTAGAGCGCATCGTGAAGCAGGCAACAAGCGCTTACTTACGTGCTTCCAGGCGCTTCTATTCATCACACGTGCTCCAACTTCAACTCACTTCAGCCCGTCATCCACCATCGCCGGAACCCTGCAAAACGAGAGACATCATTACTAAAGACTTTAAAGACATTAGAATTACTCGAAACTTACCGTTCGTGCAGTAAACGACGGACAGCAGTCCTCTGAAGTCAAGAGGCCTGCTCCCCTTATCCAGTGAAGAAACTGGTTACAGCACCCTGCCCCGAGGCAGATGGAGAGCACGGCGTTCACTTACCTAAGGTGAGAGCGTTAACCTTCGGGGTTCTACAGGAGACGAGAAAGGGAAGAAGAGAGAGACATTCAATAACCCAGTTCATTAATCCCATATTTTCTATCTGCAGACATCTTACCCTTCGAGTCAAACATACAGTGCACAGAGGTCCAGCCCAAAGAGCCAGCCGTGTGTTACACATCACCTTTGAAGATACGGTATACGCCCAGTCAAGACCGGCGCCTCTACGGGAATCAGGTGAGCGTTACATAAAATGAGCCTAGCTGCTCTGTCTACGCTACCATGTACTCAGGTGGTACAGCCTTACACGAAGGGTGGAGTCTTATACTGCCTCAGTTGAATGGTTTTGATGAAGTTGGGTAGAACTTCAGAAAAACTGTCCTACCAGCCAAACAAAAGCCACAATTTTGGGGGATTGTAAAATGGAGGGAAAATTGCACCTGAGGGAAATCTTTCCTAGCAATAACAGCACAGCCAGGCTCATCTTGAGAGAGAGGGTTGTAGGAAGGTACACAACTTGTAGCATACATATGTAAAAATAAAGGTTTATTTATATATCCCCAGATAATTCTTTAGAAAGGTAAGTAATATATGTCATACACACAATATATAAAAACCCATACAATGCTTATGGGAAGTAAACCAAAGCATAAACCACATTTAGAATAACAGTATGCAGTTCAAGGTGAGTAAAACCTAGTGTTACACATTTAGAATGGCTGAATGCTATTCAAGGGGAGTAAAACCACACCAGTAGACTTTTAGAATGCCAATAGGCCAATTCAGGATAAGCAGACCCTATTCGTAGGGTATCGCACAAAAATACTGTGTATAAAAAAAACCAAATGGTTGAAATGATCGGATTTCGGCTGTACTAAAATTACGTACAGCCGAAAATGCTGAACATCTTAACCATTCGGTTTTCTTTATAGTGTATAATAGAATCTGGGGTGTCCCCTGCATCCAAAACAGTTTTGGAGTCGAAAGGACCCTGAAGCGCTGGTTCCCAACCACGGAAGTGAAGGGAACTGGCGCTGCAGGGACTCTGTGGCAGACAGCGAAGTGTGCCGCCAAAAGGTAAGTAGCAGTGTGGGGAGGGGGGGAATGGGATCTACAAAGGGGATTTAGCTGTGGGTGCTTATTTTGAATACGAACATTTAGAACACAACTTTTGTCTTCAAAATAAGAAATAATAAAATAATCACATATATTTTATCTGTAGTACTATGTCACTTATTCTGTTTCGGGAATAATATAGTTATACCAACATTACTTTTCAGAATAGTGGAACACAATTCTAAGGTAAGCAGTAACTTATGAATTACTTTTCAGAATGGTACTATGCATTTCAAAGTTGAGTAAGGACTCTGTATTACGCATTTAGAATGGAAGTATGCTATTGAAGGTGAGTAAAACAGTTTTGGTAGTAAACCCTTTCATGAATATTTACGCACACAAACTTGCATAGCATCTCTGTGCCTCGCATTTGAAGGTCCCAAATTGGTGGCTGCGAGGATGTGGAACACTCTCCCCTTAGCCCTTCATGCTATCCAAGTTCCCGTTTCCTTTTGTTTCGGTACGTTTAGCACCACGATGCCTCTGGAGTACGTACGCTCAATAATGACTAATATAACATTACTTTTCAGTGGAACACAATTCAAAGGTATGTTGAAAAGGTGTATGGATATCAAGTGAGATTTTAATGTGGGTCTATGATTGGAGTGGGTCTACATTTACATTAAAATATATCGTACCAGAGTTCGTTTTCCAATATGTGGTCCTTCCGCAGATAGCCACCCCCAGGTACCAGCTCCCTTTCCCTGCCACATAAGGGAATCTTCCATCTAGAGAATCAATGAAGATAGTGCTAGATTCGTCACACTATCAAGTGGGACAAAGAGCCCCCAGTAGCACTGCACAAAAGGTGCTGTGTGCCTCAAAAGTAAATCACATATGCCTTTTTTTAAAATTTAGGAAAACAAGACTCCATTAAAATAAAGTACAACAGTAATGAACAAGGGTTCCCACAAACAGAGGAACAAGTGAGTGTGGAAAACGCTCCCAGTTTTAAAGTATAGCAATAAGTGCTGGGGGTCTCACCGGTGAAGGAGATTTGGCATATAAATCAAAACCTGCCTAACAAAGACCATCAGTTCACCTAGTAGAAAGAACAATCCCTATAGTATGTAGTTCTTTATAATATTCTCATGAGGATGGGTAATAGGATAAAGTGTACCACCTGCAACCGCATGGCCTTCCTGTGGACTTAAGTGGTCCATATTCCTTTTTTTCTCAATTCAACTCTTCCAAAACTATTGCACTTACAGTACTTCTTCACACTCTGGTCATTCCTGATTTGAACACCATATATTTATGCTAGTCCGCCTTTATCTCGAAGTTGTGTATCACAATAGCATTCTACCACTATTGCAGCAAAAGTCTCTTCTTTGTAATGTGCTGGGGTATTAATTCCAGCTCCCTGTAGGGAGTGCTGCAGCATTTTTAACATCCATTCTTAAAACCAAGTGGAATGCTACAGCACTCCCAACAGGCAGCTAGAATTAATCCCCCCCCCCCCCCCGCACAAGAAAAAGCCCAGCTGCGCCTTGTGGACAGGAAATATAGATGCTTTTCCTTGAGGTTTGTCATAAGACTGTGCAATCAGAAAATAGTTCCACAGCTAATTCATGGAGCAGACACGCTGGATGAAGGTCTAGATTGGGCTAAATTTGAGTCTAGAGTATGGAAAAGGGTTTTGGCATTACCTTTGGGGACTCCACTGGCGGCAATCGGACATGGCGAATGGCGCGGATAGAGTGCTTGCATACGCAGCTACCTAGATGCATTTGTATACCATCAGAAGGTACCTTGTTCGTCAAGCAGTGAGTTTTGGACACATCGAACATGTAAGAGCCTAACCGTGTGGATGGGCATTCGCTTATCATTGACAAATGGCGATTCAACAGAGCCTGACCTAATTCCATCCCCCCATAGAGTGAAAAGGCACATCTTTGAAAATGACTGGATTCTTAATGGACAAATATTGTCCAGTTATAAGCTCTTTGATAATTTCATATGTCAAACAGCTTTATCTATTAAAACATCTGTCCAGGAAATGTAGAGACATTCTGTTGAGAGTAAAGCTCAACTTGTTGCCTACTAATGATGGACTAGGCGCAAGATCCAAGACTCCTAAGCAAGATAATCTGTGCTGTTTTTGAAACATTGCCAATAAGTCATTGAAACGTCGATTTAATAAAAGCTCTGATGTCCGATTTGACATATTTGGGAATTGTATACTAAAAATTGGTATCCATAGCTGGGATTGATGTGGACTGCCTTTTTTTAGAACCTGTGGATAAACTATGTATAGCAGCAATGAAATTTGGAAATGATTTTTAACGAAATACCAATGAGTGGAGATTTATTTTTGATAATGCTGAACTGTCAATATAAATTGCTGCTATGTGTTTTTGTATTTGTATAGTGTATTTTAGCAGGGTTTGTGTTTAGAATTTGATTTGTGTGAAAAGTTTCTTTGCTATGTTTGTTTTTTTGCACTATTTGAAACTAAAACGCACAATGCATAAATAAGCAATGCAAACAGTAAAGGTTAGAGTTGAGACATCCACATTGATTCTTTAGTCTATAGCAATATAACAAGCCACAAGACTTTGAAAACACTTGTATTAGTAATTTGTTATTTGGTCCCCTTCACTTGCAGTCCCTAGTGCAGGTGCTCAGTAATGCAATATTCAGGTATGCCTTCTTGTTTGTTCCGATGGGTGACTCACTCCAGTGATGCAAATTTCGGTTTTTGCAGCATGAACTTATTTCACATGATCTGAATTGTCATGCCATCTCAACTTTGCACGTGGGAATTTCACTTGTTTTTCTTGAATATAAAATCCTGTTTGCTCGCCGCCATGGGCATATCTCCAGTTTATATCATAAAGCCATTTTTCACCCATTCAGCATCTTCAAATTGTCTTTCTATTGCTGTTGCCCTCCTCTTAACCTTTGTTTGATGGTAATTGTTTGTCCATCTTCTGGAACAGCTACGTTTGAATTTTAATGATCATATTCTAACTTTTATAGCAGATGGATAATTTTCTTTTTAAATATAATTCTATTTTTAGGCTATTCCTGAAATATCTTCTGTATCCTGGTCTACAACGTTGATCCCCCTGCTGTTGGTACTCTCAATAACAGCCATCAAGGATCTAGTGGATGACATTGTAAGATATATTTTCTTGAATTTTTAAAACAAAAGATGTTGCCTTGCAGCAAGTTATAAACCTATCATGTATATCTCATATATTTTCTCCAATTTCGGTCTCAGGCCCGTCACAGAATGGATAATGAAATCAACAACCGGGCATGTGAAATTATAGTGAATGGCAGGTATTTCAATTTTATTTATATATCACAATTGTGTTATAGTAGCATGGTTATAAAGCAGAGGTGATTCAATGTTTGTGTAGCATATTTGTCCTCTGTGCATATCTAAAAAACCATTATCCAAGTTTTGGATCCAGTCCAAATTCATCGTTTGAGACCAGGATTCCCTTGGTCCAACCATAATGTTTGGCTGTCAAAAGGTAAAATTAAAACTTTAATGCACTTTTCTTCAGATTCGATCAGTAGTTGGACACAAACTGTAGCAAAAGGAAAATATTTTTGAAAAGCAGTTGTGCTGTATGACAAAACAAATCCTAATGGGAGAGATATAGCGCAGATGTTCTAGTTTGGCCTGCTCCTGACAAAACAGTAACCTGTATCTTTTCAACACAGGCTAACTATCCATTCCATTTAAGAGGCACTACTTCTGTCCTGGTTTTAACCTTACACTCTGGAACTTGCTGTCCTGAAATTCCCACTATTAACACAAGTCTACAAGTCACAGAATGCAAAGTTAAAAGCAGGACTGGATCAATGTCTCCCAAACTGAATGGAGAATGTAAATTCTCATCCAAGTGTAATGTGTTTGGTTTCCACCCCCAAGTCGGTTGAACATCATATAGGGATGTTGCCTGGTGCAGTGAACCTTGTATTAGATTCTGCTTTATTAAGTTTACAAAGAACTATTCCCTATTCCTCAGCTGAGCAATTATTGTATAGTGAATAGTTTTCTGGTTAACACAAAAAAAACAGGGTCCTGATCTTTGGTTATGTTATTTTGCATTTATGTAGCGCCTTATATACCATTGGTATGGTCTGAAGGCGCTGGTGGGTTGAACGCCCTCGGGAACCGAAGTTCGGGTCAGTAGAGAGAGTAGGGAGAGTCCAACGGTGCGTGTGCGCACCAGGTATGTGTGCAGCTGGTGCGGAATTCGTGTAGTGGCTGCTTCTTAGCGGTAGGTGTGGTGGTTGAGAGATCAGGAGTATGTGTTCGCTCTGGCAGTATTTATCCAGACCGAGTGTGGCTGCGTTAGGCCAGAGGAGAAAGCCTGGCTGGGGGGGGTGAAACCAGCAGTGTGTTATACCGAATGGTGTCATAGTTTCTCTGTGTTCTAGTTGAGTTGTGGTGTAAAGAAGAGAGTAAGCGTGAGGTGTGGTATGATATATGCTCTTTCAAATGTTCCCTGCATCCGAAGGCATATTATGTACGTCACGCAATTCTATGTGATCAAGTCCGTTCTTTGCACGTTTATTCATTTCAGGCATTCAAGATTGCCCTACACACTTCTGTCTGCTCGACACACTCACGCACTCTAGTCCACCTTGCGTGCTCTAGTCTATCCCTCATTCTCCAGTGTGCCCCACGCATGCACTCCTGTATTCCATACGCATGCGCTCCTGTCGTCCCCACGCATGCACTCCTGTCTACCCCGCGCATGTATTCCTGTCTGCTTACGCGCTCATCCACTCTGTACGCTCGTCCGCTCAACATGCTACTCGTCCGCTCAACATGCTACTCGTCCGCTCAACATGCTACTCGTCCGCTCAACATGCTACTCGTCTGCTCTGCGTACTCATCTGCTCCACATTCGTCCAATCTACACACTCGTCCGCTCCACATTTATCCGCAGAGCAAGGAGTCATGGTTTATGAATGGGATGATTGTATTTATTTGGAATTTACGTGTGCCACTGAATTTTAAAAGTTGTAGAAAAGCAGGGATGTGCAGCTATGCACTGTTTGGTCATAATGAGTGATGCCATCCTATAGGCATAGTGCAGGCAGTGTATGAATGTAAAAAAATGTCCCCATAGTATTCTATAGAGTTGAACTGTGGAATGGTTTTGTCTTGGAAATGCACCAGGAGAGGGCGGCCGTGATGGGAGACATGTACTGTGCCACAGCAACCTTGCCACAGATGGTACTCTTGCATTTTGTCCCAGTCTCCAGTCCCCCAGCAAGGACTGCGCCAGCAAGCGTGCGAGAAGGAAGCACTGGGTCCTTGTATATGGGTCAGTTACAGACTCAAGTTTATTCAGGTGACCTCAAAGTTACAGGTGCTTGCCGGTTACAAACTGGGGATTTCAGGGTGTTGGGGGAGTTTTCCTAAAATCTACCCAAAGGTGAGACTCTAGAAAACTATTCCTCGGTATACAGGCCCAAACTCTTAGTACAAGTCGGTACTACTCAAAGGTTTGGTACAATGGCAGAGCAGCCAGGCTTATCTTAGGAGGAGGATGTAAGCTGTAGGTAAGTGCAATGAACTCGATAAATACATAGGCCAAAGAAACTCACACACTTGTAGTTATAGTAAAATTGACATTTATTTTATATACACAAGGCAAGGTTATATTCAGGTATGCAAGTACTATTTAAACTAATCAACACAATAGAAAACATCAGCAATACTTCAGGCGAGTAAACCAATAGTAATGAAATGGACAGGTTATGATCTTCAATGGTAAGTAAAATCACTTATTATATATCTGTTCTGTTGTAGGAAAAAAGGTTATTTAGCACCAGCTTTAGCAATTCAATACTTTCATGGACGTATAATACTTTTGATAGGCCACAAGGCTTTAGCAGTCCATCCCTAACTAGTTGCGAGTTCTTCAGAGTCATTTTGGAGGGAATGCAGTTAAGACACAGCAGCAGATAAGGTAAAGTTGATGATTAGTTGGTAGACTATTTTGTTGGTCAAAAGGTTAGTATGGACATTGGACAGGACTCCCTATATGTGCACAAGCATTAGGCCTGGGGGAATGGTATGGGTAAACACTGTATTCAGCACTCAAGTAACTCAGGTGTGACAAAATGACTTTAGGTAAGGACTACCCTGAGCCCCACAGTACCGGAGTAGTGAAGGAAATGCAGATGGATTCAGCGGTGGACCAGGTATTCCTCTGTCGTGGTGATGAAAGGAGGGACTCTGGAAGGGATGTCTCAGCAAGCCGTCGAGAGAAAGGTCTCTCCGCAAGGAATTCTTCATACTCACACGTTGGTCTGAAGTTTTGGTGCTCTTTTACAAGCTCCAATGATGAACAGCTACCGCCTGTTCAATCTGGCTCGGTTCTTCGGTCCTCGGATGCTCTGCGTATGCCAACTTCTCTGAATGGATGGGGCCATAAGGTGCACAAGGTGTCAGGGTGCATGTAGTTTCAGGGTGCTGTGATGAATCACGGCATTCAGTCACTTCTCCCAAGGAAGCTAGGGTGCTGAGCCCGCTATGTGACACCCTCCATAGGGGCAGAGGCATGCTGGACCTCACCAGGAGAGAACACTGCTCCCCCACCCCCGGGGACAAAGACTCCTGTTTTAAAGTGGAACTCCAAGTTACTCACATCCCACCTCCAACAGCTTCCATCCATAGAACTCATGAAGAACCAATTAATGTATGTTACTGTGGTACAGAATCATTACATACCTATGTGAAAGGTGTTGGAGAGTTTTACTGAAGTCCACCTATGGTAGGACTGAAAACTGACTCTTGGGATTACAGGGCTCCAACTTTTAGGTTTGCCCTGAAATACCCAAGAGGTTTGGTAATAGTAATTGGTTATTTATAACACGCTTAATACCCAGAGATTTCTAATCATGGGCCCTGGGGATCGAACCAGTGTTACTCTGTGTCTTGCTTGCAAGACAAGCACGTGGCCCCTGAGCTATCCTGAGACTGGTAGCTATGGCCGAGCAGCCAAGTTTAGTCTAGGAGGGAGAAGGGCTGTAGTGGGGCACACCTATTGTTTGGAATATATTTATACACAGTAGCTTTATTAAACTATTTATTATAAACACTAAGGCAGCTAACATAATATTCAAATTACAGGTAAGCAAATGTATTCACATCTGTATATATACTAAGACTTTCGTTAAGCATTACTCAGTTCAATAGTAACCTCTTAGATGATGTACAGGTAAGTAGTAAGAGTATCATTCAAGTTGTTGCAAATCTATTCTTATAACCAATATTTAAAGTAAGTTTAAAGTAAGCGACACAGATACTGGTATGTACTTTTAAGCAACCTATACTTTAGAAAGTCCAGCCCTATCTGTGAATGAGTCTCAAAGTTAGTGGGGACACTCGGTGAACATGAGCGGAAGAACAAAAAGGCATACTGTCAGTTGTCATGGTAAGCTTCTTTTATGTTGCAGGTATGTAAAATGTTTTGTTAAATGGTGGTTCAGGGAAGTCGGGCAGACCCCCTGGAGGAATGTAGATCAAAAGGACCAGTGTCCTTAGGCCTGGGAGCACACAGTTGGGTTGTCCACCCCAATGTGTCTCAAAGCTCAGGAGGATTCTGAGTCAACACAGCAAACACCCAGGTAAGTACCTAGGAGCGGGACTGTACCTTTGCATGGTGACAGAACTGTCACCTGCAGGGCCTTGGGTGAGGCGACTGCAGCTTTTTTGGATTCTTGGGCTGCAGGCTGAAGAAGGAACTTTTGGCAGAATCAGTCTGCTTCTTGCAATGGGATGCTCATGTTGAGGAGAATTCTCAAATGTTCGAATTCCTCTCTACCTTAAGGACACCCAGCACTTTTGCTTGATTTTAGGACTTTTCATTTTTAACCTGGAGAGAGAGAGAAAGACCCTTTGTTCCCACTCTCTCATGTATATTTCTGTTATTTGGGCTTTGTTTCTTTTGGTTGTGGAGTCTGACAAACTCTATAGACATCTTTTTACATTGTGGCACACAGCACCTTCAGTGCAGTGGCACAGGGAAGTCTTTCAGATTTCCCAAAGGTTTAAATACCTTCTGTTTGTCAAACTACTGTTTCCAAGAGCAGTTCTACACCCAGCACGCACTCTTACAATAGGGTGCTGGAGGGGTTACTTAGTATCCCCTTTGTCTAGTTTCTCATGTAACATTTTCCACAAATAATGGCTGGTGGCAGTGATTTACTTTTAACTACCGTAGTGTGTTTTTACCGTGAGCTGCGTTTGTAGCTGCAGTAAGGCACCCATGGGTGCCCATTTTGTCAAAATGGCCCTGGTTGCTCTTGAGATTTACTCTGCGCAATCCAGATTTGGTTCCTTTGTTCGCTTTGTCTTTGGTGGGATTCATGAGTTAAGCCCACCTCTTGCTCCAGAGTGTCTGGCAGGGGCAGGAGGTGAGGGAGGTTCCCAGAACTCCCTGTGCTTAATCCCCTTTGTTACAGGAATGCACCCAAATGTAATTAGCCGGCTGAGATGCGAGGAGCTGACACCGCGAAGTGCCACTGAAGTGATGTTTGCCTTTTGCTGTTGCCGATTGTCCCATTGCAGTGCAGGAGTCACCAGAAGTCCTCACTCTTGTCCCATGACTGATGCACAGGAACAACATGATCTGCAGAGCTGCACAGGAACAGAAGCCAGCTGGAATCATTTCCAGGTTTTAGTTGAACAAAAGCAAATACTTAGTGTAACAACTCTACAATAGATAATCGCCGCCTGCCACCACTGTGAGGCAAGATTTTGCGCAGTACCCTTTGGGTGCACTACAGCAATCTTGACCTCTTGGCAATATGAAACCAACCTTTGGTATAAGTCTGTACTACACAGGTTGGTAGTGTGGCTGATTAGCCAGGCTTATCTCAAGAGGTGTCGGTGTGAGCTGTAGGGGAGTTGTACAGAGATTCAGTGACAAGTATCCAAACAAACTCTTACACCCAAGGTTTCTTGATTAAACAATTATGAATTTAACAGTCAGAGTAAGCATTCTTCAATGGGGCCAATATAACAGTAACCCTCAAATACACTTCAAAGATACACATTCTTAAAATGTCCAAATCAACAAGTACCCATTTGGGATGGCCCATAGACACTACCTACACCCTTAGGTGACTTCAATAGTTAGGCTGCTGGAGACATTAATATATCACTGTTGCATTTAAAATCAGGTTTAGGAATATGTTGAAGGAAAAAGGTTATTTAGAACACCACAAGAGATCATACAAATATTTTGATGCAAGTAAGGACTTTTGGTAACTCCCAATGCAAAGTTAGTTAGCCCCTTCTTGGAAGGCAGACACACCTAAGCAGAGGAGAGAGGAGTCATTCAGGGTGCCAGGCCAGCCAATGTTGAGTTGGCAAAGGTCAAAGTGAACTGAAGCACTTCTTGCAGGTAAATAAAAGTCTTGCACAATGTTTTAGAAGTCTTTGTGGAATAGAAGAAATTCAAATCAGCTTGTGTAGGGCCACAAGCTGATTAGGATTGTGAGGTAAAGAAGCTGTTAGTAACGCTACAGAGGCAACCGAGACAAGTCTCCAATGAGGACAAGCAAGTTGGCACAACAAGAGGTAAGTTCTCTCATACTTTACTGTACCTTTTAGGTTGTAGAAAATTGCAGCAGATGACTACTGTTCCTGTGCAGCACTATACATCCTGGTGTTCTGGGCCTCCGTCGTGAGGATAAGAGGGAGATCTTTTGGGGACTCCTGCACTACCATGGGACGGGCACCGCTCGCAAACGGCAATCTTCAAACAAGTGGCACTTCAGTGTTCCAGCTCCTTGCGTCTACCGCAAATAGCAACACATCAGTTCCTGACTGTTAAGATGGGCTTTCCTTGCATCTGGGGTCCCGCACTCTGTTGAGGGGACTCTGGCTCAGCCACTCCTGCTTCCTGGGAGCCCAGAGGATCGTCCTGGAGCTCTTGGCCAGCTTAAAAGCAACACACACAATCTGGTGTTCCTCTCCCTGGCAATTCGGTTCCAGCAGCAACTCCAGTGGGATTTCAACCAGCTCTGAGAGGATGTCCTGGTGGCTTACTTTGGAGATCATTGGTCCCACCAACTCAAAGGGAGAAGTCGTCTTTGCAGGGGCTTCTCTGTCAATACAAATTTGGAGTTTCAGCAGCAGGGCTTCACCGGTCAAACCAACAGTACAGGAGTTGCAGCAGGCATCCTCTTCAAGTTGTTCTTAGGATTCCTTCGTCCAGTGGTCGACTGCCTTCCAAGCCAAAAGCCTCACCTTTTTTTATGCAGGTTTATCCCATTCATTCCAGCCTAGCTGTCGGTCACCCAGCAGGGTGGGTGTCCTTGCCAGACAGCTAGCCGGCCAATCACCTAAGAGTGCATTCCTGTCTCCTAGGAGACTAAGCACAGGGAGTTTCAGGCACCTCACTCACTTCCTGCCACCACCAGACACCCTGGAGCCAGAGGCGAGCTTCACTCTTGAATCCCACCAAAGGCAAAATGAACAACGGGACCAAACCTGGTTTGGCGTGCAGGGTAAATCTCACGAAGGACCTTTCCACAAAGAAATGGTGACAAAAGAAGACCGGGGCCATTTTGACAAAAATGGCACTCTTGGGTGCGTTACTGCAGCTGCGAACGCAGCTCACTGTCAATGCACACAACAGTAGTTAAAAGTAAACCACTGTCACAAGCCGTTCTTTTAGGAAAAGGTACCATAAAATTGTTACATGAGGAGCTAGACAAAGAGGATACTAAGTAACCCCTCCAGCACCCTATTGTTAGATGGTGTGAGCTGGGTCTAGAAAGTTACAAAGGTAAGCAAAATCAATTTCACTTTACTGCTCTGGGATAAACTGTTTCCCAGAGAAGGTATTTAAACCTTGGGGAAATCTGAAAGACTTCCCTGTGCCACTGCACTGAAGGTGCTGTGCGACACAATGTAAAAGATGATGCCTATGGAGTTTGTCAGACTCCACAACCACAAGAAACATAGATAAAAATCAAAGTAAAATACATGAGTGCGAAAAAGGGTCTCACTCTCTCCAGGTTGAAAATTGAAATCCAGCAAAGTTGCTGGGGGTCTCCAAGGTAGAGCGGATTTAGCACATTTCTGAGCATTCTCCCGAACAGCTGAAGACCCCATTGGAGTCTCAGCCAGTGATTCTTTAGTGTCCCTGGGTCTGTGGGAACAGCAAAATGTATAACTGTATTCCAGATAACACAAGAATATTACAATACTTGTTGATGGCCAGGAAACCCCTGCCATTAGAGACACTGGGGCCAGCATTACAGTGGTGGATGAAATCTTTTTCTAACCTGAGGATGTTGCTAAGGCACCCAAAGGCCCCACTAAGCTTGCTGGAGACCCTGTCCAGATGGTTCCAATACTACCCGCTCTAAGGTTGCTACCAGTCCTTTAGGGCTATTGTTCATTCCCGTTGACAAATGACTCCATTACCGCTGGCAATTATCACAATTCGGTTTTCTGTGAAGTAAAGAAATGAAACTGTTAGCTTCTCAATCAGGGAGAGGTGTGTATGAAGATTAGCGAAGGTTTATTTTCTATTCTATGAATATCTAATGGAACATAGAAGAGAATCATTTAATATGAAGGAGCAGAATAGGAGGACAAATTGGCTTTCAAGTGTCATTTTTCAAATGTTTTTAAAGGGTATTGATTCTCGTCAAATGTTAGCAGATTCCTCTTCAACCTCCTTTTGAAAGACTTGATGAAGATCTTCCCTTGGATGTTTTATTTATGAACTTGAAAGATAAACTGGTAAAAAGCAAACACTTTTAATATTAGCCAAAAGTAGGCTTTGGAAGGAAGTGTTCACTATGTAACAATTCCAAGGATTATTTTGCCAAAATCCTAATTGTAGTTGAAAATACCTATAAATGGGGTATTTTGTATGATCTGATTGGAAAGAGTTGGTGGAATAAAAAATGGCAGACTTTTATGAAAATATGAAGAAACGGCACAGCTAAAGCTGTGTGCTAGCACCTTTTCAAAGTTAGACTCCAAGATGAGATTGAACTTCACATTTCTTTGTGTGGTGCTCTGGTCTAGAAAACCTGAACCACATCTGGTATAATTGCAGGTGAACCTGCATCTTGCCCATGAATCCAAAATTCTAAAGTGCACATGTGCTTTATAATTTATTTTATAAAAAACTTTTAACCATGTTCAACCAAGTGACGCAGGGCACTCAGATACTTCACACTCTAGTGAGAGCATCCTGTGGAGTGCTTGGTCGAGGATCCCCTGGATTCTCTGTCCCAAGACACCGGATCATCCCATGGGGCCATCCAGGGCCACAGTCTGTTTAAAGGAGCACCATCCACACTTTGGAACATATATCCTTGAGTCCTATCTTGGTTATAATCTTATAAGGGCCCAGTAGATGATTTAAGTACAGTGCGTTTCTGAGCAAAAGCATATAGTGAAAGATTTAAATCCCTAAAACATCCATAGTCTGCACTAGATCAGATATCTGACACCCCACATTCTTCAATGACACTTGTACAGCGAGTCCACACAGACATCAGAGTGGCACGCCAGCTTTCTATGGCACTCAGAGTTTTTGACGCTCATTTTGCTCTTTGCAGGGTGACACTCGATTGGGATGAGAAAATTGAACCACATGTAAATGCTTTAATCTTGCTCACCTCCTTTGTAACACTCCACAGAGCAGGAGTACCAGTTCCCTAGCCCTTTGAAACCAAAAGAGCCATGAATTTCCCAAGGCAGCACACTGAAGTGAAGTGAGATCCAGGATGGAAGACAACAGTTTAAGCTTTGGTCTGGCCTGGGCCCAAAAACTCTGATCAAAATGTGAAGCAATTAAAATGGTAGAATCACAGCACCTCATTGCTTTACATGCAGGGGTGCAGCCCCTCACAGAAATCCCTACCACAGGGGATGGGGC
Source organism: Ambystoma mexicanum (assembly GCF_040938575.1). NCBI lineage: Eukaryota > Metazoa > Chordata > Amphibia > Caudata > Ambystomatidae > Ambystoma > Ambystoma mexicanum. The sequence goes on along the minus strand of NC_090935.1, from coordinate 300,785,041 downwards.
ATAGGACTCAAACGCTCATGCAATGGGAGTGTGTGGAGTAGGAGCGGGGTAGTAGATATTTGATGTGAGCTTGACAACATGAAGAGATGTGGCGATTGTGAAGTGTGTTGTAAGAAAAGGAGACTAATGAGGCCACAGGCAATATCAGGAAGGTATGAGGGGTGGCACACTTGGCAGAAGCCCAGAGGGAGAGGGGTGAGTGTTGGCTAAGAACTGATGTAATAACACTGAGACTACACAACACTCATTGGTATTAGGTAACCCACCACCTATTGGTATAGGTCTGCACTACACAAGTTGGTAGTGACTGAGCAGCCAGGCCTATCTCAAGAGGGGTAAATGTGAGCTGTAGCGATGAAATACGTAAATCCAAGTAACACTAACACTTAAGGTTTCAGTTATAAATCATTATTTAACATCAATTTGTAAATAAGCGTTCTTTAAAAAGGGCACAATATGTAACACTGTAAATATATTTTAAAATAGTTTTCAGAATCAAACAAGTTAGTAGATACTCTGGATATGCTTCTTGCACAATTGACAAGGACAGTAATGGCATTGATATATCACACTAGTTATACTTTGTAAATTCTGAGTTTGCAGAAAGGAAAGGTTTAAGGAAGGAAAAGGTTAGACAGGTTCTCGGATATGTGAGGACAACAAAATCTTCCAATGAAATCTAGACAACCCTTTCCCAGCAATAACAGTCTAAAACAAGTTGCCACCTATGAGGGACAAACAATATCCGTGAATGCGCTAGAAGATTCTTCAGGTAGCCAGGACAGCAAAAGTCAATTTGAAACGGTCTATGGAGCTGAGGCACTTCTTAGATAGAAAGTCTTGCACAAAGTTAGAGAGTGTGTAGAAAAATCACTAATAGGGACTTAAGCTGTTAAGCCTGTGAAAAGCAGAGTTGGAATCAAGTCTACAGGTAAGCCACTGCAAGTCTCAACTGAGAAAAGCACAGCTCAAAGACACAGAGGTAAGTACCCCAATTCTAAACAGTACCTCTTGGTTTGAAGAAGTGGTCCAGCTGGATTCTGTCCTGTTGCAGCGATGCAGACCCTGGGTTACTGAGCCTCAGTTGTGGGGACAAAAGAGAGGACATCTAGAGTGCTCCTGCAGCGGCACTTTGTAGGTGAGCGGCAGCTAAGGGCTCTTTTCAGTTCAGCGGCACTTGCAGTTTCAGCGCTTGGTAAACGCACTGTGTCGAATCTCAGATACTGGTTGGGCTTCCGTCACTCCTTGCGTCCTGTCCTCAAGCTCTGGTCGTCCTGCTTATGGAGGGTCCTTGGAGATTCCTGGAGCTTCTGGCTGGATTTAAGACGTTCTACTCTATTACCGATTTCTCAACCCCTGGTACTCTGTTGTTGCAGCAGCGAAGAAGTACAGCCAGACGGGAAAGATGGTCCAGTGAAGTTGGTCTCTGGGTTAGTTGGTTCCACTAACCCAAGGAAAGAAGTTGTCCTTTACGGAGCTTCTCTGTCGATTTTGAAAAGTTTCAGCACAGCAGCAGGGCTTCACTAGGCAATTCAAAGGTCCAGGAAGATGCAGCAAGCTTCGTTCACGGTTTCTTTGTCTGGTCTTTCTCCCAGTGGTCGACTCTGCCTCTAGTCCCAAAACCCTAGGCTTTAAGCAGTTTTCACCCATTCATGACCAGCCTAGGCTGTCAGTCATACAGCAGGGTGGCTCTCCTGAAAGGATAGCCAGCCAATTAGGACTGGTTGCATTCAGGTATTCCTAGAGACATAGGACAGGGGTGTTTCAGGAATCTCCCTCAAACTGCCTTTCCAGACACACTAGAACCAGAGGCAGGCTTTAGGGCTAAAGCCCACCAAAGGCAAAATGAACTAAGGGCACAAACCTAGCTCAACATGCGGAGTACAACTGTAGAAAGACCTCACAAACAGAAAATGGCGAGAAAAAAAGACACTGGCCATTTTGACAGTCACCCATGGGTGCTATAGAGCAGCTGAGGATTCAGGCTGCGGTACGAAAGCACAATGGTAGGAAAATTAAACCACTGCCACCAGCCATTTAAAGTAGGGAGGGTAACATAAAAATGTTACATGGGAATGTAGGATTGTGGGCTACTAGGTATCCCCTGAGCACTCCACATAAGATGGTGTGTGCTGGACCTACAAAGAGAAAAGGTAAGTAAAGTCAATTTCACTTTACTATTCTTGGGAACAGTAGTTCACACGAGAAAAGGTATTTAAACCTTATGAGAAATCTAAAGTATTTCTCTGTGACACTGCGCTGAAGGTGCTGTGTCACCATACACAAAGTAGATGCCTATGGAGTTTGTCAGACTCCAGAAACAGTGGAAACACATAATCCAAATCAGGTCAAAACGCATGAGAGAGTGAGAAAAAGTCTGTCTCACTCAAGGGTTAAAATTAACAAGTCCTAAAATCCAGCAAAAGAGGTGGGGGTCTCTAGGAGTAGGAATAGAGGTAGAGGTGATAATGGGGGAGGTAAAGACCCTAGGAGAAGGGAGGTAATGTTTGCCCTTTCTAAATTTGCATGTGGCAACTGGGGAAGGCCAACCAGTTGACTGTCTTAAATTGGTAAAGAAGCTACACTACTAGCTACAACTTGTGTTGGAGATAGTGACATCTACAGGCACTAGAACACATACCAGAGGTAATTGTACCTCACCAAAAAGCTGAGACCAGCAGGAAAAGTCTGAGTACCCTTGAGGCTGAGTGTACGGGAGGAGGTAACCCAAACCTTTTCAACTTTTAGAAGGAAACCCTCACTGTTGGGAAGAGAACATCCCGACACCTTAAATTCCTGAGTTTGGCCCAGGTGAGAGCTTTTGTGTGCAAAATAACATCTGTTTTAACTAAAGAAACCTTTCAGCCTCCTTGTCAACCCTACTCAGCTTTAGGTCAACTGCTAAAACGCCAAGTAGTAGCATCTCTCACCAATCTAAACTTTGACCCTTTCTTTTCAATCTCCAATAGGTGCATACATGATCTGACCATACAGTCTCATTCATTATGCGACTGTCCCAGTCTTGCTTTTTCCTGTGTCCGCCCTTTTCCTTGCTAGACCTCCTTATTTGTTAGCATTGTCTTCTGTTGTACTTCTTAGTGGAAGGCCCCGTTCACTGCCCTTGCATTATTTCCTTTTTGGACAAATTAGTCCATGTTTAACATAGAGGGGTCGCTTGGGCTGAAGGAATTTACCAGCAATGCTTTATTTGTAGTGGACCAAGAAACATTACTTTGACCTAAATGCTAGATCCGCTGCGTTGTATATTTTGTCATTGTTAGGCGAAGTTTGTATGCAGTACCCTTTGGGACCACTACACACAAATAGGACTACAGGTGTAAGCAAGACCAACCTTTGGTATAAGTCTGTACCACACAGTTTTTTGGTAGCGAGCTGAGCAGTCAGGCTTATCTCAAGAGTGAATGTGAGCAGTACAAGTAGTTACACAGAGGACTTTTAATCACAGTGGTTCAAGTAGGCTCTTATACTCAAGGTGTCTTGGTAAAACACTTAATTTATTTCACAGTCTGTTAGAAAACATTCACTAGAAGGAGGCAAACTATATCACACAAATATACTTCAGTACTTCACAAGGTGGTTCTGAGGCATTTAACTTTGAAGGAGGAGCAAAATGACATTCAGAGCATTTGAAGTATGAGCAAAAAGGCATAAGTGAATAAAATTAATATTTCAGTTCTTCTTAGACAGTGCAAATAGTTTTGAGTTCACCAGAGGAGTTGATTCAATGCAATAGGTTAGGCCAAAGTCAATGGGCTGAAGTCTTGTATAGGATAAAGCAGTTCTGGAAGTTAAACTGAAAAGTCTTTGGCAAAGTTCTCAGAAGTAGTTTGTAAAAAGATTCATATGTTGGATCACAAGCTGACTAGGCCTGCAAGTTGCTAACATTTCAAGCACTTTCGCAGTGAGAGGCAAGTTCTCTCGGTTGGGTTTTCACAGTACCTTACAATGAAGAAAAACTGCAGCCGAAGACGTCTGTTCCTGACCGTTCCTGCAGATCTCGCTGTTCCTGAACCTCAGTCGTGGAGACAAGAGCGAGGACGTCGGGGGACTCCTGCACTGGGACTGATCAAAAAGCTGGCAAAGGCAAATCTCCGATTCTGGTAGCTTTAGTCAAGCACACAAAATGGTGCCCTTCTCCTTGACTATTCCGTTTCCTGCAGCACTCTGAGGAAAATACAAGCAGCTCCGCGAATGGTGTCCAAATGGCTTATAAGTTGATTGGTCCCACCAACTTAAAGGGAGAAGTCCTGAAGGGCTTCGCTGTCGAGATGAACTTGGCGATTCAGACCTGCAGCAGGGCTTCACCGGGCAAACCAATGGTCCAGGAGTTGCAGCAGCCGTCCTCTTCCAGCTCTTCTTCGGTTCTTTCATTCCAGTGGTCGACTCTGCCATCCAAGCCACGAGACCAGGGTCGGACTGGGACAAGAAATAGGCCCGGTCACCCAAAACAAAGTGGCCCATCCCTCGCATCACGACCCTTGACCTCTGACATCACCAGAAGTGATGTCATTTTACCCCACCCCAAAGTGACATCCCGGGAAGCGCTGAAACACGACCTTTCACCCCTTGACAAAACAGGAAGTGGCATCAAATGGCATTGTTTCTAAGTATACTGAATTACTGTGAATCCAGGCAGACTTCGAAGGCCAAATGATAATGTTATTGTATCGCACTTATGCTTAAGCTCTTTTTTTTTTTAATAGAGCAAATATGCATACAATATCACCCAACCTGTGTTGGTACTAATTTATCGACCTAATAAGGATGAAAGGCTTTTTGAAAAAAATAATACATTTGAAAAAATAAAATATTTTTTTCTTCCAAACCGGCCCAGGCATGGCCAGAAACTGGCCCCCACTCTCCAGGGCCGAGGTGCCAATCCGACCCTGCAAGAGAACCGCCTTTTATCCAGTTTCCTCCCATTCATTCCAGCCTAGCTGCCACTCGCCCAGCAGGGTGGCTGTCCTTGCCGGACAGTCAACCAGCCAATCACGCCAGAGTGCATTTGGGTCTCCTAGGAGACTTAAGCACAGGGAGTTTGGGCACCTCCCTCACTTCCTGCCCACCCCAGACACTCGGGCGCCAGAGTCGGTCTTCAGTCCTGAAGCCTGCCAAAAGCATAGAAACAAAGGGAGCAAACCTGGTTTGGTGCGCAGAGAGAAACTCTAGGAGGACCTTTCCAAAAAGACCTGGCGAAGAAAGAAGACCGGGCACCGTTTTAGCAAAGATGGCAGGACCTGTTTAAACAGATGGGGCTCAAGGCGCCATCTTGAAAAACATGGATCCCGCGACTTAACGCTACCAGTGTTCACTGTCGGGAAAAATCATGGTAGTTTGCTGTAAAACCACTGCCACCAGCCATATCGAGATGAAAGGGTAGCATTTGACTGCTACATGAGTTTCTAGATACGGGGGATACTAAGTAACCCCTCCAGCACTCTATTGTAAGATAGTGTGTGCTGGGTCTAAGAATTTGGAACGACTAGTAAAGTCCATTTCACTTTACTTTCTCTGGGAAACAGTAGTTTATCCCAGAGAAGGTATTTAAACCTTGGGACAGCCTAAAAGGCTTCCCTGTGTCACTGCACTGAGGGTGCTGTGTGACGCAACTAAAAAGATGATGCCTATGGAGTTGTCTAAAACTCCATAATCCAAGAACATAAGAGTAAAACATACATCAAAATACATGAGAGAGTGGGGGGGAAAAAAGCTCCCACTCCAGGTAAAAAAAATCAAGTCCTCAAAATCTAGCAAAGTTGCTGGTGGTCTCTAAGGTGAAGGGGTTCGGCACATTTATGAGAATTCTCCCTAACAGTCATAACTTTGTTTATTTTATTATCCATTTATAAAATACAAAATGGAAAAGCAAACTACCCAACAAATGAACAAAACATGACATAAGGACAAAACCAAATGTTAGGTGATTATTTCCTGGACACATCACGCATCTTATAATCGAGCATTGGCACCACCAGGTTTCAACTTCATTAGTAAATGCCGATCAAGAATCCTGAATTGCAGGACGTGTTGTTAAATAAATGGGGACCAGGCAGCAACATATCTGTGTTTTTTATTTTTGTTTATTTATTTTTAAACTTGCTCTGGCACTATTCAGTGGGCCGTAGGAAAACTTGGAGGCAACACGTTTGCCTTTGAAGCAAGGCAATGCAGAGCAACACAGGTTTGAATGCTGGTCCTGCACTGATTGGACTCGGTATTAAGCACTGTATAAAGGATTAATTTAATTAACGTCTGGTCAACGCCACTTTAAGTTATCGGAGCTACCTGCTGGAATCAATCTTGCAACCATTTGCTCCCAAGGGGACCACTGCTCTAGCATAGTGCTTCAAGCCATTGTGGTGTAGTGGCAACTGGGAACCCAGGAGAGCATGGTTGAAATTTCCACTTGACGGACTTTTTCTTCTCTGTGCCTCACTTCCTATAACTTCCAAGTGTTTCACGGCTGGCTCAATGACATTCAGCCCTGTATGAGAACTAGACATGGCACACTTGAATTTGTTTCCTGCAGCTGAGACATAATGTACAGAAAGACCATTCTAAAAATAAAATGTTCACAAATCCTTTCTTATTGATATTAGGTTTAAGAAAGCCAAATGGAAGGATATTCGAGTTGGAGAAATAATTCGCCTTAAGAAAAATGACTTTGTCCCTGTAAGTAAACAGTTAATTGCTCTTTCACTTGTGGTTTTGTTTGTTGGTTATGTTATCTCATGTAATTTTTTTGTTTTGTTAGGCTGATCTCCTTTTGCTGGCCAGCTCGGAACCAAACAGTCTTTGTTATGTGGAAACAGCAGAACTAGATGGGTAAGTGGAAATGAGAGGTTTTCACTCTACCCTTTCTGCTAGAGTAGAAGAGTGTGAAAACAATAATTGAATACCTTTGCTTCAGTTTAACTTGCTTGGGTTACGTCAGTCTAGTAGTGTGCAGTTAAATCTACTTTTTCATTTTTACCTACCCTTTAAGGTTTAACTTTTCTATTTCTTTTGATTATCCATGCTTATCAAATTAAGTGCTTGTCTGTGTGCCCCATATACTCGCTGGCACAATGGCTGTGGAGTGGTACCAGTCAGTCCAACCCACTTCCTGAGCCACAGCTTTCCCGGGCAAGCGCATGGCTTTATATGGGATTTCCGAAGGCCAAACAATATGGCAAATGAACGAGCGAAAAGCCTGTGGCGATTTTAGGGCACTAACCGCGTTTACTAGCCATATGTGTAAACGGCAATGTGCCCACCAGAAATGACGCAAACATTTTAAAAATATATCCACTATCACCACCTTGTCTTTAGGTACATATAATAGTAACCAAAATCCCAAGTGTCCAAAACTAGGGTAATGCAATGAAATGAGGACACTTTAGTAAGATGCTGTGTGCAATGTTAAAAAGTTACGAAAAGAAAAAGGATACATAGTTTCACAGTACTTATCGTCTGAAGGACTGATCAAGTTCCCCATAACTAAAGAGCAACAGGCCAGGGAAGTGAAGCTGAAGGCTCAGGTCAGGATAGGTTCAAAAGCAAAACGTTTGGGGGTCCAAAGAACTATGGAAGGAAAGCTGCCATAATAAAGTTTGTTACAGGTGAGGAGCATTTTAATTGTTTGGTTTTAGATGAGTGGTGGGGGTAGAGGGCGGGGGGAGTAGAGGGAACATACAGTGCTGTGGTGCAGTCGGTAGTAGAGCAGATATGTCAAAGTGGTAGCAGAGTCCTCCAAGGTCATGTTGGAACTAATGAACCCCTGTCTCAACCCATTATTTGTAAAAGAAGTGCACTGTCCCTACTGTCCAAATGTAACCTGGGTATCGTTCCACGCATCAGGCTGTTGCAAGGGATTTTCAGAATCGGCGCTATAGAAAAGTTCTGAGAAGCCATTCAAGGTAATTCGCAAGGGCTTTTCAGACTGCGTTTTACAAAACGTTCAAGGTAGTGTAGACTTGGAAATCTATCCTAAGGGAACTTGTGGTTCAAACAGAAAGATGGACTAGACTCTGCAGAATTTGTAGCTATGGTGTAGCATTTAGACTGCCTTAAGGCGAGACAAGCAGGCTGGTGGATAGCTACAGTTGTTTCCTAAAGTGTACACTATTGATATACTGAAAAAATAGTAAAAATAAAGGGTTGCAAATAAACCTAGCTCAGACGTACTTGAGCTGTAATAGTTTCTGGGGCTTGTGAATCTGCTTAGATTCTCATGCTATACATAGGCTGTCGTGGCTGGTTCAGAGTTTTTTTCAAACTCAAAAGGTCATTGACAGGGGCGTACCTGAATTATTCCTATCCTACGTGATGATGCTTCATGCGTTTATGTCCTCAAAGAGAAGCTACCTCATCTGCAACAAGCCATACAGTAGGTAGAGTGAGGGGACTCCCTTTATTCCCTTTCTATGCTTAAACCATGCCCATTCTTCTCCTCTACATTAATTCTGCTTCTAATCGTCAAGGCCCAAATATAAAATACCCTGTTTACATTTTTTAGCAAATCTTTCCTCCCCAACCCCCCAGCTTTGACAGCTCATCAACATCCATATGTTGTGGAGAGGTCCATTGGCAATCGCAGCTACACAAATCGGCACCACAGTGGAAATGGAGACATAGGTGCAGAGGGGTCGGGATCGACCCAGAATCGCAAGGACACATCCACTTGCCAGGCATCTAGCATGGGAGGCTTATACTCTAACAAGAGCAGATAAGACACAAACATAGACCTGTTGTGAATGGGGCTTCAATTAGCAAGCCATTTCCAACTTTAGTCCGCAAAACCGGTTGGTGGAGAGTTTTACAGAGGGTAAAATACTCTACTGCAAAACCGCAGGGGGCACTAGTTGCTTTCATGGACTGGGAAGTGGGAAGAAAGCAATACCAGCATCAATGCTAAATGCTGCGACTCCCCTGGTTTCAATATAGAGAGAGTATCTCCCATGATGCAAAAAAAATAGTCCATACAGGATTTTAAGGAAACTAGTCCAAAATGGTCTTCATAGAACATCATAAAGGAACAGGAAAAAAAATTTGGATCTACCCCAAGATCATCCTGAGGAAGTCTGGTGCTATTTAAAAAATGTTTTATAGCCAAACTAGCTGACTTAGCGGCTTACTCTAAACTTTGCCTCGTCTCGGAATCCAACAAGATCCTATACGCTGCTCAATCAGGCTTCAGACCATTAAGAGGAACAGAATCCTGCTTTGCTTTCATCTGGGACAATCTAAAAAGAAATACTCTGATGGATGCACCGCCCTAATCCTGCTTGACTTCTCGGCAGCAATCGATACCCTAGACCACTCCATCCTGAAAGAGCGACTACACTCTAGGCTTCAGGGATATATTGCTGAAATGAATATCCTCCTTCCTCTCCAATGGGTAACAAATAGTTGATTTGCCTCAGTTTTCCTCCGTACCCCTGCCTGTCCCCCATGAGGTATGTGGTGCACCAGAAGGAGTTGGACACAAATTGGATGTTTGCATATTCTTTTTATTAAATAAAGGAATATAATGCCCAGTTTGCCCTTTCACTATGGGTTGGTCCCTGCCTAACCAAACCAGATAAGGGTGTGCCTCAGTCAGGAATCAAAACAAAAACTTCCTCTGCCCAAGACTCTCAACCTATCTGACCCTACTACTTAGAAGTAACTAAATGCAACATCTTACCTTTTAGCTGGACCTCTCGGCTTCCTCTTAGGACTTCAACAAACATTTTAGTTAAAAAATGTATTATCCAGTCTATATTTTGTATATATCTGGGTTGCTACCAGTTTCCATATGTGCTTCTGGAGTTCTTGATAGATAATTTCACACTGCCAAGCTTCTCTAGTTTCTCTCAAGTTTCCCCTTATAATGGTTGTCTCTTCCCTTGCTGCTCCTCAGTTTTTTTCCTTCTGGTCTTTGCATGTTCCTCTCCAGTTAGCTACAGTTTCTTCTACCCTTTTGCTGGTTTTGATAGTCTCCCTCCTGGGGACTGTCCTCTGGTTGTACAATCAAGTGTTTTAAAGTCTTGTAACTGGGGTTTGAACTTAGCTTCACGACTTTCTCAAAGTCCTTCATCAAGGATTGCCAATATTCATCACATGTTGTTAAACTCCTCCCTCAGTCTCTTCATATGGGACTTCCTCTCTTCTCCAGCTTTCACTATCAATATTAAAGTTCCTTGCGTATAGTTCATACAGTCCCAATGGCCTCCGCCTGTTTAGAATCACCTGGGTACCTTCAGTTAACGTGGGCTGATACTGTGGGCTCGGTGCTGGAATGTATCTGCTTTCCTTGTTCGCCTTGCGTTTCTTGTTTCTCACAAAGGCTCGCATTTCTTGCTCCGTTAGACCTTGGTCTTTGCCACTGCTTTGCCGGTGGAGGGTTTTGTTCCCCTCACTGATTCAGGTATCAGTGTTGTAAACAGATTCGTGGTCACGCCAAATCTCGAGGCGGTCACCTGAGCTCTGTCCGTGCAGTGAATTTCCTGCTGCTTACAACTCCGAGCCTTCTGCTTCCTGATTTGGCATTCTCTTGCGTGCATGCTCTCCCTAGCTTTGCCTCTCCAATGCGGATCTATGTTGGAGGGCATACCCTTGGAAGCAAAACGACGCATAGCAACACAGGTTTGATCCCGGGCTTGTTAGGCAATATTGTATGCAGTACCCTTTGGGTGCACTACAACAACCCAGACCTCCTAGCAATAGGAACCCAACCTTTGGTATAGGTTTGTACTACAAAGGTTGTTAGCATGTTGAGCAACCAGGCTTTTCTCAGGAGGGGTCAATGTGAGCTGTAGGGGAGTTGCACAGAGATTCACAGTGACAAGTATTCAAATAAACATTTAACAAGGTTTCTTTAAATAAAAATTACTAGTTTATCGGTTAGAATAAGCCTTCTTCAGAAGGGAGCAATATAAAAGCAACACAAATGCACTTCAAAACTACACACTCTTAGTTTCTAAATCAGGAAAGTCCCTTTTTAGGATGGCCCACAGTCGCAACCTACACCCTGAGGTGATTTCAATAGCTAGGGTGCTGGGGACATTAATATCTTACTGTTGGCCTTTAGAATACTTTTAGAACTTGATCAAAGGAAAAGGTTATTAGAACAAACAAGAGATCACAAATATTCTTAAGCAGGCAAATACTTTTGGGTCCCCTAAGCAGCGTCGTTCAGTGGAACAGGTTAAGCCAAAGTCAATGGGCAAAAGTCTTATATGGACTGATGCACTTCTGGTAGGTAAGTAGAAAAGTCTTTGCACAATGTTTTAGAAGTCTTTGAAGAAAAGAAGAATCAATGTAGGGCCACAAGCTGTTTAGGCGTGTGAGTAGTAGAAGATGCAAGCAACTCTACAATAAGCGGTAAGTTCTCTGACCTTACAGTACTTTTGTATTGAAGAAAAAGTGCAACAGATGACTTCTGTTCCTGTGCAGCTCTGCAGATCTCACTGTTCCTGGGCCTCAGTCGTGGGGACAAGAGGCAGGACTTCTGGGGACTCCTGCACGGCAATGGGACGGTCCCAGCTCGCAACCGGCAATCTTTCCAACAAATGGCACTTCAGTGTTTCAGCTCCTCATGACTAATGCAAATGGTAACACAGCGGTTTCTGGCTGTCGAGATGGACTTTCCTTGCTTCTGGGGTCCTGCACTCTGTTAAGGGGGCTCAGGCTTGGTCAGTCCTACTCCCTGGGAGTCTAGAGGATCTTCCTGGAGCTCTTGCCCAACTTAAAGCAACACACACAATCTGGTGTTAGTCTCCCTGGCGTTTCGGTTTCCAGTAGCAACTCTGTGGAAATGCAACCAGCTCCGAGAGAATGTCCAGGTGGCTTACTTTGGAGTAGAAGTTGTCCTTGCAGGGGCATCTCTGTCGATACGAATTTGGAGGTTACGCACAGCAGCAGTGCTTCACCGGGCAAACCAATGGTCCAGCAGTTGCAGCAGGCGCCCTCTTCAAGAAGTTCTTCGGTTCCTTCGTCCAGTGGTCGACTGTCTTCCAAGCCAAAAGCCTCACCTTTTATTCAGTTCTCTCCCATTCATTCCAGCCTAGCTGTCAGTCACCCAGCAGGGTGGCTGTCCTTTCCGGACAGTCAGCTGGCCAATCACTAGAGAGTGCATTTGGGTCTCCTAGGAGACTAAGCACAGGGAGTTTCGGGAACCTCCCTCACTTCCTGCCCACCCAGACACCCTGGAGCCAGAGGCAGGCTTCACTCGTGAATCCCGCCAAAGGCAAAGCGACCAAAGGGACCAAACCTGTTTTGGCGCGTAGAGTAAATCTCAAGAAAAACCTTTCTACAAAGAAATGACGAAAAAAAGACAGGCCATTTTGACAAAAATGGCACCCTTGGGTGGTTTACTGCAGCTGCAGGCGCAGCCCGCGGTAAATGCACACCACGGTAGTTAAAAGTAAACCATGGCCACCAGCCATTCATTGAGGAAAGGGTAACATAAAAATGTTACATGAGAAGCTAGACAAAGGGGATACTAAGTAACCCCTCCAGTACCCTATTGTAAGCTAGTGTGTGCTGGGTATAAAAAGTTACAAATTCCACTTTACTGCTCTGGGAAACAGTAGTTTATCCCAGAGAAGGTATTTAAACCTTTGGGAAATCTGAAAGACTTCCCCGTGTCAGTGCACTGAAGGTGCTTTGTGGTACAATGTAAAAGATGATGCCTATGGAGTTTGTCAGACTCCTCAACCAAAAGAAAGTGTTCAAAAATCGCATTAAAATACATGAGAGAGTGGAGGGGAAAAGGGGTCTCACTATCTCCAGGTTAAAAAAAATCAAGTCCTTAAAATCCAGCAAAGATGATGCGGGGGGGGGTCTCTAAGGTGGAGGGAATTGGCACATTTCTGAGAATTCTCCTTAACAGGGCTCACGCTTACAAGCTAGTCCCCGCTACTAAGCACATTTATAAAAGATCAATTATACACATCTCTCTCTTCTGCCAGGATGCACATGTTCCTTTTACGGGCTAATTTGCATTCCACACAGCATTAATCTTTTCAGACGTTGTAGCTAGTCCTGCATTACCTGAAGCGAAACCACTACTGTTTACCGATAGTCCCACATATACAGACAGTTTGGTTTGTCTAGGGAGTTCCTTGGGGAGAACGGGAGTCCTTGTCCCCTAGAGGGGAGTCAATCCCATTGTGCTCCTACTTGCCCAGAACCCTAGGGAGGGTCTTGTTGAGTGGGCTAACCTCCCTAGCCTTGCAGAGGGTGGCTCCCCCCTGGGGAAAAGGGACAAATACCCTTAGTTCGTCACAGGTACCACAAGGCGTTTCTCTCTCCCCTCTCCTCTTTAACTTCTACCTGATCCCGCTGCCTGCCCTCAATTGAGCTCATGGTTTATCTTGATACTAGTACACCAGCAACATCCAACGACTCTTAAAAATCTCAGAGGGCTTCCTCCCACTCTCCAGATCTTGTATCCTGCCTCTCTGAGATCAAACACTGAATGACTGCCTATCACCGTCTACTCAACCCAGGCAAAACCGAGATCATGCTATGTTGGAAAATTGCCATCTTCCCCACCCCACCCCCCCCCCAACCCACTGATTCATCCTCTTTCCAGGATGACCCTCCCCCCCCCCCCTTTCCAACACAGTAACAAAATCTTGGTTGCATTAAGGACTTGGACAAGACTGTCACACAGCAGTAAAAAAACTGTTTACTCCACATACGGATCCTTCGCAGTATTTTTCCTTTCCCGACCTTCCCACAGAGTCACTGCTTTTTTTGCAATTCTTTTCATCCCTAGACTATGGCAACACACTAAACAGAGGAGCTCCCGCCTCATGACTGAGGGAACTCATAGTGCAAAATACTGCCACCAGACTCCACTTATCTTCAGGTCCTAGAGGCCATATCTCTACCCAGCCTCCGCCCCCACCCCCCCCCCCCCCCCCCCCCGAGTTCTCCACGGTCAGCAGCTTCCGTCTAGGGGATGTGCATCTCTCATCAAGCCTTCGCCAACAAAGTACCCACATATCTGCAGCAAAAAAACCAAACAGAAACCTCAGATCAGGCACAGCCAGTAATTCCAGTGATCAAAACAAGGTTTATTGGTGCACGTCCTTCTCATTACAAGCACCATTAATTTGGAACACACTCGATTTATCCATCCACCACAGAGTGGACCAACTTGCCTTCAGGAAAGCACTCCACCCCTCCTGCCCCCCAAAACTCCTGCACATGTAATCTTGCCACTTGCCTCCTAATGCGACAAACCACCCCTTTTCAGCCCCTTCAACACTGTTTCTCAGCACTCACCCCCACCCCTCCCACACATGTTAGGTTAGATGTTCATTTATGACAAATCACCTTCACCTGAGAGACCACCAGAACAGTTTGCTGGAATTGTGGTTTCTTTTTCTATTTCCTGAGTGAGTAGGAACCCCCCCCCCACTCATCCTTTCTTTAACTCTATCTTTGGGAGTCCTTTTTATGTCTCACAATACTTAATTTCTGGAGTTAATACTTTCCAATAACTTCGAGTATCTACATGTGACTGTTGCAGCAGGTTTTCTGGGGAGCCCACTGGGCTTCCTTTTTCGATTTCTCTTATTTTCATTATGTGAACTAATGTTCCCATGGGTAGATGGATACTTTAAATCCTTTCTACCATCCCCATTGTAAGATCAGCACACCCAACTTTATGTGGAGTACTCGGGTGTTACACAGTATACCCTTTCTCACTGTTCCTGTAACATTTCCAGTACAGTCCTTTACTTACTTTGTCGGAACACATGTTCTCAAGCATAAAGGGATATTTTGTATCCTCTACATTTTATATTGTGATATCGGCACCCTCCTCCTGTCTCCCTTTCTCACTGCTCCTGTAACTTTTGTGCTATTTTTACTCTCAGGATGTGCTCATAGCCGCAGTAATGCACAGAAAGGTTACCATTGACCCAAAAAATTGTGGCTGTGTTCTTATTACACCATTTCTTGTGTGCTGGTCTTTTCTTGGTAGTTCCTTTGCCATTCTGGGTGGAGGAGCTCCTGGTAAGACTTTTGTCTTCAGCAGGAATCCTTTGTCAAACCCGCCAAGGATACTGTGTCTGTGAAGACCGGAAATGAGGGAGTGATCCAAAACCTCTCTGCTGTCTTCTTGCATGCCTACCTGGAACCAGTTCCAACTGGGGGGATGGCTGTCCTTTGAGGACAGCCACACCCCAAAGTTTGATTGTAGCAGGAGTGCTGATTGGCTGGGTTCCTGGATAAATGTCTTGGATCCTGAGGCTGAAGACAAGTTGACCACTGGAGCTCAATCCGATTAAGAAGAGAAGATACCTGTAGCTACTTCCAGTGCCTGCTGAGTAACCCCGGCCTGTGCTCAACCTTTTTCCATGCAATAGAGGAGTCCTAAAGATGACTCCGGGCCCTTGGACTGGTGGGACCAATCTGCCTTAAGGCCTGCATTTCGAGCCATCCCATGACGAACTGGAACCTTGCTGAGCTGCAAACCACCAATACCCTGGGACCTCGATGATGAGTGCTATGCATTGTCTTTTGAAGAATGAATCCCTCTGAAACTCTGGACTCCTTCCAGACCTCTAGAGGCAAGATTACACTTCTTGAAGTCCCCTAACTAGAGTGCTGGACTGTGATAGCAAGACAAATCCTTCGGATGACATCCGTTCTTCATCTGGTGTCCTAGAAAAGGTGCCGAATCCACAGAACATTGAGAAGCTAAGATGAATTCTTTGCTGGGAGCCCTTCCACTTGACTGTTGCAGAGAAATCCCATCCAGTGTCCTTTTGTCTGAAGACGAAGAATCCAGTGACCGGGTTCTTCAGCTGCTACATCGAGAGGGCGTCCACCTGCATCTTAATTGCTGAGGTACTGTGTGACTTGAGGTAAAACGTACCTAAAGTCGTGTTGCTTCTGTGTGGCAAGGGTGGTGATTCGCACGTTTGGGTAAACCATTCGCCCAAGCCTTGGGCTGTAACGCATGAGGGAGCCTTCTATGAAGTCCCTGAACCCTTTTACCAATTATAAAAGTACTGTACTTGTTACGCAAGATATCCTCGAACGTTGAAGTTCCTACAGTTGTGTCTGATCATGTTCTGCCTACAGATGACCACTGGACCACCAGTGTCCCCTCCTGACTCTTAGAACACTCATACCCTAGATTAGGGAAGGACTGCTAAAGCAGAAGGGCTCTGTGGAGGACCTCTTACAAGTGTTGGGGTTGTAACTATATTATTCCTCAAATAGAATACCTTATATGTGTTTCAAAATACTTAGTTGCTAGGTTTGTTAGTGTAACTGTATCATTCCTGAAAATAGAATGTTACATGAGTGGCCAAGTACTTACTTGTTGGTAGTATAACTGTTTTAAACAGAATTGGTGACATAGCTTACTACAAAGTGGGTTTTATCTTGAATTGCATACTGCTATTCGAAAAGTATTTTATACTGTAGTTTACTTAACAGAAGTATTGTTTTGGTTTTTTTAGACTGTTTATTACTTTTCATAGTACTTACCTTTCGAAAGAATTCTCTTTGTATGTTTATATATAAAATGAGTGTTTCTCTTTGGGACATATTTATGCTACAAGTTGTATGTACCTTCCTGCAGCCCTCTCTCCCTCCTAGATAATACTGGCTGCTCTGCCATAACTACCTCTATCTTGAGTGGTACAAGCCTGTACAAAGAGTTGGAGATCTGTATTGCCCACAAGATAGTCTTAAAGTCGGTCTTAGGGGGACTTTAGAAAAACTATCCTAACATCACACAACCCCTCCATCCGCCTTCCTACTGCCTAGCAATATGCGCTACTGTTAGGCAGAATCCTGTGCAGTTCCCTTGGCGAACACTGCAAAAAGATTAAGACTACAGGAGTAAGCAGTAAACCCAATTGGTAGCAGTCTGTACCACCCAGATGTACCTGGTAGCTGTGGCTGAGCAGTAAGACTTCTCTCGAGACGAGTTGGGCACTATACAGAGGATACACAATAGGGCTAAAAACACAGTAGAGCAAGCAAACACTGACCAGAGCTCGTTATCAAAAGTATATAGTTATTTAACACACACTTTAGAAAATACACTAGCACTATAAATCAAAAGCAAGATCCAACACAATCAGAAAAGTATACACACCTCCCTTAGCAATTACTAGACAAGTCGAAGTCAAAACACCACTTTTTGTCAAAACAGAGGTGAGCACGTAACTTAGATGGCACTCCAATAATTAGGTTAATGGGCGAGAAAAAGGCAGGTCATAAAGAAAACAGTTCCCAACACTTTTAAGAGACCAAAACAAGTTAGTGAAGGCAGAGTCTACTGTAGAGCCAAAGTTCATAGGCCAGGCCCACTTTAAATGGAGCAAGGTGAAATGCGTCCAAGATCACACAGTTGAGAAATGCATTCAAGTCTTTGTAGAAATGTTCATAAGAGGTTGGGGTGGTTCAAAAGATAAAGTTAGAAGGTCTGGGGGCCAACCCAGTGGGAAAGCCAAGGATTTAAGGGTCACCTTTAGCAAACCGTAGAAAGGGAGGCCAGGTGGAACACAGTACCTTTTTAAAGTTGAGGAAGCTCCAGCGGTGGCAGTTGTTCTTGGCAGCGGGTGCAGTTCATGGTTTCGACCAGGGGAAGAGAGGATCTCGTCGAGGAGGAAACTTGGAGTCGCTGCACTGCCCAGGGAAGAAACCAGCCGCGGAGTTTGTCGGTTAAAAGGTGTGTTCCTGGTATTCGCGGTCACAGTGGTGAAGCTTGGCTATCCGGCCGCCAGGGTGCTTGGCCAAGAGATGTCCTGGAAGGTGAAATGGCGAACTGGTTGATCCCACCAGCTCAGAGGAAGAAGACTCTTTCAGCAGAAGATCTTCTCTTGTCGTTGGGAAAGTGGTGAGGTCGTTGCAGCAGGGCTCCACCGGTGGTGTCGTTGCAGATGTCTCGGCTTCTCCCCTCTTAGGATTTCTCGGGTCCTGTGGCGACTTCTGAAGTTTCAGTCCCAAAAGGCCTCCTTTTATGCAGAAAAACCCCCATTCAACAGCCTAGCTGTCTCTCAAACATGCTAAGTGGTGAGCCGGGCGGCTCACGACTGGGCCAATCAGAAAAGGGTGCGACTTGAGTTGCTAAGGCAACGCAGTCCAGGGTGCCAATTCCCCCACCCACACATCCTGTGGAACCCAGACAGAGTGGCACCAGTTGGCGGGCTTCTCTGGAGAAGCCCGCCAAAAAGTGGAACAAAGGGCCCGACCTTGGTTGGAGTTACAGAGACTGACACAAACGCCATTTTAGAAAAGAGTTCTGACAAAAAGACCCAACCGGTGATTTAATATTAAATAAATAAACCGGCGGTATCTTTAACATTGCACCAAAAAGTGGTGCGTTTAAAATCAATGGGAAAATCCCATAGGAAATATTCCGGTGAAATATTTTGCATGGTAACCACTGCCACCAGCCAGAAATTTGACAAGGGGGGGACTGGACAGTGCCCCCTTGGTAACAGACCCAGGGGCAATCTAATTAACCCCTTCCAGTACTTCCACAATATGATGGTTTGTACTGGTTCTGTTCACAATTTTGGACTAGTAAAGCCAATGGTGACTCTACATGCCCCGGGAGACAGTAGTCAGTCCCAGGGTATGGAGTCTGTTTGGGGGTCACTGACACCCCTGTATTACTGCACTGAGGGTGCTGTGTAACACATACACAAAAAACAGATGGTACCCTATGGAGTAAAAGACCCCATAAGCACATACAAAGTCAAAGACATACCTCAAATCATGCCTAAGAGTGGGAGGAAAAGAGTCTCACTCTTAGCAGGAGAAATAAACAAACCCCAAAAATCCAGCAAAGCTGCTGGGGGACTCACTAGGTTTGGGAAATTAGCCTTATAAGAGAATTCTCCCTAACTACGTGGTCCGAACCCTCAGATGTAGGTAATCCGATCCCAGGGGCTCTGATAGGTGTGTGATTGAGAGGGATTTGCAAATGGCCTCTCTAAACTAGAGGATCAGGCACTCCGGGAGACAAGCAATGGGGCGGACAACTAGCTCTATTGTCCATTGATGACTATGCTTTATTTCTACCATGCCCAAAGCCAACCCAGTATTTTATACTCTACAAAGACTGTACAGACTAGAGGATTTACTAGGGGTGGTCTCTGTCTCTTATGTAACTTTTCTGCAGTTGAATTGCATGTCAACTGCATGTTAGCCATCGAGGCAGGTGTCCTGCACATAACTTACAGCAGAGCCTTCAACTGTAGACAGTTGCCCTGGTGATTGACGGGCTTAGTCCCATGAAAGATTTGGTCCAGCTGTCACATACTCACTGACATAACTCTTCCCTTTGCAATATGCACTGCATGAAAAATTGCTTTAACATAGTCCCCTCTGCTCATCACCGATTTGAAATGAATGCTTGCACGCATTGTACAGCCCCTGTGATTTACAGGTCTGCTCAAACTACAGACTTCCAAAGGGCGTTCATCCACCACAGCACTTGGGGACCATACAAATGGTAGTAGGAGCTATACAAATATCAAATAATTTAACTGATGATAAAAAGACAACACAAGTTAGTTATAAAAATAACACTTCTGTATTGCAATACTACACTGGAGGCAATCCTTAGATTTTTTAAGTCCTGTAAAATACTTTTACATGTAGGTAACCCTCTATATAGAATCACAATAAATGCATACTGTTGTGAAGTGCTTGGATGGATGGATGGATGGATGGAAGCTATTCTGGAATGCATGTCGGAGAGCGTTGTGGAAGGTGAGAATATTGATGCAGGAGTGGGAGTCAGTTGGAAGATGTAGTGTGTGTGGGTGGTCGGAGCCAGTGGGTCCCTCTCCTTTAACTTTAGAGTAACTAGAATAAAGGAACTGTCAAACACACCTGAAGCGTCTAGAGTATAATTACAACATTGCCACCAAGCTTGTCATCAAGCAGGCCAAGGAAAAGGACTGTGTACAGGAACTGGAAGAAAAAGCATCAAGAAAGCTTCTATGGGGTGCAGAAAGTGAGCACTGCCCTAGATGTGAGGTCCCATCACCCGAGGGGGGGTGCGGGGGAGTGGAAGGAAACGAAAAGGTGCTGGGTTGCCGTTTGGATGCTAAAAGTAGTAGTCAGAGCATTTGAGTAAGGTGGCCAGTAACACAGGGAAGCTTGCAGGTGCAAAGAAGAAATGGAAGAGGTGAGCAACAGGTTCATAAAAAAAGAAAAATGGATTTAAATGTCAGGCTTGCATTTGGAGATCCAGTGCTGATACACCAGTGAGAGGATCAGGAGGTATTCCTACAGGTTTGTCGTAGGCTGATGGCCGTTTTGGACGAGGAGGCCATCAGATCATCTGTGCGTATGGTCCACGAGTTCAGATGAATGGCGGTGCTTTTAGAAAATAAATGCTGCAGCTGTGTGTGCCGGGCAAAGTCGGGACAAGGACATTATATATTTGCAGAGCGCACATGAAGAAAAGGGGAATAGGGCTCAGCTGTCCGCCGATCTCCCGGCGGTGCCACAAGCACATGGAGCGGTGATCAGGCAGTTGGCCATGGAGAGATGTGGAGAGAGCCGGTGTCGGTGGATGCTCATGAAGGACTGATGATTGTGGGACGGTGGCATAATCGTGCAGCGTTCTTCACGTGGGGAGAAAGCGTTTTAAAAAAAAGATACTAAGGAGTCTCATGCTCTGAAAACGTGCCTAGTTAAGGACGACACAAAGGCCTGGGGAGCAGAAGAGTAATGCAGCAGTGCTCTGCGAAGCTAGAACGCTGCCGTGCCAATGGCAAGGACACTGAAGCGAGATGGTAGAAAGGAACAACAACCTGTGCTATGCTTAGATTTTTTTTGTGTCCGATTTTCAGAGCAGGATGAGGCAACTTATGCATTGGGATAGAGGGAGGTTGTGTGCCTTTCTCCCAGTGCAGTAAAATTAGTTTTGGGCATGTCTTGTACAGTGTGAGCAACCCCATCATAGAGTTTTGTTATGTACGGGACTCGTACATGTTGATGCCATTCATTAATAGTGCCAAAGGCAATAACGGCACCGACACTCAGCTGAGGGGTTTCCAATATGTCGTATTTATTCTTTTTGATGACCTCTTACTGACTCTCTGCCCCTTCCCGTCATGTGGACCCGTGTACGAACACAAGACTGGCAGACAGACGGGGGACAACCTGTCAAACATAAACATAGGACACTACATCGCTCCCTATTATTCCATTTCCTCAATTCACCTTGTTGGTGTTCTGATCTCACTCTTGGAAGGACTCTGAGACACAGCCACTTCAGTATCTCTGCTACTAAAGCTGTCATCCGTGTCAAAGTCTGCATCCATAAAGTCAGAGCAACTCTCTTGAGAGCGGACATCAGCCGCTCTTCATGATCAGAAGTACCTTCTACAAGTTTCTTGAAGAACAATGAGTTTATGGTGATTGAACGACCAGAACCTTCCGCCTACACCATGGATCCTTGAGCTGCTGGTGCAATCGGTGAACTGGGATCAAACGCAGAAATCTTTTTCTACGCCTGAGGTTGGCGTACTGTCACCTATGTATGTTCGATTTTCTGTCCTTCCTACGACCGGCTATATAGTTCTTCATTTTCCTTTTGCTTATGTCATCCTTCTTCCGAGCTTGCCGCTGTAGGTCTGGGGACACCACCGGATGCACCACTTGTGGTGATCTAGTTGGCACAACTCTGCCAAACATCAATTTCCGGGGAGGGGTGGGGGGAATACTCCCATTGAGCTGTACGACCCGTTCCTTTAATCTTGCAGCAACGTGCAGATGGCTTGCATAAATGGCCCTCCGGTGATGGTGCAAACTTGAAGAGTGCATTTAATGTTGGCCATTAAAAGTTACACAGAGCCATTTGCCTGAGGCCACAGTGGAGAAATCCTTTGATGTTGGAACCCCATATGTTACGCAAAGATGGCAAACTCTTCCCACTGAAAGGTGATCCATTGTTTGACTTTATGGCAGAAGGAATACCATGGTCGCCAAACAGTTTGTCTAGGCTGGAATTACTGCATGAGCAGCCCTGGAACAAATTAGATGTACCCCTGGGAAGCAGGACATCTGGTCAATAGCTACTAGTACGCATTTGCTATTTGTGAACGGTCCAAACATATCAATGGCCACTTCATCCTACACCTTCAGTGGTAACAGTGTAATTTTCAGAGGTTCTGGGAAAGTGCGTTGGGCTCACTGCATTGCAGATGATGCATCTTTTGAGCGCCTTCTGTATTTTATCATTCATTTTGTGAAACCAAGCCTTCGTCCTGAGCTGTCACTTGGTGGACATAATTCCTCTGTGTCCTACATGTACAAGACCAATTACTCAATTTTGCAGGGATGGAGGAATGACTATTTTGTTCTCTTTTAGCAGTAACTCCTGAGGAGAGATGGACAGCACATCCTTCACGAAATGAAATGCTTTCAGTAGCTGCCATTCACTCTCTGAAAATGATTCATCGCCTCTTCGCTAGTCACGCCATCTCTCTGACGTCGCCTTGTCTTTGACTCGTATTGGGACTTTGTACAGGAGCACTTCTTTGACAATCTCTGGAATGGTCACTCACTTTGGAAGTGTGTTGTCCACTATATAGTTGATGTACTGGTTTGCTTTAGAGGACTGGGCCTCTTCTTTCACCGAAAGTGGAATCCTTGACAAGAAGTCCACCGGATTGTTTTTTTTCCTGGCCTGTGTATGAGATCGAAACAGTATTTTTTGGAACCTAAACCCCCATCGTGCAATTCACTGAGGCATTTTGGCATTGGGATTACCATATATTGCCATGAGCGCCTTATGATCTGTAACAGTGAAATTTCTCCCATATAGGAACAGGTGATAATGTTCACATGCCTACACTACAGCCAGACTTTCTTGGCCTGCCAGTAGGCACATTCAGCAGGTGATAGACGTCGACTGGTATATGCAACAATGCATCTGGCGATGATCCTGGTATGAACTGTGCTAGTTTAGCCCCAGACCTATTGGACTTGCATCCACAGTTGGCTCCATTTCCAAGTCGGGATCATAGTAAGCAATGCAGGACGCCAATGAAATGCACGATTTTATTTCTCTGAATGCTTCCTCTCACTCTGAGAACCATTCTAATTCCTGTCCTTTGCTGGTAAGGAGTCGCAACGGTGCACCAACCGAAGCAAAATCTTGACTCTTTCTTGTGCAGTAACTGGCCATGCCCAGAACTGACTGCACTGCTGACGTGGGGGTGGGTATCGCAACCAAGGCTTGCACCTTCAAAGAATTGGGCTGTAGGGCTTCACTTGAACGTTTATGTCCAAAAAATGCTGTGTAGATTTGGAGGATGCAAATTTGACACTGAATGCGGCCAAGTGTGAATTCAGCAGTGCCATGCCACTCGCCATCGAGTGTCGTCATTTGCCTCTTGTGTGGCCCCAAAGATTAAAATGTCATCACTATAATTTAGGCACTGGGGGATGTGGCAAATGATTTGATTTCATTTTGAAATCTCAATCTCAGCTGCTGATGAGACCCCAAAGCTGAGTCTTTTATTTCAGAATATCAGAATAAACAAGTGTATTATGAAGGTAGTGATTATAGCGAGATTCAGGGTGCAGTTCTAACTGGTGGTCCAGTTTTGAAAACACCTTCGACCCATGCAATAGATGATCATATCCGTCATTCTTGGAGCTGGATGCCTTTTCTCTTTCAATAGCAAGGTTGGGTGCGTGCATGTCCACAGATGCACTTTTTCCTTTTTGGGTACAGGGACAATTGGTGAAACCCATAGTGTGCCCTGTTGGGTGTTCAATAATGTCTTGGCTCAGTAGCGACTGCATTTCATCTTCGACTTGTCTATGAATGTGCAACGGGATCCCTCCGTAATGTTGTGCAACAGGCTTAACATCATGGTTGATGTGTAGTTTGATCTGTTTCTCCTTTAGTTTTCCCTGCCCAGTGAACAGCGAGTGGGAACAGCTTGACAGTCATGTCCTTTTAGCTCTGTTGTGTATGCTGACATTAATTGATACATTATGTGCACCAACCCCATTTACATGGCAGATTTAATGCTGTGGATACCTACCTCCTGGAATCTCCCCTTTCACGACATAAATGGTCTATTTCTCAGATGTCCTTATATGAGCAGGTTGTTTTGAACATCCCCTTGCATTTGAAGGGTATGTTGGAGCCATAGGAAGATATGTCAATATCAGGAGGTGGAAGTTTTGTTGTGTATTTAAGACCATGGTATGTGTCTTGGTTGATGGCATTTACTGTGACTCCTGTATCTACTGCGAATTCTCGTGCACTTCGTTTAGTTGAAGCAATAATATTGGATGATATTCAACGGACGTATTTTTGCCTTTGGCATGTGTTGGAGTTTTCCTAAAGTCCACTTGAGGTAAGACTTCATAAAACTACCCAAATAGCATACAGGTCCCCAACTCTTAGTATCAGTCTGTACTACTCATGGAACCTTGGTAGAGTGGCAGAGCAGTATATATTTTATTTCTTTATACAGGGATTGTCCTAAAATACTCCTATAACTTAACCAACACACACAGGATTACTTATAGATACTTTTTAAGGGCCACTGCTTAGTTGGTGGTTGCTTGCAGTACAATTGTTACAGAGTTTGACATTGATGGCAGTTCTATGGTATTATCGGTACGACTGAGCACCCGCGCACAGACAAAGATATACGGTAATTGTATTTATCAAAACCACATAGGATAAAGTCTTTTAGGAAGGAAAAAGGTTGCTTAGTCAAATAGTAGCAGACCTTAAGGTTCTAGAGGCATTTTCTCGACAAACTAAAGCTTTTAAAGTCTGATCCCTAACTGAGCCTCTCCAAACGGACTCTTGCATAGTCTTTCGAAGCAGCACTACATTAAAGGTTCCTGTGGATACTTTGTCTCTAGGATAAAATGCTAGAAGAATTAACACAACGTCGGAGACCCTGTTAAAGGACTCAAACGGGACACATGCTGTTATGGAGATTAACATTGTGCTTCATCCCCTCTCCTACTGAGACCCCCAGAACTTTTTGCTGGACTTCTGGGCCCTTTTTCTTTTAATCCTGAATGAGTGGAGCATTTGGAACTCTATTTTTCGTAATCTTCCTGTACTATGGTGTCTGTCTGCTCCATAGCGCTTAAAGACACCTGTGTATCTTATGAGCAGTGTGGCTGGGGACCCCTTAGGGTCCTCCTTTAAGATTATTTTTCCATTTCCTTAAGTAACTACAGTTCTTAAGGATAGATGGATACTTGGTGTCTCTCCCAAAACTCTATAGATAAGATTGGCACACCCCACCTTCAGTGGAGTGCCAAAGGGATACTGTATCCCCTCTCTCTGTTCCTGTAGCTTTTTAGTCACATAGACAATCACCTAGTTATGGCTGGTGGTAGTGAACGTGTTCTACCAACTATTGTGTATTTTTTATATCAGAGGCTATGTGCATAGCCTCGGTAGTGCACAATAGAGCACCCAAGCACCAACTTGGGGCCTCCCTTCTTTTTTAGCCATTACTAGCGTGGTTGTTCTTTATTAGCCCTTCTCCCATTCTGGGAAGGGGAGGTCTGTCTGTTTGTGTTTTGCCTTTGGCAGGAACGTGATCACATTTTCAGGGTTCGCTCACAGCACTGACCTGGCTTTTGTCTTGTGTGCAGTGACCTGTGCACATTTTCTGTGGGTCTTGGTTTCTGTTCTGTAGTGGTGGGGAATCTGCTCTAATGTGCTGTTCTCCCTTTACAGCACAGAAGTAATTTTGTAATTGTGTCATTGGGGTTGCACTTTATTGCAGGGGCAATTGTATTCCTGGAAAACGCGTTTGCCGAGGCCAAAACGTGTCTGCAGGGCCATTAGACCAGAGCACGTTCTCTTTTCTGTTCGGTGCACAGTCCGGTGACCGAATAATCCAAGCAAACCTGCTCTTCAGGAGGGGGCGGGGGCATGTTTCTTCAAACGTGACGTGCTGCCCATTTGAAAATCGAACACCCAGCTGATTCGCTGCTGAAACATACAGGGACGATTCTTACAGTGCACCATGCAGCCCTTTGAAGTGGGTCCATGCACACAGGATGGTGGGGTGCAATCGTTCACTGTGGTCCAACGCTGCTGCCACGCAGCTTACACCCTCGTTGCCATTGTTATGGGCGGGACTTGTACATGTTAATAACATTCATTGATCGTGTTAAAGACAATGCCAGCACTCAGCTGAGAGGTTTCCAATACACGTCTTATTTATTCTTTTTGATTACCTCTTACTGAGACTCTGCCCCTTCCTGTCACTTGGACCCGTGTACAAGCTCAAGGCTGGTAGACGGACAGGGGAGCATTATGGGAGTTTTCCTAAAGTCCCACTTGGATGGAAGACTTTATTTAGCTATCCCAGTAGTTTGTAGATCCCCCAACTCTTAGTATCAGTTTGTAGTACTCGGGAACCTTGGTAGAGTAGCAGAACAGTCAAGCTTATCATAAGGGGAAGATATGAGCAGTATATAAGTACACTGAACCCAGTTAGTGATGCAAATCAAAGAAACACTTACACATACATTTATATTAAAATATATATTCTATTTGTACAAGAGTCACTGTTAAATACTTGGCACAATAAACCAAAACACATGGGTATAATTTTGGATGCTTTCAAAAGGCCACTTCTTACTTGGTAGTTGCTGAACGCTTAAAATTGTTACAAGAGTTTCACAGGTCAGTAATAACGTGCACCCACAAAGTAATATGGTAATTGAATTAAGTTAGCAAAGACATATAAGATAGTGATTGTTAGGAAGGGAAATAGTTGGTTAGTCTTATACTAGCATAGCTACAGATTCTAGAGGCAGTTCCTTTGCACAGCATATCTTTCAAAGTCCAAAATGCAACCCTAGCTAAAAGGCAGTTCAGAGATGCTTAGTCTTGAAAAGCAGTAGAAGTCTAAAGTTCCTGTGGATACTTTTTAGTCTCAAGGATAAAGCAATTCAAGAAGGCTTAACCAACATTGGGAGACCCTGTTCAAGGACACGCTAAGGCGACACAAGCAACAGCTTGGGTCAGAGGTAGGAGTGTGTTGCCCTGGACACTTCTACATGCACTCCAACACTCTGGAGTGACTTTCTGGAATAAGAAAAGCACTAGCTTTTCTCCACAGTACCTTTAGTTAGCATCCAGCCACAAACACTTTCTTCTATGCGATGTTGCAACTCTGGATCCGACCTAAAGGATTCCTTGGTATGATGACAAAAGGCAGGACAGTGGATGGGATTTCTCAGCAGCAGTCTGGTGGGAGGACCTCTGGCACGGCTTTCATCAACTTCTCTGGTCACTCTGCCGTTTTGGCACCTTTTCTGCAGCACCAACAAAGGATGCAATACGCCTGGTCAATCTTATTCAGTCCCTGCAGTCCTGCACTCTGTTGAGAATTGGATGAGTTGGATTGTGTCTTTGGATTGTCCTTGAGGGCTTGGCAAAGACCTGGACGAATTTGACCTTTCCACAATGATGCACTTAAAATGGGTCACCCATCTCCTGGCATAGGTGCTCGTCAGCTCTGGAAAGTCGCAGGACCTCAGGTGATGGCTCAAATGGAAGGTAGGCTTGGAGCTGGTTGTTCCCACCAGTCAAAGGTAAGGAGTCTTCCTCTTCGGAGTTACTCTGTCACATAGAAAATGAGGTCAGGACAGCAGTGGTCACTTCACAGCATTGAAGGAGTCTCTGGTTGTTTACTTCGGTAACTTCAGTTTCCAGTGGTCAAATTGCTTTTCACTCCAGGAGGCTTGCCTTTTTATACAGTTGCAGCACACACTCCTCTGCAATCTCTCGGCAGTTTACAGAAAGTGGTGTATGGCTGGCCAATTAGGAAAAAGACCCCAAGTGGGAGCTGCTCCCATTCAGGCACTCTGACAGGAGGGTGTGAAAATCCATCCCCCACTTCCTGCCTTCCCAAACACTCTGAAGCCTAGGCGGCGACACCCAAGGGTTCCCATCAAAGACAAAACATACTCACAGACCTTCCTCTCCCAGAATGGTAGAAGATGGGCTAACAAAGAACAGCCATATTAGAAATGGCAAAAAAAGAAAGTTCCCTTGTTAGTAACTTGCTGCCCCTTTTGTGCACTACCAGGTCTATGGACATAGCCTGCGGTAGGAAAATCACACAATAGTTGGTAGAACACGTCCACAGCCACCAGCCGTAACTAGGAGGTTGTCTATGTGACTAAAAAGTCACAGGAGCAGAAGGAAGGGGGATACTAGGTATCCCCTTGGCACTCCACATAAGGTGGTGTGCCATCAGTATATAACGTTTTTGGAGAGATACTAAGTATCTCTCTATCCTTCCTTAAGAACTGTAGTTACTCTAGGACAGAACATGTCTGAGGATCCAAATGATCCCCAGTAACACTGTCCATAAGGAGCTGTGTGCCGCAATGGTAAAATACAGACCCTAAGATGAATGAGTGGAAAAAAGGCTCCACTCATTCAGGATTTCAGAAAAAGGTCCAGAAATACAGCAAAAAAGAGATGAAGCATTACAATGATCAATCTCCCCAACATGGACAAACTGTCAAACGTAAACATAGGACACTACAAGTTTGTGTGTACTTGCTATGTAGGTTGTTGGAGAGTTTAAAGTGACAATACATAATGCAGGTATGATGGGTCAAACTGATTGAGGCAGCCACGTTTTAACAGGTGTTGGTGTGAGAATGTGGGTAAACATTTTTATGATGTTTGAGCATGCTAACATTTCTGTTTGTAGTTTTTGTGCTGTGAATGCGGCAAGGGTTTTTAGGTAACCACTGACTTGTTATACAAGATTTGCCGTTTAGTGTTTTCTAGAAGAAAATGGACTTTCAGTGATAAACGCCTAAAAGAAATTAAAGGGATGGGTACTTGGAGCCAAGTAGTTCATGGTGTGTTTGGTACTAAGGTTGGCAACTAACCCTTGCAGGAATAGCGCTGCATAGCAGCAAATTAACTTTTAGAAAAATGCACTTAGGGTCTCATAAGCATGCATGAACGTCCTGTTTGCGTGACCCAAGCTGGCGGGGCATGTGTCTAAACTGAAGGATATGGTGTACATTCTGGCGAAACGCAGGTT
The DNA here is from genome assembly GCF_040938575.1 of Ambystoma mexicanum. Classification (NCBI taxonomy): domain Eukaryota; kingdom Metazoa; phylum Chordata; class Amphibia; order Caudata; family Ambystomatidae; genus Ambystoma; species Ambystoma mexicanum. The sequence continues at coordinate 300,755,978 of NC_090935.1, read as the reverse complement.
AGCGATGGGGTGGAAAAGGCGTAAGGGCCCGGACATAAACCAGTGGTGGGGAGACTTCCAGAAATGTCTATGGCAGAAACCACAGTGTGGCAGGAGGCAGCCTGCAGAGGCCATGGGGAGCAAAGCATAGATTTAAACTCATGGAAGTACATGGTACAGGACCTGATGGCCTTGAGACATACTGAAAAGGAACATGGGATGGTGGCCCTGACATTAAGGCACATTGCAGAAATTTCTAACTTTCAATGCACCTTTTAAGAGTAAACAAGAGCGGTGGGGGGGGAGAAGGGAGGGAGGAGAGGATGCAGGCATGATCCGGATGTATTTGGTTATGTACATGTTTATAAAAGTCGGAGTTTAGTTGTGGTTATTAAAATAAAAACTTTGGGAAAATGCATTTTTGTGCAGGTTGGGAAGTAATGGATTGTGCAGTCATTATTATTGGCATATTTGGAAATGCTAAAGTGCAGTGTGTACTTTTAGTACTATTAAAAGGTAATGGATTGGTTTGGGTAAATGTAATTTAGTAGATATTATGATGACAGTTAAAAATTGTATTGTGTGCGGCAAGTGTCGTGACCCACGTTTGAATTATGCTACAACATTTGGTGCTGTGGGCTTAGAAAATCCAAGATGGCTGAAAAGCCCACATTTGCGCCAGAATCCAGGAAAACCACGCAGTTTTGCGCACACCAAAATGGTCGCCTGTCCTGCCACCCACCAGTGCGAGCGTGATGGGCCAGAAGCGCCATGAGTGAAACGTGGTGCCAAAGGAAAAACAGCAGTGCCTGTTAGCTCAAAAAGCGCTTTGAAATCACATTTGTTTCTCTGAAATGCAAGCTCAAAATGCCAAACATTGCAAGATATTCAAAAATCTTACTGAACACCAGCAGACATCTGGAAGAATGAAGTCTTGTGTGCATACCAAATCTGGAACGATGAAGAGCCTAAAATAATGTTCATAACAAAACTGGCTGAGCTGTGGATGTCAGCAGCTTAAGTGAAATTGGACTTAAAGCCACTAAAATCGAAATGTTTAAAATAAATGAGTGATTTACTTTGGAGCGCCACATAGGTTGCAACTGTTTAAATGTCATAGTTTTGAACTTAGAATCCGCGTTCTAGCTGCGTAAAAATGTGTAAAAATTGTAAGTTTGATTTGAATGACGAAAAACTGGAACAAAAGTGACATTTGGCTGAAGCCTGGCTTAAAGAGATTGAATTTTGCCCGGCAACTACCCCCGACAGGAGTTGAAACTTGCCCAGCAACTGCATGCACAGGCCTGGCTGCATTCTGCTGCCCCCACCAAAAGGAGATCACACCTCTCTGATTGAATCAGGGGAGGAGTACCTGAGACTGCAGGAAACAGAACAATGAACTTTCCTTGGCTCAGGCAAATGTTAAATCAGGGGGTCGTAAATGGCTTCCTCTTGGAAGGAAATGCGAGGGGAACTGCCTCTGTGAGCAAGCTGAGCTTGGAAGTGGGGACGAATAAGGAATTCCCCATGTGCTTTGGGACCTAAACCACACCCATCTGGGCCAGAGCATAATTTTAGAAAGTTGGATAATTCATAGTACATAATTGTCAAAATTATATCAATAATATCATGATTCCTGTGATTTTTCTGTGCACATTTTAAGAGGTGTTAGGACTCTGTGGTATGTTCTGGGGGGTAGTAGCGGAAAATAGGGTATTACTCCAAATGTATATATGTTAAAAATCTGACACTTCATCATCTGATGCCCATATTCCTTGCGCAAATTTGTGTACGTTCTGGAAAAGTTTAGGGGTTGTGTTCTGGATGAAAAGGGCAGAATTCTGTCAGAAGTGAACACAACATCTTACAAAGCCAGGGATCGGATGGTTTGGTGCTACAGAAAATGTTAACCGGACATATAATAGCAGAAAAATTGTACATAGATAAATGTGCATTTAAGTCAAAAATAATTTGTGTGCAAAGTGACAAGGGGAGTGTTCTTTCTGTATGCCATAAAAAGGATGCCGGATGACTCACAATTCAGTTCCCCAGTCAGGCGACAGAGAATCCTACAGCCTATCAGGATCCTCAGAGGGTTGGGCATAGAAAGTCAGCCTTCCCACCCACTTTCAAAAGACATAAAAAGACCCACTGAAACCCTGGTAGGGACTGTTCTTTCCACTTTATTGTGAAGCACTTTGCAGGACGACTTCAAATCCAGACAATATTCTGAGACCAGAACTTAGAAAACGAGACTCCAGAACCAGAACTTAGAATCCAGACTTCAGAACTTGTAGCAGAGAGTCCTAGTCCACAAGCTGAATCCTTCAGAGGCCTCAGAATCCAGCAACCTAACCAAACTATTCAACAGCCAGAACCCAGAAAGCAGAGCTGTATCCAGACCGCCGTGCAGTGCCGATAGAAGACCAGACCCAGACCAGACTGATGTGCAGTGCCAGAACTTTTGCCAGAACCAGAGATCCAGACCAGCAGAGCAGAGAGTGAGTATCCAGCCAGAGCTGTGCAAAACCAATCTTAGTTTAAAATAATCAAATCCAAACCATTTCAACCTATTTAGAACTGCATAGAAAACGTGTCTATTCTGTGATTTCAAACCTGTGAAAGTGTCATTTGCCATTTGAATCTTACTTTATTTCTGAAAATCTACCTCCACAAAATCGTCTATCTTTTGAACCGCGTGTGCTAGGAACGACATTTAAGTTTTAAAGCTTCCAACAAGCCTAAAACCAACGTTCTACTCCTTATAGTTTTACTGTAATTGCGCTCAACGAACTTGAAACAAGTGCCGCGAATTGCAATTTGACTCAACTTCACCTGTCAAAAATAGCTGTATTTTGCTTCCATTGCTGAAATTCGTTTTCAACCTGATGATGATCTCTCATGAATCATTGCTAGTGTTGACCTGAACTAATCTTAAGTAGCTATCACCTACCCTGAATCTCCTATGGGGAATTAAAATCATTTTTAGCATATTTTCACTTCTTTGTAAATCACATTTAAGGGGGGGGACTGAATTGGTATTGCATTTTATTGTATTCCTGAAAATTGTGTGCTCTCCTTCCATCTCCTTATATTGCATAGGGGAGAGTGAATTGTCAAAAGAAAAAGTGATCATATCTCTTGTGGAAACCATATCAGTTTATTTCTGTGCTGCATTCTTTTCCATCATTGCATTTCCTTGAAACCATAAAAGCATTCTCAGCTACCTTATCCTTTCTATACCAACTCCTCACTGATTGAAAAAAAGTGTGCTAGTGTAATATTATCCATTGTTGATCACTGTCATATTCATAAGTGTGCTATCAAATATTAATTTATTTATAAAAGTGTGATATATTGTTTAATTTTTCAAATAAATCTTTTAATTTGCAAAACAAACCTACTTCTTGGCTCAGTGAGGTCAGGGGGATTCAAAGAGAGGGGCGTTATACAAGGGTTTATCATCCAGATTTATGAACTAGCCCTAAAAATATATAAATAAGGGCTTTCATTGGGCATCGCAGACTAGGCACTGTCTTAGTTGGAGTACTGAATTGAAGTAACTTAACATGTGTTAACGCTGACAAACAGCTAGAGTACTCGTAGGAAAGAGGTGCAAATCCAGAAATGTCTAGTTATATGCCTGATGAAAAAGCCAGGTTTTTGTGCAACTTGTGCCACCAGATGAATTTTTGCAATGTTGGTAGTAGTTTGGTGCTACATTAGTAGTACCTGATATTCAAGGGGATGGATGCAAGTAGGATATTTTTAGGGCTTTCGGAAAGGATCCTGATGTGATTAAGGATTGCACGTGCAACATTACCTGCACAGGTGGAAGTTAGTATTTTCTTGAGCTTTGAGGGTGGTCAGGGGTCTGCAGGCGAGCCGGACGGGTGGCTGGCTGCTACAAGTGAGAGGAATTCTTAGTGTGTGATGGGAGTGAATGGAAAGAGTCAAAAGAGAATTGTGATGGGGGGTTTGGGCGGAGGACTTTGGGCGAGTGGGAGGTGGCAGTAAGAATTTTAGTTCAGCAATGATGTTGGTGTGTCTTTCATTGGCATTTTAGAAGTGGTACGAGAGGGTGTCGCATAGGGATTGGGTGCTTGGAGTAGGCAGACGCGAGCATGAGGGGGATTTGAATTCTGCCAGGATTATATGTAGTTCCTTACTTGGGTTGCGAGCATTTTGGATTGGCCATAGGAAGATTTCTTGCTTTTTCTGATTTCCGATCTGTAAATTCTGGTTGTCCTTGCTAGGGCAGTTTTGTTCTGGGCTGATGGGTTGGCTCTCCAGGCCCGTTCCATGCGTTGCTTGAGAGTTTTGAGATTGGGGGTGAACCACCTAGGCGTAGGTCTAGATCTCTGCGAGTTATGTGTTGACTGGGTGAGGAGCGTGAGGGCATTTGTAAGCCAGAGCCCGAAAGAATCTATTGCTGGGGGTCCTTCGGAGAGGGAGTTTAGGGAGTTGCGGAGTGTGAATTCAAGATCTGGTGTGATTACCACTTTGTTCCATAATGGAAAGGTAGAGGGGGGTTGGTAGTGGTTGTGTGGGGCCTTGGCCGCTGACCAGTGTTCAGTGGTATGGTGAAACAAAGTGCTGAGTGATCGGTCCATGACGGAGGGGGGGGGGTGCGGCGCTGGCTAGATAAGTTGGAGGTGCTGAATGTTAGGTCGCCACCTGTTCCAGACTGAGAATTTAGCCAGTTGGGAAGGTCGCGATTGGTTCATAGTCATCAGAGAGAACCAGGTTGCCGCGATAAATAGGATGTCTGGGTTTTCCTCTGTGATGAAGTTATAGATGTGGAGTTTATTTTTGGAAACTGACCCCGCGTTGATGGGGGGGGGGGGGCAAGATATTTGGTGGGATGCCTCTGTGTGTAGAGTTGGGGGGGCGGGGGGAAGGGGGTGCGTGGGTCTGAAGAGGAGTCTGGCAGTATGGGGGTGGGGGGAGGAGAACCAAGTTGGGTGGTGGAATGTGGAGAGGAGGGAGCAATCGGAGTGGGGGTACAGGGGGCATAGGGGAAGAGCTAGAACTGGGTTGGGTGAGGGTGGTTAGGTTTCGCTCCTGTACCGCAGTGGTTGTGAACTGGGTCGGAGGATGTGCGATGCTGGGGGGGGGGGCATAAGGTGCCTGTGATCTCACCCTTTCCTTGCATTTTGAGCGGTCATGGGTGTGTGGGAGAGAGTGGGTGGTTCTGGTGATCGGGGTATTGGCTAGAGCTTCTCTTGCTGCGCGAAGGCTGGGGAAGTGGAATTTAGGGGTGATGTGAAGTTGATTGGTGAAAGTGTGAGCAGGTGGTGTCTGGGGGTGGAGGTGGTTGGCTGCTGCTGCGGTTGGAGTGTGATGGGCATATTGGGTGTCCCACTGCATTCTCTGTGTTCCGCCGGACTAAGTTCTCTAATCTGTCTCTCCATCTTGCTGCTCTAAGTTGTGCAGAGCGGGATCTATGGGTGGGGGAGAGTGAGACAGGCTGAGGCCAGTGGTTGTGTTCAGGGCGTGGGAAAGGAGGAGGGGTGCGCGTTGAAGGTGCGCTGTGGAAAGGGGGGGCTGAGTGGCAGAGTTAGGGAGTGGCTGCGGTGGGTCTTATTGGGCCTGGTGGGGCACCAGCGTGCTGATCTGTTGAGGCCTGAGAGTGACATGGTACCTAGTTGACTGTGTTGTGCTGTTCAGGCAAACGTTTCAAATGCAGTTTGGGTACAAGATAGCATAGAACTAGTTTTGAGTACAAGAAAGAACACAGCTACATTTGAGAGTGCTGTATAGTGGGAGAAAGGCCTAGGCTTCACAGGGCAATTTTCTGTACAATATAAAACACAACTAGATTTCAAGAATCCTATATGGTGGGAGAGAGGGAGGCAGAAGATAGTAATCACAATATTGTCCAGGTGTAGTTAAGTTTGCTATGTGGCCCAGCAACTGGGGTAATTTCTCTACCCCTCAACCAGGCCACTCCTACCTTACAAGTCACTGCTGGTTGACTGCTGGCCTCCCTGCTGACACCTGCAGACACTTTACTGGAGCGGCCTCAGTTGGAGATGCACTTTGCCTCGGGCCCTTGGCTGCAGAGGCTGCCAGGCAGAGGGCTTCCCTGGTAAGGTGTGTAATGAGCCCTGGCCTGGCCAATCGGGGTCCAGGGGTAGGCTAGGAGGCGGGAGGGAGACGGAAATGGAGGTGCTGAGGACTGCGAGGGGCCCGGGCTGGTTCAGGGGAAAAAAACAGTGGCCAAATCAGGCGAACAAGGCCCAGGAGGGTCGCTGGCCCAGTAAACTCACCTGCACTCACTCAGGATGGAAGACTGGCGTGCAGGGATATGCTGGTGGATACACAAGGCAAGGTTATGCAGAATACCCCATCAGGGTCCTGGGGCAGGCAGGGAGGAGGGAGGATGGGAGGGAAAGGGAAATGGAGGTGCCGGGGTCTGCGAGGGTCACGGGAACAAAAAAGTTGGTACTGGGGGGGGGGGGGTTACTTAGTATCCCCTTTTCCTACTTATATTTTTTGTTAGCCTCTCTACATTTAATTGCTGGTGGCAGTGGTTTTATTTTCATACCATTGTGTGTTTTTACCGCAAGCTGAATCCTCAGCTGCAGTATAACACCCCTGGGTGATGTAAGAGTATTTAGCATTATTTTTTATGCAGCACCGCCGCATGGGTTTGGTGCATTGCTATAATGCGGTACAACAAGGCATGTGTTGTCAGTGTGACATGGACATGTAAATGAAAAACAGGCTATTCAGTCAAAAACGATTTCTACATTTAAAATGCAAATCATTTTTTTTCACAGTTAAAAGCATATTTTTTTTTTCTCCACCTGAAATTCCTCTGTTGCAGGAGACACATTTGAGGATTAATGAACTAACCTTATTAACAATACTACTGATTCTAACTCATTAATAATATAATGTGTTCTCCAGTGCAAAATGAAATGGAAAAGACAGGCTCTGAAAGTCATTTTAAACCCGCATCCAGATTTTTTTTTTCTTTGCTTCTATCTGCGCTCTGTCCACAGTATTTGCAGGAAGCAAAGACTCGAATAAGCAGGAATTCAATTTGGTTACAGTTGCAACTGTATAAGCCAAGCCATTGTTAATGAGGAGGAGGGTAGGACATGATAGAATTTCATTGGTTGAACTCGTTTGGCAGGCTGTAACGGAGCTTTGCTAATGAATCTCGGGGCGGGGGGGAGGAGAGGAGAAGACTTTTTACACAGCTGGGAGAAAGACCTGGCTGGTGGCTGGGTATTTTCCTGATTGAAAAAGCAGATCCCAGTGCACTGCTCCAGAGACTGGGAATTCCAGTCAATAAGCCCCAGTTTGAGTGACGGCAGATGCTCGTCCTTGCTGGGGTGGTTTAAGAAGAATTCTTTGAACCACTTCCAGAAGGCGACCAGCCAACGAACTTCACATGCTGGACAGGCCTGGTAATTATATTACAGAGTGAGTGGGCAGTGTGTATGTGTGCGAAACTATTCAGTCAGCGTGGAAGAGGGAACTCGAGTGTTTTATCAACAGGTTTAATGTTGCGAATTGAAAATGTTCTGGCCGCTCTCTTTTCATTTTGTTACAGATAAGGTTGTTGCTGTGCAATTTCCATTTATTTCTGTAAAAAGAGTAAGATCCTGTTGAAATGCAATTTTTTATAATACACAAAAAATATTTGAAAGCAGACGGATAGTGTGTTTTATTTTTCTCTTTTATTTGTGCATCTACCACTACAGTACTGATAATATGGGGAGAGGTTTAGACAGTGCAATTGTCATTTTTAAGCTAGCTAAAAAGAAGACTTGGCGGTAGCTGTGTGCATGATTCCATTCAGTATATAAGTATATGTTTCTGAACGGAACATAATATTATAATGAAATAGACTACTGCTGGAGGTACATGAGTCAGCAGAAAGAGAGGCCCTGGACATAGTTCACCGATGCAGATAAATTGGTGATATTGAAGTTGGCGAGATCAACCAATGATATTCTATCATGTCCTACCCTCCTCCTCATTAACAATGGCTTGGCTTATACAGATGCAACTGTAACCAAACTGATTTCCTGCTTATTTGAGTCTTTGCTTCCTGCAAATACTGTGGACAGAGCGCAGATGGAAGCAAAGAAAAAAAAAATCTGGATGCGCGTTTAAAATGACTTTCAGAGCCTGTCATTTTCCATTTCATTTTGCACTGGAGAACACATTATATTATTAATGAGTTAGAATCATTAGTATTGTTAATAAGGTTAGTTCATTAATCCTTAAATGTGTCTTTTGCAACAGAGGAATTTCAGGTGGAGAAAAATAATATATGCTTTTAACTGTGAAAAAAAAATATTTGCATTTTAAATGTAGAAATCGTTTTTGACTGAATAGCCTGTTTTTCATTTACATGTCCATGTCACACTGGCAAAACATGCCTTGCTACACCGCATTATAGCAATGCACCAAACCCATGCAGCGGTGCTGCATAAAAAATAATGCTAAATACTCTTACAGTGACCATCTTGTCAAAATGGCCCCGATCTTCTTTGTTCCCCATTTCCTGTTGTAAAGGTCTTTCTTGTGTTTTACTCTCCATGCCAAACCAGGTTTAACTCTTGTTAGTTTTGCCTTTGGTGGGCTTCAGTGCTGAAACCTACCTCATGGCTCCAGTGTGCCTGGCAGGGCAGGACGCGAGGGACGAGCCTGAAACTCACTGTCCTTAGTCTCCTTCGTTACCTGAATGCACCAAGTGCTGATTGGCTGCCTTTCCTTCAAGGACAGCCATCCTGCTGTGCGACTGACGGCTAGGCTGTGCATGAATGGGAGAAACCTGCATAAAAGGCGAGGTCTCTTGAACAGAAGGCAGTCGACCACTGGACGAAAGGAACCGAAGAAAGAAACTGGAAGCGAAGCCCTGCTGCAGTGCTGAAGCTCCAATTTTCGTATCGACTAAAGAATCCTGGAATGGACGACTTCTTCCCTTGGGTTGGTGGGGACTAACCAACACCAAGACTAACTTCCCTGGAAACGCTTTCTCTGCTGGCTGTGCTTCCTTGCTGCTGCTGGAACTGAGTGCCAGGGGTCAGGAACACGAGAATTGAGTGCATCGTCTTTAGGCGGACCAGACCTTGAGAAAGCTCCAGAGGACCATCCCGAAGCAGGACGGTCCAAGCCTGAGCCACCTCAATGGAGTGCTGGACCCCAGAAGCAAGGGGAGCCCATCAGGTTTCCGAGAACTGCGGTGGTGCTATTGACTGGTAGCTGAAACCGCAAAGTGCTGCTGATTTGGAAAGAGCCCATTGCCGCAGCCGACCTTCAAACTGCAGTACAGGAGTCCTATAGACGTCCTCCCTCTTCTCCCCATGACTGAGGCCCAGGAACCAGGATCTGCAGAACTGCAACCAGAAGAGAAGCCAGCTGAATCCTCTTCTTCCAACCTAAGGTACTGTCTTGATTGAAGGGGTTCTTTCCTCTTTGGTCTGTAGCTTGCTTGTTCTCACTGGAGACTTGCAGTAGCTGCTTTTTCTGCTTGCAGCTTTGCCCCTCACAAGCTTTACAGCATGTGGCCCTACAGTGATTTTTTTTCTACAAACTCTTTCAATAACATTGTGCAAGACTTATTTGAAAAGTCCCTCAGCTACCTAGACATTGCTCAAAGTGACTTTGGTTGTCCTGACCCCCTGCAGACTCTTCTGACCCATTGACTTTGGTTTTAACTGTCCCTCGTAGGTGGTGCATAAGTTTAACTTGTATTGCTGGGAAAGGTCTAACCTAAACTTAATTGGGAAATTGCAAAGTATTCACATGCTCTTAAAATCTGTTTATCTTTTTCCTTTCTTAACCTTTTCCTTTGCCACAACCTCAATATTGCATTACGTTTAAAAAGTGATATATCAATGTCACGTTGTCCTAGCAATTGAAGTCACCTCAGGGTGTAGGAAGTGTGTGTGACATCCTAAAAGTGCATCTACTTGCTTAACGTAAAGGAGAAGTATTTTTATTGTTGCATATTGCCCTTTCTAAAGAAAGCTTATTTAAAACTGACTGTAAAATAATTATTTTACTGGAAACCTGGAGTATGTGTTATTTGGATACTTGTAATTATGAATCTTTCTCTATAGCTCCCATTATATCCGTCATGAGGTAAGTTTAGCTGTTCAGTCACTCTACCAACTTGTGTAGTGCAGACCTATACCAATAGTTGGGTTATCTGTTGCGAAGAGGACAAGGCTGGTGTAATCTCCCACAGGGATACTACATCCATTCTTGCCTAACACCCACCTCAATACATAGTCCTTGTAATTATAAGGCACCCAGCACCATATACTAAAACTTCAAAAGTCCAGCGCAAGCTTGTACCAACTCTCTCGAAGTCTTTTAAATGTCTCAAAGGTTTGAGGCAGGTGAGTAGTCCAGGAGGGCCCTCACCTAGTGCAGGAGAAATACTGGAGTTAGTTGGTGGAGGGCAAAATCAAGACTTTATGATCTTGGGTATAGTTTAGTTAAAGGCGGGGCAACTACCTTCTTTTCTGTCCACAAGCATGACGCACAGAAGCAGTGGTCGAAGTGGGTAGGAAGGGTTGATAGCGGTGCTCTTCTAAGTTTGTGTTCCTATATTTCTATTTGAAAAAGAAACCGTTCTGGAATGGTTTTGTTGTAAAATAAATGTAGCAAACAGTTGAAACTGGACTTCAGTGTGCTGCACTGAACTTTCCCTTAAACTGCAGGCACATTTGTTTGGGGGTTTGTATTGTGTGTGTGTGTGAGGGGGCGTGGCGATGGGGTTTGTGGGGAGCGAAGCATGCCAGCAAGGAACAGTTCCACTCCTTTTCATACACTTCGACCACTGCACAGAAGTACTGACCAGACACCCATTGTGGGTCAGCCTAATATAGCGCCACAGTAATCAGGACTTTGCACGCAGTGCAAACCCAATCTGGAGGGTGGGTGGTTCGAGATGTTATCTCAGGCCACTGAGCCCCCAGAAAGGTAGAAACAGGCGCCGGCAGCAGTTAATCACTGAGCAAAATAAGCCTCACCATTGTGGTTATCGTGTGGGCGCGACAGCAATCAGTTGGGGGAGAGGGGAAAGCACCTACTTGTATCTATGACTGAGAGACCATCACAGAGATCATGGATATGTCTTGCATTGGTCCGGGCCTAGTCAGGAGGCACTCTGCAACTCTGTGGCAAAACATCCATCTAACAGCAGGCTTCTCTCCTGGTTCATGGTGGAGGGCATCAAAGCAGATTTCCAAAATCCCAGCAGAGCCTCGATGATGCCCGCAAAGAGTTCCAGCTGTTGGGTCAGTGTGAAGGTGTTCCAATGATGAACAGCTGGATTCAGGCATTGTAGAGATTTTTCAACAACCAATGTACATCATGCAGGGGCCAGAATAATATCTGGGTACTGAGGAAGAGAAGTGTGTGGGGATTGGAGTTGGTGGCCATGATGGGGGAGGGCCCTTGCATTGAGGGCACAGACAAGTGAAGTGGGGGTGGGTTAAGGGGAAGCATAGGGGAGTCAAGAGAGGGGAACAGAGTTTGTGGTGATTTTTGGGGTGGTCAAACCACCAACATTCCAGAACAGAGGAGGGGCAGGCAAAGCGGCAAATTGGTGACCTAGAGTTTAGTGGAGCGGCAGAGGAAGCGGTGTATGGTGGTCAGGATTTGGCTGGTAGTCATTCGACATGTACACACAGATCCCCAGCTTTCCAAATGTATATTATAAACCTTTTATTGCTCTGTAGCGGCTTCACCAAAAGTCTTACTTGCTACATTTGCTGTCGGACTTATAGGCTTTGCTCATGTTTTTCTATTGAATATTTTGGTTCAAGTAGAATCGATTCCTTGTCTAGTTTATAAATGTGACATTCTACCATATTGGAATTTATTTGCTTTTTCAAATCTTGATTGCAGTGAAACCAATTTGAAGTTCAAAATGTCTTTGGAAGTGACCGATAGATTACTTAAGGACGAAGAAGAGGACGGATTGCTCAAAGAAGAAAAGAACATGGCAGATTTTGATGGTTCGTTTGCGTAGGAATCTTGTTTTACCTTTGTTGGGGAAGGGGTTGCTGCAATTACAAACGCCTGAGGAATTGTTCTTTGAAGCTAATTTTAACCAGTGCTCAGTTCAATGAGACACATTAACAATAAAGGGTTTAGATAAATGTAAAGGACAAGGTAGAGGAGCAGATCAGTAAGGGATAGACTCGGGTGGGTGTCGGTGTGAGTGGTGTACAACTACAATGAGAGGCAGATCACTCAAAACAATTCTAGTTTTACAGAAGATGTACAAAAATATTCCATTTTTTTATTGGGCCTTCAGACTATATACTCTAAGCAATTAAATCTTCAGGTAGGTATTCCCGCGCAACTATCATATACCTATATACATTCACCATAGGGGTTCTCCTAACTCCCAACACCTTTACTTTTAGAAACAGTTATGGCATAGTTTACAAAGCAAGGGCAACACTGTAAAAAGACCACCAATGTTCTTGGGCAAGGGAAAGCTAGGGTTAGGACTTACTCCCATATAACCCTATGGTAAGAGGGGGGTGGGGGGGCAGAGAAGAAATAGCTGTGCAAACTTACACCCCATATTCTGATTTTCTTCAGCAACCACGGCAGGGGTTTCAGAATCAGATGAGCCCACTTCTGTGCTGTCTGGACGAGGGCGGTCCAAGGACTGAATGTGCAAAGGTCACTTTCGGCATTTGGATTGGGTCTGGCTAGTCTGCATTTCAAGGTTCTGGTGATACAGTTCTGAAGACAGGACAAATGGACCCCCTTGGAATGGCAGTGTTAGACCAGATTGTATGCAGTACCCTTTGGGTGCACTACAACAACCCTGGCCTCCTGGCAATAGGAACCCAACCTTTGGTATAAGTCTGTTCTGCACAAGTTGGTAGCGTGTAGAGCTGCAAGGAGGCTTATCTCAAGAGGGGTCAATTTGACCTGCAGGGGAGTTGCTCAGAGATTCAGTGACAAGTATTCAAATAAACTTACTACCAGTCAGTTAGAATACGCCTTCTTCAGAAGGGAGCAATATAAAACACCCAAATACATTCCAAAAATACACACTTAGTTATCTAAATCAGTAGACGCCCATTTGGGATGGCTCAGACATTACCTACACCCTCAGATGACAACAATTGCTAGGGTGCTGTGTTAATATATCACTGTTTGCATTCACACTTTCTTAGGAGAGTTTCAAAGAAAAGAGGGGTCAGAATAAAACCAGTAGTCACACAGGATTCTTAAGCAGGTAAGTACTTTCAGTAACCCCCAATGCAAAGTCAGTTAACCCTTTCCTGGAAGGAAGGCAAAACGCATAACCAGAAGAGAAGTCATTCAGGGAGCCATGCCAGCCAAATTTGGCAAAAGTCGAGGTGAACTGAAGCACTTCTTGCAGGTAAGTAGAAAGTCTTTCACAATGTTTTTAAGTCTTGGTAGAATAGAAGCAATCGAAGTAGGGCCACAAGCTGATGAGGCTTGTGAAGTAAAGAAGCTGATAGCAACTCTACAGATGTAACCAAGCAAGTCTCCAACAAGGACAAGTGGCTACACAACAAGAGGTAAGTTCTTGAAGAAAAAGTGCAGCAGATGACTTCTGCAGAGCTGCACAGGAACAGATCTCGCTGTTCCTGGGCCTCAGTCGTGGGGACAAGTGGGAGGACTTCTGGGGACTCCTATATGGCAATGGGATGGTCACTGCTCGCAACCGGCAAATTTCAAACCAGCGCCAGTTCAGTGTTTCAGCTCCTTGCGTCTACCGCAAATAGCAACACTGTGGTTCCTTGCTGTCGAGATGGGCTTTCCTTGCGTCTGGGGTCCCACACTCTGAGGGGGTTCAGGCTCGGTCAGTCCTGCTTCCTGGGAGTCCAGAGGATCTTAATGGAGCTTTTCGCCAGCTTAAAAGCAACACACACAAACTGGTTTTCCTCTCCCTGGCTATCCGGTTCAGGCAGCGACTGCAGTGGAAACTCGACCAGCTTTGAAAGGATGTCCAGGTGGCTTACTTTGCAGTTGATTGGTCCCACCAACTCAAAGGGAGAAGTCGTCCTTGCAGGGGCTTCTCTGTCGGTACAAAATTGGAGTTTCAGCACAGCAGCAGGGCTTCACTGGGCAAACAAATGGTCCAGGAGTTGCAGCAGGCGTCCTTCAAGTTCTTCTTCGGATTCCTTCGTCCAGTGTTCGGCTCTGCCTTCCAAGCCAAACAGCCTCGCATTTTATGCATCTTGCTCCCATTCATTCCAGCCTAGCTGTCAGTCACCCAGCAGGATGGCTGTCCTTGCCAGACAGCCAGATGGCTAATAAGAGGGCTATCCGGTCTCCTAGGAGACTAAGCACAGGGAGTTACGGGCACCTCCCTTGCTTCCTGCCCCCGCCAGACACCCTAGAGCAGAGGCCTGCTTCACTCGTGAACCCTGCCAAAGGCAAAACGAACAAAGGGACCAAACCTGGTTTGGCGCACAGAGCAAGTCTCAGGAAGGACCTTTCCACAAAGAAATGGTGAAAAAAGAAGACTGGGGCCATTTTTACAAAAATGGCACCCCTGGGTGCTTTACCATGGCTGCGAACCCAGCCCGCGGTAAAATCCCATAATGGTAGTAAAAAGTAAACCACTGACACCAGCCATTCAGTGAGGAAAGGGTAACATAAAAATGTTACATAAGCTAGACAAAGGGGATACTGGGTAACCCCTCCAGCACCCGATTGTAAGAAAGTGTGTGTTATTATTTGATAATACACTCCAAACCCTCGGGTAGCCGGGCGCAGTGGTAACAAGAATACTTAAGCTTGGTTACATACAATAGATGCATTACATGTTATTACAGTATTTACAGTCAAAATATACAGGAAAAATCTGGATATTTACATGCAGAAATCCAGGATCTAATGCAGGGGAACAGTTTGATGGGTGTCCTTGGTCCAGAGCCAACTTTTCACTTTACATCTGAATCTAGAGTAGGGCTGATCATCTCTTAATACAGAAGGAGTGCATTCCAGGCACGGGCAGCTCTAACGGGGAAGCTCGCACCACCCAATTTTGTTAGTCTGAATCTGGGAATTTCTAGCAAGAGATGGTTAGAAGCTCTGGTGTGGTGACTGGAGGATTTTCTAGTCAGTCTATCCGAAATATATGATGGCGCAGTATTGTTCAGTCCTTTATAGGTGATAATGTCTTGATGAGAATTCTGTCACAAATTTTTAACCAGTGGTGGTCTTTCCTGATATTGGATATATGCTCTCTGTGGGGTATGTCCAAATCTACTCTTAAGAGCATTGTTCTGCAGTATTTGTATTTTGTTTGGCAGTTTTATTGGCACCTGTATATAGGGCTTTGTAGTAATCCAATTTAGACATTAGTAAAGCGTTGGCTAGTGTGATACAGTTAGTTTTGGAGAGGTAGGGTCTACAGGCCCTGATTAATTTGCAGGTGTAGGCGTAGATGAAGCCAAAGAGTTGACTTGTTTTTTAAGAGAGTGTGGAATTAAGGTAGAAACTTAGTTTTTACCTTGGTTACATTACCATCTATATTAAAGGCTGTGTAGCTGGGGCTACGCTTTTTGAGGTTAGAGTTGGAACCCAGGATCAGTATCTCTGTTTTGTCGTCATTCAGGCAGAGGCTGTGGTATGCCTTCCATGCCTGAATGAGGAGGTAAATCTTATTTACTAGAGCTGTGTCTACGACAAAGTTGCCAGATAGTGGTATGAGGATCTGCGTGTAGTCCGCATAATTAGTGTAGGTTACCCCGAGTCTGTCAAGTTTGTCGAAGAGTGGCTTAGTGAAGATGTTGTACTTTGTCGGGGAGACACATGAACCTTGTGGGACACCACAGGTGATTTGTATTGGGTCCGCTGAAGCGAAGTGGGAGAACACTCTCATCGTACAGTTGGCTAGGAAGGATTGTACCAAGGCTATAGCTTCACTTGAGAAATAGGCAGCAGACGCTATATGCTTGCATAACACTGCATGGTCCACCAGGTCGAAGGCCACCGATAAGTCGAGGAGGAGAAGCATAGCTGTTTCACCTTTATCCTTCAACTCGTCGATTTGTGTCTTGAGGCCGTTTCAGTACCGTGTTGTGGTCTGAATCCAGATTGGCGTGATCCTAGTAGGTGGTTCGTCTCCAGGTAGTTTTGGATCTGGAGGTAGGCTAGGAAGTTAGAAATGTAAGTCAATTTTACTTTACTGCTCTGGAAAACAGTAGTTTATCCCAGAGAAGGTATTTTAAACCTTTGGGAAATCTGAAAGACTTCCCTGTGTCACTGCACTGAAGGTGCTGTGACACAATGTAAACTATGATGCGTATGGCGTTTGTCAGACTCCACAACCACAAAGAAACCGTGTAACAAATCACATTAAAATACATTAAAAAATGATTGGCCACCAGGGGGCGCACGGATGAGCTGCCTCTCCGTGTGAGCGCTCTACACAAGGTCCGGAAAGTGGCAGTGAGCCCCCACTTCGAGACCCCCCCCAGAGTTGATTCTTGAGCGAGAGACGTGGGACGGTGTCCTCCCCGCATGAGAGAAAACCCGGAGAAAATCGGAGGCGGCATCGTGGAGAAATCAACATCGGCGCTTTGAGGCCTTCGCCGCGGCGTGCGTCCCGCGGAATTTCCAGTCCAGGCCTGCGTATAAGAGCCGCCCTCTGTGACTGACCCGGCGCACTTCTTGGAGCTCTGTGAGGAAACTGCTGTGCACTACTGCTCAGTGCGGCTGGGAGCCCCTTCTGACACCCCCGCTGCGGCACGGTAAGCGGACCCTTCGTCCCCCCCGGCATCGCAGGCCGCTGTCCCCTCCACTGCTAGTCTTTGCCGGCTGTCATCGGCCTGCTGGCACGGTGGGGCCTCATCCTCCTCCCTACCTACCCTCCAGGCAGGCCCTCTCTGGTGTTGCAGGAACGGCACTCGATGCCTGAGAGGTGACACGCTTTCGCTGCGCAGCCGGTTGGGAGGGTGAAGGAAGACTCTACGAATACATATTGGAACAAAACTCGAGAGGCCCTCAAGTCCTGGTCCTTCGCGCGGGTGCTAACGTTACATTAATAGAAGGCCGCTGGGACGTTTTTCACCCTGCCAAGTGCCCTTCATGGACCCTAAGACCAAGTTGGCGAAATACACTTTTTCACCGATTGCCAGATCCCAAGGGCCCTCCTCGATTCCTACAATGTCGACAGCAGGATCCGAGGCTGCCGCGACTAAGGCGGATGTAGCTGATTTGCTTGCCGAACTGAGGGGCATGCGAGCAGATATCGGTAACAGGATAGATAAGATCACGCAGAGGATGGACAAGATGGACGACAGGCTCGAGCAGGTTGAGTACAACCAAACATCTCTGAACACACTGGAAGCACAGATGGATCACCGCATTGCAGACTTATCGAACAGAGAAGATGAATTGCGCCTTAAGGTCGACGACCTCGAAAATAGGGAGCGTCGTAACAATATTCGAGTCTTTGGTCTTCCTGAGAAAGAGGGTGAAACCGATCTAGACCTGAAGCAATCGTTACACACTATCCTGAAGCTCCTCTACAACGATGACTCAATTGACGCACCCAAAATTGACCGAATCCATAGGGCTGGAGGTAGACCGGGGGCCCCGAGATCGGTGCTGGCTTAGTTTCATAACTACGCGGACAGAGCACGAATCTTGGACAAGGCCAGAAATGCCCCACAATTGTCCTTGGAGAACTCCGCTATTTCCCTCTACCAAGACTTGTCATCCCTCACACTAGCAATGAGGAAAAAGTGCTCCCCGATCACGAAAATGTTGAGACAAGGGCGTCAGATACCGATGGGGGTACCCATTCTCCCTCACCTTCGACTGGGAAGGCACGACACTGAGACTTGTCACAGAGAAAGACATTGCTGACTGTACGTCAGACCTGATAGGTTCGCCAGAAGGTGCCCCCTCTCATGCGGATCAAGGAACATCTGGTGGTGAGTGGAAAACCAAGGCTTCATGGCGGAGGAAGATACCAGGTTCTAGGAAATTCAGAAAGATGAACACCTCCCAGGATATGGAACACTGACAAGGTGCCTGAAGTGCTTTGGCATACCCTTGGGTAAAAGGTAAACTGGGCAAGTTACTCCGCCGAGGGGGTTACGAACTCGTGCATAAGAGTCAACCTTCTGCTATGAGACTTCCATAAAGGGCCTGCAGGCCAAATTGTGAAAGGTCACTTTCTCCAAGTGTGAGGTATCTCTAGCCCTGTGTGTCTCAGACGCTCGGAATGTGATATGATGTAATACTCCCGTTGCGCTAGCTCCTTGGGGAGGGTTGATGACTTTGTTGTTGAACCATTGTTATTGTTAGGTGCACACAAAAGTTGGGGGCTCACTGATATAAGTGATTTTATTATGGTAGGACCGCCTGTTTTGCGGTCTCCACTGGTGGTCCGAGTTCGGCTGGGTGATGTCATCCTGGGCGAATCGGGCGCCGAATGTGTTGGGGATGGGGTGGGGGGTGGGGGAGGGGGAGGTTCAAAAACACACACTTTGCATCAATCTTGATCCAACAGACACGCAGACGCACCTTGGCCACACTGAAGTCTATGGTATGCATCAGACGATCTGGTCGTTGGCCTCTGTGGGATTTCCTGAGATCCACTCATATAATGACGACCCATGCATAACGATGGCCAACGGGATATGTGCCGTGGCACAGATGGAATGGCCGCCCATGATCACTAACTACACCTACGATGGCACTTACACCCCGTAGGGACACATTGCGCATTTGCACACTCAACGTCAAAGGCTTAAACTCTCCCACAAAACGATCAATGGTGGCTAGGGAATTCAGAAGATCGAATGTAGACATCTTGTTCCTTCAAGAAACGAGATACCGGAGGGGTGAGGAGAGAGCCATCCCGTCACGGGAAATTGGGCTCGCCTACTGGAGCTCGGGTATATTGAAAAAGGCAGGGGTGGGAATTCTGGTTCGCAAATCCCTCCGAATGACAACTCTTGACATATGGACGGACACTGAGGGTCGGGCGATCACGGTTGTAGGTAATATAGGGGGCATAATAATCACCCTGGCCACGCTCTACGCACCCAATCAAGGGCAGAATCGTTTTCTTCACAAAATCTCTGAAAAGGTCTTTAACATGGCTAAGGGGCACATGGTCCTGGGCGGGGACTTTAACACATGGATGGACAGCTCTATTGACAGGCAGACCAGGGCCGACGCATTAGACCCGCCCAATACTCGAACTGAGGCTGAAATTAAGTCTACCCTTCATCTTTATGGCCTTGTAGATAGCTGGCGACATCTACACCCGTTGGACAGAGGTTTTACCTTTCACTCCCTCCCCCACGACACACTCACACGCATCGACTATATCTATCTCTCCAACGATCTTCTACCTGTGCTGCAGGCTGCTACTATATACCCCTCCGCATGGTCAGACCATGACATGGTTGCAATTGATATATCCTGGGATGAGCTGTCACCCCGCAATTCCAAATGGAGGTGTAACGAATCCCTCTGGGCTGACCCGGTCTTTAAGGAGACCTTTGAAAAAGAGATCGAGCAATTCTTTCCCACTAATGATACAGGGGGAGTAGGGAAGGTAACTGTGTGGGAAGCAGCCAAGGCTACTTGGAGGGGAATCCTTATACGGGGAGGGGCCCGAAGGAAAAGGGAACGTGTCCTGGTGGAGAAGGGCATTAGGGAGAAGCTTGCCGTGGCTCAGAATTTGGCACAGACCATCCCGTCTGACAGACCTAGGTACCTAACCGAAGCTAAACAACTCAGAGAAGAATTGAGAATTCTTATTGCTGGCAAAACAGCACAGACCTTACAGTGCCTTAAGCAAAAATATTATGAGAAGGGGGACAAAGCAGATGCTCTGCTAGCAGCTCGCCTCCGTGCGCAGAGAGCGGATAGATGGGTTGATCGAATTGAGAGGACTGATGGCACTCTGATAGACACGACGGTCACGTCCCCGAAGGACATACAGGAGGCATTTGCCTACTTCTATGAAGATTTATATATGTGTGACCCTCCTCCCACTATAGGAAGCGTAGACGCATATCTTGAGGGAGCGCGTCTTCCCACCCTCACAGGTGCGGAAGCCGAATCCCTAGATACTCCGGTCACTGAGGAAGAAGTGGAGAGTGCCATTAAGAGGCTGAAAATAGGGAGAGCCCCAGGGGATGATGGATTTACACCGGGTTTCTACAAAGCATTTTCCACCCTCCTTGCCCCCTTTCTAGCATCCTTGTTTAACCATATTTTCAATACAGGTCAGGCCCCCCCGTCCTTCTCTCAGGCCCTCCTGGCTGTAATTCCTAAGGAAGGTCGAGATCCCAAATACTGTAGTTCTTATCGACCCATCTTGCTTCTTAACATCGACGCTAAGGTGTATGCTAGAGTCATCGCGGCTCGGCTCAAAACATATCTTCCTAGATTGGTACACTCTGACCAAGTTGGCTTTGTTCTTGGCAGGCAGGGCGCAGATACCATGTGGAAAACACTCCACTTACTACACGAGGCACAGGGAATGAAGGGGGACCCATCTCTTTTGTCGTTGGATGCTGAGAAGGCATTTGATAGTGTCCTGGGACTTTTTGGAAAGAGTGTTGGTGTCATATGGGTTGGGACCGAAACTCTGCCACATCGGTGGCGGTGAATGGAGGATATTCACGCTGGTTCCCCCTTGAAAGAGGTACGAGACAGGGTTGCCCACTGTCAGCAATATTGTTTGTGATATCCCTTGAACCATTGGCGCAGAAACTAAGAAATGACGGTAGAGTTAAAGGCATCACGGTGGGAGACAGGGAGTACAAACTGGGGCTATACGCAGATGATATATTGCTTCACTTGACCGACCCCTTAGATTCGATCCCAGCTGCGCTTGACATAATTGAGGAATACGGCGCATTGGCCGGCCTAAAAATCAACACAGGGAAGTCAGTCCTCCTCCCGATTAATAAGAGCAGGGATTCCGAAATCGCACGCTTTGCCCCGCTAGGAGTCCAGGTCAGCCTCACTACACTCCGTTACTTGGGCATTAATGTCACCCGCGACCTTGACTCCTTATATGAAGCTAACTTCCCACCACTGTCACACGCTCTACAGAAAGATAGCCAACGGTGGTCCAAGCTCACGATCTCCTGGATGGGCCGTTTGAATGCCATAAAGATGGTCTTTCTCCCTAAGATATTATATCTGTTCCAGATGCTCCCCGTTAGGATGCCCCCGGAGTACTTCATGGATGTGCGAAAAATGTTTTTGTCCTTCCTGTGGCAGGGCCAGAGACCCAGAATTCCAAGACCCTTACTCCAGCTCCGCAAAGACAACGCGGGAGTAGGCCTCCCGGACATGGAAACATATTACAGGGCGGCGCAACTTAGAGTTCTTGTCCCACACTTTAGGCAGCGTTCGGAACCCCAGTGGATAGCGCTGGATAACTATCACCTTCGTCCTTTTATTGTACCCGAATGGTTATGGGTCCCCAGATCCCAGTTGCGTGAAAGAATCAGATCCCACCCTATCTTAGGTACGCTATGGGCAATTTGGAAACCAGGCAGGAAAATGATGGGAGTCACGACGTGGCCATCTCCCTTGGGTCACCTTTGGTCACCAGGGATCCGAGACGCAATCCCAGAACCGGGAAGCTATGAAACGTGGTACCAAGCGGGGCTGGAAAGGGCGGGCCAATTATGGCGCGACGGAACCTTTATAACCATACAAGACCTCCAGGAGGCGCTTGGCATAGGCACGCTCTCAGTTTTCCTGTACTTGAGACTCAAAGGGGTTATGACAAGGTCAATCTGGAAGGACCAGCTGCAGAGGGATCTTACCCCATTTGAAACGATCCTTGATAGATGTACGGGCTCCAGTGGTCTGATAAGTGCTATGTATTCGGCCCTTATCGAGATTGATATCTCCCCCTCATTGGTGCTTAAGGGCAGATGGGAAGCAGATATGGGCAGACAAATCTCCGAAAAGCTGTGGCTAAACATCTGCAGACGCACTGCGAAATCCTCAATATCCTGCCAGTACAAACTCCATGCCATAAAACTTTTGTATAGATGGCAGTACGACCCGACCAGGCTTGCCAAAATGTACCAGGGGGTTAGCCCATATTGTTGGAGGGGCTGTGGGAATTGGGCTGGTTACTGGCATATGTGGTGGGGGTGTGCCATGGTCCAGACCTACTGGTCAGAGTTTCTTAGCTGGATCAGGGATCTGGACGGTGAAGAAAGGGTAAAGCAGCCAGTATTCATCTTGTTTGGTCTGATTGAAACAGGGGACGAAGTTGTAAAAGCACCTAGGATGGTACAAGGTTTACTGATGGCTGCACGAGCCTGCCTCACTATGGTGTGGAAGAGGCCCAAGCTCCCTAGTAAAACTGAATGGCTTGGGGTTGCCCAGACTCTCTATAGAATGGACTACCTGACCGCCGCTTTACGCGGAGATCTCACTGATGTTGAAAGTGCCTGGTCTGAGTTCAGAGCCAAGTATGCCTTGTAAAGACAATGTGTGCAGTATATTATTGCGATTTGTGCCAATAACGATAACAAACGAGGATTTTTGTTGTGGCGGCTCCATGTGTCATGTTATGTGTCCTGGTCGGATATCATATTTATACTCGAAGCTTTCTGGTGTTGTCTCATTGGTTAATGCTGTTTCTCAATCACGCATTTGTAGATATTAGAGAAGGGGGGGGGGGGGGCGAGACTGGGTTTTGTTAATCCTATTCATTATACTGCTTAATTTTCAAGAACTACTGCACATGATATACGGAGATGGTACTTCTCTCACATGCTCATTCTAATTATTTACTGAA
Organism: Ambystoma mexicanum; assembly: GCF_040938575.1. Lineage (NCBI taxonomy): Eukaryota > Metazoa > Chordata > Amphibia > Caudata > Ambystomatidae > Ambystoma > Ambystoma mexicanum. Next base: position 300,733,213 of record NC_090935.1, on the reverse strand, counting down.
CGATTTTGGATGTACGTGACTGTTGAGCTTGTACAAAATCAATAAAGTTTGAATTAAAAAAAAAATACATTAAAAAGTGGGAAAAAGGGTCTCGCTCTCTCCAGGTTAAAAAACATCAACCCTCAAAATCTAGCAAAGTTGCTGGGGGTCTCTAAGGTAGAGGGAATTGGCACATTTCTGAGAATTCTCCCTAACACAGAACCTGCGACCTCAGGAGACATCAGGATATGAAGACTGTTTGCAGCGTGAGCCACCGCAGTCAGGTGGCATCTTGTGGCTCAAACAAAGAAAAGGCACTGAACAGATTCTCTTTGGTCACGCATGCTGAAACTGCAAGAGCAAGTGTCCTGTTACACAAGTTGAAAATCAAAAGTTCTAGGATCAATTGTGAACGGTGACAGCTGCAGCAAGGTAGCCTTGGAGACAGCTGGTCAGTCCATCATGTGGTCCCGGGTGGCTCAGTAAGCACGGATCACCAGCAGAGGTCTTGACAGGTTGTTCCCGCCGGTCCAGGGGTCGAAGCACCGATTAGGGTTTTTCTTGATCAGGTGAGTGGAACAGGACTTGGTGGCAGTCAATGCTGGTCAGCTGACATGGTCGTCCTGAGGTCTTCAGGGGCCTGCTCATTTTAGGTGTCTTTGCTCCCACAACCAGTCAATGAATGCAGGGGGGGGTCTCCCTTTTATCCAGGACTTGTGCTGGGGTCTCCCCCAGGGCAACCAATGGTAAGGATGTGTACCATTCAAACCTGGCAGCCATGCCTCTGGCCAACACATCTTGCAAGCACCAGACATAGTCTGGCTCAGAAGTTGGGTTTAGGCAGATCCACGCCCCACATCCGGTCACGAACGCAGACCTCCACTTTGCCCGAGATAGCAGGAGCTTTGACTGGGAATTGGCTTTTTGTATATGGGCAATCCAGACCTGACCGGGTGGGGAAGAAAGCCAAGGCACAAAACAGGAAAAGGACATGTGAAAATCTCATGACACAGCCATTTTAGAGTATGCTACTCTGGTATTCTGTGGTAAAATGCAAAAGTGCACAGATAAAATAAAAAGCACGTATTGGATAGATTTACGAAATCAAGCATGAGGGGTAGATTTTGGAGGTCCAACATTATGGTCAACGGGCAAGACAATGAAGTCTAGGCAAACCCACGCTCATAGGTAGCAGAGCTGCAAGGGTTAGACTCGGGAGAGGTGTGAGTGGTCTGTGGCTACAATGAGACACCCGCGAGCAATCCAATAATTCCTGTTAGGTAGAACAGTACAAAAATATATTCACTTGGCCTATTAAAATACACTTTAGCAATAAAACCTTCAGGTAAGTATTGTCACACAACTACTATAAATTCAGTGGTCTAAATGGGCGGGAGCGGTGCACCTGTTCCTTTTTTTACTATTCCTATACTTTAGAAAAAAAAAACTTATGAAATGGTTTTGTTTAAAAGTAAGTGTAGGAGGGGGGTAGGACCTGGAGCATGGGAAGCCTGTGGCACCATCTAAATAATGCAGGTGCCGGTGAGTTATTTAACCAACAAATGCCTGAGGCAGCATTTGGAATGCTCGAACTTGCGGTGATTCGGATATGAGCGGCGAAAACGGACCGGGAGCCCTGAACTGGAGCGGAGTAGCCCGCGGGCCCACTGCTATAGCAAAACAAAATGGCGGATGGACCAGAGGGTCTCCTCGGTGGCGACTGAAGAGCACTGGGAATAGGGGAGCTTGGTCCCAGGGGGCGGCGTGGAGGTGCCCAGCCCCACCCCCCCGCCTGTGTCCTGCTCGAATTGCTTAATGGAGGCGTTCGGGACTTTCACCCAGCCGATCGCCCCGGGGCTGGAGGAGTGACTGCGACAACAGGGAGCCTGGGATACGCCGGGGGCCCTGGCCGGGAGTTCGGAGAGAGCCTGGGCATTCCGTTTTAACAGGTGGAGCAGCAGTGAGGAACGGGGCAGCCGGGTCCCGTGTGAGGCGCTGTGAGTTCCTGCCCCTCCCCTTCTGGAGGAAGGGGACCGGCTCCTGGCGGTGGCTCCATCCAGGCCTCTGAGCCTCGCTTGAGGGCATGTCGGCCCCTCGAGGCCCTCCGGAGCCTTATAAGGTAATGAACGTTGGGTCACGGTCTGCATCTCTGAGGAGAATCAGCGCACCAACGCTCCTGGGGACTCCCTAAGGGGGTGGAACCCATTTGGTGAGGATGGCGTGAAAGGGGTCTCCTGGCCCCCCTTTCTGATAACGCTGGGATGCACCTAAGTCGGCATCCATCTCCTGGTGCGTCCCTGCCCACAATATAACTGCACTCCCTGCTACCCCTCGGCGCAGAGCTCTGACTGGCCAGCCTCCTCTGGTGGGGGACCAATTTCTGATGGAGGATCCATCTCGACTCCGGAGCTTTGCCTGAGGGCCTCCCTTGTAACGCTGGGCCACGCCTGAGCCATTTCCTAGGGCGTCCTTGCCCACAACATAGCTTCAGATCTTTCTTTCCCTTGACACAGAGCTCTGTCTGCCCGGCCTCCATCGGTGGGGCATCGGCCACCTGGCACTGAACCAGTGGGGCCTATAGTGCGAGGGCACCTTAGGCCCCACAAAACTAGCAACAACACAGTTTGACCACTTTGGTGCGGCCTGGGAGCCCTCGGCTCCTCTCGCGGCGGTCTCGCCCTCTGCGCCAGCCGTGGACCCGGCTTCCTGTGGTTCCCTGGGAGCCCCCATAGCATTTGAGGGTCCCGAAACAAAGTAACCCCACCTCCACTTACTTAACGAATACCCGCCTCACCGGAGGAGGTTCGGCAACAGCGCATAGCAGGAGGCCCACCACCTCTTCTGCCCCACCAAACTCAGTGGACAGTGTCAGGATCTCCCCCCCGCATCCCCAGCCGCCTTGGAGACTACGAGCTCCCCCGTCCACCAGATAGTGGTAACTATGTTCAGCAAGTCAAAACGTACAAAAATCCGGACCTCGCCACACTGCTTTAATCAGTGGACAAAGGAAAGCAGCTTGACCCGCTGAAACTCACGCCCAAGAAGGTCCCTGAAGACAAAGGCTCCTTAGCCACCAAGGGGGATATCCAATCTTTCATGTTGGACTTAAAGGCAGAGTTCAGGTCATGCATGTCGGAGCTCACCACAAAATTGGAACAGACTGATCAGAGGGTCACGGAAGCAGAATGACTGGAGGAGATGAGGACCGCTCTCAAGATCATTCCGTCGCCTTGGTGGAGATCCAAAGCTCGATCTGAACTCTTCAGGACAAATGTGAGATCCTTGAATTCAAACAAGAGGACCTCAAACAGGGCACAGTGCAACAACCTGCAAATTCGCGGTATCCCGTCCTCTGTGCCGGACGGGGACCTGGTGGAATACGTGGGGGGACTTCTTCCAGTCTCTGCGGCTACAGCTGGATGAACCTCAGTTACTGCTGGACTGCACCCATAGGCTGCATCCTAGACAGGGAGTGGACTCGGACCCCCTCCACCTCCGACATAATAATAAGGGTGCATTTTTACACCACGAAAGAAGCCATTTCAGCAATAGGCTGGTCCCGGGATGAATTAACTTTTCAGGGCTCCCCCTTCAGATATATCAAGATCTCTCTGTGGCCTTTCCCAGCAGCCAGGCTCTCCTATCTCCTTGACTCTTGTCCAGGGATATGGCAGTTCCTTCAATGTGATGTCTTCATTGCTCTCTTCTGTGGTCTGTCAGTTATGTACTGTACGGCTACATCTAGCTGCAAATAATTATTCATGTCTAATGTATTTATGTAATTATCTTCGTAAGGGAAATTCCTTTGGACATCATCTCAATGTTGCTGACTTCCCTTAGAATCTTCCTCATGTTTGTACCATTGCGAGATACATCAGGCGTTGTGCTCTGGCTGATGGTATTTCAGTTGCTATGAACGTTCTACCGGCACTCATGGTGTAGGGGATTAAAGAGCCGACATAACCGCATTCCCCGGTGGTTTTACCTAGATTCGTTGTGTGTTTGTACCACATGTTACACTCTAGCAGTGTCGGTGAGATACACGTCTACTCCCTTAATGGCTGTGTCAATACTGCACTTACCTCTCCTTACCTTATTGGCGGTGGTCCCACCTGACTTGGTTGTTCCACCTGCTTGGGTCGGGGGAATGTTAGTAGAGGGTACAGCGGTAGCAGTAGCCACATATAATTGCCAAAATATGAATCCCATCAATCCACTGGGAATTAATAAACACGACATAACGATAATGTTCTTAATTGTTCCCTTCATTTCCACTTACGCTGCTTGATCCTTGCAGCCTGGTGATACAGTTGCCCTCTTAAATTGCGCAGAAAAGGCCTGTGTTAGTGTGGTCAGTGCCCTTAAGCCCCGCGGACCAAATAATCACTTATTGCAAAGGCAAATACCTCCTGCCAGACCTTTATCACTGATGGGTCTCTTAATATGGTCAGGACTGGGAGCTCACTGTGCTCAAGTTGTGGGTATGTTTGGTCCAAGTACTCTACAAAGACAAGATAATATACTCCAGGGGATTGTGCTCCGAATCGGTTTGGTCTCCTTACACCATGGACAAATTGATTAGAGAAAGTGTCTGGGTGACGGGTGGAAGGTAACATGGGTGAAACAAACAGTACAACTCCACGACATTCACGTAGACCCTGCGTGTGGGGAAAGGGAAAATAACGGTGTATCCTCAGTCGATTTTATACAAGTATTCCTGTCGCTGCCTCAGCTGCTTGGGATCGTGTGACCATGGGGTGTCAGTGTCTATCTAAGCGTGTAAATTCTGAACCCACTTGCAGCTCATCTAGGTGCTGAACGTTGGCCCTGTCGGTCATGGAGACTGTTTTGCCAGGTGCAGCCACTACTTTGGAACCACCTGCAGGACATCAAGCCCTACAAACCGTTTTACCTGCTAGCTTGACAGCACGGTTTGCCACTTCCTCAATCACGTGGTCCGTGAACGTCGGTGCGTTCCATCGCCAAATAAAATGTCTTAATATATCGCCCACTTTCAGTTCCCAGTCTTGTGATGCATTGTCGCAGTCGATCTCTTCGCTGTCTTCTGGGCCCCCTTGGATTTGCTGTATCCGGCAAGAGATAAAAGAAGCGCTAGCAACCCAAGAAGTAATGTACTCTTACATCTCCTGTCCTAACACATCTGCACTATTGTCAGTCTTTCAGTGCTCTTGTGGGAGGAGCCAGGGGAAGATGCATGCGCAGTCCTGTCACCACTTCATGGGGAATAAAATGGTGGTCGGACCCTGGCTTATTGCACAGTGCAAACAGTGTGAGGGACCAACAGTGCAACCAATTGCTATCCTTCCTCCCCACTGAGGAATGAGACACAGAAGATTCATGATGGTTGGCATAAACTTTTATTAATAAAGGGGTTGTGAAATGCCTCTGTCGGTGGCGTCATTTAGGGGTCACCAGGGGTCACAACTGTGACCCCCCCGAAGCCTCCCTTGCTACCCCTGTGGTCCCCCTTGCTAAAGTGATGTTTTTGTTTTGGGGTGTATTTATTTTTTAATGCAAGCTCCTGAGATGTGGCCTGTGTCAAGTGGCTTTTTGCTTCTGGGGTGTCTGCCTTTCTTGTTCAGGCCTCTAGAAAAAATTACAAAATAAAGAAATAGAAAGGGTTCTAAGTCGAACACTTTCAGCAGTGACCCTAAATAAGAAAGAATAGGAATACCAAATAATTTGACTTTGTGGAATTCTATGCAATAATTGCTAGACTCATTAAATGTTTATTTCAGGCACACTTCAAGGGGTGTGTTACTGATTTAGTCTGTTCTTAATCTCCTCAACTCAGCCTTTCATCCTTCTGAGGTCGATAAATGAGTAACAACACAGGTTGGGTTCTATTGTATGTATCCAAAATCACGAGACTCCAATGAATACAAGCGCCAATTTTATTATTTCGTATCACTATTTATTTCATAGTGTGGTGTTTTTCCATAGTAGATTGCCCTTTTGAATGACCCGTGTTTTGGCTGCAGGCCTTTCTCAAATCAGGGCGTAGTTAGACATATTGTCTTTTTCCATTACATACATGGTAACTGATAACACAATTTAATGGCCTTCATTCATTTTTCAAATATTAAATGAACATTTTTAAAATATTCACTTGTATTTGTATGTAGATATTTCCGCCCATTTACGCAGTTATGGGTAATTACACATGGAAAACACAAAGGGGGTGAGTTCAAAAGAGAATGATAATCGGAAAAATAATAAAAGCCAAAACGTTTGAGAGGACAACACACATGTAGACATGAACAAACAAGAGACATAACGAAAATGATAAGTATTTGCCGTGTCTAATACAATTGCATTCATTGCTATAACCCCATTATTACTCTCTTGATGAGTTATATTCCACATTGCTGATCTGCAGTAGTTAACATTTTCAATAGTTCTAGGCTCTGATAGCACTTGCTAATAACACGTGGGCCTGATAGAAGCGGTTTCTTATATAATTTGCAGATTAATGCAACTTCATTTACAGTGCTCAATTAGTCTCCAATTTCAGTCTGAGTGACCACTGGTTAAATGTTAAGACACCCATTACCTCTTGAGTTGCTTATGAATGATGTATTATAGGTTTAAATCCCTGCAATTGAAACAGATTATCGTGATTACCTCACGTTATGTTTGGTCATATCGAGAATAAGACTGTGATAGTTAGGCATGCTATTTTTACCAATTTTAATACTATTTCAAAGCTATTGATTGAATTACTTATGCATTCTGGACTTTGTGTGGTTGCTGGGCATACGTTACCCTCGTGTTTACTGGCTTGCCGTAAGTAAACAATTGCAGAGAGGTTCCTAGGGTGGGTAGAATTATTTTAGAGGGGCCTTTTACCCGATTCGCTTTGAGATATAAGAGCCCATGTTAAAAATATTCATATTTCAAACCAAATTGCTAGTGCAGTAGTGGTCTTAATCTAAAAGAGTGGTTAGTTTTCTTTTTCTGCAGGGATGGGGTCCTGTAGTGATAATCAGTAATGCAATACTGATCGTAATCCTCTGTGAAAGGCATTACATCCTTCTGAGGTCGATAAATGAGTAACACAGGTTGGGTGATGATTGTATGTAAATTTGTTCTATATAAAGCAATTAAGTGCTATATACTATCACATTATCATTTGGTGTCTGCTTGCATTCAGAGTAATTTGGTAATATGGGCCTATACACACTGATTTTAACGATACATATGGCGATACATTATTGTATGATATGGCTTTTATAACGCGCCTATACACAAGTGTTTCGAGGCGCAACGAGTCAAGGGAGGGGGAACAAAAGCGAAGACGGAAACAACGATCCTACTAGGCCAGGTAACCAATCAGATTGCGCAAGAGCATGGGGAGGAGAAAAGGGAAAAGTGCGTGGGGAGGGAGAGGGAAAGTGCAGTACATGGGATAGTAGATAACAAAGATAAATAAAAGGCCACTGGTGGCAAGTGCAATGAAGTGCAGACATAAGTGCTTGTAGGGGGACAGTAGGGATACAGTAAACAGTCCCCAGTGCAGGGGTTGCCAGGGAGGCAGTGCAGGTGGGCAACTAGTGGGGCCTAGGCCCGAGAGTCAGAAGGGTAGCCAGGTAACCAGTGCCGTTTCAGCCAGGAATTTAGCAGGGGAAGAGGGGGAGAGAAAGCGGAGGCAAATGGGAAGGTTTTGAGGTGCTTCTGGAACCGGAGATGTTTCTCCTCAAGTTTCAGTGAGGCAGGAAGACTGTTCCCGAGGGAGGCTTCGGCCGAAGAGAGAGATCTACCACCAACTCGTTGCTTGGAGAAGAGACTGACACTGAGGGAGTTGGTTGTGGATGAGCAGAGTGCTCGAGAAGGAAGATATTTAGGAAGAGATGGTTGAAGGTATTGTGGCCCCAAGCCCCAGAAGGCCTTGTGGACAATACAGAGGGTTTTTAACTTAATCCTCATAGCCACTGGGAGCGAGTGAAGAGAGTTCAGTCCTGGAGAGCTACGATCCCTGGGCTTGAGGCCAAGGACCAGTCTCGCAGTCCTGTTCTGGATCAGTTGCAGAGGGCGCAGAGTAGAGGCAGGCAGATTTAGATAGAGGCTGTTACAATAGTCCAGCTTAGAAAGAACCAGGGCTCTGGAGACAGTGAGCTACTGGGGGAAGGAAAGGGAGTATACATCTGAGGAGGTGCAGCTGGTAGTGTGACTTCTTAGAGACGTCAGAGATGTGAGGAGAGAAGGAGTGTGTGGAGTCAAAGATGACTGAGGTTTTTTGCTGTGCAGGTGGGAGCAGGAAGAGGGCCAAGAGAGGCTGGCCAGAGAGCTGCAGCGAAGGAGGTAGCGGGTGCGACGATGAGTAGAATCTCAATCTTACTGGCATTAAGGCTGAGGTCATTGGCGGCACACCACTCATGGATGGCAGACAAACAATCGGAGATGAGGAGGCTGAGGGTAGCCTGTAGAGATAGAGATATCGGAGAGGAAGGACCGAAGTTGGACCTGGGAGGGTCGGTCAGATAGGAAGGAAGTCAGCCACGCCATATCCTGACCAGTGATACCCAGGTTATCACGGAGACGGTCCAGCAGGATGGCATTATTGACCGTGTCAAAGGCAGAAGAAAGATCGAGCAGGATGAGGACGCAAGGGGTGTTGGAGTTAAGTTTGGAGAGCAGGCTTCACGGATGTTCAGGAGAGCAGTTTCCGTGCTTCTGTGTCACTCACCTGGTATCCACAGGAAAGCCACCCAGCTGGGTTACACGCTGGTATGCTTCTCAGCTTTGCCCTGATGTGGTCTGCGGGGAAGGTTCTGCCTGAAAATGCAGGAGGACTGTATTCAAGGCTGACCGACTGGGGTAAGTATCCTCCCTCCACCCCCGTTTGATTTCAGTCCCTCTGGCACCCTCTCCTCACCTTGTGGTAGAATTAGGCGTGCTTTCCGTACTGCCTTCTTTGCAGGGGCGCGTTGTCTTTCATGGGCGAGTGCAGTCCAGTTACTTCACTGACGCGGCCCGTTTGATATTGTTCAGGTAGGTCTTATTGCTGTTCTTTAGCTTTGTTGCTATCCTGCATGCCTTTCTTTGTTTAAAATGTCTTTTTTTCTCCCTTAGGTATGCGGAGCTTCAGCGCAGTGAACTGGCTTGGTTGAGCGCCGCTGGTAAATGATGGCGCATTAAGAGCGCTATGATGTGGTAAGTATACGATATGCGCAGCGCTGCGAAGTCTTGCCTTTGCTAACCTGTGTTTTCCTTCCTTGTAGGTCGTGGTGTTCTTCAGCGCAAGTGGAATGTCCGGAGTGGTGCCAGCCGAGAGGCGACCAGCCAGGTAAGCCTTTTGAGCAGTTCGTAATTTGTAAATGTCTCTACTGCTTTCTTTAATGTTGCCTCTATCTTCCTCTTTCAGGTCGTTCTGTCCGGGAGGCGTGCAGATTCGAGGAAGCTAGCTGCGAGTGTTTAAAGATGAAGACTGCAGCTAAGATGATGATGATGATGATGCTGCTGCTAATGATGTTCCTTTTGTCTCCTTGCAGGTTCTGCTTCTCCGAGGTTCGAGGGAATAGCTGGACACGGTGAGCATCACGTTGCAAGCTGCAAAGTAACGCGAAGCGTGTTGTCTTGCTCGGGTGTGGTTTAAATAGCCCCAACAAAATAGTCCAGGTAAAGTAGTCCCTAGGCTACCACACCCAAAACACTAGACCGCATAGCTTGATTCTTAGAAACCAAGCTATGTGGATGCCTCCATGTTGGCTGACAATACAATAAAGTAGTTCCCAAGCACATTGTTTTTCATGGTGTATGATCCTGGCGCCATCGGCGCCAGGACTGGCCCCATGAGGGCTTTTGAAGAGGATGCCAGGCTCTAGAGGCCCGAGTCCTGACTCCACCTGGCTAATGGGTTTGCCAGAGGGGGTTTTGGGCGAGGGTCGTGACATTCTGGCAGCTCTGAAGCCAGACTGGTGGTCATGAAGACAACTAACAGAGTTGGTGTGGAGATTAAGCTGGGTGATGGCCAGTTTCTTCAGGAGCGTGCCCAGAAAGGGAGTGATGGAGATTGGACAGTAGGTTAGCTGGGCAAGAGGGGTCGGCAGAGGGTTTTTTAAGAAGAGGGTGTACAAAGGCATGCTTTAGGGGGGATGGGAAGACTCCAGTGGCGAAGGAGTGATTGCAGAAATCAGCCAGGGCAGGAGCAAGGGAGTCGATGTGGTCCTTGATAGTTTTGGAGGAACAGGAGTGAACATGTTTCAACAAGACTTTCATAGATTGGACTTGTCTAGAAACCTTGTCTGCAGAGAAAAGGGGAAAGGCGGAGAAGGACGGAGGGGTGGGTGGCTGCAGAAGGGCCAGCGGAAGAGCAGGGAATGGAGGGAGGGAGGGAGGGAGGGAGGGGATAGGAGGAGAGTGAGGACAGGATGTTCTGAGTTTTAGAAATAAAGTGAGAAGCCAGTGCCGTGCAGAGGGCCTGGTAAGGGACAGGAGAGGTAGAGACTGCGGCAGGGTTGGCCAGTTCCTTGCAGATTTTAAAGAGTTCGGCCGAGTTGTTAGATGCCGCAGAGAGGCGGGCATCGATATGAGCTCTTCTTGGTGAGGACGGAGAGCCGGTATTGCCTTTGCAGCAGGCGGCGGGCCAGTTTATCGGAGGATGAACATGAAGCACGCCATTTCCTTTCGGCCACCCTGCACTTGCGTTTTAGGGTGACAAGGTCTGAGTCATACCAGGAGTTACACTTGGCTTTGGGCTTCAGGCGGATTCTCATGACGGGGGCAAGGATATCAAGAGTATAAGATATAGAAGAGTGGAGCGTGGCCAGGGCTGTGTCAGGGTGAGTCAGCCGAAGGGGGAGGAGGAGGTGAGAAGGTGGCGGCGAAAGCCTCAACTGACATGCGTTTCATGGGTCGGATGACCGAGAAGGTGGGTGGCAGTGATGGAGGTGACTTGGCTTGAGGGGTAGGGAGTGTGAGGTGGGAAGATAGGAGAAAGTGATCACTCCAGGAGAGAGGAGTGGAGAGAGGGACAGAGGGGAAGGTCAGAGGAGACCAGAACATCGAGAGTGTGCCCTGCAGAGTGAGTCGGGCCAGAGGGGAGAATATTGAGTGAGAGCGAGTCGCAGAGGTCACAAAAGATTCCGGAGGGAGGACAGGAGGCATCCAGGTGGATGTTGAAGTCTCCAAGAAGGAGGAGTTGAGTGGTGGAGGCCAGGAGTGAGGAGGAGAGGTCCGCCCACGCAAGGAAGGAAGATATCTGACCAGGTGGCTGATAGATAGTAGCCACAGTAAGGGAGTGGCTGGGGGAGAGAGCCTGCAGACGAGACATTCAAATGAGGAGTATGCCTGCGTATGAGTGACGGAGGCAGGAATCCACTCGGGGAAGATCGGGGCTACACCACCACCAGAGCGGTTGGACCTGGGCGTGGAGAGGATCTTGTAGCCATCAGGGAGGAGAGTGTCGAAGCCAGTGACAGAGCCAGCCGTGAACCATGTCTCGGTGAGACCAAGGGCATCAAGGTCAAGTTCTTCCAGGAGGTGGCAGATATAAGAGCTATGTTTGATGGCAGAGCGAGAGTTAAGAGTGGCAATATGGAGAAGGTTGCCATCCTTGAAGGAATTTTTGGGGAGGGGTACAGATCGTAGGTAAGCCCTTCGGAGGTGTAGCGGGGACCCGAGAGGGAGGGGGACGGCAAGGTAGCCAAGGAGGAGGCAAGGTAGTAGGGGAAGGCAAGGTAGTAGGGGAAAGGCGTGAGGGGACAGTAGGAGAAGAAAGGAAGTTGATGAGGCGCGGAAAGAGTCTATCAAAGAGAAGCAGGTTGGCCTGGGGGCCTTGGACTAAGACGGTCCCATTGGAGTAGACATTAATGATGACCTTAGAGTTGAAGGAGGACAGGAGGGTGTCCCAACAGGTGCCACTATTAATGGGAGAGGAGGAGAAAGGAGAGAGCACAGAGACCATGTGAGGGTTCCATAGGTCGGGTGAAGGGACGACAAAGAGGATGTCGGTGAGGGTTTCCTTGGAGGAGGCACTGATCTAGGTGTCGGCGATAGGGAGGCCTGGGTTGGAGACCAGGATGTCCTTTTTAAACTTCTTCCTACCAGACTTAGTGAGGAGAGCAGGATAGTCAATAGAGAAGCAGTTAGAAAAGATAGTCAGAGAGCACCATAGAGTAGGTGGGAGGGAGAGGGCTAGGGCCCTACGGTAAACGGACAAGACAACAAGAGGCAAGTGTGTGGAGCTATGGGACGGGACGGTGACGCTCTGGATGAGAGCTCAGACAATAGGCATCCTAAGACAGGAGAGAAGAAACACCAAGATTTGGAAGTCCTAAAGAAGGGAGAAAAAACCCTGGATTTCACACTGCAAAAAGTGGTGCTGATGCAGGCAATTTATACAATTTGGAACAGCAGGGGAAACAACCGGTAAGTGGAAGGAGGAGTGGGTAGCAGGGGGGGGGTCAGAGGGAAGTGACTGGCCGCTGGTAACTGGCGTCCCCTGCAGACACCAACAGGAAGCCGCCCTTGGCCTAGGGCCCTTAGCCGTGGGGATGCCAGGCAGTGGCTGCCCAGGGAAGGTCAGTGATAAGGGAGGATGAGCCAATCAGGGGGGGGGGGGGTGCGAGTGGGATGGGAGGCAGGCAGGGGAGGAGGAGAACGGGAAGGGGAAGCGGGAGAGCAGGGGACACTGGCAGGGACAACATTTAAACATCAAATGCAGGTACAACTGAGGACTTTCAAGCCCAGGGGCAGCAATGGAGATCTATGTATACAGTGCTGCACTACCCGCTCAGCTAGATCAAATGGCGAGCAGCGCTGATAACCCAGGCAACACATGGCCCAGGAGAGCCAATCACGGGGGGTGTGGGCGGGATGGGAGGCGGGCAGGGGAGGAGGAGAACAGGAAGTGGAAGCGGGAGAGCAGGGGACACGGGCAGGGACAACATTTACACAACAAATGCAGGCACAACAGAGCATGAAATGTATATCACATTAGTGATATCATAACCATATTTTTTGTAGTGTACTTGGGAACAATGCTATGTGATGCCCCTTGCCGTTTTGTCAAGGGGTGAAAGGGTGTGTTTTCTCATTCTAAGAGTAACTAACGTGTTAAGGGTGTGGTCTTTGGTTTGAAAAGGGCACAAGGATCAATTTCAACAAAAAGGTATACATTCAACAAAGGTTACAAATGGACAATGTTCACAATTCTCGGGAATGGCTCCCATCCACAGATTTCTCTCCTCCAAAACAAAAGTTCAAAAGAATGACCAACTTCTTTGTAGCCCAAGAGGATAACCCTCTACTCTTTTTCCAGAGTTAATGTAATTCAAAATCCTAAGGGCATGAATCGTCCTTTGGATTCTGACTCACAAAAACACCTGGTATACTCTCCTGCCAGGTTCTCTCGTATAGTTCCTTCACTTTAAAGATCTTAGGGTATATGCTTATCCCCAAGTTCCTTTAATCATAGGTGTATTTGTATCTCCGCCAAGCACGGACTATGCAACACTTGCGTGATGCAAGCTGTAGGGAATTTGCCTCCAATTCCAGTTAGGGACCAGGTATGCCTTCTCCACCTTCCACTGTGGGCTCACCGGCTTTAGGACGGCTCCCTTGGCTTCTGTGACCCCGATCAGGGTTAGTCCTCCACTTCTGCTCTGTCTCCACTACAGGTGGCCGATCTCTGTGGCTGGTGGCGATCTGCGTGTTGCTCCAGCTTCTTTTGCTGGTGTGCAATTCCTTTGCCTCATGTCCCACTTTGGTGTCTCTGATGCCTGCAAGAATGCAGAAGCCAGTGGCCAGCCGTCAACTAGCAACGACTAGCACGGTAGGAGTGGCCTGTGAGGGAGTAGAGCAATCACTGTACCCTAGAAGCCCAGCCTCTCAGCAAACTTACCTACACCTGTACAATACTGTGATTACATTCCTCTGCCTCCCTCTCTCCCACTATACAGGACTCTCACCTCTCGCTGTGTTTAGCCCCGTACTCAAATCTAACTGTTTAGTCGTGTACTCAAATTGCATTGTTGGATGTAGGCCTCTCTCCCACTATACAGGACTCTAGATGGGTTTTGTCCTGTACCCAAATTGCATTGTGGGACGCATTCCTGTCTCAGACTACACAGGACACTCAATCTAGCTGTGTTAACTCTATGCACAGTTAGTTCAGTTCTAACTTGTACTCAAACTTCATTGTGAAACTTGGCCCCAAATCCGCGCAACACCATCAACTAGGTGCCATGTCACTCACAGGCCACAACAATGCAACTCCCTGGGCACCACCAGCTCTGATGAGACCCACCGCAATCTTCCACTACCTCCTATATGTCTCAAGCCCGCTCTGCTAAAATAAGAGCTGCAAGATGGAAAGAAGGATTAGAGAGCATCCCCCCCACCCACGGAACACACCGGAGAATGAAGCAAGACATCGAACATGCCTATCACATTCCAACCACACCAGCAACCGACCCCCAACACCTCCTGTGCACATTCTCCCCAATCAACTACCCACCACTCACACTTCCCCTCCCTTCGCGCAGCAAGAGAAGCCCTAGCCAATACCCCATCCACCAGAGAACCACCCACTCCCTCCCACGCACCCATGACCGCTCATAATGCAAGAAAAGGGCAAGACCAAAGACACCCATTGCACCCACTAGCATCACCCATTCTCTGAAACAGTTTGCAACCACTGCCACTGCAATTTAGAAGAGAAAACGTCTCGCCCGCGTCCAACCCAGTCCTAGCTCTTTTCACTCCTGCCTCCTGGGCCCCCAAAACAACTGCTCCCTCATCTCTACACTCCACCTTCCCATTGCCAGTCGCCTGTCCCCCATCCCAACTGCTCTCATCCCCACACTCCACCGCCTCCCTTTTCACCCTCTCACCACTGCCGGTCCCCACATCAGACCCCGCCACCCGCCATCCCTACACACCCTCTACCCACAGAGGCATCCCATCAAATATCTTGCACCCTCATCAACGCCAGGTCAGTTTCCAAAAACAAACTCCACATCTATGACCTCCTCACGGAAGAAAACCCAGACATCCTATTCATTACTGAGAACTTGTTCTCGGATGACTACAAACCCCTCGCCCATGAGACCTTCCCAGCTGGTTACATTCTCACCGTCCGGAACAGATCACGAAGGGGATGCAATATTACACAAAGACCAATTCAAGCTAATAACCAAGGACACCTCCATCAGCACCACAAAACTATGAATCCCTCCTGGTAAAACTCCAACTCACACCTTCCGCCTCACACAGCTTCCTACTCATCTATAGACCCCCCCGGCTATAACATCTTCAGATACATTTTGAGAAGCACTGGTCGCAAACCTTATCCTACATCCAACCCTCACCATTCTAGGAGACTTCAACATATGGTTCGACTCCAAACCCTATGACCACGGCATTCAGACAGCCTACATCCACTCAATCTGCAACACCACTCCTCCTCACACGAGAGGCCACACCCTTGATGCAATATTCAGCACCGCAAACATATCTACCCAGTCCCGGAACCTTCTATCATGGATGGATCACTCAGAACTCTGTTTCACCATACCACTCGACACTGTGGTCAGTGGCCAACACCCCACACAGCCACCACCAACAGCCTCCTCCACTTTCCCACTATGGGACAAAGTGGTAATCGCCCCAGATCTTGAATTCTCTCTCTCTGCAATTCCCTCAACTCACTTTTCCTCACGGAAGGACCCCCGGCAATACACTCCTTCGACCTTATACCACGTCAAAACGTATAGCGCAGAGATCTGGGCCAACACCGAGGTGGTTCACCCCCAATCTCAAACCTCTCAAAACCTCAAACCGACCCTTCAGCCCAAAACAACCGCCCTCGCTAGGACAACCATAATTTACAGATCGGAAATCAGAAAAAGCAAGAAATCTTTCTATGGGAACCGAATCCAAAATGGTCGCAACCCAAGTAACTAATTACATAAAATCATAGCAGAATTCAAATCCCCTTCATGTTCTAGCCTGTCCATACCAAGCTCTCAAGCCTTATGCGACACCCTCTCGCTCCACTTCTACAATGCCGCCAACAAAAGACACATCACCAACATCGCTAAACTAAAAATCCTACCGCCACCGCCCACTTGCCCGCAGCCCCCCACAATCACAATCTTCTTTTGACTTTCTCTGTCCTCACACACCAAAAATTCCTCTTGCTTATAGCAGTCAGCCACCCATCAGGCTCCCCAGAAGACCCGTGCACACCCTCAATGCTCAAAAAAATACTAACCTCCACCTGTGCAGGTAATGTTGCATGCACAATCCTTACTCACTGACATTAGGATCCTTCCCGAAAAGCCCTCAACATCCTACACCAAACCCATTCTCAAAAAACCGATTCTTGACCCACTGCTCCCCCAAAACTACTGACCCAGCTCCAATACGTGTTTCATCGCACAAATGATATACCGCGCAGCTTACAAACAGCTTGGCCAATTTACGGAAGCCAACAACCTCCTAGACCCAGCACAATTGGGGTTTAGACCACTAAGGGGAACAGAATCCTCCCTAGTTTCCATCTGGGACGACCTAAAAAGAACAGCCGACTCAGACGGCTGCGCGGTTCTCATCCTGCTAGTTCTTTCCGCAACCTTCGATACCATTGATCACACGTTTCTATTAGTCAGTCTACAAACAATAGGAATCACAAGCACAGCCCTTTCGTGGATCTCCTCCTTTATCTCTAACCTGTTGCAAATCATTAATCTCGACCAGTTCACATCCATTTCACGTCCAGTTTGTAAAGGTGTTCCCTAAGGAGCGTCCACCTCACCGCTAATCTTCAATTTCTACATACAACCCATTCCCGCAATCATCTGCTCATACAACTTACCTGCTTAAAGTATTCAGACGATACACGGATCATTCTCAAAATCCCAAACTCCGAAGCCCGGACCTGTCATCGTGCTTCTCTGACATTGATCACTTGATTGCGACCAACCACCTCATCCTCAACCCTGGGAAAACTGAAATCCAAGCCTGCGGAAAAATATCACTCATTCCCCAGCCAATTCCATGATGGCCCAAATCACTAGGACAAGCACCTGCACCCTCGAGCGTGCAAATTTGACTCAGATCTATCCCTCACCCAACACACCACCAGCGTATCCAAAACATGTTTCTTCCACTTGGGTATCCTCGGGTGGATTTTCACCTACCTGACCTATCCACATCCTTTCTCGGCCATCAACTCCATCAGTCCCCCGCCCTAGGGGGATAGCTCAGCGGCAGCGTGCTCGACTTGGAAACAAGACGACACGGAGCAACACAGGTTCAATCCCTGGGTCCACGCTTGGAAACCTCTGGGTATTTAGCACATTATAAATATATCATATATCATCATATCATATCATCCTTTCCCGCCTAGACTACGCAAACTGCCTCTACCTAGGAGCCACAGCATCCCAACTAAGAAAACTCCAAAGAATCCAAAATGCAGCAGCACGCCTGCTCATTAACCTGCCCGCCAGAGAACAGATTAGCCCTTCCCTGAGAGTCCTCCACTGGCTCCCTATTGCTTGACGCATCTCCTTCAAAGCCAGGTGTATCACCCATCATGCAGTCCACAACACCGGCCCTGAATTCCTCAGACAAAATTCTCCCCTACCAACCTTCCAGGAACTTCAGATCTCACGCTGCATTTCGCCTAGTGATCCCAACCCACAGCTCAATTCGACTTGGCGGTACCCCCTCTCAGACCAAGCGCCAATCTGGAATTACCAACACGGAAATCACCAGCCATCCAGGAAGGCCCTTATAACATGGCTCTTCCCAATACTCTCCTATCCTACTGCTCCCGGTGAATATACCAGTAATAAACAGCCCTGCATCAATCACAAATCGGGGGCCGGCAGCTCTCGCAGCGCTTTCACCTTGACAAACAACCACATATTGCTCAGCAACACTCCCAGCCGACTGGTACTCCTGGTAAGCTAGCAGCTTTGTTTTGGCACAACTGATCCACCATCAACCCACCCACAACACTCCCACCGGCCAAGCCCTCAAGGTAAGCCAGCAGCTTTTCTGTGGCATTCGCAATATTCTCACTGTACCCCCGCCAGCCGGCCCACATTGAGAGATGACTAACAATGAAATAAGTAACCCAGGGTAGCACACGCCCATCACCAAGTAATTCACTGCCAATCTTAACCTGCTTCACTCACTCAGGGAAGCTCTCAACACTAGCAACCTCCCACTACTAAGGTATTCCCTAATTTAGGTACAACTAACCATCAATTAACCTACGGCACAGTAAGGCCTAGGTGCCCCCCTCCCAAACCACCACCGCCGCCCGCCCAAAATGCAGGTGTAGCCTCCTACCCTGTTTATTATATGACGAGACCTACTGCATTTTGAGACCTAGGCTTCTTGCACACTATACAGGATTCCCAAATATAGTTGTAGCCTCCACCTGTGTTTACTGTAAGATTAAACCTACTGCAGTGTGATACCTAGGCCTCTCTCCCACTGTACAGGACTCTCAGATCTAGGCATAGCCTCTGTCTTTGTTTACCATTTACCTAAATCTACTGCACTGTGAAACATGGACCTTTTCTCCCACTATGCAGGATTCTCAAATCTAGGTGTAGCCTTCATCTCGGTTTAATATATGCGGATACCTGCTACAGTATGAATGCTAGGCACATTGGTATAGGACTCAATTCTAGCCTGGACATAGATTTCCCCAGCCGAGCAATCTCGCAGCCTATGGTACGTATATCTTCACACCACTAGCGTGGACAAAGGCCGCAGGTAGGGCCAAGCATCCATGCATGATAGATTATGGCTATGGCTAAGCACATCCGATCGAGTGCACACTTAGCTGTCCAGACAAACACCAAACGTACCTCAACACCTCTGCCACTAGCATACAGCAACCACCGCCTGAAAGGAATCTGGAAATAGCTGGTCTCACATAGACTCTCTCAACAATAGCAATCTATCTCTAACCCTCAACAGCATCCACCCATGTGTCTGTCCTCTTAGTCGAGCCTTGCCAGCCACCCAAGCCCTAGAACGGCAACATGCATCGCCTAAGCTAAACTCCCTAGAATTTCCAACCATATCGCCTACGGTCACCAAGGGCGTTCAACCGAGGAAAAAGCGCATTGAGGCCACACAAGTGGTGGAAGAGTGCTATATAAATAACCAAATACAATACCTTGGCCAAGACGCTGCCTCACTCTTTCTTCGTGCTGCTCATTTGCTCTTGTTTTCACCTGATGGCTTATGTTAACCAGCAATCACTAGCCGGTCTGGTCTCTCTGCAGTTCTCCTAGCCCCATCTCCTGCGTTAGTGAAGGTAGCTGTTTGAAGCCAATTGTATTTCTGCAACAGCTCGACTACTCACTTCGGTCTAGCTGAGCGATCTTCATTTTAGTTGCTCTCTTCCTTGCGTCAGTCTTTGTTACTGATGTAACTACGTGATGTTTAAAAGTTCTATGACTAATTTTTCAGAGAATATAGAGGGTTACAGCCACAATAGTCTATGAGGGCCTGATGTACTGAAGGGTTGTCCTTAAAAAGGGACCTCAAGTAGTCACCCCTCCCCCCCACACCCTTCTACGGTCAGGATAAGGTAGTAGCTGCAGGCCTCATGTGGAGAGGCTACTTCTGGAAAAGGAGTGATGACATCAGATTCATCAGATGTTTTGTCGGTTCTTCCTTCTATATTGTCCCCTGTTTGCTTTGGTCCTGGTGTATGGTTTGCGGAGTGGCGTGTCTGAACTAAGTCTAAATAAATCTACATTTAAAGTGTGGCTAGATTCAAAAGTAGCAGGTTGCAATTTTAGTGTGGCTAAATTCAAAAGCAGCGTTGACCAACTTGTGCAGCGGCAACACTCAAATATGGTGCAACCCACGCAGTGGCATAATTGAAAATGGAGTGCACTACATCTGGGACACCCTGGTGGGCGAAATGAAAAAAGTGGTTAGATTTGATGTAACATGCCCCCTGTTGGAACACCTTGGGAAGCACTAGGCAGGGCACAATACAGTAGTGGAAAGATTCAATGAAGACGTTTCTTACCTGGAAGTAGATGTAGATGTAGATGAATAGAGCCATCTGGCAGGGCTAGGACACCAGGCAAACTGGGATGGTATAGGCGCCCGAGGGAAGGTGCCCTCAGCCTTTGCCCTTAGCAGGCTGCCAAGCAAGCCTGCCTTGTGAGCGTTGCTTAAGAAATGGTGGACAAGGGGAGGAGAAAGGAAAAAAAACAAGGACTAGACCACAAAGACGGGGCACTCTAGGAGCAGACCAGCTCAATAAA
Source organism: Ambystoma mexicanum (assembly GCF_040938575.1). NCBI lineage: Eukaryota > Metazoa > Chordata > Amphibia > Caudata > Ambystomatidae > Ambystoma > Ambystoma mexicanum. The sequence continues at coordinate 300,712,958 of NC_090935.1, read as the reverse complement.
CCGAAGCATTAACAGACGTACGTCCAAAAGTTACCAAACATGCTCAAAATCTCTGTACCAAGTGGTGGTTGTGCCGGATGGCTACAGATTAAAATCCAATATAGTAATACAATATAATGAAAATCAATTTCTAGCATCCTATGCATTTACTCCAGTATTTTAGCATGTTGAAATATTTGTATGAATCTTTTCTATTGTAGTTTTAAACCTTTGCCCTTTATAGGTTGTCTGGGTAAACTACTGTTTGGTAGATATGCAGGTAGTTTGGTTTCCAATATTAATGTCATTCGAGAAGTGTATAGGTATGTTTTTATGGAACAGTCATATTAATTTTGTGATCACTCTATGCGATTTCCATGATTACATTATGTATGTTTTTGATGGTGTTTTAATGGAACTATTGTTCCAAAATAAACGTATATTGATGAATGCCGTTCTGCTCCTTTCGATGCATAAATTAGTTTAAGTGTAATGTACACACTGAACCAATGCTAGATGGCGTACTACACAAACGTGTGACCCTAAACCAAATATAAGCTGCATAAACACTGTGAAATAATTTTCATATAAATTTATTTTACAAATTTCCTACATCAATTTATTCTAGAAACAGAATCATCTTTCCTGTGTTTTATTTGAACTGTAAGCATCAAATGTGAAATTAATGACTCACAATTTTTTCCCTTGCTTTAGGAATGGTTGAATGCGAAGAGCCCAATAATCGACTTGACCGGTTCATAGGAAATTTAAGCTGGAGAAAAGGGAAACATGGATTAAACGCAGAAAACATATTATTGCGTGGCTGTACAATCCGGAACACAGAAATCTGCTATGGACTTGTCCTTTATGCTGGTATGGGTATTACAACTTTATTAAAACAAATATTCAAATGCATTTCAAACATTTATGAAGGTACATCTAGTTATTGTTTCTATCAACCCTTCAGATTAGAGTATCAAATGATACTGGAATAAAGAGAATGAAAAGCTGTCAATAAAGGTAGGGAACAAAATGAGCATAGAACAGAATACATGGTCTTCAAGGAACTTGCTGAATAACAAGGTTTATATTTATTTTCTGAAAAGACATCGTATTGTTGACACATTTTGTAGGGACTAAGGTTCATATTGAGGCAGCCGCTCCAGTAAAAGATTGTTTGGAATCTTTGTATTATGAGCCACAGAACACTTATATATGCAGTCTGTAGAAGCAGCAAAGATAGTTGAAATTATTGATGCAAGTAGATTTGTTGCCATAGCTTTGCATATTGCTTAATTCTATTTCAAGGAGACGCCAGGTAGTGTTTTCTTCAATTCTTTTTGCGATACGGTTTATATAATGTGAACCTTGCTAAGAAGCAATGGATTGCTCTACGGTTAACAAGGATGGTGGAAAGGGATGTTACAGGATGTAGTAAGGTTGGTATGCCCTACTACAGTGGTGGTATATAAACCTAGGGGTTGCAGGTCCTAGGTCACCCTAGGTATTCCCTGACGAGAAGGGTCTTGCGTTCCTTCCCGAACTGAGGAAGAATTGAAGAGATACTTATTGTGACCAGGATGTTTTTCTAGTAGGCTGGGGCAGAGCAAGAGAAGGTTGGCTTCCTTGGTTTCTCTTTACATGGCAGTGTACTCTCCACACGAGGTTTGTGGCTAGCTAAGCTGCTTTTTAGGCAGTATTTGGTATATATTGATGCAGACAGGAGTATCCTGGCTGGGATGGATAGCCAGTGTAATTATCTTGGGGTTTGGGAGACGTGGTCGCATTTCTTAGTTCCCATTATGAGGCTCACAGACCAAAAGAGGGCCAGATGTGTGGCTTGAACACTGTGGCAGACAGCATTTACTCCATCATGGTGTGAGATTTCCAGGGCCTGAACTGTGGCTCTGAAATTCTCAGGTGGGAGGAAGGGTTTTATCTTCTGGATCGGTGCTGGTTGATACCAAGCAGTTTGGGCTTTTTTGGCACATTGGGCCAACTGAGGTGTGTGAATCAGTCAAGGTGCATGCTATTCACCCGTCCTGGGTGGCCTAGTGGGACAACTTAGGTTTTGGTGGGATTGAGTTTAACATGTTAGCCAAGCTTGGATGGGGTGGGAGCGGGGAGGCTGCCGAGGCATTTTCTGAGGTACAACATGTCTTCAGTATAATTCACCTTGAGGTTTAACTGTGTGCTGTTGGTATATTAGTAAAGTGGAATGTTGGGGTTGTTGAACATCAACCCTAGTGCTTCCACATAGTGATTCAAGGTCATTAGGCCGAGTATTGTTCTAGTTGGTGAGCCGTTAAACGGAATCTAGGTGATAAACTATTAGTAGCGGTTCTGCTTTTCCATCTTTAATCACTAGAAATGAGGCCTAGCATTTGACAAAGTATTGATTGTAGCCCACTTTTTAAAATGTCACATGTCATCAGGCTTGAATAATCAGCGACCAGATAGGACTTGACCATTGCTGGCATTTTAGAAAAAAAAAACATTGCAGATTTTGGAGTGAAGTCCTTTTAAGCAACAAGTCTCAACCAAAAATGTTAATTGGCAAATGTTTTATATAAAACGTTTTGCTGAACTATGGATGGTTCTAAACGCTGAAAAAAGTTATAATCCAGTTTAATGGTAATCCATTCTTTCAAGGTTGATAAAGGGATGAGTGGGCTCAGCTGTGGTTTGAACTTGTCAATCGTGTGCTGGCCCCATGCCCTAGCTGAGTGATATCCACTGGGGCAGTAGATCAATATGTGCCTTAAAGGTGGCACTATCTTAGACTGTGTGTTGAGCTCCACTTTCTCTTATTTGTCTCATTCCTGATCCGATGTGACTTTGGTGTGTCCATGCCAATTTTCTGATATTGATGGGTTCTGATCCAAATGGAGCCTCTGAAGAAATACCCTGCTTGGCTTTTGGAAGGACTAGTTGAGTGATCTGAGGGGGGCTGGTTCCATCACAGAGCTTGTGGGTGATGTGCCCGGGGAGGAATGGGCAGGATCCCCCTAGTTTACCCCTGCCACTCACTGACCTTGACATGTCCTTGTATTCACTCACTGAACACAGTAAACCTGCCTGGCCTTCAAGAAACTAAACTGTTGGGCAAGAATTGATGTAGGTCACCCTGTGGGAGACTACAGAACACCTTCCTTTTGGTATTGGGCAACCCACCTTTTGGTATAGGCCTGTACTTCACAAGTTGGTAGTGTGACTGAGCAGCCAGGCTTATCTCAAGAGGGGTAAATCTGAGCTGTAGCAATGAAATTCACAAATACAAGTAACACACTCAGGGTTTTAATTATAGTTATTTCTTTATTTAACAGTAGTTTTTAAATGAGCATTCTTTAAAAAGGCCAATATATGTTACAATCAAATATACTTTATAAAATACCGTTCCAGGATCAACACAAAGCTAGTAGATACTCTTTTTAGAGATGCCTTTTCCACACTTCCTACATCCTGAGGTGACTTCACTAACTAGGACAGTAATGGCATTTATATATCACTAGTACACTTTGTAGATTCTGAAGTTTGCATAAAGAAAAGGTTAAGGGAAGAAAAGAGGTTAAACGGGTTCTCAGAGCATTTGAGCTTTTGAATCTTTCAATGAAGTCCAGACAAAAACCTTTCCCAGCAATAATGGTTAAAAACCTCTGACGGGGAGGCCACCAGGGGGCGCACAGGCAATGGCTGCCTGATCGCATCGCTCCCGCCGGATCCGGTCTATTAGAGGGAATTGAGCCCCCCCCTGAGACCCCCCCGGGGCCCCACCCGCATTTACGGGTCGATTGACCCCCCTGGGCACCCCCGCAGCGAAAGAACGGAGTCTGCGGTCCCCGGGAAGCCCGAGATCGAGACCCGCGGGAGCCGCGGGAAAGCAAGATACGCGGCCCGCCCCGCCGCAGAACCAGCAAGGCAGGGCAGCTTTCCGCCCAGACGACACGCAGCAGAGGCGGGCGGAGCGCAAGCCAGAGACCAGCGCCGGAGGCGGGGAGCGGAGACGGGACGACGCGGTCCCAGAGAAAACCCCCGTCGGGGTTCGCCGGAGCCCCTCCTGCGCCTTCGGGCCCGCCCGCTGCAGAGGACGGGCCCCTCCTCCCCCGCCGAAGCTGAAGATCCACGGGCGGCGGGAGCGGGCCCCCATGGGGAGGCAGTGGATTCGTGCCGGGGATCGGAGGTGAGGAGGTGCGCTCGAGCGCCGGCCCCCCCCTCCTGCCACCAGCAGCTACCCGGGTGAGTGGCCCCCGCCGAGGGACGGTGGGGCGAGTGCCCGCCTGGAAGGATCCCCCCCCCACTGTGGGGATCAATCCTAAGTGACAGGGGGACAGGAGCAGCAACCCCCCCCCGCCGAGGGTCCCAGGGGGGAAGGAAGGGGGAAAAAAAAAAAAAAAAAAAAAAAAGACGGGCCCCGGCCGGCCACAGTGACCCCGAGATAGGGTGTGAGGCCCCCGCCGGACGACGGTGGGGCGTGTGCCCGCCCTCAGTGAGGTGAAGCTTGCTCCCCTTCCCACGGAAGCGCCTGCGGCCCGTGCCGGGGAGGCCTCCCCTCCCCCCCCCCCGAGGGGGGCGCAAAAGGCGGACCCCCCGCCCTCGGGACACACACCGGATGAGCTGGAGAGAGACTTTGCAGGAGTTCCGCTTTCAAGAAGCCAAGAGGGGCAACAACGGTTCGGGCCCCAAAAGAACCATGGCCCAGTCGGAGGATGCGGCTCCCCCCCCGTCAGCTATGGAGAGGGGCTTCGCCTCGATCCTACAAGAAATCAGGGACATGCGCTCTGACATAGCCCAAAAACTCGAGAAAATGGACCAGAGGGTGGAAAAGGTCGAAGACAGATTACTCCAGGTTGAGACCAACCAATCCTCATCAGTGACCCAAGACATACAATTTAAGGTGAGGCTGGAGGCCCTGGAAAAGAGAGAAGAGGAGAGAGCCCGACAGATGGACGATTTTGAGAATAGGGAGAGAAGGAATAACCTCAGATTTTTCGGGGTGCCGGAGTTGGAAGGAGAGACAGAGAGGGACGTCATCAGAGCAGTGCGGGACATCATCACCCTCCTATTCGCCGATGAGATGACCACAGAACCTATATTCGACAGGGTGCATAGGGCGGGGGGCAGACCGGGGGGCCCCCGGTCGATACTGGTCAGGTTCCACTACTACTCGGAGAAAATTAAGGTGCTGGAGGAAGCCAGGAAGGCCAGAAATATCACCTACAACAATGCTCAGGTCTCAATATTCCAAGACCTTTCTGCCTACACGCTAGCCAAGCGGAGAATGTGTCGCCCGCTCACGCAGTTACTCAAGGAGAAGGGAGTGCGATACAGATGGGGCTACCCCTTCTCCCTGACTTTCGAATACATGGGTCAAAGAACTACCCTGGTTACTGAAGAGGACATCCGGGGTGCCCTGCTGGAATATGCAACGGACACGAATGACAGGAGGGGCCCGTCGGGGCCGGAGAGGGCAGGACCTAGTGGACCCGGCCCGTCGGGGGAAAGGAGGAGGCGAACCGGCGCACGAAAGTTCAGGAAAATGAATACGCCATCACCAGCTAAAGACGGGGAGAGGAGAGACCCGGATGACTAGGAAAGGGATCGCTGCACACAGGTTGGGAGAGCTCAGTCAGGAGCAAGTGGGCGTACCGATTCCTACGCCCCGACGAACAGCAAGTATACGGGATGTATTGAAGGGGTGGGGCCCTGGGGGGCCCGGGGGGCTCAGGAGGAACAGCTTCCAAAACGATCGGCCCGGCCAGGGGAGCGGGCTGGTGGTTCGGCCAAAAGCCAGATATGGCGGGACAACTTGGCTGGACGCCGGGGAGGGGGGAGGGGGTCAACGCGGGAGTTTGGGGGTTTCAGTTTGGGGGGGGTCTGGGTGGCAGTTGGGGATTAGTTACAGGCCCTCCGGAAGGGGTGGGGAGGGGGGGGGGTGCATAGGATCCAACCATGGGAGTATCCAAACACAGGTGGTGTAGGTGAGCCGACACGGAGAACGGAACCGCTTGATGACGGCTGAGGGTCTGCCAGCCCTGGGGGTGGGCACTCTCAATGTACGGGGCCTGAACACCCCCACGAAGAGGTCCCTGGTCACTAGAGAATTCAGAAGGGCCGGCCTTGATATTCTCTTCCTGCAAGAGACTCACTGGGCAAGAGGAAAGGAACCCACGATGAGGGGGGGAGGTATAGGAGAGGTGTTCTGCGCGTCCCACAGGTCCAAGAAGAGGGGGGTGGCCATCCTTCTGGGGAGAAACGTGGGCTTTGTAAAAGAGGAAATAGTGAAAGACCCGGAAGGCCGATACCTGCTGGTGCGAGGATCCCTACAGGGCTCACCGCTCACCCTGGCGGGGATTTACGGTCCCAATGAGGGCCAGGCCCAGTTTTGGGAGCGAGTGGCGGAGAAACTCAAGCTCTTTGTCCGGGGGGGGTTGGTAGTGGGAGGTGACTTCAACATGGTAATCGACCCCGACTTAGACAGAAGGCGTGTTGGCCCTCAGCTCCCCAGGCCCACGGACGTCCACATGGCCCGGTCCTTACGGAAGGTTAACGCAGAGTTGGGCTTGGTGGACACACTCCCCTCCCCCGGAACGGGTACTCCTTCCTACACATATTATTCGTCCACCCACTCGTCCTTTTCTAGAATTGACTACATCCTGGTGGACGAGTCCCTGCACTCGTATGTCTCAGGCCACAAAGTTGACCCCGTCCCCTGGTCGGACCACGACCTGGTTCGAACCACCATAGCAAGGGGCTGGCTAAACGACCGCAGAGGGAGATGGAGATGTAATGATTCCCTGCTGAAAGATGAGGTCCGTGCCCAAGAGGTGCTAGAGGCTATTACGGAATTCTTTGAATTTAATGACAATGGCGAGGTGGGCCCACACACCCTATGGGACGCCTTCAAGGCCACAATAAGGGGCTTTCTCATCAAAATGAGCGCCCAGGCCAAAAGAGTGAGGGAAGCCCAGGAGAAAGCCCTGAGGGGGAAAATTGCCCAACTGCAACCGGTGGGGCCCCGAACGGCCCCCTTGGACCACGGTCGGCTCGAATCACTAGCCGACTATCGGCTCCAGCTGCGAGACCTCCTCTTACACAAAACGGAGCGAAGCCTCCAACTGGTCAAGCAGAAGTATTACGAAAAGGGGGACAAAGCGGATAGAATCCTAGCCTGGAAACTGAGGGAGGTCCAGAGGGAAAGAATGGTAAAGGCAGTGAGGAGTGAGGAGGGGACCATGGGCCATGACACTCCCCACATAGGAGAGGCCTTCCGGAGATATTTTGAAAAACTCTATACCTCGGAATGTGGCGGGCGGGACGAGGAGATAGAGGGGTTTCTCAACTCGGTTCGGATACCGGCCCTGTCCGGGGAGATGGCCGAGGGACTGGAGGGGCTGGTGACAGAGGAGGAGGTGGGCAATGCTATTAGCGGGATGAAGGCGGGGACCTCCCCCGGGGAAGATGGCTTCACAGTGTCCTTCTATAAACGGTACCGCTCTACTCTGGCCCCACACTTAGCAAAGGTTTTCAATGCAGTATTAGAGGGGGGGACCCTCCCGGACTCCATGATGGAGGCCATAATTGTCGTCCTTCCCAAGGAAGGTAAGGACCCCACTGATTGTTCCTCATATCGCCCTATATCTCTACTAAACATTGATGTCAAGGTCCTTGCCAAAATCATTGGGAAACGGATGGAGAAGATCCTGCCGACACTGATCCATGGAGACCAGGTGGGGTTTGTAAGGGGTAGGCAGGGCTCAGACAACATCCGTAAAACCATAAACTTGATCCACCACGCCCAGAACTCCGATCTTGACGCGAGCCTCCTCTCTCTGGACTCGGAGAAAGCGTTCGACCGGGTCGAATGGCGATATATGGAGCTACTCCTGCAGAGAATGGGATTCGGTGCGCACATCAGGGGTTGGGTGATGGCTCTTTACAGAGCTCCGAAGGCCAGGGTACAAGTGAACGGCAGGCTGTCAAGCCCCTTCTTCCTCTCACGGGGCACGAGACAGGGGTGTCCACTGTCCCCCCTGTTGTATATCCTAACGATGGAACCCTTGGCCATAGCGGTGAGGTCGCTCCCGGAGATCAGAGGGATAACGAGAGGGGAGGTGGAATTTAAGCTTTCCCTGTTCGCCGATGACATCCTGGCGTACCTGGTGGACCCCGGGGCCTCCCTCCCCCCCCTCCTGTCCCTGGTGAATACATTTGGGCACTTCTCGGGGCTGAAAATTAACGCTTCCAAATCGGTCCTTCTCCCCATGCGGGTAAACGACCCAGCTCTGGACCCCGTGGGAACCTTTCACGGCATCACAGTGGGCAGGGTTTCTATTCGCTACCTGGGAGTCCTCCTCACCAGAGACCTATCCCAACTATCCCCCGCTAACTATGACCCGGCCCTGGCTAGCATTACCAGGGACCTCAGGAGGTGGAGCTCCATGATCTTGTCCTGGTACGGCCGCATGACGGCAGTAAAGATGAACGTGCTGCCGCGCCTGTTGTATCTCTTTACCTCTCTCCCATCCAACATTCCCGACCACCTCATGAGGACACTACAGAATGCGGTCCGAGAGTTTATCTGGCAGGGTAGGACCCCGAGGACTGCGAGGGCGGTCTTGACCCTGCCGAGGGAGGAGGGAGGGTTCGGCTTGCCTGACTTCCAGCTCTATTTCCGAGCCGCCCAGTTGCGAGTCCTCCTGGAGCACATGAGGGAGGGGATGCGCACCTACTGGTCTTACCTGGAGGACATGGACGCTCACCCCCTCAAGGTACGCGATCTTCTCTGGGCTCCACACAAGTTTATCCCGAACAGATTGAAATCCCATCCCACCTTGGGTGTCCTTTGGGCAGTCTGGAGGGAAGGCCCCCAGACGGCGCACCTAACGACGTGGCCATCCCCAATGTCCTCTCTCTGGGGACACCCGTTCAGATTAGGTAACAGGGGTTTTTCCAAGGCACAGGCATGGTCTGACGCGGGTCTGGAGTGGGTGGGACAACTGTTCCGGGAGGGGGAATTCCTGCCCTATGAGGACCTAAGGGACGCCATTGGGCGGGGGTCTCTTTCCGTGTTTGAGTATCTACGCTTGAAGGGAATCCTCGGCGACCAATCATGGGGAGAGAACTTGAGGAGGCAGTTGACCCCCTTTGAGAAGTTCCTTGATATGGCGACCTCTAGAAAGGGAGCCGTCTCCGGAATGTATAGAATCCTCAATACTGTGAAATTGGTAGAACGGAGGGGCTTTCGCTCATATTGGAACGATCTCGCAGGGGAGGTGATTTCGGAAGACGCTTGGGCTAGGATCTTCAAAATTGCTTTTCACGGTAATTTGTACACGGCAGATATGGAACATAACTTTAAGATTCTGCAGGGATGGCACAGGGACCCTGTGAAACTATCTAAAATGTTTACGGCGGTGTCCCCCGACTGCCCGAGGGGCTGCGGCCAGAGAGGCTCACGAGGCCACATGTGGTGGCACTGTCCGAAAGTGCAGGCATACTGGGCAGAGGTGAGGGGCTGGATGGCTGAGGTCACGGAGGAACTGCTTCCCCAGGCCCCCCTGACGGTGCTGTTGGGCCTCCCGCCAGAGACCTCGGACCTCTACAGGTACCCCAGAATGTGGGAAACGATGCTACGGGCGGGGAGAGTGGCATTGGCACAGAAATGGAAGAGCCCGGAGACCCCATCCAAGGCTGACTGGCTAAAGAAATTGAAAAACTTGTTTCTAATGGACAAACTAACGGCCATGGTGAACAACGATTCTGGGTCATTCCTTGAAAATTGGCAGGGGGTAAGGGAGGCCTGGGGATGGGAAGTGCACTGAGGCCAGGGGGGGTGGCCGAGCGGGGCTCGGGGGGACTAAGCCGAAAGACTGGACCATAAAGTACCAGGGCCCCCCATGGGCGGAATGGGCGCCCACGGCCCGGGGACATTCGGTCGGCCGTCGGCCGTCGGAGAACACCGACGCTCACATTCACTACCAAAGTAATGGACGCAAAAGAAAAGTCCAAATCTCCCTATGTCATGGATCAAGTTGGTAAAACGAGGGGTGGGGGGAGGGGGGGTTCGAAGAGGGGGGCGGTCGGGTGGGTGGGGGGGGAGTTTGCTGGGCAAGTGCACCGTGAACAACTGATGATTACAAATATTGCCTGCTTGTTATACTCTTTAAAATGCCAATAAAACCAAAGTTTAAAAAAAAAAAAAAACCTCTGACGGACAGTAAACATCAGTCAAATGGACTAGAGTCTGCATGGAGCCTTGACCGCCAAAGCCAATTGTAGCAGTCTATGGAGCTTAGGCACGTCTTGGATAGCAAAGTCATACACAAAGTTAGAAAGTTTGTTGAAAAAAAATCACTGTAGGGTCACAAGCTGTTACACTTGTGAAGGGTAGAGCTGAAATCAACTCTAGCAAAGTAGCTACTGCAAGTTTCAACTGAGAAGAACAAAGCTGAAGACACTGAGATAGGTACCCCAAGTTGGAACACTACCTTTGGTTAGAAGCAGAGTAGCTGGAGTCTGTCTGGTTGCAGTGATGCAGATGCTGGGTTCCTGGGCCTCAGTCGTGGGGACAAGAGGGAGGATGTCTAGGAATACTCCTGTGGCAACAATTAGGTCGGTGGCAGCTACAGGCTCTTTTCAGATCAGGGGCACTTTGTGGTTTCAGTGATCTGTAAACGGCACCACCGGGGATCTTAGACACGGGTTGGGCTTCCTTCACTACTTGAGTCCTGCACTCTGGTGAGCGGACTCAAACTCTGGTCGTTCTGCTTCTGGAGGGTCCTGGGGAGACTCCTGGAGCTTCTGGCCAGCTTGCAGATGTTGCGCTCGACTACAGATTGCTCGACCCCTGGCACTCGGTTCCTGCAGCAGCAAAGTAGTACAGCCAGACGGGGAAGATGGTCCAGTGGAGTTTGTCTCGAGGTTAGTTGTTCCCACTAACACAAGGGAAGAAGTTGTCCCTTCCGTAGCTTCTCTTGTCGATCAGCAAAAGGAGTTTCAGCACAGCAGTAGGGCATCACCGGGCAATTCGAAAGGTCCAGGAGGAGGCAGCAACCTTCATTCACGGTTTCTTTGTTGGGTTGTTCTTCCCAGTGGTCGACTCTGTCATCAGTCCCAAAACCCTCGCCTTTTAAGCAGGTTTCTCCCATTCATGCACAGACTAGCTGTTACTCAAAAAGCAGGGTGGCTGTCCTGAAGGGAAATACATAATCCAAATCCGATCAAAACACCTGAGAGAGTAAGAACAAGGGCTCACTCCAGGGTTGAAATTAAAAGTCCTAAAGTCCAGCAAAAGTGCTGGGGGTCTCTAAGGTTGAAGGGAATTGGCACAGAAATGAGAATTCTCCCTAACACAAACAATGTACGTGGATCTCTTTACCAGCATTGCTGCCCTCATTGTTACTAATGCAGCTGAAGCCTTCCATGGAAACCCGAACCCTGGTTTGTAGACTATCAGGAACTCTAAAATAGATGTGCCTGTTGCAGACGTAAACACTGTCAGATTATACTCTCTTCAGTGAATCCAAGATTCTGCAAGCAAAAAAAAAAATCCACTTTGATGAATTAGCGATTTTCTCATAGCTTCCCTTAGGTGGCCAGGGAAAGGCAGAAGCTACCTCACTCTGACCCTGGGGGTGGCTCTGTGGGAGGACCTCACAGGGGGGCGAGACAAACCCCAGGGTGGCAGAGTAAAGACTAAAGGCTTAGTAAAACCATGCAACTAAAACGGTACAAAACCCCACTCTTAGTATAAGGCTGTACCACCTGAGTATTTGGTAGCATAGACTGAGCAGCCAGGCTTCTCTTACGAGGGAGAGAGGGCTGTAGGAAGGTACAAAGAACCTGTAGCATAGAAATGGTTCAAAAGAAACACTAACACCCAGAAGTATTATAAATCAATAAAGGTGTACTATAGATACAAATAGGCCAAGGTAAATCTTGGTGGGTAAGCACTTTGTCATAGTCATAAACACAATATAAAAACTCAACACCATGCTTGAAGGTACACAGACCAAAGCAAAGGCCTTGTACAGAATGCCTAGCCGTATTTCTAGGCAAGTAAGACATAACCATAAACATTTAGAATAGAACACACCTATTTAGGGGGGGGGATAAAACCACTAGTTACCTTTTTGATTCCTTACAGTAATTCAAGGGTCAGTCATGCAGTGACATTCGGCTAAGAAATCACTTACTAAACCAACCATGTTACCAGGATGCATTTCTGAATAGTCGAATACAAAATTCATGGAACAGTATAAAACCTTTAACTACATTCAGGATAACACTGTTATACCAGGTAAGTAGGACCCAAGATTGTTATAAACTATTACAGTTGCTTTGTAGATGAGTAGAACACAGATTAAGGTAAGCAATAAGATGGCACAAGGCAGACCAAGGTTAGTAAAACCCACAATACACATTTTAAGAATTTCACACAGCTATTCAAGTTGAATAAAACCCAAGGCAGACTTATTCTAGACAGGCTGCACAGCCGTTCAGGGGAAGCAAAACCCAGTTGGTAAACATATAGTCTGAGAGAAATAGTTGGGTGAGGCCAACAACAGTACTTTTGGGAAGAGGGGGACCCAATTCACAGGTGAGTAAAATGACTTTAAATATACTTTTAAGTGATGGAACCTAAAGAGGAACTTTAAGAGTTGCTGAAACCTCTTGAAGCCTAATAAATTGATGAAATGGATAGCTATATGGCATATTCATAACAGGATAAGTCCTTTTGGCGTTTGAGAGATCTAAGAGATGGTATTAACAAATACTAAGGAGGATGGAGTGAGTTCAAGTTTAGGCGATTCCACGTTGTTCTTCATTTTGAAGGAATGGAGACGAAGTACCATTATGCTAGTAACTCTGGGGGTGGGGTGAGGTGGAACAGGGTGTAACAAACCGAAATGTCACTTGATAGCCGAAGCATGGAGAGAGAATGATTTTTGGAACTAAATTTGCCCCTGGAAATGGACTGAAAGACATAGGTTGTGATACAGACCTCAGCAAGTAAAGGTTACTTTTAGAGGCCAAGTATTCCAGGATTGGATGAAAGTTAAACTCGTTTAACCAAAATAAAGATGTTAATATTTAGGTAACTTCTGGTTAAACAATGTTCTGTACTATTTGCATTTTTTTTTAAAGCGTTCACACAGCCCGTGGGTATTGAGGCGCTGTTATGGGAACATGTCTTAGTTGCGTATTTATAACACACTTAATACCCAGATGTTTCTAAGCGCCGATCCGGGGATAAAACCTGTGTTGCTTTGTTGTCTTGTTTCCAAGGCGAGCGCGTTGACTCTGAGCTATCTTCCCGGTACTACTGTTAGAACAGTTTTTCCGAAGTACAACTAAGGGCTTAATAAAACCATACAACTACAAAACTCCACTCTTAGTACAAGGCTGTACCACCTGAGTATTTGGTAGCGTAGGCCGAGCAGCCAGGCTTATATTAGGAGGGAGAGAGGGCTGTAGAATCAGTGTAGAAAGAAATTGTAGCATTCATATGGTCCAGTGAAACACAAACATTTGTATTGTAAAAATAAATGGTTTATTTAAATACAGGTAGGCCAAGATGAATCATGGGTACCATTATATTATATAGGTTCCATGTCTTAAAATCGCGGCAAAAATGGCCGTGAATACAAAATATTGCGGCAAAAATGCTGTGTTTTTTTTTGTGCCACAATCAAGTAAAGGATACGGGTGACACCCCTGCTCCCCTCAAATGGTATAATGGGGTACACCTTTACCGGGTCAAACCACAGCATTGTGCCACAATTATTTTTTTCTTTTTACCAGCGACATTTTTGCTGCAATTTTATTACCTGATACCATTATATATTAACACAATTATAAAAACCAACTCAATATTTAACTGATACAACCCAAAGTATAACCTTATTAAGAATAGCAATCAGCAGTGCAAGGTTAGTCAAACCTGTAACACATTCAGAATGCAATCATCTATTCTTGGAGTAAAACCTTTTTAATACAGACGGTAATTCAAGGGTAGTAGGCTCGGAGTCATGCAGTGACACTCAGTTAAGGAATCACTTGCTAAACCAACCGTGTTGCCAGGATAACTTTCTGAATAGTGGAACACAAATTCATGGAACAGTATAAACCTAGGATAACCCTCAGTTATACCAGGTGAGTAAAACCTAATGTAATAAACTATTGGTTTCTTTTCAGATTAGTGGGACAAAGATTAAGGTAAGCAGTAACTCTTTAAACTATTTTAGGATTTCCACAGGAAGAAAAAGGTTAGTAAAACCCTAAATGCATTCAGGATAACATTCAGTTATACTAGGGGTAAGACCCCACGGTGTAATAAACTGTCACAGTTGCTTTTCAAATCAGTGGGACACAGACTAAGGTAATCAAGAACGCTTTACACTATTTTAGGATTGCACCCGGCAGACCAAATTCAGCTAAACCCACAGTGCAGTACACTTAGAATGGCACACAGGTATTCCATGTAGCTAAAACCCAAGGGAGACCTATTCCAAACAGGCTATACAGCGAGTTAGGGGAAGCGAGACCCAGTTGGCAAACATATACACTTATATTCTGAAAGAAATAGTTGAGTGACGCCAACAGCATTACTTTTGGGAAGAGGGGGATCCAATTCACAGGTAAGCAAAATAACCTTATATTTACTTTTCAGAATGGCAAAAGACATTCAAAGGATAGTAATACCTTTTGCTGCTCATAGATCAGAGGGACAGTTACCAAACCAACTCTGTCACAAGTTAGCAACTTTTAAACACTTGTTATACTTTTTAAGGCAGAATACTTTCCTTACCCAGTCGTTCTATAGTCTATTGCATGAGTTCTCTGAGGCAGAAGAGGCACCCTAGTGATCTAGGTGCCAGCTGTAGGCCGGTTAAGATATGGTTCAGTTGCAGGAAATCAGAGTTCTTGAGGAAGTCTCTTCAAAACAAGTAAGTAGTTCACTTTAGAGTTAGTTAGGGTCCAGGGACTTCAGAGAAGACACCCTAGAGGGATTCCAGCAATGCACCTAGGCGAACTGGATGAGCGGACTCCCAATAACATGAATCGCCCCCAAAGCTTCACAAGAACCACACAAGGCTTAAGTTAAGTAATACCCAGCCAACACAGTACCTCATCACAGAAGAAGAGTTTGCAGCAGGACGTCTTCAGGATCTGCAGCCAAAAATCTGGTCAATTAATTCCTTGCTGTGAAGACTGGGTTCAAAGGGGTTTTGCAGCAGGGATCAACTGGGAAGGCTCCAGGCAAGTTTCTTCATGGCTTGTGTTGGGGAGAATTCTCAGAAATGTGCGAATTCCTCTCTACCTTAGAGACCCCCTGCACCTTTGCTGGATTTTGAGGACTTTTTACCTGGAGAGAGTGGGACCCTTTGTCCCATTCGCATGTATTTTTTCAATGACTTGAACACTGTTTCTTTTGGTTTTGGAGTCTGACAAACTCCATAGGCATCTTTTACAATGTGTCACACAGCACCTTCAGTGCAGTGGCACAGGAAAGTCTCTTAGATTTCCCAAAGGTTTAAATACCTTCTGTTACTGTTTCCAAGAGCAGTAAAGTGAAATTGACTTTACTTGCATTGTAACTTTCTAGACACCGCATACACTATCTTACATAGTGCTGGAGGGGTTACTTGGTATCCCCTTTGTCTAGTTTCTCATGTAACATTTTTGTTACCCTTTCCTTGATGAATGGCTGATGGCAGTGGTTTACTTTTAACTGATGTGGTGTGCTTTTACAGCGGGCTGCGTTCGCAGCTGCAGTAAAGCACCCAAGGCTGCCATTTTTGTCGAAATGACCCCGGTCTTTTTTCAGCATTTCTTTGTGGAAAGATCCTTCTTGATTTTTACTCTGCGCACCAAACCAGGATTGGTCCCTTTGTTCATTTTGTCTTTGGCGGGATTCACGCGTGAAGCCTGCCTCTGGCTCCAGGGCGTCTGGCAGGGGCAGGAAGTGAGGGAGGTGCCCAAAACTCCCTGTGCTTAGACTCCTAGGAGACAGGAATGCACTCTTAGGTGATTGGCTGGCTGGCTGGCTGCCTGGCAAGGACAGCCACCCTGCTGGGTGACTGACTGGCAGCTAGGCTGGAATGAATGGGAGAAACCTGCATAAAAGGCGAGGCTTTTTGGCTTGGAAGGCAGTGTCGACCACTGGACGAAGGAATCCGAAGAAGAACTTGGAAGAGATGCCTGCTGCAACTCCTGGACCGTTGGTTTGACCGGTGAAGCCCTGCTGCTTTGCTGAAGTTCTGAATTCGCCTCGACTAGAGAAGCCCTGCAAGGACGACTTCTTCCCTTGAGTTGGTGGGACCAAGCCACTCCAAAGTAAGCCTGTCTGGACATCCTCTCGAAGCTGTTTTCATTTCCACTATTGCTGGAACCGAAAAGCCAGGGAGAGGAACACCAGATTGTGTGCGTGGCTTTTAAGTTGGCCAAGAGCACCTGGAAGATCCTCCGGACTCCCAGGAAGCAGGACTGACCGAGCCTGAGCCACCTCAACAGAGTGCTGGACCCCAGATGCAAGGAAAGTCCACCTCAACAGCCAAGAACCACGGTTGTGCGATTTGCTGAGACGCGAGGAGCTGAAACCGCAAAGTGCCACTGAATAGAAGTTGGTCCTTTTCTGTCGCTGATCGTCCCATTACAGTGCAGGAGTCCTATAGATGTCCTCCCTCTTGTCCCCACGACTGAGGCCCAGGAACACAGGATCTGCAGAACTGCACAGGAACAGAAGCCAGCAGGAACCGTTTTTCTTCTAACCAAAGGTACTGTACAGCCTAAGAGAACTTGCCTCTTGTTTTGTAGCCTCGCTTGTTCTCAGTTGAGACTTGTTGTGGTTGCTTCTGTAGAGTTGCTAACTGCTTCTTTACCTCACAAGCCTAATCGGCTCGTGGCCCTGCTTTAATTTCTTATTTTCTGCAAGACTTCTAAAAACATTGCAAGACTTTTACCTACCTGCAAGAATTGCTTCAGCTCCCCTAGACTTTTGCCCAATTGACTTTGGCCTGGCTCCCTGGATGACTCTTCTTCCCTCTGACTTTGTGTTTAGCCCTTCCAGGAAGTGGTTCATTTACTTTGTAGTGGGGGTTCACAAAAGTACTACATGCTTTCAAAATATGTGTGTGATCTCTTGTTTTGTTCTAATAACCTGACATGCTCCCAAGTATTGTTCTAAATGCAACAGTGATATATTAATGTCCAGTGTCCCAGCTATTTAAGTCATCCGAGGGTTTAGGAAGTGTCTGTGTGCCATCCCAAAAGGGTATTTACTGATTTAGAACTACTAAGAGTGCGTATTTTGGAGTGTATGGGTGTGTTACTATTATATTGCCTCTTCTGAAGAAGGCTTACTTAAACTGACTGTTAAATTAATAATTGTTTAATCAAGAACCCTTGAGTGTAAGAGTTTATTTGAATGCTTGTCACTGTGAATCTCTGTGTAACTCCCCTACTGCTCACATTGACCCTTCTTGAGATGAGCCTAGCTGCTCAATCATGCTACCAACCTGTGTAGTGCAGACTTATACCAAAGGTTGGACAAGGTTGTTGTAGTGCACCCAAAGGCTACTGCTCCAAATCCTGCCTAACAGCTTGATGTGACTCTGGTTTTGGCAGCCTTATCAGGAGCCGACTGAATATCACTGGATGGATTCTCTTTGCTAATCTGGTCTAGCACATTGGTGACAGGACTTCAGACTCAAATCAAGTCTCTGGAGGTCCAGCAGGATGGCTCGAGGTCCCAGGGTATTGGGGTTATTGAGTCCGCAAGGATGCAGCATTTTCTGGGATGGCCAAAAATGCAGGTCTTCTTGAGTCTAGTGGATTGCCCCAGGATATGGGTAGGGGCTGTTTTCAGGACCACTAGGTCGATTGGAAGGAAGGGTTATAGCCGGTTCTGGTTACACAGCAGGCTCTCTGGTTGCTGGAAATCGCTACAGCCGTAGTTTCTTAATCTTCATCTTCAGTTTCAGCTCCAGTGGTCGACCTGTCAGCAGTTTCCAGGTTAGTAGCATTTAACAGGAATTACATCACAACTTCTGAAATCTCTCCAATTAGTTTCCAGAAAGAGGCGGTTTGGCTGTCAAATCAGGACAGCCAGCCCCCACTGGTAGTTGGTTCCTTTCTGGTAAGGTGAAAGACAAAGGGCTGCTGAGTTTTGAATTCCTTACTCGATACCTACCTTCTCAGACACTCTAGAGCCTGGGCATGGAATCCAAAAGCTTTCTGCCGAAGACGCAACTCCCCCTGAGGTCGTTCCTGCCTAGAATGGCAGGGAAAGACATCAGAAACAGCAAGCACACAGGAAATGTTGAAAAAAACGAGCCCACCATTTTAGAAAAATGGTGGCCCTTCTGTGCCTGACTTAGGCTAAAATAACAGCCTGCAAGTAAAAATGACTAAAAGTCATAAAGGTAAAACCACTGCCACCAGCTACTCATATAAACTCGAAAATTGTAACACAATGTTACCAGGTAAGGAAGAAAGGGGATACATTGTATCATCCCCAGCAATCCGCATAAGGTGGAGTTGTTCTGGCTCATTTATGCAAAATGTAAAGGGGATGAAAATCTCTCTTTACTACTTATAAACAGTATATGTATATGAAAGAGAAATTAATGAAAGAGCCCAAAGGGCCAACCCAGCCTAAGCCCAAAAGTTATAGGAAACATAAATTCCAACCATACACTAAGGAGGGACATTATAAGGTCCCCATAAAAAGAGTAGTTAAGAGGGGAAAAGATTCCCACTCACCTAGGGACAAGGTAAAATAGTTACCAAGTACAAGCTAAATGTTATGGGGTTGACACAGGTCAGGAATATGTATCACTAACTAGCTGAACTACCCGGCTTCACCTGTGATTTCAATTCTCAGATTTTTTATTCTGATCTGTAAATCTCACTTCAGTTTCTTCTGCAGTTTCATTCCTTTGTTGTTCAGCAGCACTATTTCTCTTAACAGCAAGTCTTGTTTCAGTTTCTCCAGCAGTTCCGTTGCTTTGTTTTTTAGTACCACATTCTCTGATTACCACGTCTTGCTTCAGGTTTTTGAGGACTTTTTGTTCTGTCTGCATGTTGAATTCCATCAGCTTCATGGTCTTGAGATCTACCTTCTTCCGAATGTTGATCATGTTTCAGCTTTCGATTTTATTATTTTTCTTTTTTTTCTTTTTATTTGGGTGGGATTAAATACACTTTTCCTTTTTTTTCATGGCATTTCTGTAAAAATCTATTTGTGGGATTAAAACATTAATGAAAAGAGAGCCTATAGAAGACATTTTTTGTTAAACATGGAACCGGATTCATATCTACTGATTCAACTGTCATCATCAAATTGTGGCAAAATTCCATTTGATGTCCTTAGGGTGAAGTACCGGTCCTTTACAAAATTTTGCGGTAGAAATTAATCAGGTGTTCATGTTTCAGCTTTGATGTGCGATGATGAGCACTTTCTACAAATGACCTGTAGATGGCGGGCCAACACCACAAAACATAATGTGCCGAAAAACCAAAAAGATGAATTATCTCGAAACGGAATGACCCATCGAGCCAGAAAGTTTCCTTAATTCGGTAATGAAATACAGAATATGCCATGCAAAATTCATGACCCCACACCTCAGTGTTACACCACCCAAAAGACTCTATAAAACTATACCTTGTGCAATACAGGACTCAAACTCATGGTACAGGCCTGTACTACCCAGTAAAGTGGTAGCTATGGCAAAGCAGCCAGGCTTATCTTAGATGAGAGAGAGGGCTATGGGAAGGTGCAAAGAACGTGTAGCATAAATATGGTTGAAAGAAACGTGTATACACTATTATGTAATGTTAAGTAATGGTTTATTTTATATATACACAGGCAAAAAGTCATAAACCAATATAAAAATGAACACAATAGTAAATAAACCAAAGTATTAAAAAGGCATAGAATGGGAGGATGCAATTCAATGTAAGCAGACCCTATTGTTAGTAAACTATTACACATATTCAGTTTCGGGAATAATCTAGTTACACCGACATTGCTTTCTAGAATAGTTTAACACAATTCAAAGGTAAGTAATATCTTTAACACGTCTAACTTGTTCCATTTCAGGAATAACTGTTACAGCACGACCACCTAGCAAGAAAGTATTTTGCAACAAGTGTTATAATTTCATCAGAGTCCTTCCCTAATCTAGGGCATGAGTGTTCTCAGAGGCAGTAGGGGACACTGGTTTGTAAGGCACAACCTGTAGTAAAGTCAGAGTTCCAGAGGATTTCCCATCTAATAAGTACGTAACTGACTTTAGAGTCAGTTGAAGTGTTCAGGGACATGGTAGAAGGGTCCCTACATGTGTTTGACCGTAGGACATGGGTGAACTCCCAAACGCAGGAATCACCACCCTATTTATTCATATATTTATTACATTTGTTTAACGCCCATACCCGGGGGTATCGCAGCATTATACATTTAGAACTGGTTACAAGAATTTGGTTGCATAAGAGCGGCACCAAGACTTTAGTAAAGATGATGTTGCAGACGGATGCCTTCAAGATGCAGCAGCACAGGACCCAGTCTCTGCATTCTTGGTCGTGGTGATGAAAGAAAAGGCACATGATTGGAACTTGCAGAATCAGTCGACCGGAAAGGCTCCCAACAAATAATTCTTTGGTGCATCTCGCGGCTCTGTGGATTTCGCGCTCTTTTCAAGGTACTAAATGAAGGGTGGTTGTCTGATCGATTGTCCTTGCTAGCTTTGTCCAGCACTCTGGTTGGGGGACTTTAAGGGGTGGAATCTTGCTTCTGGAGGTCCAGCAGGAGTCCACAAAAGTTTCAGCGAGATTTGTTCTTCAGAAGACTATGTGCAGCACTCAGGCTTGAAGTCTGAGGGTATTGGCGGTTTGCAGCCCAGGAAGGTCACAGCTCGTTGTGGGATGGCTCAAAATGCAGGTCTTCTTGAGTCTATTGGGTCTCACCAGGCTCTGAGTCATCGTTTTTGGAGTCCCCAGGTCGATTGGAAGGAAGATTAGACAGCAGGCTTTCCAGTCGTTGGAAATCGTCTCGGCTGCAGTATTAGGGAGAATTCTCAAAATGTGCCAATTCCTCCCACCTTAGAGCCCTCCGGCTCTTTTGATAAACTTTGGGACTTTGAACTTTTCAAATCAATGTGTTTTCTGTGTTTGTTTCTTTTTGAATTATGAAGTCTAACCAACTCCATAGGCATCTTTTCATGTTTCACACAGCACCCTCAGTGCAGTGGCACAGGGAAACCTTTTCAGGTTTTCCCAAGGTTTAAATACCTTCTCTGGGATAAACTGTTTCCCAGAGTAGGTAAAGTGAAATTGACTTTACTAGTCTTTTTAAATTCCTAGACCCAGTGGACCATATCTTACAATAGAGTGCTGGAGAGGTTACTTCATAGCCCCTGTCTAGATACTTGTGTAACGGTCAAATGCAACCCTTTCCTATTGAAATGGCTGGTGGCAGTGGTTTTACAGCGAACTACCATGATTTTTCCCGACTACGAACCCCTTTAGAGTTAAATTGCGGGAGCATGTTTTTCAAGATGGCATCTGAGCCCCCTCTGTAAAAACAGGTCCCGGTCTTCTTTTTTCGCCATTTCTTTGTGAAAAGGGTCCTTCTAGAGTTTTGCTCTGCGCGCCAAACCTAGTTTGGTTCCTTTGTTCATTTGCCTTTGGCAGGCTTCAGGACTGAAGACCGCCTCTGCACCGGAGTGTCTGGAGTGGGCAGGAAGTGAGGGATGTGCCCGAAACTCCCTGTGCTCAGTTTTCTAGGAGTCCCACATGCACTCTATGGTGATTGGTTGGTTGGCTGACTGTCCGGCAAGGACAGCCACCCTGCTGAGTGAGTGACAGCTAGGCTGGAATGAATGGAAGAGAACTGAATAAAAGGTGAGTCTCTTGGCTTGGAAGGCAGAGTCGACCACTGGAACAAAAGAACCGAAGACGAGCTTGAAGTGGACGGCTGCTGCAACTCCTGGACCGTTGGTTTACCCGGTGAAGCCCTGCTGCAGGTCCAAGTTCATCTTGACGGAGAAGTCCTGCAAGGACGACTTCTCCCTTTTGAGTTGGTGGGACCAATCAACTCGACACTAAGCCACCTGGATACCATTCTCACAGCTGGTTGTATTTTCCTCAGAGTGCTGCAGGAAACCGAATAACCAGGGAGAGGGACACCAGCTTCTGTGCTCGACTACAGCTGGCCTAAAGCGTTTGGAAGATCCTCCGGACTCCCACAACGTCGGACCGACCAAGCCTGACCCTCCTCAGCTGTGTGCAGGATCTCGGAAGCAAGGACAGTCCACCTTGACAGCCAGGACCAGCGTTGTTACCAGTGCGGTAGCTGAAACTCGAAACAGCCACTGAAATTGAAGTTTGCCAGTTGCGGGCTTTGACCAGTCCCAGTGCAGTGCAGGAGTCCGCCGACGTCCTCCCTCGTGTCCCCAGACTGAGGCCCAGGATCAGCGAGATATGCAGGAACTGCCAGGAACAAAGGTCACCAGCTGCATCATCTTCTTCATTTGTAAAGGTACTGTAAAACCAGACAGAGTACTTGCCTCTCGTGGTGATTGTGCTTGAAACTTTCCCAACTCGCAGGCCTAATCAGCTTGTCACCCAACATATGATTCTTCTTTTTACAAACTATTCCTGAGAACTTGGCAGAGACTTTTCAGTTCATCCACCAGAACTGCTTTATCCTATCCAAGACTTTAGCCCATTGACTTTGGCCTAGCCTATTGAATTGACTCTTCTGGTGAACTCAAAATATCTGCACTGCCTAAGAAATAATTGTATTGTTTTTATGTTCTGAAAACCTATGCCATTTTGCTCCTCCTTCAAAGTATTCTGAATGCCTCAGAAACTTAGAGTGTACAGAACTGACGAATATTTGCGTGATTATATTGCCTCCTGCTTATGAATGTTTTATAACTGACAGTTAAATAAATTAATAAGTATTTAACAAAGAAACCTTGAGTGTAAAGGTTTATTTGAACACCTGTGATTGTAGACCTCTGTGTAACTTCATTACAGCTCATATTCCCTCTTGCGATAAGCCTGGCTGCTCAGCTGTGATACCAAAAACTCTGTAGTACAGACTTATACCAAAGGTGGGTTGTGCTTTCACCTGTAGTCCTATTTGTGTGTAGTGGTCCCAAAGACTACTGCATACAAACTTTGCCTAACATGCAGTTTCTTCATCTTCCTCTTTGGTTTTGGTTCCATTGGTCGACTACCTCTTCAGCTTCCAGGTTCAGACTTTTATGCAGGAATCTAGCCAATCAAACAGCCTTGTAACATTCACAATCTTGCACTCAGGCTGGAAGACAAAGTGCTGCAGTGTTTTGGACTCCTCCCTCGTTTCCTGCCTTCAGACACTCTGGAGCCTGGGCAGGGAGTGAACAGGACTCGGGCCGAAGATAAAAATCATGCATTTGAATTTCTCTCCCTGGATATCAGAGGAAGGACTGAGAAAGGACAAGGAACACTAAAATGGCAAAAAAACAAGACTGGGCCATTTTGGTAAAATGTTTCCACAGCCTGCGGTAAAGGTGCACCAAATTAATAAAAAGGTTCACTGCTACCAGCCATTAAAGGTAAGTTTGTCCTTATAACATAAAAGTTGCATTTAAAATGGGAAAGGCAATACTCCATATCTCCCCAGCACTCCATATAAAGTGGGGGGTGCTGGACTCGCCTAATAAAATGTAAAAGGGATCCAAAGATCCTTTCTACCCTTGGGAACTGTAGTTCTCACAAGGTTAAAAGGGGAGCCCCTAGGGCAACCCAGCAACAATAGGCACTTATTGCCAAAAAGTTGTCAGAGGATAACTTTTAAAAGACACTATGGAGAGTCTTACAAATGACGCCTATACAAAGAGTAAGAGATTCTGTGAGTGTGGGAAAAGGTTCCCTTTCAGAAATATAAGGAAAAATAATCCACCAGTAAAAGCAAAAGGTTCTGGGGTTGACACAGGTCAGGAAGATTTATCATTGCTATGAAAAGCTTACCTAACAGACCCCTTTAAGTGCTACAGGTATGTTTATTCTGACTTTTCATGAAGCACCACTGTATGTTCTTGCCAGACTGTTACATTTCAGAGGCAATGTGGAGCAAAACAATGGGGTTGGAGATGAATATTAGAAAGCAGTGCCACTGTAAGAGATGTGAATGCAGGAAGGGCTTTTTACATTAATACACTAGAATTTAAGACCTGCAAGGTTTGCAACACTCAAACCTCCTGTTATGGTGGAAACCAGTAATCTGTTTTCAGGTGGACATTCACAAACTCTAACCAGACCATGGGTTCTGAAGCCAAGATACCTAGAATAGTATGCAATGGTTTTTGCCCAATTGCTGTTTCTTGTTTCCAGTGGTTCTTTTGCAAAGCGATTTTATAGGAAACCAGTCACTATATCTTGTAAATTGAGTGTGGGGCCAATTTACATAAGCTGCATTTTTCAGGAGGTCTCTTGATTTCTGCCAATATCTGAGCTGGCCTGTTTCTTTTTGAAACACATGATGGATGCAGCTATAGATAATAAATCATTACTACACTGTTAAATTCTTGGTGCATTAACCAAAATGTTTCTAAAGGTTTAGCCATCAGTGTTTATACTACATCATTAGCATAAATATAACTATTTTATTATTCTGAAATCAGAGTTCACATATATTGGACATGTTTTTTCTATGAATGCAGAGATAAATATAAACTTAATCCAACACTATCTGGGAACTATTTAGGATTCAAGCACATTACCAGATATCACTCTGCTGCCTTTGTCTTGACTACATGTAGCCTGAAGGGTATTGGTTTGCAAAATCTGTATTCCGATTCCGTTCTGGGGGTCTCCAAGGTAGAAGGGAATTAGCACAGAAATGGAAATTCTCCCTAACACCCTGTCTTGGGCCTTTACTGCAGCTCATTGTTGAAATACACATTTTGTTTGCAAGTCTTATTATTGTATGCGTCAAGCAACAGCTCCCTCTAGCAGTGGTAATATAAGTCTTACAGTATATAATAAAAGGCCAGATGCACGTTTTTCCGAAGCGGCATGCGCCTGCTTCGCCTGTTACCACTGCTAGAGGGAGCTGTTGCTTGACGCATACAATGTGTGAGTGACAGCTAGGCTGCAAATGAATCTGAGAAACTTGCATAAAAGGCGAGAGTCGACCACTGGATGAAGGAACCGAAAGAGAAACTGGAAGAGAAGTTTGATGCACCCTCCTGGACCGTTGGTTTGCTCAGTGAAGCCGTGCTGCCATGCTGAAGCTCCAATTTCACATTGACTAGAGAAGCCCGGAACAAACAACCTCTTCCCTTGGGTTGGTGGGACCAACTGACCCCAACTCAAGGGAAGACTAACTTGACTGGAACCCCTCTCCCTGCTGGCTGTACTTCTTTGCTGCGGCTGGAACTGTGTGCCAGGGGACAGGAACACCAGGAACGAGTGCATCGTCTTTAAGCTGGATCCATGCTCCAGGAAGATCCTAGGGACTCTGTCGAAGCAGAGTGCTGGACCCCAGAAGCAAGGGGAGCCCATAAGGTGTCCAAGAACCGCGGTGGTGCTATTTGCGAGTAGCTGAAACCGCGAAGTGCAACTGATCTGGAATAAGTCCTTTGCTGCCGCCAACCTTCAAACTGTAGTGCAGGAGTCCCCAGACGTCCTCCCTCTTGTCCCCACAACTGAGGCCCAGGAACAACAGTGATCTGCAGGACTACAACAGGAACAGAAGCCAGCTGAACCCTTCTTCAAACCTAAGGTACTGTCTAACTAGGGGTACTTACCTCCTTGTATGTAGCTTGCTTGCTCTCACCGGAGACTTGCATTTGCTGCCTTTTGCAGAGTTGTGTGCATCTTTGCTTTTCACATGCCTCCCAGCTTGTGGCCCAACAGCGATTCTTTTCTACAAACTCTCTATATAACTTTGTGCAAGACTTTTGTGCCATCTTCAAGAAGTGCCTCAGCTCACCTAGACTTTGCTCAATTGACATTGGCTGTCCTGGCTCCCTGCAGACTCTTCTGACCCTTTGACTTTGTGTTCATTTGTCCCTCAAAAAAGTCATACATAGGTTACTTGTATAGCTGGGAAAGGGTTAACCTGTACATCATTGGGGGATTGTAAAGTACGTACCTGTTCAGAGAAACACGTTCACCTTTGTTTTCCGTCCCTAAACTTTTCCTTTTGCCACAACCTCAGTATTCCATTAAGTGTTAAGGTGGTGTATCAATTTCCACAGTGTCCTAACAGTTGTAATCACCTGAGGGTGTTTGAAGTGTATGCGACACATCCCAAAAGGGTATCTACTTACTTAACAGAAACTTAAGGAGTGTATTTTTTTTAAGTGCATTTTATTGTTGCATATTGCCCTTTCTGAAGGATTATTTTAAAACACTGTTAAATTAATAATTATTTTAATAAGAAACCTTGAGTATGTGTTACTTGAATTCTTGTCACTGAATCTTACACCCCTACAGCTCACATTGACCCCGTCTTGAGATGAGCCTGGCTGCTCAGTCACTCTACCAACTTGTGTAGTACAGGCCTATACCAAAGGTTGGGTTACCTATTGCCGAGAGGACAAGGTTGGTGTAGTCGCCCACAGGGTTATTACATACAGTCTTACCTAACACAGGGACACCGCTTTGACAACCTACTTCAAGTTGCATACACTAAGAAAATATATACGTTTAAAAATACATAAACAAATTCATTTGATTAAGCGGCTCAACGGAAACTAACAAAAACAATGATGTCGAAACCTCCACCCAACACAACTTTGCCCTGTGCACAAGGGCTTTGGAACAAGTAATTTATAAAGGATGTGACTTCTATTGGCACTTTACATATTCGCCTTTGGAATTCTGATGTCGTAGATGAGGGGAGTAAACATGAATGTTTAGTATTTTAAGGGCCTGGGGGATACTGTATTGAAGTTGATATCCTGGGAAGGTGAGTGAAGTAGAGACCAGCAAGCTGTCCCAATTGACCACTTGCTTCCAGACCCCAAACAAGCACATGGGACAAATAGCTGTGTTGAATATTTTGTCCCATTCGTGAGTTTCTTGCACATGCATAGGACTATAGGCTTGTCTGTGAAATGTCAAAAGCCACAGGTAATGAGGATTTATACTTATGATTAATAAATGGCACTACCAAGCATGGTGGCTTGTCCAGTACTGGGCCTTTATGTTATGTTTCCACTGCTTGCTTGTACGTCTGTTCTTGATACAGCTTGTATACACTGTACCCTATTAACGATTTCTGCAGAATCTCACTAGATAGCAATGGCTAAAACGACCGAACTATCAAGGTTGGCATCGCAAGGAATACATTTAGTATGGATGGTAGACGCATGTGTTTTCACTGTGATACATGCACTTTCCAAGTTCTTGCCATCATCCTGGTATGTGATTTCAGAATGTTCACTAAGAGAGCCTACACAACTCGTATCTTAATTCAAGAGTTGGAACCCAGTTTGAGTTAAGCCGGCTCATACTGAGCTTGCAGTTATTTTTTGTACCTTCTTGGTCTGATCCAATTTTTATCCCAAGTAGTTGTGCAGGTGATCTGAAGCTGCCATTAGGCAGTATGAGCACTCTGCAAAAATAGTGGCAACATAGATGCCACTTACTTTGCAGCTCCCCTTCCTCAAAGAGAAAGCCGGTCAAATAACTTGGTGAGTAATGTGCTCGCTGCTAAGCGCGTGGTTCAACCCACATGGATATTGTTGAAGTCCCAGCAAGGCTTACTTAGTCTCAAGTACCATTAAATTGGATTATAGCAATACCCGTTAATTGTAGCACTGATAAAATGTCTTGTGATGGCAGAAAAGAAGCAACTAATTACATAACATTACATTTGTGTACGTTTTTTCAAGCAGTTAAAATATATAGTACATTAATTACTTTTGTTTTGGCTTTTGTTTGATTAGGTGCTGACACGAAGATTATGAGGAACAGTGGAAAAACAAAGATGAAACGGACTAAAATAGACTATCTGATGAATTACATGGTGTACATGGTAAATACAGTGCATTTAATATACAAAAAATGTAGGTTTGCCCTCTGGTACGTAATGTTGCAGTCAACATCTTTTTATTGTTTGCTAATTTGAGAGTTCAGGCAAGTACTAGTTATACATTTACAATCAAAATACTATAAAGGATTCCAAGATGGCCACCAGGACACGAGCACCGTGAGGAGTGAGCTCTTGCCCCGGGGCCAATTGTGCAATAAAGCACATGAAATAATCTTCCCCCCCCGGCGGGAGCCTGCATAGTGATAGTGCTTGCAGCGGAGTCGTGACAGATAGCACTGTAGGAGCCCCGAGCAGTCTTGCGGCCATCACCCTTCACACCTCCCAGCGTGAAGAAACTACTAAGCGGAGCGAAGGCCAGACACCCTGGTGCCTGAGCAGGCCGGCCTCACACTGGCTGTGTAGAGCACATGAAGCGGGAGAACCTGCCAAGAAAAGGAGGCTGCCTGAGAGGCCGGGAGCTGGAAAGTGCAGAGCAGCCCTAGGTGAGGAGCGGGTCTGCCTGAAACAGGGTGAGTTAGCCTCAGTGCGAGTGCCTTGAAGCAGCCACCAGTGGTAACAGTGCGAGCCACCAAGGGGCCTGACAACCTTAAGGGCACCAGTAAAGGGAGCAGGGGCCCTTGGCGACTACATCACAGTAACAAACCCAGGGACCTGACCCCCCCCCCCCATCCTCCCTCCCCCCCCGTGAGCTGACCGCCCAGTGAGTGGGGGAATTGGTGGAACCGGTGCAGGGCGAGGCCCCCTGACTCCCATTGCTTAAAACCTGGCCTAAGGGTCTGGGGCGCATGGGGCAAAAGGATGAGGCAACTCCCCCAAGGGATATCTTACAGTGGTGAGCGCCTCAGGACCGGAGCTTGGGAAACCCCCTTTATCCAGTGGACTGTACACAGCAAAGGTGGTGTTAACCGGTCAGGGGGGCTACTAGCCATTGCAAGCTGCCAACACAGGACAAGAGTCTGTTTTGATTATCTGTGGTGGCCCCTGGCAGAGAAGTGGCGGTGGGGCATACGCCTGAGAGGTGGACCAGCCCCATCTGGAGTGCATCCTGAGGAAAGGAAGGAGGCAGTGATGAGGAATGGTCCTTTGCCCTGGTGATCAGTTGGCTAAAGGAAGGAACCAGTTGGCTAAAGGAAGGAACCAGGGTTCCCTGCGGCACAGCAGTCACTGACGTTGAGGCACAAGAATGATATCAATGACGTGTATCCAATCCCCAAGCCCGCAAAGAAGTCACAAGAAGGTAACCTACAGAAGCTCTGGCGGAGAGATGGGGTGGCAGGCGTGACCGCAGATGAAGGATCCCAGAGAAAGAAAGTAGCATGGGGCATCGCCAACACCGATTCCAGGGCAGGCTGTTACCAAGGAGGAAGTTCAACAGTGCTTCCATGATTTCAGTGATAAAATCAGACACTACAATCCTAAATGAGATTTATCAGAAAGGAGTTGGCCCTGTCACTGTAAGAGGTGACCTATCAGAACTGGGAGAGAACCGAAGCGGCCGAAAATGCCATCTAAGTACTTGCAGAGGACATACATAATATAGATTGGTGGAGCAACTCGCAAGGGTCACACACAATTTGTATATGCAGAGCAAAGACCTAAAAAACCGCTCGAAGATCCAACATAAGGATAAAGGGGCTCTGGGAAGGATTGGCGCATAGAGACCTGCGAGAAACGTCACAGCAGCGGATCTATTGGAACTGGAGACCTGCTTGGAGGTATTGTTGGATCGGATTCATCATGTGGGTCCTAAAAGGGGAGAGCAGAGTGTTAAGGTCCTACTGGCAGTAAGACTTTAGTAAGCTATCCCAGTGGTTTTTAGATCCCCACGTTTTAGTATCAGTCTGTACTAGCTCAGGACCTTGGTAGAGTGGCAGAGCAGTCAGGCTTATTTTAAGAGGAAGATGTGAGCTGTAGGCAAGTACACTGAATCTTAGCTAGAGAGGCGCAGCAAAAACGCACTTACACTTCGATATATTTCCACCAGAATCACTTTAAATAGTACAGACGTTTATATTGGAACACTTAGGAATACTTGATAATACACTTGAAAGGGCACTTTCACTTGTTTGTTCGTGGTTACATTTGTAGCAATGTTAGAGAGGGAAAAGGCAATGTTATCGTATTATCGGTTATTGTGCACTCATGCAGTTTTCAACGGTTTACATAGTGATACATTTAATCTGCAAACGGATATAATGAAGTTACTTGAAGGGAGGAAAATGATCAGCTTAGTTCAAGCTTCTAGAGACGGTTTCTTCACCCAGTAAGACTTTTAAGTCCAAAAACACAACCCTAGCTAAAGGCAGTTCGGGGAGGGCTTGAGGTCTTGACAAGGAGTGAATTACGAAAAGTTCTGGTGGATTTTTTCCAGTTTCTAGTGTTATTGAAGCAGTACGTTAACTAACAAGGGAGACCTTAAAACGGACTTGAGGAGGGGATACGAGCAGTGGCTTGGGTCAATGGTAAGAGGGGGTTGCCCTGGACACACAATGCTCTGGAGCGACTTCTTGGAATCAGGTAAGCAATACCTCCCACCTCCCCCCAACAGTATCCTAGGTTGAAAGAACATTTTCGTGCTGGATGCTCCGCGGTGTTGAAGCTCTGGGCACAACATCCGGATTCCTTGGTCTGGTGACTGAAGGCAGGACAATTGATGGTTAACTCTCAGCAGCAGTCTTGAGGGATGACCTGGGGTACAGCTTTCAGCAACTTCTTGGTTCATTCTGTGGTTTTGGCATCTTTTCTGCAGCACCAACAAAGGACACTGATTGTCGGTCAATCTTTTTCCCTTCCTTCAGGCCCGCACTGTGGTGAGGGGGTCTGGACAATTTGGATTGGATCTCTGGAATGCCCTTACGGGTACAGCAAAGATTTGGATGGATTCTGCCTTTCCACGGCGATGCCCTCGAAATGGGCAGCAGGCCTCCTGGTATTGGGGTTCCGCAGCTCTGGAAACTTCTAGGACCTTGGGAGATGGCTCAATTCAAGGTTCGTCTTGGGACTGGTTGTTCCCACCCGCCAAAGGGAAGGAGTCCTCTTCTTCAGAGCTCCTGTCGCATAGAAAAAGGGGTCAGGACAGCAGTGATCGCTTCAGTGTTGCAAAGGGTCTGCAGGTGTCTCTGGTCATCGACTTTGGATAGTTCAGCTTCCAGTGGCGGACTTGCTTTTCACTCCAGAACCCTCACCTTTTATACAGTTCCAGCACACACTCCTCTGCAACCTCGCTCAGCATTTTACAGAATGGGGCGTTTGGCTGTCCAATCAGGACAGCCAGAGCCCCTGTGGGAGCTGGAACTAGTCAGGCACTCTGGCAGACAAAGGACGGGTGTGGAAGACGCCTCCCAAACTTCCTGCCTGCCCAGACACTCTGGAGCCTAGGCGATGATGCCCAAGGGTTGCTGCCAAAGGTAAAACGAATACTGGCCTCCCCCTCCCAGGATGGTAGAAGGACTAACAAAGGACAACCACACTAGTAATGATGAAAAAAGAAAGGAATCACCAAGTTGGCACTTGGGTGCCCCTATTGTGCACTACCGAGGCTATGGTCATAGCCTGTGGTATACAAATTACACAATAGTTGGTAGAACATGGCCACTGCCACCAGCCATAACTAGGAGATTGTCCATGTGACTAAAAAGTCACAGGTTTAGAGAGAAGGGGACTAGATATCCCTTTGGCACTCCACTGAAGGTCTGCCAGTCTGAGTTTCGGGAGAGACGCTAAGTATCTCTCCTTAAGAACTGTAGTTACTTGAGGCTATAGAAAAATAATCGTGAAGGAGAACCTAAAGGGTTCCCAGCAACACTGGCCATAAGAAGCTGTGTGCTGCAGTAGTAAAAACACAGGTGCCTTTAAGAGCCATGGAGCAGACTCCATAGTACAGGTAGAATACTAAGGATAGAGTTCCACAAGAGAGAGGCCACAAGAATTAATGAAGTGGAAAAAGGCTCCACTCATTCAGGATTTAAAGAAAAAGGTCCGGAAGTCCAGCTAAAAGTGCTGGGGGTCTCACTAGGAGAGGGGATGAAGCATAACAATTGTAAATCTCCTTAAAATCTACTAATGTGGTTTTATGCCCTTTGAAAAGCATACTGCCATTCTAAATGTGTAACACTAGATTTTACTCACCTTGAACTGCATACTGATCTTTCTTTTTGAATTTCGGTTTATTGATTTAGCTGAACTAAGTCAACTTTATAATATAGATTTAAAAGAAAAATCACATTACTACAAAGCACTTCACATTATTTTTAAAAAAGCAGTCAATTAAAGGAAACAAACAGAAGCAAAACAAGTAAAAGAATGAATGGAAGCTGGCGAAGAAAAGATAAGTCCTAAATAGATCATAAATAATGCAGCAAATAATAATGTCATCTATTCCAGTCTCATATCCTATTTCTACTGTGATTAATATATTTACTGTACAATACTTATTAATTCAACATCATTTATTTTTAGTTCTTTCCGAAAGATTAGGGCACTGATGCATATGTGGGTTAAATATCCTGCATGAATCATTGACCACAAATGATCCGGAATTACCTCACAATAGTCATTCAAAGGTTTCTTGAAATATTTGGTTCTTAATAGGACTAAAGCTAAGCACTGGACCATAAGGTGGCGTATTGTCTTTGACCTGCTTGGTTACAAAAATGACATACATTTTCAGCTTTTTTTGATCTTTAGCCACCTAGCTTGCAATTCTCTCATGTTCCAAAGGTTGAAATGTAGGAGGATAAAATCGCACCTATGGAGCACTGAGGGATATTGCACCAAATATTGTTCAGGATTACCATATCGCTTCCTAGTGAGTATATTTTCAGCAAAGTCGCGATATTTATCACAATTTGTTCTCGTCTGAATCCAATCCATCTGGTAAAGTTTCTTCTTTACACGCATTGGATTCTGAATCGGAGTTAACAATGTAACATCGGGAGTGCGCATGCGCGAGCGACGTATGCGCTGCTAAAACCAACGGCTCCCGGCGGCCGCTGCTAACATCCTGTACATTTTCCACTTTACGCGGACTAATCTTCCCTCAACCGCCTGCCAGCGGTGGTGGCCCCACCAGGGCTGCTGACGCCGCACTCCGGAGAGAAACCGGAACGGGAGACGCCAGAACCAACCCGCGGACTGCCGGCGGACGGCAGGCGACCATCGCGGCGCGGGCGGAAGAAGAGGACCGCCCCTCCCCCCCGGAGGCGCTGAGTTCGCTGGTCCCCAGGCGAGATCGTCGCACGGAACGCGACCCCACGGCGCTCTCCGGGGGCCATTGAGCGGCCGTGGAGAGGCCCCCCCCACCTCCTCCACCCTCAGGACAACAGTGGCCCACACACTACGAGAGGCTTTGCGGCCTGGGCGCTGCAGCACCGGCCTCACCTGCCGGACCTTCCCCCCCCAATCAGCAAGACTGCGAGACCCGGGGTCGAGCGGCAGCAGGAGCCGTGAGCTGCGCTCCCCCGTTGAGGAAGACACGCTGCAACTAGAGGCACCCACGAGAAGGTACAAGGGAGTGGGGGGCGGACGCTTTGCTTGTTTTTCCCCCCCGCGACCCCTTTTTGCAACCAGCCTGCACAGAACACAGGTGCGCCACAGACCAGCACCAGACCCAGAGCGCTGCTACTACCTACGTGTCCGCGGTGGACCCCAAAACTCGGCGTGAACAGTGGAACTGCCCTGCCTCTCTTGGGACCACCCCGAGCGGCCTACCTCACACCCCGAAGCGCAGCACTCGCGGTAGAACAAGGGCACAGTCCTACGCACTTTGGCCACTCGGTACGCCCGAGATAGACAAGGGCCAACATCACGCCGCCTGGTGAGGCCGAGCGACGACACTGCGAACACCCCAAACGTGACCTTGGCCGCGATTCACAGTGCGCATCCCGCGCAGCCTGTACGCAATCGTCCGCCTCGAGAGAACAGCTAGACCCCTGCTACACAGAACCCGATCACAACATGGGAAAGGAGAAAACCAGGAGGCAAACGCTACAGAGCAAGATGGATCTCTATACCGTGGGGGCCCCTCCCCAGCGCGAGCCTCAACCCCTAGAAGAAGAAAGTAACCCTGGAGAACTCAGCGACCCTCCTATCTCCTTGTCAGACCTTATGAAAGCGATTGGGGACTCCAGGACGTCCTTGGAACTTAAAATGGGCGGCTTATCCTCGGAGGTGTCCCTCATACACCAAGACCTCCGCAACTTATCGACCAGAGTGGGTGAAGCAGAACAGAGGGTGTCCAGCAATGAAGATGTGATCCATCGCATGGAACAGCAGCTCACTACGATTGCCCAAAAGGTGACCCAACTGGAAAGCCGCGCCGAAGACAGTGAGGGGAGGGCGCGACGCAATAATCTCAGGATCCTCGGTATACCGGAGAAAGAGGAAGGCCCCAGTGCAGAACTCTTCCTGGAAGATTGGCTCACTCATATCTTTGCCCCGAAGAAGCTATCCAAATTCTTCTCGGTGGAAAGGGCACACAGAGTCCCCACCGGCCGGCCTATACCGGGCGCCCCACCCAGAACAATGATCGCACGCCTACTGAATTATCGCGACCGAGATGCAATCCTACAAATGGCAAGGGCCATGGGCCCGATCACATACAACGGCTACAAGGTTGGCTTCTACCCCGACTACACGAAAGAAGTCCAAAAAGCCCGCCAATCTTTTGACTCCGTTAAGAGGAAGCTCCAGTCACTATCCATCAAATATGCCCTCTTCTTCCCGGCATTGCTAAAAGTCCAGTATGAGGGCGCTACACACTTGTTTTACAACCCCAAAGATGCATGGGACTGGCTTGAAACTCACGTCCTCACGGAACCCAACGGGAGACGTGGGCCATCGGGCCCACCCACGCAGCGACCCCGACCTGGGAGACCCTCGCCCCCTCGTTCCCCGTCTGAGGCAGACGACGACGCGTCAAGGACCCCGGCGGGAAAAGGATGAATACCCGGTACTGTAGGGCCCAAACTACAGATTGGTAGAGTGGAAATGCTCACTTAGCGGCCGCCGCCCCCTAAGGCTGAGCGTGCGTTACCACACCCGGGTTATCCCGAAGAAGTTTATAAAGTTATAGGTTTAATGTTTGGGCGACAGGTGCTCCCAGTTGGAGGGGAAGAACAGGGTGGGGGGGGAGTTCAAAGTTTGTAAAGAAAACGAAACAAGAAACAAGAAGATACGACACATAGAAGCACTGGCAAGGGAGCCAGATATTGGCTATGGGCAAGACCACAGACACGATCATCATCCAGGCAGGAGATATACCAACACGAGAAGACCATCGGGCATCCCCCCCCGAAAGTATAGCGTTGCACAAATCTCGAGCGTACAGGACTACCATTGATCCTTCCAGATATCCAGATAAGCGCCCCACGCAGAGAGAATGAACTCCAACAAGGTGACCGTGCTCTCCTGGAACGTTAACGGCCTCGGCTCCAGCATAAAGCGAAGACTGGTGCTCCAGTACCTTAACCGTTACTCACCTGATATTGCCCTACTAAATGAAACACACTTGCTAGGCACGAGCACAAACTTCTTCAAAAAAACCAACTACTCTCACACCTACCAGGCTGGATTCACAACAGGAGCTAGGGGCACGATGATCCTGGTTCACAAGCGAGTCCCCCTGCAGGTCAGGAAGGTCAAGATCGACCCCCGGGGCCGATATGTTATGATACTGGCCGACATCTGGGGCGAGAAATGGGGCCTCGCTGCAGTCTACGCCCCCCCCTCACAGACGAAAGAGCTACTCTCCGAGCTACAGACCCGGTTGCTTGAGGATGTGGCCGATGTATGGGTGATTGGTGGGGACTTTAATGAAGTGATGAACACTACAATCGACAGATCTCACAGGAGGCCAGGTTCCTGTCTTGCCCAAACACCACTCGCCATGTTCGCCGAAGCTCTGGGTATGACAGATGCATGGCGCGCGCTCCACAACAACGAGGCTGGGTTCTCCTTCTTCTCAGGTGTCCACAAGTCATTCTCCCGAATCGACTATGCCTTCATCCCCCGCAATGTAAGTCACAGGCTCCTTGACGCTGACTTCCTCGCAAGAGGTATTTCTGACCACTCTCCGCTCCTACTGTCTATGAAGAACTCTTGCCGTGGTCCGGATCGTAATTGGCGCCTGAACACATACCACCTACGTCTCCCCGAAATAGCGGAGGAACTGGAGAAGAAGACAACAGAATACTTCGAAATCAACGAAGGATCAGTGGATTGCCCGATCTCGCTCTGGGAGGCATATAAGACTGTCCTCCGCGGAGAAGTTATCTCGGAAGTTTCAGCCTACCAACGAAGACGAATCCGAAAGATCAAAGAGGCAGAAGCGCGCGCCCTGGAGTGCGAACAACAAACCCTGGAACACTCCACCCAAGAAGCTAAGGAGGATTTGATCACCGCACAAGTGGCCCTTAGCAACCTGGCTCTAGACAATGCACGGACAGCCCATCAGTTAGTCCGGAGTCAAATCTACGAACGAGGTGACAAGGCGAATAAGACACTGGCTTGGTTGGAACGGCGCGAGCAGACCAAGGGACATGTGCGGGCAATTGAATCTCCAGACGGAACGCTCCTCACAGACGACTCGGACATTGTTGCAGCATTTGCCGCCTACTATGAGAAACTCTACACTCCACCAACCGAGCACTTGCCTCCCGAACCCACATGCTACCTTGACCGGTTCGAGATCCCGAAGCTCTCTCAGCGCCAAACAGACCTCCTGAACGCCGAAATCACTGTAACTGAGGTACAAGAGGCGCTCGCACAGCTCCAACCTGGGAAGACCCCGGGTCCCAACGGGTTCCCTACAGAAACATGGAAATGCCTCGGCTGTTCACTGCCCGCCCACATGCACCGTATGTTTCTACGCAGCAAGGAGCTGGGGGCACTCCCCCCGGACCTCAGGAAGGCATGCATAGTCGTCATACATAAGCCCGGGAAACCCCCGGAGGAATGTGCCTCCTATCGCCCAATATCCTTGATCAACGGCGAAGCCAAGGTCCTTGCAAGAACACTAGCCAATAGACTGCTGCAGGTTATTGAGACCCTGATTCACCCCGACCAATGCGGATTCATGCCCAACAAATCCACCCGCATGAACCTGCGCAGAGTTCAGTTGGCGCTGAGTAGAGCCAAGGAAATATCAGCCCCACTGGCCCTCCTGGCAGTGGACTTTGAAAAAGCATTTGATTCTGTGGACTGGGAGGCCTTGTGGGCAATCATGTCTCGAATGAACCTGGGGCAAACGTTCATATCGTGGGTTAAACTCCTATATGCACACCCAGAGGCCACGGTAAGGGTGAACGGCAGGTCTTCTCAATCATTTCCCTTGGGTCGGGGTACGAGACAGGGGTGCCCCCTCTCCCCGCTGCTTTTTCTATTGGCTATAGAACCTCTCGCAATTGAGCTTAGGACTAACACTACTTGGACAGGGTTCGCCTGGCCAGGGGGGGGAGAAGACCGACTATCCCTCTACGCGGACGACCTCCTCATATACCTAAGTAACCCACGCACTTCCTGCCCGATTGTCTCCCGCATCCTCAGGGAATACCAGCGCTTCGCAGGCCTCAAAATAAATGAAACCAAAACCATTTACTTCCCGATCCAGGGAGGTGAGTCTGCGATCCCTGAAACCTGCCCATATCATGTCTCCATTAGAGAACTCAAATACCTGGGCATAAGACTCGACCCGTCACTAGGTGGGTTCCTACAACTCAATCTACAGCCAATAATTGACCGATTCATTAGGGACACCTCCCACTGGCAATCACTCCCACTATCACTATTGGGCAGAGCGGCGCTATTCAAAATGCTGACCCTCCCCAGACTACTATATGTACTTCAAAACGCCCCCCATATAATCCCCCGTGACACCTTCGCACTCATTGACAGACGCCTCCGCACACTGCTGTGGGGAGGGAAACCATCCAGGATCGCCCTGGAGACGCTGCAGCGATCAGTGTGGGAGGGAGGCATCGGTCTACCATGCATTCGCACCTATTACCTTGCAGCCCAGATTGGGGTGGTAAACGACTGGATACATGCTGACCCCACACTCCCCCACATCCGCGTTGAAATGGAGAGCATGACCCCACTACAGACCCTGTACGCCACCCACGACCAACCCCCGTCCTTACCCAAAATGACACGTCACATTTGCTGGGCCTGGCGGGATGCGCACAAACTGATAGGCTGGAAAGGTAAACCAACGCTATCTCAACCCCTATGGCACAACGCACTCCTCCCAGAAATAGTGAAGATGGGCCCCTTGGGTCACTGGTGCGCGAAAGGGATACACACACTAGCACATGTGATACAAGAAGGCCATCTCCTTGACTTTGAGGCCATGCAAGAGCGTTTCGACCTCGCACCTATGGACCGGTTTCGACATGCGCAAATGACCCACGCCATCCGCACCCAATTCCCTGACACGACGACCATACCCCCCTGTACTCCCATTGAGACCAACATCCTTCCGCAACGCATTACCTCTAAGGTCACCTCCACGATCTATCAAGCCCTTAACTCCTTCGGGGCGACGCAGCTAGATGGGCTCAAAGAAAAATGGGAAAGGGATATAGGTCACATGGAACCAGAGGACTGGGTAGAGGCATTAATGTCCCCTAGAGAAATAGGTATTGATTCTAAACTCAGGCTTATACAACTGAGGATCCTCCACCGCACATACTATTCACGCACTGCCATGGTCAGATGGGGTGGACTGGAAGATGGGACATGCCTCAGGTGCAAAACAGAACCGGCCACCTTTTACCATATGTTATGGGAATGCCGAATCTTACAGGTCTTCTGGGAGAGCTGTACCAACACGATTTCTGCCACCCTGGCGACACCAATCCCCAGGGACCCCAAAATGATGCTGTTGGGAATCCGAGGTGAAGTGGATCTCTCAAAACATGATAGAATATTTCTGGCACTGGCACTTGGGACAGTCAAAAGATTGATCGCGGCTAGCTGGGGCTCCGCCGACCCCCTATCTGTGAACCGATGGTGCAGTGAGTTGGACAGATGTGCGGCCCTGGAGCGCCGGATTTACAACGCACGGGGGTGCCCCCGCAAATTCCAGAAAATATGGGGCAAATGGCTGGACGCTAACTGAAATGTACCGAGAGGAATAGAAATGTACTATTGTTAACATTGGTTACCTACCATACCCAACGAATGTCTGATGGCCCTCGGCCCCACCGGGTTCCCTCTACCTCTTTGAAAACTGCCTTACTATCATGATCTGTTGTATGCCTTTGACTCATGCCTGTTTTGTTGTTGTGTTACTAAAACGTAATAAACAGAATTATTAAAAAAAAAAAAACAATGTAACATCGGCAATCGCCAAAGTATTTACAACCAGTTTACACATTGTAAAATAAATGTATCTCTAGTAGAAAAAATATAACTGGCCAACATACTCGGAACCGTGGGAGACTAAAATGCCATAATGCATTTCCTAAACATTGCAATAACTTGCCATTGGTATCGGGTATACAATGAGATCAACCCCAACTCATACAAAATCAATGGAACCGGGACACATTGTGGTAGATGTAATAAGCTTTGCCAGAATTTCCCTTCTAATTTAGTCCATATACCACCTTTCAGCACAGGCTTAGTTTCAGACGCATACAACAAAATAGGCGTCACCTTTTGTAAAAAGTATGTAATTGAAGGCATAAGATTATATTTCCCAAATTTCGCCTGAATCATCTTAACTTGGGAAATCAATGTTATTCGCTTAATTTTAAGAGTCTTTCTATAGATCTTTATATCACCTTGAGTCGCTATTAACATACCGAAGTACATGTATTGCTTGACACTTTCAAGCTGAACACCTCCTAAGGACCATGTTTAATTTTCTTTCTTGTTTTTGTTTGATGGATTACCTACCATAATTTTAGTTTTTAGCAAGTTCATGGTAAGGAGATTTGCTTGAACATAGCTTTCCAGGGCATTAAGAAGCCTCTGCAAACCCTTGGGTGTCTTTGAAATCATCACCAGATCATTGGCGTATAATAGAGATAATACTGGTTGATTATTGATTCTTGGAGCATCCGTGATAATTTCCCAAAACCTATCACCCAAATCGGCAGTGTAAAAATTAAAAAAAAAGGCAGCAGCAAGAGGGCAGCCGTGTCTCAACCCTCGAAAGGTGTCTATTGGGGCAGACAATTGACCGTCTAATGTAAGTCTCACTTGAATAGAGTTTCTTTGATGCAGGTCTCGGATCAGGGAGACAATATAAGATGGACATCTATTTTCAACTAGTTTTAGAATTAATATCTGCCTAGATACAGAATCAAACGTCGCTTTCTGGTCTACAAATACCAAGTAAAGAGGCTGTTTGATGTGCCCATGCCTGAGATGAATCCCGTTTGGAACGGGTCAGTTGCTGATATTCAATGGACCATCTTGTAAAATCTCTATGGATAAATCTTGCGAAGATTTTCCCCGGGGAGTCGAGCAAGGCAACTGGTCGATAATTAGTTGCACTTGCTCGATTGCCCTTCTTAAAAATTGGTACTATCACCGAGCTCTGCCAAGTAGCTGGTACCACATTTGTTTGTATAACTTGATTAAAGATCTTATGCAAAATGCTTGCCCGATGAACAGGATGTTTCTTAAACATATATAATTATTGAGGCCATCAGGGCCCGGAGCATGCAAGTTGCTCAATTTAGTAATACACTCCAGAATCTCTTGTTCGGTGATCTAGAGACCACTGTAATTGGAGGGCTCGATGATGGTCTTATTCCCTCAAAGGAGTGAACAAGCATACATTTCTGTGAAATACTCTATCCATTGGGACTAATTAACGCCATTGATTTGAACCGGCTTTTGGTTTGGTTTGCTGAGTTTATTAACGCCATATTTGGGCAGAGTTTTTCCCAGACAAAACAGGAAGCATTGCTTCTCCGTCTGTCTGCAATAACTGGGCTTGATGTCCCTGCAGCCAATTTCTGTATTTACATTGGCCCACTTTAATTGCCTCTTCTTTTTTTTATGTTTTAGATACCACTATCGCCTTTTTTGTAGATCTAAGCCAACTTCATCTCCCGGACCTACTGGTATTCTAAATGGTGTATGCTTTGGTTTACTTACCATAAGTATTGTGTTGGTTTTTATATTGCGTTAGACCTTTTTTTTTCATTTACATTTTTAAACATCAGTACTGAACATACAGGTGGCTGCATGTTATACTCACATGGTTACACTAAGAAACTATTTTGTTCCACCTGAAGAACATTTTAACATCAAATACTAGTTCCCCCCCCCCCCCCCTATTGGTAGGACGTTTTGAACCCTTACCCCCCTCCCTCTCACCCCTTAACAGTGCTCATAAAACTTCCAAGTCTTTGGCGTTTGTCGTGGCGATTTGTGGCGGGCGACGTGACGTTTGGCGCTGATCGTCGTTTGAGTTGAGGATTATTAGATTTGAAGTGTAAGTTTGTGACAGGCATGTTGAACTGGCAGCATATCCTGTGATGCTCTGTTCGTACAAGGGCTGGGTGTTACCTAACTTCCTTGCTGCGATGGGTCGCTCACCACTGAACCTGCAATATAGTGACTGGCAAAGTCGCACCAGGCCTCTTTGTGTCTTGCAGCCTTATCATAGAGGGCTGCCGTGATTTTTTCCATTGTGTAGATGTTGGTTGCAATCTGTATCCAGTCTTTTGTAACTGGAAGGTGTGGAGACTTCTGTTTGATGACCAGGCCCGCTCTCGCAGCCAATAGCAAGGGGGATGCCAGTCCTTTAACTCTAATCAGTTCATCGTCCTCTTCTTCAAGACCAAAGTGGATCAGAAGGGGGGACGGTTCTCTTTCTATGCCATCTAACTGTTTGATCCATCCCAGGACTTCTTGCCAATAGATGCGAACCTTGGGGCAGTCCCACCACATGTGCCAATAATCGGCATCCATGCTGCATTGTCGCCAGCACCCTGGGATGGAAGACTGAAACATTTTGGAAAGC
Organism: Ambystoma mexicanum; assembly: GCF_040938575.1. Lineage (NCBI taxonomy): Eukaryota > Metazoa > Chordata > Amphibia > Caudata > Ambystomatidae > Ambystoma > Ambystoma mexicanum. The sequence continues at coordinate 300,670,941 of NC_090935.1, read as the reverse complement.
CTGCGTGGGTCATACTGCCATCTGTGGAGTAGCTTTATTGCATGCAGCTTATACTTGGCTGCAATCAATATTCCGGATGGTGTTTCACAAATTCTGTCCCAAGCCATTGTTAGACTTTTAATAGTACTTGCCTTTCTAAAGAATTCGTAGCCTGTGTACATATAAATAAACCTTTATTTTTACATCAGTGTAAAAGTGTTTCTTCTGACTATATGTACGCTACAGCTTCTTTGTACCAATCCTACAGGCCTCTCTCGCTCCTAAAATAAACCTGGCTGCTCTGTCATTGCTACCATAATACCAGGTGGTACAAGCATGTACTAAGGTTTGAAGTACTGTATTTCCCTAGGTATAGTTGTATAGAGTCCCTTGGGTGGACTTTAGAAAAACTGTCCTAACACCCTGGAAGGGATATCGCAGCAGCAGTTGAGAGAAAGGACTCACGGCAACGTATTCTTCATGCTCCAGTGTATCTGTGTGGGTTTGGCACCTTTTCACAGACTCCAATGAAGAATGGTTCTCGTCCGAATGATTCACCTTGCTTGCTTGGTCCTGCATTCTGGTGAGGGGACTTTGAAGAAAGGTGTCTTGCCGCTGGAGGTCCGGAAGGAGCACACCAAAGTTTGGGGAGAGTTTGCTCACGGCAAGACGATGCACTGCAATCGGGCTCTGGGTCCCAGGGTGTTAGGATAGTTTTTCTTAAGTAAGGGCTTAGTAAAACCATTCAACTGAGGCAGTACAAGACTCCGCTCTTAGTATAAGGCTATACCACCTGAGTATTTGGCAGTGTAGACCGAGCAGCCAGGCTCATTTTAGGAGAGAGGGCTGTAGGAAAGTATAAAGAACCTGTAGCATACAAATGGTTCTACAAACACTTACAACTAGAAGTATTAAAACAAAAAGGTTAATTATAAATGCAACCTGACTAGTCTAAACGAACCAGATTCTTGTGTATCTAATGATGTGTTTTCCTTATGTTTTCCTACCCTGTAGCATATATCATATGTACTATGGTGTATGAAAGTTACCTTCCACTGTGTAAGAACCGAATTACTCTGTAACATGTATTTTTGTACTTGCCATCGCCCAGATACCCCTGGGTCAGGTGCGCTATACAAGTAAAATAAACAAACAGGCTAAGGTAAATCTTGGTGGGTAGGTATATTGCCATAGAATCATAAACAGTATATCAAAACTCAACACAATGCTAAAGGTGCATAGACCTTGTTCAGAATTACTAACCGGTAAATCGGACCTAAACGTACACATTTAGAATATAACACAATTTTTCCGGGGGAGTAAAACCCTAACTTACCTTTCAATTACTTACAGTAATTCAAGGGTAGTAGAGCCTGTTAGTCATGCAGTGACACTCAGTTAAGAAATCACTTACTAAACCAATCTGGTTACCAGGATTCTTTTCTGAATAGTGGGACAGAAATTTTTAGAAAAGTATAAACCTATAATTACATTTAAGATCAGCCTGTTATTCCGGGTGGGTAAGATTTCAGGTTGTAATAAACTATTACAGTTGTGTTTCAGATCAGTGGAACACAGATTAAGGTAAGCAATAACTCAACTTATTTTAGGATGGTACAAGGCAGACCATGGTTAGTAAAACCCACAATACACGCATTAAGAATTGCACACAGATAATCGAGCAAAGTAAAACCCAAGGCAGGCTTAATCTAGACGGGTCATACAGCGGGAAGCAAGACCCAGTTGGTATACTTATACGCTTATTTTCTGAAAGAAATAGTTGGTGAAGCCAACAGCATTACCTTTGGGAAGAGGGGGACTGAATTCACAGGTGAGGAAAATAACCTTATATATATTTTTGGGCAAAACGCATTCAAAGGACAGTAAGAGCTTTTGTAACTGCTCAGATTTCAGAGGGACAGTTACCAAACCAACTCTTACAAGTAACCTTTAAACGCTTGTTGCATTTACTAGGCAAATGGCCCAATACTTAGAATTCCTTCCCTATTCTTGGAGCATCAGTGTTTTCAGTGGCAGGAGGGGGTTCACTAGCTCTCTAGTGGTCAATAGACGTGTCAGGATAGGCACAGATGTTGGAAAAGTCGAGAGTTCTTGAGGAAAGCTGTTCAAACAAGTAAGTATTGTACTTTAGTGTGGTAGAAGGCTTACAGGGTCTCCTGAGAAGACGCCCAACAGGGATTCCAGCAATGGACCTGGGTAAACTGGATGAGAGGACTCCCAATCTCGCGAACCACCCCCCAAAGCTTGACAGGAATCACAAAAGGCTTAAGGTAAGTAATACCCTAGCAAACACAGTATCTCAGCAAAGAAGCGTAGTGTGCAGCAGGACGTCTTCAGGATCAGCAGCCAAATACCTGGTTGATATCTTCCTTATGAAGACGGGACACTGGAAGGGAATATGCAGCAGGGATCAACGGTGAAGACTACAAGCAAGGGTTTCTTTGTTGCTGGAAATGGCTCTGTGGTATTGGGCCCTTTTCAGGAGCCAGGAGTAGACTGAATATCACCTGTTTGATTCTTGTCGCTAATTTGTCCCGCACTCTGGTGAGGGGACTTCAAGGATTCAAATCAAGTCTCTGGAGGTCCAGAAGGATGCCACCAGAGTTTGTGTGATTTGGAAGACCATGCAGCGCGAAATGGATCGAGGTCGCAGGGTGTTTGGGTATTGCAGTCCGGAAAGGTCGCATCACGCCAAGGGATGGCTCAAAATGCAGTGCTTCTTGAACTAAAGGGTCTCGCCAGGCTCTGGGTCAGGATAATCCTTTTTGGGATCCCCAGGTTGCTTGAAAGGAAGGGTAATTGCAGACTATCCGGTCGCTGGAAATCACTACGACCATCTTCATCTTCCCCTTTGGTTTCCGCTCCAGTGGTCAACTTGACCGCCGCTTCCAGGTTCAGAGTATTTCACAGAAACTACAGTAACACTTCTGCATTATATCCCTGCATTTTACAGCAAGGGGTGGTCTGGCTGTCGCATCAGCCAGCCCCCCCCCCACTGGGAGTTGGCTCCTTTCAACCAAGGTCAAAGACAAAGGGCTGCAGAGTTTTGGACGACTCCTTCACTTCCTGCCTTCTCAGACACTCTGGACCCTGAGTGGGGAATCCAAAGGATTCCCACTGAAGACAAAAGGATCACTGAGGTTGTTCTTGCCTCAAATGGCAGGGAAAGCCCTCAAAAGCAGCAAACACACAAGAAATGGCAAAAAAACGAGCCCACCGTTTTAGCTAAACGGTGGCCTTCTGTACCTGCGAGCAATAAAGACTAACTGTTCGGCAAGATTTGGAGTAGTACCCTTTGGGTGCACTACAACAACCTTGGCCTCCTGGCAATAGGAACCCAATCTTTGGTAGAAGACTGTACTACACAGGTTGGTAGCGTGATTGAGCAGCCAGGCTTATCTCACGAGGGGTCAATGTGAGATATAGGGAAGTTGCACAGAGATTCAGTGACAAATACCCAAATAAACTCTTAAACGCAAGGTTCCTTGATTAAACATTTATTAATTTAACAGTCAGTTTGTATAAGCCACCTTCAGAAGGGAGCAATTAAATAGCAACACACAAATACCTCCGAAATACACATTCTTAGTTTCTCTAAATTAGCATATACCCATTTGGAATGGCACACAGACACTTCCAACACCCGCAGGCGACTTAATAGCTAGAACACTGTGGACATTAATATATCACTGTTGTATTTAGAGCAATATGTAGGAGTATGTCAAAGAAAAGGGTTATTTAGAATAAAACAAGAGATACACAAATATTCTGAAACCAGTAAGTACTTTTGAAAACCTTAATGCAAAGTAAGTTAACCCCTTCCTGGAAGGAAGACCAAACACACAGTCGGAGGGAAGAAGTCATTCAGGGAACCAGGCTAGGCCAAAGTCAATTGGGCAAAAGTCTAGGTGAGCTGAAGCACTTCTTAGAGGTAGGTAAAAACTTGTGCAATGTTTTTAGAAGTCATTGTAGAAATGAAAAAATCAAAGTATGGGCCACAAGCTGTTTAGGCTTGTGAGGTAAAGAAGCTGTTAGCAACCAAGACAAGTCTCAACCGAGAACAAGATAGGCTACACAACAAGAGGTAAGTTCTCTTAGACTGTACAGTACCTTTGGTTAGAAGAAATGGTTCCGGCTGGCTTCCGTTCCTGTGCAGCTCTGCAGATCCTGTGTTTTTGGGCCTCAGTCGTGGGGGCAAGAGGGAGGACATCTGGAGGACTCCTGGAATGCAATAGAATGATCGGTGGCAGAGAAGAACCACCTTCTATTCAGTGGCACTTCACGGTTTCAGCTCCTCTCGTCTCAGCAAATAGCACCACTGCGGATCTTGGCTGTCGAGATGGGCTTTCCGTGCACCTGGGGTCCAGCACTCTGTTAAGGTGGCTCCAGCTCGGTCAGTCCTGCTTCCTGGGAGTCCAGAGGATCGTCCTGGAGCTCTTGGCCAACTTAAAAGCAACGCACACAAACTGGTGTTCCTCTCCCTGGCATTTTGGTTCCAGCGGTAGCAGTGGAAATACAACCAGCTTCGAGAGGATGTCCAGATGGGATTACTTCGGAGTTGATTGGTCCCACCAACTCTGGGGGAGAAGTCATCCTTGCAGGGCTTCTCTAGTCGAGGCGAATTCAGAGCTTCAGCACAGCAGCAGGGCTTCACCGGGCAAACCAACGGTCCAGGAGTTGTAGCAGGCGTCTCTTCCAAGTTCTTCTTCGGATTCCTTCGTCCAGTGGTCGACTCTGCCCTCCAAGGCAAAAAGCCTCGCCTTTTATGCAGTTTTCGGCCATTCATTCCAACCTAGCTGCCAGTCACCCAGCAGGGTGGGTGTCCCTACCGGACAGCCAGCGGCCAATCATCTTTGGGTGCATTTCTGTAATCAAGGGGATTAAGCACAGAGTTTCGGGCACCTCCCTTACTTCCTGCCCCTACCAGGCATGCTGGAGCCAGAGCAGAGGCGGGCTTCACTCATGAATCACGCCAAAGACAAAATGAACAAAGGGACCAAACCTGGCTTGGCATGCAGGATAAATCTCACGAAGGACCTTTCCGCAAAGAAATGGCGATTAAAAGAAGACCAGGGCCATTTTGTCAAATATGGTACCCTTGGGTGCTTTACGGCAGCTGCAAACGCAGCCTGCAGTAAAAGCACACCACGATAGTTAAAAGTAAACCACTGCCGCCAGCCATTCATCGAAAGGGTAACATAAAAATGTTACATGAGAAACCAGACAAAGGGGATACTAAGTAACCCCTCCAGCACCCTATTGTAAGATAGTGAGTGCTGGGTCTAGAAAGTTACAAATGGAAGTAAAGTCAGTTTCACTTCACTGCTCTTGCAAACAGTAGTTTATCTCAGAGAAGACATTTAAACCTTTGGGAAATCTGAAGGACTTCCCTGTGCCACTGCACTGAAGGTGCTGTGTGGTACAATGTAAAAAATGATGCCAGTGGAGTTTGTTAGACCCCACAACCAAAGGAAACACAGAAAACACATATAATTATATGCAAAAAGTCCCAAAGTTCAGCAAAAGAGCTGGGGGTCTCTAAGTGGGAGGAATTTAGCACTAAACTGAAAATTCTCCCTAACACGAAGTCAAAAAGGTAAGACCAATGCCACCAACCATTCATGTAAACTTGCAATTGTAGAAAAATGTTATCAGGTAAGTAACAAAGGGGATAGATTGTATGCCCCCAGCATTCCACATAAGGTGGGGTGTGCTGGCTCAATTATACAAAATGTAAAGGGGATGAAAAGCCCTCTTTACTACTTGGGAACAGTAGTTTACCCAAGTATATGAAAGAGAAATTAACGGGGAACCCAAAAGGGGCAACCCACCCTAAGCCCAGACATTGTAGGAAACTATAACTTCAACCATACACTATGGAGAGACATAAAAAGGCCACCCATAATAAGAATTAAATAATAGATGATCGGGGAAAAAGATTCCCACTCACCTAGGGACAAGGTAAAATAATTACCAAGTCCTAGCAAAAAGTTCTGGGGTTGACACAGGTCAGGAAGAGTTAGTAAAAATCAGAACATCGTACCTAACACAGGGTATTGGCAGCCTGAATTGAAGGTATCCTTGGGAAGGATTATGACCACCAGTTAAAGGGAGGAAATAGTCTTCTTCTGCGCTTACCTCTTGATTTTAAAGACTGGGGTCAGGACAGCAGCCGCACTTAAACAGGTGTCTCTGGTTGCTAGGAGGTGCTGCAGGCGTCTCTGGTCATCCTCTTCTTTGGTTTTTCTGTTTCAGTGTTGGCTTGTCTTCAGCTCAGGATCCTCTCCTTTTATCCAGGAACCCAGCCAATCCACACTCATGCTACATTCAAACGTTGGGGTGGGGTGGGGGATGGCTATCCTTACACATACAGGACAGCCAGCCTCCCAGTTGGAAGTGGTTCCAGGCAGGCATCCCAGGAGACAAACTGAGTTTTGGATGCCTCCCCTTCTTCCTGTCATCAGATACACCAGTGCCTCACAGGCTTCCTGCCTAAAACCAGTCAAACCAGGACCTCCCCCAGGACAGCAGAAGGAGGACCAAGAAATGACAAGCACACAAGAAATGGCAGAACAAGAATACAGCCATTATTTTATGTCAATGATGACCCTTCTGTATAATGCAGCTGTGAAGACAGCCTGCAAATAGAAATAACACAAAGGCTGGTAGAACATGTCCACTGCCACCAGACATACAGGTATGCTTGTCGCTGTAACAGAAATGTTACAGGAGCAGCGAGAAGGGGATACTATGTAACCCCTCAGCACTCCACGTGGGGTGGCTGCTGAACTCACAAAACAAAAGCTAAGAAGGATAAAATGTATCCCTCTATCCTTGGGAACAGTAGTTCTCACAAGAAAAAAAACAATATAAAAAGGCGAGCCCAAAGGGCTCCCTGCAACACTGCACAAAAGGTGCTGTCTGCTGCAAAAGTGAAACATAGATGCCTTTATAAAATATGGATATTCCATAAAATAAAGTAAAAACCAGAATGAACAAGGGTTCCATAGTCTGAACATAAAGAATGAATGAGGGGCTAAAGACTCCCCTTATTCAGGAGAACTGACAAAGGTCCAAGAGTCGAGCAAAAAGTGCTGGGGTTCTCACCGGTAGAAAGTATATCAAAAATCTCCCTAACAGTATTTTATGGAAGTTGTGTGACAATTCTTACCTAGAGCTTACATTGCTTAGTGCATATTTTCAAGGCTTAGTAAATCATTTTGTACTTGCCGGTGTAACTGAAATTGTTTTGGTTCTTTGTGTGGACAAATTGTAAACCTAGATCCCTCCCACCGCTACTGAGTCGAAGACGCACCGCTGCGCTTCCTTGGTTGGGGTGGTGCTAGACTTCACTGTCTTTCCCGTTTACCATAGTAAGGTGGATCCCCAAAAGCCACCCCAGGGTTGATTTTGGAAATCCATCTCAACAGGAAGCCTAGGTTAGAAGCCGTTGTGCTAAGGATCATTTTTCTAACGTCCAACAAAGGGCTTCATAAAACCATATCTGAGGTAGTACAAACACTCCACTATTAATTTTAAGGCTGTACCAACCAAGAACATTTGGTAGCGTAGACAGAGCTGTAGAGAAGGAGCCAAGTACCCCCACCTCTAACAACTCACCCATATTGCCTATATGTTGGGAACAGAGTGTGAGACAGGGGCAGCACCATTGAAAATGCAGATACCAAGGAGAATCCTGGAAGTAACGTTTCCATTGAGAAAACCAAACATGCATACGAGACCGAGACAGTATAACCATTTGAATGAAATCCCAGAAGTACAGGCCAGCTGAATGGAAGAGAAGAATGGTGACGTCACCGTCACACGAATCCAGACTGACTTACATAGAAGAGATGCAGAGACAAGAGAACGAAGATATTCTATAAGGCATCAAGAAAGTATTGAAGATAAGTGACATCTTAGGAACAAGATGAAGAAACCTATGCTACAGAACTGATGAAGATATCAAGTTATTTTATACATGTACATATGCAAAGAAACGCAAGCAGACAAAGTATTCTTGAGGCTGGCTTTATAGTGAATAGATTGTGGCATGTGACAACGTATACATATATAGGAGTGAGTAAAGAATGGATGTTTCCAGTACGTATATACCAGAGCTGGACTAAAAAAGGAAGGCCTCTTCAAGTGTGTCGCAGTTAAAAACAATTGAATTAACAGGATTGAAACTCGAAGGCAAGGCTGAATGAGCTCCAATAAGCCAAGTCTGTATCAGGCTGTGATGAAGAGACATTGGATACAAATTGTGTGAAAGAATGAAACTCCTGTTCAGAAGACATGGACAAAAACGAGGAAGACGTCAGAAAATATTATTTTAAATGCACTAGAGTTTGATTTTGTGATCTTCAGTCACGTGGAAGGATGAAGTTGGACAAACATGATGACCACGCCTACGCATGAATTCACTCCCCTGAATTCTCCGAGCAAAGAACACTCCCAAGGACAAGTTCAAAGCCTTAACCCTTTAAGTGCCATGGGTATTTCTCCCCAGAGCAAGGGCCTTTTTTGGTGATTTTGGTATGTGGCCATTCAATGGCTTGTAACTTTTTTGTTACATGAGATATCTCGGCCAAATTTGGCTCCTTTTTTCCCACATGTAGGCGGTCGTAACACCACCCAGGAATCCCAGGTTGCTGTAGGGGGGTGAGAGAAAATAAGCAAAAAGGGCAAAAATGTTGGGTTTTTTCAGAAAATGCCAATAAAATGATGTACAAAGAAGCCTGTGGTTTTTTCCTTGTAAGAGCTAGGAACAAATGGTTTGCTGTGCTGAGTTCCCCAATTTCCTGGCTTTCAGGAACAGGTTGAGTGGAAATGGAAAAAAAATTATTTTGATGTGGTTATCAACCGTTTTGTGAGAGGTAGGCGATTTTGGCCATTTTTGCCAATTGGACATGCATGGACGGAATGGAAGAAAAGGGCAGGTAATCCAAATTGGAGGACAGAAAGGCATATATTTCTGAAAAGTAGACAAAATTCCAAGTTTAGGAAGGGGTGATTTGCATAGGTCAGGCAACAACTAGGTAGGGGAAACTGCCATCGAATGGGGGGAAAAGCGGGAAAATGACCGAAAAAAAAGTGTGTTGGACATGGTTGGCTTGGTACGGCAATGGCTTCTATGAATTTTGAGAAAAGCAATGCTCCGCTACATTCCCCAGACTCTTGCAGTTAGGAGAGCATACATTTTTTGTAGTGTTTTTACAAAACGAGCATTACCACAAGCCAAACACTGAGCCATGGTACACAGGAGTTTTACGCTCACGGCCTGACCAGACGCACTTAGCATGTGTAAATTGGGAAAACCAATGTGGTGAGGAACAGCAAGCATACATCTTTTGAAAGAGCACAGGGAGACCTTTTCAAGGGTAGGTGACTTGTGCAGGTTACAAAAGTGTATGGTGGCTAAAGCAGCGACTAAATGTAGGTCACATTTGGGAAATGAAAGGGTTGTGAGACAAAGGGCACCAGCAAATGGGTCAAAACGTTATGAAAACCACACAAACACAACACATGGCCTACCGTCCTGCGTTCCCACAGGTGTCCCGATGAAAATGGTACCTCACATGTGTGGTTGCACCTACCTGGCTGCCAAGGGGAAAGCCTAAAACACAAGTAACCCCAAGTCTGTTTTCAGAGCGAAATCTCAGACATTCTGCCGACCGGCACAACGTACAGATATGGGCCTCGGATGTCCAAGCCACCAAGGAAAACTGGGAACCCCATGCATTTCCAAAAAGAGGACACCCGTGGGAATCCGCAGAGGTATGATTTGCGCACATCGCCCCAGAATTCTTTACACAGACAGCCCCGCAAAGTCTGAAATGTGGGGAAAAAAACGTCGAGTTCCAGCAACCGTCAGTCTGCCAACATCTTACCCGAAAATACTGAATTTAAATGATCGATTTGTCCATTATTGGGAATGCAGCCCGTCCAAAAATGTATTTATTAAAATGGTGAATATGTAAATGGTTTCGTTTTCGTGTTAATCCTGCATCTAATGCGTTTCTGGCTCGTTTCGATTCAATGAAAAATGCTTTCATTTGGGCTAACGCAGTGCGCTATTTAAGCTGGCACTCTTGTTTCCTTTGTTCACTATTAGTTGGCCCGCTGCAGAGCCTAAACACGTAAGTGGCCACTAAAAGCAAACCCTGGATACCTACGTTGAGTGCCAGCAAGAGAAGTAGACGGAGCGGTCTGCCTGAGTGCCGCTCATTAAATAGGCTAAGTGGGGAGAGGGATAGGCAGACAATGAGTTGCAGGGGTGTCCCCCACATCCATGGATCCCAAAAGGCTGACATTTTTGGAATACAATGCTTTCGTCTTCGCAGTATTCCGCCACATCCATTTGTTTCGCAGCATTATCATGTAGATCCATCTGGAAACTCCAGGCGTTCTTCCAGTAAGGGTCACAGAAGCTGATCCAGCACTGGTTCACTTACAAATGGGAAGCTGAAAGTCTGGGAGAAGGTGACTTGTAGCACAAGCTGATGACAACCAATGTTTCGAACTCTACTGTGGAACAGTGACTCTTTGGGCGGGATAGCCCATTGGAGAGCTGGTCAGTCCACCAGTTGGTTAATCAGGCAGTCTAGGGATGCTTCTGATGGGCTGTATCCTTGAAGGCATCAAGACTACTGGGTCCCACTAGTTCCAAGGGGCTGTAACACCGCTTGGGGTCTTCAGAGATCCGGCAGAGGCTCAGGGCATCATCAGGCCAGACACTGCAGGGGGATGCTGGGCCACTTCAGGAGTAGTCTTTTGATATCAACGGTCTGCCCTCCTTTGAGGGATTCTTGGCTCCAATGTAGATCTTTAAATAATTGCTGCAAAAGACATCCTTTTATCCAAAATCTGGGCAGCTGGAAGCAAGTCCAAGCCCCCAATAGTAAGAATCTGCACCATTCAAACAGCCAGTTGCTGTCCAATCAGTAACAACTACTGGTTTCATATCCGCCCCAGTAGCAGACTTTCTGGTTCCAGTGATGTGGAGAGGCACTAGATAGTCCCAGCCCTTTCATGGGCCACACACAGGCTCACTAGCCCACAAAAGCAGCAGCTTTATTGGGCACGTACATGACCTTATAAGCACTTTCCTGACCTGAGAAGGCAGGAAGAAAGGAAAACGCTAATATGACCAAAGAAAAATTAAAAATCTTGTGGCACAGCCATTTTAGGGCAAAGCCATGTTTAGTAGCCATAAGCAGTAAATGTGAATCTGCACACCAAAAATAATGCACACATTTTAAAAATGTAACTGCTGCCACCAGCTTGTCTGCACATAAAAAAAGTAAGCAAAAGTTCCATGTGTAAAACGCTAGTGATACAAATGGATCCCAATGCAGTGCATTGTAAGATGGGGGCAATATAAAAATACAAGAATTCCAAATCGAAACAGACGGACTGATCATTTCCCCATAACATGTCATCAAAAGGCAAGAGAAGTGGAGGTTTAACTAATTTTCAAAAGGTTAGGACAGGATTAAAAACGGAGCAAAAAGAATGGTGTTCCATAGCAAACTATGGAGGGAAAATTGCAAAAAAGAAAATCTTTTGGAACAGTTACCTGTGCTGTGTGTCCAGAGTGTCTGCTTCAAGGAGATTGGTGTCATGATTCCTACCCCCGGGCATCCGGACCAGGTCCATCTGTCCCAGGAGCAGGCATCCAGATATTTGGGGATAAAACCAGCAGCCCCGGCTAGGGGCTATCTGGGTACGTTCCTGGCGCCATATGCGCCAGCCTCATATAAGGGGTCAGTCCTGGCGCCATAGGCGCCAGGCTAATTTGCTTTCACTTACCTCATGCAGACCATGCTGCTCAGCATTCAAGCCAATGTGAAGTCTGAAGGGGGACTACTTTATTTCAGGGACTATTTTCTCACTCGGGTGTGGTCTTGGGAACTTCTTACCTGGGACTACTTTGAAGGCTATTTAAACCACGCCCGAAGAGCAGCTCACGCTTTGCGTTATTCTGCAGCGTAACGCTCACCGTGCCTGCAACCCAGCATCCAGTCTTCTGCCACGCCCGCCTCGAGTCTGGAGCTCCTAGAAAAAAGTGAGAAAGAAGGAAAAAGGTTAGAACAAGAACAATACTTATTTCCTCACCCGATTCTGGATCCATCGTGCCTTCGAATAGGAAGAAAGACGTTATTTGATGCGCGTCGCATCACCTGCTGCAGCGCCGCGCTATACTCGCCAGTCTTCGTAGCACCTCCACGAACCACCTCTGTCTTCATCCTTTCTTCGCCAAACTCCGGCACCTAAGGGGAATAAAGAACAGCAAGGTGAGCCGAGAGTATAATAAGGCAATATTAGTCACCACAATAGACTTACCTGATTTTACTGCTGGAGGCATTCTTCATCTCCACGGGCCGGCACAGCCTCCATTCATCTTTGCCGAACTCCAGCACCTAAGGGGAACAAAAAGGACAGCCAGGTGAGCCGAAAGAACAAACTAAGGGAATCTCTTTCACCATAATAGACTTACCTGATTTTACTGCCAGAGGTGTTATTCCTCAAAACGCCATAATTTCTCACTTTGCACCTGTAATAAGGGAGAACAGATTACATACGGGTGTCATTTACCGGACAGTGTTGGATAATACAGACTCTTACCTGAACTTTACCAGCCGCACGAGGCAATCTTCTCCAGGGTCAAGCTGCAAGGAATCGGACAAGAGTGAAAGTCAGACATTTTGAACTCTTACGAACTATATACTTACGGCTCCTTGCCAGGAACCTTAGAGTTAATATTGTTCTGGAACTCTCCAATTCCTTCGAACCAGTGAAGTAACTGGTTATCTACGCGCCCCTGCATTCTACGCAGATTGGAGAGCTCATCCTTTAAAAACCTAAGGTGAGAATATAAAAAGACATCAGAGGTGATTAGAGGGGAGAACAGTGGGAGGGTTATCACTCAAATCCACGTTTGGCTAATTCCCCTTCTCCACTTTCAGAATACTTCTTCGGGTCAAGCAGACGAGATGAGGCGGGCCAGTCCAGTGTCATCTCTGCACTACGCGTCACGTGGGTGGAAACCGCAGCTGTCCAGTTCCGATCGACGCCCCTGTGGGAGCCAGGTGAGCGTAACAATTGGGTCCTCCGACGTATTCCATATCATGTCCTGCGTCGACGACGTCGATACGCCGCCCTCGAGGACCTCCGCCGACGTCACTGGATGTTATAAGAAGAACGCACAACACCCGTAGCCTCAGTTCCATTTTTTCCGTGAACGTGTTCGCTTCGGAGATCTCGGCGTGCCTCGACTCTTTGGAGTTTCTGTTCTTTATCGGTTCTTCAAACATGTTTGCATTGTGAATTTATCCTTCGTAATGTCTACCTCGTCTTCCACCCCGCGTCCAGGCTTTAAGAAGTGCAGGGACTGGGTCCAAGATGTTGGTGACGGACTCGCACGACGCCTGCCTCTGGTGCCTCGGGGAGGCCCATGACACGGATGATTGTGTCGACTGCCAGTCGCTTACGTCCAAAGCCTTGCGGGAGCGCAATAAGAAACTGTCGGTAGGTAAGGTGTCCAAGACACAGAAGTCGAGGTCTGCGGGGCTTTCGACGGACGATTCGAGGGGCGGCTCTCCGCATCGTCGTCGGAAGTCAAGTGGGTCTCGGTCCCGGAGTACGTCCTGCCACTCCTCTGCCTCTTCGAAGCACTCCCAGAAGCGTAGTTATCGGTCGCCTTCGCTGTCCTCATCCGAGGACTCCGCCCATCGGCGGGTCACTTATACCACCAAGCATGCGACGCCGGAGGAATGGGCTTCCTTCGGTAAGAAAATGCTAGAGATTCTCGAATCGCAGGGCACTGGTCCGTCCGCGCCTCCGAGTGGGGTCGATCGTGATCAGTCGAGCGACACCGCTCGCACGCCTTTTGGGCTCGGGTGGTCGTCACGATTCGTGGGAAAGGTCCCGCTCGGACAAGGGGAATCGTTCTCGTCATGCCCGTTCCAGGTCCCGGTACTCGACGCGCTCAAGACCGTATGCACCTGTGGTGTCTTCGAGGAAGAGGTCAACGCCTGTGGCACCGAGGTCGTCGACGGACTCTTTCAAGGCTCCGCCTCTGATGAAGTCGTCGGCGCCCCCAGTCTGTCGAGGGACACGCTCGGGGCTCCGCCCTCGAGGCCTGTGTCGCCGCTGTCGATGCCACGTTTGGCGTCAACGCCGATTCACTCGATGCCTTTCGAGGCTGTTTCGACGGGGGTACCCTGGGGCACGGTGGAACCCCCTAGAAAGGCTCTGGCCAAGGTCAAGCATGGCTTTGTTCTCCATTCTGTGCCTTCTTACCGCCATCTTGAGTACATTTCAGAGGTGGTTGAGGGCTCCGATGATGGCATGGTTCCTGATACGGTGGCAGATGAGATTCTCTCGGGCCATAGCCAAATTGAGGACCATCGTCAGTCCCTGCACGACGCCAGTGGTCTGGATACCTCTCCGGAGGTGGAGTTTTGTAGGCCTGAGCCTGGCACTCATGCTGACTCCTCGTACCAGCGTCTTATGTCTAGGGTCACTGAGTACTTGGGTGGTCTGCTCCCCCAGGGGGGTTTTCTTCAGGATGACCTTACGGATATCCTCGACCAAGGTCCACCAACTGACCCGGTACTGCCGTTCCGTATGGCTCTACAGAGGAGGGTGGCAGTGGCTTGGACTTCTCCGGGGAGTCACCTGGCAGTGGGCAAGTCTTTGCCGTGAAAATACCGCCCAGCCAGTAGCGACCCCTGCTACTTGACCAAGCACCCCACTCCAGAGAGTTTGGTGATGCAGGCGGCTACGGCCCCAGCAAAGCAGGCGTTGTATCCTACCATCCCTCCTGATAGGGACGACAAGCGTTTTGATGGTTGGGCGAAGAAAGTGTTTTCTTCAGGGGGTATAGCGCTTCAGGCGGCCAACTCTGTGTACCTTCTCTCGTTTCACGCACACTCTGTGGAACTGTTTCCTTAGCGGCTGAACATATTCCCGAAGGGGACGAACTAATAGTTTCCTTGCTATGGTCCAGGATGGCAAGGATGCCATGTGTGAGGCCGTTCAGTTGGGTTTGGCCATGGCAGATTGCATCAGCCGGTCCATGGCGGCGAGCACCGTAATACGCAGGTGTGCATGGTTGCAGAAGTCAGGGTTTGCTCCTGATTTGCAGGCCCGGCTCCTCAACATGCCCTTTGACGGGGAACATCTTTTTGGCAGCAAGGCCTCCAAAGCTGCAGAGAAGTCGTTGGGCGCTGCAGTTCGACAACCTCCGCCTTTTCGTCCTAGGGGACAGCAATGGAGGGGAGGTTCCTTTCGTTATTACTCATCCTTTGGTAAAGCAAGAGGAGCTACCAGTCAAAGGGGCCACCGTAGGAGTGCCGGAGGTGGAAAACAAGGTACTCGAAGTGTCAAGGCCGCTCGGGCTGTTGCCTCTTTGCCCTCAGGCAACGTCGCAGCCGCTTCAGCTCAGTCATGAGGCCATGTCCCATGGTTCGCCGGTTGGGGGAAGGCTGGCACAGTATCTTGTAGAGTGGCGTGCCATTACTTCAGATGTATTGGTTCTGGAGATCATAGCCCACGGCTACTATCTTCCTTTCCGGCAGAGGCCTCACGACAATCCACCGGAGAATCTCTTTGAAGAGTCCGGATCCGCTCCTTGCGCAGAAAATTCAATCCCTGCGGGAGAAAGGCGCCATAGAACTGGTGCCTGTAGCGGAGAGGAACAAGGGATGGTATTCCCCTTATTTTTTTATTTCCAAGAAAGACGGGGGATTGAGACCCATCATGGACTTGCGCAGTTTGAACAAACTCCTCAGGAAGGACAAGTTCAAGATGTTTACTCTCTCTTGTCCTCCAGGCCCTTCAACTTCAGGACTGGTTGGTGTCTCTCGACCTCAAGGGCGCTTATTTTCATGTGCCGATCCATCCAAAGCACAAGAAGTACCTGAGGTTCGCGGTTGGCGACTCACACTTTCAGTTTCGGGTCCTGCAGTTCGGATTGACCTCCGCCCGAGGGTCTTCACCAAGCTCATGGTAGTGGTGGCAGCACATCTCAGGAAAGGGGGGATTCACGTCTACCCCTACCTGGACGATTGGTTGATCAGGGTGCGCTCTCCCGAGCAAGTCCTGAATCATCTGTCAGTCATCTGCCACTCCCTCCACAAGCTGGGCTTCTCCCTCAACTTAAAGAAGTCCCATTTGACTCCAACTCAGAGGCTCCAGTTCATCGGAGCAGTGCTCGACACATCCCTGGGGCAGTGTTTTCTCCCCAGGTGAGGGCTCATCACATTCAGCAGATGGTGCACAAGTTTCAACTTGCCCAGAGTCTCCCAGTGTTCGAGTTCTTGAGATTGCTCGGCCTCATAGCATCCTGCATTCTTCTGGTGCCAGAGGCCAGGTTGCGCATGAGATCTTTGCAATGGGCACTCAAGCTCCAGTGGTCTGTCCTCTGGCAGGATGTCGGTCCCTGTTCAGGTGCTGTCCTCGGTCGCCGAGGACCTTCTGTGGTGGGCCGGCGAAGGCAATCTGATGATGGGGGGGCTCCTTTTTGGCTACCCTGGCCGGAGGTGACTATCGTGACGGACGCATCCCTCACGGGATGGGGAGCTCATGCCAACGAGTTGACAGTCAGCGGTCGTTGGTCGCCGTCGGAGTCCAGACTCCATATCAATCTGTTGGAGCTGAGGGCCATCAGGCTTGTCCTGAAGGCTTTTCTGCCAACTGTGCGAGGAAAGAATGTCCTGATCCTGACGGACAACACAGTGGCCATGCACTACCTCAACAAAAAGGGGGTCAGGGTCACTTCCTCTGTGCAGGGAAGCGATGCAGCTCTGGTTCTGTGCAATCGAGCAGGAAGTTTCGATCTCTGCAGTTCATCTGGCCAGAGACGAAAACGAGACGGACGCTCTGAGCAGGCAGAGCACGATCTCTCACGAGTGGGAGTTGGCTCAGTAGATTCTCCTGGAGATCTTCGGCCTTTGGGGGACCCCTCAAGTGGATCTCTTCGCCTCCAGTGTCAACCGGAAGTGCGAAAGGTTCTGCTCGCGGGAATTTCCTCCAAAAGGAGCCTTGGGAGATGCGTTTGTGGTGGAGTGGTCTTACCCACTGCTGTATGCATTTCCTCCAGTCCCCGTCATCCCACAAGTGTTGTGGAGGTTACGAATGTTCGGTTCCCGGATGATCCTCATTGCTCTGGCATGGGCCCGGAGGACGTGGTACCCGGACCTTCTCGACTTGTCCATCTGCCCTCCACGTCGTCTTCCCTACCGAGACGATCCAGAGGTCAGATCCCTCAATCTTCATGCTAGGTTTCTGAAAGATTGAGGTATAAGGATTGGGACCTCCCTGAAGACGTGATGGAGGTGTTGCTTTCGGCCAGAAGTCCAGCAATAAGTCCCTGTGCCGTTGGCAAAAGTTCTGCGACTGGGTGCAGGGTTAAGAATCTGGATCCTTTTGCATGTGACATTCCTGTGGTTCTGTCTTTTTTGCTTTCTTTAGCCCACAGGGGCTTGCAAGTGGGTACGGTTAAAGGTTACCTGGCGGCGCTGTCCATATTTAAGTGCTCGTCTGAAGAGTGTTCTTATTTTAAAATTCCTTTAATTTCTCAGTTTCTGAAAGGGCTCACTAATGTGTTCCGTCCATCACCTTTCTAGGTGCCCGGTTGGGATTTGAACCTTGTCCTCAAGTTTCTGATGGGTGCTCCGTTTGAGCCTTTGCATTCTTGCCCTTTGAGACTGTTAACTCTTAAAACTGTATTTTTGGTTGTGATCGCTTCCGCTCGCAGTGTGCGTGTGTTACAGGCACTTTCAGTTAAGCCTCCCTTCACTGTATTTCATAAGGACAGGGTTGTCCTTAGAGTTCGTCCTTCCTTTCTTCCGAAGGTGGTGGTGGAATTTCATTTAGGCCAGAAGGTTGTTCTTCTGGCATTTCATCCTCCTCCACACCCTGGTAAGGAAGAGGAGAGGCTCCATAGGCTCGATCCTAGGAGAGCTTTAAGCTTTTATATTTCACGCATGTACCGGGTCCGAGTGGACGATCAACTCTTCATTGGTTACGCTGGTAAGCGTTTGGGACAAGCTGTGACTAAGCAGACTGTCTCACTGGATTATTCTGGCTATTTCTGAGTGTTACCGCTTGGCGGGTAAGGACCCACTGGTCGGCTTGCGGGCCCATTCTACCGGGGGTATGGCTGCCTCTACTGTCCTGCAGAGGGGTGTTCTTATTCGTAACATCTGTGACGCAGCCACCTGGGCTTCAGTCCATACTTTTGTATGTCACTACTCCCTCGATTCCATCCGTGGGCAGGATCTGGTCTTTGGCGAAGCAGTCCTTTGCTCCGCAATTTGATTGGGCATTCTAAATTCCTTTTGCTAAATTCTTTTCCCACCTCCTTGCATTGGTACTGCTTATGGAGTCTGTGATAAATATGGAATACATCGGAGGACCCGATCCCCTCGAAGAACAAGTTACTCTTACCTGGTAACGTTCTTTCGATGGGATGGTCTGACGACGTATTCCATATCGCTCCCTCCCTGCCTTCCCTGCTACAGAATTGCTTATGCGATTGCAGCTTACGTTTCCGCAAGGCTTTGTGTGGTCAGACTGGCAGAAGACTGGTGCCACAAGTTCTGGGGAAAAAACTACAACTGAGGCTACGGGCGTTGTGCGTCCTACTTAAAACATTCAGTGACATCGGCCGTCGGAGGAGGTCCTCGAGGGCGGCGTATCGACGCAGGACGCAAACGCCGAAAGATTTTCTGAAGCAGCACAGCTGTGGTGATTACTGTCATAGATATGGAATACGACGTCGGACCATCCCATCGAAAGAACGTTACCAGGTAAGAGAGTTACTTGTTCTTCTTTCCCTATGCCTGGTTCATGCAGGGACTGAGGGGCCAGCCTTCCTTCATAGCAGAAGAATCCTTGAGGTTTTCAACTCTGTTACTTGTGGGATACTATGATGATGGAAGTCCTTGTTCCTCTGCTCTCTTGTTGGTAGATGTCCAGTCTGCATATAGGGGTCGGATCTTTTCCATCATATATGACCTTGTAACAGAAGAGCATAGGGACCAGTTTGCTGTCTGCTTGACTTGTCACCTGGGTCCACAAGGTAAGGATGTAGACCTTGAGTGTAAGTATTAATTCAAAGGGGCGGATTACAAACTCGAGGTGTATATATTCTGTGGATTCAGAATTCCACTGCTGTTCTTGGACGATAATACATTTGAATACAGACACCATTCCCAAAATGTGTAATATGTACTTCTGGCAACTGTAGCCATGAACATAAATGGCTTCATGCGTATCCGCTCTCTGGTAGGGCAGAACCTTTAGACTCTTGGACACCGAACTGGATGTGCACAATGGTTTCCTGTTCCATAAACCACCAGGCAATTGCAGGCCTTACCCCCAATCAAAGGCGTACACCAACCAGTGGAGCCCACACTGTCAGCTGTGATTGGATTTGCTCTGGGAAAATGGTGCCTATTAGGCATCCTATGCCTGAGAGGCTTTGGGCCTCTCGGGGACGCAATATATGTATCTGTAATGAGTACTTAGATGGGGGCGTAAGATGAGGGGAAAATATGATAAACTCACTGTTTACCATTTATTGCAAGTTATCACAGAGATGTTTTGTTACTATGCTTTTGTCTTGTACCGACTGACAACATTGAAATGTCATGTGCTTGAATAAATCTGTATTTAGTGAGGATGCCAATAGCAAGAGTATGACAAGTTTAACAATTGTGAACCCTTTCTTTGCAGATTTTCATCCTCCTCATCCTCGCATCTGCTGGTCTTGCGATTGGGAATTCGTTTTGGGAAGCTCAGATTGGTGATTCATCATGGTACCTGTCTGATGGAAAGACCTACACTTCCTCTTACCGCGGCTTCCTTGCATTTTGGGGCTACATAATAGTTCTAAACACCATGGTTCCAATTTCCCTATATGTGAGGTAATGTTTTTTTTATTGTTACATAATCTTGTTCAACTGAAATTATCAAGGAAATTCATTTCCAGCATGAATTAAAGGTGGGCTTATTAGTTGTTTAGCGCTTGCAGAGTTAATAGATGTAGGTCTGATTTTTATTTTTTATAGTTTTACATCCTGAAAATCAGAACTTTGGAAGCTGCCTTAACAAAAGCTGATATCAATGTCGCCATTAATTTCATCATAAATTGCATCAGTTAGAGAAAACTGAATTGTATTCTGCACGGCAAAAGCGGAGGAATGCTGCTGGATGTTGGGAAAGAGGTTTTCTGCTGCTTTCCCTCTGTAGACCTCTATGGAACCCCCAACCTTTTGCTGTTTTGAACCTGTCCTGACTTAGTTGTTGGGGCAGTTTTTCAAAAGTCTAGGTACTTGGGCCCCTATACGACTATCCCTTGGGCGATACAGAACTCCAAACTCTTAGTACAGGCCTGTACCACTCAAGGTACTAATAACAGTGGCAGAACAGCCAGGCTTATCTTAGTAGGGAGAGAGGTGTGTAGGAAGGTACAAAGAACTTGTAACATGCATATGGCCCAAAGTGAAACATACTTATATATGAGAGTGATTTAGAAAGTTAAGTACTATCATAAGCAATAAAAACCAACAGAATACATCTGGTAAGTAAACCACAGTATAAAAGACTTTTCGAATAGCCGTGTGCAATTCAAGGTAAGTAAAACCCACTTTGTAGTAAACTATCACTTATTCGAATTCAGGAATAGTACAGTTCTACTACAAGCATTGCAAGTACATACATTACACTATTGTACCTTGCAAGAGTCTCAACAAGTGCAGTACTTTAGTCTGTTAAAAGGTTCAGGGATTTAGAAGGCTCCCTGAAAGCATTCCAGTGTTATGCTTGGGCGAATGGTATGGACGAACACCGAAACATGTGAATCACTACCCTAGCCACACATGAGAGACAGCAACTTTTTGTATGTTTTACCTCAATCACACAGTACCTCAGCAATGAACAAGTTGATGCAGGCGGATGCCCTCATGATCCAGCAGCTGTAGGACCCAGTCAATGGATTCTGTGCCTTCAGACGAAAAAAGAAACACTAGATTGGAGTTTTCTGCAGCAGTCTAGTGTAGAAGCTCCCAGCAAAGGATTCTTCTTAGGATTTGGTGCCTTTTCCAAGACATCGGATGAAGATCTGTTGTCATCCAAACTATTTGCCTCGCTATCTAAGTCCAGCACTCTGGTGAGGGGACTTCAAGGAGTGGGATCTTGCCTATGAGATACGGAAGGAGTCCACCAAAGTTTCAGAGATTCTTTCTTCGGAAGATGATGCACAGCACTCAGCCTTGAGGTCCCAGAGTATTGGCGGTTTGCAGCCCAGGAAGTCAGGACTGCCAGCCTCCGAGGTAGAGCTGGTTCCAAGCAGGCATGCCAGAAGACAAAGGACTGAAGTTTCGGAAGTCAAAACGGGACCTACCCCACCCAGCACATCAGAGACCAAGAAAGAATAAGCAAACAAATGGCAAAAAAAAATACAGCAACCATTTTGCATCAATGGTGAACCCTGCTGTGCATTACCGCAGCTGTGACCACAGCCTGTGAGTAAAAAATAACACAAGTCCGTAAAACACTTCCACTGCCAACAGTCATTCAGGTATGCGTGACACTAAAACAGAAATGTTACAGGAGCAGTTACTTTTACCCCCGGTAACGTTCTTTCGACTGGATGTTTCTCCTACGTATTACTCTTTAGATATCTTCCTCTCCCGTTTCCGCTGCTTCGGAATCCTTTTTTTCAGCAGAGGCTGCTGTGCGTTGAAGCAGTCAACTCGATGTCCCTCGGGGGGCCTCCATCTCGGGGTTGACAACATTGCCGGTGTATATTGCACGTGCAGGGCCGTTGGCTTCAGTTTTGTTTTTACACCTTCTTGCCGAATTAACAGCATCAGTGTGTCCAAGGCAGTATAAGAACTTGAAAGAGCATAAGGTGTAATGCCAGAAAATTCTGCTGCAGGGTAGGCTGGGAGAGTCAATGAGGAATACGTGGGAGGGACATCCAGTCAAAATAATGTTACCTGGGGTTAGTAACTTGTTATTCAAATGGATTGTTTTCCTCCTCTTTAGATGGACTCCCAAAGCAGTGTCGGTTTTGGAGGAGGAAGTAAAAAATTTCAGATTTGTCCTAAGAATGTGTCATGGACAGAATCTAAGACTACCTTTCCAAATCCTCCTTACTTTCCTGATGAAGCATCCATCAGGCAGTAATATTTTGTGAAAGTATGAGTAGTAGACCATGTAGCTGCCGCACAAATATAATGTATCGGCACCACTCTTTGTAAAGCAGAAGACGCTTTGTTGAATGGGTCTTCAAGCCTTCTGGAGGATCTTTTCCAGCCTGTCTGTAAAGCCCAATATGATCCATCTGGATAGGTTTTGTTTTGTGACTGCTGGTCCCAATCTGTGACTAGTATACTCCACAAAATGTTGGGCATTCTGAGGTCTTTTAGCCAACCTTGATGTGTAAAAGCTAAGTGCTCGTCTTGGATCTAGCCTATGCAGCCTCTCCTCCTTGCCAGGATGTGGAGACGGATAAAATGATGGTAAGTCTTTTGAGAGATGGGAAAGTGTGACAATTTTTGGAAGAAAAGTGGCTTCACCATAACCACCTCGGCCTTCAAAAAGATTGTAAATGGTGGTTTACTAAAGGCCTGTAGCTCGCTCACCCTGCAGGCTGATGTTAATGCAACTAATAAGATGGTCTTAAAAGTCAATAATCTTAATGGAAACGAATGGAGTGGCTGAAAAGGTGCGCACATAAAGAATTTTAGTACCAGATTGAGGTCCCAAACTGGAACTTGAAATGGAAGCAGGGAACACATTGGCGAGCACCTTTTAGAAATTGTATGACCAACGGGGCGCTGTTGCGCACGTTGGAAATGTCCACCTGATCTAAGAGCTCCCGCTCCCCCGAGAAATCCTGAGCTAGTTTATCCGTCCAGCGCTGCCTGTTTCGGCTTGGACGGGCTGGGGGGCTGGCCCGGCCACCCCTGGGTGACCAGACGAAATCCTGAGGCTCGGGGTCCGGGGTCGCCAGAGATACGGCACGATTCAGATTGACCGGTATACGGAGTGACAGGAATCAGGAGGCGAGCTCCAGAGCAGTCTACTACAGAGCCGCGGCGCGGCTGAAATGGCTGGGCCCAAAAGGGGAGGAGCTTAGTCCCGGCTCTGCCCTGACACTCTTCTGGTGATACGGTAGGGCTTCTGGGCTGCTGCGGCGTGGACGACTCTCCGGCCCGTACCTGCCCAAGGCCCGACCCGGCCCCGGTGGTGGTTGCCGCAGTTACTCAGCCCCAGAGAACTCCTTACAAAACCCTACAGGGCGGTGCGGGGCGAGGCATCCGGTGCAAATCGCAGTACGCGGCCTGAGGAACTCTGCAGTAGTAATACCTGCACGGACGACCGGTAAGGAGACGAGGCTGGGCGGAGAGGGAGTCCCCGCGGAATGCCACATGGTCGGGCGGGGTAGCAGCTAAATCGGACCCGCAATCACCCTTGCTGAGGCTCCAGTGCCCGAGTGGGCGGGAAACCAGACCCCTACTGGAAACTGTAGAATATTTGGGATACAGTATACTGCACCACCTGGAACGCCATTAATCATGGGGGAACCACAGAGGCCAGCAAAGGGCTCCAAGACCCCGGGGAAGCTGAGGAAGGGCCCCATGGACGCCTACACGGGGGGGTCAGGGTCAGGCCGCGTCGGCCGACGCCCACGCGGCCGACACAGAGAACCCTGCTGCTGATTCCAGTGAGAATTTGGACAACCGAACAGCTATAGTCCAAAATGGGTTTCGCTCAATAAACACAAAGCTGGATGACATAGTCTCTACCATCGGCTCCTTAAAGGCTAGAGTAGAGGAGGAAAGCCTACGCATAACGGAAACTGAAACCCGTATCAACACAAATGAAGACACTATCTCGCACCACAGCCGTGATATCATCCAAATCAAGGAAAGCATGACGAAGCTACAGAGCAAGTGCGAGGACCTAGAATCGCGCTCCAGGCGCAATAACATTCGTGTTGTGGGCGTAGCGGAATCATTTGGAAAGGGCCAAATGGAGACACATCTTGAGACACTGCTTAAAACCCTGTTCGGACCGGAGGCCTTCTCTGAACAAATTCTAGTGGAACGAGCACACCGTACGTTGGCCCCTGCACCTAAACCAGGCGCGCCACCACGCACCATAATTGCTCGGCTCCTCAACTATAGAGACAGAGACACAATCCTACGAAAAGTGAGAGAGGCGGGAACCCTCTACTATGAGGAAAGTCGCATACATTTTTATCCTGATTTCTCCTCTGGAGTTCAAGCGAGCAGAAGGTCCTATGAGCCAGTTAAGAAGCTCATAAGAGCGCCAGATCCCATACGCTTTAATGTTCCCGGCAAAAATGAGGCTTCAACATGCGGGCAGGGCCCATTTCTTCGAGTCCCCAGCGGAGGCCATGCATTATATTGAAACTTCCATACCCCTTCCTCCCAGAGGAGGCAGACCAGCACAAAACGGGCCCAGACCCGTGGAATGAGAAACACTTGCGTGTCGATCCTGCTTGGGCCCGGGGCCCATATGAGTAACTGATTAAGGTACACCAGCACTTTGGTTGGTGGAGCTGTTGGACCTGATCGGCGGCCATGTGAAGCAACATGGCCACCCGTGGAATGTTCCATAAATTGTATGGGCTACATCGTCAAGTTGGGGGTGATGATGAGGGGGGTGGGCGGGACAGGGTGAAGGGGAAGTTACGTTCAGTTGTTGGATGGACTTATGGTGGCATTTTGTTGAGGATTTTGGCTGCCTTCCGGAGCTACCTCTAAAGGGAGGGTGGAAGGGGACGGCCTGTTGGTTGAAAAGTAAAGTTTTGGTCGCGGCCGGGCTGGCACTGACTGTATGGCACGAATACTGTGAACAATCCAGTTAAGGTTAGGAAGATATCCAACTACGTCTCCAGGCATAATCCACAAATACTGATGTTGCAGGACACCCATGCAGTGGGGGAGGGTAATTCTCACATCCTGCCCGGGTGGGGTCCCCTGAGGTACCACACGGACTACTCGACCCAGTCCAGAGGGGTTCTCACCCTTATTCACCCAGGCCTTGGGTTTCGGGTTGGTGGTCACAAGGTCAATACCCAGGGGAGATTTGTCATGGTCTGGGGGGAGGTGGCTAACCAACAGCTTCTCCTGGTTAATACATACGGCCCCAACATTGATGACCCGGCCTTCTACATGGATATATATCAGATGGTTATATCACTGGATGTTTCGGGTGTCTTGTGCGGGGGGGACTTCAACTTGGCCATTGATCCGGTTCTTGATAGATCCTCTCGGTGATGAGACCCCCAAGCAGGACAGCACTGAATCTTAGACATGTCATTGAACAGCTCTCACTTGGAGAGAGGTTCACCCGGGCAGTACAAGATGCACGTTTTATTCCTCGGTACATGATTCCGAGTCCATGATTGATTAATGGTTGGTCTCCATGCCCATGACGCCCTTGGTTGAGCAATGTGAAATCCTACCCCGCACCCTCTCAGATCACTCCCCAGTATTGTTGGAACTACTATTCCAGAACGCCCCGAGTCCCTTCAGGAGGTGGAGGATGTCTGGTGGAATGTTATGTGACCCCGGGGTAGTGGAGTCACTCCATGTTGAAATTTCGGAGTTTCTGTCCAATAATATTGGATCGGTCGACAGACTCTCGATAGTGTGGGAATCATTCAAGGTTTGGATGAGGGGTCTGTTGATGTCTAGAACTACGGGTATGTTAAAGGCTGTGAGGACCGAACTATCGTCAGTTGAAGGGAAGTTAGATGCACTTGAGAAAACACATTCAAATACGCAAGACAAGAAAGTACTAGCTGATATACACACACCTCCAGGAATTTGACAAGCTTGCATTGAGGGAGGTCCGATATGTGGCGGCCCTGATTCGGGCACGCAGGTACGGGAGGGCAACAAGGCTGGCAGGGCGCTCTCCAACCTAATTGAACACGATAAACAACCCACACAGATCACAAGCATACGCACGCAACAGGGGAGGGTTCTCCTTGGGGATAAGGACATTAATGGGGAATTTATGGAATTCTATAAGAGGCTATACTCTAACCAAGATAAGAAAACATCCGCAGAAATTAAGACCTATCTTGAAGCCCTCTCCCTCCCTAGGCTCCCTGACGAGGTGCGACTGACGATGGATCAGCCGGTAACGATGGAAGAGATCGGGGAAGCAATCAAGGATCTGTCAACAGGCAGGGCACCTGGGTCAGACGGGTTGGGCGCTGAATTTTACAAGGAGTTCCGTGAGGAACTTGTGCCGATACTATTACAAGTGTGGGAGGAGGCGCTCAAATCCGGCAGATTGCCCTCAACTATGCCATAATAGTGGTACTCCACAAGCCCAGGCGACCACCAGAGGACGTTTCGTCCTACAGGCTCTTGTCACTCATCAACACGGACGCTAAACTCTTTGCAAAGGTCCTGGCGAATCGCCTTCTGCCGGCAGTCCCGACCCTAGTCCACCCCGATCAGAATGGGTTTGTCCCTACTCGATCTACAGCCCTAAACCTCAGACGACTCTTTGGGATTATGGCACAGTTCGACCCCGCGAGGAGCGCAGTGGCCATATCCCTTGACACTGAAAAAGCGTTTGACTCTGTATCGTGGGTCTATCTCCTTTCGGTGCTTGAGGCATTTGGGGTGGGTCCCACCTTTATACGATACGTAAAACTCCTATATACGGAACCTGGAGCCCGTGTCCTGACCAATAAAGACATTTCCGAGTTGTTCCTCCTGGAGAGGGGGACCAGACAGGGGTGCCCTTTTTCGCCCCTACTATTCGCACTGACCATTGTACCTATGGCGGCCGCGGTCCGTTTTAGACACTGAGACAAAGGGATCACTATGAAGGGCTCCACCCAACTAATTTCGCTTTACGTGGATGACACATTGTTATATGTCAGGGAGCCTGAGGTAAATATAGCACCTGTCATGAGAGATCCAGGGATTTGCAGATTATTCCGGGTATACTATAAATATGTCGAAATCGGAAATATTCCCTCTAATACCTGCCACCCGATACCCTACAGACACGGGGACTCAAGTGGTCCGCAGACCACATTAGATACCTGGGAATACTGGTCTCCAGGGACAAGCTCACACTCTACGCAGACAACCATGAGGGCTCCCTACAGGCATTAGGCTCCAAGCTTCAGATTTGGGGGAGGCTCCCAATTTCCTTAGCCGGCCGTGTTGCCATTCTTAAAATGGTGGTCCTCCCTAGACTTTTATACCTATTTGTCAGTACTTTATCCACTTTGTCAATATTCCTATATGGCCGGGCAGGGCCTTCTTCTCCAAGCTTAGATCCATGGTGGTAACATTTCTCTGGAACGGTAAGACTGCTAGGATTAGCTGGGAGAAAATGACAGAGCCCTTTTCCTCTGGAGGGATAGCGGCCCCCGATTTCTAGTTTTATTATTACGTCTCCCAAGCCCAATTTGCGAAATATTGGTATAATGACGAGAACAATACACCCCATACATGGATAGAGGAGAACACAACACATCCCACAAATATACAATCAGTTATTTTCAATCCAAAGTATAAAGACACATGTGCATACAATCCGGTTAGCTGTACAGTCAGGGCATGGATGGCTATATTCGAGAGGCTGGGAGTGGAGGTCCCCTACAATCCAGAGGTACCGCTTTGGGACTTCCCGGGTATACCCCCCACACATGATGCTAGCATACAGGAGTCCTGGGACCCTAACGGGGAAATGAAGCTGGGTGACATGTTTGTTAATGGTGCTTTTGTGGACCGGGGTCTCTTGCTGATCGCACTAGGGGGTGGTGCCCTGAAAACGTTGCAATATTACCGTATGAGGTCTGCATTCCAGAAGACGTGGCCTCTTCCCGGATGAACCCCCACCCCATCCATGTGTGCAGTTAGTAACATCTAAAAATGGCCTGGGGATTTCTAGGTTATACACAGCTGTTCAAGCTCATACCTCCACATTAAATCAGATAAAGGAGCAGTGGGAAGCGGATTTACAGGGGACCATTGAAGAAAAGAAATGGGCCAGCTATTGTGCGTTATCCAAGAAGGTTTCGCTTAATGCTGGTCTAAGGGTGATTCAATTTAAAATCCTGAACAGGCTACATTATACACCGGCCAAAATCGCAAGGTTTGCACTGGATGCCTCTGACGCCTGTCCTAAATGTAATGCTCCCCAGGCTGGATCCTTTCACATGTACTGGGACTGCCCGGCACTGAGGGGATTCTGGAGGGCGGTGGCTGAGCTGCTGGAAGAAATCACTGAGGTGCCCCCCGATTTGACTCCTCAGAAATACTTGTTTGGGGACATTGGCAAGCAATCAGAGAAAATTAGAAGGTTATTTAACATTTCGTGCGCTATTGCCAAAAAATGTATTTTACAGAAATGTAAAAGTTTTCTCCTGCCCACCCTGAACCAATTTCTACAAGAACTGACACATGTCAACGAGTCAGAGGAACAGTTTGTTTTAACCCGACCCTCGGTATGCAGACCCAAGGACATTTGGGGCCCGTTCAGATCCTATCTATGTAATATGATTACTGATGCTGACTTGTCTTCATAATATTATGTGAAATGTAACGGATACTTTACTCCTGATGTAACAGTTGAACAGATGTGCTGTGGTGTGACAGCCTATACGGGGGACCACTAGTAAAAAAGAGTTAAAAAAAAAAAAAGAAATTGTATGACCAACACTATCTTGAAGTAGGATACCTCTTCCGACGTGCGCTTGAAAATTGACAGCGCTGTCAAGTACCATTTAATGATTCCATTCAGGAGCCCCAGATTTGACAAGTGTAACAAAGACAACACCATAGGTGTATTGCACTGAAAAGGGTCCAGCTACAGAATGTATTCCAATGGCAGCGGTACAAGGATTTTGTTGCTGGCCGCCTGGCCGAAAGCAAAGTCATTGTGGAGGTCCCAATCCTTTTCTCAAGCTCTCAAAAACCATGCGTGAAGATGGAGTGTCTTGACCTCTGGATGGAGAAACCGACTCTGCTCTCGTGAGAGAAGGTCCTCTTAGTCTAAGACACATTGGAGGACAGATGGATATGTCCAGAAGGTCCAGGTACCATGTCCTCTTGGCCGGGTACCATTGTCTCCCAATCGGGAGCAATTAGGATCCTGAATTTTCGAACGTTCTCAACCTCCTGATCGCGTGAGGAATTACAGAGACTGAAGGAAACGCACACAAGAGTGGAAACTTCCAATCCACTACGAGCGTGTGACCTAGAGCTCCTCTTGGGAGAAATTCCCTGGAGCAGAACAGGTTGCAGTTCGGATTGGCACTGGTTGCGAACATGCCTACTTGAGGGGCTCCCCAAAGGGCTATTATCTCTTGAAGGACTTCCGGAGCTAGTTAGTTCCCACTCGTGCTCTGTCTGCTCCAAGCATCTGCTGCTATGGTAGTGTGGCTGAGCAGCCAGGCTTATCCCAAGAGGGGTCAATGTGCGCTGTACGGTTATAACAGAGATCTACAGTAACAGTTATTCAAATAAACTCACACTCAAGGTTCTGGACATCTGGGGACTCCTGCATTATGAATGGAAAGTCAGGGGCAGCAATGGGCAAACTTCAAATCAGCAGCACTTCCTTGCACCACAGCGGTTTCTTGGATACCAATATGGACTTTCCTTGCCTCTCTGGTCCAGCACTCTGTTGAGGTGGCCCAGGCTTGGTCAGTCCTGATTCCTGGGAGTCAGGAGGATCTTCCTGGAGCTCGGGTCCTCTTTAAGTGATGCACTCAATATGGTGTTCCTCTCCCTGGCACTTCGGTTCCAGCAACAGTGGAAGTACAGCCAGCTCCGAGAGGATGTCCAGACAAGTTCACTTTGGGGTTGATTTGGTCCCACCAACCCAAGGGAAAAAGTCATCCTTGCAGGGCTTCACTAGTCTAGCGAATTTGGAGCTTTAGCACAGCAGCAGGGCTTTACCGGGCAAACCAACAGTCCAGGAGTAGCAGCAGGTGTCTCTTCCGAGTTCTTCTTCGGATTCCTTCGTCCAGTGGTCGACCGCCTTCCAAGCCAAAAAGCCTCACTTCTTATGCAGGTTTCTCCCATTCATTCCAGCCTGGCTGTCAATCACACAGCAGGGTGACTGTCCTTCAAGGACAGCCAGCTGCCCAATCAACTTTGGGTGCATTCCTAAAACCAAGGGGATTAAGCACAGGGAGTTTCGGGCACATCCCTCAAAGGTGATACTAAGTAACCCCTCCAGCACCCTATTGTAAGATAGTGTGGGCTAGGTCTAGAAAGTTACAAATGTAAGTAAAGTCAATTTCACTTCACTGCTCTTGGAAACAGTACTTTATCCAAGAGAAGGTATTTAAACTTTGGAAATCTAAGACTTCCCTGTGTCACTGCACTGAAGGTGCTTTGTGCCACAATGTAAAACGATGATGCCTATGGAGTTTGTCAGACTCCAAAACCAAAAGAAACAGAGTTCAAATCACAGAAAAAGTGGGGAAAAAGGTCTCACTCTCTCCATGTTGAAAAGTACTAAAGTCCAGCAAAAGAGCTGGGGGTCTCTAAGGTAGAAGGGAATTGGCACATTTCTGAGAATTCTCCCTAACAGGTTTCTTGTAAGGCACCTATCATGCTCTTCATTGTATGGTTAAACCTCTCTACAAACCCATTTGTTTGAGGATGGTAGACAGTTGAGAACTTGTAAGTAACTCCAGTCTTTTCACATGGTCTGTGTGTACTGGGACAGAACATGTGCTACACCCCCCCCCTGGACCCCCCTGTCAGAAAATTCTTCCTTAGGGAAGCCTACCATGGTAAAAATACCAAGTAGGGCCTTAGCCACTGCCTGAGCAGTAACATTTCTCATAGGTATTGCATTGGGGTATTGAGTAGCATGGTTGTTAGGAAGAATTCTCAGAAATGTGCTAATTCCCTTCTACCTTAGAGGCCCCCAGCACTTTTTCTGGACTTTAGGACTTTTAATGTTTTTTATCCTGGAGAGCGTGGAACCCTTTTCCCCCCTCTCATATGTTTTTCTGTGATTTAAACTGTTTATTTTTGTTTTGGAGTCTGACAAACTCCATAGGCATCATCTTTTGCATTGTCACACAACACCTTCAGTGCAGTGACTCTTTCAGATTTCCCAAAGGTTTAAATAACTTCTCTTGAATAAGCTACTGTTTCCAAGAGCAGTGAAGTGAAATTGACTTTACTTGCATTTGTAACTTTCTAGACCCAGCACACATTATCTTACAATAGGATGCTGGAGGGGTTACTTAGTATCCCCTTTGTCTAGGAACACCAAATCATGTGCGTTGTTTTTAAGCTGGCCAAGAGCTCCAGGAAGATCCTCCGGATTCCCAGAAAGCAGGACTGACCGAGCCTGAGCCACCTCAACAGAGTGTTGGATCCCAGATGCAAGGAAAGTTCATCTCGACAGCCTGGAACCTCAGTGTTGCTATTTGCAGTAGCCACCAGGAGCTGAAACACCGAAGTGCCACTTGTTTGAATATTGCCGGTTGCTGTCAGAGACCGTCCCATTGCAGTGCAAGAGTCCCCAGACGTTCTCCCTCTTGTCCCCACGACTGAGGCCCAGGAACACCAGGATCTGCAGAGCTGCACAGGAACTGAAGTCATCTGCTGTCCTTTTTCTTCATCCTAAAGGTACTTCCCAATGACCTCTGCCTTAATGCCAGTAAGACTGAGATGCTCCTCATTGGCACACCCATTCCCTCCTTTCCTGTAGCTCACTGGCCGGCCTCTCTTGGTCCTCTTCCTGCTCCCACCTGCAAGGCAAAAAACCTTGGTCCTCTTCGACTCCACGCTCTCCTGCTCTCCTCACATCTCTGACGTCTCTAAGAAGTCACACTACCAGCTGCACTTCCTCAGAGGTATTCTTCCTTTCATCTCCTTCCCCCAGAAGCTCACTGTCTCTAGAGCTCTGGTTCTCTCTAGGCTGGACTATTGCAACAGTTTCTTTCTAAATCTGCCTGCTTCTATTCTCCGCCCTCTGCAACTTATCCGGAACAGGACTGCAAGACTTGTCCTTGGCCTCAAGCCCAGCGATAGTATCTCTCCAGGACTGAAATCTCTGCCCTGTCTCCCAGTGGCTGCAAGGATTAAGTTCAAATCCCTCTGCATCATCTACAAGGCCTTCTGGTGCCTGGGGCCTCAATACCTTCAACTCTCTCTTCCTAAATATCTTCCTTCTCGAGCTCTTCGGTCATCCGCCTCCAACTCCCTCAGGGTCAGTCGCTTCTCCAAGCAACAAGTTGGTGGTAGATCTTTTGTCGGCTGGTGCCTCCCTTAAACTTGAATCATCTCCGGTTCCGGAAACACCTCAAAACCTTTCTCTTTGTGTCTTTTTCCCCTCCTCTCCTCTGCTTACCTCCTTGCTGTAACCGGAGCTGCACTGGCTACTTGGACACCCTCTGATCTCGGGCCCAGGTCCCCCCCCCGCCAGCCATACACTCCTGCACTGCCCGCCTGGCATACCCCGCACTTGGGGACTGTTCTGTATCCCTACAGTCCTCCTACCAGCCTTTGACACCTGATGTCTGCACTTGCACTTGCCACTTCCTGGCCGTCACTTACTGTTTATCTATTCCCATGTACTGCACTGTCCTTGTCCCCTTCCAACGCACTTCCGCAATCTGAATGACACCTGGCCTAGTAGGATTGTTGTCTGTCCTCCCTTTGTTCCCCTCCCTCGCCTCGTTGCGCCTTGAAACACTTGTGTATAAGCGCGTTATAAATGCCATATCATATTACCTCTTGTTGTGTAACTGTACTTGTTCTCTGTTGGTGAGACCTGTTGTGGTTGCTTTGTAGAGTTGCTGATGGCTTCTTTACTTCACAAGCCTAAACAGCGTGTGGCCCTTCTTTGAATTCCTCTTTTCTACAAAGACTTCTAAAACATTGTGCAAGACTTTTACTTACCCGCAAGAAGTGCTTCAGCTCACCTAGACTTTTGCCCAATTGACTTTGGCCTAGCATGGCTCCCTGAATGACTCTTCTTACCTCTGACATTGTGTTTTGCCTTCCTTCCAGGAAGGGGTAAACTAACTTTGCATTGGGGGTTACCAAAAGTACTTACCTGCTTCAGAAGATTTGTGTGATCTCTTGTTCTGTTCTAATAACTTTTTTCTTTGGCAAACTGTTGAGTCTGATTCTAAATGCAAACAGTGGTATATTAATGTCCACAGTATCCTGGTTACTAAAGTCACATGATGGTGTACACAGTGTCAGTGTGCCATCCCAAAAGGGTACTTAGTGGTTTAGAAATATTAAGAGTGTAGATGTTGGAGTATATTTGTGTGTTCTGTAGAAGGCTTACTCTTACTGACTGTTAAATACATTAATAATTGTCAAGAAACCTTGTGCGTAAGAGTTTATTTGAATACTTCTCACTGTGGATCTGTGTAACTCCCCTACAGCTCACATTGACCCCTCTTGAGATAAGCCTGGCTGCTCAACACGCTAACAACCTGTGTAGTACAGACTTATACCAAACGTTGGGTTCCTATGACCAGGAGGTCAGGGTTGTTGTAGTGCACCCAGAGGGTACTGCATACAATCTTGCCTAACCGAGTGGACACCCTGGACGCCTTCACGCTTTCCAGTCAGTCTGGAGCGACTTCTCGATTCAAGTTAAGTTGTACTATTCACCCCACAGTACCTTAGTTTAGAGGAAATGATTGTAGCTGGGTTCTCCTCTGTGTAGCAGTGATTCCTCGGTCTGGTGATGAAAGGTTTCGAGAAAGGACATTTGGCCCGGATTTCTTCAGTCTCCTTGGTCGGTCTGCATTTTTTGGCGCCTTTTTCTCAGCACCAACAGATGGTATTCGCTCAGTCGATCTTCACTTCTGAAGTCCTGCACTCTGGTGAGGGATTTAAGATGAATTGGATCGTGCCTCTGGAGGTTCAACTGGAGCTCACCAAAGTGCTGGACGGAATCGGCTTAGCAAAAATGTTACACTGAAAATGGGTCAGAGGTCTCCTTGTACGGGGTCAGGACAGCATATTAGAAGGGTCTGCATGCAACTCTGGTTGTCTTCAGCTTTGTTTCTTCTGTTCCAGTGGTTGACTTGCCTTTCACCTCAGGATCCTCACCTTTTTATTCAGTTCGCCTACGCACTCCTCTGCAGTATCTCTCAGCAATTTACAGAAAAGGGTGGGTGGCTGTCCGATCAGGACAACAGCCCCTACCTCCCCCAATGGAAACTGGTTCCATTCAGGCACTCTGGTAAACAAAGGGCAGGGGAGTGAATAACTCCTCCCCCACTTCCTGCCTGCCCAGACACACTGGAGCATAGATGGGGACACAAACACACCAACCTCCCCCTCCCAGAATGGTATAAGGGCTAACAAAGAACAGCCACAATAGAATTGCGAGAAAAGAAAGGAGCCATCATGTTAGAACAAAGGTGACCCTATTGTGCACAAAAGAGACTGAATACAGCCTGAAATAATAAAATAGCACAATAGTTGGTAAACCACGCCTACTGCCACCAGCCATAACTATAGGGGTGTCTATATGACTAAAATGTCACAGGAGCAGAGAGAAGGGTTATACTAGGAATGTGGTGTGCTAATCTCTCATTGTACAAAGTTTTAAGAAGTATACAAAGTATCCCTCAATCCTTAAAAACTGTAGTTACTTGAGTATAGTAAAATAATCTCAAAGGAAAACCCAAAGGATTCCCAGAAACACTTCACATAAGGTGCTGTGCGCTGCAAAAGTTAAACATAGATGCCTTTTAAAGAGAGATGTAGGAAAGCAGACTCCATAGTAAAGATAAAACCTAGAACAGAGTCCCAAAAGTCAGAGCAAATGAGAATGAATGAGGGGGGAAAAAGGTTCCCCTCATTCAGGATAGAAAGAAAAAGGTCCCGACGTCCAGCAAAAAGTGCTTGGGGTCTCACTAGCAGAGGGATGAAGCATAAAAGATGCATCTCCTTAACGGAAGGATCAGTTATGCCGGCTTTGCAGTCAAAATATTGAAACCTATAGATACATATTGACCGCTTGTCCAACACTGGTACAGGACTATGATAAAAGGTGTTAGGGATAATTCTCAGAAATGTGCTAATTCCCCTCTAGCTTAGAGACCCCCAGCTCTTTCTAGACCCAGAACACACTATTTTACAATAAGGTGCTGGAGGGGTTACTTAGATCCCCTTTGTCTAGTTTCTCATGTAATATTTCTGTTACCCTTTCTGCAATTAATGGCTGGTGGCAGTGGTTTACTTTTTCCTACCATTGTGTTTTTTTACCACGGGCTGCATTAGCAGCTGCAGTATTGCACCCATGGGTGCCCAATTTGTCAAAATGGCTGCTGTCTTT
The DNA here is from genome assembly GCF_040938575.1 of Ambystoma mexicanum. Taxonomy (NCBI): domain Eukaryota; kingdom Metazoa; phylum Chordata; class Amphibia; order Caudata; family Ambystomatidae; genus Ambystoma; species Ambystoma mexicanum. The sequence goes on along the minus strand of NC_090935.1, from coordinate 300,635,571 downwards.
TTTTTTTTCACCATTTCTTGTTGGAAATGTCCTTCTTGAGATGTACTCTGTGTGCCAAAACAGGTTTGGTCCCTTTGTTCATTTTGTCTTTGAAGGGATTGACTGGTGAAGCACGCCTCTGGCTCCAGTGTGTCTGGCAGGGCAGGAAGTGAGGGAGTATCCCGAAACTCCCTGTGCTTAGTCTCCTTGGTTACAGGCATGCACCCAAAGGTGATTGGCCGACTGGAGGACAGGCACCCTGCTGTGTGATTGACAGCTAGGCTGCAAATGAATGGGAGAGACTTGCATAAAAGGCAAGGACTTTTACAAGGAAGGCAGAGTCTACCTCTGGACAAAGGAATGCGAAGAAGAACTTGGAAGAGATGCTTGTTGCAACTCCTGGAGCGTTGGTTTGCCCGGTGAAGCCCTGCTGCAGTGCTGAAGCTCTGAATTCGCCTCGACAAGAGAAGCCCTGCAAAGGATGACTTCTCCCCTTGGGTTGGTGGGACAATTGACCCCAAGACGAACTTGTCTGGAAATCCTCTCGTTGCTGGCTGTACTTCCAATTACTGCTGCAGGAACCAAGTGCCCGGGAGAGGAACACCAGAACGAGTGCATTGTTTTTAAGTCCGACCTGAGCTTCAGGAAGATCTTCCAGACTGCCTTGAGGCAGGACTAACCGAGTCTGAGACACCTCAACAGAGTGCCGGACCCCAGAAGCAAGGAAAATCCACCAAGTGTCCGAGAACCGTGGTGGTGCTATTCGTGAGAAACTGAAACCGTGAAGTGCCGCTTATCTGAACTTTGTCCATTGCTGCCGCTGACCTTCGAATCATAGTGCAGGAGTCCCCGATGTCCTCCCTCTTGTACCCACAACTGAGTCCCAGGTACAACTGGATCTGCAGGAGCTACAGCAGGAACAGAAGCCAGCTGGAAGCATTTCTTCAGAGCTAAGGTACTTTGCCCTCCACAAGCTTCCCAGCTTGTGGCCCAACAGTGATTTCTTTTTCAACAAAACTCTCTAACATTGTGCAAGACTTACTTAACTTCAAAAACTGCCTCTGCTCCCCCAGACTTGCTCAAGTGACATTGGCTGTCATGGCTCCCTGAAGACTCTTCTAACCTCTGACTGAGTTTTAACTATCCCTCCAAAAAGTCAACATTCCTTACTTGTATAGCTGGGAAAGGGTTAATCTACAGTGCATTGGGGGGTTCAAAAGTGCTTACCAGTTTGAGAAACCTGTTAACCATGGTTTCCATCCCTAATCTTTTCCTTTTGCCACAAACTCTGTATTAGAGTTTAAGGATAATAAGTGATATTTTAATGTCCACAGTGTGCTATCTATTGAAGTCACATAAGGATGTAAGAAATTCTGTGTGCCATCCCAAAAGTGTAGCTACTTACTTTACTTAACTGAATGAGGGTATTTCAAAGTGTATTTTACTGTTGCCAATTGCTCCCTTCTAAAGAAGGCTTATTTCAAAACTGACAGTTAAATGAATGAATAATAATTTTATCAAGAAACCTTGAGTATAAGTGTTATTTGAATACTTGTCACTGTGAAACGTTACCACCCTACAGCTCACATTGACCCCTCTTGAGATAAACCTGGCTGCTCAGTCACTCTACCAACTACCAAAGGTTGGGTTACCTATGGCCAAGAGGACAAGGCTGGTGTAGTCTCCCACCGGGTTACTACATGCAATCTTGCCTAAAAACCATCATTACTTTTTCGGTGATTCAACCATCAGGAGGATCATATAATGTTGCCACTAATGTTTGAATTCCATCAACCGGAAAGTTTGCCAAACAAGTACACAATACGCTCAGATTAAGTCTTGAACCAGGCAGTGCGCTTACATTTTAGAAAGGCCACACTACTACTGAAAGAATAAGCTGTCGAAGCCCAATTTCTGGAGGGCCAAAGAACACATACAAATTATTTCTACCACAAGCAACGAAACAAGTGACCAAAACCCAAATTATTATGCTGTAATAATCCAGCAATTCCAAAAATTCAATGTCACTTGTGGCTACTATCCTAAAATCGGGAGTGTGATGCAATGTGTCCAATAATCTTCTGCTGTTTAAAAAAAAAAAGGACTTTCCGTTGGCTGTGACTCCATTATCTTTAAATGTGCAAGGCCTGCAAAACCATTCGTGATAATGTCGCTGAAAGTCTAGCCAACGAGGCCCGTCTGCGTCATGCTTATATCTTCCTTCTCTGGGGCATGGGCGTAATTTTAGGGGGGGGGGGAGGCAGGGGTGTTTGTTCCCCCCCAACTTTCATGGCACACGATTTTGTCCCAATTCCCCATTTGAATGGGGCATTTTTTTTTCAGATGACATGTCCCCACCCCCCCCAACATTTTCAGCAACGTTACTCCACTGTTTGTCCTTTCTTGTGGGAGCGGTGGGCCGTCTAATGAGGTAGTAATAGTTACATTGCGTACCAATTGTGTTGCTACTGCTTACGCAAACTCTATAAGCTCCTGCTTCCTCCTGCACCATGAGTGATTGTGGGACCAATGGACTCCCATTGCCATGATATGGCTCGGGTACATGGAGCCATTTGTCAAAAGTCCCCAAATGGAGACTCCATTTAGAGCACATCACGTCCAGCAAATTTTTAGTATCCTTACAGGCATTTCCCCATTCCCATCGGTCTTCACAGACCACTAACCTTTGTCAGACCCTTTCGCCATTATTAATGCCTCTTGCTGCAAGGGAGAAGACATTCTACCCGTCCTTTCTTTTCATAGGTGTTTGGTTTTTTTTACTGCCTTTTCATGCAACTGGTTTACGGATGCCATGAGGGAGATAATGACCTTGTCGTGCGTTTTAAGCTTTTGAGTGGACTATGGTATGTTATGTTTAGACCTCAACCTATGAAGTATTCACTCTGGGCTCAGGCAGTGGCACCTGGGGCTGGTTGTTTGCTATTACTTTCTTCAGACATCTGTGACGAGCTTGCATAACTGATATCAAAATCCACCACCTTTAGAGTCGTTGCCCCTTTGCTATTTTTTAATGATATCCACCACCCGTGCAAGTATTTTCTTCATGTTTGTTCTTGGACCATTGTAGACCACAGACCAAAACCTGTCTATAGTGACGTGACTGCAATGGAATTCAGGGTAGGACTGAATGGAAGTTCCTTGAAAGTAAAGTACAGAGAGGCTGATGCGGGACTTGTGCAGTCTAAACACTCAGCCTGCCTCAGTGTGGTACTAGATATTAAACCTGCCACGGCTGCAGAGACCGAGAGGTTAGAAAAGTTATTTTCTTTGTTCATTAAGTTCACCACTTGTTCTGTAGGTAACACCTGTACCATGGCCTCACGCTGGAGGTCGAAACACAACTTTAACAAAGAATGATTATCGTCAAAACCAGCAGAAATGGTTGGCGAGCTTGCTGTCAGGCCAACTGTAATGGTTACAGCCTCACCTATAAAAACGATGGGTTCGCGGTTGTGGCATAATAGCCCATTATTGTTTGCTTTTATCAGCTGTCCCACCTCCTTTGGTGGACCCTTCTTTTTAGATGGTCTAATTCTTTGTGAACCCACATTTTTCATTGAGGGCTGTCCGCGTCGTGTTCAGGACGCAGAGCGGCTGATCAAGGTATATGCCCGAGCCAGTGGGGGCTTTGCAGCTAATGTCTTTGCATACCGGACCATTTTCACCAGACCAGACCACAAGTGTAAATAGTCATTAGTGAGGATTGCAGCATATGTTGCCTTTAGAACGTTAGCCGGAAGCAATACGATTGACACACACACCTTGCTCTTCACCCAGAATAAAAGATTTTCTTAAGCAGATCACATGCCCGAGCCAGCAGTAGCATAACATTTCCAGCCAATATTCCTACAACCCACCGCTCTTCCTCCTGGAGTGCCTTCCCAGGCAGGCTTCAAAAATGGGAGATTTTTTTTTTTTTTCTTTTAATCACCTTGTGGATTTGGTGTGCAAATCTACTGTGCACTGCAGGATCCAATTGAGTTGAATTTGAGTAAACCTGTAGGCCGGCTCACCCACAAGTGCCACTCCTGTTCCTGGGGCCACGCAATGCCAAGCACCAACACGGAACACCAAACGCTATGTAGAGTAGGGATGTTTTATAATGCAGGCCCGCCCCCACTGACCGACTGTCTCAGGAAAAGGCTTTCTGCAGGAGGCGCCAGCAATTTTGAGAGTGTTGCAAAGTATGAGGGCAAAACACCAAACACTCCTGCATGGCTATTTATCCATTTTCATGAATAACAATGACTTTGGTGACAATTTTGCTCACTGATGCTGGCCATGCCAACTGCTTTAAGTGATGCAAATTCTCTACTATAATATCCAGCAAGGAGGGGTGACAAGAGGGCAGTCACTAGCTAGCAGCCACAACACTGGGGCTTGGTCAGTGAAAATGCAATATCAAAGAGGAGTGTATAGCATGAGTGCCAAACCGAGAAACACGGGCACCGTTTTGGGTCAGTGGTGAACCATGTGGCCTTTACCCCAGCATGTTAAAATCACAAAGTCGATAGAAAATATCCACTGCCGCCAGCCACTCAGACTTGTCACTGTAACGTTACAGGAGAAGGGAACAAGATATACTATGTATCCCCCTCAGCCCTTCACACAAGGTGGGGTGAGCTGATCTAACAAAAGAAAAGCAGAAGTAGGATAAAAGTATCCCCCTATCCGGGTAACATTTAAGTTTGCCCAGGAAAATAAAGTAAAACCAAAGGAGAAGTTTCCAGCAAGACTGCACAAAAGGAACTTTGTGCTGCAATAGTAAAATATACAAGCCATTGGAAACGATGGAGGATAGTAGACTCCACCGGGAGAAACCAAGAAGGTCTCGCAGAGCCACAGAAAAAGAATGAGTGAGAGGAAGAAGGTTCCCACTCCGAGTCAGGAAAAAAAGCAATAGTACATTCTACCTAGCATTTACATTCTGGAATTGGTTGGCAGTCTTAGCAGCGCAGGAAAGTAACCTCTGGTAAGAGCTGTTAATTTTATAGTAGAGGCCGGTTTACTAATGTATCGCTGGCCCCACATACCTTTACATCTGGAGAATAGTGGGCGGAGAAAATAAAAATGTTGATGTATTTGCTTTTTTTAATCCCGTTCACTAAAGCCTTGTTGGAATGACCCTCCCAAGGTACATAAGTGCAAGGTTAATCAGCTACCATATATCCCAAAATTATACGTATTTCGTCATCTTTGAAAGGCCCACTAATGGCTTTCCCCTGTAGCTCAGCTCGGTCACATTAGTTTGGGCCATTGTTGGGGGAGTTTTCCTTAAGTCCACTTTGGGGGTAGATTTTATAAAACTATCCCAATGGTATATAGATCCACAACTCTTAGCATCAGTCTGTGCTACTAATGGAATCTTGGCAGAGTGGCAGAGCAGTCGAGCTCGTCGTAAGAGGAAGATGTGAGCTGTAGGTAAGTACACTGAACCCAGTTAGTAATGCAATTCAAAGAAACACACAAATGTAAATAAATATTTAGATTTACACGAGATGATTAAAAATACGTGCCACATTAAACCAAAATACATAAGATTACTTGTAGATACTTTTCAAAGGCCACTGCGTAGTTTGTAGTTGCTCGCAGTTACAATTGTTACAGCTTTTGAGGCAGTTTACGCAAAAAGTGAACACTTTTTAAAGTCCAATTCACAACCCTAGCTTAAAAGGCAGGTTGGAGCAGCTGAAGTCTTTCGAAGCAGCAGAACAGCAAAGGTTCCTGAAGATGCTTTCAGTGTCTCTGTGAGAATATTAGAAGAATAGCTCAATGGTGGAGACCCTGTTACAGGACTCACAAAAGAGACACAAGCAGTAGCTAGGGTCAGAGGTAAGAGTGGACAGCCTGGACACCTTTGTGCACTCAAACGCTCCGGAGCGACTTCTTGGATCAAGGTAAGCAATACCTTTTCTCCCCACAGTACCTTAGGTTTGAAGAAATTTTGTGGCTGGATTCTCCTTGATGTGGCAGAGCTGAACCTGACCCCTGGATTTCTTGATCTGGTGACGAAAGGCAGGAAAATGGACAATCTCTCAGCAGTAGTCTCGAGGGAGGACCTCTGGCATGGATTTCATAAGCTTCTCTAGTCGGTCTGCGGTTTTGGCGCATTTTCTGCAGCACCAACAAAGGACATGATTCACCCGGTCAATCTTTTTTGATTCTTGGAGTCCTGCACTCTGGTGAGACGACTTGGACTAGTCGGATTGGGTCTCTGGAGGTTCACCTGGAGCTCAGCAAAGACTTGGAAGCATTCTGCCTTGGCAAGATGATGCACTTCGATTGGGTCGTCAGTATCCTGGTATTTGCGGCCCACAACTCTGGAAACTCACAGGACCTTGGGAGATGGTTCAGACTGTGGTTTGTCTTAGGACTGGTTGTTGCCACCATTCAAAGGAAAGGAGTTCCTGTGTCGCATAGAAAATGGGGTTAGGACCGCAGTGGTCTCTTCAGTGTTTCAAAGGGTCTGCAGGCATCTCTGGTCATCTTATTCTTCGGTTACTTCAGTTTCCAGTGGTCTACTTGCTTTTCACCTCAGGAATCTCACCGTTTATTCAGTTTCCACACATTCCTCTTCAATCTCTCTCAGCAGTTTACAGAAAGGGGCAGGTGTCTGTCCAACAATCGTGAAAGCCAGGCCCCCAGTGGGAGCTGGTTCCATTCAGGCAGACTGTTAGTTGAATGGCTTTACTAAGCCCTTAGTTGGAATTTAGAACAAATGTCCTGAGGCAGTACAAGACTCCACTCTTGGTTTAAGGCTGTGCCACCAGAGTATATGGTAGTGTATACAGAGGAGCCACCAGGCTTACCTTAGGCGGGAGAGAGGGCTGTAGAATCAGTACAAAGAAATAGTAATGCACATGGTACAACAAAACACTGACACACTATGTGCTGGGAAAAATAAATGGTTTATTTAAATGAGTAGGCCCAGGTAAATCTTGGGGTGAAATAAGTACCATTGCATTCGATATAATTATAAAAACACAATACTATGCTTGAAGGTGCACAGACCAAAGCACATAACCTTCTTTGGAACACCTAACAGGAGTTTCAGGGAAGTCAAAACCAATAGTTAACTTAGTATTACTTAGAATAATACAGGATAGTAGACCCTAACTGGTCTACCGTGACGCTCAGCAAGAAATCACATAGTAAGTCAACTGGACAATATACTTTTCTGAATAGTGAAACACTTATTCTAGGAACAGTAAAAACTATACCTCTGATTCAGGATACGTTATTCTAGGGGAGTTGGACCTTTGGGTGTAATATTCAATTAGTTGGTTTTCTGTTCACAGACTAAGGGAATTAATAACATATTTTTGAATGGCGTGCATCTATACAAGATGAGTAGAACCTCTATATACTTTTTTAAGGCGATGCCATCAACGTAAAAGTTAAGTATGACTTATTCTGGACAGGCTAACAGCAATTCAGGGAAAGCAATACCCAATTGGGGACACTCATTCAATTATCCGAACAGGAATAATAAAGTGAAATCAGCATTAATTTTGGGAAGAGGGGAAACCCAATTCACAGGTGAGTAAGTTAACCGTCTATCTACTTTCTGTTAGAATGGCGGAAGTTTCTAAGGAAAGCAAGCCTTTGCGAATACTTATTTAAGAAGGCACACAGCTTATTCAAGGTAAGTAAATCCTGTATATACTATTCTGAATGGCAGAACATATCTAAGGTAATTAATAACATTTTGTAACTATTCAATCTGAGAATTAAAGTTACCAACTATTTTACAAGCACACTTGTCAACACTTGTTCTACTTTTCAAGGCAGACCCTTTGTACTAGAATTTGGAAGGGCTAGATAATTAGTTCTGAGGCAGGAGAGGGACCCTAGTGGTCTAGGAGCCAGCAGTAGGCAGGGTGAGATGGGCCTCAGTTGCAGGCACAGTCACAGTTCCGGAGGAAGACTGGGCAAACAAGTAGTTCACTTTGAAAGTTAGTTAGGGTGCATGGAGAAGACACCCTAGGAGGATTCCAGCCGTGGGCCTGGGTAAACTGGACGAGATACCTCCCAATCACAGTAGCACCACAAGGATACACCGGAAACACAAGAGACTGAAGGTAAGTAAATACCCCAGCCACCACAGTACCTCAGCACAGAAGTGTTGCAGTAGGAAGACTTCAAGATATGCAACCAAAAATCGGGTTGATGGATTCATTTGTCTAGAAGACAGGACTTTGGAAAGACCTTTGCAGCAGGGATCATGGAAGAAGCCCCCAGGCAAGATTATCCTCCCAGCTGGATGTAAGGGAGAATTCTCATTTCTGTGCAAAGTTCCCTTCACCCTTAGAGACCACCAGCTCTTTTCCTGTACTTCTGGACTTTACATTTTTATCCTGGAGTGAGGCCTTTTTCTCACTCCCTCATGTATTTTTGGTCTGATTTGGACTCTGTTTCTCTTTGGTTTTGGAGTCTGACAAACTCCAAAGGCATCTACCTTTAGTATTGTGACACACAATACTTCTATATTTTTTCTTCAGGTTTAAATACCTTTTCTTGGGTAAACTACTGTTCCCAAGAGTGGTAAAGTGAAGTTGACTTTAAGTACTTTTTTTCCTATGTAGGTCCAGTACACCCCACCTTTTGTGGAATTACTGGGGGGGGTTACTTAGTAGCCCCTTTTTCCTACTTAATCATGTGCATTTTTTATGTTACCCTCACTCCTTTTAATGGCTGGTGGCAGTGGTTTAATTTTCCTACCATTGTGCGCTTTTACCGCAGGCTGAATCTTCAGCTGCAGTAATGCACCCACCCATGGCAACCCATTTTGTGAAAATGGCCTCGGTCATCTTTTCTTTCGCCATTTCTTGCTTGTGAGGTCTTTTATGGGTTTTACTCTGCACGGCAAACCAGATTGAACCCTTTTGTTCATTTTGCCTTTGCCAAGATTCAATGCTGAAACCTGCCTCAGGTTCCAGGGTGTCTTGTGGGGCAGGAAGAGAGGGAGGTGCCTGAAACTCCCTGTCCTTAGTCTCCTTGGTTACTTGAATGCACCAAGTGGTGATTGGCTGGCTGGCTGTCCTTGCGGGACAGCCACCCTGCTGTGAGTGACAGCTAAGCTGTGCATGAATGGGAGCAACCTGCATGAAAGGCAAGGTCTCTTGAACAGAAGACAGAGTCGACCACTGGACGAAACATCTGATGAAAAAAAACTGGAATAGAAGCTTGCTGCACCCTCCTGGACCTGCTGCAGTGCTGAAGCTCCAATTTCATACAGACTAGAGAAGCCCGGAAGGGAGGATTTCTTCCCTTGAGTTGGTGGGACCAACTGACCCCAAGACTAACTTTGCTGGAGAACCCTCTCCCGTGCTAGCTGTACTTCTTTGCTGCTGCTGGAACTGAGTGCCAGGGGTCAGGAAAACCAGAACACAGTGCATCATCTTTAAGCCGGACCAGAGCTCGAGGAGGAACCGGAGGACCCTCTTGAAGCAGGACGACCCAAGCCTGAGCCACCTCAACAGAGTGCTGGACCCCAGAGCAAGCAAAGCCCATAAAGTGTCCAAGAACCGCAGTGTGCTATTGACCAGTAGCTGAAACCACAAAGTGCCGCTGATCTGAAGAGAGCCCGTAGCCGCTGCCGACCTAACTGCAGTGCAGGAGTCCTCCAGACGTCCTCCCTCTTGTCCCCACGACTGAGGCCCAGGAACCCAGGATCTGGAAGACTGCAACCAGAACAGAAGCCAGCTGGGTCCTCTTCTTCAAACCTAAGGTACTGTCTTGACTAAAGGGTACTAGCCTCTTGTCTGTAGCTTGCTTGTTCTCAATGGAGATTTGCAGTAGGTGCTTTTTGCAGAGTTGATTGCAGTGATTCTTTTCACTACAAACTCTCTAATAACATTGTGCAAGACATTTGTACTATCTAAAGAAGAGTGTCAGCTCCCTAGACATTGTTCAAATTGACTTTGGCTGTCCTCCCTGCAGACTCTTCTGACCCATTGACTTTGGTTCTCACTGTCCCTCATAGGTGGTATGTACGTTTAACTTGTATTGCTGGAAAATATCTAATCTAGACTTCATTGGGAGATTGAAAAGTATTCACATGCTCTGCCAACTAACCCCAAGACTAACTTTGCTGGAAGACCTTCCCCAACTGGCTGCACTTCTTTGCTGCTGCTGGAACCGAGTGCCAGGGGTCGAAAAACCTTTTTCCTTCCCTTTTCCTTTTCCACAACCTCAGTATTATGCACAAAAAAGTAATATATCAATGCCAAACATTGTCCTAGTAATTGAAGTCACCTCAGGGTGTAGGATGTGTGTGTGAGACATCCCAAAAGGGTATCTACTTATCTTAAATCTGAGGAAGTGTTATGAAGTGTATTTTTTTTGTTGCATATTGCCCTTTTTATAGAAGGCTCATTTAAAACTGACTGTTAAATAATTGTTTTACTAGAAAACCTTGAATAGAAGTGTTATTTGGATACTTGTAATTGTGGATCTCAGTATGGCATCTCTACAGCTCACATTTACCCCTTGAGATGTCTGGCTGCTCAGTCACTCTACTAACTTGTGTAGTACAGACCTATACCAATAGGTGGGTTACCAATTACCAAGATGCCAAGGCTGGTGTAGTCTCCCACAGGGTTACTACATCCAATCTTGCCTAACACTGGTTGGGGCTCTTTGGATTTGGCGCCTTTTTCATGAGCACAGAAGAAGACTGAATATCGCTGGTTGGATTTCCGCCGTTTGCAAGATCCAGCACTCTGCTGGGACTTATTGGACTTGATTCACGTATCTGGAGGTCCAGCAGAATGCCCACAAAGTTTCAAAATTCGGAAGACCGTGCACCTCTCAATGGCTTGAGATCTCAGTGTATTGGGGTATTGCAGCCCTGTAAGGTCGCAGCACAACGTGAGATGACTCAAAATGCAGGTGGTCTTAAGTCTAGTGAGTCTCACCAGGCTCTGGATCGTCCGTTGTGGGATTACCACGTCGTCGAAGGAAGGGTAACAGCAGGCTCTGGTTACACAAGTTCAGCAGTCGCTGTAAATAGTCTTGGCTGCGTTTTCTTCATCGTCCTCTTTGCTTTGGTTCCAGTTGTCGACTACCTCTTCAGCTTCCAGGATCAGACATTTATGCAGGAACCCAGCCAATCAAACAGCCATGCAACATTCTAACCTAGTGGGTCAGCCACTCAGTTTGAACTGTATGCTTACAGTCAGGCTGGAAGACAAAGGGATGTAGAGTTTTGGACGCTTCCCTTGCTTTCTGCCTTCAGAAACTCTGGAGCCTGTTCAGGGAATCCAGAGGATTCCCTCTGAAGGAGTTAAAACAACTGATTTTCTCCAACATTGGATCTTTCATGGATTCAGATGCTGTGAATATTTCCCGTCGTCAGGTTGGGAAACCACGGTAACTTTAATAAAGTGGTTTTCCTATGGAAAACTTTGACATTTCTAGTGTCTTATCAATGTCTTTATGGGAGCTTTAGGCTGCACCAATAGCACGTTCAGTATAAATAGCCCCACCCCGCGCCTTCCCTTCAGATTTCAACCATCTCCAAGCTGTGGGATCACTTTGTGTTCTCATGTGAAATTGCTCTTTGTGTTTTGCACAGCTTTTTTCTGTTTGTGTGTTCCGGCCTCCATCATGTCATCTATGGGGGGCGAAGAGGTTGTTTTTCTGGCCGTGTGAGACCTGCGGGCTCAAGAACCTGTGTGAATGGGACGGCCATGCCGACTGTTGGTACTGTCTGTACCCCAATCACTATGTGGAGAACTGTGAGATTTGCTGGGGGGGTTCTCCCAGAAGACTCAAGGACCGTAACCGGAGGTTGATATGCTGGTTGATCAAAAAGGCCTGTCCGGGTTCGGAGGTGGCGTCTAACTGTGGGGGAATGTGATCTACTCCTTCGGCCAAACGGTTGCCTTCCCACCAGAGGGCGCCGTCGGCAGAGCCAATGCCTAAAAGGCAGCGTACAGGAACTGGTCACGCGTCGGATGTGGGGAATGGCAGTGAGTCTTCGGTGGCACGGCCAGTGTCAGAGTGTGGGGTCGGTGGCTCCCTCTCAAGGCAAATCTACATCGAGGGCTGAGCTGCAGAAGGGGTCAGGTTCCTGGCCACAGAAGTCTGGGGAGCCATCGCACAAACCCTCGACGAGAGACTAGGAGTAATCTAGGGCCCATTTGTCCTCCTCGTAGACGAAGTCTTCTTCGAAGGACCGGCATCATTCTTCTTCGGGCCATGAGTCCTCGAAGCACCACTCCAGGTCTGCATCCAAGCGACCCTCTTTGCCCACGAAGGCCACGAATGAGCTCATCAAAGAAAGTTCTGCCGTTGACAGCCGCTTTGCTGCCTACCATCCCGGCTTCGGTGGTGCAGACCATGCCGACGACCGCTGGGTCCACTACTACTGCTTAGTCGACGGCGGTTCAGGCAGGCATGCTCCTGCAGAAATCCTCAGCACTGATGTGGGTCCGTTGCCGTCGGGTGAGGTGCCCTGGCAATCTGGATCTGGATTTCCACCTAGAGGCCTGCTGGAACTTAAGACCCCTCCACCTTTTGACTTTGCCTTGGAGCCGGAGGAAGAAGGGCATCTGTTTCTGGATCCTTCAGTGTTGGGTCCCTCTACATCGGGTAGTCTGGGTACCCTTTGGTCAATCCGCAAACATTGCTAACAATACAGGTGCTCACGTGGCTGTTGCTCCTGGGTCAGCTGGATGCTCGGCTCCCAGTGCCTCAAGCCCCGGTAGTTCCCTCAGGACTGGACTTCCAAGCCGTTCCCAGTCAGGAGGTTTCAGAAGCTCCTCACTGGGGGGGGGGGGGGGGGGGGCTGGGAGGCTGTAGCCCAAGGTGGTCTCCCCTGGGTCGGTCTCCTGTGCAGTCACCTAGGCATTTCAGCCCTCCTCGTAGGGATCAGGAGGAAGGGGAACTGGTGGAGTCAGGCCAGATAGCTGTCCGCAGGGCACTCGACAGTCTCGTCGTCGCCCAGGCGAGCGGATACTTGGGACATTGATCCTGAGATGGAGGCTCAGAGTAGCCTGGCACAGCCTTCCCCGCCGGATGAGGTGGGTGCGTTTCATGCCATGATGGCAAAGGCTTGCACTGAGTTTGGCCTTACTTCTGAAGAAGAGCGCAAAGACTGTTTTCTGTTTCATCATATGGGGAAGGGGCGGAAAGCAGTCTTTTCTATCATCAGTTTGGACCACGTGTGGCAAAAAGGTCTTCGCACCATGCGTCGTCCCTTAACTGAGCCTGCGGTCAAGGGTCGCTTGGATAAGAAATTCAAGGCACCAGACTCTACGCCAAGATGTCTAAAGTTGCAACCCACGCCGGAGTCGGTGGTGTCAGCGGTAGCCAGTCGGAAAGGTGTGTAGCCAGCACAAGTGTGCAACGCCCCCGGACAATGAAGGCTGTAAACTGTATGCTTTTTGGAAGAACGTGCTCATGGTAGGGGCTACGACGGTCAAGGCAGCCAACTCCTTGGCGATCATGGCTCGATACAACCGCGAGATGTGGCACCGGTTGGCTCCGCTATTGGACCACCTGCCTGAACAACAAAGGAAGAAGTTGATGCTGTTGACGGTAGTAAAATGTATTCGAGACAAAAATAAACTGTATATTAACCTGAACGAATTACTGTTTAGCTGTGGCACACTAGTATAGGCGCAGCCCCAAAGACTAGGCACACAGGAAGCATGACTATGGAGGTAGAAATGCCTCTAGACCACATATGCAAGCCCCTGTCCCTATATAACCCATCGTTGACTGAGATGAGAGAGGGTGGGGATACCCCATTCCTGGCCAGATCAGGTCTCTTTTGACAGAAGCTTGTTGGAACAAATGTCCACATACCTGACAGCAAAATACAAGGGGAGGCCATTGCCAAATGGAGAACTCTTGAACCCTTGGAAAATGTTTGAGGACACGGAGGATCCTAAGGGGGAGAGGGCGACACTCACAGTAGTAAGTAGACAAAGGGGAAAATAAGAAGGTGGAAGGGGATAAAAGGCATATATCCCCTGGCAACTCGCCCAGCGGGAGGGTATACTAACCCAACATATGTATCAGTGGGCACAATGGTAGCAGCACTAGGCACAGCCCCAACCCGCTATATGTCTCACCCCCAGAAGTTACTGCCCATACCGGGGTGAGCACAAGAGACTTAGAAATAGCACTAGCATCAACACAGACAGAACTAGCTAGGCTGAGAGTCACATGCAATGCGACCAAGGTGGATACATCTGCGCCGCCTATAGAGACACCGGAAAAACCAGCAGGGGATGAGTGGAAATCTGGCAATTTCCTATTTAGAATAGATAGTGCACCCATAAGAACCGTTCACGTAGAGCGTGACAGAGAAACATCTTGGGTTATGAGAATGTTGGGTTCTGAAGAGGAGATGAAGAATTTGGAGTGACTTTGATGAGACCGAAGACGATGGAGAAGGCGATGCAAAACGAGCACCCCAGCCCACCCCAAGATTAGAAAGTATGTGGGATGGAAGACTGAGGTAGAGATTTGGGAGGAGAGCATTGGCAAGGAAAAAGAGGTGTGGCTAAAGGCGGAAAGGTTTAAATGAAAATGCAAATACCATTGATACACAAGGGAGCAGGAAGGCCTCACTATGTACCCTGGGCACAAATGGACAACCCCATTAAGGCCCTCCCACAACTCACAGCGGGGGCAGGTAAATGGATTTATGAGTTTGCGAAGAACACACAGGGTTGCCCTTAGCAATAGGGGACATTAAAAGCCTGTTGGTAGTGGCAGTTGGGGACCAAGCCAAAACCGTGTGGGTCAAAGCAGAGTCCAGGAGTAACGTTGAACAATGATGTCCATGATGGAGCCTCATTTAAACAGATTAGAGCAAGGGTAAGGGATGTGTTGCGGCCAACGTTCCCTGATACTCCAGACTAAAAATCGATCTTGCTGTGCACAATGGGGGATGATGAAGACACAGCTCAGTACATTCTCGGGGTCCAAGAGGTGTGGAGAGCAGAAACGGGTAGCTTCATTTTTGTATTAAATAGTCAAAAAGGGCCTACCCAAAGAAGTACAAAAAGCGCTTGACAAAATAGCGGGGATTGGAAGCCAAAGGATGCCCCCATACTCAAGGTGTTATAGTGCACCAATAAAAGAGTGTGATAAGGAAATGATTCAAAGACGCCAGGCTGAGGAAGCAAAACTGTTACAAAATAAGTTAGTGAAAGTGGCTGTGGTAGTGACGGGGCCAGCGCCAGCACTGGCAGAAGAGGGGGAGGCGGCAAGTGCGAGAATAGCAGCAGTGTGGGCCAAAGGAGGACAATGACATTGTGGCCCCAGTGGCAGGGAGGACAACAGCGAGGATGAGGTGGGTTCCACGGTTCGGGGATGAGGGCAGATTTGGGGGGTCCAGGGCCAAGAGAAGGGGGTCGAGGACAGTGTTGGACATGCAGGAGATGGGGGTATTTTTCGAGAGTGCCGGAGTAGGCAGGGCGGAGGTTACAACTATAGCATGCGGTACTATGGTCCATGCCAAGGAAATCCCCAAAGGCTACGTACTCAAATTACTTCGAAACCATATGAGATTCACAAGGGGCTACCCCCACAGATCCCTGACCCATCACCCACAACACCAGCAGCAGGGAGTCCAGCATTACCAGCCCCGCCCTAACTCACAGCCAACGGAGAATAGGAGCGCTTTCGGCACTGCACCTTATGGCTCAGTGGCCCCCTTTCAAGGTGCTACAGTGGTAGAGGGAAGCCTTTTTTCGTTCCCTGGGGACAGACGCCTACCCTGACTAGGACAGCCAACAGAGAGCAGTTGCGTGTCCAGTTTTGTCAATGACCCTAAATCCAGAAGAGGAACCGTTGGTGTGGGCAGAGATAGGGAACAAACAATTCATCTTTATGGTGCACTCAGAAGCTGAGTATGGTGCATCAGTGAAGGCAACTTTCCGCCATCAGGAAAAACTGTAGACACGCAGGGATTTTCTGGGGCCGTTTTAGCGGTTTCCTACACAAATGTTTTAGAAGTAAAGGTAGGAGGGAAGGTTGTAAGGGCCCCCCTCTCATACTCAGAGTTCTCCTGTCAACTTGCTCGGTAGGGATCTGCCAAGTAAGCTGAACATTACTCATTCACTGACAGGGATATCGTCTCCACTACACCTTGCATGTGCCCAAATGCTTGTGTCACATGCAATAGCATGTGATGTAGTGCTAAGAGGAATTCTAGTAGACCCATATATGTTCATTTATGGCATTACAGTCCTAGCACGAGCAGTCCGCCAAATGACCAGAACCTGCTGGAGACTACCCCCTGATTTCATTTTTCGGCCTGTTGTATCCCCAGAGTTAGTTGCAGGTACAATACTCTCCCTGGACCTTGAGGGTCTGCTGATGTCAGCCAAGAGAATTGTAGTTCTGGGTACTGACCCTCACGGATGCCAGTGGTGCACAGTTCTGTGCATCGATTCCACAATACCCCTAAAAGAATTGACTGTTGACATTTTTGAAGATTACAATGACAGGGACATCATTCTTGAGATCGGCATACCCTGTGATATAATGATGCAATACCGAAGAGTCCAAAGCCTCCTCATGGCTGTTACACCACCTCCATTCAGCCAGGCAGACCTGCAACAAGTTCCCATGCACCTATGGACAACCAACCCACCCACATGATTTAGGGATGTTAAAAGAAGTAACCCCAGTAAGAATCACACTTGAGGCAGGGGCAGTACTCCCCAGGGTGAAGCAAGATCTATTGTCCAGGGAAGCAGAGGGAATAAGGGAAACCATGCAGGCCTCGCTACATCAAGGGATTATAGTACCCTCTACCTCACCATGTAACACAGCGATATACCCCATCAAAAAATCAACAGGGGGCCGTTGGAGATTGATCCAGGATATCTGCCCCCTTAATCATGTAGTGCAAAAAGAGTTTTCACTTGTCCCCAACCCGGAATCCATTTATGCAGTATTCCCAAGGAAGCAACCCATTTCACTGTTGTAGATTTGAAGAATGCCTTCTTCTCGGTTCCTCTGCACCCAGACTCGGAGTACCTCACAGCATTTACCCTGGGCGGGAAATACTACAAACACACTTGTTTCCCCCAAGGGTACTGTGAAAGCCCCAGCATATTAAATAGGTTACTACACAAATATCTAGGTAATATCCAAGTGCTCAGTACAATAATTCAATACGTGGATGATTTACTGGTATGCAGTGACAGTGAGCAAAATTGCAGCAGAGACTCCATTGCCCTATTACAACTGTTGGCACATATGGGGTACAAGGTAGACCAGGCAAAGCTCCAGTACTGACAACTAGAAGTACTCTACCTAGGGCAGCTTATCTCTGGAGATGGAAGAAGAATCATCCCTGACAGGCCAGCAACAGTGCGGCCCACTCCCAAGCCACTCACAGTGAAAGACATGCAGACATTTTTAGGATAGTGCAATTATTGCAGGGCATGGATTCTTGGCTACACAGCATACACAAGGCCACTCTTAGATGGGCTCATGGAAGCACAAAAAGAACAGTAAAATTGAATGGACCATATCCATGGTTGAGAAATTCAATGACTTAAAAGAAGTGATCTCAACAGCCCCCGTCCTTGCCACCCCAGATTATACACAGGAATTTTACATCTTCTCACACTCCAATGGCACTCATGACAGAAGTACTCGCACAATGGGCCACATGCCTCTGCCCTATTACAGTGGCACAGGTGCTTAGTTACACCGTAGAGCATTCATTATTTGCAATATTGGACCGATCAAAGTCCACCCTCACATCCACTGGGCATAAGTCTATGAGATTATACCATCAAGCCCACACATCCATGTTGTAAGGTGTGAAATGGTGAACCCAGCCATGTTCCTCACACAACCACGCACCGCCGAAGATTTGCAACAGCATGACTGGGAGATAATCTGCCTCGCCTTCATAAGTTGCACAGAGACGGCCCCCTAGAAGGTGTTTGGGCAGCAGTGGTATGTATAGAGGAAAATGACTGAGACACTTGTAATGAGAAGAGAAGACTGCCTGTGTACTACTCGGACAACCAGCGGAACTTATAGCACTCATTGAGGCCCTTCCGGGCGTCCACGGAGTGTTTCACCATCTATTCAGATTCTGCTTATGTCACCACAAAGGTGCATGCAGATCTCACACTGGATTTGGAGGGGCTTTAGGCAAACAGACTGATCACCAGTGCAACATGCCGCCCTTCCCAATACGCTAATTTCCACCCTCGCAGAACCATCTATAGTGGCGGTCGTCAAATGCGCAGCAGAAACCAACAACACTGACAATCTCGTTGGGAAATGCAGTAACTGATGCGACAGCAAAACTGCTGCATATCTCCCAGTACCCACCTCTGCTGAATGTTGTCGCAGTAGTTCGAACTAGGCCAGAAACAGATGCATACACAGCCTTCCCTGTAGCACAAACAATCAAGCTACAGCGCAGGGCACCACAGGAAGAGCAGGAAATTTGGCTCAAACGTGGGTGTGTGCAATTTCCAACTGACCTCTTATGGAGGCAGTAGAGCACAGGGAAATTAGTGATGCCTGTGGAATTACTACGTACAGCTTTTGAGCAATTACATTACCCCTCCCACAGCTCCAAGCAACACATTGCAGCAAACATCCAAGAAGAGTGGTGTATCCCTACCTCCAGGAACGCCTCAACTATGGCAGTTCAATGCACCACCTGCCAAGTGTATAGTACAAGGATGACCCTCAGAATATTGCAAGGCACCCTGCTCCGACCCATTGGGCCATTTTGGGAGCTTCATATTTATGCAGACACAGGGGAAAGATGCAATGGGGACGATACGGATTGTGGTGGTATGTCCATTTTCGAGGTGGGTTGAGGCTGGTCCATGCACCCACCCAGATGGCAAATGTGCAGCAAAATTCCTTGTACGTGATGTTTTAGCCTGATGGGGGAGGGGTGGCGTTTTGAGGTCCGACAACGGCACACCTTTTTTCAATGAACTCTTCAAAGAGATCACAGCACTATTGGGTAAAAAGCATTGCATGTGTTCAATTTACCACCTACAAGCAAATGGTGTGGTGGAATGGATCAATAGCCTACTGAAAAGCAGGCTCTCCAAATTGTGCAACACCCTGAAAAAGATGGTGTATTGCCTGCCGCTGGCCCTGTTCAATTTGCATACACAGCCCAGTAAGGACCACCACCTCTTAACCTTCCCCCCCCCCATGAAATAGTGATAGGCAGACACATGCAAACACCCATCTCGCCTGTGTGGAGGTTATCAGATGCCTATAGAGCAGCAGCAGTTCTGGGAGAGGAATTCAAGGAGTTCTTGACACACCTAACGGACGATCAGGTGTGTGTCACGACAGATGGCACCACCACACCCAGAGGATGCACAAAACATGGCAGATTCGCAAACTGACCCAGCACCCACCCAACCATTGTTCCCAGGGGAGCTGGTATCTCGGGTGCTTTGTCAGAAAATGGAACAATCCCAGGTTCCAAGGGTCCTACAAGTTTGTGGTTTCCTCCCCCACTCACCGTACAGGTGAAAGGGTTCCGATATTGGATACACCTTTCAGACGTTTGCAGGGCCCCACCCAATTCCACACCAGCAACACGAGTAATGCAACAAGTCTACTTCAGTTCATGTTGCTCCATGCTGACTATATAAGTGCAAGTACAAAACACATCCAAACATGCATTGCAGCTAAAAGCGCCAGCTACTGAAGAATTAAATCTCTTCCTCCCTCTCCCCCTATCCCTCCCTCTTCCCCTGTCCCCTTATATCTCTCTCTCTCTCTCTCTCTACCCCTATGTGAGGAAAGATTTTATGTAGTAACTTTGAGAGACTACACCCGCCTTGTCCTCTTGGCAATAGGTAACCCAACCTTTTGTGACTGAGCAGCCAGGCTTATCTCACGAGGAGTCAATGTGAGCTGTGAGATTCAGTGACAAGTATTCAAATAAACACTTATACTCTGGTTCTTGATTAAATAATTATTAATTTAACAGTCCGTTTTAAAATGAGCCTTCTTTAGAAGGGGCAATTGGCAACAATGAAATACACTTCAAAAAGACCCTCCTTCAGTTCAAGTAAGTAGATACCCTTTTGGGATGTTACACACACACTTCAAATACCCTCAGGTGACGTCAATTGTTAGTGTGCTGTGGACATTAATATATCACTTTGATACTTAAAAGCAGTACTCGAGGTATGGCCAAAGAAAAGGCAGTTAGGGAAGGAAACAAAGGTTAACAAGTTTCTCAAACTGGTAAGCACTTTTCAGTCCCCCAGTGAAATATAGGTTAACCCTTTCCCAGCTATACAAGTAGGGTATGTATGACTTTTTGGAGGGACAGATCAACACAAAGTCAAGAGGGTAAGAAGAATCTTCAGAGAGCCAGGACAGCCAATGTCAATTGAGCAAAGTCTAGGGGAGCTGAGGCACTTCTTGAAGATAGGCAAATGTCTTTCTTGCACAATGTCTAAGGAGTTTGGTTGTAAAAGAAATCACTGTTGGGCCACAAGCTGGGAGGGTTGTGAAGAAGCAATGATGCAAGCAACCATGCAAAGGGCAGCAAATACAAGTCTCCAGTGAGAGCAATCAAGCTACACACGAGGAAAGTACCCCTAGTTAGACCTTTGGTCTGAGGAAAAGGCCCCAGCTGGCTTCAGTTCCTGTTGTAGTCCTGCAGATCCTGTTGTTCCTGGGCCTCCGTCATGGGGACAAGAGGGAGGACATCTGGGGACTCCTGCACTACGGTTTGAAGGTCGGCCGCAGCAATGGGCACATTTCAGAACAACGGCACTTCATGGTTTCAGCTACTCGTAAATGGCACCACCGTGGTTCTTGGACACCTTGTGGACTTCCCTTGCTTCAGGTGTCCAGCACTATGAGGTGGCTCAGGCTTGCTTAGTCCTGCTTTGAGGGTGTCCTCAGGATCTTCCTGGATCTCATGTTTGACTTAAAAATGATGCACTCGATTCTGGTGTTCCTGTCCCCTGGCACTTGGTTCCATCAGCAGCGAAGAAGTACAACCAGCAGGGAGAGGTGTTCCAGTCAAGTTCGTCTTTGGGTTGATTGGTCCCACCAACCCAAGGGGAGAAGTCATGCTTTCTGGGCTTCTCTAGTTGATTAGAAATTTGGAGTTTCAGCACTGCAGCAGGGCTTCACCAGGCAAACCAACAGTCCAGAACGGTACAGAAAGCGTCCCTTCCAGTTACTTCTTCAGTTCCTTCGTCCAGTGGTCAACTCTGCCTTCCTTGCAAAAGACCTTGCATTTTTATGCAATTCTCTCCCATTCATTTGCAGCCTAGCTGTCACTCGCACAGCAGGGTGACTGTCCTCAAAGGACAGCCAGCCAGCCAATAACCTTTGGGTGTATTCCTGTAACCAAGGAAACTAAGCACAGGGGGCTTCCAGAACCTCCCTTGCTTCCTGCCCTGCCAGACACGCTGGAGCCAGAGGCAGGCTTCACCAGTGAATCCCGCCAAAGACCAAATGAACAAAGGGGCCCAACCTGGTTCGGCACACAGAGTAAATCTCATGAAGGACCTTTCCAACAAGAAATGGCGAAAAAAGATCGGGCCATTTTGACAAAATTGGCACCCATGGGTGCAATACTGCAGTTGTTTCAGCCGGCTGTAAAAACGCACAATGGTAGGAAAAATAAACCACTGCCACTAGCCTTTAATTGTAGTAGGGGTAACATAAAAATGTTACATGAGAAGGTAGACAAAAGGGGATACTAAGTGAACCCCTCGTGCTGGGTCTACAAAGAGAAAAAGGTAAGTATGGTCAATTTTACTTTACTACTCCTTGGAAACAGTGGTGTCCAAGAGATCCTTGCACCTCCTGCAGGGGCTACTGTTCGCTAGCTATGCTACACTCAGCCCTGTTATTAGTCCCAGAAGAGCACCTGAAAGGGGGGCCACTGCCCGATTAAGCACCCACAGTGCCCCCAACCATCGAAGCACAGCACACATTGCCACCACCAGAGTTTGGTATCCTTCCCGAGAAAGAACCATATGGTCAACTGTGAAGACGAAAAGAGCATCAAAGTACGAATCCACAAAATCGTCTGAACTGCTTGCACAAACATCTTATGAATACAAGTTGTACACATCAGCAGAGACCTTTTTTGCATCCTTAATACCTAGCATTCAGAGGCAAGCAAATGCCAAATGGCTACAAATCATTTGCTGGAAGCTGATCCAATTGGCTAACGATACCAAGCAAGGTTTTAATGTCATAAGAGTGGAATTGCGAGCCCTCTGGTTGATGATGATGCAAAACTGGTATGCGCTGGATCTCCTGACTGAAATGGAATATGGTGTTCGCAAAAAGATCTGGAGTTCACACTGCACATCCATCCTTCTGAAGATGCTGAAAATTATTGCTGCAGTGCATGATCAAAGGGTGAAGATAAGAAAAGAAGCTGGCATCCAGGAAGAGGATTGGTTCTCAATCACGTTTAGTTGGGCCCCATCCTGGCTTGGAACATTGGTGAATATGCAATGTTAGGGAGAATTCTCATTTCTGTGCTAATTCCCTTCAACCTTGGAGACCCCCAGTGCTTTTGCTGGACTTGGGAATTCTAATTATTATCCAGGAGTCAGAACTTTTTCACACTCCCTCATGTAATTTTGACTGTTGTTTTGTTTTTGGAATCTGACAAACTCCATAGGCATCTACTTTTTGTATGGTGACACGCATCATCCTCAGTGCAGTGTGACAGAGAAATCCTTTAGATTT
Source organism: Ambystoma mexicanum (assembly GCF_040938575.1). Classification (NCBI taxonomy): domain Eukaryota; kingdom Metazoa; phylum Chordata; class Amphibia; order Caudata; family Ambystomatidae; genus Ambystoma; species Ambystoma mexicanum. The sequence continues at coordinate 300,612,861 of NC_090935.1, read as the reverse complement.
CTCATAAGGTTTAAATACCTTTTCTTGGGTGTACTACTGTTCCCTTTTTTCATATTTCGGTATAGCACATCCCAAAGTGACTTAGTAGCCCCTGGTCCTACTTACTCATGTAACATGTGTTTGTTACCCTCACTACATTTAATGGCGGGTGGCAGTGGTTTAGTGTTCCTACCATTGTGCATTTTTACCGCAGGCTGAATCCTCAGCTACAGTATTGCACCCCTGGGTGACCATCGTGTCAAAATGGCACTGGTCTTCCTTTTTTTGCCATTTCTTGTTTGTCAGGTCTTTCTTGGGTTTCTCTGTGCACCAAACCAGGTTTAACCCTTTTGTTCATTTTGCCTTTGGCGGGCTTCAGTACTGAAATGTGCCTCTGGCTCCAGTGTTTGGCAGGGCAGGAAGCGAGGGAGGTACCCGAAACCTGCATAAAAGGCAAGGCTTCTTGGACTGAAGGCAGTCGACCACTGGATGAAACCTACAACCAAGGAAGCTTGAAGAGAAGCTTGCTGCATACTCCTGGACAGTCAAACTGCCCGGTGAAGCCCTGCTGCAGTGCTGAAGCTCCAATTCAGAATCGACTAGAGAAGCTTCAGAACTAACAACTTCTTCCCTTGGGTTGGTAGGACCAACTAACCCCAAGACTAACTTTGCTGGAAGACCTTCCCCAACTGGCTGCACTTCTTTGCTGCTGCTGGAACCGAGTGCCAGGGGTCGAAAAATCCATAGTCTAGTACATAGTCTTTAAGCCGGACCTGAACTCCAGGAAGATCCAGAGGAACCTCCTGAAGCAGGACGCCCTAAGCTCCAGTCACCTCACCAGTGAAGGAAGCCCATCCAGTGTCCAAGATCCGAGGTGGTGCTATTTGCTGGTAGCTGAAACCGCGAAGTGCTGCTGAATTGAAGAGCCCGTAGCTGCTGCTGACCTTCGAACTGCAGTGCAGGAGTTCTCCAGACATCCTCCCTCTTGTCACCATGGCTGAGGCACAGGAACCCAGGATCTGCTAGACTGCAACCTGAACAGAAGCCAGCTGGCTCCTCGTCTAACCTAAGGTACTGTTCTTACTAAGGGGTACTTACCTCTTTTGTCTGTAGCTTGCATCATCTCACTAAAGACTTGCAGTATCTGCTTTTTGTAGAGCTGATCTCCGCTCTACACCTCACAAGCCTAACAGCTTGTAGCCCAACATTGATTTTCTACAAACTCTCTAACTTGCAAAAGACTTTTGTGCTATCTAAAGAAGTGTCTCAGCTCCGTAGACATGTGGCTGGCCTGACTCTGTGCAGACTCTTCTAAACCATTGACTTTAATTCTAACTGTCCCTCAAAGGTGGTACATTGGTATTTAACTTGTATTGCTGGGAAAGGTTTAATTTAGACTTCATTGGGGGATTAAAAGTGTGCTCATGCTCTGAGAACCTGTTAACCTTTTTCCTTCCATTAACCTTTCCTCTTTTCCAACCTTGGAATTTTACAAAGTACTAAAAGTGATATATAAGTGCCAATACTGTCCTAGCTAGTGAAGTCACCTCAAGGTGTAGGAAGTGTATATGAAGCATCTGTAAAGAGTATATACTTGCTTAGTATTTTGAAGTTTATTTTGATTGTTGCACATTGCCCTTTTTAAAGAAGACTCATTTAAAACTGACCGTTAAATAATTATTTTACTAGAAAACCTTGAGTGCAACTGTTATTTGAAAACTTGAATTTGTGGATTTCAATGTTACGGCTCTACAGCTCACATTTACCCCTCTTGAGAGAAGTCTGGCTGTGCAGTCGCTCTACCAACTTGTGTAGTGCAGACCTATACCAATAGCTGGGTTACCAATACCAAGAGGACAAGATTGGTGTAGTCTCCCACAGGGTTACTACATCAATTCTTGCCTAACACTGGTGCCCATCATCGGGTTTGTTTTGGTTATTTTCTGCACCTGTCAGTTGGGTCTCCGGTGTTGTGCCAAAGCAGTGCCTATAGCTATTGGCGTTCCTAATGTTCCTTGTAATCCAAAGGAAGTAGAGGTGCAGACTAACCATCTCATTCCTCACATGATCCCTATCCCCGTGGGAGATATAGTTGACCGATTGTATCGCATAACCATTGTCCCTCCCCTTGACCCCGAGAATTACAAAGAAGGTATGGGTTGACCTGGCTGGATATGGGGGTTGCATTTATAAGACCTGTACACCTGAGGAGTATGCGCGAGCTGGAGAAAGCTTGAGATGTGTGGAGGGCCTGGATGCAGATAAAGGGAACACTAGCCTATGAGGATGCGTTGAGACTGGGAAAACGAGCACAAATATGGGGAAGAATTTGTTATTGTAAATGTAATGAAAGGGGGGTAATGTTGGGATGGAAATGAGTATCAAACACCCCTAGGTGCTTTAAAGTGAGTCGAAGCCCGTATAAAGTTGTGTAGTGTAGTGGCAGGAGAGGGCCATGCTATGAAGCTCAGCACGGATATAATAGAATGTGAAAAATAGATGCAGAACCCGAACATGCGCATAGAAAGGAACGCCATTTTTGTAGTTATGGCAAGAGCAGTCTTGCATGGCCATGCAGCATAGCTTCAGCTACATGGAAGAACTTGACTAGGCCCAGATCATCCTGAAGGGATGAGCCCACAGCACCAGTTCTCACAGAAGCTTCCTCTTGTCCCTTCATTGTTGCAATTACTCTGTATCGCTGGCAGGAATGTGCCCTGCAAGGCCATGAGACCCCAGGCTCCACGCAGGGCCCATTCATTACAGCCAAACTGCCAGCAGACCCCTAACCCCTACCCAGCCTACCCAGAGCCATGGCCAACACCCCTGCATTCTACGATGGCAAACAGCCCCAGCCCTAGACAGTAAACTAACTGGCCATAAAAGCTCTAAGCATGTGCAACTGCTTCACTTCAGCACATAAATACATACTTTGTATCACAAGGTACAGGGAGGGATGAATTATAGATCAAAAAGAGGGTGGAAACCTTGGGTACGAGAGGAGCAGTATCAACGAAGGACAGAATGTGTGGGTCAGCGTGACTGTAATCCTCCCCCCTTCCCCGTGGCACCAGTCCCTGAGCCTCCCAGATGCATGCCCTAGTGTTCAACAGTGCCGCATTGAGTGGCGTGTCTCCCGATGGTCCCATATCCACCGTTGTGGGTTCTTTCATCCAATCCCCAGTGTTCGAATTTTGTTCAGTGCACAGAGTGAGATCTCCATAGCCGTTACCCAGACTGTGCAGCATTTTACCATCATAATTATTAGTGGTCATCATGCCCCACATATGACCTTCTCTTGGTATCACCGGTCAGGCCCTGGCGTGGCTGACTTCCTTTCTCTCTGACCGACCCTCTGTCATGCATGCAGGACATATTACCTCTGGACCTGGAAAGCCATCTTCATGCAGAACGGGTTATGCTCATAGAAATGCTAGACCGTTCTATTCTAAATGGAGATTGTTTGATGTACTACCGGGGAAACGACGTTTGCTTTATTCACGTTGTTGAATTCACATGATTCAGGGTAGTCATGTGTGTTACTGCAGTACGTTCATAAGCAGCGTGGAGACGTTACTCGCTGCTTCTGATTGAACCAATATGGTGTTTTGTAGCTGAACCCTTGATCTGCATCCTCCCATCTTGTCAGTTACTTTCTTGGCTTTCTTCGGTGTGTTTCTTCCACACGCAAACTCCTGGAGCTGCTTTCTAGAAGTTACAGCAGTTTTTGTTCATGTGAAATTTCTACACGCTATCTTCGGTAGTCGTCCATTAGAAGACCATCAAACGGCTTTCCTTCACACGCGAGTTTTGGCAGCACTGTCTGCATGCACTTCAGTTGCGTGTATCCTCACATGCGGGTTCCTGATATCTTCGCATGCTGCTTTCCTGACTGCGTGTAATTTCCCACACGGACGCTGGAACTCTCCAAGCGCGGCTGCCCTGGCTGCGTGTACTTTGTTCACGGGTAAAACCCCACGCGGACGCTGGAACTCTTCAGGTACGGCTGTCTGGCTGCGTGCACTTCTGTTTGCATGTAAAATCACACGCGGTCTACTCTACTCTTTACACGCTGCGGTCCTGGTTGCGTGTTCTTTTGTTGCGTGTAAGTCTGCACTCAGTGTTTTGAACTCTTTGAAACGTGTTACTCCACACGCATCCCTGGCACCTGTGATGAGATAACAGGTGGACTCATTTAATTTCTGTTCTATGTGGGAAAGGAAGTATTATAAAAAAACTGTTTATTTGAAGGTGATTGTGCACAGTACTTTGGACGCTATCCTGTGGTGCACCAACCCGGTATCTAGCGTGAACCTCGTGCCATTCGGGATAAGTCTCCCTTACTAACCTCCTCTCCTTTGTCATTGGTTCAATTCCTGGATTTCTTCTGAGACTTGTTGGTAGAGATTCCAGTTCTAGCCTACAGGTTAGTGTTGTAATTAGTGCTATTAGTGAGAGTTTAGTTGGGACAACTTCTCATGATGCTTTATTTATCCTAGGCTGGCTTCCTATTCTGCTCCCATGCCCTTTCTAGTAATCCCTTTCTCTGCCTGTTTTACTAGTCAGAGAGTTGTATCATTTGGAAGGTCTAATTTGACTTCACTTCTATCAAGCCGTGTGAATTCAAGGATCCGGAAGAGCCCTACCAATTGTATCCTTTTTGGTTACCGTATCCTTTTCATAAGTTACCCTGGCGATTTATGACACCCTCCCAGGTCCAACTTGGGTCCTTCCTCTCAGCTATCTTTTTCTCTACCTGTGATGTCCCCCAGGGGTCTAACCTCTCTCCCTGGCTCTTCAACCTCTATCTGGCACTTCTTGCCCACCGCATTGCCGCTTTCTGCCCCAACTTTCAGTGCTATGCGGATGACGGCTCATTTTCAGGCTACCTTCAGCCTCCTCTTCTCCTTCCCTCGTCTGACTGTCTGCTATCCAGGGGTGGTGTACCGCCAATGACCTCTGCCTTAATGCCAGTAAGACTGAGTTTTCCCTCATTGGCACACCCACTCCCTCCTTTCCTGTTACTCTGGCTGGCCTCCCTTGGGCCTCCTCTTGCTCCCACCTGTGAGGCTAAAAACCTCGGGGTCATCTTCAACTCCACACTCTCCTTTTCTCCTCACATCTCTGACGTCTCCAAGAAGTCACACTACCCACTCCACCTCCTCGAGGTATTCTTCCTTTCCCTCTCCTTCCCCCAGAAGCTCACTGTCTCCAGAGCTCTGGTTCTCTCTAGGCTAGAACACTGCAACAGCCTCTTTCTAAATCTGCCTGCCTCTACTCTCCGCCCTCTGCAACTCATCCAAAACAGGACTGTGACACTTGTACTTGGCCTCAAGCCAAGGGATCGTATCTCTCCAGGAATGAAATCTCTGCACTGGCTCAGAGTGGATGCGAGGATCAAGTTCAAAACCCTTTGCATTATCCACAAGGTCTTCTGGGGTCTGGGGCCCCAATATCTTCAACTCCTTCCTAAATATCTCCCTTCTCAATATCTTCAACTCTCTCTTCCTAAATATCTCCCTTTTCGAGCTCTTCGCTAACCCGCCTCCAACTCCCTCAGGGTCTGTCGCTTCACCGAGCAACAAGTTGGTGGTATATCTTTCTTCGGCTGGGGCCTCCCTCTGGAACAGCCTCCCTGAAACATGAGGAGTACCATCTTTGGTTCCGGAAGCACCTTAAAACCCTCCTCTTTCCTTCTGCTTTCTCTCCCCCTCCCCCCTGCTGAAGTCCTGCTAATACTGTTACTGCAGGGTTACCTGGCCAACTGTCTGATCTCGGGCCCATGCCCTGCCAGTTGCACACCTGCACTGCCTTCCTGGCAACCCCTGTGCCGGAGGACTGTTTTCTGTATCCCTACAGTCCCCCCACCTGCACTTTGTCTGCACTCACCCTGCACTTGCCACCAGCTGGCCGTTCTTTTATTTATCTTATTTATGATCCTATGTACTGCACTTTCCCTTCCCCCGCCTCACCCCGCACTTTCCTTTCCCCCCTTGCCCTGCACTTGCTCGATCTGAATGACACCTGGCCTAGTAAGATTGTTGTCTGTCTTCCCTGTTCCCCTTCCCTTGCCTCGTCGCGCCTTGAAACACTTGTGTGTAGGAGCGTTATAAATGCCATATGTCATCATATATAGTAGCAGGACTAGTGTTTCAGAGCAGTGTTCATATGTTCATATATGCTTATGAGACCTGACCTTCACTCCTCAGGGAGATGAGCCCGGCCGACCCACGTGGGAACTGACAGATGGCAGAAATGTGGACCAATTGTAGCCTGGCATCCCCTATGGAGCATGCCCATGTGTATAGTCTCACCAACCAGCTGTGCGGGTTCTACTGTATATAATGTCACAGATGACGTTGTGTATCTTATTAATGTACTGCTCATGTAGATTTCCCCCAGAACGTTCTCGTGCAGCAGAGTCCTTTGCTGATAGCTTTTGTATTCTGTACAATTAAACCTTGTTATCCTTGACGGCGATCTCTTGGCTTCTTTCCCTAGAGAGTTGTGTTCATTCTGGTGTGAGCGTAAACAGGGACTTGTCTTCAGTCAGTACAAAGATGCATATTCGCCAGGATCAGTGCACCGTTTGGTCGCCGATTTCCGGGTTCATGAAGGATTCTAAATGTTCCTAACCTGTACAAAGAATGGTATAAAAATCTTAATGCGCCTAACTGTAGTTTTGGCAATTTAACTGGCCATGCAACATGAAATATGTTATAAGCATGTCTAAGTGATGGTTGCTTTCTTTTTACAGTGTTGAAGTGATTCGTTTGGGCCAAAGTTATTTCATAAACTGGGACCTGCTGATGTACTACACCCAGAAAGATACCCCTGCGAAAGCCAGAACCACAACGCTGAATGAACAGCTTGGACAGATTGAATATGTCTTCTCAGATAAAACTGGGACACTCACGCAGAACATCATGGCTTTTAAAAAATGTACGATAAATGGGGAGACATACGGTACGTCCAGGCAATCTTTAAACTGAAGTGTTGTGCAAGTGAAGTCATCCATGCATTTTCCTTTTTTGCTCACACATTTACTTGGGAGAAGGCAGTTGTGTAGTTTAAGGAGCTGGTTGCTGGTGATATGCTCCTTTTTTTCCTTTTCTTTTTAACTTTTTTCCTATTTACGACATGGGACGTTCCTTTAGAGATGCCAGTCTGATATAAACGTTTGTTTTCAGTTCTCCGTTATAATGGCTTACCTGTTAATTATTCTATTTTAAGTGACCAAGTTTGCTAGACTTAACAAAATTGTTTTCCCACTAATATCTAGACATTGGTTTGTTGATTTCGTATTTCCCATAGTCTATCTGATGTTGCAGTAAATTGTAATAGGAACCTCTTAGGTTAAGCACAGTGAGATCAGGGCAGAGGCCCTTTTCAAAAATCTTATGTGCATTCCATAGGTGAGATGGACAGTCTGAGAATGCAAGGGCAGAAACAATACCATGAAAATATTCCATAACAATATCTAGGTTCATGTAAGGAATGTTTACGGTCCAATTCACAAAGGCCCAAGGATTTCAAGACTCCAACTTGCATGTCAACACCCCAATCTCCCCCTGATTATCAACATGGATTGGCTTGTATGATGGAGAAACATGTACATGTGCAAAGGAGAAGCAGCCAGCTCCTACCTTCATACCCAGGTATCTGATGCATTCCCGAAACCTAGATATGCACTGGCTGACCAACCCCACATGGACAAACTCGGTCAGATGTGCTACCACCCTTCAAAACCTAAATGCCAGCATGCCCCATTCCATTTTTAACTTGCTAGAACATTGGTGTGGTTCTTTTATTTTTACTCTAGGACTTGTCCTGGAATTGTCTACAATTTTCATTATTAAAAGAAAAATGAGGACTGGACAAACCTCTCCTGAATGGAATGTGGCACATTGGTGTGAACGATTTGAAGGCCCATTATTTCAAATTACATTTTAAGATGAGTACTTTTTTGGGGTGGAGTGGGGGAGGGGAAGCCAGGTAGAAATGTAGATGAAATCCTATGCTTATTAGGGCATGAACATGATTCCCGGGATCTGAAGACTCATGGCTGCATTCCACGCTCCCTGAAAAGGGAGCAGTTGGAGGTTCCTAGTGTAAACTCGAGTGAATCTTTGTGTCAGAGCCTTTGCACAAGTTGCATTTAAAACGGCACAGGTTAATCATTAGCACAGTCTCTTTTTATGTCACTTAGAACATACAGGGAATTGATGCGATGCATAGAATTAAAGAGGAAATGAATATCTGTGTTGTCTTTAGACAAGTGTTGGCTGTCTGCAGGTGTATCTTACAGATGTCATGATGGGCTCCTGAGGAAACTATTTATGCTTGTTTTATTTGCTTTGCTTCATTAGGAATACAGAGGGATTTCTCTGGGCATGCAACCGGAAAAAGTGGGGTAAGTGTGGACATGTTCTCTTTATGAGGCACCATTGAGTAAATTCTGTGCCACGTGTGTGTGTGTGTGTGCCAAATGCTGGTTAAGTGAGGGAACAGGATAGTGGCGTTGGACGCGGTTAAAGCGTTCGACTCTGTTCGATGGCCATGGTTGCTTGCGGCTCTGGGACGGTTTGGACTGGGACCAGGCTACATTAGGTGGGCCGAGATGTTATATAGTGCACCTCTGGCCAGGGTCCGCACGGGCGCAGTGGTGTCAGACAGATGGCAGTTGGGCAGAGGCACTAGGCAGGGGTGCCCTTGGTCCCCAATGTTGTATATATTGGCCCTCGAACCCTTAGCAATTTACCTTCGGCAGCAGTATGACCCGGTGGGTATTGAGGTGGGAGGGGAGTGTCACCTTATATCCCTGTATGCAGACGATATGCTGCTATACCTGAAATACCCGGAAGAGAATTTGCAGTATGTCTTGGAGGTAATGGAGAGGTACGCTTGGCTGTCCGGCATAGCAGTAAACCCCCAGAAATCGATACTATTTCCGCTGGGCGGCTATGTGGGGACACCCATGGAGAGGTTGCCAGTGCTGCAGATCCCGTGGGCAACGCGCTCCTTCCGGTACCTGGGTATTGACGTGTATCACACGACCGAGGAGGAACATAAGCATAATACCGAATTAGCTGTGGGGAAGATTGAGAAGTGCATGAGGTTCTGGGAAAGATTGCCTTTAGCGATGATGGGCCGGGGAGCTATGCTCAAGATGGTGGTGCTGCCCAGGCTTTTGCACTACTTTAATAACATCCCTTATATGATACCTAAGAAGTTTTTTGTGAGGTTACATAGTGTATGTAGGGATTTCCTATGGCATGGCACACGCAATAGAGTTGCATTGTGGAAACTGCAGAACTTTTACGAGAAGGGTGGCGTGAAACTGCCGAACTTCGAGGCCTATTATGTGGCTGCACAATTGCAATATGTGGCCAGGTGGCTCTCGGATGACGAGACCCCTGAACACAGGCTGCTGGGGAGGGACTGTTCCCCCTTTTATCTGCGGGAGGTGATCTGGGTGGCTAATGCATGTATGAGGGAACGTCCTAGGATGCTGGCCTTGGGTAGGAACATGTGGCAGCGAGCCTGCCGGATGATGGGTGACCCCTTGCCGTGTGTGCCGCAGTTACCACTGGTCGCACTGGCGAAAGGAGACGGGCAGCTAAGAGCAATCCTTCGGACATATTGGGAATCAGTGGGGTTGGTCACCATGGGAGACATCTGGCAGGACGGGACCCTAATGGAGTTCGAAGAACTAGAGGCGGTGTCGGGGCTGCACAGGGGTCAATACGTAACATATCTTAGGGTGGTGCGGGAGATCCGGAGTATGTGGCCTGAAGCTACCTTGGCCGATGAACCGGATGCTACGTTGGAGATAATATACGACACGTCGGAGGGTGGGCATGAGGTCTCCAGGTTGTATGAGATGTTAATGACAAAGGTTGGGAAGGATTTGGGGCACTTGCGACTGGAATGGGAAGCAGAGATGGGGGCCCCGATGGCGGATGGGTTGTGGGAGCGCGCCTTGGGGTACCACAAAATAGTATCGAGGAACGCCAGGTTTAAGCAGATACAGCTCTATATTACGAACAGGGCATATATGACCCCCCTGAGAATATCCAGATTTCGGGATACTGGGCGCCAGGTGTGCCCCAAGTGTAACGAAGAGAATGCGGACATGATACACATGTTCTGGGCGTGCCCAGTGATCGCAAGTTACTGGGGTGAAGTGGCGCAGAGGCTGGCAGGAAGGGGTATTACACTCGAAGTGGATTCAGCCTGGGCCTGTCTGCTGGGGGGTAATCCCAGAGCGCGTTAGCTCCGACACGTTGAGAAGATCTGGTTTATGTGCTTGCCAAACGTAGGATTGCCATGGGGTGGAAGGAATGTCATAAGCCACTAGTTGAGGTCTGGTGGCGAGATCTCCAAAAATGGGCTGATGCTGAGACAGCGGCGTGGCGGGATGCCAGTATGTCAGGGGAGGAGGAAGAAACGGGCTCCCTCACGGCATGGAAGTCATTGATAGCCGAGCTGTTTGGGACAGGGTCGGCCTCGGCTGGATCTGAGGGCGATGAGGCCCCACCGCATGGAGCGGATACCGATGGTGGACACCACACAGGCTCATAGGGGGGAGGGATGGGGATTGCATTTTTGTTGTTGTTTGGTGTGTTTTATTTATGTTCTGTTGTACTGTTGTTTGGTTTACTTAAAATAAAAATATATTTAAAAAAAAAAAAGTGAGGGAACAGATGAGATTTTAGAAGCTTCCTGAATTTTAGATTGTGCAGAGTCAGGCTAAGGAAATGTTTATTCCAAAGCAGGAATTAAGGTGTTACATTAAACAAATAACTATATTGAGTATTAAGATTAATCCTTTTGAAAACCGGATTTGTTTTCCGCTGATATGTTGGTGCTCTTGGTTGAGATGGATTTTCAGAATCCGCCCTGTGGACGGGTTCTGAGCGATCACCCTACTCTGATGAACATGACAATACACCTTTTCCGAGTAGTGTTACTTAACAGCAAGGCTTAGTTAGGAGGGCTTGAGCACTGAAGGGTTCAGTTAAGTGTGCACACTACACTCTTAATTAAAGTTAAGCTGAATACATACACAAAATTATTTGTTTAGGCCTTGATGCTTATTAATTAAAAAAAACACAAACATTCACTGATAAAATATACACCTTCACCTTGGTTTGGTCTGCTAAGAGCACAAACACTTCACTTGTAAATACATTTAGAGCTTTATTCCACGATACTGTAAGTGTATTAAAGAAATGGAACCAGATGAGTAATCGGTACTTTGAGAACTAATAGGTTTAGAATAAGGGAGATGAACACCATACACTTTCAGCAGCTGGATATTCAAGCAGAAGTCGGGCCTGGTTGCTCCCTCTGGTCCAAGCACCAATGAATGTCTTAAGGAGATCTGCAGAGAGATGGGGCTTTGCTGGGTAAGTGGCAAAAGGGCCGCTCGCGATCTTCCAATGATAGTTTGGTTCCTCCAGCGGGTTGCTTTCCTGCATAGGGGTCTTTGCTCCAACAATCATCTCGGGAATTGTGCAGTAGCCCGCCTCTTATCCAGAATCCAGGCTGGAGTGGCCGCCCATCCCACCAATGGCCAGGAGCTGCACCATTCAAAGTTGGCAGGGGCTAAACATACGAAAAGTCAGTGCAGGAGTGGAGCCAAAGTCTTACAAAGTAGCAGAATAAGCAAGGTTCCTCTGGATACTTTGAGTCACTAGAATAAGATGCTCAACAATATAACACAAGTTAAGGGGACTCTGCAAAAGCACTTCCTAAAGGGACACAAGCTGGAAAGCCCGGTCAGAGGTGGGGTGGACAGGACACCTCTTCACGCACTCCAGTCATACTGGAGTGACTCTTTTTGGTTTAAGATAAGTTCTACCTTTAGCCCGACAGTACCGTAGGTTATAATAAGTAAACGTAGCTGGATACTCTTCTGTGCAGCAGCGACCGACCCGGTTGCCTGACTACCTTGGTCTGGTGATGAAAGGAAGGACTCTGAATGCAATGTCTCAGCAGCAGTCTCGAGAGAGGACCCCTGCACAGATTTCTTCGGTCCCCTTGCGTGGTCTGCCCTTTGGTGCCTTTTTATCCGCTCCAACAAAGTACGGATTCTGACGTACTGAACTCTGAGCGGACTTAGATGAGTGGGATCGTGCCTCTGGAGGTCCAACTGGAGCTCACCAAACTTCTCAATGGATTCCACCTTGCAAAAAAGTTGCATCGTTAATGGGGTGGAGGTCTCCTGGTATTCGTGGTCTGCAGCTCTTGACAACACCTCGTGAGATGGCTATATTTGTAGTTCGTCTCAGGGCTGGTTGGTCCCACCAGCCAAAGGGAAGGAGTCGTCCTCTTCTGAGATCCTCTGTCGATAAGAAAACAGGGTCACGGCAGCAGTGGGCGCTTCAGTTACTGGACATGTCTGCAGCCATCTCTGGTCGTCTACAGCTTCAGATCTTCTGTTACAGTAGTCCACTTGCCTTTCACCTCAGGAACCTCACCTTTTATTTGGTTTTCCAACTCGCGTCTCTGCAAACTCTCTATGCGCAGGGGCAACTTGTTCGTCTTGGAAGCAAGACTACTTGGAGCAACACAGGTTCAATTCCCTGGGTTCCTGCTTAGAAACCTCTGGGTATTAAGTGCGTTATAAATAACCAGTTATGTACTAGCACCAGTGAATGCTGGTTGTGCTATGGTTCTGATTTAATAAATAGGCAGATAACTGTTTTACAGCCGGATAATTCAATGTCCCGTAGCAGATTGCCAGTAAACAGATCAGATGTCCACGAAGCACGACTGTACAGTCCTTGATTTGTTTTTTGTGCTCTCTGACATCCAGAATAGACACGTACTTGCAGTTTGTGGTCCACCACCCTTGGATTTGGTACTGGATTATCTTTTTATTTTTTTTACTGTAGACTACATTTTCTCATGATGTATGAAATCCTCCAATGTATTAAAATCGTGTGAAACTGTTTCTCTTCCATATGAGGGAATTATCAGTAAAGGTGAGCATACCTTCATATTGAAAATAAAAACATAGGTCAGAATATAAATAACTCTAATATAAACACCTCCTACAACCTAAACTGCACATTTAAGTAAAGCCTACAAAAAAGCAAAATCTTATGAAAAATTTGCAACCATGCCCGTCAAAAGTAATTTGCAAAAAAACATGTATTTAAACAAATTCAGGTGAGGAAATGAGAACTAAAATCTGTTAGTGTTTTCTAAATATTGTCCTCCATGGGGCATGAACACTGTATAATGGCATTGAAATAATAGCAATTAAGACTTTTACAATAACATTTCAATCCATTTATATAAATATATTCCATTCTTGGGTGCACACTCTCCATTATTAGAGTGTTGTACAAAATAAATAAACCTTGCGAGAGAAATGTGAAGTAAGTGGCGCATATTATACTAGCTGCATTTTTCAGGTATTAAAGGCCCAGGTTGCTAGATGGAAAAATAGAGGAAAGTAACACCTTAGCTAATTTCCTGCAACAAGCCTACAGTATTATTTTCGGTGAAATGTGTAAGAAAATATCTTTGTTTGTTGGTTATACTGAGGATTCTGTATTGTTCTTTGTAGTTTGGTTGGATTTTTACCAATCTATATCAATTTTTTTTGTTTTTTGTTGTTGCTCAAATAGACATTGAAAGTTCCAGGACATTTCAATAAATATGCACCATAGATGGATGCAATGAGTGTTTGAAATATTAAAGTTTTTATTGCTTTGGTCAAACTTGACTTGAAATCTGGAGTATTTGATTTTGAGCTTAAAGCATTTTTGGTGGTCAACATTTTTAATTAGAAATTACTCCATTTTTTGTATCTTCTTTATATTGAATTCCTTTTGATTCATGCCTATTTTTCCTACAAATTTCTTCGGCTGCTGCATGAGGCTATTTGCTCTTCCAGCTCCTCACCATGCCCACGTCCAAACACAACACATACAAAATATTGTCAGTTGTGGACTGAAAAAGAAATGCAGTATTTGACATTTGTTTTGTTCTTCATCAGCAAGTTGACTTCAGCTGGAACATGCATGCGGATGGCAATCTTACGTTCACGGATCATTATATGATTGAAAAAATCAAATCTGGAAGCGATCCAGCGATTCATCTTTTTTTTAAACTGCTTGCACTTTGCCACACAGTGATGGTTGACCGTACTGATGGTGAGTTTGTACACTTTGTATTGTGTGAGATAGATGTGTGTTCTGGTAAATGTAGCCAACGTGTTTCAGTGCATTCAATCAAACGTTTCCTTTATTTTGACTAGGGGACCTAATTTATCAAGCTGCGTCTCCAGACGAAGGGGCTCTAGTTACTGCGGCCAGAAATTTTGGGTTTGCCTTGATCTCCAGATCCCAGAATACCATCACCATAAGTGAGATGGGAACAGAGCGGTCCTATCATCTTCATGCTCTCTTGGACTTCAACAGTGATAGGAAACGCATGTCTGTCATTGGTAAAGTGTTTCAATTTCTCTTTAAAGAAATTACAAGGAAAAGTGATTTGCAGTAAAAGCCACATGCTCAACCGATAAATAATAAATATGGTTGAGGAGGGACATTTTGCTGCTTTTATCAGGGCTGGACAAATTGTCATTGTTAGATAAATGACCACACAATTAGCTGTAATTTATAGCTTTTGGTGTGGTTTGTTTCACTTGTAAGCTCAGGTGGTTTTGCAGAGTAATATAATTTGGCTATAATGTAACCTATTTCTATGACATGATTTTAAGTTACAATTTTAGAGCCAGCCCTTGGTAGACTACCCGAGATTATGTAAAGTGTATTCATCACTTGAGCCTAGCTAAAATGGATCACGGTATGCTCCGACACAGAAGTACAAAGTACTATTTTATCAGGGATTTAAATATCTAAGCGGGTAAAGTAAAAGGTAATTAACCCTGAATCACCCTATGAACACATCAACCAAACTTAACTTTACAATTAAAACAGTAGCTGTAGATAAAGATTATTGAAACAAGTAAAACTATGAATTGTGGTGTGGGGGGGGTTTGGGGGGGAACGGAACAGCATTCACAGTCAGTCTCATGATGAAGAATCCCCCAGGGCATGATTGACAGGCCGCAGTGAAGTTCACCCTGAGCAGGTGGTGGAAGGGGAGACTAGTAGCGGTTAAGGCGATGCTTCTTAAAGGCAGATCTTCAAGCGGGACAGGCGCAGGTGGCCTGTTTTAGTCCATAGATCAATGATCTCCAGAGTCCCAAGCTCCAGCTCGAGATGCTGTCTGGTGTGCTATAGATGGATGCCTTTCATCAAGTTGGTCAGCCCTCTTCCGAAGGGGTGTAGCTGCAGGCTTCTTGTTCAGGGGCCAAGACTAATTGGTTCCACTAGCCCAAGCATCAAAGCAGTGATGAGCTTCTTCATGGATCATTACAAAAGAGCATGACCTCAATGCGACTTGGTTGCATGCAATGCTGGCCTCCTTCAGCAGAAGGCTTTGGGTCTTCAGCATGATGCTACTCTTCATTGGGGTCTTTGCTCCAGTCAAAGATCTGTAGAATTGATGCAGGCCTGCGCCTGCTGCTTTTATCCCAATTATGAACTTGGAGGGGCTGCCTCAGCCCAACAATTGTAATGAGCTGCACCATTCAAAATGGCCAGGTCTTTGCAGTCCAGGACAGGCTCTTGTCCCACATCTTTCCAGCAACAGACATTCTCTGGCTGCAGAGGTCGAAGTGGGCGGGAGCGGTCGGGAGCAGTGCTCCTATACTTTTTTATTTTTAAGTTTCACTTTTTATTTTAAAAAGAAACTGTTCTGGAAAGGTTTCGTTTTAAAATAAAGGTCTAGGAAGAAGTTGAAGCTTGCACTTCAGTGCACTGCACTTAACATTCCCTTAAAGAGCAGGTGTGTGTGTGTTTGGGGGTTTGGATTGGGTGGGGGTGCAGCGATGGGGTTTGTGGGGAGCAGGGCATGCCAGCAGGAAACATAGTTCCACTACTTCTTTTCGCACACTTCAACCACTGTCTGGCTGCAGTGTGGATTGGGACAAACTGTCCCGACCACATCTGGTCAAGATGTACACGCCTCCTTTTGCCTGGAAACTTCAAGCTGGAGCCCACTAATGTGCAGGTCCTTTATTGAATTTCCTGACCCAGTAGGGTGGGTAAAATTCGAGGGACAAAATTGCAGAATGTCAGGGCAAAAACTGCGTGGCACAGCTATTTTCAGTAGAAGGTATTCAAAATGGCATTATCCAGTAAGGTATAAGTGTACACAAGTTAAACGAAAAAAGTTAGAAAATAATCCACTGCCATCAGCCTGTGCTGGATACATCTAAGACGAAACTAAATATGTTTCAAAAGGAAAATTGGGTGCTAATAACCTTACAGTGAATTGCTGCAGCTGTACTGTGTGCCACAGTAAACAATACAGAAATCTTGCAAAGAGGACAGGGTCCACCTGCCCTGGTAACTGTTCAGGTGGATTTCCACAATCAACTCTGGGGTGGTGGATTTTGGAAGACCAACCTACTTTGTTATTTGTATAGTGCCTTTAAATATTATGATTCCAAAGCAATGCGAGGTTGAACGACCTCAGGGAACGCAGTCCCTGTTGGTGGAGAGACTAGTGTAGTACAACATGCACTCAGTATGTGTGCAATAGGTCATGTGTAGCTGCATACTTGCACTAGCTGTGGTGCGGTGGCTGTGTAAGGGCAGCAGAATGTGTGCAGTAAGACCAATGGAGTATGGTATCTGCTTTCCTGTGGCGCTGGTGCTTGAGGGTAATGTTATGTGTGCAGCTAGGCCGAATTATTCGAGGGGTGTAGCTGCATTCTAATTGTTTGATAGTGTAGAGGCAAGAGTTATCATAGTGGTGTGTTTCAGTGTCTGTGAGTTTTCCAGGAGGACCTTGTTTCTGTTCAGCTTCCGGTGCCTGTCAAGGGTGTGGAATCTTGTATTATGGTGAACAGGTAAGACACTAAAGTCTAGATGTTAGGTGAGTTTTCCTACAGTCATACTGGTAGTAAGACTTTAGTAAGATATCCCAGTGGTTTGTAGATCCCAAATTCTTCGTATCAATCTATACTAGCTCAGGACCTTGGTAGAGTGGCAGAACAGTCAGGCTTATCTTAAGAGGACGATGTGAGCTGTAGGTAAGTACACTAAATCGTAGCTAGACAGGCACAACAAAGAAGCACTTAAACATGTAATTATATAAAAAGTATATATTTATAATATTTACACCAGAATCTTTTTAAATACTTCAGACGTTTATACTAGAACACTTAGGAATACTTGATAATACACTTCAAAGGGCACTTTCACTTGTTTGCGGTTACGTTTGTAGCAACTTTAGAAAGCGAAAAGACTGTTATTGTATTATTGGTTATTGCACACTCATGAGGTTTCAACAGTGTATACGGCAATACATTTACTCTGCAAACACATATAGTAAAGTCACTTAAAGGGAGGAAAATGGTTAGTTATTGTAACATAGGCTTAGTTCAAGTTCTAGAGCCTGTTTCCAATAATGCAACCCTAACTAAAGGCAGTTGGGAGAGGACTTGAAGTCTTGACAAGCAGCGAATTATGAAGAGTTCATGTGGATTTCTTCCAGTTTGTAGTGTTATTGAAATAGCAAGTTAACCGTTAACAAAGGAGACCTTAAAACGGACTTGCGAAGGCGACACAAGTAGCGGCTTGGGTCTGAGTAAAGAGGGGTTGCCCTGGTCACCTCTACATGCACTCAACGCTCTGGAGCGACTTCTTGGAATCTGGTAAGCAATACCATTGTCCCCACAGTACCTTGGGTTAGTAGAAAATGTTTGTGCTGGATGCTCTGTGATGTTGCAGCTCTGGACCCGACCTCTGGATTCCTTGGTCTGATTACTGAAGGCAGGACAATGGATGAGATGGATCTCTTTGCAGCCGTCTTGAGGGAGGACCTGTAGCAAGATTTTAAGCAACTCCTGGGGTCATTCTGCGGTTTTGGCACCTTTTCTGCAGCACCAACAAAGGACACGAATCACCCAGTCAATCTTCTTCGCTTCCTACAGTCCCACGCTCTGCTGAGGGGGTCTGGGTGAGTTGGATCTGATCTCTGGAGTGTCCTTACGGGTTCAGCAAAGATTAGGATGGATTCAGCATTTCCACAACAATGCGCTCGAAATGGGCATCAGATATCCTGGTATTGGGGTTCTGAAGCTCTGGAAACTCCTAGGACCTTGGGTGATGACTCGTTTCAAAGTTTGTCTGTGGACTGGTTGTTCCCAGCAGCGAAAGGGAAGGAGTTGTGCTCTTCGGAGCTCCTCTGTCGCATAGAAAACAGGCTCAGGACAGCAGTGACCACTTCAATGTTGCATAGGGTCTGCAGGCATCTCTGGTCATCTTCGGTTACTTCTATTTCCACTGGTTGACTTACTTTTCACTCCAGAAGCCTCACCTTTTATACAGTTCCAGCACCCACTCCTCTGCGATCTCTCTCAGCGTTTTACAGTAAGGGGCATTTGGCTGTCCATCAGGACAGCCATATCACCAGATCCCCTGTTAGAGCTGGACCTATTCAGGCACTCTGGCAGACAAAGGACGAACAGGAAGGTGGGAAACTCCTACCCTACTTCCTGCCTGCCCTGGCACTCTGGAGCCTAGGCGGGGGATACCTACTGGTTCCCGCCAAAGGCAAAATGTACACACTGACCTCCCCCTCCCAGAATGGTAGAAGGTCTAACAAAGAACAACCACGCTAGTAATGGTGAAAACAGAAGGGAGGCCCCAAGTTGGTACTTGGGTGCCCCCATTGCGCACTACCGGGGCTATGGACCTAGCCTGCGGTACAGAAAATATACAATAGTTGGTAAAATGTGTCCATTGCCACCAGCCATAACTAGGTGATTGTCTATGTGAATAAAAAGTCACAGGAGTAGAGAGAAGGGGGCTACGAAGTATCCCTGTGGCACTCCACTGAAGGTGGTGTGTGCCAATCTTTCAGACTGTAGAGCGCCAGGGGACCACTTCGGTGGTGATAGTGCGCGGTACAAATGTCCTTTAACATTAACTGTAGAGTTTTGGAAGAGATACCAAGTATCTCTCTATCGTTAGGAACTGTAGTTACTTGAGGATACAGAACAAGAATTTTAACGGAGGGTCATAAGGGTCCCCAGAAACTGTCCATAAGGAGCTGTGTGTTGCATTAGTAAAAACACAGATCCCTTTTAAGAGCCATGGAGCAGACAGGCTCCATAGTACAGGTAGAATACAAAGAAGAGTTCCAAAAGACAGAGCCCACAAAAATGAATGAGGAAAAAGGCCCCACTCATTCATGATTGAAGGAAAAGGGTCCAGAAGTCCAGCAAAAAGTACGGGGTCTCACTGGGAGAGGGGATGAAGCATAAAAATGATCCCCCTAACACTAGCCACGGTAGCAGAGCAGCCATGCTTAGTCTCAGGAGGGGTGCAAGCGGTCTAAAGGATTCAATGAGACCACACAGCAACACAGTAGTTGCAGCTAGGCTGGTAATTACAGACATTTTCAATGCTATGTTAGACCTTTAAAATACACACTAAGCAAATGACCCCTCTAGGCAAATATTGTCACGCACTTAGTATAAAATACATATATATTCACCCTTAGGAGAAAATGCAACTCTAGAGCAAAACTAAAACCGCTCCCGATCAGTTAATGCCATCATTATAAAATCGTTTATTCTGATATCCATTAAACAAATACATTCATAGATAGCAAAATATCAAAATAAGAATACATTGATAGATAATGGATACAAAGCATCATCATTTAAATACATAAACGGTGGTGCAGACAAAAAATAGATTAAAAACATCAGCACAGTTGATCCACAAATCTCCTCACTTTGTTCGCCCCCCCTTAAAGACAATGTCCAAGTAACCTAACGTGAGTCAGCCGTCAAGAGATAATAAGGCTGGGCATCATTGTGCAAAAAACTGTTGTGTTAAACTGGTAAAATAGTCTGTTTCCAAATAAGCGGGACAAAAGACAGTGTAATAAGTCTTCCTTGTCTGCATAGGGGACAGGAGGAATCGGAAAGCAAACCTTGCTACATAGCAAAGTTGTTTCTTAGCCAATGACGGTCAAAGTGACTGCTAGTAATCGGCCAACGATCAGAATTATCATGGCTCAAAGTAAGAAGTGTATGGAGTCCACTAACAATTGCATGCCTCCTATTGGTGTTTATTAGCAATTTTCTAGAATCCCGTTGCTCCTTGACAAATGTTTTTAAACTTTCCTTGCATTGGTCAACAAAGTGCAAGCTACGAAAAGTGCTAGTGCATTCATCTGAGACAGGCTCTAGTTTCATATAACGCAGCCGCTGGGTCTTCATCGATCCTCTCTAAGTAGGAGTTCCTTGGTTATATACTTGGTAAGGGCCACCTTGGGTTTAGCCACATATACGTAATCAATGAAGCAATGGTGCCAAACGCCAGTCATCTTCCAGGTAGCCCGCTCCCAGCAAAATTAGCTACAGAACCAGGAAGACCCAGTGGCCGTTTAAAAAATGTATTCTCCATAGTTTGTAATTCCTACATATTTACATATCCCCATAACGAAGTACCATAGTTTATTGCCGCCTTTGTCTGTATATCCTAGATCTACAGAATCATTTGAAGGGGGCGGCCCTAACACATTGCCATAAAGCGAGACACCCCCCCCCCCCAGTGATTGAATCATGTGCTACAAAAATGAATTGGATGTCTTAGAAAATATGGGGGAAAGTAAGACTTGCCAAATAAAGTAAAACATAATGAATAAGGGATACCATAGTCGGAGCAAAAAGAATTAATGAGGGGGGGGGGGGAAGGTTCCCCCTAATTCAGGAGAACAGACAAAAAGATAGTACAGCAAAGTGCTGTTGGTCTCACAGGTAGAGGGTATTTGGCATACAAATAAAAAATCCCTCAACGGGGACAGACCGATGCACTCGAGCAGTGAGACACCCAGCCGGGGTTCTTTGTGGCACTGGTGTGTTGAAGACCTTCACAAGATTCAGGTCAGCAAAGTTTGTCGTTCGGTTGACTTCTCTTTGGCTCTCGGCCAATGACTCACCTGAGGGGATGTCTAGGAGCAGAAGAGTCACTGCAGGCCCAGGAGGATGTCCAGAAGGTTTCAGCAAAAACTGTGCTTCACAAGACGTTGCACTACAAAATGGCACAGTTCCCAGGGTTTTGGGAGTTTGCAGGCTGGGAGGGTTGCAGTTCTACATGGGATGGTGCAAAATGCAGGTGGTCTTGAGACTGGTTGAACCCACCAGTTCAGGGGAGGAAGTAGTCTTCAAGAGATCTTCCCTGTCATTCCCTGTTTGTAAACAATCAATTTGGGTTATCTCTTCCAAACATGGAGAGCAGGAATTGCGGGGGTGTCCCCCACTCCCCATGTTTGGTAGTGATGGCTATTGGGGGTTGCAGGGGTGTCCCCCGCTTCCAGAGGTTTGGAGGCTGGGGACATAAAAAAAAGAAAAGCGGATCCTGTAGCGTCGAATCCGACCCACGTAGGAGGGACTAGTCTGACGCCACAGGGCTAGAAACAAAGCGGACATGAAAAGGGAAAGTAGGGGGTCGTGGGGGGAGTGTTTTGGGGCGGTGGGGGGGGGGTTTAAATTTGGCCCCTGGTCCATTCGGTGGAGAACAACTTTGCCACCGCCAAATCGTATACATCCTGAGATTCAGCACCAGGATCCTCATCTTTTATGCAAGAAAACTGGCTGAACCCACCAATCACCAGAGAAGCCTTTCGTGCAAATCTGGGGGATGACTGTCCACGGAGAGGCTTACAGTGCTCACTTTCTTCCTTGTGAAGGGGAGTCCCACTTTCCTCCCTATGTACAAAGGCCCAGTGTCTTTTTTGTAACCTGTGGAGTAAGTAACCATATAAAGGAGGACTGCCAAAGAAAGGGTGAGATCTAAAGGGGAGTGGGCATAGGGGGGGGGGGGCGCGGGGGTGGTGGTGTTCCACTCTATGCATCTGGTACTTTGTTATAAAGAGATACTCAGTGGGATCATTCTTTTCATATTCCTTGCCCAGTGGTATAGGATCTAAAATAGTTTGTTTCCCTGGGAACCTAGAGTTGCTGAAGCTTGCTTCCAGCCCTGACAATACCAAACATTCAAACATTACTTTAAGGATAGTATGCTGGTAGATGTAGACACCTGCTTATAGGGACACTGGGTCCAGTCAGACTGTAGTGGATTCCACTTTGGTAAACTCGAGCCTTCGGGCCAGAGCTCCTCTGATGCCCACTAAGCTGGATGATGGACCCTGTTACCATAGATTTAATCAAATATCATTTCATCTAATGAGATTTCACCAAATTTATTACACCGAAAATGGTAGGTGAAATGGTATATGTGTAATGCATAATAGGTGGGGTGTGGGGTGAGGGTATAAGTTAGGGTAGGGAGAGGTGTGAGCGGCTGCAGGGGCTCTTCCCCCGCATTTTTTAAAAACAAGTATGGGTGAAATATTTTTGAAGAAATCACATACATCCAATGTCCCCCTCCCCCCCTCAGCTGCGCAGTTTTGCCTGTCACTTTAGCTGTTAAAGGAGTAGTGGTAAGGGTACCCTTTAGTGTACAGAGGCAAGTTCCAGGAAAGGTTCTGTTGGGGAATGGCCTCAGCAACTTGGGTCTTGTGGGTGACCTAAGCCAAAAGGTAAGCGTAATGCTAAAGAAGGAAAACTCGAGTCAAAGAAAATATTCCCCCAAATTCGCCTACAACTGAGGTTGAGGTAGTTGGCCAAGCTCCTGAACCTCATGAGGAATAGGGGCTGCCTGAATTACTCAATCCCCCACAGCATCCAGAACTCTGGCAGGAGGGTGGGGTTCCCTCAAGGGATGTGTTTAGTAAGGGCCAACATGAGTCCCCCGCACTTGAAGGCTTAAGGAGACATGTTTGCTCCCAGTTGGGGGGGCAGGGTGGGTGCAGTCCGATGGGAAGCATAGGATCTATTGGGAAGGTGAGTTACTATATAGTCAACCTATAGTGTCCATGAAAAAGGACATACAGCGTTGGTGGTCCCCCTTCATGAACGGCCCTTCCTCCTGCAATTGGTGCATGGGGTCTTCTGTGCAAGTCATCCTGGCATCAAGAGGACTAAGAGGTTAAGCATGCATTTCTACTGGCCTAAAATGGGGGCTCGAATGGAAAGTCATTGCACGAGTTGCACTACTTCCCAATTGCCTGGCAAAAGTGGAACAAAAATCCAGGATCCACTGGTACCACTACCTGTAGTGGGAATGCCATTTGAGAGGGTAGGGATTGACGTGTGACCCCTTGACCCTCCAACATCCTCTGGCAGTAGGTTTATACTTGTGGTCATTGATCATGTCACAATATATCCCGAAGTAATCGCACTGAAGACTAACTACCAAATCAGTTGCAAGAGAATTCCTGGGCATTTTTGCTAGGGTTGACTTCTGTAAAGAAGTTTCATCTGACAGAGGCAGCAGATTTTTCTCCACTTACGTGCAGGCTGTGTGGAAGGAATGTGGGGTATCCTCCAATGTTATCTGTATACCATCCTGCGAGTTGGATTTGCATTATGTCAAATCTGCTTCACCTGTGATACCCCCAGCACTTTTTGCTGGACTTGTGGATTATTTTTCTGTGTTTCTGGGTAAGTAAGAACCTTTTTTCCTACTCGCCCCTTCTTTTACTCTGCTTATGGGAGTGATTTCTGTGTTTCTCCATACGTTATTTTTGGAGTAATGCTTTCCTCCATCTTTATAGGCATCTGCATTTTACTTTTGCAATACACAATTTCTGTGCAGTGTTGCTGGGGAGCCCCATGGGCTTCCCTTTTTATTTTATGGTTTTCTCCTTGTATGAATGCATGTTCCCAAGGCTAGGGGGATACTTTTGATTCTTTTTACCTTATTTATATTGAGATCAGCACACATCAACTTATGTGGAGTGCTGAGGGGTTATATTGTATCCCCTGTCTTGCTGCTCCTGTAACGTTTGTTAGAGACACGCATACCTGAATGGCTGCTGGCAATGGACGTGTACTACTGATTTTTGTGTAATTTGTACTTGCAGGCTGTGGTCACGGCTGTGGTAACTTGGACGGCCCGTGGGTTGACAGGACTATGGGTTGGAAGTAGATTTTCCTTTGTAATGTATCACTGAGACGAGATCTTGTCTCAGTGATACATTACATGGGAAAATAAGTTTGCGTGAAATGGTTGCAATTGTTGATGGGACGCCCCCACTGTTTATCTTTTGTGGTCACAGCTGTGGCAATGCACAGAAGGTCACCATGGACCTAAAAAGGTGACTGTTTCTTTTTTCGCCATTTCTTGGTTGTCATTTCTTGGTCATTCCTTTGCCTTGCAGGGTGGCGGAGACCCTTCTCGATCTTTGGTCTTTGGTGGGAATCATTTGACAAGACTGCCAAGGCACTAGTGTCTGCGAGGACAGGAAGCAAGGGAGGATCCTGAAACTCTGCTGGTCTGTCTTCTAGCATGCCTGCCTGGAATGTGTTCCAACCGGGAGGCCAGCCACCCTCCAAAGATTGAATGTAGCAAGAGTGTTGATTGGCTGGGTTCCTAGATGGGAGGCTGGATTCCTGGTGCAGACAGTGGACCACTGGAACCAAATCTGAAGAGGAAGAAGAGAAGATGCCCGCAGCTACTTCCACCGATCGGAGATGCCTGCTGAGGGACCGCTGCCATGCTGACCCTTCTATGCAACAGACTAGCTCCGACGAGGACTCCTTCCTTTGGGCTGGTGGGCATAATCAATCATGAGATTGTTAGGACAGTTTTTCTGAAGTCCAACTAAGGGCTTGGTAAAACCATTCAACTGAGACAGTACAAGACTACGCTCTTAGTATAAGTCTGTACCACCAGAGTATATATCGGTAGAATCGGTACAACGAAATTGTAATACACATATGGTCCAAAGAAACACTGACACACTATGTATTGTAAAAAATAAATGGTTTATTTAAATGCAAGTAGGCTTAGATAAATCTTGGGGGGAAATAAGTACCACAAATCATATAAAAACATTATAAAAACACAACACTATGCTTTAAAGTACACCAAAGCATAGACCTTATTTAGAAAACGGACAGTATTCTAGGTAAGTCAAACGTTATCATACATATTCAACATGGGCCACACCTATTCATAGGGAGTAAAACCATACTTTACTTTCAGATTACTTTACAGTAATTCAAGGGCAGTAACCTGGTCAGTTATGCAGTGAAACTCTACATGGAAATCCCATAGTACACTAACTTGAAAATATACTTTTCTGAATATTGGAACACAGATTCATGGAATAGTATATACCTCTATTACTTTTGTGATAAGTTATACTAGGTGAGTAAGACCTTTTTTGTGTAATATGCAATAACCGTTGCTTTTCAGCTTGGTGGAACAGTCTAAGATGAGCAAGAACTCTTTACATTAATTTTGGATGCCCCAGGAAGACCAAGGTCAGCTACACCTAAAGTAATTCTTATCATGAATGGCCCACAGCTATTCTAGGCAGGTAAAACCTAATGTTGTAATGCACCATTAGAGTTGCTCTTGATCTCAGTGGAACACAGAATGAGGTAAACAATAACTTTTTTAATTGTTTAAGGATGGCACACAGCTAACACAAGGCAAGTAAAACATGTATACTTTTTAAAGGAGCTATCAGCAACTTAGAGGTAAGTATAACCTAAGGCAGACTTATTCTGGACAGGCTAACGGCAAGCCAGGAGAAGCAAACCCCAATTGGTGACACTCCTACATTTATCTTAACAGAAATAGTAAAGTGGCACCAACAGCATTACTTTTGGGTGAAGGCACAACCAATTGACAGGTGAGTAACTTAACCTGACATCTACTTTGTTATACTGGTAAAACAGTTTCTAAGGAAAACAAGACTTTACATATACTTTTCAGAATGGCAGAACCTTTCAAAGGTAAGTAAAATAACGTACATATAGTTTTTGGTGCGCATTATTAAATAAAAAAACACAAGCTGTAAGGCTTGTGAAGGGCAGAGCTGGAATCCACTGTACAAAAAAAAAACAGTTACTGCAAGTCTTCAGTGAGAACAAGCAAGCTACAGACCAAAGAGGTAAATACCCCTTAGTCAAGACCGTACCTTCGGTTTGAAGAAGAGGATCCAGCTGGCTTCTGTTCTGATTGCAGTCTTGCAGATCCTGAGTTCCTGGGCCTCAGTCGTGGGGACAAGAGGGAGGACGTCTGGAGGACTCCTGCACTGCGGTTTGAAGGTCGTCTGCAGCTACGGGCTCTGAAGGCTGGACAAGCACTGGTGAAACTTTGGTATAACCAGAAAACTTCACTTGTTCGTTTTTCCCCAGGCCAAGAAATACTGATCATGAATCCTATAAGGCCTAGCATCACCAATGGGCTGGTCGTTACTGCACTGTTGAAAGACTGGGTGAGAAACTGTTTAGTGGACCTTGGAAGACCTGGCCAGGATCCCAAGTGTTACATGTAAATAGACTGTACGCTTTTATCCTTTGGATTGAAACGGGAACCCTGCTTCTGGTTTCAGAGAGAAGGAATCCAGCTATGCCTGGCCTATTCCTAGGCAGCCATTCAGATGGCTCCATTGAGGTAGTCAAATTATCCCCTTAACTTACTACAATAGTAGAAAACGTTGCTTAGGCAGCTTCCCCCTTCATTTCCCTAACTCCAGGCTTAAAGCCTTGGTGTAAGCACAACATTGACACTGGAAATTGTGTTCCTACCAAATGTAGCAGTTATAGAATGTCAGATAAAGTGTAAGGTCTCATACTTGGGTCAACAGGATGTTGGATCTTGGGGTGATGGTCTTCTAGTAGTCCTTGATCCAGCCCAGTGTTTTTGGTACCAAAAACAAGATCTAGGATTCTATGTGAACGTCCACCTATCAGGATTCAGAGCCCAGTATGAAACTGAGATGGCCCTATTGGATCTTAAATCCAATATTGCAGGGATTGAAGAGCAAGGCCACCCGGCCATTCTGATGCTGTTGACCTCTCTGCGTCTTTTTATCTTATTGCTCACGATCTGCTGCATGAGAGGCTTAAAACTGTTGCCAACTGCTCAAAGGGGGCATGTCCCTGGATCAAATCTTTTTTGGCTCCAAGAACATCTAGAGTGGCAGAGAACGCCAAAGCACTACCAATTCTGTCAACAGGCGGAATTCCCCCGGGCTCCCGTTTGTCCCCAATCTTCTTCAATATCTACACCAGGCCCGTTCTTGACCTTCAGGACAGACTGTCAATTATGCGAATTACGCAGATGACATCGAGGTACTTTTTAAACTCAATTGGGATACACTTGCAAGACTCTAAAATCCTGAATGAATTCTACTGGGAGATTCCATCACGGTTGGCTCAGAACTCCCTTGCATTGAAGAGTGAAAAAACAGAGCTTCTCATTATCTCCTCCAGCCACAACATAAAATAATCTGATGACCTCTATGCTCATTTCTTCATCTCTGGAATTCTAATTCCTGTCAGTAAATCTGTAAAAACATTGGGTGTTTTCCTAGATCACAAGTTCTCTATGAAGCAACACGTCTCACAAGTCCGCTCCTCTTGTGACCATGTGATTAAACGTATCCATCATACTCGCCCCTATCTCTCCATCGAAAATAGATCACTGCTGGAAACTACACTAGTCCATTCCCGTCTCGACTATTGCAACAGCTTGCTTGCCGGTACCTCTGAGACCAATCTGCAGCGTTTGCAGACTTCCCAAAATGGTGCAATCCGGCCCATTCATGGCCTTACCAAACGTGAACACATCTCCTAATTCAGGAAAGCTCTTAATTGGCTCCCTGTGAAACAAAGAATTGGGCATACAACCCTATCCCTGACCTACAAGTGCCAACACAGAGCAGCCCCCCCAATATCTTCTGGACAGAATATCCATATCCACCAAACAATCGGTTCAGTCATTACAGTCCAACGAAAATCCCTCACTGCACCAACCACGCTACCGATTGGAGAAATTTGGTGGTAGAAGCTTTGAAATTGACACATCCAGGGAATGGAACTCGCTCCCAATGAATATTAGAGCATCTTTCTCTCTGACGATCTTCAGGAAATCCCGAAGACCAACTAAGAGGACCCTCCGTTCCTCTTAGTTGGTTTCTCTTCTCTCTCTTCTGCGCTCTGAGACTAACGGGTGTGTAGCACATAACAAGAATTAAAAAAGATAAATAACTACAGAGCTCTAAATACTGTCACTAAGAGAAATGTTCTTCTCTTACCCCACAATGATGAGTTGGTGAACAAGCTTAGTGCTGCCAAGTACCTTAGCACCTTTCATCGCGCTGCAATGTATTGGAAAATATCCCTGACAGAAAATGCCAAGGAAAAGACTACATTCTTTACATCTTAGCAGCTCAGCGTAAAGTCCTTTGGAAAACGGGTGTATTATTGAGACCAGAGACTAGTCAACCATGTCCTGAATGGGTTAGAGGAATTCTGCATGGCATAATCTGGTTGGATAGCAGTCTTCAGCAAAACTTGGGAAGAATATGAGACACCAAGATTGTGTTGCAGTCCTGCTTGACCATAAAGGCTACCAAGTGCCGTATTGTTTACGTTTCAGTGGCCTGTCTTGGGCGTGTGGTTGGTGGGGGCATGATTCAGCCTCTACCCACTAAAGTACAAGCTGTACAAGACTGAGAAACTCCCACAACCGAACCCAGGTGAGTGCTTTACTAGGCCTCAATGGGTCCTACAGGAATTCTATGGAACCCTAGCTGCTACCCTGACTGCCCTCACTATTCCAAAGATACCTGAGAATTTCTTGTTCTGCTGAGTGTGGGAATAGGTGAAGTCCTTTCACAGTTAGATGAGTTGGGGAACATCCTATATCTTTTATTAGTCGCAAGCTTAAGGTCAAAAAGCTCAGGTGGGTGACTGAAGGAGTGATGCTTTATTGTGTGGGCCCTTAGGCAGCAGAGACCCTATCTCTTTGGGGCGCCCTTAACTGTGCAGACAGACCACATACCCTTAAAGTCACTAAGGAACATGATCGGGTGAATCCTAAATTGCTCAGGTGGCCGATAAGCCTCACGACTTTGACTTCGCCATTGAGCATAGGCCAGGTATTCAACATAGCAAAACTGATGGGCTGTTCAGAAGGTATGACCGACTGGAACGGGACCCATCCAGGGGCAGATTAGATCCCTCTCCCTACCAACCCCCTACAGACACTGTCGCCAGTCTAGGCGGGGAAGGGGTTGGTAAGTGTTGGGAAAGATTTCTTTTTGCAATTGTTTTCTCCATAGTTTTTTATGGAACACCATTTCTTGGGTTCTGGTGAAGTGGAGCCACACTGAAGTAACTCCACTCTTGGAGAAAAAGGACTCCCGTTCCTGCAAGGACCTCCTTGTCCAGAAAACATGCGCCTATATGGGAGTCAGAAAAACTGTTAACCCTGTTTTGGATTTACTGAAAAGTGACATTTCTTTAATCTCTTTGGCTTTAGATAATGCTGGATTGCGCCTGAATGACAAATAAAAGAATGCCACACCCCTTTTGTTTATGTTGACGTACATAAAGACGAGGAACCTTGAATGGAGGAGAGTGAATCCTACGCAGAGACAAGCCTCTAATGGAGAGACGTCCTTGAGGGCAGAGTCACGCTAGACTGCATAGCAAGTGGAGGGGTGGAGATACTGAGAAAGAGATGGTAAAGGGACTGTCTCGCCTGATGACATGACCACACAAAAGCTGTGAAGGCCCTGGGGCCCGTTAACTGACGCTGAGACAAGACTGCAGCAGAGAGACATATCTCCAGCTTCAGCATGTGAAGTGCATTTGCTGCCAAGCAGTAGAAGGGAAGTAAACACTCCTGAAGAGAATGCCATTGAGAGCGGTGAACAGTGATATTCGAGGCTGTGAAAGCCACAAGGGTGCTATTAGAGCATAGAAAACCCAAACTGGCAAACATCCCACTGTTGGGGAGGATTCTCAACATGTGCTAATTTCTCTCTACCTTAGAGACCCCCAGCTCTTTTGGTGAACTTTGGGACTCAGTACTTTTTAATTCTGTTTGTTTCCTGCGTTTATTTTCTTTGGTTATGGAGTTTTAAACAACTCCATAGGCCTCATCTTTGTGTCACACAGCACCCGTAGTGCAGTGGCACAGGGAAGCCTTTCAGGCTGTCCCAAGGTTTAAATACCTTGTCTGGGATAAACTACTGTTTCCCAGAGAATGTAAGGTTAATTTGACTTTACTAATCTTTTTTTCATTCCTAGACCCAGCACACACCATCTTTCTGTAGAGTGCTGAAGGGGTTACCTAGTATCCCATGTGTCTAGAAACTCATGTAGCAGTCAAATGCTACCCTTTCCTATTGAAATGGCTGGTGGCAGTGGTTTTACAACGAACTACCATGATTTTTCCCGACCGCGAACACCGGTAGCTAAAAATCGCGGGAGCCTTGTTTTTCAAGATGGCGCCTGAAGCCCCTTTGTTTAAACGGGTCCTGGTCTTCTTTTTTCGCCATTTCTTTTTGGAAAGGTCCTTCTAGAGTTTCTCTGCGCGCCAAACTAGGTTTGGTCCCTTTGTTTCCATGCCATTGACAGGCTTCAGGACTGAAGACCGCCTCTGGCGCCTGAGTGTCTGGGGTGGCCAGGAAGTGAGGGAGGTGTCCGAAACTCCCTGTGCTTAGTCTCCTAGGAGACCCAAATGCACTCTGGCATGATTGGCTGGCTGACTGTCTGGCAAGGACAGCCACCCTGCTGGGTGAGTGGCAGCTAGGCTGGAAAGACTGGAAGAAAACTGTTTAAAAGGCGAGTCTCTTGGACTGGACAGCAGAGTCGACCACTGGAATGAAAGAACCGAAGACGAGCTGGAAGAGGACGGCTGCTGCAACTCCTGGACCGTTGGTTTGCCCGTTGAAGCCCTGCTGCAGGTCCGTATCGCCAAGTTCATCTTGACAGAGAAGCCCTTCAAGGACGGCTACTTCCTTTGAGTTGGTAGGACCAATTAACTCGTAAGCCACCTGGATACCATTCTCTGAGCTGGTTAGGATTGACCAGGGGTAAGGACACCAGCTTGTGTGCTTGATGACAGCTACTGAAACTGAAGTTCTTCCATTTTGCCAGCTTGTTTGACCTGTCCCCGTGCAGTGCAGGAGTCCCCTGACGTCCTCCCTCTTGTCCCCACGACTGAGGCTCAGGAACATTGAGATCTGCAGCAGGAACCAACGTCTTCAGCTGCATCTTTTCTTCATATTTAGGTACTGTGCCAACCCGATTGAGAGAACTTGCCACTCGCAGTGAAAGTTCATGAAACTTTCCCAACTTGCAGGCCTAATGGGCTTCCTATCCAAGACACTAGCCTTTGGCATAGGCCTATTGAACTGAATCGATTTCTTTAGTGAACTGAAACTATTTGTACTGCCTAAGAAAGTATTTGTGATCTATTTTATTAACTTGTGCCTTTTTACTCCCATTTAAAGTAACTGAAGTGCCGTTTTGCTCCTATTTCAGGGGAGACCTATTTGCTCAAACATATTGGTTTGTAACTGAAGTATATTTGCAAATGATATTAAGTTGCCTCCTTCTAGTGAATGTTTTCTAAATGATTGTGTAATACATTAATAAGTGTTTTACCAAGAAACCTTGAGTGGAAGTGTCTACTTGAACCAGTGAGATTGTAAGACCTCTGTGTAACTTCTTTTACTGCTCACATTCCCTCTTGAGATAAGCTCATCTTGCTACCAAAAACTGTGTAGTACAGACTTATACCAAAGGTTGGTTTTGTTTGCGTTACACATCCTACCTGGCCTGTGTTAAACAGGTGGTATATGAGGGAAACTGACACAAAGGAAGTAGTCA
This sequence comes from Ambystoma mexicanum, assembly GCF_040938575.1. Classification (NCBI taxonomy): domain Eukaryota; kingdom Metazoa; phylum Chordata; class Amphibia; order Caudata; family Ambystomatidae; genus Ambystoma; species Ambystoma mexicanum. The sequence goes on along the minus strand of NC_090935.1, from coordinate 300,581,063 downwards.
CATCACACCTCATTCACTCTTCACATAGGGCCTCTTCTGCTATAGTAGCTAGCGTGGATTCTACTGCAATAGTTCAGTGATGGGTCGCCTTTTTTCAAGGAATAACAGTTCTAATTAAATTAATTTGGTATTATAGAACATGTACTTTGTTTTAACTGACCAATATCGAGATATTACGATCAGTGTTTGACTCTCCTAGCATGTTGTAGATTCGTCTATAAAAAAACTGATCAAGAAAGGCTAGAGAATCCGGCTGTGGCAACCTTAAAGTGAAGTATAGCACTAAATCCTTTAGACCACTCCCCTGCCATAGGTGGACCTGTGTTAGACATATGTACTTCACACCCGGACTTCTGCTACTGGGGCTCTATCTTCAGACATGCTACATACACCAGGATTGAGTAGACAAACCAAGGGTCTGCCAATCTACTCTAGTCTGGGACAAAGACTTCAATGAAAGAATCTCTGGAAGAGCCGTTTGGGCAACATGATTAGGAGGAACCTCCTTGGCTAATTGAAGACCCAACTTACCTACCTTCTATTCAAGCTTGCAAAGTGTCTTGTTAAGGCAGTTTGGGAATATTATCGTGGCACAGCAGTGATTCACCTTTCCTACTGGTGTGACTGCAATTTGGCTAAAGCTGGTCACTCATTAGAATCGGAAATCGCAGTTATTCAGCAAGTCACAAGAAATATCAATAGATGGGTTCCACTTGAAGGTCTTTCCAGAGGTCTCTCAGCCTGTGTAGGTTCCATCTAGCCGCCTGAATAACACGGCCAGTTCAAGCCAACCTTCCATTGGATAGTTGGGCACTTTGCAGTGGTTGCGAGGCAACGTGTTTAGCATGATAATAAAAGCTTCCGAATGAATAGAGGACATTGTCACATTGATGAGACTTGGTCAGATTCTTTACCTCAACTAACTGTGGTCCCCTAGATGTTCTGTGATCCAATCCACTGTGTTGTCCATTTGGCAGGCAAATGAGTTAACAAGCACTTTCATTTCTAATGGCCAATTGGGTAGCAATAAATGGCTTATGCGGACATGTGCAATTTCTGACTAGTGTTATGCCTGTGAAATGCTCTCAAACATGCGTTTCCAAGTGGAGCTAATATAAGTCACACTATATGGGAGAGCGTTCATTAGAGTGTAACTGGAAGTGTGACAATTTCTTTTGCAATTTCTTTTTTGTAGTAACTGAACCTGAAGGTAACATCCGACTGTACTGCAAAGGTGCCGATACTGTCATTTATGAAAGATTGAGCATTAAAAATCCATTGAAAGATGAAACACAGGAAGCATTAAATGTAAGTTTGATTTTTCTTTTCTGTACTACAATGAAAAGATGTAAAAAAAAGAAAAAATGTGCAGCATTGTGAGAGCCCTGATAAAAATGTTGAACGGACATCATTCCACAGGCAGACATCATGACTGGTATGGGAACCACATTCATTTGATGGATGTTGATATGGGATTCGAAGAACACTTAAATTTTTTGCTGTCTTGGGAGAATCACCTAGTTTAACAGACCACTATAATGATAGACAAGTAGGGTTGGGGTTTCCTTTTTACTTTTGTTAATTATGTGGTGGCAGATTTCTTTTCCTTTTTGTTTTATTCTTTCCTGCTTTAATAGTTGATCAATCTAGAAACGTTCAACTTTGTAGTGCTCAGGAAACAGGGCCAAAATGCTTTACATTTGAATACAGTAAGATCAGCAATAGAACTGTGCAGTGTGGTAAAGTAAGTGAAGAACATGAACAAGTAGGCATTAGACCAATTTGTGACTTGTATACAATATAAAGGAGTTAAAACACAATACACAGCCATACAAATGTAAACATCTCCACAAAGACCTTCCCTTGGTAGAAGAGATTGGGTCCTAATGCCCTTAAAGTCAGGGCACGTCTTTAAAATAGACTGAACAAGTGTAGCAAAGCTATCGGAGTTGAGGTTTGGCAGCCCAGCAGGGAATCCTAGACGAGAACACCTAAAATCACCATCGGGCAAGTACTTTATGCCAATTAAACCCTATTGCATTGGGGGGGGGGTTTATAAACCTATGTTAACTCGCCCCCTGTATTCAGACTTTCTCAGGGACCACTTCTGGGGCTCCTGAAGTCACAAGGACCACTTGCTTGGTGCTTCGAGGGATGCAGATGCAGAGGTCACTTTCATACTCTGGATGTAGGTCCGGCTTGTCAGCGGTTCCATGCCCTGAAGAGAAGGTTCCTGTATTGGTCAGCTGGATGACTCTTGGATGACTCTTGGCATGCTCTTGCCCACCGCATCGCCGCTCTCTGCCCTAATTTCCAGTGCTATGCGGACGATACCCAGCTCATTTTCAGGCTACCCTCAGCCTCCCCCTCTCCTTCCCTCATCCCTGACTGTCTGTCTGCTATCCAGGAATGGTGTGCCGCCAATGACCTCTGCCTTAATGCCAGTAAGACTGAGATTCTACTCATCGGTACACCCACTCCCTCCTTCCCTGCAGCTCTCTGGCCTGCCTCCCTTGGCCCCCTCCCTGCTCCTACCTGCAATGCAAAAAACCTTGGGGTCATCTTCGACTCCACACTCTCCTTCTCTCCTCATATTTCTGACGTCGCTAAGAAGTCACACTACCAGCTGCACCTCCTCAGAGGTATTCTTCCCTTCCTCTCCTTCCCCCAGAAGCTCACTGTCTCCCGAGCCCTGGTTCTCTCTGTAAGCTGGATTACTGTAACAGCCTGTATCTTAATCTGCCTGCCTCCACTCTCCGCCCTCTGCAACTCATCCAGAACAGAACTGCGAGACTTGTCCTTGGCCTCAAGCCCAGGGACCGTATCTCTCCAGGACTGAAATCTCTACACTGGCTCCCAGTGGCTGCGAGGATAAAGTTCAAAACCCTCTGCATTCTCCACAAGGCCTTCTGGGGCCTTGGTCCTAAATACCTTCAACTCTCTCTTCCCAAATATCTTCCTTCCCGAGCCCTTCGCTCATCCGCCTCCAACTCCCTCAGGGTCAGCCGCTTCTCGAAGCAACGAGCTGGGGGTAGATCTCTCTCCACGGCAGGGGCCTCCCTCTGGAACAGCCTTCCTGCCTCCCTGAAACTTGAGGAGAACCATCTCCGGTTCCGGAAGCACCTCAAAACCTTCCTCTTTGCTTCTGCTTTCTCTCTCCCTCTCCCCTGCTGAACAGCTAATATTCTTCACTGAAACTGCACTGATTCTGCAACTGGACCACTCTTAACGGCCTCAGTCCTGGGCCCAGCCGCTCTCCACTTGCACTGATGCCCTGGAATCCCCTCTGCACTGCGGGACTGTCTCTGTATCCATACAGCGCCCCCCCCCTTTTCCAGCACTTGTTCTGCATTTACCTTGCACTTGCCACCAGCTGGCCCTATTTATTACTTTACGCCACTTACCTTGTACTGCACTCCCCCCCCCCCCCTTCCCCTTGCATTTTTCCCCCTCCCCCACCCCTGCACTTGCGCAATCTGAATGACACCTGGCCTAGTAGGATCGTTGTCTGTCTCCCCTTGTTCCTCCCCTCCCTGCCTCGTCGCGCCTTGAAACACCTGTGTATAGGCGCGTTACAAATGCCATATCATATCATATCATGATGGGCAATCCACACTGTTAACGACTTCAGAGGACACCCATTGTACAACGCAAGTGGAGAACCGCAATGGCTACAGCAACCAAATGGTGGTAGTCTATGCTTGTGGTTGATACAAAGAAGCTGTTCATGCAAGGTCCCTCTTGGTGCTGGAGACCTGCACATGCTAGGGGGAGGCCTCTTGTTTCACTGGTAGAGGGCCTGCAGAGTGCCCAAGTCTGAATTCGGGACAGCGACTGATGCAGCTTGGTAGCCCAAAAGGAAGCTAGTCTGCTCAGAGCATGGTTCATTGACACTTTCAAAGGCATCCATAGGCAATAGTCTCAAGCAGGAGTTGAGACTGGTTATTTCCAGCACTGATGAAGGCCTTCTGGAGCTCAGCAAAGGAGCAGGGTGTCTGATGATGCTGGTTAGTTGCATTTAGGTCTTCTGCAGGATGGTCCTCTTTGAAATGGTCTTGGCAACAACAGACAATCTCATGATTTGTTGCATGTGTCCTCCTCTTATCCTGAATTACTGCTGGAGTGTCCCTTGAGCCCTCCCATGATAAGGATCTGGATAAATTAAACTGCCAGGGGCTCTCCAATCCTGGACAGCTTCCGGCAACCGCATCTGCCCAGCAACAGACAAACTTGGCCAAAATGTGGACTGAGCGCAGACAGCCCCAGTTTACACACCTGCCCACAAACCCATGCAGACACTTTGCCCGGTTAAGCTGAGGCTTTGCCCGGGAAATGGCTTACCATATATAGCAAGTCTGGCCCTGGAAGGGCAGGAAGAAATCCAAAAGACAAGATGGCCAAAAAGCAGGGTAAAATCTCGCGTTATAGTCCTTTTAGAGTGTTTGGTATTGTAAGACATTATGCTGTTAAATGCAACAGTGCATGCGAAAATGTAAGCAAACATGGTACAACAATATCCCCTGCAACCGTCCCGTCATAAACACATCATGCAAGTACCCATAAAGTTACTAAAGGGAAGGAAAAAAAGAAATGCAAAGTACTTCCACCAACATACTTCACTGTTAGATGTGTGTAGTTTAGAACTAACAGGTATCGGTTCCCCCAGAAGAGATGAGCTTAGCAAGTTAATTCTAAAAGGCTTTACTGACCTATAGAAGTCAGGTTTAAAATAGTAAAGTTGGAGGGAGAGGGTTCCGTAGTTGGCCACTGTGGGAAAGTTGGAGAAAGAAAGTATTTCCCAACACTAGGCAAAGCGGTATTGTTTGCACCTGGCCAGTTGTGGGCACAGGGACGGTCTAGTTCCAATCCACACTCACGCGAGGGAGATGTCTGTTGCTGAGCAGATGTGAGTTCAGAGACTGTCTAGTTTGGACAGCCATTGCCAGTTTGAATGGTGCAGACACTTTCCATTGGAGGGCTAGGGCCGACCGTGGCCCACATTTAGGATAAAAGGCGGGCTCCTGCGGCCATTGGCGCCAACACTACTACAGAGTTAAGCCAGCTGGAGACCTGTGGACGTCCGTTTAAGACTTCCAGCATTGCCTCCAGCCAGGTCCCAGTGAAACCCTCAATCTCTGAATTGATCTTGTGAAGGCTGTTGGCAATGCTTCTGCCTTTGCTATAATGGCACCAACCTTGACTCCCCTCCGGCCCTAAGACCCCCGCCCCCGACCGGCACATTGATCCTGCCCCGTGGAGCATTCGGAAAAGCACCAGAACCCTTGTAGGCTCTGTCCAGAGCCTTTGATGTACACCGGTCGCTGCTGAGTTTCACCTTGTAACGCTGCAGGTCTCCAGCTTGTGGGCCAAGAACAATTCTGCAGTTGCTGCTCTCCAACTCGGTGGCCTTTTAAAGGTCTATTTGTGCTTGCTACATGAGTCACCTACCGCTGCTTGAGTGCAGTGTTCATCGCTGCTGCCCACTTTCATAATTTTGTTGGGACTCGTGGTGGGCTGTGCCTCAGGATGCCTGTATTTTCCATCTTTGGGAACCATCTCACTGGAGCTTGGAACTGTCAATTAGGTGGGCCCAATCCTAATGCTGGAAGTGACCACTGCATCTGCAACAGCTGGACCGCATGTAGAAGGACTTTGATAAAAGTAGGCCCAGCGTTTCTAGAAACCTTGGGGGTGGTTCCTAACTGAATCAGGAGTAAGAGCGATGTGCCTACATAGCCATTTTCTTGCCTTCTCCGGCCATAAGGTTGTCAGAATTCTTATGTTGGGGAAACTATGGCCACTTCTTCGTCTCCTCCCTAATGGACTTCTTTTTGGTGGACAGATGGACTTCTCCTGAACTACCATGCCATTATGTTCATTCATACCTTAAGGTATATGGTATTGTCACCCCTTAGGTGCGAAGTAATAAGGGGTGCCTCTCAGGCTCCCCATTGAAGTGCCCTCTGGTGATTGTCACCCTACACAGGTTTTAGAGAATAGGTTTCTCGCAGCTAGACTTCAGTTTGGACTTCACCAAGGATGCAAGCTATTTTACTGCATTGACAGCCTATTGTACCATTTTGGTAGCCATTGGGGTACCAAGGTTTTTTCAAATCCTGCTTTCTATTTTGCTTTTCATAGGTTTTCATTTGTCTAGGTGACCATGAGGTAGGCCTAAAATTGCCACACAATGGCAGCTTCCATATTGGTTCGATCTGGTTCAAGCCAGTATAGGTCACTATCCTTCTCACTTCCTGTGGGAGTGGCTAAGGCTAAGCGGTAGTCCTACTTGTTAGGGAGAATGTTTAGTTTATGTGCTAATACCCTTTAACCTGAGACCCCCAGCATTTCTGCTGCACTCTGGACTTTATTTTAATCTCCAGAGTGAGTGGACATTTTTCCCACTCATTCTTTTTCTCTGCTTGGGTACTTATTTTTACTGCTTTCGTGGAGTATGCTGATCTCCAAATGTTAAAACGGGCATCTGTTTTTGACTGTGACACCCTGCACCCTCTGTGCCGTGCCACTGATGAGTTCCTTGGACTTCTCTTTGTTTTAATACATTCTCTTGTGTGAACTACAGTTCTTAAGAGAAGTAAGGTCACATTTATCTCACTTACCTTTTTCCTTTGTGGGTCCAGCACACACCACCTTATATGGGGTGCTGGGGTCGGGGGGTTACATTGTAACTCCTGCTCCCACTACTAATGTAACGTTTTGTTACTGACTAACCACCATAAATGACTGGTGGCAGTGGATACGTTTTCTACCTTTTGTGCAGATTACTAGCTGGCCGATTCCTCATCTGCAGTATAGCACCCATGGGTGACCATGTTCTCAAAATGGCCCCTGTTATTTTATTTTGTTAGCGCTATTTTTTCTCCGCTCCTTCTGGGCTTTCATTTCATGTCGGATTGGGTCTTTTGTGCGTTTTGCCTTTATGCAGGCTTCATTCCTGAAGCCAGCCCAGGCTTCAGTCTGGCAAGGCAGGAAGTGAGGAGGGTCCCGAAACCTCGCTGTCCTTTGTTTGTAGGTGTGCATGGCTGAAACCAGTTCTAACTGGGCAGCTGGCTGGCCTGCAGGATAGCCAACTGCCAGGTTATTGACCGCTCCATGGAAGGGAATGAATGGGATCCAGCATATAAGGCGAGGATTTTTGGACTACAGGCAGTCGACCACTGGAACAAGGAATGCAAAGCAGAAGATGAGCAGAGATGCCAGCAGCACCTTCAACAGCCGCAGAGGTACCGGTGAAGCCCTGAAGCTGTGCTGACCCTGTTTTCATCTAGTCAGGGAAGCTCTGGCAAGGACAATTTCCTTCCTTGGGTTGGTGGGACCAACTTGCCTCAAGACCTTCCTCCATTTGGGCCATCCTGCGACTTTCCTGGGCTGCAGAACACCAATGCTCAGGGTACCTGGACCATTTACGAGAGCATAGTCTTGCAAACATCGAATCTCGCTGAAACTTTTGAAGGCACGCCCTGGAGTGCTGACCCCAGAGAAAATACAACCCGCTAGGGAAGAAAGGCCGAGGTCGATCTTGTAAGGATAACAAATTTTAATCTCACACACATGATACAACAGCAAAGAACTATGCTGCCAAGAACGTTCTGCTAAAAAAAGGGTACAAGTAAGAGGCTTAAGAGGAGTCACATTGTCATTGTGACGCAATACCTTACAGTTCAAACCTGCACGGCTGGTTGGTGTGCGCCTATGCAGGATCCACCTACTCCATGAGAGATGCCAGTTTATTGGTTCCAGCCCAGTCTGTCCATCTTCCATCACGTGGGTGCTGCAGAGATCATCTTCTTACCGACTAAGGTCAAAGAACAAAGGAGGTTCTGGAGCACTCTGACCTCCACACACACATTTCACTCACTCCCTTTCGTGCCATCCGGCTTCAAGGTCTCCACCCTTGTTTGGAACTATAATGTATCCCTCACAGCACCTTGCAATGCAAATCGTATGCTTGTAGCTCAAAGGCGTGCAATGTCTGTTCTCTTTGAACATTCAAAATTTTTTACTTTTTAGGGTTGGTGGTCGAAGGTCACCTGGTGCCATGGAATTCAGTGATCTTGGGGCTTAGTCAGTTATATGGGCTTTAACTCTTCATCGGCCAGCGGTGACCGTGTCATGTTTTGGCCAGTGTGAGATAACATGCACACCAGCTGCCGGTCTCTGATCACGGCCTTGACGGGCACATTCCTTTCAGGTAAAAAAACACCTTTGCCACACTGTTGGAACAATGAATGAGCTTTATGGCGGTTGGGGTTGTATTCCTGGGAGCTTTGGCATGGCTGGAGAATTCCCTCATCTCGCAATCAGGGCCTACTGCATGAGATGCCGCATTCGCGTGCAGGCCTTGTCTCCACAAGGCATCCAGCTACATTTTCAACTTCACTCTTCAGGTACTGTGGGGGTTGGGTTGCACTTACCTTGGGCCATTTTCGGTGTTCCTTTGAATTGGGAGTGCTGTTTCCTTCAATTGGGAGTTGACCTGAACTCCACTGTGTAGGTCTTGCAACCTGTTTGCTAGCAGGAGGCCTTCTCTTGAGCTCGTGTGTTTTCTACAAGAACAACTGACTGGTTACATAACAGTTCTCTGAATATTTTAATCAGAACTGGTGCTGTCCAATTGACTGTAGCTTTGCTGGTTTCCCAAAGGTCCATCTTCCTGATCCTACTGGCTTTGGCAATGCTGGATGGTTCCTCCATAAATGTGAATCGTGAAAATATTTTTAGTTGGGGGAACAGACTGCCAAACGCCCTCTTGTCGAGTATATATTATTTACCAGTAGCTACCTCTGTTCTGTTAACCCTTACTTCACCTTAAGCTGAATTTTGCAAAGGTGATGCATAGAAGTGATTTTACTGACCTTAACTGAAGTCCCTCTGTGCTGGATATGAAAGGTATATGAAAAGTTACTCACCTGCATTATTGTTCCTTTTTATAAACGTATTCCTTTTCTAAGTGAATGTTATTGTAGTTGCTACATTTTGACTTGCTTGTGTGTTGTGTGTTTGTGTGTATATATAAATATATTTTGATACAACTTTGTTTTCTTGCATCTCTGTATGAACTGATTTCTTTGTACTACTCTACAACTCACATTACTCCCTCCTAAGATAAGCGTGGATGTTCAGCCACTCTACTGACTTGTATAGTACAGGCCTATATTAAGAGTTGGATCCCTAATACCAAGTGATAAGTCTTATGAATTGTAACCCCAGTTGTAATTTCTAGAAACGTACCTTACACTACTCACCATGAGTATAGTTGATTTTGTGACCCTTTGCCACAGCCCCTTTTAGTGAATGGCTGGCTGGCATTTGGACAGCCTTTGTCCGAGGTTATTTTTAGGTTTGTCATGAGCCTGTTGCACTCCCTTGCTTTTCCTGTTCTGTAACTTGGAGGATGCCAGTCTTTTGACCTGCTAAAGGCGATTTCTAGCCGTATTGGCCTTTTTTTTTTAAAAGCCCTCGCTTGGCAATATTTGCTGATTGCACTACATTTAACATAGCACGATTTGTGTTTTTTGCCACTATTGGTTCAGTCTGGGCATCCTGAAGACTCCTGGTAACTCCCAACATCTGCTTTCTCCAGTTTACTGAGACATCCCACAGTTTATCGTTGGGATTATGCACTTGGTCATTGTCCCCTTTTGCTGATGTGCTGCTGCCTTATTTTGTTCATCGAGCTGTTGGGAGTTGTTTTTGCAAGTTCCCACTCCTTTCTGGGTTCCCCCTTGACAAAATATTGGATGCAGACTTGAGGGTCCTTGTGCCTCGTTCCTCTATGTGGTCATGAAACTCCTCAGAGACTTGCAATATCCTTATAATGTACGGTAGGGTGTACATTATCCCATATATGGCTTAGGAAGAACTTCTGAATGTGGATTACTGTTTTAGTGCTTCGGGATTTTGTTTACATATCCTCTTGGTTGAACAGTTTTTTCACTTTTTATCCCATACCATGACTGTTTGGTGCAGACTACCGGGTATAGGGCCTTCCACATATACTAAGGTTCGTTTGTGTCTTTACTGTACTTTATTGTGCAGGGCAACAGGTGCTTGTCTGGTTGTTGGTTGCCTGGTTCTCCCCACATCATGTTGTTTTTTTTATTTTTTTTTTATTTTTATTGTTTAATCACATTGGATTTTTACAATACAGGTCTTCTCCTCAATTCATACGATTATTTATCCAATCAGTTTGTCGCTTTCTGTGGGCAATTTGTGATTTGCCGGTTCATTTGATGGATGTTGTGGTCACTGTTGTGTTTGTTCTTGGTGACACCCATTGTTGAGTAGTTGTTGGTCGATGTATTCTAACATTTGTGCTGCTGCAACTTGCCATGTGATTTTATCACCCCCAATGAGCATGCACCACCAGGTATTTTCCTCGTGTAATATGTTAAAACCGGGCATGTGTGACAAATACTGTTGTCTAATGAAGTTCGTTGCTGGGCATGCCATGAGCAAATGGCTTATTGTTTCTTTAACAGGGTGGCTGGCATTGTTGCAAAAACGACAATCGTTAGTTGCTGTTTGTCCTCTGATATGAAGTATCTCATTTGTTTTCATTATGTTGAGTCGTGCTCGTAAAATTAAATTTTGCGCCTTTTTATTTGGAAATTGGTTTATGAAGCCTTGCAGCTCGTTTCGTTTCAATATATTATGTGGTAAGTGAGCCATAAGTTTCGATCTTGTTGTAACGTTGATCGTCATTGCCCAATCTGCATCTTTAATTTTTTGTAGAACTTTACATGGATTTTCAATCAGTTCTTGTTCGTCCGATGCTATATCAAATAATACACCTAGATTTTCCTCTTGCCATGTTATTAGCATCTGACAGTTTCTGGCATCCATTTCACATTTAATCATATTGAAGATTTTATTGCTGGTGTCCATTCTGCTTTTCCTAAAGAGCATTATGGTGTTGCACACCACTGTGCATTTTAAAGATTGCAGGCTGAGTTCTCGGCGTATGGCCACTCCTGATGTCGATTGGGGTAGTTTCAAGACTTTTCGCCAAAATCGGGCCTCTAGTTTAGCCCATATTTGCTTTGGTATCATGGGCATCGCTTCCATCCCATATGTCAAGGTAGGTACGACCTTCATTTTATAGAAGTTTAAAACTGGGACAAGTGAGTATTTCCCAAATTTGCCATCAATAGCTTTAGCTTGTGCTGCTAGTTTGTCTGTTTTTCCAAACAGTTCCGCTTGCATTGCGTTATCTTGGCGTGAACTGTCTAGGAATACTCCAAGATATTTGAATGAGGTGACGGACTCGATTTCAGTGTGGCCCAGCCGCCATCTGAAATTGCTGTTTTTTTTCTCACGGTTTTGGAAGATCATAACTTTTGTTTTGCTTATATTAATTTCCAGGTGGTTGCTTGTTGCATATTGCTGTAGGGCACTTAACTTTCTTTGCAGACCTATTTGTGTTTGATCAAAAAAAGTTAGATCGTCCGCATATAGGAGATGGCCGATTTCTGTGACTCCGATTTTTGGCGGGAATACCCTTATTGTTTGCCCAATGTCTTGAATGTCCCCAATGTAGGTGGTGAACAGCGCTGAAGCCAGCGGGCATCCCTGCTTGACTCCTCGGGTGCTCTTGACTTCATTAGACAAGTCCCCTTCTCGGCTGAGACGAACTCGCATTTTGGTTTCATGATGCAGAGCCTGTATCGGGGCTAGTATGTCTTCCGGGCAATGCCATTCTTTTAGTTTTCTCCATAGGATCGGCCTTTCAATACGATCAAAAGCTTGAGTGAAGTCAATGAAGACTACAAAAAGACACTGTTTGTATTGCAGTGCTTTGCTTTTTAGGATGTTACACGCCAGAATGTTACACGAGGTTCCTGCGTTTTTCTTAAAGCCAGTTTGATAATCATCATTGCATTTTGCTGATGCAGCCCATGTTTGAAATCTTTTCATTAGTAACGTTGCGTATACTTTGCCTATCACGTCCAATAACGCAATCGGGCGAAAGTTTGCTGGATCTGTAAGGTTCCCTTTTTTGTAGATCGGAACTATTATAGCTTTTGTCCATGATTCAGGTATCGACTTTAGTTCTGTGCAGCGTCGAAAAATAGCACTTATGAAGCTTGTCCATTCGTTTGCATATTTTTTTAATTCAGCGTTGGTAATGCCGTCTGGACCAGGTGCTCTGGAGTTCTTTAAGTTTTTGATTATATTCAAGATGTCTTCTTTATTTTCTACATTGACCCAGTTTATTGCTTTCGATTGTGTCTCAATGCCGGTGTATGGTTCTTCTGCTTTGAAAACTGTTTCAAAGTGTTGTTCCCATGCATGTTGACTAATGTTGTTCAAAATTTGTCTCTCAAGGGTTTGCTCTGTATCTCTTAATAGAGTCCAGAAATGTCTGCTGTTTGTAATGAGAGCCTTGATAATTTGTTCCCCGTCAGCTTGATACAATTTGTATCTATGGGCTCTTACCCATGCTTTGTATCTTGATTTTATGTTCCTGATATTTGCGGGTGTTTCATTGATGGATTTTTTGCGTGTGTTACGTAGCGCTTTTCTGTATTCACGTCTTTTTGCAATAAGTTCTTTATTATATGCATGTTTTGTGTCAGTTTTGATCATGTGTCCTCTTCCTTTTCTCGGACATATGTGCAGCATTAGTAGTGGTTGTTAATCAATGTCGGGCACTGTTGATGTCAGTGCATCTGCTTCGTATTTTGCTGTCGCTTTGATGATCTCATTCGCACTTATTCTTATTCGTGTTCCTTGTGCGTTCGGTTCGAGTTGCAAATTTCGGCCGCTTTTGTTGTTCTCTGCCAGCCAAGATATTACCAACATGTTGTGATCGCTCATGGACGTGCGTCGCACATGAAACTCTTTGATGTCATGCAGTAGTGATTCTGATACAAATATGTAATCAATCGTGGTTGCCAACGGCGCACGCTCCCATGTTGGTATTCTGTTTGTTACTGGGAGAGCCTCATCTACGTTGTGAAGTCCATGCATGCCGGAGAATTTGAGCCATTCTTTGCCGCGTTGTTCTGCGGCTTGCAGTGCTATGGTTTTGTTTGCCTTTTGTGTTGTTTTACAATTGGCATTCAGGTCTCCGCACACGAGTATTGTTGATACTTGATACTCACGCATTGCTACCTCTATTGCCTCGTTGCACATTGCATTGAGTTTTCTTGCACTTGTTGTTACTGGATTCCAGTAAGTGTTGATAATCATAACTTTTTTGTTTTTCACTTTTTGTTTGCCTGCCTCACCCCAGGTGAGTATTACTGCTAAAATTGACTGGTTGGCGGTTATTGTTGTTTCCATTGAAGCTCCACATCCATTTCGACATGCTATCATCAGTCCTGAAGTTGGACGTCCTTTAATTCCTCTTGCGGCAGGTGCCAGAATGATCTGGTAGCCTTCCATCGTGGGAGTTTGTTGCAGCCATGTCTCTTGGAGACATATGATATCAAATTCTCCTAGATTGGGGTCTCCTGGTGTGGTTAAGTGGGAGTGTCCTCTCGTGTTCCATGAGCATAACTTTACAGTTTCGTCCCGCTCATTGTTCTGGTCGTTTGTTGCCGTCTTGTCTTGCCAGGATGGCTATTTGTTATATCGGCGGGACAATGCTTTCGGTAGCCAACCACATAGTCCTGTTTTGCTATTCTGTGGAGCTTCTTTTTTCTGTGTGGACGGACTTTTGTCTACTCTTTGTGTCAGCGATCTTGTTATTACCTTCTCGTCAGATTGACTTCTTTGTACCTTTGTCGTATGGTATTGCTCACATGTTCTTCTTTGCGTTAGGGCATGTTTGTTTATTTCACTTTCCCTGGTCTGTGTTCTGTTATCCCTTATGCATCGACTTTGTGTCACTTTCTTGGCCTGTGTTCCTTTGTGTTCTTTTTGCAAGTTCTCCCCCCTTAGTTGGTCAGCGCACATATTGTTACCCGCTTCGATTTGCTTGTTTTCTCTTTTTATTTCCGATTTGTTCCTCGGTGCTTCTATATTTGCTTGATGTTTCTTTATCGTGATTTCTTCTATGTGATATCCATGATTATAGAAGTCGTCATGATGTTTCTCAATCATTCGGCATATTGTTCTGGAATTAAAATGTAGCAATGCTGCTGCCCCCTTTCTGGTATGCCAAGGTTCCACGATTTGTATGTCTTCTGATATTATGTATCGTAGGTCGCGCATGTAATGTAATATGTCCAAAATTGTTCTTCTGTTTAGAATGACCTCTTCTTTGTTACAACTTCTTTGTGTTATTTTGATCATCCATCTGCATTCTCTTTTATTGTTTGTTTTGACATTTTCGGTGTCCTCGTCTCTTCTTCTCCCCTGCCTTATATTGCGAGTGGTCGCACCTTGGGCTGCCGTGTATCTTTTCTCTGATTGTTCTCGCCTTTTATCATGATTGCTGTTTGCTTTCGTTATTGTTTCTCTATTGTAGGTGGCTCTTTGTTGTTCTCTTTTTATTTTTGTCGCTGGTACTGTGGTTTATACTGTGTATGTGTGTATTCCAATTTCCCTTCTTGGCTCCTGCTTTTATTGCACAGTTGATCAAGATTTTTATTTACTTCTACGTCACTACTTTTGTGTTGATTATGCAATTCTGATTTTGTTTTTTCGTTGCTTGCAGAGTTTTGTTTTTATCATGTCCCGATTTTTTTTTTCTCACTATTGCGTGCATGGTAGATCAAACGATTTCGTTTCTCTTCAAGAGTTTCAAAGTCTCGCTCCTTGTCTACCTTGTTACAAACTTTTTTTGATTTTGGCGACAACTCAATTTCTGAACGATGGCTCATTTTTGTCAGTTGCTCTGTGTAGCCCGGCATTATGGGGGGATTTTCAGCGTCATCTGTATACAAGCTGACATTCATTAAAGTGTCCTCAGGCTCTGGAATTCCTCCTTGGTTTATTAGTACCACCGACTCTTTTGCTACTTGGTTGCCGCAGTTCTTGTTTCCTTTACCTGGCATCTGGTTTTGTTGATTTCTCTGCAATTTCATGTCCTTTGACGATGTCATTGGTGTCTTCCAATTTTCCACTCTCACCGCTGTATCTACATGCTCCTTGACGTTCCTGTCTATCATTGGATCTCTGTTGTTGTCTATGCAAGATCTTGTGTTTCCCTTATTGACTTCATTATTCGTGGTAATTTTGTCAAACATCTTGTATGTTGTTACTGCACCTTCCTCATGTTGTTCATTAAGTGAGGGGGTTTTGTTTAAAATTAGGACCACTTTTGGTGTGTGCTTTATGGTACTTGTTGGCTGCATATCGCTAATGCTCCTTGTTTCCATATTGTCTTTCATTTGGGTCTTAATTTCTACACTTTTGGTTGTTTTCTGTTCTGTCGTTAGATCGATGATCGTTTCAGTTTGAGTTTCAGCTTCTTTCAGCTTGTTTTCTTTGCCTTTAGCTTCATGCAGCGCTCCATTCCTGTCACTGTGATTTGGCCCATCAGAATTGATTTTTTGATCAGTATGTTCTTGACTGTTTTTATTTGCTGTTATGTATCCTTCCAGCAAGAGGACTTTCGTTAGAACCATGGCAAGAGTGACCTGTTGATCCTTTACTGTGTCATTTAATGTCTCATACAGTTTGCAAAAGGGATTTAATGCAATTGTTATCGATGACATGATGCTTAGTAGATCCGTTTTCTTTGTCGTTGGCTCATGCAATATGTTCGGGGATTTCAATGCAGTGTTCCTGCTGTGCACATGCGGGAAGTCACTAAGTCTTCTTCTTGGCGTTTGTGGCCAGCCGCTGGGGTTCTGTGTTCTCAATGGGGATACATTGTTCACATGCTCTGTACACTGTGTTCTGATTTTCGTTTGCTTGTCTTGGTATTCTTGTTCCTCGATGTCCTGCTGTGTACTGGTTCCTAATGTTGGTCTGGAGTACGGGCTCGTTATAGCTTTCTTTTGTACTGGGCTATTTGTTATTTCTTTCTCACTTCCCCCTGTTATTGTGGGCTGTGGTGTTACAGATTTTCCTTTTGGTGTGCTCCTCGCACGTGCTTCCATGTGGTCTGCTTCTATCATCTTCTCTGTCTCTGGTTTGTTATTTACTTTTTGTGATCCTCCCTGTCTCTCTTTTGATGTTGGTACAGGCTCTGGCATTGTCACTTCTCTGTTTAGTTTGTGAGCATCTGTTGCTTCCATGAGCACGGCAGGTTGTGCTGTTACTATTCTCATGGGACATGTGACTATTTCTTTGTTCTTTATCGCTTTTTCCTCGTTTACCTTGTCGCTGATTACTACTATTTCATCCCCTATTTCATCCCCTATGTCTAGCATTTGTTCGTCTGTCACTGCTTCGTGGTCTTGCCCACTTCTTGTTGTGTGTTTCATTTTACGCTGTTTTGCTAGTGGCATGGTGTCGTTTACTGCTGCAAGTATTTCTGCATCGGATAGATCACTGCATCTCTTGGATTTGGCTAACAGCTGATTCTCGAAGAAATCAGTTAGCAATTTCATTGAACTTGGTTTTCTTGTTGTAGTAATGCCTTTGTTTTTGCATAGCCCATCTTTGCTGCTTTGCAAGCTTTTGCAATTAACAGTGTTTTTTATTCGCAATTGCCCCTTTTTGTTTTTCTGATGTTTTATATTATTTCGTGTGATTGTCTTCCATGTTATGTTCTCCTTTGGTTCTCTTGGCCTCTTCTTGTGATTTTCTTCTGTTGATAGGAGGGGCTCCCTGGGCTCATCTCCCATTACGCTGGTATTGGTTTGTATTGCTCCTGCTGGGTTTCGCACCTCCTCTTCTGTGTGAGCTGCATGTACCTGAGCAGTGATGCTCACGGTTGCAGCTGTGGGTGTAGCGTACCTCGGCTGTTGGTTGACCTGATTTGTCTTCTGAGCGTCTGATTCCTGGTCGCCTCCTCGGGACGACTCCTCTCGATTTCCCGACTCTTACTTGAACCGGGGCCATTATCTCCGTTTGCGTTGTGCTGCAATCGTTCTTGGCATCTTCAACACTCGCCATTGCGCTGTTTCCGTGAGCCGCAGCGCTGTCTCGCCCCGCCTCCCCTCCGGGGGGCTGTAGCGAGAACAGCATACCTGTGCCCGGTGATGCGGCGCTTTGCGTGTGGTCTTCCCTATTGTGTGTTTTTTTACAGGTTCTGGCACTTTCGGCACATCCTCTTCTATAACGTCAGGTAAGGTTGTTGTATTCGAAATTCTGCATACATTTGCATTTTCGTTTTCTTTAACAAGGTTGTGACTATTGTGACTGTTGTCTGTTTGTACGTTAATCATGGAGTGACTTTGAATGGGTAGCAGCAAACCCTTCGAATTTCTTGTCACTTCAAGCACGATTGCCCCGCCTCCTTTCTTCGCGCTGCGAAGACGGCGACTATCTGCTTCCATGTGTTTACAGTTCGAGGGGGACTGGGGGATTGTGGTGAAACTAAAAATTAAGTCAAGGCTGAATGGTTACAACCGCAAATACACAGTGCTTGCTGCTTACTGTTCTTTAAGTGGAGTTAATGTTACACGGAATGATGACTTGCCTGCGAGTTCTGCCGTGGTTTCCTGGGGGGATTCACCTCAGCCCGTCGCCACGCGGGCATTAAACCGTTAATCCGTTAATCCGTTTCACTCCCAAGCTCAAAGACAATGCGGCACGTGAGACTTCCACGCCTTCCGAAGCCGGAGCCGAGCCCTTCAGCCCTTCTGCTCTCTACTCTCTGCTCTCCGCTCTATGATCGACGTTCTTTTATGTTGGATGCTAACACTTGGTAGAGTGAACGCATATAGACATTTGGGTTAGGTGAGTCCTAGTAGACTTGTTTTAACAATCTGCTTTGTATCTTTTTTTAATACTAGGTTGTATTGGAAGAATACTTATTTGAACTGTTAGTTTTATATGCCTGCCTTTATTAAAATGTTTTTCAGTTTGGTGTTAGATATGTGGACTAATTGTACCTCTGTCAGCCTATTACTTGAGAGTTGAGCTTTGTCCTCGAACTACATTACCTACCTGAATACAGGTTGTTCCCCTTTCTTGTCAGGTTTTGACCTGCTCCTTAGGGTTAATGGTTGTAGCATTCTCAAGAGGATGGTACAAAAACTGCCTTAACAAGCTACATGGCCGCAAAGTCTTGACCCTACTTCTCCCTTGCCTGGATGTGATTGGTGGAGTTCTGGCAAAGGATTCACCCGCTGGGCTTTCCCTAGGATTACTGTAGGGTCTGCATCCTTGGAAAATGTTTTCCAACCTGTTGGCTTTGCCAAATCTTGATGTCTATTCTAAAAGCCTCCCGGCTCTCAAGGTACACTAGGCCCATCACTATAGCAGGGAAGGACTTTTGAAGTGATAGGGCTGTTAGGTTAGATTTTCATTTGTATGCCAAATCACCTTCACCTCTGAGACCCCAAACACTTTTTGCTGGACGTGGGGATTCTTTTTCTATGTTCCTGAGTGAGAGGCAACCTTTTTCCCCACTGACCCCTTTCTATGGGAGCCATTTCTGTGCATCTCCATACTTTGTTTTTTGAGTTATACTGCTCTATAACTTTTTGGACATCTACATTTTACTGTTGCAGCACACAGCACTTTCTGTGCAGTGTTGCCGGGGAGTCCATTGGGCTTCCCTTTTTATTTTCTCGTTTTTACCTTTTGTTCCCAAGGGTAGGATACTTATTATCCTTTCTACAATTCCCATTCTGAGAAACGAAAACCCTACCCATCGCACCAGCTCATGCAGCTCCCAGGCACCAACACTCTCAGACCAAGTACCCGGACAACGCTCAACTTTCCACTACGCTCTGTGCACACCTGTCATGCAGCCTATCAAGGAGTGCAGGTGGAATGTAACCGACATGTGGAAGTTTGATCTCTCACAAATCTGACAGAGTATGCCAACCACAAAAGGTAATGAAGTTGAAGCAGACTGAGCTGCTGGTAAACAATCTGTGCAGAGAATGGTCCACTGGAGGAATTTCAGGGGCAAGAGAAATGGAAGCTTTGTTAACCTCTGTTCTTGAGGTGCTTTTAAAAAAAAATAATTGGTTTTATGGATGTTTGTTCATTGCTAGTCACAGTAAATGAAATAAAAAAAATACAAACTCAAGGTTATAGAACAATATCGGAGTGTTTCAAGACTATTATCTCATCATGCATCTTTTACATACATCCGTCTTTGAGCTGCAACAGTTTACCATGACTTTCCCTTCTCCCTCCACCCACCCTGTGGGTCGAGCAAACATCTTGGGGAATATATCTTAAGTGGTCAGTTTATTGATGAGGAAATTACCCATTTGGTGAGTTTTTATTTTTGCCTTCACTCACAACCCCTTAGATCACATCCTTTGCTTCAGCCCAGTGCATCAAACTTCTTGATATTTTGGCTGACCTGACAAGTGTCTGTTCACAAAATCCATCCATAGAGCCTTGCATTGTGAGGATCTCCCGTGGAGAGATGCTGTTGTCTTTTCCATTATACATATGTTTGAGGCTACATTAATCCACTCATTCTTGCTCTGAACTGTTCTAGACTTCCATTTTGTTACAAATATGGCACGGGTTGCTAGCAACAACTGAGGGACCAGACCTTTAATCCTACTCCATTGATCTTCACTTTTCTCATGGTCAAATAATATAACATGGGGGTCTGGAATTCTTTGGATACCATCTATTTCTTTAATCTAACCCAGGACCTTGTCCCAAAATACTTATTCGGGAACAGCCACACCAGATATGCCAATAGTCGGCGACCTCCCCACATTCCCTTCAGCCTCTTGGGTTGGTTGTTTGGAACATCTTAGAAAGCCTGAGAGGGTCGTATTGCCATCTATGTAACAGTCTGATAGCATGTAATTTGTATTGGCTTGATATGGACGTTTGCGATGCCGCTTTGGACATCCTTCCCCACATTTCTGGGCTTATATGTTCACCAAGGTCTATCTCCAATCGACCTCTCAGTGGGTCTGTGGTCCCGTCCCCTGCCTCAACCAATTTTTTGTACATAGCTGATATCAGGCCCTTCCTCTCTGTCCTAGAATCTAGTAACTTTTCAAAGGGGGTAAGGTCTCGCATCAACTTGTCCTTCCAAGCTGGTTTCGTTAGGATGCCTTTAATCTGTATATATTGAAAAGTGGACAGTGCGCCTATTCCCAGGGCTTCAGTCAGTTCCGGTAGTGTGACAAGTCTTTTTATTCTGTAGTTGCCCCACCCTCTCTAGGTCAGCCTCGTACCATGTTTGGAATCTCTCTACATTGGGGATGTGTTCATTGATTCCCAGAGACCATAAGTGACTCAGTGGGGATGGCCATGTGGAGATCTTTTGCATCCTCGTACCTTTTCTCCAAATTCCCCATATGGTACTCAGAATTGGGTGGTCTTTGATTCTATTATGGAGTTTTTTTCTTACGGGCCCAAAGCCACTCTGCCGCGTCCTAGTTCAAACCATCTGGAGTATTCTCCGTTCACAAATATGGAAGCTTTGGGGGATGTGTACATAACCTGTATTCCCTTTCTGAACCTTGGGCCAATCCCCACCTTACACAGGACTGCTCTCAGGAATTCCCACTCCACCCTATCAAAGGCCTTCTCTGCATCAATTGAAAGGAGGACGGGTTCATTGAACATGTTCTGGGATGCATGAATAAGGTGGAGGGTTTTACACATTGTCTGCTCCTTGTCTTCACAGTATGAATCCGACCTGGTCTGGGTGTATGAGTTGTGGCATTAGTGGCTCTAGTCTAGCGGCCAGAACCCTCGTGTATATTTTCGTGTCTAGGTTGAGTAGGGAGATCGGGTGGTACGATCCACATTTTTTCAGGTCTCTTCCATTTTTGGGAATTACCATAATCAGGGCAGGGGTGAAGGAGTCTGGGGCTTTCCCTGTTTCTAGTATTTCGTTAGAGGTCTGTCAAGAATGGTGTTAGTTGTGCACTAAAGGATTTATAGAATCTGGCCATGTAACATCTTCTCCCAGAGATTTTCCCAGTGTTAGCCTCTTTATTGCATCCTGAACTTCTTACTCAGATATGGGGACTCCAACCAGTCTGAGTCCAGGCCTGATATCTTGGGCATATTAATAGAAGACAGGTAAGCCTTGGTTCCAGGTTGGTCAAGGTTTGTTTCTGAGGTGTTATAGGGTCTCATAAAAGGAAGCGAAGCATTCAGGGATGGTAGGGGTGGTATCAGCTGGGGCGGGGTTATCCGCGATTATTTCTAATACTTTCCGCTCCGCTCTTTGTTCCTCAAGTCTTGAGGCTAGTAGTGCGTCAGCCTTGTCTCCTTTTTCATAAAATTTCTGTATCAGGAGTTGAAGCTTGTGCGCTATCTGCTTGTGTTCTAATAGTCTCTGTTCCTCTTTTTGCTTCATTAATGTTGTTGGGATCGTTCACCTCATCCCTCATACTTTCTCCCACAACTGACCGATTTCGGTTCTGAGTCGGTTCAATAATCTCTCTCCCTCTTCTTGCAGGACCCTTCTTTTATTAAAATACCTCTCCAGGTGGCTTTCCCTGCTTCCCAGACAACCTGCTTAGATACCTTTCCAGTATTATTTAGTTTGAGATATTCGCGTTAATCTCAGTCTCCAATGCTGTTCTGAAAACAAACAAGATCCTTCCAGAGACTTTCGTTACATCGCCATTTTCCTCCCGCCACTGGTAGATTCTCCCACTGAATGTCTGCTATCACCATGTTGTGGTCTGACCACGTAACTGGGACTATTTCTGAATGTGTTGTGATGTCGGAGAGATCTTTGGACAGATATATATATATATATATATATATATATATATATATATATATATATATATATATATATATATATATATATATATATATATATATATATATATATATATATATATATATATATATATATATATATATATATATATATATATATATATATATATATATATATATATATATATATATATATATATATATATATATATATATAATATATGTGTTGTGTGGATTAGAGTAGAAGGTGTAGCCTTGTTCAGTTGGGTGCATGTCTCTCCACGCTTCTCTCATTCCATATGTGTCAATCATCCCCATAAATTCTGTGTGGTCACCCCTAGTTTGGTCTCTGGCATCGGGATTACCAGGTTTCCAATCTTTAGTTGGGTCTGCCCATTGATTGAAGCCCTCCCCCCCCCGCTAGAATGATATGGCCTAAAGCCTCTTGCATGATTTTAGGGATCGATTTTGCGAAAAATCTAGCCTGTCCAGTGTTGGGGGAATAGTGTGGTAATCGTGACCTTCACCTTGGCAATGCTTCCCATCACCAATAAGGCCTGCCCTTCTACATCGGCCAGGTCTTGTTTTTTTGTTTTTTTTAAAAGGTTTTATTGATTTTACAACAAACACATAACTTACACTCCCGACATTTACAGTTGCGTGTGTGTCACACTATACATTACATGTTTCTCTCCATAATGTCTTCCCCCCTCCCTTCCCCTTAAACTCGAGCACTACCCCTTGTACCTCTGGCTTCTGTTACTCAGGATCAGGTCTCCTCCTGGTTCTCGGGCAGGTCCTCGTCACTGGGGTCACTTTGACCGCACCCATGTAGAGAGGCATTCATTTGTCTCCATTCCATCAGTGGTCCCACTTCTTCCTCCCCTCTGCTAGCCGCCACATGCCATGCCATTGTCTCCGCGTCTGCCCACTTAAGGAGATCCTCCCACCACCTCGCCAATCTAGGTCTGTGAGCGGCTTTCCAGCTCATGGCGATTCTCCTCTTGCCCAGGATGTATGCTAGGTGTTTAAGTTTACATACATGTCTCAAGTTATGTGGCCTGGTGAATCCCCCCAGCATGCATGCCCATATGGATTCTACGTCTAATTTGATCCCCTTTTCGGACAACTTGAGTTAATTTCCCTCAAACTTCCCAGCCTCCGGGCACACCCAGAAAATGTGGATCATCCCGGCTCTCTCCTCTCCACACTTAGGGCATTTTTGTGCCTCTGCGTTCCTAAATTTCGCTATCATTTGGGGGGGTCCTATATGCTCTGTGGGTGACATACAGTTGAATTTGTTGTAACCTGGCATTTCTGGAAACCTTCTTGTATCTTTGAGCCCTCTCCCATTGCCCGTCTTGCATGGCTTCTCCCGCCTCCTCCTCCCAGACCCGCCTTAGTTCGAGCAGCTCTTTTCTCACTCTTGACATCACTAATTCGTATATCCTAGATATCTCATGCCCTCCCTCCAAGATGTCATACATTGTTTCGATAGCCGTATCCGGTTGCTCCGCTAGCGCTATTTCGGACAACTTTTCTTTCACTCTTTTGACTATTCTTTTATATGTCATATGCTGTCCTAGCTGTACCCCAGTTCCATCCACTGTTTGGAAATCCATGGCCTCCCCCTCCTGCCAGATATCCCCCAGGGTGGCTAGGCCCACTGGCTCCCAGTATTTCTGGATAGTTTTTCTTAGTTGGCCATCTGCTCCGCATAGCGCCACTAGTGGCGCCTGCGGGGAACACAGGGCCGGGCCTCCCATGGTCCGGCACGCCGTGTGAGAGACCTCCCAACCCAGTGTCAACAATCTCGGTCTCCCCCGCATCTCTGGTTTGGATAGCCATATTAGTTCTTGTAAGACGTATGTGGCACTCTCCTCTTTCAGCAGCCTGAATTCTGCCGTCTCATCCTCCGCCAGCCACTTGGCTACGTATTGTAGTTGCGCCGCCAGGTGGTATATCTCGAAACTTGGTAAATGTATCCCCCCTCTGTCATGCATTCTGTAGTTTCCACAGGGCCACGCTCTGTTTCTTGTGTTATGCCACAAGAAACCCCTGCACAGGCTGTGCAGTTTAGTAAAGAAGCGCCTGGGCACCATGTATGGGATGTTTGTGAAATAATGCGGTAGCCTGGGCAGGACCACCATTTTCAGCAGGGCTGCCCTCCATACCATAGCAAAGCGGAGTTTGGCCCAAAATTCCATGCTATTTTTTATGCCCTCTACTGCTTTTTCTGTGTTTGTATTTGTGCTCCGCCGCTGCCGTATGATAAATATTGATCCCCAGGTATCTGAACGTTTTGGTCTGCCAAGATATCTGCAGAGTGGGCAGGTTTGTCTGTAGAGTGCCTTTGTATCTGCCCAGGGGAAACATACTCTATTTTTTGGGGGTTGACTGATATCCAGGAGAAGATTGCATAGTGTTCCATCACTTCTAGGATATATTGCAGGTTCTTCTCCGGATAACACAGGTATATGAGCATATCATCTGCATATAGTGATAGTAGGTGCGGTCCCCCTTTGGTGCGCAACCCTATCTTGCTATACTGTTGTAAGAGGTAGATTGCTAGTGGCTCGAGTGCAAGTATATACAGCATCGGCGACCATGGACAGCCCTGCCTTGTGCCTCTACTTAATTGCCAACTCTCCGATATGATCTTTCCTGTTTTTCTCTGGCTGTGGGGGAACTGTACAACATTTTCACCCAACGCAAGTACCCAGGTCCCATCCCGAATCCCTTCAAAGCCTCCAACCATGGCCATCGGACCGAGTCAAATGCCTTGACTGCATCCAATGAAACTACTGCTATTTCGTCTGGGTCACCCTCTGTCTTTTCTATGATGTGGTGGAGCCTCCTATGATTATCGGATATGCTCCTACCCGGAACATACCCCATTTGGTCTGGGTATATTAGTTTATTTATCATCGGCTTAAGTCTATTCGTGAGTACTGCCATAAGGATCTTACTCTCTTGGGTCAGCATGGACAATGGTCTGTACGACCCAATAGTCCACGCTGGACTTGCCTGGCTTAAGGAGGGGAATGATTACCGCTTTTCTCAGGGATTCCGGCAGTCTCCTTTTCTCGTATGCCTCGTTCAGCATGGCCAGTAACGAAGGAAGGACCGCTTGTCTGTATGTTTTATAAAACTCGCTGAGGAGCCAATCCATGGTTGGGGCTTTACACATGAGTAGATGCATCATCACTGCCTCTAGTTCCTCCAGCGTGATGGGGGCTTCTAGGTTCTCTCCATCTTCTGCGCTTAGTTTGAGCAATCCTACGTCTTCCAGAACCCATTGTGTTTCCCTCTCCATGTCCTCCCCAACATCTGCGTAGAGGTGTTTATAAAATACGAGGAATCTCTCGTTCACCATTTCTTGGGTATTCCAAACCTGTCCCGCCTCTCCCACTATGTCTCTAATTGCAGGCCTTGGTTCCTCGTTTTTATATAGCCATGCTAGCAGCCTCCCTGGTTTGTCCCCTCCAGCATGTTGCCGTTCGACATACTTCTTGTAGTTCAGGTTGCTGAGCCTTTCCCATAGCTGCCCGCCCGCCAATTGCAGCTGGCTCGCCCCTTCTGCCTGTTCCTGCGAGATCCCCTCTTTTTCCATTATTATTTCCAACCTCTTTTCAATATCCTTCAGCTCCCGCTCTATATCCCTCTGAAGCCCCTTAGATTTGGAAATGGCCACCACCCCCCCCCCAATACCACCTTGAAGGCCTCCCACAGGGTCCCCTCCGATTCCACGCTCCCCATGTTATGTTCAAAGTAACTTATCTCTTCCCGTAGGTCCTCTCGGAATGTGGCGTCTCTCAGAGCCTCGGCTCTGAGTCTTCATGTTGGAATTCTGGCTCTTGGGGGCTGATGCCTCCACTCCAGAACCATAGGGGAATGGTCTGACAGTATCCTGGCTTTGTATTCTGAGCCCACCACCTCCCTAGCTATACTGGGGGTGGTGAACATATAATCCAGCCTCGTATACAAATTATGTGGGGCTGCGTAGTGGGAATAGTGTCTTGCTGTCGGGTGTTGCTGCCTCCATATATCTTCGAGCCCAAAGTGTCTCAGTAGGGCCCGTAGTGCTCTCGCTGCGGGTGTAGGTTTATCGAACTTCAGTTCCGATCTATCTAATTTAGGGTCTAGTGTACAGTTAAAGTCCCCCCGCCCCCCATATGATCGTCTCGCTTGCGAGGGGGCTGATCTTTCTATATAGTGTTTTATAGTAAGTCACAGTATCTTGATTGGGGGCATATATATTTATGATGCTTATTTCCCTATTCTCCGAGAGCCCCCGGAGCGCCACCATCCTCCCATCTGGCTCCACCACATCTGAAGAGGCATGTGATCACCCCTCTGGCATATGCGGAGTATGTGGCACCGACGGTAGTGCCCTTCCACTTTTTTCTAATTACCTTCTGTTTCTCCTTCGTGAGGTGGGTCTCTTGCAGCAGGGCTATGTCTATTCTTTGCCTCCTCGTACATCATCACTTTATTTCTCTTCAGATGGGTGTTAAGCCCCTGACGTTCCAGGTTATCATTCTAAGATCACCCATCCCCTTTTCGGTCTCTCCTCCCGTCCCTCCCTCCATTATTTCTAGCCCAGGTATGGTCATCTTGGATTGCGCGCGGAGGCGCGTGGGTACATGCCTGTTCCCTACCGCTACCACTTCAAACTCCCCAACTCCCTCCCCTCCCCGCTCCCATACCAACCCCAACTGTTGCCTAGCTCCATCCCTGGATCTCAGGCGATCCCGCCCAGCTACACCGGTAGCAGGCACCCAGCAGGAGGTTACCGCTCTACTGGTAACTGAACTAACCCATCTAAGGGGGTGTTTCCCTTTAGTTTTGTTGAGCTTGGTCGCCATGTCTAGTGCTGTGCCAGGTGAGCGAGCCCCCTGTTCCGGATGTTGCGGTGCATTGCCACTGTCGGGGGCCCAGCCTGGCATGTGTGGGTAGCCCAGTAGTTCGCTCCCAGGGCAGTGGTCTTTTTTTGCTTTTTGCACTCGTTCAACCTAGTACCATCTAGGTCAGTCCCACTGCTTGCAGCATCCGACATGGGTGGTCTCAGGCTATTTTGCATCCCCTACGCCACCTCTTTGCCCTTTAGCTTGTGTCCGCCCCGGCGGTGTTGCAATGTGGGGCAATCCAGTGCAGTGCTCCGTGCGGGCTGTGTGTCTTGTCAGGGCCTCCCCCTTCCTTGTCTGCGGGGGTGGGCGCCGACACGTATGGGCTCTAGGACTGTCTGTCCGATGAACCTTGCCCAGTTGGCCTAGATCGTGTCACCACTGGGCGTCTTTCAGCGCCCAGATTCCTGCTGCTTTTGTGGTCCCATTGGATTGATATGGCCTCCAGGCTACCTGGCCCAGATGGGCCTCCTTTTGCCAGCCTCTGTGTACCTGCAGCCAGCGCTATTGTGCCACTTGTCCTGCTTACATCTGCTTGTCGTGGCAGACCATCGTAGGGGTGGGATGTCCACTTGTGGCATGGAGTGTTGTGGCTCCCTGCACGTGACCGCTCCTCATTTGACACTGGTGATGTTGTGGGGGCATCCGTGCTACATCTGCTGAAAAGGCTAGCCCTCTTCTGCCGCCATTGTTTCTGCCCGCTCTGCGGCGATGCTGTGGGCCGCTCCAAAAACAGTGCGATACGTGCTTCACTACGTGTCCACTCGGCACCTCAGATCCCCCACGCACCTCATGAGGGGCATGCCGGGGACACTCCTCATAAGGGGGGGTACCCCTGGGCTCCATGCAATGTCTCAGACCGGAGCCCAGGGTCCCGTGTTGTACAGTCAGTCCGCAGCTCACCATTGCCTGAGTGCACCGCCAGCACTGCCTTACGCCCCTCCTCCTCACAGCCTTCCGTACGAAGACACTGATCGGCTCCGTATCAAGTCGCTTACATGACAGGAGACGGCAGAAAGCCTATTGAGTGTTCTGTGCCCTGATTCAGGGAACACTTACAACAAGCAACTTGTGCCCCACAATGTTACCGGCCTGCACGTTCCCGGTTAGCTGCTGCTTAGAGGGTCTGACTGCCGGGGGGTGGACGGCATCAGTTGCCTCTACGAGGCACTGCCTGCCGCAAGCACCCCTCCTCCAGGGTCGTTCTGGGCATAAGAGTCCCAGGCGCCGGCTCGCTGCCTGCCGTGCACGCTTCTTTCGTGCGGTGCAATCCCAATGCAGGAGTTTCTCGCTGTCGGGTCAGTGGTTTTTCACTGCGGGGCTCATCTGCAACAGCACCGCTATGCCCCGCTCCCAAAGCCTTTAAGAGGCACGGCGGCCATTTTAGATGGTGCTCCTCGGATCCGCTAAAAGTTTAGTTTCGGGTCATCTTCTTCAATAGCATGCGGTTTTCATTCTTATTGCACGCATTGCGTGCTGCTTGCCTTCCCCCTGCACAATCCTATCTTTTGGGCAAGGATTTTGCAGCAGGGAAGGCAGGTTTCCACAGGATGTATGCCGGATCATCAGGAGCTCCGGAGTTCCTCAGCCTCCTACATGGCCGGCTAGCCACGCCCCCAACCAAGTCTTGGTTACCTCAAATTCTATACCTTTCCTGATGAGGATCCCCACTCCTCCTTTCCTCAGTGGTCCAGATCCCCAGAACTCCATCCCCACATGTTTCCCCAGGATTTGCCGTTCTTCCCCCCCTTAGCGTATTTTGTCTCCTGTAACAGGAGAACATCCATCTTGGCCCTACAGAATTCTCTGGATACCAGTGATCTTAGTTGGTGAGTTGAGCCCTTTTTACATTGAGTGTCCCTACCTTTAGGGAATCCCTTCCCTTTACATCAGTAGTCGGTGCCATTGGATATTCTTGTAGGGAAGTTGCTTACCCTCCGTGACCAGTATTTTATTTGCCCATTAGGTTTCCCACTACATCGAGCGTTTTGGACCATTAAGGGTGTCGCTTCAACCCCATTCCCTTGCCTACTCACACTCCCTTCCTTCACCCAGTTGGAGTCCGATCGAGCCTGGTTGGTAGCACTGATCTTGCATCGAACCACCTGTGGAGGCAGTTACTTCATGCCCCTTGACCTGATGTGATATCTCAATTGAGCCCCCATTGTGTCCCCCCTCCCAAGTTTTCATGTCATGGCCGTACTGTAGTTCCAAAAGTGGCCGCTTATTCAAGTCACAACCACATTCAAGGATATTCAGTTGTTCCCCTCCGGGAGACATTGCCTCTCCGGTACTTTCTCAAGCCTTTCACCCGCTTCCTCCTAGGGCCCTGGATGTGCCATTCCCGGTCTGCCCGTCTCGGTTCTTCTCGATTACCTTATTCTTCCCTGGGTCCAATTAGCTCAGAGATGCATGACTTAATTTCTTTTTCGGATCTCACTGGTATCTTGTTTCCTTAATATTCAAAGGAAAGGGAGAAGGGGTAGTCCCATCTGTATCGAACGCTCTTTTCCTTCAGCCATTTTGTGAGTGGTCCACACATACGACTGAGGGCCAATGTCAATGAGGGTAGGTCTTGGTATATTGTTATTTGAGTGAGTGATTGCCTCGCTGCCTCTGGCCTTGTCCTGGAAGCAATGAAATCGGGCGAGGACCGATCTTGGTCCACCCGGGGGACCCCCAGCTCTGTGGATCAGTTCTGTTTTGGGTGCGTCTATTGCATTGTCCTCAACTAAGAGCTTAATGATGATGTGAAGCGTTTTTCTAAGATCGCTTTCAGTTTCTCCTTCTCGTTCTGGAATCCCGAAAATGCAGGTTGTTTCGTCTTTCCCGGTTTTCCAAGTCGTCCATCTTCAGCTTGAAGTCCTTCTCGTTGCTCCAAATCAGTTATCCTCTGCTCGAGCTGTGCTTCAAGGGAGTCTATGGACCATTGGTTGGTCTCTACTCCGCAAGCCTTTCTTCCATGTTGCCTAGTGTTTGTGTGATCTTGTCCATTTTACCACTTATGTTGGCCCCCATGTTCTTGATTTCACCCAACAGGGCTGCAATGTCCCCTTTCGTGGCTGCCGAGTCATTTTGTGTGGTATCCATCACTGCCATGTCGGAGTTGCCAGACCAAGTAGATGTGGGGATGTATGCAAATGTGGCTAATTTTTGTTTCACACTCATATAACCCTGGGGAGATGCGTTGGCAGTGTGTAGTGATCACAATGAGGGCGAGTTGGTCCAAACGTTTGGTGGAGGTCTTGAGAGGATATCGCTGAGTCTCCCTGAGCACTGAGAGGTGAAGCACTTCACTTTGTCCCTTTCAGAGTCTCATTAGTGTTGCTGTTAATGGGGGTTCCGTTGTGTGTACAAGTGCATCACGACAAGGGAGGTTCAGTAATGTCTCCTCAGTTTGTGGTTTAGTGTCCAGTTTTCCCACACTGCTCTTTCTCTTTCAATCGTATGTATGGTGTGTTGAGTTGATCTCTTTACCACTTTCTCAAAGAGATGTCGGACGGTGGGGTTGCGTTGTTTATACGTATAGGAGGGCGTTTTCAGAATGGTTCCAGGAGTAGACTGCGTTGTTGGGGCTGTTGCCAGATGTACCCCTGTTGTATCCGCACCAGGGTATGTGGTTGACTTCAGTTTGTTGTCCACTTAGGGGAGGGAGAGTGGTGGTGGTGGTGCTTTTGGTCTCTGAGGTCTGCCCCTCTCCCTGTTCAGTCTGTAGGATTGCACCGGATGGGGGTCGCTGTGCATGCTTCTACTGTAAGGGGGTATGTAGCTTGTTGATCTATAGTGGTTGGGTTTTGCCAGGGTCAGATGGAGTTCCAGGGGGTAGTGCTGTCAGGGCTCACGGGTTTTCTCTCCCTTTGTGCTGTTGGGAGTGAGGGCAGCCGTTATGTAATGCAATGTCGTTTGCTTCTGCAAATATCTTGTGGGGCGCAATCCTTGTTCCAAAATATTGTGCTGTGGACTCCTTACTTGCCCCCTATTCCGCTCCCTGCCCACTTGTGTGGCGTTGCATGGTTAGTCAAGGCTTATGATATCTTGTGCGGCCGCAAAATGTCTAGGGTTTCCTTTGCATGTGCAGTGCTCCAGTAGATGGTGCAGGAGCGTTTGAGCCCTTCAGGGTCGTTTCGTATGGTGCTCAATGGAGCTGCGGGAGTTTGGGGGCGAGGAGGTCTGTGTCAGCCCACAGCCTGATGATGTTGAGCTGGGAGTCTCCCAGTCTCCCAGGAAGAGTAGCAGAAGGGGAAATGTAATACTTTTCGTTATGTGCGTGATCCTATCTGCACGTTGTGGAACAGGTTCAACGTTTCGTGGCCGGGAAGTTTTCTCGTCTCCAAACCAAGTTAATTTAGTAATACAATCCGGAGAGGAAGCCAGGGGGAAAGATCCAGGTCTGCTGCATTCAGAGTGGGACGAGGACCCTCGATTGTACGTGCGACTATGTACTGTTCTCCAGCGTCAGCCTGTACTGTCTTTAGTCCCAGCTACGTGTTGGAGGTGCGCTGAGGGCGAAGCACGCATGCTGTCACGCGTGCCGGTTCCACACGCAGCGGTTTGCAGGCAGCTACATCAGAGCGGGTGCGTACAATATCGCTCACGCAACAGGCACCCCCGTGTTTTCCGCTCTGATAGGTACGCCCAATCCCAACTTCAAACCGGCGCTCCGCGGTCAGGGAAAACACAATAAGTTGGTGCCCAGGGCAGTGACGGCGAGACTCAACGGCTCGTACGCAGACGTTTGTTAGTCCGCGAGATGCAAGGGAAAGCCCCGGACATCTCCCCAGATCGTCGTCTCGCCGTCGATTTACTCCTTTAAAAGGACCCGTGCCTGGGAGCAACAGCAGTCCCAACGAGTCCGACTCCACTGTCCCTGCAGACCACTCTCTAGTCTAGGCGCTGCTTCAGACGCACCTCCAGGGGCCAGCTCCTCCGCAATCTCTCCCCGTCAACTCCAGGCGCGGGCAGGGGAGGTTCTCCTCTTCGTGTTACACCTGCTATTCTTTTCCGATTTCGATCGGGCTTTCGCAAATCTGAGGGGGAGTCACCTTCCCCTGCAACAAAATCGAATTTTCAAGGTGGGGGGCGGGGGGGGGGGCACAAGCGGGGGCTCAGTCCACCTGTGGGGCCACGGGTAACGGGGCTCACGCAGAAGAGCTCACCCGTGCGCTCCCTGGTGGCCAGTCGATGTGCTACTTTTTTAAAGATCTTTTGATGACAATACAAGTGCGAATGGAAATGGTGGAAAGCAAAGGACTCGCATTATAAAAAATAATTCTAGTAACGCTAGACCTTTTATACTAAATGTTTAAACGGGGGAGCAGCAATTGCAGCCTCCTGCTGCCACTGAATGTGCGAGTTGACTTAGACAGATGTTGGGATACACTTGTGTTGTCCGTTCGAGTCATGTTTCTAATACTTTCTGGGCTAAATCGGCGAACTGTTTTCCCCACAGAGCAAAACTGTCAGTTTCAACCATTTTTAGGCAACACTTTGAAAATCAGTTTTGCTTTGTATGTGAATGTGTCAACCTCCGTAAGCCTCAAGCAGCAATACTCCATGATGAAGTCAAAAACATTTTGAGGGTGACTATGCGTATTCGCCCCCGGGGAAGGGCACTCGGCCAATCCGGTGGCTGGAACACACTTGTTTCCACCCACTGTTTTCAGCCACCCCAAGCCAATCCCTGGGTGGCAGCATCTTTTTTTCTTTATGTGGGGCGGAAACGGGGAACCTTTCCCTGCTGCCTCACCCCCCAAATAAAAAATAAAACCTTCCCCACCCTCCCCACTTACCTGCTGGACTGGAGCGGGGTGCCTCCTGCCACCATAGAAATTGATAGTGGACTTAGTCCCTTTTCCTTTGGCAGTGGTCATCTTGTGGGTTTTTTGTTTTTTGTCTCGGGTGATTGGCATTGTGCAATAAGCACAGCCAATCTCCTGATGGGGGGGGGGGGGGGGGGAGAAACTATTTGCACCTGTGGCAAACCTTGGGGTGCGAATAGCAATTACTCCCCAGCAGGGCGGCATACAGGCATGTGACGGTTCGCCGCCCTCGCTTCTCTCGGGCCTATCTAGGCTCAGGCTGGTGTGCTGTTACCATCCATGTGATTGATATAATCATGTTTCAGATGCTGACACTGTGCCAATGGTCTCTGTTTCAGGGCATCACAAAAGACCTATAACTGATCTGTAGTAGCATATCACTGAACCATCTGTGGAAGTCACTCTGACAACTTGGTTAGGCGAGAGCTCTTCTGGCAAATTCCGCTGTAGAGTAACGGCACTTGTCTGAAGGGCTGGAGTGCTTACCTAGGTGATATGATATGAAGGAGTCTGTTCCCCATGGAGGAAAGAACACATGTCCCAGAGCATCATGCCATGAGACTGGTCCTGGCTTCTGTCCATTTAAGGCCAGTGTCCCGATTCTAACATCATCATGGCCATGCTTTACCTAAAAAAAAAAAGTGGTCGTGAGGGGTTTCTGAATCTGTGCAGGGAAGCAGGGTATGACTGGTGGCTAGGTGAAGAAAACTTTCCTGGTAACATTTGAAGACTCCTTCAAGGTGTCCCTTGAAGAGCTGGGCCCGACAGAACAGCGGCAATGAAACAAAATGATGATCCCTTCAAAGAGCTTGGAGGATGCATTTGATACTCTGATTAATATGTGCAGATTGCAGGCATACATACTACACTGATGGGCAAGTCACAGCCCTGATTACATATGCACATCAGGAAAAAAGCTTAACCTGGTAAACGTTCGAGGGATGACATTAAAATGAAGTGTTCTTCTAACCAAATGGAACAAACCTTCAAGTGTAGCATTCATGCATGGGCAATAACTTCTGCTTTTCTGCACCAGTAGAAAATATTGATATAACCCCCCCCCCCCTTGTCTTAAAATGCACATTTATGATTTCTTCAATTTGTTGAACATCTGATGAAGTCATTTTTACCCCTAGGTGTTTGCAAACGACACATTGAGGACGTTATGCCTTTCCTACAAAGACATCAGCCAGAAGGAATTTGATAAATGGAATGCGAAGTATATGGCCGCTTCAGTGCTAACAAATGACCGAGATGCAGCGTTGGATAAAGTGTATGAAGACATTGAAACTGATCTCATTGTAAGTCTTTGCTATTCAAGATATGTTGTATTGTGCAGCAACAGAGCTGTCCAACATTTAGCTTAGAAACACAACTGCATCATGAGAGTTGTGGTAATGTTAGAGAAAATCTAAAATCATTTAGGTTAGCATTCAAGATCCATTTCCACTGAGCTCTGAATTTATTGTAATTCTAAGGTAGGGGACACTTGTGTAGCCAAAGATAACATCACCGAACTATTGTTTTGTATAGTGCACAATTGTATACAGCTTTTCCAGGTGAAAAAATACAAGACTAACACAGGATCTACTTTTTAGCATCTTAGACTGCATTATGTGTATGTTCCAACATCGTGTAGTTCTAGTCAACTAAGCCATTATAACCATGTGATGAGGAAAGAGGTTGCTTTTGTTTAGGGTATTGGTCATGCCGAGGAGTGCGTGTGATGTGGTCCTCATCACTTAAGAAAAATGAAACGCTAAACGTGCAATTTCAACATGCCTGGGGACAGGTTCACTATTAAAGATATTTCATCTGTCCCATTTCCAGTTAGTCACACAAGCACCTGGCAGCAAGAGAAATCTAAGGTGCAAGTAACGAGGGCTATGGTTCAGCTTTGAGATGCGTAATGTCCTGAAGGGTGCAGTTCACTATTGGGAAGCCTTTCGTCCCTGCCACTTATTTCTATATTGATGCCATAGTAGTACAGAAGGGCACCTGAGAAGACCTACAAAAGATAGGCATGTGCTGGAAGACACACCACCACATTGTAAATTATGGGAGAGAAGCAGCCAACTTACCAAGACATTAGGCATCCTTTCAAGAGCGGGAAAGATATTGACCCCAGTGTCCGCGTGAGAACATTGTGAAAGATTGCTTCAGATGTAATGGCCACTACATGAAGGATGTGGTCATGATTTCCCTAGAGACACTGTAATCAGGTTCACTCCCACCTCAGAGTATAGTTACCGTCTCTAGGATGTGGGCCGTCTAGTGGTCTACTGGGAAAACCCTTCCTATTGGACACCTGCTGTCTGGTACGGTTGAGTCTCTTGAGACTAGAATCCTCACCCTCGCTTAAGCATAATCCGATTTTGCCTCATGTTAAGAATTAAAGGATATTGGTCTGATGGGGTTTAATTGTATTGTATTCGTTATTTATATAGCGCTCTTTACCCATTTGTATGGCCGCAATCCGCTTTGTGGTTGGAACACCCTCAGTTGACCGCAGTCTATGTGTGGGAGGTTCTAAGAGTTGGATAAAGAGATGCGTGTGCATTTTCACTGGCTTAGGATGTAGGTGACTAGCTAGGCTCCAGTAAGCCGCCAGAGATCAGGCACAATGGTGGGCGCTGTTGGTGGTTTAGGATAGAGTGCTATTGCTGAAGATTCTATGTGGGCCCAGCTATACCGACATTTTATTTTCGTTGGTCGTCGCTATATGCTAGTGGCTGAGGTATTTCGGGGGTTTCAGTGTGGACAGCTATGTGCGCTGCTAGACTGGAATGGCATAGCCATAGCTGCATTCTATGGTGCATGGATGGATGGCTGTGCCTGCAGCCTGTGTCCACAGATGTGGTGTAAGGTTTCTGATGTTTGGTAATCTGCTTAGGTTTATGTGCATATGGTCCGACATCCAGTGGTAACCGCAGAGTATTGCATCTTGTCTTTTCGGGGACCGAAAGTCCCTCAAATTGTGTTTTTCCGCCCAGATAACTGGTCGCCCCATTGCAGAGCTCTTCATAAGAGACATTGTTTATCCTTGTTTACCAACTTTGTCGGTTTATTTCCCTAAAGTCACTTTGGCGGTGCTTCAAGATACTACGACAGACTGCAGGAACTTTTGTTGGCGGTGGACCTCGACGCCTAAGATCCGGCGGCAGAGTCCTCCATGTGGCCGGGCCCTCTGGCTGGCCTACACAGTAGGGAGAGTGGGGTCGGGTGGTCATATCTTTCGCAATGTCTCTCCTCTTCCCCTCTAGGTCTGGTAATCTTTTTTTATTATCTTTCGCTATGGAAAGGACACCATTTAGGTTTTGCCCGTCTTGCCTGGTCAGATACCCGTGGAATGACAAGCACGATAAGTGTAATAATTGTCTACCCCTTGACCACGACGGTGCGCGGCTTGTAGACTCCTTTGACCCGAAATTCTTAAGGAGCGCCGCGTTAAGCGGTGGGCCGCCTACGGCATGTCATGGGCTGGATCTTCTTCCCCCGCTACTGCACCCACTGAAAGGGACGTGGGCACCAGTGATGACCAAGCATCCGTCACAGATGCCATTGACCTTACGACGGACCCTCCTAGGTCCGCAACGCCCGTCCCAGACCCTTCCAGGCCTGACGTAAGTCAAGCTACAGGGACAACACCCAGCGACAGGGGTGTACATAAAACCCTCACTAAACACACAACCCCTCCACCAATTTTGACAGGTTCATCGAAACGGGTGAAAGCGCCAACAGGACCGCCGAAAATTGTGACTGTTTCCTCTGATCTTGCAGATCAAGAGTCTTCCCCGCATCCGCAGCAGTGTATTGCGACTGAGCCCTCAAATTAAGGGCACTACTTCAAAATCACATTTGGTCCGCGAAGCGCGCTCATCCGATGCTCCGACGCCCCCAAGGCCCCAGTAGCACAAAAATCTACTGTTAGGCCTTCTAGTCAATCGATAGGTGAAAAACCTACCTCTAGGCCTCCTCCTACCTCGGGCCCTCCTTCTACCGCTAGGCCTACGGCACGCCCCGATTCACTGGACATCGCCGAAAGTATCGCGGGGATCACTTGGGCAGTGGGGTTGATGCCCAAGACGTCTAAACACGAGCGTCCCGTGGACTTGCCTGAAGACGCGCCACAGCACCCCGATGCTCGCGAAGTCGGGAGCCTTTATCTAGCGCTATTTCTAATAAATATTGCCGCCAAAGGCAAGAAAATGAAGATTTTCCATCTTTTTACACCTTCTGGTTCATCTAAACGGACCAGGAAAAAATGTGAAGGTTGCATGGACTGCCTGGAAAGGATTGTCGCTCTCAGAGCACCCTACACCCAAGAGACCTCGTGAGGATCCTCTTTCTATATCAACCTTAAGATTTCCTGGAAATGTAGAATCTTCTCAGCACCATTTTATTTCTAACCATGTGAGGATGAAATTCAAATGGACACATACCAAGGTATCTATGATGAGGAAGAAAATACCTTCCTACAAGACTATACTCCAGATTACCAGGCGGATGCCACGGACAACTGGGAGGACACTCATCAAGTTGATACGGAGCCATGGGCGCACTCTACTCACAATCGGGACACAGATGTCCTATGTCATGGACTCCCCTCGTTCCAGCCAGGCCCGCCAAGCGTCACCAATAGACTATCAGATGGCCTTTAATACAATGTTAAGGAAGGCAGCCGTTCACTTTCAGATCGCCACCAAAGAAGCAGTACCTGAACAAGTTTTCGTGGAAGACCCGCTTAAAGAAAAAAAACCTCCATCCAAGCCATCCCTCTCCTTAATTCCATTAAAAGGAGACTGGCTCCTTCTCTTGTCACACCAGACCAGGGCAGTCAATCCAAGGGTGGAGAAATTATTTCAGCCATCTCCTACAGACCCTCAATATATTAAAGGCCACGCCAGTCCCGATTCCCTAGTGGTCACCGCCACCCGGAAACCAGCAGGAGTACCCCTTGCTACGGGAGAAGCACCTCCCGATAAGGAGTCTAAAAGGTTATCTCCCTGGAGTAAACGCTTTCCCACGGCAGCTGCCTTTACCACACGCATAGCAAACACCACTTTGCCAGTTATGATGATGCGCAATGGAACTTTATACAAGAAGGTCTCACGGAGGTCCCTGAACCCGCAAGATCCAAATTACTCACCATCGTGGCTGAGGGCAGGCAAGTCAATCAAAATGTTTTAAAGAACACTCGGGATACTGCAGAGCCGGCAGGAAGATCCATGGTGCAGGGCACTCTGCTTAAACAGCACGCTTGGCTCTGAAACTCGGGCTTTAAGCCAGAAACCCAAGCTGCTCTTATAAACAAGCCTATCAAAGAATCAAATCTCTTTGGTAAAGCAGTCGACAATGCCTTGGAGACTGCCAAAAAAGAGCATGAGACTCTTAAGTCCCTGCAATAGATCACACAAGTACCCTCCCCCCAGAGGGGGAAGCGGTTCCCGCTGGTCCTTTCATGGCCAATCTCGTTCCACCCAAAACATCTACACACGGGGGGGGGAAAACTGGAACTCAAACCCAAGCGTCCAGCACCCCCGCCAACTATCCGCCTAGGGGTCAGCGACGTGGGAAAGGCAGAGGCCCCAACTCCAGGGGTACTGCAGCCTCCGGTCAGAAATGACCTACGCATCTAGATCCCCCTCCCATGTCATCCCGGTCGGGGGGCGCTTAACATCTTTCCTTTCGGCATGGGAGGGGGTTACTTCAGACCAGTGGGTTCTAAAGACGGTTGCCCACGGTTACTGCGTGGAATTCGCCCGATCTCCACAGTTCAGACCGCCCAAGACAAGACGCCTGACGCCAGATCTGAGAATCCTGAAGCAAGGGGTGGAAGCACTTCTGGAAAAGGACGCCATATAAGCAGTCCCTATTCTTCACATAAACAAGGGTATTTATTCAGTGTACTTCCTTGTACCCAAAAAGGACCTCACCATGCGCCCTGTACTAGATTTGTGCCCAGCAAATGCAGGAAGTCATTCCACTGCTGAAACAGGGGGATTACATGACAACATTGGACATGAAAGATGCATACTTTCATATTTCAATGTTGCCGGGGCACAGAAAATACTTAAGGTTCATGATAGAGGACAAGCACTATCAGTTCAAAGTACTCCCCTTCGGCATTGCCTCGGTGCAAGGGTGTTTACGAAGGTCCTGGCAGTGGCAGCAGCACTCCTGCGCAGACTATCTGTCCCGGTCTACCCATACCTTGACGACTGGCTCATAACAGGGGACTCTTACGAGACATGCCTAAGAAATACACAGGAGACAATAGACCTCTTCAGTCTAGGATTCTCCATCAACAAGAAGAAATCCAGCTTGGACCCCAGTCAAGCCAAACAATTCCTAGGTGCTCTGATTCAGACAAAGGAGTGTCTAGTCTTCCCCTCCAACAAGAGGGTTCAGAACATGCCTTCTCAGATCCCTCAATATGTAGCCAGTCGGGAAGTGACGGTACGCAAGGCAATGCGCTTGCTAGGTATGATGGCGTCAGCATTTATTTAGTTCCCCACGCGCGGCTACGCATGCGTCCCATGCAAGAGTGGCTCAACAGCCAGTGGTGTCAGGCCAGTGGACAATGGGAAGATCTGGTAGTTGTCTCGCCAGCCCTCGTTCTCTCTCTGCAGTGGTGGTCGAGGGAAAACCTCTTGAAAGTCAAGACCTTCCACCCCTGCAGTGGAAGCCACTCTCACGACAGACGCATCTCTCACGGTGTGGGGGGCTCACCTACTTCAGCAGACAGCGCATGGAGTGTGGTCCCCACAAGTAGCATCCAACCATATAAATCTGTTAGAGCTATTAGCAGTATTCAAGGCACTAAAGGCCTTTCAGACTTGACTACAAGAGAAGACAGTTCTGGCCTTGACAGACAGCACCACAGCCATGTACTACCTAAACAAACAAGGGGGCGCACACTCTCCAGGGCTATCCAAGCTGTCCCAAAACATTTGGATGTTGGCTCTCAAACACAAGATGTTCCTGTTGTCCCAACACGTTCCAGGGGAACTCCATCTTCTGGCGGACATGCTCAGCTTAGATTTCCTGCTGCCCTTAGAATACGAATGGCGTCTACACAAAGGCACCATCTTCAACGTCTTCGCAGAATGGGGATTGCCAGAGATGGATCTGCTCGCTACTCAGGAGAACGCTCAATGCCAAGACTACGCCTCCAGGTATCCCCAGAACCGTTCCATGGTCAGGGAAATTTGTCTACATTTTTCCCCCCCCAACTCCCCTTCTCAACAAGATAGTGCACAAGATGCACCAGGAACCGGTTACCATGATACTGTGGGCCTGTCAACCATGGTTCGCTCAGCTAGAAATGACGCCTTCCTCTCCCCCCCCCCCCCCTGTGAAACTACCCTGCCCGTACAACATGGATGGGGGTAGTCCGTACACCCATGCCCACAAACTCTGAACTTAGCAGCCTGGCTCCTGAGGTCATAGAGTTTGGACACCTTCAGCTCCCTCAGAGAGGCATGGACATACTCGGGGAAGCTAGGAAACCTAACACACGCTATTGCTATTCCAGTAAATGGAAACGCTTTGTCATCTGGTGTAATACCAAGGGCGTCAATCCCATTGATTGCTCACCCATGCACATTGTACAGTACCTAACCCATTTGTTAGACTCAGGACTGGTTTTCAATTCCGTAAAGGTTAATCTAGCTGCTCTCTCAGCCTACACTACATCACAACAGAAAGTGTGGTGGTGGAAAATACCAGTAAAGGCTTTTAAGGAAGGGGTTAAAAGAATCCATCCCCCATTGCTCACCGAGCTCCTGGATGGGATCTAAATGTGGTTTTAACCAAACTCGTGGGATCTCCCTTTGAGCCAATACATAAAGCAAGTCTAAAAGACCTTACTTACCAAATGGCCTTCCTAACGTCTATCACTTCTATTAGACGGGTTAGCAAACTACAGGCCCTTTCTGTCCTAGACCCTTTTGTTACAGTCCACAGGGATACGGTGGTCCTGCACACTCATCCCAGATTTGCGCCTAAATTCTTCTCGAAGTTCCATGTGAACCAATCGATCGAACTACCCACTTTCTTTGAGAATCCCACTAGCATAGCCGAACGAAACCTACACACTCTAGATGTGCGCAGGGCAGTCATGTTTTACCTGGAAAGAACAAAACCACTGAGGAAGACAAACCAGTTTTTCGTTTCAGTGGCAGCTGGTAGAGAAGGGGATCCCATCTCTAAATCAGCTATCTCAAGGCGGATTGTCAAATGCATCACTCTGTTATACTCTTGCTAAGAGAGCACTGCCCTTCTAGCCTAGAGCGCAATCTACTCGGGGCACAGGGGCTTTCATAGCAGTCATTGCAAATGTTCCCCTCGAGTCCATTTGCAAAGTGGCAACCTGGAGTTCTGTACACACCTTTACAAAACATTATTGCCTAGACACTCATTCTAGATCTGATTCTCAGGTGGGACAAGCAGTATTAAGACATCTTTTCTCTACTGCTCCTTCTCATAACCCACCTCCAACTCCGGGTACTGCTCGCTAGTCTATGCACAGCATGCGATTCTAAGCAGATTAACAAACATCTGAAGACATGCATTATTCACCGTAATAGCACTTCTGATGGTTGTATCTGCTTGGAGTCACATGCGCCCTCCCTGCCTCCCCGCTCGGGGTGGAAGGAACATGGACATCTTACTACTTTCTCTTTTCCTGTACTCGTACACAATAGCCTGGGGCTCCCTCATGGCAGGAAAAAATACAATACAATGGGAGGGACCTCGGCACGTGAGGGATTTTGGGTACACTACATTACACGTCACGATGGGGATGGACAATAATAGAGAACAAGACTTTATAGCGCCATTCAGACACGGTTATGGCCTCTGAGGGTTAAATGCTGTTTTTTTTTTCTCACTAAAGCATGAGTTGTAGTTTAGTGATGAAGAGTTTTACAAAAGTCCACCTGTGGTAGGACGTTAGAAGACTTACTCTTAGGAATACAGGGCTCCAACTCTTAGGTTTGGTCTGACCCACCCAAAAGATCTGGTAGCGATGGTCGAGCAGCTAGGCTTCGTCTAGAAGGGAGAAGGGCTGTAGGTGAGTACAAAGAACTTTGAGCACACCAAGAAACACACACTATAGTTATATACAAATATGGTTATTTATTATGTAAACTAAGGCAATGTTAAAATGACTATGCATTTCAGGGAAGTAGAAACACTTCACACATATAGCTATACATAGTAGATATTTGCAGTAGCAATACTCAATAGTTGAAATTTTAGAAGAATAACAGGTAAGTAGTTAGAGTAGCTTCAAGTTATTTATAAAATCCTAGCATCAACCAACATTAAATGGAAAGAGCAATACCGGTGGTAAAATAACTTTGTGTAGGCCTTTACTTTACAAGTCTAACCCTATTTGGGGAATGAGTGTCTCAAAAGTCAGAGGAGGGCGGCAGAACAAAGGAAGGCCGACTTTGTCAAAGTTATAAGTTCACAGAAGAGGCTTTTTCGTAGCAGGTAGGTAATGGAATTGGATTCAGGGGGACTAGGTAGGCCACCTGAAGGATTCCAAAACTTAGGACTATATGTGATGTGATTAAAATGGGGTGTATAAAACTGATTTCTTATCACAGTTCAATTAATGCAGAACATTTCTTGTTGGACCCACAATGGGACACATACTGTACGTGTCTTCAAGCCCGCATAGTTGAGTGGAGACACTGGGCCTCATTACACGGTAGGCGGTAAGGGTTTACCGGTACCGGTAAATCCTTACCGCCTTACTACGAGGTCCCTTTGCGGGTTGGGGAATTTAACGGCTGCTTTTTGCAGGCGTTAAAAACCAACCCGCAAAGGGACCCAGGGAGCTAATTACGGTACCGCAATTTGCGGTACCGTAATTAGCGCCTTCCCCATTCCCATTATGCCCTATGGGGCAAAAATGGGAATGGGGAAGGGCAATGGTGGAAGGGGGAATTACCGCCCTGCCAACCTTGGAATGGGGCGGTAATCCCCCTTTCCACCAAGGCGGTGCCTGTATTTTACCGGCATGAACCATGGCGCTAATAGCGCCATGGTTCTCCGCCTACCGTGTAATGAGGCCCACTGTTGGGTAGAATTTTCATTTTAGTGCTAAATGCCTCTCCCCTTAGAGACCCCGGGCTCTTTTGCTGGACTTTAGAACTTTTTAATTTTAACCCTGGAGTGATTGGGACCTTTTTCTCACATGTGTTTTGACCTGATTTGGATTATGTGTTTCCTTTGTTTTTGGAGTCTGGCAAACTCCATAGGCATCTACTTTGTTTATGGTGACAAACAGCACCTATAGTGCAGTGTCACAGAGAAATCCCTTAGATTTCTCATAAGGTTTAAATACCTTTTCTTGTGTGAACTACCGTTCCCAAGAATAGTAAAGTGAAATTGACTTTAACTAGTAGCCCCTTATCCTACCTACTCATGTAACATTTTGTATGTTCCCCTCACTACTTTAAATGGCTGGTGGCAGTGGTTTAATGTTCATACCATTGCGCTTTTCTACCGCAGACTGAACCCTTAGCTGCAGTACAGCACCCATGTGTGACCATTTTTGTCAAATTGGCTCAGTCCTTCTTTTATTGCCATTTTCTGTTTGTGACGTCTTCCTTGGGTTTTACTCTTCACGCCAAGCCAGATTTGAGCCCTATGTTCATTTAGCCTTTGGAGGGCTTCGGTACTAAAACCCGCCTCTGGCACCGGTGTATCTGGAAGGGCAGCAAGTGAGGGGTTCTCGAAACTCCCCTGTCCTTTGATTTTAGGAATGCCTGCATGCACCCAGTCCTGATTGGCTGGCACCCCGCTGTTTCAGTGACGGCTAGACTGTGGATGAATGGAAGAAACCTGCTTAAAAGGCGAGGGTATTGGGACTGAAAACAGTCGACCACTGGGAATGACAACCCGATGAAGAAACCACGAACGAAGCTTGCTGCATCCTCCTCGACCTTTGAATTGCCCGGTGAAGCCCTGCTGCTGTGCTGAAACTCTTTTTTTCTGATCGACAAGAGAAGTTCCAGAAGGGACAACTTCTTCGCTTGGGTTAGGGGGAACAACTAACCCAGAGACAAACTCCACTGGACCACCTTCCCCGTCTTGCTGTACTTCTTTGCTGCTGCACTAACCGAGTGCTAGGGGTCGAGAAATCCGTAGTCTAGTGCAACGTCTGCAATCCGGCCAGAAGCTCCAGGAGTCTCCCCACCACCATCCAGAAGCAGGACAACCAGAGCTCAAGTCCCCTCTCCAGAGTGCAGGACTCAAGGAGTGAAGGAAGCCCAACCGGTATCAAGATCTGCAGTGGTGCTGTTTGAGCGGTGAAACCACGAAGTGCAGCTGATCTGAAAAGAGCCCGTACCTGCCGCTGACCTCCGAATTGCTGCCGCAGGAGTCCTCCAGATGTCCTCCCTCTTGTCCCCACGACTGAGGCCCAGGATCTACATCGCTGCAACCAGACAGAAGCCAGCTCGACCACTCTTCTGACCAAAGGTACTGTTCTGACTTGGGGTATTTACCTCTGTTGCTTTGCTCTTCTCAGTTGAGACTTGCAGTAGCTACTTAGTTGGAGTTGATTTCAGCTATACCCTTCACAAGTGTAACGGCTTGTGACCCTATAGTGATTTTTCTTCAACAAACTCTATTTTTGTGCAAGACTTTGTTATCTAAGAAGTGCCTCAGCTCCATAGACTGTGCGCCAATTGACTTTGGCTGTCCTGGCTCCCTGCAGACTCTTCTAGTCATTTTGACTTTGATATTTACTGTCCCTCAGAGGTGATAACTTGGGTTGTAACTATTATTGCTGGGAAAGGTTTTTGTCTAGGCATCATTGGAAGATTTAAAGTGCTCACATGCTCGGAGAACCTGTTAAACCCTTTTCCTCCCCTTAACCTCGCCTTTCTGCAAACCACAGAATCTACAAAGTGTACTAGTGATATATAAATGCCATTACTGTCCTAGTTAGTGAAGTCACTTCAGGGTGTAGGAAGTGTGTAAAAAGCATCTCTTAAGAGTATCTACTAGCTTTTTGTTGATTCTAGAAAGGTATTTTAAAGTATATTTGATTGTTTCATATATTGCCCTTTTTAAAGAATGCTTATTTAAAAACTGATATTAAATAATTATAACCAAAACCTTGAGTGTAAGTGTTACTTGGCTACTTGTATTTGTGGATTTCGTTGCTACAGCTCACATTTACCCCTCTTGAGATGAGCCTGGCTGCTC
The DNA here is from genome assembly GCF_040938575.1 of Ambystoma mexicanum. NCBI lineage: Eukaryota > Metazoa > Chordata > Amphibia > Caudata > Ambystomatidae > Ambystoma > Ambystoma mexicanum. The sequence goes on along the minus strand of NC_090935.1, from coordinate 300,536,407 downwards.
AGTCACACTACCAACGTGTGTAGTACAGGTCTATACCAAAAGGTGGGTTACCTAATACCAAGAGGACAAGGGTGGTGTAGTCTTCCACAGGATTACTACATCAATTCTTACGTAACAGACGCGCACGGTATGTGTCCCATTGTGGGTCAAACAAGAATTGTTTGGCAGTAATTGAACTGTGAAAAGAAATCTGTTTTATGCACCCCATTTTAATCACTTCACATATGTGTTTTTTATGTCTAGATAACATTTTAAAGAACACAGGAACCCTCTAAGAGGGGATCCAGATGACTCTTCCGTCGTGATGAAGGCTGCTTACAGCAAACTGCTGCAGAGGCCAAATACCTGTGTGTGTGTCATCAAACCATGAACCGGAGTATTGTTCAATATACACTACATCTATCAGAACAATCACTAGTAGATACGTAGCTAACTCAATCAAAGAGGCTTGAGAAATGGGGTGTACTTCGCCCCAGTTTTGACTTACAATCAAATATGCATGTAATATAGGCCCATGGGCATGTGGCGCTTTATAAGAAATACATAATGTATTTTATGTACAACTGTTACTAGGTTTGAGTTTTGCACTGTATGTTATTACCTTTGAAATTATAAATGTGTAGGGTTTATATTCACATGATTGAAAAATAAATTGAATATGAATCAATCGGAAAACATCTAGAAGGGGTGTATAGAATATTCGGAATCGCCCTGTCCGCTTGTGTTACTTAAGAGTATATTGATACCTGGAAGGGACGTGGAATAGCCAGGTCCCCCGCTTTTGACTAATATTGGAGCAAAAAGGAGTCACAAATGTTGGACACCACGCCAGTCTTTTTGTGTTGTTGCCCAAGTCTACAAACAAAAGGAAGGACTAAGGACTGGGGTGTTGAACGGAGAAGGTCGCAATAGTAGTCGACAGACCGGAGCAGAAAGGAAATCAAAGGTAGTAGAAACCTGGCAGAAGTGGTTGTAGGAGAAGTGAAGAGAAGCAGACCCTGTACTCCCCATGGCAGGCGGAGTTCGGGCGGCAGAGTGTTGATGGCGTTTCCCTGAGGATTGAACAGTCATTAATCAGAGGGACAGGCAAACCTTCCCAGAGTGCTGGGAAAGTCCCACGAGCAATGGAAACCCAGCAGTGGGGAAGGCTTTAGCCTCCTCGTACATTATTCACCAAATCTTTCCTGGGTGCTAGGAGCATCCCGCAAGGAAAAGGAGCCCAGCACTGCAGTGGGAAGGCTCCAAAGTTGGCAAGGAAGGAGAGGTAATGCACATACAGCGTTACAGGCAGGCTTTGAAGCCTTGTGTGGAGCGTGGCGGGCATACAAAGGTCAGCAGCACGAGCACCCAGAAGATACACGCTGAAGACACCAGTAAAATTATCCAGGAGGGACATGGAGCTTGAGGAGCCTGTCGGAACACCAGTGAAACCTAAAGGTATGGCAAAGGACGGAGTTGGCTGTGGATTCTAAGGTCTTAATTGAGACACTAACTACCTGAGAAGTGTTATTAAAATAATACCCCCTAAGCCAACCCAGTGAAAATATAAACACATACCCCCAACCCCCCTGAACCATCCCAATAAAAACGACAGAGATACGGATCACCAAAAAGCAAATAGTTGTGCAGGCAAGACAAAACTGGGTGGTGGCAAAACCACAGTAAAATGTTAAAACACATACCAGGAATTTTAAATCCACAAAAAACGAAATGACCAGGGAAGGGGATTATCCCCTGGCAAATGAGGAAAAGACCAGGCAAGGGAATGCCCCACTGGTTTATGTGGAGATGTCAAGGTAAGGGGAGTGCCCCCTGGCAAGTAACATTAATTTTCATCAAAGGGGGTTTGTATTAAGTGTGAGGGCCAGATTACATTGTTTTGACACAGGACTGTGGACATTGTTATTGCTTTTCCATTCTGCCAAAGACTGAATTGAGATTTTGGTTAATGGTTGAGACTGCTCCCATTTAGAAAATGTGGAAGCAAAAATCTTGTGTCCGCTTTTATCTGTCTCTGGATTCAAACACACCCTAGACCACCATGGACAATAACTGGAAAACAAAATCCCCACATGAGACTTACCGTTTGGTTCACTTGGAAAGCATTTCCCGAAACTGCCACCCCCACCTCAGCAGCCACAAACTGCAGCATTAACCCTCCTTAGCCACCACTGATATTCTGCTGCGTACCCACGCAGAGAAAGTGGGCAGTGTTATTGCCACTATTTAAAACTTCTGCTTCTTAGCACATGTCCTGGGTTGGGGAAGACAAGGCCAGATTGTCCTGGAAGAGAGGCAAGGAAGGGGGTATATGTTTCCACAAGAACCAAGAAGTATGTGTTACTCGGTTGAAATCCGACGAGGAGGTGAACGAGGACCAAGAGACCAGCAGGAAGAAGCAGTGGAGTGTGGAGGTGACTTCTGGAGGTAGTGCTGTACTGGCTTGTGTTTGTAAGTAGTACTGCAGTATGAGGGAGGGTGTGGATGTTAATGTGTCATCTGTTTTTAGAAGTTAGTGGAAGAGTGAATGTGAAGTGAATGATACTGAGCCAAAGGAGGTTGTCCGAGTAGTGGTGTGGGGCAGGCACTGGTGGTGTGGAGGAGGGAGCAGTATGAAATAGTAAGAGCAGAGAGGGGTGGTAACATCAACACTTGGAGGCGATATTCAGAAGGAGTGAGACATTTTAGGGACAGAAGAGGTGGAGAGAGGCAGATGGAGTTGAGGAAGGACAGGACAAGGAAAGGAGTGAGCAATGTAGGCAGAATCTAACACTGTCTGGACGCACAAATCCCGTATCCCTATTGAAAACCAACAACCGTGTACAGTAGGGATAGTTAAGGGAGTTTAGCTAATATAAAACTGAATTAGCCAGGGATCAATCCTCTGTTATATACCAATATGGTGGTTCGCAAATGCTGGGTTGGGGAGGAGGTGCCAAAAAAGATGAGATGAAGCCCTAAGGCCCAAACAGAAATCCATGAACAGCCTCTGAGTTGGAATCATTAGTTTGCTATCATGAATAACATGCACTTAAAACGTGTAGCTGTATTTGCTTAAACGTTTTGGTTATTTTATGTGAATTAAGTGTTTTATTTAATTTTGGTAAGGAAATTGAGTGATGCTCAATCTGATTTATTTAGTCTTCGCTATGTTTTTAGTAAAGGTACCCATCATTTGTACACATGTATGTTACAAACCGATTTACGTGTGTATTAGTCTCAGATTTAATTTTCAGTGTATGTTATGTGCTAAGTCAGAATGTATTGCACTCAGTTAATGATTTTATTTGTTATTTTGTGCATGCATGGGTGTCTTAGTTGTCTGGTTATTACAGATAGCTTGTATATTTTTAAACAAACTTGGTTTTCAGGCTCTACTTGAAATGGATTTATTTTCCCTCAGCTATTTTCTTAAATTGTACAGTTTTACATTCTCCGGATTTTATGATGTGGAGCTTTTCTTGAACCGTTTTGGTGTTAAATGGTCTTTATCAGAGGATTTCAAAACATTTAGACTGATCTCGGGAGGATAGCTCAGGGGCAACGCGCTCGTCTTGGAAGCAAGACGAAGCACAGCCACACAGGTTCGATCCTCGGGTCCGCGCTTAGAAACCTCTGGGTATTAAGCGCATTATAATTAACCTATCGTATTCATTTGCTCAACGCCGATGTGAATTCTTCCTTTAGCAGAGGCAGTTTGCGTCTTCTGTCGGTTTTCTGATTTGCTGGTTTCTTTTTTTGTTAATAGAAATTGGTTTAGTTGTTCAACTTATTCAATAGATTTGATACATCACATTATTCACATTTATAATACTTGGCAAAAATCTGGATTATCAGTTTGTGGAAATTCATAACCAAGTGTGCATGTATGCTCCGCTATTGGATCGATTTTGAATTTGTATAAATTCTTAATACATGCCGTATAGTGACTAAAAATGTAGTGCAAAATATTTTTACAATGTAAAAATTACATCATGTGCTAAAAAGAGCATGTGTTTTATAGATCGACAGTCTCACAGATGAGCTAAATGTCCCAATACATTTTGGAAATGTCTGCAGAAGAATTAAGATTGCTAAAATTAGTTAACATACATAATAGTATAAACATGAACATCTAGAACATCTAGAATGCAGTTTAAAAATGATCAAAATGAATGCATATCTTGTTAAATTCAGAAAAAAAGAGATCAAATTGAAATTTTATAGTGTGCTTAGAGATTAGAGTTAAAATGCCATAGGGTGTGATTGACTAGCAATTAAAACAACAAATTTCATATTAATCGATCAGTACGTTAGAGCATATTATACTTGAGTTGTAAGTCTGGTGTTCTGTATCTAATGACTAGGATAAATAGATACGGCTAGGCCATCTGAAGTTCCTCTATTCTTGTTGTAGTTTCAGAGCTGAGAGAAACAGCACTGTCGCAATATTCTGAGAGGTGTTTGGATTGAGTATGTAGGTCCACATCTACTCTTTAGTTAATGGATTAAAAGCTCGGAAATATTTAAAGGATGACTTTCTTGCTTCTATGAAAGATGAGCATTCTGTGAATAAATGCTGCAGTGTCTCTTGATCCGATTTTTTGCAGAATCTGCAAATAGTGTCAATATCTCTGCGTTTAAAAGTTGCTAATCTAGTCTTTGTTGACCACAGATTAATCCTCAGTCTAAAAATTGCAGTTGCATAAACTGGATCCGGAAACTTGGTGAGGTAGGAAGGGAGTTGGTGCAATGGTTTGTGTTGGAAAAACTCCAGATTTGAAGATAGCGTAAGTATTACATGTTTCCCAAGTATGACACCAGTCCCACCTCCACAGCTTTAATTTAGCTTTGTCAGGGTCTTCTAGTAATAATTATAAGGAGATGTCAGCCTCCTCAAGTATAGTATGACAACGAGTTTTCTATATATGGAGAGGGCCAGGTGTTGTGGACAGTAGTGCTGATTTTAGAGCCGGTAAAAGATTCAGTGTAGTAGTACAGTTGAGACATTTTTGATATGCTACCAGGCATTGCCAAGATACAATGGTTGAAATCAAGATAAGGCCAAGCTCATACCTGACAATGGCGTGGGGTATGCTCTGAGGGAGGGCTAATTTCTTCCTTACAGTATATTTCTTCAAGAGTATCCCATCTTGGAGAATTAGTCGGCGGTTTCGACTGAGCTCTGTATGTAATTATAGGCACAACTTTAAGCTTGTAGGAAATGATTTCCGGTCTGTAGGAAAATTTGCCATATTTGAGCTGAAGTGCGTTCTCTTGGGTCGAAAGTAGTTTCATTCTATTTTTTAGTTTGTCTTTATAAGGTTGTTCTGAAGAATGACCATTAAGATTCACTCCAAGGTACTTATAATGTGGTACTTGTAAATTGAGGCTTCAGCTAATTTCCAAGTGAACTTAAATCCATGTTTTGGTAAATGGTGATGAAATACTAAAATATTAGATTTAGCAGTATTAATAGACAATTGATTAGAATGAGCATAGGTGTCTAGAGCAGATAACTTCCTTTGGAGTGCTATAGGACCACCAAATCATCTGCGTACAAGAGCCATGCAATTTGTGTTGATCCCAATTTTGGAGGATAGGATCAAACTGATTTAAAAGCTCCTTCAATATCATTAATATAAAAGTTAAATGGGATTGATGCAAAAGTGCACCCCTGCTTTAAACTTATGTTTGTCGAAATAGGTTGGGCTAGTAAGCCATCAGTAGTAAGTTTGATTTTAGTAGTGTCTGTATAAAATTGGTGAATTAAATATATAATATAGGAAGGACAATTTGCTTTAAGTAGCTTGCTCCACAGAAGTTCTCGAGAAACTGTATCAAAAGCTTGTTTAAAATCTATTAAGGCTAAAAAAAAATAACTGGTTGCTGGTTTGTAATCGCTTGCCTTTTAATTGCTGATACAATTGTTAAATTTAAGACCGTTCCTACAGCCTTTATGAAACCAGATTGATGTCTGTCTAAAAGGTTGGTCTCTTCAAGCCATTTGACAAATGGACAAAGAATGAGTCTCGCAAAAATCTTTCCCGGCACATCAAGGAGTGCGATTGGTCTATAGTTGGTAGGATTGGTCCTATCCCCTGTTTGAAAAATCGGAATAATGATGGCTTCGCGCCAGGAGGGAGGAATTCGACTTAGTTAGTATTTACACAAATGTATCTCCTAGTATTGTTGCCCGTCCGGTCGGGTGGGCCTTTAAGGTTGGATTCGACAGGGTGTCAGGCCTGGGGGCTCCAGATGAGCTCAATTATTTTATCAATATGATTCTTCTTTATCAAATTTGATTTTTTTCCGCAAGGTCTGGTGATTTGAGGAGAGGTCTGGACAAATGTAATATAAGTATACATAGAAAGAAGCAAAGTGCGTTACCCATGCTTGTTCGTCGATAATGTTAAGCATTAGTGACTGAGGAGTATTTGGTTTAGCATCATTTATCAAGTTCCCGATCTCTCCCGTTGACTTTTGCATTAAGGCTGTAAGCATATTTTCTGCTTGAACTTGTTTGTTAAGGGCTAGAATTGTCTTTATTTTACTCTTATACTTGGTTCTTAACTTAGTTTTCTGACTTTTGGAATTGAGGGAATGACTTTTGGAATTGAGGGAAGAGTGATCTTAGCGCTTGTTGCAGTTCCAAGTTCTTGGATCTCTAAAATAGTTATATTTGTGCTTGAATAGGGGACGGGTGGAGCTAGAATTGGCTTGTATAAAGACGTTCAAGTGACTAGAATAGTCGTCCTTTTCTAATGTGGGTTTGTGTGTAGAGAGATGATTTAGTCAATGCGTGAGAGTAGTGAGATCAGAGGGTCTCCTCACTAGACGATTTTCGACTCTGATTGAGCTTTAAGGGCTGACAGTAGTGCTGTTGAAATGGGCTAATGTATGGAAGCCATTGGACTAGAAGAACTAGTTACTCTTACCTTGTAACGTTCTTTCGATGGGATGTTCCTCCGACGTATTCCTTATCTTAGATAGAAATCCTTCAGCTTTGCTGGCCTCGGAAAATTTTTTCGCCAGAGGGCGCTGCGCGTCGATGATCGCCGAGTCGATGACCCTCGACGGCCTCCGTGCCGACGTCGACGTCATCCTGCCTATAAAGGCCGCGCGCAGCGTCCGTTGCTCAGTTCCGTTTTGTAGTCCCCAGTAATGTTTTTGGATTAGACTAATCACCTTGAAGGAGCATAGGCTGCAAACCCACAGGAAGTCATACTGCGGGGATGGATGGGAGGGTCGATAAGGAATACGTCGGAGGAACATCCCATCGAAAGAACGTTACAAGGTAAGAGTAACTAGTTCTTCGAAGGGATTGTGTCCTCCGACGTATTCCTTATCTTAGATAGACTCCCATAGCAGTGGTATTGTGACTGGAGGCGGGAGTAATAAAAGTTATGTTACCCTTCCAGAATGGACAGAGTGTAACACAGCCTTGCCGAATCTAGTTTCTTGACTAGAGGAGGAATCCAGGCTATAGAATTTGGTAAATGTATGTGCGGACGACCATGTGGCAGCCGCACATATATCTCGAATTGGCACCCCTCTTTGAAGGGCTGAGGATGTTGCGATACCCCTGGTAGAATGAGCCCTTAGATTTTGAGGAGGCTCCTTTCCTGCCAATTTGTAGCACTCCAGAATGGCTAAAATAATCCATCTGGAGATGGTTTGTTTTGTTATTGGAAGGCCCAACTTATGTCCTGCATAACCTACAAAGAGTTGGTCTGCTTGTCTGATCTTAGCCAATCTGCTGATATAGAAGCTCAAGGCTCGCTTAGGGTCCAGCCTGTGCAGTCTCTCTTCCTCCTTCCCCGGATGAGGAGGAGGGTAGAAAGAAGGTAATATAATCTTCTGAGTGATGTGAAACTCCGAGACTACCTTCGGGAGGAAGTTAGGCTTCACCTGAAGAACAACTTTGTCCTTGTAAAAGATTGTATGTGGAGGTTTACACGATAAGGCTTGCAACTCGCTAACCCTTCTAGCAGATGTCAATGCTATTAGCAAAACAGTTTTGAGGGTGAGAAGCTTCAATGAACAAGAGTGTAGTGGTTCAAAAGGGGCACCCTTTAGGAAGTTTAAAATTAGGTTTAAATCCCATAAGGGAACTTGAAAAGGTTTCGGGGGATAAACATTAGTTAATCCTTTTAGGTATTGTATTACCAATGGAATTTTGAAGTATGAAGGCTCCTCTGCAGTGCGCTTAAAGATTGATAGCGCTGCGAGATAGCCCTTAATTGTGCCAACCTGTAGGCCTGAATTAGCCAGGTAAAGTAAGAATGACAACACCATAGGTGTACCACAAGAAAAGGGTTCAATATTCTTTTCTCTGCACCAGCTGCAAAATTTGTTCCAACGGCAGCGGTATAGAGTTTTAGTTGCCGGCCTTCTGGCCGAAAGCAACACCTCCATAACATCATCCGGAAGGTCCCAATCCTTGTACCTCAACCTTTCAGACACCAAGCGTGAAGGTTGAGGGTCTTGATGGCTGGATGGAGAACCTGACCTTCCTTCTGCGAGAGAAGATCCTCTCTGTATGGCAGTCGAATTGGAGGGCAGATGGACATGTCTAGAAGGTCCGGGTACCACGTTCTCCTGGCCCAATCCGGGGCAATTAGGATCATGGTCTTCCGAAACCTTCTCAACCTCCTGATCATTTGAGGAATGACAGGGACCGGAGGGAACGCGTACAGAAGTGGGAACTCCCAGTCCACTACGAACGCATCTCCTAGAGCTCCTCTCGGGGGAAATTCCCTTGAGCAAAATCTGTCGCACTTCCTGTTGATACTGGTGGCGAACAGATCCACTTGAGGGGTTCCCCAAAGGGCGAAGATCTCTTGAAGGACTTCCTGAGCTATCTCCCACTCGTGAGAGACTGTGCTCTGCCTGCTCAGAGCGTCCGCTGTCAAGTTCTTCTCTCCGGCTAGGTGAATTGCCGATAGAGAGATTCCTTCCTGAATTGCCCAAAACCAGAGCTGCATCGCCTCTCTGCACAGTGGTAGTGAGCCTACGCCTCCTCTTTTGTTGAGGTAGTGCATGGCCACTGTATTGTCCGTCATTATTAGGACGTTTCTTCCCCGTACAGACGGCAGAAAAGCCTTCAGCGCTAGTCTGATGGCTCTCAGCTCCAACAGGTTGATATGTAGTCTGGACTCCGATGGAGACCAACGACCGCTGATGGTCAAGTCGTTGGCGTGAGCTCCCCACCCCGTGAGTGAGGCATCCGTGACTACTGTTATCTCCGGCCATGGTTGCCAAAACATTTCTCCTTTCAGGATGTTCTCCCGACAGGCCCACCACTGAAGGTCTCGGGCTACTTTGACCGGGATCCGAAGGAGATCTGTCATCCTTCCTGAGAACTGTGACCACTGAGTTCTCAGTGCCCACTGGAGGGATCTCATTCTCAGGCGAGCCTCCGGCACGAGGAATATGCAGGATGCCATGAGGCCTAGCAACCTCAGAAAGTCGTAGGCTGGGAGATATTGGGCATTCTGAAATCTGATGACCATCTGCAGAATATCTCGAGCCCTCACCTCTGGTGGCAAGGCTTTTCCCAGGGAAGTGTCCAGGACTGCTCCAATGAATTGGAGTCTCTGTGATGGTATCATCTGTGACTTCTTTAAATTGAGGGAGAAGCCCAGCTTGTGAAGGAAGTGGCAAACATAATCTAGTTGTCTCTGAGCCTGTTCCGAAGATACAGCTCTGATCAACCAATCGTCTAGGTAAGGGTAGACATGAATCCCTTCCCTCCTTAGACTTGCAGCCACAACCGACATTAGCTTGGTAAAGACCCTCGGGGCGGAGGTTAGCCCAAATGGCAGAACTCGAAATTGATAATGAGAGCTGCCAATTGCGAACCTCAGGTATCTCCTGTGCCTGGGATGGATCGGCACATGGAAATAAGCGTCCTGGAGGTCTAGAGATACCAACCAGTCCTGAAGCTGGAGGGCCTGAAGGATCTGAGAGAGAGTCACCATCTTGAACTTGTCCTTTCGGAGGAATTTGTTCAATTCCCGTAAGTCTAAGATGGGTCTCAGTCCTCCGTCCTTCTTCGGTATTATGAAGTAGGGGGAGTACCAACCCTTGTTCCTTTCCGCTACAGGTACCAGTTCTATGGCACCTTTCTCTAGCAGGTCTAAAACCTCCTGCAAGAGGAGCGGATCTGGAAGCTTCAAAGGGTTGTTCCCCGGTGGATGACTCTGAGGGATATGTAGGAAGGGCAGGCAGTAACCTTGGGCTACTGTCTCCAGAGCCCAAGCATCTGACGTAATAGCCTGCCATTCCGTCAGATGGTGAGTTAACCTGCCCCCTACTGGTGTTCTGTGAGGGGAGACCTCAGAGTGGTTTTGAAGCGGCTGATGCAGTTGCCGAAGGTAAAGTGGCTCCTGCTCCTGCGGGTGCGGCTTTCTTTCCCCTACCCCGTCCACCACGGGTAAATCTTCCTTGGCCTCTTTGAGCCGGTCGTCCCCTGCCCCTTCCATATGAGGAATAGTAACGAAAGGACCGTCCTCTCCACGATGATCCCGAAGGACGAAAGGTATTCTGACGGATAGCAGCTCCCAATGACTTGGCTGCTGCCTTGGACGTTTGCAGTTTCTCCAAACTGTCATCCGCCTTCTTTCCAAAGAGGGTAGAACCGTCAAAGGGCATATTCAAAAGCCTGGTCTGCACGTCAGAGGCAAAACCAGACTTCCTCAACCACGCATGCCTGCGGATTGTGGTACTTGCCGCCATGGCCCTGCTGATACTGTCAGCAGAATCTAGGCCAGTTTGTAGGGTCTCGCACATCGCATCTTTACCATCCCTGATGATGTTTAAAAATGCGTCCCTTTCCTCTCCTTCTTGGAGGCAGTCAGCCGCTGATGAAGCGCACTCCCAAAGGGTGTGGCTGAACCTAGCGAGCGTACAGGTCGCGTTAATAGACTTTAACGCCATGCTACAGGCAGAAAAAACCTTCTTAGCCATGGCATCATATTTTTTGTCATCCCTATCCTGCGGAGCAGTGGGGTATGCAGATGTGCTGCCTGATGAGGTTGCAGCCTGTACAACCAAGCTCTCAGGAGTAGGGTGTTTTGACAAATATTCAGGGTCAGAACTAGCCACCCTGTATTTTGTTGACAGTTTTTTATTTACTGCCGGGATAATTTCTGGCGTTTCCCAGTTTGTCAAAATCCTTCTCTGTAGAGCAGAATGAAATGGAACCACAGGATCCTCCTGTGGGCCCTTGTCCAGTATGTCAGTGAGGTCATCCTGCTGAAAGGCAGGAGAAGGTGCAGACCAACCCATAAATTCTATGATTCTAGACATCAGAGCTCTATATGGAGTCTCCGCATGTTCTCCTGGGTCTGGTTTGATAAATTCTGCTTCAGGAGAAGTGTCCAAGCCACTAGCTTCCTGAAGTGCATCCTGAAGATTTTTTAATCTTCCTTCCTCAGAGGCGAAAGTCTCTGGCTCTGGTGATGTGGTCCTCTGTAAATCAATATCTTGGTCTGAATCCTCCCTTTCCTCAAAAATCGAGGTTAAAGGGGGATACATTGGTTTTTGGAATGGTATAAACCCCATTTCCAATGCAGAAGGAGCCATCATCACAGGCCTTGAAAACGTCGATGTCGTCGACACCGACGTGAAAGTACTCGAAGGCGCCGTGAAAAGCGTCGAGAAATGTGTACTAGGCCTCGAAGAACTCGAAAGGATCGGAGTCTTGCTCGAGAACGACGTCGACGTTCTCGGCGTCGAGTCGGAGGTCTTTTGTCTAACCGTTGGCTGTGGAGTAGCCGTGGTTCTTTCCTTCACCGGCGTCGATATCGGCGTCGACGTCGGCGTCGACTCGATCGACTGATGCGCCGATGAATCCTTCGACAACGGCGTCGATGGCGCCGACCTCTGTTTCGAAGGAGTTTTCGACGATGGCGTCGATGATGCTTTATCTCCCGATGGCTCGAGGCGCTTTCGGGTTGACTTTTCCGCCGGGTACTGCGACTCGCGGCGTTTAGATTTTTTGGGTTTTTTACCCGGGGTATCACCCTCAGCTGTCTTCGAGGGGGACGAGGCCGCTTTCTCGAAGACGCTTAGCATCTTTTTCCTGAATTCCTCCCACTCAGCTTGCGAGCTGCGTTTTGTGGGGCAATGAACTCTCTCAGGAGAACTCGACGAAGATGACGAAGGGGATCTCCTACGTCTCTTCTTCGAGTGTCTCGATGTCGACGAGTGGTGGGAGCCACTTCGTGATCTAGATCGAGAGTGTTTTTTATGGTGAGGAGACGAACGTCTCGACTCTACCGAAGAAGCTTTCGAGGAAGTTAAAGTTGACCTACCTCTCTCGAGCTTCCCCCTACGCTCCTTCAAGGCTTTCGCCGTCATGGAAAGGCATTCCTCACACTCCGAACTCTGGTGCGTGATTCCCAGACACCACAAACAGACCCTGTGAGGGTCCGTCAACGACATTTTCTTCCCGCAGTCTCGGCACTTTTTGAAACCGGACCGAGGGGTCGTCGGGTCGGAGGAGGATGCCATCGATATCGAGGTAAATAGTAGTTATTATATACGTTATCTTGACGAGAACTGAGCAACGGTGTTCCGAGGCACAACGAAGCGCGGAAAAACGGAACTGAGCAACGGACGCTGCGCGCGGCCTTTATAGGCAGGATGACGTCGACGTCGGCACGGAGGCCGTCGAGGGTCATCGACTCGGCGATCATCGACGCGCAGCGCCCTCTGGCGAAAAAATTTTCCGAGGCCAGCAAAGCTGAAGGATTTCTATCTAAGATAAGGAATACGTCGGAGGACACAATCCCTTCGAATAATATGTTGCTAACTAGCTGGGTCCATAACTATTTTGAAAGAAGCAATCCTTTTGTTAGCACTGGCAGAAATACATAATCCAGAATGGAAGAGTAAGTTCCTCTTGTGCATGTGGATGCAGGCGGTGTGTGTCTTCCATGAATGAGCCATTTGGCATAACAAACTCTCTAACTTGCATCAACACAGACCATTTGGAGGTCCGCGAGGTGGATTTTTTGGTCTTGGCTGTGAAATAATTAATATTAAAGTCTCCTTCTATAATTGTCTGGATTTTGGGGTCTAGCAAAATGATATCAAGCATAGGTACAACTAACAGAATAAACTGGGATTCGTGAATCGTCAGGGAGGGAGGGGGGATTCCACTAAATATTTATGAAGGCTGTTTTTGGAAAGAAAGGATGATTAATATTTGCGGTTGAGGTAATTGCAAGTTGCATGCCTGGGTGAGGTGATCGAGATTTCTGTGTAATTTAGACTGCAATGTAATTGTAGATAGAAAACCAAGGCTGGTCTCCCTTGGGGTGCCTTAATAGCCGGCACACAGGCTAAATGATGGTTCGGCCATGTAGGTTGCAATGTCAACCAGGTTTCTTCAGGGACGTGATTTCACCGAATTGCCAGGGGTAGCGGAAGTGACATCACAGTGCCATGCCCCCCAAGAGTGACATCACAGGAAGTGGTCATTTAACCCTGCCCTGAAGTGACTTCACAGGAAGTGATGCAATATCACAGGAAGTGATGGAACACAACCTTTCACCCCTTGAAAAAATAGGAAAGAGCATCACATAGCATTGTTCCTGAGTACACTACTAAATATATGGTTACGATATCACTGTAATGTGATACACATTTCATACAAGAATGGATTATCATGTGTAGCATTAATATCAGTGTGTATAGGCCCATATTACCAAATTACTATGAATGCAAGCGGACGTCCAACACCCAATTGATAATGTGTTATTATATAGCACTTACGCATAAGCGCTTTATATAGAGCAAATATACATACTACATCATCAAACCTATGTTGGTACTCATTCATCAACCTCTGAAGGATGTAAGGCTGAGCTGGCCATGCTGGGATTTGAACCTGTAAACTGCAGATCACACCCACATTGCTGCAGCAAGTGCTCAACCCACTGAGCTATCTTTCGAGCTATAGTAACATGAGCAATTACATGTCTGTTCTCAAAGTCAGAAAGCAAATTACACACTGGAGTGGACACCATTACACTGGTAACTGAGATTTAACAGCAGGCCAGTTCATCTGCAGGTCTGTAGCAAAGTTGGCCACATGTCAAGCTTGCGTGGATCTACTTTTCAGGCTTCAGATTTTGCAAAATACATACCTTTGGGAGGGTTCATAACTGTATTAAAGAATTTAGAGTAGCCTGGGGAAAGCAGCGCACTCATTCAGCATCCCGTACTCTGGGCACCCATTACCTCCTACATGCAAACAAACCTCCTGTACATCATGCCAGCTCTGACTGTTCCCCTGGGTGATGCCACGAATACCCTGTGTCCGCCTTGCACACACACACAGAGCAGCCCATCATGCCAGGCCAATGCTGAATATTGGCTCCTGAGCAATGCCACTGTTGACCTGTGTCTACCTTGCGCACACACAGAGCCACCCCGATAAAGAGTTGGGACAGGCTCCTGAGTGAATCCACGATCGGCCTGTGCCTTGCTGGCACAGACCTGTCCTCTCAGCATACCAATCCAATGGCGAGGTCTGCATTCCTGGGTGATACCACGATTGGCCTTTGTTTGCCAATATTCAGATCTGTACTCCTAGGCGATGCCATGGCTGGGCAGGTCTGCACAGACCCATGCACAGGTTATGCAGCGCGTGTGCATTGCCTAAAGATATTCTCGCAAATGATCAGCATTTACAATGAAACATGCACATTGGCACTCTTTGAGATTTTAGCAAAGGGTGTTAAATGGAAATGTTTAAAACCACGAGTAAACACAATAAGACGTGATACAAAGTCTGGGTATTTCCGGGAATGTACCCCCATAATTCTGTAAAAGAACATGTGGTGACATTGCACGCAGCTGTTACATGCTGTTTAATACAGCAAAGTCCTGCAAATAAAAAGGGGATGGAGCGCTTCGAAACATGCACAAACATTTCTGTGCACATGTTGCCTTTTTATAAGTGCACAAGCGAATTGCACTGCACACAGGAACTTGTAAACCGTTCGCCCAACTCTTGAACAAGTAGGTGTGGATTTAAAAACAAAGATGACTGTTTCTAAAACGTGCCCATAATCTTTGACGAAAAGCATAGAATTCAGTAAGCAGGAGTAGACATCGGCCAAAGCACCACATAACGGCAGAAAACGAGAGCATGAAGCTGTATTAACAGTGCTTGTGGGCAATGGTAAACGGGGCACGTACAGGTCGACAACAGAGCCCTTCACAAAAAATAAACACAAAATCAACATTGAGAAGGACCTGCCCCTCCTAGGTGCATGCCACTCTACACGTTCGCCTACACCACCATTTCAGATTCTCTTATGTTATGTTATGTTATTTTGCCTTTATATAGCGCCTTATATACCATTGGTGGGAACCGAAGTTCAGGTCAGTAGAGAGAGTAGGGAGAGTCAACGGCGCGTGTGCGCACCGGGTATGTGTGCAGCTGGTGTGGTATTCGTGAAATAGCTGCTTCTTAGCGATTGGTTAAGATCAGGGGTATGTGTTCGTTCTGGCAGGATTTATCCAGACCGCCTGTGGCTGCGTTAGGCCTGAGAACGCCTGGCTGGGGTGTGTGTAACCAGCAGTGTTTCCTTAGAATGATGGGGAGTGAGCGGGAGATGTTGGCATGAGAACAGTTATACCGAATGGTGTCATAGTATCTCTGTGTTCTAGTTGAGTGTTGGTGTAAAGAGAGTAAGCGTGGGGTGTGATATGATGGGTTACATGTTCTTTCAAACGTTCCCTATATTCCAGACCATACTATGTACGTCGCGCAGTTCTATGTGCTCCAGTCCGTTCTATGTACTTTTATTCATTCCATGCGTTCCCGTCCGCCCTGCGTGCTCAAGTCCGCCATGTGCGCTCCTGTCTGCCCCACGCATGCAGTCCTGTCTGCCCCTGTATTTCGTATTCATCCATCCTCGCCCGCTCCCGGCATTCACCCGCTCCTGCACTCACGCGTTCCCCCGCACCCTTCCGTTCCCCCGCACCCTTCCGTTCCCCCGCACCCTTCCGTTCCCCCGCACCCTTCCGTTCCCCCGCACCCTTCCGTTCCCCGCACCCCTCCGCTCTATGCACTCGTGCTTTCCACGCATTGAACTCATCCGCTCTCCTTACTTCTCCGCTCTATGCACTCGTGCTTTCCACGCATTGAACTCATCCGCTCTCCTTACTTCTCCGCTCTATGCACTCAGTGCACTTGTGCTTTCCACGCATTGAACTCATCCGCTCTCCTTACTTCTCCGCTCTATGCACTCGGTGCACTCGTGCTTTCCCCGCATTGAACTCATCCGCTCCCCGCACTCACTCGCTCACTTCCTTCATCCGCTCCCCTTGCTCATCCGCTCCCCGTGCTCATCCGCTCCCCGCTATACACGCTATACACTCTATACACTCTATACACTCTATACACGCTCATCCGCATTTCCATACTCTTACGCTCTAGACGCTCCCCTGCCCTAGACGCTCATACGTTCTGTACATTCATCAGTTCTATATCCGCTTCTCTGGATTTATGCACTCATCCGCCATACACGCTCATCCGCTCTACACTAAACCATTCGAGACACACATCCGCTAAGCATGTTCATCCATTCTATACCTTCATCCAATCTACATACTCATTCAATTTACACACTCATTTGATCTATGTAGTCATCTGTTCTTCCACTCATGCATTCTTCCATTCAGTGCATTCAACTGTTTATACTCAACCACTCTACACACTCAAACGCTTAGCAAGGTCATCCATTCTATACACTTATCCGATGTACATACTCATTTAGTTTACACACGTACTCTGAAGCAAAGGCCAACCAAGCACATAGCACCAACTGAAATGGTTCTGTGCCATGTGGATCGATGGACACCACTAAAGACATAGCTGTCAAGCAACTAGTTCTTCTCTCCTGCGAGAAGCTCTTCACAAAGCCAGACTGTTGAGCAACCAAATGGAGAGGAGATTGTTAGGTAAACGATTCATTGGTCAAGGAGAGTCAACAGCACAACATAAGCGCCATAGGTTGCTGAATCTTTTTGCAAAACGAAAACCCTACCTTGCTGTGATTTAAGTCTCGGTCCCCTGCATGCACCCAAGCTGCTGCTGCTGTCTGCTCTGAGCTCTGCCCCTCAGCCCTGCCCGATCTCCGGATGAGCTCAGCTCAACATTAAGAAGTATACATTTACGATCACAGACACTGTGACGCCATCGCCGCTCCCGCTCCTGCTGCAGCCTAGTCATGGCAGCAGGCAATCTGGAGCTTGCATGCTTTTAAAAATAGTTTGTTGAAACAACAAACTATTTTTAAAAGCGCAACTCCAGTCCAGGACCACTGGAAATAGAGGAGGTCGCAAAAATATTTCAGAGGTCGCTTGGGAGATAGCAGCGGTCGCTCTGGTGACCTCTGGCGATCCCCCAAATGACATCCCTGGGTTTCTTGCAACATTACTACATCATAGTTATTAAGGAAATTAGCTTTAGGCGATACAAGATGAGAAGCCACACCGCTAATGAGGTGTGATGGATTTGAAGTGAAATATCACGCCAGTTGTTGGAAGAGTTTACCTGGGTTTTTGCTGTCTCATTTATCCATGTCCATCTGGATTTAGGTTGGGGCGCTATGGTATGTTGCAAGAGGGAGGACTGGATGGTCCCCTTGCATCGGCAGCATGGTTGTTGTATAGGCTGTTCCCAACATCTGGAGTCTAAAGATGATGGAATCTGAGATTGATGAATCTCTCATTGAGGAGAAGATGGTGGATTGGAACAAATTTCTATATGTAATCCATGTCACGGGAGGATAGCTCAGTGGCAACCTGCTTGCCTTGGAAGCAGGACGACACATAGCAACACAGGTTTGATCCCCGGGTCTGCGCTTAGAAACCTCTGGGTATTAAGCGGGTTATAAATAACTTATCATATATCATAATCCATGTTGAATTAGATCATTGCAGGATTACCAGACTACGTTTTTTTTTTTTTACAATCTTAGATGGTATGTTAAATTCTACCATGTCCAAATTAGACGGATCCAAATATTTGATTAATTCAATATCTTGTGATCTAATATGTTCGAGCCCCTGGATGGTGTGAAAAATGGTTAGGAGCGTTGATCTGTTGGATATGGATCTGTTGGCAATCTATCCAACGTGGATATCAGGGTATCGGTACCTAGAATAGTAGTCTTCTTTGGACTTGCAATATTTGGCTTTGTAGAAACATTTTCAGCTGAGGAGAGAGAGTCTGTTTGTCAATAGTGAGATGTGAAATTATCCGGAGCATCAGATTGTTCTGGAATCAGTATCGCACAATCTTCCTTTACAATTAAACCCATGCTATCAGGGAGGTGGGTTCTATATCCAGATTTACACAGAACGTTTGCTTAGCTTTGGTCGATGGAGGATGTAGAGAGTGAAGACTTTGGTGAACTATTTCTGTAATTGTGTGCTATAGACAGATTCATTAAGTCAGCATCCGTGATGAGCACTTCTGCTTGCTCTTTGGATGCAGATGCTGAGCCAGAACTATTCCTGTCCGGAGTCGCAACAGAATCTTGTGCAATGTCACTAGATCGAGCAAGTTGAGGCATAGGAGGGAGAGAAGTAGTTGGCGAATCCTGAGATTGAGGGGGCTACATCGACTGTCTCCTCTGTCAACTAAGGGAGAGGTCCGATTTGGAATTGATAGATTACTTATAAATTTCTTAGTCTTCTGATTGCAGTTTTTTCTGTTACTAGGCACGTTCTGGTTCTTGGGTTTTTTTTTAGAAATCTTTTTCACAGCCTGAAAATTACCTTTTTATTTTTGTTCTTTTTTTTTTGGGGTGTTTTCGAAAACATCATATAACGGAATTTCAATATTAGGAGTTTCTTGAATTATTGGAGAGTTTGACTATTCCTTTTATCTAATGAAGGTGACTGCGAGGAGGGCACTAATATAATAGATTGCAATATAACAGGATTATGCAAAATGCTGCTCTCTACTCGGATTACCTGCATATATATATGCCAGATTGGAGTGATTTGGGCATGTGAGGTACCTCCTTTTTAAACTGTGAATCACAATTCATCATCAGTTTGCATGCAATCCAGTCCACTTTATTAAGGATTGAACAAGTGTGGTCTGATTAGCGGTTTTTTGATCAAGAAGTTCATACAATTTTTAGTCACAGCAGTAAGGGCAGTGTCAACAGAAGTAGTTGCAAGAAATCCAAACAAGGGTCTCCAGAGCTTGTTTAGTAAATGAGTAAATGAGGCCACTATAAAGAAGATTCAGAAACTGATTGGGTTCAATTAGCGGCAGATTCCTCATTGGTGTAGAAGTTCAGAGAAGTTGATAGTCTGGTTGTTTGGTCGTGACCGGTTTGTAGTTAAAAAGCAGACGAAATGACTTGAACCAAAGAACGAGGAAGATGATGAGTTAATTGGTTCTCAAGTGGAAAGACACAGGAGTCGCTGGATGTAAATGTGGAGGTGTGGTAGGCGGAATGCTCAGGGATGCAGTTGGATTTTAGGGCTTGTAAATACAGTAGCGGAAATGAAGATGAATCAAGCACATGTATGCTAGCATGTGCTTCTCGGTAAGGTATTTGAGGTAGTATTGCAGTGGGAGTATGGTAGAGATCGGCTTCTTGATCTACCGCAATTGGAGTTGCACATGATTCCAGTGTGGTGTCCGAGATAGTACTAATAGGATTAGAAGGTATTGAAAGGGGCCCCTAGGGGTCCCTCGTGCTATGGAAGCAAGGCAATAACCATACACGAAAAGATGCGCCAGACACGAGGTTCAAAGTCCCAATGCTAGGGTTTATTGCAAGCAAAAAATAGTATCAATTGGCCAATTCTGATCTCACGCCCCGCAACGTGAGTTTCCTAGACCTCGAGGGACACAAGAGAGCGAATTACGTACATCAGTTACATATATACAAAATGCATATCATACAATCAGCAAAGTCATGTTTAACACCCCTCTTTATTAAGTTCCTTTGAACCCGGGATGACGATGGACATATACGACAAGTATGACCATTATAACATTTTCGATGTCTATTCTAGTAACAATGTGCAATTTAGAAAGTGCGGCGGCATCTTTTAGTTGTTGAACAGAACACGGCAGTTCTGTTCTTGGAAGCAAGCTGCACACTGGGGAAGAGCCACATTCCAAGCTTTGCTATCTATGAGGTACTATTCGTGTCCTGGGAGCCAACACGTTCTAAAGGGTTTTGCGAAGGGGGGGCCGTAAGAAGAGCATAATTCAAGCCTTTAGCTGTTTTATTCTAACACATTCTACCATCGTACGAGACTGGCTGGCAGCTGTGAAGTGATTAAATGCCCTGCAGCTCTCTCCCAAGGCTACAGAGAGGGAGCGTGGGCATTCCTCTCTGGGCTACTCATGAGGAGTTTCAACAAACTCTTCAGTCCCGCGACCTTGTCCTTGCACATTCAGACAACAATGTTAACAGTAAGCAGAATCCACAAGAATTGCAAGCTGCAAAGCAGTTTTCAGACAGAAAGCAATGAGCAATGGTTAACAAGCAAAATGGCGATTCTTGCTACGTTTAAAATGGCCGCTCGTTGGTCAAGCATAGCAGTTTATATTTCTATAATTCGGTGCATAAGACGGTTGGCCCACGGCCATCAAGTTACGTCTATCATTCAAATGAAGGGTATTCATTTTTCCAGATTGACAAACCCTCCTTTTGGCCGTATGCCAAACGTCTTATTTTATTCATTGTATCCTCCTCCAATGAGGATAAGTCTGGGGTATCTGTCTGAACCATCTTCATCATTAATGTCTATCGCCATGAATTGTTTTACTGTTTTTGTTTCCTCAGTGTCTGTTATTTCGGCCATGCGTTTGATTTCCTCTCGACACCATGTGCATACATCCCTTAGTACATCCATCAGTTATTTCATTGCAGACTATTGGTAAGCATTGTATGCAACAGCAGCATGTTATGAATATCCCAAGTACCATCATTAGTATCGAAATTAACTTCCATCCCCAAGACCGCAATAATCCCCAAAACCAGGTGTTAGGCAGAAACCTGTGCAGTTCCCTTGGGGAACACTGCAAAAGATTTAAGACTACAGGTAGAGCAGTAAACCCCTTTGGTAGCAGTCTGTACCACCCAGATTTACCTGGTAGCTGTGGCTGAGCAGTCAGACTTCTCTCAAGAAGAGTTAGGCAGTATGTAAAGTATACACAATATGTACCAAAACACAATAGCACAAGCAAACACTGACCAGAGCTTGGTTTCAAAAGTATATAGTTATTTATTTAAAATACACATAAGTTAAAAACACTCTAGCAAAAATATAGTAAAAGCACTTCAACACAGTTATAATGAAAGTAGATTCAATCCTTTCTCCTATCTAGACAACTCTAAGTAAACACCACTTAATTAAAACAGAGGTGAGTGCTTAACGTTAGATGACACTCTAGTAGTTTCCAAGAAAGGGAGAGAAAAAGCAGAAATGGGTTAGACACACCACTCTAAGGTCCAGAGCACTTGCAATAGGCTTAAAGAAGAATAAAGTCACAGGTGAGCAAAAGTCACTAGGCAGGGCCCACTCTTAGAGTAGCCGGAGCGAAAATGTGCCCAAGATCACACTGTTAGTTAGAGATTCAAAGTCTTGCAAAGAGTCAAAAAGAGGTTAGAGTGGCTCAGAAAGTTTAGCCAAAGTGTCCCAGGCACTCCCAGGTTCGAAAGCCGGGGACTAAATCTACCCCGTACAGTCGGTAGCAAGGGAAGCCAGGCAGAACACAGTACCTTAAGCGGAAAGGATCCTCCAGCGGTGGCAGTTGTTCCAGGCAGTGGCAGCAGGGCTCGACGTCGGTCAGGGGAGAAGAAGTTCTCGCTGAAGAGCAGAAGAAGAGGGTCGTTGCACTGCCCGGGAAGAAACCAGCCGCGGAGTCCTCCGGTTAAAGGGTTGGTGCCGACTTTCGCGGTATGGGGGTAAAGTGTGGTATTCCGGTTGCCGGGGTGCTTGGCACAGGCAAGGCGGCCACGAGATACCTCAAAGAACGGAAAGAAGGCGAAAACTGGTTGTCCCCACCAGTCAAGGGAAGGAGCCACTCCGTTAAGAGTTCTCCTCGGTCGTCGGGAAAAAGTGGTGAGACGGTTCAGCAGGGCTCCACCGGGTGGTGTCGTCGAAGCAGGTCGGCTCAGCTCTTCCCTCGTCGGATTCTTGGTCCTGTGGCGACTTCTGAAGTCCCAGTCCCCAAAGCCCTGCTTTTATGCAGCAAACCCCCATTCACCCAGCCTAGCTGTCACTCAACCATGCTAAGTGGTGAGCCGGGCGGCTCACCACTTGGGCCAATCAGGACGGAGTGCGACTTGAGTTACCAAGGTAACTCAGTCCAGGGTGCCTAAATCCCCCTCCACCCCTCCTAAGTACCCCAGACAGAGTGGCACCACTTTGGAGGGCTTCTGTGGAGAAGCCCGCCAAAAGTGGAACAAAGGGCTCCACTTTGGGTCAGAGTTACAGAGGCGAACACCAACGCCATTTTAGAATCAAGTTTTGGCAAAAAGTCCCAACCGGAGTTATAAAAATAAATATATAAACCGGCGGTATGTTTAAGGCTACCGTAAATAAATAATTAAATGTGTTAGCCTAAAACAATGGGAAATCCCATAGGGAAATATTCGCGGTCGAATATAAAAAGTAGTTTCCACTGCCACCAGCCAAAACTCGATCAGGGGGGACGGAGACGTGCCCCCTCGACTAACAGACCCTGGGGCAATCGAATTGCCCCAGCCAGTACGTCCACAATATGATGGTTTGTACTGGTTCTGTTCAGGATTCAAGACTAGCAAAGTCTTTGGTGACTTTACATGCCCTGGGAGACAGTAGTCAGTCCCAGGGTATGGAGTCTATGTTGGGGAGTCCCTAGGACACCCCTGGGTCACGGCACAGAGGGTGCTGTGTGACCCACATCACAAAAATACATGAGGCCCTATGGAGTAAAAGACCCCATAGCCCATTCAACACAAGGTTTAACCAAGAAAACACACTTCAACATGTCCAAGAGTGAGGGTAAAAGAGTCTCACTCTTGGCAGGAGAAAAAAATTAAACCCCAGAAATCCAGCAAAGCTGCTGGGGGACTCACTAGGTAGGGAAATTCAGCCTAAACAGAGAATTCTCCCTAACACTCGCCCCCCCCAGACTAAGGGACAGGAGGATTTAATCCACTCCTGGATGAACCTCATACCTCTAGTCGATGATATACATCCTAGAGAGTCCCTCAGCATTTTGATGGTGACACCTTGACCTATGTTCAATGGAGAACTCAAAGGTTTTCTTTTGCAAGCTAACGGACCTACAGACCCTTTGAGGAACATCAGTCTTTTTGTTATAGGGGATCTGGTTGACCAGTCCCTCAGAAGTTGGTACAACTTCTGAACCTATGTTAGGCTTTTTCAAGGGGTCCTTATAAAGGATTCCCTTAGATCTAGAGGGGCCTCCAAGGTTCCTCACCACCTCTCTTGTGGGAGCAGGTTGGGTCTTAGGCCTCTTGGTTGGAGGGGTTGGGGTTAGGCAATGTACCTGCTTCCCCTTCCTCTTAGATCTACCCTTACCTATTTTAGGAGTTTCCCCCCTAATATTAGGATTTGAGTTGGGGTCTTCAGTAGAAGGTCCAACAGTCTGAAGGTTTTTGGCCTTAGACTTTTCTTTTCTGGTTTTCCACCAGCACTGAGAATTACCAGTTCTCTCAGGTCCAGATAGGGGCCTAGTTGGTCTATCCACCTCTTCCTCAGAAGCAGGGGGAGTCAGAGACTCTGAGACTAGGGGAACAATGATGGAGCTTGGTTGGGGCGCCCATGTTCCTAGCATACTATCCTGAAATGTGCCTGGGTTAGAGGTCAACTTACTAACACCAGGGCTTGTAGTGGGGTTCTCAGTAGAGGGTCCCACAGGCTTAGAAGGGTCCTTCAAGGTAGCCTGTCTAGCCAATTTGGTTAAGTTCTGCTTCTCCATACTGGGAGGCCTGGGGGTATGTGACACTACTCCTAGAGTTCTTAGGTCATTCCCTAACAGGACCTTCCCAGGTACCTCAGTCTGAACACTGACAGGGATCCTCACTGTCATGTTGTTACACTGAATGAGGGCTGGTAGGATAGGAACCATTTGGACAGGGCCTCCAGACATCTTAGTGGGACCTTTGGGTGCTTTGGCCACATCCTCAGGTTGAAAGAAGCTTTCATCCACTACTGTTCTGCTGGCCCCAGTGTCTCTCCTGGCAGGAGTATCCTGGCCATTGACAAGAACACTGTCCACATAATACACCTTAGAGTTAACAGGTAGGGAGTTATACACAACCCTATTCTGGGGACTAACCAGACCCATAGGCTCTAAGTTTACAGTTGCTTGAAGACCCAAGGGTTCTTCAGCAAAGAGTTCAAAGTGGGCACTAGCCATCTGTACTTCATCCTCAGGAGTGAAGGCTAAGGAGACTGTGCTGATCCCTGCAGGTTTACCCTTGCACTTGGGATCTCCTTTGATATGGTCAGTACCCTGACAGACATAGCATTGTCCAAATGCTCTCTGGAAGGGTGGCTTGTTCTGACCTCCTTCTGGCTTGTGGCCAGAAGGTACAGTAGCCTGACTAGGTTTCCCATGTGGCTTACCCTGGTTATTTTGTGGTTTGGGGCCCTCTTTGGGATAGGAATTATTAGAATTCTCTTTGGAGTCTTTTTTAGGCTGTTTCTCCCCATCCTTCTTCTGAGTTACCCCAGAATCCTTGTGAGTGGCCCTGTTGGCAACCCACAAGTCAGCAGCCTTAGCTAGTTTCCGGGAATCTAATTCCTTGGAATCAGCCAAGTGTTGTCTGAGCTCAGGAGAGCAGGCATCATAAATAGTCTCCAACATAAACAAATTCTTCATACCTTCATAAGTGTTCACCTTGTAACCCTTAATCCATCCCTCTAAGTTTTTCAAACATTCACTCACCCAGGTAGCCCAAGGGGTACCATCATGCTTTTTGAGGCTCCTAAACCTCTTAAGATACTGGGAAGGGGTCTTCCCAAACCTAGCTATCAAAGCTAGTTTCACACATTCATAGTCCTTCCTATCCTCCTCCCCCATCTCCATTACCACATCAGTTGCAACAGGGGGAAGCCTAGAGAACAACCAGGTGAGTAAGTCATTTCCTGTGATGTTCTGGAGCCCATGATTATATTCAAACAGAGACAACCAATCCAACACATCCAACTTAGGCTCATACATACCAACCAATTCTTTAGGCATCCGGGGTCTTTTAGGACTGGAACTTCTAGAGGAGCCAGAGAGAGAAACATTCTCAACAGATAATTTCTTCATTTCTAAGTCATACTTGAGCTCCATTTCCCTTAGCCTTAGTTCTTTGTCAGTTTGAGCATTAAGTTTCTTATACTCCAATTCTAGCTTCATTTTCTCTAGTTCAAAGTACTGAGGACTAAATGTGGGACCTGGTAAAGGTCCAGTAGGCACAGCAGGTAGAGCAGGCAGAGGCCTAGGGGGGACAGTTACAACAGCCTCACCCTCCTCTTCTGACTCTTCCTCAGAACCATCAACATTTTGCTCCATGTTAACTTCAACACTGTCATCTACAGTTGCTGGAGTGGTAGGTTCCTCTGAACCATCACCCAGACTTTGGTTAGCTAACAATCTTTCAATCAGCTCCATTTTCTTGCCCTTAGTCAGGAGATCCTTATGTTTACAGAGCACTCTTAAACAATCAGCAGTTTTGGCTGCAAGGGACTCTTGACTATAGCTTTCTATAACTGACATGTTAGAGGTTTTACTTTTTCAGTGCTAAGCTTTGTGGTTAGTTGCACTAAGGTATCTAAAGCACAATAAAATGTATACTCAATACAAATCCCACCGCTGTACACCAGTGTTAGGCAGAAACCTGTGCAGTTCCCTTGGGGAACACTGCAAAAGATTTAAGACTACAGGTAGAGCAGTAAACCCCTTTGGTAGCAGTCTGTACCACCCAGATTTACCTGGTAGCTGTGGCTGAGCAGTCAGACTTCTCTCAAGAAGAGTTAGGCAGTATGTAAAGTATACACAATATGTACCAAAACACAATAGCACAAGCAAACACTGACCAGAGCTTGGTTTCAAAAGTATATAGTTATTTATTTAAAATACACATAAGTTAAAAACACTCTAGCAAAAATATAGTAAAAGCACTTCAACACAGTTATAATGAAAGTAGATTCAATCCTTTCTCCTATCTAGACAACTCTAAGTAAACACCACTTAATTAAAACAGAGGTGAGTGCTTAACGTTAGATGACACTCTAGTAGTTTCCAAGAAAGGGAGAGAAAAAGCAGAAATGGGTTAGACACACCACTCTAAGGTCCAGAGCACTTGCAATAGGCTTAAAGAAGAATAAAGTCACAGGTGAGCAAAAGTCACTAGGCAGGGCCCACTCTTAGAGTAGCCGGAGCGAAAATGTGCCCAAGATCACACTGTTAGTTAGAGATTCAAAGTCTTGCAAAGAGTCAAAAAGAGGTTAGAGTGGCTCAGAAAGTTTAGCCAAAGTGTCCCAGGCACTCCCAGGTTCGAAAGCCGGGGACTAAATCTACCCCGTACAGTCGGTAGCAAGGGAAGCCAGGCAGAACACAGTACCTTAAGCGGAAAGGATCCTCCAGCGGTGGCAGTTGTTCCAGGCAGTGGCAGCAGGGCTCGACGTCGGTCAGGGGAGAAGAAGTTCTCGCTGAAGAGCAGAAGAAGAGGGTCGTTGCACTGCCCGGGAAGAAACCAGCCGCGGAGTCCTCCGGTTAAAGGGTTGGTGCCGACTTTCGCGGTATGGGGGTAAAGTGTGGTATTCCGGTTGCCGGGGTGCTTGGCACAGGCAAGGCGGCCACGAGATACCTCAAAGAACGGAAAGAAGGCGAAAACTGGTTGTCCCCACCAGTCAAGGGAAGGAGCCACTCCGTTAAGAGTTCTCCTCGGTCGTCGGGAAAAAGTGGTGAGACGGTTCAGCAGGGCTCCACCGGGTGGTGTCGTCGAAGCAGGTCGGCTCAGCTCTTCCCTCGTCGGATTCTTGGTCCTGTGGCGACTTCTGAAGTCCCAGTCCCCAAAGCCCTGCTTTTATGCAGCAAACCCCCATTCACCCAGCCTAGCTGTCACTCAACCATGCTAAGTGGTGAGCCGGGCGGCTCACCACTTGGGCCAATCAGGACGGAGTGCGACTTGAGTTACCAAGGTAACTCAGTCCAGGGTGCCTAAATCCCCCTCCACCCCTCCTAAGTACCCCAGACAGAGTGGCACCACTTTGGAGGGCTTCTGTGGAGAAGCCCGCCAAAAGTGGAACAAAGGGCTCCACTTTGGGTCAGAGTTACAGAGGCGAACACCAACGCCATTTTAGAATCAAGTTTTGGCAAAAAGTCCCAACCGGAGTTATAAAAATAAATATATAAACCGGCGGTATGTTTAAGGCTACCGTAAATAAATAATTAAATGTGTTAGCCTAAAACAATGGGAAATCCCATAGGGAAATATTCGCGGTCGAATATAAAAAGTAGTTTCCACTGCCACCAGCCAAAACTCGATCAGGGGGGACGGAGACGTGCCCCCTCGACTAACAGACCCTGGGGCAATCGAATTGCCCCAGCCAGTACGTCCACAATATGATGGTTTGTACTGGTTCTGTTCAGGATTCAAGACTAGCAAAGTCTTTGGTGACTTTACATGCCCTGGGAGACAGTAGTCAGTCCCAGGGTATGGAGTCTATGTTGGGGAGTCCCTAGGACACCCCTGGGTCACGGCACAGAGGGTGCTGTGTGACCCACATCACAAAAATACATGAGGCCCTATGGAGTAAAAGACCCCATAGCCCATTCAACACAAGGTTTAACCAAGAAAACACACTTCAACATGTCCAAGAGTGAGGGTAAAAGAGTCTCACTCTTGGCAGGAGAAAAAAATTAAACCCCAGAAATCCAGCAAAGCTGCTGGGGGACTCACTAGGTAGGGAAATTCAGCCTAAACAGAGAATTCTCCCTAACACCAGGATCCTATCCCCTAACCCCCTTCAGTAGAGTGTGGAACTTATGACATGTAATTTCCGGATCGCTTTAAATATCGTAGGGGAGTGGTCATCTATATACACACAGCATGCAGTTTTTACGAGTTTGCAAACTCCCCCACGATCAACTAATATTATATCGAGAGCCATCCTTTTTTGAAGTGCCATTAGTCTTATTCCTTTTTCTTCTAACGTCATATTCAATAAAATATCCGTTGTGGAATCTATTGTTTTTTTGTAATATTCCCGACAGTTTTCTTATATTGTAAGAATGTTCTATTTGGGACAAGAACGGTATAAATGATTTGGCTATATCCATTGCTATCATTCCATCCTCGCTACTCCTTTCAGTTCTACCTTTTGTTCGTTTGGCTACTTCTGCTGTCTCCAAGAGGAACACTCCTGGAAACAGTAGACCTAGGTAGCATGTACCTCCCCAGTTCCTGAGTAACCATGGATATGCTTTTTCTCCACATATAAAGTAAACAGGGTCTCCTACGTACACGGGTTCTATTTCGTGTTTTAAAACCACTGTGTTCAGGCAGTTGCTAAACGTTCCTACTTTATAGGAACCATTTTTCTGTAGACCTAGGGGAGCAGTTTTGGGGCTGTGATCC
The DNA here is from genome assembly GCF_040938575.1 of Ambystoma mexicanum. Taxonomy (NCBI): domain Eukaryota; kingdom Metazoa; phylum Chordata; class Amphibia; order Caudata; family Ambystomatidae; genus Ambystoma; species Ambystoma mexicanum. The sequence continues at coordinate 300,507,773 of NC_090935.1, read as the reverse complement.
ACTGTATAGGCAGGGGGCACAGCATCTTTGTTCCATTCATCCCTCATTCGAAATGTCATTACTGATGTTTTTTTCTGCTGGCGGGGGTTGGTCTATTTTGCCTATGTAATCTATCTCGTCTTGTTATCTTTCGTGTATTCTTTCTCATGGGTTCTAGTGCGAACACGCAAGCTTTTTGGAATATGGAACAACCCACAGGTCTCATGATCACTTCCTCAAATTCATTCATATTGGTCTCATCTAGCTGACCCGTATTACTCTTGTTCCATTTCCCAAAGAACATTGCACTTAATGTTACCTCACATGAATAAATCAATGGCAACGGTTGTACATACCAGCCTATCCCTTTCCCACCGTGCTGTGGTAAATTGGCACAAACCCAGCAATCTTTTTTCTTTAAAACCGCATGGGTCATGTTCATGATGAGCAACAATGTATTGTTGCCATATCCTTCTCTATGTCTCTCTTCCATTGGGGGCAAAGTACCAGTGATTACATGAACCGGGCTTTCAGTAGCTGCTTTTGGCAGAAGTGTTTCTAATGGGTGTACGTACTCCAGGAACCATAGTGTAATAGCTGTTATTGTTGGTACTATCATACTTAAGAAACACAGGACCAATGTCCAAATCAGTACCTTATTCCTTTTACCATGCTTTTTCCCTAAATTTACAGTCTCTAAATCTATTATCTTTTCAGCAGGGGTGCAGGAGGAAGCTGAAACGGGTCTAGACTTGTTATTCATCGTCCTTCTTCTTGCTGGCAAAGTTTGTCGCAAATTTCTCTCGTTCTTGATGCTAGAAAAGTTCAACGAAAAATGTCACAGCTCAATTCTGCCAGCCTTTTCACAGCCTAGATCATTTATCCACTCCGAGCAAGATTAGTAGTTCTTTCTCCCACTGCTCAGACGATTTCCGAACAGTTCATTATTGATAGAGTACTATGTGCATCCAGCTTGTCCTGCTCTGGCTCCTGACACATGTACTTTTATAAGCGCACCGAGGAGCCGTAAGTCTTGAATTGTCCGACTTGCACAATTCTCACACTTCTCTCCTCTACGCCCCTGGCTCCTACTCCGTCTGTGAGTGGAACCAAAGGCAAAAAGAAAAGCACCAAAGATCTGTGGATCACTTTGCCTGTCGAGGCCGCAAATTATACCGGTTCACTCCTGGTATTGTATGATCCGTGAATAGTGCCGTTGCGTTTTCAGTATTAGGCTCAGAGTCAGCCTTTGGCACAATGATGGGTAGCGATGAGCTCCGTGGCAATAATGTAGTTTCTTTCTTTGGCTTTGGTGCATGTTCAGGAACTGGTGGGCGCCAAAGGGGTACACGCGTTGTTTCTGCTCGTGTTTGCCATGCAGTATTTGTGTCGCTCGGCAGTGATGTTTCTGTTGCGCACCGTTGGGGCACTTTTCGCCCTTTCCCCTTACTGGCAGCCTCCTCAGGCTCTGTTTCAACTTTCACTTCTCGCTCAGGCTGACGCTGTGGCACTGGACTGGCAACAGTTTCTTTCGTTTCCGAGACTGTTTCCTTTCTCTGGTGGTCGGAAGTTGTCAGCAGTCCTGGGAATCTTTTGGCATGTGTCGCGTGTATCCATGCCTCCGGTCCGTCTACTCGGATGGCCGTCTGCGTTGCCAAAAGTACTTGAAAGGGGCCGCGCCACCTGGGTGCTAATGCTGTCTTTCATTCGAAATTTGTAATCAAGACCCAGCTCCCAGGCTCCAGCGAGTGCCCCGGTCCGGTATATATCGCACTGGTAACGCATCCTGCACCTGCTGATAAATCAAACGCAACCTTTGTATTAAAAGCCCACAATAAGTGCTTAACATAGGATGCTCGACCTCACACAATCTTTTGGGCTGCGGTGCGCACCACACATTTGCTGGTCTCCCCATTATAATCTCATAGGGGGAGAGCCCAGTCTTAGCCTGCACAGACGTGCGCATACACAACAGCGCTAGGGGTAATGCTTCCACCCAACTCAACTTGCTTCCAGCGCAGATTTTTGCTATCTTTGACTTCAAAATTCCGTTATCTCTCCACAAGCCCGGCAGAACTGGGATGCCTGGAACTGTGGAATCCTTTCTCTATCTGCAGACCTGCACAGATCTGTAGCACTACTGCACCCACAAAGTGGGGGCCGTTGTCTGACCACAGGACATGGGGAACCCAAACCGGGAGAAATATTCTTTTAACATTACTTTTGCTGTGGACATGGCAGTACAGTCTTTTAAAGGACATGCCTCCACTTGCTGAATGCACAAATTACCACTAACACATATTTGTAGTTCTGACACCTTTCCATTTCTATGAATCAAAATGGACCACCTCAATGGCATAGAGGGTGGGCCGAAACTACCTGCTGGAGTCACGGTTCCCTTCCCTACATTGTGTTGCAGGCACGTAATACAATTCTGCACTAGTCTTTCTGCATTCTTGGTGCTCATTCTTCCATACTGTGGATAAATGCTGTACCATCTTCTTTGCGCAAATGTGGGTAGGGCTATGCGCCATTATAACCATTGCAGTCACGTAACAATTTGGCAACATCCAGTTCTTTGTTTCCTTGTCCACCCAACATCCTTCCAAATCTAACTCAGCAGAGCCCTTAGCCCACCCCTAAATCTCTTCAGTCGTGGCCTCAGCCTGCATTTCTTTGACTGTGGCAACCCCATTCTCTATCACACAAGGTACTTCCTCAGTCTGTACTGTCATCATTTTATTCCCCAAATCTGTGGCTGTTTGCTACGCAATCCTGTCTGCAAATGCGTTTCCCTCTCCGACTCTACATGTTACTTTCTTATGCGCCTCGCACTTCACTATAGCTAGGCGCTTTGGAAACGTGAGTGCAGACAACAATCGCACAATCAAAGGGCCATGCTGAATCCTGGCCCCATGTGATGTCAAGAAACCCCTCTCAGCCCAAAGTCGGCCAAAGTTGTGAACCACGCCAAAGGCGTGTTCTGGCTGTCAGTATAAATATTCATGTTCAAATTCTTAGAGTTCACAGGCTAGGGTCAGTGCTATTATTTCTGCGGCTTGCGCTGAATTGTAGGGGATTCTTCTGCTTTCTACAACACTCTTTAGGGTAGTAATTGCATATGCGGCCGTTGATGTGCCATCAGGTAATTTAAAACAGGAGCCATCACAAAATAACTCCCCATCTGGCTCCTTCTGTGGGATATCTCTCAAATCAATCCTTCCCTTTGTTTCTTCTTCAGTGATCATTAAACAATCATGGGGTGGTGATTCGTTGTCACCAATTTCTGCTATGGGCAGTGGCATTAATTCTGCAGGATTCAATGCGCTACAACTCATAATTTGGAGGTGGGGTGCAAACAAGATGAGCTCATATCTTGTCAGTCTAGCTGAGGTGAGGTGTTGCGTCTGCGTCCTATTTAATAGAACGTCTATAGCATGTGGCACCATCAGAATTAAAGTGTGCCCCAATACCATTCCTTCCGTTTGTTTCACTGACGCAGCAGCCGCTGCGACAGATCGCAAACATCGTGGTAGTGCGCGCGCTACAGGGTCCAACGCGCAAGAAAAATAGCCGCACGGCCTATTTCTTCCACCTTGTTCCTGTGTCAAAACCGCCAATGCACATCCTTCACTCTCACTCACAAATAGTCTAAAGACCTTTTTATAGTTAGGAGTGCCTAAAACCGGCGCAGCACATAATGCATCTTTCAATTGCTCAAACGCTTTCTGACATTCCTCATCCCACTGTAAGGGCATCTCTGCATCATTTTTTGTCAACTTTATCATCGGCTTCACAAACAACGCAAAATTACTGATCCACTGCTGACAATAAGAGGCCATGCTTATTACAGCTCTCACTCCTTTCTGAGTTTTTGGAATAGGCATACTAGAAATACTTTCTATGCGTTCTGGTGTTAATCTTCTCCCTTCTTTCGAAAGTAGGTAACCCAAATAAGACACCTCCTTCTGATTATACTGGAATTTCTTCAAACTTGCCTTATGACCATGGGTCGCTAAGTGTGTCAATAGTAATATAGTACTTTCTTTACAGATCTCTTTTGTGTCTGCAGCTAATAACAAGTCATCTATGTACTGCAAGAGTACACAACCTTCGGGTAATTCTAGCATGTCTAGCTGCTCTTTTAGCGCTGTGCTGTAGATGCTCGGGCTTTCTGTGTATCCTTGTGGAATGCATGTGAATGTGAATGATCGACCTCCTAGAGTGAACGCAAACAGATCTACTGCTTTTATCCACTGGAATGCTAAAGAATGCGTTCTTCAAATCAACTACACTAAAGTATTCTGCAGTGGCCTGTATCATTGTCAGTATTGTTGTGACATCTGGGACCAAAGGGAGTTGTGGGTCTACCACTTTGTTTAATGCGCGCAGATCAATTATGAAATGATAGGGTACCTCATTGCCTCCTTTCTTGTAAACTGGAAGAATCGGGCTGTTGCACGTGCTACCTGCAATTTCCTCAACCACCCCCAATCTCACCAGGTCAGTAACAATGCCTTTTAATCCCTTCTCCCCTTCAACAGAAATTTTATACTGGAGAATTCGTGGTAGTGTGACACCTTCTTTCAAAGTTATTTTTGCTGGCTCTATTTTCAAGCATCCTACATCGTTATCATGCAAGGCCCACAGACAGGTTGGTACTCTACTTGGCTCTTCTGGCAACTCTGACATAAATTCCGTCACCGGTGCATCGTGAGGCCGCATCGTGAGGAACACCACGTCTGCCGTACAATGTATGACTGCCCCCAATTTTCTCAACAAATTTGATCCTAGCAAGTTCTCTCCACAATTTTCTGTCAAAAGAAATGGACACTGTTCCGTAAATGGTCCTATTGTAATTGGGACAGCTTCGGACATGGGGTTAATTGCTGGTGTACCTGTGAACCCTACAGAAACATTCTTCTGCCCCGACAGTGGTATCTTCGGAACCAAGTGGTGGTCTATCGAGCACTTCTGTGCCCCTGTATCTACAAGGAAACGGTGCTCCTTACTGCCGACTCTCATTTCTACGTAGGGTCCTCTCTGATTCACGGGAATAGACACTGGTTCCGACCCCTGCCGTGGGCTGTCCTATCGCGAAAATAACACCTCGTCCGATGTGTAGTCACCGCTACTGCTATAATACGTGTTTGGTTGTGTATCAAAAATATTCCCATTTCCGCCTCGATGTCCTCCACTCTGATCATTTCTCTGTTGGCCCTGCCCGCCCTGATTTTGGTTTGAAACACTTTGGTTCAATGCCTGGTTCTGTTGTGCTTGGTTTTCGACCATATGATTGGGTTCGAGTACCTCCATTGGTATATCCCTGCTGCTGCTGCTGCTGCATGTTATTTCTACTTGGGCCGTTTGACCCCTGATGTCCTCTGAGGCCTTCTCTGACCAAACCCACCTCTATTCAGTAGGTGTGGGCATTGCGCTCGCCAGTGTCCTTCCTCCTTACAAAACGCGCATTGATTTAATCAGTGACACCCCATGCATATTCAAATTTACTCTATCCTTCACCTCTTTCTTTCACCACATTTACTCTGTTCTCGTAATATTGGGCTATGTGTAATATCTCACTCACCGGTTTTGCTGCCCAGGAACTTTCCGATGTCATTAACATATCTTGAATTGGCGATATTAGTCCCCTCACATATTTATCAACAAATAGCCTTTTCCCTGACTCTGTGCTCGCATCCTGCCCACTGAAGTCTGTGAATACTCCTTCAAATCTATTGAAATAATCTGTTACTGGCTCATCCTTGCCCTGTACACATGTAGTTAATTTGTCCCACTGAATCCTTTTTTCTGGAATTATTTCCCTCAATCTCCGCATTATTCGTTCTGGTAGATCTACCATGCGGGTTCCCGGATTTTCCCCTACTTTTCTATTTTTGTCCTCCAATAGTAACTCCGCCCATGTGGCGCCAAAAGCCCCCGCGTCATCTACCGTCCTCATCTGTTTCCATATATCTGCTGGCAAAATGACTGGGAAAATCAAATCTATATCGCTCATAGTAAGCACTGCTGATCTCAGGGTTGACTCTACTTCCTTGTAGAAACCTGCTGGATTCTTTCTTCTATCGGGAATCGTCTGTTTTATAGTATTCACCTCTTGCCTGGAAAAGGGGACATGCACATACTGGGCGGTGAAATGGGCTGGTGTTACCTGTGCTCCTACTGTTCACATTGCAGGGATCTCTACTTTTGGTACAAACGTGGGCGGGACCTCTCTCACTGGAAATGCCCCACTCGCGATCCCTCCCCCTTCTCTTAGGTTCAATAGTATTCCTAACTCCAGTGATAAGCCTGTTTCTCCTGTACTTCGCTCGAATGCTCTCCTGTACACCGCTAGTATCTCAGGTGGGCTAGCCTTATTATTTTTTATATCCTTCTCCATCAAATGTTCAGCCATCGATTGCAGTGCTTTTCTTTTCATGGGCATGGAATATTCGTCAAATATATCATGTATAACCATTATTGGAATACTAGGATTTGATACCTATTTTACCGCTTCTCGTATACATACTTTCAATTTCTCGCCTTTCTGTACAGATGACGTTGAATGTCTCCGCTCTATGTATGATTCTACCGTCCCTCTTCCCTCTCTTCTAATATCCCAACCCCTGTACCCAGGTGCAGCAAACATTTCGGCATATTCATTATCCAACTCATTTTTAAGATCAAGTGTTCCTTCACTTCATCTTTTATTCTACAACATGCTAATTGGTTCAAATCTAACAATCGTTGTGGTGGTAATTTGTCAAGTAACTTTTTCCATTCTCCCACCAAAAATTTCCCCATGCATTCCAACACTATCTGTCTCTCGTTGCTTCTTCGGTACCCATACAATGAGGCCAATGCTGCCGTCTCATCATTTCCTTCTCTGTACATTTCTGCCTCTTGCCTTAATTCAATCTTTCTTTCTTTGCTGATCGCGCTTCGAGTTACCTGTCCAAATCCTGTTCCTTCAGCCCCGCCTCTCGCCTCCCCGGTCTCAATTTCGACTTCGGGAGGGGCGGATGGTGCTGAATCTGTCTCTGGAGCGGGAGGTGCGGATGGGACAAATGACACAGGTGGCATCTGTGAAGGGCCTTGCTGGGTGCTGGGAAATTGCGCGCCTGCGGTCTGCACTTGTGGGAGTGCTCGCGCTGTGGGCGGGGCTTGGGTTAACGCTTGCGTGAGGGGAAGTGCTTGGGCTACGGGAGGGGGTATGAGAGCTACCGGTTGGGCCTGCGCAGTTACTGCTGGCGTGTTTGGTTTCGAATCTGGTTTTGGGCCTTGACCCGTGTTGGTTAACAAATGTTCCATTAATTTGTCTGCTATGTGTAGTTCCCGCTGCAGGTATATTCTGTCTATATTCATCTGGTCACATCTCCCTTCCAGTCTTAGACTTGCAGTCCACTCCTCCTCTTCCTTCTCTTCTGCTACCTCAAGCTTCTTTTTGTGCCTACGCGCATGCTTCTCTCTACTCCTAAGTCGGAGCATTGCTTCCCTCCTCCAATCTTTTGACAGTCTCAAATGCTGCAGGTCGCGCTTTCTTCCTAATGATAACCTTTTCTAGGTTATCTATCCTCCCAATCTCAAAACTACCATTAATCGGCCACTGATGGTCGGGTTGCTTTCTAGTTTGCCTATGCCAAATTTCACAAAATATTATCGCACCCACACCATATTTTGCATACATATCATAAGCCGGCGTTCCCCCAGGCGGTGCACTTTGGCTATATTCCAAGGACTGTCTACCGCAGCTGAAAAGCCCCGCTAAAGTGGACAGTACTCCAGGCATGTTTCTTTAACCTTCCCCTTTGGTTAGCCAACGTTTACCTGGACGTTTCAGTTTGCTAAATCAACACTCTACCAAAAATCAGGTTTCTCTTTGAATCGGGAAATGACTCACCTGATAAAACAAGTCGCCTGTTCTAACGCAACCTCTCCCAACGTCGTGTCTGCGCTCCTCTGGCTTCTGCCTCGTCTCGGGACCCTCGCCTCCTTTGCCCTCTGGCCCGGTACGTCGATCAGAGATCAGATGTGTGCAGATCTGCGGAAGGAATCTCTCCTCACTTCTACAGGGCGCCCCGTACACTTCTTGATCCCGGCTCGACCGTCCCGTCCTCGCCGTTCTTCCGCCTTTACTCCGTTCAACGTATACGATGGGGCAAGTGGGGGAGGGTCCCTATTCGGTTCCATCTTGAAAGGGGCCCCTAGGGGTCCCTCGTGCTATGGAAACAAGGCAATAACCATACACGAAAAGATGCGTCAGACACAAGGTTCAAATTCCCAATGCTAGGGTTTATTGCAAGCAAAAAATAGTATCAATTGGCCAATTCTGATCTCACGCCCCGCGACGTGAGTTTCCTATACCTCGAGGGACGCAAGAGAGCGAATTACGTTACATCAGTTACATATATACAAAATGCATATCATACAATCAGCAAAGTCATGTTTAACACCCCTCTTTATTAAGTTCCTTTGAACTCGGGATGACGATGGACATATCCGATGAGTATGACGATTATAACATTTTCGATGTCTATTCTAGTAACAATGTGCAATTTAGAAAGTGCGGAGGCATCTTTTAGTTGTTGAACAGAACACGACGGTTCTGTTCTTGGAAGCAAGCTGCACACTGGGGAAGAGCCACATTCCAAGCTTTGCTATCTATGAGGTACTATTCGTGTCCTGGGAGCCGACACGTTCTAAAGGGTTTTGCGAAGAGGGGCCGTAAGAAGAGCATAATTCAAGCCTTTAGCTGTTTTATTCTAACACATTCTACCATCGTACGAGACTGGCTGGCAGCTGTGAAGTGATTAAATGCCCTGCAGCTCTCTCCCAAGGCCACAGAGAGGGAGCGTGGGCATTTCTCTCTGGGCTACTCATGAGGAGTTTCAAAACTCTTCAGTCCCGCGACCTTGTCCTTTCATATTCAGACAACAATGTTAACAGTTGAGCAGAGTAAACAGAATCCACAAGAATTGCAAGCTGCAAAGCAGTTTTCAGACAGAAAGCAATGAGCAATGGTTAACCAGCAAAATGGCGATTCTTGCTACGTTTAAAATGGCCGCTCGTTGGTCAAGCATAGCAGTTTATATTTCTATAATTACGTCTATCATTCAATCATTCAAATGAAGGGTATTCATTTTTCGAGATTGACAGCATAGTCGGCGGGCGACTCGGTGGGAAGTTTGCCTAAGTCGGTTCAGAAACCGCAGTAGCAGTTGGGATCAGACTGGGGTCTACGGAAGCGACATCTTTGGTATTGAAGCAGACATTCCTAATGTCGGTGTTGGTGGCATGGAGGTGCTGAAAGGGGGTGTTAAGTTATTTTAAGTCTCTGACTGAGGAAACTAATGCAGGTATAGTCTGCCTAGTCAATTGGGGGGGGGAACCTACATGGGGCATCCCAGATGTGAGGCGATATGACGCCATAGATGCTTGCAAAATCTTAACACTTAAGAGGGGCTTCCACCGAGTCAATGATCGAGGGGAATTTGAAGTAGACTTATTAAGAGGGGCGGCACTGCGGTCTGCCCTCAACAGGCACTCTGCGCACGGCCGCCTGGATTTGTGGAGGCTCCCGGGAGAGGTGGGTGTTAAATGAGAAAACAAAAATAAGGGACACTAATGAGATCTAAATTAGAAAAATGATAGTAAGGATCTGTAGGATGTTGAAAGGGTGTAAAAGTACCCAAATGTTCCCTGCAGATGTATGAAATGTTCCAGACAGGAGGTAAGGCGCGAGGTGCAGCGGGGTCAAGCAGGAAGCAGTGTGCACCCAACAGGCACTCCGCAGTGTGAATGCTCTGCTGGTTTCTGGGTGCCGGTCTGCCAAAGCCCCCGACCCTGAACCACAGGAGGTTGAAATTGTTGAACTTGCTGCTACAATGCTGGATTGCCAGTTTCCTTATTTTTAGACACTGTGGCAATTTGTTGTATAGTTCTTTGAATTGCAACGTCTACATGGTGTACCGTCTGGGCTCTTTCTCTAGGTCTTCTGAGCCTACTCTACCTGGATGTTAAGGTCCAAAGCAAGCTTCCTATTGCTATTGTTAATAACTAATAATTGGATTGTGAATTTGATTAGGCAAGGGGTCTGCAACCTGCAGGTATCCAGATAATCCCTCATTGAATATGGTGGCTTGGGCCAACCGGAAATGCAGTCCAGAACATCCTGTGAGCCAAAGGTTGCCGATGCATGGATTAGGCAGCGCTGTGAAGTACCTATGAAATCAAAGAAGCATCTATAAGAATGCGAAGAAGTTGAAGAGCCCAAAAATATGGTTCTCTGTTTGAGGCTTTGGTCACGTGTATTCACCACACACCAGAACATTTGAGAGGTAGTGATCAGAAATTCTCTAAGGACGAGTTCTGGGTTTTCGATCACCTCCCTTAAGAATGGGAAAGCCACGGGTCCTCATGGCCTGATATCTGTAGTTTTCTATTGCTTTCCCCATTGGTGGCTGGCTATATTAGGAAATGTGTTTGATGCAGTGATTGCATCTGGATTGATAAGGAGTTCAAAGAAGCAAAGCTTGATAGTCACACTATTTAAAAAGAGCTTCCCACCTCATCCCCACTAGAGCAAGATAGTTTCCAAATGTCTGTTGCTCAGACTGGGGAAGTGGGCCAACTATTATAATATTCTGGAGCCCACCCAATGGGGTTTTAGGTGAGGGTTTGGCAACATTGATCACTGTTGTATTGCAAAGTCGGGGAGAGTGACAATTTGGCGCGTTTTGGGGGGGAGGGGGATTTCGGAAAAGCATTAATAGAAATATTTTGTGGCACAAGTGAAATTCCATTTGGATTATTAAAGCATCAAACCACTGTTTCTAGGCAGCCAAGTATACAACGTTTTTTTTCATATCAATCGAGGAATTGATGCCAATGGGATTCCTGTTTGTTTTAAACGTTATTTACTTGGCAGTATGCAATTACTTAGCTGTACTATTACAATATCAGTCTAGATCATATACAACAGCAGCGAATAATGACGATGTAAGTATTGGTTCAGCAGTTATGCAACACCTGCGGCTGAAGACAATATGTGAGCACATGAACAGGTCACAAAGAATAATCTGGGCACCAATCGTCACTCCTGAGCAGCAACTAGGGCTAAATGGGCTTGTCAGCGAGAGGCCTCACTTTTAGCAGATAGCTTCTACAGTATTCCCAAACATCCTGGGGCATGGAAGTCGCAGGCATTGTGGCAATATTGTTTGCCCATGCAACATCAGACAGCCAGCTATCGACCGTAGTAGTTGGCTTACGGGTCCAGTGTTTTGCCAATAGACAGCACAGGTTTATAAATCTACGCTGAAGTAGAGGTAAATTGTGAAACAAGCCAAACTTGCACAGATGCAGGGTAGTTTGCAGTTCCGCCCCCATGTTATGTTGGGTCCCTGGCCAAGAATGACACTGACGACATTGTTGGAGCAATCATCTTCTTTACTGTGCTCAAGGTACATCCGGTCAGATACGTCAAGTCAGGTAAGTCATGGGGACAGGAACAGCCACCAGCATCCTTTGTCACCCCATCATTTCAACTGACATTCATGGAACCCACTCATAACACAACATTCTCTCACTCATAACACAACATTCTCTCGCTCAGCATTCCACACCAGTCACTCACAGCCACCATCCATACAAAGCAGGGTGCAGGTAAAGCTAGTCATAATATTTCTCCCCACTTTACCAACCCACCACAACACCAGAAAGCGATGAACACACCTGACCCCAGCAACAAATATTTTCTCTATAAACATTCCTATAATCACATGAGCAATTCTTACAGATTATTAAATGATGTAGTAACTGAGCATTGTAAAACATTTTACTAATCATGCAGTCCATAAAGTGCAACCTGAAAAATGTAAAGTCAATGCAACTTATTTCACAACATACTCTTCACTAAAAGTGCAAACTCTCCAAGTTCTACTAAAACTCTAAAAGTCCATCTGTGAAAGGAAAATATTAATACAAGCTCTAAACATCTTTTGCAAATGATTAATTGCACTATACATTTACTTAAGCAAAGACATTAATAATGCACCTAAACCTTTGCTAGAGGAAAGCGACTGCAGCGCAAATCAAACGCCGACATTGGAGGGCTCTTGTCGGGAGTTACACGCTTCCTGGAGGAGGCGGAGCTGGGCTGGTCACGTGACCCTGCACATGACTTCTGTGGGACTACAAAACACTGAGGCCACTACCCTTGCGGCGCTAAGCCTGATAGGTGCAAAGGGTGCCGACTGTTTTACGGCTGTTTGGCGCAGGTGGTGCTACATTCAGTTGGGAGACTGTGGAGGCTTACCCTTTTCGACCCCTCAAGAATTTACACACCACTTGAGCCTTGGTGTAAAGGTGAACCCCTGCCAGTTCACAAGAGGAGCTGCAGCAACAACAGTCCACGGCAGCTAGGCACGAAGGCTGGAAGGTAAACCTTGCTACTAATTCACACTGTTTACGGCTTACACTTAACCAGCAAACCTTGTGGCGGGTTGCTTCAGGCTCTTCAAACTGTTTAGTGATCATCAGGGTATAGGCCAAATAGATCTAGTGGGGGAGCCAATTATTCCTTTAGGCACTTAGGCACTCCACCCTCCAATTGCCAGCAAAAGGACATCTTAACATTCATAATGGAAGACAGTTCTGTCCTACAGGAAAAAAAGGACAGGCTTGTCTGGGAACTTTATCCCGAAGTGAAAATCACTGGCACAAATGTGTTAATAGTCGCGTGTTAATACCTTGCAATCTGAAACAGAAACAACGGAGGAGGGCGTTGAAGAGACTAGCTCGATAAAACGAGCGGACACTCACCACCTAGAACCGAAGCCATCTTCAAAACCCTCAAATACATTCCACTCTGGAGTGGTGGGTGGCGATACTACAAGCTCCGACAAGGACACAATGGTAAAAGAGCCACCAATTAAGGTACCTAGCCAGGTGCCTCAAAAAACTTGTGACAGTCCTCAAAAGGAACAAACGGTGGCAAATGACAATTCGTGTTCTACAAAAGCCCAGCAATGCCCATGATGGCGGTCCTTTTGTCTTTGGAACAGACAATAGGACAAATTTCACCCAGCACCAAAACCAAAGGTTAAATCGAGGCTGGAAACCTTTAGGAATCTCATTTCAAACTGATCCAGCTATTCTAGATATCCCATGATCTGTTGATCATTGGAGGCACGCGCCCCCAGCACAGGGCTCAAATGGTGAATCAACGCCCACAACACTCCCAGATGGGGGAGCCACCTTATACCAAGATAAAAACCGACTCAGAGGCTACCGCCTGAGGACTTACAAAGGACTTCCTCCGCAGCAGGCCCCGTTTCCTAGTAAACGATTTAGAAGACAACCTTCACCGACTGACAAAGATCTCTTAACGATCTTGGCCACCACTCAGGCGGAGGAACCTGCCAAAAACGATCCAAAGATAGACACAGAAATGATCACAGCATTTGCGCTTTTTATGGCCCCATATATGAAACTAATTGAGTCACAAAACGAGCAGTTACCGGATCATACGACTACCATCGCCATGCTATACTCTAAAATGATCTTCGTAGAAGGATTTGTTACCGCGATCCAGTGAAACCTGGACAAAAGTGCTGATCAGACCGCAGAAATCCTAAAGATTATCATTGAGCCAATAATCAAGGATAGAGAACCTAGGAGATCAGAGAGGTTGAGTCTTCTAGGAGAGGGTGGCGCCCAGGTGGGCGTGGTGAGTCCAGCAAAGACTTTAAATCAGACTACACCGACATTTGAGAAAGGATCAGAGGAAACCTTTAACTCGCCATTACATCAGGACAAATCCACTGGCACTGAACCCACTACAGAGACGAGGGGCAGCACTTCTCACAAAGACTCAAGTTCAACTACCCCAATGGTGGTGGACCCTCTACCTCCGGTGACCATCGTGCCAACTGGACCGACCAAACCTAAGGACAGAGTTAAATTATATGATCTGTTCACAAAACCAAACAGAGGAGTAAATCTGATGGCCAGTGAAAAATTAGAACTCAACAAAAAAGGTGACAAACTATGGGAAACCGACCTCTGGGCCGACAAAACAGTCAGGCTCTGCGCCATCCATCTTACGAAAAGCACCAGTTCGGCCAAAAGCTACAACCAGGCTAACTCTACCCAGAAATTTGGTCTTACCCGACCAACCTTTAATCTATGACAGAACTTCTAGGAAATCAGCTGGGGCCTTCACTAAACAATCAAAGGTCCCTATCGAAGAGACCGACTACCTCTCAGACAGTGAGAGGCAGAACGATAGCGTGAACAGCTCTCTCATGGATTTATCAGTTTACTCAGACTCGAACGACTCATGGGTCGAAGAAGTGGGCCCAGCATCTACAGCACCCGAATCTAGTCCAGAGAAAGAGGAAGTGTTGGCAATATCAGAACCCAATGACGCAGCTCAAAAGGTGGAAGGGGCCAACAAGAGGTCCGAAGAAGTTGGAAACGTCCTAGTTGAATCTCCCATCCTCCAGGCAATAAAACTGAAAATAAAGGGAGCTGACTCGGCTAGGTACTTCTTGTGGAAATCCAGAGTCCACATTCCAAGGGTCAGCCAGGCTCGTGCCCCAGTGCAGGAGGGGGAGATCAAGGACACTTCTGGAGTCATGGCCTTCAAGACCCTTGAGAGCAAGAGGATCATACTGGAAACGAAGGACGCAAGAAAAGAAACAAACTCCAAACCCCAAAATGAGTGCGTAAAGGGCACACGAAGAACAGTGTCGTGGGGTGAAAATACTGATACAGGCTTAAGATCAGGGCCCAAAAACGAAGACAAAGGACCGGATGTAAAGGGTGGTAAGGGCCTTTATAGAGTACTTCTAGAGAGAACTCTTGGTTACGAAGATAACCTCACTATGAATCGAAACAATGTTATGCGCCTTGTACATTCAATTGATTCACCCGACAACTTGAAATCAAAGGACATTGATCTGATCGAATTCCACAATGAGCAGCGCCACAATAGTGTGATCCTTCATATGGGGAAATGGAACACAAGATCTGCACTCCTCAAACTTGGCCCCAAACTCAATCTTTGTGGGTTTTCGCTCAAGGAGTTGGAGGATGGCAAGCGTACCACTTCTGAAGGCATTAAGGACAAGGACCACGTCAACGAAGGATCTCAAAAGTACAAACCAGTACTGGAACATGGTCGTCCATCGCATTTGGTGAAAAGAGCCCAGGACGAAACGCAGGCTGACGTCCGAGGAGTTCCAACGCGTAGCTCCCCGAACACACTCGAGGAGAACTCTGTAAGCAGCCCGGACGACTGGAGGTGGTTGGCGGGGTTCCTAGCAGCAAAATCATAATGCCAGCCGGCTCCCTCCTGTGCTCCACGAAACACCTTGGCTAAAGGAAAAACAGTCATGAGTTGGAACACAAGGGGGTTCACCCATCTGATTGGCAAACAAGCCTGGGACCTAACAAAATACGACCTTTTGCTTACAAGAAACGTGGCTGTGCGACCTACCCCTCCTAGACGGATATCAAATGTTCCTGAACCCGGCCATAAAGGGCCTTAAAGGTAGACCTAGCTCGGGCCTCCTGCTGGGCATTAAACGTACATCTGGTCTAAGGGTGATTTCGTCCATAAATCGTAACCCTTGGATACAACTAACTACAGTCCAAATAAACTCCAAGGTAGGGTCTGACCTAGTGGAATGGAACCTGCTCATTCGTAACATCTACTGGAGACCCACGGAAAGACAAGAGGACAACTTCAAGGAAGCCTTGCTTAAAGTGATCGATGACGCCAGGATCTCGCGTCCAAACCTGGAGGTCCTCCTCTGTGGAGACTTCAACATGGAATGTTTTGACAAAAAGGGGAGAAAAATCGAGTTCCTGCCCTTGCACTCCACAAACATATCAAGAGGAGTTGACCTCGACAAAGAACTAGCAGGTAGAAACATTTTAATGGCAAACGGAAGCCTAATGGGCGACCTACCTGCTGCCACTACATGGAAACGGGCAAACCAAGGCAGTACATTGGACTACATATTTGTAACAGAGCCACTGATGGGGAAACTAAAAACGTTGAGAGTGATCCAAACAGACTTGAGCGATCACAATATCCTGGAACTTGAAACTGAGGAATGGAATACAGATCACTCCCAGACTGTCCAACACCTACCGGAATATCAACTCGACCTGACTCCAGGTGGAAACAGAATCAGGATCCAGAGAAAAGATATGGGTGCAATACTGGACAAGCTACTGGGGCTACAATCAGTCGAGCGAGACCAAAATGCAAATCCCATAGAATACATTGAGGTATTGAAGGTCTTCCACAAAAAAGTTGTGGATAGGAGTGGTCCCACTACATGTAGGCATGCCTATGACCACCAAATCGTTCAGAGGCCGTTCAGAGGGCCAGGGAGGAGCACTATCAGAACCTCTACTCCGCAGGAAACATCAGCGGCCCCCACAAATTCTTACCATCGGATAAACCATGGGATTTGAAATTCGACAAACAAGACATCGTGGATCTCATCAAGTCAAATTCATCCCGTGCTGCTGGCCGGATGGTCTCATCCTTAAGAGAGACCCGGAGAAATGGGCTGGATTTATGACAACCCTGTTCAAAAACATAATTCGACTCAAAAGGATCCCTAACTCCTGGACCAGGTCTATAATTGTACCGATCTTTAAGAAGGGTGACAGGTCTGTACCTGGCAACTACAGACCTATCACCCTACTGGATGTAGTGGGCAAAATATTTACTGCAGTGCTCCTCAAACATCTGAACGCTTGGAGTTGGCGGTCACATCACCAGGATCCCTGGCAGTCGGGGTTCCGCAAGGGAATTGGAACATCCCTGAACATACTAATCATTAACATACTAAAATGTATGGTCAAGGGAAAAACGTATAAAACCATCTATCGCGGCAATAGACCTTGAACAGGCTTTTGACTCCGTTGATTGTGGCCTCTTGTGGAACAAACTAAGGAAATGGGGCTGCCCAAACAATCTGAGGGAACCATTGGAGGCTCTTCACACAGGAACAACCATTCAGATTAGACTGGCCAGAAAAGGAACCCTATCCAACAAAGTTGCGTCTGAAAATGGGCTGAAGCAGGGGTGTCGTTTGGCATCAGCTGTCTTCTGCCTATTCATATCAAATATGTTTGAAGCATTTGGGGCAGTAAGAAGCTTCCCTCCAAAAAATTGGGGAGACCCCTGTCGGTAGGCTGTTTGCAGATGACCTTCTTCTGTTAGATCAGACTGCGATAGGTCTACAGAGACAGCTGAAAGCTTTGGAACTGTATGTTCAGGAAAACGGACTGAGAATCAACCCAAAAAAATCGAAAATCATGGGGTTAGGAACAATGAACTCCGCTAAGACCTTTAGGTGGCATCTAACAGGGGAAGTCGTTCCAGTGGTCTCGTCCATGATCTACGTTGGCATCACACGCAATGACAGCATCCAAGATGGTCCGGGCGGTCTTTGGCTAAGAAGCAAAGTTAAAAACTTGGCATCTCAAGCACTTCTAATTAAGTCACGTTACTGTTACTTCTCACTCCGTCCCCTCATTGACTTTTACAAACTCAAAGTTTCTCCAGTATTGACTTACGCAGCTGAGGCCATCTTCTTCCTTGCACCAGAGGTTTGGCGTGTGCTTGAAAGCCAGTTCTGGAAAAGAGTATTGAGCCTACCTTCATCTCTCCCAATCGAATGCGTGAGGAAAGAACTGGGGCTTACCTCCTTGTATATCGCTATGGTCTGGAAAACACTAACTCTTTATAGCAAATGTTTGGTTCCTCTGGAAAGCAGTGGTTTCATGGCTATAAAAGGAGCACTGTCTGGTAACCAGATAACAGCTTTAAATACATGGCAGAATACAGGTACAGGCATCTTGGAAGTCATTGCCGAAAATGTAGACAAGCTTCTGGAAAATCCGTCCAGGGTAAAGAACAAACTGTTGGACTGGGATTGGATCGTTACCCAAGACAGGCTCAGTCTACTTCCATCCATAACCTTGGGACTTGATGAACACTATAGCAGAGGTACATTGCTCTCATACCTCGAAAAATACCCGTCTTACTGAGAGAGGCAGCTCTTTTTGAGATTTCGCTTAAACCTTCTCCCAACTAGGGAGGTGCTGGGGAGATGGTCCAAAAAAGGGGAAGTTGGGTTAACTCTGTGCCGATGCTGTGGTTTGGAGGTAGAAACTTTACAGCATTTGGTAATGAGTTGTGTTCCACTCTCGGCCTCCAGAGAAAATTGGTTGGGAAAACATTTCAAGAACTTCGAGACAAATTATCTGCACGAGAGGTGGACCATTTTAAGATGGGGAGGAAAAGTATCTTTGACTTTGGCACTGTTGAACTTTGTGAGAGACATTGTCTCAAATCTAGACACATAATCTCTCTGGTCTCAAACTTTCCTCCCTATATAGATGTGTAATTTTTAGTTTGTCTTTTCTCCTTTTCTGCTTTAATTAATGAACTATTCGCATTTAAAGTTTTCTTGAAAACTAATTGATGCTAATAAAAAAAAAAGAATGCACCTAAACTGAACCAAACACACTCGCAATATACTCCTCACACACCACGACGTCATCCCATTATACTAAGAGTCCAATAATCACACTCGGGACTCACCCGGCCATCCTGAACCATGCTGCATACACTCAGGACCCACCCGGCCATCCTGACACACACTGCGCCTCAATACCAACGTAACTGCAGCACCACACTAACCCCACTCAAGCAGTGGTCGAAGTGTATGAAAAGAAGTAGCTGAACTATGTTCCCTGCCCTGCTCCCTGCAAACCCCATGGCCATACCCCCTTACATACGTAATGCAACCACACAAACAAATGGACCTGCTGTTTAAGGGAATGTTCAGTGCAGTGCGCCTTTTGATTGCTTCCTACACTTTTTTATTTTAAAATGAAACTATTCTGGAACGGTTTCCTTTTTAAAATAAAGTATAGGAACAGAAACTTAATTAAAAAACGTAGAGGAGCACCACTCACTTCGAACACTGCTGCTCAGGACCCACCCGGCCATCCCGAAACAACACGCACCTGAATGAACACTCGGGACCCACCTGGCCATCCTGAAAACCTCACAGCTGCCTCTCGCTCTGCATACTCAGGACTCATTCGGCCATCCTGAAAACTTCACTGCAGCACACTAAATGACCTCACTGCAGACCTCACTCTGCTCACTCACTGCAGCACCTCTCTGCCCCGTTTACTTTAACACAGGGAAAGTTTATTTGGGCCCCATGCACCTCCAATGATCTGTAACGGGTCAAGCCCCTCTAACGCTGTTAGGGAGAATTCTCAGAAATGTGCCAATTCCTCTCTACCTTAGAGAACCCCAGCAACTTTGCTGGATTTTAGGACTTAACATTTTTGAGCTTGGGAGAGTGAGACCCTTTTTTCCCACTCTCTCATGTATTTAATGTGATTTTGAACTCTGTTTCCTTTGGTTGTGGAGTCTGACAAACTCCATAGGCATAATATTTTACATTGTTTCACACAGCACCTTGCGTGCTGTGGCACAGGGAATTCTTTCAGATTTTCCAAAGGTTTAAATACCTTCTCTTGGATAAACTGTTTCCAAGAGCAGTAAAGTGAAATTGACTTTACACTCGTATCTTTCTAGACCCAGCACACACTATCTTACAATAGGGTGCTGATGGGGTTACTTTGTATCCCCTTCGTCTAGTTTCTCATGTAACAGTTTTATGTTACTTTCCTCGATGAATGGCTGGTAGCAGTGGTTTACTTTTAACTACCATGGTGTGCGTTTACCGCCGACTACGTTCGCAGCTACAGTTAAAGCACCCAAGGGTGCCATTTTTTGTCAAAATGGCCCCGGTCGTCTTTTTACGCCATTTCTTTGTGGAACGGTCCTTCGTGAGATTTACTCTGCGTACCAAACCTGGTTTGGTCCCTTTGTTCATTTTGCCTTTGGCGGGATTCACGAGTGAAGCCCACTTCTGGCTCCAGGGTGTCTGGCAGGAGCAGGAAGCGTGGGGGGTGCGCGAAACTCCCTGTGCTTCATCTCCTAGGATACAGGAATGCACTCTTAGGTGATTGGCTGGATGGCTGTCCGGCAAGGACAGCCACCCTGCTGGGTGATTGGCAGCTACGCTGGAATGAATGGGAGAAACCTGCATAACAAGCTAGGCTGTTTGGCTTGGAAGGCAGTCAACCACTGGACAAAGGAATCCAAAGAAGAACTTCAAGAAGAGGCCTGCTGCAACTCCTGGACCGTTGGTTTGCCCGGTGAAGCCCTGCTGCTGTTCTGAAACTCCAAATTTGTTTAGACTAGAGAAGCCCTGCAAGGACGACGTCTCCCCTTGAGTTGGTGGGGGCCAATCAACTCCAAAGTAAGCCACCTGGACATCCTCTCGGAGCTGGTTGAAAATCCACTGCAGTTAAACCTTACTCTACTCTAATAGCTAGGGAGAGGAACACCAGATTGTGTGTGTTGCTTTTAAGTTGGCCAAGAGCTCCAGGAAGATGCTCCGGACTCCCAGGAAGCAGGACTGACCGAGCCTAAGCCACCTCAACAGAGTGCTGGACCCCAGATGCAAGGAAAGCCCATCTCAACAGCCAAGAGTCTGCAGTGGTGCCATTTGCTGAGTTGCGAGGAGCTAAAACCGCGAAGTGCCACTGAATCGAATGGTCCTTTTCTGTCGCTGACCATCCCGTTGCAGTGCAGGAGTCCTATAGACGTCCTCCCTCTTGTCCCCACAACTGAGGCCCAGGAACACAGAGCTGCACAGTAACAGAAGCCAGCCAAAGCTCTGTTCTACTAACCAAAGGTACTGTACGGTCTAAGAGAACTACCTTTGGTTGTGTAACTTCACTTGTTCTCAGTTGAGACTTGTTGTGGTTGACAGCTTCTTTACTTCACAAGCCGAACCAGCTTGTGGCCCTACTTTGATTTCATCTTTTCTTCTTTTCTTCTTTTCTACAAAGACTTCTAAAACATTGTGCAAGACTTTTTACCTACCTCTGAGAAGTGCTTCAACTCACCTAGACTTTTGCCCAATTGACTTTGGCCTAGCCTGGCTCCCTGAATCACCCTTCTTCCCTGTGACATTGTGTTTGGTCTTCCTCCCAGGAAGAGTGTATTTTGAAGTGTATTCCTGTTCTGCGTTACTATTATATTGCCCCTTCTGTAGAAGGCTTACTCATACTGACTGTTAAATACATTAAGAATTGATTAATCAAGAAACCTTGTGTGTGAGTTTATTTGAATACTTGTCACTGTGAATCTCTGTGCAACTCCCCTACAGCTTACACTGACCCCTCTTGAGATCAGCCTGGCTGCTCAATCACGCTACCAACTGGTGTACTACAGACTTATACCAAAGGTTGGGTTTCTATTGCCAGGAGGTCAGGGTTGTTGTAGTTCACCCAAAGGGTACTGAATACAATCTTGCCTAACAAACGCTCTGCAACGGGCACCTTCAATGGTCCGTAACGTGTTCCAAGCCCACAATATCCTCACAGCTCCTTCGGACTCACTGGCCCTTGGCCTTTGGCACTGCTAACGCACTTCAACAGCTGGACCTCACTGGTCCCCACTGCAGACACTGGCCCTTTGTTAAACCTCTGTCAGCTCACTGGCATCTTCGCTGGCCCCTGGCCTTGGCGCTTCCTCTGTATGCACACTGGCATTCCTCGCTGTCCCTTGGCCCTGACGATTCTCCAATACTGCAATAGCTAGCCCTCACTGGCATTCTCGCTTGCCCTTGGCCCTTCTTCAAAACTTCAATGGCTGGGCCTGACTTGTCCCCACTCCAGTTCGCAGCGCTCCTACCTAAGAGAGGATCTCCTTTGCCTTTGGGGGCGGTTGATGTCCCCATCATGGTGCTGTTCCCCAGCACAGCCAGCATCCTTGTCGCCAATGTTATGTTGGGTCCCTGGCCAAGAATGACACGGACGTCATTGTTGGAGCAATCCTCTTTTTACTGTGCTCCTGGTACATCAGGTCAGATACATCAAGTCAGGTAAGTCATCGGGACAGGAACATCCACCGGCATCCTGTCGCCCCATCATCTCAACTGACATATGTGGAGCCTACTCGTAGCACAACATTCTCTTACTCACCATTCCACGTCAGTCACTCACAGCATTCCAGCCATACAAAGCAGTGTGAAGGTAAAGCTAGTCATAACACCCCACAATTGTTATGCGTCACCAACTCCTTCCCAGAAGGAATGCAGTGCAAGCCAATAACAAAGCATGCAAGTATAATCTGCCGCCTCAGCATTGCAACTGTGGCACCGGCCACTACTGTTTGCATCAATGTTACATTCTTACCAGCATATCGTATAGTCTAGGGGTCTGCAGCCTTTGCCTCTCCAGATGTTTTGTACTCCCACGGCCCCTTGCTGCTGATTATGCTGATGGGGCTTATGGGAGTTGTAGTCCAAACTATCTGGAGAGCTAAAGGTTGCAGACCCCTGCTGTAGTCTGTGTAGCACCTTAGAGTGTAAGATATAAAATTGGGAATTGAGGGAGATGCTGCTTGCCAATGCACACATAGCGCACCATCGCCTGTAATGTATATGCCTAGATTGGTTCTCCCCTCCTCGCAGTGTGTGACAGGTTCGCTGGTAGAGTTTATAGTAAAGTTTACAGTGTAGATACTGTGTTGGCAACCTTGTGAGTGGATGATGTAGGTGAGGATAGGATGCCCCGGGGGAAAAGGGTAATTTTGCCCTGCATGCTGCACGCATTTTGTAGTAGTGCAATTTTAAAGTGCGTGTGTCAGCTAAAGTCTGCAGTAATATGAATACCTCATCAATATACATATCCCCAAGTACATTGGAATGTTCACCCTGCTAGTTAACCTTGGTAGCTCTATCTATTGTAGGCGGGATACCAGGCAAGCCCCATACTGGCAAGTGCTTACACTACAGTGCATCAGAACCAGTCAGTTGGTATATCTTCTGCCATAACAATAATGTAGTCTTAAGCAGATCAAACTTAGTGTACAGACAGTGTATGTGTGTACAAGGAGAATAGTACAAATATTAGACTCCAGCTGCTGCATGTTCAATTTTCACATGAATGAGAGGCTGCGTAGGCCAGAACCAGTATGACGTGTAGCGTGCCTTAGCTGCAATCCAATAAAGTTCAAAGTCTGATGCCTTAAAACACTCTTCAATGTATGGTTTGGTGTAATAACTCATTTTCTTCCATACAACACTGGCGTGCCAAAGGAACTTAGAAAAGGTGTATGTGCAGTTTGGAAGTACTCTATGCTAGGCAAAATCTAGACATTTTGGAATAAATAGAGCAATGTGGGTAATACAATCCCCTTTATCAAAGCAATTCATCCATCCATGGTCGGGGGCCTTAGTTAACATTTATTTAGCTTGTCAGTCCGCTTCTCGCTGCATAGTTCATAATTATCCCAAAATAATGAGTTGGGTTCTGCCTACTCATATGGCTTGTTATTTGATCAGTGTCATGGGACCAACTCCATGCATTCACAAAAGGCGTACGAGCCATGATGTTTGTAAACTGGAATATTTCAGACTTGGATTGATCTGGAGTCCAGAGTAGGAGGCATAATGGACTACCTTGTCGAGCATAGATTTTAAATTCACGTATGGATCTCTAATATACAAGAGCGCGTCGTTGGCATATAAAGAGATGATTTCAGGGACCACCGGGATGTGCACACATCTGTGGAATGTTTCAGCTTAATCAAGTCCGCCAGTGGCTCCATAACCAAGGTGAAAAGCAATGGAGATCAAGGACAGCCATGCCTTGTGCCCCTGATAAGTTATATATACTTGGATAATTGCCTTTTAGTGCACACTCTAGCAATGGGCCAAGTATATATTAGTCGTATACCTTGGATAAAATTGGCCCAAAGCCACATTTCCATAGTACAGCAAAAAGTAAGCACCAGGACACCATGTTAAAAGGCTTTCATGTGTATAGTAAATTTCCTGAGTGGAGGGATTTCTCTGCGCTATAATATTAAATGCCCTGCGAGGATTCAAAGTTGTGGAGCGGCCGGGGATAAAGCCTGCTTTGTCCCAACGTATGATGTGTCCCATATATGGTTGGTGAGCACTTTTGCATACATTTTAATGTCGACATAGGTAAGGTGAGCGATGCCGATACAAGCCGCACTCCGGGATGGCTTTGTGAGGTTTCAATAGCGTAATGGTGGTTTCCTGTATGTTGGTGGGAAGCTCTATAGCTGGCATAACCTCTTCCCAAAGGGATTGCAAATGTGGTACAAGAAAATTGTAGAGGAGCAGTTGGACGCATTATCTCACACTCCCGCTCTCACCGCCGTCATACCGGAACAGCAGGAGAAGGGCTCTGTATGGGACCCCATGTTTTTTTGTTCCTACCGCATCGAGTGTTTGAGAGACAATATGCACTCTGACAGCCATACCGAATATACCCTTGCACTGAAAGTGCCGAAGGATGTCAGCATGCACCTTTGGACATCATGAGCGCTGAGTGAAACCTGATGAGGGCAGAGTGATGTCATAAAGCACATTTACAAAGCCATACTGAAACAATATAAAAATACTTGGCAACGATGTAAATGGAGTAACAAGAGAAACATAATCATGAATGCAAAAGAAGGCAAATAACTTGCTTACCAATAAGTGTAGGTGTAACGCAAGGTAGAAAAGACATATTGAAATTTGCTATAGAGGAATATATAATGGGACTAGGATGGCCATAATTGGAAAATGATGCCGGCTGGTGTCAAGATTCAATTCAACTCCTTAAAACAGATCAGGGTTGAAGAGTCAGACGCTGGAAGAACAACTTTGTGTGCAAAACAGAGAAGTCTATGTTGACTTGGGTTCAAGGATGCTGTTTTTAAGGAATAGCTGCAAAGCAAAAAGGGGGGGTCGATGAATAAGTCATGGACAAGACTTTCTTCTCTTAGATTAAAGAAGAAAACATCTGCTAGATCCAAGTATTGGACAATTAAAGGTGTAAAAAGCCTATACAAGGTAGCGTCAGCAAGTTTCCAGAGGCCAAGAAGTGTAATGACGCTCAGTGTAATTAAATCAAATAGCAGTGAATAAGAGGTCGAAATGAACAAATTCGTGGTCTCTTCACACGTGACTCAGAACGTCTTAAACAAGGGCTATTCTTTCAGCCTTGGATGAAGATAGTGATGTGCTTCCACTCGAATGTCCCAGAACAAAGAGCAGGCTACAAGTTCAACTACAGATGGGAATCTTTGGCTATGGCTGGACTGATGAGAAATGAGGGACCAATTGGGAAAGGGTAATCTGACGTGATTCAAGCACCTGGGTTTTGTTTCGCTTGTGTGCTGCTAGCCAAGCTGAATGTCCATGATTGGGTGAGAATGCCAACCAGTCTGGGTCTATGCGGCAATCTGCTGCCATTTTGTTCTCTATAACCAGTATTATACACATTTAGAGGTAGATTGAGGCGTGCCTCACAGATCATACAGCAAATGGTGTACTAACCCCAATGTATTCTATTAGTAGATATGTTCCCCTAGCCAATCCCTCCCGCTAGTTAGTTTGCCACGTAGGATGACATCAAAGATGATGCATAATAACCAGGTTACTCACCGCAGTGACCACCTTACTCCTAGTCCATAGTCCCCTTTCCTCCATACTTATGGGACATCTCTCCATCCTGTGGGATGGGACCAGAGCACTTTTGTAAAGCATACACATTTTTAATGTTTTTTTCAAAAATGTGTCCTTCCACTCTTTATACGCGGGGCATGGCATGCGGCCGTAACCCTGCCCACATTGGCTCCGCATCGCCCATCAGTCCTTTTCTAACGCCAGGTCAGAAACCTATTGGGAATAACAGCGGAACCTTATTAGAGGGGACCGCGGGCGGGCATGCGTATGGAGGAAAGGGTACTATGGACTAGGAGTAAGGTGGTCACTATGGTGAGTAACCTGGTTATACTCCTACATCCCGTCCCCTTTCCTCCATACTTATGGGAGATTCCCAAGCATTCCTAACTGGAACTACGGGTGGATGGAAATGCCCCTTATTGAAAAAGGTTCTTCAGCACAGCCTGACCAAACTGAACATCAGCTCTCGAGCTCATGTCAAGACAATAATGCTTACAAAAAGCGGATGGAGAGGCCCAAGTAGCTGCCCTAGTGATGGACTCCCAGGGGACATGTTGCTGAAATGCAACTGCAGCTGCCTTGCCCCGCACCAGGTGTGTATGAATACCTTTAGGAGGTTTAAGCCCTTGGACGGTAAAAGACTCCGTAATGCAGGCGGTGATCCACCGAGAAATAGTCGCCTTAGATGCCTGCTTACCCTGCAGGTTACCGAAAGTCACACAAAGTTGAGAAGAACTCCTAAACTCGGAAGTCCTGTCAAGGTAGAACTTAAGAGCCCTTCTGACATCAAGAGAGTGCAGATCCCTTTCTGCCTCTGAGGTAGGGTTCGGAAAAAAGACCGGCAGGGAGATCGACTGATTCAGATGGAATTCAGTTACCACCTTCGGTAGAAAGGCCGGGTTTGTCCGTAGGACTACCTTGTCCTTGTGAAAGATCAAGAAGGGATGCTCCACTGACAAGGCCTGGAGCTCACTCACTCGCCTCGCTGACGTAACAGCGACCAGAAAGGACACTTTCCAGGATAGGTACTTGAGGTCCACTGTGGCCATTGGTTCAAAAGGCTTATGGCACAGCGCTGTCAGGATTACATTTAGGTCCCACGGCGGGTGCGGACTACGAACCGGAGTGTGGAGGGTTGTCAAGCCTGCAAAATTCCTCTTAACCACTGGGTTACTCAGAGAATAAGAACATTGGTCTGTAGAAAGATAAGCGGAGACCGCTGAAAGGTAAGTTCTGCATGACAGAACCTGAACACCCGACTCTGCTAGGGAGGACACGAAGGACAGCACCATGTCAATCGTAGCCACCCTTAGATCCAACTGCTTTTCCAAACACCAATGACAGAACCTGAGCCATTTACTCCTGTATTGGGATCTGGTCGAGGGTTTCCTGGCTGCCTGGATAATACAGCCTTTTTCGCGTGGGCCTCGAACATCCGTTCGGTAACGGCAAGCCCCACCAAGGCCTCGGGGCGCACCCTGGTCTTATTTTTGAGGGAAGCCGACCGAGGCCTCAGAGCGAGCTCCGGTATCCCACGATTCAGTAGAACTAGGTCTACAAACAGTCCCCACAGGAGGGGCCTCAGAGCATGCTCCGGTATCCACAGGCCCCTTACGGAGACCCTCAGAGAAAACTCTGGTACAATTATTAGGCCCAATGGGCACCTCAGGGCAAACCCCGGTGACAGAGCGATCAACACCCCTCCCGGTCCGAGAGGAACCTGGAAAGGTATCCCCCGGCCGGGGTGCTCTGGAAAGTAAAGAATTTACTGGCCGCTTTTTCTTCCCGTCGATGAACGCCTGAAAATGTGAAGGAGTTCGTCGGAACACCTCTTCCCACCGCTCCAACCGACCTTGAAGTGCCCGGACCGAAAGGGAGTCGCAGTAAAAACAGGAATCCCAACGGTGATCTGTACCCAAGCACAAACAGGAAGGGGATCCGCCCTCACTAAACGACAGTGATACAATGAACAATCTGGAAAGTCTAGTTTGAACGACATAGACAGACGAGTACACAATCGCTAGCGAGAGCCAGAGAGGAAAAAAGGGAAGAAAATCTTCCGAGGATTCAAGTGCGTCCAGTCCCGAACGAGCAGAGAAAAGGACTGATATGCGATGGGCAGAGCCAAGGTGGGCGGGGTTACGGACACGTGCCGGGCCCCGCATAGAAAGAGAGGAAGGACACATTGTTGAAAAAAATAAAAAAATGTGGATGCTTTTTACAAAAGTGCTCCGGTCCCGTCCCACAGGACGGAGAGATGTCCAATAAGTATGGAGGAAAGGGGACGGGACGTAGGAGTATTGGGGTATAAGACCTCTTTTGTAATCCAGTTTGTGTGAGTGTGCAAGCACCAGTCCGATATCTGCCAGTTGACCCTTCTTTATTAAATTCAGAATAGAGCCTGTCTGGTTATTTGGTCCAAGATCTTTATTGATAACTACATTAAGCACAAGGGACGCTCTAAGGTGCTGGAGCACAAAATCATTGAAGATTTTGTAAAACTCTGCGCCAATGTTGTCCGGCCCAGGAGACTTGCTAGTGGGCTGGTCATTAATGGCCGTCTGGATATCTTCAGTAGTAATTGGATGTTCTAAGAGGTCTCTTGTGACTTCCAATATCATTGTGATCGGCAGGCCGTCATAAGGGTCTTAAACCTCAGCTACTGTTTGTTGTCTTGTACAAGATATAGGTTAGAGTAAAATTCATAGAATACCTAATTTGTATCTGCAAGCTCGACTATATCGTCTCCTCTTTTTGATTATGTATAAATTGTATAGAAATGCCCGCAGGCACCATATCGACGGGCTACTGCTGGTCTCATCAAGTATCTGATTTCTCAGTCAGCATGCTCACGGAAACAATCGGTCTGTTTTAGATCAGCTAATGTGACTTTTGAGCGGATGCTTGCATACTATTTCCAGTCTGCAGAGATCGGCTTCAGGAGCCGCTATATCCTTCTGGATGGTCTTCAGGACACATAGCTTGGCAATACCTCTGTAGGCCTTGAGTGTCTGCTAGAGTGTACCCACGAAGGTAACCGTACCCAGATTTTGGCCAAAATATAGTTGCATGTTGTCATGAACAGTAGTGCGAAACAGTCTTGCAACTCCTGGGGTTTAAATTTCCAGGAGCAGGTATGGTTGGTCTGTTAACACAACGGCCATCTTGGGGACTACGGGGAATGGGATGATATCTACTGTAATGAATATATAGAATTGAAGATGAAAGTAGGCCTAAGTCAATTCTGAATGACATGTCTCGAACAAATGAGTATTATGTGCAGTCTAAAATTCTCCACACACCAGCGAGCCCCACAGTGTGCATCCCACCCTGAATAGCCAGCGCAGATTTAGTCATGGCCCTGATATCGTATGTAAATATGTGCTCTGTAAAGCGTTTTGGATTAAGGCACTATATAAATAACACATCACTATCATTATAGACCAGCTAGTGCAATCAATTCTGGGGCAGAAGGCCAAGAATAGTGTTAATGTGTCTGCCCCATATGAGTGGCATATTGCAACAATGTTGCCATAAAAGGTGCGTTCATCAGTGCCAGGTCGGTAAGTGTTGATGAGCAACATCTCCCTATTTCGGAGAGTACCATGCATGACCACATATCGGTCCAGTGGCTCAACCCTTGTGTCAATTAAGTGAATTGTAGGACTTTGTGTATGATCAGGACCCCCCTGGGTTGCAATGAATGTGATGTAAAGTACCTTTGACAACCCCAGGCCTTTGCAAATGAAAAAATTAACGATTGACCTAGCATTAGCCTTGTGACTATCCATGTATGTAAGAAGTTGCCTGGTCTTCACTGGGTTACTCGGGCCCCTTACGCTCCAGCCTAATTTCGTTACATCAGGGTGTGGCATTGCATAGCATGGTGCAAATTTGAAACGTTTGCTGGGCCTCTGAACCAGATTCTAAAATAGTAGATAGTACAGTAACTAGCCAAGCAGTTTGAACATTCCCCCTGTACCTCCTGCCAGCCAACACTCCTTCGCCACCAATCCAAACACGTCGGTTTTAACCCCAAACGGCAATTCAAAATGATTAACAGAAACCATACATGGGGGTAGTTCTTGATGCTCAATAATAACATCCACATCTGCCACTCATGGAGGATTGAGTATATCTAGGAGTCCACAATAGTGCCTAGCAGGTGCAGAACATCTAGAATGTGGCAAATTAAGATAAAGTTTTAATATTGATCCAACCTACTCTGTGGTGTTAGCAGTCATGCTGATGCATCCATTGGTCGCAGCTTTGGGCATGGGGATATTAGCCTCGATGAAGTTAGTTGTTTCCTCTTGCAAAAGAAAAATGTTTTGCCCTTATGTTGGAACTGCAGTTTTGCTGGGAAGAGAATTGCATAGGGAACAGAACCATCGCGTAGAAGCTTCTAAATGCCGGTGAATGGTCTCCGCTCTGCCGCTGAGCATTCTGGATAAATGTAGATCCTGCTGGCTTCAAATCTCAGCTTGCCCTTTTCTCAGGCTTGTCATAGAATTCTGTCATGATCGCTATAGTTAAAAATATGAGCCACTATCGACGTTGGTGGAGCTACAGGTTTTGGTTCACTGCGGTGAAACAGATATGGCCCCCAGCATGTCCAGCAATAGTGCTTTTCACAAATCTTCCATCTGACACTGGTAGCCAGCTCAGGGATGCCGATGTTGGGCAAAGTTTGTATACAGTACCCTTATATACCATTGTATACAGTACCCTTTGGAACCACTACACACAACTGACTACCGGTGTAAACAACCTTTGGTATAAGTCTGTACTACATTATTTTGTGGTAGCGTTGCTCAAGAGGGACTGTGAGCTGTAAGGATGTTACACAGAAGTCTATAATTACAAGTATTCAAATAAACTCTTATACTCAAGGTTTCTTGGTAAAACACTTAATTTATTTCAGTCATTTATAAAACATTCACTAGAAGGAGGCAATCTATATCACACAAAATAATACTTCAGTACTTCACTATCAGGTTCTGAGGCATTTAAACTACTTTGAAGGAGGAGCAAAATGGCATTCAGAGCATTTGAAGTAGGAGCAAAAAGGCAGCAGTTCATAAAATGGATGTTATAGTCAATCTTAAACAGTGCAAATAGTTTGAGTTCGCCAGAAGAGTTGATTCAATGCAATAGGTTAGGCCAAAGTCAATGGGCTAAAGTCTTGTATAGGATAAAGCAGTTCTGGAAGTTAAACGGAAAAGTCTTTACCAAAGTTCTCAGAAGTAGTTTGTAAAAGAAAGATTCATATGCTGGGTCACAAGCTGATTAGGCCTGCAAATTGCCAAAGTTTCAATCACTTTTGCAGTGAGAGGCAAGTTCTCTCGTCAGGTTTTCACAGTACCTTACAATGAAGAAAAAGATGCATCTGAAGACATCTGTTCCTGGGAGTTCCTGCAGATCTCGCTGT
Organism: Ambystoma mexicanum; assembly: GCF_040938575.1. Taxonomy (NCBI): domain Eukaryota; kingdom Metazoa; phylum Chordata; class Amphibia; order Caudata; family Ambystomatidae; genus Ambystoma; species Ambystoma mexicanum. The sequence continues at coordinate 300,476,744 of NC_090935.1, read as the reverse complement.
TGCTGAGCCTCAGTCATGAGCACAAGAGAGAGGACGCCTGGGGACTCCTGCAGTGCACTGGTACTGGTCAAAAAGCTGGCAAAGGCAAATCTTCAATTCCGGTAGCTGTCGTCAAGCACACAAACTGGTGTCCTTCTCCCTGGCTATTCGGTTTGCTGCAGCACTCTGAGGAAAATACAGCCAGTTTCGAGAATGGTATCCAGGTGGCTTACAAGTTGATTGGTCCCACCAACTCAAAGTGAGAAGTCGTCCTTGAAGGGCTTCTCTGTCGAGAAGAACTTGGTGATGCGGACCTGCAGCAGGGCTTCACCGGGCAAACCAACGGTCCAGGGGTTGCAGCAGCTATCCTGTTCTAGCTCGTCTTCGGTTCTTTCGTTCCAGTGGTCGACTCTGCCTTCCAAGCCAAGAGACTCGCATTTTATCCACTTTCCTCCCATTCATTCCAGCCTAGCTGCCACTCACCCATGAGGGTGGCTGTCCTTGCCGGACAGTGAGCCAGCCAATCACGCCAGAGTGCATTTGGGTCTCCTAGGAGACTAAGCACAGGGAGTTTCGGGCACCTCACTCACTTCCTACCCACCACAGACACTCTGGTGCCAGAGGCGGTCTTCAGTCCTGAAGCCCGCCAAAGGCATAGGAACAAAGGGACCAAACCTGGTTTGGGTTGCAGAGACAAACTCTAGAAGGACCTTTCCAAAAAGAAAAGGCGAAAAAAGAAGACCGGGACCTGTTTAAACAGAGGGGGCTCAGACGCCATCTTGAAAAAAATGGCTCCAGCGAGTTAAGGCTACCAGTGTTTGCGGTTGGGAAAAATCATAGTAGTTAGTTGTAAAACCACTGCCACCAGCCATTTAGAGAGGAAAGGGTAGCATTTGACTTCTACATGAATTTCTAGACATGGGGGATAATGGGTAACCCCTCTAGCACTCTATGGTAAGATAGTGTGTGCTGGGTCTAGGAATTTGGAAAAACTAGTAAAGTCAATTTCACTTTACTTTCTCTGGGAAACAGTAGTTTATCCCAGAGAAGGTATTTAAGCCTTGGCACAGCCTAAAAGGCTTCCCTGTGTCACTGCACTGAGGGTGCTGTGTGACACAAATGAAAAGATGTCTATGGAGTTGTCTAAAACTCCACAATCAAAGAACACAAGAGTAAAACGCACATCAAAATACATGAGAGAGTGGGAAAAAGGCTCGCACTCTCTCCAGGTAAAGAAAGCAAGTCCTAAAAATCCAGCAAAGTTGCTGGGTGTCTCTTAAGGTGAAGGGAATTAGCACATTTATGAGAATTCTCCCCAACACTCGCCCCCCCCCCTCCCAAACTAAGGGACAGGAGGATTTAATCCACCCCTGGATGAATCTGCTTACTCCAGGTGGTCATACATTCTGGAGAGACCATTAGCATTTTGGTGATTACACACTGACCTGTGTTCAATGGTAAAATCAAACCCCTATAGGCCGATTGACCATCTTAACAATTTAAGATTTTCCCCCTTCACCTGCGTTAACCATCTTAAGGGTTGGTGGTCTGTCTGAATCACAAAAGTAGATCCATACAAGTATGGTCTAAACTTCTTCAGAGACCACACAATGGCAAAACACTCACGTTCTGTGGTTGCCCACCTTGTCTCCGGTTCCTTCAGTTTTCTACTGATGAAGCAGATGGGGTGTTCCCTGCCTTTCTCATCCAGCTGACTCAAAACTGCACCTATACCTGTATTGGAAGCATCTGTTTGCACAATGAAGGTTTGGCTGTAGTCAGGAGCTCTTAAGACTGGAGCTTGACAAAGGGCTTTCTTAAGTCCTTAATTGCTCATTCCACCTGGCCTCCTTGGGGAATTTGGGTGAGGAGACCACATTCAAGGGAGAAGCTATGGACCCATAGTTCTCTATGAAGTTCCTATAATAACCAGTGACACCTAAGAAGGCTCTCACTTGGGTTTGAGTAGTCGGGGTGGCCCATTCTTGTACTGCTTGTACTTTGCTAGGCAATGGCCTTATTTCACCACCTCCTACCTCATGTCCAAGATAGACCACTTTGCTGTGACCAATTTGACATTTACTTTCCTTTATGGACAGATGGGCCTGCTCAAGAGCCTGCAAAACATATCCTAAGTGGTCAACATGTTCTTTCCAAGTAGGGCTGAACACTGCAATGTCAGAATTCCTCCATCCCATTCAGAACTTGACTAACCAGCCTTTGGAACATAGAAGGTGCATTCTTAATCCAAAAGGCATACCGTAAAACTGGTAGAGGCCTGCTGGGCTCAAAAATGCAGTTTTCTCCTCGGCATGGTCTGTCAGGGCTATTTGCCAATAGCCTGACGTTGGGTCATATGTACTGAGGTACTTGGCTGAACCAGGTTTGTCCTGCAGCTCATCTGTCCCAGGCAAAGGATGGGCATCAGTCTTTGTGTCTGCGTTTAGAGCTCTATAGTCCACACAGAATCTCAACTCCTTGGATCCTGCCTTTGGCACTAGTACAACTGGACCATGGACAACCTCCGCCTTTATGTGGGTTCTTACATGGTCTGACCTACTGTAACCTCTGCTTTTAACAGGTAAACAGTCACTGTTGGGGAGAATTCTCCAGAATGGCTAATGTCCCTTATCTACTAAGTCCCTGAGTAGCTTTGCTGGATTTCTAGGATTTATTTTTTCACCTGGTAAGAATGTGAGCCTTTTTTCCCCACTCTTATGTGTTTTGCTGTTTGTGTTTAACATTTTTGTGCTCATAGACTGTGGAGCTTCACTTACTCCGTCAGCATCATCTTTTTACTGTGTGTTACACAGCACCTTTAGTGCAGTGACATTGGGTTGTCTTTTTCAGACTCCCTACTTTAAACTCCATTTTCTGGGACTGACCACTGCCTCCCAGAACATGTAAAGTTGTCATTGACTTTACTAGTCTTTTTTTAAATTCACAGACCCAGTACAAACTATCTTAGAGTTCTGGAAAGGGATAATAGTTATCCCTTTTTGTCTGTTTCTCTTGGAACAGTATTTCGTTCCCTTTTCATTAAGACTTGGCTGGTGGCAGTGGTAGCTACCCTATTTTTCCTACCGCGGTTATTTTAAATAGCCTTGGTATTGTTTTAGGCTATCCTAGTAGCCTCAAACTTAAACCCGCTGGACCACATTTACTTTTATATGGTTCTGGCTGGGTTTAGTCGCCATTTCTTTTTGTAAAAGTCTTTCTTGTGTTTTACTCTGCGTGCCAAACCAGGTTTGGTTCCTTTGTTCACTGTCCTTTGGCAGGCTTCTGCACAGAAGCCCTCCTTGGGCACCTGAATGTCTGAGGGGGGCAGGATGTGAGGGAGGGGTTTGAGACTCCCTGCACAGGGTCTCCTTGGAGACCCATGTCACACTCTGTATGCTTGGCTATGGTGACTGTCCTGCCGGGACAGCCACCCTGCTGTGTGATTGAAAGCCAGGCTGTGTGAATGGGGGAAAAACTGCATAAAAAGCATGTCTCAGGGACTGAGAAGGCAGAGTCGCCACTGGATCGAGAGAAGAACCGAAGAAAAGCTGACAGAAGAGGACCTCTACCACGACTGAACCTCCCGGTGAAGCCCTGCTGCGGGTCTGAATCTTCAAACTTCGACGACAGGGAAGATCTGCAAAATATCTTCTCCCCTTGAGCTGGTGGGACCAACCAATTTGCCAAACTGCAAGCCAGGCCTCCCTCCCCTGGTCGAATTTGCTGTGCACAGCTACAGTGAACCAGATAGCCAGGAGGATCGGACCCTGGTTGGGATTTAAGGAGCACCCCTTTTATTCGTTGCTTTGCTCTGCTGCTTGTTTCTTCCCTGGGCAGTGCAGGACACTCCAGTCTTCCTACTTTGTGTCAGTCCAACAGTCCCTTCAGGAACCGTGAGCCTGCAGGACCTGCCAGGAACGTACGCCTCAGCTACAGCCTTCTTCTCCGTTTAAGGTACTGTAAAAATCCGGTCATTCGTTCCGACCGACCGCAATAAACGTGCTTGAAATCTTTTGTCAATCCGAGGGCTTGTCCTTCTATACTCTTTATAGTACCTTTTCATCCGACCAACTTCGTTCTGAACTCTTGGCAAAGACTTGACTGCGAACTACTCTTAACTGTGTGATCCTCTGCAAAGACTTTGGTCCATTGACTTTGGCCCAGGCCTCTTAATTTTGATTTCCTCACTGTAGTCACTTTTTCTAGATTGCCCTGCTTGCTTACTTGTTGGTACTGCTCAACTATTGTCTAACTTTCTTTCCCTCCCTTTTAAATTGCTGGAGTGCCATTTTGCTCACACTTCATTTTGAGCTTAACTTGTCCAGAATCTATTGGGTGTGGTGTAGTGTATTAAAATTGTGATTTTTCTACTGCTTTACTTGGGTGAAATGTTTTATAACTGATGTGTAAATAAATCTATATTCCTTTACTCAGAAACCTTGAGTCAGTTTTTGTTTGAACCATAGTAATTGCTGTCCTTTGTGTAACTATTGATACTGGTCACTTTACTCTTGAGATGTCTAGCTGCTCAGCCATCGCTACCACTTTACTGTGTAGTACAGGCTTGTACCAAAGGTGAATTTGTACTGTCACTTGTAGTCTTAATTGTATGTGGTGTTCCCAAAGGGTACTGCATATGATTCTGCCTAACAGTCAGCAGTGAGAATATCATGCTGGCCCCAAGCAGTTAAAGGATAGTTCCGGGACTTTTTTTTTTATTGTTCCTATGGTTCGGCCATGTGTTTTTAAGCATAAATCGGTAGATCGTAGAAAACTTTCCTATGGACCTTACCCGACTTTTCGTCCATTAACGCACTCGAAAACATCCGCCATTTTATGATAATCCTCTCACTTGCCGCATCGCCCTGGCTCACCTGCTTTTGCGGCACTAAATCAAATCCCCCGCCCCTGAAACAGACTTGATCAAAACATTCATATTCCCCGCCTCTATCCGTGACGTGACTGAGCTGCGTAGGCAAACGCGCCCAGGCGTCTTCTACGCGACTCCACACAGAACCAGGAAATCAACACAGATGAGCTCAAACAACACAGCGCGCGACAATTGGGAATATGAAACTGTGCTTTTAAATTAAACCGCAAGATTGTAAATTTGGTAAAGTACATTTATTTGACATCAAATGTCTTGAGAATATTCAGCGATTAGCATTTTTATTTGCTCACGTTCCAAAAAGTTCGTTTCGAGGCACACAATGTTCCTTTGCTGTACACAGGGTCTTAGATCATCTCACAATACAGCGCCACAATTCGGAATATGAAACAGTGGTTTAAAAGCAAACGGCAAGATTGTACATTTGGCAAAGTACATTTATTTGACATCAAATGTTTTGAGAATATTCAGCGATTTGCATTTTTATTTGCTCACGTTCCAAAAAGTTCGTTTCGAGGCACACGATGTTCCTTTGCTGTACACAGGGTCTTAGATCATCTCACAATACAGCGCCACAATTCGGAATATGAAACAGTGGTTTAAAAGCAAACGGCAAGATTGTACATTTGGCAAAGTACATTTATTTGACATCAAATGTTTTGAGAATATTCAGCGATTTGCATTTTTATTTGCTCTCGATCCAAAATATTTCGTCTTGAGGCAAGCGATGTTCGTGTGCAGTAGACAGGGTGTTGGTTTACGATAAAATAAGCTCTTCGGTCGCACTGATAATCGCATGGCTATTCCAACAACGAGGCACTAGGGCACCACAACGGTCTGTATGTTGCATCTAGCCGCTAGTACCGCGTAAGGGCATACTTGTACTTGGCGATCGTCCCACAAAATGGTCTGGGTGCTAACGTTGTTCACGCGGAGAAGCAACTGGCGGTTGAAAAACCCATCCGCCGGTGTCTGGTACTCGTGACACATGCAGTAATGGACGATGTATCTATTTGAAAAACATAAAAAAAAGGAAATTAGTCTCACCATCAGATCTTTATTAAAATTATTCATTTTATATATTAGGTCTGGAAATTATTTCATAGCTAGGACAGTGCAACTGGGTTTTATACGTCAAGGGGGGCTGTAGGATACTGAGACAGTCCCCCAGTGCAGGGGTTGACAGGGAGTGCAGGTGGAGAGTGGAAGGGCCCAGGACCGAGGTCGCAGACAGTGGACAAGTTGTAGCAGGGGAGAGGGAGAGAGAAAGCAGAAGCAAAGAGGAAGGTTTGGAGGTGCTTCCGTAAAAGGAGACGGTTCTCCCCAAGATAGTGCGCGGTACAAAACAATATGCCACATAGAATGAACAAGTACAACTTAACCCGTCTTTAAAGCTACTGTATAGTAATTAAATTGCGGTATAAACTCATCTAAAGAGTTACTTACATTATATTTGCATTTTCCATTGTGTCTGTGCGTAGGGCAGCCCCGAAATACCACTCCTTCTATGCCGACGTTTTATTTCTTCTAATGAACGAACATGAAAGGGCTTTCGTTTCTGAAATTATATTCATTATCGTTTCTTACGTGGTCCCGGCCTGTCAAGGTCAAATAACAATAGAACCTTATACTGAGTCGTGGGCCATTCTGGCACTCGAGAAAAAATCAAAGCAGCTGACCTTCACTTTGAACGAACACACATTCCTAGTTAGCTAAATTCAGTGTACGGCCGTTTTACAGGACTTGAAATTTACACTCCATCTTTGCATTTTGTCTGCTTGCTTTGCTGCCCCACAGAACCATAAATACGGAGACATTCTATATTTTTGGAAAAATAATTTATATTACTGTTTGGTTTAATTTAATGCGCAAATGAACAAGGTTGGATATATAAACATATTCAATGGGCCTGCGACATGAGGAGACCGAGAGAACAGACAATCAAATTACAATCATTTAAACCGTGATGTGTATTTCTCAATGAGCTCTTCTTTAGGTGGACATGGAACAGAGGCAATGTTGGGTGGCAATGCAGTTGTCACCTGCACAGGTTCGTTCACAACTCCATTTATGTGCCTATCTAGGACGTCAACAATAAGTCTCTCAATAAACTCATATTGCATATCCTCAAACACTGGTTTGATCACCCATTGTTTACTTCTTTTAGTGAAGGCCTTATTGTAGCGAAGCGTCCCTAAAGTTCCGGTCGTCCTACTTTGTTGACGTCCAACGTTATGGTTATGTGCCAAGACCGCTAGAAGAGTCCGATTTATCATGCCCTCCATGCCAAAATGCAATCGTTTTGGCCTGTACTTTAGGCACATATTGTGGAACACCTCCAAATCTCCTGTGTGGCAGAATTCCGTGAGTCCCCTCAAATCTCTTGTTATAGTTTTATCAAATACAATCTTTTCAATGGCTTTGTGAGTGGGTGATGAAGGAATCAACCACTTCTTCTTCCGTGCCTCCTCTGTGGACAAATGGCCATGTTCACAATTGTGGAAATGTTGGTTTGTGTTCCAACGATGAACGTTTGTGCAGTGTGGCATTACTGACCGCCATTTTTCCAGTAGAATTTCCAACGACCCTCCACATGTTTTTGAGCTCCACCAAAGATGGTTGCTGATTGACTTGGACCACTGTGAAATACCTTGCGTTTCTTTTTTTTTACCTGCAGCAGACATTTTTTTATTGATTGTTTTTGCAAGATGCCAAACGTCAAATTGGTGATTTATATTTTTGTACTCTTCTCTCATTGTCTTGGCAATTGAAACGTGTCTGTCCGTGGCTATCAGGTCGATCACCATTCCCCGCGATTGTAGTTCTTGCAATGATGCTACAAAGCCAACTTTCTCCATGGCCACTGAGGATGTACTTTGTGACACCTGCACAACCACCGAACTCACAATTTTCTTACTTTCCATGTCCTGAAAGTGGTAGGTGCAGTACTTGGCTGAAAATCCTGGGCTGTCGCACTGTCCATCACCGGCTAGCCTGAACCGTTTGCCCGCGAATGTACTATCAATAGACATTTTTTCCATTCTCCAAGCTTCGCTAATGGCTGGAAATAGATAATCGGTTTGGTATTTGTAGAACTGAGTTTTCGCAATGAAACGGATTCCCACAAACTGAAAGAAAGACTCTAATTTTTTAAAACTTGAACCACTAAAAAGTGCAGCCGCTGCACAAAGTAGATTGCCTGCTGGCAGTTGTCCCAGCATGGGTTGTGCAGACCATGAGAAAGGATGATATTTTGTACAGGTGGCATGTATTTTAAGGTTAGTGCCTCGAATTGCACGAGTCACATTAATCAATGGCTCCCCACATACTTCCCCACCTACCGAATGCCCACATTTCAACCGAATAATTATATCAATCAAACAACTATCGAATACAATGAATTTGGCCTCTTTCCTTATAGTGTCACTCTGCATCCCAGCTGGTTCGGCCTGTAACGTTGAGGACATGTCACTCACATGAAAGGTAGAATCTCTGATATCGTCTTCCGCTATGTTCAGTGATATTGAAGGTGTTTCATTGTAGTCCACTTCATTCTCTTCCATTGCAACATCTGTTCCTTCTCCGGCATGGGTGAATAGGACAATTTCTTCAACTTTCTCGCGGTCTTAGTTTTTGCGGGTGTGGATTCTGTGAATTTATCTCCAACTGCATCCGAACTACCAGGAGGACATTCACTATCAATGGCTGGTGGTGGTATAGCTCCGTTGTCAATCACTTCATATTCTTCCCATTGGCACGATGCATCTCCAGTCTCAAGTCCCTGCCAAAAGGTTTGACAAGCAACATCTCTCGTTCGCTTCACTGTCTGTGTAGATCTAGTTCGTACACCCACTCGCAACTAGAGGACAGATTGGAAAAGGGATGTTCAGTTTAAACACAACTTACAGTATTGAACTATTAACAGTGAAAAACAACATAATATAGTGACCAGGACACTAACCTTCTTTTGCTTTCTTTTCTTTGAAACTTTCTTGCCTCGAACTTCAACATCAGGACGCTGTTGCTCCGACTCGTGTGTGCATGTCTCCACTTCCTCTTGCGCTGCAACGACTACATTTTCATGATAAGCACATCCATCACGCACTGACGCTCCATCGACTCCCTGAAACATAGAACTTTCATTAGTATGTATAATAATATTGAAAACACAAAATGTACTTGGGGACCAATACCCACGTACATCTCAATAGCAAAACACGAATGAACGCTTTGTGTAGAACATTCAAACGACAATTATTCACGCATTGTTGATCTAGTTAGATGGAACTGGCAAGATCCATACCTCGGGCTCCTCATAGACTTCCATTGATGATATTATTGAAGATGATGCTTCAGTGACTCCCTGAAACACAGTAATTGCATTAGTATGGTTTTCTATTTTGATAAAAAGAACAGAAACTTTGTGCAGGCGTGAACGGCTCATCTAAATAGACCTGCACAAATGATCAGTTGTCTAAAATAAATAATGGATATGTAAATATGATTCGATTTGCTTGATCGTTGGAAGTGTCACCACCCAGAGATCTGCATCAACTACTATGGGTGATGTTCTTGCAGAAGAAGCTCCGTCATCTCCCTGAAACATAGTACTAGCGTTAATAAAGAAGGAAGTATAGCGGATGTAATCACGTCATATGATTTCGCTTGATCGAACTGTCAGTATCCATACCTCGAAATGCATAAGAACATCAAGGGACGATGTAACTGCGGTGCACACTTCTGCAAGCTGTTGCGCCGACCCGTAACTGCATGCTCCCCCTTCTTCTTGGACTAATGCTCCATCGACTCCCTGAAACATAGGACTTTCATTGGTAATGAACACAAAATTGAAAAAAGAAGACACATAGGAGGGCGACGGAACTGTCCTGAAACGTACCTCGAGCATCTGAGTGACATCAACGGTAGTCGTCAATACGTTGGACTCCTCAGCATCTCCCTGAAAGACAGTACTTGCGTTATTTTGGATAACAATAATTATAACTGAAAACAAAGACTAGAGGACGAGTACAAGGGTGTACCATTAGGTAACATAATTACACGATAAATTAAAACTATTGATTTACATGCCTAAAACAAGTCATTGGCAGAATAGCCAAGTAAGATTACCCGATAGGCGCTTGAAGTGGCTGATGACTGCAATAATGACACGGATGGAGAATCTTCCGCCTACATATTTGGATACATAAATGGGGAAATTATTGTTAGCTAATGCTACACACTACCGCAAGGCCAAGAGATAAATACGTAAACTTGACTCACCAGTGTAGGGATGTGGACGAATAGAGTGGGAATAGCGGTTGAGAGCAATTTTCGCCTCGCTCGCGGTGTGTTCTTCTTTATTAGCAATGATGTGGAGTACATGTCAGAGGTAAAGTGCCTGCTGCAGATGCGGTATCGATCACCCCTCTTGTCCGCAAAGACCTCTAGGACTCTACTTTCAAGCTCAGACGGTGGATATCCGCAATATCGGACCCATTCTCTTATCTGATCTATTGTCTTAGGGAAAACATGCATTATAGTACCTTCTGATTTATTATGGGTCTTCGAAGGACAACCGCCAATGGAACAGGCAGGCATTGTGGAAAGTTCTGAAAAGAAAAGATCAACAATTCTCTATGAATACCAATGTAAACTCAGAACATGTGACTAGTTCCTTGCATGTACTGTCTTGAACGAAAAGAAATTGGACGCAAAATGATTATGGTACATGGCCTTACCTTGACGAACAAACAGTTAGATGCAGGGATCAGAGTAGTTTCTTGTCGTAGAACAGGGAGCAGTTCACAGGTTGCAATCTGACGAGTTTCCTCGAAGTGGTCACAGAAGTTCACAGAGACGAAGAGCAGATAACCAGCACCTTCACGGGTTGACTAGCAAAGCGCAAAGAAGTGCTCATTAGAAATATGAAGTGGGTTATAAAGAATTCGAAACAGGGGTGTGTTTGTGAATGAATGACGTGTATATGTCGTGGCATTATGTGGATTGCAGGGGGCCGTCCAGCGTGAGGGGGGATGCTTGGCAGGAGACACGGGGTCTGGAGGTAGACATGGGAACAACAACCCATGCTCTATAGACCACTTTGAAGTGTACATGGTCTTTGGCACCTCTTGGCCTTTATCGCTCCCTGACTGCTCCAGTTGCCAGCACAAGTACCCCGGTGCGAACTGCCTTTGATAGGGCGGGGGTTGGATTGGGGCGGTGGTCGTGCAGACAAGACTAGTTTGCCGCAGGGCCTCACCAAGGAGAGGCCATCTAACTGTATGTAAGAGGCTGGCTGCAGGATCTAGTACATGGAAGGCAGGGGGGTGAGTTTATAAATACCTCACCCTCCCAGGAGAATATATGGGTGCAGTTCACCCTGGAGACCCTGGATGCCTAGGCAGTTAGTCAGCAGCAGGCTGGCCTGTGGTGGCAAGGCGGCACGGGCCAGAGGGGGTCATCTCTGTACCCGGTGACCAAAAGGATGATTTATTATGATCAACCATATTTACCTATAACCATGTTTTGTATCAATAAAATACAACGGCCTTCCTTTTATTGCCAACGCTTGGACAAATCAAAACAACCATTGTTAAAATATATATTGGGTTTTATTTTGGATCTTAATTTCAATTGAACATAAATAATAAACATTACACATTGTAAATTTGCGGTTGCAGCACATCCAGGGAAAATCCGCGGTATTGTCCACTGTCGCTGGGGAAATGTTGTCTAATGGCAAGTACCGCACAGGCAGGTATTACTCTCCGAACGCGGTGTCCGAGCCTCCCGTGAAGCCACCAAGTGAAGCAACGATAAGCCACCAGCCTGTACCACCTGTGAAAATGAAAGATGCAAACTGTATTAAAATGACAAAACTTTATCACTATCGATTCAGGTAAAAAATGTCATTCTGCTTTGAAAAAAATTCTATCTAGAAAATGCACAATATGGAACCAATTTACATGCATTCGAATGATATGTAGATGTAATTTTATATGTGGGAGACGACCATGACATAGTAGTGGCATCACTGACATCACAACCAGAGTATACTTACTCGTTACTCGGATTACGCGGACGAACAGTGCCGCGAAGTTCGTGCATAAGCACCATCATCATCCTCAACACGGTCCGTGAGAGGCAGGCTTCCCTGAACTCTGGCAGCTCGGTGATGCATTGCGGACTTTGCTTGCCTTCCTGCAGACTTTGCTCGCCTTCCGAAATGTAGGCCAGGCATCCCGAGTTTTCTCGGCAGCAGCAGTTCTCCTCCTCAGTTGGCATTAGCTCGCACCGATTGCACGTGCACCAGGTGGAGACGCCGTCCATGCAACATGGTCCAGGCTCTTCATCCGTTGACTGGTCCTCCCAACTGCCGTCCGAATCCCCATCGTTTTCGCGTGCTTGCCTTTCCAGTAGTTCTTCCTCGGTGTACTCGGGCTCGTACATATACGGCAATATTGTAGCCATTATGTGGTAAAGAAAGTAAAATAATTTATAGCGGTGGTACTGGTATCTGTTCACACGGGCTACAATCAACGAAGGTAGCAGACCAGAGCACAGAAACGAGTCACAGAATACTCAAAGTAACACAGAGAGAGGAATGGATTCGAAAATCTGCTGCTGTGTGTTGTGAAACGGTCTGTTTATACTTATTGAGGAAAGAGGCGTCCTGCCATTTCCATGGCGACACTTCATTAGCTGAGGCGCAGCGATTGTTGACACGAAACAGGAAATGGGCGGTACGCGTCTGCTGATGTCAGGCTCAGGGGCGGGGGATTTGATTTAGTGCCGCAAAAGCAGGTGAGCCAGGGCGATGCGGCAAGTGAGAGGATGATCATAAAATGGCGGATGTTTTCGAGTGCGTTAATGGACGAAAAGTCGGGTAAGGTCCATAGGAAAGTTTTCTACGATCTACCGATTTATGCTTAAAAACACATGGCCGAACCATAGGAACAATAAAAAAAAAGTCCCGGAACTATCCTTTAAGCCTGGTGATAGTGAAAACAGATGGTCAAACTGATTTAACAGAAACTTGCACTCCTGTTGTTCCAGTGTCAGACAAAAAGAGAGATTAACTTCTATCTTCCCATCTAAAGGCTGTCCCCTGAGGAGATCAGGTAGAGGTTCACTCTCCTCCTCCTCCTGAGCAGAAGCTAGAAGCAAAGCTCCCACTTCTGGTCTTGAGACATAGGCTTATAGACTGTTGGTGTGAAAGACCCTGGGGGCCTCCTTAGGATTGCCTAAGTCCACCAAATAATTGACCTCCAGGTTTTCCCACAACCTTGAAGGGTCCAATCCATTTGTCCTGTAAGGCCCTCTGCTTTGTAGGTACCATAACGAGAACTTGCTGGTCTTGAGTAAACTCAACCATGTTGGCCTTCTGGTCATGCCAATGCTTCACCAGAGCCTGGCCTGCTTTCAAGTTATCAGATGCTTCTGTCCTCATGTGGGCCATTCTCCTCCGGAGACCTAGCACATAGTCAGTGGGAGAAGAAACCCTCTCCAACCCCTCCTTAATTAGGGCCAATGGGCCTCTAACTGGATGACCATAGAGGAGCTCAAAGGGACTAAATCCAACTCCCTCCTGAGGGACTTCTCTATAAGTAAATAGAAGGCATGGCAGTAGAAGGTCCCACTTTCTTCTAAGGGGTTCCTCTAAAGCACCTATCATGTTCTTCATAGTTCTATTAAATATCTCTACCAACCCATTTATCTGGGGATGGCAGGCAGTTGAGAACTTGTAAGTCACTCCACAGTTTTTCCACATGGCCTGCATGGAACATAAAATCTGATCCCCTGTCAGAGATGACTTCCTTAGGAAAACCTACCCTGGTAACAATACCAAGCAGGGCCTTAGCAACAGCCTGAGCTGTAACAGTCTTCATAGATATGGCTTCAGGATACCTAGTAGTATGGTCTACTACAACCAATATAAATCGATTGCCTGAAGAGGTTGGAGGGTCTAAGGGAACTACAATGTCGATTCTTACCCTCTCAAAAGGGACTCGCACCACTGGGAGGGGCACCAAGGGTGCCATAATTTTGGCTCCACTTTTGCCAAATATCTGAAAAGTGTGACCACTCCTACAGAATTGATCTACATCAGACCCCAACTTAGGCCAGTAGAAATACAGAGAAAGCCACGCCTTGGTCTTCTTAAAGCTTAAGTGACCAGCTGAAGGAATCTCATGGGCGAACTGTAGGAATTGTTGTCTTGGCTCTAGAGGCACTACATGTCTTCTGTAGTCCCCTGGGATAGACTCAGTAGGTTCACTGTAGAAGAGTCATTCTTCCCAGTACAACCTGTGCTTCCCTGGCTCTTGCCCGTCGAGCTGGGATACTGCCTGTTGGCGAATTCCTTCCAGAGTAGGACACTCTCGTTGACCTCTGCTGAAGTCTTCCCTACAGTGGCCACCACCTGCCAGTAAAGACTGCAGCTCAGCATGGTCTTTAGGATCCAGATCTCCAACAGGGGGGGGAATGTCTTCAGCAGCTGATTTAACCTTTCTTGGTTGTTCCTCGCACTCGGCCTCAGCTAGTGGAGTAGTCACTGGTGTGACTTTGGACAGTCCTCTCGGGGATGTCCTTGTGGGCTACACAGGAGTGGTCTCTGGCTTTTTCCTTGAGACCTTGGGTTTCCCCTTAGTCTACCTCTTCTTGGAAATAGCAGTTAGTAATTCCTGTGGACTGGGTGTTAGTTTCCTCTGTAACATCCTCTTGAGAGCCTGTTCAGGTACTCTCTGGCCTTCTTTGTCTGCTCCTGTTACCTTTTACTAGGAGGCATGGAGGTGCTTGATACAACTCCAAGGGTTTCTAAGTCATTCCCCAGCAGGACTCTCCCTGGCACCTCACTTTGTACACAAACATGTATCCTTACAGTCATGTTGTTGCACTGGATGAGAGCTGGTAGTCTAGGAAGCATTTGTGCAGGGCCTCCAGCAATCTTAGTGAGGCCTTTGGGTGCCTTAGCAACATCCTCGGGTTTGAAAAAAGTTTCATCCACCACTGTAATGCTGGCAGTTTAAATATACAAACTAAGCTAAAATAATATTCGTTTTACATACCTACCAGGGTAATTTTTTATACACCCTGGTAGGCCTTATGTTGCAGGAACTATGGGTAGCCTGTAATTGTTTTATCTTGATGTGATTAATATGTTATCCCTTCTTTTGCACTTGATATATTTGTGATGAATTTTCTGTTTTTCTTTTTTCTTTTTTCAATTGCTCTATTCTACTTTATTTTTTGCTTTAGAAATTGTGTAAAATCTCAAAAAAACTATGCTTTCAACAATAAATTTATGGTTAGCACTTCTCATACTGTTCCCTTGGTGTATCCCCAGTGATTTGCCTCGCAAACACTAGCCTTTAAATTACTATGGAGATTTAATTTGAATGTCGGACAGAATCTAGGACTGTCTCGAGTGTGAGTACCCCTTTGTCGGTTTTTGTAAATTCCCAGTGTCTCTAATGGCAGGGGTCTCCTGACCATTTACATTTACAGTGTACTTGTAATATTCTTGTGTTTTCTGGAACTGAATTATAGACATCTTAATTCTGCTGTTCCCACAGACCGAGGGACACTAAATGAACACTGGCAGAGACTCCAATGGGGTCTGCAGCCAGTAGTTGAAAGTTTCCACTTGCCATATGTACTTCTCCCTCTGGGGAAAATGCTAAGGAGGCAGTGTGGACCCCTGAAGGTTTACCCTTGCATCTGGGATCCCCTTTCACATGGTCAGTAGACCCACCAGCATAACATTTTCAAAATGTTTTGACAAATGGGGGTTTCTGCTGACCTCCATCTGGTTTGGCACCATAGGTGTCACTAGCCTGATTCGGTTTCCCTTGTGGCTTACCCTTTTTCTGTTTGGGGCCCTCTTTTGGATTGGAGGTATTAGAATTCTCTTTGACATCTTTCTTTTGCTGCTTCCCATCATCCTTTTTCTGAGTTGCCCCAGAATACTTGTGAGTAGCCCTGTTGGCAACCCACAAGTCAGCAGCTTTGGCTAGCTTCTTTGGATCAAGTTCCAGAGTCAGCCAAATGCTGTCTCAGCTCAGGAGAGCAGGCATCAAAAATAGACTCGCAAATATAGATTTCTCCTTCCTTCAAAAGTGTTAACTCTGTAACCCTTTACCCAACCATCTAAGTTCTTCAAACATTCACACACCCATGTAGCCCAAGGGGTACCATCATGCTTTTTTGAGGGTCCTAAACCTCTTAAGGTACTGTGGAGTTTTCCCAAATCTAGCTATCAAAGCAAGCTTCACATGTTCATACTCCAATCTATCAAGTTCACCCACCTCCATTAAAGCATCAGTTGCAACCTGGGGGAGCCTAGACCAAAGGCAAGGAATCAACTGATTCCCTGTGAAACCCTGAATCCCATAGTTCTAAGTACCCAACCAATCCAAAATATCAAGCTTCCCCTCATACCTACTCACAGCTTCTTTAGGCATGCGAGGTCTCTTAGGACTGGAAGACATAGAAGACTCTGGGAGAGAACCCTTTTCAAGAGACAATTTCTTCATTTCAAGAGAATGATGCATTTCCATTTCTCGGAGTTTGATTTCTTGATGTTTACTTTCAGTTTGCATTTGGAGCCTTTTGAACTCAAACTAAAGTCTCATTCTTTCAAGAGACAAATTATGGACTCAGTACTGGACCTGGTAGGGCCCCTGTGGTTATAGCTTGAGGACCTAAAGCAAGTAGAGGTGCAGTGGGGCTCACATCCTGGGACTCCTCTGACTCATCAATAACTTCAGAGTTGGACTCTGAATCATTATCATCCTCATCAACATTATCCACATTTGCTGAGGGGGTAGGGGTTATAGCTCTACCTCCCAGTCTTTGATGATTTAACAATTTCTCAATCAATTCATTTTTCTTGCCTTTAACGCAGAGAGACCCGACGTTACACATCTTCTAGTTGATCTACTGTTAGAATGACCAGGGCTTCCTGTTTGAAGTTATCCATATTTGGCATTATAAAACAATTGCTTTTCTAGTGGTGCTTACCCTGTGAAGGTTATTTGAACAAAAGAGCGAGCAGCACTCTCAATGTAACAACTATACTTTATCCTCACTGCTTGCAACCAGTGTTAGGCAGAATTGCATGCCGTACCCTCTGGGACCACCACATACAATTAGGACTACAGGTGTAAGCAAAACCAACCTTTGGTATACATCTGTACTACAGTTTTGTGGTAGCGAGCTGAGCAGCCAGGCGTATCTCGAGGGAATGTGAGCAGTACAAGAGGTTACACAGAGGTCTTACAATCGCAGTGGTCCAAGTAGACACTTGACTCAAGGTTTCTTTGTAAAACTCTTAATTTATTAAACAATCATTTAGAAAACATTCACTAGAAGGAGGCAACTTATTATACTCAAACACACTTCAATAACCAATGAGTTTCTGAACAAATTAAGCTCCCCTGAAATAGGAGCAAAAAGGCATTTCAGTTACTTTCAACGGGAGTAAAAAGGCACAAGTTAGCAAAATAGATCACAAATACTTTCTTAGGCAGTGCAAATAGTTTTAGTTCACTAGAGGACTCTTTCAGTTCAATAGACCTAGGCCAAAGTCAATAGACTAGTGTCTTGGATAGGAAAGAGCAGGTCTTGAAGTAAACCGTAAAGTCTTTGCTAAAGTTCTCAGAAGTAGTTTGTATGAAAAAGAATCATATGTTGGGCCACAAGCTGATTAGGCCTGTAAATTGGGAAAGTTCCACGAACTTTCACTGCGAGAGAGGCGTTCTCTCAATCGGTCTGGCACAGTACCTTAATATGAAGCAAATGATGCAGCTGAAGACATTGGTTCCTGGCAGTTCCTGCAGATCTCACTGTTCCTGGGCCTCAGTCGTGGGGACAAGAGGGAGGACATCGCGAGACTCCTGCGCTGCACGGGATAATCGGAAAACGCTGACAAAATGGAGTCACTTCAGTTCCAGTAGCTGTAATTCAAGCACCCAAATTGGTGTCCTTCCCCCTGGTTAATCCTAACCTGCTTCGAGAATGGTATCCCGGTGGCTTACGAGTTGATTGGTCCCACCAACTCAAAGGAAGAAGTCGTCCTTAAAGGGACTTCTCTGTCGAAAGGACCTTTGGCGATTCGGACCTGCAGCAGGGCTTCACCGGGCAAACCAATGGTCCAGGAGTTGCAGCAGCCGTCCTCTTCCAGGTCGTCTTCGGGTCTTTTGTTCCAGTGGTCGACTCTCCTTTCCAGCCCAAGAGACTCGAAGTTTAAACAGTTTCTCCCATTCATTCCAGCCTAGCTGCCACTCACCCAGCAGCGTGGCTGTCCTTGCCGGACAGTCAGCCAGCCAATCACGCCAGAGTGCATTTGGGTCTCCTAGGAGACAAAGCACAGGGAGTTTCCTGCCCACCCCAGACACTGACGCCAGAGGCGGTCTCGAGTCCTTAAGCCCACCAAAGGCATGATAACAAAGGGACCAAACCTGGTTTGGCGCGCAGAGGCAAAAACTAGAAGGACCTTTCCAAAAAGAAATTGCGAAAAAAGACCGGGCCCGTTTTAAACAAAGGGGCTTAAGGCACCATCTTGAAAACATGGCTCCTGCGGTTTTTAGCTACCGGTGTTTGCGGTCGGGAAAAATCATGGTAGTTTGTTGTAAAACCACTGCCATCAGCCATTTCGATTGAAAAGGGTAGCATTTGACTGCTACATGAGTTTCTAGACACAGGGGATGCTAGGTAACCCCTCCAACACTTTATAGGAAGATAGTGTGTGCCGGGTCTAGGAATTTAAAAAGACTAGTAAAGTCAATTTAACCTTACATTCTCTGGGAAACAGTAGTTTATCCCAGAGAAGGTATTTAAACCTGTGTCAGCCACCTACAAAATGGCCACTGAGACCATATTAACTAAACGTTTCCTAGGCAACGTTGTACACATTGGATTCCAGAGTTATTTACTGGCTTTGTTTGATATGTCAACGCAACACATTCACGATTAGTGGTCAGTAGTAATACATTATCACACGTTCTTATTCACTTCGGCATTTTGAATGAGAGATGAGCCTAACTCGCGGCAGTATGCCATTGGCTGGCTCCATGGCAACCGTTTTGTTGGCCTTAAGTCTGCCACCCCAAAATGGCTGCATGGACTATATAAACCATAGGTTGCCTAGGCAACGCTGCACGACGGTAGCATCATCTCGATCCATCATTCCCTGCAGCGTCCAGGACCTGACCAGTGTCACACAGCAGCGCGCTAACACTGGTCCTTAAAAGTAAGTGAAAATAACGCAGCCACGATTCAAAGCGGTGTAACTCGAGCGCATGTGATTAGCGGCTCGAGTGTTCAGACACGCCTTTCAGTAATCGCGCGCGGGCACAGACACTGGGATTGCAAACTCCATCCGCGATCTGGATATTTTTGAATCACCTTGCCGAAAAGAGTCGTTCAGTTGTGGAACGGCTCTCCAGCTGATGAAAGGGGATTACACATTGTCCCGCCCGGTTTTCATGTCATGCTGCAGATTTGCATGTCCACCACGGTGGGGTTCTCACGCATTTTCCACCTACAATACTCCACCCATGGGTGCACAGTACTTCGATACCTTTTGGGTGCTAAGCCTGCAAATCTAGCTTTCCATTCTTGCACTTCAGCACTACCATAGCATAATGCAACTTTGAATGTGGTGCACATTTTACCCACCTCCCTATACATAGAGGATGCCCACACCGTGTGTGCTTTTCCTCCTGCAGCTTCGGCTTTAGACCCCAGCACGCTGTTGGATCCTATCTATGCCCATTAATTAGCCACGAATAAGGAACAAAGTGTGCAGCTTCCCATTAAGGTAAGAGGATCACCACTCCTTATGTTATCTCTTTTATGAGAAACATATCTCAACGCTTCTCAATATCTTGACAGTCTTCCCACCCTTCCCCTTGTCTTGGTCTCCGAAGGCAGCATGGTGCATACCGCATCCACCAAGTAACTGGTGCCATCTTTCTCCTACATTTGCAACAGGAGATCAGCTCACAAGCCCTGCACTGTAGCAAAGTATTGCATACGGTAAGCTTAGTCATGTTTTATTACAACATCACACTTTTTTTCAATTACAGCATTAATAGCTTTGTTAATTTATAATCTGAGATCGCACACTTTCTGAACCACACACCTCTTGTCAATATTTCTTGACAGAGACCTACAAGATGCTCTTCTTTACCACCAGTCTTACCGTCCTGATGAAGGCCAACCACATTTAAGCTCTACCAAACAACTGTATTCTTTTGGCCGAAACACAACAGTGTCAACGTTTGTTCCACCCTCTGTGCCCATTTTAGCACTGATATTTGTTCACTGTAACTTTGTTTTTTGTGCTCACATGTTATTTGTATATTGAATCCCGTCGATCAAAAAGGAGAAACATGGTCTATGTTCACTCATATCCAGTCTGTGACCGGACTGTACTCATGTGTTATGTACAAAATTGTAAATCGACAAGTGGCCCTGGTTGTTGCTCTTTTATTATGAAAAACGAATAGTTACTCACCACAGTGACTACCTTACTCCTAGTCCATAGTCCCCTTTCCCCCATACTTATGGGACATTCCTCCGTACTGTGGGACGGGACCGGAGCACTTTGTCAAAAGCATCACATTTTTCAAAAATGTGTCCTTCCTCTTTTTACACGGGTTACCGCACGTGGCCGTAACCCCACCCTCTTTAGCGCCGCCCAGCGCATCGCCCATGAGTCATTTTCTATCGCCAGGTCTATGACCTTTAAGCAATAACGGAGGAAACATTTTTAGAGGGTTCAGCAGGTGAATGGAGGAAAGGGGACTGAGGACTAGGAGTAAGGTAGTCACTACGGGGAGTAATTCTATTATACTCCGTCCCGTCCCCTTTCCTCCATACTTATGGGAGATTCCCAAGCACGCCTCACAGGATTTACGGGTGGATGGAAACTCCTTACCGAAACAGGTTCCTAAGCACAGCTTGACCGAACTGAGCATCAGCCCTGGAGCTCAGGTCCACACAGTAATGCTTACAAAAAGCCGATGGGGAGGCCCAATTAGCCGCTTTCGCGATGGTCTACCAGGGAACATATTTTTGGAAGGCAACGGCAGCCGCCTTGCCCCGCACAAGATGAGCATGAATTCCCTTTGTGGCCCAAAGACCCTGAATGGTATACGCCTTAGAAATACAGGCCGCAATCCACCGGGAACTGGTCGCTTTCGAGGCCGGCTTTCCTTGTGGATTTCCGAAGGTCACAAAAAGCTGTGAAGAGTTCATAAGCTCAGATGTTCTGTCCAGGTAGATCGTAAGGGCTCTTCTAACGTCCAGGCAGTGCAGAGCCCTTTTGGCCTCTGAGGCAGGGTCTGGGAAGAATACAGGCAATGAAATTGACCTATTCAAATGAAAATCAGAGACCACCTTTCGGAAGAAAGTCGGGATTCATTCGCAGGACAACCTTATCCTTATGAAAAGTAAGGAACGGATGCTCCACCGACAAGGCCTGAAGCTCACTCACACTCCTTGCCAAAGTCACAGCAATCAAAAAGGACACTTTCCACAAAAGGTACTTAAAATCGACAGTAGCCATGGGCTCAAAAGGCTTATGACACAAGGCCGTAAGGACCACATTCAAATCCCACCTTGGATGTAGGTTGCGAACAGGAGGATAAAGATGCATCAGGCCTGACTCTGCCAGATGTGAAACAAGACAGGACCATGTCTATAGTAGCCTCCCTGGGGTCCAGCTGCCTGGCCAAACGCCAGTGATGGAACCGTAGCCATTTGCTTCGATACTGAGATCTTGAGGGCTTCTTGGCCGCTTGAATAATGTGCATGTTATCCGCAGACAAATTGAAGCGCTCTAAAGATTTGAACTCTGGCACCAAGCCGCCAAGCTGACCGATTGTGGGGAGGGGTGCCACAGCTGTTGATTGCTCTGAAGCAGGTCGGGGACCAGCAGAAGCTTGAGCGGTGGGCACACTGATAGATGCTGAAGCTCCAAAAACCAACACCTGGCCGGCCACAAAAGGCTATGAATAGCAGGGAGTAATTCACTGTGTTCCTTAGCTTGCAAGCACCCGATGGATCAGAGGAAGAGGCGGAAAAGCGTAGGCCTTCATGTTATATCATGGAATTTCGAGAGCATCCCCCAGTGAGGAGGCTCTGAGCCCGTTCCTGGAGGCATGCAGGGGAAGCTTCCTGTTTGTAGATGTTGCAAAGAGGTCCACTTCTGGAGTTCCCCAACAGCGAAAAATATCTGAGGATCTGTGTTCAATTCCCACTCGTAGCTGACAATTGCTCGTCGGCTGAGGGCATCTGCTGTGACATTCAGCTGGCCCGGGATGTGTACTGCTACCAGCCATATACCCTGCTGAATGGCCCATTCCCAAATCTGAATGGCAAGATCCACAAGAGACCTGGTACCCCCCTGCTTGTTGATATAGAACATGGACACTGCATTGTCCGTGCGGACACGGATCACCTTGTTGACAATGCCTGGTTAGAACGCTTTCAGCGCCAGCAATATCGGCAGGAGCTCCAGATAATTTATATGAAGCTGTCTGTCCTGTGGCGACCATAGATCTGATACTTGAAGATGATCCAGCGTTGCAACCCAACCCAGAAGGGAGGAATTTGTCGTGACAGTCCATAGTGGGCAAGGGTCCTGGAAGGGAGAGCCCACCGACAGATTGCTGAGACACGACCACCACAAGAGGTCAGCCCTCATGAAAGGTGGAACCAGTATCATTTTGGAATCTGGACACACTGCTTGAAGCGATGAGCTTCGAAGAGCCATCTGCGTCTGCCTCATCTTGAGACGAGCAAGAGGAAAAGCCAGCAGGCACTAAGCCTCTAGAACCACCAGGTCGACATGCTCTCCGACTGCATAAACACCTGACACGTGGTGAACAGATCCGCCATTCTGTCCCCAGTCAGGTACACTCTGCAATCGATCTTGTTCCAACGAAAACCCAGGAAAATCAAGTCCTGAGAGACCGTCGGGGAGGATTTCCGCCAGTTCACAGACAGCCCAAGGTGGAACAGGAGCTGGAGGAGAGACTGAAGGTTGCTCGAAGCTTTCAGTGGACAAGGACTGCGCAGCAGCCAATCGTCCAAATACGGATACACATGGATACCCTGTAGCCGAAGATGAGCTGCGATGACCGACATCTTCATAAAGACACGCAGTGCCGAGCTGAGACCAAACGGGAGCACACAAAACTGGAAATGCTCCTCCCCCATGGAAAACCGTAGGTATTTCCGATGCGGGCTCGAAATGAGAATATGCATATAAGCATCCTGAAGGTCCACCACGCTGAGACAGTCGCCCTTCCGTAGAGAGGATTTTATCTGACCGGGGGTGATCATCTTGAATTTCTCTTGGGGAAGAGAAATGTTGAACTGGGAAAGGTCTTGGATGGTGCGCAGGCCAGCCTGGTTGGGTTTGGGCACCGTGAACAGAGGGGAGTAGAAGCCCTACCCTTGCCCCCCTAGGGGAATGGGTTCCACTGTCTTGAGATCCAGAAGCTTCTGGATTTTGGTTCTGAGCGAGGGCGTTCCCAACTGCTGGAAGGGAGGATTGATGGGTGGGGTGGGGGAAGGGGCAAGCGGAAGCCCGTCTGAGCTACTGACAAGACCCACCTGTCCTCGGCGATGGTCTGCCACGCCTCCCAGTGAGGCGCAATGCGCCCTCCCACCAGGGTCTCCTGCGAGCGCCGAAAACCCTCATTTAGTGGGCTTCTCAGAGCAAGACCCCCAGATCCTGAGGAGGCGGCCGAGGACCGAGAGAAAAACCGGCCTCGCTGCTGACGCCGACAGGAGTTTCCAGCTGGAGGATGGACTGTATTTCGATCTAGAAACCCCCGAAATCCAGAGGAAGACAGAGGCTGCCAAGACGTTCTGAGCCCTAAAAGGTGGCTTTACCAGAACAGACAAAGAGTTGGCCGTCTGAGTGCTGTCCTTAGTTTAAGTCAGCTCTATATCCGTTGACGAATGGAACAGTGCTTTGCCGTCAAAAGGCAGTTCCAGAACTTTATCCCGAACCTCCTTGGAAAACTTTGTGGCATGAAGCTAAGCCTGACGAGGGGTGTCCATGCCAAGCATGAGGCCCCGAGCCGAGGTATCTGTAACGCTCACCTGATTCCCGTAGAGGCGCCGGTCTTGACTGGGCGGATACCGTATCTGCAAAGGTGATGTGTAACACACGGCTGGCTCTTTGGGTTGGACCTCTGTGCACTGTATGTCTGACTTGAAGGGTAAGATGTCTGCAGATAGAAAATATGGGATTAAGGAACTGGGTTATTGAATGTCTCTCTCTTCTTCCCTTTCTCTTCTCCTGTAGAACCCCAAAGGTTAACGCTCTCACCGTAGGTAAGTGAACGCCGTGCTCTCCATCTACCTCGGGGCAGGGTGCTGTAACCAGTTTCTTCACTGGATAAGGGGAGCAGGCCTCTTGACTTCAGAGGACTGCTGTCCGTCGTTTACTGCACGAACGGTAAGTTTCGGGTAATTCTAATGTCTTTAAAGTCTTTAGTAATGATGTTTCTTGTTTTGCAGGGTTCCGGCGATGGCGGATGACGGGCTGAAGTGAGTTGAAGATGGAGCCCGTGTGATGAATAGAAGCGCCTGGAAGCACGCGCTTGTTGCCTGCTTCACGATGCGCTCCAACTGTCTTTTTATTTTGCAGGCACAAGTTCGGAGCGGCTGCAGGGTGCCGGAATACCCACTAGGTTAGATGTGGAAAGGAGTAATGGCACGTGAGTATTAAAGTTCCCCAAAGTCTTTAAACGCACCTTGTTTTGTCTTTCAGATGCGGGATGCAGCGCCGAAGACCTCCGGAGCGCACGAAGAGTAGGTAAGCCTTTGTCTTTCAGATGCCGGAATGCAGCGCGAGGCATTGGTGACAGCCGATGGACCAGGTAAGTGAAGAGCTGTCACTGAAGACCGTAATGCTAACCTGTTCTTTCTTGTCTTTATAGGTGTTGCTGAAGACTGGATTCAGGATGGTAAGCCTTTTTCCTTAGGCCCAGGATCAGATGCAGAAGACACGATGAGCGTTCTGCTGCAGAGGATGCAGAATAACGCAAAGCAAGATTCATCCATCGGGTGTGGTTTAAATAGCCTCCTGTAGTGCTTAGGTGTCTCCTTCCACAGCCACGCCTAGGTAAGAAAAGAGTTCCTGCTTTCCAGAAGAGTTCCAGTGTTCTGAATCTAGGGAGTGGCTCCTGCCCCACCCAACAGGAAAAATAGTTCCAAACAGAAGAGGATCAGAGGCTCAACTGGCAGGCAAGTAAGCAGCATGGTCTGCTGCAGGTACGTCCACCCAAGCATTATGAGCCCGGCGCTTCCAGCGCTGGGACTGGGCATATTTATGAGCCTGGTGCCACTGGCGCCAGGACTGGGTCCAAAAGGTCCCAACTGGCACTCGTTGGCACTCGGAACCTGGGTTATGGATCTGCTTCCAAGGGAGTTGGGAAAACCCTGACCTTTTGGAAGCAGAGATCATGACCGTATCGACCTGATGCGCCGCAGCCTCAAGCATATCCTGCGCCTGAGCCTTAAAATAGTCCAGCTTGTCCGCAGGAATGAACTCCTCAAATTCCGACAGACCTTTCCACATTTTCATATTTGCCCCCTGCTAAAATGAGCTCTGTGTTCGCCTGGCGCAACTGCAGGGCCGAATTTGCAAAGATCTTCCTCCCCAAAGAGTCAAGCAACTTGTCCTCTTTGGCCAGAACCTGAGCTGCTGCTGTAGATGACACCAAAGCCGGTCTGGATTGAAGCGTGGCAGCCGCCACCACTGTGGAGGAAGGAAGCGGGGAAGACGCGAAGGCTACCTCCTCCGAAGTATGAAGCCTATAACGAGCGTCAATCTTTTTGTTGACGTGCAGTCCAGAGTGTGGTTTATCCCAGACTTTGCGGACCTCGGCCAAAACGTCCTTCTGGAAGAACAAGCCGGTGCGCTCCTGAGGAGATGAGGTGAATGCCCCCCAAAAGCACCCCTTCTTGCGGAGGGGGTGCCTCAGGTACTGGAACATCCAGAAGAGTCATGTCCAATACCCGGCCATGGAACGCCCTAACAGAGCGGGGCTGGTCATCGCCATCCTGATTCCCTTGCGTGTCATCCAACGTGTCCGGATTGACATGCGTCACGTCTGGCTCCGCCGAAGACTTGTCTATTTGAGATGAGGGCGGCAGAGGCGGAAGGGCTGGAGGTGGGTCAACTGGTAGAGGTGGGACAGCTGCCGAAACAACTGGTGCTGCGACAGGAATCGTCGGTACAGAGTTCGGCCCAGGAGGGCAGATTTCCTTAAAAAGACCTCTGAAATATTCCTTCATGGGGTTGGAGTGCCTTAGCTTCTAAAATTTTCCGAAGAAGGCATCCTCCACCAAAAGCTTAGACACTGTGGCAGGCGGAGGCCTCTCATGAGAGGAATAGCTCCAGGGCCGCAAGGGAGAGGGCTGCTAAGAGGGGCCCTCACCAGCCGGGTTGACTTAGATTAATGGCATAGATGCCACAGGGAGCAAGACAGAGTGCTGTAATGGCATCTGAGCGTTCCAGTCATAAACTGGATGAAACGGTGCACAAGGAAAACGCTGTTCACCCGATAAAATGCTCCCAGCACCGATGGCGTAGGTGTAAGCGATGAGTCCAAAATGGCCGTCGCAGTTCGCACGGGAACAGGCGCCATTTTGTCAACACCTGATAACTGCGTCACATGTGTGAGGCAGGGGTCTCCAGACAGGTCAGGGGTCTTGACTTTAGCCTTGACACAAGGAACCACGGCAGAGCCGGTACTGTGGCCTAGGATGTTTCTGAGACATACTAAAAGCCAAATTAGCCTTTGAAAGGGGAACCTCAGCCACGCCGGTAACAGAGTATTTACGGTCAGCGACCTCACTCTGTCCCCCCTCAACAGAACCGGTATCCCCACTAGAGCAACACTGATGAGGAACCCACCTCACCAACAAGACCTTGACAGGCCTCTCAGTTCTGTCGGTCACCTTAGCCTCTGATAGAGGAACCTCAGACTCAAGTCTGGTAACAGCTCCCTCATGAGGGGCCTCGAACTTTGGTTCAGTTCAGAAAACCTCAATAGAGGCCACGGGGCCCGCCCCAGTGTCTGTATGGGAAGCTCCAGACAAGGAGACATTGAAGCAAGCTCCGGTACCCACCGCCTCAGTAGAACTGGACCGTTGAATAGCCCCCACAGGAGGGGCCTCGGATTGCAATCCGGTGTGAGCAGGCCCCTTACAGAGGCCCTCTGATGAAACCCTGGTAACAGAGCTTTTAAAGCCCCTCTGAGACCAGGAAGACCCCGGGAAGAAGTCCCCCTGGTCGGGGTGCCCCAAAAACTAAAGAACTTACCGGGCGTCTCTCCTTCTCGTCTATGAAACTCTGAAAATGCAGAGGAGGAACGCGCTGAAACAGCTCCTCCCACCGCTCCAGACGACTTAAGTGCCTGCACCGAAAGGGAAATGCAGTAGATGCACGAGTCCCACCAGTGATCCGGCCCCAAACACACTAAACAAAGAGGATGGGGATCCGCCCCAGCGAAGCGTCATTTGCAGGAAGAACAATTGGGAAAATCGAACCAAAAAGGCATAGACAGACTACCGCGCAACCGCTAAACCGAAGCAGGAGAGAAGGATACTGGAAGGAAAAAATATTTCGAAGATGCAAGTGCATCCAGTCCAGAACGTGCGGAGAAAAGGACTGAATGGCGATGCGCTGGGCAGAGCTAAGGAGGGCAGAGTTACTGCCGCGTGCGGTACCCCGCTTAAAAAGAGAGGAAGGACACATTTTTTAAAAATGTGATGCTTTTTACAAAGTGCTCCGGTCCCGTCCCACAGGACGGAGGAATGTCCCATAAGTATGGAGGAAAGGGGACGGGACGTAGGAGTAAAATGTACATAAAAACTCTCTGGGCCAACAAAACCCCTTGTTTGACCCTCAAAAAATCTAGAGATCTTTCATTGCGTGGGAGTACACATAAGGAATAGTATGTTTCTGCGGTAGTAGTCCGATAGTTCCACCTTCCTCAGGACCAAAGAACAAGTTACTTACCAACTGGTAACGTTCTTTCGATTGGATGTTCCTCCAATGCATTCCTCATCTTAGATGTATGGCATCCAGCTATGCTGCTCTTCGGAAATTTTTTCGGCAGAGGGCGCCGTGCGTCGATGTCGAGTCGATGGTCCCTCGAAGGTCTCCGTCGAGGGTGACGTCATAGGGTGTATAAGTAGGCCTCAGTTCTGTTTTTCCCCCTTTTTATCTTTGATCTTGTACTGTGTAGATTGTGCCGGCAGACAGGTATGAGCCTTGTGAGTTTTGAGATGGAAATAACCCGGAAAAATCTACAGAGGGGTAGGCTGGGAGGGCGATGAGGAATACGTTGGAGGAACATCCAATCGAAAGAAAGTTACCAGTTGGTAAGGAACTTGTTCGAGTGGATTGTGTCCTTCAACATATTCCTCATCTTAGATAGACTCCCAAAGCAGTATGGACAATTCCTTTGGAGGAGGGGGTAGATTTTTCGATACTCGTAGATGGCGGAGTATAGTACTGCTTTACCAAAAGTTAGCTCCCTAGACTGTGAAGCATCCAGGTTATAGAATTTTGAGAAGGTGTGTAGCGAAGACCAAGTTGCTGCTTCGCAAATGGATCTTATTGGAACACCTCTTTGAAGAGCCGTGGAGGAGGCGATGCCTCTGGTGGAATGAGCCCTTAACCCTTCCAGAGGGTCTTTTTGAGCTAGTCTGTAGCATTCTGAAATGCAAAGCACAATCCAGTGTGAAATTGTCTGTTTTGTCACCGATTGACCCAATTTCCTTCCTGTGTAACCTATAAACAGCTGGTTGTCCACTCTTAAGCCTGGAAAGTCTAGAGATGTAAAAGCTTAAAGCTCTTTTCGAATCCAACCTGTGTAATCTTTCCTCCTCCTTCGAAAGATGGGGTGGAGGATAGAATGCGGCTAAGACAATTTTCTGACTTAAATGAAAATCATATATTACTTTCGGTAAAAATGATGGTTTTACCCTCAACGCAACTCTGTCCTTATGGAACACAGTATAGGGTGGCCCAGAAGACAGTGCCTGCAATTCGCTCACTCTTCTTGCTGATGTTGGAGCAACCAAGAAGGCTGTTTTCCACGTTAGAAATCTGAATGGACACGTGTGCATAGGCTCAAAAGGAGTACACATTAAAAATGTTAGGACTACATTTAGATCCCAGATTGTTAGTTGAAATGGGTGAGGAGGAAACACAATAGTGAGTCCTTTTTAAGAATTGTATTATCAAAAGAATTTTGAAATAGGAGCATTCTTCCGATGAGCGCTTGAAAATGGAAAGCGCCGCAAGCTAACCTTTTATTGTTCCAATATTCAGAACTCTATGTGCTATGGTCAGAAGGAAAGATAATAAGTCTGGAATAGAACATAGAAAAGGATCGACATTCTTTTCTCTGCACCAGTTGCAAAACCTTTTTCCAACGGCAACGGTACAGAGACTTTGTTGCTGGCCTTCTTGCCGAAAGCAACACCTCCATAACGTCATCTGGAAGGTTCCAATCCCTGTATTTCAGCCTTTCAGATACCAAGCATGAAGGTTGAGCGTTTTGACATCTGGATGGAGAACCTTACCTTCCATATGAGAGAGAAGGGTCTCTCTCTGAGGAAGACGTACTGAAGGACAGATGGACATGTCTAGAAGGTCCGGGTACCACGTTCTCCTGGCCCAATCCGGGGCAATTGGGATCATGCAGCTCCGAAACCTTCTCAGCCTCCTGATGACCTGAGGAATGATGGGAATCGGAGGGAACGCGTACAATAGTAGGAAATTCCACTCCACCACGAACGCGTCCCCCAGGGCTCCTCTCGGGGGAAATTCCCTTGAGCAATACCTTTTGCATTTTTGGTTGATTCCGGTTGCAAACAGGTCTACTCGAGGGGTTCCCCAAAGGGTGAAGATCTCTTGAATGACTTCCTGAGCCAGTTCCCATTAGTGGGATACCGTGCTCTGCCTGCTCAGAGCATTTGCCGTCATATTCTCTTCCCCGGCTAGATGAATTGCCGTTAAAGAGATTCCCTCTTGAATCGCCCAATACCAGAGCTCCATTGCCTCTCTGCACAGGGGTAGTGACCCCACGCCGCCTCTTTTGTTTAGGTAGTGCATGGCCACTGTGGTGTCCGTCATTATCAGGACATTCTTTCCCCTGACAGATGGCAGGAAGGCCTTCAGCGCTAGTCTGATTGCCCTCAGCTCTAAAAGGTTGATATGTAGTTTGGACTCTGATGGAGACCAACGACCGTTGATTGTCAAATTGTTGGCATGAGCTCCACACATCAGGAGTGAGGCGTCCGTCACTACTGTGATCTCCGGCCATGGTTGCCAAAAAGGTTCTCCTTTTAGGATGTTCTCTGTACAGTTCCACCATAGAAGGTCTTGTCTGATCTTGTTCGGAATCTGAAGATCTGTCATTTGACCCGAGAACTAGGACCACTGAGTCTTTAGGGCCCATTGAAGAGATCTCATCCTCAAGCGTGCCTCTGGCACCAGAAAGATGCAGGATGCCATGAGGACGAGCAACCTTAAAAAGTCGTAAGCCTGGAGATTTTGGGCATTTTGGAATTTGGAAACCATCTGAAGAATGTCTTGAGCCCTCGGATTGGGAGGCAGGCTCTTTCCCAAGGATGTGTCTAGTACAGCTCCTATGTACTGAAGCTGTTGGGAAGGTGTCATTTGAGACTTCTTGAAATTGAGGGAGAAGCCCAGTTTGTGGAGGAAGTGGCAGGTGACTTTCAGATGATCCAGTGCTTGCTCGGCCGAGCGCGCTCTGATCAACCAATCATCCAGGTAGGGGTAGACCTGAATCCCACCTCTCCTGAGATGCGCTGCTACCACTACCATTAAGTTGGTGAAGACCCTCGGGGCGGAGGTCAACCCGAATGGCAGGACTCGAAACTGATAGTGTGAGTCGCCAACTACGAACCTCAGCTATTTTCTGTGTTTGAGATGAATCGGCACATGAAAATAAGCATCCTGGAGGTCCAATGACACCAACCAGTCCTGGAGTTGAAGGGCCTGAAGTATCTGAGAAAGGGTAACCATCTTGAACTTGTCCTTCCTGAGGAACTTGTTCACGCTTCTTAAGTCCAAGATGGTTCTCAGTCCCCCGTCCTTTTTGGGGATCAAAAAATACGGGGAGTACCAACCCTTGTTCCTCTCCGCTGCAGGTACTGGTTCTATAGCACCTTTCCCCAGCAGGGTTAGAACTTCCTGCTGTAGGAGCGGGTTTGAAAGTTTCAACGGGTGTCTCCCTGGTGGATTGCTTTGAGGTTGCTTTAGAAAAGGAAGGCAATAGCCTTGGGCTATTATTTCTAGAGCCCAACCATCTGAAGTAATGGCTCGCCATTCTTGCAGATGCTGCGACAGCCTGCCTCCTACAAGTGTTTTGTGGTGCAAGTCCTCAAAGTGGTTTTGTGGCAGATGTTGCAGCTGCTGATGGCAAAGAGGCTACAGCTGGAGCTGTCTTAGCACGTTTTCCTCGTCCACCACGAGTGGCCTTTGTTTGGCCCCTTTGACTGGCCATTCCTCTCGTCTTCCCGTATGAGGTGTAATAACAATAGGATCGTCCCCTCCATGATTGCCCTTGCGCACGAAAAGGCTGAGGTTGCCCAATAGCAGCTCCAAAGGATTTTGCTGCTGCTTTTGAGGTCTGCAACCTCTCAAGGCTCTCGTCAGCCTTGTTGCCAAAAAGGTGAGACCCGTCAAAAGGCATGTTCAGGAGGCGGTTCTGTACGTCCGGTGCAAAACCTGACTTCCGTAACCACGCAAACCTGCGCATTACCGTGCTAGTGCCCATGGACCTGCTTACACTATCCACAGTGTCCAATCCAGATTGAAGGGATTCCTGCATGGCCTCCTTTCCATCTCTAACGATGGCTAGGAAACCTTCCCTTTCTTCCCCTTCTGGTGTGTGCTCCGCCGCCATTGCGATGCACTCCCATAGAGTGTACGAAAATTTTGCCAAGGCTCATGTGGAGTTGACAGATTTTAATGCCATGCTCCCGGCTGAAAATACCTTCCGTGCCTAACCATCCACACGCTTATCGTCCCTGTCTGGAGGGATAGATGGGTACGCAAGTTTGTTGGAAGCTGTGGCTTCCTGTATGACCAAACTCTCGGGAGTTGGATGTTTTGACAGATAGCCGGGGTCGCTACTGGCTGGGCGGTATTTTGATGCGAGGGATTTATTTACCGGAGGAATAGAATCCGGAGTTTCCCAATTCTTGGCCACCCTGTTTTGTAAGGCTACATGAAAAGGTAGTACTGGGTCTTCAGTGGGACCATGGTCCAATATGTCTGTTAAATC
This sequence comes from Ambystoma mexicanum, assembly GCF_040938575.1. NCBI lineage: Eukaryota > Metazoa > Chordata > Amphibia > Caudata > Ambystomatidae > Ambystoma > Ambystoma mexicanum. Next base: position 300,444,518 of record NC_090935.1, on the reverse strand, counting down.
GTCCTGGAGGAAATGGGCTGGTGGTTTAGCCCATCCCAAGTAATCTACCACCTTGGTCATTAACTGACGGTAAGATGGACTGGCATGCTCTCCTGGATCTGGTCTACCGAAGTAATTCTCAGGAGAGGTGTCAATGCCACTTGCATTGTGTAAAGACTCCACCAAATCCCTCATTCTGCTTTCCTCTGAGTTCAAGCATTCTGGGACATTTGGGGTGCCATACTCCAATCCAAAAGGTACATTTTCCTCCTCGTATATCTCCTGTTCCTCAAATTGAGGTCAAGGATTTGAAAAACTCCTTCCTAGGGAGAGGCTTGAAAACCTTCTCTGGGAGAGGAGGAGGAAGAGGTGTAGTACCAGGCTCTGAAGGAATTACATGTTTAACTTTTTCCTTCTCTTTTTCTGGCTGCCCTGGCTTGGTTGGAGCCTTTGGCACCGAGGGTTTCGACGTCGATAAAGGCGTCGACGGCGTCGATGACATAGTGGTCGTCGACAGGGTCTGCTTCGAGGGCGTTGAGGCGGCCTTCGACGGTTTCCCCTTCGAGGTGTGATAGGTCTCGGATGGCGTCGGGGACCTCGAGCGGTCGACTCAAGCGTTTATCGCTCGGCGTCCTGGAAGGTTCCCTATCCTTCCTTTTACGATCACCCGGGCTCGAGGGCGCGCAAGTGTCGGAGCAATGACACTCCCGGCCGGCTTCCGAAGAAGGCGCGGACCGAGGCTTTGCCTTCTCAAACACCTCCATCATTTTGACCCTGAATGCTTCCCACTCTTCGGTAGACAAATGTTTTGTGGGGCATTTCATTTTCGGAGACTCGTCTGATGACGCGGTGGAGGGAGACCTATGGCGTCGTTTCTTCGACTTTTTCGATGAAGACGAGAGATGAGAATCGCTTCGGGATCTAGATCGATGCCTTTCGCGTCGAGGAGATTTTTCCCCATGGGGTCTCGACTCGACGCTAGAAGCTTTTCGATCCTTCCGACCTACCTGTAGCTTTCTCTCCTTTCTCGCAAAGCCTTCCCCGTCATCGCCTGACACTTCGAACAGGCCTCCATGTAGTGGCCTTCCCCAAGACACCACAAACACTCGCAGTGTGGGTCCGTGATCGTCATTTTTGAGCCGCACGACTTGCATTTCTTAAAACCCGATCTCGGGGTCGTGGTCGGCGTCGATGACAAGGACATAATTACTTCTTGTTATATTATATTTCTTGACAGAACTCGAGGCGCGCCGAATGTCCAAAGCAACGTAACTGCGGAAAAACGGAACTGAGGCCAACGGGCGCCGCACGTGCTACTTACACACCCGATGATGTTACCCTCGACGGAGGCCTTCGAGGGACCATCTACTCGACGACATCGACGCACGGCGCCCTCTGCCAAAAATAATTCCGAAGAGCTGCAAAGCTGGATGGAATACATCTAAGATGAGGAATACGTTGGAGGACACAATCCACTCGAAATGAAGTTATTGGGACAACGCCTGAGGAGCACACATCCAAATTGCATCCATGATTACCTAATGCAATTTTATAAAGTGCCCACTGAAAGATAGAGTAATGTTAAGAGTTTGGAAGCGGTTTCCAGACGTAATGAAGCATTTCACTAATACCACACCTGAAGTGCTCTTAGGATAAAGGGAAAGTGAGGGAGATATAGGAATGCACGCCCTTAGAAGATGTGACACACACCTCTGTGACTGCAGAAGGGAATTGGCATCAACCTGTGGTGAGTTTGTAAGATCATGGCAAACCATTTACCATCTTTGAATGTTGGGTGTACGCGTGGACTCCATGTAGTCTCCAATATATTTTGATGGTAATATGCGCTAATCGGCTGCAAACCTAATTTAAGTGACCGAAAGAGTTGTTTAAGTGTTTTCACTAGAGTAGTGATGGTTGGAGGGCGTGGCAGACAGCCTAAGAAGCATACCGGAGTCTTCGTAGGATGTAAATTCAGTAATAAAGCTTCTACGGAAACTAAGTTTTGTTTCTCCAGAACATATAGGCGCATTAGTCGCAGTAAGTCCTGGAGCGTTTTCTGCCCGTTACAGACCCCAAGAACCTGTAAACATGGGGCAGGTGAGCTGAATGAGAGAGGAGAGAAGTAGGCAGAGTGGACACGTTGCACTGCTGCCAGTATCCTTATGATTTACCTCTATCTCCAAGTCAAACTCTGTTGCGGCGAGGGAGGGCATTGTGAATGTCGCACTCCATCGGTACAGTGGCTCAAGACAGTCTTTAGCGCTCTGGTAATTACAAGCAATGCCGAAATCTGGGAGAAATAAAACCCAGATGTCATAAGCAAATGTAAACTAGCTATATTATAACTAGGTCTGTGCTACCAACGGGTCAATCATGTAACTTGCCTGTCCAGAAGATTCCTCAAGTTACAGCGCAAGTGTGAAGTCTGTCAGTAAGGATGGAGTGGTTAATGGTCTCGATTGCTGTTGGGCAGAAACCTGTGCAGTTCCCTTAGGGACCACTGCAAAAAGTTTGACTACAGGTGTTGGCAGTAAACCCAATTGGTAGCAGTCCGTACCACCCAGATTTACCTGTTAGCTGTGGCTGAGCAGTCAGACTTCTCTCAAGAAGAGTTAGGCAGTATATAGAGTATACACAATAGGGCTAAAAATACAGTAGCACAAGCAAACACTGACCAGAGCTTTGGTATAAAACTATATAATTATTTATTTAAAAACACACTTGTAAAAATGCACTGGCACTAGTATGTCAAGCAAGTTCAAACAGTCACTAGAAATATATACACCTCCCTAATTATTTGACAAGTCTAGGTTAAGACGCCACTTATTTAGCAAAACAGAGGTGAGCGCGTAACCATAGATGGCACTCCAATAATTGATTTAAAAAGGGAGAGAAAAGGCAGAATAGGATAATCACACAGTACTAACACTTTTAAAGAACCACAGCAAGTCAAGAAAGGCAGGGTCTACTGTAGAGCAAAAAGTTCATAGGCCAGGCCCACTCTTGGAGAGAGCAAGGTGGAATGTGCCCAAGATCACACAGTGGAAATGCACTCAAAGTCTTTGCGGGAAAGTCAAAAATAGGTTGGATCAAGTTAGAAAGGTAATGTTAACGGGTCCGAGGTCCCCCCAGGATAGAGAGTCAAGGATTTACGGGACAACTTGGACAGTCTGTTGCAAGGGAGACCAGGCGGGACACAGTACCTGAAATGGTGAGAAAGCTCCAGCGGGGGCAGTTGTTCCTGGCAGTGGGTGCAAGTTGGTGCTTCGTCCAGGGGAAGAGAAGATCTCGACGTGGAGGAAGGCTGGAGGTCGTTGCACTGCCAGGGAAGAAACCAGCTACGGAGTTTCCCGGTTAAAAGGTACTACCCTTTTATTCGTAGTAGTGGTGAAGCGTGGCTATTCGGCCGCCGGGGTGCTTGGCACGGGCAATTCGACCACAAGACGATCCAGGAGGCGAAAAAGGTGGACTGGTTGGTCCCACCAGCTCAAAGGGAAGAAGACTCTCCTGGAAGATGATCTTCTCTGTCGTCGGGAAAGTGGTGAGTTTCATACAGTAGGGCTCCACCGGTGGTGTTGTTGTAGATGGCTCAGCTTCTCCCCTCTTTGGATTTTTTAGGTCCTGTGGCGACTTCTGAAGTTCCAGTCCCCAAAGCCCTGCTTTTATGCAGAAAACCCCCATTCATCATCCTAGCTGTCAATCAAACATGCTAAGTGGCGAGCCGTGTGGCTCACCACTGGGCCAATCACACAAGAGTGCGACTTGAGTTGCCAAGGCAACTCAGTCCAGGGTGCCTATTCCCCCCATCCCACACATCCTGTAGACCCAGACAGAGTGGCACCACTTTTGGAGGCTTCTGTGCAGAAGCCCGCCAAAAGTGGAACAAAGGGCTCAACTTGGGTTGGAGTTACAGAGGCGAACACAAACGCCATTTTAAAACAGAGTCCTGGCAAAAAGACCCAACCGGGGAATAAATATTAAATAACCCGGCGGTATCTTTAACATTGCACCAAAAAAGTGGTGCGTTTAAAATGAATGGGAAAATCCCATAGGAAATATTCTGGTGGAATATTTTGAGTGGTATCCACTGCCACCAGCCAGAAACTCAACAAGGGGGGACTGGACAGTGGCCCCTTGAAAAACAGACCGAGGGGCAATCGAATTACCCCTACCAGTACTTCCACAATATGATGGTTTGTACTGGCTCTGTTCACAATTTAAGACTAGTAAAGCCAATGGTGACTTTACATGCCCTGGGAGACAGTAGTCAGTGCCAGGGTATGGAGTCTGTTTGGGGGTCACTATGACACCCCTGTGTTACTGCACTGAGGGTGCTGTGTAACACACTTACCAAAAACACATGAAGCCCTATGGAGTAAAAGACCCCATAGCCCATAAAACACATTACAAAGTCAAAGGAAATTCTCAAATCATGCCTAAGAGTGGGAGAAAGAGTCTCCCTCTTAACTTGAGAGAAAAATAAACCCCACAAATCCAGCAAAGCTGCTGGGGGACTCACTAGGTTTGGGAAATTAGCCTTAACAGAGAAATCTCCCTAACAATTGCTGCAAGACAAGTAGGATTAGGGTGGCGCAGCCTTCCAAGTCACTGTCTTTTAAGAATGCGTATGCAGACTACACAGGTTTCAGTTCCTCGTAAGTCTGAAGCCTGATTAGGTGGATCAAGGAACTAGTTGGCTTCTGAGAAGAGACCTAGTTGGAAGTATGCTGCTTGGTCGATTAATTTAGCTATAAAACGGTTGTTTGAGATGGGTCTGTAATTGGTCGGGACAAGAGGGGTGAGGTAGGTCTTTTTGAGAGTCTTAATGTAGGAGGTTTTGAATTCTGCAATGAAGGAGCCTGATGTGTTGACGATGGATCTTGTGAATTCGCCTGTGCAGGTGGTTGTCAGGATTTTATTTAGTAAAGCGGGAGGGCAAGGCTCTATAGGGGATCCTGACGCTTGGTTGAGTGAAAGTACGTTGAGGAAATTTAGGTGGGAGAGTGTAGAGAAAGAAGTGAAAGAGAAGAGCGGGAGGAGGGATGATGGTTCTGATGCTAAAGGCGAGGTGGGAGTCTGGCAATCCGATTTTTAGATAGGATGGAATTCTCTCTAGGGCTGTGTTGTGGAAGTGGTCTGAGGGCGAAATACAGAGGGTTTGAGTGTCTGTGGTAGTGTTGGTGTGGGCAGAGGTGTTGAATTCAGCAATACGTTTGAAGAGTTCCATTGATGGGTGTTGGGCGCTGGGCATTGGAGATTCTGTTCCAGTAGTAAGATTTATGGGACCCATGTTGAGAAGTTCTCCCCAAACTAATATCAACAGGAATACACAGCCTGTGGGTGCAAGTGACAAGTTGTCTTTTCTCGGTCCTGTACTCTGGTGACTGGACTCTGAGGTGAGGGTTTGTGCTTCTGGAGGTTGACACGGATACCATCGACGTTCCAGCGAGATTAGTCAATGGCAAGGCAATGTGCTTAAAGGTGGTTGATGTACCCTGGGTATTGGGATTCTGCAACCCTGCAAGGTCACAGGATGGCTCAAATTGAAAAGTGTCTTGAGGCTTGTTATGCCCACCAGCCCAGAGGAGGATGCCATCGTTGGCAGAGCTTCCCTGTCGAATGAAAAACAGGTCCAGGTCAGCAGTGGTACTTCGTTGGTGCAGTTACTGTAGGCGCTTCAGGCGTATCTGGTCGTCTTTGGAGCTTCCTTTCCAGTGGTCGGCTTGGCCTTCTGTCCCAAAAGCATTGCCTTTTATGCAGGAACCCATTCATTCCTATGGACCTACCAATAACCATGGGGTGGCTGTCCTTCCAGGACAGGCAGCCACCCAGTTCAAGCTGGTTCCAGCCAGACATACACTAAGACAAAGGCTAGAGAGATTTCGGGCTCCTCCCTCAAGTCCTGCCTCAGTCACATTGGAGCCTTTGCAGGCTTCACAAAGGAATCCCGCCAAGGCAAAACTCTGAGGACCCACCACCACCTAAACTGGTATAGGAAGGGCCACGCAAACAATTTTTATTCGATAAACGGGGAATTTTGGGAAAATGGTCACCCATGGGTGCTTTACTGCAGCTGTGGAAACAGCCTGCGAGTAACTAACACAAAATAAGTAGGACAACCTTTCCACTGCCACCAGCTATTTAGGTTTGCCTGTTACTGTAACCATAAAGATTACAAGAGCAGTGGGAAAGGGGTTAGTGTAGTCCCTCAGCACTCAACGTAAGGTGCTGTGTACTGATAACACAGAAAGAAAGGTAAGCAAGATAAAAGTCCCCTACTATCCTTGAACAGTATTTCTCAGGGAAAATTAATAAGAAATTCAAAGCGAAGCACAAGGGACTCCCCAGCAACACTGCACATCGAGTGCTGTCTGCTGCAACAATTAATGACAGATGCCTGTAGTGAAATACATGGAGGAAAGCTCAACTCCATTAAAAGTTAAAATGGAGTTCACAAGTAAGAGCAACAAGAATGAGTCGGTGGTAAAAAGTCCCACTCACTCAGGAGAATAAATCAAATAAATCCCAGAAGTACAGCAAAAGTGCTGGGGGTCTCTCAGTTTGAGGGGAATTCGCACAATAAATGAAACTTCTCCCTTACAAGGGCTAGTTAGGATTTCCTCCAACCCCCCCTTGGTTTAATATTGATAAGTCTTTGCCAATCAACTTACCATCCAAGTGTCCGAGTCATACTCCTACACCCTCACACATAGCACAACAGTAGCAGGTTTCCAAACAGCACACCTGCCCCTGGAGATCCCGTGGAAAGAAAAGCAAGTATGGCAAGATCCAACAGTGCCAAGATTCAAAACCGCCAACACGTCCCAGAAAACCCTATGGGAAGATAAAGCAAGTGTGGCAGAGATTCACAACTGCTAACCCACACCTTGAGCACCTGTGGGAAGAAAAAGCAAGTATAGCACAATGGATGTGTGATAGACCTACAATTCTGTAGGATGTCTTTGTGACTGTGTAAGCAGTTGCTAGATTCAGTGTAACAAGCCTAAATTAGAACACTCTTTGAAGCAGAATAACAAAGTTGCAAACCATGGCAGCTGTAAGAATCAAATGACGTCTCTTACGTGGTGGTAGCTCCAGAGGACAGCATCTGGAGGGGTGGAGGCACCTGGAGGAACAGGCAAAGAGGGATGGTGTGTGCCCAAGGAAGCCGCCCTTCGCCTCCTGCCCTGTGATATCTGCTTAAAGGGAATGTTTGCCTGGGTCAGCTGACCTGCTGGAAGCAGCCAATCACGAGGCAGTAGATCAGGCAGAGGGAGAGGGTGACATCGAGAAGCCAGAGGGGAGGCGAGGCACGCTAAAGAAGCAAGGCACGCTTTAGCGGCTACATGCTAAAGAACACAGAAACGTTAGTGGGGATCCTGTTGCAGGAATGAGGGCCCTGAACTCACCAATCCTCTCTGGAAGATGCTTACTTCCAGGAGCACAAAGTTGCAGAACCCACTTACTTTGTCTAATGATTGTCACGACCCTCGCCCAAAACCCCCTCTGGCAAACCCATTGACCAGGTGGAGTCAGGACTCGGGCCTCTAGAGCCTGGCATCCTCTTAAAAAGCCCTCATGGGGGCCAGTCTCATACACCATGAACAACAATGTGCTTGGGAACTACTTTATTGTATTGTCAGCCAACATGGAGGCATCCACATAGCTTGGTTCCTAAGAACCAAGCTATACGGTCTAGTGTTTTGGGTGTGGCAGGCCTGGAACTACTTTCCCTGATACTACTTTACCTGGGCTATATAAACCACACCGTGACTGCAGAACATGCTTCGTGTTACTTTGCAGCTTGCAATGTGACGCTTACTGTGTCTAGCTATTTCCTCGAACCTCGGAGAGGCAGAACCTGCAAGGAGACAAAAGAAACATCATTAGCAGCAGCATCTTACCTGCAGTCTTCATCTTTAAACACTCGCAGCTACCGAGAACAGCTTCCTCGAATCTGCACGCCTCCCGGACATAATGACCTGAAAGAGGAAGATAGAGGCAACATTAAAGAAAGCTGTGGAGACATTTACAAATTACGAACTGCTCAAAAGAACACTGCGGCCTACAAGGAAGGAAAACGCAGGTTAGCAAAAGCAAGACTTCGCAGCGCTGCGCATTGTGCTTACTGCATCATAGCGCTCTTAATGCGCCATCATTTACCAGCGGGGCTCAATCAAGCCAGTTCGCCGCGCTGAAGCTCTGCATACCTAAGGGAGAAAAGAGACGTTTTAAACAAAGAAAGGCATGCCGGATAGCAACAAAACTAAAGAACAGCAATAAGACCTACCTGAACAATATGAAACGGGCCGGCGTCAGTAAAGTAACTGGACCACACTCGCCCATGAAAGACAATGCGCCCCTGGAAAGAAGGCAGGACGGAGAGCACGCCTAATTCTACCACAAGGTGAGGAGAGGGCGCCAGAGGGACTGAAAGCATACGTGGGTGGCGGGAGGATACTTACCCCAGTCGGTCAGTCTTGAACACAGTCCTCCTGTATTTTCAGGCAGATCCTTCCTTGCAGACCACATCAGGGCAAAGCTGAGAAGCATACCAGCGAGTAACCCAGCTGGGTGGCGTCCCTATGGATACCAGGTGAGCGTAACAATGATTCCAGTAAATGTATTCTCTATGGTTCATTATTATGCTGGTAAGATAGCTCAGTGGGTTGAGCATTTGCTGCTGCGATCTGTGTGATATTCTCAAGTTCGAATCCCAGCAAGGCCAGCTCACCTTTTCTTCCATCCGAGGTCAATAAATGATAGCAACTTCAGTTGGGGGATACTTGATTGTAAATAAGTTCTATGTACAGCGCTTTGCCGAATGCACTATATAAATAACGAATCATTCATTATCGTTAGCCTTGCGTCAGAAGCTTAGGCTTTGCATAGGGTGAGGTTGGAAACTGGGAGTTATACGTTAGACTGAGACCGGATTTAAATGTGGCTATTGTTGTGAGGCCCAACAACCTTGGAGGATGGTAGCCACCGGCCCCCACAGAGAAATAAATGCATGTGCGTTCCGTCTGGGCTCCGTCTGGAGCTCATGTGAGGGAAACCCCTTTTATTCACTACGACAGAGTTGTCACTCCGTCGTGGCCATCATGTGACTCACAACACCACATCCCTCCTTTTTCATAACAATAAAAACATCACACAACCAAACAGGATAGTGCAGCAATACATTGAAACTTAACATAATTACAGCTAAGCTTGAAAACAGTATGCGTGTAACAGGCCGTGCCTTACTCCAGTTCAATGTTAACCAAACATTAATCATCAAGCACATAGTCCTTCAGGCGTGACGGACGGCATCGGGACTCCCTCTGTGGATATCTCCTACCTGCACGTCCTCGGAACTCATCCTCCCCACCTGGGCTCGGATCTGGCACACCTTCAGGGCTCAAGGTGCCTTCAGGTCGCAGGTCAATCTCACCCCGCACTGGGCTATGGTCGACAGGGTTATTGCCCCCGAGTCTTTGAAGAAGCTCGAGTTGCCGGTCATTGTCTTCGCATGATACCGTCACCATGGACCCTTTCACTCCTACCACATCCAGCGGCTGAGGGTCACAGCGCAACAATTTCTTTCCTTTCGGGTGCCAGTTCCTGACTCGCGCCTCCTCCCCCAGCGATATACTGGGCAGCCGCAGCCTCCTCTGGATGTTCTCCTTCTCGTTCCGCCTGCAGCAGTCATCTGCTACCTGCTCCTCAGCGGTTCTGTCTGTGCCATCTAATAGAAGGCCGTGCAGGCATCTCTGGAAAATGACCTCTGCGGGGGCCACACCAGTTGACCTGTGTCAAGTCGCCCTGTACTCCCTCAAAATTGGTGGAGGGCTCGATGCGGTGACTGCCCCTGTCCGTGTGCTATCCTGAACACTTTGTTCGGCGTCTGCTTGAAGCGCTCAGCTTCCCCACTAGCTCTGGGCCATAGAGGAGAGATCTTCCGGTGTCTGACTCCACACTCATTGAAGAATGTTGCAAAACTCTCCCCTTGGATGGGTGGGCCGTTGTAGGTGCACACCACCTCCGGGAAGCCATGGGACTCAAACCTTTTCTACCGCTGATACGATGTTCTCGACCAATGTTGACTCAATAAATTCCCCTTCCAGGTATCGGCTTCATTTATCAATCGCCACGAGAAAGTCTCTTCCCATCTAGCCAAAGTCCATATGCAGCACCTTCAATGGCTTGGTCCCTCTTCGCATCAATTAAATCTGGGGTTCCTTTTGCAGAGAGGCTGCAGCCTGGCACGGTACGCAGTTCCTCAGAAAGTTGTCAACTAGCAGTTTCAGATTGGGGAACCACACTTTTAATCTGAGCCGTGACTTGGTTTTAGCGGACCCCTGATGCCTGTGATGTGCCAGAGCTATGACCTTATGCACCAGTGCCGACGGTACCACCATCTTCTGGCCCCTCAACAGAAGTCCTGACTCAGAGAATGAAAACTCATAGCTCACCTTCCAGAGTTCTTCTAGCGTGGCTTTCGCCTCTTGCGTGCACCTCTCCAGTTCCATGAGGGCCCATTTCCAGTCTCCTTTGCTGAGAGCTTCCCATAGTAAACGGAAGGATTAGTCGTCCGCAGTGTGTTCTGCCATCTCCTGCACTGACATGGAGTTTGGTACATTCGACTCCACCACCATCTTCACATGCTCTTCGACATCCATGTCCGCGTCCTCCACATTGGACTTCTCAGGGTGCCTAGACAGATAATCTGTGGCATTTTGCCCCTGGCCGATATATGAGAGACATCCTACTCGAGGAGAGCCAGCATCCATCGCTCGATACGTGCTGGGGGCTTCGATGACCCTGCTAGAATTGGCAGCAGCGGTTGGTGATCGGTCAACACCGTTGCTGGCCTTCCCAGTATATAGAGCCGGAAGTGCATGCACCCCCAGAGTACCGCCAGGGCCTCCCGCTCTATTTGCAAGTATCACTGCTCAGTGTCAGTCACTGCCCTGCTTTCAAACGCTACTGGCAGGACATCTCCTCTTGAGCTTTGCTGGGTCAGTACTGCTCCAGTCCAAATGAGCTTGCATCCACTATGATCTCAGGTGCCATGGCTGGATTGGAGAATGCCATGATGCTTTCAGCCGTCATGGCTGCCTTGATCTCTTCCAACGCATTCTGTTTGAGGGGGCCCCACTTCAATGTGCCTTCTTTCTTGGTCCGGTTTTGCAGTCGCTCCGACAGTGTCGCTAGGCTCCGAATGAAACATCTGCAGTATGTTACCATGCCGAGGAAGCTTCTGACCTCAGTGACAGACTCTGGAGTTATTGCTTCCTTGATGTCCTTGACCTTCTTGGGGTCCGGTGACACTCCCCCTTGCTGAAATACGAAGCCAAATAACTTTATCTTCTTTTGGAAGAACTCATTTCTCCTTGTGGAGAGTCAGTCCCAGTGACCGGATCCTTTCAAGTGTCTTCTCCAGTCTCTCCATGTGCTCCGTTTCAGACCTGGCAAACACCAAGATCTCGTCATTAATGTTAAGCACACTGGCCAGGTCGGCCAGTACTCCCCTCTCGATGTTTTGGAATACTTCTGCAGCCGAGGATGCACCAAAACTAAGCCTATTGTATCTATACAGGCCTCTGTGGGTCGTGAACGTCGTGATGTATCGCGACTCGGGGTGCAGGACCACCTGATGATGACGGCTCTTGGGTCCAACCTAGAGAAGAGCTTTGCACCCTGTTAAAATTCCGGTATGAAGTCTTCCAGGGAGGGCGCAATGTGACGTTCTCTTGATGGCCTTGTTGGGAAGGCGCATGTCCACACAAATCCAGACTGAATCTGGTTGGTTTGGCTTGCAGGCCACCACGATTGGTGACACCCACAGGGTTAGTCCCTCCACCGTCTCAATGATGTCCATATTGACTAGCCGTTCAATTTCCTTGTCTGCTTGGTCCCTGAGATTGAATGGTACCCTCCTGTCTTTGAGCGCCACAGGGCGGATAGGTTCATCTATATGTAGCTTGATGGGGTTTCCTTTTAACTTGCACACACCAACAAATACTTCCTCAAATCTACGCAGCATCTTGTGGCTGTCTTCTACGTAGACCCAATACACAAAGCTGACAATCTTCAGGGCCTCAGATCGTCTTTACTAACGTTGGTTACAAAGAATCTCACCTTGATGGTGTTTGGCCCATGCATGAGTCTCACCCTACAGCAGACACCTTTAGTATCCAAAAAGCAATGCGGGCCACTATCCCTGGCATTCCTACCCCCAAGAACCTCACTATCAGTAACACCTACCCCAACATAGGTTTAACAAGACTCGACCGCCTCAGATCTAGGACACACACCATTTTGACTCCTCCTTACACGGGCATAAGAAAAAGTAAAACTAAATCCAAACCAGCCATTCGCCTCACACACCCTATATTATCTCCCGACCAGATCACTCCCTGCTCTAACGCCTCCTCCCCCCGCACACAACAGAAAGCCATGCCAAACTACCACCGAAACAATCAAAGGCGCACTTATCAACGCAAGATCTTAAGTCGCCCATGCCTTAGACATAGCTGACATCTCCCTCAATGATCTAGACTTCATAGCTATTACCAAGACCTGGCTCCACGCAGCTTCTGGCCCCGCACTAGCGCTAGCTATACCTAATGACTACACCATCTACCGCGCAGACAAACAGCCAAAGGCGTCGGTGTAGCCATTATTGCAAGAAGCTCCCGCAACATAAGACACATACAAAACCAATCACTCATCTGCGGAATTACTCGCCATCAAACTATCCACAACCAACACAAGCACAATCAACACCCACCTCATCTATAGACCGCCAGGCCCCATATTATCATTCAATAACGATATAGCTCTCATGTTCTCCAACAACACCAAACCCAACTCACGATCACTTATCCTAGGTGACTTTAACCTCGAATTCAATGAAGACAAAGGTGACAAAGCAAACACCATCGACCAACACTCTCAGAATTAGGACTCACCCACCACATCTCACAACCCGCACACAATAAAGGCCGCATCCTTGACTGGATAGCTGACCTCAACTGCAATACCAACATCCTCTCCAACACACCATGCGCCTGGACCGACTACCACCTCATCACCTTCACCATCAACAAAGATGCGCAAACACCAGCTCCCCCTCCCAACGCTCCACCTACACTCACAAGAAACAGCAAAAATATCAGTTGAGAAACTCCTCCCTCTACTCCAACCCATCATCAACTTCTCACCCACCATTACCAGCCCCTCTGAATTAGTAGATCTCTACAACACAACCATTCTCAAGACCATAAACACTGTAGAACCTCTCAAACTACGGAAAGCCAAACCATGCGTGCATCTCAACTCCTGGTTCACTCCCAAACTAAAAACTCTCTGCAAAAACAAAAGACAAGCCGAATTAGCGTGGATACAGTCTCCCTCCGCTAACAATAAAACCTCCTACGCACTAGCCTCCAATACCTACAAGTCAGCAATCCAAACAAAAAAAAAACATGTACAACGAAAGAATCTGCAACGCCAAATCCAACACCAAAGAGCTCTTCAATATCCTGAGACCTCGAGTCCTCCTCCCCCATCCCAGACACATGTACCAAAGACATCTCTTGGTGCACCAACATACAAGAAGCACTCCTTGGCAAAATTGCTATGTTTCAAGCCAAAATTGAGTCAAAGAAAGAAAGTCTCACCTTCGCTGACAATCCTATCCCTTGCACCCACACCCCACAAATGGATGACAATAACCTATTCGAGTTCTCCACCATAACCACCAAAGAGGATGAAGATATAATTAACTCTCTGAAACCATCGAAATGCCAAGGTGATATCTGCCCGGCGCCAGTCATCAAAGACGCGGCCAAACATCTTGCTCCTAGTATCCCATCCCTTATAAACTCATCTTTCACATCCAGCATAGTACCTAACAACTTAAAGGATTCCTGGGTTCTACCCCTACTCAAGAAACCTACCCTAGACCCTCGTGTCCCCACAAATTAGACCTATTACGACTTTGCCCTTCCTCCTAAAAATCCTTGACAGAGCTGCCTACCTGCAGATACAGAACCACCTTGAGAAAAGCAACCTACTAGGACTAAGACAATCAGACTTCCGCCCAAACACGGCACCGAGACTGCCTTGATTGACCTCAAGACACAAATGGACAACATTAAAGACAACAGCAAACTAGCCCTCCTCCTCGACTTGTCGGCCGCCTTCGACTTGGTCAACCATGACATCCTCTGCAAACATTTAACCTCGGCAGCTAAATTCTCCGACAAGGCTAATGCATGGATTCAGTCCTTCCTGAACAATAGATCCATGAGGGTCTTTGTTCCCACAGCCTCTGCCAAACCAGCCCCAGTCACATGCAGCGTCCCCCAGGGCTCCTGAGTTTCCCCCACACTACACAATGTGTTCACAAAACCCCTCTTCGACATACTGGACCGTTTGGGTGTCATCTACACTAATTACGCAGATGACACTCAAATACTCATCCCACTAACAGGCGACTACTCCACCGATTACACAGTACTCAACAACATTTATTCCATTATCCAAGAATGGATGGCCAAACACGGCATGTGCCTCAATGACGACAAGACTGAACTTCTTCTCCTATGCTCCCAATCCAGACTAAACAAACTCGACAAACTTTACCAGACATTCACCATCGACGGCAACATCTCCGTCTCCAAAGGCGTCAAAACTCTTGGGATTTACCTTCATTCCTCCCTTACACTAACAAGACAGATCAACGCCATCTCATCTGCCACCGCTTATACTTGTAAACTCATTAATGCCAGCAGACCTTACCTCTCGCCTTCCAATTGCACCACCTTAGCCAGAGCACTAGTTCTCTCCAAAGTCGACCATTGCAATGCTCTCTACCTGGGTATCATCCAAAAGAATATGAACAAGCTGCAAGTTATCCAAAATAACGCACTAAGAGTAGCTCTGAACATACCCAAACACATCTCTGACGCAAGACGATCCTGCCAATGGCTATCTATACCTCGAAGAATCGAATATAAAAAACTAGCTCACTCACAAATGCTTATCCAACCAAGCACCCGGATACCTCTCAGACAACTTCACACACCTCGCCCAACCAGATCATCCCAAACAAACTGCCTAAATATCCCCAGATACAAACTCCAAAAAGCAGGCGGTTCAAGCTTCCCTGTGCTTGCCTCTAAACTCTGGAACTCTCTACCAGTCAATCTTAGATCCGAACCATCCTTTCACCGATTCAGACATAGTGCCAAAACTTGGCTACTGGCCAAAGAAGCCTTGAACGCCAATTATTACCTCACAAATGTACTTACTGTCTGCACAATCTCAATCCTTGTAAATTATGTCATATTATGTACATTACCTGTAACGGTTTTATAATGTGTATATACTACATGTATTGTTTACCAATTGACTCTGCTTGTAAGTCACTGCTACGTTGTTACCATGTCAAGCGCCTGGATGCCCCAGGGCCAGGCGGCGCTATACAAATAATAAACTAAACTAAGCATCACTCTTGATACAAAGGCCCCTTTTAGGGCAAGTGGTTGTTTGCCGCCAAAAGTAAAGATCCTTACTCTCGCCTGTGCTAGTTGCGTTGGACCTCGTAATGTTCCACCACCATTACACTCACAGATGCACCAGTGTCTATCAACACCGGGATTTTGCAGCCATCCATTGATGCTGCACATCTCGGCTGTCTCTTTTTCTTATTTCTCAAGTCATGAGGCTGGAAATAAAGAAAAGTCTGCCTCCTCATCCTTGTGGTCTGGGTCATACGCTGGCTGATCCTCATCCTGGTCCACCTGTGCAAAGGTGCTCATTTTGGTGTGTCAACCGGCCCTTTGCATGTGTGCAAGTGGTCTCCCACACGTGCACCCTTTTGCCGGGCACTCATTTGCATGTAGGAGGTCATACCCGCACAATGTGCATCGAGCTGCTGTTTCCGGCCCCCGGTTTCTCCTGGGACCCATTCCTCGCCGACCCCCTCTGGCGTCCCATGGCACACACATCCTCTAACTTCACAATCTTCATGGCTTCGTCCATTTTGAACGCTCTTCTGTCCGCCAACTCATAGGATTGTCCCATTTCAAGGATCCTCACCAGGGCGAGTCCCAGCTCCCTCAGGATCTGTCTCCTCAATTTCCCAAAGGCACAACCCTGGGTCCTCAATACCTTCAGCCTCTCGCTTCCTAAATATCTTCCCTCTCGAGCTCTTCGCTCATCCGCCTCCAACTCCCTCGGGCTCAGTCGCTTCTCCAAGCAACGAGTTGGTGGTAGATCCCTTTCTTCGGCTGGTGCCTCCCTCTGGAACAGCCTCCCTGAAACTTGAGGAGAACCATCTCTGGTTCCGGAAGCCCCTCAAAACCTTTCCCTTTGCTTCTGCTTTCTCTCCTCTCCCCTGCTGAACTGAAGCTGTACCGGTTATCTGGTCACCCTCTGATCTCGGGCCCAGGTCCCTCCCCTGCCAGTCTCCCATACCCGCACTGCCTGCCTGGCAACCCCCGCTCTTGGGGACTGTCTGTATCCCTACAGTCCCACTACCAGCACTTGACACCTGATTTCTGCACTCACCATTGCACTTGCCACCTGCTGGCTGTTACTTTACTTATTATTATTCTATTCCCATGTACTGCACTCTCCCCCGTCCCTCACCCCCTGCACTTTCCCCTTCCCCCTTCCCATGCACTTGAGCGATATGAATGACACTTGGCCTAGTAGGATCGTTGTCGGTCCTCCCTTCGTTCCCCCTGCCTTGCCTCGTTGCGCCTTGAAACACTTGTGTATAGGCGCGTTATAAATGCCATATCATATCATTGCACACACAGATTCAGGAGAGCGACCTCCTTGTTGATATTGTTATGAGGCCCAATTGCCTTGCAGGGTGGTAGCCCCCGGCCCCCACTGACACAAATACACGTGCGTTCCGTCCAAGCTCCGCCTGCACTCTGGAGCGCATGTGCAGGGAAACCCCTTTTATTCACCGTGATGGAGTTGCGTCACTCCATCGTGGGCATCTCGTGACTCACGACACCACAGCTATGATGCTCCCTTTTTGATCAGTGGCAGTGACAAAATGTTGGGGCACCAAATCAAAAAGTGTATGCTTGCATCTGATAACTGTCAAGCATAGAATATCGAACTTGTCTTCCCAAATCAGATCCTGGCTAGAAAATAGCCAAATCAGTCTTTTGGCAGTTAATGACTTAATTGGAGCTTTGAATTAGCTACTGGTGTAATAAAAACGTCTTGACCAGGTCAGCTTTCAGCCATGCAATTTATAAGCACTGTGTGTCCTTCACTGAAATCATGTTAAAAATAAGCATTGGCAAAACCACAGTTTTGGTTTGTGTAGAAGTAGTAGGCATTTACCAGTCACTGCTATTAGATGCCAGGTACCCATCATTTTGCACCAGCTACAATCAATAGCCAGTTAATACCACTATGGCATTGCCTGGCAAATGCCTTTCCCATTCTGACACAAAAGCTCAAACTGTTGGCATTGCCAATGCTTGTTTTCTAGTTTTATTTTTAGCCAGTTTCCTTCAACAGTTAGCCCTTATGGTTACAGGACGTTTTGGTGCTATGATTTTATCGGCCTGGCAGCAGTTTTGTGTGGGCTAGCGATAGCCAATTTAGTTGATGCTAACCCAGATTTGTAGTCACTTGTACACCATTAGTAGCTCAATGAACCTAAATGGTAGGTTTAGGGGTACCAAGTCCTGGTCATTTTGTTTATGTAATCCCTTTGTGTGGACCGTAAAGCATGGCCAAAATGGCCGTTTTGTTGCATCTGTTCACCCTCATTAGTGGTAAATTCGTACTCTATCCTGTGTGGGAGTGCCCTGGGTGTTGGGCAGGTTTTTGGGTCCTCGTGATTTGCTGACTTTCAGAACTTTGTGTACCTGCTGGAGGGTGACTAGTGAGCTGGTTTAGGCCAGCCCATTTGTGAAGGTCAGTGATGGACCATGCGCAATCATCAGTGTTCGGACATATTTTCTTTTTGCAACTTTCTCTCTATTGGCATAAATGGAATCCCCCGAGAGGGCGCTAGAGAGCCATCCAAGATGGCCGCCTCCTAGAGAGCTCCGTGTGGCTCTCCATTAATCCTGCGACATCCTCGCCTCTGCGGCATCCAATTCACCCAAATCTGCTACCAGGTGCGCTAGGAAGGCGCCTCTGATCACCCCGAGACCTTTTTCCTCCCCAACGGCGAAGCACCGGCCGAGATCCTGCTCGAGCGCCAAGGCCCGCGGACCACACCAGCAACAGGCCAAGAGGGGAGGAGCAACCCGGGCCCGAAAGCGCTGAAGTAGCGGCGAGCCACCCGGCGCCCAGAACTGGCAGCGACCCGCTGGGTCAGAGACCGAGGGCACACCAGAGAACGGGTTGACGTGCGCACGACAGCGCCCAGAGACACACGGTCTCCGTCCCCGCAGCGACCAGGCAGAAAATCCAGCGGAGATCGCCAGACACGAAGGTAGGATCCCCATCCAGCGCGAAAGGTCGGCTTTCCCGACCCACCAGGCTGCTCAAACCCCTTTCGCCAGACACCGTGTAAACTCAGGAGGCGCAACGACAAGCCCCACACAGACTGCCTGCCTTGGCGCCCACCCGAATAACGGCCACAGAACATTCCCGCTGCCCCTTCATCCCGACGCCGCACAAGCCCCATTACCCGGCAACGACTCCCCACTCCAAGGCCTGACCAAGTCCCAACAGACGGCAACCGGAGCGCCCGCCAAAAGCGACGAAGATTACCCCCGCTGCCAGGCGCCACGAATCCCCCCTTCAAAATCGGGTGCTCCAAGCACGCACATCACCTGCCCCATAATCCGAGCGAACCAGGCCCCACACTCAGCTGCTTCCAGCTCGACAAAGGTGGACATTGTTGGCCTCTCACAAAACAGCGCAATACCCGCCAAGACCGGAAGACACCCTAAATCTCTCTCACTCAGCGGAGAGCACGAACGCGCTCCGGCACGGTGAACACTCGCCATCCCCACCAGGTCGAAAGCATCGGACTCGCTATAAACACCAGTGGGGGGTGGTCAAGCATTCAACGCAGAAACAAGAGCGTAATGGGGAAAACAGACAAAACCCAAAAGAAATTGAACTTCGACGCAAGCCATACCAGCAAACCCCCCAACGAAGGGTGCAGAACAGCGTCCCCAACACCCGCTACTTCCATGTCGGACGAGCAGATACCAAGCTTCGACATTAGGGAAATCCTGATGGACCTCAAGGCGGGGATTGGTGACCTAGGCAGCAAACTAGACAATCTCTCGTCTAAAGTAGACCAACTCCAACACAGGCTCGACAAGCACGCCGATAGGCTCGACACGGTGGAACAACGGGTCTCCGACCTAGACGACGGCACGTCGGCACTGACCACGCGGATCTCCACCCTTGAAACCCAAATGAAGGCAGTCTGTGCCAAAAATGAAGACTTAGAAGGGCGCTCAAGAAGAAACAACATCAGAATATTAGGAATCAGGGAAAAACAACTTCAAGGCAAAATGGAAGACCATGTTGAACAGATCTGCACAGCGCTCTTCGGGAATGAACTTTCCCAGCTATTCGTAGTCGAGCGCGCCCACAGAATTCCAAATTCAAGACCAATCCCAGGCGCAAACCCACGGCCAATTATTGCAAAACTGTTAAATTACAAAGATCGCGATGCGATACTCAAAGCAGCCAGGGAAAAAGGGAACCTCCAGTACGATGGAGATCCAATTCAGTTCTTCCCAGACTTCTCCCCCAGCGTACAGACTCAGAGACGCTCCTTCACCACCGTAAAGAGGAGACTGCAAGACAACCAAATACTCTACTCAATGCTATACCCGGCAAAGCTTCGCGTTCAACATGATGGGAAAGCGTTCTTCTTCCACACACCTGATGAAGCCAACGACTACCTGGACCGAGCTGGCTGCAGGCCTGCCCCAAACAACCCCAGGCCGCAGCGCGAAAACCAAAGGCGCAGAGAACCACCATAATAATCGTCCCGGGCAGCCGAGGGAGACGACCTCCTGCCTCCAGCGCATCCACGCAAACCCATGCCGCAGAAAGTGACACTTCTAGTTCGTAGGAGAGCCACCCTTGACTCCCGGGAGGCACCTAGTGCCCCACGCACAGCAACCCTTACTGTTTGTTGATGAAAAGGGAACATCGCGGGTCTGTTGGGGTTTGCCCGCGCGTGGGAGGGAAGTTAAGTGTACCACACCACCTCCAGTTGAGGTGGGTATCCTCACAATGGTTCAACAGTGAGGAGCATCCAGGTTCCGCGCCATCTCCCCCACACCCCCCCGCTTCACTAACGCAAACACAAAGCCCAACCTCCGAACCTCCCGACTCCATTCTATCCGCCAGATCACTCCCAACTACAATACCAACAATCTTGAGAAACAGACGACGAATCAACATAGACCCTAATTTACTCCATTCAAAGTCATAACCTGGAACATAAGAGGAGGCAATGTCCCATCGAAAACCAGGAAAATCCTCCAATACCTAAGGAGACATGAAGTGGACATAGCCATGATTCAAGAAACACACTTGCTCCCAGGGAAGGACCATCAGTGGGCCAAGAGTTGGGGATGCCACAGGTACTTCTCCTCTTACTCGTCATATTCTAGAGGAGTAGCGATCCTTATACATAAGAGGATTGGCTTCCGCCTTGTCCACACATCCAAAGACATCGAAGGGAGGACAGTCCTCGTAAGTGGCATCATAGATGGCCAAAAAATCACCCTTGTCAACTCCTACGCACCAAACGTAGACGGCCCTGACAACTTCAGCTGGGTGCTATCCCATCTCTCGTCTCGAGACCCCGCAACCATAATCTGGGGTGGGGACATGAACACAGTGCTGAACCCGGTGAAAGACAGATCCCACGCTACCCCACACCCTCCGTCCAGAGCCTGCCTCCAAATAAAAGAAATATGCAAAGCATTCGACCTGAAAGACTCATGGAGAGCATCAAACGGAGAGCGGCGAGAATACACATTCCACTCCGCACCACACAACTCTAGCTCTAGAATCGACTACCTTCTGACCTCAAGGAACGGCCCATGGACCAGCGGCTCATGCGACATCCAACCAAGAACTCTCTCAGACCACTCCCCAGTAACTCTCGTCCTCATCCCGGCTAATCCCAAACCTCCCCTAACGAGGTGGCGCTTCAAAACAGGCTCCATGCGAGACGAGGTCTTCGCGACGGAACTGAAGAAGGAGATCTCGATGTTCCTTGAAGCCAACACAGGGTCAGTTTCCTCAGCCAGCACGCTCTGGGAAACTCTGAAGTGCTACATCAGAGGGGTCTGCCACGCCAAAGAAAATGGCATCCTGAAACTCATAAGGCGGGAGCTGGCAACCAGCGAAGAGAAGCTAAAACAGCTAGAACTTCAAGGCACCGACACAAACAACCCAACAAGATCAGTCGCCCTGAGAGAAGAGCTACAAAGATTCAGGAACGCCGCCGATCGCGAAGTGAAATTCCTAAACCGCGACAGATTGGTCAGGCAATACGGCGAGGGGCAAAAACCGGGCGCTCTTCTGGCAAACTTGGTCAGAGCCGACAATAAACTGCCCCCGATAGAAGGGATCAGGAACAAACAGGGACAAATGGCCCACACCGACGAAGACATGGCAGAAGAATTCAGGCTGTTTTATCAAGAACTCTACAGTACTAGACACAACGGAGACCCAACCGCCGCAAGGGAGTACCTAGAGGATACTGAACTGTACTGGGTCGAACAACCCCTGCGAGAACCGCTGAATGAGCTA
Organism: Ambystoma mexicanum; assembly: GCF_040938575.1. NCBI lineage: Eukaryota > Metazoa > Chordata > Amphibia > Caudata > Ambystomatidae > Ambystoma > Ambystoma mexicanum. Next base: position 300,422,759 of record NC_090935.1, on the reverse strand, counting down.
ATCACTCAAGAGGAGATTATTGATGCCATAAAATCCCTCCCGAACTCCAAAGCTCCCGGCCCAGACGGCTTAACCGGGGAGTTTTACAAAGCCTTCGCACACACCATCGCTCCCCTTCTGACGGCAGTTTATGAGGAGTCGTTGGAGAAGGGATCCCTCCCCCACTCTACCCGAGAAGCCAACATCATCCTTCTGCACAAACCAGGCAAACCATCGGAGGACTGTGCATCATACAGACCCATCTCCCTCCTCAATCTCGACAACAAGATACTCGCGAAGGTACTTACCAACAGACTACTACCACTGATGCCCACCTTGGTACTAGCAGATCAGGCAGGCTTCATACCGGGCCGCAATACAACCTTTGGCATCAGGAGGCTGTTCAGCGTCATCGAAGCTCTCGATCCCTCAGCTCAAGCAATCGCAGTCCTCCTCGACGCCGAGAAGGCATTCGATTCAGTGGAATGGCCGTTCATGTTCTCCGTACTCACCAGAATGGGGCTGGGTGCGCGCTTCATCAAACTTGTTTCTCTATTGTACAACAAGCCACGCTCCAACATCATCGTAGGCACGGCAAAATCCGCTCCCATAGAGCTCCAACGGGGCACCAGACAGGGCTGCCCGCTCTCAGCACTCATCTTCGCCCTGATAATGGAACCGTTGGCCTCCAACCTAAGAGAGCATAGACAACAAAGAGGGCTCGTAATCGGACCGCACAAGCTCATTACGTCCCTCTACGCAGACGATGTGGCATTGCTCATTCGGGATCCCGAAGAAAATCTAAACCCGGTCATGAGGGAGGTAATCAAGTTTGGAACAGCCTCCGGCCTGAAGGTCAATCCAGCGAAGTCCATCATATTCCCGCTGACCCCTACTACCAAACCATTCGCGGATGACTTCCAGTTCACATGGAAAACGTCCAAAGTCCGGTACCTGGGGGTCCATATGTCCCTGAGTTACCACGAGGTGTTCCGCGACAACTACGAAGAGGTAGTCAAGTCCCTCCAGGAAAAAGTGACGCGGTGGAAGTCCTTACCGCTAACGCTCTGGGGGAGAGCTTCCCTGGTCAAGATGGTGATTCTTCCAAAACTGTTGTACCTATTCACCAATATCCCTATACTGCTACCCCAAACCTTCCTGAAAAGACTAAAGAGTATGGTCCTTGAGCTGCTCTGGGCAGGCAAACCAGCCAGAGTGGCGCACGCAACGTTGACACTCCCGGTGATGAGCGGGGGCCTCGCCCTCCCAGACCTGGAGAAGTACTTCTGGGCAGCCCAGGCGCAATTCCTCAGCCATTGGTACGCCACCCATACAATCAGACCTCACGTGCAGGTGGAGCGAGCCCTGGCTACCCCAAACCTGTTAACAGCAGTCGTCTTCAGCCAAATTCCCGTCCCCAACTGCACCATGAACGCAATGCTTTCAACGTACAAGGTCTGGAAGAGACTGGCTCAAATATACGGGGTACAACCTCGATACTCTCCGTTATTGCCTGTAAAGTTCATCCCAGGAGTTCCACTGACATCTGAGAAAGTATTTCACCAGTGGGTTGACAAATTACAAATAAAGACCCTGGGAGACTTCTTCACGGAGGACGGCTTTATAACACCACAACAAGCAAAATCGAAAGGCGGCAACACCGCACTTGACACATTCCTATATTTCAGGACCAGGTACACTCTACAAGCTCTCTTGCCAGACTTCCCCCAACAACCCCCAACCTGGCAACTACTCCACAATGCCATACAGGCGCAAGGCGAGGGCAAGCTGGTGTCGCAAATCTACAAATCCATCATCACAGACACGACACCCAAACTTACTCAGGCAAAGACCAGATGGGAGAGGTCCCTACACATGACCATTCCAGAGGAAGATTGGACCTACATCCTGAAACAGACACAAAAAATAGCTCTCAACTCTCGCCTTAAACTAATTCATTTCAACTTCCTCCACCAGACCTATTACACACCAGCAAAAGCTAACAGACACCACCCGGAGGCGGATGCGAACTGCGAGAGATGTGGGATGCAACCAGCAGACTTCGTCCACCTCGCATGGGAGTGCCCTGAAATAACACCCTTCTGGAGCCGAGTCTTGGAGACGACAGCAGCAATAGTGGGTGAGGTGATACAACCGAGCCAAACGGCAGCCTTACTCGGCATGACAAAATCACTTTCCGCCCCGTCAAGGACATTGGCAGGACTCCTGTTGACACTTGCCCGCAGGAGAGTGGCTATGGCCTGGGGTCGAGGCCCCCCTCCAACAATCCCTGCCTGGCGCAGGGACATTCTTTACTGTCAGGATGTGGAAACGGACTTTATTAAGTCACTACCCTTACATGCCCGCCCACCTGACATCTGGGGCCCGTTAGTACAATTCCTGTTAAACGAAGCTGAAGAGACACCTGACATTCGGCCAGGCACCCCTGGCACAGGAACAAGCCAGCTGTGATGACACAGAGCTAACAACACCGGCCACATGTCTCAAGTAACCGGAAAAAGACTGCACACCCATAGGAGTCACAGGACTGAGCGGGGGGGCAGGGGGGAGGAGAGGGCGGGGGGGAGGTAGGACATGGCGCAGAGTTAAAACCACCCTAATGTGGGTGCGTAGTTGTTTAATGTTTTAAAAATCAAAAATAAAGGTTTTAAAAAAAAAAAAAAATAAATGGAATCCCCCAACGTTCTGCTATTGCTTGATTCTAGTCTTTTAGAGGTAACTGAACTTTTGATTTACTTCCCTTGCTTAGCTAATCTATTTTGGGGGAAATTAATAATTTCCAACTTCCCTAAAAGTAAAGATTTGGTGTCCTCTAGCAAGATCACACATTGCGAATAAATGTATGTGCGTAGTATTTTTTAGTTTACAGTATTTACAAATGAAACATAATGGAAGTTAAATTACATACTATATACTATTTCTCTATAAAATTTAGTTAAACCATTTCCAATTTTTGCCCATCCACCAACCCCAGGGTTCACAACTATGGTTGTTTGATCAGTACAGTGAGAGAAATGTACCCCATATCTTTTCAAATAAAGCAAGCTTCTTATCCCTCCGATATAGCACTCTTTCCATCTCTGCCAAATGAAGCATTTCTTCAATCCACAACTCAATACTAACGGAATCAGCCGTCTTCCATCCTCTCAATATTTTTTTCCCCACCATTGCTCCTCTGAAGATCCATTTTTGCTGACATGTAGTCAGATCTCCCAGCACGTCGTCACTTCCCAACACGATGGTCTTAAAATTAAGAGCAAGTCTTTCATCCAGTACTCTTTCACAGATTCCATCATACTCGAACCAGAATCCCTGCACTCTTGTACATTCCCATAATATATGTTCGAGCGGATTGGGTCCTCCGACGTATTCCATATCTATGACATGTAATCACCACAGCTGTGCTGCTTCGGAAACTTTTTCGGCGTCTGCGTCCTGCGTCGATGACGTCGATGCGCCGTCGTCGAGGACCTCCTCCGACGTCATCCGATGTGATAATAGGACGCACGACGCCCATAGCCTCAGTTCCGGTTTTTCCGCGAACGTGTTGCTTCGTGTTTCTCGGTTTAAACGCCTCGACTCTTTGGAGTTCTGTTCTTCTCGGTTCTTCGAACCTGTTCGTTTGTGAAAATCCTTCAGAAGATGTCTACTTCGTCTTCGACCCCGCGTCCGGGTTTCAAGAAGTGCGGGGAGTGTGGGTCCAAGATGTCGGTGTCGGACTCGCACGACGCCTGCCTCTGGTGCCTCGGGGAGGCCCACGACACGGATGACTGTATCGACTGCCAGTCGCTCACGTCCAAAGCCTTACGCGAACGTAAGAAGAAGTTGTCGGTAGGTCGGGTGTCCAAGCCCCGGAAGTCGAAGACTGCGGGGCTTTCGACGGATGATTCGAGGGGTGACTCTCCGTGTCATCGTCGGAAGTCTCGTGGGTCTCCTTCTAGGAGTCGGTCTCGCCACTCCTCAGCCTCTTCGAGGCATTCTCGGAAGCGCCGACATCGGTCATCTTCCAGGTCCCCTTCGGAGGGCTCCCCGGCACGTCGCTTACCCCTCCAGCAGTGCGACGCCGGAGGAATGGGCTTCCTTCGGGAAGAAGATGTTGGCGATTCTTGAGTCGCAGGGTACTCAGCCGTCCGCGCCCCCGAGTGGGGTTGGTCGTGTGAGGTCGAGAGACACCGCTCGCAAGAGTGGTCGACACGAGTCACGGGAGAGGTCCCGTTCGGACAAGGACTCGTTCTCGACGTACCCGTTCCAGGTCCCGGTCCCCGACGCGTTCGAGACCGTGTGCACCTGTGAGGTCTTCGAAGAAGGCATCGACGTCTGTGGCGTTGAGGGCGTCGACAGGCTTTCTCGAGGCTCTGGCTCCGAGGAAGTCGTCGATGCCGTCGACGCTCAGGTCGTCGAGGGACACGCTCGGGGCTCCGGCCTCGAGGGCTGTGTCGACGCCGCCGATTCTGGAGGCGCTGCATCTGACGTCGACGCCGATTTCCTCGACGTCGACGCCGATTTCCTCGACGTCGACGCCGATTTCCTCGACGTCGACGCCGATTTCCTCGCGCCGATCCTCTCGGCGCCGATGCCGGTTCTCTCGACGCTGGCGCCGATTCGCTCGATGCCATCGACGCCTTTTGTGTCGGAGGTACCCCAGGGCACGGGTGGACCCCCTAGGAAGGCTCTGGTTAAGAGCAAGCACTCTCGAGTGCCTTCTTTTCGCCACCTGGACTATATTTCAGAGGCGGATGAGGATTCTGATGGCCTGGTTCCTAGTCAGGTTCCGGATGAAATTGTCTCGGGCCATAGTCAGTTTGACGAGTTGAGACAGTCACTGCATGATGCCAGTGGACTGGACACCTCTCCGGAGGTGGAGTTTTGTAGGCCTGAGCCTGGCTCTCATGCTGATTCCTCGTACCGGCGCCTTATGGCTAGGGTTTCTGAGTACTTGGGATGGTCTGCTCCCCCAGGGGAGTTTGTGCAGGATGATCTGACAGACATCCTTGATGTTGGTCCCCCAACTGACCCGGTTCTGCCGTTCCATATGGCTTTACAGAGAAGGGTGGCGGCGGCTTGGACTGCTCCGGAGAGTCTCCCGGCGGTGGGCAGATCCTTGTCGCGGAAATACCGTCCAGCCAGTGGCGACCCCTGCTACTTGACCAGGCACCCCACTCCGGAGAGTTTGGTGGTGCAGGCGGCCACGGCCCCGGCGAAGCAGGCGTCGTACCCTACCATCCCTGCATGGTAGCGGAAGTCGGGGTTTGTGCCTGATGTGCAGTCCCGGCCCCTCAACATGCCCTTTGACGGTGAACACCTTTTTGGCAGCAAGGCTGACGAGAGCCTTGAGAGGTTGCAGACCTCAAAAGCTGCAGCGAAGTCGTTGGGCGCTGCAGTTCACCAACCTCCGCCTTTTCGTCCTAGGGGACAGCAGTGGAGGGGTGGTTCCTTTCGCTATTACTCATCCTTCAGTAAAGCGAGAGGAGCTGGCAGTCAAAGAGGCCAACGCAGGGGTACCAGAGGTGGACGACAGGGTACCCGTGGTGCCAAGGCCGCTCGGGCAGTTGCCTCTTTGCCCTCAGGTAACGCCGCAGCCGCTCCCACTCTGTCGTGAGGCCATGTCCCATGGTTCGCCGGTTGGGGGAAGGCTGGCGCAGCATCTTGTAGAGTGACAAGCCATTACTTCAGATGTGTGGGTTCTGGAGATCATAACCCACGGCTACTGTCTTCCTTTTCGGCACAGGCCTCGCAACAATCCACCTGGGATCCTCTCTTTGCAGAGTCCGGATCCGCTCCTTGCGCAGGAAATTCAAGCCCTGCTGGAGAAAGGCGCCATAGAACTGGTGCCTGTAGCGGAGAGGAACAAGGGATGGTATTCCCCTTATTTTTTGATTTCAAAGAAAGACGGGGGATTGAGACCCATCATGGACTTGCGCGGTTTGAACAAACTCCTCAGGAAGGACAAGTTCAAGATGGTTACTCTCTCTCAAGTCCTCCAGGCCCTTCAGCTTCAGGACTGGTTGGTGTCACTCGACCTCAAGGATGCTTACTTCCATGTGCCGATCCATCCCAAGCACAAGAAGTACCTGAGGTTCGCGGTTGGCGACTCGCACTTTCAGTTTCGGGTCCTGCCGTTCGGATTGACCTCCGCCCCGAGGGTTTTCACCAAGCTCATGGTGGTGGTGGCAGCGCATCTCAGGCAAGGGGGGATTCACGTCTACCCCTACCTGGACGATTGGTTGATCAGGGGGAGCTCTCCCGAGCAAGTCCTGGATCATCTATCGGTCACCTGTCGCTCCCTTCACAGGCTGCGCTTCTCCCTCAATTTAAAGAAGTCCCATTTGACGCCAACACAGCGGCTCCAGTACATCGGAGCAGTGCTCGACACTTCCCTGGGGCAGTGTTTTCCTCCCCAGGTGAGGGCTCTTCACATTCAGCAGATGGTGCACAAGTTTCAGCATGCCCAGACGCTCCCAGCGTTCGAGTTCTTGAGGTTGCTCGGCCTCATGGCATCCTGCATTCTTCTGGTGCCAGAGGCTTGCCTGCGGATGAGATCTTTGCAGTGGGCACTCAAGACGCAATGGTCGCAGTCCTCCGGCAGGATGTCGGACTCGATTCAGGTGCCGTCCTCGGTCGCCCGGGACCTTCTGTGGTGGGCCGTCAAAGGCAACTTGATGAAGGGGGCTCCATTTTGGCTTCCCTGGCCGGAGGTGACGATCGTGACGGATGCATCCCTCACGGGATGGGGAGCTCATGCCAACGGGCTGACAGTCAGCAGTCGTTGGTCTCCGTCGGAGTCCAGACTCCATATCAATCTGTTGGAGCTGAGGGCCGTCAGGCTAGCCCTGAAGGCTTTTCTGCCGTCTGTGCGAGGGAAGAATGTCCTGATCCTGACGGACAACACAGTGGCCATGCACTACCTCAACAAAAAAGGGGGGCAGGGTCACTTCCTCTGTGCAGGGAGGCGATGCAGCTCGAATTCTGGGCCATCCAGCAGGAAGTTTCGATCTCGGCAGTTCATCTGGCCGGAGCCGAAAACGTGACGGCGGACGCTCTGAGCAGGCAGAGCGCGATCTCTCACGAGTGGGAGTTGGCTCACGAGATTCTCCTGGAGATCTTCGCCCTTTGGGGGACCCCTCAAGTGGATCTCTTCGCCTCCAGTGTCAACCGGAAGTGCGAAAGGTTTTGCTCGCGTGAATTTCCACCAAAAGGAGCCTTAGGAGACGCATTCGTGGTGGAGTGGTCATTCCCGCTGCTGTACGCGTTTCCTCCAGTCCCCGTCATCCCGCAAGTGCTGCGGAGGTTACGGAAGTTTGGTTCCCAGATGATCCTCATTGCCCCGGCGTGGGCTCGGAGGACGCGGTACCCGGACCTTCTCGACTTATCCATCTGCCCTCTACGTCGTCTTCCCTACCGAGACGATCTGCTCTCACGGGAGGAGGGGGTCAGGTTCTCCATCCAGAGGTCAGATCCCTCAACCTTCATGCTTGGCTTCTGAAAGGTTGAGGTATAAGGATTGGGACCTCCCTGAAGACGTGATGTAGGTGTTGCTTTCGGCCCGAAGGCCAGCAACAAAGTCTCTGTACCGTTGGCGTAAGTTCTGCGACTGGTGCAGAGTTCAGAATGTGGATCCTTTTGCATGTGACATCCCCATGGTTCTGTCCTTTTTACTTTCTTTGGCCCACAGGGGCTTGCAAGTGGGTACCGTCAAGGGTTACCTGGCGGCGCTGTCCATCTTTAAGCGCTCGTCTGAAGAATGTTCTTACTTTAAAATCCCTTTGATTTCACAGTTCCCAAAAGGGCTCACTAATGTGTTCCCTCCGTCACCTTTCCCGGTGCCCGGTTGGGATTTAAACCTTGTTCTTATGTTTCTTATGGGTGCTCCGTTTGAGCCTTTACATTCTTGCCCTTTGAGGCTGTTAACTCTGAAAACTGTGTTTTTAGTTGCGGTTACTTCCGCTCGCAGAGTGAGTGAGTTACAGGCACTTTCAGTTAAGCCTCCCTTCACTGTATTTCACAAGGACAGGGTTGTCCTTAGAGTTCGTCCTTCTTTTCTTCCGAAGGTAGTGCCGGAATTTCATTTGGCCCAGAAGGTTGTTCTTCCGGCATTCTATCCTCCTCCGCATCCTGGTAAGGAAGAGGAGAGGCTCCATAAGCTTGATCCTAGGAGAGATTTAAGCTTTTATGTTTCACGCATGTCCCGGGTCAGAGTGGATGATCAACTCTTTATTGGTTACGCTGGGAAGCGTTTGGGACAAGCTGTGACGAAACAGACTTTGTCTCTCTGGATTATTTTGGCCATCTCGGAGTGCTACCGCTTGGCGGGTAAGGACCCACCGGCTGGCTTGCGGGCCCATTCTACCAGGGGTATGGCTGCGTCTACTGCCCTGCAGAGGGGTGTTCCTATTCTCAACATCTGTGATGCAGCCACCTGGGCTTCAGTACATACATTTGTACGTCACTATTCCCTCGATTCCATCCGAGCACAGGATCTGGCCTTTGGCAAGGCGGTCCTTTGCTCTGCTATTTGATTGGCTATTCTAAATTTTGATTCTAAATTCTTTCCCTCCACCTTGCTTTTGGTACTGCTTTGGGAGTCTGTCATAGATATGGAATACGTCGGAGGACCCAATCCCCTCGAAGAACAAGTTACTCTCTTACCTGGTAACGTTCTTTCGATGGGATGGTCCGACGACGTATTCCATATCGCTCCCGCCCTGCCTTCCCCGCTGCAGAATTTCTTTTGCGATTGCAGCTTACGTTCCGCAAGGCTTTGTGCCTTACTGGCAGTTGACTTATGTCACACGTTCTGGGGGAAAAAACTACAACTGAGGCCATGGGCGTCGTGCGTCCTACTTATCACATCGGATGATGTCGGACGTCGGAGGAGGTCCTCGACGACGGCGCATCGACGTCATCGACGCAGGACGCAGACGCCGAAAAAGTTTCCGAAGCAGCACAGCTGTGGTGATTACATGTCATACTTATGGAATACGTCGTCGGACCATCCCATCGAAAGAACGTTACCAGGTAAGAAAGTAACTTGTTCTTCTAGCGTGCCAGTTTCATGCACACAAGCCCAGCAATCTGAATTATCACTCAGTCCTCTCTTTTCTAGTCTCTCTGGCATCCAAAAAACCTGATTCATGATCTTAATTTGGCGTGATCTCTCAGCCCCAGAGAATAAAGGCTCACATTCACACACATACGCAACCAATGATCCTCTGTAATGTCACTTCCAATTAGTCGACTCCATTCCTCCCTCAGCGAGACATTGCTTTTATGTTCAGCCACAATCAATCCATATACGCGGCTTACCAAACCACTTTCTCCCAGCTTTGGTTTCTGTCTCAACAAATCCACATTTAACTTCACTTCCACATTAACCTCACCAATTGCCTTTCTAATTTTCCGATAATCTGACATACAAAAATTCGAAATACTAGAGGTTGATTGTAATTCCTTAGCTGTCATCCATCTCCCATTCCTGAAAAGGTCTGCTATCCATTGCACCCCACCAAGGAACCACGCGGCCCAAAACAAAACCTTACCCTCTAATTTGATTCTCAGGTTCATCCAGACTGAGGCCCCAGCTCAATTCCCAGGTAGCCATTCAGTCTCTTCCATGAACTTTGCAGGCTCTTAGTCAAGGGATCATTTACACCACATGTCCTAGGCACACTCGTTAACGATGCTTTAGGTGATAGTGGGCCGTTATAACCTCTTTCAGCAAGCACCCACTCATCTGAAAGCGAGGCAGATCCTGGTCTCCCTTATAAATACCAGAACCAAGGAAGATATCTTGAGGGCGGCTAGGAGGAAAGAAACTGCCTACTTCAGAGTCATTCGGATTTATGTTTACCCAGATTACCCAAAAGAAATTCTGTTAATCACAAAGTCTTTTAAAGGACCAAAGGTCTTGGCAAGATCTCTGGGTGTGAAGGCCTTACTAAACAGGGTCAACTTGCTTGCATTGGTGTTTCCAGAAGGTGAGTAAAGTACTTCTGACCCTAATGAGGCTATGCAATGGCTGGATGTTTTTAAAAACAACTCTACTGCAATGGATTAACGGAGTCCTAAACAAAGCCATATGTGTTGGGTATGATTTTAAACCTTGTTGTAACTATACAATTAATTTTGAGATAATTTACTGACCAGGAAAATGGCGCCACATTGAAATTTCGGTTCAACGTGTTTTATTTGAAAAACACTCTCCGTCTTTCTCCGGGCATCCGCACTGCTGCAACGATAGCCGAAAGGACCTTGAACGCCAGATGACTCTTGACTATGTGCGTGCGATCAGCTGATCATCGGGTATGAATGCAGCAGGATAATGGCGGACAGTGAAGATATGCAGGGAAACTAAAGGGGCAAGGCAAAGATAACGCAGCAGACTGGCAGATAACATGGATGACTCAGACTTGCCCCGCGGGAGTGGTTGTGCTGAGAGGATGTGCGAGCGAGTTCGTTATCGCACGAAATTTGGCGGCTTCTGGACTTGTTAAACAACATCCGGTTTGTAGAATGATTGCGAGGGATAGGGTGATGTAACAATCTGACGGGCGGGCCTACAGGGCTTTCATAGATCATTAACTCACTGATATATGTGCATAGTAGTAGTTTGGTGGAAACACTTGCCTGTTGTTTTCATGGTTTAGTGTTTTCAGGGTTAACAAATATGGTATTTTTATACTTGCTGTCGATTGGATTTATTTGGGTTTGGTTTTTCTTATTGTACATGGGTGGGATGGGGGTGGACGGGGGCTGATGGGTGGAGGTGGACAGGTGTCTGGGGGACAAAGTGGGATGGAAAGGGGCAGGGGTGGGATCAGACGGGTGGTGGTTGGACAGGAGGGGTCAGGGGGGATGGTGGGGATCCTATAGGTGGCTCCATTTGTAGGGGCCCTCCTGGGTAGAGAACTGGTGGGGTTCTGAAGCAAACCCCCATCTATTGATCTTCATTGCTTTGAGTGGGCCATGTGATCCTTCTGCAACCGGCTCTTCCTGGCCTGCTGGTTCTTGAACAGTGGGGTGGATTTCTTGGGGCCCCTTTGGCTACCCTACTGTATGGCTGCCTCTCTGTCTATCTAGCTGCACCAGTGGGGTAAAACGAGAAATTACCTGTTACCCTATAACTGAAGCAGACCAGCAAATGGGAAATCGTGGGCTAAAAGTCCCAGAATGCAAAGTTATAACCAGGACTAGTCTAGTGTCCGATGAGTGGATAATGTATCATATCTGCTGCAAGAATGTTTAACTCGGCAGTATAAAGTAAAATTATATAAATTCAGGTAATGTACTTCCTATCCTTTACAATTGCTTTGAAATGTTCCATTTTAGAAATGGAGCAGCTAATAGCTTGCATATCTCTCCCAAGTTCTATTTTGAAAGTCAACTATGCTTAAGTACATCTCTCGAGCAGTAGCTTTGATTTACAGAATGGGATACCATTTCCTCAAGTGGTTTATATTTCGCCTATATATTTTTACATGTCTGTACTGTTAAGAGTTACAGGTGTACCTCTCTTTACTGTGCTGTTTAGAAGACTATGGATACCGTGTTTTAAGTGTTTGCTTTTTAATATTTGCCAGCTCGTTGGTGCCACAGCTATTGAAGACAAACTACAAGATGGAGTTCCACAGACCATTTCTAAACTTGCTAAGGCTGACATCAAGATTTGGGTGCTCACTGGTGACAAAAAAGGTATGCATAAACGTGTAAATGGCACAATGTCTGGAAGCATTATACAATGTGTTAGGCAAGATTGTATGCAGTACCCTGTGGCAGACTGCACCAGCCTTGTTGTCTTCGTAATAGGTAACCCAACCTTTGGTATAAGTCTACACAAGTTGGTAGAGTGAGCCGCCAGGCTTATCTCAAGAGGGGTCAATGTGAGCTGTAGGGTTGCAACACGGAGTTTCACAGTGACAAGTATCGAAATAACACATGCACTTAAGGTTTTTTGTTACCCTTTTGCGATGGCACACACACTTCCTACACCCTCGGGTGACTTCAATAACCAGGACACTGAACATTGATATGTAACTGGTACATTTAGAGGGTATCTGGTCATTGCATCTAATGCCATTCCATCGAAAATCTTCCATCTAAAAAATGTCCATCGAATGCATATGTTTTGGGGGGTAAAGAGTTAATTTTTGTTAAGGTGCATTCTAAAGGGTAAAAAACAGGGATTGGGGGGAACCCCCAAAAAACAAAAAAAAGAAATGCATTCAATGCACTTTTTTTAGATGGAAAATATTCAATGAAAATGCATGTCGATGCAAGGAATCCGATGCAATGACCATAAAATTTAGAGCAATACTGAGATTGGTGTCAAAAAGGAAAAGGTTGGGGAAGGAAACAATGGTTAACACGTTTCTCAAACAGGTAAGCACTTTTAAACCCCCCAATGCAATGTAAATTAACCCTTTCCCAGCTAAACAAGTAAAGAATGTTTTACTTTTTGGAGGGACAGATCAAGGCACACACTCAGAGGTTAGAAGAGTCTTCAGGGAGCCAGGACAGCCAATGTCAATTGAACAAAGTCTAGGGGAGCTGAGTCACTTCTTGAAGGTAAGTAAAAATTATTGCACAATGCTAGAGCGCTTTGTAGAAAAAGAAATCATTGTTAGGCCACAAGCTGGGAGACTTGTGATGGGAAAAGCTGCATGTAACTCTGTAAAAGGCAGAAAATGCATGTCTCTCTCCACTGAGAGCTAGCAAGCTACACAACAAGAACTAAGTACCCCTTAGTTTATAGTACCTTAGGTCTGAAGAAATTGGTTCCAGCAGGCTTCTGTTCCTGTTGTAGTCCTACAGATCCTGTTGTACCTGGGCCTCAGTCGTGGGGACAAGACGGAGGACGTCTGGGGACTCCTGCACTACGATTTGAAGGTCGGCGGCAGCAATGGGTAAAGTTCAGATCAGCGGAACTTCGCTGTTTCAGCTTCTCGCGCAAATAGCACTTGGTGGATTTACCTTGCTTCTGGGGTCCAGCACTCTGTTGAGGTGGCTCAGGCTTGGTTAGTCCTGCTTCGAGGGAGTCTGGAAGATCTTCCTGGAGCTCGGGTCCGACTTAAAAACGATGCACTTGATTCTGGTGTTCCTACCTCCTGGCACTCGGTTCCTGCAGCAGCAATGGAAGTACAGCTAGCAAAGCAAGGATTTCCAGGTGAGTTAATCTTGGGGTCAATTGGTCCCACCAACCCAAGGGGAGAAGTCGTCCTTTGCAGGGCTTCCCTAGTCGAGGCGAATTTGAAGCTTCAGCACTGCAGCAGGGCGTCACTGGGCAAACCAATGGTCCAGGAGTTGCAGCAAGCTTCTCTTCCAAGTTCTTCTTCGGATTCCTTCGTCCAGTGGTCGACTCTGCCTTCCTTGCAAAAGACCTCGCCTTTTATGCAAGTCTCTCCCATTCGTTTGCAGCCTAGCTATCACTCACACAGCAGGGTGGTTGTCCTCCAAGGAAAGCCAGCCGGCCAATCACCTTTGGGTGCATTCCTGTAACCATGGAGACTAAGCACAGGGAGTTTCGGGAACCTCCCTTGCTTCCTGCCCTGCCAGACACGCTGGAGTCTGAGGCGGGCTTCACTAGTGAAAGACAAAATGAACAAAGGGACCAAACCTGGTTTGGCGCACAGAGTAAATCTCAAGAAGGACCTTACAAACAAGAAATGGCAAAAAAAGACGACCAGGGCCATTTTGACAAAATGGGCACTAATGGGTACAATACTGCAGCTGCGAATACAGCCTGCGGTAAAAATGCACAATGGTAGGAAGAATAAACCACTGCCACCAGCCATTAATTGTAGTAAGGGTAACATAAAAATGGTACATGAGAAGGTAGACAAAATGGGATAGTAAGTATCCCCCAGCACTCCACATAGTGTGCTGGCTCTACAAAGAGAAAAAGGTAAGTAAAGTCAATTTCACTTTACTACTCGTGGAAACAGTAGTTTATCCAGGAGAAGGTATTTAAACCTTAAGAGAAATTCAAAGGACTTCTGTGACACTGCACTGAAGGTCCTGTGTGTCACAATACAAAAATATGCCTAAGGAGTTTCAGACTCCAAAACCAAAAGAGAAACACAGTTCGAATCAAGAAAAATACATGAGGGCGTGATAAAAAGGTCTCTCACTCGAGGATAAAAATTAAAAGTCCTAAAGTCCAGCAAAAGAGCTGGGGGTCTCTAACATAGAAGGGAATTATCACAGAAATTAGAATGCCCTAACATGCAGTACCAGGCACAATCTCACCAGAGCCCAGAACAGCTGACTAGCCAGCTCTAAACCCTGAAGGCAAAAGTGCCATCTGCACCAGTGACCCCATGGACCTTGTGACTTTCTCTCCTCGCAACGGAAAACCTTTGAAGTGTAGGGCCTTATTTTCATAAGACTGTGACTTGTGAATGAACTCCAGTGTTACTTGGATATATTCGCAAATTGGTTTAATATTTACATTTGTATGTTCTTCGCTTGCTTTGCTATAATAGTCTTCTAAATTCCGATTTTCTGTGTTTGAAAGTAAAGTGTAGCAAGAGCACCCCAAAGGTGAATGTGTATATATTAATGTGTGTTTAGGGAATTACTGACTTATTATTTTTGATTGATAAGAGTTGTACAAGGCCTTCCTAAATATATATATATATCTATCTCATATTTTTGTTAACAGTGCTCTGCATGTGTTTAACTGAATCCTTCACCACTGTCTCACTCCCTGAAGTCTAAGCTTTATTGCTCAGTCACACAACCTTAGTAGCTTGGCTAGACATTAGTGTCTTTCCCTATTCCCCAGAACTAGGTGGCTTCTCAATCTGTCCAAAAGGCTGATTCTGAGAATCCATCTTAACAGTCAGATTGACTAAACTCAAACATTTCTAAATACTAGAGGGCCAAACATACACTTAATGCATTCCCCTCCCCCCCCCACCACACAGGCTGGTAGCTCTATCCTGAACTTTGTTCTGTAATTTTTTTTACCACTGTAAAGTTGACTTGACACGGCAAACAAACCTTTGTTTTTAGAGACTATTGCTTTGAATGTTACCTTTAATCATTTTGTGGTGTCCTACAAATATAAGATTTTCTGTTTTTGATTGCTTTGTCGGAAAATAAAATGTTCCATCATTGAACTGATTTAGGATTTCCTGCATCCTCCAACACCTTGTGGCACCCTTCGGATCCGAGCTGCCGCTATGAGGCAAAGGAAGGGCTACTGGAGCCTTTGGTTACCTTCTGTTTGCAAATGGCACAATACCAGGGAAGCGCATTAAAGCTGTAGCTTCTCTTTATTTTACATGTGATACATGTGATGATAGTTAAGCGCAACATAGCATTTGCTTTTACACTTTTTGCAGTTTTTTAGCGCTCCAAATATCAAGTGTGGCTGCTAAGTGACCTGCAGCATGCACAGAGTTCTCAGCAGCGAGCACCCACCTCTGTGAGCAGTCTTCACAGCTACAGTTATACATACCTAAACAGCCCAAATGTACGTTTCCTAGAATATCCATGATTACCGAAGACACATGTCTTCATGGTGTCATCACACATTTCTAATGGTAGGTGTAGATTGCTGTTTTATTGCAGGCCAGTTTTTCCTACAGTCTGTCGGACTCTGTATAAAGATTACTTCAGCTTCAACAAAAGTAGTCTGCAGTCTGTGTTGTGTTCCTCCTTTTTCCATGTTGATAATGTCTAGCATTTGTAGTTCATGTTCAGATGTACCATTTCAAATGTAGTGTGTCCTCCAACGTATTCCACATCTTTGACATGTAATGTCCACAGCTGTGTACTTTGAAAACTTTTTTCAGCAGAGAGCGTCCTGTGTCGCTGGCGTTGGATCGAAGTCCCTCGAATCCCTCCATCGAGGGCGACGTCAACGGATGTTATAAATAGGACGCACGGTGCCCGTAGCCTCAGTTCATTTCTTTCCGCAAACATGTTTGCTTTGGAGACTAGGCATGCCTCGTGTATTCCTTGTGAATATTTCTTCTTCTTTGACCCCTCCTACTCTGCGATCTGACTTCAGGACTTGCCGGGACTGCAAGTCTAAAATTTCGATAACCGACCCGCATCGCATTTGTTTGTGGTGATTGGGCGAGAGTCGCAACGTACGACTGTTCCAAATGCCGACTGCTAAGGCCTTGCGGGGGAGTGTAAGGGGAAGCTTCAGGTAGGTAGGGGTTTTAAACACAGTAAGTCCTGTAAATCTAAGTCGAAGGGGATGTCCACCGACGATTGGAGGGGTGACTCTCCGCGTCGGGAGGAGTCACGGGGATCTCGGTTCTGGAGTGGTTACCGCCATTCATCTTCGTCTCAGCATTCTAGGAAGTGCCATCACTGCTCGCCTTCCCTGTCCTCTAAGGATGGAGCCGCGAGGAAAGTGGCTTGTCCAACAAGTCCTTGACTCCGGAGGAATAGGCTGCCTTTAGAGAGCAGATGTTGGCGATTTTTCAATCGCAGGGCACAGTTCCGTCCGCGCCTTTTTGATGAAGCCGGCAAGGAATGGTCTCGTACCGTGGCTCGCATGCCTTCGAGCTTGGATCCTCGATGCGACTCACCGGGAACCTTCGAGGTCCCATTCAGACCGCAGAAACCTGGTAAGGGCTCGAGGTCGGATACCGGCATCGAAGCTTTGCCTTCGTACCAGCCCTCGTCGCCATTGCCGCCGTTATCGACGTCTACGCCGAAGCCGTCGGCGCTCTCAACCCCAAAGCCTTCGGCACCCTCAACGCCTTTGGGGCTTTTTGCCTGAAATTTACAGTTGGAGATCCCTGATACGGTGGATCCTCCAAGGAAGGCTACTTCTAAGTCTGTGAGGCCTGTGGTCGACTCCAGACCCTCTTCTGTCCCGAGGCAGGGTTTTTACCTTCCTCTTGATGACATATGAGGAGGAGGAAAGGTCAGACTTTGATATGGACCCTGTTGAGCCTGATGTGGCTCCTGTCTTTTCTGGAGACAGTCAATTGGAAGAGTTGAGGCAAACTTGTACCTAGGCAAAGTTTTTCACACTCTGTGGAATTGTTTCTACGGCTGAGCATATTCCCAAAGGGGAAGAGCGGGATGGGTTATTTGCGCTCGTGCAAGATGGCAAGGATGCCATGTCTGAATCCCTTCAGTCGGGTTTGGACATGGCCGACAGTGTTAGCCGGTCCATGGCTGCGAGTACCATGATACGCATATTTGCGTGGTTGCGGAAGTCGGGTTTTGCTCTGGATGTGCAAGCCCGTCTTTCGAACATGCCCTTTGATGGCGCGCATTTGTTTGGCAGCAAGGCTGACGAGAGCCTTGAGAGGTTGCAGACCTCAAAAGCTGCTGCTAAATCTTTGAGCACAGCTGTGCATCAACCTCTGCCTTTTCGTCCTAGGGTACAGCAGTGGAGGGGAGGTTCCGTTCTTTTTGTTACTACTCCTCCTTTGGTAGAACGAGAGGGGCTGCCAGTCAAAGGGGTCAGCGTAAAAGTATCCATGGTGGTCAAGGAAATAGAGGTGCCAAAGCCACTCAGGCAGCTGCCTAGTTGCCTTCAGGCACTGCCGCAGCTGCTCCAAAACAGTCATGAGGCCATGTCCCATGGTTCGCCCGTTGGGGGTAGGCTGGCTCAGCATCTGGAAGAATGGCGAGCCATTACTTCGGATGCGTGGGTTCTGGATACAATAGCCCACGGTTACTGCCTTCCCTTCCTGCAGCAGCCTCACGACAATCCACCGGGGAATCTCTTTGAAGCTTCCGGATCCGCTCTTTGTGCAGGAAATCTTGACCCTGCTAGAGAAAGGCACAATAGAACTGGTGCCTGTAGCAGAGAGGAACAAGGGTTGGTATTCCCCATATTTTTTGATTCCAAAGAAAGACGCAGGATTGAGACACATCCTAGATTTACGTTGGATGAACTAACTTCTCGGGAAGGACAAGTTCAAGATGGTAACTCCTTTCTCAAGTCCTCCAGGTCCTTCAACTTCAGGATTGGTTGGGGTCTCTGGGCCTACAGGATGCTTACTTTCATGTGCCGATTCGTCCCAAACACACAATACCTGAGGTTTGCGGCTGGCGACTCACACTTTCAGTTTTGGGTCCTGCCATTCGGATTGACCTCCGCCCTGAGGGTCTTCACCAAGCTAATGGTGGTGGTGGCAGCGTATCTCAGGTGAGGGGAGGGGATTCATGTCTACCCCTACCTGGATGACTGACTGATCTTTGTGCCTTCTCCCGAGCAAGCATTGGATCACCTCGGTCTCAACTGCGGCTCCCTCCACAAGCTGGGCTTCTTCCTCAATTTCAAGAAGTCGCATCTGACACCTTCCCAACAGCTCCAGTACATCGGGGCTGTGTTGGACACGTTCTTGAAGTGCTCGCCTCCCAAGGTAAGGGCTCATATTGTGCAGATGGTGAAAAAGTTTCAACATGCCCAGAGTCTCCCGGCTTTCGAATTCTTGAGGTTGCTCTGCCTCATGGCATCCTGTATTTTTCTGGTGCCAGAAGCCAGGCTGAGGATGGGATCCCTGCAATGGGTCCTCAAGATGCAGTGGTCGCAGTTCTCAGGTAAGATATCGGATCCCGTTCAGATTCCAGTTTTGGTCTCCCAGGATCTTCTGTGGTGGGGGGGTTCAGGGGATGGTGTGGGGGGTTTCAGGTTTTCCATCCAGAGGTCAGGGCTCTCATCCTTCACGCTTGGTATCTGAAAGGTTGAGGTATAAGGATTGGGACCTCCGGATGACTTGATGGAGGTGTTGCTTTTTGCCAGCAACAGAATCCATGTACCTCTGCCGTAAGTTTTGCGACTGGTGCAGAGTGCAGAGGACAAAATGTTGATACTTTTCAGTGTTCCATTCCCATGGTCTTGTCTTTCTTGTCTTTCTTGCTTTCTTTGGCCAACAGGGGCCTTCAAGTGGGTACCATTAAAGGTTACCTGGCGGCGCTGTCTATCTTCAAGCGCTCGTCTGAAGAATCTTCTTATTTTAAGATTCCTTTGATTTCCCAATTTCTTAAAGGGCTCACTAATGTTTTCCTGCCATCCCCGTTCCAGGTGCCGGTTTGGAATCTGAATTTAGTGTTAAAATTCCTGATGGTGCTCCATTTGAACCTTTGCACTCTAGCCCTTTTGAGATTGTCTTTCAAGACCGTGTTCTTGGTGCCGGTTACTTCCGTTCGCAGAGTGAATGAATTGCAGGCCCTTTCATCTAAGCCGCCCTTTGCTGTGTTCCACAAGGATAGGGTTGTACTGGGGGTACGTCCTTCCTTTCTACCAAAGGTAGTGTCTGAATTTCATTTGAGCCAGAACGTGGTTCTTCCTCCTTTCTAGCCTCCTCCTGGTAAGGAAGAGGAGTGACTCCATAGGTGGGATCCCAGGAGAGCTCGGAGCTTTTATATTTCTAGGATGTCCAGGGTCAGACTGGACGATCAACTCTTTTTGGGGTATGCTGGTCACCGATTGGGCCAGGCTGTTACAAAACAGACCTTGTCCAGGTGGATTATCCCCACAATTACTGAATGTTACCGTTTGGCGGGTAAGGACCCTCCTGAAGGGTTGCAAGCTCATTCCACTAGGGGCGTGGCTACTTACACAACCCTGCAGTGGGGAGTTCCTATTTGGAATATTTGTGATGCAGCGACATGGGCTTCTATCCACACCTTTGTTAAACATTACTCCCTGGAAACAATCCATGGTCAAGATATGGCCTTTGGTAAGGCAGTTCTTTATTTTGCCGTTACTCTAAATTCTTTTCCCTCCTCCATTGTTTCTGGTACTGCTTTGGGAATTTGTCAAAGATGTGGAATACGTTGGAGGATGCAATCCATTCGAAGAAGTTACTTACCAACTGGTAACTTTCTTTCATTTGGATGTTCCTCCAACATATTCCACATCGCCCTCCCAGCCTGCCCCTCTGGAGAATTTCCTATGCGATTGCAGCTTGGGTTTCGCAAGGCTATGTGCAATCAAGCAGGCATTGGATATTTGCATGTCACACATTCTGGAAGAAAAACATAAACTGAGGCTATGGGCGCCATGCGTCCTATTTATAACATCTGGCAATGTCGCCCTTGACGGAGGCCTTCGAGGGACATCGACCCGACGCCAGCGGCGCAGGACGCCCTCTGCCGAAAAAAGTTTCCGAAGTACACAGCTGTGGACATTACATGTCAAAGATGTGGAATATGTTGGAGGAACATCCAATCGAAAGAACGTTACCAGTTGGTAAGTAACTTGTTCTTCTGTTGATTTCTGGAATCATGACCATCTTTCTTCTCAATGTGTGTTTTGTATGATTGTGCGGTGGGTTGGCTAGCAGGAATGGTTATCTTAATGTGTATTTATTAGAAACAATGTGTAGAACAAAAGTCAGCTCTTTGTCCATGTAGTTCAGTAGTGGTCTACAACATTTCTTTGTGACCCTATTCAGCATCTTTACAATTGTAATTGGAGTGCTTGGCCAAAGCAGGGAGAAAACGGATTTGTTCCCTGTTTGTCTAATGTTTGCATGTCTCTTAACATCATAGCCCGCGTAAAGGGTTTAATCCAGTTTACAATCTCAAACATCAGTGGCTTGCTATTAACGTTACAGAGTGTGGATTTAGCAAAGCCAATATCCTTAATGGTCTATGGGATCACTGCCGCCGAAAATGTCGACCAAAAAAATGCGGATTACAAAAACAGTGAGGTGCAGTGATAACATACACCACTTTTGCCCGCATCCCGAAACCCTCCCTCCCTTCCCTCGCTACTTGCCTTTCGGCCACACACTTCTGTTTGTGCTGCAGACTCCCCTCTATTCCTGCGGTGTCCGTTCCCTTCCACTAACGTGGGTCGGACCTGCAGGGTCCTTTTTTTGTTTGTTTTGTTTCTTTACTTTACTGTCCCCAGCTATCCATGTATTGGAAGCGGGGATACCTCCGCAATCCCCTAGTCCATTACACCGAACAAGGAGAGCAGGGATATCCCCATGCCCTGGTTCGGTGTAATGGGAGTCACGATTTTACAAACGTCTGAATGTGCATTCTGCATGTATTTTGCCTTTTCAGCATTTTCCACTGATATCTCCTTAATGATACCATGGATGTTCATGTCCTTCGGTTAGACTTCTGTAAGGAGCAGGAGTATATCTCACAAGTTGACATTGACTTGATATGTGTGATGGAGTACAGAGGAAAGTGTCATTGAAAAGAGAGAAATAATTGTGGCGGTTTTATTTTGTTACAGAAACTGCAGAAAACATTGGCTACGCTTGTGAACTTTTAACTGATGATACAACTATATGTTATGGAGAAGATATTAAGTAAGTACTAACATTCATTTTAAAGAAAAACAGAATGGTTTTAAGATTATTTTGATACTGGAACAATAATTTGAAGTGTCATTGAAAGGTGGTCTTTTTAGTGAGCATGTATTCATAGCATCTGCAGATACTACCCACCCTTATGGGGAATTTCCTCCCCACAGTGAACTCCGTCCATAAGTGCCTTTAGCCACAGCACCACTTGAACAAACAGGAGATTGGGGGTGATTTTAAGTTCTATACACCTCCCCTAAACTGCTGCCAACTTGCATACTATGTGTGGGGTGCTTACTATGCAAGGTAAGTGTCTCCACTGATTGAATAATGGGCAATAGTATTGAAACCCATTTTAACTGTAGTAACTGACACCAGTCTGACGCACCAAAAAATAGTGAACAATTAAAGGTGTGGTTGGTGTTTTTATATATTTCCGTACATAGCATGGGCAGTCAATACATATAAATGCCAGCAACATATTTTACTGTTCATGTGGTGTTTCAATTCGTTGGTGTTTAAAATTCCTGAGGTACGAGAGGCTCTCGAACCTCTGTTCTTCACCCCTTGCCAATTCTTAAATTTGAAGATAACAAAATGAGTCTCAAATCAGTTCACCCTTTGGGCGCATTAATCCCAATCAGATGAGTGCTACATGGTCCCTTTGCCGCCAATATGTTCCTAGTTTATATTATTTTCAAAGTCTGATGATGCAGCAGTACTGTGGTCTATTGGGCTCCCCTGGGATGGTGCAACTTGCCTTTGGTAGAGCATTTAGGGCTCAAAAGTATTCACTAGAGGAAAAACACTGGACTCTGCAATTGATTGTCAAAATAAGCAATTGAAAGAAAAGGCATTAGAAGAACAGGGCTACATCTGGAAACCTATGGGTCCCATTTACTGATTAAATGAGGGGCTGGGATGAATTAAATCATTGTAAGTTAGCCTGCTGAACTATATACTTAACTTGTACACTGACTCAATAGATTTAAAGTATGGAATGCTAAGACACTAGACCACAATAAGCTGTGGATAATTCCCCCACATTAAGTATTTAAAGGTAATTAGTTGGTCTTCAAAAAATGTATACGCAAAAAATTGTGATGTCAGAATAAGACATTTGCTTACAAAAGGTTTATGCGTAAGCTCTAGCAACAAAAGCTATACTAAAGGTTATAGAAAGGATTTTGTATAGGAACCAAATAACACATTGCAGAGTGTACTGTTAAGATATGCTAGCTAAAACACACTATTGCAAATAGTGGTCCCCTACTGAAGGTCCTAAATGACACAAGGACTGAAACGTGTTGTGATACAGTGGCATATAGCATGGGGTCCCTTTTGCTAAAAATATTAGTGTGTGTTTATGGTGTGTATTGAACTTGAGTAAAAATATTGTTTGTGGAAATGTGTATATATATAGCCACAGGCAGATTAGTTCCGACTACATTGATTTCTCTGGGTAGGTGCAATTATGTAATGAGGTTTTGCATTGACATTTACAACTCTGCTTCCTAAATACATTGATATTCAATCAGTCAACCCAAAGCAGTTTTTAAAGTGTTTTTTAAATAAAACAATTTCATTCAAGTCAATTAAAATGGAGAGATCTTTGCATATATTGAATGGTTCTGAATTTTTTTAAGAGCCTACTACCAATACATATCGCACAAAATTACCAAAGAAGACGTGTTTGTGTGCATGTAATGTTGACCAATTAATTGGGTTACTCCTTGGGGTACCTCACACCTTTCTTGTGTGAGGTCTTCAGAAATAATATACATGAACAAATATAACTAATGAAAACACTTAAAACCAACCATATAAGGTTATGATGCAGAAAAACAAGTTAAACCACTGGTAACGTTCTTCGACTGGATGTTCCTCCCACGTATTCATCTTTTGATGAATGTTGTCCAGCTTCAGCTGTTTTGGAAAAATTATTTCATCAGAGGGAGCTGGGCGTCGACTCGATGTCTCTCGAAGGCCTCCGTAGAGGATGTCATCGAAGGCATATATAGCATGCGCAGCGCCACTGGCTTCAGTTCGGTTTTCCCACCTTTACAACAGAAATAACTGCAAAAGCACAGGAATGACCATACTCTGCCTTGAAGGGACGGAAGCTGTAATAGCACAGGAAATTCTACTGAGGGGTAAACTGGCAGGGCGATGACTAATACTTGGGAGGACCATCCAGTTGAAAGAAAGTTACCAGGGGTAAGTAACTTGTTCTTTGAAAGGATTGTGTTCTCCCATGTATTCCTCATCTTTTGACACTGCCAAAGCAGTATTTGATTTGGAGGAGGAAGTAGAATTTGCCTTTACATGTTTTCATGAACCGAGGGCAGGAGTGCTTTACCAAAGCTACCATCCTGACTGAGGGAAGATTCCAGGCAATAATTCTTTGTGAATGTGTGGATAGTAGACCATGTTGCTGCTTCACAAATGTTTTTAATTGGTACACCCCTTTGCAGGGCAGTAGAGGTAGCCATGCCACTGGTGGAATGGGCTCTTAAACCTTCCGGAGGATCCTTTCCTGCAAACCTGTAGCATTCTGAAATGGCCAGAATTATCCATCTGGATAAGGTGTGCTTGGAGACAACCTGACCCAGTTTATGCCCCGTATATCCAATGAAAAGCTGGTCATCAATACACAGTTTTGATATTCTAGATATATAAAAGCTTAAAGCTCTACAAGGGTGCATGTAGTCTTTCCTCCTTGCCAAGATGAGGTGGGGGATAGAAAGTAGGTAGAACAATTTTCACTCTACGGGCTGATGTTTGAGCAATCAATAGAAAGGTTTTAAAGGTTAACAACCTAAAAGGACATGGGTGTAAAGGTTCAAAAGGTGCACACATTAGGTATTTTAGAACCAAATCAAGGTCCCAAATTGGAACCTGGAAAGGAGATTGGGGGTGTGAGGGGCACATTGGTGAGCCCCTTTAGAAATAGTGTCACCAGTGGAATTTTGAAGTAGGAACATTTCTCTGATGAGCGCTTAAAGATGGAGAGTGTTACTAAGTAGCCTTTACCAAATGGGGAGCCACAGATTGGCCAAAGATAGCAGAAAAGATAAAACATCCAGTGTTTTACACATAAGGCTCTACATTCTTTTCTCTGCACCAGTCGCAGAATGCATTCCAACGGTACAAAGACTTTGTTGCTGGACTTCAGGCGAAAAGCAAGATCTCCATTACATCATCTGGGAGGCCCCAATCCTTGTATCTGAACCTTTCAGAAACCAAGCATGAAGGTTGAGTGTTTTGACATCTGGATGGAGAACCTGACCCTCCTCTGGCGAGAAAAGGTCCTCTCTTTGTGGAAGACTTATTGGAGGACAGATGGACATGTCCAGAAGGTCTGGGTACCCCGTCCTCCTGGCCCAGTCCAGGGCAACTAGGATCATATGGTTCCCAAACGTCCTCAACCTCCTGATCACTTGAGGAATGACGGGACTGGAGGAAACGCGTACAGAAGTGGAATTCCCAGTCCACCACAAACGCATCTCCTAGAGCTCATCTTGGAGGAAATTCCCTGGAGCAGTACAGATCACATTTCCAGTTGGCACGTGTCATGAACAGATCCACTTGTAGGGTTCCCCAAAGGATGAAGATCTCTTGAAGGACTTCCTCAGATAGTTCCCACTCATGGGAGACTGTGCTTTGCCTGCTCAGAGCGTCTGCCGCCGTGTTCTCCTCTCCGGCTAGGTGAACTACTGATAGATTTTCTTATATTGCCAGTACCAGAGCTGCATTGCCTCTCTGCACAGTGGTAGACCCTACACCTCCTCTCTTGTTGAGGTAGTACATGGCCACTGTGTTGTCCGCCATTATTAGGACCACCTTTCCCTGTACAGAGGGAAGAAAGACTTTCAGCGATAGTCTGATTGCCCTCAGCTCCAAAAGATTGATGTGTAGTTTGGACCCAGATGGAGAGCAACGACCGCTGACTGTCAGATCGTTGGTGTGGGCTCCCCACCCCATGAGTGAGGCATCCATCACTACTGTTATCTCCGGCCATGGTTGCCAAAAGGATTCTCCCTTCAGAATATAGTCCTTGCAGACCCACTACAAAAGATCTTGTGTGACCCTGCTTGGAACCTGAAGTAGGTCTGACCTCTTTGCTGAGAACTGGGACCATTGAGTTCTTGGAGCCCATTGAAGGGATCTCATTCTCAGGTGGGCTTCTAGCACCAGAAAAATGCAGGATGCCAAGAGGCCTAGCAACCTCAAAAGTATCGAAGGCCGGGAGACACTGGGCATTCTGAAATTTGGTAACCATCTGAAGAATGTCTTGAGCCCTCACCTCGAGTGTCACGCTCTTTCCCAAGGAAGTATAAAGTACAACTCGGATGAAAAGCCCAGTCTGTGAAGAGTGGCAGGTAATGTTGAGATGATCAGGGCTTGTTTGGGAGAACGCGCCCTGATCAGCTGCTGTTCAGGTAGGGGTAGGCATAAATCCCCCCTCTCCTGAGACTCGCTGCCACCACCGACATCAGTTTGGTGAAAACCCTTGGGGCAGAAGTCACCCCGAATGGCAGAACTCGAAATGGATAATGAGAACCACCAACTGCGAACCTCAGGTATTTTTTGTGCTTGAGATGTATCGACACATGAAAATAAGCATCCTGAAGGTCCAATGACACCAACCAATCCTGGAGATGTAGGGCCTGAAGGATCTGAGAAAGTGTGACCATCTTGAAATTGTTCTTCCTGAGGAACTTGTTCAAGGATCTCAGTCCACCGTCCTTCTTGGGTATTAAGAAATAAGGAGAATACCATCCCTTGCTTCTCTCTGCTACAAGCACTGGTTCTATAGCGCCTTTCTTGAGCAGGGTTAAAATCCTGTGCACAAAGAGTGGATCCGGAATCCCAGTGGATTGTTCTGAGGTCTTCTTATGAAAGGAAGGCAGTAACCATGGGCTATAGTTTCCAGAGCCCAAGCATCCAAGGTAATGTCTGGCCACTCTTCTAGATGCTAAAACAGCCTGCCCCCCACTGGTGAACTGTGACTCAAGACCACAGAGGTTTTGAGGTTGTTGATGCAACGGCAGATGGTAAGGCAGATTTGACTGCCGCCTTCGAGGTCTGCAACATTTCAAGACTCTTGTCAGTCTTGTTGCCAAAAAGTTGAGACCATCAAAAGGCATGTTGAGAAGTCTGGATTGCACGTCCGGTGCAAAACCCGACTTCCGCAAACATGGGCATTATGATGCTGGTAGCCATGGCTCTGCTGATGCGATCAGCAGCATCCAGACTTGACTGAAGAGACTCGCACATGGCCTCTTTGTCGTCTCCAACTATGGCTAAGAAGCAGTCTCTTTCATCCCCTTCGGAAATGTGGTCTGCCGCCATGGAAATGCAGTCCCATAGAGAACGTAAACTTTACGAGGACACAAGTGGAGTTGGCAGATTTGAGTGTCATACTCCCTGTGGAAAATATCTTCCTTGCCCATCCATCTAGTAGTTTGACGTCCCTATTAGGAGAGATGGTAGGGTACACCACTTGTTTAGATGTCACAGTAGCTGCCTGCACCACCAGACTCTCCGGAGAGGGGTGTTTCATCAGTTAGTCGGGGTCACTACTGGAAGGGCGGTACTTCTTGGTCAAGTCTTTATTAACCGCCGGATTGGTCTCCGGTGTCTCCCAATTCATCTCCACACTTTTCTGCAAGGCAATGTGGAATGGTAAAATGGGATCTGGATGTGGACCTTTGTCTAGAATGTCAGTAAGGTCATCTTGGTCGTACTGTAATGGAGGTCTACTCCAACGCATGTAGTCCACTACCTTTGACATGAGTTGCCTGTAGGATGCATCTGCATGCTCCCCAGCCTCTGGTTTCCCAAACTCCAATTCAGGTGAGGTATCCACCCCACTTGCAGTCTGCAGCGCCACAATGCCCTCGGGCTGCTGTGCGCTTTAAAAATACGAATAAATAAAAAATAAATAAATCATAGAGGTCCCTCATCTTGGACTCCTCTGCAGTGAAACTCACAGGCCCATTAGGCATACCGTATTGTAGGCCAAAAGGGGGCCTCTTCATCAGACTTTTCCTCCTCTTCATAGATAGAAGAAGAGGCTTGAAATAGACTTTCCTGGGTAGTCTGACATGTTTTTTCAGGAATCGGGGGTTTTGACAGTAATGGTTTTGATGCTGGAGTAGTCGAAAACTTCTTTGTAGGTGCCATTGGTTTAACTGGGGCACTCAGCGTTGATGGCACAACTGGCAATCATGGCGCAGCTGGTGTTGAGGGTTTGGCTGCCATCGAAGGTGCCGCCAGCATCTAAGGTGGTGATGGCATCGACGTCCTCAACTTATATTTGCATCTCGACTGACCCTTCAATGGGGCTTCATCGGATCGAGGCCTCGAGGGCTCATGGTGCAGATCAGGCTTTCGTCCCGTGCTCAAAGGCGCGCAGGATTTAGTTTGAGCCCATTCCTTCCCAGCTTATTTCGAAGGCGCTGTTGGAGCATGGCTTGGAGGCTTTTGTTTTTCGAATATTTTGAGCATCTCTGCTCGGAAGGCCTCCCACTCGGCCGGAGTGGACCTTTTGGTTGGACAAGCAACTCTCTTGGGGGAAGCATCGGACGTCAAAGGCGACCTATGGGGCCTTCTTTGATTTCTTCGAGGACAAAGAAGAGTGATGTAAGCCACTCCTCGATCTTGACTGCTTGGCCTTCTTCCTCCAAGGAGAGTCACCTCTCGACTCGTCAGTCGAATGTTTCACCGTCCGGATAGGAGATTTAGGGATTCAGCCTACCTTCAACTTTCCCTTCTGTTCCTTCAAGGCCTTTCCAGTCAAACTGGCACTTGGAACAGTCGGAGGAGTCATGGTCCACTCCGAGGCACCACAAACGTATTCAGTGGGGATCGCTCAGACATTTTCGACCCGCAATCTCGACACTTTTTGATTTTGTATTTGCATTTAATTGCCCCTTTCATCTGTTCAACCTGTGAGGGAAACATCTACTATTTATTTAACAGAAACATTGAGATTTGTCTTAACTTCAGTTCTCTAAATAGCATAATTTCGATCAGTTAGGCCAGGATTTTTCAACGCCAGTCCTTAAGGGCTGGAAACGGGTCTGATTTTCAGGATCCTCCATATTCATGAGATGCATTGCATACAATGTTTCTAAATCTATGCACATTTCTTCTTCTTCTGAATATTAATGAGGGATTTCCTAAAAAGCCATTAGGAGTTGGACACCCCTGTGTTAAGCCATGGCATTCCCTTTATTTTAATTCAACCTCCAATTTAAAGATGCTGGAATTATGCCACTCTGTATATTAGGGGCATTTGAAAAGCCAATGTAAATTTAACATGAAAATTCCGAGTTTTAATTTGCACATTTACAAAAGTAAAAAAAATAGCAATTTTGCATTTACCTTTTTTGCTGTGCATACTTCAGATACGTTAGTTGGAGTAAAGTTCTGTTATGTTGCCTGCTATGTATTTACCAATCTTTAGGCTGCTAGTTGGTAGGCCAGAAATAAATATGCCAATGCATGTTATTTTTGGGGCTGCATTTTTAAAACGAACCCCTTTTCTGCTTGGCATAGTTTTGGTTTTGTCATTTAAAGTAAATACACTTTTGTTAACCCTAACTTTGCTCATACCAGGCAGAATCAAAGGTTCAGCATACCCGAACGCTAGTAAACCTTTTATAGGATGCATGCAGCTTTCAGAATGTAATTTACACATTTCCTCTGCAGTGCATACTTCCAGTTTAGGTAGTTATGTGGTCTGACAGCAGCTGGCATGCCAACCAACCGTTGCACTCTAGAAAATATATATTGGTGTTGAGTTATACACCCGATTTATGGCAGGCTCACCTGGAAAGAAATCACCAACCCCATGTTTTAAGACATACATGCTGATTAGCCGACCTGGCTTTACCGCATTCACTTAAAACTCCTGCACTATGAAGAGAAAAACACGCCAGGTTCCCTAGCGGATGGCAATCCATTTCACACGGATAAAAGAAAAAACATACAAAAAGTACATGGGAGAAAGGGAAAAATGCATTGTGCTGTGTTGGTAAAACTCCTCGATTCAAGAAAATAACAATTTGATTAACGACTGACAACCTTGGTAATTCTAAAGAAAAAGTAGTATTCAACCCTTATGTTCTCTTTCTAGTGTTTTTAGCAGTTGCTGCATGCATTTTTAGAAACGGGAAAGCTCGTAGAAAAGGGGAACCCCACCTACTGCACCCTATGTTTATTGGTAAATAAAGTACGATTTCTAGCATTAATATGACATGCATTACTTACCGTAAAAGTATTTCTGATGGTTGTATCTGCTTAGATTCACATGCTGTGCATAGTCCGACATCCAGTGGTCACTGCAGAGTATTGCATCTTGTTTTTCGAAAGTCGAAAAGGGGACGTTGACATAGGCGTATCTGTAACACTATCTCTATAGTGACGTGTAGTGTACCCAAGATCCCTCACGCGTCGAGGTCCCCCTGTTTGTATTTTTTCTGCCGTAGGGGGAAGCCTTATGACCAACGTGAGTACAGAAAAGAGAGAAAGTAATAAGACGTCTATGTTCCTTCCATCTGAGCGGGAAGGAAGGGTGGGCGCATGTGAATCTAAGCAGATGCAACCATTAGAAATGATTTTACAGTAAGTAATGCATGTCTTCTGATGTTAATCTGCTTAGAATCACATGCTGTGCATAGATTAGCGAGCAGTACCCGGAGGTGGAGGTGGATTGTGAGAAGGAACAGTAGAAAAAAGTTGTCTTAGTACTGCTTGTCCCACCTTGCAATCTGATCTAGAGTGAGCATCTAGACAATAGTGTTTTGTAAAGGTGTGTACAGAACTCCAGGTTGCCACTTTGCAAATGGACTCTAGGGGAACATTTGCAATGAACGCTATGGATGCCCCGGTGCCTTGAGTAGTGTGCTCTGGGCTTGAAGGGCAGTTCTCTCTTAGCAAGAGTGTAACAGAGAGTGATGCACTGGACAATCCATCTAGAGATAGTGGATTTGGAGACTGCATACCCTTCTTTTCCTGCCGCCACTGAGACAAAGAACTGATTAGTCTCTTAGTGGATGAGTTCTTTCCATACAAAACATGACTGCCCTGCGCACATCAAGTGTGTGTAGGCTCTTCTCCCCCAAGTTTGAAGGGTTTGAAAGAATGTTAGTAGTTCTATAGACTGGTTGACATGAAACTTTCAAATGAATTTCGGTGCAAATCTAGGGTGTGTGCGTAGAACCACCATATCTTTGTAAACTGTTACAAAGGGGTGTAGGATAGAGGGCGCTTGTAGTTCACTCACTCTCCTGATGGAGGTGATTGCTATCAAGAAAGCAGTCTTAAGAGTGAGGTCCTTAAGGCTTGCTTTATGCTTGGACTCGAAGGGGGAGCCCATTAGCCTGGTTAACACGACATTCAGATCCCATCCGGGAGCTGGGTTAGATATAGGAGGGTGCATTCTTTTCACTCCCTCCATGAAAGCTTTAATAACTGGAACCTTCCACCATGACACCTTATGTTGTGACGTAGTGTAGGCGGAGAGTGCAGCTAGGTGAACTTTAATAGCGTTAAAGACTAAACCCGAGTCCAGCAAGTGAGTCGGGTATAAAAACAATGTGAGGGAGAGCAGTCAACGGGGTTGATGCTTTTTGAGTTACACCAGATGACGAACCGTTTCCACTTACTAGAGTAGCAGTAACAAGTGTTTGGTTTCCTTGCCTCCCTGAGAATGTCCATGCATCTCTAAGGGAGATGCAAATGTCCAAGTTCTATGACCTCAGGAGCCAGGCTGCCAAGTTCAGGGTCTGCGGGCATGGATGCAGCTGATGGGGGGGGGGGGGCGGGGGCCCTGAGGGACCCTTGTTTGTGGAAACCAGGCACAATCACCACACACGAACTCATACGCCAGACACAAGGTTGTATTCCCAAAATCTAGGGTTTATTGCAAAGCAAATAGTCTCAGTTCGCCAACTGGCCCCACACCCCACGACACGTGTCTTATCAGACCTCGGGGGACGCAAGAGAGCGAAATTCATACAACAGTTACATATATACAAAACAAGCATCTAGTAATCAGTAGTGTCACAACTTATACCGCGCCTATTGCATTTCCTTTGAACTAGGCACAATGATTGACAATGGTAACGAGTTTGACACCTTCAAACATTCATTGTGTAACAGTTTGCAATTTTGTAAGCCCACAGACACTAAGTCTGTATTTTAAAGAACACAATGCTTCTGTTTTCTGCAAGCATGCTGTGCGTAGGGAGAGACACATCCCTGGCCTTGCTATCTCCTAGTTGCTATTCATGTGCCGTGGGGTCAACTTGCTCTCCAGGGTTGTACCGGGCTCAAGGAGGGGGGGCGCAAAGGAGAGCATAATGGGTCATTTAATGTTTGCTCTGGTGTTCCTACTGTGCTTACCGAGACTAGCTTGCACCTGCTGTACTGATTAAAATGCCTTGTTGCTCTTTCCAAGGATATGCGAGGGAGGGGACCAGACATTTCTGTCTGAGTTACTGCATTATGTTTCAACATGCCACTCGCAGTCTTGCATTGTGCACCAGTGAAGCAGAATAACATTTCAGCAAATCAGTTTTACATGATGCAAAAAGCAAATGTTAGAAAACAAAATGGCGATTTCAGTCGCTTCAAAATGGCTGCACCTCAGTCAAGCTTATGGCGATCTATTTCTAATACTAGATACCTGAGATGGTTGGTCTTCAGCCAGCATAATACATAGCCTTATGATCGAGGGGTGTCTATTTTTCTAGATCGACATAGCGTTCTGCCCCTGTCCTGTGACATGTTGTACGGGCAGGGTAGTTTCACTGGAGGAGACAGTGACATCTCCATCTGATGAGTGAACCAGGGTTGGCGGCCCACCAGTATCATGGTAACTGGTTCCTGGTGCATCTTGTGCACTATCTTGTTGAGAAGGGGAGTCGAAGCGTAGACAAATTTCCCTGACCATGTTATCCAGAGTCCGTTCCCCTTGGAGCGGTTCTGGGGGTACCTGGAGGCATAATCTTGGCATTGAGTGTTCTCCAGAGTTGCGAACAGGTCTATCTCTTGGAAGCCCCATTCTGGGAAAACGTTGGAGACGATGTCTTCGTGTAATCGCCATTCGTATTCTGCGGGAAGTCTCTGCTGAGTCAGTCTGCCAGAAGATTGAGTTGCCCTGGTACATGTTGTGATAACAGGAACATGTTGTGTTTGAGAGCCCACTTCCAGATGTTCTGGGACAGCTTGGACAGTCCTGCAGAGAGAGTGCCCCCTTGCTTGTTCAGGTAGTACATAGCCGTGGTGCTGGCTGCGAGGATCAGTGCTGTCTTTCCTTGTAGGTGTGTCTAGAAAGCCTTCAGTGCTTTGAAGACCGCCAACAGTTTCAGCAGGTTTGTGTTTGGACGTCACACTTGAGTCCAAACTCAGTGTGCAGTCTGGGATAGGTGAGCCCCCCATCCTGTGAGGGATGGGTCTGTGGTTAGAGTGGCGTCCAGTGCGGGGGTGGCGAAGGATTTCCCCAACACAAGGTTTTCCCTCCACCACCACCACAGCGAGAGAACCAAGACATGCAAGACAACCACTAGATCGTCCCATTGTCCGCTGGCCTGACACCACTGGCTGTTGAGCCACTCTTGCATTGGGCGCATGCGCAGGTGCGCGAGAAACCAAATAAATACATGACGCTATCATTCCTAGCTATCGCATGGCTTTGCGTACCGTCACCTCTCGACCGACTACATATTGAGGGATCTGAAACAGCATGTTTTGGACCCTCTCGTTGGAGGGGAAGACGAGGCCGTCCTTTAGTCGAATTAGAGCCCGTAGGAATTGCTTGACTTGGCTGGGGTCTAGACTGGACTTCTTGTTGATGGAGAAGCCCAGGTGGAACAAGAGGTCTATAGTCTTTTGGATTTTTGAGAAGCATGTTTCGTAAGAATCCCCTGTAATGAGCCAGTTTTCGAGGTAAGGATAGACCGGAATGGACAACCTGCGCAGGTGTGCCACTGCCTTCATGAATACCCTTGGTGCTGAGGCTATGCCAAAGGGTAGCACTTTGAACTGATAGTGTTTGACTTCTATCATGAACCTGAGGTATTCCCTGTGGCAACCTTGAAATATGGAAGTATGCATCTTTCATGTCTAGTGTTGCCATGTAATCCTCCTGTGTGAGCAGGGTGATTACTTCCTGCAGAGTCACCATACGAAACTTTTGAGGTTTTACAAATTTGTTCTCTGGGCTCATATCTAATACAGGGCGCATGGTTGGATCCTTTTTGGGTACAAGGAAGTACACTGAATAAATACCCTCCTTTACCTGTGACAGAGGCACGACATCTGTGGCTCCTTTTTGCAGCAGCGATCCCACTTCCTGAAGGATGAGAAGGTGTTCTGGTGCGAAACTTATTTCCTTTGGAGGTCTGTATGTCAGGGACCGGCTGAACTCAATACAGTAACCGGGGGCTATTGACAGAACCCAACGGTCTGTGGTAATTCCCTCCCATGCTTGCAGAAAAGATGTTAACTGGCACCTGACTGGAGATGCATGGGAGGGGACCCGAATCTTCGAGTCATTTGGTGGTGGCCGGGGATATGATATGGCATTTATAACGCGCCTATACACAAGTGTTTAAAGGCGCGACGAGGCAAGGGAGGGGGAACAAGGGAAGACAGACAATGATCTTACTAGGCCAAGTGTCATTCAGATCGCGCAAGTGCGTGGGAGGGGGGAAAAGGGAAAAGTGCAAGGGGGAGGGGAGAGGGGAAGTGCAGTACATAGGATAGTAGAATAACAAGATGGTAACGGCCAGAAGGCGCCAAGTGCAGGGTAAGTGCAGATAAGTGCTGGTAGGGGACTGTAGGGCTACAGAAAACAGTCCCCAGGTACAAGGGTTGCCAGGGAGGCAGTGCGGGTGTGCAGCTGGCGGGGCCTGGGCCCGAGAACAGAAGGGTGGCCAGGTAACCAGTGCAGTATCAGCCAGGAATTCAGCAGGAGAGAGAAAGCAGAAGCAAAGAGGAAGGTTTTGAGGTGCTTCCGGAACCGGAGATGGTCCTCTTCAAGTTTAAGGGAGGCAGGAAGGCTGTTCCAGAGGGAGGCCCCTGCCGACGACTGAGATCTACCGCCCACTCGTTGCTTGGAGAAGCGACTGACCCTGAGAGAGTTGGAGGCGGATGAGCGAAGAGCTCGAGAAGGAAGATATTTAGGACAGAGTTGAAGATATTTCGGCCCCAGGCCCCAGAAGGCCTTGTGGACAATGCAGAGGGTTTTGAACTTAATCCCCGCAGCCACTGGGAGCCAGTGCAGAGATTTCAGTCCTGGAGAGATACAATCCCTGGGCTTGAGGCCAAGGACAAGTCTTGCAGTCCTGTTTTGGATAAGTTGCAGAGGCCAGAGAGTAGAGGCGGGCAGTTTTACATAGAGGCTGTTACAGTAGTCCAGCTTAGAGAGAACCAGGGCTCTGGAGACAGTGAGCTTCTGGGGGAAGGAGAGGAAAGGGAGAATACCTCTGAGGAGGTGCAGCTGGTAGTGACACTTCTTAGAGACGTCAGAGATGCGAGGAGAAAAGGAGAGTGTGGAGTCGAAGATGACCCCGAGGTTTTTAGCCTTGCAGGTTGGGGCAGGAAGAGGGCCAAGAGAGGCCGGCCAGAGAGCAACAGGGAAAGAGGGAGTGGGTGTGCTGAGGAGTAGAAGAATCTCAGTCTTACTGGCATTAAGGCAGAGGTCATTTGCGGCACACCCCTCCTGGATAGCAGACAGACATTCACAGATGAGAGAGGGAGAGGAGGAGGCCGAGGGTAGCCTGAAAATGAGCTGGGTATCATCCGCATAACACTGAAAATTGGGGCAGAGAGCAGCGATGCAGTGGGCCAAGAGTGACAGGTATTGGTTGAACAGCCAGGGGAAGAGGTTAGATCCCTGGGGGACACCACAGGTAGAGAAAAAGATCTCCGAGAGGAAGTACCCAAGTTGGACCTGGGAGGGTCGGTCAGAGAGGAAAGAAGTCAGCCACGCCAGAGCCTGACCAGTGATACCCAGACTATCACGGAGACGGTTGAGCAGGATGGCATGGTTAACAGTGTCAAAGGCAGAAGAGAGATCAGGCAGGATGAGGACGCAGGGGGTGTTAGAGTCGAGGGTGTTAGAGCCTCTAGGAGTAGGGCCCCAACCTCTTCCTTTGCCACAACATTGTCCTCTTTGAGCATACTGCGTGTTATAACCACTGGTTCCCGAGGGGAGGACAAGTTGCTGGCTGAGGTGTATTGCTGTTGAGTTTGTTGTTGGCCACGAAAAAAGCGCCTATTGCCATACCCACGCTTATTAGGGGGGTCTCATGATTTGGTCCAGGGTCTTTAATGTTTCCCGCTCCTTCTTTGCTGTTTCCAGTGCATCATCAACCGCCTTACCAAACAAGTTGGAATCTTCAAGGGGTTTGTTGATGAGGGACGCCTGTGTTTCTGGCTTGAAAACTGAGTTTCTGAGCCATGCATGTCTTTTAAGGAGTACGCCCTGGACTAAGGAACGGCCAGCCGTTTCCGCAGCATGTAAAGTATTCTTGATGATGCTTTGGTTTACTTGAGTGCCTTCTTTGACAGTGGCCAATAAGCAGGTATGAAAGGGCTCAGGGACTTCTTGTAGACCTTCGCGCAATAGGCCCCATTGTGCATCAGCGTAACTAGCCAACAGAGTGGTATTGTTGGCAATACGCGTGGCGAAAGCTGCAGAGGATGTAATCCTTTTCCTCAGAGCATAGAGCTTTTTACCCTCTTTATCGGGAGGTGCCTCACTGGTGGACAGCAGAACCCCCAACCTCTTTCTCGTGGTGGTCACCATCAGAGAATCTGGTAGGGAATGACCCCTAATATATTAGGGATCTGAGGGTGAGGGGCTAAAAAGCTTTTCGATCCGTGGGTTCACATCTCTAAGGCAGGTGTAGATAAAGAGGGAACGAGGAGTCTCTTGATGTAGTCGAGGAGAGGTATGGCTTGGCTAGCAGGTGGCTTTTCTTTGATTATTCTTTCAACAAAATTGACTTTTGGGGTAGCCTCCTCCATATCGAAGTGTGCTGCCGCCTTGCATAGCATGGCATTAAATGTGGGTTGATCGTCCATAGGTGAAGGATCTCTGACAGGCGTAGTCTGTGGAGAGGGCAGATCCAAAGCATCAGGGTCCGTTGACGCCCCTGGGGACTGCCAAGGCTGTGGCTCGCACATGTCGGGTTCTTCAAAGTCCCCTACAGGGTCTTGTATATCCTCAGTGTTTATGAATTTATCTTCTTCCTGAAAGTGGGGATCCTCTTCAGTCAGGTCATGTGTCTAGCTCTTCCTCATGTGAGTCGAAAAGTCTTGGGAATTTGGCTATAGGGTCTTGAGGGAAAACCTCCCTTGGCCTTTTAGGTGTAGTGTGTTCAGAAGTGGACACAAACCTATCCAGCCTGTTCATACAGGATTCAAATCTCTCCGTAGGATGACCCAGAACGGTCTAGTGTTGGAAAGGCTTGCTCCTCCACCTCTAGGCGTCGAGATCTGTCCCATAAAGTGGAGGAGATACCCCCGTCGCCCTCTGAGAAACCTTCATGTGGGCCCGACAGTGGGGAAGTACCTCTGTGTCTCTTTCGACCTAGGGGGAGGTTCCGGCGTACTTTCTCTAGGTTTCAGCATGTCCCTGACCTTTTGAGCGGGCTTCGGTGACTCATTCACCAGCCGCTTCTGAGAGTCCTGGGAGACTATCCTTGCTATGCTTTCCATGACCATCTTATCCGTCAGGGGCTGGTCGTGAATAGTTTTCGGCAGAGCCGTAACCTTGCCTTCGACTGACACCTTCTTCTGAGGCGTCTCGACGGATGCTGTTTTTAGTGTTAGCGCCCTTAGTACTAGACGGCCCAGTCGCTAGGCGCGCATGCGGCTGCGGGGAGGGCTGCCGACCCTTGCGGTCGGTGGAGGCACCCGGCTGTGTCAGCATCTCCATTGGCGCTGAGGCCTTCTTCGATTTACTTGATGAATGGCCGTGGGTTGTGTGCTTAGTGACTTGTTTGTGTCAGTCAGCGTCGCCGGGGTGTACATCCCCAAAAGCAGGGCCGGAGCCATGCCTGTTGGGGCCGGGGACAGACTCCACGGAGCGAGAGCGCTCCGATGGGGTTCAACAACCTCTTAGGGAGGCGGAGATATCACCATCTCCCTCATCACACTCGGCGGCAGCGGGCGAGGAATCAGCCTTGGACATCCCGTAGGCTGCCCACCTTTTGACCCTGCATTCCTTCAGAGTTTTTGGTCAAAGGAGCTTAGAGGCCGCGCAACCAGCCTCGTTGTGGCCGAGGGGTAAGCAGCGGTTGCACCGCTTGTGCTTGTCCTTCCACAGTATTTTGCCTTTACAACATGGGCAAAATCTAAAAGGAGTCCTCTCTATAGCTGAGGACGTAATGAGTGATAATGACCCGAAAGGAGGGAGAAAAGGAAAAGCATTCTAGAAGAAACAGAAATGTCCACCCCGACCCCCACTCTCCCTACTGTGTAGACCGGCGAGGCCGGGCCACGTGGTCAGCAGCGCTGATAGGATCACCATCCGTCGAAAACCACTGCCGTCGAAGATCTGATCTCGGCGGGGAAGTGGAATAGCCGTCGAAAGAGGGCTGGAGGTGATATCTTAACAATAATTAACAAAATCGACCAAAGGTCGAGTCAATGGCAATGTCTCTTACGAGCTCTGCTTAAGGTGACCAGTATTCTGGGTGGAAAAAAACAATCTGAGGGACCTCGATGCGTGAGGGATCTTGGGTACACTACACGTCACTATAGGGATAGTGTTACAGAGACGCCTATGTTGACATCCCATTTTCGACTTTCGAAAAAAAAAAACAAGATGCAATACTCCGCAGTGACCACTGGATGTCAGACTACGTACCGCATGTGATTCTAAGCAGATTAACAAACATCTGAAATTAAAGTATTTTTTGATGCCCTAAACTTTTGAAATCCATTTCAGCCATTATTTCAGTATTTATTCTTTGGTGTAGGTTTTAGCCGTAGATCAGAATGTAGGCACTATTTTTTAGATCAGATACACTGTTGGTTATAACAATGAAAAACTAAACTGAGTTTTTTTTTTTTTTTTTTAGCGATATCCTCCAGAAAAGAATGCACAACCAACCATATGAAGAGAAAAATGAAGGCTATCAATTGCAGAAAAAACGTGCTTTGATAATCACAGGTTCTTGGTTGGTAAGTAAACTGCTCCATAGTTTGCAAAGCAATATAACACCTTTATAAGCAGCAATTACTGCAGATTGTTTTTGATTCAACAGAACAGCCACCTTTTGGATTGTGTTCCTTGTATAAGTCTCCTGGGAAAATACATGTTTGAGAGGGGTAGGACTACATTTTGCAATGGTTTTACACTTTATATACCATAATCATTAATTCAAAAACAGTTTTATTTGTATCCGTGCTTTTCTTTGCTAATCATTTCTAACGTAATGAATGGCACATTATTAAATAGGCTTTTAAATTGTAGCTCCTTCTAAAAGGTACTGAGTTGAAGCATATTTAATATTCACAAAAAAAAACTTTATGGGGACGTTATGGTTAAGTTGCACTACTAAAAACCTGTGAAATTAACACAAAAAAAACGTTATAACCATGACATTATGGTTCGAGGTAAAACCGGAAAACCCCTGAAATTCGCCAGTTATGGTAGACTAAGCAATCATACCTGCCCTCCCCACTCCGCACTGCTAACACTAACACCCAGGACATGAAAGATGGCATCACAAATGTCATTGATGATATCACATGTGTAACCCCTTTGTTTTTGTTCATTGCCAAATATACATATATATATTCAGCAAAAAAACTTTTTAAAAGGGATGTTATGGTTCAAAGTAAAACCGAAAATCCCTTGACATTCGCTAGTTATGGTAAGCTAAGCAACCATAAATCGCGACACCTACGTGCATTGCTAAGACTAACACCCAGGACATCAAAGATGACATCACATGTGTGGTTCCCTCTTTTTTCCTTTAGTGATATATCTTAGCCAGTAATACTTAGGAACAAAAAAATCTAAAAGTACTATATTTGTAGACTTACACTTCAAATATGTTCTTACAGTAATTCATTTGGGGTTCACTCTTAGCATATGAAACATATACATAGGGAGAATAAGCACTTGAAAGATACCAATGCTTTCTGTGTGTGAAGACAATCAGTAAGGTTATCAACATTTTCTTACTGGTATGCTGTTTTTTTTAATGCTATACGTTCGGTGGATATGTTCATATTTGTATTCGCATTACTCTTTAGGGTGCAGTCACATCATGTGATAGTTATTCATAGGGAAGTGGTAGGTTTGAAACAGAACAATCATTTATGTGCATAAAAATAATCGGGTAGGTTATGAACAATTTCTGGGTCTACTGCTGCATACTTCACTTTCACTGTATATACTCATTTTTGTATTTTTTCGTATGTCTTTGTATGTAATAATGAAATTATATAGGAAGTGCTTTTCATTACCTATTTATAACATATTGCACAGTACACAACTCTAATAAGAAAGCATTTACCATTTCACTATTTAACTGGGAACATGGGAAAATTATGAATAAAGAACTTCATAATAGAATTCTATTTATGTCAATGCATTGCTTATGCACCACATAGCTCATGTCATCTATTCCAATGACCCTTGACAGTTCTTTTTATCAACACTCCCTTGTGCAGATTTTTCATGAAAAGTACATGCACATGTGATGTCGTCAGTGATGTCATCAATGACATTTGTGATGTCATCTTTGATGTCCTGGGTGTTAGTCTTAGCAATGCACGTAGGTGGTGCGAGTTATGGTTGCTTAGCTTACCATAACTCGCGAATGTCAAGGGATTTTCGGTTTTACTTTGAACCATAACATCCCTTTAAAAAAAATTATTTGCTGAATATATATGGCAGTGAACAAAAACAAAGGGGCTCCACATGTGATATCATCAGTGATGTCATCAATGACATTTGTGATGCCATCTTTAATGTCCTGGGTGTTAGTGTTAGCAGTGCAAAGTGGGGAGGGCAAGTATGATTGCTTAGCCTACCATAACTGGCGAATGTCAGGGGTTTTTTGGTTTTACCTCGAACCATAATGTCACGTTATAACGTTTGTTTTTTTTTTAGTCAATTTTACGGGTTTTTAGTAGGTCAATTTAACTATAACGTCATTTTAATTTTTTTTTTTACTGAATGTCAGATTTTCAGTAGGGCAACGTAACCATAACGTCCCTTTAACAAAGTTTTTGCTAAACAGTATACACCTTGCGAAGAATGCCACATGACAATATGCTGGCGTACAGCACAGTGACGTGTCCCAGAATCAGTACACACTTAACAGTAAGATCTATGCCTCGTGACAGTGTGGAAATAGATTTTATATTGATGTAGGAATGTCCACCTTCAACATTTCCCTTACACAGCGCCAACACGTATTGGTAGGCAGCGATTACCAATGCACTACACATTATATATTTTTACCAAAAGTTCTACTTATCTGAAAATGACATCAGCTAAAGCCAACCCTCCTCCCCAAGAAACAGCAGCACTGCTATAATGAAAAAGCATGAGAAACAGTGCCGCTACCTTACAAATAACAAATGCAGAACATTTTGCGCCGTCCTTCTACTGGCCCATATTACCTTTTGTTGCCTCTTTGCTCATTGCCGTTCGCAAATTGCCTTATTAGCTGTCGTACCAAAAAATAAAGCCACCCGTAAACAAAGGAATTATTCCGTTAAGAGCGACCTTTCAGTGTAAATAAATGTACACAAAATTTCATACACTTCATGTGCTTCATATTTCTCAGTAAAGTACATAGACACAATAATCTTTGCCAGTAATAGTCTAGATTTGCAAAGCAGTAACGTGTGCTACTAAAAAAAATAGGATTACTGGTTATAATCCGGCACGGCTTTGGCAGGTCGGATTACAAAACAAAATCCTTTTTCAAGATGGCCACCATAGAAAGTGAAGGCAGTTGTTTCATACATAGCCCCTCTTCCCTTTCCATGGTAGCCTGCAAAAAGCGCAAGTACGTGACGCAGAACCTGTAAATAAACATACAGCGACGTACAACGTAGTAACTTACATTTAGCAATAATAGACTGGATTGTAAAAGAAAACGTTAACATTCTAGAGTTCGTAAAGTAGGTTTATTTAACAAGAAACTGTCAGACCATCGGAGTAATCCCATTTTCAATGGAATGCTAACAATGGTTCTAAGGGCGTCATTGCAAATGTTAAAGATGAGGCACACGTTGGTCTTTTCCCATACAAAAATTATGCGTTCTTGGTTAAAGCAGCTACTTTATTTCCACAGTGATTTCCAAGAAGGCGCCATGACCTTCGGCCTACAGCACCATAAATGATGTGATGTTGCTCCGAATAGCGAGTTCACCGTACGGGCAAAGAGGCCCTGGGCTGTCATCCCACATTATTGTGATGGACAGGCAACTGCTCACGAGCAGTTGTATTTGGCGTCCAAAAACGCTGTCACTCGGCATTTGGAAACCATGGCACGGACAGTACGGCATGATGTACCTGGGTGGAAAACGTAACAGAAAATACGTGTCAATAACCAACCTTTATTAAAAAATTGCTAAAAATACACAAAGAATGTGCAAAGTAATACGCAAAGGTAAGTGGTCAAACATGACATTTTAGTGAAATGTTACTATTGACCATGTGTAAATATAGTAACCGGCTACAAACGCTGAGATTCTGCATGCGCCGTAAGGACAAAAAAATGGCAACTACACTTGAAGACGATAAATTAGTTATGAAGGCAAAATGAATGGACACATAAAAATAAATTGCATCTCGTGATTTCAAACAAGACCAAAAGAACGTGCAAAGTGATGCACAAAGCTATGTGGGCAAACATAACGTTTGAAACAAGAAATATTAACGCTAAAAAAGGGTGAGTGTAGTCATGAACTGCAAACGCGGAAACTCTGCACTCCATTATTGGAGGAAAAATATAACCGTTCAAAAAGATAATACTTCAGTTATATTGGTACAAGTAGAGTTTCGGTAATTTAAAATTAAAACGCAGTGTGTAGTGGTGAAAAGTAAACTTGCATAATATGTACTGCCTCCATTCTTTTTCGCCAAGTCAGACACCAACGTATTTGCACCGAAGAATCTTCATGGACAGATATTGCATGTGCCTTACAAACGTTTTTAAAACATAACCTTATCAATTGCTATTTTTTCCGAACCGTTCATTCCTTGAATTGCTTCTAAAGTTTCCCTTTCGCAAGGTCAAAAAACAATTGCCCATTATACATTCACTCGGATGCTTGGGCCTATTGAGCGTGCAACCAAAAAAGCAACTCATGTGACCTTCACTCAGAAAGCAAATACTTTCTTACTTTGCAACAACATATTGAAATCCAATTATGAGAACCGCTACTCCCATACACCTCCAGAATCGCTGTTTCCAGCAAACAGTGCAGATGGCGACTTAGTTTTCAAAACTTAATACGCCAGTCTGATGGCAATATTATTCAAAAAACATTGTAACCCAGACGCACTAATTGGTAGTGGTACAGTGAGCACCAACTTCGATTTAACCGTATGACTTTGGTGACAAGAAAACTCCACTTTTTCAGTTTGTACTGCCACATCCCATCCCAGCCTCCTTAAATGTCACCTTCTGAAATAGTATTTCATAAGTGTGACAAGTGCAATGCTGTCTTCTTTTGTATGTGTTACTGGCGATCTCCGCGTACACCAAAACATGAATAAAAGATGGCGAGGGCACTTCACGTTGTTCCACAACCAATCAATGAAAGCGCCACATGTCAACCGACAGTTTCCCCCCATTCAGTCTATGGGGAAAAGAGACGTTTTGGACAACGCCCTATAACTTTTCTCCCCCTGGACCAAACATCACCAAACTTACCAAAGAAATTCAGAGTGGCCCATAAATGTATGTTATACAGTTTTGTGAGCATTCGTCCATTGGGAAGCAGAGTTATGAGGCACCCAAAAAGTACTCTTCCTATGGAAACAGCAACTTCACCATAAGTACACAGCCACTACCGTGTCTATGTAATATGCTGCAGTGGTTGTGGGCAGGGCCTAGAGTTTTGGGGGTATGGCCAGAGATATTTAAATGTATGGGTGTATAGTGGCTTATAACTCCAGTGCTTAGAAGTTTGTTCTTGGGTGCATGCACACAAGACTGTACACCCTCCCCAGAACCATCTGAGCGATAAGCGATAGTACGGGTGTATGCATTGCTGTGCTATGGTGTGGTGGTTGTGGACAGGGCCTAGAGTTTTGGAAGTATGGCGCACGGCCTGCAGCCATAACTGTACATCCTGGCCCCAATCAATGTACTATATGAAAACCATGGTGCCTTATAACTTCACCGCTTATAAAAAGGCCATGCACCCAAAACTTTACATCCTGGCCATAACCACCACAGCATATTGCACCCATTGTGGCTTGCAAGTGATATGGTGCAGTGGTTGTGGCCGGAGGCTAAAATCTTGGGTGTAAGGCCATATATGTCTGAATGCATGGTTGTCCAGTATATGAAACCCATAGTGGCTTATAACTGCAGTGCTTATAACTGTGTTTTCAGGTGCGTGGCCTTCAGCCATGCAGCCAAGACTCTACATGCTGTCCACAACTAACACAGCATATCGCACCCATAGTGCCTTATAAATTCTCTACGTACACATTTGATCTTGTGTACGTGGCCTTTGGCCATGCATCCAAGACTGTAGTCCCGCCCAACAAACACTTGATCAATAAGCAAGACTACGGGTCTAGGTATAGCTGCGATATGCTGCAGTGGTTGTGGCTAGGGCCTAGCGTCTTGGGAGTATGGCTTACGGCCATGCACCCAAGACTCTAGGCCCTGGCCACAACCACCGCAGCGTATAAATTAGTAGCACACCCATACAAACAAAAATAGGAACTAAAGCATGTACTCAATTGTAGTGTTCGCTAACACCACGTGTGTCCTTAGAACAGTTTGAAGTTGCCTGCGCACATCACAGACTAAAGTACTATCCTTGAGACCCCTCATTTTCAGTACTTATTAACATCCCAGACAAGGCGGGCATGCCGAATACATCATTAACACCTGCCGCCTAAACAAGTACAGTATCTCACCCATCTCTTACTCTCTGGACCTCCTCAAACACTGTAGCAGACCAAAACAGTTTCCAAAACAGCATTTCGCCTCTGGTTGCGACCGCGCTGTCGTCGGATCCAAGATGTCGGGCACATCCAAACAATCTGACGCACATCACGGCTCACTGCAGCCAATCGGCGGACACGTTGCGTGTCCGCGGTCATGACGCCAGCCCCTTAGCCAATCGATATCATATCCGCGGAGCGAACAGGGAAGTGTGACCGTGGAGCGGAC
This sequence comes from Ambystoma mexicanum, assembly GCF_040938575.1. Taxonomy (NCBI): domain Eukaryota; kingdom Metazoa; phylum Chordata; class Amphibia; order Caudata; family Ambystomatidae; genus Ambystoma; species Ambystoma mexicanum. The sequence continues at coordinate 300,378,100 of NC_090935.1, read as the reverse complement.
ATGGATATCACTAATTTTTTTAGACATATTTTTGGCTCGTTTTAAAGGAAACTACTGGACGTATTGTCACCAAATTTACAAAAGCACGCTTTCGGGACCAAGGCCCTGCTGCAAATTTGGTGAAAATCCGTCCAGCGGTTCGACCTGTAGGCGTGCGCAAAGTTTTTCCCCCCATTCAGTCTATGGGGAAAAAAAGAAGTTTTGGGACCCCGCCTATAACTTTTGCTCACCTGGACAAAACTTCACCAAAAAACATTGAGTGGCCCAAATACTTTTTGCAAAGTTTGGTGAGGATTCGTCCAGTGGGAGCGGAGTTATAGGCCACCCAAAAAGTGCTCTTCCTATGGAAACAGCAACTTAACCATAACTACACAGCCACTACTGTGGCTGTGTAATTGATGAAATGCATGTTTAAATTGACAGACCTTTTCAGTTAAGCGACTTGTGCTACAGCGCGAACTATCAGCCTTCCCTGGAAGCGCATCTCCAAATCATAGCCATAGAGCAAAGCACTCTGTGTATGCAGTAATTCAATTAAAAGCTTGAATTTTGTCTCCAACGCGAGATATGCTGTACTTTTAATTCCATAATATTGATCAGTGTCAGATAAACGTGCCCCAATGCTGCAACCTCAAGGGTGTCAACTACACCACACTGATCCTCAGTGAGGGTGGAATGTGTCCGCTGCCACATCCTCGAGAGCTCTCATCTAAGGCTGATAAAGTGATCTAAAAATGAGCACGGCCACATAGACCATGACATTTACCTCAAAGGGAGCAAATCTACAAGCTCTTCATTTAAGGACATGTTTTGGACACATCCCTCACTCTGGTTTCTCCCTACTTTTAATCTTGTGTCACAACAGCAGACCCGTCCTTACTTTTTTCCGCATCACTTTTTTATTTTCCTTTCACCCCATCTCTTCCGGTAGCTCTCCCCCGATTTCCTCTCCACGCTGCTTCGGTTTTTCGGGTGATCTTTGTATGTCATGCAAAGTGATCTGAAAATATTGTGCCACAAACTTAATTTGTGTTGCAAATATTATTTTAATGCTTAAATGAGTGGGCTAGACGTATGCAAAATTTCTCTCTAAACTACACTTTGGAGTTACTTTTGGCATCTCGATTACTTAACACTGTACAAGCTTGATGCATCCTCGCCAGTGCCTTCAACTTGAATTTACCTGTCAAAATTGATTGGATGGATTACTGAAAGTATTCTGTTTTTATACTGATTTATCCCTTCCACGCTCCCTCCGGCCCCATGAACTACTGGTTTGGAAGTGCCCTCTGACATTGGACAAAACACAGAGTTCCAAGTCTCTTAGTCTCTTTGCCTATGGCCATATGATCTGGCCCATGTGACCACAGAATAGGAAGACTGGGAAACCAGCGGGTTTAGTCTCAGTAAGTGGCAATAGTAGAGTCCTGACAGGCAGTGCAACAGGTGTGCAAAGGCATGGAGAGTTCATTGGGAATTTGAGGTTCTAGTCAAAGGCCCTTCTCAGTTCATTCAAAGTTCCTAAAGCCCTTTTGAGAAAAAGGTGATCTGCTGGAGCGAGGAGAAGGGAAACCCTTTTTAAAATCCTTTTCGTACTTTAAGATGGATTTCTAACCTTTGCCCTGGTGGACAGAGTTTAGGAGGCCATGCTAGTTATCGTGAACTGGGGAAACTCTAGTATAGCCAAACCAATCAAGCTAGCATGGAGAGTGTTCTAGGCTTAGTCTCATGAGAAGTGAGTGAGGTCAAGGGTCCACAATGAGTCCACACAGTGAAGCAATCAAGGATTACATTTATACAGTAAATATAAAAATACTATACGCCTAACACATTACGAAAATGAATAGAGCAGGTAATGTTATCACACTATACTACTAATATAACACCTACATACAGTTGCAGTACTGTACATAGTCCACTAACAGTCCACAGGAATAGAAACACAAAGTTGTTGAGGCTTTGTGCCCAAAGGTTTACAAAGTTCTCAAATAGTTTTCAGTTGAGGAGGGCTGTTGGGGAAAGAGTCCTGTGTATGTGAAGATTAGTCCAGAAGAATGTCCAAGGAGTTGACTGTTGTGTAAAATGATTTTCTATCTTTTGGAAGTCTTTTGGACCAAGTGTTACCAAATCAAAGAGTTATAATACAAATCCAAGTTCTTCACAAACATTTAAAGGGTGGGGATAGGGGCACTGGTAAGTATTGTTACTACTCACCTCCCGTAATCTGACTTTTCTTTCTCTCAGACTTAGCAGGCTGAGGAAGGTCAGCTCGAGGTAGGTTCTGCAGTTGGATCCGGTCAAAGATGCTCGAAAGCTGCAGGTGCAAGTGAAGTTTTCGGTTTGGTTCAGGAGCTGTGTGCAACCCCTTTCAGAGGAATAAAGCAGAAGGCACTGATGCAGGACTCTTCAAGGAACTCGATGAGAGGGGCAGGAAGGCTGGTTCCAGCAACAGCCACCAATGCACGGCGCCAGCAGGCGTCTCAGTGATCGGAAGAAGCCTTCGAGTTCCTGCCCCTTTGAGGCTGGGGAGACACAACTTTGCAGGAAGGTGACTTGTGGGACTAGCTGGAGACTACTGAAGTTCCGGGCAAAAAACGCGAATGGCAATGCTTCTGGCGCAATAGCCCAAAATGGAGTTGGTCACCCCACTGGTTGGCCCGTGACCCTTCAGAAGACTCCAAACTGAAGGGCCAAAGGAAGACATTGAGACTGGTTGGTCCGACCAGTCCAAAGGGTCGAAGCACCATCAAGGCTCTTCTGAAATCCATAGCCAGACAGGGCTCCACCTGGTCAGCAGCAAGAGCTGGTCACCAGGCTTCTTCAGGACAGGTCCTTGGGCTTCCTTAATCTGCACAAGCGCACAGGATACTTGGCACCTCTTCAGATCTGCTGGAATGTGTGTAGGACGACTCTTCTTATCCCAAATTGAGTTAAGTGATTAGACTCAGCCCTCCAATGGAAAGATCTGCACCACACATGCACACCAGCAGTGGTCCAATCAGGGACCACTGGGGGGGGGCTGACTAGACCAGATATTCCCAACCCACTTCCTGGGACCCAACACGGACGTGCACTAACCAGCAAAAAGCACTGCTTTCTTGGGCAAATGCATGCCCATAAAAGGACATTCCTGACAAGGCAGAAAGAAGGCCAAAGAACAAGTGAAAGACCTCATGGCACGGCCATTTTAGGACACTAGGCACAGTTAGTAGCCAAATGCGGTAAACATGAGAAGGCTAACAAAAAATACAGTAAAAATGTAACTGCTGCCACCAGCTTGTCTTTGGGCACATTTACAAATAACCAAAAATCCTTTCAGTGTATGTCTAGGGTGATATCAAAGTATCCCCATTGCACTGCATTGGCAGATGAATTGTGCAACATGAAAGTTACCCAAAATAAATAACATGTCAAAAGAAAGTCAAACATTTCCCAGTAGTGACTGTCTAAAGGACATGTCCGTTTCCCCATAACAAGTGAGCAAAGGCCAGTGGAGTGAAGTTGAAGGCTTCACTACACTGTATAAAGTCAGGACATAGTGTAAAAACAAAAGCACAGGGTTTGGGTGTCCAAAGAACACAGTGAGAAGGTTGCTAAAAGAGAAAACTTTCCTAACAGACTCATCTCAATCAAGATATCCAACTCCCAGTCTTTTATCCTAGACCTTATGAATGATCTGTCGAGGAAGCATTACAAAATTGGATATCTCAAGAGCTATGTAATTCTGTCTTGAGGGAACACAACCATTTATGTACACACCTTTTGGTTTCTCAAGTTGGTCCTGCTCCTGGCAATAAAGCAGTGCAGATTGGCCGAGCTTGATGGATTGCCATCCAAATTCCTACAGCATGAGAAGACCTTTAATACATTGGCAGCATCATGCATGCTCCACACGAGTAAAGGCAGCATCATTGTCTTTTCAAAGGATGGTATATATCTCAGAGGTATGTGTTAGGCAGCCAGGTTGGTCACTTCCTGTGTGTTCGGTAAAAATAACTTTGGATGCTTTCTCCAAATGAGATGCATCCTTGGTCAGGATGGTCGCTAACTATTTGTTTGAATCTGGTCAGGATATGTTGTCATTCCCCAAACAGTTGTGGAGGAGGGAGAACTGGATGCCTTGGAAAGGGAAAGTGACCTTTGTGATTATGGGTCTTAGTCCTTGCTTTCCAACCTTCACTAAGCCAATCTTGTGAGCATTTGCTCAAACCTTAGTAGTGCAGCGAAAAAATCATTGAAGTTGATCCACGTTCCAACAACTGGAGATGGTGATCTTAAAATATGCTTTCCAGGCCTGCATGTAGTGCAGGATATTCCCAACTGGTTCTAAAGGAGGGAGTTGGAGGACTAAAATACCTGGAATCCCCATGAATGTAATTCCCATTTCTGCCTGGAGTTATGGTCTCCTACACCCCACATATATTCCTACTATTGGGAAGGGGTGTTTCAGCCGTGTGCCTCCCGTGGCCCGGCTAGAAAGGGCTGCATAAGTGACCCCGAAGGGAAATCTAGAAATGAAATACTTTGTGTCTGTGCAGTGCGCATTTGTGTTTTTGTAGGAAGACTCACCTGGACTGCCTCATCGCCCAGCATGGGGCTGGGTGAAATGTTGGTTAAAGAAGAAAGAAAATTAAGAACAGAGCTCACCAGCTCCGGAATGGGTTGGGCAGTGGAGATCTAAGGATTCCATGGAAAATCTGTTGGCAGGGAACATGGGGGGAGGGGGGGCAGGTGGGGGCAGGGAGGGGGCCTTTGTGCACTCCCCCAGGGCCTAGAGAATATTGTCAGGGCTGCATGTGTGGGGCGGGCCGGCATCCTTACCGTGGGCCCAAGCTGCAGGGCCGGAGCGTGGCAGATGTCTGCTTGCTTGACTGGCCCAATTGTTAAACCTCCGCCCACCACCCCTGGGCTATGTGCGTGGGCGGTTGTGGGTGGAGGTGCTACTCAGCCTGAGCCATGTGGGCCGTGCAGCCCAAATGGATCAACTTGGCTGAGCCCTCACGCGGCCTGCCCCATGGCTAGCTTACGTGGGCTCAGAAGAGTGGTCCTCGTGGCGGCATCTGTCCGGTAGCCTGGGAGGTAATGAGGTGGTCGAGGTAGTCCCAGGTTGCCATTTCAGAAAGCCTGGCTGAAGAGGCCATGAAGCAAGTACTCTGCTGTCACGCTGGGCAGCCCAGGTGAAGGGGAGCGAGGCCAGGGAAGTCCACTTTGCCCCTCAGGGCTGAGCAGTGAAGGAAAGTCCCAGGCTGCAATAGCGGGCATCCTGGGTGAAGTTGGAAGAGAGTGGCCTGCCCCCTGTGTCCCTTTGTGATGGAGAGGAGGCGGGCCGCAAGGCCAGAACAATGGTGGGGGGGACAGGAGGGGTTGATGTTGTCAGCAGTGGCATCCCCATGGCAACAGGGGAACCGCCTGAAGAAAGACACTGCAGCAGGGTTTGTGGGCAGCCCCCCCGGGGCTTGGGGCTGACCAGAAGATAGCAAAGGGCCGCAGGAGCAGCAGTTGACCCCCACACAAGCATGGGAAGTTGCCTTTTGACTGTCTGGTGGCTGCCGAAGTGCAAGGGGCGCCACCAACATAAATTATTGGGGTGAGGCCCTGTTTTCCAGCCTGTAACAGCCACATTCACCAGGAGCACTGCCGAAGGTACTGAGAAAGGGTGGTTGACTGCAGCAATCACCCATCTATAAAATGTGTTCTCTATGTTCTCCAGCATTGGATCTTGCATGGATTCACATGCTGTGAATATATGAAAGATACCAACGCTGGAGAAATGGAGTTACAGGTAAGAAACTACTCCCTTATTGATTGTGTATGTTAATGGAAAGATTTAAGTGCATGTGTATATTTATAGGTTGAAGTATGTATAGGGTATGTTAGTGCTTTAGTAGTGGGTTAATTAGGGGAATGAATAGAGTTAAGGGGATTGTTTGTACCCCTATGTAAGTTGAGGGGGCGGCCTGCCAGAGGCTGCCCAGGGAGCGGGACCACCCACTGAGGCCACTCTGGTCTCTCTAGTGGGCAGTGCCAGGTGTAGGTCACTGGGGTCAGTTTCATCTGTTCCACCCTAGGGGTCCCCCTCTGGCCCCTCGAAGGATTGGTGGGTGGACTGGGCACATCCTTATAGCAATACCTTGGAAGTGGATTAGTGTTAGGAGGCAAGGGTAGGAATGTTAAGTTGGTTTTTATAAATGGAGCGGTTCCTATTGGGATCCCTAATAAATCCACCATGTGTCTGTGTGCCATTGGCGTTGTGTAAGAACTCTGGGCATAGCCGTAAGGAACTCATGATGGCAACAGTAAAGAGACACAAGTGATCACAGTTCAAGGGTGTTTATTGAACTTTAGAATGGGTGAGATAAACTCCTAATCTAAACCTAAGATGGGAGCAAGCTACGACCATCAAATAGTAAATAAGGCAGTCCTAGCAGCGTCTTGTCAAATAAAAAGGGCCTATACTAAAAAACCTATTGCCAATCCTTACTACTAAATTCCAAAAAGAGTGTGGAATAATGTTCACCAGAAAGGAAAAGTGTTCACAAAATGATAAATCGGGATGGTATGGCGGGGTCTCCCTTCCCCAAGTTTGAAGCACGGGACAAGGCGGAACTATAGAGCACAGCACACTCCTTGGCCTTGTCTGCATGAGGTTCACAGTTCCCGTTCAACAAAACCGTGAGAGGAGAAGTCTCTTCCCTGTTTAAAGTCTCTTGCCTTAGAAGGGCTGCTAGTTCAAAATAAACCACCAAATAAAAGTTCCTTCGGTACTCTTGTACCCTGGGCGATTGCAAAACACTTGCCTTATTCCACAGTTCGCAAACTTATTGGAAAGCAGGGTTCCCTTCCCCTAGCTTTCCTCTGGCGACAGGTCAGAGATTTTCGACTGTACAAGGGATTTGACGTGACCCTTGTAGGACCACTCTGATGCCCTACGCCACCCTTGCCTAGGGCCTTTGGTTCTCGCAGTTTCACAAGCCAGTCCCAGTCAGAGTCCAAACACACACTCATGTTTCTTGTTCGAATTCCTTGCATTCACAATGTTGCTACTTGCAACCTTGGGCTCAACACAGTTTGGTTTTCTATCAACATCCTCTGACTCACCAGCTGTGTTCTCGGGAGTAAAGGTTAGCACCACGGTAGCCAGTTGGCCTCTCGGCCTGCATTATCGAAGCGGGAGGCCCCCCGTGTACCATTGACGTCTGCTGCTTCGCACACCAGCTGTGTCTCCCGGTCTTATGTTTTCCCTTTCGAGGTTTGTGGGTCTGAGTCGTAAAGGGATAGGGTAACTCCCCCTTCGTCCTTCCACGTCTCACTGCTTTTCTTCTCCTCTTGAACTGCCAGTTTAGTGCAGCTGTCTCCTCATGCGATCGGCCTTGCTCAAAGTGTGCCTTCGGGCTCCGCATTCTATCCCTGTGGGGAAGGTAAAGGGCTGTCGGGTGTGTGTGTGATTGTCAATTGCCTGACTCTGCCTGACCTGTGTTGGGACATGTCAGGTAAATGGCTCTGGTGTTTGTCCGTTATAGTGTAAGCAAGTGTTCATGTGGGAAAAGGGGAAAGGGAGTAAGTCTTCTAAATATCCTACAGGGTAGGATTGGGAAAAGGTGTTACAAGGAAGGGGTTAGTGTTTCAACCCTCGGTGTCCCACATCCACTCCTGAAGACCCCTCGCCCATGTGATCCTTCCCCACTGGTCCACCCCCAGGAACTAGATCCAACAGCGATGGCTGTGTCCTGGCCACCTGGATGACAGATCTCTGGGGACTACCAGGTGAGACATCTTCAGGTTTCTCACATAGCCCATTCTCCTATTTAACAGCAATTTTATTTTGCAGATGCACAACCTCTCCATGTCGAGTTGACCTGGGGGTGGGGATGGTTGGTTTGCTGGGTCCGTCTCTGGTCTGGGATTATGGAGGTGCGCCCTTTAGCCCTTGCTGGGCCGGTAAACATGGGCTGCATTGGACGCACAGCGAGATGGCTAAAGGCCGTGGGGTTGTCCTCATAGTGACGCCTCCCGGACTACAAGCGTGTCACTTCATTGAATACCCAGACTACATTCTTCATTCACATCGAAGCGTATGCAAAGTGTTGGATAATTGTTTTTATAGCAGAGCTATCAACTCATGTAACCTCGGCCTTAAACTCTTCTATATAAAAACTAGTTTCATTTCTGAACTGGTTCGGAACAATATTAACTGAATGCAAAAATCAAGTGGTCGGATTCTATTAAACATCAAAATTAGCGGGTCTAATACAGTAATCAGAGGACACATAGAAAACAGACTAAAAATGTGCTGTTTTCATCTCTGATTTAAGTTTGAAAGAGACCAAAATGGCATATTTTTGTTTTGTGAATGTTTCGTTAGGAAAGAGTTGAGGTGGTGGAGGTGTATGTTGATGCACAATGGTGGGGCTCCTATTTAAAGTGCTGCAACTTTGAACATCTGCCGTATTGCAGGAGTTTCGTTGTATTAAATAGGAACATTAATGTCACTTCAGCTAAAAGTTTGTTCACTGAAATTCAAAAGTTTTGTTATGCTAAATCTCCTTTATGTCATTCTATTGCTTTATTCTGATATAACTGATGTAATTGTATCCATCTGTACTTAAGCTACGCAGCATAGGTTTGTACTCCATTGGGGGTTTCCCTCTGGCCATTGGCCTTTTTTTCCATACCCCGATTTGCCACCAACAAGGAAGATTTCTAGACGGTTATGAAGAAGAAAAGAGACTGGGATGAGGAAGCAGGACTGTGACATGGTGTAGGAGGGTGTTGAGTAGGTGGGTGTAACGTAAATGTGCCCCCGTCAACTTCTTACACTTTCCATAGGAAATTTTTATGTATGGTTTGCAGTTTTTCATATGTATTTTTATATATGTATTATTTACATACAGATTGAGATTTCCAGAATAAGAATCCTGATGGGATCCCATGCCATAATTATGCAAATTAGGATTGTATAGACCTGTTTAATTCCTCTCTAACTATGCAACAAGTATCTGCAAACATCGAGCTCCTCTTTCATTCTCCTTAAATGCTCATCTAACAAACCTAAAATTGCGGTTTCCGCGATTAATTATGTATAGTGCATACATGAAGTTTGATACCCATCGCAAGCATCTCCAACTGTAGGTGTCCTGCACTCAAAATAGACACGAAAATAGAGATCTTTAAAGAAAGTGCACATTTTTATCCCTCCTTACTGTATATCAATTTTCAAAGTGACTCGACCCATACCTCATTCATGCTCCTTAAATTTCTTTCCAATATATTTTGAATATCTGTTTTATATATGTACCTAAATGCATGGATTGTCTGATTGTGATCATCGGTTCAGATGTGCCTTGAAGACAGATGTTTAATGTTAAAAAGCTCTTGTTCAATTAAAATAAGGGATAATGAACACACATCAGCACATAGCAGATACTACGCCTTAGACATAGCAGACCTTATAACATCGTCAGATCTTGACTTCATTGCCATAGCTGAAACTTGGCTACATGCCGCTTCCGGTCCTTCACTGTCCCTTGCCATACCACCTGGCTTTACCATAATGCGATTTTGACCGCACCCCAGCCTCCCACTCTAGAGGTGGTGGCCTTGCCATTATCCATAAAATCACTTTGGACCTAAGAGTAATGACCAATACCAAACTCGAGTCAGCTGAACTATTATCAGTCAAACTCACACCCAACCAAACAGCCACCCTCCACCTAATTTACTGGCCCCCAGGCCCTGTACCCTCCTTTGTCGGCGACATATCCATCCTCCTTGATACCGCCAAAACTAACTCACAAATGATCATCCTTGGCGACCTCAACTTGGGACTCGGTGACCCTAAAGATCCTACGGCACTTGATTTGGAAAACTCCCTCTCCAACTCCGGCTTCACCTTGCACATGCAAGAGCCCACGCATTCTAAAGGCAGGACCCTTGACTGGCTAGCCAGCTCTAATTGTAATATCAATGTCCTGGTCATTACCCCCTGCCTCTGGTCAGACCACAACATTATCACCTTTAATATTGAAGCCGCCCCCCGCATCTCGGCCGCGATAGCGCCTGCGCTCCCGACCAGAAACATAACCAAAGAGAAACTCCTCCCTCTACTACTCCCTACACTTAAAGCGGCCACTGATTCCTGTAACAACCCGACTGCCTTAGCTGACATCTACAACTGCAGCATGCTGACAACTATAGATTCTATGGCCCCCATCAAACTGAGGAAGGCCAAACCACGTGCACACTTGAACTCCTGGTTCACCCCACAGCTAAGAGTACTCCGTAAAACCAAACGCTGCGCCGAAAACCGTTGTAAAAGCCACCCTTCTGACGTGCATAAAGATGCCTTCCTCTGGCCTTGCTCACCTACAAAGTAGCCATTATAGAGGTGAAAAAAGAATCCCTTAATAATTGCATGCTGACTCCAACTCCAAGGAACTATTTAAGATTCTAAAAGAGCTCGAAACCCCCGTTACCCCCCCCAGACACCTGCATTAAAGATAGCAAATGGTGTGCCAATATTCAGGCAGCGTTACTGAATAAAATCACCTTGCTTCAATCTAAAATCACAGCCAAACAAAATTGCCTGAAACTGGACAATCTCCCTCCCACCTCCGCAGGGGCCATCTCCCATGACGTCCCAAAATGCAAACGATTTGCCATCTCGCCACTCACCATTGCGGAGGTAGAAAACATTATCCTGAGGATCAAACCGTCCAACTGCCAGGGCGACCCCTGCCCTGCCCCAATTATTAAGGAATCCGCCCACGATCTGGCCCCATTTATCACATCCTTCATCAAAGCATCCTTTAAAACGGGAACCGTCCCTGACAACCTTAAGGATGCTTGGGTGATCCCCTTGCTTAAAAACCCTTCCCTCGACCCTAGCATACCTACCAACTACCGACCCATCAGCACTGTCCCATTCCTGTTAAAAATTCTAGACCGTGCAGCATACCTGCAAATCCAAGAGCACTTGGAAGCCAATAATCTCCTAATCCTTAGACAATCTGGCTTCCGCCCCAGACACGGAACAGAGACAGCTCTACTAGACTTAAAAACCCAAATTGAAGTGTTAAAGGACAACAGCAAACTTACCTTGTTACTTCTACTTCACCTCTCTGTGGCCTTCGATTTGGTCAATTACCAAATCCTATGCAAGCATCTTCACTCGGCCGCCCATTTCTCACCATCAGCTACGGCCTGGATCAAATCATTCTTGAGAAATAGATCTATGCAGGTCTTCTCTCAATCTGCAGCTGCAGATCCTTCCCCGATTCACTTCGGCGTCCCCCAGGGCTTTTGTGTGTCGCCAACGCTCTAACGTTTTTACAAAACCACTCTTTGATGTACTTGATTATCTGGGTGTCTCCTATACGAACTACGCTGACGACACCCAGATACTCATTCCCATCACTGGTGACTACGTGGCTGACACTAAGGCCCTGAACGAGGTCTACCTGGTCATCCATGCCTGGATGGCACAACACCAGTTATGCCTTAACGATGACAAGACTGAGCTCCTCATCTTGGGCACTACGCAACGTCTTAGTAAACTTGAGCCATCCTACCGATCATTTATCATCGATGGAAACGCCATCCAAGTTTTGAAAGAAACCAAAACCCCAGGCGTCTATCTTGACGCCACTCTATCACTATCCCGACAAACAAATGCAGTCAGATCTTCCTCAGCATACACCTGTAAACTCATTGCAGCTTGCAGGCCATTTCTGACTACCACCAACACGGTCACTTTGGCCAGAACTCTCATCATGGCCAAAATTGACTATGGGAGCGCCCTCTACCTGGGAACGAGCCAAGAGAATTTGAACAAATTGCAAATTACCCAAAATAACGCTATCAGAGCAGCCCTAAACATCCCACAAAACCACCACATCTCGGAATCCAGATCCAACCTACACTGGCTACCGGTCAAACAGATAATTTCACTGAAAGTCTTGGGCCTCGCCCACAAATGCCTAGCAAACCAAGCCCCACCATACCTCTGTAGCCGGCTATCCCGACACGCGCCTACCCGCCCGCAAAGAACGGCTCAGACCCACTGCCTAACAATTCCTAGGTTCAAACTACAAAAGGCCGGTGGATCTAGCTTCCCCGTCCTAGCCTCCAAGCTTTGGAATGCCCTCCCCATCCAATCTGAAGAATGCTTTAGCGCCTTCAAATCTAAAACCAAATCCTGGCTCTTCAACCAGCCATGATGTCCAGACCAACCCCGGGAAACGCCTGCCCTAATCTACGGTCTGTAAATATGTATATTGCTGTATGCCCCGAATACGGTATACTGTTAATGTGTTGAATATATGTAATTGTATGCTTATGTAACCATGTATAAAGTTGCGCCCTGATGCCTCCGGGCCTGATGGTGTGTTACAAATAAAACAAATACAAATAAAAACAAATACCACTTTTGTTTGAGGCACAGATTATAATTTTACTATTGAACATATTTAGTACTCTCCAACCATACAACCCCAAAGTACCAAATCCCCCTAATTCCAGCCTCCAAGTCACTTTAGGGATCAATCCCTGCATTTTTAAATACAATATATTGTTTTCTAAGATAACTAAATTATTTCAGTTCACCCAACTAACATATATATTTTGTCACATCCCAATATTTTATTTTTTCCAAGTATTTACTTTGTTTTAATGCTGCTCGATCAAGTTTGAGCTCTTAAATCTTGTTTGTCTCAATTAGTTTTATGCTTATTTCAGTGTAAACATTCCAAGATATTGAGACACGTCTATTTATTATATGCTTTCAGGTATACACATGTATAAGTCCTTTTTTCCTTTTATTCCTGCTTCTGAGTGAAGAAACTTCAGTGGGTCTCGGTTTCCAGGTATTATGGTCTCTGGTCAGGGTTCTGAGCTCGCTCGTATTGAATCTTGGAATGTTTACATTGAAATATGAAGCATAAAACTAATTAAGACACACGATACAAAGTAAAGAAAGTGCCTTGATAAAGCCCAAGAAAAGGCGAAACAGCAGCACGTGCAAGGACATTTTGGCACAAATGCTTTTTGTAAATGAACATAATTCATACTGTTATGGATGTTATATACAAGGATTAATGTACCCATCACCAGATAAATCACCAAAGTCACAAATGAATACACTGAACGAAATAACTTGTCATACTGATGATTGTAGAACAAAATGGAACTAACACCAAGTGAAGGAACTTGTGTGGATGATCTGAATGAACTATTTATAAAATAAAGTGTATGACCTATATGAGAAACACTAACAAGTGACTACCTCACAATTATTACCCAACTGTGAGGGTACCCAAACGAAGCGCAAATGCTCACACAGGAACTAAACCCCATTCCTCTTAACATGTGTGAAACAGCCAGTGTACAAAAAGGCCTCAAAGCCTCTGGCATTTAAAAGCACAGGTGGAGCGGTTAGAGGCAACACCCAATAAAGACTAAAATAAAAATATCAACTTGTACTGACATATACGGGAAAGGTGAGCTCACTGGTACGTAGTCAGAAATGCATAGCCTAAAGCTGCAGTGCATACACATATGGGTAAATGGCAAACAATGAGCGGAGTGAAAGGGGATCCCGTAAGATGCAGCTAAGATGAGCATTACCTTACTAACAGAAGCAGAACAGCAATAAGCACATAAGGTAAACGCGGAGGGGGAGTAATATGGGAGTAATATGCTGGGGTGTGAGCATTAATTCAGCACAATAAGGAATGGTTTAATGGCGTGAGATCAGAAAGGCGAGGCACAGGTGGGAGTGGAGGTTGACGACCCCGTAATGATGCCACCTCTGCAAACCTGCAAGGGTGGAGTTGCGAGGGCAGAGAGCAATGTGTCGGAGCATAATGAGTCGAATAGACAGTGGACGCAGTTGTGGTGTGATGGAGACCGACAGAAATAAGCCACTTTACCAGCAGAGGGAGTGCATTAGATTTACGCACCAATAGGTACTCACTTAATGCTGGTTGCAGAGTAATAGCAGGTTCTACTGTTTGAAATGGTCGGGCATAGTGGTCGGCACAAAGACTCAGACAGGCACCAACAGGCCCTTAAGAGCGGCCCTTTAGAGGCAGGTCTGGCTTCTGCCGGACAGTTAGCCTGATTGGATAATCTCTGGGCTATTAGCCTGTCAGAATGGCCCAAATGATGCTGTCTCGGCCTCAAACAGGACAAGTCCATCAGCCATCTTGGAAAAGGCCAGAAAAATTCAAAAGTCAAGAGCTCCTATGCTCCGTGAAAGCAGCTCAGGCAGCTAGATGCCAAGCGCTCGTCAGAGCCGTTCTTCCAGATGGAACACTGGATGCTCACAGGCGATTCCTCATCGGGGCACGAAGTAGATACAATTTGCTGGTCATGTCCTCTTCTGGGGTTCTGTGCTTAAGAACACCGCAGATCCTGGCGATGATGATGTGAGAGGGCTTCAGCCCTCCCGTGTTCTCCGAACACATGCCGAAGTTCAAACTACGTTTTTAGAGTTAGTTGAGGTTCCAGGCACTTCTGAGAAAACGCCCTAGGAGGATTCCGCCTGTGGTCCTGGTTGAACTGGATAAGAGGACTCCCAATCACAAGAAGCTACACAGAAATCACACAAGCTTAAGGTAAGTAAATACCCCAGCCAACACAGTACCTAAGCACAGAAGAAGAGTTCACAGCAGGAAGACTTAAGGATCTGCAGCCAAAAACCTGATCGATTAATTCCTTGTCAGGAAGACTGGGATCAATGGGGAAGGCTCCAGGCAAGAGTTTATTTATGGCTGGCTGTGGCTCTGTGGTTTTGGCAACCTTTTCAGGAGCCAGAAGAATGAATATCGCTGGTCGGATTCTCATCACTTGGAAGGTTCAGCATTCTGAGGGGACGTCGGTGACTCATATCGTGTTTCTGGAGGTTCAGCAGGATGCCACCAGAATTTCAGCTTTATTTGAAATTCAGAAGACCATGCACCGCACAATGGCTTGAGGTCCCAGGGTATTGGGGTATTGCAGCCAGTCAAGGTTGCAGCACGCCGTGGGATGGCTCAAAATTCAGGTCGTTTTGAATCTACTGGATCTCACCTGGCTCTGGGTCGGGATCGTCATTTTCGGGACCCCCAGGTCGATTGGAAGGAAGACTAACAGCAGGCTCCGGTTACACAGCAGGCTCTCTGATCGCTGGAAATTGCCACAGCTGTATTGTCTTCATCTTCCTCTTCGGTTTCAGTGGTCGACTTGTCAGCAGCTTCCAGGTTCGGAGTATTTAACAGGAACTACAGCACAACCTCTGCAATCTCCCCCTGCATTTTACAGAAAGTGGTGGTCTGGCTGTCCAATCAGGACAGCCAGCCCCCCATTGAGACGGGGCTTCTTTCAGGCAAGGTGAAAGACAAAGGCTGCAAAGTTTTGGGCTCCTCCCTCACTTCCTGCCTTCTCAGACACACTGGAGCCTTGGCGGGGAATACAAAGGATTCCCGACAAAGACAAAACTACACCTGAGGTTGTTCCCACCTAGAATGGCAGCGAAAGACCTCAGAAACTGCAAGCAAGACATGGCAAAAACAAAAGTATCCCACCATTTTAGAAAATGGTGGACTTTCTGTGCATTACCGAGGCTGAATTAACAGCCTCCAAGTAAAAAATTATTAAGTCATTACGGTAAAACCACTGCCACCAGCCATTCAATCAAACAATTGTAACAAAAATGTTACAGGCACCTAAGAAAGGGGATACATTGTATCCCCCAGCACTCCACATAAGCTGGGGTTTGCAGGCTCACTATATAAAATGTAACCAACACCAGGAAAGGGCAGTTCTAGGTGGTGGACATTGAACTTATACTATGGCGCGAGGGAGGGGGCTCTGAAACAAGTACTCGTACCTTTGTTACTCCGTTGTCCAGATGACTACTCATATGGCACCTAGAATCGCTGGAGACACTTTATACAAGTGTTGGTTACATCAATAGGTGTCATAGGGTCGTAGTGGCTGAAGATTGTGTCTGGATTAGGGAACAGTTATGTGGTGGTTCCGATCTCAGTTTCTAGGATGCTCTAACAGACTTGCGGCTGGACAAGCCAGACACATCAGGTTAGCAGCCACAGTAACTCCTAGAATGAGGATGGACCACCAGAAGTTGTCAGGCAAAGAAGTGTGAAGAAACCCTTTTCAGGGTACAGCAGGTCTGACTCATGATTGTGGGTAGAAAGAGGCTCCAGAAATATACCTTCAGTAGGGAGTAGCAGGATATTCCTGGGCCACACGTCCAGGATCTACAGAGTGCCAAGCTCCAGATCAGGATGGTGACTGTAGCAGTAGAAAGTTACTCACAGAGGTAACTAACGTACCCCTAGTCCATAGTCCCCTTTCCTCCATACTTGTGGGATATTCTGTACTTCAGGAATGACCAGAGCACTTTTTGAAAGCATCAAAAAATATTGGGCTTTATATTTTTACGCAGGGCCAGTGCATGCGGCTTTAGCCCCGCCTTCCTGAGCCCTGCCCAGCGCATTGCCCTTCAGTCCTTTTCAATCGCTAAGGTCGCTAGACCTATTAGTAATATGAGGGAACTTTTTTGAGGGGAAGGTAGACTGGCGTATGGAGGAAAGGGGACTATGTACTAGGTGTGTTAGTCACTACGGTGAGTAACTTTGTTTTACTCCTACATCCCGTCCCCTTTCCTCCATACTAGTGAGACATTTACAAGCATTGATGTATTAAGTGGGTGGATGGAAAACTTTTACTTAAAGAGGTTCCTAAGAACAGCCTGACTGAACAGTGTGTTCACTCGTGAAATAAATAGTGCTTACAAAACGCTGAGTGGGAGGCCCAAGTGGCCGCCTTACTGTTGGTTTCCCAAGGAACGTATTTTTGAAAAGCTACTGGAGCAGCTGTGCCCCGCGCCTGGTTTGCATATATGCCTATGGGGTCTTACAGAGTCTGAACTAAGTAAGCTTCTAAAATGCAGGTGGTTACCCAGCGGTTAATAGAGGCCTGTGTTTTTTCTGATTTCCAAATGTGATGGAGATGAAAGGAGGTTCTGAAGTCGAGCCCTCCTAACGCCAAGGTTGTGAAGGACCTGTTCAGCGTCCGATTACGTGTCTGGGAAAATCACTCGTAAGACTAACTGATTAATATAAAAGTCCAAAACATTCTGCGGTACAAAGGAAGGGTGCATGCAGCGGTGGCTTGACTGGAGAAAACGGGTGCAGAAGACCAGCAACGTGCCATTTTATCATTGGGTTCGCGGGGGTGAACGAAGTCAGTATTTAGGTAAGCACCAATAGCAGACAAGTATGTGAAACAGGAATGTATATGAATGCCTGTAGTAGATGCCAGGTCCAATATGAAAGAAATTAAGCAATCAATTGAGGCGTGACGTGGATCAACCTGTATCTATTGGATGGCTTTGCACTCTGTTAAACTCCACCAAAACAGAGGTGCTCTTCTTGCCTACCAAATACTCTAATTTCTTCCCCTGCCTATCCAGTTCCCACTCAACACACTCCCCTACTCTTCAGCTAGAAACCTTGGCATAATCTATGACCCTTCTCGCACCTTCTGTACTTTCATTTCCAAAACTGCAACAGCCGCTTGCCTCAACTCCCTTAATATTGGGAAAATCAGACACCACCTTCCTTACAACACCACCAAGCATCTCTTAACCACTCTTGTCTTTTCTAAACTGGACTACTGTGCCAGCATTCTCTTTGGTCTCCCCAACTATGCTTTGTTCTCTCGACAAGATCATTAACTTTGCTACCAGAACTCTCTGAACTCCCTCACTTCACACCTACTTCCTCGTACTGTCACCAGGCTGGATGACTGAAGATGCAAAACGGGGCCAGATTTAAATGTCTACGCCTGTTTCACAAATCTATCCACGTAAAGGCACCACTATTTATCTTCATCAAGCCAACTCTATAAGCCTTCTCGTAATCTCTGCTCTGCCTCCTTGTGGTACCTCACCCTCCCTGTACTCTCACTTCTGCTCTTTCTTTAGTCTTGCTCTACTTGCATGGAATTCTCTTCCCCTGGACATCCAAGAAAACAGTCCACACCAATTTGTTCAAAACCAAACTAAAAGCCCAACTCCTTGCCTCTGAGTTACCCTCTTAACCTACCTCTCATCTGTCTTCTAGCTAACATTTTTCCCTCAGCTCGACCTTGCCTCTGTCCCTCACTTTCTACTGCCTCCCCTCCAGCACTTAACACATCATGGTCGCATTCCTAACACAGCTGGCTGCATCGCCTACCAGGACTTAAACATGTATAATGTTGGTTGTCCTTAAACTATCTCCACCCAGGTGACTGTTCCATTTACTTCCCTCACAACCTGGTCAGAATGTAACTCAAACTCGACCCATTGTAAGAATCTCACTGCTTCCCGTCAAATCGGATTCCTCATCCATTGTATTTTCTTTTGTGATCAAAAGAGCATTGTTCCTCCCTCTACAAATAAGTTGTATGTAATTGATCTTTTTGTTACCTTAACGTCATTTCTTTTGTTTGTAGACTTTACGTTTTGCTTGGTTTTGTATATATTTGCGATTGCTACTCTATAGTCGAGATAAAAACGATTTATATAGATTTGTTTACCATTTTGTAAATGTCTGCCACGACTCTACCCCCTTGATCCCCCCCCCGCCATTCAAACTGAAAATCTTTGCAAAAATGAGTTTACTGATTCAAACGTTGAGCTAAGAAAAAAGCCCTTTTCAATCTTGTCCCATTCATTTTTCCATAGAGAGATAGGTGCTTTGAGCATGCACACCGCAAAAAACACTGGTTGGATTTGCACCATACAACAAATAAGTTGGGCACAAAGTGTGACTCCTATTCCTTTGTTGGTTTGGTGTCAATCTAAGAAGGGCTTGACCCTGTTCCAAAATCGGTTTCCATCTCCCATGGTGCACTGCAGCACTGAGGTTTTCCGGAAATTAAAATACAATTTTATTTTATTCTTTTTTTGTTTTGTTTTGGGTTTGTTACATGGGAGCTATTCCCACAGCAATTATGCAGGATGGCGAAAAGGACTTCAATACATTTATTGGAGGATTAAATGGGTCAAATGGTTAGTTGGACACTTTGAGGTTGGGGAGGGTGCGTTTGAGAACTTTTTTTCATTTTACCCTACGAATACCATGGGTAAATCACATGATGTAATCAGGGGGAGGAGGGGGTGTAAGTATCATTGGCAAGATCGGGAGAAGGGTTACTATGGGAAGCCCAGGAGGGAATTGAGCATTGGAGGAAGTAGGGGTCCTAAAAAGGAGGGCACACAAGAGTGGCAGCGGGAATGGGGAATACTTTTTAATGCACGATTGTTTTCCCATTAGCAGGTAATCTAAAAACAGTGCTTTACCACATAAACAATTACTGTGACAATACATGGTGGTGCCACAGTGATCAGTTATCTGTCTTTGGGAAATGTTTTGGGGAGACTAGCACAGAATTGAATGGAAGTAAAGAGAAAAGCCACTGGCCCTGACTAGGGAGAGTGGGATATCTGGTTATTTACTAGTGAGGGGCATATAGGCTACGGTCTTTAATCCCAATTTTTGCAGAGTGAACAGTTGCCACAGCCGTAAACGGCCAACACTTGTTCTGCTTTCTTAACATTCCTAACGCCTTTCAAAGGGTTAGGCTTGTTACTGATGGGGCCTTATTTTTAGAAGACAGTTTAATTGTGTTCAAACTATTTTCTAATTCGCACCTAGAGAAGGACTCTCAGCCAATCGGGTGGCTGGAAATGTGGGCGAGAACAGTGTACTGTATGCATTTTCCAGTCATTCGAGCCCCTCAATCGTGTGGCACCATCTTGATTGTGGGGAGGCAAGAGGGAGCCTCAGACTGTTGCCTCCCCACATCCTTGCCCTCAGACATCCCGCACTGTTTCCTCAATTCTCTTCCTTCCCACCTACCTTCTGGACCAGAGCTTTGTGCTTTGGTCTCAGCACTCTCTGCCGTCCTCTGCGCCATCCATGGAAATAGAAAAAGGAATAGTTGACTTTTCTATTAACTTTGCAGGGCCATCTTGTTGTTTCTCATGTTCGTGGGAGATTGGGCTCGTGCAATATGCGCAGAGCCAGTTTCTCCCAAGAAAACAAACTATTTGCACCTTGGGTTGGCAGACAGTTACTGGCCATTTATGGGTGGGTGATAGCCATATAATTTACCTGGTCCTGATTCTAACTGGTGTCACAATACTTACCTGCTCTTTCCTTCAGTGAACTTTACTGCATACTGTTTGCTTGTGGTTCATACTTGAATCTGATTTAACTGTCTAAAAAGTAAAGTGGCGCTGTTCCTTAGCAAGAGCACCCCATAGTGCGTGTATGTTTAGTAATTTTCTTTCGTGTGATTTTTCATTGCAAAAAGGGTTTAACGACCCAATACATATTACTGTATTTTATTGTCTAACTTGAAGAGTGTTCTGTTGGTGTCTAATTGAACCATCCAAAACCCTCACACTCTAAGTCTGCCTAGTCACACTACCTCGAGGGTCCACCCTATTCTGGTTCAACAAATCTGCCCACAGGGTTGATTCTGAAAATCCATCCTAACAGACACCATTTCCACACAACTTATACATACACAGCGGAACTGGTTATTAAGATGTATAATTAGGTGTAGCATGAGTGAAATGGTTAACCAAAAATCTGCAGCGGGGGAATAGTCAGAACTATAACACCAGACCTATGACATCTCAATACACTCCTAGAAATAGTTGGATACAATACAACCAAAGTTACATGAATAACCCCCCTTCATTTCAAAAGGTAGCTGTCTAATACAGTGACACAGTACTTTAACGTCTCTAGCAAATCACAGGTGTCGGCTAAAAACCCAATGTGGCCCATGCAAAATGTCAAAGGTGAGTACCCTTTTTATTTTAGGAGGAGTTAAAAAGTTTGTCCCATTTAAATACTATAGAGTAACTTTTTACAAAGTTCATAAGCAAGCAGTTTGTGGTTGAAGGCCTGTAAGTACTTGTTCTACCCCAAAGTGTGGCCAAAGAAGCAACCAGTCTCCGGGAACAGCAAAAAATACCCCCTTGAAGAGCTCCAGTTCCATGTTTGGAAAAGAGCTAGAGAAGGATGGGTGAAATGCTAGATTTAGCCAATGGAAGTCTATTGCGACACCCAACCACTCTAGACGAAGAGGGCCCCTGAAGATGATTCAAAGGATCCCAGGACCCAGGGAAAGGTACTTACAGGCACTAGTCAGTCAGAATTTTGCTTGGAACCCAAGTAGAGGGCTTTTTTAAAGAGCTGGGATAAGGATCCAGTAACCCCACTGCCTTGCACTGTAATTATTTATGTACTACCACTAACATGGGGATTTCATTCCCCTCCCAATCAATAGCTCCACACAATATACCTTTAAAGTTAAATCTAGCCGTGCCAGACTCATCTAGAGCCACCTTGATTCCTCCCCTCGGTGCCACAGAAATGTACAGAATGAATATGCTGAAAACCTGGCTCATCTAGGTCTATTGTATATGCTACCCATGCCAAGTATTACCAGGCCTATGTAAAAGCGCTTTGATGCCTCAGGGTTTAGTGTGCTATAGAAATGAAAAAATAAACTATTTTTATTAAATAGCATGTCCAATCAATCTCTGTACAAAATTACAAATCACACCATCTCATTCCGTGGCCCAAATGCTTTTCCTTCTTAACAAATCTTTTTCTTTTTACACAAATAGAAAACACTAGTTGGTTCGGGATACACAGATCACCACGTTTTTAACCGCACAACAGTTATAGTGAAAACACTTTGGGGTTTACTGTCTTATTTTATTGTATATTTATAAGGCGTGTATAGAGCAAAGCTCCACAAGGGAAGGGAGCAAGAGTGAATGAGAATGAACAAATGGAAAGGAACAGCAGTTTTACTAGGCCTTGTGACTTTCGGAGCATGCAAGTGCAGTCAAAAGAAAAGAGGGGATGGGGTAAGTGCAATTAGGGTCTCATAGGGTAGAAGGTACCAGAGGTGCCCATTGGGGAGGCAATGGTTAAGTGCAAGGGCAGTGATATACCAGGTGAAGAGGGAGGTCTACAACCCAACAAGTGAGTGCAGGGCAGAGGCAGAAACCACCCTGCAAGCAGGTGCGGGCCCAGAGGGCAGTGCAAGGGATGGGGGTGTTCTGTGAGTGGTACCAGGCTGCCAATCTCTGTGACAGAGGGGAGGGGTAGCGCGAGAGGGGGGAGAGAGATGGAGGAGAAGAAGAGAAAGGTCTTGAGTTGTTTGCGGAACTTGAGGTGGTCTGGCTCAAGCGAGAGAGGAAGACTGTTCCATAGGAGGGAGCCAGCTGAGGAGAGAGATCTGCCCCATCTCTGCTTGGAAAAGTGTTTGATCAGCAGAGTTGGAGCCAGAAGATCGAAGGGATCTGGAAGGAGAGTATTTAGTAAGAGTTGCAGGTAGCATGGTCCCAGTCCCCAGACAGCCTTGTGGATGATGCAAAGGGTCTTGAATGTGATCCTTGCAGCAACCGGGAGCCAGTGGAGAGGTTTTAGAGCTGGAGATACGGTCCATGGGCATGAGGCCAAGGATACATTTCACAACCCTATTCTGGATTAGTACAAGAGGACTGAGTGAAAAAGAGGCAGGTTGAGGAAGATGCTTTTGCAGTAATCTAGCCTGGAGAGGACCAGAGCTCTAGAGACATTGAACATCTGGGGGAAGTTGAGGAAAGAGAGAATGCTAAGGAGGTGAGGTTGAAAGTGGGCCTACTTAAGATGTGAGGAATAAAGGAGCGAGGAGTTGAATATGACTCAAAGGTTTCTGGCCTCAGTGGAAGGAGACGCAAGGTGAGGCCAATGAGGGTGGGCAGAGTGCAGGAGGGAAGCACAGAACAGGTGTCCAGATGGGAAAGATCTGTTTTATTGGCATAAAGACGAGACAGCCAGGGATGATGGAGGAGGAGGAGGACGACGAGGGGAGCTTGAAGAGTTGTCTCATAACTGGTTACACTGGAAATGAGGAGAAAAGGCAGATGAGTTGAGCAAGAGGTGCAAGGTAGATGTTGAAAAGCCAAGGCAAGAGGTTAGAGCCCTGGGGAACAGCACATGTACAGAGAGTGGTGATGAAGGAGCCCAGGAGCACATGGGAGGAAGGGTAGTCGGTGAAGGTCAACCAATCCAGTACCCAGTCTGAGATACCAAGGGTAGCTCGGATCCGCTTTATTAAGATAGAATGGTTGACCGTATAAAGGCGGAAGAGAGGTCAAGGATGATAACAGCAGGAGAGTTGGTCAAGATTTGTGAGCAGTTTTTCACGGGTGTTCAGGGGAGCAGTTTCCGTGCCTCTGGATGCTCTGAATCCAGACTGATGGTCATGTAGACAACCAGCAAGCTCAGTGTGTTGGGTCAGTTGGGGGGGAAGACAACTTCTCCAGAGGTTTCCCAAAGAAGGGTGTAGTAGATATAGGCCGGTAGTTGGCCGGACATAAGGGGTCGGCAGAAGGCTTTTTTAGGAGAGGGTGCACAAGGAGCGCTTGAGAGAAGGGAAAGAGTCGGATGCTAAGGAGTGGTTGCAAAACTCTGCAAGATCTGGAGCGAGGGACGAGATCTTGTCTTTAATGTTTCTGGAAGAACAGGGAGACACCTGTTTAGTTGAGACCTTAGAGCGGAATACTCTAGAGATATCATCCATTGTGGTCGGTGAGAAGGAGGAGAGAGTGGGTGAGGGTGGAGGAGAGGTCGAGGGGGGCAGGGAGGGGAATGGAGGAAGGGGAGGAAGCACTGAGTTTTAGAGGGGAAATAGGTGGCTAGTGCAGTACAGCGGGCCTGAGAAGGAAGAACAAGTTACTTACCAACTGTAACATTCTTTCGACTGGATGTTCGTCCCATGTATTCCTCAACTTGGATATCTTGTCCCCCAGCTTTTCTGCTTTGTAAAGAATTTGGAGGAGGGAGTACCAGAGATTTAAATCATGGACTGAATGAAGGATGGCTTTTGCAAAGAGGCCTCCTTGGTCAGATGTAGAGTCCAAGCAGTAATGTTTTACTAAAGCGTGCATTGACGACCAGGTGGCGTCAGACCCCAGAGGGGTGTTCCTGCACCGGAACACCCCTCTGAAGAGCCGTGGAAGTTGCCATGCCTCTGGTTGAATGAGCTCTTAGCCCATCTGGGGGCTCCTTCCCAACCAATTTGTAGCACTCTGAAATTGGCACAATTATCCATCTGGAGAGTTTGTTTAGACACGCCTAGGCCCATTTTGTGTCCAGTATATCCAAAAAAACAGTTGCTCACTTTGTCGGAAATTTGCTAGTCTAGAAATATAGAAACTGAGAGCCCTTTTTGGGTCCAGTTAGTCCAATTTCTCCTCCTCTTTACTTACGTGTGGGGGAGTGTAAAAAGAGGGTAAGGTAATTTTCTGTGACAGGTGGAAATCGGAGACTATTTTAGGTAAGAAGGATGGTTTGACCTTTAGAATGACCTTGTCCTTATGGAAAATTTTGTGAGGAGGCTTATAAGAGTGCCTGCAACTCACTCACCCTGCGGGCTGATGTTATAGCCACTAGCAACATTTTTTCTAAGTGAGGAGCCTTAACGGGCAAGAATATAAAGGCTCAAAGGGGGCACACATGAGAAATGTTAAAACTAAATTTAAATCCCAGGTGGGTACCTGAAAAGGTGTGGAGGGAACACATTTATTAGTCCTTTTAGAAACTGTGTAACTAAAGGCATTTTAAAATAAGAAACCTCTTCAGGGGAGCACTTAAAAATAGATAGTGCTGCTAAATATCCTTTTATTCTACCATCTTGGAGCCCCAAATTGGCCAAGTGTAAAAGGAAAGAAAGTGCTGTAGCAGTATTACATAAGAATGGATCCACATTCCTATTCTTCCACCAGTTACTGAACTTGTTCCAACGACACCGGTACAAGGATTTTGTTGCGGGCCTTCTGGCCGAAAGCAAAATCCCTGTTACGTCATCCGGGAGGTCCTAATCCTTATATCTCAGCCCCTCAGAAACCATGCATGAAGGCGGAGTGCCTTGATCTCTGGATGGAGAACCCGACTTTCCGCTTGCGAGAGAAGATCCTCTCTCTGTGGAAGACGTATTGGAGGGCAGATGGACATGTCCAGAAGGTCTGGGTACTACGTCCTCTTGGCCCAATCCGGGACAATTAGGATCATGGATTTCCTGAAGATTCTCAACCTCCTGATTACATGAGGAATCACGGGGACTGGAGGAAACTCATATATAGGAGTGGAAATGCCCAGTCCACCACAAACGCGTCCCCTAGAGCTCCTCTCGGAGGAAATTCCCTTGAGCAGTACAGTTCACACTTACTGTTGACACTGGTCGCGAACAGATCCACTTGAGGGGTTCCCCAAAGGGCAAAGATCTCTTTGGACTTACTGAGCTAGTTCCCGTTCGTGAGAAACTGTGTTCTGCCTGCTCAGAGTGTCCGCCGCCGTGTTCTGCTCTCCGGCTAGGTAAACTGCCGACAGAGATTCCTTCTTGCATTGCCCTGAACCAGAGCTGCATTGCCTCTCTGCACAGTGGTAGTGACCCTACGCCTCCCCTCTTGTTGAGGTAGTACATGGCCACTGTGTTGTCCGTCATTATCAGGACATTCTGTCCCCGTACAGAGGCAGAAAGGCCTTCAGCGCTAGTCTGATTGCCCTCAGCTCCAAAAGGTTGATGTGTAGTTTGGACTCCGATGGAGACCAATGACCGCTGACTGTCAGATCGTTGGTATCAGCGCCCCACCCCGTGAGTGAGGCGTCCTGTTATCTCCGGCCATGGTTGCCAAAGCAATTCACCCTTGAGGATATTTTCCCTGCAAGCCCACCATAGAAGGTCCTGAGCCACTCTGGCCGGGGCTTGCAGAAGATCTGACATATCCCCCAAAAATTGGGACCATTGAGTCCTGAGGGCCCATTGAAGGGATCTCATTCTCAATCTGGCCTCTGGCACCAGAAAAATGTAGGATGCCATGAGGCCGAGCAACCTCAGAAAATCGAAGGCCGGCAGATGTTGGGCATTTTGAAACCTTGTTGCCATCTGCAGAATGTGGTAAGCGCTCTCCTCGGGAGGCGAGGCTTTGCCCGAGGAAGTATCCAGGAGTGCTCCAATGAATTGGAGCTTTTGGAGGGGAATAATGTGTGACTTCTTGTAATTGTGGGAGAAGCTCAGCCTGTGCAAGAAGTGGCAGGTCATGGTCAGACGTTCCTGGGCTCGTTCGGGTGAACGTGCCCTGATTAGCCAATCGTCCAGGTAAGGGTATACGTGAATCCCCCCTCTCCTGAGACTAGATGCCACCACAGCCATCAGCTTGGTGAAAGCCCTCGGGGCAAAGGTCAGACCAAATGGCAGAACTCGAAACTGATAGTGAGAACCGCCAACCACGAACCTCAGGTACTTTGTGCTTGAGATGGATTGGCACATGAAAGTAAGCATCATAAAGGTCCAATGAAACAAGACAGTCCTGAAGTTGAAGAGCCTGAAGGATCTGAGAAAGTATCACCATCTTAAACTTGTCCTTCCTGAGGAATTTGTTCAAATGTCTTAGGTCCAAGATGGGTTTTAATCCTCCATCCTTCTTGGGAATGAGAAAATAAGGGGAGTACCAACCCTTTTTCCTCTCCGCTACAGGTAAATATTCTATTGCACCTTTCTCTAGCAGGATTATAATCTCCTGCACTCAAAGAGCGGGTCTGGAATTATTACAGAATTGGTTCCCGGTGGATGATCTTGAGGTCGTTGTGGAAAAGGAAGGCAGTAACCATGGGTCGCTATCTCTAGCACCCAGGTATCTGATGTAATGCCCAGCCATTTGTTCAGATACCGAGTGATCCTGCCTCCCACTGGGGTCTTTGGGTCAAGACCTCAAGAGTCGCATAGCAGTGGCTAAGGAGATGCTAGCCGCTTATGGGGCTGATATAGCACCTTTCCCACCACAAGGGGATTTTCTCTGTTGACCTCTTTGACTGGCCTGTCCCTTCCCTCTTCCAAAAGAGGAGTAGAAACAAAAGGGATGGCTCCTCCAGGAAGATGAACCTGCGTGAGTATTGCTGAGGCTGCCTTAGAGCTGAGCTGAGTGATTTAACTGCTGCTTTAGAGGTCTGCAGCTTCTCCAAGCTCTCATCCGCCTTGCTGCCGAACAGCCTCAAGCCGGCAAAGGGCATATTGAGTAACCTACATTGCACGTCTGGTGCAAAACCAGATTTCCTCAGCTATCTGCGTAGGACCGTGCTAGATGCCATGGACCTGCTTACACTATCGGCAGTGTCAAACCTGACTCGAGGCATTCCTCCATAGCCTCCTTTCCATCTCTTACTATTGCCAGGAAATCATCCCGTTCCTCGCCCTCTGGGATGTGTTCAGCCGCTGATGTCATACAGTCCCACAGGGTGTATGTAAACCTTGCCAGAGTGCAAGTTACATTCGTAGATTTAAGGGCCATGCTGCCCGAAGAGAAAGCTTTCTGGGCCCAAGCATGAACTTCTTTGTCATCCCTATCAGGTGCTATCGAAGGGTAAGCTGACTGTCTAGTGGAGGTTG
This sequence comes from Ambystoma mexicanum, assembly GCF_040938575.1. Lineage (NCBI taxonomy): Eukaryota > Metazoa > Chordata > Amphibia > Caudata > Ambystomatidae > Ambystoma > Ambystoma mexicanum. Next base: position 300,350,593 of record NC_090935.1, on the reverse strand, counting down.
CAGCTTGTACCACCACGTTTTCTGGCGAGGGATGCTTTGACAGGTACTCAGGATCTGATGAGGATGGTCTGTACTTCCCTGTAAACTTTTTATTTACTGCAGGCCCAGAGTCTGGGGTATCCTAAATTGCCATCACCCTTTTTTTGCAATGCCTTATGGAAAGGGAGGACAGGGTCCCTTTGAGGTCCCTCATTAAGGATGTCTGTCTTATCGTCTTGGTCAAACCTTGGGGAAGCTGTTTTCCCTCCCATGAAGTCAATGACACTTCCCATTAGGTTTCTATACCCAGAGTCTGCATGATCTGCAGGGTCTGGCTTCTCAAACTCTACTTCAGGGGGAAGTATCTAGGCCACTGGCTGGTTGAAGGCAATCATAAAGATCAGCCATCTTAGAGTGTGGGTCTATCAACTCCTCAAGAACCTCTTTAGTTCCAAATCTAACCCCAGCTGAAGTAATGTCCTCTTCAGAGGATTGCTCCTTGTAAATAGAGGACATAGATCTAAAGAATTCTTGCCTGGGTTGTGGATGGAAGATCTTCTGTGGTGGAAAGTGTGGCATGATCTAGGCTTTGACAAAGGCATCGATTTTGGCATTGGAATTGAAGAATGCCTCGACTAAGGCGTCTGATATAGACGCTGGCTTCAACGGTTTCAAATGAGGCTTTGATGTCGAGGGAGGCCTGGATGCCATTGTGGAAGGTATCCACGCCATCTTCGGCAGCAGCGGCCTCGACGTTGTCGCCGAAGGCTGCGTCGAGTCGATATTCAACTTCGATGTAGATGCCATTTTGTCAGCAGCCACCCCCGATTTATGCGGCAGTGGTTTCACTCTTTTTCATGAGGTGTCGGAGAGCTTTCCCCCGATGACACCCTCGACTTTTTGTTGGATCTTGCGTGCCTGGGCTTTGATCGCCCTCTGTCATTATTGGTGTGGGCAGGGGCATGATCTTCATACGGCTTTCTCGAGGGTGTCTGGCCCGCATTCTCAAAATTTGTTAGCATCGAAGCCCTGAAGGCCTCCCATTTTTCAGGGGAAAAGTGCTTGGAAGGGTAGGATACGACCCTTCTGTCAGACGAGGAGAAAGATCTGTCGTCGCTTCGATTTATTTTGGACGAAGAAGGGGAGGATTGCCTCGAGCGACCCTTAGACCTCGATCTCCTCGACCCGTGTCGAGACTTTCCGCTTGACCCTCCTGAATCTCTTTTTGGAGATTTATAAGATTCCTCCCCCACCGCCAGCTTACCTTTCCGTTCCTTAATAGCCTTATTGGTCATAGCCTGACAGGAAGCACATTCGTCTACCCGATGGTCAGGGCCCAAACACCAAAGGCGATATGATCGGGGTCGGTAATCCACATCTTTTTCCACACTTGACATTTTTTAAAACCTGTCTTGAGTGTGGATGGAGTCGATGAAGAGGACATTTCGTCGCAAAATCTGATGCGCTGTTTTGTGACACGAAGTAGTGCTTGGAAAAACGGAACTGAGCGATCGGGCGCGGCTTGAGCCCTTTATACTGCGGATGACATTGAGGCTCGACGACGACCCTTGAGGGACTACGACTCCAAGCACAGTGCCCTCTGGTGAAAAAATGTTTCCGAAGCAGCAAGGCTGGGAAACAAGATATCTAAGATGAGGAATACGTAGGAGGACACAATCCATTCGAAGAGGTGAGGTGGAGACTGCGGATGGATTGGCTTGTTTCTTGCAGATTTTGAAGAGTTCAGTCGTATTGGAGGCTCCAGAGATACAGGCCTGGATGTGGGCCCTCTTCTTGGAGCACACAGACGGTCTTACCTTTGGAGTAGGCAACAGGCCTGTTTGTCAGAGGATGAGCCAGAGGTCTACCACTTCCATTCAGCAACTCTGCACTTCTGTTTCAGAGCGACTATGTCAGAGTTGTACCAACTGTTATGCTTGGAGGCAGGCTTCAGGCAGATCCTCATGACCTGGGTAGGAATGTCAAGAGTATTAGTGATAGCAAGATAAAGATTGGCAAAGACAGAATATGTGGGAGAGTCGAGGAGGGATGAAGGTGGAGTAAAACGCAGCAGCTGACACTAGTTTCATCGGTCAGATGACCGCGAAGGAAGCTGGCATTGTTGGTGGAGGCTTGGTCGGGCCCGAGAGGTCCCAGAATTGAAGAGAAGAGAGGAGTGTGGTCAGACGAGGAGAGAGGGGTAGTGAGAGGGTTGGAAAGTGGTAGATCAGCGGGGATGAAGGCATCAAGAGTGTGTCCGGCAGAGTGGGTAGGGCCGGAGGGGAGAATAGTGAGGGGGAGAGAGAGGTGCAGCGATCATGGAAGTGAAGAGGCAGGAGCAGTGGAGTCAAGGTGGATGTTGAAGCTCCAAGAAGGAGGAGTTTAGAGGTAGAGGTCAGAAGAGAGGTGGTCTACTCGGCCCAGTCCAAGAGGAAGACAGACACAGGGCGAGGGCGCCTGTAGATGGTGCCACGGGTGAGAGAGCGAGTCAGAGAGATGAGAAGCTTGAATACAAGGTTTTCAGAGGAGTTGTCGGGCTGGGTTGGGTATGAGAGGTAGTGACCCACTCTGGGAAGATCAGGGCCAATCCACCAGATCAGTTGGGATGAGGCTTGGAGGGATCGTGCAGCCATCAGAGAGAAGGAAGTCCAAAGCAGAGTAGCAAAGTGTAGCTGGTCACCAGCGTTGAAGGTTTTCTGCAGAGGGGTATAGGTGGGGTTCTACACCCGTCTGAGTTGGGGAAGGAGGTGTAGAGAGAGAGGGGGAGGCGTAGCATGAGAGGGTAGGAAGTTGATGAGGGCCGGTAGGTACCGGTCAAAGAGAAAAAGATTGGGTTGAGGACCCCTCGGCCATGACAGTGCCATTGTGATAGACATGAAAGATTCACCTAGAGGATGAGAAGTGCGCCAAGAATACTTCCCATCCAGTGCCGCAGAAATGGGTGAAGAAAAAGGGTAGAGATCAGATGGGAGTTCCATAGATCTGGAGAGGGGACAGAGAAGAGGAGCGTGCATGGTGGCGAGCGCAAAATTAATTTACTTCGCCATTGCTGGCTTTCACTTCTTACTGCTATGAACCCCTCCAACAACGTGCGCTAGTTAATGCTTTGGCTGTGTTTTTGGCCAGTGGGCCATGCAGTGCCTTTGTCGTATTTGCACCTTTTAAATGGCCGCTTCATTTTTCCATTCACCGAGTGCTCAGCTTCCTGCCTCACTCTGATTGGCCTAGCTTCTCCATTTCAAGCCAATCAGGAGCCAGAAGGTGACTAGCCGGTCCCGGTTTCTAAGGAGCCTGTCTGTTCCTGTCCGGGCCGTGGAGGGCCTGGATTGCCATAGGAAACTATGTTCCATCCACCGGACTAATTACTGGACTGTACCTCTGTCTCTAGATCAAAGGCCTCCCACAATCCCTACAGTAATGACTGAGAGTTTGGGTGTTCTACCATTACTAACTCTCCTGAGGCATTGCCAATGCTGTACTCTGAATCCATTTTCTTAACTAACCTCATTCCTTTTTTATTCTACTCCTTTCATGAATGTATATCAGTGCTTCTGTTACCCTGTGCTCCATCTGCATTCAGTGTTGCTGCATTTAAAAACATTTTTGGGGTGTGTTGCTTAATTCGAATTTGTGTGCTGCTGTTACCTTGCACTATGCTGCACTGTGCTTCATTGTGCTGTGGCTAAAATTGAACACGGCTGTTTTTTTTAATGATTTTTGCTGGGGGTACATCTGTTACTTTACTACCTTTTTTAAAAAATAGCATTTTCTGTGAGTAAATCATGCATTACCGTCCTCCCTTGTCCTCTGTGCCTCCCCACCATGTGCCCCCCCTCCTCTTGTGCCTCAGTACATCAGCCTGGTAAGTGTCATCCTCGCCACTGCAGCTACCATGTCGCTATCAATATCTCCTGTCTTCTCTAACTGCTTCTCTATTTCCTATCACTCTCCTATCACTAAATCTGTCCGGAAGAAACTTAAGATGGATTAGAGGATGAAGAAAACTCTGAGGGCCCACAGTAATCCCTTGTCTTGTCTAAAAAAAATGGTTTAAGAAAAACATCAGTACTTACCGAAAAACAATGAACATTTGTATGATGTGTCAGTATGGAAGACAGGAAAAATGGTAAAGGTTTAATCTGTTTAACCAATACAACAAAAAAAACAGAAAATCTGTCCGGAAGAAACTTAAGGATGTACTGGACTCCAACCCAGGCCTTCCTATTGCAGACACCTGTGTCACGGCTTCTGCCACAGACTCTCAAAGACATCCCCTGTCGTTCCCTCGCCAGACTTGTGGACTCTCCAAATGGTCACCTTTCTCTCTATCCTATCGCCTCTTCTCCCATTAACGGTGGCACCTGCTGGCAGGTCCTCCTTGACCTCGTCGCCATTTCCATGGTCTTCATTAATGTCTATCTGAATGGAACCATCATGGTTCAGGGTCCTCAACCCAACCTTCTCCTCTTTGAAAGGCTCCTACCTCGCCTCTCAAACCTTACCTCTCCCCCCTGCACAGGCTCCCTTGCCTGCTGTGCCTTCCTCCTCCCCCGCACAGGCTCCCTTGCCTGCTGTGCCTTCCTCCTCCCTGCACAGGCTCTCTTGCCTACTGTGCCTTCCTCCCCCCCCCTGCACAGGCTCCCTTGACAGCCTTGGCTCCTCCGTCACCTTCCACTATCCCTCTGGCTCTTCTGCCACCCTTGGGGGGTGGGTGGGACCATTGTCCCCTGCACCCTAGGCGGAATACCTTCAAAGATGGCAAGCTGCTCCATATTGCCACGCTTAGCTCTCGCTCTGCTGTCAACTACTCGTCTGACATCTGCAACCTCCTTGAACTCACAGATCTTGATGTGCCTGCCATCACGCAGACATGGTTCAAGGGAAGCTCTGTCATAAGCTTTGACACACTCCTCCCTGAAGGATACATGATCCTCTCTGTACCCAGGCCCAAGGGGACAGGAGGGGGAGTGGCCCTGATCTTCCCAGAATGGATACCTGTGTCCATCATCCCTACTCAGGCCTATTCCTCCGAGTGGCTAGTCTGCAGGCTCTCACTCTCTCCTAAATTTTGTCCCCTTATGGCCACCTATTGGCCACCAGGACAGTCCACTCTCTTCCTATCAGAATAGGCTGATCTGGCTCCTCTGCTTTTCTCCTCCTCAACTCCTCCAGCTGGGTGATTTCAACATCCATCTGGACTCTCATGACTCCTTGCGACCCTTCCGCAACCTATTCGATTCTCTCTACTTCTCTCTTACCCTCTGGCTCCACACACAGTGGATGTTTTCATCTCTACCGACCTCCCGCTCTCTCTCTAACTACCTCACTCTCTTGGACGGACCACTCTTTTGTCTTATCACACTTGAAGCTCTCCTCTATTGCATTGGCACAGCCAATCGGTCTCAGTCACCAGACCCATGAACAGAGTAACTGTGTAAGGGTAAATTCTGGGGTCTGCAGAGCTGCACCTAGGGTTTGCGGACCGCCAGCTCTCGGAAGGCCCGAACTCCTTCCAATGTCCAAAAGAAGTCGAGGTCCACACAAGGAGCAAAGGGTTACTGCTGTTTTATTATGACAAACAAGCAGGGATCATACGCATGGAGCAAAATCCAGTCCAGGCACATCTTGCAGATTTTGGGCTCGCTGGACACTTTTGTACACTTGTGACGTCACAATCGGCGTCACTTACCAAATCCTTAACCGCACGCCACTCTGGGTTGGCTCCCAGAGTGGTAGGTCCAGTATATGAACATATAGTGTGCGTTGTTAGTGGTGGATAGTGTCAGGTGGTATACTTGGGTCGTCCCTAGAAATTGTTACCTGAAAACTGTTACATTAGAAACCTTGATTGGCTGGGGATTCCCGGCGCTAGCTCCTATCCCCCAGTGTCCTCATTGGTCAGGCCGCTGACCCACAAGCCTGGGACTAACATTGTTCTCAGCCCACAAGACACCTGCTTACGTACAGTGTGTATTTGCAAGGTGTGACTGACCGTGTGTAACAATGGGGTGCTTTTACTAATGCCATGAGAGGGGTCCATTCCCAGCGCATGTTGTAGGAGGATTGTTGCAATTTGTTGCAAGCTCGGTCCCAGACGTGAGACGGCTGCGTCTTCCCAGCGTCTTCCCAGCTTCCATGCCTTGGCATCATGCCAGGTAAGCCGGATCATGTGTGAGGAGACCGCTAGTGAGGCCGAATTACTTCGATTTGTATTTTAGTTTGGGATATTCTCTCCTGTAGCTAGGCTCATCGTGGCGCGGTGGGTGAAGGATGTCACTTGCAACATCGTGGCCTTGGCAGCTGCGGCCTCTGCCAGGCTATTCTGCTTTGCACAGCATCTTGCTGCGTTGTATTTCTGTGAGACGATTCTGGTTTGCTGGAATTGCCTAAGGCCTACTTCGCCTCCGGTTATTCATTCGACCTAATTGTCCATAGGTTAAAGGCATGTCACGGTCAGTCAGGTCCCTTGAATGCTCCTGTTCATCCATAGGGTTAATAGCATGTTGTATCTGCAAGCATATACACAAGCTCTTCTGGCATCTTGCGTTTCTGCGGTGCCGTAGCAAGCCTATGTGGAAAAATAATAAACATGCAGACAGTATGTATATGTCCCTGTCCTCTAGCTCATAGAACTGTACACGTATGTTCTTCGTGTGGATTGGTGCGTGTCCCGAATGTGCAGGTTGCACGTGTGCTTCCTGTCTAACGCAGCTCTGTCGTCATGGACTCTCTAACGACCTGCAGCATGGCTTGCAGAAATGTTGATCGATTCGGTCCATATAATCACCTCCAGCTCGGTCTTCGTTGTTGTTGCTTGGATTGGATAAAGTTTGTACCACCGCAGGGTTGTATGGTTGGGTGGCTGGGTACTATTCGTGGTGCTTATGCTGGGAGCAGTGGGGATTGGTGCAACCTCATACAGTCAATGGTTATTCTGTCGGGGGTGCTTCTTCTGGTTGGGGGCCCCATTGTGATAGAAGGGACACTGATTTTCCCTCTTCAACTGCAGCTGCCTTTGCCTAAACCTACTACTCCTGCGGCGGACCTCCACCAGCACTCGCTAACGTCAATCTCTCTATCTCTAACACCCTTGATGCTCTTTTCCCCTGTCATGAGGGTCCGACTGAAGCATTCCAAAAAGAGCAACTCTTCGTATGATTCCAATCTGGCTTCCCTTAAACGCAAGTGTAGGGCAGCTGAGCAGAAATGGAATTCGTCGTGCGGACCCTCTGCCAAATTGGCTTGCTGCCTTCTTCAAAGGCAATATTGACTCTGCACACACACCAAGAAAAGAGTCTCTATTTAAGCCTGCATCTCCACGGCTTCAAATAACATGGCAAAACTTTTCAAAGTAGGTAAGGAACTGGCCAATCCTGCAGCAGCCTCCTCATCTGTCAAACCCACCCCGGACCTTTGCTCGGCCCTGGCTGCACACTTCACTGCAAAAACCCAAGACATCCCTTCCCCTCTCCTCCACACCACCGCATTCACCAACACCTCTGCAGCCTCCCTCGGCCCCTCCACTGCTTCTCCTCTCTTCGCTCACTCCTGTCACACCTGATGAGGTCGCCAGACAAGTCTGGTCTATGAAGGCATCATCCGAACAGGTGTATCCCTGCCCCTCCAAAACCATTAAGGACAGCATTGACACTCTCGCTTCAGCCTTGGCTGATCTCTGCAATCACTTTTGCCACTGGAGTTTTCCCAACTTCTCTTAAGCACTCCCTTGTGCACCCTCTACTTAAGAAACCCTCTGCCGACACCTCCATTCCAGCAAACTACCACCCTATCTCTCTCACCCTTTCCTGGGCAAACTCCTGGAGAAATGGTCTATCTCTAAGCTCACCCTCCATACTGAAACTGCTGGTTACTTCCACGACCATCAGTCTGGCTTTTGAGCATCCAAAGGCACGAAAACTGCTCTTCTGAACACTGCTCTCAAATCCTGACACTAACATTCCATCTGCCCTCTTCTTGACCTCTCATCTGCCTTTGACACAGTAAACCACGACTTCCTGATTGCACGTCTACATGACAGCCTGGGAATTACAGCTCAGGCTCTGGCGTGGTTAACCTCCTTCCTTTCCGACTGCACTTCCCAGGTGGAACTTGGGTAATTTCTCTCTGCTATCACTCGTTCAACTTGTGGCGTTACCCAGGGTTCTAACCTATCCCCCTGGTTCTTCAATTTCTACATGGCTGCACTTGCAAGCATGATTGCCACTTTCATCTCTAACTTCCGGTGTTATGCGCATGATACACAAATCTCCTTCAGCCTACCCTCTGCCACCTCCTCTACCTTGACATATCTGACTGTCCGCAATTCAGTCATGGTGTGCTGCAAACAACCTCTGCCTCAACGCCAGTAAGACTGAGATTGCTTGCATTGGGACTCCTGCTCCCGCTTTCCCACTCACTCTGGCCGGCTTCCCTTGGCTCTGCACCTGCACCCACCTGCGAAGCAAAAATTCTTGGTCATCTTGGACTCCACGCTCATTCTCCACTCGCATATCAGACATCTCTAAAAAGTCCAACTACTAGATACACTTCCTCAGAGGTAATCTTCCTTTTCTCACCTTCCCCCAGCGGCTCACTGTCTCCAGAGCCCTGGTTCTCTCAAGGCTGGACTACTGCAACAACCTCTTTTTCAATCTCCCGGCCTCTGCAACTCCTCCAGAACAGAACCGCGCGACTCATCCTTGGCCTCAAGCCCAGGGACCGCATCTCCCTGGCGCTGAAATCCCACTTCCTGGAAGCAATTGTTGATAATTCGATATTTAACAAGGGGGACAGAAGTGACTTTATGAATTACTGACTGATATTGACCTTTAAGGTATGCTAGAATGGTGTATGTTACGCTAGTTATTTTGTAAAATATGAAGGGTCTACGTCCATACCACCACCCATTAATTAAGGGGAAGGTAGCTGATCAAAAAAAACAGGGATCTGGTCAGGCACTAGTCATGTATAGCCACCAGCATTCATCCCTCCATTTGGCTCTCCGTGCAAAGATCCCAGCCTCTTTTTAGTCTTTCCCAATTGCTATCTCCCAGGCAATGTTAATTCTGCAGCATTTTTTCAATAGTTGCACCCAGGTTATTTTAAGGCAGCCCTTCCCTTTTCTCATTGTGCATCTACTTTTTAACCTCCAAAACCACACCTCCTAAACATTAAATTAGGAAGTGCTAGCTTATTGGCCCAAAATTTTGATTGGACACCTACGGTCCTCTCCACTCCCAATCCCCAGCCTCTCTCTGGGGATAGGCTCCTGGAGTTAGGAAACTTAAACTGTGGGAGGAATGAATGCACCCACTGGAGTTTTTGTTTTCACACCAGTCCATTTTTTTCACTGGACAAGTCCTACATGGCAAAAACATTTTAAAAATTAACTTAATGTATACATATTTAGCTTCTCTTAACGATTCCCATGTTTGCACAAGGTTGCATGATTGAATGCTGATTTTTAACAAATTACCCATAAGTGTCACCAAGTTTGATATAGTTTTCTTTTTTAAACGTTTTTTTATTATTTTTAAAACAAACAATACAAACCAAACTGGCAGCGCTTTTTTGCAACAAACACATGAACATCAATTAGTCAAGACCACTGCTCCCCAATCCCTCCCCCCTCGAGCTTGTTTGTCCCTCTCATTCCGTATCTGCTGCGTGTGGCAGGGTATCATCTTCTTCTGAGACTGCAGAATCCGTTATTGTTCCAAACAGTCCTGCTATTAATACTCTCCATGCTAGCAGGGTACTCACTTCTTCTTCCCCACACTTGCTACTTGCCTCCTGCCATAGCACCGTTTCAGCCTCCGCCCATTTTTGCAAATCCCGTCACCATACCTCCACCGATGGCTTTATGGCACTGCTTCCATCCCATGGCAATCCTTCGTTTTGCGAGCACATATGCCAAGTCCTTCAATTTCCCAACATGTTTAAGTTTCCGAGGTCTGGGAAACCCTCCTAACAGGCAGGCAGGCCCAGGCCGTGTCTATAGTGAGCGTGACCCCTTTGTCCGCTAGTTTTTGCGCCACTTCTCCCCAGAAACTCTCAATCACTGGGCAAGACCAAAACATGTGTGTCATAACCAAGTTTGATATAGTTGCATGATTCCCTAAGCTACTAGCTCCCCAAATCTTGACTCTATACAGTTTCTGGGAAGCTAAAAACAAATTTTTGGTTGTAGCTTGGGTTACCAAGGTTGAATGTTTATACGACTTAACCCAGCACATGTGCCTTGTCCCAAACTTTACAGTGATAATGGAACGGTTCCAATAAAATCTGAATCTATATGCAACCCTGTAGGAAAATGCATGATACACATATTTTAACTTAAACACTGTGCACATTAAGTTTTATTTATCCTCGGTCCAGGCCTTTTGCTGCTCATTTGCAGACTTTGGTCTGCAATTAACCCATCAGCCTTTCTCCTCTCGAGGCTAATGCGCCTTCTTGCTTATCGTAGAGAGCAGGCCCCAATAACTTCCTTCTTGCTCACTGCCTAAGTGTTCTGATGAGAAACTGAAGTAATTGCTCTGAAAAGGTCAACTTAGGTTTCATTTCTCCTGAAACAAAAACTGATGTTCGTGACTGTTGTGATGAATCTGATGTCATTGCTCCTTTCCCCGCTGTAACTTCTCCTCATGTGGCCAGGGGTCGGCAGCCACTACCTGACCCTGGAGGCAGCTATATGAGGGAGGACCACATGGGGGGGAGGTGCACATCAGAGGGGTTGTACGACCTCATAGGATGAGACATGGTTTCCCCCGTCTCCTTTAAGGGATACTCCTTCAATTCCCCATGCTTAATGGCATATTGGCATGGCTCCCTTCAGCCCAACATGGAAGCTACTGAGAATACCTTCCAAAGTTCTATACATAAGTTACCAAGAACTGACTACCATTTTCATGCACATGAAAGTACTGCAACAGAAAGGTTGAATGGAGTAATGAGGTTCTATAAAGGTGAGAAGCACAAGATGTGCTCTAGTGGTTGCAAGCGCATGATAGGTGACTGGACATTTAAAAACACTAACCAGCTGACGGGGGAGAGATTCTGCCTGGTGAAGCCTTGTCCTCTCTGTGCTGACTGAGGGATTACTGTGCTGCAAGTAAGACAGTGGAGCCTACCGGCTCAAGGGGCAGGCCAGAGAAAGAAGACTGCAGGAGCCGGTTCACGCATAGAAGCCATGCGAGGAAAAGAGGAGAAGACTTCCTGCCATTTGCACGAGAGCAGCATCCACGCCACCTGAACACTGAGAAGCACACCACAGGCAGAAGCCACATAGGACACAGATGCCGACAATGGACGTCGGTGAGCCCTGGAAGCGGGGTTGAGATGCAGAAGAGCCACTGGATGCACCGCGGGAGAACCAAAGGATGCCACAGAAAACGGGTGAGTCCTCCGGAGAGAAGCTGGGACACCCTGTCACTTCAGCAACCTTACCAAAGTCACCATAGAAAGCCATCGAGTCCTCAAGAGGGAAACTGGCCCATTGGGGCTCTTTGGCAACCTTATCAAGGACACACAAAGATAAAGGAAGCACATAAAAGGGAATATGGGACCAATGTTTAAAAAGGGGAAATGAATGCAAGATATATACAAGTTTGCAAGTGTGTCAAGTAAAACAAATGAGAAAACCCTGGCAGGAGAGTATACCAGGCAAGGTCAAATTGGCAAGTGTGTAAAGCGAATCACATGTCCTGGTAGGAGAAGACAGTAGGCAAAGCCCAGATTGTGAGAAAAGGTTACATTAAAGTGGAGAAGAAACCTGGCAGGGGAGTACACAAGGTATCCTATTAAATTGTGACCAACAGCCAAGTTGTTTTGCCATTTTTTTGTTGAGCAGAGAATTCTGAGGAAGACTCGTGCCCTTAGGAGTTGTGAAGAGAAATCCTGGGCAAGGGAGCAATCCTCAGGAAATGTGAACTTGTTATCCATTGGTAACTTTTGTGCTGGAGTTATGCCTTCCCTTTTGAACTTGTCTTTGGCCTTGAAAATGTGCAAATGTTAATTACCCTTTTCATCTTGGAGTTACTTTTTAGAGAGTTAGGGCCAGAAGAACAAGTTAGTTACAAACTGTAACATTCTTTCGACTGGATGTTCCTCCAACGTATTCCTTATCTTTGATAAATCCACTTCCAGCTTGCTGGCTTCGGATAATTTGTTCACAGTAGGGAGGGCGCTGCGCGTCGACGTCCCTAGAGTCGGTGTCCCTTAAAGACCTCCGTATCAGCGCTACGTCACCATAGGTATAAATAGTCTTGTGCAGCATCCGTTGCTCAGTTCCGTTTTGAAGTGATGTGTTTGCCCGGTATGATATGGTTAGTACCCTTGAGGGAGCGTAGGCTTCAACTACGAGGAAGGATGTGTGGGCCGATGAGTAATACGTGGGAGGAACATCCAGTCGAAAGAACTTTACAGTTGGTAAGTAACTTGTTCTTCGAATGGATTGTGTCCTCCCACGTATTCCTTATCTTTGATAGACTCCCAAAGCCGAAATGTGTATAGGAGGCAGGAGTACAACGTAATGATTTCCTTAAAGATGCACAGACTGCAACACAGCTTTCCCAAATGTAGTCTCCTGGCTAGTGGAGGAATCTAGACTGTAGAATTTAGTGAAAGTATGTGCAGACGACCATGAGGCAGCCGCAGATGCGTCTTTAATTGGAACTCCTCTTTGGAGAGCTGACAAGGCTGCGATACCCCTGGTTGAATGAGCCCTGAGGTGTTGAGTGGGATCTTTTCCTGCCAATATATAGCACTCTAATAGTCAGTATTATCCATCTTGAGATGGTCTGTTTCGTGATCGGTAAACCTAGCTTATGTCCTGCATACCCCACAAACAACTGATCTGCTTGTCTAATCCTTGCAAGTCTGGTAATGTAAAAACTCAAGGCACGCCTTGGATCCAGCCTGTGCAATCTCCTCCTCACCCAGGGAAAGAGGAAGAGAGGGTAATATGAAGGCAAGGTTATTTTTTGTGTGATATGGAATTCTGAGACAACCTTCGGGAGGAAATTTGGCTTCACTTGAAGAACTACCTTATCTTTGTGAAAGATGGTATGTGGAGGTTTGCAAGATATAGCTTGTAGTTTGCTCACTCTTCTGGCAGAAGGCCACTAGGAAGACTGCTTTTAGAGTGAGAAACAATGGACAGGAATGAAGAGGTTCAAATGGGGTACCCATTAGACATTTTAAGACTAGATTTAAATTCCACAGGGGAAACTTGAAAAGGAGTTGAGGGAGGGGGGAGAGACATTAGTCAACCCTTTCAGAAACTGAATGACTAGAGGCAGCTTGAAATATGAAGGTTCCTCAGCCGTGCGTTTAAGGATTGATAGCACAGTGAGGAACCTTTGATTGTGCCAACTTGAAGGCCTGAACTTGCTAAATATAGTAGGAAAGATAACACCATCGGTGTACTTCATGAAAAAGGGTCAATATCCTTATCTCTACACCTGCTGCAGGAGGTCCCAATCTTTGTATCTCACCCTTTCAGAAACCAAGCATGAAGGTTTAGAGTCCTGATATCCGGATGGAGAACCTGACCTTTCTCTTGCGAGAGAAGATCCTCTTTGTGGAAGACGAATCTGAGGACAGATGGACATGTCTAAAAGATTCGGATACCACGTTCTCCTGGCCCAATCCGGTGAAATTAGAATCATGGGTTTCCTGAATCTCCTCAACCTCCTGATCACTTGAGGAATGACGGGGACTGGAGGAAACACATACAGAAGTGGAAACTCCCAGTCCACCACAAACTCGTCTCCTAGAGCGCCTCTTAAGAAATTCCCTTGAGCAATATCGTTTGCATTTCCTGTTGACACTTGTTGCAAACAGACTTCCTGAGCTAGTTCCCACTCGTGGGAGACTGTGGTCTGCCTGCTCAGAGAGTCTGCCGCGTAATTTTCTCTCCGACTAGGTGAACTGCTGATAAAGATTCCTTCTTGAATTGCCCAGAACCAGAGCTGCATTGTCTCTCTGCACAGTGGCAGTGACCCTACGCCTCCTCTTTTGTTGAGGTAGTGCATGGCCACTGTGTTGTCCGTCATCAGAATTCTTTTTCCCTGTACTGATGGCAGGAAAGCTTTCAGTGCTAGCCTGATTGCTCTCAGCACTAATAGGCTGATGTGTAGTCTGGACTCCGATGGAGACAAACGGCCGCTGATGGTCAAGTTGTTGGCATGGGCTCCCCACCCCGTGAGTGAGGCATCTGTGACTACTGTTCTCTCTGGCCATGGTTGCCAAAATGGCTCTCCTTTCAAGATGTTCTCCCGACAGGCCCACCACTGAAGGTCCTGTGCTACTCTGTTTGGGATTTGTAGGAGATCTGAAATTCTTCCTGAGAATTGCGACCACTGGGTCCTTAGCGCCTACTGGCGAGATCTCATTCTCAGGCGAGCCTCTGGCATTAGAAAAATGCAGGATGCCATGAAGCCGAGCAACCTCAAAGTCGAAGGCTGGTAGACACTGGGTATTTTGAAACCTGGTCACCATCTGAAGAATATCTTGAGCCCTCAACTCTGGTTGGCAAGGCTTTTTCCCAGGGATGTGCCCAGGACTGCTCCAATGTACTGGAGTCTCTGTGATGGAATCTTCTGTGACTTCTTTAAGTTGAGGGAGAAGCCCAGCTTGTGAAGGAAGTGGTGAACATAATCTAGATGGACCTGAGCTTGTTCCGGGGACACTGCTCTGATCAACCAGTTGTCCAGGTAGGGGTAGACATGAATCCCTTCCCTCCTTAGACTTGCTGCCACGACTGCCATTAACTTGGTGAAGATCCTCACGGGCGGTCAGCCCAAATGGCGGAACCCGAAATTGATAGAGCTGCCAATGGCGAACCTCAGGTACTTCCTGTGCTTGTGATCGATTGGCACATGAAAGTAAGCATCCTGAAGGTCCAGAGATACCAACCAATCCTGAAGCTGGAGGGCCTGAAGGATCTGAGAAAGGGTTACCATCTTGAACTTGTCCTTTCTGAGGAATTTGTTCAATTCACGCAAGTCCAAGATGGGTCTCAATCCTCCGTCCTTTTTTGGTATTAGGAAGTAAGGGGAGTACCAACCCTTGTTTCCTCTCCGCTACAGGCACCGGTTCTATGGCACCTTTCTTTAGCAGGTCTAAAATCTCCCGCATAAGGAGCGGGTCTGGAAACCTCAGAGTTGCTCCCCTGTGGATGACTCTGTGGAGTGTGTAGGAAGAGCAGGCAGTAACCCTGGGCAATTGTATCCAATGCCCAAGCATCTGACGTAATAGTCTGCCATTCTGTCCGATGTTGAGTTAACCTGCCGCCTACTGGTGTTTTGTGTGGAGAGACCTCAGAGGGGTTTAGGAGCGGCTGACGCAGATGCTGAGGGCAAAGCAGCACCTGCTGAAGCAGACTTGATACCTTTTCCCCGTCCAACACGGGTGAATCGTCTCTGGCCCCTTTGAGCTGGCTGCCCTCTGCCTTTTCCGAATACCAGGTAAAAACGAAAGGGCTTCCCCCACCAGGAAGTACCTGTGGGGCGGTTTAGAGTTTGACAAATTGCAGCCCCAAGGGATTTGGCTGCCGCCTTAGAGGTTTGCAATTTCTCCAAACTGTCATCAGCTTTCTTGCCAAATAGAGAGGTGCCGTCAAAGGGCATATTCAGAAGTCTGACTTGTACATCAGGAGCAAAACCAGATTTCCACAACCACGCAAATCTGTGGATTGTGGTACTCGCCGCAATGGCTCTGCTGATGGTATCAGCAGAGTCGAAACCTGTTTGGAGGGACTGGCACATCGCATCGTTCCCATCCTTGATGATATTCAAGAATGCGTCTCGTTCCTCCCCTTCTGGGAGACGGTCAGCCGCCGATGAAGGGCACTCCCAAAGGGTGTGGCTGAATGTCGCTAGCGTGCAAGTGGTGTTAACAGACGTAAGTGCCATGCTGCATGCCGAGAAGAATTTTGGACATGGCATCACATTTTCTGATGTCTCTATCTTGGAGTATAGTGGGGTACGCCGATTTAATGCTTGACGAAGTCGCAGCCTGCACTACCAAGCTCTCTGGGGTCGGATGCTTACTGAAGTACAGAGGATCTGAGGCCGACGTTCTGTACTTCGCAGAGAGCTTTTTGTTACTGCAGGGATAACCTCTGGTGTTTCCCAATTTGCAGCTATCTTCCTCTGTAATGCTGCATGAAAAAGAACTATAGAGTCTTCTTGAGGCCCTTTATCTAAGATGTCTGTTAAATCATCTTGTTGGAAAGAGGATGCAGGTGCTGACCACCCCATAAATTCCATAATTCTCGCCGTAAGAGATCTGTAAGACATTTCTGCATGCTCTCCAGGTTCTGGTCTGCCGAGGCCGGCCTCTGGAGTAGTATCTATGCCACTGGCATCTTGTAGAGACTCCTGAAGATCTTATTCAGACTTCCTCTGATATTAGCTACTCTGGAATAGGAACTCTTGTAGTCTGTAAGCCAAACAGCCTTTCATTATCAGAGTCCTCTCTTTCATAGATAGAGGACAAAGTTCTGAAGTAGTCGGAGCGTGGTAAAGGGGGTAAAACCCACTTCAAGCGATGAGGGAGCCAGATTGGTCGACACTGCTTGAGATAGGGTAGTAGTTGTCGATGTAGACGTCATAGGCCTCGTCAAAACTACAGAAGGTGTCTATATACTTAAGTATGACCTCAATGTCATTGAGATAATCGGAATTCTACTGTCGTCGATGGGGCCAAGGCCCCTTTCGATGCCTTCGATGGATCCTTCGACACCCCCGGTGCCGATGGTACGGTTGGGGTATGAGGTTTCGATGACATTGTCTTATGTGTCGAAGGTGCCTTCGATTATGGCGTGAATGACGCAGTCATGTACGAAGGGCCTTTGTCTCTACTCGAGGGTTCATGACAATCTCAAGGGCTTTTATTTGCTGAGGTCGACGACAGTGTTTTTCTTTTTCGGGTCTTTCACCCGGGGTATGACCTCTAGGCATCTCAGAGGGGGACAAGATCGCGTTCTGAAAGACCCTTAGCATTTTTTTGCGAAATTCCTCCCACTTAGCTGGAGAGCTGTTAAGTGGGGCAGGTGACCCTTTCTGGTGAGTTAGAAGAGGAAGGTGATCTATGACGCCTCTTCTTGGGATGTCTCGATCTGGATGAGTGGTGAGAACCACTTCGAGTTATTGAGCAGGAATGTTTCCTCGGATGACTAGGAGAGAATGTCTCGACTCGGCCGAGGACAATTTCGAAGGGATAGAAGATTTAACGGTCTTATCTTTCTCCAGCTCCCCTCTATGTTCCCTCAAGGCTTTCACCGTCATGGACATACAATCCTTACAATCCAAACACTGGTGCTCTGTGCCCAGGCACCAAAGGCAGATCCTGTGAGGATCGGTTAACAACCTCTTTTTTTCCACAATCCCAGCATTTTTTTAAACTGGATCGTGGTGTCGAAGCAGACGAAGATGCCATCGTAGATTTGAAGATTACTTTAAGGAAATTGCAGTTAATGAAGAATTTACTGAGGAACCGAGCATTGCGTCTTCGAGGCTTTCGAAGCGCAGAAAAACGGAACTGAGCAACGGACGCTGCACGAGACTATACCTATGGTGATGTCAGTGCCGATACTTTCAAGGGACACTCACTTGAGGGACACTGACTTGAGGGACATCGACGCGCTGCACCCTCTACTGTGACATTTTTTTCTCGAGTCCAGTTCTGTTTTTTCCGCAAACGTGTTTGCTTCGTGAAACTCAGCGCGCCTCGTACTTGCTAGTGTTTGCTGTTGAAGTTCGATAGGTCTCCGTCTTACACTCTGACAACACCTCAGACCGGATTCAAGAAATGACGGGACTGCGGCTCCAAGATGTCCATGGCGAGGGCCATTACACGGATACGTGCTCCAAGTGCCAGTCGATGACTGGAAAGGCCTTGCAGGAACAAAAGGGGAAGCTGAAGGTAGGCAAGGTGTCCAACCCCCATAAGTCCCGGCCTGCTGGGCCTTTGACCGATGAGTCGAGAGGCGACTCTCCTCAGAGGAAGAAGGCCAAGCGTTCAAGATCCAGGAGTGGTTCCTGCCACTTGTCCTCTTTGAAGCGCTCGAGGAGAAGGCACCGCTGGTCACCTTCCTCGTCTTCATGCGGCACACCGGAGAGGGTGCGTTGCCAGTCCAAATAATTGAAGCCAGCTGAGTGGGAAGCTTTTTGAAAAGCAGGGCCAAGCCCTGTCCGCGCCTTCTGTTGAAGCTAGCAGGGAACGTTCTCGTTTGGATACACGCGCGCCGTCGAGCCAGATTAAATGACATGATCCTCATTGGGAGCCTTCAAGGCCTTGTCCGGACAAGGTATCTAAAGATCGTTCGAGACGTGAAGAGAGGTCACGGTCTTTGTCTCCATCTAAACCGTCCACACCCTTGATGCCCTCCAAGCCATCGACGCCCCGCAAGTCAATAGTGCCTCTCGGGTCCTCCACCCTGGTCAGAACCTCGATGCCTTCAGCGCCATTGTCCGCCGATGCCATCAGCAACCATTTTTCTGTCACAGCCCCTGGTGACGGTGGAAGCTCCAATACCTAGCACCAAAAAACTGGAGTGCCCCCCCCCACAGCTCTGATAAATGAAAAATCCTATACTGTCTTCAGAAAATTGCTCAAAACCAAATTTTTTAATTAAGCACTTTGCATAACGACCTGAACTCATGTCAAACCAAGTCAAAGTTCCACTGTAACGTTGTATGGAACCGCTAATCTTGCCTGCACATCTGTAACCCTGTATGTAACTAAATGTAACCAAAGAATGGGCTGCTCGGCGCTATACAAAAACAAAATGAATACATAAAATCTCACCCCACTCCTGCGAGTCTGGTGGTCCAGGCAGCCAAGGCTACCTTGAAACAGGCTGCGTACCCTACCATCCCTCCATATAGGGACGATAAGCGTTTGGATGGATGGGCACGCAAGGTATGTTCAGCTGCGAGTATGGCATTGAAATCGGCCAACTCCGCTTGTGCCTTGGCAAGATTTTCGTACACTCTGTGGGAGTGCATAACTATGCGGCTGAGCATATTCCCAAAGGGGAAGAAAGGGAGGGCTTCCTGGCTATTAAGGACGGCGAGGAAGCCATGTGTGAATCCCTACAGTCTGGGTTGGATGGTGCAGACAGTGTCAGCAGATCCATGGCAACAAGCACCGTGATGCGTAGATTTGCGTGGTTGCAGAAGTCTGGTTTTGCACCGGATGTGCAGGCTAGACTTCTGAACATGCCATTTGATGGGTCTCATCTTTTCGGCAGCAAGGCTGACGAGAGCCTTGAGAAGCTGCAGACCTCTAAAGCAGTCGCCAAGTCTTTGGGCGCTGCTGTTCGGCAGCCTCAGCCTTTTCGTCCTAGCGGACAGCAATGGAGTGGTTGATCTTTTTGCTACTACTCCTCATTTGGAAGGGCGAGAGGAATGGCCAGTCAAAGAGGCCAATGTAAGTTTCCTCGTGGTGGACGAGGTAGAGGTGCCAAGCCAGCTCAAGCAGCAGCCTCTTTGCCATCAGGCTCTGCTACTGCCACTTCAAAATCGCTCTGAGGCCTTCTCTCACGTCTCACCTGTGGGGGGCAGGCTGTCTCAGCATCGAGAAGAATGGCGAGCCATTACTTCGGATGCATGGTTTCTGGAAACAATAGCCCATGAGTGCTGCCTTCCTTTTCTACAGAAGCCTCTCACCAATCCACTGGGAGTACACTCTTTGAGGATTCCAGATCCGCTCCTTGTACAAGAAATATTAACCCTGCTAGAGAAAGGTGCTACAGAACCGGTGCCTGTAGCGGAAAGGAACAAGGGATGGCACTCCCCATATTTGATTCCCGAAAAGGACGGGGGACTGAGACCCATCTTGGACTTGAGAAATTTGAACAAGTTGCTCAGGAAGTACAAATTCAAGATGGTCACACTTTGTCCGATCCTTTAGGCCCTCCAACTTCAGGATTGGTTGGTGTCATTGGACCTTCAGGATGCTTATTTTCATGTGCCGATCCATATCAAGCACAGGAAATACCCGAGGTTCGCTGTTGGCGGCTCGCACTATATCAGTTTTGAGTCCTGCCATTCGGGTTGACCTCCGCCTCGAGGGTATTCACAAAACTGATGGTGGTTGTGGCAGCACATCTCAGGAGAGGGTGGTGAGGGGGATTCACGTCTACCCCTATCTGGACGATTGGCTGATCAAGTTAAGTTCTCCCGAACAAGCCTTGGCTCATCTCAATGTTATTTTCCACTACCTTCACAGACTGGGCTTCTCCCTCAATTTCAAGAAGTCCCATATGACACCTTCCCAACTGCTCCAGTACATCTGAGCTTTTTTGGACACATCCTTGGAAGTGCTTGCCACCCAGAGTGAGGGCACAAGACATTCTCCAGTTGGGTAACAAATTTCAGAATGGCCAGAGTCTTCAGGCCCTTGAATTCTTGAGATTGCTCGGCCTCATAGCAATCCTGCATTTTTGTGGTGCTAAAGAGCAGTCTGAGAATGAGATCCCTTCAATGGGTCCCAGTTCTCAGGCAAGATGTTGGATCGCCTTCAGATTCCTGTAAGGGTCTCATAGGATCTTCTGTGGTGGGCCTGCAAGGAAACTCTTATGAAGGGAGAACCTTTTTGGCAACCATGGCCGGAGATCACGGTAGTGACGGACGCTTCCCTCACAGGTTGTAGAGGTCACGCCGACAACCTGACCATCAGCGGTCGTTGGTCTCCTACGGAGTCCAGACTACACATCAATCTTTTAGAGCTGCGAGCAATCAGACTAGCACTGCAGGCTTTCCTGCCGTCGGTACGGGGAAAGAATCTCCTGATAATGATGGACAACACAGTGGCCATGCATTACCTCAGCAAGAGAGGAGGCATAGGGTCACTGGCTCTGTGCAGAGAGGCAATGCAGCTCTGGTACTGGGCACTTAAAAGAGGGAATCTCCATGTCGGCTGTTCACCTGGCCGGATAGAAGAACACAGCGGCGGATGCTCTGTGCAAGCAGAGCGCAGTCTCCCACGAATGGGAACTAGCTCAGGAAGGCCTTCAACAGATCTTCGCCATTTGAGGAACCCCTCAAGTGGATCTGTTTGCGACCAGTGTCAACTGGAAGTGCGAGCTGTACTGCTCAGTGGAATTTCCTCTGAGAGGAGCTCTAGGAGACGCATTGGTGGTGGACTGGGAATTCCTGCTACTGTCCGTTTCCTCCTGTCCCCGTCATCCCTCAAGTTCTCAGGGGATTCAGATGCTTTGGGACCCACATGATCCTCATTGTTCCGGATTGGGCCAGGATATTGTGGTACCCAGACCTTCTAGACATGTCCATCTGTCCTCCGATGCTTCTTCCCAATGAGAGGATGTTCTCTCGGGAGAGTAAGGTCAGGTTCTCCATCCAGAGGTCAGACTCTCAACCTTCATGCATGGTTTCTGAAAGGTTGAGATACAAGGATTGGGACCTCCCGGATGACGTAATGGAGGTGTTTCTTTCGGCCAGGTGGCCGGCAACAAAGTCTCTACCGTTGCCATTGGAATAAGTTCTGCGACTGGTGCAGGGAAAAGAATATTAATCCTTTTCAATGTTCAACTCCGGATGTTCTATCGTTTTTGCTTTCTTTAGCACAAAAGGGTCTTCAGGTGGGAACCATTAAAGGTTACCTTGCAGCACCGAGGATACTTCTCATGGTCGGGATGTGGCATTTGGTAAGGCAGTGCTTTACTCTGCCCTTTAAATTCTAATGTACAAAATTCTTCACCCTCCCCCAACCATGGGTACTGCTTTGGGAGTCTGTCAAAGATAAGGAATACGTTGGAGGACACAGTCCATTCGTAGAACAAGTTACTTACCCCTGGTAACGTTCTTTCGACTGGATGTTCCTCCAAGGTATTCCTCATCGCCCTTCCAACCTGCCTCTCTGTAGAATTTCCCATGCTATTACACCTTTCGTTCAAACAAGGCTGAGTACGGTCAGGCCCAGTTTATGGGCACTTCTGCTACACGAGGAGGGCCAAAACTGAGGCAACGGGCGCCATGCATGCTACTTATAACATGCAATGACGTCACCCTCGATGGAGGCCTTCGAGGGACATCGACCCGACGCCATTAATGCAGGGCACCCTCTGACAAAAAATTTCCGAAGCAACCGAGCTGTGGACACATGTCAACAATGAGAAATAAGTTGGAGGAACATCCAGTCGAAAGAACGTTACCAAGGGTAAGTACCTTGTTCTTAAGGATAGAGATATTTAGTATCTCTCCCATAGCCTGAGAGATTGGCACACACCACCTTCAGTGGAGTGCCAAAGGGATACCTAGTATCTGCCTTCTCTGCTCCTGTGACTTTTAGTCACATAGACAATCACCTAGTTATGGCTGGTGGTAGTAGACCTATTATACCAAATATTGTGTATTTTTTATACCGCAGGCTATGTCCATAACCTCAGTAGTGCACAATAGGGCCACCCAAGTACCATTACTAGCATAGTTGTTCTTTGTTAGCCCTTCTACCATTCTAGGAGGGGGATTTGAGTGTGTGTGTGTGTGTGTGTGTGTGTGTGTTTTGGCGGAATCCTTGGATATCCCCGCGTAGGCTCCAGGGTGTCTGGGCACGCAGGAAGTGGGGGAGGAGTTTTCTACCCCGCTGTCCTGATTCTGCCAGTGTGCCTGAATAGGTCCAGCTCCCACAGGTGGTCTGTTTGTCCTGAATGGACAGTCAATTGCCCCTTTCTCTAAAATGCTGAGAGATTGCAGAGGAGTGTGCTCTGGAATTGTATATAAGGTGAGGCTTCTGGAGTGAAAAGCATGTTGACCACTGGAAGCTGAAGTAACCGAATAAGAAGACGACCAGAGATGCCTGCAGACCCTTTGCAACACTGAAGCGACCACTGCTGTCCTGACCCCGTTTTCTGTGCAACATAGGAGCTCCGACGAGGACCTCTTCCTTTTGGCTGGTGGGAACAAACGGTGCCAAGACTAACTTTGAAACAAGCCATTTCCCGAGGTGCTAGGAGTTTCCAGAGCTGCAGAACCCCCAATACCAAGAGACCTGCCCATTTCCAGCATCATTGTGGAAAGACCGAATCCATTCCAAATCTTTGCTGAACCCGTAAGGGCACTCCAGAGACCTGATCCAACTCGCCCAGATCCCCTCCTCACCAGAGTGTGGGACTGCAGGAAGCGAAGAAGATTGACCAGGTGATCTATGTCCTTTGTCGGTGCTGGAGAAAAGGCGCCAAAACTGCAAGAGTGAACCAAGAAGTTGATGAAAGTCGTGCTACAGGTTTTCTCTCGAGAGTGCTGCTGAGAGATCCCGTCCATTGTCCTGCCTTGAGTCACCAGACCAAGGAATCCGGAGGTCGGGTCCAGAGCTGCAACTTCGTGGAGCATCCAGCACAAACATTTTCTTCTAACCTAAGATACTATGTAGAAAAAGGTATTGCTTACCGGATTCCAAGAAGTCGCTCCAGAGACTTGGAGTGCAAGTAGAGGTATCCAGGGCAACTCCTTCTTACCTCAGACCCAAACCGCTGCTTTTGTCCCCTTCTAGAGTACGCTTTAAGGTCTCCCTTGTTAGTTAACTTGCTGCTTCAATAACACTAGAATAAATCCACAGGGACTCTTCGTAATTCGCTGCTTGTCAAGACTTCAAGCCCTCTCTGAACTGCCTCTAGCTAGGTTTGTGTTTTTGGACTTGAAAGACTTACTAGGCGAAGAAACAGTCTCTAGAACCTTGAACTAAGCTTATGTTAGACTAACCAACCATTTTCCTCCCTTTAAGTGACTTTACTATGTGTATGAAGAGTAAATGCATTACCGTATAAACCATTGAAAACCGCATGAGCATGCAATAACCGATAATACGATAACATTGGGCCTCATTACACGGTAGGCGGAGGACCAAGGTGCTATTAGCATCTTGGTCCATGCCGGTAAAATACCGGCACCGTCTTAGAGGAAAGGGGAATTACCGCCCTATTCCAAGGTTGGCGGGGCGGTAATTCCCCCTTCCCCCATTGCCCTTCCCCCATTCCCATTTTTGCCCCATAGGGCTCTATGGGAATGGGGAAGGCGCTAATTACGGTGCCGCAAATTGCGGTACCGTAATTGGCACCCTGGTCCCTTTGCGGGTTGGTTTTGAACGCCTGCTAAACAGCAGGCGTTAAAGTACCAACCCGCAAAGGGACCTCGTAGTAAGGCGGTAAGGGTTTACCGGTGCCCTTACCGGTACCGGTAAACCCTTACCGCACTACGTTTAATGAGGCCCATTGTCTTTTCCCGTTATAATGTTGCTTCAAATATAACAACAAACAAAGTGCCATTTGAAGAGTATTGTCAGGTATTCCCAAGAGTTCTAGTATAAACGTCTGAAGTATTTAAAATTCTGGTGTAAATATACTTTTTATATAACAGTAAGTGCTTCTTTGTTGTGCCTGTCTAACTAAGAGTCAGTGGATTTACCTACAGATTAAAAATCCTTTTAAGATAAGCCTGACTGCTCTGCCACTCTACCAAGGTCCTGAACTAGTACAGACTGATACTAAGAGTTGGGGGATGTACAAACCACTGGGATAGCTTACTAAAATCTTACTGCCTGTAGGACTTTAGGAAAACTCCTTTAACAGTAGCAATCCTACAGCAATTCAGGTAAGAGTGAGTAAGTGACTGGGGCTCACTCAGCGGTTTGTCAGCCCCGCAATTACCCACCAGACAAAGGGTTAACGTCCTGCAGATCACAAGGGCCCTAAAAATCACCAAATACTCAGATGCACCCACACAGGAGTGTTCATTTGGCTTGTCTGGGGCAGAAGACCATGCAAAGTTAGTTTAAACCACACTAGAGGGGGGTAGGGCTGGGCTCTGTGAACCCACATCGGCACATCAGCACATCATTGTAGGATTACCCCATGGGTCACACAAAGGGAGATCCACAAAATGGACAGGAGGAAGGTTTGAAAAATGCATTGGTACCTCAACGATTACTATACTGGTGCATTGGCCAATATAATGCTAAAATTACTTCACCCCAGATGTCGAACCTAAATTACTGCTTCCACCAGCCTGCTCCCCAATGCACTTGTCTGTTGATGGGATTTCCCTTGGGTCCAAATGGGGTGTTTAGAAAGCACATCTGCCCTGGTAGCCTTATGGGCTGCTAGGACATTGCATCAGATAAAGGGATGGAGTTGAAGTAGTGGGGTGGCTGGGCATTGTCCTTCTGGCCGAAGTTAAGGAGCCAGAAAAAAGAAGGCAAAGGGTATGGGGGGCCCAGAGAAACCAATCCTAACATTCCGTATGAGCAGTACATGGTGGTGGTTCGTGTCATGGATGCATTCCTAATCAGAACTGGTCAATTACATTGTTTTTGAGGCTTTAGACCAGCAAGTATATAACTAGTGTTTTCACCGACAAGGTGTTGTATCCTACGCGTTATATTTGTTCGCTTATTGTCCAGGTTGAAGAGGTGTTACCTGCAAGTCTTGTTCGAACTGTGGTGTAACCTCTACTGCTGCTTTGTGATTCTCCTAAAGTTCTGGTGCTAATGTGTGAAAGCGTTTGGCACAATCTCAGATGCTTGTATCAAGACGTTGTGGGTTGGATCAATTGTGGGGTGGCGAGGTCAAAAATGAAATGGATGTATGCCCTGTCTATCCTGAATTCATATGTTAGATGACCAGTCTCCAAAGCACAACTCAAGTGTAAAAGGCTTTACAGGCAGTGTTTTGGCTTATGTTGGCCCAACTGGTAATTGTCTCCTCAATGGCTTTTAACTCCTTGTACTACAGAATGAAATCCTCCTAGAAAAGAAACGGAGAAAAAAGAAAAGATTGAGGTTAAAATTTCCAAAGACTCCAGAAGAAAAACAAAAAGAAATTGTTGAAAAAATGAAAGCGGACGCAATGAAAGAACTGCGGCAAAGAAACTTTGTCGATTTAGCTTGTGAGTGCAGTGCGGTCATCTGCTGCCGAGTAACTCCAAAACAGAAGGCCATGGTTGTGGAATTGGTTAAAAAGTATAAGAAGGCAATAACGCTGGCTATTGGCGACGGTGCAAATGATGTCAACATGATTAAAAGTAAGTACCATCTCACGTTGCAGTTCCTAGAACGTCTGGAAGATAATGGCTTCTAAGAAAGTGCCAGAGAAGGAATTCAAATCTCCTCCAAACCAGACCTTTCTGTTCTATTCCAAGTTATTTACCCAGTAACTATTTTCTAGCTGAGAAACATCACTATCCTGTTAGATTTATTTTGTGATAGTTTTATTATGAACTTTTGTTGGGAATGTTTCATAATCATGAGTACGTTATTAAAAAAAAGAAACACTTTTGGTATAGTTATCCTGTATTAGCACCATGCTTTGCACGTTGACGTTGCAGCAGCCAATATGGACTTGCGGAAGGCAAGCTAGTCTTCATAAGTTGTCCTGCCACCGTGGCATCATCTCCCTGTTTGCAATATGCCTCAATCACCACTCGGCTCATCTGTGTCTGAACTTCCTCTTCGATGCCATTGCTCCCCTCTTTTTTCCCCCTCCAACCCCATTCATTCTCGCTTCCTTTTACACTGTCTGCTTAAAGCACTCTATGACCCACCCAAGCCATCCATCCATCCATCCACAGCAGCATGCACGCATCTTTATGCCGCCATGCCTACCTATATTTCTGTCTCTTTTAGCCACTCCCTATCCACATACCTCATCACTTCCGACATACGATGGCTGCTAATGTTGATAATTACCCTAAAGGTTGGCTGTTCAATCTGGTAACAGCCCAGCACACATGGCAAAGCTCTCGCTTTGCTCTGAAAGTTTTCTCGGGTGGGGGGCTATTACCATATGGTATGGTTTAGTGTGGCTCCTGCTAGTAGTGCCATGAGTATCTCTCTCGGGTAATATGCTGGGAGTTCCAGAAGTGGAACGAGCGGAGCAGGGAGACGGTTGGAAGAAGTGGCACGAAAAGTGGATTTGATTTTTCCTGCAGTTGCCAGTTAGCAGGCTGCAGTAAAGTGGGAGATACTTCACCTACAGAGCCGAGTCGTGGACGAGGGGCTACGGAGCCATCTATAGATACAGCTTGGAAGGTCTCCTGAAATAACAAACGTACAAGTAAGTTGCTCTGAGTACTCCCGTAACTGGCTCTGTGGCCTTTCCCAAACGTGAGGCGGGGTTCGTTAAACTCAACCCATAGCCTGCACTGTATGGACTTCAGCGAGGCGAGGACTGCGGGATCGTACCTTTTGACTCGCTCGCTATTTTCTACTCCCCTGCCTGAAGGTTACAAAGAGATCTCTCCATCTTCTTACGAACAGCAATATATAGGCAAGCTTGACTGAATCCTATAATCTCAGATGCATGGCCACGACTGAACTTCTGTCTTCTATGACTGATCTGATAGTCAAATCAACTATTGTAGAGGGTGGGCCTATGTTCAGGCCATATAATAATGGGGGTGGTTGTTTCTTTCCATCTCGGAGTTGCTTTGTTGAAGATTTTCAGCAACCGGCCACATCAGGATTGGGCCCTAACCTGGGTGATTTCGCTAAGAACCCAAACATATCTACCCCAGTCAATGTCTTGCTGAAAAACATATTCAGTACTGAACTAAACTATACCCTGACTACAGCAACAATAAAGAACGCTATTGGCAATCACTTCCCCATTGTCTGTGAAGCGGTCTCTTCCATTGCTTCAAGACCTCTTGGAGAAGAGACTGTGGACAACTATCATGTTCCTGCTCCGATCTCGGCTCACTCCTAAGTTATACCCCTGGAACTAGAAGTTGAGGGAGCACCTTTGATTCCTGCCGACTCCTCCTATGATCTAAATTATATTTCTGGCATCAGGGAGGTGGGGCATGATCCCTCAAATCCAGTTTCTCTTACAATCTTTGACTCATGAAGAAGTCCCAGTAAGAGATCGCTCTCCTGCTCCATCAAAGGATCAGAGTCTAGCCTCCACTTCAATCGTGGCTCTGAACTTTGTACTCAGTTCCTTGGTGAAAGTCTTTGAAAATCTCAAGACTGAAGTCCAGCAACAGTCAGATACCCTAATAGAATTGACAAAGGAGCTTGAAGCCAGCAACGCTTCGATGGTCACATTAATAACAGCGATAAATGAATCAAAGGGGCAAACTCTGACACTCTTGACCTCCCTTTTTTCAGATGCAAACGGAGAAGATGAATTTACTAACTAATCATTCGACAGAACTGAAAGAGGAGATTTTTAAGTTGAACACTAAAATGGATGAAGTAACAAAGGCTGAATGCTTTGTCATTCCCCTCAGGCTTCCATGTTTCCGGATCACCAAGCTGATGATACGCCATTAACTGCTTCTATCTTGGAGGAATTTATACAGTTGGCTCAATTAGCTGATTTTGCCCAAGTGGGAGATGACAGTGTTATAATGGAGGTTGTTCCTTTAAAAAATAGAGGAAAGGAAGAGAAGCAAGAAGTCGAATGGAAAGGCAAAGAAAAGGAGGAAAAAACAGAGCAGGGTCGTAAAAGATTCTGCTAATTCTGATGATAAAGAACAAACTAAACAAACAGGGAAAAAAAGGAACAGAGGCAGTACTTTAAATTATTTCCTCAAAAATCTGAAGGGACACAATCCAGAGCCTCCTAAAGAGGAGAGGATAAAAGGCCGAAATCCAACTTGGGGAAAGCAAAAACAAACTGCTGTCGACAAAGACCAGAATCCGGACTTAGAGTGAAATGTCTGTAGAACCTAAGGCGACCGTGGATTGCAAACCGAAGCACAAACCCCGAAGGAAAATTGCCCCCATTTCATTTTAAGAAACACGCAAAAACATCTCTTCCAAATGTCAAAATTGCTCCAATCTTCCTGAATGCTTCTATGGTGACAAAACCGTCAGTCCCACTTGAAAAGACCAATCCACCGTTGGCAGGTCCCTTGGCAGGCTCTCAACCTGACCATATTCTCTCTACAAGAGTGGTATTGCTGGAGGCTAGAAATGCAAGATTAGAAGGCCAGGGCGTGGGGAACAGCTTAGCGCAACAACGTTTCCTTCCCATGATAAATAAATCAGTTTTGCCACATTTAAATATTAATGGTGTGGTCCCCCCTTTAGGGCGGACAATTTTCCTCTCAAATAAGTCCAAGAATAATGGGAACTCTTCTCCATTAAATAGAGTTCTGAAAGAAATGTCCAACATCCCCGCCTTAAAGTTTCTTTCAACAGGGGACATTCAGCAGCTGAGCTTTCCCCTTTCCCCGGACACCAGTGTTGCAGAAGTTCGGATGAATTCAAATTTGGAGTTCGAAATAATTTTGCGGGCAGAGAAAGACTGGCTAATTAGAGGTTTCAAAATATCAACAACTTTATTGCAACACAACAAATCCAAGGAACTTGGCCTGTCCCCTAAACAAACACCAAACATTCATCCAAAGGCTGAAAACTCAATCTCACCACTCTGGGAATGTGTTCAAGAATGTATAGCTCAGGTCTTCCTTAAGTTAGGAATACCTGATCAGAAACTCTAGTGACAGATGATGTGATATGCTTATCTTGGAACACAAGAGGTGTTGGCTCTTTTTTAGAAGAGGATAAAAAGTCCTATACATTACGGAACTTTCATTTGATCTCTTTTCACAAAACCTTGTGCATGGATCCTCTTAGAGTTCATGGTTTTTCCACTTATCAACAAATGGCATTAAGAGGGTCCAAAGGATGTCCTAGAGGCGGCCTAATCACTCTGTAGTAATTTGACCTTTGCCTCCTCCATTCTTCTATCGGATAAAGTCAATGGTATTTTGGCAATAAGGGTGAAGGAAAGAGAGGGGGAGAGGAGCTCCAGTTGGATTATGCTGAATTTGTACTGGAATACGGTGTCTCTTCCTCTGGTTGACTTTCTAGTAGATGTATCTGATCTTTTGGTTGACTTTTCAGTTGGATATCCAGAGGATGAGATTATCATAATGGGTGATTTTAACTCACAGTGCATTGAAACTTCACAAAATGGTCTTTATAGTAAGGTAAACTCTAATGGTAAAGCATGGTGTGAGTTTGTCAACCTGGCAGTTGGAAATGCTTAACGGGAGTATCCGAGGTGACATTCTGCGTAGCTATACTTGACAAAGAGGTTTTTTATCATCAACGATGGATTACATCTTTGCTTCAAAAACAATCTTTGACTCCTGTATAGAATTTAGGATAACTGAAGGTAATCCAGATGATCATAGCATGTTAGAAGCTAATTTTAAGGGGAGCCAAAGAAAGACAATCTGCTTTTTCCTCAGGAAATGACCTCAAATCAGGCTGGGAATCGGCTGGTAAGGTTTGAGAATGGTGGGCGGACTCTTAAATCAGTTAAAAACCGCTATTAATAGTCTCTCGGTTAAACACCTAGCGATCCAGTGACTTCCTTTGGGAGCTAACCTCTCCACTTTCTGGTCCTATTATACGAACCAGGTCCCATAAATTCATCAAAAAAAAGTCAATAGATGGCATCCTTATTAAAGAAAAACATAGTGGATCCTAAAGTCCTGGAGATCTAATTGAAATATCTTGCCAACACCTATAGGAACTAGTTGAGATCATATTTTTACATGAGGAAACAATTACAGGGTAAGGTAATGCTGAAGGCAGTCTGTGCCAGAAATTCAAGAAACTTTTGGTCGATAGTGGGCTCGATTAATGGACAAATCACCGATCCCTAACATACTGTCATACAGGAAAGTGCCTGGTGCGATTACTACTCTGGTGTATATGGCTTCATGGATTCCCAGAAATGTAAATCTGACCAGTGTACTATGTGATCCCTAACTTACACGCAAGAGGACATTGAAAATGTAATTAAAAAAATCGTATTCCTCTAAGGCCGCAGGGCGAACGGTCTGAGAAACGCAGTGCTTAAACTAAATCCTGCACTGTGGTCTAAAGTCCTAAAGCTTCTGTTTGATAATATCTGTAGTAAAGCAATTCCGGAGTCATGGAGAAGCTCGATTGTCATTCCCATCTATAAAAAAGGCCATTGTTTAGACCCATCAAACTATCGCCCCCATATCACTTTTAGACGCCGATGGGGTCATCTTTTCCGGTATTATATTGGGCGGGTTAGAAAAATGGGCAAAGGTCACAGGCATTATCCCCAAGCAGCAGACTGGTTTTAGGAGAGGACTATCCATGTCTCTGAACACCTTGATTCTTGGGTGTCTTACTTCTGGTTCCCTTGAAAAGGGAGGAAACCCATTGTTCGGCGCTTGGGTAGACCTCTCCCAAGCATTTGCTTCGATAAATAGAAATAGACTCTGGACTAAACTAAAACTGTAGGGGCTTCCACACCATTTATCATCTATCTTAATAGAGTTGCACAAAATATCTTCTTTAAGAGTCTTGTTTGTCTAAATCAGGTGTCCTCTGTCTATTTGAATAGAGAGAAGGGTGTGTCAACGATGCCTGATGGCACCTTTTCTCTTTATATTATAGTTCAATGTTTGGAGAAGAGCGGTCTGGTGGGTCCCAAATTGGGAGGTACAGAAATTAATTGGTCAGCCCATGCTGACGATGTGGTAGTCTTTGACTACACGCAAGTCGGCCTGCAAAGCCTACTTGCTGCCCTTTGTGAATATGCTAAAGAAAACAACCTAAAAATGTATCCTAACAAATCTAAAATTATCGTTTTCAAACCTCCTTTGAGGAAGTTCACTCCTTTTATCTGGCAGTTAGACAACTCTCGTATTTCCCCTTCTAAAGAGGTTACATATTTGGGCTTGGTTATAACATCTTTTCCCACCAGATCTAACCTTCTGTCAATCATTGACCTGAAAATAGTTAATTTGGTGGCTCAAATGAAAAAAATGTGTTTACAATATTGCACATTTTCTTTGTTGCCCCTCTTAAAAATTTGCTGGGAAGGTAGTCCCAGTGATAACTTTCGGTATGGAATGCAATATGTTGGCTTTGGATATCGATTGGGGAAAGATTGAGAGTAAGATATGGAAAAGATCTTTAGGGCTTCCAGATTGTGTTCCCACATCTTGCATAAGATTCGAATTAGGCCTCATTTCACTAAGTGGTTGGATGGAGTGGAAATGGATTTCGATTTATAGACGCATTCTGGTTCCACCTAAGTCCTCTCTGTATGACGATCTTGCAATCTCCATGTACAAATCAACAAATTCTTTCCTCAATAAATTGAGGTTTAGATGCGATGTTATCGGCTCTCTCGAACACTCGTATTGAGACCCTCAGTTCTAATCCATTGAAAACCAAGGATAAACTGCATTGCATGGATTGGATTAGGACTATTGAAAAGATGAGGAGCAGTAAATTATCATTGTCTCCTTTTGTTGATTGATAAGTCAAGATCTTGTGTCCCCACTACCTGAGGAAATTTCCGGTTCCGGCAACAAGAATGGAATTATTAAAGCTAAGATTAAACCTATTGCCAACTCTGGAAATCCTCCATGTTCGTTATCCGGACACCAACCCAAGTGATATCTGTGACAAATGTAATGCAAATGTAGTACAGACTGCCTTACATCTGCTAATTAAGTGTAATGGAACTTGGGCTCTTAGAGTCCTAGGGTTTCAGCGTTTTGTTCACAACCAGTTTTATTTTTATTTTAAGGTATGTTTTGGAATCGACTAATCTCAGTTAACGTTTTTCTTACTTCTGAGGTGGTCTTAGTTTTAAAAGAACTTAACCTCAAAAAATGTCCCCTTTGTTAATGCCCATTGAGTGAAATAATTACTGATTAGAGTGATTGGTTTTATTTTCCTTTTATTGATTGATTAATGTACTGTTTGTGTAAATTTAGTGAGATTCTCTTTCTTTTTATTATGAACTGTGTGAAGTCATGTTTTATTGGCTGATGCACGTTAAATAAAAAAAGACAGAGAGGGGCGAAGGCTGGCGGGGCTCAATACCTTATTGACTTATTACCCTAAATAAATCCTGTCTAGACTTGCACACCAACTCTCCCAACACACAGAAGAGCAGGAACAACTACCTTGTGGGCGGGACAAAGACTGATATGCAAATGGGAATTTTCCCATCTGTGAAGGGTAGTGAGCAAAAAGCCATTGCTGCGAACTCTCAAAGTGGGGAAAAAAAATCACAGAACGGGTTATAATGCCATGTTCTTTCTGGAGAGGGGCGCCTGCTAACTTTTTGAAACAACTTCCTTAACACTGCTAGTATGACCTACTTATTAATGCCTCACAATCAACTATTATAAGGATTCATAATCAATAGATATTGGGACAATCCAATCAGTGAACAATCCTGTAAGTCAGCTAGAAATCGCTCAGCCAGCCTCAGTATATGAATCATACAGTGATTATAAAAATGACTAGTCATCACTGTAAGAACACCATGGTCTTCTTTTTGATCTACCTGTGCTACCCCTCACCAGGACAATGGCATTCAGTAGTGTTCCCCCACCGACCGTCTTCCTGTCGGACATAGGGGATCCCACAATACCCTGGAAGACATGGTTAGTCATTTGAACATTATGCCAGTGTAATCTGTGGAACTGCAGCCTTGATGGAAGGAAATTTCTTCTACTGCATTGTCTGGGCCCTGCAGGATCAGAAATGTTTGAGGATCTACCAGATCTTCCAGAAAATGAGTCTGAAGATCTAAATGAATACGAAAAACAGTCCGAGATGAGTAAACGCTATGGAAAGAAATTACACAATACTAGAGCGGTACAACTTTAAGAAAAGAGTACAAGAAGAAGGTGAAAGTGTGGCGCAGTACATTACAAGCCTGAGGAAGTTGGCCAGAACTTGCAATTTCAACAACCAACTAGATGAACGCCTCTGGAATCAATTCATGCTGAAGTTCAACAGTGCAAATGTCATAGAACAATGATGGCCGGAAGAAGACCTCCCACCCGCCATTAGATATGGTCCTGAGAGTGGCCAAAGAGGTGAAGCACATCAAAATATTTGTTAAGGTCCTGGAAAACAGAATAAAAGATGCACATTTAAAGGCAGAAGTTGTACCGCAACTGGCAACCATACCCAAAGTGAATGATGTTATATCGGCAGTTAACGAGAATGCATACATGAAGAAGACAGAAAATAAAGAAATCTGCATGGAAAGATGACGAGAGGCAGAATGCCCTTTTGCACAAGGAGACGTGGCAGCCCAAGACCGAGTAGCCCAAGAAGATGTTTCAGGTGTGAGGGCGCAAACCATTGGGCAGACAACTGTTTGGAACCAAAGTGTGTCTCACTTACTAGTCCCTTCGGATCAGTCTCTCAGGTGGCCAGGGCACGGCCATCACCTTTGATCCAGACCCTGGGGATGGACCAGTGCGGGAGAATCACCAAAGCGGGGGGTCTTCAGGGAGTGTGGGTGAGGCAACCGATGGTGAGATGCAGTATTCACCCATATTTTAATAGGATTTTCTAGCGTCCCAACTCACCGTCCCACCCCCATACTACACAAACACTGGGCAGAAGAAGAGGGTGACTGACTGAGGGTAGAAAGGCTAATACTTACAAATCTCATTGGACATGTCCCACTAATCAGGTAAGGCAAAGTCAGGCACTTGACTTTAATCACATAAAAGGTGGAACATAGAGACCCACTCTGAGCAAGGTGGAACATGAGAAGGAGCAGATCTTCTGGGGGTGAAGGCGAACCCCCTGGAGCAGGACGACCAAACAAGGGACTAGAGCAAAGGGTAGAGAAACCCTGAATTTCCCTGCAGGAGGTAGTCTTCTCCAGGAAGCTGTAAAGGAGACACAGAGAAAGCCAAATCTCAGACCAGAAGAAACCTGCAGTGGGTTTCAAGGACACTAGTAACGCTCCTGTGTGAATGACCGAGTTAGGGAGGCCAGGCCTGTAATGTTACGCTAGACTTGTCAATCAAAGCCGCCGGGACAAGAAAGGAACGCACACAACTGCTGACTTAATGAAAGACATGAAAGGCCGGTTTGTGTCAAAGAAAGATTGAATCCACAATAGTGTTTCTCACAATTGAAGGTTGCGCACATGCTGATTAGATGCGAAAGAAAGCAAACCAGTGGTGAACTTTTAAGTTACCAATAACTGTTAAGCTAGTGATAGAGTAGCAGAGTGGTCTGGTGAAAGGAAGTAGCCCACTCGAAGTGTCTGAAAAATGTTTGAGGTCTTGTTATAAAGCGGCAAAGTGAATGAACTCTGAAATGCGCAATGGTCAAGATTAACCCCTGTGAAAGCGGAAGTCAAAAGGTGAATGCTTTAAGAGAAAGATTTCTTTGAACTTTTCTGCTTGTGGTATGGAACTACCAAGAGACATTGGGGCAAATAACATAAAGGGAGAGCTGGAGTGAAAGTCGAAGTGGCCCTGCAGAGGTATATAGTAAAAGCCTTGCACATTCGAAAGTCTTGAACGTCGGTGAAAGATCCGAGCCTGACTGAGGGAGACCTGTAATATGAAATAAGTTAGGGGAAGGGAACCCTTAACGAATGTGAATAAAGCTTTGGGAAGGGAAGCCCTGCAAGTGCTGTGATTGTAAGATCTGAGCCCAGCTGAGGGAGATCTACGTTGAATCGGGTACCCTCCGGTTGAAAGGTCCAAGCCCTTACGAGGGAGACCTACATTCACTTTTGTTGAACTGTGAAAGAATTTTTTTGAGAAGTTGGAATAAGTGATTTTAACGTGGAAGGTCAACCGGGCCTTGACACACGTTTTGAACTGCCTTCTTTTTTGATAACCTGAGCCAGTGTGTGTCCTGTTTAGGGGGGGCACCTTACTAGAGTGTGGGGAGGAGAGCTGACTCGGCCATCTTGATCCTTTGTTGTAACACTGACTTTCCTTTGCATACACATTCCCTTTTATCTCTTTTTGTATATGAGATAGGGCAGGCATTAGTTTTTGTTGGTATAGACCTTTTTGATTTGGCAAAGACTGATTAGGACTGTTTTCTTTATTATTTGATAGAGACTACTCCCATAATAGCTATAGGGCAGAGTAGTTTTCCAAACTCCAAGAATTTTATAAAGGTTTGGAAACTTTGAACTCTTGTTTCGGTGTCATACTTGTGATACCATGCCTCCCTTCCACAACCTGGAATGTCCTGCCCTGAAAATCCTCTGCCGAATATGTAAGGGCAAGGGTCACCTTGCAAGGTGTTACAGGAGCAGGGAATGCATATCAATGGTGATGGATGAAGAAAAAATATAGTCCACATGCTTCAGTGCTTATTGACAGAGATTTAATGTCCATGATGATTGATTCAGGTGCCAAATATACACTCCTGCCCCAAAACCAATGGGAAAGACTGAGACGTGATTCCCTAAAAGAAGTTGACATTAATCCAAGGGCCTATGGAGGTGTGAATATTGAGTTCATTGGGTGTTTATGGGCCACTCTAAAATTCAAAGATGGTAAAGCCAGAGGGAAAGTCTATGTAAACAAGGCAAAACCAACTTACTGAGCTGGACGCATCAATGAAAAGTTAGTGAAACTAGATCCAAATGCAGCTGAGGCGGTGCTGGCCATTGAACATGCTAGCAATGGAAAGAAAGTAATAGATTCTTTATTTGTGCTTTTCTAATTACTTGGTGTATTTTACATATTTTAGCCCTCGTATTTTTTATTGTGTACATTTCTAGTGTTTTATTATTTTTAGAGTACAGTGATCTTTTCTTAACCATATAATTGTGTGTAGAATCCTTCTTGGGCCGATTTGAATCAGGGCTTAGCCTAATTCCTGCACGCCTCGCTCTGTTGGAACCACACTCCCCAGAAGGAGTTGCATGTCCCGGAAGCGCTTTTCATGAGAAACCCAGCGCGGATGGGTTAAGCCAGTCAGCACCAGTCCTCGGCCAGGACGTGTAGACGTGTCGCAGTCACTGACGTGGAGTTGCCGTTTACCTATCATGGGATTCACTGAAGTACTGGCTGCTATCCATGTAGAAAGAAACATTTCTTTTAGCCACTCAGCTGAACTCTTAGCATCTCTCAAGTTATGCTTGCCCCCTCAGTTTTCCCCCAGGCTTGGTGATTATAATGTTCCTGATAGTGTGTCTTCACTGCCTTTCATTAGTCCGGTTATTCTTCACTCGAGTCCTGGTGTTTCTATTTAGGTGGATGAGCAGGTCGAGATTCCCTTTACTAGTCACGTCCATAATCCGAAGAATACGGGCAGCCTGCAGCGTCGAAGACGTTCAGATTGCTCCTGAGTTTAATTCTTTTAATACTTGTGGGGGCTGGATCTCAATGCTCGACAGTTCTCAGCCGTGCCCAGTTACTCCAGTAGCTGAGCTACGATGCATGCTACTGAATACTCGTTCGTCAAGCATGCCCATGAGGTTGCTAATTATATCAAACCTAATCTGGATATATGTGCTTTGACTGAGATTTGGGGTTGCAGCGCAGCAGGACCCAGTCTCAACTTAGCCGTTCCAGCAGGTTTTGCTATGATCAGAAAGGACAGATCGGAAGGTAGAGGGGGGGGGGTTGTAGCCTTTATTCGTAAAAAGGCCCTCTCCATATGAGAAGTCAATGGCCACATTTTTGAGGGTATTGACTCTCTTTGCATAAAAGTAGGGATAAACGTGGAGGCCACAGTTAAAATATTGATATACCGATCCCCTGCTCACAATGCAACTATTGTCGAGGCCCTTAACTACTTGCTTCCACTATTGAAACCCGTGTCACGTTTAATTATTCTTGGAGATTTTAACTATTGGTTGGGGGATGCACACATCTATACATCGGCCCTACAACAGTCCCTATTTGATATTGGCTTCAAACAACAACTTTTTACGCCCACTCATGTGCTGGTTCATACGCTTGATTGGCTTTCCGTATTGAATGTTACCTGTGGTGACATCTTACTTTATCTTGCTCGTGGTCCGACCACGCTCTGGTTCACTTCTCCCTTGCAGTACCATTTCCAGTGAAAATTAAGAACAAGTTGACTTGTCCTGTCCTGTTCTGTCACGCAATCTGAAATGTATTACTTTGACTGACACGCCCCTTCACGCCATGTCACACTGCTTAGCCGCAAACATGGCCCTTATATCCAACACACTTGCTCCGATGAAGCAAAGAAAACAAAAGGGAGAGGTTTCTGAAAGTCAACCTTGGTTTACCGCGGAACTTCGAATTAAAAAAAACCAAACTCTGAACGCCTTCTACTTTTGGAAAGCATCTCCGGGTCCAGTAGCCCTAACAGCTTATGAAAACTGGGCCAATCGGATGTTAAGGACATTTTTAAAATATTAAAAGAGCAGGTGTAAGTCCCGTAGTCAGCCAACCAAATAGTACCAAAAGGGGCTAATTGGTGTCAGCAAATACAAGATGGCATGCAGGAAAATCGCCAAGGTATCAGAAGGGATATACTGGGCAAAAAGGATTTACCATCTACAGTAGACTCCAGCTCCCAGAAGCCGTATACAGGTAATCCTGCAGTTTCCAAATTTAACTTTCAACCCATATCGGAGGAAGCCCTGAAGAAAGTTATCCAACAACTTAAACCGACTTGCTGTAAAGGAGATTCCTGTTCTTCTTTGATTATAAAAACCTGTCCACCAATGCTCCTAAAGGCCATTTGCAAGTTTGTGAACACCTCACTGCATCTTGGCATGGTCCTGGATGATCTTAAAGAGACTGTGGTCACGCCC
Source organism: Ambystoma mexicanum (assembly GCF_040938575.1). Taxonomy (NCBI): domain Eukaryota; kingdom Metazoa; phylum Chordata; class Amphibia; order Caudata; family Ambystomatidae; genus Ambystoma; species Ambystoma mexicanum. Next base: position 300,312,051 of record NC_090935.1, on the reverse strand, counting down.
ATCTTAAAAAAGCCAGGGTTACCTCGGGATAATCCCCTTAATTGCCGCCCTATTTCGAATACCCCTTTTTTGTAAAAGATTCTAGACAGAGTGGCTTATGGCCAGATCGCGGAGCACCTCTCTCAGTACCCTATCTTGAATCCCCCATCAGTCTTGCTTTGTATCATGTTTTGGTATAGAGACCTCACTTCTCGAGTTGAAGTCTAGACTACTGAATCGGATGAACAAGGGCGCGCTCTCTTCCTTCTAATATCATTGGACCAGTCAGCTGCATTTGACTTGGTCGAACATTCTATTCTTACTTCTAGATTGGTGGAGGTGGCAAACTTTTCACCCAAGCTGTATCTCGGATTGCATCCTTCTTGGATAATAGACATAGTAGATTATGCACTGAGGAGGCAGAGGCACCACCAATTCCAGTCCTTTTTGGGGTGCCCCAAGGGGCAAGTACGTCCCCATGCCTATATAACATATTCATGGCTCCATTTTTCTCGCTTTTAGAGTCAGAAGGGGTCATGTTTTTAAACTATGCTGACGACACGCAATGTCTTGTCACTCACGAGATGAACAGGAACTTAACTGAATTTTTAGCCTCCTAGAGAAGTGGATGCTAGATAACACTAGCTCTGAATAAAGGGAAGACTGAACTGATGCTGGTGGGCAGTTCAACCTCTCTTGTTAAGTTGGACGAAGCCTATAGTTCTTTCAGACTATCTTGGGTGTGGTCCTTGACCAGAGTCACTCACTATGAGGGCTCATGTTACCAGTGTTGTGTCTGCATCGGTATACTATGCCAAACTGTTATCGCACCTCAAATCCCTTATTACTCAGTAGCCTCCTGGTTGGCCTCTGTAAGCGTGACACTGGCAGACTCCAAAACTGGGCGGTTAGTGTTGTGGTTGGTTTGTCTCGCCGAAACCATGTCTCAGAAGCTAGGTGCTCGTTGCATTGGCTACCAGTGGAAGCACGGGCCAGGTTTAGGCTACTGGTCATAACCTTTAAGTGCAGACTAGGTTTAATGCATTCCTGTTTGCAGAAGTACATTGAGAAGGTCAACCAGAGAGCTCTTAGGTCAAGCGGACAGAATTATCTGTTCCTAGCAATGAGTAGAACAAAGAAAGCAGAGAATGGGGCTTTCTTTCTGGCAACCCTTAAGCTCTGGAATCAGCTCCCGACAGTGTTAAGAGCTCTAACTTCGCTGACGGTGTTCAATAAAGAATGAAAGATCCTGTTATTTTACTAGGTGCACTATGTTGCATCTTTTTCCGCCTCGGATATTGGCCGGTACTCTGTTCTGTTTTGTCTGCATCACGGTATGCGTCCTAATGCCCGAGGGTCCATGGTGCACATACAAATAACATAATGTAAATAAAAGTAAAGGTAAACGATGAAGTATTCCAAGATGAGACAGGCTGTTTACGTGGATTTGTGCAGAAGATCAAAATGAAGGACAAGAAATTAGAAGATCAACACATCATAGAAAGCATAGATGCAGCCCAACAAGTTGAGTGAAGTGTTTAAACCTGCAGTCAGATTGGATGACGGGAGAGTTTGGAACATGCAGATTGTCTTTTGGGAAGGATGTAGAGAGGAGAGAGGTAGCGCATCACTGGCAGGAATGAGAGAGTTGACAAAATTAGTAAGAGTATGCGAATGTTGGGGTCCTGTGGCAGCACACTTTCCTTGTCTAGCCATACAGCTGGGAGTGCCTTCTGTTAGAGGTCAGAGAAATGCTATCAGAGGCCTAAGTATCTCGCACAGTATTGCCACGCATATGTCTCTCGCGTGACAAGCTGGGAGTTTCAGGAATAGAACAAGCGGAGCGTGGAGACGGTTGGAAGAAGTCAGAGAGGTGCGAAGGCTGGCAGGGCTTGATACCTTATTAACCTAAATAAATCCTGTATAGAATTCCACACTGAGTCTAGGTGTCCCTCCTTACTACATATGGCCCTTCCAAAACACCATTGGCACCCAAGGAGTCCCCCCCGAGTCGTTCAGTGCACAGTTGCACGGAGCCCCTCTGTCATTTAGGCATGGAGCTCCACCTTTGCTCAGGAGTGTAGATATAGCCCCCAACGATTACCTGTGTGCATTAATGGAGCATGCTCTGCCTGCTGATCTATACACTCTTTATAAGGAGGGCTGTGCACCAATGCTGTTGTGTTGTAAAGTGATCCATGGATACGTGATGAGGGTGGGACGCTGGATGGCACAGGGAGTGAGGAGTCGGTATCCAGATGGACATGTCAGAATAAAGATGTGTTCCACTGTTCCATCTGTATCCGCGCCTTATTGAGATGGTGGCGCTGTGAGAAACATTAGGTCTTTACCTGGGCAGCCCCCAGCTTTGCGACATTATACTGGCGACGAAGCAGTGGATCTGCTAATGCAGGTGACGGCCTGTGCCGCTGTAAGAGGAAGCGGAGCCCTGGGAGGGGGGGGGGGGGTGGATAAGCGACAGCGAGGCCGCAACCATGACGAACAGAGCCTTGCAGGCCCAGCTGTTTAAGACGGGCGGCAGAGATCCACAGGAAAAAGGCAGTCCAGCATGACCCATTGTCCTGCCTGGAAGTGCGGCAGGAGTGGCTGCACGTCGGCCCGGAGAACGTTCTACTGCACAAGGCCGAGGGAGGCCAGCAGAGCCGATGCTCTCAAGTGCTCTTTCAAAGTGAGCGAGTGGATGCACTGAATGATAGATGACCAGCAGAGATGAGAGCCCTCAGGTACAAGTGATCCCAGAAGACACTGGGTAGCATACCCCAGTAAGACTGTTGGAACACAAGGGGAGCAGCACCCTAGTTCAAACAGCAGCAACATGCCGACGGTGCCAGACACACCGCAAGCAGGCCTCCCCCGATGCCTGCAAGAGAACCTGGGCATATAGTTACCTGGCCCTTTAGACATCAGAGACCAGCAATTTAAGCCATGGTGGGCAACTGGGCTAGAGACTTTGAAGTGTACATCAGAGCCATAGGGCCATTAGATGATGATAAATTGTGCTTGCTTTCTCTGGCCATAGCCCCGAACTTCCAAGACGGTGTACACAGTTCTAGAAGATGCCGTAGACTCATATGCCAGCCTCCGTGCGGCGCTCTCAGAATATTTCACGCCACACGCCAATGTGGACTATGGACGCCACCTATTTCATAGCACAAAACAGAACAAACGGGAAATGGACGCTTTTGGAATGTGCCTACAGATTTGCATGAAGCATTGAACATTCAAAAACTATTCCAATGAATAGCCCTTACAATTCCAGACCAAAGGCAATATCCTAGATTGGATTGCTGCACGAAATTTGAAGGTCCAAGTTAAAAATACCACCTCTGCATCTGTACGGATCATTTTTAGGTCAATTTCGACTTTGATCTTCAAGCGCCTCATCTTAAATTGTCCAATCCCCCCAAAATGATCACAAATCTAAACTTTATGAAAGTCTCATTCAACCACCTCATTGAATGCATCACTGATATCATGCTGGGTACCTTAGAGACAGACTCCCCTGATACACTAAGACCTTGAATGAAAAATACACCCTGCATTTGGACAAACTTGCCCCTCTCAAATCTAGAGATGTTCGGGGCAACCCTAACCATCAAAATTGTCTCAACAGAACTTAGAACCCTAAAAATAAGAGAAAAGCAGAGATGTGCTGGCTTAAATGCTCGACTGATAATAAAAACCTCTGGAAATCTCTTGAAAAAGCCTAAAAGGATGGTATCATAGAGGCCAAAAAAAGAGGCCAAAAAATGTTTTCAACCAACAAATCTCAGAAGCGATTAACAAACCCAAAAAATAGTTTGACATACTAAACTTCTCCAATGCAGTCTGCATCAAAATACCGGCTGCATTCCAAGATAAATTACTCAAGCTTGGGGAAAATATTCAAAGCCAGATCTTGGCCCAATCAAGTACTGCTCTCCTGGAGTGTTGACTCCCCTTCTACCCAATGTTCAGCACCTGCTCATGACTGCATCTCTTTTAGCTTTACGCATGTATCTAACCTCGATCTGCTAGCCACTTTGGGGACTATGCGTCCAGCGGTTGGACCAGATAACGTAATTCCTCAAACTCATTGTTAGGGAGAATTCTCAGAAATGTGCTAATTCCTCTCTACCTTAGAGCCTTAGAGACCCCCAGCCTTTTTTGCTGGACTTCAGGACTTTTAATTTCTAACCTGGAGAGAGCGAGACCTTTTTCCACACACACTCATGTATTGTTTCTGTCATTTGGACTATGTGTTTCTTTTGACTATGGAGTCTGACAAACTCTATAGGCATCATCTTTACATGGTGACACACAGCACCTTCAGTGCTGTGGCACAGGGAAGTCTCCTAGATTTCCCAAAAGTTTAAATACCTTCTCTTGGTGACACTGTTTCCAAGAGCAGTGAAGTGAAATTGGCTTTACTTACATAGTGCATGCTGGGTTTAGAAAGTTACACAATCTTACCATTGGGTGCTGGAGGGTTTACTTAGTATCCCCTTTGTCTAGTTTCTCACATAAAAATGTTGTTACCCATTCTACAATTAATGGCTGGTGGCTGTAGTTTATTTTTTACTACCATTGTGTTTTTACCGTGGGCTGCAATTGCCGCTGCAGTAAGACACCCATGGGTGCCCATTATGTTAAAATGTCCCCAGTCTTCTTCTTTTTTCACCATTTGTTGTTGGAAAGTTCCTTCTTGAGATTTACTCTGCGCGCCAGACCAGGTTTGGTCCCTATGTTTGTTTTGTCTTTGGCAGGATGCACTGGTGAAGCCCGCCTCCAGAGTGTCTGGCAGGGGCAGCAATTGAGGGAGGTGCCTGAAACACCCTGTGCTTAATACCCTTGGTTAAAGGAATGAACCCAAAGGTGATTGGCTGGCTGTCTGTCCTTGGAGGACAGCAGCCCTGCTGTCTGAGTGACAGCTAGGCTGAAATGAATGGAAGAAACCTGCATAAAAGGCAAGGCTTTTTGGCTTGGAAGGCAGAGTGGACCACTGGACGAAGGAATGGGAAGAAGAACTTGGAAGATACCCCTGCTGCAACTCCTGGACCGTTGGTTTGCCTGGTGAAGCTCTGCTGAAGCTCTGGATTCGTTTAGACTAGAGAAGCCCTGCAAGTACGACTTCTCCCCTTGGGTTGGTGGGACCAATCACCACCAAAGTGAACTCGTTTGGACCTCCTCTCGGAGCTGGCTGTACTTCCACTGCTGCTGTAACCGAAGCGCCAGAGAGAGGAACACAAAACCGAGTGCATTGCTTTTAAGTCGGACCTGTGTTTTAAGAAGATCCCCCGGATTCCCTTGAAGCAGGACTGACCAAGCCTGAGCCACCTCAACAGAGTACTGGACCCCAGATGCGAGGAAAGTCCAGAGTGGCATCTGTGAAACCGCAGTGGTGCGATTTGCTATAGACGTGAGGAGGTGAAACCGTGAAGTGCTGCTGCATTGAAGTTTGCCCATTGCTGCCGCAGACCTTCCCATTGCAGTGCAGAAGTCCAAGAGACGTCCTCCCTCTTGTCCCCACGACTGAGGCCCAGAAACACCAGGATCTGCAGAGTTGTACAGGAACAGAAGCCAGCTGGAACCATTTCTTCTAACCAAATGTACTGTAAAGTTTAAGAGGACTTATCTATTGTGTAACCTTACTTGCTCTCAGTTGAGACGCGTCTTGGCTAACCTTGCAGAGTTGCTTACATTTTTGCCCCTCACAAGCCTCCCAGCTTGTGGTTCTTCAAGTGATGTTATCTTTACTTACCTACAAAGATCTTCAGCTCCCCTAGACTTTGCTCAACTAACATTGTCTGTCCTTGGTCCCTGAGAGACTCTTCTCACCTCTGACTTTGTGTCTTTACCTTCCCTCAGGAAAGGGTTACTTTACTTTGCATTGGAGGGTTGAAAAAGTACTTACCAGTTTATGAATTATTTGTTAACCTTTGCTTTATTCCTCAATCTAACCTTTGCACCAAACTCAGCATTGCTCTAAATGTATTGGTGATAAATCAATGTCCAGTGTCTTAGCTATTTAAGTCACGAGTGTGTAGGAAGTGTCTTTGTGCCAGGTTCCATGTCATTTCACTGACTGCCTTTTCATCCCCAGGCTTTTCAAAGTGCACATTCCATCGAATGTGCTCATTTTTTTTTTTTTGTGGTGACCCCTCCAAACCCCCTCCCACACTTATTTTTGCCCATTGCCCACCTGCCCAAACCCTTATCTGCCCTTCCCCACCCCCCCTAAAAAATGTGATGAGCACATTCAATGGAATGTACACTTTGAATAGCCTGGGGATGAAAAGGCAGGCCATGAAAGGACGTCGTACCGTGTGCCATCCCCAATGGGTGTCAACTGATTAGAGGAACTAAGAGTGTGATTTGAAGTATATTTTGAAGTGTTAGAAGTGTTACATGTTTTGCTCCCTTCTGAAGAAGGCTTATATAACTGAAGGTTAACATAATAATTGTTTAATTAAGAAACATTGAGTGTAAGAGTATATTTGAATAATTGTCATTGTGAATCACTGTGTAGAAGCCCTACTGCTCACATTGACCCCTCTTGAGATGAGCCTGGCTGCTCAGCCACACTACCAACCTGTGTAATAGAGACTTATACCAGAGGTTGGGTTGCCTATTGCTAGGAGGACATGGTTGCTGTAGTCTCCCAAAGGGTACTGCACACAATCTTGCCTAACACTAATCTTAAATAACAAGGATATCTTTATCACATTCCTGGCTCGGTTTGTCAATGCCTCTTTTTGCACGCATGCAGTTCCAGCAGACATTAAAAATGTCAGTCACTCCCCTCTTGAAAAAACCTGGATCGGACCCTGTTAATTTAAGACCCATCACCACCTGCAACTTTTTCTTTAAATTACTTGATAAAGAAGCAACCCATCAAATCCAACTCTACATAGAGACCACAAACATTCGCCATCCCAGGCACTCAGGCTTTCGTCCCGCCCATAGCACTGAAACTGCCCTTGTTGATCTTCAGAGCCATATGCTAAGCTTATGGGCCGTGGTAAATCTGGCCTTTTGGTACTATTAGAATTATCGGCTGAGTTTGATTTATTAGACCAAGAACGTGTCATAAAAATCCTCAGACACCTGTCATTTTTCTGCCTTCCCCTCCAAATGGACACTATCCTTCTTGACTGGTAGGAAATTCAAAGCTTGCTGGAAGTGTGCCACCTCAGACCCCATTCTTTCCACCTGTGGGGTACATCAGGGTGCATTTTATTTCCCCCCACTGTTCAATGTATACATCTCCTCTCTTTGAAGCCTCCTTAAAGTCAGGAGTCTTTTGGACCAATTACACTGATGACACCCAGCTGGTCCTGGAGCTCTCTGGGATTATGCCAAGGATAGTCTACTCCTCCAAAATATCTATTCTCAAATAGACACCTGGATGGTAGACAATTGGATGGTTCAACAAAGGTAAGACCAAGCTTCATATCTTTGACTCACTCCAAACCAGGACGAAACTCCCTAACTGCCATCCTCCATCCAGGACTGTTGCGTTTCAGTTATGGAAAAAGTCAAAACACTGTGTACAGGATGATTGTTCGCTGAGTGCCGAAGCTCATGTAAATTTAGTGACCAAAAACTGCTCTTACCACCTTAGGCTTCTCAGAAACATTCGTCCTTATCTTAACTAGGAAAATTCAGCCACTATTGTTAGGACTACTATTCTGTCAATAGACTACTGTAATGCGCGAAGTTGGCACGGATAAAAAAAAGCCTACAAGTCATCCAAAATAATGCGGTTCAGATCAAGAAAGTTCTGAGAATGGAAGACATTTCAAACCACAGACGGGAACTGCACTGGCTACGAGTCATGGCTAGATGTCGGTTTAAGGCAGCAACTCTGCTTCACAAGTGTCGATATGGGAAGGCACCCAGCTACCTGTAGTCAAGTGCCTCATGGTACGCATCGCTACCCTCACTGAGTTCTACTAACGCCAATCTTGTTTCCCGCCCCCACTTTAAGAAATCAAAGGGGCTAGGCAGATCATTTGCCAACTGCACATCCAGGATTTGGAATGCCCTCCCGTCAACTCTGCGATCAGTCTCCGATTTACCCTCCTTTAAGAAATTGCTGAAAACTGTTCTCCATAAATAGAATGGCCATTTTGACACACTAAGGACCCAGTGAATCTCATTCTGCTACAGATGTGGGTATGAGTTCCTGCATGAGGGCACGTGCCCCGCCCTTGGCCAACAGTGTTCGGCATGCAGAGAGGAGAATCACTTTAAAGCAGTGTGCTGCATGGCTTGGAGTCAAGCAAGAGGAGAAGGGATGCATGCATCCGTGCCAAGACCAAATGAGAGGGCATTCCCCAGTGCTTCGGGGATATCCCTACACTACGAACCCCCTTACAGAGGACACTAGGATAGGAAGGGAGACGGTGACAAACCTAAGCCCGAGTGGAGCTCTCACTGCACATCGACATCCCGTCCCCAAGAAGGTCGAAGAGACATATTGGTTACCTCTAAGAACAGTCCTCATCAGACACCGGCTCCAGTTACTCACCCGGGGAGGAACCCAGAAAGAAAGGACACATTTACACCCTTGGAAACCCTACAGCAAAATAAGGGTTCCACAGTGTTGCTACAGGTCAATGCACCACATGCAGAGTTCTTGGTGGACACGGGAGCGGCAGTTAATGTCATCAGTAAAGAAATATACAACAGCATCACTTGTGCCCTCAAAAAAGGAACCAGCAGAGGTGGACATATACACGTATGGGTCGAAGACACCACTCCCATGCAAGGGGTACTTTGTAGCCGAATGCAAGTACAAGACACAAGCCAAAGAGCTCCAAATTAATGTACTGAAAGTGGCCGCATTCTTTCAAAGAGGACCTCGATATGGGCCTGATCCACGTGCTATATCGGCTCATGGCACATAAATACTTGAACTCGACGGTGAGAATTGATTTCCTGTCTCTTCAAAGGATTAGGGAAAGTGGAAATGGACTAATCCAACTGCATATTGATACGCTGGGTCTACAACACTACAGAGGAAAATCGGTGAACATTCAACACCAGGTGGAGGAGGAATTGCACAAATGGCGCGAACACATCTTTGAGCCATCGGTAGGGCCCACACCGTAGGTCTTGCCCATGGTACCGATCCCCAAAAAAGGATTCAATTGCATTCAACTTTGTGCTGACATGCGGAGACCAATGGAGGCAATTCAGAGGGAGAGACCCAATGCCCCCTCCCCACTGCATAACTGACACGATCTGCCTCAGTTGCACGCAACAAGTTGGATCTAAAAAAGGGATTCCACCAGCTGGAACTGTGAAGAATCGAGATACATAACATTCATACCTAATTAATCCAAGGTCGGTACCTGCACATGTGTTACACATTGCATACCTCATTACCTCCCACGATCTTGACTTACTAGAAATATCTGAAACCTGGCTGCACCTTGCCGCAGGCCCAGCATTAACACTAGCTATTCCGCCCAACTACACAATCTATAGGAAAGATAGATCCCATTCTAAAGGAGTGGTGGCCCCGATAGCCAGAGAATCACTAGCTATTGAGGAACTCAACAATGCCACCCTGACCTCTGAACTATTGTCTACCAAAGTTACCCTCTTGCACAAGACTACTCTAGTAGTCCACCTAGCCTATAGAGCTACATGTCATCTCGACAAACTCAAAACCCTGCTCCAAAACTATTCTTTTGGGTGATTTGAATCTTGGATTTAACTGAGAAAGACAGGGAATGGTCAATCATTATCCAAAGCACGAACAACACATGGCTTTACCCAATGCATTCTCAGTCCTACTCATACCTTAGGGCGCCTACTTGACTAGCTAGCTGACTCTAACTGTCACATCACTATCACGTCAAATGCACCTTGTCCCTGGTCAGCCCACAACGTGATTGTGTTCACCATACCTATAACCAAATCAACCCCCACGATCGACCACCCACCTTAATGCAGAACTCGAAGAATATCACAGCGTTGAACTTTCTACCATTGCTAAATGAGATTATCTCCCCTGTGAACCAGCTAGACAACATAGCTGCTCTGGTTGAAATCTGCAACACGATCATTGCAAAGGCCATCAATACAGTGGCTCCACTCACCCAGCTAAACCTCTTTTGCAGCGCAACTCGTCGTTCACCCCAGAAAAGCTTTACAAATAAGAAAGCGTGACGCCGAAACCACCTGGAGCAACTGCCCATCTGACTTTAATAAAAACAACTTCACAACTATTGCAAAGGCTTACAAAAATGCACTCCTCCTTGCTAAAAAATCTACTTGTTACCGAAGGATCTCAAATTCCAGCTCTAGCTCGCATGAACTTTTTGCAATTCTATGTGAACTAGAAACACCCACGCCCCCTAGAGACATCGGTACTAAAGATAGCATATGATGTCAACATTCAAAACGCCTTGCTTGACAAACTGGGCTCCCCACAGAAAAAGAACTCCCTCACCACCATTGATAAGGCAGCCCCCACCGATCCTGCCCCCCAAGTGCTTCACTTCAAGACTGTCACAGAAACGGAAAACTTACAAATCATTAAAGGCCTCAAACCCTCGATACCAAGGAGACATTTGCCCAGCAATGGTGATCAAGGATTGTGGGCCTCATCATGAGTTGGGCGTTGGCCCTTAAATCCGGCGGTAACGGTATTAGCGCCGCCAATACTGCTCTGCCAGATCACAACTGCAATCCAGCTGGTGCTATTCCAGCCAGGCGCTATTACAAGCAGCTGTAATAGCGCCAGCTGTAATAGCACCGACAAACCAACACGCTATCACAGACCTATCACAAGTTTAGTATCGGTGTTAATAGCGCTGAAAATACCCCTGGCCTCCTGCTGGAGGTAAAAAAAACACAGATGAGTGTAACAGAGCCACAGGTGGAAACAATGCACACAATAGGCCTACAAAAGACCCTCCCAGGCCCCAAACATACTACCCAACACCATGTTGCCATTAGGAGCAGGGAGGTGATGGTAATAAAAAGGCACAGGTGCAAACAATGCACACAATAGGCCTACAAAAGGCCCACCCAGGCCCCAAACACCCACCCCAACACCATGTTGTGTTTCCATTTGGAGCCGGGAGCCTTGATATGGACCTCTACAAGCTGCACCTGTAGCTACAGAGGCCTGACAACCAGCCATGGGCACAGGGAGCACATTGGGGGGTGGCGGGGGGTGAGGAGGAGGAGGAGGAGGAGGAGGAGCAGGAGGAGGAGGAGGAGGAGGAGGAGGAGGAGCAGCAGGAGCAGCAGGAGGAGGAGGAGGAGGAGGAGGAGGAGAAGACCTCCCGCAGCAAGGCGGGCAGCCATCCCCAGGGTCGGGCCATCACCCGGGGCCCTGATTGGTCAGTTGGTAGCTGAGTACAGGCTGGACAGGGCGGCATTGTACGAAATTACCGAATGCATAGTCTGACCCCCAAATGTCCGACCCCCATTTTTCCACAGATATATATGTGGGGGGTAAAGTTAATAAAAATGTATAGGGGTAAGGTGGGTGTCTTCCCCCACATATATATTTGCGGAATAATAGAAAAATAGAAAAAAAAGAAGAAAAAAAAGTCTGACTTTTGGTAGTCAGACGTTTGCATTCGGTCATTTCATGCAGATCCGGACAGGGCTACCATCACCCAGTTGCTGGACACAATCCAAGGTGACATTGGTAGCAGGATTGCCATCAGCACCGCTGTGCCCCCATTCGTGAAGCTGGCGTCAGTCCTGCAATACCTTGGGACGTGCAGCTTCCAGCACACAGTTGCCATGATGCATGGCATGGCCCAGTTCACATTTAGTGCAGTCCTCGGCCAGGTGCTGGATGCACTGCTGCGCCATGTGAACGAACACATGGCATTGCCCACCACCCAGGCACAGGTGAATGAACTTAAGGGACAGTGCTATGTGATTGCCCAACGTGATTGCAGCCCTAGACTGCACACATGTTTCACTGGTTGCACCCCGGGACCATGAGGCAGCATACCGGAATCGGAAGCATTTCCATTAATTGAACGTGCAGATGACCTGTAGCACAGACCTGACCATCAGTCACTGCTGCGCTCGCTACCCTGGATCCACCCACGACTCCATGGTGCTGCGCAACAGCACACTGCCAGCCTACATGGACAACGCACATGGATAGTGGGTGAGTACAAACCCTGCCTGAAATGCATGCCAAAGCATAACAAATGAAGGGGGGGCAGAGCCATAGGAAGCATTGCATGACACCAGGAGCCACAGCCAGCACCAGTATGATATTCGTGTGGCACACAAGGTCACCAGCACAAGCCCACCACACCTGGACCCGCACAAGGTGATGGCCATACACTTCTCATAACACATGGGACCACAACAACGAGAATGCACCTTGTCTGTGTTGCAGTGCTGCTTTGCACTCTGACACACAAGAGTAACCTCACCCAGGGCACCACACAGGAATACAATACCAATTCTCTAAACCACTGTAGATGATCGGGGTCAAAGCCAAACATGAACATCCCAGAGAGAGTGACCCATGAATGCACATTCACATGCATGTGAAACAAAAAACAAAAACTGGTGCCATGTAGCTAAAGCCCCACCATCCACTGAGACAGCCACATTCAAATACAAATCACCACTGGCCCTGAACAGCTAGTCGTGACGGGAGCTCCATCCTAAGGGTATGGATGCCACCACTGTGCCAATCACACCGGCTACAAGGGACATGGCGCACTTGCAGAGTAAACCCATGGAACATGAATACACCATATTCAAAGTCCAAGTGGTTATGTGACGGTACTTGATGAGTGTCGCACACAATCCCATTCACATAGGTCATCATCCACCGGTGCAAATTCAGTAATCCCATGTGCAGGCAAATGTAATCTGCCACAGGACAGCCCACTCAATCACACAGGTTGCATGTACGGTCAGATGATGCATGGCCTGAAAGATGATGGATGCATACCAATCAGCCAATCACATTGCACGTCCCTGTTGCACACAAACATGACCACACTCCATAGTGTATTAATGCTTAGTCCTTACTCGCCCATTGAAGTGACCTAGGCTCCGTGTACTCAATTCATCCCATGCAAGTGATTCAGGATACCCGCAGCTCACTTGGCTGACGACCCCTGTGCAGAAACCACAAATTCCGGCAGAGGCATGCAACAATGCCAACAGTAGGACACAAATGTGTAGAAAGGGCATTTGGATTGTTGAAGGCACGGTTCCGGTGACTGGACTGTACTGGAGGGGCACAGATGTATGCGCCTGTAAAAGTTGGCAAGATTGTACTCACCAGTGCCATGCTGCACAACAATTACCATAGGAATGTGCCACTACCCCCTGATGCGAACGGGCAACATCCAGGGGATGGGATTGACAATGACATGTACCCCTAGCAGGGGCTATTGCACACATGGATGGGGTGAGGGAGAGGAGGTTGGCAAGGCATGCACTGATGACAATGTTTTCTAAAATGGTGAATAGGCACATGTCACGAACAGCACTTGCAAAATAAATAACACTTGTACACAATCATGAATCTCATTGCTTTGGCATGTTTGAACAGGCTTTAATGAAGTTGAACTAACCCCCTCACGCCACCAACTCCCCAGCACCCATCCCCCTATCCCCCATCCCCCAACACAGTGCATTTGTGTCCATGTGCCCGGCCCTCAGACCAACAATGCATTGTACATCTAACATGGACGTTGAGGCTTCCCACGCGCCCTGCCTTTGGGTGAGCGGTGTTGCAAATGATGCAGTGACCTATGCCTGGGTGACCCCTGTAGGGAGTTCTCGGTGGGGGTGGTTGAGGTGGATGGCACAGATGCAGCCAACTGCAGCTGCTGGTGGAGAAGATTGTTTGGCCCATACATGTGCAGATTGCCCCTCGCATAATTCACGTACTCGATGGCCAAACCTGGTGAGGGCCACAGTGCATGCCTCTAAGACTTTACATGTGTGGGCATTGTCACGCGCCATGGTCTTGGCTGCCCCCCTAATTTCACTGCTGATGGCCTTGATGAGGTGGTTGTGTTCCCTGCCCATGTCCTCGATCCTCATCTGGCGTGCCTCCATCACATCCAGGCGTGCCATTACAGCATTGGCGGGACCTGTTGTGTGGGGCTGTGGTGCCGGGCAGGTCTACACAGTGTTGTAGGACTGATGTGCCGGGCAGGGCTGCGCAGTGTTGTGGGGCTGCTGTCGCTGGGGGTGCTGGGCTGTCTGATGGGGCTGGCAACAGATGACCCATATGAGGGTGTGTCCGCATCCGCTACTGGTCTGTGTGGCGGCAGAGTGCACAGAGATGTGGACTGTGGCTCTGAGTCTCCAAAAGCTTCAGACTCCCTTTGGGTGTGTCCATTTGCTACACTGGACTGTGGATTGGTGCCAAGACAGGTACAGCATCCTGCTCTTATGATATGGCATTTGTAACGCACCTATCCACAAGTGTTTCACCGGACGAGGCACTCTCCTCTGGGGTGGTTGCACTTGTGACAACTTCCACATCCTGTGAGCCCCTGGTGGCTTAGGACGGGCTTGGTGAGGCGGCTCTGGTAGCTTGTGTGCGCTGAACTGGTGTGACACTGTTGCAGTGGGGTAGGTCCTCCGCCTTGGCGTGACCTGCCGGGCCCTTTGCGGGGTGGTGGAGCTGGTGGAGGCCGTCTGGGCACACGTTGGGATGGGCCTGCCTCCTTGTCAGTGTTGTGTTGTACAGGACAGTTTCAGTCAGGCTTGGGACTGACCTGTTTTGTATTCAGTGTTGGTATTACTGGAGCATACTACGTGAGGGGTGCGGGGGGGCCTAGTTTGGAATTGTTGGCATTTCCTTTTCATGCATATCATGCACCTCTGGCATGGCGCAGTCAGTGAGGGGGGGGGGGGGTTGGTACTACACACGCCCACCTGACAATGCTGTGCCCCCCACCATGGATGTGTGGCATGGTGCTTGCATGTGTCCATTGGCTGCCCTACTCACGACTTTGGATCACAGGGGTCGCCTAGGTGCACTGGTACAAGTATGCTGTCATGCGTGGCTGTGGTAGCTCCCACGCACTGCACCCTCTCAGTGCCCGGTTGTCTGGCATTCACACTGGGTTTGGAGTGGTGGCCTATTCACAATGCAATTTGCAAAGCGTAGGTGACACCTCCAATCGCCTGTGTGCTGGTGCCTGTCTCCGCTCCTCCAACTCCCTCAATGGATGCCATGTCAATAAGGGTAGTGCACTGCTCCTCCCATCGTGCCAGCTCCAGTGATGGTGGTGGCCTTACACCGGTCTCCATGCACTCACCAGGAGGCCCCGGACATGGACCCGCAGGTTGCTAAATCACTTGCAGCAGAACTCTCCATCCCTGGGGACACGGACTTCCGCAGTGACTTTCTGGCTGAGGTCTGTCCAGATGTGGTTACGCTGCTGTGAGCCTGTCTTTTTCAGTTGGGATCCCTAGAGTTCATCCCAGTGGGAAATCCTCTCCTCCACCAGTATTGTGAGTTCTGAGTCTGAGAACTTAGGTTTGCACGCCCTGTCATGGGCAGACTTGCCTCTCACACGCTCCTGGGACATTTTCTGAGATTTGTTGGAGTGGATGGCTTCCAAGGGTTCCGATTTTAGGTGGATTGTGACTTCCAAAATGGCCACCGCGTTGTTTCCCGTTCTGGCAGTGATACTTTTCCTGCGGCACGAATAGCGCGAGCCGCCAGCGCTAACGCAATGGTCACTGAGTTTTCTGGTTTTCAGCCACTATTACCGGCGAACGGTATTTGCGTTAATGCCCGGGCCGTGTGCATGTGCCCACCAACTTGTGATGTTTCCGCCACAAATCACAGCGTTAGCGCAAATAACGTCTGGTGGTATATGCACCAGGATACCGCCCAACCCAACATGAGGCCCTGTGTCTCGCCACTGGCACTCTTCATCATCTCTTTGATTAATACCTCTTTCACTACCTGCAAAGTCCCTACCAACCTTAAGGATGCCTGGTAACACTCCCCGGCTAATTAAAACCTTCCTAGACCCGAACATCCCCACCAACTATCGCCCAATCACCACCATCCCGTTGCTTCTTAAAAAACTGCACAGAGCTGCATATATCCAATTCCAGGATTTCCTCAAAGCCAACAACCTCCTGGGTCTACGGCAATCGGGTTTCAGACCTGGTCACGGAACAATCTGCCCTTCTGGACCTACAACACCAGATGAACGAAGTCTTACTCTGGCAAGGTATCCCTGCTACTCCTGCTGGACCTGTCACCTGCCTTTGACATTGTAAATCACTATTTTATGTCAGCATCTCGGATCAGCAGCGCACTTCTCAGAACAGGCCACTGCCTGGATCTCCTCCTTCCTGTTTAACAGATCCTTTAGGGTTTTCACTGACACCGCCTCAGCCCCACCTACCCCCATTTCCTGCGGAATCCCTGGCTCTTGTGTTTTACTGACACTATAGAATATCTTCACAAAACCTTTGTTCGACATTTTAGATGACCAGGGTATTTCTTATATAAACTATGTGGGTGATACGCAAATACTCATGCTTATTACAGTTAACTACACTGCTGACACAAAAGCTCTGAAATCAGTTTATCACACAATCCAAGCCTGGATGGCTACCAAAATGTATGCCTTAATTATGTATGCCTTAATTATGAAAAAAGGGAAATCGGGGGCCAGCAGCCATGGAGTAGACGCTTGTCTCTTGTGAGCTCTCAAATGATCCGCTCAGTGATGAGCCTTATGGACAATTATATGCTGGATTTTATATAATTTTTAGGACCGGAGCTGGTCGAGAGCTGCTGGGTGAAGAAATGCAGCACAGAAGTACGTGGAGGCAGAGAGGGCCAGTGACAATGGAGCACGAGGAGCCTGTCATGGCGCCCGCAACCTGAGGCCAGGAGAAGCGTGAGGCACCAGCGGTATTGGAGCTGTGCTATGAGTGATCACACTGGAGGCCGTCTGCTTGGCGGCAGACGCTGAGGGGAAGACGTGTTGTGGTTGACAGCTACAGTCGCAATGAGCCGCTGCAAGTTCCAAGGTTGCCTCAGAGCAGGGCCAGCGGGGATGCAGCTGCGGGCTCAGTCACGAGCCGTAAAAGGAGACTTGCATCTGTGGGGGCGTGCACTACAAGAGCACCAGATACAGTGAGGGGAGAGAAAAGCTGTGCAACGCCCAGAGCGTGGAGACCTTGTGACTGTGTGGGGAAGCCTATGCGGGCATCAGCGGCTGGGAGACTGCAGATTAAGACGCACGCGCCCCCCCATCTGCGCAGTGAGCTGGGCTCCTGTCCCAACTGAGTTGTGGAGACCTAGAGTGCTACCCAGGCATAGTGTGCCCTGGCATGGTGGGAGCGCCCTGTGGGGTACTGGGTCTGGTTTAACATGCATGTGCTCAACAAGGACCTGTGCAGTGCCTTGCCCTTTGTCCCCCTAGTCAGTCTGAGCCCATGTGGTCTGTGGTGGGTGAGGGGGCCTCCTGGGGCCACCTCTGGGTAGCCGGTGAGGGCCTCTAGGACGACCTGTATTTGACAATTTGCTGCAGATTGCATGAGGGACCTTGGCGTATGTGTGCCTTGGTGCCGGGAGGCACAGTGCATGCCCTTTTGAGGCATAGGGTTCTTGGCTGTGCGCTGGGCCTGGCCTGTGCCTCAGTGACGCCCTGTTGGGCCTGGCTGTGAGCCCTCTCATTCTAGGTGGCCTGTCATCTGCTGTTCCTTGCTGGGTTCCAGAAATCGTTGTTGGAGCCCGGTGACTGTGGAAACTCGTGTCAGGGGAGCCTTGAGGGGCCTCTGGGTTGCCGGTGGGGGCTCCCTGTTGGACCAATGGAACCTGCAAACACCAAGTAAGGGTTGCCTGCAGGAGGTGGACGTAGGCATGCTGTGGTGCTGGTGGGGCACGGTAGACATTGTTCTGCAGCTGGATGCTATTTGTGGTGCGCTAGAACTGGCCCCTACATAAACATTGCTTGATGAGGGCCCGGAGGGTGCACGTCCTCCTCACCTGGGGCCTCTGGCAGGAGTGCTAGAGCTTTATTTGGAGTGGCCTCATTGGAGCATCATGTTTGGCAGTGAGTGAGGACACTCGAGCACGGAGGGGTCTGTTGCATATTGCTGCCCCCCTGTCGGAGGGGGTTGACCTGGACGGGCCGAGCCCAGAGTGTGTGACTGAGACGAGGCTGCAGTGCTGAGCGGGTTGATACCAATTGTCACTGTGCCACTTGGGCGCGCTATTGTGTACATGCCAGACAAGTAGCATAAGGGGAAGTCCAGGCAGACAAGGATGGATGCCTTTGCACTCCAGGGAAGCAGATTTTACTGCCCCCAGTGTCGCAGACACGGGATAGCCAGATTTTGCAGGCCATCGCTGCACTCCAGACCACATTGGAGAGGAAGATCGATGAGGGAGGTTATAATAGATGTTGGTCTGTTAAGGCAGGATATCCGGGCCCAGGCCGTCCAGGTGTAGACGGTGGAGACTCAGGCAGATGAAAACACAGATCATCACAGGTGCCCTAACTGAGGTGCGTGTATTTATGGCAAAAGTGGCGATGCTGGAAAACGGGGTGGAGGAGGCCAAGGGACGAGCACGATGAAACAACGTTAATCTGCTGGGCCTGCCTGAAGAGGTGGAGGGGTATTTAGCCCACAACATATGTGGAGAACATCTTGCTGCAGGAGGGTGGGGCTTGGCACAGAGGTTCACAGTGGAGTGGGCTCACCGGTCCCGGACCAGGAGGCCCCCGCCTGGAGCACCTCCAAGACCACTGATTGCTAGAATCCTAAACTACATGGATAGGGAAAAGATGCTGGCGTTCTCCATACAAGGGGGTGTCATTGAGAGGGGGTCAGCATAGATGGCGATACACCCAGATTATACGGTAAGGGTGCAAAGGCAGAGGGTGGCGTTTGGCCCCATGAAGGAATGGCTCCGGCTTGCTGGACTGAAATGTATGCTGATTTACCTGGCTTGACTAAAGGTCATCCACAATGGAACTTCCCACTTCTTTGATAATACTGAAGGAGTGCATGCTTGGATGGTTACTCTGGGGATCACCCTGCTTTGAGGCGACCGGATGCAAATAACTTATTGTTGAGGGGACTGATGGTGAGGCCTTCTATTAACAGACAAGTGGGAGGCGTCATGATGTTGAATCATGGTGGGATGGAAGCAGGGACACGACACTGGGGTGCCAGTACAGGGACTGGTTCCACCTGTGTGGCTGCTGTGTGAGCTGCTTCTCTGTTTGTGGTGCACTTCTCTATTACCACCCTCTTTCTTGCTTTTTGAGTGCTGGTTTCACATTACAATAGTGGACTCGTCTCAGGAGGGAGGCATGGGAAATTATGTTTTTTTCAGAATTAATGCCATGCTGCGTATGCCACTGTACGGCCATTTTTTGTTTCCTTTCTTTTTCTTTGTTGGAAAAATCAAGATAAAAAAATGTAAAAACAGAATTCCTCTTGACTGGTTCCTAGACCACCCTCAACAAACTTGACCCCAGCTACAAAGCCTTCACCATTGATGGAATTATAATACCAGTATCCAGTGCAGTTAAAAAGCTAGGCGTTTACCTAGAATCTACCTTGTCTCTGAACGAACAGGTCAGCGCCATTGCTTCCGCAGCGGCACACACCACAAAACTGATCCATGCCTGCAGGACGTTTTTCTCCTGACAGTTGCCTCATGATTGCGAGGGTGCTCAATGGGTCGAGACTGGACTTCTGCAACACCTCATTTGCAGGCACAACCGCCGACACCTCAAACTGCAGATCATTCAGAATAATGCTCTCAGGGCTGCTCTCAACATTTCCAGGCACGAGTACATTACAGCAGGTTGGCCAAATGCTTATTGGCTCCCCATCCAACAGCGTATTATGTTCAAAACACTGGCAATCACGCACAAATGCATAACAAACACTGCACCCGGATATCTTAATTAAAAAACACAAAAGGCCAAATCTCCAAGGCCCACACGGTCACTTTACACAAACCGATTGATTTTCCTGAGGTACAGACTGAAAAGAGCTGTAGGCACACTCTTCCCTGTTGCTATGGAAAATTGGAACGCCCTCCCACAGAAACTCGGAGCTGAACAACACACTGGGTCTTCCGTGAACACCTCAAGAGACTGCTGGTTACCCGGGAATCCCTTTAATAAGACATTCACACCGCCAGTCACTTGATCCGGTTTTTTCCTGGTCTGTTGATTTCATGATGTACCGCCTACATGCACCCAGTACCCTGATTCCTAAGTGTTTGGAGTGCTTTACAAATGTTAAATAAATAACTCGTCTAGAACTCTTTAGATATCAATGACTTGGCTTTGGATTCTTCTCAGCAGCCAGCATGTTCAAGCTGAAATATACATCATAACGCATATCACCAAATGTCTCAATTACAGTGACAATATCTTGGCATTCGGCCAAGACCAAGAGCAACATGACAACACCCTAGCTAGAGAATGGATGGACATAGCAGCCGCACAACTCCCGCTGAACAAAGAGAAGTGTGGATTCCGGCAATGCACTCTGGTTTTTCAGACACATTTTCTTGGTGCAAGGCCTGAGAAGGTGACGGCACTCAACGACACTCCTCCACCCACCAACATATCAGAGCTGCGTTCTTTAAGACTCGCAAGATATTAGCTATAGTACCCACTACATCCAGGACTTTGCATCTGTAAGTGAACCCCTGAGAGCACTTGCACAAGTCCCCTTCCAATGGTCTGAGACATGCCAAAAGCGTTTGAGACTATTCGATGACGCATCTCATCGGCCCAAGAAAATGGCCTATTTTGATATCACAAGGGACACAGAACTGACAGTGGATGCCAGCCTGGTGCGACTGGCACCATTCTGGCTCAAGTGGTTAAGGGATCACCCAAGACAGAGCACATTCTCATAAACCAGCAGGAGTCTATCCAAGATGTAGAGGGCATATTCCCATACGAAGAAGATAGGGCTAGCAGTGGTGTGGCACTGTGGACACTTCATCTGTCTCTGTATGGCAAGCCCTTTACCCTCATAACAGATCACCAGGCCTTACTGTTAATCTACGGGAATCCACAAGCCCGGATACCACTGAGGATTGTACAATGGGGCTTAAGACTACTGTTTTAACATTGTACATCGCCCAGGGAAGGACCAAAATTGGCAGACTTCCTGTCCTGTCACCACATCACTACATCAACGGGACCACCCATCGCAGACCAATACATTAATTACGTCATGCAAGCAGCAACCTCAAAGGGGGTCCACATCATGCAGATTTTGGAGGAGACTGAAAATGATCAGGCCTTCCAAGTCATCATCGGGTCCCTGGTATCGGGGGCGCTGGAAGCATGCCAAACAGGTGGGGGTAGAACACAAGTCCTGAAGTATAAAACATCAAAAGCATGCTGCTGGTAACAGACGAGCTAACCAAATCAGAGGAATGGTTGCTCCTAAAAGGAACCAAGAACGTAATTCCACGAACTCTACGACAGAGGATACTGGAAGTTGGCACATGAAGGGCATAGTATAAACTAAACCTCCAAGGCATGATTCCCTAGACTAGATGCCCAAGCGGAAGAACAGGCATTTCCTGAATAGTACAGTAAGACAATAGCCCTCCTTTTAATAGTCAGGACTTCAGAACTTTCACTGAATACACAGGGTTCAAGCCCAGGAAATTAACACCTCTGTGGCCCATAGCAAATGGGGCAGTAAACCTGTTCATGAGCAACATAAAGCGGAATATCCAAATCGCTCATCAGACCAGAGTATCAGTGGAAAAACTGCTGTTTTAGCTCCTCTGAGATTATCGGAATACTCCCCACAAGACAATGGGCAAGACCCCCCTCTGAAATTATGTTTGGCTGAAACATTGGAACACGTTTGCCACACGTCTCACTACTGGAAGAAGCCTATAACGAAGATCAGTCCATGGGAGAACGGGACGGTAGAGCCAAGGAGAAAATGAAGAATCATGCCGACGTCAAAAAGAAGACCTGCAAAGCCACCCTACAAAGTGGAGACACAGTAATGGTCCGACAGCCCTTGACTCAAACACACTTCATCCAACAAAGACCCGTTGAAAATTACGAACATCAAGGGATCTCTCATAACAGCAGATGGATGGAAACACCGACCAGTGACCCAAAAGTCATTTCACTTCAGGAAGACAACCAGGATGGTGGGGCGAATGTCTGGAGAGGAAACTACCAGAGCAGAGGACTCCAACATCTCCTATGAAGGGGATAAGGGAGAGTCAGCCAGCGAACTGTGGAATTTACCTGATGAGCCCAGGAAGGGCACAGGCAAACCACCCTGGCTGAACCCAGAGAGCCAGGAATGGACCTCCAAGAGTTGTTGAGGAAATGGCTTAAATGGTAACAATTATTTTAATAAGGGGCTTGTAGTGTTGTGAAGCCAGGATATGCACCTGTGATGAGGGTGGGACGCTGGAGGCATGTGGAGGGAGGAAAGGGAAGAGCCAGTATCCAGTTGGACATGGCAAAATGAAACTTGTTCCACCATCGTATCCGGCGCCATGTGGGAAACATTTGGTCCTGGAATGGGCAGCCTTCAGCTTTGGGACATTCTAAATGCCTTGTTAAATGTCCACCCTCCTGTCCTTTTCAATTTGAATCATGAAATGACTGAGACTGCAAGCCATGATCAGCAGATGGATGCCTGTTTGTTGTGGAATGACTTTTGCCCCAGCTAGGGGCACTAAAAAAGCAGCAGCAAGCACAGAATCATGTGGATGATGAATGGCCGGGCTAAAGATTTTGAGCCACAAGTGTGCACGTTTGACAAGAACGCAAGGAGAAAACAAACTGTGTGCCAGGGACTGCGTTGCCATCCCTTCCTAGATATTACTGGAAGAGTAATATGTAAGAATCAACCTGTACTGCCACACAGACATCTAGCACTGCTCCCTTCAGCGGTCCTACTCCCAGATTTGTTAAAAGAATCTCTCCTCTTCTGTGTCATGGCTCCCAGAGCAGCCATTGGAAGAATAAAATAACGTGTGGTCTTCCAGTAACCCTTCCCTCCCGCAGCTCTTAGGCACTGTCACTTGAGACTGTGCTTCTTTTTGGAACCCTCTTGCCCAGAAGAACAAGTTACTTCTTACCTCATAACGTTCTTTCGACGGGATGTTCCTCCGACGTATTCCTCATCTTAGATATCTCCTTCCAGCTCTGCTGGCCTCGGAAATTTTTTTCTCTAGAGGGCGCTGCGCGTCGACGTCCCCCGAGTCAATGTCCCTCGACAGCCGCCGTGTCAACGTCATCCTGCCTATAAAGGCCGTGCGCAGCGTCCGTTGCTCAGTTCCGTTTTGTAGCCCACAATAATACTTTCTGGACTAACTAATCACCCTGAAGGAGCGTAAGCTGCAACAACAAGGGAAGTAGAACTGCGGGGATGGATGGGAGGGTCGATGAGGAATACGTCGGAGGAACATCCTGTCGAAAGAACGTTACAAGGTAAGAAGTAACTTGTTCTTCGAAGGGATTGTGTCCTCCGACGTATTCCTCATCTTAGATAGGCTCCCATAGCAGTATTCTATTATCGGAGGAGGGAGTACTGACTTCACGCTGTCTTCTATTGATGAATAGAATGAAGTACAGCCCTTCCAAACCTAGTCTCTTGACTGGAGGAGGAATCCAAATTGTAAAAACGTGTAAAGGTATGGACAGACGACCATGTAGCGGCCGCACATATGTTTTTAACCGGCACGCCTCTTTTGAGGGCCGATGAAGCTGCAATACCTCTGGTCAAATGAGCCCTAAGGTTTTGAGGGGGCTCTTTCCCTGCCAGTTTATAACATTCCAGAATGGCTAAAATGATCCATCTGGAAATGGTCTGCTTAGTTATTGGTAACCCCAGCTTGTGACCTGCGTAACCTACAAACAGCTGGTCTGCGTCTCTTATCCTGGCTAGTCTACTGATGTAAAAACTTAAAGCCCTCCTAGGGTCTAGCCTGTGTAACCTCTCTTCCTCTTTCCTCGGGTGAGGAGGAGGATAGAAAGATGGTAGGGTAATCTTCTGAGTGATATGGAATTCAGAAACCACCTTTGGGAGGAAATTAGGCTTCACTTGCAGGACAACTTTGTCTTTGTGAAATATTGTGTGAGGGGGTTTACAAGAAAGAGCTTGTAATTCGCTCACCCTTCTAGCAGATGTAAGTGCTATTAATAAAACAGTTTTAAGGGTAAGGAATCTTAACGAACAAGAATGGAGAGGTTCGAAAGGTGTACCCATCAGGAAAGTTAGTACTAAGTTTAAATCCCATAGGGGAATTTGGAATGGTCTTGGGGGATAAACATTGGTTAACCCCTTTAGAAACTGTATTACCAAGGGTAATTTGAAATAGGATGGTTCTTCCGCAGTATATATTGAGAAAGACTTTTTCAACCTTAGAAACAGTGTTGGCGCTCTGATGGAGAAGTGTAGCTAAATTGAATATGAAAAAGAGTAGAGATGCTGCAAATGGAGGGATGCCACAGAGGTTGACCTGGGCTTGGACAAAATTAAAACGAAAAGAAGCCCTCCTCTAGCGCTTCTCCAAAATTAAATGTTATAATATAGAGACTTTCTCGTTTTTAGGTTCCATTTGTCATTTTTATTTAGAATTCAATTGTGCTGTAAACAGTTGGGGATTCCTTTTTACTTCTTGAACATAACATATAAGTTGATGGGAAGACAAAAGAATGCAAAAAATTAAATTGGTTTAAAGTTTTTCGTTGAGTTCACTAAGTTGTTGTGTCCCACGTTGTCACTTGAAAGTTGCAAAGCCTTAGTATAATTTACTCGGCATTTGGGTTGATGGAGAGACAAAAGAATTCAAAATTTAAATTGGTTCTAAGTTTTTAGTTGTATTCACTAAGTTGCTGTATCCCACGTTGTCACTAGAAAGTTACGAAGCCCTAGTTTAATTCACTAGGCAGTATTGGCCTCAATTTGAATTGGTTCAAAATTTAGTCAATGTTGTCTTCACGTTGTTGCTCGAAAATTGCGGAGCCCTAGTTTAATTCACTAGGTAATATTATCCTCGCGAAGCCCTAGTTTAATTCACTAGGTCATATTATCCTCAGGCAGTATTGGCCTCAATTTGAATTGGTACATCAGACAGTATCGAGAGAGCGGGGAAAACACCGTTCACATGACCAAACCGGATGGAATTAATAATATTACCTACATCAAAGGAACCATCATATACATGAACAAGATTTGATATTTAGTTATCTTTCCATTTGCCTATCTACCTACAAATTCCTCCTGAAGAACCGCCATAAACCATGTGGCGGAGAAACACGTGTTGAGGATAATATGACCTAGTGAATTAAACTAGGGCTTCGCGAGGATAATATTACCTAGTGATTTAAACTAGGGCTCCGCAATTTTCGAGCAACAACGTGAAGACAACATTGACTAAACTTTGAACCAATTCAAATTGAGGCCAATACTGCCTGAGAATAATATGACCTAGTGAATTAAACTAGGGCTTCGCGAGGATAATATTACCTAGTGAATTAAACTACAGCAACTTAGTGAATACAACTAAAAACTTAGAACCAATTTAAATTTTGAATTCTTTTGTCTCTCCATCAACCCAAATGCCGAGTAAATTATACTAAGGCTTTGCAACTTTCAAGTGACAACGTGGGACACAACAACTTAGTGAACTCAACGAAAAACTTTAAACCAATTTAATTTTTTGCATTCTTTTGTCTTCCCATCAACTTATGTTATGTTCAAGAAGTAAAAAGGAATCCCCATCTGTTTACAGCACAATTGAATTCTAAATAAAAATGACAAATGGAACCTAAAAACGAGAAAGTCTCTATATTATAACATTTAATTTTGGAGAAGCGCTAGAGGAGGGCTTCTTTTCGTTTTAGTTCTTCCGCAGTACGCTTAAAGATGGATAGCGCTGCGAGATAGCCCTTGATGGTGCCAACTTGAAGGCCTGAATTTGCCAAATGTAGTAGGAAGGACAAAACCATTGGTGTACCACATGAAAAAGGGTCGATATTCTGTTCTCTACACCAACTGCAAAATCTGTTCCAACGGCAGCGGTATAAAGACTTTGTTGCTGGCCTCCTTGCCGAAAGCAACACCTCCATAACATCATCAGGGAGGTCCCAATCCTTGTACCTCAGCCTTTCAGAAGCCAAGCGTGAAGGTTGAGGGTTTTGATGTCTGGATGGAGAACCTGACCTCCCTTCTGTGAGAGTAGATTCTCTCTGAGTGGAAGTGGAATTGGAGGGCAGATGGACAAGTCTAGAAGGTCCGGGTACCACGTTCTCCTGGCCCAATCCGGGGCAATTAGGATCATGGTTCTCCGGAATCTTCTCAACCTCCTGATCATTTGAGGAATGACAGGGACCGGTGGGAACGCGTACAGAAGTGGAAACTCCCAGTCCACTATGAACGTGTCTCCCAGAGCTCCTCTCGGGGGAAATTCCCTTGAGCAGAACAGGTCGCATTTCCTGTTTAGGCTGGTGGCGAACAGATCTACCTGAGGGGTTCCCCAAAGGGCGAAGATCTCTTGAAGGACTTCCTGAGCTAGCTCCCACTCGTGGGAGACTGTGTTCTGCCTGCTCAGAGCGTCCGCTGTCAAGTTCTTCTCTCCGGCTAGGTGAACTGCCGATAGAGATTCCTTCTTGGATTGCCCAAAACCAGAGCTGCATCGCCTCTCTGCACAGGGGTAGTGATCCTACGCCTCCTCTTTTGTTGAGGTAATGCATGGCCACCGTGTTGTCCGTCATTATCAGGACGTTCTTCCCTTGTACAGCTGGCAGGAACGCCTTCAGCGCAAGTCTGATGGCTCTCAGCTCTAACAGGTTGATATGTAGTCTGGACTCCGATGGAGACCAACGACCGCTGATGGTCAAGTCGTTGGCGTGGGCTCCCCACCCCGTGAGTGAGGCATCCGTGACTACTGTTATCTCCGGCCAGGGTTGCCAAAACTGTTCTCCTTTCAGAATGTTCTCCTGACAGGCCCACCACTGAAGGTCTCAAGCCACCCTGCCGGGAACCTGAAGATCTGTCATTCTCCCTGAGAATTGTGAACACTGAGTCCTCAGTGCCCACTGGAGGGATCTCATTCTCAGGCGAGCCTCTGGCACTAGGAAAATGCAGGATGCCATGAGGCCTACCAACCTCAAAAAGTTGAAGGCTGGGAGACGTTGGGCATGTTGGAACTTGGTAACCATCTGTAGAATATATTGAGCCCTCACCTCTGGTGGCGAGGCTTTTCCCAGTGAAGTGTCCAGGATCGCTCCTATGAACTGGAGTCTCTGCGATGGTATCATTTGTGACTTCTTTAAATTGAGGGAGAAGCCCAGTCTGTGAATAAAGTGGCACACGTGATTTAGCTGGATCTGAGCTTGTTCCGGAGAAACAGCCCTGATCAACCAATCGTCCAGGTAGGGGTAGACGTGAATCCCTTCCCTCCTTAGACTTGCAGCCACTACCGACATTAACTTGGTGAAGACCCTCGGGCGGAGGTCAGCCCAAATGGCAGCACTCGAAATTGATAGTGAGAGTTGCCAATTGCGAACCTCAGGTATTTCCTGTGTTTGAGATGGATAGGCACATGGAAATAAGCGTCCTGAAGGTCCAGAGATACCAACCAGTCCTGGAACTGAAGGGCCTGGAGGATCTGAGAAAGAGTGACCATCTTGAATTTGTCTTTTCTGAGGAATTTGTTCAATTCTCGCAAGTCCAAGATGGGTCTCAGTCCTCCGTCTTTCTTTGGAATGTGAAAGTAAGGGGAGTACCAGCCCCTGTTCCTCTCCGCTACAGGTACCGGTTCTATGGCTCCTTTCTCTAGCAGGTCCCAAATTTCCTGCAAGAGGAGCGGATCTGGAGCTTTCTGAGAGCTGGTCCCCGGTGGATGACTCTGAGGTATACGTAGGAAAGGCAGGCAGTAACCTTGGGCAACTGTTTCCAATGCCCAAGCATCTGACGTGATAGCCTGCCATACCGCCAGATGTTGAGTCAACCTGCCTCCTACAGGTGTCCTGTGAGGGAAGTCCTCAGAGTGGTTTTGGGGCGGCTGATGCAGATGCTGCTGGTAAAGAGGTACCTGCTGTTGCTGCGGCTTTTGAATATCTACCCCCTCCACCTCGGGTAGTTCTTCTTTGTCCCCTTTGAGCCGGTCGTCCTCTACCTCTTCCGAATGCAGAGTAGAAGCGAAAGGACTTGCCCCTCGCAGAGGTTCCTGTGGGACCAAAAGGAGTCTGACGGATTGCAGCTCCTAGAGATTTTGCTGCTGCTTTTGAAGTTTGCAGTTTCTCTAAACTGTCATCCGCCTTTTTCCCGAACAAAGAGCCATCGAATGGCATGTTCAAGAGCCTGGCTTGCACATCTGGGGCAAAACCAGACTTTCTCAACCAAGCGAATCTCCTGGTTGATGTACTTGCCGCCATTGCTCTCCTGATACTGTCAGCCGAATCAATGCCCGTCTGGAGGGATTCGCACATAGCGTCTTTACCGTCCTGTATAATATTCAGGAACGCATCCCTTTCTTCTCCCTCCGGGATGCAGTCAGCCGCTGTAGAAGCACACTCCCAAAGTGTATGGCTGAACCTAGCAAGGGTGCAAGTAGCATTAACAGATTTTAACGCCATGCTACATGCTGAAAAGACTTTCTTTGCCATAGCATCATCATATTTTTTATCGTCCCTGTCCTGTGGGACGGTAGGATAAGCCGTCTTGACATCGGTAGAGGATGCTGCCTGTACCACCAGACTTTCTGGGGATGGGTGTTTAGACAAAAACTCTGGGTCTGTAGAAGATACCCTGTACTTTGTAGACCGTTTTTTATTTACTGCTGGTAGTACATCTGGGGTTTCCCAGTTTGTCATGATTTTTCTCTGAAGAGCTTTATGAAAAGGCACCACAGGATCCTCCTGTGGGCCTTTGTCAAGAATATCCGTGAGGTCATCTTGTTGGAAAGATTGTGAAGGTGCAGACCACCCCATGAACTCTGTGATCCTGGCCATTAAGGCTCTATAGGGGGTTTCAGCATGCTCCCCCGGGTCTGGCTTAGCAAACTCCACCTCAGGGGAAGTGTCTAAACCACTTGCCTCATGTAAGGAATCATGAAGATCCTTTAACCTGCGCTCTTCAGAGGAAAATTCCTCTCTAATTGGGGTTACAGGTCCCTGCAACTCAAATGTGTCTTCCTGTTCAGACAATTCACCCTCTTCCAAAATTGAGGACATAGTTCTCAATTGTTCTGAACTCATAAAGGGAGTAAATCCCATTTCCAAGGCAGAGGGTGCCGAACTTGTCATTATCGGCCTTGAAACCGTCGATGTCGTCGACGCCGACGTCGAAGGCTTCGAGCGTGGCGTCTAAAACAAAGGCGGAGGCCTCGAAGACCTCGACAGAATTAGAATTCTACTCGACAATCTCGAAGCCATCGACGTCGAGGACCTGGGGATAGTCACTGGGTGTGTCGTAACCGTGACCTTTCTTGGCGTCGACGCCGGTGTCGACGCTGGCGTCGAGTCGAAAGACCCGTGTGTTGAAGGTCCCTTCGACAACGGCGTCATAGACATCGACCTCGACGGAACCCTCGTCGACGGAACCTTCGAGGAAGGTTTGGAGGTCATAGTCCTACTCGAGGGTTCGAGACGCGCTCGAGAGGTTTCCTTCGCCGGGTACTGCGACTCGCGGGGTTTTTGACCTTCGGTTCTTTCGACCAGAGCATCGCTCTCGGCAGTCTTCGAGGGGGTCGAGGCCGCTTTCTCGAAGACGCTCATCATATTTTTGCGGAATTCCTCCCATTCAGCCCGGGAACTATGTTTCGTGGGGCAAGGGATTCTTTTTGGCGAAACAGAGGAAGAGGAAGACGGAGAAGGGGATCTTCGACGTCTCCTCTTCGAGTGCTTCGATCTCGAGGAGTGATGAGACCCACTCCGAGACCTGGAGGGCGAATGGTGACGAGGAGACGAATGTCTTGACTTCGTCGACGAAGAAGAAGCTTTAAAAGTCTTACCTTTCTCCAGCTTCCCCCTACGCTCCTTCAGGGCCTTAGCTGTCATGGACATACAGTCCTCGCATTCCGAACAATGGTGTTCAGCTTCCAAACACCACAGACAAACTCTGTGAGGGTCAGTCAACGACATCTTTTTCCCACAATCTCGACATTTCTTGAAGCCGGATCGAGGAGTTGCCGGTTCCGACGAGGAAGCCATCGAGTACGGATCGAAATGACTCGAGGTAAATAGTATTAATCTGACTAAGAACTGAGCAACGGTATTCCGAGGCACTGAGCGCGGAAAAACGGAACTGAGCAACGGACGCTACGCGCGGCCTTTATAGGCAGGATGACGTTGACGTCGATACGGCGGCTGTCGAGGGACATCGACTCGGAGGACTTCGACGCGCAGCGCCCTCTAGAGAAAAAAATTTCCGAGGCCAGCAGAGCTGGAAGGAGATATCTAAGATGAGGAATACGTCGGAGGACACAATCCCTTCGAACAACAAGTTACTTACCAACTGGTAGCATTCTTTCGACTGGATGTTCCTCCAACGTATTCATCATCTTAGATGTATTCCATCCAGCTTTAGCTGCTTCGGAAAGTTTTTCTCGCCAGAGGGCGCCGTGTCGAAATCGTCAAGGTCCCTCGAAGGCCTCCGTCGAGGGTGACGTCATCGGGTATACAAATAGCATGCAGGGCGCCCGTTGGCCTCAGTTCTGTTTTTCCTCCTCTTGCTCTGTTGTGTAGGTAGCCAGGTGTCAGCCTTGCGAGAGTTGAAGTGGCAATAACCTGGACAATCTACAGAGGGGTAGGATGGGAGGGCGATGAGGAATACCTTGGAGGAACATCCAGTCAAAAGAATGTTACCAGTTGGTAATTAACTTCGAATGGATTGTGTCCTCCAACGTATTCCTCATCTTAGACTCTCAAAGCAGTGTAGAAAACTCTCTGGAGGAGGGAGTAGATTTTTAATATTATTGTATGGCCGAGTAAAGCACTGCTTTACCGAAAGAATTTAGAAACGTGTGCAGCGATGACCAAGTTGCTGTTTCACAAAAAGATTTTATGGGAACACCTCTTTGAAGGGCTGTGAAGAGGCTATGCCTCTGGTGGAATGGGCCCTTAAGCCTTCTGGCGGGTCTTTGCCCGCCAATCTGTAGCATTCCGAAATGCAAAGCACAATCCAACGTGATATGGTTTGTTTTGAAACTGATTGACCCAATTTCCTTCCGGTGTAGCCAATGAAAAGTTGATTATCCACTCTAAGCTTGGAAAGCCTAGAAATGTAAAAGCTTGGAGCTCTTCTCGGATCCAGTCTATGTAATCTTTCCTCCTCCTTACTGGAATGAGGTGGAGGGTAGAATGCGGGCAGAATAATTTTCTGATTTAAATGGAAATCGGACACAACTTTAGGCAAAAACAAGGGTTTAACCCTCAATACCACTCTGTCCCTGTGGAACACAGTATAGGGTGGCCCAGAAGATAGTGCCTGCAATTCGCTCACTCTCCTTGCAGATGTTAAAGCAATCAGGAAAGCTGTTTTCAATGTTAACCTTAATGGACAAGTGTGCAAGGGTTCAAAAGGGGCATACATTAAAAACTTTAAAACCAGCGTAAGGTCCCAAACTGGGACTTGGTAACGGTAAGGAGGGAACACATTAGTGAGTCCCTTTAAGAATTGTCTTATCAAATGAATGTTAAAGTAGGAACATTCTTCTGAAGAGCGCTTGAAAATGGAAAGCGCTGCAAAATAACCTTTAATGATACCAACATTTAGGCTTCTATGTGCCACGGACAAGAGAAACGACAAGACTTCCTTTTAAATGTTCTATCCCGGATCAACATTCTTATCTCTGCACCAGTTGCAAAACTTTTTCCAACAGCAACGGTATAAAGATTTGTTTCTGGCCTTTTTGCAGAAAGCAACACCTCCATGACGTCATCTGGAAGGTCCCAATCCTTGTATCTCAGCCTTTCAGATACCAAACTTGAGGGTTGAGTCTTGACCTCTGGATGGAGAACCTGGCCCTCCATTTGTGAGGGAAGGTCCTCTCTCTGAGGAAGACGTAACGGAGGACAGATGGACATGTCTAGAAGGTCCGGGTACCACATTCTCCCGGCCCAATCCGGGGCAATTAGGATCTTGCAGTTTCCGAAACGTCTGTCTCCTGATGACCTGAGGAATGACTGGAATCGGAGGGAATGTGTATAATAGTGGGAAGTTCCACTCCACCACAAAGGCGTCCCCTAGGGCTCCTCTCGGGGGAAATTCCCTTGAACAATACCTTTTGCACTTCCGGTTGATTCCGGTCACAAACAGTTCTAGTTGAGGAGTTCCCACAAGGGCGAAGATGTCTTGAAGGACTTCCTGAGCCAGTTCCCACTCATGGGACACCGTGCTCTGCCTGCTCAGTGCATCCGCCGTCATATTCACCTCCCCGGCTAGATGAACTGCTGTTAAGGAGTTTCCTTCTTGAATTGCCCAATACCAGAGCCGCATTGCCTCTCTGCACAGAGGTAGTGACCCTACACCTCTTTTGTTTAGATAATGCATGGCCACTGTGTTGTCCGTCTTTATCAGGACATTTTTTCCTCTGATAGATGGCAGAAAAGCCTTCAGCGCTAGTCTGATTGCTCTCAGCTCTAAAAGGTTGATGTGTAGTTTGGACTCCGATGGAGACCAACGACCGATGATTGTCAGATCGTTGGCATGAGCTCCCCACACCATGAGTGAAGCGTCCGTCACTACTGTAATCTCGGCCATGGTTGCCAAAAATGTTCTCCTTTTAGGATGTTCTCTGTGCAAGTCCACCACAGAAGATCCAGCTGAACCTTGTTCAGTATCTGAAGGAGATCAGTCATTTGACCTGAGAACTGGGACCATTGAGTCTTTAGAGCCCATTGAAGGGATCTCATCCTCAGGCGTCCCTCTGGCACTAGGAAAATGCAGGATGCCATGAAGCCGAGCAACCTTAAGAAGTCGTAGGCCTGGAGATTTTGGGCATTTTGGAATTTGGAAACCATCTGAAGAATGTCTTGAGCCCTCGACTTGGGAGGCGAGCTCTTTCCCAAGGATGTGTCTAATGCAGCCCCTATGTACAGGAGTTGTTGGGAAGGTGTCATTTGTGACTTCTTGAAATTGAGGGAGAAGCCGAGTCTGCAGAGGAAGTGGCAGGTGACTTTCAGATGATCCAGGGCTTGTTCGGCAGAACATGCCCTGATCAACCAATCGTCCAGGTAGGGGTAGATGTGAATCATTACATTATCTCGAACACTGAACGCCACTCTACATACCTATAATTGTACACATCATATAGTTAAAGGACTGTTCAAATATGATGGTCATGAATGAATTCAGTGTAGCAAGATTGCTCTTTTTAAAAAAAAAAAGGACTCTGATCAAGTGCCTGTTCCCATTGGTGCTCTTGCTTGTGCACTGACTGACCCACACATACTTCAGTCGTTCTACTGCTGAGGCAATCATCCTATCCACTGGTCAGCTCCATGCTGCACCAGTTGGCACCTGCTGCTTCCCTCAACAGACTCCTCCTTCAGCCAGACTCCTTGCTGTCCCTCCCACAGTCCTCTGCAGCAGTACAGTCTCCTGCCGCTCGCAGTCTTTGGTATAAGATGGCAAAAGCAGGTAAATGGTGTGTGTAGATGAGCATGGCATAGCAAATTGTTGCCCCTGTAGTGCGTAGGAAATGCCTTCAAAAAAGGTCCAAACTTTTTGTTTTGTGAGTTTTTCAGGAGTGCATGTCATTAAGGAAGAATGTTTTCTGTTTGTGGCAACACTGGACGCTGAGTGACCCGAGTCAAGAGAAAGGAACGCAGTTGTTAGGAAGCATTTTTAGAACCAACACTGTTGGAGGGTTCTGAGAGGTCAAACTAGTTGGCGAAAACAATGTTTTTCCACTTGAGTACACAAATATACTAAACTAGGCATTCAACAAGAAGAAGGAAAATCTAACAAAAACTTCACCAAAACGCATATACACACAGACACATTTGGTCGCCACTAAGTGATACCTAAACAATATAACCCGAGCAATGGGGGAATTACATAGAAGCCTGGGCGAAGCGAGTGTAGAGGAGCAGCTGCAAGCCTCTGCAGGAAATCCTGCCCCCCCCCACCTCCATATGTTGGAGACCTGAGATCGTGCTGTTTGACACCAGCAGTTGTGCCAATACTGCAGCGTGTGTTCGAAAGAAGATACCCATTGAGACAACCGTATCAAATGTATCCCCAAAGCGATGACAATCTAAGGGAGGAACTAGTGATGTCACAAGAGACATATACAACATCCCGAGATACTGGCTGAAGAGGATGTATGGATCCTACAGAGACTAATGATAAAGTAAAGAATCAAGTGAACTTTTAAAACAAAAATGTTTTCGGATTTAAAAGCTGGCTATGCGTAGTGAATAGAATCCAGGTGAAGCTGCCATTGTATGGAAGCTGGACGTTGGTATCATGAATTTAGTAAGCTCGGACGCATGAAGAGGAAAGGGAAAACTAGGTTGCAGCAAGAATAAGCTGAATTGCGGAGCTGCATGGCGAAGTTGTCTGGCCTGGAGTCAAGACCGAAGCCGCCAAGGTCAGCCATCTATTCTGGAAAGGAGCGAACGTGCGAAGGATGCATCATCCCTTGTTAAGGTGCAAAGAAAGAACACCAAGAGGGACAAATTTAATTAATTTAAAGCATTTAAAACCTGCAAAATGGACCAAATCGTGGTCTCCTGTCACGAGAGCCAAGGATGAGAATGGAGTTTGAGTTGAGTCCCAGAACACGATAGTGAGTGCTCGTACTCCCATGTATTCTGAAGACAAGGATACATTTGCAAGGCCAAGTTTGAAGACAATCTTCATGGCAGAAGGCATAGGTGATGAGAGATGCTGGGCTAATTGGGTGGGGAGGTAGTGTTGTGCGCTATCTC
This sequence comes from Ambystoma mexicanum, assembly GCF_040938575.1. Taxonomy (NCBI): domain Eukaryota; kingdom Metazoa; phylum Chordata; class Amphibia; order Caudata; family Ambystomatidae; genus Ambystoma; species Ambystoma mexicanum. The sequence continues at coordinate 300,277,153 of NC_090935.1, read as the reverse complement.
CTTGCACCTGGGTCTAGGCTTACATGCTGCGAAGTGAACCGAATGTTCCAGACACAAGTGTGCCAACCAATTATAGTGGTCCATATAACGAAGGACCTTACAGTTTGAAAACCAATGAGAAACCGTGTATATGTTTCTGAAGATTACCTGTTTTAGCGGTAGGCATATATTGTCCACCTGACAGTGGGCAGCCAATCACAATCGTAGTTCTTATAAAAAATATACTTTGATGTACCCCTTAAGCCAATCCTGACCCTTAGAGGTGAGGTCATACTATGTGGCAAATAATGAAAAACCTACTAACGTATTTTTGATATGTAAACTGTTTTGTGAAAAGATTGCTGAGAGAACCTGAGCGTACGTCCGTTGAGGTTCGTTGTAAACTACCCGTTTTAGATAATTGTTAATAAAACAGTACTTTGCCATCTTCCTGAGTTGTTTTGGTTATTTGGACTGAGTTATTCTATGTGATTCCATCCATTACATGCACATTCCTAAAGGGCCATAAGCTTTAACTGTGGCCCTGGGGCATTACCTGACTGGTAATGCTCCCCCTGCGCACGTTATATTGCCTTTAGTACCTGGCACGTTGTACTAGTGTACTAAGTGTTTTTTTTTTAAGTTGAGAATCTGCTTGTTTACACAACTCAAGCGAAAAAAAAACTACAAATACAAATAAAAATGGCTGCCATGGATCAGGGAGAAGGGAACTACACGTAGTCCCTTCTTTGTCCATAGCGGCTATTGCCATTGGGGATGCACTGGAAACACTAGTGTTCCCGGTGCAAGCGAGGGACTCGGGAGTGCCAGGTAAGTGGTGTGGTAGGGGGGGAGGTGGGTGGGGAGTTTAAATATGTGGCAAAGGGGGGTGGGGGAGAGGATGCGGGGAGCGCAGGGACCTCTTACCTTGGACCCGGCAAGGGGAGATGGCGGCCTCCAGCTCTGAGGTGGCTCCAAGTGAGGCTTTTACATTGTGGTAAAGCCCCCCTTTCTGAGTCTCCTGATGATTGGCTCACCCCCACTTTACCTCCCAACCAGGTACTAATTGATTCCATTGCTTTGTTGTGTTAGTGCAACATAGTGAAAACAGCTCGTAGTAGCAGTTTGTCATTTATATAGCACCTTTATCCCATTAGTACGGCCTTGTGGTGGCGGGGTGAGAATTCCCCAGTGGGAGGGGGAGACCGGAGTCCACGGTATGTTATTTCTCAGAAGGAATATTATCCGTGTGTGCTTTGGCGCGGCTGGTCGTGTCCCAGTAAGCCAAACGCAATAAGACCATCAACCATATACTCTGCCTTATAAACTTTAAGGCACATTTCTAATGTAAGCAGTCATTCCCTATCATGGAAGTGATACTGGTGCCTCAATGTCAAAGTTTGAGTTAAGTAACTGAATGGGGCATAGGAAGTCTCAAGAGTTCTCAGCACAAGTTACGGCAAAGGCAAAAGGCTGAGAAAATATGTAGTTTGGTAACACCTTTGTGGATAACAGTAGTGACTTCAGGGATACACTCTCAATCCCACCACACTAGGTGCTACCATGGGGGTTGGGGAGGACGGGAGGCAGGGGCAGGGTAATCCTTTGCTAAACCCCCCTCAAATCACAGCTACTCAAGAGTGTTATGGAGTTGACTTGCACACATACAATATGGCAGGCGGTGTTCCGAAAACCAGCAAGTATACTCCCACCTCGTACTCTGATTTTCCACTTCTGCCATTGGTGGAGGTTCAGGGATTGCATGTAAAGTGGCTAGAGAAAAGGTTACTCACTGTAGTAACTACTGTACTCCTAGTACATAGTCAGCGTTTCCTCCATACTTGCACATTCCGTACTTGGACAGGACCAGAGCTTTTTGTACCACTATATAATAAATCTGTCATTTCGAGTTTACATGGGTCCAGCATATGAGTTGCCATAGGCTACGTCTCCCCAGACCCCACCCTGGGCCTCGTGCCTTAACCCTTTTCAACCAGTCTAGGTAGTCTCCTGATTGAAAGCTGAGGCATTTTAGGGGGATGGAGGGAGGGAGGGAGGGAGGGCGTGTAGTTACCACAGTGAGTAACTTTTCCTTACTCCTAGACCGGTCCCCTTCTCTCCCAGCACATCTCTCCCAACGAGTGGAAGGTCCCATTTCCAATTTAAAGAGGTTTTTTAGGACTGCCTGACCAAATTGAGCACCTGCCCTCGAGCTCAAGCTAAAACAGTAGTGCTTGCAGAAGGCTGAGTGTTAGGACTGATTATCTATACTCTGGCCTGTTGGACAGGTGTATAGAAGGCCAACCTTGTTTAGTGACAGGGCTACCTACTGTGGCTAGTGTTCAAACATGGATGTGCCACAAGATTTTTCGTTTGTCCCTTGGCCATCTTCTCAGTAACCCTTCTTCCTGACCTGTGAGGACATTAAAATACTTATGTGGACTTCCAGTGCCCGGGAAAGCTGAGGCTCTTTGCAGGCTACTGCAGGGCCATTTGTGTTTGCTGCCAGGAAGTGGGTTGGGGCGGTCTGGTCCCAATCCACAAACTGCTTTCAGTGTCTGATTGGTATACATGGTCCTGATTGGACCAATGCAGGTGTGTTTGTGTGTGAGCAAGATCTTAGATTGGTTAGTGGTAGTTTTGACTCTTAACTGCCTTTTGGATAAGAGGACCCCTGCACCCATTCCAGAGAGATCCTGGAAGAAACCTGAAGGAGCCAAGTATCCTGTCCAGCTGCAAGACATGTAAGGAAACGTGCTGACACATAGGTCCTACATGTGTCTACTTTATGGCCAGAAGCCGCAATGCCTGAGATAAACAAAGAGATCTGATTCAAAGATCCCAACAATGGATTCTTATGCCAGTCAAGGCACCAGTGCAAAAATCTGATCAACTTACTTTTATACTGAAACCTGGTAGAGCCTTTCTGAGCTGCTTGAAGAATCCTCATACTATCTTCCAGAGGTCCTGACCGTGGGACCCATGCTGTCAAGCGCAATCTTTTGTGGGAAGGTTTGGAGGATCCTCCTCTCCCCCAAGATAGTCCGTACGAACCAGAAGAGAGATGCAGGTCCCATTGGCCAGGGCCACCAGATCAGAGAACCAGAATCTGGCTTGCCTCCACAGAGCAATGATGACCAGAGAACAGAATGTTGCTTCCTGAATTTTGCAAAGAGCTTGATGCATTAAACGGACAAGGGGGGGAAAGCATGCACTATCATGCCATCACAGGGAATTTCCAGTGCATCCATGAGCGAAACCACTCCCTCTGGATGCATACATGGGACAGTGCTTGTTGAGACTGTTAGCAAAGAGGTCCACCTGGGGAGTCCCCCACCGCAAAAAAAGGTTCTCGATTTGTGGATGAAGCTGCCACTCGTCTTTTCCGGCCGGTGAAGGACTTGAAGCTACATCCAATGACTGACCGCACATTCCCATATCTGCAGGGCCAAAAGTACCAGCACAGGGGATTTGGTCCCCCCTGTTTGCTGATGTAAAACCTTAAGACAGAATTGTCCGTTCTGACAGTCTTGCCCTGGATATGGCTTTCAGCTTCAGGTCATTTATATGCTGTGCTCTCTTACCCAGACCACTTGTTGAAAGTGGTTCATTGTTGCCTCACAGCCCAACAGGGCGGAGTCAGTAGTGATGATCACCAGTGGGCAGGGGTCTTGGAAGGGATCCCCCTGCAACAGATTTTGAAGATTGGACTACAACACCAAATCCTGACCCAAATCTAGAGGGATCGGTCTAAGATGCGACTGCGGATTAAGTGCTTGAGACCATGACCGTTGGCGCATTAGCCAAGTGCTCTGCATCGTCAATCAGGCCGCAAGAGCCGTCTGAACTCATGATGCCATGAGACCCAGCAGTGTCTGGAACCACCAAGCACTGATACCATTTGCGTAAAAAAGAACAAAAAGCAGGTGTTCTGAATATCCATCACTGTTTCCGATGTTGATCTGGCCTGCATTGGGTCCCGTCAAATGAGACTTCTTCCAGTTCACTGACGGGCCTTGGTTGATCAGCATGTCCAGTAGATTGCAGAGTTGCACCTCCACAGTCCCCGACGAGCGAGCCCTTACCAGCCAGTCATCCAAGTATGGACAAACAACACCTTGACAGCGGAGAAATGAGTTAGCAGTTGCCATCTTCATAAAGCCTGCAGGTGCTGCGTTTAAACAAAGGGGAAGGACTCCGTACTGGTAGAGGGACCTCTCCACCGAAAACCTGAGACTTTCAATGAGTAGGCCAGATAGGGATGTGCAAGTATGCATCCTTCAGACCTGCACAGATCCAATCTCCCTGCTGTACGGCAGACCGTAACTTAGCCAGTGTGATCATCTTGAATTTCTCAAGGGAAAGATAAAGATTGTAGTCTGCCAAGTCCTGGCTCGATTTTGGCACTGTAAATAGGCAAGAGAAAAAACCCTGGGCGACTTCCGAACTCTGCACCTCCTCTATGGCTTTCATCTGCCAGGGTTTCAAGATTTCTAGCATCAAAGCAGGAGACGCAACCTGGTTCATAGCAGAGGGAATGGATTTAAAGGAAGTCTGTATTCTCTGCTAGTTACCGACCGCGCCCAGGAGTTCGAGATTAAGGTCCTCTAGGCCTCTGTGGAGAGAAATTCTACCCCCACCCCATGGAGTCCTGAGGGACCGGTCAACCCCATCCCTTTTGAGAACTTATCAGCAGGCAGAGAACGCACCGGTTGATGAGGTGGGGAGGGAGAAAAAAAACTGCCCGAGGTCTTCTGCCGTTACTTCCAATCAGTACTGAGCAACCTGCCTCGTCTTGGGCTCTTGGAATCCTTGGAAAAACAACAAAGATTTAAACCGAGATCCCACTCTAGAGGTTGTCAATGGCTTGACTGTTACGGCAAATCATAGTCTGTTTTAACCAAGCCTGTAAGTGTGCTCCTTTTTTTTTTGTCCAACACCTTATCCTGAACCTCCTTCATAAACTTAGTGGCATGAATCCATGCCTGTCTGCACATATCCACCCGATAGCAACTCCCCTTGAAGTGTCATCGTGATGGGCGGCTGCCTAAAGAAGGTCCTGTGCAATCTGTCTGGCATCAGCCAGGCCTCCCTTAAATTGTTCTGGGGGTATGAACTTATCAAATTCCACCAGATCTATCCATAGCCTCTGGTTGGTGGTGATAAAAACGCTGTCACATTAGCCTGCCTCCATTTAAATGCAGAATTTGTGAAAAACTTTTTACCCAGAGCCCGATTTTCCTTGCTCAAACGTGATGGGAGGAAGACGCAGAGTACGGCCTTGAAAACATTATTGCTGTAACCACTACCGATGAAGACGGTTGAGGACATGACAGGTTAACTTCCTCAGATTGGAGCAACCTGTATCTTAACGTCTGTTTTCCCATTTGTGAAAGTTACTTTGTGAGGTTTCATCCAAACTGTCCTTCCCTGCGCCAGAACGTCTTTCTGCAGACCCTCATCTGTTCTTTCAAACATTCTGATGGATTGAGCATCTGCCAAAACCCTGTCTCAGAAGGAAGATGCTCCATAATAGGGATTTTCAGGAAAGCCATTAAATCTATGATCCTGTCATGAAAGGCTCTCGCCGAAGAGGGGATCTCGTCCTCTTCCACCGGCGGGTCATCGGGGTCCTTGGGGTTCCTCCACCAGAAGTGGACCTGAATCCTGGGGATGTGGCATTCAAGGCGGCCCAGGAGTGTGAGGAAGAAATGGAGGCACTTCCTGTGCATTGGGCAGGAGTGACATCGCCTCAACAGGCCTGGGGAGGTTTAGGAATAGGCTCCCGAAACAGGTCTTTAAATAATCCTTCATAGGACCAGAGTGCATTAATGCGTGAAACCTATTAAAGAAAACATCCTCTGAGGATCTGTGATGTGGCTGAGACAACGGTCTCCAAGGTGGCGCAGAACGTGCCCATAAATCGGTCGAGTTTGGCTGCCAACCAAACATGGATCCACATAAACAAATGGAGAACAAGTCCTAGGCAGAGACAAGTAGGATGCAGCGATAGAGAAGGGACGACCATTCTACCCGGGGAGCAAAAGGATTGCATTTAAACAGAACACTGGGTGGAGGGGCAAACGTATCTCAACCCAAAGAAGTAGCCGATATGGACTTTGGCCAATTTCTGGACGGTTATAACCACAGAAGATGTGGATTTGGAAACACGGATGGCTCCATTTTACCAGCGCGGGTGTCTGATCCCCTAGTGGTCTTAGAAATGTATCAGCCCCAGAATCACAGAATAGAGGGTCAGATGCAAATGGCTGACCTAAATCAAGTGCAGATAGGGCCTTGCTAGGATTAGCCCTGATGGAGGGAACTTTGCCTGTGCTGGTGCAGAATTTAGCCATCAGCAAGGGATCCTTGGGATTCGACCTGGTCAATTTAACCCCAGACAGGGAAACCTCAGCCAAGCCAGTAACTGGATTAGCCCTTTGTTAGGAAAAGTGTGTATGCAGTACCCTCTGGGAACACTACAAACAACTCTGTCTACAGGTATAGGAAACCCAACCTTTGGTATAAGCTTGTACTACACAGTTTTGGTAGCGTGTTGAGCAGCCAGGCTTATCTCAAGAGGGGTCAATGTGAGCTGTATCAGAGTTAGAGATTTACAGTTACAAGTATTCAAATAAACTCTTACACTCAAGGTTTCTTTAATAAACAATTATTAATTCATCAGTCAGTTAGAATAAGCCTTCTTCAGAAGGGAGCAATATAATAGTAACGCTCAAATACACTTTATGAAATACACTCTTTATATCTCTAAATCAGTAGATATCCTTTTGGGATGGCCCACACACTACCTACATACTCAGGTGACTTCAATTGCTAGGGTGCTGTGGACATTAATACATCACTGTTGCATTTAGAATCATATAGTAATAATTCAAAGGAAAATATTATTTAGAACATACAAGAGACCACAAATATTCTTAAGCAGGCAAATACTTTTGGATTCCCTCAAGAAGAGTCATTCAGTACAATAGGCTAAACCAAAGTCAATGGGCACAAGTCTTCTATAGGATGAAGCACTTCTGGTAGGTAAGTAGAAAAAGTCTTTACACAATGTCTTGGGAGTCTTTGATGAAAAGAAGAATCAAATTTAGGGCCACAAGCCGATTAGACTTGTGAGTAGTAGAAGATGCAAGCAACTCTACAGCAAGAGGTAAATTCTCTGACTTTTTACAGTACCTTTTAAAATGAAGAAAAAGATGCAGCAGATGACTATTGTTCCTGTGCAGCTCTGCAGATCTCACTGTTCTTAGGCCTCAGTCATGGGGACGAGAGGGTTGACGTAGGGGGACTCCCGCACTGCACTGGGACAGTCAAAACACACAAACTTCACTTTCAGTGGCTGTTCAGTGTTTCAGCGTCTCGAGTCTAACGCAAATAGCAACACTGCGGTTCCTGGCGGTCAAGATGGACTTTCCTTGCTTCTGGTGTCCCACACTCTGTTGAGGGGGCTCAGGCTCAGTCAGTCCTGCTTCCTGGGAGTCTGAAGGATCTTCCTGAAGCTCTAGGCCAGCTTAAAAGCAACGTGCACACAATCTGGTGTTCCTCTCCCTGGCTTTACAGTTTCTAGCAGCAACTCTGTGGACATTCAACCAGCTCCGAGATGGATGTACAGGTGGCTTAATTAGGAGTTCATTGGTCCCACCAACTTCAAGGCGAGAAATCGCCTTGCAGGGACTTCCCTGTCGATACGAATTTGGAGTTTCAGCACAGCAACAGGACTTCACCGGGCAAACCAACGGTTCGGGAGTTGCAGCAGGCATCCTCTTCAAGTTCTTCTTCAGTTCCTTCGTCCAGTTGTTGACTCTGCCTTCCAAGCCAAAAGCCTCTCCTCTTATTCAGTTCTCTCCCATTCATTCCAGCCTAGCTGTCAGTCACCCGGCAGGATTGCTGTCCTTGCCGGACAGTCAGCTGGCCAATCACCACAGAGTGCATTTGGGTCTCCTACGAGACTAAGCACAGGGAATTCCGGGCACCTCCCTCACTTTCTGCCTATCCCAGACACCCTGGAGCCAGAGGCAGGCTTCACTCATGAATCCCGCCAAAGGCAAAGCAAACAATGGGACCAAACAAGGTTTGACGTGCAGAGTAGATCTCGGGAAGGACCTTTCCACAAAGAAATGGCAAAAAAATAAGACCAGGGCCATTTTGACAAAAATGGCATTCTTGGGTGCTTTACTGCAGCTGCGAATGCAACCAGCCATTCAGTGAGAAAAGGGTAACAGAAAATGTTACATGATACTAGGTAACCCCTCCAGCACCCTATTGTAAGATAGTGTGTGCTGGGTCTACAAAGTTAAAGGTAAGTAAAGTCAATTTCACTTTACTGCTCTTGGAGACAGTAGTTTGTCCAAGAGAAGGTATTTAAACCTTCGGGAAATCTGAAAGACTTCCCTGTGTCACTGCACTGAAGGTGCTCTGTGACACAATGTAAAAGATGATGCCTATGGAGTTTGTCAGACTCCACAACCAAAAGAAACCGAGTTAAAAATCACATTAAAATACATGAGACAGTGCGAAAAAGAGTCGCACTCTCTCCAGGTTCAAAAAATCAAGTGCTCAAAATCCAGCAAAGTTGCTGGGGGCCTCTAAGGTGGAGGGAATTAGCACATTTCTGAGAATTCTCCCTAATACCCTTCCCAAGGGAACCTGGGCGCAATCTTTGTTAGGATTGTCCCCCAACCAGGGAACCTCTGCTTTGCTGGTGCAAGAATTGGCCCCTAGCAGGGGAACCTCAGAGAAACCTCTGGTGGTGCTTTTAGCCCCTGAACGGGGATACTCCAAGCATGCTCTGGTATCCAAAAAAGCTTGGGTGGCCTTGGGCCAAGTCCTGGTAGTGCTAGGATCTGAGCTATCCCTCTTGTAGCCAGAGGCCTTTTCAGCAAAACCTCCAGTCCAGGGTAACCTGCAAACAAAATCACTTAACAGTTTACACTTCTTACTTGACACGAAGTGTTGAATATACCTGGGTACTGACAAGTGGAAGACCTCCTCCCAGGGCTGAAGCCGAGCGAGAGACTGTAGAAAGTTAGTCAAAGGCAAAGCATGCGTTCCACTGTTAAAGAGAATTCTAATTTCTGTGCCAATTCCCTTCAACCTTAGAGACCCCCAGCTCTTTTGCTGGACTTTAGCACCTTAGATTTTTATCCTGGAGTGATTGAGACCTTTTTCTCACTCATGTATTTTGACCTGCTTTGGATTCTGTATTCTCGTTGTTTTTGGAGGCTGGCAAACTCCATAGGCATCTACTTTTTGTATTGTGACACCCAGCACCTTCAGTGCAGTGTCACAGGGAAGTCCTTTGGATTTCTCTTAAGGTTTAAATACATTATCTTGGGTAAACTACTGTTCCCAAGAGTAGGAAAGTGAAATTGACTTTACTTAACTTTTCTCTATGTAGGTCCAGCATACCCCATTCTATGTGGAGTGCTGGGGGAGGGTGTGGCTTTTTACTTAGTAGTCCCTTTTCCTACTTGCTCATGTAACATTTTTTTATGTTACCCTCTCAACGTTAAATGGCTGGTGGCAGTTGTTTAATTTTCCTACCATTGTGCTTTTCTACCGCAGGCTGAACCCTCCGCTGCAGTATAGCACCCATGGGTGACTATTATCAAAATGGCCCGGGCTTCTTTTTTTGCCATTACTTGTTTGTGGTGTCTTTCTTTCTCTGCGTGCCAAACCAGGTTTAACCATTTTGTTAGTACTGAAACCCGCCTCTGGCTCCAGTGTGTCTGGCAGGGCAGGAAGTGAGGGAGGTGCCCAAAACTCCTCATCCTTAGACTCCTTGGTAACCTGAATGCACCCAGTCGTGAATGGCTGGCTGTCCTTGTAGGACAGCCACCCTGCTGTCTGAGTGACAGCTAGGCTGTGCATGAATGGGAGAAATCTACATAAAAGGAGAGGCTCCTTGAACAGAAGACAGTCGACCACGGGACGAAACATCCGACGAAGGAATCGTGAAGAGAAGTTTGCTGCATCCTCCTGGACTGTTTAACTGTCCGTGAAGCCTAGCTGCTGTCCTGAAACTGCTTTTCAGAATTGACTAGAGAAGCTCCGGCGAGGACGACTTCTTCTCAACTACCCCCAAGACAAACTTTGCTCGAAGACCTTCCTCCAACTGGCTGTACTTATTTGCTGCTGCTGGAACCGAGTGCCAGGGGTTGAGAAATCCGTAGTCTAGTGAATCGTCTTTAAGCCGGACCAGAGCTCCCGAAGCAGGGCGACCCAAGCTTGAGTCACCTCACTAGAGTGCTGGACTCAAGGAGCAAAGGAAGCCCATCAAGTGTCCAAGATCCGCGGTGGTGCTATTTGCCGGTAGCTGAAACCGCGAAGTCCTCCCTCTTGTCCCCACGACTGAGGCCCAGGATTTGCAACCAGAACAGAAGCCAGCTGGATCCACCTCTTCAAACCTAAGTTACTGTGCTGACTAAGGCATACTTAACTGTTTTGTAGGTAGCAGTATCTCACTTGAGACTTGCAGTAGCTGCTTTTTGCAGAGTTGATCTCAGCTCTACCTTTCACAAGCCTAACAGCTTGTGGCCCAACAGTGATTTTCTACAAACTATATTTGTGCAAGACTTTTGTGCTATCCAAGAAGTGCCTCAGCTCCATAGACATTGTTCAAATTGACTTTGGCTGTCCTGGCTACCTGCAGACTATTCTGACACATTGACTTTGATTCCAACTATCCCTCATAGGTGGTAACTTGTTGGAAACTGTTATTGCTGGGAAAAATCTTGTCTAGACTTCATTGGGAGATTTAAAAAGTGCTTGCATGCTCCGAGAACCTGTTAACCTGTTTCCTTCCATTAACCTTTCCTTTTCACAACCTCAGAATTTTACCAAGTGCCAAAAGTGATATCTAAATGCCAATACTGTCCTTATACTGTCCTAGTAATTTAAGTCATCTCAAGGTGTAGGAAATGTGTATGAAGCATCTCTAAAGAGTATCTACGTGCTTCTCTTCTGAGGACGTGTTATGAAGTGCATTTTAATTGTTGCAGATTGCCCTTTTTAAAGAATGCTTATTTAAAACTGACCATTACATATTTATTTGACTAGAAAACCTTGAGTTAAGTGTTATTTGGATACTTCTATGTGTGGATTTCGATGCTACAGCTCACGTTAACCCCTCTTGAGAAGTCTGGCTGCTCAGTCACCCTACCAACTTTTGTAGTACAGACCTATACCAATAGGTGGGTTACCTAATACCAAGAGGACAAGTCTGGTGCAGTCTCCCAAAGGGTTACTGCATACAATCTTGCGCAACATCCACCAGTGATCAGACCTGAGACACTCCAAATGGAGAGTATGAGGATCTGACACAATGTAGTTTTAACCACACGAACAGGATTTAAATCCTTTTCGTCCCAGCATAGGCAAGCAAAAACTACTGTGATACTGGAGACAAGGGGGATAAAATATTGGCAGGAAAAAAACTCCTGCTGGTGTTAGATGCGTCTGGTCCCACTCTTGCAAAGAAAAGGACTAAGGCTTGAGGCCTAGTGGTGGGTTTGGGGAGGCAGGGCCCGTGGCTGTACGTGGACCTGGCCTGTGTGAACTCGAAATGAGACATTTTTTGTATGGTCCTACAAAAGATTCTTGTCCCATCCCGTAGGACTGAATGCCCCACCAGAATAGAGGGAAAGGGACAGAACGTTTGAGTACATGGTGACTGCATTGGGTCAGGATATGCAGTGGTTCAGATCTGTTTCAAGGAAGGCTCCAACAGACTTTCAGCTGAATAAGCCAACCACCACATGACAGCAGCCACAGTGGGTCCCAAGACATTGCATCTCCTGGACAAGGCAGAGCAGAGAAGCAGCAAAGAAGGTCCCAGTACAGAACAGCCATGATTTGGGCAAGGTGCAAGCACCAGAGCCAGGAAGGCCCCTCTTTGTGCAGGAGAGCAGCAATAGCAACAGATGGTCTTGGGGTCACAAGTTAATTCCGAGCTCCAGTTGAGAACGGCAGCTGGTGCAGTGGTGAGGTCTTTGTGTCCTTGAAAAGCCCAAAGGATGGCCGTGGGACACCACAGATGGTTCTAGCAGAGTGCTTCTCTTGCAGAGGTTAAGGCTGGTTGGTCTCACAAGTCCAAGTTTTGAAGCACAAACCTGGGTCTTCAAGGATCACAGCAGAGCTTCAGTTCAGCTCGAGCCCCTCTTCTTTAGGATCTTGTCTTTTGATGGATGTTCGCGGGGCTCCCCTTATCCATATTTCGGAGATGTGGGCTGGCCACAGTCATGGCTGTCCAGTCATGGATGACTGGTTATGGAAAAAGCATCTATAAAATCTCTAAAGGGACAACAGATCTGATTCAATTGGTAATTGAAGACACGGTTTTTGGAGAGGACTTTTGTAAAGTAATGTATTGCCTAAAAACAATGTCTCCACATATTTACATGTATGTGATTAATGCACCAAATGAGAGAGTATAAATCAAATGTACCCATGCTTAACCTAGATACAATAGAGCACAAGGAATGACACGTTCTGCTTTGTTCCGGCTGGGAATCTAGGCAGCATCTAGTATGCTCAGCGCTTAAAGATTTAGTTTTACAAATGTTCTTCCAGTGACATCAATGGAACCCCAGCTGTTTGGCGATTTTTGAGATCAGTAAAACCTTTTTCCCCTCACTTCACTTGCTCAACTCATTTATTTTGGTGGCACTGGTCAGTCCTTATAGTTACCAATGCAGAGGGAGACTGTCCTCTTTTACGTGATTCCTGTGTTTTTAATACAGCAATGATCACCTTACAGTGAAGTGCTGCAGGAGTCCTTTATATACCCTTTTCTTTTCTGTAACACATTTATCATTTTGATGTGCCTAATATAGGCTGGACAGTAACTCGTGCTCTATTTATTTTTTCGATGCGCCATCTTTTTACACCCATAATGTCCTTGTCAGTACCATACAATCAAAATAGTCATGCAGGTGAAGTCCTGCACTTTGGGCATCTTCCAGCTTTGCAGGTCTCGAAACTATAGAAATGTATGGATTGTATTCACAGTATATGACTTGGATTCCCACGCAAAATGGGATGTGTAAGTGTGACACACCTTCGGAAATCAGAATTGTGACTGCCTGGTCCCAATTAACATCCATGCCACGGCATTTATGTTGCTAGGCAGAATTTAGATCCAGAGTTATCATACATGGAAAGCCGTTTCCCAGGCAAAGGCTCTGCTTTCCTGGAAAAGGTGACAGTCGGTATGTATGGCTGGATTTGGAGGCTGGGTCTGTCTGGACCCAGTCCTCATTGAAGCCAGTCTGTTGCTGGACAGATGTTAGCCACAGGCTGTCCATGACTGGTGACTCAGTCCAAATCCTGCAGCCATTCGAGAGATCATTGGAGTGAAGGCTACTACAAAGAAGTGCAGCCCGCTGACGACACAAGGATGACAGTTGTGGCTGACAAGCATTGCCTCCAGCCAAGTACAGATGAAGCCCTGCGCCTCACCTGATCTCAAGAAGGCCCTTATTGGTGCTTAGACCCCTGGGTAGGAATAAAGTGTCGACATCTGCTCTAGGATCTGTGCCTGATGAGCCTTTGGAAGTGTCCCACTTCTCTCCCAGCCTGCCTTGCTGTTCAGTCATCGTTCCTCCGAATTCAGCCTCAGAACTCTGCAGATCTTAAACTTGTGGTACAAGTGGTCTGTCCTGACAGTTTCAGCCTTTCTGACTGAAGAGACGCCGTGAAGGGTTGGCTACTTTTATTCTAGTCTCAAGGAATGCCTGATGCTGTCTGATCATGGTAACTCCAGCTGCAACCAGCCTCCTTCGTATCCTGGATCGTGGGGAACCTGCTCTGGGGTGGTCTTCAGCCTGTTGTTCCAAGGGTGTCCAGTCTAGTCAGAACCTGGAACGACTAACTAGCCAGACCCAAACCAGATGCCGAAATTCACCTAATGAACCTGCGGCCCCTAGACCTCTGTAATCCGGACAAAGCCTAGAAGTGGGTCCAGCAGATTCAGGTACTCCTGAAGTGGTTGCTGAAGAAAGCAGAGTAAGAGGGTTGAGTTTGCATACCTTTTCTTACCCTCCTGCCATAGGGTTGACGGGCATAAAGCTCTAACCCTAGTTCTCCCTTGCCTGACTAAGATTGCTGGTGGTCTGTTCAAGGGCAACCCCCTAGACCCTCCTCTTTCCCCCCAAAGCATTCCCTGTCGCGGGGGGATTGAAAGAGAACCCTGTAAGAACTTTACTTACATTTGTGTTCAACTTCGGAAACATGCATTCAACTTCTGAAACATCCACTCAACAAATGGCTCTGGCAATTCTTGACTTTTGGAACTGCTGTTTGCAAATCCAATAGTAAACCCACCTGCAAAGTGCATATCATGGAACGGAGTACCTTTTGCACACTAGCCTTCATGCATCCTTTACCACGCAGTTACAAAGTATTGAACTTAATATTTAGTTCTGGAATAGTTGGGGAAAGTGTTGGTATTCTGTTGGAAACCCACTTCCATGGGATATCAAAACATTGTTAAAGGGACATTATGATTAACTTGCACTAGCAAAAACCTATGAAATACAATGGAAAGTAGTGTAAGAACCTCACATGTGATGTCATCAGTGATGTCATGAATGAGATTTGTGAGGGCATCTGTGATGTCATGGGTGTTAGTCCTTGCAGTGCACACTGGTGGCACGAGTTATGGTTGCTTAGCTTACCGTAACTGTCGAATATCAGGGTTTTTTCAGTTTTACCTGTAACCATAAAGTCTCTGTAACGTTTTTCCATTGAATTTCATAGGTTTTTGCTAGTGCAACTTAACCATAACGTCCCTTAACAATGTTTTTGTTAGTGAATTTCATAAGTTTTTAGTAGGGTACTGTAAGCAGAACGTTGCTTTAGCATACAGTTTTCTGTAAAGAGGATAGGTATTTGGTACCGCAACATAACCATAATGTCCCGTTAAAAAAGGTTTGTTACTGATTCTTTGCTTGCCCTCATGATAAAGGTGTGGAAAGGGCAAATTGTCTGGTGTATGTATCCATTTGCACTACCCCTTACTTTTCCGAATTGGTGTATTGTACCAATTACAGATGTACATAGTAAATGTTGTTTAGTGTGTCAGGAGGCTCTCTTTTTCTGTTCCCAGTGCATGATAAAGCTGAACCCCACATTACTGGCTGAGATAACCACAGATGAGCAATATGGATGTTTCCTAGAGACACTGTACCTGGTTGTCGTATGTGCAATCACACTGCAGCTATCCGTAGGACTCCATTAGTGGTTGCATGTCCGCATCTTCGAATGCACTTTTAAGTAGTTGTGGAAGGGCACGTGTTTCCGTTCCACACCTACACCCATGCATAGGTCATCCACTGTATGCTGGTAACACTGCCCCTGTTGCTTGCCCTACGGATGCATGCAGTAGGCTATCACATTTAAAGTACTGCTGCCGACTTTGTTGGTGGCTCTGCAAACCTACCAATGTGTGGCTAAATTACTCCTAACTGTATAATGACCACTGGTAAACAAGGACCAGCAACCTGCAGTGTCACGTGGGCGTGGTAAATGTTGCATTACTTTGATTTAGCTGCTGCTTGCCTCTCCAAGACCCGTGAAACAAATATATTGTGTCTGCACTCAGCAGTGTGAGTGAAGTATCAAGAGGTCGCCTGCCGGTCGAGTAGTTGAAGAAAACATGTAACTGCAGGTGGCAGTTTATACTAAGTCTGCAAAATGGCAAAGCTGGTGCACCTTCCTCAGGCACATACGAGTGCATGTAAAGGCAAATAAGGAAACAGCAGAATATGCAGAGCGTAAACCACCTTAGTGGTGGTTAGAAAAGTGCTGTAGCTGTATGGGTCGCGCACAATAAATGGCTTCCTGCTGCACGTCATGAAGCTGTGTTTCCCGTTGTTGTAAACATTCTTGTATTCCACAATGTATGCATATCCGTGAATGCAACCCCTAACACTAATGCCGTAGCAAAGTGTTTCTACTGCATGTGACAACTGAAATGAAAGCCCAAGGGACCAGTGGGCAGGCTACCGCCCTAACAATTACGTAGCCTACTTTCATGTACAACATTTCCCACATCTGCTGCAGGCAACAAGAGGGGCACTGCTGTAGGGCAGCGTAGCTGTTAAACAACCTTAGCAAACCATGTGCCGCATTACAGACCCTTACCAGGCAAAGGGCTTTGTATTGTGTTTGTACTGGAACGCGCTACTGTACAGAGGGAAGGTATTTCGAAGTGCGTGGGAACGGTCCTTACGGGAGCACTACAATGACTAGCGCCTGTGTACGTGAGGGCCACCCAATAATTCTGTCTCCCGGCACGTCCCCTATAGTATCCAGGTAGGGGCTGTCCCTTCTGTACCGGACCTTTGCTGCTGTTCCTTCTGTGGTGTGTGTGACAACACCATAATAAATGAAAATTAACTGGGAAAGGAACAAAAGGTAAATAAAGAAAGCGCCTTTCACAGATCAACAACAGAATTATCAATGCATGCATGCAGGGCTGGAGGCGTGGCAGTGTAGTAAACACTGTAGTTGAATTGGTTTGAATGGGGGGTCACTGTACAAATAGTTTTTTTTTTTTTACGTGTTGCAGAGCTTTTTTCAAGCGAGTCACAGCGCAACACTAACTACACAAAAATATGAATACTTTCAAGATGTCCACCATATCAATATAGATGGGTTGTAAAAACATCGGGATTGCTAGCATACTAAAATGAACGTTATAGCTGACGTAAAGTTTTCGTGCTGTGAAAGGTCATAATCCCAAGGGCGAAGTATGTCATTGGCACATGTCGAAGGAAGGCAGAAATACACTTCGTTGCAACGTACTGCGCTGTCTGCATTCATGGACCAATTAGAAAACTACGCTCCCACATTGGTGGCTGTATAATGTAGTAAAACGTATGCAAGAGATCGGAAACAAATGCATGAACTGGGCAAGTGCCTCCTTCATCACAAACGGCATTGAACCTCGTGTAACAATCTGTGCAATTTTCCCTACACAATCAACAACAATATCGGCATGATTGCTTGTCACGAAAGTGTCACACGGAGAAACCAAAATCAGGCACTTCATTGTAGCTACTCCATAGCACTACACATGCACATCATAGATTGCAAAATCAGTAGCCACTGCAGTGTTATCCATTCACTTTCAGTCAATGTATGTCGTAATCCCCTAAAACCTGCGCTCTGTGCCTCGTGAAACACACAGCCATAGCCGCACCCTCTGCATTTCTGTCCCAAAATACACTGTGTAGCACAGTCTGTCCCTACACACCACACCCACAAACTTTATTGCCCAATCCCATAGTCTCTGCAGGCCCATCTCTGCAAAAGGCCATATGTAACACGTGCCACCCTGCAACTATCCCGATATTCACTGACTTTCCGTGCTGGGCGCGCTAATGAGTGGGGGAATAACTTTGAACCAGGGGAGCGGACGTCGTTAGTTGTGGTGGCTCTTAAAAGAACCTTTAGGTATTTTTGTTTTTTATTTTAAAGGTGTTCCCCTAGAAACACTGTTTTTGATGTTTATACGTAAATGTGTTTTTTCAACATTAGCTTACATTCTTACAATAGGCTTTTCAGTGCAGTGTGTAGATTGCAAAACATTTCATTGCCACTGTACGACAAAGACCTACCATTTGTCGTGAAAAGGTGTATGTATTGCAAACCAATGTTCTCGTACTCACAGTAGAACATCCCAGCAGCACTTAAGAAGTCACACATGCTTCTGTTGATGAGACCCCTTCCGACCTCTGGCTGACAACAGGAATCATTGGCATACTTCCACACTATTCTCGGGGCTATACATGAGAAAAGCACCTTGGCAGTAGGAAAAATCTGCTGCACTGCTTTCATCATTATCTTCAGTTTAAGGAACATAAGGGAACAAGGCATGTAACCCATAAAGAAGGCTCTAAAGTGCATGATCACTACATGTACAGTTGACGAAGAGGCCATGCGTCGACATTCTACAAGCAGTCTGCTGAAACAACACAATTCGACACTACACCACAAAGCGTCCACTCCCTCCAAACAGAAATTGCCAGACGTCTTCTTGGAGGCCATACACGCACAGATCTTCCACAAAGCCATCCCCACAACGAAAACTGTGCGTCCTGCCATGTTTGCCAGCCGCAGTACACAAAGTAATGGGGAAAGTGAATGCCCCCCCTTTCCTGTGACGCACGCCCAGAGCATCTGATTGGCCAAAATCCATAGTCCCATTTCCATTGGCCACCATGGTGAGAAGCGCAAAGTGCCACGTGCCATTCCCCAATGAGCGCGAGGGCCACACCCCGGTCAGGCAGGAGGACTCCTTCTCCCTATTGTAGCTCTTTCCTGTGACGTACACCCTGAGCACCTGATTGGCCAAAGGCCATAGTACCATTTCCATTGGCCAGCATGCTGAGAAGCGCAGAATGTGGCATGTGCCTTTTTCCAAGTACTGCAGGAGGAGTCCTTCCTATTGGTGCACTTTCCTGTAACGCACACCCTGAGCACCACCTGATAGGACAATCGCTGCAGTCCCATTTCCATAGGCCAGCATGGTGAGAAGCGATGAATGTGGCATGTGCGGATCCCCAAGTACGTTGATGTTCAGGCCCGAGTGAAGCAGGAGTCCCTCTTCCTATTGGCGCACACCCTAAGCATGTGATTGAACAATCCTCACAGTTCCATTTTCGTGGCCGCCACTCGCAAAATCCCCAGATGTGGCTTTCGTGCTGCGTCGCCGTGGTGGAATAACTTGCCACCAGGGTAGAGGTGGTAAGGGGCGATTGTTAAAAGAGCCAGTTGGTTTTTATTTTGTATAGATTCTTCTACAGAATTTGTTTTCAGTTTTTATTAGCTTTTGAGAGTTGTTCTGCTCACATTAGTACAGTAAACTCTTCACCGCAGCCTGTAAACGAGCACACAAAACTGCATTGCCAATGGGTGACAACAAAATGCCTTTTTCTTGCAAACACACCTCATTTCCATAACTAATGAGGTCATTGTTGCAGAAGAACATTCCATGAGCGAACAAAAAAATATACATGCTTCTGTTGATGAGGCACATTCCTGCTTCTGGCTCAGAACAACATCCATGAGCAGTAGGCCCTACTCTTTGTGGTGTTATGGATGAGAAAAACACCTTGGCAGTGGGAAAAAGCGTCCTCACGACATACAGCAATCTTCTTAGTCTATGGAACAAATCTAAGCAAGGCAGGAAATCCATATGCATGACGATGACATCTACTGGAAAAGGGGCGAGGTCTTTGCAAAGTGCATGCATATCGGCAAAATTGCACTCATACACAGCGTTCCACTCCTTCCAAACCAAAATTGCTGTCAAGTGTCTTTGCAGGGCATAGTTGTGCAGATCTATGACAAAGGGATCACCTACAGTCAACACAATGCGTTTCGTCATGTCAGCCACCCTCAGTACGCAGAATATAATGTACAACAGTTACACCTCCCCTTCCTGTTAACCACACCCACACTAACTGATTGGCTAATCCCCACACTGCCATGGCAATTAGGCAAAGAGGTGTAAAGGGCAGATGTTGTCACGTGCGCCTCCCAAAGTAGTGTGACGGCCGCACACCTGTAAAGCTGGAGCAGTCCTCTATTTTCTGCAGCTCTACTTCAGCATCCACCAGTTGCATCAAAGCAACCATCATCCAACACTGTCAATCCTGTACAACACTTGAAATGTACCATTACACTTTCCCAATGTCATGCCAAAGCACGTCCACAACAAAGTTCAATGAAAGTATGTACGATTTCTCCATTCGCATAGATCCACATAGCCACCCTGGATGTGGCACGTGTAATCCTCAAAGTACTGCGTAATGCATTACCTTTTCGCGATAGTGAGGGTGGCACAGGGGGGGTTAACAATATCAAACTGGGGAGGGGATTCAGTCTTCCATCGTAGATGTATAAAGGTGTTTTATAATTTTTTTTTTTGTGACGTGCGTGCCAGCAAATTTTTTTGTATTTTCTTTTGAGTTTGTTTGCCTCTTGTCGCATTTTTACCACAATCTGGTCAATGCTTCTTGCCCAGTGTAAAAGAAAAACAGCATTGCCAATGGCGCTCAAATGCCATTTCTACAGAACCAGTGCGTATTTTGCGACCTCATGATCTCTTAGTGAGTGGAGAACATGCCAGCAGTCTGCTTAAACTCGCGCATAATTCTGTTTATAGTACACCTTCCGACCTCTGGTTGTGGACAAATTACACCATCATGGACCCAAACTCCTCTTGGTGTTATGCATGAGAAAACAACCTTCACAGTAGGAAAAATACACGCCACTGCGGTCAGCCACCTCTTCAGGTGAGAGATTAATCGTCCACATGACATGTAACCCAAATGTAGACTTCCATAGTGCACCACGACAAAGTCCACTTTCGTGACAGACACCACATATCTTCAAAGTTGAACCATACCACCGAAACTGCGGTCACCCTAACGGGCCCAAAGAGTGTCCACTCCTTCCGACCTGTAATCACCAGCAACGCATCTTGGTCATGCACACAACATTGCAACCCTTTCCACACTCACCACAACACTATACAACCAAGCAAGCGACCATGTGAGCACCTAACATTATGCACAAAAATAACATACATAGCAACACTTCTACCCAACTCCCCCACACCATAAAACACCCATTCAGGAAAACGTGTCACACTTGGCAGAATCCACAAACCTACCACAGCCTGCATCACCCCTAAGCACTACCATTCACAAGGTATTGTCACTGGCAACCTATGCACAACAGCTGCACAATATTGGGCCTACTTCAATAAATCTGCACACAGCAGAGTAACCAACGACACATAAACTGCACTTCAACCATAGCCACTTCCATACTCCTATTACGTACACACTGCACCCTGTGGCCACACTGCACACCTTCTCACTGCACCATCTCCTGCTGCCCACCAAACACTGTAGCATGTTTTAACTATCACCACAACCATGGAATGCACAATACACACTTTGCAACTCACTTGTGGTGCTATAACACGTCGACAATGTGCTCCACACCCATTCTCCAAAGATCACCACCCTGTGCCTCATGCACTATCAAACCTGTATTGCTCCAGTGGGTGTGCTCCTTACACACATTCCCTGCACCGTAATGCAATCATGCGTGTCGCTGCCAAAGGCCTACGCTCTTGAGTGCATGGCCTATGCTTTTGGCCATGCACCCAATAGTCTAGGCCTTGAACACACCCACAGCAACCTAATGCCACCAGGCATGTCACCAACTACGACAATCCACATACACACCACTGCCACCAGCACTCCTACCCAATCTGTACAGAGCCATGGCTGCAACAAATTGCACCAGTTATGCAACGCCCATGCGGACAGCTAACATGAAGCACATACAGAACACCCATGCATGAAAACGGGTAGCAATGACCAGAATCCACAAACTCACCACAGCCTCCGCTACCGCTACCCACAGCCATTCACAAAGTATTGTCACTAACCACAACATTTTCATAACATTGCGCCTACTTGAACAAATCTACACACAGCATAGGCCAGGGCCACACCCACAGCATCGTAATTCTACCATGCATGTCACCAGGTCACCCACTATGACCATCCACACACACCACTGCCACCAGCACTCCTACCCAACCTGCGCACCACCATGCAGCTATGCAGCAACAAATTGCAACAGTGAACATCATGTACAAATCTGAATCACATGACCAGGCAGGCAGAAAGGGATGAGACTTTCACACCTACGGATGAATCCTTGCCATACCCATACTCCTTAACTTTCCCAGACCAAAAAGCAGACTCGAGGCCAAACTTCAAGGAAATAATTGGTACATGAGCACTGAGGTGATGATTGATTGTAACATAATTGAAGGAAAGCTGGGGTGCAGATTAACTCTTTGCACCTGGCTGGCTATTCTGCATGCTGCTAAGTGCAAGTGGAAAAGGATGAGTGGGGTTGATGCCAACCCAATCATAGTGAACTGCGTAATCTAGGGGCCTTTAGTTAGTAGAAACAATGAGACAATGTACTTTTAGTGAAGTTTACAGTAGCTATTTTGAAGGAAGGGCTTAGTTACCCCACCTGACATTGTATATCCAATCCCCTCTCCCCGTTACCATATACAGATAAAGTAACTATATAAAAGTTACCTTCCTATAACCAATCAAGTTGCATGCTAAGTTTTAAGAATTACACGTCAGTGATGACAAATTTTTGGTATACATATGTTTTTTCTGAAATTGAGTTTAAGCGAGAAGGAAGATCGAGCAGTTGCTGATGTTCATTGTACTCCCCGTTTTTTGTACTTGTCATTAAACAGACTCCCTTTGCCAAACTATTGAGATGGAATTATTATTTTATGCAAGAGTACGAATCTGCATCCCTATCTATCTCAAGGGTGCTGCTGCTCATCTTAAAGGGCTGTTTAGAGACCACCAGTCCTATGGGCCGGCTGGGGTCCATCCGGCTCACAAGCACCAACCTTTACTGAATGCAGAGTGAAACATGCGTTCCTGTGGTGGGTATGTTGCAGCCCTACGCTCGAGTGCATGCCCTACAACCTTCGCCCATGCACCCAATAGTATATTCCTTCCACAGAGCCACTGCACCTTCAATCACCCATGCATGCCACCAAGTGTCCAAGTAACGCATTCCATCCACAGCGCACAGCCACCCGCGCTCCCAGCCACCCTATGTCATGTGCAATTCACTCCCCTTCTGCAATTCACCTGCCACCACTCGCCACAAAAAGGTCGCCACAAACAAGTTGCGGCAGAAGCTATTGGGCCGTTACGACAGCTGTCTCCAATCACCACACACAGTATCTGTAGCCGTGCGCAAAGTTTTTCACCATTCAGTCTATGGAAAAAAAATGTTTGGGACCCCCTATAACTCCTCCCCCTCTGCTCCCCCCCCCCTCCACAAAACCTCCCCCAACTTGGCAAAATATTGTTTGGTGGAAATCCGACCAGTACTTATGTTGCAAAGAACTGAAATGTACGTCTCAAAAAATTAGTGATATCTGGCTCCGCTCCGTGGACCCATTTCCCTGTTCGCTCCGCGGACAGAAGGCTCATTGGCTTGGGAAACACTGCCATGGTGTATCGGAGGGTAGTGTTTTGGGGTGTGTGCCAAGCGCCTAAGGCATTGTGTGCATGGCTGGGGCTCTTGTAGTTAACAGTGTGCCCACAAAAATTAGTCATATCTGGCATTGCTCCGGCATCCAGTTTCCCTGTTCGTTGCACGGTCAAAAGTTTGATGGCATGTGCGTCATAAGTTTTCGATTACGCCGGCATGTTGTATTTGAGGACAATGCGGCGGTGAAAGGGTCTCGAGCATACGTTACAGCCTCTGGTGGTGGGAAGAAGGGATAGAAAGGGTGGCAGAGTGAGTAGTGGTTCCTCTAATATATCTCATTAGAAGAAGACGGTGTGCCAGCAGTATCTGTGCATACTACTGCAATTTGCGGTTACCTCAAAAGGCAACAACGTTGTGTGGTGATTGCAGGCAGCCTTCGTTATGGCGTAACAGCTCCAGCAGCGATCTCTTTCTGTGATGAGTCGTGGCAGGCTGAATTGCAGAAGGGGAGTGCATTCCACATGACAAGAACATTTGAACATAGTGTAATATGGTGTGTTGTGTCTGGTAAGTCTGTAGCCCCTTCGATGCATAGCTGGAGACCTTGTATTGAAAAGTATGTCCACTGGTTGCAGGTATTTTTGACATAGATGCTTTGTGTGTGTGGTTTCACTGCATTGCATACATTGTTGGTTCCATGGGTGTGGTGATAGTTAGAACATCCCACAGTTGTCTGTGTATGGGTGGAGATGCTGCAGTGAGCAGTCCTGCAGTGTGTCCACTGGGTGCAGTGTTGGAATAGTGTCCATATAGAAGAGGGTACAGTTGAACTGGTTCTTATGTGCTTAGGTAGTCTGCATTGGGCAGATTAGTAAGTGTTTTACTGCACTATGCTGTATTGGTTCTATGCACTTACTAGAGTGTTGGGAGCAGGCCCAATGTTGTGAAGATTGTGTGGTTTGGCTGGCAGTCATACAATACTTTGTGAATAGAAGTGGGTAGCGGTGCCACGCACTGTGGTATGTATGTGGATTAGGGTAACTGGAATATGTTTGCTTGCATCGCTGTATTATGTTGCAGCGGTTGGATTGAAGTGCCAGTGCCAATGTTGCCTTTGTGAATTCTGGTACATTGCTAAATGTTCGCCTGCATGGCTCTGTTATGTTGTGGTGGGTGTGGGCAAGCCTTACACTGTTGGGTGCATGGCCAAAGGCCGTTGTCCATGCACCCAAGAGCATAGGCCTTCACCACAGCCACCACAACATAATGCAGCCATGCAGTTGTAACTCTGCATGTCTTCGAAACTGGGGACCTTTACACAATGGTTGTGGAGGACATTGTACACTTGGTAGAACAGCAGAAGTGAGCTGCTATCTGTACATTAGCATATGGTGTAGGTCATTGCACGTGTTGCACATTAGCGAGTCACATGTGACCATTTGCTAGGGCTTGCCCTTTATAAGATCCTTCCTATGTTGCGTTGGATGTATGGCTGGAGCCCTTGCACTGACAAGTATGTCCACTGGTTGCAAGTAGGTTTCATATTGCTGCTTTGGGTGTGGTTTGGCTGCATTGCATACATTGTTGATTCCATGGGTGTGGTGATTGTTAGAACATCTTACAGTTGTCGTTGCATGGCTGGAGATGCTGCAGTGAGCAGTGCTGTAGCGTGTCCAGTGGATGCAGTGTTGTAATACTAGAAGAGGGTACGATTGAAGTGGATGCAATATGTGCTTGGGTAGTCTGCATTGCACAGATTAGTATGTGTTGTACTGTACTCTGCACTATTGCTTGTATGCAGTTACTACTTACAGTTGTCGCTGCATGGGTGGAGATGTTGCAGTGAGTAGTCCTGCAGTGTCCGCTGGGTGCAGTGTTGGAATAGTGTCCATATAGAAGAGGGTACGGTTGAACTGGTTCTTATATGTGCTTAGGTAGTCTGCATTGGGCAGATTAGTAAGTGTTGTACTGCACTATGCAGTATTGGTTCTATGCACTTACTAGAGTGCTGGGAGCAGGACCAAAGATTTTGCTGTTTGGTTGCCAGTAATAGAATGCTTTGTGAATGGAAGTGAGTAGCGGTGCCAAACACTGGTATGTTTATGGATTATGGTAACTGGAACATGTCTGCTTGCATCCCCGTATTATGGTGCTGCAGTTGGGTAGAAATGCTGGTGGCTATGTTCTCTTTGTGAATTCTGTTACATGGCTATATGTTTACCTGCATGGCTCTGTTATGTTGAGGTGGGTGTGGGCGAGGCCGAGACTGTTGGGTGCATGGCCGAAGGCCGTAGGCTTGGTGGCAAATGCAAGGATAAGTGCAGACATCAGGTGGTGGTGGAACTGTTAGGTATACAGAAAACAGTCCCTAAGTGTGGGGTTTGCCAGAAAGCCAGTGCAGGGGTGCGACTGGCGGGGGGAGGTGGCCTGTGTCCGAGACCAGAGGGTGGCCAGGTAACCAGTGCAGAATCAGTTTCAGCCAGGATGCCGGCAGGGGGAGAGGAGAAAAAGCAGAGGCTAAGAGAAAGGTTTGGCTGTGCTTCCGGAACCAGTGATGGTTCTCAAGTTTCAGGGAGACTGGGAGGATGTTGCAGAGGGAGGCCCCAGCCAAAGAAAGAGATCTCCCACCAACTGGTTGCTTGCAGAAGCGAGTGACCCTGAGGGAGTTGGAGGCGGATGAGGGAAGAGCTCGAGCACGGACATATTTAGGAAGTGAGAGTTGCAGGTATTGCGGCCCCAGGGTCCAGAAGGCTTTGTGCATTATGTAGAGAGTTTTGACCGTATTCCTCACAGTTACTGGGAGCCAGTGCTGACATTTCCGTCCCGGAGAGATACGCTCCCTGGTCTTGAAGCCAAGGATAAGGCACGTAGCGCTCTTCTGGATGAGTTGCAGAGGGCGGAGAGTAGAAGCAGGAAGATTTTGAACAAGGCTGTTTCAATAGTCCAGCCTAGAGAGAACCACAGCTGTGGAGACAGTGAGCTTTCCGGACCTTGCTTTAGGTTGGTAACATACATGCAGTGCTGGTTTTGATGCCATATCTATTGTCGAAAGGAAAGAAGAGTTCCTGTTTCAATATTGAAATGGTAGATATGGGTAAATGGAAACATTGCAAGCATATACAAATGAAGTGGCACTTGATGGCAGTGGATGTGAGAAAAAAACACTAAGCTTTTTAAGAACGTAATGGACGCTCAGTGGCAGATACCATGCCACAGGCACTTATAACGGAGTTGTAAACCTACTGCAGAAAAAGTATTCATACCTCCACTTTGTGGTGATGGGTGCTCATTGGATGAATGTTGATGCACAAATCTTCCATTCTTTTTCTGAACTTTCTTTCTACTGGGCGTGCTTTCCAATGACACGACACTTGGAGGCTGAATGTGTAACGGTACTTATGAAGTCTTGTACAGAAGTGAGTGTTAGATGCTAACATCTTGGATGCCATTGGTGGATGTGTGTGTGACTATTTAACAACATGTTTGGGGATGCTTGTGCTCTCGTGCAGAAGGGATGTGGCCTAGCAGTTTGGGCTGGACTGCCCCTTTTGGGGTGGGGCCAAGCCTGATTTGCATATGGTCTTTCCCTTCTGTAATGGCTTGGCAGGTGAAGAACGGTGGTCTGGAGGGTTGCCCAGAGCATTGCCAGTGGTTAAGATTAAGTCTAAACCTTCCAGCCATCACCTCTTTGTTTTTACTATTTAACAGTACCCAATGAGGTAGTGATGGACAGAAAATAGTGGAAAGGGAAGGACTGCTCCTGCTTTACTGGCGCAGCCCTCGCGGTACATGGGAAGCGCACGTGCCACATTCTGCGCTTCTTACCATGCTGGCCAATGGGAATATGACTGTGGGGATTGTCCAATCATGTGCTGAGAGTGTGCGTCACAGGAAAGGGCGGCAATATTTGTTTTCATTATTCTGTGTAATGAGGCTGGCAGACCTGTAGAGACGCACAGTTTTCATTGTGGGTGATGCCTTTTTGCTAGATCTGCTCCAGTATGGGCTTCAAGAAGTGCGGGGACTGCGGGTCCAAGATGTTGGTGACTGACTCGCACAACCCCTGCCTCTGGTGCCTCAGGGAGGCCCATGACACGGATGATTGTGTCGACTGCCAGTCGCTTATGTCCAAAGCCTTGCGGGAGCGCAAGAAGAAACTGTTGGTCGGTAAGGTGTCCAAGCACCGGAAGTCGAGGTCTGCGGGGCTTTCGACGGATGATTCGAGGGGCGACTCTCTGCATCGTCGTCGGAAGTCCAGTGGGTGTCAGTCCCGGAGTGGGTCCCGCCACTCCTCTGCCTCTTCGAGGCACTCCGGACGTGCCGTCAACAATCGCCTTCCCCATCCTCATCCGAGGACTCCGCCCATCGGCGGGTCGCTTATCCCACCAAGCATGCAATGCCGGAGGAATGGGCTTCCTTCAGTAAGAAAATGCTAGCGATTCTCGTATCGCAGGGCACTGGTCCGTCCGCGCCTCCGAGTGGGGTCGGTCGTGATCGGACTAGAGACACCGCTCGTATGCCTTCGGGCTCGGGTGGTCGGCACGATTCGTGGGAGCGGTCCCGCTCGGATAACGGGAATCGTTCTAGTGCCGCCCGTTCCAGGTCCCAGTCCTCGACGCGCTCGAGACCGTGTGAGCCTGTGACGTCTTCGAGGAAGACGTCGACGCCTATGGCGCCGAGGTTGTCGAGGGACTCTCTCGAGGCTCCGCCTCCGAAGATGTTGTCAATGCCATCGGCGCCCAGGATGTCGAGGGACACGCTCGGGGCTCTGCCCTCAAGGCCTGTGTTGATGTTGTCGGCGCCGCATTCGGCGCCGATTCACTCGACGCCCTTCGAGGCTTTTTCGACGGGGGTAGCCCGGGGCGCGGTGCAACCCCCTAGAAAGGCTCTGGCCAAGGTCAAGCATGGCTTTGTTCCCCATTCTGTGCCCACTTTCCGCCATCTTGAGTACATTTCGGAGGTGGATGAGGGCTCTGGTGATGGCATGGATCCTGATACGGTGCCAGATGAGATTCTCTCGGGCCATAGCCAGATTGAGGACCTGCGTCAGTCCCTGCACGACGCCAGTGGTCTGGACACCTCTCCGGAGGTGAAGTTTTGTAGGCCTGAGCCTGGCACCCATGCCGACTCCTCGTATCGGCGCCTTTATGTCTAGGGTCACAGAGTACTTGGGGTGGTCTGCTCCCCCAGGGGATTTTCTTCAGGATGACCTCACGGATATCCTCGACCAAGGTCCACCAACTGACCCGGTACTGCCGTTCCATATGGCTCTACAGAGGAGGGTGGCAGCGGCTTGGACTGCTCCGGAGAGTCTCCCGGCAGTGGGCAAGTCTTTGCTGCGAAAATACCACCCAGCCAGTAGCGACCCCTGCTACTTGACCAAGCACCCCACTCCGGAGAGTTTGGTGGTGCAGGCGACTACGGCCCCAGCAAAGCAGGCATCGTATCCTACCATCCCTCCTGATGGGGACGACAAGCGCTTTGATGGTTGGGCGAAGAAAGTGTTTTCTTCAGTGGGCATGGCTCTTCAGGCGGCCAACTCCGTATGTGCTTTGTCACGTTTCACGCACACTCTGTGGAACTGTTTCCTTAGCGGCTGAACATATTCCCGAAGTGGACGAATGGGGTGGTTTTCTTGCTATGGTCCAGGATGGCAAGGATGCCATGTGTGAGGCTGTTCAGTCGGGTTTGGACATGGCAGATTGCGTCAGCCCGTCCATGGCGGCGAGCACCATAATACGCAGGTTTGCGTGGTTGCGGAAGACTGGGTTTGCTCCTGATGTGAATGCCCGGCTCCTCAACATGCCCTTTGACAGTGAACATCTTTTTGGCAACAAGGCTGACTAGAGCCTTAAGAGGTTGCAGACCTCCAAAGCTGCAGCGAAGTCTTTGGGCGCTGCAGTTCACCAACCTCCGCCTTTACGTCCTAGGTGCAATGGAGGGGAGATTCCTTTCGTTATTACTCCTCCTTTGGTAAAGCGAGAGGAGCTGCCAGTCAAAGGGGTCACCGTAGAAGTGCCAGAGGTGGAAAGCAGGGTACTCGAGGTGCCAAGGCCACTCGGGCAGTTGCCTCTTTGCCCTCAGACAACGCCACAGCCGCTTCAGCTCAGTCATGAGGCCATGTCCCATGGTTCGCCGGTTGGGGGAAGGCTGGCGCAGCATCTTGTCGAATGGTGTGCCATTACTTCAGATGTGTGGGTTCTGGAGATCATAGCCCACGGCAGAGGCCTCACGACAATCCACCGGGGAATCTCTCGTTGCAGAGTCCGGATCCTCTCCTTGTGCAGGAGGTTCAAGCCCTCCTGGAGAAAGGCGCCATAGAACTGGTGCCTGCAGCGGAGAGGAACAAGGGATGGCATTACCCATATTTTTTGATTTCCAAGAAAGACTGGGGATTGAGACCCATCATGGACTTGCGCGGTTTGAACAAACTCCTCAGGAAGGACAAGTTCAAGATGGTTACTCTTTCTCAAGTCCTCCAGGCCCTTCAACTTCAGGACTGGTTGGTGTCTCTCTACCTCAAGGACGCTTATTTTCATGTGCCGATCCATCCAAAGCACCAGAAGTACCTGAGGTTCGCGGTTGCCGACTCGCGCTTTCAGTTTCGGGTCCTGCCGTTCGGATTGACCTCCGCCCCGAGGGTCTTCACCAAGCTCATGGTAGTGGTGGCAGCGGATCTCAGGAAAGGGGGGATTCCCGTGTACCCCTACCTGGATGATTGGTTGATCAGGGCGCGCTCTCCTGAGCTAGTCCTGGATCATCTGTCTGTTACCTGCTACTCCCTCCACAAGCTGGGCTTCTCCCTCAACATAAAGAAGTCCCACTTGACGCCAACTCAAAAGCTCCAGTACATCGGAGCAGTGCTCGACATGTCCCTGGGGCAGTGTTTTCCTCCCCAGGTGAGGGCTCATCACATTCAGCAGAAGGTGCACAAGTTTCAGCATGCCTAGAGTCTCCCAGCGTTCGAGTTCTTGAGATTGCTCAGCCTCGTGGCATCCTGCATTCTTCTGGTGCCAGAGGCCAGGTTGCGGATGAGATCTTTGCAATGGGCACTCAAGCTCCAGTGGTCTCAGTCCTCCGGCAGGATGTCGGACCCTGTTCAGGTGCCGTCCTCGGTCACCCAGGACCTTCTGTGGTGGGCCGTCGAAGGCAACCTGATGAAGGAAGCTCTATTTTGGCTACCCTGGCCGGAGGTGACAATCGTGACGGACGCATCCCTCACGGGATGGGGAACTCATGCCAACGAGCTGACAGTCAGCGGTCGTTGGTCACCGTCGGAGTCCAGACTCCATATCAATCTGTTGGAGCTGAGGGCCGTCAGGCTTGCCCTGAAGGCTTTTCTGCCGACTGTGCGAGAAAAGAATGTCCTGATCCTGACGGATAACAGTGGCCATGCACTAGCTCAACAAAAAGGGGGGGGCAGGGTCACTTCCTCTGTGCAGGTAGGCGATGCAGCTCTGGTTCTGGGCAATCCAGCAGGAAGTTTCGATCTCGGCAGTTCATCTGGCCGGAGACGAAAACGAGACGGCAGACGCTCTGAGCAGGCAGAGCGCGATCTCTCACGAGTGGGAGTTGGCTCGGGAGATTCTCCTGCAGATCTTCGCCCTTTGGGGGACCCCTCAAGTGGATCTCTTCGCCTCCAGTGTCAACCGAAAGTGCGAAAGGTTCTGCTCATGGGAATTTCCTCCAAGAGGAGCCTTAGGAGATGCGTTCGTGGTGGTTTGGTCATTCCCACTGCTGTATGCGTTTCCTCCAGTCCCCGTCATCCCGCAAGTGCTGCAGAGGTTACGAAGGTTCGGTTCCCGGATGATCCTCATTGCTCCGGCATGGGCCTGGAGGACGTGGTACCCGGACCTTCTCGACTTGTCCATCTGCCCTCCACGTCGTTTTCTCTACCGAGACAATCTGCTCTCACGGGAGGGGGGGGGTCTCAGGTTCTTCATCCAGAGGTCAGATCCCTCAAGCTTCACGCTTGGTTTCTGATGGGTTGAGTTATAAGAATTGGAACCTCCCTGAAGCCGTGATGGAGGTGTTGCTTTCGGCCAGAAGGCCCGCAAAAAAGTCCCTGTACCGTTGCCGTTGGAGAAAGTTCTGCGACTGGTGCAGGGTTAAGAATGTGGATCCGTTTTCAAGTGACGTTCCTGTGGTTCTGTCTTTTTTGCTTTCTTTATCCCACAGGGGCTTGCAAGTGGGTACCGTTAAAGGTTACCTGGCGGTGCTGTCCATATTTAAGGGCTCGTCTGAGGAGTGTTCCTACTTTAAAATTCCTTTAATTTCTCAGTTTCTGAAAGGGCTCCCTAATATGTTCCCTCCGTCACCTTTCCAGGTGCCCGGTTGAGATTTGAACCTTGTCCTCAAGTTTCTGATGGGTGCTACGTTGGAGCCTTTGCATTCCCTTTGAGACTGTTAACTCTTAAAACTGTATTTTTTGGTTGCGATCACTTCCGCTCGCAGAGTGTGAGTGAGTTACAGGCACTTTCAGTTAAGCCACCCTTCATATATTTCATAAGGACAGGGTTGTCCTTAGAATTCGTCCTTCCTTTCTTCCGAAGGTGGTGTCAGAATTTCATTTAGGCCAAAAGGTTATTCTTCCGGCATTTTATCCTCCTCTGCATCCTGGTAAGGAAGAGGAGAGGCTCCATAGGCTCGATCCTAGTAGAGCTTCAAGCTTTTATATTTCACGCATGTCCCGGGTCAAAGTGGACGATCAACTCTTCATTGGTTACGGTGGAAAGCGTTTGGGACAAGCTGTGACTAAGCAGACTTTATCTCGCTGGATTATTCTGGCAATTTCTGAATGTTACCGCTTGGCGGGTAAGGACCCACCGGTCGGCTTGCGGGCCCATTCTATCAGGGTATGGCTGCCTCTACTGCCCTACAGAGGGGTGTTCCTATTCGTAACATCTGTGATGCAGCCACATGGGCCTTGGTCCATACTTTTGTACGTCACTACTCCCTCGATTCCATCCGTGGGCAGGATCTGGCCTTTGGCAAGGCGGTCCTTTGCTCCGCAATTTGATTGGGCATTTTAAATTTATGTATTCTAAATTATTTTCCCACCTCCTTGCATTGGTACTGCTTTGGGATTCTGTCATAGATATGGAATACGTCGGAGGACCCAATCCCTTCGAACAAGTTACTCTCTTACCTGGTAACATTCTTTCGTTGGGATGGCCCGACGACGTATTCCATATCGCTCCCTCCCTGCCTTCCCCGCTACAGAATTTTAGGCGATTGCAGCTTACGTTTCCGCAAGGCTTTGTGTGGTCAGACTGGCAGAAGACTGGTGCCACACGTTCTGGGAAAAACCTACAACTGAGGCTACGGGCGTTGTGTGTCCTACTTATAACATCCAGTGATGTCGGCCGTCAGAGGAGGTCCTCGAGGGCAGCGTATCGATGTCGTAGCCGCAGGACGCAGACACCGAAAGATTTTCCGACGCAGCACAGCTGTGGTGATTACTGTCATAGATATGGAATACGTCGTTGGACCATCCCATCGAAAGAACGGTACCAGGTAATCGCTTTAGGATCTCTTTGTCTTGGCGGGGTATTTGCTTTCTATGTCGAAACATTCCAATCTCGAACAATTGCGCCGAATTCTCACAAATTCCCCATATGGTATACTCCATGTGGATGGTTTCTACTCGCAAGAAATGGCATGTTTGAGCTAGTTGGTTTACAATAAAGCTCTGTGATGATTTCATCCCGGTTTGATCTTACCATAACATCCAGGAAAATTGATTCCCGACTGTTTCTGTAAATTTCAGTTTTAGGTCATTATTATTCAGAATTTTCAAAAAGTCACGCCAATCTTTTTCATCTCCATTCGAGAGTATAAACAAGTCATCTATTAATCTTAGCCATAGGACCACCTGATTCTTGTATTAGTTATTGATCTCTGTCCAAACCAGTTTTCACACCAATCCATTGTCAAATTTGCACAGAATGGAGCAAAGCTAGTCCCCATGGCTGTACCCCGTAACTGGTTGTAAAACTTGTTGTTAAATAGGAAAACATTGTTAGTTCAGCATAGATCAATCATTTCTATGATCTGTCCATGGGCTAAATAATTCAGTGTTCTACTATCTAGAAAATGTTTGCAAGCTTTTTTCCATTGCTGTGTTCAATAGATGTATAAAGTGAAACTACACCTAGTGTAGCAAACGTAAAATTCTCCTCCCAAGGTATTCCATCTATTTTGCTTAAAAAAATCTTTAGTATCACGTAAATACGAAGGTAGAGTGAACACAAGGGTAAGAGAGTTTGATCTATGTATTTAGACATGTTTTCCAATGCTGCTCCATTCAGTGTGACAATGGGTCTGCCGGGAGGACGAGTGGGTTGGTCCGTATTGTCGGGAACGTATTCAATAAAAATTTGCAGCAGTCTTCGTTCTGAATATTTAGGTCCAACCATTTGTCCAGCAGACACTTCACTTTGATGTTTATTTGCGCTGTAGGATTGACCTGTAGTTCTTTGTAACTATATATATATATATATATATATATATATATAATCATGGCCTGCGGTAGCAGCCATGTAGTCATGGTTAAGTCGCTAAACCCATAGGAAGAGCACTTTTTGGGTGGCTTATAACTTTGTTTCTCCTGGACGAATTCTCACCAAACTTTGCAAAAAACGTATATGGCCCACTCTTTAGCAAAGTCTGGTGAGGTTTGGTAAGGGGGGCAAAGTTATAGAGGGGGTGCCAAAATGTATATTTTTCCTATAGACATAATGGGGGAAAAACTTTGCTCATGCCTACAGCCCAAACCGCTGGACGGATTTCCACCAAATTTGCAGCGGGAGCGGCGGCTTGGTCCCAAAAGTATGCTTTTGTTAATTTGGTGTAAATCCATCCATTAGTGTTTTTTTTTTTTTTTAAAAACAACCAAAACGTAAGGCAAAGAAATTAGTGATATCTATGTCCGCTCTGCTGACTCACTTCCCTGTTCGGGCCGTGGACTGGCCTCTGATTGGCCAGAGAATTCGCTGACTTTTGCGTGGTCCGCGGACATTGGGACGCGCTCGCTGATTGGCTAGTGGGAAAACGTGAAATGCATCAGTTTTCCTGGAACGGTCACCATCTTGGATTTGTGGACTTTTTTTGGGGTCCGCGGACAGCGCGGTGAATTTTTTTTTTTTAAAAACAGCATTTCACTTGTCAAACTCAACAATCTCTGTGGATGTGGGGGGGGGAAGAGGATTGGATTGAATATGGCCGTAAGAAGCCACAAAATGGGTTGTTTTACCCGCCGAAAGTCCAAACACTCAAGATGTCCTGAGGCAGTCCTGTGGTGTTCACGGACACTTAAGTTGTCCTAGGACATCTATACCGATTTCTGCATTACAGGGTTGGGGAAAAGCAGTTTTTGGATGGCTTATAACTTTTGTGCCTCTCAGTGAAACTGCATGTAATTTTGCCATTTTATTCTAGGACTAATCATCAATGGTTTTTCAAAGTTTTGTGGGATTCTGTGAAGAGGGGGCAAAATTAGAGGGGGGTCCCAAAATATTGTAAAGGCATATAAATGTGATGTCATTTGACGAATCTGCACAACATTTGGCAAAACTATTTTGGGTCTAGATATAAATGGTTTTCTAAGGTTTGGTGGGATTTTCTCAAGAGGGGCGAAATTAGACAGGGGTGTCTCAACATTTTTAGATGGCTTATAACTTTGTTGCTATTTGACGAATGTGGACAAAAGTTTTGAGAGAGATTATAAACCCAACCTTCAATGTTTGTGTAAAGATTGAATGGATTTTGTCAAGTTGGGGCTAAGTTATGACTATTGTATGTACATACATTTTGACACTTTTTAAAAAATAAAACATGGGCGGATTTCGAGCAATCTCGTGAGGAGCATTGGCATTGGCATTAAAGCATGGTTTTGCAAATGTGCCCATTTTTATTTTTTGACATGTGTAATAATGTAGGTACAAAAAATACTTGTATAGCCTGTGGCCGTGGGTAGTAGCCAGATTGTCTGAGTCATAAATCATGGCGCGGACAATCTGGCTACTGGCCATGACCGCTAGGGACGAAAAATGGTGTTAAAGTGGCTATGTCTACCTGGGACCGGCTATGTGGTAAAGTTATTCAAAGGTAGGATGGGTTTGAAAGGGGGAAAAAAGTGCTTGTGGTAACATGTGCATAAGGTTTTGCAAGCTGCCATGGCAAGGGACGAGGGGCTGTGTACGGAGCCCCGTCTGTTCTTTCCATGTTGGCTCTCTTGGAAAAGTATTATCCTTCGTATAGTCCCCCTATAGGAAGAATAATCTATGTTTTAGCACCCTGGGTTCCCGCTTTGGGATCCAGGGGTGCTAATGGCATTTATCCCCCATTTCAGGGGCTGCAATGGACGATAATGGTCCGTAGCCCTCCTTATTTATTTATAATGCACCAATGCCCGCAGACATCAGGCTGTGTGGTTACAGAATTTGTTAAAGAAGATGAGGTAGAGGAAGACAGCTTACTACTTGCTGAGAAAGGAACAACCTTTCTGAAAGCATTGCGGTCATTGGATTTGGTGTGGCGACGCATGGAGGTGGTCCCGTAGGAGTACTGTCCAGATAGTCTGACGGAGTACACAATGGCACACCCATGATTTGATCTTGGTGCTAGAATTAGGCACTTCCTCTACCTTATCTTCGTGGTCCTCTTCATTGTCTTTGAAAGTACTGCGCTTTTTTTGTTGTGAAGGTCCTCTAGCTGGTGGTGGCTCTTGGGGAGGAGGGATGGCAATAACTGATGCATTTTTAAGATAAATAGCAGTTTTGATAAAATTCCAAGTATGTACTGTTTACTAGATTGGTAATGGATAATGAGTACGAAAAGGTGTAGGAGGTGTGCAAGAGAAATTTTGAAGTTGAAAGTTCCTAGATCAGTAGAAAATGCAGTTCCGAACTGTCTGCGGGACAGATCTTATTGTGAAGTGCGGACGGGTACTCGGACACGTCTTCGTGCTGCGCGCCAGTGTATGGTCATGTGGCACTGTCCGGAAGGTCCGCAATGAAGTCAGATGTTCGTAGACATCTATGGATGCAAAACTAGTTGAAATAGTTGCAAAAGGTGTATAGAAGTGTTAAAAATTATTCTGTTAGGTGGGAAATGGTAGAGTTTTAAGGTGAAACTTTGTAAATTGGGCATAAATATTGTTATTTTTGGTAAGTATGATATTAGTAAGTTGTAGGAAAATAGCATGCACTGGTAAAAACCCATGAAATTCACTGAAAAAACGTTGTTAAAGGGATGTTATGGTTAAGTTGCACTAATAAAAAAACCTATGAAATTCAGTTAAAAAAAGTTGTTAAAAGGATGTTATGGTTACAAGTAAAATCGAAAACCCCCTGAAATTAGCCAGTTATGGTAAGCTAAGCAACCATAACTCGTGTCATTACCGTGCACTAAGACTAACACCCAGGACATCAACGATGACAACACAAATATCATTGACATCACTGATGACATCACATGTGTATTTACTTTTCATACAAGGGGTTGTGAATGTAATGTTGGCAAAAAAGTATCAGGGATTATCGGGAGATGTGTAATAAACTACATACTTCATTACGCAATGTAGTGTTATACTTCATAACGCAATGTAGTGTTATAAAGAACATTCCATTGCAGTGTTCTTTCTAGTACAGGAACCTACTCATACAGAAATGTATGTATTGGCTGCATCATACACCACAGAGGTGCTATATATGTAATTATGTAATTTTCCAAAGTTATATAAAAAAAACAGTACATGTTTCACAGTACGGAAAAGTCTGATGCAGAAGCATTCACTAAGTAGCTAATAATGCATCACCTACTACATATTTCTACTAATACACACAAAACATAAATAGACTACAATGCATACAAATATGGGGCTTATATATGGAGAGTAAAGTAAGCAAACAAGAGGCAGTATCATTAGCAACTGCGTATAATCTACATGATTGTATTCACGCACAGAAATTATTGCTATTTTTCAGGCCTGCTTCTTCCCCTATATATGTACATCATAAGATGCAATTAAATTCTAAGGAAAGTAGTGTAAGAACATGTGAGAATAGCAATATCTATAAATGTAATACCTTCTGAAAGTGAAGTTTCTAACTGTCAGTAAAGAAAACCACCTGGCCTAGATATGGCAGTGAACAAAAAGAATGGGCTAGACATGTGATATCAGTGATGTCATCAGTGATATGTGATGTCATCTTTGACGTCCTGGGTGTTAGTCTTAGCAGTGCACAGTGGTGGCGCGAGTTATGGTTGCTTAGCTGACCATAACTCGTGAATTTCAGGGGTTTTTCAATTTTACTTGTAACCATAACATCCTTTTAACAACTTTTTTAACTGAATTTCATAGGTTTTTATTAGTGCAACTTAACCATAACGTCCCTTTAACAAAAGTTTTTTTCTGTGTGTGTGTGTGTGTGTATATGTGTGTAAGCAGATACAACCATCAGAAATGCTTTTACGGTAAGTAATGCATTCTCATATATATATATATATATGTGTGTATATTTGATAATACATGCTTGAGCTTTTCAAATGCCTAATAGAGTGTACATCTTCTGGCTAACTTTTTTTTATTATTGGAGTGCTCTCTTTCTCATTGTAGCCCTAGACCACTCTTACACCCTCCTGCCTCCAAGCCTTGCTGCTCTGCCACACTACATCCTTGTCTTCTCCTGTTTTCCAGAATAGAGTAGCCACTCTGAATCAACCCCCAGGGTTCATTCTGAAAATCCATCTGAACACTTACTGATGTCTTAAAAACGACCAGTAACAGAAAAGATCCACTTAGCCAGGCTTACACCGGAGATTCTCAGCCTCAGAAAAAAGGCCAGTGTCCAGGCCATTTGGTGATCAGGCTTAACTGTGCGTAATGCCTGAAACATAGCAACGGATTGTTAATGCAATCTTCGACCAGAAAACTTCACTGCAAAGTTGTGGTTTACAAGGTTGACAGCCATTTCGTTTCAGGTGCACGGTAATGGACCTCTGTTATAGGGAGTTGTGGCGTTCAGCTCAAGGTACCAGCACTCTTGTCAAGAGTATTGAAATATTCCATGATCCCGCTCCTTCACATTTCATGAAAGACATTGTGTTGAACCGATGCTGGTGAAGTCTGTACATCATCTTCACATTATTCTAGGGGTTGATGAATGATTTTTCTGTTTTGTGTATTAATTGAAATATAACAAAAGCAATGTTTTTGTTTCCCCCCCCCCTCTCCCCCAGCGGCCCATATTGGAGTTGGCATAAGCGGGCAGGAGGGAATGCAGGCAGTGATGTCCAGTGACTACTCTTTTGCGCAGTTCAGATTCTTACAGCGGCTGATCCTCGTCCATGGTCGATGGTCTTACATAAGGATGTGCAAGTTCTTGCGGTTCTTCTTTTACAAAAACTTTGCTTTCACTCTAGTTCACTTTTGGTACTCCTTCTTCAATGGATTTTCTTCCCAGGTAAACTATGATTCAGCCTTGCAATGTTATGTTATATTATTTGGCATTTATATAGCGCTCTATATATCAATGATATGACTTTGTTGAATGCCCGCACAGACCGTAGTCCAGGTCAGTTGAAAGAATAGGGTGTTGAAGGATGTTTGGGTGAACCAGTTAAGTGTGCAGCTGATGTAATTGCTTGATGGTAGCTTCATTCTAGCATTAGGTGTGATGGTATTGGTATCGGTTCAATGTGTGCAGTTTGGTGGGTGGACACCAAGACTGGGTTCTAGCTGCATTAGGCCTGTGGGACGCTTATGTGTGCAGCTAGGCCGGTTTTTCGTAGGATATAGCTACGTTTTATTAGAATGATGAGGTGTTCATGGAATAGTGTTCGTATATGAGCAGCTAGGCTGAATAGACCGAGGGGTGTAGCTGCACTCTAATTGTGTGATGGTGTAGAGTAGACAGTAAGCATAGTGGTATGATATGATGGTTCATCCACACAGCGCCCAAACACAATGTGCTTCAAAAGCACTCGACGACAAGGGAGGGGTCAGGCACTCCCACAGGCCATGAACAGCAAGAATGTGAAGACTAGCCACTGTACTCGGCCTAGTGACATTGAGACAGTGCAAGTGCCAAGACAGACAGGAGCGAACAGTACACGAGGACCGTAGGGGCAGGGGGCAAACTGCGACATCACAGTGGACCAGAGGGGTTGGATATGCAGCGACAACACAGGGAACTGTAGGGGCACACAAGGACATCATGGGGACTAGAGGGGGCTGGGCATACAGCGACAGCACGGGGGACCAGAGAGGTACACAGCAACATCAAGGGAACCGGAGGGCAGGGGGTACACAGCGACAACACGGGGGGTGGGGGGGCAAGGGGCTCAGCGACATCAAGGGGACTAGAGGGGGCTGGGCATACAGCGACAGCATGGGAGACCAGAGGGTTATATAGCGACAACACGGGGAGCCAGAGGGCAGGGGGTATACAGCGACAGCACAGGAAACAAAGGGGCTGGAGGGCACACAGGGCACAGTAACATCACAGGGACCAGAGAGGGTGGACATACAGCGACATCATGGGGGACTAGAGGGGGCTTGGGTGCACAGCGATAACACAGGGGACCAGAGGGGCTGGGGCATATAGCGACATCATGGGAAACTTGAGGGGATTGGGAGCTTCCAGCGACAACCCGGGGAAGCAGAGGGGCTGGGGGTACATAGCGACATTGCTAAATAATTGAGCGTATTCATTGATGACAATGTTGGAGTTTCATTGAGCATTAGTGATCAGGTTGCAAGGGTTTGAACCGCTTCAGAATGTTGTGGTTGGTATTACGGAACGAGCCACGTTTTTAGAGCTTTGCGGAATGTCATATAGTCTTGGGTGTGTCGAATATGTGGGGAAAGAGTTCCACAGAGTTGGGCCTAGGTTGAGAAGGCTGATGCTCCGATCCTGACCGAGTTAGAGGTTGGAATCACTAAGAGGAGAGCAGTGTTTGATCTTAGGGTGCAGGATGGGAGGTATGGTTTTATCGTTTTGTGCAAGTATAATGGGCCGGTCTTGTGCACTGCACGGTGAGTGATGCACAGGGTCTTGAAAGTGGCCCTTCGTCCGACTGGGAGCCAGTGCAGGGTTCGGAGAGCTGAAGAGATGTGGTCTCTCAGACCCACGGCAAGATGCAGTTTAGCAGCAGCGTTTTGTGCTCTCTGGATTTTAAGATGGTATGCCGGGGCTCCTAGGTAAAGGGAGATGGCATAGTCCAGTCTCACCATCACAATACACATAACTGCGGCAAGTCTGCTCGGGATGGATAGGTAGGGAAATATGCGTCTGAGAAGTTTGAGATGGTAGTGACAACATTTTGACACACTGTTGATCTGACGGGAGAGGGTTAGGCCAGAGTCCATGGTGCAGCCAATGTTTTTTTACTGTGTTGGTGGGCCAAGGGACGGGGTCCATGGGAGTGGATGAGGTAGAAGGGCAGTGTTGCCGCAAACCATGATTTTGGTTTTAGTGGAGTTTAAGATGGTGGTTCATTGTCATCCATCGGTCAATATCTCAAAGACAGGCTTCAAGGTTGGGCTGGGGTTGGTGCCTGAATTGGGGATTCTTAAGACGATTTGGGTATCCTTAGGGTAGTTGTAGCATGAGATGTTGTGCATGTGGATGATTCCAAGAAGTGTGGTCATATAGAGGTTGAACAGGAGAGCAGATAAGCATGCGTCTTGCGGTACTCCAGTCTTAACCAAGCGAGCAGCAGAGACAAATGGGGAGAGGAGGATTATTTGTTTCCTGTTGCTGAGGAAGGAGGCGATCCACTGGAGGGCAGTGCCATGGATTCCAGCAGGGGAGAGTGGAGGCAGTAAAGGAGGATTGAGTGGTTAACCGTGTAAAAGGCTGCAGAGAGATTGAGGAGAATTATTGTGGCGCATACTTCAGCGTCTGCAGTGACCTTAAGATCATCCCTGTTAGGCAAGATTGTGTGTAGTACCCTTTGGGTGCATTACAACAACCCTGACCTCCTGGCATTAGGAACCCAATCTTTGGTATAAGTCTGTACTGGTGGGTGGGGCGTGGCTTGGCGGCCATGCGGTAGGAGGCACGATTGAGAAGCTCCTTCGAGATCCTGAAGCAGATCCAGCAAAACTGGCGTAAAACTATCGAAGCAGTATCTACAACTAAAAGAAACAGACGTCGGAACATCCCTGGAGCACCCGCTGAGTTTCCTGACGAAAATTGGAACCGGGATCAGGGAGAAAGACAAACGAAGACGCCACCCGCGGGAACAAAATGGCGAGCGAGAGCAGCCGAACCGCCGGAGAGAACCCCAGCGCTCCGTGACCTGGGAGCATGAAGACGACAAACACTCAGCATAGCGGGGGACCCTCCGGAGGGACAGCCGAAGCCGAACAGAGGCGATTCAGGAAGAGGAGCCCGGGACGCTAATAGGGACACTGCGGAGGGACAGGGCTGGAAGAAGCCCAGCAGAGAGGGCGCACCCGGGCTCCACTCCGACACAGGCGCGCGGCCGACAGGCTCCATCCCTCTGCGGAGCCCCCCACCTGAAAGAGCAATGAAGCACGCACAGGCCAAGATAATCAGCCAGAAGCGCCCGTGGCTGGCGGAGCAAGCATACCCAGAAGCTGGGGGAAGCAGGAGAAGGAGAGTGAGGCAGACCTCGTAAAGGGAAGCATACCCTGCCGTGCCGGAGGCCTGCGGCAAACATAAGGCACATGCAGTGAAGATCACACAGTGCCAGGTGAGGAGACCTGATGAAACTTGAAGGTGGGCGCGCAGGGGACGAGAGCCACCACACATTGGGCAACACCGATTACAGGGCAATTCACGCAAACAAGTGAAATGAGACCGCTACCCACCCTGTAGGCCCGGGAGGCTGGGACCGCAGGGAGAATTATTAAGGCACACTAGAGTAGGGACTGCACGAAGCAGAGCCAAGGCACAACATCCAGCACAGCAAGCTCCCCCAGCTGATAAAGAGGGTGCATGACAACCCACAGAAGAGTCAAAACCCACAGCTGAGAAGCTCAGAAACTGAACCCAGGACATTCAGAAACAGATGGAGCCAGGGCATGGACAGACTCAGACTTACGGACTACCAAGCAGTATAGAAGTGGGCACCAAGCAGGTACCTGCAGAGATGATGCCAAATCGGAAAATAGAGGGAAAATCCAAACAACCCAGAATAGAAGCCTTCACTAAGACACCTGGAAATAAACAACCTGCTCAGCCTAACACAGCAATGGCTAACTCAAGCGCAACACAACAAGCGGGAAGCACAAATGAAGGACCGATCCTGGAAGCAATAGCTGCCTTGAAAGCGTCCCTTGAAGCCAAAATGGACACAGCAATAGGCGCACTCAAGGCATCCTTAGAAAATAAACTAGACAACATCATGGTAGATGTGGGCCTCCTCCGCCAAGACGCCAGAAATTTGACAGAGTAACAACAACGGAACAGCAAGTGCAGCAAAATACCACAACGTCGCTGTCACACAAACACAAATGTCGGAGGTAATGCAGAAGATCAAGATCCTTGAACAAAGGGCGGAAGACGCAGAAGGAAGGGCACAAAAGTATAATATCTGCATAGTCCGGCTTCTGGAGGGCGAGGAAGGCAGAGATCCCACAGAATATGACGAAACAATGCTGCTCCAAGAGATCGGGACTGGAACACTGTCCCAGGGCTTTGCGGTGGAGAGGGCGCATAGAGCACTGACCAAAAGACCTCAGCCAGGTGCCTCCCCCCCCCTCCCTTGAGAGTGATGATTGCCAGGATCATGAATTTTAGGGACAGGGAGAAGATACTATCATTCTCAAGAGCAGGGGGAGTTATCACAAGGAACTCCTCCAGGATTACCATCTACCCAGACTATACAGTCATGGTCCAAAAACAGGGAGCGAGGTTCGGCCTGACTAAAGAGCACCTTAGGACGGCAGGAGTGCGATACATGCTTTTATACCCCGCCAAACTCAAGGTAATACATCAAGGGAAATCGTGCTTTTTTGACTCAACCGAAGATGCGCACATATGGATGGACCAACAAGGCATCCCCCAGCAAAGACAGAGAAACCTGAATAACCATGAGAACCAGCACAGGTGAAAGGGAGAGAGAGGAAAACCACACCCCTAAAAAGAATGTTCTGCAAGTTTGGATGCTAGTTTGGAGGCATCACGCTGCGGCGAGCCAGTTCCACTTCAGTGGACAGAGCAAGGGAAGCAGCGAAGCCCGAGCAAGGGGAGGGTGGCTGGGCGTTAGTTTGGAATTTTTCTTTGT
Source organism: Ambystoma mexicanum (assembly GCF_040938575.1). Lineage (NCBI taxonomy): Eukaryota > Metazoa > Chordata > Amphibia > Caudata > Ambystomatidae > Ambystoma > Ambystoma mexicanum. The sequence continues at coordinate 300,233,821 of NC_090935.1, read as the reverse complement.
TTTTGCGTTGGTTAGTAACCGGTATGGTTGGTTGGCACATGGCACTAACGGTGGGAAGGACAACTTATGCAATCATAGAACAGCTCGAGTGAATGGAGATCGGAAAGACACACAGCAACAAACCAAGGGAAATCACCCTAAACGCAAAGGTGAAAAGGACCCTGAGGGCGGAACGCCCCAAGGGATGGATGTAAGGAGAATAAATAGGGCGAGCAACAAGATGAAGGCTATGGGACAACAGAGCTGGGGAAAACAATACATATATGGGCCTAGATGAGATGACAGTAGCAACCTGGAATATGCGAGGACTCAATGTGTATGCCTGGTTAAACAAGATGAAAGTCAAGATATCAATGCTGCAAGAGACTCCTCTAGCATCAGAAAAACAGGCCAAGGTGAGCAAGAAATGTAGAGGGCAGGTATATAGGACTACATACTCGAAGTATGCAAGAGGAGCACTGATGTGGATTGTGCCGGGAGTACCGTTCCAGCTAATAAAGCAAAGTGATCCAGAGGGAAGACTAGTGCTGGTGCACAGAATGCTAGAAAATAGGGAAATATGTCTGATTAATACCTGCGCCCCAAACCACGACGCAACAGAATTCTTCAGGAATCTAGTGCCCAAACTGGCTCAATACAGGGAAGCTACCTTCAGCTGGGCAGGAGACTTTAATTGCACAATGACCCACTTCTTGACAGGTCGGACGATAAGCATAGGAAGCCAGCACCCCCTGCTAAAGAGCTCCAAAAGACCCTCGCACAACTGCAGCTGGTGGACAGCTGGAGGCAGTTACAAGGAAGCGGGAGGGGGTACACACTACAGTGCACCCCATGGAATATTTACACGAATAGACTACTTATTTACGGCACTGAGTCTCTAATAGAATTCACAGGAATTGACATAAAAACACGCACACTCTCAGACCACGCCCCGATATTGGCAACATGGGCACCCACCCACAGACCAACCCCAATACCAACATGATGCCTCCGAGCTGAGCCTCTAGGGGAGGGCGAACTTGAAGAACATCTGCATGAGGTGATTTAAGACTATTTTGAACACAATGAGGGAAGCGTAGAAAGTAATGCCACGTTCTGGGACGCATTCAAGGTAGTGATAAGAGGGGTGGCAGTTGGGAAAACAGGAGGGTTGAAGGGAGCAATCATGGAAGAACCGGGCAAACTGGAAAGGGAGATAAAATCAGAGGACCGCAGGGCAGAGAGCGGGCGAGGAACCCAGGGAACTACTGGTGTTAAGAACGAGATGCATAGAACTTTGGGAAAAACTAGGGAAGCTAAATTATGGGAAATATTTAGAGATTGCACACAGAAGGGGACAAACCTAGTAGACTCCTAGCATGGCTTACTAAACAAGACGACAAGAGAGACCCCATAGTGGCACTAAAAGACGGAACGGACAGAGGTCAGGAACCAGGAAGATATAAATAATTTGACGGCTTTTATGAGCGGCTTTATGCCCCTAATCCGGAGGAGGAGCCGGAGGACATCGTAGACGTCCTAGCAGAGATAAGGCTACCGAAACCAACAGCAGAACAGGCCCAACTACTGGATGCCCCTATTACAGTAGAAGAAACCGAGGCATTTTATCGCCATTTTTCATGTGCTTGAACTTTTTTGGTCCTCCTGCTATCCTTGGAGGAGGAGGGTCCTGGTTTGAGTTTTGTCTTCGGAACCCTTTGTGAAGCCCTCCAAAGCCCCAGTGTTCCTGCAAGGACAGGAAATGGGGAGGATCCCCAAACGCTATCCTTTTTCTTCTGATGTGCCTCAGAGAATTAAATTCCCACTGAGGGGAGGGCTGGCTGTCCTGATTGGTGGACTCCTTCAGGACCTCCATAGGCAAGATTCCCCTCCTCAAAGTCAACTCATTAGGCGTGGATCAAGTAAGCTAGGCAAATTGTTCGGCCGAGAACCGTTCTCCCTGTGAGAAGGTGCTAAAACTGCAGACTGATGTTGGAGAATGAAAAATCCTTTGCTGGAAGCTCTTGCTCTTGACTGCTGCTGCAACAACCTTTCCAGAGTCTCTTTTGTCAACACTACCAAGGAACAGGAGACCGGATCCACTGCGGCTGCACTGTGAAGCTGCATCTTCTTCACTACTCCTAAGGTACTGTGGCACTCGTGGTAGTACATACCTCAAGTAATTCTGTCGCTCATTTGCTGCTGGAGTGCTGATTCTGGTGTTTTGGTGTTTGCCCATACCGTTCACCCAGGCCTAAAGCTTGTGTCCCATAGGGAGCCTTTCCCAAGGTCCCTGCAACCTTTCAGACTCTATAATGCAGTCTACCTACTTATAATAGAAGAAGGCTTTGCAACTGTGCCTTTTCTGCTGCTGTGCCCAATCTGCTTTCACTTCAATCCGTCTTTGAAGAACTCCAACCTAGATAGATGGACTGCTAAAGCCTTAAGGCTTCGGAAAAGTATTACAAGCTTTTTAAAGTACTGACCTGCTATTAATGGTGTTGAATAACCCTTTTATCCCTACAACAGAACATTGTCTGAGTCGCTTTAGGAAAGTGATTTTTACTGACGTTGAACTGTGTTCATAACCTGTATAACTCCTAACACTATATTGTTTTCCTATTGTGTTTATTTGAAATAATACTTACCTGAATACATGTATCCTTGTGTATATAAATAAATATTTTACTATAACTACAAGTGTGTAAGAGGGCCTCTGTATTTATTGAGTTTGTTGTACTTGCCTCAGCTCACATCCTCCTACTAAGATACGCCTGCCTGCTCTGCCATTCTACCAAACCGCTAAGTAGTGCAGGCTTATACTAGAAGTTTGTTCAATTCTCGATACGAGAGACGACGCGCAGGGACAGAGCCACAATATTAGTGTTAGGTGGGATTAAACCAGAGAAATTTGCAGCTAATGGCCTGAACAATGAAAGTATTCATATGTGGATTGCATGTTTTTGACAAAATTAATGCCCAGATTTGAAAAAGGCACGAGATGCCGAAACACGTGCAATCTTATGGGCCTTTTCAGAAGAGTGGAATCATATTTAAAAAATCAGTTTAATCCTGAAACCAACTTGTGGCGCAGTTGTTTGTGAGCGATAACTAAATTATACTAGAAGAACAAGTTACTTACCAACTGTAACGTTCTTTCGACTGGATGTTCCTCCCGCGTATTCCTCATCTTGTGATAAATCGTTATCTCCAGCTTCGCTGCTTCGGAAAAATTTTCTCGGCAGGGGGCGCTGTGCTCGAGGTCATGGCGTCGATTGTCCCTCGACGTACTCTGTCGACGTCACCGATGGTATAAGTAGCTCGAGCCGCGCCCGTTGCTTCAGTTCTGTTTTTTCGATGAAATATATATAGGAGGAACACCCAGGCGTGTCCCATGACCGATACATTCTTCGTGAGAGGAAAGTGTAAGAAAACGTAAACTGTACAGTGGGGTAGGATGGGAGGGTCGATGAGGAATACGTGGGAGGTACATCCAGTCGAAAGAACGTTACAGTTGGTAAGTAACTTGTTCTTCGAATGGATTGTGTCCTCCCACGTATTCCTCATCTTGTGATAGGCTCCCATAGCAGTATCAATTTTTTGGAGGTGGGAGTACCATTTCAGTTTTCGTGGACAGAATGCAGAACTGCCCTAGCAAATAAACCCTTGTTAGAGGAGGCTGTGTCCAAACAATAATGTTTAACAAAGGTATGTATTGTTTTCCAGGTTGCAGCTGCACAAATGTCTGCTGCCGGGACTCCCCTCTTTAGAGCCGCAGAAGTAGCCATTCCCCTTGTAGAATGGGCACGAAGCCCATCTGGTGGTTGTTTTCCCGCTAATCTGTAGCATTCAACTATGGCTAATATGATCCAGCGGGAAATGGTCTGTTTTGTTACAGATGAGCCTAATTTTTGACCAGTGTAACCCACAAACAGTTGGTCATCTTGTCTCAATTTAGCCATCCTAGATATGTAAAAACTAAGAGCCCTCTTGGGATCTAATCTGTGTAACCTCTCCTCTTCTTTGCCCAGATGAGGAGGAGGATAAAACGTAGGAAGTACTATTTTTTGTGACAAATGGAAGTCCGAGACTACTTTTGGCAAAAATGAAGGTTTAACTTTAAGGACTACCTTATCTTTATAAAAAACATTATATGGTGGTTTGCATGAGAGAGCCTGAAGTTCGCTAACCCTGCGGGCTGATGATAGGGCCACAAGTAGGACAGTTTTTAGAGTCAAAAGCCTCATTGGACATGAGTGCAGAGGCTCAAAAGGTATGCAAGTCAAGAATTTTAATACTAAATTTAAGTCCCAGGCTGGTACATGAAAAGGGACTGGAGGATATACATTAGTGAGCCCCTTTAAGAATTGAACTATTAAAGGTATTTTGAAATATGAAACCTCTTCCGAGGAGCGCTTGAAAATGGACAGCGCAGCAAGGTATCCTTTGATTGTTCCTATCTGGAGCCCCAGATTAGCTAGATGTAGCAGAAAAGAAAGCACCATTGGGGTGCCACACTGAAAAGGGTCCACATCCTTGTCTTTGCACCAGTTACTAAACCTATTCCAGCGACATCGGTACAAAGACTTTGTTGCTGGTCTTCTGGCCGAAAGCAAGATTTCCATTACGTCATCCGGAAGATCCCAATCCTTGTATCTCAACCTCTCAGAAACCATGCGTGAAGGTTGAGTGTCTTGACCTCTGGATGGAGAACCCGACCTTCCTCTTGCGAGAGAAGATCCTCTCTTTGCGGAAGACGTATTGGAGGGCAGATGGACATGTCTAGAAGGTCCGGGTACCACGTTCTCCTGGCCCAATCCGGGGCAATTAGGATCATGGTTTTCCTGAACTTTCTCAACCTCCTGATTACTTGAGGAATCACGGAGACTGGGGGAAACGCGTACAGCTGTGGAAACCTCCACTCCACTACGAATGCGTCTCCCAGAGCTCCTCTTTGAGGAAATTCCCTTGAGCAGTACTGATCGCACTTCCGGTTGATCGCGGTGGCGAACAGATCCACTTGAGGGGTTCCCCAAAGGGCGAAGATCTCCAGAAGGACTTCCTGAGCCAGCTCCCACTCGTTAGAGACCGTGCTCTGGCTGCTCAGAGCGTCTGCCACCATGTTCTTCTCTCCGGCTAGGTGAATTGCCGACAGATTCCTTCTCGTATTGCCCAGAACCAGAGCTGCATTGCCTCTCTGCACAGTGGCAGTGACCCTACACCTCCTCTCTTGTTGAGATAGTACATGGCCACTGTGTTGTCCGTCATTATCAGGACATTCTTTCCCTGTACAGAGGGCAGAAAGGCCTTCAGAGCTAGTCTGATTGCCCTCAACTCTAATAGGTTGATGTGTAGTTTGGACACCGATGGAGACCAACGACCGCTGATTGTCAGATCGTTGGTGTGTGCTCTCCACCCCGTGAGTATGGCGTCCATCACTACCGTTCTCTCCGGCCATGGTTGCCAAAAAGACTCTCCCTTGAGAATGTTGTCGTTGCAAGCCCACCATAGAAGATCCTGAGCAACTGCGCCCGGGACTTGCAGAAGATCCGACATATTCCCTGAGAACTGGGACCACTGAGTTCTGAGTGCCCATTGAAGGGATCTCATTCTCAACCTGGCCTCTGGTACTAGGAAAATGCAGGATGCCATGAGGCCGAGCAACCTGAGAAAATCGAAGGCCGGTAGATGTTGCGCATTCTGAAACTTCGTTACCATCTGCTGGATGTGGAGAGCTCTCACTTCGGGAGGCAAGGCTTTTCCCGATGAAGTGTCCAAGACTGCTCCGATAAACTGGAGTTTCTGGGCTGGTATCATGTGGGACTTCTTGAAATTGAGGGAGAAGCCCACTTTGTGGAGGAAGTGGCAGGTGATCGAAAGATGTTCCTGAGCTTGTTCTGGAGAACTTGCTCTGATCAACCAGTCGTCCAGGTAGGAATATATGTAAATACCTCCTCTCCTGAGACTTGCTGCCACAACCGCCAACAGTTTGGTGAAAACCCTCGGGGCGGAGGTCAACCCGAATGGCAGAACTCGAAACTGATAATGAGAATTGCCAATCGCGAACCTCGGGTACTTTCTGTGGTTTGGATGGATTGGCACATGAAAGTAAGCATCCTGAAGGTCCAATGATACCAACCAATCTTGAAGTTGGAGCGCCTGAAGGATCTGAGAAAGAGTCACCATCTTGAACTTGTCCTTCCTGAGGAACTTGTTCAAGTTTCTCAAGTCCAAGATGGGTCTCAGTCCTCCATCCTTTTTTGGGATGAGAAAATATGGGGAGTACCAACCCCTGTTCCTCTCCGCTACAGGTACCAGTTCTATGGCACCTTTCTCTAGCAGGGTTAAAATTTCCTACAACAGGAGCGGATCCGGAATTTTGACGGAATTGGCTCCCGGTGGATGATTCTGAGGCCTTTTTAGAAAGGGGAGACAGTAACCTTGGGTTACCGTTTCCAGTGCCCAAGCATCTGAGGTAATGCCCCGCCATTCCTTCAGATGTTGAGAGATCCTGCCTCCCACTGGTGTTTTGTGTAACAAGGTCTCAGAGGGATTTGGAGGCGGCTGCAGGAGTGGCTGAGGGTACAGATGCCGCTCCTGAGGCTGATTTTTGCACCTCTTCCCCGTGTTCCACGAAAGAAGTTCCTTGTGCCCCTTTGAGAGGCCTGTCCTCTTCCTCTACCAAAAGAGGAGTAGTATCGAAAAGAACGACCCCTCCAGGAAGATGAGCCGGAATAGGGTTTTGGAGGCTGGCGTAAAGAGGCGCTAAGTGAGGTCTGAAGTTTTTCAAGGCTTTCATCAGCCTTTCTGCCAAAGAGCCTCGAGCCATCAAAGGGCATGTTGAGGAGTCTAGCTTGCACATCCAGTGCAAATCCCAACTTCCTCAACAACGCAAATCTGCGTAGCACAACGCTTGCAGCCATGGATCTGCTGATACTATCAGCAGTGTCCAGTCCAGACTGGAGGCATTCCCCCATTGCCTCCTTCCCGTCTTTGACTATATTCAGGAAGTCTTCCCTTTCCTCGCCTTCCGGAATATGATCAGCCGCCGCCGAAATACAGTCCCACAGGGTATGGGTAAACCTGGCTAGGGTACAGGTGACATTTGCCGACTTAAGTGTCATACTGCCTGACGTGAAAACTTTACGTGCCCAGGCGTCAAATTTTTTTATCCTCTCTATCTGGAGGGATAGTTGGATAAGCAGTTTGTTTCGAAGTGGATGCTGCTTGAATGACTAAACTCTCTAGAGTCTGATGTTTATTCAAATATTCTGGATCCGATTCAGCTGGTCTGTATTTTCTTGGAAAAGTGCTGTCTGCAGCAGCAATGGTTTCTGGTTTCCCCCAGTTTTTCTCCACAGTCCTTTGAAGGGCCCTGTGAAAAGGGAGAAAAGGATCCTTCCGAGGTCCCTTGACGATAATATCCGTCATGTCATCTTGTTCAAAAATGGGTGAAGTATTACCCCAACCCATGTATTCAACTACCCTGGTCATAAGACCCCTGTACCCAGCATCTGCATGCTCGCAGGATCAGGTTTGGTGAACTCTAATTCTGGGGATGTGTCAACTCCACTGGCAGAATGTAGAGTATCACTCAGGTCTCTCATTCTGGATTCCTGGTCAATAAGTTCTTCAGGAACTTGTCTTGTCCCATAAGTAACTCCCAAAGGAGTAACTTCGTCTTCTTCTGAAGCAGACTCTTCATAAATTGCAGACATAGACTTGAAAAAGTCTGATCTGGGCAAAGGAGTGAATCTCCCTTCTTCCTCTTCCATCTGCTTCGAAGGAAATGGCAAATCCCTTGAAGTTTTCGAGGGTGTCTTCGAAGTTTTCGAAGATGACTTCGATAATGGCGTCGATGACGCATGTGGTTTTGGTGTCGAAATTATCGACTTCGAGGGAGTCGTCGAAGTCTTCGACGATTTGTGTTTCTTGGCCGGCACCGGAGAGGTGCTCGACTCTCGAGGTTTCTTCGACGGTTTTACGTCGACTCAAGGTTTTTTGTATTCCTCGACGCTACTGGTCTTAGCCATAGTAGCCTTGGACTTCCCTTTGTCTTCCAACGGAGCGACCTTTAGGGTATGGCTTTTTCGAGGGGGTCGAGGCCGCATTCTCGAAAACCTCCATCTTTTTGCGGAATTCTTCCCACTTACTGGGAGAATCCGATTTAGTCGGACAACGAATTTCTTCGGTCAACTGATGAAGAAGATGATGAGGGAGATCTATGTCTCCTCTTCATTTTTTTCGATGACGACAAAGAATGTCTTGATCTACTTCTAGATCGAGATCTCTTAGAGTGCCTATGGCGATCCGATCCCTTAGAATCAGTCGCTTTCTTATGTTTTTTTGACGAAACCTTTTTTGAGGCCTCCCTCCCCACCGACAGTTTACCTCTCCTCTCACGAAGAGCTTTTTCGGTCATCGATTGGCAGGAGCCACAGTCTTTGAGTCGGTGACTGGAACCGAGACACCAGAGACAAATCCGGTGGGGATCGATAATCGACATCTTAGATCCACAATCTGCACACTTCTTGAACCCAGTGCTGGGTGTCGAAGGTGTCGAAGATGATGACATTTTCTTCACAGAAAATAGAAGCGCGCCGTTCTCGAAAGCGAAGCGATCGTAAAAACGGAACTGAACCAACGGGCGCGGCTCGAGCTACTTATACCATCGGTGACGTCGACAGAGTAGGCAGTACGTCGAGGGACAATCGACGCCACGACCTCGAGCACAGCGCCCTCTGCCGAGAAATTTTTTTCCGAAGCAGCGAAGCTGGAGATAACTATTTATCACAAGATGAGGAATATGTGGGAGGACACAATCCATTCGAAGTTCTACTACTTAATTTGGTAGCATGGACAGAGCACTCGTGTATCTTAGGAGGGAGAGAAGGCTGTAGATGGGTACAAAGAACTTGTAGCATACGTATAGTCCAAAGAAACACACTGATGTATTGTAAAGGTAAAGGATTATTTATATAAATTAACAAGGGGGGGGGGTCCTGGGAGTCCCTCTGCCAGACATTAGTCCTGGTTACGAGAGACTTACCCAGAGTCTTTAGCTCACCATCTTTCACAGAGAAGAAATATCCCTAACATATCAGTCTTTGTCCTGCCCTGGGGCAGTCCAGCACCGAAATGCTAGGCAATTCTCCTCTGAACAAGAGTACCAACAGAAACCCCAGACACGTGTTTCGGTCCGGTTGGACCTCATCAGTAGGGTGGATCTGTGCCTCTCTACTTCTTATTCTTCTTCTAAATTACTGAATGCGTGGGCGGACCCACGCAGGCGCTTCCCCATCCAATAGGATGATGTGCACCTACCCCCACCATTCATACACATGGCCCTCACAATCTCATAACTCCTCCCACCGCCCCGTCTGCCTCACAAAATCCAACAACACACTGCTCCTCCTCCTGCCTCTCACCCCGTCACCTCCCAGCAAAGCCTTCCCACTCAGCTCAGCCACACCCAGCGCAGACATCCGAACTCTCATCAATTCTCTCTCCTCAACATGTCTCTCACACCTAAGCAGAAAATATCCCACAGTCTCAGGCACCCCACACACTGCATAGTCCCTCGACTCGCGCTTCCCCACTCGATATAGACAGTCATTCAGCCCCTCATGTCCTATTCTCAACCGATTCAGCATCACCTCCTCCCCACTCCTCCATTCCAGACTCCCCGCATCCACCTTCACCGACACTTTCCCACGGACACCAAACATCCACCTGCCCTTCACCCCACTCACCCACCTCTCCTGCCACTCATCCATGACCCGTCTCACCACCACAGCCTTCACTTCATCCACACTCAAAGGCAACCTCACATCAACCGCTCCCCTCCTCATACCTTCACCCGCCGCCAGATCCTGTGCCTCTCTAAGAATAGTGAGCAAGGGGTCCACGTCTGGATTCCCCTAGTAACTTAGGGTAAGACCCAAAGTTACTTAAATATGCAAATTAACAAGGGGGGTCCTGGGAGTCCCTCTGCCAGACATTAGTCCTGGTTACGAGAGACTTACCCACAGTCTTCTGTGTGAAAGATAGTGAGCTAAAGACTCTGGGTAAGTCCCTCGTAACCAGGACTAATGTCTGGCAGAGGGACTCCCAGGACCCCCCCTTATCAATTTGGGTTATTTATATATACACAGGGAAATAATTCTTCAGAAAGGTAAGTACTATTAGAAATCATAAACCCATTATAAAAACCAACACAAAGCTTATGGTAAGTAAACCAAAGCACCACATTTAGAATAGCAGTATGTTATTCAAGGGGAGTAAAACCACGTTAGTAGACTTCTAGAATGGCACTAGGAAATTCAAGATAAGTAGTACTATGACACTTATTCAGGATCTGGATTAAAATAGGTATACAAACATTACTTTTCAGAACGCAGTTTTAAGGATAGAAGGAAATTCTGAATTACTTTTCAGAGGGGCAGTATGCACTTCATTGATAAGTAAGAACTCTGTATACACATTTGGAATGGCAGTAAACTATTCAAGGTGAGTTAAACCTTATTGGTAATACACTCTTAGACTATTTCGATTTCAGGAATATTTAGTTATACCAATGTAACTTTTTAGAATAGTGGAACGCTAATCGAAAGTAAGCAAGAACTCTATCAGACTTTTTCAGAAAGGCAGTGATCCTATTGGTAGTAAACCCGTACACTTATTCCGATTCTGGGATATGTAGATACACCAACATTTCTCGTTAGAAGAGGGGAACACACTTCAAAGGCAAGTAAATAACTCTTGGAATACATTTCAGAATGGCAGAGAGTAACTCAGTTAAATAATAACTAACTTATGTTTCAGGAATCAAAGTTAAGATCACTAAGCCATAGCAAGTAAGTGCTTTGCAACACTTTTATAATTTCTCTGCAGAGGCCTATCCTTTAGAAGTCCTTTTCTAATCTAGGGAATAAGTGATTTCTGAGGTGCAAGGGGGACCTTGATGGTCCAGGAGCCAGCTGTAGGTAGTTCAGGAAAAGGCAGAATTGTAGGAAAGTCAGAGTTACAAAGTATTTCTCATCAGACGAGTAAATATCAGACTTTAGAGTTGGTGTGTGTTAATTGAAGGCTCCCTATATGCGTCCCATTGTTAGGACTGGGCGAACGGAATGGGCGAACTGCCAACTACACAAATCACCACCTTAGCCATACAGGAGCGACACAAGACTTTAGTTAAGTAATACCTTAAGCACACAGTACCTCAGCAGTGAAGACAAGCTTGCAGACTGACACCTTCCTGATGCAGCAGAACAGGACCCAGTCTCTGGATTCTTGGTCGTGGTGACAAAAGAACGGACACTGGATGGGAACTTGTAGCAGCAGTCAACAGAAAAGGCTGCCAATAAAGGATTTTTGGCTGCTTCCCGTAGATCTGTGATTTTGGCACCCTTTTAAAGGTACCAGCTAGATGGACACTATCTCGGTCCAGCACTCTGCTGAGGGGACTCCAAGGAGTGGAATCGGTTCTCTGGAAGTCCAGCAGAAATCCACCAAAGTGTTAGCAAGATTAGTTCTTTGGAAGACATTGCACAGCAATCTAGCTCAAAGGTAGCAGTATATTGGTAGTTTGCAGCCCAGGAAGGTCGTAGCTCATCGTGGGATGGCTTGAAATGCAGGCCTTACGACTGATGGTCCCACCAGTCTATGGGTCTTGGGTTGTCGTCTTCGGGACTCCTCTGTTGCATCAAAGAAGGGGTCAGCACAGGCAGGGGTTGCATAGCAGGCATCTCCAGCCGCTGGAAGTAGCTAAAGCCATCCTCTCCTTCATTGGATTCAGCTCCTGTGGTCGACTTGTCTTCAGCTTCCAGATCCAGGCCATTTATACACAAACCAACACTCCTCTGCAAACTCTACCTGCAGTTTACAGAAAGGGGCACATGGATGTTCAATCAGGATGTCCAGACCCCCAGTAGGAACTGGATTCTCTCAGGCACACTGGAAGACCACAGTGAGCGGAGTTTCTGACTCCTCCCTCACTTTCTGTCTTCAGACACTCTGGAGCCTCAGTGGGCTACACAAAGGGTTCCCGCCGAAGACAAAGTACAACCAAGACTTTCCCCACCCATGACTGCAGAAGGACCAAGAAAGGACAAGCACATGAAAAATGGCGAAGGACGAAAGAAGCTACCATTCTAGCAGAATGGTGACCCTTCTGTGCATTACCGCGGCTGTAATAACAGCCAGCGAGTAAAAATAATACGAAAGTCAGTAAAATATGTCCACTGCCACCAACCATAATGGTAAGCTTGTCACTGTAACAGTAATATTACAGGTGCAGTGAGAAAGGGGATACAGAGTAACCCCGAGCACTCCACATAAGGTGGGGAGTGCTGGCCTTATATAGAGGGGATAAAAATCCCTCTCTATCCTTGGAACATGTGTTCTGCAAGGTAAGCCAAGAGAGAATAAAAGGGCAAGCCCAAGTGGTACCCCAGCAACACTGCACAAAGTGCTGTGAACTGCAATAATAAAATGTAGATGCCCAAAAGGTTATAGAAAAGTATAGATTCAACAATAAACTATGGAGAGTCAGAAAAATGACATATGTAAATAGAGTAAAAGAAAGGGTGAATGGGGAAAAAGGTTCCCACACACTCAGGAACATAGAAAAAGACAAGCAAAAAGTGCTGGGAGTCTCACATGTGAAGGTGATTTGGCATATAAATGAAAACTTAACACTGCATACACCCATGGATGACATATCTTTGTCCCTTTCTATAGTCAAAACAACTTCTCAATGCAGAGTAGCTTGGTTTTGCTTACTCCGGGCAAAGAACATTGATTGTTCTTTGGAACTTTATTTGGTAGCTGCCATGAAGAGTATTCTGATATTGCGTTTGAAATATTTTCAATTTTTGTATTTGGGGGTATTTTAAGTATTCTTTTGTATTTTGATTTAATAAGCACCTTTTTGGTGTACTGACGAGTGCTCTGATTTTTGCATGGTAACAATACCGTTACCATTTTCTTCTGCACAGTAGTGTACTTTGTCTAGTAGCCAAATGGTTATGCCATTTGCCTTTAAGCTCCGCACACTTAACTACTGGATTGCTTGGTCAGTATACTCTTGGTTGGTGGAGATGTTCATTTGATTTATTGAATTTATGAAGCGCTTTCGCAAAAGTACTGAATAAGTAAATATGGTATGACATAATAGGCACATGAAAGATAACATTATGACACCAACAGATAGGATTTGAGAGAAGAGCGAAAAGAAGAGGGGGATGCAGAGGAGCGGACTGAGAGGTGGAGCGTTCCAACATTTGGAGGCCAAATGAGAAGGAACAGAAGCAAAAAGCAGCACAAGAGGGTTTGGGGAAAGCCAAAAAGATTGGAAATGAAGAGCCTGGGCAGAAGTGTAGATAAAAGCAAAGACGCCAAGTAAGGAGTGACAAGACAATGAGTGCTCTTGAAAACAATAGATAGGTGAAATAGAAGGTGGGATTCAAACTATAGCCAAGCAACGGAATGCAAAGCTGTTGTGATAGATGCACGTGGAGGAAGACTGAACAAAATACAAATAGCATAATTTAAGACAGATCGCAAGGAAGCAGGGTGGTAGGCAGCAAGATCAAAAACAAAGGATTAAATTAGGAGTTTGGTAGCTGAAAAAGAGAGCACATTTTCCAAATGTTAAAAAGCAGAAAGCAACAGGATTTCGGAGTAACAGAAATGTAGAAGCCAGATTAAAAATAAAGATCAGATTGTGAGCAGAAGACCTAGGGAAGTCAGGAGGCGGAAAGAACATTGGGGGGGGAGAGGGCGAACATATGATTGAAGAGGACGGCGGGGGGAAGAGGATTTCTCTTTTGGTTGGCTTAAGGTGAAGAAACCGCGAGTGTATACGGCCTTGAACAGCCTGGAAACATTCTGAAATATTGTTATGGATGGAAACGGAAAAAGCTGAAATCGAGAAAAATCTGAGCATAATCGGCATACAAATGAAAAAGACCAAAGGGTTTAATTATGTGAGCAAGTGGGGCAGTGTAAAGGGAGAACAAGATCGGGCCAAGAACAGAGCCTTGCAGAATATTTGTATTTGTAAATGGTCATCCACTTATGCGAGCTCTAGACAAACGAGGGAAGCCACTGTGTGAATGAGATCAAGTTCAGGCTGGATAAGGGTCTGCCAGACATTTGAACTGCATTTCTACAAGCGTTATTACACAAACTCAAATTGGCTGGCCATCCAGGTCCAGAAGGCCACCAAAGCTTTGAATACTACGCTGAAAGTGGTTGGCGATGAAGTATTTTTCTTCTTGTATGTTTCACATCATCTTAAATGGGAACACCAGAATATCTGCTGACTTGGGAAACCTTGACCTGATTTCTTTTAAATGAGTGTTTGAGGAGTCTTGGACCTTTAGCAGGTAACCACCATCTGACATGGTGACTTCTTCTTTTGTCTAGATCTTGTACAGCCTGGTGCTGTGAAATCTGCAGTGCATACTCTCCTTATTGAATCGGGACATCACTACTCTGCTGCTTTCTGTTGGTCTGTAAAGTCCACCTAAGGCTCTTTATAGAACTATTTGAATAGATTGCCTTTCTCCCACATATTGCTCATCAGATAGATTTCCATTCCAGCGTCAGCTGCTCGAAAACCTTTCAAACAGGGGTTGCGTAGTGCACCTAGACTCTGCCGTCGATCTGTCTTGCATCGAGCATTGGCTCCGGACACTACCTCTGTTGTCGTACATATACTGCGTCACTACACCCCTGTACCTGAGTTCCTTTTTTTCTGCATGCTTACAACGCTGCTCGAGGAACACTGCTCTCGATAGATTTTACATTCAAATTTGTCTTAAAACGCGAATTCTTGTCATGTCTGCGCCCAAGGTATACGTGTTGAATTGCTACAGGGACTGCAGCTCCAAAATGTCCATTATAGACCCGCACGACATCTGCGTGTGAGGCCACAGTGCCGGTCATGACACAGAGGGCTGTCGTTTCTGCAGAAAAATTACCCCAAAGTCCCTTGGGGAACGGGTGACGAACATCGTGCAGGGCCGTCGTCGCTCAAAATCTCTGGCACAGTGGACTGTTCTATTGTCTAAAGCCGGGACAGAGGAGGGGCCTACTCCTGAGGCAGAAAAAGACCAAGAGGTCACACTCCTCTTCCTCCCACAAGAAACAACAATGTCATCGGCACCGACCCAGGTCCAATTCTTCGGATGAACCCAGTAAGTCGCCAGCTGGGCCGACATCCTGGGCTGAGTGGGGGGCTTTTAAGGAACAAATGTTGAATCTGTTCCGAAACGCAACTGTGGGCATGGGCTATTCCCCCATGCAGCAGGCCTGAGTGGCTCCTACGGCATGCGGTGCCCACCAGCCCCAAAGTGACCACTGTCACATCACGTCATTGTCGTTGGTGGAGCCGTCCGGCCCGGTGGTGACTAAGGTTGGCCTGCCTTCAGCACAGATGCTCGCTACAGTTGAAGCACCTTTCGGTGCTGATTGCAAAACCATTGCTGGCTTTGGCTACTGTTGAGCCGTCTTCTGTGCCTAAATCGAGGACCAATATATTTTCTACGCTGACTTCAATCAAATGCCGACTGGTTTCGACCCTGCTTATGCAGGTGGCAGAGGGGTAGATTTCTTAAGCGATCAGCCAGATTTGGTCACCTTGGCTGAGGGCCTTCATGACGCCAGTTGTCTGGACACATCCCAGGACCTGGAGACACAGCAGGCCCACCCTTATGGCTATGCTAATGCCAAATAAAGAGCTCTGGTGGACAGTGTAGTAAACACTATGGGCTGGAGTGCGCAAACCAAGCCTTTGCCGGGCTGTAACCTTACGAATATCCTGGACGAAGGTCCTTCTACTGAGAGGGCCATCCCCTTTAATGAAGCCTTTGCAGATCCCATCGCCATCTTGTGGCAAAGGCCATGCACCACACCCCCAGTTAACTCAGACCTCACTAAGTAGTACAGGCCGGCAAGGGGAGGCACCAGAGGGTTTGGTAGTGCAGGCGGCCACAGTTGGCACCAGATCAGCCTCATCCACATCAATTCACCCAACCAATAGGGAAGAGAGGGGACTCTTTGGCCAAGAAGATATTTTCTTCCAGCAGCATGGCTCTGAAAGTGGTTAACGCCTCTTGTTGGTTTGCCAAGTATGTGTTTGGTTTGTGGACCACTATTGGTGAGGTTGCGCAGTATATTCCTGAAGGGGTGATGCGAGAGGGCTCTCAGATTGGTAGATGACAGCAAGGTGGTGTCCTGGCAGTCAATGCAAATGGGCCTTGACGTTGCGGACTGCATCGGCAGATCCATGGGATCAGCGACCATCTTAAGGAGGGAGGCTTACCTGCATACATCTGGGTTCTCGCCATATGTTCAGAGCAAGCCCTTGGACATCGCCTTTCATGGTAAGAATCTCTTTGGCCCCTAGGCCGACTCCCCGCTGGAGAAATTCAAGGAGTCGAAGCTGGCTCCTAAGTCGCTGGGTCTAGCTCAACAGCCAGCCAAACCTGCCTTTAGCTTTGCCTGAAAGGGTACAGGCTACCGACAGTATGTCCTGTTTGGCAGGAAGGCTCAGCTCCCGCACCCCAGGCGGGGCAGAGACGATTCCCGCGCTCTGGAAGGAGGGTGGGGAGGGGCCCCCATGGGCCGCCAGACAGTGGCAGGAGTGGCATGAGGGGCTCTGCTCTCTAAGCTGCTTAAATATTTCCCTCCAGGATTCCCTGGTTGTAGGGCAGATAGGCAAGGATTGGGCCCAGTGGCAGGAGATTATCGCCAAAGCATGGGCTCTTCAGCTCGTTCAGTGGAATTACTGTCTGCCTTTCTTAAAAAGGCCACCGGACAGGAGTTTCAGGAAGAACTGCAAGCCCTACTTTTGAAGGGTGCCGTGGAAGAGGTACCTATTGAGCAGAGAGGATCGGGTTGGGATTTGCAGTATTTCCTGGTACCCAAGAAAGGGGGAGGACTCCTTGTACAAGTTCCTGAAGAAGGTCAAGGTCAAGATGGTGACGTTGAGAGAAATTCTCCATGCTCTCAGGACTGGCTGGTGTTGATGGATCTCCAGGACGCATATTCCCATGTGCCGATACACCAGAAGCACAGGAAATTCCTGAGAATCCTCATAGGGGACAAGCACTACCAGTTCAAGGTGCTCTCCTTTGGGTTGACCTCCGCCCGAGGGTCTTCAGCAAGCTCATGGCGTTAGTCGCGGCTCACCTCAGGAGCTCTGGCGTCCTTGTGTTCTCTTACCTGGACTGGCTGATCCGAGGGTTGTCGCCAGAGCATATTTTGACCCATCTCAAGGACACCTGCTCACTACTCCACAAGCTGGGCTTCTCCCTGTACTTGTGTAAGTCCCACACAACACCAACACAGAGGTTTAACTGGAGCAGTCCTGGACACTAGGGTGAGAAAGGACTCCCTCCGCCCCCACTGAGTGAGTCATCCTTGTCAGACAGATGGTCCAGCTCTTTCAGAACCACGCCACCTTGCCAGCGGCTTCAGTCCTCCACCGCTTAGGTCTCATGGCATTTTTCTAGTGCCAGAGGCCAGACCACGGATGCAGTCCATGCAATGGGTCCTTTGGGGCCACTGGTCCTAGTAATTCAGCACTTTAAGGGACGTCCTCTCGGTGTCAAAGCAGTGGCCAACGCTCTATCTTGGTGGGCCAGAATTGACAACATATTGGTGGAGGAACCTTTCTTTAAGACTGAATACAATACTTAACCGTTTTACACTCAAAGATGCCCTGAGTAAGGAAAACATAAAAACAAAGTACTCTCACCTGGGGATAGAAGCAAGGATTGTTGAGGATGATGTAGAAAAAGAATACCCAGGAGAGGATTGATGTCTGCTTCTGTCTTCAGATGATAATTGGAATTTCCCCCGAGAAACACCCAGTGAACCGGCACAGAGGCCAGGGCACAGCAGGGTTCCCAGGGATTCCCTCTTGGGGAATAAAACCCTGCGGAGCTGCTAGTGAACGTAGACTCCTTGAGAAGTCCCGAGGATGTAGATTACGCTATCCCCGGAGTTGGGTGATAACTGATTGTGTCTTTAGAGGATTGGGTCCAGAGCAGATATGCCAGGCTGGCTAAAGAGAGATAGGGAAACATAGTGATTAGTCTTTTGAGTTTGTCTTGTAATGGGAAAGAACTCTGGAAGCGGGAATCTTACCAAAGGATCTGATGGTTACTCGGTTTTGAAATGAAGCTAACCGAAGACCACGGATGAGCTAAAGGACTGGGTACACTGGACAAGGCAGAGCACAGAACAGAGATGGTAAACATACAATGAGGTGTAACAGAGCACAACCTAAACTCAAGGAGGAGAGAAGAAGACAATGTTACCCAGAATAACCAGGGACCCTCTCTATATTGAGAGATAACAGATCTCCAGAAGGAGTAAGAGCAAAGGGTGTTGGATCTGTATAATGACAAACGTAAACTATGAATCCACAGTGAAGAGAAACCGTTAAACATTCAATGCTCCAAACTAAACGAATGCCTACCAAAAGAAACCCTAGGAACCTGCACCGGTTGAAGGCGGATGCAGAAAGCAAAATCCTCCAAAGCGAGTTGCTTCGGTAAAACACTGAAACTGAAAGGCTCAGAGAAGTCCTAAAACAACACACATCAACAAAAACAAAGTTCAGTTAGGATCCTATGAAACAAAGTCGCAACAGATTGAAGCCTGAGCAGAGGGAGTAAGGGATTCCCTAACACGGACTCACGTAGCGTTCGCCAGCTCCTTGGAGAGTAGCAACGCGTCCTTGTCCGGGATCTGCAGGTTGATAAGTGTTAGGCGATCCTCTGCACACCGACCCACTGCACACCAGAATACTGCTCACATTTCACCAACACCTCCTTTCAGGGTTCGAGGCTCATTTTGATTCGGTTTACCCAAAGGACCGAAAGCTCCGTACCAGGTATGGTGTACGGGCTCGACTGCAACCCTTCCTGCACTGGCAGTTGCCATGGAGAACATACAGCAGAAGGGGAGGCGTTACATCTCCACGCCGATCACGTGATCCAGAGTGGCGTTCCTCAAGTGACCTTGGTGGACGTCACATGACCCCGAAACGCACAGTATATAATGCTTGAGACACGGAACACTCATTGCTTCTCAGCTGTCTTCAGACCCTGTTTAGCGTTATGTTTTGGTTTGCTTTTCTGGTTTACCTGGATCTTGGAACTTTCTTGTGGACTCCTTCGGATTACCCCTTTGTACCTTTGCTTGGAACTGTTTACCTGTTGCTGGATTTCGGACACGAACCTGACTTGCCTTCGGATCATCCTTGGTACCTTGTTGAACTTCTACGTCATTTCCTTTTTGGGATTCAAGTCACGCCTTCAGTCTTACAGGTGGTTCATCCTGCATCCACACTTGTCTGCGGTCCTCATGTTATAGGGACCGCCTCATCGGAGTCTCGAACCTCCCTCCTAGGTTTCCTGGGTTTTCCAAACACCGAATAGGTAAGGCTATTCAGATTCTTTGGGTATCGTGATTATATACTGTAATTGCCTTGTACTTAACCTCGTTCTGTTTGACAGCAGCCTTGGTGTTCCAGAGGTTCCGTGGATCCAGGAAGTAACTTCTCCCACCTGTGGCCCCAAAGGTCGCACAGCGGGTTTCTTTTAGTTCCCCTGTGCGTCACTTGAGGACAGAGGTTTCTACGGTCTACACGACACTCAAGTCAGAACAGACTGAGAAGCCATATAGTCGTGTTAGACAATGCAGGGGTCCACGGAAGAACCCATAGCTGCTTTAGTTCAGGCAATTACAGTATTAAGGGCAGATATGGCCGCCGCTAATACAGTGATTCACCAAAGGTTAGATTCCATACAGAGTGTTCAGCATTCTCTCCCTGCAGACCCTGAATTCGGGGATGCTAGCACTTCAACCACACCGCCTCTGTTGGCAAGTACCCCAACTCCAGCTCCGGTGGTCCTCCCAACCCCTTCCCCTTTGGCTGCTCCTGAACGCTATCAAGGTGATCCCAAGAAGTTCAGGACTTTCATCAATCAGTGCAAGTTACCTTTCTTGTGCAGACCCACGGCATTTCCTAATACCACCGCCAAAGCCGCTTTTGCCCTTTCCCATCTGGCCGGGACAGCTGCCGCTTGGGCTAACCCTTTATTGGAGAACAATATCCCGGTTCTCTGATTTTGATTTGTTAGTTCAAGAGATGTCTCGAGTCTTTGATACCAGACACAAGGCACAGTCTAGGGATTTGGAGTTGTTAGAACTAACCCAGGGTAGAGGGACTTTGATAGATTACATCACCCGGTTCAACCAATTGGTCGCCGAGACATCATGGCCGGAAAGCAAGCGGGCAGTCATATTCTATAGGGGGTTGAATAACGCAATGAAAGATGCCTTAGCAGTAATTCCTTCCATGCCCCCTCAGTATCAGGAACTAGTGGATCTTGCCCTGCAGGTGGATGCACGGCGATCAGAGCGCAGAGCTGAGTTGGGGGTTTCTTCCCACCCTACAGTTGTCAGTACCCCTGCTTCCAGTACTGAAGAACCTATACAAGGTATAAGGAGGTTTACGTAGCCCTATCACAACATCTGAGAGAGAACGTAGAAGGGTGGATAATGCATGCTTTTATTGTGGCACCACGGGACATTATGTGAAAGAATGTCCTCGACGTCCCAAGAAGAGTCAGGTTTTTCGGACGGCTCCACCTTAGATCCGGAGACCAGGTCGAGTGTTCAGTCTTCATCTCCGGGTACCCCTCTTGCCTTTGCTCGTGTCCAGCCCATCTTTGTACAGGCCACTCTTTGTCCCTCTACGGGTATTTCTCATGCAGTCACGATCATAATTGACTCAGGTGCCACTGGGAACTACATAGACATTGCGTTAGCTCATTCCCTCAAGCTACCTTTAGTGGTAAAAACCCGACCTGAACCTGTTCAGGCTGTAGATGGCACTGCATTAGTCTCTGGTCCCGTTAGACACCAAACTGCACCTCTATTATTGACCATACAAGACATTCACACAGAGACGTTAAGTTTTGACTTAATCACACCTCAATTCGGTATCATATTAGGAATACCATGGTTACGTGAACACAATCCTCTGATTAATTGGCAATCAGGCACGGTGCTCTTCGAGTCTGAGATTTGTCAGAACTATTGTCTCCCAACCCATCAAGCAACAGATACTCCTTCTCGGGCATTGGGAGCTCTTGCTCAACTCACGCTGAATGATGATGGATCAGAGGTTGTGAATTCCCACACCGTTGGGGGGGTGGTGTCAGGGATTCCATCTGAATATAAAGCTTTCGAATCAGTTTTCGATCGCGGTTCTTCCGAGGTACTTCCCCCACACAGACCATATGACTGTCCAATTGAATGAATCCCTAATTCCACCATTCCTTCGGGCAGGATTTATTCTTTGTCTCCCTCGGAAGAACAAGCGTTGAAACAGTATGTACAGAACGCCCTACGACTTGGACATATCCGCCCCTCTACTTCACCAGCTGCAAGTCCTATATTTTTTGTACCTAAGAAAGAGGGGGACTTACGTCCTTGTGTGGATTATCGGCGTCTTAACACTCTCACAAAAAAAGATAGATATCCAATTCCATTAATCACACCTCTTCTGGACCACTTATCCCATACTTCTGTTTTCACCAAGCTGGATCTTCGCGGCGCATACAACCTAGTGCGCGTTCGCGAAGGCGATGAGTGGAAAACTGCCTTTTGCACCCGTTACGGCTTGTATGCATATCTAGTCATGCCCTTCGGTCTATGCAACGCCCCAGCAACATTTCAGCGTTTTATGAATGACCTATTCAGGGACATTCTGGACGTATACATGGTTGTTTATTTGGATGACATCTTGATCTTTTCACGGAATCTTGATGACCATGTAAAGCATGTCCGGGAAGTATTGTCCCGTCTGAGAGAACATTCACTATTTGTCAAACCCGAGAAATGTCAATTCCATAAAACGTCTGAGTTTCTGGGCTTCCACATTACCCCTGGGGCTTTATCCATGAACGAATCCAAGGTTAAAGCAGTCCTAGATTGGCCAGTTCCTCAAACACTCAAGTCCTTGCCGGCCTTTTTGGGCTTCGCCAACTTTTATAGACGCTTTATTTCCTCCTTTTCCACAATTGTAGCCCCACTCACGGCCCTGACTAGCCCTCAGGTACCCTATCGATGGCAGAAGGAACATCAAGAATCTTTTGAGGCTTTGAAAACCGCTTTCACTACCGCACCGGTGCTCCAGCACCACAATCCCAATCTTCCATTCATAGTTGAGGTGGATGCCTCTTCTTTTGCTCTTGGTGCGATATTGTCTCAGACATGTCCTACAACAGGCAAGTTGCACCCGGTGGCATACCACTCCCGTAAGTTTTCCAATACTGAGACCCATTATACTGTAACGGAGAAGGAACTCCTGGCTGTCATGGACGCCTTTCGTGTCTGGCGCCATCATCTTCTGGGGGCTAAACATCCAATCACTGTATACTCAGATCATCGAAATCTACAGGATCTGGCCTCCTTAAAGTGCATCAATAGCAGACAGGTCCGGTGGCATCTTTTCTTTTCCGCTTTTGATTTCCACATTCTGCATCGTCCTGGAAACTCACATGGAAAAGCGGACGCCTTGTCACGTTCTCCGGGTGGGGTCGAATTGCCAACCTTCCCTGATACGGTTCTTGGAAAGAGTCATGTGATTTGTCTCTGCACTCCCTCTTTGTCATTGTTAGATTCTGTACGAGCTTGGACGAGCAATCATTCCGACCAACTGCGGGATTGGGACCCCGTTTATTCTGATGGTTTGCCTTTCGTGCATGAACGTCTGTTTCTTCCCACGCCTGACACTCGTAACTTGGCCCTTGAGTGGTCTCATGATGCTCCCTTTAATGCCCACCCCAGTCAAGAGCGCACTTTGGATCTCCTAAAGCGCTGGTGTTGGTGGCCCTCTATGAAGCGCGATGTGGAATGCTATGTCAATTCATGCGCTGTTTGTGCTCAGGCTAAACATCGAAGAGGACGACCAGTTGGGCTGCTGCTTCCGCTTCCGGTACCTCCAAGACCTTGGCATACACTGACAATGGATTTCGTGACCAATCTCCCCAAGATACGAGGTTTTGACACCATTTGGGTGGTGGACACGTTCACAAAAAAGGCTCGTTTTGTTCCTTGTAAGGGTATTCCTTCGGCCCCAGTCTTGGCAGTCTTGTTTTTTGAACATGTGTTTGTGTTATTTGGACTCCCTTCGGTCATTGTATCTGATCGAGGGTCGCAATTCACCTCTCGTTTTTGGAGATCATTGACTAAATTACTTGGCATCGATACCAGGTATTCTTCGGCCTATCATCCGTAGACTGATGGGCAGACCGAAAGGACGAATCAATCTATGGAGCAGTATCTTCGGTGTCTTATATTGCAGCAACAGGCCTCCTGGTTGAGCGCCTTACGGCTTGCTGAGTTCGCATACAATAACGCGGCTCATTCTGCTATAGGTTTTTCTCCATTCTACGCCCTCTATGGGCAACACCCCAAGGTCTTGCCTGTCCCTGATGCTTCTGTCTCTTTGAATCCTGCGGCCACGGCTTGTCTTAGGGATCTGTCTGCTGTTCATGCTAGTACTGTGGTCCATCTTACTGAAGCAAAGGCTTCTATGAAGGCTCATGTTGACGGCAAGCGCCTGGCTGCTCCTCCCCTGGTGGTGGGTTCTAGGGTCTGGTTATCTTCACGTCCCCTTCGCCTGGTGGGTTGCCGGAAACTACTGCCTCGTTTCGTTGGCCCATATGTGATCTCTCAGGTTGTGAATCCGGTGGCTTTTCGTCTGGTTCTCCCGAGTTCTTGGCGTATCCATCCTGTTTTTCATGTCTCTCTCCTCAAGCCTTGTCCTGATTCTTCCCGCCTCCGGGCCCCTGTAGCTCCGGTGTCCCTGGCCTTCCCTGATGTTTTTGAAGTGTCGGCCATTCTGGGTTCCCGCTGGTTTAGGGGTAGGCTCCAGTATTTAGTGGATTGGAAGGGTTATGGACCGGAGGAGCGTTCTTGGGTTTCTGCTCTGGATCTTGACGCTGCTCGGTTGGTGGCCCGCTTCCATAGGGATCACCCGTCCTGCCCACGGGGTCGTGGGCCCTTGGGGGGGGGGGGGGGGGCGCTATGTTAGGCGATCCTCTGCACACCGACCCACAGCACACCAGAATACTGCTCACATTTCACCAACACCTCCTTTCAGGGTTCGAGGCTCATGTGATTCGTTTACCCAAAGGACCGAAAGCTCCGTACCAGGTATGGTGTACGGGCTCGACTGCAACCCTTCCTGCACTGGCAGTTGCCATGGAGAACATACAGCAGAAGGGGCGGCGTTACATCTCCATGCCGATCACGTGATCCAGAGTGGCGTTCCTCACGTGACCTTGGTGGACGTCACATGACCCCGAAACGCACAGTATATAAGGCTTGAGACACGGAACACTCATTGCTTCTCAGCTGTCTTCAGGCCCTGTTTGGCGTTACGTTTTGGTTTGCTTTTCTGGTTTACCTTGATCTTGGAACTTTCTCGTGGACTCCTTCGGATTACCCCTTTGTACCTTTGCTTGGAACTGTTTACCTGTTGCTGGATTTCGGACACGAACCTGACTTGCCTTCGGATCATCCTTGGTACCTTGTTGAACTTCTACGTCATTTCCTTTTTGGGATTCAAGTCACGCCTTCAGTCTTACAGGTGGTTCATCCTGCATCCACACATGTCTGCGGTCCTCATGTTATAGGGACCGCCTCATCTGAGTCTCGAACCTCCCTCCTAGGTTTCCTGGGTTTTCCAAACACCGGATAGGTAAGGCTATTCAGATTCTTTGGGTATCGTGATTATATACTGTAATTGCCTTGTACTTAACCTCGTTCTGTTTGACAGCAGCATTGGTGTTCCAGAGGTTCCGTGGATCCAGGAAGTAACATCTCCCACCTGTGGCCCCAAAGGTCGCACAGCAGGTTTCTTTTAGTTCCCCTGTGCGTCACTTGAGGACGGAGGTTTCTACGGTCTACACGACACTCAAGTCAGAACAATAAGCCGTCGGCGTCTCGTCCCGGAAACATTGCAGAGCATTCTGGGGCGGGATGACTAGACTGCTGCACACACTGCAGCGGTCCGTGAGAGCCGCCATATTGGAGTAAGACATGTCAGCGAGAGCCGCCATGTTGAAGTCGGGTATTGTACTATGGGAAATGCGAATGATCGTGACATTCTGAGCTCCATGGCCCCAGTCAGCGTGGTCACGGATGCGTCCTTGAAAGGTTGGGGCCCTCACTGCAAAGTTTTAAAGGCGAACGGCCTTCCTTTGGTCAGTGATGGAGGCCTGATGGCACATCAACAGGCGAAGCTGCAAGCCAACTCTGAAAGGGAAGCATGTCCTGGTTATGACGGACAATATGGTGGCCATACGCTAACTCAACAAGCTTGGTGTGCCCCCCTCCCCTTTGCAGAGAGGCGATGCAGCTGTTCTGGCTTTTGGAGAATCTGATCTCTGTCTAATCAGTATGTCTTGCAGGGACAGAGAATAGTTTGTCGGATGCTCTGAGCAGGCAGAGCACAGTCTCACACAAGTTGGAGGTGTGCTAGGAATTCCTAGATGTGTTCTTCTCTCTGGAGTAACCCAGAAGTGGATCCGTTTGTCACTGAGTCCAACAGGAAGTGAAGAAGGTTTTGCTCGAGGGAATCACATGCGAAGGGCATACTAGGGGATGTGTTTCTGGTGGAGTGGACCGTCACTCTACACTACACCTTCCCTCTGATTCCCATCATTCTGTGGGTTCTCATGAGGTTCGTGAGGTTTCGAGAAAACTCTGATCTTGATTGCCCTGGATTGGGTGAGGAGAACATGCCACCTCTCTGGTTGCCTAGTCGACCGAATCGCCGATCCAGTCGGAAGGTTGGGTGCTCCGCCCGAACCCGGAATCTCTCAATCTACATGCGTGGCTCTTGGGAGGATGAAATATGACTGGGACCTCTCCAAGGAGGTACTTGAGGTGTTGCTGGCTGCACGTAGACCGCCAAACAGATAGCTCTATGCGTGCAGATGGAGAAGATTTGAGGTGTGGTGCAGGGAACGCACAATTGATGCCATCTCTTGCCCCACCACTACTGTGATGGTGTTCCTTCTGTCACTGGCCTCTTCAGGTCACCACAGTCAAAGGATACCTGGAGGCCTTGTCTGTGTTCAAAAGTCTCTGGGTCAAGGGTCTTTCTTTACAATCCTGGTTATGGCATAATTCCAGAAGAGCCTTATGAATAAATTTCCACCTAATCCCTTTGTTGGTCCAGACTGGGACTTTAATTTGGTTCTAACCTTCTGTATGGCAGCTCCCTTCGAGCCTTTGCATTCATGTTCTTTGTTAGTGGCCATCACATCTGCCAGATATGTAAGTGAGCTGCAGGCTGTATCTGCCTGTTCTTTGTTTTATCGGGAGAAGGTTTCCCTGAAGGTGTGAACTGGTTTTCTGCCCAAGGTGTTATAAGAATTTCACCTGTCCCAGGCCATTGACCTTCCTGTCTTTTACCTGCCTCCACACCTCTCGAAGGAGGAGGAAAGTTTCCACAGGCTGCACCTGAAAAGGGAACTGCATTTCTATGTTGCCAGACGGCGGAGTGTAGGACGGTGGGTCAGTTGTTTGTGGCCTTCTTTGTGGCTAAGAGGGGTTTGGCTGTTTCAAAGCAGACCACCCCGTGGTGGATCACACTTTGCATTTTCGAATGCTACCACAATGCAGGGGAGGAACTACCTCCAGGCATCAGAGCCCACTCGACTACAAGGGTGGCTGCCTCAACAGCCCTGCGATGGGGGGTGCCAATGAAGGACATTTGTTGGGCGGCAACCTGGTCCTCGCTGCATACATTTACCAAACATTACAGCCCGTGGAGCCAACACTCAATTTGGAAGAGCAGTTTTGCAAAATGTCGTCCTAAAAGGGACTTTCATCCTGCCTCCTTCATGAATACTGCTTGGGGAGTCGATCTGATGAGGAATTTTCTGGGAAAAAGGAAATACATTAAAGGAGAAATTACTCACCGTGATGTTCTTCCTATGGATTCTTCTCCCAGAGATTCCTCATCACCTTCCCATCCAACCCAACTATGAAAGTGCCTGCAGTCAGTGGCTACTTCTCTCTTGGGAGGAAGAGGTGAGCTCTTGTTTTGAGGTCTACCGTGCACTTGTTGAGTGCCACCAGTGCTCCAGATAGGATTTTGGCGTGAGAGTACTTTACTCCCAATTTTGAGAATTGGAGAGTAAATCCAGTTTCAAGAGAGTAAAAATGAGTTTACTCCTTCATAAGAGTAAAAAAGTGTCTCACAACTATCCAATTTGTGCATAAAATTAAAACTGGGTTGAAAACATAGTGACAAAAGAACTTGTGGATGCGTACTATCCAGCTTCATCTTCATGATACTTGCACACTAAGCTTCTTTTAACTACTAAAGATGCCAGCTAGTTACATCATAAATCAAGTCCCTCACTCTACCAGCATCACTTCTCTGCCTCTCGGGCCTAGTGTTGCTGCCTGGCTCTACCTGCTCGACAGCCACTTCATGTTTTTGCTCCATTTCTCCTTCCTTTTGGTACACTGTTTCCCCTGTCTCTCACTTTCCGATGTTCTGCCTCTCACCTTAAGTGTTGCTATGCCACATTTTTAGGTCTGTTGCTCTGTCACTCTGCCTCGCCCATCTCTGCATTCTATCATTTCTGGTTCTCGCCTACATGTGTTGTATCGATTGATATATAATCTCCTCTTCCTCCATCATGTCATTACTCTGGCTATATCTGTTTTGTGATTTCCTCTGTTGTGGTTGCTACTCCTTTTCATGAACTTGCTTGCACTGCCTCTTATGTTATTGGCCTGCCTTTCTCCAGTCTGGATTTTCTATTTCCAGCTCTCCCATTTGCTGTTGATGTGCTTCTCTTATTTTACTGTCTCCATTTGCTCTGCTTATATGCCTCACACCTATTGTGAGTGTGTGTGTGTGTCCTATTATTTATCTCTGTTTCCCTTCTCACTTTCTTTGTTGCTCTCTTATGTAGCACATTGGTCTCTCTTTCTGTTGCTCGAATTCCTGTTTTGGATTGTCTAATACATTCTCTGTTCTCTATGCCCACAAACCCCCCGCCCCCACTTTGTTCTCCTGTATTGCTTAGGTTCAGAGTTGCTCTTCATCTCCTTTTTGTATTTTGACTTGGCACCAATAAATATTAAAGCTGAAAATGCCTTTTCCGTTTACAAATCTAGTGCATCTTTACCATTAGGTGCTGCTTTTCAGATGTGTGCAAAGCTTCTTTTGGCCCTTAGGTGGGTATGGTGGAGTTGGAGGTTTGTCTCACCAGATGAAGCACTTGCTTGAATGTAGATGTTTTACCAGCACTGCCGTACCTGTACATGGAGTCCCTCTAGACTCTCCAGTAGCAGAAGTTTTTTGTAACTGGCCTGGGTTCTGTCACAAAATAGTTTGCGGTTTTCTCTTTTCCTTTGATTCCAGGCGTCGCCGGTTTCGTTCTTCCTTCTTACTTTCTCGCCTCTCCAACTTGAGTTGGTGTGGACCACCTCAGTGAGCTGTTGAACCCCTTGGTCCCGCTGTAACAGGTTATGGCCTCCTCCACGGTTTTTCGCGCTCTCCTGATGGTCACCTATGCAGCTCTGCTGTATCCTATGGTAGGCGGTCTCGACATTATTGTTGGACTACACGCTCCACCCATTACCTATTACACGAGTTCCTAACCGACTTGCAAGACATTTCTCGGGTGTCATGCTATTTCTCTTCTCCACCTCGGAGACTAGCCTCGCTGCCATTCCCCGAAGACTTGCATCAGCTCTCCAGGCTTCAATGTGGCCTCCTCGGCCACCTGGTTCTCCCTCTGGTCGTATCACAGCTTCCAGCCTGCTAGAACTACAGGGGCTGTTGCCGGACGGGTCAGAAGATGAAGCATACAG
The DNA here is from genome assembly GCF_040938575.1 of Ambystoma mexicanum. Classification (NCBI taxonomy): domain Eukaryota; kingdom Metazoa; phylum Chordata; class Amphibia; order Caudata; family Ambystomatidae; genus Ambystoma; species Ambystoma mexicanum. The sequence continues at coordinate 300,204,904 of NC_090935.1, read as the reverse complement.
TCGGTCTTTGCTGTTCAGTTTAAATAGTGGGATGGCCCCAGCATAACGTCATTCCATTTGATAGCATCTGCTCTAGCTTTTGTCCCGCTGAACTGTAATGTTTTCGAGTGCTTCTTAGTCTCTGTGCTTTTGTCAGATGGGTTCAATGTTTCACAATAGCACATTGTTTCGGAGGTGATCTTATGTGGATAAAATGTGGGTATTGTCGTCAGCCTATGTGATGGGATTTCACAGGGGTTGTGCCTCCTAATTATGTCCTTATCCCAGGAGAGGAGTCCCTCCCCATGAGATCCCCCCGCATGTTACCACCACTATGGGGACTATTGTTTAGCGGTCTGACCTGCCTAGCTTCATGGGAACGGCTTCTCCCTTAGGGAGAAGTGTCCACTGACCCTTAATTGCATTTGCACGAGATTGGAGCATCAGCTCTTTAATACTGATGTCACTTGGCTATAAGTCACTGCCACAGAACAAATCCATTTCAGGCATGGCACTCTGGTTTAGATTACGAGTGCGCAGTTAGTGCTCTGTCAAGCGGATGGCCCTCATGCACTCTCCCCCACTCTGACTACCTATGCTCATACATTGTCACATGATGTATGAAACACATTTTTCCCTGCCCTCCACACGCTTGATATGATTGGATATTTATAACGCGCTTAATACCCAGAGGTTTCTAAATGTGGACCCGGGGATCGAACCTCGGTTGCTCTGTCGTTTTGCCTCCAAGGCGAGCATGTTGCCCCTTAGCTATCCTCCGAGCTTCTCTCCAAGTATTCTATTCTTACCAGCCTTTATTTAAATTAGGCATACAGTAATATCTGATCCCACAACATAACTAATGTCGTTTTTAACAGTGTGGCATACAGGCCGTATGTTGCTTCAGGATGTGGAACGTCCCTTTCATGGACTCTTGGCGCTTGTATCAGTGCCCATGCTGCCAGCTATTTGTTTAATACGAACACACTTACTGGTCACAGTAACACCAGCAATCGTAGCTTCAGAAAGGATGCTGTTTGTAGGCCCCCAATGTGGCAGATATCTGCCTCAGCTGATATCAATATTTTGATAATGCCAACTTGTGCGTGTGTCAAGGAGTAGCCCTCAGAGTAGCTAGAATCCCCCTGTGCAAAACGTAATAATGATGCTGGTGCCATTTTTTTCTTTTAAAACAATTTTTATTGATTTTACAAACAAAATAACACGCAGACTTCATAAACGATATCCAGTGATACATCTCGTCGTACATCTGCACCCCCCTCCAATCCCCCCCCAGCCTATTCCACTTCAATTTTTACTCTTGGTGTATATTACCCCACTTGAACTCCTCACCACAACCCTATTAAGCTGTTTGTGATGGTGCGTGTATCTGAGTCTGAGTGTCATCCTGTGCAGGGGCGCCAGTTCTTGTATTAGATGCTGGTGACATTAATCTGACTGTGTCCAGTATGGTTTTCAAATTGCCACAACCAGATTTTCTATCAAGTGTATTTTCTGTTGTAGCAACAGTATATTTTTTAAACTGCCTATGCGTTCTTTAGAAAACCATTAGCAATTAAATTCTTCAAAGGACTTTAAATCAGTTTCAGTTATCTGCCCTGATATGCATTCTATTGTTTTATGTCCCAAAAGCAACTAGTAGAGATATGTGCCTGCTTCCATGAATATTCTTAATTGTTTTCATATTTTGTTTGTTCGTGCTTTTTAGTGCCCTTTACTTTGAGAATTTCCATGTTTTGGAACTTAAATGAATACAACAAATTTTCTTTTCCAGCCCGTGTATGAGGATTGGTTCATTGCACTCTACAACGTGCTGTACTCCAGTCTTCCCGTTCTACTTGTCGGCTTGCTTGATCAGGTTTGTTATATTTTACATAGACTGTGTATTTGCCTTGTCCTGCACGCACAGATTTGGGTATGGACTAAAGGGTTGCAATCTTGAGCTCTCCAAATATTTTCAACTAGCACTCTATCCGGTCAGCAAAGTCAATCGTAAGAGATAATTTACGTTAGTCCAAAACCTCTAGAAGGGCTGCCGTTTGCATACTCCTTCTAGAGCAGGAAAAGTAGCAGAATACTTGTGGCTTTATCTGGTTAACTGATGAGTTTTATGGGTCAGATGTAGTGTTACTAAAAAGTGGTCCTAGACCGGAAGACCAAAGGTGTTGGTTCTTTTTTGTAACTGGTGCCAATGCTAAGGTGGCCGCCAGGAGAATATTGCAACAGAATTAACTGAAAAGTGGTGAGGGGGTGTGATCCATACAGTGAGCCTGGAGCAGCACCTGTTGCCTTACTGACAGTCCATGCAGAACATAATGAAAAGGGTGCATTTGGCACCAGTGGCCAACTGTGCTGCCTCGTTTGATATAAACTGTTAATGCCAGAGCAGGTAATCCAGCAACCCGAGATATATGGAGATACAGTAATCCATCCTTGGTAGCACAGCTGCTGAGCCCAAGTGCCATGCAGGGTGCCTGGTAACAGTGGAAAGAAGCTCTTATGTCTTAAGCTGTAAGAAAGAGGGCTGTAAACTGCATTTAGCGTGGGTGAGGGACTAAAATCTTGATCAAATTTAAGATCGAGATTTTCAACTGTCACTAGTGGTATGTGACATAGGCCTATACCAGGAGTCGAGAAGGCTTTGCTCTGCTTACTGCCAGGATCTGTTTATTATTAAATGTTCAAATTGATTTCCACAATCAAACCCAGGGGTGGATTTTGAGAGGCCAGCCTATTATGGTGAACGGGAAATAAACCCTGCCAAACCCAGTCAAGGTAAAGGCTACAGTGATGCACACAGACCACTTCCATTTAAACAGTAAATATAACATTATTTATTAGGCCTTTAGAATACACACTAAGCAATGAAACCTCTAGGTAAGTAATGTCATTCAACGACTCATAAGAGTGAATGAATATTGTAAGGGTGTGGAATGAGGAGATTGGCACACAGGTGGCATGCTTGTTGGCAGAGACTTTTCTTAAATATGTGTTGGAGAAATACCTTTGTGGCCCTACTACCAGAAGGGGTTTCCCAGCCTCAAAATAATATTCCAAGGAGTCTGTCAGGATACCTAAACTAATGTGAAAGGGGGATCTTCTTTAGTCTCAAAGTTCTGTTTCAACTCGCAAAACAAAGTTCCAAAATGGTGCAACAAATAAAATAGGAAAAGGAGGGACAACCTTACTCATAGGTTGTCATGCCCTCTGAATTCAATAAATGTCTTTTCCTCTTTCAGTGTTCCTGTCGTGTCCTCAGAATGTCCAATGAGGGTCTTTTCCTCTTTTAGTGTTTCAAAAATGTCCTTGATCTTGTCTGTACAAGTCACTTGGGAGGATGCTTCCCTCCCCTTAGCTTCTTTCCAGTATTTTTAGAGTCAACCTGGCTCTTGTTTCTCTCAGGCACTATGATTATGAAGATTATATGCTTCATCACATTCCCAGAGTTGTCTTGGTTCCTCTTGACTTCTCCTTGGTTTCACAGCCAACCTGGTACACTATCCTGCCAGGTAATGTGAGTAAGAAGAGTGCTTTAGTTCCCTTCATATGTGAGTGAGTCCCAGGCTTTGCCTTCTCTTTACTTTCCAATTAAGTATTTTCTTGCTTGACTACTACTGCTTTGTTGTTTCCGGCCAGCCTGTTATGCTCTCCTGCCAGGTACTGCGAGTATGGCTGTCTCTCTTCATGTGGTTACAAATCCCAGACTTGTAATTTCTTTAATTGTGGTCTTGCTTTGCTGCTACTACTCCTTCGTTGGTCACGGATAACCTGGTATACTATTCTTCCAGGCACTGAGTATGAAAGTTGCTTTGGCACTTTCTCCATATGGGTGCAAGTCCCAGGACTCGCCTTGCTTTAATGGCGGTCTTCTTGTTTTGCTACTACTACGTTGGTTACAGCCAACCTGGTATACTATCCTGTCAGGTACTGTGATAAAGTATTGGTTTGGAGGCCTTGATTAAGTATCTGGGTCCGAGACCCGCTTCCGTAACCTCCCTTCTCCTAGCCGTCCCAACTGGCCTGGTCTCCCTGACCTTTCTGGAGATATTACTGGAGATTTTCAGTTGTTTGTGGGTGCTTCAAGCCTTCATCTCTTCCCTTCTTCCAGGGAATGCGGCGGCTCGTGATGGCTCCGGGCCTCGCGTCTCCGCTTTCCTGCGTGCTGCAGGATCTCTGACTGGATGGGAGCTCAGGCTTCTGCCTCTCGCGGGTGTTCGTCTGCAATGGAGCTTCTAGAAAACCCTTTACCAGTGGGTTAAGTATCCTATTCTCTGTACTGCCAGTGTCCTGTCTCCTCTACAGCTGGTAACATTAAATTCTCCTGCTCCCTCCTGGAGGGCCTCTCTCACTTCCCAGTGCTTCCTCCCTTTTTATGACATGAACAGTATTTGCCGTTCTCAGGCCTCTAGTCCACGCTCCTTGGTTCTGTGGAACCTGGCACATGGATCCACGCCTCTTCCTCATCCCAGAGATCTTCACCCCTCACTATGTTGTTGCTCTTCCTCGTCCCAGTGTTTCTTGGGGAAGTGGCATTTTCTATTCTGTAGACATACATGGAAGTGTGGCGTTTTTATGTCTTGTGCAGGGTAACTGGGTGAGGGCGTTTGGGGTGTTGGGGAATTATACCGGCCACGGTGTCGTCCCTCATCCCATCGGGGGTTTACCTCCCCATGAGAGCCACCTGCTGAGTACCACCCCTGGAGGGACTATCTGCTAGTGGCCTTACCTCCCTGCCCTCATGCATATATGCATTTGAAAGAAGTTAGAAAAGCATTTGATTCAAAACAAGTGCAGTGCAGGTGAGTAATCGGATCCATAAAACACAGTAGAAACACTTTAAGAACAAGACTAGACATAGTTCCGAGAAGTAATCTGTTCCTAAAGAAATAATTTTCAGGTTGAAATTTAGAGTTTAGAAAGTTAGGAAAAGTTCAGGTAAGTTGCTCACTGTCGCATTACACTAAGGAAGGCTTAGGAGGGGATCCTACACTAGACCACCTATCTGAGTTGGGAGCCAGGAATGTATACCCAATCATGGACAGCCACTGGCTTAACATTCTACAAAGTAGCAGACATTCAAGGGAACGGATATGGACTGGGACCACATGGGCCACCTCCCACATCCTGCCACACACAAAACACCACTTTGCCCAGGAAAGCAGAGGCTTTCCCTGGGAAAGGACATTCCATATACAGCAATTCAGTACCCAAGAGGGCAGGAAGAAGGCCAAAGGACAACATGGCCAAAGGACAGGCAACAATCTCATGGCATTGCCATTTTAAAGTATATGGTACTTTTTATGGCATTATGTTGTAATATGCAAAAGCGCATGAGTAAAAGGTCAAAAACATGGAAGGAAAATATCCGCTGCCACCAACCCATCCTGGCCACATTGCATTTGTTACCACAAAGTCACAAAAAGTTTTAAGGATACAAAGCATCCTAGCCCCACTTCACTGTAAGGTGATGTATGCAGTTTTAAAATGCAAGAAATCCACTAAAAGTGCACCAGTACTGATAGTCTTATGGACTGATCAGTTTAACCATAAGAATTTGCAAAAAGACAAGCGAACTATGGCAGAACGCTTTACCTACATCTAAAAAGTTAAGTCAGCAGCAAGCAAAAAGGGATGCCTCATAGTCTATAGAAGGAAAGTGGCAATAAGAAAATCTTTCCCAACAATAAACTGGCCTCTATACTCTCAATAAAGGTGATGCAGCTGGTAGAAAAAGTATGATAAATGTTTGCCAAAGTTCTTGCTAAAATCTTCCCAAATTAATAAAATTTGATCAACTTAGATTTATCAAAGAAAGGAATCTCTCATCCAACGCTAGACTATAACTTGATGCTATCCACCTGGTTTCGAATGATAGAGATGGATATGCAGCAATTGCTTTAGACGCCGAAAAGGCTTTTGATCGGGTTGGTTGGGGTTGTCTCTTCTATGCTTTACGTTGGCTTGGGTGTGGTGAGGGTTTTGTATCCCTTGCCAAACTTATTTGAGATCCCAAATCCTCTATCTTTATCAATGGTCAAACCTCAGCATTTTTTCCTCTCAAAAGCGGAACTATATAAGGCTGCCCCTTGTGTTCTAATATATATATGTACTGTCTCTGGAACCCTTATTGGAATTGATCAGGCATGATGTACATATCCCCGGTAATTGTAGTGGCAAACAGGAGATTACGATTTCTGTGTGAGCTGTTGACATACTTATCCTATAAAACCTAAGGTCAATCTTCCCAATTTATCTGTATTGGATATCTTTTTCATTGTTTGCTGTGTATAAGCTCAATAAGTATGAATATGAAATGTTATCCCTTAATCCATTTGTTTATAAACATGAAATTGACACGTTGGGTTTCAAATGGTCTGATAGTTCTTTTAGATAACTTGGTCTGCATTTTTCTCATCGGTTTGCAGCAACATTAAACTTATAACGAATGTCCTTCTGGGCTTGATAGGCTTAGAGTTAACTTCTCTATGGTCGCCTCTATACTTGTCTTGGCGGGGATGTTTTGAGACATGTTAAATTATCTCCCTTTGTATTTTATTACCTTCAAATGCTTCCGGTTCCCTGTCCCGCCACATTTTTATAGATCCCTCAATTCAATCTTGGTACATTTTTTATGGGAAATGGGGAAAAATAGGAGAATTACCATTACTAAATTCAATGCCCTCATTGAAAATGGTGGAGTTATTTTCCCAGACTAAATGGCATCATAATGCATTTTTACTTGGATAAATGCATGATCCCACAAGAATACAGCATTAAGCCATGGTTTTTCATGTTATAGCTGCTAAACTTTATAATTGTTACAGGTCAGACTTCTTAATATAAAATGGGTTGCGGAATTCCAATGGGAAATGGACTGCGGAATGGTGTTTGATGAGAAGACTTGGGTATTATGGTCCAAGGTGAAACGCACATCCACCTCAGCCACCATTACACAAAACCTCTTCTTTGGACATGGAGCTTTCCTAACCCTGATAAGTTATTCAAGACTCGGCATGGATCTGATGGGAATTGTTTGTCTTGTGGGAACAATCTTGGTTCCTACAAACGCATGTTTTATGAATGTTCATATGCTCAAAAGTTTTGGCAAGATGTTTGGAAATTCTTAAAGCATTTTTAAAATTAACCTCCCATTAAACCTTACAAATATTTTGATGGGCAGCATCACATTCAGTATTTTCATTTATTCTGTATGATACTTTTATTGCCATTGCTATCAAGTTAAATACTGCTAATTGGAAACAATTTCAAAATATTTCCATAAATTGGTGGAATGATATTTGTCATTTCGAATAGGATTGTGTCCTCCAACATATTCCACATCTTTGACATGTAATATCCACAGCTGTGCTGCTTTGTACATTTTTCAGCAGAGGGTGTCCTGCGTTGATGACGTCGGGTCGATGTCCCTCGAAGGACTCCGTCGATCTGACGTCACTGGATGTTATAAATAGGCGCCCGTAGACTCAGTTCCGTTTTTTCCGCAAACGTACTTGCTTTGAGAACTCGGCGCACCTCGTGTTTTCTTCTTCGAAGAAAATGTCTTCATCTTCTACCCCTCCGACTCTGCGGTCTGGGTTTCAGACATGCCGACACTAAGTCCAAAATGTCTATTATGGACCCACACCGCATCAGCTTGTGGTGTCTGGGTGAAAGTCATGATACCAATGACTGCTCGAAGTGCCAGTCGTTGACTGCCAAGGCCTTGCGGGAGCGTAAGGGGAAGTTGCAGGTAGGTTGGGTTTCCAAACCTCGTAAAACCAAAAAATCTACGGGTATTTCCACTGACGATTCGAGGGTTGACTCTACCCGCCGGAAGGAATTCTCTACCCGGCGGAAGGAATCCAGGGGCTCTCGGTCCCGGAGTGGTTCCCGCCACTCGTCATCCTCGTCGAGGCACTCCCGGAAGCGGCATCACCGTTTGCCTTCCCTGTCCTCGTCGGATGAAGGCTCTGTGAGGAAAGTGGCTTGTCCCACTAAATCCTCTACTCCAGAAGAATGGTAGGCATTCAGGGAGCAAATGCTGGTGATTTTTCAATTCCAGGGCACAATTCTGTCCGCGCCTTCGATGGAAGCCGGCAGGGAACGGTCTTGGTCCGATGTTCGCACGCCCTCGGCTTCAGGCAGTCGGCGCAATAAGCATCGGGAACCGTCGAGGTCCCGTTCAGACAAGGATCCGGTGGATCGGCAGAGATGTGCCAGATCTAGATTGCGGTCTTTGTCCCCAACAAAACCGCAGAAGTCTGGAAAGGGCTCGAGGATGGCGTGGACTCAGTCGCGTGATGCTGTCGAGGCTTTGCCTTCGGGCTGGCTCTCGGCGCAGTCCTCGCCCTTTCGATGACGCCGTGAAAGTCGACGCCCTCACCGCCATCTGGGCAAAATGGGCAGAATTTGCTATTGGCAGCCACTGTGACTGTAGATCCTCCAAGAAAGGCTCTGTCTAAGACCGTGAGGCCTGTTCTTGTCTCCAAGACCACCCCTGTCCCTAGCAAGGAGTTCTTTCATTATCTGCAGGACATTTATGTGGATGAGGAGAGGTCTGAGGTGGAGTTGGATCCCTTTGATAATCCTGGTGTAGCACCTGAGGCTCCTGACATGGTCTTTTCTGAGGAGTCAGTTGGAAGATCTGAGTCAGTATCTACATGATGCCAGTGGCCTTGACACTTCTCCAGAGATGGAGTTTGGTAGGCCAGAGCCTGGGGCTCATGCTGAATCCTCCTATAGGTGGTTGATGTCAAGGGTGGTCCGGCCCTCAGGTTGAATACGATCAGGATGACCTGACATTTTAGATCAGGGTCCGTCCACTGACCCAGTGTTTCCTTTTCATTTGGCTTTACATAAAAGGGTGGCGGCTACTTGGCAGATCCCGGAGTCTCTTCTAGCGGTCAATAAGTCGTTAACTAAGAAATACCATCCATCCAGTAGCGACCCCGGCTACCTATCCACTCACCCCACTCCTAAGTGTTTGGTGCTTCAGGCGGCCACGGCCACTTCGAGGCAGGCGCCGTACCCTACCATCCCTCCTGATGGGGACGACAAGCAATTCGATGGTTGGGCATGCAAGGTATTTTCAGCTGGGAGTATGCCACTGAAGTCTGCCAACTCCACCTGTACCTTGGCAAGGTTTTCACACACTGTGGAATTCTCTCTCTAGCGGCTGAGCATGTGCCTGAGGGGGAGGAAAGGGATGGGTTCCTTGCTCTTGTGCAGGATGACAAGGATGCCATGTGTGAATCCCTTCAGTCTGGGTTGGACACGGCTGATAGTGTTAGCCGGTCCATGGCTGTGAGCACCGCGATACGCAGGTTTGCGTGGTTGCGGAAGTCGGGTTTTGCTCCAGATGTGCAAGCCCGTCTTCTCAACATGCCCTTTGATGGTTCACATTTGTTAGGCAGCAATGCTGATGAGAGCCTTGAGAGGTTGCAGACCTCCAAAGCAGCTGCTAGGTCTTTGGGCGCTGCTGTGCGTCAACCTCTGCCTTTTCATCCTAGGGGACAGCAATGGAGGGGAGGGGAGTTCCTTTCATTACTACTCCTCTTTTGGTAGAGTAAAAGGAGCCACTAATCAAAGGGGCTACTGTAAAAGTACCTATGGTCGATGGGGGGAATAGTTGCCAAAGCCGCTCAGGCAGCTGCCTCTTTGCCTTCAAGTGCTGCCACAGCCGCTTCAAAACAGCTATGAGGCCAGGTCCCATTGTTCGCTGGTTGGCGACACTGTCTCATCAGCTAGAAGAATGGCAAGCCTTTACTTCAGATGCCTCGGTTCTAGAAACAATAGCCCACGGTTACTGCCTTTTCTTCCTAAAGCGGCCTCATGACAATCCACCGGGGAATCTCTTTGAAGTTTCCAGATCCGCTCCTTGTGCAGGAAATCTTGACCCTGCTGAAGAAAGGCGCTATAGAACTAGTGCCTGTGGTGGAGAGGAACAAGGGCTGGTATTGCCCGTGTTTTTTGACTCCCAAGAAAGACGGAGGACTGAGACCCATCTTGGATTTACGTCGTTTGAACAAGTTCCTCAGGAAGAACAAGTTCAAGATGGTCACACTTTCTCAGGTCCTTCAGGCCCTTCGACTTCAGGATTGGTTGGTGTTTCTGGACCTACATGATGCTTATTTTCATGTGCCCATCCATCCAAAGCACAGAAAATACTGGAGGATTGCGGATGGCAACTCAAACTTTGTATCGGATCCTGCCATTCAGAATGATCTCTGCCCGAGGGCCTTCACCAAGATAATGGTGGTGGGAGCGTATCTCAGGAGGGGGGGGGGTGTTCACGTCTACCCCTATCTGGACAACTGGCTGATCCGGGAGCATTCTCCCCAACAAGCTTTGGATCATCTCAGCCTCACCTGCCATTCCCTTCACAAGCAGGCCTTCTCCCTCAATTTCAAGAAGTCCCATATGACACCTACCCAGCAGCTACAGTACATCGGGGCTGTGGGGAAGTGCTTGCCTCCCAAGGTGAGGGCTCATCACATTGAACAGATGGCCAAAAAATTCCAACCTGCCCAGAGTCTTCGGGCTTTTGATTTCTTAAGGTTGCTCGGCCTCATGGCATCCTGTGTTTTTCTGGTGCCAGAAGCCAAACTGAGAATGAGATCCCTTCAATGGGCTCTCAAGATGCAGTGGTCACAATTCTCTGGCAAGATGTCGGATCCCATTCAGATTCCACACTCTGTCTCGCAGTATCTTCTGTGGTGGGCCAGCAAAGGGAATCTGATGAAGGGGGGAGCATTTTTGGCAACTGTGGCCAGAGGTGACGCTGGTGACGGACTCTTCCCTCACAGGATGGGGAGCTCACGCCAACGAGCTGACAGCCAGCAGTTGTTGGTCTCCGGAGTCCAAACTCCACATAAACCTTTTGGAGCTGAGGGCCATCAGGCTAGCCCTGAAGGCTTTTCCGCCATATGTGCGGGGGAAGAGTGTCCTGATCATGACGGACAACACAGTGGCCATGCATTACCTCAACAAGAAAGGGGGGGGGGTAGGGGTCACTCCTGCTGTGCAGAGGCGATGCAGCTCTGGTTCTGGGCGATACAGCAAGGAATCTCACTCTCGGCAGTTCATCTGGCCGGAGAGGAGAATGCAGCGGCGGATGCTCTAAGCAGGCAGAGCACGGTCTCCCACGAGTGGGAGTTGGCTGAGGAAGTCCTTGAGGAGATCTTTGCCCTTTGGGGAACCACACAAGTGGATCTGTTTGCGACCCGTGCCACAAGTGCAGAGAGATTTTGATCAAGGGAATTTCTTCCGAGAGGAGCCGTGGGGGGACGCTGTTCCCACTTCTATACGCGTTTCCTCCAGTCCCCGTCATTCCTCAGGTGTTAGGAGGTTGCAGAGATTCGGGTCCCACTTGATCCTCATTGCTCCGGATTGGACCAGGAGAGCAAGGACCCGGACCTTCTAGAAATGTCTATCTGTCCTCCACGCAGTCATCCCCACAGAGAGGACCTTCTCTCTCTCGTGAGTGGATGGGAGGGTTTGTGTGTGTTTGTGTTTTTTTTTTTTTTTTTTTTCCTCCTCCACCCAGAGGTTAAGAGACTCAACCTTCACGCTTGGTTGAGATACAAGGATTTGGACCTCCCGGATGACGTGCTGGAGGTGTTGCTTGCGGCCGCCGACCAAATCCCTGTACCGTTGGCGTAAGTTTTGCGACTGGTACAGAGGAAACAATGTAGATCCTTTTCAGTGTTCCATTCCGATGGTTCTTTCTTTCCTGCTTTCTTTGGCCTACAGGGGTTTTCAAGTGGGTACCATTAAAGGTTACCTGGCAGCGCTGTCTATTTTCAAGTGCTCGTCTGAGGAATGTTCTTATTTTAAGATTCCTTTGATTTCCCAATTTCTAAAAGGTCTCACAAATGTGTTCCCGCCGTCCACGTTTCAGGTGCCGGTTTGGGCTTTGAATTTAGTCTTGAAATGCCTAATGGGTGCTCCGTTTGAACCTCTCCACTCTTGTTCTTTGAGGCCGTTGTCTTTCAAGATGGTTTTCTTGGTTGCAGTTACATCTGCTTGCAGAGTGAGTGAATTGCAGGCACTTTCATCTAAGCCACCTTTTACTGTGTTCCACAAGGATAGGATTGTACTGAGGGTACCTCCATCTTTTCTACCTAAGGTAGTGTCGGAGTTTCATCTGAGCCAGAAAGTGTTACTTCCTGCTTTCTATCCTCCCCCCTCATCCTGGAAAGGAAGAGGAGCGACTCCATAGGTTGGACCCTAGGAGAGCTTTGAGCTTTTATATTTCTAGGATGTCCCGGGTCAGAGTGGACAACAGGCTTTTTGTGGGGTACACTGGACACCAAATGGGCCAGGCCGTTACCAAACAGACCTTGTCCAGGTGGATTATCCTCACCATTACTGAATGTTACAGATTGGCAGGCAACAACCCTCCTGAGGGATTGCGAGCTCACTCCACTAAGGGCATGGCTACATCCGCAGCCCTGCAGCGGGGAGTGCCTATTAAGAATATTTGTGATGCAGCAACGTGGTCGTCCATCCACACCTTTGTCAAGCATTACTCCCAGGATACACTCCATGTCAGGATATGGCCTTTGGTAAAGCAGTGCATTATTATGCCATCTGATTGGGTATTCTACATTCTTCTCCCTCCTCCATTCACTGATACTGCCCTGGGAGTCTGTCAAAGATGTGGAATACGTTGGAGGACACAATTCATTGGAAGAACTAGTTACTTACCAACTGGTAACGCTCTGTCGACTGGATGTTCGTCCAACGTATTCCACATCGGCCTCCCAGCTTGCCCCGTTGAAGAATTTCCTATGCTATTGCAGCTTGCGTTCCCTCAAGACTATGTGCAGTCAAGTAGGCATTGTGTATGAGCATTTCACACGTTATGGGGGGGAGAAACATAAATGGAGGCTATGGACACCGTGCGTCCTATTTATAACATCCGGTGAAGTCACCCTCAACGGAGGCCTTCGAGGGACAACGACCCGATGCCATTGACGCAGGACGCCCTCTGCCCAAACATTTTCAAAGCAGCAAAGCTGTGGACATTACATGTCAAAGATGTGGACTACGTTGGAGGAACATCCAGTCGCAAGAACGTTACCAGTTGGTAAGTAACTAGTTAATTTGTCAAGATACCAATCTCACAGCTTCAATGAAGAAGCAGCCCTTGCTGATCTTCATCTTCATCGAATCAACGTCAATACAGAAACAACCTAACTGGACAATTATAAACAAAAATAAACAAGGAACAACCAATAAACAAAACCATACCCAAAAGATCCATTGCAATTTAATCAATGCGCCGTCAATGTCCAAACATGCCACCAGAATATACGACCTACCATGTGAGAGGGGTATCGACATCCTATTTCTAACTGAAACATGGCTAGACGCAACTAAAAGATCACCCTCAACAACTGCCTACCGGTGTCCAGTCATTTGGTCGACTACAAACTGGTCGACTGCAATTTGGTCGACGTCATTTGGTCGAAAACCAAATGGTCGATTTTTTTTTTTTTAAATTTATATGTGTTTTGTGGGTTTTCGTGTTAAAAAAAAAAAAAAGAAAGAAAAAAAAGGTGTTTGGGGGGGGGACCCCCCAAAAAAAAAAAAGGGGGTAAAAAAAAAAAATTCGACCATTTGGTTTTCGACCAAATTGATTCGACCAGTTGTCCAGTCGACCAATTGATTTCGACCAAATGACTGGCAACCCTGCCTACCTGATAACTTCAAATGCGTCCAAGCAAACAGCAAAACCAACAGAGGAAGAGGACTGGCAATCATACACAAGGAACACCTGGCTGTCAAACTGGACCCATTAAACATTGATAAATTGCGAATCCTTAATCCTACGCCTATCAGTAAACCCCAAAACAAACCTGAAATTCATAATGATATACCGGCAGCCAACATACGATGCAACCTTCATGGGTGCCTTCAAGGAAGCTATCACAACCCTAGCGATCCAGCGCAATCACCTGATCGTCCTTGGAGATTTCAATATCTGGTTTGATGAAGAAATCTCTAACCAGCCAACTAGCAGCAATGAATCTACAACAACTAGTCAATGGAGCATCCCACTCGGCTGGGCACACTTGACACAATTTTTGCCAATAAACTCCTTACCACAGCCCCCCCAATCCAAATACTCTGGAGCGACCACCTCATTATTCCCTTCGTAATCACACTAAACACCCCAACAAACAAGTAACCAGTAACAAGACAAACTTCCGATCACCATGAAAAGGAATTGGAGAACCATAAACTCCAACCTAACTGAACTCCTGGAACTCAGCAAACCACGAGCAATAATCATGGAAGAAGCTGACCTAGACAAAAAAGTAGCTCTACTCCACAACTGGATAAAATCAACGATCGACAAAATCACCAAAGAAAAACCTTTCACCCCTTCACGTAAAAGAGCAACAGCCAAATGTTTCACACCACAGCTCGGCACCATGAAAAAAGGAACCGAAAACTAGAACTAGATTGGAGAAACACAAATGACACGGGAAATGAATTTAAATTTCAACATATCTGTGCCTACAAAAAGGAAATACAAAAAGCAAAAAGGAAATATTATGACAACCGAATCCTCACAGCACCAAACACCCAAAAAGAACTTTTCAAAATCTTAAATGAAATAAAAAAACCCAACAAGCTGCAACAACATACAAATACCATCGCTGAAACTTTGCAATGACCTAGCAGACCACTTCAAAAACAAAATTACCACCGTCCAACAAGCCATACAAAACAGACCATGTGATCGGACTACGGCTCCCGCCGAACCCGGAACAAACTACAAACCTTCCCTGAAATATCAGTGGAGACTTTCGTCAAACTGGTCATATCTGGTAAATCAAAAACAAAACGGGCTCTCCTGAGGATCCTTGCCCACCGGACATATACAAATCATTCCTCACACGTGGAGCCCCCATGGAATGTCCAACAATTAAATCTCAACAGGGAAAGTGCCACAATCCGTCAAATCAGCATACATCAGACAGCTTCTCAAAGACACCGCTGGATATATAGAGGACCTGTCAAAATATAGACCCATCTCCAACGTCCCGTATACAGCTAAACATAAACTGCTCGAAACACACATATACAAAACGACTCAAGAATTCATAGAACAGCCTACTAGACCAGGCAAAAGTTGGTAGCAGACCAATCAGAGGAACGGAATCAGCTCTCCTCTCAATATGGGATGACCTAAAAACAAACGCAGACTCAGACAACAGTACGGCCTTGATACTTCTAGACCTCTCTGCGGCATTCGGCACAGTTAACCATGACATCCTCATCACGAGACTAAAAGGATTAGAAATAACAGACACTGCCTTACTGTGGATCAAATCCTTCCTAACAAACAGAACAAACTATATGGATGAAACCTTTCAAATCCAACATAAGAGAATCCACATGTGGCGTACCACAAGGATCATCCTTTTCCCTACTATTATTCAACATCTACCTTCCTCAAAAGACATGGCCTCACCTACTACAGCTACGCAGACGATACGCAATAATCAAAATACAAGACCCTCAAGAAGAAAACACAACACTTAAGAACTGCCTCTGTGATGTACTCAACTGGATGAACGCTAACTACCTCAAACTCAGCAAAGGAAAAACAGAAATGATGATCATCAAAAAAACAGAAGACAACCGCTACATCCCATGGCCAAAGGAACTCAGTAAAACCCCAGCCCCATCGACTGTAAAAAAAACATGGGAGTCCTGATGGACAACAAACTTACCCTGGAGCCGCAGGTAAACGCTATGCTCAAGAAATGCTTTTCTACTGCGAGTTGCAAAAAGGATCCTACCATTCCTATCATTTGCCAACAAAACACTAACCATCATCGCTCTCATGTCCAGAGTAGATTACGCCAATAGCCTATACCTGGGTATGCCTGAAAGACTTTAAATTTTAAAAAAACTTCAATGCATACAACATGCGGCAGCCAGATTGCTCCTCAAACTTCCCCGAAGAGAACACATCACTCCGGTGTTAAAAACACTACATTGGCTACCGATAAAACAATGAATCCAATTCAAATCCATGTGCATCATGCACAGAGCAATCCAGAATCTAGGCGTAGAGTTCCTGAGAGACAAATTACACCTACATCGCCCCAAAAATGTGGAACGTCTTACCGAAGAATATTTGCAACACAAAAAACCACCTACTATTCAGGAAACTGCTGAAATCCTCGCTCTTCACTGCATAACTAGAAGGTCCACATGGGCACACGCATACCTGGCAACAACGATAAGAGAAGACACCGAAGACACCAACCCGGACTCCAACAATCTACCAACTACAAACACAACCTAAGGAGACACGCTACGACGTATCCATCTACAAAACCAGAGTTTAGCCACAACAGGACAACATTAATGACCAAATACATAGACCAAGATGGAAGGTCAAGGACAACCCATCAATAGTACCTAGGCCAAATCACGCCCAAGCTCACCAGGCCACCGTCAATATAGACAGCGAAGGAACAGGGGGCGGCCAATCCACAGCACCACACCAAAGGGGGGAGACTAGACACAACCGGCCCCAACCCAAGATCCACACAACACAACCAGGAATGCACCGTGTCATCTAACCGAACCGGTTAAATGGCCAAGAAAGGTAACCAGCTACTAAGCGTACCTGCAGGAGTGCTACTTAATCAGATTAAGATCGACCAGGACATACTTACAACTTACTTCAAACCTCTGCATACCTAATTCACCAGAAAAACCCACACAACCATTTCTTAGCCAGCAAACCGCACACACTTCACCACACCGCAACCACAAAAAACACATAAACCGTATCAACAGCACTCAAGGTCTCGCTCCGATACTTATACCAAAGCTCAGCGCACGGTGGAAACCGAACTGAAGCCACCAACAGCACACACCTCTCTCACTTTCCTACTCGCTCTTCACCCGACTAACCTAACCCCTCCCCCCACCTCCTCTTGTTACAGATCCACCTGGGGACCAACTCTGGTGATGATGCGCTATATAAATACCTTTTAACATTAACATGTACAAAGACTTGAACATCGTATGGCCAGACTTCTCAATGAATCTGCTGAATAGGATGCCAAATGGGCCCATTTCACGAATGGTCTAACCTTCCATAACATGTCTGCTCATGAACTTCTTTTCATAATCTTTCCCATTCACTAATGGTTGATTATAGCTCTCTTGTGGTGCTTGCGCCTGAATGCTTTTAAATCAATTCATTATGATTCTCCCCCGCCCCTCCCTGAATTGTATGTATGTCTTCTATATCTTGGTTTCCCCGTTAAACCATTGTATCTTTTTACTTACACAGATCATACTTCAGCGACAGTTGATAATATAGTGTACCTGTTGTCGTATAATCTTGTTTACATTGCTCATATTTTACTTTTTGCTGATTGCCTTTTCAAATGTTGTATTTTTACCATTTTAGTCACTGCCATCATATCTCCTTATCATGTATTTGATAGTTTTCACTCTGTTCCTTATGGAGGTATTCGTTACAAAAACTACTTATTTTGATATCACATTGATCATACTTTCAATAAAATGTATTAAACACAAATGGGGTCTGGTCCAACTGAAGGATGACCTGTCTAATCACCATAGCAGACTGTTGGACGCGAGTAGTGGATGACTGCTGCTAAAGGCACAATGTAATCACAGGGGTCTGAAACCTGCAGCTCTCCAGATGCTTTGTATTAAGGCTCTCTTGATCCCTCAACATTCACTATGCTGGCTTGGGGTGATGGTATCTGTAGCCAAAGGTTGCAAACCACTCATTGTAATCACTGAAGATAATGAGGTGGTGTGCGACAGATCACAGGACGGGTCTGCCAAGTCCAAAATGACATAACCATGCCCAGGTGGTACCTCACATAATCGGTTGTATACGAATTGATCGTTTTACAACTGCTCGAATGACAATTGACCTTTTCACAATTGACCGAATTGTGAAGGTCAATTGTACCATATCTGTGGGGGGAAACCCCTCTACCCAACACCGAACCCCAGCAAAACACATATATATATATATATATATATATATATATATATATATATATATATATATATATATATATATATATATATATATATATATATATATATATATATATATATATATATATATATATATATATATATATATATATATATAATGGTCAATTGTGAAAAGATCAATTGTTATCGACCAATTTGGGTAATACCACATAATCACCTCCACCAGACGAAATGGATATTGTTGCCGATGGTGTCAAACACCATTGACCGGTCAAGTTGAATGAGGGCACCAACACACTCCTTTTAGTTATTAGATTGAGCTGGCCATGGACTGTAATGATGACTAAGTGTTGGGTATGTTTTTCTACAGTCCAATTGGTTTTTACACTCTACAACATTTATCCTTTGGTGTCAAGGCCCCAACTTCTAATATAGGCCTGTACTGCCCAAGGTTGGTAGAGTGGCAGAGCAGCCAGGCTCATCTTTGGAGGAGGAGGAATGTGAGCTAGAAATCAGTGCAAGGAAATCGGAACATACGTGTATCCAAAGAAACACTACACACTTGCAGTTATATCAGAAAGAGTGATATATTTTATATATACAAGCCAGTTATAAACTCAGAGAAATATTAAATCAACCAGCAACGTAAAACGTTCATTTAGAATAGTAAGGAAATAAAGTAGGCGAGTACATTGTTATATACTTTTCTTATTCACACACGGATTGACTTCAGTTAAGGTCATTAAAATTACAGGTGAGAAATACTAGTAGCAACTCTTCTAAGGTTTAGGCAGTTTTTTTCCTAACAAGAAAAGCGGTATTCAGTTCAGGTTTTGGAGGGAAACAAGCGATGGCCAAGGAGAGAGGTTCAGAGGATTTACTGTTAGCAATCCAGCAATGCCCAAGTCAATAGGAATGCAACAGTTCTGATGCAAATCTTGGTAGCACAAGTAAGTAACAAGTTAGTTGGTATTGGAAAACATTGAGGCTTTGGAGAAGCCTTCCTTGAGGGGCACAGGCTGCTGGGCCTGGGCGACTGCAAAAGGGTGCACACCCAAACAGTGAATACAGTGTTCCAAAAGCAAGGGAGCGACACAAACCCCTTCACGTAAGTTTCCATTAAACCCCACAGTACCTTTAATGTGAAGAAGTTGATGTAGCCGGATGCCTTCTGGATACATAGCTGCAAACCCGGTCTCCTAGTCTGTCGTGTTGCCGAAAGGGGGCACCCTGGATGGGCTGCTGCAGTAGTTGAGAGAGGTACTCACCAGCACAGATATCTGCGTTCTCCTGCGTTGGTTTATGGTTTTGGCACTTTTTTCTCAGCATCAGTAGCTAACGATCACTGCTGTTGGAATCTTCTTGGTTTCTCGGTCCTGCACTCTGGTGAGGGGATGTTGAGAGGGTATGTTCTTTGGTGGCATCCGTGTGGATCTCCAGACTTTCAAGCGAGATTAGTCAATGGCAAGGCAATGCACTTCAAGGTGGTCTACGTACCCAGATATTGGGATTCTGCAGTCCTGGAAGGTTAGGGGACCAGTCAAATTGAGGTGTCTTGAGGCTGGTTATGCCCACCGGCCCAAAGGAGGAAGTCTTCCTTGATGCTTCCCTGTCGATTCAAAAATGGGGTCAAGACAGCAGCAATACTACAGCAGTGCTTCTACGGTTACTGGAGGTGCAGCCGGACTCTCTGGTCTTCTTCTTCTGAGCTTCAATTCCAGTTGCAAATCGCTAATATTATCGAAAAAGGAAAACTGGCTTTACTGATGATACTTGATCTTTCCTCTGCATTTGATCGCAAAGATCATGATCGCCTGGCCGAGAGACTAAGAACGGGTCAATGCTCTTCATCAGCCATAAACTGGTTTAAGTCTTTCCTGGACCCAAGTTTAGCCGCGGTAGTAAAAGGCAACTAATAGTTCTCAAAAAACATTGCTCACATGTGGCGTCCCGCAAGGTTCGTGTTTATCACTGCTACTCTTTAACTCTTCTCCAAACATTTATGCGATATGCTTAAAACCATGGGTGTCCAGTTCACAAATTACGCTGATGACACCCAATTGGTCTTTGAATTGACAAGATCATATGAAAGGGATGTGTTGAGAGTTAACAAGGTGTTTAATGCCATACAAAAATGGATGGCCAATACCTCCCTTGCCCTTAACGAGGCAAAAACCGAACTACTCATCCTTGGTACACCTCAGAAAGTAGGTAAGCTTAATCAACAATTTAGAAAATTTAAGAGTAATGACAGCTTCATTGAAGTATCGGAGCATGTCAAGACGCTGGGAATCTTCATGGACTCTCATCTCTCGTATAATAGACATGTCTCTTATCTAAGATCTTCATGTGCATTCTACACAAATCTTATCTGGCAAATACGTCCTTTCCTATCTGATGTAAGAGGATTCAATCCAGCACTACAGCTAAGTCAATGCCTAGTCTGGGATACTGAATGGAAACCCTTATTGACATATCTTTATGTCCAGTTCATGAGTTCTGGATGACTACCCCTATATAACACCCCTCTCTTGGAACCCCCCGGAACCCACTGAGCCAAGAAGTAGTTCTGTTTTGCAAGTTTAAACCGTTTATTTGAGAATGTAAACAATATATATATATATATCACACTTTATAATAAATTAATATCACACTTCAGAACATGAGCAGTTAACAACAATGGGTAATGTTCTACTAATAAACTAATTTGATTACCCAGGAGTAGAATAAAGGATGAGGTAGCACGCTTGGGAATAGGAACAGAAGAATAAGGTGGTAGAGAATGCTTTATCTAGTTTCAGATGGATGCAATGTTGAATGAAAATGCAATACAGAAAATACTCAATATGATTTCAACAAAACAATGTAATCACTTTCCTCTGGCAATCCACTCCCCCCCTTTATGCAATGCAAGGAAATGGAAGGAAAGCACACAGTTCTCAGAAATGCAATCAAATGTAATTCAGTTCACCCCAGCAAGCTTAGACTACAGAAGTTTGAAACACAGGCCCAAAATGCTTTTATATGTGCTGGCAATGAAGTGAGGAATATGCTGAAAATGGTTTTAATTCCCTTTAGGAGGTTCAGGGTGAGTGAAATATACTTGGGATGAGTTCAGGCTCACTTTAGCAAGGATCTAGGAGTAACTAGCAGGTTAAACAAATTTTTGGCAAAGGAAAGCAAGGAAGCTGCTGTTTTCACACGTGGCTGGATTTTTAACCAAATCGCGAATCGCGGCAAAATTCGCGAGTGCGTGAATCACGATTACGGCAAAAGGATAAGTAAAAGTAAAAGTATAAACCAAGTTCCTAGCCCAAACGGTTCCAGAGATACGGACAATTAAATAAAGGTAGTTTTTCGGATTTGAAATTTTAAAAGTTCAAAGCGACCGGTTACAGCTTGCAGCTAGAAAATGACAGGTGACCGCTTTGCAAATGACAGGTGACAGTTAGGAGGCAGTTCTGGTTAGATTAAAATAGATTGAATTATATTATTTTAACTAAGAGATTGGTTCTGCACAGTTCTGCTAGGTACTCACAATATATTTTGAAATAGGCCTCCCCACGGATCTGGTCAGGTTTTGGACATGACTCTGGTTCTGGTCTCGGCACATCACAGTGATCTGGGTCAGCTCTCTGGTTCTGCTAACAGCGGTCTGGGTCACTCTGGATCTCTGGCCTCTGGTTCTGGATACTGCTCTGCTTTCTCTGGGTACAGCACTGCTTCTGGATCTTTCTGGCACAGGGTTTCAAGCCAGAATCAAAACCTGGGTCCGGCTGTGAATAGTCTGCAAATGATTTTTGGGCCTGCTGACAAATACTTTTGCTTGCAGTGGGCCTTCTTGGTCCAAAGTTCTGTAGTCTCTGTTTAGCTTGGAAGTCTAAGTGTAGGATCTCTGGATGTGAAGTCGTCGGTCAGCATGCTCCGCAGCAAATGGAATTGAATGTCCCTACCTGTCCCAGCAGTCTTTTTTTATGTGTTTTGAAAGTGGGTGGAGAGGCTAGCTTTCTAGGCCCAACCCCTTCAGAGTTCTGATAGGTTGGAGAATTCTTTGCGTTCTCACTGGAGAGCAGGATTGTGTGTCAGAATGATGTAATTTGATGGCTTGCAGAAAGGACACACCCCTGTCAAATTGCACACAAATCTATATTTGATCAAAATACACATTTCTCAAATACATAGTGGTTTGTCATTGCATGTACATATTACCTATCACATGAGGTATACTCTGTTCAAACTCTGCTCTTCCTGAGGGCTTGCATTCAAAAATGGCAACTTATTTTCGATTTTAGTGGGTTATGCAACCTTGGTTCTTCATTAAAAATTATACACATGGGACCACCAGGGGGCGCAGAGGCAATGGCTGCCTAGTGCCGAGCTCCCGCCAGGACAGGGCCTTCTAGAGGGATTGAGCCCCCCCGGACCCCCCTGGCGAAACAGCTACCTGGCCATCGGCGGGTGACCCCCCCGCGAGACTTCGGCTCGAAGGAGCGGACCTCGCCGCCTCCCGAAAACCGGAGTTTGGGCCGTGCTGGAGTCGCGGCCGAGTACTCAAGGACGGGGAGAGGCCTGCAGACGGACAGAGCCCAGCTGAGGAGCCCGGCCGCCAGCTGGAGGGCAGCGCCCCGCAGATCCAGGAGGAGTGGGCTGACGGAGCCGACACCGGGCGGAGGAGGTAAGGGGGCCACGGCAGCAAAGCGGATCACAGGCCAGTCCACCCCCGGACGGGCTCCGGCGGTCCGCCTCGGAGGATCGGCCCGGGCCCGCCCCTGCCTGACCTCGGCGGCGGGAAGCGGCCCGGAAAGGCAAAGAGCCGGTCGGGCAGGAACGGCCCCTCCCGCCGGCGCACGCTTCATTTTTCGGGCCCACCACGGGCAATATCCCCCGAGAGGGGAACCGGACCCCCAGCCTTGGCTCCCGCACCAGTCGGCGGCCCCGGGCCCAGCATCCGGGGCCTGGAAACGTTGCCCACCCTGTGCCCCCAGGAGACAATCGCAGGACAAGGGGAGCACACCCGGGATTGGCGGTGGCCAAGGCAACCCCCGCAGCACACCCCACTCCAGCCATCACAGACCTAGTGGGGTCCTGGCCTGGTCTGGCCTGGCCGCACAGCGCGATACACGCCGGGGAGAGGGGATATCTCCCACCAGCCGAACAAAGGAACCCATCGAGGCCGGAGGGACAGAGACCAGGCCTAAACAGGTGGTGGCCCCCGGGGACAATCCTGGGGCGTGTGCCCGCCTGACTCTCCCCCCGGACAGCAAACAGAGGCTGGAACACGACGGGGGCAGCCTCCCACCCCCACGAGACCGCACCAAGACGTGGGGGATCTGGACCAGCGGCGGACCCCAAGGGGGGCACTGAGGGGGATCGCATGAACGGGCTAGAATCACTGCAAGCGTTTAGGTATAAGAATCGCACCAGCAACCACACGGACCCCAGTGACCCGAGCCACCCGGGAAGCATGTCGGAGCCCCCGACGGCGATGGAGAGGGGCTTTGCCTCCATCCTCCAGGAAATTAGGGAAATGCGATCAGATATCGCCCAAAAATTCAAAAAAATGGAACAGGGTGGACAAAGTGGAGGAGAGGCTGCAACGGGTAGAAACAAACCAGTCCTCGTCAACGGCACAGGAGGTTCAATTTGATATGAGGCTCTCGGCCTTGGAGAAGAGGGACGAGGAAAAGGCCAGACAGTTTGATGACTTCGAAAACAGGGAAAGGAGGAATAACTTAAGATTTTTCGGGATCCCGGAAACGGAGGGGGAGACAGAGACCTAACCCGAGTCGTGAAAGACATTATCACCCTTCTGTTTGCAGAGGAGATGACCACAGAACCCACGTTCGACAGGGTGCATAGAGCAGGGGGCAGGGCCGGGAACCCCCGATCTGTCCTAACCCGGTTCCACTACTATACGGAAAAAACCAAGGTTTTGGAAGAAGCAAGGAAGGCAGGGGTGATCACCTACAACAATGCCCAGGTCACCATTTTTCAGGACCTTTCCGCCTACACCTTGGCAAAGCGCAGAATGTGCCGTCCCCTGACGCAGCTACTCAAAGAGAAGGGGGTCCGCTACAGGTGGGGGTATCCATTCTCCCTGTCCTTCGAATATATGGGCCAACGTACTACGTTAATCACAGAAGAGGGCATTAGAGGTGCCATACACGATTACGTGGTGGACCCAGCCCCCCGAAGAAGCCCAATCGGCCCGGTGGCTCTGGCCAGGGGGGGGGGCCGGGTCAGTCGGGACCCAGGAGAAGGAAAACAGCCTCACGAAAATACAAGAAACTGAATACTCCACCTCCCGCCCAGGAAGGAGAACAAATGGACTCGGAGGGCTGACGGCAGGGGAGCCCTGACAAGCTGTAGGACAGGCGTGGAAGCACGTGAGGTCCTAGTGACGACTCTACCCCCTGGAACAGCAAGTACACAGCGGGCAACCGACGGGGAAGAGGTTGGGGGGGAAAAGGGGGGCTCAAGGAGATGAGCATTGTTCAGCGGGCCTAGCCAGGGGAGGTCAGGCTGGTGGTCCGGCCACATGCCAGTGATGGCGGAACTTACTGGCTGGACGTCGGGTAGGGGGGTGGGGGGTCCTTTCAAGTTGGTGGGGGATGTTTTTTCAGGGAGGGGGGAGGAGGGGTTGTTTGGGGCCAGTTTTAGGGCCCCGGGGGAAGGGGGTAGGGGGAATCCAAGCAATCCAGAAGCGAGACAAACAAAGCGAAACAGGGTTTTAGGCATGACGTGGGTGGCCAGCCGGGAGAGTAACATAGATAATGGCTGATGGCTTGCCGGCCCTGGGGGTGGGCACCTTGAATGTGCGAGGTCTGAATACCCCCACAAAGAGGTCCCTGGTTTGCAGGGAGTTCAGAAGAGCTAAGCTAGACCTGCTTTTCCTGCAGGAGACAGATTGGGCCCGGGGGAAGGAACCCAAGATGAGGAGGAGGGATTGGCGAGATCTTTTGTGCATCACATAAGTCAAAAAAGAGGGGAGTGGCAATTCTGCTAGCAGGGGGCGTAGGCTTTGAACAAGAGGCGTCCCTGAAGGACCCCAAGGGACGTTACCTAATGGTGAGGGGTTCTTTACAGGGGGCCCCCTTGACCCTCGTAGTTATATACGGCCCAAATGAAGGCCAAGCCCAGTTCTGGGAGGAAGTAAGGGACAGGCTCAAACTTTGTCCAAGGCAAAATAGTGGTAGGGGGGGACTTCAACATGGTCCTAGACCCGGCCTTTGATAGGAAGCGACTTGGCCCTCCGAACGTCAGACCGGTGGACGAGGCCATGGCACGCTGCTTCCGGAGGGTCAACGCTGAGCTGGGCCTGGTCGACACGATTCCATTCCCCAGGTCGGACGTCCCCCCGTTCACATACTATTCGGCCATCCATACCTCATTCTCTAGAATCGATTATATCCTGGTGGACGAAATGCTTCGCCCACACGTCTCGGGCTACAGTGTGGACCCGGTCCCCTGGACAGATCATGACATGGCCCGCGTCACCATAGCCGAGGGTTGGCACGCGGAACGCAGAGGCCGCTGGAAATGTAATGACTCCCTTCTCAAAGACGAGGTCATTGCGCAGGAAGTGCTAGATGCCATCACGGAGTTCTTTGACTTGAACGACAACGGGGAAATTGGCATACACACACTGTGGGATGCATTTAAGGCAACCCTACGAGGTGTGCTCATCAAAATAGGAGCCCAGAAGAAAAGAGAAAGGGAGACCCTGGAAAAGACCCTAAGGGATAAAATAGCGCAGCACCGGCCCGTGGACTTCCGGATCGGCCACTGGAGCGTGACCAGGTCACTGCCCTGGAGGATTACAGACTCCAGCTTAAAAACCTCCTCCTGCACAGGACGGAGAGGAGCCTCCAGATGGTGAGGCAGAAATACTATGATAAAGGGGATAAGGCAGATAGTATCCTAGCCTGGAAACTAAGGGAGGTCCAAAGAAGTAGAACGGTCAAGGCAGTGAAGGACGCGCAGGGGACGATAGGCTATGACGCCCCCCACATAGGAGAGGCCTTCCGCCACTACTATGAGAAATTATATACCTCAGAATATGACGAGGGCGATGCCCAGATAGAAGGCTTCCTGGAGTCCATACAAGGCCCGGCCCTAACAAAAGAGATGTCGGAGGGGTTAGAGGGTCCGGTCACCGAGGAGGAGATAGACAAAGTGATAAGTGGGATGAAGGTGGGAACCTCCCCTGGGGAGGATGGCTATACAGTGCACTTCTACAAGAGGTTCCGCTCCAGCTTGGCCCCGCACCTGGCGAGGGTCTTCAATTCTGTCCTCGAGGGAGGCACTCTCCCCGACTCCATGATGGGAGCCATTATAGCAGTACCGCCCAAGGAGGGGAAAGACCCAGCAGAGTGCTCCTCGTACCGCCCAATATCATTATTGAACACGGACGTCAAGATTTTGGCCAAGGTGGTGGGGAGGCGGATGGAGGGGATAATGCCGAGGTTGGTTCATGGGGACCAGGTGGGCTTCATAAGAGGGCGACAGGGGTCGGACAATATCCGTAAAACGATAGATCTGCTCCACTACGCACAGGAATCTGACCTGGACGCATGCGTCCTTTCTTTGGACTCCGAAAAAGCTTTCGCCAGGGTTGAGTGGAGATACATGGAAATCCTCCTCAAGAAAATGGGCTTTGGGTCCCACATTAGGAGCTGGGTATCGGCACTCTATAGAGCCCCCACAGCGAGGGTCCAGGTGAATGGGAGGTTGACCGAGTCCTTCTCACTTTCGCGAGGGACCAGGCAGGGTTGTCCCCTCTCCCCCTTGATATATGTCCTAACGATAGAACCGTTAGCTATAGCGATCAGAGCGCATGCGGGCATCAGGGGGATTAGCAGAGGCGACGTGGAGTTCAAGCTCTCCCTCTTTGCAGACGACATCCTTGCCTATGTGGTGGACCCGGCCACCTCGCTCCCCCCTTTTTTGTCCCTGGTGGCCACATTTGGCCGCTTCTCCGGACTGAGAATCAACACAGCCAAATCGGTCCTGCTCCCAATGAAAGTGCGAGACCTCGAGCTGGACCCCCTGGACAGGTTCGAGGGAATTGCGGTGGGAAAGACCTCCATCCGATATCTGGGAGTCCTGCTAACTAGGGACCTATCAAAATTAGCCTCTACTAACTACGACCCCATAATCGCTGGGATCGGGTCGGACCTGAGGAGATGGGACAAGATGATCCTGTCCTGGTACGGCCGGATGACAGCGGTCAAGATGAATGTCCTGCCCAGGCTTTTGTACCTGTTCACAGCGCTCCCCACCATCATCCCAGAGCAGACCTTCAGGGTCCTACAAAATGCAGTCCAAGAATTTATATGGCAGGGGAAAACCCCAAGGATAGGGAAAGCGACCCTGACGTTGCCGAGGGAGGAGGAGGGATTTGGGCTCCCTGATTTCCGCCTGTACTTCCGGGCTGCACAATTGAGGGTACTCTTGGAACACATGAAAGAGGGGATGGGGACATACTGGTCTTACCTAGAGGACATGGACGCCCACCCCCTGAAGGTTAGGGATCTCCTGTGGGCCCCACGCAAACCCATTCCGGGGAAGTTAAGAGGGCACCCGACCTTGGGAGTCCTTTGGGAAATCTGGAGGGAGGGCCCACAGACATCCTACCTCACTTCATGGCCGTCCCCGATGTCCTCCCTTTGGGGGCTCCCACTTGACTTGGGCGGGAGGGGGTTTCGGAATTCCCAGACATGGTCCGACATGGGGATGGAATGGGCTGGGCAGATGTTCAGGGAGGGAGAGTTTCTCCCATACGAGGACCTGAGGGAGGCCCTCGGCCGGGGATCCCTCACTATTTTCGAATACCTCCGCCTCAAGGGCATATTATGTGACCAATCATGGAGCCAAAACCTGAGGAGGCAGCTGACCCCCTTTGAAAAGTTCTTAGATACAGCGACCTCGAGAAAGGGCGCGGTGTCGAACATGTATAAAATCTTGAACACTTTCAATCTCCCCGGGAGAAGGGGTTTCCGCTCATTCTGGGACGATTTGGTGGGAGAGGTCATCTCAGAAGACACCCGGTCGAGAATTTTCAAAATCGCTTTTCATGGGAACTTGTTCACCGCAGACATGGAACACAATTTCAAGATTTTGCAGGGGTGGCATAGGGACCCAGTAAAATTATCCAAAATGTTCCCGGGCGTTACTCCAATGTGCCCGAGGGGTTGTGGCCAGTGGGGATCCAGGAAGCACATGTGGTGGCTTTGCCCGTAAGTTCAGGTCTTCTGGGGCAAAGTACGGTCCTGGATCGCGGAGGTGTCGGACGAACCTCTCCCCCAGGACCCTTTGTCAATGTTGTTGGGGGTACCCCCGGAAGACTTGGAAATATATAGATATCCAAGGATGATGGAAACAATGCTGCGGGCGGGGAGGGTGGCCCTGGCACAGAATTGGAAGAGCCCTGAACTCCCCTCCAAGGAGGATTGGCTGAAGAAAGTAAAGAATATGTTCTTGATGGACAAACTCACAGCTATGGTGAACAACGACTCGGGGCCTTTCATGGCACATTGGTATGGGGTGCAACAATCTTGGGGATGGGACGTTCACTGACTTGAGACAGTGGCCCGCACCGAGGGAGGGGAGGAGGACTTGGAGCCCAGTTGGGCCCGCCCTGAAAGCCCACGACCGGGGGAACGGCACCATCGACCACAGTCGGAAAGAATGGTCGCCTACCACAGCATCTCCTGAACACAGGGGAGGATAAAGCCGCTCATTGTCTTTGTTTGACGTTAGTGCTGGATTGCGGGGGGGAGGGGTACTGCCGGGAGGGGGGTGGAGGGTAGGGGGGGTTAAGGGTTGAACGGGACAGTTAATCGCCTTGTGTACCTAATGGGTTATTCAGCCCGGTTTGTTAAAGTTTCAAAATGCCAATAAAACCAAAGTTTAAAAAAAAAAAAAAAATTATACACATATACACGGCCTGTCCTTACATACTCCAGTAAATCCCCATGTCTCTAGCTTAAACACAGAGTCTGTAGTATCCATAAATAGCGGGGTTTTGCCCCAGAACATCACACAAATTCCCAATGCGTCTTAAAACGTGCACAGAAAATTCACAAGAATTATGGTATCATTTAAATAATTTTGACAAGTCCGCACTGTGAGTTATACATCTTTCTTAGAATCATATTCTGGCCAACAGGGGTGTGTCTTTTCAGGTCACATGGTGTAGAAACCAGTTTATCCAGTTTCTGCCAAGCTCAGAGACCCTGCCCCTCCCAGCTTCTGCTGTCCCCCTAATAAACCATCTGCCTGGGCCCTGGAAGGCCCATTGTTCAAGAGGAAGCCATTTATGGCCTCCCCCAATAAACCCTCTGCCTGGGTCCTTTGTTTAGTCTCTAGCAGTCCCTTGGTACTTCAATCAGAGAGGGGTAACCTCCCCTCAGAATGCAGCCAGGCCTGAGAACTGCTCTGGATCCAGTTTCACTCCAATTGGGGGGGAAGTTGTCGGGCAGAATCCAGTTCCTTAAGCCAGGCCCCAGCTAATGTCACACTTAGTTGCCCAGTTTTATGCATTCAAATAAAACTAACAATGTTTACATATGCAGCTAGAATGCTGATTCTAAGTTCAAAACTATGACATTTTAACAGTGACAAACTATGTGGCAGTCACAAGTCTGTCCCTCAGTTTATTTACACATTTCGATTTTTGGTAATTTTAAATTCAGTTTAAGCCGCTGCAGACCTGCAGAGCTCAGCCAGTCACTTCAGAATATAACTTTACATTGTATCCACCTCTTAGTAAGTCTTTCTTTGGCCTGCTTTGGGTTCATTTATTCAGTTTTACACAAATGTCTGGTGTTGTTTTAAAACGCCGGCTTTCTGATAGTGGTGAGTACTGGTAATGCAACCATTTTTGGGATTTAAGAAAATGAATTCCCCACAGTTCTAGGTTGCTTTTGGCAATCAGCATTGCCATTCCCTATGGTTTCAGGCTACAGTGTGGGTAGCCCATGGTGGTTTTAGGCAGTGCCCTTCTGTGCCCATAACATCGGCAAAAATGGGTGGCAGCCTATTCTTCATGCATTTCCCTGTGCATTTTCTGGGAAGCTCTGACCATCATGATGTTTTCAATGCCAGTAATGCACAGTTTTTTTTGGTAGGGCTCGGATGCATGGGTAAAAACATCCCACACTGAGAAAAACCTAGCCCTGATTGCAGGAGCGATAATTAATTCCAAGTTGTACTATTGTAATAGCCGCATCTTAAGGTAACATCACAAAACTACAGACCGTACAAAATGGTGCAGTAAGGGCCGTATTTGGACTAAATAGACGGGAAAGAATTTCCAAAACCAGAAGAAAACTTCATTGGCTTCCGGTACAACAGCGCATAAAATTCAAGTGCTCAGTTACGATCTATAAATGCCTGGTGGGGTTGGCCCCTACCTATCTCTCCAAGAGATTCAGTAAGCAGAAATCTTCGATTCAACAGCAATAATAACCTACAGCACCAATGGAAAACATTGACCAAAATTGGCGGTACCAACTTTGTTCACTGGGCCCCCATGATTTGGAATCCTCTACCCCCCCTGGAATCAAAGAGTGTCTTCCTCCCCATCTTTAAAAAACTAAGAGTAAACCTAACCAGCTCCGACTGTCTCATGGAGGCTTGACTCTTTTTTTTTTTTTTTTTCTTCTCAAGTTGTCTCTTTGTGAGCACCTTGAGGCCCATGGGCGATGGGGCGCTATATAAAAACAAAATAGTTGTCAACTTGGCCTTCTGTCCTAAAAGCCTTGCATTTTATGCAGGAACCCATTAATTCAGTCCTATGGTCCTGTTGATCCCCTGGGGTGTCTGTCCTTGCAGGACAGCCAGCCGGCCAGTTAAAACTGGTCCAAGCCCCACCATACCCTAAAACTGGTTCCAGCCCTTTTTCCCATACCCTAAAACAAAGGCCAGGAAGGATTTGGGCTCCTCACTCACTTCCCGTCCCAGCAGACACACTGATGCCGAGGCAGGGCTCGCAAAGGGATCTCGCCAAAGGCAAAACTCAGAGGACCCACCACCACCTGGAAGGGCCAGGAAAGAACACAAATTAAAAATAGCGATAAAAGGAGACTGGGCCTTTTGGGGAAAATGGTCACCCATGGGTGCTGTACTGCAGCTGTGGAAACAGCCTTCGAGTAGCAAACATAAAAATGGTTAAAAAAAAAAGCTATCCACTGCCACCATGCGCTTAGGTTTGTTACTGTAACTATAAAAAAAAGTTACAATGTAGCCACTCAGCACTCCACATAAGGTTGTGTGTGCTGATTCCACAAAATGAAAGGTAAGTAAGATAAAAGTATCTTACTATCCTTGAACAGTAGTTCTAAGGAAAGTGTAATACAAAAGAGGAAGGGAAGCTCAAAGGACTCCCCAGCAACACTGCGCATCGGGTGCTGTGTGCTGCATCAATGTATTACAGCTGCATGTAGTGAAATACATGAATGAATGCATGACTCCATTCAAACTAACAAGAATACAGTAGCAGAAAAATAGGCTCCCCATATCGAAGCAAAAGAATGAGTGAGTTGTAAAAAGTTGCACTCACTCAGGCGAGTAAAGCAAACAAATCCCAGAAGTCCAGAAAAAGTGCTGGGGGGGCGGGGGAGGTCTCTCAGGTTGAGGGGAATTGGCACAAAAAACTGAACTTTCTCCCTAACACTCGTTCCCCCAGACTGTGGGACAGGAGTATTTAATCCACTCCTGGATGAATCTTATTCCAGTCAGTCAAACCTCCTGGAGAGACCATCAGCATTCTTATGGTTGGTACCTGCCCTGTGCTCAATAGTGAAACACTGCCTTGAAACTTATGGACCACCTGAGCAGTTTAGGGTTCGCTCCCTTCATCCGCATTAACAATCTCAAGGGTTGTTGGTCTGTTTGAATTTGGAAGTTAGTCCCATAGAAATATATCGTCTAAACTTCTTCAAAGCCCACACAATGGCAACACATTTGTGTTCTATCATTGCCTCCCTTCTGTCTTTTCATTTTCTACTAATTAAGCATATGGGGTGCTCCCTGCTCTGCACATCCAGTTGGCTTAATACTGCCCAATCGCTGTGTTAGAGGCATCGGTCTGCACTATAATCGTATAGGTATAATCAGGAGCTCTCCGTACTGGAGCTTTACAGAGGTAATCTTTCAGCCCCTTAAATGCTTTTCCACAATCTTCAGTCCACTACACTTTCTTTGGAAATGATGGATAAGCTATGGCATTCAGAGGAGAATCTGTGAGCCCATAGTTCATAATGAAGTTTCTGTAGTAGCCTCTGAGGCCCAAAAAGACTCTCACTTGTGTTTGAGTAGTAGGGGTGGTCCAGTCTTGTACCACTTGTACTTTGCTAGGCGAAGGCTTGATCTCCCCTCCTCCCTCCTCTCTCATGCGCAAGGCAGACCACTTTACTCTGGCCGACTTGGTATTTACTAGCCTTGTCATCCAAGTATGTCATGCAGAGGTCCTCTAACCCATTCAGAACATAGTTCATCCTCTGAAAAGTGGCTGGTGTATTTACCTTTCAAAAGGGCATGACCTTAGACTGGTACAAGCCTTCAGGGTTTGGAAATGCTGTATTTTCCTTAGAATGGCCTGTCGGAGCCATTTGCCAATAGCCTGACGTTGGGTCAAAGGGCACAGCCACGTTTGTCCACCAGCTCATCTGTTCTAGGTAATGGATGGGCATCAGTATTTGTGAATGCATTCAATGCCCTATAGAACACACTGAACCTTAATTCCTTGGTACCTGATTTTGGTACTAGTACAACTGGACTAGCCCATGGACCTATGGAGTGTTCAATGACTCCAAGGGCAAGCATTTTGTTGACCACCTTCAATGCGATTCCTCACTTGGTCTGACATTCTGTTGCCCCTGCTTTTCACAGGAACACTGTGGTCAGTATTAATATCAAGCCTGGTGCGAGGTGAGAACAGAGGGGCAAACTGAGCTAACAGAGCTTTGCACTCCTCCTGTTGCTTCAGTGTCAGATTAAAAGAGTATTTCACTCCTTCTATAGATACATCTGAAGGGTGTCCCGTATGAAGATCAGGAAGAGGTTCACTCTCCTCTTCTTGGTCAGAGGCTAGAAACAAAGCTCCCATTTCTGGTCTGGAGACGTGAGCCTTGAGGTGGTTGGTGTGAAAGACCCTAGGGGCCTCCTTGAGGTTGCCCAAATCCACCAAATAGTTGACCTCTCCAGGTATGCCTACGACTTTGAAGGGACCTGTCGATTTGTCCTGCAAAACTGTTTTGTTCGGATCATAACAAGAAGCTGTTCTGGAGTAAACTCCATGTTCGCTTTCTTGTCATGCCAATGCTTGACCAGGGCTTGACCAGCTTTCAAGTTTTCTAAAGCTTCAGTCATCTGTGCCATCCTCTGTTTGAGGATGGCACACAGTCAGTAACTCGGACAGGCTGTAAGGAAGCAGCACTCTCCAACCCTTTTTTAATCGGGCCAAGGGGGCTCTGACTGCATGACTGCAGAGGAGCTCAAAGGGGCTAAAGCCCACTCCAGCTTGAAGCACTTTTCTGTAAGCAAAGAGAAGGCATGGCAGTAGAAGGTCCCACTTTCTTCTAAGGGGTTCTTCTAAAGCACTGTTTATGCTCTTTACGTTTCTATTAAACCTCTCCACCAGCCCATTGGTTTGGAGGTGGTATGATGTTGATAATTTGTAGGTGACCCCAGTGTTCTGACACGGCTTGCATGTAGTAGGACATACGGTTTGACTCCCCTATTGTATACTACCTCCTTAGGAAAACCTACTCTGGTAAAAATACCAACTAGGGCCTTAGCCACTGCCTGAGCAATAAGTTCTCATAGGTATGGCCTCCAGGTGTCTAGTAACATGCTCTACTAGAACCATTGTAAACCAATTGTCTGAGGATGTTGAAAGGTGAAGGGGACAAACAATGTCAATTCCTAGCCTCTCAAAAGGTACTCCAACCACTGGGAGGGGCACTAAAGGTGCACATTCCTGGAATGACTTTTGCCAGACAATTTGCAAGTGTGGCAGCTTCTACAGTGAATTTCTACATCTGCACCCATCTTGGGCCAGTAGGAGTACAAGGAAATCCTCTTTGGTCCTCTTGGTGCTCAAGTGACCATCCAGAGGGATGTCATGAGGCCAACATGTCTACAGTTGGCCCATCTCTTGGGGTACCACCAGCCTTCTGAGGCCTCCTGAAGTAGTCTCTGTAGTGGAGTGTAGAGGAGTCTATCCACCCAGTAGAGTCTATACTTCCCTGTCTCTTGCCCTTCCAGCTGGGAAGCTGCCTGCTGACACAGACCTTCGAGAGTGACACTTTGTCCTCTGCTGAAGTAGATCCTATAGGGTCCTCTTTCTGCAATTAAAGTTCACGGCTGAGGATGGTCTCTTGGATCCAGATCTATGCAGGGAAAAATTACTTCTGCCTCTGTTTCACCAGTAGGGAGTTCTTCTGCCACCTCAGCCTCAGTTGTAGGTGGCGTCACATGGAGGACCTGGAGTTTCCCTCTTGCAGAAACTGAAAAAGATTTGGGCTAGAGGCGGTTCTTCTTCCCTGAGACTATGGATTTCTCCTTGGTCTCCTTGTGTGTGAGAGAAGTGGCTGACGGACCTGATGGTCCATTGGAGATACTGGATTCCTCCTTGATCTCGAAGGGGGAAGTCCCTTAAGGTTGCTTCCCTGGCCAGTAAGTAAATTCCCTTCTCTTCTTGCTTGGAGGCCTTGGGGTGCTGGGGTGCTGGAATTTACAAGAGTTTTTTGATCATTGCCCAGAAGTACCCTTCTAGGCACTTCAGACTAGATACTAATAGGAATTCTGACAATCATGTTGCACTTTGAGAGCTGGCATTATGGGACCCATTTGGAGAGGGCCTCCTGCAAGCTTGCCGGCCCCTTGGTTGCTTTGACTACATCCTCAGGGCTGTGCTGGCCCCAATGTCTGATGGCAGGGTTTCCTAACCATTTACGAGTACACTGTAATATGTGTTGGTATTATCAGGAATGGTATTGTAAACCTCTACATTCTATTGTTCCCAAAGACACAGGGACACTATAGACACTCTGGCTTGAACACCAATAGGTTCTTCAGTTAAGTGTGAAAGCTAGCACCTGTCATAGGAGCTTCTCCAACAGGGATGAAGACTAAGGAGACAGGTGGGATTCCTGAAGGTCTAACCTTAAATCTGGGAGCCCCTTTCACATGGTCACCAGACCAACAAGCCACACATTCCCCAGAAAGTTTCTGGTATGGGGTTTTCTGGTAACCACCCTCTGGTTTGGCCCCAGAGGATTCACTAGCCCCACAATTATACAGTAATATTGGTGGGGGGGGCCTCTTTGGATGGTGGGCCATTGGACTTCTCTTACCCTCTTTCTTGTGATTCTTCCGCTCCTCCTCCTTAGGAGGAGCCCCAGAATCCTTGTGAGTGGGCCTGTTGGCTACCCACAAGTTAGCAGCTTGTTTTATCGTCTTGGGGTCAAGTTCTCTAGAGTCCGATAAATGCGGTCTCAGCTCTGGAGAACAGGCATCAAAAATACTTTCAAGCATGAAAAGACTTCTCATGCCCTCAATGAGCTCACATTATGGCCCTTGATCCAACCATCTAGGTTTTTCAGGCACTCGCATACCCATGTAGTCAACATCACACCACCCTTCATTTTATGGTCTCTGAACCTTTTCAAATACTGGGAAGGGGCCTTCCAAAACATGGCTGTAAGAGCCTCCTTGGGTTACCAGTCAAATGGTCGACACCATTTGGTCGAATGCCAAATGGTCGAATTTTTTTTTTTTTTTTTTTTTTACCCATTTTTTGGTTTTTTTTGGGGGGTCCCCCCCAACCCCCTTTTTTTCTTTATTTTATTTCCCCACACGAAAACCCACAAAACACATATATATAAAAAAAAAAAAATTCGACCATTTGGCATTCGACCAAATGGTGTCGACCAAATTGCAGTCGACCAGTTTGTTGTCGACCAGTTGACTGGACACCCCTCCTTGACCTTCTCATAGTCCCTTCTGTCCACAGCATTAAACTCCATCACAGCCAGTTTGGGGGAGCATAGACATAATCCATGGAATCAACTCATTCCCACTGATATCTTGCATACCACAACCACACTCAAAAGTACTTAACCAAGCCAATATATCAAGTTTCGTTTCATACACACTAGCCACGTATTTAAGCAAGCAAGGCTTCTTGAAGATAACAGACGGAGATGACCCTGAAAAGGAAGTGGAATCAAGAGACAACTTTCTCATGTCATATTTATGCTGCATTTCTTTCTGTTAGTCTCCTCTTTGTCTTCAAATTGGAGGGTTAGTTTCCTGAATTCTATTTCAATTTTCATTTTCTCAGGAGATGGATATTAAGGGCTTACATTGTGATCAGATGGGGGGGGGGGTGTCATGGCAGGAGGAAACTGGGGCAGGTGAAGGATTTGCAGGAGGGTTTGCAGCCCCTCTTGGTTCCCCCTAATCTTTTGATCCCAAGGCAAATTGGGGCTCAGCTCTAAACTTTCATCCTCAATTGCTTCCAGATCACTTTTAGGGGTAGGGGTTACAGGGTACTCCTGGTGTTGGGTCAAAAGACCTTTTTAAAAAAACAAAATGAAAAATATGAAGCTTGATTTAGAAAGACCGCTTTCTGATCGCACAGAGCCAGAGCGGTCTTTCTAAATTGAACTGTCGCGCTCCTGCTGCACACGAGTATGCGCAGGGGCTGACGGGCGCAGGAGTGTCAGGTTGTGTGTGTGTGTTGTCTGTGTGTTGTGCTGGGAAGGGGGTGGTGGATGCGAAAAATGGGGTGTGGGGGGGTGTAACCTCCCCCTGATTTAGACAAAAACTTGTGGGAGAGGGTGCGGAGGGGGAATGTCATATTTCAGCATTTTAAAGCGGACACAAAAACAGGTAATCTTTTATTGTGTTTGGTCTTTAAAATGTGGAAATATGACATAGAACCCTACTCCTAGGGCTTTGGTGATTCAGTAAAGTTTCACTCGGGTCATTCTTTCTACCCTTACAACTGAGGTTTCTCTGTACACAACTCTTTAAGTTTATCTACTGTAAGAACTGTAATTACCAATTTTTAACAGTCGTTGGTGACTTTCTTTCATAGCAGTATTAGGCTTGTGGCTGGATTCGCTAGACACGACTATTTCCAATAGTCATCTAATTTACACCAGTGTTGGGTACATTTTTCTACAGGTAATTAATTGGTTTTGGACTCTACAAGACTTATCCCTTGGTGTCGAGGCCCCACCTTCGAATCTAGGCCTGTACTACCCAAGGTTGGTAGAGTGACAGAGCAGACAGGCTTACCTTAGGAGGAGTGATATGAGCTGTAAATCAGTACAAGGAATTCAGAACATAGATGGATCCAAAGAAACACTAACACGCTTGCAGTTATATCAAAAATAGTGCTTTATTGTGTATATATACACACAAGGCAGTTATAAACTCAAAGAAATATATCAACTAGCAACATCAAACGTTCATTTAGAATAGTAAGGAAATAAAGCAGGTGAGTAAGGGGTAAGTTTGTTACCTGCAACTCAGTTTCTCCAGCATTGTTATCTTTCATATATTCACATGCTATGAACATGTCATCAGACTGGGAATACTCTTAACGTTTTACAATAGTAAATAAAGAAAACTTTAGGGGTTTATTTTGTATCCCATTGCCCTCCTTTTGGGTGCTTTTGATCACCATCAATGGGACGTCGAGTATGTAGCTCCTCCCCTCCGATTCTACCCAGTACATGCTGGATTTAGGTGTATTTGAGACTGGTTATTTACTGTAGAAGATGGCCGGAGTGCGCATGTGAATCTATAAAAGATACCAATGCTGGAGAAATGGAATTACAGGTAAGAAACTTAACCCTCTTCCAGCATTGGATCTTTCATAGATTCACATGCTATGAACAGATTTGACAGCAGTATGAACTTAGGTGGTGGTAGGATAACAGCCTGTAGATGAATAGATGCTGCAGGACTGCCTTCCCTGTTCTTGCATCAGCAGTGTGTTCCTGGAGTCAGTAATGCCTGGTGAAGGTGTGAGGCTAGACATGGATAGACGTGGTGGCCCTTTTTCCGGAGGACTGGTGCCAGGCATTTGGTAGATGTTAGAGGTGCTGATTTTAGCCTGAATGGCAGCACTTTCAATTGATAGTGCTGACCTGCAGTTTAGGTCTACATTTGACCTTTTCCAATTTTACCAAATTGTTTTAGGGTAGTTTCTTTACCCTCCTTTCTATGGTGTTTTTTTGTTTTTATTTCTTGTTTTTGCACCTTTAGATGTGCAGTGGAGGTTTCAACAGCGGGATATTTGGTGAACTCTAGCAGGTAGCCTGATTCCACTACTTGCAATAACCCCTTGTCTGTTATTTGTGACCACTGATGTAGATGGTGCTCCACTTTCGTGCTGTGGAGTTGGGCCTGAGGTTTTGCTATACACCTGGCAGCCTGAAGATCCTCATTGCTGCTTTTGCTGTCTGTATTCTCTTGGTCTTTGGTAGCCTTGGGATGGTTTCCTGTATCCCTGTGAATAGTGTGAGGCTTTCCAGTATTGCTGGAGCCTCTGCCGTTTTCCGATGAGGTTAATCTTCCTGGTGCTCCTCGAAACATAAAAAAATTGCGTTTTGTTTGTAGGGTGGTGAGAGAGCAGACTGTGTCCATTTTAATTGGCTTTTAGGCCCAAACAGACTGTCGCCTTCGAAAGGCATGTCCAGCACCTTCTGCTGTACGTCCAATCGAAAATCTCTGCAGTGGAGCCATCCTTGCCTTCTGAGCACTACCCCTTTGTTAATTTGTTTAAACCAAGTTTTGGCTAGGTCGACAGTGCTGTTGATACTATGGTTCGCAGCCTCTCTCCTTCCTTCAAGATGGCGAGTGCTTCAGCGTGCTGTTCTGGTAAGTGCTTCAGAATGGGCGCCTATCTAAGCCACATTTTGCAGTCATACCTGGACATGATGGCTAACGCCCTGGCCGCTTTTACTGTAGTGGCCCCCCAGTACCTTCTTTCACAGAGGGTTCATTTTTTTTTGGCTTGGTTTCTGGTGACACAGTACATTTACGTGATTGAGTGTGCGACTTCCTGCTGGCTGCCGCGGAGACCGCCGGGTCCTGCGAAGGCTGCGACGTGAGGGACTTGGAAGTGGTTTCTGGTGCCTTAAACTTTTACTCTAGCCTGCCTCTAAAAGCTGGCTCTGTAAAAGGGTGCCTCATGGTACAGTGCCCCACTTCCCACACATGAGGATTGTAATTGTCACCATTGATTTTCTTCTTTTGTTCATATGATCGAACAAAAAACATTTTTTCTTTTGGCAAGCTTTTGTAATGAGTGAGTGGAATGCCCCACTCTCGTCTGGCGGTGATGGTTTTGGGGCTTCCTCTGGCTGGTCATCCAGCTGATCATTGTCTATGTCCCACTGGTCATCTTGTGGATATGTAGTGGTGGATATTGTCTTGCCAGCCTTGATCTGTGCCCTTATCTGCAAGCTCCCGTTTCTCTTGGTCAGTGCAGCGTATTTATGCTGTTAGAGCTTGTACCCCTGGATGCTGCTTACCTTTTAGGGCTGCGATGATATGGGGAGAGTGATCTCTCTGTGTTTTAGTTTCTGATTTTCGCGGAGGAGAGACAGCCCTTTGTGACTGGTGTCAGTTTTGCAAGTGCCAATTGATCTATGGGTGGCCCCCTGGCGTTTCTGGTTGCCTTTGCGGTGCTACAGGTGGTTGTCTAGCCCTGGGGCCTGTGGTCCAGCCGGAAGTCTAGTGTCCAGTTGAGTCAGTAAAATCTGGAGTGTGGACAGAACTTGCAGTGAGAGCAGAGATTGCAAGATTTAGCAGGGTTTCTTGCGGTTGTGCCACGGAAATATCCCTTAGTTCCCAGGGGCTATGTCGTGGCCTCTGAGGGAGACGTGGTGATCTTAATGGTGGAGGCGGTTGTAAGAGCCTTCCCATGGTTGTGGACTTGTCTGAGTTGGAGAACACCGGCAATGTTGCGTTTCGGGCTTCAAACTCAGAATCCACTTCATACTGCAGGATGTCTTTGGACATGACTTACGGGATTGGAGAGACTGTGGCCGTGATCGGGTGGTGCTAGATTTTCTCGCACCTCTGATTAGTCCAATTCCGCCTGTGGAAGTTGTGCAGGTTCAACGCTTGTAGGCTCCTGCCAGCGCCTATCTTTTTCCACAGTTGACCGTTTTTTTTTTGTCATCTCGGTAGTGTTTTCCCCATAGACGGTTGTTTGTTGTCCACCACTGGCAGACAGGGTTTTTCCCTAGATGAGTGGTCTCTGTCCATCGACGAGTGGGTCTTGTCCGTCGTCGTGCTCTTCGACGGGGTAGATCCCAGTACGACGTGCTATGTCATCGGCCACTTGGTCGTCGACAGTTCCTCTGTTCCTCCATGGATGGACCCCCTTTCGGAGTAGTCAACTAGCAAGTTGGCTGTCCCGCCGCCTCCTTTATTGATGACCGAGAGGTCTGGCCCTTAGCAGTGATTCGTTTTATTACTAATTTTGGCTGTTTTGCTGCCCTTTCTTTGGATTTTGCCCTTTTTTGACACACGTTCCCTTTTTTCTGGGCATCTTGAGACTGCTAGGCTTTTTGGCGACTCTGCTTCTGAAGGGGGTGATGGCCTTCATTTAGCCAGCACACCAGACACCTCTTAATATCCAAGTGTTTTTGAGCTGAAGGTTTTATGTATTTCACACACTTCAGCAGAGTGGTCTGGGTGAAGGCAATAAATACATGCCTGTCCCCCTCAAAAACGTTTTTAGGCTCTAAAGAGGGACTTCCTCCCCTCAATATTCACTGCCCCACCCTTTTTCACTTATCTGAGAGAATAAGTTGAAGCGCCTGAAAGATTTATGATGAGATATTTTGGAAAGATGTGGAGATCTCCCTCTGGAGAAACACACGAGGACTCCTTCCAGCATGACATGTGGTTGGAATCTAAAGGGACGCTGCAGTGGAGGAGATACATATTCGACGTCCCATTGGTGGGGACAAAATGTTTTCTTTATTATTGTAAAAATTTAACAGAGGATTATTGTAAAAATGTAACCGAGGATTCCCAGCCTGACTGGGAATTGTTCATAGCATGTGAATCTACGAAAGTTCCAATGCTGGAGAAATTGTTATATACGTTTCTTATCCACACACACACAGTGACTATTAAGGTCAGTAAAAGTACTTATTTTTTATCAATTCTGCAGTGTTCAAGTTTAGGTATGTTTAAGAATGTAAAGAGCACCATTCACAGGTGAGTAGCAACTCTTACACGGCTTAGGCAGTCTTTTTCCCTAACAAAGGAGGAATTCCGTTCAGGTTTTGGACCGAAACTAGCAAATGCCCAAGTCAACAGGAATGCGACTGTTTGGATGCAAATTATCTTTGCACATTTGAGTAACAAGTTAGTTGCTCTCGGAAAAAGTTCATGAGTTTCGGAGAAGCCATCCTGGAGGGGCCCAGGCTGTAAGGCCTGGGCGATGGCAAATC
The DNA here is from genome assembly GCF_040938575.1 of Ambystoma mexicanum. Classification (NCBI taxonomy): domain Eukaryota; kingdom Metazoa; phylum Chordata; class Amphibia; order Caudata; family Ambystomatidae; genus Ambystoma; species Ambystoma mexicanum. The sequence continues at coordinate 300,163,385 of NC_090935.1, read as the reverse complement.
GGTGCACACCCAACAGTACTCCAAAAACAAAGGAGTGACACAAACGGCTTCAGGTACGTTTCCCTTAAGGCCCACAGTTCCTTGAGAGTGAAGAAGCTGATGTAGCTGGACACCTTCTGGTTGCACGGCTGCAAACCTTGTCTCCTAATCCTTGGTCGTGGTGACGAAATGGGGGACCCTGGATGGGCTCCTGCAGCTGTAGTAGAGGGGAACTTGCCAGCACAGAAATCATTGTACTCCTGCATTGGTTTGTGGTTTTGGTGCCTTTTTCTCAGCACCAGTAGCTAACGGTCACTGCCAGTTGGTTTCTCAGTCCTGCCCTCTGTGGTGAGAGGACTCTGAGAAGAGGATGTGTGTTTCCGAAAGTCCACACAGAAGCCACCAAAGTTTCAGCAAGATTAGTCAACAGCATGGCAATGCACTTAAAGGTGGTCGAGGTACCCTGGGTATTAGGATTCTGCAGCCCAGGAAGGTCGCAGGATGTCAGGGGACTGCTCAAATTGAAGTGTCTTGAGGCTGGTTATACCCACCATTCCAGAGGAGGAAGTCTTCCTTGGCGAAGCTTCCATGTTGATTCAAAAACATGGTCAGGACAGCAGCGGTACGTCAGCTGGGCTTCTGCACTTATTGGAGGTGCTGCCGGCGGTTCCATGTGATAACAAATGAAATAATAATGAAAACCTTTTAAACTAATGATTGATTAATGAAAAAAATCTTTTTTTTCTCTTTTTAAATTTGGGCCCCAACCCGTTTTAATCACTTACCGAACCCCCGATATATACTTTGAACAAAACATTCGATATTTTTTCGTCATTTATTAATTCTTTATTTTCATTTCTTTATAATCACTGTATACCACTGCCGGCGTCTTTGGGTGTCTTCAGAGCTTCAGTTCCAGTGGTTGGCTTAACCTTCTCTCCCAAAAGCCTTGCCTTTTCTGCAGGAACCCATTCATTCAGTCCTATGGACCTGTCAATCACCTGCGGGTGGCTGCCTTTGAAGGGCAGCCAGTGCCCAGTTCAAGCTGGTTCCAGCCAGGCATACTCTAAGACAAAGGCCAGGGAAGTTTTGAGCTCCTCCCTCACATCCTGTCTAAGCAGACGCAATGGAGCCTAGGCGGGCCTCACAAAGGGATCGTGCCAAAGGCAAAACTCAAACGACCCAGCCCCACCTAGAATGGTAGAAGGGCCAGGAAGGAACACACAAATGAAAAATGGTGATAAACGAAGACTGGGGCCATTTTGGGGAAATGGTCACCCATGGGTGCTGCACTGCAGTTGTGGAAACAGCCTGCAAGTAGCAAACACAAAAATGGTTAAAAAAAAGTATCCCCTGCCACCAGACATGTCACTGTAACTAAGGAGTTACAATGTAGCCCCTCAGCACTCCACATTAGGTAGTGTGTGCTAGTCCCACAAAAATAAAGGTAAGCAAGATAAAAGTATTTGACTATCTTTGAGAACAGTATTTCTAAGGAAAAAGTAATAAAAAAAAAGGAAGCGAAACCCAAAGGACTCCCTAGCAAAACTGCACACAGGGGCCTGTGTGCTAAAAATAATGTATTACAGATGCGTGTAATGAAATACATGGAGGAAAGCATAACTCCATTGAAAGTAAGAAGAATAGAGTAGCAGAAACATGGGGTTCCCATATCAGAGCAAAGAATGAGTGGTAAAGTGTCCACTCACTTAGTAGAGTAAAGCAAATAAATCACAGAAGTCGGGCAAAAGTGCTGGGGGTCTCAGGTTGAGTGGAATTGGCACAAGAACAGAACATTCTCCCTAACATTAAGTTCCCCAACCCTGCTGTAGGACAGCCTAAAACATTTCTAAATGTTAAAATGATTTGAAAGTCCTGTGGTTGCGGTATGATGGCAGACTTCATATATTTGGATGAAGCAGACGGGAGAGTGGTTGATATTTAGTGGGATCATAAGGCTTGAGGAAGATTGCATCAACAAGGCTACCTTGACTGCTTGTAAAGTCTGCAAAGAGTAGTTGAGGAGTGTATCAAGGTTGGAGTAGACTGCTGTCACAAGTATCACTGAGCTTGTATAGTTTTATGCAAAATTCGAGTTTTCCTCAAAATAGTCAAAACAAAACCTCTACGTACGATGCTGTAATATAGATTTTTTTGTAACGTTTTTAGTTGCTTCTTACAAACTTTTAACAGCCATTTCTTTTCCCTTAGGATGTGAGTGACAAACTGAGCCTTCTCTTCCCTCGGCTATACATCCCAGGACAAAAAGATCTGCTATTTAACTACAAGAAATTTTTCTTGAGTTTGTTCCATGGAATTCTCTCTTCGCTGATAATCTTTTTCATACCCTATGGTGCTTTCCTGCAAACGATGGGACAGGATGGTGAAGCTCCTTCAGATTACCAGTCTTTTGCTGTTACAACCTCCACTGCTCTGATAATAATTGTAAACTTACAGGCAAGTATTTATAGATTGAAAGCATTTTATTTGCATTTCAGGTGCAATACTCTACAAGTCCTCAGTCATTATGAAAATCTAACATTTAACTGGGTCAAATTATTTGGTTTAATTGAAAATTATTCGAATGCTAAAGGCTCCTTACTTACTTTTTCATGATGAAATAACAATTGATAGGGTATGGTGGTTCCGAGGTGATGTTTCAGGGTTGTAGATGTCTTTAGTGGACCATGATTATATACCACATAAGTATAGTCGCATGTCACAAATGGCATTTCACTTGTTACCATAGAATGTGGTTAATACAAATAATGATTAGAGAAACTAATAGGCCTGTTTCAGTTTGTACAGAAATTATATGGCTGAGACAACTGATCGTAAACTGGCTCCTACTGTATTTTTTGTACGAACAACCATGCTAGCAGATTACTGTATATATGCCTCATTACATGAAAGCATTTATTGTAAGCATCCCAGATGTCTGTTTTGGGTTAGACTGTCCTACTGCTGCATTTGAACCTTCTTGTACTTCGATTGTTGACAATACGCTTAGCCACATCTGAACTCTGTTTTACAAGTTGATTTTCAAAGTTGAAGTACTTCTATTTTGCCATTTGGCAGGCCTTTGCATCACCAAAGTTTGCTTTGGCAGACAACCAACCTCCTTACTCAAAGGAACAATTCTTGGTCACACCACAAATTAATGTAGAATTAAGTTCTGTCCCATCAACCCAATATTGGGGTAGTTTTGCATACTTCCAAAACATGTTGATCATTAAGCAAACTCTCCCCCCCCTTCCCCCTGTGCCAACACAGACCAGACTTGTTCGGCCCACAATAAATTCTGGCACGGGTCTAATAGTTCCTAACAAACCTTTGCTTTATGAGTTTTTCCCTATGTCAATACACATATTGTATCCCACTGCTGTAGTTCCACAGAACACCACTGCACCTTTCACTCATCACCTTCCCTGTAAGCCTGTAACGCATCTTAAATCCCAGTATGGTGCAAAGTGCAGATCGCCATAATAGCAGAGAGTGCAGTTGAGATGGTTCCACAATGCAAGGATTTGCTTTCAAGATTGTTGTCCAGCAGCATCTGGAGTTTCTGGTAATGGCATAAATAGCATAAACACATAGGAACTGTGATTGAATGGTTTACAAGAAATGTCTATTCTAATGCTGGCTTACAAGTCGTAAAATGCTATGCAATTCTGTAGTTTTGCTAAATAAATTGACACTCGTGTAACAAAGTTAGCAATTTAAGTTACCCTGTTCAATAAAAAGCACCGCTCACTTTGAATTCCTCTCTGGATCTCAAGGCTCTCACCACCCTCTCCACCGTTCACTGCAAGTTAAACGGGGCTAAAGGAGAGAGTGAGTGTGCAATAGTAATCATCTCCTTCACTCTTAAGTGCCAAATGCCTGTGTGGGAGTGCTAGGCAAGATCGTTTTTCTTTTTCAAACAATTGAAAACCAGAGGTAATCTGGATGATACTTTTATTAAGCAAACTATATCCTCTTTGGCAAAGATATATTCTCTTTGGCAAATCTTGATCCACCAAGGGCCAACTGCTTTTAATGGCAAATCTAGTTCTGTGACCTGCTGGTTGCATTTATCTGTGTAACTGGTGCTCAACGCATGAACGGTTTTATACCAGTTACTCTTAAAGTGAGATGGCAGCAAACTACAATATTCCACCTAGTTTGACCAGTTCTCTGCCTGATACGCGATCCATACAGACTGTACATTGACACATATACTAGAATACCACACACTGTAGTTAGCCCCCAGAGCCCACATTGCTCTATGATTTTGATTGCATTATATATAAGTACCTGCTGGAGAGAGCTTGACAAACTGTTAGTTTTCAGAGCCTTTTTATCGTATCTATTCATTTGTGCCCATTTATGCAGCTAACCTTTAACATTTTACAAACACTTTGCCAAAGCTCGCAAAGTTCACTCACATAGTCCAGTAGATTTTATGAAGTGTGAGTAGCATTTGTAGGGGATGTTTGAAAGTTGTAACATTTTGTTTTTGTGCAGTAAATGTCAAATACATTTCACTGTGCATAGCTGGCTTCTAGGTGGTAGCAGTGTGGAAAACATAGTGGGTTTGTGGTGACATGCACCATTTTACAGAAAGCACATTTACATTTTATTACCTGTGCTATAGGTAGAGTGCATTTCGTTTAGGTCGAGTAGGTTAAATACAGTTCTTAACCTGCAGGTCTAGTGGAATTTTAAAGGATTTGCAAGGCCTGATTCGTCTCACTAATATTTTACTTCAGCGTTACACAAATGCTACATTGAAGCTCATTTTATTTTTTGGATCCAAATAATTTCTGGTGACAAAAATATGAGTAGAACACTGCTAATTAAAAGGGTGTTTGCTAATCAACATTTTAATTGGAAAACTTTGCTGATCAATTTTTGAAAACTAATTTATGCCTTGTGTTACATAGTGGTTTTGAAACCGTTTTCACAGCGATGTTCATCTTACAATCATTAAAATTCACTATCAGATGCCTTGGTGTGTACTAATGTGGATTTCTTCTTAAACAGCTCATATTCATTATACATGTTACAAAATGTTAATTTTACAAGCGTACACTTAACAGAATATGATTCATCAAAAACATGTGGCAAATCTTTTAATTTCCAAAATGTGATTATGAAATTAAGTAGCCATGAGTAGTAACAGAATCCGTATTCAGAGTTTGAATCCTGCCTGATTTGTGATCGATGTAAACACTGAGCAGCTTTTCGTGTTCTGCTGTATGTTTAACGTGGCAGCCATTAAATGTGTACACCATGGCCAGCACTTTGCATCAGGCAGATGCAATGTCTTTTATATAAAATAAACTAGACCAGAATCTTGTTCCCTATTAGTACCCAGCGAGGGACCATCCGATTGTTACAAACGATCTGATTGGCTCTTGCCGGGTTGTTACCTGGTCGGGAAAAACTTGGCTGAAGCGCTACGTTCAGAGTGCAAAGTTCCTCCCCTTTCATCTCTGGTCGCCATGAAAAAGGGACTGCATGCAGTTCCTTCTCCGGTTCCATGGTGGCCATTTTGTTTAGTTTTTTCCTATTTTTTTTAATGCCCGCCATGGAAGGGGAGAAAGGACTGCATGTAGTCCCTTCTCCCTGAATCCTGACAGCCATTTCTTTAGCTTTTTTTTCCTCGAGTTGAGAAACTGTTTCAACGCAGTTTCTCAACTGGAGAAAAATGCTATTAGTACCCCGGTACGATGTGCCGGGGTACTAATGGCAATCTAACCCTCGGAGGAGGGCATTACTGGTCTGGTAATGCCCCTGGGCAATAGTTACAAGCCCGAGCAAATGCCCCCCATCTATTGCTTTAGTAAATAGTAGGATCATTATAAAGATACACTTAAAGTGTACTAGTAAGAGTCTTGTTGACAAACTGACACTTCAAAAGGAAAAGGAAAAGGCTGGATAGGCTTAAAGAGGGCATGAAATGAGACCTTCAAACTAATGCGCTGTAAAACGAATGGTGTAACACAGCGTGTCCTGCACACTTGGCAGTTCTACGTCCATACGAGGCAGAGCTGGGAATGGAATTAGATTGCTGGGCACTGATACTATCTCATGGCCCAATCTAAGTGCTGATAAGTGGACTCCTCTGAATCACCATAATACTACTGCAATTATGGTTAGTGCTAAATTTCTGTAAAAATAGGCACTGGTCTTTACCTGTTTCCAGTGCACAGGCATGAACAATATTGCTTCTTGCAACAGGGTTTCTGAGGCTTTTAACTCTGCTGTAACTGCTGCTTTAGGGGGAAGTGAGCCTACACCTGTTGGTTGCCTCTGATTGCTTGAAGTCCTGTATGATTCCACTGATAGAGCTTTGCACGTCTGACTATTTTTGACAAGATGGAGTAGCAGAGCTTCTCTGTCCTCTTTGGTTGGTGCCTTCTTATGTTTTGGTACTCGTTGCAGGTTTAAAATGAGGGTGCAGACTCCCATATCATATAGGAAAACTGGCTATCGCCCAATCATTGGTGACTACCCCATTCAAACTTCCTGGGGGTCTTGCTGAGCAAACGCTCAGATGTGGATAAAACCTGGCAATCCCATACATCTTCCAGATATTTGACCAGATATGGTATCATTTTCCCTGCACTCTTTTGAGGCACGTAGAAGCCATAACTATGGCTTAATCAATTTCCTTTCATACAAAGGGTACGTGTTCAGCTCAGACTCTTCAACTAGCTTTATAGCACATTGGTGCCCTGTAGGCATCCTTCCAGATTAGTAAAGTGGTCTTTTGTAGCCGCCTCCTGCAATTTTTGAAGACCTTGCTCTGTGAGGTCCTATAAACAGAGCGAGTGAGATTAATTTACTACAGGTAGATGCAGAACCTGTAGTTGTATGTGCAGATCAGAAGTAAGCTGGTTCGTGTGTGCCGGTGTGATACACTTCAGAGTATTTTCATCTGGTTAGGAAAGCTCAAGAGCTGATCCAATCCATCTAGCTTAGCCACTGATTTAGGTGCGGTAGATGTGGGCTTCATGATTGCTCAGTTAACGGTAGTCTAGTCAGTGAGGCTTGTTGTGGCTGTGTGTAATGCAAGATGGTAGTAAATTGTATTGGTGAGTCGGTTAGTAAAGGAGAAGAGGGGGTAGACAAATGTATGTGGAGGTCAAGACATTATACAGCACCATTAAGGAGAGGGATAGTCACCATCTGTGGATTGATGAAGGCTGTTTGTGGGACACACGCAGCAAAATACAGTATGGCAACAGTTATTTTAGGGTAAATGGTTAATACAATGGGGCTACAATAAATCTACAGTGGTAAACAATTAATCTAATCCAAACAGTTTACATAGTTCAAGCACAATTAATCTAGGGCATTAATCTACGCTAAACATTTAATACAACTGGGAAACAATTAAGGGTGCCAAGGAGCAAACTGCAGTGGGGGGAAAAAACTAAACTTTGGCAAACAGTCAATACAGTGGGGTAACAATTAATCCAGGTCATACAGCGAATAGAATGGGGAAATATAGGATGCAAAGGAGCAAAATAAAGTAGGGCAAAAACCGATCTAGTGTAACAAGTGGGGCAACAATCTGTGATGGATACTAGGGATGTTTTAAGTCTGTGCCCACACTGGAGGGTTGTTTCTTTCCCTACTTTTTTTGAAATTCCTTTTTGGTGTATGAACAATAGTTGCCCTGCTCTGACATTCCTTGTGTATGTGTGAACTTTTGAAATCTGCTACTTTTAACTCTGCTGCCCTCACTTGAATCTAAAGTACCTGTATTGCTGCTAGGCCGCCTGGTGTATTCCATGGTGCACTGTGCAGTTTCTGTCCCTCTGCCTCCCCATGGCACCTTTTTATGTTATACCCTCAGCCCCCCTCCCTATCGTGCTCTCCATCTCCCCTATCTATTGGAACTGTTTCTCCATCGCCTATCCTCCCTCTCTCTTGAAGCCTGGAAGGAAAAAGTTCAAGAAGGCTCTTCTGGTCTCTAATCATGGACTCCCCATACGGTTTCTGCCTCTCCCCTTTCTTTTCCTCACCCATTAATGGCACACTCATCATCCAGGTGCCTTATCAATGTCTATCGTAATGGTCTATCATGGCCCAGGACACTCCGCCCAACCTAATTCTTGACAGGCGTTTACTATCTTTTTTTCAATTACCTCCCTTCTCCTGCCACTCCGCTGTCTTCATCCACCCTTCTTCTCCGCCCCCACTCTGGTGGTGGTACCTCACCCCTGTACCCCTCCTCGGAAACCCTTTGAAGAGGGCAACCAACTTCACTTACCCTCAATTCTCACTCTGCTGTCACACTCTTCTGACATCTGTCACCTCCTGTTTTTAAAAAAAAAATCTTTATTCAACATTTTATTTTTCGTGTTTACATAAATCACAGTGCAAAGTTGATGGTTACAGAACATGGTTATGAGATCACTGATACAAGAGCTCAACCAGGATATAACAGTGTACATCCAACACCTCAGTTCAATAACTTTCCAATCCATATCCCCTTTGCCCATCTACATATTCCCACCCTCCCATTCAACCCCTCCCCCCTCAAACCATATGAACCCACCTCTAATACTCAAGGGGGCTTCAGATCCGCTGCGGAGTGCAGTTCATTTAACAGTTGGCTCCAATCCACCATCACCACTCCATCTTCAACATCTGGTTTCGGGTGTGCTCAGGATGTCCAACTCTGCCATCCCCCATCTACGAATATGGTCCATCCATTTTACCAAGGATGGGCCCTTGAGTTTCTTCCACGCTATGGCCACTCTTCTTTTGGCTAAAATCAGCATGAATTGGGCTAATTGCTTCTGCGCTCTGTGGCGTTTCCCACTTGCCAATAGTCCCCATAAACACACTCTTGAGCTGCATTCAAAACTGGAACCCAGCAGCTTGTTGATCTTTGACACTACTGTTTGCCAGAAGCTTGTAATCACCGAACAGCGCCACATCATTTGCAGATCCCTGCGGTATACACGCATTTCGTCGAATGATTTTACATCGCCAAAAACCTTTGTTTTTTTTACTTTTTTATGGGGGGGGGTGTTTGCGGTTTGGGGTATGATTATTTAAGTAAGGGGGGGGTGCTGGGGGGGAAGCCCCCCATAAATAAAAAGTTTTTTGGTGATGAAAGGGTGGCGATGAAAAGTCCCACGATGTAAAATCATTCGGCGAAATAACGTAGAACCGATCCCTGCTGGTCCAGTCCCACATCTCAGATAGTCTGCACTCAAAGTATTATTCATTGCTTGTAATTTCACGGGAGTTGCATATAGCATATACCCTATGCAGGACATTGAACTGTATCAATTGAAATCTGGCATTCCTTGACTGAGATCTGGTGCCCCACATCCCTTTTCCACTTGGCCTTAACTTCCAGCTCCTCCAAAGGAAACAGCCCTGTGGGCTAGAAACTTCCCTCTAGAGATCCCATATTGCTGTCTACATTCCTCAAACGGCATCAACTTCCCTCCTTCAAACAAAGCTCCCACTGAATCGCACACCATTCCCATCAGACCCAGGAACCCCATTCTTCGGATAGCCGACCAAAGTCCTGAGTCTGCGCTCCATGATAGATTTGCACTATAGGATTCCAGTACCTGCCTACTCCAAGTGTCTTCCAAATCTCCTGCACTACCTGGAATACAACAGTCCCTCCGCCCCAACAGTCCCCCACAATAATTCTTTTCCATTTTTATGGGCCGGGAGATTTCCCAATAAACCAGACAGCAGCTCCACCCTGCATCCGCCCACATCAACACTGCCTGTAGCTGTGCCGCCATAAAATACCATTCATAATTTGGTAGTTTAAGGCCCCCTTCCTGATGTCGACGATGCATTGAAGCTAGTGAAACCATCCTTCTTGCCGTATTCCACAGCAGTACTCCTACCCGCACATCCAACATCTTAAAGAAGACCTTCTTGATAGTGTATGTGATGCTGGTAAATTAATAAAGGAGTCTGGGAAGGATGACCATTTTGCATAATGCTAATCTGCCCATCAATGATAATGGTAGTTTCTTCCAGAATTGGACTGAGTCCCCTATCCCTGAGAGTGCCCTATCTGTATCGTCTACAAATGTATCTTCGATACTAAGAAAACTCTGAATGCCTAAATACCTAAACAACTTCCCCTCCCATCTGAGTCCGCAGTCTGGGAGGACAGCAAGGTCCCGGCTGTGGAGTCCCCCTAATGGGAACAATAACAATTTTTGTTTGTTAATGCGGTAGCCAGATAGCTTCCGAAAGACCGGTAGGTGTCTAGCGGGTTCCCCACGTTTAGCAACACGTCATCAAAATATAGGGAAACCATGTGCCGCATCCCCCCTGCCAATATGCCTGCGTCCCCCATTTGTTTCCAGAGATACCTTGCCAACGGTTCTAGCACAGTCGAGAACAATTTTGGGGAGACGGACATCCCTGCCGTGTCCCCCTACCTATTCACCCTTGCCATTGGTGAAGTGTATAGGAGTCGCAGCCACCGACATATATTGTCCCCAAACCCATATGCCCCCAACACTCAAAACAACCATTCCTACTCCACGGAATCAAAAGCCTTCATGGCATCAAAGGAGGCCAATGCCATCTCCTTCTGAGAGTCCCAATCCTGGTTCATCACATGGTGCAGATGGTGGAGAGTCATGGTAGTGCTCCTTCTCCCTATGAATCCACACTGGTCCAGATGTACAAGTCGTGGGGCCACCCCAGATAGTCTAGTAGCCAACACCTGTCCCAGAATTATTTTTTAATGAAATCGGGGGATAGGATGCACACTTGAGGGGGGTCTTTACGCTCCTTTTAATGGGGCCGTTATTATCACTTCCCACATTGAGTCGGGGCGAATCCCTGTCTCAAAGGCCTCCTCATAGACCAAGTCTTGGGACCAGTAGCTCCTCAAACCTGCAGTAAAACTCTACCAGAAATCTGTCACCACCCGGATACTTGCTCTTCCCCATCGACTGCAGTGCCCTACATATTTTGGATCCTTTAATTGGCTTGTCCAGCTTCTCCCGGACATCTCCCGCCTAGTCCTGTAAACTGCAAGTCCAAGAGTTCCTTCGTATCATCAGAGTACGTCTGCTCACTCGTGTATAGGAATTGATAGAAGCATTGAAAGGTTTCATTTATCCCTGCTTGAGTGGCGGTTAATTCCCATAGAATCCAGTCTAATTTGAGTTACGGTGTATCGAGGCTGCTCCCGGCGTATCAGCCAGGCCAATAGTCGGCCCACCTTCTCTCTCTCTCTGTGGATCTGGACGTGTGACGCCTCTCGAATTTTGAAAGTGAGCCTTGTGCCTCTCAATGAGATGCCAGAGCGTTGGCCAGTTCTGTCACTCTACCCTGTCCTGCCACCATTTCCTATTCTAGGTTAATTATCTCGACGCTACTTGCTGTTTCAGTGAACATGATTTCCCTGTGCAATCCAAACTAGGGTTCCAAAGGCAATTTAAATCCCCCCACACCCCCATTTGAACAACCCCTCTCGATATCCTCCCACCAAATGCATTACCGACAGATATTATTCCTGATCATCGGCACTGGGAGCAAAAGAATTGACCATGCAGATGTCCCTGCCTTCTAATACGCCCTAAAGTGCCATCGTTCTTCCAGCTATGTCCGTTATCACATTGCTTACATGTAGAAGCACCTCCGCCGGTACCCAGATCAACCCTCCCGCTGGCGTATTTTGAATAAGACGTTCCTACCACCGTCCCTCTCCACCACCTCATAAGTAGATCCAAGTCTTTGTTTGCATACCATATGAGTTTCTTCTATGAGAGTCAGCTGCACCCTCTCGTTTCAGGACCCCCGCCCTACCCATTAACATTTTGATATATTTTTTTTTTTTGCCTAATGCTTGGACCATTCCAAGTCCCAATTTTCAAGCAATCACCTCCCATGCCGGAAATGCTCATCATTTCCCTCCTCACGCCCCTCTCACCTTCGCCTACCCACTGTTCTGTGTAATCCGTCTCAATCTGTTTTACCCACTGATTTCGAACTGCATCCAACTAGGCAACGGTGCCCAACTTGTTTGCACACCCAACCTTGCCCCAAGCCCTCCTCCCAACTGTCCCCCCAGCCCCCCAAGTCTCCCCCTAGCCCCATCAACCCTCCCCATCTCTAATCCCCTGCCTCCCTCATAATCCCATCCCTCCCTTTCCCACCTCCCCACGAGTCTAAACTGGACCTCCCCCAACCAAGATTCAGTTCCCCCTTTCCCGTAACTCTCAGCCTTCCAGCCGATATCCCCCACCCTGCACCTCCTCCCTGTGGATGGACCACTGTTGGTCTGAGAAGGGGGACTCTCCGACACCTCATTCCCACCCGTCCTCCCAATAATTTCTCGCTTCCATGTTGCGGAATACTACGTTAGTATCTCGAATAAGCCAGCATCACTCAACCTCTAGTCTCCCCGTAATTCACCTTCAATCCCCAAATTGTAATACCCCATTCCCTTTACCACTCTGTGGATCCGAACCCTGTGGTGCTGTGTCCAACCAGTCCTACACCTCCTGTGGGGACATGAAAAACCATGTTTTCCCACCCGTTATAAGCATTTACTTAGCTGGGAAAAACATGTACTTCATATTAAGGTCCCTGAGACGTCGCCTCACTGCATCATAAGTTCTACTCTGGCGTTGATTATCTAGCGTGAAATCCGGAAAGATGCTTAGTTTCGCATTTCCCACTTCATAATACCCCACCTTGCAGGATTCCTGCAAAACGGCTTATCTGTCTCTACAATTCATGATCTTTGTCACAGTACTCTTGGTGGCCCCCAAGGGGGTGGATCTTTACCAGATATTCTTTGAGCCTGTTCAACAGTAAAACATTTCGACAATCAACTCACTCTAATAGTGTCCAGTATGAGATGTTGTACAAAAAGCTCCACCCTGGGTCCCTCTTCCCTCTTTGGGACCCAGACCAAACAGATGTTACAGGTAGTCTCGTGGGGATAGCTCAGGGGCGCTCGCCTTGGAAGCAAGACGACACGGAGCAACACAGGTTCGATCCCCGGGTCCGCGCTTAGAAACCTATGGGTATTAAGCACGTTATAAATAACCCATCATATCATTACATCGTCTAGATCACCCCTCTGCATCTTCTGCTCTAGACTCCATGGACCTAGTCTCTCCCACTAAGCCGGCCACTTGATTCTTAAGTCATTGAAGATCATCTTCCACAGTACTCACTCTCTGCTCCACCTCTGTGACTCTTTCACACACCTTCTGAAGGTCCGCTCTCACCAGGGACACATCCATGCCCACTTCATTATTACTTTCCTCGAGGGAAGTCCTTGTGGACTGAATTGCCTCCATCAGTGCATCCAGGGTCACTCCCCCAGCACACCCTTCGGTCGTGCCATTTACACCCAAGGCCAATTCTTCACTGCTGCTGTGAAAAGAGACAGTTGCGTCCTCATGCTTATGATACTGTGCACTTGGGGATCTTTCTTTGTTTCTCTTCATATTGGGGCAAGGAGATTATACTACCATTCTGCAGAACTTCCACTATGAACCGGATGTATCCCTCTATGCCGATGTGTTATCTCCCTTCAAAGAGACCTTGCCTTTCTGTGACACCATGTGCCCTCAAAAAGCCCTGCCACTGGGAAATGTATGCTTCCAATCCTTTGACCTCTTCTGTTGTAGCCCCAGTCTTGGGAGTCTCTCATATGACCCTGTAGGGGAAGTTGAAGTGCACAGCCGCTCACCTGCTTTCCCTGTTGAGATGCTTACACTGTTGCCCCCAGGGAACCCCCCCACTTCCTGTTGTGCCTCTTTAACTGTCAGTCTCAAGGCCCCGTGTGATGAGGGGGACTCTGAGCCCGCCAATGACTTGTAACTGAGTTGCCCCGAACTGTATTCGCTCCTCTCCCAGTTGCAGTCGTTGTCAATCCAGCATTTAAACGGGGTGGGTTCCCGCAGCTCACCCGGCATGGCCGCTTCCACTCCGCTCTCTCACGTCGTATCGCCCTGTCATGGTACCTGGGGGTGGGCAGGACCCTCCGCAGGCAGATCTCAGTCAGCGGGTTCCTCCTACCATGTTGCGCCTCTGCTCCTGCAGATCAGCGGTATCTTGCCTGCACCACCGGGAATGCAGCTCTGTTACTCTTCCCCTCGTGGTCACCAAAGTCTACTCAGTTGACTCCTAGCTTGTTGCCATCATCTTCGTGTCGGAAGCAGGATTCTTAGACAGGATTTCAACTAACAGTTGGGTAGCCACAGAGAGCTACGTGCCTATGATTTTACATGAGTGGGTTCTGGCCACCATCATTGCCACTCAATCCCACTCTTCCTTTTGAATGCCTCATCTGTAGGCTGTCTCTCTCTCTCCTACCCTCTTCTTCACTTGCCACTCTCTATAGGCCCCCCAGACTTACCTCCCTTTTCCTCTCTGAATGGGCGGACCTTTCCTTCCCTCTTCTGGCCTCCTCCCCCAAACGTCTTTTCCTTGTGGACTTTAACATCCATCTTGACTCTCCGGAGACCCCCACAGTACTCTTCTGTGACCCCTGTGAATCTTTCCCTCTGGCCCATTCCACTCTGCCAGATACACCTTGGATGTCATTAGACATCCATCTCGCCAACCCTCTATCTACTCCCCTCTCCTGGTCTGATCACGGTCTCCTCTCCTCCCATCTTAAGCTCCCTGCTGATGCCACTGCCCGCACTGCCAGTCTCCTCCTTAGTCATGCGACCAATGAAGCGTGTGTCAGTCGCTGCATTCGCCGCCACCTTCATCCCTCCTCCCACCCCTGCTATCGACTCTTATACTCGCCCAGCTTTGAACAACCTCCATCTCTCCATCTCTACGACGCTGGACATCCTTTCCCCAGTCATGAGGACCCGCACTAAGCCTGCCTCCAAGTGCAATTCTCTGTACGACTCCAACTTGGCCACTCTGAAATGCAAGTGCAGAGCTGCTGAGCATAAGTGGCAGGCCTCAAGTACACTCTGACAAACTGGCTTGCCCCCTTCTCCAAAGGCAATATCAATCTCCATCTGCTCTAAGAGGGCTTGCGTCCAAGCACACATCATTGGGGCAACTAATAACACAACTTTTCAAGATCTGTAAGGAACTTGCCAATCCGACTGCAGTCTCCTCTTCTCCTCTTCCCTACAAGACCCACTGCACTGCACTGGCCTCCCACTTCTCCATCAAAACTCAGGAGCTCCCGTCCTCACTTTCCTCTACTTCTCTCCCCACCCTCTCCTCTCTTGCCTCCCTTGTTGCTCACCCCATACGCTCCTCTTGCTCTCCCATTGCACCAGACAAGGTCTCTAAAGTAGTCCGCTCTATGGAAGTCTCTTCCAAACAGGTGCTGCCCTGCTCTTCCAGAACTATCAAGGACAACATCTCCTTTCTTGCCCCTGCCTTGGCTGACTTCTGTAACCATTCCTTTGTCAATTGCTCTTTCCCACAACCCCTCCAGTGCTCCCTTGTGCACCTTCTCCTAAAAAAGCTGTCTGACCCTTTCTGCTCACCTAATTATCGCCCTATCTTCATCACCCCTTTCTTGGGCAAACTCCTGCAGAAGTTGGTCTTCCACCAACTGACCCACCACACCGAATCTGCTGGTTGCCTCCATAACCACCAGTCCGGCTTCAGAGGATCCAGAGGCATGGAAACTGCTCTCCTGAACACCAGTGAAGACCTACTCTCGAATTTGGCACTCATTCTGTTCTGATCCTTCTCGATCTTTCCTCTGCTTTTGGCACAGTCAACCATGCCGTTCTTATAACTTGTCTCCGCAATACCCTATGCATCACGAACCGGGCACTGGCATGGATTATCTTTTTCCTTTCTAACCGACCCTCCTAATCGCATCTGGGCCCTTTCCTCTCCTCTACCTCACGCTCTACCTGCAGCATCCCTCGGCACTCTATCCGATCACTGTGGCTCTTCAATATCTATCTGGCCCACTTGATATCTTCCTTCTCTCCTCACTTCCAGTGTTATGTTAATGACACTCTGCTCTCCTTTAAGTTTCCAGCCTCTACCTCCTCTCTCATACCGGATTGCCTGACTGCTATCTGCTATTCAGACATTGTGCTCTGCTAATGATCTCTACCTTAATGCCAATAAAGACAGAGATACTTCTCATTGGGACACCTGCTCCCTGTTTCCCTCCCACACTCTGGCCACCCTCCTTGGGTCTCCTCACCCTCTTGTGAGACAAAAACCTTGGTCATCTTAGACTCCTCTCTTCATCTCTCCTCACATCACAGACCTTGCCAATAAGTCCAGCTTTCAGCTCCACCTCTTCAGAGGCATTCTCCCTTTCCTCACCTTTCACCAAAGGCTCAAAGTCTCCAGAGATCTGGTTCTATCAAGGCTGAACTACTTGAACAGTCTCTTCCTCAATCTGCCTCTTTCCTTCCTTAGCCCTCTTCAACTAATCAAGAATAGGAATGTGAGACTTCTCCTTGACCTCAAGCCCAGGAACTACCCCGCTCCAGCCCTTAAATCTCTCCACTGGCTCCTGGTGACTGCAAGGGTCGAATTCAAGACCCTTTGCATCATCCACAAGGCTGTCTGGCGCCTGGGACCTCGCTACGTCCAGCTTCCTCTCCCTAAATACCTCCCTACTAGAGTTCTTCGGTCCTCTAGCTCCAAAAACTCTGCAGATCATACGTTTCTTCAAGCAGAGAGTGGGGGGTAAATCTTTCTTCGGCAGGAGCCTCCCTCTCGAATGGCCTCCTGGCTACCCTCAGACGTTAGCTGGATCTCCTTAAGCTCTGGAAATTTCTCAAGACTTTCCTTTCCTCCTCCTCCTTCCATCTCCTCTGCTAATGTCCCCCTGCTGCTGCGACTGGTGCCTGGTCTTTTGAGTCCTATAGGGGCCAGGCCCTCTTTGACAAATCTACCACAGCACCCCTAACCAGCACTCTCCCTCGGGCACCCTTCCCGGACTAGCCTGAATCTGGTCCACCCCATCCATCGCACTAGCATTTTGAATGGATTGTGTCCTCCAACGTATTCCTCATCTTTGACATGTATTGTCCACAGCTCGGCTGCTTCAGAAGTTTTTCGGCAGAGGGCATCCTGTGTCGATGGCGTCAGGCCGATGTCACGCCATCGGATGTGTAGCACACATGGCGCCCGTAGGCTCAGTTCCATTTTTTCCGCAAAAGTGTTTGCTTTGAGAAACTCGGCGCGACTCGTACCTTCCAGTATTTGCTGTGAAGATTTTCTTTGAATAGGTCTTCTGCGGATATGGACTGTGAATACAAGCTGTCCATCATGGATCTGCATCATGTCTGCCTCTGGTGCTTTGTTGGGTGCCATGACATGAATACGTGCTCCAAGTGCCAGTCGATGACTGGAAAGGCCTTGCGGGAACGAAAGGGGAAACTCAAGATAGGCAAGGTTTCCAAGCCCCATGAATCCCCACCTGCTGGGCCTTTGATGAGTCGAGAGGTGACTCTCCTCAGAGGAAAAAGGCCAAGCGTTGAAGGTCCAGGAGTGGTTACAGCCACTCGTCCTCATCGAAGCGCTCGAGGTGAAGGCACAGCCGGTTGCCTTCCTCGTCGTCTTCATGGAGCACCCCAACGACCCAATCGGTGCAAATTTACCGGCGCAGCCCCTGGTTATGGTGGATCCACCTAAAAAAGCGTTGTCCAAGTCGACTTTGAAGCCCCTGGCTGTGATTCCTGAGAAAAGGTGTACTCCTCTGCCTAAGAGACTTTAAGTCCCTCAACTCAATTTTTGAGGAGGAACATTCTGAAGAAGGTGAGGCTCCTTTTTGTCTCCAGTTTGGGACTCTTAATGTGCCAGAATGCTTCATCTGGGAGGAGAGTAGGATGCAGGATCTTTGTGATACCTTGCATAAAGCCAGTGGTATAGACACTTCTCCTGAGCTGGAGCGCGGCCACCCTGACCCTGGTGAGCATGCCGACTCCTCTTACTGATGCCTTATGTCGAGAGTGGTGGAATATTTGGGCTGGGCCAGGCCTGCTGCCCATTATGATCAGGATGATCTTACAGATATTTTGGATCAGGGCCCTCCCACAGATCCCATATTTCCATTTCATGAGGCTCTGCAGAACCAATGAACAAGTCTCTGATTTGGAAGGGCCAGCTGAATGGCCAGTCAAAGAGGCCAACGTAATTTCCTCGTGGTGGACGAGGTAGAGGTGCCAAAGGTGCCAAAGCTGCTCAAGCAGCAGCCTGTTGGCCATCAAGCTCTGCTACTTTAAAAACGCTTTGATCACAGTTCACCGGTGGAGGGCAGGCTGTCTCAGCATCTGGAGGAATGGCGAGTCATTACCTCAGATGCTTGGGCTCTGGAAACAATAGCCCATGGGTACTGTCTTCCTTTTCTACGGAAGCCTCATGACAATCCACCGCGAGTACACTCTTTGAGGGTTCCAGATCTGCTCCTTGTGCAGGAAATATTAACCCTGCTAAGAAAAAGGTGCCATAGGACCAGTGCCTGTAGCGGAGAGAAAAAAGGGATTGTACTCCCCTTATTTTTTGATTCCCAAAAAGGACCGGGGACTGAGACCCATCTTGGACTTGAGAAATTTGAACACATTCCTCCGGAAGGACACATTCAAGATGGTAACTCTTTATCAGATCCTTCAGGCCCTCCAACTTCAGGATTGGTTGGTGTCCTTCAGGATGCTGCTTTTCATGTGCCGATCCATCTCAAGCACAGTAAAATGAGGTTCTCTGTTGGCGGTTCACACTTTGTTTCGAGTCATGCCATTTGGGTTGACCTCTGCCCCGAGGGTATTCACCAAACTGATGGTGGTAGTGGCAGTGCATCTCAGGAGAGTGGGAATTCATGTCTACCCGTACCTGGATGACTGGCTGATCAGGGCGCATTCTCCTGAACAGGTCTTGGATCATCTCAATGTTACCTGTCGCTCCCTTCGCAGTCAGGGCTTCTCCCTCAACTTCAAGAAGTCCTATATGACACCTTCCCAACAGCTCCAGTAAATCGGGGCTGTTTTAGACATGTCCTTAGAAGCGCTTGCAGCCCAAGGTGAGGGCTCAGAACATTCTCCAGATGGTCACCAAATTTCAGAATGCTCCAAGTCTTCGGGCCTTCGAATTCTTAAGGTTGCTCGGCCTCATGGCATCCTGCATTTTTCTGGTGCCAGAGGCCCGTCTGAGAATGAAGTCCCTTCAATGGGCACTCAGGACACCATGGTCCCAATTATCAGGGAAGATAGCGGATCGCCTTCAGTTTCCGGTCAGGGTCTCACAGGATCTTCTGTGGTGGGCCTGCGAGGAAAACCTCATGAAGTGAGAACCTTTTTGCCAACCATGGCCAGAGGTAACTGTAGTGACGGATGCTTCCCTCAGTGTGGGGAGCTCACGCCAACGATCTGACAATCAGCGGTCTTTGGTCTCCATCGGAGTCCAAACTACACATCAATATTTTGGAGCTTAGAGCAATCAGGCTAGCACTGAAGGCTTTCCTAACTTCTGTATGGGGGAGGAATGTCCTGATAATGACGGACAACGCGGTGGCCATGCATTACCTCAACAAGAGAGGTGGTGTAGGGTCGCTACCACTGTGCAGAGAAGCGATGTAGCTCTGGTTCTGGGCGCCTCAGGAAGAAAGCTGCCTAGCGGCAGTTCATCTGGCCGGAGAGGAGAACACGACGGCGGACACTCTGAGCAAGCAGAGTGCAGTCTCCCACGAGTGGGAAATAGCTCAGGAAGTCCTTCAAGAGATCTTCACCCTTTGGGGAACCCTGCAAGTGGATCTGTTTGCTACTGGTGCCAACCGGAAGTGCGAGCAGTACTGCTCAAGGGAATTTCCTCCGAGAGGAGCTCTAGGAGACACGTTCGTGGTGGTTTGGGAATTCCTACTTCTGTATGAGTTTCCTCCAGTCCCTGTCATTCCTCAGGTTCTCGGGAGGTTACGACGGTTCGGGTCTCGCATAATCCTAGTTGTTCCAGTACCTGGATCTTCTGGAAATGTCGATCTGTCCTCCGATGCATCTTCTCCAAAGAGTGGATCTTCTCTCGCGAGAGGAAGGTCTGGTTCTCCATCGAGGTCTGGACTCTCAACCTTCACGCGTGGTTTCTGAAATGTTGAGCTACAAGTATTGGGACCTCCTGGATGATTTATGTAGGTGTTGCTTTCAGCCAGGTGGCCGGCAACAAAGTCTCTGTGCTGTTGGAATAAGTTCTGCGACTGGTGCAGAGAGAAGAATGTTAATCCTTTTCAGTGTTAAACTCCTGATGTTTTGTCCTTTTTGCTTTCTTCAGCGCACAAGGGTCTTCAGGTGGGGACCATTAAAGGTTACCTAGCGCGCTCTCAATCTTTAAGGGCTCATCCGAGGAATGCTCTTATTTTAAGATTCCTTTGGTTACTCAATTTCTAAAAGGGCTCACAAATGTTGTACCGCCTCCACCATTTCAGGTTCCGGTTTGGGACCTCAATTTGGTCTTGAGGTTTCTGATGGGTGCTCCATTTGTACCACTGCACTCATGCCCATTGAGGTTGCTAACCTTTAAGACTGTTATGTTGGGTGTTCTTGTGTCTGCACGTACAGTGAGCGAGTTGCAGGCACTTTCTTCCAAGCCACTCTTGTATTTCACAAGGACTGGGTTGTGTTGAGTCAGACCCTTCTTTCTACCAAAGGTAGTTTCGGACTTTCATTTGAGTCCGCAAATTGTGCTACCTGCCTTCTATCCTCCTCTGCATCCTATAAGGAAGAGGAAAGGCTTCATAGGTTGGACCCTAGGAGAGCTTTGAGCTTTTATATTTCCAGAATGCCCAAGGTGAGTGTGGATGACCAGCTCTTTTGTGGGATATACCGGGCATAAACTAGGCCAGGCTGTGTCTAAACAGACCTTGTCTACGTGGATCACGATTTCTGAATGCTATACTTTGGCAGGCAAGGTCCCTCCTGAGGGCTTGCATGCTCATTCAACCAGAGCAATGGCTAAGTCGACATCCCTGCAGAGGGGTGTCCCTGTAAAGAATATATGTGATGCTGCAACGTTGTCTTCGATGCACCCCTTTACCAGAATCTAAGTGATTTGCCCGCGGCTGAAATCGTTAGCATGAGAAAGGTGCAAACTACCAAAAGTTCGCTCCTTTCTCATGCGAACACACATTCTCACACACACAACACACCCATAACACACCCACACCCTCAGCGCACACCCACCCACACTGCCAACATAAACAAACCCCACTTAACTTCATCTTCACGCTGGGTTCCTGCAGCGCCAGTTCCCTTTCACTTCTGTGATCGGGAACCGACGCTGCAGGGTTCAAACTTTTGGTGTTCGAACCTTTGGTGGTAGCATTTGTAGAATTATTGGTCAATGCGACCATTTATTTTTGGTAATTTAGTCCTAAACCGTTTACCAAGCATTATTGCCTGGATACCTCCCATGCGCAAGATGTGGCGTTTGGTAAGAAAAATTCTTCACCCCCCTCCAATCATGGATACTGCTTTGGGAGTCTGTCAAACATGAGGAATATGTTGGAGGACACATTCCATTCGAAGAAAGTTACCCCTGGTAACGTTCTTTCGACTGGATGTTCCTCCAACATATTCCTCATTGCCCTCCCAACCTACCCCTCTGTAGAATTTCCCATGGTATTACAGCTTTCAGTCCAACAAGGCTGAGTCCGGACAGGCCCGATTTGTGGCCACTTCTGCTACACGAGGGTGGGGGACAAGAACTGAAGTTACGGGTGCTGTGCGTGCTACTTATAACATCCAATGACGTCACATCGACCCAACGCCAACGACGCAGGGCATCCTCTGCTGAAATATTTCCAAAGCTGCCGAGCTGTGGACACTACATGTCAAAGATGAGTAATACATGGAGGAACATCCAGTCGAAAGAATGTTACCAGGGGTAAGTAGCTTGTTCTTCCTTTCCCCTGGTTTTCCTTGGCACTTGACCCCCTTGGCAACCCTTAGCACTTGCCCAGCCCCAGGGCCCCATCTCCTGCCTTTCTCCTCCTCCCCCCCCCCAATTTCCCTTCTCCCAGCCCTTCCACCCTGACCTTCACCCTCCCCTTGCACTTTTTGTCACTGCACTTGCACGGTCCGAATATCACAAGCCCTAATAGGACCGTTATTGTTTTTTCCTCTGACCCCTCCCTCCATGCCCCTCTCCATCTTGCGGTGCCTGGGTGCCATGTCAAACAGGCATCACTCTCTGCATTTGCCCTTTGCTAGTGTCCTGGAAATGGCTGAACTGGAGATATTGAATTTGTGAGTGGATGTCTTGGTTACCTGACCCTAAAGGAAGGCACAATGTGGTGCAAGGGAATGGGTTAGTGTACTTGTGTGCATAACATTGAAGTCTGTCCCTGCACCTCAAAAAGGAATGCTGTCTGCACAAGAACAGTAACAACAGCTATCAGTTTGTGGATAATTTGTGGATAATGATAATAGCAAGCCTCAACCAACATTGTGGTGGGGAAAGCGATAAAGTGGTTACCTGGCATCCCCTTCCTGAGTTCTTGTCACAATGGGGTAAGGCCAGCTTGGTATAGACACAGGGGTAGCAAATACAGTTTAGTGGGACTGCTGGTCAGAATACACCTTCCAGGCAAATCAAAATACTGGAAACCAGAAGTAACAAGCCTGGCACTTGAATGTAAATCAGAAAAATCCCTTGGCCATTTTGCACAAGGGTTTAAACTAGAACAGATTGGGCAGATTTGCATTTATAAACATAGCATGGATATCAAACAAGTAGATGAGTTTTCACATGTATTTGACAGTGCAAGGTCTATTTACAATGCAAAATGAACACAGGATTCTTTCATTATACCGACTGTAATGGCTTTGAGTTTTAACTTTTTTCCCATTCTGTAATAATTAAAACTTTGACTTGAAATGAACTCAGGAGTTTCTTTTTAGAAACCGCTTATCCCCTATATTGTCAAACCACATAGCTTTCTCTGGTCCAGCTAGGCGGTAAACCAGCTGCATGGCAATTTAAAACATTAGATGTACAAGGATTACAAGGTACTGACAAACTTGGGGTACCTTTCAACTTAAGCTCCCCTTTGTACGGTTAAACCGGGTCTATCTTCAAAATGACATTTTAACAGAGACCACTAGGAGGTGTGGAAAGCAATGGCCGCGTCGATGACAAGCTCCTGACCCAGCCACCTGTAAATTACAGCTCCTCAGGTGCCCTGAAGTGGCTGTAACACCGCACATCGGAGTGTGGGAACCCCCAGCAGGGTGATGTGCAAGGCTCAGGTTGGTAGTGTGGCTGAGCAGCCAGGCTTATCTCAAGAGGGGTCAATGTGAGCAGTAGGGCTTTTACACAGAGATTCACAAGGTTTCTTAATTATTAATTTAACAATCAGTTATATAAGCCTTCTTCAGAAGGGAGTAAAACATGTAACACTTCAAAATATACTTCAAATCACGCTCTCAGTTCCTCTAATCATTTGATACCTATTTAGGATGGCACGCAGACACTTCCTACACCCTCCGGTGACTTAAATAGCTAGGACCCTGTGGACATTGATTCATCACTGGTACATTTACAGCAATACTGAGTTTGTCGCAAAGGTTAGATTGGGGAATAAAAGGTTAACATAATTCATAAACTGGTAAGTACTTTTTGAACCCTCCAATGCAAAGTAAATTAACCCTTTCCTGGAGGAAAGGTAAGCACAAAGTCAGAGGTAAGAAGAGTCTCTCAGGGAGCCAGGACAGCCGATGTTAGTTGAGCAAAGTTTAGGGGAGCTGAAGATCTTCTTTGTAGGTGAGTAAAAGTCTTGCACAATGTTTTAAAAATGTTTGTAGAAATAGGATCACTTGAAGGGCCACAAGCTGGTAGGCTTGTGAGGGGTAAAGCTGTCAGCAACTCTGCAAGGTTAACCAAGACACGGCTCAACTGAGAACAAGTAAGGCTACACCACAAGAGGTAAGTCCTCTTAAACGTTATAGTACCTTTGGTTAGAAGATATGGTTCCAGCTGGCTTGCTTCTGTTCCTGTGTAGCTCTGCAGATCCTGTTGTTCCTGGGCCTCAGTCATGGGGACAAGGACGACGTCTGGGGACTAATGCACTAAAACTTGAAGATCAGCAGCAGCAATGGGCAAACTTCAATTCAGCTGCACTTCGCGGTTTCAGCTCCTCGCATCTATTGCAAATAGCACCACCGCGGTCTCATGGATACCACTCTGGACTTTCCTCGCATCTAGGGTCCAGCACTCTGTTGAGGTGGCTCAGCCTTGGTCAGACCTGATTCTAGGGTGTACCGGGGATCTTCCTGAAACACAGCGAAAGCGATGCAATCGGTTTGGTGTTCCTCTCCCTGGCCCTTCAGTTCCAGCAGCAGCAGTGGAAGTACAGCCAGCTCTGAGAAGATGTCCAAATGAGTTCACTTTGGGGTTGATTGGTCCCATCAACCCAAGCGGAGAAGTCGTCTTTGCAGGGCTTCTCTAGTCGAAACGAATTTGGAGCAGCAGCAGCAGGGCTTCACCGGCCAAACGAACGGTCCAGGAGTTGCAGCTGGCGTCTCTTCCAAGTTCTTCTTCGGATTCCTTCGTCCAGTGGTCCACTCTGCCTTCCAAGCCAAAGAGCCTTGCTTTTTATGCAGGTTTCTCCCATTCATTCCAGCCTAGCTGTCAATCACACAGCAGGGTGGCTGTCCTCCAAAGACAGTCAGCCGGCCAATAACCTTTGGGTGCATTCCTGTAACCAAGAGGATTAAGCACAGGGAGTTGTGTGTACCTCCCTCACTTCCTGCCCCTGCCAGACACTCTGGAGCCAGAGGCAGGCTTCACAGGGGTGGGCTTCACTCGTGAATCCCGCCAAACGCAATGAACCAAACCTGCTTTGGCGCGCAGAGAAAATCTCAAGCAGGACCTGTCCAACAAGAAATGGCGAAAAAAGACCGGGCCATTTTGACAAAATGGGCACCCAGGGGTGTTTTACTGCAGCTGCAATTGCAGCCCGCTGTAAAAACACACAATAGTAGTAAAAAGTAAACCACTTACACCAGCCATTAATTGCAGAAAGGGTAACACAAAAATGTTACATGCAAAACTAAACAAAGGGGATACTAAGTAACCCCTCCAGCATCCTATGGTAAAACAGAAAAAAAAAGGTCTCTCTCTCTCCAGGTTAGAAATCAAGTCCTAAAGTCCAGCAAAAGAGCTGGGGGTCTCTAAGGTCGGGAGGAATTAGCATATTTCTGAGAATTCTCCTTAACACCGGATCACAGGACTCTGTAGGTAGAGGTGACGGTGGCCAGGCATGCACTGGTGAGAGGAGGGCGGCCCCTGTGATACGTGGCCCGGGGACGGAAGGGCATTGCAGACCGAATGAGGGAGCAGTAGCAGTGCAAGGGGGTTAGGCTGAGGACCTCAAGCTGACATTTTGCCTTTTGAGGCTAAGGGACACCTGAGCCAACAACCAGGGTGGTGCACTACCACACCACAGGACCCACCCTCGAATTCAGGTGTGAGTGCAGAGGGTGTAGGAGCCTCTTGAGCTGATTATGGTGAGGTGAACCCCAACACCCATAGCAAGTGTCAAGCGGCGGCAATAGAGGACCCCCTCAGTTGATAATTCAGGCCGGGGAAGGAACAGGGAAGCCAGAGTTGGATATGCAGAGGAGGTCCTTGGGGCGGCGTAGAACACCCATCACCACCACCTTTCTGCTGAGAGGAAGATGCAGACTCGTACCCCACAGGCAGAGGGTGGCAGCACAATGTACAGACGATTCTCCAGGAGCTGAAGGCCTTTAGGGTGGAGATACAGTCCTCGCTGGGTGACATCAGAGTTTGCATGGTGAAGGTGGAAAGACTGGGTGGAGGCCCTGGAAAGTTATCAATTATCGGTGAACATTATGGAAACCAGGCTTGGAATTAAGACTCAAGGAGCTCGAGAGGACAGAGATGCAAGAAGTAAACTCGAGTATGTGGAAAATAGAGAGCAAAGAAATAACTTGCTCATGTGGGGACTGCCACAAAAAGAGGGTGAGTCGCAGAACAATCTGGAAATTATTTGAACACAGAAGTTAAAGAAACTGCTTGGGCCAGAAGATGAAAGAAATCCTTTTTGACAAGGTGCATCGAGGGGTAGGTTCAGGAGCGTGCCTGAGGTCTGTTGTAGTAAAATACCACTATCAGGACAAGACATACTTAGGGAGGCAAGAGTAATTGACACAATGGAGTGGGACAGTGCCTTGATCAGGATTTTTCAAGATCTCTGTTTCTAAACCTTAGAACAAAGGCTAAAATGTAGGTCACTGACGTCCTGGCTCAGTTCGGAGGGTGTGTGATAATGCTAGATTGTACCTTTTGCTCTCTCCTTGGAGTACAACAGGGAGCAATACGATTTGAAACTGGGAGAAGAGGCCGAACAGTTACTTCAAGATCTAAAGAGTGTTGGTACCCTCCAAGAGCGTGAAAGACCACTTCAGCTTAGGGAACGCTTTAAGAATGCTTGTGCCCAACCAGGGGGACACAAGAAAGTGGGAGGTTCCAGAAAGATATCCTCTTCACTGCTGCAAAACACGCAGTGAAGTGACTGAAGTCCAATAGGGATGGTGAGCCGAGGAGCTGGCAATGTTATTTGTATGACTGCATATTACATGGGAGCTGTAAATCTATAGTGTTTTCCTTTCTCCTTTTTCTTTTTCTCTCTTTGGTCGCCCAGGGGTATGCTGGGATTCTCGGTTCTGAATGTTCAAATGTTCCTAACTTAGGTGGATATAGTGGACATTGTTAGTTGAAGTTGGGACGGGGGATAAGGGGGGGGGGGAGGAAAGGGTTTCTTTCACACAGACGTTTAGTTCAAGTGTTTGCGGTTGTCATCCTTGTACAGGTTTCAGTTGAAACTCCAAAGGATCAGTCATGGCTGAGATTAAGGTGGGCACTCCATGTCAAGGAGATTAACTCTCTGCACAAGAGATCGCTGCTGAGCAATATATTTCACAAACTCAGAACATTCTCTTTTTACCAAAGACCTTTTTCAAGCAGGGGGGAGATTGAAGGGTTCAAGGCTTGGGGCAAATGTTCTGGGTATCTCATAAAGAAAAGGAAAAGGGGGCATCGGTATAGCTTTGGCTAGAACACTCCAATTAAGAGAGGTGCAGGTCAGGAGATGGCTGGATGGATCGATGAAGGCTCCTGACGATTAAGGGCGGTTGCACAAGGGTGAAAGTGGCAGCAGAAGTGGTTTGCCATGGAGAAGTGTGGAGGACCGAGGAGTTTTTATTTCTTCACTATCATTTGTGGAGGCGTGGCCATCTGTGCACAGACTATATGGAGTGCAGCGCGGAAGTAACATGCAGAAGTGGCCTGCCATACCTGGGACTGGACTTATTGCGGTGAGTTAATTAACTCTTATGTTTTACTGTCTCTGAAACTCCCACTAAAACAGCCACTTTTATGTTCACTTTTGATAAACTCCTATTCTCTGCGAGGCCAAGCGAAGGCCCTGCGGTACGCTTGATGATACCACTGAAAGCGCCTCAAGCTTCACACAGTGCCCCCAGCGCGCTGCATGAGGTTTTGTCTTTTCCCGATTAACTGCTTGCAGTGAACTAGTTTTCTTCCTTCAGAGCCGCCACTAAACTTTGATGGTTAAAATTATCCTAAATGCAGTGACTGTACATTCTGATCTTTTAGATCTTACACACCCCGGCTCATGGTCCTCACGGGCACTTTGTAAATGCGGCACCTTTTCAGAGAATATTTTTCATCGGAAGCCTGCATAATTCCCTGGCACAAATCTCTCTCGATTTCCATCTTTTTTTTTATGGGTGATTCACCAAAATTGGGTTCTCAGAGTGGCACTTTTCTCCTGGTTTTGCCTACTATTGGCTCTGGGGGTTCCTCGAGAGGTTCCCACTACTCCAGGCACAGTGCTACACGCCTTAACCTTCACCTCTCTCCACTGGTGAGTTCATATGAAAATATTATGGATGAGTTTCGTGAAGAGCGCACACCCTTCACGTCCATGGCTTCCAAATTGGCATTTTTGGAGGGCTTAATCTATAGATCAATGCGCAATATGCCTGACAGTATGCAGATTAGTCGGACCGGAGTACAACCATGGCATACCAAATAATTGCGAAGTGAGCAGTGAAGTAAATGGTCTACATGGGATGCTTCAGAAACATTGGGAGCACCTAATCTTTCAACCAAAACACAGGTTTCTCATCTTCAATCCAAGTTGGCTTCTCAACTTTGTGATTTAGGTGCTACTCTTCAGGAAAATTACAAAAGTATGAATACAACTGCTGTGTGCTAATACGGAGAACAAAATGAAGAACATCAAAAATGCTCCTAAACAAAGGTTTAAGGCCATATGCAATTTTCTGAGAAATCTAAAGACACAAAGTGCTATGACGCTTACTCCTGAAGCCTGTATCTGAGATTGTATACGGTGTATCGCCTCTATCCTCAGTCATACCTGATGAAAAAAAGTCTTAGATTGACATCACCACCAAGAAAGGCCACATGTAAAATAAAACATACATAAGCGGTCTATAAAAGCTTTTTTGAAACCAATCTTAGAAGCTCCTGTAGACATAAACTTAAGTGACCTTTGAACATCCTCAGACGGACAACCTCTTTCCACCCGGTGCAAGAGATCTTGATGTAGGTTATACGGATGCTCCTGCCACGTTTACGACTAGTCCTTCACGACCATTACCATCATTATGTCCTCAAACTCGGGTCTCCTCAAACGATCCTGTAGTCGCAAAGTCTCTTAACTTGAAACCTTTGGCCCCGATTTTTCTTGCGGGGTGGCAGGATTCCAAAGTCAGCTCAGGATTCATCATTGAAGATTATTATAGTGGCGGACAGTGGTGGAGAGACTAAGTATACAGAGCAAGTTTGGGGAGTGTGCAATCTTGTGCCCCATTCCAATAATAAAGCACTTGTTGAGCCTGGTTTTACTTTTGACCGGGATTGCAATGTGTACCCTTCCTTTTTAAGCTTGCTGGAAAGAAGATTGAAGTTAACTTTAATGAGTTCAACTTGTTCCCAGTCCCGCTCACCATTGTTGGGTATCTCTTCTTAGAATTGTTTACCAGTTCAGATCATAGAGGGGGCGTGAGGCCCAAGATCCCTCCAAAAATATCTTCCAGTGTAGAAAAAAGAGGAAAAGGCTAATATTGGTGGTGTTTCTGAATTTACAGAAGATCATGTCTTGTTTATTGATTACATTTTTGTACAGGGTGATGTTTTTCCCCTTAATCGTCAACATGTCTTAGTTTTGCGCTATCCCAAACCTTCGCTTAATTACAACTAAAGATATAGCTCAGATGGAATTCTCATTAGAGAACAGATTAAATTTAGTAAAACTTTTTCTATTCTCATATGGTGAGAAATGCGATGTTAGTGGAATCGGAGTCCTTATTGTTGGGTTTCGATGTGTTGCGATCTATACATTTGGTAATGCACCCCAACAATCATACAGACGTAGAGACATCAAGCGTTTTGCAAAATAACGAGTTGGTGCAAAGCTCTTCACTGAAGATTAGCATTAACATCTCCCTAGAAAAAGAGAAACGCGTATTAGATTCAAATTCTATAAAAATTTGCCGCACGTATGACTGGTGTACATATAGAACTTGAGTAGAAAAAGAGAAGTCATTAGGCAAACTGTAATGTCGTTATTTAAACAGGAAGGTTTTTAAGGCCTTGCGAAACTGAGCAAGTTTCTGACAATCCCTAATCTCCCGCGGTAAACTGTTCCAGAGTCTGGGACCAAAGATGACTGCAAATCTCCTGACTGCCCTAGTAACGAATACTGACCGGGGGCTATTCAGCAGAAGTTGGTCCCTTGACCTAAGAGTCCTCGAGGGATTATGAGGACCAATTTCATTGCTTGGGTATTCTGGGGCCAATCCCTTTAGGCATTTATAAATCATGGATGCTACCATGAATTTAATGCGGTCCTTGTCTGTCAGCCAGGGCAGAGTTCTACAAAGGTCTTCCCAGGCTGCCAATCCAGTCTGACTGCTGCATTTCGGGCCTTCTGGAGCCTGTACAGTTGTTTGGCCAGTATGCCCATCAAAAGGCTATTACAATAGTCAAATGGGGTTTTGTCTTAGCCCCCACCACTACTGCATGGTCTTCTTTTGGAATATATGGTATAACTTGTCAAAGCATCCGCAGAGAATAGTAACCGATTAGACCTTAGCCCCAACTTGTGCTTCGCTGCCTTAGGTGCTCCTACCAGTTCTTAATCTTGGCAGCAAACTGAAGCTCCTCCCCAAGGATATGCGGGGCAAAATATTTCCTTGCAGCCAAAACCTGCGTCCCAGGTCCAAATAGGATCAGCTCAGTCCTGGCTCCATTCAGCTGAAGTTGATTTCTTGATCTCAATCTGTTTGTCTTCAAGGCAATGATTAACCCTCGTAAAGGCCTCCTTAATGATGTTCATTTTGATAAGGATTTGTGTCATCGGCATATGAATGGTAACTCAGGCTGTGACTTTTCACAATATTCAATACAGATTGCATATATAAATTAAACAGAGGGGATAGTGAGGATCCCTGTGGGACTCCACAGCTCATTACAATAGGGATTGAGATATAACCCCCAGATTTCACCCGTTTACGCTGGCCATCTAGAAATGATCCAAACCATTTCTAAGCTTGTTCAGATACATTTCCCGGAACTGTCAGACGTTAGAGTAGGATGTTATGATTAATTGTGTCGAAAGCTGCGGACAGATCCAACATCACAAACAGAGTGAGGCCCCCTTTGTCCGCGACTTCTAAAAACCAGTCTAATACCGATAGCAAGGCTGTTTCGGTGCCATGCTTAGGCCGAAATCCTGACCGACACCCATCAAGCAACGCCTCATTCTCAACAAAAGTTTGAAGTTGTGAGGTGACCACTTTCTCTAGTATTTTCCCAGGCCACAATAGGCCTGCAACCGGCCGTTAGTTCTTTAAACATGCTGAATCTAGGTTCGGTTTCTTTAATAAAGGTGTAACAATGGATTTTTTTAGGTCTCTGGGAACAATTCCCTGGTTCAGCGATTTGTTAACAAATTTAGTCAGGAAGGGAGTAATATTTTGTGCTAGGCTTTTAGCCGTGCAGGCAGGTAGTGTGAACAAGGAATTGTTGGTGGGCTTGAGATTCAGAAAAAGTGATTGTATACAATCCTCTGTCACTCATTGAAAATCAAACCTCAAAATGATTTTCGTTGTTCCCTGCTACTAATGCACTAATGATGTAGTGTTAGCTTCTGACACTTACCTTTTAAAGATTTATTAGACCCATTTGCATATGAGCATGCTGTTCAGGACTTGAGGGGGCCGGTTAATTCTAAGTTTCAGAGGCTCGACCAGGAATACGAAGAAATTATACAAGCATAGGTTTGATGAAGGGGTTCGCGAAAGGAAGTGCCTTTTGCATAAATCTTTAAAAAGTCTTCATAAACTAGATGCAAACTTTAAAAGGGAAGCCAACTCCTTGAAGCAAGCTTATACGAACTGGCTAAAAAGCTATCGAGACAAAATGTATGCTACTGATGCAGAAAACATGCTATATGTGGCAACTAATGTGAGAAACCTAAAGGTGTCTCGCCCGCTAGTCCCCGGAGGTCTGTCATCCACATGGCCAGGACACGGCCATCGCTATGGCTCCAGTTCCTGGGGGTGGACCAGTGGGGGAGGATCACCTGGATGGGGGGGGGGGGAAATCGCCGGGGAGTTGAAGTGGGACACCAAAGGTTGAGACGCGGTATCACCTTCCCATTATCACCTGTTCCCCATCCTACCCTGTAGGATATGTAGAAGCTCTACCTACCCCCCTTCCACCACAAACACTTTCCTACACAGTGACAGACAACGGACTAATACCTGAGCAGTTTACCTGACATGTCCCAACACCAGGGTCAGGCAGAGTCAGGCAATTGATAACTACGCACACCTGCCGGCCCTTTCCCTTCTCCACAGGGATAAAAGGTGGAGCATGAGAGCACATTACAAGCAAGGCCAAACGCACGAGGAAGCAGCTATTCCGGACTAGTAGTTCAAACGGAGAAGAAAGGCGGCGAGACATGAGGACGATGAGGAGGGAGGTACCCTTGCCCTTTTCAACCCAGACCTGCAAAGGCTCTGTGGAGAGAATCGGAAGACCGGGATTTACAGCTGTCGTGTGGTGTAACAGATGTCAAAAGTGCACAGGGGCCTCCCGCATTGATAACTCGGGTGGGGAGGCACGCTGGCTACTGTGGTACTGTCTGGTACTCCAGAGGCAAGACAAGTCAACGGGTTCAGCACAGCCGGTGAGTCGGAGAGAGTTGAATGCAAACCAGACTGTACTGAGCCCAAGGTTGCGAACGGCAACATTGTGTGAACTTTGGAACAAAGAACTTGTGTGTGAAAGTTTGAAGGAAAGTCCAGTGAAGGACCAGCTGCAGTGTAGTCGGGTGCCACCTTGGCGCTTATTCAAAGAACTCTGGCTGGTTTCCTTTGTTGAAAATACAAACACCAAGAGGCCTTAGGAAAGGCTTGCATGAGCAGTCCGAGGGGGGTCATACAAGGGTTGAGTCAAACCCATTGTACAATCAATCCTGCATTGTTAGAACTGTGTATTTGGCAAATGTGAGCCCGGCTGAGGATTGTCCACAGTGAATGGTTGTTTAAAAGGACATTGAGACTATTGAATATTGCATTGTAAATGAAAGGCTGTAGTGAACCCGACGGAGGGAGGCCCACGTTGTACGAGGGATCACATCCCAGCAGATGGAGATCCGAAGGCGAAGAGTAATCGCTGATGAAGATTTATATGTGGATTGTAACACATCGGGTCCTTCGAGGCAATGGACTTTGTGGGAAAGTTACTTGGCCACAGAAGGGCCTGATATTTTGGAAACTAACTGTAACCTCTTGCTGTGCTCAGGAGTCCGCCTTGTCCCGTGCTAAAAATTTGGGGAAGGGAGACCCCAGCCATACCATCCGGACTCATCATTTTGAGAACACTTCTTTCTTTTCTGATGACCATTATCCCCCACTATTTTATAACTTAAAGGTAAGGATTGGCAATAGATCTGATTAGTATAGGCCCTTTTTAATTGACAAGACGGCACTAGGACTGCATTTGATGGTCGGAACTTGCTCCCATCTTCGATTTTAGATTAGGCGTTTTTCTCACCCATTTATACAGTTTAATAAACACCCTTGAACTGTGATCGCTTGCATCTGTCTTTACTGTTTCCACCATGAGTTCCTTACACTAAGCAAGAATCTGAATCGTTTTGGAGGCTCATTAAGGCAATGGAATCCCAAAGATTGCTTCAGGCTCAAACAATTAAGGCTTCTAAATGGAAAGATCACTTCTATAATGTATACTTATTAGTTGGAACGAATACAAAGCAACCCAAATGCGAGGCGAAGTGGAGAGATTATATGCCGGTGGATCTGGTCTCAGTGCATTCTTGTATCATTAAAAGCAAAGCTTCCAATGCTCCAGGACCAGATGGTCTAGCAAATGCCACCTTTAGATCTGATGTGCCCTTATGGTCTGCAATCCTATGGGGGTTATTTACCAGCATACTTTCGTTACATTTCTTTCCCCTGTCTTGGAGGGGTGCCTTGATTGTCTTGATCTATAAGCACAGTGACTGAATGCTTCCCATAAATTACCGGCTGATATCACACTTGGACTCAGGCAGTAGCATTTTTGTCAGCCTAATCTTGCAAGAATTTCAGAGCTGGGCTAGAGAAGAAGGGTGCTGTGATGTCCATCAATCGGGGTTGAAGGGTGATACAGGTAAACTTATTACAGACCCAGACTAATTTGCAAAAAAGACCTATGTATTGGACATTTTTAGATATTACTCAAGCATTCCGTTGCATAAATAGAGCGGTTCTTTAATATAAACTAGATAGCCTAGGCTATCCCACAGGACTCCTCAGTATTCTAATTGCACTGCATTCTGAGACAAAGATAAAAATTAGTTTGGATTTATTTATTGAGCATGTGTTAGACGCTTATACAACAAAATGTTGTTTCCAAGAGCCATTAGGCAAGTGGGGCGGGTACAAAGGGAGTAAATACAGTGGAAAAGAACAGTAAATCCAAAAACGTGGTCCTAGGCCTTGTGACTTTCAGACGTGCAAGTGTAGTGAATAGAAGTGCAGGTGGGGTGCAGGGAATGGGCAAGTGCTGGTGAGTCTGGAAGGGAAGTGCCAAGAGATGCCAGGAGAGGCCGCCACTGGCTAAGTGCTG
The DNA here is from genome assembly GCF_040938575.1 of Ambystoma mexicanum. Lineage (NCBI taxonomy): Eukaryota > Metazoa > Chordata > Amphibia > Caudata > Ambystomatidae > Ambystoma > Ambystoma mexicanum. The sequence continues at coordinate 300,129,242 of NC_090935.1, read as the reverse complement.
GGCGGAGAGATCCTAAAGGTGGGATGCAAAACTGCCAGGCAGGGGGCCCACAAGGGCAGTGCTGAGGGTACTGGTGTTAACTGTGCAGAGGGCCTGGTAACCTGTAAAATGCATGCAGGACCAGGCTGCCAGTCTCAGTGGATGAGGGGTGGTTAGCAGGGAAGGGAGAGAGGGAAAGAGGATTGGGCAGCAAATGCAACAAAATGGATCCATACTTATAATGGGCTTCACCAAGACTCCGTTTTAGCCCCATTTTGTTCAACGTTTATATTGGCGACCCTGGTGATTCCTTGCAGAGTACCACATATATCTCCAAATCTAGGTGGATTAGGTAGAAGTTATTTAGCTTATGGGGACATGGTTCTTTTCGACTTGACCCCTCTTGGATTTCAGCAAGCCCTCACTGCGATTAACCTATATTTTTTTATTTAGATTTGAAACTAAACATAAATACAAAACTCTAATGCTAAATTATACTAAGCATGTGGAAACAAAAATGTTTTGGGGTTTTGATCCAGTCCCAACTCGAGCTAGTATCTAGCTTCAGATACCTTGTAGTGTTGATTCACGCAAAGAGGACTAAATTGGAAGGTAATAATCTAAGAAATCGGGCTTCTGTGAGTGCTACTGAATTGCAGGTAATTGATGGTAAATGTGGCCGCTTTTCATCTATTCCAATTCTAAATTATCACCAGAAAGTCATTCCTTGCTTGCTTTCTGGTGTGCAAACTGGCCTGTTGCCCTCCAATTGGGATATTTTAACCACAGGGAACTCCTGTTCCGATTATGAGACATGAGCTGGGTCTACTCCTTTGTAGGTTCATGTGAATTGGAAATGGCTCCAATTATTCAGACAGCTTTTTGTTTGTCAATTTGAATGTGGAAATGATTAATGATACCTGTTAAGTATGAACTTGTTGGAAACAGTCAGCTGTCTTTATTTTGAGTGCCCACGGTATCTCTGTAGATGAGTTCGTAGTTAAACCCTTAAAAGAAAATCGTGTTATTTTAGGTATGAAATCAAAGCTTTCAATGTTCTAACTTTCTATTTGCAAAAGCATCCTTTCAAATTGAATAGAAGTGATATGTTGAGCTTTAAATTGAATTTGATGTCCAGCAGAGAAATAACAGGAGCACGAGTCAAATTATTGAGAACCAATATTGTGTGTGTATATTGTGCTCAAGCTGTGGAAATGCTTTATCACTTAGTAAATGTAAGATGTGTCAAGAACTTTAATTTGACATGTTTGGCAGATTTGTTTATGAATTCTTTTTTAAATCAGAGGTTTTTTGGTCTCGAATTATTAGTCAGGAATCAATTTTAGATATAGTGCATTTGAAACTTTTAAATGTTTTATTGCAATCAATGTAAAGTTGTTTTGTGAGATTAATGACTTTAATTTCTATTGTAATTTCTGTGTATTTTTATATTGTAACTGTTTGTTCTTGTCCAAAAAGCAACCCGCTGCAATCTTCCCCCTACCATTCATCACTTTATTGCCCCACTACATAGCTTTTTCCGCCGGCAGCGGATGCCGCATCCGCTCCTTCCCCTCGCCTCCCGCTGGGCACCATAGAAAGTGAAGAGGGGCTCTGTTCGGAGCCCCGCCTTCCCTTTCCATGGTGGCCATCTTGGAAAAGGATTTTCGTTCCTACAACGGGACGCTGCATATGTCCCATTGTAGGAAGGAAAATCCTTTTTTTTTTTCTTTTTAAATGTTTTACCATCCCGGTTACTGCTTTGGCAACCTGGGGTGCTAATAGCCTTCATCCCCAGCAGGGGCTGGAACGGGGGATACCAGCTAAGATCCCTTGTTATCGGCCTTTGCGAACTTGGGCTGCTTGGCTGTTATCCCCGTAATGATCTTGGAGCAGGGAATGAATGCCATAATAACGGTTACTTAGGCAACCCTCTATGCCCCTAGTATAGGCAGGATCGCGTTTTTGAAACATGCCTTCAATATACTAGAGCAGCGGTTTGAGGGCTGGGCGATTCTGCACTTGCACGTTCTGAAAACTCACATGGCATAGTGGTTCGGCCCCTCCCCCTGCCCGCCCACTGTATTTAATAGTCCCTCCCTGTTGCCCTGTGGGCACCATGAAACAAAATGTATTTGCTGTCTACATGCCTAACCAGCGAACAATAAATAAACAGTGGTAGGAGATTTCAAGATCTCGTACCTTAGTGTTGATTGGAAGACTGCAAGAGGGGATGTGCTCAGGGAATGCACCAAGGATAATTGGGAGTGTACACATCTCATAAAAGACCATTTCTGGTCTGATGTCTGGAGGGCCAAGTACACCAAAGCGGGAGGTTACAAGTTTTTCTCGCCATCCCCCATTATTCATACATGAGGATTGGTTTCCTGCTAGTGCCTCGGGAGCAGCGTCAAACTATTGGTTCACCAGTGGTGGATGCGGGGCCATGATCTAACCATGACATTGTGACAGCCGCTGTATGGAGAGGGGGAATTGGCAATGTAACAATGTCCTCCTCAGGGACCCGGTATTCTGAGTCTTTATGGAAAAATAACTTTTGAGCTATTTTGAGTTGAATGATACAGGAAAGTTCACCATGCAGTATGTATGGGAAGCTGCCAAACCTACCATGAAGAGACTTCTCATCTCAGAGGGAGCAAGGGGAAAGGGCTGATAGAGGGAACATTTAGCGAGGAACTTAAGAGTGTTGCGATCTAGGCTTTCCAAAGCAGAAGGGGACACTGAGGAGGTAATTACCTTAATTAAGAATAAGCACCAGGAACTGCACTCACTTATGTGGGAGGTCCTGAAGAAAATGAGAGATATGAAGTAGAGATACTATGAAAAAGGGGATGTGGGCAAGAAATGGACAGGAGTGGGTGTTCAGATCAGGTATAGTAATGGGAGACTGTTGGCTACTCGAGGGACTTCTTGTCTGCTTTACTGACTCTATATTATTATTATTCTTCTTGTATAATGCGCTTAATACTGGCTGTAGGCTACATTGACCCACTGAACAGCATTTCTCCCTAACCAAGCTGCGCTTCAGCAGAAACCGCAAAATGGCTGCGCTGGCTCCAGTAAGCACCATTGCCCCAAAACTGCATTTTGCAGCAACAAAATGATGGCTGAAACATCTTGCCAAGCACGTATTGGGCAGGATGGAACACGGGGGCACACTGAGGGAGCTTGCCAGTGTGTTCTTACATATACAAAAGAAAGAGTGAAAAATCAGCGCTGCTTTGCTGCCAGCACAAAATCCCCATTCAAAAGGGGGGATTTTACCTTAAAAGGATGCTGCTCCGACGCTATTTTGATCTGTTCTTCCTCAAACTGCGTTAGTAATAAGGCCCTGCCATGCCCATTCATATACCCATTGTGTTTCAGCAAAACCAAGTATGACCCCTGAATGACCGGCTCTGTCAAACCAAATCTGAGAAAAATTAACAAAAACTTCATTTTCCGCCGCACGGGAAAAAGCTTCACTTTTAAGTTACAAAGTGTCGAGGATCAGTAATTCAAAGAAGCTCCAGCTCTGGGCTATGTCAATTTCAGTGCTTAGGTGGTGCAAATAAACTACTGCTTAAAAGAAAATAACTATAGTGCAAAACAGCGTGGGAATCCAAATGGAAAGTCAAAAAGCAAATTTTAAAGCAAAGTGCTAGCAGCTTGCACCACATGTGTAAAAATGGGCTTTGCAACTAAAGGAGAAAAATGCTTCTTTGAAAGTACTATGTTGAACAAAAACTTCTTCTTGTCTAACAACGTGAAAGGGGATTGTACTGTGAAAATACAACGTATGAAATGGTTCTGTTCAGCAGGTTTTCTTCCAATTCCGAGCAAAAATAAATAGAATTAAATCAAACTTCAGTGGCTGCATTGGGGGAGGAATCAGCCCAAGACAGGTTTCTGCTGAGAGGATGACAAACAAAGAACAGGTTACTTACCAACTGTAACGTTCTTTCGATTGGATGTTCCTCCCACGTATTCCTCATCTTAGATATATCCTTACCTTCAGTTTTGCTGCTTCGGAAAAAATGTTCTCTCCCGACCAGAGGGCGCTCTACTCGAGGCTGCAGCATCGATGTCCCTCAGCGGCATCCTGTCGAGCGCCGACGTCATCCTCTGTATAAATGGCTCGAGCGTGCCTGTTGGCCTCAGTTCTGTTTTTTCGTATATTGTAGCCAATGGATTGTAGTTAATGACGTGCCTCTTTTGACCCAAGCCTTAAAGGAATTTTGAGTGTAAACCACGTAAACTGTACTGTGGGGTAGGCTGGGAGGGTCGATGAGGAATATGTGGGAGGAGCATCCAATCGAAAAGAACGTTACAGTTGGTAAGTAACTTGTTCTTCAAATGGATTGTGTCCTCCCACGTATTCCTCATCTTAGATACTCCCAAAGCAGTTTTGTATTGGAGGCGGGAGTACAGAAATATTAGTCATGTACAGAATGAAATACTGATTTAGCAAACAGACCTCCTTGTGAAGAAGTTGAATCTAGAGCATAGTGTTTTTCTAAAAGTGTGCATGGATGACCATGTGGCTTCTGCGCAAATATCTTGCACTGGGACACCCCTTTGAAGTGCTGTTGAAGTCGCCATGCCCCTGGTTGAATGAGACCTCGGCCCATCTGGAGGATCTTTCCAAGGCAATCTATAACATTCAATTATAGCCAAAAGTATCCATCTAGATAATGTTTGCTTAGTCGATGCCAGTCCCAATTTACAGCCAGTGTATCCCACAAAAAGTTGGTCACACTGACATAATCTTGCCAATCTTGAACTATAGAATATGAGAGCCCTTCTAGGGTCTAATCTATGTAGCCTTTCCTCTTCCTTACTTGCGTGAGGAGGGTAAAAAGCAGGCAGTTATTTTTTGTGACGGGTGAAAATCTGAGACCAGTTTTGGCAAAAAAGAGGGTTTAATCCTAAGGACAACTTTATCTAGAAAGTGCCTGCAACTCACTTACCCTGCGGGCTGATGTAATTGCCACAAGAAGTATTGTTTTCAAAGTAAAGGAGCCTTAACGGACAATGTAAAGGCTCAAATGGGATGCATGTGAGGAACTTTAATACTAAGTTTAAGTCCCACACAGGTATTTGAAAAGGTATTGGAGGAAACGCATTATTTAGACCTTTTAAGAATAAAGGTATCTTGAAGCAAGATTCTTCCTCTCAGGAGCACTTGAAAATAGATAGCGCTGCTAAATAACCCTTTATCGTACCAATCTGGAGCCCCAGATTAGCCAAGTATAACAGAAAAGACAACATTGTGGGAATATTACACTGAAACAGGTTCACATTCTTATCTCTGCACCAGTTACTGAACTTGTACCAACGACACCGGTACAGAGGTTTAGTTGCTGGTCTTCTGGACGAAAACAAGATCTCCATGAGAGTCATCCGGAAGGTCCCAATCCTTGTATCTCAGCCTCTCAGAAGCCATGCTTGAAGGTTGAGTGTCTTCACCTCTGGATGGAGAATATGACCTTACTCTTGCGAGAGAAGATCCTCTCTTTTTGGAAGACTTATTGGAGGGCAGATGGACATGTCCAGAAGGTCCGGGTACCACGTTCGCCGGGGCAATTAGGATCATGGTTTTCCTGAACATTCGCAACCTCTTGATTACTTGAGGGATCACAGGGACTCGTGGGAGACTGTGCTCTGCCTGCTCAGAGTGTCCGTCGCTGTGTTTTGCTCTCCGGCTAGATGAACTGCAGACAGAGAGTTCCCTTCTTGTATTGCCCAGAACCAGTGCTGCATTGCTTCTCTGCACAATGGTAGTGACCCTTCCCCCTCCTCTCTTGTTGAGGTAGTACATTGCCACTGTGTTGTCCGTCATTATCAGGACTTTCTTTCCCCATACAGAGGGCAGGAAGGCCTTCAGCGCTAGTCTGATTGCTCTCAGCTCCAATAGGTTGATGTGTAGTTTGGACTCGGATGGAGACCAACGACCGCTGATTGTCAACTCATTGGTGTGAGCTCCCCACCCCGTGAGTGAGGCATCCGTCACTACCATTATCTCCGGCCATGGTTGCCAAATAGATTCTCCCCTGAGGACATTTCCCTGCAAGCCCACCATTGAAGGTCCTATGCTACTCTGTTTGGAACTTGCAAAAGATCTGACATTTCCCCTGAAAATTGGGACCATTGAGTCCTGAGGGCCCATTGAAGGGATCTCATACTCAATCTGGCTTCTGGCACCAGAAAAATGCAGGATGCCATAAGACCGAGCAACCTAAGAAAATCGAAGGCCGGTAGATACTGGGCATTCTGGAATTTTATTACCATCTGCAGAATGTGGCGAGCTCTCTTCGGGAGGCGAGGCTTTGTCTGAACAAGTATCCAGGGCTGCTCCGATAAACTAGAGTTTTTGTGATGGTATCATGTTTGACTTTTTTAAATTCAGAGAAAAGCCTAGTTTGTGAAGGAAGTGGCAGGTCTTGGACAGATGTTCCTGGGCTTGTTCTGGAGAACGTGCCCTGATCATCCAATCGTCCAGGTAGGGGTAGACGTGAATCCATCCCTCTCCTGAGACTCGCTGCCATCGACTTGGTGAAAACTCTCGGTCAGAGGTCAACCCGAAGGCAGAACTCGAAACTGATAGTGAGAATTGCCAATCGCAAACCTCTGGTACTTCCTGTGTTTCAGATGTATTGGCACATGAAAGTAAGCATCCTGAAAGTCCAATGATACCAGCCAGTCTTGGAGTTGGAGAGCCTGAATGATCTGAGAAAGTGTGACCATCTTGAACTTGACCTTCCTGAGGAACTTGTTCAAGATTCTCAAGTCCAAGATAGGTCTCAATCCCCCGTCCTTCTTTGGTATGAGGAAATATGGGGAATACCAACCCTTGTTCCTCTCCGCTACAGGTGCATGTTCTATTGCACCTTTCTGTAGCAGGGTTAAAACTTCCTGCAACAGGAGCTGGTCTGGATGTTTGACAGAGTTTTATCCCGGCGGGTGATTCTGAGGTTTCTTTTGAAAGGGAAGGCAGTAACCTTGGGATACTGTTTCCAGTGCCCAAGCATCTGAAGTAATGCCCGCCATTCTTCCAGATGCTGTGAGATCCTGCCTCCCACCGGGGTCTTGTGGGTCAAAACCTCAGCGGTTTTGCTGCAGCAGCTGAAGGGACAGTTGCTGTTGCAGATCTAGTACCTTTTCATCGCCCCCGAGGAAATTTCCTTTGTCATCTTTGACTGGCATGTCCCCTTCCTTTTCCAAATGAGGAATAAAATCGAAAGGCACGACCACCAGGAAGATGAGCCTCTGTAGGGGCGTTGTTGAGGTTGTCGTATAGCGGCACTGAGTTATTTTGCCACCGCTTTGGAGGTCTGCAGCTTCCCCAGACTTGCATCCGCCTAGCTGCCAAACATCCTCGAGCCGTCAAATGGCATATTGAGAAACCTGGATTGCACATCCGGTGCAAAACCGGACTTCCTCAGCCACGCAAATCTGCGTAGCACCGTACTGGATGCCATGGACCTACTGATACTGTCAGCTGTGTCCAAACCTGATTGAAGGCATTCCCCCAAAGCCTCTTTTCCATACCTTACTATGGACAGGAACCCTTCACGTTCCTCACCTTCAGGGATGTGCTCAGCTGCCGCTATCACAGTCCCACAGGGTATATGTAAATCTTGCCAATGGTGCAAGTTACATTCGTAGATTTTAAAGCCATGCTCCCTGACATAAAAATCTTACGGGACAATGCATCAATCTTTTTATCATCCCTAGCTGGCGGAATTGTAGGAGTAGAAGTAGCTTCCTGAACTACAAGACTTTCAGGTGATGGGTGTTTACTCAAATATTCAGGATCTGAGGAACAGAGCCTATATTTTGACATAGATTTTTTATTTACTGCCGGAATAGATTCAGGGTTTTTCCATGCAGTGTTAACCCTCCTTTGTAAGGCTACATGAAAAGGAAGTATGGGGTCTTGCTGAGGTCCCCCTGAAAGGATGTCAGTCATATCATCCTCCTGATAGACAGGTGAATCTCTACTCCATCCCATGAATTCAGTTACCCTGTTCAGCAAGTTTCTATAACCCGCATCCTCAGCCAGGTTAGGCTTTTCAAATTCATATTCTGGAGATGTATCCAGACCACTTGCTGATTGCAAGCACTCATATAAGTCTTGCATCTTAAATTGAGGGTCGGTTAACTCCTCAGGGACTAGTTTTGTACCAAATATCATACTAGCAGGTGAAACAACATCTGCTGATGAATCGCCTTCATATATGGAGGACATGGTTCTAAAGAAATCATGTCTATTTTCTGGATGAAATACTTTTTCAGTTGGCATAGACTTCGACAAAGGTGTCGATTTTGTAATTGGAGTGAACGAAGACATCGACAAAAGCGTTGATGGCGTCGATTAAGTCATCACCTTTGATATCGTTGAGGTAATCTTCGACACCTTTGAAGGAATTGTCGACTGCATCGAAGGAATTGTCGGCTCCGTTGAAGGAATTGTCGACACTGTCGAAGGAGCCAGCGACACTGTGCTCGACCGCCTTCGTTGGAGGCTTCAAGGACGTTTTATACAAGGACTTTGATGGCGTATGAGAGTCTGACACCATTTTCGTGAGTTCCACCTCTGATTTTTGCACCGGTAGGTGCTTTTTATGAGGCGTCGGGGAAAATTCCCTGGATGACACCGTTGACGGTTTTTTGACGGATTTTCTCGTCTTAGATCTTCCCCTGTCACTTTTTTTATGAGTAGGGGCATGGTCTTCGCTAGACTTTTTTGAGGAGGTCTGGACCGCATTCTCATAAATCTTTAGCATAGATGCTCTGAACGCTTCCCACTTTCTTGGAGATTCTTGTTTTGACGGACATGTAATGATTTCCTCAGACGAGGAAGAGGGAGACTGGTGTCGTCTTTTCTTCACCTTTTTTGAGGAAGAAGAGGACTTCCTAGCTCTACTCCACGAACTAGATTTTTTGTGATGAGTATTCCTCCCCCACCGCCTCTACGTTCCTTTAAGGCCTTATGGGTCATCAACTGACAGGAACCGCACTAGTCTATACGGTGATCGGAACCGAGGCACCAGAGGCAATTCCGATGGGGATCAGTCAGCAACATCTTTCTCCCAGATTTCTGGAATTTCTTGAATCCAGTCTTCGGTGTGGAAGGATTAGATGAAGACGACATTCTTACGAACTGAAGCACCGTTATTCGATCTGTAGCTAAGCTAACAGAAAAACAGAACTGAGGCCAACGGGCGCGCTGAAGGCATTTTATACAGCGGATGACTTCGGCACTCGACGGATGCCGCCTAGGGACATCGATGCCGTAGCCTCGAGTGGATCGTCCTCTGGTGGAAAGAGAAAAATGTTTCTGAAGCAGAAAAGATGAAGGTAAGGATATATCTAAGATGAGGAATATGTGGGAGGACACAATCCATTCGAAAGGGGCCCTCTCACTAGATACTAACACCACAGTGATAATGACTAGGTTGGACAGAATCTGGTCTGGGCTGAACCCTCTGACAGTGGAACTTCCAGGACACGGATGTGCGAAGGGGATAAGGGGCAATAAGCCTTCAATCAAGCTGGGAGAACACCATCCTCCCTTTGGGGGAAGTGACAGTTGGTGGTAGCTGAAAAGAACAAAAATGGGCCAGTGTAGGACAAAGGAGGCCCATTTGTTTCAAAAGACTATTTTATTAAGAAACTTTGAAGATGGTTATCTTTGCAACAGTACTGTGCAAAAATGTAAAACTTTAGTAGTTTAAATGTGATTTTTGTGGCTTTCAAATAAGAGGTCTTGGCTATCAATAGCATGTATGGAACACGAACACCAGAAGGTGAATCGTGGGGAAAGGACACATGATGGAATGTTAAAAATTAACAGAAATAGGCCCCATGAGAGTATGTACGCACGTGTAAAGTCACAGAATTTTAGGCCGAACATTTAACACTGAAAATGACAAGATTATTAAACTTACAAAACAATGTCTCACAGATTGCAGAGTTGATCTCCAATGGTCTGCATAAAATATGTAACTTGTTTATGTAATTTGCTAAGAGACTTCAACTGTATAAATGTACTATTTGTGGCAAAATTGGATTTTAGCCAAAGTAAATGTGGGAGGTTTTTGAACATTGTAAAACTTGCATCATAAATCTGAAATCCTGCACTGAGGGCGAGGCGGGGACTAGCACCCCTGACCAATCCAGTGGGTTAGAGGTGTGTTTAGCTAAGCCTGCCCAGCCATATAAGTCTATGATGTCACTATGCATTATAAATAAGTCAATGACAGGACTCTACTCTCACTGTTCCTGAATTTCCTGCTCCTGCGTTCCTGATCTTCTGCATTCATCTTGCTGATTCCAACTACAAGGCCAAAGCATTGCTGACCCTACTCCAGAGCCCACTGCAAAAACGCCAGAATCAACCCACTAATCTCCCATTAAAAAGGGGAAAGCTGTGCTACCTTTTGCATCCTGAAATCAGACCGGCTTGCTGTTCACTAACTGCTAGCCCACTGACTGCATCCAGCGGTACCTATGCCATCCAGTGACCCGAATTTCCCAGCTGTTCGCTACCCGGTGATCAGACCTTGCCCAGCTGACTTTTGACAGGCGCGCCGCTGTGTGGTGACCATGTGGTGACCAGAACCTGTTGACTATCCAAAAATTCCAAAACTAAAAAGTGGACGGAGTATAATCCCCACCCCATAGAGACACGCAGCCTATCTTGTCTTGCCTTTGTCCCTATCCCACTCTCTAAGTAGTCCTATTTATACCCTGGTAACTTGTTGAAACTGTTAAAATTATCCACGTATCCTGTCCTTAATGTTTAAGTGCTAGCGCCATCTCTTTTCAATTTTGTCTGGTGTAAATGATAAGCCGTTAGTTATATTTGGATTAATCAAACTCATTTCCATATATTTTATTGTTAATGTTGAGCACTGGGGTGGCAAGGTTGACCTCGCAAATCAACCTTAGAGTTTACTGTGTTCCTCCTTAACAATATAGCCTAGATAATTTTGTTCAAGTAACATTTTCCTTTCTTTCAAAACCGATTTCCTCACTTTTAACTGCTCTATTTGCCTAAAAACAAACCACTCTACCTTCCAAATCTCAAGTCACCAGCTAGAGACCCATGTTCACCTCTTTATTGTACCTGTGATATTGATCTATTCCCCAGCCCAAAAACCGCACTCCAAATCAGAGTATTTCACCCGTTTTTATTAAAAAAACGTTTGGTAATTTAAAGCGGGAATTGAGAAAATTGCAAGTTTTCCAACGTGTCATTTGGCTGCAGCATGCTCTAAACTTTCCACTCTTTCGAATTGTATGCTTTTTGCTGATCCATTGCCTTGTCAGTGCCAGTGATATAACATACCTACTATTGTGATAAAACATATATGTATATTATAATTTAATGTTAATGTTAAAGGACATTTGTACCGCGCACTATCACCACTAAAGTGGTCCCCTGGCGGCTCTGAAAAAGGGGATGAGAGGGGGTGGGTTAGTGGGAATTAGCTGGAAAAGTGCAAGAGAGCAGTGATGTGCTGTTGGCAGCCTCAGCCCGGTGGGTCCGTTGGCTGGGCTTGGGGTGTTTTATGGTCCGTAGTCGTCGTGTGCTGTTGTGCAAGTCCATGTGTGGTTTGTTTTGTTGTTGCATTGTTGTGAAGTTTGTGTGGATTGCTGCGTTTTAGGCTTGTGGTTGTGTTTGGTTATAGTGTGAGAGGTGTATGCAGAGGGATGGAATTGTTAGTTGGTTGGTTAGTTGGCATTGCTGTCCTTGCAATTGTGGGATTTCATCTAGGTGCGGTACATGCTAACAGTCACATTTCTATCTAGATGCGACGCAAGCTAAAGTTCAGAATTCTAAGTGTGGTACATGCTAAGAATCACATTTCGAAGGGATTGTGTCCTCTGACGTATTCCTTATCTTAGATATCTCTTTCCAGCTTTGCTGGCCTCAGAAATGTTTTCTCTCTAGAGGGCGCTGCGCGTCGACGTCCACCGAGTCGATGTCCCTCGACAGCCGCCGTGTCGACGTCATCCTGCCTATAAAGGCTGCGCGCAGCGTCTGTTGCTCAGTTCCGTTTTTCCGCGCTTACTCAGTGCCTCGGAATATCGTTGCTCAGTTTCGTAGATATTTTATTCAATTTTCCTCGAGATATTCGATCCATACTCGATGGCTTCCTCGTCTGAACCGATGACCCCTCGGTCCGGCTTTAAAAAATGCCGAGACTGTGGAAAAAAGATGTCGCTAACGGACCCTCACAGGGTCTGTCTGTGGTGTTTGGGAGCTGAACACCATTGTTCGGAGTGTGAGGACTGTATGTCCATGACAGCTAAAGCCCTGAAGGAGCGTAGGGGGAAGCTGGAAAAAGGTAGGACTTCTAAAGCTTCTTCTTCCTCGACGAAGTCGAGACATTCGTCTCCTTGTCACCATTCGCGCTCTAGGTCTCGAAGCGGGTGCCATCGCTCTTCGAGATCGAAGCACTCGAAAAGGAGACGCCGAAGATCCCCTTCTTAGTCCTCCTCTTCCTCTGTTTCACCTAAGAGAATCCCTTGCCCCACGAAGCATAGTTCCCGGGCTGAATGGGAGGAATTCCGAAAAAATATAATGAGCGTCTTCGAGAAAGCGGCCTCGACCCCCTCGAAGACTGCCGAGAGCGATGCTCTGGTCGAAAGACCCGAAGGTCCAAAAAGCCGCAAGTCGCAGTACCCGGCGAAGGAAGCCTCTCGAGCGCGTCACAAACCCTCGAGTAAAGCAAAGACCTCGAATCCTTCTTCGAAGGTTCCGTCGACTAAGGTTCCGTTGACGCCGAGGTCGGTGTCTTTGACGCTGTTGTCGAAGGGACCTTCGACACACGGGTCTGTCGACTCGACACCATCCTCGACACCGGCGTCGACGCCAAGGAAAGTCACGGTTGCGGCGCACCCAGTGGCTATTCCCAGGTCTTCGATGTCGTCGAGATTGTCGATATCCTCGAGCAGAATTCCGATTCGATCGAGGACCTCGAGGCCTCCACCTTTGTTTTCGACAACACTTTCGAAGCCTTCGGCGTCGACGACATCTATGTTTTCGAGGCCGATTATGACAAGTTTGGCACCCTCTGCCTTGGAGATGGGTTTCACACCCCTTGTGAGCTCAGACCAATTGAGAACAATGTCTTCAATTATGGAAGAGCGAGAACTGTCTGATCAAGAAGAGCCATTTGAGTTGCAGCGATCTGCAACCCCAGTTCAAGAGGAGTTATCCTCAGGAACGCAGATTAAAGGAACTCCATGATTCCTTACATGAGGCAAGTGGTTTAGACACTTCCCCAGAGGTGGAGTTCGCTAGGCCAGACCCGGGGGAGCATGCTGAAAGCCCTTATAGAGCCTTAATGGCCAGGATTACAGAATTTATGGGATGGTGAACACCTTCACCGGCTTTCCAACAGGATGACCTCACGGATATTCTTGATAAAGGTCCACAGGAGATCCTGTAGTACCCTTTCATAAAGCTCTTCAAAGAAAAATAATGACGAACTGGGAAACCCCAGATGTCGTCCCGGCAGTAAATAAAAAACTGTCCGCTAAATACAGGGTATCTTCTGCAGACCCAGAGTTTTTGTCCAAACACCCATCCCCAGAAAGTCTGGTGGTACAGGCAGCATCTTCTACTGACATCAAGACTGCTTACCCTACCGTCCCACAGGACAGGGATGATAAGAAATACGATGCTATGGCTAAGAAAGTCTTTTCGGCATGTAGCATGGCGTTAAAATCTATTAATGCTACTTGCACCCTTGCTAGATTTAGCCATACACTTTGGGAGTGTGCTTCTACAGCGGCTGACTGCATCCCGGAGGGAGAAGAAAGGGAGGCGTTCCTAAATATCATAAGGGACGGTAAAGACGCTATGTGCGAAGCCCTCCAGACGGGCATTGACTCGGCTGACAGTATCAGCAGAGCAATGGCGGCAAGTACAACAACCAGGAGATTTGCTTGGTTGAAAAAGTCTGGTTTTGCCCCAGATGTGCAAGCCAGGCTTTTGAACATGCCATTTAATGGCTCTTCTTTGTTTGGGAAAAAGGCGGATGACAGTTTAGAAAAACTGCAAACATCAAAGGCAGCAGCAAAATCCCTAGGCGCTGCAATCCGTCAGACACCTTTTCGTCCCACAGGAACCTCTGCGAGAGGCAAGTCTTTTCGCTTCTACTCAGCATTTGGAGGAGGTAGATGACGACCGGCTCAAAGGGGACAAAGAAGAACTACCCGAGGTGGACGGGGTAGATATTCAAAAGCCGCAGCAACGGCAGGTGCCGCTTTACCATCGGCATCTGCATCAGCCACCCCTAAACCACTCTGAGGACTTCCCTCCCAAGACACCTGTAGGAGGCAGGTTAACTCAACATCTGGCGGAATGGCAGGCTATCACGTCAGATGCTTGGGCATTGGAGACAGTTGCACAAGGTTACTGCCTGCCTCTCCTACGCATACCTCAGAGTCATCCACCGGGGATCAGCTCTCAAAAAGCTCCAGATTCGCTCCTCTTGCAGGAAATTTTAGACCTGCTAGAGAAAGGTGCCATAGAACCGGTACCTGTAGCGGAGAGGAACAAGGGCTGGTACTCCCCTTACTTTCTCATACCAAAGAAAGACGGAGGACTGAGACCCATCTTGGACTTGCGGGAATTGAACAAATTCCTCAGGAAAGACAAATTCAAGATGGTAACTCTCTCTCAGATCCTTCAGGCCCTTCAGTTCCAGGATTGGTTGTATCTCTGGACCTTCAGGACGCTTATTTCCATGTGCCAATCCATCTCAAACACAGGAAATACCTGAGGTTCGCAATTGGCAACTCTCATTATCAATTTCGAGTTCTGCCATTTGGGCTGACCTCCGCCCCGAGGGTCTTCACCAAGTTAATGTCGGTAGTGGCTGCAAGTCTAAGGAGGGAAGGGATTCACATCTACCCCTACCTGGACGATTGGTTGATCAGAGCTGTATCTTCGGAACAAGCTCAGATCCAGCTAGATTATGTTTGCCACTCCCTTCACAGAATGGGCTTCTCCCTCAATTTAAAGAAGTCACAAATGATACCATCGCAGAGACTCCAGTTCATCGGAGCGATCATGGACACTTCCCTGGGAAAAGCCTCGCCACCAGAGGTGAGGGCTCAAGATATTCTACAGATGGTCACCAAGTTTCAAAATGCCCAACGTCTCCCAGCCTTCGACTTTTTGAGGTTGCTAGGCCTCATGGCATCCTGCATTTTCCTAGTGCCAGAGGCTCGCCTGAGAATGAGATATCTCCAGTGGGCACTGAGAACTCAGTGGTCACAATTCTCAGAGAGAATGACAGATCTTCTTCAGGTTCCCGACAGGGTGGCTCAAGACATTCAGTGGTGGGCCAGTCAGGAGAACATATTGAAAGAACTGTTTTGGCAACCATGGCCGGAGATAACAGTAGTCACAGATGCCTCACTCACGGGGTGGGGAGCCCATGCCAACGACTTGACCATCAGTGGTCGTTGGTCTCCATCGGAGTCCAGACTACATATCAACCTGTTAGAGCTGTGGGCCATCAGACTTGCGCTGAAGGCTTTTCTGCCATCTGTACAAGGAAAGAATGTCCTGATGATGACGGACAACACAGTGGCCATGCATTACCTCAACAAAAGAGGAGGCGTAGGATCACTGCCACTGTGCAGAGAGGCGATGCAGCTCTGGTTTTGGGCAATCCAAGAAGGAATCTCTATCGGCAGTTCACCTAGCCGGAGAGAAGAACTTGACAGCGGACGCTCTGAGCAGGCAGAGCACAGTCTCCCACGAGTGGGAACTAGCTCAGGAAGTCCTTCAAGAGATCTTCGCCCTTTGGAGAACTCCTCAGGTGGATCTGTTCGCCACCAGTGTCAACAGGAAGTGCGATCTGTTCTGCTCAAGGGAATTTCCCCCGAGAGGAGCTCTGGGAGACGCGTTCATAGTGGACTGGGAGTTTCCACTCCTGTATGCGTTTCCACCAGTCCCCGTCATTCCTCAAATGATCAGGAGGTTGAGAAGATTCTGGAAAACCATGATCCTAATTGCCCCGGATTGGGCCAGGAGAACGTGGTACCCGGACCTTCTAGACTTGTCCATCTGCCCTCCAATTCGACTTCCACTCAGAGAGAATCTGCTCTCACAGAAGGGAGGTCAGGTTCTCCATCCAGACATCAAAACCCTCAACCTTCACGCTTGGCTTCTGAAAGGCTGAGGTACAAGGATTGGGACCTCCCTGATGACGTTATGGAGGTGCCGCTACCGTTGGAACAGATTTTGCAGCTGGTGTAGGGAAAAGAATATCGATCCCTTTTCATGTGGTACACCAATGGTTTTGTCCTTCCTACATTATTTAGCGAATTCAGGCCTTCAAGTTGGCACCATCAAGGGCTATCTCGCAGCGCTATCCATCTTTAAGTGCACTGTGGAAGAACCATCCTGTTTCAAGTTACCCTTGGTAATACAGTTTCTAAAGGGGTTAACTAACGTTTATCCCCCAAGACCATTCCAGGTTCCCCTATGGCATTTAAATGTAGTCCTAACTTTCCTGATGGGCACACCTTTCGAACCACTCCACTCTTGTTCGTTAAGGTTTCTTACCCTTAAGACTGTTTTATTAGTAGCACTTACATCTGCTAGAAGGGTGAGCGAGTTACAAGCTCTTTCTTGTAAACCCCCTCATACAATCTTTCACAAAGACAAAGTTGTTCTGCAAGTGAAGCCTAATTTCCTCCCAAAGGTGGTTTCTGAATTTCATATCACACAGAAGATTACCCTTCCATCTTTCTATCCTCCTCCCCATCCGGGGAAAGAGGAAGAGAGGTTACACAGGCTGGACCCAAGAAGGGCTTTAAGTTTTTACATTAGTAGACTGGCTAGGATAAGACAAGCAGACCAGCCGTTTGTAGGCTACGCAGGTCACAAGCTGGGGCTACCGATAACTAAGCAGACCATTTCCAGATGGATTATTTTAGCCATTTTGGAATGTTATAAACTGGCAGGAAAAGAGCCCCCTCAAAATCTTAGGGCTCATTCGACCAGAGGTATCGCAGCTTCATCGGCCCTCAAAAGAGAGTGCCGGTTCGAGACATATGTGCGGCTGCCACATGGTCGTCCGTCCATACCTTTACACGGTTTTACAACTTGGATTCCTCCTCCAGTCAGGAAACTAGGTTTGGAAGGGCAGTATTCCACTCTATTCATCAATAAGAGGAAGCATGAAGTCAGTACTCCCACCTCCAATAACAGAATACTGCTATGGGAGCCTATCTAAGATAAGGAATACGTCGGAGGACACAATCCCTTCAAAGAACAAGTTACTTCTTACCTTGTAACGTTCTTTCGATGGGATGTTCCTCCGACGTATTCCTTATCGACCCTCCCATCCATCCCCACAGTACTACTTCCCTTGTTGTTGCAGCTTATGCTCCTTCAGGGTGATTAGTCTAGTCCAGAAAGAATTATTGTGGGCTACAAAACGGAACTGAGCAACGGACGCTGCGCACGGCCTTTATAGGCAGGATGACGTTGACACGGCGGCTGTCGAGGTACATCGACTCGGCGGACGTCGACGCGCAGCGCCCTCTAGAGAGAAAACATTTCCGAGGCCAGCAAAGCTGGAAAGAGATATCTAAGATAAGGAATACGTCGGAGGAACAGCCCATTGAAAGAACGTTACAAGGTAAGAAGTAACTTGTTCTTCTATCTAGACGCGATCTAAAGTTTCGATTTCCATACTAGTGTGGCACACATTAATTATTTGTAAAATTCTAGTGTTATTTTAGGCCTTTGCTAAGAGTTTAATGTCCTACCTGGTGCTTCTTTCTATCCACTCACAATATTTGTGGGCTGAGGGAACATTGCAGGGGGAAACCTAAACTTGGGTGCTATCTTTCCTAAAATCAAAAAGTGCTCCTATTCAGTTGAGCAGTGTATATGTACTGGGAGAAGGTTAATTGAGTGCAATGCTTGCATTTCTATTGTAATTATCACCCCATTGGTGATTGCTGCCCTATATTAAAATTAGGGAATTTTAATTTGATTTTAAAAATAAATAAATATTGCATTTCACCAACCGGCCTGGTTCATGGTCCATTGTGACCCGGGGTATTTGAAAAAGGGGGTGTGATATTAGCTGTGTACCATCTCAAATTACATTTGCATAAAATAAAGAGAAAGGCATATCAATTGAGCGCTACATCCTAGGCTGAGACCAAGGTGTGTCGCCTGATTAAAATCCTTAACACAGCGAGTGGGATCGCCGCTGAAGTCCTGTTCCCCCCCTTCCACTCTGCATCGATTACGGTTATACCCAAGTCGGGAAAGGATCACATGTGTTCTTCCTGCAGGCCGAAATCGCTACTCCAAGTTAATGCAAAGTTATTTACCAGAGGCCTGGCATTTAGGTTGGAACACTACCACATCATAGTTCATCCTAACCAGTCTGGCTTTATTCACAACAGACAAGGCTATGACAATCTGTGAAAAGACCCTTAAAGTACTTACATCCCCGGCAGTGACGATGAACGGAACTCTGATATTAACTTTGGACGCCAAAAAGGCATTTGATCGTGTTAATTGGGTATTCCTCCAATAAGTATGGGAGGAAAATGGATGGGTTGGTCCGGGGCCCTATACACATCCCCATCCACGAAAGTATTTGTAAATGGAAAAGCGACAAGGAGGATCCCCTTGAAGAGCGATACAAGACATGGTTGTCCTCTATCACTGCTCTTGTATGCATTAGCTATGGAACCCTGGGCGGTGCAGTGCGAGGAAACTCATAAAAAGGGGATTAAGATTGGGAATGGGTAAATATAACCTGAGCCTCTTTGCGGATGATGCACTACTTTACTTGAATGAAGCCACTTTCTGCATGGTTTACTCATGTATGACAGACTATCGGAGAACAAAATAAACCTGGACAATTAAGTGGCTTTCCCATCGGGTTCACTGGAGGTTGTGGACCGGGAATACATTGCAGTGATATATGATAGGTTATTTATAGCGCGCTTAATACCCAGAGGATTCTAAGCGCGGACCTGGTGATCGAACCTTTTGTTGCTCCGTGTCATCTTACTTCCAAGGCGAGCACGTTGTCCCTGAGCTATCCTCCCAAGACAAGGGTCTTGATTGCCTAGGATTCAAGCATGACCACAAGTCCTTTGCCTCCACCCCTTGCAAGGCTGTGACATGTGACCCCCCTGGTCATCCGACATTAATGTCTGAAAATACCCTAGGGCAACTCCCAGCGCTTAAGGATAGTCGAGCCTAGCCTTGGGTGTCAACATGGCTAAACATATACAGTCAGGGAATTAAGGTACTTGACTCACTCAGATAACATTCAGACTCGTTGCAATTAAATATACACTGACAAGAGTTATCATTTTAATGTGTTTAATATGATCCCTTATTTTTGGCAGGTTTTTATCCTTCCAAGCAAATGTAAATGTAGATATAACATATTAAACCTATTAACAAGATTATCATGTAAGCATACATCATGTTGAGTATTCAAATAATGAAATGAGTAAAGTTTAGATCAATGGGAACACATTTCTGCTGCTAAGCTACACGCCTCTAGGCACACAGGGAATCCACTTGTACTCCTGTTATGAGAGGAACGAGTCTCACAGTAAAACGGCTCCTTCTGAAGTTGACAGGCTTTGCTTCGTTGGACCAGGCAGTCTCTTCTGTCCCTACCCTACCCCATACCGTGTGTGTGTGTGTGTGTGTTTTTTTTTTTTTTTTTACCTACTTTGCTGGGCCATATATTTGTATATGAATCTAACAGTAGAATGGCTGCCCTGCACCTGTGGACATTGTAATATCCACCTCTACCGACAGGAAATGGTTGACATGTCACTTTTCCTTAGAGGTTGGAGCATTTGTAACATTAAAGAATCAAGTTCTTCTGTAAGCTATCTCAGAAGGCTTTCTGTATCAAAAGGTATAATCTTAACTTTTACCAGCCACACCTTGCTGCAAGAAATGAAATACCGGCTCGTCCTTTTAAAAAGTGGCCATTGCGAATCCTCATTAGATGGCGATTTCTTGTGTTGATTTTCAGTTAAGACTCAGAAGTGTGCAGCTCAAAACTGCCAATTGACCTTGTGGTACGAGCCGGCTGGCTCTGACGGGAAACACCATTTCCTTGTTCTTGGCTAAACTGGTAAACGTACAAATGGTTGCCGCTGAAGTCCTGTTCCCCAATTGTTTGGCTACAGCTGAGATAGTTTAACAAAACCGTGCACACAAAACATAGCACACTAACAGTACACGGGTTGTATAGGCAATTAAGGATGTCTTTAAAAATTGTTCTGAGTTTCTTGAGGCATGTCAGCAGCTGTCCAATTTAGGTTTGAGGAAGGTGATTTTGTTATTTGGATGTTTGAATTTTGCAGGATTTGGGAGCTTTATTTACTGATAATTATCTTACCCTATGGACAACAATGCAGCATGACTTACGCAGCTGGGAGAAGCTACCTCTCTTTGATGGTGAGGCTGAACTGCATAAAAATGGCGATAGTTCCCAAGCTTCTGTTCGTATTACAGATGTTGCCCTTGATTGTTACTCATTTTTTGCCGGGATAAAGAGCACTGTTTGGATTCTTGTGGGCGGGACCTAAACCTAGAATGTAGTCCTTGTTTACCTGAATGGCACTGTCTTGGTCCAAGACACACAGGCCAACCTTCTCCTCTTTGATAGACGCTTCCCGCGCCTCCTCAATTTCCTTTCTTCTCCTGCTGCCCCTTCTCTCCCTCCTTCGGCTTCCTTGCCTCCATGCTGTGCCTTATCCTTGGCTACCTTGCCCTTTCATCCTAAGCTGGCAACCTTCACCATATTGCCACTCTCAACTCTTGCTCTGCCGTCAAACACTTCGCTGACATATGGCTCCTCTTGGAAGAACTTGATCTTGATGGCCTCGGTCTCACCGAGACATGGTTCATGGTCAGCTTTGTCGCAAGCTTTGACACTCTCCTCCCTGATGACTACAAGATCCTCATCGCGCCCAGATCAACCATTGTGGAGTGGGTGTAGCCTTGATGTTCTTGTAGTGGATTTGAGCCTCTTGTCATTCCTATGCAAGCCTACTTCTCTTTCGAATGCCTTGTCTGTAGGCTTTCTCTTCCCCCTGGCCACTCTCTTACCGTGGCTACCATCTATCGCCCACCTGGCCAAATCACCTCCTTCCTCTCTGAGTGGGTGGACCTCTCCTCTCTCCTGGCCTCAAACACTCAACTCCTCCTCCTTGGAGACTTCAACATCCACCTGGATACTTCCTGTCCCTCAGGACTCTTTTGTGACCTCTGCGACACTTTCTATTCTCCCCCATGGCCCGACTCGCTCTGCAGGGCACACTCTGGATGCTCTAATCCCCTAAGACCTCCCCATCTCTATCCCTCTCACCGCTACTCTCTCCTGGAGTGATCACTTTCTCCTTTCCTGCCACCTCTCCCTCTCTACCCCTTGGGCCAAGCCAACTCCAGCCCTGCCACCTACCTTCTTGGTCATCCGACCCATGAAGCGTGTCAGTTGAGGCTTTCGCTGCCACGTTCTCTACCCCTCCTCCACCTCTGGCTGACTCACATCCTGACACAGCCCTTTCCAAGCTCCACTCTGCTATCTCTTTTTTTGTTTTAATTAATTTTATTAGTTTTTACAAAGAAAAACCTTTAAAATGACAACAAACAAAACACATCTCTCTACCCAAACTTCAACTTAGTCCTCCACTCCCTTCATGTTCCTTCCCTCTCGTCACCAACTCGTATATACTGTATCTCTTAATCTACAGTGGTTCTAGCTGCAGCCGACTTTCTATTTCAGCTAGCAAAAATGGTAGCGGAATTAATAGTTTCATGTCAATATATATTTTCTGCCACCAATCGTCAGCACACAGAGGGATGTTTTGTTGACCAAGGTCCCAAATGAATTGTCCTCACAGATCGCAATTCGCCACAAAACAACACCAAAAGTTTAAGGGTCTCCCTCTCACCTTTGCAAAGTCTACATGATCCATCTTTGCCTGCATTCTCTGACCATGCACACAGACGCTCTTTAGTTCTGAGGGCATTCCAACGGAACAGCATAAAAAGTCTCCTCGCGTTCAAATTGGGGAATCGGGCAATGTACCGTTGGATGTTAGTAAAGCCCCTTGCTTCCGGTGGCGCCTCTACCATCTTTGATGATGCAGCTTGCTGTGTCGAGGTCCAGTCCCAATCTGCCCTCCAAATCTTCAGCTTTGCCGCATTTGGGTTCCCATGTAACTGCTCCAGAGTGATATCGAACTCTCAACAGGTTTTTGCAGCGCCTTATCCACATCGAGGTGATATCATTGCCATTTGATGTTGCACTGTGAAGAAGTTCAAATTGAGGAATTTGTTCTCTCAATCTAGTTTTTCGAAATAGAGACAGTAACTACCAACAGATTCTGGCATGTATTGATATCAAAGAAAGTTTGTATCTCATGCAGGCTGTTGACGTCCCTTTTAGTAGACCCAAAACCTTCGACCAGTAGATGTTCTCAAGAGTAGACCACAGGTCATGGGGACATCCAAGCGCGTTTTCTGCACCATCAGTTAAAACCGGGATTACTTGCTGTTGGAAAAAAGCTAATGCCGGTTTTAAGGAGAATTTGCTGAACTTTCTGTTCAGCACAAGCTTGGCTTGCAAGTTATTTGCATTTACTTTTGATTTCTAGGATCCAAGGGCCGTCATATATACTTGCACTTATTGTCATTCCCAAGTATTTTACACTGTTAAGAATGCTCAATGGTTCGCGTGCTAGGTACTAGGTGGTGTTTTTACGGATTTCAAATTTTTAAGCACAAGGATCTCGCATTTTTTTGTGTTGATCGTCAATTGATTGCGATTCACGTATACCTGGACAACATTGAGCTTTGTCTGCAGACCAATTGGCGTTACGTCCAACAAGATCAAATCTGCGTATAAAATCCAACTGAGATGCGATTTGTGTAGCTTGGGTGGAAACGATTTCACAGCATCTATGCTGGCTCCAATATCTGATATGAAAAGACTGAAAATTGCCGCTGCTAAGGGGCAGCCTTGCTTGACTCCCTTAAGTTTTAATCTCTGCGGACAAAAGACCAGTGTTATCTAACTGAATTCTAATGGATGTTCCAGTGTGCAACTCTCGAATTGCAGCCATCAAATCTGCCGGGCAACCCCAGACTTGTAGCTTTCTCCATAACCGATGATGTCAAAAGCGTGAGAAAGGTCAATGACTGCCAAATAGACTTGCGTGTGTGTTCTCAAAGCCTCCATTTTGATCAGGTTTAGGAGCAGCAAATTCAATGAGCATCCTACGTTTTAAACAAAGCCAGATTGTCGCATGTTCAGACAATTTGATTTTGTAGCCCAATCAACTAATTTGTGTTGTAATAAGGTAGCGTATATTTTTCCCATTACATCCAGTAACGCTACTGGACGATAAATTTTTGGGCACGCTCTATTTCCTTTTTTAAAGATAGACACTATCACCGCAGTTTTCCAAGACTTCAGTGTTTGGCGTTGCACTTTTATTCTTTTGAATAATGCCAAACAAACCTGAGCCCAGATTTCTGGGTGTTTAATCGTGAAGTTGGTTAGACCGTCCGGGCCTGGAGCTCTAGAATGTTTTGCCTTTTTTAATTACCCTCTCTATCTTCTTTTGAGAAGGATAAAGCCCAGCTCATGTTCCTACTATCCAATGGTGCGATAGACCCTTTATTAGGCTTGTATAACTCCGTAAAGTGCTTGATCCACTCTGCCTCAGACACCAGGCTGGTTTGTAGGGCTCTTTGGGGCGCTTTTGTGTTATTAATTAGGCACCAAAAGTCTCTAGTGTTTTTGTTGCTTAGGCTCTCAATTTTTTTGGCGTCATTTTGCAGCATTTGATAATTGTGTGCTTTCAGCCAGTTTTTATACTTTTGTTTGGCTACACGATTTTCTTCTCTTTTCTCGTGTAGCGTGACAAACACTGGGCTCAAAGGAACCATATTTTCTGAAGGGCAGAGGTTGGTGTTATGGATAATGGCGCACGATCTTTCAATGGTGACCTTACTTCCAGTGGACGACAGGCCTCTGCCGCCAAGCATCAAACACTGTTGTTCTTCAACTTGGCCCTGGGCCCTTGTCTTCTCAATTGCTTTGTTGAGGTTGCCATCGTACTGGACCTCTAGGGTTAATTTAGGGTCTGTTACTTTCACAGGTCCAGATGGTATATCATTCTCAGTTGGGTCGTCAGATTAGATTTCGTCATAGGTTGACATATTCATAAGCTTCTCTGAAATCTCATGTGAGGAATCGACAATCTGTACCGCTTCACTAACTGGGGTCGTCGTTGAGACCTTTTCTTTAGGTTTACATGCGTCATTCTGCAATATAGAGCAGAGTTTGAGTCGTTCTCTTTAGCCAATATGTGTGCAACTTTGATGTTCCTCAAGAATTTTCTCGAGCCAGTTACTTTAGACTGTTTACGTCCCGGGAGATTTTTAGATTTCTTTGATAGGTTTAAGGGAGGTTGTTTAGATTTCACTACTTTCTCTGGTATTTGTGAACCGCCATTGAAGATTAGAAAAACACCAGCTGTCTTACTTGAAGAGTCTGTGGATGGCGGCTCCTTGCCCCTCTTTTCGACTCTGTTTGAATAATGATAGTCTCTTTTGCTACCTCTGGCAACAATTTTTTGTCCATACTGTCATTGCGCCTTGGTTCACTCAAAAGCGTTAGTTGCCCAATCCTTTTGATCGACTCTTCCAGTTTGTTGTTAGACCGGCCAATTAATTTCTCCAATTGCAACAATTTGGAGTTCATTAGTGCCACTAATGTAGTTTGGTCCTTAGAGTTCTAATTGATCTGTTCATATAGCTTTGTCAAAGGTGTGAGCGAAAGTTGATGGTTATTCCTCTAAGTTTGCTTTTTCTTGGGCAGCATCTTCAGCGTTACACATTTGCTGATAATTTGAAGTGCGTTCTTTGTTGATCTGTACCAGGTTTTGTAGCACTTTATGTACTACCTCAAGTGAGTTGCGTCTGTCTGAGGCGACACAGACTTCGAAACCACGCCCCACTACATTGTTTCAGCCCTGTTCGCTTACAATCAGCGTAGGTAGGCGTTGCTCAGCTGGTGCATCGACAGACTCGGCGGCGGATGATGTACATAAGACGTCATCGTTTGTCGGTTCAGCAGCTAAAGGGGATAAGGTGATGTCAAAGTTAATTTGGTTTTCTCCCGTGTTGTCAATCCACACCTGAGAGTTTTGCAACATCATCTTGTCTGATACAGTTTGAGAGGGTGGATGATTTTGAGGAAGAGGGTGAGGGGAATTGTAGGGCAGGGCAAATTCATCTGCACATTTGGCTCGCACCTGATTAGACTGTGATTGTTCCGTAATCCCAACCGGGGTGGACTTTCGTGTGTCTTTAGCCGTGTCCGCCGACCGTCACTTTCACTGATGTCAGCGTTCCTCCATTTGTTTGCGCGCCATGCCAATATGCGCAAAGGTGGGCGCTACCGCTGTCAGTTCGACAGTGGTGCAGCTCGCACCACGCACACAGTCACAAGACATGCTGCCATACTCTACCGATCGTCCCTTGTGTGGATTATTAAGAGTCATTCATCGCCGTTGCCGTGCATGACGGTAAACTTAGAGGCTGACATGGCTGTACAACGACTAGTACAATCTGCCGACTACAAAAGGCAGCTGGGATGTTAGTGCCAATACCTCTGAGTAAAGTTGTGGACTCCAACGGAGATTTCAGCGGGGGCAGTGGGGCCTTGTATACTGTTGCAGACACAGTTGTTTTCACTAAGAGAGGTGACATGGCAGATATTGGGTCTTCCGATTCAGACGTACATGAAAAATAACATCTTGCTTGTGCTTGACGTGTGCGGTCTCCCGATTCCGCTTCAGCCAAACCATTGCGTTTGCACTGAGCTAGAGTTCTTAATGGAGTATTTGCCATTAGCTTCCGCTCACGGTCTCGGTCTCAGGTGTCAACTCCGTGGCTGGTAACTAGCAGGTGCACGGG
Source organism: Ambystoma mexicanum (assembly GCF_040938575.1). NCBI lineage: Eukaryota > Metazoa > Chordata > Amphibia > Caudata > Ambystomatidae > Ambystoma > Ambystoma mexicanum. The sequence continues at coordinate 300,103,231 of NC_090935.1, read as the reverse complement.
TTGCCCACTCGCCACAGCAAAACAGCAGCTCCCAGCCCTTTCTCCTCAGGGCTTACGCCGCAAGGGCAAACGAGGCGGCCTTAGGTAGTCAGCTGACCAGTTGACCAACCGTCTTTCTTAAAGGCACACGCACCTCGAATAGCTCCAGGGAATCTTTCACCACTCGCCACAGCAAAACAGCAGCTCCCAGCCCTTTCTCCTCAGGGCTCTTTGATACTCTCGATGTTCTTGCCCCTGTCATGAGGATTCACTTGAAACCCAAAGCCAAGTGCAACTCCTGGTACGATTCTGACTTTGTCACCCTTAAACGCAAGTGCAGGGTGGCTGAGAGGAAATGGCAAGCATCCTGTGCATCCTCTGACAAACTGGCCTGCCACCTGCTCCAAAGGCAATACTGGCTCTCCGTCCACACTAAGAGAGCCCACGTCTCTATTGCATCTAACAACTTGGCCATACTCTTTAAAATTTGCAACAAGCTGCACTATCCTGCTGCAGTCTATACTTCTCCTGTACCCTCCCAGGCCCTCTGCACGGCTCTGGCTTCTCATTTCATCTAAAAAACCAAGGACATCTGCACACCCTCTCATCCTCTCCTGTCTCTACCGCCTCCTCCTCACTCCTTTTTCTTTCCTTTTCTCCCCTGACGAGGTTTCTATGAAAGTCTTGCCAAAACAGGTTCTTCCCTGTTCTTCCAAAACCATCAAGGACCACATTGACGCCCTTGCTCCGGCCCTGGCTGACCTCCGCAGTCACTCCTTCGCCCCTGGAGCCTTCACTTCCCCCCTGAAGAACTCTCTTGTGCACCCTCTTCTAAAACCCTCTGCCGACCCCTCCTGCCCAGTTAACTATCTCCATCACTCCTTTCCTTGGCAAACTCCTGGAAAAGCTGGCCATCTCCCAGCTTAATCTTCCCACTGAATCTGTTGGTTGTCTCCATGACCATTGGTCTGGCTTCAGAGCAGCCAGAAGCATGGAAACTGCTCTCCTGAACATCCATGAAGACCTGCTCTCTAACCTTGATTTTAATCTCCCCTCTGTCCTCATCTTACTCGATCACTCTTCTGCCTTTGACACGGTCATCCTGCTCAACCGTCTCCGTGATAACCAGGGTATCACCGATCAGGCCCTGGCCTGGCTGACGTTGTTCTTCTCTGATCGACCCTCTTGGGCCCAACTTGGTCCTTCCTTTCCTCTCTCACTCTCGATCTGTGGTGTTCCCCAGGGGTCTAACCTCTTTCCTGGCTTTTCTACAAGTATCTCGCACCTTTCGCCCACTGCATTGCCGCCCTCTGTTCCAACTTTCAGTGCAATGCGGATGACACTCTGCTCGTTTTCACACTCCCCTCTGCCACCTCTTCTCCTGTCATCTGACTGTCTGCTATCCAGGAGTGGTGTGCCGCCAATAATTAATGCCAGTAATAATAATAATAATAATTTGGCACTTATATAGCGCTACAAACCCTCAGGTATCTGAGCGCTGCTTATTACCCACGGTGTGTGGTGCTCATTTATCGACCTCGGAAGGATGAAAGGCTGAGTTTGGCCACGCCGGGATTCGAACCTGCATTAGCAGGCTCTGCACGGATGTCAAAGCGAGTGCTCTACTCGCTGTGCCACTTGACCACCAGTAAGATGGAGATTCTCCTCATCGGCACACCTGCACCCTTCTTTCCTGTCAATCTCTGGCAGGCCTCCCTTGGCCCTCTTCCTGCTCTCACCTGTGAGGCTAAGAACCTTGCGGTCATCTTTGACTCGACACGCTCCTTTTCTCATCATACCTCTGATGTCTCTAAGAAGTCAAACTACCAACTGCACCTCCTCAGGGGTATTCTTCCTTTACTCTCCTTCCCCCAGAATCTCACTGTCTGTAGAGTCTCTCTAGGCTGGACTACTGCAATAGAATTTTTCTAAATCTGCCTGCCTCTACTCTCCGCCCTCTGCAACTCATCCAGAACGGGACTGTGAGACTTGTCCTTGGCCTGAAGCCCAGGGATCGTATCTCTCCAGCACTGAAATCTGTTCATGGGCTCCAACTGGTTGCAAGGATTAAGTTCAAGACCCTCTGCATTGTCCACCAGGCCTTCTGGGGCCTGGGTCCTCAATACCTCCAACTCTTTGTAAATACCATCCTACTCGAGCTCTTCGCTCCACCAACTTCCTCAGTTCGGACGCTCCTCCAAGCAATGAGTTGGGGGTAGATCTTTCTTCCGCTGAGGCCTCCCTCTGGAACAGCCTCCCTGCCCCTCTGAAAATTGAGGAGAACCATCTCTGGTTCCAGAAGCACCTCAAGACCTTCCTTTTTGCTTCTACCTTCTCTCCTTCTCCTGATCTCCTGTCTGCAATGGTCACATGGCTACCCTCTGATTTCGGGCCCAGGTCCCTGCCTGCCCAGTTGCACACCCGCGCTGCCTCCGGGCAACCCTTGCACTTGGGTCTGTATCTGTAACCCTACAGTCCCCCTACCTGCACTTATTGGACACCCGCTGTCTGCACTTACCCTTGAACCTGCCACCTGCTGGCCATACTTCTTGTTATTGTTGCACTTGCGCAATCTGAATGTCACTTGGCCTAGTAAGATCGTTGTCGCTGTCCTCTGTTCGCTTTTCCGAGCCTCGTCGCGCCTTGAAACACTTGTGTATTGGTGAGTTATAAATGTCATATGATATATCATATCACTAGAGTTAAACAAAGTACATACATTAAAGCATGGGTATATGTACATGAATGCAAGGGAACACCCCAGCAGTAGACAACCTGGGGGGGGGGAGGGCTAAAGGGGCTTGCCCATGTTCTATAAAATATTCACAGGTATATATTGCTGGTAGCACATCCCACATGTCGTCGGATGGTCATATGAAGTTGAGGGACCAGCATACCTGAACTTTACCCATCTATGGCAAGATGACTAGCAGCAAGGCAGTTCACAGACCTCAGGTAGCCGAGCAGGGGCAAATCCGTACAGCATAACACAGGATGGCACACCGTCTCTCCAGAAGATCTCCAGGGAAGAAGCCACACCCAGGCCAAGAGGGTTCGGATGAAATAACTGAAGGGGCAATAACACTTACTCATAATATAGCAACATCAGACCTACACATAAGGTGCAACTGAAACACACATTGTAACAACAAAGGTATACACTACAGCAAAGATTTACGTAAAACCCACATTTCTGAGTTAAACAAATTAAATAAAACCAGAAAGTGTCTGACTTCCCACGGTTAGTCACAGGTGGGCTGACTCTTCTTTAGAGGGTAAGGTACCTGAAATCTTTCTCCATTATGGAGATGGCGATAGTGTGAGAAACAATAACATTTTCCAACTGTCACAAACTGAATAGTTTGGATAACAGGATCTGGGGATGAGCTGGGAAGCAAAGCGGCTGAAGCTCTGGAAAATTCCAGATCATTAAATTGAATGCAGTTCATAAAAAGGTATGCTCCATGGGTGGTGATGGCTGTCCATAGGAATTCGCACTATTTTTAAAGGTGCATTTCATAAATGATTCCCTTCAGCCCAAAGCAGTCACATAGTGCATCTTTGATCAGCAATTTCTGTTCATGATGTTCTCCTATATCTGGGACAATTTGGTTTATCCACAGGCTAAACAGTGTAAGTGGATGTCTGCCCAGAAATCTACCTCTGCAGAGTCTCCGGGCCCACAGGTCACTGCACTAGAGACCAGGTACCAGTATTGGTATCGGCCTCAGTTTAGGGTGGAGGTACACAGTGTATGCCCCATGGAACATAAAGACAAGTGGTGGTATATCTTGCTGCTATGGGCCACTCATTTCTAACGAACATTATAATTGCGTGACCTTAAATTTGCATGTTTATTGTATACTTTATTGTTTTAATCTTACTTATTACTTTGTGTTTGTTTTCTTTACAGATTGGTCTGGATACGTCCTACTGGACGTTTGTTAATGCGTTTTCTGTGTTTGGAAGTATTGCCATTTACTTCGGAATCATGTTTGACCTCCACAGTGCAGGAATACATGTACTTTTTCCATCAAAGTTCATTTTCACTGGTTAGTATACCCTTCAACGAGGTAACTTTTTTGTATTTTATCAACAACCTAAATGTAACTGGTCCACTGCTCTTTGAATTTCAAGATTGCTTACACCAGGTTTCTCCATTCACCCTTATTTGTCAAATTCTGGGCCCAAGTAAACCAGGAACTGCTGATGTCATGCACAAATGCTTAACGCTGGTAAGAGCTACATGAAGAGACTCCAAAACTCACGCGGAAAACATGCACTCCACTCGAGAATCCAGTAGTGACTTAGAATGTGCTTACACTAGGTGATCTTCCACTCAGCCCTCCAAGGACTTTGAGACCAAGGGGTCTAACCTCTCTCCCTGGCTGTTCAACCAATATCTGGCACTCCTTGCCCACCGCATCGCCGCTCTCTGTCCCAACTTTCAGGGCCCAGCTCATTTTCAGGCTACCCTCGGCCTCCTCCCCTCCTTCCCTCATCTGACTGCTATCCAGGAATGGTGTGCCGCCAACGACCTCTGCCTTAATGCCAGTAAGACTGAGATTCTACTCATCGGCACACCCACTCCTTCCTTCCCTGCAACTCTGGCCGGCCTCTCTTGGCCCTCCTCCCACCTGCAAGGCAAAAAACCTCGGGGTCATCTTCGATTCCAAACTCTCCTTCTCTCCTCACATATCTAACGCCTCTAAGAAGTCACTCTACCAGCTGCACCTCCTCAGAGGTATTCTTCCTTTCCTCGCCTTCCCCCAGAAGCTCACTGTCTCCCGAGCCCTGGTACTTTAACAACCTTTATCTTAATCTGCCTGCCTCTACTCTCCGCCCTCTGCAACTTATCCAGAACAGGACTGCGAGACTTGTCCTTGGCCTCTAGCCCAGGGATCGTATCTCTCCAGGACTGAAATCTCTACACTGGCTCCCAGTGGCTGCGAGGATTAAGTTCAAAACCCTCTGCATTGTCCACAAGGCCTTCTGGGGCCTGGGGCCTAAATACCTTCAACTCTCTCTTCCAAAATATCTTCCTTCTCAAGCTCTTCGCTCCTCCGTCTCCAACTCCCTCAGGGTCAGCCGCTTCTCCAAGCAACGATTTGGGGGTAGATCTCTCTCCGCGGCAGGGGCCTCCCTCTGGAACAGCCTTCCTGCCTCCCTGAAACTTGAAGCGAACCATCTCCTGTTCCGGAAACACCTCAACATCTTCCTCTTTGCTTCTGCCTTCTCCCCCCGTCTCCCCTGCTAAATTCTTGACTGAAACTGCACTCAACCTGCAACTGGGCCACTCTCCACTTGCACTGCCTCCCTGGCAACCTCTGCACTGCGGGACTGTCTCTGTATCCCGACAGCCCCCCTTTCCCAGCACTTGTCTGCACTTAACTTGCACTTGCCACCAGTCTGGCCCTATTATTTATCTATTGTTCCACTACCCTGTACTGCACTCTCCCCTTCCCTCACCCATGCACTTGCGCGATCTGAATGACACCTGGCCTAGTAGGATCGTTGTCTGTCTTCCCTTTGTTTCCCCCCTCCCTGCCTTGTCGCGCCTTGAAACACTTGTGTATAGGCGCGTTACAAATGCCATATCATATATACTGACAGTATGAAGGATGTCAGTTTCCCCATGACAAGGGAGCAAAAGCCCAGGGGAGTTGAGCTGAAGGCTGGGGCTCCACTGGAAAAAGTCTAGTTAAGATAGCCACACAAAACAAAGTTTGGGGAGGGGGGTCCATAAATGGAGGGAAAATTGCACATAAATTAAATCTTCCCTAACAGTTACCATCATATATTGTCTAAGTGCAATATCAAAGATAACTGCATCTATCTGTTATAATAGCTAACTTATAGATCTTCTAAATGCGTTGGATAGGATACTGTAGCCCCTGGTGTTCCAGCCCCGGTCAGTGGAAGGGTGTACTTTTCCCTTAGACTCCCACCAAGGAAGGGTGAGCCCGGAGACTCTTCCCTTGCCGGAGCAGGGACAGTTTCCATGGATACAACCACCCCCACTCCTAGCCCGCTGGGTAGGGAGGGGCGCTGCACCTGCTAAAATAAAATTGCTGAAAACAGGAGATAGGTTATACCCTGGTTCTTTGACTAACGGACAGACACCATAGTGAACTTTTTATAGGGATCCCCCCAGGACCCCTTTTTATTGAACATACCTTATCTATTACACTTTAACCCTAGGATTCCTTTGGTGTGAGCACCATCCAAGTGGGGACCAGCTACGTTGGCTCAGGGAGTCTCAGGGACCCTAAGGATGAGCTTGCCAGACCCAACCCCCTTCCCAAACTCAGGTACCACCCACATGGAGTGTGAGGCCAGACAATGGCCTCTGCAGGTGGTGCCATCTTGCAAGGCGGCCTTGGGCAGGCCAACAACCTATTCCACCACCTCATGCCAGGATGCCTCCCCTCTACTTAATGGCCATCTATAAAACATCTTACCTATTCCTTCTTAACAATTACCCTACTTAACATTCCCTCTAATTATTACACCCACTCCCTAACCTCCCCTACTTAACATTTACCCTACTTAACAGTACATAGTTATACACATAACATACATATATATAGACATACTACACGAACACCCAGTGTTACAATGGTGTGACTGCTGTAGAAAGCCTCCCCTGTACAGTACTTTTAGGTCTGTCCAAGGTGCAGAGCTGCTCCTGATGAAACTGGCTGATAAACTGGGCGCTGCCCCACAGTTGACTGGTAATGCCTGGACCCCTCCTCTTCTTGCAGGGTAGCCCCGTACACCACGTGGGGCTGCTGCACAACCAAAGCCCTTCACCGTCCTGGGCAGCCCACTATGCACCTGGGGACCGCCCCCACACACTGCTGCGGCCTGCAAACTACATATATATATATATATATAATTTTTTTTTTATTTGGTATCCGGTCATATTTTTGAATACATATTTTCAAAACACCATTTGTCAAACATTTTGCCGAAAAAGTTTTTTTTAGAATATTTTTTTATTTCATTTTTTTTTTGTTTGGTAAGTAAATAAGTGTTAAAAAAAACAAGGGTTTGGGGAGGAACCTCCCCCCCCCCCCTATTTTAAACATAAAATCGCACACAATAAAATTCAAAAACAGATTTTCCTGCAAAATTGCATCGACATAACGGCATTCGAGATATGCCATTCGAAAATATCACTATAAACCATATTATTTTAGGGTGGGCCTATTGACTGGGGGTGTTAGGCAGAAACCTGTGCATTTCCCTAAGGGACCACTGCAAAAAGTTTAAAACTACAGGAGTAAGCAGTAAACCCAATTGGTAGCAGTCTGTACCACCCAGATTTACCTGGTAGCTGTGGCTGAGCAGTCAGACCTCTCTCAAGTAGAGTTAGGCAGTATATAGAGTATATACAATAGGGCTTAAAATACAGTAGTACAAGCAAACACTGACCAGAGCTTTGGTATATAAGGATATAATTATTTATTTAAAAAACACACTTGTAAAAATACTCTGGCACTAATATGTCAAGCAAGTTCAAACAGTCACTATAAGTATCCTCCCTAGTTAATTATTCGACAAGTCTAGGTTAAGACGCCACTTATTTAGCAAAACAGAGGTGAGCGCGTAACCGTAGATGGCACTCCAATAATTTGTTTAAAAAGGGAGTGAAAAGGCAGAATAGGAGAAACACACAGTACCAACACTTAAGAAACCACAGCAAGTCAAGAAAGGCAGGGTCTACTGTAGAGCAAAACGTTCATAGGCCAAGCCCACTCTTGAAGAGAGCAAGGCGGAATGTGCCCAAGATCACACAGTGGAAATGCACTCAAAGTCTTTGCAGAAAAGTCAAGAGGTTGGATCAAGTCAGAAAGGTAATGTTAGCAAGTCCGAGGTCACCCCAGGATAGAGAGTCAAGGATTTACGGGACACCTTGGACAGTCTGTTGCAAGGGAGACCTGGCGGGACACTACCTGAAATGGTGAGAAAGCTCCAGCGGGGGCAGTTGTTCCTGGCAGCGGGTGCACGTCGGGGCTTCTTCCAGGGGAAGAGATGATCTCGACGTGGAGGAAAGCTGGAGGTCGTTGCACTGCCAGGGAAGAAACCAACCGCGGAGTTTCCCGGTTAAAAGGTACGATCCTTTAATTCGCGGTAGTGGTGAAGCGTGGCTATCCGGCCGCCGGGGTGCTTGGCACAGGCGATTCGACCACGAGACGATCCAGAAAGGCGAAAAAGGCGAACTGGTTGGTCCCACCAGCTCAAAGGGAAGATGAGACTCCTGGAAGATCTCCTCTGTCGTCGGGAAAGTGGTGAGTTTCGTACAGCAGGGCTCCACTGGTGGTGTCGTCGTCGTAGATGGCTCAGCTTCTCCCCTCTTCGGATTCTTTAGGTCCTCTGGCGACTTCTGAAGTTCCAGTCCCCAAAGCCCTGCTTTTATGCAGCAGAAACCCCATTCATCAGCCTAGCTGTCACTCAAACATGCTAAGTGGTGAGCCGGGCGGCACACCACTGGGCCAATCACACTAGAGTGTGACTTGAGTTGCCAAGGCAACTCAGTCGAGGGTGCCTAATCCCCCTCCCACACATCCTGTTGACACCAGACAGAGTGGCACCATTTGGAGGGCTTCTGTGGAGAAGCCCGCCAAAAAGTGCAACAAAGGGCTCGACTTGGGTTAGAGTTTCAGAGGCGAACACAAATGGCATTTTAAAACAGAGTCCTGGCAAAAAGACCCAACCGGGAAATAAATAACCCATAGGAATGGGTGTAATATTTCGCGTGGTATCCACTGCCACCAGCCAGAAACTCAACAAGGGGGGGACTGGAGAGTGCCCCCTTGGGAAACAGACCCAGAGGCAATCGAATTACCCCTACCAGTACTTCCACAATATGATGGTTTGTACTGGTTCTGTTCACAATTTGAGACTAGTAAAGCCAGTGGTGACTTTACATGCCCTGGGAGACAGTAGTCAGTCCCAGGGTATGGAGTCTATGTTTGGGGGTCACTATGATACCCCTGTGTTACTGCACTGAGGGTGCTGTGTAACACCCATACCAAAAACACATGAAGCCCTATGGAGTAAAAGTCCCCATAGCCCTTAAAACACATTCAGTCAAAGGACATTCTCAAATCATGCCTAAGAGTGGGAGAAAAAGAGTCTCACTCTTAGCAGGAGAAAAAAATAAACCCCATAATTCCAGCAAAGCTGCTGGGGGACTCACTAGGTTTGGGAAATTAGCCTTAACAGAGACTTCCCCCTAACAGGGGGTCCACCCAAAGTCACTGAGCGGGCCGGATGCCATTTTCGGATCAGGCGGCGTCAATGTTGCTATGGGGATGCTGCTGCACTCCCTGCTGTGCGCCGAGGCATCCTCTCGGCCCACCCCCTCAGCAATGCATTGTAGGAACGCAGGAGGCAGGCCACGTCTTCACCCAGGCCGCTCCTCGGAGCAACCCAGGACTTTGCCACTGCCTCCTTCACCTGGGTTGGCTGCTAAGGCCAACACAGGGTTTCCATCTTCAATGCTCCACCCTGGAGGGTGAAGCAAGCTTCCGCTGCACATCTCTGCATTACCTCTCAGCCTGCTCCTGACAAACGCCGCCTGGGAGTTTTTTTTTTTTGTTAAAGGGCCCGCCTCGCTGGCCACGAGGTGGGTCGTTGTGGGCACGGCTGGGCATCCCAGTTAGGCCGCCCCCCACATGCACTCCTGGCCGGGCTGTTCCTATTTGGCCCGGGCAGCCACCTCCATGCTGCCCGGGCCACAAATATCTCTGGGACCCATCCGGTCTAGCCCCTGGGCAGGCCGACCTAGCAGCTCGTCCCCCCTGCTCAGTCTCCGCGGGGGCTCCCCCATGCGCTACCTGGTGCACATCAAAGGATCAAGGCCCCAGGGGGCCATTCGAGGCAGCAACCTCTGTCCCCCAGCCCCCAGGTACATCTATCTTTGTCTCTTCCCCTAACTTTGTTTCAACCATTCTCCTTTTTAAAATCCCTCTGGATTCTCTCTTCTCCCCTGCCCAGCCCATTCTTGGGCAGGGGAGTACTTTTCTATTGTTCCTTTTTCTTGTTTCTTGACATTCCACCCAGCCCCATGATGGGCTGGATGGTTTCTCCCAACACATACACACTACACATTTAATAAAACCTTTATTACCCTGGTGTCTGTCTTTCTTTTTAGGTGTGCATTCCCTCAGGGGACCAGCATTTGGCCCCACTAGCCGGGCCCCGTAGGGTCACGGGCTTCATTACAATCCTAAATCTTTGAGCACAATGGACAGGCTAACATTATAAGGTGTGGTCCCACCATCCTCCAATCCATTTAACCTTCACAGATCATCTAAGTGAAATACATTTGCTAGCCTAAAAAATTTCTTCTAGAGCAGTACATGTCCTAACCTTCACAGTTCTTAATGTGCAATTGTCTTTGAAGTAGTTGGGTGCTTAGGTCATCTGTAAAGGCTGCGTTATCACTAGAATGGAACAGGACATGCTGGCCTAATACATTGTCTAATCGTAATAAATGGGTTGTTGTCATCGAGCTCATGATTCCCATTTCAAGTAGGTTCTGAGTTTTTTAATCGGCAATCCCCATAGCTCTTTTACTTCTGATAGGCTGATAGTATGGATCCTCAAGATGTGTAGCCAAGGTGGGGTGTAATGGACAGGGACACTACCTAATTTTCTGCCCTGGGCGGCCATCATAATACATTTCTTTGGTAAAGTACCGCATACCAGCAAACTGTCAGGGTGCACCTATCTGATAAAAGGCAGTCTGGTGGGATGTTTGTTCGTGTACTGAGTGGTCTGCCATTTCAGTTTGTAGGGCGGGCTGCTGCGACAAGACTGCATTCGCCTGTAGGTGTATGTACACGTGGCTTGTTGGTGTTTAGATGTGAGACTGATGCATGAAATGATGTGACGGCAGAGATAGGAGTGGGGAAGAGGATTTCAGGTTGCCGTGGGAATAGCCAGGTTTTGAGGGCCTTTCTCAAGGAGAGATGGTTGTCAATGCGGCGGATGTAGAGTGGAAGGGAATTCCAGAGGGCCGGGGCGTGGATGGAGAACGAGGGAGTTGTAATGGATAACCAGGAGAAGAGCAGAACCAGATCTTAGGTTTCTGGAGGGTTGATAGCGTGTGGGCTTATCCTGGATGAATTTGGGTCGGGTGTTATGGAGGGCGCGGTGAGTAATGCACATGGCTTTAAAGGAAGTTCGTTGGCTGATAAGGAGTCAGTATAGAACTCCAAGTGCAGGGCTAATATGCTCTCTTGGTGAGAGGATAAGGAGGAGACTGGCAGCAGAGTTTTGGATTCTTTGGAGTTTCCTGAGCTTGTATGCCAGAGCGTCTAAATAAAGGGAGTTTGCATAGTCTACACAGGAGAGGATGATGGCAAGGATAGCAGAGATTCGGTGTTAATGGGAGAGATACGGGAAGATTTACCTGAGGATGCGTAGGTGGAAGAGGCAGGTTCTGGGCATATAGTTGATATGGTGTGAGAGAGATAGCTTAGAGTCCAGCATGCATCTGAGATTTTTTACATGCGTCGATGCTGCAGGGGTGGGCCCTAGGGAGTGTGTCCGGGGGATTGTTTGGGGAAGGATTTGCCGCATATTAGGATTTCCGTTTTGCCAGGTTTGAGGAGGAGGTGGTTGACTCATCCAGTGGTTGATTTTAGAAAGGCAGGAGGAGAGGTCCGGGCGGAGGAGGCTGACAACTTGGGGATCTTGAGGATGATATGGGTGTCATCTTCATAGTTGTAGCAGATAAGATTGCGATCGAATGAGTGCAGGGAGTGGGCTATATTATTGAAGAGGAGGAGCTACAGGGAAGGCTGTCTGACGGACCACTTTCGGAACACAGGGACTGAGGGAGATGGAAGAAGACGGGAGCATAATTTGCTAGTGGTTCGAGAAGGAGATCTATGCTAGAGCAGCGTCTTTTGATTCCCAAGGAGTGTAGCCTATCTGTGAGTATGGTGCAGTCAATAGTGTTGATGGCGGCAGATAGGTCGACTAGGATGAGAGCTTCACATCTGTCCAAGTCTGCTGTTCTTTTTAAGTCATCCCAAGCCGACATTAGAGGACTCAGTTCCGCGAAGGGGTCTGAAGCCTGTTTGTGCTGGGTTAAGAAGGTGGTTTGTTTCTGTGAAGCGGCAGAGCTGTTTGTATGTAGTGTGGTCCAGGAATTTGGCAATGAAGTGGGTGTTGGAAATAGGGCGGTAGTTGGTGGGAAGGTGGAGGTCGAGCAAGGGCTTTTTGAGGACAGGTATGACGTAAGAAGTTTTAAAGGCCTTCGGGAAGATACCCAAGGAGAGGGACTGGTTAATGATGGACCGTGCAACTCTGCCTGCACTTGTTGACATTAGGATGTTGGCAGAAACCTGTGCACTTCCCTTAGGGACCACTGCAAAAGGCTTAAGACTACAGGTATTGGCAGTAAACCCAATTGGTAGCAGTCTGTACCACCCAGATTTACCTGGTAGCTGTGGCTGAGCAGCCGCACTTCTCTCAAGAGTTAGACAGTATATAGAGTATACAAGATAGGTACCAAAACACAGTAAGTGCAAGCAAACACTGACCAGAGCTTTGGTATCAAGTATATAATTATTTATTTAAAGACACACTTAGAAACACTCTTGCACTATTATTATAAGCAAGTTCAAAAACAGTCACTATTAATATATATATATATTATATATATACATCCCTTATTCCTTATTAGACAAGTCTTAGTTAACACCACTTATTTCCAGACAGAGGTGAGCGCTTAACTAAAGATGGCACTCCAATAAGTTTAAGAAAATGGCCAACCCAAGTGGTAAATTGAGGATTTAAGAGACACCCCACACAGACCGTTGCGAGGGAGGCCAGGCAGACAACAGTACCTTGAAAGTGGAGAGAATCCTCCAGCGGGGCAGTTGTTCCTGGCAGCGGGTGCAAGTCGTGGCATCGTCCAGAGGAAGAGAAGATCTCGACGTGGAGGAAAGCTGAAGGTTGTTGCACTGCCAGGGAAGAAACCAGCCGCGGAGTTCTCCGGTAAAAAGGTACTACCCTTTTATTCGCGGTAGTGGAAAAACATGGTATCCCGATTGCCGGGGTGCTTGGCACAGGCAAGGCGGCCACGAGATGATCCGGAAAGGCGAAAAGGCGGGCAAACTGGTTATCCCCACCAGTCAAAGGAAGAAGACTCTTCGGGATGAAGATCTCCTCTGTCGTTGGAAGAAGTGGTGAGTCGGTTCAGCAGGGCTCCACCGGTGGTGGCGTCGTTGCAGGTCGGCTCAGCTTCTCCCTCTTCGGATTCTTTGGTCCTGTGGCGACGTCTGAAGTCCCAGTCCCCAAAGCCCTGCTTTTATGCAGAAAACCCCCATTCATCAGTCCTAGCTGTCACTCAAACATGCTAAGTGGTGAGCCGGGCGGCTCACCACTGGGCCAATCACACACGAGTACGACTTGAGTTGCTGAGGCAACTCAGTCCAGGGTGCCTAAACCCCCCTCCCACACACCCTATGGTACCCAGACAGAGTGGCACCACTTTTGGAGGCTTCTGTGGAGAAGCCTGCAAAAAAGTGGAACAAAGGGCTCGACTTGGGTTGGAGTCACAGAAGCGAACACAAGCGCCACTTTGGAACCGAGTTCTGGCAAAAAATACCAACCGGTGAATTAATATTAAATAAACCGGCGGTATGTTTGAGGCTATGTTAAAAAGTATTAGCCTCAAACAATGGGAAAATCCCATAGGAATATATTTGTGGTTGAATATAAAAAGTAGTATCCACTGCCACCAGCCAAAACTCGCTCAGGGTGGACTGGACAGTGCCACCTCGAACAGACCCTGGGGCAATCGAATTTCCCCTACCGGTACGCCCACAATATGATGCTTTGTACTGGTTCTGGTCACAATTTAGGACTAGTAAAGCCAATGGTGACTTTACATGCCCTGGGAGACAGTAGTCAGTCCCAGGGTACGGAGTCTGTTTGGGGGTCACTATGACAGCCCTGTGTTACGGCACAGAGGGTGCTGTGTAACACATATACCAAAAACACATGAAGCCCTATGGAGTAAAAGACGTCCTACCCCATAAAACACATTCCAAAATCAAAGGATATCTCAAATCATGTCTGAGTGGGAGAAAGAGTCTCACTCTTAGCAGGAGAAAAAATAAACCCCAAAAATCCAACAAAGCTACTGGGGGACTCACTAGGTTTGGGAAATTAGCCTTAACAGAGAATTCTCCCTAACAATGGACCTGCACATGTTGACATTAGGATGTTCTTAAGAGCAGGGGGACAGGTGTCTCCAGGAAAGCCTGAAGGTTTTGAGCTAGACGTTTGAGGAAATCTGTGTGAGATGAGGGAGGGAGGGGGGACTAGGGCTGGGATTAGGTGGAGAGCGGGAAGAGGTGATCTGATATCATAAGGCATTTGTAACGCGCCTATACACAAGTGTTTCAAGGCGCGACGAGGCAGGGAGGGGGGAACAAGGGGAAAAAGACAAACGATCCTACTAGGCCAGGTGTCATTCAGATTGCGCAAGTGCATGGGTAGGAGGGACGGGAAAAGTGCAAGGGGGTTAGGGAGAGGGGAAAGTGCAGTACAAAGTGATTACTAAAATACAAGATAAATAATAAGGGCCAGCTGGTGGCAAGTGCAGGATAAGTGCTGGGAAGGGGGGCTGTAAGGATACAGAGACAGTCCCGCAGTGCAGGGGTTGCCAGGAAGGCAGTGAAGGGGAGAGTGGCTGGGCCAAGGGCCGAGATTGGTGAGTGACCCAGTTGCTGATTCAGTACAGTTTCAGTGATTTAGCAGGGGAGAGGGGGAGAGAAAGCAGAAGCAAAGAGTAAGGTTTTGAGGTGCTTCCGGAACCGGAGATGGTTCTCCTCAATGGGGGCATTAAGCTGGTTTGGAGAGAATGGAACAGTATGTATCAATGGCGATTATTGTGAATGTTTTCAGACAGGGCGTTGCAGAGTGATTGGGAGTTAGGGGAGAGAGAGGTTGAATGGTGAGGCTTCTTGAATTCTGCGAAGATTCTGTGCAGTTTGTGGCTAGGGTTACAGGAGTTGGTGATTCTGTCCCTATAGAAGGTTTTTTGGCTTTTCTAATTTTTCAACGGTAGGCGCTAGTCCATCTTGCAAGAGAGGTTTTGTTTTGAGATGTGCGGTTGGATCTGTCTTCTCCAGTCGGTGCTTGAGGGTTTTGATAGATTTGAGGTGGGCTGAGTGCCACTGGAGTACTAGGAATGTGTTTAGGATGGAGCTTTCTAGCTCAGGGTCAATGGTGACTTTATTCCATACAGGGGTGGGGGAGGGGTTGGAGAGAAAAGGCTTGAGTGCCAGGAGGAGGAGGAGGGGGAGGTTGGTAGGGAGAAGATGATTGCGGAATGATCCATCACATTGGAGGGGTGGCAGGGTGGATGTCAGGTTTGTGGTGCTGAATATGGAAACGAGGGTGTGGCCTGCAGAGGGGGTGGGGAGGGATAGCAATTGGTCAAGTTGAGGGCTTCTAGGTTATCATCGAGAGAGTGGGTCATGGGGTTTGAGGGAGTGTCGAACCAGATGTTGAACTCTCTGAATATGATGAGAGAAGGATGCTGTATTAGATTGGCTGATGGTGACTGAGGGAATCTGCAAAGTTCCAGTTGTAGCCAGTGGGTCTGTATAGGAGTAAAAAGGTGTGGATGATAGAGGGGAAAGAGTTGAAACCTTACTAGCAGTGATTCACACTTGGTGCTGCTGGGTAAATTATCCTTCAGTAGGACTGTGAGATGGTGTTTGCAGGTTTGCTAACCCTCCTCCTCTGCTGGATCTATTCTATACGATCAGGTTGTACCCGGGTGGGAAAGCCTTGTGTGCAATAGGTTCGTAGTCAGAGAAACAGGACTCTGTGATGAAGAGGATGTCCCGGTTTTCATCTGAGATGAGGTCAAAGATGTTACATTTGTTTTTGGGAGACTGACTTGGCATTGCTAAGTATGCAAGAGAGCTGGTTTGGTACTACCCGAAGGGGGTGCTTTAGGGATAAAAGCAGGGGTTGGCGTCTGCATTGGTGAAGAGTGGTGTGTGGAAGGATCTGCCCAGGCAAGGGTGGTGAGGTATGTTGTAGGATTAGAGGAGGCAGGGGGTCTGACGAGCGGACTGGTCGCAGAGGAAAGATGGGTGGTTCAGAGGAAGGCATCAGGGGATTTTGGGGGGTGGCCAACTGGTGGGGGCTTGGGGCTTTTGGGGGAGAGGGCAAGACCTAGGAGAGGGTTGGGGTGGGAGAAGAGTTTTGGGCAGAATAGGAAGGAGGAATGGGATCTCAGATGGAGGAGAGGAGTGTGGGGGTGGGAGGTCGGGAGGTGAATGCAACCAGTGCACTTTCGAGGGATTCAGTGGGCCAAAGGAGTGAGAGTGAGAGTGGGGGAAGGGAGCTGTTGAGAGCGGTGTGTTGGTCCGGGCGGACCATGCTTTACTTGGGGTTGGGAAGTGTGAGTTAGTGAAGGTGGAGGATGGAAGGGTGAAGTTTGTAGCGGAAGAAGTGGAGAAATGGTTGGTGTTCTTTGTGGGAGGGTAGTTAGGTGGGGGTGGTGGGGCTGGAGTGGAGAGATGGTAGGGTAGCTGAAGACAGATGTTTTTGATTCTAGATCGCAAACATGCAGCTCTGATTTGGGGGGTGCTAGATCTGCATGCAGTGTGGATGGGGTGGGGAGAGAGGGACGTGGGATTTGGGGGCTTAGGGAGCGTTGAGCTGGGTGTGGGGGAGAGGGGGTTGCGTGTATGATGAATGGGGGGGTGAGGGGCTGGCAAGTGGAGGAAGTGGGCAGAGGTTGGCTGGGTAGGAGACTAGTTGGGTCACTCGTACATCCCGTCCCCTTTCCTCCATCTTTGTGGGTGTCCCCAACATGTGGACGGTAACGAAAAATTGAGCTTCCCCTTTAAAGTCAGTGCAGCGCACAGGTGTGTCCCCTCTGGCGTGGGAATGCCCTGCCGAGGCCCCACCCTTCGGTGCCTCACTTCAGTCCCTTTTTCCGCATGGATGGTATCAGACCTTGCAGCCAGCACAGATACTTTTTTTCAGCTTTCCGCTTGCTCAGTTTTGTTTTTTCTATCTTATTTAACTTCCCTTTGGTGCCTCCCCGGCGCATATCGACCGCAGGAAGATTCACAAGATGTGCCTCATGCGACTGCTTGTTCCTGGCCTGGAACCCCATGCACTGTCTTTGGGTCCCGACCACTGCTGGGACGCATGTTGGCTTGCAGCACTCTCGGTCCCAGGGCATTGAAGAATTGGTGTGAGATCTTCAACACTTCTTCCTCCCCACCCCCCACCTTAAGGACTTTATCTCCAGGACCTCTCGTCAAGACTAGGTAGGCCCTCTGTTCAGCATGGATCCACAGCGCAGTGACTCCTTTCCTGGGGTTCTCACGGGTCGGTGTTCCTAGAATATAAGTTCTGGCAGGCCCGAGGCTCTTCCGGGGACAGACCTGAGGCCGTCCTGTCTACCGACTCCCAAGGTGAGGGCCTCGGGGGCCCTACCAGGCTGTCCTTGGAAGGGCAATCAAATTTGTCCTCTTGTACCCTAGGGGGTAAGGGATCATTCAGCGCCACCTCCAAGAGTCTGTCTTCTGCACGATCCAGCATGGCTACCGGCACAGGTGCCGAGGGCGTCCATCATACCGGAGCTCGCTCCATGGCTATGAGCCAGGGTGTTAAGACTACCGGCTGTTCGGCTGAGGGCTCAGTGCCTACCAGAGGGATTGTTGAGGTCAACTCCTCTGCTTCGGGTGCAAGACCCAAGCTGTATCCTCCCGTGTCTGAGGCCTCTCTTGGCTCGGGGGCTCCCACGCCCTTCTGACCAGGGTGTAGCGCATGGCTTCAAAATGGCAGGGCCATGTGGCTGAGCCTGCCAGGCCGGTGCCCATCATGGACCCAGCTCCGGGCCCGCCAGTGCTTTTGCACATCGAATGGGCTTTGCAGGATGATCCCAGCCCCATTTTCTCTGCAAGTGACAGCCAATCCTATGGCGCAGGCTTCTGTTCTTCTTGGGGATACATCTACCCATCACAGCCTTACGGCTACACGCACCAGGCGCCTCAGAGCTTTGTCCATGAGTGGCGGCCCAGCACCGCAGAGGGCCGTGCCCCTAGAGACCTAGCAGCTTGCGAGAACTGCTTCTTTGATCTCTTCCTCGTGCGTTCCCCTTGGATGAAGGGGCTGCTGAAGGACGTTGTGAAGGAGTTCATCCTGCAGGTGGCGCTGCCCACGCCCCATACTCTAAGCACTCCTCCCGTTCCTCCAGCGCTGCTGGTTCCTCCCCCAGGTCAGGCCCTTTCGGTTGTTCTGACCCCTCCACCACCTCCTGTACCACATCAACAGCCGTTGGACCTGTCTGTGGCTCTAGATTTAGGGGGGACCCTGCTCGCACATGTGTCCCAGGGCTTTGATTCCCCTCTGTCTATGGAAAAAGTGGGCGGGGGGCGAGGACGACTATGAGAACGATGACGCCCACTTCTAACACAGGCAGTAGTGGGCTGTGCCTTGGGGTCGAGATGAGAAGGACAGCGTGGATGCACTCCACTAGGTTTTAATCTGATGTGCCGGAACAGATCCTGTATCTGCCCTTTGAGGGCATGGACCTTTTTTCATTCATCAACCGATGACAAGTTGACAAAGAAGAAAACCTCACTCAAACCGTCAAGTCCTTGGCCATCCTGACAAAACCAGGTCAGAAATCCATCCCTTAGTCCCAGAGCAAGACCGAGTTCGAGCCCTGCGCCTTCTCCGGCTTCAGGGGCTTCTAGGACCATGGTACACATTGGCCTGACAGGTCGCCCAGCGACAACAGGAGGGAGCCTGCAGAGGATGTTGCACGCTTTTTCCGCTCCCCTTCCTATGCCCCCGCCTCTGGCACTAAGAAGCAGTGATGTAAAGGTCGGGGAACACGGCTTGCCTGTGGGGGGCCATTTGGATCTGTTCTTTTCAGAAACCTGTGGATCCTATCTGTAGTCTCCACAGGCTTCAGTCTTCCTTTACCTCTACCATCTTCTCCTCTGTCAGAACGGGTCCCTGGCTCTTTTACAGGAGTAAATTTAGCTCTTGGAGATGCAGGCAATAGAACCAATTCCTCTTGTAGACAGGGGCTCCGGGTACTATTCCAGGATTTTTGGGGTACCCAAGAACAACCAGGCTGGCCTGAGGGTTGTCCTGGACCTATAATTTGTAAATCTGTCTTTACCGCTGGAACACAAGACGATTACTCCCGTGCACATAGCTGAGTGACTAGGTTAGTGGACTGGAAAGAGTCTGCGAAAAAAGATGTTAACAAGTGCAAGGAAACCTCCTGGTCATGGTTGGCTGAAGGGCTGAATAGTCCTAGAACAGACTAGACTCTAAATGGGAAAAGACTGGGTTCCCTGAAGATAGGCTGTTGGAATACTAGAGGTTTCTGGTCTCTATTTAACAAAAAAGGTCCTGATTTGGAGTTATTTGAAATTGTGGTTTTCCAAGAGACCTGGTTAAGGAAGGTGCCCCAATGTGATGGTTATTTAGCCTTCCTAAATCCGGCTCCAAAGGGAATAACTGGCCACCCGTGTGCGGGCCTTTTGGCTGTAATTAAGATTGAATCCGGCTGAAGTGTGATAACAAGCAAGTGTCCTAACCCATATGTTCAGATCCTCTTTTTAAAACAAAAGGAGGCTCTTCTAAGTCCATTGCTGGTGTTAATTAACATCTACTGGCGGGTGAACATGTCAAAAGAGACTAAATTTATTGACTCCATAATTAAAACAATCGATGAGGTGATGTGTGAATGGGATGAGGCGAAGATTGTCATGTGGTGACTTGATAAAACCGGTCAGCTATTGAATGAGAGCAAATGGAAGGAAAGAGAGAGGGAGTGAATGGCCAATATGAGAATGAGGGAGTTGCACATGTTGAATGCCCAAACAAGGTGGGACATGCCTGGTTGTCCCACATGGAGATGTGGGGAGTTGGAGTCATGTATAGACTTTGTGTCTGGGAACCTCAGAGAATGTAGAGTGGTTTTAGATTGACAGACATTCAGCGATCACAATCTGTTGGCTATACATATTTCAGGGTGGAAACATGGAAAGGATTTGAAAAGAATGGGAGAGGTGGAAGTAGGGTGGGGAGGTAATTGTTTGAGAGTGAAACATCAGGAGGTGACCAAAGTGAGGGGGTCAATACTTGGCTCAAATCCAGGATGATCCCTATAAAATTGAATACCCGGGGATCTTAAAGCAATTTTTTCGAAAAGGAGACCATAAACAAAAAAAGAAATTGGGTGCAGAAACGTGTGGATGATCTGGAATTATTAGATAGGCGAAGAAATATGTAAACAGAGGTAAAAATATTGAGGGACAAGTAAAACTTTAAATCTGAAAGAATAATAAAAGTTCAACAGAGATATAGAAATTGGTGCAAGAGCTCCAAACTTATCAGAGCACAAAATGATCGGAACGCACTCTTAAAGCGGTGAATGCAAAAAATTCTATAAATATCTGCAAATTAATTATGGAGGAGCTTTCCGTCAAGCTAAGACCCTTCGTATGGTATCTGAGAGTGATTGGGTGCAACATGGTTCTTCCTTGTTTGCTGATTCAGGGTGGAGGGGGTGTGAGAAGAGTGGATACTCCCCCAAAGTTTGGGATTTTGCATTTGATGAGCATGATGCAATTATGATGATAGGTAATCTGAGCTTATTGCGTGCTGCGGGGCCGGACAGCCTATCAAATCAGGAGTTGAAAAAGAACAAAGCACAGTGGGGGAAGCTCTTGGTGATCATGTTCTTCCAAATTATGGTGAATAAAAAGATTTCAGCA
This sequence comes from Ambystoma mexicanum, assembly GCF_040938575.1. NCBI lineage: Eukaryota > Metazoa > Chordata > Amphibia > Caudata > Ambystomatidae > Ambystoma > Ambystoma mexicanum. The sequence goes on along the minus strand of NC_090935.1, from coordinate 300,082,448 downwards.
TCTTGAAGAGAGGCCAATATAGTTCCTATTTTTTAAAAAGTCAATTGGGCTATGCTCTGAAATGATCGCCCCATTGCATTGCTGGATTCGATTGGGAAGCTCTTTGCGATGGTCCTGCTGAGAGATTTAAGAGCATGGGCAGAGAAAAGTGGGATTTTGGACTTGAGCAGACAGGGTTCGTTAAGGGTGTAGGGACGGCCCTCAATCTCTTCATTCTAAATCTTTTAAAAGAGAGGGCGTTGGAAGCAGGAAAAACGCTCTACCTAGCCTTTGTAGACCTCGAGCAGGTGTTCGATGGAGTCAACAGGGGGAAACTATGGGCTCAATTGAGGGTGTGGCGATGCCCGGAAGACTTGATCGAAGCCATAGAAGCCTTGTATACTAACAATTCGATCAGGTTCTGACTGTCAGCAAATGGGCTTCTAGCTCAAAAGATCCACACTTTCTGTGGATTAAAGCAGGGCTGTGCCCTAGCACCTCTACTATTCTGCGTTTATAGGGCCGTTATGTCGGATTCGCAGAGAGGTAAGGGCCTTTCCTCCCAAAATCAACGGCTTGGAGGTGCTGTGGATTTTATTTGCAGACGATCTTGTCTTTTTAGATCATACACTGATTGGTCTGCAAAGGAGACTAAGAGCCTTTGAGGCCTATCTGAGTGAGAACGGCATGAAAATAAATGCTGCAAAATCGAAAATTGTGACCATGAAGGCGGCTAGTAAAAAGAAGGCGGGGGGATTTTGGAGGGTAGAGGATATTCCATTGGAAATAGTTGAAAATATGACCTACCTTGGGTGACTATAAATAGGAGTAGAATTGAAGTGGACCACTACCAGCATTTGAAATCAAGGCTACTGTCGTCCTCAAACCAGGGAAGGTCCTTTTTATCGTAAATTTGGAAGATTGCCACTTATTGCAATAATCTCCTTCTACAAGCAAAAGGTGGCACAAATTTTAACATATGGATCAGAGGCCACCATCAACCCATCATGTTTAGTGTGGGAGGAACTAGAGGGCTATTTTTGGAGGAATGTGTTGCGGCTTCCAATCAATGGTGGTGTAGAAAACTATGGCTCTCTATAGGAAATGTGCCCAGGACACACTAATTGCCCCATTTGCCATCTTGGATCTTAGTAAAGACGATAAAGATAAACACCTAGATCTCTGGAGATTAAAAGTAGAAAAGATCTTGAGATCAACAGATATTGAGGTGGGAGAGTTGATGGGGAAACCCATCGAAGGTGAAAAAGAAATTGCAGGCATGGGATTGGATTGACACTATAGAACAGTGTGCGAAGGACCAATTAGGGTGCTGGCTCATTGTGGATGGAAAGGGCCGTAATTCTCTCCCTCGATCCCTGCAAAAATGTCCCTCGCCACAGTACAGAGATGTTACTCAGGTGTCGTTTGAATATTTTGGATAGTAGAGAGGTACACTGGCTGAGGAAAATGCTGGGGGTGGAAAATTCCTAATGCCGTTTTGCAAGTCCATTGACTTGGTTGAAACACTGATGTATTTGATTACTGCCTGTGAATCCCTAAAATACATCAGACGTTTTTTCTTAGAGGTACAGGACAGTGGGGGAAACCTTAAGTCCACCAGAGTGGTGGGAATGGGTTGAAATGGGAGAGCACACAAGATTGGTAATTGCTGTAATGAAGATGCTGGTATTCATATTAAGTAAAGGGACGGAAAAGAGAATAGAAGGAAATCCCTAGCTCAACCTCTGGCTGAAAAGTGGGATGGTACCTAGTTTGGATTGCTCATCGGGATGTTTTTGGAGGCTATGAAGAAGGGAAAGGCTTGGGAGCAATTTGGGGCAATAAGCAATCAGCAGAAAAGCTTGGTCATCGTTTACATACATATGTTTTTCATTTTTAAGTTGGTTGTTAAGGAGTGAATGGAGGATTAATGCAATTTAATGTTAAAGGCTTTTTTCTAATGTCTTGTGAACAATTTATTTTTGTTTTTTGACTTTGAAACCAATAAACATATAAAATTAGTGGACTGGATGTTACCTGGAGCTCAAAGAATGCGTACCTGCATGTCCCATCTACCAACCGCACAAGAGTTTTCTGCAGTTCACGATTGTCATACCAGTTTCAGTACACGGTGCTGCCCTTCGGCCTGAACTAGTCTTCACGAAGTTGATGAACGCAGTGGTCGGTCTTCTCTGCTTGGAGGGCCATCCTCTGTACCCTTATTTGGAGGACTGCCTGGTGAGGACAGTGTCACCCGAAGTGGCGGTACACTCCTGCCAGATATTGGCAGATCTTCATCCGCTGTGGTTCTCCCTCGACCAGAGGAAGTCAGAATTGTGCCCCTCTCAGGAACTGGTCTAAGGGTGCATTGGTACACTACCACTTAGCGGGTGTTTCCTACGCCTGAGAGGCTTCTGTCCCTCTGCAGGGCAGTGGGGCACTTTCTGGCCAACATAACCACCTTGGCATGGTGGTTCCAGCATATTCTGGGCCTGAGGGCCTCCTGCCTGCTCATTGTACAGCACGCTCGCCTCATGATGAGGCGCCTCCAGCTCCACCTGGCTGCCAATTGGGATCAGGAAACTGGTCTCAGTCAGACCGGATCCCAATACCACCGCTCCTACTGCCCATTCTTCGCTGGTGGCTGATGGATGGCACTGTTTCAGTGGGAGCCTCTTTCACCCGACTGGAGCCTACCCTGGTGGTGATGAAGGACTCCTCTCTTTCGGTCTCTGGGGCTAATCTGGAGGTCTACGCGATTCGTGGAGTATATCAATCTGCTTGAGCTCAGGGCAGTGCACCTGGACCGCAAGGAATTTTTGCACCCTCATCAGGGACAAGTCCGTTCTGGTCAGGACGGACAATTCTACTACTAGGTTTTAAATGAAGAAGCAGGGTGGCACTGGTTCCTCTGCATGGAGGCGGAATGGATCTGGGAGTAGGTCCTGATGGAGGGAGTTTGGATTTCAGCAGTCCACCTCCCAGGGGACAGCAATGCAGAAGTGGACCAGCTGAGCCGCCTGGGGTTCAACACCTATGAGTGGGAGTTGCACACCAACTCCTTGTTGCCCCTGTTCCAGCTGGGGGTTCACAGACCTGGATTTGTTTGCATCCCCTCTGAATTCCAAGTGCCTCTAGTTTGCTTCCTGGGCAGGACGGGGTCGGGTGTCTCTGGGAGATGCCTTCCAGATCTGTTGGCACGGCTGCAGGTGGTGTGATCCCACCCACCCCTCTGCTCACTGACCCTCTGCAAATTTTGGGCTGCAGTGGGTTGCAGACTCATCCTGATGACCCCCCCCCCCCACTGGTCTTCGTGACCCTGGTAATCGGATTTGTTGCAGTTGTTCTCCCAGAGTCCCGTCCACCTTCCTATCTCCAGCAGGGGATTCCTGATGCATCAGGGCGTGGCGGTTGAACATCCAGACCGGCGGCCTGGTTTCTGACCAGCTGAGGCTTCAGCATGCTCCATTTTCGGATGACAACTGGGGCATCATTCAACAGGCCAGGAGACCCTCTACTTGGTCCCATTAGAAGGGTAAATGGGCTAGGTTCTGCCATTGGGCTTGACAGGGGTCTGGATCCTGTCACCTGTCCTCTGGATGACGTACTGGCTTTTTCATTACACCTGGCTCGTTCTGGAGATCCGATGGATACTTCCTGCACTTATTTGGTGGCCTTTTGGGCTTACAAGAATTCCCCCGAGCATGTTTCCTGTGGCCAACCCGGTGGTTAAGGCCCACCTTAAGGGGTTGTTTAGGCTTTTTCCCCAGTGTATAGGCCACACCCGGTCTGGGGCCTCAATGTGTTTCTTGCAGCTTTGCAGCACAAGCCTTTTACTGACTGGTGGCTCTCACCACTGCGCGCAGGGTTAGTGAGCTGCAGGTGGCATACTCATGCAAACCCTTCACCACGTTTCAGCCACGCTTCTTGCCCAAGGTGGTCTCCATTTCATCTGAATCAAAATATCTGCCTGCCGGTGTTCTTCCCGAACCCGCAGTCAGAGGCAGAGGGCCCTGCATTCCTTGGACTTCAAGAGGAACCTCAAGTTTTATCTCTCTCAGAGGAAATCCTTCAGGAAATCTGAGGCATTGTTCATGACTTTTGGGGGCTACCCACCCCCCCCCCCCCCGGCTCTATCTTCCATCGCCCGTTGGATGGTTCAGGACATCTCGGAGTCGTACATGGCCATGGGTAAACCTGTTCCTAAGGAAATTCATGTCATCAGCAAGACGGTTACTTGGGCCACTCGTCAGCCTTCTGTAAGCACTACTCACTGGACACCAGCTCCAGGCACGATGTTTAGTTTGGTCAGACGGTTCTGAAGAACCTTTTTGCCTTGTCCTTGATATGAGGCAGGTTATCGGAGCTCCACCCTATGTTCTTATTTGGTGGAATCACCCACAAGGATGGAGGAAAGGGGACGGGATGTATGAGTAATTTCTCACCGTACTGACTAGAGTACTCATGGTCCCCTTTCCCCAATACGTCCCACCCGCCTTCCCCCTGCTAGTATGCGAAGGGCTAATATGTTCTAAGAGTTGCCAGGTATCTAAGCATCCAATGTGTTGAAAGGGGGACTGAGGTGCCAGAGGGCGGATGGGGCGTTCCCATGTCATTGTCCGCGCCCCTGCACATTATACTACATTTAAAGGGGAAGTTAATTTTTTTTTATGCCAAAGGTTCCGGTAGCGTCCCCATGTTGGGGGACACCCACAAGGATGGAGGAAAGGGGACTATGTACTATGAGTCCTCTAGTCACTACGATGAGTAAATTTAATTTCGAGGGGATTGGGTCCTCCGACGTATTCCATATCTATGACAGGTAATGTCCACAGCTGTGCTGCTTCGGAAAATCTTTGGCGTCTGCATCCTGCGTCGATGAAGTTGATGCGCTGTCCCCGAGGACCTCCTCCGATGGCCGGCGTCACCTGATGTGATAAGTAGGACGCACAACGCCCATAGCCTCCGTTTTGTTTTCTCCGCGAACGTGTTCGCTTCGTGAATCTCGGTACGCCTCGACTCGTTGGAGCTTGCTGTTTTCTATTCTCGGTTCGTTGAACCTGTTCGGTTTGTTGTGTCCTGTTCGTGGCGATGTCTTTCTCATCTTCGACCCCGCGTCCGGGCTTGAAGAACTGCAGGGACGGTGGGTCCAAGATGTCGGTCACGGACTCGCATGACGCCTGCCTCTGGTGCCTCGGGGAGGCCCACGATATGGACGACTGTGTCGGCTGCCAGTCGCTCACTGCAAAGGCCTTGCGGGAACGCAAGAAGAAGCTGTTGGTAGGCCGGGTGTCTAAGCCCCGGAAGTCAAGGTCTGCGGGGCTTTCGACCGATGACTCGAGGGGTGACTCTCCGCGTCGTCATCGGAAGTCCAGCGGGTCTCCTTCCAGGAGTCGGTCTCGCCACTCCTCCGCCTCTTCTAGGCATTCCAGGAAGCGCCGGCATAGGTCGCCTTCCCCGTCCTCTTCCGAGGACTCCGCCCGTCGGCGGGTCGCTTATCCCTACATGCAAGCGACACCGGAGGAATGGGCTTCCTTCGGGAAGCAGATCCTAGCGATTCTGGAATCGCAGGACACCGGTCCGTCCGCGCCTCCGAGTGGGGTCGGTCGGCACCGGTCGAGAGACACCGCCTGTACGCCTTCTGGCTCGGGTGGTCGGCACGGCTCGCGGGAGAGGTCCCACTCGGACATGGGTAGCCGTTCTCGCCATGCCCGTTCCAGGTCCCGGTCCTCGATGCGCTCGAGGCTGTGTGATCCTGTGCCGTCTTCGAAGAAGACGTCGACGCCTGTGGCGCCGAGGTCGTCTATGACTTCTCTCGAGGCTCCGCCTCCGAGGGGGTTGTCAACGCCGTCGGCGCTCAGGTTGTCGAGAGACACGCTCGGAGCTCCGGCTTCGAGGACTGTGTCGATGCTGGCGGCGCTGCAGCTGACGTCGACGCCGATTTGCTCGATGTTGGCACCTTTTCTGTCGACGCCGACTCGTTCAGCGCCCTCGACGCCTTTTCTGTCGGCGCCGACTCGTTCGGCGCCCTCCACGCCTTTTGAGGCGGTGGTGTCGGAGGGGCCCCGTGGCACGGGGTTTGCCCCTAGAAAGGCTATGGCTAAGGTTCGGCACTGCTTTGGTCCGCAGAGGTCTTCCTCTCCCCGCCTGGAGTACATTTCAGAGGGTGATGAAGGCTCTGATGGCGGCCTGGTTCCGGTTACGGTTCCAGATGACCTTATCTCGGGCCATAGCCAGTTTGATGACCTGAGGCAGTCACTGCATGATGCCAGTGGACTGGACACCTCTCCGGAGGTGGAGTTTTGTCAGCCGGAGCCTGGCACTCATGCCGATTCTTCCTATCGGCGCCTTATGTCTCGGGTTACCGAGTACTTGGGTTGGTCGGCTCCCCCAGGGGAGTTCGTTCAGGATGATCTCACGGACATCCTTGATCTCGGTCCTCCCACTGACCCGGTTTTGCCTTTTTATATGGCTCTGCAGAGAAGGGTGGCGGCGGCTTGGACTGCTCCGGACAGTCTCCCGGCAGTGGGCAAGTCGCGACCCCTGCTACTTGTCTAGGCACCCCACCCCGGAGAGTTTGGTGGTGCAGGCGGCTACGGCCCCGGCAAAACAGGCGTCGTATCCTACCATCCCTCCGGATAGGGACGACAAACGTTTTGACGGCTGGGCGAAGAAAGTGTTTTCTTCTGGTGGTATGGCGCTTCAGGCGGCCAACTCCATATGTGCCTTGTCTCATTTCACACACACTCTGTGGAACTGTGTTGCATTAGCGGCTGAACATATTCCCAAAGGGGACGAACAGGATGGTTTCCTTGCTATGGTTCAGGATGGCAAGGATGCCATGTGTGAGGCCGTTCAGTCGGGTTTGGACTTGGCGGATTGTGTCAGCCGGTCCATGGCGGCGAGCACCGTAATGCGCAGGTTTGCGTGGTTGCGGAAGTCTGGGTTTGCTCCTGATGTGCAGTCCCTGCTCCTCAACATGCCCTTTGACGGTGAACACCTTTTTGGCAGCAAGGCCTCCAAAGCTGCAGCAAAGTCATTGGGCGCTGCAGTTCGCCAACCTCCGCCTTTTCGTCCTAGGGGACAGCAATGGAGGGGAGGTTCCTTTCGCTATTACTCGTCCGTCAGTAAAGCGAGAGGAGCTAGCAGTCAAAGAGGCCATCGTAAGAGTGCCAGAGGTGGAAACAAAGGTACTCGAGGTGCCAAGGCCGCTCGGGCAGTTGCCTCTTTGCCCTCAGGCAACGCCGCAGCCGCTACCACTCAGTCATGAGGCCAGGTCCCATGGTTCGCTGGTTGGGGGAAGGCTGGCGCAGCATCTTGTAGAGTGGCAAGCCATTACTTCGGATGTGTGGGTTCTGGAGATCATAACCCACGGCTACTGTCTTCCTTTTCGGCAGAGGCCTCCCGACAATTCACCAGGGAACCTCTCTTTGAAGAGTCCGGATCCGCTCCTTGCGCAGGAAATTCAAGCCCTGCTGGAGAAAGGCGCCATAGAACTGGTGCCTGTAGCGGAGAGGAACAAGGGATGGTATTCCCCTTATTTTTTGATTTCAAAAAAAGACGGGGGATTGAGACCCATCATGGACTTGCGCGGTTTGAACAAACTCCTCAGGAAGGACAAGTTCACAATGGTGACTCTTTCTCAAGTCCTGCAGGCCCTTCAACTTCAGGACTGGTTGGTGTCTCTCGACCTCAAGGATGCTTACTTCCATGTACCGATCCATCACAAGCACAAGAAGTACCTGAGGTTCGCGGTTGGCGACTTGCACTTTCAGTTTCGGGTCCTGCCGTTCGGATTGACCTCCGCCCCGATGGATTTCACCAAGCTCATGGGGTGGTGGCAGCGCATCTCGGGAAAGGGGGGATTCACGTCTACCCCTACCTGGACGATTGGTTGATCAGGGGGAGCTCTCCCGAGCAAGTCCTGGATCTTCTGTCCGTCACCTGCCACTCCCTTCACAGGCTGGGCTTCTCCCTCAATTTGAAGAAGTCCCATTTGACCCCAACGCAGCGGCTCCAGTACATCGGAGCAGTGCTTGACACGTCCCTGGGGCAGTGTTTTCCTCCTCGGGTGAGAGCTCTTCACATTCAGCAGATGGTGCACAAGTTTCAGTTTGCCCAGAATCTCCCAGCGTCTGAATTTTTGAGACTGCTCGGCTTCATGGCATCCTGCATTCTTCTGGTGCCAGAGGCTCGTCTGCAGAGATCTTTGCAGTGGGCACTCAAGCTCCAGTGGTCTCAGTCCTCCGGCAGGCTGTCGGACCCTGTTCAGGTGCCACCCTCGGTTGCCCGGGACCTTCTGTGGTGGGCCGTCGAGGGCAATCTGATGAAAGGGGCCCCATTTTGGCTGCCCGTGCCGGAGGTGACGATCGTGACGGACGCATCCCTCACGGGATGGGGAGCTCATGCCAACGAGTTGACAGTTAGCGGTCGTTGGTCTCCGTCGGAGTCCAGACTCCATATCAATCTGTTGGAGCTGAGGGCCGTCAGGCTAGCCCTGAAGGCTTTTCTGCCGACTGTGCGAGGAAAGAATGTCCTGATCCTGACGGACAACACAGTGGCCATGCACTACCTCAACAAAAAGGGGGGGCAGGGTCACTTCCTCTGTGCAGGGAGGCGATGCAGCTCGAGTTCTGGGCCATCCAGCAGGAAGTTTCGATCTCGACAGTTCATCTGGCCGGAGACGAAAACGTGACGGCGGACGCTCTGAGCAGGCAGAGCACGATCTCTCATGAGTGGGAGTTGGCTCAGGAGATTCTCCTGGAGATCTTTGCTCTTTGGGGGACCCCTCAAGTGGATCTCTTCGCCTCCAGTGTCAACCAGAAGTGCGAGAGGTTCTGCTTGTGGGAATTTTCTCCAAAAGGAGCCTTAGAAGACGCGTTCGTGGTGGAGTGGTCATTCCCGCTGCTGTACGCGTTTCCTCCAGTCCCCGTCATCCCTCAAGTGCTGCGGAGGTTACGGAAGTTCGGTTCCCGGACGATCCTCATTGCTCTGGCGTGTGCTCGGAGGACGTGGTACCCGGACCTTCTCGACTTGTCCATCTGCCCTCCACGTCGTCTTCCCTACCGAGACGATCTGCTCTCACGAGAGGGGGGTCAGGTTCTCCATCCAGAGGTCAGATCCCTCAACCTTCACGCTTGGCTTCTGAAAGGTTGAGGTATAAGGATTGGGACCTCCCTGAAGACGTGATGGAGGTGTTGCTCTCAGCCCAAAGGCCAGCAACAAAGTCTCTGTACTGTTGCCGTTGGCGTAAGTTCTGCGACTGGTGCAGAGTTCAGAATGTGGATCCTTTTGCATGTGACATCCCCATGGTTCTGTCCTTTTTAATTTCTTTGGCCCACAGGGGCTTGCAAGTGGGTACCATTAAAGGTTACCTGGCGGCGCTGTCCATCTTTAAGCGCTCGTCTGAAGAGTGTTCCTACTTTAAAATCCCTTTAATTTCACAGTTTCTGAAAGGGCTCACTAATGTGTTCCCTTCGTCACCTTTCCTGGTGCCCGGTTGGGATTTAAACCTTGTTCTTAAGTTTCTTATGGGTGCTCCGTTTGAGCCTTTGCATTCTTGCCCTCTGAGGCTGTTAACTCTGAAAACTGTGTTTCTGGATGCGGTTACTTCCGCTCGCTGAGTGAGTTACAGCCACTTTCAGTTAAGCCACCCTTCACTGTATTTCATAAGGACAGGGTTGTCCTTCGAGTTCGCCCTTCTTTTCTTCCGAAGGTGGTTTCGGAATTTCATTTGGCTCAGAAGGTTGTACTTCCGGCATTCTATCCTCCTCCGCATCCGCAAGGAAGAGGAGAGGCTCCATAGGCTTGATCCTAGGAGAGCTTTAAGCTTTTATGTTTCACGCATGTCCCGGGTCAGAGTGGACGATCAACTCTTTATTGGTTACGCTGGAAAGCGTTTGGGACAGGCTGTGACGAAACAGACTTTGTCTCGCTGGATTATTTTGGCCATCTCGGAGTGTTACTGCTTGGCGGGTAAGGACCCGCCGGCTGGCTTGCGGGCCCATTCTACCAGGGGTATGGCTGCATCTACTGCCCTGCAGAGGGATGTTCCCTATTCGCAACATCTGTGATGCAGCCACCTGCGCTTCTGTACATGCATTTGTACATCACTATTCCCTGGATTCCATCCGGGGACAGGATCTGGCCTTTGGCAAGGCGGTCCTTTGCTCTGCTATTTGATTGGCAATTCTAAATTTTGATTCTAAATTCTTTCCCTCCTCCTTGCTCTGGTACTGCTTTGGGAGTCTGTCATAGATATGGAATACGTCGGAGGACCCAATCCCCTTGAAGAACAATTTACTTTCTTACCTGGTAACGTTCTTTCGATGGGATGGTCCGACGACGCATTCCAGATCGCTCCCCCCCTGACTTCCCCGCTGCAGAATTTCTTTTGCGATTGAAGCTTACGTGCCGCAAGGCTTTGTGTCTGACTGGCAGTTGACTGATGTCACAAGTTCTGGGGGGAAAAAACTACAACTGAGGCTATGGGCGTCGTGCATCCTACTTATCACATCGGATGACGTCGGACGTCGGAGGAGGTCCTCGACGACGGCGCATCGACGTCATCGACGCAGGACGCAGACGCTGAAAAAAGTTTCCGAAGCAGCACAGCTGTGGTGATTACCTGTCATAGATATGGAATAAGTCGTCGGACCATCCCATCGAAAGAAAGTTACCAGGTAAGAAAGTAACTTGTTCTTCTGTGTCAAAGGAAATGTCACTTGGCTTCACTTTTTAAATGTAAGGCACAAGTCCTTTTTATTTTTCAAAAGCAATGCATTTCATTTTATCTTTTACCATGTGTACTGCTACAGTTTTGAATCTGTCAAAAGGTGCCTTTTCCAAGTTTACACAGTCAGCATCTGCAGCACTCCATGTCTTTTACCATTCATTTGGCATATCCAACAGTTTTAAGCTCTCGGGTAGATTCCCTTTCACTTGAGAGCCTGTCCATTTTAGAAGAGTTGAACTATGCCCATTTCTTTTAATTTCACTAGGCCTTATGTCTGAAATCTGTATTTTGTACTGGCTTTTATATTTTAATTGGACTCTACATTAGCGAGCTTCACACTCAAAATAGGTGCTTAGCATTGCCTCCATCTCTGTCACTCTGGGGCTATATTTTCACCCACACCTCTGCCCCACCCCCAGGTCTTTGCCTTGGTTGACCCGTAGAAAATAGCAAGAGAGGATTATTTTTTTTGTTGCTTTGGCTCATTCCATGAATTTCCTCATTGGAGCATGTCTCTTCCTGTCCTGAGGCAGTGGCGCTCTGGTCTGGACTGCACTCTTTTTGGATTTTGGGGTTTGCTCTTGGAACCTCCTACCCCCAGGCTGTGAAGGTAAGGAGTTATCGAGTCTGCAGAGAGTGAGTAAGAGATATATTATATTAATATATGTATATTATACATTACTTCTTTCCCCGGTAAGTAGGCATACAATTTGAAAAACAAAACATCACATAACACATTGACATTTATTTCCCTCACATGAACATTTCTCTACACATTATTTCCTCATCTTGATTTTTATACCTTCTTGGAGTATAAATTCCTTTAGTCGCTGTAAATGGGTGATATTCTCCATCCGGGTTTCCATTCTTTCCTTTCATTCTTCAGATGGTTCCTGGGCTCTACTCTCACTGGGTTCTTCAATCAGTCGTAAAGTCTGTCTGGGGTGACAGTTCAACTGATTGATATGGGCTCATTTCTCTTCTGTATGTACTCCTTTAGGGATGCAGATCTTATGGGGAACCGGGGAAATTGTATCAATGATTTCAAAGGCACCGTGCCAAGAGGGGATGAACTTCCTCTCCTTTGTATGATTCCTTTGGAAATTGTACAGGTAGACCCTGTCTCCTACTTTGTACTCCTCCTTGGTAGTTTTTAAGTCGTAGTAGGCCTTCAGTCCTACTGCCGACTTTTCTAAATTGCGCCGAGCATAAGCAAAAGCGTGCTGAAGCAGTTGCTCTTGAGTTCTGTAGAGCAAATGCTAAGGTAGCGCCATTCTTTTGTTTAGTCGTGAGCTCAAATAGATAAATATTTGTTGCAGAGGATGGCGTGGACCTAATGGCCATTTGGACAAGCGGTAATTTGATGTCCCAACTAGGTCCAGAGTCTCCAACAAATTTCAAGATGCCCACAATTGTTTTATTGTACCTCTCAACTCCCCGGCTCGAGGCTGGGTGGTAGGCAATGTGGAGTTTCTTTTTACCGCTAGGAACTCCCACATCTTGATCATCACTTCGCTGGTAAAATGACTTCCTCTGTCTGACTCAATCCTCTGAGGGAGTGCAAAACAAGAGAAGATGTGGTTGATCATTAGTGCGGCAGCTGTCTCAGTCTTACAATTCGGAGCGAGAAGACATTCTACCCACTTGGTAAACAAGCATGTTACAGTCAACATGTAATTGTTTCCTCTAGAGCAGCGAATAACTGGCTCGATGAAATCGACTTGCAAATCGGACCAAGGCAGTGTCATTCCCCTTTTTTTGTAGGGGCGCTCTGTGTGAGAGAGAACTTGTCTGAAGCCGAGCACACACAAGACACCCCTTCAAGTAGATGTCGAGGTCCTGACCCATATGAGGCCAGTATGCAACCCTGTGCAAGATTTCTAATGTTGTATGAAACCACCTATGACCGGCAGTGGCCACGTCATGGGCATGACTTATCAGGCTTCGGAATCCGGTAGGTACCACCCACTGGTCACATCCAGATAGGGATCTCCGTAACAATAAACCGCATTGGATTCAGAACATTTTGGAAAACTTCGACACCCAGAGATCCTCTTAAACGGTATAATCTGATTCTGTCAGATTAAAATTCACGGGGTCTTCAATATGTTAACATTTCCCACTAATCTGGTCCTCTTTTTGTGCAGTAATCAAATCTGCATCTGGGGTTTCTTTACTCCACTGGGCAGCTGTGAGTTCATTATTGGTATGGGTTTGGGACCTGGTGACGGTAGTGACCTGGATTTCCTCCAACAGGGATTCGGTTTCTATGAGATACCCGGTTTTTGCCAACTGGTCAGCCAAGCCATTTCCAGTCTGGTCCCTCTATTTTGGAGTGACCTCTGATCTTTTTCCAATTGATGGTCATCTCATTAGAGGTTACCAGATCATCAATTGATTGAATTAATTTCCCATGCTTTAGCGGTTTATGGTTGGCACACAGCATGCCTCGATTTTTCCATTTAATCAGGTGTTCCACGGACCCATTCCTGACATAATCAGAGTCCGTGATTATGACCAGTTGTTTGAGTTGGTGGTTTGCTGCAGTGAGGATGGCTTGATGTAATGCCATCAACTCTGCCACCTGACTACTTCAGGGACCTATTTTGTATATGTTGTACCCAACGGAGGGTCCCGGGGCGGTGTCATTCACCCGGGCATTGCCAATATGAGCCACTAGTTATTTTTCCCCATGATTGTCAACATGGTAGAAGCACCCATCCACATAAACTGTGGGTATCCCCTGACACGTGTCTTCCTCATAGACTTTGTGCAGGGAAGTAGGGTACGCCTCCATATTGTCATTGTTCCTGTCCAGTAACAGTTGGTCATGTCAATGGCGGTATACGCCTTTGACCCTAGGATCTGGCCCAGTCCCACCCATTTATTCAACTCCGAGGGGTCTGCGCAAAGTCGCCATTGGGTTTGAGTATCGCCAGTACTGGGTTGGACAAATTATCCCACGGGATTCTAAGCTTTTAATAATCTGAGTGACTCCATGGACGCGACAGGTGACGGGTAAACCTGAAAATCCAGAAACACCTGTTTAAGCTTCTGTTTTTTCTCCTCTGTCTCACAGGCATTAGCAAGATTGATTTGTTCTTCGACCATCTGATTAAAGCCTGGAAAGACCTCGGGCTGAGCAATTTCTGTGGTATCCTCCAGTTGGTTGGAGAGATCTCTTGTGATGGTGTTGGCCTGGACGTGATGTTCCAAGGATGAGAGGTAGTCCCTGTTGACTCCAAATATTGCCTCCTCCGTCCTGATGTCACAGATCACCTCTTCCACACCATAAGGGCAGGAAGAGTACACCAAACAATACATTCCCCCTTACCTGGTAAAAATCTTTTCCGGAGGGATACCGTCGTTAAAATTGTAGCAGTCATTTGAAGGTGGCCCAAGGATCTCATTACCTAAATCAATAGAATGCTGGGCATCAACCGTCATTCCAATAAAGGTGTCTGCGCCCAAAGTGATACTTCAACGGTCGCTGTTATCCATCAATATTCAAATGGTGTTGTGTTCTAGGTAAACTAGGGGTATCGGATTTAAATACATACCTTGTGTTTGGAGATAATTCAAATTTATATAGGTGTCCTGTTTTTTTGAGGTTCTGTCCTCGCTTAATTTTTAGGGGAATTGTAAATTGTTGCACCTGTCCTAGGATGGTAACCTCTTCTCTCACTTGAACTTCAACCGCATAAGGTGACAGAAATGCTTTCTCAGTGTTAAAGCTCATGGAGTTACCCCCCAGTCGGGACCAGGCTTTGTTATTAATTAGTTCCAAGTTAATTGTGAATCGATTGAAAATGTTACTGCTTAAGTATAAGGCGGAGGGCACATCTCCCACAACCCAACAATTATGTTCTGTGCATTTGTCACCTAATGGACATTATTAGGATACACCTGTTAGGCAGGAGATTTTGGAAATTTGGAGTTCTAGGCCCATTTCCCACTTTTCAGTTTATATGTGGGAATGGTCTGATCTTTTGGGAGTTTCCTGAATAAGCTCCTTCCGTTATTCAGGCAAATTCTGGTGAGAACAGGCTCTTCCCCCTCATTTATCTGATTGGGGAAGAACAGCTGTTCGCCCTTTATCTGGATGTCTGTGAAACTGTGAGCTTATTTTTCATCTTTTGACATGGGATTTGGATTTTCTTCTGATTGTGGATTACTACAAGACCTCCAAGTATTTCCCTCCAGTGTCGAATGACCCTTAAAACTGGGGGTGGTTGATTTTTGAGAAGGGTTCTCATCCCCAATTTGTTCTCCTACAGAGATGACGGTGATGTCTGGGACTTGATTGTTCCTAAAATGGAACTTTGTCGGACCGTTGTTAAATCATGTGGCATGTGCCATTCAAACTCACATAATTTGTGCTTTGTTTTAGTTAGATCGGCTGGTTAGTCTGTGTCCAGAGGACCTTGTTCACACAGTCAATCAGGGGTGATAACCTCTGAAGGAGGTAATTCCCCAAATAGACAAGGTATGCCCTCTGGAGTCACAACTATCACCAGGTGTTTCACCCTATGTCACATAATTTTTATCTCCAGATCTGCAGTCCCTTCGGAAAGAGCATTCCCATCGAAGTTTTGGAGTTGTCCAGGAAGACGTTTGAGGGGAATTGGGTGACTCCTCCCCCTTCCTGAATTTAATTGGTCGAAGGGCTTTTTGGACAGCAGGGTGGCTTGTGATCCAGTATCCACCACTGCTGATAATGTACACTGACCTTTACCTTGGAAGGAGTGTAAAATCTTCCTTCTCTCTATTCAAGGGGGCAAAGAAAATATGCATTATGGACCAGTTTGGTGGTTAGCTTTTTCATATTGAACTTGCACTGTGTGATCTTGGACAGTTCCTGGAATCTGTAAAAAAAATAAAGATTTTTCACCCAGAAACCGGTTGGATTGGGTCCTCTTTTTGCCCCCAGATTCTTTGCTGTGTCTCCTTTTCCTGGACACAGTTACCCGAACCAGTTTGGGGATGAGGATACCTCTGTGATTTGTGTTCTCTGGGTGACATTTTTTGGGTTTAAGAGCTTCTTGCTCTGGGTCGGTTTCCATGCTTACCCATACAAATCAGGGTCTTTTGGGACCCATTTTTCCTTGGGAGGGATCCCTCCATCCCTGAAAGAGAAGGATTTTCTTCCCTGAATCCTCCAGGGATTCTTCTCCTTCGAAAGGGATGATGCAGACTTCCTCCACAAAGTGGGATGTCTTTGGCATTCAATTTCTCCTACTTACCCTCTGTTCTTCAGGTTCCGACTTTTCTGGGGTAGAAGATTCATGATCAGGCTTGGAGGTTTCCAGGGGTTTTGTTCTGGTGGGAAAGAAAGTTTTTTTCTAGGGCTTCGCTTCTCCCTTCCTCCCCCGACTCCCCTCTGGAACCTGTTGGTTGTCAGTTTTCTTCCCATTATTGCTCCCCCAGGGCATCATACCCGGGTGTTGAGTTATTCTAGCCAGCAGTTTCCAGTTGGGGGAGGGGGGGGGGTTCTGCTGAGCCCACAACATGTGACCCAGGTCATGGTTTAATTGTTGGACTCGTCGCTTCCGTTGTGACATTTTTTCTAGTTTATAGGGAGGTCTGGATTCCTTTGCTGCTCCACGAAAGGGTAGCTGTCCTTCTCCTGGAGTAGCTTGGGTATTGGGAGATTCCCTGATAACCTTCCATCCTAGGGCTCTCTTCTCCATGATTCTGGAATATATTGTCCTGAAAGCTGGGAGATCGAGGAGGATTATTCTGGAAATTAGGGTTTGAAGGGTATCTGGGAAAGAAGGTTAGGTTGGGGGGGTGGAGTATTACTTCCCTCCTGGGGGAAATTGTGAGGGAAATTTCCCAGGGTGGTACCTACCTGGTCGGGAGTCTCCCTTTCTGCGCTGGGGGGAGTGTAGACATACCCCAGGATGGGTCTGTTACCCTTGCATCTCGGACTGATGTAGGTGGCAGGGTCAGATGGAGCGTTGGTCTGGTATCCTGCCTGGCTACCACCCGATTGGGTTGTATCCAAGGGTCTCCTCTGCCTCTCTTTCTGCTGATTGGTGGGAGGAGTATTTTAAGGCCCCCTCCCATCTCCAAGTCCAATGGGGAAATATTTTTAACCTCTGCTACCTTTAAAGCGGCAGGTGTTTGATGTTTTTTTGGGGGGGGGTTATTCTTTTTTTCAGAGGGCTTTTGGACCTCAAAGATCCTGGAAATCCCTTACTAGTTGGGTCATTATGTATTTTGGGAGCGCATGAAAATGTGTTGATGAACTCAGTCTATTGGTGTTCACACGCCTAAAAGTCTGGGCAAATGGTAGTTTCAGCTCCTGCAGAAACTCTCTAGGTGCTTGGTTTCCCCACACTGCAGGTTGTATACTGCCTTACGGGCCCCCCTGCAGGTTCTTATGAATTGAGAAGTGTTTAAAAATGGCCGCCTTATAGGTGGGCCGTTTTTGGTGATCTTGGTCCTCCAGCCCTACAAAGAAGTTGGAGTATTCAGGGGACAATGTCCATTTACCAAATTCCATGCAATGGCAATCATTTTTAATATGAAAATCTAGAAACGCCTCTGCAAATATTTGCCATTCTTATGGTAGGGAGTCATGAAGCTATGGCCTTTATCTGCCGAATTGGGTCTTTCACAAGACCTTTCTTCTGTTTGGCAGGCTTCCTTTTCCACTGCAATGGAGTCCCCTCATTTTCTGGCTCAGAGCTGGTAATGATGGTGGTCCATTCACTGTCCTCTAGGCACTCCCTACCTCTATGAAACTGGGAATACCTCCCAGAATTACGGAGTCCAGACTCTTCTCTCCTGTGGTGCTGTGGGATCTCAGGGTCATTTCCCTTGTACTCCGGTTTTTGCACCGGAGTACTCATCCTCTTCATCCCTCCTTCCAGGGATGGTGGAGAATTTTCCCCAATTCCCTGAATGTTTGGAGGTTTTTAAGATGCTCTTTTGGGGCCTAAACTCTGGTTGTTGTCTTTCTGCAAAGCAGACCAGACGGTCCCGTTTGTGACTTCATTTTCTGCCAGTCCAAATGCCTTATCTTTTCATTGTAGGAGCCCTCCTGGTCAGAAATACATGCAAGGGTATTTTTAAATTCCCAGAGCCCACTGGTCCGGCCACCTTCCCTTCCACTTGACCCACAAATCCTCAGTGATGTTGTATAAGGACTGGCCTTTGGATCAGTTAGACTAGGCCTGGGTGAGTCCACCTGCCTCATGGTTTCCTGTTCTTGAGAAGTGGTATGCATGAAGTCAGCTACACTCTGTACATATGAAGTGGTGACTTGGCTTGAGGTCCTGGAGGGAGCTTTTCCAAATCCTGACTGGTCAGGGTGCTCCAGAGCCTGTTTATATTTGGCTATTTCACTTTCCAACCTCTCACATTTGTTTTTCTCAGTCCCTATCGCTTGGTGGTATGCAGAGGCCTGATCTTTCAATTCTGACACCAGTGCTTGAGTGACTTCCAGCAGTTTACTTTGTGCCATTAATTTGTCTCTTCACAATGGGACTCATTTTCCTTCTGTGAGACTTGCATCATCTGCACAGATTCAGAGTGTTTCTTTTCAGGAGACTAATTTCCTTACCTTGTGCAATTTTGGCCTGTTTTATCTTCTCTAGTTCAATCTCTGCTTACTTTACATGTTCCGTTAATGGAGCATTTTATAACCTACCGTCAGTCATTTCCTGAGAACTTGACTCCCTTTTCTCCACGTCCATCCTTAACTGACACACTTCCTGAAACAGGGCACTATTTTCTTGACTTAATGTGTTATTGTCTTCCCTCAGCTGCTCTCTGCTGTTTCAAGGTGTTCAGATCATGGTGCATCTGATCAAACGCACCTTGAGAGTCAACCCCTTTGATAATTAACTGGCTGTTTTCAGCTTTCAGTTGTTACCTGTGATTGAAATGTAAACATGGCCTTTAAGCAGGCTCTATTATGAACAACCTGCTCATTTAATTTGTGTTGACTTGCCCTCAGATTTTCAGCACATTCTTTATACTCCCCTTACCGTTCAGAAAATTGAGTCTGGCGCTCTGCATTTGCTTGATTTTGTGGTGTTAAATCCTCTTTTAGCTGTTCAATAGGACTTCCTAATTTTAACTCTAGATTTTGGCTCTGTTGTGCTTTCGCTTCTATTTATTTCAGCTCCTTCTAAGCTTGATTCAAAAGCTCAGCCTGGTTTTACACAGATTCCACACTATTCTGGTGTCTTTCTTCCATGATCAGCATATGGAAATAAATATATGCTGTGATCTGAGCCATTTTAATTTGCTAATCTTTGCTGGTTTGTGTCATGTAAAAGTATTTCTGGGCCTGATGGTAACAGCCCATTATCCTGCGACATGTCAACATTTGCAGAGGTAACCTCCTGCATCATTCCGGCTTGACACATTTCATGTTCTAGCTCTACCCATTCACCTTTAATAAACAATTTGGATAGGAGGTGCTTCCTGGCTATATTAATTTCTATTGTGCTCATTCTGAAATGTGTTCTGCACCCTTAGATACACTCTATGCAAGGGCAAAAATCTCAACCCTGTTCCTGCTTAGTTCCCACTCACAAAGACAACTTCAAAACAACAATGTTTTATCTATACAAAGCCCTGGCACCCGGGTACAGGTCTGAATGGCACCTTAGCAATGCAACACAACTTTCTATCCACTGCAATGCAATTACACCCAAATGAATAGTCTGCTGCTACTGCAACTGTCCCAAGTGAAGACGCTCAACCAAATCCCGGCCACGAGCCCCCCAGTTTTGTCATGATTTATTGGGCGGTCACTCAACTCGGGGAGTTCCTTTCCCCCCACCAAGCGAGGTGGCACGCAACAAAGCGCTTTGCAGATTCACGTTTAGTGAGGCCTCCAACCTATCTCGTACCCTTCAGCAAATACCCTCTTTACCACCAATGAGCTAGGAACCAGGCCGGTGTATAGTAAGAATATATATTTATTTAAGGTTTGACAAAGAAGAATAGGACCGTCACCAAGAATCCACCACCAACGCCGTGGCACTACACTATAACAATTTCAAATTACTTGCACCGATTGTATATTTCTGATAGACCTTCAGATACTACAACACACAGGTAAAATTTAGAGATGGTCAGTCATCACTTTACATCAAATTTATGCAATTCTGATTTGGGATGCAAGTGAATAAATGGGAAATTTTGTTTTGCACATTCTACATTCACTTGAATGGCACAGTTTTAGGGTTGCTTATTTTGGCATTATGGACACCCCTCTTTTGTACAGAAGTCTGGCGGTTTCAGAAAAATAGTCACCCAAGAAATTGACTTTACCGTCTAACACACTGGACGTGAACTTTGTTAGTTTTGAACTCTAACACTCACCCCGTGATTTTCTATATGGGAATTCATTGATTTAACTTTAATGCAATGCGCTGAGGGTATAGACAGTTTCACCCCATCCCCACAATCAAATGGGAATGATTAAGGCAGGCAGTTCCCAACACAATTCAATTTAAATGGATAGGGTGGTTTTTTATGCGGAATTAATTTGAGTGATAGTGAATAAAATCTTCCAAGGGTCTCCCTTGTTCCACCCCCATACCCGCTATACAAGATGGAGATTAAGGCTTGCAGATTCTCCTCCCCCCAACACTTTTGTTGGTATTTGGATTAATCTACACTTGCATGGGAGGTTTTGGTTATGGGGCCTCCAGGGAAACAGCAGTGCTCTTCTGAGGACAGCACAGATCTGGTCAAAGGCTTCGGTCTAGGATAGTCCCCAGCAACTCCGTCCTGTTCTGGCTCCTCAAATGGCAGGCCCAGCTAGCTTCTAGGTTTCCCAGTCTGTCTCCCATGAAAGGTTTAAGGCTTTCCAGATAACGAGCTCTTCTCCTGGCAAAGTTTACCCTGATGGCCTGGTTAGCTCTCCTTGCCTCTCTGCTTGTGTTTCCTTGCAAGAGTGCAGAAGTAAACTACCTCCAAGAATAGAGTGGAAAAGTCGAGCCAAAAGTTCCTCTCCGATTGAAAACTGATCTCTTATAGGGCTGGTGTCACTCCATTATAGCATAATCTCCACAATACGGATTGGCTAGTTCTCGCCCGCCCGCCCCCAATACGCCCACTGTCTGCTGATGGGACAAGGAGTTGGGAGGTGTGGCTGATGGAGGCTGGGGGAGGAGAAGGATTAATCCCAAAATGACAAGTGGGTGTAACCTGGAGTATTCCTAAAAATCGCACAACATGGCAGCTACCCAAATTTTTCAGAAAACTGCTGGTACCTAACTATATTTTATTGCGAGTCAGAAAATACTCACATTATTTAGGCATGCCTTACCTGGGAGGGGCTACCGTTTTTTCCTCCTGAGCCGAAATAGTCAAAAATCAGAGACTTCAAGATTCAAATATTCATTTCCCCCTCTATAACCATGCCAACTTTCCATTTCCTCTCAATTATAAGAATGCCAGAATCATAATTTTCTTCATAACTCGCATTGTATATGTCACACAGAATTCATATTTGCATGGTACCGATGGGCTTCTTATCCCAGTCTGGGATGAGCTCACTGGGACACACAATCCTCTTTTTATTAAGGAAAATGTAATCTTATGTTAATCAGCCAATGCGTCACATGTGCCCCCACCTATTCCGAAGTTTAATTTCTCAATCACCTGACCAGGACCATCTGTCTGGCCCAAGGTTTCCTACCATCCCCTCATAGGCTTCAAAAGACCCTGTTCGAGGCTAATGGACAGTTAATGGGGAAGTTTGACCTTAAGGTCGTTTCAGGCTGGCCACGTTATCTGCAACTACCATAATTTTGATCTAATGCTCTGTAGGTCTTAACATTTAAACTGAAAAACAGACCTTATTCCCCTAGAGGGCCTCAGCTTGAATGCCTGGAGGTCACAGTTCCAGACAAAGCAGTTCAGTGGGGGAAGCAGCATCAGCCAGTTACATGCATAATTCTGAGAAACATAGCATTTTAAATTGAAAAGATGTGTTTACATATAACATTTTACATTGCATTTGGGGTTGGGGGGGTTCTGTCCATATGTTAATATATTTCTTTCATCTGCTGGTTGAAAAGACATGTGTGCCTCTTAATGTGCCCACACATAGGCTATTATTTAACATGGGAAACTAGTGTCCCTTTTTCAAACAAAGTAGCCCTTTCCATTTAAATGTCAGTTCATTTGTGGAAGGTAAGCGTCTTTCTCTGTATCGACGGAAATATGTCACTTGGCTTCACATTTTAAATGTAAAGCACAAGTCCTCCTTTTTTATTTTTCAAAGGCACACTATTTCAATGCATCTTTTCCCACGTGTACTGCTGCAGTTTTGAATCCATCAAAAGGTGCCTTTTCCCACTGTACAAGAAGTCAGCATCTGCAGCAGCCCATGTCTTTTTCCATACAATGGTCATATGCAGCGGTTTTAAGCTCTTGGGTATATTCCCTTTCACTTGAGCGCCTGTCCATTTCAGTAGAGTTGAACTAGGCCCATTTCTTTTAATTTCACTAGGCCTTATGTCAGAAATCACTGTTTTGTACGGACTTTTATATTTCAATGGGACTCTACATTATTAGCCAATTTCACTCTCACAATAGAGACCTGGTATAGCCTCGCCATCTGTCACTCTGGAGCTGTATTTTCACCCCACACTAGATTCAAAGCATAAACTGCATTGGGAAATGCACCTAGATTCGAAACATACACTGTAGTGGGAAATACACCTTGATTCAAAACATAAACTGTAAAGGGAAAGAGCGAAGATGTGGTAGAAAATAAGTTCTATGATGACATAATATGGTAAATTCAGATTCATAATTGGATGCACTTTATGGGAATAAGGGGCACCGAGCATGGAAAGGAGCGGGCTTGCTAGTTGGGAGAGGCCAAGGAGTATGGCACAGAGCTTATAACATGGGGCATGAAATTGTCCACAGGCTGTATCTTAAGGTTTGATTGATAAAGCTGAAGATATTTGGCTGCTATATAATTAAGCCATATAGTCCTACTGATGGACAAAGAGGCGACGGGGTCAGCCACAAGACATGCTGGGGGTTATATACGAAAAAAGTACTCCACGTGGCAGGTGACCCATCATTAAAACTGAAAAGACACCATGGGAAGAGAGTGGGCAGGCCACACTAAGCACCGGCGGGCAATAACATGCTTCTCGTCCACGGTATGCAGCCCGATGGCACGCTATCTGATGCTGAAGCGGAAGGGTGTAGTCAGTCAACCAAAGGCCGCTAGAAAGGAAGGTTCAGTGTCGATTTAAAAACCACAGATAATTTCAAATAACAAAGTTAAAGTAACAATAAAAACTATGACAATAAAGCAGTTAATCCTTGATCACCTGTCTTTTTTTGCCTTGTGAGTCAGTTTAAGTATCGTTCTGGGTTAGGCGTTAGTGTTGTACCTTATTTATGAGTGTGTATCACAGTCCATCAAGTGCATTTTATTAGAGTGTAGAGCTGAGACACTGGATCCAGGGGCACGTGCTTTTTGTGTAGAGTTGTATGGTACTGGTTATGTGGCATGATGGCATTTGTTGAAGTTTTCTTGGAAGGTCAACCAATACCATAGGCTGGTATATAAGAAATATTTTAGTAAACCAAAGGTATGAAAGTTGTATAGATAGATATTACTGGTAAATCGGTTTTCGTTTCATCCTAATCCCGTGTGGGGGGTGGGGGAGCAAAAGACTCATTTAGTTGTGCTCATGCAGGTTTAAATCACAATCGGCTAAGTCACATGTGAAGTTCATGTTTTTGAGGGAGGGAATAGTTTAATCTTTTGGGTGGAGGTCCGTTGTGGATTGTGGTTCCTGAAATCTTGCTATTGACTTTGGCCTTATACTAAAGCCACCCACGCTTACATGTGGAAAATGTTCTTTTAAGTTGTTGTGCGGCTATTGCTTTGCTATTATGAAAATATGGGTTTAATGTCAGTATGGATTAGAATTACTTCTCTACTACATCTACTTCTCTAATACATCAGCACCAGTGAGGAACATGTAGAGACAGAGAAAAACAGCACCACTCCACCCAGAGGAGCCGAATGCCACCGAAGAAAGAGCCGTATGAAAGAATAGAACACTGCTCGAAGAGAAAATAGTAGCAGACTACTGTTGTGGGGAGACCGACGTTTCCGGGATGTACTGTGGGGAGGGAGGTGAGCTGACAAACTGTAAGAACGGGGCGAACACTGGAAAATGTGCACAAGACTAGGTGGGAACTGGAGTGTTGTGCAGGAAACCGTTTTTGCTGTGACAGGGCGCAGTAAGTTCAAGGAATCAGTGGCGTGGAAAAGAGTGGTGCGGCAAGCAAAGGACACCAAACGCACCAGTGTAGTGCTCCTTTTCTGTATGCATACTATAGTACAATTTCACGAGGATCTTGTTACCTATTCCTACTTTCCATTTTCAAATTGTAGCTACGATGTTTTGATATTCTTTTTTTACTCTGACTATTAATATATTGAATATTCTTTTGCATACCAGTGTCTTAATATAGTATGCGGACCCCTATAAGCAATGCAGCAATATTGTATGGATACAATCTTTCGCACTGGGAAGACTACAGTGCATTGTTTAAAAGTCTATGCTTTAATCCAATTTTTTCAGAAAACATAATTTCCTCCTGGTCACAAATCTTGTAGGTGGTTGTATTAACACCACCACTGATGCGTTTTTACATGCATGCTTCATTGGTGAAAGACCCCAACACATCCCTTATTTCTCAGCACCAACCATTACATTGCACCGTAACATTTCAGAGACCTGCCCCATGTGTATCAGTTTCATCCTGTGGCGGACCAGTGCTCTTAAGTCTTCTCTCTGACGCGTTAAATCGAGTCTTTGAATGGTTGCTTGATAATTGCCACTCTGGGGCATATGACATCCGTGACTGCCTTCTGACGCCATCCTCCTCTTGTGCGGTCCCTTTCTGCCCATCCTGTCTTTTTAGCCAACAGCACTTTGCATGCTAGGATTTAGAGTCCCATGCTTATGATTGTTTTTAATGTTGGTGTAGAACACACTCGGGGCAAGTTATCACTTCAAAGTGCCCAGAGCAAAAAGGGAGGAATTCTGGGCAGGTGGGTAGGTTGCAGCATCCATCTTTTTCACAGCAGGCAGACCTGCGAAAAATCAAGGCTTTGTGTTGGAATGCTAAGCGCTACTGTTTAAATATATTGCTCATGGGCTGCTGCCACTTACCAGCGATGCATGTTACACTGACCACGCTACCTGAGGTTACATCATTCCACGGTTTTAGACTTGGATCCAGACGGACCTAAAATACTAAACTCCAGTGTGGAGTTAATTACACTTTGTACGATGATGCCAGCAGTTGTACAAAGCGTGATGCTGAAAGCATGTAGGTTCTCACTTGCCGATTTAAATTTAGAAGGTAGTTAGCTGCAAGGCGTGTTTTCTTTCAAACAAAAGGCACTCCTTTTCTACTCGCATGTTAAATTGTTTTCCCCTTGTTTTTCCCCACAGGCGCTGCTCCCAACGCTCTAAGGCAGCCATATCTCTGGCTGACTATAATCATTACGGTTGCAGTCTGCCTGTTTCCCGTTGTGGCGGTCCGCTTCTTTGTGAAGACAATGTGGCCTTCTGAAGGGGATAAAGTAAGTATGGTTTTACAGTGAACACTTATTCTATTTACATTGTGCTTGCTGATAGTGAGCCACCATTGCAAGAGTATGACTCCCTTATTTTCCTAAATAGGATGTACATGATTGGTGGGAGTTTTAACGAAAATAATATTGACATTTTACGTTTATATTCATTTTATGGAAATTCTTAGAAATGAGCATTCTTTCACCAACTCTCGACATATCTTGATTGATGTGTAGGCATTTGGCAGGCACTGCTATTATATGCCTACGTACTTGAATCGTTTTGCAGCTGCTACGATCGATGGCCAGTTAATACCACTATGGGAGTGCCTGGCAAAGGCATTTCACATGTCTACGCCAAAGCGGTTGGCATTGCCATGCTTGTGCAGTCTTGATTCCCCCTGAAAATGCCGCTGGCCAGAATGCCAGACATTTCTGAACAGAGGCAGATCACCAGATGTTCCAGTCCTTTCAGATGCTTAAGTGCATCATTGTGAAGGGGCAGATGTGCAAGGTGAAACACGGGTCAGTCACCTGGCCCCCCAGGGTGATATTTTTTAGAGGAAGCCCAGGGACCTCGGTGGATCCAGCAACATAGCAGTGTTGGCCATAGGTGGGGCATTACTCCTAATAGTCTGGTCTTTGGGACAGGGGAGGAATTCGATATGAGCTGGCCACGGTTAAATCCAAACACTCATCAGTCCTATTTGATAAGCCCGTTTTTAACGACATGGTTCATGTAGTTTTTGTGGTGTTTTAAAGCTTATTTTGTACGTCTGACAATGCTGTAAATTGTTCTTTAGATTCAAAGGGACCGTAAGAAATATAAGCCTGAAGAAGCCGAGTGGAAGCCGAGGCCAAGTGTTATCCAGCGTGGGATCTCCACTCGCCGCTCTGCTTATGCCTTCTCACATCAACGTGGATACGGCGATCTCATTGCTTCAGGGCGCAGCATCCGCAAGAAAAGGGCGCCACTGGATGCTGTCCTTGGCAGCAATGCCGCAGAAATGATGCAGTCCAGGAACATCAATTAATTTCTTAGCTCCCATCGAAGTTTTATTTTATCATTCGGATTGCACAAAGCAAAAAAGACTTTTTTTTAATGGAGGAGTTTTTCCTCGGTATTTTTTTAAAGATAACTTGATGAACTGATGGCATCAAATTCTTTCAACTAAGTCACCTGCTTGAGACAATTGAACAACATGACTGCCAACAACACGGGTTTTCACGTGTTTTCGAAGTACAGTTTAGTGGTGAGAACGTTCTTCTGAAATTTGGCATTCGGCATTACCCTTTTTTTTATCGAAGTAAGGTGCAAAATGTTAGAAATGCTTAAATATGGTCAAAGGGAGCAGCGCCGGTTAGACCATCCAAAAAAAACTTATTTTTTAAGCCACTGATGCAAAATAGGCGAGGCAATGGAAATAAATAAATGAAGGACTTTTTGCAGATTCACTTCTTTCTTTGGATGCCATGCAGGCTGTACGTTTCCTTACCTCCTGTGCCTTCCCCTTGGCATTCCCATCGCTGCTTTCCACTTCCCTTTGAGTAAACGTTTTATTTGTTCTCTTAAAACAAAATGCATTTGCATATTTATAATACAGCCTTATTTCTCTATAGGTTTTGGTGATCGTTCATGTTTATTAGAATGGTTGGGTGCCTTTGAGTAGGTACTTCTATGTCACATCTTTAAGAATCACTTTGAATTATTTAGTGTTGCCTTCTGGTTTTTAGAGCATGACCACGATATAAAGCATCTTAAACTCTTTGTAATTTTGGAAGGACATTTTATGGATTCTGCTGGGTTTTTTCCCCTCCTTGTGCAAGCTATGGATTTTTCAAAGGTGTAAAGGCTAGATGTAATGTATTTCAGAAGTTTCATAATGCACTATTATCATGAATAAAACGGGGCACTCTAGATTTTAGGTTTTGAACAGGCATTGATTTAAGTTGCAAGTCAAAGGAAGGCCAATTTGAGGATTATTTGCTCGGAAGCGCAGACTCCGCTATTATACAGTAATATGATGCCTGAGAATTGACTTGAGTCCTTTCCGCATTAGACATTCGAAGCAATTGAAAGTGTCATGTTCATACTATACTGAGCGCCTGCAACTATAGTAGAAAATGTATATCAACGTTTTTAACCATTTTTAAGCCTTAATTCTTATGTAAATGTTTTATTTTGCAAGCATTCATTCATGTTTGGTTTACTTGAATTAATGGCAAAGGAAGTGTGAGGCGATAAACATGTTTTACAAGACTGCTTCTCCTCTTCATCACCATGCACCATAGATTACAGACGTATCAGGCCAGAAGTGGCCTGGCAATTGAGCGTCGTAAATGGCCAGCAGAGGAGCCGTAGCTTTTGAGAAAATGTGGCAGCATGTTTGCCCAGAGAGGGAGGCGGGAAATATGACCTTCTCCAGAGCTTTGGGCGCGGACTACGTGGTTTCAAGCTGGGTATCTTGCCATTGCACCCTGTGCATCTTTTTCCAACCAGAACACAACGACACATCCCTGTTCCGGCTGACGGAGAATGCACAGCAAACCTGCTTACTCGCCCAGGGATTCTATGATCGCAACTCGGCAAATACACTTCTAACCGTGACTGCTTGTCGTTAATCGGACACATTGTTAAACTTTACAAATGCAACTGCGTAAATGTGACCGATTGTGCAAGGCATTTCTTTTTAGGAAAAAAGCAAGTGGGTTCCCACGAAGCGACCACGTAAGCCAATCTAACTATAAAGGGCGACACGAGAAAGAAAACCTCAGATTTAGTAGTAGAAGTGTATATTACGTTGGGAGTGGATCGGTGGATGTACATTTATGTAAATAATTACCATTTGCATTTTGGGGACAGTGTTAACCTAGAAAGTTCACTCTCGTTTAAGACGGGTCAAATTAGCAACAGGACCAAAGTATAATAAATGTTTTAAAATACTTTGCAGGTGTTAAAAGATGTAATTTACTGATGTAGAAGGTGCATCATCTTCAGAGGACTATTGCGCGTTTGCGAGTTATTTTTCTAATGTGTATTATTTTGGCAGGTTTAGCATAATTCTGGTAGCCGCATAGCATTTAATTCAAGCGTGACATCTTTTGGTCTGCGATAGTCATAAGAGCCCCCTGAGTTTCCAAAAACGTATTTAAAATCAGAGATACATTATGGCTTCCCATTCTGCACCAATTTTATAATTAAAACAAGTGCAATGGTAGGAAAATGTCACTACAACAAGTCTAGGCGTTTTGACGCAGATGCGAGCGCGACCTGCAAAAGGGGAAGAAAGTCTGACATTTCTATTAAATGCGTTAGTCCTAGAACGTGCATAGTCTCTAGAGGCCGACTTCTCCATCTGTTGTAATGCATTTGGTGGTTACTCTTGTAAAGCAAAGTTGTTAAAACTTCGTGTAATAATAATAGAAGTAAAAAGTTGCCATATGCTGACACCAACACAAGGTGGCAGAACTGTCCTGTTTGTATTCGAGTTTCTGTAACCCTAGTGCGGAGCCTTTTTCTGAACCCCCATGAAAAGCTAGCTTTATACATTAATAAAACATTTCTATTTAAAACGTTTCGTATTTTTCAATTATCTTTTTCTATACAGAATTAATGTTTTAATTCATGATGTATCATTCCCATACTAATCAATACGTTAGCAAACCTTGCAGTTGTCTGTCAGTTGAATTTTTAAGGTTTCTAAACGACCCGACCCATTTACAGTTGTCTACATTTGGATTATTTTATTAGTCTGACATTCCACAGATACATTGCCTGTAAACTAATCGACTAAATCATAAGTGAGTGACAATGAGACATGGTGGATACCTTCACGTTAAAGGGTTTTCAGCTATACTGTCTGAAGCATGTGGGAACCGCTGGATAGCCAGCCAGCACGCAGGAACAACGCTGAGTCAGGTGAGTACAACTAGGAAATGTACTTTATTACTTAGATCACAAGTAGAAGGTTACAGGCGAGAACAGGGGATTAGGCATTCTTCTACTTCAGGATCCCATCTCCAAGTCCCACCAACGGTCCTCCCTGGAATACCCAGCATTCACCGTTCCACATTCCATAACTCCCCACTCCACATTCCATCTTGCAGCTGGCACTCACACAGTATACAAACGAGCCAGATCCCACGCTGTCCGTGTTAAGCTGGTGCACTGTCTGCATTATTATACCAGACCGCAAAATCGCATCACATTCACCTCTTTACTAGGTGTGCAAACACACTCCCACCCTTGAAGAGCAACAGAGCAACCTGTTGCCCACAGAATAGATGATGTAAACAGTCAAGTTTTGAAGTTGTGGTGGCGTTACCTTGTACTGTTTGGACAAATATATGAAGCACACAAGCTATGCCCCACGGAAATGAGGAAAGTAAGAGTCTGAATGCACTGCTATCAATTGAATTCACAAACTGTACAGTACTTAAAGAATCATTGCCATTCAGTTGTCACAATTGTGTAGAAATCACATGTCTATATTAACAATTTGACGATCCCCTTCTGATTACAGTGTGCAGTTTGATCTCTCTGATATGCATGATGCGGTACGTTGAGGTTAGACGGATGAGTGCAACAAAACGATTACAATTGGTAAAGGGATAAGCAGCCCTACAAATAAGGGGTGTATCAGCCACTTTTACTCTGTACAAATAGGCAAATACTCCCAAAAAATAAAAATAGGGAGTGAGATTACTCCCAACAAAATATAGGAAATGGACACATGAAACCTTGTCCCTCTGCTTTCCCCTACATAGCTCCATGGATCTGGTTGGACCACCAGTAGTGCACGTATTACGACTGGAAGAAGCTATTACTCCAGAAGAAGTAAACATGTATCTTTTAATGTACATGAATAACTAGGTGTAAACATTTATTAAAAAAACACTTCCGTTTTCCAGTTCAAACCTATTTTTGACCACTTATAAAATGCTCCCATTGGGAATTGGACTTGAATTTCTACTCCCTAAAAAATCATTTTACTCCCAACTTTTAAAAATAGGGAGTCATTATAATTGGTAAAATACAACTTCCAAATCTTACCGGGAGCAACAGGGATAAGGGGTGTGTGTGTCATGGCTATATTGTTTGCATTATATAACCACGATTTTGCTGTTAAAATAAATTCGTTCGAAGCATATGTTCCCACTTTGGGAGGGTGAAAATGGGGGTATCTCATGTTGTGGATGCTGTACTCCTTTCCAAAATACTGAACGGTCTACAGCTTCAGCTACGTTTTTGCTAAATGTCATGAGGAATGTCTTATCCTTAACACAGCTAAGACTAAAATGTTTTGTTCTCCTTAGATTTACTAGACTTTGAACCACACCTTACATCTTGTACAGTGCTACCCTAGAGTATAGGAACTTTTTGCCTAGGGGTACGCTTCCTTAATGTGACAAACTGGTCATCTCAAATGGAGACGAGCGTTGCCAGCCTAGCAAGGAAAGCTGATGTGGTAATACATTTTTCAAATCTATTTTGGAGGGAATACCCTACCTCTGGTCATACAAGGGAATAAAATCCAGGTCTTGCCGACTGCCACAAATAAGGCAGAGAAATTGGTTCACTTTAATGCTACATTTTACAAAAAGAGTCGGATCTTAAAACAGCTCCTCGGTTGACCCTCCAGTGTTCAATTCCTGTACATCTTTGGAATCGATTACACCCTTGAACTAAAACCTCTTCTTTCCTGGCTAAGATAATAAATATTCAAGAAATTTAACTATATTGTGAAGCATTAATTGCATTGGAGACCTATGGTGTTATGAAGCTTTCGTGGTTTAAACAGGTTAATAAAATGCTAGTCATGCTGGATTTATCCATTCTCTGGACGGCTCATTCAAATTTGAAAACAAATGTAAACCTGTCATACGAGTGGGTTCTAAAAGATCAATTGGACTTATGTTCCCAATCGATTTGCATCATCGAAATATATTCTTATTAAGCACTAGTTGGGCTTCGAAAAATATTTATTTTCCGCACCTTAATAATTTTAATATCTTGTTCATTAAACTATGCCTTGGTATTTGAACTCTTTTTACATTTACTGCTTGTTGCAGTGAGGATGGCCGTCTCCCAAATGTCCTCATTTCTCATACTGGGATGATGTGCATCAATATTTATGTCCCTTGTATGGAAACCTAGGAGGGGACATGGCTTAAGATGGTGTTGAATGAATTTGGTAGAAGAAATATGTAAGGGTTCTTTACATCGTTTTAAAAAGGTTCAACGTACACGTTTTACACAGTATCTCATTTTATTAAGGGAAAGCATGAATGATCGGGAAAAGGCTTTGTTTTCCATTTACTGACTCGATCTTTTGACATTTTATTACTTTTAAACTGCTGAACCTCTACATTCTATTCTTCTGTGATGTACTTTTAATGGTTATCAATCCGAATGAAGTTTTTCTAATGTGTAATGTTCTTTTACAAGAATCAGTTGTCCATGCAGAAGAAACAGGATATCCAGTTCACATAGTTGGTATGCTTTTATTGCTTTTGTTGGCTTTAATGTTTTGCAAGTTTGACACTGGTTTGCTCATACTTCCACCAGTCCAGAGACTAGATAATCTTCTCAACAAAATGCTGCTCAATATACTTTCTTATAGCTTGACTGATTAGTTTACCCTTTTGGAGTGCAGAGAACCTCATAATCGCTGCTGATGGTGCCGCAACATGAGTCTGCCTTGGTATTGCCAATTACATTGTTGGCCCTTTCAGTTTCTTTCTAGTAGCGAAATCTTCTATTATGACAGTGGCATCATTGAGAGGACTATTAATCATGATGGAAGGAGTGCTTGGGGAAACACAGAGAAGTACCTGTACTACATTAACAGGAGGATGGGGCACACATGACTTCAGATGGATCATCCAGCGGGTTGCTCCACCACCTGCTATTCTCATCAACACCACCTAACGTCCAGGCAACATGCTTTCGTTATGAGGCCAGATTAGAAACCAAACTCTAAGATCGAGACAAATGACACCACTTATTTGGCAGTAGAAGGATTGGGCATTGTTGGCATGGCTCACCCATTTAGGGAACACCTGGTGGAATTCCAGTTGTTATGCCTCATGAGCTTCAAAGATTTCCCTTGACTGCAGAATTACTTGACCCTGTATGACTTCAATGGGCTCCAGAAATCTCAGCTTTTTGAAACGTTGGTCAAAGGCAGTTGCTATTGCTACATAATTGGCTCTGTGCTTGTAAATGTAATAATGGATCTTCTCTTGCCACTGGTCATCACTACAGAGAAGGTAAATATTACCTATTGTACACCTGGATTCCCATGAGCAGATGTTTAGCCAAGGATTGCAAATTCCTCTGGCTAGGCTCAAGCCTATAATAAAGCAGAAATGGGAGTTCCATTGTCTGGGACCCATATAGAAACAAGCTGCGACTATCACAAATAGAACAGCGGGCCCTTGGTGTAATCAAAATCCCAGTTTTAGCAGACCCCGAAGCGCTCTTGGGAATAAGGTATCTGGAGATCTGTGACAGTGTGCCAGGAACATTTGTGAACCGGATGAAGGACTTTGAAACGCATCTTAAAATTCCCAGTCCATGCAAAAATCTTCGGGTAGCAGATATATATATCCTTAAGAAGAACAAGAATGAGCCTGTCCCCTTTTGGGCCATCTGAAGATGTGACTGGGCAAAGGCTGGTAGGCCACTGCATAAAGAGTTGCCGTATAAGAGGCCGGAAATAACGGGTGCCTCTACAGCATTAGCTGTAAACTTTCCTGTTGTCTTATTCTCTTCCTCTCTCATGTCTGGCTAGAGTTGTAGGAGAAGGGCAAATATTCTTCTATGACTACGTTCACATACACCGTTAGAATAATGCCCAATATGTTCATTGTTCCAGTAGCCAAAAACTGCAAAAAGAAATCTGCAATGGCAAACAAACACATCCCATATTCTCATAAAATATTTCTATGCCTGAAAACCAAGATGAATCAGTCATCCAGTGTGAGTTTGCTATCTTAAGAGCAATGCTAACAACCGTGGTTCCTAGTACGCTATAACTGCTCATGCAAGGAGGATTCCTCCGTTATCAGTAAGGTGACAGCTAAAGCCTGGGTGGATTTCACAAGCAATCTTGCACATTTTCTTTCACACAGCTACTTATGTGATCATTTGCACGTCCACAGAATAAACACTATTTATAATGCAAGTGTTTCTTAGCTGAAAATGAACTGTCTAAGGTGGCGGCATATGGCTAAACAAAATGTCAATCTCCCAAACTAAAGAAATGAAAGGAAAGTTTCGGTTGAGAAAGGTTGACAAAGTTGTGGGGTAGGCAGTTGTGAATGATACCCTTCCGGTCTAACATCATAATTCTTATTTTCTTCCAGTTGAAACCATCCATTTCCCTCAAGTTTTGGAAGGCTTAGATGTGATGATTTAGAAAGGAATAAGATTGGGGTATTGTCTGTCTGCATAGAAGTGACCAAGGATGAATAATTGCCTGATTACTCTTGAGAGAGGGTGAATGTAAAGGTTAAATAGGTGTCGGCACAGAGGGGAATTCCTGTGGAAGTCCTCTGGTTAATGGGGAGGAGGTAGATCGATCAGCACAAGACATGAATTGCCTGGTTCTCCCAGTAAGAAGAGGAACCAAACAATTTAAAATACTTTAGTGTTTGGACTGGTTTCTGCATCCATGGCTCGGATTAGCTCTTGAACCAGTGATGTCACAACAGAAACTACAGCATATATTACACAAGTATGCACAATTCAGTCAACATGAGAATGCGGTTAGAATTAAGAAATATTCAGCATCTTAAATGCACCTGGCTTTGATTTTTGCTTAAATGACGCCTGCAATACATGGCATCTTTATTCCTTATGGAATTGCAGACTTTAATACTTGGGCTGAAACTTAAGGGTGACATGCTCTTGAGCAGGCTTGTCCAACCTTTTTGAATGTGGGGCCGAAGCATTAACTTTTTGTCACCCGGTGAGCCGGCGAGCCAAAAGTCAACACCCTCGCCCAAAGCAGTATGTTCAAAATGGATGGTGTGTGACCTTTGACACAATAGCATCACAGGCAGTGATAGCCTTGCAGTCCCAAAGATAGCTTTTGGTGTCAGGGACAGTGATGAAAGGTTAGTTTCTAGGGATTTCTTTGTGTGTATGTGTTGATATTTTTCTGAAATAGTGGGGGCGACCGAGAGTAGTGAGAGAGCTATAACGATCTAGGGAAGGTTTTTTTTCAAATATGAGACTGAAAAGGTGCATTGTACAGCGGGAAAAGTGGCCAAAAAGCCATACGGTTACAATCCGTTCTAAAGGGGAACATGTACATTCCATGTCACCAACAGCAGACAAGAACATTGTAGAACACAACACATTTTAATGATCAATGTGTCCACAGTGTTAGGCAGCACTGTCACTGATGTAACACATTGGCATGCTGGTTGTGCCCAAAATATGCCTCTGTAGCAACATGTCTATGTTGGTTGTTCCCAATTTAGGCCAGCATTGTCCTGTACAAAGCACGATTGATGCTGCCTGAGCATGTGCAGTGTACCCAATACACATTCATTACTTCTTTTTTAATGATTGATGCTGCCTGTGCAGTGTGCCCAATACATATGGCAGCCTATCCCTGGAAGACACATTAATTACTTCTGTGGTTATGAAAGAAGCATAATCCCATTCAAAAGATAAAATGTGGAAAATTGATCACCCAAAGGTGAACAAAATTGAAGACTACTCCCATCTTAGTCATAGGGCAAAGTAGGAGTTTGTCCAACCCCAGAAAACTTCAAAAAAGGTTTTTCATATTGTACCTATTGTGTATGTGTCATACTTGTGATACCATGCATCCCCTACACAACACGCCACTTTGTTAGCAATGATTTTGTCATCTAAATTAAGAAGAAAGTCGGACTGATGGGCAAAATTTGCCTAGCAATGCAAGCTTTCAATTTTCCATCAAACACCAAACTAAATTAATTGAAAACATTTGAAGCAAACGGAACCAATTCAGATGGCAAGAGATGAATGCTGGCCCTTATTCTCGTAGGATGTTGTGCGACAAGAAGAGGAAAGAATAGCAGAACAGGGTCAGAAGAGGAGACTCAAAATCCATCTTTCAGCTGAAAAGAATCTTAGTAATGAGTCATTTAGGAATGCTTTCCCATACAAAAGAACCCTAAATTTAGGTGAGCAACAGTACTGAGAAAGCAAGGGCAATTCATGTGGATGCTTAGTTGGTGTGACCCCATTGTGCAGGGAGATATGGGATCACTCGGTATAACAATGTAAAATATACTCTCAAATTCCAAGAATCCCTCAGGCCCGTTGCAACTAATCAGGGGCATCGTGGCATTCCACAGCATAGAGAAGTTGAATGTAATGCTGAAAGCTGAAAGCACACACATCGCAGCAGTGAGCGCTCAACCCACTGAGCTATCATATTGGCTATAGTAAAATGAGAAATTATTCGGTAGTGGGTACCATTAAACTGGTAACTGAGATTTAACAGCAGACCAGTTAAGTTCATCTGCAGGTCTGGTGTAAAGTTGGCTGAATGTCAAGCATGCCTGCATCTACTTTTCAGGCTTCAGAGGTTGGCAAAATAGGGAAAGCAGCGCACTCTCAGAACATCCCATACTCTGAGCACTCGTTAACTCATACATTCAAACAAACATGCAACAAAAATACAAAGGGCCTGTAACTGCCTCTGGTGCCCCCTTTTAGGGGGCACCAGAGGCAGTAACAGTGCTCCGCCATGGCCCGGTTTAATTATTTATTTGCTCAATGTTTGTCGGGTCCATGGACCCGATTAATTAATTTCTGCAATGCTGGTCGGACCCAGCATTGCAGAAATAAATTAATCGGGTCCACAGACCCGACAAACATTGAAAAAATAAATAAACCAGGCCATGGCCTGTAACTGCCTCTGGTGCCATGGCCCGGTTTATTTATTTGCTCAATGTTTGTCGGGTCTGTGTACCTGATTAATTTGTTTCCTCAATGCTGGTTGGACCCAGCATTGCAGGAATAAATTAATTGGGTCCACGTACCCGACAAACATTGGAAAAATAAAGAAATAAACCAGGCCAGCCTCACGGGCCACATGAAATGGCTCGGAGGGCCGCATTGTGGCCCACGGCCGTGCGTTGGCCAACCTTGCTCTTGAGGGATCAAGAGTAAGACTGACAGTGTCATTGTCAGTGATTTTCAAAGACTCTTATTAAAGGAAAATTAGGGGTTGGGGAAATCCTACTTGTCCCCAACCCTCCCTAAATCTGAGAGGTTTCCGTGCCTCAACAAAACTAAGGAACGTTGATGTCACAATGTCTAAATTAAGAGTTCTCTGTCCTGTGTTCAAAAATTCTAAGCCGACCCTTGCGCATTAAACTCCACACCAACCGCTTCTTCTCAATGTTCCGAACAAAAAGACTTTAAAGTGAGGAAAAGAAAAGTAAAAACTAAAAAGGGACCTTCCCTTTCCCTAGAGTCTTTCTGGTTGTGCACAATGTTATTGGTATATGTTCCCCAAAGAGGATGGTTCTTCCCTTGGGCTTTTTATGCTTTCACAAATATTCACAATGTCACTTATAAGTATATTTCACAGTTCCTTCTTTGGTTTTCTATTATCTTGCTACAGAAAATTGGTTTCTGACCCAGTTCTCCAGTTCCTAGGATAATCTCCTGGCAGAGTTTGTTCTCTACTTATATGGGTGTGAGTACCAGACTCACTGTATGCCTGGTTTAGTCTCCTGGTAGGAATTCTGCTGCTTTACTTAGATGCAGGTCTCAGACTCTCTGTGGGCCTGGTTTACTCTCCTGCCGGGGCTTTTTACTGCTGTACTTGGGTGCAGGGCCCAGGCTCGCTGAGTGCCTGGTCTACTCCATGCCAGGGCTTTTCGCTGTTTGAATTACATGCAAGTCCCAGACTCACTAAGTGCCTGGTTTACTTTCCTGCCCTTAGCAGTACGTTCAATTTTTGTATGCAAGTGCCGGGTTTCCTCTCTACTTGCATTCGCTCGTTCTTGTATACCTTGGGTGATTGACCCTCCTTAAGATAAATGTAATGTCCTCTTAAGCGCCCTGTTAACCCATTCTCCTTCTCTGGACTTACCGGTTGTCTTTGGCAGCTTCTGCGTCTCTCTGGTTGGTTGGCCGACTGCCTGCTGTCTGGGAGCGTGTCCGGTCGGCCTCTGTGTTCGCCTTGCCCTGTCCTTCGCTTGGTGGTTCCTGCTGCTCCTCCTGGCATTGCAGTGAACTGTTTTTGATCTGTCCTCTCTGGATGCCGTCTTCTTCAGTTTTCTTGCTCTGGGCTGCCTCGCTTCCTCCCGTTTTCCAACCAGCATTGGCAGAATCTGATCTCCCATATTGCTCAGGTGTTGTGCTTTTGAATGGCCCAGCTCCTGGTAGGGTTCCATGTCATTTCATCGTGGGATGTTTTTTCGTAGAGTTTTTTACTGCAATTTTTTTTCGAAAAACACATTTTCTTTTTTTGGGGGGGGGGGGGGTTCCCCCTCCCAACCCCCCATTTTCTAAAAAAAGCGATGGGTTTTTTCGAAAAAATATTTGCGGTAAAAAACCTCCCGCGACGAAAGGACGCTGTACCCCTGGTAGTAACTTCTAAAGACTAGACAGACACTGGTTTGCTGCTCTTGGTAATCTTCATTGTTCCACTCCTCTTTGTCTCAGTATTATGGAATTGGGACGGGAGTCCACGAGTCTTAGTGCTCATTATCTCAGCGTTGTTTAAGTAAGAAGAATTAATATATGATGGGTGGCCAACAATTAGAGAAGGTTCTTCATCCACACGACAATAGGCAATATAAAGATGGGGGAATGTAACTGGGTACTACCTAGAAACATGGGTAAGAACTAGATCTGATCCCCGGTCTCATTTCACCCCCCACCCCTGCAAGGGTGGTTCTCCCACAGATAGCCATCCCCAGGGTCAGAGTTGAGTAGCTTCTGCCTTTGTCTTGGTCACATGTCATTTCCTATTCAGGTTGACCCTTTTCCAGATAAAGATGTGCTGTCCTCTTGGTCAGCTTTCCGACTTTATTCTCCAGTGGATATCATTAACGCTACTCAGATGATTAGGTCAGCCTCTCTTCTGGACTCCATTCCTCTTTTGCCCATAAACTATTATTGCAGCCATTGCTCCTGCCATGATTGGTGCAGTCAGTCATTCATGTCAGTTGTTATCCCTGTAATTCTGAAACACGCTTTGGTGACCACTTTTAAAAAAAACACCCACTTTGGATCCTACTCTCTCTGCTAACTATCGCCCAATTTCTTTGATACCTATTCCCATTAAGCTCATGGAATCCCTGGTCTCTGCCTTACTTTTTTCCTTCTTGGAAAAGTCCTCTTTCTTTGAACCTTTTCAATCTGGCTTCAGACCGGGGCAGAGTCTGTGCTTGTCTCGCCTGGGCTTTTCAATTTTTTGATAAATTAAAATGAATGATGGGAGATCAACCTCAGAGAAATGTATGCGGCCATTCCGCACACAATTCATCTGCTTCCCACATGAAACATAGTCGCGTGTACTCTGGGAAGACACAACCTACAAGTGCTGTCACCCCCGGTCACATTCAGCTGGAACGTGACAGCCACAGCTACATAACAGCATCTCAAGAAGGGGGAAGGCACACCTTCCTCTAGCCATGGCATTCTCATTTAAATATCATGGATCTGCTTTCCCTTTGTCTAATCGGTATACACACATTTCGCCGACCTATTTTTGGTCGTGGTACTTTTCATCGCCAGAAATCCCGTTTTTTTTATTTTGTTATTTTGGGGGGTGTTTTGTTGGGGTTGGGGTATTATTATAATAGTAAGGGGGTGGTCTGGGGGGAGAGGGGGAACCCCCCCCAGAATAAAAAAAAACAAAAACAGGGTTTCTGGCGATGTAAAATCCGGCGATGAAAAGTACCACAACCAAAAATAGGTCAGCGAAATCACGTAGAACCGTCTAATCCGGCTGGTGGCAGAGCATACTAATGAGGAATAATTAAGGCAAGCCTGGAGAAGAGGCTTGGTTGCTGGAAGAGACAACACCCATTTGGTATGCAATGTGTCAACTTGAAGCCAGTTCTCACCTCTCTGTATGAAAGGCAGTGAATGGCCTGTCTGGATCCAGCAGTTACTGCAGGCGTCCCTGCAGATCAGACCCTTTCAGAGGGATGAAGGATGTGATTTGGGGGAGACCGGAAGTCTGCTCCCACTACATACTTCAAGGGAGACCTGCACTTTAAGAGTCGGAGGGCTCAGTTGACCAGAGAGACAGGAAGATGGGTGGGACTTGGGTATATGTTGTCACCCCTCATCTTTTCCTGTTGCAGAGCACTCTGAGCCTGACCTCATGCATAAAAGTAAATTGTTGGTGGGGACCCAAGATTGGTTCACTAAGGTAGACCTAGCCTGCACCAATCACTGGGGCCCATTTAGTTTTTAGAGGGCTGAACCCCTCACTTGGACATAATCCGACCACTTCAAAAGGCATAAGGACTCAGTCGTTCCCGGGCTGAAGGTACAGTCTACCTTGCATCTTCCATCAGTGAAGGAAGGCCAGGTGTTCCAAGAGGGGGAAGCAAGATCCCTCCCCTAAACATCTCCCAGGGAACAGAGGGAGATACCGGACTCTGAGGACCCGCCCAGCAGCTCCAGAACTGGTACCCAGCCAGCACACAGCATGCCCTGCTAGGTTCTGCCAGCAAGCTAACTAGGTGGGAAGTGCCGTAGAGTATCTGAACTAAGGACAAGGGTGTTGCCTTCAAACACTCTCCTGAGCTTTGGGCTTTCCGCCATTGAAAAGACGACACGAGGCCTGCGAAGAAGCTAAGAGGAGTGTAACAAAAATCATCCAATGTCCATCTTTTAATGTCATTTTCAAAACAGTCGAGTCCTTGAACCGCACCCGGCTGCACTGCTGACTGTTCTAACGCTGCAGTCACCAGAGCCTTCGGAGCCACCTCAACCAGCATTCCAGATCTGCCAACCAGCACAGACAACAATGCTTGGCCCGAGCCGGCCAGCCTGCAGATGTCCATCCAGTCTCGCTTGCCGCCTGATAGCCACAGGTGTCTCCCGCCACTAACTGTCAAGGGCTACGAAGTGCCCTGGAACCGCCTCAACATTGTCGAGTACCAAGAACTTCACCACCAGGTACATTGTTGTTCTGCCCCCCTACTCGTCTTTTTCCCCCTTGGTGCTGGTACTGAATAACCTTGAACAGTAAGACTGGATACTAACAGGAGGGTAGTTGGTAAAGTAATTGGTGCACCCCTTTCCTTTGTGAAACTGTCTGTCCTCTGCATTCCTTTACAGGGTGGGTTGTATTTTGTAGTGTTCTAGAACTGTCTGTTGTAGTAATCATAAAGTAGAGATCTTTATACAACCTTGACTGGACAGTCCCTTTTATCATTGGGTAATAATTGTATTTTTGCTGTGTTGAAACTAACCAACGATCCACGACCTTGTGGAGATAAGCCTGCTGTTCCTTCCACTTAACCAAAATTGGACAAGGTTGTCTTTTAATTTACTTGTATTTCAATCTGTTCGGATCACTTCTAGTGTACTAAAGGTGTGGGGTTGATTGATGGTTTAGAAACTGATATTCATCCCTGGACCACTGGTACCCAGGAAGTTGATTCGTCACATGGACAACCTTACTAGAATGTCTGATCAGGTTGGGGTGCTGATCCTTTTAGATCTTCAGTGGCCTTAGGCACAGCTGACCACTGTACCCTGTTTGTTCAACTGGTAGGAGCTGGTAACTCGAACTCAGTCCTGTCCTGGTTTGGATGTTTTCTTGGTAAACGTTCAGTCACTATCTCTCTGTCCTTTCAATCTGATCCGATCTCTATCACTTGCCGGGTTCCCCAGGGTTCTGCTCTTTCCCCCAATATGTTTAATGTCTACATTCAGCCTTAGGCCAGGTTCACCCAGACCCATGGTTTCTGTTGCTATTCCTATGCCGACAATACCCAAATCGTTGTGCGTCTTTATCTGGCAGTGGCTGACGCAGCTGTCTGTCGTTGCTGCCTGGAGTCCGTGGGTAGCTGAATGAATCGTAACTGGTTGAAGCTCAATGCTGACAAAAGTTCTGGACATAGGCATTCTGGCCCACATCTATGGGTCCCTTTGCGATCCCTGGTGCTGTGGTGAAGGAACTGGGCTGTAAAATCTCAGCATCTATCGGCAGAAGCCCAGGTCAGCATGGTCTGCAAGAATGGTAATTTGTAGCTTAAAATCATTCGGATGGTTCCTTTTCTTTCCAGAGCATCTGCCCATTTCTGTGCTAAAATCTTCAATTTATGGAATGCTCGACTATTGCAACTTTTATTTAGTTGCGCCTCTTTTTCTCATACATAATCTCCAGATGCTGCACAATTCTGCAGCCAGGACTGCCACTGGCACCTCTTTGCAGCAGTTCTTTGTCACCTGCATTGGCTGCCGGTGGCTTGCTGTATCGAGTTTAAGGCTCTCTGCATCTTTCACCATGCCTTTTATGTAAAAGGTTCTTGCAATGCGCTCTGTCACCACCTGCGTGGTCCCTGTAAAGCAAGAGGGTACGGGGTGTAAGTTAGTAGGACTGAGTGGGAGAAAAGAGCAAGGGAGCTGTGATGTGATGTTGGCAGCTTCAGTTCGGTTTACACCGTTCGCTGAGCGTAGGTGTGATTTTATTTATTTTTTGGTTGGTAGCTGTCCTGTATGGTTGTGTGAGGCTGTTTCATTGTTGTGGTTTGTTGTGCTGTTGAGATATGGTTGTGTTTAGTTCAGAGTTTGAAAGGTGTATGCAGACGGGTCAGTTTCTTTTTTTTTTGTGTAGGGTTGGTTAATGGCGGTACCCTATCCTACCCTCATTGTTTTCCTCGACGTGGCCCATGTCCCTTCCCCAGTCATATATTCTGGAGTTCTACACTTACCACTCCTATGTTGTGTGTAGAAGAGTAGGTCCTCAATGGGCCAGTCAGTGGCGGTACATCCCTCCCACAGCATGCAGACCAAGTGCTGCCCATATTCCGTACCCCTTAGTATACCCCACTGTCCCCATGGGCACCCAGGAAATGGGGTGGGGGTGCGCTCCCTGTGCCCCATGGTTCATCAGTTCTGAGATAGCGGGATGCCTCTCCCTACCCATTTTGCTCTAAGGCTCTGTCGGTGCTCCATGCAAGTCTGATCCATCCCCCCCCCCCGTTTCCTGTTTTACATCCTAATGGGTAGGGTACACCTAAATCTCCCTCCCAATTGGATGGCTCTCTTCCTCTCAGCACTTCACTCCAGTCTGGCATACTCCTCAGTATTTGGCACTCAACAGTAAATCCAATGACACCTAGATTTGAAACAAAGCACTCTGTGATAAAACACTCCAATTTGGGGTGCCTAGATAAATGGAGACAATTTGGGCCTCAGTGGTAAATGCAGTGAAACACCGATTTGAAACACAGCAGCAAATAAATGAGCAGCCTGATTTGAGGCAATTGGGCAGCTGAAGAGGATGCTTAAATTTGACAACAGTCAATGGAGACTCATCTTGCTTTGCCATACAGTAGTGAATGAAAAACGAATGTTGGGTGACTAAAATGGGTGTGCTTAAGGTAATAAGAGTGATGGGGCTTTGCTGGGATATAGTAATTGCTGTACCCCTCACCCAGACCACACTTGCCTTGTCAGTCGCTGCTGGTTGACGACGGCTGGATTCACAGGCTAACATGACACACGGACTGGAGATGCGTCTAAGGGAGCTTCCCTTTGCCTTGGGGCCCTTAGCCGATGGTGATACCCTAAGGGATGTTGTTAAGAGCCCTACCTCCTGGGAGGGGAACAG
Organism: Ambystoma mexicanum; assembly: GCF_040938575.1. NCBI lineage: Eukaryota > Metazoa > Chordata > Amphibia > Caudata > Ambystomatidae > Ambystoma > Ambystoma mexicanum. The sequence continues at coordinate 300,039,313 of NC_090935.1, read as the reverse complement.
GCAATCACGGGCACATGGTGGGAGGAGGGAGTGGCTGGGGTGGTAGGGAAAGGGCGCACAGGTGCTGAAGAGACTGCTAGAATGATTGGGAAACAACAGGAAACTACAGACAGGAAAGCAGAGAAATGGACAGAAAAAAGGGCAGGAAAGCTGTGGAATGGAGGAAAAAACAAGCAGGAAAGCAGAGGAATGGAGGAAAAAACAAGCAAGAAAGCAGAGGAATGGATGAACGAAAGGGCAAGATTACATAATGGAGGAGGGGGTGAAAGCAAAACACCTACCTCATCAAGGCCAGAGCACTGGATGGAAAGAGCACCCTCGTCTCCTGAGGAGGCCTTCACTTCCCTTGGGGAAACAGCCAATCACGGGCACAGGGCGGGGGGGGCTGGGGAGAGGCTGGGGAGAGGCCATATAGGTGCAGCAGAATCCGCTAGAAAGATGAAAAAAACAGGTAGGAAAGCAGAGAAATGGATGAAGAAATGAGCAGGAAAGCAGAAGAATGGAGGAAAAAACAAGTGGGAGAAAGCAGAGGAATGGTTCAAATGAGCAGGAATGGAGGATAAATTGGCAGGAAAGCAGAGGCATGGAGGAACAAACAAGCAGGAAAGCAGACAAATGCAGAGGAATGCATATATGAAAGGGCAAGAAAGCTGGGGAAAGATTACAAAATAGAGGCGGGGGATAGGGGGCAAAAGCACAAAACCTACCGCATGAAGGCCAGGATACTGTGGTATGTGGTGGGTGCCGAGTTCCTTCAGGAGAAATTCTGTCCTTATATTCCTGCCCGTGCTTTAAGGTCAGAGCACGCTAACCTCATTCAGGTGCTGAGATTTAAGCGCTCGCGGGTGGAATGATGGCTTTCTCAGTGTATCGAGTTTTATATTCCAAATATACTTTATAGCCATACGATCAAGCTTTTCGTAACCCTTTCCATGCTATAAATGGTTTTCTAATAATTATATAAAATGAAAAAGTTAAGAAAAGAATACCAGTTTCATTCCCATTCAATTTCCTGTAGAGAAAAAGTGCAGGTTTTGAACAGCTGTAACGTGAAAACTGCTGGGCAGATTTGGACCAAATAAGAAACAACTTGGGCACAAAGCATTGATTTACATTTCTTGACTGGTTTGGTGAAAAACCATCCAATAAATAATTGACAGAGAAAGGGGTGCACCCTGCTCCTTAAAACCTTTATCAGCTTTGGTGCTTTTTACAGCAGAGCGGCTGATGACATTTGACTTGCTGGATGGATTTGGATGAAATGTTCCAAACAAAAGGTCTGTCGAGAGCCCCAACGAACTGTACATTTTGGGAACAATTCATTCAAAATGAAAACATTAAGAAAACATAAAAATGCTATTTTCCCCCATTAATTTTCCCATAGAGGAAACAGTGTCGTTTTTGAACCGCCGTCGTTTTTTAACCAACATAGACCAAAAACCACTGGGCAGATTTCAACCAAAAAAAATTCATACGAGCACAGCGCATTGACTTAATTCCCTTCAGTTTTTTAAGACAAAATGCAGCAGAAAGGCGTTTCAGAAATAAAAAGTTGATGCAAGCTAAATGCAATCTATTCCTGTGATATTATCAGGAGAAGCCACAAATGAAAGAACTCGAACTGCTATTTGGAGAAGGAAAAAGAAGCCATCAAACTTTGGCATGAACTTCCCCCATGACCTTACAGAGAGTCTATAACGTTCTCAACTTCAGAAAGCGACTCATAACTTTTCTGTTCATGTAGTCACTCCTATGGGAACACTGTTTTGAACCACATCGCTTAGATGGCCTGGCCATAGACGCTATATAAATGCCAATAGCAATCACATCAAGCTCAAGGTCGGGAGTGGGAAAGACCCCATGTGTAGTTGTGGATTTGGGGGTGGGTTGGGGAGCCAGTAACGGGTAGAACATTTTCAGTTAATCAAGGGAAGACTGCTGTAATCTTATGAGATTACAGCAGCATCATTCCAAACGCACTCAGAAATAAATGTGCATCACACAAAGTGATGAGTAATAGGGGGTAATGGGAAAGGGTTATGGATGGAAAAAGCAATTGAGGGGACCTAGAAAAAGGGGACACATGTTGAGTGCTGGTGAGGACATGGAAGACGTTTTAATTCTGAGCAATTTTTCCCATTATCGTAGGAGTCTCCAAACCACTACTCTACTGCAGAAAGTTCTATTATTGGAAATGACTGTGAAATGATTGCAGGAATAAGGAAAAAAGGTTTAACATCTGCAGTGCCTACATCTACTGGACAGGGGGACACAATGGTTTGGCATGGCTAGTGTACCCAAATGAAAGATATTGGCGCAAGATGCACAGAGACCAAAGCCGTAGGCCCAAAGCTAGTGCGACTCAAACTCTGCTAAATGTTTGACTGTGGCCACTGGCTATGGCTAGTGGGCCCAAAAGAGAACTATTGGTGCAACATGTGCAGTGGCCACGGCTGAAGGCGATGGCTATTAGGCCTTAGGAAACTAAGGTATAGCAAAACCCTTAAAATTGAGAGTTACGATGCTCAGATTTAATGCAACAAAACCCCTTAAACTCTGCACTCTCATTTCAATCAAGTCCACCTCGGAAAAGGTGTTTATGGCACAAACAAAACAGAGATTGGGGGAGGAGGGTAATGTCCAGAAGAGGGAAGAGGATCATGGAGGAAAAAAAGCAATTGAGGGGAGTGAGGGGACCATGGAAAGAGGAGGGGTACTTGGTGAGTGCCTGTGAGGACATGGAAGAGCTTTGGACTTTCGAGCATCATCGGAGGGAATACCAGTGTAATACTGGGGGCATGGGCAGTTCAATGCCGCTATATGTGTTCTTTGTTGCCATTATTGAGGGAATATTGGGGGAATCCTGCGAGAATGGGGGAGAGTGGGGAAAAATATTTTGCACCTGCTGTTGCAGGAGGTAATGCATTCTGTCTCCAAGGGCATGGTTAGTGGCCCCCAAATTGAACCATTGGTGCAACCAGAACAGAGGCCACAGCCGAAGGCAATGGCTAGTGGGCCCAAAAAAAAAACTTTTGGTGCAGCATTTACAGTGGCCACGGCTGAAGGCCATGGCTATTGGGTTCCATATCATTTTGGTGCAACATGTATAGTGCCCACGGCTGAAGGCCATGGCTAGTGGGCCCCCAAGAAACCTATTGGTGCAACATGTATAGTGCCCAGGGCTGAAGGCCATGGCTAGTGGGCCCCAAAGAAGCTACAGTATAACAAAGCCCTTGAAACTGAGTGCAAAAAACATTAGTTAGGAGAGAGTTAAGGTGATCAGATTTAATGTGAAAAATACATAGCAACAAAATCTTTGCAATTCAGTGAAAAAAAACACTGTTAAGAGAGAGTTAAGGTGATCAGATTTATTGCAACAAAACCCCTGAAATTCAACAATTGCATTTCGAGCAAGTCCACCTTATCCATGCACCCCCTGTTGTTCAGCGTATGACATCAATGATTACAAGACATCACGGATGGTGTCACTAGTTTGATTAATTACATTTTGAAATATGATAACTGTTTTTTAACATAACATATATCATATGTACATATTTTATAATTGAACAGTACAGTGTATTCTGACCTTGTTTCTTTAAATGTAGCAAGCGGCATGCAATTATGCAGTGTAAGTAACTGATTTATTTTGCATAATAACCATACCTCGAATTCTTAGATTATATATGCACATGGGCACATACTTTTTTTTGCATGTGATTATGTTTTATAAAATGTCATTTAGAAAAGAATGTGTTCATGTAATTTTAGTGTGAACATTGACTATTTTCATAACACTATTAAACATGTTTGTACTTCTATTTTTTAATTTGTTTTACAACTACATATTATATTATGTTTGAAATAACTGAAATAGATTTACCAGAATCGGTACTTTCCCTGCAATCAAGTATTGTAATTGTTTACTAACACATGAAATTTAAACTATTTGTATAGCGTTAGATATTTCTATTTTAAACTTTAAGGGATTCATCATGAGTTGGGCGGGAGCCCATAAATTCAGCATTAATGGTATTGGCGCCTCCAATACTGCTCCACCCGATCACGAGTCAGCGCAAATAACTTTGGACACAAAAAGGCACCAGCGCGATTACAGCCAGCGCTAATGGCACTGACTACACAAAGCGCAAATACAGCCGTATCACAAGTGCTTTATCAGAGGTATTGGTGGCAGAAACAGCTGAGAATTGCCTCCAGTGGGAGTTAAATTAACCCAGATGCCAGGGATCAAGCCACAGGTGAACACAATGCATGCTAGAGGGCTGCATAAGACCCACCCATGCCCCAAACACTGTTTGCAACACCATGCTGCCATTATTTTATGGAAGCTGGGACAGGCAGCTGCTCAGCATGCGCCTGGCCCTTCTAATGCAGGACAACCGGGCCAGGGCACAGGGAGTGCAGAGGGGCGGGGGAGGGCAGTCCCAGCAAGACGAACACCCATCCCCAGGGTCAGGCAATCACCCAGTTGGTAACTGAGTACAGCCAGGACAGGGAAGCCCATCACTGAGCTGCTGGCTACAATAAGTAACAAAATTGGGAGCAGGATTAACAACTGCAGAGCCATGCCCCCCACTGGTGAAGCTGGTGGCAGTCCTGCAGTTTCTTGGGATGGGCACTTTGCAGCACTCTGTGAACATGATGCATGGCATGGCATAGTCCACATTCAGCGCAGTCTTTGGCCAGGTGCTGGATGTCCTTCTACGCCATGTCAACCAATACATCGCACTGCCCACCACCCAGGCAAATTACATGAAGGCCCGCTTTTATGCCACCACACAACTGTGCAATGCGATAGCAGCCATCAACTGCACCCATGTTGCGGTGGTGGCACCCTAGGCCCTTGAGGTTGTTTACAGGAACCGCAAGCAGTACCACTCCATTAAAACTGCAGATGACCTGTGGTCCTGACCTCATAAACCACTGCTGTGCCTGCTACCCTGGATCCACCCACGACACAATGGTCCTACAGCACGGGTAATAGGCACAGAGGACAACAGACCTGGATAGTGGGTGAATACAAACTCTGCCACATATGCGCGTTGAAGCACAATTCAAAAAAATGGTGGGGGGGTAGCCACAGGAAGCATTGCATGTCAAGAGGAGGCACTGGCAGCACCCGTGCATCCCCTGCAAAATCAATGATGGGAATCCAAGGGTGCATGCACATGTTTGACACACCAGGGCACACACATGGTGATGGACACACACCGCTGCCATCATAATGGCACATAAGACCACATGTACCACAATGAATCTTGAATGTGACATTGTACAGATCCACACAGCTGCACCCAACAGCAGGTCCACCCGTGCCACAGCTGCTGCCCATGTGCATTAAACCCAGACGCACCACAGGAACACCCGCCACAAAGTCACTGTGTACATGTACAGGACAAGTAATCAATGGCATAATATACAACTGAAGCACACCCATCACCCATACACATTGCATGTGCCGGATGCACACAAGAATGCCCACAGCTAACAATTGCAGGATACATTGAGACTGCAGACCCATCCATGAGACAAATGACTGATGTCCATATTACACCCCATGCAGGCGGCTCTGGATATCTGCAGCTGGCGTAGCTGAGGACCCCTGTGTGTGATACACGTACATCACATGAGACCGCCTACACGTGTGCCTGCGTACTGCAGTGCGATTTGAGCCACGGCTCCCGGCAGTAACGCTATTTCCACTCGGCAGGAATATCGCCTGCATACCAGCCAACTCGTGATGGGCTGAATTTCAGGGGTTTTGTTGCATTAAATCTGATCACCTTAACTCTCGTTACCAAGGTTTTTTTTTTTTCTTCACTGAATATTTGTATTATATGGCGGCGATAGCCTATAGTTAAGTTGAATCGGATTCCCATAGGAACGCCTTAAAATTCTATTAACTTTTGATTCAACTAACAGATTTTACCAAAATTTCAGAAGTGATTAAGGACTGCAAAGTTTCGTAAAGATTCATTAAAAAATAAAAGTTATGGATTCCAAGATGGCAGTGTTGGGAATCGGACGGGTGTGAGATGCGCTCCGTCCCCGCATAAGGCCGCGCCAGCAAAGCACATCAATTAAGCGGAAAAATTTTCCTACGGCAGAACTCACCGTGAGCAGCGAACGCTGTGCTCGACTGGGAGTGCACCTAAGCAACCCAAGCCCGGTGGCGAACCCCGTTTCAGGCGGCTTCCTGGGGCAGGGACGCGTCGCGGACTCCGGTGCCGGAGAACATACCCGGGAGGCAGACCGAAGAGGTCCCGTCGCTCTCCAGCTGGGCATCGCCGGGACTCTGCGACTCCGGGACCGGGCTCCCAAGCCGGTGGTTGTGTGCATCATGTCCGCGAGGAGGAGAACCGTAGACGCGCCGCCTCCAGGCTGAGGAGGGGAGGCACCGCGATCCAGCAGGAGATGACCCTGACAGGAGGCAAGGAGCGTACCAGAAGGAACGCAGCACCGAAGCACCACCTCCAGACAGCAGTAGCAGTGACCCGATCCTGCGGGGGACCGGAGCGACTACAAGGCGGCTCAAAGTGGAGGACAAATTACGGACGGGGCAGGACAACATCAGAGACCCCGAGGCCCGGGGGGGGACGTTTGGCGCGCGGGAATAAGGACATCTCCTACAGCTTGCAGCCCAGGCGTAAGGAACGCATGTAGAGGCCAACATAGCAAAGCGCCCCCCATACGCTACAGGCAGACCTCACAGGACCCTCCACCATAACCCCCACTCCCTGCACAGGGACACACTGGCACCAGCAAACACCCTCAACGCAGGGGCGGGCCACCCCCTACCCACATCGCAGGAGTCGGATCAATAATACGGCGACAGCAATACCCTAAGGCCGACACAGAACGGAGGCAACCAGCATTAACACATTGGAGGAGGGAGAAACAGACAACGGGAATTCGGAAAACACCATAAAGAGATATTACCCCACCCGGCATGAATAGCACACGCAAAGTGGAGACAAAGTTTGGGCTAATAAATAACACTCCACAGTGAACAGCGGACAGACAGAGGAGCAGATACCCCCAAGAGGGCGGTAGAGAAACAGTACCGATAATACAGAAGAATCTTACCGCCCCTATGTCAAAATCTAGAGGGAGGGTAGCCCAACAAGACCAACAAGCATCACAGAAAAGAGGGGATCAGAGCCTAACGCAACTGTGGGGGCCAGAACACTCCAATCCTTCCACATCCACTAGGAAAAAGACCCTAGAGGTCCAATCCGTGGCACAGAACACGGACTCGCAGGACACAGGCATGGCATCTAAGGAAGACATGGAATCGTGGTTCGGAGAGTTCCAGACGCAATTCTTAGCAACAACACAGTCCCAATTCGAAGCCATGAAAAAAGACATGCAAACTGCCATACAAGAACTACGAACAGAGATTACGTGTCTGGGAGAAAGGATGGACACCCTGGAAAAATAACCCAAAACCTAGACGAGGAGGCACGTCAGAATGCCAAACTTCAAGAACAACTCTTGACTCGCACTCATAACCTTGAATTACAGTGCGAGGATCTAGAAAACAGATCACGAAGATCGAATATAAGAATAAAAAATATGGTGGAAACAGTGGAGGACAGACCTTAAAGAAGCAGTGCAACAGGTCTTTAAAGAAATCCTAGACGCAAAGGAGGGAGAGGAAGTAGGAATCGACAGGGTCCACAGGGTGGGTCCAAAGAGGATTGGACCTGGCATGCGGCCAAGGGACGTTCTAGTTGCCCTCTCCTCATATCCCCAGAAAGAACTAATATTACGGAAAGCCAGGTCAATGGAGCACATCAGGATGAATGGAGAAGAGGTACAGCTATACCAAGATTTGGCACAGTCCACACAACAGAAACGCAGAGAAATGGGTCCGGTAGTGAAGATCCTAACGTCAAAACAGATCAAATATAAATGGACATTTCCTTTCGGACTCCTGTTCTCATGGGAAGGCAAGCAATGGAGAATAACGACATGTGAGGAAGGGAAACAAGGGCATGCAAGATCGAGAAGTAGAACAACAAGGAGAGCAGAGAGATAAAAGACCCCAGAAAAGATCAGAATGGCACTGGACAAGAGTAGAGAAAAAGGGGAGAGCTCCGACGCCAAAAGAGATATGACAACAAAAGGGGAAGCTCCAGAAGCCCCCATCGAAGTAAATACGGCCTGCCCACACAGACATACACGGAGAAAACAAGATGGCAGAAGGCGTTTATTTCCAAAAGATAAGGTGCGGAGGGGGGAGGAGGGCTCCGGTGACACCTATTGGAATCCAGAGGGTTTTAGAATACCCTACAAGTTACCCCTGTGGTCAGATGAGCATGGCGCACACGGCGAAACGCCTGAGCGAACATAGGAACCAGGGCTCATCCCAGGGCAGTTTTGGGGGGAGGGGGGAAGGAAGGGGAGTTGGGGCATGCCTAGGGGGGAGGGGAGGGGAGGGGAGGGATACCGGGAACCACCATAGCGCTTTTCATTAAACTCAACCAGAGACTTTCCATTTATGGACGGGATGGGTATCAATGTACTAACATATAACATCAGAGGCCTTAACTCCCCTGTCAAAAGGAAAAAAGTGGAACACTACTTAAAACAAGACAAGTACGACATCATTATGCTACAAGAAACACACATAGAGACAGGACAGGGGAAAGGTACGGCTGAAGGGATACAACCAGATAATACAGGCAAACGCTAAGGACAAAAAGGTGGGGGTCCGATTGCATTCGGGGACTCCATAAAGGTACAAGTGCTCCAAACGGAGGCTGATACTCTGGGCAGATATCTCCTAGCCAACACAATAATAAAAGGTTGCCCTCTAACTCTGGCGGCCGTATATGCCCCCAAAACAGGACAGGAGGGATTTCTGAAGGATATGCTTGAGAAGCTGGAACACTTCGCCACAGCGGAGATAATACTGGGGGGAGACCTGAACATCGCATGGGACCCCTCCTTAGATAGATCGACCCCCAGACAGCAGGGGCAAAGCCCTCCCTCGGAGGCCCTAAAAAAGAAAATGTCTAATATGGCTCTGGGGGACATCTGGAGACACATAAATACTAATCTCAGAGGATATACATACTACTCGCACGTACACCATACGATGTCTAGGATAGACTACCTATGGGCCTCACCGGGCATCCTAGGCAAAACACGAAAGACAGATATTGGGTCCATATCATTGTCGGATCACGCCCCATTGTAGGCGGAGATAGCATTAACCCCACGGATGTCCGGGCTATGGAAATGGCGACTCCAGAGGACATAATTAGAGATCCTGTAATGTGAAATAAAATCTGAGAACAAATCACTGAATACCTTACAAGTAATAACCACCCTGACATATCGATTGAAACGCAATGGGAGGCTCTAAAGGCAGTAACCAGGGGACACCTAATTGCATTGAATGCCCAAAAAGAAAAGCTCAACTATCAGTGGGAGAAGGAGCTTGAGGCCAAAATTGGGAGCATTCAGGCAGAAATACTGCTGAAACCAACTATAAAGCTACATAAAGCCCTGAGGCATGTCCAAGGACAGTTAGAAGCGATCTGCACTAAGAAGGCATAAAGGCACCTCCTGAGGCTAAAACACTGGTACTACACTAAGGCTAACAGAGCAGATAAACTTCTAGCTAGACAACTTAAGGGGAAGCAACTAGATAGGACAATATTGGCCCTCCACGACGATAAAGGGAATCGAAAGACCCAAACAACCGAAATGGGGGAGATAATGGAGCGGTTCTACAGAACGTTGTACTCTACAGATCATCCCGTTGAAAATCTCCAAAAAACGTATCTGGAGGGGGTGGACCTTACAGTGCTATCCGCCACAGAAAAACTCACATTAGATAGGGACATAACGATTGAAGAGGTCAATAAGGCAATTGGGGACCTCCCCAGAAATAAGGCCCTGGGTCCTGATGGCTACATGGCGATATTCTATAAGGAATATGGGAACATACTGGCCCCGACCTTGACCGAATTATTTAATTCCTTCAAAGAAAAACATGACATCACCTCAACGATGAATGAGGCCAAGATGCTGGTGATACACAAACAGGGGAAAGATCCCGAATCTCCGACCTCCTATAGACCAATAGCATTGATAAATCTAGACGCCAAGCTGTATACTAAAATCCTGGCCTACAGACTTACTCCAGTGCTTCCAAAACTGATCCCTCAGGATCAGTCTGGTTTCGTCCCCGGACGACAAACACACGATAATATTAGGAGGGTCCTCCACATCGTGGAAAAAATAGGAATAACGGGCACGCCTGAAGCGATACTAACTCTGGACGCAGAGAAAGCGTTTGACCTAGTAGACTGGTCCCTCCTATTACACATACTGAGGAAAATGGGCATAGGAGAAACATTTATTAAAATGATAAAAGCCAATTACAAATCCCCCAGCATTAGAATAGCAGTGAATGGGTCCCTGTCCAATAAAATACGGATCGAGAGAGGGATGAAACAACGTTGCCCACTATCCCCCCTATTATACGCAAATTTCCTGGAACTACTGCTAGCGCGAATAAGAGACAACCAAAACATAAAAGGAATAGACATGGGAGGTATTACCCACAAAACTGTGGCATATGCTGATAACGTTGGGAGATCCCGAAAAATCTCTCCCTATACTAGTGCAGGAGATAGACAACTATGGTTCTATATCTGGCCTCAAGATAAACTGACAGAAATCTGAATTATTGATACTGGCGGGAGACCCAACCCGAATCCAATCAGTAGCAGGTGCCCTCCAACTAAAAATCGCTACGACAGGGACCAAATACCTGGGTATCACCTTAACACATAAAATACAGCAATTATACTCCCAAAACTACCTAAACCTGTTGCAACAAGTTAAACGGGACATGGAAAGGTGGAACCCGTTATCGATATCATGGTGGGGGCGGATAACGGTCGTCAAGATGACCATGCTACCCAAACTCTTGTATCTATTTCAGGCCCTACCAATAAGACTCCTGAGGGCGTTCTTCAAATCCCTAACGAAAGCAGTCGAGGAATATGTCTGGCAAGGGAAAACCCCTAGAGTCTCAAGCTCGGTACTAACAGCCTCACGGAAAGAAGGGGGCTGCGCTCTGCCCCACTTTAGAAAATACTATGAGGCAGCCCAACTATGGGTCCTGAAGGAATGGATTCCGGAAGAGTCCCAAAAACGGTGGGTTGCCCAAGATAGGGCAGTGGCGAATACCCCGACAAGACACATGCTATGGGTAGGGAAGACACACAGACATCCCAATCTACGCATAAGCGAAATCATGCAGGCAGCATTGGAAATATGGGACGGAGCAACTAAGAAAGGTACACTAACCAAAGACCCAGCCCCATTCATGCCTCTATTTAGAAACCCAGAATTCCCGCCGGGTCTAGAGAATAAGGCATTCCAAAAGTGGGAGGAAGCGGGTTGCAATATGGTAGGGGATATGTATCGGGAACAACAAATAAGGACCTTTGACGATTGCATGACCCTGCTGCACCTGAAGGGGACGGATAGGTACAAATACGACCAACTGTACCATTGGCTAGACACACCGAGAATAAGACAAGCAGCCACCAGAGAACTAACCCCATTTGAGCAATAAATCATGTCAAACGATGGGTCAAAGAAGTTCGTATCAAATACATATAGTTTCATCAACTCCGCAGGAGAGAAGGTCACTTGGCAATATATTAAGAGGTGGGAAAAAACCCCGAGAAGAACGATCCCAAGGGGGCATTGGGAATACAGGTGGGGGATGATATCTAAATTAACGAGAGCCATCCACTCAAAAGAAACGTGGATGAAAATTCTCCTACAATGGCACTACACGCCAGAAAGGCTCCACGGAATGTTCTGGGACTCCCCCAATGTATGCTGGAGGGCATGTGGAGGGGAAGGGAATTGGAGACACATTTGGTGGGAATGCCCAAAGCTTCAACAATACTGGTCGGATGTGAAAGTCCACATGAGCTCAATGTTCCAGGGGGCTGGGACTCTGGGGGAGGAAGTGTGGCTTTGTAGGATTTGGAACCCGAAGGACAAAACCCTCTCCAAAACACAGAAAAGAAACTTCATGGGTCTTCTAATTGGGGTGTGGTTGGAAATCGCCCAAAAATGGAAGCAAATGTCCCCGCCCATTGCAATAGACTGGATACGAAGAGCATGGTACCATATAACAATGTAACATATGACATACAACTTACAAGGGAACTATCAGAAATTCAGGGAGGACTGGTCGGACACCTTGGAGTACCTACAAAGCGACTATATGGAACAGTGGTGCCCACATAAAATTAGAATTTTTGATATGTTCAGATAAGTCACTGAGTCTACAAACAGAAGCTAAATAGAAGGGTGGACATCCCGAGAGGGAGGGGAGGAGGGGGGGTGGGGGATGGAGGGTGTTATATTGTTCATGTTGTAAAACTAATAAAAATATATTTTTTAAAAAAGTTATTAAGAAGAGAAATGCATTTTATTTTCACCTACATCCCATTCATTTTCCCATAGAGAAACGAGGTACATTTTTTCTGGATCGCACAGCCCAAACCTCTGGACGTATATGGACCAGGTTTGAAACAACTTGGGCACGAAGCATTTACTGAAGTCTTTTCGTGGTTTGGGGTTATTCAGTGCAGTCGTTTTTAAAAGATCTGATGGAGAATGGGGTGTGCCCCTTTCTGCAAAATCGATAGCTATATCTTGGGTAATTTTCCAAAACCGTGTGATTTTAGAAATGAAACAGCCGCCAACTTTTGTTTTTTTTCAATGCGAGAGATGGTCGCGGCTAGAGATGAGGGTATCAGAAAATGAAACGCAGGAAAAAGCCATTTACAGGTAAAAAACCATGCATAAGTGATTAGACTATAGGTGGGGAAGGGGTGGCTACATGACACCAAGAGAAATTTGGGAGTTGGTGGGGGGATCTAGGGACTGAGTATGCAACACAAAGCTTTCTTGTAGCCTCGGCTATCGCCACGAATAGCTGGCATTTCAAAGGAATCTGCATCACAAAAACAGCATGTGTTGTGGGGGGAATGGGAAAGGGTAGGGGAGTTGAGGAGGACTTTGTATATATAGGGAGAACCCCAAATTGACTCCCATCAAGTGAGTGCTGTACCTTATTCTGGGGGAGGTAAACCGTTAATATACCAAGAGGTAGTTAGCTAGTTTTGCAACAATTAGACCAAAAGATTCAATTAGTCTAATAAAGGTCAAGATACAAAAATGTTGTTTAATCAAGATTCAGTTCGTAAATATAAAAGACAATTCGATTCGTCAGTATAATGGTAAAAGCGTACAAAAACCTAATCCTAATCGTGACAATATGGCATCTTGAATGAAGACAAGTGTTAAATTAATATACACAACGGTTTTGTAAACAACATTCATCTGCTAGTATATCTGCTAGTTTCCTGCTGATATACTCAGGAAAGGAGTCTAGGTTTTATGTCTAGTTAATCAATATTCTAGAACTTTGGACTCAACATGTTTCTGTTCTCATGAGCTGGTATTGGAGCATTCGTCAGGAGGATGGTCACATTAGTTGTGGTAGATTAAAAACATACATAACGCCAGGTTTACACACTTGGCAAATGGCGAAAGATAGGTGATTTTCTTTGTGGTGTAACTGTTGAAAAACAGACAAGAAAGAAAATAGAAGCTTTAGTTGCTATATTGTTTTATTAATAATTATTATAATAGCGCTCAAATAGGTTAATTAACTTTATTAGCGTAAGGTTCGTCTCTGGTGGATGATGTCCCTTTATTTATTAGAACTAGTCATCAAGGGTCGATTTGGGCCATAATGCCGAAGTATCGACCTGGAGAAGAGTGTCAAAAGGACTTGTCTTTACTTAACTCGGTCTAGCTCGTTACTACTCTTGTGCATCCTTTGGTAACACATGTAAGTCAAATGTAGTTTTCAATTTAGGGATGGAATTCACATACCTAGTTTTCCTGTAATCTTGTACAGTATTTTTGAAGATGAGGGTAATTCTTAGATGATTAAAGTTGGCACCTATGTTTCTCGATTTCTAGGGAAATAAAAAAAATCACCATTCATTGATCTTTAGAAAAAGGTTGATAATGAGGCAAAACTTTAGTTAGGAGTATGGCACTTTCATATTAAATTTACCTTCATTTGCTTGACTATGTATTCCAAGTTGTTTTCTTGGAGATGTCTAAATTTGAAATCTTCTATAACTGAGGCTAGGTGTGGCCTATATAGGGGAGGAAATAAGTATCATTAACCCACACTTTGTAATCTTGGTCTGTATTCAAATTTAACTTTACCCTCCAAGTGCCATGGGTATTTCCCCCAAGTGCCAAGGCCTTTTTTGAAGATTTCGGTATGTGGCCATTCATTGGCTTGTAACATTTTTGTTACATGAGATATCTTGGTCAAATTTGGCTCCTTTTTTTTCCCACATGTAGGCGGTCGTAACGCCACCCAGAAATCCTAGGTTGTGGTAGGGGGGGGGGGGGTGAGAAAATAAGCAAAAAGGGCTAAAATGTTGTGTTGCTTTCAAAAAATGCCAATAAAATGATGTACAAATAAGCCTGTGTTTTTTTCCTTGTAAGAGCTAGGTGTCATGATGCCTACCCCCGGGGATCCAGATCAAGTCCAGCAACCCCGGAAGCAGGCATCAAGTTATTCCAAGCAAGCCCAACAACCCCTGCTAGGGGCTTTTTGGGTGCAGTCCTGGCGTCTATGGCGCCAGGCTCATATGGGAGAGTCAGTCCTGGCGCCATAGGCGCCAGACTCATAAATTAAAACTTACCTGATGCAGACCATGCTGCAAGAGCTCCAAGCCAAAAGAGGCTTGGAAGGGACTACTTTACCTAGGGACTATTTTTTTACTCGGGTGGGGTCGGGGAAGAATACTTACCTGGGACTACTTTGGAGGCTATTTAAACCACGCCCGAAGAGCAGCACACGCGTCGCGTTATCCTGCATCCAGCAGCGTAACGCTCACCGTGCCTGCAAGTCTGCATCCAGTCTTCTGCCACGCCTGCCTCGAGTCTGAAGCTCCTAGAAAAAGGGAGAAAGAAGGAGAAAAGCTTACATAAATTACCGATCCTCCGCGCCTTCGAGCTGGAAGAAAGAAGTTATTTTATGCGCGTCGCCTCGCCTGCTGCAGCGACGCGCTGAACTCGCCGGCCTTCGCAGCATCTTCACTATCCACCGCATCCTTCTGCATGTTCCCGCCGCACTCCGGAACCTAAGGGGAACACAAGAACAGCAAGGTGAGCCAAGGGAATAAACAGAGGCAATATTAGTTACCCCGCATAGACTTACATGATTTTACCGCCGGGGGTACTATTACTCTTCACGGGACGGCGCAGCCTCCACCGCATCTTCGCCGTAGCCCGGCCCCTAAGGGGAACAAAAGGACAGCAAGGTGAAACAAAGGGACAAACAAGGGGAATCCTTCTCACCACAATAGACTTACCTAATTTTACCGCCAGAGGCATTATTCCCCGAGACTTCATAATTTCTCTCAGCACCTGAATAAGGGAGAAAGCAACAGGTTACATACTGACATTATTTTATCGAACTGTGTTGGATAATACAAATCCTTAATTGAATGTTACCGATTGCCACAAGGAACTCTTCGCTAGGGTCAAGCTGCAACCTGCAAGGAATCGGACAAGAGTGAAAGTCAGGGAGAGACCACCAGGGGGCGCGGAGCATGCAGGACGTGTAAGCATCGCGCACCTGAAAGCACCGCAGGGCCTAGTGGACTTTCCTAGTCCCCAGCCTGGAGTACAAGACTGAGCCAGAGAAGACCTGTCCCCTGATCAGAGGGCCCTACCCTGAGAGTACCGGTGGACCCGCCGCTGAGACCCGCCGCGGTGAGGGCCGGGGCCCTGGCTATAGAGGTGTCCCGAGAAAGTGCACACGAGCGACACCGGACGCCACCGCCCCCGTGGCCCCGCGAAGAGGCCCCACCCCCACTGTCCTAGAAGCATATCTCGCGGAGGTGTGCTGGGGGACGCACCGCGCCGTGGGGGACCTGCAGTGGGGCATGTACGGACGCGGACCCCACTGACACAGTGAATCCTACGAGAGCCAAGGACCAAGGAGGACACGTCCCGGGCTTCCCGCCTGCTTTCGCCCGCTTAAGCTCGTTCCTGGCCCACAACCAGCAAACGGAGGCCCCTGCGACCGGCATCGGCCCCGTGGACGCCCCGGATGCGCCTTGGCCTACTCAGCGGAGCCCAGCACAGGGAGCAGTTGGAGGTGAGGAGAACGTGGGGGACAATCGAGTGGACGAGCCACCTTGGGGCAGCACCCCCCCCAGGGCCTTCTCCTTGGTTGCATGCAGGTACGCCACCCGGTCGGGGCGCTACGAAAAGAGCACGTGGCTGCCCGAAATCGACAGATTCTACTAGGCCCATTATCGCCGAGACCCTTCTCAGACCAACAGGCCCCACCTAGGGGCTGTTGGTCTGAGAAGGGCACAGCGCTACTCACGGATCCACGTGCCCTCACCGTCCGAGTATCCAGTGGCCCGGCCACTGTGGGGGCCCTGGACCGTCGACTCTGACACCGGCCCTCATAAGGGGTATAGCGGCACTGCCCTGAGGTGCGCCAGAAGGCTTGGACCCTGGAGCGACCCCCAGCACCCAGGGCGATCTCATCCCTCCAGCGCTCCCGCTGACCCCTCGTGGCCACGGGTGTGGCCCCCTGGGATGCCATAACCACCATGCCAGCGGATGCGGTTCCCCCTCCCGCAGCACTCACCAAAGAAGATCTCAAGGACATTCTCCAAGAGATTAAGGCGATTTGTACGGACATTCAGGCCTTCATAGTGGTTCTCAGGGGGAGGTGGAGACCCGGGAGGATAAAATTGAAGGCATGGAAAATAATCACCTCCAGGCAGACCTGCTCGACATGAAATACGAGGCTAGGCTAACGGACTTGGAAATGAGAGAGGAGGGCATAATTTTAAAGATGGACGATCTTGAAAACAGAGAACGCCGAAACAACCTGCGCATCATGGGTGTGACTCAGGAGAGAGGTGAAACTGCAGCGGACGTGGGGAGGAAGGTCCAGGGCCTGATAAATCAGCTTTTTACTTTGGAGGGCGGCAAGGAAGTCCAGCTGGAAAGAGCGCATCGAGGTGGAGGGGGAGCGAGCAGGGGACCGAGGTCCATTGTGGTGCGGTTCCTCCATTCTAGAGAGAAAATGGATGTCTTGGAGAAGGCAAAAAGACTGGGGAGCTTTATCTTTGAAGGCGACACAATTAAGATATTCCAGGACCTATCCTCCCTCACGCTCACCCGCCGTAGAGATTGTCGTCCACTCACCCAGTGGCTCACAAGCCAAGACATTAGATACAGATGGTCCTTCCCCTTCGCCCTTTCCTTTGAACGGGCCGGGGTAGACTATCGAGTGATTAGTGGCAAAGAAGCCTCACAAGTACTACAAGTGCTCAAGGGGGACGCCCCGGAAGGGGGAAATATGATGGAGACCCAAGAACCAGGCGATACTGTGAGAGAACCGGCGGGTCCCTGGTCCGCGAAGAAGAAAACAAAGGGCAGGAGAAAATTCAGGAAACCTAACACGCCGACGTCAGAGGCTGAAGGGGACTAGGAGTGTAAAGTTAGTTTAACGGAAAAATTAAGTCTGGCTCGTAGGCGACCCCGGCTGGGGACACCGAGCTTATTAAGAGAACTGCGGTGCAGGAACATGCACACACCCTGGTGGCTTGCCCGTTGGCAGGCGTCTTGGACAAAGGAGGGAGGAGGAAGGGGGGAGGGAGGGGAATTGATGTTCAGGGGCTCGGGACACGATATCCACCCCACTTCAAACGGGCTCAGGGCAGCCCCGACATGACCGGGAAGACAGGATACTTAAGAAGGGAAAGCAATGGCAGTCAATGAAAAAAGGGGCCGGGTCGAGTCACTCAGGGTGGGCTCGCTCAACTCGCTGACAAAGCGCTCCCTTCTCGGGCGGGAAATTAAAAATGGAAAGGTGGATATCTTGTTTGTTCAAGAAACCAGAACAGTGAGGGGGGAGGAGAGGGCCATTCCAGGATCTCACGTTGGTCAGACCTTTTGGGCATCAGGTCTTGTAAAGAAAGGCGGAGTGGGCATCCTACTCCAAAGGAACCAGAAACTGACGGAGATGTCCCGGTGGGAGAGGGAGGATGGAAGAGCCTTGGTAGTGTCTGGCAACCTACATAACTCCAGAGTCAGCCTAGCAGTGATATACTACCCTAACATGGGCCATAGGGAATTTGCTCAAGTGGCCCTGGAGGAGGTGATGGCTAAAACGGAAGGGCTCTTGATCCTGGGCGGGGACTTCAATATTTGGGCAGATCGAGAGCTGGACCATAGTGGGAGTTCGGCCACATCTGGCAACAGAGGAGCTGATCCTCGTGGCGGGTTGCGGGAATTAATGTGGGAGCAGGGATTGGTAGACATATGGAGAGAGCTGCATCCTAGACGTAGGGGATACACCTTCTACTCCGCAGTCCATGGTACCAGGACCAGGATAGATTACCTTTTCATGGGGAGTCAGCACATGAGCAGAATAGAGGCCTGTGACATCCGCCCGGTCAGCTGGACAGACCACAACATGGTCTGGTCAGATGTCAGCATAGCGGGGCTGAAACCCAGGGAGTCTCTTTGGAAGTGCAATGACTTCCTGCTGAGGGACGCGGTCTTCAAGGAAGAAATGTCCGTCGCAATTAAAGAATTCTTTGAGCTAAATGACACAGGAGAGGTGAGCCGGGAGATGGTGTGGGAGGTGGCTAAAGCGACTTGGAGGGGAAGGTTGATCAGCGAAGGGGCATCCAAAAAAAGAACTAGGACCCTCTTGACCCACAGGTTGAGATCTGAAATAATCCACCTTGAAAGCTTGGAGGGGAAGGCGGAGACAGAGAAAGAAAGGGATCTGAGCATAGCGAGGGAGAAGAGACTAGAAATGAGGGAAATGGAGATGGGGAAAATTGTAGCGGGGCTCCACCATCTACGTCAGAAATACTATGAGAAGGGAGACAAGGCTGACGCTATGCTGGCAGCAAAATTGCGAAGCCAAATGGCTGATAGATGGGTGGCAAGAGTGGTTAGCGCTGAAGATGGGGAAAGATCGGACCCGGAAGGGATAGTCGAGAGTTTCGCTTCTTTCTATGAGAAGCTCTACGGGAGGTAAGGGGAGACAGAGGAGGAAGAGAGAGAGGTTTATCTCAACGGGGTCACCCTCCCCTCCCTCTATCCCTTAGAAGCGTCGGCCCTAGATGCCCCCATAACTGAGGAGGAGGTCCTTAGAGCCATATCGGGACTTAAACTGGGCAGGGCCCCGGGGGAGGATGGGTTCTCGGCAGGTTTCTAGAAGGCTTTTTCGGGCCTCCTGGCGGGGTTCCCTGCAGACCTTTTCTTGAATATTATGTAAACGGGGAGGGCACCCCCTTCCTTTGGCAAAGCGCTGATCACGGTGATTCTGAAGGAGGGGAAAGGCCCTGCGGATTGCCGCTCCTACAGACCCATCTCCCTCCTGAATGTAGATGCAAAGCTATTTACCAGGATTTGTTACTAATACACTATAACTGATCCCGATACTACCAAAAATGTAGAGATTGTCACTAACCTGATCGAGCCTTGACGTGACGGAAACAGCAACTGCAGAAAGGAAAGATCACCCTTAAGTCCCTGCCCGCCCTTATCACTGGGAAGTATAGAGCAGTGAAGGGTAGCACGAACCCCAGGGAAACCCTCTGGGGTAAAAAACCCTGTATGCCGGGGAACGGTCTTCTTGGATGGGTGACGCGGGAGACCTTGGACAATCCCTCTTGGAAGATGGATTCTTCTCAAGCCGAAGCGGGAGGAAGGAATTCTGCAGGGCGAGAGAATAAGAGCTAAGTGGGAAAAGGATAAGAAGTTTGAAAGTAAAGCTTGAAGGGAAAGAGAATGCTCACTAGTAACAGCGGTTCTGAGAATGGTACCCTTCGCCTTGAACCATCCGGGTGGCTGTGAGCGTCAGACTCCCCAGGAGGACGAATGCACTTAACAAGGAAAGAAGGGTGAGTAATGCGCAAGAAGGAATGAACGAGAATTGAATTAAAGGCTTGGAACTCACTTCCGCACATCGGACTCTGGTCTTGAATCGGGTCGGGTGTGTGGAACAACTTCCGACCCGTAGTAACGGGAGAATCAATGGGAGAACCTGAGGGCACCAAGGCGGGAAACAAAGGACGGGGTTCGGTACTACGAGGGAAGAAAAGAGTTTTAGACAAAAGAGTGAACAAGCATGTCAAAGAAGTAGAATGTCCTAAGTAAACCCTTCCGAACTTACGGAGCATCACATTCAGCAGAAGCGACGCCTCGACGCAGTGTTCTGCTTCCCTTAAGAGATGTCATGTGGTCAATCACGTGTTTCTGCCGGCAACGTGAAACTACAAGACCGTTGCAATGGTTCCCTACAACCCTATTGGGAGGACCCAGGAGCAGGCTTCCACACAGCGACCAACGATGTCGGAATTGCCAATGCCGAAAAGGTGTAACAGGATTATTGCCTCGAGACTGGACAGCTACATGCTGAGGCTAATTCACTCAGATCAGGTGGGTTTCATACGGGGAAGGCAAGGTGCAGATACACTGCGCAACACGTTGCACCTGATGAGAGAGGCAGCACGAAGGGTGGGAACCCCGTCCTGGTGTCCATTGATGCCGAGAAGGCGTTCGATCGGGTTGACTGGGGGTTCCTTCAGGGGGTACTCGAGAAGCTGGGCTTCGGGGCGGGGATTAAACAAGCCGTCGAGGCCCTATATGTGTCACCTACCGCCAGAGTTACAGTCAACGGGCGCCTGTCACGAGTCTTTCATCTCCGGAGAGGTACGAGGCAGGGTTGCCCCCTTTCCCCCCTCCTCTTCGCCATGACAATGGAGATTCTGGTGGAGTACCTCAGGGGGGCCTCAATGGTGAGAGGAATTGAGGTGGGCGAAGGCACCTTCAAATTAGGCCTCTATGCAGATGACATCCTGCTCCACCTGCGGGATCCGGCAAGGTCGGTCCCAGCCACTTTGCAGGTGATTCAACAGTTTGGCCACTTCTCTGGGTTCAAGGTAAACATCAGCAAGTCCATGATCTTTCCCTTCGCACCTGATGCGGATAGAGACCTTGCGGAACTCGTCCCACTGGGCCTCCGAATCTGTTCGGAGGAGGTAAAATACTTGGGGATCAACATAGTCCGTCCCGATGGGGATCTAGGCCAGGCAAACTACCCCCCCGCTCTTTGACAAACTATTCAGGGACATGGAGGCTTGGGGGAAGGGGCAGATCTCCTGGATGGGGAAGAATAAACGCCATAAAAATGAATTTGCTCCCCAGGGTACGTCTTCCAAATGCTCCCCTTGGAGGCTCCTGAATCATACCTTAGAGAAGCCAAGAGGCGCATAGTGAAATTCATATGGCAGGGCCAGAGACATAGGATTGGGTACGAGACTCTCACCCTCCCCAAGGATAGAGGAGGGGTTGCCCTCCCGGACCTTAATGCCTACCATAGAGCAGCCCAACTTAGGGCCCTGACTCCCCATTTTAGATAGGACACAAATAAACAATGGGTATACATTGAAAATGTCTACCTACGCCCAGTCACGGTGGGGGAATGGCTATGGGTCCCACTGAAAAAGCTCCCCAAAAGAATTAGGGACCACCCAATACTGGGCACAATGTGGAAAGCACTAGCAGGGAAAGGCTCTAGCGAGAAAGTCACCACATGGCCCTCTCCTCTGAGCCACATATGGTCAACGCCAGTCCTCGAAGAAATTTCGGGCCACGAACACTATCAGTCATGGTTTGACACGGGCCTGTGTAGAGTAGGCCAATTGGTAAGGGAAGACACTTTCATAAGTATCCAGGAACTCGAAGCGGCTCTGAGAGTCGGCAGGCTCTCCCCGCCCCTATACCTGCGTTTTAAGGGCGTCCTAATGAAACCTAAACTAAAATCATGCTTACAAAGAGGGCTGACCCCGGTTGAGAAAATCTTAGACTCCCACACGGAAATGAAGGGCCTCATCTCCCTCCTTTACAGAGCACTGTTAACCTCCCGCGAGGGAATGACTAAGAGCCTTAGAGGGAAATGGGAGAGGGACTTGGGCTGTACCATCGGGGATGGGCTCTGGGGGAGGCTATGTAGCAGGGCATTTAAGACTTCTATCTCATGCCAGTACAAGTCCCACGCCATCAAGCTTCTCCACAGATGGCAGTATGACCCGATCTCCCTCTCTAGGATGTTCCCAGACACTGTCCCGTTGTGTTGGCACGGATGTGGGGATAGAGCCGACTACTGGCATATGTGGTGGTCCTGCAGGAAAGTACAAGTCTATTGGTCAGAAGTGCTCAGCTGGCTCAAGGAGGTGGGAGAGGGGGTTTACCCATCAGACCCATTGTTATTGATATTTGGTCTCCGCTACAGGGACGACCACTGGGAGAAACGCCCGGACCTGACACACTTCTTGCTATTGGCAGCCAGAGCTGTACGGGCCAGGACTTGGAAGAGAGCATCTCTCCCCTCGAAGATGGAATGGGTGTTGGTGGCCAAAGACATTTATTTCATGGAGAGACTAACATCAGCAATACATGGCTCCTGCACGCAGGTTGAGACTGATTGGCTGCAATTTATGGAAGCGTTCGCCAATGTCGTGGACGATACGGGAGCCTAGTTGATGTACCCCACCCGGCCCGAAAACTGGTTGTGGTAGGAGACTCTTTGCTCTTCCTCAAGTAAAATCCATTTATGTTAATTCCTTGTATGCCCGGTTGGAGCTGCCCGAAACGTTTACTCATGGAGATGTGGATCGTGTGCCTCATCGTTGTGGGTCTTGTGTGGGAGGGGGGAGGTAGGGTGTATACAGCAGAGTTTTTCTAATCGAAGTTGGCTCGGGCCGGTGCCCGGTTGCCACGAACTTTTGTCCTTACGACAGGGTAACCAGGACCTTCTATCCTACATCGCGACCTTTAATAGGTTGATAGTGGAAACTGGATGGCCCGAGGTAAAACGAATCATGTTATTTCATCGAGGGCTTCGAGGAGAACGCAAGGATGTCTTGGCTCAAGTTGTGAACCCACCTCAAGACTGCGCTGAATATATAGACTTAGTGCTCCAGTTAGATCACAGACTTCAGAACAGAAAGGCTGATCGAGCCAAGTTTGAGAATCGGGTGTTGGTCAAAACCCACGCTAACCCCAAAGGAGCAGATGCTTCAGAACCCATGCAAATCGGAGGGGTTAAAGGACCCTTAACCCAGAAGAAAAGAGAAAGGAGACGGCAAATGCAATTGTCTATATTGCGGAACTTCTGGGCATTTTCTACGGGATTGCCCTGTAAAACCACCCAAGAAGGTGGTAGAAGCTGCTGATAAAAGCCATATGGAATCAGACTCGGGAAACAACCACGCCCGACAAGCGTAGAGGTCCGCTTGCCGAGCTTGAAGACGGATACTCAGACCTCGCATTTCATCATACCAATGGTCCTCGTAGATCCAAGGCAGCCATCACGTATGCACGCAGTAAGGGCATACATTGATAGCGGGCCATAGGAAACTATATGGACACACGAAAGGTGGACGCAATTCTTAAGTGGCCATCACCAAGTTCAGTTAAAGGAGTACAAAGCATGCTCGGCTTTGCCAATTTCTACCGCAGATTCATCCCGGATTTCTCACATGTTGTACATCCCATCACAGCACTCTTGCGAAAAAACAAATGCTTTATGTGGACTGAAGAAGCTGAAAATGCCTTCCAAGAGCTGAAAACGAAATTCACGTCTGCACCTGTACTAAAGCACCCACGACCTGAACTTCCATACATAGTGGAAACTGATGCATTCAATTTAGCCATTGGAGCTGTCCTGTCCCAAAAGGACCCTGAAACTGGCCAGCTTCACCCAGTGTCAGACCAAGGGAGCACTTGAAATGGAGCGACATGCCTTGTCGTGTAGATGACGAAGTCTTCCAAATAATGTACCTGTCTGGCTATTAGAAATAACAACCAGAATGGGCTATTACTGGAAAGACAGGAGACCGATGACCCAGGCGCCGTAGCAGTGTAGACACGGTATACAGGAGGACACACCACCAGCTGAAAACAAGGCAAGTATCAGACTTTGCATAAACAATAAAGCCAATACAAAACAGCATACACGGAATACCACTAACCTGCTAACTCAGGTAAGAAAGTTAACCGGCTGGTAATGCTGACACCTGCAGTCTAAGCAAAGAATACGGCAATGAGTCACTTATCAATAAGCATCAACAGAATAACTAGGAGTCCCTAATTACTCTCATAGTCTTACCGTGTTGGACTCCTGTCCAGTGGTAACAAGGGTTCGGAGGGGCAGAGGAAGTTCGTAGCAAACCTCAGTCGCGAGGCATAAGACACGCAAACAACCCACAACGTACACCTAAGGAAGTCTCTAGTCAGTGTACTTGTGAGGGACGAAATCAAGGAAGTTCAAAAACCAAAACGAAGCCAAAATCTTTCAAGGTGAGGTAGCAGCGTGGAAGCAATCCAAGGCAAAGTCCAATAACAAGCCAATGTCATGCAGGGAGCGAGCAAAGCAGACCAAATCAGTATCCAAGGCAATATCCGATGTCAGGCCAATGTCGAGCAGGGAGCGGGCAGTGCAGACCAATTCAGAATCCAAGGCAAAATCAGGGACAGTCCGTGGTCAAGAAGAGGAAGGCAAAAGATCAAAAGGCAAATCCCAAAGAGCAACCAAAGCAGTCCGAAGTCAAAACTGGGAGGACCAGGAAAAACTATGATCAGGAAACAGGAATCGAATCCGAAACGCCACCGAAGAAAGTTCAGAAGCGCCGGTGATTGTACAGGGAGGAGCTTATGAAGACTGTATCACGTGACTTGGTTTGCGTGATACCGTCACAGCAGGACGTGTGCTCCTGTAGTGTAGAGTACGCCAGCGTTGCCAGGCTACCTTCCAGGCACCGCGCTGCATCCGGGGTAAGTGAAGTACTCGACTGCTAGGATACACCTTAGTTTTGCGCTGAAGTCTTTGATCGCGGATGCGCCGGTGAGCAACTGGCGACGCCGTGCTTTCTTTCCCAGCTAACAGACTGGAAGGGCAGATAGATCAAACACCCAGTAGCATTTTGGTCCAGAAAGTTCTCGGCACCCGAGTTAAACTATGCGGTTACCGACAAGGAGTTATTAGCCATTAAATCCGCCTTCAGGCATACCATTACTGTGATCACTGATCACCGGAACTTGCAGTATTTAAAGATAGCCAAGGCCCAATCGTCACGCCAACTCCGATGGGCATTGTTCTTTGCCGAGTTCGATTTTGTGATAACCTATCGACCAGGTTGCAAGAATGGTAAAGCAGACACCTTATCCCGAATAGGGATGGGAGAGGCAGAAGTGAACCCAGAACCAGTACCTATAATTTCTGAACAAAGGATTCTTGGCATGACTACTCTACAGACACTAGAGGACATTCAGGTAAAGATCCAGCAACTCTTTGATCCTACAGCCCTGCAGGACTGTGTAAAGAAAGGCCCGGACTACTGTCACCAATGACCTGTCTTATTACCAAGGGCGGCTATTTCTCCCACACAAGGAACTACAAGAGCTAGTCATTTCCCATTATCATGACACCCTAATGGAGGGGCACCCAGGTATCGCAAAGACTGAAGCTAAAATTAAGAGACAATTCTGGTGGCCAACCTGGCGAAAGGATATTAAATCATTTGTAATGTCTTGTGGCATTTGCGCCCAAAACAAAAGTCAAAAGAAAAAACCAGCTGGACTCTTACAACCTTTAGACATTCCGCCTACACCATGGCACACCTTATTGCTAGACTTTATTACTGATCTACCTCCATGCAATGGATAAAACACCATTCTAGGTATTGTGGATCTTTTTAAGATGGCCCACTTTATTCCTTTAAAGGGATTACCTTCAGCTTCAATCCTGGCCAAGGAGTTCCTCAAACATTGTTCGCATACACGGATTTCCGTCTGTATTGGTCTCTGACTGGGGCAGTCAATTCATTTCACATTTTTGGAGGAAATGTCAATTGGCGCAAATCGATGTGAGGTTATCGACCAGTCACCACCCCCAAACCGATGGTCAAGCGGAGAGGACCAACCAGACTCTTGAACAATACCTGCGTTGTATGTTACATCAGACTGAGAGTAATTGGAAAGACATTCTTTGGATCGCTGAATATGCATACAATAATTCAGTACATTCTGGAACTGGACAAAGCCCCTTTTATACCTTATATTTGCACCATCCTCGAACCTCAGACCTTGACTCACCCCAACACTTAGAAATGCCCGCAGTGGACCATCTGCACGTTACGATTACACAAGCTTTTAAGGAAGCAACTGCACATTTAAAACAAGCGAAAGAAAAATACAAGAAAAATGCTGATCGGCATAGAAGTGATACTCCACAATACCAGATAGGGGACCAAGTATGGTTGGCCACAAAACACATACCTCTAAAGGGAACACAGACCTTTAACCCCAGATATTTGGGACTTTACTCTATTAAGGCCATTATCAACCCAGTGGCCGTCAAGTTGGATTTACCTGCTAATATGCAAATTCACCCCGTCTTTCATGTGTCACTTTTGAAGCCAGCGCAACCAGGGACAAGACTAACCAAGCCAACAGACCCCATCCTTATAGACGGGGAACCCGAATTTGAGGTTAAGAACATCCTGGACTCCAAGCTGGTGAAGTCAAAGCTTTTTTATTTAATCAACTGGAAAGGTTACAGACCACAGGAAAGGTCATGGGAACCTAGTGACCACGTTCATGCACCCCGATTGGTGACAAAATTCAACTGAAATTTCCCAGACAAACCGAAACCACGGGGAAGAACGACTTTAGGAGGGGCTTTGGGGGGTGGGGGTGTGCTGTCATGATGCCTACCCCCGAGGATCCAGATCAAGTCCAGCAACCCCGGAAGCAGGCATCAAGTTATTCCAAGCAAGCCCAACAACCCCTGCTAGGGGCTATTTGGGTGCAGTCCTGGCGTCCATGGCGCCAGGCTCATATGGAGAGTCGGTCCTGGCGCCATAGGCGCCAGGCTCATAGATTAAAACTTACCTGATGCAGACCATGCTGCAAGAGCTCCAAGCCAAAAGAGGCTTGGAAGGGACTACTTTACCTAGGGAATATTTTTTTTACTCGGGTGGGGTCGCGGAGGAATACTTACCTGTGACTACTTTGGATGTTATTTAAACCCGAAGAGCAGCACAAGCTTTGCGTTATTATGCATCCAGCAGCGTAACGCTCACCATACCTGCAAGTCTGCATCCAGTTTTTTGCCACGCCCGCCTCGAGTCTGGAGCTCCTAGATAAAGGGAGAAAGAAGGAGAAAAGGTTAGAACAAGAGCAATACCTTTGATCCTTACCTGAATTCCCGATCCACCGCGCCTTCCAGCTGGAAGAAAAGTTATTTTATGCGCGTCTCCTCGCCTGCTGCAGCGCTGCGCTGAACTCGCCGGCCTTCGCAGCATCTTCACTATCCACCACATCCTTCTGCATGTTCCCGCCGCACTCCGGCACCTAAGGGGAACACAAGAACAGCAAGGTGAGCCAAGGGAATAAACAGAGGCAATATTAGTTACCCCCCATAGACTTAACTGATTTTACTGCCGGGGGTACTATTCCTCTTCAAGGGTCGGCGCAGCCTCCACCGCATCTTCGCCGTACCCCGGCCCCTAAGGGGAACAAAAGGACAGCAAGGTGAAACAAAGGTACAAACAAGGGGAATCCTTCTCACCACAATAGACTTACCTAATTTTACCGCCGGAGGCATTATTCCCCGAGACTTCATAATTTCTCTCAGCACCTTAATAAGGGAGAAAGCAACAGGTTACATACTGACATTATTTTATCGAACTGTGTTGGATAATACAAATCCTTACCTGAATGTTACCGGTTGCCACGAGGAACTCTTTGCTAGGGTCAAGCTGCAACCTGCAAGGAATCAGACAAGAATGAAAGTCAGACATTTGAACTCTTACGAACTATATACTTGCGGCGTCTCGCTGGAAATCTCAGAGTCAATATTGTTCTGGAACTCACCAATTCCTTCGAGCCAGTGAAGCAACTGGTTATCAACGCGCTCCTGCACTCAATGCCGGATGGAGAGCTCATCTTTCCAAACCATCAGGTGAGACTATAAGAGGGGACATTAAAGGTGATCAGTGGGGAGAACAGCAGGGGTGGGGTTAACACTCAACTCCACGGGTGGTTAATTCCCTTTCTCCATTTGCAGAAGAATACTCCTACGGGCCAAGCAAACAAAGCTAGGTGGACCAGTCCAGTCTGTCATCTCGGCACTACGCGTCACATTGGTGGAGACCGCAGCTGTCCAGTTCAGATCGACGCCCCTGTGGGAGCCAGGTGAGCTTAACACTAGGAACAAATGGCTTGTTGTGCTGAATTCCCCAATTTCCTGGTTTTAAAGAACAGATTGCATGGAAACTAAAATAAATTATTTTGATGTGGTTATCAACTGTTTTGTGAGAGGTAGGCAATTGTAGCCATTTTTACCAATTGGACATGCATGCATGGACAGAATGGAAGAAAAGGGTAGGAAAGCCAAATTGGAGGACAGAAAGGCATATATTTCTGAAAAGTAGACAAAATTCCAAGTTTAGGAAGGGGTGATTTGCGTAGGTCGGGCACCAACTAGGTAGGGGAAAATGCCATAGATTATGGGAAAAGCATGAAAATGACCGAAAAAAAGGTATGTGGTGGACATGGTTGGCTTGGTACGGCAATGGCTTCTATGAATTTTGAGAAAAGCAATGCTCCGTTACGTTCCCCCGACTCTTGCAGTTAGGAAAGCGCACATTTTTTGTAGTGTTTTACAAAACAAGCAATACCACAAACCAAACACTGAGCCATGGTACACAGGATTTTTATACTTACGACCTGAACAGACGCACTTAGCATGTGTAAATCAGGAAAACAAATGTGGTGAGGAACGGCAAGCATACTTTCTTTGAAAGAGCACAGCCAGAACATTTCAAGGGTAGGTGACTTATGCAGGTTGCAAACGTGTATGTTGCCTAAAGCAGCGACTAAATGTAGGGCACATTTGGGAAATGAAAGGGTTGTGTGACAAAGGGCACAAGCAAATGGGTCAAAACGTTATGAAAACCACACAAACACAACAAATGTTATACCATCCCGCGTTCCCACAGGTGTCCCGATGAAAACTGTAGCTCACGTGTGTGGGTGCACCTACCTGGGCACCAAGGGGAAAGCCTAAAACACAGGTAACCCCAAGTCTGTTTTAACACCTGAATTTCACACTTTCTGCAGATGGGCACACCATACAGATATGGGCCTCGGGTGCCCAAGCCACCAAGGAAAACAGGGAACCCCATGCATTTCCGGAAAGAGGACACCCGTGGGAATCCGCAGAGGTATGATTTGCGCAAATCGGTCCAGAATGTATTACCCAGACACCCCCGCAAAGTCCGAAATGTGGGGAAAAACTGCATATTGCGCACATTTCACTCGGCTCATCCATCGAAACAAGCTGCCAACAACACATGGCCTACCGTCCCACGTTCCCACAGGTGTCCCGATGAAAATGGTACCTCACAATTGTGGGTGCACCTACCTGGGCGCCAAGGGGAAAGATTAAAACACAGGTAACCCCAAGCCTGTTTTGACACCTGAATTTCACACTTTCTGCAGACGGGCACACCATACAGATATGGGCCTCGGGTGGCCAAGCCACCAACGAAAACAGGGAACCCCATGCATTTCCGAAAAGAGGACACACGTGGGAATCCACAGAGGTATGACTTGCGCAAATCGGCCCAGAATGTATTACCCAGAAGCCCCGGCAAAGTCTGAAATGTGCCAAAAAGAAACACATTTTTACTTCATTGGGGGTTCTGGGTAAAACATTCTGGTCCGCTTCGCACAAGTTGGACCTCTGTGGATTCCCACTAGTGCCCTCTTTTCAGAAATGCATGGGGTTCCCAGTTTTCCTTGGTGGCTTGGACACCCTAGGCCCAAATCTGTAGGTTATCTCCCCAAACCCTTTTGTGGTTACCAGTGGGTTAGCCTTTTGCCTTTGCAGCTAGATTGGTGAAACCCACACATTTGAGGTACTATTTTCGTTGGACACTTGTGGGAAGGTATGACATCTGTTGGTGGCGTGTGTTGGTGGGTGAGCAGAGTGAAATGTCTGGAAATTGTGTTTGTTACCCCCAAATTTGGACTTTGCCGGGGGTTCTGGGTAGTAGATTCTGGGCCGATTTGCGCAAGTCAGACCTCTGGGGATTCCCACGTGTGTCCTCTTTTCAGAAATGGGGTTCCCTGTTTTCCTTGCTGGCTTCGACACCCTAGGCCCAAATCTGCAGGTTGCCCACATGAACAAAATGTGCTGTGGCGAAAGGCTTGGGGTTACCAGCGGGTTACCATTTTCCTTTTGCGCCCCCGATAGGTGCACCCACACATGTGAGGTACTGTTTTTGTTGGGATTCTTACCTTCTTTGTGAATTGCTTGAGGTTTCTTGTTCAAGTTAATTTGATGCAGGGGATCTGTTATTAGATGTCTGCGCTGTTTGTTAGTGTGCAGAGTCTATAGAAGTCCCTTTGTCGCGATGTTATTGCATAAAGAAAACACTCGCGTTAGAGCTCTTATTACACCTAAATCTAGATTATAGATATTACGAGTGTCACAGGATTGTGGAACTTAACGCAATCTTTAAGAGGAGTGCAGGCTTACCTGTATTAGTATATTCGCTAGTTATTAGTGTAAGATCTCCTAGGTCTTTTGGTTAGACTGCATCCATGGGTTCTGTCTACTTCTCTCAGTGGATTACGACATGGAGTGCCATCTTTAGCAAGTCCTTTCTTTATGTTTAGTGTATAAAACTCAGGGGAAGGAGCATGTGAATAAAGGTATAAACGGATCCATTCTGAATACGGAATGGTCCAGTAGTTTTAACATTTGTTAGTTATAGAAAAAACTACAATATGTGAATAGATTCAATGCTCAAAGTGTGGATTCCTCTCTTTCCGTATGATATGAGCTCTAGGGGCATTCTGGTAATAGGCAAAAGATGATATGATAGTGCACGGCCGGGTCGAGTTCTATAATGGCTATATATAATTTTGCAGAACACATTTAAAAAGATCAATCTGGGTGAGGCCATTAATCGTGGAGTATTATAGATTCAGACTCTATAAGGACTACATGGTTATAGTACTGAGTATGCTTAAGAGGAAAACAAGAGAGAAGGGGAATAAGAATATATTTAGTCTTAGGTTTACAGTTTGTACCATTCAACCGCCTCATTCAGACCTTTTTTTATCACTGTGGGTTAGAAAAATAAGCCTTTGTTCATTTCATGAAGTATTTTCTTCATGCGAAGGCTATCTTTCCCTTTAATGGCCAGTAGTATAGTCCATTGGAATTCTTTATGCCCATGTTTTTTTATCTATAAAATGTTTAACCATGGGGGCTAGGATAGTTTTATTTTTTATGCAGCTTCTGTGTTCCGATATCTGCATTTTAATCTTCCGAGTTGTCAATGCCGATGTATTTAAGATTGCATGGACATGTTATCATGTAAATGGTGTACTCTGTATTGCAGTTGGTAAAGTGATTCTGCTTCCAAGGTTTTGTAAAACCCATTTCTGCGACTTGACTGTCAATTTACAAACGGAGCATTGACCACAGGGATAGTGGCCTATAATCTCTTCCATTCCCCAGAGTTTAGTAAGACTTTCAGTGACTGTTTTGGGTTGTTTTAATTTATTACTGCTCGCTTTAATAACTATCGTAGTGGACTTTTTATAGGCAAATATGGGGCATTGTAGGTTAGTTGATGTTTTCTCAAAGATTTTCCACTGTTTTTTTACTATATTGATCATTCGGCTCAAATTGGTAAAGGTGTTTACCGACATTCTCTTTTCTTCTGGAGGTGGTCTTTATTTTATCTTCCAGAAGCGCCTCACGATTGTTATTATGAGCACGTTAAGCAGCCCTTTTGATGAGTTGTCTAGGATATTCCCGCTCTAAGTTTTTCTTTCAAGAGTAGTGCTTCTGTTTCATATGCTTCTTTGGTGTTACTGTTCCATGTGAGCCGTAAAAATTGACCATATGGTAAGTTGTTTTTCAAATGTCTTACGTGGTGACTGTGGTAATGTAATAGGCTGTTCCTATCTGAGGTTTTATTATAGGGTTTGACTAATAAATGTCCGTCTTGATGGAAGATAGTAAGGTCTAGGAAGGCATTTGCTTCACGTTCAATAGTCCTGGTAAATTGTAAATGGTGATTCTGTTCATTAAGCCATTTTAAGAAAACCTCGGCTTGTTCTTTAGTCCCTTTCATTTTGCAATGATATCATCAATATATCTTGACCAGCAGAGGCGATGTTGTTTGAATGGGTGTGGAGTGTAGATATGTTTCTTTTCGAAAGATTCTACATATAGGTTAGCCACTCTTCGGGCCATTGTGGCCCCCATTGCAGTATCCTCGGTTTGCTGGTAGAAACGACCCCGAAATTCGAAGAAATTTTGTGAGTGCAATCTCTATGCACCAGAGTATAAATGAGGTGGGCACAGGGTCTTGATCGATACGGGTTAGTAAGATCTGTTCTATGGTATAGACGTGAGCAATCATTTTACTATAGCCGGTAAGATAGCTATAGCTAATAAGATAGCTCAGTGGGATGATTGCTCGCTACAGCGGTGTGTGCGCGCGCGATCTGCAGGTTCGAATCCAGCTAAGGCCACCTCAGCCTCTCATCCTTCTGAGGTTGATAAATGAGTACCAACACAGATTGGGTGATACTCTATTTATATTTGCTCTATATAAAGTGTGTAAGGGTAAGTGCTATATAATGACACATCATTTGGGTTTGGACATCTGCTTGCATTCAGTCATTTGGTAATAAGGGCCTTTACACACACGGATATTAACAATACATATGGTGATCCATTCGTGTATGAAATGTAAATCACATTACAGTGATATTGTAACCATATTGCCACGTCCTGTTTTGTCAAGGGGTGAAAGGTGTGTTCACCACTTCCCGCGATGTCACTTCAGGGTGGGGTCAAATGACATCCCTTCCTGTGATGTCATCCGAGGTCTAGGATCGTGTGATATCACTTCCCCTACCCCTGGCATTTTGGTGAAACACTCAGGCACATGGACATGGCGCCTGGAATTATGGTGCCTCTTAGCACATGGGTTAAACGTATACGGTATGTATACGTGCATGAATGCATTCAGCATTTATGCACTTAAAGGCCTTCTCCTTGCATGACGGTACTAATGTGCAGCTCAACTGTGGTGAGGTGGGTGGTAATGTGCGACCAAGAGTCGATCTATCGCAAACATTGATTAAGTGCATTTGCTGCATGCGCTGTTGTAATCAAGCTTTACAAATTTTATTTTACTCCAGGAGCTCGGGTCTTATTTTTTCTTCATGTGCTTTGCCATAGCTTGACAGCCAAATGAGCTGCTTTTCAGTAAATCGTTTGAAAGAACTAGGTGACTGACGCTTGCAGGTATCTCGAAGGTCATTTAGTGTGTGCCTGTAGGTCTCATTCCTGACATTTTTATATTCTTGTATCCACGCGTTTCATCCCAAAAAGCTTCTAGAGAAAGTGTTTGTGGTTGTGGTCTTGCTTTTCTGCTTTGTCCAGTGAAACCGAGGTCATCTTGATCCTCCACTTTCTCTACAGCACACAATATTTACATCTGCTGATATGCAGCAAGAAGCATGGTGAGGTGAATGTGTGAGGGCTGGTGGGGCCCATTTCAACACAATGTTTTACCCCTAAACCCCGTGATTTACAACTGGGAAGAGCAGTCGAGGCAACGTGGGGTGTTTATAGTGAAGTCAAAAGAACACAGGGAGGCGGATAACAGTTGCAGATTATTACGGAACACACAGTGAGCTGTAACACGAAGATTCAGCTGAAAACCTATTAATTACTCTTTGAAAGTCGGGGGCTAATGTCAGGGAAACCAGACTAAAATGTGAACCATATGATAAAGCTGCTTGATACTTCAAGTGGGGGGTGCCAGGCCTGAGGTTGCCATCAAAGGCAGCCATTGCTCGTGTTTAATGTCCAAATTAAAGTAGTAGGTTTCTGTTTCATAAGATCACCAACATGGAGCACCTGCTTGGGGGCACCACAAGCCCTGTGCCCATTTCAATTGAAACGGATGAAAGGCTCTGATTCCGTACCTGGCAAGAAGTCATGAAACTTAATTATGCACACACGGTGTTTCTTTTTAAAAAAACATGTCTAGCGCATAAAATCATTTCGGGCCAAAGCACACCTTCAGTGCGCCACACACACCCTCTGAATAATACCACATCCCAGGCACACACCTTTATAGTGTAGTGGGCTGTGGGTCACATATGAGTGCGTGTTGGGGGTTTGTCCCGACCCCCATGCGATGCTCATAAGCCACAGAACACTTAAGGACCACACGACACACGTCCTTACTGTTCGGGCTTCCCGGTCGCTCTGCTGCGTCCGGGAATGCCCCCTTTATTTATACTGCACGTGGCGGCGTGCAACTTCACGCCACCGCGTGCGTGTCCCGTCAAGGGGCAGCGCCACACTCCTACTTTTTCTGGAGGACAAACAAAATGCTTTAATAATGCACACTGCAAACCACACAAAATTACTAACACAAACATTTCAACACAGCTTGCCCGGACACCTCTTTGTCAACCTCTCGGGTGTCCCTTACTCAACAATTCCCGGACTCGGGTTGATCATCCAAATGTCCCAGCACGTAATCGCTGAGGTAAGCGGGTTTCCCTCGCCCAGCCCTCCGGGGGTACCTCCCGCTCACCTCCGGCATGGGTAGTCCTTCCACAGTCCCCCGGACAGGGGACTCGAGTATGCTAGGAGGGCCTCCTGTCATCTGGCCTTTCCGTTAAGTCCGGCTCCAGGGGTGGTTCAGTTCTTGGATCCCCCAGCTTCTTGAAGAAGCTGACATTCCGGGTGACGGCAGACCTTCCGTCGGAGGCAGTCACCATAGACCCCTTTACGGCCACAACGTCCAACGGCTCAGGCTCATAGGGGAGGGAGAGCTTTCCATGGGGGTGTCTGTTGCGGATGAGGACTTCGTCTCCTGGCTCCAGCCGCTGCGTGCGAAGACCCCTTCGCAAGTTCTCCTGCTCGATCCTCAACCGCCGGCCCACCTCAACCTGTTGGTTGTCAATCACCCCCGGCTCCTTCTCCCCAACCTCAGGCAGTAGACCCCGCGGGCAGCGCCTGAAAAGAGCCTCCGCCGGAGCCACCCCCGTGGATGCATGCGGGGTGGTGCGTTACACCCGCAGGAACTGATAGAGCTCTCTGTAGTGATTGTCCCTGCCCTTGAGCGATCCTGAAGTTCTTTTTGAGTGTCCGCATCAGCCTTTCGGCTTCTCCATTCGCCCTGGGCCACAAAGGAGATACCTTCCGGTGCTGTACCCCGCAGCTCTCCTTCAGCTCAGAGAACCGTTCACTCTGGAAAGGTGACCCATTATCTGAGCACAGTGTGTGGGGAACCCATGGGCTGCAAACACCTTTTCCACTGCCACCACCACGTGTTCGAAGGCCACAGATTCCACAAACTCCACCATAGATGTCATAGACTATCACCAGGAAGTGGGTGCCCATGGTCGTCAATCCAAAGTCTGCATGGACCACTTCCCAGGGTCGCGTGCCTCGGAGCATTGGCTCAATGGCAGGTTCCCGCTGGAAGGGAGATGCTGTTTGACACCAGACACAGACCGCCACAAAGTTGTTGACGTTCTGCTCTATTTCAGGGAACCAAACCTTCAGCCGCAGCCTGGCCTTGGTCTTCGTGGCGCCCTGGTGTCCGTGGTGGGCTAGGGTAATCACGTCCTTCACCTTGGACTGAGGGACTACTATCCGGTCACCTCGGAGCAGCAGGCCCGACGCCGAGAAGGACAGTTCTTCCTTGACCTTCCACAGCTGTGCTAGCCCCGTCTTGGCCTCCTGAGTCCGCCCTGCCAAGGATTCCAGCACTGACTTCCAGGAGCCCTGCTGCATTGAGTGCTTTAGGAAAGCACTCATCTTCGGCAGCTGCAGCCTCAAGCTCCGACAGGGGCATTGCGTTAGGCGTGGCCCCTCCACCACCATTCGGATATGATCATCAGCCTCCTCATCACAGGTGTCATATTCTACTTCCCCACGCACTCCCGGATGCCGGGAGAGAGAGTCCGCTGCGTTGTTGGCCCCCGGCCGATACACCAAGGTGACTCCATACTCCAGAAGAGCGAGCATCCACCGCTCGATCCTCGCCGGTGGCTTTGACGATGACCCTGCCAGAATGGGAAGCAGGGGCTTATGGTCAGTCACGACCATCACCGAGCGTCCCAGGACATAGAGCCGGAAGTGCCTGCAGCCCCAGAGAACCGCCAGTGCCTCGCGCTCAATCTGTGAATACCTTTGCTCGGTCTCGCACAACGCTTTTCTGGCGTATGCCACTGGCCGGACACCCCCGTCACGATCTATCTGAGTTAGCATGACGCCCAGGCCAAACGTGCTGGCATCCACGATGATCTCCGATGGTAATGCCTGGTCGAAAAAAAAACGCCATTGTGTCCTCAGCTGTCAGCGCACCCTTAATGTCCTCGAACGCCGCCTGCTCAAGTGGGCCCCAGTGCCAGGTGGATTCTTTCTTTGTTAGAGCCCTGAGGGGTTCAGACCTGGAGGCGAGGTTTTGAATAAACCGCCCACAGTAAGTGACCATGCTGAGGAAGCTCCTCACATTGGACACCAACTCGGGTGGCTGGGTCTTCTTGATGTCCTGGACCTTCTTAGGGTCCGGCGATACATCTCCCTCTTTGAAAACGAATCCGAAGAATTCGATGGAGGGGCGCAGGAACTCACATTTATCCCTATGAAGGGTGAGGCCCAGTGACTGCAGTCTCTCGAATGTCTTTGCCAGCTTTCTCAGATGGTCCACCTCAGTCCTCGCAAACACCAAGATATCATCACTAATGTTCAGCACGCCCTCCAGATCTGCGAGGGCACCTCGAATGATATTTTGAAAGACTTCCACTGCCGAGGACACTCCAAAGCTCAGTCTTTTGTAGCGGTATAGTCCCCGGTGGGTGGTGAATGTGGTGATGTACCTCGATTCAAGATGGAGGACTACCTGATGATAGCCCGCCCGGAGGTCCAGCTTGGAAAAGAAATGAGCCCCCTACACCTCCGCATTAATGTCATTGATAGTAGGGATAAGATGCCTCTCCCTCTTAATGGCCTTGTTGGGCAGCCTCATGTCTACACAGATACGGACAGAGGCAGGTTGCTTGGACTTCCTTGCCACGACAATCGGGGACACCCAGGGAGTCGGGCCCTCCACCTTCTCAATAATGTCGAGGTTCACAAGGTTATCCAGTTCCTTGTCCACCTGCTCACTAAGGTGGAACGGCACCCTGCGGTGTTTCAGGGCAATGGGCTGCACAGAATCATCAATATGCACCCTCGCTGGGTCACCAGTCATCCGTCCAATTCCATTGAAGAGAGCGGCATACTTATCGAGCAGATCGTTAATGTCTTCGAGGTACACCGAGTAGGCGAAGCTGACAATTCCAAGAGCCTCAGCAGCGGCACAGCTCAACAGAGTGTTAGTGCTTACTGGTGTTATGTAGAATCGGGCCTTGATCAGCGAGCCCTCATGCTCCACCTTCGCCACAAAGGCACCATCGGTTCCAGTCCCCCAAACGCAAATATGCAAGCTTTCGGTGTAAGTAGCTTGGGGGGCGAGTCCATAGCATCATAATGCCCCCGGGCCATCACATTGACCGATGCTCCAGTGTCTACCAGGACCGGGACTGGCGAGTAATTGACCTCCACCACACACCTCAGTTGTCTCCTGTTCTTCCCCCTCAGGTTTCCCACACTGGAGACAAAATGTTCTCTTCCTCTTCCTCATCTGCCTCCTCCACCTGGGCATCTTCCTTGCCTTGGTCCACCTGGGCCACATTCGGCAGGCGGTTTTGGCGCTGGAACCCGGACCGAGCCAGGCCTCTCGGCACCATCACAGGCCGGGCTGCCTTGCACACCCTCGAGAAATGGTCAGGCAGTCCGCACCTACCACATGTCCTTCCTGCCGCCGGACACTCAGTCGGGTGAGGAAGGTCGTATCCACACTTCTGGCAAGATTCACCCGCTCTTCCTGCTCTGTCACGGGGTCCTGCCCCAGTTCTTTTCAATCCTCTACCACCTCACCACATGGCACACACCTCCTCAGACTTGACTGAGCGGGACCCGCCTCCATCCTGGCTGCCCGAGCTTCCGCCACCGGCCCAGCTCGAGGGTGCGGGGCAGGGT
Source organism: Ambystoma mexicanum (assembly GCF_040938575.1). Lineage (NCBI taxonomy): Eukaryota > Metazoa > Chordata > Amphibia > Caudata > Ambystomatidae > Ambystoma > Ambystoma mexicanum. The sequence continues at coordinate 300,000,948 of NC_090935.1, read as the reverse complement.
GATTCCCGGCTCTCTCAGGACTTGCCTTCTGAGTTTGCCCGAGGAGCACCCCTGGATCAGCATAGTTCGTATCATGTCCTCTGCGTCTCCCCATGCACATGCTAGCAAGAGGCGATGCAGGCATCCATAAAAAGCGTCCAGCGTTTCATCTTTCTTCTGTTTGGCCGACAGCATTACAAATCTTTCATAGTCCGAGTTGGCAAGAGGCAGAAAGTGAGCCTGCAGGGCAGTCTTTGCCGCGTCATAGGAGCCATCTCCTGGTGGAAGCGACTCAATCTCCTGGACCGAAGGCCCCACCGAATTCAGCATAGTTGCCACCCTGCTGTCATCATCCGTCACCTGTGTGGCCCTAAAGTACATATCAAGGCGGTCAACCCACTTCTTCCATCTGGGCCCAATGCTGGATGGTGGGCCCGATACGTGAAACTCAGGGATGGGCTGCAGGGCAATTGGCTGTACCACCGGCGGCGCCTGAGGAAAAAGAGCTTGACCACCTACTTGGGCTTGAGGGAGTTGCTGTGGAGCAGCCACCTGTGGTGGCACTGGAGGCACCAGAGCCTGACCCCCTGCTGGAGCTAGAGGGACCTGTTGTTGTGCTGCTGCTTGTCCGCCGTCCTGGGAAGCTGTTGGACTGCTGGGAGCCCACGTCTTGATCTCCAGCTCCACTCATGGGTTTGAGCACACAGGCACCCCCACCTTGGACCTTGGGGGCCGCAACTCAATCACCCACCACCACTGCACAGTTCTGATGCCCCACCCAGGCAAATGAAAAGTCCAACCTGGGGGAAGATGATGATGATGGATCAATGTCTCTCTCCAGACTGCCTCATGTGCGCACACAGCAACAGGACATGAAGAACCAGAAGAAGAAGAAAATGGAGGATCCACCGCTGCAGCAGTCTCCACGGATGATAAAGGGGATGAAGAGAATGAACTCTCCAGCCTGTTGATGAAGGGGATGAAGAAGTAACCAGAACTCCAGCTGCAGCAGCACCTTGTGGGTACAGAAGTTCCAAAGATTGAGCCAAGAAAGAGATCTGGGCTATGCAGGCCCAGCCATTGTAGCCCCTCTCCTTGCTTACACTCGATGTAGGAGACCCAAGATTTGAAAAAAATCAAAAATCGGCATAGGCATGCAGGTATAACTGCCTGCTAGCAGTGTGTCCAAACATTAGGCCTGGATGCCACTCACCGCCCAAACCGGAGCTCAGTGAAGTTCCACGGCCTCATGTACAAAACGGCCGCCGGCCGCGTGTGCGATGCACAGCCTACGGCACAAAACAAAATGCTGTTAGATTCCGTTCCAGGGAAAAAAAATTGCAGATTTCGTTACCGCCAGGCACAGGCATCATCCCCCACTTGTCGCCACTGTTGGGGGGGGTTTGTCCTGACCCTCATGCGATGCTCGTAAGCCCAAGAACACTTAAGGACCACACGACACACGTCCTTACTGTTCGGGCTTCCCGGTCGCTCTGCTGCGTCCGGGAACGCCCCCTTTATTTATACTGCATGCGGCAGTGTGCAACGTCACGCCGCCGCATGCGCGTCCCGTCAAGGGGCAGCGCCACAGTGCGCACAGGGACACATCACCAAGGGAGGTGGAAACATGCACATCGCAGTGCATAGGCGCCGAGTACATAACGGCAGAGTGGGCACTTGCCCCCGTTCTCCTTGAACTACAGATGCATGAATGACATTTTTCCCCCGTTTAGATTCCAGATTGCATACCATGCTCGCCTAAATCATTCAAGTGTTAGAATGCATCTTGAAAAATTAGCAAATGCTGCTTACTTCAAAGAGGGAAGCCACCTCCTCATTACCTGTGCCTTGACTGGGGGCTGGGAGGGCAGGACGGACACGCCAAAACTGTGGGTGTGGGAGAAGAAGAAACCCTAAAACAGAATGCTCCAAAGACAGCTCAGCAGGTTCGGTGACTGTTGCTGAGATCTTATATGTTTAGACCTGCCTGTTAAGTCTATGGCTATTTTATTTTATTTTTTATTTTTTTTACAATTCCTGCTGTAAAATGTGATGTTTTGACATAGAGATGGGTAAGGCTCACTCACTGCTCAGTGTATGAATTTACACCACATAGTGAAAATCACAATTTAGTTCTTCCGTTGTAGCGAAAATCAAAAGTTGGCATCCATGAGTAGGGGGAGGGCGGTTGAGGGCATAGTCTCAGGAGGCTGTCATGGTAGATGGGGGGTGGGATACACCTCCCAAAAAGTACAGCGGTAGTTGGGCTCTTGGGGATGGGGTTGCACACTGCCAGCAGAAGCCTGTTATATGTCCCAATGTAAGTTGAACCGGGACAGCACTATTTCTACTGCCAGGGCTTCGGTAATGAATCAAACACAATTTGCAGTGCAGTCTTATGTGTACTGCGTTTTCAGCTGCATGTGTTTATCCAGAGGCATAATGACACAGAGCCATTTAAAGCGTCTCCCGTTTTTAAAACGCAATCTAATTCTCAGTTGTGATTTCGTATATTTGCAATATCGATTGCATTGCAGCTTTAGCATTCAAATTATTTAATATCTCAAATTATTTATGTGGCAAGACTATGGCTGCAATCAATCAGTGTGTGACAGTTGACTGAGACCTCCTACTGTGTGTGGGTTTATGTATTCAGAATGCTTTGCAAGTAAACCATAGACAGCAGATTATAGAAACTATAATCCACTACAGAAATGTAGCCAGATTGCAGAAATGTTGCACGAGTACAAGTGCAAATTTGCAGGGTACTATCTGTAGGGGGTATCGGGTAATATTATCCCTACCAAAAATGTCGCCGTACATATGGTCGTCGGGAACGGCCATAGGCGATATTTTTGGTGGGGATAATTTATGGGGTAAATGGGTGGGGGGCTTGCGGGGGTGTCCCCCGCTCCCTTTAAAAATATATGGGGGGAGGCCACCAGGGGGCGCACAGGCGATGGCTGCATGAAGATGCCGCTCCTGCCGAAACTGGGCCATATTGAGGGATTGAGCCCCCCCGCGGCCATCCACGAAACAGCTGCGGTTCTCAGTGGCGGTGAACCCCTGAGACCCCCCCCCCCGGCGAAAGAGCGATGCCGAAAGACCCTCGGACGCCTAAGAACGAGGCCCCGCGGCCCAACAAGGAGGTAAGGTTGAATGAAATGCATAACCTGGCGGATGTGGAAAGATTTTTATATAGGAAACAAGGCAAGATTGAATTACTTATGAAGATTTGGGGAACATTTCTAGCAATATATTGAATCTGATATTTGTATATTATATGATGTGGACCGTGTAACTTTGGGGAGGGGGGGTTATTTATATAATGTTTTGTAATTATGTATATAGTTTTTATAATCTTGTTGACATTTCACGTATTGTTGTTGTAATTAAATTCAAAATAAAGTTTAACATTTAAAAAAAAAAAATTCCCAGCAATCGCTTTGGCATGTGCTGTGATGCAGCCTCTGAGAAGTGACAGGCTTCCTAGCGAGCAGGACGCTGCAGGCCCAGCCAGGCTTTCTGTCAGTCGGCCGACTGTGGCCGTCTTCATGCAGGCTGGAAACTCCAACATGCCTTTCATGCCCTGCTGACTTCAGTGAAAAGGATAGGAAGGTAATGACCAGTCATTGATTGGTAAACTGAAAACAGTAGAGTGGGGGCTTCTACGTCTGGGCTAAGCCAACCCGTAGCTCCCCAACAGTTGTAAGATAGCTCAGTGGGTTGAGTGCTCGCTGCCATAATGTGTGTGATTTGCGGGTTCAAATCCCGGCAAGACCAACTCAGCCTTTCATCCTTCTGAGGTCAATAAATGAGTACCAACTCAGGTTGGGTGGTATTGTATGTATATCTGTTCTTTATAAAGTGTTTGGGCATGAGCGTTATATAGTAACATATCATTTCCTCTTGTTAACCCACCACTTATAACCAGCCAAACCATCTTACGTTCTCCACCATTTGTCCATTACTTACTATGCTTTTTACCCCTTTTGGATTATTTTGTATTACACATTTCTGCCAAGAACTCTAAAGCTCCCTTGGACATTGATCTGTGGCTCGGAAAGTAAATCGGGCACGATGTTATGTGGGACTACTGGCATACTAGCAGATCCACCTTGCACATGTTTTCCTATAGTATGATTACTGGCATTAAAGCAAACATGAGTATGTTCTTCTATGGGAACACAATACATATTTGTGCAGCCACCATGGACCACACAGAACTGCTAGCGAGGAAGGTGGGCTTGTAGTGGCCTTGGCTCATTATGTTGTCTCAGTCGCAATGTGGCCTGGAGCCAAAGAGGAGGAAATGAATGAGGGTTTCTCTTTCTCAGCGTTCCTTGCCATAATAGATATGCAAGAACTGTCTAACAAATGAAAATGCTTCAGAAAACTTCCAACACCTATAAGTATATATATAACCTGCAACAATCTTTGTTTTGTTGCATATCACAACAGGGGATGACTGCAGATTTGCTTGGTTCTGGCTCAGTTTCTAATGATTGAATTTGTTGACCCACCTTTCATTTCATGCAACAGCCACATTTGGCCTTGGATGTCTGCTTACATTCACTGTAATTTGGTAATATGGGCCTATACACAGTGATATTAAAGCTACATATCGTTGTCCATTCTTGTATGAAATGTATATCATATTACAGTGATATCGTAACCATACTTTTCTTAGTGTACGGAGTAACAATGCTGTGTTGTCACTGTTTTGTCAAGGGGATAAAGGTTGTGTGCCATCACTTCCTGTGATTTTGCATATGAGCGTGGTCAAATCATGTCACTTCCTGTGATGTCATGGGGGGGTGTTCTGGGTCGTGTGATGTCACTTCTGCTACCCCAGGCATTTTAGTGAAATGATGTCCCGGGCTGTTCCTCCAAAGCACCGTTGTTTATAAGAAGCTGTTAAGGTGAGTGACTGAGCTGGTAAATATTTTAACTGAACCGTATGATTTTTCACAGTCATGGAAGGGAGGGCCCTACCTCAGCTTCAAATCCGTTGTGTTCTTTGGCCTCCTCTGAAACCGAAATAATATGCAATGAATTCGATCTCTGGGCAGACCGCACAGAAGGTTTAATACCTATCCATGAAACAGATGGCTTTTAATGCAAGTCCCTAATGATTTTTCTGAATGCCTTCCGAGTTTGGACTTTACTATAAGCGCGTCATCTATTCAGAAAAAAATTGTGGAACTGTTTCTACGCAACTCTGAGCAGAGTAAGGATTTGCAAGAAATATAATCTGATTTCAATATTGCTGAACTAGAAAACAAAAACGTTTTGTATGTTCCTGTTTCTAACGTGTTGAAAGTGAAGTATGAGGAGGCACGAGTAGATGCCAATCAACCCGTGATTAGTTTGACCCAAGACTATTTGTCAAACACGGAAGACCTTTAACGTTACTCCGAATGGAGATGCTGATCCCAGAGCAAACGATTCATCCTTCCTTTCTAGCTTCACCAGGTATCCAAAACCTCAGAGAACTGATATGGGGCCACATACACTGGCTGCTCTTAAGTTCGTGTTGTCCTCTTTAGTAAAGGTATTCGATATTTTAAAAGAAGAGGTTCAGTGACTTTCTGTCCAATTCCATGCTATTGAAGCGCTGTTGGAAAACATCCCCAAAAAAGAGGAAGATAAATGTTTTTTTTTAAATTAAGTTTTGGGAATTGTAACTTAATTGGTAAACATTCAATATGAATTCATCTCCTTGCCCTTTCATGAGAAAGTGTTTGATACTGCGGAAAAAACGTAAACTATTCAAAACCAATTCATTCTTAAAGCACTCAATAACGAAAAATCATGCAATAAAGGTTCTCCCAACTCATGTGCAATCAAACTAAACTGGACCGGAGAAAGAATTCCAGAAGAAATTAGAGCTACGGTTGAGAGAGGGGACCCTCACACTCAAAATTTGAGGATGGAGATCTCTTCATTTATGGATACCCCTCCTGATTCAGAGGTGAGAAATTCCTACCATTGGGGGCAATGGAGGAAGGAAGGCCTTGATCAATCAGTTACTATAAAGGAATCCCCCTCTGCATTATTAAGAGATGTCGCTATAAGAATAAAAAATGTAAGAAGCATGCTGCGCAGAAAGCGCTACAGGAAAAATAAAAATCAATAGCGAACAGTAATTCATCCCGGAGATTTGTTGGATCACTAAACTTACAACTGGATCTGGAGCTCTCATGGCTACCAAAGATGGGTAGAGGATTGCTCCAATATTTCTAAAACATGATGGTCCCAGAAGCCTAATAAGGGTCGAAATGGCCTCTCAATATTCTCTCAATGATATAGAAGGTAATAGGCTGTTTCGTAAAGATGGGGAAGAGCTGTCTTTCTCAAGGTGTTTCCTTGTTTCGTCTTTTCCCTACTATCCCTGAGCACCAAGAAGTGCAGCTTAAAATCCCAGAATGTGGGACTGTCTATTATTGTTAGTAGTTGCAGTACAACTTGCGTCACAGAACATCTCCTAATTCCAAGTGATATGGCTTTCCAAACGGATTTCAGAGATTCTCCTGTTTTCGGGGCTAATCTAAGTTCAACTAAGCTGAAGGAACATCGAGAACATCGTGAAGTTGCTTGGAGTAAAACAACCTTTAGGAGCAAGTCTTATTTCCAAGGTTCTGGAGGTTCCTGAGATAGCTCTGATGAAGAACCAAGGAAATTGAGAAATGGAGAAGTCAAACGGAATTAGTAGCTGAAGCTTTGTTTGGCATTATGAAATCTGTAGGGGCGTAGCCAATCTGTAAGGGGGTTAAAGCCTGCGGTAAGGAGTGCCGTCCCATCACAATACTACTACTCTTCATGATGAGCAATAAGACAGAAGTGCCTCAGGAGACTCTGATGTCAAGGCCGAGACATGGGAGGAGTCTTCAAAGATCTTCATTTTGGATGCAATTTTTGTAGATGCTGACACTGTGTTTTTAAATAGAACCATGTTACTGGCTTGTCTACTTGAAATCCCATGCATAAAAACGATTGTTCTTAAGGTGTGAGAAACCTGAAGGTGTCTCCCTGACTAGTCCCTGGGGATCTGTCATCCAGGTGGCCAGGACACAGCCATCGCTATTGAATCCAGTTCCCGGGGGTGGACCAGTGAGGGAGGGCCACCTGGATGGGGGGGTCCTCGGGGTGTGGAAGTGGGACACCAAATGGTGAGATGTGGTATCCCCCTTCTTATAACACCTTTTCCCCATCTTACCCCGTAGGATACTCAAACACTCTACCCCAACCGCTTTTCCGAGACAAACACTTTCGTGCACTACGAAAGAAGACGTACAACCACCAGAGCCGTTTACCTGACATGTCCCACCACAAGGGTCAGGGAAAGTCAGGCAATCGGCCAGAATCACACACACCTAGTGGCCATTCCCTTCCCCACAGAGATAAAAGGTGGACCTCAAGGGCACAAGCTGAGCAAGGCAGACCGCATGACGAGAGATTTAACTCAGCAAGGCAGTTCAAGAAGAGGAGAAAGACGGCGCAAATCAAGAGGGTGACGAGGAGAGAAGCAACCTTGCCCTTTCTGAGCCAGGCCCGTGAAACCTCCACGGAAGAAATCGTAAGACCACGAACAATAGCCAGCGTGTGTTGAAGCAGATGTCAACTGTACACAGGGCCCTCCTCAGCTGATGACCAAGCCGGAGAGAGACGCTTGCCACCGTGGTACCGACCTTGACTCCACAGACAAGTGGTTCATCACAGCCGGTGACGCGAGGGGAGAGCTGATAAGAAACTGAACTGTGTTGAACAAAAGTAGCAAACAGCTAATTGAAGAAAGTAAGACAAATTGTTAATACGAGCGGAGAAAACTAGCTACAGAGGAGTCTGGCACCACATGGGTGCTCACTCGGGAAACTCTGGGCGACTAACCTATTGTTGAAACTACCGTTACCAGAAGGCCTTGGGAAAGGCGAGAAAGGGGTCAAAGTAGTCATACAGGGGTATAGTAAAATCCTCTATACAGTCGAAAGTCTTTGAAGGACAGATGATTGTGAAGCTAAGGGAAGTGAATCCTGCATCGTAACAACTGTTCAAGAAATGAAAAGTCGGCAAGAGTGAACCTGACGGATGGATGCCGATAAAGAGGGGGCGAAGGCAAAGGTCCCAATGAATAGTGTGTTGACAAGAGTGAACCCGGCAGAGGGATGTCCACAGTGAACTGTTTAAAAAAACATTAAGATTTGTGAATGTCACAGATGAGATTGTGTTGAAAGCAGTAGTGAACCTGATGGAGGGAGGCTAATATTCGAGAAGGGTCTGAGCCTGGAAGAGGGGGATCCAAGGGCGAAAAGGCATCACCCAACGTGCAAGCAGAAAGGAACTTGTTTATTATTTTTGGAATACATCCGGTCCTCGGGGGCAAGAGACTTTTTGTAGAAAAGAGACTTAACCACCGAAGGCTCTGATAGCTGAGAACGGAACTGTTGGGAAAGCTTGAGTGTGTGCTTTGCTCCGTAGTCCCACCTTGTCCCGTGCTCTTTCATGTAATCTTATCCCACACTTTGTTTGTATTTACCATAAGGATTGACAATAGGTTTCTCTTAATATAGGCTCTTTTTACTCCTACGTCCCATCCCCTTTCCTCCGTACTTGTGGGACATTCCGTCCGTCGGGACGGGACCGGAGCACTTTTTGTTGAAAAGCATAAAAAAATGAAAATGTTGGAGAGACCACCAGGGGGCGCAGGCAGTATGGATGCCCGAGTGTCAGTCTCCTAGCAAGCACTCGAAAAGCAGCGAAATCCACTGCTTTGCCCAGCCCGCAACCAAAGGATGCTGAAGTGAGAGTTGACTGAGGGGTGTGGAAGACGATCGCTTGAATCCCAGAGAAATTCGGAGCGGGGATCATAGCAAAAAGACTGCGGGAAGGCGTCTCTCCCCCCCCGCACCCCTCACGGCTCGATCACAGGGACCAGGGCCACGCGAAGGAGAGTGGTACCATAGAGGAGCCACGTGAGGGCGCAGCAGTGAGGCAAGAAAAGCCGAGGGAGAAGGGACCGACTGGAGTGTTCGCCTCCCCAGCCAACAGCAAACAAAAAAAAAGCAGGAGTCTGGAGCAAAGCCTCTTTGGTAGGTGCGACAAGACCTTGCAGCGGTGAATGTCGAGGGGTGCGTGGCCAAGGCGCCCACCCGCAGAGCACCGGGATTGGCCAGATGCCTGGGCCCAGCAGACAGTGTCGGAGGAGCGTGGAGGGGTTAGACGCCCCCCCCGCCTGCGTTGACCCCGTTGTGAGGCTGGCGCACTCCACATCCGTGGCTACTTGACTCAGCAGAGCCGCGAAGGGGTAGAAGAGGAGGCGTCTGGCCAGCTCTGCCACCCCTTTCACGCCGAAGCAGCAAGCAGTTTGGAGGCGCTGGGAACCGACTGTGCAATCTGTGCGCCGTAGCAACCCGGGGAGCGGATGGTGTTCTGTGGTGGACGCCGACCACTGGCCCGGGGGCTCCTTGGGCGGGAGAGCGACACGCCCTCTGCCTAGCCGGAAGAGGCTTTAATCGAGGTGGAGAAGCCCCGGGCACAGGGGAGCAACGGGAGGGGGGGGGGGGGAGTGCCTGCCTGCCTTGCCCCGGTTCCTGGGGCCCGTGTGGCGGATCCTGAACATGGCAGGTCGCAGCCATGAAAGGCCCGGCCAGTTGACTGGAAGCTGCTCCCCACCCCCGTGCTGCCGAAAGGAAGAGGCCCGCTCAGCAAACTCCTGAAAAGGGTAAGGAGAGCGGGAGGGGGAGGCGGCCCATAGCCCGGATCCCAAAGAACAGCCCCAGAAGGGTAAAGAAGTAGGGACAAAGGCTACGGGCCCCATTGACCGTGCAGAGAGCCACCCACCGTCGGGTTCCCGGCCAAACAAATAAAACGGTGCTACCATCCCGCGCCAAGGTACAGGAAAGCCTTCCCCAAGAGCCCTTGCTGCCGACGTGGTAGTGGGGTGTGTTAAAGGGACATTGTGCGACTCAGTGGCCCCAAATGAGCAGGTCCAATGGGAAGAGGTGGGGAGATCCAGGGGAGCGCCACCCGCACAGGACTAAAGGGCAGCACAGACCAAGCACCTGAACACATGCCGAAGGCACAAACAGTGACATTTTGGCTTGGCCTGGGCTGAGTAAGTGACAGAACAGAGGCCCCCCTGCAACACTGTAGAGCTGAAAGACTGTTGGGGGGCGGGGGGAAAAACTGCAAGACACTCCGGGGCACATGAGCCGCCCTGCGAGAGGGCCCATCAACAAGCCTTTGAGAGCTAGAAAGTCCTCAGGCCCTCCCAGAAATAGTGGGAGAAAGGAAAGAAAGGTACTAACCCCCCCCCCGTGAACTGAGAGTAGTGGCCCAGAGGTGAGCGCTGTCCCCCCCGCCCTAAGTCCAAGCTGGCTGCGGGAATCATACGGTTAAACGAGGAGAAGCCGCGAAGACGCTGATCTAACCGAAAAGAGGAATTTCAGTCTCGTAAAAATCTCAATAGGACTGTACAGGCCTGGTTACGGTATCCCAAAATAGCAGCCTCCAGTAGTCAAACGAATGGTCTTCGCCCCTTCAACAGCTTTGAAGCTGAGCAAATTCTGGAGAGAGAGCACAGCTATCACATCCTCCCCGCCTCTATTGGATCCCGCAATACTGGGTGAAAATCAAGAGACATCTGCAAAAGCAGACATCCGTCTTTTGCTGGAGGAGATTCGAGCTTTCAGGACCAGTATGACATCTACGGTCAGTGTGCTGGAGGAGAAGGTTCACAGAATTGAGGACAAGGTCGAAGCGCTTGAAGACTACCAACAGTCAGCGGACATAATCAAGATGAGAACAGAGGGGAGATTCCAGGAACTTGAACAGAAAAATCGAGACCTGGAGGCAAAAATGGACGACTTAGAAAACGGGGAGAGAAGATGAAACATAAGAATCCAGGGCCTGAAGGAATCCCCCGGCAAAACATCAACTTCCCTGGAAAGAAATGTTAATGATCGCAACCGTACTCCCCCTCTCCCCCCCCTGCCAATGTCGCCAGAACTGGAGTTTGAAAGAGTTCATCGGGCGGGAGAACCGCCGGGGGACCCAGGTCTGTTCTGGCCAGATGCCATCATTACAAGCACAAAGTGGACATCCTCTGGCATGCGAGGGAATCCAACACGATAGACTTCGAGGGTTCAAAGGTCAGAATCTATCAGGACCTGTCAGGAGCCACACTGGCCCAAAGGAGAGCGTGTCGCCCCATCACCCAATGGCTGCGAGACAACAGTACAAGGTATAGATGGAATCGCCCGTTTGCTTTGGCCTTCACTTTCAACGAGGAAGAGTACAGAGCTACCTGGTGAAGAAGCCAGCGGCGTGCTGAAAAGACATCAGGGCCGGGCCGGCACAGATGAAAGTGCAGAGATGCCGTCCTCATCAGAGTCAGTACGGATGCCGTCGGGCCCCCGTAGACAGAGAAGTAAATCCAAAGGGGGCAAGAAGTTTCAGAGACTGAACATCCCTTGATGATGGTATATATTAGAGCGGTCAAGAATACAAATTGGCCAAGTTGGGATCGAAGGCAAGAAGAATGCAAATGAGAATTTTGAAGCGAAAGCTGCCGGGCTGGGTACTATTATAAAGTTATTGGTTTTTCGCGTACATGAAAATTACCAGGACGCACTAAGACAGTCGAGGGTTTTCTGGGTGACACCCGTTGTGTGGCCCTGAGTGAGAACCCAGGGCATATCCGAAGAGCCGGTGAACAGTCTAAATTCATTCTTTCTATTGCTAATGTTCCTTTCTTCATCTTACTCACAGGGAGGGGGGTGTTCAGGTGTCTAAAAACCGCTGAAGAAATTGGAGAAGTTCTTGGGGGAGGTATGAAGCAGAGGGTCCACAAAGCCCACCACCATACAACTCAATTCAGGGGAAGCACTCGGCACAAGGAGGATGGTGGGTGAGAATATCCGGATAGGGTCTCTTAATGTGAAGGGTTTAAACTCCCCGCAGAAAATATCCATGCTGTCGCGAGCATTTGAGCAATCAAACCTTGACATCCTCTTTGTCTAAGAGACCAAGTATAAGCAAAAAAGGAAACTCAACCTGAGGGGCAAGCATCTGGGAGGGGCGATATGGGCATCAGGACTGGAGAAAAAAGGAGGGGTGGGCATCCTATACCGCACTTCCCTGGGCTTTCAGATGTCACACATCACTAGAGACCCGGTGGGGAGATTCCTCATTGTTCAGGACCAGGTGAGATCCACAGCAGTTATACTGTGTTCAGCCTACGCCCCAAATGATCAGCGACTACAATTCAGCAGGGACCTGTTTGATAAACTGGATGGTGTGGGCACGGGCCGCCTGATTTGTGGGGGAGACTTTAACCAGATTGTGAACACGGCATGGCTGGAAAGCATACAGAGAGGGTGCGCTCTCCCCCCGGATGATGGCTCCTTTCAGTGCCCAATTGCAACGCACCAGTAAATAGATGCAGGGAGGACCTCACATCCCCCCCCCCACTCACCAGACATACTCCCACATTGATTACATCTTCATGAAGCGCACTTAGAGCATCTTCTCCGGGGGCAGCCATAGAGGTAGTGGGGTGGTTGGACCACGACATGGTCACTGTAGACCTGGGCTTGGATAAGAGTGCTCCAGTGGACAAACTCTGGACGTGCAATGACTAGTTATTTAAAGATGGGCTTTTTAGAGACACATTGGACGACGAAATTTGCGGGTTTTGTGATAGAAATAACACTGGGGACCTCCCTCTAACCACCATCTGGGAAGCCGGAAGAGTCACCATCAGGGGCCTAATAATCATGCAGGGTTCAGCGGTCAAACGAGTGAAACTCCTAAGAGAGACCCAAGTCAAACGGGCAATCGAAGACAAGGAAAGGGCTCTGACAGGAGAGAAAGTGCCAGCATCGGAAATCAGAGCAGAGATAGTGAGTTTTAGAAAAGAGCTAAAGGAAATATGCATAGAAAAAACACTAACTCACTTGAGATTTGTCAAGCAAAGGTACTTTGAGAAAGGGGACAAAGCCCATACGTTGTTAGCAGCCAGGTTAAGGAAAGAAAGAGCGAACAGGGTGGTTTTAAAAAATGAACTCAGTCTCCAACGAATCCAAAAGAAATCAGAGTGCTTTGCTCAGTAGTATGAGCGGTTGTACACGTCAGACTCACGTCAGACTCAGACTCCGCTCCAGAAAGCATGGAGCAGCACATGGCCAGAGTCTCATTCCCAGCGCAGTCAGGAGCGGGCCGCGGCATACTAAACACACCAATAGAGGCGGAAGAGGTGAAACACGCCATCTCCCACTTAAAAGCGGGTTCAGCACCGGGGTCGGACAGGTTTACGCCCGCATTCTACAAGTGGTTCAGCGGAGCACTAACCCCGTTCCTCGCACTCCTCTTCAACTGCATAATGGCAACTGGCATGGCTCCGCCATCTTTCACAGAGGCCATGATTATTGTTATCCCCAAAGAAGGGAAAAATAAATTAGATTGCAGGGCATATAGACCGATATTGCTACTAAATTTTGACGCTAAAGTTTACGTAAGTGTACTAGCTAAAAGGCTTAGAAGGGTCCTCCCTCAGCTCGTACATAGCGATCAAACGGGTATGTCTCGGACCGACAAGGGGCTAATAATGTCCGCAAAAGCCTGGATCTAATGGCCTCATGTGATAATTTAGAGACGGAGCCCACGCTAATCTCGGTCAACGCAGAGAAGGTGTTCGACAGAGTAGAGTGGAATTTCATGTCGCGCGTATTAAATAAAGCAGGTCTAGGTCCTGAGTGGATAAGGGGAGCCCAAGCCCTGTATAGAAACACCAGTGTCAAAGTAGTAGCGAACGGAATTACATCTGCCCAGTTCAGACTCACCAGGGGGACAAGGCAGGGGTGCCCCCTTTCCCTGCTAGTCTATGTTTTGGTAATGGAACCCCTGGCACAAAACATTGGGAACAACAATAGAATAAAGGGGTTTGTTAGATACGGGTCAGAGTACAAGTTGCCACTCTTTGCAGATGACGTGCTGGCCTATGTTACTTATCCCTCACAGTCCATTCCAGCCATCCTGCAAGAAATAGAGAAATACGGGATCCTGGCGGGCTTCCGTATAAATCAAGGTAAGACGGTGGTTCTTGCTCTCACAGAGGCAGACACTCGGCAGTCGCTAACCCTGCATCCCTGGGGATTTCAGACTGGGCAATCCAGTATGAGATATCTTGGAATTACGATTACAATACATTTGCGAGATTTATTCCAGGCTAATTATAAGCCCCTCTGGACAGCCATACAGCGAGACCTAGGCAATTGGAGCAAATTAGGACTTTCATGAGCGGGCAGGCTAACTGCTATCAAAATTTATGTTTTACTGCGTCTCCTTTTCCTCTTTCAATCCCTCCCAATAGCGCTCCCAAAGGTCAACCTAAATACGGCTAAGAAAGCATTGCTGACCTTTCCTTGGGAAGGAAGCCGCAAATCAAGTTTAGCACTCTCGTTCTCCCAAAGGAGAAAGGGGGGGGGTCTAGCATACCCAGATATTCATGACTATTATGTGGCTGCACAGCTGGGTGTCCTGGTCAGCCACATTAGGGAATCTAAAAGCAAACAATGGGTGGGTTTGGAGAATGGCCTCTTTGCCACAGTTACCCTATGGGAGTGGCTATGGGCCCCCTGCAGCGACATCCCACGGGGAGCTAGAGAGCACCCAGTGTTGGAAGCGCTATGGTACGTATGGGATAAGGGGAACAGCGGCATGGTGGTAGTCACAACCTGGCCCTCACCTCTCAGCTGCATATGGCCCCCCGATCAGAGACGCTATCGCAGAACCCCTCCACTTTCAGCCCCAATATGAACAGGGCCTAGTTAGGGCTGGCCAAATGTGGAGGGATGGTTTCTTCCTTACCAAAGATGAACTATAGAATGCTCAACAGGTCCTCAAGATCAAACCCAAGCCATTCCTGCAGTTGAATCGAGTGCTGACAGATAAGAGATGGAGAGATCAGCTACACCGCCCGCTTACCCCATTCAAAAAGATACTGAACACGCACGCAGGCACCAAAGGGCTAATAGATAGGATATACGGAGCTCTCATAGATAGGGGTCACCTCCTGTCCCTCAGCACAAAGGCTAAGTGGGACTCAGAGCTGAGATTAGAGGACAACCAAAAGGGATGGGGGGCAATTTATAGAGTAGTATGGAAATCCTCAAACGAAATGATATACAACATGCATAATTGTTGTATCCTCACACAATGGCACCTAACTGTAACGCTCACCTGGTTCCCACGGGGGCGCTGGTCTAGTCTGGATTGCTGTGGCCTCTTCTAGCGTGATGCGCAGCACCCGGAACACTGATTGGACAGGACCTCCAAATCGTGCTTGCGGGGCCCGTAGGAATATCCTTCTGCAGATGAGAAAGGGGATTAACAGTCTGCAGAATAGTGTGCTAGCTCCCCCCTTTTCCCCTTCCCCCTTCGTTCCTCTCTAACTTCCTCCAAACCCCGGTTTAAGCTCACCTTATGGTTTGGAAGGATGAACTCTCCATCCTGCTTCTGGTGCAGGGGCGCGTGTTCGTCCATTTACTTCACTGGATTTCAGAATGGCGCTGGCAAAATCCACTTGACTTTCCTGAGCGATGCGCCGTAAGTATGAAAGTTCAAAGTTCAAGTGAGGCCCCCTTTATGTTGTCTTTCTAACCTGTGATCTGTCCTTTATTTCAGGTGCAGAATGAAGGCGATGCGTCGAGGGGTTAAACTGCCGAGGTGAGTAGTGATGAGGGCGATCCCTCTAAATGTCCTTATCATTCCCCAGAAATGTCTCTTGTCCTTTCCCCATAGGGGCCGGGTTACGGTACCTGCCAACGGGGCGGCGCCGACCCGAAATGTGGAAGAAAAGCCGGTAAGTATTATGGCTGTTAATCAGGCTTTCCTTCTGTGTTCCTTCTGCTCACCTTTTGTTTCTTCCTCTCTCCCCTAGGTGCAGAGATGTGGCGTTCGATGCTGACAGCCGCGATGGAGCTCGGAGATGTCTCGAGGACAGGTGAGTGAAGTGTGGCGCTGCAGCGAGCAACGCAATGCTTTTAAATGGAAGTCTTTCTTCAGGGATGCTGGCGAGAAGATTCCGGATGCAGGTAAGAAGTTTGAAATAGTCCTTGGTTTTCACCTTTCTCTTCTCTTCCTTCCTTGCAAGTCTTCCAGGTTCGAGGTGGGCGTGGCTGGAGTCCAGGAGCAGACACGGTGAGCGTTAAGCTGCAGGAAGCAGAACAACGCCAAGCATGAGCTGCTGTCTGGGCGTGGCTTAAATAGCCTCCAAAGAAGTCCCAGGTATGTATCCTTCCCCAACTAGGTATGTATCCTTCCCTGGCCACGCCCAAGTGAAAAAATAGTACCTATGAAAAAATAGTCCCTTTCAGGTCTCAGGGAGGCCTGAAGCGTGCAGCATGGTCTGCATCAGGTAAGTGCACAAAACACCTCCCTTTATGAGCCTGGCGCCAAAGGCGCCAGGACTGAGTCCAAAGAGCCCCTATAAGGGGCCGCTGGGCTTTTACCCGAGGTCATGATGCCTGCTTCCGAGGGTGCTGGGCCTGGCCTGGCGCTCCGGGGGTAGGCATCATGACAGCACTCCCCCCCCCCCCCCAAGGCCCCTCCCAAGGTCGTTCCTTCTGGAGGTTTCGGTTTGTTTGGGCAAATTCCGATGGAACCTTTTTACCAGCCGAGGTGCATGTACGTGATCACTGGGTTCCCAAGACCTTTCCTGAGGCCCGTACCCTTTCCAATCAATTAGGCAGAAAAGTTTTGATTTTGAGATCTTAGAATCCAAAATGTTCTTCACCTCGAATTCAGGCTCCCCATCTATCTGAATCGGTTCTGGTGGCTTTGTTAATCTGGTTCCTGGGTGCACTGGTTTCAAAAGTGACACATGAAAAACGGGGTGAATCCGCATGTTAGCTGGTAGATCGAGCTTGACTGCCACTGGGTTGATTATAGCTTTGATCGAGTAAGGCCCTAAATACCTTGGATTAAAAGTTCGAGGCCCCTTGAGTGATAGGTGTTTGGTAGCCAACCATACTTGATCCCCTATTTGGTATGGAGGCGCCTCTCTTCGATGCAGATCTGCATTCTTTTTGTATTTCCCTTTCGCATGTTGCAAATGTGCAGTTGCATCCTTGAAGGTTTGAGTATTCGTAGAATGCAAATGGTCCACTGCTGGCATTTCAAGGCTCAGAGGTGAGTCCAAGTCTGAAGTACGAGGGGATGTCCATATAGGGTATAAAAGGGGCTCTGACCAGTTCCAGAGTGTATCGAGCCATTGTATGCATATTCTGCCACCCATAAAATGTCCTTCCAATTACCCTCCGATTGGTGCAACATACATCATAGATATTGTTCAAGGGTCTGGTTCGTTCTCTCCGTCTGACCATCGGTCTGTGGGTGGTGGCTGGTCGAGAGTCTTACGTCCATTTGTGCCAGTTGACAACACTTTTTCCAAAAATGAGAAATAAATTGGCTTCCCCGATCGGAGACTAGTATAGACGGGAATCCATGCAAACGGATGATATTTTCGAGGAATTCTTTGGCAAGAACAAAGGCTGAAGGTAATCCTTTCAACGGAATAAAGTGGGCCATTTTGGAAAATAAATCCACCACGACCAGAATAGTATTGTAACCATTACAAGAGGGCAGGTCCTTGATAAAATCTAGTGACAGGGTGTGCCAAGGTGCTGGTGGAATGTCTAAGGGCTGAAGAAGACCGGCGGGTCTTGTCTTTTGACCTTTGTTTTTGGCACAAACTCCACAGGACATCACGAAAGATTTAATACCCTTTCGCCAGGAAGGCCACCAGAATTGTCGTTTAACCTTTTCCTCTGTTTTGGCAATGCCAGGATGTCCTTCCATCAGGGTATCATGATGACGGTAAAATAACCAGTTCTTGCAATTCCTTTTCTGGCAAAAATAAGCGTCCTTGGAAGTAAGGTAAGCCATCCTTGACTGAAAAGTTAGACCCCCTTTTGATCCAATCCTGCAAGGCTGAAGAGTCCAGGAATTGTTTCACTCATGCTGGAATGTCTTCAAGGGTTTGTAAAGTGGTTATCCCCAAAATTCTTTGTTCGGGAATTATCGGCACAGGTTCTGAGTTTGTGTCTATTTCTCCCATTCCAATTCGGGATAGAGCGTCCGCCTTACCATTCTTCTAGCCGGGGCGGTAGGTGATTACAAAATCGAACTTTGCAAAGAACAAAGCCCATCGGAGCTGTCGAGACGATTGAGCCTCGGCAGTTTTTAAATATTGTAAATTTCGGTGATCAGTGATCACGGTGATTGTATGCCGGGCGCCGAGGAGATAATGCTGCCAAGCCTTGAAGGCGGACTTAATGGCTAATAGTTCCTTATCGGTGATCGCATAATTTATCTCCGGCGGCGAGAACTTTCTGGACCAAAATGCTACGGGGTGCAGTTGGTTGGTTTCAGGGTCTCTCTGAGACAGGACAGCTCCCATGGCTAAGCAGGACGCGTCGGTTTCGACTATATATGGGAGATCGGGACGCGGGTGCTTCAAAGTAGGTGCGGACGTGAACTTAGCTTTCAACTCCTGAAAGGCCTGTTCGGCTTCCTCGGTCCATTCAAAACGTTTATTTTTTCGCAAGAGTGCAGTGATGGGTTGCACCACACGTGAAAACACCGGGATAAACCTGCGATAAAAGTTGGCAAAACCAAGCATGCTTTGGACACCTTTCACCGAACTAGGTGATGGCCATTTGAGGATGGCATCCACTTTCCGTGAATCCATTCGGACCCCTTTTGGTGTCAGGATGAATCCGAGAAACTCAACCTCGGTGGTATGGAAAACACATTTTTCCAGCTTGGCAAACAATTTGTGCTGGCGCAGTTTCTCTAGGACGGCCCTGACATGCTTTCTGTGATCAGATTCCGAAGAGGAGTACACAAGAATGTCTTCGATATACACAACAACACAGACATCGATGAGTTCCCGAAGGACATCGTTCATGAAGAATTGGAAGGCTGCAGGCGCGTTGCACAACCCGAAAGGCATCACCTGGTATTCGAATAGTCCATATTTTGTACGGAAGGCCATTTTCCATTCGTCGCCTTCTTTTACTCGTACCAGATGATAAGCCCCCCGGAGATCTAACTTGGTGTATACGCAAGCGTCCTTCACCTGGTCAAGGAGTTCAGGGATCGGAGGCAGAGGGTAACGATTTTTAACAGTTATCTGCTTCAATGCGCGGTAATAGATACAAGTTCTAAGGTCGCCTTCTTTTTTAGGCACGAAGAACAAAGCTGAGGATGCCGGGGACTTTGACGGGCGAATGAAACCATTGGCGAGGTATTGATCTAAATATTGTCTCAAATGCAGATTCTGTGGTTCAGTAAGGGCGTAAATCCTGCTACAAGGGGGTCGTGCACCGGGCACAAGATCGATTTGGCAATCGTACGATCTGTGGGGAGGTAACGTGTTGGCCTGTTCCTTTTGGAAGACGTCCTGAAAGTCTTGGTACTCTGGAGGTAGTTGCACGGGGACAGAGGTTACTGATGCTAGATTAATCTTTGGATTTTCTGGGTAGCAGGTTTGTGCACAATCCGGGAAGGTTATTCTCTTCGCTCGCCAATCAATTCGAGGATTATGTGTCTCTAACCAAGGGATTCCGAGAATAAGCTGAAATTGTGGAGCCTTGATTACATCAAACACAACTGCCTCCCGATGGCCATCCGGACCTACAAGTGTCACCTCAGCTGTGGAATGTGTTACCGGTCCAGAGGCAATTTCGGTTCCATCTACTGTGGTGATGACATCTTTGTTGGTTTTAGGACGCAGAGGGAGGTTTATCCTAGAGACCAATTCTCGATCCACATAGTTTCCTATAGCCCTGCTATCGATGTATGCCTTTATAGCATGCAACCGTTTAGGCTGTTCCAGATCTACGAGGACCATTGGCACAATGAAATGCGAGGTCTGAGAGTTAGTTTTCAAGCTCGGCAAGCGGACCCCTACGCTTGCCGGGCGTGATCGTTTCCCGATACAGAGTTTCCATGGATTTTATCAGCGGCTCCTACCACCTTCTTGGGCGGCTTAACCGGGCATTCTCGTAGAAAGTGTCCAGAGGACCCACAATAAAGGCATAATTGCATCTGTCATCTTCTTTCCCGTTCTTTTTGAGTTAGGGGTCCTTTAACACCTCCGATTTGCATAGGCTCCGAGGCATCAGCCCCCTTGGGGTTAGCGTGGGTCTTGGCCAACACCCGGGTTTCAAACTTGGACCGATCTGCTTTTCTGTTTTGCAGCCTGTGATCCAATTGGACCACTAAGTCTATATATTCAGTGATTTCTTGGGGCGGATTTACAACTTGTGCCAGGACATCTTTAAGTTCTCCGCGTAGACCTCGATAGAATAACGTGATTCTTTTATCCTCTGGCCAACCAGTTTCCACAATTAGACTATTGAAGGTTGCAATGTAGGATAGAAGGTCTTGATTGCCCTGTCGCAGAGATAGAAGTTCGTCATCCAGAGCCTGTCCCTGGGAGTGTTGAGCAATAACCTTTCCATGCTTGTTTGAAATCCTTGAAAATCACGAAGAATCGGGTCATCTTGAGTTACCAGTGGGACTGACCAATCGGCAGCACAGCCGCTGAGATATGACAACACAAAGGCTACCTTGGTCTGATCATTAGGGAAGGCCCCAGGTCTGCATAGGATGTGCAAACAACACTGATTCATGAATACGACGAATCGTTTGGGGTCCCCAGCAAAGCGTTCAGGTGGGGCCAGAGGCATGTTTCCAGGTAGATTAATCTGAACCGGGTTACTGGAAACCACAGGAGCGGGGTTCCCCCCGGAACCGGGTAAAGGAGTTTGTCCAGCTTGACCTTGCAAAAGCTGTCTAGCCAGGTCATCAGCTCTATCCTTTTTTCTCTTGATGAGCGGCGTGTACTTCAGCCCGTAATTCCCCCAGTAATTGGGCCAACTGGTCAGTTTCGGAAGTTTCCATAGCGCCTGGGTGGGAATTAGTAGGAAGGCTTCGCGTTCTGTAACGCTCACCTGGTTCCCACGGGGGCGCTGGTCTAGTCTGGATTGCTGTGGCCTCTTCTAGCGTGATACGCAGGACCCGGAACACCGATTGGACAGGACCTCCAAATCGTGCTTGCCTGGCCCGTAGGAATATCCTTCTGCAGATGAGAAAGGGGATTAACAGTCTGCAGAATAGTGTGCTAGCTCCCCCCTTTTCCCCTTCCCCCTTCGTTCCTCTCTAACTTCCTCCAAATACCGGTTTAAGCTCACCTTATGGTTTGGAAGGATGAACTCTCCATCCTGCTTCTGGTGCAGGGGCGCGTGTTCGTCCAGTTACTTCACTGGTTTTCAGAATGGCGCTGGCAAAATCCACTTGACTTTCCTGAGCGATGCGCCGTAAGTATGAAAGTTCAAGGTTCAAGTGAGGCCCCATTTATGTTGTCTTTCTAACCTGTGATCTGTCCTTTATTTCAGGTGCAGAATGAAGGCGATGCGTCGAGGGGTTAAACTACCGAGGTGAGTAGTGATGATGTCCTTATCATTCCCCAGAAATGTCTGTTGTCCTTTCCCCATAGGGGCCGGGGTACGGTACCTGCCAACGGGGCAGCGCCGACCCGAAATGTGGAAGAAAAGCCGGTAAGTATTATGGCTGTTAATCAGGCTTTCCTTCTGTGTTCCTTCTGCTCACCTTTTGTTTCTTCCTCTCTCCCCTAGGTGCAGAGATGTGGCGTCCGATGCTGACAGCCGCGATGGAGCCGGGAGATGTCTCGAGGACAGGTGAATGAAGCGTGGTGTTGCAGCGAGCAACGCAATGCTTTTAAATGGAAGTCTTTCTTCAGGGATGCTGGCGAGAAGATTCCGGGTGCAGGTAAGAAGTTTGAAATAGTCCTTGGTTTTCACCTTTCTCTTCTCTTCCTTCCTTGCAGGTCTTCCAGGTTCGAGGCGGGCGTGGCTGGAGTCCAGGAGCAGGAGCAGACACAGTGAGCGTTAAGCTGCAGGAAGCAGAACAACGCCAAGCGTGAGAGTTAAGCTGCAGGAAGCAGAACAACGCCAAGCATGAGCTGCTGTCTGGGCGTGGCGTAAATAGCCTCCAAAGAAGTCCCAGGTATGTATTCTTCCACAACTAGGTATGTATCCTTCCCTGGCCACGCCCGAGTGAAAAAATAGTCCCTATGAAAAAATAGTCCCTTTCAGGTCTCAGGGAGGCCTGAAGCGTGCAGCATGGTCTGCATCAGGTAAGTGCACAAAACGCCTCCCTTTATGAGCCTGGCGTCTATGACGCCAGGACTGATGTCCAACATGAGCCTGGCGCCAAAGGCGCCAGGACTGAGTCCAAAGAGTCCCTATAGGGGGCCGCTGGGCTTTTACCCGAGGGCATGATGCCTGCTTCCAGGGGTGCTGGGCCTGGCCTGGTGCTCCGGGGGTAGGCATCATGACAGCACTCCCACCCCCCCCCCAAGGCCCCTCCCAAGGTCGTTCCTTCTGGAGGTTTCGGTTTGTTTGGGAAATTCCGATGGAACCTTTTTACCAGCCGAGGTGCATGTACGTGATCACTGGGTTCCCAAGACCTTTCCTGAGGCCCGTACCCTTTCCAATCAATTAGATAGAAAAGTTTTGATTTTGATCATGACACTAACTCCCCAACAGCTGGCTAGAATATACGAGGGAGTCTCCCCCCTACTGCTGGAGAGGTTGCACGTAAGTAGGCACATACTGGCACCAATGGTGGAGCCTCCCCCACATGCAGGTCTTTTGGAAATAAATCTTGGGATGGATTCACCAGGTGATTGATTGATTGATTGATATTTTTGATTGATTGATATTTTATTTCTATCGCGCTCGTACACAAGTGTTTCAGAGCGCGAATGGAAGGTATACATAGAAATGTAACCTCCCTGCTGGAAATGTAACCTCCCTGCTGGTCCTCTTTGCGTTGGAAGTCCGTGAGGACATGTATTACCTTCTCCCGCACATGCCCAGGAACCTTCTGCTAGAAGCCTGTGTCTGTGTCACGATAAGGTGGAAGGCATCAACCCCTCCAACCAAAAATGAATGGCTGAGAAAAACGAAGGAAATCTATGAAATGGAGAGCCGAACAGCCCTAGTAACAGAATCGCACATATTCATAGACCAGCAGTGGCTCCCATTTCTGAGATTCTTTGAAGAGGCGCTGGGCAGCACAGAGCGACCAATACCGAGGGGCCTACTATAGCCAGTAGTACTCCTTCAGACATTCCCCAAAGCCAGAGAGCCGCTTAGCAGCAGGCGCGGATACAACCGCTCGCAGTTTGTGGGTGATCTGAACAATTTGCATTGGTCATCCCACAAGAACAGACAAGACCCTCTGCGCGATTTGCAAAGGCCAGACACTAATGCTCAGTACCACAACCCGTAGGAAATCACTCCCTCTTAAGAATTAGACACCTTGGCAGGGGTGGGACTATCCTTTTTTAGGGCTTTCCTTCTTTGTTTTAGGCCCCTCTTTGATCTTTTCCTTTCTATATTCGGGCCGAAATTTCTTCACTTCTTCTCCTCTCTCTGTTCTGGCTTTATTCTACCCCATTGTGACAGGGGGTGGGAGAGGCACACGACTTTCTTAGAAAAGTTAAAAACCATCGCTGTTGATCTGATGGTTTGACCGGGCAATTGCATTATTTTGTAATGTTGATGCACTTGCAGATCACAATAAATAAAGTTTTTTTTTTAAATTGAAAATGTTAGTCCTTCTCTTTTTACATGGGGTACTGCACGTGGCCGTAACCCCGCCCTCCTGAGCTCTGCCCCCACGCATCGTGCTTCAGTCCTTTTCTCTGCGCGGTCAGGGCTGGACGCACTTGCATCACTGGGAAAAATAATTGTTCTTGTTCCCATTGTCCTTCTCTTCTGCTCCGGTTCTGTGGTCGCGTAGTCCTCCGTCTACGCTGGAGTGTCTGGGATTTGTGTCCTGTTCTTCATGCAAATGTCGTTTCGCTAGGGCGGATCCCCATTCTCTCTGCTTGGAGTGTTTCGGGCCGGACCATCGCTGGGATTCGTGCTTCTACTTGCGATTTCCTATCCGTCCGGGCACTCCAACACTGTCTTCTTCAGTGGGAGGATGTCTTTCAGCGTGTTCCTCCACCTCATCTTCAGCTTTTCATCGACAAAAAGAAGAGACGCCCGGTAAGTTCCTTACTTTTTAGGGCACCACGGCTGAGGGACTCCTTCCTGGGGTTTTCTCGGGCCGGGAGGGGCTCAAGCAGCTCTACCACCAGGGTTTCTCCAGAGGTGCCTCGCAGGCCTAATAGGCGTACCAGAGTTTTCTCTGGGGGTTCCCATGACGGGCCTGCCAATACCGGATCACGATCCGAGGTTCACCAGTCAGGTGCTAAATGTCAGCCCAGTACATCTGTGGCTTTGGACACTGGAGTACGCTTCGAGGTCTCCGTTTCTGAAGCTTTCCACACAGACACCGGGGTATGCCCTGAGGCCTCCTTTTCTGGAGCTTTCTGTACCAAACCACGGCTTAAGGCCCCTCACGAGGGAGCTACACATACCGGGTTGAAGCCTGAGGTCCCTCTTTGTGAGGCTAAGGTTTGTACCGACAAAACCGAGAGACCTGTTCCTAAGGTCTTGTCTGTAAGGGTGATCCCTCAGACATCCTGCGCCAAGGTCGTGGTGATACCAGTTCTGTCGGGGGTGGTCATGCACCGTAACTCTTCTGTCACCGGCTCTGCCGAGGTTCCTCCTCTAGAGGCTATTTTGCGGGCCACGTCGAAGATGTCAAGTAAAGATCCGAGAACCCCCAATACCGGCTCGGCCGAGGACACTTGTGTCAAGGCTAAGGTTTTACTTAAGTCCCCTGACCAGCCTGAGGAGACGGTTGCCTTATCTGCAAATGTGACGCAGTTCTCTTCAGGCATCGACAAAATGGCCGCCCACCCATCATGGTCCACGGTGGCCATTTTGGATTCTTCCTGTACACCTACATTCTCGACTGCGGGTGCTGGGAATCTTAGTTTTGGGGCTGAGCATCCCATTTCACCTCAGATGGAAGGTAAAAATCTGTTCTGTCCTTCTTACGACTGGTGTGCTCGGATGTCACTGCCACATACTGTCTTGCTTCCACCTACTTTTGCTCTGCTGATCTATGCGGACCCGATTGGTGGTGGGCCTCCCTGGCAACCATCCTCATTGCGTTTGTGGGGGTACGCCCCTTATGGGAGGCCTCTGCCTACACCAGCGCCTAAACCTTTATCAGAGGATGTATTTTTTTGGGCAATTTCAGAGGCTCATGCATTCTGACCCTATGAAAGAGTACTTTAAGGATCTTTTCAAGGAAATCTACCCTGATAGTCTGGCGCCACCTTCCACTCGAACGGCTCCGGTGGTTGTATCACCTCTTCCTATCGATCTGTCTCCAGCTCTTCCTCCCCTACCCCTGTTGTCTCCCATAGAGAAGACACAGGTAGAGCGGGATAGCACTTTA
Source organism: Ambystoma mexicanum (assembly GCF_040938575.1). Classification (NCBI taxonomy): domain Eukaryota; kingdom Metazoa; phylum Chordata; class Amphibia; order Caudata; family Ambystomatidae; genus Ambystoma; species Ambystoma mexicanum. Next base: position 299,975,514 of record NC_090935.1, on the reverse strand, counting down.
AAACCTGTGGTGGCTCAGCCGCTGGATGACCCTAAAGCAGATCAGGATAGCGATGAGCAGCCCTGCTCTGTCAGAGCATTCCATGAACGGTGCTGGATATGATGGCCCTCCTCGACATTCCAGTACCTGAGGCCCCCGCTTCACAGGAAGGGGTGCTTTCGTGAGCGTTCACCTTGTCACCACAAGAGCGCACTGGCCAGTTTCTCCAGAAGGATGTTTTGGCTGAGGACCGTAAGTTCTGGGATAAACCCCACACCGGGCGGCATATTAATAAGAGAATGGACACCTGTTACAGGCTTCACTCCTCCGAGGAGATATCCTTAGCGTCTTGTCTGCTCCCTTCCTCGACGGTGGTAGTTGCGGCCAGCTTCAATCCAAGCCGGCCTCTGCGACCTCTAAGGCTGCGGATCAGATTCTCTCCAAGGAGGAGAACATTTTAGATTCCTTGGACAAGAAAGTCTTTGCCAACTCAGCACTGCAACTTCACCTAGCAATTACCGAGCTGATCCTAGCGGCAGCTAATATGAAACTGTGGAAGGAGTTGGCTGATTTCCAGGAGGGCATTCCTGGGGATAGGCTAGACGACTTCAAGGCCGGTTTGTCAGACACCAGGGTCTTGGCACAAGATCTCCTGGAAGCCGCGGCACATCATTCGGATACCTCAGCTCGAGGCCTGATGGTGGGAATTGACACTTCCTGCCAAGCGTGGCTCCATGCGACAAAGTTTTTGAAGGAATTGTTCCATTTATCTCCGGACGACAAGCTTACAAAGACCAAGGCAAACACCTAAACCGCCAAATCTTTGTCAGTCCTAAAGGTCCCAGCTAAGGCCCCATATGCACAGAGGTTGGAGTCTCAGTCTCGATCCTTCTCTGGCTTCCAGGACCGCCGGGCGCGCAGGGCTGAACCACCGTTTGGCGGCACCCGTCGAAAACAGCAACGTGGTTGTTTTTTCTCTCAGCCATCGGTCTCCTCTCCAGAAGCAGGTAGTCTCCCTGCTGACAAGTCTACAAAATTATATTTTTTGTCGCTCAACGAGACTCCGGTTGGGAGTACGAATCTCGTCTCTTCTGGAGGCGTGGCAGACCATCGCTGAAGATCGGTGAGTTTTGTCCATCGCTTGGGCGGGCTTTCGCTTGCCCCTCCCCTCCTTCCCCACTCTTCAATCCTCCCTTCCAACAGACCAGGACACCCTCCCTCAGAGCAGATGTTCAGAAGCTTCTAGACCAAAGGGTGATGGGACCTGTTACCCCCCACCCCGGGGAGCAAGGTCAGGGCTTCAACTCTCGACAGTTCACGGTGCCCAAACCCAACCAGGCTGGCCTGCGCTTCATCCTTGACCTTTCCCAGTTCAACCTTTCTCTTCCCCAAGAGAAATTCAAGATCATCACACCCCGCCAAATAAAGTCCTCTCTTAGAAAGGGCAACTGGCTCAGTGTAGTGGACCTTCAGGATGCGTATATGCACATCCTGATATGGGGGGGGTGGGGCGCATCGAAAATATCTGCTGTTCTCCCTGGGCGGGGAGCATTTCCAGTTCCGCGTGCTCCCGTTTGGTCTCATCTCCGTGTCACGCATCTTTATGAAAATGTCGGTCATCGCAGCTTTCCTTCGGCTACAGGGTGTTCATGAATATCCGTACTTGGACGATTGGCTCCTATGCAAGCCTGTCCTCTGACAGCTTTGAGCAATCTCCAGTTCTCCTCCAGTTCCTGTTCCATGTTTCGGTGTATTGGCGGAAATCTTTCATGATGGTCTCCCAAGACCTGATCTTCCTGGGTTTCCGTTGGAACACAATCGACTCCAGGGTGTATTTGACGGCAGACAGAATTGCAGATCTATTCGCCACATGTCAACTCTTCATCCAGTCAGAGTACATGACGGCTTGGTAGTTCCAGAGACTTCAGGGCCTCATGGCCTCGTGCATGCTTGCTCTTCCTCTGGCGCGTCTCAAAATGAAGCGTACGCAGCTAGCTCTTCGAAGCTCTTGGTGTCAGGCTTTGGACTTGGATTCCAAGATGATCCCAGTTCCATCCTTCATGATGGCGGACCTTTTATGGTGGTCCTCAACCAACAATCTTACAGTGGGGACCCCCTTTCAGGAGCTCTGCACACAAATGATGATTACCATAGACTCATCCCTTCTCCGGTGGGGCGCGACGCTGGATCATCTCCAGGTCTCCGATCTACGGACGCTGCAGGACAGGCGTTTTCATATAAATTATTTCAAACTCCTGGCTGTTTTTCTGGAGCTGAAATCTTTCCAACCATCCATCTTGAACGGGGAGGTCCGAGTCCGCATGGACAACTCAGTGTTTTAGATCAACAAGCATGGTGGTACCAAGTCGACACCTCTTGTGGACCTTGCCATTCAGATTTGGGATTGGGCCACCCAGCACAGAATTTGGCTGCTGGCGGTTCATATTCCGGGGCAATTCAATGTGACTGCAGACTCACTCAGCGGACAGTCAGCGGTCAGCTACGAGTGGGAACTGAACATGGTGGCCATCTCCAACATCTTGCGCCAATGGGGCACTCCAGATGTGGACCTTTTTGCGACCGCTACAAACAGGAAACTTCCTCTTTATGCATCCAGGAACGGTCTTGGGGCCTCCTCTCTATGGGATGCTCTCGAGATTCCGTGGCACAACATGAGGGCATACGCCTTACCGCCTCTTCCTCTGATTCATCGGTCACTCTGCAAGCTCAGGAATGGTCAACTTGCACTCTCCTATTCATAGCTCCTTGGCGGCCAGCCAGATTCTTGTTATCGGAACTTCAGCATCTGTTGATTTGTCCTCCGATCAGATTGCCGTTGATTCCCAACCTGCTTCACCAGTGCGATCAGCAGATGTGGCACCTCTCCGCACAATCATTCAGCTTGGCGGCCTGGTGCCTGAATTCAAGTCCCTAGCGCAGTTTAAACTGTCTGAAGACAATATGCGCGTTATCCAAGTGGCCAGGAAGCCTTCTACAAGGTCTCAGTATAGGAGCAAATGGCTCCATTTTTGTCACTGGTGTTTGGCTAAGCAATTAGATCACAGACATGCTACGATTGACACTGTCCTTTTGTTCATTTCTCATCTGGCTGCTTCGGGCATTCATGTCTTCTCCTGTAGGATTTACTTGTCGGCTATTGCTGCCTATCTGTCCACTGACGTCTGTTCCTTTTCTTTGACAAACCCAGTCATTAAAAGGCATTTTGCAGATCTACTACATCTTTTTCCACCTGTGCGCTATCCTCATCCAAAGTGGAATTTAAATGTGGTCTTGACCGCCTTATGCCATAAACCATTTGAACCCATGGCTACGATGGATCTGAAGTACCTTTCTTGGAAGGTTGCCTTTTTGATCGCAGTGATTTCGGCAAGGTCTGTAAGACACTCTGTCCATGGAACATTTGTTCCTTACCTTCCATAAGGATAAGGTTTCATCTGCCTATATCATTACCTGTCTATTTTCAAAACCTGGCCTCAGATGCCGAGAGAGTATTACACAATTTAAATGTCAGACGAGCTCTGAGGTTCTATTTGGACAGAACATCGGGATTCGGGGGGGGGAAGGGGGTCCTCTCAACTCTTTGTTACGTTCGGAGACCCAAAAGGGAAACTTGCTTCAAAGGCTACTATCTCCCGATGGATTGCCTCCTGTATTTCAGAAGCGTATACCATTCAGGGCATTCAACCTCCGATGGGCATTCATGTCCATCTTGTACGTGGCAAAGCTGCTGCTGTTGCCTTCCAAAAATATGTTCCCTGGGAATCATTTCCAAGGCAGCTACATGGGCTTCCCCATCAGCTTTTTGTAAGCATTACTGCTTGGACTTGAGCTCCAGGGCTGATGCTCAATTCGGCCAGGCTGTCCTTAAAAACCCTTTTCAGTAGGGAAGTTCCATCCACCCGTATTACCTGTGAGCAGTGCTTTGGAATCTCCCACAGGTATGGAGGAAAGGGGACGGGACGTAGGAGTATAAAAAAGTTACTCACCGTAGTGACTACCTTATCCCTAGTCCATAGTCCCCTTTCCTCCATATGCCCGCGCGCCGTCCCTTCTAATAAGTATCCTCTATTATTGTTATGCTCACCTGATCTCCACAGGGGCGCCAAACAGAGCTGGATGATCTGGTGGTGAGTGGTGTCTTGTACTCCCCTCCGATACGAAAGCAGGCTTGCCTAGAAAGGTAAATCACAGGTTACCCACCATGTGGATGAGGGCGGCTCCCGCCTCCCGTGGCGTCCTCTTGCACCCCCCCCTGCTATAGATCTCACCTTTGAGTTATGAATAGCGGGCTCTCTGTCCTGCCACTGTTCGCAGAGGTGGGTCGTAGTTCTAGGATCTAGTTACTTCACTGATCCTATTGAAAATTCCAGACAACTGTGACTCTATGGTAAGTCTTATTCCAAAGATATGGATAGCTAAGGGTTCAAGTTGCAAAAGTTCACTCTGTACCTTTCTTTACAGATTCCCACTTCGTGCATACGATGGAGCGAGGTTGTTGGTAGCTGGCTTCCTGAGGTAAGATTTGCACCAGTGCTATGCAAAAGTCTTTCCACCCGATACTGTTTTTCTGCACAACTAACCTGCTGCTTTTGTATTCTGCAGGTGCGGAATCTCCTGAACAAAGGCTGCGTGATTAAGAATTGTGAACCCGTGAGGATTGCTGCCTACAGGTGAGAGCTGCCTTGTGCAGGATTATAAGTCAGAATGAGGCCTTCCCACTGCTCTGCTAACCTGATGTCTTCTTTCTGTTTTACAGATGCGGCAATCCAGGAGCGGCGATCGGAAGATGAAGCGGAGACCGAGTGATGACGTTCCGATAATTCGCTGGTAAGTATTAGTGCGGCGCTGAACTGCGATGAAGAGCGTATGGTCTGCAAGGCTAACCTGATGATCTTTCCTTTTCAGTTCTGAAGAAGAGTGGACTCCCGAGCGGCCGCGATGAAGAGACTGGTAAGTATCTTGCTCTGCTCTTCTTTCTCACTCTTCTTTGCAGGTAGCTCGAAACCACTGGACGGGCGTGGCTGATGGCTGGCCTGGAGCTGCAGACACGGTGAGCGTTACGCTGCAGGAGTGCAGAATAACGCGAAGCGTGTTCTGTATGAACGGTGTGGCTTATATAGTCTTCTGAAAGGAGTTCCAGCAACCACACCCAAGCAAATAGTCCCACGGCAAATAATCGTTTCACCCTGCCTCATGTTGGTTCGCACGTGCCTCTCTGGGTCTGAAACGTGCCATGTTGGTGATGGCAGTATGAGCCTGGCGCCAACGGCGCCAGGACCGAGTCCAGGAAGCCCCTGCAAGATTCCTTGGGGCCATCAAGGCCCCCATGTGACCCAACGCCTTGGGCAGGGTGGTCTGTACCTGATGTTTGGGGGTATGGACCGTGACAATTATTGCTTAAATGGTTGCACACCTGGCGATGGAAAAGGACTGAAGGGCGATGCGCGAGGCAGAGCGCAAGAGGGCGGGGTTATGGCCGCATGTGGTACCCCGCGTAAAAAGAGAAGGACAAACCTTTTCAATTTTGGATGCTTTTTAATAAAAAGTGCTACGGTCCTGTCCCGAAGGACGGAATGTCCAACAAGGGGAGGGGAGGAAAGGGGACTATGCACTAGGAGTAAGGTAGTCACTACGGTGAGTAACTGTTAATTTTGACAACATACCACAAGGACTGCCTTATTATTATTTGATGGGTATAGCTTGCTCCCATCTTAGATTTAGGTTCAGATAAGGAGTTTTTCCAACCCACATATACAGTTTAATAAACACCCTTGAACTGTGATCACTTGTGTTGTGTCTTTACTGTTGCCACCATGGGTTCCTTACAAAAGGACATTGATTAAATTGAGTTTTGTGATGAGAGACGGGACTTGGTGAGAGTAACTGTCAGCTCTTGCTGAATTAGAGAACTTATCTTCGCATCAGCAGATGAGATTAAACTGAGGGGCTTTGCCATTTACTCTCATCTGAGTTTTTCTAGTTACACTTCTCAAGTAAACTATTACCCTTCGGGAGGGTGTGATTATTTCTTGCCCAGCAAATAGTAATAAGTCGAGGATAGATGAGAATGGATGCTCTAGAGAATAATAATGGTGGCATGGATGGGGATTGGTCTTGGCTGTCCCGCTCATTGGGTTATCATTTGAGGCATGAGACAGTTGAGAGACCAGGTTTTTAGCATTTGTTCTTGGAATACTCAGTGTTTTCAACATTTGTATAGTCCAGAAGAGTCTTTCAGGAAATAGATTAAATGTGATATTGCCAGAAACGTTCTCAACAGAGAATGTGATAATAGATGGATATTCTGTTTGTATATAATTGCCCATCAAGGGGGGGGTACGTCCAAAAGGAGGCCTTCTGATTGGGTTGAGAAATTATGTTATCCTTAGTCTGAATATACAGAGTGTTTGCGGAGTGTTCTGCAATCTGTGGATGCCAATTACTTTGCTGTTTTTGCCTTGTCTGGAGAGCAGTCTGCCTTTCATTTTCAGCAGTGGGAGGAGCACTGCCGGAAACACCAACACACTCATAAGAGACACACCAACGTGGAGCACAGATGAGTGATTGCGGATGGAGCCCTCTATAGACTCTGGCCGGCTGCAACTCACACGCCTGCAAGCCTTCATGCTGAAGGAGACCCTTGTGGATGAATTCTTATTGTGTGAACTGGAGGTTATAATGACCCAGTTGTGATTCTCTGTAGGGATTTGAAAATAGACTACCTAAAACAATGTAGTCTTGAATGAAGGTGGGAATGTGAACAAAAAGGACTCAAAGCCAAAAGATAAAGACTGGCTGGAAGCAACAGAACTTGGAGACCTAATTATGCTGAACGGTCAAACTCCTGATGACATTCCGGTTCTTCAACCTGGCAAAATGGTCTTAGTAGAGCAACCCTTGACAATTTCTTTATCTCAAGTAATATACGCTTCAGTATTCAGCAACTTAATGTCTCCCCTTCTACTCATAGCAATTACGATCTGCTCATTTGAACCATGATGGCTGGTAGCAATAAGAATACAATTAGATGGAACCAAAAGGTGTAGGTATAGGGTTAAAGTCACAGACTGTGATTTAAACTGGAGATAATCCCCCAATTTACTGATCATCTACAGCTGTGGCAGTCGAGTAATGCACTAGAGGTGGAATATGATTGCATTCTGGTAGAGTTCAGAGAGATCAGTAAAGAACTCCAGACCATTGTTCAATCCTAAACATTCATATGATAAGGAAGTGGTGGCAGACAAGCGACAACTACAGAGGAATCTAAGAAACCTTGATAATTTGCATCACGGGAAAAAATATGATATGATTAAAAAGCAGAAACAAAGCTATAATAACTGGCCAATTTCCCATAAAATCATAATGCATCAAAATGATGCAGAAAAAAAGCTTAGGGCTTTAAATACGAATAATACCAGAACCCTATCGCAAATTGTTAATGAAGAAGGTAGATAGAACTGACCCCAAGAACTATCGTCCAATAGAGTTATTGGATGTTCTGGGGAACCTTTTTTTCGCCTCCCTTCTGTTGAATTGCCTAAATGCGTGGACCAGACAAGTGGGCTGGTATGATTGGCGACAGTCGGGATTTGTTAAGGAAGTTGGATATAGCTTGAATCTGCTATTTATGAATTTGCTGAAGATGAGAGCAATCAGGGGATCAAGCAAAATATACCTAGCCTGTATTGATTTGGAATATGTGTTTGATAGCATAAATCAGATGACCCTCTGGTCGAAACTGGGAAAAAAAGCGTGTCCACTGTATTTGTTGGCAGCAATAAAAGATCTACACACTGACACCTCCATACAAGTAAGACTTCATCAAGCTGCATCTCTGACAAAAAGGACACCCACCTTTAAAGGGCTAGAACAGGGCTGTTCCAACGGCCCCAGCCCTATTTAAATTCTACATAGAACTTCTGCAAGAAACTCTAAATCAGGGCAGGTTGCTTTCACCGAGAATAAATGACGTAGAGCTGGGTTGGCTACTCTATGATGATGACCTACTTTTATTAGATCTTGCGCCAATAGGTCTTCAGCGAAAACATGATCTTCAACAACAATATTTTTGCGCTAATAATCTGAAGATAAATGCAAAAAATCAGGGATCATGATCCAAAAGGAAGAAAATGTAAAACTCAGAGCTGGATGTTGAATGAAACCCGGATCAGACCCATCAAGTTTATAAAATATCAGGGAGCGACATTAAGTGCCAGTATTTGTGACGCTCAATGGGCTTATAGCCTTAGGATAAAAGTAAAAAATCTAATGGCGCAGGCAAAGGTGATTGGGTGCAAGTATTGTAAGTTCTTGCTTGCCCCAATCATAAGTTTTACAATCAAAAAGTAGCCCTTGCTCGGCACTTATGCCGCCGAGGCCTGTATGGGACTCCCATGGGAAATTTGGGAAATCCTAGAGGGGCTCTTTTGGAAGAAGCTATTAAGACTACCTATGTGTGTACCTGTGGCAATAATAAGACATGAATTGGGTCTCTTATCACTCTATTCAAGAGTGGTTTGGAACTCACTTATACTATTCATGAAAATACAATTACCAACATAACCGCTGCAATTTAGTGTGCTGGCTGTAAAGAACCCGGGAAAGCAGGATCTGGTTCAGAGTGTTTGGGAAACCCAATGCGAAATGATTCTTGGATCATTGGGAACATTCAAAGAAGTTTTGTGTAAAAACCCTTTGTTGGTAAAAAAAGATCTTGTAGGGAGATAACTGGAGTGAAACCGAATCGAAGAGATCAAATTCGCAAGTGCACACACTGTCTGGATTCCTGCCAGGCTCCTTGGGCGTCACCCCGCTGTTCCTGAAGAAGTTCCCTAATGTGAGGCAAAGAGATCTACTTCTTAGGTTTCGGTTAAACATCTTGTGCACAAATGAAACTTTACACAGATATGGCAATAGAGAACTGGATGCCTGTTGTCGCCTTTGTAAAAAGGCCCAGGAAACTCTCAAACATTTAAGCCTTTTTTGTCCAAAATTGAAAACTTTGAGAACGCTCACTTTTTTGGAGAAAATGAAAGGACAATTTGGTGTTGATGCAGAATCTTGGTGGGAGGCTCGTTATGGAGGGACAGACACCAAACTGAATTATGCACTTGTAAAATTTTGGGAAATCACTTTGGAAAGATTAGGCAAATTGGAAATTGGATGTATTAATGTGCTTCTAATCGTTTCCAATGCGGGTCTCTTTCTTTTTTTCCTCCTTAGACCATAAAAGCATTGGTCTGTCTAAAGTGATCCCATCTTAAAATGGATTTATTGTGTGTTTTAGGTTGTAAACCGGCAGGGTCTGGATTGATGATTATGTTTTGGATTTTATGATGAAATTTGGCAAAGGTTTAAAATAAAACTAAATGCCTAATACAAAATAAAATGTAGTCTGAATACTTTATAACATTCGATGTATGGAATCTTGGCCGGTCATGCTGTAATGAAGTTAGAGAATGCTCATTTGTTGATAATCAATGGGCCTCATTTTGACCCTGGTGGTAGCCGTACCATTTTTAAGGGCACGGCTGCCGCCGGTAATGATTTTTTACCGGGTCCAAGAAAAGGGCAATAACCGGGTTATGCTGACCTTGGCGGACCCAGTAATTGCTCTTTTCCTGGACTCGGTAAAAATCGCCCCCATAGGGCTCAATCGGAATGGGGAGCATGCTAACAGCGGGCCCGTTAATGACGGGCCCGTTGTTAGCATGCTGGCCTCCTCGTGGGACCCGCTAAGTACATCTGGTAAAACCAGACGTCGAGAGCGGGTCCCGTAAGGGGACACCTCGTAATAGGGCATCCCGTAATGACCGGTGCCGGTCCTGTACTGGCACTGTTCATTACAGGAGCGCCAGGGTTGTAATGAGGCCCAATATGTATTGCAGTTATGCTGAAAAGTCACAAATTGTTGATTGAGCATATAGATGGGATACTGACTGGTTGGAGGAAAATACAGCCAGCTGGATCGATCATAGTAACAGGAGATTTTTAATGTAACTTGTTTAAATCTGTCTAACTGCTGAATATCTGGTACTTAAAATTGTTAAAGTAGGATTCTAAGATGGCCGCTGAGGAGAGAGCTAAGTGTTAATAGTGCTCTAGCCCACTGGAGCCCACAACAATAAAGAAACTACAAATGAGCTTTTCCCCTGGTGGGGACACCTTACAGAGATCAACGGAGGGATAAGGTGAAGTGGAGACCCCAGGAGACCTGAAGGGCTCGCCTGCCTCAGGGCATACCAGCACAGAGCTCAAAATGTCTGGCGTACAGCCTTTGCAACCAGTGAGAGACGTCTGGTACAATACGCCAGCCCACAGCTTGAAGCACAGTGGCCCTCTCCGACGGACAGGAATCCCACTGGTGGCGGGGGGACAGATGCTTCGGTCAGAACAGCAGGCATGAAGACTGCAATGCGCCCACAATTGACGGCGCATGGGGGAGGAAGAGGAAGATTCGACAGCCCATTCATTGAAGGGATCCGTGACTCCACAGTTTGGCCGGGAGGCTGAGCAGCGGCCCACCTGGCGGGCAGCACCTGTTGTGGAGGGCCAGAGACGCGTACCCACTGCACTCCCGGGAACAATAGCCACCGGAAAGGAGGGAGCCCTACTCAGGAGAGAGGGTGAGACCGCACCAGGGTTGGCACACATGGAGCGGACTGAACAACAACAGCAATATGTTGAGGAGTGGTGGGAGGACTGGGGGAAGGCCCTCAAAGCAGAGGAGAGGGCAGGGGAGGTCCGCTAGAGGAAGTCCTTGGCAGAGAGACTGTGGGGGAGGCCCCCTTAATGAAGGAACCCTGTGCTTGCAGCAAGGCAAGGGGGGGCAAGCAGCGACCAGGTGAGTGCAAGGAGAGTGGAGCTGCGGTGCCCGATCATCACTGGTATTTTGAGGAGCATGCAGGACTGGAACTGGGGTCCAGAAAGAGGCGTGCAACACGTTTGGGAGGTGAACCCCCTGATCCAGGGAGACCTGGACACAGGGCCCAGAGTCAAGAAGTTAAAGCATCTGGGGGCCTTTAGGGAGCAAAGGTGGGTCCTAGGGCAGGTGCCTGGAGAAACTAAGGGGAGCAATAAGACACCCATGCGGAGGATAGGCCATGGCTTGCTCTCCACTTGACTAAGCAACATAAATGTTAAAACCTGATAATATTCTGATCATAGGTATGTTAAATCAATTATTTCTATGGATTCTAGTGTTGCAAGACATTTACACATAGGTACTCAATTTTACTCAGGCTAGTGTGCCAATTTGTTACTTGATGGGTTAGGTGGAGTGTCACGATGGAGATGAGGAAGAAGTGGTTCATATTAAGTTAAATGTATAGGTAGGGTGGTCAGAAGGAGAAGGAGATAGGTGATGGATATTGTTCATATGTGGTGGTAGGCGATTAGAGAGGGTACTCTTAAAGCTGATCGAGGTCGACCAATCGGGATTCATTAAAAACAGGTAAGCTTCCGACAATACGCAGAGGGTGTGTCACCTCATGGAGAAAGATACCCTGGCCGATACGCCTGCGGTGGTCCTAGCTTTGGACACAGATAAAGCCTTTGACCGGGTAGAGGGGTCGTTCCTCTTCCACACTATGGAGGCCATGGGGTTGGGGGAGAGGTTTCTAAACACGGTGAGGGCTAACTACAAGGATCAGATACTCTGCCTGGCAATAAATGGGTATAAGGGTATCCCAGGTTACGAAGTCAGCAGTGGCTTCTGCCTGCATCTCTTTGACTGTGGCAATTCCATTTTCTATCATGCAGGACACTTCCTCAGTCTGTACTGTCAACATTTTGGTATTCAAATCAGTGGCAGTTTGCTTCGCAATTCTGTCTGCAAATGCATTTCCCTCTCCCACTTTACATGTTACTTTTTTATGCGCTTCTCATTTCACTATTGCTAGGCGTTTTGGATGCGTAAGTGCAGACAGCAATCGTACAATCAAAGGGCCATGTTGAATTCTGGCTCCATGTGATCTCAAGAAACCCCTCTCAGCCCAGAGTCGGACAAAGTTATGAACCACGCCAAAAGCGTATTGGCTGTCAGTATATAAGTTTACACTCAGATTTTCAGAAATCTCACAGGCTCTCGTCAAAGCTATTTATCTCTGCGGCTTGTGCAGAGTTGTAGGGGATTCTTTTGGTTTCCACAATTCTTTTCAGTGTAGTGCTAGCATAGGCAGCAGTTGATGTGCCATCAGGTAATTTAAAATAGGAGCCATCACAAAACAGTTTTCCATCTTGCTCTTTTTGTGGGGTATCTGTTAAATCAATTCTTCCTTTTGTTTCTTCCTCAGTAACCATTAAACAATCATGGGGAGGTGATTAATTTTCCCCTAATTCTTCTGTGGACAGTGGCATTAATTCTGCAGGATTCAAAGCACTACACCTCATAATTTGGATGTGTGGCGCAAACGGCACAATTTCATATCTATTCAATCTAGCAGATGTGAGGTGTTGCGTCTGCGTTCTATTTAATAGAACTTCTATGACATGTGGCACCATTAAAATTAAGGTGTGCCCCAACACCATTCCTTCAGTTTGTCTCACTGACGCAGCAGCCGCTGCAACAGCTTGCAAACAACGTGGTAGTGCGTGTGCTACAGGGTCCAGTGCGGAAGAAAAATAGCCGAATGGCCTATTTCTTCCACCTTGTTCCTGTGTCAAAACAGCCAACTCACAGCCTTCACTCTCGTGTACAAATATCTGAAAATGTTTTCATGATTTGGTGTGCCCAAAACTGGAGCAGAACACAATGCAGTTTTGAGCAGATCAAATTCATTCCACTGCAAAGGCATCACAGCATCCTTTTTTGTCAATACCATTGGCTTCACAATCAATGCAAAGTGCACAATCCACTGCCGGCAATAAGAAGCCATGCCTATTATAGCTCTGACTCCTTTCTGTGTTTTTGGAATATTCATACCAGAAATACTCTCAATTCTCTCCGGCGTCAGTCTTCTCCCCTCTCTCGAAAGTAGGTAGCCCAAATAAGCCACCTCCTTTCGACAATATTGGAATTTCTATAAGCTCGCTTTATGGCCATGCGCTGCTAAATGTGACAATAGTAAAACAGTACTTTTTTTACAAATCTCTTCTGTATCAGCAGCGATTAATAGATCTATATATTGTAACAGTACACATCCGGTCAGTAATTCTAGCATATCTAGCTGTTCTTTCAATGCCCTGCTATAAATACTCGGACTCTCTGTGTAGCCCTGTGGAATGCGTGTGAATGTAAATGATCATCCTCTTAATGTGAAGGCAAACAGATATCTACTTTCCTTGTGTACTGGAATACTGAAGAAGGCATTCTTCAAGTCTATAACACTAAAGTACTCTGCCGAGGTGGGTATCATGGTGAAAATCGTGGTGACGTCTGGGACCAATGGGAATTGAGGGTCAACCACTTTATTTAATGCGCGCAGATCAATTATGAAACGATATGGTACTTCATTACCTCCTTTCTTATAAACTGGGAGAATGGGACTGTTACATGTGCTGCCTGTAATCTCTTCAATCACTCCCAGTTTTACCAAATCTGAAACAATACTCTTCAATCCTTTCTCTCCCTCTGCTGAAATTCTATACTGTGGAATATGCAGTAGCGTTACTCCTTTTAAAACAATCTTTACTGGCTCTATTTTCAAGCATCCCACATCATTGTCATTCATCGCCCATATGCAAGTTGGCACTTTACTCAATTCTCCTGGCAAAGGTTTGGACAGGAATTCAGACACTGGTACATTCTGCGGCGAAATTGTCAAGAACACTCCATCCGGAGTGCAATGGATAAATGCATTTAATTTTTTCAATAAATTTTATCCCAAAAGATTTTCCCCACAATTTTCTGTTAAGAGACATGGACAATATTCAGTGAATATACCTAATGTTACTGGTACTGATTGGGACACTGGATTGATTACTGGGGTACCTGCGAACCCTACTGAAATATTCCTTTGCCCTGACAGTGGTATTTCCAGAACCACGTGATGGTCTATCGTGCACATTTGCGCCCCTGTATCTATGAGAAAGCTATGCTCTCTATTCCCGACTTTCATTTCTACGTAGGGTCCTTTATGATTCACGGAATAGACCCTGGTTCCGACCCCTGTCTTGGGCTGTCCTATTGTGGGAACAACACATCATCCAATGTGTAATCACTACTATGATACGTATTTTGTTATGTATCAAAAATGTTTCCGCCCCTCCCTCTATTTCCATACTGTGTGTTCTGTTGGCCCTGGTTTTGACTGTGAACAGTCTGATTTTGAGCTTGGTTCTGATTCTGGGTAACATTTCCTTGAGTATTTTGGTGCTGCTGCATATTGTTTCTATTCTGCCCATTTGTTCCTGGGTGTCCCCTATGCTGTCTTCCCTGGACTATTTTGTAAACGTGGACACTGCGCTCGCCAGTGACCTTCCTCTCTGCAGTACGCACACTGATTTTGTCCCAGAGGCCCTCCATGCATGTTCGAATTACTTCTGCCTTGTGCGTTTCCTCTCCCTCTATTGTGTCCCGTCCCTTGCTGAAGTAACACCCTTGTTTTCAAATTCACCCTAACCTTTACCCCTTTCTCTTTCTCTGTATTCACTTTGTTCTCATAATATTAGGCCATATGCAATACTTCGCTCAATGTTTTTGCTTGCCATGCACTTTCTGATGTCATTATTACATTTTGGATTGGAGGTATTAACCCTCTCACATACTTATTAACAAATGCGTCTTTTACCTACTTCTGTGCTTACATCCTGTCCACTAAAATCTGTAAATACTTCCTCAAATCTATTAAAATAGTCTGTGGATAACTCATCCTTGCCCTGAACACATGCAGTTAGTTTATCCCATATAATTCTTTTTTCTGGAACAATTTCCTTCAATTTTTGCATTATCCGTGCTGGTAACGCTGCCATGTTTGCTGATGGTTTTCCGCCCGCTTCTCTATTCTTATCCTCTGCTACTAAATCCGCCCAAGTGGAGCCATAGGCCACCTCATCATCCACTTTTCTTATTTGCTTCCATATGTCTGCTGGCACGACTACTGGGAATATTAAATCTAGATCATTCATCGTAAACATGGACGATCTCAAATAGGACTCTATTTCCTTATAGAATCCCACCAGATTCTTTCTTATATCGGGAACCGTCTGTTTTATATTATACACTTCCTGTCTGGAGAAGGGGACATGCACATATTGTGCTGTATAATGTGCTTCCGTTACCTGTGCTGGTTGCCCATCGGCGGCAGGAATCTCTACCTTAGCCACAAAGTAGGTGGTACTTCTCTCATAGGAAATACTGCACTCACTTTTCCTCCCCCTTCTCTCATATGCAATATTATTCCCAAATCAAGTGATAAGGCTGTTTCTCCTGTTCCACGTTCTAATGCTCTCTTGTATACCGCCA
Organism: Ambystoma mexicanum; assembly: GCF_040938575.1. Taxonomy (NCBI): domain Eukaryota; kingdom Metazoa; phylum Chordata; class Amphibia; order Caudata; family Ambystomatidae; genus Ambystoma; species Ambystoma mexicanum. The sequence goes on along the minus strand of NC_090935.1, from coordinate 299,960,108 downwards.
TCAATTCTGGGGGGGCTAGCTTTCTTATCATCTATATCTTTGTCTACTAAATACTCAACCATTTTCTGCAGTGCTTTTCTTTTCATTGGCAAGGGCTATTCATCAAATATCTCATGTATTTCCATTGTGGGAATACTAGAATCTGTAATCCATCTTAACACCTCTCGTATGCATACTTTTAGTTTCTCACTCTCCTGTCTTGACGACGGAAGAAATCACTGCTGTACATATGGTATCGCTGCCTCCCCCCTGTCTCTCCTAATATCCTTATTCCTATACCCCGGCATGGCAAACATTTCAGCATATGCATCATCAAGTTCATTCTTAAATTCAAAAAGCCTGTCTACATGTTCCTTTATGTCTTCATCTCTCTCTCTCTACACCGTGCCAACGCATTCAAATCCAACAACTGCTGCGGTGGTACCCTCCCAATTAACTGTTTCCATTTCCCCTTTAAATATTCCCCCATGCATTCCAACAATACCTGTCTTTCATTGCTCCTCCTGAAATCATACATCGAAGCCAGCGTCGACGTTTCATCATTCCCGTCTATAAACATGTCTGCCTGTTCTTGCAACTCCTGTTTTCTCTCCTTACTAATCGCGCTACGGGTCACTCTAGTGCATCCGCTTTGTCCCGTCCCCTCTCTTTCAATTAGTTCAAGTTCAATAATTGGAGGTGCGGCTGGGACAGAAGCAATCTCTTGGGAGGGAGGTGTGGATGGGACAACAGGAATGGGAAGTGACTGCTGCGGCGCTGGCTGGCTAATGGGAGGCGCTGGTTGTATGGTCTGTGGCTGTGCTGGGATCTGAACAATAGGGAGGGGCTGAGCAACTGAAGGGGGCTGGGCAATAGTCACTGGTGCTGTCTTCTTAGTCTCTCTTGTTGGGCGCTCTGGCCTTGTTTCGGTTAGTATTTTGCTTATTAACTCATCTGATGAATGCAGCTCTTGTTGTGGATATATCTTGTCTATACTCAACTGACCACGTCTGTCTGATTTTCTCAAACTATCATCCCACTCCAGCTTTTCTTTCACTCTTTCTGCTTTCGACTTATGCCTGAGTGCATTCTTCTCTCTGCTTTTCCAACGAAGCATAGCTTCCTTGCTCCAGTCTCTAAGGACGTCAAATGCCGCCGGGCGTGTTTTCTTTTTCAACAGCATTTTTTCCAAATAATCTATCCTTAAAATCTCAAAACTCCCGTGATTCGGCCATTGTAAATCTTCCTCTTTTCTGGTTTGCCTATGCCAAATTTCACAAAACATTATCGCCCCACACCATACTTAACATACATCTCATACGCCGGCGACCCCACGGGTGGCGCGACCTGGCCAGTTTCTAAACATTTTCTACCGCAGTAGAAAAATCCTACTAAGGTGGACAATACCCCAGGCATGTTTTTAACCTTACCCTTGGATAATCAACCTTACACTGGGTGTTTTGATTTTGCAAAATCAACTCTCAACCAATATCGGGTTTACTTCGAATCGGGGCACGACTCACCTTATCAATCTAGTCGTCTTTCAAGACGCAATTTGTCCGTATACTGACGCAACCAATAATCGTCGTGTCTGTGTATCTTGGCTCACTCTGCCTCGTTTCGGGACCCTCGCCTCCTTGTTCTCTGGCCGGACACGTCGATCACGGATCAGTTGTGTCCAGATCTGCAAAGGAGTCTCATCACTTTCACAGGGGTGCCCCGAACACCTCTTGATCCTGGCTTGATCGTCCCGTCCTCGCCGTTCTCTCTGCCTTCCTTATCTTACAACGTACATGATGGAACAAGTGGGGGAGGGTCCCTATTCGGGCACCATTTTGATGTGGCCCCTAGGGGACCCTCCCGTATGGAAACCAGGCACAATCACCACACACGAGCTGATATGCCAGACACAAGGTTGTATTCCCAAAATCTAGGGTTTATTGCAAAGCAAATGGTCTCAGTTGGCCAACTGGGTCTCACGCCCCGCAACGTGTGTCTCCAGACCCCGAGTGACGCAAAAGCGCGAATCATTGTACAACAGTTACATATATACAAAATGAGCATCTTACAATCAGCGGTGACACGTTCAATATCGCCCATAATGCATTTCCTTTGAACTGGGTTTGATGATTGACAATTGTGACGGGTATGACACCTTCAGACATTCATTTTAACAACAGTTTGCAATTTTGTGAGCCTGCAGACAAAGTTTTAGCGAACACATTGCTTCTGTTTTTGCAAGCAAGCTGCGTGCAGGGGAGAGACACATTCCAGGCCTCGCTAGCTCCTAGTTTCTATTTGTTTGCTAGGGGTCAACTCACTCTCCAGGGCTCTACAGGGCTCAGGGAAGGGATGCCGCAAAGAAGAGCGTAATGCAAGCCATTAATTGTTTGTTTCTACCATTTCTACCGCATGAGCGAGACTGGCTGGCACCTGTGTAATGATTAAATGCCTTTCTGCTTACTTCCAAGGACTTGTGAGGGAGGAGACCGGGCATTTCTGTCTGGGTCGCCTGCGTTATGTTTCAACAAGTATCTTGTGGCCTTGCTCTATGCATGAACAATAATGTAATAGTGGAGCAGAATAAGCTTTCAGCAAAGCAGTTTCAACAGAAAGCAAGAGGCGAAAGTTGAAAGCAAAATGGCGATTTCAATCACATCAAAATGGCTGCACTTTAGTCAAGCTGATGGATGCGTATTTCTAATATCGAACACGAGGCGGTTGGTCTTTGGCCAACAAAATACATTGCCTTCACCATTGAGGGGTACCTACTTTTTCTGGACTGACAGGGTGCCCGCTCTCCCCACTCCTTTACGCAATCCACCTAGAACCCCTTCTCTCCTGTATAAGGGCATCCCCAGACCTCATGGGGATTAACTTTGGCAAAGAGACCCACAAGGTGATGGCATGCTATTAGCAATAACGAACCCAGAGACATTACCAGGGTTGGGGAAGGAATTGGGCGAGTTTGGTAGGGTGGCAGGGCTTGAGAATTAATGATCATAAATCCAAATTGCTTCATCTGAAAATTGACAGAGGGGAGGTTAAATAGGCTGAAAGGAAGGTCTCCCTATTATTAGGCCATCTGGAGCATTCGTTACTTGGGTGTATGGATATACAAGGCGAACTAACCACCACTCCTGGAGAAGATTAAGCAAATGTTGAGAGACTGAGGTCCACTCTCGATTGCTTGGCTAGGGAGAATAAATGTTCTGAAGATGGTGATTCCCAAAGATACTTTATCACTTTCAGGCTCTCCCAATTAAGGTCCCACAAATGTTTTTTAAGGAACTTCAGGGTCTGGCAAGCAAGTTGATCTAGAATAATAAAAATGTTCTAAGGTGGGAATCCAAAGAATGCTGAACAGTTTCCATTTATATTGCAAAAAGAATGCTCTAACAATAAACATTTGTTAACCTTAACAGAAGGAAAAGAACAGAGAATGAATTGCGCTCAGGTTGGTTGTATGAAATATCTGGGGTTCCATATATTCAGCAATCCTTGGAAGAGACAGGTGAAGGAAGGTTTTCATTAAAATTTTTAATAATAAGTATGGAAAATGACCCTGGCGGAGAAAGATACCGAGGATTCCTGCACGAGAGACCCCGATGGACAAGGAGAGGAGCCCTGGAATGACAACGGAAAGTGTTGTGTAGTCAAGGACAGGTGGTGAATGCCAACTGACTCCTGAGTCTGGAGAATCAGCGGAACAGTCCACAAACGGTCCGTAGGAAGTTCGGAGTGGAGGGTCGATGCAACACTGAGTGGTGGGGGCCGGACAGAGTCCGCTACAGTGAGCATGGAAATCACGTGGTGGGCAGGACAATACGGAACCTGCAGAAGCCGACATCATTGAAGCGGCCCCATCTCACCAGCGTGAAATGGAATATAAAAACACTGCGAAGTCAGACACCAGAGCGGCCTCATCAACCCACAAGCGTATCTGGCCACATTCAGACAATACCCTGTGGGGAGCCCTACATCTCCCGGACAAGCCGATTTGGACGTGATTCCAACAGAGTGGAACTGCGAACTGACTCCCCTGGACCTTCTCCCAATGGGTAAGGAGCGCGCACATACAATGGGAAGCAATTGAAAAGCGCAAAACGCAGGTCCTCGGGCCCTACGGACAAGGTGCACATAGATGCAGCACACTGCAAAAGGGAGGAAAACCGCACAGGGGTGAGCTCAAACAATACAGCTCAATTGGAAAGCGGAAGGGAAAGAAAAGCGCACAACCTATGAGAGCAAAGGAAGAAATAAAGTCCTGGAATGGCGCAAGGCATAAATCATGAATGAACACAGCCAATGTACCCGCTGCCCAGAGACCCATTATAAACACCAGACAAGGCGGATATTCGGTACGTCCCGGACACAACCTGGGATAGCTGGAAGAAAACAGACATTGAATGCGTATATAGCGAACGGCATATAACCATAACGGAGCATGCTGTGCTGAGGCTGGAAGCGGATTCAAAGGCACGGACATAAGGGTGCTAACGCAAGGCACTGGCAGACACATCACAGCAAGATCAAGGAGCGCAGCACAGAGGCCCTGCAGCATACAAAGAATCGACGTGTCAGACACAAGGTTGGCATATGACCACAGATCATAAAGAGCGGAGGTGGTGACACGGCCCAACAAGGGCCGGTATACAAAGGCAATAGGAGTGGCAGCAGCCAGGAGACGTGGGAGAGCACAACCCACTCGTGGGATAATACAAATAGCACATGTAGACTTAAACCAAAGCCTCCCTCATGAACCACAGCTAACTATACAACAGACTTGAAGAGCCAGAGACTACACTCTCGATAACCCGAATTGAGGCACACAACATTGAGATGGCGAGCAAACAGACCAAGACAAAAGGGAAACAATCCATGTTGGAGGAATACGCAAGAACACCGCAGCTGACAGAAGGGGCAAGGAGCAAGGAGAAGACCCCCCCCCCCTCCCACGGACACTACCCCCGGTACGCAAAGACCAGCAGATCCTGGAAGCAATTGTGGACCTTAAACTAACATGGGAAACTAAACTGGAGTCAGCCATGGTTGAACTCAAGGCAGCACTGGAACTCGGAGCTGGCGCAGTCCAGGAGGAAGTGAATCTACTCAGATAATATGTCAGAGCGCTAGCAGAACGCACAGGCGAACTGGAAAAAGTAAAGAAGTGACCCCAAACACAGCTGCATGTGCGTCCCATACATCGGAGATCCACATCCTGAAACAACATGTGAGCAACCTGGAAAATAGAGCGGAAGAAGAGGAAGGACGTGCCCGTAGAAATAACATACGTATCGTGGGACTACCGGAAGGCATAGAGGGATCAAACCCAACGGACATGTTGAGACGATGTTGCTGCAAGAAATAGGGGGAGGGGCGCTCACCCAAGGATTTGCAGTGGAAAGAGCGCACAGAACCTTAACAAGGAAGCCACCGTCAGGAGCCCCCCCCCCCCCCCAAGACCAATAATTGCCAAAATCCTGAATTATCGAGATAGGGAGAAGATCCTAGAACACTTCCGGAAAGGTGGCACGATACAAAGGGCTTCTGCGAATATTACAGCATACCCGGACTACACACTCTTGGTGCAGAGACGACGAATTAACTTTGGGTCAGTGAAGAAAGACTGTGAGAGGTGGGCTACAAATATATGCTGATGTATGTGGCGAAACTGAAGGTGTACCACAAAAACAGAGCCCTGTTCTTTGACACCCCTGAGGACGCGACATAGTGGTTGGATGCCCAGAACTGCCGGTCGGAAACAGACAACCAGAAAGATGACGGATCAGATAAGTAAGACAGCGACTGCAGTAATCGAGGGGCTATAAAACCAGATACTGGGACTTGAATATAAGCTAGGGCGAAGCCAGCTGGGATAGACCTGATGTGGGTTGAATAAGTAGATGTGACTGGACATGGCGCAACAGTACAAAATTGCAGGAAACTTGATGGACTCGCTCTCACACCCCCATAGACAGTTTAACTCCCTGCTGGGTTCCTAATATCGGCAACACCGAGAAAGGACCAAATGCAGGATAGCCTGAGATCCAGGGATGGAGCTGGGCAACAGTTGGGAACGAGAAGAGTGAGGGGGCTAGGGGGAGGGGAGGGAGTTGGGAGGTGTACAGTGAATTTAGTTGGGGATATTAGGGGATGGGGTCAGTTGGGGGTTTTATGTTGAAATTAGACCGGGAACGAGCCCACATCTACACCAAGCATACTCCGAGAGAAGGACAAGGAGGGAGGGAGAAGAGACAGGATATGGATGAATTAGAATAGTAACGTGGAATGTCAGAATGTCTGAGGTCTCAACAGATACCTGAAGAGAAATAAGGTAATGATGTACCTCAGAAGGCAAAAAGTGGATATAGCCTTATTGCAAGAAACCCACCTCACCAAAGAGAAACAAGAGGTGGTAAAGAAACAGTGGAGGGGGGGCACCATAGGAGCAACGTATTCGGCATATGCCAGGGGAGTAATCATTTGGGTGGCGGCACATGTGCCCTTCCAGATGCTACAGGCCACGGTGGAGCCGGACGGGAGGATGGTAGTGATTCGGGGGCTGTTAGAGAATAGAGAACTGTGCATTAAAAATACATATGCCCCTAACCAAGACACAGTGGCCCATTTTAAGACACTATATAGTAAAATCAGTCCCCACATAGGAGGTGCGGTTATATGGGGTGGGGACTTCAATTGCACGGTGAACCCCAAAATGGACAGGTCAGACACTAAATTATATAAGCCCACCCCCGCAGCGAAAACGCTACAAGCCCTGCTGAGAGACTTTGGGCTGGAAGATATATGGAGGCAGCAACACCCAAACGATAGGCACTACTCACACTATGCCGCCCCACACAACCTGTACACGAGACTGGATTACATGTTCGCCACTTCGGAACTGGCTGGGGAAATGACGGGTTCAGAATATAAGGCGAGAATATTATCGGACCACTCCCCTCTGTTCCTGATGTGGCCACATCAGCCCCCTAGAGCCAGGCTCCCAACATGGAGGCTTAGAACTGAGGCATTGAAGGATACCACATTCCGAGAGGACCTAAGGGAGGAGATAATCGGGTATTTCGAAAATAACACAGGAAGCGTGGAGTTAGAAGGAAACCTATGGGAGGCCTTCAAGGTGGTAGTGAGGGGGGCGGCCGTATCTAAATCTAGAGGGCTCCAAGGGGGTATAGTGCGAGAGTTACAGGAGACAGAAAAGAAACTAAAAGTAATTATGAAAAGAGGGGTCACCTCACAGGAAGACGCCGAACAGGTGAGCCAATTACAACAGGCCTGTAGTGGGCTCTGGGAAAGGCTTTGCAACCTAAATTACAAAAAATACATTGAAAGACAACACGCAGCGGGAGATAAACCGGGGAGGCTGCTTGCATGGCTATACAAGAACGAGACACCAAGATCAGCGATTAGGGAGATAACAGGAGAAGCGGGCCAAGTCTGGAACACCCAGGAGAGTGTGAACGAGGGATTCCTTAGATTCTACAAACGCCTCTAGGAAGATGCAGCGGAGACCGCAGAGCAGGAGACTCAGGAGACACTAGAAGACATCAGATTATCTAAATTGAATGAGGAAGACAGGGAGAACCTGGATGCCCCAATCACAATAGAGGAATTCGAGACAGTGGTAATGCATCACCCACGAGTAAAGCCCCTGGGACAGACGGGCTCCCTAGTGAATTCTATAAAACATATAGACATCAAGTGCTCCCCCCGCTACTGGCAATGCTAAATGAGGCCTTCGAGAAAGGGAGACTGCCGGAATCTCAGAGGGAGGCGGTAATTATTCCACTCCTCAAACCTGACAAGCCAAGCACAGACTGTGGGTCGTACAGACCCCTATCCATGCTAAACTAGGACAGTAAAATTTTTACGGCTGTGCTGGTGAATAGTCTAAAGAGGGTAATAAACTCATACACCCCAATCAAACCAGTTATGTCCCAGGTAGAAGCATATCCAATAACCACAGGAGGCTCCACCATATCAAAGAACAGGCGGAGTGCGACCCAAGTGAAATAGCAATAGTTTCGCTAGATGCAGTGAAAGCCTTCGACTCCGTAAGGTGGCCTTGGATGATGGCGGCCTTGAAAGAATATGGGATAGGACCAGGGTACCTGCGGTGGGTGAAAATGGTGAATAGCTCCCCAGCAGCCAGGGTCAAAACAGGAGCCATCATTTCAGATAAATGGCAACTTAGCAGAGGCACGCGACAGGGCTGTCCATGGTCCCCGATGATGTACATCCTTGCGCTAGAACCATTAGCAAGCTGTTTTAGACAGCAGTACAAAGAAACAGGGGTCTACACTAAGGGGGGACCGCACTTAATATCATTGTATGCCGATGATATGCTGCTATACCTGCGGTACCCAGAGGAAAACGTGCAATACATCTTGGAGGTGATGGAGCGCTACGCGACTCATCGGGCATAGCGGTGAACCCCAAAAAATCATGCATGTTCCCCTTGGGGAGGTACAGAGGAATCCCACAGGAGAACTTACCTATTTTGCAGATAGCCTGGCAGACCAGAACATTCAGATACCTGGGGATTAACATATATCATACAATTGTAGACGAGTACAAATATAACACGGAGAGGGCAGTAGAAGGAATCAAGAACAGCATGGGGTTCTGGGCAAAGCTCCCCCTGGCAATGGTGGGAAGGGCGGCCTTGCGCTCAAGATGGTGGTCCTACCTAGGCTACTAAATTTTTTCGCAAACATCCCACACATGTTGCCCAAACGCTTTTTTATTAAACTCGAGAGTTTATATAGAGGTTTTTTGTGGCACAACTCCAGAAATAGAGTGGCCCTATGGAAATTACAGAATACGTATGACAGGGGGGGCATAAACCTGACAAACTTTGAGATATACCACTTGGCAGGGCAGTTACAATATGTCGCTAGGTGGCTGTCGGAAGACGAGACAGCAGAATCTAGATTGCTGAAGGGTGAATGCGACCCTTATTTCCTAAAAAGAACAGATATGGCTATCCAAACCAGAGTTGCATGGGCGATCGATATTGCTGGAACTGGGCTGGAAGACATGGCATAAAGCGTGTTGAGCTATGGGAAACTGGACCCTGTGCTCCCCGCAGGCGCCACTTGTGGCGCTATGCGGGATGGATGAGCAACTGCGGAAAGGGAGCTGCAAACACTGGGAGCCGGTAGGCCTAGCGACCCTGGGAGATATATGGCAAGAAGAGAAGGCATTGGACTTCCAAACGATAGTGGACAAGACTGGGGTACATATGGGGCAATATATCACATATACTAGAATAATTAAACGGGTGAAGGAAACGTGGTCGGAAATAGCACTAGCAGAACAACCTGACACTGCCATAGAAAAGATGTACGATATCTCGGAGTGAGGGCACGAAACATCCCGGATCTATGAACTGGTGATGTCCAGAGTGGGTAAGGAGTTGCTCCAATTGAGACGGGATTGGGAGGAGGAAGCGGGAGAACACATGCAAGACGGGCAGTGAGAAAGAGCTCAGAGATGTCAAAAAAAGGTGTCTAGGACGCAAGGCTGCAGCAAATTGTTATATGTCACTGATAGGGCATACATGACCCCCCGAAAGGTCGCCTTTTGGGAGTATAGAAGTACAAAAATGCCCCAAGTGTGAGGAGGTGGATGCCGGCATGATCCATATGTTCTGGGCGTGCCCAGAGGTGGGAAAATTCTGGGAGGAAGTTAAGCTACGACTATCTGAAAAGGGAATCAAGCTAGAGGTGTAATCCGTATGGGCATGCATGATGGGGGGATTTACCAGACCATGCAACCTGAAACACGTCTGCAAACTCAAGGACCTGGCCTACATCCTGGCCAAAAGGAGAATAGCCATGAGCTGGAAAGCAGCCCAAAGACCCAGATTAGAGGTATGGTGGAGGAAATGGGCAGAAGCCGAGACAGTAGTATGGTACGAGGCAGCCAGCAGTGGGGAGAATAATGAAGTGGGACCTCTGATAGAATGGAAACAAATGGTAGCCACATTGTCGGGATCCTCCCATGCCAATTCCAGTGAATATGACACGTCTGAGAACGACAAAGGGGATTAACCCCAAAAGAAGGGAAATCCGAAGAACTGAGGTGGAAGCTCGAGTTAAAGTGGGGGCAGGGGGGAAGACAGTAATAAATAATATGCAAATGTATGCTAATTAGCTTGTAACCGAAAATGTCGGGTGTGATGGTTGTTTTGTTTGTTGTAGAAACTAATAGAACATTTTCCATACTTTTAATTAAAATTTGTATCATTCCCCTTTTAAAATGTTATAAATGGAAAAGTATCCCTGTGTTGATTTGTGAGGCTGAAATTCACCACAGTTTTCTGAGTGAAGATTTGTATCACTTAGAAGGCTATATATGGAACAGAGATTTAAGATTACCTCAGGCAATACCTTTTTGTGTTATTAGATTTGAACTAGGTTTGTTATCACTGGAAGAACATATCCTTTGGAAGATAATTTTATTGTGTTACTAATTCAAAACCTCTCCAGTAAATCGTTGTTTGCAGACTTTAAGGAAAGGGACGTCCAATTGGATAATCTCATTATCAAAACGGAAAAATTGGAAGAGTTTGGTATGGCTGGAGAGATTTTAAATGAGATTCCGGGAGTGTATAAGCAAAGATTGTGGCTCACAGACTGGTGTCCAACATGTGATTCTGTGAGTGGATATGAGCGATACCAGAATGTATAACTTGGCCATAGAAAATTGTGAGTATGTGCGCAATATCTCTGTAAACACACCTCCTTGAAAAATAGATATAAATTGTTGAGTTTGAGGCTGGACATTTTGCAAAACAGGGTAAATTGTGTTGGGTGTAAGGAACTGAATTGTCAGTCTGTCTACAGGATAGTGAGACACTACATTTACTTTTATACTGCAAAGCACTGGTTGTGTAATATCAAGCCTGTTTTAGAAAATATATTAATTTGTATGGGTGCAATACAAGAACTGTAGTATGGAATTTATGTTGGTCTAAGATGCCCTATTAATTGAGTAAGATATTGTTCCATTTGTTATCTATGATTAAATTGGTGGAATAAAGGTGCAGAAGAAATTGACAAAAGGGAACTATGTATTTTGGATCACATTGTTTTAATTGCATTAGGTGAATGACGAGGTACATTTCGTTGCATGGTTTTATGATAATGTATATTAAGTGTTTATTTTATGATTCTGCATGATGGATTTGTGCAAGATTTTAACTTGTTTTAAAGCTGAATGCACAGTGAAAAAAATGTACATTAATATGTAATGTTGAATTTTGGCCAATGAAAAGTTAAGGCCGTGAAAAAATAGCCATTAGCCCCAGGCTTTGCAGTATAAACGGGGCCTCAGTTTGTCTTCAGAACAGCAGGGCTGTGGGAAGTGAACTATTTGTTTCCTTTTGTTTTGGTGACCAGGTTTCAGGGCTGGAGTTCACGTCCGCCCAGGGTGCCTAATCTGACAGGGGCCTGAAACTGCTTTCTCCTCGCTGCCTCCCATTCATTTTTTATTTCTTTCAGCAACTGAAGTCCTTTTTACTGGACCATTATCCCCTTTTGAACAATCGACTAGGGAGCACAAATCAATGTAGTGTGACAAATCTAGGGTATGTGTCCCTCTCCCCAAGTGGGACCCTCCCCCTTTGAGGCAAGGGAGGTGCTCATTCTCCGCAAGACCCTCCATAGGGTTCTGGGCAAGTGGGACCTCACTGGCAGAGACTCGCCCTTAGGTGACAAGGACTCCCGGTCCTGTTAGGAACTCCTTAGACAATCCACTATAGTAGCATATATGGGACATCAGATATGAAGTACATTATAAGATCTAGCGAATTAGCTAAAGACAAAACTAAAATACCCCATTATGCCCAATGCGAAGGATCTGTCTCTTTAAGACGAGGAGGCTGAAGAGGGAGAGCATGCAGAAGAGAGGCTAAGAAACTAGATAGAGAGAAGTGCATAAGCAGGGTAAGCCCCCCAAAAGAAAGAAGGGGGGACGGGCGAAGTGGCCATGAGATAGGACGTGTCTTTCTGAAGCTCATGCTGATCCTGAACTATGCGGCAGTAATTGCTGATGCATTCACGTGATAAACATAGATACTGCTGGGGGAACATGCAGTGAGTTTGTGGACCGTGTTCCCAAGAAGATGAGACGCAGAAATGCGATTATGAAGAGAATAGTGAACGCGAATCCTGGGGCAGAAGAATAGAAAATGGCACCTACACCATAACAAAGGACGAGGCTACAGATGAGTTAGCCGGCCATACAAGCCCAAAAGCGGAATACAGCAATCAACCAGGAGTGAGCCCGAGAAACAGCATATGCACAAGCCCACACGAAGGTAATATAGCTGATGTTCGTGGCGAAAGCGGGTGCAGCGAATGGCATAGCACCGAGGCACCAAAGCGCACTAGACACCCAAATAGCTGTGCCCCTTCCTCGGACAACACAAGGGTTGAAGATTTCAGGCACCCGAGGCAGGTGCCCCGGTGGAAATCGGAAGAGCAGAATGAGACGTTGAGGTATGGACAGCAGTGCTGGAACGTACAACACACCCCATTATGGTCGGACAGAGCAGAGAGCCTCACTAAAGGGAATAGTATATAGCGACATGGTGCGGGTGTGATGGGAACACCCTTAGAGCGGGACGAATATATTCTAACAGTATCCCGAGAAATGTCACACTTCCCATGCTCAAAAAGGAACGCAGAGTGCGAGAGAACGAACACCAGGGGTTCGCTACTGATACAAAGTACCAGCAATGTGGCAATAATTACAGAAACGAGCATTGCAGCTGGAGCCAAGGGCGAGCATGTGACTCAAGGAATCCGACCCCGAAGTAACTCGAAAGGGCCGAAGACCGGGAAGACACACACTGTGCACGGAGTATAGTAACAGGAGTACGGAACGAACAGATGCCGCCTGGGAGCAGGGGAGTCAGACGCGCCTAACTCTACTGGTCACTTGCAGGGAGCACACGCAATCCCGATTGAGCTAAATAATCCCCATCAACCAGGTGGATGCGAGCTTAATGAGGTGAGACCTATAAGACAAGGCCCCCACAAGAAGTGAGGAAGGGAAGACACCCTTGTGCAAACTGCCCGTGTACCGAGACGAACACGGGCGGTGGAGAATGGGGGGCCGAGGTTGCTGGCAGAACGGAAATCACACCCAGCAAACCGTGGTGCGCCTAGCACGTAGATGTCAGCTACACAACACATAAGGAGGTGGGGGGCGCTGAGAAGGAAATGGCACACTTGCAGCCGGATGCCCCAACAAGGAGGGGCCCACAGCATATAACTCCGGCCAACAGCCTGAGCGTATACTCTGCTGGAAAGCAAGCCAGAGGGGAGTTCTGGGAAATAGGCACATGCACAGGGTTACTACGAGGCAGCAGTGGAGTACTGCCCCCTTTAAGATGCATTTGACCCTAACGGAGAACTGGATGCAGTGACACAAGCTGAGCAACCGGTACCCACGCGGAGCAAGGGAAAATCATCAGATAACATTGGAAGCACGGCAGGTGCACAGGCATAGTAGGAAGTAGGGTGGACAACATGGCGGATGCGGAACATTGCTATTGCAGTGGATACTTGCACAGCACCAGTCGCTGACGGCGGTAGAGGGCCATACTGAAGGGTGAGCCACGAGACGCTGCAGTGGGACAAAACAGCCTACACGAGCACCTGCGGACTAACACAATCAATCAGCAGCACGCAAAGGGGCGAAATGGCATCTAAAATAAATAAACCAAAGGCTAAACGGCCACCAATTGACATTTTCACCAAATCGACCCAGGCAGCAACCGTTGTGAAGCCCCCAGAGTGTGGAACACAAGGGGGAGCAGCTCCAGTACGGGACGACCAACAGATCCTGGCGGCTATTGCAGAGCTGAAATCATCGTGGGGATACAAGATCGATACGGCTTTGTGGAACTGAAAATGGCACTAGAATTCAAGATAGATGCAGTCAGCGTGGACGTCAACCTCCTCAGACAAGATCTCTGAGCGCTATCTGAAACCACAGGAGGGTTGGAAAAAGAGGTGAAAGCAAACACTGCCCCAATGCCAAAGAAATCTACATGTTGCAGCAACAAGTGTGTAACCTAGTGAACAGAGTGGAGGAGGCGGAAGGACGGACACGCAGAAACAACGTCTGCAATGTGGGACTGCCGGAGGGAGTCGAGAATCCGGACCTGACAAACTATATAGAGAACATGCTGCTGCAAGATATAGGCACTGGAGAGCTCACCCAGGCGTTCACCGTGGATAAGGTGCACAGAGCCCAGACTAGGAAGGTGCTACCAGGGGCCCCACGTGGCCAATCGTCGCCAAAATACTGAATTACAAAGATGGGGGGAAAAAATCCTGGAACACTTCCGTAAAGGAGGGTCTATAAGCAGAGCATCGGTGAAAATCACAGCGTATCCGGATTACCCTTTTCAGGTACAGAGGCAACGCCTGAGCTATATGGCGGTAAAAAGAAGGTTGCGTGAGTCCTGATTTAAGTATATGTTGCTTTATCCTGTGAAACTGAAAGTACTGCATAAGGATAAAGCACACTTTTTTGATGCCCCGGAGGAGGTGACTACGTGGTTGGATATGATGAACTGCTCAGCGGAGGCCTATGACCAAGCAGACAAGTGCCAAGAGAAATGAGTGGGGGTTCCTGAGGAGCCGAGACTGCTGACAACGTGGCTGAGGATGGACTAAACATTGCTGGGTAATGCCGGAGGTAGAGACTTGTAGCCATATGGCAGAATTAAATCTTAACATAGCTATGGAATAGAACGGGAGAGTATATGTGCAAGTGGATTAAATAAGCAATAGTCGGGTAACATACTGTTAGCTAGGAGACATGGGCAAAGGCTGCACTGAAGTGTGCGCACTAGGAGACACGCTATCACCCCCAATAGTTAGTTAGGATACTGGTAGGACGGTATCCTCCTGCAGAGCCCCAAGTATCGGTACAGACCGAGAATAGGACTAGGTGCGGGGTAGCCTGAGATCGAAGGATGGGGCTGGGCAACAGTTAAGTTTGGTTGGGGAAACGGGGGAGGGGGCACTTGGGGGAATTGGGTCGGAGGGAGGGAAGTTGGGGGAACAAGGAGGGCAGGGGGGGAGTTTGGAATGGTAGAAGGGGTAGAGCCTACAATCACAAGACACAAACCAAGGTAATGGGGGCAGGGGTGGAGACAGGCGGAGTAGGATACGGATAAGATGGGAGACCCTAAGATAGTAACCTGGAATGTAAGGGGGCTAAACAATTATATTGAGTGGAATAAGGTCATGATGTACCTGAAGAGACAGAAAATATATATCGTTCTATTACAGAAAACTCACCTGGACCATGCTCCAATGAAAGTAACATGGCAGAACCGGCCTCCCAGGGCAAGCATCCCGACGTGGAGACTCAGGGCTGAGGCACTAAAAGATATGGTGTTCAGAGAAGACATGAGAACAGAAATAAAGGAGTACTTTAAACATAATACTGGGAGTGTGGAATCACTGGGACACTGTGGGAGGCATTTAGGGTGGTTGTGAGAGGAGCAGAGATATCAAAAGAATTGCAGGGTGGCATAATAAGGGCATTGCAGGCCATGGAGATGGATTTAGAATCTAAAATGCGAGAGGGTAAGAGGTCCCCTGAGGAGGCCGAGGCCATACACCAACTACAACAGGAATGTAGGGACCACTGGGAGAGACTATGCAACCTCAACTATAAAAAATATGTGGAGAGGCAACACGCAGAAGGAGACAAGCCGGGTAGATTACTGGCCTGGTTATATAAAAGTGAGACCCCCAGACAGCCAATAAGAGTAGTGCAAGGGGCGGATGGCCAGACACGGGATACCCAAGAAGGAGTTAATGAATGTTTTTTTTAATACTATCAGGAATTATATGCAGACGTTACTAAGGGAGAGGAAATAGATATGCTGGAAGCTTTAACGGAATTCACCCTTCCCAAACTGGAGGCGGTAGAAAGAGAGAGCCTAGAGGCCCCAATAACGTTAGAAGAGCTAGAATAAGTGGTTAAGCTACTACCCACTAATAAAGCCCGTGGAGCAGACGGATTCCCGAGTGAGTTTTATAAAGCATACAGGTCGGAATTACTCCCCCCGCTGTTGGCAATGTTAAATGAAGCGTTTAACACAAACACATTGCCTCAGTCCCTTAGGGAAGCATTCATTATTCCGCTCCTTAAACCTAATAAATCGGGCACGGACTGTGGGTCCTACAGACCACTCTCAATGCTGAATCAACACAGCAAAATACAGCAGTGATGGCAGATAGGTTGAGACCAGTAATTAATAAACTAATACATCCTGGCCAAACCGGGTATACCCCACGCAGGAGTATATCCGACACCCTCAGAAAACTCCACCACGTTATAGAACAGACAGAGGGAAGCTCACAAGAGGTAGCAATAATTTCGCTAGATGCGGTTAAAGCCTTCGCCTCGGTCAAGTGGTCCTGGCTACTGGCGGTTCTAAAGGAATGCCGTATTGGGCCTATATACCTGAAGTGGGTTCAATTACTATACAACAAACCACTGGCTAGAGTCAGAACGGGGGCGACCATATCAGAACAATGGCAGCTGGGCAGATGCACCAGACAAGGATATCCTGGTGCCAAACGCTCTTTATTTTAGCATTGGAGCCCGTAGCGGCGTACCTGAGACAACAATATGGTGAAGTAGGGATCAACACTAAAGGGGGGGCAACATTTAATATCGATGTAAGCGGACTATATGCTGCTATATCTGAAATTCCCTGAGGAGAACCTTCAGTACATTTTAGAGGTGATAGAACGGTACGCCATGCTGTCGGGCATAACAGTCAACCCAACAAAATCTAGCATACATATGCAGATATGTAGATATGCCACAACAGAAACTGACAGTCTTACAGATAAAATGGGAGACTAAGACGTTCATGGATCTGGGAGTGGATATATACCACAGCATTGAAGTGGAACACAGGCAGAACACCGAGAAGGCAGTGTCCAAAATTAAAAATAACGTGGCTTTTTGGGCCAAGCTGCCACTGACCATGATGGGGAGAGTGGCACTGCTAAAGATGGTCGTACTGCCCAGGCTGTTACACTATTTTGCGACTATACCATATATGATGCCCAAGCGATTCTTCGCCAAAATACAGAGTATATGCAGAGGGTTCATATGGCACAACACCAGGAATAGAATAGCGATATGGAAGCTTCAGAACCCGTATGAACAAGGGGCATTAGATTGCCCAATTTTGAAGCATATTATGTGGCTAGCCAACTCCAATATGTGGCAAGGTAGTTATCCGATGACCCTACACCCTATGACCCTACACCTGAGTCTAAACTGTTGAGAGCAGAATGCACCCCTTACTTCTTGAATGAATGGATGTGGTTGGCGGAATTGCAACGGAGCGGAGGGACAAGATTACTAGACCTGGGAGGGAAAATTTGGCGGAGAGCCTGCCAATTGATAGAGAACTCATTCCCGTGCCCCTCACAGTTGCCGCTAGTGGCACTGGAGGGAGTGGATGGACAAATGATGAGGTGCATAAGAAGGCGATGGGAACCGGTGGGTTTAGCGCCCTTAGGGGATGTGTGGCAAGATGGGAAGGCTATAGAGTTTAACACACTGGTAGAAGATACAGGGTTACATCGGGGCCAATACATTGTATATGCTAGGCTGGTGAAGATGATAAAAGGCATGTAGCCCGAGGCGGTGCTGAACCAACAGCCTGATGCGGTCATAGGAACATTTTACAACATATCAGAAGGGAGCCATGAGGTCTCCCCGATATATGAGCTGTTGATGTCTAAAGTTGGGAAAGAGGTGATTCAGACGAGACAAGACTGGGAGGAGGAGGCGGGAGAACCAATGGGTGATGGGCTATGGGCCAGAGTACAGGGATACCATAAAAAGGTATCAAGGAATGTGAGGTTGCAACAGATTCAGTTATATGTCACCCACAGGACGTACATGACCCCTAAGAAGATAGCTAAGTTCAAAAACGTGGAAACGCAGAAGTGCCCAAAATGCGGGAAGGAGAATGCAGGGATGGTACACATGTTCTGGGCATGCCGCCAAATACGGATTTTCTGGAGGGAGGTGGCTCACCTGTTAGTAGGAAAGGAGATAAACCTGGACGTGGACTCCCTGTGGGCCTGTATGTTGGGGGGTGGGGGTTCCCTAGGCCGCGTAAACTTAAACATGTGAGCAAACTCAAAGATCTGGCTATATACTTGCCAAACGCAGGATAGCAATGAGTTGGAAAACAAGTAGGAGACCGAGGGTGGAGGCCTGGTGGCATGATCTTCAGAAATGGGCGAATGCATAGACAACAGTGTTGAACGATGCAACAGATAGAGGGGGGAGGAAGAAGCGGTCACGCTGAGTGCTTGGAAACAAATAGTAGCAACACTGTCAGGGGAGGACCGGGTACGCCTGGAGGAGGATAGCCCTTTAGGAGATGGAGAAGGAGGGACACCCGCAGGAACGGATTGATTGAGGCTTAAGTGTGTGGTAGGCTCAATGGGGGGAGAGGGGTAGAAAATACAACTTGAAACTGTACATGAAAATGTACATGCATATTCGCTACTAAACTGTATGGTGATCAGGTTGGAATAAATGAAAAAAACTGTTTAAAAAACAAAAAAAGCATGGGAAGCCCCCCCGACGATGTGACGCCCAAAGAGAGCTGCAGTGCCCAAGAGAGCTGCAGAGCCAGCAACTTTCATGTGTCCTGAGCATTGGAGAGAAATGCTGGAGGCCCGGCGTTTCCAAATAGAGAGAACCACAGTTACTTTGTGGTGGGCTATGTGCCCATCAAACAGCGCCAAAACCACCCAGCTCGGAAATCCACGAGACACCCTGCATCCAGAGAGAGAAGACAGAGGGCGGGACACCGACAACAAGGAGAAGCATGGAACCCGGAGCAGAGGAAAATAACTCGAGTGAGTGTGTACCCAATAGCATTCCCCTGCAGATACAGAGGTAATGGGGAGAATCGGGATGCCACCGGGGCATCGTTACGGAGCAGAAGAAACTCGTCCCAGAGAAATTGAGTAGATACTAAATTTAAAGCCATTTAAGTGGAATTGTGCGACTGTGATAAAGAGAATAATTAATAAGCCTAAAAGAGAAGGTATTAAGAACTGGGCACAAACACCCTGGGAAGAGGGGAAAGTACCACATGGGTTAAGAAATAAAGAGTGGGATTCCAAGATAGCGGCTGACCTCCGAGGTTGCACTCCCCGGAGCTCCCGCATATTTTTCCTTTAATTGCATGTAAAAGCAGCGATTTGGCTGAATGTGCCCTCCCCACGCATCAGCTCACGAGAGGGAAGCTCTGACAACCCCAGACGCGGCAGCAATTACCTTGAGCGGCTGCCGCATAATCTCTGCTTCGGTCGGCCCGCCAGGAGGGTGAAACGGCAAGCCCCTGGGCTCTTCTACCAGCGAGCGAGGGGGCGGATGCGGTCCCGGGACATGCGTTCTGGGTGGAGTAATAAGAAGTGCTCCCACCCCGGGAGGTCCCTGCCAAGCGGTTCCCCCGATCACACTACCGCTGGGAAACCCGGCCCCGAGTCGCGGGGCCGGTGTGAAGGAGAATGAACGGTGTCAGTGTAACGGCGGAGGACGCGGCGCAAGTTCCAGGCCGTCGGACCCGCAGAGGACATCAGGCTGAGCATGCCCGGGGGGACAACACCTCTGGCCCAGAACAAACACATACATTGCGGATGTCCAGAGCCAGTGGTGCGGTGGGCCCTGCACAGGGCGGAATACACACAGAGACTCAACCGAGGTACACACAACTCGCCGCTGGAGACAGAGAGAGGACTCCGGATCAACGCTCATCAGACGGGATAGCCAAGTAAGTGGGGGGGGGCGCCCGGGGAGCAGGGGGGATCGAATTGGAGTCGGGGGAGCTCCCCCCCCCGGGCAGGCCCCCCCTCATCGCAGAGGAGTCCCTTTAACCTCTATATCCAGGGGGCCGGACGGATACTCGTGGGGGGGGTACCCCATCGGGCACAAGAAGACTGGACGAGGCCAGCTGACCAACCCCCCGCTGCCCTCCCAATATTTTCGCCGGACAAGCCAGATCCCAGAGATTGGGACCCCGAGGGGGAAACTTCGCCGGAGGAGCAAGGCGGGACAGACCTTGAAGCACCCCATTGAAATTGTAGCGGGCCCGTTGGCGAAATCGTCGATACGAGGAGGCGGAGGTTCCCGTCCTTAGTAAGCTCCCCCATACGCAAGGGACATGTCGAGAAACAAGTCCAGGGACGTCCCCGCCTCTTCCAGAATGGCTAAGAAACACCAGGAAGGACAACTGGCCCAGACCTGGGCCAGGACTCTCGGGGAGCAGGGCCCTCAGGAAGTTGGAGAGGGGTCCTCCCGGGCCGTCGCGGCTGCCACGCTTGATACTCCAGACCTCCCGGTTACTTCTTCCCTCCTCCGGTCCATACTGGGGGAATTAGTGGAAAAGATCACAGAAGCGGGTCAAAAACAAATGAAAGCGTTAAGAGAAGATCTGGTAGAGGGACTACAAGGAATAAAAAAGGACCTCAATAAAATTGAAGAGAGGGTGGACACGAATGAGAGGGCCCTACAAAACTTGGCGGAGGACCCTGCGTAAAGCGGATTCCCTCTTGGAGACCCTCGTGGTGGCAACTCACAATCTTGAACTGCGTGCAGAAGACCTGGAGAACAGATCCCGAAGGTCTAATATACAGGTTAAATCCCTGCCAGAAGATGTCCTGGATTCAGACCTGGCCGACACGGTGAAATCAATTTTTCAATTGGTAATGGGCGCAGATCTAAATGAAGATTTGAGAATAGACAGGGTCCACCGGGTGGGCCCTAAGCGCCCAGATAAGGGGACGCGCCCAAGAGATGTGCTTGTCGCTATTCACCGCTTTACCCAAAAGCAATCCATCCTTCAGGCGGCCAGGAAAGCAGGCCAGGTAACCCACAACGGAGTGGATATCCAGCTTTATCAGGATCTGTCTCAAGCCACCCTAAATAGGAGACGGCGCATGGCCCCGGTCGTCTCCCATCTTAGAGAGAAGCAAGTGCGCTACAGGTGGCTTCACCCATTCGCTCTTAGCTTCCAATGGCAGGGGAAGCTACAGAGGATCACGACCTGTGACCAAGGGATGGCTTTATTGGGCCTTGATGAGGACCCATCTGTGACAGATTCTTCCCCATCCGGAAAGGAGGTTGTGCGTAAACCGTGGGAGTGGACATCTGTGGGCCAAAAGAAAACATGGAAGGAGCGTAAACAACTCTGGCGTGGTTATGTGGCTCATCCCCAGTCACCAGATCAAGAAGCTCCTGTCGGGGAGGGGATTCTACCGGCAAGATAGACTGTGCGTCTATGCTTTCTGTTTCGACCCTGGGGAGGGCACATGACGTTTGCATTGTTAACGTGCGTTTCACACCACTAATGACATTTGTCTGCACAGATGCGGGATGCAATGGGGGAGTGGGGGGCCTTGGCATCTCGGATCGGTTTGTTATTGAGTCCGGCTCTCATTATGTGGCTGCGAGGGGGGCTGAGAGCCAGCCGGATTCGCCTAGGGGGTGGGGGGGTGGGGGAGATCCATGGTCTTAGCTAAAATGGATACTGGTGGTTTTGCGCAAACTGCACATTTTGGGGAACTGTTGGCGAGAGGTTCAGTGAGTATAGTGGTGTCATTCATGCCTCAAGATTTCTGGCCTTATGGTTGTCCCGGGCATTCTTAAAGTCCTTTCCTTGAATGTGAACGGCCTCAATTCCCCGGTCAAGAGGAAGAGGGTGGAGAGGTTCCTCAACCGGGAAATCCCTCAGGTGGTTGCTATACAGGAGACGCATGTACATACCAGGGACGTTTGTAGAATAAGATTCCGGGGGTACTCGCGGGTAGTGCAAGCCACACATGCCTGTAAGACAGGGGGAGTCCTCATAGCCTTGAGGGATGGGTTTGAGATGACCATCGGGGATACACAAAAGGATATGCAAGGCAGATATCTCGCGGTGATACTTCAGGGAAAGGGGGGGAAGTCCTCACGGTAGCAACTCTGTATGCTCCAAATTACGCCCAGGATCCCTTTATACAAGACAGGGTGACCCGCTTAGGAAAATTCGCTAAATCAAACATCCTCCTTATAGGGGACTTTAATTTGGCATGGGACCCCACCAAGGACAGGTCGTCCTCCTTATAGGGCTTACAGAGAGGCCCTTCAGGGGATATGGTTAGGAAAATGGGGGATCTGGCCTTGGTTGACGCCTGGAGAGAGCTGCATGGTGATGCTCAGGGATATACATTTTATTCACACGTCCACAGATCCCACTCGAGAATTGATTATGCCTGGATTCCTAAACCGCTGTTGGGTAGGGCCCTTTTGCTGGATGTAGGGGAAATTGCCCTGGGTGACCATGCCCCACTCACTATTTCTATAGCCTGGCCAAGGGGACCCCCAGGTATTTGGAAGTGGAGATACCCGGTTCCACTCTTTAAGGACCCTCTCCTGGTAAAGGAGATAGAGCAGGATATTCTAGACTTCAGTAACCACAACAACTGTGAAGACACTAGCCCCCAAATCTGGTGGGATGCCCTCAAAGCCACGGTGAGGGGAAGTATCATAGCAACCAAGGCCAGGAGAGAACGGGAGATTTGTCCAGGCTTAAGGAGATCATGTCCCATATGGGGACTAGGATGTCAGCGGCCACTAAAAGGGAATATAGAAATGTTAGAGGTCAGTTTATCCTGATACAAACTAGGGCGGCGGAGTGCAACCTTTTAAATATGAGGCAAAGGTTCTACTCGAGCGGCAACAAGGCCGATCGGCTGCTGGACAGGAAGCTGAGGAAAGAGGCTGGGGACAGGGCGATCTTGAAAATAAAGGGTCAGACAGGGGTTTTCCACACCAACACATTAGACATTGAAGGGGAATTCTGCACATTTTATGCGGACCTCTACAGATCGGGGAACCCTTCGGCTGCCGACCAGATCTCTTACCTTTCCTGGGCACGATGCAGTACAATATCACTGGAAGAGAGGGATGAGCTCGACCGAGAGATTACAACGGATGAGTTGAGGTGGGTGATCAACCACCTACTGCTGGGTAAAGCCCCAGGCCCAGATGGGTTTGGTTCTGAATTTTATAAAATACACAAGGAAGTTCTGATTCCCATTCTCACCAAACTCTTTAATTGGATCGGCTCAACAGGTGTTCTCCCCAATTCAATGAACGAAGCCAAAGTCACTCTAATTCATAAGAAGGGTAAGGACTCGACAGACTGCACGTCATATCGCCCAATAGCATTGATTAACGTGGATGCCAAAATTCATACCAAGGTCCTGGCCAATCGTCTAGAAGCACTCCTCCCCAAGCTTCTACATAGCGATCAATCCGGTTTTATCAAAGGGAGACAAACTTCGGATAATGTGCGAAGACTGGCCCACCTGATTGAAAAAGTTCAGAAAAAGAGTGTCCCAGCCCTACTCTTGGCGGTTGACGCAGAGAAGGCGTTTGACAGGGTGGAGTGGGGATTCCTGTTCGCGGCTATGGTCGAGATGGGATTTGGTCCGGGCTTCATTGCAAGGGTGAGGACAGGTTATCGTAACCCAGTTATCCGGCTAGCTATAAATGGTCATATATCGGCCCCAATTAGGGTGAGTAGGGGCACTAGGCAGGGTTGTCCGCTCTCCCCACTCCTCTACGCCTTACATTTGGAGGCCTTCCTGCAAACAGTCAGATCAACTGAAGACATAGAGGGGATCCCATTTGGAGGGGAGACTCATAAGATGGCAGCCTTTGCAGACGACATGATCTTTGCACTGACCAAGCCGATCACCTCCCGATCAGCGGTTGCTAGGGAGCTACACAGGTTTGGGCAAGTGGCAGGCCTAAAGATTAACGACCACAAGTCCGAGGCATTACCCCTCACCTTGTCGGTGAGCGAAGTCCAAGATCTCAGGAAGGCTTACAACTACAGGTGGGTTAACTCTTCCATAAAGTATCTCGGAGTTTCCCTCACACAATTATTGAGCGGCCTCTTTGCAGCGAATTTCCCTCCACTTTTACAGAAGGTGAAATCAAAATTAGTTGACTGGTGGCCCCTAGAAATTTCTTGGTTGGGGAGAATCAATGCCTTAAAAATGACAATCCTGCCCCTGCTCCTCTATCACTTCACAGCACTCCCTGTGCGAATCCCGCCTTCTTTCTTTAAGTCCCTGCAGAAGATCATCACTAGCTTTGTTTGCAACCGGAAGCACCCGAGACTGGCAGCGGCCCTTATGTTAGCCTCTCCCGTTAGAGGGGAGATGGGGGTGCCGGATTTCAAGGTCTACTATCTCGCAGCTCAGATTAGAGTCATCAGGGATTGGCAGAGAAACGATAGTGGTAAGGTGTGGCGGCAGATGGATCGAGCAGTGGTGGGTAGGGACTTGGAGGGAGTGCTCTGGGTGCCGAGAAGGGATAGACCTCTGCAAATGTACTTTAGTGATATAACCTCAACCACAGGGCGGGCATGGGATCAAGCCATTAATACAGCCTGCATTACTACCGTCCCCTCTCCGTTCACACCCATACAAGGGAATCCACAATTCACCCCGGCGCTTGCTAATCCGACGGAGTTACTTCCGTGGTTTCACAGAGGATGTTGGTTGATCCGCGATATGGTGGACAGGGGGGGGGAGA
This sequence comes from Ambystoma mexicanum, assembly GCF_040938575.1. Lineage (NCBI taxonomy): Eukaryota > Metazoa > Chordata > Amphibia > Caudata > Ambystomatidae > Ambystoma > Ambystoma mexicanum. The sequence continues at coordinate 299,935,436 of NC_090935.1, read as the reverse complement.
TCAAACAGTTTGAGCAATGTAAACAGGACTTTGGTATAGGGGAGAGGCAAAGATATTCATACCTCCAGATCAGGCATTGGGTCTCCCAGTGGGAGCTGAAGCAGGCGGGCTCTCGTCCCCTCACTGAAGTCGAGAAATACTTCGACACCAACTCGGGTGATAGGGGGGTGGTCTCATCGATCTACAGATTGATTAAAGCCCAAGAACTGGTCTGAGCGGGGAAATATATGCTCCTTTGGGAACAAGATGTGGGGGTGGCTATTGAGGAGCATGAATGGGTGCGATTGTGGTCACAGATTCCGAAACTGGCTAGATCGATTCAAATCCGAGAGATATGGCTGAAGCTCATGACAAGGTGGCACCTAACCCCAACTAGGTTAAATAAAATTAACCCCAAGGTCCCGAAGTTGTGTTGGAGGGGCTGTGGCGTGGAGGGCTCCTGGGCTCATTTGTGGTGGGGTTGCCCCAAAATTGACTTGTTCTGGTCTCGGATCCATCAGGCCATTACACAGGTGTTGAGAATTCCCCCGATCCGGAACAGGGGCCTGGCCCTATTAGGCCTGAACGCCATCCTATTAGCCCCAATCTCAAGTGCGGACCGCAAGCTTTATATAATAATGGTTATGGCTGCTGCGCTGGTTCTTGCCCAGAGGTGGAATTCGAAGGAACCTCCACAGGAACATGAGTGGGTGGCTAGGATGTGGTCCCTGGTTGCAGTGGAGTGGCTCACATACTCCATCCAAGGCCAACACATGCGGTTCAAGCTGGATTGGGCAAATTTGCTAACTTACTTAAAAGCAGGGCCCCGTCGGTCCTGGTGTCCTAAGAGTATGGAACTGTTGGGCATTATTCCACCACAGGATGAATCTGACTTGTGATGTGCTGGATCACTCACTCACAGCAAGCTTAAGGGGAGTCCCACGTATGTCCATGTTCTCAAATCTCTATCGTCCACCTCTCTAACAGACTTTGCGATAGATATGACCATGTGTGCAGTACTTATGCTCTGAGTTGAACTAGAAGACCTGTTGGATTGGGAGGGAGGGGGGGCGGGGTTTGGGTAAAGGAGAGGTTATTTGCTTGTGTTATCTGTTCTCATCTACGTTGTGGTTGCTAAGGAAAAAGTCAATAAAAACCTATGTTTAAAAAAAAAAGAAAAAGAAAGAGTGGAGGAAACCAGAGAGAGAACTCTATGGACAAGAATGGGAAGTGAAATAGATATGAGGAGATATATGTGAACTGAGTAACCCTAGGAGAGGTGGGGGGAGATCAAGGCTCTACAAAGGATAACCAACCTAAGAAAGCCTGGGTTGCAAGAGTCAGAAAGGAATATACGCCTTGAATAAAGTACAAGAAAGAGTGATAAAACGAACTGTGGACCAATTGTCCGTAAAGGGGAGCCAAAATCCAAGTGCATTGTAAAAGAGTTACAAGATCTTGTCAGGAAGGCGGCAAGAGACTTATTTGAAGATATCTTGATGAAGAGAACTTTTGACTAAAGAAGAAACTTTGCTACAAGAGAATATCTGGTAAGGGGAGATATTCTCCTAGTATAACTCAAGTTAGTTAAAATAGTAGTAGGATCAGTAGGAACTAGTATTGCACCGTGGACAAAGTCGTTAGGGACGTTCTGATGATTGACTAGAACCTTTAGTTATGTATATAGGCAGGCGTAACCCTCTAGCAATAGGAAAACATAGGCCTTATCGTTATTATTTTAATAACACCTCCTCCTTCCGGCCAGCCATAGTAGTGAAGCTGCAGTTGCCAAAAGTAGTGTGCAGCTTTATAGCGTGAGACCAAGTGTTGTGTATGAGTAGTCTCATTTTCTTTACAACCGTACCAATTTGTCATCTCTACTGCTATGCAGAATAAAAATGTGTTTCATCAATTTGTTGACATTCTCAAATCTTAATGCACAATATTTCCTTTCTTGCAGTTAACATTTCACTTTGTACAGTTGAATATCATAGATACAGTCCTAATGTATTAATCCACCCAATTCACTGTACTACGTAAGAAAATATGTATCCTCTGTTGTGCTAATTTCTCCTAACAGTGAACTATGCTTCTTTCAACTAAAGTGATTGTATAAACTCTTATATATTATCAGGTTCACTAATGTGCCCAAGTTGTTTCACATAAAATGCAAACAAATAATTGGCTAAAATGTTTGCTGGGTGGGAGGAATTGCCTGGATCTCTCATAGAATGATAGACGGCATCCTGTTCCAGGTAAACAATCAAGGTTATGCCAGACATTTCCACCCGATGCACAATAAATAGGGAGGCTTCCTAAGCTTGTTTGATATTGCAATTAATATTTGTGTTATTTTCAGAGTTAGAAATGACACACTACCTTTGTGCTTTGTTCCTCAGACCCAGTCAAAATTGTGTGTGTTTTAAACAGTCGCCATCATAAGAAGTGTTCTATAAAAATTAAACAGTCATTGACCCAGCCTATAGTTTTGGCTTTGGCATAGGAATTGAAAACAAGAAGATCTAGTGGGAGTGAGGCAATGGGGGGTGGTGAGGAATTGTGGAAAGTTGGGATGAGAAAGAGGGACAGTAGTGGTGACAGCTTTTGGTGCCAGGGGGTGAGCGGCTCCTAAGGGGGTTAAGGCTTTGTAAATTATTCAAGGTGTGTTGCAGGCTAGTCAATATTTACAATGAAAAAGCATAAATATTTCACTGAATGCTGATGTGTGAATGAGCATAGCAACTGAGAGAAATTAATCTAGCCAGTGGGGAGGGGACTATTCCCCAGACAGGTTTTAAAATTGTGTGAGGAAATTGTGCATTTACAGCACACATTGGGACAAATGGGGTAAAAAGACACACAATTTGCAATCTGTTTTGTTTGAGAGTAACACATGAAGAAAAAAATGCAATACATGTGTGGCACCAACAGAACACAGGAATATTTTACAACATATTCATGACGCCTTTGTCCTCAACATATGTCAGCATTTCCACTGTAAATCACCTTTACAATGTAATGCCAAAAATATATGCTGGTATTAGACCTGTACATCACTTTTATTAAACTGTCCCTACAAGATATGCCAGCATTGCCATTGCAAATTGTTTTCATGATGCTATGCACACAATATATTACAGGTTTGCCACTGTAAATCCTGTTCAGTAGGTTGTGACACCAACATACACCTGCATTGCTATAGTAAACAATTGCATGATGCTGCACCCTTAATATATGCCGGCATTGCCCCTGTACATTTCTTTCACATCCATGTGCCCACAATGTCTGTATTATTTATTTATATGCAGGAGGAACAATGTTCTTTTGATCACAAAAGAATGTACAGTAGATTAGAAATCAGATTTGATGGTAAGCAGCGAGCATCTTACAATGGGTTGAGTTTAAGGAACCTTCTGACCAGGTTGTGGAGGGGAGTAAATGGAACAGTAGCCAGGGACAATACATAAGTAGACGTACATAGATTAAAGGCAATGAACATTAGACATTTTTAAGTGCAGGTAGGTGGTATGGCCTGCTGTGCGTTGGATGTTGTCATGATGGGTGAAGGAGAACAGAGTTATTGACAGTGTCAAAGGCGGCATACAGGTTAAGAGGAATTAGGATACGAGGATATGTTGGAGTGTTTAGCAGAGGCGATGAAGTTGGATACATTCATGGGAGCTGTTTCCTTGGACTAACAGGAGCAGAAACCTGCTTGAAGGGGGTCTCAAAGGTGGTGCATGTCTAAGAAATGGGTAAGACGGTTGAACACAACCCTTTCGAGCACTAGTGCAGAAGGAGCGACACTTTGCAAAAGTCAGCCAGTAGGTGCGGGTTAGCCCTTTGCTTTTTTAGAAGATTGATGACTGTGGCTGTTTTGAAAACAGAGGGAAAGCAAACTGAGTCGAAGGACAGGTTGAAGAGTTCTGCAGCGAAAGGCCACTAAAGGGACAATAGGCTTGACTAGCTGAGGGGCACGAGGGTCTGATGGGGCACAAGAAGAGTTATCCTTTATCAGTAGAGATAGCAATTTGTCAGTATTAGTGTGGCTAAAGTGTAAGGTGGAAGCAGAGGATGAGGGTAAAGTAGGCAGAGTGTAAAATGTAGGAGGAGGGAGTGTGAGGAAGGTCAGAAAAGTCTGTAATTTGGGAAATGTTTGCAGTAAATTATTCAGCTAGGTCATTAGCTGCCAGAGCAGAGTTGCTAGTCACAGACTTAGGAGGAGTGAGTTTAGGGTGCCCTGAAGCCGGCGAGGATGGTTGGAGTGAGCGTCAATGAGGGTTAGGTAGAATTCCCTTTTCGCTCTATGAAGAGTGGACTTGAGAGAGTTCAAGGCAGAGAGATAGAGTTCTAGATCCTCCTGAGAGTGGGTATGCCTCCATTTCCACAGCAGCCAATGCATGTCTATGCGGTGAGAGCATATGAATGGGGTGATCCATGGCTGAGGATGATTAGACGTATGGGTGAAAGTAAGCAGTGAGAGGAGAATGAGTCATATAGTAGCGATTGGAAGCTGGAAAAGGCAGTGTTGGTGGAAGAGGCATCAGGTCTGTCGGTCGGACAGAAATCGGGGAATGGTAGAAGGTTTCAATTTCCTTTTAGTAATATGTGGAGCAAGTGGTGAGGCAAGGTCAGAGGGCAGAAAGGAGATGGTGCTGGGAACAATTAAGTGGTCAGATAGAGATGGTGTGATGTAGTATTAGTGGCTGAAAGAGAGGTAGAGATGAATAAGAGATTCAAAGAGTTACCCCATGTGTGGGTAGGTACGTTATGGATAAAGTGGAGAGCGAGGTCACTAAGAAAATGCTGAAGTTCAGATTTCTGAGAAGTGGTTGGAGAGGAAAGGTTAGTCACCTAAGAGAATGATGTGATGATTAGTGGAAAGAGAATCAAGGCATTGCCCAAGATCATCAAAGAATGGTCCAGTGTGACCAGGAGGGTGATAGATGGCGAAGGTGTGTACTGAGTAAGGCAGAGCAATAGTAGAGATGGTGAATTCAAAAGAGGTAGGAGAGAATGGGGCATGGGAGATATCCAAGACATTGAGGCATGAAGAGAGTAGGTGTCTGACACCTCCCCATCTGGCAGTCTATACATGAAGAGAGTAGGTGTCCGACACCTCCCCCTCTGCCAGTCTATAGAGGAGCGTGAATGAAGAATAGTTTGGAGTTGTGTAGGGCCGCCAGAGTGGCAGTCTCAGATGGAGAAATCCAGGTTTCAGTGATCGCAAGGTCTAGGGGAGGAGAGCTGGAGTGAAAGTAGTCAGTGATAACGAATGTTTTGCTGCATACAGACTGAGCATTCCAGAGTGCAATGTTCAGTTGATGAGGTAAAGAAGAGCATAGAAGTTGAGTCTCGGAAGAAGAAAGGCGAGGTGGTTAGATGTTCGAGGAGGTAGGGTTAGCTTGGTGGCTTTGTTTTTTTGAAGAAGGTTGAAGAGACATGGAGTAGTGGGAGTTTTGAGTTTTATAATAGGAATAGGAAAGGAGGAATTTGTAGTGTGATTGGAAAAAGCATAGGGAGAGGTGAGTAGGAGAAGAAGCAGGAGGAGCAGGAGTGAATGCATTTAAGGAGAGTAGCACAGTGTGGAGAGACAGTAGTTAGAAAGATTGGGGTAATTGCATGTGTATGCATGAGTGGGTTGGGGGGTGGGCAAAAAGCAGCTGAGGCAGCGCTCAGTGTTTACACTGGGCTGGCTCCTCAATAATGGAAGAGGATGCTGGTTGGTCTGTGCCCCCTTGCCCATTATGGATGAGCCACCACTGATACACCCTTTATTAATCTATGCCGAGGGTCAGTGTGGCTGGAGATTAAATACTGTTGATTTTGAAGTCATGTACACTAACTGCACTGTTGGTAATGCAGTGATTTTGATCACATTAAAGGATACCATACACACGCCGTACAGTAGAAATCTACTAGGCTCAGCAGGTTAAATGACTGTTGCTGATACATTTAAAACTGGCTGTTAATCATATGACATTTTTCAATTCCTTATAAAAAAACAAGTGCTATAAAATGTATTCGGCCAGGGGATGGGTTGGGCTGGTCGCTTGCTTATATTTAGGGTGGGCGTTAGTGAATGTCTGTCCCCGTAGTGAAAATCAAAAGTAGGCCCCTGTGTGCTCAGCTTAGTAATAACTGTTGTGAGCACAACAGAGGCATTTATTTATGATTAAGCAATTTGACAAACATAACCTCTTTAGCAATATATACTGTGATAAAACACAAAGGAAGGGTCACAAAATTCACAGGGTCTTAATGTTATAGTCAAACAAAAACACAAAACACTGTTTAAAGAAAACTAGTGGCTGTACGTTTAAGAAGCATTTCAGTTTGGAAATGCCTTTTTTTTTGCTTTTTTCTACGAAAGTGTAAGCTGCACATTTGGAAACAAAGGTGTGCTGAGCATGTAAGAAGCCTGTGTTTAACAGTGATGGCCCGCCCCCCCAGTGATATTCAGGGCCCATTCATTCTCGTGGTGTCCCTTTTAGGCCAGAAGAAAGAACACATGTGTAAAACCCTGGGTTCCCAGTGATGACTCTGACATCTTCTGATGTTCTAGTTGTTCCTTTATTGAAGTTCCGGTACATCATATTGGATTAATTAGGTCAAGTACATCTGAGCTCCAGGCAAGATGCACCGGCATCCTCTCAGGTAGGCTACATATCTCCAACGGACTCACTCAGAACACACAACCATACATCAACATTCTCACAGGCTACATTCCATGTCACTCACCCAACATTCCACTCATACTTACAAAAGCAACAGGGAAACCAAATCACCACATATCTTCCCTCCTTAAGGAGCACAAACTACACCTACCAAAACCAGGTCACACTAACAACACACACAGCACACACACTCCATCCCCTGCACGTGCATTACAACCAAAAACTACAATCACCACAACTGTACACCCTGAGAACGTCACCAGCATAAATGGTACCAAAACACATAACAATAGTGCCCCTCCCCTTTTCTACACAGTGGAGAAAGGACACCAACCACTGAAAATTGCACCACTACAAATCCCCACGACCTCAGGAATCTCACTTCTCTCCACCTCAATACAGCTTGCCCCGTCTAGGCAACTACCCATCCATTACTCTCCTCACAACCACACCACACACACAACTCCGAGCTGTTCACCCACACAATCCAAAGAGCCAGGCTGGGCATTCCAAACACCCGAGTGAAACGACACAAAATAACATGAGCACCTAAAGTGCAATGCCGCCACCCCTATCAGTCACCTGTGTCCTCATGACCCACCATACAGGCCAACCACTGCTATGAGGAAGCATCATCACATACATAGCCAAATGCATCACATTCACCAGAACGACCGCACACCACTTGCGCTACACATCCACTCCTATCCTCACAGCCACATTAAACACACAACACTATGCTGTGCACCCAACCATACAAAGAACCAGGCTGGACGTTCCAAACGCCAGAGTGAAACAACACACAACAAAAACACCCACGGTGCAGTGTTGCCACCCCCATCCGTCACCTGTGTTCCCTGAAACCACACTAGCTAACACACTTGCTGTGAAGAAACATCACCATATAACACACCAGTCACTAAACCTTTAAGCACACAAGTATGACAATCACCACCTTACTCAAAGGCTCTAACACACAAAGACCCTTGCATACAGAGCCCCACACTGCATCAACATGTCACTACTGTAATATACTTAACATTTCTACAAAACTCTAACCAAGCTTCTTAGTCTTCAAAATAGGAACAGAAGTCCCACCTGCAAAGTAAAAGATTAATGTGGAAAAAATCAAATGAATTCTGACTTCCTATTGCATAACCTTGACCAGTCCACTCTACTTTTGTTTAAAAATAGTCCATCTGTGGAAAAAACAAGTTAAACACAACTTTTCATTTGAACTAACACTGTCACAAAACACGTGTTCAAAACATCATTACTGTTATATCACTTCTAAAACAGAGGCCATGATATGCTAAACCATAACACACTCACCTCCCGCCATGCACACATAAATTGCACCAGGCCTCACATCACAGAAACCTCTTATATAAATATTATCCCTACAGTAACATTGGTATGACAATTACTCAAAATCTGAACAACAAAACACATTTTTTCCCCACTTGCTCCTCCCATCTCCCTGTTCCACTTGAACAAAAGTATCTTAGGGGAACACAGCCCCATATGTCCTCATGTACTGCTCCTCCTGCAGACACCCATTTAAAAATAAAAGTACCTTTCAGGGAACACGGCCACACACCGACAGTCTAAACATCACCAGCAGCGCTCCATTTTAATTCCCTGGAACGCTGCATCTGCTTGACTGAATGATTTTCCCCACCAGAGGTGTTACAGCCTTGTGTTGCCCCCCTCTGTTTTGCTGATGGCAAACGCTTTTCCACCAAACGCCCGATGCAGTTTCCAGTAGCTGCAACCAGCCCGCCGTAATCTTCCCTCGGTTCACCATAACACGAAGTGTTTCCTCATTAACACCAGACCACTTTGCTAGGTGCTTTTATTTAAGCGATGTATCCCTCCTTGACATCGCACACGGAATTCTCCCATAATGACGTTCCATGCTCAGCAGGCCTTTCACCAACAACCTGCACCGTTCCAGGTACGTCATCACTACTGAAGAACTGTCAAAGAAGACAATGCTCTCCGCCGTAACAGTCACCGCTCTGCTCCAATGGCCACAGCCTTCTGTTGTAATGTAGTCTTGTCCTGCCACTGGCCTGGATGTTTGCTGTGGAATGTTGGTGCATGAATGCAGCTCAGGAGAATGTTGGGTGGATCTGTGTGTGAATGTTCTGTGAGAGTCAGTTGGAGGCCTGAGCTGGGTTGAATGGATGGCCGGTGGGTCTGCTCCTTTGTTAGTGATGTTTATACCTTCCTATGTTCCTGTCCATGTCTACGTGTGCTGTAAATACATGAAGAGTAACTGGAGTATTGTACAGATTGTACATATGTGAATAAAGCCTACCTGGAACCAAACCTAGACTACAGCTGGTCTGTACTTCAGTGATGCATCCTGAATATCTAGCATAAGGCTTTACAACACCTTCCCGGATCCACTGATGGCTGATCACGGCAACACCCTCTTGTCATCATTGGCTTAAACATGGATTTATGTTCTTTTGTTTGCAGCCATAATAAATCAAATGTGGGTTCCACAACCCATAAACTGAAAGAAGAGGTCTCGTGTCTCATGTAAGTAACCGTGGTGCTGCTGGGCCAGTACACAAACCAATAAGGGTGTGTGAATGAACCCTGTGACAGAACAGTAAATAACCCAACATCTTGTATAGACCCCCCTGTATTCTACAAAAACAAATCTGGACTAACCCCACTTCTCCACAAAACCCCGGGCCTTCATTTGGGAAGAACACCGTGACTTTAAAAACCCTTTTGCAGGTGACCGGTTCGGACCGCGTTCACATTCCTGCCTGACCTCTCTGACTGGCAGTTCCAACATAATTTACCTTGTCATCTGCCTACTTGACACGAAACTGGTGCTTTCTTCTCGGACTCGCAACTATGCCCGAGCGAGCGGTCATATTTCATACTCTCTAGCCTGCAGGTAGGCCTGCTCCTACTTTCCCGCTCATTAATAATCACAGGGACACGTCGGACATTAGTTAACGTGTGAGTGACGTCATGACTCGCGAGACCGTGCGTTGGTAGAGACGGTAGCTGCGCACTTGGCTGGCTGAGGGGGTTCAGCCATGTTGTTGTATGGGAGCTGGTTGCCGAAGTTCAGCGCTTGTATCGTTATTTTGTCTCAGGCGCTTTTAAATAGCTACACCGAAAAAGAAACGTCAACAGTTGTTCGTGAGTAAAATGAAACTCGTGCTCGCTCGAAATGTTGTTCGAAAACTGGCTACTCATGATTTGAGAGGTTTTTTGAGAAACTTTGGGATGGACTTAGTGTACGGAACATATGCTGTGCCGCGATCATAGTCAAAGCTGATAGTGGCAAAAGGTGGCAGGGTGGAGGACGAGTGCTTCCAATTTGTTAGTAAAGTTGAAGTAAATATATTGCATTCATACCGTGCCATCATGGGTGGTGCCAGACTCCACATTTTTGTGGGGGTTGGATGACAGTTTGAAAGCTGATTATTGTGGTGTGTGTCCCTCCCCAGTGTATTGCCCTTTTAACATGGGCAAAAGGAGCCCCTGCAGGCTCGTGCACCAGAACGGCTGAAGACGCCCAAAGAGGAATGACTGGTCTGTCTCTCATTTAGGCCTGCAGCCCCACACCGTGTGATGCCGTGGGACCCTCGAGCCAGCAGGGTGGCAAGGGTCCGTATGGGCAAGGGTAAGATCCGCCTTGCACCACTAAAGACCTGGTGTCTTCCGGAAAACCCCAGAAGCACTGGGCCTCTCAGATACTGATGACCCATAGCACCCATGGGGGGCTGATGGATGCCCATAGCAGGCCCCCATATAACAATGGCGACAAGGAAGAACCCCCGCAGGGATCACTGTCCCTATGGTTTCTGAGTGTTTTTTTTCTTTCTGCCTTTCTTTTTTTTTTCAATGAAGGAGGGAGGGAGCTGTCCCCCGCTGGAGGAAAGAATGCTGCAGCCATTTCTGTGAATGATGTGAGGAGGAGCAGCATCCACTCGCCCAGGAGGTGGGGAGGAAGACCAGTCAGTAATAATCATATGCTCCGGTCATGAGCAAAACGAGCAATTGCCCGCCCACTCCCGACATCCAGAGGCATTGGTGCCTGGGGGTTGTCCGCGCTCTGGTAAGTAGTATCCGCTGCAAGAATAATGAAAGTACCCGTCCACCAGAGCATGTCAGGACTGAGAGAGGGAGAGAATAATGTCCCGGGCCAGTCGGTGAAGATAGTGTACAGAGGCTGCCTGCTTCCACTAGTAAAGCGGGTAGTGCTCTGCTATGCTGGCAGCACCAGGTGCTGTAGGACCAGGCCGCTGGCGGTGAAGTCAGCAGCTCAATATCAGCGCTGAGGTGGAAAATGCTCTGGGGCTGGAGCTGGGAAAGGAACGATCCCAGGCCTCCGACAGTGATCAGAGGAGGCGCTCCATGCTTCCACAGTGAAAAGCGCATGCAGAGGGCCCTTGAACGATCGCGGGACCCTCAGGTGGTGAGCTAAATAATCACCGGGATCGGAGAGGCCATAGGAGCACCATGTGGATGAAAACGGGGAAGGTCAGTGCCCCGTAAGCTGTAGCCCATCCTGTTTTGTGCAACCCCTTCCTAAGCCCCAGCAACAGTGGTTTGTGAGCTCTGTATCATCTGTAGTGCTAGGAGAAAGCATGATAAACTGCACTGGGTGAAAATTGTATGACTTCTACAAAGAAGAGGACTGCAGAAAACCATGGGTGTTCCTCTTACACTCTGTATAGCAACAACAAATAAGTCTGCATTGAGAAAATGCTGTTTCGAGGGTGCTCCTGGCCGACCCAGAGCTAGGATCCACCACGCAGCCTAGTGTGCCTCACAACTGCACAGCGTGCTAGGCAATTGCACAAGTCAGCGATGCTGTAATGGGGGAAATGGTCAAGGACCTGACATCCTGCCAACGTAGCAAGTGGCCTCATCACCTTACCACTGGTGTGTGTTTATACTGCCGGTGGCGTAATGCCAACTACTCCTGCCTCAGGGAGCGGAATAGAGAAGTGGGCCTAACACCGTACCCGCATTGACACCCTTCCCCCAACGACACCCTTGCCCCAGTGTCACCCTACAACTGGTGGGCACCCGCTGCGTATGGCAGCTTTGTGCCTGGGGAGAGAACTAAGCAAGTGGCCTCATTGCCCTGCCGCTGGTGGGCACCCTGCTGGGCACGCCATCCATGGACCAGGCCCATGTGGCCCTGGGTGCGATTCCTGCCACCCCCGAGCTGGGACATCACCTGACCTATCGTCCTGCCTGGAAGAAGAGAAGAGGGGACTGGCCAGGACTGCTCCGGCCCCATCAGCAGCAGTAACTCCAGCCTGGGGGAGCAGAAGAAGTGGGCCAGACACTCTGTCATCTGTGTCCGGCCAACCAATGTCTCGCAGTCCTCAAGCCCACCATCCAGAAGAAGTGCTAGGAGCAAGAGAGGTTTGCAGCTCAGTATGAGTGCTTGAGTCCCCCCCTGTCCCATGACAGTGAATAGACACTCCTGCCTGGGGTAGTATAGCCAAGGAAGAGGGGAGTGAGTAACATGCTGCCACCCCTGCTCTGTCGACATCATGTGGCGCAGCCTGGACACCCTGCTATCCGCGTCTCGCAGACTGCCCAACATTAAGGGACTGACTGAGCCTGGCGCAGCTTGGACGCCCTGCTAGCCGTGTCTCGCTGCCTGCCCCAACGTCAAGGGACTAAGCCAATGTGGCCCCAGGTGTGGTTTTACCAGCCTTTGAAGTGTAACATCAACAGACCTGGACCCATGGAAATGACAATCCTGAACGGACGCTGGAGCCAAGTTAACGGGTCTTCGGCAGTCATGCGAGTGCTCGGAGAAGACTCAGTGGACATGTCAAAGTATGTCCTTAAAGTGGTCCCAGTTAAATGAATGCAAAGCTGTATTTCCGTAAGTTCGGAGTCATGCTGTAAATGGTACCATCAGCTAGCGATGGCATCCTTCAGTGGTGGAAGCTCCACTGACCCCAGGTTAATAAAGGGTTATGTAACATGCGGTCGAACTGCCAATATTCCACCAATGGTTCGCAAACCGCGACTGTCACCCGCGGGTTAAGTGAAGAGTGTCTCTGGAGGATAGTTCAGGGGCAACGCGCTCGCCTTGGAAGCAAGATGATACGGAGCAACACAGGTCTGATCCCCGGGTCTGCGCTTAGAAACTTCTGGGTATTAAGCGCTTTATAAATAACCTCTCATAAATAACCTATCATATCATATGTGTTGTAGTGTTGTATGTCTATAACTATGTGAGCCCTATGTGTATAGCAGTGGCATATCCCATTTGTTGTCGATCCTACATTTTTGAAATAGCCCAAGTAATGTTGTTCTGTAACGGGGGAGGGGATCATTTATGTTTCGGTAACATTTGTTTGTTTATGAAAACGGAGGAGTGTGATGTGTGACCCTCCCAAGTGGCAAGGGTCTGCATGGTCAAGGGTAAGGCCCGCCGTGCCGCACTGAAGACTGGGTGTCCCCTGCAACCCATAGAGGCACTGGCCTCCAAGGTACTGATGACCAATAGCACCCATGGGGGCCTGACAGATGCCCATATCAGGCCCCAATATAACAGTTCTGAGTGGGGACATTAATCCATTGGGCTGTCGGCCACACCATTCTCTGAGCCCACAGGGCTGAATAGTATGCCTTCTGTTTTAAATGAGCAGACCGAGGCATACCTTGATGGAACAGACAATTTTTTATTTGGGAACAGTTACATTTATTTTCTGAAAATTAAAAGGGTCCATCCACAGAGTCTCCTCAACCCACCAAGTTCAAGGACTTTGTTGGGTGGGGGACGGCGGGGACTCCCGTGCTAGAATGAGCTCGCGCATGTGGGCATTCTCACACTCGCCACCGCAGCTGTGTCCTTTGAATGTAACTGGCGGTTGCGCAGTAAGAGCGGGGAGACCTTGAATTTGGTGGGTAGACTGTAAACGTTGGGACACTCTGGAACATCTTTGAGCACTGGTGTGTGTGCTTCAATTAGCCCCTCTCTTCCTGCATGTGTTGCATGGATGGGATTGGGTAGCTCCATCTCCACTCCTGTTTGAGAATACTGTTGCTCACTCTTTCGAACATACTTTACTGCTGTGCTCACAGCCCTGAGGAATCCCTTGACTGGCATTTCCAGAGATCGGGGCTTTCACATCATTCATGTCCTGTCTGGCAACTATTGTTGTGGGAACAGAGATGGACTCCACTTCCTCTCCTGTTCACCACATGTTGCAGAATGATCAGCACACTCCCTCTCACAAGACCTCACCAATTGATCCTGGCTCCATTTGCTGCTATCTTCAAGAATCCCCACTGTCCCCATTACAAGGGATCCCCCCTTCAACTCCACTGTACTCGCTTCTCTTACTTCCTCCTCCTCCTTTAATCATGTCTCCCGCCCTACAGGTCGCGGCGGAGGCATTGGTCTTCTCTTTCAACCTAATTGTCTGTCTTCCCCTTCCTCTTCCTCCCTGTTTTCCCCTCGTTCAAATACCTGTACAAATCCTTCATCTCCCCCCCCCACCCAATATCCTTTCTAATCATTTACCGGCCACCCGGCCCCCTCATCTCCTTCTACGATGACCTTGACCACCTCCTCTCCCTTATCTCCCCCACCCCTAACTGTTCATGGTGATTTTAACCTCCACTTCTCCTCCTCCCACCACTCCTCCCCTCTTTTTTCTATCCTCAACTCCTATCTTCTCACACCCTTGCCCTCCTCTCCATCCCACTCGTCTGGATCCACTCTTGATCTTATCTTTGTCTCTTCCTTCCCCCCATCTCCTGTCTCCACCCTCCCCAACTATCTCTCTGACCACGCTTTACTCACTTTCTCACTCACTCCCCCTGCCTCTTCTTCCCCTCCTCCCTCTTCCCCCATTTCTTTCTCTCAACGGAATCTCCGCAACTTTGACCCCTCTCAATTCTACAATACCTGCATCTCTTTCCTGCCTCCTCTCCCCCACTTTTCTTCCCTCTCTGCTAACAAAGCCTTATCCACTCTTTCCTCTTCCCTCTCTTCTAGTCTAAACCAGCTCTACCCTCTTTCCCCCTTTCGCCCCTCCCACAACCCTGCCCAACCCTGGCTCTCCCCTCACCTTCTCTCTATGCGCCGCCTTCTCCGACGCCTTGAAAGACATTGGCTTAATCTCCGCTCACCAGATAACCAAGCCTCCTACTTCTCCCGCTATGCTGTAATGGCCTCCTGGCAGCGATCTGCAGCGGAACGTCTCCTGCGCCTGTGGCTGCATCCCTGGCCCTTAATGCGGCGTAGGAACTTCTCCACGGTGTTCCCCGCCGCGATTCAAGATGGCGGCCGCAACCAGGGCTCTTCACCACCGCGGCCCACTGGCGCTCTCCTGCCCGATGCGGGAGGGGGCGTTTTGGGTCCAACATGCAATAGCACTACCGTTGTAGTGCCTGCCGTCTCCTCCATCCCTCCCCCTCATCTGCACGGGGTCCTCGATTGAGACTGCCGGGTCCGGCGACCGTTTGGACTCCACCCATTCCAACGCTGAGAGCTGCAGTGCTGCATCCTCCCCCCTCGCCTGGGCCTGCTGACGCAGGGGCTCCCAGCGGCCCACTGCCGCTTCACCCAGGGGGGCCTCCCCCGCATGACGAGCTCCGGCAGACCCGCCGGTCAACATCCGTTGCCCTAAGCCGGTGGTGCCTGCAGCCACAGGGGGGCCTTCTGGAGGAGGGCCCCCCCAGCCACCACCTCCAGCGCGGTCGGCGCTCTACTCTCCAGGCGGGTGCCGCTGGCCCCATTAAGCATTTCAAGCTCCGGCGGATCCGCCGCCCAGCAGCTGGCACCCTGAGCCGGTGGAACCGACGTGCCTACAGCCACAGGGAGCCCTTCTGGAGGAGGGCTCCCCTGCCACTATCTCCAGCGTGATTGGCGCGCCACACTCCAGGTGAGCGCCTCTGGCCCCATTGAGTGAGGTGGGCTCTGTCCCTCCGGTCCCTGAGCCTGTGGGGGCCTCCCCACTTGCACCCACGATTGGCTTCTCCCATGGGCCTTGCCTGGAGGCCCGCCGCCATCCCTGAGGCTTGCCGGATCGCTACCCCCCCACCTCCCATTGATTGTGGTCTGTTTCCACAGCGGTAGTCCTGGTGCTCCTGCAGCTTCCTGGGGTGCCCCTGCCCACCATCACCACGCACCAGCGAAGCGGTATCACCTCCACTCCATTGCCTTGGATCCTGGATTCTCACCCTGTGTGGCTTCTCATCACAACACTATTACTATCCCGCGAAGGCACTCCTGCCCCTCCTCCTTGAGAAACCTCCTGGGGCGCCCCGGCCCACTCTATTCCTTGCTATCGCCACCATAGACTCATGTGGCCCCTGGCAGTGAGCATATTCCCCCCCACCCCGGGGCAAACTCTCGGGACCCATCGCTTCTCCCCCAAAACCATGACCAAGGTGGTGAAATCATCGAAGGGCACCGACATTGCCACCATGCTGCTGGCCCGGAAAAGGGGAAGAAAACCGACCCCCCCTAATCTAACTCCCCAGAGGGCCTCCGATGTGAAGGGCACTCTTGCCACCAAGGAAGACCTCCAGGTCTTTATGTCAGACATTAAAGCGGAATTCCGGAACTGCATGACGGAACTCACAGCCAAGTTGGAACAAACCAAACAACGGACCTTCCAGGACCTGGAAGAGATCCTCCTCCCGTTCACTGAGGGACAACTTGTCATCGGGGGTGATTTCAACGGGGCCCCGGACGCCCTTAAAGACAGATCTCATCCCCCAACCTCCAGGGATCAGAAGCTAGCTCTGGCCCTGCTCCACTTGTTCCGCATGCTTGATGTCGATACCTGGAGAGTGTTATACCCGGAGGAGAAGGACTTCACCTTTTACTCATATGTACATCGCACTTTCTCCAGAATTGACTTGCTGTTGGCCTCACCTCGGATCCTGGCCTTCACGGATGACGTCACGATCGGCCCCCGGATCCTCTCGGACCATGCCCTGGTCTCGCTCTCCCTCCGAGTCCTCGACCCGGATCCCCCTCCACGTCGCCAATGGACTTTGTATGACCCTATCCTGGGGGACATGACGGTAATAGATGCGATCGCCAGGACAATCAAAAACTTCTTTACTGAGAACCGTAACGAAGACACGTCACCCGCCAACACCTGGGACGCCATGAAGGCGGTGCTCAGAGGGGAACTGATCACCCAAGGCGCCGCGTTTCACAAACAGAAGAAGGTGACCCGGGACGCCCTGGAGGCCGAGGTTTGTGCAGCCGAAGCAGTCCACAAGCAGTCCACAAGCGGAAGGGCTGGTCTCCGAAATCCTACAAAGCCTTGCAAATGGTGAGGAAGAGGCTGGAGGCACTCCACGCCGACACCACTGCAAACCTGCTCGCTAGGACCAAACAATGGTACTACGTCCACAATAACAAAGCCAACAAGCTCCTGGTCAGCAAGCTAGCTAGGGAGAAGACTCGGAAATCCATCCTGGGGCTTCGCAACCCACATGGATCGGTTCGCTATGCAGACCAAGAGAAAATTCGGCTAGCCGCTGCCCATCAATCCGAGACTATGACAGCGGTCCCGAGGGACTTGGAAGCACAGCGCGCATACATCCGTAAGGCGGCCCTTCCATGCCTGAGTCTGGAGGTTAGCCAGGAGCTGGAAACACCTATCATGGAGGAGGAGGTGGAAGAGGCTAAAAAGAGTTTGAAGCCTAGGGCCCCCGGCCCGGACGGCTTCACCACCTAGTTTTATAAACTCTTTCGTCCCCAATTGGTGGCTCCCTTGGCCCGTCTCTTCAATTCATTTGCGACTACCGGAACAATCACTCCGTCCATGCAGGAATCCATCACTGTCCTCGCTTTAAAGCCCGGAAAGGACCCCCTTGAGAACAGCTCGTACAGACCGATTTCCCTGCTCAATTTGGACGCTAATATTTATTCAAAGATCTTGGCTAACCGCCTGGCTCCGGTCCTACCGAACATCATAGACCGGACCAAACCGGCTTTATCAGCTACCGGTCCACGAAAGATAACATTCGCAGGGCTCTAAACCTCATCAAGGTGACCACACGAAATTCCCAGCAGCTGCCCTTACTTGCCCTCGATGCGACCAAGGCCTTCGATAAGGTGGACTGGCCATTTCTTACTCTTACCCTCGAAGCCTTTAGCTTTGGCCCAATCTTCAGGAAAATGGTCCTGGCAAATTATCAAGCTCCCAAAACCCGGCTCAGAGTTAACGGCCGCCTGTCGGACCCTATCCTTCCTACCTGCGGAACGAGGCAGGGATGCCCCCTGTCCCCCCTGCTTTTCACCCTGGTCATGGAACCGTTGGCCCAACGGGTGCGGACAAACCAACTGATAAGCGGCCCGAAGATAGGCGCCACCCAGCACAAGATCGCCCTCTATGCGGACGACGTCTTGCTAACCGTCACAAACATCCAATCCTCCCTGAGGGCAGCTCTGGTGGAGCTCCGTAGCTTCGACGAGGTAGCGGGATTCGCCATCAACTTCTCAAAATCAATAGCCCTCGGTGTGGGCCTGAGCCCGGACAAAAGGGTCGCCCTGGAGAAGCAAAGCCCGTTCCAATGGAGCACCCAAGCAATCCCATACCTGGGGGTCCGGACAAAAGTCTACCAGGCCAACTTCCCCCCGCTCTTCGAGGAATTGGAGAAGGACCTCAAGCGCTGGCAGTCGCAGGAAATCTCCCTGCTGGGCCGTATAACGACTTGCAAAATGAACCTCCTTCCCCGCTTTCTATACGCCTGCGCTTCCCTTCCTGTCTCGATCCCCCTTCCCCCCATCATGAAGCTTCAACGGAAAATGATTGACTTTATATGGAAGGGCAAGAAAGCGAGGATGATGGCCAGCGCTAGACTGGGAGGGCTGGGGGTCCCGGACCTCCGCAAGTACCATATAGCAGCACAGCTGGCCCACCTCCAGGCATGGGGACTGGCCTCAGGTCGCCCAAAGTGGGTGGACATCGAACAATCTTCTGCCTCTTTGCTTCCTCCCGTTCCTTCCCAACGCCTTGCGCCGGAGTTGGCCAGATGTGCTGATGGCCATGAAAAACTTGATAAAGGCATGGGAGTGGGCCCGCAGATACAGAGGGATCCCAAGCGACCTGAGCGCGCTCTCCCCAATCTTCCACAACCCGGCCTTCTCCCCAGGAGCTCATCCAGCGAACTTCAGGAGCTGGGTCGCAGGAGGCCTTCAATCGCTGGGACAGCTCTTCGCAGGAGACTCCCCCCTTAACTTCGAACAATGTAAATCCTCCTTTCAGCTAGCGGAGACGGACAGATTCTACTATGCCCAACTATGTGACACTGAGGTCCAGAATTCTATATAATGGCATCTGTACAATAGCATCTATATAATGGTGGCACCGCCTGCAGTCTATTTACTATGTATAGCCAGCCTTATGATTACTTAGTCTACTTGTATTACAGCATCTGTACAGTTATAATACGGCTTGCATTTTCTGCGGTGCTTCTTCACACGTTCAATATTCATTCAGCATATGAAAGTCTTCTCGATTCTTTACTTCATCATCAGTTTCTATAAGATCTATGCTTCTCTCTTCTTCAGGCACTCTTCTCAGTGCGTCACGCTTGCTTCTTGTGATGTCACCAGCCTCTATTTCTCTTATCTTCATATCTTCTTATCTTCATATTTCTTCGGGGATCTCCTCCAACAGATTGTCATCTCTACGGGGATACATCATATAGGGTCTTCTCAACGGATAACTTGTCTCAACGACTCTTTGTGGAATAGGCACCATCACTAGAGTTGCGCATTTCACAATTTCTGGTTTCCAGCATATAGTCAAAATGGGGCAGGACTTCCTGCAGAGGCATTCAGCTGCTCCTCTACAGTCCGACACAGAAGGCACTGAGCATCACAATGAGCACAGGGGTAGTTATTTTGAACATTTCTGCTAGCCACTCTGGTACTCAGCCAAATAGTGAGTGCAGCCAACTGTCTGAGGCGGTATCATACGTTTCTTTTATAATAATATAGTGCACATATCTCCTCTACCGCTTCCGTGAGTGTTCCACTGGCAGCATTGTTGGCTGATCAAGAACACATTGATTCTGAAGGGTCACTAGGCACAGGGCACGGAACTCTTCGCCAATTGTAGCACCTTGTAGCCGGTATTCTGCAGCCATTTGGAATTTGCAGCTGCTTGTACCCCGGGAAGAAGTAGGGATGTGAAGAAAACCAGTGCCTTTTTAGAAAGTCGCAAGTGCTGTGGGTTTGGGTTCAAACTATGTGCTGATTTGGCTGAGATTTAATTGCTGTTTCTTTTCTTTCTCGTCACTTGCCTTTGTTTGTCTTTCACCTCCTTCTGCTCTTTGTTCCTTCTTCCTCTGCGATGATGTAGGAAGTTTGTTTAAAGGTAACAGGTCTGCCTGGGGCATCACCAATGCAGGGTTGTGGAGAGTCACAAGTGTGCACACCCCTCCCCAGTCTGGAGGCAGCTGGGCATAAGCTCTGGATCTGCATGCTCACCAGTAATCCATTACCGCCGCCGTCCCTTTCTGCAACGCCGGGATGCTCATCGTCTTCTCGCAGCCAGTGTTCATCCCCAGTATGATCGTCCCTGTTGCTCTGAAACACAAGGAATGCTGTGTGAGTGGCTTTATGTGCACTGGACACAGTTTCTCGTCCATGCACGTCAAAGCATTCTCATTGACGTTCCATATTCCCCTGCATTTGTTCTTTATTTTCTTTACCACCCTTTCTTTATATCTCACCAGCCCTTATGCGCGGCGCTGCATCATCCCCTGTTCCCACTTCCCATTGTGAAACACTGAACCCCATATTCGCATCAGGGCTCTGATGTGGCACCATGAAATACCATGGCCTGTTGAGTTTTTACGATATATTCTCCTGTGGGTAGTGGCCAATTGTTTCCACCTAGTGCCCCTTTCATACTATATTGCAGTAATGCATGCTTTGCTGCCTCTTCCCTGGCCGTGCTTTCAAGCTGTTTATAATTATCTGAATGTTCCTCCTCCCATTCGTCTATCCATTGCCCTTCTACTGTATGCCCCTGAAACAGGCCCAAGAGCATCAGACATCCCCCCTTCTCTGCTGCTACTTTTTGTGGCAAGAGTTGGTTTGGTGTCCCTGTTACGTGCGTGATCAGCAAGCACACATAGCATCTGCCATCAGTGTTCTCTCGCCCCACGCTTTTCATCTCGTTGTACCATACGTTTCCAGATGTCTGGTCTCCCACCTCCCCAGTGGAGTCATAGAACTTCTCAGTGCTAAATATACTTCTGTCAGTACGTGCCCACTTTCCGTTGTCGATGGGCACACCCCTACTTTCTTTATACGAAAGAAACCAGAAGAAGAGAAAAACAAGAAAGAAACAAAACAATCCTGTCCCTATAGTTTTCACATCATGTTTATACTTTCTTCCATTCCCATCACTTGTGTCCTGCACACCTCCTTCCCCGCTTGTGGGCTTTCTGTAAAGTCTTATAGCTGTAAAGAATGTCAATGATAATTGGGTAATACTTCCCATCAAATTGCGTTTCTCCCTTTGTACCTGTAATCTTGCAGACGGTCAGAAACGTGAGTCCATGCCCTCCTTTCTTTTATCTTCACTGCTGTGGGTGTAGCGTACACAATTTTGTGAGGGCCAATGAACCTCGGCTCCTGCCACCTCCGCACAACGTTACGGACAAGATCCCCCAGATAGAGGAGCTGTGCTTGTGGGAATTCTTCCTCTGTGTGTGCACTCCAACGTTGGTCGGCCAACTTGTTGAACCTGGTGTGAAATGTAGTTGAGGGCATTTGTCATTTCAGTTGGGTACGTTTGCAACTCTTCTCCCAAAACCTGTGCTGTGGTATTAGCATCTGAAATTGAACGTGCAGGAGGAACAGGCCAATGCATTCTCCTGGCAGTTACAATTTCGTAAAGAGTCAAATGATGATCCGCACCGGGTGACTTGCGAAGGGCAAAAGCGCTAATGGGGGGCAAAAAAGCCAGTTTTTGCACAATGTCGTGGTTAGCTTTGCTAAGCGTTTTTTAAGAAGCAGTTTATTCTCTCGACAATTCTGTATACTTGCAGTCGGTGCACTGTACATAGCCTGTGATTTATTCCCAGGAGGTGTTATTTCCTTGAAAAGGTCATTGGCAAAATGTTGCCCATTATCAGAACTTATCTTCTCGCATAACCCCACCTCGAAAACACCTCCCGCACTAAGAACTTCACAGCAGAGTTTGCGTTGTTTTTAGCACAGGACTCCGCATCAATCCAATGTGAAAATGGACAGACAACGACAAGCATGTACCTACAAGAGGTACATCTGTTCTGCATGTCAACATACTTGATATGCAAGTGCCGGAAGGGCCCTTCTTGTCTCTGCAATGTCCACCTCACCATTTTTAAAATATGGCCGGACAAGAACTGCTGACAAACCAAACACCAAACAATTCTCGGTAAACTCTGCCAGTCTGAAACTCTGCCAGTCACTCATGTGAGTTTAGAATGTACAACCCTTCACTTATTTCTGCCGCTATGTGTTCTTTGGAAATATGGGTGGAAAAGTGCAGGTGCTCTAGTGCTACACTTTTTTTTTTAAAAATAATTTAATACATTTTCTGCCAACATAACAATACAAACCAAATAAGCAGTATAATTGTAACAATTCCATTACACATCATATTATCCTAGGCACTGCTCCCCCAGTCCCACCCCCCTCCATGAGCCTATTTGTTATTCACATTCAGTATCTGCTACATGCAGCAGGGTCTCATTTTCCTCAGATTCTATTGGGTCTGATATTACTCCAAACAAGTCTGCTATTAGTGATTTCCATGCCAACAAGGTGCTCGTCTCCTCCTCACCACTCACACTGCTCGCTTCTTGCCATGCCACTGTTTTCCGCCACCGCCCATTTCTGCAATTCCTTCCACCATACCTCCACCCGTGGCTTGTGGCATTTCTTCCATCCCATAGCAATCCTCCGTTTTTCAAGCACATATGCCAGATCTTTCAATTTCCCAACATGCTTGAGTTTCCGTGATTTGGGGAACCCGCCCAGTAAACAGGCCCAGGCCGAATCTATGACTAGCGCAACCCCCTTTTCTGCCAATTTCTGCGCCACTTCTCCTCAAAAACCCTCAATTATTGGGCATGACCAAAACATGTGTGTCATGTCAGCGTTTTCTTGGTTACATTTAGGGCATGTCTTCCATAATGTCTTCCAGCATTACGGAACTTAGATATCCTCAAAGGGGTCATGTATGCTCTATGTGTTATATACAGCTGTATTTGTTTTAGTCTGGCGTTTCTCGACACCTTTTTATGATAACCCAGAGCACGTTCCCATATCCCATTCTCCATCGGGGCTCCCACTTCCGCTTCCCAATCCAATCTGAAATGTGTCAATTCCTTACCCACCTTAGTCATCATCATCTCATATAATCTAGAGATCTCATGCCCCCCTTCTGATACATCATATATTGCCCCCACAGTTGCATATGGTTCCTCCGTCAATACAGTTTCTGGCCATATTTTCCGAATGTTCTGCACCATCCTATTATACGTAACATATTGGCCCATATGTAGTCCTGCCTCTTCATTAAGTTCTTTAAAATCCTTGATGTGCCCCAAACGTCCCCTAGCGTTACCAACCCTACCGATTCCCAGTAGGTCCTGATAATCACCCTCATCTGTTTATCCCCTTCAGTCAAAGCCACCAGCGGTATCTACGGGGAGCATGGGAATGGATCCTCCATCAACCAACATGCTCAATGCCAAATTTTCCACCCAAGCATCATCATCCCAGGGTGCTCCTTCATTTCGGTTTCAGGCAACCAAATAATTTCCCTCAGGTAAACGGGGTACAGACCCATCCAAACAACCTAAGTTCAAGGGTCTCTTCGTCAGAGAGCCACTTGGCCACATATTGCAGTTGACCCGCCACACAATAAACCTCAAAAGTAGGCAGTCTGATACCTCCTTTTTCATAGAAGTTCTGCAATTTCCATAACGCCACTCTATTTCGGGTACCATGCCACAGGAAATCCCTAGACACACTATTCAATTTAGTAAAAAACTTCTTGGGTATCATATATGGAATATTACTGAAGTAATGCAGAAGCCTAGGCAGGACCACCATCTTGAGCATTGCCCCCCGTCCCATCATTGCTAAGGGCAGCTTCTCCCAGAATTTCATGCTGTTCCTAATTTTCCAAATAGCTATTTCGGTATTGTGTCTATGTTTCTCTTCCACCGTGTGGTACACGTCTATTCCAAGGTAACGAAAGGAGCCGATCGCCCATGGTATTTGTAGTACCGGTAACTTATCTACAGGGGTTCCCCTATAGCTACCAAGCAGGAATATACTGGACTTTTGAGGATTTACCGCTATACCTGGCAGCTCTGCATACCTCCCCATCACTTCAAGTATGTATTGGAGATTTTCTTCCGGATATTGCAAGTATAACAAATCGTCTGCATTCAAAGATATCAGATGTCGTTCTCCCCCCACCTCAATACCTACTATATCATATTGTTGCCTAAGGTATATTGCCAGGGGTTCCAGGGCGAGGATGTAAAGCATCGGGAACCAGGGGCACCCTTGCCTCGTGCCTCTACTAAGTTGCCATCTCTCAGATATCACCGATCCTGTTCGGACTCTGGCTAGCGGTTAACTGTACAGCATCTTTGCCCACCTGATGTAACCTGGCCCCATTCCATAATCTCCCAGGGCTGCCAATAGCCATGACCACTTAACCGAGTCGAAAGCTTTTACTGCGTCTAAAGACACAATCGCCATTTCACCTTCATTCCTGCAGCCCCATTCGACCACTCGGTGGAGTCGCCTATGGTTATGAGTTATATTTCTATTCGTGACATAGCCCGTTTGGTCGGGGTGTATTAATTTACCAATTACTTTCTGCAATCTGTTTGCCAGGACAGCCGTCAATATCTTGCTGTCCTGGTTCAGCATCGACAAAGGTCTATAGGAGCCACAGCTATGCCCTGGTTTGTTGGGCTTGGGAAGTGGTATTATGATCGCTTCTCTGAACGACTCCGGCAACCTTCCCATCTCAAACGCTTAATTAAGCATTTCCAGCACTGGGGGGAGCACTTCCTCTTTGTATACTTTATAAAATTCGCTAGGGAACCCATCTGCTCCTGGGGTCTTACTGGTAGGCAACTGCCTCACAACCTCCTCTAACTCTTCCAAGGTAATTGGCGTATCAAGCTCCTCCCTCTCCTCTTCACTGACCTTGGGCAGTCCTATGTCTTCTAACATTTCAATTATCTTCTGTTGGTCACCCCCCACCTCGTCCCCATATAGCACCTTGTAATAATCTGCAAACTCCTTGTTGACCCCTTCTTGGGTGGCCACTACATCCCCATCTTCTCTAGTTATTGCCCTAATCGGGGGCCTAGGGGTCTCGTTTTTTTGTATAACCAGGCCAAAAGGCGGCCTGTTTTATCCCTGCCCGCATGCTGCCTCTCAACGTACCTTTTATAATTGAGGTTACAAAGCCTTTCCCAGTGCTCTGCACACTGCTGCTGTAGTTTGAGTACCAGCTCAGTGTCCACACTGCCATTTTTTAGTGCTATTTCTAGCTCATCTTCTGTCCTCTGCAGGTCAGCCAAGACCCCCGCCCTGTAGCCCTTTTGACTTAGCAATGGCAACCCCCCGCATCACCACCTTAAACGCTTCCCATAATGTGCCAGCGGAATCAACACTACCAGTATTCACCTCAAAGAAATTAGTAATCTCATCTCTCATATCTTCTCTAAAGACTGGATCCTTAAGCGCCTCTGCTCGGAGGTGCCATGTAGGGATCCTCGCCCTCGGGGGCGATATTGCCATCCAAGGATCAGAGGCGAGTGATCTGAGAGGACCCTCGCCTTATATTCGATTTGTGTAATCTCAGTCATTACATCTGCTATGGCAAAGACATAATCAAGCCTCGTATGCAGTTGATGCGGGGCCGAATAATGCGAATATTGCTTCTCATTAGGATGTTTCACTCTCCATGCGTCTGTCAAGCCAAAATCCACTAGCAGTGACTGCAACGCTTTTGCCGCTGGGGTGGGCCTATCCCTCCCGTTATCAGATCTGTCCATCATGGGGTTTAACACACAATTAAAGTCCCCACCCCAAATCACCGCACTCCCTACACATATACTAAGGTTGGTGCATAGAGTTTTGAAGTATGCCGCCGTGTTTTGGTTGGGAGCATATGTGTTTACGATGCATACCTCTTTATTTTCAACCAGCCCTCTCAGTATGACCACCCTCCCATCTGTCTCAACCACTTCTTGTTTTGGCTGGTACGGGACATGTGGCGCCACCCAGATAAGCACTCCTCGAGCATAAGCAGAGTATGGCGAACCCACCACAGTCCCCTTCCATTTTTTCCCAACCAGTTCTAGCTTCTCTTGTGTCAAGTGCGTCTCCTGTAATAATGCAATATCTAATTTTTGCCTTCTCAGATACAACATGACCTTATTTCTTTTCAAGTAACTGTTAAGGCCCCTGACGTTCCACGTTATTATCTTAAGATCTCCCATAGGTAGTTGATATTCTCCTCTCTGATTCCCAGTCGATCCCACTCATTCATGTAATGCAAATACAACACTCTGACTCTTCCATGTAGGCTCATGATTAAACTTAAACTCCCCATAACCATATACACACTCAACTCCCCGCCTCACCCCACCTCCCCCCGCCCATCCCTTCCCCAACAACACCCTCCCCAACTGCTGCCCAGCTCCATTCCTGGATCTCAGGCACCCCCACATCTAGCCCTGTCTAGAGCAAGCTTCTACTCAGGACTCAGTAGGGTGAAGCCGCCCTATTGGCTGCTAAACTAATATTATTTCGGGGTAGGTTGCTTACATTCTGTTGCTCCTGTTTCTAAAATATTACACTTTATATTAATGCCACACAGTTACCATTTGTATTTTCACCCACTATATTCCAGTCCATGTCAAGCCCGGGACTCGAACGTTGCTCAATGTTCAGTTGGTCCCAGTTTCTCTATATAACTAGGATCCCCCTCACACTTACCCCCTCAGTGTCCACGTTACCAGTTCTTCATTCGTCGCCCTCCCGCCAGTCACAATCCACTTCTTGTTTAGGGCAACCCTGCAGGTCCAGCCATGTCACTGCATCCTCCGGAGTATCAAAAAAAAGGGCTCTGCTTTTGTGTAAGACTTTCAGTCTTGCTGGGTACAAAAGCATGTATTTGATTCCTGCTGCCCTCAGCCTCCTTTTGACAGCTACGTAACTGTATCTCTGCCTCTGCACCAGCATCGTGTAGTCCGGAAATGCTGTGACGTTTGTGGATGCTCTGTCTATCGTTCTGCCCTTGCGAAAAAATTCCAAGATCTTTTCTCTGTCTCTATAATTCAGGATCTTCGCAATGATCGGTCTCGGTGTGGCCCCATGTCGAGGTTTCCTCATTAGGGCACGATGCACCCGCTCCACCGTGAATCCCTGCGAAAGTTTGTCTGCACCAATCTCTTGCAGGATCATGTTCTCCACGTAGTTTGTTGGGTCCTGGCCCTCCTCACCCTCCGGGAGGCCGACCACACGTATGTTATTTCTCCTCGCCCTTCCTTCCGCTTCTTCCACTCGATTTTCCAGGTTAGCAACCTGTTGCTTTAGCACATGAACTTCCTTTGCATTGTTCGTACTGACATCCGTATTAATCTTTACCTCACTTTCCAAACCACTGGTTCTCTCTGCCAGCGCTCTGACATCCTGGCGTAGCAGGGTAAGTTCTGTTCCCACTGCATCAATCTTGTTCTCTAGGGCTGTCCGTAAGTCCGCCATTGCCAAGTCTCATTTAGAGCTCAGCTCCGTTATAGCCTCCAGGATCTGGTGCTTATTACCCTCTGGAGCTTCTTTCACAGGAGTCACTGCCATGTCCTGCACCGATGTTGGGGGGGGGGGTCTTCTGTGGTTTCGTGAAGACCTCCATTGAAGATTGCTTGGTCTTAGCTCTTGGTCCTTTCGCCGACATATTGCCACCCTTCACCCTTGTATGGCACCGACTCAGTGCAGTTGGCGTAGCATTTTCAGTTCACCAGCCGTCTGAGTCTCTACCTTCCACCTCGTATTTAATATAACACGTAGAATTGTCATTCAGGTGGGTTGTAGCCTCCCACGTATTACTTTCCACTCGTAGGTCTTGTTGGGCCAAGCATCCATTGCTACCTCCTCCTGCAGTCAAGTTGCCTAGGCGCCTGCAGTGCAAGCCTGGTTGGGCGCCCCCACAAGGTTGCTGCAAGCACTTTTCTTTATTGCCTTTTTGTCCAATCCCTGTGTCACTTAGTGCCACTTATAGGAATACATTAATGTTGTACCCCCTTGGCATCCTAGGCCTTCTGGGCCTTTTTCATACACATTTTCGGGTACATCCGCATCTAATTGCAGTGATAATATATTTCCCAACACCGTGCAGATTGCTCAGCTTGACATTCTGGTAACGTATGTTTATAAGCCTAGTGCAAGTATGGTCACCCGGCAGCAGCACCACGGCTATCACAATGTGTGGCGCCCCCCTGGAGCCTCTCAGGCCAGCTCCTCAAATGCAGCCTGTGTCCAGCTGCGTTGGCTCACGCACCTCCGAGCCCCGCAGTTCCTGCTATCCTCAGCGCCTTCCGATGCCCCCACAGTTTATTTCGCACTACTACTTCTTAATTTAGCGAGCATCTCAGGTACGCTGGCACTGTGTATATTACATGCGCTGGGTGCCACATTCACATGCCGCTTTGATCTATCCAGTTGTACTCGAAAGCGGTCTCATCCATAAGGCTCTGAAGTGCCGTCTCTTCGCGCAGAGCAAAGGGTTACTGTTACAACACCCGCTGGCAGTCCGTGTATTTCCTTCCATGTGCGCGGCAAAGCCAGCCCCTTCCATCCATTATTGCAAGCCGTCGTAGTTCGCAGAGCTTCTCGCTGCAAGCTTGTAACACTTTTCAACCGCTACCGCTGTACAGTTCAGGAGTGTCAAATAATCACGGTCTGTTCAGGGAATGCAATACTTGCTCTCCAAGCAATCGTCCGCGGCTCAATGTAATCCCGGGGATTCAGTTTTGTTTCTGGTCTTTGCCGGCATTCTCTTTGTTCGCTGCCATCTTGGCAACAAAGTGACCACCCAGCCACATCAGATAAAGTACATATATCTCGCTATCCGCAAGCACGATGGACCTCTTTCTCGAGCTCCACATAGCATGCGGTTTCCGACGCCTGGTCCTTGAATTTCAGGCGCTCGCCACAATTTTAAAAGGCAACTTGTAGCAAAATGAAGTTGGATCATCAGGAGCACATCTCGAAGCACGTCCTATTGCATGGCTAGTTAGCCACGCCCCTGCTCTAGTGCTACACTTAACAACTTTTTTGGCATCAGCGGTTTCCCTGTGCTTTTTTGACTCCATATCAAATCGGTGGGGGAGAGGCAACAACCTCTTTGTATCCACAAATCTTTCTCCTCCTGCAGGACTTCTCCTTGCAGCTCTATTCTCCCTACAATCAGTATTGTGTGAAAACCTTCCCCCCTCTCTTGCTTTTGACCCTTTCTCCTCTCTGCCGCCATTATTTGCATTCTTTCTTACAAATCTGCGTATAGTCTTGTGGTCCCTTCAGGTAAATAGGCAGCTTCTTTAGCTGCTCTCTTGGCCATCTCATTCCCTAAAGATATTGGGTCCTGTTCACCTGTGTGGGCGGCACATTTTATTATGGCCACCTCCACTGGTAGCTTCAATGCTTCAATCAGTCGCTCGCTCGAGCAACTCTGCATGTTGTACTGGGGACCCGTCACTTGTCCTAAACCCCCTTCTCTCCCATCGTGCTAATCCTGAATGTATTGTGGATGACACGTAAGCTGAATCTGAAAATGTTAGCTGCATGCCCTTCCATTATGTTCAATGCACTGATCATGGCCACTAGCTCTGCTGCCTGTGCAGAATAATGCGATGGTAACCTCTTGTGATGATATCACTTATTCCCCTTTCTTGTAGCACACTATTGCATCCCCAGCATGTCTCCATCCCGTATTGCGGTCTATGCTTGAAGACCCATCAATGAAGACCATGTCGGCCCCATCTATTTCTTCTTCTTTGACCTGTATGTTCGCTTCCATTCTCAACATATGTGCAGCGCAGTCATGTGTAGTGTCCTTCCTCTGCAGATTCTGCTATGAATATTGCCGGGTTTACCACACATGACACCTCACTACCTCTATGGCTGGGTTTGTCAGTATTATTTCATATCCCGACACCCTCTGTGTTGTTAGCACACTCTTTGGTTTTTCCAGAATGGCAAATAATGAATGCTCCACATACAGTACTAGTGGGCATCCCATGGTAATTGTTGCTGCCTTTTCTATTGCAAACGCTGCAGCTCAAGCGCTTGTTCACAGGGGAAATTACCCTGCATAACTGGGTCTAGCGCACCACTATAGTAAGCCAATGGTTTGTGCCCCTGTGGATTATTTTTTGTGTGAGTATCACCATTATCAATGAGCCATCTGAGTGGGAGAACAGGTACAGCTTCTGTTGGTAGTTAGGGGTGGCCAACACTGGTGCATGGGCCAATGCGTCTTTTAGTTCTGTAAAGTTGTCATTCATTTCTGATGTCCACTTTATTTCCTTTTTCTCCTTCTGCGCCTCCTTAAGGGCCTGCAATAAGAGTTTTGTAAAGGTAAAGTAATCGAAAACCCACGCCCTGCAGTAATTGCATAACCCCAAGAACTTCTGCATCTCCTTCACTGTGCATGGACGTACAGTGAGGGGAATTGCCTCTACTCTCTCCCGTTTTATCTTCGGTCCTTCAGTGGATAATATTTGCCCCAAGTACACAAACCCAGCCTGGCAGTATTGCAGTTTCTCCTCATCCACCTTATACCCTTGGTCTGCTAGCAGTGCCAAGAGGTACACCGAGCTGGCTATGCACTGTTCCTCAGTCTTGCTGCATACCAATAAATTGTCAACATATTGTATCGCTGTGCTTGACATTTGTAAGTTGCTTAGGTCCATTTGTATCACTCTGTTAAAAAGGCTGGGTGATTTGCAGTACCCTTGGGGCAGCCTAGTGTGATCATATTGGGTTCCCTGATACATAAAGGCTGTCAAATATCTTGCGTCTGGGTGAAGTGGGATGGAAAAGAAGGCATTCTTTAGGTCAATTACCATAAAGTACTTCCCCCTTCGCTGGAATGTTGGACAAATTGTTAGGGGGGCATAAATCTTATATAAATCCCAACAACCCACCCTTTGATTGTTGCATGGCGATGTGGATGTCTGTATTATGCCCTGCTGCCATAGTGCATGTAGTTTCGAGTAGATCCCCTCATCTGCTTCTCTGGACAATGGCTCTTGTTTTTCTCATGGCAGCAGACCCCCTTCCTTTAACTTTACCTTTACCACCCCACCCCTTTTTTATTCTCCTACATCATGGGGCCCTTTTGTCTATAGTTTTTCTGGAATCCTTTTGAGATTCTCACCTCTATCTGCTTCCCCTCTCCACTAGTTGTGTCTTTATCACCACCAGATTTTCTACTACCTTTACTGGGCAGGGTATTTTTAACTGGAATACCATCTCTCTCTCCTCCCCATCGGAGAACAGTTGTTCATCCGTTAATCCTGTTACTGTCAGTGTTGGGTCGATGCATAACACTGTACGGCACTCCATGTCATTGTCCGTCCTGCATAAAATCACAATGTTTTTGCATATCACTACCTCTTCAAGCTGTAGCACCACTGTGTTGCCTTTCGTGTCTTCCTTCTGGTACTGTGGTCGGAATAAGAACACCTTCCCTCTTATCCTCAGAACCATTCCCAGCAGTATCTCCACCCCATACAGAAACATGCTAGGGTACATGGGTTGGCCACATAGAGTGCACTGTGCATGTGCTGCTAGGAGGAGCACAGATACTCATGTAATAGATGCCTGGCACTGAGCACACCATCCCTTTTTCCATGAATGATATTGTGGCAGTCAGTTTACTCAGCAAGTGTCTCCCTAGTATGTTCATAGGGGTATCTTTGGAATACAACGGGGGTGCTACAATGTGCTGCGTCCCTATTTTTAGTGGTAAGTCTTTCATTACTGGAACCGTCACTGCTGCCCCAGAGAAGCCCTGCGTGTCCATCACTTTGTGTGATAGCATGAATCCCCCATTCCCCTATCAGGGACGTCAATTAGGGGTTGCCAGGGGTTGCAACTGCGAGCCCTGAAGTCTCCCTTGCTACCCCTCTGGTCTCACTTGCTACCCCTTAAAAAAATGTTTTTTAAAAAAAATTGAGGCTCCTGGGCTGTGGCAAGCAGCATGTGGCTCTTGGTTTCTGTAGTGGCTGGTTTTCTAGTAGCTATAGCTGGTTAGATAGCTCATTGGGTAGAGGGCTCGCTGCTGCAATGTTTGTGTGATCTACAGGTTGATAAATGAGTACCAACACAGGTTGGGTGATATTGTATGTATATTTGTTCTATGTGAAGCGCTTAAGTGTAAGTGCTATATAATAACACATCATTAACGTTTGTTACTGGCCGTCTGCTTGCATTTACAGTAATTTGGTAATATAGGCCTATACACACTGATATTAACAATACATATGGTGATCCATTCTTTTATGCAATGTATATCACTTTACAGTGATACCGTAACAATATTTTCCATAGTACACTTAGAAACAATGCTGTGATGCCACCTCCTGTTTTGTCAAGGGGTAAATGGTTGTGTTCCATCGCTTCCTGTGATGCCACTTTGGGGTGGGGTCAGATGAGATCACTTCCTGTGAGTCATCAGAGTTCAAGGGTTGTGTGATGTCACTTCCGCTACCTCTGGCATTTTGGTGAAATGACGTCCCTGTCCTCTATACAAGATGTGGTTACTCCTGTATCTATGAGGAATGAGAACTCTCCTGGTCCTATTTTCACTGCTACCTCGGGTTCCTCTTTGGGGCTATCAGTTACTGCTAGGACCAGACACACCCAAGCTCTCTGCAGGCCCCCCTATTGTTGCATGTTGCCCTTTGGGAAAGGGAAAGGATTTCCTCTGACAACGCTGACCCCCATGTAGTGAGGTCCCACGTTTTGTCCTAACACCTCTGTACTTCTCACAGCTGATGCTGGCATTTGCGTCATACTTGGAGGTGCCCCTAGGGCCTGCGGCGGCCTCTGTAACAGGAGAGGCTGCCCTGGCTGTAGTGGGCTGGGTGAGGCTGTATCTGCTGCCACTGCTGCTGTGCTGTGACAAACCCTTGCTGTTGCGCTAGTTGGATCGCTTGTGCCTGAGCTTGTTGCCCAAAAGGGCATGTGCGTGTGAAATACCCCATGTTACAGCACATAAAATATGGCCCAACACCCCTATATCCTATTCTACGGTATCCTCCTCCTCTTCTTTGTTGTGGGTACCCTCTGCCCATGGGCAAGCACCCCCCCCTGTATGCAATTCCCCTGCTGTGGGGCTCCCCACTGTGGGATATACTGTGGCAGCTCAAAACCCCTCCCAACTCTTCCTCATCTGAGGCTATACTACCCTTGTCTCCTCCTTCTGCCTCTTCCTCTCCCTGTTCTTGTCCCTAATCCTCCAGTCTGAATTTTATCCTCCCCGACAACCATTCCTTTCCGTCCCCCTTTTCCCCTCTCCCTCTATTTTTTCTCAGTGCCTCCTGTTCGATCATCCTCTCTGCTTCATTAAATAATGCATCCACATGTTGGCGTGTGTCCTTCTTGATGTCCGTTAAGTATTTCCTCTCCCCCTTTTGTTTGCCTCATCCTGTCATCTTTATCTTTCTTTTTCCCTGTCATCCTTGTTAGGGAGAATTCTCTGTTAAGGCTAATTCCCCAAACCTAGTGAGTCCCCCATCAGCTTTGCTGGATTTTTGGGGTTTATTTTTTTCTCCTGCTAAGAGTGAGACTCTTTCTCTCCCACTCTTAGACATTATTTGAGATATCCTTTGACTTTGTAATGTGTTTTATGGGCTATGGGGTCTTTTACTCCATAGGGTTTCATGTAATTTTGGTAAGTGTGTTACACAGCACCCTCAGTGCAGTAACACAGGGGTGTCATAGTGACCCCCAAACATAGACTCCATACCCTGGGACTGACTACTGTCTCCCAGGGCATGTAAAGTCACCATTGACTTTACTAGTCTTAAATTGGGAACAGAACCAGTACAAACCATCATATTGTGGAAGTACTGGTAGGGGTAATTAGATTACCCCTGGGTCTGTTTTTCAAGGGGGCACTGTGCAGTCCCCCCTCATCGAGTTTCTGGCTGGTGGCAGTGGTTACCACGCGAAATATTCCACCAAAATATTTCCTATGGGATTTTCCCATTCATTTTAAACGCACCACTTTTTTGGTGCAATGTTAAAGATACCGCCGGGTTATTTATTTAATATTTATTCCCCGGTTGGGTCTTTTTGCCAGGACTCAGTTTTAAAATGGCGTTTGTGTTCGCCTCTGTAACTCCAACCCAAGTTGAGCCCTTTGTTCCACTTTTTGGTGGGCTTCTGCACAGAAGCCTCCAAAAGTGGTGCCACTCTGTCTGGGTCTACAGGATGTGTGGGAGGGGGGTTTAGGCACCCTGGACTGAGTTGCCTCTGCAGCTCAAGTCGCACTCTTGTGTGATTGGCCCAGTGGTGAGCCGCCCGGCTCACCACTTAGCATGTTTGAGTGACAGCTAGGACTGATGAATGGGGGTTTTCTGCATAAAATCAGGGCTTTGGGGACTGGAACTTCAGAAGTCGCCACAGGACCAAAGAATCTGAAGAGGAAGAAGCTGAGCCGACCTGCAACAACGAAACCACCGGTGGAGCCCTGCTGAACCGCCTCACCACTTCCTGACGACAGAGAAGATCTTCATCCTGGAGAGTCTTCTTCCTCTGAACTTGTGGGGATAACTAGTTCGCCCTCTTTTCGCCTTACTGGATCGTCTCCTGGTCGAATCGCCCGTGCCAAGCACCCCGGCGGCCGGATAGCCACGCTTCACCACTACCGCGAATAAAAGGGTAGTACCTTTTAACTGGGAAACTCTGCGGCTGGTTTCTTCCCTGGCAGTGCAACGACCTCCAGCTTTCCTCCAGGTCGAGATCTTCTCTTCCCCTGAACGAAGCACCGACTTGCACCCACTGCCAGGAACACCTGCCCCCGCTGGAGCTTTCTCACCATTTCAGGTACTGTGTCCCGCCTGGTCTCCCTTGCAACAGACTGTTCAAGGTGTCCCGGAAATCCTTGACTCTCTATCCTGGGGTGACTTGGGACCTGCTAACTAACTTTGTCTGAACTGATCCAACCCTTTTTGAACTATCTACAAAGACTTTTTAAAGTATTGTTCAACTGTGTGATCTTGGACACATTCCGCCTTGCTCTCTCCAAGAGTGGGCCTGGCTTATGAACTTTCTTGCTCTAACAGTAGACTCTGCCTTTTCTGACTTGCTGTGGTTCTTTTTAAAGTGTTGGTATTGTGTACTTTCCTAATTCTGCCTTTTTCCCTCCCTTTTTAAATAACTTATTGGAGTGCCATCTTAGGTTAAGCGCTCACCTCTGTCTGCAAATAAGTGGTGTTTTAACTAAGACCTGTTCAATAAGTAATCAGGGATGTATATGTATTGATAGTGACAGTGTTTGAACTTGCTTGCCATATTAGTGTTAGTGTATTTTACAAGTGTGTTTTTAAATAAATAATTATATACTTTTATACCAAAGCTCTGGTCAGTGTTTGCTTGTGCTACTGTATCTCTGTACCTATTTTGTATACTCTATATACTGTCTAACTCTTCTTGAGAGAAGTCTGGCTACTCAGTCACAGCTACCAGGTAAATCTGGGTGGTACAGACTGCTACCAATTGGGTTTACTGCCAACACCTGTAGTCCTAAGCCTTTTGCAGTGGTCCCTAAGGGAACTGCACAGGTTTCTGCCTAACACCAACACTCCACCCCTAACAACCTCAGCAATTACCACCCCACTGCCCAAGTTTCCTTCCTCAGCAAGTCCCTCGAAAAAGTAGCCACAAAACTCCTCAAACACATCCACAACCTCCTTCAATCCTACCAATCTAAAATCAGACCCAGATGCAGCACAGAAACAGCTACCATCAAGGTGATCAACTAAGCCCTTAACGTCCTTGACGATGGCCATCTTTGCCTCTTATTTCTCCTCGATCTCTGCAACATTCAAATCTGCACACCTCCATTCTACACCACCACATGGGGATCAGCAAGTCTGTCCTCAGATGGTTCAAATCCTATCTTTCTCACTACCACCAATTTGTCCAAATCGATTCCTCCAGATAATCAACTCTACCCATCATCTGTGGAGTTCTTCAATGATCCCTCCTCTGCACCTTAATCTTCAACCTTTTATATGGAACTGCTCAAAAACCTAAGGCTCCACATAACATACACCAATATACAAATGACATGTAGTTTTGCCTAAAGATATCCTCCAGTGAAGACATCCACAGACTCAAAGACTACCTCGCATTGATCCAGGCCTGGATGTCCAATGTTTACCTACAGCTCAACCACTACCAAGATCAAATCCACTGCTGACCAACACCACAACCACTGCGACATTCAGATCTGGCTCTCTGCTATGAACATAGAAGGCTTCACAACCAGCTCACCACCTGCACCAATTCCCTTGAGTTCGACATTGACATATACTGCTCCTTCAAGGAGCACATAGCAAGGAAGAAACAAAACTTGTTGGTACCCACTTTAGCTCCTGAAGAAAATCAAGCCCTTCTTCCCAATAAACAATTTCACATCTGCTGTCCAAACCTTGGTCCTCTCCCACCTGGACCAATCTTCTCAAAGGCCTTCTAGTGATCCCCATGGCATCCCTGAGATGTGTCTTAAATGCAGCAGCACTAATATTCAAGGCCCTGTTCAAATTCAACGCCATCAGCCTGACTGATCGAACTGCAAAGGCTCCTGCTGCATCATGTGGAGAATCCTGCGGAACCTCTGCTAAAACTATGCCTAGAATCTCCTCACAGGTGGCCATGAGGGGGCAGACGTTTCCTGATCCCAATCCTGGGGGTGGTGTACTGTGGGAGGATCACCTGGGTGGAGACGAGGCCCAGGGAGTTGGGGAGATTTTGCAGGGTGAGGCACTGTATTTCTTCTTGAAGAGGAATACTTTTAGCACAGACTTATTGCCATTTTAACATATCGTAACCGCCTACTAAGGATGAAAAGGTCATTTCTAAAGAAGTGACTCAATCTAGTGTTGAACTCAAAGAACTAATCCTGCATACCCCTAAATCCCCATATCCTCCACAATGCCAAAGTATGCCAACAAGAATGGATAAAATGTAATGTTTCCTGCCCCTTCTGTCTCTCAAAAGGTTAAAACGTATAATTTCCCTTTTAATAATATCAAGGAAGGAAAATCCATCCTTAAATCTTTTAAAGAAGTAGAGACATTGAATTGTCCTAAAGTCGACTACATGTCCCAAAATCCCTCAGGGATTGCGAAGAAGAGGTCTGAAAATACATGCAGGAACCAAGGTCAAGCAGGCAACCCTAATAGCTTTTGGCCAGGTCAGGTAATTAGTTCTAAGGGCCTGTACCTGAAACCAATTAACACACCTGAGGGACATAAAAGGCTGCAGCAGGGAGGAGCAGTAGAAAGAAGCTGTAGCACGAGCTGGAAGGTTGACAGTAGCAGAATAAGCAGAGCATGAGGCTGGCAGCTCACAAGGAAGTGTGACAACAGAAAGGATGCCAGAGCAGAGGGAGAGCATATTTCACCTGCAGGCTCTAAGGTGGTCCTGTGCTCACAAACCCTGTTTGGCTGTGGCAGCATTGGAAGAGGGTGGAAGAAACAGGCAGTTTCCAGGTGCACCTAATTGCTATGAATGCAGAGCTAAAGTCGTGCATATACCCAAGACTGTGTGCAGAAGCAAGCAGAGGTAAGCTGGAGAGTCGCAGACTCTCCCTTGATGAGCCAGGATCGGAGACACCCTGTTATCTTTCTAGCTCCAAACAAACGATCAAAGAAGTTGGTTTTTCTAACTTTAAGGCAAAGGTAATCTCGGTAAAGGTAGACAATCAGAATAACAGCAAACTCTCTTACCTTGTCTTCAAACTCAATGTGGATATTAGGGAAATACCTGAGTCCCCCTCTCCCAGCCTAAGGAAACAGGCGTGGAGTGGAGGCGTCAGGGAAACCCTTGGTCGGGAAAAACCCTTGTAGCTGGGGATCGTTGAGAGTTCCCGACGAGGACTGTCGCGGCTCGTGAGCGTCGGGAGACAATCCACGGAGGTACGAAGGAGTCGAGGATGTCGGTGTCCGTGTTTTTGCCTCTGACTGTTGATACAAACCAGAAAGGTAAGTGTTCTGTCTTTTATGGTAAAAGATACTCAAAAAGTGGGGAGGAAAGGAATCTCGTACCTTGGGAGGAATTCTAAAAGGTTTCAGGTGTTGGTAACAAGGTGGCTGGCGTTCGGCAGTCTGAGAAGGGATTACTGGAATTCGTTCTGAAGATATACAAGGTAAAGATAAGTAACGAGTACTATTTGACTGATCTAAGAGAGCGGGAGATAAGTAGCGTACCTACCCTAGCATATAATTCCTTCTGTGAGAAGTCGTGACTTCCATGGAAGAGGAGGAGTCTGGGTACTGTAGTTCAAGAGGTGGAATGTGTCTGCCTTTGCTAATACAGAGTGGGAGAGAAAAAAAGGTTAACTGCGGGTTCAACTGAGAAGGGGAGAGTTGTGAGAATCGATGAGCTTACTTACTAGGAGGCAAGTGCCGAAATGACTAAGTAAGAGTTGGGTGTCGGGAATGGCTGGCCTGTGAATTGGTCCGCGAGGAGGCAACTAGCGGAACAAGAAAAAAGGGATTAAGCAAGCAAAGTAGGAAAAGAAGAGGTTACGTAGAGCGGTCTGGGATATCCAAATGAATCCTAAATTACTCACGGAGCGTGGCTCACGATAGTCGTACCAACGCGCTGGTCCATCGGTGTTGATGTGGGAAATACTCTTCCGTGCTGACGGGGAGGAGTCACACCCTCCTGATCTGATCTAAAGACTGGACCAGCGCACGAAGGACTGGGCGCCATTTTGGAAGGATAACTTCGCACCCCTTGTACATACCGCCAACGGCGCCACACAGACCAATTCCGCGTCGCACTCGTGAAACACCCGTGCAGCAAAGGGGTGGGGATCCCAAGAGTGCCTGTAGCAGTAGTAGTAGAAGAAACCAAGCTGAAAAGCAGAAGCAGCCCACAGTAATCGGGATTGTGGAGTCGGAAAAGGGAAGCTCCGTACTCAAGAATATACAGAAACACTTTGCTGGTAATTGAAGCCAGCTTTATTCGTACTTGCGTATACATCAAAGCGAGTAAAAGTTGTTTGCAGAAGTCGGAAGTCTTCCTAACTAGGGAAATTTAACACGCACTTATGCTAACAAACTGAAGTACCTGCGCGTAGTGAAAGCATCTCTTTTTCCCATTGGTTAAATTACTGTGTTGCCGAGCGGTCGCATGGCTTCTATTAACGAGGAGAACACCGCTGGTAAACCTATTAAAGCAGAATTGACTTTCCCAAAACGTTAAAAGCATGATTTGATGTCAGAAGAGGTCACGCATGAAACCATGTTTCCACAGTGGGCCTCATTAGGACCCAGGCGGTAAGGGGTTTACGGCGGTGTAAACAGCGCCGACCCTTACCGCCTGATTCCGAGGTCCCTTAGCGCCATGGAGGTTTTAACACATGCTTTTTGTAAAACGTACAGATCTGGCAGAATACATGTTCACATGGCATTAGTAATGAAGCACCCACACCACTGCAGTTGTGTGTAAATAATAAAAGCGTCCCGTGGGGGGTTATTTGTTATGTGCATCATTGAAAAGCTTACACCCCACGGTCCTGCGACATAACCAAACTAATGCTGCTAGAGTGCAAAGAAAGACAAATGCAACCATACTGAGGGCTCATGTGAAGGACACGCGAGAATGCACCCTCCATGTGTGTAAGTCCAAGCCCCTTATGTGCCACTACCGTCATGTACCACCGTACAAGTGGCAGGTCATTTTCTATATGCTCCACCAACCTCACTACTACCTCACTTACTGCAAATGTATATGCATATAACACAATGTTGTAGTTGTTAAAACATAGTGTACAAATAATGTGCTCGGACTGGCTATATTCGAGAGGCATTAGCAATGTTAAGATGTGAGCTTTGAAATGACTCAATTAGTATTGTGTGTTATTTGAATGTTTATGATGCTTTCACCTCAAATCGGCAACACACGAGGAAGATGCCTTTGTGAGTATATGCAAGGCCATTCCTCCTCCCTCCCAGTGGAGCCTGCCAGACGAGAGAGCAGAGGCCCGCGCCACGCTGCTCCACCTCCCCCGACTAGGCTGGAGCCGCTTCAAAGATTTGTAGTCCCCTCTGCAGCACCCAAGGCCACGGCCCGCCACCTGCATTATTTACAGCCCAGTAGTAAACCTCCGCCTGAATACACAAATCCAAAGGCGCCCTCTCTTAAACCCCACAACCCACCGGATCACCTTAGGTTTATGGCCCCTGTAAAATTAGGACACCCAATACTACGGCAACATACAGCAGCACATTCATAACGACATCTAACAAGACAGAAAGACATGTACTGCCTGTCGCATGCCCTGAGACCTAGCCCCATGACCTATGGTACCCGGTCAACAGGACACTGGTAACCATGTACTGATGAATCGCCATCAAAACCCTCTCAAGGTGCATTCCTCCTGTGTTGCATTAACCTGTAGAATAACCTATTGAGAGATTTACTAAAGAAGATAATATTGCAATAACTGAATGACTGTGATGTGCATGGCCTAGGGCAAATAAGTCAGCAAAAGACATTCATCTCTGACACTGGCCACAGTGGCACAACAACACCGCCCAGATGAGCTCAGCAGACCTGCCAGGCCCAGCCCAACTCACGAGGCTGACCAGTGACGTCCTCCAGCCAAGGCCAACCACATCGCAGCAGCACCTATAGCTAGTCGTCGCCACCCAATCCCATTGAACTTGTGCCCCCTATAGTGTGTAGGTTCTGATGACGTTTTTTGTAAATATATACGCCTGTCTTTGCGATTGTCAGACAGAGCGCTCTCGGAGTTTGCAGAGTTCTTTGCATGCCCTATTCTGAATGATAAACTCCCATTTACGCTCACCCGCACTTGTCTTGGCCTTATTCCCATTCTGGGAGAGTCCATCATTGTCTCTCATTGCGGGGAGGATCGTGCTGGTTGGGGACGCTTGCCTTCAGTAGTGACCCCGAAAGCGTGATTATTATTTTCTCCCAACATATCCCTACCGTCCCATTTGGCACGAAAATCTCCGGTCGAAAAGGGATACGCACGGTGCGCCGGCTCCGGGAGGCTACCCGCCAACGGCGACCGGTACGCTCAGAAGTGCGCACTCAACAGAGAGAGGGTACGGGATCTCGGTTGAAAAATCCCCTTTGAGTACCGCTCGCCGGAGCCGGGGCTGACTGTTGAGCATACGGCAGCACTGCCTGGACGGACCCAGTTTCGGAGACTCTCGGTTCAAGACGCGTGAGTATTGAGTGCCAGCGACCATAAAGGGAGTAGAGGAGGAAATTTAGGACAGGGAACGAGGCGGGGTAAAAAGGGGCACGTTGGGTCTACTAAGGACCATCTTAAACTTTCTTTGCTTTTTCTATGCATATGGCCATTAGGATTAAGAGGTGATTAAGAGATAAAAAGTGACGGGAACCTAACTCCGAGAGGGGGTGGAAGGCGGCGCCGCATAGTGCTATCTTGACTAGTACTGGGAATATATGAAGAAGTGGAAAATAAGATAAAGGTGTCTGGCAAAGGGAGACACAGAGAATATATTAGTGGCTGCTATTCTTTCTATTCTTTTCTTTAGGGTTACGGGAAAAATAAAAGTGGGTTAGTACAAAACCAAAGAGATAAAGTAAGAAACAGAGAGTTTTACTCTAAAATTGAAGATCAACCCTATATATATATATACATATATCTGAATAAGACGGACAGGGACAGCCGGCAAGGGAGGGCAAATCGAACTGTGAATAGAGTGTTACAGAGGGGTGTGTGTACATCGTATGCGTCAGGAGATAATTTGGTGTGATGGGTGTGTAAAAATGGTCATAAATGTATAGCCATTGAGTGGTCATGGTAAGTGTGGCCAGACAAAGCTTTATAAAGAAAAGAGTAATAAGGTGAAGTGAGTGTGTACCTTTCTGATTTCTGGGTTAACATTGTTGAGATTACTGATGGTTTGCTCTTGTACGTGCCCCCCAAAGAGAATAGAATAGAGGCTGTGTGCAGCCATTCTTATGGTGTGCAGGCGGGGGGAGGAACACGAAGGCACTCACGATTCAGTAAGACATAAAATACGAGGACTCACATGGTGATACGTTTATATTGAGATATCGAGATACATAGAGATACACAAGTACCAGGAGGGCACAAAGTATGGGGGCAGAAACACCCTTATCACATATTTGCAAGAACCTACCTGGGTACGCGGAGCGGATTAAGAAATATCATGACCAATGGATCACAGAGTTGAAGGGAGAGGGGTTGCCTCAGATATGGCCCGAAGGGGGTTCATTTGACAAGAGTGTCCTAGATATGGTAGCCACATGCATTTGTTTGAAGTACAAGGGTAAGCAGTTGCATAATAGGAGAGAAATATTAGATCTCTGGAGGCTGTTTGAAGAGATACCGCCGCCTAAGGCAAGAGAATTAAATCCTGATCTACCATCTACCACTGACAATCCACTAATGATACAAAAAGATGATAAAGCATTGCCAGACGAAGAGCCACCAATAGAGGTAACAAGGTTGTACCCAATACTAAACAAGCCAGTGCCCGCAGAGGGGTACAGTGACCCTACTTATGTGTTCCCCCGACAACTACTACAACCCAAAGGCACCCCCGCCATACGAGAGTCATAGGGAGCGAGCCCAGGTGAGCACACCAAGGGTGGACATAGAAAAACTAACAGATGATCTAGAATCAAGGCTCTCTATAGCCAAAGATGAGCTCACGAGGATAAAAAGCATATGTGAGCGGACCACACTTAATGCAGCCGGTTCAGAGCGTGCGTCTAGAGCACAAAGCGAGAGTAGAACTTTTGAAGAAGGGTGGAAAAAAGGCGAGATACTGTTCAGAATACAGGAAGAACCCACCCAAATAATTGACTAGAGGAAAGAGAGGGATGTACTGACAATGAAGAGAGGCCTATAGGGGACAGCGAGGAGCTACTATGTGATATAAGGGATGATTTGGAAGAAAGCAAAAGGTTAAGTATGGCAATGGGAGGGGGAAGCGAAGGATTGGATGGGACACTGGATGAGGAGTGGACAGGGCGATTAAGGAACAGAGTGGGGAAAATGGCATCACTAGGAAAATCGGGAATGAAGGGGAGTACAGATACGACGACAAAGGGCAAGTTGCAACTCCCGCTGATACATAGGGGAGGAGGGAGGCCGAATTACATACCCTGGGCTCAGATGGATAAGGCCAACTTACTAAAGTTATTGCCCCTGTT
This sequence comes from Ambystoma mexicanum, assembly GCF_040938575.1. Lineage (NCBI taxonomy): Eukaryota > Metazoa > Chordata > Amphibia > Caudata > Ambystomatidae > Ambystoma > Ambystoma mexicanum. The sequence goes on along the minus strand of NC_090935.1, from coordinate 299,892,263 downwards.
ATCAGGAGGGGCGAGCAAGTGGATATATGCCTTTGAGAAACACACAGCAGGGGTACCCCTAGCAATAGGGGATGTGAAGAGCTTGCTCGTATCAGCAGTGGGGATCAGGCTGACAGAGTATGGGTCAAGGCTGGTTTCCCGGGAGTAACGTTAGACTGCGATCGCCATGATGGTGCCGCCTTTAACACAGTGCGTGCAAGGGTGTGGGATGCTTTGAGGGAAACGTTTCCAGATACCCCAGACTTACAGTCAGTAATGCAGTGTACAATGAATGATGGGGAAGATGCTATGGATTATATTTTTCGGGTCCAAGAGATGTGGAGAGCAGAAACGGGCACGCCCTGGTATCAATCAACATCGTTATTTTACTTCATTATAAAGAGTAAGTGAATAAAAGAAAGGGAGAAGGAGATGGCGCAGAAAAGATTGGCAGACGAAGCGAAACTAGTGCAAACAAAGCTGGTGAAGGTCGCAGCAGCAGTAGCTGCGCTCCCACACAGCAGGGAGGGAGATGATGAAGAGGAGGGGCTGGTAGCAATACAGGGAAGGATGGCAACTAATTGGGCAGGACAGCGGCAGTGGAACGAGCAGGAGCAGGGCGGAGGTCCACAGAGTCAAGAGTGGGCCCCACGAGGGAGACGAGGTGGGTACAGGGGCCGAAGAGGAGGTGGACCGCGGTACGGAGGAATGGGAGGAAATGGATGGCAGGGTCCCAGAGGTGCGCAAGGGAGTTGTTGGAACTGCGGGAGGTGGGGACATTACTCTAGGGAGGGCAGAAGCAGACCAAGCAACGGATTTCCAGAGGCAGAACATTATGGCCATCCCCATCCGGGGAGCCCATATGGTCTCCCAATGGGACAACAACAAAGAAACCCAGGCCAGGGCTACAATGAGCAACAACATGGACACCAATACAGAACACAGAATCACCCACAAAACAATGACAATATGCACTACACACCAGGCAACCCTTTCGCGACGACAGCAAATGGAGCACCAGCCCCCTATAGTGGCGTGTCAGTTGTTTCAGGGAGTGTGTTCAACCAAGGGGGGGCAATGAGACACCCCGCATAGGACAGCCCACAGAGAACACTTGCGTGTCCAGTTCTATCTACCACCTACGATGCATCAGAGGAACCATTGGTAGGGGCGCAGATAGGAGACAAGCAGTTCATATTCATGGTGGATTCGGGAGCGGAGAAATCATGTATTAGGGAGGGCCGGTTCCTGTTATCTAACCGGAAGTTAGAGACGCAGGGGTTCTCTGGGGCTGTAATCGAAGTTCCTTACACAGAAGCATTGGATGTGACGGTAGGGGGTAAAACTGTAGAAACACCCTTACTGTATTATGAACATTCACCAATAAATTTACTAGGGAGGGATCTTCTTAGCAAACTCAATATGACAATATCATTCACTGAGAGAGGTATAGTGTGTTCAACACCAGGAATATGCCCATTACGTGTAATGCTGGTAGTACAGGCTCGCACAACCACACAAGAAATACGTGGTTTGCCAGTGGACGAGGGAATGTTTATTGAAGGACTAAAGACACTGGCCCTCATAATTCCTGAGTTAAGAAGAATGGATTGGAGAATTCCGGCGGAGTTCCTCTTCCGCCCAATAGTGTACCCTGACACAGCACCAGGATCAGTGGTATCATTAGACTTGCACGCTGTACAGGTATCTGCGAAAAGGATCTCTGTGATTGGAATGGATATAGAAGGATGTGAGTGGCGTACAGTACTGTGTACCAATGCCAATATTGCCCTGAGAAACTTAACTGATGAGGATCTCTTTTCATATTCGGAAGGGGATGGTGAAATTGTAATGGAAATAGCAATGCCCTGTGACATTTTGATTCAGGCTAGAGAAATCCCTGTCCAGCTGATGGCAGTGGTGGGAGCACCACCGTCATTCTTCGATGATGACATGAGGCTAGTACCAAATAATTTGTGGACAACGGGCCCCTTTGACGTAGGGTTGTTGCATGGAGTACAACCTGTGATAATAAAGCTCAAACAAGGAGCAATTCTAGCCCGAGTGAAACAGTATCCATTGTCCCGTGAAGCTGAAGAAGGGATAAAAGAGACAATAAATGCACTATTAGCACAAGGGATAATAGTGCCTTCAAACTCCCCATGTAACACATGCATTTACCCAATTAAAAAAGCAAAGGGAGGGTCTTGGAGGATGATACAGGATTTACGCCCCTAAATGATGTAATACAGAAAGAGTTCCCTTTGGTCCCGAACCCTGCATCAATATTATGCAGCATCCCAAAAATGGCATCACATTTCACGGTGGTCGATTTGAAAAACGCATTTTTCTCCATCCCCCTGGCTGAAGAGAGCAGATACCTGACAGCATTTACACTAGGGGGGAAGAGATATGAACATTGCAGATTACCACAGGGATACTGTGAGAGCCCGAGCATATTCAACCGCATACTACATGAAGATTTAGGAAACTTATCAGTTGAGAGCACAATTATTCAGTACGTAGACGATTTACTCGTCTGTGCACAGGACGAAGAAGCATGCCGAAAAGATTCAATAACACTCCTGACCCTGTTGGCCACTAAGGGGTACAAAGTAGACAAGGAAAAGCTACAATATTGTCTGACAGAAGTTCTATACTTGGGACAGCTAATATCAAAAGATGGAAAAAGAATAATCCCCGACAGGGTAGAAGCAATAAGATCAGTATTAGAACCCACAACAGTGAAGGAGATGCAGAAATTCTTGGGAATGTGCAATTATTGCCGAGCATGGATATTAGATTATGCAGCATACACCAGACCCTTACTGCAAGCACTCAAGGAGGCCCAACAGGAGAACAAGAAAATAGAATGGTCAGAAGAAATGAGCGCCTCCTTCAAAACATTAAAAGAGTTGATTTCAAGCGCTCCAGTGCTAGCAAATCCTGATTATGGGCACGAGTTTTACCTATTCTCACACTGCAAGGGGACACTCATGACAGCTGTACGGACACAAAAGACGTCCCTAGGACACAAACCTTTGGCTTAATATAGTGGCACTTTGGATGCTGTGATGCAAGGACATTTCGCGTGCGAGCAATCGCTCGCAGCAGCCGCGTTTGCAATTGAGAAAAGTGCCACAATAGTAATGGGATGCCCTGTGACGTTGTATGTGGAGCATTCATTATTTGCAATACTGGAAAGGTCAAAGAGTACACTGACTACACAGCGGGCAACCGCCTATGAAATAATATTGTCCAGCGCCAATATCCATGTGGTGCGATGCAGGACTGTGAATCCGGCAACATTCATTACAGAAGCATGCACATTAGAGGACATGCAGGAACACGATTGTGCAACGTACACAGGAGAAAGAGGGGAGGACACAGTGGTGTGCGAAAATGCCCTGACCGAGGGGGAAGTGTACTTTGTAGACGATCAGCATCAATTGACGTGGACACAGGAGAAAAACATGTGGGTATGGCAGTGGTGAGATTAGAAGACGGTGAGTATGAGACACTAGTGCAGTACCGCCTTCCATCACATTTCTCAGCACAAGCAGCAGAACTCATTGCCCTAATAGAAGCATTGCACGCAGCTAAAGGGTGCGCTGTGACAATTTACACAGATTCAGCTTATATGACAACAACAGTACATGGAAGTCTGGCCAGATGGGGGCCAAGGGGGTTCCGGCGAGCAGATGGGACTCCAGTGCAACACGCAGAATTACTGAAGGAGTTAATTGAAGCTCTACGAGATCCCACCATGGTAGCAATAGTGAAGTGCCAAGCACATACGTCCAACACAGACGTTGTGTCTTTGGGAAACGCAGTAGCGGACGCGGCTGCCGAAGAAGCCTCTTACTTGGAGAAATGTGCAGCAGGTGAGTACATGCTACAGCAGAAGACAAACGAGGAGCTTCCAGAAGGGTACAATACAATGCCTATATCACAAATACTAGAGTTGCAGGGAGGAGCAAGTGCAGATGAAAAGGCGATGTGGGTAAAACGAGGGTGCAGCCAGTCAGCAACAGACTTACTGTGGCGACAAAATAACTCAGGAAAAGTGGTAATGCCAGTGAAATTATTAGAAATAGCGTTTCAACAACTACACTTCCCAGCACACAACACGAAACAACACATTGCAGCAGAGATACAGGAAGAGTGGCTCGTACCCTGTCTTCAGAAGCACTTGTCTAGATTGACATTGGAGTGCACAACATGCCAGATATACAGTTCAGGAATGACATTACGCACACTAGAGGAACAATTCCAAAACCAATTGGGCCATTCAGAGAGCTACATATTGACTACGCGGACATGGGAGAGAGGTGTAATGGGGCACGTTACATGATTGTGGTTGTGTGCCCATTTTCGAGATGGGTGGAAGCAGGCCCATGTGCACGACCTGATGCTAAAAGCGCTGCAAATTCCTAGTGAGAGAAGTATTTCCGCGCTGGGGAATTTGTGACTTGATTCGCTCAGACAACGGCACTCACTTTGTAAACAAACTCTTTAAGGAAGTAACAACGCTATTGGGAATAAAGCATAAGTTGTGTTCTATTTATCATCCTCAAAGTAATGGCGTGGTAGAAAAGATGAACGGCCTGTTAAAAGGAAGATTATCGAAACTATGCTTTTCATTAAAAAAGAACTGGATTTACTGTTTACCCCTTGCACTGTTTGAGCTGAGAAATCAGCCAAGCAAGGACCACCATTTGTCCCCGCACGAAATTGTGACCGGGCGACGAATGCACATAGCCCACTCCCCACTGCGCGAATACTCAGATGCACACAGAAGCGCTGCGATATTGGGAGATGAGTTCACGGACTACTTGAAAAAGTTAACAAGGACAGTGCGCGTAATATCAAAGCAGCTTTCACCACCGTTCACGAGAGAAGAGGGGAACACAACAGGGTCAGTTACAGAGCCTGAAGCCCAGGTACAGCTGACAACGGGTGAATTCATTTATGTCCGGAGCTTTGTGCGCCGATGGAATGCACCACGGTTCCATGGCCCATACGAAGTGGTGTTTTGCACCCCTACGGCTGTAAAAGTAAAGGGCCTCAAGTATTGGATACATTTAACGGATGTACGAAGAGCATATAATAATGTGCAGGAAGAGGTGGATGAGGGGGCACAGACAACAGCAAACAATGCAAATGAAAAGAATGAGTGAATATGAACTTGTGTGTGTGTGTAGCAGAAATGCACCTGATTGAGAAAGTGGCTGACAAGTATAATTACATTTAAGGGTATATAAAAAAAAAATATATATATGTTTTCTTTTTGTGAACCTATATGTAATTAATGATGTGATAAAAATATGCAGTGTCTACTCCTTTGTCTGTGCATCCCCAACCCTACGGCCCTACCCGCTTCCATTCCCTTTCAATATATACTGGCACTGGTAGTGCCAACAAAATGTTTACATTCATGCACTTAATGCACTTTTATATCTCAAACAGGAGCTACCATGGCATCTAACGGGCAGCCTGCAACGGATAGATTCATTAGATATAGAGAATTGTTAGCTGAGAGATGCAGATACTCGTATGAGTGTGGATTGTCTGTGTGCATCACATTGTTTTTTACAATCATGTTTGGCCTGGTTACATATTGGTTCATAGCGTTCATCTCTATCGAGATGAACGAGGGGGGAGGGATTAACAGCACTACTGTGACCAAAGCAACAGCAAGTGTAAATACTAAAGAAGGTGATTTTTTGGTATGGGACGGAACTAAACTTGTATGGGGATACTATACCACACCATCCAATGCTGTCATCTCAAAAAATGAAGGGCTACAAGGGGAAATGCAAAACAACACAGTGTCTCCGCCAAAAATATCTAATTACAATGCCCGCAGTTTAAATGACCGGAGCCCCTCCGCCATATCCTGGTTGTATAACACCTCCACCAGCCAGCCTGCCCCCATAGCAAAAAACACACTGACAGACAACGTAAAGGAAGAAAATGAAAGGATGATAGCAACACACAAAATGTTATATGATTATTGGGCAAAGGGGGGCGGGAAGGAGAAAGGGGGGCCCATTTTGTCCATCGCCCATGAGGCTGGGAAGTACATGAGGAACAAAAATAACAGACGAAAAAAAGGGAGGCGGGAAGGAGGAAGTATGATGAGTATTATGGGTTAGGACTAGACAAAATGGAAGACCCGCGACACCCCCACCAGACAAATAAATGGTATGCGGACATGAGTGCAACAGCTAAACAAACAACAAATGAAAGCTGTTATGTCTGCTTCCTCATTCCCCATGCTTCAGGCACGCCCAAAGTATTGTTACCCAAAGAGTTGCCTATTGTAGATGCCCAATGTCTCCTTCATCTCACGTTGTGCAGGATTAAGAACACCTTCCAGGCACATGAGGTTACTTTTAGGATGCTCAGAACGAGAAAACTTGCTATCCAAAGACAGTAGGAGTGGTATGTCTGGAAGAACCATTTTTTATAATACAAGGGACACTTTTTTCAGACAACAAGTGGAAGGACGAAGAAGTAATGTGTAAGGCTGAAGCGCTGAGGGGTGTGGCACCAGAGAAATTGCAATGGATAGAAGAAACGTGCACACCAGTATGGAAGGAACACATTTCAAAACTAACTTGGGTAACAGCTATTGAAAAACCCTTCAAGCTGCAGAAGGAAATAGACTATGAACTGTGTTTTAAAGGAGAGGGGAAAGCCTCCATGGGGACAAACAAGAACTGTAACAAGACCCTCACCATCCCAGATTTAAGAAAAGGGACAGTGGCCCTGATGGACACGTATTGGGTATGTGGCAACCAGGCATACCTGCACCTCCCACAATCATGGAGTGGCAGCTGCTCAATGGCCACTCAGCACTCAGCACTAATGGTAATTCCAGAAAGCCACATTGATGGGAGCAAAAGGACGCGAGAAAACACCCAACAGAGTGCGGCCCAGCCCACTGCAGAGTCACAAATCTATGTCCTGTCTTCTGGGAACAAGGAAGAGGTGCTGTCCCGAAACAGAAGAGCATCAAACTACATATCAAAAGCATCGTCAGAGTTGCTGGCACAGATCCCAGACAGATACCGATTATTCAGCTCGGCAGAAACATTCTTTGCCTCACTCATCCCAAGTATCCAGGCAAGAGCAAACGCAAAATGGCTCCAGATAACAGGTTGGGAGCTGATCCAGCTGGCAAATGACACTGAAGAAGGGTTCAACGTAATAAAAGTGGAACTAAGAGCATTACGGCTGATGACCATGCAAAACAGGTATGTCTTGGACCTGTTGACAGCGATGGATGGAGGTGTTTGCCGAAAAATCGGAAGTGCCTGCTGCACTTTCGTACCTTCCGAAGACGCAGACAACGGCTCCCTGTCCCACGTGATCGAAGCAGTGCATAACCTAGGAGAAAGAATGAAAATGGAAGGCGGAGCGGAAGAAAGCACGTGGTTCGACAATATATTCTCCTGGGTTCCATCATGGCTGGGAATGACTGTGAAATTTTTGATGCCGGCTGTGGTGTTCCTCCTCTTTATTTTTTGCCTGTGCCAGGTGGGTCTTCGATGTTGTGCTAACGCAGAACCGAATGGTGCAATGATGATGGTGACAATGGGCAACACCCGTGGTACAATACAAACTATGCAGGAAGTGCAGGTACAAACAGGAACAGATGACACACCAAGATATCAGCTAGTGCCTAGGTATCACGACAAGGATATAGTAGACAACTTGTGGCATACTACCATTAGAGAGCCTCGTATACTAGAATGGTACAAGGAGGTATGGGTAGACTTGGAAGGAGAGAGCGGATGCATATACCTGACCTGTACCCCAGATGAGTATGCTAGGAGAGGTGAGAGCTTAAGGGGGGTGTGCAGAGCGTGGATGCCCATAAAAGGCACACCTGCATGGGATGACGCAATAATTGACAAAGAGGAGTGCAGGAGATTGGAAGATTTAAAGAATTTGTTACTTAAGTAATGAAAGGGGGGAAATGTAGGGGAGGATTGGTCCAAAAGATCCCCCTTGCCTACATCTCTTCCCCAGGTGAGGGCCATGGCTCATCGGGCGTCCCCTCCTTACCGCCAGGGCCCAGGTGGTGGATGGCTCACCTGCTGAAGACATTGCCCAAACGTATTGAATTTAGCTAGGCCTCGGAAACCATTTTTTCTAATAACGATGGTGTGAGCTCTGCGCACTGTAGCACGGCCCCCACCTTTGGAGAGTTTCAATTATCCCTGTGGCCGCAGCTCCCTGGCAGATCCGCTGTGAGCCCGTTCCCATGAACAAGACGGACATGAGCTAGTGTAAGATACCAACACTGTAACATTTCACCTTCGGCAGTGTATCACTGCTCCCAGCATGACCCGGCCAACGAAGCCTGGGTGAAAAAGAGACCTGTAAAATGGCCCTCGGACAAAAGCAAAAGTTCCCAAATACTAATGCCAAAACTACTTGCAATACGCGCATTTTCTCCAGAAACCCCTTTTTGATTAGAAAATTTGTAAAACGTACAGATATGGCAGAATACAAGTTCACATGGCATTAGTAATGAAGCACCCACACCACTGCAGTTGTGTGTAAATAATAAAAGCGTCCCGGGGGGTATTTGTTATGTGCATCATTGAAAAGCTTACACCCCACGGTCCTGCGCCATAACCGAACTAATGCTGCTAGAGTGCAAAGAAAGACAAATGCAACCATACTGAGGGCTCATGTGAAGGACACGCGAGAATGCACCCTCCATGTGTGTAAGTCCAAGCCCCTTATGTGCCACTACCGTCATGTACGGTGGCAAGTCATTTTCTATGTGCTCCACCAACCTCACTACTACCTCACTTACTGCAAATGTATATGCATATAGCACAATGTTGTAGTTGTTAAAACATAGTGTACAAATAATGTGCTCGGACTGGCTATATTCGAGAGGCATTAGCAATGTTAAGATGTGAGCTTTGAAATGACTCAATTAATATTGTGTGTTATTTGAATGTTTATGATTCTTTCACCTCAAATCGGCAACACACGAGGAAGATGCCTTTGTGAGTATATGCAAGGCCATTCCCCCTCCCTCCCAGTGGAGCCTGCCAGACGAGAGAGCAGAGGCCCACGCCGCGCTGCTCCACCTCCCACGACTAGGCTGGAAACGCTTCAAAGATTTGTAGTCCCCTCTGCAGCACCCAAGGCCACGGCCCGCCATCTGCATTATTTACAGCCCAGTAGTAAACCTCCGCCTGAATACACAAATCCAAAGGCGCCCTCTCTTAAACCCCACAACCCACCGGATCACCTTAGGTTTATGGCCCCTGTAAAATTAGGACCCCCAATACTACGGCAACATACAGCAGCACATTCATAACTACATCTAACAAGACAGAAAGACATGTACCGCCTGCCCCATGCCCTGAGACCTAGCCCCACGACCTATGGTACCCGGTCAACAGGACACTGGTAACCATGTACTGATGAATTGCCATCAAACCCCTCTCAAGGTGCATTCCTCCTGTGTTGCATTGACCTGTAGAATAACCTATTGAGAGATTTACTAAAGAAGATAATATTGCAATAACTGAATGACTGCGGTGTGCATGGCCTAGGGCAAATAAGTCAGGAAAAGACATTCATCTCTGACACTGGCCACAGTGGCACAACAACACCGCCCAGATGAACTCAGCAGACCTGCCAGGCCCAGCCCAACCCACGAGGCTGACCAGTGACGTCCTCCAGCCAAGGCCAACCACATCGCAGCAGCACCTATAGCTAGTCGTCGCCACCCAATCCCATTGAACTTGTGCCCCCTATAGTGTGTAGGTTCTGATGACGTTTTTTGTAAATATATACGCCTGTCTTTGCGATTGTCAGACAGAGCGCTCTCGGAGTTTGCAGAGTTCTTTGCATGCCCTATTCTGATTGATAAACTCCCATTTACGCTCACCCGCCCTTGTCTTGGCCTTATTCCCATTCTGGGAGAGTCCATAATTGTCTCTCATTGCAGGGAGGATCGTGCTGGTTGGGGACGCTTGCCTTCAATAGCCATCCTAACAACCTTCCTGATTTTGCCCCTCACTATGTGCACGCTCCATCTGCATGGAATAATCGAATCTGCAGAGCCTCTCCATGCCTCCATACATTTTGTCTGTAGCGACCGTAACTCAAATTCCAGCAAGGAGTCCATAGGAACGCTTGACTCAACAATGCAAATCTGTTCCTCCAAAGCCCCCAAGTCTTCCCTCAGTCAGTGCCTAATCCCAACCGCTCCGGCCAATACCTCCCCCCTAGTCGCCACTTTCAAAGTCTCCCACACTGTCCACCACATGTCAACACTCCCCACATTGGTCAACAAGAAGGTAGCAAGGAAGTCCCTGAAGCGATCTCTGAAGAACTCATCCTGCAGCAACTCCGCCGACATGTGCTACATCTGGACCAGGGGGCTAGGTCCCCTATTGTCCCAGCACACCACCAACGGGGAGTGATCTGAAATTGTTTGTCCCATATACTCTGCACCAGAGAATTCAGCTAGATGTTCGGCCTCCACAAACAAATAGTCGAGTCTAGTGTATAGCTCATGTGGAATAATATGAATATCCTCTCTGACCTGCATTAAACTCCCTCATAAATGAACCAGCTATAGCTCAGTTGGCGCAGGTGAAAGCCTACCTCAGCGGGCCAAGATGAGCAGGTATCGCATAATTTGGCAATAGGAGTTTACTGGGCAGATCTCCTGATGTTCTACATAGCCATGCACAGCCACATAACTGCCCTCCGTGTCAGTGTTTACCTTCAAGAGTCGAAAAGGTACAGCAGTATTTATCCACTTAAACACACCCCTGGTAAATTTCGAATACTTGGATTTAAACCCAGTCACCCCCCCACCCATCTGGCGATCACCCTCTCTTGCTTCTCAGGGAGTAAGTGCATCTCCTGCAGCAAGGCAATCAATATCATTTTCCTATGTAGGTAGGATCATATCCCGATTCCTGCGCAGATAGGAACCCAACCCTCTTACACTCCAGGTCAATATTCTAATCAACGCCATTCCAATAGCACCGCCACACCCCCTGTCATATCTAGCCATCTTGAGCGAGATATACACTGCATCTCCCCCTCCCCCAGCTGACAGGCAAGCGACAACCTGTCCTCCATGCATTACTCCCTGGCACCTGGTACAGATCCCTGCCCTCGATAGGCCCCTGTTTCTCCTTCCAATTTAAAGTATCCCAGATGCCAACAACCACACCAAACTACCACAACCAAACAAATTGCAACAAAAACAATGAGCCCCCAACAGTGGGACAGTAAAAATGCTCAACAGTGTAAAGCTGTTCGAGCACACCAGTTCCCACCTGGCAACACATCCAGCTATCGCAAAAACAGGGACAGGGTACCAGCAATGGCCTAGTACCCATTCTGTCTAGTAAACCGGGGGTGTCAGAGGTACCATGCCATGGGCAACGGTGATACCGACTTGCCACTAAGCAACACCCCAGACAGTAGTAACAAAATAAGTACCAGTTGCTTCTTGTTGGTTACATGTCGGTAAAGTCAGGGGCTCTTTGTTCTGCGGTCAGCTCTGTTAGGGAGAATTCTCCAGAATGGCTAATTTCCCTTACCTACTGAGTCCCTCAGCAGCTTTTATTGGATTTCTAGGATAATTTTTTTCCACCTGGTAAGAGTGTGAGCCTTTTTTTCCACTCTTACATGTGATTTGCTGTGTCTGTTTAACATTTTTGTGTTCATAGATTGTGGAGCTTCACCTACTCCATAGGCATGAACTTTTTACTGTGTGTACACAGCACCTTTAGTGCAGTGACACAGGGTTGGCTTTTCTAGACTGCCCACTTTAAACTCCTATCTAGATGTGTTCTCTGCTGCTCCGATAACTGCGGAGCGTGATCTCGTCCAGGAGGGATGGGTCTATCGAGGACGTTGGGGCAGCATAGAGCGTAGCATAAAACTTGGCAAAAGCCTCTGCTATCTCTGGGTCCGTTTGGGCCAACCCGTTTTGGCTATCCGTAATCTGCCTAACGTGTCTGTGCCCCTCCTCACGTCGTCCCAGCCAGGCCAATAGTTTGCCAGCTTTTTCACCCTGTTCATAAATTCTGGTCCTTGACTCCCTATGCACCTATCTTGTGTTATCTAGTGCCGTCTTATTGTGGGCCACTCTAGCCCTCAAGAGGGAGCGGTGTGTTTCGGGGGTGGTATCAGAGATATATCTAGTTTCCCATTCCTCTAGCTCGTCCTCTGCCTCCGTCACTTTCCTATGGTGTTTTTTCCTTTTGTTGCACGTCCAGGCAGTCATTTCCCCTCCAAGTACCTCCTTGTGTGCCTCCCATAATATCACTGGGTCCCCTAGGGAACCCGTGTTTATTTCAAAGAATTTGTTAGGCTCCTCCGTGATATGTTCCACAAACTCTGGAAGGCCCAGGTAATAATTGTTTAACCACCATGTTTTGGGTGATAAGGGTAGGTCCGTGCGGAGCGTCGCCTCCAAGGGAGAATGGTACGATATACCACGGGGAAGGAGTTCTGCCGTTCTTACCCTATGTGCTTCAGGGTTTGGGAGGAAGAAATAATAGTGTGATTGATTTCAAGAATGCGTTTTTTAGCTTTCCAGTACATGTAGACAATAGATATTTGTTTGCGTTCACGTTAGGAGGACGCACATTCACGTTCACACAGATTCCACAGGGTTAATCTGAAAGCCCAAGCATTTACAGTACAGCTTTAAAAGAACAGCTAGATATGCTTGTGTTACCATTGGGTTGCATCTTATTGCAATACATTGATGATCTGCTTATAGCAGCAGACTCTAACAAGATTTTCAAGAAGGGAACGGTCTTGTTATTGACACATTTAGCGAGACATGGACATAAAGCTTCTTTGAAGAAATTCCAGTATTGTCAAGAGGAGGTGGCCTATTTGGGCTACCTCCTATCGAAGGAGGGAAGGAGATTGGCACCAGAACAAATAGAAAGCATCTCTGGTATGCCTAGTCCAAATACGCAAAAGGAAATCCGAGCTTTAGTCGGCATGGCTTCATATTGTAGGCAGTGGATTCCGAATTTTGCAATGATCGTAAAGCCCAGGGTGGCATTGACAAGGAAGGATGTTGCCTTACCTTTGCGATGGAACATGGGATGTCAAGAAGCTTTTGACATGCTCAGAGCTGCAATATGCTCAGCTCCAGTTTTGGGCACGCCAAATTATGAGAAGTGTTTTATGTTGTTTGTACATGAAAGGAATGGATGAGCTTTGGCTGTTTTCACTCAGGAACAGGGGGGGGAAGAATCGACCGTGCGGTTATTTTTCTTCCACGTTGGATCCTGTTGCATGTGCTTTGCCACGCTGTTTGCAAGCTGTTGCTGCTGCTGCCGCGTCAGTAAAACAAACTGAATGGATGGTTTTAGGTCACTCTTTATCCGTGATGGTATCCCATTCAGTAGACGTTCTATGAAATAGAACACAGACACAACATCTCACTTCTGCCCGATTAACCAGATATGAACTGATCCTATTTGCACCGCATATCCAAATTAAGAGATGTTGCTCTTTGAATCCGGCTGAGATATTGCCTCTCCCAAGTGAAGGAAAAAACGAGGAGAGATTGCTACATGATTGCTTAATTGTAACTGAACAAGAAACAAAATGAAGGATTGATTTAACAGATACACCTCTGAAAGAGCCAGATGGAGAATTGTTCTGCGATGGCTTCTGCTTTGAATGCTGCCTACGCCATTACCACATTGAGAACCATTGTAGAAAGTAAACACATCCCACATAACTCAGCACAAGCTGCAGAAATAATATCCTTAACTAGAGCATGCAAAATTTCAGAAAACCTCATGGTAAACATATATACTGACAGTCAGTACGCCTTTGGGGTGGTCCACAACTTTGGCCAATTACAGGCTGAAAGAGGGTTTCTGACATCTCATGGAATCAATTGGCATTTTAATAGTAAGACCGTTGTCAGCACTTGCGCTTCCTAAGCAACTAGCGATAATAAAATGTAACGCAAATAAGAAAATAATATGTGATGTAGGAAAAGGAAAAGTATTTGCGGACAGAATTGCGAAACAAACTGCCACTGATTTACACACAAAAAGGTGTGTCGAGACAACAAAAAGAGTGTCCTGTATGATAGAGGATGGAATTGGAACTGTAAAAGAAATACAAGCAGAGGCTACTCCTGAGGAGATTAAACAATGGTCCAAGGGTCCGGCAGAATTAGATCCCGAAGGTTGTTGGGTGGACGAAGAAAAATGTAGATGGATGTTGCCAAATGCACATGTTAGGGCAATGGTTACTATGGCTCACGGTCCAACACACAATTGTGCAAAGAAAATGTGTCAATACTTTGATGCTGTATGGTACAATGATAATATTACAAAAACTGCCGGGAGATTGGTTCAAAATTGCACGACTTGTTTACAGCATAACATTGGGAAGGGAACCGCAACACCAATAGAAAGTATTGGTCCTCCTTCTATGCCTTTTGAAGTAATTCACTTCGACTTCATTGAAAGGGAACAATGCCAGAACTATCAGTATGTACTTGTAGTGGTTTGTGCATTCAGTAAATGGATAGAGGCCTAGCCCCTCAAAGACTGTTCAGCCATGTCCACAGCAAAATCCATGTTGAAGGAATACTTTCCCAGGTTCGGTTTGCCACGTGTTATATGGTCCGATAATGGACTGCACTTTATAGCTGCTGTAATACTACAAATCTGTGCAGGTCTCCAAATTGCTAAGCAATTCCATTCAGCTAGACACCATATGAGGGCTGATCTGGTAGAACGCCAAAACTGAATTTTGAAAAATAAGCTGGCAAAGATCTGTGCCCAGAGTAACTTAAAATGGCCAGACACTCTTCCTATAGCCCTATTCTCGATGCGCACAGTTGTACAATCGAGAACAGGTCTCTCCCCATACGAGATTGTGATGGGGAGATGTGCTAATGTATGGAATGTGCCACGTCCGAAAAGTTTTAAGAGTATTGAATACCCGTTACTGATTGATTATTGTAAACAGTTGCCTCAAAACTTGCATTTGATTCATCAGCAGGTGCAAGAGGCTCTTCCTGCCAGATATACAGGTCCAGGTCACCGGCTGCAGCCTGGTGACTGGTATTTAGCAAAGAATTTTGAGAGAAAATCTTCAGTTGCACCACGTTGGAAGGGACCTTACCAGATTCTCCTGGCCACGCAGACTGCTGTCCGAGTGAGCGATCAAAAACTTTGGATACTTGCAATGCACACAAACAAATCCCTCATCCTCTGCCACATGAAATAGAAACCGATGATCACTATTTCCAGAGTGAGCCGGCTTTAATTGATCACAAAGACATTGTCGATACTAAGCTGAAATCACTTCTTGAGCCCAAGGAGATCCCTGGGGAGACTGCAAGAAAATCTGAGACATCGGTGGCACATCAACCCTGTTTGCCTGTTGCTTCATCATCACCATTTTCTGCTTCTCCAGTTGGCACTATTTCTGCAATGAAAGTGCACTCTTCATCGATCACGCTGTACCTGGTGCTACAAGGTACAATCTACGTCCACGAGTTCGAAGGTGATTGCAACAGCCTTTGTTTCTGACCCATTGGGGTTGGAAACGGAGGCCTAGGGAAAAGGAGCGTATGAGCTGTACAATGGTACTGGATGAAGCTCAGACACGCGGTCTCCCGGTGATATCTTTGAAAAGTGAAGGGCTTTGCAACATTGCGTGGACAAGCGGGGGCAAAGGTACCGCCACTATGGAAATCTGATGTTGATACTTGCTCTTGCATTCGGAGCTTCTGAGGCAACCACCAGCTTGCTATCATCTTAAGCAGGCATAATTGAACCTGTTTGCATCTGTTTGCATCCTGACCTTCTACTGACTAATACGTGTGTTGCCACTTCGCTGAGATATTGAACGAAAAAGCTTAACAGCAAGGCTTTTCTTTACAGATGCTGAGAAACATTTGCTTGAAATCACGTGCCTTTAGTACTACTGATAAGGCGGATAGAACTATGACTGGAGATATTGACATTGAATCGGCTATGAGAAAGACTTGTGGGGTCATTACGAGTATGGAGGTAGCCATGGTACTATTAGCGCCATGGATACCAGCATACCGGGTCCGGGTTCCTTGAATGAGGAATTACCGGCCCATTCCAACCTTGGAGGACCCGGTAATTCCCCATTCAAAATACTCATCCCCATTCCCATTCGACCCCCCATAGGCTCAATGGGAATCGGGAGGGAGCTAACAAAGCGTTGTTAGCTCCCTGGCCCTTTAGCGGCTCCCACTAAGGGCGCCTGGTAAAACCAGCCACCCTTAGCGGGACCCGCTAAAGGACCTCGTAATGCGGCGGTAAGGGGTTAATGGCACCAGCACCCTTACCGGCGCTGTTAACCCCTTAATGCCACACTCGGAATGAGGCCCTTGGTCTGTGAAAATCCTGCTATTCATCATACTCATTTGTATTGTATCTTACGTACTCTGATTCCAATGACCTGGTACTTGGAACAAATATATCAAATGAATACTCTTTTGCCAACTATTACTGTTCCCACTACGACCCCTGCAAATGTGCTTTCTTACACTCTTTCTGCCTGAGATGTTAAGCATCGAAAAGCTTATAAAAATAATACTCTTTTATTGATTATGAATATGACCCATGCAATATTGAATAAATCTAACTGCTGGGTATGCTCTCATTTACCCTAGCATGGAGAAAGAAGGATGGGTTGGTATGTACATCCCTTACCCCTGAGTACTGCTTGCTATGCTACACTACGAGCCCTCTTCTTTGGAAGATGGAATGATAGTGCCACCGGAAACTTTGATGGAACCAATATAAATGAATTTGAAAAATTAGTATTGACACCATTAGGATGCTCCGTGTTTACAGATAAGAGTAAAATGAACATTGTCTCGTCTAGCCCCAATGATAGACTCTGTAGACCATACCAGTCGCTGATCACTTTTAAAATGACTCTTGTAGGTAATAAGGACGCCATGTCTCCATCTTACAATATTAATCATAGTCCACAATCTGTCCCATTTTGTCTGTGGAAGAAAGGTTCTCATCCGATGGGTACATTTACCAAATGCATGAATACTGCTGTACTTGAACATGAAGATAAACCACTATATGTAGGAGGTCCCGTTTACTTTGTATGTGGGGATCAAGCCTATCCATGGTAACCTAGAGACTGGGAAGGGACCTGTTTTCTAGGGATACTTTTACCTGGTGTATTCCTTGCTACTACTTCTGAAATATCTAAAATATCTAGATCTCGACCTCGACGAGATGATGCTATCTTACAGATTGTTGGTGATATAGCCAAATCCTTTATACCTTTCTGGGGGCAGGCCATAAATTCATGGAACATTAGAAGGTTGTCCAGAGTGTTGGAGAAAACAATGAATGAAACAACTGATATATTGTATAACATGACACTAGAACAGAAAGCAATTAGACTAGTTGTGCTTCAAAATAGAATGGTCTTTGACGTTATTTTGGCTGATCGTCGAGGTGTATGCAAAGTGGTGGGTTCAGCATGCTGTGTTTTCGTAAATGACTCCTCCCCACCATATTTGAAGCATTAAAAGGTTACATGTTATTAGCTCTGAAGTCCATGTTCCCACGGGTGGCTGGCATTTAAATTTGAGTATATGGTTCTGGGAACTGTTGCAATTCTGGGGATGGACGTGGTCTTTATTCTTATTGCGATACTTAGTATCCTCATACTTTGTTGTTGTTGTATACAGTGTCTGCCAGCCATCTGTTCCATAATTATGCGTGAATGCATACAGATATTAAGTAACAAAATAAGGAAATCTAAACACCCTATAAAAATATTGAGCAAGAGAATGAGGTGATTAAAAAATTCATAGCAATTAATGTTTATGATACTGATTTTGATAGTGACTTGGGTAGTTCAGAAAGTAATACTTGGTCCGATGAAGATGTGATGTATGGATGATGCATTTGACTTAAGGCCAAAAGGAGGGTTTGTTAAACTGTTATGTAATTGCACAGACCGAATGTCACGTTATGAATGTTGACCGTAAGCAAATTGCATCATGCAATGAACACCGCAAACCACGAAGCCTAAATGTGGCCAGGGGAATACATTTTGTAATTGTCTGCCATTTTCTTTTTAATGTAACGCTTTGCAAACTATATTTTGCACTTTAGACTCCCACACGGAGCGAGGCCATAGCTTGAACTCTGAATCCCGTTTAGAATGGAATGTAAAACCCTGCAGAAACACATAGTTTTATTATTCGGTAAAGCCTTGAAGCTATACAAGAGCCGCAGCTAATCAGCGGCCCAGGTGCCAGCCTGTTTTGTAAACGCTGTTGTAGAAGGCAGTAAACTGAGAATTATATGCAACTAGTGGTGCTCTTTCACGAAGGATGGTATTTCTTTGCTTTAGAACTGTCTGACCCTTATCCCCTGATAACATTGCTAGAATGTCTCCCTGCTAGAACATGATATCCTTCCTTATACCAATGCCCCGCGCTCCCCAAAACAGAAAGCTGTCTCTGCAAACCTCGGCTAGAAATACCGAATGTGTAGACTGAATGAAGTTACGTGCCTAACTGTCAATTACCGAACCCTAGCTTGCACGTCATGTATATGGGTGGTCCGAATAATGATGTACAATGATGATGTATTATGTATATATATTACTGCTTCATCGACGACTCGCTCTCTCTCCTTTCACAGTGTTTGTGAGCACACGTTGTGAGGTGTTGAGACCCGATCGGCCGATCGAGATACTTTGAATAATACCAGACTTGTTTGGAAAACGAACCTTGCGACTTGCGTGTTATTTAGTATATGGTAATGGTGCCTTTATTCCATATATGGTCTAACAAATTCTCTTAGGTGCACTTGCTTCAGAACAGAACAGAACGGCAAGACTTATCCTTGGCCTCAAGCCCTGGGACCGCATCTCTCCAGCGCTGAAATCCCTCCACTGGCTCCCGGTGGCTGCAAGGATCAACTTCAAGACCCTCTGCATAATCTGCAAGGCTTTCTGGGACGAGGCTCTCACTATCTACAACGTTCTCTTCCTAAATGCTCTCCTTCTAGAGTCCTCTGTTCGTCCTCCAAACTCTCTGCGGGTGAGCCGTTTTCACAAACAGAGATTTGGGGATAGATCTTTATCCTCTGGAGGTGCTTCCCTCTGGAACAGCCTACCTGCCTCTCTCCGTCTTGAGCTGGAGCACCTTAAGTTCCAAAAACTCCTCAAGAACTTCCTTTTCTCTTCCTCCTTCTCTCTCCCTCTACCCTGCTAACCTCCTTTCTTTTCTCTCCACCCTCCTTTTCCTCCCTAACTCTGTTCCGTTTTTGCTGACTGGTTGCCTGGATCACCTCCAGAGCCTACAGACCCCAGGCTCCCCCACCATTCTTTTGCACTTGCCTCCGAGCCACTTCACTATGCTCAGCACTACTACACTTTCTGCCTACGCTCCTTGAGCAGGGCTACCTCTCTGCACTTAACCCTGGGCCTGGCTGAACCTGACTCTTTGATCTCCTGACCCTGACCCTCCCCACCCCATCTCTGCATCTCTGTCTGCACGGATGCATTACCTAAATGTACTAGGACTAGTTAGTCTGTCCTGTCCCCCCTCCACTGTTTTCCGTCCCCACTCCCGAGCTTGGTCTCAGCTGTACCACTTCATGCACTTGCACTAGGAGAAATGTCGTCAGGCCTAGTATACTAGTTTTCCTGCTTAGATCATATCAGAATCTTCAAGGCCTAAGAATGATTACTGTATTCCCTTGTAACCCTCCCACCCTGAAGCGCTTTGAAGCACTTTATCTGTGTATAAGCGCTATATAAACAATAAATAAATAAAGAGGCCAGGCGAATGGATCCCAGGTCCGCCTAATAATGTACCTCTACTCTACTTGCAGCACTGCCTTTCCCCTGTAATGGGGGAGATCCCGTTTCCTCTCTTCTCTTTTTCTCACACTATACTACATTTTCGTCACCTTTCGTCTCATCAGAGGAGATCCCTCTGGCCACCTCTCTATATATAAAAACCCAATATATATTGCCAAATGTACTTTTACAATCCACACGCTCACAATCGGCTCTCTCCACACGCACTCTTCCCTCGTTGCTTTCTCCCGCAAAGGTGCACTTACATATATGCGTGTTTTCCTGAGCGCCTCCGATACAGGGTCTTCGTCAATTCGCCTGCACAACTGGGTGCAACAGTCCGCTCCAAGAAGCAGGCAGGCCTTCTGGCAACACGGCACCTGCAAACCTCGTCAGGTCGTGCCTGGGGGACTGGTCACTGCAGACGGGTGCTGCAACGCAGGATGCGTGGTGCGACACCCCCAATCTCGCGGAGAGTCTGGGATCACGTCAGGATTCAACAGTTATGTAGAGAGATGTGACCCAAAACCTATACAATAAAAATAATCCAAGAAGGCCAAATAACCTCTGCACCTCTTTGCTAGGTAAAACAATGTTTAGTATATGCAAAAGTCTCAGATGGTCCTGTAGAACTAAACTGACACAGAACTTGTCACGCCACAAGTTACAGGTTATATAGCGGAAAACCTAACATTATCATATATAGGTTACAAGTCATCCCACCGCCCTCATTAGCTACCACATATATGATATGCTAATATCCCCCTATATTCTCTTGACCGATTGGCCACACCTTCTCTAAGCCAATTCCCCAATGCACATGGCCCACTACATCATCACTATTAAATCCTAGTGCATGATTGGCTAACAGTTATATTGATACACTAATAAATCTCAACCGTCGCATGATGTGCACTTCTCCGACCCAGTCACGTTCTTAGTAAGACTGGCGAGGCAACTCTGCTTTAATAAAACAATTGGCCTTCTCATTATGCCAGACGCCGTGACACACACAAGCTGAACCTGCAACCTTGGACTAAATTTACTGGCATCACCTACGCTCCTCCTATCCCAAATCACGGTACGTTCCAGACAGGGGTCCCCCCTTATCTCCTTCAGATCCCAAGTGCCCAGTAATGACGTGACCAGAGTACCACTTTGTGCTTCAATTTCAGGGATTTATTTGCTTTGGTTATGCGTCTACTTGTAGTTCAAATGGATGACCGCTCCTTGGGTAAGGGCAGTCGTGCTCTAAATCTTCGTCTGGCCTGTTGGCTTCAGCAAACCTTGTGCCCTGTTCTCATGGAATTGTTCTTCAAAGGGTGCCTTCCTACCTGCCCTCCCCACATCTAACAATCCATTCCCACTGCCTGTGAGCTCTGAAGCTCGATACAATTAGTGGTTATCTGCACAGCGTGGGTGCCACTGACCTAGAATTCTCTCTTGTGGGATGGAAAGGGGATTTGTCTTGAGATGGAGCTAAACAGAGCCACAGCTCCACACCAGGGCCTTCATTCTGCTCATCGTGTACTAGGTCTTAAAATACAATATAGCGGCACTCTTGCCATGTCGACCCGCTGACCTCGCTTTTACCACAATACCTTTCTGACTCCATCTTCCACCTACTTCAGCTCTCTTCTTACACTGCACTGAAAACGTAACATTGTGTACTATTTCTAAACACAGGGCCTATAACACACTGCCCTATCTATAGCCTCTGCAACCTCAAGATTAATACATTGGTTGCTGATTCTGTGTTGCTCTATGATGTATCCATTATGTGTCAAAACTAACTACATGTGATATGTGTGCCTTCTGCCGCACAAAACTCACACTCCTTCCACTGGCGACTAGACTCCTCCCCTACATGATTGACTTAGTGCATTCTGATCCGTTGGGATTCATTCTCGACCAGATCTACAACTCTGAATCTCTGCAGGCTTTTTGGCATTGTTTCCTAGATCGATCAGTGGGCCAGGGCGGTGGCGGCATCTCTGGATGCCGAGAAAGCCTTCGACTCAGTGTCCTGGTAATACTTGTTTAGGGTACTTTGTCAGTTTAAGTTTGGGGCAGCCTTTTAGGGATATGCCGAACTTCTCTATTCACGGCTGGTGGCCAGTGTGAGGACCAATACTAAGCTATCCCCTATCATTTCTCTCTACAGGGGGACGCGCCAGGGGTCCCCTTTGTCTCTCCTATTGCTCTCATTAACAATAGATCCACTCACTGCGGTCATGAGGGGTAGACATGGGCACAGAGCAATTTGTGTGTCCAGACCCCCACGGGTTATATCCCTATATGCCGATGACACCCTGTTATATGTCCGCAATCCTGAGGTCAACCTTG
Organism: Ambystoma mexicanum; assembly: GCF_040938575.1. Taxonomy (NCBI): domain Eukaryota; kingdom Metazoa; phylum Chordata; class Amphibia; order Caudata; family Ambystomatidae; genus Ambystoma; species Ambystoma mexicanum. The sequence goes on along the minus strand of NC_090935.1, from coordinate 299,870,054 downwards.
GCCCGATGATGGACAAAGTACAGACTTTTACAAAGCACTCAGGTTATAGCGTTAATAAAGGTACGTCCAAACTGTTCCCCCTCACAAATGCCACACCTCAGATGGTGGAACTCCTGTGGTTTCGCTGGGTGGATGCACAATTCAAATACCTGGGCATACGGGTCTTGCAACAACAGCGCATATTGTATGCAGATAACTATGCCGAATACATGCAACACTTGCAGGCGAAGCTAACAATTTGTGCCAAATTACCGCTTTCCCTGTATGGCCGATTGTCCCTGTTGAAAATGATAGTCCTCCCAAATCGACTATCTTTTTGATAATATTCCCTTTTGGCCGGGTAGGGTCTTCTTCTTCTCGTCTATATGTTCAGTGATGGTGGGGTTCCTGTGGGGGACTGGTGCCGTCAGGATGAGTTGGGAGAAGCTTACCGAAAAGTTTGAGTGGAGGGCTAGCTGCCCCTGATGTTAAACTATATTATCTGGCCTCTCAGGCTCAATATGCCGGATATTGGTATGCACAGGGGCCTGAACTCATGCATGTGACGCTTGAGGGATACATCGCTTCGCCCACTAACCTTAAGATGTTCATTTTCAGTGACAGATAACGGACTCCTGTACCTTTGACTCAGTATGTGCGACTGTCAATGCTTAGGCTAGGTTGTTCCGTAAGCTGGAGCTGTCGGTTCTTTACCATAAGAATATACCGCTTTTGAATGCCCCTGGGTTGGCCCCCACCTTTGACAAAGACTTGCAGAAATCTTGGGGTGGCAGTGTGGCATTGGTATTGGGTGACCTTTTCCCGGGTGGGCTGTTTGTGACCCTAGGCGACTTCACATCCAAGCTTGGCAGCAACCCTATTGTCACCCTGCAATATCACAGGTTGAGAGCCGTGGCAAAACGGCTGTTGTTAATGTTTCCACATGAACCTGCAACCCACCCGCTCATAGACACAAAAGCCACATGTACCGAATCCAGACTGTTGATATCCAGATTATATGGCCTGGTTCTGACTGCATAACCCACTAAGAACACTATACGGCAGAAATGGGAACATGATCTAGGCACCCAATTCACTGATGTCCAGTGGCAGAGATACTGGACCTCATTACGAGTCCGGCGGTAACCCTGCTGGTGCTACCGGCGGGTTGCCGCTGGCCTTGTAAAACTTTGCTGATGCCTGACTTCCCGGTGCCACTGGGAGATTCCAAGTCTGGAATCCGGGAAGTGAGGCGCCGGTAAAATTAAGTCCCCACTCCCATGGAGTCCTTTAGGACTCTTTGGGAGTGGGGACTCGGAAGCGCTGGCAATGTTGTTAACGGTGCCAGCGCTTCCGAGAATGGTCTGCCTACCATGGCCGCTGCGCCTGGCAGGGACAGACCTTTCAGGCACAGCTGCAACAGCAGGCTGACATGTAGTTTGCCGGTCTGGAAACAAGGGTGCCGGTGAGCTTACCGGCACCCTTGTTCCGGACCGGCAAACTTGTAATGCGGCCCACTGTATGCTCACTAGGGAGGTGTATCTTACTTATTGGACATTTGTATGGCACCTATAAACAAGTGTTTTCAGGCACCACAAGATAAAAAGGGGAGTGGGGGACTTAGTAAAGAAAAATACAAAAACAGTAATAACTGTTACATTGACCTTGTGGCAATCATTCAGTGCAAGTGCAAGACAAAGATGGTAAGTGCAGAGGAGGGGGAGAGTGAGAAGTATAGGAGGAGGTGCCCCAAAAAAGGGGGGGTGAGCAGGTTCTGGAGTGGCAAGACAGCCAGTGCCAAGGGAAAGAGGGGGTAGGGGGAGGGAAAGTGCGATGGACAGGGTGGACCAGGTTGGACTAGTCAGGGAAAAGGAGCCCGAGGGCAAGTGCTGGCAGGGGAGGTGGTCTGGCCCCTGTATGATTCAGAAGGGACCAGGCCCCCGTCGCAGTGGCAGAGGGCCGTCAGCAGGGAGAGGGAAGGAAGAGGAGAAAAGGAAAGTCTTGAGAAGTTTCCAGAAATTAAGGAGATCTGGCTCAAGTCGGCCGAGCGGGGGGCTGTTTCAGAGGGAGGAAACTGCAGAGGAAAGGTATTTACCTCCCACTCTCTGCTTGCAGAAACATTTGACCAGCAGAGAGTTTGAGCCAGATGAACGAAAAACTCTGGCATGGAGGTATTTAGAGAGGGAAAGCTGGATGTAGAGAGGTCCCAGGACCCAGACAGCCCTGTGGAGGTTTATAGTTATAGCACCGAATGCAAAAGCCTTGAAAAAAATGCATTGAAAAAATGTTTCTTTTTTTAATGGGGTGGGGTGGAAGGGAGTCCATCCAAACCCCTGTTTTTATACCCCTTAAAACCCATTTTAATTTTTGTAAAAACTTTACCTACAAAAAAATGAATTTTTTCGAGGCTTTTGCATTCGATGCATTGTATTCGATGGAATCACCGGATACCCCCTGTGGATGATGCAAAAGGTCTTGAATTTGATCCTTGCGGTCACAGGGAGCCAGTGGAGGGACTTTAAGGCTGGAAAGATGCAGTCTTTGTGCTTGAGGCCAAGGATAAATCTCACAGTCCTAATCTGGATTAGTTGAAGGGGGCGAAGGGAGGAAAGAGGCAGATTGAGGAAGAGGCTGTTGGAGTAGTCCAGCCTAGAGAGAACCAGGGCTCTTTGACCTTGAGCTACTGCGGGAAGGTGAGGAAAGGTAGAATGCCTCTGAGGAGGTGGAGCGGAAAGGTGGACTTCTTGGCAGTGCTGCAGATAGGATTTTGGGGTGAGAGTATTTTACTCCCAATTTTCAGAATTGGAGAGTAAATCCAATTTCAAGAGAGTAAAAATGATTTTCCTCCTTCACAAGAGAGTAAAAGGTGTCTGACAACTATCCAATTTGTGTGTAAAATTAAAAGTTTGTTCGAAAACATAAGTGACAAGATAGCTGTATTTTGAAGTGGTTCTAATTAATGTATTGCACCTGTGGAAAACATGTTCCCCACACAGGAACCTTGTACAAGCACACTACCTAGCTTCATCTTCATGATACATGAGCATAAACTCTGTTAAGAGTTACTACAGATGCCAGCTAGTTCCATTGGGTGATTCATAAATCAAGTCCCTCACTCTACCAGCATCACTCCTCTGCCTTTCAGACCTGCTGTTGCTGCCTGGCACTACCTGCTTGACAAATACTCCCATGTTTTTGTTCCATCTCTCCTTCCCTTTGCTACTTTGTTTCCCCTGTCTCTCACTTTCCGATGCTCTGCCTCTCACCCTTAAGTGTTGTGTTGCCCATTTTGCAGTTTGTTTCTGTCACTCTGCCTCTCCCATCTCTGCATTCTGCTGTTGCTTTTTCCCTCGTATATCTCAATGTATCGGTTGATATAAATTCTCTTCCTCTCTCACGTCATTACTCTGGCTATATCTGTTTTTTCATTTTCTCCGTTGTGGTTGCTATTCCTTTTGATTATTTTTCTCACGCTGTCTTTTATGTTATTGGCCTGCCCTTCTCTAGTCTGGCTTTTCTATTTCCATCTCTCCCCACCTGCTGTTGATCTGTGTTTTATTTTATTGTCTCCAAATGTCTTGTTTGCTCTGCTTCTATCCCTCACTCATATTGTGTGTTTGCCCTATTATTAACTCTGTTTCCCTTCACTCTTTCTTTGTTGCCCTATCATGTAGCCCATTGCTCTGCCTTCCTGTTGCTCAAATTCCTGTTCTGAATCGACTAATATGTTCTCTGTCCCTTCGCCCTCCCCCACCACACCTTTGTGCTTCTCCTCCTGTTTTTCTGTTTGTCTTTTAACATAGCACCAATAAATATACAAAAAGCTGAAAATGCTGTTTCTATTTAAAAATCTAGTGCAGCTTTACCATTGGATGCTCCTTTTTAGATGTGTGCAAACCTTTTAGCCGTTAGGCTGGGAATTATAGAGTTAGAGGTATGTCTGACCAGATGCAGAACTTGCTTCAATGCATTTGCTTTACCAACACTCTTTGCCATTACAAGTACAAGAGCCCATATGAGATGTGTGTTATGAGCCATTACTATTATAGCAGCCCTGAAGAGTTATGTGTTCTGAGCCATCAAAGGTATAGCAGCCCTGATTAGGTGTGTGTTCTGAGCAGTTACAAGTATAGCAGCGCAGATAAGATTTGTCTGGTCTGAGCCGTTACAAGTATAGCAGTCTTAATGGGATGTGCTTCTTCTGAGCCATTATTACAAGTATAGCAGCCCAAATGAGATATGGCTGTTCCGAGACATCACAGGTATAACAGCCCTGATGATTTGTGTGTTGTGAGCCATTACAAGCAGAGCAGCCCTGAAGAGATATGTTCTGAGCAATCAAAGGTCTAGCAGCCCTGATGAGTAGTATGTTATGAGTCATTACAAGTAGAGCATCCCGGATGAAATGTGTGTGTTCTGAATTACTGAACATTTAGTAGTCCTTTTCATAAGTCGAAAGTTAAGTAACTGTGTTACAATTGAATGTTACCTGCATCTTAAATGCATTCTCTGATGCCGACTCATTAACTCACCTATTAACAGGATTTGAACCAACAGGTTACACAATAATCTTTGCAGCAGGGATATTGACTCACTGAGCTGCCCTTCCCAACAGGCTTTTAACAATGAAAGGCACATATGGTTAGGACATAGGCAGTTCCATGTGAGGCCTGCCTGACATATATGGCTTGTCAAAAGCTCTAAGCCTGTTTGGACTATCCTACATTAGTCAGGAGATTCATAATGAGGCTTTGAAAGGTGCTAGATTTGTGGCAGTGGGACTCAGTAATCGGACATTGGAGAAGCAGAAGTTTTGGAAAGCACAAGGCCGAGTAGAAGGGATTGAAGTATATGAAAGCAATGCCATCTTCTCACCCTGTCCGAAGTTGGTGGGAAGATCTCAGGCAGCACTGTTCTTGCTCTGTACTTTAGCTTGCTGCAGAAAATGCCAACACATGTTCGTGCTTTCTTAACAGCAGCTCTGTTAATAAATTCAGGTACTGTCCCAACACATAGCAGTCCTGCTAAGAAATGTGGGCTTGATGCAATCAGCCCTGCTGTGAATATTTGGCATTGTGACATGACATGCGTACAGTATAGCAGCTCCATTAATAAATTAGGCTACTTTGCCAGAATATATAGCAGTCCTGTTGAGAGGTACGGGTACAATCTATGCCACTGAAAATATATACAGCACTACTTCGACCTGTATCCATTATACCTGCTTGCAGTGGGTGGTCAGAAAGGGAGTTAAAGTTCAGACCACATGCCTAGCTATGCAATTGGTGTGCTTCTGTGATGAAAAGAAAACCAAGAATGAAATTCCCATGCTGTTGCAACTGCCTGCCTCCATTAAAGTCAATTAAGCAGAAATGCAGTCCTTGTTTAACACAATTTTCATGTTACACAATACTACCTGTGTCCTAAAGCAAAGTGAAAAGCATGTTCATGATTCAAGATGCTTTAATAACACTGTAACCTACAAAATGCAGGCCGTTGAACAAAGTGAACAAAACACAAATTCCCTTTTACATTACTCAGAAATTATTATCTTGATAGAATCATTAAAAGAGGAGAGTGTTCAAAAATTAAACAGACCAGGACTCATCCTAGTTGCTTCTTTCAATGAACTGTGTTGATTACTAAGGTAAAGAGTGGATTTGCAAGCTGCTGCTACACAGGCTGTCACCAGCTAGCTCCATGATTTATGGGGGTGTTGCCATAAATAGCCTATGTAAGTGGTACGCAAGAAAGAATAAAAAAGGCTGTATTGACAAGATTTCTGTGCGTAAAAAGGCCTGATACGCAACTTATATGGAGCGCTGCTTCTTGGCAAGGTCCACGATGTGTGGAGAGACGAAGATAGAGGAGTCAAAGATTACCCCAAGGATTTTTGCCTCGCAGATGGGTGAGGGGAGGGGGACCAAGGAGGGTAGCCAGAGAGTGGTGTGGGGGACAAGGAGCAGGCCTACCAATGAGAAGGATTTCTGTCTTACTGGCATTAAGGCAGATATCATTGGCAGAGCACCATGCGTAAATAGCAATCAGGCATTCAGGTATGAGAGAAGGAAGAGGATGGCAGCTTAAGTGAAAGCTGTGTGTCACCTGCATAATACTGGAAATGGGGGGAGAAGGTGGCGATAAGGTGGGCCAAAGGGGCCAGATAGATGTTGAAAAGCCATGGTGATAGGATAGAGCCCTGGGAGACGCCACAGGTAGAGAGTGAGGTGGAGGAGATACAAGGACCCAATTGTTACTTGGGAGGGTCTTTTTGAAAGGGAGTGCCCTGTCCGTGATGCCAAGGGTATCATGGAGACAGTTTATGAGGATGGAGTGGTTGACTGTGTTTCAAGGCAGAAGAAAGATCAAAAAGGATCAGGACAGAGGGAGTGTTAGAGTCTAGGTTGGAGAGCATGTCTTCACAGGTGTTCAGGAGAACAGTTTTGGTGCCTCTGGAAGCCCTGAAACCGGACTGGTGGTCATGGAGGCAGCCGCCATTTCAGTGTGGAGGGTCAGCTGGGGGATGACCAGCTTCTCCATGAGTTTGCCCAAGAAAGGTGTGATAGTGATAGGGCAAGAAAGGTCAGGAGATGGCTTTTCTTTAGGAGGGGCTGCACAAGAGAGTGCTTAAGGAAGAGGGAAGGAGCCAGTGGCAAAGGAGTGGTTGCAGAGGCCAGACAAGACTGGGGCGAGAGAGGCATTGTTGTCCTTGATGGTTCTGGAGAAGCAGGGGGACACCTGTTTAGAGGAAATTTTCTTAGAACTGACAACTCTAGAGATCTCGTCAGGTGCAATGGGAGAGAAAGAGGAGAGTATGGGGGAGGGATAGTGGGATCAAGGAAGGTAAGAGAAGGGGGTGGGGTGGGAGCAGATGACAGAGGACAGGATGTTTAGTGTTTTGGAGGAGAAATGGGCCTCCAGTTCAGTGCACAGGGCCTGGGAGGGAGGAGGAGAGGATGAAACTGCAGTAGGATTGGCAAGTTCCTTGCAGATTTGAAAAGCTTGGCCAAGTTATTGGTGGCTTCAGAGATGCAGGCTTAGACATGAGCCCTCTTCTTGGAAGAGATGGTGAGGCGGTATTGCCTTTGGAGTAGGCAGCAGGCCAATTTATCGGACAATGACTGATAAAGGTTCATCCAATTCAAGCTCTTAAATCAGCTGCACTACATGCCAGCAAAACCTGCAACATTTTCTCAGGGCACTTCTGCTGAATGTCTGAAATGTGGCCATAACCAGGCCGATACCATAAACTGCCTGGGTATTTCCATTTTTTGGGAGGGGTTGGTGGCTACCCTGCATGAGATGCTGCAGATCCCCCCCACGATCGCCCATGTCAAGTACCTTCTGGGGGACATAGGCATGGTGTCGTTGGTGACTAGGTGACTCTTTAATGTAGCATGTGTAGTTGCAAAAGCTGTGTGCTGCGTTACTGAAAATCGAAAAGCTCTCCGACACATGCAGACTGGATACGAGATCTCATTTATACTGCGGACAGTGAAGAACTGTACGTATCTACCCCAGTATCAACGTGCAGGCCTAAAGACATTTTCTCTCCTTCGCAAGTATATCTGGCAACTGCAGAATGAGGCAGCTTTGCTATAAGCTTGTATAATATTACCTCTTATGTATGTGCATCCCACCATGCATCCCAACACCTGCCATTCAGTTGCTCTGCACACCACCGGTTTTTCGGGTCTTCCAAGTCTCTACCTAAGGACTCCAGGCAGACCGCATTGAGTAGACTGCTAGTCACGTGACCAGGCCCTGTCACTCAGTTGTTCCACCCACCACCAGTTTTCACGCCTTCCATGTCTCTAATTAAGGACCCCTGGCCAGCTCCAGGCAGACAGCATTGATTGATTGATATGTCATTTATAATGCACCTATACACAAGTTTTTCAAGGCGCAAGGAGGCAGGGAGGGGGAAAACTGCGGAGAACAAGACAAACCATCTTACTAGGCCTAGTATCAGTTAGATTGCGCAAGTGCTCAGACAAGAAGTGCAATGGAGGGGAAGAGGCAGAAGTGCACCCAGTGGAACAGTGCCCTGAGTTAAGTGCAGGAGGCAGTGCCTCCAAGGGGAACATGCCCAGATAGTGCAAGGAAGGCCAGGTGTCAATCCAGGAGGGGGGGCGAAGGCAAGTGCTAGGGACTGGGCAGGGGTGTGGGGGGTAGGTGTCCTATATGACTCAGAGGAGCACCAGGCAGCCAGTCAAAATAACAGCAGGAGGAAGTGAGAGAAGGCAGAGAGAAAAGATAGGTGGGGAAAGGTTAGCGGAGGAGAGGCATAAAGAAGGAGGAGGAGAAAAGGAGGGTCTAGAGGAGTTTCGGGAACTTAAGGAGGTCCGGCTCAAGGCGGGAGTGGCAGGGAGGCCATTCCAGAGGGAGGCACCTGCAGAGTAAAGAGATCTACCACCCAGTCTCTGCTTGGAGGAGCGACTCACCCGTAGGGAATTGGAGGTAGACGAGCAGAGGGCTCTGGAAGGAAGGTACTTAGGAAGAGAGCGTTGGAGGTAGTGTGGGCCCTGACCCCAGAAAGCCTTGTGGATAATGTAGAGGGTCTTGAACTTGATCCTTGCACCACCGGGAGCCAGTGTAGGGATTTCAGAGCTGGAGAGATGCAGTCCCTGTCCTTGAGGCCAAGGATGAGTCTTGCAGTCCTGTTTTGGATGAATTACAGAGGACGGAGGGTGGAGGGTAGAGTTAGGTAGATTGAGAAAGAGGCTGTTGCAATAGTCAAGCCTTGAGAGAATCAGGGCTCTGGAGACAGTGAGCGTATGGGGTAAGGTGAGAAAAGGTAGGATAGATCCCTGGGGAACACCACATGTAGAGAGTGTGATGGATGAGAGGAAGGACCCGAGTTCAACCTGTCAAGGTGGGACCAAGAGAAAAGAGGATAGTGTGAGGAAACATAAGGTATCTCACCCTCTACTCCCCGGGGATCTCATCAGGTTCCCAGGACAGGGCCATCGCTTTTGATCCTGTTCCTGGGGGTGGACCAGTGCGGCAGGATCACCTGGATGAGGGGTCTTTGGGGAGTGGGAAACCGAATGGTGAGACGCAGTATTTCCTTCCCTACAACACATTATCCCCATCCTACCAGGTATGTTACCTATGAACTCAAGCTCCACTCCCTTTCCTGACATGAACACTTTCTCCCTGTGAGAGAAAACGGACTAACCTCTGAGCCGTAACACTGACATGTTCCAACAAAAGGGTCAGGCAGAGTCAGGCAATTACTGATAATTACACACACCGACTTCCATCACACCTCACCACATGGATAAAAGGCGGAGCACGAATGCACACTCTGAGCAAGGCAAAACACATGAGGAAGCAGCAGTTCCGAAACAGCAGTTTAATACGAGGAGAAAGACAGGAATACAAGAAAGGGTTGCAAGGAGGGAATTGCCTGTGGCCTTTTCAGAGGAAGACCGCTACTTTCACAAGCCCTCGAGAATAAGAAACATAAGACCGGGAATTAAAGCTGAAGAAAGGTACATTGTGTGTCGAAGGTACCGGGGCTCTCCCGCATCGATAGCTGAGGCGGGGAGGAGTGATTGCTGCCGGGGTACTGTCCTTGGCTCCTACAACAAAGCCGCTCTAGTAAAGTCAACACAGCCGGTGAGTCGGAGAGACTGATAGCAGACCGGTCTGTGTTAGGACTAAGGTTGCAACGGCAACATTGTATGAAGAAATCGTCAAAGAATCGAGTGTAAGGCATATGTGATGAGCGACGCAAATATAATTGAATATCCAAGGAGTGACTGAACTTTTGAAAGCAACACAAATGCCATATACAGAGTGGTCCGGCACCATGTGGGTGCTAATTCAAAGGTCTCTGTTAGGTATTCAACTGAGAGTGTAAATTGTGAACTGTGAAATTGAAGTGGTCCTGCAACGGGTCAAGCAAAAGCCAGTGCACATTCGAAAGTCTTCGATAGCTAGTACGAACTGCAATTGGTGCAAGCCCGGCTGAGGAAGACTAATTGTGAAAAGGGATCTGAGCCTGGCTGAGGGGGTTCTGGGTTGAACTGTGAGTCACTCGAGGAAAAAATGTATAGGCATCGGAGAGGATGATCTGAATCCAGAAGAGGGTGATCCAAGGTGAAGATTGTGGTACAAAGGGGATTTGAGCATGGCTGAGTGGGATCCAGGGTGAAGAGTGAATCGCCCTACTTGAATACTTGGAAAGGAACTTTTCATTTGTTTGGTACATCAGGCCCTCTGAAACAAGAGACTTTTGATAACTTAAGAGACTTGGGCATGGAAGGCCCTGATGTTTGTAATGGAACTGTGTCCTTGTGCAGAAGAAGCCCAAGTGTGTGCTTTGTTCGAGTGAACCGCCTTGTCCCATGCTGAAGACGTGGGGAAGGGAGGCCAACAGCCTAAACATCCTGACTTATCATATTTGTGAAATCTTCTTTCTTTTTAATGAACATTACCCCCACATTATTTGTAAATTAGCGGTAAGGATTAGCAATAGGTTTTTTAGGATAGGCTCTTTTATTTTGACAATACTCCTCTAGGACTGCGTTATTATTATTTGATGGTCGTAGCTTGCTCCCATCTTAGATTTAGGTTTAGATAGGCGTTTATCAAACCTTTGAAATGTGATCACTTGTGTCTCTCTTCAATACCATGCCTTCCTTACAATAGCCACGCCAGAGCCTGATCCGTGATGCCCAGGGTGTTGTGGTTCACCGTGTCAAAGGCAGGAGAAAGGTCAAGGAGGATGAGAACAGAGGGGGAGTTAGAGTCAACGTTAGAGAACAAGTCTTCACGGGTGTTCAGGAGAGTGTAATGCAAATTCGTTCGCGCTCAGCTTTTCGCCGGAACGGATGCATCCCAGAGGATCTCCGGGCAAAACACTAGACGCGGGGCCAGACCTCGCCTGCAGAAAGCTCCTGCGGCCCCGCGAGACAAAAGCTAAGTTATTCTTATTATCCCTAATCTCCTCGGCAATCGGAACAGCCGCCCGTGAGAGGCAGGGATCCTGATAGCCCTGCAAAGACAATCCAGGGAGGGAGATCAAATGGAGACCCGCACCCTGGGGGGAATCCGTTGTTGCAGCCCAGAGCAGAACACTAACAGCATGTGGCATCACCAGACTAGCATGCGCTTTTACTAACAAACGACGGGCGCAGTCAAGAAAAAGCATACTAATTGGTTCCTTTTCGGCAGGCACCGGCGCTGCTTCTTGTGGCGGAAACTACCGACTACTGTGTGAACTTCCTCTTCGTGAATGGACACGAACAGCCAGAGCTAAGTGCTGATTTTATTTATATTTGGGTAATATTGAAAAGGCAGAGCAGTAGCTCATTTCGGGGAATAACGTATTGCTTATATGTTGTGAATCTTCTATGTTAAATCAGATTGGTGTGGGGAATTACTTTGGTAACAAGGGGCAAACTCAGTGCTGAACCATAACTGAGTGCTGCGCCTCAGGTTAACCCAGAAGTGGCAAGGGGCACGCACAAACAATGCTACAGAGTGATTTAGTGCCAAGGCACATGCGAGAGTGTCAGTGTGTGTGAACCAAAACTGAATGTTTGTGGAGGAGCTCACAGGACGGGAGCTCAGGAGCATGTTTTCCTTATAATTCCCCCTACCTACCCACCACCAGATTCCTAACCCTCAATCCGGTTTACCTAACTCCCTGAAACCCATCCAATCCAAGGACCCTAACCCTCTTTCCCCAAGGGGGTCACGGCGGCCTGTGTTTTGCCCTAAACCAGGCGCTAAGACCGCCGAGGGGAGGTAGGTGTTCGTGCTGCTTCCGCGCTGGAGGAGAAAAACGGAACCTGACACTCGGTAAGGGTGAGAAAATCTAGAACAAGAAAAGACACTACACCGCCTCTGGTGTTTGTATCCAAGTACTCACGACAAAGCAATCACATTAAGGCAATCATTAAAAAGAATTGGAACACAGTGACATGCGACAAGAGAGTTGAACACCTGTTCAGAGAAATTCCTACTTTTGCCTACCAACATAGCCACAATTTGAAAGACGAATTGGTCAACACCAAACCCCCACAGAAAAAGAGAATCACTGAACGCATTGGGACATTTCCGTGTTTAAATTGCAGTAATTGTAGTTACATCATGAAAGGCCAATCAGTGAATCACCCATACACTGGAGAGAAGATCAAATTAAGAAGTTATGCAACCTGCGATACACCAGGTATAATCTATGAGATCAAGTGCCCTGGTGGCCTCTTTTATGTAGGCCAGACACAACGTACAGCCAAGACGAGGTGGAATGAACACAGATCCTGCATTACAAATAAAAACACTAACTCAGCAGTGGCCAGGCATTGGGAAGAAAAACAGCACAATTTGGCACAAATCAAATTTGTGGTTTTAGAAAAAGTCCAGAGAAGAGAAAAACACGAAAACTTACAGAAAAGACTAGATCAACGCAAGACATTCTGGATTGACAGACTCAGCTCTTTGGCACCGAAAGGAATCAACGAAGAGATCAACTGTATGTGTTTCCTTTAAGAGGAAAGTGTGTCATTTACAAGATCAAAGACATTATTGAGTATTCACACCTGTATTTATGCATAATCAGCAACAGAGACAATTTGATGTAATGCATATTGTAGTTTGAATTTTTGGCTAATGTGAGGTTTTCTTTCCTTATCTAGTAGATATTCCGATTTGTTAAGTTTGATTTTTTAGCACTAATGTCACAGTATGTGCAATTATCACCTGGTGAATGACAGGATGAGTAAATATACGGGAGGCTGTTCATAGGGCCTTGGTGTCACGAGAATTCCTCCTTAGTGAAATGTATACACGTGCATAATCCTTGTTATAGGACTCGGGCGATATTACACTGGGTACCTGCATGAACAATTTGGATCATATGTTTTGCTACTTCTGTTACACCCTTTCAAAACTGGTTACGAACGGTGCATTAGCTGTTCCGGCATCGGAAATCTCCATGGAAACAATCCTGCCCCTCTGTGCTCTCATGGGAGGGTGGGGTCCGAGGCGTACGTGCAGCGGCATTCCCGCTGCTGCTCGTCACCCCGCCCCCATTTCCATGGAGACTTAGTAATGCTCACAGGTTCATGCGCAGTCGCGTTACCGCGTACGCGCCTGACTCCGTAGTACCAGCACATTGGAGAAAGGTAAGAGATCTGTTCACATCGTGCATTGAAGACGAGCAACAGATAGCTATCAGTACTGACAGGCTTGGCTTTTGCTTAACAGGAGCTGCAGCCACATCGTGTTTTAACACGTGTCAAGAGGAGTTTTACATCTCGAAAGGTACATATTCTGATTAGGTTTACACGTATTGTGACCCTTTGAAATTAAGAGCCGTGTTGACATAGATTTTCTTGTCTTCTTTCTCCTTAACCATGTGATTGGGATACACTCGGACATTTTAACTTTGGGTATATGATTTACATTTATTTTACTTAAATATAACACAATGTCCTTGAATTTTGCAATTGTTTGGTGATTAAAGTGAATGGTTGATTAAGTAATGTACAGCCCTGAAGATGGTCCATGACCGAAATGCATTGGCATATGTACATAAAAGAGCCGACCTATGTGTTTTTGTTTTGCCTCATGACACAGAAGCAAAATATAAAGTACAGCAACAGGAATGTGAATAAAACATTTCCTATGAGCAACTTTTAAAACGTCTACAAGTACATTATTTTGGAGTAATATAAATACTAGACTAATTACGTGTGCAGCCCTTTCAGGGGCCAACTGAGAGCACCAGTCTTAATAGGGTGGAGCCACCTTATTTTTCATCACTGAAACATGGTTTACCCCATCCTCCCCTCATGTTTTTTACCTCCTTCTACCCCAAGACTACTGCATCCAACATGCTGACCGTCGAGGAAGGGCGTGAGCGATCCACAGGAGTGTTGGCCATGCTCTATCATCCCTTCTCCCAGCACAAGCTCGTCTTAATCACTTGCTTGCTAGTTGCCTCTATCGCACAAGGAATCCATCACCTTCCACCTCATCTACAGACCACCTCATAGGAGTGAGTCCTTCATTGCAGGCATCGCCAACGTACTCTCCTCTGCCAAATCAGCACATTCAAATAATGTCTTTCTATGAGATTTTAATGTCCCAGAGTCACAGGCTGACAACCACACTCGATGCGCACAGGTTCCTGTGAAAAACCTGAAGGTGCCTCACCCACTAATCCCCAGGGATCTGTCACCCAGGTGGCTAGGACACAGCCATCGCTTTTGGATCCAGTTCCTGGGGGTGGACTAGTGTGGGAGTATCACCTGGGTGAGGGGTCTTCCAGGAATGGGTGTGGGACACTGGATGGCGAGACGCAGTACCCACTTCCCTGTAACACTTTTACCCCGTCCTACCAGGTAAGATACTTAGAAACTTAACCCCCGCCCCTTTCCCGACCAGAACACTTTCTCACAGACAGCTCACTATGAGAGAAAACGGACTAACACCCGAGCCGTATATCTGGCATGTCCCAATGCAATGGTCAGGCATGGTCAGGCACGGTCAGGCAATTACTGACATTTACACACACACACACCTGTCTTCAATTACACTTCCCCACATGGATAAAAGGCGGAGTACCAGAGCACACCTGCAGCTTTTTAACATGACCCAGGTGTATAAAGATAGGGGGCTGCGAAGGAGGAGGAAGAAGGTATTGTACGAGCAAGGCAAAGCACAGAGGAAGCAGCAGTTCCAAGATGGCAGTTTAATACAAGGCGAAAGACGGCAAAACCGAAGGGGATTGCAAGGAGGGAAGTGCCCTTGACCTTTTCAATGAGAGAACGTAAATTTCATGAACCTTCGAGAATAGGAGACGTAAGACCAGGAATCAAGGCTGAAGAATCCTGCGTTATGTGTCGGAGGTACCCGGGGCTCTCCTGCGTCTATAGTCAAGGCGCAGAGATTCGCTTGCCGCAATGGTAATGTCCTGGACTCCTACAACAAAGCTGCGCCAGTGCAGTCAACACAGCCGGCGAGTTAGGGAGACTAATACCAAAACGGTCTGCGTAGAAGTCAAGGTCACAAGCAGCAACATTGTACAAGTGAAAGCTAAAGCGGATCGTGTATGAAGAATTTGTGGTAATTGACACAAGCAAAATGAAACAACAGATGAGTGATTGAACTTTCAACCCAAGATACGATATCTTAGAGTGGTCCGGCACCAGGTGTGTGCTCATTCGAAAGTCTCTCTAAGGTATCCGACTGAAAGGTGGCAAAAGAAAAAGGGTGGAAAATGAATTCACAATCCCAGCTCGCCACACAACGACCCTGGCGAGCTGGGAACTCCCTACCAGCTGCACTGAAAGGCAGGCCTGCTAGCCCAACGTGATTCCACCCCTGCCTCTTACCGAGACATGGTTTACGGCCAGCTCTATCACAAAATTTGACACTCTCCTCCTTGATGGATACAAGATCCTCTCCGCCCCCAGATCCACCCGGCCTGGAGGGGGTGTAGCCCTGATCTTCCCTGAGTGGATTCCTGCCTCTATCATCCCCACTCAGACGTACTCCTCCTTTTGAATGCCTTGTCTGCAGGCTCTCTCTCACTCCTAGCCACTCTCTTACTGTTGCTACTCTTTACCAGCCCCCTGGTCAAATCACCTGGTTTATCTCTGAGTGGGCTGACCTCGCCTCCTCCCTCTTGGCCTCAACCACTCAACTCCTACTCCTTGGTGATCTCAACAACCATCTTGATTTTCCCTGTTCCTCACCTGCGCTCTTTCGCGACCTCTGCAATTCACTCTCCCTCTCTATCCTCCCCTCTGGCCCGACTCACTCTGCTGGTCATATACTTGATAGCTTGATCTCCTCTGGTCTCCCCCTCTCTTTTCCCCTCAACTCTCCTCTCTCCTAGAGTGATCACAGCCTTCTCTCCTCTCATCTCTCCATCTCCTCCCCTCAAGCCAAGCCTTCCACAAGATTGCCACCTACCTTCTCGAACATCCGGCACATGAAGCGCGTGTAAGTCGAGGCTTTCTCTGCCACCTTCTCCCCCCCTCCACCCAGGGATGTCTCACACCCTGCCACAGCCCTGTCCCTGCTCTTCTTGTCTATATCTGCTACTCCTGATACTCTTGCACCTGTCATGAGGATCCGTTTGAAGTCCAAAGCCAAGTGCAACTCTTGGTATGACTCTGACATAGCTACACTTAAACTTAAGTGTAGGGCGGCTGCGAGGAAATGGAGGGCTTCTTGTTCATCCTCTGACAAACTGGCCTGCCACCTGCTCCAAAGGCAATACTGACTATCTCCCCACCTAGAAGAGTGTTCACATTCAAGCCTGTGGCTGCACGGCATCTAACATCTCGGCCAAACTCTTTAAAATCTGCAAGGAGCTGGCCAACCCTGCTGCAGTCTCCACTCCTCCTCTTGCCTCTCAGGCTCTTTGCAATGCCCTTGCCTCTCATTTTATCACTAAAACCCAGGACATCTTTTTCTCCCTCTCCTCTGCTCCCCTTCCCTTCCCCTATCCGTCTCTGCTTGCTGACCCTCCTTCAGCTACCCCCCACCCTCTTTCTCCTCCTTTACTCCCCTTATGAGGTCGCTAGATAAGTCCGATCTATGAAAGCCTCATCAAAACAGGTCCATCCCTGTTCCTCTAAAGCCATTAAGGACCATATTGATACCCTTGCTGCGGCCCTTGCCAATTTCTGAAATTTCTCCTTTGCCTCTGGATCTTTCCCCTCCCCTCTGAAACACTCCCTTGTGCATCCTCTCCTCAAGAATCCCACAGCTGATCCTTCTTGTCGGGCTAACTATCGGCCAATTTCCATTACTCCCTTCTTGGGTAAACTCCTGGAAAAGCTGGCCATCTCTCAGCTTAACCTTCCGATTCTGTTGGCTCTCTCCATGACCACCAATCTGGTTTCAGAGCTGCCAGAAGCACGGAAACTGCTCTCCTGAACATCCGTGAAGATGTGCTCTCTAATCTTGACTCTAACATTCCCTCTGTCCTCATCCTACTTAATCTCTCCTCTGCTTTCGACACGGTCAACCATACAACCGTGCTCAACCGTCTCCCTGACAACCTGGGTATCACTGATCAGGCTCTGGCCTGGCTGACCTCTTTTCTCTCGGATCGACCCTCCCAGGTACAATTTGGGTCCTTCCTATCTTCTACCTCCCTCTCTACCTGCGCTGTTCCCCAGGGGTCTAACCTCTTGCCCTGGCTTTTCAACCAATACCTGGCAACTGCATTTCCGTTTTCTGTTCAAATTTCCAGTGCTATGCTGATGAAACCCAACTCATTTTCAGGCTTCCTTCAGCCTCCTCCTCTCCTTCCCTCATCTGTAATTGCCTAATCGCCATTCAAAATTGGTGTGCCGCCAACGTTCCTGCGAGGCTAAGAACCTCAGGGTCATCTTTGACTCCTCACTTTCCTTCTCCACACACATCTCTGACGTCTCTAAGATTGCGGGAGGCCTTGAGACCCTAGATCAGCTATATGTGGGGAACCTTCCCTGCACGTTTGCACAATGCAAGGAGAAGTTCCGACTCCAGGAAAGGGACAGATTCCCATACATTCAGCTTCGGCATTGGTGTTGACACCCACAAACTCTTCAAGCAGCTACACGCCCTCTCACCCCCCTCGAGCTAACTCTTAAGGACCTCCCAATTCGGGGCAGGATCTCCACTCTATACAGACGATTTCTGGGAGACTTTCTCATCTCAAAAACCCGATGCATGGCCCAATGGGAAGCGGACTTGGGACATCCGACTGAGGACCAGACTTGGGTGGACATTTGGACCCGAGCACACACATCCTCCACCTGTGTTACCAACAGAGAGTGTGCATACAAAGTGCTGCTGTGCTGATACTATTCCACTCTCAGGGTCCATCTCATGAATCACTCTCTCGATCACACCTGTTGGAAGGGGTCTGGCAGACCGGGTGTTACGCTCACCTGGCTCCCACAGGGGCGTCGGTCGGACCCAGACAGCTGCGGTCTTCACCCATGTGATGCGTAGTGCAGCGATGACTGACTGGATCTGCCCTCCTAATCTTGTCTGCTTAACCCGTAGAAATATTCTCCTGCAAGTGGAGAGATGGATTTAGCCACTTGTGGATTCAAGTGATGGTACCCCCACAGTCCTGCCCAACTAATCACCTCTGAAATGCCCTCACAGCAATCTCACCTTATATTCTTGAAAGATGAGCTCTCCATCCTGTGTGGATTTGCTGGGCGCGTCGATTCCAGTTACTTCACTGGTTTGAAGGTTCGGGAGAGTTCCAGAGAGTATTGACTCTGAGGTTCCTGGTGAGGACCAGTAAGTATTAAGTTCATAGAGTTCAATATGTCCGATGTTCACTCTTGTTCTCCCCTTTCTTTCTTGTCTTGCAGCTGGCTCGTGAAAAGATGCTCTTGTGGCAGCTGGTGGCACTCAGGTAAGAGTCTGTATTACCCGGCGCTGTCCGGTAAATGTTGCACGAGGAAAACATGTTGTTTTGTCTCTCTTTACAGATGCGGCACGTGAAAATATGGAGAGTCACAAAAGGATGCCACCAGTGGTAAATCAGGTAAGTCTATGGTGGTAAGAATTATATTTGTTGGTTCCCTCGGCATACCTTGTGGTTTTCTTTTGTCTCCTAGGTGCCGAAGTTCAGCGAAGAAATGATGGAGGCAGCGCCGACCCGAAGGATGCTCTTAAGACTGGTGAGTATGGCGCGGCGCTGCAGCTGGAGTTGCGGCGTGTGCAGAAATGATGTTCTTTACAGGTCCGGAGACAAGATGGATCCAGAATCAGGTGTGAAATAGAAATAAGTTTGTTTTCTAACCTTGTCCCTTTCTTTCCTCTTTGTTTTAGGAGCTCCGGATTCGAGGCGGGCGTGGCAGAAGACTGGATGCAGGCTGCAGGCACAGTGAGTGTTACGCTGCTGGATGCAGAATAACGCGAAGCATGTGTTGCTGGTCGGGTGTGGTTTAAATAGCCTCAAAAGTAGTCCCAGGTAAGAAGTACCTAGAACCACACCCGAGTAAAAAATAGTCCCTGTAGAGAAATAGTCCCTTTCAGGCTTCATGTTGGATTGGAGTCATTTGCAGCATGGTCTGCTTGAGGTAAGTAATGACTATGAGCCTGGCGCCTTTGGCGCCAGAACTGATTCCTACTATGAGCCTGGCGCCTAAAGAGCCAGGACTGAACTCAAATAGCCCCTAGCCGGGGCTGCTGAGGTTTTATTAAATGTCTAGATGCCTGCTCCCGGGGCTGATGGGCTTGCTCCGGATGCCTGGGGGTAGGCATCATAACACCGGGCTCCTTCTTTCACATGTGGTGGACATGCCCAAGTATTCAAAAATTCTAGAAGTCCTGCTTAACCATCATCGAACAGATCACCCAAACTGCCCTCCCCCTGGAGCCTGGACCCATTCTGCTGGGGGTCCCGGTCCCTGGGGCTTACCCGCGATTTGGAACTCGAGCCAAACTGCAAACTCAATGCTTTCTAGCAGGGAAAATAGTGATAGCCCGTTCCTGGAAGGCCCCAGAGGGCCCCTTCATATCCCAGTGGTAGGGGAAAATATGGGACATCCTGATCGCAGAGAAGGTAACAGCGGCAAAGGCCAGGGTCCTCCATCGCTTTCCGAACACCTGGGCCCCGCTATTGGAATATGATCTAAAATTTCCAGCGCTGGCTTATAAGCCTACCAACATCTGGTGGACCCTGGGGGACAGGGACGCTTCCTGAGGGGGAGACACGACCAGAATAGAGGCAGAGCATGAACTACTGAGAGACATTCCTAACCGTGTTGTCCGTGGGTTGGGAGGGGGGAGATGGTTGGGGGATTGGAGGGAACTTTCATTGCCTTTGAACTTGTGTACAGAGCCAGTTTATTCTGTATTATTGACACTCTGCCTTGGTTTAAAATAAACATATTTTTTTTAAAAAGTCAAACTTCTTACTGCACTTCCTCAGAGGTTCTCTGCCTTTCCCCTCCTTCCCTCAGAAGCACACTGTCTCCCAAGCTATGTTTCTCTCTAGGTTGGACTATTGCAACAGCCTCTTTCTAAATCTACCAGCTTCCACTCTCCGCCCTTTACAACTAATCCAGAACAGGGCTGCGACACTTGGCCTTTGCCTCAAGCCCTGGGATCGTATCTCTCCAGCTCTGAAATCCCTTCATTGGCTCCCAGTGGATGCAAGGATTACATTTAAAACCCTCTGCATTGTCCACAAGGCTTTCTGGGGCCTGGGTCCAAAATACCTTCAACTATCCCTCTGTAAATACCTCCCCTCTCGAGCCCTTCACTTCTCTACTTCTAACTCCCTCCGGGTTAGTCATTTTGCAAAGAAACAAGCTGGGGGTAGAGCTATGTCTTCGGCTGGGGCCTCCCTTTGTAACAGCCTTCCGCCCACCTGGAAACTTGAGGAAAACCATCTCTGGTTCCGGAAGCACCTCAAGACCTTTGCTTCTGCCTTTTCCACCCTTCTCCCCTGTTGATCTGTTTCTTCTCTTGGCATTGTGCACCTGGCCACCCTATGGCACTCAGGCCTAGGTACCCGCTCACCCTGCCACCCTCCTGCACTGCCTCCAGGCTGCCCCCTGCACTGGGGTTCTGTATCTGTACCCATACAGACCCCTCCCACTTTTCTTCTGCACTTATCAGATATAAATTATCTGCCTAACTTTCACCTGCACTTGCTAGCTGCACGACCATGGTTTATCACCCTTATTTATTTATTTTATTTAGTATTTATTATGTCCTCCCCTCTGTTCCACATTTTCCACTCCCCCCTTACTTCTGTGCACTAACCCCCTTTTTTCCCTTTTCCGTGCACTTGCGCTTTCGTAAATGTCACTGGGCCTAGTAAGATCGCTGTTTTCTTTTTTGCTCTCCCCTGTTCCCTTCCCTTTGGCCTGGTCACGCTCTGAAAAAATGTGTATGAGTGTGATATAAATAAAAAATCATTTCATTTAATAGCGTAAAGAAAGTTGTTGACAAAATTGATTAAGTTGATCCGAGCCCGGCGGAGGGAGATCAGTTGAGAGCTTTTGACAACATTTGAACTGTGGTCCCTTGTGTCTGTCTCTCTGTTGATACCATCATGCCTTTCTTACATGTGGTGTCAGGAGTGGGATGTGGCTCAGTTGAGACAAATTGGGGAACCCTAATATTCCAGAAGCTTAGTCATAGAGCCTCAGACCCCTCTGTTGACACAAAAGAATCAATTGGTTTTGATATCTGTAGCAGCAGAGAAACTACTATCCCTCCAGGGAAAAGGGGAATGATTCCCACAGACTTACTTTTGAAACCCCCTCCTTGGTGTTATATATGATTGACCCCAAAATCTGGCCTGGCCTGGAAGTTCGGTCTAGATGTTCTAGAAGGCATTTTAGATCCTGACTTCCGGGGAGACATAAAGCTTCTCCTACAGAACCATGGTAAAATTCCCTTTGATACTTCGATCGTGGAGACGAAATTGCACAAGGAATTCTCGAAAGGGCTCTATTTCCTTGTTTTAGAGAGAGTGAACCCGGATGATACTGAAAGAGGTAGCTTAGGTTTTGGGGAAGCTGATGAACCATCTACCACTAAAGGGAAAAGGGACGAAGAACCTACCATCCTTCCTGACTTAGCCTTGGCCGAGCGAAATGATCCAGCCCTCACTGAGGCTTTCTTACAAACAATTCAGAAGGGGAGTGAGTAGAGAAGGGACGTACCTTTTTCTTCCTAAGGCAGGGATTACTGTATAGAAAGGAAACATCCACAGAAGGCCTAAGTAAAACTCAGTAATCGCCATTAGATCATACTAGAGATTGCACATTCGCATCTGACCGCGGGACACTTAGGACAATCTAGACCCAGGCGCACATCTGTGGGAAGATTTACTGGGGGGGTAACCATGCTCATATAAAAAACCTCATTCAGACATGTGAAATATGTCAGAAAACCAGTACTCGCATTCCCTTGCCTGGCCCTCTGAATCCTTTACCAATAATGGAAGTCCCTTTCTCAAAGATTGGGATGGATATCATTAGACCGTTAGAAACCGCTAGACTGGGTAACAAATATGTTCTTGTGATTGTTGATTATGCTAGCAGATACCCCAAAGGCATTCCCTATGCGGAACAACACCACCCAGCAGATTCTAAAACACTGTTTAACATATTTTTCCAGGATTGGCTATCCCAAGGAAATTCTGACAGATCAAGGGTCCAATTTCATGAGCAAGCTCATGGGTGAAGTCAAGGAGCTGCTCCATATTACCACCTTAAGAACTTCAGTTTACCATCCCCAAAAAAGACGGATCGCTGGAAAGATTCAATAAAACATTCAAAATGATCCTAAGAAAATTGGTAGATAAGGATGGGAAGGACTGGGACCGTATGATCCCAAGGCCAATATTTGCAGTAAGGAAAACCCCTCTGGCATCCACTGGATTCCCTCCTTTTGACCTCCTTTTATTTTTTTTAATTTTTTTTTTAAATTAATTTTCTTAAATGAACAACATACAACCATCACATTATGCTAACAAACCCCAAAATCCCCCCCCCCTTGACAAACCATAGCTTGGCATTGACCACCAATTCTGTAAGTATAGTCTGTGTGGGCAATTGTTATCCTTATTACCACTGATAAGTCTTCACAATCCTCCAGCAACGCTCGTCCAGTGAACGGCGTCCAACGCTTGACCACAGGCATGCCCACCTAAGTCTTTCATCCAGTGCCGCTCACCAAGGTCTCAGCAGCTTCAATTGCAGGTAGTTGGAGCAAAAAATGTGTATACGCATGCCACATACCCGTATGACAACACCGTTGCCTGTTCATCGATCTCCATCCATTCTCCATGTCATTACAATGCATGATGTCATCCTTACATTATGAAATTTTTGGGGCACTTCCCTTCCCCCCACAGCATGGCCACTCTCTGCTTAGCCAATATGAGGAGCAGGGTCACCAATTTCCGCATTCCTCTAGGAACCTCTTTAGTATAGCCCAACAATCCCATCATTGGATCCCGGTTCACTGTTTGGCCCATGATCCCACCAATCATTTCAAACACTCCGTCCCAGAATTGTCTTATGTTCGGACAATCCCAAGCAACGTGAAGGAAAGCAGCCATCTCCAGGCGGCACCTATTACATCTCCCTGTAGCATCCGGAAAAAATTCCTTTAGTCTAGCAGGCGTGTAATAAAAGTGGTGGATATATTTCAAATGGATCAATTTGCATTGATAGCTCCCTTTGTAATTCCTTTGCAACAGTACTTCCATGTATCCTCCGAGATCTCCCTTCCCAATGACCTCTCCCATTTTCTCTGAGGATGTGACGCTCACGTGCCCCTGGACTGAATGAACATCGAGTACAATCCCGTGGTTATACATCTGCCCATCAGGCCCTTAAACGTCTTATCCAAAATGGGGGATATCGGAGGCTGGTCAGGAAAGGTACTAAACACCAGTCGGAGACTCACCTTAAGCCTAAAGTATAGAAATACATCCAGGGCTGAGAATGTCCCCCTCCCCTTCAATTCCTCCAGGGACACGAACCTTCCCCCAGGAAACAGATTGCCAAAGCATGTAACGCCCAGTTTTTTGTCATATCTACAAAGCTTTTTTCACTAGTCATGGGTATCCCTGGCGTGTATGTAACCAGGAGCTGGGGTGAGTATAGAACTCCACCCTTCCTTTTCTGTCTCTTGATCTACTTTATGGTAGAGTACCTAGAGATGTCCTGGACATGAAGACCTGGGAAGAAAGAGAATAGGCACCCATTCCCCTCTCGGAATCCGCTACCAGATTGCAAGAGCATATGAAACTTCTAGTCTATACTTGTATGGGAAAAGCACAAGTACAACAAAATTCCACCTATGGCAAAAAGGTAAACCTAAGATAATTTTCCATAGGACAAAAAGTATTAGTCCTCTTACCTACCTCAGAAAACAAACTTGTCTCTAAGTGGCGTGGCCCGTATGAAATATTAGAACAAACAGTAACCTGTACCTATAAGTCAGCACAACTTGGCAGGAAACAAAAGACCCATCTCTACCATGTAAATCTTTTAAAAGAGTGGAAGGAAAATCCTTCTGCCGCCAATGCCACAATACTATCCTTTTTGGTACCAGAATAAATGGATAACTTTGAATTAATTCCTCATAAGCTATCTAGTCAACAACAAGAAGCTTTAAATAATTTAGTTACAACATTTCCGGTTGAATTGTGATTCGCCTGAGAAATTGAATACTTGTGAAATCCTGAGAGGAAAATAATGTATTGTTTGTTTGTCGCATCGGACCCGCTGAAAGAAGAGACTTTGTAAGGAAAAGAGACTTGTGAACGGAAGGCCCTGATGCTAATGATTAAACTGTATCCTCGTGCTAGTGAAGCTAGAGACTGTGCTAAGCTTGAGTGTACCGCCTTGTCCCATGCTGAAAACGTGGGCAAGGGAGGCCAACGGCCTGAAAATCCTGACATATCATTTTGTGAACACTTCTTTCTTTTTCTTAACACTGTTTCCCACACTGTTTGTATTTAGAGGTAAAGATTGGCAATAGGTTTATTAGTATAGGCCCTTTTATTTTGACACAACACCACTAGGACTGCGTTATTATTATTTATTGGTTGTAGCTTTCTCCCATCTATAGATTTAGTATTAGATAGGTGTTTTAATACTACTTTTTCAAACCCGTTTTGAAGTTCAATAAACACCCTTGAACTGTGGTCACTTGTGTCTGTCTTACTATTCATGCCATGCTTTCCTTACATTCCATGGACCTTAACCAAATTGTGTTCTCTACCGTGTATAGCAAAGGTACACCCCGAGCTAGCCTCCAACAAAGGTTCAATCAGAGCCCTAGAGAAACAGTGGCGCAAAAACAATAAACCGGGACACCTCACCAACCTCAAATCTCTCATTGCAAACTGTAGTATCCTAAATAACGAGGCCAAAACTGCTTACTGCTACATCACCTTTGAAGCCGCCTCTAACAACATTGTACCAAACCATCACCTGATCCCTTGGTACAAGCAACTCAGGAAAAATGTGACAGAATCAACATATTTTTTATCGAAAAAATTAGACAAAATTCGAGAGACCACCGAATCAACCTCTCACAGCATTAGCACGCCTGTGCCCCAGCATGCACACTGTGCTTCTGGACCTAATTCTCTCCTCTCTCCCCCCAGATCTTTTAAAAATGATTGCCTTCCTCAAACCTACTTCTTACTCTGACGATATAATCCCAGCCTCCATCACTAAACAATTGACAGACACGGCGCTCAATGTGCTCCTCAGCATCATCAATGCCTCCTTCAGAGAAGGGTCATTCTTGGAGGGAGTTGTTCATCTCTGGAGGCATGCATGTGTCCTTTGGTAGGGCCTGGGATGAGGAAGAGGGACAAGGACTTAATGTGTATATGCCAGAATAAAATGTCAAGATTACTTACAGTAATATCCATAATGATGAGTTTAAATCCCTCCTCTGTGTCCCAATACATTTCCTTTTACCCTAGCTCTGCCCCCTCTAACCCCAACAGCACGACTTATTACCATGGCTCATTAGAATTCAGGGTGGAAGGCCTACTCCAGTTAACCTTTAATAGCAGAGGTTCCTTTGGGATAGCATTGAGGTGTGAAAGCACTGTGACATGGGAGGGACACGATGCATATATTACATAATGTTAAAGGATATTTATACCGTTGTTAAGGATTTCAATCAGGCGACACACACCTTGGTCTCGGCCTAGTATGCAGCACATGACTGCAATGCTTATATTTTTTATGTTAGATAGATTCAATATTGAGATGGTACAGGAAAACAGGAAACGGAATTCAAATCTGACCTTCCCTCGTCAAATAAGAGAGAAAAATGGATCTGAAACCCCATGCAATGTTATGAATTGACACTTGGAAATTGACAAATAAATAATGAATGTGTTAAAAACCTTGAAGCAAATATAATTCCTCGCTAAAGCAACAATGCAAAGACACTAACAATCACAAAGAATGGATGACCAAAAGCATACAGTTTGAAAATGAGTGGAAAGTTTAAAACAGATTGCAACAAAATGACACGTTGGAAACTTTTCCATTTTTCAAATTCCCGCCTGAAATTACCCAAACGGTTTTTAATAAGAATGGGTGAAATGCTGATTTGGAGTGCAGTTGAGAGGTATATCTCTAGCTGGTAAATTGGGTGAGTTATGCAAGTTATAAAAAGGTGTGCTTTGAGTAAAATGGAGCTGTGAAATAGGAAAGGAAATCAGTTTGACAAGAACAGTTTTACTTTACACTAGAGTATTCAGGCTAGGCCACCAAAGATGGACACAGTAAGAACCAGGGTTGATTCGCGATTTCAACCCCGTCACCCCAGTGACCAACCCTGGCGGAAACCAGTCCGCTCACTCGACATAGGACTAATGGCATAGGATTACACAAGACAAAATTACTAAAGAGATGGTGCTAGCATTAGAAATCAAGAGCAAGGTTGCAGGGATAATTCTGACAGTTTTAACAAGTTATCACGATAAGGATAGGATGACTTAGAGAGTGGTATAAGGACAAAGACAATATAGGCTATGGGTTTCTATGGGGTGGCGATTATACTCACAGTCCACTTTTTAGTTTTGGGCTTTTTGAACCGTCAACGGTTCTGGTCACTTCATGGCAGCGCGCCTGGCAAACAGCTGGGCAGTTCTGGTCACCGGATGGCACTGGACTGGAATGGCAATTCTGGTCACTGGATACTAAAGGTCAGCTGGATGGCAGGATGGCATGCAGTTAGGGGTATCAGGATGCTTTCCAAAAGAATACCACAGCTTTCCCCTTTGTAATGGGAGATATGATATGATATGATCGTTTATTTATATAGCGCATAAACACAATGTGTTTCAAAGCGCTTCAAGGCAAGGGAGGGAACAAGGGAAAATACAACCACATTCTTACAGGCCATGAACAGTAAGGATGTGAAATTAACTATCGTACTCGCCTGACGACATTTCAGATAGTGCAAGAGCTAAGACATAGATAAGGAAGGGAGGGGGAGAGTGGGAAGGAAATGGAAACAGACAAGCGACTACCGTACTAGGCCTGACGACATTTCTGGTAGAGCCGGAGAAAAAAAAGGTGAGGGAGAGGGGTGCAGAAAGGGAGGGGAGGAACAAAACAAGCGACTATCATACTAGGCCTGACGACATTTCAGATAGTGCTGGAGGAGTAGTGGGGAGGAAAAAAACAGTAATGGGAGGGTGGAGGAAACAGACGAGGTTGCTATCATATTAGGTCCAGGGACAATTCTGATAGAGTAAGTGCATAGAAGAAAGTAAGGGGAGGAGATAGGAAAAGGGAGAAGGGAAAGGAGGAGAGAAAAGAGTAAGCAGTCAAAAAGAGTGGAGAGCGAATACAATTGCAGAAGTCAGTAGTAACACATAATGTTGCAAGCCAGGATACAAGATGAAGATGGGAACAGCATGATTCAGGGTCACCATAAGTACAAGATGCAAAGGAAGTCCAGCATGAGAGTTGAGAAAGAGCGATGCACCGTGAATGAAATGAAGTCCATAAAAGTCAAATCCAGCATTGGCCACAAGCCAGTGATGGTGAAGGAAGGCACCAGGTGGGCGGGGCTTGCTAAGTGGTGAAAAAGAGCAGCAAGTAGGAAGGTACCAGTTGGGCGGGGCTCACTAAGTGGTGAAAAAGAGCGGCAGGCAGGAAGGCACCAGGTGGGTGGGGCTTAGGCCAGGTGACCTAGATCCACTTGCACCTGCTCCCCATCTGCAAAGGAAAAGAAGCTGGAGGGCTCCTTAAGTAGGGAAACAGAGCGGCAAGCAGGAAGGCACCAGGTGGGCGTCGCTTGCTAAGTGGTGAAAAAGAGCGGGAAGCAGGAAGGCACCAGGTGGGCCGGGCTTGCTAAGTGGTGAAAAAGAGCGGCAAGCAGGAAGGCACAAGTTGGGAGGGGCTTGCTAAGTTGTGAAAAAGAGCGGCAGGCAAGAAGGCACCAGGTGGGCGGGGCTTAGGCCAGGTGACCTAGATCCACTTGCACCTGCTCCCCCTCTGCGTAGTGGATGAGTAGTGGGTTTTCAGATTTGAGGCCTTGCAGGGAATAGGACCAGCACTGGTTGGGTTTTGCAGTGGGCCCTGGAGTAGGGTCAGCAATGTTTTGGCCTTGTAGTTGGGATCTGGATGGATGGAACAGGAACGCAGCACAGGAATGTCAGGAAGACAGTGTGTGTAGAGTCTTATCAGGGACTCTTATTTATAATGCATAGTGACATCATAGACTATATTGCTGGGCCGGCTTAGCTAAGCATGCCTCTAAGCAACTGCATTGGACAATCAATGTTGGTTGCCTCCCCTGGGATGTGTCTCAATTCAGGAGGTTGCATTTTATGATCTAAAAAGACTTCCCTCAGACCTTTTTGCCAAAAATCTGTCATACCAGAATGTACACATTTGTACAGTTGTGGCACCTTAATAAATGACATCAGGTTACATATTTTATGTAGAGCACAGCCGTCCAATCCTGCAATCTGTGAGACATTGTTTTGTCCTTTAAATTATTTTTGGTTATTTTCAGTATGAAATATTTGGCCTACAATTCTATAACTTTAGACACATGTGTGGATTATCATCAGGTATGTCAGTATTAAAATTCGCATTTGGAACATGGATACTTTTCTTGTAATCCGCAATACTTTGTAACTTCTGTTCCCCATGCGGCAATGAAGCCTATGGCATCTTAACTGAAAGCCCATAAAATCATATTTAAACTATAACATTTTCACATTTTTACAAATTCTTGCTGCAGAGATAAAAAAGTCTTTAAAAATAGTCTTTGGAAGCAAATGGCAGCCCTTTGTCTTGCACTGGAACATTTTTTTTCTATTTCAGCTGCTATTAACTGTCACTTCAGCCCTCGGTGGGGTGGAGGGTTCCCAGTTTGATTGAAGGTTTTATGGCCCCCTTCACTTCACAAGTTAGTGTCCCAGGACTTCTATTGTCCCAGCCTGGAGTACAGACGAATGTCTGACAAGCGTGTGAACTTTCTTTGTCCTGGTCCATACAAAGTCTTTCAAGCTAGCAATTATAACATTCATGTCCTGGAAGTTTATGGTGTGGCTCCCTTCCTAGGGGGAAGCTTTAACTCTGCCAACCGGAATAACCTGTTTTTGACAGCTTGCAAATCCAGCCAAGGCGGTTTAAACCTTTATTTTCTGATATTTGGTCCTGAATTAAAACAAACCTGTGGAATAAAATAGCCCATGTATGTATTTTCACCAGCATCAAAACCCCTTCACATTGCTAAATAAGCAGGCTTTCATTCAAGAGTTTACTTTTTAAATGGGCATTTTCTCCTTTTTTTTTGCAAAAGCCCATTTTTACACATGTGTTGAAAACTGCTAGCATTTCATTTCAAATTAGATTTTGCCATCTGACTTCCCAATATTGCCTCGCAGCCATAGTTATTTTCTTCTAGGCAGTAGTTTATTTGAAGCACAGGTGCATTGAAACTGGCATGGCTCAGATAGCTGGAGTCTCTTTTGAACTACTGAGCTTTGATACATTTGTAAATAAATGAATGTGTTTTTCTGTGCGAGTAAAAAGTGTGAAGTTCCTTGTTGATTTCTCTCAGAGTTGGTTTGACAGGGCCTGTCATTCAGAAATCATGCCTGGTTTTTCTGAGGCACAATGAGATACTGAGCATGGCAGGGCCTTATTAATCATACCCCCGACTTCTTCTGCAATTGCAAGTCAAAGAAGAATCGGGCAAGTGGGATTCCTCAATGTGGCAAAGCAAGATTAGTCAGGGATGAGTCCTTCTTCCATCAGAGAGCGGTGTGTCACGCTCCTCTCGCTGTCTCTGGTTGCAACGTGGAATGACACCCCCAGCTTTCTCTTGGATCTTCCTTTATGGTGTTGGGCGACAACCCCAGACTTCCTTGGGTTTCTACTTTCTAGGTCCCCGAGGAGGTCCTCCTTGGTAGTGAAGGTGCAACCAGTAAAAATCTATGAAAGAGAACACAAAACGGTTACTACCATTTCCCACTAACTGCCCTCCAATCGGGTTGACAGCAGTGGGATAAGCAGGCATTCAATGATGACAATTGATAATGAAGAAAAATTCTCCCTGTTACATAATACCGTTATAATACCATTAAACCGAAACTCTATCTGTTCCCTTCTGGTTCTTCTTTTTCTTATTCTCATGTTTCAGATGTCTCCTCTATTTGATTCTCTCTGGGCTCCTCAATTTGTTGCAAAGTGTGCCTAGGGTGACAACTCTTTAGCTGATTAATATGGACCCATTTCTCTTCTGTCAATTCGCCTTTGGGGATGCAGATTCTGTAGGCGACAGGTGAAATGTTATCTACAATTTCAAAAGGACCGCTCCAACTGGGCAGAAATGTGCGCTTTTTGGTCTGGTTCCTTTGGAAATTGTACAAGTAGACCCTGTCTCCTACCTGGTATTCCCTTTTATTTGTTTTTAGATCATACTGAGTCTCTGCAGATATTTCTAGATTCCACTGAGCGTGTTCAAAAGCATGTTGAAGGTGTTTTCTTAGATTCTTAACATAATCATGAGTTGTGGAGGCGTTGATCAGTGTCTGCTCTTGTGTTCTATAGAGGAGATGCTGAGGTAACACCATCCTTCGTCCAGTCATCACCTCGACTGGAGACATCTTAGTTGCAGAAGAAGGTGTAGATCTGATGGCCATCCGGACAAGCGGTAATCGGATGTCCCAACTTGGCCCAGAACCTGCCACAAACTTTTTTAGAATGCTCACAATGGTTTTATTGTACCTCTCAACTCCACCACTAGAGGACTGGCGGTATGCAATATGAAGTTTCCTTTTTACCCCAATTATCTCCCACATCTTTGTCATCACTTCGCTGGTGAAGTGACTACCTCAGTCTGACTCAATCCTTTGGGGTAGGCCAAAACGCGAGAAGATGTGATTGATCATCAGGGCAGCTGCTGTTTCTGCCTTGCAATTTGAGGCGGGGAGACATTCCACCCATTTGGTAAACAAGCATGTTACGGTTTACATGTACATGTTCCCCCTAGAGGAGCGAATCATGGGCCTGATGAAATCTACTTGTAAATCTGACCATCTATTGGAATGACCCTTGATCTTCTTCCAATAGATGGTCATCCCACTAGAGGTGACCATATCATCAATATTTTGGGTGAGCTTGCCATGCTTAAGCGGTTTATTATTAGCACATGGCATGCCTCTGGTTTTCCAATTAACCAGGTGCTCCACAAACCTGTTCCGGACATAATCTGAATCAGTGATTATGACCAGTTTGTGGAGTTGGTGTTGGACGGCAATGAGGATGGCTTGATGAACTGCCATCAACTCTGCCACCTGACTACTACGGGGACCAATTTTGTACCCAGCGAAGGGTTTTGGGGCATCATTCAGCTCCTTTTCCCTCTTGTTGTCAACATGGTAGGAGCACCCATCCACCTAAACTGTGGGCATTCCCTCGCACTTGTCTTCTTCATAGACTTTGTGCGGGGAATTCAGGTACGCCTTCCGTGTTGTCCTGAGTTTTAAGACTTTCGTCCTCGAGACAGTTTTCTCTGGCACAATCATGCAAGTCACCCAGACCTTGCACTAGGGGACTCTTCTTGTTTTGGCCATATCTGACCTCCACAGGAAAGCCTTGCATTGACAGAATCCAGGAAGTAATTCTGGAATTACTCACATTTCCGGCCTGGATTCTGTCACTTTGGCGGTATTGCAAAGGCTGGTGTGGAGTCTCCACTATGATGTGTTCCCCAAGGATGAACGGGTGGTAATTTTTCAATGCCCACACCGTTGCCAGGAGTGTCTTCTCACAATCGTTGAATTTTTCCTCCACCGAGGATAAAGTCTTGCTTGCATAGGAGATGACTTTATTGACCTGGTCATGCTTTTGATATAATACTGCTGTCAAGCATGTATTCGAGAACCCTGTCTCCAAGAAGAACTCCTTGCTTTTGACAGGGTAAGCTAGACAAGGCGCTTGTGAGAGGCTTCTTTTGAGTTGCTTTACTGCCTCGGCTTGTTCTGGACCCTACTCCCACTTGACCTCCCCCTTCAACAGATGGATCAGGGGTCTTGTGATCGCTGTGTAATCCTCGATGAACTTCCTACTGTAATTAGTCAGTCCAAGGAGGCTTCTTAGCTCACGCAGAATTGTGGGGTCTTTCAGTTTTAAGAGTGCTTCCACTTTCTTCTCCTGGGGACAGAGACCCTCAGAAGTTATCTCATGCCCCAAGAAGTTGACAAAGGTTCTGCACCAGTGCGCCTTTTGAAAGGATAGTTTTGCTCCGGCAACCCTCAACTGTGTCAGAACATAACGTATTTCTGCTATGTGCTCCTCCACTGTTGAGCTTTTTATCAAGACATCATCCACATAGGCCAGGTTACCCCTTTCACCCAAGTCGGTAGTGGCCTTATGTAGGAAGATGTTGAATTTGTTGCCGGAGTTGATGTATCTGAAGGGAGTCTGGGTCCACGTGTACTGCTGCCCCCCGAAGGTAAAGGCCAGCTTGTATTGGTCCTACCTACTGACAGGCACGGTCTAGTACCCATTGGTCATGTCAATTGCAGTGTATACCTTTGACCCCTGGATCTGGGCCAGCCCCTGATCAATGTAGGGGAGAGGCCATCGGGACATGTGGACCTGTTTATTCAGCTCCCTAAGGTCAGCACAGAGTCTCCACTGGCAGTTTGGTTTTAAAATCCCCCAGCACCAGATTATTAAAGGTGCTGTGGACTGGCCAAATTATTCCACGGGACTCAGGGTTTTTGATTATTTCCGTGAGGGACTCTCCATGGATGCGAGAGGCAAGCGATATTGCTTCACAAACACTGGAGTCATTCCAGGGTCCGTGAGAATTGTTGTTGTATGGATTTCGGTGCGACCACAGTCATACGAGTCCACCGCAAAGAGATCTTGAAAATCTAAGATAACCTGTTTCAACTTTTGCTTTTGCTCCGGAGTCTCACAGTCATCAGCTAGGTTAACCCGCTCTTCAACCATCTGCCTGAAGCCTGGGAAGACTTCCGGTTTTGCTATCTCAGCGGCCTTCTCCAGCTGCGTGGAGAGATCCCTGGTTAGAGTATTGACCTGGACAGAGGGTTTCAGGTAGGAGAGGCTGTCATTGTGGACCTTGAAGATCACCTCATTCTGCCTAATGTCACAGGTCACCTCTTCCTCATCATAAGGGCAGGAAGAGTACACAAGAAATTCCCCCCTTGCCGGGTGAAGATCCTGTCTGGTGGTAAGTCATTGTCCCTATCACTGTCAAAGCAGTCATTGGGGATTGGTCCTACCAGTCCATTACTTAGATCCATGGAAAAATGTTGGTCATCAACCGCCATTCCAATGATGGTGCCTGCGTCCAGAGTGATACTCCAAGGGTTGCTGTTATCCATCAATATTGGAATGGTGTTCTGTTCTACATTGACTAATGGTGTTGGGTTTAACCCCAACCCCTGCTGTTGGAGATGGGCATTGCAGTGTACATATGCATCAGGGTTTTGCAGTTTCTGTCCTCTTTGAATTTTTAATTCAAGTGGGAATAGTTGTGTCCGTCCTGTGATGGTGACCTCCTCTCCAATTTAAACCTCAACTGCATACAGCAGCAATTTGGCTGACAGAAATGCTTTTCCTGAATCATTAAAGTCCATGGGATTACCCCCTAGTCGGGACCAGACTTTGTAATTTATCCGGTCCAAGTTAATGGCAAAATGATTGAGAATGTCACTGCCTAAATAGAATGCAACAGGGACATCTCACAAGACCCAACAATTATGTACTATGCTTTTGTTTGCTATAGAAATTTAGAGCATACACCTGCTAGGCAGGAGATGTTTGGAATTGGGAGTTTCCAGCCCCATTTCACATTTATCGATCAATTTAAATGTGGGAATGTCTGGATCTTTTGGGAGCTACCTGAACGTGGCTTCACTGATGAAGCTCTTACCATTGTTCACACACAGTCGGCCGAGAACAGATTCCTTCCCCTCATTTAACTGAATAGGGACGAATAACTGTTCTCTAATTTTCTGAATGTCAGCTAACCTCTGAGCTGGTTTCTCATTGCTTTTGACTGTGGAATTGGGATTTTCAGATTGTGAATTGGTATAGAATTTCAAAGTATTTGCTTCCAATGTGGAATGCCACTTGAAACTGGAAGGATGGTTGATTTTCAGGAATGGAGAGGAGCTCCCATCACCAGTTTGCTGCCCAACAGCAATTACTGCCATGTCAGGTATTTGATTGTTCTGGAAATTAAACTCAATATGATCAGGTTTTTGTTCAACCATGTGGCATGTGCCGTTTAAACTAACATGGTTGACACCCTGTTTCAATTTTATTGGCATGTTAGTCTGAGTCCAGAGAACCTTGTTCACACAGTCTATTAGGGGGGACAGCCTGCGCAGGATGTCATTCCCAGTAGACAGGGTGTGCCCTCTGGAGTCACGACTATGATCGGGTGTTTCACCTTATGTCGCCCAATTTTTATTTCCAAATCTGCAGTCCCGTCCACAGGAATTTCATTCCCATCGAAGTTCTGGAGTTGTCCAGGAAGAGGAGTGAGAGGGATATGGTATCTCTCTTCCCTTCCTGAATTTAGCTGATCAAAGGCCCTTTTTGACTGAAGAGTGGCTTGGGATCCAGTGTCCACCAGCGCCGAAAATGTACACTGCCCTTGCACTTGGACCGGAGCATAAAATCTACCCTCCTTCTCCTCAAGGGCGCAAAGATAATGTGCATTTTGGGCAAGCTGGGTGGTCAATTTCCTTATTTTTGACTCGACACAGGGGTAGTTTGGGCATAATTCTGTGTGGGAGTTTGGGGATCTGAAAGAAAAATTTGACATTTGGATATTTTAGGAGTTTTGGGCTCCCCTTCTTCTGGGCTGCCCCCCTCCATCCCTTTTTGAAGGCAGTCACCAGAATTGGTTTGTGAGATTTGGGATCCCTCTATTAGTATTGGGTTTCCTGGGTGCTCATTCTGGGGTTCAAGGATAGGCGATTCTGACTTGGTCTCCACATCCACCCAGTCTTCATTTAAATCCCTTGGGACCCATTTTTCTTTGGGAGGGTCCCCCTGTCCCTGAAGGAGAAGATCTTTTTCCCAGAATCCTGAGGATTCTTCCCTTTCAAATAGGAGGACACTAACTTCCTCCACAAAATGGGTCTTTTTGAGTTCTTTATTTCTCCTACCCACCCTCTGTTCCTTGGGTTGCAGATATTCAGGGGCAGGAGAAGTTTGTTCCAGTTCCTGGGTGTCATGGGGCTTTTCACGAATGAGGAAGGAAGCTTCCTCTAGGGCTTTACACCTCCCTTCCCCCTGTGCCTCCTCCTCTGGAACCGGTGAGTTGTCAGGGTTCTCGCCCCATCATTGTTCTGGGGTACCAGACCGTTGGTTTGTGGGGTTCTGATCCGTCATGTTTATCTGAGGGTTCTGTTGAGCCCTCAACATGCGACCCAGATCCTGGGTAAGGTTTTGGACCTGGCGCTCCAGTTGGAACACCCGTTCCAGCTGGTACGGGGGTCTCTGGTCAACCATAAGTGGATCACGGGAAGGGTAACTATCCCTTCTCCCGTAATACCCTGGAAATGGTGAATTTTGGTAACCCTCCACCCTTGGCCTCCACTCTCCTGGATTGTTTTGTCTGGGTTCCTGAAATCGGGGAATGAAAGGAGGGTTGTCCTGCAGGTTGGGGTTTTGTGAGTATCGGGGGAAGAAACTTAACCCAGCATTTGGCGAATTACAGCCTTCCTGGGGGAAGTTATGAGGGAAGTTTCCCGGGGCAGTACTTACCTGATTGGATCCCCCACTTGGGCTGGGGGAGTTCATACATACCCCAGGATTGGTCGGTTGCCCTTGTATGGGGGGCTGATATAATCAGGGGACTTAGAGGTCCCATTTGTGGGATTACTTTCCTGACTGCCACCTGTTTGTGATTGGCCTGAAGGCCTTCTGGGTCTTTGAGATTGCTGATTTTGTGCAGGTATAGTTTTAGGCCCCCCCATCTCTAGGTCTAAAATGGGGGCAACCTCCACCTCTGCCACCTTAGCAGCAGCAGGGGTGTTGGCTGGTTTGGGGGTTTTGTTCAGATTTTTATTTTGTGCAGGTTTTTTGACCTCATAAATGCAGGTCTCCTGCTCTATGACCCAGTCCAGAGATCTTTTGTCATGAAAATCCCTCACCAGCTGGTCATAATATACTTTGGGAGTGCATGAAAGAAGGTAATTATGAACTCCCTGCTATCTGTGCGCACCCTCCTAGTGGTTTGTGCAAAAGCGCGTTTGAGCTCCTGCACAAATTCCCGTGGGGCCTGATCTTCTCTGCACTGCAGATTGTAGGCCGCTTGGCGAACCTCTTGGGGGATTCTGTGGGCGGAAAATTGTTTCAAGATGGACGCCCTGTAGGTGGACCATTTTGAATGGTTATGGTCCTCCAGTCCAGCAAAGAAGCTGGAGTACTCAGGGGAGAATGTCCATTTTACATACTCTATGCAGTTTGGGTTGTCTTTCAGATGAAAAGGGTCCATCATCTGTTCATAGAGTTCCAAGTGTTCCCAAACAGAATATTTTGCATTTTTATGGTAGGGAGTTATCACACTCCTAAGGGCCTTAACCTGCCCAATGGGGTCTTTTGTCATAACTCTCTTGAGTTTATTTGCCTTCTTTGGCTTAGTCACCAGAGTCCACTCGCCCTCAGACTCAGAGGCACTACTACTTGAGGTCCCCTCATGCTCATCTAGGCACGCCTTTATTCTGCGAGCTTGAGAGGGGCTCGCAGAATGGAGGGGCCTAGTTTCTCTATTCCTGTGGTACTCTGGAGAGGAGTCTTCTGACTCTTCCCTGCTCCCTGGGTTGGCAGTGTATTGTTACGCTCACCTAGTCTCTGCAGAGGTGTTGGGGCACGGTTGCAGCCCTCCCTGAACTTGAATCACCCCATTCAGGACTCTCCCTCAGTAGAAAAGCTGTGAGCGGTGGTACGTGGTGATACTGCTCCTGTGAATTATGGAAGATAAGCTCTCCGTCCTGCTACTTCTGGCAGGGGCGCGTCGAATGGGATCTAGTTCCCACACTGATCCCTGATAAGGATTAGTCCAGTCCAGCTGCGACTATGCTTCTCCTTATGATTGGTAAGTCTTTCTTGAGCTCTTGTGATGCTGTTCGTTCTGTTTAATGTCTTTATATGTTGCTCCTATTTATGCCTGCAATAATGTCTCTCTTCTGTTTTTTTCCCTTAGATGGAAATGCGGCCTCAATGCAGCTGTGAGACGCGAGACGCGGCCGGATGGAAGATGGTTCCTACCAAAATGTTCAACAGCATGTAAGTGATGGTTTAAGAAAAAGCGCGAAGTATGGTGAAGCGCAACCTTAAACTGACTGTTTTTTCGATGTCCAACCTTGTCTTCTGTTTTTCCTTGCAGGCGCTGCTGTCAACGATGGAGCGTGTCGTGCTGCGGTGCCAAGATGAAGATTTCAGTGTTCCAGAAAGTGTAAAGATGAATACTTGGTTCGCCGAAGAGATGTACAGGTAAGAACATCTTACCCCAGTTGGTAAGTATGCTGGCAGGAAGCAGGATGTCCAGGAATCAGGATCTTGATCTTCAAAGGTAAGTCTGACCTCAGGCGACGGTGAGCGTTATGCTGCTTGCAAGTGCATAATAACGCGAAGCGTCTGTCTTGAGGATCGGGGCAGTTTATATAGCTGAGATCGTGGGCACGCCCATGAGGGCCAGATTACCAGCCACACCCTGCCACTCCTAGAGGGTGAGCACGTGCAAAGGCAATCCATTAGCAGCCACACCCAAGAATGCATCTGATGTGGTATGTCCATAATAAAAGCTTTTTGGTGTTAAATTGATGTTCTTGTTTACTTTTGTTCATGAGCCTGGCGTCAAAGGCACCAGGACAGTGTCCACCCACGTATCCTGTGCATGCGACCCCCACATGCCTGTGCCCCTGACTTCATGACATGACAAGTGCCCCCCCCACTGCCCTAATTGTGTAAGGTCTTCATGATGCTCTTTTTGGGCCTCATTTCATTTGTTTTTCATCAAATTGAACCAACTGGTCCCTTGGAACGTAATATTTCTGTGGCTCTACTTCCCTGACTCTCCCCTCATAGGAGTCTTTCTTGTCAGAGACACAAGCCTTAATGTTTGAATATCTATACAGGGACGCCGGTCCATCAATTTCTGGGGGGCGCTGATCTGTCAGTTCCATCATGCTAAACCCTTTGAATTCTACTGGCCTCATGGTTTCTGGCTCATGTGAACCGGTAGACATGAAGTTGGCAGTGTTCACAGTATTAAATGGGTATGAGTCCCTCAGCACAGAGGTCCTTATAATATAATCAGGGGTTGCCCTGTCCCCCTCTACCTGTTCAGGGTCCCTCCAGTTAGGATTAAATCTAGCACCCTCTTTCTCCAACCTTGCTTGTTTCTCCTTCTCAGCTCCTACTTCTTGATAATAAGCAAAGATCTTAGCCTTTTGCTCAGCTATCAAGGCTTTACTGGCCTCTATGACTCGCTCTTGGACTGCCACTTGTTTGTGGAGCTCATCATTCATTTCACAGAGGGCCTCATTCTCTCTCTGTGCTTCCTGTATGGTTTGAGAATAATGAGACAATTTCTGTTGCAGGAGACTCACCTCCTGACTTTGTGTTTCTTTGGTTTGGGTGTTCTCTTCCAGAGCACCTTCTACCCGTCTGGCATGCTCCAGTAGATTCCCATGCTCTGTTTTGAGTTAATTTAGTTTCTGGACAACTAACTCACTTCCCTGTAACTCTATTTTTAATTTGCTTACTTCCTGGCCTAGGGCATCTCTCTCCTGACTTAGGGTGCCTCTCTGTTCAGCCAGGTTTGTTTCCTGATGGTATTGAATTTCTGGCGCTCTTCATCAAATTCGGTTTGAGAGTGGAGGTCTCTCAAAATTAACTTATTATTTTCCTCTTTCAATTTCTCTATCTGGTCTTGTAGGGTAACTATCTGATCTGCGCAGACCCTGTTATAGGTTAATTGTTGAGTCAGCTTCTGTTGACTCTCTTCTAGAGAGTCAACCTTTTCCTGACACTCTAGTCTTACTGCATCTAATTGGGTCTCTTGAGCTGCATTATTTTGCTGTTGGAGAGCCAAATCTTCTTTTCATTGTATGATGTAGTTTGCAGATTCTACCTCCAACTCTTGGGTCTTTTGTAATGTTTGTTCTGCTAAATTTAAATCATTCTGGATTTTATTTAATAGTTCAGATTGATTCTGCGCCAGAGTCGTGTTTTCCTCATGCCTTTCCCACATCACTCCCATGTGGAGATACATGTAGGCGTGATTCTGGCAATTTTGATTTGCTCCTCTTTAATTTTTGGGGTCATATATAATTCACTCAAAGCTTGGTGTAATAAGCCACCATCCTGCCACGTGTCCAGGTTCATGTTGTGTTATTTCTTTTTTCCTGACAAATAGCTTGTGCAGAAGGTGCTCCCTAGCCATATTGGTTTCTACTACGGTCATTTTGGACATGTTCTTTCTTTATTCATTTATTTATATAAGGGTATTCTGTCTAGATGTGACGCATGCTAATATTCACAATTCTGTCTAGATGTGACGCATGCTAGTCTTCACAATTATGTCTAAATGTGATGCATGCTAATCCTCACAATTCTATCTAGATGTGACTCATGCTAATCCTCACAATTATATCTAGATGTGACACATGCTAATCCTCACAATTATATCTAGATGTGACGCATGATAGTCTTCCCAATTCTATCTTGATGTGACGCATGATAGTCTTCACAATTCAGTCTAAATGTGATGCATGCTAAGCCTCACAATTCTATCTAGATGTGACGCATGCTAATCCACACACTTCTGTCTAGATGTGGCGCATTCTAATCCTCACAATTCTCTCTAGTTGTGACGCATGATAGTCTTCACAATACTATCTAGATGTGACGCGTGCTAATCCTCACAATTCTGTCCAGATGTGACGCATGATAGTATTCACAATTCTGTCTAGATGTGACTCATGCTAACCTTCACAATTCTGTCTAGATATGACGCAAGATATTCTTCACAATTCTATCTAGAAGAGATTGGTTACAAAATGGCAACCTTCACGAAGTGAGGTGAATACTGAGTGTGGCTGATAGGCATAAGTAGGCACATTGCCTGGTGGAGTGGCAAACTGAGGTAATGAGATAGGTAGGGTAGTTAAGGAGTAATCCAGGATGGCAAGCTAACTTAATGGTTTAAGTGCGAGATATGATTACCATACTACCGTGGATCCCGAGATCCCACTAGCCATCACAGCCTATGCCAAAAATGCCTTTGACTCTGTGGCGCGACCATTTCTCTGGTTTTGCGGCGCTCTGGGATTGGGCTAACTTTTCTCGGGTGGGTCCGACTGCTCTATACGGCACCCAGGGCTGCTGTCTACACCAACCGGATTTTGGGTCTCATTATAAGTGAGCCTGTTCAGAAATAAAGGTGCTGGTAACAAGTTACCGGGTCCTTTTCTGGACTGGCTCACTTCGAATCTGCCGGTAGGGGCACTGAACAACCAGCAGGCCTGACCTGCCGGTACTACAGACCCCCTACCGGCAGGTTTCTCACCGAAGCACCGGCATCATTACTAACAGTGCCAGTGCTTCAGGGTTCCCATTCCCATGGAGTCCTGTAGGAACTTACTGTACCGCCACCTGTGATATCCCGGTAGCACCGCAATGTCAGGCAGTGGTAACGGTAACACAATTTTGCTGGCAGCCCGCCGGTAGCACTGGGGGGTTACCAGCAATCACGTAATGAGTCCCTATGTCTGAATATATCAATCCCTCTCAGGGTACAAGACAGGGATGCCTCCTGTCTCCCATTCTTTTTGCCCTCATGATCGAGCCACTGGCCTGCTGCCTCAGAGAATACCATGCCCACGGGGGGATTAAGATCTACTCCCATAATTCCATAATTTCCTCAATGCAAACTACATGCTTTTATATGTCAAAACCCCTAGACAAAGGGCCTCATCACAAGTCTGGCGGTAACCCTTAAATGCGGCGGTAGCGCTATTACCTCTACATTTAAGAGTCCGCCAGATCATGGACTTGGCGTATTTCTCCCCAGCTCTGAGCTGGGGGGAAATCCGCTGAAATTTCACGCTCTTACGGTATGAACGCGAAATTTCCCCATTGAGCCCAATGGGGAATTCCTGAATGGGCTCAATGGGGAATGGGCAATACCCGTTCCGCCGAACCCGTGAACGGCGGTATTAGCACTGGGGGTTCAGTGGTAGGGCTATTAGCGCCGGCGCTAGTAGCGCCGGCGTTACCGCCCAACTCATGATGAGGCCCAAAATCTGCAATCGTTGGTCTAGGAGATATGTTGTTTTGGGGGTCTCTCAGGACCGAAGATAAACTGGTCTAAATCAGAAATACTACTGC
This sequence comes from Ambystoma mexicanum, assembly GCF_040938575.1. Taxonomy (NCBI): domain Eukaryota; kingdom Metazoa; phylum Chordata; class Amphibia; order Caudata; family Ambystomatidae; genus Ambystoma; species Ambystoma mexicanum. The sequence continues at coordinate 299,828,676 of NC_090935.1, read as the reverse complement.
TGACACCCTGTGTGCAACAAGCTGACGTAGGGCACACCTTTAGATGGTGCCCCCAGGGCATTGGGTATGTGGGGATGCAGGTGGCACCAAACTCAACAGCACTTTATTTGAAGAACTATTTAGCGCTACTTGAACACCTGGAGAGTAGGGTGGAGATGTGGATACTACTGCCCATATCACAGGCTGCCAGGCTATTGTTAGCTAAGATGGTGCTACTTCCGAAACCTTCATATATTTTCAATAATGTCCCTATCACGCCCCCTTCATTTTCTGGATTAGGCTGAAGAAGTTAATGATGCGATTGGTGTGGGAGGGTAATCAGGCCAGGGTTTCCTGCGATGTATTGACTCCACCATATTAGAAGGGGGCCTGGAACACTTGGGCATGTATGTATACTACCTTGCTGCACAAATGCAATATGCCGTGGGGTGGTGGTTGCCCTCCTCAGAACTTCCACATGTTCGTCTGGAGAGAGCGACCAAGCACCCAAATTACCTAAGGGGCCTGATGTGGGGGGGATGGAGGCCATAGCAAAATCGGAAATTCAGCCGGTGGAAACCACATGCCTGGCCTGGAACTGCCTGAAGCAACTGGTGGGGAGGGAATTCTTTACTCACCGGCCTTCTCTATTTATAAGGTGCGAGGGGTGTTTATCACATTCGAAAAAAAAATTCAGATCCACTTTGAAAAGCTGGGTGTTCATTACTTCGGCGACCTGATACAAGACAGTACATTTGTTATGTGGGAGACCCTTAAAGGTAGGTGGAATGGACGACAGTGTCCATGTTGTTATTCTTTAGACTATGGGAGGTACTAAACACAGTGGCCAAGTTACCCAAAGTCTCAAGCAATCTCCCCAATAGTACAGTACATCACAGGCCACACTAGGCTTGTATCTACCTTACATAGGATTATTAAATTGCAGAAAGCGGATGGGCGGGGTGGTTTAATGGCTAGATTGGAGGTCACGCTAGGGAAGGAGCTGTCAGAGACACAAAGGAAGTTAGTATGCATGCAATCTCCAGGTCTGTTGATAAACAATTGTTTCCAGGTGACCCATTTCAAGTTCCATCACAAGTTTACTTTTCCCCGGCTTGACTGGCTAAGTACTGCCCGGATAGATCCTCTCAGTATCTCAGTTGTTCCTATGATCCAGCAGATTTTATACACGTAGTCTGGGAGTGTCCCCATATTCATCCATTGTGGGATAAGAAAGAGGAAGCCATGGCCCAGGTGGTTTATACACGCATACAGTATTCTGCAGAGCTGTGGTTGTTGTCACTGGTAGAGGGAGGATCCCGCGCTGAGAAGAGGCTATTAGGTATGGCATTGGTAGTGGCACGATCCATGATTTGCTAAAACATGGGGGAAATGCAGGACACCATGCTTCCAGGAGTGGTTGGACCTCCTGAACTTATGTGAGAGGAGAGAGACACAATATGCAGGGACCCTATCAGAGAGGAGCAAACCGCTAGACTATTAGGGCCCTCTCAGGACTTATATGAATTGAGACACTGAGAATTCGGAGGCAGCCTCCTCACCTGCTTCGGCTGTGCCGAGGATTGTCAAATGTGCAGCCCTAATAGCGGGATATGATATGATATTTTATTTATAGCGTGCCTATATATAAGTGTTTCAATGGTTATCAGGAGAGACGACTGAGTAGTCACTGCGGCTGGGGGAGGGTCTGGTGGAATGGGGTACCGACTTGCATCAGGGACGGGAGGTGGGGTAATATCAGATCTGAGGGAGAGGTGTATAGGTGTAATTAAATGGGATACATTTGTGAACTTGCATTGGTTGTCGATGAGTATGTACTGCCTTTTCGTTCATGGAAGTGTTGTTGGTGGATTTGGGGAGGGGGGTTACTGTTTCTATTTGGCTTGTATAATGCAGAAAATAGTTAAAAAAAGGATTTAAAAAAAAGGTTCTGGGGGTCTCACTAGGAGAGGTTATGAAGCATAAAAATGATAAATCTCCATAACAGTCAGTCAAATCCGATTGGGCCTGTTCTTGTTAATCCTGTGCCCAGCTTTACCTATCTGGGAACTAACATGCAGAGCCACTATCGCAGAGACTAATAGCACTTATATTTCAAACATTACGATTGGGCCAGGTCATGTCACCCGTCCGGTACACAAAGCGCTATCTGATCAAGTCAGGTTACCCTGGCCTACCTGGGAATAATGCCATGAACTCCCTCACCCGAGGCACTATAGCAACTATGCTTGGTTGAAACTGCTCTTATCTTCTGAGGATATGCCCTACGTCCTTCAACCAGTCCGCTGTCTGGCACTCCTTCCTGCTCTCGGAAGGGGCAACGTTGATGCAATATAATTCCACAACTCAAACTATAAACGTGTCAGGAATACCTATCCACTCTCTATAAACAATGACCAGGGACCCGGAAAAGGGGCCCTCTGGCACTTCCTACCGAGCCTTAGAAACCCCAATCATCTAACCGGGTAATCACAACATACTCCGCATTAGTCGGAGAATTTCTCTCAGAGATCCATTACCACAAACCACCAGGACAGACACGCCTAGCTCAGCGGGCTCTGGAACGAAACCAGGAATAGGGCACCCTCATCATTAAGCACATACACTCACTCATACCAATATGCTCATTCTCTCCTTTACACCAACAAAGAATAGAACCATACCATCAATTTGGCCTAGCTGCACACATACCTACACTACTCAAGTCTTTAGAACGCAGTTAAACCCCATGAAAAAATCTGCCTAGCTGCACACATAATCTCATACACAGCCTCCAACGCTGTCAAAATGCAGACGCAGAGGCCAACTACCTTGCTGCACATACTCCACTGATCTCTCGCAACCACTGCACTGTGCCTAGCATTAGAATGCAGCTACTCACAGCGCAAACCGCAGTGGCTGTACACATGCTGAGTGCACCCAAGCACTTTATACTACCCTACTCTCTCCACTGACCTGGACTACGGTCCCCAAGGAAGTTCAACCCACAGCGCTTTGAGATCATGCCAAAGGTATGTAATGCGCTATACAAATGTACAATTCATTATGGTGGAAGTATTTTTTTAATGCAACGATTTAAGCTAGTCATTGGTGTTCGATAAACTGCGACCATGTATGGAATAGATGCGTATATATCAATTCCATTGCCGAAGGTTTGGCAGTGACAGGATTTATCAAAGCCCTGACCCTGACAAATCATGTCTGATGAATTGCTGAAGTCTTTTTTTGTAACACCATGATGGCAGTTTTGGTGCTTATTTCACTTTGTCTTATACTGTACTGATGAATGATATTGGAAGTTTTATCGATTTGTACTGGTGGGTCCTGTGAATCTTGGTTGATGAATTACTGAATGCCATTTTTAATCTTGTAAACGATAGTATGATTTTAGTAATGAACTATTGTATAATTCTGTGTTTCAATTTTTATTTTATTTTGTTTTATTTATTTGTGTGTACCAGTGGGATCTCTATTGTATTGATTTTCTGTACCTTGTAATAATATCTGTGCTCAATATGTTTTCATTTTGGATTTTTATCGACAGTTTTACGCTATCGAAGGATGCACTGATTTGTTTTTTGTTTTTGTAAAGGTTTGTTGTAAATCAATTGCAAATAAATAAAAATAAAAATTCGAAATCTTATCTGGAGCACTGGAAGTAATTTACAAAGTCAGCTTTTCCCACGAGATCAGAAAATGTTGTCATTGTAACCATAAAACACTTTAGTGAAGTCTCACTGACAGATTTTATATAGGTGTAGATGACAGCGTCCATCCTATGCTCTTTAAAACATGTAGCTCGATTTGGTGGCGCTAATGAAATAAACTGGTAATAAGAGACGTCATATAGACTAAGCGGGCTTGGCTTAAGTAATTAAGTAATTTCCTTTGTTTTCTATTAACAGCGTATAAACAAAGGAAACAATTTCCTTTGTATGAAGACCATCACCGTGTATCGGGCCTATCTTTAAGAAAACCCAATGGCACAGGAATGGTATGCATAACATTACTTTATCAGCTGAGCTGTGTTTGTTGCACGTTCAGTTGTCTTAACGTGATTTGATACTTGTAGCACTGTCGTATTGAGATTCGTACCATATAATAGGGCTCTGTTCATGGGCAAATCGTTTTTATAGATTTGTATTTTAGGAACTAATTGTGACACAATCGTCTTGCCTATGTGGCCAGCAAAGATCATAGATGTGCAGAAAGCTTGGGCTTGTTAGGGTTATTGTGGGTAATGTAGTGGAAATTGGAGGGCCATGAAAAGTTCTGACAGTGTGAACTGCTAAACTGATGTTGCCAGCAAGGTAAAGCTCATTGAAGAAGGCCTGCTGACATTTCCTTATCGCATTTCTGTATTTCTAGACAGGCCATTACTTCGTTCGGTCTGAGGTGGTGACTTTACTGATTTGTTAATGTGCATAACGTTTACTGGATGCATAACTGATAAAAAATGTGCATAACCTAAAAACACTCCAGGTCTCTCACTTTTATGAGCAGGCCAATTTGCCGCCCACCTTTTTCGCATCTATTTTAATTCCTTGAGGGGAGAGAAGAGGCCTACTTATAACACATGAAAGCACGCATTTGGGTCCAATCCCAGGCCTCGAGGGCCGGCAACATATCGTATTTTCAGACGAACCCTCATTAATATTCATGAGAAAAAGTGCATACGCTGATGCTATATGTATTTAAATCTATCTCATGAATATAAGATGAGTACTGTCAGATTTGCAGCCCTCTAGTCCTGGCGTTGGACACTCTCTGGATGACCTAAAGAGTTTCCATCAACAGCTGCAACATATCAGATATATTTCACCAAAGAATGGGAAATGGTAAGAAAATGTCATAGATGTACGATTCAGCCCTGTATTGCAAGAAACCTTTAGAAACATTTAGAACACTTTATGGAGACAGATGTGTGCAATTCCCAGAGCCCTGCTACTGGGACAAGTACTTTGTTGTCATGTACAGCAAGTTTTCTTTAAGTCTTGTATGTGCTGGACGAGTGGACAGTAGGGAGATTCTCTGTAGGTGTTTTCTTTCAATTGATGGGTCTTAGAACTATTGTTTGACTGGTTGAGCGCAACATGGCTACCAAATATGGATAGGTAAATTGTTGTATTACGGCCCCAACCATGTATTGGCTACCTTGCCCTCTCCTCTTTCCTCCTCTGCCCACCCTCGTGCTCCTTCTACACTTCCTCACAGTGTACTCCAGACCTGTACCCCCCACAGAGTCTTTCAAAGATCATAATCTGCTCCACATTGCCACTCTCAACTCTCACTCAGCTGTCAAACACTCCTCTGACATCTGCTGTCTCCTTGAAGAACTCAATTTGGATGTTCTCGGGCTGACAGAGACGTGGTTCACGGCCAGATCTGTCACGAGTTTTGACACTCTCCTCCCTGATGGCTACAACTACAAGATCCTCTGCGTGCCCAGAACCAACCGTCCCAGTGGGGGTGTAGCCTTGATCTTCCCGGAGTGGATGCCTGCCTCTATCATTTCTATGCAGGACGACGACTCCTTTGAATGTCTGGTCTGCAGTCTCTCTCTCTCTCCTGGCCTCTCGCTCACTGTGGCCACTATCTACCGGCTGCCCGGCCAGGTAACCTCCTTCCTCTCCGAGTGGGTGGACTTCACCTCCTCCCTCCTTACCTCTCCCTCTCAACTTCTCCTTCTCTGAGACCTCAACATCCACCTGGATGCTTCCTGTCCTTCTTCTGGACTCTTTTGCAGCATCTGCAACTCTCTCTCTCCCTCTATTCACCCCTCTGGCCCGACTCACTTTGCAGGGCACATCTTGGATGTTCTGATCACAGACCTCCCCCTCTCTAACCCTCTCACCACTCCTTGCTCCTGGAGTGATCACTTTCTCCTTTCCTTTCATCTCTCTCTCTCTCTCTCTCTCTGTCTCTCTCTCTGTCTCTCTGTACCCCACAGGCCAAGCCAACTCCAGCTCTGCCACCCATCTTTTCAGTCATCCGACACATGAAGTGTGTGTCAGTTGAGGCTTTCGCCACCACTTTCTCTATTCCTGCTGCACCTTCAGCCGCCTCATACCCTGACACAGCCCTTTCTAACCGTCGCCACTCCTTGCCCCTGTCATGAGGATCCGCTTGAATCCCAAATACAAGTGCAACTCTTGGTACGACTCAGACCTCGTCACCCTTAAACTCAAGTGTAGGGTGGCATAGAGGAAGTGGAGGGCAACAGGTACACCCTCTGACAAACTGGCCTGTCGCCTTCTCCAAAGGCGATACAGACTCTCTGTCCTTGCTAAGAAGAGAGCGCACATTCAAGTCTGCGTCTCTTCGGCATCTAACAACTCGGCAGACCTGTTTAAAATCTGTAAGGAGCTGGCCAATGTTGCTGCAGTCTTTACTTCTTCTGTCCTCTTCCAGGCCCTCTGCACGGCCCTAGATTCTCTTTTTATCACTAAAACCTAGGACATCCTGTCCACCCTCTCCTATTCTACATCCTCCTCCTCCCTTTCTGGCCCTCCTGCGGCCGTCTATCCTGCTCTCTTCTCTTCCTTTCCTTTGTTCACCCCTGATGAGGTTTCTAGTCCGATCCATCAAACTCTCATCAGAACAGGTTCTTCCTTGTTCTTCCAAAACCATCAATAACCACATTGACACCCTTGCTCCAGTCTTGGCCGATTTCTGCAATCACTCTTTTGCCATTGAAAAATTCCCCTCCAAAGTACTCCCTTGTGCACCCCCTTCTTAAGAAACCTTCTGCTGTACCCTCCTGTCCTGCCAACTATCACCAGACCTCAATTACTTGTTTCCTGGGCAAAACCCTGGAAAAGCTGGCATCTCCCAGCGTAATCTTCACACTGAAACTGTTGGTTGTCTTCATGACCATCAGCCTGGCTTCAATGTGGCCAGAAGTATGGAAACTGCTCTCCTGAACATTTGTGATAACCTGCTCTCAAACCCTGTCTCTAACCTCCCTTCTGTCCTCATTCTCCTCAATCTTTGCTCTGCTTTCGATACGGTCAACCATGCCATCCTGCTCAACTGCGGCTAGATGCCCTAGGGCCTTAGTTCTGTGCTGTATTCATTTTCCAATAATAATAATAACCGGTTCATTGATAACCTGGGTATCACTGATCAGACTGTGTCCTGGCTGACCTCCTTTCTCACTGACCGACCCTCCCAGCTCCAACTGGGGTCCTTCCTCTCTTCTATCTCTCTCTCTACCTGTGGTGTTCCCCAGGGGTCTAATCATTTTCCCTGGCTGTTCAACCAATACCTTGCACCTCTTGCCCACCGTATAGCTGCCCTCGGCTCCAACATTCAGTGTGATGCGGATGACAATCTGCTCTCCTTCAGGCTTCCCTCAGCCGCCTCTACTCCTTCTCTCATTCCTGACTGTCTCTCTGCAATTCAGGAGTGGTGTGATGACAAATATCTCTTCCTTAATGCAAGTAAGACTGAGATCCTCCTCTTTGGAGCACCAGCTCCCTCCTTTCCTCTCACCATCTGGCCGCCCACCCTGGGCCCTCTTCCTGCTCCTACCTGTGAGGCTAAGGACCTCAGAGTCATCTTCGACTCTACACTCTCCTTTTCTCCTCACCTCTCTGACGTCTCTAAGAAGTAAAACTACCAGCTACACCTCCTCCGAGGTATTCTTCCCTTCCTCACTTTCCCCCAGAAGCTCACTGTCTCCAGAGCTTTGGTCCTCTCTAGACTGGACTACTGTAACAGCCTCTTTCAAAATCTTCCTGCCTCTACTCTCCGTCCTCTACAACTCATCCAGAACAGGACTGCGAGACTTGTCCTTGGCCTCAATCTCCAGCTCTGAAATCCCTTCACTGGCTCCCAGTGGCAGCAAGGAACAAATTCAAGACCCTTTGCATTGTCCACAGGGCTTTCTGGCACCTGGGACCACACTACCTACAACTCTCTCTTCCTAAATATCTTCCTTCTGGAGCTCTACGCTCCTCCACCTCTAACTCTCTGAGGGTCAGTCGCTTTTCCAAGCAAAGAGTTAGGGGCAGATCTCTTTCTTTGGCTGAAGCCTCCCTCTGGAACAGCCTCCCTGCCTCTCTGAAACTTGAGCAGAACCATCTCTGGTTCCGGAAGCAACTCAAGACCTTTCTCTTTGCTTCTGCCTTCTCTCTTCCTCTCCCTTGCTGTCCCTTCCTGATCACCTGCCTGTTCCATGTTCTGGTCACCTGTTTACCCTCTGAATTCGGGTCCAGGTCCCGGGCCTGTGCAGCTGCAATCCTGCACTGCCTCTTGGCTCACCTGTTCTTGTGGTCTGGATCTGCAACCCTACAGTCACCTCTCTTGCATTTACCCGCCACCCATTGGCTGCACTTACTTGTACCCATACTTGCCACCCACTGGCTGCACTCTTGTTTCTCCTTTGTCCCGCACTTCTCCATCCTCCCCCTACCCTCTGCACTTCTTCTCACTCCCCCTTCCCTGCACTTGCGCGTTCTGAATGACACAAGGCCTAGTAAGATCAGTGTGTTGTCCTCCCTTTTCTGTTTCCCCCCTCCTTGTCTTGTCGTGCCTAGAAACACTTGTGAACAGGCGCGTTATAAATGCCATATACAATACTATTACCAGTCTGTTTCACATAACTTATGTTTTGGGATAAATCATGTCACCAGATGGCTGCTGTGCTGATTATTAAGACTCCAGGCACTGTTTACAATATCCTTCGAAAATATCTTTTATTGTTCAATAATATGCCTCTGCCCGACAGACCAAGTAGGGTTCCAATAGAGCCTTGTGACCTGGGTATATGTGTGCCCAGAGATGCAGGCAGGGAGAGGATGCCATCTCATAGCTGTGGCTGGTGCTGGCTGCTCTGCAGCGAAATGGCTAGTAACGTATGGAGTTGTGGTGTTGACAATGTCTAGGAACATAGAAGCTGCCAGGCAACTCCAAGGATATGTGTACAAGGAATGGTGTTGTGGTGGTCGTGAGGTAAGGAGGCAGCATCCTGGTCGAGCCACTGTAGTAAAGATGATGGCTGAAGGACTTTATGACATGGAGCACTGACGTGGAGCACTGTAGATCTTACCACTTCCAGCTTTTAGTGGACCTGACCAGTGATTGGTGGCGATTTGGTGTGTGGGATGCCTGGGAGTTGCAAAACTGCCAGTGATTGGCAGAGGCTTTTCCAGGAATGTGAGTCCTAGCAATGGTACCATGTTGGCTATAAGCTGAGAGAGGCCTTAGGGGTATTGTGATCCTTCCCCCATTCCTGGGTTAGGTTGGTCCTGGGATGAATTCAAACCCCCTAGTCCCACAAGCAGCCGGCTTTGCCAGTAGATCTTTGAAATGTGTCTGGGTTGAATAAACCAGTCAAAAAAGTCTTAAAGTACCTGAGTACTCCAAGGGCGGACGTGGCCATGCAGCAAACAACTGTTGCGCTCACCTGGCTCCCACAGAGGCATCGATCGGAACTAGACAGCTGCGGTCTCCACCAACGTCAGTGTAGGGCCGAGATGACGAACTGGATTGGCCCACCTAGCTTCGTTTGCTTGGCCCGTAGGAATATTCTTCTGCAAATGGAGAAAGGGAATTAACCACCCGTGGAGTTGAGCGTAAATTCCCCCAATCCCTCCTGCATTGAGCGCAGGGGCGCGTTGATAACCAGTTGCTTCACTGGCTCGAAGGAATTGGTGAGTTCCAGAACAATATTGACTCCGAGATTCCCGGCAAGACGCTGTAAGTATAAAGTTCGTAAGAGTTCAAATGCCTGACTTTCACTCTTGTCCGATTCCTTGCAGGTTGCAGCTTGACCCTAATGAAGAGTTCCTCGTGGCAACCGGTAGTATTCTGGTAAGGATTTGTATTTTCCAACACAGTTCGATAAAATAATGTCAATATGTAACCTGTTGCTTTCTCCCTTATTCAGGCGCTGAGAGAAATTATGAAGTCTCGGGGAATAATACCTCCGGCGGTAAAATCAGGTAAGTCTATTGTGGTGAGGAGGGTTCCCCTTGTTAGTCCCTTTGTTTCACCTTGCTGTCCTTTTGTTTCCCCTTCGGCTATGATGCAGTGGAAGCTGCGCCGACCCGTGAAGAGGAATAGTACTAATATTCCTCTGTGTATTCCCTTGGCTCACCTTGCTGTTCTTGTCTTCTCCTTAGGTGCCGGAGTGCAGCGGGAACATGCTGGAGGATGCGGTGGAATGTGAAGATGCTGCGAAGGCCGGTGAGTTCAGCGCGGAGCTGCAGCAGGCGAGGAGACGCGCATAAAATAACTTCTTTCTTCCAGCTCGAAGGCGCGATGGATCGGGAATTCAGGTAAGGATCAAAGTTATTGCTCTTGTTCTAACCTTTTCTCCTTCTTTCTCCCTTTTTCTAGAAGTTCCAAACTCAAGGCGGGCGTGGCAGAAGGCTGGATGCAGACTTGCAGGTACGGTGAGCGTTACGCTGCTGGATGCAGAATAACGCGAAGCGTGTGCTGCTCTTCGGGCGTGGTTTAAATAGCCCCCAAAGTAGTCCCAGATAAGTATTCCTCCCCAGCCCTGCCCAAGTAAAAAAATAGTCCCTAAGTAAAGTAGTCCCTTCCAAGCCTCTTTTGGCTTGGAGCTCTTGCGGCATGGTCTGCATCAGGTAAGTTTGCAGCATGGTCTGTATCAGGTAAGTTATAATCTATGAGCCTGGCGCCTATGGTGCCAGGACTGACTCTCCATATGAGCCTGGCAAAATAGACGCCAGGACTGCACCCAAATAGCCCCTAGCAGGGGTTGTTAGGCTTGCTTGGAATAACTTGATGCCTGCTTACGGGTTTGCTGGACTTTATCTGGATCCCCGGGGGTAGGCATCATGACACCTAGCTCTTACAAGGAAAAAACCACAGGCTTATTTGTACATCATTTTATTGGCATTTTTTGAAAAAACACATTTTCGCCCTTTTTGCTTATTTTCTCACCCCCCTACCACAACCTAGGATTTCTGGGTGGCATTACCACAGCCTACATTGGGGGAAAAAAAGGAGCCAAATTTGACCATGATATCTCATGTAACAAAAAAGTTACAAGCCAATGAATGGCCAGTTACCGAAATCACCAAAAAAGGCCTTGGCACTGGGGGGAAATACCCATTTCACTTAAATGGTTAAGTTAAATGTGAATACAGACCAAGATTACAACGTGTGGGTTAATGATACTTATTTACACCCCTATATAGGCCACACCTAGCCTCAATTATAGAAGATTCCAAATTTAGACCTCTCCAAGAAAACAACTTGTAATACATAGTCAAGCAAATTAAGGTAAATTTAATATGAAAGGCCATACTCATCATAACTAAAGTTTTGCCTCATTATCAACCTTTTTCTAAAGATCAATCAATGGTGTTTTTTTTATTTCCCTAGAAATCGAGAAACATAGGTGCCAACTTTAATCATCTAAGAATAACCCACATCTTCAAAAATACCCAAGGGACTGTACAAGATTACAGGACAACTAGGTATGTGAATTCCATCCCTAAATTGAAAACTACATGTGACTTACATGTGATACCAAAGGATGCACAAGAGTAGGAACAAGCTAGACCGAGTTAAGTAAAGACAAGTCCTTTTCACACTCTTCTCCAGGTCGATACTTTGGCACAGATGGCCCAAATCGACCCTTGATGAATAGTTCTAATAAAGGGACATCATCCACCAGAGACGAACCTTACGCTCATAAAGTTAATTTATTAACCTATTTGAGCGCTATTATAATAATAATAATTGATAAAACAATATAGCAACTAAAGCTTCCATTTTCTTTCTTGTCTGGTTTTGAACAGTTACACCACATAAAAAAAACTATCTAGCCGTTTCAATATCAACGTTACCCTGGTGTACTCATTGGTGTATGCATTATTGTTATCTGTTGCTGTTTTATCCCTTCATATTAACCAATATGAAAATCTTTGAAGAAAAAATACACAAAAAAAGCTTTTATCTTCAAAAAATACCCCCTTCTGTAGCAAGAAAAAAAGCTTGTTCTTGAGAACTTTCCCCATCAAGAATTTAGTATGAGCAATTATACCCTGTATCATTTGATGTTTCTGTTAGTGTTTTCAAACGTAATGTACTTTGAAATCAGAATCATTTCTTTATATTCATTTTCATATAATTCTCCTGATGCTCTTCATCACACATTAGTGATCAGAAATGAGGTGTAATTCCCCATTCCCTGCCCGCAAGAGCTGAGTAGGTATCTTTATGTAAGTTGAAGGGAGTTCTGCCCCAACTCATGGATTGTGCAAGAATGGACTACTGTTGGTTTTGATTGGCTGTAGATGGATTGTGGTGTGGTGTATTTGAAGGCAATTGAATGCAACTTACAATGCTTAATAAAAATCTTTATTCTTTTAGTATAAAAAAAAAAAACAGTTACACCACAAAGTAAATCACCTATCTTTCGCCATTTGCCAAGTGTGTAAACCTGGCGTTATGCATGTTTTTAATCTACCACAACTAATGTGACCATCCTCCTGACGAATGTTCCAATACCAGCTCATGAGAACAGAAACATGTTGAGTCCAAAGTTCTAGAATATTTATTAACTAGACATAAAACCTAGACTCCTTTCCTGAGTATATTAGCAGGAAACTAGCAGATGTGCTGAATGTTGTTTACAAAACCGTTGTGTATATTAATTTAACACTTGTCTTCATTCAAGATGCCATATTGTCACGATTAGGATTGTGTTTTAGTACGCTTTTACCATTATACTGACAAATTGAATTGTCTTTTATATTTACGAACTGAATCTTGATTAAACAACATTTTTGTATCTTGACCTTTATTAGACTAATTGAATCTTTTGGTCTAATTGTTGCAAAACTAGCTAACTACCTCTTGTTATATTAAGGGCTTGCCTATCCCCAGAATAAGGTACAGCACTCACTTGATGTGAATCAATTTGGGGTTCTCCCTATATATACGAAGTCCTCCTCAACTCCCGTACCCTTTCCCATTCCCCCCACAACACATGCTGTTTTTGTGATGCAGATTCCTTTGAAATGCCAGCTATTCGTGGCGACAGCCGAGGCTACAAGAAAGCTTTGTGTTGCATACTCAGTCCCTAGATCCCCCCACCAACTCCCAAATTTCTCTTGGTGTCCTGTAGCCACCCCTTCCCCACCTATAGTCTAATCACTTATGCATGTTTTTTTACCTGTAAATGGCTTTTCCTGCGTTTCATTTTCTGATACCCTCATCTCTAGCCGCGACCATCTCTCGCATTGAAAAAAACCAAAAGTTGGCGGCTGTTTCATTTCTAAAATCACACGGTTTTGGAAAATTACCCAAGATATAGCTATCGATTTTGCAGAAAGGGGCACACCCCATTCTCCATCAGATCTTTTAAAAAAAGACTGCACGGAATAACCCCAAACCACGAAAAGGACTTCAGTAAATGCTTCGTGCCCAAGTTGTTTCAAACCTGGTCCATATACGTCCAGAGGTTTGGGCTGTGCGATCCAGAAAAAATGTTCCTCGTTTCTCTATGGGAAAATGAATGGGATGTAGGTGAAAATAAAATGCATTTCTCTTCTTAATAACTTTTTTTTAAAAATATATTTTTATTAGTTTTACAACATGAACAATCAATATAACACCCTCCATCCTCCCCTCCCCCCCTCACGCTCGGGATGTCCACCCTTCTATTTAGCTTCTGTTTGTAGACTCAGTGACTTATCTGAACATATCAAGAATTCTAATTTTATGTGGGCACCACTGTTCCATATAGTCGCTTTGTAGGTACTCCAAGGTGTCCGACCAGTCCTCCCTGAATTCCTGATAGTTCCCTTGTAAGTTGTATGTCATATGTTCCATTGTTATATGGTACCATGCTCTTCGTATCCAGTCTATTGCAATGGGCGGGGACTTTTGCTTCCATTTTTGGGCGATTTCCAACCACACCCCAATTAGAAGACCCATGAAGTTTCTTTTCTGTGTTTTGGAGAGGGTTTTGTCCTTCAGGTTCCAAATCCCACAAAGCCACACCTCCTCCCCCAGAGTCCCAGCCCCCTGGAACATTGAGCTCATGTGGACTTTCACATCCGACCAGTATTGTTGAAGCTTTGGGCATTCCCACCAAATGTGTCTCCAATTCCCTTCCCCTCCACATGCCTTCCAGCATACATTGGGGGAGTCCCGCAACATTCCGTGGAGCCTTTCTGGCATGTAGTGCCATTGTAGGAGAATTTTCATCCACATTTCTTTTGAGTGGATGGCTCTCGTTAATTTAGATATCATCCCCCACATGTATTCCATGGGATCATTCTTCTCGGGGTTTTTTCCCACCTCTTAATATATTGCCAAGTGACCTTCTCTCCTGCAGAGTTGAGGAAACTATATGTATTTGATACAAACTTCTTTGACCCATCGTTTGACATGATGTATTGCTCAAATGGGGTTAGTTCTCTGGTGGCTGCTTGTCTTATTCTCGGTGTGTCTAGCCAATGGTACAGTTGGTCGTATTTGTACCTATCCGTCCCCTTCAGGTGCAGTAGGGTCGTGCAATCTTCAAAGGTCCTTATTTGTTGTTCCCGATACATATCCCCTACCATATTTCAACCCGCTTCCACCCACTTTTGGAATGCCTTATTCTCTAGACCTGGCGGGAATTCTGGGTTTCTAAATAGAGGCATGAATGGGGCTGGGTCTTTGGTTAGTGTACCTTTCTTAGTTGCTCCGTCCCATATTTCCAATGATGCCTGTATGATTTTGCTTATGCGTAGATTGGGATGTCTGTGTGTCTTCCCTACCCATAGCATGTGTCTTGTTGGGGTATTCGCCACTGCCCTATCTTGGACAACCCACAGTTTTTGGGACTCTTCCGGAATCCATTCCTTCAGGACCCATAGTTGGGCTGCCTCATAGTATTTTCTAAAGTGGGGCAGAGCGCAGCCCCCTTCTTTCCGTGCGGCTGTTAGTACCGAGCTTGAGACTCTAGGGGTTTTCCCTTGCCAGACATATTCCTTGACTGCTTTTGTTAGGGATTTGAAGAACACCCTCGGGAGTCTTATTGGTAGGGCCTGAAATAGATACAAGAGTTTGGGTAGGATGGTCATCTTGACGACCGTTATCCGCCCCCACCATGATATCGATAACGGGTTCCACCTTTCAATGTCCCGTTTGACTTGTTGCAACAGGTTTGGGTAGTTTTGGGAGTATAATTGCTGTATTTTATGTGTTAAGGTGATACCCAGGTATTTGGTCCCTGTCGTAGCGATTTTTAGTTGGAGGGCGCCTGCTACCGATTGGATTCGGGTTGTGTCTCCCGCCAGTATCAATAATTTGGATTTCTGTCTGTTTATCTTGAGGCCGGATATAGAGCCATAGTTGTCTATCTCCTGCACTAGTATAGGGAGAGAGTTTTCGGGATCTCCCAACATGATCAGCATATGCCACAGTTTTGTGGGTAATACCTCCCATGTCTATTCCTTTTATATTTTGGTTGTCTCTTATTCATGCTAGCAGTGGTTCCAGGAAAATTGCGTATAATAGGGGGGATAGTGGGCAACCTTGTTTCGTCCCTCTCTCGATCCGTATTTTATTGGACAGGGACCCATTCACCGCTATTCTAATGCTGGGGGATTTGTAATTGGCTTTTATCATTTTAATAAATGTTTCTCCTATGCCCATTTTCCTCAGTATCTGGAATAGGAGGGACCAGTCTACTCGGTCAAACGCTTTCTCTGCGTCCAGAGTTAGTATCGCTTCAGGCGTGCCCGTTATTCCTATTTTTTCCACGATGTGGCGGACCCTCCTAATATTATCGTGTGTTTGTCGTCCGGGGGCGAAACCAGACTGATCCTGATGGATCAGTTTTGGAAGCACTTCAGTAAGTCTGTAGGCCAGGATTTTAGTATACAGCTTGGCGTCTAGATTTATCAATGCTATTGGTCTATAGGAGGTCGGAGATTCGGGATCTTTCCCCTGTTTGTGTATCACCAGCATCTTGGCCTCATTCATCGTTGGGGTGATGTTGTGTTTTTCTTTGAAGGAATTAAATAATTCGGTCAAGGTCGGGGCCAGTATGTCCCCATATTCCTTATAGAATATCGCCATGTAGCCATCAGGACCCGGGGCCTTATTTCTGGGGAGGTCCCTGATTGCCTTATTGACCTCTTCAATCGTTATGTCCCTATCTAATGTGAGTTTTTCTGTGGCGGATAGCACTGTAAGGTCCACCCCCTCCAGATATGTTTTTTGGAGATTTTTATCGGGATGATCTGTAGAGTACATTATCTCCCCCATTTCGGTTGTTTGGGTCTTTCTATTCCCTTTATCGTCGCGGAGGGCCAATATCGTCCTATCTAGTTGCTTCCCCTTAAATTGTCTAGCTAGAAGTTTATCTGCTCTGTTAGCCTTAGTGTAGTACCAGTGTTTTAGCCTCAGCAGGTGCCTTTCTGCCTTCTTAGTGCGGATCGCTTCTAACTGTCCTTGGACGTGCCTCAGGGCTTTTTGTAGCTTTATAGTTTGTTTCAGCAGTATTTCTGCCTGAATGCTGCCAATTTTGGCCTCCAGCTCCTTCTCCCACTGATAGTTGAGCTTTTCTTTTTGGGCCTTCAATGCAATTAGGTGTCCCCTGGTTACTGCCTTTAGAGCCTCCCATTGTGTTTCAATCGATATGTCAGGGTGGTTATTACTTGTAAGGTATTCAGTGATTAGTTCTCGGATTTTATTCCCCATTACAGGATCTCTAATTATGTCCTCTGGGAGTCGTCATTTCCATAGCCCGGTCGCCCGTGGGGTTAATGCTATCTCCGCCCACAATGGGGCGTGATCCGACAATGATATGGACCCAATATCTGTCTTTCGTGTTTTGCCTAGGATGCCCGGTGAGGCCCATAGGTAGTCTATCCTAGACATCGTATGGTGTACGTGCGAGTAGTATGTATATCCTCTGAGATTAGTATTTGTGTCTCCAGATGTCCCCCAGAGCATATTAGACATTTTCTTTTTTAGGGCCTCCGAGGGAGGGCTTTGCCCCTGCTGTATGGGGGGGTCGATCTATCTAAGGAGTGGTCCCATGCGATGTTCAGCTCTCCCCCAGTATTATCTCCGCTGTGGCAAAGTGTTCCAGCTTCTCAAGCATATCCTTCAGAAATCCCTCCTGTCCTGTGTTGGGTGGCATATACGTCCGCCAGAGTTAGAGGGCAACCTTCTATTATCATGTTAGCTAGGAGATATCTGCCCAGAGTATCAGCCTTTGTTTGGAGCACTTGTACCTTTATGGAGTCCCTGAATGCAATCAGGACCCCCACCTTTTTGTCCTTAGCGTTTGCCTGTATTATCTGGTTGTATCCCTTCAGCCGTACCTTTCCCCTGTCCTGTCTCTTTATGTGTGTTTCTTGTAGCATAATGATGCCGTACTTGTCTTTTTTTAAGTAGTGTTCCACTTTTTTCCTTTTGACAGGGGAGTTAAGGCCTCTGATGTTATATGTTAGTACCTTGATACCCATCCCGTCCATAAATGGAAAGTCTCTGGTTGAGTTTTATGATAAGCGCTATGGTGGTTCCCGGTATCCCTCCCCTCCCCCCTAGGCATTCCCCAACTCGCCTTCCTTCCCCCCTGCCCCCAAAACTGCCCTGGGATCCTATGTTCGCTCAGGAGTTTCGCCGTGTGCCCATGCTCATCTGACCACAGGGGTAACTTGTATGGTATTCTAAAACCCTCTGGATTCCAATAGGTGTCACCGTAGCCCTCCTCCCCCCCTCCGCACCTTATCTTTTGGAAAAAAACGCCTTCTGCCATCTTGTTTTCTTCGTGTATGTCTGTTTGGGCAGGCCGTATTTACTTCGATGGGGGCTTCTGGAGCTTCCCCTTTTGTTGTCATATCTCTTTTGGCGTCGGAGCTCTCCCCTTTTTCTCTACTCTCGTCCAGTGCCATTCTGATCTTTTCTGGGGTCTTTTATCTCTCTGCTCTCCTTGTTGTTCTACTTCTCGATCTTGCATGCCCAGTAGTTGTTTCCCTTCCTCACATGTCGTTATTCTCCATTGCTTGCCTTCCCATGAGAACAGGAGTCCGAAAGGAAATGTCCATTTATATTTGATCTGTTTTGACGTTAGGATCTTCACCACCGGACCCATTTCTCTGCGTTTCTGTAGTGTGGACTGTGCCAAATCTTGGTATAGCTGTACCTCTTCTCCATTCATCTTGATGTGCTCCATTGACGTGGCTTTCAATAATATTAGTTCTTTCTGGGGATATGAGGAGAGGGCAACTAGAACGTCCCTTGGCCGCATGCCAGGTCCGATCCTCTTTGGACCCACCCTGTGGACCCTGTCGATTCCTACTTCCTCTCCCTCCTTTGCGTATAGGATTTCTTTAAAGTCCTGTTGCACTGCTTCTTTAAGGTCTCTGTCCTCCACTGTTTCCGCCATATTTTTTATTCTTATATTCGATCTTCGTGATCTGTTTTCTAGATCCTTGCACTGTAATTCAAGGTTATGAGTGCGGGTCAAGAGTTGTTCTTGAAGTTCGGCATTCTGACGTGCCTCCTCATCTAGGTTTTGGGTTATTTTTTCCTGGGTGTCCATCCTTTCTCCCAGACACGTAATCTCTGTTCGTAGTTCTTGTAAGGCAGTTCGCATGTCTTTTTTCATGGCTTCGAATTGGGACTGTGTTGTTGCTAATAATTGCGTCTGGAACTCCCCGAACCATGATTTCATGTCTTCCTTAGATGCCATGCCTGTGTCCTGCGAGTCCGTGTTCTCTGTCACGGATTGGACCTCTAGGGTCTTTTTCCTAGTGGATGTGGAAGGATTGGAGTGTTCTGGCCCCCACAGTTGCGTTAGACTCTGATCCCCTCTTTTCTGTGATGCTTGTTGGTCTTGTTGGGCTACCCTCCCTCTAGATTTTGACATAGGGGCAGTAAGATTCTTCTGTATTATCGGTACTGTTTCTCTAACGCCCTCTTGGGGGTATCCGCTCCTCTGTTTGTCCGCTATTCACTGTGGAGTGTTATTTATTAGCCCAAACTTTGTCTCCACTTTGCGTGTGCTAATCATGCCGGGTGGGGTAACATCTCTTTCTGGTGTTTTCCGTGTTCCCGTTGTCTGTGTTTCTCCCTTCTCCAACGTGTTAATGCTGGTTGCCTCCGTTCTGTGTCGGCCTTAGGGTATTGCTGTCGCCGTATTATTGATCCGACTCCTGGGATGTGGTTAGGGGGTGGCCCGCCCATGCGTTGAGGGTGTTTGCTGGTACCAGTGTGTCCCTGTGCAGGGAGTGGGGGTTATGGTGGAGGGTCCTGTGAGGTCTGCCTGGGGCGTATGGGGGGCGCTTTGCTATGTTGGCCTCTACATGCGTTCCTTACGCCCGGCCCCCTCTGCCCCCTGCTCCGCGTACCCGGAGTGTTGGCTGCAAGCTGTAGGGGACGTCCTTATTCCCGCGCGCCAATCGTCCCCCCGGGCTTCGGGGTCTCTGATGTTGTCCTGCCCCGTCCGTAATTTGTCCTCCACTTTGAGCTGCCTTGTAGTCGCTCCGGTCCCCCGCAGGATCGGGTCGCTGCTACTGCTGTCTGGAGGTGGTGCTTCGGTGCTGCGTTCCTTCTGGTATGCTCCTTGCCTCCTGTCAGGGTCGTCTCCTGCTGGATCGCGGTGCCCCCCTCCTCAGCCTGGAGGCGGCGCGTCTACGGTTCTCCTCCTCGTGGACACGATCCACATAACCGCTGGCTTGGGAGCCCGGTCCCGGAGTCGCAGAGTCCCGGCGATGCCCAGCTGGAGAGCGATGGGCCCTCTTCGGTCTGCCTCCCGGGGATGTTCTCCGGCACCGGAGTCCGCTACCCGTCCCTGCCCCAGGAAGCCGCCTGAAACGGGGTTCGCCACCGGGCTTGGGTTGCTTAGGTGCACTCCCAGTCGAGCACAGCGTTCGGTGCCCACGGTGAGTTCTGCCGTAGGCAAATTTTTCCGCTTAATTGATGTGCTTTTCTGGCGCGGTCTTATAGGGGGACGGAGCGCGTCTCACACACGTCCGATTCCCAACACCGCCATCTTGGAATCCATAACTTTTATTTTTTAATGAATCTTTACGAAACTTTGCAGTCCTTAATCACTTCCGTAATTTTGGTAAAATCTGTTACTTGAATCAAAAGTTAATAGAATTTTAAGGTGTTCCTATGGGAATCCGATTCACCTTAACTATAGGCTATCGCCGCCATATAATACATATATTCAGTGAAGAAAGAAAAAAAAAACCTTGGTAACGAGAGTTAAGGTGATCAGATTTAATACAACAAAACCCCTGAAATTCAGCACATCACGAGTTGGCTGGTATGCAGGCGATATCCCTGCCAAGCGGAAATAGTGTTACTGCCGGGAGCCGTTGCGCAAATCGCACTGCATCACAAGTACGCAGGCACGCGCCCATGGTTGTAGGCGGTCTCATGTGATGTACGTGGATCACACACAGGGGTCATCAGCCACGCCAGCTGCAGATATCCAGAGCCGCCTGCATGGGGTGTAATATGGACATCAGTCATTTGTCTCATGCATGGGTCTGCAGTCTCAATGTATCCGGCGGTTGTTAGCTGTGAGCATTCTTGTGTGTATCCGGCAAATGCAATGTGTATGGGTGATGGGCGTGCTTCAGTTGTATATTATGCCATTGATTACTTGTCCTGTACATGCACACAGTGACTTTGTGGCGGGTGTTCCTGTGGTGCGTCTGGGTTTGATGCACATGGGCAGCAGCTGTGGCACGGGTGGACCTGCTTTTGGGTGCAGCTGTGTGGATCTGTACAATGTCACATTCAAGATTCATTGTGGTACATGTGGTCTTATGTGCTATTATGATGGCAGTGGTGTGTGTCCATCACCATGTGTGTGTCTTGGTGTGTCAAACATGTGCATGCACCCTTGGATGCCCACCATTGCTTTTGCAGGGGATGCACGGGTGCTGCCAGTGCCTCCTCTTGACATGCAATGCTTCCTGTGGCTACCCCCCCACCATTTTTTTGAATTGTGCTTCAACGCACATATGTGGCAGAGTTTGTACTCAACCACTATCCAGGTCTGTTGTCCTCTGTGCCTCTTATTACCCATGCAGGGTGCTGTAGGACCATTGAGTCGTGGGTGGATCCAGGGTAGCAGGCGCAGCAGTGGGTTATGAGGTCAGGACCACAGGTCACCTGCAGTTTCATGGAGTGGTACTGTAAACAACCTCAAGGGCCTAGGGTGCCACCAACGCAACATGGGGGCAGTTGATGGCTGCTATCGCATTGCACAGTTGTGTGGTGGCATAAAAGCGGGCCTTCATGTAATTTGCCTGGGTGGTGGGCAGTGCGATGTGTTGGTTGACATGGCGTAGAAGGACATCCAGCACCTGGCCAAAGACTGCGCTGAATGTGGACTATGCCATGCCATGCATCATGTTCACAGAGTGCTGCAAAGTGCCAGTCCCAAGAAACTGCAGGACTGCCACCAGCTTCACCAGTGGGGGCATGGCTCTGCAGTTGTTAATCCTGCTCCCAATTTTGTTACTTATTGTGGCCAGCAGCTCAGCGATGGTCTTCCCGTCCTGGCTGTACTCTGTTCCCAACTGGGTGATTGCCTGACCCTGGGGATGGGTGTTCGTCTTGCTGGGACTGCCCTCCTCCTCCTCCCCCTCCTCATTCCCCCGCCCCTCTGCACTCCCTGTGCCCTGGCCTTGTTGTCCTGCATTAGAATGGCAAGGCGCAGCCTGAGCAGCTGCCTGTCCCAGCTTCCATAAAATAATGGCAGCATGGTGTTGCAAACAGTGTTTGGGGCATGGGTGGGTCTTATGCAGCCCTCTAGCAGGCATTGTGTTCACCTGTGGCTTGATCCCTGGCATCTGGGTTAATTTATCTCCCGCTGGAGGCAATTCTCAGCCACCAATACCTCTGATAAAGCACTTGTGATACGGCTGTATTTGCGCTTTGTGTAGTCAGCGCCATTAGCGCTGGCTGTAATCGCGCTGGCTGTAATCCCGCTGGTGCCTTTTTGCGTCCAAAGTTATTTGCGCTGAATCGTGATCGGGTGGAGCAGTATTGGAGGCGCCAATACCATTACTGCTGAATTTATGGGCTCCCGCCCAACTCATGATGAGTCCCTTAAAGTTTAAAATAGAAATATCTAACGCTATACAAATAGTTTAAATTTCATGTGTTAGTAAACAATTACAATACTTGATTGCAGGGAAAGTACCGATTCTGGTAAATCTATTTCAGTTATTTCAAACATAATATAATATGTAGTTGTAAAACAAATTAAAAAATAGAAGTACAAACATGTTTAATAGTGTTATGAAAATAGTCAATGTTCACACTAAAATTACATGAACACATTCTTTTCTAAATGACACTTTCTTTTCCATGCGATTATGTTTTATAAAATATGTGTCCATTTACATATATAATCTAAGAATTTGAGGTATGGTTATTATGCAAAATAAGTCAGTTACTCACACTGCATAATTGCATGCCGCTTGCTACATTTAAAGAAACAAGGTCAGAATACACTGTACTGTTCAATTATAAAATATGTACATATGATATATGTTATGTTAAAAAACAGTTATCATATTTCAAAATGTAATTAATCAAACTAGTGACACCATCCGTGATGTCTTGTAATCATTGATGTCATACGCTGAACAACAGGGGGTGCATGGTTAAGGTGGACTTGCTCGAAATGCAATTGTTGAATTTCAGGGCTTTTGTTGCAATAAATCTGATCACCTCAACTCTCTCCTAACTATTGTTTTTTCACTAAGTTTCAAGGGCTTTGTTATACTATAGCTTCTTTGGGGCCCACTAGCCATGGCCTTCAGCCATGGCCACTGTACATGTTGCACCAAAAGGATATGGAACCCAATAGCCATGGCCTTCAGCCGTGGCCACTGTAAATGCAGTACCAGAAGGTTTTTTTTTGGGCCCACTAACCATTGCTTTCGGCTGTGGCCTCTGTTCTGGTTGCACCAATGGTTTAATTTGGGGGCCACTAGCCATGCCCTTGGGGACATAGATGCATTACCTCCTGCAACGGCAGGTGCAAAATATTTTTCCCCACTCTCCCCCATTCTCGCAGGATTCCCCCAATATTCCCTCAATAATGGCAACAAAGTACACATATAGCGGCATTGAACTGCCCATGCCCCCAGGATTACACTGGTATTCCCTCCGATGATGCTCGAAAATCCAAAGCTCTTCCATGTCCTCACAGGCACTCACCAAGTAGCCAATCCTCTTTCCATGGCCCGCTCACTCCCCTCAATTGTTTTTTTTCCTCCATGACCCTCTTCTGGCCATTATCTCCTCCCCCAATCTCTGTTTTGTTTGTGCCATAAACACCTTTTCCGAGGTGGACTTGATTGAAATGAGAGTGCTGAGTTTAAGGGGTTTTGTTGCATTAAATCTGAGCACCGTAACTCTCAATTTTAAAGGTTTTGCTATACCTTAGTTTCCTCAGGCCTAATAGCCATCGCCTTCAGCCGTGGCCACTGCACATGTTGCACCAATAGTTCTCTTTTGGGCCCACTAGCCATAGCCAGTGGCCACAGCCAAACATTTAGCAGCGTTTGAGTCGCACTAGCTTTGGGCCTTCGGCTTTGGTCTCTGTGCATCTTGCGCCAATATCTTTCATTTGGGTACACTAGCCATGCCAAACCATTAATGTGTTACCAAATCCCCATTGCCCCCTGTCCAGTAGATGTAGGCACTGCAGATGTTAAATCTTTTTTCCTTATTCCTGCAATCATTTCACAGTCATTATTTCCAATAATAGAACTTCCTGCAGTAGAGTAGTGGTTTGGAGATTCCTACGATAATGGGAAAAATTGCTCAGAATTAAAACGTCTTCCATGTCCTCACCAGCACTCAACATGTGTCCCCTTTTTTCTAGGTCCCCTCAATTGTTTTTTCCATCCATAACCCTTTCCCATTACCCCCTATTACTCATCACTTTGTGTGATGCACATTTATTTCTGAGTGCGTTTGCAGTGATGCTGCTATAATCTCATAAGATTACAGCAGTCTTCCCCTGATTAACTGAAAATGTTCTACCCATTACTGGCTCCCCAACCCACCCCCAAATCCACAACTACACATGGGGTCTTTCCCACTCCCGACCTTGAGCTTGATGTGATTGCTATTGGCATTTATATAGCGTCTATGGCCAGGCCATCTAAGCGATGTGGTTCGAAACAGTGTTCCCATAGGAGTGACTACATGAACAGAAAAGTTATGAGTCGCTTTCTGAAGTTGAGAACGTTATAGACTCTCTGTAAGGTCATGGGGGAAGTTCATGCCAAAGTTTGATGGCTTCTTTTTCCTTCTTCAAATAGCAGTTCAAGTTCTTTCATTTGTGGCTTCTCCTGATAATATCACAGGAATAGATTGCATTTAGCTTGCATCAACTTTTTATTTCTGAAACGCCTTTCTGCTGCATTTTGTCTCAAAAAACTGAAGGGAATTAAGTAAATGCGCTGTGCTCGTATGAATTTATTTTGGTTGAAATCTGCCCAGTGGTTTTTGCGCTATGGTGGTTAAAAAACGACGGCGGTTCAAAAACGACACTGTTTCCTCTATGGGAAAATTAATGGGGGAAAATAGCATTTTTATGTTTTCTTAATGTTTTCATTTTGAATGAATTGTTCCCAAAATGTACAGTTCGTTGGAGCTCTCGACAGACCTTTTGTTTGGAACATTTCATCCAAATCCATCCAGCAAGTCAAATGTTATCAGCCGCTCTGCTGTAAAAAGCACCAAGGCTGATAAATGTTTTAAGGAGCAGGGTGCACCCCTTTCTCTGTCAATTATTTATTGGGTGGTTTTTCACCAAACCAGTCAAGAAATGTAAATCAATGCTTTGTGCCCAAGTTGTTTCTTATTTGGTCCAAATCTGCCCAGCAGTTTTCACGTTACAGCTGTTCAAAACCTGCACTTTTTCTCTATGGGAAATTGAATGGGAATGAAACTGGTATTCTTTTCTTAACTTTTTCATTTTATATAATCATTAGAAAACCATTTATAGCATGGAAAGGGTTATGAAAAGCTTGATCGGATGGCTATAAAGTATATCTGGAATATAAAACTAGTTTCATGATTCATGAATATATATAAAACCACTGCTTAAAGCCACCAAAAAGAGTCTCCACACAAGATCCAGAATGTTCTCACGTACTGACCAAAGAGTTATATTGAAAATCAATATTTTAATCAATTTTAACGGTTCACTCCAAAAAGGTGGCCGGCCGTTTGATGCTGGGAAACTCCATTTTATGACACTCCAACTGCATGGGCCAATGTAAGCTAGAGGTAAAGCCTTTGTGACTTTGCATAAGTGAAAGTAACCAATCACAGAACCCTTCTAATCAAAATAGCAGTGCCATACGATGCTGCGGTAGGTGGAGAAAGCCTAGTGCTTACAGTTATGACTTTATGGTGAAGAAAAGACTGTATAATTGTTTTGCTACCTGCTAATACAGATGATTTGGTTTCAGAAATGTATACAGCATTTGCAAAAAAGGGGCTGAATCACTGGACAGAGTAGGACTTTCCAGTTTAGCCAGAAGGGGAGAAGAGCTTGGTGCACTATCACTTGGATGAGGGGCTATGAAGGAGAACCGGATGACCGTGGGTTAAGTGCCTACCAAACCAGAAACCAGTGCCAGGGGAACTGAGAAATTCAACTCACAGGTCAATTTCTGTCCATAAGATTTAATTCAACCATTAAACAAAACATTTAAATGAACCCAGGTGTCATTGTACATTCAAACATTAAATCTTTTATCCTAAATTCTGGAAAGGTGGGGAATTTCTCTCTTCTGCTAAAATAAAACTTCATTCTCTGGGTTTGTATCAGAAAGCAAAAGGCCTCCTGAAACTGGATTTGTTGCTGCAACTGGCAAAGATTAAGAGACTTGGGAACGCTTTGCTTCGAGAAATCCAATATAAAAATAAGTTCAAACATTTTTTTCCACTAGCCTTCACTCCAAAAAGAAATACATGCGGAATACATGTAATGGATTTCCCATTACATGTATTCCCCACTTTACATACCACAAACATTTTGTACCTCAGAAGGCATTTTTAAAATTTGCTTTCATTATGCTCTGAATAGAAACCCTTCTCACACTGATACAATCATTCTTTGTTACTTTTTCATTGCACAGTGTATTCAAATTTTGCAGTCGGACTTCCCATTAGTAGTGTTTAATAGTGAGACGAATCTAGCAAACTCGTCACTGGTTCTCCAAGGGAAATCTCCCCTATGTTATTCCGAATTGTAGAGCGCAACCCATCGCCAATAGAGGCATCATGGCGCTAGTGAACTCAGAGGAGTGCAGCTAAAAGAACCAGAGAGCGCAAAACCAGAGGGTTTTAATTTGGCGTTGAAACAGCAGGTGGTTATAAGTGGCGCGAAGGGAGTCATGGCAAATTGTACCATATAATTGCTGCAGCCACTGAGAAAGCCATCATTCCACCCGCGAGCGCTTAAATCTCAGCACCTGAATGAGGTTAGCGTGCTCTGACCTTAAAGCACGGGCAGGAATATAAGGACAGAATTTCTCCTGAAGGAACTCTGCACCCACCACATACCACAGTATCTTGGCCTTCATGAGGTAGGTGTTGTGCTTTTGCCCCCTACCCCGCCTCTATTTTGTAAACTTTCCCCAGCTTTCTTGCCCTTTCATGTATGCATTCCTCTGCTTTCCTGCTCGTTTGTTCCTCCATGCCTCTGCTTTCCTGCTAATTTATCCTCCATTCCTGCTCATTTGAACCATTCCTCTGCTTTCTCCAGCTTGTTTTTTCCTCCATTCTTCTGCTTTCCTGCCCATTTTTTCATCCATTTCTCTGCTTTCCTACCTGTTTTTTTCATCGTTCTAGCGGATTCTGCTGCACCTATATTGCCTCCCCCTTACCCCCCCCGCCCTGTGCCTGTGATTGGCTGTTTCCCCTAGGGAAGTCAAGGCCTCCTCAGGAGACCAGGGTGCTCTTTCCATCCAGTGCTCTGGCCTTGATGAGGTAGGTGTTATGCTTTCTCCCCCTCCTCCATTATGTAATCTTGCCCTTTCGTTCATCCATTCCTCTGCTTTCTTGCTTGTTTTTTCCTCCATTCCTCTGCTTTCCTGCTTGTTTTTTCCTCCATTCCACAGCTTTCCTGCCCTTTTTTCCCTCCATTTCTCTGCTTTCCTGTCTGTAGTTTCCTGTTTTTTCCCAATCATTATAGCAGTCTCTGCAGCACCTGTGCGACCTTTCCCTACCCCCCAGCCACTCCCTCCTCCCACCATGTGCCCGTGATTGCCTGTTCCCCTTCCAGGAGGTAGGGCTCTTAACAAAATTCCCAGGGGTATCCCCATCGGCTAAGGGCCCCAAGGCAAAGGGAAGCTCCCTTAGAAGCATCTCCAGTCCGTGTGTCATGTTAGCCTGTGAATCCTGCCACCGGGAACTAGCAGTGACTGACAAGGCAAGTGTGGTCTGGGTGAGGGGTACAGCAATTACTATATTCCAGCAAAGCCCCATCACTCTTATTACCTTAAGCAGACCCATTTTAGTCACCCAACATTCGTTTTTCATTAACGACTGTATGGCAAAGCAAGATGAGTCTCCATTGACTGTTGACTCTCAAATTTAAGCATCCTCTTCTTCTACCCAATTGCCTTAAATCAGGCTGCTTATTTATTTGCTGCTGTGTTTCAAATCTGTGTTTCACTGCATTTAGCGCTGAGGCCCAAATTGTCTCCATTTATCTAGGCACCCCAAATTTGAGTGTTTTATCACAGAGTGCTTTGTTTCAAATCTAGGTGTCATTGGATTTACTGTTGAGTGCCAAATACTGAGGAGTATGCCAGACTGGAGTGGAGTTCCGAGAGGAAGAGAGCCATCCAATTGGGAGGGAGATTTAGGTGTACCCTACCCATTAGGATGTAAAACAGGAAACTGGGGGGAAAAAGATGGATCAGACTTGCATGGAGCACCGACAGAGCCTTAGAGCAAAATGGGTAGGGAGAGGCATCCCGCTATCTCAGAACTGATGAACCATGGGGCACAGGGAGTGCACCCACCCCCCATTTCCCGGTTGTCCATGGGGGCAGTGGGTTATACTAAGGGGTACGGAATATGGGCAGCACTTGGTCTGCATGCTGTGGGAGGGATGGTACCGCCACTGACTAGCCCATTGAGGACCTACTCTTCTACACACAACATAGGAGTGGTAAGTGTAGAACTCCAGAATATATGACTGGGGAAGGGACATGGGCCACAGTCAAGGAAAACAATGAGGGTAGGATAGGGTACCGCCACTAACCAACCCTACAAAAAAAAAATAAACTGACCCTTCTGCATACACCTTTCAAACTCTGAACTAAACACAACCATATCTTTACAGCACAACAAACCGCACACACTTCACTACACAACAACAATGAAACAGCCTCGCACAACCATACATGACGACTACCAACCAAAACATAAATAAAATCACACCTACGCTTAGCGAACGGTGTAAACTGAACTGAAGCTGCCAACAGCACATCACAGCTCCCTTGCTCTTTTCTCCCACTCAGTCCTACTAACTTACACCCCGTACCCTCTTGCTTTACAGGGACCACGCAGGTGGTGACAGAGCGCATTGCAAGAACCTTTTACATAAAAGGCATGGTGAAAGATGCAGAGAGCCTTAAACTCGATACAGCAAGCCACTGGCAGCCAATGCCATGTGATGAAGAACTGCTGCAAAGAGGTGCCAGTGGCAGTCCTGGCTGCAGAATTGTGCAGCATCTGGAGATTATGGATGAGAAAAAGAGGCGCAACTAAATAAGAGTTGCAATAGTCGAGCATTCCATAAATTGAAGATTTTAGCACAGAAATGGGCAGATGCTGTGGAAAGAAAAGGAACCATCCAAATGATTTTAAGCTACAAATTACCATTCTTGCAGACCATGCTGACCTGGGCTTCTGCGGATAGATGCTGAGATTTTACAGCCCAGTTCCTTCACCACAGCACCAGGGATCGCAAAGGGATCTATAGAAGTGGGCCAGAAGGCCTGTCTCCAGAAAGAGAAAGATGAAGGAGGCCCAACCACCAGAACTTTTGTCAGCATTGAGCTTCAGCCAGTTACGATTCATTCAGCTACCCACGGACTCCAGGCAGCAACGACAGACAGCTGCGTCAGCCACTGCCAGATAAAGACACACAACGATTTTGGTATTGTCGGCATAAGAATAGCAACAGAAACCATGGGTCTGGGTGAACCTGGCCTAAGGCTGAATGTAGACATTAAACATAATAGGGGAAAGAGCAGAACCCTGAAGAACCCGGCAAGTGATAGAGATCGGATCAGATTGAAAAGACAGAGAGATAGTGACTGAATGTTTACCAAGAAAACATCCAAACCAGGAAAGGACTGAGTTAGAGTTACCAGCTCCTACCAGGGTAGAGTGGTCAGCTGTGCCGAAGGCCACTGAAGATCTAAAAGGATCAGCACCCCAACCTGATCAGACATTCTAGTAAGGTTGTCCATGTGACGAATCAACTTCCTGGATACCAATGGTCCAGGGATGAATATCAGTTTCAAAACCATCAATCAACCCCACAACTTTAGTACACTAGAAGTGATCCGAACAGATTGAAATACAAGTAAATTAAAAGACGACCTTGTCCAATTTTGGTTAAGTGGAAGGAACAGCAGGCTTATCTCCACAAGGTCGTGGATCATTGGTTAGTTTCAACACAGCAAAAATACAATTATTACCCAATGATAAAAGGGACTGTCCAGTCAAGGTGGTATAAAGATCTCTACTTTATGATTACTACAACAGACAGTTCTAGAACACTACAAAATACAACCCACCCTGTAAAGGAATGCAGAGGACAGACAGTTTCACAAAGCAAAGGGGTGCACTGATTACTTTACCAACTACCCTCCTGTCAGTATCCAGTCTTACTGTTCAAGGTTATTCAGTTCCAGCACCAAGGGGGCAAAGGACGACTAGGGGGGCAGAACAACAATGTACCTGGTGGTGAAGTTCTTGGTACTCGAAAATGTTGGGGCAGTTCCAGGGCACTTCGTAGCCCTTGAGACAGTTAGTGGCGGGAGACACCTGTGGCTATCAGGCGGCCTGCAGTGCGGCAAGCGAGACTGGATGGACATCTGCAGGCTGGCCGGCTCGGGCCAAGCATTGTTGTCTGTGTTGGTTGGCAGATCTGGAATGCTGGTTGAGGTGGCACAGAAGGCTCTGGTGACTGCAGCGTTCGAACAGTCAGCGGTGCAGCCGGGTGCGGTTCAAGGACTCGACTGTTTTGAAAATGTCATTAAAAGATGGACATTGGATGATTCTTGTGTGGCACTCCTCTTAGCTTCTTCGCAGGCCTCGTGACGTCATTTCAATGGTGGAAAGCCCAAAGCTCAGGAGAGTGTTTGAAGGCAACAGCCTTGTCCTTACTTCAGATACTTTCTGGCACTTCCCACCTAGTTAGCTTGCTGGCAGAACCTAGCAGGGCATGCTGCATGCTGGCTGGGTACCAGTTCTGGAGCTGCTGGACGGGTCCTCAGAGTCCGGTATCTCCCTCTGTTCCCTGGGAGATGTTTAGGGGAGGGATCTTGCTTCCCCCTCTTGGAACACCTGGCCTTCCTTCACTGGTGGAAGATGCAAGGTAGATTGTACCTTCAGCCCGGGAACAAATGAGTCCTTATGCCTTTTGAAGTGGTCGGATTATGTCCAAGTGAGGGGTTCAGCCCTCTAAAAACCAAATGGGCCCCAGTGATTGGTGCAGGCTACGTCTACTTTAGTGAACCAATCTTGGGTCTCCACCAACAATTTACTTTTATGCATGGGGTCAGGCCCAGAGTGCTCTGCAACAGGAAAAAATGAGGGTGACAACATATACCCAAGTCCCACCCATCTTCCTGTCTGTTGTAGATCTAAGTGTCTCTCTGGTTAACTGAGCCCTCTGACTCTTAATTAAAGTGCAGGTCTCCCTTGAAGTTTGTGGTGGGAGCAGACTTCCGGTCTCCCCCAAATCACATCCTTCATCCCTCTGAAAGGGTCTGATCTGCAGGGACACCTGCAGTAACTGCTGGATCCAGACAGGCCATTCACTGCCTTTCATACAGAGAGGTGAGAACTAGCTTCAAGTTGACATATTGCATACCAAATGGGTGTTGCCTCTTCCGGAAACCAAGCCTCTTCTCCAGGCTTTCCTTAATTATTCCTCATTAGTATGGTCTGCCACCAGCCGGCTTAGACGGTTCTACGTGATTTCGCCGACCTATTTTTGGTCGTGGTACTTTTCATCGCCGTATTTTACATCGCCAGAAACCCTGTTTTTGTTTTTGTTTTATTCTGGGCGGGCAGCTCCCACCCCAGACCACCCCCTTACTATTATAATAATACCCAACCCCAACAAAACACCCCCCAAAATAAAAAAATAAAAAAACGGGATTTCTGGCAATGTAAAATCCGGCGATGAAAAGTACCACGACCAAAATTAGGTTGGCGAAATGCGTGTATACCGATTAGACAAAGGGAAAGCAGATCCATGATATTTAAATGAGGCTGCCATGGCTAGAGGAAGGTGTGCCTTCCCCCTTCTTGAGATGCTGTTATGTAGCTGTGGCTGTCACGTTCCAGCTGAATGTGACCGGGGAAGACAGCACTTGTAGGTTGTATCTTCCCAGAGTACACGCGACTATGTTTCATTCAGGAAGCAGATGAATTGTGTGCGGAATGGCCGCATACATTTCTCTTAGGTTGATCTCCCATCATTCATTTTAATTTATCAAAAAATCAAAAAGCCCAGGCGAGAGTGCAATCCCCGTTCGGGTGGTCGAATTCCTCACAGTCCACAACTGAGACAAGCACAGACTCTGCCCCGGTCTGAAGCCAGATTGAAAAGGTTCAAAGAAAGAGGACTTTTCCAAGAAGGAAAAAAGTAAGGCAGAGACCAGGGATTCCATGAGTTTAATGAGAAAAGGTATCAAAGAAATTGGGCGATAGTTAGCAGAGAGAGTAGGATCCAAAGTGGGTGTTTTTTTAAAAGTGGTCACCAAAGCGTGTTTCAGAATTACAGGGATAACAACTGACATGAATGACTGACTGCACCAATCATGGCAGGAGCAATGGCTGCAATAATAGTTTATGGTCAAAAGAGGAATGGAGTCCAGAAGAGAGGCTGACCTAATCGTCTGAGTAGCGTTAATGATATCCACTGGAGAATAAAGTCGGAAAGCTGACCAAGATGACAGCACATCTTTATCTGGAAAAGGGTCAACCTGAATAGGAAATGACATGTGACCAGGACAAAGGCAGAAGCTACCCGACTCTGACCATGGAGATGGCTATCTGTGGGAGAATCTCTTCTTCATTTCTCTCTCCTCAGAAACTCAGAGCTTCTTGCTTACCCTCTGCTGCCCAGGACTCCTTCGAAAGTTGCAGGATCTGTGGCTCTCCTCGTCCCAGCCTCCTTCCAGCGTCGCCTCGCCAGGGGGCTTCACCATCTTACGCTATTCTCTCTCTGGTCATGCCTTGCCTCTACTCAGCATACTCCCTCTCACCAGCCTCCTCATCTCAGTTAAATGGACGTCTCCCTTTAGAGACAGATCCTCCCATATATGCCATTAGGGTGGATGGTCTACGGACTTCCTCACAGGAATGGGAGTCCTCGTCCTCTAAGGGGGAGTCTCTCCTGGTGAGGTCCCACTTGCCCAGAACCCTAGCGACAATCTTGCGGAGCATGCTTACCTCCCTTGCATCAAATGGGGAGACGCCCCCTAAGGGAGAACCGATGAACATCCTTGATTCGTCACAGTGCGGTCTCCTAATTAGCATGTTCTGCACATGGGGATGTGAGAAGATCCAAGAGATGTGAATCCTAGAAAGGAAAATTAATGCCTTGGGGAGAGACCATTCGAGTTGCAGCAATGGGGAAAATGCAGAGAACAACTGAGAAAGAAACACCAATTGAACAGAGAGAGAGCAGAGTATGTATTGTTTAGGGCACGCAGCAAATACTTTGAGGAGTGAGAGAGATGTAGTAAACCGTTGACTCACTGGCTGAGGGTGCTGCATAATGAAATGGTGGTCATTGCCCTCCAAAAGAAGACAGGGGGGTATAATGTACGACCCGGACATAATCAACAAAGAATTCAGTGCCTGAAGTTACTTTCAGCAACATTCTCCTATGTGCACTTAATATATACATTGAATTCTGTATATTTTTGCGGCCCACTCTTTAATTTTTTTTACATTTCATATCTATTAATACATTTCATATTCTCTGGAGTATATACCCTATATCTTCTACAAATAATACTTAGAATAAAACATGGACACATTTCTGTCACTAAACTAGCACAAACGTGCATCAAATACTATTTCCAGTTGAACACTTTCCTCGAATTTGGCTCTCCTTACTGAGCTTAGCACCGATTTCTCTGCGGATAAACTTTCCTGATATAACATGCTGATCTGCGTGTCCGATTCCTGATTTACTGTTTCCTGCCTGGCACTCTCTTAACCAACCATGATTTCCTCTTTCCTGACTTCTCACACATTTTTACCAAGTACTGTGCTGAGCTTTTCTAGATTCTCTCCACCTTTGACTCCCCTCCACTTAATCTCTTCTCTTTACTTTTCCAGAGGGTTACGTGTCTGTTTGCCCCCTCTCCACCCGCCACCTCCTCCACAATCCACACTTTTGCAGTACTCTTTGCCTTCTCTGCACATGGGCCTTCCCATCCCTCTTCTTTACTGTTTAGGGGAGTCCTCCATACCAGGTTCTACCACTTTGGCCCTTTCACATATTGCTCTCCATTTCCCTTTCCTCTCTTGCCTTCTGTCCTAGCCCAGCAGCCCCACTGAAGTCTCATCAACGTGTCTATATCAGATCTATTTCTTCTTCCGGGTCAGCAAAACAGAAGACATGAAACAGACATTGCGTCGTCAACTATTTAGGCACATTCACCTCTGGCAAGCTTCTCCACAACCACACCCACTAACGTTTGTGATCGTGTATGAGGATTTGGGAACAAACCATTAGGAGAAATGCAAAATGCCAGCACTGGGGATCAGAGCGCTAGATTCAGAAAGAATACAAAAAGGGTATCTTCAGGAAGATTGCTTTGCAATAAAAAAGAAAAGTCTTCTGTATGGCAGTGAGTAGAGGAGAGGGCCTCTACTGCAGTGTAATGCAGTTATGTTGAAGCTAATGCAGCATCTCTTTGAGTCAATATATAAAGTGCTCCTTAAGTTTCAGTATTGGAAGCCATCTTTCCTATTAACCATTACTCCAACAAGGACATCTGAAATGATTCTGACTTTCACTGTAAATACATTATTCACCAAATTCCCGAGGAATAAAGTGGTATAGCCCAAAAATACAAAGCTTTTATATAAAGTGTAAATGACTCTCCTTCTCAACAAGCCTGTTGTTCTGCCAGTTATGTTTGAAAATCCCACTTCAGCAGCCCAAATGTCTATGCACACACTCGATGTGAAACGAGCCTTAACAATATTACAGTGATTACACCAAAGTGATATGTGAACCCCCTGAACCCTTTGTGAAAGGAATTTCTAAGACAGGTATAACTAGATTGATTTCTGAATGCAATGACTTTTGACCCAAGAAGGTTGCATGACCTCTCTTTGGGAGGGTTAGAGCACATACCACTAGAGCCACAGTAGTGACAACAGTGATGCTTACTGATGTTCTTCTGGAGGACATCTGCAGAACTACAAATTTGAAAGTGAAGGACAGTCAAGCTGTTCTGCAGGACCTATTTCTATAAAGTGAGCCTGATTTATCCCTTTTGCTTCTATAATTTTCAAGAGCATGTAATCTATGGAAGATCCAGTGCTGAATAAGAAAGTTACTTACCTTTGGTATCTTTCATACTCCTACGTCCCGTTCCCTTTCCTCCATACTTGTGGGACATCTCTCTGCCCTGTGGGACGGGACCGGAGCACTTTGTAAAAAGCATCCACATTTTTTTCAAAAATGTGTCCCTCCTCTCTTTCCTGCGCGGGGCCCGGCATGCGGCCGTAACCCCGCACTCCTTGGCTCCGCCCCGTGCATTGCCCATCAGTCCTTTTCTCCACTCGATCGGGGCCGGACGCACTTGCATCCTCTGAAGATGTTCTTCCCTTTTTTCCTCTCTGGCTCTCGCTAGCGTTCGTTTACTAGTCTGTCTATGTCTTTCAAATTAGACTTTCCAGATTGTTCATCGTGTCACCGTCGCTTCGCGAGGGCGGATCCCCATCCTCTTTGTTTAGAGTGTTTGGGTCCGGAACACCGTTGGGACTCCTGTTTTTACTGTGACTCCCTTTCGGTCCGGGCACGTCAGCGTCGGTTGGAGCGGTGGGAGGAGGTGTTCCGACAAACTCCTCCTTCGCATTTTCAGGCGTTCATCGACGAGAAGAAAAAACACCCGGTAAGTTCTTTACTTTTCAGGGTACCCCGACCGGGGGACACCTTCCCGGGTACCTCTCGGTCCGGGAGGGGCGTTGATCGCTCTGATACCGGGGTTCGCCCTGAGGTGGCCCTTGGGCCTAATAATTCTACCGGAGTTTTCTCTGAGGGTCTCCGTAAGGGCCCTGTGAACACCGGAGTACACTCCGAGGCCCCTCCTGTGGGGGCTGTTTGTAGACTCAGTTCTATTGAGTCGTGGGGTACCAGAGTTCGCTCTGAGGCCTCTCTGTCGGCTTCCCTCAAAAACAAAACCGGGGTGCGCCCCGAGGCCTCGGCTGGGCTTGTAGTTACTGAAAGGATGTTCGAGGGACCGCACAGAAAAGGCTGTTACCGGACCTGGGTCCGAGGTCCCTCGTACAGAGGCTAAAGCTACCAACAGTTCTGAGAGGCCCGGTCAAGGCTTTGTCGGTGAAAGCGCACCATTCCCGCTCTTGTGGTGACACCAGATCTGTTGAGGGGACAAAGAGGCAAAGTTCTTCTTTTACCTGCAGTGCCGAGGTCCTTCCTTCGAAGGCTCAGTTAGCGGTTGGTATGTCACAAAAACATTCCAGGCCTCATAGTACCGGCTCGGCCGAGGTTCCTTATGTTAAGGCTAAGATTAAGACCCCTGATCCATCGACAGGGACCCCTGCCTCACTTCCTCACGTGCTGCAGTTCCCCTCAAATGAGGACAAAATGGTGCCCGTTCCCGCCACGACTACGGCGGCCATTTTAGGTGCTACACCTACAGCCATCGGCTTCTGGTGTAGGGCTCGGTCTCTTGGGTGAACCTAAGGTCCCTTGTGCGCATCCTTAGCAGCCGGTTTATGATTGGAACGTCTGGATGCCTCTTCCGCACAATGTTTCGTTGCCCGTGGGGGCGGCTCCTTTGATTTATGTGGATACGTCGGTGGAGGGCCCGGTGTGGCACCCTTCCCCGTTACGTCCCTGGATTTGTCCACCTCATGAGAGGCCTCCTCAGGTCCCGAAACAATCTCCTGAGGATGCCTTTTTCGGTAAATTGCAGGCGCTTGTGCGCACCGACCCCATGAGGGAATATTTCAAAGGGCTTTTCAAGGAGATATGTCCACCGGCGCCTCCAGCTCCACCTGTTCCTCAGGTGGTTCCGCCGGCGTCTCCCTTGCCCGTGGTGCCCCCTCCTGCTCTCCCGCCTTTGCCTCCATTGTCCCCAGTGGACAAGGCAGTGCCTGACACGGCTCAGCAGGATCCTGACCTGTCAGATGACCCTCAAGGTGATCAGGACAACGAGAACCTTCCCCGCTCTATCAGAGCCTTTCATGACCGGGTACTGGACATGATGAGCTTCTTAGATGTTCCGGTGCCCGAGGCACCCGCTCCGCAGGAGGTTGTGCTTTCTGGGGCGTTCACCCTGTCTCCCTTGGAGCATACCGGCCTGTTCCTGCAGAAGGACGTTCTGGCCGAGGTCCGAAGAGTCTGGGAAAAGCCACACTCGGGACTTTTTGTCAATAAAAAGATTGACGCGAGATACAGGCTGCATTCTTCGGAAAAGATGGCTCTGTCGTCTTGCCCGCTTCCCTCCTCTACGGTGGTGGCTCCGGCCACTTTGCAGTCCAGGCATGCAGCATCCTCTTCCACGACGGCTACTCAGGTTCTGGGTAAGGAGGACAAGCTCCTCGACTCCCTCGGGAGGAAAATCTTCGCCAACTCGGCCTTGCAGCTTAGGCAGGCCAACGCCGAATTGATATTGGCGGGAGCTAACATGCGGATGTGGAAAGGTCTGTCGGAGGTTGAGGAGCACATCCCGGTCGAGAAGCTGGAGGACTTCAAAGGAGGCCTTTCAGATGCCAGGGTCTTGGCCCAGGATCTCCTGGAGGCTGCGGCTCATCACGTAGACACCTCGGCTCGGGGCCTCATGCTCGGGGTTGATACCTCACGGCAGGCGTGGCTGCATGCCACTAAATTTTCTAAGGAAGTGCAAGACAAGGTGTTGGACCTTCCATTCGATGGTAAGGAGCTTTTTAATTCTTCTACTGCTGATGTAGAGCTCACCAAAACCAAGGATAGCACTCAGACGGCTAAATCATTGTCTGCTCTGGTTAAAGCTCCTTTCAAAGCCCAGAGACCGTTGTCGCAAAGTCGACCTTCCTCTGGTTTTAGGGGCTTCCTCGACCGCAAATCTCACAGAGTGGATACTCCCGCAGGGAATAACCGCCGTAGACAACAGCGCACTCGGTTTTTCTCCCGCTCCACAGCCTCCTCATCAGGTTCAGGTGGCACCGCCACCGATAAGCCTGCCAAATGAGGGTTTTCCGCGCTCGCACGAGACCCCGGTGGGAGGGCGCATTGCGTCTCATTGGGAGGCGTGGCAGACCATCACAGAAGACAGATGGGTCTTATCAGTCGCTCGAGCGGGCTTCCACTTAACTTTACCCCCTGCCCCACCCCTCAACCCTCCTTTTCAGCTGTCGGGCTCACCCTCCCTCAAGGCCGAGGTTCAGAAACATCTGGTCCTCAGAGCTGTGGAACCCGTTGCCCTTGGGAAGCGAGGGGAGGGCTTCTACTCCCGGCTGTTTACAGTGCCCAAACCCAACCAGGCTGGCCTGCGCACATGCATATCCTGATTTGGAATCCACACAGGAGATACCTCCGCTTCTCTTTGGGAGAGGAGCACTTCCAGTTTCGGGTGCTTCCTTTTGGCCTCAGCTTGGCATCGCGTGTCTTCACGAAGATGATGTCGGTGATTGCGGCCTATCTTCGTCTCCAGGGTATCCATGTGTATCCTTATTTGGATGAATGGCTCTTACGCAGCCCTTGTCCGTTGGCAGCAGCGGGCAACCTCCAGTCTCTCCTTCAGCTCCTGTTCCATCTTGGGCTGTCGGTGAACTGGCGGAAATCCTCCATGACGGTTTCACAGGACCTGATCTTCCTGGGTTTTCGTTGGAACACGATCGACTGCAGAGTGTATCTGACCGGGGACAGAATGGCAGATCTGTTGGCCACGTGTCAGATGTTTGTGCAGTCGGAGAGCATGTCGGCCTGGTGGTTCCAGAGGCTTCTGGGCCTTATGGCCTCGTGTGTACTGGCTCTTCCTCTTGCTCGTCTCAAAATGAGACGGACCCAGATGGCTCTTCGGAGCTCATGGGGTCAGGCAGTGGATCCGGATTCCATGCGGATAATGATTCTGGATTCCATGATAGTGGACCTGGATTGGTGGTCATCTCTCAGCAATCTGTCTGGGGCGCGGGTTTTCAGGACCCCGTCCCCACGGTGACGATCACGACGGACTCCTCCCTCCTCGGGTGCGGTGCGACGTTAGATCTTTTTCAGGTCTCAGACCTCTGGTCGCCTCAGGACAAGCTCCTGCACATAAATCATTTGGAGCTTCGGGTGATCTTCCTAGCGCTCAGGACGTTCAGACTGCTCATTGTGAACAAGGTGGTCCGCATAAGAACGGACAATGTGGTATCAATGTATTACATAAACAAGCAAGGGGGAACAAAGTCTCCCCCCCTCGTGGACCTATCCATCCAGATTTGTGAGTGGGCCGTGCTTCATGGTGTCTGGCTGCTTGCAGTGCACATCCCGGGCCAGCTGAATGTCACAGCGGATGCCCTCAGCCGGCGGACAGTGGTCAGCTACGAGTGGGCGTTGAAGGCGGAGGTCCTTTCATGGATTTTCTCGCGTTGGGGCACACCGGAGGTGGACCTCTTCGCTACGCCGGTAAACAAGAAGCTTCCTCAGTATGCCTCCAGAGGGGGGCTGGGAGCCTCCTCTCTGGGGGATGCTCTTGAGATTCCATGGCACAACATGAGAGCTTACGCCTTCCCGCCTCTGCCTCTAGTTCATCGAGCAATTTGGAAGTTGAAGAACTCTGTGAACTGTTCCCTTCTGCT
Organism: Ambystoma mexicanum; assembly: GCF_040938575.1. Classification (NCBI taxonomy): domain Eukaryota; kingdom Metazoa; phylum Chordata; class Amphibia; order Caudata; family Ambystomatidae; genus Ambystoma; species Ambystoma mexicanum. Next base: position 299,789,403 of record NC_090935.1, on the reverse strand, counting down.
GATAGCTCCGTGGTGGCCGGCCAGGTTTTGGTTCTCAGAACTTCAACACCTGTCGGCGTATCCGCCGATCAGGTTACCAGTAACTCCTGATCTTCTTCACGAAGGGGAACAACAGATGTGGCACCCCTCCCCACAATCGCTCAGCTTGGTGGCATGGTGCCTGAGTTCAAGTCTTTAGAGCATCTGAGTTTGTCTGCGGATAACATGCGCATTATCCAGGCAGCCAGGAAATCCTCGACCAGATCTCAATACAGGAGTAAATGGCTGAGGTTCTGTCATTGGTGTTTGGAGAAGAAGTTGGATCCGAGGGTGGCCACGATTGACACAGTGCTGTCCTTCGTGTCCTCCCTAGCAGAGTCAGGGGTTCATGTTCTGTCATGCAGGACTTATCTCTCAGCGGTTCCCGCTTACCTTTCTACAGACCTGTGTTCTTATTCTCTAACTAACCCAGTGGTGAAGAGGCATTTTGCTGGCTTGACACGCCTCTACCCTCCGGTGCGTAATCCGCACCCGCCATGGGACCTAAATGTAGTCCTGACGGCGCTCTGCCATAAACCCTTTGAACCAATGGCTATGGTAGACCTCAAGTACTTGTCTTGGAAAGTGTCTTTTCTGGTCGCCGTTAAGTCAGCGAGAAGAGTGAGTGAGCTCCAGGCATTGTCGGTGGAGCATCCTTTCTTGGTCTTTCACAAGGACAAGGTAGTCCTTTGGACAAACCCGGCTTTCCTACCGAAGGTAGTGACCGAATTCCATCTGAATCAGTCGATCTCCCTTCCGGTCTTTTTTCTGAACCCTGCCTCAGAGGCTGAATTAATTCTACACTGTCTTGATGTCCGAAGAGCTCTTAAGTTCTACCTGGACAGGACATCCGAGCTTAGGAGTTCTTCTCAACTTTTTGTGACCTTCGGTAACCCTCAGGGCAAGCCGGCGTCTAAGGCAACTATTTCCAGGTGGATTGCCGCCTGCATCACGGAGTCTTTCACCGTCCAAAGGCTGAAACCTCCTAAAGGTATCCATGCGCACCTGGTGCGGGGCAATGCAGCCGCGGTTGCTTTTCAGAAATATGTTCCCTGGGAGTCCATCGCTAGGGCAGCTACTTGGGCCTCCCCATCTGCTTTCTGTAAGCATTACTGTCTCGACATGAGCTCTAAAGCTGACGCTCAGTTTGGTCAGGCTGTGCTGAAGAACCTGTTTCAGTAAGGGGTATTTCCATCCACCCGTAGTTCCTGTAAGGAGTGCTTGGGAATCTCCCACAAAGGGGACGGGATGTAGGAGTATTACCAGGTTACTCACCGTAGTGACCACCTTACTCCTAGTCCATAGTCCCCTTTCCTCCATACGCCCGCCCGCCGTCCCCTCTAATAAGGTTCCTCTGTTATTGCTAATGGGTCTGTGACCCGGCGATAGAGAAGGACTGATGGGCGATGCGTGGGGCGGAGCCAAGGTGGGCGGGGTTACGGCCGCGTGCCGGGCCCCGCGCAGGAAAGAGAGGAGGTGGATGCTTTTTACAAAGTGCTCCGGTCCCGTCCCAGGAGTAAGGTGGTCACTACGGTGAGTAATCTGGCAATACATTTACTTGTAACTGACCCTGCGGCCCCTGTTAGGCTCATCACCTTCATGCACTCTGGGGCTTTAACAGAATCTGAAGAGGGCAGGCATTTACAGTGTTCTCAGCTCAGAGAATCAAATGCCCCAAATTAGATTGATAGATCAGTAAAGTAAGTTTCGTCATATTAAGTATGTGATGACATTTCTTATTAATTTACCGAGAATGTCCAGCCTATCGACTGGGATTATTCAAGAGCATGTGACTCTATGAAGAATAGCAAAGCTGAGGGACTGCAGTTACAGGAAAGCACCTATTTCTTAGCTGGCATAATGGGCTCTATTATAAATTATATAGTCTACAGAGGGTATAAATCTAAATACTTTAACGGTTCTATTTGATATGTCCGCATTTTAAAGACCGAACACAAAAAAGACTGATTTATTTATTATGTGATGGCTTTAAAATGCTGAAATATCACATACAGCCCCCCACCCTGCCCCACCCCTGCAAGGTGATCCCTTCCCCACCCTCTCCCGCTGTTTGTCTTGTTAACTAGGGGGTTTAACCTGCCCAAAACCCTAATTTCCCCATTCACCGCCACTTCAGAGCACAACACGCACTCAACATACATACGTACGTGTACACACTCACTCACACACACACCTGACACTCTCGTGTACACACACACTCACACACACACCTGACACTCCCGTTACAACGCCTCTGGGCTTTGCTGTGCCTGTCAGGCCCTGCATGCACTCGTGTGCGGCAGGGGCGTGACAGTTCGATTTATAAAGGCCACTGTGTGCGGTCACAGAGTGGTCTTTCTAAATTGATCTTTTTATTTTCTCAGTAAAGTGAAAACAAATATTGGGGGGGTGTGGCTAGGCAGCCATGGAATAGGCTGTGTTTCCTGGTAGCTCTGTGATCCGGTACACAGATCCGTTGAATAGCGTGCATCAAACAGCTGATTGCAGCCCAAAAACAACATGAACTATGTGTGAGTACATTAGGCAGAAGAAGAGCGAGACGGAGTCCTGTTTGAGGTGGAGGAGTAGCTGTCTGGACACTTTGTATCCTGGACCCGGCCGTGAAACGAATACCAAGATGGCGGCCTAAGAACAAAGGACACCCGAGCCCCGGAGAAGGCTGGCAACAACCGTGAAGGGTGGTTGCCAGCCCTGGAGAGGACTGGATGAATGTGCAAAGCTGCGATATAATGTGCAGTGTAGGAGGAAAGTCTTGGTGACTTCGGACGCTGGGGCTGCTGGATACATTTGTTGCGAGCCCATCACCGAGGAAGAAAGGAGGTCAGCGGCGAGCGTGCCTGGGGAATACATTGGAGTTCGGAAGCGGACTGCAGCTCCGTTACACTAGGGAGCGGGCAGCGCTGATGCCGTGGGCGGCCCAGAGCCCCCAACCACTACAATAGAGGGCTGCCGCTGGGAGGGAGCCTGTGGCGCACCCCACAGAGTGGGCGTGGAGCCCTGGGGATTACCGACGGCGGGGCCCGCTGTGGTCTAAAGAGCGTATGCGGCGCAGGTCACGGAAGCCACCTCACACCGTGGAGAGGGCCGCTCGGAACATTGGAGAGCTGCGGGGAGTGCGACGTGGGACTGCTGCCGTAGCCCCTGAGTGCCTGCAGGCGGGCAGCAGCTGATCTCGCACTTGGAGCGAGCTGTAGAGGGGGTGGAGGACTTGCAGGTGCCCCCCCTTGGAAAAGTGACCGTATATGAATAACAACATTAAATATATGCAAACAAGCCACCATATGGGGAATCGCGCACAAGCGACAGCTGATAAATAAATAGCCCTGAGGTCTGGGTGTGATAATACGGCACAACGAAGCAGTGCCACCAGCCCACGAGCGTTCTGAACGGGCTACACAAGGTCATATCTGTTTAGCACAACAAAAGAAAGATGGCAGCCCGGCTGGAGTAGGGGTGGCTGGAGGCCCATACGCGAATAACAGAGGGCTGCTGCCAAGCAGGAAGGTGCAGCACAGTGGAGGCCAGAGACAGAGGCAAGCTGAAAACTCCATGGTCCTGGCGAGACAGTGGGCACATAGAGGAGAGCACTGCTTGCCCACAAGAGACCGCACGGACATCTCGTGTTGTGCTTTCACCCGCAGTGCAGCCCAGGAGACACAAAGCAGTGGGTGGTCCTAGGAAGCATCACAAAACACCACGGCCAGAAGTAACCCACACACAGGTGCAAGCAGTGAGCAGGGTCCCGGAAAGTCGAACTGACAGAGCACAAGAGGGCGCCCGCAAAATGGCACAAAAGGGAATTAAGAGCAGAGTGAAGCAGCCGACCCTGGACATATTCACCAAAGCGCAGCAACCCACTACCCCCCGTAGCACAGTCTGGGACGAAGGTACAAGAGACTGAGGGTGTGTTGGGAGACCACCAACAGATACTGGAGGCTATTACAGAACTGAAATCCTCTTGGGGTGTGGCGATGGTCGAGCTCACAGAAGCGCTGGAAAAGAAGATAGACACAGTAGGAATAGATGTAAACTTACTGCGGCAAGATATGAGAGCGCTGGCGGACCGAACTAGTAGCTTGGAAAGTGCTGTGAAGAAGAATGAGGACCTTAATTCCACGAATGTAAAAGAGGTCCATGTACTGAAACTACAAGTGACCAATTTGGAAAATCGAGCAGAGGAAGCTGAAGGGCGGGCTAGACGAAGCAACATACGGGTGGTTGGCCTACCGGTAGGGGAAGAAGGTACGGACCCCACGGATGTCGAGAAAATTCTGCTCCTGGCAGTAGGAGCTGGTAAACTCTCCCAGAGATTTGCTTTGGAGTGAGCGCATCAGGCCCAGACGAGAAGACCACAACCAGGGGCGCCGCCCAGGGCTATCATTGTGAACATTTTGAACTACAGAAAAGATTTTGGAATTTTTCCGAAAAGGTGGTACTATAACACGAACGTCAGAAACGATCACGGCCTACCCGGATTATACAATGCTGGTGCAAAGGCAACGTTACAGCTACATGGCAGTCAAGAGGAGATTGCGCACTGCAGGGATGAAATACATGTTACTCTACCTGGCTAAGTTAAAAGTTCTGCATAAGGGAAAAGCCCACTTCTTTGAGACCCTGGAAGAAGCGGCATGCTGGCTGGGCACGCATGGATGTCCAGAGCCGGAAGGGGACCAGGACCGGAGCAGAGAGGATAAGTGAGCCGGCGATACGGGGGCAGAGGAGGTGGGAGTGACATTGCATAAGGGTAAAGGGGCGGGGTTGTTAGCTAAAACTGAATGGTAATAGAGCAGAAGCCCCCTGCCATTTATGCTCGCTAAATGAACACTGGACTGGAATATAGTGATAACTATTTAGAAATGTGATGCATAGGGCTGCGACATATAGACATATCGGAGCCACAGGATGCTTGCGCTTTATCCTCATTAGTAGAAGTAGTAGGTGCGCCGATAGGGCGACATCTCCCCACTGAGTCCCAAGTACGGGCAGCGCCAGGAAAGGGCTAGATGTGGGGGAGCCTGAGATCCAGGGATGGAGCTGGGCAACAGTTGGGAGGGAAAGGGGGGGGGGGTGTTTCAGTGTGAGTTGGGGTGGGGAAGGGAGGTGAAAGGGAGGGAGGTTGGGGCGTTTGATGTGTTTTAGTTAAGGGGAGTTTAAGTTGGGAAACAAGCCTATATAGAAGGGGAATACAATTGGATTTGGACTGCACTGTTGAGGGGACGGGGAGATTCTAACAGGCCATGGGGGACCTTCAAATAATTACTTGGAATGTTAAAGGGCTCAGTAGCTACTTAAAGAGGAACAAGGTGATGTTGTACCTACGTAGACAAAAGATAGACATAGCCCTGTTGCAGGAGACTCACTGTCATGATCACTGCTTCCAAGGAGCCAGGACCAGCCCAACGTCCTTGGAAGCAGGCCCCTAACCCTAATCCTAGGCACCAGCCGGTCCCCACTGGGACCTTTTGGACCTTGTCCTGGCGCCGGTGGCGCGAGGCTCATCAAAACCATCGGTCCCGGCACTGGAAGCGCCGGGCTCATAATATGTGTGAAGATGCTTGGGTGGACTTACCTGCAGCAGACCATGCTGCTTACTTACCAGCCACTTAGAAGTCCTCTGTGAACAGGAACTACTTTCTTACCTGGGTGAGGCAAGCTCCACTTCCTGGATACAGCACTGGAACTCTTCTGGAACTGGAACTCTTTTCTTACCTAGGCGGGGCCGTGGAGGAAGACGCCTCATCACTCCAAGGCTATTTAAACCACACCCGATAGATGAAACGTGCTTTGCGTTATTCTGCATCTTCAGCAGAACGCTCACCAAGTCTGTTCCAGCCTTTCTTCTTTCGATCCTGACCCTGCAAGAATTATACTTACCATTCCTGTATCCAGTCAACAGCAGCACCTGCAAAGAGAAGAAGCAACAGGTTAGCAAGGCAACCTTTACTCGCAGTGCTTACTCACCTGATCCATCGGCGGCGGCCTTTCCTTCACGCTGCACCTCCGCCTGTGAAGACAAAAGCATTGTTATTACTTACCGGCACTCCGCGAATTCCGGAATTCTTCACTCTGCATCGCCGCCTGTGAAGACAAAAGCATTGTTATTACTTACGGGCATTCCGCGGACTCCGGTGCTGCAACCCAACTTCTGAAAGACAAAAGAAGAGACATTAGACAGGTATTTACTTACGCCCATTGCGCTTGCCGCAATAGAACGCCTGCCAATACTCCGGCGTCTCTTCAGCACAAATTAAGCTGCAAGGGAAAAAGACAGTTAGAGCGCTTGCATTTACTTACGCATTTCAAGGTGCTCACTCCATCTTCCATCTCAAGAGCCCTGCAAGACAAAAGGGAAAAGCATTATACAGAGTTCTGTTCAATATTAACGTGCCACGCACCTAAAGACTATAAAGACTAAAAAGGTGTCTGGAAACTCACCGCTCGTGCAGTTAACGACGGTAACGATCCTCTGAGTTCAAGAGGCGTATGTTTCACCAGTGAAGGAACTGGCAACGGCACCCTGCATCAGACGCAGATGGAGAGTCCACCATTCACCTATCTAAGGTGAGCACGTTGACCTGGGGGCTCTACGGAGAAGCTAGGAAGAGAGAGAAAGAGAGAGACATTCAACAACCCAGACCATTAACCCCCATATTTTTTCACCTGCAGAAACCTCACCCTACGAGTTCGACACACAGTGCGAAGAGGTTCGACCCCAGAAGCCAATCGAGTCCTGCACTTCACTTTTCGAGTCACAGACACCTTCCTGCCAAGACCAGCGCCTCCGTGGGAATCAGGTGAGCGTTACACTCACCTGACGGGGGATAAAATGGAGATGATCGGGAAGAAATGGAAGGGAACTATTGTGGCCTCATCATATTCCGCTTATGCTAGGCGAGTAATTATCTGGGTGGCGCCGCATGTCCTGTTTCATTTGTTACAGACGATAGTGGAAACGGACAGGAGGATGACTATACTGAGGGGAGTGGTGGAAAACAGGGAGATATACATTACAAATATGTATGCTCCGAATCAAAACACAGCGGCATATTTTAGGACCATGTGTGACCACCTCAGCACATGTGCGGTGATTTGGGGGGGGGGACTTTAATTGTGTACTAAATCCTACAGTAGACAGATCAGATGGGAAAATGGATAGACCCGCCTCAGCTGCCAAAGCATTGCAGATGCTGCTGGATGATTTTCGGCTCGGGGATGTATGGAGGTTACACCACCCCCAAGAGAGGCAATATTCGCACTATTCTGCCCCTCAGCAACTGCATACTAGGTTGGACTATTTCTTTGCCACGCAAGAGATAGTAACCGAGATTACGCAGACGGAATATAAAGCGAGGGTCCTCTCTGACCACTCGCCACTACTCCTAAGGTGGCAATATCGACCCCCGAGAGCGAGGATCCCGACATGGCGCCTCAGAGCAGAGGGGCTGAAAGACCCTATTTCCAGGGAAGACATGAGGGAGGAGATGATTAACTATTTTCAGACCAACACTGGCAGTATGGACTCAGCGGGTACGCTTTGGGAGGCTTTTAAAGTTGTGATGAGAGGAGTAGCCATAGCAAAGTCCAAAGGGCTGCAAGGAGGGATTTTGGCTGAGCTGCAGGAAACAGAGGATTAACTAGAGAGGGCGCAGAGGGCAGAAGGTAACACCAAGGAAGACACTGAACTCATACTCAGGCTGCAACAGAAATGTGCTGGATATTGGGAGAGATTGTGCAACCTTAACTGTAAACAATATATAGAGAGGCAACATGCAGGAGAGGATAAACCAGGAAGGATCTTGGCATGGCTATATAAGAGTGATACCCCCAGGCCCACGATTAGAACAATACCAAGGGAGGATGGGAGCACTGTTGATACCCAGGAAGGGGTGAACCAGGAGTTTGCAGAGTACTACAGGCTACTATATGGGGATGATGAGGAGAGTGATTATGCAAGGATAGCAGAAACACTGGAGGACATAGGACTGCCAAAGATTAGCGCGGAGGAGAGAGAGGAGTTGGACGTACCAATTACTCTGGAGGAGCTAGAAGAGGTGGTGCGGCAGTTGCCCACCAGCAAGGCTCCGGGGGGTGATGTTCTCCCGAAGGAATTTTATAAGATATTTAAGGGAGAGGTGCTCCCTCCACTTTTAGAAATGCTGAACGAGGCATATGATACAGGTAAACTGCCGGAGTCTCTCAGAGAGGCGATTATAATACCGCTCCCTAAACCCAATAAACCCGGACATAGCTGTGGGTCATATAGACTCCTATCGATGTTAAATCAGGACAGCAAGATACTGACGGCCGTTTTGGCAAGTAGACTGCGGAGGGTTATTGGGAAATGAATACATTCTGACCAAACATGGTATGTGTCATGATCACTACTTCCAAGGAGCCAGGACCAGCCCAACGTCCTTGGAAGCAGGCCCCTAACCCTAATCCTAGGCACCAGCCGGTCCCCACTGGGACCTTTTGGACCTTGTCCTGGCGCCGGTGGCGCCAGGCTCATCAAAACCATCGGTCCCGGCACTGGAAGCGCCGGGCTCATAATATGTGTGAAGATGCTTGGGTGGACTTACCTGCAGCAGACCATGCTGCTTACTTACCAGCCACTTAGAAGTCCTCTGTGAACAGGAACTACTTTCTTACCTGGATGGGGCAAGCTCCACTTCCTGGATACAGCACTGGAACTCTTCTGGAACTGGAACTCTTTTCTTACCTAGGCGGGGCCGTGGAGGAAGACGCCTCATCACTCCAAGGCTATTTAAACCACGCCCGATAGATGAAACGTGCTTCGCGTTATTCTGCATCTGCAGCAGAACGCTCACCGAGTCTGTTCCAGCCTTTCTTCTTTCGATCCTGAACCTGCAAGAATTATACTTACCATTCCTGTCAACAGCAGCACCTGCAAAGAGAAGAAGCAACAGGTTAGCAAGGCAACCTTTACTCGCAGTGCTTACTCACCTGATCCATCGGCGGCGGCCTTTTCTTCACGCTGCACCTCCGCCTGTGAAGACAAAAGCATTGTTATTACTTACCGGCATTCCGCGAATTCAGGAATTCTTCACGCTGCATCGCCGCCTGTGAAGACAAAAGCATTGTTATTACTTACGGGCATTCCGCGGACTCCGGCGCTGCAACCCAACTTCTGAAAGACAAAAGAAGAGACATTAGACAGGCATTTACTTACGCCCATCGCGCTCGCCGCAATAGAACGCCTGCCAATACTCCGGCGTCTCTTCAGCACGAATTAAGCTGCAAGGGAAAAAGACAGTTAGAGCGCTTGCATTTACTTACGCATTTCCAGGTGCTCACTCCATCTTCCATCTCAAGAGCCCTGCAAGACAAAAGGGAAAAGCATTATACAGAGTCCTGTTCAATATTAACGTGCCACGCACCTAAAGACTATAAAGACTAAAAAGGTGTCTGGAAACTCACCGCTCGTGCAGTTAACGACGGTAACGATCCTCTGAGTTCAAGAGGCGTATGTTTCACCAGTGAAGGAACTGGCAACGGCACCCTGCATCAGACGCAGATGGAGAGTCCAGCATTCACCTATCTAAGGTGAGCACGTTGACCTGGGGGCTCTACGGAGAAGCTAGGAAGAGAGAGACATTCAACAACCCAGACCATTAACCCCCATATTTTTTCACCTGCAGAAACCTCACCCTACGAGTTCGACACACAGTGCGAAGAGGTTCGACCCCAGAAGCCAATCGAGTCCTGCACATCACTTTTCGAGTCACAGACACCTTCCTGCCAAGACCAGCGCCTCTCTGGGAATCAGGTGAGCGTTACAGAACGCGAAGCCCACCGCAAAACTCCTACCCAGGCGCAATGGAAACCTCAGACACTGATCAATTAGCCCAGTTGCTCGGGGAATTAAGAGCAGAAGTACATGCAGCTCGTCAGGAAACAAACTCTCTAAGAAGAGAACTGATAATTTCCAAGGAGCGAACAGAGGACCTCGCTAGGCAATTTCTACAAACGCAGGCAGGACAGACGCCTCTGCCCGCTCCAGGAGGAAGTTATCCTTCTGCATCATCTTTAAATCCAGTGCAAATCAATCTACCCGGTAATGTGCCCTTGACTCCGCCCGAACGCTTTTCTGGTGACCCAAAGAAATTTGCAGTGTTCATCAACCAGTGCCGCCTACACTTCTTATGTCGACCAGCTGCATTCCCAACAGACCAGACCAAGGTGGCTTTCGTGCTTTCTTATCTCAGTGGCAGCGCCACAGATTGGTCGATCCCTTTAGTCACCCAGGATGATCCGGTTTTACATGATTTCCAGGCCTTCCAGTCCAGCATGGAGAAACTGTTCGCAAGACATGCACAAGGGCAGGCCTTGGACAATGAACTTCTTTCATTACGACAGGGTAATCAAGACCTCTTGACTTATATAGCCTCATTCAACAGACTTATAGTGGAAACTCAATGGCCCGAGGATAAGAGAATAACGCTTTTCTACAGAGGCCTGCATGGAGAGCTCAAGGATGTGTTAGCTCAAGTTGTGAACCCTCCACAAGAATGCTCAGACTATATTGACTTAGGTGTCCAATTGGACCACAGATTACAGAACAGGAAGGCTGATCGTTCAAAATTTGATACCCAAGTGTTTTCTAAACCACAGACCTCTACTAAGGGAGCTGACACTGTGGAACCCATGCAAATAGGGGGCATGAAAGGTCCTTTAACCCAAAAGGAGCGGGAAAGAAGAAGACAGCTGCAATTATGCCTCTATTGCGGGAACTCAGGGCACTTTCTTCGAGACTGTCCAGTGAAACCAGCTAAGAAGGCTGTAGGAGCCGCAGATACCTGTACCACAAGTTCTGAGCAGGGAAACGACCTAGCCCGGCAAGTGTAGAGGTCCTCTTGCCGAGCGTTAAGATCTGTCCCGTGACCTCGCATTTCGTGGTGCCCATGGTCCTCATTAGTCCTGAACGTCCGGATCGTTTGCATGCAATTGAAGCTTACATCGACAGCGGAGCAATCGGTAATTATGTGGACCGTGAAATGGTATCAAGGATGAATCTACCCCTTGTCCCTAAGGCAGTAAAAGACGTCATTACTACAGTGGATGGCACGGAGATAGCCTCCGGACCAGTAACGCACGCCACCCAAGAAGTGACGCTAGTGAGCCAAGATGGACACCGGGAGAAAATCGTGTTCGATGTGATCAAGGCCCCTCAGTTCCAGATCATTCTGGGAATCCCTTGGTTAGAGAAGCACAATCCTCAGATCGATTGGCGAGCAAAGACGTTTCAGTTTCCAGAATGTTTTACCACTTGTTATCCTCGGCCTGATGTATCACTGGCTGCAATCTCTTCTGAGGTTCCCAATTTACCTCCCGAATACCAGGAATTCCAAGATGTCTTTCGGAAGGATCAAGCTAACACCCTGCCTCCTCATAGGTCTTACGACTGTCAAATAGATCTGATACCCGGAACAACTCCTCCTGCCAGTAGGATTTATGCCCTCACCGAGCCAGAGAATCTTCACCTCAGACAATATCTGGACCAATACCTAGCTAACGGGTTTATCCATCCTTCAAAATCTCCATCTTCATCGGCTTTGTTCTTCGATCCGAAAAAGGAAGGAGACCATAGGACTTGTATAGATTACCGCGCCCTGAATCAAATCGCCGTTAAAAACAGATACCCGTTACCTTTGATCCCTGAACTCCTGGAGCAAGTCAAAGACGCATGTATATATACAAAGTTGGATCTCAGAGGAGCCTACCACTTGGTACGAATAAAAGAGGGCGATGAATGGAAGACGGCCTTCCGCACCAAGTATGGGCTATTTGAATATCAAGTGATGCCCTTCGGACTTTGTAACGCTCCTGCCGCTTTCCAGTATTTTATGAACGATGTCCTTAGAGAACTCATAGATGTTTGTGTTGTTGTCTACATCGATGACATCCTTGTCTATTCATCATCTGAAGAGGAACATCAGAGACACGTTAAAAAGGTTCTCGAGAGATTGCGTCAACATAACCTTTTTGCTAAGCTTGAAAAATGCGTTTTCAACGTAACTGAAGTTGAGTTCCTGGGATTCATATTGTCACCTAACGGAGTCCATATGGATTCAAAGAAAGTCGATGCAATCATCAAGTGGCCATCACCAACCCCGGTAAAAGGAGTTCAAAGCATGTTAGGCTTCGCTAACTTTTACCGCAGATTCATTCCTGAATTCTCTCGGATAGTCCAGCCCATCACCGCTCTGTTAAAGAAGAACAAACGCTTTGAGTGGTCTACTGAAGCAGAACAAGCTTTTCAGGACTTAAAAGCTAAATTCATTTCTGCACCTGTTCTAAAACATCCTCGCCCAGAACTCCCCTACATCGTGGAAACGGATGCTTCTAGTCTTCCTATGGGGGCAGTTTTATCACAAAGAGATCCGGTCAAACACCAATTACATCCTGTAGCCTTTTGGTCCCGCAAATTCTCGGCTCCCGAGATCAACTATTCAATTACAGACAAGGAACTTTTAGCTATCAGATCGGCCTTTAAAGCCTGGCGGCATTATCTTTTGGGAGCCAGACACACAGTCACCGTAATGACTGATCACCGCAATTTACAATATCTGAAGACGGCCAAAGCTCAGTCTTCCAGACATCTTCGCTGGGCTCTGTTTCTGGCTGAGTTTGACTTTATAATTACTTATCGACCGGGCAGTAAAAACGGAAAAGCAGATGCCCTCTCCCGGATGGGAGTAGATGAACATTTGACCAATCCAGAACCAATACCCATAATCCCAGAACAAAGGATTTTGGGTTTGGTCAGCGCTCAATCCTTTGAAGACATCAAGACTACAGTCAAATCACTCCTAACTCCGGCCAATTTACAGGACTGGCAATTAAAGGGAAAAGAATTCTCAGTGGATCAAGACCTACCATATTTCCGAGGACGATTGTACTTGCCCTGTGAGAAAATACAAAAACAAGTAATCTCCTGTTATCACGACTCTCTAATGGAGGGTCACCCTGGCATTACCAAAACCATGGAAAAGATCAAAAGACATTTCTGGTTGCCATCATGGAAGAAGGATATTAGAGACTTTGTAATCTCCTGTGGTGTGTGTGCCCAGAATAAAAGTCAGAAGGAGAAACCAGCCGGCCTATTACACCCTCTAGACATTCCTCCCTGTCCATGGCATACCCTGTCCATGGATTTCATCACGGACTTACCTCCATGCTCAGGGTATAATACCATTCTAGTAGTCGTGGATCTATTCTCCAAGATGGCTCACTTCATCCCCCTGAAGGGCCTACCTTCAGCTTCAGTATTGGCCCGAGAATTCTTAGAAAACATCGTTTGGTTACACGGTTTTCCCTCGGTTTTAGTCTCCGATAGGGGAAGTCAATTCATCTCCCACTTTTGGCGAAGTTGCTGTCGTCTAGCCCAAATTGATATAAGACTTTCAACCAGTCACCATCCCCAAACTGACGGACAAACGAGAGGACAAATCTGTCATGATCTCTGCTTCCAAAAGATCAGGACTTGCCCGACTCCCTTGGAAGCAGACCCATAACCCCGGTTCCGAGTGCCAGCCAGTCCCAATTGGGACCTTTTGGACCCTGTCCTGGCGCCAGTGGCACCAGGCTCATAAAGATGCCCAGTCCCAGCGCTGGAAGCGCCGGGCTCATAATGCTTGGGTGGACTTACCTGCAGCAGACCATGCTGCTTACTTACCTGCCAGTTGAACCCCTGATCCTCTTCTGTTTGGGACTACTTTTCCTGTTGGGTGGGGCAGGAGGCACTCCCTAGGTTCAGAACACTGGAACTCTTCTGGAAAGCAGGAACTCTTTTCTTACCTAGGCGTGGCTGTGGAAGGAGACACCTAAGCACTACAGGAGGCTATTTAAACCACACCCGATGGATGAATCTTGCTTTGTGTTATTCTGCATTCTCACTCAGCAGAACGCTCATCGTGTCTTCTGCTTCTGATCCTGGGCCTAAGGGAACAAAGGCTTACCATCCTGGAATCCAGTCTTCAGCAGCACCTGTAAAGACAAAGAAAGAACAGGTTAGCACTACGGTCTTCAGTGGCAGCGCATCTCTTACCTGGTCCATCGGCTGTCACCAACGCCTCGCGCTGCATTCCGGCATCTGAAAGACAAAGGCTTACCTACTCTTCGCAGGCTCCGGAGGTCTTCGCACTGCATTCCGGCATCTGAAAGACAAAAGCTTACCAGCTCTTTGCACGCTCCGGAGGCCTTCGGCGCTGCATCCCGCATCTGAAAGACAAAAGAAGGTGCGTTTAAAGACATTGGGCAACTTTATTACTCACGTGCCATTACTCCTTCCCACGCCGAATCCAGTGGGTATTCCAGCACCCTTCAGCTTCTCTAAAGCTCCGAACTTGTAACTGCAAGATAAAAGGGACAGTTAGTGCGCATCGTGAAGCAGGCTACAAGCGCTTACTTACGTGCTTCCAGGCGCTTCTATTCCTCACGCAGGTTCGATCCTCAACTCTCATCAGCCCGCCATCCGCTATCGCCGGAACCCTGCAAAACAAGAGATATCATTACAAAAGACTTTTAAGACATTTGAAGTGCCCAGAACTTACCGTTCGTGCAGTTAACGACGGACAGCAGTCCTCTGAGGTCAAGAGGCCTGCACCCTTATCCAGTGAAGAAACTGGTTACGGCACCCTGCCCCGAGGCAGATGGAGAGCTTGGCGTTCACTTACCTAAGGTGAGGGCGTTAACCTTTGGGGTTCTACAGGAGAAGAGAAAGGGAAGAGGAGAGAGGCACCCAATAACCCCAGTTCATTAATCCCATATTTTCTATCTGCAGACATCTTACTCTTCGAGTCAGACATACAGTGCACAGAGGTCCAGCCCAAAGAGCCAACCGTGTGTTACACATCACCTTTGAAGATACGGCATTCACCCAGTCAAGACCGGCGCCTCTGCGGGAATCAGGTGAGCGTTACAGAACACAAAGCCTACCGCAAAACTCCCACCCAGGCGCTATGGAAACCTCGGATACCGACCAGCTAGCCCAGTTACTTGGGGAACTAAGAGCAGAAGTGCATGCAGCCCATCAGGAAACGAATGCTCTAAGAAGGGAACTGATTATTTCCAAGGAGCGAACAGACAATCTCGCTAGACAATTGCTACAGTCACAAGCCGAACAAACTCCGTTACCCGCATCAGGGGCAAATCTTCCTTCAACATCCTCTACGAACCCAGTGCAGATCAACCTACCTGGGAATGTACCTCTGGCTCCGCCCGAACGATTTTCTGGTGACCCAAAGAGGTTTGCAGTATTTATTAATCAGTGCCGGTTGCACTTCTTATGCCGGCCAGCAGCCTTTCCAACTGATCAAGCTAAGGTAGCTTTCGTGCTTTCGTACCTTAGTGGCAATGCGGCAGACTGGTCGATCCCTCTAGTTAATCAAGATGATCCGGTTCTCCATGATTTTCAAGCTTTTCAGCTCAGTATGGAAAAACTGTTTGCAAGACATTCACAGGGGCAGGCCTTGGACAATGAGCTCCTTTCATTGCGACAGGGTAATCAAGACCTTTTGGCTTATATTGCGTCTTTCAACAGACTGATAGTGGAAACTCGATGGCCTGAGGACAAAAGGATTACGCTGTTTTATAGAGGTCTATGTGGAGAGCTCAAAGATGTGTTAGCCCAAGTAGTGAATCCCCCGCAAGACTGTTCGGACTATATTGACTTAGTCGTTCAAATTGACCACAGACTGCAGAACAGGAAGGCTGATCGTTCCAAGTTTGATGCTCAAGTATTTTCCAAACCACCAACTCCTACCAAAGGAGTAGACTCCGGGGAACCCATGCAAATAGGGGGCCTGAAAGGACCACTAACACAAAAGGAGCGGGAAAGGAGAAAACAGCTGCAATTATGCCTCTATTGCGGAAACTCGGGGCACTTTCTTCGAGACTGTCCGGTGAAATCAGCCAAGAAGGCAGTAGGAGCTGCAGTTACCAGGGTCACAAACTCTGAGCAGGGAAACGACCTCGCCCGACAAGAATAGAGGTCCTCTTGCCGAGCGTTAAAACCAGTTCAGTGACCTCGCATTTCGTGATACCTATGGTCCTCATTAGCCCTGAATATCCGGATCGATTACATGCGATTGAAGCTTACGTCGACAGCGAAGCCATCGGCAATTATGTGGATCATGAAATGGTTTTGAGGATGAATCTGACTCTTTGTCCAAAGGCTGTAAAGGACGTCATTACTACGGTAGATGGTACGGAGATAGCCTCCGGACCAGTAACGCATACCACCCAAGAAGTGACGCTAGTAAGTCAAGATGGACACCACGAGAAGATCGTGTTCGATGTGATCAAGGCCCCTCAGTTCCAGATTATTCTAGGAATTCCTTGGTTAGAGAAGCACAATCCTCAGATCGATTGGCGAGCAAGAACGGTTCAGTTTCCAGAATGTGTCTCTACTTGTCACCCTCGACCTGGTGTTGCACTGGCAGCAATTTCCTCGGAGGCTCCCCAGTTACCTCCTGAATACCTAGAATTCCAAGATGTTTTCCGGAAGGATCAGGCTAACTCTCTACCTCCTCATAGGTCTTATGACTGCCAGATAGACCTGATACCTGGATTTACTCCTCCTTGTAGTAGAATTTATGCCCTCACCGAGCCTGAGAATCTTCACCTCCGACAATACCTGGATCAATACCTAGCGAATGGGTTTATTCGTCCTTCCAAGTCCCCTGCTTCCTCAGCTTTGTTCTTCGTTCCAAAAAAAGAAGGGGACCTTAGAACTTGTATAGATTATCGCGCCCCGAACCAGATCACCGTTAAGAATAGATATCTGTTACCTTTGATCCCTGAACGCCTGGACCAAGTCAGAAAAGCATGCATATATACAAAGCTGGATCTTAGAGGAGCCTACCACTTGGTACGAGTAAAAGAGGGCGATGAATGGAAGACGGCCTTCCGCACCAAGTATGGGCTATTTGAATATCAGGTCATACCCTTCGGACTTTGCAATGCCCCGGCCGCCTTTCAATATTTTATGAACGATGTCCTCAGAGAGCTCATAGATGTGTGTGTTGTTGTTTACATTGACGACATCCTCGTTTATTCTTCATCGGAAACTGAACATCGGAAACACGTGAAAATGGTCCTCGAGAGATTGCGTCAACACAAACTTTTCGCTAAGTTGGAAACATGTGTTTTCAACGTGACTGAAGTTGAATTCTTGGGATTCATATTATCACCTAGCGGAGTGCGCATGGATTCAAAGAAGGTCGATGCAATTCTCAAATGGCCATCGCCATCCTCCGTAAAAGGTGTTCAAAGCATGTTAGGCTTTGCTAACTTTTACCGCAGGTTTATCCCCGAATTCTCTCGAATAGTCCAGCCCATCACTGCCTTGTTAAAGAAAAACAAACGTTTTGAATGGTCTACCGAGGCGGAACAAGCTTTCCAGAATTTGAAGACTAGATTTATCTCTGCACCGATCTTAAAACATCCTCGCCCAGAACTCCCCTACATCGTTGAAACTGATGCTTCGAGCCTTGCCATGGGGGCAGTTCTATCACAAAAGGACCCAGTAACCAATCAGTTGCATCCCGTGGCATTTTGGTCCCGCAAATTCTCGCCTCCTGAAATCAATTACACTATTACTGATAAGGAACTTCTAGCTATCAAGTCCGCCTTTAAGGCTTGGCGGCATTATCTTCTGGGGGCCCAACACACCGTTACTGTGATTACAGATCACCGAAACCTGCAATATTTGAAAACCGCAAAAGCTCAATCCTCTAGGCAACTCCGTTGGGCACTATTCTTTGCCGAGTTTGACTTCATAATTACCTATCGACCTGGTACAAAAAACGGTAAAGCTGATGCCCTTTCTCGGATGGGAGTGGAAGAACATTTGATCAATCCTAAACCTGTACCTATCATTCCCGAACAAAGAATTCTAGGTGTAATCGCTACACAATCCATAGAGGAAGTTAAGGATAAAGCCAGGCTACTGGTAACTCCAGCAGACATACAGAATTGGCATCTGCAGGGAAAGGACTTTACGGTGAAGGACAACCTATTATATTTCCAAGAACCGTTATACCTGCCCAGCACAGATTTACAGAAAAAGGTAATCTCTTGTTATCACGATTCTTTAATGGAAGGACATCCCGGTATGACCAAGACCTCGGAAAAGATCAAGCGCTACTTCTGGTGGCCGTCTTGGAAAAAAGGTATCAGAGACTTTATAATGTCCTGTGGAGTATGCGCCCAAAACAAGAGTGAAAAGGAAAAACCAGCCGGCCTCTTACGCCCTATTGACATCCCGCCTCGCCCTTGGCATACGCTTTCTATGGACTTCATCACCGATCTACCTCCATGCTCCGGATACAATACGATCCTAGTAATCGTGGACCTATTCGCCAAGATGGCGCATTTCATTCCACTCAAAGGCTTACCAACAGCAGCAACTCTGGCCCGAGAATTTCTCGAAAACATCGTCCGACTGCACGGTTTTCCTTCAGTTCTAATTTCGGATCGAGGTAGTCAATTTATTTCTCATTTTTGGTGAAGTTGCTGTCGGTCGGCTCAAATTGATGTGAGACTATCGACCAGTCACCACCCTCAAACCGACGGACAAACCGAGAGGACCAATCAAACTCTGGAACAGTATTTGCGCTGCATGCTACAACAAACTGAAAAAACTTGGAAAGATATCCTTTGGATAGCCGAATATGCCTACAATAACTCTGTCCACTCGGGAACTGGGAAGACCCCGTTTTTTCTTTTATACGGTAGTCACCCTCGAACCTCGGAGTTGGATCCACTCCAAGATCTTGGAACACCAGCAGTAGACCACCTGCATTCTACAATCACCCAGGCCTTTAAGGAAGCCGTTTCTCACCTTCAAAGGGCTAAAGAACAATACAAGAAAGGAGCAGACCAACATCGGAAGGAAGCCCCCCGATATCAAGTAGGAGATCAAGTCTGGTTATCCACCAAATATCTACCTCTAAAAGAACCACGCACATTCAACCCAAGATACCTTGGTCCCTATTCCATCACTACCATAGTAAATCCAGTAGCGGTCAAGTTGGACTTGCCCCCTCACATGAAGATACATCCGGTCTTCCACGTCTCTCTATTAAAACCCGTGCAACCTCAAACCAGACTAACT
Source organism: Ambystoma mexicanum (assembly GCF_040938575.1). Taxonomy (NCBI): domain Eukaryota; kingdom Metazoa; phylum Chordata; class Amphibia; order Caudata; family Ambystomatidae; genus Ambystoma; species Ambystoma mexicanum. The sequence continues at coordinate 299,770,223 of NC_090935.1, read as the reverse complement.
ACATCTCCAAAACCTATTCTAGTTGATGGAGAACTCGAGTTTGAAGTCAAAAGCATCCTGGATTCCAAGATCTCCAAATCTAAACTATTTTACCTGATTGACTGGAAAGGCTACGGTCCCCAAGAAAGATCCTGGGAACCTGCAGAATATGTCCACGCGCCTCGTCTAATCAAAAGATTTCATTGAACATTTCCAAACAAGCCCAAACGCCTGGAGAAGCCCGGTTTGGGAGGGGCCTTGAGGGGGGGTGCTGTCATGATCTCTGCTTCCAAAAGATCAGGACTTGCCCGACTCCCTTGGAAGCAGACCCATAACCCCGGTTCCGAGTGCCAGCCAGTCCCAATTGGGACCTTTTGGACCCTGTCCTGGCGCCAGTGGCACCAGGCTCATAAAGATGCCCAGTCCCAGCGCTGGAAGCGCCGGGCTCATAATGCTTGGGTGGACTTACCTGCAGCAGACCATGCTGCTTACTTACCTGCCAGTTGAACCCCTGATCCTCTTCTGTTTGGGACTACTTTTCCTGTTGGGTGGGGCAGGAGGCACTCCCTAGGTTCAGAACACTGGAACTCTTCTGGAAAGCAGGAACTCTTTTCTTACCTAGGCGTGGCTGTGGAAGGAGACACCTAAGCACTACAGGAGGCTATTTAAACCACACCCGATGGATGAATCTTGCTTTGTGTTATTCTGCATTCTCTGCAGCAGAACGCTCATCGTGTCTTCTGCTTCTGATCCTGGGCCTAAGGGAACAAAGGCTTACCATCCTGGAATCCAGTCTTCAGCAGCACCTGTAAAGACAAAGAAAGAACAGGTTAGCACTACGGTCTTCAGTGGCAGCGCATCTCTTACCTGGTCCATCGGCTGTCACCAACGCCTCGCGCTGCATTCCGGCATCTGAAAGACAAAGGCTTACCTACTCTTCGCATGCTCCGGAGGTCTTCGCACTGCATTCCGGCATCTGAAAGACAAAAGCTTACCAGCTCTTCGCACGCTCCGGAGGCCTTCGGCGCTGCATCCCGCATCTGAAAGACAAAAGAAGGTGCGTTTAAAGACATTGGGCAACTTTATTACTCACGTGCCATTACTCCTTCCCACGCCGAATCCAGTGGGTATTCCAGCACCCTTCAGCTTCTCTAAAGCTCCGAACTTGTACCTGCAAGATAAAAGGGACAGTTAGTGCGCATCGTGAAGCAGGCTACAAGCGCTTACTTACGTGCTTCCAGGCGCTTCTATTCCTCACGCGGGTTCGATCCTCAACTCTCATCAGCCAGCCATCCGCCATCGCCGGAACCCTGCAAAACAAGAGATATCATTACAAAAGACTTTTAAGACATTTGAAGTGCCCAGAACTTACCGTGCGTGCAGTTAACGACGGACAGCAGTCCTCTGAGGTCACGAGGCCTGCACCCTTATCCAGTGAAGAAACTGGTTACGGCACCCTGCCCCGAGGCAGATGGAGAGCTCGGCGTTCACTTACCTAAGGTGAGGGCGTTAACCTTTGGGGTTCTACAGGAGAAGAGAAAGGGAAGAGGAGAGAGGCACCCAATAACCCCAGTTCATTAATCCCATATTTTCTATCTGCAGACATCTTACTCTTCGAGTCAGACATACAGTGCACAGAGGTCCAGCCCAAAGAGCCAACCGTGTGTTGCACATCACCTTTGAAGATACGGCATTCACCCAGTCAAGACCGGCGCCTCTGCGGGAATCAGGTGAGCGTTACAAAATCAGACTCTAGAGCAATATCTACGTTGCATGCTCCAACAAACTGAAAACCCTTGGAAGGATATTCTTTGGATCGCTGAATACGCTTACAACAATTCGACTCATTCTGGAACCGGGAAGACTCCCTTCTTCCTATTATACGGACACCATCCTAGAACCTCTAACCTGGATCCTCCCCAAGAATTCGAAACACCTGCTGTGGATCACTTGCACTCAGAGATCACCCGTGCTTTTAAGGAAGCCACTGTCCATCTGCAAAGAGCTAAAGCTCAATTCAAAAAAGGAGCAGATCGACACTGTAAAGAGGCCCCTCACTACGCAGTAGGAGATCAGGTCTGGTTATCCACTAAGCACCTGCCTCTAAAAGGACCCCGCACCTTCATCCCAAGATACCTTGGACCCTACCTCATCTCTACCATAGTTAATCCGGTGGCTGTCAAATTGGAATTACCTGCGCATATGAAAATACATCCAGTATTCCACGTCTCCTTATTAAAACCAGTACAACCAGAAACCCGATTGACTGAACTCCCAGAACCTGTTTTGGTAGATGGAGAACTTGAATTCGAAGTAAAGAACATCCTAGACTCCAAAATCTCCAAATCTAAGTTATATTATCTGGTTGATTGGAAAGGATACGCACCTCGTCTGGTCAAGAAATTCCATCTGAATCACCCGGACAAGCCAAAACCCCCGGAGAAGACACACTTAGGAGGGGCCTTGAGGGGGGGTGCTGTCATGATCACTGCTTCCAAGGAGCCAGCACCAGCCCAACGTCCTTGAAAGCAGGCCCCTAACCCTAATCCTAGGCACCAGCCGGTCCCCACTGCGACCTTTTGGACCTTGTCCTGGCGCCGGTGGTGCCAGGCTCATCAAAACCATCGGTCCCGGCACTGGAAGCGCCGGGCTCATAATATGTGTGAAGATGCTTGGGTGGACTTACCTGCAGCAGACCATGCTGCTTACTTACCAGCCACTTAGAAGTCCTCTGTGAACAGGAACTACTTTCTTACCTGGGTGGGGCAAGCTCCACTCCCTGGATACAGCACTGGAACTCTTCTGGAACTGGAACTCTTTTCTTACCTAGGCGGGGCCGTGGAGGAAGACGCCTCATCACTCCAAGGCTATTTAAACCAAGCCCGATAGATGAAACGTGCTTCGCGTTATTCTGCATCTGCAGCAGAACGCTCACCGAGTCTGTTCCAGCCTTTCTTCTTTCGATCCTGAACCTGCAAGAATTATACTTACCATTCCTGTATCCAGTCAACAGCAGCACCTGCAAAGAGAAGAAGCAACAGGTTAGCAAGGCAACCTTTACTCGCAGTGCTTACTCACCTGATCCATCGGCGGCGGCCTTTTCTTCACGCTGCACCTCCGCCTGTGAAGACAAAAGCATTGTTATTACTTACCGGCATTCCGCGAATTCAGGAATTCTTCACGCTGCATCGCCGCCTGTGAAGACAAAAGCATTGTTATTACTTACGGGCATTCCGCGGACTCCGGCGCTGCAACCCAACTTCTGAAAGACAAAAGAAGAGACATTAGACCGGCATTTACTTACGCCCATCACGCTCGCCGCAATAGAACGCCTGCCAATACTCTGGCGTCTCTTCAGCACAAATTAAGCTGCAAGGGAAAAAGACAGTTAGAGCGCTTGCATTTACTTACGCATTTCCAGGTGCTCACTCCATCTTCCATCTCAAGAGCCCTGCAAGACAAAAGGGAAAAGCATTATACAGAGTCCTGTTCAATATTAACGTGCCACGCACCTAAAGACTATAAAGACTAAAAAGGTGTCTGGAAACTCACCGCTCGTGCAGTTAACGACGGTAACGATCCTCTGAGTTCAAGAGGCGTATGTTTCACCAGTGAAGGAACTGGCAACGGCACCCTGCATCAGACGCAGATGGAGAGTCCAGCATTCACCTATCTAAGGTGAGCACGTTGGCCTGGGGGCTCTATGGAGAAGCTAGGAAGAGAGAGAAAGAGAGAGATATTCAACAACCCAGACCATTAACCCCCATATTTTTTCACCTGCAGAAACCTCACCCTACGAGTTCGACACACAGTGCGAAGAGGTTCGACCCCAGAAGCCAATCGAGTCCTGCACATCACTTTTCGAGTCACAGACACCTTCCTGCCAAGACCAGCGCCTCCGTGGGAATCAGGTGAGCGTTACAGTATGTTCCGAATAGGAACATATCCAATAACCTTAGGCGATTCCACCGAGTTATTGAGTATGGAAACGAAAATGAAGGCGAACTTGCAATTGTATCATTGGACGCAATAAAGGCCTTTGACTCAGTCAAATGGCCGTGGTTGATGGCGGCCTTGGTTGGCAATGGCATAGGGCCTGGATACCTACAGTGGGCAAAAATGCTATATAGTAAACCGCTTGCCAGAGTTAAGACAGGGGCAGTGATATCGTAAAGGTGGCAACTCCGTAGGGGTACAAGACAGGGGTGCCCATGGTCTCCCATGCTTTTTTTTTATTTTAATTTTTCGTTAGAGATAATCAATTATAACATATATTCATTACACTTTGTTATCACAGTGCATAAACCAAATTTTCATTCAGGGTTGATGTCACCCGTTGCTGTGTAAACTGTCTCCAATTATTCATTCTTGACTTTCGTCCTCCTCCCCCACCCAGATCCTTTTCCTCTAGGTTCCAGAGTCTCTTGTCCTTTCCGCTAAAACGACCCCATATGAGAGTCCCCCTCCTTTTGTGCTTCTGACTATCAGGAGATATAAACGTTTTTAAGATCCTGAGATTTGAAGAAATAAGCTTCTCTTTCTTCGACAGAGTTTTGGAAGGGGGACCAAGTAGATCAGAGTCTCTGCAGTGTTCATTTCTTTTATACATAGGTTTTTGAGTGTAACAATTGAACAGTTAACTCCTACCCCCCTTTATTTTCTTTCTTGTTCCCCTTTCTCGTCGTCTTGATTCTCTCTCTCTTTCACTGTTCTGGGTTGTTAGGTGATCGATATATTTCTGAGGGTCCGTGGTTTATAGAAATGGGCTTCCCTGTCTCTGACAAAGTCTCTAAAAGGGCACCATATGGACAAGTATCTCTGGTATGTCTCTGTTCTTATGGCGGTTACCTTCTCCATTGCCATTACTCCCCATATTTGCACCCACCACCACGGTGTCGTCGGGCCCTCTAGCGTTTTCCACCTTTGTGCCAATGTCATTCATGCTGCTGATAGTAAGTGTGATATTAGGGTGGATATATGCCCTGATGTCGCGTATATACCCTTTGCCTCTGCTCCCAGCAGGATCACCTTAGGTGATAGTGGTAAGTCTCTACCAGTAATATCTTTGATGTGTCCCAGTATCTCCTTCCAATAGGTAATCGCTTTGGGGCATGCCCACCACATGTGGAATAGATCTCCTCTCCCTCCGCATTGTCTCCAACTGTTTGGGGGATATTCTGGGTTTATTTTGTGTAATCTGTGGGGGGACATGTACCATATGTAGCATAATTTATATGCAGCTTCTTTAATTGCTGTACATTTGGAGGATCTATGGGCTCTTGTTCATATCTGGTCCCACTCTCCTTACGTTATCGGCTCTCCTATATCTTTTTCCCAATTTTCTTTATATCTTAGGTTGTCCGTTGGTTGTGCTCCATCGAGCAGTTTATAGATTCTAGATATCCCTCTCCTTGATGCCCCTTCTTGCATTGTTAGTTCCAATCCTGTTAGGGTTCTTGACCCCGCTCTTTTCACTGACGGTGGGAGATCCAGTGTCGTACTTGCATGTATCTAAACCTTACATTTTCCCCCAGATCGGATTTCTTTTTGCATTCTACGAAAGGGATTGGTTCACTGTTCTGGTACATGCCCTGCAATGTCAGAGTGTCTGCGCCTTTCCATCCTTCCCAGAAATTCTTCTTCAAGCCTGGAGTGAAGTCGATGTTATGTGCTATTGGGGATAATGGGCCCAACCCTCGTTTGATCTTCTTCATTTGCATAGTTCTGTCCCAGTTACTCAGGGCTGTTTTAATAGTTCCTAGTAGTTTTCCTTCTGCTTCGCGGGCCTTGGGGTTCAGTGCTAGGAGCGCTGTTATCGGGATCTGTGTGGATGCTTGCTCTATAGCTCTCCATCCTTTGGTGTCGGATGGGTTAGCCCACTGGAGTATGGGGGCCAACTGTGCTTCCATGATGTATCTGCTCACATCTGGGACCCCTAGACCTCCCAGGAGCGGGGGACGGGTCAGTATGCGTCTCTGTATTCTGGGTCTGTTTTTCACCCATATGAATCCAAATACTGCGTTTTGGAGTTCTTTGGTTATCTATGGTGGGATCTCCGCTGGTATTGAGCTGGTCACATATATGGGGGAAGGGTCATCTTTACAGCTGCTTTCTGGAAAACCACGATAGTTCCTGGTTATCCCATCTCAGCAGGTCCGCTTTTAATTGTTTCCAAAGAGGGGGGATGTTTGATCTATATAAGTCCTCGAATTTCCTTGTCAGGTGAACCCCAAGTATTATAAAGTGTTTTCGTCCCATCTCAGGAGGAATCTCTGCTTCATGCGGTTTATTGTATTGGCGTCCTCCGTTATGTTTAGTGCCTTTGATTTATTGTAGTTGATTGTGAATCCGGATATGGTGGCAAATTCCTCCAGTGTGTCTACGGCGCTCGGTAGTGTATTCGTGGTGTCTCCCATATAGAGCATCACGTCATCAGCGTATAATGCTATTTTCTGCTGGGTCTTCTTGATTTGCACTCCTTTTATATCGGGGTCACCTCTGTACCGCGCTGCAAGTGGTTCCATAGCCATTGCAAATATTAGTGGAGATAGGGGGCAGCCCTGGCGCTTACCCCTCCGTATCTCCACTTGTTTTGAGTCACAGGGATTTATCCGAAATGATGTAGATGGGTGTTGAAAATTTGTCAGGATCATCCTGCTGAGTTGTGTCCCGCATCCAAATTTCTCCAGGATCATCCGAAGGTATTCCTAGTCCAAACTGTCGAAAGCCCGTGAAGCGTCTAGGGCCGCTATTGCGAATTTCTGATTTGTACATCTCCCCCATTCGATTATATCTATGGCTCTTCTAACGTTATCTTGAGTGTGTCGTCCCCTGACAAATCCTGCCTGATCCTCATGGATGATATCAGAGAGGATCTGCGATAGTCTGTTCGCTAATATCTTTGTGTATAGCTTTGCTTCTGTGTTTAGGAGTGCTACCGGGCGGTAACTTGAGCATTCAGTGGGATCGTTGTTTGGTTTCAGCACAAGGATTGTTGAGGATCTTGCCATATCTGGGGAGATCGATCCGGTGTCTCTGATTGTGTTGAAGAGTCGGGGGAGGGGGCCCAGTAGTTGTGTTCGAAATGTTTTGTAGTACGCGTTTCTGAAGCCGTCTGGGCCTGGGGTCTTGTTCCTTGGTAATGATGAGATAGCTTCATTGATTTCCTGAGCTGTGAATGGCCTCCCCATGATTTCTGTGCCCTTGTCCGAGATTTGGGGTAGATGGGTTGCCAGTAGATAGGATTTTTGGTCTGCCGCATTTAGATTTGCTCCCTTTAATAGTTCCTCATGGAATCGGACCATTATTTCCAGCTTCTCTTCCTCTTTTGTGATCACATCCCCTTTTTCGTTTCTTAGGGCAGCTATATAGTTACGGGATTTCTGTTTGTTTAATTTGGCCGCTGGGAATTTATTTGCCTTGCCTCCGTGGACGTAGTATGATTGCTTAGTGTTAAGTAACATCTGTGCTACCGTATGTGCAGTGTGACCTTCCAGTTGGGCACAAATCTTCTTTAACTCTCGCCAGGATTTCTGCGATTGTCGGGTTTTGTGGTTCTTCTTTGCGTCTTTTAGGGCTAGTTCCATCCTCCGGGTTAGTATTGCTCGTTCCCTACAGTATACTGCTGCCTGGGTCATGAATTCTCCTCGGATTACAGCCTTCCCCGCGTCCCTGACTGTTTTCCAGTTCACCTCGCCGTTGTCGTTCTCTTTAAAATAGTTGTTTATAGTTTCTTCCATGTGTGCTCTAAGCGCTAGGTCGCGTAGGATCGGATCGTTGAGTCTCCACTGCGGGCGTTGTTTGTTTTCCCCTCCGTCTATTTCCAGGATAACTAGTACTGGGGCGTGGTCTGTAATGTATTGTGTTCCAATTTCCACCTTAGTCACTTGGGGGATTAGAGTTGCCGATACTAGGATCATGTCTATTCTGGAGTATCCTCTGTGTACTGCAGAATAGTGAGTGTATTCTCTCGTGTCTCCTTGGAAGAAGCGCCAGTTCTCGATTATTTCTAGCTCTCTGAGGAACCTTCACAACGCCTGTCTGTTTCTCTGGTCGGCTGCCGTAGGGGGTAGGGTTTTGTCGAGGCTAGGGTCCATTATACAGTTGAAGTCCCCTCCTATAATTGTTTGGCCTTCACACCAGCTCCCTATTTTCAGTAGGAGATCCGTGATATATCGGTCTTGTTTGTCGTTAGGAGTGTATATCGCCAGGATCGTGTAGGTCTTCCCTTTGATAGTTCCTTTGATTCCCAGGTATCTCCCTTCAGTGTCACTAATCATCTGTTGTTTTCAGAAGTTCATTCCCTTAGCTTACAGTATGGCGACCCCTTTTGTTTTCGAGCCGCTGGAGGCGAGGTATGGTTGTGGGAATGCCTTGTTACGCATTCTTTTTTCATCCGTTTTCAGGAGGTGGGTTTCTTGTGGGATCGCTACCTTTGCAGGCATCTTCTCGAGCCTGTTGAGAATCGCTCGTCGCTTCCCGGGGGAGTGCAGGCCTTGTACATTTAGCAAGACGATCAGTGTCTCTGCCATTCTTGTATGGAATATATTTGTTGCTTCTGTCTTGTAGCGTGTCTTGTTTTGGGTTAGTTTGAGGTGGCCCAGCTGCTGTGGTCAGGTGTTTCCTCGGTTTCTGTTCCAGACGCTTCTTTATTAACAGGCCGATTCATGGAATAATTAGCGCGGCGCAAGTGGGCAAAAACGTGCGATTCGCAGTGGAATAGCGAAAATCGCAGTGAACGTGCGAAAATCGCACGAAAAGCAGCGCACATCGATTCATGGAAGGCCGTGCGCGAGAAAACCAGCGGATGTGCGAAAAAAAAGTGCGCGGCGCACGTTGGCGCACGTTGGCGCACAGGCCATCTAACAGCGTGCGCCAGGTCACAGCGAAAATCGCACAGGCCACAGCGAAATTCGCACATAGCGCGGCGCACGCAATAAAAGTAGGCGGAACACGGGCGTAACACTCGGAATGGGGAACAACTAGCCAAAACGTGGGCGTCACGGGGGAAGTACAGGGCACAAGTGCGCGGAACGCCCACACGCTCGCCTACAACACGTATTCATGGAATAGAATAGGGGAAAAAAGCGCACGCTCAAACCAGCGCACAGGCACAAACACGACCGCCACAAGAAAGGAGGCGGTAGCGTCTCTGCGGCTGTAAGAAATGTGCGCCAAAAGGTGCGCCAACAAATAGCACCTATATACTGCCATGATGAATGTCCCATACTGTGGCCCTCCAGGAAAAATGACGTGCAAAGGGGTACCCACAAACACGGACACCCGCTGACAAAAAATACGTGTTACAGGGGTTCGCGTGAAGTTCCTCACGCGATCGGGCCTGGGGGAGCGGGCTACGTGTATTACAGGGGTTCGCGTGAAGTTCCTCACGCGATCGGGCCTGGGGGAGCGGGCTACGTGTATTTCAGGGGTTCGCGTGAAGTTCCACACGCGATCGGGCATGGGGGAGCGGGCTACGTGTATTACAGGGGTTCGCGTGAAGTTCCACACGCGATCGGGCCTGGGGGAGCGGGCTACGTGTATTACAGGGGTTCGCGTGAAGTTCCTCACGCGATCGGGCCTGGGGGAGCGTGCTACGTGTATTTCAGGGGTTCGCGTGAAGTTTCACACGCGAATAGCCTGGGCGCGTGAATTTGAGGGGTTCGCGTGAAGTTCCACACGCGATCGGGCCTGGGGGAGCGGGCTACATGTATTACAGGGGTTCGCGTGAAGTTCCACACGCGATCGGGCCTGGGGGAGCGGGCTACGTGTATTACAGGGGTTCGCGTGAAGTTCCTCACGCGATCGGGCCTGGGGGAGCGTGCTACGTGTATTTCAGGGGTTCGCGTGAAGTTTCACACGCGAATAGCCTGGGCGCGTGAATTTGAGGGGTTCGCGTGAAGTTCCACACGCGATCGGGCCTGGGGGAGCGGGCTACGTGTATTACAGGGGTTCGCGTGAAGTTCCTCACGCGATCGGGCCTGGGGGAGCGTGCTACGTGTATTTCAGGGGTTCGCGTGAAGTTTCACACGCGAATAGCCTGGGCGCGTGAATTTGAGGGGTTCGCGTGAAGTTCCACACGCGATCGGGCCTGGGGGAGCGGGCTACATGTATTACAGGGGTTCGCGTGAAGTTCCACACGCGATCGGGCCTGGGGGAGCGGGCTACGTGTATTACAGGGGTTCGCGTGAAGTTCCTCACGCGATCGGGCCTGGGGGAGCGTGCTACGTGTATTTCAGGGGTTCGCGTGAAGTTTCACACGCGAATAGCCTGGGCGCGTGAATTTGAGGGGTTCGCGTGAAGTTCCACACGCGATCGGGCCTGGGGGAGCGGGCTACGTGTATTACAGGGGTTCGCGTGAAGTTCCTCACGCGATCGGGCCTGGGGGAGCGTGCTACGTGTATTTCAGGGGTTCGCGTGAAGTTCCTCACGCGATCGGGCCTGGGGGAGCGTGCTACGTGTATTTCAGGGGTTCGCGTGAAGTTTCACACGCGAATAGCCTGGGCGCGTGAATTTGAGGGGTTCGCGTGAAGTTCCACACGCGATCGGGCCTGGGGGAGCGGGCTACGTGTATTACAGGGGTTCGCGTGAAGTTCCTCACGCGATCGGGCCTGGGGGAGCGTGCTACGTGTATTTCAGGGGTTCGCGTGAAGTTTCACACGCGAATAGCCTGGGCGCGTGAATTTGAGGGGTGCGCGGGAAGTTCCTCACGCGATCGGGCCTGGGGGAGCGGGCTACGTGTATTACAGGGGTTCGCGGGAAGTTCCACACGCGAATAGCCTGGGCGCGTGTATTTCAGGGGTTCGCGGGAAGTTCCACACGCGAATAGCCTGGGCGCGTGTATTTCAGGGGTGCGCGGGAAGTTCCACACGCGAATAGCCTGGGCGCGTGTATTTCAGGGGTTCGCGGGAAGTTCCACACGCGAATAGCCTGGGCGCGTGTATTTCAGGGGTGCGCGGGAAGTTCCACACGCGAATAGGCTGGGCGCGTGTATTTCAGGGGTGCGCGGGAAGTTCCACACGCGAATAGCCTGGGCGCGTGTATTTCAGGGGTTCGCGGGAAGTTCCACACGCGAATAGCCTGGGCGCGTGAATTTGAGGGGTGCGCGGGAAGTTCCACACGCGAATAGCCTGGGCCCGTGTATTTCAGGGGTGCGCGGGGAGTTCCACACGCGAATAGCCTGGGCCCGGGTATTTCAGGGGTGCGCGGGAAGTTCCACACGCGAATAGCCTGGGCGCGTGTATTTCAGGGGTGCGCGGGAAGTTTTACACGCGAATAGCCTGGGCGCGTGTATTTCAGGGGTGCGCGGGAAGTTTTACACGCGAATAGCCTGGGCGCGTGTATTTCAGGGGTGCGCGGGAAGTTTAACACGCGATTTCTGCACGGTACGTGTATTTCAGGGGTGCCGGGGAGTCCCACATGTGATTTGACAGTGTGGGTCCTCCCAGGTGTACCCTGTACACCCTCCACGGCCCCTGCAGGCAGCCCACACCACAGGGGACTACCCTGCATCCCTGGTCATGTCCCGCAGGCAGCCCACCCAACATGGGCATGCCCCCCAGCAAAGGCACATGTCTCCTTGAACTAATGAACACCAACACATGTCCCCTTGCACCCCCACCCCCCAGCACTGTGGGGCACATGCCAGCAGTCCCCCACCCATGTCCAACTCATGTCCCCCACCACCCCCACCCCCCAGCACTGTGGGGCACCTGCCAGTAGGCCCCCACCCATGTCCAACTCATGTCTCCCACCACCCCCACCCCCCAGCCACCAGGGTCACCCTCCACCAGGGCCCCACTCATGTCTCCCACCACCCCCACCCCCCAGCACTGTGGGGCACCTGCCAGCAGGCCCCCACCCATGTCCAACTCATGTCCCCCACCACCCCACCCCCCAGCACTGTGGGGCACCTGCCAGTAGGCCCCCACCCATGTCCAACTCATGTCTCCCACCACCCCCACACCCCAGCACTGTGGGGCACCTGCCAGCAGGCCCCCACCCATGTTCAACTCATGTCTCCCACCACCCCCACACCCCAGCACTGTGGGGCACCTGCCAGCAGGCCCCCACCCATGTCCAACTCATGTCTCCCACCACCCCCACCCCCCAGCCACCAGGGTCACCCTCCACCAGGGCCCCACTCATGTCTCCCACCACCCCCACCCCCCAGCACTGTGGGGCACCTGCCAGCAGGCCCCCACCCATGTCCAACTCATGTCTCCCACCACCCCCACCCCCCAGCCACCAGGGTCACCCTCCACCAGGGCCCCACTCATGTCTCCCACCACCCCCACCCCCCAGCACTGTGGGGCACCTGCCAGTAGGCCCCCACCCATGTCCAACTCATGTCTCCCACCACCCCCACACCCCAGCACTGTGGGGCACCTGCCAGCAGGCCCCCACCCATGTTCAACTCATGTCTCCCACCACCCCCACACCCCAGCACTGTGGGGCACCTGCCAGCAGGCCCCCACCCATGTCCAACTCATGTCTCCCACCACCCCCACCCCCCAGCCACCAGGGTCACCCTCCACCAGGGCCCCACTCATGTCTCCCACCACCCCCACCCCCCAGCACTGTGGGGCACCTGCCAGCAGGCCCCCACCCATGTCCAACTCATGTCCCCCACCACCCCACCCCCCAGCACTGTGGGGCACCTGCCAGTAGACCCCCACCCATGTCCAACTCATGTCTCCCACCACCCCCACACCCCAGCACTGTGGGGCACCTGCCAGCAGGCCCCCACCCATGTTCAACTCATGTCTCCCACCACCCCCACACCCCAGCACTGTGGGGCACCTGCCAGCAGGCCCCCACCCATGTCCAACTCATGTCTCCCACCACCCCCACCCCCCAGCCACCAGGGTCACCCTCCACCAGGGCCCCACTCATGTCTCCCACCACCCCCACCCCCCAGCACTGTGGGGCACCTGCCAGCAGGCCCCCACCCATGTCCAACTCATGTCTCCCACCACCCCCACACCCCAGCACTGTGGGGCACCTGCCAGCAGGCCCCCACCCATGTTCAACTCATGTCTCCCACCACCCCCACACCCCAGCACTGTGGGGCACCTGCCAGCAGGCCCCCACCCATGTCCAACTCATGTCTCCCACCACCCCCACCCCCCAGCCACCAGGGTCACCCTCCACCAGGGCCCCACTCATGTCTCCCACCACCCCCACCCCCCAGCAGTGCAGGGTCACCCTCCACCAGGGCCCCACTCATGTCTCCCACCACCCCCACCCCCCAGCACTGTGGGGCACCTGCCAGCAGGCCCCCACCCATGTCCAACTCATGTCCCCCACCACCCCCACCCCCCAGCCACCAGGGTCACCCTCCACCAGGGCCCCACTCATGTCTCCCACCACCCCCACCCCCCAGCAGTGCAGGGTCACCCTCCACCAGGCCCCCACTCATGTCTACCACCACCCCCACCCCCCAGCCACCAGGGTCACCCTCCACCAGGCCCCCACTCATGTCCCCTATCACCCCCACCCCCCAGCCACCAGGGTCACCCTCCACCAGGCCCCCACTCATGTCTCCCATCACCCCCACACCCCAGCAGTGCAGGGTCACCCTCCACCAGGCCCCCACTCATGTCTCCCACCACCCCCACCCCCCAGCAGTGCAGGCTCAACCTCCACCAGGCCCCCACTCATGTCCCCCTGCACCCCCACCCCCCTGCCACCATGTGCAGCCCCCACCAGGTCCTCACAATCCCCAATCATGTGCGTAATGGTCAGCCTCCACAGCCAAAAAGACCTACCAAGTAACCCATTCACCCACATGGAAATGGAAATCACATGTTACACCCCCAATGTACATGAAGCAAATGAACCCATGTCCGTCACACACATATTTTCAAATTGAATGGGAAAACACACAACATGACATGCATGAAACCAAGGAGATGAAACCACACAGTGAACAATGGAAAAAAAAATGTATTGAAAAAAATACAAATGCCAAAGAAAGAAAACTAACTACAATTTAAATGTGAAAAAATAAGCTGCATGTCCGCATAAAAACACAAAACTAGAAAATCAGATCAAAAAAAATGTCCAAAGTGAAATGTAAAAAGTCTCCATGCAACAAAGAACTATGTACAAAAATAACAAGGGTCCATCATCACAACTGAACTAAGGAAACCTCCTAAAAAACCTACCTAAATATCAACTATATACAAAAAGTGGAGCAGTGTCCGTCGACTCCAAATAATAATAAGAACGAAAGGAAACCTAAAACTAAAGAACTATATACAAAGGCGGCGGGCAAGTCCAGCGGCTCACTCTGTGGTGTTCCGGGCCAGGGCATCATCGAACTCCTGTTCGATGTCCCGGAGGCGGTCCAGTTCCATGGCCCCGAGGGTCCGCAGGGACGACGCCGTGTCCACCTCCAACCCCCTGCGGATTGCCTCGAGGCACTCGGCCCGCCTCAGGGCCCTCCGCATGGAGTTCTCCGCCCTGACCATTGTGAGCCGCGCCTCTTCCGCCCGCCGCCGCTCCGCACCTATGGCGTGGCACAACCGCTGCCACACGGAAGACACTCTCTGTCCTGGGTCCTCCTGCCCTCCGGCCGATGCCTGCCCCTCCGATGTCGAAGGCCCCGAGCCTTCATGGCTCCCACCATCTTGCTGCTGCTGCTGCTCTGCCTCTGCCCGTGCACTGCCTCCTGCTGCCTGCACATCCTCCGCCGGCTGGGGTGCACCTGTTGATGTGGCCACCCCTGCTGGACGTCCGACTCCCGACTGTGGCAGGGATGCCTCCTCCACCAGCCTGGCCGCACTGTCAGAGGCAGCTCCACAGGGCACCCAGGTGACTGATGGGTGGGAAGATGGCACAGAGGACGACTGGCGCGTAGGGGGTCCAGTTGAGGAGGGGGTCGGAGCAAGCCCCATCAGACAGCGGAATCCGGTCTGGGTGACCTGTCCCAGCAGGCTGACGTGGTCAACGAGCCATTCGAGATGACGTGCAGTCTCTCCATGAAAAGACTGCAGGTCACCTCGCATGGCCCGTTGACGCAACGCCACACCAGCCAGGACAGGCTCAACCCGGTCCCGGATGGCCACGTCCGCAGGCAGAGGAAGGCCAGTTGACGTCAGCTCATCCCCTGCCTGAAAACGGGTCTGGACGTAGGCATCCCTGCTGGTGCAAGATGATGCAGGGACAGGATCGGGGACAGGATTGCACACAGGCACCTCCGCGGCCGCCTGTGCTGCCTCCTGTCCCTGGTCCTGGACTGCACCACTAGCACCAGTGGGATCCCCACCTCCAGACCCCGTCTCTGGTGCTTGCGCGGCCCCCTCCTCCACCAAACCCCCCACCAACCTGGATGACTCTGTGCCATCTTCCCCTGTTGGGCCCTGTGGGGTCCCAGCTGCCCCTTCTGCTGCCGAGGAGTCCAACTGCAACCTCCGCCTCTTGGACCTCCCCCCGGCAGCTGCGGCCTGGGACGCGGCACCGGACTCCTCACTCCCCGACGAGATGACAACACGGGAGGGGAGCCGGGCCTTGCGTCTCCGGCTGGCGGTCGGATCCCCGCCGCTGTGCTCCACAGCACCTTCTCCGCCCTCTTCATCAGTTGACGCTGCAGACAGGGAGAAACAAAACACAGGCATCAGGGCACTGTACAATGGACACATACACGCATGACAGTTGCACATGAGTGGCATTGGCAAACCTCAGACATGTCATCACAATCCCCAACACACATGTCATTGCAACTGGCACACATGAGCCATACCACAGCCATATCGCAACTGCCACCACCATCCCTACACATACAACAGCATCAGCAGCCAAAGGGGAGCCATACATCACATGCAACACAGGAAGTGCAACACACATGTACACACACCACCACACTTGCATGCATGTCTACACCTCTGCCAAGTGTCGCACTGTTCAGACGGGCATCCATGTCACATCTGCCAATCAGGCTTCCACATACCGCTGTCACATGCATCCATGTAGCATCACTGTTGCACCTTTGACAAATACACACACATGCACATGTACACAGTGCTCATACATGCAGCCGAAAACAACATACATGCCTGACATCACGGACATGTCTACTTACATACACATTCATCCAAACATGTGTGCACGCACAACTGCATTTGCCATGCAAGCCCACACACACAAGCACCATCCATGTCTCACACATTACAGCCCTCGCATGTGTCAGCCCCACGGCCCTGTACACCCCCACCCATACTCCACCCCATACAAACAGATGTGCAACCGGCACAATGGGGAATGATCACCACACGCCCTGCTCACAACCAGGATGCATGTACACTCACCGCTCGACTCCAGACGGCTCTGCTTCTCTAGGACCTGGACGTGGAGCGCTGGGGATATGCGTTCCAGGACCCCCATCTGTTCTTCCGACAAGTGGCCCCGGCGCCCCTTGGCATCCGCTGCCTTCAAGAGGCGCCGGGCCTTGTTCAGGGTCCTGGACCTGAAGTCCTCCCAGCGCTTCCTGACATGTTGTAAGTCCCGGACTGCCACCCCCTCCGCGTTGATGGCAGTCACGATGTCTGTCCAGATCCGAGTCCGTCCTTCCTTGTCGGCGCGGGAACTTCCAAAGAGGGCATCATACTGCCCCAGGACTTGCTCCACCAGGACACCAACTTCGGTGGCACTGAAGCTGGTGCCCCTCTGCCTCTCTGGCCGGGGGTTGTCAGTGGTCACAGATGGTGTTAGCCCCGACATGACAACCCCAGAGGCAGGAGTGGGTGGGCAACTGGGTCCTGGGGCTGGGCTGTGGAGCGATGGGATTCCAGTCGGGAGTCTTCTGTTCCAGCAGGGGTGGTCACAGCAACAGCACCCCTGGCTGATGTGCAGGCAGCAAATGGCAGTGCACGTGGGCAGCAGGCAGTCAGGCAGCAGCAGATAGCAGGTGGGAGCGTGCTCGGGGCTCTGGGGGGCAGTAATTCGGCCTTCTGGGCAGGAGCGTGGTCTCCCGTGTGCTCACGCGTGGCCAGCTTGGTACGGAGTGAATTGGCACGTGAAAATCCTGCACGTCAGCGTGAAAACCGAGGAAAGGCCCTAAGCGCGTAAGTGCGTCAGCACGCATACGCGATTCCATTGGACCAAAGGCCCTCAGCGCGTAAGCGCGTCTGTGACGTGACCCGCACGGGTGTTTCCCACACTGCACGTGATGACAGAGCACACGTGGAAAGACTGCACGTCAGAGTCTCATCGCGTGTGATTGGTGGAAATGGCCGTACACCGGGATACAGGTGCGCTGACGTGCTTGCGTGTGTAAGTGTCCGCGCACACCTCATATACACGTACATAGGCCAATCGCGTGTACACGCACTTTTGTCCAATTACACGCGATGAGACTCTGACGTGCAGTCTTTCCACGTGTGCTCTGTCATCACGTGCAGTGTGGGAAACACCCGTGCGGGTCACGTCACAGACGCGCTTACGCGCTGAGGGCCTTTGGTCCAATGGAATCGCGTATGCGTGCTGACGCGCTTACGCGCTTAGGGCCTTTCCTCGGTTTTCACGCTGACGTGCAGGATTTTCACGTGCCAATTCACTCCGTACCAAGCTGGCCACGCGTGAGCACACGGGAGACCACGCTCCTGCCCAGAAGGCCGAATTACTGCCCCCCAGAGCCCCGAGCACGCTCCCACCTGCTATCTGCTGCTGCCTGACTGCCTGCTGCCCACGTGCACTGCCATTTGCTGCCTGCACATCAGCCAGGGGTGCTGTTGCTGTGACCACCCCTGCTGGAACAGAAGACTCCCGACTGGAATCCCATCGCTCCACAGCCCAGCCCCAGGACCCAGTTGCCCACCCACTCCTGCCTCTGGGGTTGTCATGTCGGGGCTAACACCATCTGTGACCACTGACAACCCCCGGCCAGAGAGGCAGAGGGGCACCAGCTTCAGTGCCACCGAAGTTGGTGTCCTGGTGGAGCAAGTCCTGGGGCAGTATGATGCCCTCTTTGGAAGTTCCCGCGCCGACAAGGAAGGACGGACTCGGATCTGGACAGACATCGTGACTGCCATCAACGCGGAGGGGGTGGCAGTCCGGGACTTACAACATGTCAGGAAGCGCTGGGAGGACTTCAGGTCCAGGACCCTGAACAAGGCCCGGCGCCTCTTGAAGGCAGCGGATGCCAAGGGGCGCCGGGGCCACTTGTCGGAAGAACAGATGGGGGTCCTGGAACGCATATCCCCAGCGCTCCACGTCCAGGTCCTAGAGAAGCAGAGCCGTCTGGAGTCGAGCGGTGAGTGTACATGCATCCTGGTTGTGAGCAGGGCGTGTGGTGATCATTCCCCATTGTGCCGGTTGCACATCTGTTTGTATGGGGTGGAGTATGGGTGGGGGTGTACAGGGCCGTGGGGCTGACACATGCGAGGGCTGTAATGTGTGAGACATGGATGGTGCTTGTGTGTGTGGGCTTGCATGGCAAATGCAGTTGTGCGTGCACACATGTTTGGATGAATGTGTATGTAAGTAGACATGTCCGTGATGTCAGGCATGTATGTTGTTTTCGGCTGCATGTATGAGCACTGTGTACATGTGCATGTGTGTGTATTTGTCAAAGGTGCAACAGTGATGCTACATGGATGCATGTGACAGCGGTATGTGGAAGCCTGATTGGCAGATGTGACATGGATGCCCGTCTGAACAGTGCGACACTTGGCAGAGGTGTAGACATGCATGCAAGTGTGGTGGTGTGTGTACATGTGTGTTGCACTTCCTGTGTTGCATGTGATGTATGGCTCCCCTTTGGCTGCTGATGCTGTTGTATGTGTAGGGATGGTGGTGGCAGTTGCGATATGGCTGTGGTATGGCTCATGTGTGCCAGTTGCAATGACATGTGTGTTGGGGATTGTGATGACATGTCTGAGGTTTGCCAATGCCACTCATGTGCAACTGTCATGCGTGTATGTGTCCATTGTACAGTGCCCTGATGCCTGTGTTTTGTTTCTC
The DNA here is from genome assembly GCF_040938575.1 of Ambystoma mexicanum. NCBI lineage: Eukaryota > Metazoa > Chordata > Amphibia > Caudata > Ambystomatidae > Ambystoma > Ambystoma mexicanum. Next base: position 299,751,281 of record NC_090935.1, on the reverse strand, counting down.
CCTGTCTGCAGCGTCAACTGATGAAGAGGGCGGAGAAGGTGCTGTGGAGCACAGCGGCGGGGATCCGACCGCCAGCCGGAGACGCAAGGCCCGGCTCCCCTCCCGTGTTGTCATCTCGTCGGGGAGTGAGGAGTCCGGTGCCGCGTCCCAGGCCGCAGCTGCCGGGGGGAGGTCCAAGAGGCGGAGGTTGCAGTTGGACTCCTCGGCAGCAGAAGGGGCAGCTGGGACCCCACAGGGCCCAACAGGGGAAGATGGCACAGAGTCATCCAGGTTGGTGGGGGGTTTGGTGGAGGAGGGGGCCGCGCAAGCACCAGAGACGGGGTCTGGAGGTGGGGATCCCACTGGTGCTAGTGGTGCAGTCCAGGACCAGGGACAGGAGGCAGCACAGGCGGCCGCGGAGGTGCCTGTGTGCAATCCTGTCCCCGATCCTGTCCCTGCATCATCTTGCACCAGCAGGGATGCCTACGTCCAGACCTGTTTTCAGGCAGGGGATGAGCTGACGTCAACTGGCCTTCCTCTGCCTGCGGACGTGGCTATCCAGGTCCGGGTTGAGCCTGTCCTGGCTGGTGTGGCGTTGTGTCAACGGGCCATGCGAGGTGACCTGCAGTCTTTTCATGGAGAGACTGCACGTCATCTCGAATGGCTCGTTGACCACGTCAGCCTGCTGGGACAGGTCACCCAGACCGGATTCCTCCGTCTGATGGGGCTTGTTCCGACCCCCTCCTCAACTGGACCCCCTACGCGCCAGTCGTCCTCTGTGCCATCTTCCCACCCATCAGTCACCTGGGTGCCCTGTGGAGCTGCCTCTGACAGTGCGGCCAGGCTGGTGGAGGAGGCATCCCTGCCACAGTCGGGAGTCGGACGTCCAGCAGGGGTGGCCACATCAACAACTGCACCCCAGCCGGCGGAGGATGTGCAGGCAGCAGGAGGCAGTGCACGGGCAGAGGCAGAGCAGCAGCAGCAGCAAGATGGTGGGAGCCATGAAGGCTCGGGGCCTTCGACATCGGAGGGGCAGGCAACGGCCGGAGGGCAGGAGGACCCAGGACAGAGAGTGTCTTCCGTGTGGCAGCGGTTGTGCCACGCCATAGGTGCGGAGCGGCGGCGGGCGGAAGAGGCGCGGCTCACAATGGTCAGGGCGGAGAACTCCATGCGGAGGGCCCTGAGGCGGGCCGAGTGCCTCGAGGCAATCCGCAGGGGGTTGGAGGAGGACACGGCGTCGTCCCTGCGGACCCTCGGGGCCATGGAACTGGACCGCCTCCGGGACATCGAACAGGAGTTCGATGATGCCCTGGCCCGGAACACCACAGAGTGAGCCGCTGGACTTGCCCGCCGCCTTTGTATATAGTTCTTTAGTTTTAGGTTTCCTTTGTTTTTTCTTATGATTTGGAGTCGACGGACACTGCTCCACTTTTTGTATATAGTTGATATTTAGGTAGGTTTTTTAGGAGGTTTCCTTAGTTCTGTTGTGATGATGGACCCTTTTTATTTTTGTACATAGTTCTTTGTTGCACGGAGAGTTTTGGCATTTCACTTTGGACAAAATTTTTTGGATTAGATTTTCTAGTTTTGTGTTTTTATGCGGACATGCAGCTTCTTTTTTCACATTTACATTGTAGTTAGTTTTCTTTCTTTAGCATTCGTATTTTTTTCTAATACATTTTTTTTTACATTGTTCACTGTGTGGTTTCATCTCATTGGTTTCATGCATGTCATGTTGTGTGTTTTCCCATTCAATTGGAAAATATGTGTGTGACGGACATGGGTTCATTTGCTTCATGAACATTGGGGGTGTAACATGTGATTTCCATTTCCATGTGGGTGAATGGGTTACTTGGTAGGGCTTTTTGGCTGTGGAGGCTGACCATTACGCTCATTGTGAGGACCTGGTGGGGGCTGCACATGGTGGCAGGGGGGTGGGGGTGGTGGGAGACATGAGTGGGGGCCTGGTGGAGGGTGCCCCTGGTGGCGGGGGGGTGGGGGTGATAGGGGACATGAGTGGGGGCCTGGTGGAGGCTGCCCCTGCACTGCTGGGGGGTGGGGGTGGTGGGAGACATGAGTGGGGCCCTGGTGGAGGGTGCCCCTGCACTGCTGGGGGGTGGGGGTGGTGGGAGACATGAGTGGGGCCCTGGTGGAGGGTGACCCTGGTGGCTGGGGGGTGGGGGTGGTGGGAGACATGAGTTGGACATGGGTGGGGGCCTGCTGGCAGGTGCCCCACAGTGCTGGGGGGTGGGGGTGGTGGGAGACATGAGTTGGACATGGGTGGGGGCCTACTGGCAGGTGCCCCACAGTGCTGGGGGGTGGGGGTGGTGGGAGACATGAGTGGGGCCCTGGTGGAGGGTGACCCTGGTGGCTGGGGGGTGGGGGTGGTGGGAGACATGAGTTGGACATGGGTGGGGGCCTACTGGCAGGTGCCCCACAGTGCTGGGGGGTGGGGGTGGTGGGTGACATGAGTTGGACATGGGTGGGGGCCTGCTGGCAGGTGCCCCACAGTGCTGGGGGGTGGGGGTGGTGGGAGACATGAGTTGGACATGGGTGGGGACCTACTGGCAGGTGCCCCACAGTGCTGGGGGGTGGGGGTGGTGGGAGACATGAGTTGGACATGGGTGGGGGCCTGCTGGCAGGTGCCCCACAGTGCTGGGGGGTGGGGGTGGTGGGAGACATGAGTGGGGGCCTGGTGGAGGGTGCCCCTGCACTGCTGGGGGGTGGGGGTGGTGGGAGACATGAGTGGGGGCCTGGTGGAGGGTGCCCCTGGTGGCGGGGGGGTGGGGGTGATAGGGGACATGAGTGGGGGCCTGGTGGAGGGTGACCCTGGTGGCTGGGGGGTGGGGGTGGTGGGAGACATGAGTTGGACATGGGTGGGGGCCTGCTGGCAGGTGCCCCACAGTGCTGGGGGGTGGGGGTGGTGGGAGACATGAGTGGGGCCCTGGTGGAGGGTGACCCTGGTGGCTGGGGGGTGGGGGTGGTGGGAGACATGAGTTGGACATGGGTGGGGGCCTACTGGCAGGTGCCCCACAGTGCTGGGGGGTGGGGGTGGTGGGAGACATGAGTTGGACATGGGTGGGGGCCTGCTGGCAGGTGCCCCACAGTGCTGGGGGGTGGGGGTGGTGGGAGACATGAGTGGGGGCCTGGTGGAGGCTGCCCCTGCACTGCTGGGGGGTGGGGGTGGTGGGAGACATGAGTGGGGGCCTGGTGGAGGCTGCCCCTGCACTGCTGGGGGGTGGGGGTGGTGGGAGACATGAGTGGGGGCCTGGTGGAGGGTGACCCTGGTGGCTGGGGGGTGGGGGTGGTGGGAGACATGAGTGGGGGCCTGGTGGAGGGTGCCCCTGCACTGCTGGGGGGTGGGGGTGGTGGGAGACATGAGTGGGGGCCTGGTGGAGGGTGACCCTGGTGGCTGGGGGGTGGGGGTGGTCGGAGACATGAGTGGGGGCCTGGTGGAGGGTGCCCCTGCACTGCTGGGGGGTGGGGGTGCAGGGGGACATGAGCAGGTGTGCAGGGTAGTCCCCTGTTTTGTGGGCTGCCTGCAGGGGCTGTGGAGGGTGTACAGGGAACACCTGTGAGGACCCACCCAGCCTGATTGCGTGTGATAATTCCCGCACACCCCTGTAATACACGTACCAAGCCAAATCGCGTGTGATAATTCCCACGCACCCCTGTAATACACGTACCTGGCCAAATCGCATGTGAAACTTCCCGCGTACCCCTGTAATACACGTACCCTGGCCAATCGTGTGTTGAACTTCCCGCGTACCCCTGTAATACACGTACCCTGGCCAATCGCGTGTTAAACTTCCCGCGTACCCCTGTAATACACGTACCCTGGCTAATCGCGTGTATAATTTCACGCGTACCCCTGTAATACACGTACCCTGGCCAATCGCGTGTTAAACTTCCCGCGTACCCCTGTAATACACGTACCCTGGCCAATCGCGTGTTGAACTTCCCGCGTACCCCTGTAATACACGTACCCTGGCCAATCGCGTGTTAAACTTCCCGCGTACCCCTGTAATACACGTACCCTGGCTAATCGCGTGTATAATTTCACGCGTACCCCTGTAATACACGTACCCTGGCCAATCGCGTGTTAAACTTCCCGCGTACCCCTGTAATACACGTACCCTGGCCAATCGCGTGTTAAACTTCCCGCGTACCCCTGTAATACACGTACCCTGGCTAATCGCGTGTTAAACTTCCCGCGTACCCCTGTAATACACTTACCCTGGCTAATCGCGTGTTAAACTTCCCGCATACCCCTGTAATACACGTACCCTGGCCAATCGCATGTTAAACTTCCCGCGTACCCCTGTAATACACGTACCCTGGCTAATCGCGTGTATGACTTCACGTGTACCCCTGTAATACACTTACACTGGCTAATCGCGTGTTAAACTTCCCGCGTACCCCTGTAATACACGTACCCTGGCCAATCGCGTGTTAAACTTCCCGCGTACCCCTGTAATACACGTACCCTGGCTAATCGCGTGTATGACTTCACGTGTACCCCTGTAATACACTTACCCTGGCTAATCGCGTGTTAAACTTCCCGCGTACCCCTGTAATACACGTACCCTGGCCAATCGCGTGTTAAACTTCCCGCGTACCCCTGTAATACACGTACCCTGGCCAATCGCGTGTTAAACTTCCCGCGTACCCCTGTAATACACGTACCCTGGCTAATCGCGTGTATGACTTCACGTGTACCCCTGTAATACACTTACCCTGGCTAATCGCGTGTATGACTTCACGTGTACCCCTGATATGCACGTTACCCGCTTTGCATTCCTTGTTTGGCTGCCCTGTAAACTGGTCCAGGGTTAGCGCAGCCCTTTGCGATGATTTAGCGATTTTGCTGGCTTTTCCTTGCGCGAGGGCGTTCTTGGGGGCGTTACTGGCGCTGCTGCAGGGTCGCTGCGATACTCTGCGCCACGGCTGGTTTGGGAGCATGAAATCCATGAATACGCTGTGCGCGGAAATCGGTTTTATCGCACGTGCCTGGCGCAGTCAATCGCACGCGGACACTCTGCGCCAGCCGATTGCGACACTTTTCTGCGAAATTCTATGAATTACCCTGTTAGTGTCTTCTTCAGGGTATTTCTTTCGTGATATTTGAAGGGACCTGCCAGTTTCTTCTCTCTGTAAGATCTTCTTTTCCTTTCGGATGACCATTCCCATTGGTTGTTTTGGCTGCTGGGGGCACTGTTCTGTGGGCTAGTTTCGGTTTGGCTTTGTTCCACCTCAATTTGTAGTAATGAGAGGCCTTCCTCGCATGTACTGATCCTTCTTTGTCTCCCTTTCCAGGGGAAGGCTAGTCCAAATGGGAATGTCCATCTGTATGCGATTTGTTTGGCTTGCAGTTCTTTTGTGACCTGTTGCATAAGCTTCCTTTTATGTAAAGTGATCGATGCTAAGTCCTGGTATAGTTGGATTCGCCCTCCGCTGATTGTTAGTTCTTTGTGGGTACGTGCGGCTCTCAAGATGTCTTCTTTCAGACTATAGGAGGTCATAGCGACGAGGACATCTCTAGGTCTCACTCCTGGTTCAATCCTTTTGGGGCCCACTCGGTGGATTCTGTCAAATTCGAATCTCTCTGGGGTGGCATTGTTCAGGATGCTACTGAAGCAGTGTTGCATGGAGTCCCATAGGTCTTTATCTTGGATCGTTTCTGTGAGGCCCTTGACCCGGATATTGGATCTTCGTGAACGGTTTTCCAAATCTTCAGTTTGGATCTCTAGGTTATTTGTATCTCTGGCAACTTGGTCCAGTAGGCCATTGTATTGCTTTGCTTCTTCTGCCATATGTGAGAGTCCATTTTCGAGTGTGTCTACTCTGCCTCCGAGTTTGTCTATTTCTTGTCGTACCTCTTTCAGGGATGTCTTCAGCTCTTCTTTCATTGTTTCTAGTTGGGTCTGGAGCGTGTTTGTTATCCTGGATTCCATACCTCTAAGGCAGTCAAGTAGTTCTTCCTTATTCATAACTATGTCAGAGTTGTTAGGCGTAGTTGGTTCTTCCTGATCCGGAGGTTCTTGGGGGGCTCTTTGTTGTGTTGTGTTCCAGCAGCTTTCTAGCAAATGATTTTGGTTTTTCGACGGTGTTTTGGTTATTGTGTGAGGGGTTTTTCCTTTAATCCCGGGCATCAGGTTTCTCTCCCCCGTTGAGACTCCGTGTGGGCCTCCTGACACGTGTTCTCGTGGGTCTCTGCTGAGGGTGGTTCCGTCCGATTTGACTTTCTAGCGGTGTTCTGTGCGGTTGGGTACTATGGGATTTTTGGGTGGGGTGTGGGCCCCAGCAGTCTTGGGTAGACCTCCGTAGATGGTCCCAGCACCGTGACCGCCCGTGCTCGTCTTCCCCCTTTTTATGGGCCGTCACCTGATGGGCTCTACCTATTAGCCCCGTAGTTATTCGGGGTGTTACTTTGGTTACTTTAACTGTGCAGCCTTTGGCATTAAAGGTCAAGCACTAATGGTTTTGTCCTTATGAGATGTGTTTGCAGGGGCTTTCGCAGCAGGCCGCGTTGTACTCACTGCGTTCTTTCTGGTTTCCTCATATGCCATGTCGGTTTGCTTCTGGGTTAGCGATGCTTGGCGGCACCGCTCTTCGGCTCAGATGTTGGAAGACCTGGTCGCCTGCCCCGGCGGAGGGTCCCCGTTGTTCCCGGTGCCCTCTGTCTCTGGCGGACCGTCCCAGGGTATTGGGCACTGTGACCACGGTGGGCGGAGGTGCTGATGACGGGTGACCCAGTAGGTAGTCCTCGGGGTGCCCACCCGGACGTAGCAGCGAGCGTGGGCAGTCAGAATGGGCCTTGGTGACACCTGTGTAATGTTCTCTTCGTTGCTGAGAGGGTGTCTTCTAGTGAGTGGCGCACAACTTCTCCCCCACTTTTTGGACTTACGGCTTGTGTATGCTGACGAATCACACATTTTTTTCTCACATCAGGGTTGTCTGCTTGACTGGTCTGTTGCCGGCTTTGGTGGGTTTGCTCCTATCCGTGGCGCCTACTGCAGCCTTTCTGTATTACTTTCTTAGTCTCTCCCACTCCTGTGGTGGGGGGTGGCAGAGGTTTTGGCCCACTGGTTTCTGACCAGCGTCTGTGGCGTTATATTGCGGCATTGGGGAGGGCAGTGGGGGCCTCCCCCTTCGTAAAGGTGTCTCTTGACCCTGTGGGCTTCAGTCCTTCTCTGGTCCTGGCGGGCTGCTTTTGATTCTCGTCCGCACTCACCCCAGATTCGCGTACCTGTTATGCTTGCCAGCCGGGTCCATTCTGAAATGTATGCTGCCTTGTTGCCGCCCCTGTGTGTTGTGGCTCCAGCGTCTTCCTTCCGTCTCCTTCCGTGCCTCGGCTCTGATCCGCGTTGCCTCGCTGGTTAAGCAGCCTCCTCTACTCCGCCGACTCTCTTCTCGGAGCGCGGCCCGCTCTCTGCGCCTCCTTCTTTGTGAGCGGTGCTCCTTTCTTCTTTTCTGCGCAACCTCTGCCGCAGGGGATCACTCCGTGGGACCGCTCCTCTACTCCCGTGGATCACATTCGGTTGTGCGGCTGCAGCCTCCACCCGAGGGGTAGGGGGCTCACCCGCCACGCGCCAGTCCGCCTCCAGTGGTGGCTTCTCCCGTATCGGCTCTTGGGTCTGCGCTCCGTGGCGCAAAGGGGGCCACCAGCTCACCCGCTCTCCTGGGTCTTAACCGCACTTCGCGGGTGCCCGCAGATGCACCGCAGCCTCTCGTGTCTCCACAGCAGTGCAGCGGGTCCGCTGTTCCCTCTGTCCTCAGCGTGCGAGGGGCTCACTGCTCCTCTCCTCTGGTGATTCGCTGTGTCCGCAAATTCCGGGGTCCGCTGACTGCAGGCAGATCCCCTCCACGCGGCGCACGGTCCCCTCACTCAGTCGCGGTCAGGCCGCAGCGCCAGCCGCCATCTTGCCTTTCCAGGGGCGCTATTTTCGGGGCTCTGTTCAGTGGATTCCGGGGTCCGATTCTTGTCGGGTTTTCTGCGGTTTAAAGCAGGATCGCTTTGTTTACACTAGCACTCGCTTCTTGGTCTTTCTTGGAACCGTTTCCATATATTTAAAGGATCTTTCCCAAGGATCAGGACGAGAGCTCTGTCCCAGCACGACCTCCATCCATCCGCTCAGGCCACGCCCCCCGTCTCCCATGCTTTATATATTGGCCCTGGAACCCTTATCGATATATTTGTGGCACCAGTATGGTGGGATAGGCATTGCAGTCGGAGAGGAACAAAACTTAATTTCCTTGTATGCAGATGACATGTTGTTATATATGCAATACCCGGAAGAAAACCTCCAATACATCCTGGAGGTGATGGAGAGATCTGCAGGGTTGTCTGGTATAGCAGTGAACCCCCATAAATCTAGTATGTTCCCATTAGGTAGATATAAAGGGATCCCACTAAAACAACTACCAGTGCTACAGATACCATGGGAGCTTAGCACGTTCCGATATCTTGGGATAGATATATATCACACGGTGGAAGAGGAACATCAGTACAATACAGAAGCAGCGATTAAGAAAATTGAAAATTGCATGAAGTTCTGGGTGAAGCTGCCTTTAGCAATGATGGGGTGTGGGGCAATGTTGAAGATGGTGGTCCTACCTAGGCTCTTGCACTACTTTGGGAACATACCGCACTTAATAGCGAAGAAATTCTTCATTAAACTAGATGGTATGTGCAGGGATTTCCTGTGGCATGGAACACGAAACAGAGTGGCCCTCTGGAAGCTACAAAACCCATACGAGAAAGGGAGTATAAAATTGCCTAACTATGAAGTTTATTATATAGCGAGCCAGCTGCAATATGTGGGCAAGGGGCTCTTGGAGGAGGCAACCTCAGAGTCCGGGCTGTTTAGACAGGACTGTGCTCCATACTACCTAAAGGAAATTATGTGGCTGCCTAAGGCAGAAATGGTAGGGCATCTGAACATGATGTTACTTATGTGCAAGGTGTGGCGCAGGGCATGCCAGATGATGGCGAACCCACTCTTGTGCTCCCCACAGGTACCGCTAGTTGCGCTGATGGGTGATGAAAGGCAACTAAGGATGATGATTAGGAACCACTGGGAACTGGTGGGAATAGCAACAATGGGTGACATATGGCAAGAGGGGACTATAAAGGATTTCGAAGTGTTGGGGGAGGAAACTGGGTTACATACGGGACAGTATATTACGTATCATAGAGTGGTGCGAAGAATCAGGATGACATGGTCTGAAGTGGTACTAGGTGAGGAGCCAGAAGCCATTATAGATACAATATATGATATAGCGGAAGAGGGACACGAGATATCCAGAATATATGAGTTGATGATGCCCAAAGTGGGAAAAGAGGTAGTGCAACTGAGACAAGAGTGGGAGGTGGAGGTGGGAGTCTCGATGAGTGATGAATTGTGGGAAAGGGCCCAAGGGTACCACAAGAAGGTGTCAAGAAATACTAGACTGCAGCAGATACAACTATATATTACACACAGGGTGTATATGACACCTCAGCGGATAGCTAGATTAAAAAATGCAAGGCGGCAAGCGTGCCCCAAATGTGATGAGGAAAATGCTGGAATGGTGCATATGTTTTGGTCATGCCCGATTATTGGGCGCTTTTGGGGCGAAGTGGCACATAGATTGTCAGAAAGGGATATCAAGATTGAGGTGGATACAGTGTGGGCCTGTTTGATAGGTGGGTTCTCTAGACCACGTAAGTTTAAACATGTGAGCAAACTAAAAGACCTGGCATACGTACTTTCTAAGAGGAGAATTGCTATGGGGTGGAAGACATGCCACAGACCACAATTAGAAACATGGTGGGAAGATTTACGGAAATGGGCTGAGGCAGAAACCATGGTGTGGCAGGAATCGAGTAGGACTGGAGGGGAGGAAGAAACAGTAACCCTGATGGCCTGGAAATCATTAATAGCAGAGTTATTTGGGCCAAGACGGGACCCAATGGAACTCGCGGATGTGGAATCCCTACCGCAGGATGCCGAAACAGAGTATGAGAGAAAGTAGGCTCGAAGGGGGGGTGGGATAGGGAAAGCGGTGGACATAATGAAGTGATGCACAATTGAAATGTAATTCTATGCACCGTAAGTTTGGTTTGTAGTGTTTGTTTGAATAAACTAATAAAAATGCTTCGCTTAATACCATTTGAACTACTAATTACACTAATTACACCCATTCTCTAGTGTCCATTTGTGGTACACGTTATTATTTATCACTTTGGAACATGAACAAATAGTAAACACCAGATATCATAAGTATCATAAGTAAGACTACATTCTTAATGGTTTCAATGCAATAAGCAAATGATTGTATTAGGGATCCACTATGGCTTGCCATAGGTAAGTTACCAGTAGTAGTCCAAAAAGGAGCGCACACCAGGAAAGAAGTAATGCTGTTTATTACAGCTGGCAAGCACAAATCAAACAGCACAGTGGAACAGAACTGATTGATGAGAGCTGACAAACTGGCTCATTGCGGACAACATTTTTATGTTGCTAATACATTGTGTATACAGTTAGAAACAGTTGCATTTCTAATGTCATGTGTTCTCAGTTCTCATGCAGCTGGCTGGTTAGACTTCGTCATACCCCTATAGCTAGACATACGTTAGTCAGACATTATTGGAGCAAACACACCTGGCTCCTCCCAGTGTGGTACCACATTGCTTCACCCTCCACCCCGTAACCTCTGCCACTCGCTCATGTAAATTTGGAACATACACCCTTTGCTTATTTCTGCTGCTATGTGTTCTTTGGACACATGGGTGGGACAGTGCAGCTGCTAGTGCTACACTTAACTTTTTTGGCATCTCTGGTTTCCCTGTGCTGTTCTGCCTCCATATCAAATCGGTGAGTGAGAGGCAACCTCTTTGTATCCATACATATTTTTCTTCCTGCAGCGCCTCTTCTTTCAGCTCTATTATCTATACAATCGGTATTGTGTTAAAGCTTTCCCCTTTTCTTGCTCCTGACCTGTTCTCTCTGCTGCCATTATCTGCATTCTTTCTTGTGCACCTGTATATAGTCTTGTGGTCCCTTCAGGTAAATAGGCAGCTTCTCTGGCTGCTCTGTCGGCCAGTTCGTTCCCTAAAGATATCAGGCTCTGCTCACCTTTATGGGCGGCACATTTTATTATGGCCTCCTATACTGGTAGCTTCAATGCTTCAATCAGTCCCCAAATCAACTCGGCATGTTGTACTGGGGACCTGCCTCTTCTCCTAAACCCCCTTCTCTCCCATTGTGCTAATCCTGAATGTACTGTGGATGTCACGTAAACTGCATCTGAAAACATGTTAGCTGCATCCCCTTCCATTATGTTTAATGCACTGATCATGGCCACTAGCTCTGCTGCCTGTGCGGAATAATGCAATGGTAACCTCTGCTGTGATGCAATTATATACGTTTTTGTAGCACACTATCGCAGCCCCTGTATGTCTCCCTCCGGTATTGGGGTCTATACTTGAAGACCCATCAATGAAGACCATGTCTGCCCCTGCTATTTCTTCTTCCTTGACCCGTATGTTCCCTTCCATTCTGTCCATATGTGCCACGCAGTCATGCATGTAATCTTCTTCCTCTGCTGGCTCTAATATGAATGTTTCTGTGTTTACCACACAACACCTCACTACCTCTATTTCTGGGTTTGTCAGTATTATACCCTGACGCCCTCTGTGTTGTTAGTGTACTTTTTGATTTTTCCAAAATGGCAAACAATAAATGCTCCTCATACAGTACTACTGGGCAACCCATGGTAATTGTCACTTCCTTCTCTATTGCAAACGCTGCAGCCGTGAGTGCTTGTTCGCAGGGGAAATGCCCCTGCATAATTGGGTCTAGAACACTACTCTAGTAAGCCAATGGTTTGTGCCTCTGTGGCTTCTTTTGCGTGAGGACCACCTTCATCACTGAGCCATCTGAGTGGGAGAATAAGTGGAACTTCTCTTTGTGGTTAGGGGAGGCCAACACTGGTTAATGGGCCAATGCTTCTTTTAGCTCTGTTAAGTTCTTATTCATTTCTGCTGTCCACTTTATTTCCTTTTTCTCCTTCTGTGCCTCCTTAAGTGCCTGCAGCAAGGGTTTTGTAAGCCCACGCCCTGCAATAATTACAGCACCCAGGAACTTCTGCATCTCCTTCACTGTGCGTGGATGTGCAGTCAGGTGAATTGCCTCCACTTTTTCTTGTGTTATCTTGCATCCTTGAATGGATATTATTTTCCCCAAGTACACAACCTCCTCCTGGCAGTATTGCAGTTTTTCCTTATCCAACTTATCCACCTTATACCCTTTGTCTGCTAGTAGTGTCAAGAGATGCACCGACTCAGCCCTAAACTATTCTTCCATCTCGCAGCACACCAACAAATTGTCAACGTATTGTACCACTGTACTTGTCATTTGTAAGTTGATTATGTCTATTTGTATCACTCTGTTAAAAATGCTGGGTGATTTGCAATACACTTGAGGTAGCCTAATGTGTTCGAATCGGGTTTCCCGGTACATAAAGGCTGCTAAATATCTTGAGTGTAGTGGGATGGAGAAGAAGCTATTCTTTAGTTCGATGACCGTAAAGTACTTCGCTTTTACTGGAATGTTGCACAATATTGTAGTTGGGTTTGGTACCAGGGGAAACTCAGCTTCAACTACATTGTTAAGAGGGCATCAATCTTGTATAAATCTCCAAGACCCACCCTTTAATTTCTATATCGGGAATATAGCTGTATTGTATGGCAATGTGGATGTCTGTATTATACCGTGCTGCCACAGTGCATTCAGGGTCGAGTATATCCCTTCATAGGTTCCTCTGGACAGTGGGTATTGTTTTGCTCGGGGCAGCAGCACCCCTTCTTTTAACTTTACCTGTACCACCCCTACTCCCTTTAATACTGCTACATCATGGGGCCCTTAGTCTCTCTGGAACCCTTTTGAGATTCTCATCTGTGTGTCTGCTCCCCCTTTTCACAGGTGTGTGAGTATTGGCACCAGCTTTTCTACTACTTTTACTGGGCAGGGTATTTGTAGCGGGAATACCATCTCTCCCCCCTCCTCCCCATTGGAGAACAGTTGTTCATCCGTTATTACGGTTACTGTCAGTGTTGGGTCGATGCATAACAATGTACGCCATTCCATGTTGTCATCATCTGTGCCTTACAGAATCACCATGTGTTTGCGTATCACCACCTCCTCAAGTTGTATCATTACTGTGGTGCCTTTTCTGTCTTCCTTCAGGCACTGTGGTCAGAATAAGAATTTGGATGCCAATCGGAACACCTTCCATCATATCCCTGGAACCCATCCCAGCAATATCTCGACCCCATACAGAAACATGCTAGGGTGCATCGGTTGGCCTTGTAGTGTGTTATGTGCATGTGCTGCTAGGAGGAGCGCAGCACTCGTGTGTAATAGACGCCTGGTGTTGAGCACACATACCCTTTTCCGTGAATGATATTGTGGCATTCAGTTTGCTCAGCAAGTCTCTCCTTAGTATGTTGATGGGGTTATCTTTGGAATACAACAGGGGTGCTACAATGTGCTGTGTCCCTATTTTTAGTGGTAAGTCTTTTGTTACTGGAACCGTCACTACCGCCCCAGAGAAGCCCTGCGTTTCCATCACTTTGTTTGATAGAGGAATGAGGAAGGAGAACTCCCTTGGTCCTATTTTCACTGCTACCTCGGGTTCCTCTTCTGGGCCTTTAGTTACTGCTAGGACTGGATACACACAAGCTCTCTGCAGGCCCCCCTATTGTTGCGTGTTGCTCTGTGGGAAAGGATTTTCTCTGACAGCGCTAACCCTCATGTAGTGAGGTACCACGTTTTGTCCTAACACTACTGTATTTCCCGCAGCTGATGCTGGCATTTGCGTCATACTTGGAGGTGCCATTCCACCATCCATCAGACCCCCCTTGGGCCTGCTGCCGACCCTGAGGCATTTATTGCGATATTGGGGCAACTTATTACACATATGGTCGAGGGGGCATTCATGATAGGTCATTACCTCCAGTCTGTTGGCTGTCCCTCCTCTATACCCTAGGCAAACCCTTACACTTCTCCATTTTGTTCCTCTTTTATACCTCTCTCTCTTCTACACCCTCACTCACCTTCAGTCATTCGTCCCTCCCCCTTTATTTCTCTCTTTCACTCTGGCCCGCTCCACAGGCCCACCCACGCACTCTTGTCTGACACATTGGCCTTCTCCTCAGGCCCGTCCACTCACATCGGGTTAGTAAGTCAGTGGCTCTCTCCACGGGCTCACCTTTCCCTATGTTAGTAAAGGTAGGCGCCAAGTCAACTCCACTCCTCTGGCTCACGCCCACTGCTACAATGCCAAGCGCACCATTATACACCAGGTACCTGTCGGCGATGACCCTTCCATCTTGGCCAACACCACAAAAACAATACGAACAACACTTACTACCACTCACGTGTCCCTCTCTGCTACAACAACCACATAATATAATAACACCCATCTCGCCTAAATGACAAAACTATACTATCGCCGGTGCTATGCGCAACTCTTGTCTACCGTGGTCCGCCTCTCACTACATAACCTCCTGCTCTGATGCAGTGGTGCCCACACACACAGGTCCACTCCCTATGGGACGGCGTGTACTAAAATCTATGACTACTACAGCCTATCGTCCTCCCACCTCGAGGATGCATCCTAAACACCATAAAATACAGCCCCTCCCTTGGTGTCATGCAAGCGCATCTCTGGATTAGGTTGATTTCCCCAGCTCCCACGAATAGCTGTGGGACTGGCTCGTCGCCTTGATTGTATCACCCAGTGCTGCTCACAGCGACTGTGGTCTGCTGGATGACGAGCAACTTTGAATACAGCTTCATCACTCCCTCAGCCGCGGTGTACAGATCGTGTGTTCCGTGGTGGCCTACAGGGTGAGGCCCACCTGCAACGCCCCCATGGAGTGTGCTTTAGCTGTGGTTTCGCCTCCCTCACATTTATTTGTCAGCATTTATGTGCCAAGTACCCTTGTGCCCATTTTGTGTTATATACAGTGTGTCCCATCTCCCATCTTCCCCTCCATGTTAGGTCCCTGGGGCTAGCTACAGCTTCCAGAGGCCCCCTTGCCTGCCCCCTTTGGGGTTTCCCAGCCCATCCCGCTTTTTCCCGCAATTGGTAGGTGTGCCCCCCTTTCTGGCGATGAATCAGACCTTCATTGCATAAAAAAGACTACCATGGAATTGAAAAAAACCATTACTATTATTACATGACAACTCAAATGTAACAGTTGAAAATAAATTATTAAACAAATACTCTTATTCCTGTTCAATTGTGGATGTAATTAAGCTATGATAAAAATGTAAAAGTAACATTCACAAATCATAAACACTTAAATATTTTAAAGCTTAAACATAATCTTTATTAATAAAAGTATCACAAATGTAAACAATAAAAACATACTAAATATGTATGTGCTACTCTACTTTTATATACTTCCTCAATCTCTTGCGAATTTCAGCATCAATATAACCCAGGGTTGACCAAGTACTGTGGCGGGGCGGCACGCCACAAAGAACCATGATGACTTGTATGACAAGTCCAAGAGTGTTTATTGGATCTTTACCTTAAACTTAGCCTAGAGAATTTCAATAGTTCTCGGGTCTAAGTGGATACTTGGGGAATTGATGTTAGGGCCGTCCCAGTCTATCTCGACTTTCCCTGGTCTTGCCCACCTCCCTAGCCCAGGCATCCTTACCGGGATGTTAGTACTAGTTAGTGGTCACACCTGTCTGTTTGCTCTACCTCTACTCCTCACACTGTCCACTCACTTATAAATACTCCACTGACCCCCTCTCACCAATAGCTTCCGCAATCTGGTTGCCCTCACCTCTCGGACGTCCTCCACCAACTGCTGTCCTCGCCCAACTAACCCACACAGAATCATTGATACGCACCTACTTAAATGCCCCACCAACTCCCAGTATTGACCACTTACCTTAACTAATGACTTACCTTCCTTGAGGTGGTGTGTCATGGGGAGGGCTTAAGAGGGCTTGTAAGCCCTCTCCCTTCTTCATGTGAGCTGTCTGCATTTTTATCCTGGAGCCTGTAATGGCTTCCAGGAGTCATGTATGCCTGTAGCCCTCTTTGGGGCCTTTTACCCATACAGGTCCCTGGTGGTATAGTGAAGGAAAAGGGCCCTCCTGAAGCCCTTGCATTAATAAAAAATAGCCTCCCTGGTGGGCTAATGGACTCTGCGAGGCTCTGTACAGAGACAACCAATATTATTGCAGCCGCTGCATCCCTTGATTATCCTTTCCTGGGTCGCTTTCCTTGGTGGGCCGATGTTGTGATGCTTGCTGCACCCTGCGGCATAGCATCTACCGAATCACAGCTCAGGCCTCTTCCCCGCGGTCCTGCTGCAGGGACCTCTCTGGCCCCGCCACCAACATTTCGCTTGTAAGAAGGACTGGGAGGGGATCCACTCTCACTCTGGCACTTGTCATGGTTTTGAGGTGGGGTGGGTGGAGCTTTAAAATGGCTTTAAAGCAGGCCCTGTCACAATATACAAAAGTATATATATTTCTACATTTTCAATAAAAGAACATTTAATTGGATTTTTGGCAAACATAATTAAAATTGTATTTTTGTAATTGTAATTTGGCTTTTTAAATCTGACTTTTTAATTTAAGGGTATTAATAAAATTCAAGGTAAGGGACGGCTGTAGGTGGTGATGTGGAGGCTGCCACAAAAATCAAATGAACTATTTAAAACTAAAAATATTTAAACACAACATATACTACATACTTACTAACACAAATAAAGATAAACATAGTTGCACAGTTGGAATATGCAATAACATTTTAGAGAAGGCTCAAGAAATACTCAAACGTTTACAGATGGTTCAAGGGTTTTTGCCTGAAGTGTTGGGGCCCTTGGGCTGTCCCTCTCTATCGCGTCTACAAAACACCAATCCTCCCTAACCCAGGTATCCCTACTTCCCAGGTTACTATATACTGCAACTTACTGTTTAAGTTCTTACTGGTGCTATAAGTAAAGACCTAAAGGTAGATTTCTCTCTCTGTCTAAACTCCCTTAAGGATTCCCTAGACTGTCCCTACGCTATGCAGTGGTTAGAATTCTGAACATGGTATTTGATTGCACTTTCCAGGCACTGTGCCCGATTCAGTCTCTTTTCTATGATGCCCACAAATTCCTCTCCCTCTTAATTGTTCAACAACCTGCGTCTTTCTCCTCTATCCCTCCAATGTCCCTCACTCCTTCTAAGCTTCGGCTCCACCCTTCGACTTTACTGCATTCTCCACAATCCTTCTTCCGCTTCCACATCACTACTCCCTCCTCAACTGTACTGCTCCCTCCTCTGCAGTACTGCTCCATCTTCTACTCTACTGAATCCTCCACCACATTACTACTTCCCTGCTCACAACTCCCTCCTACACACTACTATTCCCTCCATGCTACTACTCCTTCCTCACTACTACTCTCTCCTCACACTTCTGCTCCCTCCTTCACACTAGTCAAACCTCCACAGTTCTCCCTCTTCCACACTACTACTACCCCTACCTCCTACTCAAACACCCTGCTTTCACTCACACAAACACATCACATTCACTCCTTACACTTCCTCTCCTAACCACACGTTACCGTCTCATGTCTTCTCACAAAGCAGTGCCTCTTACACTCACCATCCAATACCTCACCTGCTCAAAATATCACCTAGCCACCCTGTTCCTCTGTCCTTCCTCCTGTAGGACTTTTTGTCTGTCAATTCCTCCTCCTCTGACCTCATCCAAACAACCAACTAATACCTGCTTTCTGTGGTTGCTACCCAACCCATTCCCCACTATATTCAGGTTTGTTGTCTGGCCCTGTTCAATCTGACCCGGTCTTCCCCGCCAGGTGTTCCATACGGAAAAGATTTAAAATAATCTGTTAAGCCCCACTCCTTTCCCTCACGCAGAGCCACTGTGGAATGGTGATGGCAACCCAGTGTTTACAATGTAAAGATTTGTGTTAGGGAGCCTTGGTTTGCACTCCCCCCCCGACGTGAGTACAGCCTGAGTGTGGATCTGTGACCCTTGATTGGGCCCCTGGTAGTCTAGGGAGTCTGCTGCTGCCCGAGGATGGTTGCCGCCAACACATTTCTTACAACATACTAAAGAAAACAATACATCACTTTCAATACAAAATATATGATTTGTAAGACAAACCATGAGAAAGAAAACAAGGGGGAGTTAAGGTTACCATTATCTTTGATTTACGTGTAATATTTAAATTTTTCATAACAGTATATGACATTGTAACCTTAACGTTTGTATTTCTGCTGTTTGTTCTCTTTTATCTTTTTCAACTAATATAGATGTGTGTATGTGTGCGTGTGTAGATGTGACGAATCGAAGAATTCAGTCATTTTCCCCAAGGGGGAAACCATTCCTGTGAGGCTCAGGAGGTGCTGCCTTTCGGGCTGCATAGAGCCCTGGCTACTTTCCAAAGATGAATGTATAAAGTATTGCGATCCTATTCCCCTTTTAGTGGTGCATACTTGGATGATATTGTCATTCATAGTGAAACCTGGCAGGAACATCTTTTTCACTTGTACAAAATAGCCAGGGCTTTGCGGAAGGCAGATTTGACAGCTAATCCTAAGAAATGCCACTTGGCACAGTCCGCGGTTAAGTACTTGGGATTCTTCCCTGGCAAGGGTTCTAGTACAGCCACAGACCATGGGCCTCATCATGAGGTAGTCAGTATCCCAGCGGTAATTGCGCCAGGATAGCGCCAACACAAGTAGCGTTACTGCTACTCGGTCTGGTGCTGATTACTAAAGTAAAGAGTGGATTTGCAAGCTGTTGCTGGACAGGCCGTCACTTGTGAACTCCATGATTTATGTGTGTGCTACCATAAATACCCTGTGTAAGCTGTACGTAAGGAATAAATAAAAGGGCTGTACTTACAGGATATCTGTGCGTAAAAGGGCCTGATACGTACCTTACCTCTAGGGCTGCCTACAACCATACTGCTTTACCACTGAGCATAGAAAAGGCAAGGAACAGGGAAATGTTGATTTCCTCAGATTCCCTGTTAGTGAAAAAGGTGAAGCCAATAGCTGAAGGGGAAGGCTATGAGACGAATCAAAGAATGCAATCACTTTCCCCAAGGGGGAACAGCTTCCTGTGAGGCTAAAGAGGTGCACCCCCTGTGCAACAATCCCCTTAAGGGTGGTGGTCAGCGGGACTTCACAGGGAGAGACCTCCCACTTGGGGACAAGGACTCCCTTTCCCATGAGGAACTCCCTTCATATTATCCACTACAGTCCAACACTGCACTACTAACAAATATCCAGACTTCTCTTAGATGTACTATTGTAATGTTATACCAGAAGAAAAACCTGGTACTATGACGCACAAAAACATAGGTGGAATAAAGTGTGCTTGCCTAGTAAGCACTGAGACGAAGAAGCTGACAACAGGTATGATGAATGTGTCACAGACACAAAGGAAGGACTTTCCTGAGAAGCTGGGGAAGCCCAAGCTGTGCATCATAAAAAGAGGTGGAATCAGAGAAGCAGGAAGTGAAGCACAGGAATTTCAAACTAGTCGGATCGAGAAGACTGGGAAACCAATGGAGACCCTGCTTCATGCATTTGGAAGCAGCCACGGGCAAGAAGTGACAGTGGTGCAATGCCTGACCCACCAAGAGGACCAAGTTGGGAAAAGTCACTAGTGGGACATCCAAGCGAGCTGAAGAAAAGCCCTCCTGTCGGCATGCCAGAGAAGCCGCAAGCCAGGAACAGACCCAAGGTGGTCTGTACATGTAAGAAGACCAAAATTAGAGAACCAAAGAAGAAGGTTGTGGCGTAGAAGGAGAAACCAGGAGAATCCTCTTTTGTCACTGATACCGCCGAGACACAGAAAAGCATGTCGGAAACCACGAGGGAGAGAGAAAAAGAACCATCTTGACCAAAGACGGGAAAGAAGAAACACACGCTGATCTGGTGATGTAGACCCCTGACACAACAGGTAAAGAGTAGAACGGGAGGCCTGGGGAGCAAGCATAGAGAATCACTCTGAAACCCTGCATGCTCATCCTAGTGAGTGGCAATGATATGAGAAGAATAAAAATCACTCTTAAAAACTTGCATACTCGTCCCATGACGGGCAAAAATATAAAGAGAGTGAAGAACACTTCGGGACCCTTTATACTTGTTCCAGTGAGTGGCAAACATATCCGAAGAGTACAAATGACTCCAAAACCCTGCACACTCATCCCAGTGAGGGGCAAAGATATAAGAAGAGTGAAGATCACTCTGGGTCACTGAATACTTGTCCCGGTAGTTGGAAAGAGTACCAGAAGTGTTTGAGTCATACAGAAGCTCATCATATTTGTCCTAAAGAAAATAAAGAGTACAGAATAAGCAAGAGTCAAACAGAGACTTTATCTAAGCAGAGACTAAGCAGACAAATGTCAACTACAAGATCTTTGAAAAGAAATAACAGGTGACGAGTCGCTATCTACTTGTTTGATTAGTTTGGGAAAAATCATTCTCATTATGAATGTGGCATATACATAGCTGTAGCCAGATTAACAGGAAAACACGTTTATTGTAAAAGTGTAGACATTAAGTGGATAACTCTAGGATAACCTACAAAATAGATGTAAAATATTAAGGCTTTACCATAAAAAAAAGTCAACAATAATTAATCCAGGCAGCGGGGAAACTGTTAAAAAATGCATACTAACCACAACAAAGGTATATCTGGCAATGCAGAGCATTTACGTTTAGATGAAATTCTCCAGCATTATAATTACTGAGATGATGCTAAATAAAATATTGACAGGGGAAGTTTTAAAAGTAAATCCACAGATTGGTGCTTAGTAAGACATTGCAACACTAGTTTAGTTAATCATAAAAACTGACATGTGGTTCACATGAAAATAAATACCTGTATTAGTATTGTTTACGTTGGCTCTTTTCACCATGGTGTAATGAATTTTAATTCTAAGGAAATTGGAATAATTTAGAAGCAGAATTTACAAATGAAAAAGATAACATTAAATGTTCTGCTTTCAGTAATTAAATGCAAATGTTAGGTGAAGAAATTGAACAATAACACATGCTAGATAAACAGCTTCCAAAAGAAACACAAGAACCAACATAAAATTCAAAGTTCAGTGTAGTTGACCTGCTTGGACAACTGCCCCAAAGGAATTAAGTAGAACTTGCAATGCAGGATGTACTTGTTGCAATGCAACAAGATGACCAAAAAAATACCAATTTAGGAGAACTAGTTCCAATTTAAAATGTGAACCAAAAGAAGTATTTAAACCATTTTTGTTAATAACATGGATCATCAATTCCCAGATGAACTAATGTTCTGTGAGTGTGTAAACTAGAAACCTACACTGTTATATATTAGCGGACAATCAAGCACAGCAGAACATGTTTAACTAAAGTTACATCTACGTTTGTGTGAAAGACAATTATTCATCCATTAGCATGTTATGTAACAGCACCAACCTGTCTTGCAGCCTATAATATTCGGTGCACAACACTACAGTAATATTTATGTTACCTGTAGAACAAAACAAAAACATTTAATTATCAAACACTTCATGCTGAATCTGCACACAAATTAAGTAACATTTTTAAAAAAAGAAAGTATTAATAAGTGATGAAGTAAGCATGTTTCCAACCTAACATTTTCTTTCTTAGAGCGCAAGACATTTCAAAATGTGATTATAATGACAAATTGGCTTTATTTGGTCATATTTTACAGTTGCCACCAGCTAATAGGGAACCTACATTAAAAAAATAACAAAAACAGATAGTGGAAAAAACAGGAAATATCATTAATGTTAATGATGGACTTATTTCTCATACTTTCCATTAACTGTAAATATGACACAAAGGTAAGTTTAACAATATGCTAAAATACAACACAAACTCCATTACAATACTCAAAATAACACTGATTTAAATAAATGATGCATGAAGATACATTAACAACAGTAGAAATATATAGTTTATTATTAATTAAAAAAAATGGCAAACTGTATGTCCTATGTCAAGTCTAGCTGACTGAAAAATGCAATTGTAAAATGATTCCTAAAGAAAATCAAAAAATAATTTCACTTGAAGTAATTGACAAAGTGCAACGGTATGGATTATGTAAAAAGATGCAATAAAATGCAAACAAAAGATTAAAATACGTGCATCAAACAGTTTCTAAAACTGCAGGCCATGACAGTTGTTTAAATATTTGCAGGATGGTTGGTTTTAAAAATGCCAGCAAATATATCCTAAAATGTTTGATAATATTAAAGAAGTTCATCAAATAAAATGAGTAACAGTCCGTTTAATGCTACCCACAAACAATTGAACCAAATCTCAATGCTTAAGTTCAAACACAGCATTAGTAGATTCTGTGTCAAAAGTTTTTACAGGTGGCATGATCTATGTATCTTTATCTGGAATATGAACACATAATAGACTATACTTAATCAAAATGGATATATCTAAAATTACGTTTCATATCCCATGAATGACAGAATATAATAGATTATATTTGATATAGGCAACACATTTATCAAGTGTTGAAATGCCCTAAAAAATTGTAAATGTTAATGATAACGTACAATCTATAGTATTGAAATGCAACACTATTACTAGCACACTTTTAACAATAAGTACCAAAAAACAGCAACTTATAACCATAAATTAAAAATGTAATAGAGGCTTTACATATGCTGTTACAATTACACCTTATTTGTACACATTGAAAGTGAAAGTGATAATATATTTGTTTTAGCAATAAAATCAATAATTCAACAGTTTCTGCAAAACACAACACAAACCCATGACTGGACGCCTATACTTACAACAGCAGATAATTAAATCAAGGCTATTTTACAAACAATGAAAACACGATCTTTATATATTATTGTTGTGTGTATTTCTGTTATCAATTTCTCGCTGGAAAAAAAATATATGTACCATAGTTGCCCTAAATCATACATTAAAAAAAAGTATGTATGTCTTGTAATTTTCCAGAGCAGTGGATACTGCTTAGACTATGTAAGAATAAAATAATTAGGGTTTGAATAATTAGGGTTAGGTAAATTACCATAAAAGGAAGACTACAACGAAATGTAAACAATGCATACATATATTATTACAAAGAGATACAGCAACATTAACGTAACAGTTGAAACAATTATTATACAGATATACTTGCTGTTTAAAGGTTAAAATACTTAAGCAATACTAAAAATGTAAAAATATGGATCCATGTTTAAATATGTTCAATATAGCTTATTAGGTGTTAAATATATTTCTACATGAAAGCAACATAAATGTTAAAAACTCAAAACATATAGTAAATATCAATATGTTACTATTTTTTTACATACTTCCTCAATCTTTGGTAAATGTTGTTAGTCCTTCACTAGTCCCGCAACCATCATTCTCTTCATTGTCCCTCATTACTCCCCCAGTCCTCGTCCTCATCACAGTCTCTTCATCCCTCCCGCAACCTTTATTCTCAGCACAGTCCCTCATTACATGTTCATCCCTCATCCTCATCACAGTCCCCCATTATCCCTGCATCCTGCATCTTCAAAGTTCCTCATTACTATTTCCATGTTGCCACAGATGACCTTAAGAACAGCAAGCCTTCAAAGGTTTTTTGATTTTCTGTAATTCAAATGATTCCGGATTTTGATGGTATATGACTGAAATGTGGCACACTAGAGGCTGTCCCTCTTCTGTCTCCCATAGGCCTTCCAACCTCCTTAGCCCAGGCTTCCCTTTGTCGTAGGTTTGCAGCTAAAGATTGGTAACAACTATTATCAACAATTCTGTCTAGGGTGATAGACTAGAGGTCTGAACCTTTCCCATCTTACTCTTTCAAGGGTACTACTACGGAAACTTATCCTAACAACTTCCTGTGTGTTGTATATCAATATGCTCTGTTGCCTTCCTAATCTCCCATTTTGTCTCACTTTCATGCCCTTGCGTTCCTTTCCATGATTTTCCTTATACTCACTTCCTCTTTCCTTACTCTGCAAGCTCTCTCTCTCCCTCTCTCTCATCTTCCCCATCTCTACTTTATCCTACTGTACCTCCGTTGGTCACATAGACTCTTAGCTTTTCTTCCTCTCTTTCCGGTCAATTCTCTCACACCTGCCGATCTCTGTACTCTCATCTTTCCTCTCGTCACTACTCTCCTCTCACCTCCTCTTCTCCCACTTTCATTCACCTCTAACACTTCCTCAGGCACTCTTACTGCTGTCACTCACCTATTTATCTTCACTCTCTCTAACACCACTCACACCTACCAGCAACCGTTCATGCACTCTTACACTCAGGTGCCACTCTCTCCCACAGCCAACACTTCACCTGAAACAATCCCTAACACAGTCCTCTCAATGCTCTTCTTCACCATCCCACCATCCTTCCTTCGCCTGGTCTCTCGGGCTGCCTTTTCTCCACCTGACCTCACCTGAATGCTGCTCCCTCCTTCTGTCTCTTACTAGGTTTTTTATGCCACTGACTATTGATTTGTTTGCTCACCTGTATCTTAGGGCCTACCTGATACCACTATTTATTTCCCCCGGGTTCGTGCTAAAGTGGCAGGAAGCTGTAAAATCCCAGCTTAGCCCCTCCCTCTGTCTGGAGACAGAGGAATACTTCATTCATAATGTCCACCCCCCTCCTCCATACCGTAGAAATGAGAGGGGTACATCATGTATGGTGTCCGCTCCTTCCCTGCCTAATTTCTGCAAGTACGAGAGATGCTACTCATTAAGACAGCCCTACCGACCTTATCCTGGAACTATCGAGGAAAAGATGAATCTGCAAACTCAAGATGAACTGAATATGGTGTAACTAAAGATGACGAGAACAAATGACATCACTGCCAAACCGATACATATAGACGCACTAGACATGAAGCAAATATGCACTCACCATGAAGAAACACAGACATTAGGTCAAACGTGCATTTAGACATAAAGAATGTTACCTGCATTCAATAGACACTAGAAACATATCATAATCAATGTATATGCTGAAACGCAAGATGAACAATACACAAAAATAGCTTGCTTAACGTAGACATCCAATGGTAATGAGTGGCCATATTGAATAAAATAGACGACGAAAACACGTTCGAGTGAATGGAAAACCCAAAGACGCCGCAAAGCTTCAGAGAGATTCAATTATTGTATTTGTCATTTATGTAGCGCCCCTTTCCCATTTGTATGGCCTCAATGCGCTTTGTGGTTGGAACGCCCTTGGGGACCGAAGTCCAGGTGTGGGAGATTCTAAGAGTTCATTTTTAGGATGCGTGTGTGCATTTCGCCAGGATAGGACTGAGGTGGGCTGGCTAAGCTCCAGTAAGCAGCCCGGAGTTCATGCACGTGGGTGAGTGCTGTTGGTGGTTTAGGATAGAGTGCTTGTGCTGGAGACTCGATGTGTGCCCAGCAAGTCGATGTGCTAAATTAGCTGAAATACAAACTCATTAAGGCCAGACAGTGGCTACGTGGGTCCCTTTCAAGGTTACTGTAGAAAAGGGAAGTTTGAATAGCTCTCAATAAGAACAGAAGATAATAATTCTCCAGAGCAAGGCATATTTCTCTTAGATCAAGTAAAGAACAAATAACCTTTGAGTGCCACATGCCGGCTAAGTAAAAGCTTAAAATTGCATGAAGAATAGCTTGACCAAGTCTCCAGTGGGCAGAGAGGGTAATGGCTAATATGAACTAATATCCTAATAAAAGCTGAGCAGAATAATTCAAAACGTGGTCTCCTCACACGTGACTCATAATTAGAGAACAGTGTCCATTCATTAGCGTCAGACACAGATATGCACCTGCCTCAACACCCCAAAAGTTCCCAGAACGAGAGGTGCGAGGAAAAGCCAAGTTCAAAGCTAGACATCCTGGCTTGAGGCTTAGGAAATCAGGGATGGTGTCTTATTCAATGGAAAAGCAGCTCCTTTATATCACTCCCCATACCACTATTTTTGTTCATATGCTGATGGCCTGCCAAGTAGTCAAGGTTGGTAAAGCCAATGAACTCTGTCCAATGATGCCTTCTTGCAGCTGTTACAGTAGCCAATAGTTTGTTATTACGCTGATGTCTTTTTTACCTATATAATTTTAGGGGTGGTCCGAGGTGGGGCCATCAGATAAAGCTGACCAATGAAGAAACTAACAACTATACATTGTATATATAGACAAATCCCCTGGCCAATCCCCAATCTCTGAAAGTTTTTGTAACCAAGATTGTATCAGACATCAGTTGTGAAGTATTTCTTGCTTTTAAACTGTTGTCATGCTTGAGAAAGATGAGAGCGTGTCGACCTTTGGTGTTTATTGCTGTCCCTGTTTTGAATGGATTGTTAATAAAAACAGACATTTGCCATTTACCTTGACTATTTCTGTAATTGGTCACGGGACATCCCAGCCTGTCTGTTCCGCTAGCGCTGGGGGTTTCCCAGTCTGTACCTTTACATATGGTAGCGGATTGGATGGTTATATCCAAGCCCTCGAATAGTCGATGCCCCCTGCTGCAAGCCTGAGGACTGCAGAGGTGACCTGTGGTGAACAGTGAAATTCATTTTGCGTACAACTGAAACGGTGGAAAGGAGCCCCCCAGGAGAAAATCCTGCCCGCTCCCTAGGAAGGATTGATACTGAAGGCCATGGCTAATCCACAGATGTAAGTATTGAGCAGCGAAGTGGCAAACAAAGGTGGGAGGGATCGGATTGGTCTGTGTATATTAGTAAAGATAGTGTTTATTTATGAGAGGTACCTGTAACCAGGGTTAAGGAGGGTGGCGCACCTTGGAACAAGGTATTAAGTTATTGAAGAGTAAAGAGATTTCCTATGACAAGGTCAAGAAAGAGTATGCCATACTCCGTTTGGCCAACTTTGAGAGATCTAAGGATACCTTGGTTGAGAAGGAGCAGGAATATGGCCGACTGGGAAAAGCAAGGCTTTGTGCATGTTGGTTTACATCATAGAGCACGTGGAATTGTGATTTGGACTCAAAGGGCAGAGTCCTGAGCGTGGATGGCATTTGAGGTACTTGCCCAAACAGTTGTTTTTGTAGCCGAAAGGCTGAGAAAGTGGTGTTGAAAGTGTTAAGAATAGAGGAAAGTATTGTTGATAGGAGATTGTGAAGGAGGACTGAAGGGATAGTGGGTATAAAGGTTTATTAAGGTCTGGTAAGTATAGGTAGTCAATAGCGTGACGTGCCAAAATGGAGGAGACACTCCCCTTATGCATTTATGTAAGTCTCTTCCACGGTACAAGGATAAGATATGCAAGTACCATTCACAGGTGGTTTGTGGCACAGTGGGCAAAATGTTCTTACCTTGGCCCAGGGAGGGTAAACTTTTGAAAACAGTGCTGCAACACATGACAACACAGTTTCATGCTGTGTATAAAAGAAAAAAGTTACAGACAAAATTGGCCATTTTATAGTTATGGAAAATGTTTGGGGACGAGGTGGAAGACATACCCCCAAGGCAGTGAAATGCTTAATCAGCATGAAAGGGAGGGCACAGCGCAATCGTCTCCTCCTCCTCCTCCCCAGAGCATCGATCCGCCAGTCAAACGATAGGGGTTCTACCCATTGAAAGAATTAAAAGCAGCAGCAAGGTATACTAACCCTGTATATGTAAAGTAGTGAAGATGCTATAAGTGGAGCTAAACTGAAAGAACACAAGCCAGTGTCCATGGGTGATGAGTATTGCGAGTGCTGCGGACTACAATCAAAAGCTGATGGAGACTGACGAAGGGACACAGAGACAGAGAGGAAGGCGGAGCAATAAGGAAGAGACAACAATCACTTCAAATGAGTGGGTTGGAGAGCAGATATTGCTTAAACTGTACGATACTAAAGACAGAGAAAGGGCAGTTAAAGAAAGATGGGAAAAGGATGAAAAATAGTCAAGGAAAAGGGAAAAGGCATGACAGAAAAGGGAGAAGGAAGAAATGGAATGGGACAGGATACATGAAGAAGAAAAGGAATGGGAGAGAAAGTGTGATGCAGATAGAGAGAAGGCGAGGAAGCGGAAGGAAGAGACAAAAAAGGAATTAGAGAGAGAAGAAAGGTAAGAGTGAGGTAGGAAAGGGAAGAAATGGAAAGGATGGGGAAACAAAGAGTAGAAAGCCAAAAGGAAACTGAGGAAGAAAGAGATAAGGAAGTACATAAAGAGATGGAACTAAACCGAGAGAAACGGCGATAAGAAACTGCCAAGATTGTCAGAGTGTTCTCCATGCTCTGGGAAAAGGAGAAAAATTAGCAAGAAAGAGATGACAATTCAGAGAGAGATAATAGGGAAGTGGAGGAGATATTAAAAAACAATACTCTCCCAGATGAGGAGGAAAGAGCAGCAATATGAAGAAGGATTGGTAATCTGTACAGAAGCAGGACGGATACTGGTGCAGTTCGTAAGGTAAAGAGGAGAGAAGTAGGGTCCCCCACAAAGACCAGAGGAGAACAGAGTTTATTGGAAAAACCACTGAAGGGATTATACAAAATTAGCCCCCTGAAAAAAGTAATTAATTAATTAATCAGGACAGATCAGCCAAAGGAATTGATGAAAGTTGTGGGATGATGGTTGCAGATGAGGCAAGACATGAAAGTGAAAATGAGGAAGACGATGCGACCACACTAGACCTTTCCACAAGTTCAAGACCAGAGAAAGAGAAGAAAGATAAGAGTGAGGTAGGAAAGGGAAGAAATGGAAAGGATGGGGAAACAAAGAGTAGAAAGCCAAAAGGAAACTGAGGAAGAAAGAGATAAGGAAGTACATAAAGAGATGGAACTAAACCGAGAGAAACGGCGATAAGAAACTGCCAAGATTGTCAGAGTGTTCTCCATGCTCTGGGAAAAGGAGAAAAATTAGCAAGAAAGAGATGACAATTCAGAGAGAGATAATAGGGAAGTGGAGGAGATATTAAAAAACAATACTCTCCCAGATGAGGAGGAAAGAGCAGCAATATGAAGAAGGATTGGTAATCTGTACAGAAGCAGGACGGATACTGGTGCAGTTCGTAAGGTAAAGAGGAGAGAAGTAGGGTCCCCCACAAAGACCAGAGGAGAACAGAGTTTATTGGAAAAACCACTGAAGGGATTATACAAAATTAGCCCCCTGAAAAAAGTAATTAATTAATTAATCAGGACAGATCAGCCAAAGGAATTGATGAAAGTTGTGGGGTGATGGTTGCAGATGAGGAAAGACATGAAAGTGAAAATGAGGAAGACGATGCGACCACACTAGACCTTTCCACAAGTTCAAGACCAGAGAAAGAGATAGTGTGGTCTGACTCGGAAGAACCAGAAGGTAGAGGGCCAGAACATGTAGCATATCCCAAACGTCCAAACGTCAAAAGGGACGATCGCTTCGCTCGGAAGAAACAGCCCCATATGTAAACAGGTTGAGAGCTCTACCAGGGTGAAACAAAACTAGCATGACCGACACCGCCGCAAAGACAAAGGGCGCAACTGGATTTGAACATAATGCAGAATTGACACAATTCCCATTGTTAGGATGGCCGCAATATTTACCATAGCCACGTATGGACAAGGATAATTTAAGGTGTATATTACCAATTTTTACATCAGGAGCGGGGAAATTGAATTATGAACTAGAAAGAATGACATCAGAGATGACGTTTAGCAGTAGGCAACATAAAATGTGTGCTCGCTGCCACCATTGCGGGGAGAGATGACAACATTTGGAAACAAGTGGGGTACCCCGGGTTGACGACTCATAACACTACTCATGGCGGAGCACTGTTTAAAAATTGTAGGGCAGATGTATAGAGAGCACTCAGATTGCAATATCCTGATACGTCAGACATGATTGCAATTATGATGCGCAAGTTGCGCAGTGACAAAGACCCTGTTGCTTACAATCAAGTGATTCAAGAGAGATGGCATCTTGAGATGAGGGAACCATGGGAAGAAACTATAGCTATTTTCTATCATATATTGTGTCAGGGGTTACCTGATACAGTGATACAGTGCAAAGACAATTGAAAAAAGTAGTGGGAATAGAAGCAAAACCACAGCCAGAGATTCAATTAACTATAGTTCACCATTGTCGATTAATGGAAGAGAATACCAGGAAGAAATTTGAGGAAAGAAAGCCGGAGGAGGTGAAGTTAGTTCAGAAAAAGCTACTAAAGTTTTCAGTAGAAGGAGCCATATTGACGAGTGGGGTAGGAGTGGTTACACCAAATGCACAGCAAGCACAGCCAATGGCTGGAGGGAATTTTGCAGGAAGGGGAGAATAGAATGACTAGCTAAGAGGAAGAGGGTTTGCACCAAGAAAAGAGGGGTTGGGTTTCAGGCTCTACAAGTAGAAGCCCAGACCTAGAGGACAGCCTCAGCAGTGCTGGATGTGTGGTGAAAATGGGACACATCTCTGGAGGATGTAGAAGCAGGGGAGGGAAGCAACAGAACTGGCAGGATCCAAGAGGGGGGGCGGCATATCCTCCACCATACAGCACAGAGTCATCTGAATTTTATGCCCAAGATCACCCACAGTATTAGACATATGCACTGCAAATACAACCTGCACAACAGGCACAGATGTAAACACAACAGCCACCAATACAAGCAAAGCAAGCCCCCATTCAGACACAGCAATCACAGATACAACCACAAGCACCGGTACAACAGAATAACGTGGCAACGGGGAACACAAATACAAGGGCACAGACACCTACACCCAGGCTAGGGAGTGTCACCGTAGTGGGAGTGAGCCCTTTCACTATGACAGGGATGATCCTATACCCACAATAGGGCAGCCCAGAGACTGACTTGATGTGTTCAATCCTATCTGTTACACCAGACCCACAAGAAGAAACACGGGTCGGAGTGGCCATAGGTTACAAAACAATTTTCTTCCTTGTAGATTCGGTGGCAATCAGGTCCTGTGTTAGAGAGGGGAAATACCCAATGTCAGGCATTGCCATGAATGCACAAGGGTTTTCTGGGTCAACACATTTGGTTCCATTTACTGACGACTTACCCATCACTATAGTAGAGCATGACCTTTTTATGCCATTATTATACTCCCACAAGACACCAGTCAGTATAATAGGAAGGGGCATGTTAAGCAAGCTCAACATGACCTTCTCTTACCATATCTTTCACTGAACTGTTTGCTACACTCCAGGGATTCATTACATTAATGCACAATAATTCATATCAGTGTTTTTTTGGCCAGAAAGCACAGCGGGGCATACCATTAGAACCAGAAGTATTTCATTATGGAGTACACCTTTTGGTAACATGGCTACCTGTGATAAAGAGTAAAACATAGAGAAGACCCGCAGAATTTTTATTCACACCAGAAGTACCTATGGATGATGATGAGGGATGGGTGATTCCCATGGAAATAGAGGAAGTCTTTGTGAGAGAAGAAAGGGTGATTATTCATGGGGCCAATGAGAAAGGAAAAGCATTGTGAGCACTAATAGCCCTCAACGAAGGACACAGACTGACTGATTTTTCAAATGAGGAACTATTCAGAGCCGAAGACTCAGAAGATGAGGTAGCGTTTTCATAAGCCTCACCTTTTGGCTGAAAATTGAGAGCAGAGAAGTAACGTAGGGAATGGCATTGATGGAAAAAGAAACCATAATGTTTTCAAGAACATTTGGCACAGTTACCAAGTGTACTGTGGACAAGCAGTTCACATGACATTGGCCTATTGAAATGACTAGGTGCAGTTAAAATCAAACTGAAGACAGGAGCATTTTTGCCATGAGTAAAGAAATATCCCATGTCAAAGGATGCAGATGAGGTTATTTATTAAATGATTTCCGCTTTAGTGCAACAGGGAATATTAGTGCCATTATATCATGTATTACAGTGGTGTACCCAGTGAGTAAATCAACAGGGGGGGTCGCGGAGATTATTCAGGACTAACGCCCCTAAAAAATATTGTTGAAGCAGAATTTCCATTGGTCCCGAATCCAACCATAATATTGTGCAACATTCCATCCAAAGCCAAATATTTTACAGTGATTGATCTAAAGAATGCTTTATTTTCAATCCCCCTCCATTAAGAGTCACAAGACTTGACCTTGTTTTCATGTAGAAATCAGAGGTGGAAACACACTTGCGAGTCCCCATCAATGTTCAACACGGTCCTCCAGATGGACCTGGGGAACATACACCTTGATGGTCAAGTGATTAAATACTTAGATGACATTTTGGTGTGTAGAAAAACAGAAGAACAGAGTAGAAAAGACTCAATACAGTTCATGGCCGTCTTGGCAGAGAAGAAATACATAGTAGACAAGGAGAAATTACAATATTGCCAGGAATATGTCCTGTACATAGGACAGTTGAAATCGCAAGAGGGCAGGAAACTGACCCTTAAAAGAGCAGAAGCAATCATGAAAACTCCTCAGCCAAAGACTAACAATTTCAGGGCCTTTGCAATTACTACAGGGCATGGGTCTTTGATTACAGCACATACGTCAGTCCCCTCTTAAAAGCACTCAAGGAAGCTCAGAAAGATGACAGTGTCATAGTTTGGACACGTGAAATGACAGAAGCATTCAATGAATTAGGGCAATATGCACAACACCCGTTCTAGGGATCCCTGATTACAGTGCAGAATTCTTCCTATTCTCGCATTCTAATGGAGTGGTAATGACAGCAATGCTCACATAGAAGACTACCCTAGGACACATACCATTAGCATATTACAGTGGGATCCTAGATCAGGTGATGAGAGGCCATTATCCCTGCCAACAGTCATTGGCGGCTGCAGCCTTTGAGAAGTCTGCCAATATCACGATGGAGTGAGCTGAGTAAAATACAGTTTACAGCATTTTTTGGTGTTCGCTGAACAACAGACCCTGCAAGCAGTTTGTTATCCTTGGTTGTCATTGGAGAAGAGGAGGAGGGGTTAAAAGCCTGGCATTCGGCAGAGCACAGCAGAGTAAGCTGAGTAAAATATAGTTTACAGCAGGTCATGGCGGGAACAGCTGACAGGAGGCATGAAGACCGAAGAAGGATGTCGGATACTGGGCGCTCAATCCGCAATTCAAGAAAGCGGGAGCTTCGTTGGATGCAGGGCGCGTACAACACACATCTTTACAGACAAGACTACAGGCACGGTGGGGGCCTTGCTTGTTGTGTGTTCGTTTACTGGCACGAAGAAATGAAAGAAGCTTGCCTCTTCATGACGAGATAAGCCAAGTGCTACACTGTGAAACCTTCAATAGCGCGATGCCTGCATTGAATATGACACACCCCGTTCTCTCGCAAGATATTTGGCTCATAACTGAACATAGATATCCTAACAAGTCCACACAACTCCTTGCGCCTTCACCTTTGCTGGGATCTGGACGCGGGGGTGTGGAAGACGTGGATGATGTGGCCCGAATGGTTGACTCTTCCAATGAGCAACTGACACTGGTAGCACAATTGTCAGTTCTAGCGGCACAAGGTGCAGAGCCTACTCCAAGAATCTACCTCTGATTGGCAGTAAGCTAATCAGCAAGTAACAGCAGAGTGGAGGGAGTGTGAGCACAACAACCGCCTGTTAAACACAATATGTAAAACATCAGAAGCGGTAAATGAAACATCCAAGCATGTCAACAACTCATTACCTACACCCCTTAACATCTTGAACCTGCCCATTGGAGGACCAGATCAGACTCACAATTTCAGCCACAAGGAAGATGTTAGGCAGAACTCAGCCATGACGGCTCTCAGTCTCTCGGTTGTCGATGCCTTGACTGCGCCCTTCACTAATCTACCTATGGAAGAATTTAAGGAGGCAACTTGCGTCTTCCCAACTGAGTGTACAGTTACTACCTGCCTGCATAACCCAACAAGTGAGTTTGAAGAGGCTCCTGCAGTTACAGGGGCTGAACCAGGTCTAGGACAGAATTCCATAGCTGTTGCTGATAAATTGCTTTGTGACTTAACAAGGTTAACTACCGAAGTGAGTGCCAACCGAGCTGAAAATCTTCTTATAAATGCAACACGAGAAAGTGAGGAGGGACTGGATTTGCTGCGTAGAGACACAAGTAGAACAATTGGAAACATTAAATCTTACAAGCGACGAAGAGTGGAATCTAGCCCGTCACCTAACTTTAAATGCTCCCAACGTGGGGCTTTTGTGTCTCAGCAACGGCACCTTGGACCTCACAAGTTCGACAAAAACATTGGGCCTCATTATAACTCTGGCATTAGCTGTGCCAGTAAAAATGACAGGCTGCCGCCGGAGTTATGCTTTTTTTCCGGCGCCTGCCAATGGGGACGCACCGGGGGATTACGCTGGAAAATGAAACTCCACATTCCCATTGGAGTCTCATAGGACTCAATGGGAACGGGAAGGACGGATGCCCCGGCACTGTGTGCAACAGTGCTGGTGCATTCGTCAAAGTCTGCGGGCAGATGCCGTTCCGCCCTCCCGGTCAGACCTGGCGGGTGGGAGTTCACCTGCCCGCAGAACTCGGAGAGTGCCAGTCCAGTAACAACGGTGCCGGTAGCTTACCGGCACCGTTGTTACCGGAACCAGTACACTCCTAATGAGGCCCATTGTTGGAAATATAACTTTTTTTTAAAAAAAATATTTTTATTTGTGTTTAACCAAATTGGTTTTTACAAAAGAAATTTGTCACTTTCATTATTAGTATTTGTGGAGTACTTGGGACACCACTTTTGGTCTTGCGGGTTCAGCATGACTAAATGCAGGCTCCTAGAATTATAGGGGGTAAGATGGTATCTGACGAATTGGCTCTTTTTAGTGCCACTACTAAAAATATTGCTGCCATCCGGGACCATCTAGCAGAATCGCCTGCCATCAGTCGAAACCAACCAGTTTCTTCGTCTAGGACGGAGACGTCAGAGGTAAGTGGTGCCAAGTACAATTGTCTTTCAACTGTTAGTGCTGGGCATGACATAAGAAGATGTCGAATGGTTTCCACCTGGTCTGCCGTTCCACACAGCCGACAATTTGATATAGTCGAACGTGCTCGAATAGCCAGGATTTCTCTAGTGTTGAGCAGATTCAATCGTGCACATATGAAAGTTTTCCTAAGTTCTTTCTCTGGGAATTTTTCACAGTACTTCAGTGGGACCTTCAACTGGTTATGAGACGGAGGTAGGTGCTTTAGAGATTTGTATAGCAGAGTTTTCTCATTGGTATTTATCCAATCCTGGTACTCGAGTTTCGCTTTTACTCGTCCTGGATTCATAATTAGTGTTTCTACCAAGCAGGCGACTTCTTCGAGCTTTTCGAGAACCTTTTTCACCCAAGCAGCTAACGGTTTACAAGTACCTTTCTTGAATTCCGAAGCCACAACCTGGAAAATTGGTAGCGAGCTTGGGGACAGGATTTTCCCGTATAGCTGGACTGCACTTAGGGCCACCACCGAGGCTAAAGATACAAGGCCTAGGTCGCGCCGAATCGCTGGCATAGGGTCAGATTTGGGTAAGCCCAGCACTGATTTCCATAAAAAGCCCTCCAACTTTGCCCAGATCTCTGAGGGCAGTTTTAGGTTAGCTGCCATACCGTAGGTTGGCACTACTTTAGCCTTGTAGAACTGAAGTGCTGGTCTCCATGAACATTTGCCAAATTTTTTGTCCACTGCACGGGTTTGAGCTGTCAAGTTTCTTATTTTTCCCCATAGTGAGTCCTGAAGGGAATTGTCATTCAGAGAGTTGTCGAACAGGACGCCCAGGTATTTGTAGTCCTTTACTACTTAAATTTTGGTCTTTTCGAGAAACCAGGACGGGATGTTCTGGGTTTCCTTGGCCGATTTGGTGAAAATCTAATTGTTAGTTTTCTTTTTGTTGATTTGCAGGTTGTTACTTTCTATGTATGTGGATAAACTGGTCAGTTGTCTTTGCAGACCTATTGCCGTCTGATCCATGAGGATCAAGTCGTCGGCGTACCACAGTCTTGACACTTTGCAGTCTCCTAGTTTCGGCGGGAAGGAACAAACCATTTTTTCTGACTCCTGGGAGTCACCGATGAAGGCTATGAACAGAGCTGGGGCCAAGGGGCAGCCTAGTTTGACTCCTCGTTCCATTTAAATATGGTCAGAGAGAATTCCTTGTTGGTTTAGATGAACTCAGAGGGATGTTGTTGTATGGAGAGCTATTATCGGTTCTAGTACCGGGCCAGGGCACTTCCAAGTTGTTAGCTTAGTCCATAGTTTGATGCGGTCCACCGTGTCAAAAGCCTGAGACAGGTCCACCATAGCCATGTAGACTTTGGGCGCCCCTCCCTTCACATTGGCTTTAAGGATGTTGAGAATTAGGAGGTTCATCGATGTTCCTGCGCCTTTTTGAAAGCCAGTTTGGAACATATCTGCGGCCGGAGATTTCATGGCCCAGTCTTTGAAGTGCTGCAACAGAAGAGACGCAAACATCTTGCCTATAATGTCGAGTAAGACAATTGGTCTGTAATTGGCCGGACTGTCTCTTGTCCCCTTTTTTGAAGATCGGCACCAAAACTGCTTCCGTCCAAGTCTCGGGAATTTGTTTCTGTTTGACACAGTGATTGAATAGCTCAGCAATTGCTCCGGCCCAAGCACTCGGATGTTTTTTCAGGTCTATATTTGTCAGACCGTCGGGGCCCAGGTGTAACGCTCACCTGATTCCCGTAGAGGCGCCGGTCTTGACTGGGCGTATACCGTATCTTCAAAGGTGATGTGCAACACACGGCTGGCTCTTTGGGCTGGACCTCTGTGCACTGTAAGTCTGACTCGAAGGGTAAGATGTCTGCAGATAGAAAATATGGGATTAAGGAACTGGGTTATTGAATGTCTCTCTCTTCTTCCCTTTCTCTTCTCCTGTAGAACCCCAAAGGTTAACGCTCTCACTTTAGGTAAGTGAACGCCGTGCTCTCCATCTGCCTCGGGGCAGGGAGCTGTAACCAGTTTCTTCACTGGATAAGGGGAGCAGGCCTCTTGACTTCAGAGGACTGCTGTCCGTCGTTTACTGCACGAACTGTAAGTTTCGAGTAATTCTAATGTCTTTAAAGTCTTTAGTAATGATGTTTCTTGTTTTGCAGGGTTCCGGCGATGGCGGATGGCGGGCTGAAGTGAGTTGAAGATGGAGCCCGTGTGATGAATAGAAGCGCCTGGAAGCACGTAAGTAAGCGCTTGTTGCCTGCTTCACGATGCGCTCTAACTGTCTTTTTATTTTGCAGGTACAAGTTCGGGGCGGCTGCAGGGTGCCGGAATACCCACTGGGTTAGATGTGGAAAGGAATAATGGCACGTGAGTATTAAAGTTCCCCAATGTCTTTAAACGCACCTTGTTTTGTCTTTCAGATGCGGGATGCAGCGCCGAAGGCATCCGGAGCGTGCGAAGAGTTGGTAAGCTTCTGTCTTTCAGATGCCGGAATGCATTGTGAAGACCTCCGGAGCGCACGAAGAGTAGGTAAGCCTTTGTCTTTCAGATGCCGGAATGCAGCGCGAGGCGTTGGTGACAGCCGATGGACCAGGTAAGTGAAGAGCTGTCACTGAAGACCGTAATGCTAACCTGTTCTTTCTTGTCTTTATAGGTGTTGCTGAAGACTGGATTCAGAATGGTAAGCCTTTTTCCTTAGGCCCAGGATCAGATGCAGAAGACACGATGAGCGTTCTGCTGCTGAGGATGCAGAATAACGCAAAGCAAGATTCATCCATCGGGTGTGGTTTAAATAGCCTCCTGTAGTGCTTAGGTGTCTCCTTCCACAGCCACGCCTAGGTAAGAAAAGAGTTCCTGCTTTCCAGAAGAGTTCCAGTGTTCTGAATCTAGGGAGTGGCTCCTGCCCCACCCAACAGGAAAAGTAGTTCCAAACAGAAGAGGATCAGAGATTCAACTGGCAGGCAAGTAAGCAGCATGGTCTGCTGCAGGTAAGTCCACCCAAGCATTATGAGCCCGGCGATTCCAGCGCTGGGACTGGGCATATTTATGAGCCTGGTGCCACTGGCGCCAGGACTGGGTCCAAAAGGTCCCAATTGGGACTGGTTGGCACTCGGAAGCTGGGTTATGGATCTGCTTCCAAGGGAGTTGGGAAAACCCTGACCTTTTGGAAGCAGAGATCATGACAGTACCCCCCTTCAAGGCCCCTCCCAAACCGGGCTTCTCCGGGGGTTTTGGCTTGTCAGGAAATGTTCGGTGAAATCTTTTGATTAGGCGAGGAGCGTGGACATATTCAGCAGGTTCCCAGGATCTCTCTTGGGGGCCATAGCCTTTCCAGTCAATTAGGTAGAATAGTTTAGATTTGGAGATCTTGGAGTCCAGAATACTTTTGACTTCAAACTCGAGTTCTCCATCAACTAGGATAGGTTTTGGAGATTTGATTAGTCGGGTTTGAGGTTGCACGGGTTTTAATAGAGAGACGTGGAAGACCGGATGTATCTTCATGTGCGGGGGCAAGTCCAACTTGACCGCTACTGGGTTAACTATGGTAGTGATGGAATAGGGACCAAGGTATCTTGGGTTGAATGTGCGTGGCCCTTTTAGAGGTAGATATTTGGTGGATAACCAGACTTGATCCCCTACTTGATATTGAGGGGCTTCCTTCCGATGTTGATCTGCTCCTTTCTTGTATTGTTCTTTAGCCCTTTGAAGGTGAGAAACAGCTTCCTTAAAGGCTTGGGTGATTGTAGAATGCAGGTAGTCTACTGCTGGTGTTTCAAGATCTTGGAGGGGATCCAACTCCGAGGTTCGAGGGTGACTGCCGTACAAAAGAAAAAACGGGGTTTTCCCAGTTCCCGAATGGACAGAGTTATTGTAGGCATATTCGGCTATCCAAAGGATGTCTTTCCAAGTTTTTTCAGTTTGTTGCAGCATGCAGCGTAAATACTGTTCCAGAGTTTGATTGGTCCTCTCGGTTTGTCCGTCGGTCTGAGGGTGGTGACTGGTCGATAGTCTCACATCAATTTGAGCCGACCGACAGCAACTTCGCCAAAAATGAGAAATAAATTGACTACCTCGATCCGAAATTAGAACCGAAGGAAAACCGTGCAGTCGGACGATGTTTTCGAGAAATTCTCGGCCCAGAGTTGCTGCTGTTGGCAAGCCTTTGAGCGGAATGAAATGCACCATCTTGGAGAATAAGTCCACGATTACTAGAATCGTATTGTATCCGGAGCATGGAGGTAGATCGGTGATGAAGTCCATAGAAAGCGTATGCCAAGGGCGAGGTGGGATGTCAATAGGGCGTAAGAGGCCTGCTGGTCTTTCCTTTTGACTCTTGTTTTGGGCGCATACTCCACAGGACATTATAAAGTCTCTGATATCTTTTTTCCAAGACGGCCACCAGAAGTAGCGCTTCATCTTTTCTGAGGTCTTGGCCATACCGGGATGTCCTTCCATTAAAGAATCGTGATAACAAGAGATTACTTTTTTCTGTAAATCTGTGCTGGGTAGGTATAATCGTTCTTGGAAATACAATAAGTTGTCCTTTACTGCAAAGTCCTTTCCCTGCAGATGCCAATTCTGTATGTCTGCTGGAGTTACAAGTTGCCTGGCTTTATCCTTAACTTCCTCTATGGATTCTGTGGCGATTACACCCAGAATTCTTTGTTCGGGAATGATTGGTACAGGTTTATTGGTACAGGTTTAGGGTTGATCAAGTGTTCTTCCACTCCCATCCGAGAAAGGGCATCAGCTGTACCGTTTTTTGTACCAGGTCGATAGGTAATTATGAAGTCAAACTCGGCAAAGAATAATGCCCAACGGAGTTGTCTAGAGGATTGGGCTTTTGCGGTTTTCAAATATTGCAGGTTTCGGTGATCCGTAATCACAGTAACGGTGTGTCGGGCCCCCAGCAGATAATGCCGCCAAGCCTTAAAGGCAGACTTGATAGCCAGAAGTTCCTTGTCAGTAATCGTGTAATTGATTTCAGGAGGCGAGAATTTGCGGGACCAAAATGCCACGGGATGCAACTGATTGGTTACCGGGTCCTTTTGTGATAGAACTGCCCCCATGGCATGGCTTGAAGCATCAGTTTCCACGATGTAGGGGAGTTCGGGGCGAGGGTGTTTTAAGATTGGTGCAGAGATAAATTTAGTCTTCAAATCCTGGAAAGCTTGTTCCGCCTCGGTAGACCATTCAAAACGTTTGTTTTTCTTTAACAAGGCAGTGATGGGCTGGACTATTTGAGAGAATTCGGGGATAAACCTGCGGTAAAAGTTAGCGAAGCCTAACATGCTTTGCACACCTTTTACGGAGGATGGTGATGGCCATTTGAGAACTGCATCGACCTTCTTTGAATCCATACGCACTCCGCCAGGTGATAATATGAATCCCAAGAATTCAACTTCAGTCACGTTGAAAACACATTTTTCCAATTTAGCGAAAAGTTTGTGTTGACGCAATCTTTCGAGGACCATTTTCACGTGTTTCCGATGTTCAGATTCCGATGAAGAATAAACGAGGATGTCGTCAATGTAAACAACAACACACACATCTATGAGCTCTCTGAGGACATCGTTCATAAAATATTGAAAGGCGGCCGGGGCATTACAAAGTCCGAAGGGCATGACCTGATATTCAAATAGCCCATACTTGGTGCGGAAGGCCGTCTTCCATTCATCGCCCTCTTTTACTCGTACCAAGTGGTAAGCTCCTCTAAGATCCAGCTTTGTATATATGCATGCTTTTCTGACTTGGTCCAGGAGTTCAGGGATCAAAGGTAACGGATATCTATTCTTAACGGTGATCTGGTTCAGGGAGCGATAATCTATACAAGTTCTAAGGTCTCCTTCCTTTTTTGGAACGAAGAACAAAGCTGAAGAAGCAGGGGACTTGGAAGGACGAATAAACCCATTTGCCAGGTATTGATCCAGGTATTGTCGAAGGTGAAGGTTCTCAGGCTCGGTGAGGGCATAAATTCTACTACAAGGAGGAGTAGATCCAGGTATCAGGTCTATCTGGCAGTCATAAGACCTATGAGGAGGTAGAGAGTTAGCCTGATCCTTCCGGAAAACATCTTGGTATTCTAGGTATTCGGGAGGTAACTGGGGAGTCTCTGAAGAAATTGCTGCCAGTGCAACACCAGGTGGAGGGTGACAAGTAGAGACACATTCTGGAAACTGAACCGTTCTTGCTCGCCAATCGATCAGAGGATTGTGTTTCTCTAACCAAGGTATTCCTAGAATAATCTGAAACTGAGGGGCCTTGATCACATCGAACACGATCTTCTCATGGTGTCCATCTTGACTTACTAGCGTCACTTCTTGAGTGGTATGCGTTACTGGCCCGGAGGCTATCTCCGTACCATCCACCGTAGTAATGACGTCCTTTACAGCCTTGGGACAAAGAGTTAGATTCATCCTCAAAACCATTTCATGATCCACATAACTGCCGATGGCACCGCTGTCGACGTAAGCTTCAATTGCATGTAATCGATCCGGATTATCAGGGCTAATGAGGACCATAGGTATCACGAAATGCGAGGTCACGGAACTGGTTTTCACGCTCGGCAAGAGGACCTCTATTCTTGTCGGGCGAGGTTGTTTCCCTGCTCAGAGTTTGTAACTTTGGTAACTGCAGCTCCTACTGCCTTCTTGGCAGGTTTCACCGGACAGTCTCGAAGAAAGTGCCCTGAGTTTCCGCAATAGAGGCATAATTGCAACTATTTTCTCCTTTCCCGCTCCTTTTGTGTTAGAGGACCTTTCAGACCCCCTATTTGCATGGGTTCCCCGGAGTCTACTCCTTTGGAAGGAGTTGGCGGTTTGGAAAATACTCGAGCATCAAACTTGGAACGATCGGCCTTCCTGTTCTTCAGTCTGTGATCTATTTGAACGACTAAGTCTATATAGTCCAAACAATCTTGTGGGGGATTCACTACTTGGGCTAACACATCTTTGAGCTCTCCGCGTAGACCTCTATAAAACAGCATAATCCTTTTGTCCTCAGGCCAGTGAGTTTCCACTATCAGTCTGTTGAAAGACGCAATATAAGCCAAAAGGTCTTGATTACCTTGTCGCAACGAAAGAAGCTCATTGTCCAAGGCCTGCCCCTGTGAATGTCTTGCGAACAGTTTTTCCATACTGAGCTGAAAAGCTTGAAAATCATGGAGGACCGGATCATCTTGATTTACTAGAGGGATCGACCAGTCTGCCGCATTGCCACTAAGGTACGAAAGCACGAAAGCTACTTTAGCTTGATCAGTTGGAAAGGCTGCTGGCCGGCATAAGAAATGCAACCGGCACTGATTGATAAATACTGCAAACCTCTTTGGGTCACCAGAAAATCGTTCGGGCGGAGCCAGAGGTACATTCCCAGGTAGGTTGATCTGCACTGGATTCATAGAGGATGTAGAAGGAAGATTTCCCCCAGATGCGGGTAACGGGGTCTGTCCGGCTTGTGACTGTAGCAATTGTCTAGCGAGATCATCAGTTCGCTCCTTGGAAATAATCAGTTCCCTTCTTAGAGCGTTCGTTTCCTGACGGGCTGCATGCACTTCTGCCCTTAGTTCCCCAAGTAACTGGGCTAGCTGGTCGGTATCCGAGGTTTCCATAGCGCCTGGACGGGAGTTTTGTGGTAGGCTTTGCGTTCTGTAACGCTCACCTGATTCCCGTAGAGGCGCCGGTCTTGACTGGGCGTATACCGTATCTTCAAAGGTGATGTGTAACACACGGCTGGCTCTTTGGGCTGGACCTCTGTGCACTGTATGTCTGGCTCGAAGGGTAAGATGTCTGCAGATAGAAAATGTGGGATTAATGAACTGGGTTATTGAATGTCTCTCTCTTCTTCCCTTTCTCTTCTCCTGTAGAACCCCAAAGGTTAACGCTCTCACCTTAGGTAAGTGAACGCCGTGCTCTCCATCTGCCTCGAGGCAGGGTGCTGTAACCAGTTTTTCACTGGATAAGGGGAGCAGGCCTCTTGACTTCAGAGGACTGCTGTCCATCGTTTACTGCACGAACGGTAAGTTTCGAGTAATTCTAATGTCTTTAAAGTCTTTAGTAATGATGTCTCTTGTTTTGCAGGGTTCCGGCGATGGCGGGCTGAAGTGAGTTGAAGATGGAGCCCGTGTGATGAATAGAAGCGCCTGGAAGCACGTAAGTAAGCGCTTGTTGCCTGCTTCACGATGCGCTCTAACTGTCTTTTTATTTTGCAGGTACAAGTTCGGGGCGGCTGCAGGGTGCCGGAATACCCACTGGGTTAGATGTGGAAAGGAGTAATGGCACGTGAGTATTAAAGTTCCCCAATGTCTTTAAACGCACCTTGTTTTGTCTTTCAGATGCGGGATGCAGCGCCGAAGGCCTCCGGAGCGTGCGAAGAGTTGGTAAGCTTCTGTCTTTCAGATGCCGGAATGCAGTGTGAAGACCTCCAGAGCGCACGAAGAGTAGGTAAGCCTTTGTCTTTCAGATGCCGGAATGCAGCGCGAGGCGTTGGTGACAGCCGATGGACCAGGTAAGTGAAGAGCTGTCACTGAAGACCGCAATGCTAACCTGTTCTTTCTTGTCTTTATAGGTGTTGCTGAAGACTGGATTCAGAATGGTAAGCCTTTTTCCTTAGGCCCAGGATCAGATGCAGAAGACACGATGAGCGTTCTGCTGCTGAGGATGCAGAATAACGCAAAGCAAGATTCATCCATCGGGTGTGGTTTAAATAGCCTCCTGTAGTG
Organism: Ambystoma mexicanum; assembly: GCF_040938575.1. Taxonomy (NCBI): domain Eukaryota; kingdom Metazoa; phylum Chordata; class Amphibia; order Caudata; family Ambystomatidae; genus Ambystoma; species Ambystoma mexicanum. The sequence continues at coordinate 299,707,689 of NC_090935.1, read as the reverse complement.
CTTAGGTGTCTCCTTCCACAGCCACGCCTAGGTAAGAAAAGAGTTCCTGCTTTCCAGAAGAGTTCCAATGTTCTGAATCTAGGGAGTGGCTCCTGCCCCACCCAACAGGAAAAGTAGTTCCAAACAGAAGAGGATCAGAGATTCAACTGGCAGGCAAGTAAGCAGCAGGGTCTGCTGTAGGTAAGTCCACCCAAGCATTATGAGCCCGGCGCTACCAGCGCTGGGACTGGGCATATTTATGAGCCTGGTGCCACTGGCGCCAGGACTGGGTCCAAAAGGTCCCAATTGGGACTGGTTGGCACTCGGAACCTGGGTTATGGATCTGCTTCCAAGGGAGTTGGGAAAACCCTGACCTTTTGGAAGCAGAGATCATGACACCCTTCCTGCTGCAGTTGGCACATGAGGTGCCCTTAGCTGGTCATCTTGGTACGAAGAAGACTAAGCAGAGGCTCTCTGCCCATTTCTACTGGCCTTGGATGGGAGTAGAAGTGGAGTCCCACTGCAGGACCTGCCCAACTTGTCAGTTGTCTAGCAAGACTGGAGGCAGTGTCATTGCCCCACTGCAGCCATTCCTAGTGGTTGGCACACCGTTTGAGATGGTAGGCATCGACATTGTCGGTCCCCTTGACCCTCCCACTTCAGGTGGACATCGGTTCATCCTGGTCTTGTTTGATCATGCCACCAGGTACCCTGAGGCTATACCCGTTTGGACTGTTACTGCCAAGGTGGTTGCCAGGGCTCTCCTGGGCATTTTCACCCGTGTTGGATTCCCTAAGGAGGTTGTCTCTGACAGGGGATCCAACTTCATGTCTAGTTACATAAAAATCATGTGGAAAGAGTGCGGGGTAACCTATAAGTTCTACACCTCTTACCATCCCAGACCAATGGTCTGGTTGAGAGGTTTAATAAAACTCTCAAGGGCATGCTAAGCGCTTTGGAAGAGCCCCTAAAGAGGAAATGGGATCTCCTTGTCATGATCTCTGCTTCCAAAAGGTCAGGGTTTTCCCAACTCCCTTGGAAGCAGATCCATAACCCAGGTTCCGAGTGCCAACCAGTCCCAATTGGGACCTTTTGGACCCAGTCCTGGCGCCAGTGGCACCAGGCTCATAAATATGCCCAGTCCCAGCGCTGGAAGCGCCGGGCTCATAATGCTTGGGTGGACTTACCTGCAGCAGACCATGCTGCTTACTTGCCTGCCAGTTGAGTCTCTGATCCTCTTCTGTTTTGAACTACTTTTCCTGTTGGGTGGGGCAGGAGCCACTCCCTAGATTCAGAACACTGGAACTCTTCTGGAAAGCAGGAACTCTTTTCTTACCTAGGCGTGGCTGTGGAAGGAGACACCTAAGCACTACAGGAGGCTATTTAAACCACACCCGATGGATGAATCTTGCTTTGCGTTATTCTGCATCCTCAGCAGCAGAACGCTCATCGTGTCTTCTGCATCTGATCCTGGGCCTAAGGAAAAAGGCTTACCATTCTGAATCCAGTCTTCAGCAACACCTATAAAGACAAGAAATAACAGGTTAGCATTACGGTCTTCAGTGACAGCTCTTCACTTGCCTGGTCCATCGGCTGTCACCAACGCCTCGCGCTGCATTCCGGCATCTGAAAGACAAAGGCTTACCTACTCTTGGTGCGCTCCGGAGGTCTTCACACTGCATTCCGGCATCTGAAAGACAAAAGCTTACCAACTCTTCGCACGCTCCGGAGGCCTTCGGCGCTGCATCCCGCATCTGAAAGACAAAACAAGGTGCGTTTAAAGACATTGGGGAACTTTAATACTCACGTGCCATTACTCCTTTCCACATCTAACCCAGTGGGTATTCCGGCACCCTGCAGCCACCCCGAACTTGTACCTGCAAAATAAAAAGACAGTTAGAGCGCATCCTGAAGCAGGCAACAAGCGCTTACTTACGTGCTTCCAGGCGCTTCTATTCATCACACGGGCTCCATCTTCAACTCACTTCAGCCCGCCATCCGCCATCGCCGGAACCCTGCAAAACAAGAGACATCATTACTAAAGACTTTAAAGACATTAGAATTACTCGAAACTTACTGTTCGTGCAGTAAACGACGGACAGCAGTCCTCTGAAGTCAAGAGGCCTGCTCCCCTTATCCAGTGAAGAAACTGGTTACAGCACCCTGCCTCGAGGCAGATGGAGAGCACGGCGTTCACTTACCTAAGGTGAGAGCGTTAACCTTTGGGGTTCTACAGGAGAAGAGAAAGGGAAGAAGAGAGAGACATTCAATAACCCAGTTCATTAATCCCACATTTTCTATCTGCAGACATCTTACCCTTCGAGCCAGACATACAGTGCACAGAGGTCCAGCCCAAAGAGCCAGCCGTGTGTTACACATCACCTTTGAAGATACGGTATACGCCCAGTCAAGACCGGCGCCTCTACGGGAATCAGGTGAGCGTTACAGAACGCAAAGCCTACCACAAAACTCCCATCCAGGCGCTATGGAAACCTCGGATACCGACCAGCTAGCCCAGTTACTTGGGGAACTAAGGGCAGAAGTGCATGCAGCCCGTCAGAAAACGAACGCTCTAAGAAGGGAACTGATTATTTCCAAGGAGCGAACAGATGACCTCGCTAGACAATTGCTACAGTCACAAGCCGGACAGACCCCGTTACCCGCATCTGGGGGAAATCTTCCTTCTACATCCTCTATGAATCCAGTGCAGATCAACCTACCTGGGAATGTACCTCTGGCTCCGCCCGAACGATTTTCTGGTGACCCAAAGAGGTTTGCAGTATTTATCAATCAGTGCCGGTTGCACTTCTTATGCCGGCGAGCAGCCTTTCCAACTGATCAAGCTAAAGTAGCTTTCGTGCTTTCGTACCTTAGTGGCAATGCGGCAGACTGGTCGATCCCTCTAGTAAATCAAGACGATCCGGTCCTCCATGATTTTCAAGCTTTTCAGCTCAGTATGGAAAAACTGTTCGCACGACATTCACAGGGGCAGGCCTTGGACAATGAGCTTCTTTCGTTGCGACAAGGTAATCAAGACCTTTTGGCTTATATTGCGTCTTTCAACAGACTAGTAGTGGAAACTCACTGGCCTGAGGACAAAAGGATTACGCTGTTTTATAGAGGTCTACGCGGAGAGCTCAAAGATGTGTTAGCCCAAGTAGTGAATCCCCCACAAGATTGTTCGGACTATATAGACTTAGTCGTTCAAATAGATCACAGACTGCAGAACAGGAAGGCCGATCGTTCCAAGTTTGATGCTCGAGTATTTTCCAAACCGCCAACTCCTTCCAAAGGAGTAGACTCCGGGGAACCCATGCAAATAGGGGGTCTGAAAGGTCCTCTAACACAAAAGGAGTGGGAAAGGAGAAAACAGTTGCAATTATGCCTCTATTGCAGAAACTCAGGGCACTTTCTTCGAGACTGTCCGGTGAAACCTGCCAAGAGAACTCGAGCTTGAAGTCAAAAGCATTCTGGACTCCAAGATCTCCAAATCTAAACTATTCTACCTAATTGACTGGAAAGGCTATGGCCCCCAAGAGAGATCCTGGGAACCTGCTGAATATGTCCACGCTCCTCGCCTAATCAAAAGATTTCACCGAACATTTCCTGACAAGCCAAAACCCCCGGAGAAGCCCGGTTTGGGAGGGGCCTTGAGGGGGGGTACTGTCATGATCTCTGCTTCCAAAAGGTCAGGGTTTTCCCAACTCCCTTGGAAGCAGATCCATAACCCAGGTTCCGAGTGCCAACCAGTCCCAATTGGGACCTTTTGGACCCAGTCCTGGCGCCAGTGGCACCAGGCTCATAAATATGCCCAGTCCCAGCGCTGGAAGCGCCGGGCTCATAATGCTTGGGTGGACTTACCTGCAGAAGACCATGCTGCTTACTTGCCTGCCAGTTGAGTCTCTGATCCTCTTCTGTTTGGAACTACTTTTCCTGTTGGGTGGGGCAGGAGCCACTCCCTAGATTCAGAACACTGGAACTCTTCTGGAAAGCAGGAACTCTTTTCTTACCTAGGCGTGGCTGTGGAAGGAGACACCTAAGCACTACAGGAGGCTATTTAAACCACACCCGATGGATGAATCTTGCTTTGCGTTATTCTGCATCCTCAGCAGCAGAACGCTCATCGTGTCTTCTGCATCTGATCCTGGGCCTAAGAAAAAAGGCTTACCATTCTGAATCCAGTCTTCAGCAACACCTATAAAGACAAGAAAGAACAGGTTAGCATTACGGTCTTCAGTGACAGCTCTTCACTTGCCTGGTCCATCGGCTGTCACCAACGCCTCGCGCTGCATTCCGGCATCTGAAAGACAAAGGCTTACCTACTCTTCGTGCGCTCCGGAGGTCTTCACACTGCATTCCGGCATCTGAAAGACAAAAGCTTACCAACTCTTCGCACGCTCCGGAGGCCTTCGGCGCTGCATCCCGCATCTGAAAGACAAAACAAGGTGCGTTTAAAGACATTGGGGAACTTTAATACTCACATGCCATTACTCCTTTCCACATCTAACCCAGTGGGTATTCCGGCACCCTGCAGCCGCCCCGAACTTGTACCTGAAAAATAAAAAGACAGTTAGAGCGCATCGTGAAGCAGGCAACAAGCGCTTACTTACGTGCTTCCAGGCGCTTCTATTCATCACACAGGCTCCATCTTCAACTCACTTCAGCCCGCCATCCGCCATCGCCGGAACCCTGCAAAACAAAAGACATCATTACTAAAGACTTTAAAGACATTAGAATTACTCGAAACTTACTGTTCGTGCAGTAAACGACGGACAGCAGTCCTCTGAAGTCAAGAGGCCTGCTCCCCTTATCCAGTGAAGAAACTGGTTACAGCACCCTGCCTCGAGGCAGATGGAGAGCACGGCGTTCACTTACCTAAGGTGAGAGCGTTAACCTTTGGGGTTCTACAGGAGAAGAGAAAGGGAAGAAGAGAGAGACATTCAATAACCCAGTTCATTAATCCCACATTTTCTATCTGCAGACATCTTACCCTTTGAGCCAGACATACAGTGCACAGAGGTCCAGCCCAAAGAGCCAGCCGTGTGTTACACATCACCTTTGAAGATACGGTATACGCCCAGTCAAGACCGGCGCCTCTACGGGAATCAGGTGAGCGTTTCACTCCTCCTGCCATGCGTGCTGTTTGCTTACAGAGAGGTACCTCAAGAGGGTGTTGGTTTCAGCCCCTTTGAGTTACTCTTTGGACATCCTGGGTCCCACCTATCCTCAATTCTACACCACCACTGTGAAAAGGCGGCAAAAAAACAGCGAAAGAAAATGCAAAATTAATTTTAAATAATCCATTAACTTTATTCGTTGCCCCCACAGCATGCAGCTTTACACACCCTCCACTTTGTAATCACCTAACAATTCGCACCTCTGAAGGGGCATACTAAAGATTAAGGCCACCCATCCCACTTACCCCTGATGCAGTGCACCGAAGTGCAAGTTTTAACTTCTTCTTACACTTTTATTGTAAAATGAAACCGTTTCGGAACGGTTTCTTTTTAAAATAAAAGTATAGGAACAGTGAAGCTTAATAAAACGAGTAGAGGAGCACTGCTCCTGCCCTCTTCGATCAATGTCGGTTCTGATTGCTTCCTTAGCTTAGATAAGGGAATTTTTTTTAAAGAGGTTTTCCTGGCTTTAAGTTACAGCAAATGCAGATTGACTTTAGGCTTTTCATTTGACTGCGGGCCTTTAATTTGTTCAATGTTAACAGTCTTAAACCAGACACCAAACATAGTATATGTATCTAAGCACTTTTTGATAGTAGTATATGTGTGCAAAAGAATACATAGCCACTTGAAGCCTTGTGTAGGCGATATAGAAATTATTTATGCCTACAGTGAATGTAAAAGCTTAGTATATTACTAACTATATTAACCCCACTGTTTAAACTGGCTCTTACTTTCTATGCTGCACATAATGCTATGCACCCAGGTATCCTATACCTGCACCTGGGCCAAATAAAGAATGTTGGGGTTTCAAAACGTATGTCTACTGTTGAAAAGGCCTAATATATGAAATTGCTGGAGTGGATTTCGTGGCAACAGATGCAAAAGCATGTGTGTACATGAGGTTCGTTTAAGAGCTGCTGGAAGCAAGGCTTGCTGCAGATGAGAGGCCACAAGTGTTTTTAGAGGAATGCATAATAAAAACGAGTTTCATGATGTCGTCTGGTAAATAGGCCAGCCTGTCACAAAAAGTTAAATGAATATAGGGCAGAACTAAGCATGGAATTGGGGCAGACCAAGACAGACCTGTGTACCGCCAACGTTTTACTTGCCCGAGCACCTTTCGTGGAGACCTGAAGACCATAAACAGGCAACATGGTAATCGGTATGACAAAACGCCTTACTAAACAGGGGTAAAGTGAATATGCTTTGTTTTTATTGACAAGTACTACCATTTTCTGGTAGCAGTTTAGAATCTGGAATAGCATTGTTTTCTTTATTGTTATAATATAAAATTGGCTAGTAATGCAGGAATTGTTGCAGTCTAGAAACTGTCAGGCTGGTATACTGAACTGATTTGAGAGTTCTGTGGTCTATATTAGCAGCACTATGGCAGACAGCAGTTCTTTAAGTAACACTTTGGGACAGTAAGTCATAAAATAAGAACCCTAAACATGTGGGTATTCATTCCATGTATTTGGGAGACATTCCATGCTTAAAATCATGTAAGCAAATAACTCACTTGGAAAAAGAAAACTGAAGTCGATTGTTAGAGTAACTCTCCTGCCTTCTGTTTTTGAGACCAAAACAGAAGACAAAGTAGCAAAGGCTTTTTGTTATGAATTCCAATTGGTCCCAGTGAATGGAGGAAGGTACTCTTGGATAAATCAAAAACATTCTGAAGCTACCCAACTGGAAATTATATTTAAAAGCACTGTCCAACCTAGAGATTTCTTTTGAGTTCCTGGCTCCTATTTCTATCAGGTTTGTAGCTTTTTCTAGACATCGCAAAATGACTTAAAGGAAGGACCTTTGGGAGCCTGGCACCTAGAGCATTAATTTATTAATCACAGCATAATGGAATATTTGAGCACTACGCCACAATGATACCAGGACTGTACCTGAGAAATGCACAAATGCACTTTAAAAGGAGTACCTTAGCACACGATAGCAGTGCCATTTAACTTTGATGGGCTATTAACTGGCAGAGGAACAATTATGTGTGCTATATTTCCTGGCACATTTTTTTAGACAAGGGTAAATTCTAAAAGTATATTATTCATGACTGACCTTTACTCGGGTGGATTTTACAAGAAGTTACATAGGATCATTAGGTCACATCAGCAGATAACAGGTGCAATGTACATATAAAGCAAAGACCGCTTAGCAACCAGTTAGTGTGGGGCGTACCAAGAAAAGATAAACAGGAACAAAACAAAATCAAACAAAAATCTAACTCTCCGGGCGTAACAACTAGGCTCTTATAAAAGGTGCCACGGGGAAATCAGTATTGTGAGAGCGGAGTGGCAACGTGGGCACATATGAATGGATGATCATGGGGTCAAAATCAGTAGAGCAAATAGGGGCTCAGGAGGGGGCGAAGGGAGCTCACATTCTTGCAAGTTGAGAGTAGTATGGCATTTAGTAGGGGTTGATGGGGGTTTATCATCAGAAGGATAGAACATAGTAAAAACAAGAGCTTTCCAAGATTCATAGGTTCCTGGCTGGGTTTCGTCTAGGCCTTGTAGTGACCTATCCCATGCTTTTGTCTCTGCATCACACCAGGTCTCCATGTCAAGATACCACAGATTGTTTCCAAGACATGTCAATGCAGCTTTTAGCAAGGATGCAAGATAAGTCCATAAACCTTGTGATATGTCTGATTTTCCCCTTCCTGGAGTATGCTTCAAGCAAGCACTCCAGTAGGCAATGTCTTGTACTACTTACAGGTACTTCATTTAAGCATGATGCGTCTCTCGGCTAGGATTCCCTACAAAGCACATCTGATTATGTCTTGTTTGTGCAAATGCTGTCATCCTCTTCCAGGTTCTTATCCTGAGGAATTCGCCTTTACAATATAGGAAGGTGGGAGAAAAGGAAAAACGTGTGTAAAGTGTAAAGGAAATTACCTCCATGGTGTGTCAGGTTGTCATATTGCTTTCTTTCCATTATTCACAATGACCTCCCAGCAGCTCCGACTGGCATATGCAGTTCTTCTGTTGTATTCCAGAATTGCATAAAAACGAATGACTGAGACAGCGTTGTTGATGATTCAATAGAGTGAAGCATGGCATCTGGAGACATTTCAGGTTTAAGGTTATGTCATAGAGGTTATATCATATTTTCAATGTAGGTTTTCATCATGACCTGTTAAGTAGCAGTGTCCACAAGAAGGAGTAAGGAGAAGGACTAAAAAACCCCATGTGTATTTTTGCTTCTAAATTGATTATTTGATGGGTCTTAAATGTTTAACTGTAACATTATAGTAGCATCTCATTTCCATATATGTGTTAATAAATACAAAATCTCCAAGTTCTGCCAACACCATAAGAAGGAGATTGGTGGTAAAGAATACAAAACTAAAGTTTATTTTGATTTTTCAGATTAACATTAGAGGAGTTCCATTGGAATTATCCAAAGCTGCGAAAAAACAGTTGAAAATGACCATCATTATTGCCACAACACTTTACTGTTCAGCAGCATTGTACGGCATCCTGCATCTGCCGATTTACAGTACTGTAAGTGATGTACTGATATAAGTTTAAGTAGTGTTTAAGTTTAAGTTTGTGTATTTGTTTAGCACAGAATTTGGTTACAAACATATTTAACACTGATTAATTCAATTCTGAAATTAGTTACTTCCTAATTGGATATTCGAATTTGTTAGAGATTTGTCATATGATGTAATATTGATATGAATCATGATCATGTGTCATTTCAATCCTTTGCTGGAAACTGAGTGGTCTGAATTCAACGTTTTGAAACCAACACCCCACTACAAAAACAATCCACTTCCCTGAACTATTCCACCTTCTAAAATGGGCACAGTCCCCACATAATTTAAGGATATTTAATATTATGTAAGCAAAATTGCTTGTTGCCTGTGTGTGCATTGGAAATATGTACTAATGACTATTCCCTGGGTTCGGAGTTGGGAAGAGGGAGTTGGGGGAGAGGGAGGAGATGGGGGAATGTTTGTTTATTTGAAAATGCTAATAAAAACACTTTTAAAAAAAGAAATAAGCCCAGTCACCACCTGCAATGTCCAACGGTTTCCCCTAACAAGAGATAGCACAAATAATCAACAACCAGCGATCAATGGATACCACTAGGGATGCACAAAATCTGAAAATGAACCCTTAATGGTGGTCCTCGTCCTTTCTATCTAATAGGATTCGATTAGTCAAAATGGGTACCCATTACTCGGATCTCCTACCATTGCCTTGTGGTCTACCACAGGGTACCTTCCTTTCCCCCCTATTGTTTAACGTTTACATTGGGCTACTGCTGAATATTTTCAATGATTTTAACCTTAGTTACCACTCTTATGCCAACGACACCCAAATTTATGTTCGGCTTAACAATCCCCTTGAAGCCAATTGCCGAATGCTAGCCTGCGCACAAAAAATAAAGATTTGGATGCTTGAAAACAAGCTCCAACTTAATCCCTCTAAAACGGGGGTGATTGTATTTGGTCCAAAAAATCGGCTCACTGGCTTTCACTCAGACTGAGATGCCATGTCCAGCACTATTCGACGTTCCAACAAATTTCTCTACCAAGGTTAAAAACCGTGGTTACATTTGGCAGGCAACTCTAAGCTGCAACTCCCATGTCATTTCCCAACTAGAAAGTAGTAACTATTTTTTTTAAAGATAACGTTTTGTGATGTTCTCAACAAACTCTGGAACATTCCGGCACTCAACAACACAGTTTTATAAAACATCATTCCCACCTCACCCTCCCCATTACTCACCCTCCCCCCCTTGGGAGTACACTCGGGCGTCATAATGCAAAACCAATCCAAGTTTGGAAATGTAAATGAAACATAGTAGATTAGGCAACTCAGTCTAGTGCAGTGCAACAAGGTTAAGAGCTCTCAATCGTGTTGGACAAGTCATGGTGTTGAGGTCTCTCTGTACATAGTTCAGGAACGGTGCCCTGACAGCCATACATGTCAAAAGAGAGTTCCTCATATTAGCTGTAAATTTTACAAGGCTAAGGTGTTCCAAACTTTGTCCGGCCACATATTGATAGAGGGCGATTCGGGTCTCCCCCAGAGATGTAAAATAGAGAGTTTGGCTGCCACCAGCAGATATGCCACCAACTTAATCTCCCCTGATGTATATAGCTGCTTTAAAGGGTTGTAAGAGGCCAGGATGTAGAGCAGGGGTTCCCCTGGAATCTCTGCTCCAATTACATCTTTTAGTTTGGACCTGACCTCCAGCCAGAAATCTTGTATTGCTGGACAGCCCCACAAAATATGAAGTACGGTGCCCTCCGCTCCACATCCCCTCCAGCACAGCCCGAGGTATCAGGGCATAACTGATGCAACGGGGAAAGTGTTCTATACCACCTTGTCAGTATTTTGGAATGTGTTTCAGCCAGGCACAGTCACAATGTGGTGCAGGTCCTAGCATGTATCCTATCACACCTCAGGGGTGTTTCCCCTCCCAGTTCCCTCTTCCAACCAGCACAGTAGGATCCTGTCAGGCGTTGAGAGTGAGTTGATTACTTTGTAGAGTCTGGATATCAAACCCATAGCTTCTGCCGGTACCTGAAAAATCACCTCAATGAGGGTTAGCTCTCTGGTTGCCAACCCAGTGCCTAGCCTGCATGTATCAAAAGTGGTCACTCTTTGAGCATGATCACATGTTTGCACTCTTCAAATGATCTAATTGTCCCCTTTGTGAAGAGGTACCCTACCTTGCATATCCCCCTGTCTATTCCATGAAGCCCCTGTCCAGTTTTCCCGGGGAGAAGTTATTGTTATGAATGAGTGCAGTGAAAGGCGAATGAAAGGAGCAAGCCCCACACTTCGAGAGTGGCCTTAGTAATGGGGTTAGCATAGAGCCCCTGCGCCCTCCCCCTTCTTGGCAGCCACGGTTGCGTCCACAGGTTTCGCCCCGCCACCGCCTGTACCATGGACACCCAGATCTTCACAGAGTCCCTCTGTACCCAGTGGATCACCGGTCTAACGTGCGCCGCCTGGTAATAGCTAAAAAGGTTTGAGAAAGATAAGCCGCCCTCGGGTTTAGGAGTGGATAGTGTGTGCTTATTTGCTCGGCCCTCCTTCCACACGAAGTGCAGTAATAGGGCATCCCAATCTCCCAGCGTGCGCTTAGGGCTGGGACAGGAACTGATTGAAAAGAGGTACAAAAAGCGTGGGAGAACATTAATTCCCAAACCAGGACAAGTGCTGGGAGTACCAGCGATCTAGATCCTTTATTACCCTGTTCACCAGAGAAGGATAATTAAGCCTATATAGGTGGGCCACGTTACCCGGGATGTTAACCCCCATATATTGTAATAACCCACTAGCCCATGCATATGGAAAGTGTTGATCCAATTCGGCCCTTAGGAGGGGGGAATATTGAGCCCCAGGATCTCAAACATAGAGCAGTTTACTTTAAAACCTGAGACCGACCCACAGAGTCGCAGTTCCTCCTCAACATGGGCCAGGGATCGAAGCGGGTGAGCAAGGGATGGTATGACATTGTCCGCAAACAAATTGATCTTTTGTTGGGACCCCTGGATTTGATACCTGTAAGTTGTGTGTTGGCCCTTATGGCCCTTATGTGCACTGCCAGGGGTTCGGTAACCATGGCGAACAAGAGAGGTGATAAAGGGCAGCCCTGTCTTATTCCCCTCTTTAAGCAAATCTTTGGGGTAAAGGCCTGTTAACCAACAGGCGAGCCAACGGGTCAACGTAGTTGGATAATTTCATGTGGCACATTTTGGGGCCTATATTAGACATGTCGAGGACCTCCCTCAGGAACCCCCACTCTACCTTGTTGAATGCTTTCTGAGTGTCTAGTGCCAGCATGAGTGAGTGTGCGATTTATCCACTAGATGGAGGACCCTCCTGATGTAATCTGTGGTGCTTCTCCAGCCAAACCGTAAGTATTTTTGTAAAAATGTCAAAATCTAAATTCAAAAGCGCTATCAGCCTGTATGACGAGCATTGTTAGGGGTCTTTGCCTGGCTTGGGAATGAGTACCACCTGGGCCTCATTCATGGACTCTGGATGTGTTTCCCCCTCCCTTATATCATTAAAGATGTCAGCCAAAGGCTTGGCCAGCACTTGAGCTAGTATTTTATACAATTGGGCAGTGAACCCATCAGGCTTGGGGGCCTTATTTAACTTCAGGGATCGGATAGCCTGTGTAACCATCTGTGGGTTGATCGGTGCCTCTAAGCTTTCCCTATCTGAAGGGGAGATTTGTGACATCTCCACTCCGTCCAGGTACGCTCTCTGTTCCTGGATGGCGGGCCAGCTGGAGGAGTACAGTGCGCTATAAAACTCATAGAATAGGTTTCTCTTCTTCGCTTCTCCCCCCACCCTCTCTTCTGGGCATCTGTCAGAGTTGGAATAAATGAGGAGCCGCTCTATTGCCTGATGAGTTGGGCCAACAGGCTCCCCGAAACATTGCCCTGCTCAAAGTAGCAGTGTTGTAGATAATGTAAGGTACGCTCTGCCTGCTGAGTCCTAAGCAGTTTCAGCTGATTCTTTACCGTGGCAAACGCTCTGAAGGCCCTCCTGGTAGGGGTATCACTATATGTCTTCTCTGTGTCGCTCACCTTTTGCAGGAGTTGCTGCTCCTCCCGCCCCCTCAACCGCTTCATTGCAGCTGCATTAGAGATAATATCACCCCTAGCCACCGCCTTGAGGTCATTCCAGTAGTTCCTATACGAGGTGTTGGCAGGGGAGTTGGTTTGAAGGTAGCTTCTAACCGCGTCCTTAAGCCCCTGTAGGCACAATGGATCCCTCAGAAATTTCTGACATCCTCCCGCCCAATCCCCAAGACCCACCATAAGTGCACTGTGATCCGTCAACGTCATCGGTTCAATCTCATCAATGAGAACAATCTGGCCTGGTGCGCCGACAAGAAAATATACTCTATACTTGAAGCAGAAGCAGAAAGGTGAAAGTGTATGTATATGCCCTGGCTGTGGGTTATCTATTGCACAAAATGTCTTTCAGATTCAACTCTTGGAGCCGGTGCCATACATTGTGTGACGCTGTTCCTGCTGAGGAATATGTCCCCGTTTGGACCTATCCTGTCTCCCGTCCATGGCCATATTCATGTCTCCAAGAGAAACAATTCGCCCTGCCCATACTTCCCCACAAGGTCTAATATTTGCATCATCATTGGTTCTTGGGAGGTGTTCGGGCATAGAATGCTAGGATGGTTACCAGTTTCCCGTGAAATGTGTCCTCCGCCATCACTGACCTTCCATTTGCCCCCCCCCCTCTTCTTGGTTTTAATGTGCACAAATCCCAGATCCTTATGTACCAGAATCGCCACTCCCTCCCTCTTACTATCAGCTGAAGCATGGAACTGGTGCCGATAGAGCCTCCTGCAGGTCCTAATTTGACATTTGGGCAAGAGGTGTGTTTCCCGGAGACCCCTGAGTTCTTTGAACAGCTGTGAATGTTTAGTCGGTGTATGAGGCCCTGACCATTGAATGTGCAAACGTTAATCATCATGGTGCGGTCCCAGGTGCCCCGTTCCTCACAAGTACTTGCCCTCCCCTGTGCATAAACTCCTCCGTGCTTCTCTGCCTTATACTCCAATTTGAATAGTCTAAACATAAATAATCTTCCCCAGTTCCTGCAAAACAAATGCCCAGTAGTTACCCCAAAAAGTCCCCCGTGTCCCTCATACTCCCTCCATTAGCTTCCACTCAGCGTAATGCTTGCAATGGAAGATATAATCCCCCCTCTCGTTTCCCCCTCCACTGGCCCTTGCAAATAAACTAGATAACAACCTAATTAAAAGCCCTGGCGGTGGCACATTGAAAGGGTGCTCTTTCCGTCATCAAGGCCTTTTTTTTAACTATTAAGGTGAATACTGGTGAGGTGGGCCTGGCGGGACTATACCTCCGCCCGCCCCCCACCCTCTGCAAAATACTAATCAATGGCAACAGGGAGATCAATGTCACTGGTCATCTCTCTTCTTCCCACGCTGAACTGTGTTCCAGGCCCCCGGGGTGGGGTTCCTGTCTCTCGGGGCCCTCATGCCAGGCCGACCAATCTCAGAAATTTGAAAGTACAGCAAAAGGCCCTGACCATTGAATGTGCAAACGTTAATCATCATGGTGCGGTCCCAGGTGCCCCGTTCCTCACAAGTACTTGCCCTCCCCTGTGCATAAACTCCTCCGTGCTTCTCTGCCTTATACTCCAATTTGAATAGTCTAAACATAAATAATCTTCCCCAGTTCCTGCAAAACAAATGCCCAGTAGTTACCCCAAAAAGTCCCCCGTGTCCCTCATACTCCCTCCATTAGCTTCCACTCAGCGTAATGCTTGCAATGGAAGATATAATCCCCCCTCTCGTTTCCCCCTCCACTGGCCCTTGCAAATAAACTAGATAACAACCTAATTAAAAGCCCTGGCGGTGGCACATTGAAAGGGTGCTCTTTCCGTCATCAAGGCCTTTTTTTTAACTATTAAGGTGAATACTGGTGAGGTGGGCCTGGCGGGACTATACCTCCGCCCGCCCCCCACCCTCTGTAAAATACTAATCAATGGCAACAGGGAGATCAATGTCACTGGTCATCTCTCTTCTTCCCACGCTGAACTGTGTTCCAGGCCCCCGGGGTGGGGTTCCTGTCTCTCGGGGCCCTCATGCCAGGCCGACCAATCTCAGAAATTTGAAAGTACAGCAAAAGTCCAAAAAGACTGGGTGCACCCTGCCCCCAGCTTGAATTGCAAGCCAAAGGGGTAGGTCCACTTGTATCGCACCACAGAGTCTCTGAACTGGATCGTATTCTCTCTTCTCGTCTCTCTCAAGATTGTTTCCTTGGCCTTGTAATCATGATGTTTTACAACTACATCCCTGGGAGGGCGATCCAGCATGTCCCTCTTTGGCAAATCCCATTGGCCCAGTCAATCATAAGCATGGCGTGGGCACTTTCTGGTCCCCCAACACACCATTCTCCTTCCGCAGCTCTCGGGCAGAGTCGCCCATTTCTTTGCAGATATCTGCTATCTGGAAGGGCCAGGATTCTCGTCTCTTTAAGGTGTCCAACATAGGTCTTGAAGTCTGATGTAAGCAGCTGGGTGTCAGACCCCTACTGGGCTGACCCGTTTGTGTCTCCCTCCATGACATCTTGCTGTTTTCCTTGACAGACAAGTTTGGATGTCTTGTGGTTTGTTCTTCCTGCTTTGCACATTTCCCCCATGTCGTCAGATCTCAAATAGCAGTTTGTTTGATGCGGCGGGGGAGAGCAGAATGCAGTCTAGGATTCCGACCCCCGATCAAGGATGATTCCAGACAGGACTCAAATGATGGGTTAGATGGTGCAGTCCCGTCTACTCCTCCCTGCGCCCACCAGGCGCTCACTGTGATAGGCTTCCTCCGAGTCTGTGCATCCAAGTACCGCTTAGTTGATGTAAGGGCTGTTTTTCAACCTCTCCCACCTCTGGGGTCTTTTGGAATTTTAGCAAGGTAGCTGTGCCCCCCAGGGGCCCCATGGGTCTGACATCAGTTTCCATACTCTCTCCAGGACCAAGGGAAAGCCGCCAGGCCTACACAGCTTACACTAGCACTGGAAGTACCATCATCGCATGCAGGAGCTCACCTTCTTTTCCCCTGTGCTGCCGTTGCTTTTTGTGTTCCCCCTCATAGGTGGTTGTCAGTCAACAGGGGGGTTGCCAAGCCTTCAACTCCAAGCATCTCAGATACGCACCACTCAATTGCCACCTAGGCAGGTCCCCAGAGTCCTGCAGAGCAGCAGCATCAATGCTTCGAAAAGTCAGGGATTAATCATCTGCGGCATTGTTCTCTCCAGAGGGGCAGTCTGGATTTCTGAACCCACGCCCTCACCTTTCCTCCCTGCTGTTGGTCGCGGCCAGTGGAATGCTGGCGGGCATGACCCCTCGGTCCATGATCCACCCGTGGGCCGCTTCTACACGGCTCCCACAGCAGCTCGCCCCTGTGATGCTTTCCCTTTAAGGGATGCACGCAGTTAAGGACGCAGTTGCACTACGCCACGTGCAGTACAAATAAAGGGGGCGTTCCCGGCCACGCAGAGCGACCGGGTAGCCCGAACTGAGCAGATGTGTCCTTGTGCGTTCTGTGCTGGGGGGGGGATAACGGACACCCGCAAGGATGCGGGGACCTACACAACAGTGGCGACGAAGCAGGATTACATCCCGGGCCCGGCGCTGAAGTCAGCAGTGATTTTTTTTTTCTTTTGAAGATAGTTTCACCGTCTGATAATTCCAATGGGGAGGATGCAAACCACGCAGTCAATGGCCATTTTGTGATCCGGGCCTAGAAAGGTCGCGGCTTTTGGAGTGTCTGTGGGCCATCCAGGGCCAATTTTTGGAAAATCCAGCAGCAGAGGGCTGCTACCACCACATGAAGTGGTTTTGATGAGAATTTCACCAATTCGCATCGTGTTTCAAGGTAAGGTGAGGATCCAGTGGATACCTGCTATTGTACTGGGCAATCCTGGGCCCACCTGGCTCAATTTTTGGGACTTCTACCCAGATGGGTGTATAAACTGTGCATAGTGGGTGGCACCTCCTGGTGGGTGCTTCCTGGACTTCAAATTTTGCTGAGCCAGCTGTGTCCAGGGTAGGAGATAGACATCTACCCTGCAGGGAAGGTGGTATGAGTTGTGGCCTGTTTTAACAAGGGTGCTTGTGCGCTCAGTGCCATGGATGTGTCATGGTCATCGAGCCAAGAACACAAACATTAAAGGGCCACATACACAGGGAGCCCGGATGGACACAGTCCTGGCACCTTTGATGCCAGGCTCATGAATAACAGTAAGCAAGAAAATTTATTTGGTACAAAAATGCTTTTATTAAGGACATAACACCTAATTTCGAGTGCAAAGTGCATTTAACATGGGAACGTCCATCACTAAAGCAGCCCCACGTGTACTCTTGCCTTGCATGTGCTGACTCTCTAGGAGTGGCAGGGTGTGGCAGGCATGCCAGGCTTAGCTATATAAGCTGCTCCGATCCCCGAGGCAGACGCTTCACGTTATTCTGCACTTCCATGCACCGTAATGCTCACCGCCGCCAGGGATTAGACTTACCTTTGGAAATCCTGCTTCCTGCCTTCACACTTACCACCTGGGGAATCTGCTCTCACCTGTGCGCATCTTCGTTGATCCTGATATTCTTCTTCAAATATTCCAGAACTCTGACATCTTCGTCTTGGCAACGCAGCTCATCTTCAAATCTTCCGGGACGCTAAAATCTTCATGTTGGCACCGGAGAATGATGCGCTCCATCCGTGACAGCAGCACCTGCAAGTAAAAACGAAAGGCAAGGTTAGACACTTAAAAGACATTCAGTTTAAGGTTGCGCTACTACCGAACCTCACACTTTTCTTTAAACCATCACTCACCTGTTGTCGGACATTGCGGCTTCATCCACCTTCCTCACGGCCGCATTCCGCGCCCCCACAGCTGCATTTGGGCCGCATTTCCATCTATTGGGAAGAAAACAGAAGAGAAAACATTATTCAGGAATTAAAAACAATATTTAGAGCAATAATACCAAGACAGAAAGCGAGAAGGGGCAAAAGAGAAAACAGAAAGGGAAAGAGACAAGAGACATTGAGAGATACTAACTACCAACCAGGAGAAGCATAGTCGCAGCTGGTCTGGGGATCGGTGAAGGAACTAGGTCCCATCGACAAGCACCCCTGCCAGAAGTAGCAGGACAGAGATCTTATTATCAATAATTAACAGGAGCAGTGTCTACGCCTCCGCAGAGACCAGGTGAGCGTAACAGGATGGTGATGGACAAGCGGCCCCTCAACAACAAGTGGACTAGCAAAAACCTCCCGCAGCAGGTCAGATTCAAGCACCCCCTGCAATGGCTGCACAACAACTGCAGGGGTTGAGACCCCCAGGTGCCCTCCCACCAATGCCTGAGTTTGATATCTCAGGTGCACCGTCCAGCTTGGGGCCCCACTGGAAGATGTGGATGGACAGACTTGAAATGTACTTCAGGGCGACGATGGAGACAAATGATGACAGCAAGGTGGCCACCTTGTACTGTGCGGGGCCGGCGTTGCACAAAGTATTCCGGTCGCTTCAACCTCTTGATGCCTCCTACGATGCAGCAAAGGATGCACTCCATGATTACTTCCTTCCACTGGCAAACTCGGACTATGAGAGGTTCCTCATGGGGGCAGCTCACCAGAAAGACGATGAAACCCTAGATACTTTCTATGGGAGACTACAGAGGTTGGCGGTGCCCTGTGAATGGGTCGATCCAGAAACTGTGATCAGGAACCAACTAATCCAGGGGTGCGCATCTGGTAAACTGCGCAGCAAGACCTGAGGGAGCCAGGAATAACTCTCCCCCGCATCTTGGAGCTGGGGCGATACCAGGAAGTGTCTGAGTACGTGCATCATGCATAGAGGCTGTAGTACGGCTCAATAAAACAGAGGACATCTGTGCAGTAGGCTCTGGCAGAAGAGCTAGACATTCCAGGATCAATACACGTGAGAGAGGGTCAGGCCCAGTCAACTCATGCTCAAAGTGTGGCTATGACCTGCACCACCCTGCAGAGTGCCCAGCGGCGGAAAAGACCTGCGGCAGGTGTGAGGGTGCAGATCACTACGCACAAATGTGCCTGGCCGTTGTCCCAGTGGTGGTCCCACAAGGTCCAGTGAGGGCTGTCTTTTTCAGGTAGCAGCGCCCATCGAATGTTGCCCAGATCAATCAAGCCGAAGATAACCCAGCTCCGGAGGACGAAGAAGAGGAAGAAGATAATGCCTTCTTTGTCTCCAGTGTGAGTGTTCTAAGAGCAAAGACAAAGAGACAACCTCCATGTCTGGTCCAAGTGAATGAATCCTCTGTCCCGGTCCTCGTGGAGACTGGTGCATCAGTGAACGTCATAGCCCAAGAACACTATGACGCCATGGTATGCCCGCCCAGCCTAACAACACCCAAGGCAGGCATATTCACCTTTGGGGGTGCAGACTCAATCCTACTGGACGGTGCATTTGTTGCAGATGTGAGGCATGGTGGGTCAGTGATAAGAGCCCGGTTCTACGTCACGCCGGTCAGCAGCAACACCTTGCTGAGCTGTGCAGCGGCAGAGATGCTGGACATCGTAACATTCACCTATTCAGTCTATGTCGATGACATTCAGGCGCTGCTGGAGAAACATGCAGCTCTCTTTGAGGGAATCGGGCGGATGTCTGGTGAGCCGGTGAAGATGCACATTGATGATTCGGTGCAGCCCATTTCCCTCAAACACAAACGGGTCCCATTTCACCTCAGAGAACTGGTGGACCGGGAGACGGACAATCTGGTTAAACTGGACATAATCGATAAGGTGGAGGTGTCACCAATTGTCCATAGGTGTCACCAATTGTTGTTGCCCGAAAACCGAAACAACCAGACTCTGTCCGGATTTGTGTCGACATGCGCCTACCCAATAAGGCCATAATGAGGGAGAGGCACCTAACACCCACCATCGATGACATCATCGCAGAGCTCCAGGGTGCCCGGTTCTTCTCGAAACTTGATCTTCATGCCGGATGCCATCAGGTGGTGCTGCATCCCGAATCCAGGTATATCACCACTTTCACAACTCATTGTGGCCTATACAGATATAAGAGACTAGGCTTCGGAGTGTCCTCGGCAGCAGAGTTGTTTCAGAACATCATCTGAGGGGTGCTGGCCGACCTGGACGGTGTATTAAATATAAGTGATGACATCCTGGTATTTGCCAAGTCTGAAGCGGAACACCTGGTCAAGTTGGCAAAGACATTTGAACACCTCCAGTCACTGGGTCTTACTCTACACCGCGACAAGTGTGAGTTCCTGAGGACGACCATTGAGTTCTTTGGGTTCGTCTTCATGGAGGGTGGTGTGTCCCCAGACCTGCTGTGCAAGGTGAAAGACATAGTCGAGGCCCGCCCCCCGGAGAATGTCTCAGAGGTGAGGAGCTTCCTAGGGATGGTCACATACTGTGGCCGTTTCATCAAGAACTTGGCAGCACGATCTGAGCCCCTCCGGGCACTCACCAAGAAGGAAATGACCTGGCAGTGGGGACCGCTGGAGCAGGCGGCATTTGAGGATATCAAAGGAGCACTCACGGCGGAGGACATCATGGCATTTTTCGATCCGGCCCTCCAGTGGACGACAGACCGTTTTGGTCTGGGGGCGGTGCTGACCCAGATAGACGCCAATCAGGAGGTCCACCCCATCGCATATGCGAGTAAGGCGCTGTCGGAGACGGAACAGCAGTACTCTCAAATCAAGCGGGAAGCACTGGCAGTGCTGTGGGGGTGCCGCCAATTCAGACTATACATGCTGGGACACCCAGGGATGGTGGTAACAGATCATAAACCACTGTTGCTGATACTGGTGGGCTCGTCATCCAAACCGCCAGCAAGGATAGAACGCTGGATGCTGGCCCTCTTGGAGTATGGGGTGTCACTGGTGTACAGGCCAGGCAATAATAACGCTGCAGACTATCTCTTAAGACACCCTCTGGAGGACCCGGGCGCGGCACAGTTCAGGTGTGCGGAGGAGGCCGACAAACACGTTCAGCTTGTGGTGGAGGTGGCCACGCCCAATTCTGTACCAGTGAAAGAGCTGGAGCAGGCCTCGGCGGCAGACAACTGCTTCCAAATCCTCAAGGCAGCCATCCAACCGGACTCATGGTGGATGGTGATAGACTTGCTGGCGGCACTAACATAGGAGGCCAAGTCGGTACTGGAGCAGCTGTGAAGGGTGCGGGTGAGTTGACCTTTGCAGAGACTGGTCTACTGCTGAGAGGAGACCACATTGTGATCCCGCAGAGCAGAACGCAACAGATGATCGTGTTGGCTCATCAAGGATACCAAGGCGCAGCTAAAACCAAAGCACGCCTATGCCAGAAGGTTTGGTTCCCGGACCACGAAAAGCGAGTGGGGGAATTTGTGGCATCATGCGTCTGGTGCCTGGGCCAAAATTGGGGCAAGTGTTTCCTCATAGGTCTTGTAAAATTCCCCCGGGAGCCCATCCGAACGCAGTGTTTTCCCAGCTGGTAGCGATCTAATTACCACCCTGACCTCGTTGGGGGTGACGGGCTCATCAAGGGTCTCAGCCAATTGCGAGTCTAATTTAGGTAGGTCGATGACGTCAAGGGCGTCTTCGATCCTGGTGTCAGAGGGGGGCGGGGCTTCGGAGTACAGGTTACGGTAGACGTCAGTAAAGACCGAATTGATTTCTTGTTGGGTATGTACGGCCGTGCCTTCAGGGGTGAGTATATGGCAGATGGGTGGCCTGGGGGTCTCCCTTTTATAGAGCCAAGCTAAGAGTTTCCCGGGCTTATCTCCCAGAGCATGGATTCTCTCTGTGTGTTTGGCGTAACTCAGTTTACCGAGGGATTTCCAGTGAGTTAGGCAGGTTTGTCTGAGTTCAGCCATTTTTTGTAAGTGGTCAGGGGATGGGTCAGCCCTGCCTTCGAGCGTACTCAAGTCCCATTCTGCGCGCTCAAGCGAGGATGTAATGGATCTCTGAGTTCCCCCAACTGCTGCAATCATCTCGCCCCTCATGACCACCTTGTATGCTTCCCAAGTTGTGCTCAAGTATCTAACGCTATGCAGATTTTTTTGCCAATATTCCTCAGTGCTATCCTTTATGCGTTCCTTGAATGCAGAGTCAAGTAGGGCCTCAGCCCTCAGCTTCCATGTAGGTATAGGGGGTGTGGGCGGGAACACCTCCCTGGTTACCAGAAGGGGAGAGTGATCCGACAGCACCCTAGGCAGGTAGCGCGCATCAACAAATATGGACTGTTGTATTAGGCTGAGAAAGATGTAGTCCAGCCTGGTGTGTACAGCGTGAGGTGGGGAGTAGAAGGAATACTCACGTTGCTCGGGGTGCTGGACCCTCCATAGGTCACTGAGTTGCAACTGTTGGATTAGTTTGGAAAGTATTTTGGCAGGAGGGGAGGGTCGATCGTGTTTGTTATCGGATCTGTCAAGTAGAGGGTCAAGGGTACAGTTGTGGTCACCTCCCCATATCATAATTCTGTCCACATACGGGCTGAGTCGTGTGTGAAGGGAATGGAAGAAAGCAGTTGCGTCATGGTTGGGTGCGTAAGTACTGACCAGGCATACCTCTTTGCCCTCAATGGAGCCACACACCACCACCATCCTACCTTTGTTGTCTGTTTTAGTGCTAGTGAGTTTAAAAGGAACAGTAGGGGCAATCCAAATCAGAACCCCTCTGGCGTAGGAGGAGTAAGTCGAACCTATTAGGGTACCACACTAAGTTTTTGCCAGGGCTTCGAGTTTCTTGGGAGTTAAGTGAGTTTCTTGCAGCATGGCGATTCCGACCTTGCATCTTTTCAGGTAGGTTTGGACACGCCGTTGTTTAACAAAGCTGTTCAGGCCCCTGACGTTACAAGAAACTACCCTTCAGCCATGGGCGTAGTGTGGTTTAATGTGTGTAACGGGTGGAGCTCGGGATCTAGGAGGTGCTACGTTGCATGTGAATTGTTCCCGTGGTCTCGATATGTCCCAGTATATGTCCCCAACTTGTGCAAAAACTCCCCAATTCCCACCCTCCCAACTTAACTGTAATAACTCCAAACATGGAACTGGCCCAGCGAGTTTACCCTCGTTATGACTGTCCCGTTTCTGCTCCGTTGGACCGTGCATTGGTCTACAGGTGCCCTACGGGTGGGTACATATATTCAAAAAAAAGGGGGAACAATCAGGGGGTGGAGTGAACTTGGACTCCGGGTCTCCGCAAGGAGGATCCAATCAGCTGTGTAGCAGTTCAAACAAGTAAAGTTCCCCCCAGGATGACAGGAGGATTGTTATCTCGGTCTCCGTTTCCTTTCCTCAATAGCAGGGATCTGTAATTCGTCCATCCAGTCCCTGGCCTGGGCGGGATGTCGAACAAGTGCGCCTTATTGTTATGCAGTACATTAAGCCTAGAAGGATATAGGGGCATATAACGCAGCCCGGCGGCTTTCAATCTGGCCTTAGTGTGTATGAACTGCGCTCGGTTCATTTGGACCTGAAAGGTGTAATCAGAGTATATGGCGATTTTAGCAGAGTCCCGTTGGATTTGGCCGCCAGCTCGGGAAAAGACCAGAATAACTTCACGATCCCTGTAGTTGAGAACTTTCGCTATCACCGGCCTGGGTGGGGCCCCCGGCGGTGGTTTCTTAGCCAGGGATCTGTGGGCCCTCTCGATGGTGAAGCCCTGGGAGAGTTTGCCAGCTCCCACCTTTGTAGCAGGAGGTTCTCTATGTAGTTAGTGGGGTCGGAGCCTTCGGAACCCTCTGGCAGTCCGAGGAGACGTATATTGTTCCGGTGAGCCCTCCCTTCCGCCTCCTCGGCTCTGTCCTCCAAGTTCTTGACCTTTTGCTGAAGCTCATCGACGTCCCGAAGAAGGTGAGTTTTGGATTCCGGACTTGTGTTTCAAGCGCCTCAGTCCTGCCGGCCAGGGAGCGGACATCTTTTGGATTCCGGACTTGTGTTTCAAGCGCCTCAGTCCTGCTGGCCAGGGAGCGGACATCTTGACCCAGGAGGCCCAGGTCTGTGGCAACGGCATCTATTTTGTTTTCCATCGTTGCCTGGAAAAGCTTGATGGCTTCGAGTATCTGGGTGTTACTAGGCTCCGAAGCCGCGACTGCCGTGGGGTTAGACTGAGCGTCCGAGGCTGCTTTGTTTGTGTCAGAATTAGGGGATTCGCAGGCAGCGAAGGTGTCCATCGTGGTCTGGCGCTGCTGCTTGGGCCTGCTTTCCTGCCGGACATGTCGTCAACACAGGGCCTCCCCGCACCGAGAATGCCGGGAGCGCAATCAAGAGGCAGCTAGCGGCAGGGGAGCCCCTCGTTCCCGCCGTGGGGCCGACGGGGCGACGATAAGAGGCTGCGGGATAGCAGGCCAATTTTGGGAAACAAAAGGTATCTCAGTTCAAGCACCGCGCCCGCCTACCTCCACGGTACCGGTCGGCCACCGCTCACACCGGGGGCCCTAGCGACCATCCAGGGCACACCACAGCTCAGTCACTCGCTGCGGGCAGGGCGCGGTCCAGCAGGGGTGTCCGGGTCAGTCCTCTCGATCGATGAGTGTAGCTGTTCAGTCCCCTCCTCCGGGTCCGTCGCAAGTCAGCAGCTCAGGATCTTCTTCTCCCACCGGCAGGCAGTGTCGCCAGTGGTGACAGTGTGCTCCGGCCTTTCGAGGGATCAGGGCACGGGAGCCGCCATTTTGAATCCGCTCGTCGACCCTCTTCACACGCCGGATAGAGGTGTTAGCCGTCTCTTCTTTGCCTGGGAGACGGTGCAAAAGTTGCTGAGGAGGTTCTGCGGCGGATGGTCAACTTGTAGGGTTCCGGAGCACTTTAAAGTCACTAAAAACAGCTTATCATGGCACATCAGCGTGGAGCTCTCAGGAGACACGTCCGCTCTACATGGCGATTAGCCACACCCCGTGTGGTAGATAGTTATCCTGTTTTCAGTTGTTTGTTTTTTATGAAAAAGGAGGAGTGTGATGCTTCCCCTTTAAAGGATGCACGCACGCAGCGGAGTGCTGTTGCACCCCGTCGCGTGCAGTACAAATAAAGGGGATGTTCCCGGCTTCGCAGAGCCCGAACTGAGCAGAGGTGTCCTTGTGCGTTCTGTGGCTGGGGGGGCTCACGGACACCCACAACAACCCCCTCAGAACTCCGTTAGTGGGTCAACGCTGGCTCCCCCATCTCGTGGGTAGCCCCTCACTGCGGTATCCATGCTACGCCACTTCACCAGACTCTCAGGATCACTTGGCGGCCGCCATGTCACTACTGAGGGCAAGGCTGGGCCTCCTCGTATCGCAATTCACTGCGGCTGCCGTGCCGCCATTGCATGAACTCAACAGCTCCCCTCTGACAGCATGAAGAAGTTGGGGGCCCTTAGCAGACCAAATCATGTGTCCTGACGATTGGTTCACCTTCGTAGCCCCAGTGTGGAAATTTGATTTTAAAGAAGCCAGCCACTGCTCAGGCTACTATCCTGAAAAGTCAGCATATCAGGCAGAAAAACTACTTAAATGTGTACCCAGTATATGAAAAATGTGTGCACATTGTTTGACAGAGCAAAAATGAACACCAGAGAAACAAAAAGCCACAAGTGTTTACCCGCCTATGGGCAGACGCTGTTACATATTAAGCATGCTAGTTGACATTGGACACAATATCTGCGAAAACAGTATGGCGTCATGATCTCTGCTTCCAAAAGATCAGGACTTGCCCGACTCCCTTGGAAGCAGACCCATAACCCCGGTTCCGAGTGCCAGCCAGTCCCAATTGGGACCTTTTGGACCCTGTCCTGGCGCCAGTGGCACCAGGCTCATAAAGATGCCCAGTCCCAGCGCTGGAAGCGCCGGGCTCATAATGCTTGGGTGGACTTACCTGCAGCAGACCATGCTGCTTACTTACCTGCCAGTTGAACCCCTGATCCTCTTCTGTTTGGGACTACTTTTCCTGTTGGGTGGGGCAGGAGCCACTCCCTAGGTTCAGAACACTGGAACTCTTCTGGAAAGCAGGAACTCTTTTCTTACCTAGGCGTGGCTGTGGAAGGAGACACCTAAGCACTACAGGAGGCTATTTAAACCACACCCGATGGATGAATCTTGCTTTGTGTTATTCTGCATTCTTTGCAGCAGAACGCTCATCGTGTCTTCTGCTTCTGATCCTGGGCCTAAGGGAACAAAGGCTTACCATCCTGGAATCCAGTCTTCAGCAGCACCTGTAAAGACAAAGAAAGAACAGGTTGGCACTACGGTCTTCAGTGGCAGCGCATCTCTTACCTGGTCCATCGGCTGTCACCAACGCCTCGCGCTGCATTCTGGCATCTGAAAGACAAAGGCTTACCTACTCTTCGCATGCTCCGGAGGTCTTCGCACTGCATTCCGGCATCTGAAAGACAAAAGCTTACCAGCTCTTCGCACGCTCCGGAGGCCTTCGGCGCTGCATCCCGCATCTGAAAGACAAAAGAAGGTGCGTTTAAAGACATTGGGCAACTTTATTACTCACGTGCCATTACTCCTTCCCACGCCGAATCCAGTGGGTATTCCAGCACCCTTCAGCTTCTCTAAAGCTCCGAACTTGTACCTGCAAGATAAAAGGGACAGTTAGTGCGCATCGTGAAGCAGGCTACAAGCGCTTACTTACGTGCTTCCAGGCGCTTCTATTCCTCACGGCGCTTCTATTCCTCACGCGGGTTCGATCCTCAACTCTCATCAGCCCGCCATCCGCCATCGCCGGAACCCTGCAAAACAAGAGATATCATTACAAAAGACTTTTAAGACATTTGAAGTGCCCAGAACTTACCGTTCGTGCAGTTAACAACAGACAGCAGTCCTCTGAGGTCAAGAGGCCTGCACCCTTATCCAGTGAAGAAACTGGTTACGGCACCCTGCCCCGAGGCAGATGGAGAGCTCGGCGTTCACTTACCTAATGTGAGGGCGTTAACCTTTGGGGTTCTACAGGAGAAGAGAAAGGGAAGAGGAGAGAGGCACCCAATAACCCCAGTTCATTAATCCCATATTTTCTATCTGCAGACATCTTACTCTTCGAGTCAGACATACAGTGCACAGAGGTCCAGCCCAAAGAGCCAACCGTGTGTTACACATCACCTTTGAAGATACGGCATTCACCCAGTCAAGACCGGCGCCTCTGCGGGAATCAGGTGAGCGTTATAGAACACAAAGCCTACCGCAAAACTCCCACCCAGATGCTATGGAAACCTCGGATACCGACCAGCTAGCCCAGTTACTTGGGGAACTAAGAGCAGAAGTGCATGCAGCCCGTCAGGAAACGAATGCTCTAAGAAGGGAACTGATTATTTCCAAGGAGCGAACAGACGATCTCGCTAGACAATTGCTACAGTCACAAGCCGGACAAACTCCGTTACCCGCATCAGGGGCAAATCTTCCTTCAACATCCTCTACGAACCCAGTGCAGATCAACCTACCTGGGAATGTACCTCTGGCTCCGCCCGAACGATTTTCTGGTGACCCAAAGAGGTTTGCAGTATTTATTAATCAGTGCCGGTTGCACTTCTTATGCCGGCCAGCAGCCTTTCCAACTGATCAAGCTAAGGTAGCTTTTGTGCTTTCGTACCTTAGTGGCAATGCGGCAGACTGGTCGATCCCTCTAGTTAATCAAGTTGATCCGGTTCTCCATGATTTTCAAGCTTTTCAGCTCAGTATGGAAAAACTGTTTGCAAGACATTCACAGGGGCAGGCCTTGGACAATGAGCTCCTTTCATTGCGACAAGGTAATCAAGACCTTTTGGCTTATATTGCGTCTTTCAACAGACTGATAGTGGAAACTCGATGGCCTGAGAACAAAAGGATTACGCTGTTTTATAGAGGTCTACGTGGAGAGCTCAAAGATGTGTTAGCCCAAGTAGTGAATCCCCCGCAAGACTGTTTGGACTATATTGACTTAGTCGTTCAAATTGACCACAGACTGCAGAACAGGAAGGCCGATCGTTCCAAGTTTGATGCTCGAGTATTTTCCAAACCGCCAACTCCTACCAAAGGAGTAGACTTCGGGGAACCCATGCAAATAGGGGGCCTGAAAGGACCACTAACACAAAAGGAGCGGGAAAGGAGAAAACAGCTGCAATTATGCCTCTATTGTGGAAACTCGGGGCACTTTCTTCGAGACTGTCCGGTGAAACCAGCCAAGAAGGCAGTAGGAGCTGCAGTTACCAGGGTCACAAACTCTGAGCAGGGAAACAACCTCGCCCGACAAGAATAGAGGTCCTCTTGCTGAGCGTTAAAACCAGTTCCGTGACCTCGCATTGCGTGATGCCTATGGTCCTCATTAGCCCTGAACATCCGGATCGATTACATGCGATTGAAGCTTACGTCGACAGCGGTGCCATCGGCAATTATGTGGATCATGAAATGGTTTTGAGGATGAATCTGACTCTTTGTCCAAAGGCTGTAAAGGACGTCATTACTACGGTGGATGGTACGGAGATAGCCTCCGGACCAGTAACGCATACCACCCAAGAAGTGACGCTAGTAAGTCAAGATGGACACCATGAGAAGGTCGTGTTCGATGTGATCAAGGCCCCTCAGTTCCAGATTATTCTAGGATTTCCTTGGTTAGAGAAGCACAATCCTCAGATCGATTGGCGAGCAAGAACGGTTCAGTTTCCAGAATGTGTCTCTACTTGTCACCCTCGACCTGGTGTTGCACTGGCAGAAATTTCCTCGGAGGCTCCCCAGTTACCTCCTGAATACCTAGAATTCCA
Organism: Ambystoma mexicanum; assembly: GCF_040938575.1. Classification (NCBI taxonomy): domain Eukaryota; kingdom Metazoa; phylum Chordata; class Amphibia; order Caudata; family Ambystomatidae; genus Ambystoma; species Ambystoma mexicanum. The sequence continues at coordinate 299,679,299 of NC_090935.1, read as the reverse complement.
AGATGTTTTCCGGAAGGATCAGGCGAACTCTCTACCTCCTCATAGGTCTTATGACTGCCAGATAGACCTGATACCTGGATCTACTCCTCCTTGTAGTAGAATTTATGCCCTCACCGAGCCTGAGAATCTTCACCTCTGACAATACCTGGATCAATACCTAGCAAATGGGTTTATTCGTCCTTCCAAGTCCCCTGCTTCCTCAGCTTTGTTCTTCGTTCCAAAAAAAGAACGGGACCTTAGAACTTGTATAGATTATCGCGCCCTGAACCAGATCACCGTTAAGAATAGATATCCGTTACCTTTGATCCCTGAACTCCTGGACCAAGTCAGAAAAGCATGCATATATACAAAGCTGGATCTTAGAGGAGCCTACCACTTGGTACGAGTAAAAGTGGGCGATGAATGGAAGACGGCCTTCCGCACCAAGTATGGGCTATTTGAATATCAGGTCATGCCCTTCGGACTTTGCAATGCCCCGGCCGCCTTTCAATATTTTATGAACGATGTCCTCAGAGAGCTCATAGATGTGTGTGTTGTTGTTTACATTGACGACATCCTCGTTTATTCTTCATCGGAAACTGAACATCGGAAACACGTGAAAATGGTCCTCGAGAGATTGCGTCAACACAAACTTTTCGCTAAATTGGAAAAATGTGTTTTCAACGTTACTGAAGTTGAATTCTTGGGATTCATATTATCACCTAGCGGAGTGCGTATGGATTCAAAGAAGGTCGATGCAATTCTCAAATGGCCATCGCCATCCTCCGTAAAAGGTGTTCAAAGCATGTTAGGCTTCGCTAACTTTTACCGCAGGTTTATCCCCGAATTCTCTCGAATAGTCCAGCCCATCACCGCCTTGTTAAAGAAAAACAAACGTTTTGAATGGTCTACCGAGGTGGAACAAGCTTTCCAGAATTTGAAGACTAGATTTATCTCTGCACCGATCTTAAAACATCCTCGCCCAGAACTCCCCTACATCGTTGAAACTGATGCTTCGAGCCTTGCCATGGGGGCAGTTCTATCACAAAAGGACCCAGTAACCAATCAGTTGCATCCATTGGCATTTTGGTCCCGCAAATTCTCACCTCCTGAAATCAATTACACTATTACTGATAAGGAACTTCTAGCTATCAAGTCCGCCTTTAAGGCTTGGCGGCATTATCTTCTGGGGGCCCGACACACCGTTACTGTGATTACAGATCACCGAAACCTGCAATGTTTGAAAACCGCAAAAACTCAATCCTCTAGGCAACTCCGTTGGGCACTATTCTTTGCCGAGTTTGACTTCATAATTACCTATCGACCTGGTACAAAAAACGGTAAAGCTGATGCCCTTTCTCGGATGGGAGTGGAAGAACATTTGATCAATCCTAAACCTGTACCTATCATTCCCGAACAAAGAATTCTAGGTGTAATCGCCACACAATCCATAGAGGAAGTTAAGGATAAAGCCAGGCTACTGGTAACTCCAGCAGACATACAGAATTGGCATCTGCAGGGAAAGGACTTTACGGTGAAGGACAACCTATTATATTTCCAAGAACGGTTATACCTGCCCAGCACAGATTTACAGAAAAAGGTAATCTCTTGTTATCACGATTCTTTAATGGAAGGACATCCCGGTATGACCAAGACCTCAGAAAAGATCAAGCGCTACTTCTGGTGGCCGTCTTGGAAAAAAGATATCAGAGACTTTATAATGTCCTGTGGAGTATGTGCCCAAAACAAGAGTCAAAAGGAAAAACCAGCCGGCCTCTTACGCCCTATTGACATCCCGCCTCGCCCTTGGCATACGCTTTCTATGGACTTCATCACCGATCTACCTCCATGCTCCGGATACAATACGATCCTAGTAATCGTGGACCTATTCTCCAAGATGGCGCATTTCATTCCACTCAAAGGCTTACCAACATCAGCAACTCTGGCCCGAGAATTTCTCGAAAACATCGTCCGACTGCACGGTTTTCCTTCAGTTCTAATTTCGGATCGAGGTAGTCAATTTATTTCTCATTTTTGGCGAAGTTGCTGTCGGTCGGCTCAAATTGAAGTGAGACTTTCGACCAGCCACCACCCTCAAACCGACGGACAAACCGAGAGGACCAATCAAACTCTGGAACAGTATTTGCGCTGCATGCTACAACAAACTGAAAAAACTTGGAAAGATATCCTTTGGATAGCCGAATATGCCTACAATAACTCTGTTCACTCGGGAACTGGGAAAACCCCGTTTTTTCTTTTACACGGTAGTCACCCTCGAACCTCGGAGTTGGATCCACTCCAAGATCTTGGAACACCAGCAGTAGACCACCTGCATTCTACAATCGCCCAAGCCTTTAAGGAAGCCGTTTCTCACCTTCAAAGGGCTAAAGAACAATACAAGAAAGGAGCAGACCAACATCGGAAGGAAGCCCCCCAATATCAAGTAGGAGATCAAGTCTGGTTATCCACCAAATATCTACCTCTAAAAGGACCACGCACATTCAACCCAAGATACCTTGGTCCCTATTCCATCACTACCATAGTAAATCCAGCAGCGGTCAAGTTGGACTTGCCCCCTCACATGAAGATACATCCGGTCTTCCACGTCTCTCTATTAAAACCCGTGCAACCTCAAACCCGACTAACTACATATCCAAAACCTATTCTAGTTGATGGAGAACTCGAGTTTGAAGTCAAAAGCATCCTGGATTCCAAGATCTCCAAATCTAAACTATTTTACCTGATTGACTGGAAAGGCTACGGTCCCCAAGAAAGATCCTGGGAACCTGCAGAATATGTCCACGCGCCTCGTCTAATCAAAAGATTTCATCGAACATTTCCTAACAAGCCCAAACCCCCGGAGAAGCCCGGTTTGGGAGGGGCCTTGAGGGGGGGTGCTGTCATGATCTCTGCTTCCAAAAGATCAGGACTTGCCCGACTCCCTTGGAAGCAGACCCATAACCCCGGTTCCGAGTGCCAGCCAGTCCCAATTGGGACCTTTTGGAGCCTGTCCTGGCGCCAGTGGCACCAGGCTCATAAAGATGCCCAGTCCCAGCGCTGGAAGCGCCGGGCTAATAATGCTTGGGTGGACTTACCTGCAGCAGACCATGCTGCTTACTTACCTGCTAGTTGAACCCCTGATCCTCTTCTGTTTGGGACTACTTTTCCTGTTGGGTGGGGCAGGAGCCACTCCCTAGGTTCAGAACACTGGAACTCTTCTGGAAAGCAGGAACTCTTTTCTTACCTAGGCGTGGCTGTGGAAGGAGACACCTAAGCACTACAGGAGGCTATTTAAACCACACCCGGTGGATGAATCTTGCTTTGTGTTATTCTGCATTCTCTGCGGCAGAACGCTCATCGTGTCTTCTGCTTCTGATCCTGGGCCTAAGGGAAAAAAGGCTTACCATCCTGGAATCCAGTCTTCAGCAGCACCTGTAAAGACAAAGAAAGAACAGGTTAGCACTACGGTCTTCAGTGGCAGCGCATCTCTTACCTGGTCCATCGGCTGTCACCAACGCCTCGCGCTGCATTCTGGCATCTGAAAGACAAAGGCTTACCTACTCTTCGCATGCTCCGGAGGTCTTCGCACTGCATTCCGGCATCTGAAAGACAAAAGCTTACCAGCTCTTCGCACGCTCCGGAGGCCTTCGGCGCTGCATCCCGCATCTGAAAGACAAAAGAAGGTGCGTTTAAAGACATTGGGCAACTTTATTACTCACGTGCCATTACTCCTTCCCACGCCGAATCCAGTGGGTATTCCAGCACCCTTCAGCTTCTCTAAAGCTCCGAACATGTACCTGCAAGATAAAAGGGACAGTTAGTGCGCATCGTGAAGCAGGCTACAAGCGCTTACTTACGTGCTTCCAGGCGCTTCTATTCCTCACGCGGGTTCGATCCTCAACTCTCATCAGCCCGCCATCCGCCATCGCCGGAACCCTGCAAAACAAGAGATATCATTACAAAAGACTTTTAAGACATTTGAAGTGCCCAGAACTTACCGTTCGTGCAGTTAACGACGGACAGCAGTCCTCTGAGGTCAAGAGGCCTGCACCCTTATCCAAACTGGTTACGGCACCCTGCCCCGAGGCAGATGGAGAGCTCGGCGTTCACTTACCTAATGTGAGGGTGTTAACCTTTGGGGTTCTACAGGAGAAGAGAAAGGGAAGAGGAGAGAGGCACCCAATAACCCCAGTTCATTAATCCCATATTTTCTATCTGCAGACATCTTACTCTTCGAGTCAGACATACAGTGCACAGAGGTCCAGCCCAAAGAGCCAACCGTGTGTTACACATCACCTTTGAAGATACGGCATTCACCCAGTCAAGACCGGCGCCTCTGCGGGAATCAGGTGAGCGTTACAAATGGTCGGCAAAATACTGCTCTCTCGTTGAGAACACAGACACACGAGTATCAATCTCCTGCGAGTGTCAATCTCCTGGCATGGATCTCCGTAATGTTGTGGAGTTGTTTCTTATCATCAATATGATTGGAGTACTTGTGCGCTCACTCACAAGAGTATGAGGCACGGGCCAAAACTGTCAGCCATATTGCTCGAGTAAATGGTACTAAATCACTTTGGATATATGATATGATAAGGTATTTATTACGCATCTAGACACAAGTATCCATCCATTTCAGCTTTCCACCGGGCGAGCAGCAGAGGCAAGAGCACTTCAGGAGCAGTACCTCTCTACCCGGACGGAGGGAATATGCAGTCACTATCACACGGTGAGAACGTGTCTCAGTGGGCAGCATTTTACAGCTACGAATCCACTCTCCCATCCTTTTTTGAAAAATAATCGAAAATCCGATAAAGTTTGAAATTATAGTGAGCGCGACTCAGAAAAGGGTTTTCAATCACAGAAGTGCCGCTCTGAATCATCTTTATCCACAAAATCTATTTCACGGCATGATTGTAGTATTACCACTGCACCACGAGGAAGGCCACTCAAAGATGGCCGCCCCCCACCAGAGGCTCTGAATTGCAGCCTAAACTACTTCCGAAATAAGTAGCCAGCTAGCCATCGGATTGGCCACAGGGTGCAACTTATGCACCAATGACGAACCGGCAGGCGTAAGCCGGCCCTCATTCACGAAGGCCCTCTGAAATAAGGCTACTTCCTGTCCACAGCCTTCCAAGCCGCAAGCCAGGAACCCAGGGCAAAACGGTCCGTAATTGCCAGAGGCCTGTATACAACTGTGTTCACCACAGGTACTTTCATACTCATTATTCCTAACATATATGTGACACTCGGATTGCTGAACATAACACCCTGATTTGCCCACAATGCAACCCTTCGCCCGCCCGCGCACGATGCACGCGAGAGTTGAGGCTATGTATTTAAGCACCATCCATGTTTTATTAACGTCCGCGCAGGCAGCACTATCCTTACTACTTGCATAATGCTGTTTGCCTGTCCTGTATAAGGTTGCCCTATGCACTGTAGTCCACAGTTTGCTTAACGTAGTCACCACCGTTGGTTGCTAAACCGTATTGCTCTCCTATTTGCATATTTGCATCCGTATCGGTGTCAAGGTATTCCTCACCCCAAAGTTATACAACGCCACTCAAGTATTCAAGGGTAATGCCCATGGTTTTCCTCCTTAATACTTTGCCCCTATAACTTGCCTTTCGAAGGGATTGTGTCCTCCGACGTATTCCTTATCTTAGATATCTCCTTCCAGCTTTGCTGGCCTCGGAAAGTTTTTCTCTAGAGGGCGCTGCGCGTCGACGTCCGCCGAGTCGATGTCCCTCGACAGCCGCTGTATCGACGTCGACGTCATCCTGTCTATAAAGGCCGGGCGCAGCGTCCGTTGCTCAGTTCCATTTTTCCGCACTTACTCAGTGCCTCAGAATATCGTTGCTCAGTTTCGTAGATAATTTATCCTATTTACCTCGAGATATTCGATCCATACTCGATGGCTTCCTCGTCGGAACCGACAACCCCTTGGTCCGGCTTCAAAAAATGCCGAGACTGTGGGAAAAAGATGTCGCTGACTGACCCTCACAGAGTTTGTCTGTGGTGTTTGGGAGCTGAACACCATTGTTCGGAGTGCGAGGACTGTATGTCCATGACAGCTAAGGCCCTGAAGGAGCGTAGGGGAAGCTGGAGAAAGGTAAGACTTCAAAAGCTTCTTCTTCCTCGACGAAGTGGAGACATTCGTCTCCTCGTCACCATTCGCGCTCCAGGTCTCGGAGTGGGTCCCATCACTCCTCAAGATCGAAGCACTCGAAGAGGAGACGTCGAAGATCCCCTTCTCCGTCCTCTTCTTCCTCTGTTTCTCCTAAGAGAATCCCTTGCCCCACGAAACATAGTTCCTGGGCTGAATGGGAGGAATTCCGCAAAAATATGATGAGCATCTTCGAGAAAGCGGCCTCGACCCCCTCGAAGACTGCCGAGAGCGATGCTCTGGTCGAAAGACCCGAAGGTCAAAAATGCTGCAAGTCGCAGTACCCGGCGAAGGAAGCTTCTCGAGCGCGTCACGAACCCTCGAGTAAGGCTATGACCTCGAAACCTTCGAAGGTTCCGTCGACGCCGTCAACAAAGGTGACGCCGAGGTCAGTGTCTTCGACGCCGTTGTCGAAGGGACCTTCGACACATGGGTCTGTCGACTCGACGCCATCTTCGACACCGGCGTCGACGCCAAGGAAAGTCACGGTTGCAACGCACCCAGTGGCTATCCTCAGGTCCTCGATGACGATGGCGTCGAGATTGTCGACTTCCTCGAGCAGAATCCCAATTCTGTCGAGGACCTCGAGGCCTCCGCCTTTGTTTTCGACGCCACGCCCGAAGCCTTCGACGTCGGCGTCGACGACATCGATGTTTTCGAGGCCAATTACAACAAGTTTGGCACCTTCTGCCTTGGAGATGGGTTTCACACCCTTTGTGAGTTCAGAACAATTGAGAACTATGTCCTCAATTATGGAAGAGGGAGAACTATCTGAACAAGAAGACACATTTGAGTTGCAGGGTCCTGCAACCCCAGTTCAAGAGGAGTTATCCTCAGAAGAACGCAGGTTAAAGGATCTCCATGATTCCTTACATGAGGCAAGTGGGTTAGACACTTCCCCTGAGGTGGAGTTCACTAGGCCAGACCCGGGGGAGCATGCTGAAACCCCCTATAGAGCCTTAATGGCCAGGATCACAGAATTTATGGGGTGGTCAACACCTTCACAGGCTTTCCAACAAGATTACCTTACGGATATTCTTGATAAAGGTCCACAGGAGGATCCTGTAGTGCCCTTTCATAAAGCTCTTCAGAGGAAAATCATGACAAACTGGGAAACCCCAGATATCGTTCCGGCAGTAAATAAAAAACTGTCTACTAAATACAGGGTATCTTCTGCAGACCCGGAGTTTTTGTCAAAACACCCATCCCCAGAAAGTCTGGTGGTACAAGCAGCATCTTCTACTGATGTCAAGAGTGCTTACCCTACCGTCCCACAGGACAAGGACGATAAGAAATATGATGCTATGGCAAAGAAAGTTTTTTCGGCATGTAGCATGGCGTTAAAATCTGTTAATGCTACTAGATTCAGCCATACACTTTGGGAGTGTGCTTCTACAGCGGCTGACTGCATCCCGGAGGGAGAAGAAAGGGAGGCGTTCCTAAATATCATACAGGACGGTAAAGACGCTATGTGCGAATCCCTCCAGACGGGCATTGATTCGGCTGACAGTATCAGCAGAGCAATGGCGGCAAGTACAACAACCAGGAGATTCGCTTGGTTGAGAAAGTCTGATTTTGCCCAGATGTGCAAGCCAGGCTCTTGAACATGCCATTCGATGGCTCTTCTTTGTTTGGGAAAAAGGCGGATGACAGTTTAGAAAAACTGCAAACATCAAAGGCAGCAGCAAAATCCCTAGGTGCTGCAATCCGTCAGACACCTTTTCGTCCCACAGGAAACTCCGCGAGGGGCAAGTCCTTCCGCTTCTACTCCGCATTCGGAAGAGGTAGAGGACGACCGGCTCAAAGGGGACAAAGAAGAACTACCCGAGGTGGACGGGGTAGATATTCAAAAGCCGCAGCAACAGCAGGTGCCTCTTTACCATCGGCATCTGCATCAGCCGCCCCAAAACCACTCTGAGGACTTCCCTCACAAGACACCTGTAGGAGGCAGGTTAACTCAACATCTGGCGGAATGGCAGGCTATCACGTCAGATGCTTGGGCATTGGAAACAGTTGCCCAAGGTTACTGCCTGCCTCTCCTATGCATACCTCAGAGTCATCCACCGGGGATCAGGTCTCAGAAAGCTCCAGATCTGCTCCTCTTGCAGGAAATTTTAGACCTGCTAGAGAAAGGTGCAATAGAACCGGTACCTGTAGCGGAGAGGAACAAGGGCTGGTACTCCCCTTACTTTCTCATTCCAAAGAAAGACAGAGGACTGAGACCCATCTTGGACTTGCGAGAATTGAACAAATTCCTCAGGAAAGACAAATTCAAGATGGTAACTCTTTCTCAGATCCTTCAGGCCCTTCAGTTCCAGGACTGGTTGGTATCTCTGGACCTTCAGGACGCTTATTTCCATGTGTCTATCCATCTCAAACACAGGAAATACCTGAGGTTCGCAATTGGCAACTCTCATTATCAATTTCGAGTGCTGCCATTTGGGCTGACCTCCGCCCCGATGGTCTTCACCAAGTTAATGTCGGTAGTGGCTGCAAGTCTAAGGAGGGAAGGGATTCACGTCTACCCCTACCTGGACGATTGGTTGATCAGGGCTGTATCTTCGGAACAAGCTCAGATCCAGCTAAATCACGTTTGCCACTCCCTTCACAGACTGGGCTTCTCCCTCAATTTAAAGAAGTCACAAATGATACCATCTCAGAGACTCCAGTTCATCGGAGCGATCCTGGACACTTCCCTGGGAAAAGCCTCGCCAACAGAGGTGAGGGCTCAAGATATTCTACAGATGGTTACCAAGTTCCAAAATGCCCAACGTCTCCCAGCCTTCGACTTTTTGAGGTTGCTAGGCCTCATGGCATCCTGCATTTTCTTAGTGCCAGAGGCTCGCCTGAGAATGAGATCCCTCCAGTGGGCACTGAGGACTCAGTGGTCACAATTCTCAGGAAGAATGACAGATCTTCTTGAGGTTCCCGACAGGGTGGCTCGAGACCTTCAGTGGTGGGCCTGTCAGGAGAACATTCTGAAAGGAGAACAGTTTTGGCAACCCTGGCCGGAGATAACAGTAGTCACGGATGCCTCACTCACGGGGTGGGGAGCCCACGCCAACGACTTGACCATCAGCGGTCGTTGGTCTCCATCGGAGTCCAGATTACATACCAACCTGTTAGAGCTGAGGGCCATCAGACTTGCGCTGAAGGCGTTCCTGCCAGCTGTACAAGGGAAGAATGTCCTGATAATGACGGACAACACAGTGGCCATGCATTACCTCACAAAAGAGGAGGCGTAGGATCACTACCCCTGTGCAGAGAGGCGATGCAGCTCTGGTTTTGGGCAATCCAACAAGGGATATCTCTATCGGCAGTTCACCTAGCCGGAGAGAAGAACTTGACAGCGGACGCTCTGAGCAGGCAGAGCACAGTCTCCCACGAGTGGGAACTAGCTCAGGAAGTCCTTCAAGAGATCTTCGCCCTTTGGGGAACCCCTCAGGTGGATCTGTTCGCCACCAGTGTCAACAGGAAGTGCGATCTGTTCTGTTCAAGGGAATTTCCCCCGAGAGGAGCTCTGGGAGACGCGTTCATAGTGGACTGGGAGTTTCCGCTTCTGTACGCGTTCCCACCGGTCCCTGTCATTCCTCAAATGATCAGGAGGTTTAGAAGATTCCGGAAAACCATGATCCTAATTGCCCCGGATTGGGCCAGGAGAACGTGGTACCCGGACCTTCTAGACTTGTCCATCTGCCCTCCAATTAGACTTCCACTCAGAGAGAATCTACTCTCACAGAAGGGAGGTCAGGTTCTCCATCCAGACATCAAAACCCTCAACCTTCACGCTTGGCTTCTGAAAGGCTGAGGTACAAGGATTGGGACCTCCCTGATGATGTTATGGAGGTGTTGCTTTCGGCAAGGAGGCCAGCAACAAAGTCTTTATACCGCTGCCGTTGGAACAGATTTTGCAGCTGGTGTAGAGAAAATAATTTCAACCCCTTTTCATGTGGTACACCAATGGTTTTGTCCTTCCTACTCTATTTGGCGAATTCAGGCCTTCAAGTTGGCACCATTAGGGCTATCTCACAGCGCTATGCATCTTTAAGTGCACTGCACAAGAACCATCCTATTTCAAGTTACCCTTGGTAATACAGTTTCTAAAGGGGTTAACTAACGTTTATCCCCAAGACCATTCCAGGTTCCCCTATGGGATTTAAATTTAGTCCTAACTTTCCTGATGGGCACGCCTTTCGAACCACTCCATTCTTGTTCGTTAAGATTTCTTACCCTTAAAACTGTTTTATTAATAGCACTTACATCTGCTAGAAGGGTGAGCGAGTTACAAGCTCTTTCTTGTAAACCCCCTCATACAATCTTTCACAAAGACAAAGTTGTCCTGCAAGTGAAGCCTAATTTCCTCCCAAAGGTGGTTTCTGAATTCCATATCACTCAGAAGATTACCCTGCCATCTTTCTATCCTCCTCCTCATCCGGGAAAAGAGGAAGAGAGGTTACACAGGCTGGACCCTAGAAGGGCTTTAAGTTTTTACATCAGTAGACTTGCCAGGATAAGACAAGCTGACCAGCTGTTTGTAGGCTATACAGGTCACAAGCTGGGGTTACCGATAACTAAGCAGACCATTTCCAGATGGATCATTCTAGCCATTTTGGAATGTTATAAACTGGCAGGAAAAGAGCCCCCTCAAAATCTTAGGGCTCATTCGACCAGAGGTATTGCAGCTTCATCGGCCCTCAAAAGAGGAGTGCCGGTTAAAGACATATGTGCGGCTGCCACATGGTCGTCCGTCCATACCTTTACACGATTTTACAACTTGGATTCCTCCTCCAGTCAAGAGACTAGGTTTGGAAGGGCAGTATTGCACTCTATTCATCAATAAAAGGAAGCATGAAGTCAGTACTCCCACCTCCAATAACAGAATACTGCTATGGGAGCCTATCTAAGATAAGGAATACATCGGAGGACACAATCCCTTCGAAGAACAAGTTACTTCTTACCTTGTAACGTTCTTTCGATGGGATGTTCCTCCGACGTATTCCTTATCGACCCTCCCATCCATCCCTGCAGTACTACTTCCCTTGTTGTTGCAGCTTACTCTCCTTCAGGGTGATTAGTCTAGTCCAGACAGAAAAACTGTGGGCTACAAAACGGAACTGAGCAACGGACGCTGCGCGCGGCCTTTATAGGCAGGATGACGTCGACGTCGATACGGCGGCTGTCGAGGGACATCGGCTCGGCGGACGTCGACGCGCAGCGCCCTCTAGAGAAAAAATTTCCGAGGCCAGCAAAGCTGGAAGGAGATATCTAAGATAAAATACGTCGGAGGAACATCCCATCGAAAGAACGTTACAAGGTAAGAAGTAACTTGTTAGTCTCACACCCGTATTGCACGTATGCCACTTAAGCCATGCAGTATCTAGGCCCTGTATTTTAGACATATTGACAACCGGCCATAGAACGTAACAGGCCACAGCAACAGGAACTCCCCCTTCCACATACCCCAAATGCTACTGCTGAGCTTGATCGTCAAACTGGCCTATCCTGTGCAATCCTAGCCAATTGAATGTGCCTATTGCTATGAACACCTTGCCTATTTGTATCTGACTATTTGTGCAATCCTAGTCAAATTGAATCTGCCTATTGCCATGAATACCTGTTTGTCCGAATGCCCATTTTGAATAATCTTAGCCATACTGACTGTGCCTACTCCTGGAAATTCAGATTAACTAAATCCACCCATCCGCTAACACCCAAACAAGTTGAACCCAACCAATCAGTGACTACTATGCAACTGTGTTGTGCCTTATGGTCGCTTAGATACCACTGTGATATTGTGTTGTGCTTTTTGGTCGGCAGAGACTACTATGCAACTGTGTTGTGCCTCATGGTCGGTTAGAGACCACTGTGTTATTGCGTTGTGCCTTATGGTCGCTTAGAGACCACTGTGCTATTGTGTTGTCTAACCCATATAGCATCCCAACTCTCGCCATCCTATCTCAATATGTACACCGCCTACACACTGTACATCCTCATAGGTTTAGTCTACATCTTACTTACTAGTAGTATTGCCTACCTCGTGCCCACAGGGCAACCCAACAGCCATATCATGGAACTAAGGCACACCACCACACACGCTACGCCCCCCGAGATCATACCCAGGCAGCACAGACTCACAACACGCACATTCCCTTTAGCACTCCTCTCCACACCCATGCAGGTAACACTTAGGAACTCCCGCCTAGGTTCACGCACTCACGCTAAGACCTGCCTCCCGCCATACACTATTACCCACAAGCGCCTAAACAGGGCTCCGATGCTTGCTCCTCCCAGACATCACATGACCAATAAGCCTACTCACACTACCAAAAAGCTCATCCCAATTACCGACCTCAAGCCACCACAATCAAAAAAGCTCCAACACCTTAAATGTGCTCTATTAAATGTTCGCTCACTCAAAGCCCACGCTTTAGAAGCCAATGATATTATTACCAGCCAAGACTTAGATATGTTAGCCATAACAGCAACATGGTTGCATTCTGCCTCTGGCCCTACTATCAGCCTAGCTGCACCGTCAGGTTACTCGATCTTAAGACAGGATAGACTAGCTAAAACGGGAGGTGGTGTCGCACTAATTTTTAAAGACACTCTAGCCTTAAGACAGACTCCCACCACCGGGGAAGACACCACTGACATCCTCTCAGCCAAACTCACCCTCTCCCCTAAAGATACAGTAAACATTCATGTCATATATAGACCCCCAGGCCCCGTCAATAACTTCACAGGCATAGTCAACCATCCCCTTGGAAAAAACATCAAACAAACTTCCAAAACACTGCTTCTGGGAGACCTAAACCTTGGATACAATGATAAACTTGACAAAGCAGCTACCGCTTTCGCCAGAAACCTCACAGATCTAGGATTCACACAGATAGTTACTGCCCCAACCCATAATAAAGGCAGTATCTTAAATTGGGTGGCAGATCACAACTGTGGCTCCACCCTCAACTCCAACACAGCCCTTCCATGGTCTGATCACAACGTCCTTCAATTCTGCATCCCCATATCCTTATACTCCAAACCACTTATACCCACACCGGCCAAGCTAGCCAGAAGTGCCAAAAAACGTACAGCTGACAATATACGTCCCTTTCTCAACAACCCCTGCCTAGCACCTCCTTTCTCCGCTGACCCCAACATTCTAGCAGAGATCTTCAAAGACACCCTCACCCATGCCATCAACGCCGCAGCTCCTCTTGAAAACAAAAAAGAAAAAAAATCGTTTCACTCCAACTCATGGTTCACGGAGGACTTATTAAATCTTCGCCAATGCAAGCGCCAAGCCCTCAAAACATGGCAGGCCAATCCCTGTGATGCCACCAAAGTAGACTTTCTTTGTATTTCTAAAAAATACAAAAGTGCCATATTCAAGGCGAAGTCAGAAACCTACAATAAACGTATCATGGAAGCCAACTCCCACTCAAAAGAGCTTTTCACCATCTTTAAAGAGCTCACCGTCCCCCCAATCTGTACAGATGAGATTGTTAAGGATGAAGCCTGGTGCAATAGCATCCAAACAGCGATCTTAAATAAAATAGACCTTCTTCAAAATAAAATAGCAGAACACTTCAAGGCTTTGCACCCCCAACAGACCCTCTCTGTCAGAGCCTTCAGTCTTCTTCTCCTAGCGCAGAGGCAGCACAAACGCCTCCCTTCCCGTTAGATTACACCATCGCAGGCTTCCGCGACCCTTCGGGGAAAGAGGGTTAGGGTCCGTGGAATGGATAGGCTGAGGGTTTTAGGATCACCGGAAAGAGGTAGAGGAAGGAGTTGTGGATAGGAATGGGGGATTTAGGGTAACATGCTCCTTGGCTTCTGCTTCCTTTCGGTGGAGTTGTAACCTGTCACTCCAATGCTCTTTACAACATCTAGTAAACTCTCAATACGGGAGCCTTTGTGCTGGAGCTCCAACCAGTTTGGCCTACTGCTTCTGCAGAGCCTGTGAGGATGCCAATGTTGTTCACAAACACCTACAAAACATTTCCCAGATTATTGCATGCACGATTCCCACATTACTGCATGTAGAAATAAGCGTTCCCCACACTGCTTCATGTTAGGTGAGTTCTGCTATACGTGACTCACTAGGCTCACTCTGTCATTAAAAGCAACAAGAAACATAAACTTGAACTTAGCTTCGTTTTCAGATCTGCGGCGACTGCCGTCTTTTCTGTCCACGCACCGTTCCGCGGAGTCGTCTTCCACTAGAAACAAACAAGGAATGTCAGAAAGGATGTGTGCGCTAGTTCTACCCTTAAAGAGTTAATTGTTCTGAGATCGAGCGGCCCGTGTCTTTCGTTTTCCCCACACGGGTCTTTAGTAGTCTGGACAATGCAATGCCCCCACAAGATGCATGCGGTAGTTATGCAAGCACTACCCATGCAGGATTAATAGTTTGTGCCCCAAGAGTTAGTTTCGTTTTGCACGCGACTTGGTTTTCGTGGTTTTCTTGTTAGTTTATGAAAAAATCCCTTCCATGCAATTAGCCGCTGCGCTTAGGACCATGCGCTACTTATCTTAATTGTGACGCGGGGCCTGGGGTATGTTTTCAGGCGGGCTAGTGCCCCGCTGATGCTTGCCGACCGGAGCTCATCAGATACACGTCAGCTCAGGTTGCCGGTCAGGATTGCGAGCGGCGCTCGTGGGGCATGGCTCGCGCATGCGCCCTCGCGTGGGCGCGGTTCCCATGTGTCCTGCCGCCGGGGTTGCTGGGAAACGTAGTTTCTTGGCTGTTCGCCACCCCTGGCCTCGCGACCTGCTAAAGGGGTGGAGAACAAGTCTTGAGAAGCCAGTTGGGCGCCGAAGAGGCCCCCTCCTCCCTCCACAACCCAACATAGGGGCCCTTTTCCCTGCCACCACCCTAACACTTGCCAGGGTCCTGACAGTACTTCCCCTCCCTCCTGTGGGCCCAGGTTTAGAGGGATTTCTTCGATGGAATTGGCGGAGGAGCCGAGGAGCATGAATATTAGACGCTGGTTCCCAAGACCTATCCTCAGGGCCATACCCCACCCAATCCACCAGATACCACAGTGCTCCTCGCCTTACTTGTGAATCTAGGATAGCCTGGACCTCGAATTCGGGGTACCCATCGATCAGGACAGGCAGAGGTTTCTTGGGCGGAATGATAGACGGGGCTGGTTTGAGCAAAGCAACGTGAAATACTGGGTGCACTTTCATGTTTGCAGGTAGATCCAGTTTTGCTGCTACTGGACCAATCAGAGCTGTGATTTTAAATGGGCCAATGAATCGAGGTTTGAACTTAGGCGACCCCTGTAACCGAAGATTCCGTGTTGACAGCCAAACCTTGTCCCCAATCCGGTATTGCGGGCTGGGACGCCTTTTCTTGTCTGCCTGTAGTTTGTATGCCTGTTTGGCTTTATCCAAATTGTCTCGTACCTGTTGCCAGATAACCTCTAGCTGCTTCTTCTTTGTCACCGCTGCTGCTACCTCTGGGTACTCGTATTGAGGCACCGGCTGAAAGCGAGGATGATGCCCATACATACTATAGAAGGGCGTGGTTTTCGTTGATGTGTGAAATGCGTTATTATACGCCAGTTCAGCCAGCCATATCACCTTTGCCCAATTGTTCTCTAAACCTTGTGTCAAACAACGAAGGTATTGCTCTAAAGATTGGTTCAAGCGTTCAGTTTGGCCGTCTGTCTCCGGGTGATAGCTGGTTGAGAGCCTTATTTCCATTCCCACTGATTTGCAAAAGGCCTGCCAGAACCTCGATGTGAACTGTGGTCCTCGATCCGAGATTACACTATAGGGTACACCATGTAACCGGATTATATGTTGTAGAAACAAGTCTGCCACTGTGCTAGCCGAGGGGGTACCTTGGCAGGGAATGAAGTGTGCCATTTTGGTGAGATAGTCCACTACAACCAAGATGGCATTGTAACCTTGACTTTGTGGTAGCTCCACTATCAGATCCATAGACACGGTATGCCATGGGGTGGGTGGTGTTGGGAGTGGTTGTAAAACCCCCGCCGGTTTCTGATGCTCCGACTTATTTCTCAAGCAGGTTTCACATTTGGCGATGTGTTGTTGAACTTCCTGATTTAACCCTGGCCACCAGAAATGCCGGAGAAGTAATTCTACAGTCTTTTTCTTCCCTGGATGTCCCACGAAGGGTGAGTCATGGCACCATCGAATGGCCTGTTGACGAAGAGGCACTGTTGGGAGATACAACGCTGATTTAAAGAAAGGTAGCCCGTCTTTCACGGTTTTGTTTTTGTCTCCGGCTGTCCAATGCACTAATTCCTGTGCCGACACGGCCTTTCTGATATCTTCAAAGATAGTATCCACAGCTATGCTACCTATGACACGACTTGGGTCCAAAATTGTCTTCGGCACGAGTTCTGATTGGCTGGAATCCGAACTAGGTTCAGGGTACCGTGACAGTATGTCAGCTTTCCGATTCTCTATACCCGGACGGTATGTCACCACAAAATCGTATTCCGAAAATTGCATGGCCCACCGAAGCTGTCTTGGACTCAATGCTTTGGCTGATTTCAAAAATTGTAAGTTTCGGTGGTCTGTATATATCGTGACAGTGTGTCGAGCTCCCATTAAGTAATGGCGCCATTCGTCGAAGGCTGTTTTGATAGCCAGTAGCTCCTTGTCTGCTATTGCATAGTTTTGTTCAGCTGGCAACAATATCCGGGAGTAAAAGGCAACTGGATGCAACTGACCATCTTCATCTCTTTGTGATAATATTGCCCCAACAGCATAACTGGAAGCGTCGGTTTCCACAATGTACGGCTTGGCTGGATCCGGATGTCGCAGAACTGGCGCAGTGGTAAATGCTGCCTTCAAAGCCTGAAAACCTTCCTCTGCCTTCTCGTCCCACTGGAACGGAACTCCTTTCCGTAATAGTCGTGTCATGGGCTGCACCTTCTTAGCAATGCCATCGATAAAATGGCGCTAGAAGTTGGCAAATCCTAAGACAGTTTGAATATCTTTCACTGAACCAGGGGAGTGCCAGTTTAGAATGGATTGCAACTTCTTTTCATCCATAGTGACCCCTTGAGGAGACAGAATAAACCCCAAGAATTCTACTGTTGTTTGGTGGAATTCACATTTTTCTAGTTTGGCGTACAAATGATGTTCCCGTAGCCTTTGCAGAATGGCCTTGACATGACTCTGGTGTTCTTTGGGTCTCGTGAGTAGATTAGTATATCGTCGATGTACACTACTGCGAATACATCGATGTAATCATGCAAAACTTCATCTAGAAAATGTTGAAACGCTGCTGGCGCATTGCAGAGCCCGAAGGGCATTACCTGATATTCATACAGGCCAAATTTCGTGCGGAATACTGTCTTCCACTTGTCGCCTTGTTTTACCCGTACCAGGTGATATGCCCCACGGAGATCTAGCTTGGTGTAAATTGTGGATCCGCGTACCTGATCTAGTAACACAGGTATCAAAGGCAGGGGGTAACGATTTTTTATGGTTATCTTGTTAATTGCCCTGTAGTCAATGCATGTTCTTAGATCCCCTGGTTTCTTTGGCACGAAAATCAGGGGCGAGGAAACCGGAGACTTGGAATGTCTAATAAACCCATTAGCCAAGTTCTTTTCGATATATTCTTTCAGATGTTTATCTTCTGCTTCCGTAAGTGCATATATTCGACTGCAGGGCAATACTGCTCCTTCCACTAGATCGATTCGGCAGTCAAAAGGCCGGTGTGGGGATAGGGTCTAGGCCGCGGCTTTGCTAAAGACGTCCCGATATACTTCATACTCCATAGGCAGGTCGGTTTCCGAACTCCCTCCTACACAATGAGTTACCTTCTCTGATGTTCCACAGTTCGCGTGACAGTGAGTGGAATTAAATTCCAGTACCCCGGTGCTCCAATCTATGGTTGGGTTGTGCAGCCGCAGCCAAGTCAACCCCAAAATAAACCCGAACTGGGGAGCCGCTATTACGTCAAAGCGGATCGTTTCCTGATGTGTTACTCCACAACTAAAGTGTAAGGGTAGCGTTTGCTGTGTAATTGGTCCTGAAACCAACTGCGAACCATCCACCGATTTGACTTCTTCTGGACGGGATTTGTCACACAATGGAATACCCAGTTTCAACGCCACCTGACGATCCACGAAATTCCCCGTGGCCCCAGAATCCACCATGAATGACACTGATGTCCGCTTTTCTTCCCATCTGAGGTGACCTGCTATCAAAACATGACCTGCCTGGCTATGTTGCACATTCGCTAAAATTTCGGGGGTGTCTTCAACATTGCTCGTCCTTGCCACCCTCATGGGCGAGCGGTCTAGTTTCCCGAAGGACTTCCCTTAACAGGCTTGTTTGTACATTCCCGCACAAAGTGGCCGGCCTTGCCGCAATATAGACACAGTTTCTCTTTTTGCCTCTTCTCTTTCTCCTCTTTAGACAGGGGCCCACGCACAGTTCCGATCTGCATTGGTTCGTCTGTTCCTTTTTCCGATGTTTTTGGGGTCTTTTGTTGATCGAGCCTGACTAGAGGCTTGTTCTCCCACCTGCGCCGGTCTTGTCGCCGCTCATTTTGTCTTTGGTCCAATCTAAGAGCTAGATCAATCATTGTTGAACAGGTCTCTGGTTGTGGGTCAACCTGTGCTACTAGGTCTTTTAAATCTTCCCTCAGCCCCTGATAGAACAAAGCCATCCTTTTATCCTGGGGCCAATCGGTTTCCATAGCCAGTCGATTAAAGGCCGTGACATAAGTAACCAGTTCTCTGTTGCCTTGTTTTAGTGTCAATAGTTCTCGATCCTTCACTAGAGTTGCAGCCCTACGATTGAAGATTTTACCAAACTCTTCAAGGAACAATTCCCAATCGTAGAGCAAACCGTCGTCCTTTCGGACCAAGGGGGTGGCCCATGAGGCCGCATCGCCCTTAAGGTAGGAAATTACAAATGCGGTGCGCGCTTGGGCTGTCCGAAAAACTGCTGGTTTGGTTAAGAAATGCAGTTGACATTGCATTATAAACTGATTAAAGTTCTGAGGATCTCCATGGTACCTCTCTGGGGCTGCTAGGGGTATTGGTGGTTCTGTGAACACTTGCACCTGTACGGGGATAGGGGATGACACTCTAGGGGTTGGTAGTGGCGTAGCTTGGGCCTGGCTTTGGATTGTTAAAGTATGGACCTGACCCGCCAGATTCTGGTAATCCTGTCTGGTTGCGGTCAATTCCGCTTTCAATTCCTGAAGGAGTGTAACCACATCTGCCATGGTTGTACTGCCTGGGCGCCTGATTTACACGTGGGCTCGCAATTCTGTCAGAGCCTTCAGTCTTCTTCTCCTAGCGCATGGGCAGCACAAACGCCTCCCTTCCCGTTAGGTCTTGGGGCCTGTAGAGTACACCATCGCAGGCTTCCGGGACCATTCGGGGAAAGAGGGTTAGGGTCCGTGGAATGGATATGTTGAGGGTTTTAGGATCACCGGAAAGAGGTAGAGGAAGGAGTTGTGGATAGGAATGGGGGAATTAGGTAACATGCTCCTTGGCTCCTGCTTCCTTTCGGTGGAGTTGTAACCTGTCACTCCAATGCTCTTTACAACATCTAGTAAACTCTCAATACGGGAGCCTTTGTGCTGGAGCTCCAACCAGTTTGGCCTACTGCTTCTGCAGAGCCTGTGAGGATGCCAATGTTGTTCACAAACACCTACAAAACATTTCCCAGATTATTGCATGCACGATTCCCACATTACTGCATGTAGAAATAAGCGTTCCCCACACTGCTTCATGTGAGGTGCAGTTCTGCTATACGTGACTCACTAGGCTCACTCTGTCATTAAAAGCAACAAGAAACATAAACTTGAACTTAGCTTCGTTTTCAGATCTGCGACGACTGCCGTCTTTTCTGTCCACGCACCGTTCCGCGGAGTCGTCTTCCACTAGAAACAAACAAGGAATGTCAGAACGGATGTGTGCGCTAGTTCTACCCTTAAAGGGTTAATTGTTCTGAGATCGAGCGGCCTGTGTCTTTCGTTTTCCCCACACGGGTCTTTAGTAGTCTGGACCATGCAATGCCCCCCAAGATGCATGCGGTAGTTATGCAAGCACTACCCATGCAGGATTAATAGTTTGTGCCCCAAGAGTTAGTTTCGTTTTGCACGCGACTTGGTTTTCGTGGTTTTCTTGTTAGTTTATGAAAAAATCCCTTCCATGCAATTAGCCGCTGCGCGTAGGACCATGCGCTACTTATCTTAATCGTGACGCGGGGCCTGGGGTATGTTTTCAGGCAGGCTGGTGCCCCGCTGATGCTTGCCGACCGGAGCTCATCAGATACACGTCAGCTCAGGTTGCCGGTCAGGATTGCGAGCGGCGCTCGTGGGGCATGGCTCGCACATGCGCCCTCGCGTGGGCGCGGTTCCCATGTGTCCTGCCGCCGGGGTTGCTGGGAAACGTAGTTTCTTGGCTGTTCTCCACCCCTGGCCTCGCGACCTGCTAAAGGGGTGGAGAACACGTCTTGAGAAGCCAGTTGGGCGCCGAAGAGGCCCCCTCCTCCCTCCACAACCCAACATAGGGGCCCTTTTCCCTGCCACCACCCCAACACTTGCCAGGGTCCTGACAGTACTTCCCCTCCCTCCTGTGGGCCCAGGTTTAGAGGGATTTCTTCGATGGAATTGGCGGAGGAGCCGAGGAGCATGAATATTAGACGCTGGTTTCCAAGACCTATCCTCAGGGCCATACCCCACCCAATCCACCAGATACCACAGTGCTCCTCGCCTTACTTGTGAATCTAGGATAGCCTGGACCTCGAATTCGGGGTACCCATCGATCAGGACAGGTGGAGGTTTCTTGGGCGGAATGATAGACGGGGCTGGTTTGAGCAAAGCAACGTGAAATACTGGGTGCACTTTCATGTTTGCAGGTAGATCCAGTTTTGCTGCTACTGGACCAATCAGAGCTGTGATTTTAAATGGGCCAATGAATGGAGGTTTGAACTTAGGCGACCCCTGTAACCGAAGATTCCGTGTTGACAGCCAAACCTTGTCCCCAATCCGGTATTGCGGGCTGGGACGCCTTTTCTTGTCTGCCTGTAGTTTGTATGCCTGTTTGGCTTTATCCAAATTGTCTCGTACCTGTTGCCAGATAACCTCTAGCTGCTTCTTCTTTGTCACCGCTGCTGGTACCTCTGGGTACTTGTATTGAGGCACCGGCTGAAAGCGAGGATGATGCCCATACATACTATAGAAGGGCGTGGTTTTCGTTGATGTGTGAAATGCGTTATTATACGCCAGTTCAGCCAGCCATATCACCTTTGCCCAATTGTTCTCTAAACCTTGTGTCAAACAACAAAGGTATTGCTCTAAAGATTGGTTAAAGCGTTCAGTTTGGCCGTCTGTCTCCGGGTGATAGCTGGTTGAGAGCCTTATTTCCATTCCCACTGATTTGCAAAAGGCCTGCCAGAACCTCGATGTGAACTGTGGTCCTCGATCCGAGATTACACTATAGGGTACACCATGTAACCGGATTATATGTTGTAGAAACAAGTCTGCCACTGTGCTAGCCGAGGGGGTACCTTGGCAGGGAATGAAGTGTGCCATTTTGGTGAGATAGTCCACTACAACCAAGATGGCATTGTAACCTTGACTTTGTGGTAGCTCCACTATCAGATCCATAGACACGGTATGCCATTGGGTGGGTGGTGTTGGGAGTGGTTGTAAAACCCCCGCCGGTTTCTGATGCTCCGACTTATTTCTCAAGCAGGTTTCACATTTGGCGATGTGTTGTTGAACTTCCTGATTTAACCCTGGCCACCAGAAATGCCGGAGAAGTAATTCTACAGTCTTTTTCTTCCCTGGATGTCCCACGAAGGGTGAGTCATGGCACCATCGAATGGCCTGTTGACGAAGAGGCACTGTTGGGAGATACAACGCTGATTTAAAGAAAGGTAGCCCGTCTTTCACGGTTTTGTTTTTGTCTCCGGCTGTCCAATGCACTAATTCCTGTGCCGACACGGCCTTTCTGATATCTTCAAAGATAGTATCCACAGCTATGCTACCTATGACACGACTTGGGTCCAAAATCGTCTTTGGCACAAGTTCTGATTGGCTGGAATCCGAACTAGGTTCAGGGTACCGTGACAGTATGTCAGCTTTCCGATTCTCTATACCCGGACGGTATGTCACCACAAAATCGTATTCCGAAAATTGCATGGCCCACCAAAGCTGTCTTGGACTCAATGCTTTGGCTGATTTCAAAAATTGTAAGTTTCGGTGGTCTGTATATATCGTGACAGTGTGTCGAGCTCCCATTAAGTAATGGCGCCATTCGTCGAAGGCTGTTTTGATAGCCAGTAGCTCCTTGTCTGCTATTGCATAGTTTTGTTCAGCTGGCAACAATATCCGGGAGTAAAATGCAACTGGATGCAACTGTCATGATCTCTGCTTCCAAAAGGTCCGGGTTTTCCCAACTCCCTTGGAAGCAGATCCATAACCCAGGTTCCGAGTGCCAACCAGTCCCAATTGGGACCTTTTGGACCCAGTCCTGGCGCCAGTGGCACCAGGCTCATAAATATGCCCAGTCCCAGCGCTGGAAGCGCCGGGCTCATAATGCTTGGGTGGACTTACCTTCAGCAGACCATGCTGCTTACTTGCCTGCCAGTTGAGCCTCTGATCCTCTTCTGTTTGGAACTACTTTTCCTGTTGGGTGGGGCTGGAGCCACTCCCTAGATTCAGAACACTGGAACTCTTCTGGAAGGCAGGAACTCTTTTCTTACCAGGAACTCTTTTCTTACTTAGGCGTGGCTGTGGAAGGAGACACCTAAGCACTACAGGAGGCTATTTAAACCACACCCGGTGGATGAATCTTGCTTTGCGTTATTCTGCAACCTCTGCAGCAGAACGCTCATTGTGTCTTCTGCATCCGGTCCTGGGCCTAAGGAAAAAGGCTTACCATCCTGAATCCAGTCTTCAGCAACACCTATAAAGACAAGAAAGAACAGGTTAGCATTCCGGCATCTGAAAGGCAAAGGCTTACCATCCTGAATCCAGTCTTCAGCAACACCTATAAAGACAAGAAAGAACAGGTTAGCATTCCGGCATCTGAAAGGCAAAGGCTTACCTACTCTTCGTGCGCTCCGGAGGTCTTCACACTGCATTCCGGCATCTGAAAGACAAAAGTTTACCAACTCTTCGCACGCTCCGGAGGCCTTCGGCGCTGCATCCCGCATCTGAAAGACAAAACAAGGTGCGTTTAAAGACATTGGGGAACTTTAATACTCACGTGCCATTACTCCTTTCCACATCTAATCCAGTGGGTATTCCGGCACCCTGCAGCCGCTCCGAACTCGTACCTGCAAAATAAAAAGACAGTTAGAGCGCATAGTGAAGCAGGCAACAAGCGCTTACTTACGTGCTTCCAGGCGCTTCTATTCATCACACGGGCTCCATCTTCAACTCACTTCAGCCCGTCATCCGCCATCGCCGGAACCCTGCAAAACAAGAGACATCATTACTAAAGACTTTAAAGACATTTGAATGACTCGAAACTTACCGTTCGTGCAGTAAACGACGGACAGCAGTCCCCTGAAGTCAAGAGGCCTGCGCTACCTATCCAGTGAAGAAACTGGTTACAGCACCCTGCCCCGAGGCAGATGGAGAGCTCGGCATTCACTTACCTAAGGTGAGAGCGTTAACCTTTAGGGGTCTACAGGAGAGGAGAAGAGGAAAGAGATAGGGACACCCCAATAACCCCTGTTCATTAACCCCATATTTTCTATCTGCAGACATCTTACTCTACACGTCAGGCATACAGTGCACAGAGGTCCAGCCCAAAGAGCCAACCGGGTGCTACACATCACCTTTGAAGATACGGTAGTCGCCCAGTCAAGACCGGCGCCTCTGCGAGCATCAGGTGAGCGTTACAGAACGCAAAGCCTACCGCAAAACTCTCGCCCAGGCGCTATGGAAACCTCGGATACTGACCCCCTAGCCCGGTTACTTGGGGAACTAAGGGCAGAAGTGCATGCAGCTCATCAGGAAACGAATGCTCTAAGAAGGGAACTAATTATTTCCAAGGAGAGAACAGACAATCTTGCTAGACAAGTGCTACAGTCACAAGCCGGACAGACCCCGTTACCCGCATCAGGGGCAAATCTTCCTTCAACATCCTCTATGAATCCAGTGCAGATCAACCGACCTGGGAATGTACCTCTGGCTCCGCCCGAACGATTTTCTGGTGACCCAAAGAGGTTTGCAGTATTTATCAATCAGTGCCGGTTGCACTTCTTATGCCGGCCAGCAGCCTTTCCAACTGATCAAGCAAACGTAGCTTTTGTACTTTCGTACCTTAGTGGCAATGCGGCAGGCTGGTCGATCCCTCTAGTTAATCAAGATGATCCGGTTCTCCATGATTTTCAAGCCTTTCAGCTTAGTATGGAAAAACTGTTCGCAAGACATTCACAGGGGCAGGCCTTGGACAATGAGCTTCTTTCGTTGCGACAGGGTAATCAAGACCTTTTGGCTTATATTGCATCTTTCAATAGACTAATAGTGGAAACTCAATGGCCTGAGGACAAAAGGATTACGCTGTTTTATAGAGGTCTACGTGGAGAGCTCAAAGACGTTTTAGCCCAAGTAGTGAATCCCCCACAAGACTGTTCGGATTATATAGACTTGGTCATTCAAATAGATCACAGGCTGCAGAACAGGAAGGCTGATCGTTCCAAGTTTGATGCTCGAGTATTTTCCAAACCGCCAACTCCTTCCAACGGAGTAGACTCCGGGGAACCCATGCAAATAGGGGGTCTGAAAGGTCCTCTAACACAAAGGGAGCGGGAAAGGAGGAAACAGTTGCAATTATGCCTATATTGCGGAAACTCAGGGCACTTTCTTCGAGACTGTCCGGTGAAACCGGCCAAGAAGGCAGTAGGAGCTGCAGTTACCAAAGTTACAAACTCTGAGCAGGGAAACGACCTCGCCCGACAAGAATAGAGGTCCTCTTGCCGAGCGTGAAAACCAGTTCCGTGACCTCGCATTTCGTGATACCTATGGTGCTCATTAGCCCTGATAATCCGGATCGATTACATGCAATTGAAGCTTACGTCGACAGCGGTGCCATCGGCAATTATGTGGATCATGAAATGGTTTTGAGGATGAATCTAACTCTTTGTCCCAAGGCTGTAAAGGACGTCATTACTACGGTGGATGGTACGGAGATAGCCTCCGGGCCAGTAACGCATACCACTCAAGAGGTGACGCTAGTAAGTCAAGATGGACACCATGAGAAGATCGTGTTCGATGTGATCAAGGCCCCTCAGTTTCAGATTATTCTAGGAATACCTTGGTTAGAGAAACACAATCCTCTGATCGATTGGCGAGCAAGAATGGTCCAGTTTCCAGAATGTGTCTCTACTTGTCACCCTCCACCTGGTGTTGCACTGGCCGCAATTTCTTCAGAGACTCCCCAGTTACCTCCCGAATACCTAGAATACCAAGATGTTTTCCGGAAGGATCAGGCTAACTCTCTACCTCCTCATAGGTCTTATGACTGCCAGATAGACCTGATACCTGGATCTACTCCTCCTTGTAGTAGAATTTATGCCCTCACCGAGCCTGAGAACCTTCACCTTCGACAATACCTGGATCAATACCTGGCAAATGGGTTTATTCGTCCTTCCACGTCCCCTGCTTCTTCAGCTTTGTTCTTCGTTCCAAAAAAGGAAGGAGACCTTAGAACTTGTATCGATTATCGCTCCCTGAACCAGATCACCGTTAAGAATAGATATCCGTTACCTTTGATCCCTGAACTCCTGGACCAAGTCAGAAAAGCATGCATATATACAAAGCTGGATCTTAGAGGAGCTTACCACTTGGTACGAGTAAAAGAGGGCGATGAATGGAAGACGGCCTTCCGCACCAAGTATGGGCTATTTGAATATCAGGTCATGCCCTTCGGACTTTGCAATGCCCCGGCCGCCTTTCAATATTTTATGAACGATGTCCTCAGAGAGCTCATAGATGTATGTGTTGTTGTTTACATTGACGACATCCTCGTTTATTCTTCATCGGAATCTGAACATCGGAAACACGTGAAAATGGTCCTCGAAAGATTGCGTCAACACAAACTTTTCGCTAAGTTGGAAAAGTGTGTTTTCAACGTGACTGAAGTTGAATTCTTGGGATTTATATTATCACCTGGCGGAGTGCGTATGGATTCAAAGAAGGTTGATGCAGTTCTCAAATGGCCATCACCATCCTCCGTAAAAGGTGTGCAAAGCATGTTAGGCTTTGCTAACTTTTACCGCAGGTTTATCCCTGAATTCTCTCAAATAGTCCAGCCCATCACTGCCTTGTTAAAGAAAAACACATGTTTTGAATGGTCTACCGAGGCGGAACAAGCTTTCCAGGATTTGAAGACTAAATTTATCTCTGCACCAATCTTAAAACACCCTCGCCCCGAACTCCCCTACATCGTGGAAACTGATGCTTCAAGCCTTGCCATGGGGGCAGTTCTATCACAAAAGGACCCAGTAACCAATCAGTTGCATCCCGTGGCATTTTGGTCCCGCAAATTCTCGCCTCCTGAAATCAATTACACGATTACTGACAAGGAACTTCTGGCTATCAAGTCTGCCTTTAAGGCTTGGCGGCATTATCTGCTGGGGGCCCGACACACCGTTACTGTGATTACGGATCACCGAAACCTGCAATATTTGAAGACCGCAAAAGCCCAATCCTCTAGACAACTCCGTTGGGCATTATTCTTTGCCGAGTTTGACTTCATAATTACCTATCGACCTGGTACAAAGAACGGTAAAGCCGATGCCCTTTCTCGGATGGGAGTGGAAGAACACTTGGTCAACCCTAAACCTGTACCAATCATTCCCGAACAAAGAATTCTGGGTGTAATTGCCACAGAATCAATAGAGGAAGTTAAGGATAAAGCCAGGCAACTTGTAACTCCAGCAGACATACAGAATTGGCATCTGCAGGGAAAGGACTTTGCAGTAAAGGACAACTTATTGTATTTCCAAGAACGATTATACCTACCCAGCACAGATTTACAGAAAAAAGTAATCTCTTGTTATCACGACTCTTTAATGGAAGGTCATCCCGGTATAGCCAAGACCTCAGAAAAGATCAAGCGCTACTTCTGGTGGCCGTCTTGGAAAAAAGATATCAGAGACTTTATAATGTCCTGTGGAGTATGCGCCCAAAACAAGAGTCAAAAGGAAAGACCAGCAGGCCTCTTACGCCCTATTGACATCCCACCTCGCCCTTGGCATACGCTTTCTATGGACTTCATCACCGATCTACCTCCATGCTCCGGATACAATACGATTCTAGTAATCGTGGACTTATTCTCCAAGATGGCGCATTTCATTCCGCTCAAAGGCTTGCCAACAGCAGCAACTCTGGCCCGAGAATTTCTCGAAAACATCGTCCGACTGCACGGTTTTCCTTCGGTTCTAATTTCGGATCGAGGTAGTCAATTTATTTCTCATTTTCGGCGAAGTTGCTGTCGGTCGACTCAAATTGATGTGAGACTATCGACCAGTCACCACCCTCAGACCGACGGACAAACCGAGAGGACCAATCAAACTCTGGAACAGTATTTACGCTGCATGCTGCAACAAACTGAAAAAACTTGGAAAGATATCCTTTGGATAGCCGAGTATGCCTACAATAACTCTGTCCATTCGGGAACTGGGAAAACCCCGTTTTTTCTTTTGTACGGCAGTCACCCTCGAACCTCGGAGTTGGATCCCCTCCAAGATCTTGAAACACCAGCAGTAGACTACCTGCATTCTACAATCACCCAAGCCTTTAAGGAAGCTGTTTCTCACCTTCAAAGGGCTAAAGAACAATACAAGAAAGGAGCAGATCAACATCGGAAGGAAGACCCTCACTATCAAGTAGGGGATCAAGTCTGGTTATGCACCAAATATCTATCTCTAAAAGGGCCACGCACATTCAACCCAAGATACCTTGGTCCCTATTCCATCACTACCATAGTAAACCCAGTAGCGGTCAAGTTGGACTTGCCCCCGCACATGAAGATACATCCGGTCTTCCACGTCTCTCTATTAAAACCCGTGCAACCTCAAACCCGACTAACCAAATCTCCAAAACCTATCCTAGTGGATGGAGAACTTGAGTTTGACGTCAAAAGCATTCTGGACTCCAAGATCTCCAAATCTAAACTATTCTACCTAATTGACTGGAAAGGCTACGGCCCCCAAGAGAGATCCTGGGAACCTGCTGAATATGTCCACGCTCCTCGCCTAATCAAAAGATTTCACCGAACATTTCCTGACAAGCCAAAACCCCCGGAGAAGCCCGGTTTGGGAGGGGCCTTGAGGGGGGTACTGTCATGATCTCTGCTTCCAAAAGGTCCGGGTTTTCCCAACTCCCTTGGAAGAAGATCCATAACCCAGGTTCCGAGTGCCAACCAGTCCCAATTGGGACCTTTTGGACCCAGTCCTGGCGCCAGTGGCACCAGGCTCATAAATATGCCCAGTCCCAGCGCTGGAAGCGCCGGGCTCATAATGCTTGGGTGGACTTACCTTCAGCAGACCATGCTGCTTACTTGCCTGCCAGTTGAGCCTCTGATCCTCTTCTGTTTGGAACTACTTTTCCTGTTGGGTGGGGCTGGAGCCACTCCCTAGATTCAGAACACTGGAACTCTTCTGGAAGGCAGGAACTATTTTCTTACCAGGAACTCTTTTCTTACTTAGGCGTGGCTGTGGAAGGAGACACCTAAGCACT
Source organism: Ambystoma mexicanum (assembly GCF_040938575.1). Classification (NCBI taxonomy): domain Eukaryota; kingdom Metazoa; phylum Chordata; class Amphibia; order Caudata; family Ambystomatidae; genus Ambystoma; species Ambystoma mexicanum. Next base: position 299,650,434 of record NC_090935.1, on the reverse strand, counting down.
ACAGGAGGCTATTTAAACCACACCCGGTGGATGAATCTTGCTTTGCGTTATTCTGCAACCTCTGCAGCAGAACGCTCATCGTGTCTTCTGCATCCGGTCCTGGGCCTAAGGAAAAAGGCTTACCATCCTGAATCCAGTCTTCAGCAACACCTATAAAGACAAGAAAGAACAGGTTAGCATTCCGGCATCTGAAAGGCAAAGGCTTACCTACTCTTCGTGCGCTCCGGAGGTCTTCACACTGCATTCCGGCATCTGAAAGACAAAAGTTTACCAACTCTTCGCACGCTCCGGAGGCCTTCGGCGCTGCATCCCGCATCTGAAAGACAAAACAAGGTGCGTTTAAAGACATTGGGGAACTTTAATACTCACGTGCCATTACTCCTTTCCACATCTAATCCAGTGGGTATTCTGGCACCCTGCAGCCGCTCCGAACTCGTACCTGCAAAATAAAAAGACAGTTAGAGCGCATAGTGAAGCAGGCAACAAGCGCTTACTTACGTGCTTCCAGGCGCTTCTATTCATCACACGGGCTCCATCTTCAACTCACTTCAGCCCGTCATCCGCCATCGCCGGAACCCTGCAAAACAAGAGACATCATTACTAAAGACTTTAAAGACATTTGAATGACTCGAAACTTACCGTTCGTGCAGTAAACGACGGACAGCAGTCCCCTGAAGTCAAGAGGCCTGCGCTACCTATCCAGTGAAGAAACTGGTTACAGCACCCTGCCCCGAGGCAGATGGAGAGCTCGGCATTCACTTACCTAAGGTGAGAGCGTTAACCTTTGGGGGTCTACAGGAGAGGAGAAGAGGAAAGAGATAGGGACACCCCAATAACCCCTGTTCATTAACCCCATATTTTCTATCTGCAGACATCTTACTCTACACGTCAGGCATACAGTGCACAGAGGTCCAGCCCAAAGAGCCAACCGGGTGCTACACATCACCTTTGAAGATACGGTAGTCGCCCAGTCAAGACCGGCGCCTCTGCGAGAATCAGGTGAGCGTTACAGCAACTGACCATCTTCATCTCTTTGTGATAATATTGCCCCAACAGCATAACTGGAAGCGTCGGTTTCCACAATGTACGGCTTGGCTGGATCCGGATGTCGCAGAACTGGCGCAGTGGTAAATGCTGCCTTCAAAGCCTGAAAACCTTCCTCTGTCTTCTCGTCCCACTGGAACGGAACTCCTTTCCGTAATAGTCGTGTCATGGGCTGCACCTTCTTAGCAAAGCCATCGATAAAACGGCGATAGAAGTTGGCAAATCCTAAGACAGTTTGAATATCTTTCACTGAACCAGGGGAGGGCCAGTTTAGAATGGATTGCACCTTCTTTTCATCCATAGTGACCCCTTGAGGAGATAGAATAAACCCCAAGAATTCTACTGTTATTTGGTGGAATTCACATTTTTCTAGTTTGGCGTACAAATGATGTTCCCGTAACCTTTGCAGAATGGCCTTGACATGACTCTGGTGTTCTTTTGGGTCTCGTGAGAAGATTAGTATATCGTCGATGTACACTACTGCGAATACATCGATGTAATCATGCAAAACTTCAACTAGAAAATGTTGAAACGCTGCTGGCGCATTGCAGAGCCCGAAGGGCATTACCTAATATTCATACAGGCCAAATTTCGTGCGGAATACTGTCTTCCACTCGTCGCCTTGTTTTACCCGTACCAGGTGATATGCCCCACGGAGATCTAGCTTGGTGTAAATTGTGGGTCTGCATACCTGATCTAGTAACACAGGTATCAAAGGCAGGGGGTAACGATTTTTTATGGTTATCTTGTTAATTGCCCTGTAGTCAATGCATGTTCTTAGATCCCCTGTTTTCTTTGGCACGAAAAACAGGGGCGAGGAAACCGGAGACTTGGAATGTCTAATAAACCCATTAGCCAAGTTCTTTTCAATATATTCTTTCAGATGTTTATCTTCTGCTTCCGTAAGTGCATATATTCGACTGCAGGGCAATACTGCTCCTTCCAATAGATCAATTCGGCAGTCAAAAGGCCGGTGTGGGGATAGGGTCTCGGCCGCGGCTTTGCTAAAGACGTCCCGATATGCTTCATACTCCATAGGCAGGTCGGTTTCCGAACTCCCTCCTACACAATGAGTTACCTTCTCTGATGTTCCACAGTTCGCGTGACAGTGAGTGGAATTAAATTCCAGTACCCCGGTGCTCCAATCTATGGTTGGGTTGTGCAGCCGCAGCCAAGTCAACCCCAAAATAAACCCGAACTGGGAGGCCGCTATTACGTCAAAGCGGATCGTTTCCTGATTTGTTACTCCACAACTCAAGTGTAAGGGTAGCGTTTGCTGTGTAATTGGTCCTGAAACCAACTGCGAACCATCCACCGATTTGACTTCTTCTGGACGGGATTTGTCACACAATGGAATACCCAGTTTCAAGGCCACCTGACGATCCACGAAATTCCCTGTGGCCCCAGAATCCACCATGAATGACACTGATGTCCGCTTTTCTTCCCATCTGAGGTGACCTGCTATCAAAACATGACCTGCCTGGCTATGTTGCACATTCGCTAATTTCGGGGGTGTCTTCAACATTGCTCGTCCTTGCCACCCTCATGGGCGAGCAGTCTCGTTTCCCGAAGGACTTCCCTTAACAGGCTTGTTTGTACATTCCCGCACAAAGTGGCCGGCCTTGCCGCAATATAGACACAGTTTCTCTTACCTTGCCCTGAGGACAAACGCTGATCGTTTCTTTTTGGGAAAAACAGTCCGACACTGCGAGCGGCTTCTCTGCTCTTGCTGGATCTCCCCACGCTTCCTGGAGGAGGCGGGGCTACATCGCCCACGTGACTCATCACGTGACTACAGAAGCGCACATAACACGGAAGCTGCTGCCTGCTTCGTGTGTGCTTTACCTTGCCCTGAGGACAAACGCTAATCGTTTCTTTTTGAGAAAACCCACTTACAGTCCGACACTGCGAGCGGCTTCTCTGCTCTTGCCGGATCTCCCCACGCTTCCTGGAGGAGGCGGGGCTACATCGCCCACGTGACTCATCACGTGACTACAGAAGCGCACATAACACGGAAGCTGCTGCCTGCTTCGTGTGTGCTTTACCTTGCCTTATACCTTATATTCGACTGCAGGGCAATACTGCTCCTTCCAATAGATCGATTCGGCAGTCAAAAGGCCGGTGTGGGGATAGGGTCTCGGCCGCGGCTTTGCTAAAGACGTCCCGATATGCTTCATACTCCATAGGCAGGTCGGTTTCCGAACTCCCTCCTACACAATGAGTTACCTTCTCTGATGTTCCACAGTTCGCGTGACAGTGAGTGGAATTAAATTCCAGTACCCCGGTGCTCCAATCTATGGTTGGGTTGTGCAGCCGCAGCCAAGTCAACCCCAAAATAAACCCGAACTGGGGAGCCGCTATTACGTCAAAGCGGATCGTTTCCTGATTTGTTACTCCACAACTCAAGTGTAAGGGTAGCGTTTGCTGTGTAATTGGTCCTGAAACCAACTGCGAACCATCCACCGATTTGACTTCTTCTGGACGGGATTTGTCACACAATGGAATACCCAGTTTCAAGGCCACCTGACGATCCACGAAATTCCCTGTGGCCCCAGAATCCACCATGAATGGCACTGATGTCCGCTTTTCTTCCCATCTGAGGTGACCTGCTATCAAAACATGACCTGCCTGGCTATGTTGCACATTCGCTAATTTCGGGGGTGTCTTCAACATTGCTCGTCCTTGCCACCCTCATGGGCGAGCGGTCTCGTTTCCCGAAGGACTTCCCTTAACAGGCTTGTTTGTACATTCCCGCACAAAGTGGCCGGCCTTGCCGCAATATAGACACAGTTTCTCTTACCTTGCCCTGAGGACAAACGCTGATCGTTTCTTTTTGGGAAAAACAGTCCGACACTGCGAGCGGCTTCTCTGCTCTTGCCGGATCTCCCCACGCTTCCTGGAGGATGCGGGGCTACATCGCCCACGTGACTCATCACGTGACTACAGAAGCGCACATAACACGGAAGCTGCTGCCTGCTTCGTGTGTGCTTTACCTTGCCCTGAGGACAAACGCTGATCGTTTCTTTTTGGGAAAACCCACTTACAGTCCGACACTGCGAGCGGCTTCTCTGCTCTTGCCGGATCTCTCCACGCTTCCTGGAGGAGGCGGGGCTACATCGCCCACGTGACTCATCACGTGACTACAGAAGCGCACATAACACGGAAGCTGCTGCCTGCTTCGTGTGTGCTTTACCTTGCCCTGAGGACAAACGCTGATCGTTTCTTTTTGGGAAAACCCACTTACAGTCCGACACTGCGAGCGGCTTCTCTGCTCTTGCCGGATCTCCCCACGCTTCCTGGAGGAGGCGGGGCTACATCGCCCACGTAACTCATCACGTGACTACAGAAGCGCACATAACACGGAAGCTACTGCCCTTGCGGCGTTAAGCCCGGCGGGGACAAGGCCGCTAGCAGTGCTGTTGTGCGGCTGTTTGGCGGCGGAAACTATATACGGGAGACTGCGGAGGTGTGACCTCTTTGATCCCGACAAGAAGAAATAAGGTAAATACTTGTGCATTGGTGAGTCTAATCTGATTGTAGATACGGTTCTGTTATAGGCATAAATGTCTTTAACACCGCAAAGGAATCAATCTTGCACGAGTCATCCAGTGGTGAACTTTGACACACCAATGGAGACTGTAGCTACTAGATCTAAAAGTACTTTAAATAAAATCTCTTCTACCAAAATGATAACTTTGACTCCGCGTGCTAAAACACGCTTAAAAACACAAATCATAAACAAAGATATTAGACAATTTTGCCCGGTTGTGAAAACTACTACACAACCTAGCACACTGACTTCCTATCAACAAGAAGCTCCCATTGCAGAAGGCAATTCGGGACCTCCAAATGAAATATCAATAGAGAACATCACGAGCCTCTCTATGAAGTGCATTGAAGTACAAATGGAATCTAATCGAAATATACCAGATGGAACATCAGATTTAAATCAAGTGCACTCAGCAACGCAGATGGTTATGACTGATAATGTTGAATCTGAGGCACTGGACAATATTCCAATTTCGGATAATACCATGCTTCTATCTTCTAATCAAATTGAACGAAAGAAGGTTCCAAGTACACATTTGGACAAAATATATGAAACACTGGAGAACGAACAGAGCGCCTCTAATGAAGAAGTATTTTTGGAAGAAGCAAAACAAACGACACCTGTAAGCGCAATTGCATCTCTTATTAGGTCACATACGGACTATTATAAACGAGGCTCAATGGACTCCACCATCTCAGAGTCCGTGTCGTATATTCTTCCAACGCCAAGGCATCGCGAATCTTCATGTGAAAAAGAAAAGATTCTTGTAAATACAGGACTTCTAGAAGTGACTCTTATGGCAGTTAACACCACCATTAAGAGTTTGTTCAAGTTATTTGAAACTCTTGAGACTACATACAATCAACCAAAATTGACCATTTAACGTCATGGATTAAAACGCACTCGGCGGAAATGGAAAAAACTGGACAAACGGAAGAACTGCCAGACAATCTGTCTAAGAGCATAGAAATTGTGACTGTACCCATCTCGCACTCTGTGAGTCTCCCTACATTCGATCATGTCATTTGCCCAATTGAAGCTGAGGCACAAACAGAGTCGCTTCAGAATACCTCATGGATAAGTATTGAAAATTCTCCTAAAACAGTGAAACAACCAATAAATAAAACTCAATATGGTCTTTTCAATAAACAAACACGAAATAAAGGTTGTGCTACACATCAATCAATGAAACGAAATAAATCATCCAATTGTCAAATCCGTACACAAACAGTGGAGTTGACAGTTCCTACAAAGTCCCATGTTGATCACACAATTGGTGGTGTCACACCAGTTCAAAAAGCTCCGGTGGGAAGTTCTTTGTCAAATCAATCTATTCTACAAATAAACGAATCACCCCTTAGTCAATTGGTATTGGCTTTGGATACAGCAATACCAATGGAACATGTAACTTTAACAAATCCATTGACTAAGGAGACTTACCCAAAGACTCAATTTACTAAGGCAAATGAAAAAATAACACAAGCATTGTTGACAACAACGGAGAAGCCACAAGTTGAACAACTTAAAGCAGTGATAGATGCATATATTGTTCAGCGCACAAATGAGATAAAAGATCTCGTAACAAAAAAAAATTTGCAGATAAATGTGGCGAGATGCGCTGGAAATCTTGCACACCACAACACATCCTTCACTGAAAGACAATGTGTAATAGAAAGAGATAATGAAAAACAAATTAAGTCCAACACTGGCTGCGATTCTCAAGCAATAAATGGATATCGAGGTGGTGAGATATGGCATAATCAAAATGATGAAATTAAATCAGTCGTAGAAGCTTATTTAGATACTCACTTGAAGCCATTGCACACACCTAGATGTTCAAAAGAACCTAAGGTCACGTTTTTTGATGAACAGGGATCTGGAAGTAAACTTGACCACTGTATAAAGACAAATCATGTGATCAATAATTCTAGCATCAATCAAATTGCCAAAAAGCAACCACTTGTAACAAAATTACAAAAACAGGATCTAAAGAGACAAAAAGAATTTGCGAGCCATCATACTCTAATTCTAAAATGTCGTGCGGATCCTTATCCTCAATATGATCTATCACGTACTAGTGTACTTAACATCTTTAGTGACATACCAGAACTAGGAGACCTCACTTCATTTGACATTAATCAAGTGGAATTCATCTGCGATACTAACTTGGGGATTGTGCGTCTATGGATGAAATCTGGCATAGTTATGAATACTATATGGCAGGCGAGAATGAAAATCTTTGCAATGGGTTTCCTGCTTGCTCAAGATCCGGAAAGTAAAAACAGTGAAAAAAATATAGAGAAACAAACAATAACTATTTCACCAACAAACGTGTGTCAATGCCATAAATGCAACTCTTCAAGGTTCGCCGCATTGGAAGAACGTTTTTCTCAGTTATAACCACCATCGAATCAAGAACCTGATAGGCAAAAAACAGTCAATGCCACACTTGTAAACTGGAACACAAGGGGATATCTCATCTTCTTACTAATCCCAATTCCTTTTTGAATGACGGAGATATCATAGTCCTCCAAGAAACATGGCTAAGTGTTGCTCCAATATGGGATAACCACACTATTACAATTAATCCGGCAATAATAGCTCAGAAAGGTCGACCTATGGCAGGACTTTTGGTAGCCATCAAACTGGGAAGCAATATACAATTACAAGCATGGGAAAACCCCAACAAGTTTATACAGATGGTTAAAATAACGATAGAGTCCCAAAGGATTGCATTAATCAATATGTATAGAAACCCAGCGGCAATTACGGATGTTTGCTTTCATCAGGAACTGTCCAAAATGTTCAATATTATTGCACAAACTAAAGAAATAACTGATGTTATTTTAGTGGGAGATCTTAATATTGACGCCTTCAAGCTTCAGTTGAGAAAAAACACCCAAGATTATAAAAAGTGGAGCTGTTTAATGAAGCAATATGATATGAGAATGGCTAACGGGTCAATACCGGGAGACATTCCGCAGCAAGTAACGTGGCAAAGGGGAAAATCAACTAGCACTTTAGATAACATGAAAAGCCTTGATGAAAGATATATGTAATCTACCGAATTTAAGATAATAAAGCAAGAAAGCAGTGACCATCATATGCTATCTTTAATGTGGCCAAGAGACACAAATAAAAAAAGTGTCAAATTTCAACAGATGCCACAAAAGTTGACAATTAATAATGCCAAAACACGGTTTAAGTGGACACCATCTAAAATGAAAAGCCTACATGCAAATTTGCATACATATAATCAGCCGGTATCCATAAGGAAAAAAAAACATCGTAAGGAAATGAGACTAGCCAGGCGGCTTCCTTGGCCTGAAAACCAAGAGGTATGTAAAATGTTAAAAACCAGCTATAGAACCTGGATACGTGCTTATAAAGGACGTCTATTTCAACAAGATGGAGAGGCCTTCTTGACAGCCACAGTTAGTAAAATTTGTGCACAAATATGGCAATTACTCAATTCTAAAATAAACTCAAACATTCAGCAAACTCAATTGAATGGAGCGACTGAAGACCAATGGGTAGCGCATTTTTCATCACTCTATATAGATAAAGCTTTCCAGTATGCTCCCGAGACTCCGTCAATGGTAGCCTGGAATTTAGAGTGTTCAGAAGAAATAATCATGACACTCATATCAAAATCTTCATCATAACGAGCTGCAGGCCCTGATGGCATAACTAATTATATGCTAAAACAACATCCACAACTTTGGGCAAAGATTCTGAACTCCATTTTCCAGACAATATTGAAAACAAGGAAAATACCTGATTCATGGCGTACATTTGTCATTGTCCCGATTTTTAAAAAAGGGGACCGTAGCATACCAGCCAACTATCGTCCGATAGCACTTATGGATGCCCCAGGCAAAATATTTAATAGATTAGTCTTAAAGGTCTTTAACAGCTGGGCACTTGAAAACAAAAGCAGAGACCGTAATCAAACAGGTTTTGTTTGCGGGTTAGGGACGTCAGTAAATCTAATGATCCTTAAGACATTAAAGCCTCAAGCACAACAAACTAAAACATCACTTTATTTCGCATTTATTGACTTAAATGCGGCGTTTGATTCCGTCTCGCGTGTAAGACTATTACAAAAACTATCTATAGCACAGTGTCCGCAGATTCTAATTGACATAATAGCTGCGCTCCACTCAGGTACGTCCATTCAAATCCGGTTATCTACCACCGGACTGCTTTCATCAAGAATCAGCACATCAAGAGGCTTGAAACAAGGGTGTATTTTGGCTTCATCACTCTTTAATTTTTTTATTCATGATGTCAAAGAAGTATTTTGTAATCTCTATACGGACTCTCCAAAAATGAATGGTCATATAATACAAGCATTATGGTATGCGGATGATCTGGTGCTAATTTCTAAGACTCCAACAGGCCTTCAAAAACTTATAACTACACTTTCAACATACTTTAAGACCAATGAACTCTCAATGAACATAAAAAAATCTCAGATCATCGTTGATGTTCCAAAGAGATCAAAAAGAACTAAGTTCACATGGAGAGTTGATGATATCACATTAGATATTGTCGCAAATTACAAGTACTTAGGCACGCAATTTGAGGCCAACACTGCAACTATTGCCTATAATCACATGCTACAAAGTAAATTGAATACAGCAATTTCACAGTCCAAGTTGATTCTACATAAATATGGCAAATTCTCCATCAGTTCTGCCATATTCTATTGGCAACAAAAAGCAACACCAATACTTCTTTACGGAATGGAAGCCCGAGATATAACTAATATAAAAGAGCTAGATCGAATGGAAGCCAAATTTTGGAGAAACATTCTGCAGCTACCACAAGCCACTCCTGTAGCATGTATTAGATTCGAACTTGGTCTTACCTCACTGAAAGCAAGATATCACTGGCAGCTGTGTGCTTTTCTTAGGAAATGTTTGATGAACATTGGAGCTGAATCAATTTTGGCTGTATTAGCGACATATATACTCAAATCAAATCATCAATTTGCAGTTGTATGGACTACCTAAGTCTATCAAATAATGGTTGCAGCCGAAGTAGATTTAGAAACTCTAATACAGAATCCAGTTCGAGCTAAGAAAAAAATCTTTTTGCATGATTGGTTGGTGAATCGTACTTTTAAGAGTCAACTATTTCCGGATAAAAAAATGGGCACGGTTGAAAACTATTTACTAAAATCTCCATCTCCACAAGTACGCACAGCGATTATGAGAATGCGTTTCAATCTGTGGCTGACTCGAGACATCTTGGCACAGCGGAAACAAATAAAAATGATAGATAACTTTTGTAGGTTCTGTCAAAAACTAGATCAAAAAGAAACCTTAGCGCACATTATAGTAGAATGCCCTGCTTTGTGTGCAACAAGGTTTAATGCTTACAGAAAACATATGTCTGTGGTGGCCAACATACAGCCGAGCTTGAGATGGGCCTATTTGTTAAATTCTGCTAATATGAGCATATTTATTGCATCTATAGAGTTTTTGAACTGTCTGAGCTTGCGCTCTACATGTGATGCTTGAATTTCGATTGCATTTTTAAAATAATGAAATATAAAATGGTCTCTGAATTTTAAAATCATGTACTTTACAATCAATTCACATGTTTGTAAGCAAAAAAGTATTCTAAATCATATTTTTGTATTATTCTTGTAAAAATCATTTCTGATTAAAAACAAGAAATAAATAAATAAAAAAAAAAATAATAATTAAAAAAAAAAAAAAAGTTTCTCGTATTGCCTCTTCTCTTTCTCCTCTTTAGACAGGGGCCCACGCACAGTTCCGATCTGCATTGGTTTGTCTGTTCCTTTTTCCGATGTTTTTGGGGTCTTTTGTTGATCGAGCCAGACTAGAGGCTTGTTCTCCCACCTGCGCCGGTCTTGTCGCCGCTCATTTTGTCTTTGGTCCAATCTAAGAGCTAGATCAATCATTGTTGAACAGGTCTCTGGTTGTGGGTCAACCTGTGCTAGTAGGTCTTTTAAATCTTCCCTCAGCCCCTGATAGAACAAAGCCATCCTTTTATCCTGGGGCCAATCGGTTTCCATAGCCAGTCGATTAAAGGCCGTGACATAAGTAACCAGTTCTCTGTTGCCTTGTTTTAGTGTCAATAGTTCTCGATCCTTCACTAGAGTTGCAGCCCTACGATTGAAGATTTTACCAAACTCTTCGAGGAACAATTCCCAATCGTAGAGCAAACCATCGTCCTTTCGGACCAAGGGGGTGGCCCATGAGGCCGCATCGCCCGTAAGGTAGTAAATTACAAATGCGGTGCGCGCTTGGGCTGTCCGAAAAACTTCTGGTTTGGTTAAGAAATGCAGTTGACATTGCATTATAAACTGATTAAAGTTCTGAGGATCTCCATGGTACCTCTCTGGGGCTGCTAGGGGTATTGGTGGTTCTGTGGACACTTGCACCTGTACGGGGATAGGGGATGACACTCTAGGGGTTGGTAGTGGCGTAGCTTGGGCCTGGCTTTGGATTGTTAAAGTATGGACCTGACCCGCCAGATTCTGGTAATCCTGTCTGGTTGCGGTCAATTCCGCTTTCAATTCCTGAAGGAGTGTAACCACATCTGCCATGGTTGTACTGCCTGGGTGCCTGATTTACACGTGGGCTCGCAATTCTGTCAGAGCCTTCAGTCTTCTTCTCCTAGCGCAGAGGCAGCACAAACGCCTCCCTTCCCGTTAGGTCTTGGGGCCTGGAGATTACACCATCGCAGGCTTCCGCGACCCTTCGGGGAAAGAGGGTTAGGGTCCGTGGAATGGATATGTTGAGGGTTTTAGGATCACCGGAAAGAGGTAGAGGAAGGAGTTGTGGATAGGAATGGGGGAATTAGGTAACATGCTCCTTGGCTCCTGCTTTCTTTCGGTGGAGTTGTAACCTGTCACTCCAATGCTCTTTACAACATCTAGTAAACTCTCAATACGGGAGCCTTTGTGCTGGAGCTCCAACCAGTTTGGCCTACTGCTTCTGCAGAGCCTGTGAGGATGCCAATGTTGTTCACAAACACCTACAAAACATTTCCCAGATTATTGCATGCACGATTCCCACATTACTGCATGTAGAAATAAGCGTTCCCCACACTGCTTCATGTGAGGTGCAGTTCTGCTATACGTGACTCACTAGGCTCACTCTGTCATTAAAAGCAACAAGAAACATAAACTTGAACTTAGCTTCGTTTTCAGATCTGCGGCGACTGCCGTCTTTTCTGTCCACGCACCGTTCCGCGGAGTCGTCTTCCACTAGAAACAAACAAGGAATGTCAGAACGGATGTGTGCGCTAGTTCTACCCTTAAAGGGTTAATTGTTCTGAGATCGAGCGGCCCGTGTCTTTCGTTTTCCCCACACGGGTCGGGTGGAGAACACGTCTTGAGAAGCCAGTTGGGCGCCGAAGAGGCCCCCTCCTCCCTCCACAACCCAACATAGGGGCCCTTTTCCCTGCCACCACCCCAACACTTGCCAGGGTCCTGACACACTACGTCAATAGCGCTAAAGAAAAGCACACCTCCAAATTCAATTTTTCTCCAATCACCGAATCATATGCTCTCCACATCCTGAAACAGCTCAAACCATCTCAATGCAAAGGCGATATATGCCCTCCCAACATTTATTAAAGTGTGTGCGGCACCCCTCACACCGATCATCACAGCATTCAGTAATGCCTCATTCAAGACGGGCAAAGTCCCTGACAGCCTTAAAGATACGTGGGTGCGCCCGCTCTTAAAGAAACCAATCCTGGACCCTGCCCAACCTAACAACTACCGGCCCATTACAACGGTTACATTTCTTCTAAAAATCTTAGATAAAGCTGCACACATGCAGATACAGTCCTACCTAGAAAACAACTCTGTCCTAGGTAAAAGGCAGTCCGGATTCCGCAAAGGTCATGGCACTGAAACCGCTTTACTAGATCTGAAGAACCAAATTACCCTAATTTTAGATAAAGGCAAGCCGGCCCTTCTGCTCCTCCTAGACCTCTCGGCGGCATTTGATTTAGTCGATCATGCCATCCTCACGAACCATCTCACTCAGTCTGCACATTTCTCCAAACAAGCCACAAACTGGATCACCTCCTTCCTCGAGGGTAGAGTGATGAAAGTGTTTTCCAATATAGCTAACGCAGAGCCTACCACCATCAGGCATGGAGTCCCTCAGGACTCATGTACGGCTCCTACCTTCTATAATCTTTTTACCAAACCTCTCTTTGATAAACTGGATGCACTTGGGATCACATACACCAACTACGCTGACGATACCCAAGTACTCCTCCCCCTCACAGGACGCTACCATCAGGACGCAGCCACCCTCCAGAATATATACGCCACCATCCAAGCATGGATGGCCACGAACGGCCTATGTCTTAACGGAGATAAGACCGAAAATTCTCATCCTTGGTCAAAAATCCACTCTCACGAACCTCGACCCACTCTACACCAACTTCTGCATAGACAACTGTGTCATCCCAGTTCCACCTTCTGTTAAAACACTAGGAGTCCACATTGACGCCTCACTCTCCATGGACAAGCAAGTCAACTCCATTGTTTCTGCCTCTGCCCTGAGCACTAAGCTCATTAATGCCATCAAACCTTTCCTAACCAAAGATAATTGCCTTTCTATTGCCAGAGCCACCATTGGAGCCAAACTAGATTATTGTAATGCACTATTGGCTGGCACCTCCAACTCCAATCTCAATAAACTCCAAACAACAAAGAATAATGCACTAAGAGCAGCACTCAATATACCAAAAAGGGACCACATCGCACAAGCCAGAAAGGCAGCACACTGGCTACCTGTCAAAGAGCGCAAGGGTAATGCAGATATCAGGTGTCAAGTGCTGGTAGGAGACTGTAGGGATACAGAAAACAGTCTCCAAGGGCGGGGGATGCCAGGGAGGCAGTGCAGGGGTGCAACTGGCGGGGGAGGGGACCTGGGCCCAAGATCAGAGGGTAGCCATGTGACCAGTGGAGTTTCAGCCAGGAGTTCAGCAGGGGAAAGGAGGAGAGAAAGCAGAAGCAAAGAGGAAGGTTTTGAGGTTCTTCCTGAACCAGAGATGGTTCTCCTCATGTTTCAGGGGGCAGGGAGGCTGTTTCAAAGGGAGGCCCCAGCCGAAGAAAGAGATCTGCCACCAACTTGCTGCTTGGAGATGCGACTGACCCTGAGGGAGTTGGAGGCGGATGAGTGAAAAGCTTGAGAAGGAAGCTATTTAGGAAGAAAGAGTTGAAGGTATTGAGGCCCCCGAGGGCCTTGTGGACAATGCAGAGAGTTTTGAAAATCCTCACAGCCACTGGGAGCTAGTGCAAAGATTTAAATCCTGGAGAGATACGATCCCTGGGCTTGAGGACAAGGACAAGTCTTGCAGTCCTGTTCTGGATGAACTGCAGAGGGTGGAGAGTAGAAGCAGGCAGATTTAGAAAGTGGCTGTTGCAGTAGTCCAGCCTATAGAGAACCAAAGCTCTGGAGACAGTGAGCTTCTGGGGGAAGGAGAGGAAAGGAAGAATACCTCTGACGAGGTGCAGATGGTAGTGTGACGTTAGAGATGTAAGAAGAGAAGGAGAGGGTGGAGTCGAAATTGACCCAGAGGTGTTTAGCCCCACAGGTGGGAGCAGGAAGAGGGCCAAGAAAGGCTGGCCAGAGAGTGACAGGAAAGGAGAAGGCAGGTGTGCCAATGAGGAGAATCTCAGTCTTACTGGCATTAAGGCAGAGATCATTGGCAGCACACCACTCCTGGATAGCGGACAGACAGTCACAGATGAGCGAAAGTTGCGGAAGGGAGTCTGAAAATGAGTTGAGTGTCATCCGCATAGCGCTGAAAGTTGGGGCAGAGAGCGGCAATGCGGTGGGCAAGAAGTGCCAGATATTGGTTGAACAGCCAGGGAGAGGTTACACCCCTGGGGAACACCACAGGTAGAGATAGAGATAGAGGAGAGAGAGGACCCAAGTTTGACCTGGGAGGGTCGATCAGCGAGGAAAGTGGTCAGCCAAGCCAGGGCCTGGTCGGTGATACCCATGGTATCACGGAGACGGTTGAGCAGGATGGCATGGTTGACTGTGTCAAAGGCAGAAGAGAGATCAAGTAAGATGAGGACACAGGAGGTATTGGAATCGAGGTTGGAGAGCATGTCTTAACGGATGTTCAGGAGAGCAGTTTCCGTGCTTCTGGGTCTCTGAAGCCAGACTGATGGTCATGGAGACAACTAACAGATTCAGTGTGAAGATTAAGCTGGGGAAGGCCAGCTTTTCCAGGAGTTTGCCCAGGAATGGAGTGATGGAGATTGGGTGTTAGTTAGCTGGGCAGGAGGGGTCGGCTGTGGGTTTCTTAAGAAGAGAGTGCACAATTGAGTGCTTCAGTGGGGAAGGGAAGATGCCAGTGGCGAAGGATTGGTTGCAGAAGTCAGCCAGAGCAGGGGCCAATGTGTCAATGTGGTCCTTGATGGTTTTGGAGGAACAGGGGTGAACCTGTTTTGACGAGACTTTCATAGATCGGACTTGTCTAGAAACCTCGTCTGGAGAGAAGAAGGGAACAGCAGAGAAGGAGGGAGGAGAGGTAGCCGAAGAAGGGCCAGAGGAAGAGCAGGGAGTAGAGGCTGTAGAGATCAGAACATCAAGAGTGTGCCTTGCAGAGTGAGTTGGGCTAGAGGAGCGGATAGAGAGTGAGAGAGTCACAGAGGTTGCGAAAGAGTCCAGAGGAAGGACAGGAAGCATCCAGGTGGATGTTAAAGTCTCCAAGAAGGAGGAGTTGAATGGTCGAGACCAGGAGGGAAGAGGAGAGGTCCGCCCACTCAGAGAGGAAGGAAGAGATATGACCAGGTGACTGATAGATGGTAGCCACAGTAAGGGAATGGCTAGGAGAGAGAGAGAGAGAGAGAGCCTGCAGACGAGGTATTCGAAAGAGGAGTAAGCCCACATAGGAATGACAGAGGCAGGAATCCACTCGGGAAAGATCAGGGCTACACCCTCTCCAGAACGGTTGGACCTGGGCGCATAGAGGACCTTGTAGCCGACAGTGAGGAGAGTGTCAAAGCTTGTGACAGAGCTGGCCGTGAACCATGTCTCGGTGAGACCAAGGACATTGAGGCCAAGTTCTTCCAGGAGGCTGCAGATGTCAGAGGAGTGTTTGACGGCTGAGCAAGAGTTAAGAGTGGCAATATCGAGAAGGGTGCCGTACTTGAAAGTCTTCCGGGGAGGGATACAAATCAGAGGTACACCCTGCGGAGGTGTAGAAGAAGCCGAAGGGGGACAGAAGAGGAAGGAGGAAGGGGCAAGGTAGCCTAGGAGGAGACAGCAGCGGGAGGCAAGGAAGCTCTGGAGGGAAGAAATGGGACAGCAGGAGAAGGAAGGAAGGAAATTGATGAGGCGCGGGAAGTGTCTATCAAAGAGGAGAAGGTTAGCCTGCAGGCCTTGGACCAAGACATTACCATTCAGGTAAACATTTATGATGAACTTAGAGGAGTCAAAGGAGGCCGGGAGGGCCTCCCACCGGGTGCCACCATTGATGGGAGAAGAAGAGAGAGAAGAAAGTATAGAGACCATATGAAGAGTCCATAGGTCTGGCGAGGGAACGACAAAGAGGATGTCGGTGAGGGTATGCCTAGAGAAGGCACTGGTATAGGTGTCAGCGATAGGGAGGCCTGGGTTGAAGACCAGGATGTCTTTTTTAAACTTCTTCCTACCAGATTTAGTGAAGAGAGCAGGATAGTCGATATAGAGAGAGACGAGACAATAGTAGACAACTGGACAAGACGATAGGCGCTCAGACAATGGTAGAAATTTGGTGGATGAATGCTTTGCTAGGAAGTCAAAACCATAGAATGGCACTACTTTCATGATCCAATTTTAAAAACAGGAGAAAACACACCTAAGTCTGAGAGTCCTGTATGCGGGGAAAAAGGCTGAGGTTTGAAAATGCAATTTTAAATACTTTCACAATGCTATTTTATACAAGGAGAAAGCACACCGAAGTCTTGGAGTCCTGTAAAAGGGGAAGGCCTAGGTTTCACAATGCAATTTTAAATACTTTCACAATACATTTTCTTAATACTTTCACAAGCAATTTTAAACCAGGAGAAAATACACCTAAGTCTGAGAGTTTGCTAAGTGGCACAGTATCCATGGTAGAGTGACGGCTCCACTACTAACCCCTAGTTTTACACTTTGCCCATGAAAGTACCCTCGCTGACAACAGATTTCCAGAGTGTTCCCCGAATTTATGGCATAAAGAAAAGGTGCCCTTATAACTTGAATCCAAATGTATTGTCATTTCAGTTTTTAAATGTCAGCAACAGAGATGGCTGCTTTAAGGCTGTGATCCTGTACTCAAGATTAACCTCCTTCCCTTCCTATGATGTCTGTACACGGCACTCCTGAGACTTCGAAACCAGTCAAGCGACAAAAAGGAGTAGAAAAGGAGAACACAGAGAATGGGAACAGGGATAATAGACTGCTGCAACGTCTCACTAAAGTGACTTTTGATATTGCTGATATATGGAATTGTCACTGGAGGTGGATTCAACTGAGACACATTTGACTTCAGTGGATGACAGGTCTCAAAAGATGGCAGAGCAAATAAGTGAACTGCAGCTGCAAAGTGAGAAACTGACACAAAGTTTCTGAGCAAGAGAACTTCTGAAGGAGAAATAACCTGCACATCGCTGGAATTCTCTGGAAATGTTGAAAGGGATAACCCGGTGGACTTTTTACAGACGAGCCTCACCAAGATGCCTAATTTGGACCCTAAAATAACTTTGAAGATTGAAAGAGTCCATAGGTCTTTGAGCCCCAAACTGGCGCTTGGCCAGAGATCCAGGCACTTTGTGTTAACGTTTTTTAGGTTTCAAGAAAAGGAGCTAATTTTGAAAAAAGCTTGTGAGTTCAAGGATCTGGCATGGGCGGGGGAGTGCACATGAATATGATATTTTCAGATTTTAGCAGGGATGTACTGGAAAGGAGGTGAGCCTTTGATAAGGCTAAGGAGAAAGCATAGAATAAACATCTGAAATGCCATATGTTGTACCTGCCAATATTTAGGTTGATATTGGTGGCCGGTTACATTCCTTTAGTGATTACAGGTGTACTGAGGATCTTCTGACTTACTTGGACCAGGAGCCCATTGAGGGGTCATCTAGCTTATCAGAAAAGATCAAGACAGTGAAGAAAAAAAGATTGCTTTAAGCAGTGGAGGATTCATGGTTTACACAAGTGGTCTGTCTTTGTACTGTTTTTAGTTAATTGACTCATTTATTTATTTATTGGTTTCTTATTTTAATTTTACATACAGTTCATTGCTACTGGAACCACTATGGCTAGGTAGCTATTTAACGCTGGTTATTTTGGTTACCTTATGTTTATATTTCAGTTTGCACAAACAAAATTGGACCGTGGCTGTGAGGTTGGAAAGAGGCTTGTTGCACAAATCTCACACAAACAAATTGATTTTATTACAAAATACCATATTGGAAATCAACATACTCTTTAAAAGAAACCAAACGCAATACCAATGGAAAACCCACTAAACATCCACCAATTCAATCCACCATGCATGCATTCACATTCTCTCAGTATCACATAGCACCCACATGTTGTCTAATTACTTCGGTAATCAACTCAATAAAACCCCTTTACAAATACAATTGATTAAACTATTCCTTAACACCCTTATTGATTACAAATGTGTAAAACAGTTTGGCCTGGAGTTTTGGATTAGCGGCGCGAGCGATCACCGGATTAGAGGAAAGAATTTGAGGGTGTCACAATACGTGACGCGGTAATGTCCTCGGAGGCTGCAATTTGGGAATACTGGGAATTAGGGCGGTCGGATTGGTAGTGGCAACCGTCAGTTAGGGAGGATGATGCGTGTTGTTCCGCCGCATTGGAATTGCGCCACTCTGAGAGGGGAGGCAGAGTGCCAGCCCCACGAAGGAGCGATCACAAGCATAACAGAAATTAGCTAAACGTAAAATGTTTAAGACTTTTATTTATTTTTTTGTACGGATGCTCGGAGCACATATTCCTTACTTCTGTTTCCCGAGTGGAAATGGCTTTAAAACTCTGCCAGATGCTATTATGAAGTGACACGGATCTGGTTAGCGAAGGACTCCTATCAAACGAGTAATAGTTGGTATGGCCACGCATTTGGACTATGTGGTAATGTGTGGCATTTGAAGGCTTGAAGTACATGACAGTAATTTCAACTTCTGGTGTTCTTGGGGGATGTTTACCAGGATGTGCATTAAATTTAACTCTCTACACCACATGTGCTGGAAACGTATTTTAGAAGACTTTTGAAATGTTATGTGTATTAAGATGATGTGGTGGGCCCATAGTGGTTTTCATGGCAAAATGGAAAAGTTATTGTTGACAATAATAGGTTGCTAAGAGAGCATTTTTGGTGTTTGAAATGATTAGTACTATTAGCTTTTCTCAAGATAGATAGTTATGGTTTCATGGAACAATGCTGTCACTTATTCTGTTGGCTGGGCTGCATGCATTACTGGTAGGGGGGCACGTGGGCTTTATATTGGAAGGATTATCTGTACTGTGGGTGAGGGATCCTTTGAGCATATTGGTTAGGAAGTGGGAGGGGGGATATATTTTTGGTGATGTTTAGGATAACGGGCACAGTTTTCTGGCAAGTATGTTTTGAATCACAAACATTTTTGTAAATAGTGATGCTCATAAGCTGCCTGGACATTAGCAGGCGGTTCATGTTTTCAGTTACATTTTCTTTAGTTGTGGTTTTGTTGTGTTGTTTGTCTATTTGTTTTGTATGGTTGCCACTGTTTCAGCACTGTTGTGTACAGTTGTAGTGAACATTTGCCATTCGATAACTAATTTTTGCCCTGTGTGTGGGGTTCATTCAAGTAATTGTGACTGGGTTATCTGACGTATGGGGCCTTTGACTTTCATAATGTGGAATGTGAAAGGCTTGAACTGTCCACGTAAAGGAAGAAAGAGTTGTCGAGAATACAGCAGGGTAGGGCGGACATAGTCTTTCTGCAGGAAACTAATTTGCTTGAATGTTCCAAGGATCTTTTGACTACCTATAGATAAACATACAAACTCTATAATTGTTATGTCTCAAAATCTAGAGGGGTGAGTATTATGTTTCAGAGAGGTGTGAATGTCGTGGTGGAAACTGTGTTTAGAGGTGATGACGGGCTAGTGTTGTTGACTGATATTGTATGTGATGGCAACATTATTACTATAGCTTCTATCTATGGTCCATGCTCTGTGGGGGTTCCTTTTTTAATGATTTAAGTTCACTGTGTGTGCTCTGCAGGGTGAAAGTATCACAGATGTGGGGGTGAGTAGAGAATTTGGGAATTTCCTTTAGAAATATGATTTGGTGGATATTTTGAAGATACTGCACCCAGACAAAAAGGAACTTATGTTGTATTCACCTGTCCACGATTCATTCTCAAGAATTGATTATTTGCAAGTGTCTGACAGGCTCATTGATAGGACTGTTTGTGTGGAAATACGAGAACGGGGGATTTCAGACCATGCATTAATGGACTTGCAGTTGAATCTTGAGGGTTGTTAGGGAGAATTCTCACAAATGTGCTAATTCCCTTCACCTTATAGACCCCTCAGCAACTTTGCTGGATTTTTAAGACTTGATTTTTTTTACCTCGAGAGAGTGTGAGCCTTTTTTCCCACTCTCATGTTTCTTGATATGTGTTTTAGTCTTGTGTTCTTTGATTATGGGGTTTTGGATAACTCCATAGGTATCATCTTTTCATGTGTGTCACACAGCACCCTCAGTGCAGTGACACAGTGAAGCCTTTTAGGCTGTCCAAGGTTTAAATACCTTCTCTGGTATATACTACTGTTTCCCAGAGAAAGTACAGTTAAATTGACTTTACTAGTCTTTTTAAATTCCTAGACCCAGCACACGCTATCTTACAATAGAGTGCTGGTGGTGTTACCTAGTATCCCCTGTGTCGAGAAACTCATGTAGCAGTCAAATGCTACCCTTTCCTATCGAAATGGCTGGTGGCAGTGGTTTTACAACAAACTACCATGATTTTTCCTGAACGCGAATAACGGTAGCGTTAAATCGCAAGAGCCATGTTTTTCAAGATGGCGTCTGAGCCCCGTCCTTAAAAACAGGTCCCGGTCTTCTTTTTTTGCTGTTTCTTTTTGGAAAGGTCCTTCTAGAGTTTGTCTCTGCGCCGTCAAACTAGGTTTGGTCTCTTTGTTCCTACGGCATTGGCGGGCTTCAGGACTGAAGACTGCCTCTGGCGCCTGAGTGTCTGGGGTGGGCAGAAAGTGATGGAGATGCCCGAAACTCCCTGTGCTTAGTCTCCTAGGAGACCCAAATGCACTCCGGCGTGATTGGCCGGCTGACTGTCCGGCAAGGACAGCCACCCTGCTCGGTGAGTGGCAGCTAGGCTGGAATGAATGGGAGAAAACTGTTTAAAAGGCAGGTCTCTAGGCTTGGAAGGCAGAGTCGACCACTGGAACGAAAGAACTGAAGACGAGCTGGAGCTGGAAGAGGACGGCTGCTGCAACTACTGGACCGTTGGTTTGCCCGGTGGAGCCCTGCTGCAGGTCTGAATCGCCAAGTTCATCTCAACAGAGAAGCCCTTCAAGGACGACTTCTTCCTTTGAGTTGGTGGGACCAATCAACTCGTAAGCCACCTGGATACCATTCTCGGAGATGGTTGTATTTTCCTCAGAGTGCTGCAGGAAACTGAATAACCAGGGAGAAGGACACCAGCTTGTGTGCTTGAAGACAGCTACCGGAATCGAAGAATTGCCAGTTTAGCAGAGAACAATGGAACTGCTGATATGCGTATTGTTTGGAATAGTTTTAAAGCAGTGATGCAGGGTAAGCTAATTTAAAAAACATTTTTTTTTATTTAAGTGTATTTGGTTTATTACAAACCTTTCACAATCAGAAAAATAACATTTCGTTTTTAGCAAAGAGATCTAGCTTAAATAAGAAAACTACGTAAGAAAATACAGAGGGGAGATCAACAACCAAGCAACAAACCCTTAATGAAATAAATAAAACCTAACTTGATAGAGGCCTTTAAAATACATTACAGATACTTGAAGAATCTTTCAAAACAAATTTTGAACAGATTTTACGATAAAACAGTATATCTTTCTAGCTATACCAATTAGCTTTTTTGCATTACATCTTCTTCATCGCAAAGGTCTAGCTTTTTAAGGGTTTGTTCTAAAACTTTGACCGTTACAAAGTTTGTTCTTAGAGTTCGACAGTCATATATTAGACTCCACCACTTCTCTGAGTCTAAACCGCATAAATCAACGATGTTGCCGTTTAGATACACATTTCTGAGATCTCTTAATTTGGGACAAAATAATACCAAGTGACTGAGGGATTCTTCACTTCTTTTGCACAATCTACACATTGTGCATATCTTTCCTTTGGTATATCTTGCCTTTGTTGTTTTGTTTCTGAGGACATTCAATCTAAACAGTAGATCTCTTTGCTTGCAGTTTGGAAATTTTCTCAAGTAGTTCGGTATAATAGACATTACACCCCAATTAGTTTTGGAGAGTGTATGGGTTTTTGACAGTGCTCTTTTTGTTTCCGTATTTGACCAGTCTTGGGCCCATAACATTCTTTTGACAGCTATAGGATTTTCTGCCAATGTTCGAATTTCCAAAGTTAGTTTTTTTAGAATTCGTTCATTGTCTCTTTTCCAGTCTTCCACTACCTTTTCTTCGAAATTGTTGTTTTCGCAGAATATTTCGAATTGAGGAGGCGTCATGTTGGTCATTGTTTTTCTGTACAACATCAGTTTATTGTGGCAGATGTGTACATATAAAGCAGTCAGGCCAAGTTCATGACGAATTACCATCATTGGTGTTGCTTTTGGGATTGGTAAGATATTTTTCCAGAAAAGCCCTTCTAAGCTTCCAGAATTCTTCCGAAATATTCATACAAGTTTCTGCTCCGTATGTTAATGTTGGTATCACTTTAAGCCTGTAGAATGTTATAACAGGTTGGAGGGAGAACTTTCTGTATCTTTTATTAATGATTTTCGCGTGTGCTGTTAGTTGTTTTGTTTTCGTCTTTAGCATCCTTCTCCAGGGCTCTTTGTTTTTTATTCCACTTAATTGGATTCCTAAGTATCTCATTTCATCGCATGGTTTTATTAGTGTTTTGTTCGCTATCCATTTCTCGTTCTTGCTTTTTTTCCATCGTTTATCACCAAATATCAATATTTCCATCTTGTCTGCATTTATTTCTAAATCTTTTTGTTCTATATATTTTTTGACCTGATTTAGTGCTCTTTGAAGACAAATTTTTGTGTGGTCTAATATTATCAAATCATCTGCATATAGCAGATGATTGACCGGTCTGCCATTTCATCTTGGTCGAAAAGTTCTACTATTTCCCAGGCAGTATTACAAATCTTCGATGTAAAAGCAGAAAAGAGTGGCTGCTAGTGGGCATCCTTGTTTAAGGCCTTTTGCTGTTTTTATGTCCTTGACAGAGTGCCACTTTGATCTAATTTTACTCTTATGGAAGTTTTGGCATGCAGTTCTTTGATTGCTTTCAGCAGGTCTGTGGGGCAGCCTTTAGAGGCTAGTTTTTCCCAAAGGCGATTTCTATTTACACTGTCAAAAGCTTGACGTAAGTCAATGCTGGCTGTGTATAGTTTTTGTTTGTTTGTATACGCTCTTTTTTTCATCAATCCCAATATCAGAAGATTTAGATTACACCCTACTTTTTCAACGAAGCCTGACTGCCGTTTATCGTACATGTTTGTGTCTTTGATCCATTTTTTCAGTTGATTTAGCAGGAGGGTGGCAAAGATCTTCCCGACACAATCTAGCAAGGCGATTGGGCGGTAATTTTTGGGTTCCATCCTATTTCCTTTTTTGAAAATTGGAACGACAATAGCCGAGTTCCATGAATTAGGGATTTTCCCTCGCATAACAATTCTCTTGAACAGTCTTTCACAAAACATTGCCCATTTCTCGGGATCTTCTTTTAGTACCGCATTAGATAGGCCATCTGGCCGTGGAGCTCTTGAGGAGCTTGCTTTTAGAATTAACAACGTTATGGGCCTCATTACACGTTGTGCGGTAAAAATCGCAAATTAGTGGCATGCTGCTATTAACGTGTCCGCCCTCGCAAGAGCGTACCATTACGAGTACGCAGACATGAGCATAGCGACATGCCGTTAAAGTCGTTAATGACCCTACCGCCATGCCGCTAAAGTCCCCAAAAAGTCCCTTACCGGCTTCCACGAAAGAGCAGATAGCACCTCCGCCTTCGCGCTGCATGCAAATAGCGGTCACCGCTATTAGGGGTGACCGTTAAAATGCGGAACCGGAAATAGCGTCATCGCACAGGAATGGGAAAGAGCACGGCGGCCATCTTCAAAAACCACAATCCTTTGCATCCTCTGCCCCCTGGACCTGTTTTGAGTTGTGAGCAGTGCAAAATCATCTGGGACACCTGCATCATGCCCAAGGCATTTAAAAAAACCACTGACAGGCAGCGCAAGGAGAAATATACAGCTGAGGAATTGATCATGCTAACACAGACCCTGGCTGAGAATGCAGAGGTCGTTTTTGCAAATGACATGCGCCGGCCAACCTTACTAAAAAAGAAAGCCATCTGGGAGGAGGTAGCAGTCAAAGTCAGTGCTGTGGGCACCAGCACGCGCACTGTGCGCGAATGCAGGAAGAGGTAGGACGACCTCAGACTGCGGGTGAGGGGCATCCTGGCTGAAAACCACCGCATTGCCAGTGCCGGTGGAGATGGTTCACCAATCAGAATGAAAGAATGGGAGGAGACATGTTCAAACCTGATTGCTGTTGAATCCATTGAGGGAGTAGGCAGCATGGAGCTCGGCATGGGTACCACTTCAGATGGAGGTGAGTGTACACATGACAGGATGCGATGTGAATGTACTGTTCCCCCATATGTGAGCACAGACTCCTCTCATGCATGGACACACATCCACACATGCATCCATCCCTCACCATGTCAGTGTCAGACCCAAACACACACACATGCACACATCACCAAAGACAAGTTCCAAACACAACCATGCATGGATGAGGCACTGAACTGGCACATCACCTGCATCCACAACTACTAAGTACCAATGGCCACAACTGCATTATTTATGTAATCTGCATTAAGTATATTGAAACGCAACCAATGCCATCCCCCTTCTCGTCCCTGACAGGCTCACATACAGATGGTGAGGACGCTGCTGATGCATCCCAGGCACCAGCTACGTGCAAGAGGCCAAGGGAACAGGAGCCGGAGGACACCCCAACAACATCCAGGGGCAAGGGGGGAAGGTCACACCTGACGAGCGGGAAACTTCGTCAGAGTGCCACTGCCAGGGCAGTAGTAGCTGCACCACAAACTGCAGCCCCACCACCGGAGGTGAACCCACTGGCACCAATGCCAGCCACCGAGGGCCCACCATCAGCTGCGGCAAGCTCCGCTGGTGAGGCAGCCGCCACTGCCCCCCTATCCGATCCGGAGGACACCCTAGTCGAGCCTATGGAGATGCACACCCCAAGCCCCCCTAGAGCCCTAGAGCCAGCACCATTCCAGACCCCTGGGTCTGATGTGACTGTTGAGGACAACTACCCAGCAATTATGTCCCCCATTTTAGCTTCACCTGCTGCAGTGGATGCATCTGAGGGCACAGCATCCAGTGCACGGTCAACCAGCATTGCCCCCCAACTGACCACCATCCTGCAGCGTCAACATGAGCTGCCTGTGCTGGTTGATCAGCATGTTGAGGAGGCTGCCCATCTCAGGGAGAACATTGTGGAGACGGCGAGGCACTCCACTGAGAGGATGGATGCAAACACTGACAGGTTATGCAACGAGATAGCGAGGCTCAGGGAGGTCCTTGTTCGCATGGCCGACACCATGGACCGCCACTTTTCACAACAAGCCCAGTCTGCCCCATCATCATCTTCGGGGTCGAGACAGACAAGCCCCCTCCGGCGCTCTACACGCACCACCAGGCGCACGTCTGACCATCCTCAAAATGCAGCCAAAGACAATGGCAAATAGGGTGTTAATGGAGATTCCTCTGTGTGCATTGGCCAGGGCAAACATGGCAGACACATGAGGGACTGTTGTGGGGGTTGGGGGGAAGGGTGTTATGGGTCTGTTGTGGGGGGTGGGGGGAAAGGTGTTATGGGTCTGTTGTGGGGGGAAGGGTGTTATGGGTCTGTTGTGGGGGGAGGGTATTATGGGTCTGTTGTGGGGGGTGGGGGATAGGGTGGTGGGATGTTTTGGGACTTGCACTTCTACACCTTTCTGTTACTCAATACACTGGTTTCTGATCAAAACACAGGCTTGGACATCTTCATTGTGTTTGTGTACTTTATTGGCGACAGGGTCCATTGCGTGCTTCCAAACATACACCAGTGCATTAATACCCATATCCATGTGACAGTACGAAAACATGTTCCTCAGAATATTTGGTTGATCAGATGCTATCTCACAGCACGTCCCTCCTGCCCATCCCCTCTTGCAACACCTGCATCCTCTTCACCTCCGTCTTCATCACCATCATCATCCTCATCAGGGGCTTCTATTTCAACCTCAGGGGGCAGTGGCACATTCCGTCTGATACACATATTGTGCAGCATGACACATACCATGGTGATCTTGCCCACCTTCTCATGTCCATACAGGAGAGCACCACCAGAGAGGCATCACTTCAGTGGTGGAATAGGTGCGTGGTGAAATGCTATGGCTAGGGGTGATCCCTTTGCATGCATTATAGGGCACATTGCATTATTGATGTTGTGCTGGACTAATTCAGGATGACTAACTTGATGGCATGTGTGAAATTTTTGTATTTTGTGGCGTGGAATGTTGTGCAATTTGTATGTGGATGGATGTTTAATGTTACTAGACCTGTAATGTCATCTGTGTTGTGTAGCTTATACTTGCATGTCGGTTCATCTCAAGTACGTTGCCGCCTTCCCAGATGGACATTGCCGTACATCTGTATGTGCATTTTGCCCACATATGACAAGCTACACCCAGTTGGAGTATGTATCTCCCCCCCCCAATTCACACCCAGTTGGAGTATGTATCTCTCCCCCCATTCACACCCAGTTGGAGTATGTATCTCCCCCCCATTCACATCCAGTTGGAGTATGTATCTCTCCCCCCCCAATCACGTTGCCATGTGCTTGCCCTGCTACTCACCAAGTAGCCACGAATGTTGTCCGGTGTGTCGCTCCATGTAGCGTGGGATAGTTGAGTTCCGCAGGACCATGGAATCATGGGTTGATCCGGGAAATCGGGCACAGCAATGTGTGATTATCTTGTTGGCGTCACATACCATTTGGTTGATATAGTGGAATTGCTTCCTGTTTCGGTAGACTACTTCATTGTGATGTGGGACCACCAATTCCACATGGGTACAGTCGATGGCCCCGATGCAACTTGGGATGCCTGCCAGTGAATGGAAGCCAACTTTTGTGTTTGCAATCTCCTGGCCAGTCTGTGGCATGGATATGTGTTCAGGTGCATGTTTCAGGGGGGCATCGAATACCTGGTTCAGCATGCGGGAGAATACTGGTTGTGAGATGCCATGCATCTGTCCCACTGTATGCTGGTAGGCGCCTGTGGCCAGGAAGTGGAGCACACTCACCACCTTCAGTAGCGGGGGGATGGCAGTTCTGATGTCTATTAGGCTCACAATGTCATCGTGGATCATGTCCATGATGCTGGTGATGGTAACCCTGTCCAGATGGTACAGGGTGTGTATCTGCTCAGGGGTTAGGTTAAATGGACCGGCTCTGATCCTGGGGATTGGTGGGTGCCTCTGTGGTATGATTAGATGCCGTGGTGGTGCTTGCTGTGCCTGTCTTGCCCTCCTCCTCCTGCGTCTCCTTTGTGCTGCCTGTTGTTGTTGCAGCTGCACTGCAATGAGGTCCTCCAGGCCATGTAATGCTGCCAGTATTGGAACCATCTTGGTGTGGGAAGGGGTGTGGGAAGGGGTGTGGTGTGCTCCTTTTGAGCTGCCACAGTCTCCATTGCCTCCACCTGTGCTGATTTTGTCCACCTGTGGCAGGTGGGAACACTGCTCAGTTCTCTTAACGGGTGGTTCGCGATGCCGGTATTAGCAACATGGCGGTAAGGGGTTTGGGGGGCTTTACCATGCCGCTATTAGCATGTCCACTGGCCTTGTGATGCTGTGCTAATAGCGGCATGGCGTAATTTACGGGATGGAGGGTCGCGCGCACGCGGCCTGCCCGCTATTAGTGGCACCGTACTTAGCGGTGCCGCTAATAGCGGTGAGCCGGCTCGTGATCCGCATGGGAATTTAACGTTACCGGTATTCCATTACCGGTAACGTTAAATCCCTACCGCCATCCATGTAATGAGGCCCTATGTCTTCCTTATCGAATGGGATATTCCAGGCTCTTGTTTCATTTTCCTCTGTGTTGTTTTCGAAGTTTGATTTTTCTGTCTCTTTGAACAATTTCGTGAAATGTTTCATCCAAGCAGTTTCTGATATTGGGTTCACAAGCGCTGCTGCTGTTGATTGTTTTTCGTTTAGTAAGTCCCATAATTTCCTGCTGTTTGTATTGTTCATGGCTTTTTGCATGGTTTCAGCATCCTGTTGATACAGCTGAGATTTATGTGATTTCTGCCAATTTTTGTATTTTTGTTTCCTTTTTCGAATCAGTTCTTTTATTCCTTCACTCTTTTCTATTTTTAGTACGTATAGATCCTTTCTCAGTTATTTCTTTTGTATCATCACCTTTGGGTCATATACATGTAGTTTTTGAACTCTCGGTTTTGTGAATTTCCCATTACTTTGTTTGAATATCTGTAGAGATGTATCATATTGTATGGACCTTTATTCTTTATCTTGCCACTTTTCCAGATTTATCAGTACAGTGTCAAAGTCACTTTTTTTTAGCCCTAACCGATTTAATCTATGTTCCAGCTCGATTTTAGTATCCAATATCGGGTTAGCTCTGATTTTCCAGTGAGAAATCACAGCGATAATTGGTTCGTGATCGCTGTGAGTTGATGGTGTTACTTTGAAACTTTGGATTTTCGCTAACAGCTGTTCAGAGACAAACATATAATCCAGCATGTTACTCACATTGCCATTAGTCCAGGTCTTTGATGGCGGTATGTCTCCCTTCATGTTTCCGTTTAATCTATGGAATCTCCTCGCTTCCATTTCATCATTCCACATTTTCCCTCGCTTGCATTTTTGATTTATTCCATCTTGTGTTGTTTTTTGATTTTCAAAGCAGTTGACATTGAGATCACCACAGATGATAATATTCAGATCTTGGTGTGCTTCTCTTTTGCTATCCAAGCATTCCATTATTTGATCTATGAATTGTTCACTTTAATTTGTTACAGGGTTCCAATAAACATTCAATATTAGCAATCTTTGTGTGGGTTTTAGAGTTTCCGACTGGAATTGCACTTCAGTAGCCTATATATTCGAGTTGATGTTTGTGGATTCTAGCACCGTTATTCCAGAACCATTTTTAATTAGGGTTAGTAAACCTGCAGAGGGTCTTCCAAGTAGGCCTCCTTTTGCTGGATTACATAACACGGTATATCCTTCCTTACAGGGTACAGTTTTGAGCCATGTTTCTTGTAAGCATATTATTTCAATGTTATTTAAGGATGAGTTGAAATCATTGAAAAGGTGAAGAAATCTTCTGTTATTCCAACTTCCTATTTTCCATTGATCTGCTCGAACATTTTCGGATGGCTACAGTTTCGGTTTTATGGCAAGAGTACCAACTAGCCAATTCCAATACTTCGGGTCCTCTTTGGAATAACGGATTCTAGCACCGTTATTCCAGAACCATTTTTAATTAGGGTTAGTAAACCTGCAGAGGGTCTTCCAAGTAGGCCTCCTTTTGCTGGATTACATAACACGGTATATCCTTCCTTACAGGGTACAGTTTTGAGCCATGTTTCTTGTAAGCATATTATTTCAATGTTATTTAAGGATGAGTTGAAATCATTAAAAAGGTGACAAAATCCTCTGGTATTCCAACTTCCTATTTTCCATTGATCTGCTCGAACATTTTCGGATGGCTACAGTTTCGGTTTTATGGCAAGAGTACCAGCTAGCCAATTCCAATACTTCGGGTCCTCTTTGGAATAACGGATTCTAGCACCGTTATTCCAGAACCATTTTTAATTAGGGTTAGTAAACCTGCAGAGGGTCTTCCAAGTAGGCCTCCTTTTGCTGGATTACATAACACGGTATATCCTTCCTTACAGGGTACAGTTTTGAGCCATGTTTCTTGTAAGCATATTATTTCAATGTTATTTAAGGATGAGTTGAAATCATTAAAAAGGTGAAGAAATCTTCTGCAATTCCAACTTCCTATTTTCCATTGATCTGCTCGAACATTTTCGGATGGCTACAGTTTCGGTTTTATGGCAAGAGTACCAGCTAGCCAATTCCAATACTTCGTGTTTGTGTTGTATTATTAGAATCAAGCATTTTTTGAGTTCTTTTTATAGTTATTTTAATTTTATTTAAATGTTCCTTTTCATGCTTTTGAATTTGTTCCTCATTTCCATCTTCCTTTGTTTCTCGATTCCTTGGTTCTGTGATTGGTTTTGCTGGATCATTGCTGCCAACCAAACAACTCTGATTATATTCAGAGTTCTCTCTTTGTTTACGCTTTACGATCTCCTTTCTTAGTTTGTTGTAATTCACTTCCTCATCTTTAGATGGGTCTCTGTTGTAATGCACGTTTTTATTGATTCCACGAGCCCCTGCCTCTTCATCGGTAATTTGATTTTCAGCTGGTTTTGTGATCTTAAAGCCCAATACTCTGAAGTTTTCGTGTGCCTCTAGCATAATAGAGGCAAGTATATCCGAGTTTGTCACAATTTCTACAAGGTCAACACGAGCTTCATCGGGGAAACTTACTGACAAAATTTCCTCAGATTTTATAATTTTTAATTGAGGAATATATTATAGAAGTTTCATAACTGCTGATCTATTTAGTATCAGCCCATCTGAGTTTCTTACCATTTTCTCAAGTATCACAACCGTATTGTTCATGGGTTTTTGTTTTTGCTTCATCTATTTCTTGTTTTGACCAGTTTTTCTTGAGAATCCTTGGCTTTCGCTCATTGTTCTTTGCTCGTTTCTTATATCTTTCTGGTGATCATTCTTTGAATTTTCAGAAGGTGATTCTTTCTGTAAGGAGATTTCCTTTTGTCCTTTCATTTCAGAGTATTTATCTGTGCATTTCTTTAGTTTGTCGCTTAGGGTTAGAATATTTTCTTCATTTGGCGCCTTTAGGTCAATACATACTTCTTTTGCTTCATATATATTGAAATTCATGATCACCCGTTCTTGGGTTTCGTCTGCTTGCGAATTTTCATCGTCATAGACCGAGCAGTCTATAAGTTCTTGTAGGCTGCCATCAAGTATGCTCGAATCTTCAGAAGACACAGATATGGTCGAGATCTCATCTGAGACCGATTTGGGCGGGGTCTTTACCGATTTACTTTTAGGTTGAAGCACAGCAGAAGTACCTGGCATCTCATCTTCTGCTGTAACTTTTAAATTCCTTGGGAAACTTCTAGACCCAAAGTTCTTTTTCTTTTCTTTGATGTTCACATTTTTTGTTTTGCATATGCTTTTTGCACTTTCCTTTTGTATGTTTGTTGATTTTATTTCCTCTGTCTTTTTGGTTGCATTTGGGTCAAATATTGAGTAGGCACTTATGACTGCTTTGTCTGGATTTTTCATCAATTTGTCGGCGATCTCGCATGGAATTTGTTGGCTGTTTCCATTTTCAGTTTGTATTGGCTTTTGAATCGTTTCCGTACATAATATCCGTGCATAAAGTTCCGTGCATAATATCAGGTCTTGTTTCACCACTTTTTGTTTGATGTGTTAGAGTCATGATGATTTCTCGGATTCCTTTTAGGAAATGATGTTTTTCGGATTTGGCATCTTGAAGTAAATCTATCAGTGTTTTTAGAATAATTCCATCCATTTTTTTCTCTCGGTTTCGCTTTTCTTTGATTGCCTCCATGGCTGATTCTATATAGATCATTTTGCTGTTCATTAGGGCAATCATTGTTGACTGATCTCGTTGGTTTTCATTTAAACTTTCATAAAGTTTTAGAAATGGAGCCATGGTTATTGCTACTGAGGAAATAATGGCTTCCTGTGATTCTTTCAACCACCAAGTTTCTTTCGAAGCCCTATTGATTGTAACATTTTTGAGCCTTTGTGGATTAATTCCTTTGTTTCTGGTGCTCTCGTTTGAGCTATACTCCGATGATGATGAAGATGAGTCATCCAATGGTATATTCTCCTTTGGGTGGTTTTTCGTGTGAGGTAGAGCATTTTTAATTTGTTCTTGTAAAGCTTTTATTTCTTGGGCACGTTTTCTGTTTATCTCTCCCTCTTTGAATAACTGTAGCCTTAGACTTTAAGATTCAGGGCTGATTTTGTTTGATTTTGTTTGTAATGCCAGTTGTCACGGCTACTTCTATCGCGGGTTCTGGAAATTCACTCTGTGTGTTTGCAAAAGTGCTTTGAACAGGAGAATGTTTTCGCGGGCGTTTGGGAGCCCATGACTCAAACTGCGGCTCTTCCGCACTTTGCTTTGGTATGTCTTCTTTTTGAATTGTTTCATTTGGAATTTTTTCTGTATTGAGGATCTTAGTACTGACTTTTTCTGGGATCAAATTGACTTTTTGCAATTCTATTATCTCCGCTGTGTTTGAAAGTAGATCATCATCTGTTATTTCTAAGGTGACATTTCCTTTTGAGATAGCACTTCTGTCATCTGATACTATTTTTTCGGTTGTGCATTCTTGGTTTTGGTTTCCTATTTGCATTTTGCATTTTGCATTTTGCCCTTATTTATGATTTTAGTCACATCAATTGAAGCTGGTTTTCCATTAAAGTGGCACCTTTTTTTCGCATGTTTGATCTGGTTTTGAATTACAGCTAATTCCAGTCCTTTGGATTGCACACTTTCTGTATAAGTGTTTTTATTTTTTTGTACTGATGTTTTTTAGTGTTTTGCTGTTCACAGTGTCTTTTTGTGTTTGCATATATTCAACTTGTTTGCTTAGGGCTTCTTCTGTGAGTGTATTTTCAGGTTTTTGTGGAGATACAAACTGAGTTGTTATAACGTTTGTAATTTGTGATGTGTGCATATTTTTTTGGTTTTCAACATATGCAGACAGTGAGGCAATGTTTTCCTCACTGCAAAGACTTCCCAATCCCGGTTTCTCAGGGATAGCACACTCGCAGGTTTTAGTTTCATTCAATAGCAGGCGAGGCTCGGTTACTACGCCTGCAGGAGGCTGGGCTGACTCGCCTCCGGTGCCAGCTCCTCCCACACCAGGAAGCAGGCTACTCCCCGGCTCGGAGCACGGGAGCTAGCCGGCCGCTCCCTCTCCACTGCTCGCCCCCTCCCGCTTGCGGCCCGCTTCAGAGCGCGGGGGCCCAGCAGCTACTCCCTCCCTGCAGGGCACCTGCTCGCAGCACGCAGGTCCGTGGCACGCCGCGGATGGTGGTCCCTTCAATGAGATCGCGGGCATCGCGGCTTCCATGGACATGGCCGCGCCTCCACCCGCAGCGGCCCCAGCACGCCTGGTCTCACACTGGGTCTCACGCTGGGCGCACAATTCACCCCCCGCTCTGCCTGCACACGCCGAGCTAAAAGCGCCGCCGGCGCCGCAGGGGGGAAAAAGACCTCCTCATAACGCGCCTCCGACTCCCCAGATGCCTGGCAAGACACGAGCATCGGAGAGGAACAGATTCCAGGTAGAATTGGCGATAGCGATAGCGTTTGGTTTATATGCAAACCGCGACCTTTGTTTAAATGTGCCTTTATATATGTATCTGTTTTTTTTAATTTGTTTTTCAAAGGCTTTCTTGGCAGTCTTTGTAGTGGATATGGCAGATGATGGGACTAAAGGTGGGGCAAAAGTCTGCTTTTCAACGGGGGTGTCAGGGGTGTCTAAAGCACGTACCTTACTCCGGATTCTTGAAAACATCTCTCCTGAAGTTTCATGGTCCATTTGCGCGCACATCTGCGAACACTCGGCAAACACTCTGCTACGCTCCGCGTCTGTGAGTGGTCTTTATGGGTTCCAATGATAGAAACAAAAAACAGACTACAACAGACTTTCTTCCTTCAGGGTAAGGGTAACAGAGCTTCTCATTCTCCACTGCCAAACACTCGGCAAACACTCCGCCGTATATGCTCAGTTCCAGACGAGTAGATATTTCCCCCTACGAAGACGGCGGAATAAGAAAGAAAGAAACAAAACTAGCAAATGTTTCTGAAGAGTGGGAGGAATACGGAGAAATGTAAGTGAAACAGAAGTTCCGGGAGAAGCTAATTACCAAGATGTCTCACGTCAAGAAAAAAGGATTGGAGGAATTTAAATTGTTAGAGGGAGAACTTAAGATTCTGCAGCAAAGGTGTGCATCATCCTTGGATCCGAGTGTGCCAGGAAATTACCGGCCGATCACGAATGTTCCTTACCTGCTGGAGATATTGGACAAAGTAGCACAGCTACAAATCGAAGAATTCTTGTTTTGTCACAATATTCTAGGGCAAAAACAACCTGGCTTCCGATGAGGCCATAGTTCACTCTCCTTGATTTAAAAACTAACATTTTCGACGTCTTCGATAAAGGGAACTTAGCTCTGCTGGTTCTTCTTGATCTGTCCGCGGCATTTGATCTGATGGATCACTTAATTCTTGCAGACAGACTATGCAGCTCAGCCGAGTTCTCTGTCTCAGCTGCCGCCTGGTTCTTTCATTCCTCTCTGAACGCAAGGTCAGAGTCTTCTCACAGGAGTCGATGGCAGAGAAGTTTTTGGTCCCCTGCAGCTTGCCACAGGGTTCTTGCGTGTCACTGACTCTGTTTAATATCTTCATGCTCCCACTTTTTAATCAGCTTGATGCTGAAGGGGTCATCTATGCATATTATGCTGATGGTGCCCAGTGCCTCGTGCCACTTTCAGGAGACTATGCCCTTGATTCCACCGCCCTGAACCTTACTTACGGTCTCATTCAAACTTGGATGCAGGCCAATA
Organism: Ambystoma mexicanum; assembly: GCF_040938575.1. Taxonomy (NCBI): domain Eukaryota; kingdom Metazoa; phylum Chordata; class Amphibia; order Caudata; family Ambystomatidae; genus Ambystoma; species Ambystoma mexicanum. Next base: position 299,615,770 of record NC_090935.1, on the reverse strand, counting down.
GGCTTGTCCTCAATGATTCTAAGACTGAGCTGATGACCGTCGGCATGGCAGCTCAATTACAGAAGCTGAGCCAAGAATACCGCTGGTTTCAAATTGCAGGCTGTACTATTAAAACTCAGTCCATGGTGAAAACCTTGGGAGTCACTCTGGATCAAAATCTGTTAATGAAAGCGCAGGTTAGCAGCTTGGTTTCATGCACCTCATACCATCTGAAACTATTGGCTCAGCTTCGTCCCTTTCTCAACACCTCCAATTGTGCCACGATTGCGCGCGCTATCATAGGGGCCAAATTGGACTATTGCGCCAGTCTTCTTCTAGAGATTGCCAAAGATGAATTATCTAGACTTCAGGTTATTCAGAATAATGTGGTGCGCATAGTAAAGGGCCTGAGCAGAGCTGACCATGTCTCTTCAGCCAGAAGAGCTCTGCATTTGCTTCCTGTGAGCAGCCGCATACTGTTCCATGTACATTGCATCTAACACTGTTGCCTTTATGGCCAAATGCCTGAGTATCTGACCAACTGTCTCTCATGGCTGCCAGCTCGTAGATCACTCCGGTCAAACAACACCTCCCTCCTGGTCACTCTAAAGACTAAGTGTGCTTGTGTGGCAGAGGGATCCCTTCCACATGCAGCCCCCAGGCTCTGGAATGCGCTGCCACTCGATCTGCGAGCATGTACATCATTCGCTGTTTTCAAAAAGGGACTGAAAACAACTCTGTTCCATTGATTCACTGCCTGACAACCCAGCCAGTTGCTGACTACTGCCTGTTGTTCGTCTCGTCTAGCGCCTCCATGCCTGCAGGCTCTTGTCACACGCCATATAAATAAAATAAAGAAAGAAAGAAGATCCAATTCTGAAAATGACAAACTCGAGTTGAAAAGAGTGAAAGACACTTTAGACAGCAAAGTTAACATGCATGGGGTGGCACTCGCAAGCTTCCGACCAAGATGACTGCTTCTTCCCGAGCTCTACAAGGCATCTACAAAAAAGGTAGGCTGCACACCATTTCCATTGCACAGAGGGTGTTTAATTGCTGTGCTGTGCTGCTAGGAACACTGCGCGCTCAATTGGAGCAACTTTGACCCCCCGCACGGGCTGCTGCTGTGCCTGTCTGCCAGGGTTATTGCAGCGCGAGGCGCTAAGGCAGGGGGAGGTTGGTGGATATCAAAGGTTCAGACTGATGCCGGCAAGTACAGAGGACCGCCTCTGTGGAGTTGGTGACCACCGAGGGGAATGTGAGGTGGCTGGATCCTCGGAGCAGGCTGAGCCGCAGACCCAGGCCTGGGACTGCCGGCCCACGGGCGGCACAGGTGAAGTGAAGGCATCCCACTCCGTGGCGTGGCTTATCCAGCAAGAGCCCTTGGACGGAGACTCTTCCGAGTGGCAAAAAACCTGGCTGGGTCTCCCTGCTGGGTGTGGTGCCTGCTCCTTGTGCGGGCTGGTTGGGTCCCTGTGGGGGTGGATGCTCGGGCCATTGTCGCAGCATATGAGGTGAGAGCTAACAAGCCCCCCGACCCGGTAAGGTTTTGGGCCTGGGGAAAGGCTGCCAGCTGTTTCCTGCATGAGAGGAGGAGTGCACCAGAGACGACATAAGCTTACACTGCCTGCACTGCTTTCCTGATCCAGCAGCTTGAAATACCTGCAGCAGTCGAGACAAACTGGACACCTGCTGAGGGGCCGGTAAGCTGGGCACCACTTCACACGGGCGCCTGTGACGGCAGAAGGGAGAAGAAGAGGAAATTAATGGAAGATTTATTGGCAGCCTGGGTAGCACTCTCCTGAAGAGCACTGTATGGGAGTGCTGGCGGAACTGGGCCCTGGTCTTTCTATCTGGATTGGTATTGAAGCCTGGATCGCCCTGGGTGATTCCTGGAGCTTGGTGCTGGAGTGGCCTTCTTTGCTCTTTTGGTGCGGTGAAGAGACAGTGTGGTAGCTGCAACTGGGCGCTCTGTGGGAGAAGCAGAGACGTCACTGGAGGCCCCCAGATTGCTGGGCGGTGTGGACTTGGTGTATGCCCCCATGGCGAAAGGCAACAAGAAGCAGTCCCGTCTAACAATTCCTCAGAAGGAGGGTTTATGTGAGACGGGTGAGAGGATGGTGTCGCCCCGGGACCCCCCAGATGGGCCGGGTCGGCCAGGTCTGGGTCCAAGCCTGCAGACGACACCCCGACTTCTGAACTCAGCTTGGTACTGTCGGAAATGAGGTCTTGCTTCGCCTCTATTAACTACAAGCTTGACGGTATGGCATACAAGGTAGACCGTATGCAGGAACGCATTGACAAGGAGAGTAGTTGAAAATCCAAAGCAAAGCATAGTGTGGGGGGCTGTTTTTGAAATTTGATTCACGTCTCATGGATAATACTAGTCCAGGTGGCCAGAGGAATAATGGGTGCCCTCCCAGTGCCAGCTAGAGGTACAGGTGTTCATAGTGAAGTACATACTGAGAGTCTAGGTACTTCATTGGGAGCTCAGAGGGGGGTTGAAGTTGTGAGGCTGATCGATCGTCCACAAACTAAGCAAACAAAGATGACAGCCTTTGGCAAAATTATTAGTACAATGCATGCTCGCACCTCAACGGGTCCACAGCAGATTAGCAATGTTTTAGTTGCTCCTGCACTTATCTTGTCTGTTGAGAATGGTGTGAACGGTAAGGAGGAATTACCCCAGAGCCTTACACCTGCTCCCATTAAAGTTGCCGGGCAAGGCTCTTCCCCAGCTGTGGTGGTTAGGGGGGCCATCAGGAGCACCTCAGGGCCACAGTTACTAATAGCGTAGTCTCGAGGGAGGTTACCCTTTCCAGTGCTGGGACCAGGTTGGGTCATCAATATCATCAGGGGGCCAAAGATGTGGCATTTACTTGCTATGGTGGTAAAATTATTGGCTGGGTGCCTAATGGTAAACTGGCAAAAGGGACTAAACTAAATAGGACAGGTTTGCTGACAATTTTTAAGAAGGTTCCACTTCTTAGATCAATAACCACAGACGATATAGATACTATATCTGTGCCCGGAATTGATGACGGCAGAATGGTTACTGACTTTCATTCAGCAATGGCTGCTACTATGGTATGGGATCAACAGAAAAATCTTAAAATGATGGAACTTGACATAGTGGAACTACAACATGCTGTCAAAGCTAACACATTTCTTGCTTTTCAGGAACTTGTTATACAGAAACCAGCTGTTGTGGCTAGCTTAATTTCTGTACCATCGAACGATTCTGGCCAGTGTTGTCTCTTATCTCTAATCTCTTGGGTAATGGCCAGGATTGGTCCTGGATTCAGCCGGCCCTCAAGAATTTGGAGAGCATAAGGCAAGGTTCAGGACATGCATGACAGAATTGAGATGGAAATGATTTCATGGAATACTTGTGGCAGTACTTATATGTATAAGTTCATGCTCAACTCTGTAGGCAATGAAGTTCCAAGAATCTATCTGTTCCAAAAGACTATGCTCATGGCTAATCCATTATTGGAGGGTTTTCATACTATTTCATGCCTGGCTGTTAGGGGTGTCGGGATAGGCCTTACCATTGCTATAGACTCCAATTTGGACCTTTCATGGGAAACCATATGCTTTACTGAATGGCTTTTGGCTATTGAGTTGAAGTTGGGGCCTGGCCTCCTACCAATTCTGTTACTAAATCTATATTGGAATCCCATTAGAGTATCTTTTGAAACTATTGAGGATGGTCTGGGCGAAATCTTTTCTGATTGGATTGAGAGGGGATGTGGCTATGGTGTTATCCTGGGAGGTGATTTTAAATCCTTCTGTGCAGATGGTGCATGGTGGAATACTATGGAGGCTACTCTTACCTTTCAACATGTGAACACCAAACCAGGTATACAATGGGATCTCTTCTTGGGGGAGTGGGACATGTTTTTTTGGGGATCTTTCTCCCAGTTCTCATACATCTAAACATACCTGGCATAGAGGGGAGTCGACCTCGAGGATTGATTTCTCCTATACTTTCAATGATATCAGGAATGATAGCAGCTATCTAAGCCATATTTCCTCAGAGTTGGGTGTCAGGATTAGTCAGGCGAGTACAAAGGCAGCGAATATGGCAAGGGAAATGTGCACCCAGGAACTACGACTCAGGTATGCTAGAACCCAGGAGTGCAAATAGAGTGTGACATCAAAACCAATATATGAAAAGGGATGTGGGGTAAGCACCTGACCGCGAGGAAAGTCGGCAAGCGCCTTACCCCCAATTGCTGTTACAGGTACTGACAGCGCTAAACCCACGTGGAGGGCAAGCAATGACAGGATCTGTGTACTAACACTCTTGATGGTATTACATAAGGGAACTTAAGAACTGTACTCACGAGGACGAGATAAACCTCTAGAATGTCAGCTAGCCCACGAATCCTGTTGAAGAAACTGGGACCCCGAAAGGCTAGTACAGCAATGGAAGGAAAACTAAATACCTAAGTGGGAATAGTGTTTACAAAATAGTGAGGAAAACATAAGCATTCACACAGGAGCTAGCTACTACCGCACACCACACCTAATAATCAAAGGGAAAATAAATGCAGAAGTGCAGTGGAAAACATGGAATGGATCCTCTAGTAAGTAAGGATCAGGAGCAGGGAAAAACGAAATAACCTATGCAAACTTCTTCCTACCCCTCCAAGGAAAAGACAGGAAACTAAACTAAGAGGAAGGCTAAGGCAAATGGGTAACAGCAGCAAAGGACAGAGTCAAAGAAATATAGAACACAGACAAACTGGGCTGCATCTAAAAGGGGAAAGCACTGAGAATTGCTGCCTGCAAACAGAGGAAGACAAAAAGGGAAATCAAGGGAGCAGAAATCAATTAGCGCATGAATCCGAAATTCAGGGCGGAGGAAACAAGAAAACAGGAACAAGGAAGTAGGTACAAAGGCAAGGAACCAGGAACCAGGGACTAGTCAAAAACAGGAACACTGCAAACGATGACCAGCGCTGGACTGAAGTAAGACTGAGGCTTTTAAAGCTGCTTAACGAGCACACGCCTCGGGTGTGCTGATTGCTGCACCTGCCGCCACAGCTGTTACCTATCATCCACCCAACCTTGTGTTGCAAGGGTGGAGGTGGAGCAGTGGGCCAGGCATTCTGGGAAGCATAGTCATTTGGTTAAAGAAGCATGCTGGCTGCCAAAAACCTGGAATGGATCCGGAAGGGAAGTAGCTGGGAAAATAGGGATTTAGCACTCTCAAATCATCACAGCACTGTAGTATAAAGTTCGGAGGAAAAGTCCAGTAGGGAATAAACCCCAAATCATGCCCCCAAATGGTGGGAACGGAAGCGAAGGGAGCGAGTCGTGACATTGGGTGACCATCTGCCTTTATCGTTTCCCTGTGTATTCTTAAATTCAATCAGCTCCTGCTTGTGTCTTTGAGGGAGTTGGCTTCTGCTGTTCCTGTGTGTGTCCTGAGGGAAGGATGTAAGGATTCTGTGTATAATTGTTACGCTCACCTGGTCTCTGCGGAGGCGTTGGGGCACGGTTGCAACCCTCCCTGAACTTGAATCACCCCCCTCAGGCCTCTCCCTCCGTAGAAGAGCTGTGAGCGGTGGTACGTGGTGATACTGCTGTTATATCTTGATGGTTGTGAAGATTATGAGGGCCTCTGTCCCCAAGTACCACACAGGGAGATACAGAAACAACTCCCTGTGCGATCCTTGAGGCCACAGTTCTTGAGTGCCGGAATGCCAGGAACCAGGAACACCGGAAACCCCCCGACCGCTGTAAAGCAAGCAATGGGTAAGTACAGTGACAAGGAAAACAGGCGATGACCACAATGTAACTTAGTACTAAAGGGGCTTACCAAGGTGGAGGGAACCAAACCCTGAATTAGAAAGACAGGATGGGAGGTGTTCCGAGTTGTTACAGGGTGTGACTGGCAGCAGCAAGTGGTGTAGCACACTGGACGGCACTCCGGATGGACTCGCACTAGGATACCTGCGTGAGCTGGAATGTCAAGTTCGGGTGTTGCAATAAGTGGGGTGATCCGTAGACAATCCGATAGAGTTCTGAGGTCTTAAACCAGATGAGCACAACAAATTCGAGGGATAATCTGAAGGAAGCCAGAAGCAGTCCAGAAGTCCGGTAGTTAGCAAATCAGAACGAAAATCCAATGGCTTGACAAGAAGAAATCCGAGAAAACAATCCGTAAATCAGTACCGTGATCGAAGGAACAGGAACGCCAAACAGTGCCAAAACAATTCAGCTGTAAAGCACTGAATAAGCGTTCCCTCACGGCACTTGAAGGAAGAGGGAACCGTCAGGTGATTGCGTCACATGACGTGCGGTTCCATATGCTTCCGTGCCACGTAATCCGCAGCAACAACAGCCGGCCGGGCCTTTCGGGTCACGTGACGTTGCAGCAAGTTGGGCCGGTGACTGTGCTGAACAGCTTTGAGACGCCAAGGTAGTTGCCACTGGCGGAACGGATGCAAAGAATTCGGGCGACCTTATCCAATGGGCTGTCTCCATGTGCGCGGCCTATGCTTACTATGTTGCTGCCACCCATGAGTAAGTGGGGAGCTATGAATGGGAGGCGAATTGGGTTGATGAGAATGCAAATGTGGCGGACCGGGACCAGAGAGCGCAGTGGTAGTAGACTGGTGGGAGCCCGCTTGTGGGGCATGTGGGACAGTCGGCCTAACAACTGCACCTGCGTGGAGATAAGAGTTTGTGAGTGCGCCAATCTGTGATTGTTGTACCTCCCGAACCCTTCACCCCAAAGTTCGGTTTCTGTGAGAAAACGCCGGCCCATAAAGCTCACCTGGGAATTATGGAAGATAAGCTCTCCGTCCTGCTATTTCTGGCAGGGGCTCGTCGAATGGGATCTAGTTCCTTCACTGATCCCTGATAAGGATTAGTCCAGTCCAGCTGCGACTATGCTTCTCCTTATGATTGGTAATTCTTTCTTGAGCTCTTGTGATGCTGTTTGTTCTGTTTAATGTTTTTATATGTTGCTCCTATTTATGCCTTCTCTTCTTTTTTCTTCCCTTAGATGGAAATGTGGCCTCAATGCAGCTGTGAGACGCGAGACGCGGCTGGATGGAAGATGGATGCTACCGCAATGTTCGACAGCAGGTAAGTGATGGTTTAAGGAAAGCGCGAACTATGGCGAAGCGCAACCTTAAGCTGACTGTTTTTTCAATTTCTAACCTTGTCTTCTGTTTTTCCTTGCAGGCGCTGCTGTCGACGATGGAGCGTGTCGTGCTGCGGTGCCAAGATGAAGATTTCGGTGTTCCGGAAAGTGTAAAGATGAATACTTGGTTTGCCGAAGAGATGTACAGGTAAGAACAGCTTCCCCCAGTTGGTAAGTATGCTCAGGGCTTTAAGTGGGGTAAGAAATCGAGGGGGGGCCCTCATTTGGGGGCATGGCTTGTGGGGGGCGTGGCCTAAAACGTACGCAAATCGTAAGGTATACACACACATATATATGCATGTTATATATCTGTGTGCGTACCTTACTATGGTTTGTGTACTTTGCAAGCCATCTTTTCTAAACATAGAAATATGTATTTCTATGTTTAGAAAAGATGGCTTGCAAAGTACACAAACCATAGTAAGGTACGCACACAGATATATAACATGCATATATATGTGTGTGTGCATACCTTACGGTTTGCCTACTTTTCAGGCCATTTTTTTAAAAAAACATTTCGGTTTTATAAAAGATGGCTTTGAAAGTACACAATTCAAGCCATCTTTTATAAAGCTTTGACTACGGACAAAATTGTCCGTCGGCAAAGCTTTATAAAAGATGGCTTGAATTGTGTACTTTTCAAGCCATCTTTCATAAACCTCGAAAAATGTCAAGGAATCCCCAGGTTCGCCGAGGGTTAAAGACGCCTCGGCGACCTGGGGAAACAAAGGGACAGTAACTGCCTCTGGTGACCCCTCGCGCGAGAGGTCACCAGAGGCAGTTACTATGATTATCAGAAGTGGCAGCCAGGCACAGCATCGCTGTGGTTGGCTGCCACTTCTGTCAGATCGCCTGACTTCATGGCAGGCGCATATCCCGCCAATGTTGCGTGTGGTGGGACGGGGGCCCCGGCAGGGCCCCGGCTCAGTCCCACTTTTTGGAGACTGCCGGGGCCCAGCCCCGGCAGGCCCCGGCCCACTTAAAGCCCTGAGTATGCTGGCAGGAAGCAGGATGTCCAGGAAGCAGGATCTTCAATGGTAAGTCTGACCTCAGGTGACGGTGAGCGTTACGCTGCATGAGTCGACTGCATTTCCTCTTATACCACCTACAAGGATTAGTCTAAGTTTATCTATGCAAGAGAATGTTTGCCGATTTGTCTCCAGCGATTTCCTTGTTCAATCATATGCGTTTCAGGCTCAACCAATTGCCTGTTTACGAGAGACTGAGGCATTGGAGGGAGCCCATTACTTTGGATGGTACTCGCACATCCGATTGCAAGTGCAGGTTCTGTGGAGCACCCAACTCCTTGGAAACCTTAAGGCATTTGGTTGTTGAATGTTCTTATTTAGAGGCAGAACGTGTTAAGTGTTTCAAAGAGAAGATTGTTGCCACCTCAAAAGTGTCCAGGAACCTGTTTTGGTGCAGGTGCATGTGGGCTACTAGTATCTCTTTGGTTTTAGCTTTTAATTCTTTCCTGATTTTACTTAATTCAGAATTGGATAAGAAAAACTTGAAACTGTGCAATGCTGGTTTATTGAGATGAGATTCTGTGGAATAGTGTTGTATTAAATGAATGTATATTGCTTTTTTTATTTTAATTGTTCTGATTTCTTGTAGTTTTATGTGGGATTGTTTTTTTTTAATGAATTCTTATAATGTTATTTATTTTGTGTAAGGTTTCTTGTAAACTATATATGCAACAATAAAAAAAGATGCACGTCTTGTTTGGGGAAATCTGGGTTTTGGCTGGCTTGGGGGTACGCTTTGTCCTATGCAGTTTTTTGTTGGCCGAGCCGTTGTGTGCACTTGGGTAAGGAATTTATGGCCAGTTGTAAGGTCATGAGCTGGAATTTCCGGTGGCTAAACAACCTGAGTAAAGTCTGTAAGGTGGTCAACTATTGAGAGAGGCATGGTGCAAAGGTTGTCTTGCTGCAAGAGACCCATCTGATGGGTGGGATGAGTGAAAGGGTTGCTACGTCTTGGGGGACATGTAGGTATTATACCTCTGACTCTACATACTCAGCTGGAGTCATGCTATCGATACACAAGTCACTACAGTTCCATACATGTGAAACAGTCCGATGGGGAGATTTGGGATTGTATCAGGGTGCTTGGAGCATACCCCGGTCACGTTTGTAAATATCTACGGCTCCAATGTGGATGATCCTCTTTTTTTTGAGGCACTCATCTCCATTTGCTATAAGTATTTGGACACTAATATTGTCTGGGCGGGGGACCTCAATGTTATATTGGACCCGGTCAAAGACATGTCCACCGGTGGGGCCCGTTATGGTTCTCGAGCAGCTGAAGTAGTGCGGAGGGGCATGCTTGAGTTGGACCTGATTGACGTCTGGCGAGTACTCCATGCTGAAGACAGAGTACTCATTCCAATTGACAGCCCACAAAACGCCCTGACGGTTGGATTATATTTTGGCGGCCCCGCGCATGGTACTTATGACTGCCGACTGTTCCGTCTTGCAAAGGACGCTTTCTGACAACGGCAGCACTTAGTCATTGCAGACTTCCCGCATGGCGCTGGAGAGAGGCCACACGCACCACCGAAATCACCAGCAATGAGCCAACACTACCACCGGAACAAAGGCAGGCGGCAACAGCCTGGAAGGGGCCTCCGGGGCCCAGATCGCTTACGGAAGGGATCAGCAAAATGATCGTTCGATTCCCAGGAAAACAGTTGGAGCTGTTCAGCAAGATGAGGGTGAAGGCAAGCGAAGCTCCTGAGCCTCGAAGCTGACATTTGACACCAAGATACCCAAACTGAAGCCGCCCTAAATGGCGCACTGCTGCCCGGGCCCAACTTAACTGGCGCTGAGCTACAAAGAGAGACATTAATATACAAGTACGTTCGTATATCCAAGCTCCTGCGGCCACATCGGCCCCCCCTTGACATTAACATTGACATTGACATTAACATTATCATAGACATTGTTCCTAGTTCTAACTTGGACTGGACCTTTAATATTTGGGATGCTTCAAGGAATGATCCTGTATTCTTGCACTTAACTGTACCTGTTCACCTTGCACTTAACTGTACCTATTCACACTGCCTGTGCTTAACCCATGACCTATTGCTGAAAATGTCAGTGTTTGTATCTATGCCTGCCCTTATCGGGCCCATGTAACTGGTAAACGCGCCCTGATGCCCCCGGGTTTGTGTGCGCTCTACAAAAGTCAAATAAAAATAAATAAATATTGGTCAAGCATTCTGGATGACCACTACAATGTCATGTCGCCCTACGCAGGGGCCATGGATTGCATGGATATGGGTGCCTTGTATTGGAGAGATCAGTTTGATCCCAATGTTTTTGTGGAATGTTCGCTCCCACCTGTTTTGGTTTTGGTTATAAGTTGGGGGTTGTGTAAAAGAGACAAGGGTAACATGCTCTATGATCGTACTCAGAGGATAAGGGATGCTATGCAGCTAAGACTTCGAAATTGGCGGGTGAAACCCCCTCTTGACACATAGATGGCTACACTCACACTGATCACCCTTAATGTGCAGGGAATGGGGTACCCCATTAAATGAAGACGGATACTGAACCACATGAGGGACCTCCAAGGGGTCAATGGGGCTCATTCCAAGCATGCCGGTCTGGAAACAAAGGTGCCGTTAAGCTTACCGACACTGTTGTTTCCGGACCAGCACTGTACGAGTCTGCTGCTGGAGCCGCTGTGCTCAACAAGTTGGACTCTGCCGGACACATAGACCACGTTAAGCAGACCGTCACGGAAGCACTGCCACTGTTATTGTCATGATTCCTGCCCCTCATTTCCCAGCCCTCCAAGATGTCAGGCTGGAGCCAGGCCACGATCACCTACATGGCCCTCAAGGGCCTCTCCATCCCTCCAAAGACCCACTTGGAGTCAGACTTGGCGCTTGTGGCGCTTGTGGCACCTGACTCACTCACTCCCATAGGATAACATTGGGGATTGGACTTGTAGTGCTTTGATGGGGAGAAGATGGATGCCCCCACATATTTCGGTTCCCAGAACTGCATGTGCAATCTAGTCTTTTGGGTGTGGTTCAGCCCAGAGACACCTGGGATACCCAGAGACTATTTAAGCCACGCCAAGGCTGAGAAACATGCTTTGTGTTTTCTGCATCTGCAGCATGACACTCACCGTATTCGGATTGGTCTCCAGTAGGTCTGCATCTTTCTTCTGCGCTCAGCTCCTGCAAGAACAAGAACACCGTTAGGAACAGCCTTACCTTGCGGCGCTTCTGCACATCATTCATCGCTTCTTCTGTTCTGCGGGCATCTTCGGCGGTGTCATTCCCATCCAGTCACTCCGCTTCCTAAGGAAAAGGGAAAAGAATAGAAAAAAGGCATTAGTAAGCATTCAGCAAATCTTGCTTATTTTTAAAGACTGTATGAGCTTCAAACGCTTACCTGAATCCCAGCCGCTCTGGGGGAACTCTGTCTCCAGAACTTCGCATCCATCTGCAAGAAGGAAAATACACTCCATGTTAGCGTGGAAACATCTAGAGGCGCCGCATACCGCGTTTACTCACGGCATTTCTTCTTCATAACCAGCATCCACGCTGAAAATGTTGCAGCACCTAAAAGACACAGAAAAAGAACTCAGTTCAATACAAATACGAAAGATTCACATCGTGCATTGTGCTCTCACTCACCTTCAGTGCTACTCATCTCAGCAGCACGTCGCCATCCCCAGACGCCGGTCACCATCTAAGGAAGGAAAGGAACGAAGTTAGAGAACTGTTCAAAAGACTCATTATACTTACCTGTCAGACTCTTGCCAGTGAAGTAACTAGGCAGCAACGAGCCTGCATCAATCAATGCGCGCCTGCGCCGAAAGCAGGATGGAGAGCACACTTTCCAAGTAAACAAAGTGAGCTGTGGATCAAAGGGAAGGGTTGGACCCCGGGAAAGAAGGGGTTGAAGCACACAGAGACAATAGGGAGTTAAACTCTACCAATCCTGTGTTTCAGGCCCAGTCTCCAGTCGAGTAGACTCCAGGGAAGGGTTCGAGGTCGTAAGAGGTCAGAACAGGCTGAGTGATGTCCCCGTCGATACCAGGTGAGCGTTACAGTTATTAACAACAGTACCAGTGCTTCCTATAGGACTCTATGGGAATGTGGAATTACAATTTACCTGCGCCTGACTTTCCGGAATGCCGGGGTTGTAATTCCCTGGTGTTACCGGCAAGTCAAGCGATGGTAAATCATTACAGATCCGGAGTACCGGCACGGTTACCGCCGGACTCGTAATGAGCCCCATTGTATTTCTTCAGGAAACCCATCTGAATGTGAAAAACTGGAATGAGGGTGGGTGGACGCTGCGGCCCTCTCTCCATACGGGGAGTGTCTATACTGGTCCACAAGCAGGTCCCCTTCCAAATACAGAATACAATCTCAGATAAGGAAGGTAGATATGTCATCATACGCAGAAAAATACACCACCACTCTGTCACACTCTCCAACATATACCCTCCCATGACAGATACCCTGGCTTTCTTCACTCATACCTCTGCCATCTGTGCACACCACTTGGGGAATTTAGCATTCATGGGCAGTGACCTCAATGTTGCCATCGATCCCACCTTAGACCGCCAGAGCACCGGCAAGGACGGCCCATCGAAAGTGTAAAAACAAACCGTCCTCTGCACGCTAACATGAGGGATGTTTGGAGACACGTACACAGGGCTCGCAGGGACTACTCCTACTCCCACAGCCACCAGAGTTATTCCAGCATTGACTACTGGTTTATTTCAGCTAACACCCTCTACATGACGGATGATTGCGCAACACTGCCCACCACCATCTCAGATCATGTCCTTGTGCAGCTCTGGGTGACTCTTCCTGATACCCCCCGTAAAGCCCTACCGTGGCGTCTCAATATGAGGGCACTGGTTTACCCAGATTTTATAGAGCACATCAAAGGAGACATTGATATGCTCTGGGCCACGAATTTAAATCATGCTTACAACGCATACACCTGCTGGGACTCCTTCAAGGCCTTCATGAGAGGCCAATGCATATCTAGATGGTTACACAAACTTAAACAGTGGAAGGAAAAGGAAACACAACTCCTTATGGACCTCACCACCCTCGAGAAACTACAAAAGCAAACACCCAACCAACAGACCCTGTCACGCATATGCACAATTAGGACAGAAATCAAGCAAATAACTACCAGAGCACAAAAATCATATTTGAGCTGGTCCCAAACGTACTACCTCGAAAGTGACAGACCATTACACCTAATAGCACTCGCCCAAAAACAGCAGCAAGCCGATCACCACAGTATGGGCACAGGACCCTCTTAGTGGGGGACAGAAACATCAATACCCAGTTCGTGGAATACTATGCAGATTTATACGCCGCCGTTGAACCAACATCATGTCAAAAAATTCAAGAATTCCAGGGGTCCATTGTATTGCACAAACTCCCCATCGCCCAAGCAGATGCTCTAGACACCCTCATATCGTCAGCAGATAGAGATCGAGCAATCCACTCCCTTTCACAAGGTAAAACCTCTGGGCCTGATGGAATCCAGATTGATTTTTATAAAATCATGTCTGACGATCTCAACCACAAATTGGAAGAAGTGTTCGTCGAAGCAGTGCGTAGGGGTCGGCTTCCGCAGACCATGCCAGCCGCAAATATAGTGGTGTTTCACAAGAAGGGGTGACCCCCTGACGAATGTAGCTCGTACTGCCCAATATCGCTAATAAACTCTGACGCAAAGATACTAGCGAAATGTTTGGCGCAGAAAATAGAGGCGGTCCTGCTGCACCTGATACACAAAGATCAGACCGGCTTCATCTGTAAAAGGCATTCGGGGGATAACGTCCGAAGACCGCTTCACGTTATTGCTGATTACTCTGAACAAGAAGACGCTGTCCTAGCGATTGACGCTGAGAAAGCGGTCGATAAAGTCCAATGGGACTTTATGTTCCTGGTATTAGCGGAATATGGCTTCCCTGCCGCTCCTATTAACCTAATCTGATTATTGTACACCGAACCGACAGCCTTCGTGACCACTAATGGCACAATGTCGGTCCCGTTTGGACTCAAATCATCTACGTGGCAGGGCTACCCCTGCCTGTTTGTAGTTTTTGGATAGGGCAGTGAAACGTTTTTTGTCTGCGTCTGAGGGCAGTATTTCCCAAGCAGTCTCAGCTGCTCTTTTTGTGGGGGGTAGGGCTTTAAGGTTTGGGGTGTACTAAGAGTTCTCGTGGGCTACTGGTTTGGGTTTGCGGTTGCTCATGGGTGCTACCTTGTTGATGGCCCCTTGGAGAGTTTGGTTATAAAGCTTGACCATGGAGGTACGGTCAGTGTTTGCATATGAGTAGGCTGTTAGAGGTTGCAACAGAGGGAGTAGGTTAGCTGGTGTGATGTTACCTGTATTTCTCGAGGGCGAAGCCGGTGCATGTTGGAGTGTGGCATCTGTTTGTACAATCTTTGGGATAGTGAATGAGATAACATTATGGTCTGACCAAGGGCAGAGAACGTTAGCTAGGATGTTGGTGTTGCAGTTGATATCTACCAGCCATCTAGTGTACATCATTTATAATATGTGGGGCTCTAGATGCAGTGGGTGAAGCCTAGGGCTTCAATGGTATTGGCTAGGACAAGTTCATGGACATCGGAGGGGTCGTTGAGACCCAGGTTTACATCTCCCAAAATAATTATTCTGGAAGATGGCTTGGTGTCACTTGAGAGGAGTTGTGCAATGTCTTGCTCGAAGGATAGCAATGGGACTGGGGTACTGTAAATCAAGTTTATCATTAGGGTGGCTGTGGCGGATAGGGCGATTTAATAGAAAGCAGCTCTCCTGAGTGGAAAGTCTGGTTAGGGATTTCTCTGATGGGTAAGAGATTTTTGGCTATGAAAGCTACTCCACCTCCTTTAGCGACCAGTCTGTCTTTCCTGAGAATAATGTGGTTCCCTGGGAAGGCCAGGGAGAGGGATGGGCCAGCGGCTGCATGCAGCCATGTTTTCGTGATGGGTAGCAAGTCGAGGTTGTTGGAGGTGGTGAGGTTGGATATATCAAGGGCATGGGCAATAAGGGATCTTGCATTGATGAGCGCTCCCTCGAGTCATATTGTTGCATCAGCTTTGGTGTCATCAATGAGGGCAGACTTGTTGGATACGTGTTTTGGGGTTGCAGAGGCCGGTGGTTTAGGTATAGCGGAGGCTACAGCAGGTGCTGTGGCAGCTGTTTCTGAAGTACATGTAGTGTGGGTTATTGCTGGGGTAACTATCTCCCGGGTGCAATGAGAGTTGTTTAATGTACATGGGGAAGTAGCCAGGGTAATAGATGTAATGATAGACCCAGAGGCTATAGATTTCCCAATATCAGCACCTTCAGTGAGTGTGGAATTGATGGGTTTGAGGGTGCAAGGGGCTGCAGCACATTTGGTGCCTCTAGGCTTTGAGGTGCATAGGACAGTAGCACATCTGGAGCTGTGGCCAATCAGACTAGCGCTGATGGCCTTTCTGCCCTCTGTATGGTGAAAGAATGTCCTGATAATGATGGACAACACGGTGCTAATGCATTACCTGAACAGGATAGGAGCTGTGCGGTCACTAGCACTGTGCAGAGAGGCAATGCAGCTCTGGTTTTGGGCACTACAAGAAGGAATCTCCATATCGGCAGTACACCTGCACAGGAGAGCACAGTGGCGGACATTCTGAGCAGGCACAGCACAGTGTCCCATGAGTGGGAATTTGCTCTGGGAGTCCTTCTATAGATCTTCACCCTATGGGAGACGCCTCAAGTGGATCTGTTCCCATCCAGTGTCAACAGGAAATGCGACCCATTTTGCCCCATGGAATTTCCTCAGATAGGAGCTCTGGGATACGCGTTTGTGATGGATTGGGATTTTCAATTTCTGTATGCGTTTCCACCAGGCCCCTTCATACCTCGTGTTCTCAGGAGGTTGAGAAAGTTCATTAAATTCAGAATCCTGATTGCCCCGGATTGTGCCAGGAGGACGTGGTACCCGAAACATCTGTACATGTACATCTGCCCTCCAGTTCGTCTTCCCTAAAGAGAGGACTTTCTCTTGCAAAAGAGGGGTATCATTCTTTACCCAGAAATCAGGATGCAGAACCTTCATGCCTGGTTTCTGAGATGTTGAGATACAAAGATTGGGACTTTACGGAAGATGTGATGGAAGTGATACTTTTGGCCAGAAGGCCAGCGACAATGTCTTTATACCGCAGAGTCTTTATACCGCTGCTGTTGGAACAGGTTTTGCAGCTGGTGTACAGTTAAACAAATTGATCCATTCACTTGTGATACACCATTGGTGTCGTCCTTCCATCTGCATCTAACCCATCAGGGGCTTCAAGTTTCTACAGCCAAGGGCTATCTGGTTGCGCGGTTCATTTTTAAACATTCGCGGGAGCAGGGCTCCTACTTCAAAGTCCCTATTTTCATCTCATTCTTGAAAGGGTTGACTAACATTTACCTGCCCTTTCCCTACATTGTTTTTACAGTCTCAATCTAGTCTTCAGCTTCCCGATGGGCACTCCTTGTGAGCCTTTGCATTCCTGTCCTCTTAGGATTCTTTCCTTCAAAACTGTGTTTTTAATGGCTATTACCTCTGCTCGCAGGGTTAGCTAGCTTCAAGCTTTAATGTCTAAACTACCATTTACAGGCATGTATAAAGACAAAGGGCCTCATTCCGAGGTAGGAGGTAACCATGCTGCTATTTGCAGCATGGCTACCCCCTTACCGGGTACTGGGTCCGGGTTCCTTGAATGAGGAATTACCGGGCCATTCCTACCTTGGAGGGCCCGGTAATTCCTCATTCAAGGAACCCGGACCCGGTACATCCCCATTCCCATTTCAGCCCCCATAGGGCTCAACAGGAATGGGGATGATGCTAACAACGGGCCCGTTAATAAGGGGCCCCTTGTTATACATCCTCGACTTCTAGCGGGACCCGCTAAAGGCGTCTGGTTTTACCAGGTGCCCTTAGCGGGTCGCGCGAGCAGACTCGTAATGTGGCAGTAAGGGGTTGACGGCTCCGGCACCTTTACCGGCGCTGTTAGCCCCTTAACGCCCACCTCGGAATGAGGCCCAAAGTAGTTTGGAGGGACCGCCCTTCCTTTCTACCTAAGGTGGTGTCAGAATTCCAATTGGCACAAACAATTGTTTTGCCTACTTTCTACTCTCCTCATCCATATAAAGAGGAGGAAAGACTCCACAGACTGAATCCTAAGAGAGCATTGCATTTTTATATGGACAGGCTCTCTAATTTAAGACAGGATGATCAGCTGTTTGTAGGTTACGCGGACCGAAGCATAGGACAAGCGGTTACAAAACAGACCTTGGCTCACTGTATTATCCTGTGTATTTATGAATGCTAAATTGACTGGAAAAGAAGTCCCTGACAGTCTAAGGACATATTCCACTAGCGGGGTGGCTACTTCCTTGGCCTTCAAAGAAAGCTATCGGTGCAGAACATTTGCAGTGTTGCAACCTGGTCTTCCTTACATACCTTCACAAAACAGGATTGCTTGGATTCCCAATTGGGTTAGGAAACCAGATTTGTAAAAGCTGTATTAAACAGCATGAATCGGAAATATATGCTCCTGTCCCACCTCCTGCAAAGCACTGCTATGGGAGTCTATCATAGATGATGAATAGTGGGAGGACACAATTCATTTGAAGAACAAATTACTGGTAATGTTCTTTCGACTGAATGTTCTTCCGACATATTCCTCATCGCATAGCCCCTCACATCCTACCACTCTGTCAGCAGAATTTCCGTGATTAACACCTTCCTCTCTATTAATGCTCACGCCTTTCTCATCTTCGAGACTGCTGTGCTGGTGAGAGGAAAAACAAGAACTGAGGCAACAGGTGCGGTGCATGCCATTTATACTGACGCCGACGTCATGCTCAAGACAGTCAGAGACCGTTGAGGGACACAAGGTCGACGACGACGATGTATGGTGCCCTCTGCTGTAAAACCTTTCAAAGCTGCAAGCAGGTTATCGAAGTATCAAAGATGAGTAATATGTGGGAGGAACATCCAGTCGAATGAACATTACCAGGGCTTAGTAATTTGTTCTTCTCCTTGAAGGCTACCAAGTATTAATTGGCTATACTGGGTGCAAATGCAGCTCCCATGGCAGTTCCCTTGATTTGGAGGAAATGTTTAGTACCAAACTTGAAAACGTTTTCACTTAATGCTATTCTTAGCAAGAGTATCAGAAAGTCAGTCGGAAGTGTGTCTAGCCTATCACGCGAGTTCAAAGCCATTCCTGTGATTTCAAGTGCCTCATGTGAGGAGCCAGGAATGAGACTCAGACAGAAGGGATTCATAGTTTTGGTTAAAAACTTCTATTAAAGTAAAAGAGGCTGGGGTATGTCTCTCTGTCTCTTCTCTAACTAGTGTTTCCCTACCTAAAACCAAAACTAGCGGTCTGTCAAAGTCAGAATGTCCCATTTAAAAAACTCCCCCGTGTCCAAAGTACTATTCTGGCTGTCACATTCTAATAAATTTAACTCTGAAGTGACAACAGTAATGTCTTTGGCCTTGAGTGGTTCGTAAATGTTCAAAAAGGAAAATGTGTAACTCCAACATAAAAGTTGCAAAAGAATAGAGTTCCTTGTTCCAGAGGGTGGGTCCCTTCCCCTTGATTTCTCTTCCCCTGGTTGCTTATTCAACAATGTCAGTTTCTTGGGTTTCTCTTTATCAAATGTACAAAACAACATTGCTCTCTGTCTTTTGTCTTGTTCAGGATACCTAGTGTACTCTCCTGCCAGGTTACCACTCTTCTTCTTCTGATCAGCACAGCCTTTTCGCTAATCATGATTTGATTTTCTCAGGACCTCTTTGCTGCATGTATTCTCTATTCAATGTTGAACCTGTCCTTGCCTGGTGTATTCTTCCTACCAGGGAATCCTTTTATGCACACACCTGCAACTGCCTGGTGTACTCTCCTGCCAGGGCTTTCTTGAATGCACTTTATACTTTTATCTTGCCTGGTATATTTCCCTGCCAGGGCCTGTCTTAGGTGAGCTCTGCACACCTCTCAAAAGTGGACAGCCTCTTGTTTCTGCTTTTTCGAATAGTTAATTTGCATAGTATTTTATCCTGCCAGGGCTACTTTTACATATGTATCGCATACACTCATTTTGAAAGCTTTGTATTTTCCTTCTGTTCCCTCTTTCGGAGAAGTACTAATTTGCTCTCTCACTCTCATATACTTCATTAAGGTTTACTTGGTCTTGGCGTGGCCACCAATACGCCCCGGCGTCCCCGCTTCCCCTGGGTGGACTCACCGGCTTTGACTGTCGTATTCTCCTTCCTTTGCGGTATGTCGGCAGCATTGCTTGGCATTTCCTCTTCAGTTGCTGCATCCGCTTCTTGGCTTCTCGACATCCCCCGGTCCCTGCTGGTTTGTTCTGCTTCGTCTCTTCAGGCTCTGGTAAGACGGGGACTGCCCCCAAAACCTGCGAACGCCTTTGAGCCTTTGTTGACTTCTGGCATTCCCACAGCGTTTTACTTCTTGTGGTCAGCTTCCTTCTTTTCGGTTCTCGAGCTGGTCTGCTCCACAGCTCCCTTTCCTGCTGCCTCACTGTCCCTCAGCTCGTTCCGAGAGACGCTGCTTTCTCTCTCCAGCCGCTCTCCTGTGTCTGCTGCTCCACTGGTTTAAATCTCCCGAGCACATGCATTTGCACGCAACGACTAGAGAGCAGCCGTGTTCCTTGATCTTGCTCTGTTCATCTTCTTGGTTGCAGATCTTTGGTAGTTATGGGAATAAAGTCCATTCTTGAATTCTTTTTTTTTTTTTAACTCTATTGTTTTTTTCAATTAAACAGAAGCAAACAAGACAGCAGAATTTTACCAAAAAACAGTGGCATCGCAGTAGATAATTATCAAGAGACATTCACAGTTACCCAGAATCAACAGAGGAATTCACAGTCAGTTGTATTCATTTGAGCTTTGGAAAACAAATAGGATTTATTCGGTTCCGAGATATTTGTAGGTCTCTCAGAGGGGTGCACAGCAGCACAGTATTCTGCTTCCACATCATGACAATACAGATTCCCCCAGATTATGCCTGGAGGGACGTCCCATACCCTAGACCATATTTACCCTCCATTTAGCCAGGACCAGGAGGAGACCCAGTAGGGACCCAATATGACTGGGGGCCTCCTTTGTATTCCCCAACAGGGCAATTAAAGGAGAAGAGGTTAAGTGGTCTCCCAAAAATCTCATTAATCGTGGCAAACACCTGTGTCCAATAAGTATTAATTCAAGGGCAGTACCATGATAAATGTATAAAGGTGGCAGGGGAGAAGCCACAGCGTGAACACTCATCCGAGACTTCAGGAAAAAAGGTGTGCAGTCCAACAGGAGTAAAACTAAACTGATGCAAACATGTAAAATGTATTAACTTAAATCTACTGTTAAGTGCTACCTTTTTCGTTTGAGCACAGCAATAGAGCCACACATCCTCTGGAATTGAAGTACCCAGGGAATCCTCCCATCTCGAATGAGCCCCTTCATCCCATCCCGCCTTGTTAGCTATTATTTGAGCATATAAGCGTGAAACCAACTTCCCATTACCCTCCAACTCTATTGCTCCATGAAGAAGAGGTGCGACAGGAGAAGCCACCGGATAAGATGGATAAGATGGAAAGTATTCCTTCACAACATTTCTAAGGCAAAAATATCAAAACAAATCCAGTGCACCCCCAAGAGCTTAAACTCTTCTAATGTGAGAAATTGTCCCACAGGAAGTAAATCCTACCATCAGGAAATACCAAGTTTGGTCACGCACAAAGTATAACCCTTGCCACTCATTAATAGGATCCCCGGGATGTGTACCACCGGTAAAAGGGGAGAGTATAGTACATTGCAACAGGTCTTCCATTCTACTCGCCTCCAAGCTCTACAAGTGCCATCAACCGTATTCAAAACCCTCCGAATGCTCTGTGGTAAAGAATTACTGATCTCAAGAGTGAAGCAAGGGCCCTTTCTATCTGAACATGAGATCTATCTAGATTAGGATACCACCAATAGGAGAGAAATGAAGCTTGCTCTGCGTCATAATAGGATTCAAAATCCGACAGTTGCATGTCTGCCCCTATCCAGAGGAGCTATCAACTTATCCCAGCTTAATCGTGGCTGCCTGCCCTCCCGGACACAACTGACTTCAACACTTTAAGAAAGGACCCTGACACCACAATCGGCAACATTCAAAAAGATATACATAAACCTCGGGAGAAGAATCCTTTTAACCAAAGGTATACGACTATAGAAAGATAATCGTAAGTGATTCCACCGTTCCACCACCGACCGAGCCTGAACAAGCTTCACAACATACTTTTTCTGATATAGAATCTCAGAGAATCGAGCCAGTTCAATACCCAAGTAGCAAGTGCTCGCCTCATGCCACTGGAAGCCCAGCCAATCAATGTACCTCCCCATTCCTTCAGTTAAGGGAACGGCATAAACCTAGTAGTATTAATGTTAAGACCAGTGTAGTGCCCGAATGCAATATCGGCCATGATGTGCACTAGATTGTTCTCTGGGTCTGTGACAAACAGGATCATATCGTCGGCGTATAACGAAATAACCAGGCTGCGTGTGTGCGAACATACGCCTCTATGAATATGGTTGGACCTGACTAACTCCACAGACTGTAGACACAGATACGTGCCACCAGAGAGGTATATAGAAAGGAAAACAATCATAAAAACACCTCCCTGACCCCCATCTACCAGAACAGTGAACACAAAGGGCCATCCCACAGAGTCAGAAGACTTCTCAGCATTCAAGAGGGCCACGACCCAAGGTCTGTTGATCTAATGCCGAGAACAAGACAAACACCCTTTGCAATCCATAAGATGTGGACCTCCCAGGACTAAAGCCAGCCTGATCCGCTTTCACACACTTAGCCATTAACAGCCAGTCTAGCCACCAGAATCCTTGACAATATTTTATTATCAATATTTATAAGAGAAATAGGCCTATACGAGGAGCATTCTTTCGGCCTCCTTCCCTGGCTTCAGGAAAAGAGTAACCACTGCCCCCCCTCATTGACTCTGGCAGTTTTCCATCCTACAGAGCTTGCTGAAACATATGCAGAAGGTGTGGAACCAGAATGGTAGCAAATGCCTTATAGAAGTCGGCCGTGTAGCCATCTGGGCCTGGAGCCTTCCCAGATTGAAGAGTTCTAAAGGCATCGTAAACCTCCTCAGCTGTAATAGGGCTACCCAGCCACTACCTTTCTCCCAGTACAAACCAATATAATGCTATGTGGTCAAGGTGACTATAGGCATAGTAACCTTGGCAGAATATCGAATGCTAGAATATCCCTCCAGAGTCCGAGAGATTTCATTGTCTGTGTATTGTAGTGTGCAGTAACACCTGTAGTGTTCCAAGTAACGGGATTAATTGATCTCAGGCCCAAATAACCGGACAACTCAAGGAATATGATAAAATACTACTTTTATTTTCAGTTCATTAAAGTAGGGAAACCTGACGAACAAACAGATTGTAGCTCACACACTCTCAGTGCATGCGCATTACGCAAAAGGTTTTATATCTCATTATACGTCAGCTATGACATCATTCTACATGGCAAACAGTTAAAACCTATTGGGTGGAGGGATTGGTTAAAGGAACACATATACCTATAGTTCATGTAAGGGTTAATATCGTCATTGGCTGGCCCTAATCTGGAAGGCAAGCCTTAAATACCCTCTAACTACATAGAATACTGATAATAGCACAACAACAGCAGCGGATAGGCTTTTGCAACAATTTATAGTTCACCATCATATAGGCCCTCATGATTGGTTGGCACTCTCTTCCAACCTTGGACATTCCGCTTGTTAGCAGCACGTAAGCAACGAAACCCAGGTGCAAATGTAACGCTCACCTGGTTCCCACGGGGGCGCTGGTCTAGTCTGGATTGCTGTGGCCTCTTCTAGCGTGATGCGCAGGACCCTGCATACCGATTGGACAGGACCTCCAAATCATGCTTGCCTGGCCCGTAGGAATATCCTTCTTATGGTTTGGAAGGATGAACTCTCCATCCTGCTTCTGGTGCAGGGGCGCGTGTTCGTCCAGTTACTTCACTGGTTTTCAGAATGGCACTGGCAAAATCCACTTCACTTTCCTGAGTGATGCGCCGTAAGTATGAAAGTTCAAAGTTCAAGTGAGGCCCCCTTTATGTTGTCTTTCTAACCTGTGATCTGTCCTTTATTTCAGGTGCAGAATGAAGGTGATGCTTCGAGGGGTTAAACTGCCGAGGTGAGTAGTGATGAGGGCGATCCCTCTAAATGTCCTTATCATTCCCCAGAAATGTCTCTTGTCTTTTCCCCATAGGGGGCGGGGTACGGTACCTGCCAACGGGGCGGCGCCGACCCGAAATGTGGAAGAAAAGCCGATAAGTATTATGGCTGTTAATCAGGCTTTCCTTCTGTGTTCCTTCTGCTCACCTTTTGTTTCTTCCTCTCTCCCATAGGTGCAGAGATGTGGTGTCCGATGCTGACAGCCGCGATGGAGCCGGGAGATGTCTCGAGGACAGGTGAGTGAAGCGTGGCGCTGCAGCGAGCAACGCAATGCTTTTAAATGGAAGTCTTTCTTCAGGGATGCTGGCGAGAAGATTCCAGATGCAGGTAAGAAGTTTGAAATAGTCCTTGGTTTTCACCTTTCTCTTCTCTTCCTTCCTTGCAGGTCTTCCAGGTTCGAGGCGGGCGTGGCTGGAGTCCAGGAGCAGGAGCAGACACGGTGAGCGTTAAGCTGCAGGAAGCAGAACAACGCGAAGCATGAGCTGCTGTCTGGGCGTGGCTTAAATAGCCTCCAAAGAAGTCCCATTTATGTATCCTTCCCCAACTAGGTATGTATCCTTCCCTGGCCACGCCCGAGTGAAAAAATAGTCCCTATGAAAAAATAGTCCCTTTCAGGTCTCAGGGAGGCCTGAAGCGTGCAGCATGGTCTGCATCAGGTAAGTGCACAAAACACCTCCCTTTATGAGCCTGGCGCCTATGGCGCCAGGACTGATGTCCAACATGAGCCTGGCGCCAAAGGCGCCAGGACTGAGTCCAAAGAGCCCCTATAAGGGGCCGCTGGGCTTTTACCCGAGGGCATGATGTCTGCTTCCGGGGGTGCTGGGCCTGGCCCGGTGCTCCGGGGGTAGGCATCATGACAGCACTCCCCCCCAAGGCCCCTCCCAAGGTCGTTTCTTCTGGAGGTTTCGGTTTGTTTGGGAAATTCTGATGGAACCTTTTTACCAGCCGAGGTGCATGTACGTGATCACTGGGTTCCCAAGACCTTTCCTGAGGCCCGTACCCTTTCCAATCAATTAGATAGAAAAGTTTTGATTTTGAGATCTTAGAATCCAAAATGTTCTTCACCTCGAATTCAGGCTCCCCATCTATCTGAATCGGTTCTGGTGGCTTTGTTAATCTGGTTCCTGGGTGCACTGGTTTCAAAAGTGACACATGAAAAACGGGGTGAATCCGCATGTTAACTGGTAGATCGAGCTTGACTGCCACTGGGTTGATTGTAGCTTTGATCGAGTAAGGGCCTAAATACCTTGGATTAAAAGTTCGAGGCCCCTTGAGTGATAGGTGTTTGGTAGCCAACCATACTTGATCCCCTATTTGGTATGGAGGCGCCTCTCTTCGATGCAGATCCGCATTCTTTTTGTATTTCCCTTTCGCATGTTGCAAATGTGCAGTTGCATCCTTGAAGGCTTGAGTAATCGTAGAATGCAAATGGTCCACTGCGGGCATTTCAAGGCTCAGAGGTGAGTCCAAGTCTGAAGTACGAGGGTGATGTCCATATACGGTATAAAAGGGGCTCTGACCAGTTCCAGAGTTTATCGAGTTATGAAGTCACCCATAAAATGTCCTTCCAAATACCCTCCGATTGGTGCAACATACATCGTAGATATTGTTCAAGGGTCTGGTTCGTTCTCTCCATCTGACCATCGGTCTGTGGGTGGTGGCTGGTCGAGAGTCTTACGTCGATTTGTGCCAGTTGACAACACTTTTTCCAAAAATGAGAAATAAACTGGCTTCCCCGATCGGAGACTAGTATGGACGGGAATCCATGCAAACGGATGATATTTTCTAGGAATTCTTTGGCAAGAACAAAGGCTGAAGGTAATCCTTTCAACGGAATAAAGTGGGCCATTTTGGAAAATAAATCCACCACGACCAGAATAGTATTGTAACCATTACAAGAGGGCAGGTCCGTGATAAAATCTAGTGACAGGGTGTGCCAAGGTGCTGGTGGAATGTCTAAGGGCTGAAGAAGACCGGCGGGTCTTGTCTTTTGACCTTTGTTTTGGGCACAAACTCCACAGGACATCACAAAAGATTTAATATCCTTTCGCCAGGAAGGCCACCAGAATTGTCGTCTAACCTTTTCCTCTGTTTTGGCAATGCCAGGATGTCCTTCCATCAGGGTATCATGATGATGGGAAATAACCAGTTCTTGCAATTCCTTTTCTTGCAAAAATAAGCGTCCTTGGAAGTAAGGTAAGCCATCCTTGACTGAAAAGTTAGACCCCCTTTTGATCCAATCCTGCAAGGCTGAAGAGTCCAGGAATTGTTTCACTCGTGCTTGAATGTCTTCAAGGGTTTGTAAAGTGGTTATCCCCAAAATTCTTTGTTCGGGAATTATCGGCACAGGTTCTGAGTTTGTGTCTATTTCTTCCATTCCAATTCGGGATAGAGCGTCCGCCTTACCATTCTTATAGCCGGGGCGGTAGGTGATTACAAAATCGAACTCAGCAAAGAACAAAGCCCATCGGAGCTGTCGAGACGATTGAGCCTTGGCAGTTTTTAAATATTGTAAATTTCGGTGATCAGTGATCACGGTGATGGTATGCCGGGCGCCGAGGAGATAATGCCGCCAAGCCTTGAAGGCGGACTTAATGGCTAATAGTTCCTTATCGGTGATCGCATAATTTATCTCCGGCGGCGAGAATTTTCTGGACCAAAATGCTACGGGGTGCAGTTGGTTGGTTTCAGGGTCTCTCTAAAACAGGACAGCTCTCATGGCTATGCTGGAAGCGTCGGTTTCGACTATATATGGGAGATCGGGACGCGGGTGCTTCAAAATAGGTGCGGACGTGAACTTAGCTTTCAACTCCTGAAAGGCCTGTTCGGCTTCCTCAGTCCATTCAAAACGTTTATTTTTTCGCAATAGTGCAGTGATGGGTTGCACCACACGTGAAAACTCTGGGATAAACCTGCGATAAAAGTTGGCAAAACCAAGCATGCTTTGGACACCTTTCACCGAACTAGGTGATGGCCATTTGAGGATGGCATCCACTTTCCGTGAATCCATTCGGACCCCTTTAGGTGTCAGGATGAATCCGAGAAACTCAACCTCGGTGGTATGGAAAACACATTTTTCCAGCTTGGCAAACAGTTTGTGCTGGCGCAGTTTCTCTAGGACGGCCCTGACATGCTTTCTGTGATCAGATTCCGAAGAGGAGTACACAAGAATGTCATCGATATACACGACAACACAGACATCGATGAGTTCTCGAAGGACATCGTTCATGAAGAATTGGAAGGCTGCAGGCACGTTGCACAACCCGAAAGGCATCACCTGGTATTCGAATAGTCCATATTTTGTACGGAAGGCCGTTTTCCATTCGTCGCCTTCTTTTACTCGTACCAGATGATAAGCCCCCCGGAGATCTAACTTGGTGTATACGCGAGCGTACTTCACCTGCTCAAGGAGTTCAGGGATCAGAGGCAGAGGGTAACGATTTTTAACAGTTATCTGGTTCAATGCGCGGTAATCGATACAAGTCCTAAGGTTGCCTTCTTTTTTAGGCACAAAGAACAAAGCTGAGGATGCCGGGGACTTTGACGGGCGAATGAAACCATTGGCGAGGTATTGATCTAAATATTGTCTCAAATGCAGATTCTCTGGTTCAGTAAGGGCGTAAATCCTGCTACAAGGGGGTTGTGCACCGGGCACCAGATCGATTTGGCAATCGTACGATCTGTGGGGAGGTAACGTGTTGGCCTGTTCCTTTTGGAAGATGTCCTGAAAGTCTTGGTACTTTGGAGGTAGTTGCACGGGGACAGAGGTTACTGATGCTAGATTAATCTTTGGATTTTCTGGGTAGCAGGTTTGTGCACAATCCGGGAAGGTTATTCTCTTCGCTCGCCAATCAATTCGAGGATTATGTGTCTCTAACCAAGGGATTCCGAGAATAAGCTGAAACTGTGGAGCCTTGATTAGATCAAACACAACTGCCTCCCGATGGCCATCCGGACCTACAAGTGTCATCTCAGCTGTGGAATGTGTTACCGGTCCAGAGGCAATTTCGGTTCCATCTACTGTGGTGATGACATCTTTGTTGGTTTTAGGACGCAGAGGGAGGTTTATCCTAGAGACCAATTCTCGATCCACATAGTTTCCTATAGCCCCGCTATCGATGTATGCCTTTATAGCATGCAACCGTTTAGGCTGTTCCGGATCTACGAGGACCATTGGCACAATGAAATGCAAGGTCTGAGAGTTAGTTTTCAAGCTCGGCAAGCGGACCCCTACGCTTGCCGGGCGTGGTCGTTTCCCGGTACAGAGTTTCCATGGATTTTATCAGTGGCTCCTACCACCTTCTTGGGCGGCTTAACCGGGCAATCTCGTAGAAAGTGTCCAGAGGACCCACAATAAAGGCATAATTGCATCTGTCGTCTTATTTCCCGTTCTTTTTGAGTTAGGGGTCCTTTAACACCTCCGATTTGCATAGGCTCCGAGGCATCAGCCCCCTTGGGGTTAGCGTGGGTCTTGGCCAACACCCGGGTTTCAAACTTGAACCGATCTGCTTTTCTGTTTTGCAGCCTGTGATCCAATTGGACCACTAAGTCTATATATTCAGTGCATTCTTGGGGCGGATTTACAACTTGTGCCAGGACATCTTTAAGTTCTCCGCGTAGACCTTGATAGAATAACGTGATTCTTTTATCCTCTGGCCAACCAGTTTCCACAATTAGTCTATTGCAGGTTGCAATGTAGGATAGAAGGTCTTGATTGCCCTGTCGCAGAGATAGAAGTTCGTCATCCAGAGCCTGTCCCTGGGAGTGTTGAGCAAATAACCTTTCCATGCTTGTTTGAAATCCTTGAAAATCACGAAGAATCGGGTCATCTTGAGTTACCAGTGGAACTGACCAATCGGCAGCACAGCCGCTGAGATATGACAACACAAAGGCTACCTTGGTCTGATCATTAGGGAAGGCCCCAGGTCTGCATAGGAAGTACAAACGACACTGATTCATGAATACGGCGAATCGTTTGGGGTCCCCAGCAAAGCGTTCAGGTGGGGCCAGCGGCATGTTTCCAGGTAGATTAATCTGCACCGGGTTACTGGAAACCACAGGAGCGGGGTTCCCCCCGGAACCGGGTAAAGGAGTTTGTCCAGCTTGACCTTGCAAAAGCTGTCTAGCCAGGTCATCAGCTCTATCCTTTATTACAATCACTTCCCTGCTGAGGGCACTAGTCGCTTGATGAGCGGCGTGTACTTCGGCCCGTAATTCCCCCAGTAATTGGGCCAACTGGTCAGTTTCGGAAGTTTCCATAGCGCCTGGGTGGGAATTTGTAGGAAGGCTTCGCGTTCTGTAACGCTCACCTGGTTCCCATGGGGACGCTGGTTTAGTCTGGATTGCTGTGGCCTCTTCTAGCGTGATGCGCAGGACCCGGAACACCGATTATACAGGACCTCCAAATCGTGCTTGCCTGGCCCGTAGGAATATCCTTCTTATGGTTTGGAAGGATGAACTCTCCATCCTGCTTCTGGTGCAGGGGCGCGTGTTCGTCCAGTTACTTCACTGGTTTTCAGAATGGTGCTGGCAAAATCCACTTGACTTTCCTGAGCGATGCGCCGTAAGTATGAAAGTTCAAAGTTCAAGTGAGGCCCCCTTTATGTTGTCTTTCTAACCTGTGATCTGTCCTTTATTTCAGGTGCAGAATGAAGGTGATGCGTCGAGGGGTTAAACTGCCGAGGTGAGTAGTGATGAGGGCGATCCCTCTAAATGTCTTTATCATTCCCCAGAAATGTCTCTTGTCCTTTCCCCATAGGGGCCGGGGTACGGTACCTGCCAACGGGGCGGTGCAGACCCGAAATGTTGAAGAAAAGCCGGTAAGTATTATGGCTGTTAATCAGGCTTTCCTTCTGTGTTCCTTCTGCTCACCTTTTGTTTCTTCCTCTCTCCCCTAGGTGCAGAGATGTGGCGTCTGATGCTGACAGCCGCAATGGAGCCGGGAGATGTCTCGAGGACAGGTGAGTGAAGCGTGGCGCTGCAGCGAGCAACGCAATGCTTTTAAATGGAAGTCTTTCTTCAGGGAGGCTGGCGAGAAGATTCCGGATGCAGGTAAGAAGTTTGAAATAGTCCTTGGTTTTCACCTTTCTCTTCTCTTCCTTCCTTGCAGGTCTTCCAGGTTTGAGGCGGGTGTGGCTGGAGTCCAGGGGCAGGAGCAGACACGGTAAGCGTTAAGCTGCAGGAAGCAGAACAACGCGAAGCATGAGCTGCTGTCTGGGCGTGGCTTAAATAGCCTCCAAAGAAGTCCCAGGTATGTATCCTTCCCCAACTAGGTATGTATCCTTCCCTGGCCACGCCCGAGTGAAAAAATAGTCCCTATGAAAAAATAGTCCCTTTCAGGTCTCAGGGAGGCCTGAAGCGTGCAGCATGGTCTGCATCAGGTAAGTGCACAAAACACCTCCCTTTATGAGCCTGGCGCCTATGGCGCCAGGACTGATGTCCAACATGAGCTTGGCGCCAAAGGCGCCAGGATTGAGTCCAAAGAGCCCCTATAAGGGGCCGCTGGGCTTTTACCCGAGGGCATGATGCCTGCTTCCGGGGGTGCTGGGCCTGGCCTGGTGCTCCGGGGGTAGGCATCATGACAGCAAGGGAACAACGTCAGACCACTGCCTTTCTTAGCTAATTAGCCTACCATCGCTCATCAGTTAGACCCTAAGCCAAGTCTTCCTCTTTGTATTTGACCTTGCTGACTGTTCTCTGCCTCAGAACTTTAAAGGGAGTGACGGTACATTGCTATCTTCGCCTGGAGCTTTATGAATAGGCCTTGTTTTCTGGTCTTACAACACGTGTAAGGAGACCAAGATTGTTGCCATTCTGTCTTTATATTTAGTGCTATTTAATTCAATTATATTGGGTACTATTACTCCTCTTGGCCTCTGGAGAATTGGTTACTCTGTCCTGCATATGTGTTATGCATCTTCCATTGTTCAATACTTGGCACTCATATTTATTCACTCATTTACCTAATCTGAGAGAAATATGTCTTACGTACATGGTTTATCCTCTTTGACTCCTTTCGTTCCTTGCAGTTGCTTCTTGTTGTGACATCCTTGATCCTGAGGCAAACAAATACCCTTTGCTCTTGCACAAGTCTGTATTCCTGCAACTGTCAGCTCTGCAGCCTTGGTCTCTCTCCTTGAGATTTCTTGCTTACTACTATACAATGCCAACATCCACTTTCTCAACTTGACTGCTTTACTCGCATTATATTTCCTACTTTAGCAAGCTTCTATGTTGTCTTATCTACCTTCTGTTTTTGTATATATACATCTACTATATCTCTTGTCACGTATCTTCTATGTGTATATGGTTTTGTTCATATTCGCATATATGTTTACTTCATTGCTTCAGTTACATCTTCATTCTTTGAACATTCATTTATCATATTCAGTGCATCTATGTACCGTCTCTCTTCATGATGTCACTTCTCTTCTGTCTGACTTTACTTATAGTTCTTCTATGTTCAGTGGTGTCTGCAAGCTCATGTCTGCTGCTTCAGTTTGGGGATACATTTGTTATGGTTGTCTGAGTGCATAACGTCTCTCATACCTTTGATGTGTTATTGGGATGATACCAGGTGTCATGCACAGTGTTCCTTTGCTGTTGTTCCAATATTACAGAGCTGAGGGGGTGGGCTCTATAGACGACGTGTAAATCTGCCTCTCTACATTTACCCCTATGGTCAAGTCTTCGACCACCTCCTCAATTTTCCTCAATTTTCTAACCCTTTTCTTCACACTGTGGTTTCTTCGGAATCCATATCTTTGTCACTGCCCTCAGGTCGCCTGCATTCTTTATACATTCATTTCTACTCCAGGTCAAGTGGCAACACTCCCCAGTTGGTTGACAGAACACCCAACGTCCCATGATCTTATGATCTTTGGGATAATAACACTTTGCTCCTGCGGGTGACAGGGGGCCTCCTTTCAGGTGTTCATGGGTGGTGCTTTCAGCCTGCGTGTGTTTGTCGGCCACAGCATTCACATTGATCATTATCTTCCTCTCAAATGGCCTCATTACGACTGTGCTGGTCCGGAAAGAACGGTGGCGGTAAAACCGATGCCACCGTTGTTTCCGGACCGGCTGATTCAGAGTCCTGCAGGTCAGGAGGTGTCACTCCCGCCAGGTCCACCCGCCTGCAGGTGGACATGGAAACACCGGCTCTGTCATAGACGGAACCAGTGTTTCCATGCCCCCCATCCCCATGGAGTCCTATATGGGACTCCATGGGAATGGGGATTTACAGAATTCCACCTCCGGAATTACCGGGTCACCGGGGTTGTAATGCCCCGGTGATTCCAGCAATCATGGAGGTGGAATGGTAATACGGGTCCGACGGCAGCCTGCCGGTTTTTCCGGCACGGCTACCGCTGGACTCCTAATGTGGCCCAATAGCTTTCTTTGCTGTTTTCTTACATTGTCATATCATTATTTGCATAAGACAGAATCCTAGCAACACACACACTAGTATTGCTCCCAATAATTTGAAGGCATTTTGCCATCCAGATTGGAACCCACAAGAATAAAGATGAAAACCAATATTCATCTTCAGTCTCACCTATTTCTTACACCATTTTCATATGCAGAGTTGGCAGCATAGTTATTGCTTCTGTCTGGATTCAATTTTCTCCATCATGGGCAGGTGTGTATGTATAGCAAGAAGGCCCGATCTTGGCGCACATGCCTCCTTCCATTGCTGTAATTAAGTTCAGGACATACCTATTCTGGAGGGTCATGAGTCTGATGGCCCTCAATTATTCTTTAATTGCATTAAACCCTTTAATTGTTGTGTTAATCATTTGCAGCAGCTCCCATCTGGTGATTTGTAACCAATTGGCATTTGCTACAGCTTGACTTCATGGCAGAAATATAGCTGTACAAATCACTGATGTTCTGTCAAACAATTTGTGCTCATCTGGAATGTCGTAATAAGCCTCTATTGATTTGGCTGAAAAATAGTTCTCTCTCTTGTGTTGGTTGAGGTTGATTGACCTCTTTTTCCTTTGATGCGCATCCATTTTCAGAACGTTGGCGATGGTGGAGATCACATTGGGGGATCACCAACACAGGACCATGTATTGTCACTATGGAACATATTACTCCCCAATTTCTAGGAAGTTTCATATAAGCTTTGGACCCACAGTCCCACTAGGGGTCCATTAGCATGGTAGTTCCTCCATTCATTCCTGGCACATCAATTATTTGCTTGCATTCTTTGTTTTCTCCAACTTTGGTCGGACCACTGTTTCTGAAACACAGTGTTGCATTCTTCATATGCAGTATGGATGCTGGTCCTACTTCATCTTCAACCCATGTTAGTAACTTTGAATACTTGACCCATTCTTTAAGTCATCCATCATTTACTACTTGCACTATCTGTAATGGTGCTGTCATCAATAAGTGTGCACTGCATCCCATCATTCCTTCTTCCCATCATTCCCATCCTGTTCTGTTGGCTACTTGTCCATATACCAATAGCTGAGGTCTCTCACAGCATCCTGGCAATCCTGGTGTTTCCCATGTGTCTGCACAATCCAGTCTCTTGTGTCTAAAAATCCTCATCTCTCAGTCAGTCAGACCACTGAAGGAGTACAGGAGCATTCTGCTTTTCCAACCTGGGTCTTTTATCATCTTGTGCATTTTTATGTAAGCATGTTCATATGGGAATGTTCTCTTTGACATCCATCATAGGGTTGCCCATTTCCCTTGAAATTCTCCTTTTGTCATGCATGCTGCTAGATGACCGAGTCACTTTGCATCATGTGTAGGTATTTCTCTTGCTATAAATGTTCAGGCTGTGCTCATGGCATAAGTATGAGAGAACATACATAGCAGCTCTCATCTCCCCACCTCACTCATGTGCTGATACCACATGTTCTTCGTTAAATGGTTATCAAGGTATCTATTTATATCCTGATAATCTTCTCCAGCATCCCTCTTAAGTCGGTTAGGTTGTTTGGAAATATCAGGAAAAATAACACTTGTGCTTTTGTTAGGGAGAAAAACAGCTGCCGCATTGTTAGCTACTTCATCTATATTATAAAACATCATTTGACGAAATGCTATAAAAATAAGGAAGAAAAGACAACACATTGTACAAAACGTAGTTACAAGAAATATTGCAAAAAAATGCATTTATCTTCGTGCTGGCAGTGTGTTTCTTACAAACTGAAAAATTCCCATTCTCTTTTAATCAATATTTTGTTTTTGTTATTCTTTATAAAACCACACTCTTATAACAGAAATTGTAATAGTATTGCAATGATGATTCTGTAAATAATAGGGGCTGTGTTAGGATTTCCAAAAAAGGTGGCAATGTCAATGTTTTATCTCACTAGAGCTGGATAGGATTGAAGTATATAAGTGAAAGCCGCATACAAGAATGTGTGCAAACGTTATATGATATGATATGGCATTTGTAACGCGCCTATACACAAGTGTTTCAAGGTGCGACGAGGCAAGGAAGGAGGAACAGAGACAATGATCTTACTAGGTCAAGTGACATAGAAATCGCGCAAGTGCAGGGGAGGGGAAGGGGGCAGTGCTGTACATGGGATCAACACAATAACAAGATGTGCGGCTAGCAGGTGGCAGGTGCAAGGTAAGGGCAGACAGCAGGTGTTGAAAAGTGCAGGTAGGGGGACTGTAGGTTTACAGATACAGACCCAAGTGTAAGGGTTGCCGGGAGGCAGTGCTGGTGTGCAACTGTGCGGGAAGGGACCTGGGCCCGAATCAAAGTGTAGCCAGGTGACCAGTGCAGTATCAGACAGGAAATCAGCAGGAGAGAGGAAGAGAGAAGGCACAAGCAAATAGGAAGGTCTTGAGGTGCTTCCGGAACCAGAGATGATTCTCCTCAAGTTTCAGAGAGGTAGGGAAGCTGTTCCAGCGGGAGGCCTCAGCCGAAGAAATAGATCTACCACCAACTCATTGCTTGGAGAAGCGCCTGATCCTGAGGGAGTTAGAGGTGAAGGAGCAAAGAGCTCCAGCAGGAAGGTATTTGCGAAGAGAGAGTTGGAGGTATTGAGGACCCAGGCCCTAGAAGGCCTTGTAGATAATGCAGAGTGGCTTGAACTTAATCCTTGCAGCCACTGGGAGCCAATGCAGGGATTTCAGTGCTGGAGAGATACGATCCCTGGGCTTGAGGCCAAGGATAAGTGTTGCAGTCCTGTTCTGGATGAGTTGCAGAGGGTGGAGAGTAGAAGCAGGCAGATTTAGAAAGAGGCTGTTGCAGAAGTCCAGCCTAGAGAGTACCAGAGCTCTAGAGACAGTCAGCTTCTGGGGGAAGAAGAGGAAAGGAAGAATACCTTCTGAGGAGGTGCAGTTGGTAGTTTAACTTCTTAGAGATGTCAGAGATGTGAGGAGAAATTGAGAGTGTGTAGTTGAAGATGACCCTGAGGTTCTTAGCCTCACAGGTGGGAGCAGGAAGAAGGCCCAGGGAGACCGGTCAGAGAGTGACAGGAAAGGAGGGTGCAGGTGTGCTGATGAGGAGAATCTCTGTGTTACAGGCATTAAGGCTTAAGTGATGGAGATCGACCATAGTTAGCCAGGCAGGAGGGGTCGGCTGAGGGTTTCTTTAGAAGAGGCACTGGCGTAACAGGGGCCCCCGCAGCCCTCGCGGTGTGGGGGGGCCCGCCAGCACATGTCCTGGGAGGGGGCCCCAATAAAAAAAATGAAAATATTTGAAATTCACTCTGCATTCATAAAGAACATTTCTGAAGCAGAAATAATTTCTTTATGAAGGCAGAGTGACTACAAAAAAAAACTTTTTTTTGAAGTCCTAGGGCCTTCCTACATGGAAGACCCTAGACTGGAGGCCTCCATGTCATGGGGCGGGGGGAGCCCTATGACTTCAAAAAGAAATAGTTTGTTTTGAAGTCACTCAGCCTTCATAAAGAAATTGTTTTGGTTATGGTTCGGTCCTTAACTGAAATAATTTCTTTATTAAGTTATAGTGGGCCTCATCACGAGTTGGGTGGTAACGCCAGTGGTATTGCCACCGGCGCTATTAGCCCTACCGCCAAACCCCCCGGCGCTATTAGCGCTGGATCACGGGTTTGGCGGAACGGTTATTGGCCATTCTCCATTGGGCCCATTCGGGAATTCCTCATACCCCATTGGGCCCAATGGAGAACATTTGCACTATTACCGCCGGCGGATTTCCCGCCGGCGGTAATAGCGCCGAAAATCGGCTCTGAGCCTGGCAGAAATCCGCCATGGCCATGATCTGGCAGACCCTTAAATATGGTGGTAATAGCACTACCGCCGCATTTAAGGGTTACCGCCAGACTCGTGATGAGGCCCAGTGACTTAAAAAAGAAACAATGGGGCTCATTCTGACCATGCCGGTCCGGAAACAATGGTGCTGGTAAGCTAACAGGCACTGTTGTTTCCAGACCGGCATATTACAGGCCTGCCTGCCGGGGCTGCCGTGCCCGACAGGTCTGACCCTGCCAGGGACAGCAGCCACGGTAGGCAGACCCGTCACGGAAGCACCGGCACTGTTAACAATGGTGCAGGTGCTTCCGTGTCCCCATTCCTATGGAGTCTGAGGATTAACGAAATTACCGGCGCCTGATTTCCCGGCCGCCAGACTTGAAATAGCACGGTGGCACCGGGAAGTCAGGTGCTAGTAATTTTTTACGGGTCAGGCGGCAACCCGCCGGTAGCACCCGCACGGTTACCGCTGGCCCCGTAATGAGCCCCAATTTCTTTTTGAAGTAATAGGGCTCCCCTCAACTCCATGACGTGTGCGTGTGTGAGTCTGTGGTGAAAGGGTGCACACTCAAATGCATAGGTGGCTGCCTGTATGTGTATGGTGAAAGGGTGCACACTGAAAAGTATGGGTGGCTGTCTGGGTGTGCCTGCATGGTGAAAGGGTGCACACTTAAATGTATAAATGGCTGCCTGTGTGAGTTTATGGTGAAAGGGTGCACACTTAAATGTACGGGTAGCTGCCTGAGTGTGCCTGTATGGTGAAAGTGTGCACACTTAAATGTATGGATGACTGGGTGTGTGTATATGGTGAATGGTGTGTGTGCTTGTGTACAGGGGCACAACAAAACCTTCATTTCGGGGGGGCTAACCCTTCAAATGTTGGGAGAGGCGCTAACTTCACAGGCAGTGGGGATGGGGATATTTATTTGTGTGGGGGCATCCAATTTATTTACTTATTTAAATGAGACTATTCTAGTGCAGATTCAATGTTAAAAGCAGTTAACTCTCTCCTTTAAGTCTCCTGTTCCCTCTCTACCCTTCCAATGACTCCCCTGGCATGCAAGTACTAAACCCACATCACAATGTCAATTGCCTAAACAATGTGGCATTTAAATGCAGGTACTAACAGTGAAATGCTTTACGTTGGTAATTGCTGGGTTCTTGTTAACAGCAAAAACCAGGTGCCGTTTAATATCTGTGTCCTGTTCGGTCCGGCAACTGCTCTAAAGGTTAGCCAGGTTGAGTCAATATAGCCCAACATTTCAGAGGGGGTAGCGCTGAAGCCCAGTCAACTCAATGGTGTTGCGCCACTACTTGTGTTTAACGTCTTGCTTACTCCTAGCCCTATTCTTCCTCGTCCCAGTACTTATGTATGAGACAGTACTTGTGTGTGAGGCACTCTGCGTCATACACAAGTACTGGGAAGAGGTATAGGTACATGGAGGTAATGCCTGATTTAGCTACCTGTAATCTTCATCACTCCTAGTCCCATTGTTCCTCATCCCAGTACTTACCTATGAGACAAGGAGCCTCATACGTAAGCGCTGGGACAAGGAAGAGGGACGTGGAGGTAATTCTGGGCCAAGGAGCTCATTGTGGAGGTTGGGGTAGTAGGGGGAAGGGAGAGGGGATGTGCGGGGGCGGGATTGTGTGATAAATCATAATGGATGTTATGTCCAGGCTAAGCAGGCATGATATGTGGTATTAGTGGCTAGAGAGGCATTTTGGTGCAGCCAGTCTAGTCATTCCTCAGTTTGGTATGACTTTCTTTTAACTGGACATTTCTGATAAAGCAGTCCTGCTAACTTTAATTACCTGGCTAGATTGGCATTTAGGTGCTGCCAGTCTAGCCATTTCTTACTGCGGCATTGTATATTTTTCTAGGCATCCGTGCTAAAATGATATGATATGATATAAGTCATTTATAACACGCATGTACGCAAGTGTACACAAAGGGAGGGAAGATAGAGGGAGGACAAGACAAACAATCTCACTAGGCCTTGTGTCATTGCGAGAACGAGAAGTGCAAGGGGGAAGGGAGGGGTGGAAGTGCAAGTGAGAGGGGAGGGGAAAACAGGGCAGCAATGCTCTGAGTAAGTGCAGCCAGGGCAGAGCGGCTATTGGTTGGGCAAGGAGAACAAGGGACTGCAGGGTTACAGTTACAGCCCCTAAGTGCATGTTAGGCCCGGAGGTAGTGCAAGGGTGACCAATCAAGGAAGAGCCTGGACTCAGAGAGACTCTGATGGTAGCCAAGCAGCCAGTCGGTAAAGCAGACAGGTAGGTCAGCAGGGGAGGGAGAGAGAGAGAGAAAGCAGCAGAGAAGAGGAAAGTTTTGATCTGCTTCCGAAACTTCAGGTTGTCCGGCTCAAGTTTGACAGGGGCAGGGAGGCCATTCTAGAGGGAGGCACCAGCAGAGGAGAGAGGTCTACCCCCACTCTCTGCCTGGAGAAACGTCTAAGCCTTAGAGAGTTGGAGGTAGCTGAGTGAAGGGCTAGAGAAAGAAGGTATTTTTGAAGAGAGCATTCGATTTAGTGTGGGCCCTGGCCCAAGAAAGCCTTGTGGACAATGCAAAGGTTCTTGAACTTGATCCTTGCAGCCACCGGGAGCCAGTGGAGAGGTTTCAGGGCTGGAGAAATACGATCCCAGGGCTTGAGGCCAAGGGTAAGTCTTGCAGTCCTGTTCTGGATTAGTTGCAGATGACGGAAACTAGAGGAAGGCAGATTCAGAAAGTGGCTGTTGCAGTAGTCCAGCCTAGAGAGAACCAGGGTTCTGGAGACAGTGAGCTTCTGGTGGAAAGTGAGAAAGGGAAGAATCCCTTTGAGGAGGAGCAGCTGGTAGTGGGACTTCTTGGCGATGTCCGAGATGTGAGGAGAGAAAGAGTGTGGCGTTGAAGATGACACCAAGGTTTTTTGCCTCGCAGGAAGGCAAAGGAAGAGGGCCCAAGGCGGTCTGCTATAGTGAGAGAGGAAACGCAGAGGCAAGGGTTCCAATGAGAAGGATCTCCGTCTTACTGGCATTAAGGCAGAGATCGTTGGAGGCGCACCAATCCTGAATCGTGGATAGACAGTCAGGAATGAGCAAGAGAGGAGAGGAAGCTGAGGGGAGCCTGAAGGAAAGCTGAGTCATCCGCATAACACTGAAAGTTAGAGCAAAAAGGAGAAATCAGGGAGGCCAAAGTGGCCAAGTAGAGGTTGAAAAACCAGGGTGAGAGGATAGAGCCCTGGGGAATGCCACAGGTAGATCGAGGTGGCAGAGAGAATGGGACCAAGATGGACCTGGGAGTGGAGGGGCGGTCCAAGTGGAAGGAGGTCAGTCACTCTAGGGTCTGATCTGTGATGCCCAGGTTCTCACAGAGTTGATTCATCAGGATGGTGACGTTGACCCTGTCGAAAGCAGAGGAAAGATGAAGGATGAGAACAGAAGGAATGCTGGAATCAAGTTTAGAGAGCAGATCTTCACAGGTGTTAAGGAGAGCAGATTCCGTGCTTCTGGCAGATCTGAAGCCAGACTGATGGTCATGGGGACAACCAACAGATTCAGTGTGGAGAGTAAACTGGGAGATGGCAAGCTTTTCCAAGAATTTGCTCAGGAAAGGGGTGATGGAGATTGAGCGATAGTTTGCCGGGCAGGTAGGATCAGCAGACGGCTTCTTGAGGAGTGGGTGCACAAGGGAGTGCTTAAAGGGAGAGGGGAACGTTGCAGCGGCGAAAGAGTGATTGCAGAAATCGGCCAAGGCTGGAGCGAGGGTGCCAATATGGTCTTTGAAGGGTTTGGAGGAGCACCTTCAAAGATCAGACTTGTCTAGAAACCTTGTCAGGTGTTGTCAGAGAGAAAGAGGAAAAAGGAGGAGGAGAGGTAGAGATGGCCAAAGGAGGCCGCGAGAGGAAGGGGAGATAGAGGACAGGATGTCCTGAGATTTAGCAGAGAAGTGAGAGGCCAGAACTTTACAGAGGGCCTGGGAGGGAACAGGAGAGGTATAGACCACAACAGGATTGGCCAGTTCTTTGCAGATTTTAAAGAGTTTGGCCGTGTTGTTAGAGGCCGCGGAGACACATGCTTTAATGTGTGTTCTCTTCTTGATAAGTGTTATTGCTTGGAGTGGCATTTTGGTGCAACCACTCTAGGTATGTCTAAATGTGGCCTGTCATGCTTTACTATAATGTTATTACGTGTTTACACTGGTCTACATTGTGCAGCCAGTTGGACATGTTTTCATTGTGGCATGGCATTTTTAATAGCAAAGCATTAATGTTCCTGTGCACTGTTGGTGACTTGCATGTATGAATTGTGTTACCCTACAAAACAATGGCAAACACTCAGGCTTTATAGCCAATTTATCTCAGAAAGTGTGCTGTATATTGCATTAAAACACATATTTATATCTTTCTCCTGGTGCAGTGTGCTGCATACCCCTTCAGCCACACATTCATGCGTATTGCTCAAGCGTGACAATCTAGGCCGCTCCAGAGTGTGGCGCGACCTGTGATTTGTTGCCGAGTTGGGGGGCCCCCTCAGCATGGCTCGCAGGGGGGCCCCCACATTTTGTGTTACGCCACTGTGAAGAGGGTGCACAAGAGAGTGCTTCAGGGGGAAGGGAAGGCTCCAGTGGTGAAGGAGTGGTTGCAGAAGTCAGCCAGGGCAGGAGCAAGGGTGTCAATGTGGTCCTTGATGGTTTTGTAAGAACAGGGAAGAACCTGTTTTGACGAGACTTTCATAGATCGAACTTTTTTTTTTTTTTTATTTTATTTTTGGATTTTCAACAAATACAAACAAAAAACAACTTGCATCGGTAAATGCATGTACCAATCTATGTCCTTAATACATGTAGCATTCCATACAGTTTTCCTTATCGGATATCATAACTAACATAAGCATCAGCGCTTGGGGTAGTTTCCTGATCAACTTGTCTTGGGTGGGGAGATGGGAAGTGATTGCTGGGTGATGTGCCAATCTAGGGGCCTATGGTTGGGAACTCATGGTGTCGGTAGAGGACAGGAGATAAGTAATGTAGGGTCCCCAGATATCTGGTGGGCGTGCATGTAGAGGGAGGGTCCTTATGAACTTAGTGTCCATATCCTGACAATATAGAATGTCTTTTTTTCCATGCTTCTAGTGTAGGAAGTGGTCCGCTACCCCACGTCAATGCCACTCTTCCGCGCGCCAGGACAAGGAGCAGCGCCGCTAGTTTCCTCACCGGAGCTTGTAGCAGTCTGGTCAAACCCAGGAGTGCGACCATCGGGCAGGGAGTTAAAGCCTCCCCAATCACATCATCTGTGTGTTGCAAAACCGCAGACCAAAATCGGGCTATTCTGGGACAGTACCACGCAAGGTGAATGAAGTCTGCCGGGGAGGCATTACATCTTTCACATTGGTCGGAGGCTTCAGGGCGATGTCGTCGTTTTAATTGTGGGGTATAGTATGTTTGATGCACGAAATTAAAGTGGATCTGCTTAAAGCGTGTGTTTAAGGCAACTTTTTGGGTTTGCCGGAGGACGTATGTCCAATCCTCTACTGAGATTGAGGAGTGGATGGCTGTCTCCCATCGGTGCTTTGCTCTGAGGGCAGGAGCAACTGTGTCGGTTATCAGTGATCTGTATATTATAGAAACCAATCTTCCCTCCCCTTTAGCTTGAATTACGTTGTGGAGAAGGACCTATATCGGTGGTTGTTTGGGGAATGTTGGGAGGAGGGTCTGTAGGGTGTGTCGCAATCTAGAGTAAATAAAAATATCGAGTGACGTGACGCCGCCCCTTTCCCTTACCATTTGTGGGGTGAGGAACGAACCATCTGGGAAAAGGTCGCCAATGGAAAGAATGGGCCTCATTCCGACCCTGGTGTTAAGCGCCTTGGTTGACACCGTTATTTTTCCGACTCCGCCATGGTGAATGGCGGAATTACCGCCCCATTCCAAGGTTGGCGGGGTCGGTAAATCCCCATTCACCAAGGGCCCCTCCCCATTCCCATTTTTGCCCCATAGGGCTCAATGGGAATGGGGAAGGCGCTAATTACGGCACCGTAAATTACGGTGCCGTAATTAGCTCCTAGGTCCCTTTGCGGGTTGGTTTTTTAACACCTGCAAAAAGCAGGTGTTAAGTACCAACCCGCAAAGGGAACTCAGAATAGGGCGGTAAGGGTTTAACAGCACCAGTCTCGTTAACAGTGACCGTTAACCCTTACCGCCCTACTCGGAAGCCAGCCAAATCAGGAACACTTTTTTGTTAGTGACGGGGACAGGGATGAATTTGATGGGCAAGAGCAGGGAGTATCTTGTGTGCATCTCATATTTATGGGCAATTTTCTTCAAGATGGCATAGGATGATAGCACCATGTTTAGTGTATTGTAGGGTAAGGGGAAATTGCTGAGAATGACGGCTGTGAGAAAGTTAGGCGAGGCCAAGGCGCGTTCAACCTGTACATGTGGGCGGACGTAGTCAGAGGCGTACCAGTGACTTAGAAATTGCGCCTGTGCGGCCCAATAGTACTTCTCTACATCGGGAAGAGCAAGGCCACCCTGTGCCACTGGAAGAGTTAGCGTAGTGTAGGCGACTCTCGCTGGTTTTCCAGCCCATATGAGTTCTAAGATAAGGCTTCTAATTTTTTGGAGGAATGAGCGTGGTAGTATTAGGGGTATATTTGTAAATAAGTATAAGAGTTTGGGCAGGATCATCATTTTAGTCAGCAAGACCCTCCCCCAAAGCGTTAGTGGGAGCGACTTCCACCTCTGGATACGTTCACAAAGAGACTGGAGTACTTTCCCTTAGTTATCTCTGAATATTTCTTCATGGTTAAGTGACACGAGGATCCTCAGATAGCGAACTTTAGTGCTTTCCCATTTAAATCCATGATCATCATGGAACTTAGGGGTAGCCGCTGTCAGTGGGAAAATTACTGATTTGGAGTGATTAATTTTCAACCCGGAGATCCCACTAAAGAGAATCACCTCATGCATGATGGGATTAAGGTTAATTTGGGGATTGTTGATGAACAACAGTACGTCGTCCGCATATAGGGAGACTATCAGCTTGCGAGGGCCCAGATTAAGGCCTCGATTAATTCGGTGAACTCTTAATCTGGAGGCGAGAGGTTCCATAATTAGGGCGAATATAAGAGCTGACAAAGGGCAGCCCTGAAGGGTGCCGCGCTCTAATTGGACTCCGGGGGATTTAGTGTTGCCCAGGGTGATGTAGGATCGGGGGTCCTTATATAGAAGTGAAACCATGTTAATGAAGAGTCTCCCTAGGCCCATTTGTTTGAGTGTTGCAAAGAGATATGGCCATTCGACGGATTCAAATGCCTTCTCGGCGTCTAATAGGACCGCGATAGCCTGTTGTGCGGGGTCAAGTGCCGCAATGACTCCAAACAGACGATGAATGCCGTATGTTGTGTTATGCCCTGGGATGAAGCCGGCTTGGTCGCCCAGCACCAGCGCAGGCATAAGGGGGAGGAGCCGTGTCGCTAGAATCTTGGCAAAGATCTTATTATCAAGATTAATTAGGGAAATCGGCCTGTAGGAGGAGCAGTCATCTCGGGGCTTGCCTGGCTTGTGGATAAGAACCACGCTGGCTTCGCGAAGGGTAGGTGGGAGGGTATCTCGCTCCAGGGCCTCTTCATAGACCCGAAGGAGTAATGGGGCTATCGTGAGTGCATGTGCTTTATAAAATTCTCCTGTGAGTCCATCGGGGCCTGGCGCTTTAGTGTTCGGAAGGGATTTTATTGCCTCAATAATTTCCTCCTGTGATATAGGAGCGTTCAGTGGTTCTCGCAACTCTTGGATCACCCAATGCAGTTCAGTTTCATTGAGAAAGCTCTGGATGGCCTCTGGGGTCGTTGCGCATTGAGAGCTATATAGGTTCTGGAAGAATCCGTGGAATGTGTTGACAATCTCTTCCTTAGTATAGACCAGCTTTCCATGCTTATCGCGGACACATTCCACACGAGGGAGGGTCTGATCAAGCCTCAGGAGGCGGGCTAGGAGTGCCCTAGGTTTCTGCCCCTCGCCATACTGCCTGATTCTGTGCCGACGGCCCAAGAACCTCGACTCACGCTCCGCAGTCTCACAAAATTTGCCTAGTTCTGTTTTGAGGTCGGCTCGGATCTGTGGGTCTGAGGATGTGGATTGTTTAATTTCAAGATCTTTCAGGCGCTGTTCGCTGTCTGATAGCTCGCGCCGAATCAATTTTAGGATACCATTTTCTTTAGCCATGCACATCCCACGTACATAGCATTTTAGAGTTTCCCACAAGGTGCCGGCTGAGGCCACCGACTCCTGGTTGACTTCAAGGAAGGTGGTAATCTCCTGCAGGAGCTCAGACGCAAAAATCGGGTCAAGGAGCGCGCCCGATTTAAATCTCCAGTTGGGTATGGTTTTCTGGGTGTCGGGCAGTGTGCACTCGAGAACGACCGTGGAGTGATCCGAGAGGGACCGAGACAGGATTTGGCAATTAGTCCAGTGGAAGGGGCTGTGAGTCGTGGCTAGTATATAATCAATGCGGGAACTAGTGTTGTGGACCGCCAAATAAAATGTGTATTCTTTCAAATTCGGGTGGGTGTGTCTCCAGATGTCGGATAGCTCGAAGGTCTGGCAGATTTCAGTAATCTGGCGACTGGCTTTGGGGATCCTGTTGTTTACGCTGTGGGATTTGTCCATTAGGGGATCCAAGTGGGTATTGAGGTCCGCGCCCCAAATAATCATCGCTGGGGTATATGGTGCTAGATGAGACATGACCCAGTTGAAATTATTCGGGCCGTCGGTGTTAGGGGCGTAAGTGTTCACCAATATTATTTCTTTCCTAGCCAACAGTCCTCTCACCAAAAGTGACCTGCCCTCCTCGTCTTTCTTAAAATCAATCAGGCTAAAATTGGCTCTCCTGTCGATCAGAATTGCAATGCCTCTC
Organism: Ambystoma mexicanum; assembly: GCF_040938575.1. Lineage (NCBI taxonomy): Eukaryota > Metazoa > Chordata > Amphibia > Caudata > Ambystomatidae > Ambystoma > Ambystoma mexicanum. The sequence goes on along the minus strand of NC_090935.1, from coordinate 299,571,206 downwards.
GCATATGAAGAGTGTGAAGAAAAGTAGCGATGGCAGCCCCATGATCGGGCCCAGAGGCATTCTGCAGCTGGCAAGAGGTGGGTTTCCTGTAACATGGCAATATTGACCCTGTGCCTGCGCAGGTACTGGAGGACCTTCCTGAGTTTAGCGGGTTGATTGCCACCCCTGATGTTCCAAGTAGCGATTTTAATAGAACCCAGTCTGAGGAGGTAGCAAGAAGGGGACGAAAGCCATCCCGTCTGTTCGGATCAGATAGTGCGTGTAAAAGGAGCTGTTGAAGACTGCAGGTTGCGACGAAGGATTCTGTGGTATCTGCATGCTAGAACATAACAAAGCTAGTTGAGGTAACTGAGTAACTTTTACAACCCTCCCTTGCGTTGGCAATCCCCAACCTGCCCACGATGTACCCACCCTTAACAGTTGAATTACAGACAGTGCTGTGCTTGGGGCGTTAGACGCCGTGCAAGAGGCAATGTGGCTCAGAGACATTTAGTTGTGAGGTTCTGTGGTGAATGGTTGATGTCGATGACATCTGAGGGGTCTATTTCGCTGCGCCTTGTCGAGTTTGGAAGCTTATGGTGGGTCCCTCCACACACGCTCTCCGCGTCATGGGTTCAGGTTCTTTGAGGCAGATCTACAGCCAGCCCGATCTAGATATTCGGCAGCCTCCTCTGGTGTGGAGAAGAAGTGGGCTTTCCCGTCGTGCTGGATACGGAGTTTGGCGGGAAACAGCATGGAGTAGAGTATATGATTGTCTTGTAGCCTCCATTTGATTGACGTGAAGGAGCGCCTCTGTGCTTGAACAGAAGGTGAAAAATCGGGGAAGAACTGGATGGGGTCGCCGTCAAATTGGAGTTTCCCTTTCTCTCTGGTCGCTTTGAGTATTGCGTCTCGGTCTTTGTAATTGAGTATTCTGGCTATGATTGGACGTGGATTCGCTCCTGGGATAGGTCTAGTTGTGGGGATTCTGTGCGCTCTTTCCACGATGAATAGTTGTCAGAGAACGCCCGGTCCGAACAGTTCAGAACAGATACGTTCAACATGGTCCTCCATCTTACTCTGGAGTTGTTGCTCCCTGACTCCGATAATTCTAATGTTGTTCCTGCGGGAACGGCCCTCCAAATCTTCGTTTTTAGCAGCGATGATTTTCACCTGGGATTCCAGCACGGAGACCCTAGTGGTTAGGGACGCCGTACCATCATCGAGATCGGATACACGTTGCTCCACATTGTCCAGCCTCTCAGCGTGTTGATCAAGGCGGTGTTGAATAAGATCCACTTTGGACGACAAGTTGTCCAGTTTACTTCCTAGGTCACCTAGTCCAGCTTTTAGGTCCAGAAGGATTTCTTTGATATCGAGACCAGGGGTCCGGCTATCAGTAGGTTCACCGTCCATAGCCGGGGACACGAGTTTGCTCGTGGTATTTGTTGGCCTGGCGGAGGAGCTGGCCTCAAAATTCAGTTTTTTCTGTGTCTTGTTGTTCTTCCCCATGACTCGTGACCGTCCAGGGCACCGCTCCTGACAGTGAGCGTGGTTGGCGCACTACTATGTTGAGTCAGGGTCCACGTACCGAGGTTGTTGGTAGTGCTTGGAATGTGGTTGGTAGTTGCTGGTCCCGCTGCAGTGTGGCAGGAAGTGTCTTAACTTCAGCGGGTGTGGAGGTTCTTTGCAACTGGAGTGGCTGGACGCGACTGGACGAGGGGTGTCTCGGGAAACAGCGAGGTTGCCTGTAACTAGTTGGACTGCGCTGGGGGAAATATATCAGCAGGACTCCAGGAGAGTGACACCGCTACTGCTGGCCGGGGCCTCCCTGCCCGTTCCTTGGTGTAGGGTTGTTGTGTAATAATCGATTTGTGACCACTCACAATGACTGAGCTCTGCTAAATGGCGCCGGTCCCTTTAGGCAGGGGATTAGAATGCAGGAGTGTAACGTGATTTATCGCAGCCCATCCCCCAGTCAAGAAGGTCCATTTGGGACACAGCGTGATTTCGGGGTGCGGGTGTGTCCTGGTGGGCACCCTGTCAAATGCTCCGCAGACTGAGTGCTTTAGGCCACGTTCCTTATGTGCAGATTTCCCGGAATGGGTAGCCTCGACCATGCATGTATGCTGTGCTTTATTACACCGCCTGGCGGTCAGGGTGATCTGCGTATTGCTATTCTGGGGGCCGGGCTGGGGTGAGCCTTGAAGAGGGCGCTTCAAGAATGAAGGGGTGGTGCGCAGCTCCGCAGCTCGTCTAGCTCGAGGCGTTGTCGTATTTATCACCGGGTTTGGAGATTGGTGCTGGCTCCCGCAATGTTCTCAGTATGGGCACGGGTTACAGGACGCAGATATAGCGACATAAGTGCCTGGCAGGGCTCCTACCTTCTCCGCGGGGACGGAGACCGCTGTGTCTCTTCGCGCACGGAGGGTGCGCACGTCAACTCGCCTCCTCCGGGAGCTTCTTCCTGGTAGGGGGTGCGGCTGCAGCCCGTGCCGATGATATTCCGGCATATGGTGATGGTTGCCAGCAGCGTTAGAGGCCTAGCACGGGAGCAACCAGGCCTATGCTGCGTGCGCCGTGTCTTTATGAGGCTGCCGCCTTTATAACTATTGCCACAGGCTCCGTCCAGTTTGCTTTATGGGCAGCACTGCCGGAGATCGCCGGGTCCCTGCGGCCACTCACGCCTCCCAGCTGCACCGCGGGCGGGCACTGTCCACCGCCAGGGGCGAGTCAGCTGTGAGGTCCGGGCAGGCCCAGGGGAGTGCCGCAGCCCCGCGTTTCCCCGTTCTCTCCTCCCGCAGCCCGCTCCTTCAGCGTCGGCTCACCGCAGTCCCCCGGCGCGCACTGCAGCCGGCGACCGCGACCACAGCCCCATGCAGAGGGGGCGGCAGCGACACTCCACTCGCAGCGCCGCAGGACCCACGATCTCCGCACACTCGTGGGGGATTACTCTTCGGGTCACAGGCTGGGCGGGGGTTCCTCCGACTCTTCTGGCCCCCTCTATACCCGGCGCCAAGCCCAAGCACGGGTGCCCGGAACCCCGCTGGGCCACTTCACGGGTCCCGGGCCTCACGTATGGGAGTGGGATTCTGGGGTTCCAGAACTCCGATTTCCAACGGAATTTTGCCAATCAGCAGGGAAATCAGACAGGTTGCAGGATTTGTGTTTGGTCAGGGCGGCAGGGAGCCAAGACTGTCAGGGTTCTGCAGGATTCATTCCGGGTACGCGGAACTCACGTAGAAGCGGCCATCTGTGATCCCACTGCCCAGGTTCCTATCTGCCTCGCGGGTGTCAGTTCACTCCGATCTCCGGGCCGCAGAAAGACGCCTGTATCTCAGGCAATATTAGGAGTTTCAAGCTCAGGATAGTATCGGAGCGTGCAGCTCTGCTTCGGGAGTCAGATTAGCGTGGTCAGCGATGAAATTGGCACCACAGAAGGATGGATGAAACAGGATTAATTCTGAGCCACACAGAGCTCCCTAAGAAGCCGCCATCTTGCTCGGCTCGCTAGCGCCCCCTCATAGATCGAACTTGTCTAGAAACCTTGTCAGGGGAGAACAGAGGAAAGGAAGAGAAAGCGGGAGGTGAGGTGGCCACAGGGGGGCTGGAGGTAGAGGAGGGAGGAGAAGGAGAGGATGAGAGGGTGGACAAGATATCCTGGGTTTTAGAGATGAAATGAGAAGCCAGGGCCGTACAGAGGGCCTGGGAAGGGCCAGGAGAGGTAGACACTGCAGCAGGATTGGCCAACTCCTTGCAGATTTTAAAGAATTCAGCCGAGTTGTTAGATGCCGCAGAGACGCAGGCTTGGATATGGGCTCTCGTTTTAGTGCGGACAGAGAGCCAGTATTGCATTTATAAGCAACATAAAGTGTTGAGTGCTCTTCTACCTTTTCTGTCTTCAAAACATTGGACCTCATTACGAGGTTGGTGGTAAACCTGTAACACTTAATCCGGCACCTGACTTCCGGGTGCCACCGGGACATTACAAGTCCCAGAGGTGCGTGAAGTCAGGCGCTGGAATTTGTATGTCCCCATTCCCATGGATTCCGACAGGACTCCATGGGAGAGGGGAGACGGAATCACTGGCACCATTGCTAATGGTGCCGGTGCTTCCGTGACAACCCTGCCTACCGGGGCCGATGCACCCGGCAGGGTCAGACCTGTCTGGGGCAGCGGCCCTAGCAGGCAGACTTGTAGTGTGGCTGTCTGGATACAAGGGTGCCGGTAAGCTTACTGGCACCCTTGTTTCCGGACTGCACACTTTGTAATGAGGCCCATTATCTCTTTAATTTATCAGGAATAGTTCTGTGAACACTGAAAAGTTTGTTTGTTTCCATTTAAACTTGAGAATAATCGAAAGTTCTAATTGTTTTTATTTCATCTGTTCTTGTTGGCTCTTGGTAGCCGATCTATTCTGCATTTGTGGAACTTCTTCTCTTGTTTCACTGTCAATGGATGGCAGAGGTGTAAGGGTCTCTCCTTTGTAAAGCTTTACGTCATTCAGATGCAGCCAATCTCGTCTTCCTTGGATTTTCACTGCAGTGGGGTTGACCCCATCTACTAGGTACGACCCTTCAAAGTGGGTTTATTCCAAGTATGGATAAAACTCTTAACAAGCACTTGGTCCCCTGGATACAAACTAAGGGGTCTTTAACAGTTCTATAGGATTGATCATTTGGCTGTCTTCTTCAATCTTCTTCGACCCTTCCCTCCGATTTTTGATCTGTTGGGAAATGAAAGAAAAACTCGCGGTCATATTTGTCAAACGATCATGCATGTCATCCCCTAATGTTTTTGCTACACTATGGGCATCAGTTTCTATTCGAGTGGGAGGAGCAAGGGGGACTCTCATGCAGCATTTGGTCACCAACTCATGAGTCAAGTGGTGATCTGAGCTAGGCTGGTTTCTCAATGCAAATGGGGCAAGGGGTAGGCAATGTAGCCACCCCGTCTTCATAGTCGACTTTATTTAGCTATCCTCTCTTTAAGTAGTCAATTTAAATGCTCACAAATACCATATGTCTGTGGGTGATAAGCAGATGAAAACGTATGCTTTATGACTAACAGAAGAGTAGTTTGTTCAAACATCTCATTTACAAAATGTGGCCCATTAAATACCTCTCGTACGAGAAACTTAGCAGCACATGTGGCATCGGGTTGCGTGCATGGACCTGCCTCAATCCATTGGGAAAAAGGACACTACTGCTAACATATATCTGTAGCCATTGCATATCCACCCAATCTATATGCGAATGCTGGAAAGAACCATTGGTCCGGGGTATTGCTCCTCTCTGTCATGATGCCTACCCCCGGAGCACCAGGCCAGGCCCAGCACCCCCGGAAGCAGGCATCATGCCCTCGGGTAAAAGCCCAGCGGCCCCTTATAGGGGCTCTTTGGACTCAGTCCTGACGCCTTTGGCACCAGGCTCATGTTGGATATCAGTCCTGGCGCCATAGGCGCCAGGCTCATAAAGGGAGGTGTTTTGTGCACTTACCTGATGCAGACCATGCTGCACGCTTCAGGCCTCCCTGAGACCTGAAAGGGACTATTTTTTCATAGGGACTATTTTTTCACTCGGGCATGGCCAGGGAAGGATACATACCTAGTTGGGGAAGGATACATACCTGGGACTTCTTTGGAGGCTATTTAAGCCACGCCCAGACAGCAGCTCATGCTTCGCGTTGTTCTGCTTCCGGCAGCTTAATGCTCACCGTGTCTGCTCCTGCTCCTGGACTCCAGCGACGCCCGCCTCGAACCGGGAAGACCTGCAAGGAAGGAAGATAAGAGAAAGGTGAAAACCAAGGACTATTTCAAACTTCTTACCTGCATCCGGAATCTTCTCGCCAGCATCCCTGAAAAAAGACTTCCATTTAAAAGCATCCTGTTGCTCGCTGCAGCGCCACGCTTCACTCACCTGTCCTCGAGACATCTCCCGGCTCCATCGCGGCTGTCAGCATCGGTCGCCACATCTCTGCACCTAGGGGAGAGAGGAAGAAACAAAAGGTGAGCAGAAGGAACACAGAAGGAAAGTCTGATTAACAGCCATAATACTTACTGGCTTTTCTTCCACATTTCGGGTCGGCGCTGCCCCGTTGGCAGGTACCGTACCCCGGCCCCTATGGGGAAAGGACAAGAGACATTTCTGGGGAATGATAAGGACATTTAGAGGGATCGCCCTCATCACTACTCACCTCGGCAGTTTAACCCCTCGACGCATTGCCTTCATTCTGCACCTGAAATAAAGGACAGATCACAGGTTAGAAAGACAAAATAAAGGGGGCCTCACTTGAACTTTGAACTTTCATACTTACGGCGCATCGCTCAGGAAAGTCAAGTGGATTTTGCCAGCGCCATTCTGAAAACCAGTGAAGTAACTGGACGAACGCGCGCCCCTGCACCAGAAGCAGGATGGAGAGTTCATCCTTCCAAACCATAAGGTGAGCTTAAACCGGGGTTTGGAGGAAGTTAGAGAGGAACGAAAGGGGAAAGGGGGGAGCTAGCACACTATTCTGCAGACTGTTAATCCCCTTTCTCATCTGCAGAAGGATATTCCTACGGGCCAGGCAAGCACGATTTGGAGGTCCTGTCCAATCGGTGTTCCGGGTCCTGCGCATCACGCTAGAAGAGGCCACAGCAATCCAGACTAGACCAGCCCCCCCGTGGGAACCAGGTGAGCGTTACAGAACGCGAAGACTTCCTACAAATTCCCACCCAGGCGCTATGGAAACTTCCGAAACTGACCAGTTGGCCCAATTACTGGGGGAATTACGGGCCGAAGTACACGCCGCTCGTCAAGAGACTAGTGCCCTCAGGAGGGAAGTGATTGTAATAAAGGATAGAGCTGATGATCTGGCTAGACAGCTTTTGCAAGGTCAAGCTGGACAAACTCCTTGACCTGGTTCCGGGGGGAACCCCGCTCCTGTGGTCGCCAGTAACCCGGTGCAGATTAATCTACCTGGAAACATGCCGCTGGCCCCACCTGAACGCTTTGCTGGGGACCCCAAACGATTCGCCGTATTCATGAATCAGTGTCGTTTGCACTTCCTATGCAGACTTGGGGCCTTCCCTAATGATCAGACCAAGGTAGCCTTTGTGTTGTCATATTTCAGCGGCTGTGCTGCCGATTGGTCAGTTCCACTGGTAACTCAAGATGACCCGATTCTTCGTGATTTTCAAGGATTTCAAACAAGCATGGAAAGGTTATTTGCTCGACACTCCCAGGGACAGGCTCTGGATGACGAACTTCTATCTCTGCGACAGGGCAATCAAGACCTTCTATCCTACATTGCAACCTTCAATAGACTAATTGTGGAAACTGGTTGGCCAGAGGATAAAAGAATCACGTTATTCTATCGAGGTCTACGCGGAGAACTTAAAGATGTCCTGGCACAAGTTGTAAATCCGCCCCAAGAATGCACTGAATATATAGACTTAGTGGTCCAATTGGATCACAGGCTGCAAAACAGAAAAGCAGATCGGTCCAAGTTTGAAACCCGGGTGTTGGCCAAGACCCACGCTAACCCCAAGGGGGCTGATGGCTCGGAGCCTATGCAAATCGGAGGGGTTAAAGGACCCCTAACTCAAAAAGAACGGAAAAGAAGACGACAGATGCAATTATGCCTTTATTGTGAGTCATCTGGACACTTTCTACGAGATTGCCCGGTTAAGCCGCCCAAGAAGGTGGTAGGAGCTTCTGATAAAATCCATGGAAACTCTGTATCGGGAAACAACCACGCCCGGCAAGCGTAGGGGTCCGCTTGCCGAGCTTGAAAACTAACTCTCAGACCTCGCATTTCATTGTGCCAATGGTCCTCATAGATCCGGAACAGCCTAAACGGTTGCATGCTATAAAGGCATACATCGATAGCGGGGCTATAGGAAACTATGTGGATCGAGAATTGGTCTCTAGGATAAACCTCCCTCTGCATCCTAAAACCAACAAAGATGTCATCACCACAGTAGATGGAACCGAAATTGCCTCTGGACCGGTAACACATTCCACAGCTGAGGTGACACTTGTAGGTCCGGATGGCCATCAGGAGGCAGTTGTGTTTGATGTAATCAAGGCTCCACAGTTTCAGCTTATTCTCGGAATCCCTTGGTTAGAGACACATAATCCTCGAATTGATTGGCGAGCGAAGAGAATAACCTTCCCGGATTGTGCACAAACCTGCTACCCAGAAAATCCAAAGATTAATCTAGCATCAGTAACCTCTGTCCCCGTGCAACTACCTCCAGAGTACCAAGACTTTCAGGACGTCTTCCAAAAGGAAAAGGCCAACACGTTACCTCCCCACAGATCGTACGATTGCCAAATCGATCTGGTGCCCGGTGCACAACCACCTTGTAGCAGGATTTACGCCCTTACTGAACCAGAGAATCTGCATTTGAGACAATATTTAGATCAATACCTCGCCAATGGTTTAATTCGCCCTTCAAAGTCCCCGGCATCCTCAGCTTTGTTCTTCGTGCCTAAAAAAGAAGGCGACCGTAGAACTTGCATCGATTACCACGCATTGAACCAGATAACTGTTAAAAATCGTTACCCTTTGCCTCTGATCCCTGAACTCCTTGACCAGATGAAGGACGTTTGCGTATACACCAAGTTAGATCTCCGGGGGGCTTATCATCTGGTACGAGTAAAAGAAGGCGACGAATGGAAAACGGCCTTCCGTACAAAATATGGACTATTCAAATACCAGGTGATGCCTTTTGGGTTGTGCAACGCGCCTGCAGCCTTCCAATTCTTCATGAACGATGTCCTTCGGGAACTCATCGATGTCTGTGTTGTCGTGTATATCGATGACATTCTTGTGTACTCCTCTTCGGAATCTGATCACAGAAAGCATGTCAGGGCCGTCCTAGAGAAACTGCGCCAGCACAAACTGTTTGCCAAGCTGGAAAAATGTGTTTTCCATACCACCGAGGTTGAGTTTCTCGGATTCATCCTGACACCTAAAGGGGTCCAAACAGATTCACGGAAAGTGGATGCCATCCTCAAATGGCCATCACCTAGTTCGGTGAAAGGTGTCCAAAGCATGCTTGGTTTTGCCAACTTTTATCACAGGTTTATCCCGGAGTTTTCACGTGTGGTGCAACCCATCACTGCACTCTTGCGAAAAAATAAACGTTTTGAATGGACCGAGGAAGCCGAAGAGGCCTTTCAGGAGTTGAAAGCTAAGTTCACGTCCGCACCTATTTTGAAGCACCCGCGTCCCGATCTCCCATATATAGTCGAAACCGACGCGTCCAGCTTAGCCATGGGAGCTGTCCTGTCTCAGAGAGACCCTGAAACCAACCAACTGCACCCCGTAGCATTTTGGTCCAGAAAGTTCTCGCCGCCGGAGATAAATTATGCGATCACCGATAAGGAACTATTAGCCATTAAGTCCGCCTTTAAGGCTTGGCGGCATTATCTCCTCGGCGCCCGGCATACCATCACCGTGATCACTGATCACCGAAATTTACAATATTTAAAAACTGCCAAGGCTCAATCGTCTCGACAGCTCAGATGGGCTTTGTTCTTTGCTGAGTTCGATTTTGTAATCACCTACCACCCCGGCAATAAGAATGGTAAGGCGGACGCTCTATCCCGAATAGGAATGGAAGAAATAGACACAAACTCAGAACCTGTGCCGATAATTCCCGAACAAAGAATTTTGGGGATAACCACTTTACAAACCCTTGAAGACATTCAAGCACGAGTGAAACAATTCCTGGACTCTTCAGCCTTGCAGGATTGGATCAAAAGGGGGTCTGACTTTTCAGTCAAGGATGGCTTACCTTACTTCCAAGGACGCTTATTTTTGCCAGAAAAGGAATTGCAAGAACTGGTTATTTCCCGTCATCATGATACCCTGATGGAAGGACACCCTGGCATTGCCAAAACAGAGGAAAAGGTTAAACGACAATTCTGGTGGCCTTCCTGGCGAAAGGATATTAAATCTTTCGTGATGTCCTGTGGAGTTTGTGCCCAAAACAAAGGTCAAAAGACAAGACCCGCCTGTCTTCTTCAGCCCTTAGACATTCCACCAGCACCTTGGCACACCCTGTCACTAGATTTTATCACGGACCTGCCCTCTTGTAATGGTTACAATACTATTCTGGTCGTGGTGTATTTATTTTACAAAATGGCCCACTTTATTCCGTTGAAAGGATTACCTTCAGCCTTTGTTCTTGCCAAGGAATTCCTCGAAAATATCATCCGTTTGCATTGATTCCCGTCCATACTAGTCTCCGATCGGGGAAGCCAGTTTATTTCTCATTTTTGGGAAAAGTGTTGTCAACTGGCACAAATCGACTTAAGACTCTCGACCAGCCACCACCCACAGACCGATGGTCAGACGGAGAGAACGAACCAGACCCTTGAACAATATCTATGGTGTATGTTTGTCGCACCTTGAAACACCTGTGTATAGGCGCGTTACAAATACCATATCATATCATATCATATCACCAATTGGAGGGTAATTGGAAGGACATTTTATGGGTGGCTGAATATGCATACAATAACTCGATACACTCTGGAACTGGTCAGAGCCCCTTTTATACCCTATATGGACATCACTCTCGTACTTCAGACTTGGACTCACCTCTGAGCCTTGAAATGCCCGCAGTGGACCATTTGCATTCTACGATTACTCAAGCCTTCAAGGATGCAACTGCACATTTGCAACATGCGAAAGGGAAATACAAAAAGAATGCACATCTGCATCGAAGAGAGGCGCCTCCATACCAAATAGGGGATCAAGTATGGTTGGCTACCAAACACTTATCACTCAAGGGGCCTCGAACTTTTAATCCAAGGTATTTAGGCCCTTACTCGATCAAAGCTATAATCAACCCAGTGGCAGTCAAGCTCAATCTACCAGCTAACATGCGGATTCACCCCGTTTTTCATGTGTCACTTTTGAAACCAGTGCACCCAGGAACCAGATTAACAAAGCCACCAGAACCGATTCAGATAGATGGGGAGCCTGAATTCGAGGTGAAGAACATTTTGGATTCTAAGATCTCAAAATCAAAACTTTCCTATCTAATTGATTGGAAAGGGTACGGGCCTCAGGAAAGGTCTTGGGAACCCAGTGATCACGTACATGCACCTTATAGGGGCTCTTTGGACTCAGTCCTGGCGCCTTTGGCACCAGGCTCATAAAGGGAGGTGTTTTGTGCACTTACCTGATGCAGACCATGCTGCACGCTTCAGGCCTCCCTGAGACCTGAAAGGGACTATTTTTTCATAGGGACTATTTTTTCACTCGGGCGTGGCCAGGGAAGGATACATACCTAGTTGGGGAAGGATACATACCTGGGACTTCTTTGGAGGCTATTTAAGCCACGCCCAGACAGCAGCTCATGCTTCACGTTGTTCTGCTTCCTGCAGCTTAACGCTCACCGTGTCTGCTCCTGCTCCTGGACTCCAGCCACGCCCGCCTCGAACCTGGAAGACCTGCAAGGAAGGAAGAGAAGAGAAAGGTGAAAACCAAGGACTATTTCAAACTTCTTACCTGCATCTGGAATCTTCTCGCCAGCATCCCTGAAGAAAGACTTCCATTTAAAAGCATCCCGTTGCTCGCTGCAGCGCCACGCTTCACTCACCTGTCCTCGAGACATCTCCCGGCTCCATCGCGGCTGTCAGCATCGGACGCCACATCTCTGCACCTAGGGGAGAGAGCAAGAAACAAAAGGGTGAGCAGAAGGAACACAGAAGGAAAGTCTGATTAACAGCCATAATACTTACTGGCTTTTCTTCCACATTTCGGGTCGGCGCCACCCCTTTGGCAGGTACCATACCCCGGCCCCTATGGGGAAAGGACAAGAGACATTTCTGGGGAATGATAAGGACATTTAGAGGGATCGCCCACATCACTACTCACCTCGGCAGTTTAACCCCTCGACGCATCGCCTTCATTCTGCACCTGAAATAAAGGACAGATCACAGGTTAGAAAGACAACATAAAGGGGGCCTCACTTGAACTTTGAACTTTCATACTTACGGCGCATCGCTCAGGAAAGTCAAGTGGATTTTGCCAGCGCCATTCTGAAAACCAGTGAAGTAACTGGACGAACGCGCGCCCCTGCACCAGAAGCAGGATGGAGAGTTCATCCTTCCAAACCATAAGGTGAGCTTAAACCGGGGTTTGGAGGAAGTTAGAGAGGAACGAAGGGGGAAAGGGTGGAGCTAGCACACTATTCTGCAGACTGTTAATCCCCTTTCTCACCTGCAGAAGGGTATTCCTACGGGCCAGGCAAGCACGATTTGGAGGTCCTGTCCAATCGGTGTTCCGGGTCCTGCGCATCACGCTAGAAGAGGCCATAGCAATCCAGACTAGACCAGCGCCCCCGTGGGAACCAGGTGAGCGTTACACTCTCACTGTTTGCAAGATATGCCCTGCTGTGAGTTCACAATAAACTGTGCAACATGTTCTAATACATTTGGCAAAAAATGGTCTTCTGCAATCGTGGCGGCAAGATTTTCTTTGGTTGTATGCGCAGGAAAGTGAAGCTGATCCAGCACAACTCTCAATAATGCTAGAGGCATAACTGGCTTTCCAGTACTATCCTTTCTCCATGTAGCCTATGTGAGGGATAAAGAACTCCCCCCTCATTGCCATAAATCCTGTTCTTCTTGCAGGGCATTACCCTGCAGCTCAATTAACTGTACAATGGAGAACATATTAGAAACTTCCTTCATCATCATACATCGTTCAGACATTTTCATAACACTTTCTACTTCACTTGCGTCACTTTTTGCTTGAACATCTGCGGCTTTGTGACCACGAGAAATCATGTTTGCCTTCTTAGTATGGGCTGCCCACTTCACCACAGCGATAGCCAATGGGAGCTTTAGTACTTTAATAAACGTGTCCAATAGCGATGCATGTTGCACTGGTGTGCCATCTGCGTGGAGGAACCCTCTCCTTTTCCAGCGTGACAATCCTGTGTGTATGGTTGATGTGACATGGGCACAGTCAGAGTACACTGTCACTTCCTCATCATATCTCTGAAGTGTTGCAATAAGCCCCACTAATTCTGCAGCCTGTGTTGAACAATGTGAAGGCAATCTTGCATTTACCACTACTTCAAATCCACTACTGCTGATCCCATATGTCCCTCTCCTGTCGTTTGGCCAATTTTTGAAGAGCCATCAATGAATATAATCCCCCTCCCCTAGACTATTTTCTTTAATGTGGGGAATATCGTCATAAAACTCAGTATACGTTGTGCAATCATGCACATCATCCTCCTTTCCTACTGATTCTGCTATGAATGTCGCTGGATCACCCATTGTAATATTTGCAGCTTTTTCAATTGCAAAAGCAGCAGCAGCGAATACTTTTTCACAAAGGTAATGCCCTCGCATTACTGGGTCTAAAATCCCACTATAATAAGTCAATGGTTTTGTGTCTGTGTCCTAATATTGTCTTCTGTGTGAGGACTGCTGTCATTACCACTTAATTCGAATGCCAGAATAAGTAAAACTCCTCGTTATAATCTGGAATCCCTAACACAGGGACTGTACAAATCGCCTTTTTTTAACTCTTCAAATCCTTCTGTCATCTCATCTGTCCAATTTATATTGTGTTTACCTATATGTGCTTCCTTAAGTCCTTTTAGAAGTGGTCTAATATATGTAATTTAATCAAAAACCGAGGCCCTACAATAATTACATAGGCCTACAAATTGCTGCATTTGCCTCACTGTCTCAGGTCTTAGAGTTTTCATGATTGCTTCTGCTCTCCCTTGTGTCACTAGTCTCCCTTTTTGTGATATTAGCTGTCCTATGTACAGGACTTCTTCCTGACAATACTGTAGTTTCTCCTTGTCCACTTAGTATCCTTTTTCTGCCAATATTGTCATTAGGTGGACTGAATCTTCTGTGCATGTTTCTTCTGTCTCGCTGTACACTAATATATCATCTACCTACTTAATTACTGTGATCTCAAGTTGTAAGTTACCTAGATCCATCTGAAGAACCCTATTAAAGATTGATGGGGAACCACAGTACCATGTGGTAATCTTGTGTGTTTCCATGGCTGATTTCTTTACGAATATGAGGTCAAATCTTGGGAGTCCTCCTGAAGATGAATTGAAAAGAAAGCGTTTTTTAAATCTACTACTGCCAAATACTTGGCTGGGATGTTCATAGCTGGATTCGGAACCAGAGGAAAGTCTGCTTCAACAATATTGTTTTGGGGGCGTAGATCCTGAAGAAATTTCCATGACCCCCCTGTTGATTACGTAACTGTAACCTCAGTCGTGTTCCATTGGTGAATCTGATGGTACTGGTATTCCCTGCTGTACTAAAGCGGAAATTATTTCAAATATACCTTCATCTGCTTTTCTTGACATGCGGTACTGTTTTGCTCATGGTAAGATTGCTTCTGGCGTAAGCTTTTTTTTAACTGCTCCTGCTCCACTCAATAGACCCATGTCATGTGGACTATTGGTCCATAAGATGCTTGGACCTTTTCTAAATCTACTTGAAAAAATGACGGTTTCTTTTTTTACCAATGCCATTCTCTGTGGTATTTCCCTATTCTCAACTTTTGTCCAATAGGTAAGGCTTATGAAAAATACTTCTGGGTCTGAATGGACACCTCGTAATGCTTTTTGACCTGTACATGCTGACATAAACTCACTAACATTCATGTAATGTATCACTGGAATGGAACATATTATCCCTTTGTCAATAAAGGATATTCTCATGTTAAGTTTTTATTGTTGTTTGTTTTGTTTTTTAAACAAGATTTTATTGGATGTATTAATCATAACAGGTTCCGGAGTCATATGGTATTGAATATATAAAGCTCATAACAACTTAGAAAGAAACAACCCCCGCTCCAAACCCGCCTCCCCCTCCAGGGGTATATCAAATGGAAGTCATATTGGAAGAGTCATATCAGTCATTTCGGTAGGCGGCTTACATAGCAGAATGTCCATGGTTTCACCATCAAGGTAGGTCAACTAGGTTCAACGCCCGCTATCAGGAGAGGGCATTATAGTTCTTTTGCAAATAAGTCAAGAAGGGCCTCCATATAGTCATGAATGGCATCAAGGAGTCTTTTATATTGGCCGACAATTTCTCCATTGCTAGTATATTCAAAACCTTATCAAGCCACACGCTAATCGTTTGAGGTTCTGCCTTCCTCCAGAAGTGGAGAATAGAAAGTTCGACCGCTAGCAAAAGATAAGTCAGCATCCTCCGATCAACCGTGATACAGTCTTGCTACAGTGCATTAATGAGTCCCAGAATCCAAACTACAGGGTCATCTGGAATGTCTGTGTGTAGGATCTCTTTCAGCCTGGATCTCACCTCCAGCCAAAAATTCCATATCAGCAGACACCCCCACAGAACATGCAACAGTGTACCTTCGAGACCGCATCGCCACCAACATAGCCTGTTGTTGGTCAGATTGACGCAGTATAGCCGGGCTGAGGTTTTATACCAGCGTGTCAACATTTTGTATCGAGTTTCTTGCAGACATGGACAGAGCGAGATCCCTATAGATCCTTCCCCAATCCTCCATGGGAACAACAGAACCCAGATCCTGCTCCCAAGCATCACAATACGAGCGGCGGTCCACCCCTTTGGGTGACTTCATTGATTTGTAGAGCTTGGAAATAAGCCCTTTGGTGTCAGCCACTTCCTGGAACACCCGTTCTAACTGTGTCAACTCTATTGTTGCCAGTGTCACATTGACAGGGTGGAGGAGCCAAAGCCTTGCCTGCATGTACTGAAATTCAGCAATTTCCTCTAGGCCCCCGTCCTCTTTACAGTCTTCAAATGTGCTATTTTCCCCTTGACAAATAAATCCCCCATCCTGCTTATCCCTCGGTCTGCCCACCGCAAGAACCCTCTGTCAGTCTTCCTGCACAAGAAGTCCTCATTGTGAAGAAATGGAGTGAACGAAGAGGAGAAAGTAGTGGTTTCCCTCTTCCTTCCAATACTGCCCTAGGCCTTGAGAGAAGCCCTTGTAATAGGGTTCAGTTTGAGGCTCTGAGCCTGAGTACGCTGGGGCAGCCACTGTTGTGTCCATAGATGTCTCCCTGCTACGGCTTGTTCCATACTAACCCAGAGCTCCTCCGAGTCCCTTTGCACCCAGTCAGTCAGTGGGCGTATTTGCAAAGCTCTATAGTAGTCCCAACAAAGCTTCAGGAATGAGAATCCTCCCCGGTCCCTAGTTTCATACAATGTGGTCCTGCTGACTCTAGGGAACCCCCGCCACAGAAATTGTAGCAACATAGCATCCCAATTCCCAATCGTACCTTTAGCGTTATAAATAGGGATTGACAGAAAGAGGTATAAAAATTGTGGAAGGATGTTCATTTTGACAGCTTCCATTTTCCCCCAACCATTAAAGTCACAAAGCTCCCCAGCGGTCTAAGTATCTCCTGATGTTCTCACTACGGCCATGAAATTCCCTCCGAAAAGGTCCCTAATTTTACTACTTATGTTCACGACGAGGTATTTGATACTTTTAGCAGCCCATGTAAAGGGGAACGTCTGCTGGATGACCTCCCTCAGGCGGGGAGGAACGTTTAGACCCAGGATCTCTGACTTGCCGTTACCCAGAGAACCTACCATAGCTGTTGATTTCCTTTGGTACGTTTTATAGCGAGTCTAGGGGATCCGATAGAATTAAAATCACATTGTCTGCAAAGAGATTAATCTTTTGTTAAGAGCCCCCTAACTTTATTCCCACAATGCGCTCATTGGATCGTACCTGTGCCGCCAGTGGCTCCATTACCAGCACGAATGGGAGTGGTAAGAGGGGACATCCCTTCCTGGTACCTCTTAAGCTGGATCGATGCAGTCACCACCCCGTTGATCAACAACCTTGCAGAAGGAGTCTCAGAATTGGAGAGGATCATTTTGGGCCCAAAGTTAAACTTCCACAATACGTCCTGCTGAAAACCCCATTCAACACAAACAACCACTTTTTCAGCGTTGAGCGCCAACAAAAGGGTGTGATTCGGGTTTCTCCCCGATAAGTCTATTAGGTTTATAAACATCCTTATATTATCCACGGTACCCCGTCCCCTAATAAATCTGATCAGGGCTAATTAGGATTCGCATGAACCTCTCCAACCTGGTGATAAGAATTTTCGTGAATATCTTGGAGTCTAGGTCTAATAATGCTATGGGCCTATAGGATGATGTCATGACACAGAGTCCTAGGTGAACTTAGGTGAACTTAGACCTGTGTTCCCCATTACCAGCCAGAGAGAGAGAGAGAAAAACTCCCTAGCCAATCATTAGGATCAAAGATGAAACAGGAAGCGATTGCATGGGGTCCTCGGTGGCTGAGAGGGAAATAATAGTATCACTACAAAACCAGACAAGTCACCTCTGACAGTGATTTGACAAGGTACACCCAGTGAACACCACCTACCTAATGTTGCCAGGAGTCAGTGCACATAAATGGTATTCCGGAGCTGGTAAAAACAGCTTTAGATGGAAAAAAGGATAATACAATAGGGTGCAGAAATGGAGGTGATTCCAGCAAGAGTTCAAAGGTCAATGTTCCAGGAAAAGAGGGTGCGGAAAGTTCAATGTCACTTCATCCAAGAAAAAACAGAAGCATCCAGATATAATCCAAAACACAAACGGTCAAAAAAGAAGAAAAAAACTGTCTGCCAGTACTTTAGGAGAATCCAGGGGCAATCCAGAGAGAGAAGAGCCAAGTCCAATGACCAGTTCATCAGAATCCGTAGAACAAAATCCAGGGGCAATCCAATGAAGAAAGAGCCAGGGGTCCAAAAAAGCCAGGGAAGTTAGAAAACAAATAAACAGGAACAAAGCAAACGAAATGCTGCTAACAAAATTGTTGAGAAGCCCTGCCTTCTTTTATACAGAAAATAAATGGCCACTTTCTGCTTGCGTGTGTCACGTGACTCGGACAGGTCACATGACTGCCCTTGTGGACCTAAGCAGACGCCGATGCACTCCAGCGTCTCTCAGGTGCCATGACAATGCGCAGGGATGGCGTGGCCATTGGAGCAAAATGGAGGGGAATGGAGCCACTGCGCGCTGCTCCCAGCTCGTTTTCCATGAAGTGCGGAGTGCAGATGCGCCTGCAAGGGTAAGCTCTGTGTCTTTATGACAGATGAGCAGAGCTTGGCGTCCTTTCCTGGCGTGGTTAGTGTCACCTGGGCCTCTGTCATTGAGGCCCTAAAATAGCCACCATTTCTCACTGAGTTGAACACATCAGTCAGGTGCGTGGCCAGTATCTGACCCAGGGACTTGTAAAAGCTGGGTGTGACGCTGTCGTGCCCGGGGCCTTGTTAGGTTTCAATGTTTCTATAGCCTGAATAACTCCCTGCGGGTCTATTGGATCCACCAGAACTTCTTTCGCCCCTCTCGCCAGCTGAGGCAGTTCCACTCCATCTAAGTTTGCTTTTATATCCCCCTGACTCGGAGTGCTGGAGGTATAAAGTTCTGTATAGAAGGCGTGGGGCATGGAATAGCTCCCTCTTTTTGCCCTCATCTGTCACATGCTGGGACCGTTGGCAAAGCCGCCATTAATCAGCCCAGCACGTTCGCCAAGTAGGCGCTGCAGCGATCTAGTCTCTTAGACCTGCGATCGCCCCCATAAAGCAATGCGGCAGATAGGACTTCACGTGTTGCAACCTATTCCGTTTTCATACGGGTTACCACGCTAGTCCTAGGACCTTGCTCGTAGGCCTTGGCCTCTCTCTCTCTGTGCTTCGTGCTACTCGCACAACTCCTATCCCTCTCCTTCTCCGGTTCACGTTTCGCTGTGTCCGGAGCTGCATTTGCCTGCCTTTGTTTTCCTCTTGATCCCGTCTTCGCTCACTCTCCGGTCTTCTGGATTTCTTACATTCGCCTGGGGCTCCCTCAGTATCTACTCCTTCTCCCCTGGCGCTCACTATGCCTCCCCCAAACTCCTTCTGGCGCTCTCTCTCACCCCTGGAGGATGCCTTACTATAGTGCCACGGCACATTTGCCCACGGAACGCCATCTCTACAGTGCTACGGCGCCCAAGCCCACAGAACGCCATCTCTGCCCTGGAACAAAACAGCACTCTCTGTTCATCTGGCAACCTTGACATTCAGCAGTAACGACTCACACTGGGCTAACACTGGGCTAAGGACATTCCAAGACATCAACTACAGGGGTTTTTCTGCCTTGTTAGGCTTTTCCCCTCTCCTTGGCTATCTCGGGAAGCGGTCCCTAGTCCGCCCGCTCTCCTCGGCAGACATAGTGGCTTCTCTTTGGGGTAGACCGTACCTCTTCCAGAAAAAGAAGAAACAGTCCGCCAGTAAAATACCTGATCTGAAAGATAATCCCCTCCTTCCCCTCCTCTACAACCCAGCCTATCAGTAGGTTGATGTATGCTGTGAAAAATCGCTGCAGGTCCCAGTTCATCTAACTAAACGAATTCTGCAGATAACAACAAAAACATTGTGAGGTCCTCAACTTGGACCAATACTCCTCAACACTGCTAACCAGTTCTTCACCCATGGGCGATGTGGTGATCAACATGCGGTCAGGCATACCCGTTCTGCCGGTTCTTTCCCGGGGCCTGGTACCAGGTGAGTAGGTCCCAATCACTGCCTAGTCATTGGTCGGCTCTTTTTCTCCCTAATTGCACCATGCGCCAGGAGCCCTATCCTCGGGCCCCGCCAGCACTTGCTGTGGGCAATGCTGTTCTATACTTGCTTAATGTGATTTTCAGTAGTCTGACTCCTTCCTCTACCGTGAATGCTGTGTGCACTGTATCACTCATCTTGAACTTGAGGCCGAATGGATACGTCCACCTGTATCGGATGTCTTGATACCGTACCTCCTCCGTGATGGGTTTCAGAAGCTTTCTCTTTGCCAGGGTGGGCTGGGAGACGTCCTGAAATATTTGGACTAGGGAGTTCCGGAACTGGATAAGATTTGCCCTTTTTGCCTCCCCAGGATTGCTTCCTCGACTTTGTAATTGTGGAATTTCACCACAATATCTCTGGTGGGTGGGGTGGTTTGTCATCTCTCTTTGGGCCCACTCTATGCCCCCTGTCCATCTTGATGTTTTCAGGGAGGTTGCTCGACATGACCTGCAAAAGGAGCTCTTTAAAACAGTCCTCAGTGTCCTTTCACTATAAGGTTGTCTCGCCTCGCCCTGTTCTCCAGGTCATCACACTTTGCCTTCAGAATCTCATTGCTATCCTGGAAGGCTGACAGTCTTCCTTGACCCTCACTTATGTGCATCTCAAGCGTGGTTAGGGAGCGCTCATTGTGGTCCACCCTGTCTTCCAAGGCGGCCACTACCTCCTTCCTGATCTCGGTGGTGGACTCCAGCATCTCCTTTCGAAACGCAGTTATTTCAGAGTGTTGCGAGTGCTTTATGTCCTGTCGGAGCAGGTCAAGGGACTGGGTGAGAAATTCCAGCGTGAGGAGCGCCAATCTGGGTGCCGAATGTGACGCCATTGGTATATCTTCAGCCATGGCTTCCGCTGGAGGGTCCTGCCTTGCAGGCATTGACAAGAATGCCTATATACTGGAGCCTTTAGATTTCTTAGAGGCCTTTGACATACTGCCTCATTCACAGGACTTTATGTTTGCTCCTGAATGATGCCCACTCCAGTCTTCCCCTCCTTCTGCAGCAGGCACCTCTCCTCCTTCGCCCCATGTCTCTGGGGGCTCACCACACGCATAATTATTGAGATATCCGCTGGCAGAGCTGGTGCAGCTGAGTGTTAATAGCCAGCACAGTTAGCCTCCTTGCACTCAATAAGCTCCTCTTGCCCTAGGCTCTAGGAGCCTCTCTGCTGCATGCACGTCAAGTCCACCGCCTTCTTTCTCATGTAGCCAGACTGAAGGGCTTCTCATAAAGAGCCCCCCCCCCACACTGCCACCCAATGGGCTATGGTACTATGGATCCATAAGACCGGAGGACAGTGCCCCCCTCGCAGCAGCTATAGTCCCACTTCATTTTTCAAAGTCAGCGGGTCTGGCTGTGCGGGCCGCAGGCACAACCTCTGGCAACCCGATTCTGTGTCTGGCCTGCACAAGGGGCTGCATGGCTCACGGCTGCCCCCTCAACTCATCTCCAAGTTCGGTGTGTCCCGTGGCTCTTCCACTCTGCCTTCACAACCCACTGCAGCGGACTCCGGGGTCCCGGACATGGAGGCACAGATATTTTTTTTTATTTTTTTTTTATTGTAATAACATCCTCTCAACACGTGCATCCATAAAAATTGTAATACTAAATAATTTTTCCAAACGATCCTATGTACATTAATAAAATGCAGTTAAACACCCATAAATTTAATTACAGATTAAAACAGTAAATTCACAAATACATATTTCTCTAATACAAACTCAGCACATTTTCCTAATCCAAGGGCAAATCTGACATTACAAATCAGGTGCCAGGCTTTCAGCGGTTTACAGGTATTTTGTAGTTCAACAATTTGGAATTAGTTCGAGTCCATTTAATGATTTGCCTCACATAAATAGGTTAAATGTTCAATTTAAGTGAGGCCATTCAAAAAATCGAAACCATAGCATATCACTAATAAGAAGCTGATAATGTAATAGAAATTTAAGAAGTATTTTCTTTTGTGGAGTTGAGACGGGCATGAGGTAAGAAGATGCCTTAGAGTTTCAGATTCTAGGATGGTTTTACAGAATCTTCACGCTCTAAGACACAGTGGTGTCCTTGCCCTTCTCCCCACCACTTCTCGCATTGGCCAAAGATTAAGTCTAAATCGTAAATACATAGTTCTATGTTTCGGGCCTGGAAACATTGCTAAATATATTTCTGGATTGTTAAGGGATTTAATTCTAAAATGACCATCTTTAAATGTCTGATATTGCATACATTGCTGCCTAGTCATAATCCAATCATAGAGCCACAACTTCTTTTTTGCACGGTCTGGATTAGCATTCAGCAGGTCTCGCGAGATATCCGTTGCTAACATTGTGGCGGTAATATGTTTTCGAGTGGATTGTGTCCTCCAACGTATTCCTCATCTTAGATGCATTCCATCCAGCTTTGCTGCTCTTTTCGGAATTTTTTTTGGCAGAGGGCGCCGAGCGTCGATGTCGTCGAGTCGATGGTCCCTCGAAGGCCTCCGTCGAGGGAGACGTCATCGGGTATATAAGTAGCACGCGCGGCGCCCGTTGGCCTCAGTTAAGTTTTTCCACAGTATACCTTGCTTCAAAGATTCGGCGCGCCTCGAGTTCTGTGAAGATAATAAATATAACGAAATTTCTGATGTTTGTTAATCTGCTTAGAATCACATGCTGTGCATAGGTCCGACATCCAGTGGTCACTGCGGAGTATTGCATTTTGTTTTTCGTAGTCGAAATGGGGACGTCGACAAGGCGTGTCTGTAACACTATCCCTATAGTGACGTGCATTGTACCCACAATCCCTCACACGTCGAGGTCCCTCAGATTGTTTTTTTCCGCCCAGCTTCTGGTCGCCTTACGCGGAGCTCCTAGAGAGACATTGCTAATACTTACTACGGACCTCGGTCCTTAATTATACTTATTATATTGTTAAAGATCCCTCCCCTCGACGTTAGCTGTGAAGCTGTTTCTCTGCCGAGCAAGTTTTCGACGGAGGGGAAGAGGCGGAGGAGATCCTTCGGCGCTGCCGAACACGTGGCCTGGCCTCGCCGGCCAACATACAGTAGGGAGAGTGGGGGTTCGAACTTTTATCTTCTCTTTGAGAATGTCTTTCTTTCTCCCCTATCTTTCCCTTGGGGTTGTTATCACCAGTTATTATTGCCTCAGCTATGGAGAGGACACCTTTTAAGTTTTGCCCACGCTGTAGAGGCAAATACACTTGGAAGGATAAACACAAGCTCTGTAATCGTTGCTTGCCCCTCGATCATAAAGAGGACAGCTGCGCGGCCTGCAAGCTCTTGAAACCAAGAACTCTTAAAGAACGAAAAGTTAAGAGGTGGGCGGACTACGCTATGTCGAAGTCAGTTTCCTCACCCGCCGCCGCTGTTACAGAAAGTGACGTGGAGGATGATAACTCGACGTCTGTCACGGAAGTCATTAACCCCCAGAAGGAGCGCTCGCGCTCCTCGACGTCCGTCCCCGGCCCCGACGGGCTCGGCTCACGTCCTGCTTATGGGGATGAACACCCCGGCGACAAGGACGCACATAGACCCCATAAGACTAAACACACAACCCACGGCTCTTCTTCGTCGAGGACGAAGGATCCATCAGCGCCGAAGGGGACGCAGGGCACTCCGGCGTCTACTTCAGACCGTAAAGGTCTCAAGCCCCACCCGCAAACGCAGCCGCGACCAGCGATTGGGCTTTCATCAAACACGGGCGCTACCTCAAAATCATCCGACATAACGCTCCATAGAGCGGCCGTCGAGGAACAACGCGCAACGCAGGCAACGTCGACACCAGAGCCCTCGACTGACAAACTCGTTGTCGAGAGCCTGGCGAGAATTGTTTCCAAAGACAAACGTACGCGGACAACGAAACAAACGTCGAATACCGAGCCGAAAAAGCACAAAAGTAGCCAGGAACAGCCCCCTTCATCTAAGGGCACTTCTGAACTACCGAAGGGCTTTTCAGAGGGAGACGGAAACCTCTCCTTGACGTTGTGGGAGCGTTCTAAGCGTTTTGAAGCTGAAAACACTGATTTCCCCCTCTAGACTATTCAGGGGTACCCCATGAGACCCTTGAAAGACTCCATTCTTGTATGGAGAAAATGGAAAGGTTTTTGGGAAGCCAAGACCCACCCACCCACAAAAGACAAAGAGAATGGCCCCAGGATGACCCTAGGGTCAAGATTCCTATGCTGTTTCCCCCTTCCACAGACGTATATGACCTCACTGAAGAGGAGCAATACCTCCAGGAAGATGAGGAGTGTTTGGGTGGAGAGGAAGAACATGAGGAAGAGGGGTTCGAAGAAGATCCTTACACTACTGCAGGAGCTTTTGAAGAAGATACAGCTACCTCGCAGCCCTGGCAATCCCCATCAGTGCAGCCTTGGCAATCCCCATCAGTGCACTCAGACCCTGATGTCTTTCACCCTTCTCCTCGCAAGGATTCACATATTGGGAACTCCTCTCCCATAGATGACCAACCTTCACTCAATGCACTATTGCGCAAGGCAGCAGCGCATTTTGAGATAGACACAGGGGAAACTCTTCCTGACATAGACTTTGTAGAGAAAGTTATTAAAGAAAAAGCCCCTGTTAGCCAGTCTATTCCGCTCCTGGCTTCTATAAAGAGAAGAATATCTCCTTCCCTTTCCAATCCTGCCTTAGTAAGAGGGGTCAACCCTCGAATAGAAAAGCTCTTCAGCCCTTCATCCTCTGACCCTTTGTACATCAGAGGACATTCTATTCCGGACTCCCTCGTAGTTACTAATAAAAGAAAAAGAGCGGGGGTACCACTATCCACTAGTGAGGCACCACCTGACAAAGAGGGCAAGAAGCTCTATGCACTTGGAAAGAGAATCACGACCTCCGCCGCCTTCTCAACTAGGATTGCAAATAACAATTCCCTACTAGCTAGCTACTCGGATGCACAGTGGAGCAAGCTGCGCAGCGAAGCAGAGGACGCACCAGAACCCCTGCGTTCACGCCTGTTAGCTATAATATCAGAGGGAACTCTTGTAAACCAGGGCATCGTAACGAACTCCTTAGATGTCGCAGAGACGGCTGGCCGTTCCCTGGTTCAGGGAATACTTCTCAAACGCCATGTCTGGCTACGCAATTCAGGATTTAAGCCGGAAACCCAAGCGTCCCTGATAAATAAGCCCATAGAACAAACACATCTGTTTGGGAAAGCAGTTGATGAGGCCCTAGAACATGTGAAGAAAGAGTTTGATACCATCAAGACTCTTGAGCAAATTTCTAGGCCCCCTAACAGACGCGGCTATGGCAATAGACGCTCCTTTCGTGGCCTACGCCAGCAGCAAAACCAACAGCAATTTTACTCTGCTACCAACTGGCCCTCTAACCAGGGTAACAACACCCAGTTCAGTCAAAGAGGCCAACGGCGAGGCAAAGGAAGAGGTCGCGGCTCCAGCCCCAAAGGTTCCACGCCCAATACCAACAAATGACCCGAAGATTCGGGTCCCCTCCCATGCATCACCGGTCGGGGGCCGGCTAACATCGTTCCTATCAGCATGGGAGGGAATATCGTCAGACCGCTGGGTATTATCCACCATAGCCCACGGATACTGCATCGAATTCAACGGTTCCCCGAAGTACAGACCCCCACGGAACCGACGCATAACACCGGAACACCTCACCATTCTTCTTCAAGAAGTAGAAGAGCTACTGAAAAAAGAAGCTATAGAGGCTGTTCCCCTATCTCAGGTAACAGAAGGTATTTATTCAGTGTACTTCCTTGTACCCAAAAAGGACTTAACCATGTGCCCTGTATTAGATCTGCGCCCAGCGAACAACTTTGTCAAACCCCAAAAGTTTCGTATGGTGACCTTGCAGGAAGTAATCCCACTGTTATCACAAGGGGATTACATGACAACGCTAGACATGAAAGATGCATACTTTCATATTTTAATGTTGCCAGCACACAGAAAATACCTCAGGTTCAAGATAGAGAACAAACACTACCAGTTCAGAGTACTACCCTTCGGGATAGCTTCTGCACCAAGGGTATTCACAAAAGTACTGGCAGTAGCAGCGGCCCACCTGCGCAGGTTATCCATCCCGGTATACCCTTATCTCGACGACTGGCTCATAACAGGGGATTCTTACGAAACATGATTCTCCAATACCCAAAAGACCGTAGACCTTTTGTACAAACTGGGCTTCTCCATCAACGAAAAGAAGTCCAGCTTAGACCCCAGCCAAGTCAAACAATTTTTAGGGGCTCTAATTCGAACAAAGGACGGCCTCGTCTTCCCCTCCAACGAGAGGGTCCAAAACATGCTGTTTCAGATCCCCCATTATGTGGCAGGTCGAGAGGTGACGGTACGCAAAGCAATGCGCTTGCTAGGGATGATAGTGTCATGTATTTATTTGGTACCTCACGCGCGCCTGCGCATGCGCCCAATGCAAGAGTGGCTCAACAGCCAGTGGTGTCAGGCCAGCGGACAATGGGACGATCCAATGGTGGTCTCGCAGGCCTTAGTTCTCTCGCTACGGTGGTGGACAAAAGAGAACCTGTTATTAGGGAAAACTTTTGCCACACCCGCAGTGGAAGCCACTCTAACCACAGACGCATCCCTCACAGGATGGGGGGGCTCACCTATCCCATCAGACTGCTCACGGAGCGTGGACTCCGAGCTTAGCATCCAAGCATATAAACCTGCTGGAACTTCTAGCGGTGTTCAAAGCACTGAAAGCCTTTTAGGAACACCTACAAGGAAAGACAGTGATGGTCCTCACAGACAGCACCACAGCCATGTACTACCTCAACAAGCAAGGACTGTCCAAGCTGTCCCAGAATATATGGAAGTGGGCTCTCAAACACAACATGTTCCTACTATCACAACATGTACCAGGGGAACTCAATCTGCTAGCAGACAAACTCAGCAGAGACTTCCCCCTGCCCGAAGAGTACGAATGGCAATTGCACGAAGACATCGTCTTAGACGTCTTCACGCAATGGTGATTCCCGGAAATAGACCTGTTCGCAACTATGGAAAACTCACAATGCCAAAGTTACGCCTCCAGGTACACCCAGAACCAGTCCAAGGGGAACGGTCTGTCGATTCAATGGTCAGGGAAATTTGTTTACGCCTTTCCCCCAACTCCCCTTCTCAACAAAGTGGTGCACAAGATGCACCAGGAGCAGGTTACCATGATACTAGTGGCCCCAATGTGGGCCCGGCAGCCATGGTTCGCTCACTTGATGGAGATGTCCCTATCTCCCCCAGTGAAACTTCCCTGCCCGTACAACATGCTGTCACAGGACAAGGGCAGGAAACTGCATCCATGCCCTCAGACCATGAATTTAGCAGCCTGGCTCCTGAGATCGTAGAATTTGGACATTTACAACTCCCGCAGAGATGTATGGACATCCTCAGGGAAGCCAGAAAACCTAATACTCGCCACTGCTATTCTAGCAAGTGGAAAAGATTTGTCATCTGGTGTAGAATTAAGAGCATCAACCCAGTTGACTGCTCTCCCACTAACATTGTTCTGTACTTGACCCATTTACTGGATTCAGGTCTAGTCTTCAATTCCATTAAAGTCCACCTAGCGGCACTTTCTGCATACACCACTTCTCAACTTAAAGTGTCGTGGTGGAAGATACCAGTTATCAAGGCCTTCATGGAGGGGGTAAAGAGAATACACCCTCCGATAGCTAACCCAGCTCCCGGATGGGACTTAAATGTGGTACTTTCTAGACTCATGGGCCCGCCTTTTGAACCCATGCACAAGGCAACTCTTAAAGACCTCACTCTTAAGACTGCTTTCCTAATAGCTATCACCTCCATTAGGAGAGTAAGTGAACTACAGGCTCTTTCTGTACTAGACCCCTTTGTAACAGTTCACAAGGATAAGGTGGTTCTACGCACACACCCAAGGTTTGCACCAAAATTGATATCGAAATTTCATGTAAACCAGTCAATAGAACTACCAACGTTCTTTCAAAACCCTTCCAGCTTGGGAGAAAAAAGTCTGCATACACTGGATGTACGCAGAGCTGTCATGTTCTACATGGAAAGAACCAGACCACTAAGAAAGACTAATCAGTTCTTTGTCTCGGTGGCAGCAGGAAGAGAAGGAGATGCAGTTTCAAAGTCCACTATATCTAGATGGATTGTTCAATGCATCACTCTCTGTTACACTCTTGCTAAGAGAGAACTACCCTTCAAGCCAAGAGCACATTCCACTCGAGGCACTGGGGCTTCCATAGCATTCATTGCAAATGTTCCCCTTGAGTCCATCTGCAAAGCGGCTACCTGGAGTTCTGTGCACACCTTTACAAAACACTACTGTCTAGATGCACACTCTAAATCTGACTCCCAGGTGGGACAGGCAGTATTAAGACATCTTTTCTCTACTGTTCCTTCTCATAACCCACCGCCAACTCCGGGTACTGCTCGCTAGTCTACGCACAGCATGTGATTCTAAGCAGATTAACAAACATCAGAAGACAATGAATTACTTACCGTAAAAGCATTTCTGATGGATGTATCTGCTTAGATTCGCATGCGCCCACCTTTCCTCCCCGCTCGGATGGAAGGAACATAGACATCTTTTTCTATATTTCTCTCTTTTCTGTACTCACTCACGTCTAGAAGGCTCCCTCAGGGCAGAAAAATACAAACAGAGGGACCTCGACGCGTGAGGGATTGTGGGTACAACGCACGTCACTATAGGGATAGTGTTACAGACATGCCTTGTCGACGTCCCCTTTTCGACTACGAAAAACAAAATGAAATACTCCGCAGTGACCACTGAATGTCGGACCTATGCACAGCATGTGAATCTAAGCAGATACAACCATCAGAAATGCTTTTACAGTAAGTAATGCATTGTCATATCCTCGTCATCGACGCCGACCACGACCCCGAAATCGGGTTTCAAAAAGTGCAAGTCGTGCGGTTCAAAAATGTCGTTCACGGACCCGCACCGAGAGTGTTTGTGGTTCCTCGGAGAAGGCCACGACATGGAACCCTGTACGAAGTATCAAGCAATGACGGTGAAGGCCTTGCGAGAAAGGAGAGGAAAACTACAGGTAGGTCGCAAAACCGATCGTAAAGCCTCTAGCGTCGAGTCGAGGTCCCGTGAGGAGAAATCTCCTCGATGCGAAAGGCATTGGTCCAGGTCCCGAAGCGATTCCCATCGCTCGTCGTCTTCGACGAAAAAATCGAAGAAACGACGCCACAGGTCTCCCTCCACCTTGTCGTCAGACGAGTCTCCGAAAAGGATGAAATGCCCATGAAAAATTCGTCTCCCGAAGAGTGGGAAGCATTCAGGGTCAAAATGATGGAGGTGTTTGAGAAAGCGAAGCCTCAGTCTGCGCCTTCTTCGGAAGCCGGCCGGGAGCGTCATCGCTCTGACACTCGCGTGCCCTCAAGCCCGGGTGATCGAAAAAGGAAGGATAGAGAACCTTCCAGGACGCCGAGCGAAAAACGCTCGAGTCGAGTCGACCGTTCGAGGTCACCGATGCCGTCTGAGATCCATCACACCTCGAAGGGAAAATCTTCGAAGAGCGCCTCGAAGCAAACCCCCTCGACGGTCGCTATGTCGTCGACGCCGTCGACGCCCTTATCGACGCCGAAGCCCTCGGCGCCAAAGGCTCCAGCCAAGCCAGGGCAGCCAGAAAAAGGGAAAGATAAGGTTACAAGACCTGTAATATCCTCAGAGCCCTGTAATACACCCCTTCCTCCTCCTCCCCCAGAGAAGGTTTTCAAGCCTCTCGCCAGGAAGGAGTTTTTCAAGTCCCTGACCTCAATTTTTGAGGAACAGGAGAGATCTGATGAGGAGAATGTACCTTTTGGGCTAGAATATGGCACCCCAAATGTCCCAGAATGCTTGATTTCAGATGAAAGCAGAATGAGGGATTTGGTGGAATCATTACACAATGCAAGTGGCGTTGACACATCTCCTGAAAATGACTTTGGCAGACCAGAACCAGGAGAGCATGCCAGTCCATCATACCGTCAGTTAATGATGAAGGTAGTAGATTACTTAGGATGGGCTAGACCATCAGCCAAATTCATCCAGGATTATTTGACAGATATATTGGACCATGGTCCCACCGAAGACCCAGTACTACCTTTTCATGTAGCCCTGCAAAATAGGGTGGCCAAGAATTGGGAAACTCCGGATTCTATTCCCTCACCTCAAAATACCGCCCGGCCAGTAGCGACCCCGGCTATCTGTCCAAACCTCCAACTCCCAAGAGTCTGGTCATACAGGCAGCCACAGCTTCTAACAAACTTGCGTACCCTTCTATCGCTCCAGACATGGACGATAAGCGTGTGGATGGCTGGGCACGAAAGGTATTTTCAGCTGGGAGCATGGCTTTAAAATCTGCCAACTCCACATGTGCCTTGTCAAAATTTTCGTACACTCTGTCGGAGTGCATCGTAACGGCGGCGGAGCACATACCAGAAGGGGAAGAAAGGGAAGGGTTCTTAGCCATCGTTAGAGATGGAAAGGAAGCCATGCAGGAATCCCTTCAATCTGGATTGGGCACTGCGGATAGTGTAAGCAGGTCCATGGGCACTAGCACGGTAATGCGCAGATTTGCATGGTTACGGAAGTCGGGTTTTGCACCGGACGTACAGAACCGCCTTCTGAATATGCCTTTTGACGGGTCTCACCTTTTTGGCAACAAGGCTGACGGGAGCCTTGAGAGGTTGCAGACCTCAAAAGCAGCTGCCAAATCTTTAGGAGCTGCTATTAGGCAACCTCAGCCTTTTCGTGCGCCAAGACAATCGTGGAGGGGACGATCCTATCGTTACTACTCCTCATATGGAAAGGCGAGAGGAATGGCCAGTCAAAGGGGCCAGAGAAAGGCCACTTGCGGTGGACGAGCAAAACGTACAAAGCCAGCTCCAGCTGCAGCCTCTTTGCCATCAGCGGCTGCAACAACTGCCACAAAACCACTTTGAGGTCTTGCATCACAAAACACCTGTAGGAGGCAGGCTGTCACAGCATCTGCAAGAATGACGAGCCATTACCTCAGATGTTTGGGCTCTAGAAATAATAGCCCAAGGCTACTGCCTTCCTTTTCTAACGCAACCTCAAAGCAATCCACCAGGGAGACACCCTTTGAAGTTTTCGGACCCACTCCTACAGCAGGAAGTTCTAACCCTACTGGAGAAAGGTGCTATAGAACCAGTACCTGCAGCAGAGAAGAACAAGGGATGGTACTCCCCGTATTTCTTGATCCCCAAAAAGGACGGAGGACTGAGACCCATCTTGGACTTAAGAAACTTGAACAAGTTCCTCAGGAAGGACAAGTTCAAGATGGTTACACTTTCTCAGATCCTTCAGGCCCTTCAACTTCAGGACTGGTTGGTGTCATTGGACCTCCAGGATGCTTATTTTCATGTGCCGATTCATCTCAAGCATAGAAAATACCTGAGGTTCGTAGTTGGCGACTCACACTTTCAGTTTTGAGTCCTGCCATTCGCATTGACCTCCGCCCCGAGGGTCTTCACCAAGTTAATGGTAGTGGTGGCAGCGTACCTCAGGAGAGGGGGGATCCATGTCTACCCCTACCTGGACGATTGGTTGATCAGGGCACGTTCTGCCGAGCAAGCACGGATCATCTGAAAGTCACCTGCCACTTCCTCCACAGACTGGGCTTCCCCCTAAATTTCAAGAAGTCGCAAATGACACCTTCCCAACAGCTTCAGTACATAGGAGCTGTATTAGACACATCCTTGGGAAAGAGCTCGCCTCGAAAGTCGAAGGCTCAAGACATTCTTCAGATGGTTTCCAAATTCCAAAATGCCCAAAATCTCCAGGCTTATGACTTTTTAAGGTTGCTCGGCCTCATGGCATCCTGCATCTTCAATGGGCTCTAAAGACTCAGTGGTCCCAGTTCTCGGGTCAAATGACGGATCTTTTCCAGATTCCGAATAAAGTTCGACAAGATCTTCTATGGTGGACTTGTACAGAGAACATCCTAAAAGGAGAACCTTTTTGGCAACCATGGCCGGAGATCACAGTAGTGACGGACGCCTCACTCATGGGGTGGGGAGCTCATGCCAACGATCTGACAATCAGCGGTCGTTGGTCTCCATCTTAGTCCAAACTACACATCAACCTCTTAGAGCTGAGGGCAATCAGACTAGTGCTGAAGGCTTTCCTGTCATCTGTCAGGGGAAAGAATGTCCTGATAATGACGGACAACACAGTGGCCATGCATTATCTAAACAGAAGAGGAGGTGTGGAGTCACTACCTCTGTGCAGAGAGGCAATGCAGCTCTGTTATTGGGCAATTCAGGAAGGAATCTCTTTAACAGCAATTCATCTAGCCGGGGAGGAGAATATGATGGCAGATGCTCTGAGCAGGCAGAGCACGGTGTCCCACGAATGGGAACTGGCTCAGGAAGTCATTCAAGAGATCTTCGCCCTTTGGGGAACCCCTCAAGTAGACCTATTTGCAACCGGTATCAACCGAAATTGCGAAAGTTATTGCTCAAGAGAATTTCCCCTGAGAGGAGCCCTGGGGGACGCGTTTGTGGTGGAGTGGAATTTCCCACTATTGTATGCGTTCCCTCCGATTCCCGTCATTCCTCAGGTCATCAGGAGGCTGAGATGCTTTGGGAGACGCATGATCCTAATTGCCTCAGATTGGGCCAGGAGAACGTGGTACCCGGACCTTCTAGATGTCCATCTG
This sequence comes from Ambystoma mexicanum, assembly GCF_040938575.1. Classification (NCBI taxonomy): domain Eukaryota; kingdom Metazoa; phylum Chordata; class Amphibia; order Caudata; family Ambystomatidae; genus Ambystoma; species Ambystoma mexicanum. Next base: position 299,538,942 of record NC_090935.1, on the reverse strand, counting down.
TCCTCCAGTACGTCTTCCTCAGAGAGAGAACCTTCTCTCTCAAATGGAGGGTCAGGTTCTCCATCCAGAGGTCAAAACGCTCAACCTTCATGCTTGGTATCTGAAAGGCTGAGATACAGGGATTGGAACCTTCCAGATGATGTTATGGAGGTGTTGCTTTCAGCAAGAAGGCCAGCAACAAAGTTTCTATGCCGTTGCCGTTGGAAAAAGTTTTGCAACTGGTGCAGAGAAAATAATGTCGATCCTTTTCTATGTTCTATTCCGGAAGTACTATCTTTCTTCTTTCCCTAGCACAAAGAGGTCTGAATGTTGGAACAATAAAAGGTTACCTTGCGGCGCTTTCCATTTTCAAGCGCTCGTCGGAAGAATGCTCCTACTTCAAAATTCCTTTGATAATACAATTCTTAAAAGGACTCACTAATGTGTTTCCTCCTCACCCATTTCAAGTACCGATTTGGGATCTCAATTTGGTCCTAAAATGCTTAATGTGTGCTCCTTTTGAGCCTATGCACACGTGTCCATTAAGATTACTAACATGGAAAACTGCCTTCTTAGTTGCTTTAACATCTGCAAGAAGAGTGAGCGAATTGCAGGCACTGTCTTCTGGGCCACCCTATACTGTGTTCCATAAGGACAGAGTTGTGTTGAGGGTTAAACCATCATTTTTACCGAAAGTAGTATCTGATTTTCATTTAAGTCAGAAAATTGTTTTACCCGCATTCTATCCTACACCCCATACTACTAAGGAGGTGGAAAGATTACACAGGTTGGATCCAAAATGAGCTTTAAGCTTTTACATCTCTAGACTTACCAGACTTAGAGTGGACAACTAGTTGTTTATAGGTTACACAGTTTAGTTTAGTTTAGTTTTTTATTTGTATAGCGCCACGTGGCCCTAGGGCATCCAGGCGCTTGAGATGAATACAACAAGAATAATACAACAGAAATGTACAAACCGATTACATATTTACAAATTTACAGTCTTGGTGCATGCTAGTAAGGTAGGGCTAGGCAGTTTACGTTTCTTTGGATAGAAGCCAAGTTTTGGTGTTGTGTCTAAATCTGTGAAAGGAAGGTTCTGATCACAGGAAGGAAACTGGGTCAATCAGTGACAAAACAGACAATTTCACGCTGGATTGTGCTTTGCATTTCAGAATGCTACAGATTAGCACAAAAAGACCCACCAGAAGGGTTAAGGGCTCATTCCACCAGAGGCATCGACAGCCCTTCAAAGAGGTGTTCCAATAAGGTCCATTTGTGAAGCAGCAACTTGGTCTTCACTACACACCTTTTAGAGAAATTCTATAGTCTGGATGCTTCCCAGTCTAAGGAGCTGGGTTTTGGAAAAGCAGTGCTTTATTCCGCCATCTAAGTGCATTGAAAAATCTAACCCCTCCTCCAGAGAAATTATACAATACTGCTTTGGGAGTCTATCTAAAATGAGGAATACGCTGGAGGACACAATCCACTCGAAGAACAAGTTACTTACCAACTGGTAACGTTCTTTCGATTGGATGTTCCTCCATCCTATTCCTCATCGCCCTCCCAGCCTACCCCTCTCTAGATTTGTCCGGGTTATTGCCAACTCAAATCTCGCAAGGCTGATACCTGTCTGTCAGCACAATCTACACAGTACAAAATCAAAGATAAAAAGGGGAAAAACAGAACTGAGGCCAACGGGCACCGCACGTGCTACTTATATACCCAATGACGTCACCCTCGATGGAGGCCTTCGAGGGACCATTAACTCGACGACATCGATGCACGGAGCCCTCTGCCGCTAAATTTCCGAAGAGCAGCAAAGCTGGATGGAATATATCTAAAATGAGGAATACATTGGAGGAACATCCAATCGAAAGAGCGTTACCAGTTGGTAAGTAACTTGTTCTTTTCCAATACACTATTACATCAGTCGTAGTGCAGTCCAGATAAGTAGCTAAAATCGACAACAAAAATACCTTTCCATCATTAACAATACATTTTTTGTGTAGATTAAGCATTTTCCATGTGCTAAATATGACAAGAGATAACAGACCAAGTTCATAGCGTAGTATGCACATCGGCTGACTAGATGGCAGCACCTTGTTCCAAAAACAACCTTCGAGGGTAGTCCTGAAAATGATGTCCCTATAAGCCCTGGTCTCTGCACCATATGTAATCACAGGACCCACTTTTTGTTTATAAAATTTGATAAGGGGTTCCAGTGTAAATTGTCCATATTTTGTATGTATTATGGAGGCCTGAGCGGCTGCAGTCTGTACCTTACTCTTTTTTCAGAAATAATATGGAAGGTCAGAAGGGTGAGTGTATTCAACCCAAGGTAACAATGCTCATTTACTATTTCCAATCGAGTTGCATGAAGTTGCCAAACAAATCTGGACTTCTTGATTTCTTTTTTCGAGGTGCAAATCAAGATCTTGGTTTTATCCAGGTTTATAACCAATTGATTTTGTATCACATATGACTCCAAAGCAGATAACAGATTCTGTAAACATATCCGGGTTTTAGAAAAGAGTACGAGATTGTCAGCATACAATAGCCACGATACTGCACTATGGCCAAGTTTTGGGGGATCAGATGTTACAGATTTAAGATGGACACCAATATCTGCTATAAAAAAAAGAATAATGAGGCAGGTAGTATACAGCCCTGCTTGAGGCCTCTATAAGTGGGAATAGAGTCTGACAAATTCCCATTTATTGATAAACGAATTTGAACCAAGGTATTTGAATAGAATTGAGAGGCCAGGGCTATCATATAGGCAGGACGAATCGCTGCTTCCATCTTAGCGAATAAAAGCTCTCGTGATATGGAGTCGAAGACTGCTTTAAAGTCTATAAATCAAAACAATGTAAGAAGGACCAAGGGTTTATTTTTTTTTTAAAGAGGTTGGGAACATGCCCTTATAATGACCTTAAATATTCAAAAAGGATCTCAACACCTCTTGACTGTTTCCCAATGTTTACCCAGTATAAAGAACCACCAGTTGCAAATTTCTCGTCGCTGGACACACATTCCGCTCCTACAACATACATAAAATTACTAATCCAGTATAGACTAAATGTTGTAGATACGGGATCAATACATTATATTACGATCCTCTGACTAATAATCACTCATTCATATATTAAATTCTTAGTTTATTATTAAAAGAAGAAAAACAAAGACATCATTTATATCAAACACATTCAAAAAATTATTAAAACATTTATATTGTGCAATATTCTCAAATAAGAGATTCTGTTTTCTCAGAAGAACATCAAAATAGGATTAACATCACCCTTTGAAATGACATTTATACTTGCTAGCATTCAATTAAGTAGATTATATGAATGTCTAACACCTACTAACTCATGCTATTATTGGGTACCTAAACCTAGATCCACAAACTAGACAAACAATGTCCTATTCTAACATTCTGCTAAAATTAGCAGAAAAAAGGCTCCCGACATGTTTAGTTCTTGCATAAGTCAAAAACAATTCGCAATAAATATATATAAACATATACCTGGCGGAATAGTCCAAACAGCTACAATTAGTGCTGTTATATATTGTTTTCAACACAATCCCCATGTATTAGCAGTCAAATGATTAATAGGGAACCTACCGCTGGTTCTTTAGTAGAAATTGTGTATGCAGTAACTGGGGGCACCTTCTAGATAGGTAACGATCTACAGACAAAAACAGGTGAGGGGTAACGGTGGTCAGACATGGAACGGAACAACCCCTAAAAATCATCAAGTTAAAACTCCATAAAAATCGTTAAAATTACTTAAAAACATGTGGTTGACATCAAAATCACTACACATCCACAGATCGCGCTTCTTTCAAAAACTCGAAAGTGCGTCAAATCTTTCCTGTTACACAACTTCTCGAGGACTCATTGCGGGTCCCCTTTCTACAAAAACTCTCGCCGAGCTACAGTATATTCAAATAACTGCTACTCTGCTCTTAAAAATAGTGTGTCCAAACGGTACTACGACTCCCACAAGTCACTCCTATAACAATGTTTAATTGTGCTTCAACTGGCAGTAAAACGGGAAAAACACATATTATGCTTACAAAAGCATATGTATTACCTCTGTAAACTATGCCATGTAGTTAAATACTTTTTGACCTTCTATTTCTATATTTACACTTACCATTAGTTAATAATACCAACGTATACACTGTTCAACGGTTAAGTCGGTTACTTGACAACATCCATTGGACACCTCTCAGTACAGCAACCTCGAACTCTCTTGCCTCGGCAACAGCAAGCCAACCGAGATAGTCGATCACCCTGTATTTATATTCTTAGGTAGCAGCTTCATGTCCGTTCCATGTTGTGTAACAACAAACCAACTGCTAGTCCGTTATTTCATATAGTGTGTACTAACCCTTATTTGTGGCCACCTTAGATGGTGTAAATTCAACCAAATCTACCAATCTTACCAAAGAGCTCGGACCTCGCAGAGTTTGTCCGCCCATAATACTCATAGTCCGACATCAATGTAATTAGTATGATCCCTACACAGTTCTTAGGGCAAAAGTAATTACTTACTCAAAGTCCCACAACATGACTTTTTGCTCATTGGCACAAATTTAAAGAGCATATGTGAAACTTGTTGTACTTAGCCTACAATCTCGTTTATCACAATTATACAGTTGGCAGATTATATAAATAGGTTCCACAATTAACGTGCTAGCGTACTAAAAAATGATCATCCGCTCAACCATTCAATAGTTTAGTTGACACTAATCGCAACTGTATTGCACAAAAAAATAAAAATGTTATTCTTGTCCAAACAGCTTCTTCTTATCTACAGATGGACTACCCGATGGGGCAATTTGTAAGAGCACCGTCCAATTATAAGAGTCATGTTGGTGGTCCATTGCAACAAAATGACTCACAACGGGTGCAGTAAGTACCCGGTTTTTGATGCAGCTTCTGTGCTCAATTATACGGATCTTGACTTTCCTTTCTGTCATGTCTAAGTAAAAGCCCGAGCGCGCAAAGGGCATCGAATACACGGAGTATCCTGCTGTTGTGCTGTGGCTACACCTACATTCCCACTCTCAGCTGTTGTAGTGGGAGGAGAGCGAGGTGCTGCGCATTGAACGGACATTGACGGAGTGAGAAGTGCGGATTTGACTCCGCCCCTTTCCCACCCCCGGTCACGGGCACCGCCTCCAGGAAGTGCTATAAAGAGACTTCCCAAGCACCCTTGCGGCACTAAGCCCGAGCGCGTAAAGGGCATTGAATACACGGAGTATCCTGCTGTTGTGCTGTTTGGCTGCTGGGCTGCTCGCTGTGTAGGCTGAGCTGAGATTTGAGGAAATAAAGCTTATACTGAGGAGCTGCACTACAGGATGAAACCTACGGTTGTACATACGGATGCATCGGGAACAGCCGTGCGAACTCGCCTGCAGGTAAGGCAAAAATTTGCATCACTCCCGGAAGTGAATTGAAGCCCGGAGCGCGCACAAAACATGCCGATGCTGAAACAATCTCGCTTACCCTTTTGCACCAAGAAGCGTAAAAGCTTGTCTGTGGGGGCCCCCGCGACCGATACGGGTAGCGAAAAAATGTCGTGTTTGGTCATTGAAGACCCTGTGCGGTTAGCTCCAAAATCACCTGTTCAACCTATGGCCTGTACAATTTCCACTCTCGAAGAGCCCGTGAGTCACCTCCCTCCACCCTTTGAAACACCAAGCTTGCACGAGGAGGGTGCCGATCAGGTCAAGAAGTTAGATCTAATTGCTGGTGAAGGAGATTCCAGCAAAACGATCAATACTGCGCCCCCAGGAGATAAAGAAAAAAGTATAGTTAAACAAAACCAGAGGGTAGGGGTGTTACTCGCGAAAGCCCCAGTTCTCCTGGTCAATCGGAGCCTTGAAAAGACGACGGAAATACTAGACCAACCTAGCAACCTTGATACTTGGAGAGACTCGTGTTGTCCGATCCCATCTTTAATTTCCCCAAGAAGGGGAAATGATTCTGTAAACATGCCGACTAATGATCTAGTCAACTGTGGAACTACACCTATAGCGGACATGTGCGAAAGCATGTTGGATGAAAATTCTTGTCTGGATGTGGCATTGAACTCCCCTATTCTGACCTTAAAGGAAACCACAAACAGATCTCTACTGATTGAGTCTGTGTGGGAAAAGGAGGATCAATGGGACACAAATGACTCAGAATTATGGGAGAAAGCCTTGCCGGATCCCAACAAGGAAATAGAAAATAAAAAACAACATCTAAGAGCCATGGAGGAAACCACAACGATAAGCGATATATTCCAGCCATACAGGGAAGATAACAGATGTCAGTGGCTCAAGGAAAAGAGCCCCCAAAATAATACCCAGCTGGGGGCAAATGCCCTGCTCTCAAATGACCTAACTGACCGAGAATCTCCTCCTCGGACCCTACACAAAGATATGCCGGCGATGCCTTACCCTATGGGGACGCTCCCTCCAAAGGCCAGACTAGAAAAGAAAACCCTGTGGGATTTTGGAAGTGACACTCCGTCAAAAACTACAGACAGACACTGAAGGAAAGACAATGCTGCCATCAGCTAATTTGAGTAATTCAAGTTTAGCTAACAAAATTATGCAAGACCTCACTCTCTTGACGGGGAAAATAGAGAGAGAAAAAATGAGGAGTTTCTCGATAATAAGCGAGAAAATGGCTGAACTGGAAAAGGAGCAAACTAAAGGGAGCTCCATGGAGTTGGAGGCCGTGGGGGCCGAGGTCCTTGCAACAAAAACCCAAAGAGACTTCAGGTCAATGACCCTGTCACAAAGATCTTTAATTGAGAGGAGAAATCCATGCCTCGAAGATAGACCGTCAAGCTTAAAACCACAAGGACCATCTGTAGAACCCCAAATGATAACGAAAATGACTCAGACGCCCTTGTTGGATGACCAAAAGCAGTGTTCTAAAATCTTTACGAAAGATCAAATTATACACCTAATTAAAAACGCTTACCAAACTGATAGAGAAAAGGACATGAAACACCTCCAGCAAGTGATCATGACCTCATTGAACATCACACTGGCACCATACCTAAAATTGTATGAGATGATAAATGACTCTGTGAAAGAGATGACTACTACTAACATACAAATTAAAGAGGCAAATATACAAACGGATTTGTCCCTGCGGAATTTGAATGTACGAATGGACAAAGAAGCCGAAAAATCCCACACATGGCAAAATCGCCTCACTGATCTGGCAAGGAGAGATGCTAATGATAAGTCTTTATTGATGGAGGCGGTTTTGGAAGATTGCAAGTGGATGCGAAATTTATGCAAACAGAAAAAAGATGAGGTAAGCATGGTCGAAAATCCGTGTCGAGGGAAAGGTCCCATGAAATTGAGTCAAAATAAACCAAATCAACCCATGCAAACTGAGCTAATGACCAAAGAGGTTATATTGATCTCTCCCGGTTGTAAGGGGGTGGGAAGTCGTAACTCAAAAATTCAATCAGAAAAATCCAATTCCGGTATCTTTAGTGGTGGGACATCCAAGGACCTGTCCTCAGAAAAGGGAAATGAGCAGAAGAAAAAAACAAACGAAAATGGCAAAAAAACAAAAAATGAAGGCTTAAAACGGAAGATAAATGGTTCCAGGGCATTCTTAAGGAATCTAAGAACGCCCCAAAGAAGAGAAAACCTCCAACAAGCAAAGAAGCAGAGGAGAGAACTGGCAATGGGAGACACAAACATTTTGGAGGACATGAATGCAAAGGATGTGGGAGGGGGGAAAAACCCTCTTCCCTCCTTGGAGGATAATGGAGATGAGTCAGACCAACGAGAAGATCTAAGTGACCTGATTGACATTATGGAAGAAAATAGGGAGGACGACGAGTGGCAAAGCATCAGCCCATCAGAATGGAAAACTATGGACAACTGGGAGATGGTGGAGAGGAGCCCTAATCCCTCTGATCGCAAGAAACCCCAACAAGATATCCTGCCGAAAACCTTAAAGGAGACAAAAAGCGGATCCGACTCATCGGAAAGGGAGGAAGTCAATGAGGCTGATGACAATCCTGCTAACTTCAAAACCTTAGAACAAAAAAGACAGGAGCTAGCTACCAAAGAAAGGAGGGTACGATTTCAACTTGAAAGCTTTCATCTAAAACAGGATGATAAAAACAGAATCAAAGAAACAAAGAAGATCAACAAAGGAATAAAAGCGTCCGTCCCTCCTTCTAGGAAAGCCCCATCAAAAGAATGCTATTTGAAATTAGAGACGACACTCAATGGACCAAGAAGGGCTTTGCCCAATAGGAGCTATGTAGTCTCGCTTTGTAACCAAACATCAGCTCTACGCATGATATCTACTGAGGACATTAAAGTTGTGGAATTCCCAAGAGAACAGAGAATGGACCAAGTTATATTGCATCTTAATTCAAATGACATCAAGCAGAAATTTCCGAAGGCTACTGACATCCTAAGAAAAAAGGGATTTCGTCTGACGGAATTAGAGGATGACATTAAGCCTGATAGTATTGACATATCACCAAAGGACAGAAGACGTGCTAACAATGAGGTCTCATTCTGCACGGGAAAAGAATCTATGGGAAAAAAGAGAGAAAAAAATGGTCAAGAAAAAGAGGAAAAGAAGAGGAAGACTCCAAAAGAAAACGAAAAAGAAGGAAATAAAAACCCCGAAAACCATTCATACAGCACCAAAGAAAATGTTGAAAAACTAAAATCTTTTAGGTTTACGGTAGATAATTCACAAAACCCAAGGAAGAGAAAAATAAATGAAAACAAACCTGAAAATAAACCAAATGATTGGCCCCCCATGGCAAATGATCGCAACTCAAAAAAAAACAATAGAATAAGGAAGTTGGAAATGGATCCGTTCGCTGTGCCTCATGGAATACCAGAGGATTTTATCATCTGTTCTCGACGGAAAGCTCTTTCTTAACCAAATATGATCTCATTTGCATCCAAGAATCATGGCTGTGTGAACCTCCAATATGTGAAGGGTATGAAGTCTACTTCAATCCGGCAAAAAAGGGACTGAAAGGCTGACAGTTTGCAGGCCTCATGGTATTAAAAAAAATCGATAGCCACTTACAAATACTCAAGCATGAAGCTCCAAACCCTTACGTTCAAATATTGAAAATAGCCTCTACAACAGAAAATCAGGAGGAGATGTCCAACTTGCTATTGATTAATACATACTGGAGGGAAAATATGCCAAACCCAGGGTCATACTTAAAATCTATCACGAATGCCATTGACAAGTCCATGACGGAGGAAGAAGATCAGCTCATATTGCTGAATGGTGATTTAAACATCAAGCTCCTAGACAAAGGGGGCGAAATTAAAGAGATTGAAAATCTTACAGGAAAAGAAAGCCAATGGATGAAGGAAATGGGCATACGGGATATGATGATGTTAAACAGCCAAACAAATGGCGACCTCATGGGGGCCGACACTTGGCATAGTGGAAAATTGAGAGCATGCTTGGACTATTGTTTTGTGGGAAGAGATACGCTTGCCTGGATAAAATCATTTCGAGTCATCAAGCAAGCTAATAGTGACCACTCTCTTCTGGAAACTGAGCTTGCATGGGATTCAAGAGCTTTCTCAAAGGGAGGAGAAGTGATGGAAACAGAGATATCGTGGGGAAGAAACAGGCTGCGACTTAAAGATCAGATTGTACCAACACTGGTGAAAAATTTCCAGGAAGCCGTAGAAAAGGGCGAGGAGGTGGTCGATTATAAATGGCTGTTTAAAGCTTATGAGGTTAAGTACGACTCATCTAAACTGAAGCAGGTCAAAAAGAAACACGCCTTTAATGAATTTGTAGTCGCCAGACGAAAAAGATACAGAGCTGACCTCAGGCGTATAAAAAAGTCTCATAGCCTAGAGAAATGCGAATTGGAAAGAAAATGCCAACAAACCTACAAGAATTGGCTGCAATCAACCAGATACCAAAGAACTCAAAGAGACGCGGAACAAATGATGGCAGCCTTAGCAACAAATAATACAAAAAGTACCTGGGATCTAATTAACAACAGAGATTCTAATCAATCGGCCATAGGTATCAACCAAGTCTCTGAGAAAAACTGGTTCGACCACTATACTGCCCTGTTCAAAGGGAAAAATGAGGAAAAAGTAGTTGATAAAAGAACAGGAAACGCTACCTGCTCATTGAACTTCGATAGAGAAGACATTCAAATACTGATCAAAAAATTAAGCTCTTCCAGGGCTGCCGGTCCAGACGGCGTCTCCAACAAAATGTTGAAAGAAAACATGGAAGGCTGGTCAGACCTAATTTACGCACTTTTCAAACAAGTAGCGAGAACCAAACAAATTCCAACTACGTGGACGGAGACCTACATCATGCCTATTTTTAAAAAAGGTGACCGCGGCAATCCTAGAAATTACAGGCCGATTGCGCTACTAGACTCCATTGGCAAGCTCTTCGCCTCCATCCTCTTACGGGATTTAAAGAACTGGGCAGCTCAAGCCGGAATCTTGGACGAGAGACAAACTGCTTTCGTGAGTGGAGTGGGCAACTGCCTTAACCTGTTCCTGATCACTATATTAAAAGAAAAGGCCCTAAAAAGAAAAACAAAGATCTACTTGGCCTTTATAGATCTCGAACAGGCGTTCGATGGAATGAATAGAGAACGGCTGTGGGCAAAACTGAGGAATTGGGGATGCCCTGTGGACCTATTGGAGGCAATCCAGGCACTGTATACCGATACCTCGATCCAGGTTCAAATTACTGCAAATGGAGGTCTATCAAGGAGGATCAGACATCCCGAGGCATCAAGCAGGGATGTGCCCTCGCCCCTTTTCTCTTCATACTCTATTTGGCTGATATGAAGTCTTCACAAGATCAGATCCGGGCCTTCCCACCGAAGGTAAATGGCATAGAGATACCATGGATGCTATATGCGGATGACGCAGTGTTCATAGACCAGACGCCGATAGGTCTTCAGCACAGGATTGAGGCTTTTAATGACTATCTTAAAGCCAATGACATGAAAGTAAATGCAAAAAAATCTATGATTTTGACTATGAAATCAAGCCGGTGAAAGAAACTAGCAGGGAAAATACAGACTTGGTCATTGGAAAAAGAAAAACTGGCAGTAGTCGATACAACGATCTACCTCGGGATAAGAATTAATAGGAACTGCAATGAGCAGGCCCATTATACCCTGATCAGAGAAAAACTAAAAAGTCTGGTTAACCAAGGGCTACTTCTACATCGTAGATACGGGAAATTATCTCTGTTGCCGATTACAACCTTCTATAAGCAAAAGGTAGTGGCCGTCATTACATATGGATCCGAGGCCCTCATAACCCTAAAATGGGAGGTCTGGAACCTACGCAAAGCCTATTTCTGGCGAAAGATCTTGCGCCTTCCAAATTCGCTACCCTTGGAACTTATAAGATCGGAACTAAGACTGCAATCCATCACTTCAATCACGACGTGGAAATCACTATCGCTTTATAGAAAGTGTATTTTGGACAATCCACCCGTGCCATTCAGAATCCTAGCAAAGCCAGGGTTTTCCAGTAGTGATTCAATTCTCCAAGACTGGAAAATGAGATGTGAAGAAACTTTAAAATACCTGGCGATCTCTGACGACACCCTGAAAAATAACCCAGATAAGGCTAAAAGAACAAATCGGGAAAACGTATGTCATAATGTCATCTGGGAACGCAAAGCTCTGAATATATTACCTCCATGTTTGATGACATTTCCCTCACAGCATTACCGAGATCTGCTTATGCGCTGTAGATTTAACATCTGGCACTCGAGAGAAATAAGGTGGCGAAGAAGGCAAATTGACAAATCACTAGCATACTGTAGATTTTGCAGAAAGAAGGACCAACTGGAAACTATAAGGCATGTGATGCTAACTTGTCCGAACCTGATATTGAATCGCCTGATGTACATGGGAAATTATACAAGCCTGATCTCGGAGGAGAACGAAGAAGAGTATTGGGAAAGGCTCATCACAGCTGAGAAAGTGGGCCGTACTTTGGACGCATTGAAATTTGTTGAATCCTTAAAACTGGAGCAGGAGAAGTGGGAGTCTGAGGTGGACGCCACCCAAACAACTGGAGATTCTGGCCTAGGGGCGATCATTTAGGGATTTTGAACTTGAACCTAATTTGGGGGGCCTCCACCTCTTTGAGGAGGGATTGTTAAAGGATTGTTAAAGGTTTAACTTTGGTTAACCAATAAAACAAAAAAAACAACAAAAAAAAACATTTTACACAGACACCATTGGGAATCAGTCAAGAGGTGTTGAGATCCTTTTTGAATATTTAAACTCTACAAATGCCATGTAGATCGATTGCTTAGTATTCAGCCCATGATTCTTAATCACCGAGATTACAAATAGGTTGACTCCTGTATCCACCCCTGGGAAAAATCCTGTCTGATACTTATCAAACACCTTTGCCTCTTTAACCTATCAGGAAAAACCCCTTAGTAACAGCCGTGCAAACATTTTTCCTGGGATATCCAACGGGGCAATGAGACGATTATTTTTTGGTCGTTGACACTCACCTTTTTTAAATATGGGGATGATAATGGACTTTCTCTAAGTCGGCGGAATCTGCCTTAGGTTAATAACCTTTGAAAAGATGACATAAAGCACTGCTGCCCACTCTTCCGGATGGATTTTTAACATATGATTTGTAAGACCATCCGGACCCCGGGCTATGGAAATACTTAGTTTTGTAATTTGAAGCAGTATATCGTCTTTATCAAATACCAAATTATCGTCAGAGATCCAATTTAATGGACCACCAGTGCATTTTTTTGTATTACTGGCATATACATCCCGAAAATGTTGTACCCACACCTCTTTAGGCACATAATTAACTTCATATGAAGATTGAGTGGTATGATTTGCTGTATTTAGAATTCTCTAAATGTGGGCACTATTTTCTGAAGAGAGAGCAGCAAGCAAAAACGCTGAATCTCTTTGGTAAATGCTAGCATGATGTGATTTAAGCCAATTTTTGTAATGTATTTTCAGGGTCCGAATAGCAGTCAACCTTGGACCCACAGATAAAAGAGACAGTTCTCTTAAATGTTTCCTCAGCTCAGCTTTTTTCATCCTCACCTCATGATAAAAAGCGTGCTTATGTTTATAAATCGTTTCATGATTCAGCGATGGCTGGAGCTTGAACAGACTTATAGCTGCCACGTAATGACCATCCGACTGGCATAATGCCGGATTGAAGTTCAGATGGTCAGCGCGAATGCAGTGTTCCAGATCAAGCACCAGGCCCACTGACCACCGAACCCTACTGCCACCCCCTAAAAGCTCAAGTGTAGGTTTATAATACCTAGGCTCAGTTGTAACAATAGCCCACAACCACGTTACCGCCAGTAACTCGTGGTCACTATGGGCTTGCGTAACTACTTGGAAACTCTCGGTAATATCAATCATACCTCTTCGAACAAATATATAGTCAATTCTCCAGCATGGGGTCTGGCATGGATTCACATGCTCATGAATATTCCCCGTCGTCAGGCCGGGAATCCTCGGTATAGAAAAAAATCAGTATCAGTTTCATTTCTGATCTGTCTTTCTTAGTAGTAACCAATCACTGGTCTCTGGGTCATACTGCCCCCAGCCAATGACTGCCCTCTCCCTAAACCCCGCCTCCAGCAGCCATCCTCAGATTTTGTTGGGAGTCCTCGTGCTGTAGCTCTCAAGCTTTTGCTGCATTTTCGCGCTTTTTCAGGAGATTTTTCTCATTTTCCGGTTAAATAGAGCCTCAAGCTCCACCGTTCTACATCCGATACGTTTTGGAGTTTTCTACGCCCCTCAAGGGTGAAGATTTCATCGAGTTACGCTTTTGGAGGATTCCAGAAGTTCCGAGGCCTACCCCGGACATGGCCCAGGAGAAAGGAAGCTCGACGCCCGGGAAGCTGTTCAGGACCTGCCCTGGATGCCAGCTTCAGAATGTTTTCAAGGAGGACGAGCATTCGTTATGCCTCTACTGTCTCCATGAGGACAAGACGCACACGGAGAAGGACTGTGCGTTTTGTGGGAACATGTCGGAGCGGACCATGAAGGATCGCCACCTCCGTCTCGCCAACTGGCTAGAAGGGAAGAGCCCGGCAGGCGAGAAGAAGAAAAAAGAAGTCCGAGCGGTCTTCTAAGTCCTGTGAGGGTACCCCGGCGACGGGGGCCCAACAAAAGGCTAAGCACCGCGAGTCCGCGGGCACCGGGAGTGCCGAACGGTCGGGCTCCTTGGCTGCCAGGCAGGGCACATCCTCCCCAGCGCCATCAACCACGAGACAACGCTCTGGCTCGGGTAAGATGGAGTCCGAGATCCCGGCGAAGCTTCTGGAGAGGCCCCGGTCGATCTCGAAGATTCCGGCAGAGGGGGAGCGTGGCTCGGACCCTCCCCCCAAAGTGAAAGCCCCAGGCGTCCAGAAGGTGGCGATGGCCTTAATTCACCCTGCTAAGACCTCGATTGAGGATGTCGCCGCAGCCCTGGCTCAGCCTGTGGAGGCTACACCAGTGGAGGCGCCCTCATGACCCAGAGTCTCCCTGCCACCGCGGAGGGAGTCGTCTTTCAGGCCCATTGAGAAGACCCCCACAAAGTCCTCGTTGGAAAAGGTGGGGGAGGGGCTGGTGGCCATCGTGGATACGGACACGACCTCTGAAGAAGAGCTCATCAAAGTCGTGGAAGAGGCCCAGCCCATCGGGAGGGATCCCGACGAGGGCGACGACGGGAGCGACAGTGTCGCCGACAAGGCTCCTCAAGAGCCCTCGCGCCCGTCGTTTCCGGCGCCGCAGGACACCTCGGCGGCCATTTTGTCAGCGATTCGGTCCTTATGCTCGGAGATAAGGACAAGGTTGCCCCTTCCCCCGACGGAGGTACCTGAGCCAGACCCGAAGGGGGAACCGGAGCCAGGACCTTCGGAGAGACCACCGCATAAGAGGAGAAGGACGCATCCTACACCACCTCTACCACCTCTGCGGCCTGCTCTGCCTTCCCCCCGGTCTACTACCCACGGGTATGATACAGGCACGGACACGGCTACAACAGGTACAGATGATGACGGAGGCGACGACGGGACGTGTCCCCCGTCGCCCCCTGCTCGGGCGTCCCCACCTGACGAGATTGGATCCTTTCATGCCATGATTTCCAGGGCATCCGAGCTTTTTCAGCTCTGCCCAGGAGAAAAGAAGAAAGAAGGTTTCCTTTATCAACGGCGCGAGGCTAAAAGGAAGACGGTCCTCGCCGTACCGCTTCTTGATGACATCTGGGATGAGGGTCTCGCCCTCCTCAAGAACCCTGCCATGGCGCCGGCAAAGAGGGACCGATACGAGAAGAAGTACCGGGTCCCCGACGCTGCCCCCTTGTGCCTTCGGGCACAACCTACCCCGGATTCGGTCGTCTCGGCGGCGGCAAAGAAGAAAGCTGGGGGGGCATCGGCCTCGACATCAACTTCCCCGCCGGACGGCGAGGGCAGGAAGTTGGACACGATGGGACGACGGATCATCTCATCCGCAGCGACGACTGTCAAGGCGGCCAACGCCCTGGCTATCGTAGCCCGCTACGACAGGGAGTTGTGGTTCAAAATCGCCCCTCTGTTAGACTTCCTACCGGACGCCAAAAGGGCTGAGGCCCTTGAAATCCTACAGGAGGGGGAGATTGCTTCGGACCACGCCATCACGGTGGCAACGGACATCGCTGACACCGGTTTCCGTCAGTTGGGCAACGGCGTTTGCTTGAGACGACGAGGATGGCTCAAGGCCACGGATTTCCGCCAGGACGTACAAACAAAGGTTTTGGACATGCCCTTCGACGGGAACAACCTGTTTGGGAAGGCGGTTGATGAGTCCCTTCAGGCCTTCAAGACAGACACAGAGACTGCCCGGGTACTGGGAGTGCTCCAACAACGACGGCCGTCCTTTCGGAGCTTTGGAGGCAGACAGGGTACCTCCAAGGGATCCGGCAGTGGCTCCTCCACGTACCGCCAAGCGGCAAGATCTTCGTCCCAGGAAGCCTACAGGGGACGCGGCAAGTCAGGTGGTGCCTGTCGTCGTCGACAGGGAGGTCAAGGAGGCAAGGCGGCCTCCAAACAAGATTGAACTGACCGTGGGGTCGGGGCCCCGCCGAAGCACCCCGGTGAGAGGCCGGCTTGCGAGGTGCGTCGGCGTGTGGGAGTCCATCTCCACCGACCGTTGGGTGCTGGACGCTCTGGCCCAAGGGCACGCCCTCGAGTTTCAGAAGAAGTGCACTCGCGTTCCACCCGTGGCCAGGAAGGAAAATCACGTCCCTCAACTACTGTTGGAAGTAAGGGCGATTCTCAAGAAGGGTGCCATCGAGCTCGTCCCAAAGAGGCTTCAGGGCTCAGGAGTTTACTTAAGGTACTTCCTCGTAAAAAAGAAGACAGGAGGATGGCGCCCCATCCTGGACCTACGACGACTGAACAAGTACATCAAGGCACAGAAGTTCCGTATGGTCACCCTCCAGCATGTGCTGGGACAGCTGGAGGAGGACGATTTCCTGTCGTCGTTGGACTTGGAGGATGCGTACTTCCACATCCCCATTCTAAAAAGACACTGAAAGTTCCTCAGGTTCGTGGTCCAAGGGCGGCACTACCAGTTCAAGGCCCTCCCATTCGGATTGAAGTCGGCACCCAGGGTGTTCACCAAGTGCCTCGCACCGGTGGCGGCGCGGCTGCGCCTACAGGGGATCCCCGTCTACCCCTACCTGGACGACTGGCTCATCCGGGCAAAAAGAAGGGAGCTCGCCGTGGAGCACACTGCAAAGACCGTCCAGCTGCTCACGGACCTGGGATTCTCCATCAACTTTCCAAAATCCCACCTGGTTCCGTCGCAAGTCGCCCTGTTTCTGGGAGCCAAGCTCGACACAGTGGTGTGGCTGGCCTCGCCGTCGGAGGAAAGGGCCAGGACCATTCTGGGCAAGGTGCAGCGTCTGCTGGCCACAGACATGGCCAGGGTAAGCTCTATCAAATCCCTCCTCTGGATGATGTCCTCCTGCATTTATCTGGTGCGCCTTTGCAGGCTTCGGATGCGACCCTTACAGGAGTTCCTCAACGCCCGCTGGATCCAGTCGACGGGCAGCTTCGAGGACAGGATCCCTCTCAGCGAGACGTTCCGTCAGGTGATCCGGTGGTGGGGTACCCGCTCCCATCTGTCGGCGGGCACAGACTTTCAAACCCCAGCTCACCAGGTGGCGGTGACGACGGATGCCTCCCTGGAAGGTTGGGGAGCACACTCCAGAGATCTTCACGCGAGAGGCCTTTGGCTCCCGGAGGAGAAGTCTCTCCACATCAACATCCTGGAGCTCTGCGCGGTGTTCTGGGCCCTCAGGTCCTTTCTTCCGTCCCTCAAGGGCAAGGTGGTGAGGATCTTCACCGACAACACCACCACAATGTTCTACATCCGGAAGCAGGGCGGAACCAGGTCCCCGGCCCTATCCAAGGAAGCCCAGGAGCTGTGGCATTGGGCCGTCGCCCAACGGATGTTCCTGGTGCCTCTTCATCTGGCAGGAATAAAAAACACGATCGCCGACTCACTCAGCTGGGAGCTGCGCTCGTGCCACGAGTGGGAACTACGCCAGGATCAAGTGGATCGACTCTTCCGACGATGGGGTGAACCCCAAATCAATCTCTTCACGTCGGTGACGAATTCCAAGTCCCGGAGGTTCGCCAGCAGGTTCCCCCTTCCCTTGATTCACAGTCCCAAAGTTCACAAACAGCTGTGACGTCTTCCGAAAACTCTTCGTGCGGTCCACCTAGAACTTCAGCGCTCTAGCTACATCCCCGGCCCCGACGGGCTCGGCTCACGCCCTGCTTATGGGGATGAACACCCCGGCGACAAGGACGCACAAAAGACTCACTCCCATAAGCACACAACCCACAGCTCTTCTTCGTCGAAGATGAAGAATCCATCAGCGCCGAAGGGGACGCAGGGCACCCCGGCGTCTACCTCAGACCGTAAGAGTCTAATGCCCCACTCGCAAACGCAGCTGCGACCAGCGATTGGGCTTTCCACAGATAAAGGCGCTACCCCAAAACCATCCGACGTAACGCTCTATATAGGAGCGCCCGTCGCAGTACAACACTCAACGCCCGTAACATCGAGACCAGAAACCTCCACAGACAATTTACTTGTCGAGAGCCTAGCGCGGATTATTTCCGCCGATACCCATAAGCGGACGATGAAAGACACGTCGAATACCGCGCAAAGGGCTAAAGACACGCCAAAAAAAGCTGAAGGGGAGCCAGGAACTGCCCCCTTCATCTAGAGGGACTCCTGGCCTACCGGAAGGTTTTTCAGATGGCGACGGAAACCTTTCTTCGACGTTGTGGGAGAGGTCAAAGCGTTTCCAGGCAGAAAACACTAATCCCCCCCCCAGACTACTCAGGGGTACCCCATGAAACTCTGGAGAGACTCCATTTCTGTATGGAGAAAATGGAAAGGTTTATGGAAAACCAAAACCTACCAACACCCAAAAGACCAAGAGAAGGACCCCAGGGTCAAATTTCCTAGGCTGTTTCATCCTTCACATGAGGAATTAAATGTGTATGACCTCAATGAAGAGGAACAACATTTTCAGGAAGAGGATGATTTTACGGGTGTAGAGGAAGAACGAAACCTAGAGGAGGAGGGTTTTCAAGAAGATCCAAATACAGGTGCAGGGGGCTTCGGAGAAGAACTAGAGTTAGTTACCTCACACCCCTGGCAGTCCCCATCAGCGTACTCTGACCCTGATGCCATAACCCTATCTCCTTCCAAGGACTCGCCTATTAGGAACACATCTCCTATAGATGACCAGCCTACGTTTAATGCACTGTTGCGCAAAGCAGCAGCGCATTTCGAATTAGACACAGGGAAGACCTCTCCTGACATTGACTTTGTGGAAAAAGTAATTAAGGAGAAACCCCCTGTCAGTCAAACCATTCCACTTCTTGCCTCAGTAAAAAGAAGAATCGCCCCTTCTCTATCCACTCCTGCGTTGGTCAGAGGGGTCAACCCTCGTATAGAAAAACTCTTCAGTC
Source organism: Ambystoma mexicanum (assembly GCF_040938575.1). Taxonomy (NCBI): domain Eukaryota; kingdom Metazoa; phylum Chordata; class Amphibia; order Caudata; family Ambystomatidae; genus Ambystoma; species Ambystoma mexicanum. The sequence goes on along the minus strand of NC_090935.1, from coordinate 299,519,912 downwards.
CATCTCCTTCTGACCCTTTGTACATCAGGGGCCACTCCGTACCAGACTCCTTTGTAGTAACGAATACAAGGAAGAGAGCAGGGGTGCCACTGTCCACCAGCGAGGCACCCCCAGACAAGGAGGGGAAAAAGCTGTATGCCCTGGGGAAAAGAATCACGGCTTCCGCCGCTTTCTCAGCAAGGATCGCTACTAACAACTCTTTACTAGCAAGCTGGGCAGACGCACATTGGAGCAAGCTTCGTAGCGACGCTGAAGAGGCACCAGAACCCCTGCGTACACGCCTTCTGGCCACAATCACGGAAGGGACACTAGTGAACCAAAGCAAAGTTAAAAACACTTTAGATGCTGCAGAGACTGCTGGGCGTTCCCTAGTCCAAGGGATACTCCTCAAACGCCATGTCTGGCTGCGCAATTCGGGATTTAAACCTGGCACTATTAGCCATAGATTTCGAAAAAGCCTTCGACTCAGTGTATTGGGAGGCGTTATGGGCAATAATGCGTAAGATGAAATTCGGGGAACCATTCATAAAATGGGTGCAACTCCTCTATAATAAGCCATTAGCAGAGGTAAGAGTGAACGGGTGGCCCTCGCGCAACATCCAACTGGGAAAAGGCACCAGACAAGGTTTCCCACACTCGGCAATGCTGTTTGCACTGATAATAGAACCATTAGCGGTACTCGTACGTGGCACGTCCACATGGACTGCCTTCAGATGGAGCTCGGACTGGGAAGATATCCCTTTGCGCAGATGACCTACTGGTGTATCTGGGCGATCCAACGACCTCCTGCCCTGTAGACACTCAAATTTTTATTAACTACGGAGCCTTCAGTGGCCTGAGAGTGAACTGGGCCAAATCCGTACTGTTCCCGGTGAAAGGCTTTGACTGCATACCGGCATCTGGTTCCCCATATCAAGTTGTGACCACACAGTTCCGCTACCTGGGCATTCTAATTACAAATGGGCTGGATAGCTATGTAACGCAAAACCTACATCCACTAACCAAAAGATATGTGCAAGATGCAGCCCACTGGCAAGCATTGCCACTGACATTGTTAGGCAGGGTGGCGCTCTTCAAGATTCTGGCCCTTCCCCAGTTCTTGTACATCCTTCAAAACGCCCCTCTCCATGTTCCCATTGAAGAGTTCCATAAAATAGACGGAATAACACGTAAGCTCCTGTGGGGTGGGAAACACCCGAGGATAGCTTTAAAAACCCTTCAACGCTCAGACTGGGAGGGGGGAATAGGGCTCCCGAACATACTAATCTATTATCGGGCGACCCAGATGGCGACAGTCAATGACATTCTGCATGGGGACCCGACCATACCCCATATAAAAGCCGAATTAGCTGCACAACACGGCGTGTCCCCGATTGAAAGTCTCTACTGTAAACAATCTCGTCCTCCTGAATGCACGATAGTAGCGCAGACAGCCCTGGTGTGGAAGGGCGTACATAAACACTTAGGATGGGACAATAAAATTACCCCAGTCCAGCACATCTGGAATAATGCCAACCTCACGGGCCTCAGTAATCTCCCAAAATGGCCGAACTGGGTAACAGCTGGCATACAAACCATTCAGCAAGTATTCGTGAACGACCAGATGATACAATTCGCCAAGCTCGTGTCATCACACGATCTCCCAGTCACCAAGCATTATCACTATGGACAATTACAACATGCACTCACAGTGCATAGGGATCAGTTGACAGATATGCTGGAATGTACGCCCTTGGAAAGAAATATAGTTATGGACAGTGTGAGGAACAAGGTCACGTCTACCATGTACAACGCCATCTCCTCATTTGCCACGAAAGAGCTGCTGAATCTGAAAATGAAATCGGAAAGAGACGTCAGCCCAATACTACCCGAAGAATGGATATCGACTCTGATGTATCCTAGAGACTCTGCAATATCGCCGAGGATTAGGCTCGTCCAACTGAAGATACTGCATAGGATATATTATCCCCAAGTAGCTTTGAATAATTGGGGTAAGTCGACCGACCCCAAATGCCTACGCTGCAAACAAGAGGAAGGAACGTTCGATCACATCCTATGGCAGTGTGCACGTACACAACGCTTCTGGCATAAATGTAGCGAGCGACTTTCAAAAGTCATGTGTCGCCCGATCCCAACGTACCCCAAGCTCCTTCTTTTGGGTATTGAAGTTGACATGGATATGTCCCGCTTCGAAAAGTTACTTCTATCGACAGCCACAGGGGTTGCCAAAAGGAATATTGCACAACTATGGGGTTCTGAAAGCACCCCTAAATATGATCAATGGATATCAGATGTAGACGCTATCATTTTCATGGAATGCCGAGTCTACCAAGCAAGAGGCTGCCTGGCAAAGCAGACAAAGGCCCTCATTACGACCCAGGCGCAAAGCGAAAAACGATGGCGGTAAACGATTACCGCCATCGTCTTCCGCTAGGGCCGATTACGACCCGTGACCGTAAACTACGATGTCATTAGCGGCATCGTAGCTAACGCTGCCGCTGACTGCGCCAAAGGTGCGCGCACGCGAACATCCACACCGTACTTAGCGCCATGGCGGAAAGGTACGCGAATGCCGACCCAAGCGGACATGCCCCTAACGCCATCACCCAGCCCGTTAAGTACCTTACCGCCATGGTGCTAATTACGCCATCGCGAACCAACCGTAAAGGGCCATGTAAAGTGAATGCAGCTGCCACAGGTGCACAGAAACAGCACAGGTGAAGGCAATACAGACTCAGGAAGTACAAAAAGAGCACACCCCACCCCTTCCCAAACCCAGTCACACTCCACAATGATACCAATAGGACTAGCAATGTTGGGGCTGGAGGACCTGATAGCAATGCGAGTGCTACAACAGCAACTACAACAACAACAACAACAACAGGCTGCACAGAGGAGACGCAGGAGGAGAAGGAGGGCAAGGCAGGCCCAGCAAGCCCCACCAGCACAGCCAGTGGCACCACGCAGGCAGCCCCCAATCCCACGCATCAGAGCCAGCCCATTCAACCTCACCGCTGAGCAGATCCACACCCTGTACCGACTGGACCGGGACAGCATCACCACCATTGTGGACATGATACACAACGACATCGTCAGCATGATTGAAACACCCACTGCCACCCCCCCCCTACTGAAGGTAGTGTCCGTGCTCCACTTCCTGGCCACAGGCAGCTACCAGCACACAGTGGGGCACTTGCATGGCATATCACAACCATTATTCTCGCGTACACTGATGCAAGTGCTCGATGCCCTCCTCAAGCACACAGATGACCACATCTCATTACCACGGTCTGCCCAGGAGATTGCCAACACCAAAGTGGGTTTCCATGCACTGGCCGCCATACCTGGTTGCATTGGTGCCATTGACTGCACCCATGTTGAATTGGTGGTCCCACATGCCATGGAGGTACCGTACCGCAACCGTAAACATTTCCACTCAATCAACGTGCAAATGGTCTGTGACTCCAACAGGATCATCACACATTTTTGTGCCAGATACCCCGGATCAACCCATGATTCTATGGTCCTTCGGAACTCCACAATACCACGCTACATGGAGCGACATGCAGGCCCAAGATCCTACCTACTCGGTGAGTCTAATGTCATGAGCATGGAAATGCAAAGTGGGTGTTGAATGATGTACCAATACATATTTCATCTGGCAGATACAGGGGGGTGATGCATACGTCACATGGGTGCAACTAGCAGTAGCCAGATCATTCCCTGTGGCAGCACTGACGTCAACAGAGTAGTGTACACATCATGCCTGACCTAATAATCCCAACATGTGAATGAAAGTGCACAACCATCTGCAAGTGCATTGTGCAAATTGTGACCGCATTGACCCTAAAGAAAACCACCAACATGCACGTCACCATGCACCAACTACTGAAAGGCCTGTCCCCCACATCTGCGCACAAAGGAGGCACATGACAGACAGGAACATCAATGCACCAATACAAGACCCACAAACTGTCCCCATTGACACCAGTAATGCTCACTGGGGTCATAATGAGCCAGACATCAATGTTGCTATCATGTGAGCTTCAAGCTCACAGGACACGTGCAAGGTCACATGAATGACGGCCTGAACGGACACAGTGGATGGCCACTCACAAGGCAATCGTCCCCCCTGCATTGTGTTTTTGCATGCAAAACAGTACATGAGAGCCATGAACACATACTGGTTGCACAGTGTAAATCCATAACCACAACTCCAATTGGTGCACAGTAACAGTCAGAATCAAGGCATGGTTGTGTGTCATGTTCACATATCAATCTCGTTCCTGACACATTCTATTCTCACATTTTACAGGTGATGCGGGCTATCCCCTGAAGAGGTGGCTCCACACACCAGTGCGGAACCCATCGAACCATCATGAGGAGGACTACAACCATGCCCATGCACGTACCCGTGTGGTGATAGAGCATGCTTTTGGCCTACTGAAGGCACGTTTCCGCTGCCTCAGCAGGTCTGGCGGGGCACTCCTGTACCGCCATGAGAAGGTTGCAAAGATCGTCATTGCATGTGTCATGCTACACAATATGTGCATCAGACGAAACGTGCCTCTGCCCCCTGACGCAGAACCACAACCACCTGATGATGGGGATGATGATGATGGGGATGGGGCAGCACCTCAGGGAGGCAGCGATGCACAGGAGGGGCATATAATGCATCAGAATGTCATTGACCAATACTTCTAGCACACACAGCGAGTGTGTAACATATGGATGGCACTTGGGGCACTGTGTGTGTCTGGTATGTCAACACTGTGGACTGTAAAACAATAAAGCACACATACGCAATGAGCAATGTCCACACATTTCGTTTGTGAGAAAATAAAAAGTGCATTGTTCTTCTGAATAGGTATAACAGAACCCCTCCCCCTCCCCCCTGAACACTCCAACACACCCAGTTCCCCCCTCCCCCTCCCCCCTGAACACTCCAACACACCCAATTCCCCCCTCACTCTCCCCCCTGAACACTCCAACACACCCAATTCCCCCCTCCCCCTCCCCCTGAACACTCCAACACACCCAATTCCCCCCTCCTCCTCCCCCCTGGACACTCCAACACACCCAATTCTCCCCTCCCCCTCCCCCCTGAACACTCCAACACACCCAATTCCTCCCTCAAGCTCCCCCCTGAACCCCCTGCAAACATGTGACAGTGCCCGTGGTGAAGGGTGTATAGTTTACACACTATTGACGGCCCCCTCTCCCGGAACCTGGGGCCCCCCTGCCTGTGCTCCTCAGGGTCCTGGATGACCTGCGGACGGGAGAGGCTTGTGCTGAACTTGCAGCTGAGGATGTACCGGGCTGCTCAGTACGGCATGTGTCCAGAATTGTCTGGATGAGCTGGCTCATCATCTGCCGCACTACAGCAAGTTCGGTGCATATGTCCCTGCTGGCAGTTTGGATGGCAGCCCTGATGCCATCAGCACTCCTCTCCATGGCTGCACTGGCACTTCCGCATTCTGCAACATGCTGCGTGAGGAGTGTGCCCAGTGCTTCCTGCCTGTTGGCAATCTGCTCCAGCGACAGCTGGAATTCTGGCCCAATGGAGGGTGCCAATGGGGGACCAATGGGACTACTCCCATCTTCCACAACTCCCACTGGGCTTGGTGTTGCTGGCCATGAATTAGGTGGCGATGGGCCCTGGGTGTCATCTCCATGATGGCTGATTGGGGATAGGTGTGGTGAGTGCAGTTGCGTGTTGTGGTCAAGTCCAGTGTCACCCTCCACATCACTGTCGGAGCAGGCAGCGATGGCTGCAGTCTCCCCAACATCACTGCTCCCTGCTGACACATTGCCCTCAGTGGGCAACAGTGGGTGTTGTTGGGCTGCAGGCGCTGTCACGAACCCTTCCTCGGGGGACTTTGCTGCCCTGGCCTCTTCAGCCTGGCATGGTTTCGGCCTGGGTCCAGCAGAGGTGGATGCATGGTTCCCTTCTCCCACTTTCCTGGCCTTCTTGGCTGGGGTGCTGGTGCTGTCGTCCCTGACAGTGTCCGATTGCGAGCCTGTGGTGGAGCAGAGGAGGGTGACTGTTATTAATGGTTCAGCGGACATTGAGCAGGCATTGTGAAGAGTGTAATGGATAGATGGTGGAGTAAGTAACCCGTGACATACAGGTTGCCTCCCTTTAGGTTCGGTTTTGCATGCAGGTGTGTGTCTGCCTACTGTACAGTGTACATGCTGCATGTGCGCAGGGTGTGGCTCATCTGCTGATGTGTTGCGTCTGCCACATTGTGATTGTCACGTGCAAGTGTATCAGGATGTCTTGCAAGGCTGGATATGAGGCACCTACCTGTCTCTCCAGATGTCGGGGCCCCTCTCTCCATCTCGCCGACACCTTTGATGCACTCAATGCCAATCAGAGAGGCACATGTCTCCTCCCATGGCTGCATCTTCAGTGGGGAGTCTGCTCCCCCGCCAGTTCCCAGGGCCAGGTTACGGTTGGCTGACATAATGCCCCGGACCCTGATCCGCAGGTCGTCCCATCTCTTGCGGCACTGTTTGGAGGTGCGTGGGGTGGTTCCAACAGCACTGACACATTGTGCCACAAGTTCCCACACCTCCTTTTTGCGGCCTATGGCTGTCCGGGTCATCTCAGTGGAGAAGACAACATCGGCCTTCTCCTGGAGCGTGTCTGCAAGCATTTGCAGTTCCTCACGACTGAAGCGCTCCTGCCGCTGCCTGTCACATGCCTTCTTGACAACTTTAGGCATGGTTGGCTGTGGAAATGGGTGGGTTATGGGAATGTCAGGGTTTGAGGGTTGCTTGTGGTGTGGTTGGGTAGGATGGCAATGGATTGTGTTTTTTAAGATGGCCGCTGTGCTGTTTCCCGTTCCGCCGCGATTACGCTATTTCCGGTTCCGCCTAATTGCGGTCACCGCTAATTACGGTGACCGCTGACTACGGTCGGCGCAATGATGGGTTGCGGTAGGTCACCCTGCGCTGTTAATGAGGGCGGTAAGGGCTGTTTACGGCATGGCGTAGTTTACGTTACCGCCATGGCGTAATGCTCATGCGCGATGGGTCGTAATATGGCGCTCTTATCGCCATCGGACCATGGCGTTAACGCTCATTACGCCATGGCGGTAATTTCGATCACTTACCGCCTGGGTCGTAATGAGGGCCAAAATCTGGGGGAAATGGGAACATTGTAAATCATGCACAACATAGCCAACAGACTTTGAGACGTAACTCAGGAAAGGCAGCACGCTACAACATCACCAACGGATGCTGCTTGAATAAGATAAACAGGGAAAAGGACAATCGCTGACCCGATCTTGTCTATATCTCACAGCATCTGTCTCTCTAAACTCACCTATAGCCAAACAGTGCCTGCTCGTGCTGATCTGCCAATTGTATGCAAAGTTATATGTTTGTGTTTTGTATGTTTTTGTATGTGGAATGGAAACAAAATAAAATAAAATAAAATGTGTTATTAAAAAAAAAAATGCACAAATCTTCGAGGAACTCGGCGACTTTGTCGACGCCATCGGCACCAAGCATTTCAACGCCGAAGTCAAGGGCGATTCCGAGTAAATTGGCCCCTCTTTCGAAGCCGTCTTCGACACTGTCGACGGAAACTTCAATCTCATCAAAGCCTGTGCCATTTCAGGAGAAGGTTTACAAGCCAATTCCAAAAAAATACTTTTTTAAGTCCCTGTCCTCAATATATGAGGAGGAGCTGGCCTCTGATGAGGAGACTTCTCCATTTGGAGTACAGTTTTATAGTCAAAATGTGCCTGAAGAGCTCATTGATCAGGGATCAAGAATGAAAGACATTTGTGATTCCCTCCAGTCTGCTAGTGGTCTTGACACTTCGCCAGAGCTGGAGTTTGACAGGCCTGACCCTCTGAACATGCAGATTCAGATTGTGGAAATCTCAGGAATAGGGTCACAGAATATATGGGCTGGAGTAGAGCTTCCCCGGCATATTAGCAGGATGACATGACGGAGATCCGAGATCAGGGTCCACAGAAGGACCCGATTTTGCCCTTCCACAAAGTGTCATGACCCTTGCCTCTGGCCCTCACTGGCAAGTCAGCCTTCCAGTGAGGGCCAGGTCAAAGGCCTTAAAACCTTATCCAAGACTCTCTTGTAGTCAGTCCTTTGGCGCCAGGTTCATAACCATCATGAAGACCAACATTTGAATGGGACTATTTCCTTCGGATTATTTAACTTGGGGGGGAGGTTCAGCCAACATGGAGGCACACACATAGCTCAGTTACAAGGAACTGAGCTATGAGGTCTAGTCTTTTGGGTGTGGCAGGCCTGGCACTGCTTTACCTGGACTACTTTGGGTGTGGCAGGCCTGGGACTATTTTACCTGGACTACTCTACCTGAGACTATTTAAACCGCACCCAAACAGAAGAACATGCTTTGCGTTATTCTGCTGTGGGCAGCGTAACGCTCACCGTGTCCAGTTCTTAGATGCCAGCTTACCTGAAAACAAGGACCTGCAGAGAGAGAAAGAACACTGTTAGGCAGAAACCTGTGCAGTTCCCTTAGGGACCACTGCAAAAGATTTAAAACTACAGGTGTTTGGCAGTAAACCCACTTGGTAGCAGTCTGTACCACACAGATTCACTTGGTAGCTGTGGCTGAGCAGTCAGACTTCCCTCAAGAAGAGTTAGGCAGTATGCAGAGTATACACAATAGTTACAGAGACACAGTAGTACAAACAAACACTGACCAGAGCTTTGGTGTAAAAGTATATAATTATTTATTTAAAAACACACTTGTGATTTACACTAGCAAAAACGAGGTAAGTAAATTCAGCACACAGTCACTATCGTATATATACAACCCTATTCACTTATTAGACAAGTCTTAGTGAGAAACACCACTTATTTTCAGACAGAGGTGAGCGCTTAACATAAGATGACACTCTAATAAGTTGTAAAGAAAGGGAGGGAAAAAGGCAGAGTTAAGGAAGCACACAAGTTTTAATACTTTTACAAAGAACCACAGTAAGGCAGGATAGGCAGAGTTCTACTGGAGAGCAAGGAAGTCAATTGCAAGGCCCACTCTTGGAGAGAGCAAGCAGAAGGGGTCCAGGTTCACCCAGTGGGGTTATGCCCAAAGAGTCTTGTAGATAGTTCGCACAAAAAGGATGAAATTAAAATCAGGAAAAGTTAGCTAGGCTAGCCCAGGTTAGAAAGTCGAGGCTTTACTGTCACCCCGCACGATCTGTCGCAAGAGAAGCCAGGCGGGACACAGTACCTTAAGTGTGAAGGAAGCTCCAGCGGGGGCAGTTGTTCCTGGCAGCAGGTTCAAGTCGGTGTTTCGTCCAGAGGAAGAAGAGGTCTCGCCGTGGAGGAAAGATGAAGGTCGTTGCACTGCCAGTGAAGAAACCAGCCGCAGAGTTCTCTGGTTAAAAGGCACTACCCTTCTCTTCGCGGTAGTGGTAAACCGTGGTATTCCGGTTGTCGTGGTGCTTGGCACGGGCAAGGCGGCCACGAGGTGCTCCAGGAAGGTGAAAAGAAGGCAAAACTGGTTATCCCCACCAGTCAAAGGAAGAAGACTCTCCGGACTGGAGATCTCCTCTGTCGTCGGGAAAAGTGGTGAGACGGTTCAGCAGGGCTCCACCGGTGGTGTTGTCGTTGCAGGTCGGCTCAGCTTCTCCCTCCTCGGATTCTTAGGTCCTGTGGCGACTTCTGAAGTTCCAGTCCCCAAAGCCCTGCTTTTATGCAGCACACCCCCATTCGCTCAGCCTAGCTGTCAATCAAACATGCTAAGTGGTGAGCCGGCCGGCTCACCACTTGGGCCACTCACACAAGAGTGCGACTTGAGTTACCAAGGTAACTCAGTCCAGAGGGCCTAAACCCCCTCCCACACTCCCTGTGGTACCCAGACAGAGTGGCACCACTTTTGGAGGCTTCTGTGGAGAAGCCCGCCAAAAAGTGGAACAAAGGGCTCGACTTGGGTTGGAGTCACAGAAGAGAACACAAATGCCATTTTAGAATCGAGATCTGGCAAAAAATACCAACCAGTGAATTAATATTAAATAAATAAACCAGCAGTATGTTCGAGGCAATAAGAATTAAATAATTAAAGTTGGTAGCCTCGAACAATGGGAAAATCCCATAGAGATATATTTGCGGTTGAATATAAAAAGTAGTATCCACTGCCACCAGCCAAAACTCGATCAGGGGAGATGGAGACATGCCCCCTCGAACAACAGACCCCGGGGCAATCGAATTGCCCCGACCAGTACGTCCACAATATGATGGTTTGTACTGGTTTCTGTTCATAATTTGGGACTAGTAAAGCCAATGGTGACTTTACATGCCCTGGGAGACAGTAGTCAGTCCCAGGGTATGGAGTCTATGTTGGGGGGTCGCTACGACATCCCTGGGTTACGGCACGGAGGGTGCTGTGTAACCCACATAAAAAAACACATGAGACCCTATGGAGTAAAAGACCCCATAGCCCATAAAACACATTGAAAGATAAAGGAACACCTCAAATCACGTCTAAGAGTGGGAGTAAAAGAATCTCACTCTTAGCAGGAGAGAAAAAAATAAACCCCAAAAATCCAGAAAAGCTGCTGGGGGACTCACTAGGTTGGGGAAATTAGCCTTACAGAGAATTCTCCCTAACACTCGCCCCCCCTCAGACTAAGGGACAGGAGGATTTAATCCACTCCTGGATGAACTTCATACCTCTAGTCGATGACATACATCGTAGAGAGTCCATCAGCATTTTGATGGTGACACCCTGACCTGTGCTCAATGGTAAAATCAAAACCTTGCAGGCAGATAGACCATCTCAATAGTTTTGGATTTTCTCCCTTCATTTGCATTAACCATCTCAAGGGTTGGTGGTCAGTCTGAATGACAAAAGTAGAACCATACAAGTATGGCCTAAACGTTTTCAGTGCCCACACAATAGCAAAGCATTCTCTTTCGATTGTTGCCCACCTTGTCTCAGGATCCTTCAGTTTTCTACTGATGAAGCAAATGGGGTGCTCCCTAACCTTTTCATCCAGTTGGCTAAGGACTGCACCTATACCTACATTAGAAGCATCTGTCTGCACAATGAAAGTTTGGTGATAGTCGGGAGCTCTCAGTACTGGTGCTTGGCAAAGAGCTTTCTTCAGGTTTTCAAAGGCCTGATTGCATTTCCATTCCATTTGATCTTCTTAGGGAATTTTGGAGAGGAGATCACATTCAATGGAGAAGCTATGGCCCCATAGTTCGCAATGAAATTCCTGTAATACCCAGTGATGCCTAGGAAGGCCCTCACCTGGGTTTGAGTAGTAGGTGTTGTCCAATTTTGCACAGCTTCAATCTTACTGAGCAAAGGCCTTATTTCTCCATCTCCTACCTCATGCCCAAGGTAGACCACCTTACTCTGACCAATTTGGCATTTACTTGCCTTTATGGTCAGATTGGCCTGTCCAAGAGCCTGCAAAACATACCCTAAGTGGTTCACATGTTCTTCCCATGATTGGCTGAATACTGCAATGTCATCCAAGTATGCCATGCAGAAGTCCTGCATCCCATTCAGAACCTGGTTCACCATTCTTTGGAATGTGGCAGGTGCATTCTTGAATCCAAAAGGCATAACCTTAAATTGGTATAAGCCGACTGGGGTAGAAAATGCAGTCTTCTCCTTGGTATGGTCTGTCAGGGCTATTTGCCAATAGCCTGACGTAAGGTCAAATGTGCTGAGGAACTTGGCTGAACCAAGTCTATCCACCAACTCATCTTCACTTGGCAAAGGGTGGGCATCAGTCTTGGTGACTGCATTAAGAGCTCTATAGTCCACACAGAATCGCAATTCTTTGGATCCTGCCTTTGGTACTAACACAACTGGGCTAGACCATGGGCTAGTAGAGGGCTCTATTACCCCGAGATCAAGCATCTTCTTGACCTCCCCTTTGATGTGGGGCCTTACATGTTCTGACATTCTATATCCTCTGCTTTTGACTGGCAGACAGTCACCAGTGAGTATATCATGCTGTCCCCAAGGGGTCAAGCCTGGTGAAAGTAAGAACAGAGAGGCAAACTGATTTAACATGGCTTTGCACTCTTCTTGTTGCTCAGGTGTCAGATTTGAAGAGAGATTTACTCCTTCAATCTTTTCGTCCAAGGGTAAGCCTCTGAGGAGATCAGGTAGAGCTTTGCTCTCTTCTTCCTCTTCTGTTGAAGCTAGAAGCAAGACTCCTACTTCAGGTCTAGAGACATATGCCTTTAGTCGGTTGGTGTGGAAGACTCTAGGAGCCTCCTTGGGATTGCCCAAGTCCACCAGATAGTTCACCTCTCCAAGTTTACCCACAACCTCGAAGGGTCCCATCCATTTTTTCTTGCAAGGCCCTCTGCCTTGTTGGGATCATAACTAGAACTAGCTAGTCTTGAGTGAACTCCACCATGTTAGCCTTCTGGTCATGCCAATGCTTGACCAGGGCTTGTCCAGCTTTCAGGTTATCACTAGCTTCTGCCTTCATTTGTGACATTCTCCTGCGGAGACCTATCACATAGTCAGTCACTCTGACTGGCTTGGGGGAAGGAACACTCTCCAACACCTCCTTGATCAGGGCCAATGGACCTCTGACCGGATGGCCATAGAGAAGTTCAAAGGGAGAATAACCTACTCCCTCCTGAGGGACTTCTCTATAAGCAAAGAGAAGACATGGCAATAGAAGGTCCCACTTTCTATTAAGGGGATCCTCTAAAGCACCTATCATGCTCTTCATGGTTCTGTTGAACCTTTCTACCAACCCATTTGTCTGAGGGCGGTAGGCGGTAGAGAACTTGTAAGTAACTCCACAGGTTTTCCACATGGCTTTCATGTAGTGGGACATAAAATTTGACCCCCTGTCAGAGATTACTTCCTTAGGAAACCCAACCCTGGTAAAAATACCAAGGAGGGCCTTAGCCACAGCCTGAGCTGTAACAGTCCTCATAGGAATTGCCTCAGGGTACCTAGTAGCATGGTCTACTACAACAAGGATAAACCTGTTGCCTGAGGAGGTTGGAGGATCAAGGGGACCAACAATGTCAATCCCTACCCTCTCAAATGGGACTCCCACTACTGGGAGAGGCACTAAAGGTGCCACATTCTTGGACCCAACCTTACCAGAAGTCTGGCAGGTATGGCAGCTCTTGCAAAACTTATCTACCTCAGCCCCCATTTTTGACCAATAAAAGTAGAATTAGTGCCTTTCTTTGGTCTTCTTGAAACTCAAGTGACCAGCCAAAGGAATCTCGTGGGCTAGTTGCAAGAACTGTTGTCTGTTTTCTTGAGGTACTACAAGGCGCTTGTAGTCTCTAGGTGCAGACTCAGTTGGTTCACTGTAGAAGAGGCCATCTTCCCAGTGCAACCTATACTTCCCAGGCTCTTGCCCATCAGCCTGAGAAGCTGCCTGTTGGCGAAGACCTTCCATAGTTGGACATTCTCTCTGTTCCTTACTGAAGTCTGCCCTGTTGGGTCCACCTTCTGCCAGTAAAGACTGCAGCTCAGGATGGTCAACAGGATTCAGATCTCCAATGAGTTCCTGGCCTTCCACTAGCTCTTCTTCAGAGTCTAGTTCCACCATACAGGGTTGTACCTCCTTCTCAGCCTCGGCTGGAGGTGGAGTTACAGGTGTAACTTTGGACAACCTCGGGGAAGTCCTTGTTGGAAGCACTGGAGTGCTTGCTGTTGGCTGTTTCTTGGAAGTCTTGGGTTTCCCCTTTGCTTCTTTTTGTTCAGTGATAGCAAGTTGTAACTCCAGTGGAGTAGGAGTGATATCTTTCTTCATCATCTCCTTGGGAGTACCTCTCATGGTTCTCTCCCTTGCAGGTCTGGTGAGCTCCTGTAACCTTTTACTAGGAGGTCTGGGGGTATGTGACACTACTCCAAGAGTTTTCAGGTCATTACCCAACAGAACCTTTCCTGGCACCTCACTTTGTATGCTGACAGATATCTTCACAGTCATGTCATTACACTGGATGAGAACTGGTAATTGGGGAAGCATCTGCACAGGCCCTCCAGCTAACTTGGTGAGGCGTTTGGGTGCCTTAGCAACATCCTCAGCCTGGAAAAACGATTTATCCACCACAGTTATGCTGGCCCAGTGTCCTTAATGGCAGGGGTTTCCTGACCATTCACCTGGACACTGTCCTTATAATAATCTTTAGTATTATCTGGGATAGAGTTATAGACATCTAAATTATGTTGTTCCCACAGACCTGGAGACACTAAAGAAACACTGGCTGACACTCCAATTGCTTCATAAGCCAGCAGTAGAAAGTTTCCACTTGCCATTTGTACTTACTCCTCTGGAGCGAAGGCTAAGGAGACAAGCTGGACCCCTGAAGGTTTACCCTTACATCTGGGATCTCCTTTCACATGGTCAGGCGAGCCACAAACAATGCATTTACCAAATGCTTTCTGGAATGGTGGCTTGCTCTGACCTCCTTCTGGTTTACCACCAGAGGGTACACTACTCTGATTTGGTTTCCCTTGTGGTTTACCCTTATTGTTCTGTTTGGGGCCCTCTTTGGGATTGGAATTATTAGAATTCTCTTTGGAGTCCTTTTTTGGCTGCTTCCCCTCATCCTTTTTCTGTGTTACCCCAGAGTCCTTGAGAGTAGCCCTGTTGGCAACCCACAAGTCAGCAGCCTTAGCTAGTTTCCTGGAATCTAATTCCTTTGAATCAGCCAAGTGCTGTCTGAGCTCAGGAGAGCAGGCATCATACATTGACTCCAACATTACAAGATTCTTCATTCCCTCATAAGTGTTCACCTTGTAACCCTTAATCCATCCCTCTAAGTTCTTCAAACTTTCACTCACCCAGGTAGCCCAAGGGGTACCATCATGCTTTTTGAGGGTCCTAAACCTCTTAAGGTACTGGGAAGGGGTCTTCCCAAATCTAGCTATCAAAGCTAGTTTCACACACTCATAATCCTTCTTATCCTCCTCCTCCAACCCCATTACCACATCAGTTGCAACAGGGGGGAGCCTAGAGAACAACCAGGAAAGTAACTCATTTCCTGTAATGTTCTGGAGCCCATGATTATATTCAAACAATCTCAACCAGTCCAATACATCCAACTTAGGTTCATACATACCCACCAACTCCTTAGGCATCCGGGGTCTTTTGGGACTGGAAGTCCTAGAGGATTCAGAGAGAGAAGCACTTTCCACAGACATTTTCTTCATTTCTAGCTCATGGTTAAGCTCCATTTCTCTGAGCCTTAGTTCTTGGTGCCGTTGTTCTGTTTGAGCATTAATTCTTTTGAATTCTAATTCAAGCTTCATTTTTATGGTTCCATATATTGAGGATTAAGTGTGGGACCTGTTAAGGGTCCAGTAGGTACAGCTAGCAGGGCAGGTAGAGGCCCAGGGGAGATAACTCTAACATCTCCCACCTCCTCTACTGCTTCTGACTAAAAGTTATCAATACTACCATTCATATCAATATCATTGCTGTTATCTACAGTTGCTGGAGTGGTAGGTTCCTCTGAACCACCATCCAGCCTTTGGTTTGCTAACAACCTTTCTATTAGCTCCATTTTCTTGCATTTAGTGAGGAGATTCTTATGCTTACAGAGAAATCTTAAACAATCAGCAGTTTTTGTAGCAGGGGACTCTTGACTATAACTTTCCATAGTTGATATGTTTTACAAAATACTTCTTTTAGTGCTAAGCTTTGTGGTTAGTTGCACTAACACACTCCACATCATCTGCCCAGGGAAGAGGGCAGGAGCCCTCTCCCCCGCCCCGAAGCAGCCAGCAGCACAGACGAGGCCCACAGAGACCGCCTGACTAGGTCTGAGAGGCCTGCCTGACCTCTCCATGCCGGGCGCAGCGCGGCGCCAAAACGAGGCTGAGACCGCCTCTTAGCTCGAACGAGCATCCGCCGGCAGGCGGATTCGCCGGCCCGCACAAAGGCCACACTAAGGCCTGTTGGGTGCCCGTGCCTCCGCACTCCACATCATCTGCCCAGGGAAGAGGGCAGGAGCCCTCTCCCCGTCCCGAAGCAGCCAGCAGCACAGACGAGGCCCACAGAGACCGCCTGACTAGGTCTGAGAGGCCTGCCTGACCTCTCCATGCCGGGCGCAGCGCGGCGCCAAAACGAGGCTGAGACCGCCTCTTAGCTCGAACGAGCATCCGCCGGCAGGCGGGTTCGCCGGCCCGCACAAAGGCCACACTAAGGCCTCTTGGGTGCCTGTTCGGAGCCTAAGGAGCCAGGGACCAGGAACTCTGCCCCTACCACTCCAGAGCCACCATGAGCAGGAGCTCCTTCCATCTACTGCTGGAGCAGTAGCCAGCCCTGCCTGACACCAGGTATGTCACGAGTCCCTAGCCGCAGCACGAGCGTGCGTCTTGAAGGCAACACGCGGCGGATTATTTAATAATATCCGCGCCGCTCAAGCGTGTGGCCTTCTCCGGCCAGGATCTGCCCCATTATTGCACTCAGAGTGCATCCAGCCACCAATTGAAGCCCCTAGGTCCACACCATTTAAAGATGGCTGACCGTCGCATCTTCAGCCCTCCACCCGGCCCCGCAACCCTGCAAACATCGTGATTGGCCCCTCTCCTCTACTGGGAGCCAACCACAAGCCAGCAGGCTTCGAACCGGCCCACCTCGAAGGCACTGTACACGGTGCCCATCTCTAGCCTGTATACGCCATCGAGCATAGGGCTAGATCCCCTGCCCATCTCCTCTGGGGCAAGCATACTGCCCCTTACAGCAACCTTTTTCCACTGCTCCAGCCAGCAACCTGAACTGCTTCAAGCCTTCACTGAACCCTGTTTTTGCAGTACGGTCTAACACAATCTACTTTCACATTGTGTTGTGCCTTATGGTCGCTTAGACCACTGTGACATTGTGTTGTGCCTTATGGTCGCTTAGAGACCACTGTGACATTGTGTTGTGCCTTATAGTCGCTTAGAGACCACTGTGACATAGTGTTGTGCCTTATGGTCGCTTAGAGACCACTGTGACATTGTGTAGTGCCTTATGGTCGCTTAGAGTACACTGTGTATTAGCACTGTGTATTAGCACTGTGTATTAGCACTGTGTACTAGCATTTCTCTGATTCTCTGCGTTAGTACCCTCACTACGCACCATTGTGCACTAACATTGCGTACTAGCTTCTCTCTGATGATTTTGTGCGCCAATTCCCTCTAAATTCAGATATGATAACCTGGACCTTCCTCATTATGTTCCCATTCTGCCTGGTCCCCCATGACACCCCTTGTACAGGGCCACACTTTCGCTTACACCCCAATGGCCTCAGCAGACTAGCCTGCCCCAGACATTATCCCATACCCTGCCCCACCCCCTTCCTACCCAACATCAACCCCTTCCAGCCTACCTCCTCCATCGACTCTCATCGCACAGCAGACACCTCCAGCCCCCAAGAAGCATCACAAACTACTCCCATCGGCCAATCCACTATCACGAACCTCACTACCAGCAAATCCTATCCATGCTCAGGCTTATCGAGACTCACCCGACTCAGATCCAGAACACACACACCCGTATCCTTCCTCAATCTAGGCAACAAACAAAATATAACCTTAACCAAATCTGCCCCTCCCTGCACACGCCCTACACTTCCGTCAGACCAGATATCACACGGCCTGAACGCACCCTCCCCCCGCACCCACATCAAAAAATCATGCATCACCACCGAAACCATCAAAGGTGCACTCATCAATGCGAGATCTGTAGTCGCCCATGCCCTAGACATAGCCGACATTATTTCCTTCAATGATCTCGACTTCATAGCTATTACAGAGACCTGGCTCCACCCAGCGTCTGGCCCCTCTCTATCACTTGCTATACCCAATGACTATACCATCTACCGTGCAGACAGACAAACAGCTAAAGGTGGTGGAGTAGCCATTATTGCAAAAAGCTCCATCAACATAAGACACATACAAAACCAATCACTGCCATCAGCGGAACTCCTCACCCTCAAACTATACACAACGCACACAAGCACTATCACCATCCACCTCATTTACAGACCGCCAGGCCCTATACTATCCTTTAATGACGACATAGCCCTTTTACTCTCTGACAATATCAAACCTAACTCTCGACTACTCATCCTAGGAGACTTTAATCTAGGTCTCAATGATGAGAAAGATGACAAAGCTCACACTGTCGCCAACACAATTTCAGAATTAGGACTCACCCACCATATCACACAACCCACACACAACAAAGGCCGCATCCTTGACTGGATAGCTGACCTCAACTGCAACACTACCATCCTTTCCAACACTCCATGCGCTTGGACTGATCACCACCTTATTACCTTCACCATCAACAAAGGCACTCAAACACCAGGGCCTTCCTCCAATGCCCCACCCACACTCACAAGAAACAACAAAAATATCACACTAGAGAAACTCCTCCCGTTACTCCAACCCATCATCGACTTCTCACCCACCATGACCAACCCTACTGAACTAGTAGAGTTATACAACACAACTATCCTTAAGGCCATAAACACCATAGCACCACTCAAGCTTCGGAAAGCCAAACCACGAGCACACCTCAATTCTTGGTTCACCCCCAAACTAAAAACACTCCGCAAATCCAAAAGACAAGCTGAATTAGCATGGAAACAGTCACCATCCACTATTAATAAGACATCTTACGCACTGGCATCGAACATCTATAAATCAGCCATCATCCAGTCTAAAAAAAACATGTACAATGAAAGAATCAGCAACGCCAAATCTAATACCAAAGAGCTCTTCAATATCCTGAGAGAACTCGAATCACCCTCCCCCACTCCAGACACTTGTAACAAAGACATCCACTGGTGCACGAGCATCCAGGAAGCACTCCTAGGCAAAATTGCCACACTACAAGCCAAAATCCTGACAAAGAAAGAAAGCCTCACCCTCACTGATAACACCACCCCCTCTACACACACCCACACCACCCCCCAAAATGATGACAATAACCTCTTTGAGTTTTCCACCATAACCATCAAAGAGGTTGAAGAAATAATCTACTCTCTTAAACCGTCCAAATGCCAAGGCGATACCTGCTTAGCCCCAGTCATTAAAGATGCAGCCAAACAACTTGCTCCCTTCATCACTTCCCTCATCAACTCATCTTTCACCTCCAACATAGTGCCCAACAACCTCAAGGACTCCTGGGTTCTTCCTTTACTTAAGAAGCCCACCCTTGACCCTAATGTCCCCACCAACTATAGACCCATTACGACCGTACCCTTCCTACTAAAAATCCTCGACAGAGCTGCCTATCTTCAGATACAGAACCACCTTGAGAAAAATAACTTACTAGGACTCAGACAATCAGGATTCCGCCCCAAACACGGCACTGAGACCGCCCTGATTGACCTCAAGATACAGATGGACAACATTAAAGACAATGGTAAACTAGCCATCCTACTCCTTCTTGACTTATCGGCCGCCTTCGACCTGGTCAACCACGACATCCTCTGCAAACATCTATCCTCAGCAGCCAAATTTTCAGATAACGCCAACGCATGGATCCATTCCTTCCTTAACAACAGATCCATGAGAGTCTACGCACCCACAGCCTCTGCCATCCCAGCCCCAGTCACTTGCGGTGTCCCCCAGGGCTCCTGCGTCTCCCCCACTCTATATAATGTGTTCACGAAACCCCTCTTTGACATATTGGACCGCTTGGGTGTCATCTACACCAACTACGCAGATGACACCCAAATACTGATCCCTTTAAAAGGCGACTACTCCACCGACCTCACTGCTCTCAACAACATTTATTCCATTATCCAAGAATGGATGGCCAAGCATGGCCTATGCCTCAATGACGACAAGACCGAACCTCTTCTCCTAGGTTCCCAACCCAGACTTAATAAACTCGACAAACTCTATCAAGCATTCACTATAGACGGCAATAACATCATCGTCTCTAACAGCGTCAAAACCCTAGGAATCTACCTCGACTCCTCCCTCACACTGACAAGACAGATCAATTCCATCTCATCAGCCACTGCTTACACCTGTAAACTCATCAATGCCAGCAGACCTTACCTCTCACCATCCAACTGCATCACCTTAGCCAGAGCGCTAGTCCTTTCCAAAGTTGACTACTGCAATGCGTTATACTTGGGAACCAGTCAGAAAAACATCAACAAACTACAAGTCATACAAAACAACGCCTTGCGAGCAGCCCTGAACATACCCAAACATGAACACATTTCGGACGCCAGACGCACCTGCCATTGGCTATCCATACCACAAAGAATTGAATATAAAACCATCTCACTCACACACAAATGCCTAGCTAACCAAGCACCCAGATACCTATCCGACAATCTCAATCACCACACCCCAGCGCGCCCTACCAGATCAGCTCAAACACATTGCTTAAATATCCCAAGATTTAAGCTCCAAAAAGCAGGTGGCTCCAGCTTCCCCGTGCTTGCCTCCAAACTTGGGAATTCACTTCCACTCGAGCTGAGATCAGAACCTTCCTTTCACAGATTTAGACACAACACCAAAACTTGGCTTCTATCCAAAGAAACGTAAACTGCCTAGCCCTACCTTACTAGCATGCACCAAGACTGTAAATTTGTAAATATGTAATCGGTTTGTACATTTCTGTTGTATTATTCTTGTTGTATTCATCGCAAGCGCCTGGATGCCCTAGGGCCAGGCGGCGCTATACAAATAATAAACTAAACTAAACTAAACGTATCTTTAAGCACACTAAAATGTATACTCAATACAAATCCCACCGCTGTACACCAGTGTTAGGCAGAAACCTGTGCAGTTCCCTTAGGGACCACTGCAAAAGATTTACGACTACAGGCAGTAAACCCACTTGGTAGCAGTCTGTACCACACTGTAACGCCCACCTGGTTCCCACGGTGGCGCTGATCTAGTCTGGATTACTGCGGCCTCTTCTAGCGTGATGCGCAGGACCCGGAACACCGATTGGACAGGACCTCCAAATCGTGCTTCCTTGGCCCGTAGGAATATCCTTCTGCAGATGAGAAAGGGGATTAACAGTCTGCAGAATGGTGTGCTAGCTCCCCCCTTCCCCCCCGTTCCTCTCTATTCCTCCAAACCCGGTTTAAGCTCACCTTATGGTTTGGAAGGTTGAACTCTCCATCCTGCTTCTGGTGCAGGGGCGCGCGTTCGTCCAGTTACTTCACTGGTTTTCAGAATGGCGCTTGCAAAATCCACTTGACTTTCCTGAGCGATGCGCCGTAAGTATGAAAGTTCAAAGTTCAAGTGAGGCCCCCTTTATGCTGTCTTTCTCACCTGTGATCTGTCCTTTATTTCAGGTGCAGAATGAAGGCGATGCGTCGAGGGGTTAACCTGCCGAGGTGAGTAGTAATGAGGGCGATCCCTCTAGATGTCCTTATCATTCCTCTGAAATGTCTCTAGCCCTTTCCCCATAGGGGCCGGGGTACGGTACCTGCCAACGGGGCGGCGCCGACCCGAAATGTGGAAGAAAAGCCGGTAAGTATTATGGCTGTTAATCAGGCTTTCCTTCTGTGTGTCCTTCTGCTCACCTTTTGTTTCTTCCTCTCTCCCCTAGGTGCAGCGATGTGGCGTCCGATGCTGACAGCCGCGATGGAGCCGGGAGATGTCTCGAGGACAGGACAGGTGAGTGAAGCATGGCGCTGCAGCGAGCAACGCAATGCTTTTAAATTGAAGTCTTCCTTCAGGGATGCTGGCGAGAAGATTCCGGATGCAGGTAAGAAGCTTGAAATAATCGTTGGTTTTCACCTTTCTCTCCTCTTCCTTCCTTGCAGGTCTTCCAGGTTCAAGACGGGCGTGGCTGTAGTCCAGGAGCAGGAGCAGACACGGTGAGCGTTAAGCTGCAGCAAGCAGAACAATGCGAAGCATGAGCTGCTGTCTGGGCGTGGCTTAAATAGCCTCCAAAGAAGTCCCAGGTATATATCCTTCCCCAACTAGGTATGTATCCTTCCCTGGCCACGCCCGAGTGAACAAATAGTCCCTATGAAAAAATAGTCCCTTTCAGGTCTCAGGGAGGCCTGAAGTGTGCAGCATGGTCTGCATCAGGTAAGTGCACAAAACACCTCCCTTTATGAGCCTGGCGCCTATGGCGCCAGGACTAATGTCCAACATGAGCCTGGCGCCAAAGGCGCCAGGACTGAGTCCAAAGAGTCCCTATAAGGGGGCGCTGGGCTTTTACCCGAGGGCATGATGCCTGCTTCCAGGGGTGCTGGGCCTGGCCTGATGCTCCGGGGGTAGGCATCATGACACACACATATTCACTTGGTAGCTGTGGCTGAGCAGTCAGACTTCTCTCAAGAAGAGTTAGGCAGTATGCAGAGTATACACAATAGGTACAGAGACACAGTAGTACAAACAAACACTGACCAGAGCTTTGGTGTAAAAGTATATAATTATTTATTTAAAAACACACTTGTGTTTTACACTAGCAAAAACGAGTTAAGTAAATTCAGCACACAGTCACTATCATATATATACAACCCTATTCACTTATTAGACAAGTCTTAGTGAGAAACACCACTTATTTTCAGACAGAGGTGAGCGCTTAACATAAGATGACACTCTAATAAGTTGTAAAGAAAGGGAGGGAAAAAGGCAGAGTTAAGGAAGCACACAAGTTTCAATACTTTTACAAAGAACCACAGTAAGGCAGGATAGGCAGAGTTCTATTGGAGAGCAAGGAAGTCAATTGCAAGGCCCACTCTTGGAGAGAGCAAGCAGAAGGGGTCAAGGTTCACACAGTGGGGTTATGCCCAAAGAGTCTTGTAGATAGTTCGCACAAAAAGGATGAAATTAAAGTCAGGAAAAGTTAGCTAGGTTGTCCCAGGCTAGCCCAGGTTAGAAAGTCAAGGCTTTACTGTCACCCCGAATGATCTGTCGCAAGGGAAGCCAGGCGGGACACAGTACCTTAAGTGTGAAGGAAGCTCCAGCGGGGGCAGTTGTTCCTGGCAGCAGGTGCAAGTCGGTGTTTCGTCCAGAGGAAGAAGAGGTCTCGCCGTGGAGGAAAGATGAAGGTCGTTGCACTGCCAGGGAAGAAACCAGCCGCAGAGTTCTCCGGTTAAAAGGCACTACCCTTCTCATCGCGGTAGTGGTAAACCGTGGTATTCCGGTTGCCAGGGTGCTTGGCACGAGCAAGGCGGCCACAAAATGCTCCAGGAAGGTGAAAAGAAGGCAAAACTGGTTATCCCCACCAGTCAAAGGAAAAAGACTCTCTGGACTGGAGATCTCCTCTGTCGTCGGGAAAAGTGGTGAGACGGTTCAGCAGGGCTCCACCGGTGGTGTCATCGTTGCAGGTCGGCTCAGCTTCTCCCTCCTTGGATTCTTAGGTCCTGTGGCGACTTCTGAAGTTCCAGTCCCCAAAGCCCTGCTTTTATGCAGCTCACCCCCATTCATTCAGCCCAGCTGTCAATCAAACATGCTAAGTGGTGAGCCGGCCGGGTCACCACGTGGGCCAATCACATAAGAGTGTGACTTGAGTTACCAAGGTAACTCAGTCCAGGGTGCCTAAACCCCCTCACACACCTCCTGTGGTACCCAGACAGAGTGGCACCACTTTTGGAGGCTTCTGTGGAGAAGCCCGCCAAAAAGTGGAACAAAGGGCTCGACTTGGGTTGGAGTCACAGAAGAGAACACAAACGCCATTTTAGAATCGAGTTCTGGCAAAAAATACCAACCAGTGAATTAATATTAAATAAATAAACCGGCGGTATGTTCAAGGCTATAAGAATTAAATAATTAAAGTTGGTAGCCTCGAACAATGGGAATATCCCATAGAGATATATTCGCGGTCGAATATAAAAAGTAGTATCCACTGCCACCAGCCAAAACTCGATCAGGGGGGACGGAGACGTGCCCCCTCGAACAACAGACCCCGGGGCAATCGAATTGCCCCGACCAGTATGTCCACAATATGATGGTTTGTACTGGTTTCTGTTCATAATTTGTGACTAGTAAAGCCAATGGTGACTTTACATGCCCTGGGAGACAGTAGTCAGTCCCAGGGTATGGAGTCTATGTTGGGGGGTCGCTACGACACCCCTGGGTTACGGCACGGAGGATGCTGTGTAACCCACATAAAAAAACACATGAGACCCTATGGAGTAAAAGACCCCATAGCCCATAAAACACAGATAAAGGAACACCTCAAATCATGTCTAAGAGTGGAAGTAAAAGAATCTCACTCTTAGCAGGAGAGAAAAAAATAAACCCCGAAAATCCAGAAAAGCTGCTGGGGGACTCACTAGGTTGGGGAAATTAGCCTTACAGAGAATTCTCCCTAACAAACACTACAAAACTTACCTGGAACAGTATCCTGTCTTCATTCCATCGCCGACTTCAGTTCCACTCACCTGAAGGTACGAACTCCATCATCTGGCACCGCATGCATCCTAGAACACCATAACCTGGAAAGAGGAAAAAGAAAGACAGTATTAGTAAGCGTTTACTCACGTCTCCTCCCGAATGAAGAAAGCCACACAATTCTTACCTGGTTAGTCATCACCTGGTCAGTATCATTGCTGGAACATTACAGCGCTCGGCGAGGAACATCACAACCTGCAAGGAGAGAAAAGACACAGGTTAGCAATATAAAAGGCAAAACAGCGCTGTGCATCGCGCATTACTCACCGGACAGCATCTCGCACACGGCGCTTTCGCCTACCGGCCCATGCTCATCTTCAAACTGCATGACAACACCAAAATACCTTTCCATACCTAAAAGGAAAGAAGCAAGACATTATTATTCGAACTAAGAGGAACTGTAAAGCAGCAAACCTACGGAGTCGCAGCAGGCCTGGATTCCCACAGATGGGCTTGCACCAGTGAAGTAACTTGGTCGCTGCTCACCCCCCCACATCTACGCGCCCCTGCCACGAGGAGCAGGACGGAGAATCCACCGTTTACAATATTAAAGTGAGGAGAGAGCGCAAGGAGGAAGGAGTTGAGGCCAAGGGAGGTGGGAAAACATAAAGACAATCTGGTATTGAATCCAGCTCTCCTATATTGCACAACCATCTTTAACCAGAAGCCTTACCAAGGGACCGGGAGAGGGTTCGAGAGTGTAAATCATCCAACCAGGGCTGGGTGGCGTCCCCGTGGATACCAGGTGAGTGTAACAGAACGCAAAGCCTCAATAATATTATCCACCTGGGCGTCATGGAGACTTCAGAGACTGACCAGTTAGCTCAGTTGTTGGGACAATTACGCGCTGAAGTACATTCAGCCAGGCAAGAAACCAACGCTCTTAGGAGGGATTTGATTGTTACTAAGGATTGCACCAATGAAATAAGTAGACAATTGCTCTAATCACAGGGAGGACAGACCCCATTGCCTGGTAACATTCCGCCAGCACCAGTACCAACTTCTTCCACCAATCCAGTACAAATAACCCTTCCTGGGGCAGTTCCTTTAGCTCCACCTGAACGATTTACAGGGGACCCCAAGAAGTACGCAACGTTCATGAACTAGTGTCATCTTCATTTCCTTTGCAGACCTGGGGCTTTTCCTAACGAGCAAGCGCGGGTTGCTTTTGTCTTGTCATATCTGAGTGGCAGTGCTGCGGATTGGTCGGTACCATTGGTGAGTCAGGATAACCCGTTGTTACATGACTTTGGGGGCTTCCAGATGGAAATGGAAAAACTCTTTGCTCGTCATACCCAAGCATTAGACAACAAACTTTTGTCACTCTGTTAAGGAAGTCAAGACTTGCTTACATATATAGCAACATTTTACAGACTAGTCGTTGAAGCTGGGTGGCTTGAGGAAAAAAGGACCACCCTATTTCATCGGGGTCTACGAGCAGAACTAAAGGATGTCCTTGCTCAAGTGGTAACCCACCTAAAGACTGTGGAGAATTCATCAACCTTGTGGTGCAATTAGATCACAGATTACAAGACCGAAAAGCGGACCGGATAAGGTTAGACACTCAAGCTGTGTTTGTTTGTTTGTTTGTTTGTTTTATTATTTATATTGCGCACCAGACCCGAGGGTATTGAATGCATAAAGAGGGGTGTTAAGCTTAAGTTACATTTGTACACAGAGTAAAAAGAAACAGCTATGGTTACAATGCTGTGTGCGTGATCAACAGTCAGAGCGAAATGTATACAGAGGTAAGTAAGCACTGCGGTGGGACAAATATATACAGTAAATGCAATGAAGTACAGTAGGACACATATATACAATAAATACTGTGGGTGCTAAGGAGATCGAATGTGGTGTGAGTTCAGATATCGTGTTCCTTAAACCAATGGATAAGCTTGGATCTGAATTGTAGGTAGGGTAGGTCATCTCTTAGGGCAGGGGGGAGGGAGTTCCAGTATTGTGCCGCTTTGACGGGGATGCTGCTCCTGCCGGATTTAGTACGTTTATATCTAAGTACTAGTAGAAGGTTGGAGTTCACTTTTCTTAGAGGGCGATTGGTTACTTGCCTAGTGAATTTGGCTGTAAGGTAGTGTGGGGGCAGACTGGTGGAGACATTTGTGTGTCAGGGATGCAGTTTTGAGGAGAATCTTGTCTTTCGTAGAGAGCCAGTTGACAGATCTCCTAAGGTCAGAAATGTGAGCGCTTTTTGGGAGGATTAGGGCAGCTCTTAGGGCATTGTTTTGGATGGTCTGAATCTTGGTTGTGATGTATTTGTTACTGCCTACATAGAGGGCGTTGCAGTAGTCCAATTTGGACAGGATCAGGCCTCTCGCTAGAGTAATACAGTTGTTAGTTGAGAGGAAGGGCTTGGCTGCTCTGATTAGCTTGCAGGTATATGAGGTGGCCGAGGCCATAGCATTTACTTGTTTTCCGAAGGTTAGCGTGGAATCTAAGTAGAAGCCAAGGGTTTTGACTGCATTAGCCACAATAATGTTGTTGTTATCAATTTTGAAGGAGGAGTAGTCCTGGCCTAGTTTATTAATGTTAGATGGGGTGCCTAGAATGAGGTGTTCCGTTTTGTCATCATTCAGGCATAGACCGTGAGAGGCCATCCATGCCTGGATGATGAGGTATACTCTGTTCACAAAGGCCAAATCCTTTCTGTAATGCCCCGTCAACTGGATGAGGATCTGTGTATCATCCGCATAGTTTGTATAGGTGATACCCAGACCATCTAGATCATCAAAAAGGGGCTTTGTGAAGATGTTGTACAAGGTATTGGATACGCATGAGCCCTGAGACACACCGCAACAGTTGGGTGAAGGGTCAGCAGCTGCTAGCAGAGAGAAAACTTGCATAGTCATGCTATCGAGGAAGGACTTAATCCAGTTAACTGCCTCTTGGGAGAAGGAGCTGCAGAATCCAAGTGGTTGCAGAGAATCTTGTGATCAACCAAATCAAAAGCAGATGAGAGATCGAGGAGTAGCAGGAGTGTCGTTTTGCCTTCGTCTCTTAGTGCATCAATTTGTGCCTTGAGGTCTATGAGCACAGTCTCAGTACCATGTTGAGGTCTGAAGCCTTACTGTCGAACTCCTAGAAGGTGGTTTTGTTCCAAATGATGCTGGATTTGCAAATATGCTATTTTATCTAAGATTTTGAGTAGGAATGGCACTGTGAGGATAGGGCGGTAATTAGTTGGGATAGATGGGTCGAGGTTTTGTTTTTTAAGGAGGGGGAAGACCCAGGAGTGTTTCAAATTGTTAGGTATAGTGCCTGATGTGAAGGACGCGTTTATAAGTTTGGTGATGAAAGGGGAAAGTTCATGGGCAGCATCTTTTATAATTTGAGCTGGGCGTGGGTCACCGTGGCAGTTAGATGGTTTGAGGGTGAGGATAACTTTTTCAACTTCTTTGATAGATACTTTGTGAAAGTAGAAGCGGGGTTGTGGGTGGGATCCGGAGGGTCTGGGGAGCTTGTGTGGCGTTAGTGCAAGTCTTAGAGGTCTTTAAAACTGTTGTGTGTCTTTAACAAACAAAGACAATTCCATAATTATACAGTTATTTAGGAGTGGGAAATATTAATGAAAATGTATGTTATTCAGTTGCTTCCCAGTTAATTGAAATCTTGCCCTTTCACTAGGCAGTAACATTTTTGATCATACGTTTTCCAGGCATATTTTCAGGAATACAAAATGTCAAAACTGTGAAGTGTGTGTTGTAGTTTTGCAACACCCACGTATTTATGCATTGCCAAAATGCACTCATGAAAAGTCTGAAACAGGACAACTATAAATAACATATTTCACAGCAGCTGAGAAAAAAGAAAAATATATTTTGAAGGGATTGTGTCCTCCGACGTATTCCTTATCTTAGATATATCTCTTTCCAGCTTTGCTGGCCTCAGACATTTTTTCTCTCTAGAGGGCGCAGCGCGTCGACGTCTGCCGAGTCGATGTCCCTCGACAGCCACCGTATCGACGTCGACGTCATCCTGCCTATAAAGGCCGCGCGCAAAGTCCATTGCTCAGTTCCGTTTTTCCACGCTTACTCAGTGCCTCGGAATATCGTTGCTCAGTTTCGTAGAGATATTATTCCATTTTCCTCGAGATATTCGAGCCATACTCGATGGCTTCCTCGTCTGAACCGACGACCCCTCGGTCCGGCTTTAAAAAATGCCGAGACTGTGGAAAAAAGATGTCGCTGACGGACCCTCACAGGGTCTGTCTGTGGTGTTTGGGAGCTGAACACCATTGTTCGGAGTGCAAGGACTGTATGTCCATGACAGCTAAGGCCCTGAAGGAGCGTAGGGGGAAGCTGGAAAAAGGTAAGACTTCTAAAGCTTCTTCTTCCTCGACGAAGTCGAGACATTCGTCTCCTTGTCACCATTCGCGCTCCAGGTCTCGAAGCGGGTCCCATCACTCCTCGAGATCGAAGCACTCGAAAAGGAGATGCCGAAGATCCCATTCTTCGTCCTCCTCTTCCTCTGTTTCACCTAAGAGAATCCCTTGCCCCAGGAAACATAGTTCCTGGGCTGAATGGGAGGAATTCCGAAAAAATATGATGAGCGTCTTCAGAAAGCGGCCTCGACCCCCTCGAAGACTGCCGAGAGCGATGCTCTGGTCGAAAGACCCAAAGGTCCAAAACACTGCGAGTCGCAGCACCCGGCGAAGGAAGCTTCTCGAGCGCGTCACGAACCCTCGAGTAAAGCAAAGACCTCGAATCCTTCTTCGAAGGTTCCATCGACGCCATCGACGAAGGTTCCGTCGACGCCGAGGTCGGTGTCTTCGACGCCGTTGTCGAAGGGACCTTCGACACACGGGTCTGTCGACTCGACGCCATCCTCAACACCGGCGTCGACACCAAGGAAAGTCACGGTTGCGGCGCACCCAGTGGCTATTCCCAGGTCTTCGATGACGATGTCGTCGAGATTGTCGATATCCTCAAGCAGAATTCCGATTCTATCAAGGACCTCGAGGCCTCCACCTTTGTTTTCGACGCCACGTTCGAAGCCTTCGATGTCGGCGTCGACGACATCGACGTTTTCGAGGCCGATTACGACAAGTTTGGCACCCTCTGCCTTGGAGATGGGTTTCACACCCTTTGTGAGTTCAGACCAATTGAGAACAATGTCCTCAATTATGGAAGAGGGAGAACTGTCTGACCAAGAAGAGACATTTGAGTTGCAGGGATCTGCAACCCCAGTTCAAGAGGAGTTATCCTCAGAGGAACACAGATTAAAGGAACTCCATGATTCCTTACATGAGGCAAGTGGTTTAGACACTTCCCCAGAGGTGGAGATCGCTAGGCCAGACCCGGGGAGCATGCTGAAACCCCTTATAGAGCCTTAATGGCCAGGATTACAGAATTTATGGGGTGGTCAACATCTTCACAGGCTTTCCAACAGGATGACCTCACGGATATTCTTGATAAAGGTCCACAGGAGGATCCTGTAGTACCTTTTCATAAAGCTCTTCAAAGAAAAATAATGACCAACTGGGAAACCCCAGATGTCGTCCCGGCAGTAAATAAAAAACTGTCTACTAAATACAGGGTATCTTCTGCAGACCGTGAGTTTTTGTCCAAACACCCATCCCCAGAAAGTCTGGTGGTACAGGCAGCATCTTCTACTGACATCAAGACTGCTTACCCTACCGTCCCACAGGACAGGGACGATAAAAAATACGATGCTATGGCTAAGAAAGTCTTTTCGGCATGTAGCAATGTAGCATGGCGTTAAAATCTATTAATGCTACTTGCACCCTTGCTAGATTTAGCCATACACTTTGGGAGTGTGCTTCTACAGCAGCTGACTGCATCCCGGAGGGAGAAGAAAGGGAGGCGTTCCTAAATATCATAAAGGACGGTAAAGACGCTATGTGCGAATCCCTCCAGACGGGCATTGATTCGGCTGACAGTATCAGCAGAGCAATGGCGGCAAGTACAACAACCAGAAGATTTGCTTGGTTGAGAAAGTCTGGTTTTGCCCCAGATGTGCAAGCCATGCTCTTGTACATGCCATTTGATGGCTCTTCTTTGTTTGGGAAAAAGGCGGATGACAGTTTAGAAAAACTGCAAACATCAAAGGCAGCAGCAAAATCCCTAGGCGCTGCAATCCATCAGACACCTTTTCGTCCCACAGGAACCTCTGCGAGAGGCAAGTCCTTTCGCCTCTACTCCGCATTCGGAAGAGGTAGAGGACGACCGGCTCAAAGGGGACAAAGAAGAACTACCCGAGGTGGACGGGGTAGATATTCAAAAGCCGCAGCAACAGCAGGTGCCTCTTTACCATCGGCATCTGCATCAGCCGCCCCAAAACCACTCTGAGGACTTCCCTCACAAGACACCTGTAGGAGGCAGGTTAACTCAACATCTGGCGGAATGGCAGGCTATCACGTCAGATGCTTGGGCATTGGAGACAGTTGCACAAGGTTACTGCCTGCCTCTCCTACGCATACCTCAGAGTCATCCACCGGGGATCAGCTCTCAAAAAACTCCAGATCGGCTCCTCTTGCAGGAAATTTTAGATCTGCTAGAGAAAGGTTCCATAGAACCGGTACCTGTAGCGGAGAGGAACAAGGGCTGGTACTCCCCTTACTTTCTCATACCAAAGAAAGACGGAGGACTGAGACCCATCTTGGACTTGCGAGAATTGAACAAATTCCTCAGGAAAGACAAATTCAAGATGGTAACTCTCTCTCAGATCCTTCAGGCCCTTCAGTTCCAGGACTGGTTGGTATCTCTGGACCTTCAGGACGCTTATTTCCATGTGCCAATCCATCTCAAACACAGGAAATACCTGAGGTTCGCAATTGGCAACTCTCATTATCAATTTCGAGTGCTGCCATTTGGGCTGACCTCCGCCCCGAGGGTCTTCACCAAGTTAATGTCGGTAGTGGCTGCAAGTCTAAGGAGGGAAGGGATTCACGTCTACCCCTACCTGGACAATTGGTTGATCAGAGCTGTATCTTCGGAACAAGCTCAGATCCAGCTAGATCATGTTTGCCACTCCCTTCACAGACTGGGCTTCTCCCTCAATTTAAAGAAGTCACAAATGATACCATCGCAGAGACTCCAGTTCATCAGAGCGATTTTGGACACTTCCATGGGAAAAGCCTCGCCACCAGAGGTGAGGGCTCAAGATATTCTACAGATGGTCACCAAGTTTCAAAATGCCCAGCGTCTCCCAGCCTTCGACTTTTTGAGGTTGCGAGGCCTCATGGCATCCTGCATTTTCCTAGTGCCAGAGGCTCGCCTGAGAATGAGATCTCTCCAGTGGGCACTGAGAACTCAGTGGTCACAATTCTCAGGGAGAATGACAGATCCTCTTCAGGTTCCCGACAGGGTGGCTCGAGACCTTCAGTGGTGGGCCTGTCAGGAGAACATTCTGAAAGGAGAGCAGTTTTGGCAACCTTGGCCGGAGATAACAGTAGTCACGGATGCCTCACTCACGGGGTGGGGAGCCTACGCCAACGACTTGACCATCAGCGGTCGTTGGTCTCCATCGGAGTCCAGACTACATATCAACCTGTTAGAGCTGAGGGCCGTCAGACTTGCGCTGAAGGCTTTTCTGCCATCTGTACAAGGAAAGAATGTCCTGATAATGACGGACAACACAGTGGCCATGCATTACCTCAACAAAAGAGGAGGCGTAGGATCACTACCTCTGTGCAGAGAGGCGATGCAGCTCTGGTTTTGGGCAATCCAAGAAGGAATCTCTCTATCGGCAGTTCACCTAGCCGGAGAGAAGAACTTGACAGCGGACGCTCTGAGCAGGCAGAACACAGTCTCCCACGAGTGGGAACTAGCTCAGGAAGTGCTTCAAGAGATCTTCGCCCTTTGGGGAACCCCTCAGGTTGATCTGTTCGCCACCAGTGTCAACAGGAAGTGCGATCTGTTCTGTTCAAGGGAATTTCCCCCGAGAGGAGCTCTGGGAGACGCGTTTCCACCGGTCCCTGTCATTCCTCAAATGATCAGGAGGTTGAGAAGATTCCGGAAAACCATGATCCTAATTGCCCCGGATTGGGCCAGGAGAACGTGGTACCCGGACCTTCTAGACTTGTCCATCTGCCCTCCAATTCGACTTCCACTCAGAGAGAATCTGCTCTCACAGAAGGGAGGTCAGGTTCTCCATCCAGACATCAAAACCCTCAACCTTCACGCTTGGCTTCTGAAAGGCTGAGGTACAAGGATTGGGACCTCCCTGATGACGTTATGGAGATGTTGCTTTCGGCAAGAAGTCCAGCAACAAAATCTTTATACCGCTGCCGTTGGAACAGATTTTGCAGCTGGTGTAGGGAAAAGAATATCGATCCCTTTTCATGTGGTACACCAATGGTTTTGTCCTTCCTACTTTATTTAGCGAATTCAGGCCTTCAAGTTGGCACCATCAAGGGCTATCTCGCAGCGCTATCCATCTTTAAGCGCACTGCGGAAGAACCATCCTATTTCAAGTTACCCTTGGTAATACAGTTTCTAAAGGGGTTAACTAACGTTTATCCCCCAAGACCATTCCAGGTTCCCCTATGGGATTTAAATTTAGTCCTAACTTTCCTGATGGGCACACCTTTCGAACCACTCCACTCTTGTTTGTTAAGATTTCTTACCCTTAAGACTGTTTTATTAGTAGCACTTACATCTGCTAGAAGGGTGAGCGAGTTACAAGCTCTTTCTTGTAAACCCCCTCATACAATCTTTCACAAAGACAAAGTTGTTCTGCAAGTGAAGCCTAATTTCCTCCCAAAGGTGGTTTCTGAATTTCATATCACACAGAATATTACCCTTCCATCTTTCTATCCTCCTCCCCATCCGGGGAAAGAGGAATAGAGGTTACACAGGCTGGACCCAAGAAGGGCTTTAAGTTTTTACATTAGTAGACTGGCTAGGATAAGACAAGCAGACCAGCTGTTTGTAGGCTACGCAGGTCACAAGCTGGGTCTACTGATAACTAAGCAGACCATTTCCAGATGGATTATTTTAGCCATTTTGGAATGTTATAAACTGGCAGGAAAAGAGCCCCCTCAAAATCTTAGGGCTCATTCGACCAGAGGTATCGCAGCTTCATCGGCCCTCAAAAGAGGAGTGCCGGTTCGAGACATTTGTGCGGCTGCCACATGGTCGTCCGTCCATACCTTTACACGGTTTTACAACTTGGATTCCTCCTCCAGTCAGGAAACTAGGTTTGGAAGGGCAGTATTGCACTCTATTCATCAATAAGAGGAGGCATGAAGTCAGTACTCCCACCTCCAATAACAGAATACTGCTATGGGAGCCTATCTAAGATAAGGAATACGTTGGAGGACACAATCCCTTCGAAGAAACAAGTTACTTCTTACCTTGTAACGTTCTTTCGATGGAATGTTCCTCCGACGTATTCCTTGTCGACCCTCCCATCCATCCCCGCAGTACTACTTCCCTTGTTGTTGCAGCTTACGCTCCTTCAGGGTGATTAGTTGAGTCCAGAAAGAATTGTTGTGGGCTACAAAACGGAACTGAGCAACGGACGCTGCGCGCGGCCTTTATCGGCAGGATGACGTCGACGTCGATACGGCGGCTGTCGAGGGACATCGAATCGGCGGACGTCGACGCGCAGCACCCTCTAGAGAGAAAAAATTTCCGAGGCCAGCAAAGCTGGAAAGAGATATATCTAAGATAAGGAATACGTCGGAGGAACATCCCATCGAAAGAACGTTACAAGGTAAGAAGTAACTTGTTCATGTATTTTATTATAAAACAGTATCAATATAAAAGTATGTTAGAAAAAAATCTTCGTGTTACGGCTAGTGTGAATATCCGTGAATAGCGTGTGTATGTCCGGTCAAAGGATAATGTTCCACGTACATTGGAAAACACGGTAGAACCCATGCAAATGGGAGGTGTACGGCGCCCTTTAAATAAACTGAAAGAGACAAGAGAAGGCAACAGCAATTATGCTTATATTGCGGAAAATCAGGCCACTTCCTCAAAGAATGTCCAGTGAAACCACCAAGGAGAACTGTTGGAGCCACAGAGATTGAAGATAATAACAAGGAGTCGGAAAACTACCAAGCCCGGCAAGCGTAGAGGTCCGCTTGTGGAGCGAGAAGGATGAGCCACAGACCTCACACTTTGCATTACCAGTAATTTTGATCAATCACCAACAACCATCTCGGATGCATGCTGTCGAAGCATACATAGACAGCGGAGCAGTTGGGAATTATATAGACCAAAATCTGGCAGCAGAGATGGGGCTTCCCTTATGCTCTAAATCGACTACTGAAAAAGTTACTACTGTTGATGGGACAGAAATAGCTTCCGGACCAGTAACCCAATGCACAGCAGCACTAACCCTACTGTGCCAGGATGCACACCGAGAATCTATTACATTCAATCTGATCAAATCTCCTCAGTTTCGACTCATCTTAGGGATGCAATGGTTGGTAGCTCACAACCCTCTAATAGATTGGCGTGCCAAGAAGTTGGCCTTTTCCGATGACTGTGCTCGCACCTGTTATTACCAAGAAAAGGGGAATACATACCTATGTACATCTGCTACTCCCAGTACGGTGGCGATTGTACTAGGTGTGACTAGTACTCTACCAAATGAATACCAAGATTTTCAAGACGTGTTCCAGAAAGAACAAGCCAATACTCTACCACCGCACAGGCCCTACGATTGTCAGATCGTTCTCATACCCGGTGCGCAAATTCCTTGTGGTCGAATCTATGCACTTACTGAACCAGAAAACCTCCATTTGAAATCTTATCTTGATTAGTACCTGGCAAATGGATTTATCTGCCCATCTAAATCACCGGCAGCCAGTCCCTTATTCTTCGTACCAAAGAAGGAAGGAGATTTGAAGACTTGCATCGACTATCGCGCATTAAGCCAGATCACAGTAAAAAACCGCTATCCACTGCCCCTTATTCCTGAATTATTGGAACAAGTCAAAGACACCCAAATCTATACTAAATTGGATCTTAGGGGGGCGTACCGTCTTGTTCGAGTGAAGAAAGGAGACAAATGGAAAACCACCTTTCGTACCAAATACGGTTTGTATGAATACCAGGTAATGCCTTTGAGGACTTTGCAACGCTCCTGCTGCATTCCAGTACTTTATGAATCATGTTTTGCGGGAGTTAATCGACGTTTGTGCCCTGGTTTACATTGATGACATTTTACTGGCCAGAAGTCCAAAACGGAAAGGCTGACGCCTTGTCCCGCATCGATATTGATGAAAAGGTATACATAACTCCAGATCCAGTAGCCATCATTCCAGAACACAAACTCCTGGGTCTTACAACAACATGGACACAGGGTGAACTCCAAAACAAGATCCAACTCTTAATGGATCCCACTTTCTCACAAGAGTGGTGTACTCAAGGAGAACATTACACCATTAAAGACCAGTTACCATATTTTAGGAACCGTCTATACTTGCCAAGTAAAGATTTACAAGAGCAGGTTATTTCGGGTTATCATGACTCCCTGATTGAAGATCTTCCTGGAATTGCCAAAACTCTAGAAAAGGTAAAACGAAACTATTGGTGGCCCACATGGCGTAAAGACATCATACAATTTATCCAATCTCGCGGTGTGTGTGCACAAAACAAGTCCCAAAAGCAGAAAGCAGCTGGTCTTCTCCAACCATTGGAAATTCCTCCCGCACCATGGCACACACTGTCCCTTGATTTCATTACAGATCTACCTCCCAGTCAAGAATTCAACACCATCTTAGTAGTTGTAGACTTGTTCTCTAAAATGGCACACTTTATTCCTTTTAAAGGCCTTCCAAATGCATCGAATTTAGCAAAAGTATTCCTGGAGGAAATCGTACGGCTACATGGCTTTCCATCAGTCTTGATCTCAGATAGAGGTAGTCAGTTCGTATCCAACTTCTGGAGGAAATGCTGTTCAACGGCCCAAATTGACATTCGACTATCCACAAGTCACCATCCTCAAACAGATGGCCAAACAGAAAGAACAAACCAAACCCTCGAGCAATACTTACGTTGCATGTTACATCAAGTGGAAAGAAATTGGAAGGACTTGTTATGGATAGCTGAATATGCCTATAATAATTCATTACACACCATCACTGGACAAACCCCTTTCTACACTATATATGGTAGACATCCACGTACTTCAGAATATTTACTCCAAGCCAAGAACAGACAAAAGAAATTTGCTGACCAACATGGTAGTAAAGCCCCCGACTATCAAATTGGAGACAAGGTCTGGTTAGCATCAAAATACGTGCCCATAAAAGGGACTCAGACCTTTCGTCCCCGATATCTGGGACGTTATGCTATTGAATCCATAATAAATCTAGTGGCAGTTAAATTAGACCTACCACTCCCTATGCAGATTCATCCTGTGTTTCAAGTATCACTCCTGAAACCGGTACAACCCGGTACTCAGGTTACAACACCACTAAAACCAGTATTAGTTGACGGAGAACCAGAGTTTGAAGTAAAGGATATCCTAGACTCAAAATACACCAGATCCAAACTATACTACTTAGTTGATTGGAAGGGATACGGCCCTCAAGACAGATCATGGAAAACTAGTGAATACATCCATGCACCTCGCTTAATCAAAATGTTCCATCAGAATTACTCAGCCAAACCAGGACCAGGCATAAGTACCACCGTGAGAGGGGTCTTGGGGGAGTGCTGTCATGACCCTTGCCCCTGGCCCTCACTGGCAAGTCAGCCTTCCAGTTAGAGCCAGGTCAAAGGCCTTAAAACCTCATCCAGGACTCTCTTGGAGTCAGTCCTGGCGCCTTTGGCACCAGGCTCATAACCATCATGAAGACCAACATTAGAATGGGACTATTTACTTGTGATTATTTAACTTGGGGGGGTTCAGCCAACATGGAGGCACACACATAGCTCAGTTACAAGGAACTGAGCTATGCAGTCTAGTCTTTTGGGTGTTGCAGGCCTGGGACTACTTTACCTGGACTACTTTGGGTGTGGCAGGCCTGGGACTATTTTACCTGGACTACTTTACCTGAGACTATTTAAACTGCACCCAAACAGCAGAATATGCTTTGCATTATTCTGCTGTTGGCAGCGTAACACTCACCGTGTCCAGTTCTTTGATGCCAGTTTACCTGAAACCAAGGACCTGCAGAGAGAGAAAGAACACCACAAAACTTACCTGGAACAGTATCCTGTCTTCAATCCATCGCCGACTTCAGTTCCACTCACCTGAAGGTACGAACTCCATCATCCGGCACTGCATGCATCCTGGAACACCATTACCTGGAAAGAGGAGAAAGAAAGACAGCATTAGTAAGCATCTACTCACGTTTCCTCCTGAATGAAGAAAGCCACACAATTCTTACCTGGTTAGTCATCTCCTTGTCAGTATCATTGCTGGAACATTACAGCGCTTGGCGAGGAACATCGTAACCTGCAAGGAGAGAAAAGACACAGGTTAGCAATATAAAAGGCGAAACAGGGCCGCGCATCGCACATTACTCACCGGATAGCATAGCGCACACCGCGCTTTCACCTACCGGCCCATGCTCATCTTCAAAATGCATGACAACACCAAAATACCTTTCCATACCTAAAAGGAAAGAAGCAAGACATTATTATTCGAACTAAGAGGAACATAAGAACTGCAAATAAAGACTGTAAAGCAGCAAACCTACGGAGTCGCAACAGGCCTGGATTCCCACAGGGGGGCTTGCACCAGTGAAGTAACTTGGTCGCTACTCACCCCCCCACATCTACGCGCCCCTGCTATGAGGAGCAGGACGGAGAATCCACCTTTTACAATATTAAGGTGAGGAGAGGGCCCAAGGGGGAGGAAGGAGTTGAGGCCAAGGGAGGTGGGAAAGCATCAAGAGAATCTGGTATTGAATCCAGCTCTCCTATATTGCAGACCCATCTTTAACCAGAGGCCTTACCAAGGGACCGGGAGAGGGTTCCAGAGTGCAAATCATCCAACCAGGGCTGGGTGGCATCCCCATGGATACCAGGTGAGCGTAACACAAACCCCTTCAGAGTAAAGTTACGGCTAATTGGGGAGCTCCAGAATCTGGGCCTGCAGTGAACAGAAACTTCTCTAGGATGTATAGACCCTCTAGCACCGACCCAGACTACCTCACCAAGCACCCTACGCCTGAGAGCTTGGTAGTTCAAGCTGCCACATCAACCAGGCAATCTGCTTATCCCTCTATCCCCCGGATAGAGATGACAAAAAGGTAGATGCCTGGGCTCGCAAGGTTTTCACATCAGGCAGCTTGGCCTTGATGTCTACCAATGTCACCTACACTTTGTCAAGATTTTCTTATACCCTCTGGGACTGTGTTGCCATGGTGGCTGATCACATCCCGGGAGGCGAAGAAAGAGACGGCTTCCTGGCTTTGGTATAGGATAGAAAGGAGGCAATGGGGGAATGTCTCCAGTCAGCAGATCCATAGCTGCAAGCACCATACAATGTAAATTTGCGTTGCTGAGGAAGCCTGGGTTTGCACCGGACATGCAGGCCAGACTGCTCAACATGACCTTCGACGGCTTGAGGTTGTTTGGCAGCAAGGTGGATGAGAGTCTGGAGAAGCTGCAGACCTCAAAGAAGGCAGCTAAATCCCTTAGCGCCTCCATTCGACAACCTCAACAACAACCCTATTCAGGCTCATCTTACTGGAGGGGTTGTCCTTTTCGTTTCTATTCCTCATTTGGAAGGGGAAGAGGACCGGCCGCACAAAGGGGACAAAAAGATTCCCTCGTGGTGGATGAGGAAGGGGTGCTAAATCAGCCCCAGCAGTAGCATCTTTGCCCTCAGCCGCTCCTGCAGCCGCTTCTAAGCCACTCTGAGGCTTTGACCCAAAGGCCCCGGTGGGAGGCAGAATTTCTCGCTTCTGAAAGAATGGCGGGGCATTACTTCAGATGCTTGGGCACTGGAAACGGTGGCCCAAGCTTACTGCCTTCCTTTTAAAAAAAGGCCTCAACCTCATCCACTGTGATACAACTCTGTCAAAATTCCAGATCTGCTCCTTGTGCAGGAAACTTTAACCCTGCTAGAGAAAGGTGCACTTGAACAAGTACCTGTAGCAGAGAGGAACAAGGGTTGGTATTCCCCCTACTTTCTCATTCCAAAGAAGGATGCAGGATTGAGACCCATCTTGGACTTAAGAAACTTGAACAGTTCCTCAGGAAGGACAAGTTCAAGATGGTTACCCTTTCTCATATCCTTCAGGCTCTCCAACTCCAAGACTGGTTGCTATCATTGGACCTTCAGGATGTTTACTTTCATGTGCCAATCCATCTCAAGCACAGAAAGTACCTGAGGTTCGCGGCTGGCGGTTCTCATTATCAGTTTCGAGTTCTGCCATTCGGGCTGACCTCTGCCCGAGGTTTTTCACCAAGTTGATGGTGTTAGTGGTGCAACTCTCAAGAGGAGGGGGGATTACCCCTACCTGGACGATTGGCTGATCAGGGCTCGCTCACCCACACAAACCCAGGAACATCTCAGTGTCACCTGCCACACCCTTCACAGACTGTGCTTCTCCCTCAATTACAAGAAGTCCCATTTGATACCATTCCAAAGATTCCAGTTCATCAGAGCAGTCCTGTATACTTCCTCAGGGAAAGCCTCGCCACACGAAGTGAGAGCTCAACACATTCTGCAGATGGTAACAAAATTCCAGAATGTCCAGCATCTGCCGGCACTAGATTTTCTGAGGTTTCTCAGTCTCAAAGCATCCTGCATTTTTCTGGTGCTAGAGGCCCGATTGAGAATGAGATCCCTTCAATGGGCCCTCAGGACTCAGTGGTCCCAATTCTCAGTGAATATGTCAGATCAACTGCAAGTTCCAAGCAGAGTTGCTCAGGATCTTTTTTGGTGGGCTTGCAAAAACAACATTCTCAAGGGAGAATCTTTTTGGCAACCATGGCCGGAGCAAACGGTAGTGACGGACACCTCACTCACGGGGTGGGAGCCCACACCAATGAGCTGACAATCAGCGGTCGTGGGTCTCCATAGGAGTCCAAACTACACATCAACCTTTTGTAGCTGTGGGCAATCAGACTAGCGCTGAAGGCCTTTCTGCCATCTGTACGGGGAAAGAATGTCCTTATAATGACAGACAACACAGTGGCCATGTACTACCTCAACATGAGAGGAGGTGTAGGGTCACTACCATTGTGCAGAGAAGCAATACAGCTCTGTGTCTGGGCAATACAAGAAGGAATATCTCTGTCGGCAGTTCACCTAGCCGTAGAGCAGAACACGGCAGCGGACGCTCTGAGCAGGCAGAGCACAGTTTCCTATGAGTGGGAAGTAGCTCAGTTAGTCCTACAGGAATTCTTCACCCTTTGGGGAATCCCTCAAGTGGATCTGTTTGCTACTGGTAACAACCGGAAGTGCAAACTGCATTGCTCAAGGGAATTTCCCCCAAGAGGAGCTCTAGGAGACGCGTTTGTGGTTGACTGGGAATTTCCACTCCTTTACACGTTTCCTCTTGTCCACATCATTCCTCATGTCATCAGGAGGTTTAGAAAGTTGGGAAAATCCATTATCCTAATTGCCCAGGATTGGGCCAGGAGGGCGTGTTACCCGGACCTTCTGGAAATGTCCATCTGCCCTCCAATACGTCTTCCACAAAGAAAGGATCTTCTCTTGGAAGAAGAAGGTTGTGTTCTCAATCCATAGGTCAAGACACTCAGCCTTCACGCATGGTTTCTGAGAGGCTGAGGTACAAGGATTGGGACCTCCCGGATTACATAATGGAGATTTTTCTTTTGGCCAGAAGGCCAGCAACCGAATCTTTCTACCGGTGTCATTGCAATAAGTTCAGTAACTGGTGCAAGGACAAGAATGTGAATCCATTCCAATGTGGCACTCCCACAGTGATTTCTTTTCTGTTGCATTTGGCTAATCTGGGGCTCCAGATTGGGACCATAAAAGGATATCTGGTGGCGCTTTCTATTTTGAAGTGCTCCTCCGAAGAGGTTTCCTATTTCAAAATACCCTTAATTGTTACATTTTTTAAAGGGCTTACTAATGTGTATCCCCCGGTACCATTTAATGTCCCTGCTTGGGATTTAAACCTTGTTTTAAAATTTCTAACATGTATCCCCTTCGAGCCTTTATATTTGTGTCTGTTAAGGTTCCTAACTTTGAAAACAGCTGTTAGGCAAAAACCTGTGCAGTTCCCTTAGGGAACACTGCAAAAGGCTTAAGACCACAGGTGTTGGCAGTAAACCCAATTGGTAGCAGTCTGTACCACCCAGATTTATCTGGTAGGTGTGGCTGAGCAGCCAGACCTCTCTCAAGAAGAGTTAGACAGTATATAGAGTATACATGATAGGTACCAAAATACAGTAGTACAAGCAAACACTGACCAGAGCTTGGGTATAAAAGTATATAATTATTTATTTAAAAACACACTTTGTAAAATACACTAACACTAATATGGCAAGCAAGTTCAAACACAGTCACTATTAATATATATACATCCCTGATCACTTATTGAACAAGTCTTAGTTAAAACACCACTTATTTTCAGACAGAGGTGAGCGCTTAACCTAAGATGGCACTCCAATAAGTTAATTAAAAAGGGAGGGAAAAAGGCAGAATTAGGAACATACACAATACCAACACTTTAGGAGAACCAGAGCAAGTCAGAAAAGGAAGAATCTACTGTGGAGCAAGAAAGTTATAGGCCAGGCCCACTGTTGAAGAGAGCAAGGCGGAA
The DNA here is from genome assembly GCF_040938575.1 of Ambystoma mexicanum. Taxonomy (NCBI): domain Eukaryota; kingdom Metazoa; phylum Chordata; class Amphibia; order Caudata; family Ambystomatidae; genus Ambystoma; species Ambystoma mexicanum. The sequence goes on along the minus strand of NC_090935.1, from coordinate 299,477,892 downwards.
TGTGTCCAAGATCACACAGTTGAATAGTACTTTTAAAGAGTCGTTGCAGAGAGTTCAAAAAGGGTTGGCTCAAGTCAGGAAAAGTTAGTTAGTAGGTCCCAAGTCATCCCAGGATAGAAAGTCAAGGATTTACAGGACACCTTGAACAGTCTGTTGCAAGGGAGACCAGGCGGGACTCAGTACCTGAAATGGTGAGAAAGCTCCAGCGGGGGCAGTTGTTCCTGTCAGCGGGTGCAAGTAGTGCTTAGTCCAGGGGAAGAGGAGATCTCGACGTGGAGGAAAGCTGGAGGTCGTTGCACTGCCAGGGAAGAAACCAGCCGCGGAGTTTCCCGGTTAAAAGGTACTACCCTTTTATTTGCGGTAGTGGTGAAGCGTGGATATCCGTCCGCCGGGGTGCTTGGCACGGGCGATTCGACCAAGAGGCGATCCAGGAAGGCGAAAAAGAGGGCAAACTGATTATCCCCACCAGCTCAGGGGAAGAAGACTCTCTGGGATGAAGATCTTCTCTGTCGTCGGGAAGTGGTGAGACGGTTCAGCAGGGCTCCACTGGTGGTGTCGTCATTGCAGGTCGGCTCAGCTTCTCCCTCTTCGGATTCTTTGGTCCTGTGGTGACTTCTGAAGTTCCAGTCCCCAAAGCCCTGCTTTTATGCAGAAAACCCCCATTCATCAGTCCTAGCTGTCACTCAAACATGCTAAGTGGTGAGCTGGGCGGCTCACCACTGGGCCAATCACACAAGAGTGCGGCTTGAGTTGCCGAGGCAACTCAGTCCACGGTGCCTAAACCCCCCTCCCACACATCCTGTAGACCCAGACAGAGTGGCACCACTTTTGGAAGCTTCTGTGGAGAAGTCTGACAAAAAGTGGAACAAAGGGCTCGACTTGGGTTGGAGTTACAGAGGCGAACACAAACACCATTTTAAAACCGAGTCCTGGCAAAAAGACCCAACCAGGGAATAAATATGTAATAAATAACCCGGCGGTATCTTTAACATTGCACCAAAAAGTGGTGTGTTTAAAATGAATGGGAAAATCCCATAGGAAATATTCCGTTGGAATATTTCGCGTGGTAACCACTGCCACAGCCAGAAACTCGACGAGGGCGGACTGCACAGTGCCCCCTCAAAAAACAGACCCAGGGGCAATCTAATTACCCCTACCAGTACTTCCACAATATGATGGTTTGTACTGGTTCTGTTCCCAATTTAGGACTAGTAAAGTCAATGGTGACTTTACATGCCCTGGGAGACAGTAGTCAGTCCCAGGGTATGGAGTCTATGTTTGGGGGTCACTATGACACCCCTGTGTTACTGCACTGCGGGTGCTGTGTAACACACTTACCAAAAATACATGAAACCCTATGGAGTAAAAGACCCCATAGCCCATTAAACACCTTACAAAGTCAAAGGATATCTCAAATCATGTCTAAGAGTTGGAGAAAAAGGGTCTCTCTCTTAGCAGGAGAAAAAATAAACCCCAGCAATCCAGCAAAGCTGCTGGGGGACTCACTGGGTTTGGGAAATTAGCCTTAACAGAGAATTCTCCCTAACAACAGCCCTACGTATTGCATTAACATCCGCCTGCAGGGTAAGTGAGTTGCAGGCTCTTTCGTGCAAGCCTCCTTATAATATTGTCTATAAGGATAAAGTAAAACCATAATTCCTACCAAAAGTAGTCTCCGACTTACATCTGCCGCAGAAGATAATTACCAACCTTCTACCCTCCTCCTCATTCAGGCAAAAGGAAAAGAGGCTACATAGGCCAGATCCAAAAAGGGCTCTAAGCTTTTACATTGCAAGAATGGCTACATTTCACCACGTTGATCAACTCTTTATTGGTTATACCGGCCCCAAATTGGGCCTGGCAGTCACTAAACAAACCATATCCAGGTGGATCACACTGGCTATTGGAGAATGCTATAGAGTTGCGGGAAAGGACCCGCCGGAAAGGCTTCAAGCTCATTCCACAAGGGGCATGGCAACCTCTGCGGCTCTCCAAAGGGGTGTCCCAATAAATTACATCTGTTCAGCTGCTACTTGGTCATCCATTCACACATTTGTCAAGCATTACTGCTTGGACTCCTCCACTCATGAAGGTCTCTTTGCAAAGGCAGTTCTCCATTTGATCCATGATTAATTAATTGAAACTCCCTCCTCCAAATTGTCACTGCTTTGGGAGTCTATCAAAGATGAGGAATATGTGGGAGGACACAATCCATTCGAAGAACAGGTTACTTACCCCTGGTAACGTTCTTTCGACTGGATTTTCCTCCCACGTATTCCTCATCGCCCCTCCCAGCCTACCCCTCCATACAATTTATGTGTATTACACTCCCCGTTTCATGAGAGTTTGCTGTCTGGGTACGCCTGGTTAGTACCTCGATAAAGGGAAACAGGAAAAACAGAACTGAAGTCAACGGGCGCAGCGCAAGCTATTTGTACTAACAATGACGTTGATGCTCGACGGAGGCCCTCGAGGGACAACTACGCCACAACAGCGAGCACAGCTCCCTCTGCCGCAAATGTATTTTTCCAAAGCAGCAAAGCTGGCGAAATATGAATATCAAAGATGAGGAATATGTGGGAGGAGCATCCAGTCGAAAGAACGTTACCAGGGGCAAGTAACCTGTTCTTCTGGAGAATCATGGATCCCCAAATCAAAGCTTTTGGTGTTTCTAGCTACAATCTTCCAAAAAGATTTAGAATCTTTGGAAGAAGCTGCAACAGTTAAGGCCTCCCAATGAGAGTTAGCAATCTCAGCCCACCTCTTAGAAAGTTCTGCTTTGTAATCCCTCTGCCTCACCCTGATATCAGATGCAATTGGGGAAAGTGCTTTAATGGGGATCCCCGCCAGAGCAAGTCCAAGTGGGTTGATTAATAGTTATGGTGATAGTCATCATCAAAACAATTCTCCCCATAAACCACCCAGCTGGATCGTCTTGCCATTAGCAAGTCACGCCCCCTCAGTAAAGCTACCCCACAGTCATTCCTCACAAAGTGAGTCACATTATTCAATAGAGAGGCAGTATCTTCTGAAGTGGGTGCAACAAGAGAAGGGAGATGACTAGGGGGGCCACCAGAAAGATTCCAGTTCATCAGAGCAGTCCTGGATACTTCCTCAGGGAAAGCCTCGACACACGAAGTGAGAACTCTGCACTTTCTGCAGATGGTAACAAAATTCCAAGAATGCCCAGCATCTGCCGGCCTTTGATTTTCAGAGGTTTCTCAGTTTCATAGCATCCTGCATTTTTCGCGTGCTAGAGGCCCGATTCAGAATGAGATCCCTTCAATGGGCCCTCAGGACTCAGTGGTCCCAATCCTCAGTGAATATATCAGATCAACTGCAAGTTCCAAGCAGAGTTGCTCAGGATCTTCTTTGGTGGGCTTGCAAAAACAACATTCGCCAGGGAGAATCTTTTTGGCAACCATGGCCGGAGATATTGGTAGTGACGGATGCCTCACTCACAGGGTGGGGAGCCCACACCAACAAGCTGACAATCAGCGGTCGTTGGTCTCCATCGGAGTCCAGACTACACATCAATCTTTTGGAGCTGTGGGCAATCAGACTAGCGCTGAAGGCCTTTCTGCCATCTGTACGGGGAAAAAATGTCCTGATAATGACAGACAACACAGTGGCCATGTACTACCTCAACATGAGAGGAGGTGTAGGGTCACTACCACTGTGCAGAGAAGCAATACAGCTCTGTTTCTGGGCAATACAAGAAGGAATATCTCTGTCGGCAGTTCTCCTAGCCGTAGAGCAGAACACGGCAGCGGATGCACTGAGCAGGCAGAGCACAGTCTCCCACGAGTGGGAACTAGCTCAGTTAGTCCTTCAGGTGTTCTCCACCCTTTGGGGAACCCCTCAAGTGGATCTGTTTGCAACCGGTACTAACCGGAAGTGCGAACTGTATTGCTCAAGGGAATTTCCCCCGAGAGGAGCTCTAGGAGACGCGTTTGTGGTGGACTGGGAATTTTCACTCTTTTACGCGTTTCCTCTAATCCCCGTCATTCCTCATGTCATCAGGAGGTTTAGAAAGGTTGGAAAATCCATGATCCTAATTGCCCCGGATTGGGCCAAGAGAGAATGGTATCCGGACCTTCTGGAAATGTCCATCTCCCCTCCAATACGTCTTCCACAAAGAAAGGATCTTCTCTTGCAAGAGGAAGGTCGGGTTCTCAATCCATAGCTCAAGACACTCAGCCTTCACGCATTGGTTTCTGAGAGGCTGAGGTACAAGGATTGGGACCTCCCGGATTACGTAATGGAGATTTTGCTTTCGGCCAGAAGGTCAGCAACCAAATCTTTGTACCGGTGTCATTGCAATAAATTCAGTAACTGGTGCAAGGACAAGAATGGGAATCCATTCCAATGTGGCACTCCCATAGTGATTTCTTTTCTGTTGCATTTGACTAATCTGGTGCTCCAGATTGGGACCATAAAAGGATATCTGGCAGCGCTTTCTATTTTGAAGTGCTCCTCTGAAAAGGTTTCCTATTTCAAAATACCCTTAATTGTTACATTTTTGAAAGGTCTTACTAATGTGTATCCCCCGGTACCATTTAATGTCCCTGGTTGGGATTTAAACCTTGTTTTAAAATTTCTAACATGTATCCCCTTCGAGCCTTTATATTTTTGTCTGTTAAGGTTCCTAACTTTGAAAACAGCCCTATGTATTGCATTAACATCAGCCCGCAGGGTAAGTGAGTTGCAGGCTCTTTCATGCAAGCCTCCTCATAATATTTTCTATACCTCAGAGTAAAACCATAATTCCTACCAAAAGTAGTCTCCGACTTCCATCTGTCGTAGAAGATAATTGCCAACCTTCTACCCTCCTCCTCATTCAGGCAAAGAGGAAAAGAGGCTACATAGGCCAGAACCAAAAAGGGCTCTAAGCTTTTACATTGCAAGAATGGCAAAATTTCGCCACGTTGATCAACTCTTTATTGGGTATACCGCCCCCAAATTGGGCCTGCCAGTCACTAAACAAATCATGTCCAGGTGGATCACACTGGCTATTGGAGAATGCTATAAACTTGCGGGAAAGGACCAGTCGGAAGGGCTTCGAGCTCATTCCACAAGGGGCATGGCAACCTCTGCGGCTCTCCAAAGGGGTGTCTCAATAAATTACATCTGTTCAGCTGCTACTTGTTTATCCATTCACACATTTGTCAAGCATTACTGCTTGGACTCCTCCACTCATGGAGGTCTCTTTGCAAAGGCAGTTCTCCATTTGATCCATGATTAATTAATTGAAACTCCCTCCTCCAAATTGTCACTGCTTTGGGAATCTATCACAGATGAGGAATACATGGGAGGACACAATCCATTCGAAGAACAGGTTACTTACCCCTGGTAACGTTCTTTCGACTGGATGTGCCTCCCACGTATTCCTCATCGCCCCTCCCAGCCTACCCCTCCATACAATTTATGTGTATTACACTCCCCGTTTCATGAAAGCTTGCGGTCTGGGGTACGCCTGGTTAGTTCCTCGATAAAGGGGAACAGGAAAAACAGAACTGAAGTCAACGGGCGCAGAGCAAGCTATTTGTACTAACAATGACGTTGATGCTCGACGGAGGCCCTCGAGGGACAACTACGCCACAACAGCGAGTACAGCTCCCTCTGCTGCAAATGTATTTTTCCAAAGCAGCAAAGCTGGCGAAATATGAATATCAAAGATGAGGAATATGTGGGAGGAGCATCCAGTCGAAAGAACGTTACCAGGGGCAAGTAACCTGTTCTTCTGGAGAATCATGGATCCCCAAATCAAAGCTTTTGGTGTTTCTAGCTACAATCTTCCAAAAAGATTTAGAATCTTTGGAGGAAGCCGCAACAGTTAAGGCCTCCCAATGAGAGTTAGCAATCTCAGCCCACCTCTTAGAAAGTTCTGCTTTGTAATCCCTCTGCCTCACCCTGATATCAGATGCAATTGGGGAAAGTGCTTTAATGGGGATCCCCGCCAGAGCAAGTCCAAGTGGGTTGATTAAGAGTTATGGTGATAGTCATCATCAAAACAATTCTCCCCATAAACCACCCAGCTGGATCGTCTTGCCATTAGCAAGTCACGCCCCCTCAGTAAAGCTACCCCACAGTCATTCCTCACAAAGTGAGTCACATTATTCAATAGAGAGGCAGTATCTTCTGAAGTGGGTACAACAAGAGAAGGGAGATGACTAGGGGGGCCACCAGAAAGATTCCAGTTCATCAGAGCAGTCCTGGATACTTCCTGAGGGAAAGCCTCGACACACGAAGTGAGAACTCTGCACTTTCTGCAGATGGTAACAAAATTCCAGAATGCCCAGCATCTGCCGGCCTTTGATTTTCAGAGGTTTCTCAGTTTCATAGCATCCTGCATTTTTCGCGTGCTAGAGGCCTGATTGAGAATGAGATCCCTTCAATGGACCCTCAGGACTCAGTGGTCCCAATCCTCAGTGAATATATCAGATCAACTGCAAGTTCCAAGCAGAGTTGCTCAGGATCTTCTTTGGTGGGCTTGCAAAAACAACATTCGCCAGGGAGAATCTTTTTGGCAACCATGGCCGGAGATAATGGTAGTGACAGATGCCTGACTCACGGGGTGGGGAGCCCACACCAACAAGCTGACAATCAGCGGTCGTTGGTCTCCATCGGAGTCCAGACTACACATCAACCTTTTGGAGCTGTGGGCAATCAGACTAGCGCTGAAGGCCTTTCTGCCATCTGTACGGGGAAAAAATGTCCTGATAATGACAGACAACACAGTGGCCATGTACTACCTCAACATGAGAGGAGGTGTAGGGTCACTACCACTGTGCAGAGAAGCAATACAGCTCTGTTTCTGGGCAATACAAGAAGGAATATCTCTGTCGGCAGTTCTCCTAGCCGTAGAGCAGAACACGGCAGCGGATGCACTGAGCAGGCAGAGCACAGTCTCCCACGAGTGGGAACTAGCTCAGTTAGTCCTTCAGGTGTTCTCCACCCTTTGGGGAACCCCTCAAGTGGATCTGTTTGCAACCGGTACTAACCGGAAGTGCGAACTGTATTGCTCAAGGGAATTTCCCCCGAGAGGAGCTCTAGGAGACGCGTTTGTGGTGGACTGGGAATTTTCACTCTTTTACGCGTTTCCTCTAATCCCCGTCATTCCTCATGTCATCAGGAGGTTTAGAAAGGTTGGAAAATCCATGATCCTAATTGCCCCGGATTGGGCCAAGAGAGAATGGTATCCGGACCTTCTGGAAATGTCCATCTCCCCTCCAATACGTCTTCCACAAAGAAAGGATCTTCTCTTGCAAGAGGAAGGTCGGGTTCTCAATCCATAGCTCAAGACACTCAGCCTTCACGCATTGGTTTCTGAGAGGCTGAGGTACAAGGATTGGGACCTCCCGGATTACGTAATGGAGATTTTGCTTTCGGCCAGAAGGCCAGCAACCAAATCTTTGTACCGGTGTCATTGCAATAAATTCAGTAACTGGTGCAAGGACAAGAATGGGAATCCATTCCAATGTGGCACTCCCATAGTGATTTCTTTTCTGTTGCATTTGACTAATCTGGGGCTCCAGATTGGGACCATAAAAGGATATCTGGCAGCGCTTTCTATTTTGAAGTGCTCCTCTGAAAAGGTTTCCTATTTCAAAATACCCTTAATTGTTACATTTTTGAAAGGTCTTACTAATGTGTATCCCCCGGTACCATTTAATATCCCTGGTTGGGATTTAAACCTTGTTTTAAAATTTCTAACATGTATCCCCTTCGAGCCTTTATATTTTTGTCTGTTAAGGTTCCTAACTATGAAAACAGCCCTATGTATTGCATTAACATCAGCCCGCAGGGTAAGTGAGTTGCAGGCTCTTTCATGCAAGCCTCATAATATTTTCTATACCTCAGAGTAAAACCATAATTCCTACCAAAAGTATTCTCCGACTTCCATCTGTCGTAGAAGATAATTGCCAACCTTCTACCCTCCTCCTCATTCAGGCAAGGAAAAGAGGCTACATAGGCCAGAACCAAAAAGGGCTCTAAGCTTTTACATTGCAAGAATGGCAAAATTTCGCCACGTTGATCAACTCTTTATTGGGTATACCGCCCCCAAATTGGGCCTGCCAGTCACTAAACAAATCATGTCCAGGTGGATCACACTGGCTATTGGAGAATGCTATAAACTTGCGGGAAAGGACCAGTCGGAAGGGCTTCAAGCTCATTCCACAAGGGGCATGGCAACCTCTGCGGCTCTCCAAAGGGGTGTCCCAATAAATTACATCTGTTCAGCTGCTACTTGTTTGTCCATTCACACATTTGTCAAGCATTACTGCTTGGACTCCTCCACTCAAGGAGGTCTCTTTGCAAAGGCAGTTCTCCATTTGATCCTTGATTAATGAATTGAAACTCCCTCCTCCAAATTGTCACTGCTTTGGGAATCTATCACAGATGAGGAATACGTGGGAGGACACAATCCATTCGAAGAACAAGTTACTTACCCCTGGTAACGTTCTTTCGACTGGATGTGCCTCCCACGTATTCCTCACGCCCCTCCCAGCCTACCCCTCCATACAATTTATGTGTATTACACTCTCCGTTTCATGAGAGCTTGCGGTCTGGGGTACGCCTGGTTAGTTCCTCGATAAAGGGGAACAGGAAAAACAGAACTGAAGTCAACGGGCGCAGCATAAGCTATTTGTACTAACAATGACGTTGATGCTCGATGGAGGCCCTCGAGGGACAACAACGCCACAACAGCGAGTACAGCTCCCTCTGCTGAGAATTTATTTTTCCAAAGCAGCAAGGCTGGCGAGATATGAATATCAAAGATGAGGAATATGTGGGAGGAGCATCCAGTCGAAAGAACGTTACCAGGGGTAAGTAACATGTTCTTCTGGAGAATCATGGATCCCCAAATCAAAGCTTTTGGTGTTTCTAGCTACAATCTTCCAAAAAGAATTAGAATCTTTGGAGGAAGCCGCAACAGATAAGGCCTCCCAATGAGAGTTAGTAATCTCGGCCGCCTCTTAGAAAGTTCTGCCTTGTAATCCCTCTGCCTCACCCTGATATCAGATGCAATTGGGGAAAGAGCTTTAAGGGGGATCCCCGCCAGAGCAAGTCCAAGTGGGTTGTTTAAGAGTTATGGTGATAGTCATCATCAAAACATTTCTCCCCATAAACCACCCAGCTGGATCGTCTTGCAATTAGCAAGTCACGCCCCCTCAGTAAAGCTACCCCACAGTCATTCCTCACAAAGTGAGTCCCATTATTCAATAGAGAGGCAGTATCTTCTGAAGTGGGTGCAACAAGAGGCGGGAGATGACTAGGGGGGCCACCTGAGGCAGTAAATTAAGGCTATATCCCTTATTCTAATTTTTCCTATTCAATTTCTTAAAAGCGCTGCTAGGTGGTAACCGTTCCCGCATCCGAGAGTCCAAAACCTCCCTCCAGCCCCGATGCGTGGGCATTATTACCAACACAGTGCACCCTATCAATCAGATCTATGATCTCAGTAGGATGATCAAAAGACCCGGAGGGAGGGTAAGTCTTCCTAACAAAATAGATTTAAGGGTCTCAGATGCAATTTTGTTCCCAATTACTAGGCCCCCCACCCGTAGAAACTTTCATCCCAATGGGCTTCAGGGGACCGCAGACTAATCCCTATGGCCCAAGATATATATTATTATCACCCCTAGAGGCTTTATGTCCCACCCTCACAGATACCAGAGGAAGTGCAGAGATCACAAGTCTGACAGACAAACTGCTCCCCTTACGAGACTATCCCCCCCTGCATATACCTTTTTGAGAGTATTGAGTTTACCCTTAAGACCTCATAAATGTTCAGGACCTGGCTTTCCATAATGGCGTTCTCCTAGCAAGTTTAAGGCAGTGTTAGGCCGAATTATATGCAATACCCTTTGGGAACACTACACACAATTAAGACTACAAGTGACAGTACAATTTCACCTTTGGTACAAGCCTGTACTACACAGTTATAGTGGTAGCAGTAGCAGAGTAGCCAGACTTATCACAAGAGTAAGTAAGCAGTACAAATAGTTACACAAAGGACAGCAATTACTATGATTCAGGCAAACACTGACTCAAGGTTTCTAAGTAAAAGAATATATATTTATCTACTCAACAGTTGTATAACATTTCACTATTCTAAGCAAGTAAAAATCACAATCATAAATGCACCACACCACTTCCCTTAAATTCCAGACAAGTTAAGCTCACAAAATGAAGTGGGAGCAAAATGGCACTCCAGCAATTTAAAAGGGAGGAAAAGAGTAAGTTATTAGAAATAAGGCAAAACCAACAGGTATGTACTCATGGCAATTGAACAAGAGAGACTACAGTGAGGAGATCAGCTATAAAAGGCTTAGAGCCATAGTCAATGGGTCAAAAGTCTTATGCTCAAGATCACACAGTTCAAGGTAGTTCGCTGTAAAGTTTGTGGCACAGATTCTCGACGAGGTTGGTTGGTAGAAAAGGTAGTTCAAAGAGAAGAGAAGGACAAGCCCTCGGTTTGGAGAATGATTTCAAACACTTTCACTGCGGTTGAACGAAATGACAACCGGATTTGCACAGTACTTTAAAACAGAGAGGGAGCTGTATCTGAGGCGGACGTTCCTGGTGGTTCCTGCAGGCTTACGGTTCCTGAAGCGACTGTCGGACTGACACGAAGTAGGAAGACTGGAGGGTCCTGCGCCACTCAGGGAAGAAACCAGCAGCAGAGCAAAACAACAAATAAAAGGTGCGCTCCTTAAAACCCAAGCAGGGTCCGAGCTTCCTGCCTATCCGGCCCACTGTTGCTCTGTACAGTGAATTTGACCAGAGGAGGGGTCCTGGCTTGTAGTTTGGGTGAACTGGTTGATCCCACCAGCTCAAGGGAAGAAGTTTCCTGGAGGATCTTCTCTGTCGTCGGATTCTGGCGATTTAGACCTGCAGCAGGGCTTCACCGGGCGGTTCAGTCGTGGTAGGGGTCCTCCTCTTCCAGTTCCTCGTTGGTTCTTTCGTTCCAGTTGCAACTCTGCTGTTCCAGTCTCAGAGACCTGCTTTTTATGCAGTTTTCCCCCATTCATACAGCCTGACTGTGAATCATACAGCAGGGTCGCTGGCCTGGCAAGGCCAGTCCCCTTAGCCAATCAGACAAGAGTGCGACTTGGGTTACCAAGGGAACCCATGGAAGGGGTCCGAAGATCCCTCCCTCACATCCTGCCTACCTAGACTATCAGGCACCTTAAGGAAGGCTTCTGTGCAGAAGCCTGCAAAAAGACAGCGAACAAAGGAGTCATCCCCAGTTTGGCGCGCAGAGAAAAACACAAGAAAGACTTTAACAAAAAGAAATGGCGAATAAACCCAGCCGGAAACAAAATAAAATGTATTTGGTCAAGCGGGTTTATGTATGAGGCTAATATAATAGCCTAAAACATTACCACGTTTATATAAGATAATCGCGGTGGAAAAGTTAGGGTAGATACCACTACCACCAGCCAAGTCTTAGGGCCTCATTACACGTTGTGCGGTAAGGGAATACCGGTACCGGTAAAGAATTACCGGTACTGTTAATTTCCTAAGCCAATCACGACCCAGGCCCACCGCTATCAGCGCACCCGTTAATTACGGTGCCACTAATAGCGGCAAGGCCGCGGGCGCGCGACCCCCAGGCCAGAATTAGCGCCATGGCGCTAATACCAGGCCATCACAAGCCATGCGGACACGCCATTAGCGGCATGGAAAACACCCAAAAACCCCTTACCGGCATGGCGCTAATAACGGCATCGAAAAGCACCCGTTAAGAGACCTGAGCAGTGTACCCATCTACGACAGGTGGACACAATCAGCACAGGTGCATGCAATGGAGACAGGCAGCACAAAAGAGCACACCACACCCCTACCCACACCCCTTCCCACACCAAGATGGTCCCAATAGCAGCAGCATGACATGACGGGCTTGACTACATGATAGCAGTGCAGCACCAACAACAACAGCCCGCACCAGAGGTGACCCGTAACAGGTACCCATTCCTCACACCATACAGTTGATGCCAGCTATCCACTGAGGAGGTGGCTCCCAACCCCTGTACGGAACCCACAGAACCAGCAGGAAGAGGACAACAATATTGCACAACCCCGTACCTGCGTCGTGATAGAGCTGGCAGTCAGCCTTCCAATGACAGTGCTCCGCTGCCTAAGCAGCCTATGTGAGGCACTCCTGTACAGCCGTGTCAAAGTGGCAAAGATAACCATGGCATGTGTAGAGCATCAAAAAATGTGCATATGATGGAATGTGCCAATGCCACCTGAAATTGACATGCAACCACCAGAAGAGCATGATGTGGATGGGTATGAGTAAGGGTGGAATGCCCCAGCAGGACATGCAAGAGACAATGCCAAGGAGGCACACGATGTGCTTCAGCATCTGATTCTGAAATCCCATCAGGCACAAAGGTGAAATAGCATGGACGGAGACGGATATTGTTGCCCTGGTGCATGTTTGGAGTCCCACAAAGGACCCTGTCCAAGATAAATGACACATACGCAATGATGGAGACCACGCTTGGGTTTCAACTTCAGAACAGTGTGTATTGAATAGAATGTGATAAGAAGTGCAACACCCCAACACACCCAAATGCACCCTTACCCCCTCCCCCCAAAACACCCAAATGCACCCTTACCCCCTCCCCCCCAAAACACCCAAATGCACCCTTACCCACCTCCCCCCCAAAACACCCAGGTGAGTCTCATGGTGTCTATGTTTCCGGCACCACATGTGCCACCTGGTCCTTGGTGGAGCTAAGCATCAGGGCCTCCACCAACATTGGGTTGGTGTGATGTGGGCCGCCTCAGGTTGCGCATGGAGCGGCGCATGGGGCTGGTCTGCTGGGAACTCGCAGAGGATGAGGTTCCCGGTCGATCCTGTGTTGGGGGTTGGTGATGCTGCTCCATGATGTCCCCAATACGTAAAATGGCCTGGCGGAGTTGGCCCATCTCCTGGCATATCCTGTCAGTGCAGGCCTCAATGGCCTCCTTTGTTTGCCCTGCATATTTTTTAAGGTCATCCCTTAGACGGCCTGTCTCGGCCACATGCTGGGCGACCAGCGCAGTAATGTCTTCCTGCCTCTGGGTGATGGTTGCAAGGTCTGTCAGGGTGGTAGGTGCTGCTGGGCTGAACAGCGCGCCCTGGTCCGTGCTTCCGGCATCCGGTGAGGACAGCTGAGGGCTTGATGCACCTTCTACAGTGTGGGTGTCATGTGCTCCCTGGGTAGCAGATCCGGACGTTTCCCTTGGACTCCCCTCAATGGACCATGTTGGGCTGGGGTCATGGATGAGTTGTAGGACGTCGATTGCGTCCTCCTCGTCAGTGGCCGGTGCGGTGGCTGCTGCCTCCCCAGTGGAGCTGGTGGCTGCGGAGTGCATGCCCTCCGTGCTCATCTCAGCAATGATGGGGCACACTTGCGTGGGTTCAGCTACAACAGGAGCCGTGCCCTCAGTCTGTGATGAAATGGTGCTCTTGCTGCCCTTGGCCCTCTGCAGATGGACTGTCCTCCCAGTTCCCCTGGAGGTGGTGGCGGTGTCACCTCTCTCATGCATTCTGGCTTTTTTGGCTGCTGGGGGAGTACGTGCTGCAGTGCTTGTGTCTCCAGTGTCTGTCGGTGATCCTGTGGAGGACATAAATAGGGTACATCATCGTTAATGGGTCTAGGTGCCTCATGCAGAATGTTCACGTCATGCTGCTCTATGCATTGGGGCCTATTCATCAGTTATTCTTGTAATGGGGATGTCGGGTTGGTCATGCATTGATGGGTCTGTATTGCACGTGTATATGGTGATGCATGCATGTATGTGTGTGGCAGGATCAATGGCCTGGTCATCGACACATGTTTGGGGTACCCCCTCACCCTTCACTGTGCATTGTTTGACGTATACACTCACCTCCATCAGATGAGATGGCCACACCATGCTCCATGTCTCCGGCCCCCTCTATGGCTTCGACTCCTATTGTGGAGGCACATGTCTCCTCCCACTCCTTCATCTTCAGAGTTGATTCTGCGACACCTCCTGTGGCCATTGCAAGGTTGCGGTTGACTGATAGGATATTCCGCACATGTAGCCGGAGGTCGTCCCACCTCTTGCGGCAGTCCTTCACACTGCGGGTGGTAGTGCCCACCGCACTAACTTTGCGGGCAACTTCGTCCCAGATGGCCTTTTTCTTGATGATAGCCTCCCGGCGCATATCATTGGCAAAGACCACTTTGGCATTGGCTGCAAGTGTGCTAGTCAGCATTATGAGCTCCTCTGGTGTGAATTTCTCTTTCCGCTGTCGATCAGAGGTTTTTTTCAGGGCCTTTGACATCTTCAGGCGGTCCTGGATGGTTTTTGGTCAGAGTTCTCCGGAAAGATGTCCTGGATGCAGAGGATGGCAATGGATTGTGTTTTTAAAGATGGCCGTCGTTCTCTTTCCCGTTCCTGTACGATGACGCTATTTCCGGTTCCGCTTTTTAACGGTGACCGCTATTTGCATGTTGCGTGAGGGAGGATGTGCTATCAGCACTTTGGTCGAGGCCGGTAATGGGCATTTTGTGGACTTTTGCGGCATGGCGGTAATGTCATTTACGGCATGGCGCTATGCTCGTGTCCGCAAACTCGTAATGGGACGCTATTAGCGGTCTTTTGCGAGGGCGGACACGCTAATAGCGCCATGCCGTAAAATTCTGATTTTTACCGCACGTGTAATGAGGCCCTTAATGTTAAGGGAGCGAAACAAGCCTGCAAGAGGCACAGACAAAAAGGGATAAGAGTTAACCCTTTTCAATACTCCATTTAAGATGGGGTGCACTGGGTCTGTGGTTTAAAGTGACTATATACAGTTAATGGCAACTTTACCTGTTTCTGGGGGACCGTAATCAGCCCCAGAAAAATTGAGTCAGTGGGAAGTCTCAAAGACAACCCTGTGTCACTGCACTGAAGGTGCTGTGTAACACACACAAAAAGTAGAAATACACATAGCAAAACACATGTAAGAGTGGGAAAAAAGGCTCACACTCTTACCAGGTGAAAAAAATAAATCCTAGAAATCCAGCAAAGCGGCTGAAGGACTTGGTAGGTAAGGGAAATTAACCATACCTCCCTAACAGGCGGTTTGGTGGTGAACTGCTTTGCTGGCGCTGATTGAAATTGCCGGAGTCTGAATTCTGGTCCCTCTGAGAGGACTGTGCCCACTTTGCATCTAGTAGGATAAGAACCACTGTCACGCACTGTGACGCGCACGCTCCTAGCAAGTGTCCTGCAAGTTTAAGGCGGTTTGGATGTGGACTGTTTTGCTGGTGCTGATTGTAATTACCTGAATAATAATTCTGGTGCCTGTGAGCTCTGGTACCTGTAAGCTGACTGCGCCCACTTTGTATCGAGGAAGATAAGAACCCCTGTCATGCACTCTGGCACCATGCCTGACTGGGAAGAAGAAGCCAACCTACCAATCCACGGACAAACCCACCTTGCATGCAGCAACAAGGACAAGGCAGAGGTCCTCACTGAGACACTGGAGGCTTTGTTCACCCCGAACAAGGCAAGCAGGCTCTCTGTTGCGCTCACCTGGTATCCACGGGGACGCCACCCAGCCCTGGTTGGATGATTTGCACACTCGAACCCTCTCCCGGTCCCTTGGTAAGGCCTCTGGTTAAAGATGGGTCTTAATATTGTAAAAGGTGGATTCTCTGTCCTGCTCCTCGTGGCAGGGGCGCGTAGATGTGGGGGTGAGCAGCGACCAAGTTACTTCACTGGTGCAAGCCCCCCCTGTGGGAATCCAGGCCTGCTGCGACTCCGTAGGTTTGCTGCTTTACAGTCTTTATATGCAGTTCTTATGTTCCTCTTAGTTCGAATAATAATTTCTTGCTTCTTTCCTTTTAGGTATGGAAAGGTATTTTTGTGTTGTCATGCAGTTTGAAGATGAGCATGGGCCATTAGGCGAAAGAGCGGTGTGCGCGATGCTGTCCGGTGAGTAATGCGCGATGCGCGGCGCAGTTTCGCCTTTTATATTGCTAACCTGTGTCTTTTCTCTCTTTGCAGGTTGCGATATTCCTCGCCGAGCGCCGTAACGTTCCAGCAATGATACTGACCAGGAGATGACTACCCAGGTAAGAATTGTGTGGCTTTCTTAATTCGGGAGTAAACGTGAGTAAACACTTAGTAATGTAGTCTTTCTTTCTCCTCTTTCCAGATTATGGTATTTCAGGATGCATGCGGTGCCGGATGATGGAGTTCGTACCTTCAGGTGAGTGGAATTGAAGTCTCCGATGGATTGAAGACAGGATACTGTTTCAGGTAAGTTTCGTAGTGTTCTTTCTCTCTCTGCAGGTCCTTGATTTCAGGTAAGATGGCATCAAAGAACTGGACACAGTGAGCGTTACGCAGCCCACAGCAGAATAACGCAAATCATGTTCTGCTGTTAGGGTGCGGTTTAAATAGTCTCAGGTCAAGTAGTCCAGGTAAAATAGTCCCTGGCCTGCCACACCCAAAGTAGTCCAGGTAAAGTAGTCCCAGGCCTTCCACACCCAAAAGACTAGACCGCATAGCTCAGTTCCTTGTAACTGAGCTATGTGTGTGCCTCCATGTTGGCTGCACCCCCCAAGTTAAATAGTCCCAAGTAAATATTCCCATTCTAATGTTGGTCTTCATGATGGTTATGAGCCTGGCGCCAGGACTGACTCCAAGAGAGTCTTGGATGAGGTTTTAAGGCCTTTGACCTGGCCCTAACTAGAAGGCTGACTTGCCAGTGAGGGCCAGGGGCAAGGGTCATGACAGCACTCCCCGCCAAGACCCCTCTCACGGTGGCACTTCTGCCTGGTCCTGGTTTGGCTGGGTAATTCTGATGGAACCTTTTAATTAAGCGAGGTGCATGGATGTATTCACTAGGTTCCCATGATCTGTCTTGAGGGCCGTATCCCTTCCAATCAACTAAGTAGTATAGTTTGGATGTGGTGTATTTTGAGACTAGGATATCCTTTACTTTAAACTCTGGTTCTCCGTCAACTAATACTGGTTTTGGTGGTGTTGTAACCCGAGTACCGGGTTGTACCAGTTTCAGGAGTGCTACATGAAACACAGGATGAATCTGCATAGTGGGTGGTAGGGCTAATTTAACTGCCACTGGATTTTTTATGGATTCAATAGAATAAGGTCCCAGATATCGGGAACGAAAGGTCTGAGTCCCTTTTATGGGATCATATTTTGATGCTAACCAGACTTTGTCTCCAATTTGATAGTCGGGGGATTTACTACGATGTTGGTCAGCAAATTTCTTTTGTCTGTTCTTGGCTTAGAGCAAATGTCCTGCTGCTTCTTTGAAGGCCTGGAAAATAGTCGTATGCAGGGTTTTAACCGCTGGCATTTCCAAAGGGGTTGGGAGATGCCATTCTGAAGTACGTGGATGTCTACCATATATAGTGTAGAAAGGAGTTTGCCCAGTGCTGGTGTGTAATGACTTATTATAGGCATATTCAGCTATCCATAACAAGTCCTTCTAATTTCTTTCCACTTGATGTAATGTCACAACCTCATCCCCACCGAGGGTTCACGGGGCCCTAAAACCGTTATTCGGTTCCTCTCGGATTCCTTGGAGCCAGTCCTGGCGCTGTTGGCATCAGAGACACATGCTGGGACGGGGTTTCAATGGGCAATGGATAAGCATGGCCGCCCCCATGAGGAATACTGGAGAACTGCATTCAGCGGTCTAGCATCCAGGGCGGGGCCTGCCCCGAAGGCACCTGGGATATCACATGGCTATTTAAACCACGCCCGATTAGAGGCACGCGCTTCGCGTTATTCTGCTCTTGCAGCGTGACGTTCACCTGGTCTTGCTCTGCATCCTGACCTTCTGGGGCGAGAAGAGGCTAGAACCATCACCATCCTTACCTGCTCAGCAGCATCCTTCTGCAATCAAAGTCCTCCAACGCTCATCGACTCTCTCCTGTTTCATCACTAGACGGTAACAGGAAAATAACAGAACATCTTGGGAACTACTTACTAGTCCGTCAGGAAGACCATCACCTCCAAGACATCTTTCGTCCCTTGGATTCCTGAGAACCATTCATCTTCAGTTCTTCTCGACCTGCGAGACAAACAATAGCACAGGTTAGCCATTTGCAAGGACGCTCTCTGCGCCGTTTGGCATACCATCTTACCTTCTTGAACTTGGCCCCGGGTTCCATCGCAGCTTCCAGCATCTGCAAGAAGAAGGGAAAAGGTTTCTTAGTGCAAACCCTGATAAAAGACATTGCTTTCACCTTTAAAGACTTACCTGAAAAGAAGGAGTTGCAGCCGGTCTGAACTCCGGCCCTCGCCAGTGAAGAAACTCGGCAGAACAGTGCCTTTAACGAAGTGCCCCTGCCCGGTGCGGCAGGACGGAGAGCGCATCCCTATAGAAATCAAGGTGAGAGCTGTCCCCTGGGGAACTGCATGGGGAACCCCGTACGTGGGTCGCAAGGAAGGGACAGCAGTTAAACTTCACCTCCTGTCTTCTAGAGCCGATCCTCGACAGCCCGAACTCCAGGAAAGGTGAGAGGTCCCAAAGAGCATCCCGGCTCATCATGAGGCATCCCCGTGGAAACAAGGTCAGCGATACAGAACGTAAAGCTCATAACTTAATTATCCACCTGGGCGCCTAGCATGGAAACTTCGGAAACAGATCAGTTAGCCCAGTTGTTGGGGCAGTTGCGCTCGGAGGTCCATTCTGCACGGCAAGAAACTAATGCGTTGCGAAGGGAGTTAATTGTGACCAAGGAGAGGACGGATGACCTCGGGTGGCAACTCCTCCAGTCGCAAGCAGGACAAGCTCTGTTGCCCGGAATCAATCAGTCCACCTCAGCCACCGCAAGCAATCCAGTTCAGATCAACCTCCCTGGGGCAGTGCCTCTGGCTCCTCCGGGACGGTTTTTGGGAGACCCCCGCCAATTCGCTACCTTCATGAACCAATGGGCCTCCACTTTCTGTGCAGGCCTGGGGCGTTTCCCATGGACCAATCACGTGTGGCCTCCGTGCTATCTTACCTTAGTGGGACTGCGGCAGATTGGTCAGTACCGTTCATTAGCTGAAACGACCCTCTGTTACAAGACGTTGATGGGTTTCAGCGGGAGCTGGGGAAACTCTTAGCCTGACGCTACCATGGGCAGGCTCTAGACAACAAACTTTTGTCCCTTCGTCAAGGGAGCCAGGATCTGCTGACTTACATCGCAACCTTCAATAGACTGGTGGTCGAGGCAGACTGGCCTGAGGACAAACGGACCACATTGTTTCACTGGGGTTTTTGTGGAGCGCTAAAGGACGTTTTGGCCCAAGTGGTGGACCCAGCCCGGGATTGTGCCGAGTTCATTAGTTTGGTGGTCCAGTTGGATCGCCGACTGCAAGATAGGAAGAACAATCGTGGAAAACCGGATTTGCGCCCCTTATTCGTACGACCCAAAGATCGAACTCAGCGGGGCCCTGACGGGACTAGCAAACCCATGCAGATAGGAGGAGTCAGGCCCCCTCTAACCAAGGCTGTACGAGATAAAAGGAGGGAGTTGCAATTGTGCCTGTATTGTGGAAAAGCAGGTCATTTCCCAAGGGAATGCCCGGTTAACCCACCCAGAAGAACCGTCAGAGCCTCGGATAAAGAAACCCCTAATGAGGAATCGGGAAACGACCAAGCCCGGCAATTGTAGGGGTCCAATTGTCAAGCGAAGAAATCCAGTTTCAGACCTCCCATTTTGCGCTACCTGTGATCCTAATTCCCCATCAACAGCCGTCCGTCCGGAATTACATCGATCAAGACCTTACAGCAAAGATGAGGCTAGTCCTTTGTCCAAAGCCAACCGCAGAGACAGTAGCCACCGTTGATGGTACTGAAATTGCCTCGGGTCCTGTGTTGGAGTGCACCACCGAACTCACCCTCCTGTGCGAAGATGGGCACCGCAAAATCATAGCCTTTGATCTGATCAAGGCCCCCCAATGTCGGCTGTTCCTGGGAATGCCATGCCTGGTTGCTCATAATCCACGAATCAACTGGCAAGCTTGCGAATTGCTATGTCATGATCTCTGCTTCCAAAAGATCAGGACTTGCCCGACTCCCTTGGAAGCAGACCCATAACCCCGGTTCCGAGTGCCAGCCAGTCCCAATTGGGACCTTTTGGACCCTGTCCTGGCGCCAGTGGCACCAGGCTCATAAAGATGCCCAGTCCCAGCGCTGGAAGCGCCGGGCTCATAATGCTTGGGTGGACTTACCTGCAGCAGACCATGCTGCTTACTTACCTGCCAGTTGAACCCCTGATCCTCTTCTGTTTGGGACTACCTTTCCTGTTGGGTGGGGCAGGAGCCACTCCCTAGGTTCAGAACACTGGAACTCTTCTGGAAAGCAGGAACTCTTTTCTTACCTAGGCGTGGCTGTGGAAGGAGACACGTAAGCACTACAGGAGGCTATTTAAACCACACCCGATGGATGAATCTTGCTTTGCGTTATTCTGCATTCTCTGCAGCAGAACGCTCATCGTGTCTTCTGCTTCTGATCCTGGGCCTAAGGGAACAAAGGCTTACCATCCTGGAATCCAGTCTTCAGCAGCACCTGTAAAGACAAAGAAAGAACAGGTTAGCACTACGGTCTTCAGTGGCAGCGCATCTCTTACCTGGTCCATCGGCTGTCACCAACGCCTCGCGCTGCATTCCGGCATCTGAAAGACAAAGGCTTACCTACTCTTCGCATGCTCCGGAGGTCTTCGCACTGCATTCCGGCATCTGAAAGACAAAAGCTTACCAGCTCTTCGCACGCTCCGGAGGCCTTCGGCGCTGCATCCCGCATCTGAAAGACAAAAGAAGGTGCGTTTAAAGACATTGGGCAACTTTATTACTCACGTGCCATTACTCCTTCCCACGCCGAATCCAGTGGGTATTCCAGCACCCTTCAGCTTCTCTAAAGCTCCGAACTTGTACCTGCAAGATAAAAGGGACAGTTAGTGCGCATCGTGAAGCAGGCTACAAGCGCTTACTTACGTGCTTCCAGGCGCTTCTATTCCTCACGCGGGTTCGATCCTCAACTCTCATCAGCCCGCCATCCGCCATCGCCGGAACCCTGCAAAACAAGAGATATCATTACAAAAGACTTTTAAGACATTTGAAGTGCCCAGAACTTACCGTTCGTGCAGTTAACGACGGACAGCAGTCCTCTGAGGTCAAGAGGCCTGCACCCTTATCCAGTGAAGAAACTGGTTACGGCACCCTGCCCCGAGGCAGATGGAGAGCTTGGCGTTCACTTACCTAAGACATCTTACTCTTCGAGTCAGACATACAGTGCACAGAGGTCCAGCCCAAAGAGCCAACCGTGTGTTACACATCACCTTTGAAGATACGGCATTCACCCAGTCAAGACCGGCGCCTCTGCGGGAATCAGGTGAGCGTTACAGAACGCAAAGCCTACCGCAAAACTCCCACCCAGGCGCTATGGAAACCTCGGATACCGACCAGCTAGCCCAGTTACTTGGGGAACTAAGAGCAGAAGTGCATGCAGCCCGTCAGGAAACGAATGCTCTAAGAAGGGAACTGATTATTTCCAAGGAGCCAACAGACGATCTCGCTAGACAATTGCTACAGTCACAAGCCGGACAAACTCCGTTACCCGCATCAGGGGCAAATCTTCCTTCAACATCCTCTACGAACCCAGTGCAGATCAACCTACCTGGGAATGTACCTCTGGCTCCGCCCGAACGATTTTCTGGTGACCCAAAGAGGTTTGCAGTATTTATTAATCAGTGCCGGTTGCACTTCTTATGCCGGCCAGCAGCCTTTCCAACTGATCAAGCTAAGGTAGCTTTCGTGCTTTCGTACCTTAGTGGCAATGCGGCAGACTGGTCGATCCCTCTAGTTAATCAAGATGATCCGGTTCTCCATGATTTTCAAGCTTTTCAGCTCAGTATGGAAAAACTGTTTGCAAGACATTCACAGGGGCAGGCCTTGGACAATGAGCTCCTTTCATTGCGACAGGGTAGTCAAGACCTTTTGGCTTATATTGCGTCTTTCAACAGACTGATAGTGGAAACTCGATGGCCTGAGGACAAAAGGATTACGCTGTTTTATAGAGGTCTACGTGGAGAGCTCAAAGATGTGTTAGCCCAAGTAGTGAATCCCCCACAAGACTGTTCAGACTATATTGACTTAGTCGTTCAAATTGACCACAGACTGCAGAACAGGAAGGCCGATCGTTCCAAGTTTGATGCTTGAGTATTTTCCAAACCACCAACTCCTACCAAAGGAGTAGACTCCGGGGAACCCATGCAAATAGGGGGCCTGAAAGGACCACTAACACAAAAGGAGCGGGAAAGGAGAAAACAGCTGCAATTATGCCTCTATTGGGGAAACTCGGGGCACTTTCTTCGAGACTGTCCGGTGAAACCAGCCAAGAAGGCAGTAGGAGCTGCAGTTACCAGGGTCACAAACTCTGAGCAGGGAAACGACCTCGCCCGACAAGAATAGAGGTCCTCTTGCCGAGCGTTAAAACCAGTTCCGTGACATCGCATTTCGTGATACCTATGGTCCTCATTAGCCCTGAACATCCGGATCGATTACATGCGATTGAAGCTTTCGTCGACAGCGGTGCCATCGGCAATTATGTGGATCATGAAATGGTTTTGAGGATGAATCTGACTCTTTGTCCAAAGGCTGTAAAGGACGTCATTACTACGGTGGATGGTACGGAGATAGCCTCCGGACCAGTAACGCATACCACCCAAGAAGTGACGCTAGTAAGTCAAGATGGACACCATGAGAAGATCGTGTTCGATGTGATCAAGGCCCCTCAGTTCCAGATTATTCTAGGAATTCCTTGGTTAGAGAAGCACAATCCTCAGATCGATTGGCGAGCAAGAACGGTTCAGTTTCCAGAATGTGTATCTACTTGTCACCCTCGACCTGGTGTTGCACTGGCAGCAATTTCCTCGGAGGCTCCCCAGTTACCTCCTGAATACCTAGAATTCCAAGATGTTTTCCGGAAGGATCAGGCTAACTCTCTACCTCCACATAGGTCTTATGACTGCCAGATAGACCTGATACCTGGATCTACTCCTCCTTGTAGTAGAATTTATGCCCTCACCGAGCCTGAGAATCTTCACCTCCGACAATACCTGGATCAATACCTAGCGAATGGGTTTATTCGTCCTTCCAAGTCCCCTGCTTCCTCAGCTTTGTTCTTCGTTCCAAAAAAAGAAGGGGACCTTAGAACTTGTATATATTATCGCGCCCTGAACCAGATCACCGTTAAGAATAGATATCCGTTACCTTTGATCCCTGAACTCCTAGACCAAGTCAGAAAAGCATGCATATATACAAAGCTGGATCTTAGAGGAGCCTACCACTTGGTACGAGTAGAAAAGGGCGATGAATGGAAGACGGCCTTCCGCACCAAGTATGGGCTATTTGAATATCAGGTCATGCCCTTCAGACTTTGCAATGCCCCGGCCGCCTTTCAATATTTTATGAACAATGTCCTCAGAGAGCTCATAGATGTGTGTGTTGTTGTTTACATTGACGACATCCTCGTTTATTCTTCATCGGAAACTGAACATCGGAAACACGTGAAAATGGTCCTCGAGAGATTGCGTCAACACAAACTTTTCGCTAAGTTGGAAAAATGTGTTTTCAACGTGACTGAAGTTGAATTCTTGGGATTCATATCATCACCTAGCGGAGTGCGTATGGATTCAAAGAAGGTCGATGCAATTCTCAAATGGCCATCGCCATCCTCCGTAAAAGGTGTTCAAAGCATGTTAGGCTTCGCTAACTTTTACCGCAGGTTTATCCCCGAATTCTCTCGAATAGTCCAGCCCATCACTGCCTTGTTAAAGAAAAACAAACGTTTTGAATGGTCTACCGAGGCGGAACAAGCTTTCCAGAATTTGAAGACTAGATTTATCTCTGCACCGATCTTAAAACATCCTCGCCCAGAACTCCCCTACATCGTTGAAACTGATGCTTCGAGCCTTGCCATGGGGGCAGTTCTATCACAAAGGACCCAGTAACCAATCAGTTGCATCCCGTGGCATTTTGGTCCCGCAAATTCTCGCCTCCTGAAATCAATTACACTATTACTGATAAGGAACTTCTAGCTATCAAATCCGCCTTTAAGGCTTGGCGGCATTATCTTCTGGGGGCCCGACACACCGTTACTGTGATTACAGATCACCGAAACCTGCAATATTTGAAAACCGCAAAAGCTCAATCCTCTAGGCAACTCCGTTGGGCACTATTCTTTGCCGAGTTTGACTTCATAATTACCTATCGACCTGGTACAAAAAACGGTAAAGCTGATGCCCTTTCTCGGATGGGAGTGGAAGAACATTTGATCAATCCTAAACCTGTACCTATCATTCCCGAACAAAGAATTCTAGGTGTAATCGCCACACAATCCATAGAGGAAGTCAAGGATAAAGCCAGGCTACTGGTAACTCCAGCAGACATACAGAATTGGCATCTGCAGGGAAAGGACTTTACGGTGAAGGACAACCTATTATATTTCCAAGAACGGTTATACCTGCCCAGCACAGATTTACAGAAGAAGGTAATCTCTTGTTATCACGATTCTTTAATGGAAGGACATCCCGGTATGACCAAGACCTCGGAAAAGATCAAGCGCTACTTCTGGTGGCCGTCTTGGAAAAAAAATATCAGAGACTTTATAATGTCCTGTGGAGTATGCGCCCAAAACAAGAGTCAAAAGGAAAAACCAGCCGGCCTCTTACGCCCTATTGACATCCCGCCTCGCCTTTGGCATACGCTTTCTATGGACTTCATCACCGATCTACCTCCATGCTCCGGATACAATACGATCCTAGTAATCGTGGACCTATTCTCCAAGATGGCGCATTTCATTCCATTCAAAGGCTTACCAACAGCAGCAACTCTGGCCCGAGAATTTCTCGAAAACATCGTCCGACTGCACGGTTTTCCTTCAGTTCTAATTTCGGATCGAGGTAGTCAATTTATTTTTCATTTTTGGCGAAGTTGCTGTCGGTTGGCTCAAATTGATGTGAGACTTTCGACCAGCCACCACCCTCAAACCGACGGACAAACCGAGAGGACCAATCAAACTCTGGAACAGTATTTGCGCTGCATGCTACAACAAACTGAAAAAACTTGGAAAGATATCCTTTGGATAGCCGAATATGCCTACAATAACTCTGTCCACTCGGGAACTGGGAAGACCCCGTTTTTTCTTTTATACGGTAGTCACCCTCGAACCTCGGAGTTGGATCCACTCCAAGATCTTGGAACACCAGCAGTAGACCACCTGCATTCTACAATCACCCAAGCCTTTAAGGAAGCCGTTTCTCACCTTCAAAGGGCTAAAGAACAATACAAGAAAGGAGCAGACCAACATCGGAAGGAAGCCCCCCAATATCAAGTAGGAGATCAAGTCTGGTTATCCACCAAATATCTACCTCTAAAAGGACCACGCACATTCAACCCAAGATACCTTGGTCCCTATTCCATCACTACAATAGTAAATCCAGTAGCGGTCAAGTTGGACTTGCCCCCTCACATGAAGATACATCCGGTCTTCCACGTCTCTCTATTAAAACCCGTGCAACCTCAAACCCGACTAACTACATCTCCAAAACCTATTCTGGTTGATGGAGAACTCGAGTTTGAAGTCAAAAGCATCCTGGATTCCAAGATCTCCAAATCTAAACTATTTTACCTGATTGACTGGAAAGGCTACGGTCCCCAAGAAAGATCCTGGGAACCTGCAGAATATGTCCACGCGCCTCGTCTAATCAAAAGATTTCATCGAACATTTCCTAACAAGCCCAAACCCCCGGAGAAGCCCGGTTTGGGAGGGGCCTTGAGGGGGGGTGCTGTCATGATCTCTGCTTCTAAAAGATCAGGACTTGCCCGACTCCCTTGGAAGCAGACCCATAACCCCGGTTCCGAGTGCCAGCCAGTCCCAATTGGGACCTTTTGGACCCTGTCCTGGCGCCAGTGGCACCAGGCTCATAAAGATGCCCAGTCCCAGCGCTGGAAGCGCCGGGCTCATAATGCTTGGGTGGACTTACCTGCAGCAGACCATGCTGCTTACTTACCTGCCAGTTGAACCCCTGATCCTCTTCTGTTTGGGACTACTTTTCCTGTTGGGTGGGGCAGGAGCCACTCCCTAGGTTCAGAACACTGGAACTCTTCTGGAAAGCAGGAACTCTTTTCTTACCTAGGCGTGGCTGTGGAAGGAGACACGTAAGCACTACAGGAGGCTATTTAAACCACACCCGATGGATGAATCTTGCTTTGCGTTATTCTGCATTCTCTGCAACAGAACGCTCATCGTGTCTTCTGCTTCTGATCCTGGGCCTAAGGGAACAAAGGCTTACCATCCTGGAATCCAGTCTTCAGCAGCACCTGTAAAGACAAAGAAAGAACAGGTTAGCACTACAGTCTTCAGTGGCAGCGCATCTCTTACCTGGTCCATCGGCTGTCACCAACGCCTCGCGCTGCATTCCGGCATCTGAAAGACAAAGGCTTACCTACTCTTCGCATGCTCCGGAGGTCTTCGCACTGCATTCCGTAGCCTTTCCAGTCAATCAGGTAAAATAGTTTAGATTTGGAGATCTTGGAATCCAGGATGCTTTTGACTTCAAACTCGAGTTCTCCATCAACCAGAATAGGTTTTGGATATGTAGTTAGTCGGGTTTGAGGTTGCACGGGTTTTAATAGAGAGACGTGAAAGACAAAAGCTTACCAGCTCTTCGCACGCTCCGGAGGCCTTCGGCGCTGCATCCCGCATCTGAAAGACAAAAGAAGGTGCGTTTAAAGATTGGGCAACTTTATTACTCACGTGCCATTACTCCTTCCCACGCCGAATCCAGTGGGTATTTCAGCACCCTTCAGCTTCTCTAAAGCTCCGAACTTGTACCTGCAAGATAAAAGGGACAGTTAGTGCGCATCGTGAAGCAGGCTACAAGTGCTTACTTACGTGCTTCCAGGCACTTCTATTCCTCACGCGGGTTCGATCCTCAACTCTCATCAGCCCGCCATCCGCCATCGCCGGAACCCTGCAAAACAAGAGATATCATTACAAAAGACTTTTAAGACATTTGAAGTGCCCAGAACTTACCGTTCGTGCAGTTAACGACGGACAGCAGTCCTCTGAGGTCAAGAGGCCTGCACCCTTATCCAGTGAAGAAACTGGTTACGGCACCCTGCCCCGAGGCAGATGGAGAGCTCGGCGTTCAGTTACCTAAGACATCTTACTCTTCGAGTCAGACATACAGTGCACAGAGGTCCAGCCCAAAGAGCCAACCGTGTGTTACACATCACCTTTGAAGATACGGCATTCACCCAGTCAAGACCGGCGCCTCTGCGGGAATCAGGTGAGCGTTACATGGTATTTGCCCACAGCTGCACGCACACCTGTTACCCGAATGGGCGAAAAGCGAAACACACAAGTTCTCCGGTTCGGGAGGGGATGACCCATGCTCTCGGAGGGGTCGTGACCCTGTCGGTTCCTTACCAAGATTTCCAAGATGTTTTCCAGAAGGAGCAAGCGAACACGTTGCCCCCCCACAGACCCTATGACTGCCAAATTGATCTGCTACCAGGAGCCCAGATTCCATGTAGGCGCATTTACGCACTTACTGAGCCCGAAAATCAGCACCTGAAAATGTACCTGAAGCAGTACCTGGCCAACGGTTTCATCCACCCGTCCAAGTCATCGGCCACGGCGCCGTTATTCTTCGTACCCAAAAAAGAAGGCGACTTGAGAACGTGCATTGACTATCGTGCATTCCAAGTAACCAGCAAAAATCACTACCCATTGCCTTTGATCCTGTAGTTACTGGACCAGGTTAAAGAAGCCCAGATCTATACGAAACTGGATCTGAGAGGGGCCTATCTTCTGGTGCTCATCAAAAAAGGCGATGAGTGGAAGACGAGATTCCGTACTAAGTACGGCTTGTTCTAGTACCAAGTAATGCCATTCGGCCTATGCAACGCCCCCGCTGCGTTCCAGTATTTTATGAACAACGTCCTTCGAGAACTCATCGACATCTGCGCTCTTGTATACATCGACGATATCCTGGTGTATTCAACATCTGAGCAAGAGCACATTGGGCACGTACGGGCAGTCCTGACCAAACTTCGAGAACACCATCTTTACGCCAAGCTGGAAAAGTGCTTGTTCCATGTCACGGAAGTGGAGTTCCTGGGCTTTATCTTGTCCCCCAAAGGCATACGAATGGACGCTCATAAGGTGGATGCAGTGCTCAATTGGCCAGCCCCCACTTCAATCAAAGGAGTCCAGAGCATGTTGGGATTTGCGAATTTCTACCGTCGATTCATCCCTGGATTCTCCCAAATCGTACACCTGATTACTTGATTGCTCAGAAAATGCAACAAGATGTTTAACTGGACTGAAGAAGCTGAAAGAGCATTTCAAGAACTCAAGACAAGGTTCACCACTGCCCCCATTTTGCGACACCCACGTACAGACCTTCCTTACATTGTCGAAACTGATGCGTCCAGTCTGGCAATGGGGGCGGTTTTGTCCCAAAAAGACCTACTAACAGGCCAACTGCATCCGGTGGGCTTTTGGTCACGAAAACTCACGTCAGCAGAGCTCAATTACGCCATCACGGATAAAGAGTTATTGGCCATTAAAGCTGCCTTCAAGGCCTGGCGACACTACCTGCTTTGGGCCAGGCACGTGAAAATAGACCACAGAAACCTCCAGTATCTAAAGGGAGCGAAGGCTCAATCGTCACGGCAGCTGCGCTGGGCCCTTTTCTTTGCAGAATATGATTTTGTGATTGCGTACAGACCCGGGGTTAAAAACGGCAAAGTTGACGCACTCTCCCGCATGGGCACGGACGAAATGGCACACATGCCGCAGGAGCCGGTGGCCATTATCCCAGAGAATAGAGTCCTGGGCATCACAACCACCATGACCCAAAGTGAGCTTCAATATGAAATTCGGCAGGTTTTCACCCAGGAACAGCTACAAGAGTGGGGCTCCAGAGGGGAGCATTACTGTATCAAGAATCAACTACCATATTACCGAAACCGGCTATTCGTACCAGTGAAGGAATTGCAAGGACAGGTCATCTCCAAGCACCATGACTCCCTCATTGAAGGCCATCCAGGAATCGCCAAAACCTTGGCCAAGATAAAAAGGAACTACTTGTGGCCAACTTGGCGTAAGGATTTAATCGAATTTGTGTCATCTTGTGGTATCTGTGCCCAAAATAAATCTGTCAAGCAAAGA
This sequence comes from Ambystoma mexicanum, assembly GCF_040938575.1. Classification (NCBI taxonomy): domain Eukaryota; kingdom Metazoa; phylum Chordata; class Amphibia; order Caudata; family Ambystomatidae; genus Ambystoma; species Ambystoma mexicanum. The sequence continues at coordinate 299,448,665 of NC_090935.1, read as the reverse complement.
CCCGCCGGGCTCCTACAGCCGTTGGACATTCCGCCAGCTCCATGGCCCACCCTGTCACTAGATTTCATCACCGATCTTCCTCCATGTCAAGGCTACAATACCATCCTGGTGATCGTGGATCTATTTTCTAAGATGGCTCATTTCTTCCCATTCAAAGGCCTACCGACTGCATCCGGCCTCGCCAAAGTCTTCTTGGAACACATAGTGTGCCTGCATGGATTCCCTTCAGTTCTAATAACGGACTGTGGGACGCAATTTGTATCCACCTTCTGGAAGAAATGCTGCTCATTGGCACAGATAGACATCCATCTGTCCACTAGTCACCACCCTCAGACCGACGGCCAAACTGAGAGAACTAATCAGACTCTCGAGCAGTACCTGCGCTGCATGCTTCGTCAAGGTGTAGGCGATTGGAAGGAACTTTTATGGATCGCTGATTACGCTTATAATAATTTGCTGCATAGCAGTACGGGAAAAACGCCATTTTTTACGGTGTATGGAAGACACCCGCGCACTTCTGAATTAGACATCCCCACAACCCTGGAAATGTCGGCTGTCGAGAACCTGCACACAACCATCACTCAGGCCTTCTTAAAAGCTCAAGAACCCCTGCAACAAGCTAAGGCACGCCAGAAAAGATGTGCGGACCAGCTTCTCTCCAAAGCCCCCGTATATCAGGTGGGAGATATGGTGTGGCTTGACTCCAAGCATATACCAATAAAATGGATGTGAACATTTTGCCCACGGTTCTTGGAGCCATACCCAGTGGAAACCTTAATTAACCCAGCAGCTGTGAAACTGACACTGCCAGCCCACATGCGAATACACCCAGTATTCCATGTATCTCTCCTGAAACCAGTCAAGCTGGGTACCTGTGTAACTACCCCACCTGAGCCGATCACCTCTAAATATGTGAGGTCTAGACTCTATTACCTAGTAGATTGGAAAAGATACGGACCCCAGGATAGAATGTAGGAACCCAGTGAGCACATCCATGCCCCGCGCTTACTCAAGCGTTTCCATCAAGCGTTTCCCTCCAAACCAGGACCAGGTCGGAGAGCCACTTTGAGAGGGCCCTTTGGTGGGAGTGCTGTCACGACCTCATCCCCACCGAGGGTTCACGGGGCCCTAAAGACCTTATTCGGTTCCCCTCAGATTCCTTGGAGCCAGTCCTGGCGCTGTTGGCATCGGGGACACATGCTGGGACGGGGTTTCAATGGGCAATGGATAAGCATGGCCGCCCCCATGAGGAATACTGGGGAACTGCATTCAGTGGTCTAGCATCCAGGGCGCGGCCCGCCCCAAAGGCACCTGGGCACCACCTGGCTATTTAAAACACGCCCGATTAGAGGCACGCGCTTCGCATTATTCTGCTCTTGCAGCGTGACGTTCACCGGGTCTTGCTCTGCATCCTGACCTTCTGGGGCGAGAAGAGGCTAGAACCATCGCCATCCTTACCTGCTCAGCAGCATCCTTCTGCAATCGAAGTCCTCCAACGCTCGTCGACTCTCTCCTGTTTCATCACTAGAAGGTAATGGGAAAATAACAGAATATCTTGGCAACTACTTACCAGTCCGTCAGGAAGACCATCACCTCCAAGATATCTTTCGTCCCTCGGATTCCTGAGAACCATTCATCTTCAGTTCTTCTCGACCTGCGAGACAAACAATAGCACAGGTTAGCTATTTGCAAGGACGCTCTCTGCGCCGCTTGGCGTACCATCTTACCTTCTTGAACTTGGCCCCAGCTTCCATCGCAGCTTCCAGCATCTGCAAGAAGAAGGGAAAAGGTTGCTTAGTGCAAACCCTGATAAATGACATTGCTTTCACCTTAAAAGACTTACCTGAAAAGAAGGAGTTGCAGCCGGTCCGAACTCTGGCCCTCGCCAGTGAAGAAACTCGGTGGAACGGTGCCATTAACGACGCGCCCCTGCCCGGTGCGGCAGGGCGGAGAGCGCATCCTTATAGAAATCAAGGGGAGAGCTGTCCCCTGGGGAACTGCATGGGGAACCTGGGAGGTGGGGCGCAAGGAAGGGACAGCAGTTAAACTTCACCTCCTGTCTTCTAGAGCCGGTCCTCGACAGCCCGAATTCCAGGAAAGGTGAGAGGTCCCGAAGAGCATCCCGGCTCATCGTGAGGCATCCACATGGAAACAAGGTGAGCGTTACATGTAACATGCAATGTAAGTATTGCTCGAGGGTTTGGTTTGTTCTTTCTGTTTGCCCATCTGTTTGAGGATGGTGACTTGTGGATAGTCGAATGTCAATTTGGGCCATTGAACAGCATTTCCTCCAGAAGTTGGATACGAACTGACTACCTCGATCTGAGATCAAGACGATGGAAAGCCATGTAGCCGCACGATTTCCTCCGGGAATACTTTTGCTAAAATTGGATGCATTTGGAAGACCCTTAAAAGGAATAAAGTGTGCCCTTTTAGAGAACAAGTCTACAACTACTAAGATGGTGTTGAATCCTTGACTGGGAGGTAGATCTGTAATGAAATAAAGGGACAGTGTGTGCCATGGTGCGGCAGGAATTTCCAATGGTTGAGAACACCAGCTGGTTTCTGCTTTTGGGACTTGTTTTGTGCACGCACACTGCAAGATTGGATAAATTGTATGATGTCTTTATGCCATGTGGGCCACCAATAGTTTCGTTTTACTTTACCTAGAGTTTTGGCAATTCCAGAATGACCTTCAATCAGGGAGTCGTGATAACCCAAAATAACCTACTCTTGTAAATCTTTACTTGGCAAGTATAGGCGGTTCCTAAAATATGGTAACTGGTATTTAATGGTGTAATGTTCTCCTTGAGTACACCACTCTTGTGAGAAAGTGGGATCCATTAAGAGTTGGATCTTGTGGATCTTGTTTTGGAGTTCACTCTGTGTCAATGTTGTCGTAAGACCCAGGAGTTTGTCTTCTGGAATGATGGCTACTGGATCTGGAGTTATGTATACCTTTTCATCAACACCCATGCGGGACAAGGCGTCAGCCTTTCCGGACTCCTGGCCGGTAGGTGATCACATAGTCATATTCAGCAAAGAAAAGAGCCCACCACAGTTGATGGGATGATTGAGCCTTTGTCGTTTTTAGGTATTGCAGGTTTCGATAATCAGTTATGACCGTGACAGTATGTCTAGCACCAAGGAGATAGTGTCGCCATGCCTTGAAAGCTGATTTTATAGCCAAGAGTTCTTTGTCTGTGATAGCATAGTTGAGTTTGGGAGGTGAGAATTTATGTGACCAGAAGGCCACAGGGTGTAACTGGCCAGTTCCTGGGTCCCTTTGTGAGAGAACAGCTCCCATAGCCATGCTAGAGGCATCTGTTTCAACTATATAAGGGAGGTCTGGGCGAGGATGCCGTAGAACTGGAGCAGAAGTGATTTTTTTCTTAAGTTCTTGAACGGCCTTCACTGCTTCTTCAGTCAAATTGAACTTTTTATTGTTTTTTCTCAATAGTGATGTAATTGGATGCACTATTTGGGAAAAATCTGGGATGAATCGGCGGTAAATGTTTGCAAAGCCCAACATACTCTGGATTCCTTTAAATGAAGTTGGTGACGGCCAGTTAAGAATGGCATCTACCTTGTGCCTATCCATTCTGATACCTTTTGGTGTGAGGATAAAACCGAGGAACTCCACTATATATTATCCTAGATTATTTGTTTCTACTCAACAACATTCTATTTCACTCTTACTCATTATATTGCAACATTCACACTCTTTGTATTGCCATCTACACTTTGCTCTTTATTCAATACACCACCCATTCCTTACTGTCTAACTATACATCCATCTCTCATCAACTTCCATGCCACAATTTCACTTCTTTACTATTACATACCCCTATCCACATGATCTCCTATTTCCAACCCAACAACTTTCAAACTCATTGCATTCCAAATCACTAACACACATTAGCACACATACACACACTTCTTTAACCATTTTCCATTACACCCAAACAATCCTCATACCTGTGCAATAAATCACACCATTACAACAACCACTGTTTTCCTCAAAAAATAATGTAGGTAATTCATAGAATTCAGAGCACAAGTGGCGCACACGGCTGGCGCACAGTGTGCTCATGCAACTTTCTGCGCCAGCCGTGTGCGCCAAAATCCATTTCTGTGCACAGCGTATTCATGGATTTTAACATCTAAAACCAGCCGTGGCTCAGAGTGGCGCAGCGACCCTGCAGCAGCGCCAGTTACGCCCCCAACCCCTTCCTGTATGCCATGTACAGCGCACAAATCCCGTACATGGCGCTCAGGCCCCCAACCACGAAAACGCCTGTAAAACTCCCAGCGCGCCCCTCCGAATAAACGTACCCCGATGCCTGGTAAGTTTCACACGCGATTGGCCCTGTGCAAGCGGGGTACGTGGATTTCGGGAGTGCGCAGGAAGTTTCACACGCGATTAGCCCTGTGCGAGTGGGGTACGTGCATTACTGGGGTGCGCGGGAAGTTTCACATGCGATTGGCCCTGTGCGAGTGGGGTACGTGGATTTCGGGGGTATGCGGGAAGTTTCACACGTGATTGGCCCTGTGCGAGCGGGGTACGTGGATTTCGGGGGTGCGCGGGAAGTTTCACACGCGATTGGCCCTGTGCGAGCGGGGTACGTCGATTTCTGGGATGCGCGGGAAGTTCACACGTGATTGGGCCTGTGCGAGCGGGGTACATGTATTACTGGGGTGCACGGGAAGTTTCACACGTGAATTGGCAGTGTGGGTCCTCCCAAGTGTGCCTTCTACCCCCTCCACGGCCCCTGCAGGCAGCCCACACCGCAGGGGACTACCCTGCACCCCTGGTCATGTCCCGCCGGCAGCCCATCCACCATGGGCATGCCCCTCAGCCAGGCCACATGTCACCTTGCACTAGTGATCACCAACTCATGTCCCCCAGCACCCCCACCCCCACAGCAGTGAGGAGCACCTGCCAGAAGGCCCCCACTCATGTCCCACTCATGTACCCCACCCCCTAGCGGTGAGGGGCACCTGCCAGAAAGCCCCCACTCATGTCCCACTCATGTACCCCACCCCCCAGCAGTGAGGGCCACCTGCCAGCAGGCCCCCACTCATGTCCCCCAGCACCCCACCCCCCAGCAGTGAAGGGCACCTGCCAGCAGGCCCCCACTCATGTCCCCCAGCACCCCACGCCCCAGCAGTGAAGGGCACCTGCCAGCAGGCCCCCACTCATGTCCCTCAGCACCCCCACCCCCCAGCAGTGAGGGCCACCTGCCAGCAGGCCACCACTCATGTCCCCCAGCACCCCACCCCCCAGCAGTGAAGGGCACCTGTCAGCAGGCCCCCACTCATGTACCCCACCCCCAGCAGTGAGGGGCACCTGCCAGCAGGCCCCCACTCATGTACCCCACACCCCAGCAGTGAGGGGCACCTGCCAGCAGGCCCCCACTCATGTCCCACTCATGTACCCCACACCCCAGCAGTGAGGGGCACCTGCCAGCAGGCCACCACTCATGTCCCCCAGCACCCCCACCCCCCAGCAGTGAGGGGCACCTGTCAGCAGGCCCCCACTCATGTACCCCACCCCCCAGCAGTGAGGGACACCTGCCAGCAGGCCCCCACTCATGTCCCACTCATGTACCCCACCCCCCAGCAGTGAGGGGCACCTGCCAGCAGGCCCCCACTCATGTCCCCCAGCACCCCACCCCCTGCAGTGAAGGGCACCTGCCAGCAGGCCCCACTCATGTCCCACTCATGCACCCCCCCCCAGCAGTGTGGGGCACCTGCCAGCAGGCCCCCACTCCCACCCACTCACCCACCCAGCAGTGATATGCCTATCTCAGTACACAAATCAAAAATCAACTATGTACATCAACACATGTCCGTCACACACACACACACACTGGTTGCCATTGATTGAGTAAACCCACATTTTGACATGCATGAACCCAATGAGCGAATCCCACACAATGAAGCAAAATATCAAAATGTATTAATATGAAAATCAATGTAAAGAAATGAAAGCATAAAATAATGGCAAACATGAAATGAAATGCATGTCCAATAAAAAACGAATGAAATGCAGAATAAATCCTAAGCAATCCAAAAGAAAAATGACCAAAACTCTCTGTCCACCAAACCAAATACAAATGAAACGCAAAAAGGTAAATCCATTGATCCATGGTGAAATGAAATGAAAAAGTCCGAAGAAATCCAGCGTCCAACTATGTACAATCCATTTTCAAGGGTCCATGAGCCCAACGAAAGAAATGAAACCTATCTAATAACCTACCTAACAAAAAAACTATATACAAAAGTGTGGGGCATAGTCCAAAAGCCCCCCCAAAAAAAATGAAAGGAAACCTAACACTATAAACTATTTACAATGGCGGCGGGCAAGTCCTGCGGCTCACTCAGTGATGTTGTCGGCCAGGGCATCATCGAACTCCATGTCTATTTGCTGGAGGCGGGCCTCTGTCCTGGCCCTGAGGTCTCGCAGGGAGGCACTCATGGCCTGTTCCAACTCCCTGCGAGTTGCCTCGAGGCATTCTGCCTGCCTCAATGCCCGACGCATGGAGAACTCCACCCTGACCATGGTGAGCCGCGCCTCTTCCGCCCGCCGCCGCTCCGCATCTATGTGCTGGCCCAACCGCAGCCACACGGAAGACACTCCCATTCCAGGGTTCTCCTGCCCTCTGGCCGATGCCTGCCCCTCTGATGTCGATGGCCCCGAGCCATCATTGCTCCCACCTAGAGCCTGCTGCTCTTGCTGCTGTCCATGTGCCCCGTCCGATAATGCCTGCACATCCTCCATCTGCCGGTCTCCAGTTGTGGTGTCCACCCCTGCTGGACCACCGACTCCCGACTGTGGCAGGGATGGGATCTCCACCAAGCTGGCTGTCTTGGTCAGGCCAGGTCCACAGGGGGCCCTGGTGGAATCTGGGCCGGAAGACGGCAGGGAGAACGACTGGCGTATAGTCTCCACAGAGGAGGAGAGGTCCGCCAGAGTGTGCGTCACATGTAGGAACCCCCTGACCAGGGCCCCTCCCAACAGTGCCACGTCGCGACGCTGCTGTTCGTGATGGCGTGCGTTCTCCACCCAGGAAGAACGCACGTCATCACGAATGTCACGCGTGCGCAACGCGACACCAATCAGGACGGAGCCCATACGGTCCTGGGACCCCTCGTCCGCAGGTAGTGGAGAAGCAGATGACACTCTCCCCTACCTGCGGATGGGCCTGGGACGGGGCATCCCTTCTGGTGCATGGTGGTGTAGTCACAGGGTCAAGGACAGCCAGATGCACAGGCCCCTCCGTGGTGACCTGTGCTGCCTCCTGACCCTGGCCCTGGACTGCACCACTTGCACCAGTGGTACCACCCCCACCAGGCCCCATGTGCGGCTCAGTAGCGGGCTCCTCCTCCTCTGTGGAGACCACCAACCTAGGTGCCTCCGCACCGTCTTCCACCATTGCAAGCCCCTGTGGGGGCTCACCCGGCCCTTCCGCCACAGCCGTATTGGCAGACGCGGCACCAGCCCCCTCGCTCCCGGATGTTGGCAAGTCCTGGGAGGGTGGCTGGGCCTTGTGTCGCCGCCTGGTGGAGGCATCCCCGCCGCTTGGCTCCACAGCGCCGTCTCCGCCCTCTTCTTCACTTGACGCTGCGTAGAGGAAGACATAGAACACAAGCATAAGGGTACAGTACAATATTCCTCTAGACAGGAAGCAATTAGACATGAGTGGCACTGTCAAACATCACTTCCACCCTGTCCCTCCACAACACATGGGTGAATGCACGTAACACACATGCAGTTACAGGCACGGCGCCTGCAATGAACATCAGCATCCATGTACAAGGGCCTCTTTCAACCAAGATGTTGCCTTCAAATTCACATGCATCATGGCTGACACTGATCCCATTCACACACATCACCAGAGGGTCATGCATCATGGCTTGTACACCACAGACACAGTGGATAGAGACAGTGGATACAGCGGTGACGGCACTGCATGAGTGAATCTACACATCATCACAGACATGTGTCATGCATCCATGGCATTTCAAAGTCACACACACACTTCTCAGACACACACACATGTGCACCAAACATGTACATGACAGCAGCATCCATCCCTCACACCCCCTCTATGTCCAAGAACAGAGACTGGCATGCTTACATGTGTGCATTCCGCATACAGCTCCCCATGTTGCATTGGAATACATGCACCATCCATGTGGTTCACACATTACTGGTCTCACATGCATGACCATGATGTCCCTGCACACACACATTCATACATGGCCTATGTCACACATACAGGCAAGTATCAGACTATCAGCACACTGCAACATGCCCTGTCTCACACAGCAATGCTTGGCCACTTACAGCTTAACTCCAGACGGGGCTGCCTCTGAAGGATCTGGGCGTGGAGCGCTGGGCATGCGCGTTCCAGAATCCTCATCTGGATGTTACTCATGTTGCCCTGGCTCCCCTCCGTGAGGCGCCGGGCCTTGTAGAGGGTCCTGGACCTCAAGTCCTCCCAGCGCTCCTTGACGTTCTTGATGTCTCAGGTTGCCACCCCCTCCGCGTTGATGGCAACCACTACGTCTTCCCACATTCTATCCCATCCTTCCTTGTTGGCGCGTGATGTTCCGAAGAGGGCATCATAGTGCCCCAGGACGTGCCCCACCAGGACACCAACTTCCTTCTCATTGAAGCTGGTGGCCCTCTGCCTCTCTGGCTGGGGGTCGCCAGTGGTTTCAGATGGTGTTTGCCCTGACATGGCGACCCCCGAGGCAGGCGTGGGTGGGCAACTGGGTCCTGGGGCTGGGCTGTGGAGCGATGGTATCCCAGTCGGGAGTCTTCTGTTCCAGCAGGGGTAGACACAACAACTGGACCCCTGCAGATGGCTGACGTGCAGGCACCAAATAGCAGGGCACATGGGCAGCAGGCAGGCATCAGCAGATGGCTGGTGGGAGCGTGCTTGGGGTTCTTGGGGGCAGGAAAATGGCCTTTTGGGCAGGAGCATGGTCTTCCGTGTGTTTTTACGTGGCCAGCTTGATACAGAGTGATTTGGCACGTGAAAAAATTGCACCTCAGCGTGAAATCCGAGGAAAGGCCCTTAGCGCGTTAGCGCGTCAGTGACGTTACGCGTGCGGGCATTGCCCACAACAGGGGTGCATAGTGAATCAGCACGTGAGAAAACTGCACGTCACCGTGCTATTGGAGGAAAGGGCCTTAGTGCGTAAGTGATGTTTCACGTGTGGGCTGGCTTAAAAGGTATGAGTATCGCGCTATTTCCTTGTACATGCTTTTTCTGGAGCGCCACCGGGTGTATCTTGTATTTCTTGTCGGTTCACATGCGATTACTTCACAACTTTTCCAGTTCGTACTCCCCGTTTCCTCAGACTGCGTTCTTTTCTTCTTTTGGCGGGCGTGTTGCCTACGCGCACACGCGCCTCTTTTTCATGTTCTTTTTCAAGGCAGAGGGTGAGTCGCGCACATATTTTCCAACTGTGGTTGCCCCCGTGTGTCGCGTACCCCTTCAGAGGTCATTGTAGGCTGCGTGTAACACGTGCTCGCTTATTTTTGTGTTTCTGGGTGCCACAGCGTAGTGCGGGCTTATTTTTCCACGCACGTGGTCTACCAGGGGTTGCGTGCACATGTGCTTTTGTTTTTGGTGTGCCTGTACGTTGTGCGACCCGTCATCTTCCCCCATGGGTCACATACAGCCTTGCTAGAGCACTAGGGTACAAATTCCATCTAGTACCCTACCCCTTTCATCCCAATTGCCCAGGTCAATTGTTTACTGCTACTCCCATACGCACAACAACATCAGTGCCATGGTTGGGAGGCGACCAAGCAGTAAGGCAGGCAAAGGTGGCCGACCTCCAAAAGGTGGGCATGATGGGCGCGGTAGGGGACGTGGCCAGGATTTGCAGTGTGCCCCTAGACCCCCATGTGTGGAGGACCAATCAGGGACACCCATGCCCCCCCCAATGGTTTTGGGAAATGTAGCTGACACAATCCCAGCTCAGCCCTTGTTGGACAGGCCCATTTTGGCACCTGAACCGGCACAGGATGACTCCCAGGCTGACTTCCAGGTCAGCAAGTCTAAGCCACGTGTGGCGGGGAAGGTTGCTGTCATCAGGCCACGTGGATCTGGGGCAGCAATGTCATCTGCTGCCCCCCAGGGTGGGGAGGCTGCAGGGGCAGCTGCAGCTGAATCTACCCCAGCTCTGAGTCTCCCAGCCGGGACAGTGTCAGTCCAGGTCCATCAAACCGACGTTGCCCCTGCCAACATCACCCTGCAACCAATGCCTGCACCAAGACCTATGGTCATTGTGCATTTGCACACTTCTAGTACCCAGTCCACCTGCGCTTCTGCCCCTACTGACCAGAGCGGCGTAAGCCACTCAGGATCCGCACCCCCTTTGAAAAAGAAGAAGAAGGGTGCTCTGGCACTACAGGCTGAGACCCCAGACACGGCTACACACTCCGGCACATCAAGGAAGCCTAGCTTTAATGACGCTGAACTTGATGCACTTGTGGCCTATGTGTCGACACATAGCCGCGAAATGGTGGTGACTGCAGGGTGCAAGACCACACCTGGTCAACGTAGGGCACACTGGCAGACCATCGCATTAGTCCACTTGGATTTGTGAGGCGCACAGCTGATGATTGCTACAAGCGGTGGAATGACCTGAAACGCAGAGCAAAGAACAAGCTGGCCTCAAATCATGCCTCTACTTTGGTGACTGGCGGTGGGTCTCCACCAGAGGACAACCAACTCACTGAACATGAGTATGTTGCTGGAACCTTCGTCACAGAGGAACAGATCCAAGGCGTGGGAGACCTACCAGATTACGACGCATTGTCCGGTGAGTGCCCATGCATGTGTGTGTAATCCATGTGTATGTTGTTTGGGGGACGGGTTCTGATTGAGTGCCAGGTGAGGGTGTGTACTCCTGAGTGGTATGGGTCACCCATGTGCTTCCTCCAAAACATTCATCTGCCTTGGATTTGGGTATGACAGTATCCCTTCTGACCACAGTAGCCAATTAGCGCCACATTACTGCAGTTGCCCTTGAACTGTCATCTTGCAACAACATTGCTCTGAATTTTTCAGTGTTCATTCAGGCTGATTGTTTCAATTCTCCCATTTTCCAATGCAATTTTCAGCCCTAATGCCACATATGTAACATGCTTCTGTCATTGATTACACCCCACATTGGCCCACATTTGTTAGCTTGTTATGTGAATGATTAGACCATTCAGGCTGATTGAGTATTGGCCTGCTCACATTAATTTTTGGGGCCTGTTTGAATGTGGAACATGATAGTTGTTTCCTGTCATGTTGAAGTGACCAACCATTGATGTGTACATCTGCCTGTGATCACTGTATTATTGTACACTGGATGTGTTGCAGTGTGTGGCAAATGCATATTTTGTCACACTATTTAGCATTTTGCATCTCAACATGTCCATCTTACATGGATGGGTGACAGTACTCATTCACTGACATATGGCTGTACTTGTCAATTGTACCATGGCTATGCTACATGCCATCTGTGTGCTGGCATGTGTCATGTATGTGTATTGGACATGCCACTCACAGGCTGATGTGTGATGCCAGTGCTACCCAGCATGCAGCAAATGTGTTTCTTTTCCATCTTGGTGTCCTCAGTGTCTGCTTTTTGCCTCCCCTTCCAACTCATTGACAGTGCATGCATGCCAGGGTTATAGTAATGTGGGACATGTGTAATTCATGTACTGGATCTCTGGCTTGTCAAGCCTATGTGTATGCCATGGTGCTCATGCCTGTTTCCATTTGTTGTCTTTCATGTTTTTGCAGGTGAAGACGCACTTGATGCTGTTGAGGTTGAGGAGATGGTGCAGACCCAGGACGAATCTCAGCCACGACCGGACACCAGTGGAGGACGTGGTGTGGTGGTGGGTGAAAACCCTTTCTTACTGCAGACCATACTGTCCAGGGGTGTCTCTGAGTGCACCTCCCCAGACCTCTATTCAGGTGCTGAATCGGATGATGAGACTTATGTGCTGTCGCAGGTGAGTGTTTCTGGCAGGGATTCTGTTCTGGCCAACCCACCTGCACCAGGGTTAGAACCCTCAATAGGGATGTCAGTTTTGGTAGATCCGCCTTTGGCGGTTACGGATGCAGGGTCACACTCCACAACATCTGATCCTGTTCCTGGGCCAGCGGATCAGAGGGGGAATGCAGTCCTGCAGCCTCAGGCAGTGCCAGCACAGCAAGGTGCAGATCGCCTTGCCCCAAGGTGTGGTGCGCGCCGACGCAGTGGCCGTACGCCACCAGGCAATACTGTATGGGAAAACTCCATATACAGTACAGCAGCCCAACAGGGAGCATCGGTTGAAATGATGGCTCAGGCAATGAAGAGGGTGGCCACTTCCATTCTCCCCCCTGAAAGGCAGATGGAGCAACAACAGCAGGCAACAGACTTAATTTGCCAATCACACAGGGAAGACATGTTGGCGTCGAACAGGGACCGACAGGCGGCACTGGAGACTCTGCGTGAAGCCATATCTATAGAGTACAAGGGCCACAGGGAAGCCCTGAGGGTAGAACTCCATAACCTCATGGAGACTCTGGTTGAACTTGAGGCTTCCCGACATTTTAGGGCAGAAAGCAGCTGGAGAAGCTCACACGTTCGCTCTCAGCTGAGCTGCAGGCAACCCGTGAGGAGATCCGGGCATCACGCGAGGCCATGCGTGCAGAAATGCAGGCAACCCATGAGGTGCTACATGGGGATCTCCGCACTATCATCCTCCAGAATCAGACCTTCCACACCCGCATGCTTGCTGCCATGGAGGACCATACCAGGGCTTTGCGTGGGCTGCCTCCCATAGCACCACCACCTCATGATGCAGCAGCAGAGGATGAAGGAAGCGACAACAGTTCTCCCACAATAGCATAGCCGTGCAGGCCAAGAGCCCATGGAGGTATTTTGTTTTTCGCAACATCCACGCAGGTGGGTGTTGGTGTGCACCCTGTCCTCGAACCTCTTGGGTGGTCTCCCCCCTGACCCCCACATGGCCATTTTTGATTTCGTTTTTTTTTTTTTACAGTGTGTTGTTTTGTGTGGCTCCCATGGACATCCACTGTGTATTCTGGCTGGGCACATACAGGCTTGTCCTGTGTTGGGTTAGATGCTTGTGTTCCTGACACACACACCCCTCCTGCTTCCCATTTCCATGGGCTTGCAAAGGGTGTGACCAAGTGACAGTGACTTACGCAGTGACATTGGGCTCCCATGAGCTGTGTGGGGGCAGTCTGTAGTCAATACTGTGTGGACATCCCTAGTGGGGATTGTTGTTGTATTGAACACTGCATGGTGTTTTGATATGTGCTTGTGCATCCATGTCTTCCTCCTTATTCGCAGGTACCTTCTTCTTTTCTTCAGAAGGCTGTCTCCTTTGCAGATGCAGTTCATGTTGTATGCAGTACACTGACACATTTGCCTGACAGCAACACTCTGTAGTTGGAAGGGGTCGATGTGCTGGCTTATTCAGGTTGTAAGACTTCCACTACTTTGACTTTGTACTGTCATATTTTTGCAATATTTCATGCTGTGTTGCTGTATTGTGTTGCTGGTAAGTATTTGGTCATGTGTGCTGTTTGTTATTGATTAGTGGGAGCATATTGTCTGTGGCCTGTTTCCATTTGGGACAGCGCACTTTGTGACACTTGTGTCAGGTGTTGTGCATTCCTTTGTTTGCTTTCACATTGCATGACATGCCATGGTGTGTTGGGTGGCGGGAATGGGGAGGGGTTGGGTGACATGGCGCTATTTTCATGTTGTATTTTGCAAGGGGGTAGTCATTCCTGCAGCATAAAGGTGTGTCTTTTTGTGACACAGCATTGGTTGGCTTTCGGTAGGTGTGCACACAATGTAACACTTCCAGGTGACCAATCTCAGGCTGGTATGGTTGTGACAGTTGACTGTCCCTCATGTCATCATCATTGATTGTCAGCTGGTATGTGCCAGGTTTGGGTTAGATGCTTGGGTTCCTGACACACACACCCCTCCTGCTTCCCATTTCCATGGGCTTGCAAAGGGTGTGACCAAGTGACAGTGACTTACACAGTGACATTGGGCTCCCATGAGCTGTGTGGGGGCAGTCTGTAGTCAATACTGTGTGGACATCCCTAGTGGGGATTGTTGTTGTATTGAACACTGCATGGTGTTTTGATATGTGCTTGTGCATCCATGTCTTCCTCCTTATTCGCAGGTACCTTCTTCTTTTCTTCAGAAGGCTGTCTCCTTTGCAGATGCAGTTCATGTTGTATGCAGTACACTGACACATTTGCCTGACAGCAACACTCTGTAGTTGGAAGGGGTCGATGTGCTGGCTTATTCAGGTTGTAAGACTTCCACTACTTTGACTTTGTGCTGTCATATTTTTGCAATATTTCATGCTGTGTTGCTGTATTGTGTTGCTGGTAAGTATTTGGTCATGTGTGCTGTTTGTTATTAATTAGTGGGAGCATATTGTCTGTGGCCTGTTTCCATTTGGGACAGTGCACTTTGTGACACTTGTGTCAGGTGTTGTGCATTCCTTTGTTTGCTTTCACATTGCATGACATGCCATGGTGTGTTGGGTGGCGGGAATGGGGAGGGGTTGGGTGACATGGCGCTATTTTCATGTTGTATTTTGCAAGGGGGTAGTCATTCCTGCAGCATAAAGGTGTGTCTTTTTGTGACACAGCATTGGTTGGCTTTCGGTAGGGGTGCACACAATGTAACACTTCCAGGTGACCAATCTCAGGCTGGTATGGTTGTGACAGTTGACTGTCCCTCATGTCATCATCATTGATTGTCAGCTGGTATGTGCCAGGGCTGTGTGCACTCCACAGGGGTGTGATTTTAGGTGAAGTAATTAGCCACCAGCTGCGTACAGGCTGCCTCACCACGTGCCCTTTCCCCTCCCATGCGCAGTGGCCATGCATGTGGTTGGGGATGTGAGGGCACCACCATGTCCATCGGCAGGCCCCGGCGGGTTGCAACGTTGTGCAGGACACATGCTGCCACTATGATCCTGCACACTACTGGGGGCGCGTATAGCAGCTGCCCACCAGAGCGGTCAAGGGAGCGAAAGCGTGACTTGAGCACTCAGAATGTGCGCTCCACTATGCCCCGGGTTGCAATATGGGCTGTGTTGTATTTTACCTCGGGTGGTGTGGTGGGGTTCCGAATCGGCGTTATCATGTGGGTACTCAGAGGGTAGGCACTGTCCCCTGGGGAGGTGATGATGGGTATCATTAGTGGGGTTGTGACATTACTCAGTATCTGACACGCATGCATGTGCAGTGGCATTTATACTCACCAAGCAGCCATGTATCGCCATGCCACCCAGCTTCTAGGTCCCGGTTTACGGTTGACATTCTGAAAATGAAACTGTCATGGGTGGACCCTGGATAGTTGGCATATACTGAGGTGATGATTCCCTTGGCATCACATACTACCTGCACATTGATGGAATGCCAGTGCTTGCGGTTTCTATAGATGTGCTCAGATGCCCTGGGAGGACGTAGAGTCACATGGGTGCAATCAATGGCACCCAGCACTTTGGGGAAGTGTGCCACCCCGTAAAAAACCTGGACAGCAGCCTGCCTTTCTGCAGGTGTTCTGGGCAGGTATATGTGCCTGCGGACTGATGGGCGTGCAGTCATGATGGCCAACACCTGATGTAGGCAGCGTGACTGCGTGGCCTGTGACACCCCCCCACTATGGTACTTTTCTGCTGAAATGAACCAGTGGCCAAGAAGTGCAGTACATTGAGCACCTTTTCTAAGGGGCTCAGTGCTTGGGAGCACAGGGTGGGTGATGTGAGGTCATCCTCCCACTCCCTCACCAGGACGAGTATTATGTGAAGTGGAAACCTGTACCTCCCATACACCTGGTCATCAGGCATCCCAAAAAGGCTGGTCCTGGGTGTAAAAATTCTGGCCCTGACTATCCTCCTCCTCCTGCGGTATCCCACGACCACTGCTGAGAGGAACGGTATATTCATCTTAGCGTCTGAGCTTATTTGTTTTTTGCATGCACTTATATGCCGCGCGGGTCCGTGTACGCCTGCTTCCTGCTGGCGTAGGTGTTTCCGGATTAGCGTGTCTTTTTTGGCACACGCGTTAGCCCTGTTCGATTCCATGAGTATGTGTTGTAGGCGCACGTGTGGGCGTTCCGCGCATTTGCCTCCTGTACTTCCCTTGTAACGCCCACATTTTCACGCGTTGTTCCCCATTCCGCGTGTTACACCCCGTGCTCCGCCTACTGTTGTGTGCGCCGCGCTATGTGCGCTTTCGCTGTGCGCGTAGTGCACGCTGTTTGATGACGTGTGCGCCCGCATGCGCCACGCAGGATTTTATCGCACATCCATGGATTTACATGCGCACGGACTTCCATGAATCGATGTGCGCGGCTTTCGCTGCGAGATTCGCACGCTTTCGCACGCTTGCGCAGAGATTTTCAGTGCACATTAATTCCATGAATTGGCTTGTAGGTCTCTACGCTTACAACCTTCCTAAACACACCTATCCCACTGCACAATCACACAACACTTTATTCATCTGTACACACACACCCATGCATAATACATGCATAAACATTCCACAACTTTCAAACACAAACTTTTTTTTTCCAACAGATAGATCAGAATGCCTACTAAAGACCAACTATGTAGAAAGGAAAGATAGAATAGAGCACATACAAACAAAAACAAGCCATATAGTCATCCACCTCTAAAACAATGTATAGAAAACACTAAAACAAAACAGCTAGTAAGTAACCTCATTCAAGAAAACTAAACCAGCCATTACAAAAAAAAGCAAGGCCCCTTCTGCAAAAACTAAAAGTAAAAAAATATGTACAAACAAAAGCAGACCTACTAATCAACCTACCAGTATATCTACCAATGTAGCCACAATAAAGCAATCCAAATAATACATTTTACAAACAAATTCCACCGTAGAGTTCTTAACAATCTTATAAAGACAGCTAAAAAGTCACGATCTATCCTTAAAACTACTGCAGAAAACTAATCTTCGAAGCACTAATTGACAGCGCATTTCTACTAAAGAGAAGGTTGTTTATATTGATTTTAAACAGAATGAAACCACTAACTGAATTAATCAATAAATTACAGAAAGTACTTCCAAACATGCGCAATGTCAATATAGATACCTTTTCAAACTTCTGTGAAGGTGAATAGATTCACACAAGCAGCACAGAACCATATTTCAATGAAGATGCTTATAAAAAAGAAGAAAAAAAATCAATTGCCATAGACAATAATGGCCGAGGGTAAGAAATGGTAGGAGACACCATTTGGGCAAAAGAAACCCTTATGGAAATAACGTCCCCAACAAACTGTCAATCAAATGTTACTTTTGCCCAAACAAACTTTACAGTGTACAAATGAACTTGCAGCTCAATATGTAATGTACGCTGTGAGGAACCTGAGGGTGTCTCACAGGCTAGGTCTCAGGGATCTGTCATCCAGGTGGCTAGGACACAGCCATCGCTTTTGGATCCAGTTCCTGGGATGGGACCAGTGCTTTAGGATCACCTGGATGGGGGATCATTGGGGAGTGGGTGTGGGACACCTAATGGTGGGATGCAGTATCCCCCCTATAAAACCTTTACTCCCTCTTTCCCGATCAAGTACATGAGTTTTGTAACCCCCCCTTCCCTGCACGAACACATATACATTCCCTTCACACACTGGGGAAAGACAGACTCGAACATGTCGCTGTGCCGTGGTCAGGCAGTGTCAGGCAATTGCCTGGAACAACTCACATCTGATTCCCCTTTACCGTGCCCTCTGTATAAAAAGCATAGCATGTGAACACAACTCGAGCAAGGCAAGGAACGAGACAGAGCACATGAAGGAGCAGCCTATTACAGCTTCAGCCTATTACCGCAGCTGAATTGAAGGAAGCCAGACGGAAAGTCGCGGAATGAGACCAAGGAGGGGGAGATGCCATTTGACAAGTAATCGCTGGGCTGTTGAAAACTTGAAAGCAGCATGTGTAAGGCAGAGAAGTGAGGCCTGAGAATCCTGTAATGCGCGTCTGAGATACCAGGGACCCTCCTGTCTGACTAGTTGAGTCGGGGGAGAAGTGCAGCCACCGTGGTATTGCTCCTGACTCCATGATCAAATCCACCAGCCGAACCTTGCATACAGCCGTGAGTTCAAGGCAACGGTGTGAAACCGGGCTGCGTATGAAGAAGGTTACGTGCGGCAACAAAGTGGCCTAAGAAGTCGAATGGAAAAGGCGGTTGGTGAAAGATGTGAATGAAAAGGGAAAGCCGATAATAGTTTTTTGAACTTTAAGAAGTGAACGCGTGATACGAAGTAGAGTGGTCCGGCACCGCGTGTGTGCCCAATCGAAAGGTCTCTGCCTGAATGTATCCCGCTAACAGAACATATGAAATGTTTATTTTGATGGTCATATCTTTATTTTGATGGTCATAGCTTGCTCCCATCCTTAGATATAGGTTTAGATAGGTGTTTTTCCAACCTCCTTGAAGTACAATAAACACCCTTGAACTGTGAGCACTTGTGTCTGTCTTCACTGTTTGATACCATGCCTTCCTTACAACGCCAACAATCCTTCAACTCTTTACGACAGTTCCTTAATCACTATGTGAATCTAAAAGACAAAAGTAAAATAAAAACTTTACAAACCATGGACATCCACACTGGACTGGAGGGACATTCATTAGCCTGCATTTCAGGAACTGATTGCAAAAGCACCTTCCATCACATCAGAATGTTAGCAACACACCATTCCACTATACTAAAACCTGTGCATAGACTGTACTATTCAAAAACTCCAGCCCTAGAACTACAAACTGTAAATAACATTCTCCAGCATGGAACAGCTGAAGAACTACTTTGAGAAATAGAGCACATCCAAAGTAAATATTGTAGAACTGGAGTTGACTTGCACATTCAGTAACTTCAGACAACATTAGCAAACACAAACACCAACCTCCTTATAAACACGTACAAAAAAGAAATAGCCAAGTTTCAAAACACATATGCTGAAATACCAGACCAAATATGTGTCTGTTGTCACAGAACCTTTTATAAAAAGCACACAAAAATAGTATTGATATTGATATTGATATTGATATTTTATTTCTATCACGCTCATACACAAGTGTTTCAGAGCGCGACAAGGCAAGGGAGGGGAACAGGGGAGAACAAAACAGCGGTCTTACTAGGCCCAGTGCCATTGAGAACGCGCAAGTGCATTAGTAGATATGGCCTACAAAATAGAATACAATGAGGAATCCCAATGGTTCCAATTAGGTTTACATCTAACAACAGAAAATAAATTCAAAATAACTGACCCCTCAATAGTTTGCACATATTGCAATACAAATCTTGACAATAAACAAATGCCATCACGTGCTATCAATAATAACTTAGACATATTCCCACTTCCAAAAGCTCTCCAACAACTTAACTTGTATGAAAGCATCATAATCCAAACAGTACACCCATTTCAAGCTATAATATGCCTTCAACTGAAAACAGCCGAATTGCCTCCATCTGAGTTACTAAAAGGCATTTGTATCAAATTAGTATATTTGCCATTAGATCTTAAAGAAAATGTAGAAACTCTAGGAGTACAACGGCCAGCAGATCCATCTTTGATTCTTCTAGTTATTGGTGTACTAACAAAAGACAAAATAATTTGGCAACAAGTGGTCAACTTAAAGTTAAACACGCCCTGCAATATCTCAAAGAAAACAATCTACAAAGATATAAACATAGAGGAAAACCTAAGAGAAACCACCCAAATAATTCAAGATTCACCACAAACTGGCCAACATTTTAGACCAGTATACAATGTACCCACGATGCTCCAAAGACACCATAGAAGATGCATTAGATACATATCAAATGCGTCAAACCAAAGTATCCCCAATGAGCTTATGGAAGAAAAGTGTAGAAGCACGTTCTTTTCCTCTACTCCTACAGGAAACGGAGGAAGATATGATGAAAGATCCACACAAATTACTACATCAGACTATCGCTCTTTATCGCTCTTTACAAATGTACAGATTCAGACAAAATGTAGAATCCATTTTCCACCTCCTGTTTGAAAGTGCACTAGCAACTCTGTTATGGAGTTGCACACACATTAAGAACAGGTTCTATTATTTAAAAATGTCTGCTATCCAACTGCTTCAAAAAATAAAAGACAAAGAGGATGTTTTGCAGTCAAGTATCACAAATCTCTTGGCAAACATGTGCGGTACAAAAGAATACTGGTTCTGATATCACGCTGAAGTACATAGTATGCTAAGGAACCTAGGCCCACCCACATGGTTTGTTACCTTAAGTTATGCAGAATACGCATGGGATGACTTGCACAACTTCTTACACACTGCAAACCAAAATAAAGAGGGAATGGATATAAAAACACCAAGAGAACAATGTTCACTTGATCCTGTCAATGTATCAAGGTACTTTCCCCATCGCTTCATTGCCAAGCTGTACTTCATCTGCAATAAAACTACCACTCCACTCGTAGCAGTGAAACACTTCTTTTGAAGAAAAAAAAATCAATCCAGAGCAGCACCACACATCCACTTGATTTTGTGGATAAAAGATGCTCTCAAATTTGACCATGACAGTGATGCCACTCATTTACAATTCATACAAAAATACCTGTGACATCCCTTCGGAAACCAAACATAGTGACCTACATACACAAATCTTAAGCTTCCAAATACTGCCAACGTCGATATAAAAATAAATATAAATATGATCCCAAATGTCGCTTTGGCTTCCCTAGACCCAGTTTGCAAAAAAGGACAAGTAAATAGCTTGAGGTCTTCTGTTAGACACAGTGTAAAAAGCAAATTCCCTAAATACACATACAGCATTCAAAGGTATGAAGCATTCAAGTACATCAGTGATTACAACACAATCATTGCCCACTTGCCTACTTATGGAATGCAAATATAGATATACAATACATTGCAGACAATTCCACTGCAGTTGCAAGATGTGTCACAGCCTATCTCACCAATTCTGAGAAAACCGAGCTAAAAGACCTCTGGGATGACATATCATCTGACAAAACACTGTCACAAAAATTGTAAAGTTTCGGTATAAAAATGCTCTCCCATAGAGAATGCGGGTGTTACGAAGCTGCTGACCGTTTAACAGTTACACCCTTACATGGGAAATTTGAAAGCACTGTCTGGCTAAACCATGGCCCAGCTCCATCATGTAAAAGAATACTAAAATCCTACCAAGAGATAGAAACAATAGGCACAAATGATCCCAACAGCCAATTAAAAAAAAACAATGTAATTGACACATACTACCCAAACAGAACTAATGCTTTGGAAAACATGTGCCTGTACGACATAGCCCAAAACTCCCTCCTACAAAAACAATGTCATACGAGATGGGACAACTGGCATATATTCAGTTTCAACTTGTGAAAGAAGCCTAGTAAAACGTTACCAAACCCAGCTAAATTAATCATATAAAGTTATCATTTCAATCTCTGCAACATAGAGAACTGTAGTATATGGCCCTACTACAACTTTTTAAACCTTGGAGAAAAGAATAAGAATTATTAGGTCACCATGATTCATTTGAAGCGGCATTCAATGCTAATGAAAGCAGTATAAAAAATTTACATTTTAAACAATACCACTTATTCTAAATGAAGCAGAAGTAGCCATGACTGAGGTAGAAAGTACCATCTATGATATGATATGATATGATATGATAGTTTATTTGTATAACGCCTACACACATGTGTTTCAAAGCACTAAACAATCTGCACAAGACTTGTCAGTTCTGAAATCACAGCTAAATAATGTGCAACTCACCATTTATCTAGAAGTCACTGAAATAATTGAACATGGTTTTAAACATGAAACTAAAACATGTAGCTGTAAAAATTATAAACCTCTTCTCCTGTATTTAAGTGGAGAAGCTGGTTGTGGCAGAATGTTCTTAATTAAAATAATCGACACATTTCTACAAGACTTAACAAATAACCTTTCAGCTGTTGTAACAGCCCTGACAGGCTTAGCAGCTTACAACATAGGAGGCGTAACTTTAAACAAATTAGAATACTACACATTTATTCAGCAGAAGCTGCTACAGAAGTACACAGTATCCTGAAACAAATGAAAGTGCTCCTGATAGATGAAGTAAGCATGGTTTCCAACCTATTGTTGGCTTTAATTCATCTCAGCATGGAAGAAGTCCTAAAAATCGACTACGAAGAACTGTTTGGTGGAAAACACGTTGTTTTCGGAGACCTCCTACAGTTAACACCAGTGTAAGGTCAACCTATTTTCAAGAGATTAGGACACAAACAATGCTGTAACACACTCGGCAGCATTGTAAATGTAATTCTCTGGCAACATTTTCACTACAGAGAACTAACTCAAAACATGCGTCAGTCTGCAGATCTCACCTATGCTAACATTTTAAAAAGTATTAGAACGGGTCTGCTTACTAAAGATGCAAAATCCATCTTAACAACAACAATTAAACCAGCAAAATATAAAAACGCATGTCCTTAAGGCCAACCCTTGAAAGCTCTAGTAAATTCAACAACACAATGTTTAAAAAAGCAATGCAACCCATACTGCATATCAGCTCCACAGACACACTAGAAGTGCACAGCATGACACTCCCTATGTGTCAACAAGCAACAGCATGATTAAATAGCTTAGAAAAATGTATGTCCAACACAGCTGGATTAGTATTAACTCTGTGTCTAAACTGTAGAGTAATTCCAAAACGTAAACTTGACGTAGAACAAAGTTTAGTCAATGGAGCAATTGGTATAGTTGTTGGCTTCCAAACATATACACATGACAACAACATTCAATTTGTCAATATCCACTTTGACAAACTAGCAGTAGTTAAAAAATAGGCTGCACATCAGCATGTTTCCTTCTTTTCAAAGACATGTATGTACGCAGAGAACAATTCTCTCTATCTCTTGTATATACTGTCACTATTCATAAATCGCAAGGTCTAACCCTAAATCACACATTTATTGATATTGGCAGCAGAGTCTTCAAAGAGGGTTTGAGTTACGTAGCACTTTCACATCTCAGTACACTCAATGGTTTATTCCTAGTTAACTTTGATGCAAAGTCAACGCTGACATTCCTTGCCTACTAGAATACAACAGTCTACATGCATGTGTACCCTGTAGCTAAAAAAAGAAAGCCTTTAAAAAACGAATACAAACAGAACCTATGGCAGATCTGTCAGCATGCCACTGGAAAAAAAACTGCTGTTCCATCAAATAGTACAACCACAAAAGTCTCCAGTACAAAAACAACTGCACGTCCATCAGAACACAAAGAGACAAATGTCTCTTCTCAAAAGACAACTGCAGGCCCATCAAAGGATACAGAGGCACAACTATCTGGTGCATTTAAATTCAGCAACACAACTGGAGTAATTTGCTATGTAAATGTAGCAATCAATATTCTCTTCCAATTGCCACCAATTGTTCACTGCATTTACTTAAACGGCTCGGACCAGTTGTGTTTGCAAATGCTCATCCTTCATAGAAATGCCACAAATTATCCTGAAAGCACTTACAGTATCTCAGGTATAAGGCAGGAATTGGACTACTGTACGGGAATGGTAACATTCACAATAAACACGTGGGAAGAGCCACAATAATTCTAATGTACTTACTACAAGTAATAGAAACCAAAAACATCCTTATAATTACAATCTTCTAGATTTATTTCATACACGTGGAAACATAAATGCACTTTCGAAGGGATTGTGTCCTCCGACGTATTACTTATCTTTGATAATACGTTTCCAGCTTGCTGGCCTCGGAAATTTTTTCTGTAGAGGGTGCTGCGCGTCGACGTCCGCTGAGTCGATGTCCCTCGACGGCCACCGTATCGGCGCCAACGTCACCATGCCCATAAATAGCCACGCGCTGCGTCCGTTGCTCAGTTCCGTTTTTCCACGCTTCGTGGGGCCTCGGAACGTCGTTGTTCGGTTCAGTCAGGTTATCTATCTATTTCTACTCGAATATACCTTATTGTTCTCGATGGCTTCTTCATAAGAACCGACGACGCCGCAATCCGGCTTCAAGAAATGTCGAGACTGCGGTAAAAAAATGTCAATAACGGATCCACACAGGGTCTGTTTATGGTGCTTGGGATCCGAGCACCATTGTTCGCAGTGTGAGGACTGCATGTCCATGACGGCGAAAGCCTTGAAGGAGCGCAAGGGGAAGCTCGAGAGAGGTAAGTCAGCCAAAACCTCCTCGTAAATTTTGTCGGCTGAGTCGAGGCATTCGTCTCCTCGCCGTCGAAAACATTCCCATTCTAGATCTCGAAGCAGCTCCCACCATTCGTCGAGATCAAGACACTCAAAAAAGAGACGTCGAAGGTCCCATTCCTCGTCGTCTTCTGTGTCCCCAGAAAGAGTCTCCTGTCCCACCAAACACAGTTCTCAAGCTGAGTGGGAGGAATTCAGAAAGAAAATGTTAAGCGTCTTCGAAAACGCGGCCTCGACCCCCCCGAAGACAGCTGAGGGTGATACCCCGGGTGAAAAACCCAAAAAATCAAAACGCAGCAAGTCGCAGCACCCGGTGAAACATTCTACCCGAGAGCGCCATGAGCCATCGGGTAAGAAGGCACCGTCTTCGACGCCGTTGTCGAGGATTCATTTGACGCTGTCGTCAAAGATTCCTTCGACGCACGGATCAGCGCCATCGACGCCGTTGTCGAAGGGTACCTCGGTGCATCGGTCGATCGACTTGACGCCATCGTCAACGCCGACGTCGACGCCGATGAAAGAGAGGACCAAGACCACCCCACAGCCAACGGTGATTTCAAGGGTCTCCGGCACGACGTCGAGACTGTCGTCGATGCCCTCGAGTAGGATCCCGATCCTCTCGAGTTCTTTGAGACCCCTTACAGTTTTTTCGACGCCGTTCTCGGCGCCTTCGAAGCCTGTTACATCGGCGTCGACGACATCGACGTTTTCTCCTCCAGTAGCGACGTGTTTGGCTCCTTCTGGGTTTTACTCCATTTCAGAGGTCAGAATACCCTGGACTTTCTTCAATTTATGAAGAAGGGGAAGATTCTGACCAGGAAACTTTCGGATTACAGAGTTCCACACTGCCTACTGCAGAGGATTTCTCCTCTGAGGAAAGAAGGCTGAAGGAACTACAGGAGTCACTACATGAGGCAAGTGGGATGGACACTTCCCCAGAAGTGGAATTTGTTAAGCCAGACCCAGGGGAACATGCCGAAACACCATATAGAACCCTGATGGCAAGAATAATTGTGTTTATGGGTTGGTCTGCGCCTTCACCTGTTTTCCAACGGGATGACATAACAGATATATTGGACAAAGGCCCACAGGAGGACCCGGTGGTCCCCTTCCATGCAGCCTTACAAAGAAAAATTGCATCTAATTGGGAAACTCCCGAAGTTATCCCTGCAGTCAATAAAAGATTGTCAACCAAGTATAGGGTAGCAGCTGCTGACCCTGAATACCTGTCAAAACACCCGACCCCAGAGAGCCTGTTGGTTCAAGCGGCAACTTCATCTAGCAGTAGGACCGCTTACCCTACTGTCCCACAGGATAGAGATGACAAGTGGTACGACTCTATGGCAAAGAAAGTCTTCTCTGCCTGTAGTATGGCGTTGAAGTCCATCAACGCCACCTGTACGCTCGCCAGGTTCATTCACACACTATGGGAGTGTGCTTCATCAGTGGCTGACTGCATACCCGATGGAGAGGAAAAGGAAGCCTTCTTTAACATTATTAAAGATGGCAAAGATGCCATGTGCGAATCACTTCAAACTGGCATCGATTCCGCTGACAGTATGAGCAGGGCCATGGCGGCAAGTACAACAATCCGCAGGCATGCGTGGTTGCGAAAGTCGGGCTTTGCCCCTGATGTACAGGCCAGACTTTTGAATATGCCCTTTGACGGCTCTTCATTATTCGGGAAAAAGACTGATGACAGTCTAGACAAGTTGCAGACTTCTAAAGCAGCAGCAAAATCCTTAGGAGCTGTTATCCGCCAAACTCCTTTTCGCCCCTCAGGAACCTTTCGCTATTATTCCGCATTCGGGAAAGGCAGAGGACAGCCGGCTCAAAGAGGCCAAAGGAGATCCACCCGAGGTGGACGGGTCAAAAGTACTAAAACAGCAGCAGCAGCAGGTGCCTCTTTACCCTTGGCATCTGCATCAGCCGCCCTCAAACCACTCTGAGGCCTTCCCACACAATACACCTGTAGGGGGCAGGTTAACTCACCATCTGACGGAATGGCAGGCTATAACGTCAGATGCTTGGGCATTGGAGACAGTTGCCCAAGGTTACTGCCTACCCTTTCTACACATCCCTCAGAGTCATCCACCGGGGAACAGCTCTCTAAAAGTTCCAGATCCGCTCCTCTTGCAGGAAATTATAGACCTGCTAGAGAAAGGTGCCATAGAACCGGTACCTGTAGCGGACAGGAACAAGGGCTGGTACTCCCCCTACTTTCTCATACCAAAGAACGACGGAGGACTGAGATCAATCCTGGACTTACGAGAATTGAACAAGTTCCTCAGGAGGGACAAGTTCAAGATGGTAACTCTCTCTCAGATCCTTCAGGCCCTCCAGCTCCAGGACTGGCTGGTATCCCTGGACCTTCAGGATGCTGTCAGCACCGGCTTCTAATACAATTTCAGTTCCCCTCTTTATCTCTTCAACCTCCTCACCTGTGGAGTCGAAGTCCTCCTCTACTGGGCTGAGCGCTCGGTGTGCCGTGTAGTCCTTTTCTTTTTTTCGAGGCTGAGCGTGTCTCCCACAAGAGGAAGCCACAGTGAGAGCGTGTAAATACGCCCTGACCGTGTCCCCCTCCCAGGAGGGACAAAAAGGGGAAAAAAAGCCAGAATAGGCAAAAAAAACCTAGGACCGGCAGGTATCCTGATGGCAGCTGGGCTCGTGGAAAGCAGACGAGAGATGGGAGAAGGCAGCAACAGGAGGCACCAGGATACGTAAACTCCAGCAACACCGGAAAAGATAGTAAACAAACGAGAAGCAGAAAGCCGGAAACGAGGGAGTGAAAGGAGGAAGGAGGAAGAGTACTGAAGGCGGGGACCGGAGATGGACCGGGAAAAGAAAGGAAATATGAAGGGAAAGGCTCGAGGAGCAAGAGGTAAACAGCGAGTAGCAACACCGCGGCAGCGAGGACAAGCAGCTGACCGTGGAAGGTTGCAACGCGCTGAACCAAGGGAGAGGAGTGGTTAAATAACGTTACGGTCAACCAAGCGGAGAAAGACTAGACCGCTTGGTGAACGCAGCGTCAATCGTGACGGGAATCAGGAAGTCCGTAAGTGGCAACGGGGCCAAAGGCGCCAGCTGGGAATGCGGCGCATGACAGTATGCCCCCCGCCAAGGCCCAGACCCCCCGGTTTACCGGGATGTAATCGATGAAACCTCCGGAGAAGGACAGGGGCGTGGATGTGAGCTTTGGGTTCCCAGGAGTCCTCCGCATGGGAAAAACCTTTCCAATGCACCAGGTATTCCAGGCGCCCTTTGCGGTACCTGGAGTCCAGCAACCTGGATACTTCATACTCGGGTGTATCAGGTGAGTGAGAGAGAGTCGGGAAAGGACGAGCCCTTTGTGACTGTTCGGCACTCTTCAAAAGTGATGCGTGAAACACTGGGTGAATCCGCCTAAGAGAATGTGGCAGCTTTAGGCGGAAAGCCACTGGATTGATTTTAGCAGTAATGGGATAGGGACCAATAAACCTGGGGGACAGCTTAGATGGCCGAGACCATCTGGGAAGGTATTTAGTGGATAACCACACCTTGGAGCCCACCTTCCAGTCAGGTGCTACCTGCCGGTGCCGGTCGGCTTGCTTCTTGTAGGCCTGGAGGCTGTCTCTGAGGTTCAACTTAGCTTTGTCCTGGGTTTCCCTTATTCGGACTAGTACCTCTTCTACCGCCGGAAGTGCAGGTTTGCAGGGGAGAAGGGGAATGATGGCTCAGGGATGAAATCCATATGAGCAATAGAAGGGAGACATTCTGCTTGCGGAATGACTGGCATTATTATAGGCGAACTCCGCCGTCGGCAACATATCCACCCAGTTGTCTTGTTCCAAGTTGGCGTAGCTGCGCAAATATTGTTCCAAGGTGGCGTTTAAACGCTCCGTCTGCCCGTTAGTGTGGGGATGATATCCCGATGACAACGCGCGCTGGATATTAAGAGCAGCGCATAGGGACTTCCAGAATTTGGAGACGTATTGGCTCCCTCGGTCTGATACAATTTTGTCTGGGAGACCATGGAGTCGAAACACATCTTTAATGAAAACCAATGCAATACCATCGGCAGTTGGTATACCAGGGAGTGGAGAGAAATGAGCCATCTTGGTGTGGGAATCGATAGTCACCATTATGCATGAACATCCTTGTGACAAAGTTAGGTTCACAATGAAATCAGTGGATATATGACTCCATGGACGTTCCGGGATGGAATCTTGTTGCAGCAGACCTATGGGTCTCCTTGTGTTGTTTTCACTCTGACAGCAGACTCTGCAGGTCCTTACGTAACGTTTAACGTCTTCAGACAACCCTGGCCAATAAAAGGCTCTTCTGATCAGGTCCAAGGTACTCACCTGCCCCCTATGGCCTGCAGTCTTGTGATCGTGGCACCAGGACAATATGTTTTTCTGGAGAGGTTTGGATGGTACCCAGATCCTCTGATTTTTCAAGATTAAACCATCCTTTTTAATCATGCCTCGGGGTTCTGGATGTGAGGAGACGGCTTCTTTTATCTGTTGAAACAATGAGGAGATAGTGGCAACAATGCGGTTCCTGGGAAACAATTTCTCAGGGCAGGATGAGGCAACATGAGAGGAAAAAGACTTCCTGGACAGGGCATCTGCCAAAGTGTTTTGGCTTCCAGGAATATAAGTGATGCTAAAGTCATACTGTGAGAAGAAATGCGCCCATCGGGCTTGTCTGGAATTGATGCACTCCATTGACTGTAGAACCTGTAAATTCTTATGGTCGGTCCGGATTATGAAAGGGTGACTGCACCCCTGTAGTAGGTGTCTCCAGACTTCACAGGCTTTTTTCATGGCCAGAAGTTCACGTTCAATTACGGAATAATTCTGTTGACTCGTAGTGAGAGTTTTTGACAGATAAGCTATTGGGTGTTCCGCGTTGTCATGCTCTTGTAGTAGAACAGCTCCTATAGCTGCGGCAGAGGCATCTGTCTCAACGATAAAAGGCTTGTTTTGGTCTGGCTGGCGTAGGATGGGAGCGCTGCAGAAGCTTTTCTTCAAGAGTTGAAAGCTCTCTTCAGCCTGAGGGCTCCAGATGAAAGGCACAGATGCCTTCTTTAGTAAGTTGGTAATCGGTAGAACAGTGTTGGAAAACCCTGGCACAAAACGCCTATAAAAATTAGCCAGGCCATGGAATCTCTGAACCTCTTTGACTGAGGAAGGAGCCTGCCAATGGAGAATAGCCTCTACCTTTTTTTGATCCATTTGTACTCCTTGTGGTGAGAGGATAAACCCCAAGTAAGGTACCGAAGATGCCCCAAATACGCACTTTTCACGTTTGGCCAATAGATGATGTTTTTTAAGGCGCTCCAAGACCTCTGTGAGATGCAACAGATGCTCCGACATAGTCTGTGAAAAAACAAGTATGTCGTCTAGGTAAACTACCACTGAAATAAACAATAAATCTGAAAAAATTACCTTATTGAGTCCCCTGTAGTCGATGCATGGCCTGAGGTCTTTAGAATCCCTCTTTGGGATAAAGAACAAAGGAGCACCCGCCGGGGACTTGGAGGGTCTGATGAGACCGTTGCATAAATTGTCATCCAAATACTTTTGTAGGGCGTCCTTTTCAGTCTTGGATAATGCGAACATTCTGCCAAATGGCACCAGGGCATTAGGTATCAGCTCGATGGAGCAGTCCTCCGGTCTGTGGGGTGGTAATGCCATGGGGGCGGATTCCGCAAACACCTTAGGGTATTCTTCCAATACCTTGTCAATGGAATGCACCCCAACAGTCGCGTGGAGAACAGTGGGAGAGATCTTTACCTCCTGGTAGTGTGCTTCTTGGAAACAGTGTGTTTGGCAATAGCTGGAATTAAAATGCAAACAATTTGACTTCCAGTCGACATGGGGATCAGAAACACAATAAGCGCATAGGCCCTGTTCCCTTCTCCTCTTTCTTTCTTCAGGCGTTGGAGAACGGCGAGTAGTGCCGATTTGCATGGGCTCATCGTGAGGTTTGAGCGCTGTTGAAGGAGGTGAGGAGGTCCTTGGAAAGGAAGTGCGTGTCTTTCTTCTCTCTTGACGTCTTTCTTGCATCCTGAACTCCATCTGAAGGGCGGCAGTCATTAGATCATTCAGGGAAGTAGGACGAGGGAAGTGAGCCATTTCGTCTTTTAGTTCTTCCCTAAGGCCTCAGCGGAACAGAATAAATTGGGATTGCTCAGACCAACCCGTCTCCAGGGCCAATCTCTTAAACGAGGAGATGTAAGACAGCACATCAACTTGTCCTTGGCGAATGTCCATCAAGTCTTCGCCAGCTGCCATTGAAATTTCGGGTCTTTCAAAGGTTCGTTTGACAAAGTCAACAAAGGCATCGAAATTCTGAAGGACAGGGTCATTTCTGGTGACTAGGGGAGTGGCCCAAGCAAGAGCGTTCCCTGTCATATTGGACACCAAGAATCCAACTTTGGCATGATCAGAGGCATAGGTGCGGGTTCTCAAGGAAAAATACACCCTGCAAGCGTCAAGGAATTCTTTTAGAGTTTTGGGGGAATCATCGTACTTCCCCGAGGACAATGACATGGGAGGCAGGTCTGTGTTGGGGGACTCTCTCATTGCCGCCATTTGTTTTAACAGGTTGTTTTCGGTTTTCATATTTTGCATTACGAGGCAGAGGCTTTGCACTGCAGCTATTAGTTCCTGCACTTGCTCAGGAGTTGCCATGGTTGTTGTTTGGGGGCGTTGCAAACTGTCAGCACCGGCTTCTAATACAATTTCAGTTCCCCTCTTTATCTCTTCAACCTCCTCACTTGTGGAGTCGAAGTCCTCCTCTACTGGGCTGAGCGCTCGGTGTGCCGTGTAGTCCTTTTCTTTTTTTCGAGGCCGAGCGTGTCTCCCACAAGAGGAAGCCACAGTGAGAGCGTGTAAATACGCCCTGACCGTGTCCCCCTCCCAGGAGGGACAAAAAGGGGAAAAAAAGCCAGAATAGGCAAAAAACCCCTAGGACCGGCAGGTATCCTTATGTCAGCTGGGCTCGTGGAAAGCAGACGAGAGATGGGAGAAGGCAGCAACAGGAGGCACCGGGATACGTAAACTCCAGCAACACCGGAAAAGATAGTAAACAAACGAGAAGCAGAAAGCCGGGAACGAGGGAGTGAAAGGAGGAAGGAGGAAGAGTACAGAAGGCGGGGACCGGAGATGGACCAGGAAAAGAAAGGAAATACGAAGGGAAAGGCTCGAGGAGCAAGAGGTAAACAGCGAGTAGCAAGACCGCGGCAGCGAGGAAAAGCAGCTGACCGTGGAAGGTTGCAACACGCTGAACCAAGGGAGAGGAGTGGTTAAATAACGTTACGGTCAACCAAGCGGAGAAAGACTAGACCGCTTGGTGAACGCAGCGTCAAGCGTGATGGGAATCAGGAAGTCCGTAAGCGGCAACGGGGCCAAAGGCGCCAGCTGGGAATGCGGCGCATGACAGATGCTTATTTCCATGTGCCAATCCATCTCAAACACAGGAAATACCTGAGGTTCGCAATTGGAGACTCTCATTATCAATTTCGAGTTCTGCCATTTGGGCTGACTTCCGCCCGAGGGTCTTCACCAAGCTGATGTCGGTAGTGGCGGCGAGTCTAAGGAGGGAAGGGATCCACGTCTACCCCTACCTGGATGATTGGCTGATCAGGGCCGTATCTTCGGAACAGGCCCAGGCCCAGCTAGATTATGTCTGCCTCTTCCTTCACAGACTGGGCTCCCTCAATTTAAAGAAGTCAAAAATGATACCATCTCAGAGACTACAGTTCATTGGAGCGGTCCTGGACACTTCCCTGGGAAAAGTCTCGCCACCAGAGGTGAGGGCTCAAGATATTCTAAAGATGGTCACCAAGTTTCAAAATGCCCAACGTCTTCCAGCCTTCGACTTTTTGAGGTTGCTAGGCCTCATGGCATCCTGCATCTTCCTTGTGCCAGAGGCTCGCCTGAGAATGAGATCTCTTCAGTGGGCACTGAGAAGTCAGTGGTCACAATTCTCAGGGAGAATGACAGATCTCGTCCGGATTCCGGACAAGTTAGCCCGCGACCTTCAATGGTGGGCCTATGCAGAGAACATCTTGAAAGGAGAACTGTTTTGGCAACCATGGCCGGAGATAACAGTAGTCACAGACGCCTCACTCACGGGGTGGGGAGCCCATGCCAACGACTTGACCATCAGCG
The DNA here is from genome assembly GCF_040938575.1 of Ambystoma mexicanum. Classification (NCBI taxonomy): domain Eukaryota; kingdom Metazoa; phylum Chordata; class Amphibia; order Caudata; family Ambystomatidae; genus Ambystoma; species Ambystoma mexicanum. Next base: position 299,416,181 of record NC_090935.1, on the reverse strand, counting down.
GTCGTTGGTCTCCATCAGAGTCCAGACTACACATCAACCTATTAGAGCTGAGAGCGATCAGACTAGCGCTGAAAGCTTTCCTGCCATCAGTACAGGGGAGAAATGTCCTGATAATGACGGACAACAAGGTGGCCATGCACTACCTCAACAAAAGAGGAGGCGTAGGATCACTGCCACTGTGCAGAGAGGCAATGCAGCTCTGGTTTTGGGCAATTCGGGAAGGAATCTCTCTATCGGCAGTCCACCTAGCCGGAGAGAAGAACTTGACAGCGGACGCTCTGAGCAGGCAGGGCACAGTCTCCCACGAGTGGGAGCTAGCTCAGGAAGTCCTTCAAGAGATCTTCGCCCTTTGGGGAACCCCTCAGGTGGATCTGTTCGCCACAAGCACCAACAGAAAGTGCGATCTGTTCTGTTCAAGGGAATTTCTCCCGAGAGGAGCTCTAGGAGATGCGTTCGTAGTGGACTGGGAGTTTCCACTCCTTTACGCGTTCCCACCAGTCCCTGTTATTCCTCAAATGATCAGGCGGTTGAGAAGATTCCGGAAAACCATGATCCTAATTGCCCCAGATTGGGCCAGGAGAATGTGGTACCCAGACCTTCTAGATATGTCCATCTGTCCTCCAATCCGTCTTCCACTCAAAGAGAATCTTCTCTCGCAGAAGGGAGGTCAGGTTCTCCATCCAGACACCAGAACCCTCAACCTTCACGCTTGGCTTCTGAAAGGTTGAGGTACAAGGATTGGGATCTCCCTGATGACGTCATGGAGGTGTTGCTTTCGGCCAGAAGACCAGCAACAAAGTCTTTATACCGCTGCCTTTGGAACAAATTTTGCAGCTGGTGTAGGGAACAGAATATCGACCCTTTTTCATGTGGTACACCAACGGTGTTATCTTTTCTGCTCTACTTGGCAAACTCAGGCCTTCAAGTGGGCACTGTAAAAGGCTATCTGGCAGCGCTTTCTATCTTCAAGCGCACTGCAGAGGAACCATTGTATTTCAAAATTCCTCTAGTGGTACAATTTCTCAAGGGACTAACTAATGTTTACCCTCCAAAACCATTCCAGGTTCCCTTATGGGACTTAAATTTAGTCTTAAACTTCTTAATGGACACTCCATTCGAACCACTTCACTCTTGCACGCTGAGATTTCTCATGCTTAAAACTGTCCTATTGGTAGCACAAACATCTGCTAGGAGGGTGAGTGAACTACAAGCTCTCTCCTGTAAACCCCCACATACAATCTTCCACAAGGACAAAGTTGTCCTACAGGTGAAGCCTAATTTCCTCCCAAAGGTGGTTTCTGAATTTCATATTACTCAGAAAATTACCTTGCCTTCATTCTACCCTCCTCCCCATCCGGGGAAAGAGGAGGAAAGGCTACATAGGCTGGACCCTAGGCGAGCTCTCAGATTTTTCATTAGCAGAATGGCTAGGATCAGGCAAGCAGACCAACTGTTTGTAGGATACTCAGGTCACAAGTTGGGACTACCCATAACAAAACAAACCATCTCCAGGTGGATTATTCTGGCCATCCTGGAATGTTATAGACTAGCAGGGAAAGGGCCACCCCAAAATCTCAGGGCTCATTCAACCAAGGGGTATCGCAGCCTCTTCGGGTCTCCATAGAGGGGTACCGGTCCGGGACATATGTGTGGCTGCCACATGGTCGTCCGCACATACATTCACAAAATTGTACAATCTGGATTCCTCCACTGCTCAAGAGACCAGATTTGGCAAGGCCGTATTGCATTTGGTCCATCACTAAAGGGACACATAACACTATCACTCCCACCTCCAATTACATGCCACTGCTATGGGAGTCTATCAAAGATAAGGAATACGTCGGATGACACAATCGCTTCAAAGAACAAGTTACTTCTTACCTGGTAACGTTCTTTCGACGGGGTGTTCCTCCGACGAATTCCTTATCGCCCCTCCCAACCATCCCCGCAATGATAACTTCCCTTGTGGTTGCAGCTTACGCTCCTTCAAGGTCACTAACCAATTCAGGCATGACTTTTCTTATGCTACAAAACGGAACTGAGCAACGGACGCAGCGCGTGGCTATTTATGGGCATGGTGAAGTCGGCGCCGAAACGGTGGCCATCGAGGGACATCGACTCGGCGGACGTCGACGCGCAGCGCCCTCTACAGAAAAAATTTCCGAGGCCAGCAAGCTGAAAACCTATTATCAAAGATAAGGAATACTTCGGAGGAACATCCTGTCAAAAGAACGTTACCAGGTAAGAAGTAACTTGTTCTTCTGCAACCATGTTTCACAAGAGCACACCCTTAATGAACAATATGTGTATCTATCCATACCAAATTGTGAATCCATTCCATTTCACCAGCTTTGTCAGAATGCAAATCATGGCATAGTATGCCCTTTGTGCAATTCAGACAATCGTTCCAGCATACATATAAACTCACATGGTCAATATGTGATACTACTTCTAAGGTACAATGCAGATGGTACCAAAAATAACTGTAAGCTTACTAGCTTCACACACAGCCAAGTATCTCTTGGCAAGAAAGCCTTCACAACAGTAGGCATAATCTACCAGACTGGTTCTACAACCATTCCAGGCCACTATACCGCATACGTAAAAAAAAACAAGTGGTTGGTTTGAATGTAACATCACTTCCGTTATTCCAAAACATAGGTTACAAGCAAATCTAATATTTCTTCAGCCCAAATTTACTCACTAAAGGATAGTACAATACACAGTTAGAATATGCCAACGGGTATCTAACTACATCCATCATACTACAATAGTCATTTGAAAATCCAAAACAGTTAGAATACACCAACAGGTATTAACTACATCCATAATACTAGAAAAGTAATTTTAAAATCCAATACGGTTAGAATAAGCCAACGGGTATCTAACTATTTTGAAAACATGTTTCATTGTAATACACTTAAAATATGCCATCACAGTTATTGTTACTGCAAAACTTCTTGTAAACTCCAATATAGTTAGAATACGCCAACGGGTATCTAACTACTTTAAACATACCCTTAATTACAACACACTTCAAACAACCATCCTATCTCACTGACACTCACATAATATATCCATGCTACCACACACAAGTATTCTGTAACATGTACATTCTTTAAAACTATGTAAATGCCAAAAACTGTATGTAATTACAGTAGTTTTTTTTAATCCACTGGACTTTGTTTTGCCAATGATTATTTCATACCAATACAACAACAGTGTATCAGACACTAACGTTGTACCAAACATAGTACATAGAATGTACTATTTATGAGGGTCAAAAAAGTTAATCTATATGTACAACTGTATGCAATTAGACGTTTTAAACTATCTTGTTTAACAAATTATACTTTTATTTCCACAGCAAAAGAACCAGAGATTCCAGCTTAATTACCATATGAAACTAAGTAACCATACCCAGTATTATCCTATTTTTTTCTTGGCAAACAAATACAGATTCCATAACCACTATCCTCAATTCTACTACAATCATAAATACCATATACACTTCAATGATATCATTGCAGCATATTACAAATACTGTGTACTCCCCGACAGTACCTATAATAACTATATACACATATTACTATGGCCGTGACCAGTGTCCAGATTCTTGGATCCAAAGAATCTGGCTACTGGCCACAACCACCACAATAGAATTAAACCATACAACAAGAACATACAATACACCTTCAAATAACAAGACCCACCCTGAACCTCCAACAGTACAATTGACCGCAGACTCGGTGGCAACTGCACCACTTTTTTTCACCTATAAAAACTGTCCCTAAAAACTTTTCTTCCACTCCCCTGCCCTTTCCAGACCCTCTTTCGGCCACAAAATACCCCAAATGTAATTTCCAGACTTTTTTGCTCACTGCGCTGTCTGCAGACAACAGCGGCGGTCCACAGATACAGTATGGCGACCGTTTCAAAAATGATGACGCATTTCACCTTTTTGGACATCCAATCAGAGTGCGCCTTTGATGTCTGCGGAACCCGAGCCACCCTCTGATTGGTCCAGAGGTGTCTGCGGACTCTGAATTAGGACATGAGTCCGCGGACCGGACCCAGATATCACTAATTTTGTTTGAACTAGCAATTCTTTTTTAAACTACTGGACAGATTTACACACAATTTTTAAAAGCATGCTTTCAGGACCAAGTCGCGACTCCTCGTGCATATTTGGTGAATATCCATGCAGTGGTGTGGGCTGTAGACGCGAGCACATGCTTTTTTCCATTGCATCTATGAGGATTTCTAAAAAAAGTGGGACCCCACTATAGCTTTGCCCCCCCCAGACGAAACTACACAACACTTCGCAAAGTCATTCTTAGGTGGCCATGTACAGTGTTTGCAAAGTATGTTGAGGATTCGTCGAGCGGAGCCAAAGTTATAAGATGCTCGAAAAAGTGCTCTTTCTATGATTTTATCAACTTAACCATAACTACAGGGCCGCAACTGCAGGCCCTGTAATATATATTACAGAGCATGTGATATATATACATTTCTGAGGCTTGTGGAATCTGCTTAGATCACATGCTGTGCATAGGCCGACATCTAGTGGAAGCTGCGAAGTATTACAGTTTGTTTTTCGAAACTCGACAATGGGCGTCGACACAGGGCGTGCCAGTAATACTATCCCTAGTGTGACGTCCACTGTACCCAAGATCCCTCACGCGTCTAGGATCCTCAGATTGTTTTTTTCCGCCATACTGGTCGGAAGCATTTTGCGGAGTCCCCTGGCCTTAGCCATACTTTTGCTAAAAATTTAAATTAATAATCTATTGACACCCTTCCCCACCCCAACGTCGAACTTCGACACTCGACGCCGGCTGGAGAAGAAATCGACCGTCGGCTGCTGCACGATGGATTTGGGCCTCGGAAGGCCGCTGGCCTCGGCCCGGGCCTTGGTAGGCCTCTGGTGGCCTCGGCCCTGCAAGTAGGGAGAGTGGGGGGTGGTACATACTCTACACTCTTGGTATATAGGTACACCTTATACATTTCCTACACTTAACAGCCCGCTGCCTCAAGGTGCGTATGGAGGGTACCCCTTTTCAATTCTGCCCCAAGTGCAATCGCAAATACCCTTGGGTCGACAGGCACGCCACGTGCAATCTCTGCTTGCCGAGGGACCACCCCGAAGCGAACTGCAGAGCGTGTAGTAGGTTTAAACCTAAGACACTTAAGGACCGTTCGACGTTGGACCCACCACGCCAGGCAGGCGGCCATGGCAGCGGAGGGCGCCTTCAGCGACGGCAGCAATGCCATACCTTCGAACGGCGAGGGCATTACGGCGTCGAAAAACAGCCGAGCGCAGGTCCCCGACCTCGGAAGGTCGTCCGGCAGGGCGGCTATGGGGAAGACCCCCGGCGACACAAGCGCTTCACATACTACACACACTAAACACACTAAGTCCAACCGAGACTCGATGATGTCGAGTTCTCGGAAAGAGGCACAAACAAAACGGTCCGATTCGGTGTCCTCTGCGCGCTCTCGATCAAGATCGCCGCATGACTCCAGGCAATCATCCACTCTTGCCAAGAGTGCCTCGCTCCCTAGGCTAACAGAAGTTCGATCGTCGGGAGACGAAGACGACTTCCACCCCCAGGCCGCGCTCCAGGAGTCGGAGCCCGCAGTTAAAACCAGCGAGGCCCCACGCTCGAAGGACAGGGACACCACCCCCGATCCTCGACGCCAGGCGTCGAAAACCTCCGGAGCCACTAAAGGACAGGGAAAACATTTTTCCACTCACGGGGAGGGGGGAAAACAGCAGGAGAAACAACCTTTGCACTCTTCCACACCTGTGAAACACACCACTCCCCCTAAACAGACAGACAAAACCAGGTCTGCTGATATGTCTAAAACCAGCAAAGCTACTCAAGATAAATCTCATAGACTTGCTGAGAGGGTCATCCCCAGTTCCAAAAAATGGTCCAGTGAAGACATAGATAGGGTCATGTCAAGAATGTCTTCTTTGGCAGATTTTTATGATAAAAATCCAGAACATTTCCTCTCGTATGATGCACAGGGGGCGACACCCTCAGGCTCTACTGATCCTATCCCCCCGAGTAAGAAGCCCCGGGTTTGAAACTCTGATTAGGTCAGAACCCTTTGAGGTACAACCTTATGCAAGACCATACTCACTGTATCAAGGAGAGGCTTCCTTTTGTGAGGACCAAGAATTTGGTATGATAGAAGAGCAAACCGGGACAGGCTACTATGGGGATGATGAGGACCAGGAAGAGGAAGAGGAGGACCAGGACACAAACAGAGTAGATTCCCCGGTAGAGAACGAAGCCCCGGTTACCGACTCCCCGGTCGATAACCAACCCCTCCTAAACGAGGTTCTCGAACGCGCAGCAGAACATTTCCACATTGACACCCACGGTGTCCAGGAGGAAAGGGACTTCGCAGAAGAGTTAGTGGGAGAAAGGAGGCCTGTTGCTCAGACCATCCCTATCCTTAAGTCCATTCAGCGGAGAATAGATCCGTCCCTGGTGAACCCGAACCTCACCAGAGCAGTCAATTCCAGGGTTGAAAAACTTTTCAGGGCTGCCCAGTCTGACCCTCTCTATATAAGAGGACATCTGAAGCCAGACTCCCTAGTTGTCGCCAACACTCGTAAGAGGGCACGGAACACTTGTCATCGTCCGAAGCTCCTCCCGACAAGGAGAGCAAAAAACTATACGGTTTCGGCAGGAAAGTAGCCTCAACGTCCGCCTATCAAGCAAGGATTGCAAACTCCACCACCCTGTTGGCCAGCTACAACTGCCATCAGTGGGAAGAAGTTGCGGCACTCATAGCCTCTGCTCCTGAACCTTTAAAGGGCCAGTTAGCTTGGATTGCCGCAGAGGGTAGAGCCGTGTCTGGTTGCATTTTGAAAGCAACCTTCGACGCCGCGGACAATGCAGGCAGATTGATAGCGGAAGGCACTGTTATCAAGAGACATGCGTGGTTACGGCAGTCTGGTTTTAAGGCAGAAACCCAGGCATCATTGTTGGACAAACCGGTGGAAACCAATCTGTTGTTTGGTAAGGCGGTCGAAGACGCACTGAAGAATGCCAAGGACGAATACGAAACACTCAAGTCCCTTGGCCAGTTAACCAATAAACCCCCTAACCAGAGAGGGAATAGTAATTTTCGTCGCCCACGCGGCCAATATTCCCAGAGAGGATCTACCTATTCCCAGGGGCAGGGTACACAGTGGAACAACAACCAACAGTCTACCCAGGGTTACGGCAGGGGTAATAGGAGAGGTCGTGGTAAAGGCAGAGGCAGCCCCAACAAGGGAGGCGGCACGCCTCCACCAAAGCAGTGACGCTCAGTTCAGGGTCCCTTCTCACGCAACCCCAGTAGGGGGACGCATTTCCAACTTCACCAAGGCTTGGGAAGGGATCACATCAGACAGATGGGTGCTGTCAACAGTATCCACAGGATATTGTATAGAACTACTGCAGCGTCCCTGGAACCATCCTCCACAACAAAGAGTACACTCTTTAGAACATCAGAAGATTCTCCTCAATGAGATCGCCATTCTGCTAGAAAAGGACGCAATAGAACTCGTCCAGGGACACCAGGTAAACAAGGGTATTTATTCAACTTACTTCCTTGTGCCAAAGAAAGATTTGACAATGCGCCCAGTATTGGACTTACGGCCTGCCAACAAGTATGTCAAGCCCCAAAAATTTCGTATGACCACGCTACAAGAGGTAATCCCCCTCCTAAAAAAGGGGATTACATGGCAACCTTGGATATGAAAGATGCTTATTTTCATATTTCCATGTTCCCACCGCACAGAAAGTATTTGCGCTTCAAGGTGGACAGTCGACACTACCAATTCAAGGTACTGCCCTTCGGGATAGCTTCAGCACCAAGGGTATTCACCAAGGTACTGGCGGTGGTGGCTGCACACCTACGCAGGGAGGCAATCCCAGTGTACCCTTATCTGGACGACTGGCTCATAACGGGCGAAACCCCAGGAATTTGCAGGACAAACATTCAAAGGACTATCGACCTCCTTCACGAGTTAGGCTTCTCAATCAACGAGAAAAAGTCAAGCCTAGTGCCAAGGCCCTCAAAACAATTCCTAGGAGCAATCCTAGATACCCAAGAGGGGTTGACCTTTCCTTCAGAAGAAAGAATTCGGAATATACTACTGCAAATTCCGCATTATCAGTCCGGCCAACAAATAACGGTACGCAAAGCAATGCGTTTACTGGGCATGATGGCGTCATGTATTTACCTGGTCCCCCACGCGTGCATGCGTCCCATGCAGGAATGGTTGGCGAAACAGTGGTCTCAGGCAAGTGGTCAGTGGGACGATCTAGTGGTTGTTTCACCAACACTGGTACAAAGCCTTCACTGGTGGACAAGAGAGAACCTCGCACAGGGGAAACCCTTTTACGATCCCGAGGTACAGGCAATAGTCACTACAGATGCATGCCTGACGGGGTGGGGAGCTCACCATCTCCACCACACAGCTCAGGGTCTCTGGTCTCACTCAGTGGCCAACAACCACATCAACCTGCTAGAGCTTCTGGCAGTATTCAGAGCGCTTCAGGCGTTCGAGCCCCACCTACTAAACCTGTCAGTGCAAATCCGGACGGACAGCACAACAGCCATGTTCTACCTGAACAAGCAAGGAGGGACTCGCTCGCCAAATCTGTCCAAGCTTGCCCAGAAAATCTGGATATGGGCACTCAGACGGAACATCTTCCTGTCATCACAACATGTTCCAGGGGAGCTCAATTCCCTAGCGGATGCTCTGAGCAGAGACTCCCTCCCAGAGGAACACGAATGGGTTCTACACAGAGAGGTCGTAGAAGATATCTTCTCTCAGTGGGGTTTCCCCACTATAGACCTATTCGCCACAAGCGAAAACAGACAATGCCCAGGATTTGCATCCAGGTTCCCCCAACCAGACTCCCAGGGGAACGCCCTGTGGATGAACTGGTCAGGGATGTTTTCGTACGCTTTTCCACCAACTCCTCTCATCAAGAAAGTGGTGAACAAGATGAACTGAGAGTCGATGACGCTCGTCCTAGTTGCTCCCATGTGGGCAAGACAACCGTGGTTCCCACACCTACGCAGGATGGCGGTGTGCGAGCCCATCAAACTTCCAGCCTGGTACAACCTATTGTCCCAGCACCAAGGTCAAACAGTGCACCAGCAACCCAACTCAATGAACCTGGCAGCATGGCTCCTGAGGTCATAGAGTTTGGACATCTCAATTTGCCACAGAGGTGTATGAACATCCTAAATGAATCTAGGAAACCAAACACAAGGCACTGTTACTTTGACAAGTGGAAGAGGTTCATTATCTGGTGCCAGAGAAGGTCAATCAACACCGTTGATTGCACTCCATCCACTATTGTTACATACATGCTCCACCTGCTGGATGTAGGATTGGTTTTTAACTCACTGAAAGTACACCTGGCAGCCCTGTCGGCTTACACCACTTCCCATAGCAAGGTTTCGTGGTGGAAAGTACCAGTAGTTAAAGCCTTCGTGGAAGGAGTAAAGAGACTTCACCCTCCTATTTCAAACCCACCACCAGGGTGGGACCTTAATGTGGTGCTAGCCAAGCTCATCGGCCCCCCTTTCGAACCCATGCATAAAAGCAGTCTCAAACACCTGACTTATAAAACGGCCTTCTTAGTAGCTATTACTTCTATAAGAAGGGTCAGTGAAATTCAGGCTCTGTCAGTGCAGGATCCCTTCTTTACTGTCCATAAAGACAAACTGGTTTTACGCACACACCCTAGGTTCTCACCTAAATTTATATCTAAATTCCATGTAAACCAGTCCATCGAGCTTCCGGCTTTCTTCCAGGACCCGCAAAGCTCGACTGAGGTGAAACTACACACCCTAGATGTGCGTAGGGCGGTCCTCTACTATGTAAATAAGACCAGACCGCTAAGAAAAACAGATCAACTGTTTGTCTCCGTAGCTACAGGCAGAGAGGGGGATCGCGTCTCTAAAGGTGCCATCTCGAAGTGGATTATTAACTGTATCCAGCTGTGTTACTCACTTTCTGAAAGAACTCTGCCTTTCACGCCAAGAGCCCACTCTACTAGAGGCATTGGGGCCACTCTGGCTTTCATTGCAAATGTACCCCTTGACACCAATTGCAAAGCAGCTACTTGGAGCTCTATTCACACTTTTACTCAGCATTACTGCATTGACACCCATTCCAAGGCAGATACACAAGTGGGACAAGCGGTTCTAAGACACTTATTTGCTCATGACCCTTCTCACATCCCACCTCCTTCTTCAGGTACTGCTCGCTAATCTATGCACAGCATGTGATCTAAGCAGATTCCACAAGCCTCAGAAGGGATACATTACTCACCGTAATCGTATTTCTGATGCTTGTATCTGCTTAGATTCACATGCGACCCACCCTTCCTCCCCTCTGAGAGAAGGCGCATGATGGCTTGTAGTCTTACCTTTCTGTCTATCTGCTTGGATTATCTGTACTCACGCTACTCCTCATGCTACCTCATGTCAGAAAAAATACAATCTGAGGAACCTAGACGCATGAGGGATCTTGGGTACAGTGGATGTCACACTAGGGATAGTATTACTGGCACGCCCTGTGTCGACGCCCATTTCCCAGTTTCGAAAAACAAACTGTAATACTCTGCAGCTTCCACTAGATGTCGGCCTATGCACAGCATGTGAATCTAAGCAGATACAAGCATCAGAAATATGATTACGGTGAGTAATGTATCCCATACATATATATATATTTCTGAGGTTTGTGGATCTGCTTAGATCACATGCTATGCATAGGCCGACATCTAGTGATTGCCGCGGAGTATTACATTTTTTGTTTTCGAAACTCGAAAAGGGACGTCGACAGGGCGTGCCAGTAATACTATCCCTAGTTTGACGAACACTGTACCTATGGTTATTCACGTGTCGAGGTCCCTCAGATTGTTTTTTTCCACCATCTTAGTCGGATGCAAGTCGCAGAGTTCCTTCTTTTGGCTGTCGCCATTACTTATTCAAAGTTTAAAGTTAGACTTTCTTTCTGTCCTTTCGACGACTGTACAACGTAAGATCTCTCGCGGCGGCTTTCGAGGACAATACCATTCATTCGTCGACGACGACGACTCCTGTCTCGATGAACTTTGTCTGCAGCCTACCTAGGCCCCAACGGGCCTCGCCCTGTACAGTAGGGAGAGGGGGGGAGGTCATAATCCATCTCACTTTAGAGAATGCATATTCTCCTATACTTCCTTTTATTCTGCCAGGCTGCCATCTTTCCATACAATGGAATATGCACCATTTAAATTCTGTCCTTCGTGTAACAGGAAGTTTCCCTGGAAGGATTCACACAGAGTGTGTAACCTTGGCCTCCCTAAGGATCACTCTGAAAAACAGTGCAAGTGTTGCAAACTGTTTCGGCCAAAAACTTTAAAGGACCGGAAAACTAAACGCTGGGCGCGCCATGCAGAACGAGGCCGCCATGGACGTCGATGGAGCCTCCAGCGATGGCAGCATCGGCTTCCTAAGTGACACCGAGGGCAATCGGGACCCGATGGGTTCCCGCGTGCGAGCTCCCGATTGCAACAGGCAGGCCGGCGGTTCTGCTACGGAGACGACACCCGGCAGCTCAGGCACTTCCACACTAAACACTGCATGCCACACTAAACACCCCCCCCCATGGCCGACAGTCGACCACGTCGTCGACCGACAAGCCACACGCAGTGTCGAAAGGAAGGTCTGAAGAATCCCTGTGCTATGGGCCATCGCGTTCATGATCACCACATGACAGTTGCCTGAAACAGGCGCCAAGGTCCGTTTCTGACACCGCAAGCAAATCAGGAAAGTCCTCGGGTTCCGACAAACATGCGTCAAAAAACGTGTTGACGGCTCCAGCTAAAAATTAAAAAATGAGTGAACTCATTAAGAAACACATCTCTGACACCCTCCTCAAGGCAAAGACGTCGAGAAACTCCAAATCCCTGATGCCCCTACCCTCAAAATCACAAGGTTCAAAGGGTAGGGAATACTCTGCCACTAAGGACATCCTTTCAGGGGCAATGCACAACACACAGCCCCCTGTTCCAGAGCCTTTGCCTGCACCTGCTCCCATAGTGTTACCAAGCTCCTCCCAACGGACCCCAGAACAGTGTGATAGGGTTATGAGAAAAATGTCTAGTTTTGTTGACTTCCTGGATGAAAACCCAGATCAACTTACCAACCTACAGGAGCCCCCTCAAGGTGAAGCAGCTAACAAGCAGCCTGACGCCAAAAAGGTCTGCCTGGACTTAACACAACCTCGTACATCTACCATTCAAACCGTGTCTGATGACCTATACTATTACGACACTCAAGGTTCGGAAGACCCAGGCTCATTAGCAGACCAAGGAGACATGGAGGATACTGTCAGATGGGCTTGCGGGTAGAGACGTGCCCACAAAGCCAAAGGGAGAAAAGTACACAAGAAGCAGGAGTACGAGGAGTCCTGCAGACACGAAAGCATAGGCAACAGAGACAGTGAACAGAAAGGGGCAGGGAGTACAAGTAAAACAAACATGTTAGGTTCCCTCTTGGGGCTAATGCAGAATGGGGGAAGAGTTTCCCACAGAACCTGGGAAACTCCAGCCTTCTGAGCAGGTTACTATTACAGGGCCCCACCCTCAATGCTCATGGAAAGGAGCAACAGTAGTGGGTGTCTGTGTCTGGACCCTAAGGCACAAACAAGGTAACAGTCGTCACAAGACTGAAGCCTGTACGGATCCAGCAGGAACTGAACAATGACTGCCTCCTGAAACAGGAACTAGCACACCGTTAAGAATGACACAAAGTACAATACTGAAACGCGACAAAGGAATGGGGCAAAGATTGCCTTCTGGAAACCCAGCAGCCAAACTCTGAACAAAGGAATTACACAAGGCACAAGTGAAGACAATAACTGTAACAGAAATATCATGGGGAAAAAGGAAGTCAAAGTGAGCAAGGTTCAGGACAGTGAACCGGAAGAAAGAAGAAAAGCAAGGAAACTAGAATCTGAGTACAGGGGGAAGGAGACAGGACACATCAGAAATCCAAGGATCAAGGTGAAAAAGGGCTGGAAACAAGTTCAGTGCAAGAGGTCTGTGCTCCAACAGACAGCTGCTTAAATGCTGCACTGCTATGTGGTGAAGCAGGCTAATTAGCAGCACATAGAGCAGCACACCTGAAGGTAATTGGCCTCCTCCCTCTCTGGTCCCGGGTAAGTGAAAGCTGCACTGATCTCCAAGGCTTCTGGGGATTGTAGTTCTAAGACTGCTGCATGGGCATAGCCAGGGAATGGGAAATGCCGCAAGGTGCATTATGGTACATGTAGTTTGTGAAATTAAATAAGAAAGTTCCAAAGTCTTGCAAACGGAAAGTAAAGACAAAAATATGAATAGGTATTGTCCAAGGAGTATTATGGAGATGAATGATCCCAAATAGACTACGATGGGTGCCAATTGGTGCACCAGTGGCACTGTTATGACAGATACAGTTCAATAATATGATGATGTCAACAATGATGTATACATCATCCAATCCCCAGACCATACTGACCAACCTGTGGCCGATTCCCCTGTGGACAACCAGCTGCAGTGTAATGAGCCTCTTTTAAAGTTTGTAGAACACTTTAAAATCGATACCCAGGAAGCTCAAGCCGATAAAGACTTTGTAGAGGACATCCTCAGGGTTAAGAGATCTGCAGCACAGTTCATCCCACTGCTCCAATCTGTCCAAAGGTGCGCTCAGCCTTCTCTATTTACCCCCAATCTGTCAAGGGCATTCAAACCACACATTGAGAAAATTTTTAGACCAGCCCCATCAGACCCATTTTACATTAGGTGGCAGCTAAAGTCCCGCTCTCTAGTAGTGACCACCACAAGGAAAAGAGCGGGCACACCTTTAGCCTCTGCCAAAGCTCCTCCTGACAAGGAGGGCAAAAAGATGTACACCCTAGGCAGTAGAGTAGTTTCCTCAGCTGCTTATCAAGTGAGGATAGCCAACAACACCACGCTACTGTCCAGTTATAACTACCACAAGTGGGACAAGATTTCACAGAAAATAGACTCAGCCCCAGAACCCCTAAGGACACAGCTCTTACAGACTGTGGCTGAAGGTAGACAAGTAGCAAGCTCATCCTTATAAATAATTTAGACGCAGCAGACAATGCAGGGAGGATTGTTGCTGAAGGCACCCTCATCAAACGCTATGCATGGCTATGTCAATCGGGTTTCAAGCTGGAGACACAAGCCACTCTTTTGAATCTGCCTATCGAGCGCAACGCATTATTTGTTAAAGCAGTTGTGGACGCACTGAAGGGTGCTAAGGAGGAATATGACACCCTCAAATCCCTGGGACAACCCACAAACAAACCTTTTGTGCAGAGAGGAGGTTCTAATACATGCTGGTTTAGAGGGCAGAACTCCCAGCGGTCCTCCAGCTACAAACATGCCGGGCAGAGTTCATCCTGGGGTTGCTCACAGTGGCATTCCTCCCAACAAAATTGGGGCCACAGAAGATCCAAAAGTAGAGGCAGATCCTCCTCCTCAAGAGGAGGCTCCACCCCACCTAAGCAATGACCACCCACTACAGGTCCCCTTCCATGCCTCTCCAGTAAGAGGTCGCATTTCTCATTTTACCCACGCATGGGAGGGGATCACGTCGGACAAGTGGGTACTTTCCACAAGGCAGGAGACTATTGCATAGAACTAATACAAACACCAGCCAACCACCCGCCAAGACAAAGACAAACTACACAGGAAGAACAGCGCCTACTGCTAGAAGAGGTCAAGGTACTGCTGCTAAAGGACGCAATAGAAATCATCCTGGTAAACAAGGGTATCTATTCAATGTACTTCCTTGTGCCAAAGAAATATCTAACAATGCGCCCTGTCCTAGACCTGCGCCCTGGGAACACATATGTCAAACCACAAAAATAGGGGGACTACATAGCACCTTAGACATGAAAGATGCATACTTTCATATTTCAATGTTCCCAGCGCACAGAAGATCCCTGCGCTTCAAAATAGCGAATCAACACTACCAATCAACTACCAATCAACACTACCAATTCAAGGTGCTACCCTTCGGCATTGCCTCCACTCCATGGGTATTCACCAGGGTACTAGCGGTAGTGGCAGCGCACCTACGCAAAGAACCAATCCCAGTGTACGCTTATCTGGACGACCGGCTGATAACAGGGGAATCCCCTCAAATTTGCAAGCAAAATACCCAAAGAACAGTCAATCTTCTGTTCCGATTGGGATTCTCAATAAATGAGAAAAAATCATGTCTTGTTCCATGCAAAATCAAACAGTTCTTAGGAGCTATCATAAAGACGGGAGAGGGGCTAGTCTTCCCGTCAAACAAAAGAGTGCAAAACATACTGCAGCAAATACCTCAGTATATAGCCGGTCACCAAATAACCATATGCAAAGCAATGTGCTTGCTCGGGATGATGGTTTCATGCATTTACCTGGTTCCACACGCACAGTTGCGAATGCGCCCAATGCAAGAGTGGTTAGCAAAACAGTGGTCTCAGGCAAGCGGCCAGTGGGACGATCTAGTGGTTGTTTTGCTAACCCTAGTTCAAGCGCTACGCTGGTGGACAAAGGAAAATCTGTTAAAGGGAAAACCATTTCACAACCCTACAGTGCAAGCAAGTGTAACAGCAGACGCATCACACCGAGTGTGAGTCTATTACCTTCACCACACATCGCATGGCCTGTAGGTGCAGATCACAGCCCAGAATCACATAAACCTTTGGAGATGCTAGCAGTGCTCGAGGCCCTTCAAGCCTTTCTAGTGCATCTAACGGATCAAACAGTACATATAATACCTCACAGACAGCACCACTGCCATGCTTTACATAAACAAGTAGGGAGGCAAACACTCTCCAAGTGTGTCCGGCTAGCCCAAAAAACCTGGAATTGGGCACTCAAGCTGAACACGTTCCTAGTGTCTTGACACATTCCATGGGAACTCAATTCTCTAGCAGACTCGCTAAGCAGAGATACCCTACCCGGAGAGCACAAGTGGCAGCTCAGCAGAGACATTTTAAACAATATCTTTTCCCTCTGGAAAAGATATTTACCGCCTGGGTCTCCTTTGGACTTGTTCGCCACACGCCCAAACACACAATCCCCAGACTTCGCATCCAGTTTTCCCCAACCCAGATCCAAAGGGAACGCCCTGTGGATGAGCTTATCAGGGAAATTTGCTTGTGCTTTTCCCCCAACACTGCCCTGAGCAGGATAGTGAACAAGATGAACCAGGAACAAGTAATTCCAATCCTGGTTGCGCCTATGTGGTTGAGACAACCTTGTTTTCTGCATCTTCACAAAATGGCGATGCGCGATCCAATCAAACTCCTGTGCCCCTTCAACATGCCCACCCAAATGGGGGGACAACGTTACACCCACATCCTCAATCGATGAACTTGGCATCTTGGCTCCTGAAGTCATAGAGTTTGGTCATTTAAAACTACCTCGAAGGTGAGCGGAAATCCTGAAAGAGCAACGTAAACCAAACATCAGACACTGTTACTTTAACAAATGGAAAAGAGTTTTAATATGGTGCAAGTCCAAAAATGTAAACCTTTTAGAATGTACTCCATCCCACATTCTTAATTACATGCTTCACTTACTAGACTCTGGCCTAGTATTCAACTCCATCAAAGTTCACCTAGCAGCGCTTTCTGTGTACTCCCCTTCTCAAAGCAAGGTGTCCTGATGAAAAGTCCCTGTTATTAAGGCATTCATGTAAGGTGTAAAAAGGCTTTACCCCCCCATTTCAAACCCGCCTCCAGGGTGGGATCTAAATGTGGTACTTCCAACGCTCATAGGTCCTCCCTTTCAGCCTATGCACAAATCCAGCCTTAAACACCTAACATACAAAACGGCTTTTCTGGTAGCCGTCACCTCCATAAGAAGAATCAGTGAACTACAAGCTTTTTCAGTGCAAGATCCTTTCTTTGTTATCCACAAAGAGAAGTTGGTACTATGAACACACCCTAGGTTTTCACCTAAGTTCATATCCAAGTTCCTTGTTAACCAGTCGATTGAACTACCTGCTTTGTTTCAAAACCCTTCAAGCTCAGCTGAGAAAAAGCTCCATACACTAGATGTATGGAGAGCGGTTCTTTTGACAAAATCGTTAAGAAAAACAGACCAACTGGCCCTCATTCTGACTCAGGCGTTAAGGGGTTTACGGCGCCGTAAACGGCGCCGTCCCTTAACGCCTGATTACAAGGTTCCCTTTGCGGGATGGCTTTTAACGGCTGCTTTTTTGCAGCCGTTAAAATCCATGCCGCAAAGGGACCTTGGCGATAATTACGGCACTGTAATTTACGGTGCCGTAATTATCGCCTTTCCCCATTCCCGTTATGCCCTATGGGGCGAAAATGGGAATGGGGAAGGGTAAAATGGGAAATGGGGATTTACCGCCCCACTCACCTTGGAATGGGGCGGTAAATCCGCCAACCACCATGGCGTAAACATAGTTTACGCCATGGTGGTAAGGGTACACCCAGGCGGTAACTTACCGCCTGGGTCGTAATGAGGGCCACTGTCTCCATAGTACCTGGCAGGGAATGGCGTCACCTTCCAAAAACGCTATCTGCAGATGGATAGTGAAATGCATACAGCTCTGCTACTCCATATCAAACAAAACTCTGCCTTTCACACCAAGAGCTCACTCTAGCAGGGGTACAGGAGCTACTTTGGCCTTTATTGTAAACGTTCAGCTGGACGCTATTTGCAAAGCAGCTACATGAAGTTCCATTCATACTTTTACTCAGCATTACTGCATTGACACACATTCTAAAGCAGATTAACAGGTGGGACATGCAGTGCTAAAACATCTATTTTCCGCTGTAACCCACCACCTTCTCCAGGCACTGCTCGCTAATCTATGCATAGCATGTGATCTAAGCAGATCCACAAGCCTCAGAAGGGGGCCAAGCCACTTCCATCACTGCCACCCACCTTTTCCGGTCATCCGACCCATGAAGCAGGTGTCAGCTGAGGCTTTCGCCACCACCTTCTCACCCCCTCCTCCCCCTTTGGGTGACTCTCACCCTCACTCTCCACGCTCCACTCTGCTATATCTGATACTCTTGATATCCTTGCCCCTGTCATGAGAATCCGCCTGAAGCCCAAAGCCAAGTGCAATTCCTGGTACGACTCAGACCTCGTCACCGTAAAACACAAGTGCAGGGTGGGCAAGAGGAAATGGCATGCTTCATGTACATCCTCTGACAAAATGGCCTGCCTACTGCTCCAAAGGCAATACCAGCTCTCTGTCCTAACCAATAAGAGAGCTCACATCCAAGCCCGTGTCTCTGCGGCTTCTAACAACTCGGCTGAACTCTTTAAAATCTGCAATGAACTGGCCAATCCTGCCGCAGTCTCTACCTCTCCTGTCCCTTCCCAGGCCCTCTGCACGGCACTGGCTTCTCATTTCATCTCTAAAACTCAGGACATCCTGTCCTCACTCTTCTCCTATCCCCTCGCTCCCCCTACTCCCTGCTCTTCCTCTGGCCCTTCTGCAGCCACCTCTCCTCCCTCCTTCTCTGCCTTTCCCCTGTTCTCCGCTGACAAGGTTTCTAGACAAGTCTGATCTATGAAAGTCACGTCAAAACAGGTTCACCCCTGTTCCTCCAAAACTATCAAGGACCACATTAACTCCCTGGCCCCTGCCCTGGCTGATTTCTGCAATCACTCCTTAGCCACTGGAGTCTTCCATCCCCCCTAAAGCACTCCCTTGTGCAGCCTCTTCTTAAGAAACCCTCGGCCGACCCCTCCTGCCCGGCTAACTATCGCCCAATCTCCATCACTCCCTTCCTGGGCAAACTCCTGGAGAAACTGGCCAATTCCCAGCTTAATCTCCACACTGAATCCGTTGGTTGTCTTCATGACCATCAGTCAGGCTTCAGAGCTGCCAGAAGCACGGAAACTGCTCTCCTGAACATCCGTGAAGACCTGCTCTCCAACCTTGACTCTAACCCCCCTTGCGTCGAAATCTTGCTTGATCTCTCTTCTGCCTTTGACACTGTCAACCATGCCATCCTGCTCAACTGTCTCTGTGATAACCTGGGTATCACTGGTCAGGCTCTGGCGTGGCTGACTTCTTTCCTCTCTGACTGACCCTCCCAGTTCCAACTTGGGTCCTTCCTCTCCGTTATGTTTTTCTCTACCTGTGGTGTCCCCCAGGGGTCTAACCTCTCTCCCTGGCTTTTCAAACAATACCTGGCACTCCTTGCCCACTGCATCGCCGCTCTCTGCCCCAACTTTCAGTGCTATGCGGATGACACCCAGCTCATTTTCAGGCTACCCTTGGCCTCCTCCTCTCCTTCCCTCATCTCTGACTGTCTGTCTGCTATCCAGGAGTTGTGTGCTGCTAATGACCTCTGCCTTAATGTCAGTAAGACTGAGATTCTCCTCATTGGCACACCTGCTCCATCCTTCCCTGTAGCTCTCTGGCCGGCTTTTCTTGGCCCTCTTCCTGCTCCCATCTGTGAGGCAAAAAAACCTTGGGGTCATCTTTGACTCCACACTCTCCTTCCTTCCTCAGATCTCTGACGTCTCTAAGAAGTCACACTGCCAGCTGCACCTCCTCAGAGGTATTCTTCCTTTCCTCTCCTTCCCCCAGAAGCTCACTGTCTCCAGAGCTCTGGTTCTCTCTAGGCTGGACTATTGTAACAGCCTCTTTCTAAATCTGCCTTCTTCTACTCTCCGCCCTCTGCAACTTATCCAGAACAGGACTGCAAGACTTGTCCTTGGCCTCAGGCCCAGGGATCATATCTCTCCAGGACTGAAATCTATGCACTGGCTCCCAGTGGCTTCGAGGATTAAGTTCAAAACCCTCTGCATCGTTCACAAGGCCTTCTGGGGCCTGGTGCCTCAATACCTTCAACTCTCTCTTCCTAAATATCTTCCTTCTCGAGCTCTTCGCTCATCTGCCTCCAACTCCCTCAGGGTCAGTCGCGTCTCCAAGCAACGAGTTGGTGGTAGATCTCTTTCTTCGGCTGGGGCCTACCTCTGGAACAGCCTCCCTGCCTTCCTTAAACTTGAGGAGAACCATCTCTGGTTCTGGGAGCACCTCAAAACCTTTCTTTTTACTTGTAATCTGAACTGCATTGGCTACCTCCTGGCTGTAACCAGAACTGCACTGGGTACCTGGACATCCTCTGATCTCGGGGCCCAGGTCCTTCCCCCGCCAGCGTAACTCACCTGCACTGCCCACCTGGCAACCCCTGCACTTGGGGACTGTTCTGTATCCCTACAGTCCCCCTACTAGCCCTTGACACTTGATGCCCGCACTTACCCTTGCACTTGCCACTTGCTGGCCGTTTACTTACTTATTGTTATCATCTTCCCATGTACTGCACTTGCCACTTGCTGGCCGTTTACTTACCTATCATTATCATCTTCCCATGTACTGCACTGTCATAGGCCCCTTCCCACGCACTTGCGCGATCTGAATGACACCTGGCCTAGTAGGATAGTTGTCCGTCCTCCCCTTGTTCCCCTCCCTTACCTCGTCGCACCGTGAAACCCTTGTGTATAGGCGCGTTATAAATGCCATATCATATCATATTATACATTACTCACTGTAATCGTAGTTCTGATGCTTAGATGCACATGCGCCCTCCCTTCCTCTCCTGTGGAGTAGAAGGTGCATGGATGTTTTCTGGATTTATCTACTCTTATCTGCTTTATTACTTCTGTACTCATGCTACACATCATGCTAGCTCATGTCAGAAACAAAACAATCTGAGCGACCACGATGCGTGAAGGACCATGGGTACAGTGGACGACACACTAGTGATAGCATTACTTACACGTCTTGTCGACGTCCCTTTTTCGAGTTTCGAAAACAAAAAATGTAATACTCTGTGACTACCACTAGATGGCCTATGCATAGCATGTGAATCTAAGCAGATACAAGCATCAGAAATACGATTACGGTGAATAATGTATCATATATATATATATATATATATATATATATGTAACAGTTATAAAGTTATAAAAGTTATGTGCGATATTAAGAGTATTGATCTGTTGTGAAATACATAAATACAGCAGTACGCTGGTCTATGAAGTTTGCGCAAATATTTATAACATCCTGAACGTGGTGTCTGGCAACCAAATAGCTCAATATTGCTGTGAAATGCGTCAGATGCTAGCAAATGTATTACATGTGTACTTTTTTAAATAGTTCAATATCGACCTGATAGGGTCACTTTTAAAGATGTATTTTTATATCAAATTCATTGGAGTTCTTATCAAATTTATATCCAATTTATATAAAAAATATTTGGGGTTCATCAAATTTATTAGGGTTCAATCAAATTTATATCGAATTATATAACATTTATTGGGGGTCATCACATTTTTGGGGGTTCTTATCAAATTCATATCGAATTTATATCAAATGTATTGGTGGTCAACATATTAAATTAGGGATCAATTAAAAATGATAGGGCTTTGGGTTAATCTATATCACATGTTTATATCAAACTCATTGAATTCTTATAAAATGTAAATAAAATTTTGGGGGGGTCATCAAATGTATTGGTGTTCAATGAAATGTATCAATTACATTTATTGGGATTCCGAAACATCTCTATCAAATGTTATGCACACACCAGCGGGGTTATCACATTTATATAAAATGTATATAACATTTTTGGGGTTCAATCAAATTTATAGGGGTTTGATTATACTTGTAGGGTTTTGGAAAACACTGTATCAAATGTTATATACAATACAGCTGGGTTCTTATCACGTTTATATAAATTCTCCAGCATGGGGTCTGACATGGATTCACATGCTCATGAATATTCCCCGTCGTCAGGCTGGGAATCCTCGGTAAAGAAAAAAGAAAAAAAATCAGTTTCAGTTTTGTTTCTGGACTGTCTTTCTCCTAATAACCAATAACTGGTCTCTGGGTCATACTACCCCCAGCCAATGACTGCGCTCTACCTAAGCCCCTTCTCTGGCAGCCATCTTCAGATTTTTACTGCACGTTCAAGTATTGGGAGTCCTCGTGCTGTAGCTCTCGAGCTTCTACTGCGTATTGCGTTTCTTCAGAGAATTTTCTCTATTTTTTCAGTCAATTGAGCCTCAAGCTCCCCCGATTCATCATCCGTTTAACAGGGATCCGTTTTCGGAAGCTTCTACGCCCCTCAAGGGAAAATTTGGTCGAACTTCACTTCTTGGAGGATTCCAGAAGATCCTTGAGGTCTACCCCGCGTGGTCATGGCCGAAGACAAAGGAGGCTCGTCGCCTCTGTTCAGGATCTACCCAAGATGTGGACTACAGAACAACTTCAAGGAGGATGGGCACTCCCGGTGCCTTTACTGCTTACACTCAGATAAATCGCGGAGGAAACCTGTGCCTTCTGCAAGGGCATGTCCTCCCGCACCATTAAAGACGTCACAATCAGCTCGCTGACTGGCTGGAGACAAGGAGCCCGGCGGCAGGTGAGCCCTGGCAACGTACTTCTCCCAAGAGAAAATCTGAGCGGTCTTCTAAGACCTTTGAGGGCACTCCGGCGATGGGGGCCCAACGAAAGGCAAAGCACCGCGAGTCCGCATGCACCAGGAGCACTGTGGGTACGAGTTCCTCAGTAGCCAAGCTGGGCGCAGCTTCGCCGACGCCGTCAGCCACGAGCAAACGCTCTGGCGAAGAGAAGGAAGCCGGAGCAACCGGGTAAGCTTCAGGAGAAGGCCCAATCGTCTCCGACGGAGAAAGCCAAGGGGGAGGGAGGTGCTGACCCTCCCCCCACGCTGAAGGCCTCAGGCACTCCTAAGGTCGTGAAGACCCAGTTTCACCAGGCCAAAATGTCTTTTGAGGGAGTGGTGGCATCCCTGGTGAAGGCTGTGGATACGGGTTTCTAGGAGGCATCCACCAAAACGAGAGTTTCCCTTACCGCCCAGAGGGAATCATCATTTGTGCCCATTGAAAAGACTCTCGTGATGATGCTGCTCATGTCTCCGAGACTGTCGCCCCTGGCCGAGAAGAAGGGGGGGGCGCAGTGGTCCAGCTAGACTCAGAGATCTCTTCTGAGGAGTGGCTTTTGGGCCTGACAGAGCCTGAGAAGGATTTCGAGGTGGGGCCCTACTGGGAAGACTCCGACAAGGCGGATGGGGAGAGCGACAAGGGAACCGACGAGGAACGGCAGGGCGGGGAGGAACCAGATCCCAGGCCACTCCCGTTGCAACCGCTTCCACCAGACAGGTCGGAAGACATCCTACAAGCGCTGCACATACTGGGCACGGAGATAAGGACAAGGCTGGCCACGCCGACGGGCGATCCGGTGCCTGGACCATCTGAGGATCCACCAACTAAGAGGAGACAAGTCCGTCCTCCTCCACCGTACCCTCCATCCCCTCCGCCGAGGGACGAGACGGAGTCGGATACGGCGACGATGAGTACGGGCGACGAAGATGTAACAGATCTCCCGTCACCGGTACCCAGGGCTCCCCCTACCCCCGATGACATCTCGTCCTTCCACGGCATGATCTCCAGGGCCTCGGAGTTGCTCCAGCTCAAACCCGAGGAAAAGAAGAAGGAGGGTTTCCTTTATCAGCGACGAGAGGCCAAAAGGAAGACCGTAATCTCGGTCCCGCTGTTGGACGACATCTGGGACGAAGGGCTGTCTCTCCTGAAGAACCCATCCTCAACCCCGGCAAAGAGAGACCGGTACGAGAAGAAATACCGGGTTCCAGACTCTGCACCATGGTGCTTCAGAGCGCAGCCATCCCCGTACTCAGTGGTCTCCGCAGCGGCCTAGAAGAAATCTGCAGGGTTGGCAGCATCGACTTCTACTTCCCCACCGGATGGCGAGGGGAAAAGGATGGACGCCATGGAGCAACATGTCATCTCGTCGGCAGCAATGGTCTTTAAGGCGGCTAGCGCTCTCGCTATCGTGGCCCGCTACGATAGGGAGCTGTGGTTTAAAATCACCCCTCTCCTGGACTTCCTCCCAGACGACAAGAGGACGGAGGCCCTCGAAATCCTACAAGAAGGCGAGGTGGCTTTGGACCATGCCATCACGGTGGCCACAGACATCGGCGACACCGGGTTCTGCCAGATGGGCAACGGCATTTGCCTTCGCTGGCGTGGTTGGCTCAAGGCCACCAACTTCTGTCAGGACGTCCAGGCGAGGGTAGTGGACATCCCCTTCGACGGAGACAGCTTGTTCGGCAAGGTGGTGGACGAGTCGCTGCATGTCATCAAGGCAGACACTGAGACGGCCCGTGCCTTGGGCACACTCCAACAATGACGGCCGTCCTTTCGGTCCCCCAGAGGCAAGTCACAAGGGGCCTGCAAAGGATTTGATGGCAGCTCTTCTTCGTACCGTCAAGCGGCCCGTTCTTCGTCCCAGGAAGCCTACAGAGGCCGCAGCAAAGCCAGAGGAAATCTTTGTCGTCGCCAAGGGAACCAAGATGGTATGTCCTCTATGAGGCAGGACTGAACCGGCCGTGATGTCGGGCCCCAACCCGAGCACGCTGGTGGCAGGCCGGCTGGCGAACTTCGTCGGCGTGTGGAAGTCCATCTCCACCGACCGTTGGGTGCTGGATGCCCTGGCCCATGGACATACCCTGGAGTTCCAAAGGAAGTGTCCCTGTTTTCCACCTGTGGCCAGGAAAGAAAACCACATTCCACAACTACTTCTAGAGGTACGAGCAATGCTGAGAAAGGGCACGATAGAGCTCGTCCCCAAGAGGCTCCGGGGCTCCGGAGTATACTCGCGGTACTTCCTCATCCGAAAGAAGACCGGGGGTTGGCGGCCCATTTTAGATCTCTGCCACCTCAACAAATGCATAAAATCCCAGACAGTCCGTATGGTCACCCTTCATCACGTACTTGGACAGCTGGAGGAGGGAGACTTCCTGTCGTCGCTGGACTTGGAGGATGCTTATTTCCACATCCCCATACACAAGGGGCATCAAATGTTTCTGCGCTTTATGGTCCAAGGGCGGCACTACCAATTCAAGGCCCTCCCCCTCGGTCTGAAGTCAGCCCCAAGGGTCTTCACCAAGTGCCTGGCACCGGTGGCGGCGCGGCTGCGCCTGCAGGGGATTCATGTCTACCCCTATCTGGACGATTGGCTCATCTGAGCGAAGTCAAGGGAACTCGCCGTCGAGCGCACAGCAAGGACTGTCCGCCTGCTCACAGAACTGGGGTTCTCGATAAACTATGCAAAGTCCTGCTTGGAGCCATTGCAGGACGCTCGGTTCCTGGGAGCCAGACTCAACACAGTGGCGTGCCTAGCTTCACCCTAGGAGGAAAGGATAAAAGCCATCCTGGGCAAGGTACAACGGCTGTTGACCATGGTAGTTGCCAGGGTGAGGTCCATCAAGTCCCTGCTCAGCATGATGTTGTCATGCATCTACCTCGTTCGGCTGTGCAGGCTGCGGATGCAGCCTCTGCAGGAGTTCCTCAATGCCCATTGGATGCAAGTGGCGGGATATCTTCGAGGACAAGATCGCCCTCAACGAGACATTCCGTAGAGCGATTTGATGTTGGGATGTCTGACGGGCACAGACTTTCAAACCCCTGCGCATCAGGAGACGGTGATGACGGACATCTCACTGGAGGGATGGGGCGCACATACCGGAAATCTCCGCACAAGAGGCCTGTGGCTCCCAGAAGAGAAGTCGTTGCACATCAACGTCCTGGAGCTCAGAGACGTGTTTCGGGCCCTCAAGTCATTCCGTCCATCAAGGGCAAGGTGGTGCGGGTCTTCACTGACAACACCACCACGATGTTCTACATTCGGAAGCAGGGGAGCGCCAGATCCCCAGCTCTCTCCAAGGAAGCACAGGACCTTTGGCACTGGGCCGTCGCCGAGAGGATGTTCCTGGTACCCTTTCATCTGGCAGGAGTGAAGAACAGTGTCGCCGACTCACTCAGCAGGGAGCTGCGCTCTTGCCACGAGTGGAAACTTCGGCAGGATCAGGTGGACCTACTGTTTCGACGATGGGGCATTCCCCAGATCGATCTGTTTGCGACGGCGACGAACACCAAGTGCCAGAGGTTTGCCAGCAGGTTTCCCCAGCCGGGGAGCCTGGGAGATGCATTCTCATTCCCCTGGGACGGCTTGTTCCTCTAGGCATTCCCACCGTTGCCATTGCTCCTGCGCCTCATCAGTCAACTCAGATGGTCCCGGTGCAGGATGATCCTCGTTGCACCGGTGTGGCCGAGGCAGATATGGTACCCGGACCTTCTGGACATGTCAGCGCCCCTCCAGTCAAGCTTCTGGTGGACGCAGATCTTCTCGCCAGGGAAGGAAGCACGATTCTGCACCATGACCCGGGGCCGCTGAACCTGCAGGCCTGGCTCCTGCAGTGCTAGAGTTTGGAGGATACGAGATCCCGGCAGACTGCAAGGAGGTACTTGCCAAGGCCAGGGCTGCTTCTTAAGTGCTACGGACATAAATGGAAGAGGTTCAACGTTTGGTGTCGTGCACAGAAGATAAACCCTCTACGGATTACGGCCTCTCAAGTGCTGCCGTACTTGCTGTCACTGGCCAAGGTGGGGCTGGCAAACTCTTATATCAAGATCCATCTGGCGGCTATCCCCCGCTACACCAGAACTCCGGGGCTATCGTCGCTGTGGTCACATCGCCTGGTTAAGAAGTTCATGAAAGGACTTTTCTGCTCATTTCCGCCGGTGAAGGCTCCTGCCCCGGCATGGGAGCTCAACGTGGTGCTGTCTAGGCTCATGGGTCCTCCGTTCGAGCCTCTACATTCGGCACCTTTGAAATTCCTATCGTGGGAGACAGCATTTCGGTGGCCATCACCGCCGCACCATGAGTGGGAGAGATCCAGGCCCTCTCCTGTAATTTCCCATACTTGACATTCCATGCAATGAAGGTCGTGCTAAGGACTCACCCCTCCTTCATGCCCAGGGTGCCGTCGGACTTCCATCTCAACGAGCCCTTGGTGTTTACTTCCCATCGCCTTCATCGCCGGCTGAGAGGACTTTGCACTCGCTGGATGTGGCTAGAGCGCTGAAGTTCTACGTGGACTGCACGAAGACTTTTCGGAAGACATCACAGCTGTTTGTGAACTTTGGCCCTGTGAACCAAGGGAAGGCCCTCTCCAAGGCTTCCAATTCCAGGTGGCACTCTGGCTGCATCATGCACTGTCACCGGTTGGCAAACCAACCGTTTCCTGGCCGTCCAAGAGCCCATTCGACCAGAGCGATCACTGCAACTACGGCGTTCCTGTCTGGTGTATGGACATCTGCAGGGCGGCTACATGCAGGTCGACGCACACCTTCACGAAAGTCAACTGCGTCGACCGGGATTCCAGGGAGGAGTCCAGAGTCAGCCAAGCAGTGCTGCACAACCTGTTTGCTTGAAGGTGAGCCTGGTGCAGAGGTAAGTGATGCTTAATGTTGAGTTGTTGAAATGCTTAGTGTCGAGCCTTGGCTCCTCCTGTGGTTGTGCATGTGTGTACTGCTATGTATTCTTTTATTCATGAGCATGTGAATCCATGCCAGACCCCATGCTGGAGAAGGAACAAGTTACTTACCTGTAACTGTTGTTCTCCAGCATGGGTCTGGCATGGATTCACATGCGAACACTCCCGCCTACCTCTCTGCGGCTCTTCTCTTGATCCTACTGCCACTTTACGTGCTACCAAATCTGAAAATGGCTGCCAGAGCAGGGGCTTAGGTAGAGGGCGGTCATTGGCTGGGGGCAGTATGACCCAGAGACTAGTGATTGGTTATTAGGAGAAAGACAGTTAAGAAACGGAACTGAAACATATTTTCTTTTCTTTACCGAGGATTTCCAGCCTGACGACGGGGAATATTCATGAGCATGTGAATCCATGCCAGATCCATGCTGGAGAACAGCAATTAAAGGTAAGTAACTTGTCCCATGTATGAGAAGTTTTTGGGGGGGTCATTAAGTGTATAGGAGTTCAATCAGATGTATAGGGGTTTAAGAGTTTGGTAATGAGGCGGACCACCTGTCACTTGAAATGTTCGATGAAAGGTATTCCACCCTACTACTCATGGGAGCTGCATTTTCCAGACACAGCAATAATGAAACTACCTGGCAATAAGTAAAAGCTGGCAAAACTTGAGAGCACCTGGGTATATCATGGCAGTGCCTAGCAGATGCCTACCTGGTGCATATACCAGAGCCAAAACTGTTGGCTTTGCCAGTGCTTGTTTTCAACAAGAATTCAATGTCAGGAACATGTAATATGCTTATAGCTTATAAGACAAGTGGCTAAATGCATACTTCTTTAGGATAGTTTATTTACATCAGGAACTGTTTCTGTTGGTTTATAGCTGCAGTTAAGCCCTTACCTTTCAGAAAACACAGAATAAGACTTGAAGTGACACAGCAATAATGAAACTACCTGGCAATAAGTAAAAGCTGGCAAAACTTGAGAGCACCGGGGTATATCATGGCAGTGCCTAGCAGATGCCTACCTGGTGCATATACCAGAGCCAAAACTGTTGGCTTTGCCAGTGCTTGTTTTCAACACGAATTCAATGTCAGGAACATGTAATATGCTTATAGCTTATAAGACAAGTGGCTAAATGCATACTTCTTTAGGATAGTTTATTTACACCAGGAACTGTTTCTGTTGGTTTATAGCTGCAGTTAAGCCCTTACCTTTCAGAAAGCACAGAATAAGACTTGAAGTGATCCCAATGGGATGTGTTTTGGGCAGGGAGGGGCAGGTAGTGGGTGGGAATGTCCATAGGGACTAGCATAGCCATGAGTGGTCAGTGGGTCTGCAAATAACCAAATAACACCCACAGGCCTTGTGTCCCTCCTCACATCTCCTGTCTTCACTTCCTATGACAATAGATTGGTTTATAGGCAGTGCTTTCAGCACCACCAGATAATCAAAACTATAAAGGATATTGGCTCCTTCTGCAAGTTCTCAGGGATTTCCTAGCAGGGCATATCTTTTGTCATTATTTTTCAATAACATCCCTCCCAACCCTGCCTCTCTCACAATAAATACTGGAACAATTCAGAGTAATAGGATCTACTGCCTAATTGATAGAACTAATATTATAAACATTGGTTAATTCATATTTGTTATTTTAAACTTCGGTTTTATTTGTATCTTTATATTAGCTTTCCCGTTGGTATAAGGAAAAGAGAATGGAAACACCTTCAGAATTTGCTGAAGAGCATATAGAAATGGAAGATCTACCAGTTCGAAGTCATAGAAAGCGTGGAAAGGCCATCATGTGGGCCTCCTCCTCCTATTCGAAACGTCGAAAATGAAAGAATGTTTCCTTAAACAGCAAGTGTTCCTCTTTCACTGTCCAAAAACAAAGGAATCACGTTTTTTTATTGTAGGTTTTCTGTGTTTTACTTTACGTTATCATTTACTGTCTAAGAATTTCATGTATAGAAATGAAAACATTATATGCATCACACTTAGCCGAATAGAATTGCTAATTGTTCATGAAATGTACTCTTTCTTTTGGCTCACGGACACACTTCTTTCTGTACAACATTGCATTATATGTATACTTGTAGACAAATTGATGAAAGATGGACGCTTCACAAAATAAGACTGCAGCAATGGTGTTTACTGTGTTTTTTTTTCATTCCTGTTATTGTGAAACATAATAAAGTCAACTTGCCAACATATTAAAAATATTCTGAGATTTTAAAAGATTATTTGTAAATGATGAACAGTTGAGAAATGTGTCTTTCTCTGGGTGATGCTTCAGAAATCTACAACGAAAAGTTGAAATTGGTGTTGGTCACTTCAAAGGCCAACATGTCCATAACTAGAACAATTGAAATGTGTATTCAATTGCATTTTTGACATGAAATACATGTGCACAAAATGACAGCACCAGTAATCGGCATGTAGCAAGTGGTGCAACGCTCCTAGAGGCGCCCTTGATGTTCAGTGGATTATCCCATGTCTCCACCATGGTGAAATAGGGTGTTGATAAGAAGTAAGATCAGTCATATGATTAGGCATATAGACCCCCATCGAGAGGATTATAGCAGAAAACACACACACTATGTAACAAAGACCACAGCCTTGTTTGTTGGACTGCTGGGAGAATCGCTCAGGTGGTCAGGTATAACTTCAAGACAGTGGATGTTAGATCCAGGGGCAGAATGAGAAGTGTGCCTGGGTCAGTCTCCCCATCGCTTGGAAGAAGCCTGTTGTTGTAAAGTGAACTTCAAATGGATTGTGTCCTCCCACGTATTCCTCATCTTTGATATATTCCCATCCATAGTCAGCTGCTGTGCATCCTTGATCTTGTGTCCCCCGGCAGCCTCAGTCTGCTCTCAAGTATGACATTGGGCCTCATTACGACTCAGGCGGTAAGGGGTTTACGGCGGCGTAAACAGCGCCGACCCTTACCGCCTGATTCCGAGGTCCCTTAGCGCCATGGAGGTTTTAACACCTGCTTTTAGCAGGTGTTAAAATCCATGGCGCTAAGGGACCTTGATGTTAATTACGCCACCGTTATTTACGGTGGCGTAATTAACGCCTTCCCCACTCCCATTATGCCCTATGGGGCAAAAATGGGAATGGGGAAGGGTAAATGGGGATTGGGGACTTACCGCCCCGCCAACCTCGGAATGGGGCGGTAAGTCCGCCAACCACCATGGCGTAAACGTTTACGCCATGGTGGTAAAGGTACGACCCAGGCGGTAATTTACCGCCTGGGTCGTAATGACCCCCATTGACGTGGGTATTGTGAGAAACCTGAGGGTATGTAACGCTCACCTGGTATCCACAGGGACGTCACTCAGCCTGTTCTGACCTCTTACGACCTCGAACCCTTCCCTGGAGTCTACTCGACTGGAGACTGGGCCTTGTTTTCTTGGAAAGCGTGCTCTCTGTCCTGCTTTCAGCACAGGGGCGTGTTGATTGATGCAGGTTCATTGCTGCCTAGTTACTTCACTGGCAAGAGTCCAACAGGTAAGTATAATGAGTCTTTTGAACAGTTCTCTAACTTCGTTCCTTTCCTTCCTTAGATGATGGCCGACGTCCGGGAATGGCGACGTGCTGCTGCGATGAGTAGCGCTGAAGGTGAGTGAGAGCGCGATGCGCGATACGCGAAGCGATCCTTTCGTATTTGTATTGAACTGAGTTATTTTTCTGTGTCTTAGGTGCCGCAACGTTTTCAGCGTGGATACTGGTTATGAAGAAGAAATGCGGTGAGTAAGCGCGGTATGCAGAGCCTCTGGATGTTTCCACACTAACCTGGAGTGTCTTTTCCCTCTTGCAGATGGATGAGAAGTTCCGGAGACAGAGTTCCCCCAGAGCGGTTGAGATTCAAGTAACGTTTGAAGCTCGTACAGTCTTTAAAAATAAGCGAAGATTTGCTGAATGCTTACTAATGCCTTTTTTCTGTTCTTTTCCCTTTTCCTTAGGAAGCGGCGTACCGGGATGGGAATGACACCGCAGAAGATGCCCGCAGAACAGAAGGAGCGATGAATGATGGGCAGAAGCGCCGCAAGGTAAGGCTGTTCCTAACGGTGTTCTTGTTCTTGCAGGAGCTGAGCGCAGAAGAAAGATGCAGACCTACTGGAGACCGATCCGAACACGGTGAGTGTCATGCTGCAGGTGCAGAAAACACAAAGCATGTTTCTCAGCCTGGGCGTGGCTTAAATAGTCTCTGGGTATCCCAGGTGTCTCTGGGCTGAAACACACCCAAAAGACTAGACTGCACATGCAGTTCTGGGAACCGAAATATGTGGGGGCATCCATCTTGTCCCCATCAATGCACTACAAGTCGAATCCCCAATGTTATCCTATGGGAGTGAGTGAGTCTGGTGCCACAAGCGCCTAGTCTGACTCCAAGTGGGTCTTTGGAGGGATGGAGAGGCCCTTGAGGGCCATCTAGGTGATCGGGGCCTGGCTCCAGCCTGACATCTTGGAGGGCTGGGGACATGAGGGGCAGGAATCATGACAGCACTCCCCCCCAAAGGCCCCTCTCAAGGTGGCTCTTCTGTCTGGTCCTGGTTTGTTTGGATGGTTTTGATGAAATCGTCTAAGCAAGCGAGGTGCATGGATGTACTCACAAGGCTCCCATGTCCTGTCTTGTGGACCATACCCCTTCCAGTCTACTAACTAGTATAATTTGGATCTGACGTACTTTGAATCCAGGATGTCCTTGACTTCGAATTCGGGCTCCCTGGCGACTACAACTGGCTGCGGTGACGTTGCTAGCCCGGTCCCAGGTTGAACAGGTTTAAGGAGAGACACGTGGAACACAGGATGAATCTGCATGTTTGACGGCAGAGCTAGTCTGACCGCCACAGGATTTATCACAGAGGTGACGGTGAATGGACCCAGGTATCTTGGACGGAAAGTTCGGGTTCCTTTAATGGACACGTGTTTAGACACCAGCCAGACTTTGTCTCCCACTTGGTAGTTGGGGGCCTTTGCTCGGTGTTGATCAGCAAACTTCTTTTGGCGATTCTTAGCTTGGTGTTCAGCTGCCCTTTTAAAGGTTTGAGAAATGGTTGTGTGCAAGGTTTTGACTGCTGGCATTTCCAGGGTTGTAGGAGCGTTCAACTCAGAAGTACGTGGGTGCCTGCCATACATGGTATAAAAGGGTGTCTGTCCAGTGCTGGTGTGTAGGGAATTATTATAAGCCTATTCGGCCATCCATAATAGGTCGAACCAGCTTCCTTTAGCTTGGTGTAACATACAATGCAGATACTGCTCAAGCGTCTGATTTGTCCTCTCAGTTTGACCATCCGTTTGGGGATGGTGACTGGTGAATAGCCAGATGTCGTCTGGGCATAGAGCAGCATTTTCTCCAGAAGTTAGATACAAATTGAGTACCTCGGTCTGAGACCAAAACTGAAGGAAACTCATGGAGCCGTACGATGCCTTCAAGAAATACCTTTGCCAGAGTAGAAGCATTTGGTAGCTCCTTAAGAGGAATGAAATGTGCCATTTTTGAAAATAGGTCCACGACCACAAGAATAGTGTTAAACCCTTGACTGGGTGGTAAGTCAGTAATAAAATCGAGGGACGTGTGCCAGGGTGCTGGTGGGATTTCCAATGGTTGTAATAGCCCAGCCGGTTTCGGCTTGGATGACTTGTTTTGAGCACACACTCCACAAGATAGGATGAATTGGATAATGTCTTTACACCATGTGGGCCACCAATAATTTCGTTTTACCTTGGCTAGGGTTTTAGCGATTCCGGGGTACCCCTCGATCAAGGAATCATGATAACCGGACATAACTTGTTCTCGTAGTTCTTGATTTGGTGAGAATAAACGATTCCTGAAGTAGGGCAACTGATCTTTTATCATGTAATGTTCTCCTTGTGCACTCCACGCTTGTAATTGCTCCGGACTCATCAGATATTGGATTTCTTCATGTAACTCTTTCTGAGTTATGGTTGCTGTGATTCCTAGGAGCTTGTCACTCGGGATGATTGCTATTGGGTCAGGGGTCTGATACCTTTGCTCTTCCACCCCCATACGGGAAATGGCATCGGCCTTCCCGTTTTTCACCCCTGGTCAAAATGTAATCACATAGTCATATTCAGCAAAAAAAGAGCCCAACGTAGTTGTCGTGAGGATTGGGCCTTTGCAGTTTTTAGGTACTGGAGATTCCGGTGGTCAGTTATTACGGTGATTTTGTGTCTGGCGCCCAAGAGATAGTGCCGCCATGCCTTAAAGGCTGACTTAATGGCCAGGAGTTCTTTGTCTGTGATATCGTAATTGAGTTCAGGGGGTGTGAATTTACGCGACCAGAAGGCAGCAGGGTGTCACTGGCCCGTTTCGGGGTCCTTTTGAGGGGAGAGGATGGCTCCCATAGCCATGCTTGAGGCGTCCATTTCCACCAGGTATGGGAGATCAGGGCGAGGGTGGCGTAAGATTGGGCCATATGTGAATCTTGCTTTGAGTTCCTGGAAAGCTTCCTCGGCTTCTGTTGTCCACTGGAACTTTTTGTTGCTTTTCCTTAGCAATGACGTGATGGGATGCACGATTTGCGAAAATCCTGGGATGAATCGGCGGTAGAAGTTTGCAAAATCCAGCATAGTTTGAACCCCCTTGAATGAATTTGGGGATGGCCAGTTCAGGATAGCATCTACCTTGTGTACATCCATTCGGATTCCATTCGGGCTGAGAATAAAGCCCAGGAATTCCACCTCGGAGACGTGGAATGAGCACTTTTCGAGCTTGGTGTAGAGCTGGTGTTGACAGAGTTTTTCCAATACGGATCGGAAGTGTTTAACGTGGTCCTACTTTGATGCAGAATATACTAGAATATCGTCAATGTACACTAGAGCACAGAGATCAATCAATTCCCGTAGGACATCGTTCATGAAGTATTGAAATGCTGCAGGCGCGTTGCAAAGGCCAAAGGGCATTACTTGATATTCGTACAAGCCGTATTTGGTGTGAAAAGCAGTTTTCCATTTGTCCCCCTGTTTTTCGTGAACAACGTGATATGCCCCCCTCAGGTCTAGTTTTGTGTAGATTTGGGCATCTTTGACTTTATCAAGCAATTCAGGGATCAGTGGGAGGGGGTAGCGTTTTTTACGGTAATCTGGATCAGTGCGCGATAGTCGATGCACGTTCTCAAGTCCCCCTCCTTTTTCGGTACGAAGAATAGAGGACTGGCACTGGAGACTTCGAGGGACGGATGAACCCATTGGCCAGGTATTGGTCAAGATAGGCCTTCAGGTGCTGGTTTACTGGTTCTGTGAGTGCGTAAATTCGCCCACAAGGGATTTGTGCGCCGGGTATCAGGTTGATTTGGCAATCGTATGGTCTATGCGGTGGCAGGGTATTAGCCTTTTCTTTCTGAAAGACATCTTGAAAGTCCTGGTATTCACTTGGTAGGGTGCCGATTGCCACAGTCGCAAGCGTGGAGGTTCTGGTGTCTATTGGTTGTTTCTCTTGGTGATAACATGTGTCGGCGCAAGTCTCGGGAAAGGCCAATTCTTTTGCTCGCCAATCGATTCGAGGATTGTGAGCTACCAACCATGGCATTCCCAAAATCAACCAGAACTGTGGTGCCTTAATGAGGTCGAAAACAATAGATTCTTGGTGTCCATCCTGGCACAGAAAGGGTTAAAGCTGCAGTGCATTGGGATACTGGACCAGAAGCTATTTCCGTGCCATCGACAGTGGTACCAGTGTCGGTGGTTGATTTAGGGTGTAACGGAAGCCCCATCTTTGCCGCAAGATCCGGGTCAATGTAATTCCCAACGGCTCCACTGTCAATGTACGCTCTTACTGCGTGCATCCAAGATGGTTGTTGGTGATTGATCAAGACCACAAAATGGGAGGTCTGTAGTTCACTTTCTTCGCTCGACAAGTGGACCCCTACACTTGCAGGGCTGGGGAGTTTTCCGATTCCTTGATGGTATCTTCCTTGTCCGTGGCCCCTACCATTCTCCTCGGTGGCTTCACAGGGCACTCTTTAAGGAAATGACCTGACCTTCCACAGTACAGACATAACTGCTGCTGTCTCCTTTTATCCCTTTCCACTTTAGTCAAGGGGGATCTGACCCCCCCGATTTGCATTGGTTCTCCTGAACCTTCTGTTGTGCGGGCAATATTGTCCTTTGAACGCACATACATAGGATGAGGGTCCGGTCTGGTTCGATCTGCTCTTCGGTCCTGCAACCTATGATCCAGTTGAACAACAAGGTCAATGAATTCTGAGCAGTCTTTCGGGGGGTTCACTACTTGTGCGAGAACATCCTTGAGCTCCCCCCGCAACCCCTGATGAAATAACATGGTTCTCTTCTCCACTGGCCATTCTGCTTCAACTACGGGTCTATTGAACGTGGCTATGTATGTTAATAGGTCTTGATTCCCTTGGCCTAGGAACAGAAGTTTGTTGTCTAATGCCTGTCCATGAGTACGATGGGTGAACAGCTTTTCCATCTCCTGCTGAAAGCCCCTGAAGTCATCCAGCAAAGGATCGTCTTGGGCCACAAAGGGTACAGACCAGTCCGCGGCGCTACCACTCAGGTAGGATAGCACAAAGCGACCCGTGATTGGTCATTCGGAAAGGCCCCTGGTCTACAAAGGAAGTGCAGGCGGCACTGGTTCATGAACGTTGCAAAACTCGTGGGATCCCCCGTAAATCGTTCAGGTGGGGCCAAGGGAACTGCCCCAGGAAGGGTTATCTGAACGGGATTGGCTGATGGTGCTGGCATCGAGGGCATGCTTCTCGGCAATGGTGCATGCCCTGCTTGTGACAGGAGAAGTTGCCTGCTTAAATCATCAGTGCATTCTTTGGCTACTATCAGCTCTCTCCTCAGGGTGTTGGTCTCTTGCCTGGCTGCATGTACTTCGGAACGTAGCTGCCCCAACATGTGGGCTAACTGGTCGGTTTCTGACATTTCCATAACGCCCAGGTGGATTTTGATGTGAGGCTTTGTGTTCTGTAACGCTCACCTGGTATCCACGGGGACGTCACTCGGCCTGTTCTGACCTCTTACGACCTCGAACCCTTCCCTGGAGTCTACTCGACTGGAGACTGGGCCTCGTTTTCTTGGAAAGTATGCTCTCCGTCCTGCTTTCAGCGCAGGGGCGCGTTGATTGATGTGGGCTCGTTGCTGCCTAGTTACTTCACTGGCAAGAGTCCGACAGGTAAGTATAATGAGTCTTTTGAACAGTTCTCTAACTTCGTTCCTTTCCTTCCTTAGATGATGGCCGGTGTCTGGGGATGGCGACGTGCTGCTAAGATGAGTAGTGCTGAAGGTGGGTGAGAGCGCGATGCGTGATGCGACCCTTTCGTATTTGTATTGAACTGAGTTCTTTTTCTGTGTTTTTAGGTGCCGCAACGTTTTCAGCGTGGATGCCGGTTATGAAGAAGAAATGCGGTGAGTAAGCGCGGTATGCAGCGCCTCTAGATGTTTCCACGCTAACCTGGAGTGTCTTTTCCCTCTTGCAGATGGATGAGAAGTTCCGGAGACAGAGTTCCCCCAGAGCGGCTGGGATTCAGGTAAGCGTTTGAAGCTCGTACAGTCTTTAAAAAAAAGCGAAGATTTGCTGAATGCTTACTAATGCCTTTTTTTTGTTCTTTTCCCTTTTCCTTAGGAAGCGGCGTGCCGGGATGGGAATGACACAGCCGAAGATGCCCGCAGAACAGAAGGAGCGATGAATGATGGGCAGAAGCGCCGCAAGGTAAGGCTTTTCCTAACGGTGTTCTTGTTCTTGCAGGAGCTGAGCGCAGAAGAAAGATGCATGCCTACTGGAGACCGATCCGAACACGGTGAGTGTCACGCTGCAGGTGCAGAAAACACAAAGCATGTTTCTCAGCCTGGGCGTAGCTTAAATAGTCTCTGGGTATCCCAGGTGTCTCTGGGCTGAACCTCACCCAAAAGACTAGACTGCACATGCAGTTCTGGGAACCGAAATATGTGGGGGCATCCATCTTGTCCCCATTAATGCACTACAAGTCCAATCCCCAATGTTATCCTATGGGAGTGAGTGAGTCTGGTGCCACAAGCGCCAAGTCTGACTCCAAATGGGTCTTTGGAGGGATGGAGAGGCCCTTGAGGGCCATGTAGGTGATCGTGACCTGGCTCCAGCCT
The DNA here is from genome assembly GCF_040938575.1 of Ambystoma mexicanum. NCBI lineage: Eukaryota > Metazoa > Chordata > Amphibia > Caudata > Ambystomatidae > Ambystoma > Ambystoma mexicanum. The sequence continues at coordinate 299,378,611 of NC_090935.1, read as the reverse complement.
GACATCTTGGAGGGCTGGGGACATGAGGGGCAGGAATCATGACATGGTATTCTCACACCTACTCCCCTTGGATCCTCTTCCCAAGTATCAAGGGAAAGGCCATCGCTTTTGGATCCTGACCCTGGGGGTGGCGACCATGATATTCCCCCTTTTTCTGGTGAGAGCCAAACTTACCCTCCTCCTGCCTTTATAGGCAGTTGTAAATCATCTTTCCTCATTTTCTCCCATTCAGAACATCATAGTACTGGGACGAGGAAGAGGCGACTAGGAGTAGTGCACACTAACATGTTATTTCACCACTCTGGTACTGAGACAAGGAAGAGGCCTGAGGACTGTTGTGAGGGTCAGACATGTCACAATAACTATGGTCAGGCAATGAGAATTAAGAGCTCTCACCTATAAAAGAGGAAGAAAGCAGCAGAGCTGAGAACCAGCGGGGCAGGAGATCGGAGCAAGCCGAGTTGGAGCAGGGAGACTATGGGCCGGTAAAAAGGACGTGGACCGCAGAGAAGCCAGAAAAACGATGGAGCGGGCTACAAGAGGGTCTGGAGCTGAGCAGAGCCCATTGCTGTGTGTTCCCCGTTGGTAGTGGGGAACACAGAGAAGCCGCTGAATGCTGCCGGAAGGTCTGGAGACAGTGACCGCTGCTCGCCGGACCTTTGCAGAAGAGAGAGCAGAGCCATTGAGAACCGAGAGTGAAACCAGAGCACCCGGAGGAGCGGCCGCACACGGTGAGTGACAGGTAAGCATCCCTCAGGCCGGGGTGCTCCAGGGGCATGATGTGTAACAGCTGATGCTGGTCAAGCCAATGTCTATGGAAAATGGGTCTTGGAACCCGATCTGAACTATTGAATACCGAACTCGTTGTCAAGCATGAAAAGAGTTTTGAATGATATGGAAAAGAGGTCTGGAGACCCAGTATGAAATATTGAATACCGCACAAGTTGTCAAGAACGTAATGAGATTTGAAGGCTGAACAAAGGAAACGATATGAGAATGTAATTTGAAAGAAATAGAAAGTGATGTGCATTTGCAAACAAAGTGAATTTAAAGAGACAGCATTTGCAAACAAAGTGAAACGAGTAAAAAGCAAAACACTATTCGATAGTGTGGAAGCAAGGTGTTAACCATGAGAAATAGCACAAAGGAAGGTGTGTGATAATCACATGTTGGTAAAGGAAATAAGCCGCTAACGTAAACCAGAAGCATGTTTGGACTTATGATATAGGTGCAGAAAGGAAACCTGTGTTGTCAAGGAAGTCTTATGAGAAAAGTTCCAAGGGTTATCGGTTGCGCGACCTGTGATGGGTGGACCTTGTTGTCCGACAACTGCGCCTAGACCGAGGAGACCTTACTTGGAGCAAACCAAGAGAAGCCTAGAGTATAAGGCTGGTCAGCCTACAATTGTTCAAGTGACAAAACAAGAAGGCAAACTAAAAAAGTGAATGTGACTGTGAATTTGAAACCTGTGGAACTGTGTTGAATTTGGGGAAGGCAGCCCCAAGACCATTCTCTGGAACTGTGTTGTACTTGGGGAAGGGAATCCCGAGGTCATTTTGTTGGAACTGTCTCGAACTTGGGTAAGGGAGCTAAGAGCAAACCAGGAGCTGGAAGAAGCTCAGAACTTTAGATTGAACATGGTTTCTTTGTTTGCTGACATCCCTACATATTTTTTAGCTTTAACTGTGAAGGCAAGTATAGGTTTTGGACACAGACAGACTTCTAAGTTGAATTTACCAGACTCAGACTATCCTTGGTTTATTTATGTCGGGAAATCCCACCTTAGTATAGGGCAAGTTAGGCCTTACACTGACATTTGAGTTAATAAAGATGTTTTCTTTGTCTTGCTTCATGATGCCTTCACAAATGGTGTAAGGTGTGGGAGGTGCCTCAACCAATACAAATTGGGGAACCCTAAAATTAGAGAAGCTAAGTGCCAGAGCATCAGACCCCTCAATAGCCATAAAGGGTTGTATTGGGTTTGATATTTGTAGCAGTAAGTGCAAGATTATTCCCCCAGGTGAAAGAAGACTGATATCTACTGATTTGATTCTAATTCCACCCACTGATACCTATATCAGACTAGCACCCACATATGGGCTGGCATGGAGGTTTGGAATTGATGTAATAGCCGGAGTTATATACCCAGACTTTAGAGGTGAAGTTAAGGTGCTGTTACAAAATCACGGGACAGATCCATTTCAAATCCATCAAGGGGACAACATTGCTCAAGGGGTGCTGGAGAAAGCAATGTTCCCTAGAATGAAGGAGGACGCTGGGGATAAGAAAACTGATAGAGATACTGGAGGCTTAGGAGAGGCAGATGTGACACCTGATGCCCCTCCCAACTCTGTGCCCATAAAAATGATAGAGGAAGAACACAAAGCACTTCCAGACCTAGTTTATGCCCAAAGAAACAATACCTTATTGGCTGAAGCATTTTTACAAGTCCTATCTGAGCCGGAAGGTCGTGGGATAGGTGGACCCTTTTTATTTTTGAAACATGGACTTCTATCTAGGGGAAACACCACTTCAGAGGGCTTGGTAAAACACAGTTGGTTGTCCCAAAAGGTCATAAACAGGTGGTCCTAGAGATAGCCCATTCACATCTGATTGGAGGCCATTTGGGACAGTCCAAAATTTAAGCCCAAATAACATACATTTTACTGGCCTGTAATCCACGCTGACATTAAAAACTTTATTCAGGCTGGTGAAATCTTCCAGAAGACTAGCACTCATATACCACCATCTGTTTCCCTAAACCGATTACTGATAAATGAGATTCTGTTCTCACGGATTGGTAGGGACATTGTAGGACCACTAGAAACTTCCAAATTGGGAAATAAGTACATTCTGGTCATTGTGGGCTGTGCAACATGATACCCAGAGGCTTTTCCCTAAGATCCAACACCACACAACGAATCCTGAAGCACCTGCTCCCTTTCTTTTCCCGAGTAGGGGTTGCAGGGGAACTATGAACCGACCAGGGCTCTACTTTCATGAGCAAACTTATGGGAGAAGTTAAACAACTCTTACATATCACTGCAGTATGAAAATCGGTGTATCATCCCCAGACACACAGCATAGCTCTCAACTCACACGCTTTTGGCGGGTGTCACCCGCCTTGTAAAGGGCTGGCTCACTCGCCAAGCCTCCTGCACGCCCATGCATTCCAATGGGCGTCTCACCCGCCAAAAACAAATCGGCTGGTTTCACCCGCCTTTGCAACACAAATAGTTGAGAGCTCTGCACACAGCCTTGCGGAAAGATTTAATAACACCCTAAAGACCATACTACGGAAGTTGGTGGAACAGGATCGTAGGAACTGGGATCAAATGATTCCATGGGTTTTGTTTGCAGTTAGAAAAAACCCTCAAGCTTCCACAGGGTTTTACCCTTTTGAACTACTTTATCGACGGGAACACCGGGATGTCCTTTGTTATGTTGAGGGAAACTTGGGAGGAGAGAGAGTGTGTGTGTGTGCCCCCCCCATTTGTGGCCATAAAGTGACAAAACCATAACGTGATATCCCTATGTTTCTCCATATCTTGTGCATAATGTCCTCTCTTTCCACATTCCCCAACATCATCTCCACTTACTACTTGTTTCCTTCTCTTCACTCTTTCCCCATATGTATATGTATATATCCACCTACATCCACCTCCCTTACCTCTTTGATTATTCCCATTTGGTATCACACCTCGTCTCTCCTTATATTATGTCCCATTAGGCTTGTCTATTGGTGCCTTTTATGCATGCTGTTCCCAACTACCCCTATTCCTTCTACTAAACCAACATCATAGGTACTACTGGTCCACAATGTGCTCTTGCGAAAATCCTCCTTTCCTCTGTTTTCAATCCTTAGCTGGTAAATAAAATGTATATTGAACAAGTTTTCATTGTCAACTTAATCAGTCTGCTTTCCTCACCAACAAAGACCTATCACTGTCCTTCAGTTTATTCCCTGACTATTGTAGCTATTATGTGTATAATCATTTGTCCTTCTTTCTCATCCATGAGTACTTCTTATCTGAATAAACGCTCTGTGGGTAATCCTAATAGTCTGCCCTTTATTCTTGAAAGCTATGCTAATTAGTGTGTGCATTCTATAAGTAATACTTCTTAATCTGATGGCACGCCCTTTATGTTTTCTGGCCCTAAAATGCCAATATGAATTCTTGTCATCTACATAATTAAGCCCTGGAGTGGAGTATATTATCCACTGGTTAGTTACTCAAATTACTCCCCAATATGTCTACTGACATTGTGCAAAAATACAATAATGGTATACATTGGTCATACTCCCCTATCTTATTGTGCATGTAAATTCAGTCCCGTGCTGGTGAAAGTGCTCTCTCCCACTACTATCGCCCCCATATTCTGGGTATGGGTGCTTGTGTCAGCACATGCGCATGCCATGACGCTACTGTGTTTTGTAGCAAGGGTGTTTATGATTGTGCTAGTACCTTCAGCGCTTGTGTAGGGGCTTGCTCTGCTTGGAGTGGTGCCACTTGCTGCTGCATTAGGTTTCCCTTGTGTAGTGTGAGAAACCTGAAGGTGTCTTCCTGACTAGTCCCCAGGGATCTGTCATCCAGGTGGCCAGGACACGTCCATCACTATTGGATCCAGTTTCTGGGGGTGGACCAGTGCAGGAGGATCACCTGGATGGGGGGTGTTAGGCAGAATCCAGTGCAGTTCCCTTAGGGAGCACTACACCAGATTAGGACTACAGGTGAGAGAAATAAATTCCCTTTGGTATCAGCCTGTACCACAAAGATTTCGTTGGTAGCTGTGGCTGGGCAGTCAGACCTATCTCAAGAGGGAGATTAGCAGTATTCAGGGTTTACACAATAGGCCCACTAGACTATGGAACAAGGAAAGACTGATCAAAGCTTTGTATTTAAAAAGTCGATATATATTTATTTTATACACTTCTAATAAAACACATGTATCACTGTTATCAAGCATGTTAAAAGAAGTCAAAGGAAAAATATACACACTCCCAAGTTGAATTGTAGACCAAGTGAACCAGAGTGAAAACTGAGCAAAACAGCACAGTGACAACTACACACAAGGGGTACTCTAACAATTCCTCACAAGGGAGGGAAAACACAAGTTATCTAGACATAGTTCCTTATACACCCTAGCAACACTTCCCATCAGGTTGTGAACCAGTTCAGCAAGACAGTGCATCAGTATAGGCAATACTTAAAATGAAAACTGAGCAAAATGGCATTTCACAATGTTTAAGAATGGGAAGGAAAGGGTAGTTAAAAGAAATAGGTGCACCAACACAGTTCTCAGTGAGAATCAATCTAAAGAAAGCAGATGTAACAAATGTGACCAGAGTCAGTAGGCCTGTGCCAGAGTCAGTGGTATAGGGCAAGGGCCCAGGAGCAAAATGTTCTTGTAGCTGCAGTCAAGTCTTTGGTTAACGAATTTGAAAAGGTGGTTGCAGAAGTTGAAAAGACAATGTTAAGAGAGAGGGACGGCCAACCCAACAGGTAGCTAAAGGATTTAAAACACCTTAGTGCTACCGCGAAGAAAGGGCGGCCTGGCGGAACAATGTAGCTTTAAATGAAGAAGTGGCTCCTGTGGTGGCGGTTGTTCCTGGTAGTTCCTGCAGTTCGGTTGATCCAGCAGAGGAAGAGAGGCTCTCATCGTGGAGGAAGGTTCGAGTTACTACACTACCCAGGGATGAAACCAGCCGCTGTGCTGCCCGATGAATAAAAGGTACGCACAATCGCGGTCCGGGTGGACTGGTGCCTGGCTATCCGGCCTCTGAGTACAGGATACGGAGATTCGACCATGGCAGGTCCAGGAAGGCTATTGGTAAACTGGTTGGCCCCACCAACTCAAGGGAAGAAGGCTCTTGCAGGTGAAGATCTTCTCTCGTCCTGTGGAGAAAAGTGGTGAGACGCTGCAGCAGGGCTTCACCGGTGGTTCAGTCATTGCAGATGTCTTTGGCTTCTCTCCTCTTTGGCTTCTTAGTTCGAGTGGTGACATTTTGCTCTTCCAGTCCTGAGGACCCTGCTTTTATGCAAAAAGATCCCCATTCATACAGCCTAGCTGTCACTCACACAGTGGAGTGGTCCTCTTGGCCGGAGACCCTCCAGCCTATCAGGATAGAGTGCAACATGGGTTGCTGAGGCAACCCTGTCCAGGGGTCCTACTCCCCCTACCACACAATGGACCCACCCCAGACCCAGTGGCGCTGAAAGGAGGGCTTCTTGGTGGAAGCCCGCCAAACGGACAAACAAAGGACCCCCAACCTGGGTTAGGAGTTTAGAGAAAGACACGAGAAAGAAGTTATATTAAAGTTCTGGCAAATAAAACCGACCAGAGCAAAGTTAATATTAAAATGCACCAGCGGTATGTTAGAGTCTGTCAGAAAAAGTGGTAGCCTCGAACAATGGGAAAATCCCATAGGAAAATATATTTGCGGTCAAATATTTATGGTAGTAACCACTGCCACCAGCCAGAAACTTTTGAGAAAGGGACTGTAGGGTACCCTCTCGAAAATGACCATAGGGGAACAACTATTAACCCCTTCCAGTACCTCCATAGTAAGATGGGTTGTACTGGTTTAGTTCATAGGATTTGACTAGTAAAGTCAATGGGGACTTTACATGCCCTGGGAGACAGTAGTCAGTCCCAGGGTATGGAGTCTATGTTTGGGGGTCGCTACGACACCCCTGTGTCACTGCACTGAGGGTGCTGTGTAACACATGTGAATGAAGATGGTTCCTATGGGGTTGAGAAAGATCCCATAGGCATTAAACACAAAAATAGCCTAGAACACACATAGCAAAAATGCCTAAGAGTGGGAAAAAGAGTCTCACTCTTAGCAGGTAAAAAGAAACAAACCCTTAAAATCCAGCAAAGCTGCTGGGGGACTCTATAGGTAAGGGAAATTAGCCATAAAATGAGAATTCTCCCTAACATTCGCCCCTCCCGCCCCTAGACTAAGGGACAGGAGGATCTAATCCCCTCATGGATGAGTCTCTTACCTCTAGTCGGTTATAAACATCCTAGGGAGACCATCAGCATTTTGGTGGTGACATCCTGACCTATGCTCAATGGTAAAATCAACCCTTGGAGGCAGATTTACCACTTTAGCAGTTTGGGGTTTTCCCCTTTCATTTGCATTAACCATCTCAAGGGTTGGTGGTCTGTTTGAATGATGAAAGTAGATCCATGCAAGTATGGTCTAAACTTCTTCAAAGACCACACAATGGCAAAACATTCTCTCTCAATAGCTGCCCACCTTGTTTCAGGTTCCTTCAGTTTCCTACTGATGAAGCAAATGGGGTGCTCCCTACCTTTCTCATCCAGTTGACTGAGTACTGCACCTATACCTATATTGGAAGCATCTGTTTGTACAATGAAGGGTTGGTGGTAGTCAGGAGCTCTTAGACCTGGAGCTTGACAAAGGGCTTTCTTCAGGCGTTCAAGGGCCTGATTGCATTCCTCGTTCCATTTGATCTTTTTAGCGAACTTAGGAGAAGAGATTACATTCAGTGGAGAAGCTATGGATCCATAGTTCTCAATGAAATTCCTGTAATACCCAGTGAGGCCTAGGAAGGCTCTCACCTGGGTCTGAGTAGAAGGGGTTGTCCAATTTTGCACAGCTTCAATCTTGCTGAGCAAAGGCCTTATTTCTCCACCTCCTACCTCATGCCCAAGGTAGACCACTTTACTCTGACCAATTTGGCATTTGCTTGCTTTTATGGTCTGATGGGCCTGTCCAAGAGCCTGCAAAACATATCCTAGGTGGTCTACATGTTCTTTCCAAGTAGGGCTGAACACTGCAATGTCATCCAAGTATACCATGCTGAAGTCCTCCATCCCATTTAAAACCTGATTAACCATCCATTGGAATGTAGCATTCTTTAATCCAAAAGGCATAACCTTAAATTGGTATAAGCCAACTGGGGTGGTGAATGCAGTTTTCTCCTTGGCATGGTCAGTCAGAGCTATTTGCCAATAGCCTGACGTGAGGTCAAATGTGCTGAGGAACTTGGCTGACCCAAGTCTATCCACCAGCTCATCTGTCCTTGATAAAGGATGGGCATCAGTCTTAGTGACTGCATTTAGAGCTCTATAGTCCACACAGAATCTCAACTCCTTGGATCCTGCCTTTAGCACTAACAAAACTGGGCTAGACCATGGACTAGTAGAGGGCTCTATTACCCCGAGATCAAACATCTTGTTGACCTCTCCTTTGATGTGGGTTCTTACATTTTCTGGCATCCTGTAGCCCCTGCTTTTGACATGTAAACAGTCACCAGTTTGAATATCATGCTGGCCCCAAGGAGTCAAGCCTGGGCTAGAGAAAACAGGGAGGCAAATTGATTCAACAAAACTTTTGTCATGAACCACCGGACACGTCCCTTCCGGACTTTGTGGTCCCTGACCCATAGAGGACTGAACTCAGCAGTACTCCCAACATGGCCGTTGAACGTGAAACGCTGTTTGCCAGTCTCTGCGTTGTACGCTCTGCGTTCTACAAATCAGACACACCCCCGCTGCTCTGCGCGTCTCAACGCTAACGCTTGCAGTAGTCAGACGTGTGCTGCCGTAGTTTGTACAGCAATTTCCACTGATTCCTGGTTCCCAGTCCCCTAATTTTCCTCCTCCTTCATCCTCCCCTTTTTGTCCTCCCCTTGCACTCCTGGATTTCCTTCGCACTCGCCTTCCGAGTGCGCTCCTCGCCATTTCCTGGACTTTTTTCCTGGACATCTGAACGCTCCCTGGAGACGGGACACAAATCGCACGCTGGAAACCGAGGAGCCACCCCCAGGCTTATACACGACCCGAACGGTGCGAAAGAAGACTTCATCGAAGAACTCGAACAAACAACACAGACAGGTGAGAAGGGGGGAATCCTGTGATAGATTGAGACGCCAACAAACTGATACAGTTACGAACATGAAGGCTGCAGTTCAAGACCTCATGCGCGGCATGCAGGAGTTAACAACAGAAGTTCAGAATCTTAAGGCAGAGAATGCTGCATTGGAACAACTAGTCCTGTCACGTGATTCCGCGACCAAGGAAAGTGTGTTGCTGGTCGGAGTGGTGGATAAATATGATGGCTCATCAAAGAACCTTCGTGGTTTCCTCGATACTCCTACGTCCCGTCCCCTTTCCTCCATACTTATGGGGACATATCTCCGTCCTGTGGGACGAGACCGGAGCACTTTTTTTTTCTCCAAAAATGTGTCCTTCCTCTCTTTCTACGCGGGGCCCGGCACGTGGCCATAACCTCACCCACCTTGGCTCCGCCCCGCACATTGCCCATCAGTCCTTTTCTCTGCTCGTTCGGGACTGGATGCACTTGCATCCTCGGAAGATTTTCTTCCCATTTTTCCTCTCTGGCTCTTGCTAGCGATCGTGTACTAATCTGTCTATGTGTTTAAAGTAGAGTTTCCAGATTGTTCATCGTGTCACCGTCGTTTCGCGAGGGCGGATCCCCATCCTCTTTGTTTAGAGTGCTTGGGTCCGGATCACCATTGGGATTCCTGTTTTTACTGCGACTCCCTTTCGGTCCGGGCACTTCAACGTCGGTTGGAGCGGTGGGAGGAGGTGTTCCGACGAACTCCTCCTTCACATTTTCAGGCGTTCATCGACGAGAAGAAAAAGCGTCCGGTAAGTTCTTTACTTTTCAGAGCAACCCGGCCGGGGGATACCTTTCCAGGTTCCTCTCGGACCGGGAGGGGCGTTGATCGCTATGTCACCGGGTTTCGCCCTGAGGTGCCCGTTGGGCCTAATAATTGTACGGGAGTTTTCTCAGAGGGTCTCCGTAAGGGGCCTGTGGATACCGAAGCACGCCCCGAGGCCTCTCCTCTGGGGGCTGTTTGTAGACCTACCTCGCTCTGAGGCCTCTCTGTCAGCTTCCCTCAAAAATAAGACCGGGGTGCGCCTCGAGGCCTTGGTGGGGCTTGCTGTTACCGAAAGGATGTTCAAGGCTGCGTGAAAAAGGCTGTCGCCGGACGTGGGTCTGAGGTAACTCTTTCTGTGAGTAAAGTTACCAACATTTCTGAGAGGCCTGTCAAGGCCTTACTGGTGAAGGCTGTTTCTCACTGTTCCCGCTCTTGTGGCGATACCAGATCTGTTGAGGGGGCAAAGAAGGAAAGCTCTTCTTTTACCGGCAGTGCCGAGGTCCTTCCTGGGAAGGCTGATTTGGCGGTTGGCATGTCGCAGAAACATTCCAGGCCTCTTAGTACCGGCTCTGCTGAGGTTCCTTATGTTAAGGCTAAAGTTAAGACCCCTGATCCATGGACGGGGACCCCTGCCTCACTTCCTCACGTGTCGCAGTTCACCTCAGGTGATGACAAAATATCGCCCATTCCCGCCACGACCGCAGCGGTCATTTTAGGTGCTACCCCTACAACTACGCCATCGGTCTCAGGTGTAGGGCTTGGTTCCTTGGGTGAACATAGAGTCCCTTGTGCGCATCCTTATCGGCCAGTTTACGATTGGAACGCCCGGATGCCTCTTCCGCACAATGTTTTGTTGCCTGCGGGGTCGGCACCTTTGATTTATGTGGATACATCGGTGGAGGGGCCTGTGTGGCACCCTTCCCTGTTATGTCCCTGGATTTGTCCACCTCGTGAGAAGTCTCCTCAGGTTCCGAGGCAGTCCCCGGAGGAGGCTTTTTTCGGTACATTTCAAACATTAATGCGTACCGACCCCATGAGGGAATATTTCAAATGGCTTTTCAGGGAGATATGTCCACCTGCGCCTCCTGCTCCACCTGTTCCTCTGGTGGTTCCGCCGGCACCTCCCTTGCCTACAGTGCCTCCTCCGACCCTTCCTCCTTTGCCCCCGTTGTCCCCTGTGGACAAGGCAGCGCCTGACACGGTTCAGCAGCATCCTGACCTGTCGGATGAAGTGCAGGGCGATCAGGACAAAGAGGACCTGTCCCTCTCTATTAGAGCTTTTCATGACCGGGTACTGGACATGATGTGCTTCTTAGATGTTCCAGTGCCCGAGGCACCCGCTCCGCAGGAGGGCGTGCTTTCTGGGGCGTTCACCCTGTCTCCTTCAGAGCGTACCGGCCTGTTCTTGCAGAAGGACGTTCTGGCCGAGGTCCGCAGGGTCTGGGAAAATCCACAATCTGGACTTTATGTCAATAAGAAAATTGACGCGAGATACAGGCTGCATTCTTCGGAAGAGGTGGCCCTGTCGTCTTGTCCGCCCCCTTCCTCCACAGTGGTGGCCGCGGCCACTTTGCAATCCAGACCTGCAGCATCCTCTTCCACGATGGCTACTCAGGTTCTGGGAAAGGAGGACAAGCTCCTTGACTCCCTTGGGAGGAAAATCTTTGCCAACTCGGCCTTGCAGCTCAGGCAGGCCAACTCTGAACTGGTGTTAGCGGGGGCTAATATGCGGATGTGGAAAGGTCTGTCAGAGTTTGAGAAGTTCATCCCGGTTAAGAAGCTGGAAGACTTTAAAGGGGGTCTATCCGACGCCAGGGTCTTAGCCCAGGATCTCCTGGAGGCTGCGGCTCATCACGTAGACACCTTGGTTTGGGGCCTTATGCTGGGGTTGATACCTCACGGCAGGCATGGTTGCATGCAACTAAATTCTCAAAAGACGTGCAGGACAAGGTGTTGGACCTTCCGTTTGATGGGAAGGAGCTCTTTCATTCTACAACAGATGTAGGGCTCACCAAGACGAAGGATGGCACTCAGACAGCTAAGTCCTTGTCGGTCCTTGTTAAGACTCCTTTCAAAACCCAGAGACCGTTGTCGCAAAGCCGACCTTCCTCTGGCTTTAGGGGCTTCCTCGACAGAAAATCTCGCAGAGTGAATACCCCTGCAGGGAACAACCGACGTAGGCAGAAAAGGGCGTGGTTTTTCTCTCGCTCCTCAGCCTCCTCCTCAGGTTCAGGTGGCAACGCCACCGATAAACCTACTAAATGAGGGTTTCCCGCGCTCTCACGAGACCCCAGTGGGAGGACGCATTTCGTCTCATTGGGAGGCGTGGCAGACCATCACAGAAGACAGATGGGTCTTGTCAGTCGCTCGGGCGGGCTTCCGCTTAACCCTACCCACTACCCCACCCCTAAACCCTCCTTTTCAGCTGTCGGGCTCGCCCTCCCTCAAAGCCGACGTTCAGAAACTTCTGGACCTCAGAGCTGTGGAACCCGTTCCCCTGGGGGAGCGAGGGGAGGGCTTCTACTCCCGGCTGTTTACGGTGCCCAAACCCAACCAGGCTGGCCTGCGCACCATCCTAGACCTTTCCCAGTTCAATCTTTTCCTACCCCAAGAGAAATTCAAGATGATCACGCCCAGCCAGATACGATCCTCCTTGCAGGTGGGCGATTGGCTCAGCGTGGTGGATCTTCAGGATGCGTACATGCATATCCTGATTTGGAACCCACACAGGAGAAATCTCTGTTTCTCTTTGGGAGAGGAGCACATCCAGTTTCGAGTGCTTCCTTTTGGCCTCAGCTCGGCGCCCCGTGTCTTCACGAAGATGATGTTGGTGATTGCGGCCTATCTTCGTCTCCAGGGTATCCATGTGTATCCATATTTGGACGACTGGCTCTTACGCAGCCCTTGTCCGCTGGCAGCAGCGGGCAATCTCCAGTCTCTCCTTCAGCTCCTGTTCCATCTTGGGCTGTTGGTGAACTGGCGGAAATCTTCCATGACGGTCTTGCAGGACCTGATTTTCCTGGGTTTTCGCTGGAACACGATCGACTGCAGAGTGTACCTGACCGGGGACAGAATGGCGGATCTGTTAGTCACGTGTCAGATGTTTGCACAGTCAGAGAGCATGTCGGCCTGGTGGTTCCAGAGGCTTCTGGGCCTCATGGCCTTGTGTGTGCTGGCTCTTCCTTTTGCTCGTCTCAAGATGAGACGGACCCAGATGGCTCTTCGGAGTTCTTAGCGTCAGTCTGTGGACCCAGATTCCAAGCTGATTATGATTCCGGCTTCCATAAGAGCGGACCTGGAATGGTGGTCATCTCTCAGCAACCTGTCGGTGGGTGCGGGGTTTCAGAACCCAGCCCCTATGGTGACGATCACGACGGATTCCTCCCTCCTGGGGTGGGGTGCAACGTTAGATCTTCTACAGGTCTCGGACCTCCGGTCGCCTTGGGACACGCTCCTCCACATAAATCATCTGGAGCTTCTGGCGATCTTCCTAGCGCTCAAGGCGTTCAGACCAATCATTGCCAACAAGGTGGTCCGCATACGCACGGACAATGTGGTGTCGATGTATTACATCAACAAGCAAGGGGGAATGAAGTCTCCCCCCCTCGTGGACCTGTCCATCCAGATTTGGGAGTGGGCTGTGCTTCATAAGGTTTGGCTGCTTGCAGTGAACATCCCGGGCCAGCTGAATGTCACAGCGGATGCCCTCAGCCGGCGGACAGTGGTCAGCTACGAGTGGGAGTTGAAGGCAGAGGTCCTCGCATGGATCTTCTTGCGTTGAGGCACACCGGAGGTGGATCTCTTCGCTACGGTGATGAACAAGAAGCTTCCTCAGTATGCCTCCAGAGGTGGGCTGGGAGCCTCCTCTCTGGGGGATGCTCTCGAGATTCCATGGCACAACATGAGAGCTTATGCCTTCCCGCCTCTGCCTCTAGTCCATCGAGCAATTTGGAAGCTGAAGAACTCGGTGAACTGCACCCGTCTACTCATAGCCCCCTGGTGGCCGGCCAGGTTTTGGTTCTCAGAACTTCAACACCTGTCGGTGTATCCGCCGATCCGGTTACCAGTGACCCCCGATCTTCTTCATCAAGGGGAACAGCAGATGTGGCACCCCTCCCCACAATCGCTCAGCTTGGCGGCATGGTGCCTGAGTGCAGGTCTTTAGAGCATCTTAACTTGTCTACGGATAACATGCGTATTATCCAGGCAGCCAGGAAACCCTCGACCAGATCCCAATACAGGAGTAAATGGCTCAGGTTCTGTCATTGGTGTTTGGAAAAGAAGTTGGATCCAAGGGTGGCGACGATTGACACAGTGCTGTCCTTCGTGTCCTCCCTAGCAGAGTCGGGTGTTCATGTTCTGTCATGCAGAACTTACCTTTCAGCGGTCTCCGCTTATCTTTCTACAGACCAATGTTCTTATTCTCTGAGTAACCCAGTGGTTAAGAGGCATTTTGCAGGTTTGACATGCCTGCACCCTCCGGTTCGTAGTCCGCACCTGCCGTGGGACCTAAATGTAGTCCTGACGGCGCTGTGCCATAAGCCTTTTGAACCAATGGCCACGGTGGACCTCAAGTACCCATCCTGGAAAGTGTCCTTTCTGGTCGCCGTTACGTCAGCGAGGCGAGTGAGTGAGCTCCAGGCCTTGTCAGTGGAGCATCCCTTCTTGGTCTTTCACAAGGACAAGGTAGTCCTACGGACAAACCCGGCCTTTCTACTGAAGGTGGTAACTGAATTCCATCTGAATCAGTCGATCTCACTGCCGGTCTTTTTTCCGAACCCTGCCTCAGAGGCAGAAAGGGTTCTGCACTGTCTTGATGTCAGAAGGGCTCTTAAGTTCTACCTTGACAGGACTTTCGAGCTTAGGAGTTCTTCTCAACTTTTTGTGACTTTCGGTAACCCGCAGGGTAAGCAGGCATCTAAGGCGACTATTTCTCGGTGGATCGTCGCCTGCATTACGGAGTCTTTCACCGTCCAAGGGCTGAAACCTCCTAATGGTATTCATGCACACCTGGTGCGGGGCAAGGCAGCTGCGGTTGCTTTTCAGAAATATATCCCCTGGGAGTCCATCGCTAGGCCAGCTACTTGGGCCTCTCCATCCGCTTTTTGTAAGCATTATTGTCTTGACATGAGCTCGAGAGCTGATGCTCAGTTTGGCCAGGCTGTGCTGAAGAACCTTTTTCAATAAGGGGTATTTCCATCCACCCGTAGTTCAAGTTAGGAGTATAACCAGATTACTCACCGTAGTGACCACATTATTCCTAGTCCATAGTCCCCTTTCCTCCATACGCCCGCCCGCCGTCCCCTCTAATAAGGTTCCTCTGTTATTGCTAATAGGTCTCTGACCTGTCGATAGAAAAGGACTAATGGGCGATGCGCGGGCCGGAGCCAAGGTGAGTGGGGTTACGGCCGCGTGCCGGGCCCCGCGTAGAAAGAGAGGAAGGACAAATGTTTAAAAAAAAAAAATGTGATGCTTTTTACAAAAGTGCTCTGGTCCCGTCCCACAGGACGGAGAAATATCCCCATAAGTATGGAGGAAAGGGGACTATGAACTAGGAGTAAGGTGGTCACTACGGTGAGTAACCTGGTTATTTGTGTTTAGTGCACTTTACCTTTACGCCCTACTACTTCTCCACTCCCAGGGCAAAGGTGGGCTTTATGATTTCACATCTTTACGGGAATGCATTAACTTGGGCAACGCCCTTAGTTAATTCGGGTGATGCTCTCTTGGATGACTATGATGGTTTCGTACAGGCGCTAAAGACCAGGTTTGACCGCCCAGAACAGGTTTACAGTGCCGAAGAACGCCTTTTGGACTTCCAACAAGGATCCCAGCATATGCTTACCTATGTAACATGCTTTAAGCAACTGGACAAGGAAGCAGACTGGTCCGCTGAGGCCTGTTTTACCCTCTTTCGAAGAGGGCTGAATGAAGAGATAAAAGACGAGCTAGCCAGGGTAGCTCGCCCAGGTTCTTTCCAGGCTCTCATGGACCTCTCTTTACAAATAGACTTTTGTATCCAGGAAAGGAAGGTGGAAAAGAGGAAGACTAAAATGCCCCACCAAAAGACCTCTACAGAACCTTCCTCTAGACCTGAGCCCGCTCCTTCCCCGATCACAGACCCAGAACCCATGCAACTCGGAGCCTTCCGCGGACCCATAACTCCGCAAGAAAGGATGCGACGGATTCACACCGGGCTGTGCATGTACTGTGCCTCTGATAAACATCTTGTGAGAGAATATCCTTTAGTCCCTCCATGGCGTTCGGGAAACGCCAGCTCCCGATCCTAGATGGAGCACAGCTTCGGGAGAGAGATGTTTGCTTCACATCTATTCCATCCTTGAACTCTCCTGGACAAAACAATCTTGTGATTCTGCAGGCCTTTCTATCGCCTTCCAAGAAAGAAGCTTATACCATTCTGGCATTAGTGGATTGTGGGTCCATGGGGATATTCATAGATCATGATTGGGTCACTACCCACCACATCCTTTTTGAAACACGAGACATCATGCAACCTGTAGAGGCTATCGATGGAAGACCTCTATCTTCAGGACCCATAACCCTGCAAACCAAAGAGAGCCTGCTTTCTATAAACCACCATCAAGAGAGTATCAAATTTGACATCATAAGATCTGCCCATTATCCAATGCTACTGGGTATGCCCTGGTTACAGAAGCACAACCCCTACATCAACTGGGCGGCATGATCCTTGTTTCTTGGTTCAGAACACTGTATGTCCCACTGTCTATCCCTGGATTCCTCGTCAAGATCCTCTGAAGATACGCGAACAGACCAACAAGGTCCATTCACGGTCTCAAATATTATCCAGGTTCCTAGGGCCTATCAGGATTACACTGATGTGTTCTCGACTGCCGTAGTTCAGGCCCTACAACCTCACAGACCTGAAGACTGCGCTA
Organism: Ambystoma mexicanum; assembly: GCF_040938575.1. Classification (NCBI taxonomy): domain Eukaryota; kingdom Metazoa; phylum Chordata; class Amphibia; order Caudata; family Ambystomatidae; genus Ambystoma; species Ambystoma mexicanum. Next base: position 299,362,032 of record NC_090935.1, on the reverse strand, counting down.
TTGATAATGAACCCTCAGCAGTGATTCCCTTTGGAAGGATGTTCATTCTATCAGAACCAGAGAAAAGAGCCCTCCAAGAATACTTGGATACCAACCTGGAAAATGGCACTATAAAAACATCCAAATCCCCGGCGCGTGCTTCTTTTTGTTTTTTGTTCCCAAGAAAGATACCAAGGAGCTTAGGCCTTGCCTTGATTATCGTGGTCTTAATCAATGCACCCTCAAGGACTGCTACCCAATGCCCTTGATCTCGGATATCCTGGAAGCGGTGAGAGGAGCTGTAGTGTTCACGAAATTAGATCTCAGAGGTGCCTACCATCTGATTCATATAAAGGTGGGTGATGAATGGAAAACAGCCTTTAGAACACTCTTTGGTCATTTTGAATACTTGGTTATGCCCTTCGGACTCGCCAATGCCCCAGCGGTCTTCCAACGTTTTATGGCCCGGGTGTTCTCCGATATGCAGTTCCTCTTTGTGATAGTTTACCTGGACGATATACTGATATACTCCAAGTACCATCTGAAGCATGAAGAACATGTTAAAGCAGTTTTACAGCGTCTACGTGAACATAAGCTCCTGGCTAAACCTAAGAAATGATATGAAATAAAGCAGTTAGAGCTGCGGAGTCCTCTTTTTTAGGGGGCTGTGTGGCAAAGGACTACTATGAATATATAATGCAACAAGAATACCACAGAAACAGCTACCCGCCTACACACGTGCCAGGTGTGCCTAGTTGCACAACGTGCTACCTTTCATGTCGGTCAATTATTTGCGGCAGAAAACAAAGAGAAATACAAATTTTAATTCATGGATACAAAACACTTAGAAAAATTAAAAACAGGAGAGACAAAAATGCACATAACATTCCATAAGAGAACCTATACTGAAAAACAATTGTCTTGACCAGTTGGTTTTAGCTGAACACATTCGTCAGATGCTGGTGATGTAGTGAGGTTAGTAAACAAATAAGGTGACATCCTATTATTAAATGAAACCTAGATGCAATTCACTATCCTTGACTTTGTTAATTTTTCTGTCCTTGACTTTGTCGACACCAAAGAGTGTGTTTCTGGGTCCTGGCAAAAGATGGTTAAACAGGCTCAGTAGCTAGTTATTTAATGCTATCAGGCATGCGTCGGACCCGTCTTCAAGACTTGATTTATATAGATCTCCCAAATTTCAGAAATAGTTAATTGGTAAATTTCCTAAAAACCAAACGAAAAAACCGTATTGGTAACAAGATAAAAACAAAGTGTAGTGTCTATATGTGTGTGCACATGCAACTAATTCAACTAACCTTTTCGTGGTTTATTTGGCGTGTGTGGCCTTGATTTTAGAACAAATGCGGACAGGATTCACTGGTCCCAACTGTGATTTCTTTTCAAGGATTTTGAAACTGCAACAAACGGAAATGAATTTTATGAAAAGTTTGTTTTTTCTTGTGCGCTACATTCATTAGAAGGCAAAAGTTCAAAAATGACTGTCAACAGAGCCACCTCAATGAGCCAAATCGAGTTCATATTTAAAGCGATGCAGACTGCCTTTGAGTGTTTGTCATTTGTATTACATTCGTTAGAAAGCGGGAGTTCAAAACGAAAATGGAAGTGAAATAGCAGCGAAGCCTACTAAATGAGCCAAGTTAAGTTCGTACCTAAAGTGATACAAACTGTCTTCAAATCAATTATGTTGCACTATTGTTTTGAGCATTTTCTAATAAAATACTACATGTTTTTTGAAAAGGGGGGAACATACCTCTTGATCCAAGCGAAGATATTCTACGATATAGCTTCATTTGCGGACACACATGTCCCGTATGTGATGTTTTTCGTATTGTAAATTGAAGTTTACCTGATTTGTTAAAGGAAATATGGAGATGTAACAGTCCGTATATAGCTAACAGAATAGTGCTGTTTGCATATCACAAAAGCGCAATATGAGTGCTTACAATTGCTGCTTTTCAAGGAACTTGCTTGATCACAAGCATTGTTGCTTCCACTCGAAACGAACGCGGGTAGTTACTGCCGGGTTCGCTTTCACTTACGTTAGGAAAAGGCTAGACTTACTGTATTTATAAATTCATCTAATTGCGACCGCCATCTTGGAAGGAACAATGGCGGACGCGGCCAGATTACTAAAGGGCTGAAAAGAAAAAAAAAAGGTATGCTGCACAGGAATAGGGCATCCTAATTGCAAACATTAAATGAAATTGTACTTTGGTAATATTCTATTTGATATTTCAAAGGAAATGTGGAAAAGGTCAATACATATTGTGACATTTCCACCCAATAATGTGCACTGAGGGCATTAAAAAACTGTGTTGTAAGCATGCATATGTGATGGCTCAGCATGCATTAATGAATGTTTTGCGTGTGCTTCATGACTGTCACTTGTGCAAAGGAGTTACTTATGTAAAAACAAACTCCATTCAATTCCGATGTTAAGGCCAGCCTGAACAGTGTTTAGATTGTAAATCCACTTCTGTTCAAGCTGCCTCAGCTTTCGGTCGCGGTCTCCCCCACGGGGGTGTGATGGAACTGTTTGAATAATATACCACTCAATATCCTCACAGGTGTGTTTTGCTTTTACAAAATGGGCAACTAAAGGTATCTCCGGAACTGAATTTTTAACACATGACCTGTGCTCGCAGATTCTCTGTTTTACAGGTCTTTTTGTCTTCCCGATGTAAATTAATTTGCACGGGCAGATGATAGCATAGATTGCCCATGCTGTGTTGCAATTGGTGAAGGCTTTGAAGTGCCATGTTAGACCCTTTAAGTTGACAGTTTTCACGTTTTTTGTCAAACGACACACCGAACAGTTACCACATTTAAAGTGACCGCTCACTGGTGGCAGATGCCACAGTGTAGCTTGTTGTTGTACTGACGTAGTTTTTGGCACTTGATATGTATGTACCAATTTGTCTCGTAAATTGGGCATACACTTGAACGCAAATCGGGGTTTGTTTATAGAGAAGTCTTCAGTTTGAATTAAAGACCCGTTTTTTAAGATGCAGCGACGAAGGTCGTTGCTAATTGGGGAAAACGTGGAGACACATGTTATTTTGTCTTCTTGTACTCTATGGCGTTTCTCCAGACATTGGTCTCTGTTTGTGTTCCTTGCTCTTTTAAGTGATCGGCGGATCACAAGATGGATATCCTCGTTCTTTTAGTTTTTGCGACAGGTGACTACTATGCAGGTCAAAGTCTTCCTTAGTGGAGCAATTACGCCTGATGCGTAAGAATTGGCCAAAGGGAAGATTTTCCCGCAGTGATTGCGGATGAAAACTTTTGTATGACAACAATGTGTTTTTATCTGTTGGCTTTTTGTATAGAGTGGTTTTTAATAAGCCTTGAGATGTTTTATAAATTTCTAAATCTAGAAAGGCTATTTTCTGATGATTGAAACTCATAGTGAAATTTATGCATGGGCTTTGTGCGTTTATCCACTCAAGAAATTCTGTCAAAGTGTTTCACTTCCATGCCATAAAAGGAACACATTATCTATATACCGATGCCAAGCTTTGATGTTTAACTTGAAAGGTTTGTTTTCATGATACACGGAATTTAATTCTAAGTTGTCCACGAATAAGTTCGCTAAATCAGGAGCAAAGGTAGCACCCATGCTTGTTCCGTGTAGTTGTTGGTAAAATGTATCTTCCACCATAAAGAAGTTATTGACCAACGCTATTCGAATGCATTCGCAAATGAACTCAGACGGGACTGAAAGGTCTTCTCTGGTTTCGAGATTCATAAAGATGCCAGTCAACCACCAGGGCGCTACATAGTAAACGCCATTGGTTCATTACTTGAACCATTATCAATTTGCACAGACTCATTTCTTAGACCCTTTGTACTAAAAATGAAGTCGTTTGTTCAGGACACCACGAACATGATTAAGATCATTGATGAACTTGCCACGGACACTAACGATAGTCTGGTCACTCTAGATGTAGAGTCTCTCTACACCAGTATTCCACAATTACGATGCATTCAAGTCATTTTTTCGTATTTCGAAACCAGAGAAGACCTTTCAGTCCCGTCTGAGTTCATTTGCGAATGCATTCGAATAGCGTTGGTCAATAACTTCTTTATGGTGGAAGATACATTTTACCAATAACTATACGGAACAAGCAAGGGTGGTACCTTTGCTCCTGATTTAGCAAACATATTCATAGACAACTTAGAATTAAATTCCGTGTATCATGAAAACAACCCTTTCAAGTTAAACATCAAAGCTTGGCATCGGTATATAGATGATGTGTTCCTTTTATGGCATGGAAGTGAAACAACTTTGACAGAATTTCTTGAGTGGATAAACGCACAAAGCCCATGCATAAATTTCACTATGCGTTTCAATCATCAGAAAATAGCCTTTCTAGATTTAGAAATTTATAAAACATCTCAAGGCTTATTAAAAACCACTCTATACAAAAAGCCAACAGATAAAAACACATTGTTGTCATACAAAAGTTTTCATCCTCAATCACTGCGGGAAAATCTTCCCTTTGGCCAATTCTTACGCATCAGGCGTAATTGCTCCACTAAGGAAGACTTTGACCTGCATAGTAGTCACCTGTCGCAAAAACTAAAAGAACGAGGATATCCATCTCACGTGATCCGCCGATCACTTAAAAGAGCAAGGAACACAAACAGAGACCAATGTCTGGAGAAACGCCATAGAGTACGAGAAGACAAAATAACATGTGTCTCCACGTTTTCCCCAATAAGCAACGACCTTCGTCGCTGCATCTTAAAAAACGGGTCCTTAATTCAAACTGAAGACTTCTCTATAAACAAACCCTGATTTGCGTTCAAGCGTATGCCCAATTTACGAGACAAATTGGTACATACATATCAAGTGCCAAAAACTACGTCAGTACAACAACAAGCTACACTGTGGCATCTGCCACCAGTGAGCGGTCACTTTAAATGTGGTAACTGTTCGGTGTGTCGTTTGACAAAAAATGTGAAAACTGTCAACTTAAAGGGTCTAACATGGCACTTAAAAGCCTTCACCAATTGCAACACAGCATGGGCAATCTATGCTATCATCTGCCCGTGCAAATTAATTTACATCGGGAAGACAAAAAGACCTGTAAAACAGAGAATCTGCGAGCACAGGTCATGTGTTAAAAATTCAGTTCCGGAGAAACCTTTAGTTGCCCATTTTGTAAAAGCAAAACACACCTGTGAGGATATTGAGTGGTATATTATTCAAACAGTTCCATCACACCCCCGTGGGGGAGACTGCGACCGGAAGCTGAGGCAGCTTGAACAGAAGTGGATTTATAATCTAAACACTGTTCAGGCTGGCCTTAACATCGGAATTGAATGGAGTTTGTTTTTACATAAGTAACTCCTTTGCACAAGTGAGATTCATGAAGCACACGCAAAACATTCATTAGTGCATGCTGAGCCATCACATATGCATGCTTACAACACAGTTTTTTAATGCCCTCAGTGCACATTATTGGGTGGAAATGTCACAATATGTATTGACCTTTTCCACATTTCCTTTGAAATATCAAATAGAATATTACCAAAGTACAATTTCATTTAATGTTTGCAATTAGGATGCCCTATTCCTGTGCAGCATACCTTTTTTTTTTTTCAGCCCTTTAGTAATATGGCCGCGTCCGCCATTGTTCCTTCCAAGATGGCGGTCGCGATTAGATGAATTTATAAATATAGTAAGTCTAGCCTTTTCCGAACGTAAGTGAAAGCGAACCCGGCAGTAACTACCCGCGTTCGTTTCGAGTGGAAGCAACAATGCTTGTGATCAAGCAAGTTCCTTGAAAAGCAGCAATTGTAAGCACTCATATTGCGCTTTTGTGATATGCAAACAGCACTATTCTGTTAGCTATATACAGCCTGTTACATCTCCATATTTCCTTTAACAAATCAGGTAAACTTCAATTTACAATACGAAAAACATCACATACGGGACATGTGTGTCCGCAAATGAAGCTATATCGTAGAATATCTTCGCTTGGATCAAGAGGTATGTTCCTCCCTTTTCAAAAAACATGTAGTATTTTATTAGAAAATGCTGAAAACAATAGTGCAACATAATTGATTTGAAGACAGTTTGTATCATTTTAGGTACGAACTTAACTTGGCTCATTTAGTAGGCTTTGCTGCTATTTCACTTCCATTTTCGTTTTGAACTCCCGCTTTCTAACGAATGTAATACAAATGACAAACACTCAAAGGCAGTCTGCATCGCTTTAAATATGAACTCGATTTGGCTCATTGAGGTGGCTCTGTTGCCAGTCATTTTTGAACTTTTGCCTTCTAATGAATGTAGCGCAAAAGAAAAAACAAACTTTTCATAAAATTCATTTCCGTTTGTTGCAGTTTCAAAATCCTTGAAAAGAAATCACAGTTGGGACTAGTGAATCCTGTCTGCATTTGTTCTAAAATCAAGGCCACACACGCCAAATAAACCACGAAAAGGTTAGTTGAATTAGTTGCATGTGCACACATATAGAGACACTACACTTTGTTTTTATCTTGTTACCAATACGGTTTTTTCGTTTGGTTTTTAGGAAATTTACCAATTAACTATTTCTGAAATTTGGGAGATCTATATAAATCAAGTCCTGAAGACGGGTCCGACGCATGCCTGATAGCATTAAATAACTAGCTACTGAGCCTGTTAAACTATCTTTTGCCAGGACCCAGAAACACACTCTTTGGTGTCGACAAAGTCAAGGACAGAAAAATTAACAAAGTCAAGGATAGTGAATTGCATCTAGGTTTCATTTGATAATAGGATGTCACCTTATTTGTTTACTAACCTCACTACATCACCAGCATCTGACGAATGTGTTCAGCTAAAACCAACTGGTCAAGACAATTGTTTTTCAGTATAGGTTCTCTTATGGAATGTCATGTGCATTTTTGTCTCTCCTGTTTTTAATTTTTCTAAGTGTTTTGTATCCATGAATTAAAATATGTATTTCTCTATGTTTTCTGTCGCAAATAATTGACCGACATGAAAGGTAGCACGTTGTGCAACTAGAGACACCTGGCACGTGTGTAGGCGGGTAGCTGTTTTTGTGGTATTCTTGTTGCATTATAAACCTAAGAAATGCCTTTTCCATGTGTCTACTATTCACTATCTCGGATTCGTCCTTAGCCCTGAAGGAATTGGAATGGACCGCTCGAAAGTAGACTCCATTCTATCCTGGCCTGTTCCAACTACTGTGAAACAGATTAAATCCTTCCTGGGGCTTGCCAACTTCTACCGAAAATTCATACCTTCCTTTTCAGAGATAGTACAACCGATCATTACTTTACTGAAGAAGGATACTCCCTTTCACTGGACAGCAGTCCAAGATGAGGCGTTTCAACGATTGAAGTCGGAGTTTACACAAGCCCCCATCTTGGCTCAACCCTACATTGATCGACCCTTCCTAATGGAAACGGATGCCTCTAACTATGCCATTGGGGCAGTCCTAAAACAGGAATTTGATAACAAATTATAACACCCCATTGCCTATCTTTCACGCACCCTGACTCCTAGCGAAACCCACTATTCTGTTCTGGAAAAGGAACCATTAGCCATTCCTCAAGCCTTCACAGATTGGCGTCATCTACTCCTCGGAGCGAAACATCTTCTTCAGGTCCGCACGGACCATCGGAATCTTCAAGTTCTGCAATCCCTGGAATGTAGGAACAGTCCTCAAGCCCGTTGGGCCTTCTTCTTTGCCCAGTACCAGTTTCAAATCCATCATGTTCCTGGAAAACACAATATAATTACTGACGCCTTATTCCGATGTCCCGACTACGAAATTCTTGAAGACCGAACCTTCCCAAAGATGTTTCCCCACACAATATTTGTTGCCTAAGCAATCAGTCTCCTGGAAGACATTCGGATTCAAACCAAGTCCTCTGGGATATGGAAGGAGTTTCCTGGGAAGAATCAATGGAATCTCAAAACAAAGGACGGATATTTGTTCAAGGATAATGGTCTGGTCATCACCACGCAGAGACTGCGACAAAGGATCATAAGCCTATGTCATGACACCCTTCATTCAGGACACCGTGGCATCACCAACACTCTCTGTTTAATACAAAGACAGTTTTGGTGGCCGAAAATGAAAGATGACGTCCAGCATTACATCCAAACCTGTGCAGTCTGCACTCAAAATAAGCGTGATAACAAGAAACCGGCGGGTCTCCCAGCACTGCCAACAAGACCTTTGGAATTCATCGCTACAGACTTTATTGTGGAACTACCACCTTCCAAGGGATACACAACTATCATGGTTACCATTGATTTATTCACTCACATGGCTCATTTCACAACCTTATATAAACTACCATCCTCCTCTGAACTCGCTGGAATCTTCCTGGAACATATATTCTGACTTCATGGACTACCCTCCAAGATCATATCTGACAGAGGACCTCAGTACATATTTCAGTTCTGGAAACACTTATGTCGTATACTAGGAATCCAACGTGCCCTCTCCTCAGGTTATCATTCACAGACCAATAGAGCTACTGAACGCGTGAACCAAACCCTGTAGCAATATCTTCGCTGTTTTGCCACCAAGGTCCAGGATGGTTGGTCACTTCAAATACCCGTGGCTGAATTCGCATACAATAATTCGGACCACTCGGCTGTCAAAACCAGCCCCTTTTTCTGTAGCCAAGGATTCCACCCTTCGGTTCTACTATCCATACTCCCACATCCTACCCCAGTTCCTACAGTTGACTCCTGGATTGAAACCCTCATCAACATACACAGAGAAGCCAAAGAACACCTCAAAAAGGCCTGAACAAACACCAAGCATTATGCAGATTCCAAAAGAAGACCAGGGCCTTTATATGCAGTGGGTGATACGGTCTGGCTATCCTCAAAACTACTGCCTCGACACTTACGACCAAATAAGTTGGCTCCCCGGTACTATGACCCTTTTTCCATGAAGGAAATCCTTAACCCAGTGGCCTTCCGACTCAAACTACCAGAATCCTGGAAGAGGATCCACCCAGTTTTTCACACTTCTCTGTTGAAACCATACGTTCAGTCCACCCGGACTGCTCCGAGATCTACCCCTGTGGTTGTCATTGATCCATTAGAATATGAAGTGTCCAGAATATGTGACTCCAGGTACAGACGTGGTCAGCTACAGTATCTGGTCGAGTGGAAAGGGTTCCCTCCCAGTGAATGCACCTGGGAACCAGTCTCAAACATAAATGCCCCCAAACTACTCCGAAGGTACCACCTTATACACCCGGGTAAACCCGGGGGAACTGGGTTTCGGAGGAGGCATGCTGTCATGAACGACTGCGTCCCTTCTGGACTTCGTGGTCCCGGAACCATAGAGGACTGAACTCAGCAGTACTCCCAACATGGCCGCTGAACGTGAAACGCTGTTTGATAGTCTCTGCATTGTACGCTCTGCGTTCTACAAAGCAGACACGCCCCCACGGCTCTGCGCGTCTCAACGCTACCGCTTTCAGTAGTCAGATGTGTGCTGCCGTAGTTCGTATAGCAATTTCCACTGATTTCTGGTTCCCGGTCGCCTAATTTTCCTCCTCCTTCATCCTCCCCTTTTTGTCCTCACCTTGCATTCCTGGATTTCCTTCGCACTCTCCTTCCGAGTGCGCTCCTCGCCATTTCCTGGACTTTTTTCCTGGACATCTGAACGCTCCCTGGAACACCAACCGCACGCTGGAAACCGAGGACCCACGCACAGGGTTATACAAGACCCGAACGGTGCAAAAGAAGACTTCATTGAAGAGCTCGAACAAACAACACAGACAGGTGAGAAGGGGGGAAACCTGTGATAACTTTGCACTCCTCCTGTTGCTCAGGTGTCAGATTAGAAGAGAGATTAACTCCTTCTATTTTCCCATCCAAAGGTTTGCCTCTGAGGAGGTCAGGTAGAGGTTCACTCTCCTCCTCCTCTTGAGCTGAAGCTAGAAGCAAAGCTCCCAGTTCTGGTCTCGAGACATAAGCTTTTAGACGGTTGATGTGAAAGACTCTAAGAGCCTCCTTAGGATTGCCTAAGTCCACCAGATAGTTCACCTCTCCAAGTTTCCCCACAACCTTGAAGGGTCCCATCCATTTGTCCTGTAAGGCCCTCTGCCTTGTTGGGACCGTAACAAGAACTAGCTGGTCTTGAGCGAACTCAACCATGTTGGCCTTCTGGTCATGCCAATGCTTGACCAGAGCCTGACCTGCTTTCAAGTTATCACTTGCCTCAGCCATCATGTGTGACATTCTCCTCCTGAGTCCTATCACATAGTCAGTGACTCTGACTGGCGTGGGGGAAGGAGCACTCTCCAACCCCTCCTTGATCAGGGCCAATGGACCTCTAACCGGATGGCCATAGAGAAGTTCAAAGGGACTGTAACCCACTCCGTCCTGAGGGACTTCTCTATATGCAAAGAGAAGGCATGGCAGTAGAAGATCCCACTTTTTTTTAAGAGTGTTTTCTAAAGCTCCTATCATGCTCTTCATGGTTCTGTTAAACCTTTCTACCAATCCATTTGTCTGAAGGTGGTATGCTGTTGAGAACTTGTAGGTAACTCCACAGTTTTTCCACATGGCCTTCATGTAGTGGGACATAAAACTTGACCCCATGTCGGATATTACCTCCTTAGAAAACCCAACCCTGGTAAAAATACCAAGGAGGGCCTTAGCTACAGCCGGAGCTGTTACAGTCCTCATAGGAATTGCTTCAGGGAACCTAGTAGCATGGTCTACTACAAGTATAAACCTGTTGCCTGAAGAATTTGGGAGATCAAGGGGACCAACAATGTCGATTCCTACCCTCCCAAATGGTACTCCCACCACAGTTAGAGGCACTAGAGGAGCCACATTCTTGGAGACACTTTTACCAGAGGTTTGGCAAGTGTGGCAACTCTTGCAATACTTATGTACCTCAGCCCCCATTTTAAGCCAATAAAAGTAGAGAGCCTTTCCTTGGTCTTCTTGAAGCTCAAGTGATCGGCCAAAGGTATCTCATTGCCTAGTTGCAAGAATTGGAGTCGGTTTGCTTGAGGTACTACAAGTCTTTTGTAGTCCCCAGGGAGTGACTTTGTTGGTTCAGTATAGAAGAGGCCATCTTACCAGTGTAACCTGTACTTCCCAGGCTCTTGCCCTTCAAGCTGAGAAGCTGCCTGGTGGCGAAGACCTTCCATAGTTGGACATTCTCTTTGTCCCTTACTGAAGTCTGCCCTTTGGGGTCCACCTTCTGCCAGTAAAGACTGCAGCTCAGGATGGTCCACAGGGTCAAGATCTACAATGAGTTCCTGACCTCCGACTAGATCTGAATGTTCAGGCTCTAGTTCAACCACACAGGGTTGTACCGCACTCTCAGCCTAAGCTGGAGGAGGAATCACAGGTGTGATTTTTGACAACCAAGGAGATTTCCTGGTTGGCAGCAATGGAGTGCCTTCTGCTGGTTTTTTCTTTGAAGCCTTGGGGTTCCCTTTTGCTTCTGGTTGCTTTGAAATCGCAGTTAGTAACTCCAGTGGAGTAGGAGTGATTTCTTTTTCTATCATCTCCTCCGGAGAGCCCCTCAAGGCCCTCTCCCTTGCAGGTCTGATAAGCTCCTGTAATCTCTTACTAGGAGGTCTGGGAGTACTTGACACTACTCCCAGGTCTTTCAGATAATTGCCCAACATCACCCTTCCTGGTACTTCAGATTGTACACTCACTGGTATCCTGACAGTCATTTCATTGCACTGGATGAGAGCTGGTAATTGGGGAAGCATCTGCACAGGCCCTCCAGCTAACTTGGTAAGGCGTTTGGGTGCCTTAGCAACATCCTCCACCTTGAAAAAAGATTTGTCCACCACATTTATGCTGGCCCCAGTGTCTCTAATGAAGGGGTTTCCTGACCATTGACTAGGACACTGTCTTTATGATACAATTTAGTATTAGGAGGGATAGAATTATACACATCTAAATTCTGTTGTTCCCACATCCCTAGAGATACTAAAGATACACTAGCTGAGTCTCCAATGGGATCTTCAGCTAGTAGTTGAAAGTTTCCACTGAGCATATGTACTTCCTCCTCTGGAACGAAGGCTAAGGAGACAGTGTGGACCCCTGAAGGATTACCCTTACATCTGGGATCCCCTTTCACATCATCAGTAGAGCCACAACCATACCATTTCCAAAATGTCTTTATGTATGGTGGCTTGTTCTGAGATCCTTCTGGTCTGCGACCAGAAGGTACACTAGCCTGATTAGGTTGCCCTTGTGGCTTAACCTTAGAATTTTGTTTGGGGCCCTCTTTGGAATTGGAATTATTTGAATTCTCTTTGTTGTCTTTCTTAGGCTGCTTTCCCTCATCCTTTTTCTGAATTACCCCTGAATCCTTGTGAGTAGCCCTGTTGGCAACCCACAAGTCATCAGCTTTAGCTAGCTTCTTAGAATCAAGTTCCTTAGAATCAGCCAAGTGCTGTCTGAGCTCAGGAGAGCAGGCATCATAGATAGACTCCATCATGACAGGATTTCTCATTCCTTCATAAGTGTTAACTCTATAACCCTTAATCCATCCCCCTAAATTCTTCAAGCATTCATTCACCCAAGTAGCCCAAGGGGTACTCTCATGCTTTTTGAGGGTCCTAATTGAGGGTCCTAAACCTCTTAAGATACTGGGAAGGAGTCTTCCCAAATCTAGCTATCAAAGCTAGCTTTACACATTCATAATCCATCCTGTCCACCTCCCCTAACTCCATTACCACATAAGATGCAACAGGGGGAACCTAGAGAATAACCAGGGGATCAACTGATTCCCTGTGATATCCTGGAGCCCATGATTATATTCAAACATAGCAAGCCAATCTAATACATCCAACTTAGGTTCATACATACCCACAATCTCTTTAGGCATCTGGGGTCTTTTTGGACTGCAAGATCTAGAGGATTCGGGGAGAGAAGTATTTTCCAAAGACAATTTCTTCATCTCAAGCTCATGGTTGAGCTCCATTTCTTTGAGCCTTAGTTCTTAATGTCTCTGTTCAGTTTGGGCACTAATTCTTTTGAATTCAAGTTCAAGTCTCATTTTTCTAGAGAGATAAATTCAGGACTTAATGTGGGACCTGGCAAGGGTCCAGTAGCCACAGGTTGAGGCCTTTGAGCAGGTAGAGGGCCAGAGGGGGTGACATTGCTATACTCCTCTTCCTCATCTGTCTCAACAATAACATCTTCAACATTATCCTCATTACTGTTTGCTACATTTGCTGGAGTAGTGGGCACTACAGCTACATTTGCTGGAGTAGTTGGCACTACAGCACCACTATCCAGACTTTGTTTCTCTAACAGTCTATCAATCATTTCTTGTTTCTTGCCTTTGACAGGAAGACCTTTCTGTCTACACAGATCCCTTAAATAATCAGCAGTATTAGTAAGGAGGGTCTCCTGGCTGTAACCTTCCATAATTCTGACTTTTGTTTAAAATAAACTTGTTGTGATAGTTAGCCTTGTGGTTATTTGAACCAAAGCACCAGCAGAACTCTAAAATGTAAATCCAATACTTTTATCCTCACCGCTGTACACCAGTGTTAGGCAGAATCCAGTACAGTTCCCTTAGGGAGCACTGCACCAGATTAGGACTACAGGTGAGAGCAATAAGTCCCCTTTGGTATCAGTCTGTACCACAAAGATTTAGTTGGTAGCTGTGGCTGAGCAGTCAGACTTATCTGAAGAGGGAGATGAGCAGTATTCAGGGTTTGCACAATGTGCCCACTAGACTATGGAACAAGGAAACACTGACCAAAGCTTTGTATTTAAAAAGTCGATATATATTGCAGGTCAAGATCTTCTCTCGTCGTGTGGAGAAAAGTGGTGAAACGCTGCAGCAGGGCTTCACCGGTTGTTCAGTCGTTGCAGATGTCTTTGGCTTCTCTCCTCTTCGGCTTCTTAGTTCCAGTGGCAACGTCTTGCTCTTCCAGTCCTCAGGACCCTGCTTTTACGCAAAAAGATGCCCATTCATACAGCCTAGCTGTCACTCACACAGTGGAGTGGTCCTCTTGGCGGGAGACGCTCCAGCCTATCAGGATAGAGTGCGACATGGGTTGCTGGGGCAACCCTGTCCAGGGGTCCTACTCCCCCTCCCATACAATGGACCCACCCCAGACTCAGTGGTGCCAAAAGGAGGGCTTCTTGGTGGAAGCCCGCCAAACGGACGAACAAAGGACCCCCGACCTGGGTTAGGAGTTTAGAGAAAGACACGAGAAAGAAGTTATATTAAAGTTCTGGCAAAATGCACCAGCGGTATGTTAGAGGCTGTCAGAAAAAGTGGTAGCCTCGAACAATGGGAAAATCCCATAGGGAAATATTTGCGGTCGAATATTTATGGTAGTAACCATTGCCACCAGCCAGAAGGTTTTGAGAGAGGGACTGTAGGGTACCCTATTGAAAATGAACATAGGGGAAAAACTATTAACCCCTTCCAGTACCTCCATAGTAAGATGGGTTGTACTGGTTTAGTTCATAGGATCTGACTAGTAAAGTCATTGGGGACTTTACATGCCCTGGGAGACAGTAGCCAGTCCCAGGGTATGGAGTCTATGTTTGGGGGTCGCTACGACACCCCTGTGTCACTGCACTGAGGGTGCTGTGTAACACATGTGAACAAAGATGGTTCCTATGGGGTTGAGAAAGATCCCATAGGCATTAAACACAAACATAGCCTAGAACACACATAGCAAAAATGCCTAAGAGTGGGAAAAAGAGTCTCACTCTTAGCAGATAAAAAGAAACAAACCCTTCAAATCCAGCAAAGCTGCTGGGGGACTCTATAGGTAAGGGAAATTAGCCATAAAATGAGAATTCTCCGTAACAGGGGGTCCTCGGGAAGTGGAAGTGGGACACCGACGGGTGTGATGTGGTATCCCCTTATTTACAAAACCTTTTCCCCATCCTACTCCGTAGGATACTTAAAACCTCAACCCACCCCTTTCTTAACACAAACAATTTCTCACAGACCGATTGCTCGGAAAGACAACAGACTAACACCAGAGCCGTGTATCTGACATGTCCCAACTCAAGGGTCATTCAGAGTCAGGCAATTGCCACTGATTTCACACACCTGACGGCCCTTTCCCTTCCGCACACGGATAAAAGGTGGAGCATGAGAGCACACTACGAGCAAGGCAGACCGCACAACGAGACAGCAATTCCAGGACGGCAATTTCAGAGGAGATGAAAGGTGGCGAGAACCTAAAGGACGACGAGAGAGGAGCCCTTGCCCTTTCCAACCCAGACTTGCAAAGCCTCCATAAAAGGAAACTTAAGACCGTGAACAATAGGCAGTGTGTTGTAGCAGATGTCAATGATACCCGTAGCCCTCCTATACTGCTAATCAAGGCAGAAGGATATGCCTGCTACTGTGGTAACGTCCTTGACTCCATAGACAAGAAAATCCAAGCGGTACATGACAGCCGGTGAGTCGGATGGAGAACCAATAAAGAAACCAAACTGTGTTGAGCGACAATTGCAAATGGCAACAAAAG
Organism: Ambystoma mexicanum; assembly: GCF_040938575.1. Classification (NCBI taxonomy): domain Eukaryota; kingdom Metazoa; phylum Chordata; class Amphibia; order Caudata; family Ambystomatidae; genus Ambystoma; species Ambystoma mexicanum. The sequence goes on along the minus strand of NC_090935.1, from coordinate 299,346,546 downwards.
GTGAATTAAAGGGCTGTTGAAAGCGAAGGGGAAAGACCAGCTGCAGGGTGGTCCGGCACCACGTGGGTGTTCACTCAAAAGACTCTGGCTGGTCCCCCTTTTATGTTTGATAAAACTACCGATACCAGAAGGCCTAAGGAGAGCCTCAGAGGGAAAGTCAAAGTGGTCATACAAGGGTCGAGTAAAACCCCTTCTACACTCGAAGGTCTTTGACCCATGAACAAAAGGAAGCTAAGGGAAATACATCCTGTATTGTGATAAAGGAGAACTGTGTATTTTGCATTTGTGATCCCGACTGAGGGATGCCTGCAGAACTGACAAATGGCAATTGTGAACACGACTAAGGGATGCCTGCAGAACGGGGTGAAGCCTGGTAACCGCACGAACATTGTGCTGACAAAGAGTGAACCCGACTGTGAATGCAACAGGCGAAATCTTGCGAATAAAAGCCATAGTGAACCTGACAAAGGGAGGCTAACATTCGAGAAGGGTCTGAGCCCGGAAGAGGGGGATCCCAGGGTGAGAAGTCACCACTCAACGTACGTATGAAATTATTGAACTTTGTTTTGCAATTTGGAACATATCAGGTCTTCGGAGGCAAGACACTTTTTGTAGAAAAAGAGACTAAACCACCGGAGGTCCCGATACCAGTGAAAGGAACTGGAGCCTTGTGCTGAGGACGCCCGAAAGTGTACTGTACTCAGGAGATCCACCTTGTCTTGTGCTAGAAACGTGGGGAAGGGAGACCCTGGTTACAACATCCTGCCTTATCATTTGTGAACACTTCTTTCTGTTTCTTGTGAAACCCTATCCCACACTTTGTTCTTATATTTAGCTGTAAGTATTGGCAACAGTTTTATAGGCCCTTTTATTTGAGAAGACGCCACTAGGACTGCCTTATTATTATTTGATGGTCGTAGCTTGCTTCAATCTTAGATTTAGGTTTAGATTAGGCGTTTTTCTAACCACATTATACAGTTTAAAAAACACCCTTGAACTGTGATTACTTGTGTCTCTCTTTACTGTTGCCACCATGAGTTCCTTACAGTAGGTTGCATTTGTGGTGGTGCAGGTTGTATTTGTGGCGCCTGTGTCCGATACTGTGTGTGATCTGGGGCATAATATTCAAGTGGTTCTGCGCTATAAGGTGGGGGATAAGCTGTACTACCCTCTTCCTGTCCTCAGTTGCCTCTCTGACCGGTGTCCTCACTGTCTGTCTACCTTGCAGCACTCTCATGTTCCTTTCTTACAGTCTCTGTCTTCACCTTGCTCTCTCACCACAGTCTCTCGCTTCCCTTCCTCAGTCCCTTTCTCATTTCACTCTTCTACTTCCTTCCTTCCCTTCTATTGTTGCAATTTTACAAAAAAAGGAGCTACATGCATCTGCTGCTTATATAATAGCGTACTGGCACATCCAAGGTCTCTGGCAATCATGCTGTGTCATTGTGTGTGTTGGAAAAACCATTTTGTAATGCACCTTCCCTTTTAAAATTGTCCAACAATGTACCTGAACCTAAAATAATGGTTTCCCCTTCCTTAACCAGGCACCTCTCCCTTTGCCTGTGTAACTACTTGATGCACACTATGGTGTGCCTTTCTTAGCATTCCACCTATTGCTGTCTACAGTGGTGGAATGAAATAAAATATCAGGGGGTTGGGGGCTCTAATGCGTCCTAATGCAATGTTTGTGAGCAGGGGCTGAAAAGTGTCTGGCACAGCCCCAAATCCCAATAGCTAATAAAACCTTGAAAAGAGAAGCTATCTGTGTATTTTAGAATCCTCTAATGAAACCAATCTAATCTATATATGTGCAATCAAAGGGGACACATTCTAGTGGGAAAAAATGTGTTAAAAATATGGTTGATATAAAAAAGGAAAGTCCATTTGAGCCAATTCACACATTCCACAACGTCACCTAGTAACCATCGCTGGTATTTTACCTCCAGTTCTGATATATGTTTTAACCAAAAATAAAAATATTCAAAATTATAAAGCAATTCCTAACTTAAAAGAAAGGTGTCTATACACCCCGCAACCCCATACATACCAATTAAAGGTGCCCTAAGGACACCACCTTAATACAATATATGACAAAAATAATATATTCTCTTTTCATCGGCCTTTTCTTGTTTAACGGCCCTCAAATCTCAAATTACTTTAACTGATGTTGTCACCCCAACAGTCATGAAAGATAACATCCACTGATATAAAACAACATTATTACTCATATATCTCATCAAAACTTTAATAAGGGAAGTCAGTTCAATGAGTCCTGTCTCTGGGGCAGTATTTGCACACTGTCAGGGATGAACCCTGGCTCACTTAAAAGGCCTATGTTTAATAATACTCTTTTCAAAACATATCATCACATCCATTCTAATGCTCTCTCCACTGGCAATGCCAGTCCAAAACCATTTTGCTATAATATGCAACATTTTGCTTTAAACTCTTCATAGATAAACATTATAAAATCCAGGAAACCTATCTCATTTGCCAATCTACACTAGTCAAAAATAAATAAATTATATATATACACATATATAATGGTTAAGTTGTACTAGCAAAAACCTATGAAATTCAATGGAAAAATGTTGTTACAGGGACGTTCTGGTTACAGGTAAAACCGAAAAACCCACGACATTCGACGATTATGGTGAGCTAAACAACCATAACTACTGCCACCAGTGTGTACTGCAAGCACTAACACCAAGGACATCAAAGTTGCCATCACAAATCTCATCCATGACATCACATGTGCATTTAGTTTTAATAGGAAGCCTTCTCAAGGGATTGTTATTGGAATGGTGGCAGAAAACTATGAAAGAATATTGGAAGAACTATCATGAGAGAAGTATGTCATGGAGGAATGCATTGCTATACACACCATAGTATTACACACTTCTTCACTGTACATGAAGGAACTCATGTGCAAATGTAGCCATTGTCTGCACCATGCTTCATGGAAGTGTAATCTTCAAAAATCTTTCCATGTTACATAGTGAAATCATGAATGCATTCGTTTTTGAGTGTCGGGTACTGTGAAACATGTAAGAAGTAGCTACCATTGCCTTTATGACTACATATTTGCACTATTGCACAGAAACCATAAAGACAGCATAACACATACAAACATGACCATATACAAGGGAATTAAAGTAAGCTAAAAAAGGAACAGTATTACCAGAAACTGTTCATAACATAACTGATTATCTTCATGCACAGAAACCAGCGCTTTGTTTTACGCTTTCCTCTTCCCTTATATGCATATTTATCATAAAATGTGAGTGAACCGTAAGCACATAAGTGTGCTGTACAAAAATATAGAACATTTTGAATTGTTTGTGCCTGACTGTTAGTGAAGAAAAGCACCTGCCCTACTTAGGGTAGTGAACAAAACAGAGGGAGCCACACGTGATGTCATGAGTGATGTCATGAATGAGATTTGTAATGGCATCTTTGATGCCACGGGTGTTAGTCCTTGCAGTACACACTGGTGGCACGAGTTATGGTTGCTTAGCTTACCATAACTGTCGAATTTTGTGGGTTTTTCGGTTTTACCTGTAACCATAACGTCCCTGTAACTAAGTTTTTCCATTGAATTTCATAGGTTTTTGCTAGTGCAACTTAACAATAACGTCCCTTTAACAATGTTTTTGTTAGTTCATTTCATAGGTTTTTAGTAGGGTACTGTAAGCAGAACGTTGCTTTAGCATACCGTTTTCTGTAAAGAGGATAGGTATTTGTTACTGATTCCTTGCCTGCCCCCATGATAAACGTGTGGAAAGGGCAAATTGTCTGATGTATGTATCCATTTGCGCTACCCCTTCCTTTTCTGAATAGAGTTGGTGTATCGTACCAATTACAGATGTCCATAGTAAATGTTTTTTAGTGTGTCAGGAGGCTCTCTTTTTCTGTTAACAGTGCATGATGAATCTGTACCGCACACTACTGGCCGAGATAACTACAGATGAACAATATGGGCGTTCCTAGGGACACTGCACCTGGTTGTCGTATGTGCAATCACAATGCAGCTATCCGTAGGACTCCATTAGTGGCCGCATGTCCTCATCTTCGAATAGACTTGTAAGTAGTTGTGGAAGGGCACGTGTTTCTGTTCCACACCTAAACCCATGCATAGGTCATCCACTGTATGCTGGTAACACCGCCCCTGTCGCTAGCCCTACGGATACATGCAGTAGGCTACTGCATTTAAAGTACTGCTGCCGACTTTGTGGGTGGCTCTGCAAACCTACCAATGTGTGCCTAAAGTACTCCTAACTTTATAATGGCCACTGGTAAACAAGGACTAGCATAATGTTGCACTACTTTGATTTATCTGCTGCTTGACTTTCCATGACCAGTGAAACAGATACATTGGGCCTCATTACGAGTCCGCCGGTCCCGAATCCGGTGATTCCGTGACTACGGTGACACCATTTCCACGACCGCAAGGTTGCGGACTGAACGGCTGATTATGGCTTGTGGGTCGTGCTCAACACACCAAGGCGGAAACAGTGTCACCGTCGGCATGTAAACACCCACGCACACGGACATACTGCCACAAAAAGCGGTGCAAAACCTATGTCCGTCCCCGCTGTCACAGACACGGAATCACCGGAAGCAGAAATACCATGACCGCAAAAAAAAAAACGAAACAGAGATGCAGCCATTATATAAAGCACAATCCACTGCCATCCTCAGACACCATAGGTCAAAACACCTCCCTGAGAATGAGAATACATCTACCACCATGGCATCCAGGATCCCAGCATGTAGACTGCGAAAGCAGCGCTTCAGTGAGGCCGAGCTCACAGTACTGGTCGAACACATTGTGGAGCATGCAGAAATGCTCTTGAGCGCAGACCAGCAGCTCGCTACCCAGCAATGCCGCAAGGAGGTGTGGGCCGAAGCAGCACGTAAGTGCACAGCGGTGGGGGTGACGACACGCACTGTGAAGGACTGCCATAAGAGGTGGGATGACCTCAGGCTCTGGGTGCACAACCTCATTGCTGCACACCGCCAGCACAGCACTGGCACCGGTAGAGGCCCTGCATCCCCTCTGAAGTTGCACTTGTCAGAGGAGCGCTGCAGCAGTGTCCTGCACCTCAAGGGCATCCACGGCATCGGAGATGCAGAGGCAGGAGTGAGCCCACCTGCAGATGCCGATAAGTGCACAAAGTACAAAGCTATAAGTGTGAATGCACCCCAGAAGTGACCCAATGGACCCACTGACCATGCCCCCCCAGCCAGGGCAGGAGTGACCCAATGGACCCACTGACCGTGCCCCCCCCCAGCCAGGGCAGGAATGACCCAATGGACCCACTGACCATGCCCCCCAGCCCGAGCAGGAGTGACCCAATGGACCCACTGACCATGCCCCCCTCAGCCAGGGCAGGAGTGACCCAATGGACCCACTGTCCATGAACCCCCAGGTAGGGCAGGAGTGACCCAATGGACCCACTGACCATGCCCCCCACCCCCAGCCAGGGCAGGAGTGACCCAATGGACCCACTGACAACCCTGATGACAAGTAACACATCCTCAATGCATGATCCCAGGACATGCACACAGTGCGTGCCTGAGTGGAAGCAGAGGCACACACACCTGAGTGCATCAACAGTCATAAGTGTGTACATGCAGGTGGTCATGGACCCTTCAGTTTGATGCATGTGATGGACACATCAAGTAACATCACACAAATAACAGCATGCCATCTGTATCCCCACAGCCATGTCAAGTGACAGCAACGAAGGGCAACACGCGATGCAGCGGCCACCTGCACGTGCCCAACGTAGCACTCCTGCCCAGGAGGACGATGCTAGCTGCTCTGGCACACAAGCACCAGCTGCATCGGGCACACAAGCACCAGTGGACGCCACCATCCCCAATAAGGCACCCACCATGGCCCCGGATGCCATCCTGCAGTCCATCTGCACTGCTGCGGAGGCTGCATCGAGTGATGACAGTGCCCCAGCCATGCAGGCCGAAGTTGTACAACAGGTTGAGGGGGACAACATGGAAGAGCTGTCATCCATCCATGGCTTACAGTTCAGCCCTCAAACACTGCAGAGCCCCATGCGCTCCCCAACGCCCTCCAAGGCTGAGCTCAGTACTGGCATGCAGCGCATTAAGGAACAACACGCCACCCTGACGCAGCTCGTGGAAAGGCAGCTGGAAGAGGCCAGGCTGCAGCATGAAGAGGCCATGCAGCAGCGGGAGGAGGCGAGGCTACAGCGTGAGAGCAATGCAACGTCGGTGCGTCGGCTCTCCAGGGCCATTGGACGTTTTGCCACCACCATCATCACCCTGGCACACCATGTCAGGGAAGGCAACAGTGTGCAATCCAGCATAGCGGAGTCAATGTTGGTTGCTCAGCAGGCGATTCAAGGACGTGTGCGCACAGTCACCTCAGCCAGCACCACCCCATCAAGCTCTGCCACTGCCAGCCCACGGAGGCGCTCTGGTCGGCTGACTGGACCCGCCGGCAAGGACACTCCTGCGCATAAGCGCCCCCGCAAATAGTGCTAAGTGGGGATGGCGATAGACATTTGGGGACACAATGGGTGTATGGGGTGGGTACGTTTAGGTGGTGGGGAGGTCCATTAGGGGGTTAGTAGTTGGGGGCCTGGTTGGGGGTGGGTACGTTTGGGTGGTGGGGGAGGTCCATTAGGGGGTTAGTAGTTTTGGGCCTGGTTGGGGGTGGGTACGTTTGGGTGGTGGGGAGGTCCATTAGGGGGTTAGTAGTTTGGGGCCTGGTTGGGGTTGGGTACGTTTGGGTGGTGGGTGGGCACAGGTGTACAGCTTCCCTACACAATGCACCTTCTTTCCTGTTTTGTTTACAATATATCACCTTTGAAAACATCTTTAATGAGTGGACACCCATCATTTCATTTGCAGTCAATCCATTTATTCACCGGCATTGTCATATCCATGCAATGCTGTCAATGTGCAGTCTCTCAAAAGTAAATGCGAATAAGTGTATGCTGTGCTCGTTGGCCATCTTGTGCACCCCGGGAGAGTGTGGAGCCATCCCATCCTCATCCCCTTCCCTGTCACCATCCCCGTCATCATCCACATCACCATCTTCAACTCCATCATCATCCTCTGTGTCTGGGGGCGGTGGAATGGTCCTGCGCAGGCACAGATTGTGCAGCATGGCACACACAAGCACAATTTTACCCATCTTCACTGGGTTGTAGAGCAGTGAGCCGCCAGATCTGCTCAAGCAGCAGAACCTGGCCTTCAGTAGGCCAAATGTCCTCTCAATCATGCCAATCATGCCATGTGTGCGCAGACGTGTGCCCTGTTGTACGCCTCCTCATGCCTGTTCCTTGGCCTCCGTACAGGCGTTATAAGCCATGGCGTGAGTGCATATCCAGCATCACCTACATGGGATGTAAATGTGGGGGACATGTCAGTGTTTGTGGTATCATGTCTTGATCAGATGCAGTGCAATCTTGTGTCATCATTCATTCATCCATATGGGCCAAGCAGTGGTCGGATCGGTGGGTGATTACCATTCCTGGGTCATTGTTGTCGACGTTGGCATTTGGACATTGCCCAACAACTTGCTGTGCATATGTAGTTGCCCTTGCGGACAATAGTGGTTGGTAAGTATGGCATTGTGCAGTGATGTACACACATGGAGGAGTCAATCAAGAGACTGTGATGATGTGGTTGATGCAGGATGTCTCATGTGCAGGCATCATGTGCATTGGGGGGCAGTGGTGCATAGTGTTGGTGGCTGTATTGAGTGGCTCAAGTTGTATGGCCTTGTGGTAGTATTGGTTGTGTGTCTCATTTGGCAGGATGTGTACGGACACACTGTGGCAACCTGTCATGTGTAGCTTTGTGATGTGTGGGTTGTGCTGACTGTCCATTACATGGCCCATGGGGTTATGCATGTGCAGTTGTAGCAGCCCACTCACACAGGTCATTGCCCTAGACACACACACACACCCCTTCCACAGGGCCTGTGCATTGGCAGTTGTACTCACCCAATAGCCATGTGCTTTGTCCAGCATAGTGTTCCATGTTCCTTGGCAATGTCGAATTCCGCAGGATCATTGAGTCATGTGTTCACCCCGGGAAACATGCGCAGCAATGTGTTATCACTTGTCCGGCATCACATACCATCTGGACATTCAGTGAGTGTTACAGTTTCCTATTGCGATACACCATCTCCATTGCACATGGTACTGTCAGCTCTATGTGGGTGCAGTCTACTGCACCTATGCAATTTGGCATGGCCGCAATGGCATGGAAGGCCAACTTGGTGGCAATAACCTGGGCAAGGGTACGGGGTAGGGCGATGTTTTCCGACACATGGCGCAGCAGGGCATCCAGTACCTGTGCCAATATTTTTGAAAAACAGGGCTGTGAGAGCCCGTGCAGATCACCAACGGTGTGCTGATAAGTTCCGGTGCCAAGAAAATGCAGTACCGACAAACTGGAGGAGGCTTTGAAGGGCGGGGATGACACAGCAGAGAAGATAGAATTGACACTCAAGGTACAGCAGAAATGCGGAGAATACTGGGACAGATTATGTAACCTCAATTATAAAAAATATGTAGAGAGGCAGCATGCGGGTGGTGATAAGCCAGGGAGACTTTTGGCGTGGTTATATAAGAGCGAGACTCCCAGAGCCACAATCAGGACCATAGAGAGAGAGGACGGTAGTGTAGCAGACACTCAGGAGGGAGTCAATCAAGCATTTATGGACTATTATAGGGTATTATATGGAGACGATGGCGAAAGTAGTCGTGTCATGGTGGAAGAAACTTTGGAGGACATAGGACTGCCGAAGATAAGTGTGGAAGAGAGAGAGGAACTGGATGCACCAATTACCTTAGAAGAGCTAGGGGAGGTGGTGAGACAGCTGCCTACTAGCAAGGCCCCGGGGACTGACGGACTCCCAAGTGAGTTTTATAAAGTGTACATAGAAGAGGTCCTTCCCCCATTGCTAGAAATGCTAAACGAAGCATTTGAGACGGGTAGCTTACCCGAATCATTGAGAGAGGCCGTCATAATACCGCTCCCTAAGCCTGGGCACAGCTGCGACTCCTACAGACCCTTGTCGATGCTGAATCAAGACAGCAAGATATTGACAGCTGTCCTAGTAAATAGACTGAATAAGGTCATTGGCAAACTAATGCACTCAGATCAGACGGGCTATGTCCCAAACATAAATATTACCAATAATCATAGACGGCTCCATAGAATTGTTGAGAGTGGTGGCGAAAATGATGAGGATATGGCGATTGTGTCCTTGGACGCAATAAAGGCCTTTGATTCAGTTAAATGGCCATGGCTACTTGCGGCCCTGGAGTGTTATGGGTTAGGGCCTGGATATGTAAGGTGGGCAAAAATATTGTATAGCGAACCACTGGCTAGGGTTAAAACGGGATCTGTGATATCGGGAAGATGGCAGCTCAGCAGGGGCACCAGGCAGGGATGTCCGTGGTCCCCAATGCTCTGCATATTGGCCCTGGAACCTCTTGCAATATACTTGAGACAGCAATATGACATCATAGGCATTGAGATAAAAGGGGAGAGACATCTGATATCCCTGTATCCCTGTATGCTGATGACATGTTGCTATACCTGCGTTACCCAGAAGTAAATCTCCAGTACATTTTGGAAGTTATGGAGAGATTTGCTGGGTTGTCCGGTATAGCGGTGAACCCCCAGAAGTCTAGCATGTTCCCACCGGGGAGGTACATAGGGATCCTAGCGGAGCGATTGCCTGTATTGCAAGTACCATGGGCGGTCAGTACATTCCGGTATCTAGGGATCAATATATATCATAATGTGGAAGAGGAGCATGGGTGCAACACAGAAGTAGCCATTACAAATATTTAGAGGAGCATGCAATTCTGGGCCAGGTTACCCTTAGCAATGATGGGCCGGGGAGCAATGCTAAAGATGGTGGTCCTGCCAAGGCTTCTACACTATTTTGGGAATAAACCGTACCTAATCCCTAAGAAGTTCTTCACCAAACTGAAAAGCATGTGTAGGGATTTTTTTGTGGCATGGCACGCGGAATAAAGTGGCGTTATGGAAGTTACAGAATTTCCATGACAAAGGAGGGATAAAACTGCCAAATTATGAGGTGTATTATGTGGCATGCCAATTGCAATATGTCGCCAAATCGCTTTCTGATGAGGAAACCTCAGAATCTAGGCTGTTTGAGCGAGATTGTGCACCATTTTACCTGAAAGAAGTGATGTGGGTACCCAGGGCGGAAATTATGGGGCGCCCTAAAATGCTGCTATTAGGGTGGAAGATATGGCGCAGGGCATGCCGGATGATGGAGAACCCGTCCCCATGCTCTCCGCAGGTGCCACTGGTTGTATTAACGAGGGCAGATGTGCAGCTAAGAATGACAATCAGGGACCACTGGGAACTGGTTGGGGTGGCAACAATTGGAGACATCTGGCGGGAGGGCTCTAGTATTACTTTCAAGGAGCTGCAAGAAGAAACTGGGTTGCACGAGGGCCAGTACATTATATATTACAGAATGGTGCAGCGAATTAAGAGAATTTGGCCTGAAACAGTGCTGGGGGAGGAACCAGATGCCACCATAGATATGATATATGATATAGCAGAAGGGGGTCATGAGATTTCCAGAGTATATGAAATGTTGATGTCTATAGTGGGGAAAGAAGTCATGCAGCTGAGGATGGACTGGGAAACGGAAGTTGGTGCCCCGATGGAGGATGGGATGTGGGAACGGGCACAGGGGTATCATAGGAAGGTATCTAGAAATGCGAGACTGAAACAGATACAACTATATATTACGCATAGGGCATACATGACACCTTTGAGGATATCGAGGTTTGAGAATGCAGGATGGCAAGCATGCCTCAAATGCGATGAGGAGAACGCGGGCATGGTTCATATGTTCTGGTCATGCCCGGTCATAGAACGTTTCTGGAGTGCAGTGAAAGAGAAACTGGAGAAAAAAGGGGTTAAGATCGTAGTGGACACAGTGTGGGCCTGTTTGTTGGGGGGGTTACCAAGATCACGGAAGCTCAAGCATGTGAGTAAACTGAAGGACCTGGCTTATGTGCTTGCAAAAAGGAGAATTGCCATTGGGTGGAAGACCTGCCATATGCCAAATGTGGAGGGGCGGTGGAGAGATTTACAAAAGTGGGCGGAGGCAGAAACCATGGTGTGGCAAGAGGCTAGTAACGCAGGAGGAGAGGAGGAGACGGAGTACCTGATGGCTTGGAAACTAATGATAGCCGAGCTGTTTGGGTCAATTGTAGACCCGGCAGACGCAATAGAAGGGGAGACCGTACCACAGGATGCGGAAACAGAAGGTTAAAAGAAATAGACTCATAAAGGGGGCAGGGAAAGGGAAGCAGCGACTAATAATCATGGATGTATAATGAAGAGGATGAAGGTTGCACTGCTTGTTTGGTTTGTATTGTTTTGTTGTGTGAATAAATCAATAAAAAAAATAAAAAAAATAAAATGCAGTACCGACACCACTGCCAACCTACCCACAATCTGTTTGCAACAGTGTCCTATAACGGTTTAAATGTGCTCCACACCCATTCCTTACATGTCACCACCCTCTAACTGATGCACATTGAAAAATGCATTACTGGCGTGGGTGTCCTCAAGGCCTAGGCTCTTGAATGCATAGCCTACGGCCTATGGCCTTCGGTCTTCGGCCATTCACCCAATAGTCTAGGCCTTGACCACACTCACTGCAACGTAATGCCACCATGCATGTCTCCATATCAGCAACTAGGACAATCCACATACACACCACTGCCACCAACACTCCTACCCAAACTGTACACCGCCATGGTGCTACGCAGCAACAAATAGCAACAGTTAACATAATGGCCATGTGGGCAGTTAAAGTTTTGCACAAACGTGCCATACGTAGGTAGCAGCACTTCACCCCAACTCCCCCACACCATAAAAAACCCAATCACGAAAACAGGTCACACTTACCAGAATGCATAAACATACTACATCCTCCACCACCCCTACCCACAGCCATTCACAAAGTATTGTGTCACTAACCACAACATTTTCACAACATTGTGCCTACTTCAACAAATCTGCACACAGCATAGGCCTTAAACACACCTACAGCAACGTAATGCCACCATGCATGTCACCATGTCACCAACTACGACCATCCACATACACACCACTGCCACCCGCAGTCCTACCCAACCTGTGCACCACTATGGAGTTATGCAGCAACAAATTGCAACAGTTAACACAATGTACAAACAAAACACTCACTTCTGCACCCTTATGAACTTTCATTCAAATACTATGGGCGTACCCGCTCCCATTCACAAAGTACTGTGTCACTGCCAACCTACCCACATTCAGTTTGCAACACTGACCCTATTGCAACCAATCGGCACACACTGCACTATGCAAGCACCACCCTGTACCTGATGCAGAGTCAAACATGTTTCCTGTGGTGCGTATGTTGCAGCCCTGCGCTCTTGAGTGCATGGCCTACAACCTACGGCCTTCGCACAGCACGCTTCCCTTCAGCCAAACACTGGCCGTGTGCAAACTTCGCCGACACCCCGCGGTACCGCGATCCAATGACACTTCTGTCCACGGAACGAACAAGGAAATGGGTCCGCGGACCCAGATATCACAAATTTTTTGGGATGTGCTTTTCAGTATTTTGCAAATAAGTTACTGGTCGGATTTCCACCAAACACACAAAAGCACGCCTCCTGCCCCAAGCCCACGCTCCTGCCGCAAATTTGGTGCAAATCCATCCAGCCGTTCGGGCTGTAGCCGTGCGCAAAGTTTTTCCGTATTCAGTCTATGGAAGAAAAAAAAATGTTGGGACCCTCCCTATGACTTGCCCCCCGCACCAAACCTCTCCCAACTTCAGAGCCGGCCATATGCTTTTTTTGTAAAGTTGGATGAGAATTCCTCAAGGGGGAGCGAAGTTATAAAATGCCGAAAAAAGTGCTCTTCCTATGAGTTTAGCAACTTAACCATAACTACACGCCCGCTACTGTGGCCCGTGTAATATATATATATATATATATATCAGCCTAACCTTACTCATTAGTTTATATTCTAGTCCAAATCCCATGCTTTCTCAATCTATTGTCACATGCCCACCTTTTCTTTGTTTTTGTTGGCCTAGATCACACCTACCAAAAAAGATCCGTCCTTTTGAATTACCCTTCTCCATAGTCCTCCTTTCTTCTGCATCCACAGGATGTAACCTATAAACAAATACTTTGAAGGGATTGTGTCCTCCGGGGTATTCCTTATCTTAGATATCTCTTTCCAGCTATGCTGGCCTCGGACATTTTTTCTCTCTAGAGGGCGCTGCGCGTCGACATCCGCCGAGTCGATGTCCCTCGACAGCCGCCGTATCGACCTCGACGTCATCCTGCCTATAAAGGCCGCGCGCAGCGTCCATTGCTCAGTTCCGTTTTTCCGCGCTTACTCAGTGCCTCGGAATATCGTTGCTCAGTTTCGTAGATATATTATTCCATTTTCCTCGAGATATTCGATCCATACTCGATGGCTTCCTCGTCTGAACCGACGACCCCTCGGTCCGGCTTTAAAAAATGCTGAGACTGTGGAAAAAAGATGTCGCTAACGGACCCTCACAGGGTCTGTCTGTGGTGTTTGGGTGCTGAACACTATTGTTCGGAGTGTGAGGACTGTATGTCCATGACAGCTAAAGCCCTGATGGAGCGTAGGGGGAAGCTGGAAAAAGGTAAGACTTCTAAAGCTTTTTCTTCCTCGACGAAGTCGAGACATTCGTCTCCTCGTCACCATTTGCGCTCCAGGTCTCGAAGCGGGTCCCATCATTCTTCGAGATCGAAGCACTCGAAAAGGAGACGCCGAAGATCCCCTTCTTCGTCCTCCTCTTCCTCTGTTTCACCTAAGAGAATCCCTTGCCCCACGAAGCATAGTTCCCGGGCTGAATGGGAGGAATTCCGAAAAAATATGATGAGCGTCATCGAGAAAGCGGCCTCGACCCCCTCGAAGACTGCCGAGAGCGATGCTCTGGTCGAAAGACCCGAAGGTCCAAAACGCTGCGAGTCGCAGCACCCGGCAAAGGAAGCTTCTCGAGCGCGTCACGAACCCTCGAGTAAAGCAAAGACCTCGAATCCTTCTTCGAAGGTTCCGTCGACGCCGAGGTCGGGGTCTTCGACGCCGTTGTCGAAGGGACCTTCGACACACGGGTCTGTCGACTCGACGCCATCCTCAACACCGGCGTCGACGCCAAGGAAAGTCACGGTTGTGGCCTACCCAGTGGCTATTCCCAGGTCTTCGATGTCGATGTCGTCGAGATTGTCGATATCCTCAAGCAGAATTCCGATTCTATCGAATACCTCGAGGCCTCCACCTTTGTTTTCAGCGCCACTTTCGAAGCCTTCGACGTCGGCGTCGACGACATCGACGTTTTCGAGGCCGATTACGACAAGTTTGGCACCCTCTGCCTTGGAGATGGGTTTCACACCCTTTGTGAGCTCAGACCAATTGAGAACAATGTCTTCAATTATGGAAGAGGGAGAACTGTCTGATCAAGAAGAGCCATTTGAGTTGCAGGGATCTGCAACCCCAGTTCAAGAGGAGTTATCCTCAGAGGAACGCAGATTAAAGGAACTCCATGATTCCTTACATGAGGCAAGTGGTTTAGACACTTCCCTAGAGGTGGAGTTCGCTAGGCCAGACCCGGGGGAGCATGCTGAAACCCCTTATAGAGCCTTAATGGCCAGGATTACAGAATTTATGGGGTGGTCAACACCTTCACCGGCTTTCCAACAGGATGACCTCACGGATATTCTTGATAAAGGTCCACAGGAGGATCCTGTAGTACCTTTTCATAAAGCTCTTCAAAGAAAAATAATGACGAACTGGGAAACCCCAGATGTCGTCCCGGCAGTAAATAAAAAACTGTCTGCTAAATACAGGGTATCTTCTGCAGACCTGGAGTTTTTGTCCAAACACCCATCCCCAGAAAGTCTGGTGGTACAAGCAGCATCTTCTACTGACATCAAGACTGCTTACCCTACCGTCCCACAGGACAGGGACGATAAGAAATACAATGCTATGGCTAATAAAGTATTTTCGGCATGTAGCATGGCGTTAAAATCTATTAATGCTACTTGCACCCTTGCTAGATTTAGCCATACATTTTGGGAGTGTGCTTTTACAGCGGCTGACTGCATCCCGGAGGGTGAAGAAAGGGAGGCGTTCCTAAATATCATAAGGGACGGTAAAGACGCTATGTGCGAATCCCTCCAGACGGGCATTGACTCGGCTGACAGTATCAGCAGAGCAATGGAGGCAAGTACAACAACCAGGAGATTTGCTTGGTTGAGAAAGTCTGGTTTTGCCACAGATGTGCAAGCCAGGCTCTTGAACATGCCATTTGATGGCTCTTCTTTGTTTGGGAAAAAGGCGGATGACAGTTTAGAAAAACTGCAAACATCAAAGGCAGCAGCAAAATCCCTAGGCGCTGCAATCCGTCAGACACCTTTTCGTCCCACAAGAACCTCTGTGAGAGGCAAGTCTTTTCGCTTCTACTCCGCATTCGGAAGAGGTAGAGGACGACCGGCTCAAAGGGGACAAAGAAGAACTACCCGAGGTGGACGGGGTAGATATTCAAAAGCCGCAGCAACATCAGGTGCCTCTTTACCATCGGCATCTGCATCAACCGCCCCTAAACCACTCTGAGGACTTCCCTCACAAGACACCTGTAGGACGCAGGTTAACTCAACATCTGGCGGAATGGCAGGCTATCACGTCAGATGCTTGGGCATTGGAGACAGTTGCACAAGGTTACTGCCTGCCTCTCCTACGCATACCTCAGAGTCATCCACCGGGGATCAGCTCTCAAAAAGCTCCAGATCCGCTCCTCTTGCAGGAAATTTTAGACCTGCTAGAGAAAGGTGCCATAAAACCGGTACCTGTAGCAGAGAGGAACAAGGGCTGGTACTCCCCTTACTTTCTCATACCAAAGAAAGACAGAGGACTGAGACCCATCTTGGACTTGCGAGAATTGAACAAATTCCTCAGGAAAGACAAATTCAAGATGGTAACTCTCTCTCAGATCCTTCAGGCCCTTCAGTTCCAGGACTGGTTGGTATCTCTGGACCTTCAGGACGCTTATTTCCATGTGCCAATCCATCTCAAACACAGGAAATACCTGAGGTTCGCAATTGGCAACTCTCATTATCAATTTCGAGTTCTGCCGTTTGGGCTGACCTCCGCCCCAAGGGTCTTCACCAAGATAATGTCGGTAGTGGCTGCAAGTCTAAGGAGGGAAGGGATTCACGTCTACCCCTACCCGGACGATTGGTTGATCAGAGCTGTATCTTCGGAACAAGCTCAGATCCAGCTAGATTATGTTTGCCACTCCCTTCACAGACTGGGCTTCTCCCTCAATTTAAAGAAGTCACAAATGATACCATCGCAGAGACTCCAGTTCATCGGAGCGATACTGGACACTTCCCTGGGAAAAGCCTCGCCACCAGAGGTGAGGGCTCAAGATATTCTACAGATGGTCACCAAATTTCAAAATGCCCAACGTCTCTCAGCCTTCGACTTTTTGAGGTTGCTAGGCCTCATGGCATCCTGCATTTTCCTAGTGCCAGAGGCTCGCCTGAGAATGAGATCTCTCCAGTGGGCACTGAGAACTCAGTGGTCACAATTCTCAGGGAGAATGACAGATCTTCTTCAGGTTCCCGACAGGGTGGCTCGAGACCGTCAGTGGTGGGCCTGTCAGGAGAACATTCTGAAAGGAGAGCAGTTTTGCCCGGAGATAACAGTAGTCACGGATGCCTCACTTACAGGGTGGGGAGCCCACGCCAACGACTTGACGATCAGCGGTCATTGGTCTCCATCGGAGTCCAGACTACATATCAACCTGTTAGAGCTGAGGGCCATCAGACTTGCGCTGAAGGCTTTTCTACCATCTGTACAAGGAAAGAATGTCCTGATAATGACGTACAACACAGTGGCCATGCATTACCTCAACAAAAGAGGAGGCGTAGGATCACTACCACTGTGCAGAGAGGCGATGCAGCTCTGGTTTTGGGCAATCCAAGAAGGAATCTCTCTATCGGCAGTTCATCTAGCCGGAGAGAAGAACTTGACAGCGGACGCTCTGAGCAGGCAGAGCACAGTCTCCCACGAGTGGGAACTAGCTCAGGAAGTCCTTCAAGAAATCTTCGCCCCTTGGGGAACCCTTCAGGTAGATCTGTTTGCCACCAGTGTCAACAGGAAGTGCGATCTGTTCTGTTCAAGGGAATTTCCCCCAAGACGAGCTTTGGGAGACGCGTTCATAGTGGACTGAGAATTTCCACTCCTGTACGCGTTTCCACCAGTACCTGTCATTCCTCAAATGATCGGGAGGTTGAGAAGATTCCAGAAAACCATGATCCTAATTGCCCCAGATTGGGCCAGGAGAACGTGGTACCCGGACCTTCTAGACTTGTCCATCTGCCCTCCAATTCGACTTCCACTCAGAGAGAATCTGCTCTCACAGAAGGGAGGTCAGGTTCTCCATCCAGACATCAAAACCCTCAACCTTCACGCTTGGCTTCTGAAAGGCTCCCTGATGACGGTATGGAGGTGTTGCTTTCGGCAAGAAGGCCAGCAACAAAATCTTTATACCGCTGCCGTTGGAACAGATTTTGAAGCTGGTGTAGAGAAGAGAATATCGACCCCTTTTCATGTGGTACACCAACGGTGTTATCCTTTCTACTCTACTTGGAAAATTCAAGCCTTCAAGTTGGCACTATCAAGGGCTATCTCGCAGCGCTATCCATCTTTAAGCGCACTGCAGAAGAACCATCCTATTTCAAGTTACCCTTGGTAATACAGTTTCTAAAGGGGTTAACTAACGTTTATCCCCCAAGACCATTCCAGGTTCCCCTATGGGATTTAAATTTAGTCCTAACTTTCCTGATGGGCACACCTTTCGAACCACTCCATTCTTGTTTGTTAAGGTTTCTTACTCTTAAGACTGTTTTATTAGTAGCACTTACATCTGCTAGAAGGGTGAGCGAGTTACAAGCTCTTTCTTGTAAACCCCCTCATACAATCTTTCACAAAGACAAAGTTGTTCTGCAAGTGAAGCCTAATTTCCTCCCAAAGGTGGTTTCTGAATTTCATATCACACAGAAGATTGCCCATCTTTCTATCCTCCTCCCCATCCGGGGAAAGAGGAAGAGAGGTTACACAGGCTGGACCCAAGAATGACTTTAAGTTTTTACATTAGTAGACTGGCTAGGATAAGACAAGCAGACCAGCTACGCAGGTCACAAGCTGGGACTACCGATAACTAAGCAGACCATTTCCAGATGGATTATTTTAGCCATTTTGGAATGTTATAAACTGGCAGGAAAAGAGCCCCCTCAAAATCTTAGGGCTCATTCGACCAGAGGTATCGCAGCTTCATCGGCCCTCAAAAGAGGAGTGCCGGTTCGAGACATATGTGCGGCTGCCACATGGTCGTCCGTCCATACCTTTACATGGTTTTACAACTTGGATTCCTCCTCCAGTCAGGAAACTAGGTTTGGAAGGGCAGTATTGCACTCTATTCATCAATAAGAGGAAGCATGAAGTCAGTACTCCCACCTCCAATAACAAAATACTGCTATGGGAGCCTATCTAAGATAAGGAATACGTCTGAGGACACAATCCCTTCGAAGAACAAGTTACTTCTTACCGTGTAACGTTCTTTCGATGGGATGTTCCTCCGACGTATTCCTTATCGACCCTCCCATCCATCCCCGCAGTACTACTTCCCTTGTTGTTGCAGCTTACGCTCCTTCAGGGTGATTAGTCTAGTCCAGAAAGAATTATTGTGGGCTACAAAACGGAACTGAGCAATGGACGCTGTGCGCGGCCTTTATAGGCAGGATGACGTCGACGTTGATACGGCGGCTGTCGAGGGACATCGACTCAGCGGACGTCGACGCGCAGCGCCCTCTAGAGAGAAAACATTTCCGAGGCCAGCAAAGCTGGAAAGATATATCTAAGAAAAGGAATACATCGGAGGAACATCCCATCGAAAGAACGTTACAAGGTAAGAAGTAACTTGTTCATCTGCGCCAGTTAAAGCAAAATGCATTTCTTTCACATTACATTTCAACATTACTCAATGTATTTATACTCTGATATTTACATAGCTCCTTAATCCAATGTGCTTTCCATGGCATATATTTACATACATTACTATTATCATTGCCCAGTCAAAATTGACACTCACATAGAAAAACTTTTCCTTCTGTGTCTGTGTGCATGGCTTATCAAATACTGCTGCTGACCATTAGGGTTCTGAAAAACATACTGTTAGGCAGAAACCTGTGCAGTTCCCTCTGGGATCACTGCAAAAGATTTAAGACTACAGGTGTTTGGCAGTAAACCCACTTGGTAGCAGTCTGTACCACACAGATTCACTTGGTAGCTGTGGCTGAGCAGTCAGACTTCCCTCAAGAAGAGTTAGGCAGTATACAGAGTATTCACAATAGGTCAAAAAAACACAGTAGAACAAGCAAACACTGACCAGAGCTTGGTGTAAAAGAGATATAATTATTTATTAAAAACCACATCTAGTACAACACACAGGCACTATTATTAAGCAGTTCAAAAACACGGTCACTAAAAGATATACACTCCCTTAAAAGAATATTAGACAAGTCTAAAGTAAAAACCCCACTTATTTTCAGACAGCGGTGAGAGCTTAACGCAGATGGCACTCTAATAATTTGTTTTAAAAGGGAGAGAAAAGCAGAGTATAATTTGAAACAGATCTCAACACTTTCTCAAGAACACAACAAGAGAGGAAGGCAAAGTAAAACCGTGAAGTTAGAGTTCAGAAGGCCGGATCCACTTTAAGAGGATCAGAACGAAATGCGTCCAAGGTCACACAGTTGAAAAGTGCACAAAAGTCTCGAAAAGGTTCAGAAAGAGTTGGACCAAAAGAAAGGGACCAGTTAGATGGTCAAGGCGGCCAGCCCAGTCCAGAAGGTTAAGGGATTATTATTACCTTGTAGCAATCTTTAGAAAGGGAGGCCTGGCGGACACAGTACCTTAAAGTGGTGAGAATGCTCCAGCGGGGGCAGTTGTTCCTGGCAGCGGATGCAAGTCGGTGCTTTGTCCGGGGGAAGAGAGGATCTCGTCGGGGAGGAAGACAGGAGTCCGTTGCACTGCCAGGGAAGAAACCAGCCGCGGAGTTCTCAGTTAAACGGAGCGGTCCTTTGGTTCGCGGTCCAGTGGTAAGTGGCTATCCGGTTGCCGGGGTGCTTGGCACGGGCAATTCGACCACAAGACATCCTGGGATGCGAGAAAAAGAAGGTAAACTGGTTGTGCCCACCAGTCAGGGGAAGAAGACTCTCCAGCCGGGAGATCTTCTCTGTCGTCGGGAAGTGGTGAGGCGGTTCCGCAGGGCTCCACCGGTGGTGTCATCGTAGCAGGTCGGCTCAGCTTCTCCCTCGTTGGGATTCTCAGGTCCTGTGTCGAATTCTGAAGTTCCAGTCCCCAAAGCCCTGCTTTTATGCAGCACACCCCCTTTCACTCAGCCTAGCTGGCACTCAAACATGCTAAGCGGTGAGCCGGCCGGCTCACCACTTGGGCCAATCACACAAGAGTGCGACTTGAGTTACCAAGGTAACTCAGTCCAGGGTGCCTAAACCCCCTCCTACACCCCCTGTGGTACCCAGACAGAGTGGCACCACCTTTGGAGGCTTCTTTGGAGAAGCCCGCCAAAACTGGAACAAAGGGCTCGACTTGAGTTGGAGTCACAGAAGAGAACACAAACGCCATTTTAGAATCGAGTCCTGGCAAAAATTACCAACCGGCGAATTAATATGAAATAAATAAACCGGCGGTATGTTCGAGGCTATGAGAATTAAATAATTAAAGTTGGTAGCCTCGAACAATGGGAAAATCCCATAGGGATATATTCGCGGATTCGCGGATATATTGCCACCAGCCAAAACTCAATCAGGGGGGACGGAAACGTGCCCCCTCGACTAACAGACCCCGGGGCAATCGAATTGCCCCGACCAGTACGTCCACAATATGATGGTTTGTACTGGTTTCTGTTCATAATTTGGGACTAGTAAAGCCAATGGTGACTTTACATGCCCTGGAAGACAGTAGTCAGTCCCAGGGTATGGAGTCTATGGTGGGGTGTCACTATGACACCCCTGTGTCACTGCACGATGGTGCTTTGTAACACACATAGGGCCTCATTACGACCCAGGCGGTAAGTTACCGCCTGGGTCGTACCTTTACCACCATGGCGTAAACTATGTTTACGCCATGGTGGTTGGCGGACTTACCGCCCCATTCCGAGGTTGGCGGGGCGGTAAGTCCCCAATCCCCATTTACCCTTCCCCATTCCCATTTTTGCCCCATAGGGCATAATGGGAGTGAGGAAGGCGTTAATTATGCCACCGTAAATTACGGTGCCGTAATTAACAACATGGTCCCTTAGCGCCATGGATTTTAACACCTGCTAAAAGCAGGTGTTAAATCCTCCATGGCGCTAAGGGACCTCGGAATCAGGCGGTAAGGGTCGGCGCTGTTTACGCCGACGTAAACCCCTTACCGCCTGGGTCCTAATGAGGCCCATAGTAAAATCACATTAGACCCTATGGAGTAAAGGACCCCAAAGCCCTTAAAACATAACAGTCAAAGGAACACCATGAATCATGTCCAAGAGTGGGAAAAATAGTCTCACTCTTAGCAGGAGAGAAAAAAACAAACTCCAGAAATCCAGCAAAGCTGCTGGGCGACTCACTAGGTTAGGAAATTCAGCCTAAACAGATAATTCTCCCTAACACATGCCGCCACTCTTTCATATATTATTTCAACAATATTTACAAACAGCCCAATCCAGCTTTCCTAAAAATACAAACACGTCCCTTCATTTCTCCGAACTTCTTCACAGCCATTGAACTGTGTCCCAGCCCTACTGGCATTTCTAACACAACCTTCCCAACCAAACTCTTCTGGCCTCCAAATGCATATTACTGTAACAATGTTGGGAGCTCAACAACCAATGCCTTAACTGACTGAAATATCTTGAGCCCTGCTCCTGTTTGAGCCTCCCTCCTTTTTGCCTGGGCAGCTGTCCAAAGCTGTCTCCGCTGCTCACAGAGGAATGTGGCTTTTTAGAGCACTGAACCTAACATTGATTCATCCCACTCTCTTCCAGCTACTCTGAAACACTAGCTTATATAATGACTGACACGGAGTCAGATCCTTCCTCCCTTTTGAAATCTCTCTACCAAATTGCACATCAAATACAAACAAACACAACTGGACGAGCTTTGTAATTTTCACCTATACAGAACCAAAATTCTTGTTGCTTCTTATCGGTCTGTTAACTGTCCCTGCCTCCTAGCAAGGCAGTCTTGTCCTCCTTCACGCTTCAGCTTCTGTGAACGGATCAGGGGAAGGCGGCTCCCTAGAGCTGTCTCTGCTTTGTACGGACCTTACTCTGCAAGCTAGCAAATGACTACAGATTTCGCGACATCATAAAATGAGCACATGTTAAGCGTCAGTAAAATAGAGTTGTGAAATGTAGCCTCTTTAACTTAGAGAGTGTTGAGCCTGAGGACGTGACACAGTAGAGGAATTGTATGTCTTACTTTATTCACAGTTCACTGCATTGTAACTTAACTTCTCTCCTCCCCTCTCCCACGACATCCCTCATGTGACCCCTGTCTCCGTCCTAAAGAGATAGAGTCCACTAACATCACCCCTGGACAAATGTCTTGGCGTCCACCTAACGCTCTTCAACTAGGTGAAGCAGTCTCCTGATGGTTCGCTGGGGCCTGGCACTTGCATCGCTGCTCAGGAGCGAACTGGGTGCTTCAACCAGCTCTAACATGTGGCGATGGGTTTCTCCATGGGGAGCCCACAGGTCGTTCCTGGGTTCACAAGGCTCTGGATCAGGGTCAGGCGGTGGAGGCCTTTTGTCATCCCTCTTGACAACATTCTTAATCAGGGAGCTGTTCCTTATCACTTCTTTTTCGGCATTCATGGCCGTTAGCATGGTTCCTTTAATGGCTGTCACATGAAGTGGCTTCAGTGCAAATCGAGCATCAGTCTTCTTCGATGTTGCTTGCTGCACCAACACTTCATCCCCTACTTGGAACTCTTTGGGATTAGCCCCTCTTCTCCTGCGGTCTCCACTCGAGCTTTTTCCTTCCGCTCTGTGTCTCTTCTTATGACCTCCTGGTCCGCTGCTTGCTGGTACATGGGGTATCTCACGATGCGTGTGTGAACTTCATATGATGTGAGTCACCACCCTCGATGCGGGCCCTTTGCAGCGTTTTCTTAATGGAAGCCATAAAACACTTGGCCATTCTATTGGCTTGTGTTCAGCGTGGGTGATCTTCTGTTGGGCGAAC
The DNA here is from genome assembly GCF_040938575.1 of Ambystoma mexicanum. Classification (NCBI taxonomy): domain Eukaryota; kingdom Metazoa; phylum Chordata; class Amphibia; order Caudata; family Ambystomatidae; genus Ambystoma; species Ambystoma mexicanum. Next base: position 299,323,144 of record NC_090935.1, on the reverse strand, counting down.
CGCATGTTTTTCGCGAAGGTTGCAAACTCATGTCCACTGAATGGGGGCCCGTTGTCGGACTTGATTGTGCCAGGGATCCCCCATTCGCTCACTGCCTCGTCGAAGATTGCTGCGACATGGGCAAAGGCCGTGGATGCTCTTTTCTTCATGATGGGGAATCTTGAGTGCTCATCTATGAACAATAGGAGGTACTCCCCGACTGTAGGGGTCCATAGAAGTCAACGGCAACCCTTTCCCAGGGACGTTCAGGGATGTGTGTTGGGTGGAGTGGGACCGGTGCCTCTGTTATGGCTGTGCATTGGCACGCTATGCAGTTCACCCATCTGTCGACCATCGAACAAGGAAAAGGAACCGCACGTGGCACCGGAGCTGCCTTTTTGTGTTATCAGCACCTCGGTGTCACTCTTGTGCCGTCGTGATACCTTCTGCTCTAAGGGTCGCAGGGATGATGAGTCGGCACCCTCTCAGTAGCACTGCCTTGTCCTTCACAGCCAATTCTGTGTGCACCTTGGCGAGCCTTTCCAATTCGTCCCAGCACACCCCCGGATGGTTTAGCATGGCACGGCGGTAGTCCTTCCACTTATTGTTCTCCATTAGGATGATCACCAGTTCCATGCAGGGGTCTGCAGCGGAGGCTGATGCAACAGCTTCCAGTGAAATAGCAGGTGGGAGCGCATTTTAGGTTACATAGTTGATGTACTCTATGTCCCCAGCTTCGGACATTGGCTTGTCCACTGGATGTCTTGATAGATAGTCATCCGGGTTGTTTGCACACCCGGGCCTGTGAATGATCTCAAAATCATATTCTTGAAGCCTGATGCCCCGCCGTTCCATCCTGGGGGCATTTTGGTACGGAGGTTTCCGAATAGAGAAAGCAGAGCCTGATGGTCAGTAATGAATGTGAACCTTTTTCCTATCACAAAGTTGTGGAAATGCTTGCATGCCCACAAGGCCCCCAGGCTCGCTTTCTCAGCTTGGGAGTAGGCAGACTCAGGCGCGGACAATGCTCTGCTGGCATAGGCCACGATGTGTCTAGGGTGGGAATCGACCCCATTTGTCTGGGCTAGTATGGGCCCTAGCCCCACTGAGCTTGCGTCCACAACGATTTCAGTGTGCCAGTCCGGGTCAAAGTAGGCTAACCTCTGGGCTTCCGCCAGGGCCAATTTAATGGTGTTGAATGCCTCCTGACATTCGGCCGACCAGGCGAACATGGTGTCCTTCTGCAGCAGGCGACGTAGCGGCTCGGTGATGGAGGCATAGTGTGGGATATAGCGAGTGTAGTAGCCTGCCATCCCCAGAAACGATTGCACGTCCGCTACCTGGGTTGGTTCCTGAAGATTGAAAATGGTGGCGCCCTTGTCAGGATCCGGCGTCATGCAGTCTGCAGAGAAGATATGTCCAAAGAACTTCAGTTTGGTTTTGCTAAATTGGCACTTGTCTATGTTCAGTGTCAGACACGCTCCTTGGACAGCTGAGCAGGTTGCAAGCAAAACAGCATTATGTTCCTCCCGAGATATTCTGAAGGCGAGGATGTCATCACCGTAATTTAGGGCACCACGTATCTGTCTGATGATCTGCCTGAGGGCCTCCTGAAAGATTTCAGCCACTGAAGAGATACCGAAATTGAGGCGTTTGTAACGAAACAGGCCATTGTGGGTTGTGAAGGTGGTGATGCCCCTTGATTCAGGATGTAGCTCCATCTGATGATAACCTTGGTTGAGGTCTAGTTTGGAGAACAGAACCGCCTTGTTCAACTGAGCGATCATGTCCTCGATGCGAGGTCCTGGGTGGCGTTCTCTCTGAATGGTGGTGTTGGCCATTCTCATGTCCACACAGAGTCTCAAGCGTCCCCCTTCCTTGGGCATGATCACTAATGGTGAGACCCATGGGGTCGACCCTGTGGCTGGTTCAATAATCCCATCATCAAGTAACTGGTCGAGTTTGTTCGAGACTGCGGCCTATAAGTGGAAATCTACTCTCCTGGGATGTTGGGGGACGGGTCAGACTGTTGTATCGATGTGCCGTTTGATGGGGGGACCTTTCATCTTCCCCAGCCCCTTGCAGAGTAGCGGGAATTTTACCAGGATCGTGTCCTTCGTGATGGGCCCTCCGGATGAGTGTTAATTCCTCATTGTGCAAACAAGTTCTTTCGGGTCACTTGGAGGCGCAGTTGATTGTATAGTGTCCCCTTCATTGACATGTATGTCAATGAGTCCTAGACAGGACGCAGTGTGGAAGCTCAGCAAGAAACGCCCTTTGGTTGGGCTTCGGATCAGATGGATGACTGTGGCAGTGGACAGTCCTTTATGCATGACCCGGTGCCTGAAGTGTCCAATGGAGTGGAGGGGAAGGTCTGCGCCCCACCGGAAGATTTTGGACACCGTCTGGGTTAGCTCTGGCCTGTCGGGTATCTGTAGAAATTCTTTTCCCCCCATAATGTTAACGGTGGCACCTGAATCAACCAGGAAGCAGAATTGTCTACCACTTATATTGACAGGTATACTGGGCGCCTCCCTCGCTTCTCTGTCGTCCAGAGGTTAACATACTTGTCTTGAACATACTGGTCGTAGTTGTCGCCTTCATAAGCGGGTCCATGTGCCACTGCCAAATACTGACTTTGGCATGATTGAGGTGGTCCGTCATATTCATCCCTGAGATGCAGGCTTTGTTCATATACTTCGAAGTCTTGGGGGTCATCTTCTGGGTAGTGGTCTTCCACCACCCTTACGTACCGTCTAGGGCCCTGCTGGTATGGGCGCATCTGGTATGCCGAGTTCTGCGGGGTCTGACATAACATCCTGTACTGTGAAGAAGGTGACATCCGCGGCATGGGGACTGGCCTGCTTTCTCTGCAGACCGACTGAAAGTGGCCCTCTCTGCCACAATTGCTGCATCTCTGGGAGAGAGAGGGACACATCCCTGAATGAGGGAACGCCATCTCGCAGAGGTACGCCATCTCGAACGCCATCTCCCTGCGTCGTTGGCTGGCCGGCTGAACCGTTCCAATGAGTTCGCTCTTGTCTTGTTTGGTGGTGGCACACCCTGACATTTGGGTTGCTTGTACGTTCACCCTTTCGAAGATCCTTGCCCTTTCACTAACTTCGCCGATAGAGAGTGGCTTCTTGAGCAGTTGTTTTTTCAGTGTTTGGGACAGGCACCCCTCAATCACCCTCAACCGTATTGCTTCATCCAGGGAAAAAGCATGAACTAGACAGTGTGCACCTTTGATCCTCAGGTGAGTGATGAACTCGTTGGACAGGAAACAGCAGACTATACTTTAAGAGCCTCATTGAGGGGCTGTTATGACCCCAGTTTAGATATCCTAGATGATGGGCAACGCTGCAACTGGCTGACAAGTGCGTTTGCAACTGCTCCTGCTGTGCGCACTGGCGGCGGTCCCTGCCCTGACTGGAGAGCCACGAACCAAACTGGGGAATCCAACTGCGCCAAGCAAGATGAGAGGGACGCGCTGCCACAGGGCTGGGGCAGCGGATGGGTGTGTAAGGCCAGGGGCACAAAATACGCGAGTAGCTGAAACCCCCACATTTTACAGGGGCCGTGTAGGTGAACGTCACCTGCAGGTAGGTGGAGCAGAAACTAGGGTCTTGCTTGCTGGAACCATAAACCCGCTGTTGTCATAGGCCAGGGGGGAGGACACTGGTCGCACAGCCACCAAAGCACAGTCATGACGGGCTGATTGAATACGGGGGCGACAGGGTGAACAGCTGGTAAGGAAGCTAGGGTGACACAGAAGAGGGATCAAACTGCACAACACTACTGTGTGCAGGGACCAGTACGCTGACGAGGTCTGGCAAGCACAGGACTCTGCACCTGGGACTGGAAAGTGCGTTGGAGAGAGGCAGCTCAGAGCCACCCACTAGGGCAGGGGAAAGAAGGGTGAGAGTGGACGCCTGAAGGCAGTCTCCGGCGGCGAACACTGACCATCACATCAGGTACTATTTTGGGCCTGGAGAACGGGTGAACAGTTTACACCCGACAATCAAGTGTGGTCAACGACGCGCAGCAGCAGAAATAATATGAAGTCATATCCCCTAAAAACAATAGTGAAAGGCAGATCTATGAGTGTGACACCTGCACTGACACAGACGCTCACATCGGAACTGAGAGACTGGACTTTAGAGTATAGTTCAGAATCCCTTTTTGCATCGACTAAGCGGACATGTCCCCAACTAAAGGGCAGAAAAAATCCACAATCATTGATTCCTTTCAGGCTGCCAAACCCTGAGAATCCCCACAGGACGGAGCAGCATCACAAGCTGTTCAACGGTCCTCGGAGTCGGGCGACAAAGACAGCCCAGTGTTAGAGGCGATAGCTGTATTAAGAACCTTCATAGACACCAAAGTTGGGGAGGTTAAAGAAGACATGCTCTTGATAAGGCAAGACATGTGAAACCTGGCAGAGAGAGTACCAGTCATGGAAAGCGGACTCAAGGAAACCACAGAAACCACAAAAGATCTTGAATGAAGGGTGAAAGATCTAGAAAGGAGGAACACTATGCTAGAAGCACGATTAGAAGCACGATCAGAAGACGCAGAAGGACGTGCCCGGCGGAACAATGCGTACTTGCTCGGAATTCCAGAGGGCATGGAAGGCTCCAACCCAACTGGATTTGTGGAAACACTACTGCAGCAGGAAATTGGTGCTGGCCGGCTATCTCAGGGGTTTGTGGTGGAGAGAGCCCATAGATTCTTGCAGAAAAGGCCACCGCCGGGATCATACCCACGACCAATGATTGCCAAAATCTTGAATTTCCAGGACAGGGAAATCATATTGAAATACTCCAGGGAGGGGGGGGCGATATGTCGGGACAATACCAAAATAGCTTTATACTCGGATTATACACCAGCAGTCCAACGAGCCAGGAACTCCTTTGTGCCAGTTAAAGCAAGGCTCAGAAAACTGAACCTCAAATATATGCTCATGTACCCATCTAGGCTAAAAGTGATTTATAATGGTAGTGCTGTTTATCTTGAGACTCCGGCAGAGGCTACCATGTGGCTAGAACACAATAACCTGGCAGAGGGGGAAGAAGCGGTCACATGATCAGACCCTCACAGCGACTGGGAGAGGGGAGCAGGGGGTATGGCTGCATGCTTGCTGAAATGTCTATTAAGGTTGAATGAAGAGGTCAATTATTCACTGTAACCGCGTTGGAATAGCTTTAACTGACGGGAGGGTCACCAGGCTGCCTGCCTGGGCACACAGGTCTATCCCGCAAAATGGTTGTTGACAGCTAACTTTTGGCTAGTCACGACCCACACACACAGTCCCGGATGGGTAGAAGTGGTGTGGGGGCACCTGAGCATCGCAAGAGAGATGCAGCGGCTGGGAGCAGTTGTTTAATGTTAGTTATTGTTCAGAATGTTATAAGTACTTCACTGCTCAGGAAGAAAGGTCAGCAGGGTCAACTGAAAGGGGAGAGTGCAAGAGGAGCTCGCACACATATAAAGGAAGAGCGAAGGCAGTCGAGCATGCACCAAGGGAGCAAGGGAGGAGCGGGGGGTTGAGGTAACGATAAAGGAGCCAACTGTGTACACGCATGTCTACCAACATTAAGGTCCTAACATGGAACATAAGGGGGTTGGGCACATACCTACGTAGAAATAGAGTAAAATCCTTCCTTGTCAGGAAAAAAGTGTCCATAGCACCACTGCAGGAAATTCATTTGATGGTGGAGGTCATGGATAAGGTGAAGGAACAATGACGGGAACAGGGATATGGTGCAGCATACTCTAAGTATGCTCGCTGAGTCTTTACCTGGATAAGTGCTAATGTGCCCTTTCAACTGCTGCAGATGGGGCAGATACAGAAGGGAGATACCTTGTGCTTAGCGGATTCATTGAGCAAATAGAAATATGCTTTGTCAATTCCTATTTCCCCAACCATGGGATCCCGATCCACTTGCGCATACTGAGCGCTAAGGTGGCCCCTTACAGAGACAGCTTTTTTATCTGGGGGGGTGACTTCAATTGTGTGAGGGACCTAGACAAAGGGCCTCATCACGAGTTGGGCGGTAACGCCGGCACTAATAGCGCTGGCGTTATCTGCCCTACTGCCAAACCCACCAGCGCTATTAGCGCCGGATCACGGGTTTGGTGGAATGGGAAATCCCCATTCCCCATTGAGCCCATTCGGGAATGCCCCATTCCCTATTGGGCTCAATGGGGAAATTTCACGCTCTTACCGCCGGCAGATTTCCCGCCAGCGGTATGAGCGCGAAATTTTGGCAGATTTCCCCCCAGCTAAAAGTAGTGGTGAGAGGGGAGGCTATTGCCAGTGCAGGTGGAATCAGGAAACAGATCAGGCTGGATTTAGAGAAATGGGAGAAGGATATTTAACAGATGGAAACGTGTAAACTGGGAGGTCTTACAAAGGAAAGGAGCTTAGCTGAAACCCGGCACAAATGCCTTGAGGTGTGGGAGAGGTTGGCGAAATTTGATTACACGGTATGGACAGCCAGAGAACATGGGGAGGGAGTTAATCTGAGTAGGCTGCTGTCATGGCTGTGTAAGAGGGAACAACCACGGCATGCAATAACTGAATTGAAAGATGCGGCAGGAACACTGCATAGATCCAAACAGACAATTAATGACACCTTTGCAGAGTTCTACTCCCAACTGTATAGTCATGATGAGCTTGTGCCTCAGGGGGACATTAAAGGAACGCTTGAGGAAATAGGACTACCCAAACTGAGCAAAGCACAACATGATGCACTAGAGCAGGACATAAAACTTGAGGACATAAGCGAGGCAATTAAATCACTGGCCACTAGCAAAGCTCCTGGAACAGACGGACTCCCCTCCAGAGTTTTATAAAACATACAGGTCAGTTTTGAGCCCGGCACTTCTCGAGGTGCTCAAAGAGGCATACGAAAAGGAGGTGCTGCCCAAGAGCATGAGAGAAACACTAATAATCCCAATGCACAAACCAGGGAAGCCCCCTGATGAATGTGATTTGTATCGCCCACTGGCGATGTTGAATTATGACGTCAAGATTCTTTTCTTTTTACTTTTATTTTAATTGGCAGAGGTTTACAGCAAACAGACATGTCTGAGCACACAGTGAAATCGGTACATACACGGGACATAATGCATCCACAAATAGCATAATACATCTCCAGTAAGAAGGACAGTCAATCGTGGGGCATTGTGATACACACGCTCAATCCTGTGTGACAGGGGGTGAGCCACCTCCAGATGTGCTCTCCTCCTGATTGATAAGGTAGCTATTAAAAGCAGACCATACATTCCTGGGGCGAGAATGGACGGCGAGTATGTTGAGATATATTTCCTCAGAATTCCTGGCCTAAGTAAGTGCGTTAAGCCACTTCAGAAAGGTTGGGGGGGGTTCTTCCAATATTGAAATACACACTTTTTAGCTATCATGCAGCCTATGTTCAGAAATGTAGCCATATGTCTGGTATCACTGCTATTCCACACCCCGAACAGTACCCCCAACGGATCAGGGTCAATCACCGTGCTGGTGATGTTCGTAAGAGCCCTCAAAATCCCACCCCAGAAATCTCCCAGTAATTGGCATGTCCAGAACATGTGTAGATGGTCTGCGCCCTCTGACTTGCAGCGAGCACAGGTGTGTGTGGTAGTGCGAGCAAACTTAGAAATCTTGAGAGGAGTGCAATACAACCTGTTCAGTAACTTAAACTGTAAGACACAGTATCGGAAGTTGAGGGATACTCGGCTAGTGTGGGAGAACATCTTTTTCCATAGTTGATTGGAGACCTCCAGACCCATTTTACCAGCCCATTCGATACATGCTTTGGAAGGCCGGGCTGGGTGGTCATCAACAGCATTTTGTATAGTGAGGAAACAACGCTGCGGGCGCCGTTTGAGTTTGTTTGTTTGTTTGTTTAGTATTTATTATGCGCACCGGACCCTGGGGTATAAGGGCGCAGAAAGTAAGAATATGTACAGCTTAGAGCATAAGTTACAGGTTACAGTTACAAGTTACAGAAATTACCAGTTACAGGTGCAAGTTTACAATACAAGTTTACAATCGTATGGTGCAGATGCTGTGTAGCAAACAGGCGTAAGCATTATCATAGGTTCAATTAGCAGTTACTGTCGTTAGCCAGTTAATTACAATTTGCCTGAATTTGGAAAAAGAGTGTTCTAGCCTCGCGGTAGTGGGTAATTCGTTCCACAATTGAGCAGCTTTGACTGGGAAGCTAGCTCCGCCTATGGTGGTCAGTTTAAAGCGTGGTACTTGTAGGCGATTGGTGTAGGCAAGTCTGGTTTGTCTTGTCGGGTGTGATCTGGTGAATCTGTCCTTTAGGTATTGAGGGGCTTTGTTATGTAGAGATTTGTGTGTGAGAGATGCAGTTTTGAGTCTGATTTTCTCATGGGTGGAGAGCCATTTGTGTTTCCTTCTTATTGCTGTAATGTTTTCTCTCCTGGAGATGGTCAATGCCGCTCGGAGGGCCTTATTTTGCTGTATCTGGATTTTGTTGATGATGGATTTAGTGGCTCCTATGTATAGTGCGTTACAATAATCTAGTTTAGAGATGATAAGGGCTCTGGCTAGTGTTAGACAACTGTGCTGGGAGAGGAATTGTTTCCCTGCTCTAATGAGCTTACATGTGTAGGCTGTTGAGGAAGCTAGGGAGTTTACCTGTTTGGAGAATGATAAGGTAGAATCAAGGTAGATCCCTAATGTTTTAACTTCTTTTGCAACTTGTATGCAGTTCCCATCTATGATAAAGGAAGAGTAATTTGTGCTTAGTTTATTGATGAGGGGTGCGGTGCCTAGGATAAGAAGCTCAGTTTTATCATTGTTCAGGCATAGGCCATGGGTTGCCATCCATGCCTGAACGATGCTGTATATTTTGTTCACCATAGCTAGATCTTTTTCGTAAACCCCTGTGAGTGGGAGGAGGATCTGGGTATCGTCAGCATAGTTAGTATACGTGATACCCAGATGGTCCAAATCATCAAACAGGGGCTTAGTGAATATGTTATATAGCGTTGGTGAAACGCATGATCCCTGTTGCACACCGCAGGTAATAGGGATGGGGTCTGCAGCTGCTGTAGGTGAGAAAACCCTCATGGTGCGGTCACTAAGGAAGGATTGTATCCATGCTATAGCCTCAGTGGAGAAGTGTGCTGCTGAATCTAGGTGGTTACATAGGACTTTATGGTCCACTAAATCAAAAGCGGCCGATAGGTCTAGTAGCAGGAGGAGTGCTGGTTTTCCAGAATCTCGTACTTTGTCTATTTGGGCTTTCAGGTCAATCAGTGCAGTTTCTGTGCCGTGAAGAGGGCGGAAGCCCGATTGTCGGGAGCCTAATAGTTGGTTTTGTTCCAGGAAGTTCTGGATTTGGATATATGCCACCTTGTCCAGTATCTTCAAAAGGAACGGAACCGTAGTAATAGGTCTATAATTAGTGGGTATAGTGGGGTCTAGAGTAGCCTTTTTTAAGAGTGGAAGCACCCAGGACTCTTTTAAGTTACTGGGGATAATGCCTATGGTAAAGGAGGCATTAATTAACTTAGTGATAAATGGTGCTAGATCTCGTGCGGCATCTTTGATGAGTTGTGCTGGACATAAGTCTCCTTTGCAGTTGGACGGTTTTAGACCGAGTATTGCTTTCTCTACTTCTAGTATGGAGACTTTGGAGAAGTGGAGTTGCGTAGTGGGTTTGGAGTTAGGAAGTGTCTTAATAGGCGGTAATATATTGGGTGCTAGGGTCTCGCGTTTTAGTTCTATTTTCTTTTGGAGGTTTCGGACTTTGTTAGAGAGGGCTTGCTGGATTTCAGAGCACCACTTTTTATCTTTAAGACAGTTATCTTGAGGTGTTATTGGGTTTTCCAGTTCTCTGAGTATGGCGAACAGTTCTTTTGTATTTGATTTGGCTTGTGTGATTCTGTTATTGTAGGTCTCTTGTTTAGCTAGGATGATTTCTTTTTTATAATGAGAAGAGATGTTAACTAGTTTCAGTTTATTTTCTGGACTGGGGTTAGTTTTCCACGTATTTTCCCATTTCCTTTTTTCTAATCTCAGATTTTTTAAGAGAGGGGAGAACCAGTTGTTCAGGTGGCTCTTTGGCTTGCTGTTTCTGGGCTTGAGTGGTGCGATGTCGTCAAGGGTTTTGTTCATGATGTTGTTAAATTCTTCCACTAGGCTGTTAGGGTTAAGGTTGTCAGGTAGAGCGTCCGAAGTGGGCATGATGCCGGGGAGTAGTTTGTCTAATGTCATGTTTTTTTTGTTTCTGGTAAGTGCAGAAGGTGCACACGGTTGTTGCAGTTTGGGGGTGGTAGTGTCCAAGGAGAATGAAATTAGATGGTGATCTGACCAGATTTGGGGTGAGATGGTGAGAGTGGCTATATTGCAGTTGTGGTCAGCAATCCAATCAAGGGTTCTCCCTTTGATATGGGTGGGCTCAAGCACTCTTTGTGTGTAACCCAGTTCTGTTAGGGTGTTGGAAGCTGCTGTGGCTTGTAAGTCGTTGATATCATTAAAGCCAATATTGAGGTCACCTAGTAGTATTGATTGAGTAGTATCTTTAAGGTTTTCTGATAGGATGGTAGTTAAGTCTTCTATGAAATTCTTGATAGGACGGACCTGGAGGTCTGTATATCAAGTGAAGGTTAAGAGTTTGTGAGTTAGCTGTGGGTGTCTTGGTGGACATTATCTCACAAGATTCAATGGTTGGTGAGGGGGTGAGTCTCATCTCGAGTTTAGTTTTGACGATGATGGCTAGTCCGCCACCTCGAGCTCCGCACCTATCCGATCTGAGGATAGTATAATTGTTGGGCACAGCTAGGGATAGTGCTGGGCCTGATGCCTCATGCAGCCAAGTTTCTGTAATGGCTAGGAAGTCGTAGTCTTCTGTCAAGATAACTTCAGATATTTCTATGGCGTGGGCGACTAAGGATCTAGCGTTTATTAAGGCTCCTTTGAATTTAGGTGTGTGGTTAGGGTGTGTAGCAGTATTTATTGCAGCATTAGGAGTGGCATTTGTTTCTTTGTTTGTTTGGTAGTTATTGTACTTAATGTAGTTATGGGTGAATGGTTTGCGAGTGGGTTCCTTTTTGGCTCGAATGGTGTTAGTTTCGTATTTGATGAGTGGATCAAAGATTCTGGGTAGTCTTGCTCGTAGTCTTAGGTTTCTGTCAGCTATGTTACATTGTGTAGTGGATTGTTGTGTTGTGGTTGCTATAAGAGGCGACATGGTGAGACGTTCCCATGGGGCGAGTGAGGAGGCCAGGTATACTAGATAGGATAGTATAAGGAGCATTGTATGATGTGTGAGCGTCCTGTATCTAGATAGATGGCTAGAGTTATAGTTTTGGGTAGAGTGCAGGCAGAGTAGCTGCTAAGTCTGCTATGTTATTATCTAGTGAATGAGGTCAGGCACATAGTGTTAAGTTGCAATGATCCTAGGGCGCAGACAGATGGCAGTATGGTGTATATATGGCCATGGGCAACACAATTGCTATGGTCTATGAGCGACCAAAGGGCACAATGCAATTACTGTGGTCTATGGGCGGCCAGAGGGCACAACACAATTACTGTGGTCTATGAGCGACCAAAGGGTACAACGCAATTACTGTGGTCTATGAGCGACCAAAGGGCACAACACAATTACTGTGGTCTATGAGCGACCAGAGGGCACAACGCAATTACTGTGGTCTATGAGCGACCAGAGGGCACAACGCAATTACTGTGGTCTATGAGCGACCAGAGGGCACAACACAATTACTGTGGTCTATGAGCGACCAAAGGGCACAACACAATTACTGTGGTCTATTACTCAATTACTGAGTTGGCAATATAAGCAATTTCAGGAGTGTCAGGAGGCTCATCAGGAAAAGTGGGCCATCTGGCGTGGAAGGCAGCGCAGAGCCTATAGTATTGTAACATCTCAAGTGCAGACCCGGAATGTCCCTGCCTCCATGTCTGTGGATCGATGAACCTCCCATCAGGAAAATAATCAGTCAGTGCCTGGTAGCCCAGCGCCCCCCATCTGAGGGCCAGGGGTGTGTCGTGTGTGGGTCCCAATCCAGGGAACCTCCATATGGGGAGCCATTTATAGTAGGGGTGGGCTGCAGCAGTTACATGCAATAGGCGGCCCCAGGCCAGTAGGGTAGTTGCCACAGGGTCAATGGGGGAGTCCGGCACATAACTTCGGTGGAACACAAGGGTCATAGGGACTCATTACACGGTAGGTGGTGGACCAAGGTGCTAATAGCGCCTTGGTCCATGCCGGTAAAATACTGGCACCGCCTTGGAGGAAAGGGGAATTACCGCCCTATTCCAAGGTTGGCGGGGCGGTAATTCCCCTTCACCCATTGCTCTTTCCCATTCCCATTTTTGCCCCATAGGGCATAATGGGAATGGGGAAGGTGCTAATTACGGTGCCGCAAATTGCGGTACCGTAATTAGCACCCTGGTCCCTTTGCGGGTTGGTTTTTAACGCCTGCTAAAAAGCAGGCGTTAAAGTACCAACCCGCAAAGGGACCTCGTAGTAAGGCGGTAAGGGTTAACGGTCACCGGTACCATTACCGGTGACCGTTAACCCTTACCGCCTTCCGTGTAATGAGGCCCATAGTATTGATTTCAGCCGTAGCCAGGGATTCCAGTTTGACATGCGGGCGAGTCAGGGAACTCGGGTACCAATAAGTGGCATACTGGGCCTGTGCGGCCAACCAGTACAGTAGGCGGTTGGGAGCCATGAGTCCCCCCCTTGTCATACAGGAGCGTCATATCTGACCATTTTTTACGTACCACACCTGAATGCCATAAGAACTGAGCACATGATTTGTGTAGGTGTGTGAAATATTGTTTCCCGGGCCAAATGGATACATTGCTAAAGATGTAGAGCGACTGGGGAACCAAAATCATCTTGATGAGGGAGAGTTTACCAGCGAGTGATAATGGGAGAGGGCGCCACCGTGTCAATTTCGATTCAGCAAGTTGTGCTACGGCCAAATAATTATCTGCCAGTAGGGTAGGTTTGGATAGAGACACTCGGACACCCAAGTACTTGATACCGCCGGGGGACCAGCGAAGTGGATATTCAGAGTTAGGCTGCTGGGTGGAGTTGGTAAGCGGGAGAATTTCATATTTTGAATAATTGATAGTGAAGCCCTAGAGGGTACCTATACGTGTGATGTCTCGCAGTATGGGGTCCAAGTGGGTGGCGGGCTCTCTAATATATAATAATACGTCATCAGCGTACAAGGATATAATCTTGGGGGAGTCTTTCAATCGTATTCCCTTGTGGGCATGGCGCGCTCTGACATGGACCACCATGGGTTCTATCATAAGTGCAGATCAGATCGGGGAGAAAGGGTAGCCCTGTCGGGTACCTCTGAAGAGTGTGAATAATGACGTCAAGATTCTAACAACCATATTGGCTAAAAGATTGTCCAGGGTGATTGGGGACTTGGTGCACAGAGATCAAAATTGGTTTATTGCAGGTTGCAGCACAGCGATGAATTTGAGGCGGCTACAACACGTTATAGCACAAACAGCAGACGCACAGGAGCAATATGCAATATTATCGCTAGATGCAATAAAAGCGTTCGATTCTATATATTGGGAATGGCTGCTTGCAGTATTGCAGGAATTTGGCTTTGGAAAACTATTTGTTAAATGGGTTAAGATACTATATACAGCACCGATTGCTAGGGTCAAATTGGGGAGGGAGGTGTCATCAACCTGGGACATACAAAGGGGCACGAGGCAAGGGTGCCCACTGTCCCCCATTCTCTATGTGTTGGGGCTGGAGCCAGCAGCAATCTATCTTCGGAAGCAATTCCTAGAGGCAGGCATTTGGGTAGGGGGAGTTCTCCACATGTGTCATTATACGCAGATGATGTGATATTGTACCTAAGGGACCCACACTTGAATGTTCCAGTGATACTAGATGTCTTAGATAATTATGCCAAGGTGTCCTGGATCTGCTTTAGCAGGAAGAAATCTTGCATATTTCCGCTAGCAGGGCTGCGGGGTAGAAGTGTGAAGGACTAACCAGAAGTGGGGCTCCAGTGGCACTGGAGACCCTCATATATCTAGGTGTAAACATACTACATACACAGGGGCAATGCACAAGAACAACACTGCAGCAGTGGTGAGGGGGCTGCGAAAATCTATGGTGTTCTGGTCTAGATTATCATTGTCACTGATGGGCGGCCATCACCAAAATGATTGTATTACCTAGATTTTAGTACTTTTTTCATAATGTCCATTACTACATCGAAGCCTCTTTCGCATGCTGGAACGGATAATATGAGGGTTCTTGTGGGGTGCAGCCCGGCATAAACTGTCACTCACCACACTATGCCTATCATACAGGGAGGGCGGAGCGCAACTGCCAGATTCTTTTTTTTCCCACTTAAATTTTATTGAAACTTTTACAATTAACAATAGATCAAATCATAAGCAAAAGCACAATAGTAAACTCTTGATATTTCGAGTATCGACCCTCCGCCCGACCCTCCGCCCGACCCTCACTCTACCCCCGCTCAGGAATCCACTAAAATCAAGCTGGCAATGGAGTCTCAAGGATTACGTTAAAGTGGGACCAAGACAACACACAGATTGACACCCTAGGCTCAAATAAAAAAAGAAGTAGATTGACAACTGCTGGGAGAAACAAATTGCATAAGAAGCGAGCTTCCTCAGGCGCAGTCAAAGTCTCAACGATTCACAGTTCTCATGAAGGAGAACGCCCATCCAATCTTGTAAGAAAGAGTTCATGGTGTCATGCGTTATGGCCGAGAGCTTTTCATATGTGAATATCATCCAAAGCTTGGCCATCCAGTCTGACCTTCTCGGAGGCAAGACACTTTTCCACTTTTGGGCCAATGCCAGCCTCCCTGCTCGAAGCATGTCTTGGACCACTCTGGGGAGAGGATTCGGGAGATCGCCCTCAGAGGAGACGCCGAAGAGGATAGCTATAGGGTGAAGGGGTAGAGGGTCTCCTGTTATGTCATGGATCCAGTTCTGAAGCTCCGCCCAGAATGATTGAACAACTGGACATTCCCACCACTAATGAAACCATGAACCCAGAAGGCCGCCTCCCCTCGGACAAAGCGGTGAAACTCCCGGGTAGATTTTAGCGAGCCTAGCTGGGGCTAGATGCCATGCGTGCAGAACCTTAAAGTTATGCTCGATCGCCGCTGTATATAAATTCCCCGCGAAGAGGGATTTGAAAATGGCCGACCAATTTGCTTCATCAATCACCTCTCCCAACCTAGTCTCCCAATGGTTCTTAAACCCCTGTCTGCTCTCAAGCGCTGCCATGATTAGGACTTTATAGAATTTCGACAATGAGCCTTTCCTTGTGGGGGAGTCCACTATAATTTTCTCGAGTGGCATCAGAGGGCGGGCCAACATTTCTACCCACTGGGATTCTGTCAGAATACCTTTCAAACGGAGGTAGTCAAAGATGGACATCGGGGAGTCACCCATGGCCTCTCTTAAGTTGGAATATTTAATTACCTCACCCTGCTGGAAGAGTTGTGCCACACGTTCCAGACCAGAATCCGACCAAGCCTGGGTCTCACGAAAGTTTTTACCACCCAGATCAAACGGGGGACCTCAAAGAGAGGACAAAGGAGAGGGCCAGGTCGAGAGTGTTGCATTTTCCCTGTCATCCTTCCATACCTCCCATAGGACCGCTAAGGTAGGATGGTTTCTAGCCTTGTAAGGGAGAAGTTTAATCGGGGACCAGAGTAGATCCCTAACCTTCTTAATTGTGCTGCCTTGTGGTAGAGCCTAAAGTCTGGAAGGCCAAATCCCCCATGGGACCTCGGGAGCATTAAGGTATCAGATTTTACTCTCGGCTTCTTACCCCTCCAAATGAAGTGCCGAATCGCCAGATCCAGGGACCTGAAAAAGGGCTTCGGGATGGGGGCCTGGAGGGCAGAGAATAGGTACAGAAGTCGGGGCAAAATGTTCATCTTAACTGAGACCATTCGCCTGAACCACGAGAGGGTCAGGGGAGCCCAGTGGAGCAGATGCGACTTGATCTTAGCTAAGACAGGAGGATGGTTCAGTTCTAATAGTTTGGATAGGTCTCTCGATAGAAGAAACTCTAGGTAGGGTGTAGACTCACGCTCTACTCTCATACCACCCCACAAATCCCTCCCTTCCATCTCCGTATCGGCAGAACCCATTGGCATTACTGAGGACTTCCCTAGATTGACCTTCAAACCCGAAAATGTCCCAAATTTTTGGAGTAAGCTGAAGAGGTTCAGAAGCGACGTCCGAGGGTTGGTTAGGTACGCCAGGACATTGTCTGCAAATAGGGAGAGCTTAAACTCAAAATCCCCACAGCGTACCCCCGTAATTCCCTGGTGCTCCCTTATGACAGTAGCTAGACGTTCCATGACCAAGGCATAAAGAAGGGGAGAAATCGGGCAACCCTGGCGGGTTCCCCTAGATAAAGAGAAGGCCACGGAATGTAACGCTCACCTGATTCCCACGGAGGCTCTGGTCTAGGCAGGAAGGTGTCTGTGACTCGAAAGGTGATGTGCAGGACTCGGTTGGCTTCTGGGGCTGAGCCTCTTCGCACTGTGTCGAACTCGAAGGGTGAGATTTCTGCAGGTGAGAGAATATGGGGGTTAATGATCTGGGCAGTTGAGTGTCCCTCTCTCTCTCTCTCTCTCTCTCTATTCCCAGCTTCCCCGTAGAATCCCCCAGGTCAACGTGCTCACCTTAGATAGGTGAATGCTGGGCTCTCCATCTGCGTCTGGTGCAGGGTGCCGTTGCCAGTTCCTTCACTGGGTAAAACGTAGGCCTCTTAACATCAGAGGATCGCTACCGCCGTTAACTGCACGAGCGGTGAGTTTCCGGACACCTTTTGTCCTTAAAGTCTTTAGGTACGAGGGCACTTTTATGTAGATCAGGGTTTGGTATAATGCTTTCTCCTATTTGTTTTGCAGGGCTCTGGAGACAGAAGATGGTGTGAAGGGAGCCGAAGCTGGAGCCAGAGCCTTGGAATGGGAATGAAGCGCTTGGAATGCGTGAGTAAATGCAAGAGCTGTAACTGTTTCTTTTCTCTTGCAGCTGCGGGTTCGTGCTGAAGAGATGCTGGAAAACGCCGGAGTATTTGCAGGCGTCCTATTTTGGCGAGCGCGATGGGCGTAGGTAAATACCTGTCTAATGTCTCTCCTTTTGTCTTTCAGGTCCGGATTGCAGCGTTGGAGACCCAGAGTGCCGGTAAGAAATGACTATGCCTTTGTTTTCACAGGCGGAGATGCAGCGTGATGAAATGGTCGCTGCCGATGGATCAGGTGAGTAATGCGCTTCGTATGAAGGTTGCCGTGCTAACCTGTAGTTTCTTATTTTGCAGGTGCTGCTGAAGACTGGATGCGGGGATGGTAAGTATTGTTCTTGCAGGTTCTGCTGAAGACTGGATGCAGGAATGGTAAGTATTGTTCTTGCAGGTTCGGGCCCGGATAGAAGAAAAGCTGGAACAGACTCGGTGAGCGTTCTGCTGCAGATGCAGAATAACGCAAAGCACGTTTCATCAATCGGGTGTGGTTTAAATAGCCTTGGAGTGCTGAGGCGTCTTCCTCCACGGCCCCGCCTAGGTAAGAAAAGAGTTCCTGTTCCAGAAGAGTTCCAGTGTTGTATCCAGGAAGTGGAGCTTGCCCCACCCAGGTAAGAAAGCAGTTCCGGCTTACTGAGGATTCCTATGTAGCTGGTAAGTAAGCAGCATGGTCTGCTGCAGGTAAGTCCACCCAAGCATCTTCATATAGATTATGAGCCCGGCGCTTCCAGTGCCGGGACCGATGGCATTGATGAGCCTGGCGCCACCGGCGCCAGGACAAGGTCCAAAAGGTCTCAGTGGGGACCGGCTGGTGCCTAGGATTAAGGTTAGGGGCCTGCTTCCAAGGACGTTGGGCTGGTCCTGACTCCTTGGAAGCAGTGATCATGACAGTACCCCCCCTCAAGGCCCCTCCCAAGCGTGTCTTCTCCGGGGGTTTTGGTTTGTCGGGGTGATTCAGATGGAATTTCTTGACCAGACGAGGTGCATGGACATATTCTGAGGGTTCCCAAGACCTTTCCTGGGGGCCGTATCCTTTCCAATCAACCAGATAATATAATTTAGATTTGGAGATTTTGGAATCTAGGATGTTCTTTACTTCGAATTCGAGTTCTCCATCTACTAAAACAGGTTCTGGGAGTTCGGTCAATCGGGTTTCTGGTTGTACTGGTTTTAGTAAGGAGACATGGAATACTGGATGTATTTTCATATGCGAAGGTAATTCCAATTTGACAGCTACCGGATTAATTATAGCAGAGATGAGATAGGGTCCAAGATATCTCGGAATTAAGGTGCGGGGTCCTTTTAGAGGCAGGTGCTTAGTGGATAACCAGACCTGATCTCCTACTGCGTAGTGAGGGGCCTCTTTACGGTGTTGATCTGCTCCTTTCTTGAATTGAGCTTTAGCTCTTTGCAGATGGGCAGTGGCTTCCTTAAAAGCACGAGTGATCTCAGAGTGCAAGTGATCCACAGCAGGTGCTTCGAATTCTTGGGGAGGATCCAGGTTCGAGGTTCTAGGATGGTGTCCATATAATAGGAAGAAGGGAGTCTTCCCGGTTCCTGAATGAGTCGAATTGTTATAAGCGTACTCTGCGATCCAAAGAATGTCCTTCCAAGGGTTTTCAGTTTGTTGGAGCATGCAACGTAGATATTGCTCTAGAGTTTGATTTGTCCTCTCGGTTTGTCCGTCAGTTTGGGGATGGTGACTGGTTGAAAGTCTCACATCAATTTGGGCTAAACGACAGCAACTTCGCCAAAAGTGGGAGATGAATTGACTTCCCCTATCAGAGACCAAAACCGAGGGAAAACCGTGTAGCCGAACGATGTTTTCTAAGAATTCTCGTGCCAATACTGAAGCTGTAGGTAGACCTTTCAGGGGAATGAAGTGAGCCATCTTGGAGAATAGATCCACGACTACTAAAATGGTATTATACCCTGAGCATGGAGGTAAGTCCGTGATGAAATCCATGGACAGGGTATGCCATGGACAGGGAGGGATGTCTAGTGGATGTAAGAGGCTGGCTGGTTTCTCCTTCTGACTTATTTTGGGCACATACACCGCAGGAGATTACGAAGTCTCTAATATCCTTCTTCCATGATGGCCACCAGAAATGTCTTTTGACCTTTTCCATGGTTTTGGTAATGCCAGGGTGACCCTCCATTAGTGAGTCGTGATAACAGGAGATCACTTGTTCTTGTATTTTCTCACTGGGCAAGTACAATCGTCCTCGGAAATATGGAAGGTCTTGATCCACAGAGAATTATTTTCCCTTTAATTGCCAGTCCTGTAATTCGGCCGGTGTTAGGATTGATTTGACTGTAGTCTTGATGTCTTCAAAGGATTGAGCGCTGACCAAGCCCAAAATCCTTTGTTCTGGGATTATGGGTATTGGTTCTGGATTGGTCAAGTGTTCATCTATTCCCATCCGGGAGAGGGCATCTGCTTTTCCGTTTTTACTGCCTGGTCGATAAGTAATTATAAAGTCAAACTCAGCCAAAAACAGAGCCCAGCGAAGTTGCCTGGAAGACTGAGCCTTGGCCGTCTTTAGATATTGTAAGTTGCGGTGATCTGTCATTACAGTGACTGTGTGTCTGGCTCCCAAAAGATAATGCCGCCAGGCTTTAAAGGCCGATCTGATAGCTAAAAGTTCCTTGTCTGTAATTGAATAGTTGATCTCGGGAGCCGAGAATTTGCGAGACTAAAAGGCTACAGGATGTAATTGGTGTGTGACCGGATCTCTTTGTGATAAAACTGCCCCCATAGCTAGACTAGAAGCATCCGTTTCCACGATGTAGGGGAGTTCTGGACGAGGATGTTTTAGAACAGGTGCATAAATGAATTTAACTTTTAAGTCCTGAAAGGCTTATTCTGCCTCGGTAGGCCACTCAAACGTTTGTTCTTCTTTAACAGAGCGGTGATGGGTTGGACAATTCGAGAGAATTCAGGAATGAATCTACGGTAAAAGTTAGCGAAACCTAACATGCTTTGAACTCCTTTTACAGAGGTTGGTGAAGGCCACTTGATGATCGCATCGACTTTTTTCGAATCCATATGGACTCCGTTAGGTGACAATATGAATCCCAGGAACTCAACTTCAGTTACGTTGAAAACGCATTTTTCAAGCTTAGCAAAAAGGTTATGTTGGCGTAATCTCTCGAGGACTTCTTTAACATGTTTCTGATGTTCCTCTTCAGATGATGAATAGACGAGGATGTCATCAATGTAGACAACAGCACACACATCGATGAGTTCTCTAAGGACATAGTTCATAAAATACTGGAAGGCGACCGGAGCGTTACAAAGTCCAAAGGGCATAACTTGATACTCAAATAGCCCATACTTGGTGTGGAAGGCCGTCTTCCATTCATCGCCCTCCTTTATTCGTACCAAATGGTAGGCTCCTCTGAGATCCAACTTTGTATATATACATGCGTCTTTGACTTGGTCCAGGAGTTCAGGGATCAAAGGTAACGGGTATCTGTTTTTAACGGTGATCTGATTCAGGGCGCGGTAATCTATACAACTCCTAAGGTCTCCTTCCTTTTCGGAACGAAGAACAAAGCCGAGGAAGCTGGAGATTTTGAAGGACGAATAAACCCGTTAGCTAGGTATTGGTCCAGATATTGTCTGAGGTGAAGATTCTCTGGCTCGGTGAGGGCATAAATCCTACTGCAAGGAGGAGTTGTTCCGGGTATCAGATCTATTTGACAGTCGTAAGACCTATGAGGAGGCAGGGTGTTAGCTTGGTCCTTCCGAAAGACGTCTTGGAATTACTGGTATTAGGGAGGTAATTTGGGAACCTCAGAAGAGATTGCCGCCAATGAGACATCAGGCCGAGAATAACAAGTGGTCAAACATTCTGGAAACTGAACCGCCTTTGCTCGCCAATCGATCCGAGGATTGTGCTTCTCTAACCAAGGAATTCCCAGAATGATCTGGAACTGAGGGGCCTTGATCACATCGAACACGATTTTCTCCCGGTGTCCATCTTGGCTCACTAACGTCACTTCTTGGGTGGCGTGCGTTACTGGTCCGGAGGCTATCTCCGTGCCATCCACTGTAGTAATGACGTCTTTTACTGCCTTAGGGACAAGAGGTAGATTCATCCTTGATGCCATTTCACGATCCACATAATTACCGATTGCTCCGCTGTCGATGTAAGCTTCAATTGCATGCAAACGATCCGGACGTTCAGGGCTAATGAGGACCATAGGCACCACGAAATGCGAGGTCACGGGACAGATTTTAACGCTCGGCAAGAGGACCTCTACACTTGTCGGGCTAGGTCGTTTCCCTGTTCAGAATTTGTGGCACTGGTATCTGCGGCTCCTACAGCCTTCTTAGCTGGTTTCACTGGACAGTCTCGAAGAAAGTGCCCCGAGTTTCCACAATAGAGGCATAATTGCAGCTGTCTTCTTCTTTCCCGCTCCTTTTGGGTTAAAGGTCCTTTCATGCCCCCTATTTGCATGGGTTCCACGGTGTCAGCTCCCCTAGTAGAGGTCTGTGGTTTAGAAAACACTTGGGTGTCAAATTTGGAACGATCGGCCTTCCTGTTCTGTAATCTGTGGTCTAATTGAACAACTAAGTCAATATAGTCTGAACATTCTTGTGGAGGATTCACAACTTGAGCTAACACATCCTTGAGCTCTCCACGCAGGCCTCTGTAGAAAAGCGTTATTCTTTTATCCTCAGGCCATTGGGTTTCCGCTATAAGTCTGTTGAATGAAGCAATATAAGTCAAGAGTTCTTGATTACCCTGCCGTAATGAAAGGAGTTCATTGTCCAAGGCCTGCCCTTGTGCATGTCTTGCGAACAGTTTCTCCATGCTGGACTGGAAGGCCTGGAAATCATGAAGAACCGGATCATCCTGAGTGACTACAGGGATCGACCAATTGCGGCACTGCCACTGAGATAAGAAAGTACGAAAGCCACCTTGGTCTGATCTGTTGGGAAGGCAGCTGGTCGACATAAAAAGTGTAGGCGGCACTGGTTAATAAACACTGCAAACTTCTTTGGGTCACCGGAAAAGCGTTCGGGAGGAGCCAAGGGCACATTACCAGGTAGATTGATTTGCACAGGATTTGAGGATGCTGAAGGATAATTTCCTCCTGGAGCGGGCAAAGGTGTCTGTCCTGCCTGCGTTTGTAGCAATTGCCTAGCAAGATCCTCTGTTCGCTCCTTGGATATTATCAGCTCTCTTCTTAGTGAGTTTGTTTCCTGACGAGCTGCATGTACTTCTGCTCTTAATTCCCCAAGCAATTGGACCAAATGATCAGTGTCCGAGGTTTCCATTGCGCCTGGGTAGGAGTTTTGCGGTGGGCTTTGCGTACTGTAACGCTCACCTGATTCCCACGGAGGCGCTGGTCTAGGCAGGAAGGTGTCTATGGCTCGAAAGGTGATGTGCAGGACTCGGTTGGCTTCTGGGGCTGAGCCTCTTCGCACTGTGTGTCGAACTCGAAGGGTGAGATTTCTGCAGGTGAGACAATATGGGGGTTAATGATCTGGGCAGTTGAGTGTCCCTCTCTCTCTCTCTCTCTATTCCCAGCTTCCACGTAGAATCCCCCATGTCAACGTGCTCACCTTAGATAGGTGAATGCTGGGCTCTCCATCTGCGTCTGGTGCAGGGTGCCGTTGCCAGTTCCTTCACTGGGTAAAACGTAGGCCTCTTAACATCAGAGGATCGCTACCGCCGTTAACTGCACGAGCGGTGAGTTTCCGGACACCTTTTGTCCTTAAAGTCTTTAGGTACGAGGGCACTTTTATGTAGATCAGGGTTTGGTATAATGCTTTCTCCTATTTGTTTTGCAGAGCTCTGGAGACAGAAGATGGTGTGAAGGGAGCCGAAGCTGGAGCCAGAGCCTTGGAATGGGAATGAAGCGCTTGGAATGCGTGAGTAAATGCAAGCGCTCTAACTGTTTCTTTTCTCTTGCAGCTGCGGGTTCGTGCTGAAGAGATGCTGGAAAACGCCGGAGTATTTGCAGGCGTCCTATTTTGGCGAGCGCGATGGGCGTAGGTAAATACCTGTCTAATGTCTCTCCTTTTGTCTTTCAGGTCCGGATTGCAGCGTTGGAGACCCAGAGTGCCGGTAAGAAATAACTATGCCTTTGTTTTCACAGGCAGAGATGCAGCGTGATGAAATGGTCGCTGCCGATGGATCAGGTGAGTAATGCGCTTCGTATGAAGGTTGCCGTGCTAACCTGTAGTTTCTTATTTTGCAGGTGCTGCTGAAGACTGGATGCGGGGATGGTAAGTATTGTTCTTGCAGGTTCTGCTGAAGACTGGATGCAGGAATGGTAAGTATTGTTCTTGCAGGTTCGGGCCCGGATAGAAGAAAAGCTGGAACAGACTCGGTGAGCGTTCTGCTGCAGATGCAGAATAACGCGAAGCACGATTCATCAATCAGGTGTGGTTTAAATAGCCTTGGAGTGCTGAGGCGTCTTCCTCCACGGCCCCGCCTAGGTAAGAAAAGAGTTCCTGTTCCAGAAGAGTTCCAGTGTTGTATCCAGGAAGTGGAGCTTGCCCCACCCAGGTAAGAAAGTAGTTCCGGCTTACTGAGGATTCCTATGTAGCTGGTAAGTAAGCAGCATGGTCTGCTGCAGGTAAGTCCACCCAAGCATCTTCATATAGATTATGAACCCGGCGCTTCCAGTGCCCGGACCGATGGCATTGATGCCAGGACAAGGTCCAGCTGGTGCCTAGGATTAAGGTTAGGGGCCTGCTTCCAAGGACGTTGGGCTGGTCCTGACTCCTTGGAAGCAGTGATCATGACACGGAAACTGTATCGTTCACTGCCACTCTAGCTGATGGACCATTAAAGAGAGCCGATATCCAGCCACAATATTTCTCCCCCAGACCCAGTTTCTGAAGAACTTTCCTCATGTAAGCCCACTCAACCCGGTCAAAGGCCTTCTCTGAGTCCAAGGACAGCAGATTGACCTCCTCCCCTGAAATGGCTACTTCATGCATGAAGTCCAGGGACTTCCGAACATTGTCCTCCCCTTGCTTCCCGGGAATGAACCTACTTGATCTCCATGCACCAATGACGGGAGGAGCGGAGCCAACCTATTAGCCAGGAGCTTTCCCAGGACTTTTACATCTGTGTTGAGCAGCGAAATAGGACGATAGGATTGACACTGCTTTGGGTCTTTCCCTTCCTTTGGAATGACAACAATACGGGCTGAGCGCATTGAGTGGGGGATGCTGCCTGAGTCCAAGACTGCATTGAAAGCTTAGCCAGGAAGGGGGCTAGAGAAACACAAAAGGACTTGAAGAAAGAGATAGTAAACCCATCATCTCCCGGAGTCGACCCCGACCTCATGGAGGAGAGTGTATCAATCACTTCTTGAGGAGTGACTGGCCTCACCAGAGGATCGGACTTCTCAGGTGGGAGACGCGGCAAAGGAAGAGCGCCCAAAAACCTATCTTTCTCCTCCCCATCTCCCTTATATTCAGAAGTATAAAGGTGTTCATAATACAGGGAGAACTGTTCCGCAATCCCTGGGTCATCCCTACAGACCGCCCCACCTGGTAGGGCCAGTGCCTCCATTCTCTTTCTATTTCTACACTCACAGAGTCTCCAGGCCAGGATTCATTCGGCCTTTTCTCCCTTTTCCATGTATTGTTGCTTAAGGAATGAGAGTTTTCTCTCCGTTTGACCTATCAATAGAGAAGCCAGTTTCCCCTTCAATTTCTGCAGCTCCGCCAATTTTCCTGGGAACATCTGTGACCTAAGTTTGCCCCCTGGTCTCAGATTTTATCCCTCAGCAATTTCTCCTCCCTGCACCTCTCTCGTTTCCTCGCTGCCCCCAGCCCTATGAGAACCCTCCTGATAGTGGCTTTAAAGGCCTCCCAAACCCCCTCAGCTTTCACCTGCCCATTATCATTAATTTCAAAGAATTCCTTGATGGAAGTTTGGATAGACTGATACAGCTCTTTATCCTTTAACAAGAGACCGTTACAGGTCCATCTCCCCTGGCCCCTCAACTTATTCGGCTTTCCCAATTGAACCTTCACTAGGTCGTGGTCCGACCAAGGCATCGCCTCCACCTTCACTTCCGTGATCTGCTCACAGAGAATTCTGTCTAGTAAGATATAATCAATTCTAGAGTACGACAAGTGGGTTTTGGAAAAGTATGTGAAAGCAGGGAGTCGACCTTCCCGAATCGAAAAGGGATCTCAAAGCCCAAGTTCAGTTTCGGTTTCTTGAAACTCGGAAGCTAGACGCCTCTGTAAAGGAGAGTCCAGAAAAGGCCGCTCAGAGGACCTATCTCGGTCAGAGTCTAGGACCATATTAAAATCACCTCCCACCACTAGGATACCCTCAGCAAAAGAAGCAATTCTAGACCTCATCTCCAACCAAAAATGGTCTTGGGCCTCGTTGGGAGCGTAAACAGAAATTAGGGTCATGTTGGAGCCCTTAACTTCACCCTTAATCATAATAAATCGCGCTTCCGGGTGCCTACATTGGGCCTTCAGGATGAATGGGGCCTTGGCTGCTACCATTATTGCTAACCCTCCTTTCTTAGACTGGCATGAAGAGTGAAAAACTCTCTGTAGTGGCCTTGCCTTCAAGGACGGCTCCCCACCCCTCACCCAGTAAGTCTCCTGAAGAAAGAGAAAATCCAGTTTCAATCTATTAAATTCTCTCATGGTAAGGCAACGCTTCTGTGGCGAATTGAGAACTTGTACATTCAATGAGCCTAGTGTCAATAACCGATCGGGATCAGCCATAGGGGAAATCAGAGTGGCACTCTTGCATGAACAAATTACAAAAATCCCCACAGCTCCCCCCCCTTGCAAAAATGACTTTGGTTCCCCCTTAAGTTGTTACTCTGCCAGAGAGTAGAGACCCCAACCACTTGATACCAGCAAATTTCCCCAAGCAGCAAAGAAAACCCCCTCCACCCCTTCAGCCCCCCATTTGCGGGTGCCTGGACTATTTGCGACATCGAAACTGCTGCTTCGCCAGGCCACCAGGATTTACCTCCATCCAGACAATACATAACAAGAAACCTTTAAACTTTCTGAGCCCCCCAACTCTGAAAACCAAACAAAATGATTCCAGATCTTATCCTCCCCCCAGCAAACCACAATTAATCTGGGGAAAGGTCGACATCCCCCAAAGCTCACCCCTCCTTGAAACTAGATGAAAGACATTAGACACCCAAGTCAGTTAAGGAGCCGGCTGACCGGGCAAAGGGGGTGCCATCTTCCTGAATTTCCTGTGGCCCCGAATCCACCACCTTTCTGTAAATTGCTTGGAAGTGCCTGGCTCAGTTGAGGCACTCTCTTCTTTTGCCTCTTTCTCCTGCTATTTGATCCCCCAAAAGCTCTTGGGTCACCTTTTGTATGTCGGGTTCGGATACCAGAGAGTACTTATACCGTTCAACTTCAAACGAGAGAGAGAACGGGTGGCCCCATCTGTATCGCACACCTCTGGACTGGAGCCACCTTGTTAGGGGGGTGAATAGTCGCCTGAGTGACAGGGTGAAGGCTGACAGGTCTGGGTAAATCGAAATGTTGGAGCCTTCCCATTCCAAGGATCCCCTCTTCCAAGCCAGATCCAAGATCTTAGCCTTCTCGAATAGTAATGAAACTTTACAAGAATCGATCTAGGGCCTCTCGCTGGGGCACCCGCTCTGTGAGCCCTGTCAATAGTTGGCTCACTAGTATTCCCTTCGTCAAAGAGTTTGCTCACTACTGCCTTCACAATTTTAACAATGTCCGCAGGTGTCTCTCCATCCCGATCCGGGACTCCTAGAAACTGTAGGTTACATCTTCTTTCTCTGTTCTCTAAGTCATCCAACTTGAGGGCAATCATCTCCTCTCTTCTCTCCAATTCCGATTAACAAACGTCAATTTTGGGCTCCAGAATGTCAATCAAGGACTTATTTGTTTCCAAAGCTTGGACCCGGTCGTCGACCGAGTCTACTTTCTTGTCTAGCGCGTCCAGTCTCTTGCTGATGTCAGCTCTGAAGCCTTTGATCTCTTCCAACAGAGCCATCATTGTTCCACTCACCGTCTGGGTTTCCATGTCCTCTGGTTGGGGAATCTTAGTCGAGGGACAGCTGTCCCGAGACATCTCTAGGGAGCGGCGATATTTCTGCAAGGCTATGGCCCAGTCCATTGAAAGCGGGGAAAGTGCTGCCTCGAGGACCCGCACAGCCTCCGAGGGGATCCTTATGCCGCACCCAGCAGAGTTCCACAGGTATAGCGAGTCCATAGAGGAAAAAGGGATTAGAACTCAGCTCTCCCCACACCCAGAAGCACCCTGTCTGGCCACCAGGATTGAAGCAGCAAGAGCCTGGAGGGGAGCTACCCCTGCACGGAGCACCTCTGGGCCAGCCAGGAGAGCAAAACAGTTTAAGCAGGGGGCAAAGAACACAGTCTGAGGCTAAAATCCAGGCAGTGACCCACCGCAACCAACAGGACCCGGAGCTCCCAAATTAAAGACTGCAACACAGAGTAGGAACCAGGAGGAAGAGATTTTAGGAAACCCACCACCTTCATAAAGGAAGAGACCAAACACCAGACGGGGAGCGAGTTCAAGGATGGGGTACAATGCGTCCACTTGGTGAAGGCAATGCAGGGTAACTTAGGATGGGCTGTCAAGATCAGGGGAGAGTCACTGAAATAGCACCACCCTCGCTAGGGTCTCCAGATCACACACTGCTGCTACTAGAAGCTGGCAACTGCCTCATTCACCGCAGCTTCCACCAAAATGCGAGCCGGAGGGCATGCATTGCTGAGGCGAAGGAATGTCACCGCCGCCCCGTGTTCCCCCGCAGGCATTTAAAAAGGGAGGCACGACCGCCCTCCCCCAGTGCACAGGGCCCCTCCACAGGGCCCCTCCATAAATCGCGCTTCCGGGTGCCTACATTGGGCCTTCAGGATGAATGGGGCCTTGGCTGCTACCATTATTGCTAACCCTCCTTTCTTAGACTGGCATGAAGAGTGAAAAACTCTCTGTAGTGGCCTTGCCTTCAAGGACGGCTCCCCACCCCTCACCCAGTAAGTCTCCTGAAGAAAGAGAAAATCCAGTTTCAATCTATTAAATTCTCTCATGGTAAGGCAACGCTTCTGTGGCGAATTGAGAACTTGTACATTCAATGAGCCTAGTGTCAATAACCGATCGGGATCAGCCATAGGGGAAATCAGAGTGGCACTCTTGCATGAACAAATTACAAAAATCCCCACAGCTCCCCCCCCTTGCAAAAATGACTTTGGTTCCCCCTTAAGTTGTTACTCTGCCAGAGAGTAGAGACCCCAACCACTTGATACCAGCAAATTTCCCCAAGCAGCAAAGAAAACCCCCTCCACCCCTTCAGCCCCCCATTTGCGGGGGCCTGGACTATTTGCGACATCGAAACTGCTGCTTCGCCAGGCCACCAGGATTTACCTCCATCCAGACAATACATAACAAGAAACCTTTAAACTTTCTGAGCCCCCCAACTCTGAAAACCAAACAAAATGATTCCAGATCTTATCCTCCCCCCAGCAAACCACAATTAATCTGGGGAAAGGTCGACATCCCCCAAAGCTCACCCCTCCTTGAAACTAGATGAAAGACATTAGACACCCAAGTCAGTTAAGGAGCCGGCTGACCGGGCAAAGGGGGTGCCATCTTCCTGAATTTCCTGTGGCCCCGAATCCACCACCTTTCTGTAAATTGCTTGGAAGTGCCTGGCTCAGTTGAGGCACTCTCTTCTTTTGCCTCTTTCTCCTGCTATTTGATCCCCCAAAAGCTCTTGGGTCACCTTTTGTATGTCGGGTTCGGATACCAGAGAGTACTTATACCGTTCAACTTCAAACGAGAGAGAGAACGGGTGGCCCCATCTGTATCGCACACCTCTGGACTGGAGCCACCTCGTTAGGGGGGTGAATAGTCGCCTGAGTGACAGGGTGAAGGCTGACAGGTCTGGGTAAATCGAAATGTTGGAGCCTTCCCATTCCAAGGATCCCCTCTTCCAAGCCAGATCCAAGATCTTAGCCTTCTCGGAATAGTAATGAAACTTTACAAGAATCGATCTAGGGCCTCTCGCTGGGGCACCCGCTCTGTGAGCCCTGTCAATAGTTGGCTCACTAGTATTCCCTTCGTCAAAGAGTTTGCTCACTACTGCCTTCACAATTTTAACAATGTCCGCAGGCGTCTCTCCATCCCGATCCGGGACTCCTAGAAACTGTAGGTTACATCTTCTTTCTCTGTTCTCTAAGTCATCCAACTTGAGGGCAATCATCTCCTCTCTTCTCTCCAATTCCGATTAACAAACGTCAATTTGGGGCTCCAGAATGTCAATCAAGGACTTATTTGTTTCCAAAGCTTGGACCCGGTCGTCGACCGAGTCTACTTTCTTGTCTAGCGCGTCCAGTCTCTTGCTGATGTCAGCTCTGAAGCCTTTGATCTCTTCCAACAGAGCCATCATTGTTCCACTCACCGTCTGGGTTTCCATGTCCTCTGGTTGGGGAATCTTAGTCGAGGGACAGCTGTCCCGAGACATCTCTAGGGAGCGGCGATATTTCTGCAAGGCTATGGCCCAGTCCATTGAAAGCGGGGAAAGTGCTGCCTCGAGGACCCGCACAGCCTCCGAGGGGATCCTTATGCCGCACCCAGCAGAGTTCCACAGGTATAGCGAGTCCATAGAGGAAAAAGGGATTAGAACTCAGCTCTCCCCACACCCAGAAGCACCCTGTCTGGCCACCAGGATTGAAGCAGCAAGAGCCTGGAGGGGAGCTACCCCTGCACGGAGCACCTCTGGGCCAGCCAGGAGAGCAAAACAGTTTAAGCAGGGGGCAAAGAACACAGTCTGAGGCTAAAATCCAGGCAGTGACCCACCGCAACCAACAGGACCCGGAGCTCCCAAATTAAAGACTGCAACACAGAGTAGGAACCAGGAGGAAGAGATTTTAGGAAACCCACCACCTTCATAAAGGAAGAGACCAAACACCAGACGGGGAGCGAGTTCAAGGATGGGGTACAATGCGTCCACTTGGTGAAGGCAATGCAGGGTAACTTAGGATGGGCTGTCAAGATCAGGGGAGAGTCACTGAAATAGCACCACCCTCGCTAGGGTCTCCAGATCACACACTGCTGCTACTAGAAGCTGGCAACTGCCTCATTCACCGCAGCTTCCACCAAAATGCGAGCCGGAGGGCATGCATTGCTGAGGCGAAGGAATGTCACCGCCGCCCCGTGTTCCCCCGCAGGCATTTAAAAAGGGAGGCACGACCGCCCTCCCCAGTGCACAGGGCCCCTCCACAGGGCCCCTCCATAAATCGCGCTTCCGGGTGCCTACATTGGGCCTTCAGGATGAATGGGGCCTTGGCTGCTACCATTATTGCTAACCCTCCTTTCTTAGACTGGCACGAAGAGTGAAAAACTCTCTGTAGTGGCCTTGCCTTCAAGGACGGCTCCCCACCCCTCACCCAGTAAGTCTCCTGAAGAAAGAGAAAATCCAGTTTCAATCTATTAAATTCTCTCATGGTAAGTCAACGCTTCTGTGGCGAATTGAGAACTTGTACATTCAATGAGCCTAGTGTCAATAACCGATCGGGATCAGCCATAGGGGAAATCAGAGTGGCACTCTTGCATGAACAAATTACAAAAATCCCCACAGCTCCCCCCCCTTGCAAAAATGACTTTGGTTCCCCCTTAAGTTGTTACTCTGCCAGAGAGTAGAGACCCCAACCACTTGATACCAGCAAATTTCCCCAAGCAGCAAAGAAAACCCCCTCCACCCCTTCAGCCCCCCATTTGCGGGTGCCTGGACTATTTGCGACATCGAAACTGCTGCTTCGCCAGGCCACCAGGATTTACCTCCATCCAGACAATACATAACAAGAAACCTTTAAACTTTCTGAGCCCCCCAACTCTGAAAACCAAACAAAATGATTCCAGATCTTATCCTCCCCCCAGCAAACCACAATTAATCTGGGGAAAGGTCGACATCCCCCAAAGCTCACCCCTCCTTGAAACTAGATGAAAGACATTAGACACCCAAGTCAGTTAAGGAGCCGGCTGACCGGGCAAAGGGGGTGCCATCTTCCTGAATTTCCTGTGGCCCCGAATCCACCACCTTTCTGTAAATTGCTTGGAAGTGCCTGGCTCAGTTGAGGCACTCTCTTCTTTTGCCTCTTTCTCCTGCTATTTGATCCCCCAAAAGCTCTTGGGTCACCTTTTGTATGTCGGGTTCGGATACCAGAGAGTACTTATACCGTTCAACTTCAAACGAGAGAGAGAACGGGTGGCCCCATCTGTATCGCACACCTCTGGACTGGAGCCACCTCGTTAGGGGGGTGAATAGTCGCCTGAGTGACAGGGTGAAGGCTGACAGGTCTGGGTAAATCGAAATGTTGGAGCCTTCCCATTCCAAGGATCCCCTCTTCCAAGCCAGATCCAAGATCTTAGCCTTCTCGGAATAGTAATGAAACTTTACAAGAATCGATCTAGGGCCTCTCGCTGGGGCACCCGCTCTGTGAGCCCTGTCAATAGTTGGCTCACTAGTATTCCCTTCGTCAAAGAGTTTGCTCACTACTGCCTTCACAATTTTAACAATGTCCGCAGGCGTCTCTCCATCCCGATCCGGGACTCCTAGAAACTGTAGGTTACATCTTCTTTCTCTGTTCTCTAAGTCATCCAACTTGAGGGCAATCATCTCCTCTCTTCTCTCCAATTCCGATTAACAAACGTCAATTTGGGGCTCCAGAATGTCAATCAAGGACTTATTTGTTTCCAAAGCTTGGACCCGGTCGTCGACCGAGTCTACTTTCTTGTCTAGCGCGTCCAGTCTCTTGCTGATGTCAGCTCTGAAGCCTTTGATCTCTTCCAACAGAGCCATCATTGTTCCACTCACCGTCTGGGTTTCCATGTCCTCTGGTTGGGGAATCTTAGTCGAGGGACAGCTGTCCCGAGACATCTCTAGGGAGCGGCGATATTTCTGCAAGGCTATGGCCCAGTCCATTGAAAGCGGGGAAAGTGCTGCCTCGAGGACCCGCACAGCCTCCGAGGGGATCCTTATGCCGCACCCAGCAGAGTTCCACAGGTATAGCGAGTCCATAGAGGAAAAAGGGATTAGAACTCAGCTCTCCCCACACCCAGAAGCACCCTGTCTGGCCACCAGGATTGAAGCAGCAAGAGCCTGGAGGGGAGCTACCCCTGCACGGAGCACCTCTGGGCCAGCCAGGAGAGCAAAACAGTTTAAGCAGGGGGCAAAGAACACAGTCTGAGGCTAAAATCCAGGCAGTGACCCACCGCAACCAACAGGACCCGGAGCTCCCAAATTAAAGACTGCAACACAGAGTAGGAACCAGGAGGAAGAGATTTTAGGAAACCCACCACCTTCATAAAGGAAGAGACCAAACACCAGACGGGGAGCGAGTTCAAGGATGGGGTACAATGCGTCCACTTGGTGAAGGCAATGCAGGGTAACTTAGGATGGGCTGTCAAGATCAGGGGAGAGTCACTGAAATAGCACCACCCTCGCTAGGGTCTCCAGATCACACACTGCTGCTACTAGAAGCTGGCAACTGCCTCATTCACCGCAGCTTCCACCAAAATGCGAGCCGGAGGGCATGCATTGCTGAGGCGAAGGAATGTCACCGCCGCCCCGTGTTCCCCCGCAGGCATTTAAAAAGGGAGGCACGACCGCCCTCCCCCAGTGCACAGGGCCCCTCCACCCAAGCCCCTCACCGCCCACTAAGACGAGGAGCAAGCTCTGGGACCCGAGCAGAGGCTGCCGCGCTCCGGTCTCGAGGCAGGCCGGCACCACCTAACAGGCTCACCTCCTCTCTCGGGGCGGGGCCCGTCTCAGGGCCCTCGAGTGCTCCGGTCGCTAGCCCCGCTGGGCGGAAGCCGTTGCTCTCCACAGGACAGGCTCCTCCTTGGCGAAATCACACCGCAGTCTCCCCCCTCCCCTGCAGGCACCGCCAAAGGTAGCGGAGCAATCGGGTGGTCTCACCCTGTCACCGCGCTATTATCCCGATGCTGGAGACCAGAGGGGGCAGAGGGGGGTCCGCCGTCCGAGGGTCCCTCCACCACACAAGCCGCGGCCCCTTACCCAGTTGCAGCGCGGGAAGGCGAAGCGGCAACGACAAACCTCCCGCGTGCGGGCCGCGGACACCAAACAGGACTTCAAAGGCCCCACAAAAAGTCAGATCACCACTCCACCAGGTCTCCACAGGTTCAGATTGCCCTCAGGGGGGGAAAGGTCTCACTGCACAGGTCCTTTGGGGGGGGCTCAGATCCTCAAATTGGCCCTCGTGGCGGAGAACTGCTTAGGGACCTATGACCATCTCGGCACCCCCTGGTGGCTCCCCAACTGCCAGATTTTTAAAAATATGACGTTGCAGCCCAGCTCAGCTTCGTAACCAAATGGCTTTCAGACGAAGTTACATTAGAAACACAACTGTTTCGAAAATTGCTAGCACCTGCGCAGCAAAAAGAAATACTATGGGCACCCCTGAGTTGTCTAGGGAACATCCCAATGGTTGTGATGCTGTGCAGGAAGGTGTGGTGTAGAGTTAGAACACTACTGAACCATGGACACCCCTATTCATCGGAGACCCCAATAGTTGCTGATGTCTGCAGGGACAGAGCAGATCTGGCGGCTGCAAGACATTGGGAGAGATGGGGCATTTCCACGTGGGAGGACATGTTCGAGGAAGGCACCTTCAGGGAGTTAGAATCATTGCAAGCTAAGGAAGGGCTTCTTAAGGGACAGTTTCTGTGGTATCATAAAGTGTGAAAGATGGCTAGGAAGGAATGAGGAGCATGGCCAGAGGAACCCACAGAGAACCCCCTGTTAACACGAATGTTTGCATTGAATGATGGCTGGAAGCTAGTGTCAAGGCTATATGGGATGTTAGCGGATAGACCTAATCCAAAAAGTGCGATGCTGAAAGTGAAATGGGAGACTGATCTGGGAGTAGAGTTAACTGAAAAGGAATGGGAGAGGGTACTAGCGTACCCCCGAGAAGTGTCAAGGATTCAATTACAGTCCTGTATCGCACTTATATGACCCCACAAAGGGTGGCCAAATTTAGTAAGAATGCACACCCGCTGTGCCCTTGGTGCAAATCGGAAGAAGCAGGGCTAATGCACATGTTTTGGAGCTGTGGGTGGGTTCAAAAGTTCTGGGCACGAATTGAGCAGGCCTTCAGGAATGCAGGAGTAGTGCGATATGAGTGGACCCCGAAGGAATGCCTCTTGGGCGCATACCCCAGGAACAGTAAATACAAGCATGTGATTAAGCTTATGGACATGGCTTGCATCCTGGCTAAAATAACTATTGCAATGGCCTGGAAGTCAGCTGGGGGCCCGCAGTACATACGCTGGTACAAAGAGCATGAGGTGGTAGCAGAAACGTTTGCGTGGGGTGCTGCAGCTGCCAAGTCTGAGTCAGACGCGAGTGGTGCATGTGAGACCTGGAAAATGCTGGTATGGGACATGTTCCATCCATCGGATGACAAAACTCCATGAACACATTGGAATCTTGGGAATGTAAATCATGAGAAATGATAGCACACTCCATATGCTCATCCGGGAATCTTCCCCTTCGGTAGATAAATATTCCCCTCAAGTTGAAACCTGCACACAGATCTTAGATGAATGCCACCTACATATATGTAGTAGCTTGCAAGTGAAGTGGTTACGTTATTGTTTATTTGTTTTTATTTTCTTTGTTACGTTATTACCTGTTATAGCATTGTTGTAATGAACATTTGTTTTGAAATGATAACTTTCAATGCAAACTGTGCACAGACCGGCATAACACTTGAAATGGAGATTTCCTTCTTTTTTCTTCTTCCAAATGTAACTGGACCGGTGTGAAAACAAATGCCAATAAAAACATTTAATAAAAAAATAAAAAATACTTGAAGTGTGCTAGCCAGTTTAGAGGCTTGCAGTGGCGAGGGCTGGCAGAGCCCACGTGGGTAGGCCATACTGTGGCGGTCTGCTCTAGCGTGCGTTCCTCAGCGAGCCGCCTACAGCGTGTGGCTGATGAGCTGCGTCATATTGGCGGACTCGCAGGAGTGGTGGAGGATGAAGGGGAGCCACCCATCTGCTGGTGCCGCACATGGGAAAGAGGCCGGCCGCTGACAGATTGACACGCAGCAAAATGATAGAGTTCTTCGATCTGCTCCAGCAGCGTGGAGCATGCAGGCTGCGTTCTCAATGGAGGTGCAGGATCGGGTGTTGCAGCGGCAGAGGGATCGCCAGGCGCATGTGGAGGAGTGCTGTGGAAGCGGCCTGGATTCAGAGCCTGGATCAGGAGTGCTGCACGGTGGGATCACCCGCCCGCTGGAAAGGAGGAGGACTCCGGGACATGAGGGAAACCGCCTCGTCGCCAGTTGTTGAGCCTGAGAGGCCCAAATAATAAGGACGTGACATCGGAGAGGAATTGTACGTCTTACTTTATTCAGAGATTACTGCATTCTAACTTAACTTCTCTCCTCCCCGCTCCCACGTCATTCCTCACGTGACTACTGTCTTCTTCTCTTTCTCAATTATCGGAGGGATGGGCGGACCCACGCAGGCGCTTCCCCATCCTAAAGGATGATGTGCACCAGACCCACCAATCAATACTTAGCACACATAAACTCACAACTCCTCCCACCGCCCGGTCTGCCTCACAAAATCCAACAGCACACTGCTCCTCCTCCTGCCTCTCACCCCGTCACCTCCCAGTAAACCCCTCCCTCTCAGCTCAGCCACACCCAGCGCAGTCAACCGAACCCTCATCAATTCTCTCTCTTCAACATGTCTCTCACACCTAAGCAAAAAATGTCCCACAGTCTCAGGCACCCCACACACGCACAGTCCCTTGACTCACGCTTCCCCACTCGAAACAGACAGTCATTCAGCCCCACATGCCCTATCCTCAACCGATTCAGCATCACCTCCTCCCACCTCCCCCATTCCAGACTCCACGCATCCACCTTCACCGACACTTTCCCACGAACACCAAACATCCACCTGCCCTTCACCCCATTCACCCACCTCTCCTGCCACTCATCCATGACCCGTCTCACCATCACAGCCCTCACCTCGTCCACACTCAAAGGCAACCTCACATCAACCGCTCCCCTCTTCATACTCTCACCCGCCGCCAGATCCACCAACTCATTACCCAAAATGCCACTGTGACTGGGGACCCAGGCCAACTCCAAATCCATTCCCCCACGCACACACTGATCAATCTTCCTCCTGATATCCGAAATCACATCCTTCCTATCACCATCCCCTGCCACAATTGCTTGCAACCCACTCAATGAATCCGAAAACACCACCACCTTCTCATACCCCAACTCGCGCACCCTATCAATCGCCAATGCAATCGCCACCAACTCAGCCGTACAGATCGACACATCATTCGTCAATCGTCCCACTTTATACTCCTCAGTGCTTTCCAGATAATACGCCCTACTCACTCTCCCAGACACAGGATCTTTCGAACCATCCGTGAACACCTTGCATCCTTCCTTTCCTGCCACATACGCCTGACCCAAAGCTTTGATCTCGCACCTCAATCCTCTCTTCTTCGACACCACATTCCCCAACCCCAAACACACCTTTGGAGACCCCATCATCCACCTCGGCCATCTCTCCAAATCCGTACCCGTCTCAGTCATCAAATCGCCCACACCCCACTGCACTCCCTTCTCCCAGATGTGAAACCCAAAAGACCCCCCTTCCTCCTCCACTGGTCCCTATAATAGTCAAACCTCCAATTATACTTCAAACATTCACGCACCGGATGAGCCACACTCTTCGCACTGCACTTCACCCACCATCTCATATTCAACGCATCCCTCCTCAACCCCAACGGCATCTCCCCCACAAGCACCTGAACCGCATTCACTGGAGAGGACCTCATCACACCCGTACACACCCTCAATGCCCTCGCCTGCACCCTATCCAACCGCAACTTCTGACTCGCCGTGAAACCCACTGACACCTGGCATCCAAAATCCATCACACTCAGAATCAACCCCTTATACAACATTCGTAGACACTTCTGCTGCACACCCTACTCTTTCCCAGTCACCGCCCGCAGCAAATTCAACCTACGTTTACACTTCTCCACCATACCATTTACCTGCAAATTCCAGTTTAACTTCCTATCCAAGATCACCCCCAAGTACCGAAACTCTTCCACACTTTTCACCCTCTCACCTTTCAAAACTAAGTGCAACCCTTTCTGCACTCTTCTCCTTGAGAAAACCATACTCACACTTTTATCCACAGATACCGAAAAGCCCCATTTCCCACACCACTCCTCCATACGCACTATCGCAGCTTGCAGCCGACTCTGCACCAACAACAAACTCCGCCCTCTTACCCATACCACACCATCATCTGCAGAGAAATCCACCTGACACCCGAAACCCGCCAAAGCTCGAATCAACCCATCCACCATCACATTAAACAGCATCGCACTAATCACACTCCCCTGCGGCGTCCCATTCTCCATCTGCCAAACCTCAGACATCACCCCCCTCACTCTCACCTGAAAGGTCCTGTCAGCCAAAAACGCCTTAATCCACCGAAACATCCTCCCCTTCACACCCATCTCCAACAGTCTCACCAGCAACCCATTCTTCCACACCATATCATACGCCTTCTCCAAATCCAAAGTCGAATGCCCCCACCATCTCCCCATCACACAACGCCTCCTCCACTCCAGTCACCAACCTCACTAACGGATCTGCCACCGACCGATTCTTCCTGAACCCACTCTGAAAATCACTCAAAGACCTATTCGACTCCAAATAAAACCCCAAACACTCAACTACCATCCGTTCCATAACTTTACACAACACAACAGTCAGCGCAATCGGTCTACACGACTTACACTCCGTCGGGACCTTGCCACTCTTCAAAATCGCCACCACAATCGCTCTCTTCCACACACTTCTCTGGGGTCTCCACCTTGCATTCCTTAATATCATGATCTCCTCCACACCTCCCACAATGCCTCTCATTCCTGCACACTCTCGCCACATGTCCAAACTGCTGACACTTATAACACCTCAATGGCATTACTACATAAACTTTCACACGGAACCTCTGATAACCCATCTCCACCACCTCCGAACACTCCGTTCTCGCAAACCTCACTGCCACAGTCGTTGACACCACATCCCCTTGTGCATCTCGCCTCCCCAGCCTTCACGCCTCCACTACCCCCACATCCGCCAGCTGCTCCTCCACCTCAGACATATTCATGGACACTGGCATACCATACAACACCCCCTTACACGACACACCACTTTGATCAAACACTCGCACCGCATGTCTACCCAGACAACCCACCTCCAGAATCTTAGCCTTGCTACCAGCAACCGTCCCCTCCACCAACAACCGGCCCCCAGCCACCACTAGCACCCGAGTAACATCCCCCACAGCCGCCTTCATCCATCTAGCAATTTCCAACGGATTCACCCCCAGGAACATATTCTCTCGACTCTCAGGCTTCAACACCACCTTCCACACACTGTCACCCTGCATCTTCTCCTCCCCAGACCCACCGCTCTCTGAGGCTTTTAGCCCTTTCAAAACGCGCTTTTCCTGAGTCACCGTTCCAGAGTGGCCCCGGTCCAGCCCCCCTCCATCATCCCTCTGTGGAGACCTGCTACAATGGCGCTCTTCCCTTTCCTCTTTCCCCCCCTCCACAGGTGTAGACTTCACAGTCGGCGTTCTCTCCCTCTTCGCCTCCTCCTCCACCCCTCCCTTCTTTCCAACCTTCCCTTTCCCCTTACCCATTCTTACCGCCTCCTCCAAGCACACTCACTCCTTGCTTCCGCCTCGAGAATCCGCTCCACCTCCTCGAGCCCAGCACCCTCCTCCCAGTCACCGCTCCGCCCTGCCTGGGTCCGCCTCCTCTGCCTGTTTGTGAGCGCATGCAAGACTCTCGCTCTGCCTCTGCTTCCGCAGCGCGTAGCGGCAGGCGTCATGTTCACTCGGCAACAGCAGAGCGTGCTGTCTCCAGGCTCAGCGCCATCGAGAAACGGACTCCCCCCTCGGTGACCACTGTCTCCGTCTTAAAGAGACAGAGCCCACTAACGGAGAGCTTATCAGAAAAGCGCCCTGCGCCCCTTGCTCTGAGAAATGCAGCCTGTGTGATCTTCCCCTGTCTATCTGCCAATACTCGTGCTCCTCCCTTTTCAAAGCAAAGACATAGCTTCAACAACGAAAGTGTGTCTTTCCACATGATACTTCTATATTTTTTAATTAAACAGAACAAAAAACTCATGTTAATCATTGGTTAGTTTTTATTAGCATAACAGAACACACAAAAACCAGATACTGAAAAACCATTTTTATAATTCAAATTGACCCCATCCACCCCCTGTTCAGCCCCACAGACAATTGTTTCATCCTGGGGAGTGTCTCCCATGGTGGCACGTCACACACTTTCACTGCTAATACTTACCAAACTTAAACCCACCAACTCTCCAAGTCTAATACCTCTGCACTCTGTTTACAACCTTTTTTTATCAACAATGTGCCTCATTCTAAGTTTGCCTGTCAGGAAACAAGGGTACCGGTAAGCTCACCCTTGTTTCCGGACCAACAAACTACATGTTTGCCTGCCGTGGCCGCTGTGCCCGACAGGTCTGACCCTGCCGGGCGCAGTGGCCACCAGAGGCAAACCTTCATGGAAGCACCCTCGCCATTGCTAACGGTGCCGGTGGTTCCGTGTCCCCACTCCAATAGAGTCTCATAGGACTCTATGGGAATAGGGACTTACAATTTACTTACAATTTACCGGCGCCTGACATCAATGACATTTGGGATGTCATCTTTGATCTCATGGGTTTTAGTCCTTGCAGTGCACAGTGGTAGCACGCGTTATGGTTGCGCACCTTACCATAACTGGCACATTTCTGGGGTTTTTAGGTTTTACCTGTAACCATGACGTCCCTGTAACAATGTTTTTCCATTGCATTTCATAGGTTTTTCAGTAGTGCAACTTAACCATAATGTCCCTTTAACAACATTTTTGTTAGTGAATTTTATAGGTTTTTAGTAGGGCACTTTAAGCGTAAAGTTGCATTAGGGTAGTTTTTGCAGTAAAGGGAAAAGGTTTTAGTAGCGAACTTAACCATAACGTCCCTTTAACAATGATTTTTGTTAGTGAATTTCATAGGTTTTTAGTAGGGCACTTTAAGCATAGTGTTGCTTTAGAGTAGTGTTTTCAGTAAAGGGAAAAGATTTTTAGTAGCGCAACTTAACCATAACGTCCCTTTGACAGTGTTTTTTGTTAGTGAATTTCATAGGTTTTTAGTAGGGCACTTTAACCATAATGTTGCCTAATCATATTTTTTTCAGTAAATGTGATTGGGTTTTAATAGCACAACTTAACCATAACGTCCCTTTAATAATGTTTGTTTCACTGAATACATTATTTTTTAACACTGTGAAAAGGGAAAGAGTTACTGCAAGAGCAACCACCCTAGAATGGCTGGATGACAATTTCCTGCATGACGAAATGAGTGAGCATAGTAACCCCATTGGTATGGAACGCACTGTGAAAATTATTGTAAATTAATGTATATTAAACACATGTACATTAAACACATTTGTTGTTCTTTCACAGAACATACGCGAATACAGAGGAGTACACCAGAAGGGGCACCTTTTGCAAAGCAACGTACGGTCACCGAAACGGAAGGAAAGACTGTACATACAAAAGTAGACCGCCTGGATGCCAAAATGGATGAGTTGATGCACAAATTTGCCGACTTGGAAAATGTTGTAGAAGAACATATTATGGGGAAAATAGGATATCACTGCTTGACTTGCACATGCCCCTCTTCCCCATTTCCCAGCACCCCATTCCCGCAAATTGCGTGTCATGAGAGACACTTCGATGAGACCTCAATCCCTTCTTCCCCTCACCACCAACTTCTAGACATGCCGAAATCCCGAGTATATGTGTCTGTTTCTGGTCCCCCTTCCATTTCCGAATAGTGCCTATAAATGTGTGCTAATAAAGATTCATATGTTAATTTGTACTGATTGTATATATGCCTTTTCCTTTCTTTTAAAAAGGCCATTGTAAGAGCGAAGGGAACAGCACTGGAGGGCATGATTAGAAGTTAGGAAAATGGATGAGTCATACAACCACCGCACCTGACTGCCCTATGCTCAATCACAATGAAAGAATCCTTAGGACGCCACTAAGAGCCACATGTTTGCATGCACAAAACCGCCTGTAAGTAGTCTTTCGGTCGCACACATTTCGCTTATGCGTATGTTGTCCTGTGACGCATGGTAACACCGTCCCTGGTCAAGATATGCGAAGAAACGTGTAATATAGTTGTAGTTGGTTGAAAGCGTGCACCCACGTCCTGCGAGTACCTTTCCACGTAAACATTCCACCTACTGTATCGTGCTCACACCAAGGTTATCTACAAAAGTTCAATGCACGTGTGCTATACATTTAAGTAGTCCAGGGATGGCAATAGTATGTGTTGGAGAGCTATGCACGTGGCCACAAAGTATTACGGCCAATATATGTCCCGTAGACTGGCGTCGAAATGGAGAACAATGGCAATGTCACCATTGTTACGGACCAACACTGCGCGTGGTCCCTTATTTGGCAGACACAAGCCAGATCCATGCACATCGAAAGCGGACATTTTTCTGCATAAATGGAGTGTTATATTGAGAGTGCACACTTACAGACATCCTACACTCTTCCTTCTGCATGTAGATATTGTAGGGAAAGGCTTAGGCCCACTTTGCGATGGAAGGTGCTCCCCAACAGTCCTATAAAAGGGCACACCCCACATGTGTGCTGCTATTCCTGTTTGGCTTTCCAGAGAAGAGCAGCAGTGCACATTGGTTCATACAGAAATTGCTTTATCACCAATTGTGTGCCTGCAAAGTACTTGTAGAAGTAATGGCCACCGGAGCTTCTGCTAGTACCTCTGACTCAGGAGCGCCCACACCCTCACCACCAACACCTCCTTCTGAAGGTCCTGAGCAAGGGAACAGGAGTCATAATAAGGAGTGACATCGAAAAGGAAATGAGAATAAATTAGAAGGAATCCCCATTGCCTGCACCCAGCGTGAGTTGTGGAAACTATTTAGGACCATTGGAAATGTCCCAAAATCTCGTGCAAACCAGGTACAATGCACTGAGTGCAACATAACCTGTCTTGTACAGCTACAGCACCACCTCCATGCGGAGGCACCTGAAAGCGAACCACCAAGCAGCTGTTCAGAGGGTAGTTCCCTTCCAAGCAGGCATCTGCATCCTGCCACCATTAGGGACACTCCAGTGGGGCAGCGCATCCCGCAAGCAGCCTTGGAGGACATACGCACTGCAACAGACCTGCACCTTTCAAAAGTCACTGTATTATGCATATACTGCAACGCGGTACTGTGTAGGGGGGAACATTTTCAAAGTGCTTTTGAGGCTTCGGTCTGGGAGCATGACAAAGAGTGCCCCCTAGCCAAGTGAGGTGCATCCCACATCTTCTGATCTCCATGTACGATTTCTTATCCCTGTGGTTGGTACCCTTTGCTAAATATCCTTTCCTTTGCTGGCTTTTGTAACGTGTTTTATAGCAACAGGAAAAATGCTACACAACCAGAAGGGGTGGGAGAACAAAAAGGCTCTTTTCAGAGCCACCTTGCACTGTTGAAAAATAGAAGTTGAATGAAAGCATGCAGGCGGTGGCACAGCCTATGAGCGCCGTGTACAGAGATGGCAACAATGGACGATGGGACTCAGTCAAAAGCATTGTACGCATTTGCAAATCGAAGTGGTGGCTCTAAAAAAGGGCCTTTTTGTGCTGTTTGTGTTCGCAACATTGGAAGTGGTGAACAACTACAGAGAAAATGCTTGCTTGGCTTGCAGGAAGTGCTGCACTGCATTTTGGATATTACGCAGAAAAGCTCATTGCCAGCATCAGTTAGATGAACTCCATCTGAGCGAAAAAAATGGTGCTACTACGAAACCTAATGTTTTCATTGTGGAAGGAGAACATGCCAACGTCTCACAAAAAAGCGCAAATAGCCTTGTTCACATTCCACCGCGCTTTTTCCATTTGTGGGCCACACCCGGAAGAACGCAGCCACATCTGTCTCTGGTCAATGCGAGAAAAAATGATGTGTGATTTTGGAAACATTTCCATAAGTTGCCGAAATGTCTCCTTCATTGCAAACGGCAGTGAAATGCCG
Source organism: Ambystoma mexicanum (assembly GCF_040938575.1). Taxonomy (NCBI): domain Eukaryota; kingdom Metazoa; phylum Chordata; class Amphibia; order Caudata; family Ambystomatidae; genus Ambystoma; species Ambystoma mexicanum. The sequence continues at coordinate 299,279,913 of NC_090935.1, read as the reverse complement.
CTAACATGCCCTAAACTGTTCCCTCCACAATGAACAATAATAATGTCTGGATGAGGGAGCGTCACCAAACTGGCGCAAAGAGGACCCACATCGAGTCACTTCATCCCACGTATTCCGTACCATTCCACATCAAAATTATGGAATCAAAGGTCTGCTGCCAGTGAACAGTACTCTGCGTAAACTTGTACCCAATTTATCCAGGAGTCGCCCAAATGCCATATACTCTGCCTGCTGAGCGGCACACCCATCCCCGCAGCCATCTCCAATCGTATTGGCAAGTAGACATTCTGGCACAATCTGTTGGTACACACCACACCCATGAAATAATATTGACCAATCCCAACTCCTGCACAGTCCCATTTCCATTGCAGCCCTCCTGAAAAGACCCAGATGTAACATGGGCGCACCTCCAAATGGCGCAGCTTTCGCTAACATATTGCCCTGTGTGGGGGGGCTGCACAAACACATTTTAAACGTCATAGAAAATGGGCGTCTTGGTGGAAGTTGTGAAAAGTGGTTTTTTTCTAATTTTGCAAAAGCAACATCTAAAGAAAACCCTTTTTGTGTGCTCCTTTTTAGGGTTTGCTCTCTGCTTTTCCTCCTTACATTACTACACAAGTGTCTGGAGCGTACATTGTACATAGTGCAACAGATGACTAATTTCAATAGGGGGAGAAAAAATATCAATGCCACTTACAAACGTCACACTAAAAGCACTAAGGTTCTCATGGCCACAGAAGAACATCCTAGCATGGAACAGAGAAGCAGACATACACCTGACTCGATAATCCATAGTCCCATTTCCATGGCAAGCACATTAAGAAGGACAGCATGTAGCATGTGCGATTTCCCAACTACTGTGAGGGCTGTGCCCCAGTAAAGCAGGGCCAATCCTTCTTTCCTTTCCAGTACTCTTTTACCAGCACTCCCTGATTGGTATGCAGTAATAAAATTGCGGCATAAATGTCGTTTTTACAAACAATTGCAGCACAAATGCTTTGGTTTGACCCGGTAAAGGTGTACCCCATTATACCATTTAAGGAGGGTGGGGGTTGCAGGCGTGCGCCCCGCTCTCCTTAAATAGTATAATGGGTCTGGCGGATGCAGGGGTGTCCCCTGCATCCTTTACATGGATTGCGGCAGCAAAACCACAGCCTTTTTGCCGTGATTTTTTCCGTAAATGGCCATTTTTGCTGTGATTTTAACACATGCAACCCCCTGATTGGCTACTGTTAAACGATTACATACGCATTCCACCAATTACATCCAAGATTTATGCATGTAACAATATCACCTCTATTGAACAGTCCATACCAACCATTAAATACGCAGAGGTCAAATGTCCTGTAAATGAAAAGTACCTGCATGGGAAAGTACTGTAAAACGATCTACCAGTTCTGCACCCACATACATCGGCACCGCTACCCATCACCACGTCTAGTAGGTATTACTATTTTTTGTACACTACAGTGGCAACTGTTATATAAGTTCATAGCAACAGGGTACCTAGCAGTGAATCTCCATAACGTACTGAAAATTCGCACTGTTATGTCTCCCATCACCTACCATTAAATGACTCCTACAGTAGTTGCCATTTGTTGCCATTTGTCCATAAAACCCATTGGTATATGGAAACGGTTACTCTGTTCTTTTGTTCCGCCAATTTTACAATGCTTTCCCCCATTAACGCACCTCCTATCAAATTTGTAAAAACCGCGCACAAAATGATCAGACAGCCTTTCCCACCAAACTAAGACAAGTGCATACATTGAAAGCATAACAGCAGTTTCCTGCTGCACATCATAGATAACAACAGCAGTTAAGCAACAAAAAATGTATGTGTGCATTTACAACAGTAACATTCATAAATGTGCATAAGGAAATTAAAGCCCAGAAGCAATGCCTACACTCATGTAGCAAGCATATATATGCTGAGAAGTACATGCACGCACAAAACCATTTTGCTTTGCAATCTATACATCTTTCTGCACCTTGTTGTCACCCTTCCACAATGCGAAGTACTGCATTTAAATAAGCCTACACTAATACACACACGTGTTTCATCACAAGTCATACAATACAATCCCAAATAACCCACCTAGCCCCTTAACAAACATGCTTATGCTTCCAAGTGCCCATGCATATCGTAAGCCTTCCATTTGTACACACACTTCCTCTTCCTGCTAAGACATCCCCCTATAGTTTTGAAGAATGTATTGCACAAATGTAAGCACTATCCCATTACCCAACATATTTTCTTACCATCTTCTTATATAGGAGTAGTACCCACGTCTCTCCGGAAAGCCACTGGAGTGTGCACATCAAAATACAGCCTGCCATAAACCTACTCTCAGCAAGCAACAAAATAAGTACAATACCATCATACTGTTGTATGTCTTACTAGAAGAGTGCACTATTGTTGTATTTTAGCATATAGATGTGCGGCCTTCCACCAGTATGCACTTCATTGTTACTGATGACACCTCTACAGGTGCTCAGTGTTGTTATGTCGCCACCATTAGACTAATCCCCACACAGTACGATAGTGTCCCCAACTGAATGTTAGAGACCACTGCACAGTGACACACTTGCAGCTAAATGCATAAACTCCTATTCACCCACTTATGCACACTGGACACATATACATTTGAAAATGTGCACACCCACACTTCCCTTTCTTCGCCAAAAGCTACTACACAATGCCTACCAAACTGCAACTCCATAGAAAGCAACGCAGAAAGAGAGCCACTAAACCTAACAACACAGAAAGTAGCCATCCACTGCAAGCTCAACGTGACCGGAAAGTTGAAAGAGAAGAGGTAAATCAGTCATTAAGGAAAAAGGATGCACCTACCAGTGAAGACAGTGTAGTTGATCTGTCAAAATGTGAGAATGAAAACAAAAGCACTAAGTGCTGTGCAACGCATACTACTGCTAAGAAAGCACGTACAAATGGTAATGTACCCACAAGCAAGCATTCTAAAAAAGTAATTTTACAAAAAATGTTCCACCACACAGTCTTTCAGACCCTTATAAATAGAGGCCAGAAATCACGCTCAACCCTCAAAACCTACTGCAGAAAAGTCATCCTAGAAGCTTTTGTAGACAGTGCAATGAGCGTGAAACGGAAATTGTGCATAGTAATTTTGAACAGAATGAAACCACTTACAAGGTTAATTGGTAAATTGCAAGTACGACTTCGAAACAAACGCAATGTCAGCATAGATACCTTTGGCCACATTTGCACAGGTGAGTGGAGTCACACTACCAACACATAGCCATACTTCAATGAAGAATCATACAAACAAGAACAAACAAAGCAAATTGCCTTACATCGGAGTGGATGAGGGTAGGAAAAGATAAACAATACCATAATGGAAGACGAAACCCTGCTTTTAGAAATATCCCCATCAAACTTAGATGTCACTCTCCATTCCCCCAAGTCAACACTCCTCACCTACAAATGGACTTGCACATCAATGTGTATAACGTTCGCCAATGCTTTATCAAATCTTTGCAGCAATTACTCAATCTGCATGTCAAAGGCAACGACAAAAGAAAAAGAAAAATACTACGAACTATGGACTCCTGTCCAGTGCGCAACTACACTGGAATACGAGGACATTCCTTAGCCTGTATTTCTGGACCTACTTGCAAAAGCACCTTACACCGTATCAAAATATTAGCAACCCACCATTCAACAGTCAGAAATCTTGTTTACAAACTGTACTATGCAAAAAGTCCAGTTTTAGCACTCCAACATTTAAATGATATTCTCCTACACAGCTCAGCCAAACAAGTGCTTGTTGAAATAGAGCACATCCAAAGGAAATATTGTGGAACGGAAGAGCACTTACAAACTCTAGCATTTTCAGACAACAGTACTGACAACAGTGCAGCTATCAACTTTTTATATCACACATACAGAAAAGAAATACAAAAGTTCAAAAGCACATCTGCTGAAATGCCAATACAAGTATGTGTGTGCTGTCGTAGAACTTTCTATAGAAAGAGCACCAAAACTGTAGATACAATGCAGAAAATAGAAGGCAATGAGGAATCCCATTGGTTTCAATTAGCTCTGTACCTTATAGCTGAAAACAAATATGAAATTACGAACACCTCCCTACTGTGCACATACTGCACTGCAAAACTTGACAATAACCAAAGGCCTTCACGGGCAGTTAGTAATAATTTGAAACTATTTTCACTGGCAAATGCACTGCAGCAGCTTAATTTATATGAGAGCATTATAAACCAAACGGTGCACCCATTTCAAGCAATAATACGACTTCAACCGAAAACTGCAAAATTGCCTCCCACCGAATTACAGAGAGGCGTTCATGGTAAAGAAGTTTATTTACCATTAGATCTAAAAGAAAATGTAGACAATCTATGTCACGACCTTTGAACCAAAACCCCACTGGCATGTCCACATGCCAGGTAGGGTCAGGACTTGGGGTTCATTTGGGGCCTCAGGAGCCTTGCACTACCTCTCTGGACTCTCCTGGAGTCAGTCCTGGCACCTTTGGCGCCAGGCTCATGTTCAGAATGGGAAACCTCCTTGAAGGGACTACTTTTTCTTTGGGGCCTGCAGCCAACATGGATGCATCCACACAGTCTAGTTCCTAGAACCAGACTGTGCGGTACAGTATTTTGGGGTGTGGTAGCCCGGAACTACTTTACCTGCACTACTTTACCAAAGGGCTATATAAATCACACCCAAATTACAGCACATGCTGTGCGTTATTCTGCAGCCAGCAGCGTGACGCTCATCGTGTCAAGTGTCCTGATACCGGCGATCCTTGAAACAATGGACCTGCAGAGGAGACAAAGAACATCATAATTAGTCTCCACTTACCTGCGAATTACATCCCGCCTCTGTCCGTCGTTCATCCATGCTTCTGCTGCTCACGGTCATCCATCCAGTCTTCAGCATCTTCGGGACACCGCAACCGCACCGGAACGAAGACAACGTTAAAACAAGTTACTTACGGCGCTATCCTCAGTCATCACGAGAACCTCACCTGGTTGGGCATCTCTAGGCCGGCATCGTTCCGGAACACCTCGCATGCCTGAAAAGACCATTGCGACCTGAAAAGGAAGGAAGAGTACAGGTTTGCAAGTAAAAGACAAAACAGCGCCGCACTTACATTACCTACCAAATCGTAGTGTGCTCTTGCGTCCTCCATTCTGGCAGGAGCCCGACCCCAGCTGCGCACACGCCGAACCGCCACTCACCTAAGGGAGAATAAATAAAAGACATAAATACAAGAAAGGAAGACAAGGACTTATAAAGACTGCTGCAATCAGACCTACCTACCTTAAAGACACTTGAAAGGGCTCGCACCAGTGAAGGAACTCGGTCGCTCAAGCCTGCAGAAGACTACGCCCCCCTGCAAAGAAGGCAGGATGGAGAGCACGCCAGACATCCTAACAAGGTGAGGAGAGGGCTATCAGATTGAAACCAGGGCAGGTGGGAGGAGAGGTGATCTTAAATCCAGTCCTCCTATGCTTTCAGGCCCGACTTCCATCAAAGGCACCACCCGGGATCGGGAAGGGGTCCAGGGCGAATCCAGCAACCAGGGCTGAGTGGCGTCCCCGTGGATACCAGGTGAGTGTAACAGAACCACCTGGGCGCCATGGAGACATCAGAAATAGACCAACTGTCTCAGTTACTAGGACAATTATGCGCCGAAGTTCATTCGGCCAGGCAAGAGACTAATGCCCTATGTAGGGATCTAGTCGTAACCAAGGATCGCACCGAAGAAATCAGTAGGCAGTTACTACAATCACAGGCCTGACAAACTCTATTGCCTGGAAATAACCCACCGGCACAAGCACCCACATCATCCACCGCTCCAGTGCAGATTACCCTACCCGGACCAGTTCCTTTAGCACCACGGAACGGTTTTCGGGAGACCCCAGGAAGTATGCTGCATTCATGAATCAATGTCGTCTTCACTCTGCAGACCAGGCGCGTTCCCCAACGATCAGGCACGGGTAGCCTTTGTTCTGTCATGCCTGAGCGGAAGTGCAGCAGACTGGTCAGTGCCGCTTGTAAGCTGTGATGATCCATTACTACGTGACTTTGGGGGTTTCCAAATGGAAATGGAAAAGCTCTTTGCTCGTCATACCCAAGAACAAGCCGTAGACAATGAACTCCTGTCACTCCGGCAGGGTAATCAAGACCTATTAACATACATTGCAACCTTCAATAGGTTAGTTGCTGAAACTAGGTGGCCTGAAGACAAAAGAACCACACTGTTTCACCGAGGCCTACGAGGGGAATTGAAGGACGTTCTGGCCCAGGTGGTTGATCCGACTAGAGACTGTAGTGAATTCATCAACCTGGTTGTGCAACTAGATCACTGATTACAAGATCAGAAGGCAGATCGGTCCAGGTCAGACACTCGGGCCGTGTATCTGCGGACTAGGGATGCTGCCCCACGCATGTCAGAGAATACCGCAGAGCCCATGCAGATCAGAGGCATACGACCACTGTTAACAAAAAGCAGAAAGGGACAAGAGAAGGCAACAGCAGTTATGTTTGTACTGCGGAAAACCAGGACACTACCTAAAAGACTGTCCAGTAAAACCTCCCAAGAGAACCGTAGAAGCCATGGAAAGGGATGAGAGTAAAGAGTCGGAAAACTGCCCAGCTCGACAACCGTAGAGGTCAGTTTGTCGAGTGAGAAGGACCTCACTTTTTGCAATACCAGTGATCCTAATCAATCACCAACATCCATCTAGGATGCACACCATTGAGGCTTACATAGACAGCGGAGCAGTTGGGCACCATATTGATCAAGAACTGGCAGCAGAGATGGGGCTTCCCTTATGTTTCAAGCCGAATACAGAAAAGGTAACCACTGTGGATGGGACAGAAATTGCTTCCGGGCCAGTTACCCAATGTACAGTAGGGGTAACCCTGCTGTGCCAGGATGGACACTGGGAATCCATTGCCTTCGATCTCATCAAGGCACCTCAGTTTCGGCTAATATTACGGATGCCATGGTTAGTTGCTCATAATCTCCGGATAGATTGGCGTGCAAGAAAATTGACCTTCCCCGATCACTGCGCTCCCACTTGTTATTACCACGAAGAAAAATCCAGTTTCAACATCCCTAAGAGTACTAGAACAGTCACATCTATACTTGGTGCAATTAGTACTCTCCCGGAAGAATATCAAGATTTCCAGGACGTATTCCAGAAGGAGCAAGCTAACACACTACCACTGCACAGGCCCTATGACTGTCAGATTGACCTCATACCTGGTGCGCAAATCCCTTGTGGCAGAATCTATGAGCTCACAGAACCAGAAAACCACCATCTAAAATCCTATCTGGACCAGTATTTGGCAAATGGGTTTATCCGCCCATCTAAATCACTGGCAGCCAGTCCCCTATTCTTCGTACCGAAGAAGGAAGGGGACTTGAGGACCTGCATCGGCTATCGCGCGTTAAACCGGATCACTGTGAAGAATCGTTACCCTCTGTCACTTATTCCCAAAATGCTGGACCAAGTCAAGGATGCCCAGATTTATACCAAGTTAGACCTCAGAGGAGCGTACCACCTAGTCCGAGTTAAAAAAGGAGATGAATGGAAAACGGCTTTCCATACCAAATATGGGTTGTTTGAGTACCAGGTAATGCCTTTCGGACTCTGCAACGCCCCCACAGCGTTCCAATACTTCATGAACAATGTTCTGGGGGAATTGATCGATGTTTGCGCCCTGGTCTACATAGACGACATCCTAGTGTATTCAACCTCGAGACAAGACCATGTCAAGCATGTCCGCTCCGTTCTCGCCAAACTTCGCCAACATCGACTATATGCTAAACTTGAAAAATGCTTCTTTCACGTAACCGAAGTAGAATTCCTTGGTTTTGATCCTCACTCCGAAAGGCATCAGAATGGATGTACACAAAGTGGAAGCCATTCTTAAGTGGCCTTCTGTAACTTCATTAAAAGGGGTCCAGAGCATGCTGGGCTTTGCAAACTTCTACTGTCGGTTCATCCCAGACTTCTCTCAGATTGTGCATCCTATCACGTTACTCCTAGAAAAAACAATAAGAAATTCATGTGGACAGAAGACGCCGAAAGGGCCTTCCAAGAACTTAAGAGAAGGTTCACTTCTGCTCCGGTCTTACAACACCCTCGCCCGGACCTCCCTTATATCGTGGAAACTGATGCCTCCAGCATGGCTATGGGTGCTGTTCTTTCTCAAAGGGACCCTGCAACTGGCCAGTTTCACCCTGTGGCCTTCTGGTTGTTAGGCAGAATCCAGGGCAGTTCCCTTAGGGAGCACTACCCCAGATTAGGACTACAGGTGAGAGCAATAAATCCCCTTTGGTATCAGTCTGTACCACAAAGATTTAGTTGGTAGCTGTGGCTGAGCAGTCAGACTTATCTCAAGAGGGAGATGAGCAGTATTCAGGGTTGACACAATAGGTAGTACAGTACTATGGAGCAATGAAACACTGACCAAAGTTTTGTATTAAAAAGAGAATATATATTTATTTTATACACTTCTAAGTCACCACATAGATCACAGTTAATAAAGTAAGTTACGTTTAGTCAAAAGAAGAGCATATACAACTCCCTATTCAATTGTAGACAAGTTTGCGGTATATTGAAAACTGAGCAAAACGGCACAGTGAAAACCTACTACAAATGGCACTCTACCAATTCAACGAAAGGGAGGGAAAGTACAAGTTAAACCGAAATATCTTCAGACACCTCCTATCAACACTTCCCTGAAGTTTTGTGAACAAGTAATGCACAGTAACACTTTAACCAAAGGACAAGTGAATGAAAACTGAGCAAAATGGCACTCCACAAGTTAAAACAGTAGGAAGGAAGAGGGGTTTAGAAGATTTAGGTGCATCAACACATTTCTCATTGAAAACTAATCTAATGAGAGCAGATCTAACAAATCAGCCAGAGTCAATAGGCCTGAGCCAGAGCCAGAGTCAGTGGTACAGGACCAAGGGCCTCATTCCGAGTATGGCGGTAAGGGATAGCGGCCACCGCTAACGAGAGCGGTGGCGGTAATCCCTTACCGCCATACTCCGAGTTCCCTTTGCGCCATGGAGGTTTTAACACCTGCTTTTCGCAGGTGTTAAAAACCATGGCGCTAAGGGACCTTGATGTTAATTACGCCACTGTAATTTACGGTGGCGTAATTAACGCCTTCCCCACTCCCATTATGCCCTATGGGGCAAGAATGGGAATGGGGAAGGGTAAATGGGGATTGGGGAATTACCGCCCCGCCAACCTTGGAATGGGGCGGTAATTCCGCCATCCACCAAGGCGCTGCCGGTCCGGGTACGGCGTCAACCAAGGCGTTAATAGCGCCATTGGTTAGCGCCATACTCGGAATGAGGCCCCAAGTGTTTAGGAGCAAAAATGTTCTTGTAGCTGCAGTCAAGTCTTTAGTAGAAAACTTTTGAAGAGGTAGATGCAAGGCAAAAGACAATGTTAAGCGAGAGGGCAGCTGACCCCACAACTAGTTAAAGGATTTAAAACACCTTTAGGGCTACCACGGAGAAAGGGGGGCCTGGCGGAACTATGTACCTTAAACGTAGAGAAGTGACTCCTGCGGTGGCAGTTGTTCCTGGTAGTTCCTGCAGGTCGAGGGGTCCAACAGAGGAAGAGAGGCTCTCGTCGTGGAGGAAGGTTCGAGTCGCTGCACTACCCAGGGATGAAACAGCCCAAGTGCTGCCAAACGAAGTTTAAAAGGTACGCTCCTTTTAATCGCGGTCCGGGTCGATAGCTGCCTGGCTATCCGGTCTTCAAGTGCGGGGCACTGTCGAGTCAACCAAGGCAGGTCCGAGGATGCGATAGGTGAACTGGTTGACCCCACCAGCTCAAGGGAAGGAGGCTCCTCTGCTGAAGATCTCCGCTCGTCGTGTGGAAGAAAAGTGGTGAGACGATCCGGCAGGGCTTCACCGGTGGTGTAGATGCTGAAGATGTCTCTGGCTTCTCTTCCCTTTGGTTCCGTAGTTCCAGTGGCGACGTATTGCTCTTCCAGTCCTCAGGACCCTGCTTTTATGCAGAAAGAGACCCATTCAAACAACCTACCTGTCACTCACACAGTGCAGTGGTCTTCTTGGCGGGAGACCCTCCAGCCTATCAGGTTAGAGTGCGACCTGAGTTGCTGTGGCAACTCTGTCCGGGGGTTCTACTCCCCCTCCCAAACAACAGACCCACCCCAGACTCAGTGGCGCCGAAAGGAGGGCTTCTTGGCAGAAGCCCGCCAAAAGGATGAACAAAGGATCCCCGACCTGGATTAGGAAAATGGAGTAAGACTCGAGAAAGAAGAAGTTTTATCAAAGTTCTGGCAAATAAAACCGACCAGAGTAAAGTTATTAATATTGGAGCAAAGTTTATATTAAAACAAACCGGCGGTATGTTAGAGGCTGTCAGTAAAAGTGGTAGCCTCGAACAATGGGAAAATCCCATAGAGAAATATTTGCGGTCGAATCTAAAAGGTAGTAACCACTGCCACCAGCCAGAAACTTTGTAGAGGGGGACTTTAAGGTACACTCTCGAAAATGAACATAGAGGAAAAACTATTAACCCCTTCCAGTACTTCCATATTAAGATGGGGTGTACTGGTTAAGTTCATAAAAATCGACTAGTAAAGCCAATGGGGACTTTACATGCCCTGGGAGACAGTAATCAGTCCCAGGGCATGGAGTCTATGTTTGGGGGTCGCTACGACACCCCTGTGTCACGGCACGGCGGGTGCCGTGTGACACATGTGCATAAAGATGATTCCTATGGGTGAGAAAAAAGATCCCATAGGCATTAAACACAAAAATAGCCTAGAACACACATAGCCAAAATGCCTAAGAGTGGGAAAAAGAGTCTCACTCTTAGCAGGTAAAAAGAAATAAACCCTTCAAATCCAGCAAAGCTGCTGGGGGACTCTATAGGTAAGGGAAATTAGCCATAAAATGAGAATTCTCCCTAACACTGGTCTCAAAAATTCTCACCTGAACTCAATTATGCCATCACTGACAAGGAGCTTCTAGCTGTTAAATCCGCCTTCAAAGCATGGTGACATTGGGCCTCATTCGGACCCTGGCGTTAACCAAGGCGCTACTAGCGCCTTGGTTGACGCCGTTATCATTCCGACTCCGCCATGGTGAATGGCGGAATTACCGCCCCATTCCAAGGTTGGCGGGGTCAGTAATTCCCCATTCACCATGGGCCCTTCCCCATTCCCCTTTTTGCCCCATGGGGCTCAATGGGAATGGGGAAGGTGCTAATTACGGCACCGTGAATTACGGTGCCGTAATTAGCTCCAAGGTCCCTTTGCGGGTTGGTTTTTTAACGCCTGCAAAAAGCAGGTGTTAAGTTCCAACCCGCAAAGGGAACTCGGAATAGGGCGGTAAGGGTTTAACGGCACCGGTCTCGTTACCGGTGACCATTAACCCTTACTGCCCGACTCAGAATGAGGCCCATTATCTCTTGGGTGCCAAACATACGGTCACAGTAATCACGGACCATCGGAAGCTACAATATTTGAAAACAGCGAAGGCTCAATCCTCACTTCAACTACGATGGGCCCTTTTCTTTGTTGAATATGATTATATGATCACTTATTGACCAGGTGTAAGGAATGGGAAAGCTGATGCATTATCTCGCATGGGCATTGACGAAAAGGTGTATGCAACTCCAGATCCGGTGGCCATCATTCCTGACGACAAGCTTTAACACAAACCGAGCTCAGAAACGAGATCCGACCTGAAATAACTCCTAATACCTTACTGGAATTGCATACTAGAGGAAACAATATACCATTAAGGATCAACTGCCATATTTTGGTGAATGTCTATACGTGCCTAAAACGGAGCTACAACAGCAAATCGTTTTGGATTATGACGATTCCCTGATGGAGGATCACCCCGGAATTGCCAAAACCCTAACCAAAGTGAAACGCAACTATTGGTGGCCTACTTGGCGTCACAACATCATCCAATATGTCCAGTCGTGTGGAGTGTGTGCACAAAACAAGTCGATAAAACAGAAACCAGCCTTCTGCAGCCATTGGAAATTCCTCCTGCACCATGGCACACACTTTCTCTCGACTTTATCACAGACTTGCCTCCCAGCCAACCATTCAACACTATTTTAGTAGTAGTAGACTTAGGGCCTCATTACACGGAAGGCGGTGAGCCATGGCGCTATTAGCGCCATGGCTCCTGCCGGTAAAATACCGGCACCGCCTTGGCGAAAAGGGGATTTACCGCCCCATTCCAAGGTTGGAGGGGCGGTAAATCCCCCTTCCGCCATTGCCCTTCCCCATTCCCATTTCTGCCCCATAGGGCTCTTTAGGAATGGGGAAGGCGCTAATTACGGCACCACAATTTTGCGGTGCCGTAATTAGCTCTGAGGTCCCTTAGAGGGTTGGTTTTTAACTCCTGCAAAAAGCAGGCGTTAAAGCACCAACCCGCTAAGGGACCTCGTAGTAAGGCGGTAATGGTTAACGGCCACCGTTACCATTAACGGTGGCCGTTAACCATTACCGCCTTCCGTGTAATGAGTCTCTTATTCTCAAAAATTGCACACTTTATCCCCTTCAAGGGCCTCACGGATGCATCCTGTTTAGCAAAAATGTTCGTGGAAAATATCATTAAACTACATGGTTTCCCACCAGTCCTGGTCTCTGACCGAGGCAGCCAGTTTGTGTCCAACTTTTGGAAGAAATGCTGTTCTATGGCTCAAATCAACATCCGATTATGTTATGTTATGTTATGTTATGTTACCTGAATTTGTAGAGCGCACAGTCGCCCAAAGGCATCATGGCGCTAGTGAGGGGGCTACTTGGCCAAGAAAGACAATAGAGAGCCAAGAAAACTAGAATAAAGTAGTCTTCAGAGCTTTCCTAAAAGCCAGATGGTTAGAGGTAGATTTGAGTGGCAGTGGGAGGATATTCCAAAGCTTGGCCGCGGCAATGGAAAAGGCTCTGCCGCCGAGTCTTTCCCAGTTATACCTGGGCACAACAAGTAGGTTGTATCGGATATATCGGAGGAATTTAGATTGGAGAAATTCAGCTCCTAAGCCATGGATTGCCGGATGGACAATACACAGTGACTTGAACTTAACTCGCTGAGCCACTGGAAGCCAGTGGAGTCGGCGGTGCACTGCCGAGATGAGCGCGCCATAGGGAGATCCAGTGGCTAGTCTAGCTGCCAGGTTCTGCATACGTTGAAGTCGCTGGAGAAGGCCTACCGGTTGAGAGAGGTATAGGGAGTAACAATAATCCAGCTGTGAGAGGACTAGTGCAGCCACCACAGAGGGACGCATGATTTCCGGAATCATAGCATAGGAAGGACTCTTTTTAGAAACCTGATCTGGTGGTGGACGGACTGACAAACAGCTGTGACCTGATTTGACATAGATAAAGAGGCAGAGAGAATAACCCCCAGATTCTTCACTTTGTTGACTGGACTAGGCAAATGACCCAATGGCGTAGGCCAAAACACGGGAGTCCATAGTGAGAGGTTGGGAGGGCAACCCACCAACATCACTTCCGTTTTGTCGCCATTGAGCTTGAGCCACTTTTTGGTCCATCCAGGCCCCGACTGCCTTTAGGCAGTCATAAAGACACGCTGAGACCTCAGTTTGATCCTGATCCAGACCGATCAGGATTTGAGTATCATCAGCGTAGGAATAACAATTAAGTCCATACGAGCGAATAAGGCAGACCAGCGCCCAGATATAAATGTTAAACAGAATCGGGGAGAGAGAAGATCCCTGAGGGACACCGCAGGTGAGAGCACAGGGGGAAGAAAGGAAAGTGGGCATAGCAAGTGTCCGATTGCAGTCAGAAAGAAAGGAAGTGAACCAAGCAAGAACCGGGCCAGAGATCCCAATCTGTGCCAGACGTGAGAGAAGGATAGGATGGTCCCCCGTGTCAAATGTGGCGGACAGATCCAACAAAATCAGAGTCCCAACTCCACCCGCATCAACAGGTCTAGACATACCGTCTTGCACTAAGACAAGCACACTCTCCGTCCCTCTCCCTGGCCTAAAACCTGCCTGGGCATGATTGAAGATCTTTGAGGATTCCAAGAAGGAAGACAGAAGGGGCGTGACCTGAGATTCCAAAAGTTAGACAGGAACGGGAGCAGGGAAATAGGGCGAAAGTTAGCCAGGATAGTAGGATCAAGTGAGGGCTTCTTAAGGAGAGGAATAACCCCTGCAGATTTAAACTCCGGGGGTACCAGACCGGACTGGCAGGAGTTATTTATAGCCACCGTAATGTCAGCTAAGACATCCGGGGCAATCGTCTTCATAATAATTGCGGGAATAGTGTCCTCAGGGGAGGAAGATATAATCTTTAAAATAGCCGCTAGGACTTCTGCCTCGAGCAGAGGGAAGGTGGACCAACTAACAGAGGGATCAGTGGGGCGGGGGGTGGCACAAAGCAAGTGGTGCATGGAGAAAATATGGCCGAAGATTTAGTGATGTTCGATCGAATCACATCGATTTTAGTGGTAAAGAAAGATGCAAGGTTGTTACATAACTTTTGTGATGGCTTAACCGTAGAGGTGAGAGGTTCAGAAGAAGCAAGTGAATGAACGATAGTTTTTGGCTTACATAAAGCCTTTTCAATTCTTTGAGCAAAGGGAGAGGCTTTAGCCAGTTTAACACTGGCTAAATAAGTAGAGAGACTAAGCTTGAACAAGTCTCTAAGCAACGGATTATAATTAATCCGCCATTTACGTTCAGCTTGTCTGAGTTGCAGATGAGCGCTTTTAAGCTGATCAGTGAACCAGGGCTGAGAAAGTAGTCTACGGCCTTGAGTCAGTTTGAATGGAGCATAGCAATCGGCAGCAGACACCAGCGACTGCGCGAGTATAGTAAGAGATAAAGGTCTCAGGGAGGCACAATTCGAAGCTATAAGGGCACTGAGGGCCTTGGGATCAACTGAGCACCAAGAGCGAAGTAGCATCTTAGGAAGGAGAACTTTACAGATGGGAGTGACTGGTATAAATGAACATGAGATTAGATGGTGGTCAGACCAAGTCACTGGCTCAATTGGGCTGGGGTTGAGGAGGGCGTCTTTAGCAAATACCAGGTCAAGAGTGTTTCCGGGCAAGTGAGTGGGGGCTTAGATCAATTGGCGCAGATGTAAGTCAGAAAGGCTATCCAAAAATGAATTGAATTCGTCCGATCTGGGTAGGTTGGAATACAAGTTAAAATCACCAAATATCACAAGATTGGTATAGCGCAGGTTTAGAACAGCTATGAGATCGGCTAAGCCTTTCCCGAAACCTCCTATAGCTCCCGGAGGGCGGTATATGAGCAGAAGGTGGGTGACGCGATTATCCACCAGCCATCACCCCAAAATGGATGGTCAAACAGAGAGAACCAATCAGACTCTCGAACAATACTTGCGGTGCATGCTGCACCAGGTAGAAGGGACTGGGAAAGATTTATTATGGATAGCATAAGCAGAATATGCTTACAACAATTCATTGCATTCCAGTACTGGACAAACCCCTTTCTACACCCTCTACGGCAGACATCCACGTACTTCCGAACTAGACATTCCTCCCAGTTTAGAAATGCCAGCAGTGAAAACTCTTCATGCAACCATCTCTCAGGCCTTTAAAAAGGCAACAGAACATTTAATCCAAGCCAAACACAAGCAAAGGAAATTTGCTGACCAACATCGGAAAAATGCCCCTGACTATCAAGTAGGAGACAAGGTTTGGCTAGCAGCGAAATACATACCCATAAAAGGGACCCGGACCTTTTGTCCTTGCTATTTGGGACCTTATTCTGTCAAAGCCATTATCAACCCGACAGCTGTTAAGCTAGTACTACCAGCCAATATGCGAATCCACCCGGTGTTCCACGTCTCACTTCTAAAACCGGTACAACCCGGTATACGAGTTATGCAACCACCAGAACCCGTAATGGTCGATGGGGAGCCAGAGTTCGAAAGAAGTAAAAGAAATCTTAGATTCTAAATTTACTAGGTCCAAACTTTACTACTTAGTCGATTGGAAGGGTTACGGCCCTCAAGACAGATCCTGGGAACCCAGCGAGAATATTCATGCACCACGTTTGATTAACATATTTCCTCTGAACCTTCCTGCCAAACCTGAACCAGGCAGAAGAACCGCCTTGGGAGGAGCCTTGGAGGAGAGTGCTGTCACGACCTTTGATCCAAAACCCCACTGGCATGCCCAAATGCCAGGTAGGGTCAGGACTCTGGGTTCATTTGGGGCCTCAGGAGCCTTGCACTACCTCTCTGGATTCTCCTGGAGTCAGTCCTGGCGCCTTTGGCACCAGGCTCATGTTCAGAATGGGAAACCTCCTTGAAGGGACTACTTTTTCTTTGGGGCCTGCAGCCAACATGTAGGCACCCACACAGTCTAGTTCCTAGAACCAGACTGTGCGGTACAGTGTTTTGGGGTGTGGTAGCCCGGGACTACTTTACCTGGACTACTTTACTAAAGGGCTATATAAACCACACCCAAGTTACAGCATGTGCTTCGTGTTATTCTGCAGCCAGCAGCGCGACGCTCATCGTGTCCAGTGTCCTGATACCGGCGATCCTTGAAACAACGGACCTGTAGAGGAGACAAAGAACATCATAATTAGTCTCTATTTACCTGTGAATCCCATCCCACCTCTGTCTGTCGTTCATCCATGCTTCTGCTACTCGCGGTCATCCATCCAGTCTTCAGCATCTTCGGGACACCGCGAACGCACAGGAATGAAGCAACCTGGAGGGAGAGAGAGAAAGACAACGTTTAAACGAGTTACCTATGGTGCTAGCCTCAGTCATCACGAGAACCTCACCTGGTTGGGCATCTCTAGGCCGGCATCGTTCCGGAACACCTTGCATGCCTGAAAAGATCATTGCAACCTGAAAAGGAAGGAAGAGTACAGGTTAGCAAGTAAAAGACAAAACAGCACCGCATTTAGCGCATTACCTACCATATCATAGTACGCTCTTGCGTCCTCCATTCTGGCAGGAGCCCGACCCCAGCTGTGCACACGTCGAACCTCCACTCACCTAAGGGGGAATAAAGAAAAGACATTAACCACAAGAAAGGCAGACAAGGACATATAAGGACTGCTTCAATCAGACCTATCTACCTTAAAGACACTTGAAAGGGCTCGCACCAGTGAAGTAACTCGGTCGTCAAGCCCGCAGAAGACTAGGCACCCCTGCAAAGAAGGCAGGACGAGACCAGGCCAGACATTCTAACAAGGAGAGGAGAGGGCCATCGGGTCGAACCCAGGGCAGGTGGGAGGAGACCGTACCTGATCTTAAATCCAGTCCTCCTGTGCTTTCAGGCCCGACTTCCATCAAAGGCACCAGCCGGGATCGGGAAGGAGTCCAGGGCGAATCCAGCAACCAGGGCTGAGTGGTGTCCCCGTGGATACCAGGTGAGCGTGACACTCTACTAGTGCAAAGGCCAACACACAAATCTTTGATTATCCTGGTAAATGGTGTACCTACAAAAGACAAAAATATTTGGCAGCAACTAGTGAACTTAACCAAAGTTAGGGAAGCGTTGCAATACCTTAAAGAAAACAATGAATACTACAATGAAATAAACGTTCAAGAAAACCTGAGAGAAACTACCGAAATAATTCAGAGCTGCTCAACAACTGGACAATTTAAACGTCTCGATCCTAGAGCAACCTTCAATATTTTAGACCACTATACAACCACCCACTGCACTCCAAAGACACCATAGACGATGCACTAGGAACATATCAAATGCGGCAATCCAAAGGAGCGCCAATCAGTATATGGGAAAAAACTGTGGAAGCACAAGCCTTTCCTCTACTCTTCCCACAAATAACAGCATCAGAATACCGCTGTTTACGAATGTATTCTGAAGACCCTTATTATTCTAGACAGAACGTGGAGTACATATTCCACCTTCTCTTTGAAAGAGAACTGGCAACGCTATGTTATGGAGATTCCCACACATTAAAAACAGGTTCCCATTTACAAAACATGTCAGTTACACAACTACTTCAAAAGGTACTAAAGAAGGACGAAGTTTTACAGTCAAGTATTACAAATCTCTTGGCAAACATGCGTGGTACTTGTTCCGATGGCACGCAGATGTATGGTGTATGCTACGCAACCTTGGCCCACCCACATGGTTTGTCACTTTAAGTTGTGCTGATAATGCATGGGAAGACTTGCACACTTTCCTACGCATAGCAAACAAAAACAAAACAGGTGTAGACATGAAAACACCTGTAACGCTCACCTGACTCCCACGGGGGCGCTGGCCTGGTTCGCGCTGCTGTGACCTTGTCTAAGGTGATGCGCAGGGTTCGGAAGAGGGACTGGACCGGGCCCCAGATCTGGCTTGTCTGACTCGCAGAAGTATCCTTCTGTAGGTGAGAATAGGGGGTTAACTGTCTGCGGGTAATGCAATCGGCCTCCCACTTACCCCTCTCACCCTACTCAAAACCCTTCTGTGCTTCCCTGTAGCGTCTCACCTTAGGGTCTGGAAGGACGAGCTCTCCATCCTGCTTCTGATGCAGGGGCGGGTTGGTATCCAGTAACGTCACTGGATTTTCGGATGGGTGAGAACCAAACTTGCTTGGCTTCCAGGTAAGTTTTTTCTATAAGTGGTTCCCCTTGTGTCCATGCATTAATGTTCTAATGATAGTGTCTTTTTCCCCATAGGGGCCGGGGTACGGAATGCCGGGGAACAGGCACCGACCCGAGGTGAGCGGTGAAATCCTTGTGGAAATCAGGTAAGTCTTTAATGAGTGTTTTGGTAATGTCTTTTCATTCACTGATTAACGCTGATGTCTTTTTCCCCTTAGGGGCCGGGGTCCGAAATGCCTGGATGCGGCGCGGACCCGAAATGAAAAGGGAATGACCCAACAGGTAAATCTTGACATGGAGTTTTAGCTTCCCTTTTCCCTTCTTTCTCTCACCTTTGTTCTTGTCTTTTTCTCCCTAGGCGCGGGGGCGCGACTGCGAATCCGGATGGTCACTGCTGAACATGGAGGCGCCCTGTAAAGGTGAGTAGAATGCGGCGCTGCAGCGATCGATGCAATGTGCTTTTAAAAATAAATGTCTTCCTTTTCAGGATTGTCGGCAAAATGTCTCTGGGATGCAGATTTAGCATGTGAGGCCTTTTCCTTCTTCTGTTCTCTTGTTCCCTTCCTTTGCAGGTGATTCAGGATGCTGGCAGGTGTGGCAGAAGTCAAGATGCAGGAGCAGACACGGTGAGCGTCCAGCTGCTAGATGCAGAACAACGCGAAGCACGTGTGGCTTATCAGGTGTGGTTTAAATAGCCTTGGTAGAAGTTCCTAGAATGTGTCCTTCCTCCAATCAGGTATGTATCCTTCCCCGACCACGCCCGGGTGGTAAATGAGTCCCACAGGTAAAGTAGTTCCTTTCAGACCTCAAGGAGGCCGGGGTTCTGCAGCATGGTCTGCATCAGGTAAGTGCACCCAAACACTCTCATAATGAGCCTGGCGCCTATGGCGCCAGGACTGACATTTTCTATGAGCCTGGCGCCATAGGCGCCAAGACGCTGTCCAAAGGGCCCCTATAAGGGGTTGCTGGGATCTTCCCCGGGGACTTGATGTCCGCTTTCGGGGACGCAGGGCCTGAGCCGGCTCCCCGGGAGCGGGCATCGTGACAACACCAGAAGAGCTTTGCTCTCTCGATTCAGTATATGTTTCACACTACTTTCATCATCGCTTCCTTGCCATGCTGCACTTCATTTGCAATAAAGCACTTCCTCCTCTCGGAGAAGTGGGACACTTCTTTGGAGAAAAGAATATCAAGCCAGAGGAGCACCACACATCCACATGCTTTTATGGATTAAAACTGCTCCTAAATTTGGTGAGGAGAGTGATGAAATGCTTTGCAGTTCATTCACAAATATGTCAATTGCGAAATCCCTTCGGAAAGTACACATAGTGACCGAAGAGCACACATTTTGCAATTCCAAATACACAAGTGTGGCAAGTATTGTCGATGCAAATATAAGAACAGAGGCAAATACTACACCAAATGCCGCTTTGGTTTCCCTAGACCAGTTTCAACAACAGGCCAAGTAAACAGCTTCATGTCTTCGGTACGACACAGTGTGAAAGGAAAATATCCTAAAAACACATCCTGCATAAAAAGGAAGCATCAAAGTACATCAATGATTACAATGCAATGATTGCCCTCCTATGGAATGCCAATGTAGATATACAGTACATTGCAGACAATTCCACTGCAGTTGCACGATATGTCACTGCCTACTTAACCAAAGCAGAGAAAACAGAGCTCAAAGACCTCTGGGATGACATATCCTCTGACACTGGCAGGGAAATTCTACAGCTTTGGCATTAAAATGCTGTCCCATAGAGAATGTGGCAGCTACAAAGCGGCTGACCGTTTAACCGGCACTGCCTTATATGGGAAATCTGACAACATAGTGTGGCTAAGCCTTGGGCCTGCTGCATCCAGAAAAAGTGTACTTAAATCATACGAAGACATACAAACAATAGCCAAAAGTGATCCCAACAGCCAGGACATTTTGAAGAACAACTTATTGAACACATACTACCCGAACACGAGTATTACTTTAGAAGCCTTGTGCCTGTACCAGATAGCCCAAAACATTGCATACAAAAACAACATTAAACCAAATGAGGAAAAAGGTAGATACAGAGTGGAAAGTTGCGAAGGCAGCCTGTTGAAACTTACCAAATGCAGCCTAATTAATCATATGAAGTCATTACAAACTCCTCAACACAAAGAACTGTACTACATGGCTCTACTGCAACTTTTCAAACCATGGAGAAAAGAAGATGTATAGCCACCTACACCTCCTATGAAGATGCGTTCAATTCCAGTGAAAGTACAATTTTTTTATTTATTTTGTATTTGATTTGGATAATAAAATCATCCTTTCAAATCTTTACAAAGCAATTCATTTCCATCTCATCAATCAATAAAAAATTAACATGTTTTTACAAACAATAACACGTAAGTAAACACAATTAAATTATACAATGAGAGCGGTGTACATTCAAGATAAATCATAGTACAATTACAGATGAAACTTTTACATGGTACAAAACCATATTGGACAATGAACGCCAACAAGAAGAAGAACTTCAAGCACAACTTCTGAGAGCAGTGAACCTTCTCAAACAGGCAGCCAAGAACCACTTGGACAGCCACTCATAGCAAATGCGGCCGAATTAGCCATAACGGAAGTAACCGCCACTATGCTTCAGTATGAGCAATCTGAGGAAGAGTTGGCAGTACTGAAATCCCAACTAATCAATGAACAGAGTACCATTTTTCTAGAAGTAAGTGAAACCATTGAAAATGGTATACAGCACGAAAGTAAAACTTGCACCTGTGACAACTACAAACCTATACTGCTATATATAGGTGGTAAAGCTAGGTCAGGTAAAACATTCTTGATAAAAACTATCAGTAAATACCTCCAACAATTAACAAACAACAACCTTGCTGCTGTTGTAACCACCCCTATAGGTTTGGCTGCCTACAACATAGGTGCAGTCACTCTAAACCGATTGCTACTGCTTCCAGTAGAACCCCAAAACAAATTAGAGTACTATAAAGTTTCACCAGAATCTGCTATTGAGCTATGCAGAGTTTTGAAAGAGATGAAAATGCTCCTAATAAATGAGGTGAACATGGTCTCCAACCTAATGTTGGCTTTGATTCACCTCAGATTGCAAGAGGTCCTCAAAACAGACTATGAAGAACTATTTGGAGGAAAACATGTAATTGTTTTCAGAGATCTCCTTCAATTAACACCAGTCATAGGTGAACCTATCTTCAAAACCTTAGGACGCAAACGGTGCCATAAAAGTCTTGGAAGCAACGGGAATGTAAATCTCTGGCAACATTTTCAATACAGAGAACTAACGCAAAACATGCGTCAGTCTGCAGACCTCACCTATGCCAACATTTAAAAAAACATATGGATTGGTGTACTATCAAAGGAAGTGCTGTAATTCTCACCTGGTACCCAAGTGGACGTCACCCAGCCCTGATTGTAGGATTTGCTCTCCCGGTCTCATGGTAAGGCCTCTGGTTAAAGATGGGTCTTGATATTGTAAGAGGTGGATTCTCCGTCCTGCTCCTTGTGGCAGGGGCGCGTAGATGTGGGGGGCGAGCAGCGACCAAGTTACTTCACTGGTGCAAGCCCCCCTGTGGGGTGGGAATCCAGGCCTGCTGAGACTCCGTAGGTTTGCTGCTTTACAGTCTTTATATGCAGTTCTTATGTTCCTCTTCGTTCGAATAATAATGGGCCTCATTACAGGTGAGGCGGTCCGGAAATAACGGTGGCGGTAAACCCGCCGCCACCGTTGTTTCCGGACCGCCTGACCCCGACTCCTGCAGGCGGGAGGTGATGTTCCCGCCAGGTCTGACCTGGCGGGTTTAACACCGCCCGCCTGCAGGCGGGCAAGGAAACACCGGCAGCATTACGAGATGCTGCCGGTGTTTCCATGATGCCCATTCCCATCGAGTCCCATAGTCCCATAGGACTCGATGGGAATGGGGATTAACACCATTCCGCCTCCGTGATTCCCGGAAAACTGGGGTTGTAATGCCCCGGTAATTCCGGGAATCACGGAGGCGGAATGGTAATACAAGTCCGGCGGTAACCAGGTGGTTTACCGCCGCGGTTCCCGCCGGACTCGTAATGAGGCCCAATGTCTTGCTTGTTTCCTTTTAGGTATGGAGAGGTATTTTGGTGTTGTCATGCAGTTTGAAGAGGAGCATGAGCCAGTAGGCGAAAGCGTGGTGTGCGCGATGCTGTCTGGTGAGTAATGCACGATGCGCAGCGCTGTTTTGCCTTTTATATTGCTAACCTTTGTCTTTTCTCTCCTTGCAGGTTGCGATGTTCCTCGCCGAGCGCCATAATGTTCCAGCAATGATACTGACCAGGAGGTGACTACCCTGGTAAGAATTGTGTGGCTTTCTTCATTCGGGAGGAAACGTGAGTAAACGCTGTCTTTCTTTCTTTCTCCTCTTTCCAGGTTATGGTATTCCAGGATGCATGCGGTACCGGATGATGGAGTTCGTACCTTCAGGTGAGTGGAACTGAAGTCAGCGGTGGATTGAAGACAGGATACTGTTCCGGGTAAGTTTCGTAGTGTTCTTTCTCTCTCTGCAGGTCCTTGGTTTCAGGTAAGCTGGCATCAAAGAAATGGACACGGTGAGTGTTATGCTGCCCACAGCAGAATAACGCAAAGCATGTTCTGCTGTTTGGGTGTGGTTTAAATAGTCTCAGGTAAAGTAGTACAGGTAAAATAGTCCCAGGCCTGCCACACCTAAAGTAGTGCAGGTAAAGTAGTCCCAGGCCTGCCACACCCAAAAGACTAGACCGCATATCTCAGTTCCTTGTAACTGAGCTATGTGTGTGCCTCCATGTTGGCTGAACCCTACCAAGTTAAATAGTCCCAAGTAAATAGTCCCCTTCTAATGTTGGTCTTCATGATGGTTATGAGCCTGGCGCCAAAGGCCAAAGGCACCAGGACTGACTCCAAGAGAGTCTTGGATAAGGTTTTAAGGACTTTGACCTGGCACTAACTGGAAGGCTGACTTGCCAGTGAGAGCCAGGGGCAAGGGTCATGACAGCGCAGGTACTCTCAATACTAGACGCATCCATGAGCTGTATGGGTGTAACACATGTGCTACTGATGTCATGGAACAATTAGCTCAGAACAGTGTCAGCTGTTTGTGCTTAAAGCCAACTCTAGCAAGCTGTGCACAATTTAATGCAACAATGCTGAAAAAAGAAAAACAACCACTAGTGGAAATTCATGCCACTGACAAACTGGACGTACACGGTATGACAATACCTATGTGTCAACAAGGCATAGCATGGCTAAAAACCTTACAGAACTCTATCTCCAACACAGCTGGTTTGGCGAAAATGTGTGAACTGTAGAGTTATACTAAAGTGTAACATTGGCATAGAGCAAGGTTTAGTTAATGAAGCACTTGGTAAAGTTGTTGGCTTCCAGACATACCCACGGAACAACAGCATTCAGTTTGTAAACATCAAGTTTGACAAACTTTCAGAAGTTAAAAATATAGGACGCACAACGGCGCGATTTCTTCTTTTCAAAGCCATGTATGTACGCAGAGAACATTTTTCTCTTTCGGTAGTTTATGCAGTTACTATTCATAAATCGCAAGGTCTAACCTTGGATCAAGCATTGATTGATATTGGCAGCACAGTCTTCAAAGAAGGCATGAGTTATGTACCACTGTCACGGCTACGTACACTGGAAGGACTGTATCTAGTGCATTTTGATACAACTGCAGTCAGTGCAGACATTCCTTGCATCATAGAGTACAATAGACTATGTGCACTGTACACACCCCATCTGAAAATGTACCCTATTCCACAGAAACTGAAAGGTTTGAAAAGAAGGTTCATTCAATCAGAATTTGTAAACGATTTGACAATAGTACCATCAAAGAAATTGAAAGCAACTCATAGTAAATCAACTACCAAAAGCACATACAAAAAGAGTAAAAAAGACAAAACATACCCAACTCCACCCACAAAATAAATATCCTCTTAAAAGAAACCACGTACCGTTCCATCCAAGTGTTCAGACACAGAACTACCTGGTCCATTCAAATTTTCCAATACAACAGGTATGAATTGCTATGCAAATGTAACAATTAATGTTCTATTCCAAATGCCACCAATTGCTGACAATATTTATTTAAATGGTGCAGACCAGTTGTGTTTGCAAATGCTCATCCTTCTCAGAAATGCACTAAGTAATTGTCATGATGCCTACCACCGGGCATCAGGACCAAGGCCCTCAGCTCTGGGAGCAGGCATCCAGACATTTGTTTAAACCTCAGCAGTCCCGGCTAGGGGCTGTTTGGGTTCAGTCCTGGCGCCTAAGGCGCCAGGCTCATCATAGAAATCAGTCCTGGCGCCATAGGCAACAGGCTCATAGACTTTACTTACCTGATGCAGACCATGCTGCAAAAGAGTCCAAGCCTACATGAGGCCTGGATGGGACTATTTTGTTACAGGGACTATTTTTTACTTGGGCGTGGCTCTAGGGAACTTCTTACCTGGAACTACTTTGGAGGCTATTTAAACCACACCCGAACAGCAGCACATGCTTCACGTTATTCTGCATCCACCAGCGTGACGCTCACCGTGCCTGCAGCCAGCATCCAGTCTTCTGCCACGCCCGCCTTGAATCCAGAGCTCCTAGAATAAAGAAGAAGAAAAGGACAAGGTTAGAAAACGAACTTATTTCAAATTCCTCACCTAATTCCAGAACCATTTCATCTCCGGACCTGGAAAGTACATCAGTCCTGCACGCGTCGCTTCGCCCGCTCCAGCACGGCGCCATACTCACCAGTTCTCACAGCATCTTTCGTTCTGGCACTGTCTCCATCATTTCTTCGCCGTAATCCGGCACCTAGGGGACACAAGAAAAAACAAGGTGAGCCAAGGGAATCAACAAACACAACCTCTTAGCACCATAAACTTAGCACCGGCGGTATTATTCCATAACGCTCCACATTTTCATATGCCGCATCTGTAAAGAGGGAGAAAAACAACACGTTAACGCATGCAATAGTTACCGGACAGCGTTGGGTAACACAGACTCTTACCTGAACGCCAGCAGCAGCTACGAGGCCTTCTTCTCACGAACTCAGTTGCAACTTAAGGAAGGAAGGGGACAAGAGTGAACATCGGGCACATTGAACTCTTTGAACTTGATACTTACCAATCCCGCCAGGGACTTCAGATTCAATACTTACCGGAACTCTCCCAACGCCTTCAAACCAGTGAAGTAACTGGTATCTACGCGCCCCTGCAAGACACGCAGGATGGAGAGCTCATCTTTTACGAACATAAGGTGAGGTTACTAAGGGGATATGGGAGGTGATTAGTGGGGGAGAGCGAGAACAGTAGGGAGGCCATCACTAGAAACCCACAGGTGGTTAATCCCTGTCTCCACTTGCAGGAAAATACTTCTTCGGGTCCAGCAGACAAGACTAGGCGGGCCAGTCCAGACAGTCATCTCTGCACTACGCATCACGTTGAAGGAGACCGCAGCTGTCCGGGTCCGATCGACACCCCTGTGGGGTCCAGGTGAGCGTAACAGAACGCGAAGCCTCTCTACAAATACCCACCCGGGTGTTATGGAAACCTCGGAAACCGACCAACTGGCCCAATTATTGGGGGAACTTAGGGCAGAAGTACATGCCGCTCACCAAGAGACTAATGCCCTCAGGAGAGAACTGATTGTCTCAAAGGAGCGCACGGATGATCTGGCTAGGCAACTACTGCAAAACCAAGCTGGGAAAACGCCCCTACCTGGATATGGGGGAAACCCAACCCCCGTTTCATCAAGCAATCCAGTGCAAGTGGTTTTACCAGGAAATATTCCGTTAGCTCCACCCGAACGCTTTGTTGGGGACCCCAAAAGGTTCGCCGTGTTTATGACCCAATGCCGCTTTTTATGCAGACCGGGAGCATTTCCAAATGACCAAGTCAAAGTAGCCTTTGTATTGTCATATCTTAGTGGCAGCGCAGCGGATTGGTCCATTCCATTAGTCAACCAGGATGATCCTCTTCTCCGGGATTTTCAGGGTTTTCAAAGGGGAATGGAAAAACTATTCGCCAGAAAACTTACAGGGCCAAGCCCTGGACAACAAACTTTTATCCTTACGACAAGGTAACCAGGATCTGCTAACCTATATTGCAACCTTCAATAAGTTGGTGGTGGAAACCGGGTGGCCGGAGGAAAAACGAATTACATTGTTTCATCGTGGACTTCGGGGAGAACTCAAAGATATCTTGGCTCAAGTTGTGAACCCACCTCAGGATTGCACAGAATTTATAGACTTAGTGGTCCAGCTAGACCACCGACTTCAGAACAGAAAAACTGATCGAGCTAAGTTCGAGAACCGGGTTTTGGTTAAACCCAACGTTGCCCCCAAAGGAACAGATGCATCTGAACCTATGCAGATCGGGGGGATTAAAGGACCCTTAACTCAAAAGGAAAGAGAAAGAAGACGACAGATGCAGTTGTGTCTGTACTGTGGAACCTCAGGAAATTTTCTACGGGATTGCCCTACAAAACCACCCAAGAAGGTGGTAGGAGTTGCTGATAAAAGCCACATAGAGCCTGATTTGGGAAACGACCACGCCCGACAAGCATAGAGGTCCGCTTGCCGAGCTTAAATAAGGACACTCAGACCTCGCATCTGACCATCCCAATGGCCCTACTTGATCCCAGGCAGCCATCACGTATGCACGCAGTAAGGGCATACATAGATAGCGGGTCCGTAGGAAACTGTATGGACCACGAATTGGTGTCAAGGATGAATCTACCTCTTTGCAAAAAGACCACTTTGGATGTCATCACCACAGTTGATGGAACTGAGATTGCCTCGGGGCTTGTAACTCATTCCATTACAGAGATGACACTGTTGAGTCAAGATGGGCATTGAGAGACTATTGTGTTTGATCTAATCAAAGCCCCACAGTTCCAGACAACACTGGGGATGCCATGGTTGGAAACACATAATCCTTGTATAGATTGGCGAGAGAAGAGAATAACCTTCCCAGATTGTGCACACATCTGTTACCCGGAGAAAACTTTGGACAAAGGCCTCGCTACAGTCGTTAACCCAATCGTGCAGTTACCTCAGGAATACCAAGAATTTCAGGATGTTTTTCAAAAAGAACAGGCCAATACATTACCTCCTCACAGATCATACGATTGTCAAATCGACCTCCTACCCAGTGTACAACCCCCATGCAGTAGAATCTACGCCCTCACGGAACCTGAAAATCGTCACCTACGGCAATACTTGGACCAATACCTTGCTAATGGCTTTATTCGTCCTTCCAAGTCTCCTGCATCCTCAGCTTTATTCTTCGTGCCAAAAAAGGAAGGTGACCTTAGAACGTGCATAGATTACCACGCATTCAATCAGATTACGGTAAAAAACCCAATACCCATTGCCTCTGATCCCCGAATTACTAGACCAAGTAAAGGATGATTGTATCTACACTAAGTTAGATCTCCGAGGGGCATATCATCTGGTACGGGTCAAGAAAGGCGACGAATGGAAGACTGCCTTTCGCACCAAGTACGGATTATTCGAATATCAGGTGATGCCCTTCGGGTTGTGCAATGCACCAGCAGCATTCCAGTATTTTATGAACGATGTCCTTCGTGAACTCGTTGACGTCTGTGTCGTCGTATACATAGATGATATTCTAGTGTACTCCTCCTCAGAATCAGACCATGTTAAGCACGTGCGTGCAGTACTTGAGAAACTACGCCAGCACAAGTTATATGCAAAATTGGAAAAATGTGTTTTTCATGCTACGGAAGTTGAATTTCTTGGATTTATCCTGACTCCAAAAGGAGTCTGAATGGACTCTCGAAAGGTGGATGCAATTCTCTAGTGGCCATCACCCAGTTCAGTCAAAGGGGTACAAAGCATGCTCGGATTTGCTAATTTCTACTGCAGATTCATTCCGGACTTCTCCCATGTTGTACACCCCATCACAGCACTTTTGCGAAAAAACAAACCCTTCTTGCGGACCGAAGAGGCTGAAAAGGCCTCCCAAGAGCTGAAAGCGAAATTCACATCAACACCTGTCTTAAAGCATCCACACCCTGAGCTTCCATACATAGTAGAAACTGATGCATCCAGTTTAGCCATGCGAGCTGTCCTGTCCCAGAAGGATCCTGAAACCGGTCAACTTCACCCAGTAGCGTTTTGGTCCAGAAAGTTCTTAGCACCTGAGTTAAACTATGCGGTTACCGATAAAGAGCTATTAGCCATCAAATCCGCCTTTAAGGCTTGGCGGCACTATCTTCTTGGTCCAGGCATACTATTACCGTAATCACCGATCACCGGAAACTGCAGTATTTAAAAACAGCAAAAGCCCAATCATCGCAACAACTTCGATGGGCATTGTTCTTTGCCGAATTCGATTTCGTGATCACTTATCGACCATTCTGCAAAAATGGCAAAGCAGATGCCTTATCCCGGATAGGGATGGGAGAAGCATATTCAAACCCGGAACCGGTGCCAATAATTCCCGAGCAAAGAATTCTTGGCATAACTACTCTACAGACACTAGAAGATATTCATTCAAAAATCCAACAATTCTTCGATCCAGCAACCCTGCAGGACTGGGTAAAGAAAGGCCCGGACTACTCAGTCATCAATGATCTACCTTACTATCAAGGACGACTATTTCTACCACACAAGGAAATACAAGAACTAGTCATCTCCAATTACCATGACACCCTGATGGAAGGGCACCCAGGTATCGCAAAAACTGAAGCGAAAATTAAGGTACAGTTCTGGTGGCCCACTTGGCGAAAAGATGTAAAGTCGTTTGTGATGTCTTGTGGCATTTGCGCCCAAAACAAAAGCCAGAAGAAAAAACCCGCTGGCCTTTTACAACCTTTGGATATTCCACCTACACCATGGTACACCTTGTCTTTAGACTTTATTACAGATCTACCTCCATGTAATGGATTTAACACCATCCTAGTTATTGTGGATCTTTTTTTCCAAGATGGCCCACTTTATTCCTTTAAAGGGTTTACCTTCTGCTTCGATTCTGGCCAAGGAGTTCCTCGAAAACATTGTTCGATTACACGGATTCCCTTCCGTATTGGTTTCTGACCGAGGTAGTTGTTAGGCAGAAACCTGTGCAGTTCCCTCTGGGACCACTGCAAAAGATTTAAGACTACAGGTGTTTGGCAGTAAACCCACTTGGTAGCAGTCTGTACCACACAGATTCACTTGGTAGCTGTGGCTGAGCAGTCAGACTTCCCCCAAGAGGGGTTAGGCAGTATACAGAGTATTCACAATAGGTCAAAAGAACACAGTAGAACAAGTAAACACTGACCAGAGCTTGGTGTAAAAGAGATATAATTATTTATTTAAAAACCACATCTAGAAAAACACACAGGCACTAATAGTAAGCAGTTCAAAAACACGGTCACTAAAAGATATACACTCCCTTAGAAGAATATTAGACAAGTCTTAAGTAAAGCCCCACTTATTTTCAGACAGCGGTGAGCGCTTAACGCAGATGGCACTCTAATAATTTGTTTTAAAAGGGAGAGAAAAGCAGAGTATAATTTGAAACAGATCCCAACTCTTTCACAAGAACAAAACAAGAGAGGAAGGCAAGTAAAACCGTGAAGTTAGAATTAGGTGAGGAATTTGAAATAAGTTCGTTTAAGAGGATCAGAACGAAATGTGTCCAAGGTCACACGGTTGAAGTGCACAAGAGTCTTACAAAGGTTCAAAAAGAATTGGACCAAAAGAAAGGGACCAGTTAGAAGGTCAAGGCGCCCAGCCCAGTCCAGAAGGTTAAGGGATTATTATTACCCTGTAGCAATCTTTAGAAAGGGAGGCCTGGCGGACACAGTACCTTAAAGTGGTGAGAATACTCCAGCGGGGGCAGGTGTTCCTGGCAGCGGATGCAAGTCGGTGCTTCGTCCGGGGGAAGAGAGGATCTCGTCAGGGAGGAAGACAGGAGTCCGTTGCACTGCCAGGGAAGAAACGAGCCGCGGAGTTCTCAGGTAAAAGGAGCGGCCCTTTTATTCACGGTCCAGTGGTAAGTGGTTATCCGGTGGGCGTGGTGCTTCGCATGGGCAATTCGACCACAAGACGTCCTGGGATGCAAGGAAAAGAAGGTAAACTGGTTGTGCCCACCAGTCAGGGGAAGAAGCCTCTCCAGCCGGGAGATCTTCTCTGTCGTCGGGGAGTGGTGAGTCGGTTCCGCAGGGCTCTACCGGTGGTGTCGTGGTGGTACGTCGGCTCAGCTTGTCCCTCGTCGGATTCTCAGGTCCTGTGGCGACTTCTGAAGTTCCAGTCCCCAAAGCCCTGCTTTTATGCAGCACACCCCCATTCACTCAGCCTAGCTCTCAATCAAACATGCTAAGTGGTGAGCCGGCCTGCTCACCACTTGGGCCAATCACACAAGAGTGCGACTTGAGTTACCATGGTAACTCAGTCCAGGGTGCCGTAACCCCCTCTCACACCCCCTGTGGTACCCAGACAGAGTGGCACCGCTTTTGGAGGCTTCTGTGGAGAAGCGAAAGTGAAACGTGAAAAGTGAAACAAAGGGCTCGACTTGGGTTGGAGTCACAGAAGAGAACACAAACGCCATTTTAGAATCGAGTCCTGGCAAAAAATACCAACCGGCGAATTAATATTAAATAAATAAACCGGCGGTATGTTCGAGGCTATGAGAATTAAATTATTAAAGTTGGTAGCCTCGAACAATGGGAAAATCCCATAGGGATATATTCGCGGTCGAATATAAAAAGTAGTATCCACTGCCACCAGCCAAAACTTGATCATGGGGGACGGAGACGTGCCCCCTCGACTAACAGACCCCGGGGCAATCGAATTGCCCCGACCAGTACGTCCACAATATGATGGTTTGTACTGTTTTCTGTTCATAATTTGGGACTAGTAAAGCCAATGGTGACTTTACATGCCCTGGGAGACAGTAGTCAGTCCCAGGGTATGGAGTCTATGGTGGGGTGTCACTATGACACCCCTGTGTTACTGCACGGAGGGTGCTGTGTAACACACATAGTAAAAACACATGAGACCCTATGGAGTAAAGGACCCCATAGCCCATAAAACACATTAACAGTCAAAGGAACACCATAAATCATGTCCAAGAGTGGGAGAAAAAGAGTCTCACTCTTGGCAGGAGAAAAAAACAAACTCCAGAAATCCAGCAAAGCTGCTGGGGTACTCACTAGGTTAGGAAATTCAGCCTAAAGAGAGAATTCTCCCTAACAGTAGTTAATTTATCTCGCATTTTTGGAAGAAATGTTGTCAACTGGCACAAATTGACGTGCGGCTATCAACAAGTCACCATCCCCAGACCGATGGTCAGACGGAAAGGACCAACCAGACCCTTGAACAGTACCTACGCTGCATGCTACACCAGACCAAAAGCAATTGGAAAGATATTTTATGGATTTCCGAGTACGCATACAATAACTCTGTACATTCAGGAACAAAGCCCTTTTTATACCATATATGGACATCACCCTCGAACCTCAGAACTCGATTCGCCTCAGCACTTAGAAATGCCCGCAGTTAGTCATTTGCATTCTACTATTACACAAGCCTTTAAGGAAGCCACAGAACATTTGAAACAAGCAAAAGAGAAATACAAGAAAAATGCTGATCAACATAGAAGTGAAACTCCAAAATACTAGATTGGGGATCAAGTTTGGCTGGCTACAAAACATATACCTCTGAAGGGAACTCAGACTTTTAATCCTAGATATTTGGGACCTTACACCATTAAGGCCATTATCAACCCAGTGGCCGTCAAATTGGAATTACCCTCTAATATGCGAATTCATCCTGTCTTTCATGTTTCACTTCTAAAACCAGTTCAACCAGGGACAAGATTAACCAAACCACCTGATCCCATCTTGATAGATGGAGAACCTGAATTCGAGGTAAAAAATATCCTGGCCTCCAAGATGATTAAATCAAACTTTTTTATTTGATCGATTGGAAGAGCTACGGACCACAAGAAAGATCATGGGAGCCTAGCGACCACGTTCATGCACCTCGGTTGGTGAAAAGATTCCATCGGAACTTCCCAGACAAACCGGGGCCAGGGGGAAGAACAACTTTAGGAGGGGCCCTGTGGGGGAGTGCTGTCATGATGCCTACCCCCGGGCACTAGGACCAAGGCCCTCAGCTCCGGGAGCAGGCATCCAGACATTTGTTTAAACCTCAGCAGCCCCGGCTAGGGGCTGTCTGGGTTCAGTCCTGGCACCTAAGGCACCAGGCTCATCATAGAAATCAGTCCTCGCGCCATAGGCGCCAGGCTCATAGACTTTACTTACCTGATGCAGACCATGCTGCAAAAGAGTCCAAGCCTACATGAAGCCTGGATGGGACTATTTTGTTACAGGGACTATTTTTTACTCGGGCGTGGCTCTAGGGAACTTCTTACCTGGAACTACTTTGGAGGCTATTTAAACCACACCCGAACAGCAGCACATGCTTTGCGTTATTCTGCATCCAGCAGCGTGCCGCTCACCGTGCCTGCAGCCAGCATCCAGTCTTCTGCCATGCCCGCGTGCCTGCAGCCAGCATCCAGTCTTCTGCCACGCCCACCTCGAATCCGGAGCTCCTAGAATAAAGAAGAAGAAAAGGACAAGGTTAGAAAACGAACTTATTTCAAATTCCTCAACTAATTCCGGAACCATTTCATCTCCGGACCTGGAAAGTACATCAGTCCTGAACGTGTCGCTTCGCCAGCTCCAACACGGCGCCATACTCACCAGTTCTCACAGCATCTTTCGATCTGGCACTGTCTCCATCATTTCTTCGCCGTAATCCGGCACCTAGGGGACACAAGAAAAAACAAGGTGAGCCAAAGGAATCAACAAATACAACCTCTTATCACCATAGACTTACCACCGGCGGTATTATTCCATAACTCTCCACATTTTCATATGCCGCATCTGTAAAGAGGGAGAAAAACAACACGTTAACGCATGCAATAGTTACGGGACAGCGTTGGGTAACACAGACTCTTACCTGAACGCCAGCAGCAGCTACGAGACCTTCTTCTCACAAACTCAGTTGCAACTTAAGGAAGGAAGAGTGAACATCGGGCACATTGAACTCTTTGAACTTGAAACTTACCAATCCCGCCAGGGACTTCAGAGTCAGTACTTACCGGAACTCTCCCAACGCCTTCAAACCAGTGAAGTAACTGGTATCTACGCACCCCTGCAAGACACGCAGGATGGAGAGCTCATCTTTTACGAACATAAGGTGAGGTTACTAAGGGGATATCGGAGGTGATTAGTGGGGGAGAGCGAGAACAGTTGGGAGGCCATCACTAAAACCCACAGGTGGTTAATCCCTGTCTCCACTTGCAGGAAAATACTTCTTCGGGTCCAACAGACAAGACTAGGCGGGCCAGTCCAGACAGTCATCTCTGCACTACGCATCACGTTGAAGGAGACCGCAGCTGTCTGGGTCCGATCGACACCCCTGTGGGGTCCAGGTGAGCGTAACAGTAATCCTGACACCATTTATAGTGTCTCAGGAATAAGGGAAGAATTGGACTACAGTGCTGGAATGGTGAAATTCACTTTAAACCAACAAGAAGATCCACAGGAATTTCTAATGTACTTACTACAATACTGGCAACGAAAAACATACTCATTAATGCAATGTTTCACATTTCCTACATGTGGAAACATACATGTAGTCTGTGCAACCATGTAATTGAGGAACCAGTCCCTAACGAATGCTTTGTGTATGTATTAAAACCTAACTGTGAGTCCATTCCATTTCAGCAACTTGTGCAAAATGCAAACCATAGCATGTGGTGTACATCATGCAATTCTGATATTCTTTCAACGCTACATATACACTCACCTAGTCAATATGTAATATTAATGCTCCTAAAATACAATGCCGATGGGACCAAAAACAACTGCAAACTTAATGTCTTCACACACGGACAGTTATCACTTGGCAAGGAAACCTTCACAACAGTAGCCATAATCTACCACACAGGCAACTCAACCAATGGAGGCCACTATACTGCATGCATTAGAAAGCAATGGTCATGGTGGGAATGCAATGATACCTCCATCATTCCAAAGCAGAGGTTACCTGTAAATCTTGCAAATGCCTACTTAATATTCTTGAAGCCAAAATGTACTTGCTGATGTACAAACCTACTATACCTTACTCCCCAGCACTAACCAGTACCTTTGTAAGTGGACAAATAAAAAATGTCCTTCAACACTGTCGGTCTAAAGCAATTTAGCATACTGCAAGCATTGATGAAATGCACTAAAGAGTGTGTTGGACAATTTTATCCCCAATGAACCCAATGAATACACTCACACAAACAATACGGGGACACAAATCACAGTACCAGTATTTTCCACAGGATACGTGGAAGGGATAATACTAAGTATAAGAGTTCAAAACTATCCTCAGTAACCTCTAAAACCACCACGTACGCAAATCGGTCACCAGCTCTGGAAAAATAGCAATACAACTGCAACACATATGGACCTATCACCACATACATCCATAATGGTACTCTACCACTTCAGAATGTACACAAATGTGCAAATAGCAACAGGAATGCTAAAGCTTGTAAACGTACCCTCTACAAATGGGACATTGTAAACAGTTAGAATACGCCACCTGGTATCTAACTGCAACCAGAATACGACAATGTTCTTTGCAGCATTAAAACAACTCAACGAAACCTTCAACAACTACTGTGCTACAAATATATCATAAAACACTTGCAAAGTATGAGCATTTACAGTACGTCAACAGGTACATAACTACCATCACAATTCTGCAGTAGCACAGTACAATCGCACAATATTTGCAAACCACCAGCATCAACCAAACGCGTAAAGAAACAGTGGTACAAAAAGGAAGCAGGTAAACATTTATGAAACACCACCTGCTATACATTGCCACCCATGCTACCAACATGTATAGGGCAGTACACCTTAAAAAGTGATGTAGCCACTCCAAATGTAGCTATCATTCATTGTTCACCATAGTACCAAAGAAATGTGGAATGTTTTTATTAATCCTGCATGAATTTTTTTTCTCCACAGACCTAATGATCATGCAAAGAAACACAGGAACTGCGCTGATTGCACAGTTCACTGGTTCAAAGCATAGTACTTAGGAAGTACTAGTCATGAGGGTCCACAAAGTAAAGAAACATATGCTATGTTGTAGACTGCAAAGTAACTAAATACCTGCTCTAACATGTTCTGTTCTTTTTTCCCACAGATAATGCAGCAACCAGTACTACAACATTTCACATTCGATAAACAAAACATAGTACAGCCCCTCCTCCTTCCAAACAGTAAGTATGCAACTACTGTTATTATACTTCTCTACAATGTGCACAGTGTAATGTGTGCACGTTGGTCTGCAATAGACATAGCAATGCCACCATTTGCAATGCACACCTACATTACACTACGCAGCTTTCACCTGCGCCCTACATGCTTCTCTACACCAGGAACAGAGTAGGGGCTCCAGTCATGCACTCAATATTGTACAGCCTGCCCACAATTGCCGCTACACGCTACAACTACACATACAAACATCTATGCACGTACCACTAACCCCACATATAACACAGCCACCTACCCCTTAGACACCATCCACACAAAACATAACCAGTTTCCTACTTACACTTTTCCCAAGCCTATAATAAGTGGACACTCTGAATACACTACACTACAGTAACCCTACCCAATAATCTCCACAATCAAAACAATGAAAATGTATAAATGCATCCAAACATCTTATGTAACTGTCCTAAGTGCTGCAACATTTTCCTCCTTCATTTCCACTGGCACCATGTAGACC
Source organism: Ambystoma mexicanum (assembly GCF_040938575.1). Lineage (NCBI taxonomy): Eukaryota > Metazoa > Chordata > Amphibia > Caudata > Ambystomatidae > Ambystoma > Ambystoma mexicanum. Next base: position 299,243,444 of record NC_090935.1, on the reverse strand, counting down.
ATTATGTCACTTTTATTGTTATGCATACCATTTAAAAAAAGGTATCCAATACATATTTCACTGCAGCACATAGTTCATAGTTTGGCAGCCATATTGCAAACACTGCATTTTTCTGCGTACGTTTTTCAACTTCTGTTTCCCTTTCTTATTGTATAAAGGAAACACCAGTTCAACACCATAAGCCCCTTACAATGTTTCAAGAAGGTACGCTGTAATTCCTTTTTTTTGCTGAATGACAGCCCCAAACATGTTCATGCTGCACGACACCAAAGTGCGTACGATTGCCCACCCACCCACGTATGCTGAGGCAGCGAACTCACAGTCTGCCATTGTCCACCGTTCCTCATAACACACTGCACATATGAATGTTCCATATATGCTGCATGAGCACATTTTATGCATGTTGCCATCTCTGCATTCAGGGCAACATATGTATGGCACCATAATCTCTACTTATACGTCGTAGTACCTTCACCATAATGACACTACCAACATTCGGAAATGCATGCTACAATCGAAACACGTTGCCGCCGGGTTCCTTTTTTTTCCAGCATCATCTTCGGAAACAGAAACTTAACATACCTGTCCTTGAAGCGGACTAACGCTCATTCTAAAACAGCCTTGAGGGGGACGCATGTTTAGCTGCAAGTTCACACATTGTATGGAAGTGTGGCAAAAAAATATACATAACTTACACTGCAGTTGCTCTGTCCATGTGCCCCAAAGATAGTCTGCAACGATTCCATACGCCGTACACTGCAATTTCTCAGCCACCCACTTAAAGCATGGAATTTGCCGAAGTTATGTATGTACAACTTTACATCAGATGTGTATTACGCATAAAATGTATTCAGGTGCAGTTTTCTATGCATTTTTATTAATTTACTGTACCACACACTTTCTCTCTGTATATTGTACGTAGCTTTGTGACGGCAGTAAGGATGCGCCGTTACGTTGCTATGTCTCCACCATTCCCCGTACATTGCAACTGTGATTGTACTTCCTTCTGTTGGCATTCTTACCCACTCACTGCAAATCCAGACATAAAGTAGAAGACGAAAAGGGAACACAATTCGTACACTAAAACAGCACACCTTATGCTCACTCGTGCATTTCAACATTCCCTGTTTTGCCCTTACTATGCCCTTTCACGCAATTCACATTTCATGCATTCATTTCTTAGCAATTCAGCTCCTGCATGCTCCACCAATCCAAGGTGACCACCATGATGGTTCTTGTTGTGGTCATTTCTTTGCACACATACAGACACATTGTGCCGTTGGTCGACCAACACTCGCTACCACTGTAATGTTTTGTACAAAGGAAACACATGACAACAGCGTCGGCTGGCAACGTTTCAAAGACATTTCGTTTGTGTGGAGCCGTACAATCACAGTATCACCTACAAAACAGAGAGCATGGCAGTGAGTTAACATATGACACTACTCACTAATACACAGTGCATGGTCCATGAGGCAGCCACCTATTACGCCATCCTTCCCGCAAACTGTTGTCCTGTACGTTGCCACTAATAACGACTACTAACATGGACTCTTATTCCTCTTTCCTCTCAGATATCGTGCACCTTACTGCGCGTGCCATACCTTCCACATTCCAATAGACGGGTGGCGGACCAACCATTGGAAGATTGCCATAAGCAATTTCTTTTCCGTCATTATTATATGGGCCGACCGATATGGGCCTGTATGTCCATTTGCGGTTCCGGCTATACGAACCAACCTGCAAACCTTCATGCTGTAAATCATCCCAAAAGCACCAGCTGCTACCTTGTGTACTTTGCAAAGAAAATGAGTTGTTCCACACGGCCCACCAAGCACCACTAAGTATCCCCTCCCACCCTTTGCTAGACGAGAACAGAAGTACAAAAGTGCACAGATGCCATTCCTCACTGAATTGTGTTTGTGAAATAAAAGAGCAGTGAAAGCAGGCAACTTACACATTCTCGTTAACATTCTGTAGCAAAATAAAGTACTTCGAACAAATCACTGTGTTGTTACTAAACTATGCAAATGTTCTGGAACCGTACGCTCTGTGTGCACATGTCTGCTTTTGCTTTTGTTAATGTTGTTCCTTTCCACAACTAGGACCTCACATCACATAGTGCGCTACGCTTAGCACGCACATAAACAAAATACCTCTAGTGTACGCTGTGAGCAATGACTCTCCACAAGTAAAGTCAGTGATGCCAGTGACAGTTGCGATTGTATATGCCGCACATTCACACATTACATTTGCACACAATACAAATGCCAACCACGTTAGTTTACCATCTAATCAAGTACGCAAAACAAAGCTAACAGTCAGATGGTCTGCCCTCCTATATATGGCTGCACTTAACGGCGTTGATGATGTTGTCGGCTGCAAAGGTATGTTGGTTGGTCTGTACATTACCCATACTTTACATATGTTATGCTTAGTAACTCGTGTCATGTCGCTATATCTTCCTTCACTCTCAAAACACAGTCTACTATGAGGGGCTCACCATACCAAAAATAAATAGTGGCATGTAAGTCTGTGAACGGCAACAAGGCCAATTATGTCCTCCATATTCAACTACTGCCACTCCACTCCACACCTAGTTCTGTGCCAACTGCAAAATGTCTTCCACAACCATTCTGTAATGGTGAGCACCCACAGGAGGCATACTTATTTCCAAGAGTGCACGCTGAAGTTACATATCAATATATAAACAGGCAGAAACAAGGCAACATTGCCAAACCTACTTCCAACCGGTATCTAGACTGCTACGTGAAAGGGTCATAGCCATGCATAGAAGGCATTAGCGGCCTTCCAGGCACAACACAACATATTACACCAACTCCAAATACCCTCATATCGTCTCCAATGCACTCGGGGTCCCCTATGTACTGTCCCTGCACCGACCAAAATATAATAGTCGCCTGTGCACCTAACCAACAATAAAGTATATCTCAGTAGCTATGTGAATGGTCCATATCACAAGCCCTACAGCCTCCGGCCATGCACCCAAAAGCCTAGTCCTTGCACACCTGCTGCAAGGCAATAGAGGAATGCATGGCAACATGTGGCCCTGTACCTTTCCTGACTACAGGTACGTATGGGTACACTAACGGACTCAAAGAAGGGTACATTCTCCAACCTACTTCCTACCAGTGGCCAGACTGTTACATCCAAGGACCCTAGCCATACATACTAAACAGTAGGGACTTTACAGCCACAACACAACATGGTACAAAGACTGAAAATATCCTCATAGTGTCACCAGTGCACTCCCCATCCCCACTGCAGTCTGCCTACATTAACCAAAATATCATAGCCGCCTGTGCAGCTACATGCCACTGAAGTATATGTAAGTTGTTGCGCAGAATTGCCTTGCTGCTCTCCCATACATGGAGGAATTGCATAGCTGCGGTGGTGGCCAAGCCCTAGCCCTACAGCCTCCCCCATACACTCAAAAGCCTACGCCTTACCCACAACCACTACACAGCAAGGCAGGAAAGCATGCAAACATTTCACCATTAACACAACGCCATTAAACTATGCAAACGCACAAAGTAAACATACCCTCCTGCAGCCCTAGGCTACAGCACAACAGTATGTCAATGTCTTCGATACCCCCTCTTTCACCCACCCGATCCAGCAAACCATGTTTTCCAACCCATTCCAGCACAGCCCTATCATCCGATACACCATGGCGGCGATTCCCAAAAACTTTGACGCACATCACGCTTCCCTCCAGCCAACCACTGGCCGCGTCCAATGTTCGCCGGCATCTCGCCGTACTGGAAGCCAATGAGACTTTCGGTCTGCGGAGCGAACAGGGAAATGGATCTGCGGAGCGTACCCAGATATCACTCATTTTCTGAGACGTACATTTCAGTTCTTTGCAACAAAAGTACTGGTCAGATTTCCACCAAAAACACAAAAGCACGCTTTCTGACCCAAGACCCTGCTCCTGCCGCAAATTTGGTGTAAATCCGTCCAGACGTTCGGGCTGTAGCCATGCGCAAAGTTTTTCCCCATTCAGTCTATGGAAGAAAAAAAATGTTGGGACCCCCCTATAACTTTACCCCCCCTGCACGAAACCTCACCAAAGTTGGTGAAAGAATTCAGAGTGGACCATATACTTTTTTTGCATTGTTTGGTGATGATTCGTCCAGGGAGAGCAAAGTTATAAGCCGGCGAAAAAGTTCTCTTCTAATGAGTTTAGCAACGTAACCATTACTACACGGGCCGCTAGCGCGGGCCATGTAATATATATTCATATACTAACAAAAAACATTGTTAAATGGACGTTATGGTTAAGTTGGTTAAGTTGTGCTACTAAAAGCCTATCCCCTTTACTCAGATAACTATGCTAAAGGAAGGTTTGATGTCATGGGTGTTAGTCTTCACAGTATACAGTGGTGGCATGAGTTATGGTTGCTTTGCTTACCATAACTGGCGAATTTCAGGTTTGTTTCAGTTTTACTAGTAACCATTGAGTGTGGATAGGGTGTTGTTAGTGCAAAGTAACTGTAACGTCCCCGTAACAAAAGTTTTTGCATTGAATGTGCTAGGTTGTTCTTAGAGCAACTGAAGCATAACGTCCGTTTACCAAACAACAATGTTTTTTGTTAGTGAATTGCATAGGTTTTTAGTAGGGCACTGTAACCGGAACGTTGCTTTATCATAGTGTTTTCTGTGAAGGTGATAGGTTTTTGGTACCACAACTGAACCATAACATCCCGTTAACAACGTTTTGTCACAAATTCCTTGGCTGCCCTCATGACGAACTTGGTGAAAGCTTAAATTCCCTTGTGTATGTATCCATTTGTGCTAGCCCTTCCCTTTCCTAATAGTGTCGGTGTATCTTAGAAATTGAAGGTGTACATGTGAAGTGTTGGTGAGTGTGTGAGTGGTTTCTCTTTTTGTGGTAACAAAGCATGGTGAGTCTGTGCCACACATTACTGTCCGAGATGACTGGAGGTAAGCAATATGGAGGTTTCCTAGGGAGACTGCACCTGGCCGGTGTATGTGCAATCACAATGCAGGTGTCCGTAGGACACCAGTACTGGACGCATGGCCGCATCTTCTAATGCACTTTTAATTAGTTGTAGGAGAGCACGTCTGTCCGTTGCACAGCTATGCGCATGCGTTTGGAATCCTCTGCGTGCTGGTAACACCAGGCCTGTTGCCAGCCCTACGGATTCATACGGTAGGCTATTTGAAGTAGTCCTGGCGACTATGTGAGTTGCTGTGCAAACCTACCAATTTATGGCTGCAGCACCCAAGGCTGTATGAGGCCCACTTGAAAACAAGGAACAGTAACCTCCAGTGTACGGTGAGCATGTTAAATGTCGCATTCATTTGATTGATCTGCTGCTAGCCTTTCCATGACCCGTGAAACAGACACACCATCTGTGCATTGAGAACTGTGATGGAAAGTGGCAATGATTTGCTTGCGGGTCGTAGAGTTGGAGAAAACATTTAACTGCAGGTGTGACAGTTTGTAGTGTGTCTGCAATATGGCAAAGCTGGTGCGGGTTGGTCACTCACATACTAGTGCATGTAAAGAGAAGTAAGCAAATAGCAGAATCTTCAAAGCACAAAGAATATCAGTGGTGATTAGAAAAGTACTGTAGCCGTATGGGTCTCGCTGAATAATTATCTTCCTGCTCCACGTAATGAAGCTGCGTTTCTCGTTGTTGGAAGCATTCTCGTATTTCAGATTTTATACATCTCTGTGATTGCTGGTCCTACAGCTAATGGCGTACCATGAAGTGTCCGTACTGCATGTGACAAGAAATGAAATCGAGGCACAAGGGACCATTGGGCAGCGTAGTGCCCTTACAACAGGCAGTACGGTAATTTCATGTACAGCAATCTCCACATCTGCTGCGGCCAACAACAGGGACACTCCTGTAGGGCAGCAAATCTTTAAAAAATCCTTGCAGACCATATGCTGCGCTACACACCCTTACCTAGCAAAGGTGCATGTACTACGATGTGCTACTCTACAGTGGGAAGCTACTTGGAAGTGCTTCGGAAGGGTCGGGCCGGGAGCATGACAATGACTGCCGCCTATTTAAATGAGGGCCACCCAACGTTTCCCTCTCTCTGCACGTCCCCTACGTTATCCCTGTTGGTGCTGCCCCTTCTGTACTGGCCCTTGCCTTCCGTTCCTTCTGTGTCATGTGTTACAAGACCAAAATAAATAGAAATAAACTGGAAAAGGAAAAAAGTTAAAGAAAGAAAGCTCCTTTCAGAGTTGAAAAATGGAATTGCCAATGAATGGATGCAGGGCGCCGCGCACCGTATACGCTCCACAGAATGTGCGCTAAAGAAAGGGAGGTTTGGCTATGTGGAAAACACTGTAGGGAAATCGGGTAGAAAGGCCTGGTTGTAAAAAAAGGGTTTTTTCTGTGTTCCAGTGCATTTTGAAGTGTGTAAGTGTGCAACACCTACTACAGAAATTCTTCAAGTACTTCTAAGAAGGGCAGCAAGTCTTTTTGGATAGGTCATGAAAAATCAGAATGGCAGGAATAGTAAGACGAAGGCTATTTGTGAGAAAAACACTTGGTCCTGTGAAACATCATATTCCCATTTTGGAAGTACAACATTGTAACATGTTGTAAAAAGGCACAAATAGACTTCTTCACAATGTACTGCCCTTTTCTGAATTACCGGACCAAATGAAAAATAAAGCAGCCACATCTGTGTCTGCGTAATGCAATAAAATATTATGCAGGAGATCAGAAACAGACGCATGACTTGGACAAGTGCCACCTTCATCACAACCGGCACTGAAACTCCGGTAACATGTTGTGAACTTTTCTGTCCACAATGAAGAACGGTAATGTCGGCATGATTGCGTGTCACCAAAGTCTCACAAAGACAAGCAAAAATCAGTCACTTCATTGCAGGTACTTCATACCAGTAGAAATCCACATAATGGAATCCAAATTGCACAGCCACTGCACAGTGTTTTCCATTCACTTTCAATCAATGTATTCAGAACTCCCCCAAAATCCGTACGCTGTGGCTCATGAAATACACAGACATAACTGCACCTTCTGCATTTCAGTCGGCAAATACACTGTGTACCACAGTCTGTGTGTACAATCCACACCCAGAAACCTTATTCAGCAATCCCGTAGCCTCCACAGGCCCACACCACACCACACCACAACACAACATATTATTTACATACATACAACAAACTATTTGTATGGCTGCCATCTGCTAAAAGGGCTGGATGTGACACATGCAACCCTGGAACTATTGCGATGTCTGCTGTCTTTTCGTGCTGTGCGCGGGTGCAAGTGTCGGAATATATTTCAACCAGCATAGGTAATTTCGTTTGTAGTGGTGGCTCTGAAAAGAGCCATTTTTTTGCGGGTGGGGGCGGTAGGTTTGAAGATGCTTCCATAGAAACACCTTTTCTGGTTTTTATAAGTGTTTTTGTGTTTTATAGTTTGCTGCACATTCTTACAATAGGGTCTTCAGTGCAGCCTGTATATTGTAAAACAAAAGATCATTGCCACTGGTCGACAAGGCAATGCCATTTCCTTTGAAAAGGTGTACATATCGAGAACCAATGATGTCATTCTCACAGGAGAACATCCCAGCAGCACTCAAGAAGTCACACATGCTTCTGTTGATAAGACCCCTTCCGACCTCTGGCTGGCGACAACATTCATTGGAATAGTCCCATACTATTCTTGGTGGTAGACATGAGAAAAGCACCTTGGCAGTGGGAAAAATGTGCTTTACTGCTTTCATCAACTTCTTCAGTTAACGGTACACACGCGTACAAGCCATGGAACCCAAAAACAAGGCTCCATAGTGCACAACCACAACATGTACAGTTGCGGAAGTGGCCACTTGTCGACATTCTGCAAGCACACCGCCAAAACAGCACACATCGACACTGCACCACAAAGCCTCCACTCCCTCCAAATCGAAATTGCCACAAAAGCCTTTTTGGATGGCATACAGGAACAGATCTTCCACAAAGGCATCACCCACAATGAAAACTGTTTGTTTCTCCATGTCTGCCAGCCACACTACACAAAGTAATGAAAAAAAAACGATTGCCTGTTCCTGTGACGCACACCCTGAGCACCTGATTGGACAATCCCCACAGTCCCATTTCTATTGGCCAGCATGGTGAGAAGCGCAGAATGTGGCACGTGCGCTTCCCCAAGTACCGCAAGGGCTGCACCCCAGTAAAGCAGGAGAAGTCCTTCTTCCCTTTCCACTAATTTCTGTCCATCACTACCTCATTGGGTACTGTTAAATAGTCACACACACATCCACCAATGGCATCCAAGACGTTATCATCTAACACTGTTACTTCTGTACAACGCTCCATAAGTACCGTTACACATTCAGCCTCAAAGTGGCATGTCATTGGAGAGCACGTCCGGTAGAAAGTTCAGTAAAAGCACGCAAGATTTCTGCATCAACATTCATCCACATGAGCACCCATCACCACAAAGTGGAGGTATGAATATTATTTCTGCTGAATGTTTACAACTCTGTTATAAGTGCCTGTGCACACAGTATCTACCACTGAGCATCCATTACGTTCTTAAAAAGGTTATTGTTTTTTTCTCCCATCCACTGCCATGAAGTGACACTTCAAATTGTATATGCTTGCAATGTTTCCATTTACCAATATCACCCATTGTAATATTGAAACAGGAACTCTCTTCTTTCCTACCGACAATACAACACATTTTTTCCCCCACTATCCCATTTCCTACAGAAATCGTAAAAATATGGCTCCAAAATCAGCACTGAATGTATATTAGCAACATAAAGCAAGGTCCGAAAAGCTCACTGTCTCCACAGCTGTGGTTCTCTGTAGGCTGCCCTTTTGCAACAGCCTCGGTCTAAATTTGCCTGCTTCTACTCTCCGCCCTCTGCAACTCATCCAGAAGAGGACTGTGCACCTCGTCCTTGGCCTCAAGCCCATGGATGTTATCTCTCCAGGACTGAAATGTCTACACTGGCTCCCACTAGCTGGAAGGAATAAGGTGAACCCCTCTTCAATATGCACAAGGCCTTCTGGGCCCTGGGGCTTCAATACCTGCAACTGTCACTTCCTAAATATGTCAGTGCCCAAGCTCTTCCCTCATCCGCCTCCAACTCCCTCAGGGTCACTCCCTTCTGCAAGGAACCACTTGGTGGTAGATCTCTTTCTTCGGCTGAGGCCTTCCTCTGCAATAGCCTCCCTGCCTCCCTGAAACTTGAGGAGAACCATTGCCGGTTCCGGAAGCACCTCCAAATCTTTCTCTTTGCCTCTGCTATTTCTCCTCCTCTCCCCTTCTGGCTTACTGCCTGAAACTGATTCTGCACTCGTTACCTGGCCACCCTCTGATCTCGGGCCAAGGTCACCTCCCACTGCCAGTCGCACCCCTGTACTGCCTTTCTGCCAAACCCCTCACTTGGGGACTGTTTGCTGTATCCCTAACAGTTCCACCACCTCTTGATGGCTGCACTTATTCTTGCACTTGCCACCGTTGGGCCGTATTTATACTTCTTGTCATTGTTTCTTCTTCCCATGTACTACACTTTCTCCTCCCCATGCACTTGGGCGATCTGAGTGACACCTGGCCTAGTAGGATCGTTGTCTCTGTCTACCCTCTGTTCCCCCTCCCTTGCATCGTTGCACCTTGCAAAACTAGTGTACAGGCGCATTATAAATGCCATATCATACATTTCACATCATATCATATCATACACACATTGCATTCATACCAACAGGATGCCTGCCACTTACCTTGTCCACTTCATAGGTTTTTTTTTCTCTGCAGTACCCCACTTACAACAAACTTTTCAAAAATCATTGCACAAAAGCACCACTGAATGTATGTTACCAACTTCAAACAAGTACATACAGTGCATGCATACAAACAGGATGCCTGCCCCTTACCTTGCTCACTTCCACCATAGGCTTCTGCACTTCTTTGTACAAAGAGATATTCTGCCACAGTTTTTGCTTACACACCACAACCACAAACCTTATTGAGCAATGCCTTCGGCTCCATAGTCCCATTTCCATGTCTCCCATCCTGAAAATGGCCGGATGTAGCATGTGTATTCCTAAAACTACTGCAGATTTCGCAGAGTTTTCGTGGTAGGAAGGGGGGGGTGAAACAGTGTAGGGGTCTGGGTCTTTAGTACTGTCTCTGAAAAGATATATATATATATATATATATATATATATATATGTATATATATATATATATATATATATAATCTTTTTTTGTCCTGTTTTTGGTATGTATGTGCTTGCATACAATTTTATTTTTCTCTTTCGATGATTTTATGTTTGCTCTCCTGACATTTCTACCGACTGAACGCTTACATTTCTACAGGATTCTCTGCAATGCTTCGTTCACAGTGGCAAACAAAACAGCATTGCCAATGGAGGGAAAAAAATGCCATTTCCTTGGACCCACTGCAAATCTTGCTCATTAATGCTGTCCTAGTCAGCGCAGAACATCCCAGCACTGACAGAGCAACCGTGAGCACGACATGTACCCCAAATGTAGTGCTCCATAATGCATGATGACTACATCAACAGTACCGATAGAGGCTACACATCTACAAAGGGGAACCATGGCACCGAAACCCCACTCATAGACTGTGCCCCAAAAAGCATCCACTCCTACCAACTGGAAGTTAGCAGCAAAGCCTCTTTTCTACGGCATACCTGTGCAGCTCTTGCACAAAGGTATCACCCACGATCAGCACTCTGCGTTGCTCCATTTCTGCCAACCTCACTGCAGCGAGTTTTGGGGAAAAATATCACCCTCCTTCCTGTCAACCACCCCCTCGATACCTGATTGGATAATACCCACAGTTCCATTTGCAAAGCCACCATGCTCAGAAGGGCAGAATGTAGCACATGCGCCTTTCCAGCTACAGCGAGGGCCACACCTCAGTAAAGCAGAGGCAGTCCTTCTTCTTTTTCCACTTTTGTATTTGCAACACTCCCTAATTAGGTAGTATTAAATAGTCACACAAGCATGTAGCAATCACATCCAAGACTTCTGCATCGAACATTATCATTTCTGTACAGCACTCCAGACGTACCGTTAAACACTCACAGTACACGTCTCATCTCATGTGAAAGCACCTCCAGTTAACAGTTCTCCAAACCTGTGCACGCTTTCAGCGTCCACATTCACCCAGAGCGGCACTGAGCACCACTAACTGCAGGTAGCAATATTTTTTTACCTCCCAGCACAGCACCAACTGCAATGCTGCAATACTTCAAAGTGCAGTACAGTAGTCAGTAATCTGTGCAATGCACAGTACCCAAGCACAGTTAAACCCTATGCACTGGTATACAGACGGTTTTTCACCACAGCACTCAGTAGACACGCTGCAGAAGTGTTCACTCCATAACCTCCTGTCATGCACTGGAAAATGTACCATGTGGTAATAATCAGCACACCCATGTAATGAAAAATGCATGCACAACTCCCAAACTACACACAAAATGCAACAATGTGAAGTGTATGTGCAAGCAGCCTACATAGCTGTGCGTGCAAGGCCTGCAGCCATGCATCCAAGACGCTAGAGCCTCACCACACACAACACACCCTAGTACACCCCATGTTTTACTGCTCATGTCATGTGTAATGCACTCCCCATCTGCAATTGTGCCTGCCAACTTGCACCCTGGCCACATCTTTGCAGGCATTGGCTCTATGTCGTTGCGTTGGCTGTGCTGAAAGGTATGTGGGTGGCTGTGTACATTGTCCGTATTGCAACTTTGCGATGCTAACGACTTCCTTTCATGGCGGAAATGGTAACATATGGCTCCCTAATGTGCCACACGTGCAATGACCTACACCATGTGCTAATGAACGCATTTCACCTCACTTTGGTTGTTCCAACAAGTTTAAAATGTTCTCCGCAACCATTCTTCAAGGGTCACCATCCTCGGAGAGATGCAGAGGTAACCCTGCATGGCTGCATTATGTTGTGCTGGCTGTCGTCAAGGGCTAGGCTATTGGGTGCATGGTCATGTACCCCTGAGTCTAGGCCTTGCCCACACCCAGCACAACATAATGGTGCCATGAATGGGAACATTTGCCATGTACTACAATCCACAAAGGTAACATAGGATGGGTGGTATAAAGGGCAACTCATACCAAACGCAAATGGCGACATGTAGCTCCCTAATGTGCAACACATGCAATAATCTACATCATATGGTACTGTACGCATATCAGGTCACTTTTGCTGTTCTACCATATCTACAATGTCCTGCGCAACCATTTTGTAAACGTCACCACCCTCTGAGACATGCATACTTAAAACTGCATGCCTCCATTATGGTGCCGTTGCTATAGTGCAGGTGTAGACTCTTTGGTGCCTCTCGCCATGCACCCAACAGTGTAGGCATTGGCCACACCCAGCACAATATAACAGAGTCATTCAAGTGAACAAGGGGCCACGTACATGCAGTTCACCCCTAGCCACTTCTAAGCACCCAGTACTTCACCACTGCACCCAGTAGACACACTACAGGACTGGTCACTCAATCAGGTCCAGGCATGGACCAAACACTATACGATGTGCAACCAATCCCCACACCCATGTACCAACATTGTATGCAATGTTCACAAACCACACACGTAAGGCAACAATGTGAACCCTACTTCCCCCCAGGGCACATACTTCTCGGTGCAAGGTGCACACCCATGCATCGAAGGGACTACGGGCTTAGCACATGCAACACACCGTAGTATACTGTAGGTTTTAGGTTTCATGTGGTCTTCATTGTACTGCCATTGCTGTACCTTTAGTGATCACGAAAGAGGTCACTGCGCTGGCTATCGCGCCGTAACGCAAGCTGCCTGCAGTCCCCATATAATGTAGTCGCCTGTGGAGGCACCCGCGAATTGGCGCAATATGCACGGATACTGCAGGCACACAACCGTCTTCTTCCACCTAATGAAATATATGAAATGAACCACTTCTCACTCCCCAACCCTTTCCATTCCTTCTTCCCACCACCACATGGCGTGTAATATGTTTGTTAGTCCCTTTCAGCATCGCACTGTCTTCCGATACACCATGGCAGTGTTTCCCAAAAACCTTGATGCACAGCACACTTCCCTCCAGCCAACCACCGGCAGCGTCCAATGTTCGCCGTCATCACAGCGTACTGCAAGCCAATGACACGTCTGTCCGTGGAGCGAACAGGGAAATGGGTCCCCGGAGCGGACCCATATGTCACAAATTTTTTGAGACGTACATTTCAGTTTTTTGCAACAAAGGTACTGCTCGGATTTCCTCCAAACACACAAAAGCACACTTTCTGACCCAAGCCCCGCTCCTGCCGCAAATTTGGTGAACTTCCAACCAGCAGTTCAGCCTGTAGCTGTGCGCAAAGTTTTTCCCCATTCAGTCTATGGAGAAAACAAATGTTTTGGGACCCCCCCTATAACTTTGCCCCCCCCTGCACAAGACCTCACCAAACTGCAGAAGAATTTCAGAGCAGGCCATATACTTTTTTTGCAAATTTTGGTGAGGATTCCTCCAGGGGAAGCAAAGTTATAAGCCACCGAAAAAGTGGTCTTCCTGTGGGTTTAGAAACATAACCATAACTACATGCCCGCTACAGCGGGCCGTGTAATATATATATATATATATATATATATATATATATATATATAGGGGCACCTTCAATATAATACTACACAATACACTACAGCTGTCTTCCTGTCTACTCTGACAAGGGACCCTTCCTTTTAATCTTTTATGGTAATCCCTCACGAGATTGATACACCCTCTTCCCAGCCCCTTAGCCAAGGATATCCTTTTGTCAATCACTACTCACTACTTAAGTAACCCGTTCCAGAGTTTAGTGCGTCCCCTCCCATATCCCTTGGTACGTGTAATCCTTCATAAATAGAACACTGTATCTCAATTCCCCAATATATATAACATACACCCCTTTCCTCCCACTTTTGTTTGTCAAATCTGTATTCATACTTACACCCATGGATCAGCTCGGATCAGCCGAAATTTCACCTCCTCTGCCACTCTGCATTCTGCCCTGCAGGGTGTCCTGCAGGGAGCGGGCAGTGATCTATCAGGTGTCCGATCCCACCGGGCCACAGTACAGTCCTTCTTGCCGGCAGCGGGAAAAGCAGTAAGCACTGGGGGCATTTGGCTAACTGTCCCTCTGCTACCATATGTTCAAATATAGTCAAAATACCCCATGGGGTGAGCAGAGACAGGCCAGGAGAAATCTCCTGCCTCAGAAAACGGAGGAGACCAAAAGACTTGACAACACTGCTGTTTTATTTGACAATACCCATATAAAATAGGGATGGCATGTGTATTGTGCAAAAATCTCCATCTGTCTCACTGATCTGAACTCAGCAAAGCCTTTTAAAGGACCGTGACATCACGCGTGACATGTTAAAGCACAACAGCTAAGGTGGGAGAGGATTGGGTGAATAACTTAGCTACATACACATTCTGTAGGGGGTCAAAATTCTAATTGCTCAGGCCATTGTGGATTAAAATACATTGCCCTGCTCAGAATAGGCAGACAGCCATTGAACAGACACACACACAAGCCACCTCCCTCTCACTGGGGTAATTTCTTGCTGACTGACAAAACTTTACCTTGCAGACACACCGGTTGCACTAGATTGCTTTTTGAAAATGCAACCTAAGACAGCGTTGTGTACCAAGGTCGGTTCATAGCTTCCCTTCCCTCTCATTGTATGTCTGAAATCAGTTATCTATCCTATTCTGGTGCCAACTTATAGTTTAGAACTCCCTTTCTGCCATAGCACCGCCAAGATCTTATTTATCTACCAGTTAATATTCCATTTGTCTGCCAAAATCTGCACCTGGCTTCTGACCAGGCCCCTCCTGTTCTCAATAACCTTAGCTTGAGTTGCTTGCTACTTGTCTGAGCTCTACACAGCGCCGTATTTCTGTGTTTTCAGCTTTTTGAATTTCCATGAGGCTTTTGAGGTGTGTTCATTTTAATGCATGCAGTGGCATCCATTTTGGGAAGGATGGTTACCTTCTACTGTTGCATTTCTATGTCAAAGAGCTACATTCTGTGTGCCATTAGTGTTGTATTCAACATATGCATTGCTTATCTTAGTATTGCTCGTGTTTTTTAGATACCATGTTAACATTCTTCACGTTCAAGTGCACACTCGACCAAGTACCCACTCTCCCTCATGATGAATGCTTATCTACCTCAAGTGTTGTGCGTTTACATGTGCCAGCCAACAGTGCTGTCACTTTGCTTTGTCATCTTTGGTTGCAGCAAGTTGCACTGTCTGCTGCATTTTCTTACAGTATGGGTGGCACGGTTGTCTCTGTGAATAATGCCTCTCACCTTTACAATATTGGACCAGAGGAGGGGCAAGAGCCCTGAGTGACATGTTAATCTGTCCATCGTCAACGGAGGGGTATTAGCTTTTGGTCTACTTCTCCACAAGAAGATACAGATAATCATGTCCTAACTTCTCCTGACCGTAGTAATAACCAAAAGCAAGACCTGTATGATCTTATAAGACAGTTTACTGATGTGTTTAGAGAGGAGCCCAGAGGAGTGAAGGATATTTATCATCATATCCGCACTCCCGAAGGCAAAGTCGTACATTTAAAACCTTACCGATTACCTGAGCCCTGAAAAGATACCATCATACAGGAAATTAAGAAAATGCTTGAGGCTAACAGCAACATCAAACCTTTAAACAGTCCCTGGTCCTCCCCTATCGTGGCAAAACCCAATGGAAGTTGGATGTTCGGTATAGACATTAGACGGTGAATGCCTTCTCTGCCTTTGACACTTTTCCAATGCCACCTATTGATGATCTTCTTGAACCAATTGGGTAATGTTGTCTACCTTTCAACAATAGATCTCACGAAAGGGTATTGGCAGGTTCTGTTACATGGACCTGATCAAGAGAAAACTACATTTGCTACTCCCATAAGACTGTTTCAGTTTAACGTTCTGCTGTTTGGTCTGCATGGTCTGCCACTTACCTTCTCGGTCATCCGAATCCGATCTATGAAGTGTGTGTCAGTTGAGGCTTTCACCACTACTTTCTCTCCTCCTCCTGCACCTTTGGCTGACTCACGCCCTGACACAGCCCTTTCTTGCCAACCCTACTGATTTAGGCAGTCCTACCGGATGTACAGTCAAAGTTTCGAATACATAGTTTTGAAATGCAATACTTTCGTAACAAAAGGATCGAGAAAAAAACATTTTAATGCTTTTTTTTAATGTATTTATTTTTTGTGTGTTTCAAAAAAAACGTGCATTTGAATTTTTTTTTCGATCCATTTCTTTCGAAAGTATTGCATTTTGAAACTATGTATTCGAAACTTTGACTTTAAACCGTCCTATCGCCTACGGATTTGGGTGATAGATCCTACTGATTTTTACAGTGGCAGGTAATTTATTTGACTCTAAGGCAATTAATCTGTCTGTGCGGTGGGCAGGTAAGTGATACATTTGAGTGATGGGCTCAGATCAATCCACTGACCTGACAGCTACATGACTCTGCCCTGCGCTCTTGCCGGGACAGACCTTAGGTGAAGCACCAGTAAAGGCAAGTGGCAGAGCGTACCACCATCACACAGCATCTGCCTATCAAACTGATGAGGGTATCAGTCTCCATGTTGTTCAGTGTTCAACCTGCACTGCAGGAATAAATATGTACTGACAGGGGAAAGCGAGCTCGCGAGAAAAGAGAGCGGGAAGCACGAGGAGAAAGCTGGCGGGGAGATTATCCGGCTGAGAAGTATAAAGACACACCGCCCCAGCGCTCCTCCTGTTCATGGAGCTGAACTATCCTGAGGCCCTGACACTTGAGGCCATCACATCCGGAGCGTAATGCCATGGCTGAAGGCAGCCACCTGGGTGCTCTGGATGTGTAATGTCTGTACCCTATGTACACACAGCAGGCAGCAAGGTAACTGCATGCATTGGACTGCATACCCATGTGAGTACAGTTTCTGCCCCTACCCTGTACTTTACTTATCCCCAGTTCAGCACCACCTGTATCCTGTCTTCCTTCAGGCCACCACATAACTGGTGAAGAGGATCCATAACACAAGGGGCACGTCATGCAAGGTGCCACGCCACCCCCGTGTTCCTCCCTTCTCCAGGAACCCCTGCCATTCCATGGCAGCAATGGGAACCACTCTTCTCCACGTACATAGAGGCACTGGGTGGAACAGGGAAGGCCATGCTTCTCAACACAATGGGGGCGAAGGGCAGTGCATTTTTGCAGGGCTCAAAGCCATACCCGTCGAAGATGAAGAGGATGATGCCTACAAGGAAGCGATTTGCCGCATTGTCAAGAGATTCACCAATAAGGAAAATGTGGTGTTGCACAGACTCAAATTCTACACCCGTGAGCAAGAAAGCAACGAGCCCGTAGACGACTAATCACCAGGATGAGGGAATGCAGATTTGTTGTAATGTCGAACAAGTCATCTGCGACATGCTGGTGGTTCACACCAATTCGAGGAAGGTCCAAGACAAATTTCTACAGGAAAAGGAGATGGACCTCGACAAAGCCGTCCAGATCACCAGAGCCGAGAAGGAGTGGTCGGAGGCCCATCACCCGTACCCGAGCTGACTGCGCTGCAGTGGAGATGGCGCAAAGAGAGACAGCCACGCGATACCCACAGAGACAGAGGTCCCAGACAAAGGGAGGCACCAAAGTGCTACAGATGTGCCAGCACCAAGCACATGGCGAATGATCGCGACTGTCCCGCCAGGAACAAAGAATGTTCGAAATGTCGACGTTTCAGTCACGTCGCTGCAGCCTGCACGTGGTGGGAAAAAAACGTCACCTACGTTGATGGCGACAGAGAGTCAAGCGACGACGATGACCAGTATTACAAACCCATGTTGATCATGGTCAAAGCACCAAACGCAAGGAGGGAAAAGCCTCACTGCATAGTGAGAGTAGACGGCATGGAGACCCGAGTCATGGTCGACTCAGGATCAGACCTCACCATCCTCCCCATACAAATGTACAAAGACATGATGGGGTGCGACCAGTTTGAAATCATAACCACCAGATAGAAGCCGATGGTCTTTGGAGGGTCCACCGTAAACTTGCTCGGCTACATCAGGGCGAAAATCGAATTTAAAGACAGGTCCACCACTGTGAAAGTGTACTTCTCATCCCAGGGCCCGGCCGTGCTAGGATGGGACGACCAATACAGGCTTAGCATAAGGCTAGACCCCAGCACCCCAGATCAGGTGCTTTTGGTCTCTTCAGGAGGAGCGCCTAATTTGAAAGAAGCCTTCCCTGGCCTGTTCTCCAAAATGCCCATAAAATTAAAAACTACGTTCACAAGATCCGCCTAAAGCCAAATGCAGTGCCCGTGAAGCACAAGGTCAGATCCATGCCAGCGACAGCGAGGCCAGCACTCG
Source organism: Ambystoma mexicanum (assembly GCF_040938575.1). Taxonomy (NCBI): domain Eukaryota; kingdom Metazoa; phylum Chordata; class Amphibia; order Caudata; family Ambystomatidae; genus Ambystoma; species Ambystoma mexicanum. The sequence goes on along the minus strand of NC_090935.1, from coordinate 299,225,002 downwards.
AGGCCCAGCTCCAGAAGATGGTTAAAGAGGGCACCATCGAAACAGTGGAGTCTTCGGATTGGTTGAGCCCAGTAGTCCTCATAAAAAAGAAATCTTCGAACGATCTGCGAGTCTGCACAGACCTACGAAGTCTCAACTTAGAAGTGGTCACCGACAGTTTTCCACTTCCTAGCATCAGTGAAATAGTGCTCATGGTGTAGGAAGCTACTTTTTTCTTAGGCTCGATATGCGAGACGTGTACCACCAGATGAGCCTGCACAAGACCTTGCGCCCGCTTACGGCGTTCATTACCCTGTTCGGCACATACCAGTACACACGCATGCCGTTCGGCCTATCCTCAGCTGCCTCAGCCTTCCAGAGGATGATGAGCTCCTTGTTGCATGGCATTACCAACATATCCTACTTTCAGGACGACATCTTGGTGTACGCCAAGGACACAGATGCCTATGACAGAGCATTGAATGCAGTGTTGAGAAGACTACAAGAGGCGGGCGTCCACCTATGCCATGAGAAATGAGTGTTCGGCATGGGAGAGGTTGAGTACCTCGGTTATCGCATCTCAAAGGACGGGGTAAGCCTCAAGAAAAATCTGCTCAAAACGATCACTGATACCCTAGCACTGATGTCCAAGGATGAACTCCGGTCCTTCTTGGGTCTTGCGGAATACTATGCAAAGTTTGTCCCCAGATTCTACGAAACAACGACCTCCCTGAGGGAACTCCTGAAGAAGGGCGTGGCTTACTCGTGGGGGCCCCCAACAGTACGAAGCCTTTGTCGAGATCAAAAAGAGGATCCTACGCCCGACCTGTCTCAAATCCTTCAATCCCGAATGGGAAACATGCATCACGACAGACGCCAGCGCTTATGGGTTAGGCACCACCTTCACCCAAAAAAGGTGTGACACGGAAAACATAGTAGCCTTCGCGTCAAAGGCCCTATCAGCATCGGAGAAAAAATACTCCACAGTGGAAAAGGAAATGCTGGCGTGTGCCTGGGCCGTTGAAGATTTCATATCATACGTCTGGGGTGCCAAATTTCGGTTGGTCACCGACCACAAAACAATCACACACATGTTAAGCCCTGGCGGCATCAAAACCGTGACTCCAAGACTGGCCAGGATTTCCACAAAACTTCAGGAGTACACCTACGAAATAGCCCACATCGCCGGATAAAAGAACGCCCAGGCAAACTGCATGTGCAGGCTCCTCGACCAAAATGCCCCAGCGACCACGTTCCTTCAAAGATGAATGCGTGGTAGCTTCCATAAGCGATCTGAGGAACGGCAAATTCATGGAACTAATTGTGCGTCATTGGCAAGAAGAATACGAACAAGATGACAATATACGCCTCGTGGTAGAGTGGGTCTGCAAGGGATGACCCAATGATAGAGTAGTCTCAGGGGGCCTGTGCCCCTACTGGAAAGTGGGCGACAAGATCATCGTAATTAACGGTTTCATTTTGAGAGGGGACCGCGTAATTCCCCCAAGAGGCATCCTCAAAGTACTCCTGTGCAGAGCACATTCATGCCACTTAGGGAGCAACATGACAAGACGCAGAGTATGCAATGCCTATTGGTGGCCTGGCATGGACCAAGACATATGGGCAATGACTGAAAGATGTCACGAGTGCATCAACAGCGATAAACGCCTGTCCGTGAGACATGCCCCCATGATGCCTACTGAAATCCCGAAAGGAGTATGGCGCAAAATAGGCTTGGACTTCATCGGCCCGCTAGACGGCATGTCCACAGACCACAAGTATGGAATAGTCATGCCGGACTACTTTTCCAAGTGGGTGGAGATCGAATTTGTGGCAGACATCACAACGAGCACAGTCATAGAGGCACTCACTGCCGTTTTTCAGCGAGAAGGACTCTCAGAGGACTGACAATGGAGTGCAGTTGGTGTCCAGAGAAATGGAAAAGTTTCTAAGGAAGAATAATGTCCGCCAATTGAAAGCAAGCCTTTACCACCCGCAAGCTAATGGGTTGGTGGGAAGGGCAAACTGCTTAAACAAAGGGGCCCTGCAAATGGCGTGCGCATCGGGTCTAGACCCCAACAAGACAGTAAAGGAAGCCGTTGCAACCCACTGCATCACGCCCAACGCCATCACCGGAGTTTCACCTTTCCAAATGCTGAGAGGGAGAAAGGCGGTGTCGACGCTGGTACCCCCGTGGCTGTACCAAGTCAGAGAAGACGAAGACATAGACATGCGAGACATCGTATTCCGCATGCAGAAAAACAAGGAAGCCATGAAATCCCAAGGCGACAAACGCAGAGCCGGCCACCGCACTGTAGTCAATGAAGGCAACCTAACAAAAATAGGCCTTCCCCACAAAGACACCACAACCGGCTCCAAATACAGTAAGCCCATAGAGGTCACCTCAAAGGGAATCAACCACATCCGCACCAGTGACGGCAAGCGATGGAACCTGGAAAGAGTGGGCGTATACCGCAGAAGAGCGTCCACCAACCAACCGTCCACAGAAGCAGGAGATGACCATGAGCAGCGAGGTTCACCCGGCGACCCCATTCATCCAGAGACAGACGCTTCGGACACAGGATCAAAGGGAACATTCAGGCATGAGCCCCTCGCCCCATTCCTGGGAATCACTTGGGGAGGCGACACAAGGAGAACTCGATCCACCCGAATCTCCCCATGTCACCGCTCGAACCCCAGATCTCATTTTAAACCATAGCAGACCCCAGTGGGAGAGAAGGAAGCCCACCAGGTTCTCAGACTTTGACATGGACTAGCACCCGTCCTTTTCCCACCAAGGGAGGTGTGTGGGGATGTAGTCTCATGAGATCGCGGTAAAGTGATATTGCGAGAAAAGAGAGCACGAAGCGCAAGGAGAATGCTGGTGGGGAGGTTATCCTGCGGAGATGCATAAAGACACACTTCCCCAGCGGTCCTCCTATTCATGGAGCTGAACTATCTATCCTGAGGCCCTGACACTTGAGGCCATCACATCCAGAGCGTAATGCCATGGCTGAGGGCAGCCACCTGGGTGCTCTGGATGTGTGATGCATAGCTCTCAACTCACACGCTTTTGGCGGGTGTTACCCGCCTTGTAAACAGCTGACTCACCCGCCACGCCACCTGCACGCCCATTCGTTTCAATGGTCCTCTCACCCGCCAAAAATAAAATCGAGTGTTTTCACCCGCCTTTGAGACACAAATGGTTGAAAGCTATGGTGATGTGTGCACTCTATGCACGCTTAGCAGGCAGCGAGCATTGGACTTGCATACCCATGTCAGTACAGTTTCTGCCCCTACCCTGGACTTTACTTATCCCCAGTTCAGCAAGTGTGTGTAGGTGTCCAAATAAACACTGTGCTCAGCACCACCTGTGTCCTGTCTTAATTCAGGCCACCACAGCATCTTTCCCATACTTGCCAACATTTTGTGACCAAAAAGATGTAGGATTTTTCAAGTTTCCAAAATAATTATTCCCATAACAATGACATCACAAGAAAATACAAAACATATATTGTTGGTACCATTGAAACATTCTAAAATACACAACCCATCAAACAGCACAACATGGAAAGATGTTGAAATGTTAAAAATGTATAATTCTGAATGGTAGGTTTACACCAAATTCAATTACCTAACTTCACAGAAGGTAATCACACAGTGCTGGTAGGCAACGTTGGCCACTGCTCTGTAGCAGCAGGCCAGGCAGTACATATTTATTGCAAGTTGAACACTACAGGGTGACTGATACCCCCCTCAGTCTGATAGGCAGATGCTGTCTGGTGGTGTTACACTCTGTAACTCGCCTTCACTGGTGGTTCACCTAAGGGTTGTCCCGGCAAAAGTGCAGGACAGAGTCACGCAGCTGTCAGGTCAGTGGATTGGTCTGAGCCCAATCAAAGTAATCACCTACCAGCCCACTGTACAGGCAGACTAATTAATGTGTTGCATTTTTTGTAATGGAGTCTGCCTTAGAGTCACATAAATTAGTTGCCACTGTAAAAAGCAGTAGGATCTGTCACTGACATCTGTAGGCGGCAGGACTGCTTAAAAAGCAGTAGTCTACTGCCTAAATATGTAGGGTTGGCAAGTATGCTTTCCATGTTGTGCTGTTTGATGGGTTGTGCATTTTAGAATGATCCAGTGGCGCCAACAACGTATGTTTTGTGATTTCCTGTGATGTTATTATGCTAAGTGTTATTTTTTAAACTTGAAAAATCCTACATCTTTTTTGTCCCCGAATGTTGGCAACTATGCGTACCCATATTGTTCATGTTGGAAAATACATTCATTGTAAGCTAAAGCTCATTCCTTGAGCCTAGACATCAATATTTTCACCATTATTTCCACCCAGAGAAAAGGGGTTACCCTGTGGTCTTATCTAAAAAGTCGGCCATCTTTACATACCATTACTTACCGGTAAAGGTTATAGCAATAACCTATGTTATGGTCAATAGCAAGTTAGTTTTGTGAAATTATCCATAAATAAAATACGTCAACACATGCTAGAGTATGGTTGAGGCATTGCGTTATTTTAAGTCTTCAGTAAATTAACATGTTATGCGGTGGTATCAGAGTGCCTGGTTGTTTGAAAGTTGTTGGTTTTGTCCTATAGTACGTGCCATTTGAACAAAGACACTCCGTGTTAAGATGGCCACCGCTTAGCCTGATGTGTATGCAGGAGCCTATGGCGCTGTCACTTGTGCCGTGCCTTTCACGACAGCGCGGCTCGCTCTGCGGATGGAGCCTGATGCAATCTTCCTGTGTGCGGTGAAACACTGGGAGTGGAGCTAGTCTTTCAGGGTGCTGATTTCGGCACTGACAGCTGTCTTCAGCCCGCTGATCGTGGCAGAGGTATGACTGAGGAGGTGACCACGAGGATCGGCGAGATACAGCTACAGGGTAAGAGCACCTCGCCCTGAATTACTTGTGCATATGTAGCTTGCACTACAAATATCTAAGAGAACCGTCTTCTGAGACAGCATGTGCTCACAATTTCGTAATCGCGGTTAACTGTTCCTTTTTCTTTTTTAAATCACTTTTATGGGAGTTGTAATGAAAAACATCTGGTATGCTGTCAATAATGAGAGCGTATCGTATCACTGTGTTGAGCGATTTTACCGTTGAGCGCAACGTTGTAATTTACTTGCAGCATTTAATGCATCAATGGCACAGAGCCTTTTTTGTGTGCAAGTGTATACTGTGTCTTTATTTGGCCTTACAGTGGCACAAGTTGTGATTTTCAGTATGTGCTTTCTTTGCTGAGCATATGCTTTTTTTCCTAATCATTCTTGTATGTTCACTGTGTGACTTGCACGATTCTTTCCCGTCCAGTATGACTCGATATTCCAGATTTTGAATCCTCGAGTCTTGCAGTCCATATTTCAGAGCTTCCGCTGCAGTACAGTCCAAAAATGTAACGGGTTTAAATAAATCATAACGTTTGGCAGTGCTGTGAGCCACCTTCCACATCACAGCTTTTTAGCCGGTCTGTGACATTGCAGTAGGGGAACAGCCTTATGCACATTTATAGTTTGGGGTATTTGGTGTTGCTTGCGACACCTATAAACCGAAACTATTGCATTGGATTACAGAGAATGTGAGGAGTGACACGTAGTCTATAGGTGTTGTTTGGTTATGTGCCCACCCATTGCCTGCCTGTGGCCATGCTAATTCCTATGGCCGTTTCCACTCGTTCCTGCCTTCCCCAAACAACTCCTCATGGGAACTGTTTGAGCTCGCTTTAATCAAGCCTTACCATCAGGTTTTGCATTCAAAGTGCCTGCCAGTATTTGTAAAAAGCAGTCTTCTTGAAGTTAATGACTTAATTGGAGTTGTAAAACCAGCACTGTCAGAGCCACTGAAGTCTTGTTTAAAACAAGCATTGGGTTAAATCAAATTGTTTGCTTGTGCATAGGTTTTACTGCTATTGGATGCCCAGATACTCGCACCATTTTCCACCTTCTATCAGCAATGGGCAGTTAATATCACTACACTGTGCCTGGCAAGAGCCTTTCCAATGCCTACACAAATGCCCAAACTGTTGGCATTGCCAATGCTTGTATTTGTTATTAGTGTCCACATTTCCAACCATTTTGTTCCTTTCAATGACTGTGCAGCAAGATGTTTGGTTTCTCTTCATCCTGCGGGCCTTCATACTTCTTATTCTCTGATGAGCTTGGTCGATTGTGTGACCGCAGCTCCTAGAACAGAAGAAAAAGACAGTAAATTCATCATACATTAAATTTCTCGAATGCTTCATCTGTCACTGTACCCAACGACCAAGGGATGGTGCGGAGGCTTACTTTCTTGCTGGGTGCCATGAAAAAGAGTGTTCATCTTCTCACATTAACCCGTACTTAAGGGGCCTGGCCACTCAGTGGAAGTCCTCCCTAACCCCCCCACACCCCCCACTCACTGGCCAATCAATGAGCCATGTTGCTCTTTGCTGGTAATTTCTGGTGTCACTTTTGTAGAACCAAATGTGTCCACTATTGCACGATTTCATGTGCCTTCTAGAACCATGTTAAGCTTTTGGACACCTTGAGGGCCGACTTACAAAATGATTCAATCTGTATATGAATAACAGGCAAACTTTTTTTTCTTTTTTTTTTTCTTCTTCTTTCCTCATTGGGGTTTATTGACGGGTGCAGGCGAGTTGAGTCCGGGGTTAAGGCACATAGTGTGGGAGGAACAACAACAATCTGGTTTTCTGGCCATGATGGTGTCTTAATACTGTTTATTCTGCTCTATGAATGTATGCTTTGCTATAGCACATAGGGTCTAACCTCTTTCCCTGACTTTTCTTAACGAATACCTGGCACCTTTTGCCCACCGCATCGCTTCCTTTTGCTCCAACTTTCAATGTTATGCAGATGACACCCAGCTTTCCTTCAGGCTCTCCTCAGCCGCCTCTGCTCCTTCTCTCATTCCAGATTGTCTGACCGCAATTTAGGAATGGTGTTCCACCATTGATCGAAACACCAGCTCCCTCCTTTACTCTCTCTCTCTCTGGTCGCCCACTTTAGATCCACTTCCTGTTCCTAGCTGTGAGGCAAAGAACTTTGGGGTCATCTTCGACTCCTCCCTCTCCTTCTCTCCTCGCATCTCTGACGTCTCTAAGAACTCAAACTATCGGCTGCACCTCCTCCAGAGGTATTCCTCCTTTCCTCACTTTTCCCCTAGAAGCTCACTGCCTCCAGAGCTCTGGTCCTCTCTAGGCTGGACTACTGCAACAGCCTCTTTCGAAATATTCATGTCTCTACTCTCCGACCTCTACATCTTATCCAGAACAGGACTGCAAGACTTGCCCTTGGCCTCAAGCACACGGATCGTATCTCTCCAGCTCTGAAATCTCTTCATTGGCTCCCAGTAGCGGCAAGGATCAAGTTCAAGACCCTCTGCATGGTGCACATGGTTTTCTGGTGCCTGGGACCGCACTACCTCCAACTCTCTCTTCCTAAACATCTCCCTTCTCGAGCTCTCCCCACATCCACTTCAAACTCTCTGAGGGTCAGTCGCTTTTCCAAGCAGAGAGTTGGAGGCAGATCGCAATCTTCTCTCTGGAACAGCCTCTCTGCCTCTCTCAAACTTGAGCAGAACCACCTCCGGTTCCGGAAGCAACTCAAGACCTTCCTCTTCGCTTCCGCCTTCTCTCTTACTCTCCCCTGCTGATGTCCGATTGCTCTACGCACTGGTCACCTGGCTACCCTCTGAACCTGGGCCCAGGCTCCTGCATGTCCAGTTGCACTGTGCACTGCCTCTCGGCTCCCCTAGCACTTGTGGTCTGTATCTGCAACCCTACAGTCTCTTCTCTCTGCACTTATGAGCCACCCATTGGCTGCACTTTTTGAGTTACCTGCACTGAGCCATACGCTGGTTGCACTTTTGAGTTACCGCAACCTCACCCCCCCATCCTATCTTGGCACTTCTCCCCTTCCACTTCCCTGCACTTGCGCAATCTGAATGACACAGGGCCTAGTAAGATCTTTGTTTTGTCCTCCCTATGTTTCCAACTCCTTGTGTTCAGGCGCGTTATAAATGCCATATATCATATCACATTATCCCATGTTTGTTTTCTCTCCCTATGCTATGCTAGACCATGATATTTTACCATGCTATATTTCGTTATGCTAGACTGCGATATGTCACGTTCTGTTTTGCCTACATTGTGCGATGCTTCTGTGCTTAATTAATTTACACTATGCAATTTTTTGTAAAATATTAATTACATGAAGTCTTAAATTCCTTTTTAATAGGTTTTACCACAGCTCAGCTGTACACTTGGGGAACACCATATCTAGTAACTTTGCACCTCTGAAACTTTGCAGAATATGTCCTCCTCCCTAAGAGTACCATCCCTTTAAATCTTCCTTACTGAAATTCTAGTTTGCCCACCTCTCTCATTCTACTTAAAATTTAAAAAACTAGCCTTACAAAACCTAGTAAAATGTCCTTCGAGTCGCCCCCCCCACACCACCGGCACTCGGCAAACAATGCTAAACACTTGCACAGGTGGCATGACTTGGCCATCCACACGTAGCACACATCCCCTGGTTGTCGATATGACTCTGCCTGATCTTGACGTTTTTCTTGCTCTGCTGCTGGTATCTTCCTTTCCCCAACCACCAGGTTACGACTACTATTCCCGAAATATGTAAGATCTGGTGTTGAGTCCTAACTGTGAGACCCTGCACTGAGCCAACATATGTCACTTACTTGGAGTCCTCGATTAAGTCCTCAGAAAGGGCCTCAAGCCCATGATTAGTTCCTACCGTTGTGAAGTTATGGAGACTGCTTGTTTCTTTCAGAGTCTTTCACCATCACTGGTCCTCATCATGACTCCTTTCAATTAATCCCATCCTAGTTTTACTGACATACAATTCGTCTACCATCCCAATCTCTCTTTATGAACTCAAGTTCTGTTTTGGTGTGGCTAAGCCAGTTCCCAAAGTAGGCCTCAACATTTACACTTGGCAATAATCGCTGGCGGCTATTAATTGACTCAGTGAGTATGAAATGGTGTGCTCTGTGTGTGAAGGATTGCCCCCTGGCAAGGGTTTAGAATCCCCCGCTCTTATTTTTATCAATAAAATGATGTGGGTAATTCCATCTCAGAAAGGGTGGCCTGCTAACCAGGTCCCCCTTTCATCAAACCCAATGCCAAAAGCATAGTGTACTCCTGTATGAGTATCATGATCTGCAGCACATGCACTAGTGGCACAGACCAGGTTCAAGGGCCATTGGTGCCCCTTTGACAGCATGGGTGACAGTATAGTCGCCTCAGCAGAGAGGGTGAATTTAAAACATGCACATCCGTTCTAAAACTACATAATTATAAGGAATTACCATCCTGGTGAGAGTTTAATCTTTAAAATAAGCCATACTTGAATTTAAGGTGTAGTGGCTGGTATTTCATATAATTTATTAAAGCCCCACCTGATCTGTATTATACTTGTGTCAACACTGTGAGCTAGGTCAGACGTGGACACACTATCTGCATTCTCCCTAGACTGGTTGCCTCTGATTCACCCAGCAGGATGATAGCTAGTGGATGCTGCCTTACTTTTCATTCGTTGTGAGCTGAGGCAACACCTCTCTCTAGCAAGACAGCCCCTCAGTAGGAGCTGTCCTGTGAAACGAGAACCAAAGGGCACACCCTACACAAAACAACAAGTTTTCACATCAGTGTGATGCATACTAAATGGTCTTTGATGCTGTGTTCTGAGAAGCGGGCAGAGTTGATGTAGACACCTTCGTGTTTCTCTCTGTACCTCTCCTTTCTTCCTTTCTCCTCCACTTCGTTTAGCGCAAAGCACTTTGGGTTTGATGCAAGAAGGCAAGGACCACTTGTCACAAGGAACGGGATTGGATTCCTTAAAGTAGGATTGCTTTTGTCCAATCACCCGGACCTTTGTCTATAAAAGAGGGTGTCTCACATTCCTTCTTTGATTCAATTTCTTTATCCTGGACTTAAGGAAGAATTAATTTGGACCTCTTTTGGGAGAGTTGATCTTTCCAAAGTCCCCCTAATATTAAGGTGGATGAGTGTTCCATGGCAGAGTTGAGTGCTGCTCCGTACCCGCTCCCAGGGCACATTGGGGTCAACTTTGCTGAGGACCAGGACCTGCCCCTCTGCACCAAACCTCCCTAGGCTGGGAGAGCAGAACCTGAATGGAGAGCATGTGCCCCTTCCCATGCACTTGCGCAATCTGAATGACACCTGGCCTATAGGATCGTTGTCTGTCTTCCCTCTTTTCCCCCTCCATTGCCTCTTCGTGCCTTGAAACACTTGTGTATAGGGGCGTTATAAATGCCACATCATATCATACTCTGCAGTGAGTCTCACAACCAGTGGAGGGCCAGATTAGCCACAATCTCTGTTTACCACATCAATCTGGTCAAGCTGCATTCAAACTGTGTTCACCACACTGAAGCCAGAGGGAACCGCCTATTCTGCTTTTGCAGTTCTTCAAACTTTGAGCCACTACTGTTTTGAATCCATCGAATTGCTTACCGCTGTATTGTGTCAAGCGTAGCACATACCCTGTTGAGCTTGCCGCTGCAGACAGCTCAAACCTTGCATCACATCTCCAAAGTCACTGCATCGAACCGCTGGAGCATTGTGCCACTAGTCAAACCATACCAGCTGTTACCACTATCTTGCAGCAACTCCAACATTTGAACCGACTCTGAGGTGCCATCCCAGGCCACACTTGACCGCACTGAGCTCCCGTTCGAACCGCTTGACCCAGCATGACTGCTGCACCCGAGCCTGGTTCACTGCAGTACTGCTTGAAGCTTAGTTCACCGCTGTCAAACCACCGACAATTGGATTAAGGTACTTTGAACTTACCCTGCCCTTAAGGTCCACCTTTTTGAGGCCCTACAGGCTAGCTTAGTTCCTTTTGACACTAAGAACATAACATTTGTTTTTAATAGCGTTTCCAGGCTGCTTTTTTTTTAAATTTATTTTTTAGATTTTTTTCATGTAGAAATACCTGAGTGCTGCACCATTACATTGTGCGTTTTGTCTTGTCTTGCCTTACAGGGATGGGTTTCTATAGTTATTTGCACATTGGTATGATTAAGTGTATGTATAACTTCATAGAACCTTGATTGGACATTCTTTTTTATTTTTTAATGATTTTTTAAAAAGTAATTTTTATTGAGATTTGCATGTATTGAACAAAAATACAATTGATCCCTTGCCACCCTCCTCTCTACTCCTCCCTGCTCGGTAACATCAGAGGTAATAAACAAAATATAATCTCACTTCTCACCCTCAGCCCATAACGACTTCTATAATGTCCAAAATTCACAGCCTGTGAGGGCACCATTGAAACATATAATTACTTTTACGAAACAAAAGAATAAATACCCTGTCCTTCCAGGTAACCCAATCCATTGGCAAAAATGGCGAAACCTTCTACAACCAATCATACCCTGTCTGAGGATCTTTTTGTTCCACCCGTGGGCAATTACCATCCAAGCAGCAATGAGAAGAATCATGAAAGCTCTCTTATGAGCCTTAGAAGGTAATCGAAGATTCGAGTTGACAAGACCCAAAAGCCATTCCCTGACTCCCATCCTTTTATTTGCGATAAAGATGTTGCTAAGATAGGAGGAGATACTATCCCGATAGGGTCTAACGACCAGACAACATCATACATGAACCCAATCCCAATAGTTGTGCGCTGCCATGCCTCTCCGACATGAAAGTGACAAGGTGGAGTATATCTTATGTAGTACAGCAGGGGACTAATCCCGTTGAAATAAGATTTTACTACACTTCCCTTATCTGTATCGACTGAGAAAACCTGGGTATATTACCCCATATATGTTCCCAATGTTTCCCCAGAATGCCATTCTCCAGGGATGCTTCCCATTTTTAAAATATAAACCCATTTTGTTTGTGGGCCATACCCCACCAGAATCTTATATAAAGATGAGATGAATTTCCTCTCGCCTGTGTGAGTGGTAATAAACCTTTCAAACACTGTCGGCTCTCTAGAAGCGTCCGCTTTCACTGCAGGATTTGAAAACAAGAGCCAAACCGGCGCATATCATAGCCTTTCTCCTTCTTTAATCCCAAAGATCCGTTATCAATCTTCAAAGGTTTTAACCACCCCCCCCCCCCTTCCATCATATCCCTTAACTTCAAACATCCATCCCTCTGCCATTGACTGAAAGCCCCCTTTTCCATTCCCAGAGATAACTGGGGATTCTCAAACAATGTGGTGAAGGGAGCCAGATGTGAGGAAAGAGAATCTTGGGAATCTAACCCATCCCAAACTTTTAAACACCTAGAATGAACACTAGAGTATTTGCCATTCAGATGTCTGTCCCCTCTGACCAACCACAATATCCCCCGAAGAGGAGGCTGCCCTACCCATTTTTACCCACCTCTGCGACTGATCCCCAGACAACCATTCCCAGATCACCCGAAGCTGAGTTGCTTCGTGGTACTTCATAAAGTTTGGGAGGCTCAATTCCCCCTCACCCCCTCTACATTTACGCAACTCCGAGTTTACTGACTTCAATAACAAAGGAAAATTTGCCTCGTACAACAGATTGGGAGAATGGGTTATATTTACCCCTAAATATGTAATGGCTCCTCAGCCCAGGTAAACTGAGTACTCGCACTGACTAATGGCTTTTGAATTCCGCCCCACTGCCAAATCTAGGATTTCTGACTTCTGCATATTTATTTACAGCCCTGCTAGGGCCCCAAAGTCCTCCAATTGTTTACACAATGCCACCAGATATCACTTGGGTTCCGTCAAAGTGACCAACATGTAATTCGCAGTCCATCCCTTTAACAGCCTCCACTAACCATATCTTGACTAAGAGAGGTTCTAAGTAAATAGTAAAAAGTAGGGGAGAAAGCGGGCAACCCAGTTTCATCCCACATGTGAGAGGGATTCGCCTGGATAGCTGCCTGTTGATCAACAGTCTAATAGATGGAGACCTGTAATTCGCCATGAGCAGCTTGATAAAATTAGAACCAAACCCTAAGTGGTCAAGCGTATGAAAAAGAAATGACCACTCAACTTGCCGCCTCAGCAATCAATGTTTTTTTATCAGATGACAAACGCACTGAATATTAACGAATGCTTGACGTGCCAGGATAATAACAGATTGGTCTGGGTTAATCAGCTTAGAAAGCAGAGGGGTCAAACTGTTTACTACCGATGCCAAGCTATAGGCTAAAATTGGTAATCAATGCTATGCGTCTGTGGGACCCAAAGCATGTCAGAGTTTTTCGGGGTTTGCGGAAAACAACTACCTTAGCCTCCTCCATATTTCTTATAAGACAAGCCAGATAATCCAACCCTGTCGCTACAGAAGCGGAAGAGAATCAATTGACCTTGCCGTTTCATTCTCAGAGATATCAGCCTCTAGTGTCTCCTTCTCTGCTACTTTGAGTTTCGGTAAAGGAAGGCCATAAGGGATTCTGTTGGCAAGGTAGGTAGCCTGACTTCCGAGGTATATAGAGCTGAATAGTAATCAGCAAACACATTCACATTGGACTCATCTTCCGTAACTATGATCCCACAAACTCTTGTTTATTTTAAGAATTCTTTGGGCGGCTATACCTTCTTGCATTTGCCTCGCTAAAAGTTGATCTGCTCTATTAGCAGTAATACAATATCTCTGGTTAGCGAAAAACTTGGTAGTCTCAGCCCGACAAGTACGGATTAAATCTAATTGACCTTGAAGGGAACTCAGCAGACATTTCCAGCGCTTCATGGTCAACGTCATCATAGTTTACTTCATTTCCTCTTCAAAATCTTTTTCTATTCCCCCCTCCACAGTTTCTTCCTCCTTTGCCGCTATTAACTCTCCCCTAATAATAACCTTAAACAGGTCCCATAAGGTACCCCTCAGAATCTCCGGCGCATCATTCTCTACAAAATATAAATCTATCCTCCGATTTCTTTGGCTATGATTGGATTCTTGACAACTTCAGTAGGAAACGTTCAATCTCCAGAGACCATTCACCTGCCACGTAAATCGACTGAGACCGAAATAAGTGCATGATCAGATAGGGAAATAGCCCCCAAATCCATATAACTCACGTTGCACATTAAGGTCCCGGAACCCAGATATAATCAGTTCTGGGCATGGACCTGTGAACATGTGAAAAATACATATATTCACATGTACCAACATGTATCCACCCTCTGTATCGGCCAACATCCTCTGGACATGAACCTTCAGTGTGTTATTGAAAGCTATCAGGAACCCACCTTTCTTTTCGAGAGCATTGGCTTGAACCATTATGGAATATGACTTTAACTTGGGAACAGCAGATCCTGGTTTTTAATATGTGTTTCCTGCAAAAACAACCTCTACCCTTTTCTGTTTCAAAAACACCTCCAACTTTTAACTGGAGAATTCAAGCCTCGAACATTATACGATACACTTGAATGAACTGTAGACTTGATTTGCCTCTAAATGTCCACTCCCCGCATGAGAAACTGGGGCGGTGATTCTGGAGATAATGCTACCCGAGCCATGAACTTTTACTCACCCCGGGCACCAAGAACTAAAGGGTGATCTACCACCCTCATTCGGGATCCCAAATTGCTAACCGCAACCGAAGAACACATCACCCAAGAATCACCTGGCCTCTGGTGTAATTGAAATGCTTACGTGCTCAACCTCACCCCCCTGCCTAAAGGCTCAATCCTCTGATGTTTTTGCCGTCCCCCCCCACCATCCTAACAGAACCCAGATCTACATACCAGCCTCCATGTTCCAAATGTCTCGGGAGGATAGCTCAGGAGCAACACGCTCGCTTTGGAAGCAAGACGACATGGAGCAACACAGGTTCGATCCCCGGGTCCGCCCTTAGAAACCTCTGTGTAATAAGTGCGTTAAAATGACCAATTACAATTCTATAAGATATTAGTCCAATCTCTATCTTGTCAATACAAGGATCTGCATCAGTTCTTCTGCGCGAAATTTGATTCCACTGCCACAGTTTCTTGTCTCCCCCTGGTGCCGAGGGATCCACCTCCTCCTCAATCTGTAACTGAGACAGACCTTCCTCTACCGTAGTTATACGCGCCGTTTGTTCTTCCACGTGAACATTAAACCAAATGGGAATGTCCATTTATACCGGATATTTTTCCCAGCCAAATATTTTATCAGAGAGCCCATTTTTCTTCTCTTTAATAGTGTCGATTGTGTGAGATCTTGAAAAAGAACCTCTGTCACGTTAATGGTTCTGTGTCCCGCAGACCAGACTGCACGCAGGATCTGTTCTTTCTGACCATCCACTGTGAGTGCTGCTAACACATCTCTGGGCCCCAAGGTCCGATCTTTTTGGGAAAACCCTGAGTGCGATCAGACCCAATCTCGTCTCCCAGCAAATCTGGTAAAAGCTCCCGAAACAATGTTGAACCGTCTGTTTCAAGTCCTTAACCTGAACTGATTCCAGAACTCCTCTGAGATGGATGTTAGATCTGCAGGATCTATTAAGTCCTCGCATTGTATCTCCAAGCTGTGTGCCAGGTTAGATACCTGTTCCAACTCTTCATCCGTCCGCCTAGAGTCATACATGATCTCCTGCAAGGTTCGTTCGGTAGTGTCGATTCGCTCTTGCAATTTCCACCTTCGGTTCCCTCGTTGATTGGGTGATCTCCACTAATTGACTCTGAAAGGAAGATGGTTGGCTTTTCTTGCATGTCTTGCAAACACTGGATTAGATCATTTTTATGGATTGCCATGGTACCTGTTGGTAGATTTAAGGGTTCTTCCACAGAAGAACTTGCTTTATATGTTGACCGTTCTCCTTTTCACATGGACCCTTCCCCAATCACTTTGTTAAATCCCCTTCACTCAATGATTTTGCTTGGGCATGGGTCAAACATCGATGGGCCTTTTTTTTTTGTTTTGTTCTAGGCCGCAACATCTACCGAGCGTAACCACTTCCCAACAGATGGTTTTCACACACTTGTGGGCAACTCCATGTGCTTCCAAGGCGGGGAGAACCCCCCCAGGTTAGGTCACACCCAGGGTCAACAAGCAGCAAACCACCCTCTAGGGGGTCACCTCCTCACATCCTTGCACATGTTCTGGTATTGATTGAACAGTTATCGAACTCCGGCCTTTCCAAAAGTAGGTAGTACGCCATAAAAACAGGGATGCTACGTATCTTCATCCTCAAGGAAACACGGAACTACTGCTTCCCCAAATGCCACCACTCATGCCCTCCAAATGCTGCAGGCCCCAAAGGCTGTCTGACAGAGGCCTCACCATAAAATTATTCACCAACTGGCACAGATTTCTCGAAGTGGGGATCCAAACCATAACAAAACAATTGTAGTGCCGCTTCATCACGATAATCTCAGTCCGCTCACCTTCATTAATCATCCAATGCAAAAGTGTATTCGCCTCGCAGGGCTGATCCCTGTAAGCGGGGTGTTCCCATTCTGCCTGGCTCCTTATGCGAGCTGCGCACCAGGAGATTAGGTTGTTGGAGAGAGACCATGCCCCTAGCAAATTCCCTGCAAGTAAGCCTTGTAGGGCAAGGCCACAGCAATCAAACGCCTGCTTCACTGCATTGACATTGGGTGCAAACCCTGCAGGGCAGCACTTCCACAGATCCAGGTTTAATTGCTCTCTGGGGGGGGGCCACATACAATGAGTCCCTCCTAAACAGCAAGCGCAGGCTCCGACAGGCAAGGCCTTCCCCCAGCATGGAGGACACCATCCTTCTTCACAGTAGCCTTTGGCACCACAGGGGATCGCTGCTGCCCTGTTTTCGGTTTCTGTGCAAGAGCCGCTTCACTGTTCCACAACTTTAAATCTCCAGTTCCAGGAACAGAGACAACTCTTCCGCGCACAAGTGCTGGATTCAGGGGGTTTGGGCTAATTAAGAGAGGCCCTTATCGCGGAGCGCACAACTCGCAACCTCTCAGTAGGATGCGCCATCTTGGAATCTTTGGACATTCTTTTCTATCTTGGACTTTTACTTTTCTGTTTGGGTTTGTAATGGATCACATTCACACCCTTTATGGGCGTATAGCCTTCTCTTGGCCCTCATTACCACAAAAGGGAGGTGTATCTCTTAGCTATGCCTGTTTTAACTTTGATTGGGATCACTGTTGGTTTGTAGAACAGTAGTCTGGAGGCTTTGTCCGTTCTTTCCTGCGGGGAGCCACCCCCTTTGAGGCTAGGTAGGTGAGCCCACTCTGCAAAACCATCCTTAAGGGTTTAGGCAAGCCGCACCTCATTGGGAATGACTACTCTCAAGGGGCCAAGGACTCCCATTCTCATGGGTAACTCCCTATACCAAAGGCTGTATCTGACTACATGGGAATTGAAGAAACCGATGGTACATTCATCTGTGGGACTAAAAATAATACTGAAAGTCCCTTTTGGATGTTTGGCCCAAGACAATGCAGGTTCTCCATGGGCTTGACAGCTGACCATAAACAACATACCCCTTTTTGCTCATGGAGCGAGAATAAAGGCACGATCAACCTTGAATGGAGGAGAAGGAACACTACACAGAGACAAGCCTTCAACGTGAGCATGTCATTGAGGAGCGGAACCGTGCTGTACAGCAGAGACCGCTGTGGAGTGAAGCAGGAGAGGAGGAGGGACGCTGTTGACCTGGCATAGAGCAGCACAGTCAGTGAGGCCAAAGCAGAGTAAAGCCGGCCTTGCCTGGAGGCGTGATCACACCGAGGGCGTGGTTGGCCCGGTGCTCAAGAAACAACACCAAAACTCGAGGGATGAACGCATGCTCTGCTCGCAATGCGAAAGCTGAGGAGCTGAGAAACAAAACTTGCTTTTGTACAGAAGGGAATACCAGAAAACCATGGAGAAGGCCATTGCTACTGAGCAACCTCACTGGAGCAAACTCTGTAACATAGAAGGTACTCGCAGGTTGTTCAGAGTGGAGGGGGCAGATAGAAGAGAGAGAGAGAGAGAAAGGGGAAGAAGGAAGGATTATCCTAAACCTATACCAGGGGCATAAAGTCCAGCAGAGAGAGAGAAAGAGCCAAGTAACGATAAGGGTTACGGGAGCCTTAGAAACTAGAATACTGTAATCCGACAAAAAGCTCACAAACTCCAGAGAACCTAGAGAGGCATAAGGAAAGGGGGTTACAAATACTCGGGGGAGATAAGTGAGGCAGAGAAACCCAAGAAAACCAGAAGGGACGAATAAACCAAGTGAAGAACAGTTTGGAGGGAGCACAGATGCACCCAGGATGTGAACCAAGTGATTAGAAACCAACCCAAGTGGTGGAGAGAGATCTGGGAAATATCCCTCCACCAAAAGCAACTTGGAGATTTGGTCTTGCCAGGAGCTTGAGACTTATTGTGTAAACTTAACCTTTTGGAACTTTGACACATTGTAAGGAACTGTTAAACGAGGGAGAATTGTCTTCTACCGATAACCATTGGATCCAAAACCGGAAGGGATTCCTGGAAGCCCAGAGAGACATTGGGGTGAATGCAGGGCACACTCCCTAGTTTTTCTTTTATATTTCTTCTAAGTGGCAGGGCTAGTTTACAGGATAGGTTTGGACAGAGGACTTTTAAAAACATAATTTTATTTTAACCATCGACAAGCACCTTAGTATAGTTTGTTAGGAAGGCAGCCTTTATCAATAGGGTTAGAAGGGCGTTTTCTTTTAAGTTAAATAAAACTCTTTGACAACATGTCCTCTGGTCCTTGTCCTTCTTCTTCTGGCTTGCCACATCATTCTTGTTGGTTTTGTGGCTGTTAGTGGGGGCCCGCATTCCTGGCAGTTGGTATGATTTACTTAGTTTGAGTGCCCCCAACCTGCCGACTCCCACCACCTCTCAACGTTTGGCTGTTGGCTCTACAGTCTTTGTCCCTGTCTCCAAGCAGCACAGCACGATCACAGTTCTCGCCATGTTTCTCTTTTTCCTCATACAAAAACACACGCACCACCCACCATAACCCCCTACCTTCCCTTAATAAACTACATACAGCATGTATCAATATATTACAAGATACTTTACTGGTTAACAGGTTGGACAAATATTGCCAGCTTAAACACAAAGGATACATACATTATCATGTTCTCTCAAATCATGGATATTTAAATGTTCTGCTGTATAAAAAAGAAAATTGTCAAATTGCTTTATGCATTGTATCTTTGCCACATGTACAGACCTATTTTCATTTTCATTTTCATTATGGCAGTTTGAGGAATATGCATAGCTTTTCTTAGGTTTTACCTTGCAAATACTTCCTTATTCTCTGGCTGGTTGGAAGCGGTTCTCTTTCAGTTCCTGAAAGATGCCTGAAGATTGCATGCACCAGTGACATTTTCCAGCCGTCGGTGTATATGTTCATTGGTGTCAAAACTGTGCCATACAAATGAAGCCCTGATCCATTTTGACAAAATCATCCTGACTTTTACTAATGTCATCAACCATGCAATGTAATAACTCTGTCTCAGACTTACATTGACAAGGCAAGCAACATGTTAGACAATAGTGTTGACATCCTTTCAGGTTCGACAGAGATAAAGTATACATTTGTTATTTCAAATGCACATCAGACTTTAAAAGTCAGTAACGTTCGTAATCCTCAAAGTTTGAGCTGTCGCATGATGCTCAAAGTCAGAGCTTGCGCATGCGTGAGGCAGCTAGGGGTGAGAACATGAAGTCCCTCTGCAGGTTACTGCGCTCCTGCCAAAGAGATAACTTCACATATTAAATTGTCATGCTGAACAAATTAATGTGAATGATCTACAGTACCTACCCTGTTAAGTGTGCACTTTACAGCTTATCTAACATTAAGGTATCTGTAAACCTTTACCAGGATGCGAAATGTGCACTAGACATTGGCTAGGGATAATTACTCTTGGTGAGTAACAAATGGTGTGCTGTCTGTGTATAGAATTGAGGTGGCTAGTGACTTTTTATGTCTGGCTAGTAGTTTGCAACTTCACCTTTATCACCCTGGCTTTACTGTTATTTATGTAGATCACATTCGCCAAGAGCCTATTAGACAAAAGATATGGCCCTCCATTACATATTTACCTTTATATTCTAAACTAGGTTTTATTTTAAAAGTGCAGTAAGAGTGGGATTTAACAGGTAAACTACTCTCTTCGTCCTTTCTCCCAACCAGCACAATACAGCCATGGGCTCGGATGACAAGGGCTCCTGATAGATTTTGAGTTGGCAGTATTTTACTCTGTCGTTTTTGAAGGTGGGAGAAAAATAATGTTTAGGAAATAAAGACAGTTCAAATTATCAGCTGGGGTACTTAATGTTTAAGCATACATGTTTTTGTTATTCATGCGTCTTTGCGCCTCGTAATTCATGCAAGTTAAAAATATGAATTGTTACCTTCTTCAGATCAAACCATATTATTTGAGTTGCTTCTTGTTTGGCACTGCTTAGCTGGTATCACCGTGCCACACATATACGCTGAGCTGTGTGAGTGATAGCATGGGGTAGGCTCCTATTTATTCATTGTTTCCAATTTATTTTATTTATTGGGCATTTATAAAGCACCAATACAACAAATGATGTTTCAAGGCCCCACAAGACAAAAAGGGAGGGGGAACAGGGATGAAAAATAACGGTAAACAGTCCTTCTAGGGCTTGTCCTTCGGATCGTGTTTAATGCAGTTGCAAGAAGTGCAGGCGAGAGTGGGGAGGAGAGGTGCCGTTTGATGCGGAATGGGATAGAGCTAGGGTGGGGATGGAAGACTAGGGCAGAGTGGAGAGCGTGCAAGTGCAGGAGAAGGAGGAGGAGGAGAAGGAGAAGGAGAAGTGGGCCCCAGGGGCTAGGCGAGTGATAAGGTGGGCAAATGCCGGGGAATGCAGAGAGTGAGGCTCCATTTGCTAAGTGCGAGGACGGTGGTGGACAGTCTCAGTAGGGGGGTGTTAGACCCTGCTAGGCTAGTGAGGGGAAGGGGGCCCAGAACGGCAAGTGTAGGGGAGAGGGGGGTCAGGGGAGACCAGGGTGCTGGGGTAGACGGGGCGAGGAGGGACTGGTTCTCTGTAGGACTCAGAAGGAACCAGGCAGCCAGTCCATGCGGCAGAGGGGCACATTAGCAGGGGAGGGTGAGCGGGAAGGAAGAAGAGAAAAGGAGGGTCTTGAGAAGATTCTGAACTTAAGGAGATCCGGCTCATGCCTGAGAGGGCCAGGGAGGCCGTTACAGAGGTCTTACCCCCCACTTTCTGCTTCGAAAAGCGGCTGACCTGCAGAGAGTTGGAGCTAGAAGACCGAAGGGCTCTAGCGGGGAGGTATTTCTGGAGAGAGAGAGTTGGATGTAGGAGGGTCCAAGGCCCCAGAAAGCCTTGTGGATGGTGCAGAGGGTGTTTGAACTTGATCCTCGCAGCAACTGGGAGCCAGTGGAGAGATTTTATGGCTGGAGGATACTGTCCCTGGGCTTGAGGCCAAGAATAAGTTCTGGATTAGCTGAAGGGGGTGAAGGAAGGATGAAGGCAGATTGAGGAAGAGGCTGTTGCAGTAGTCCAGCCGAAAGGGGACCAGAGCTCTGGAGACATTGAGTTTCTGGGGGAAGGTTAGGAAAGGGAGAATGGCTCTGAGGAGGTGCAGCTGAAAGTGGGCCTCGTTTGTAAGGTCTGTGAGGGAGAGGGGGAATCATAGGGGGAGCAGTGGAAGGGGTTGGGGGTGGGGAGGAGGCTAAGGTTTTTATCCTCACAAATGGGTAGGGCACCCATGGAGGTCGGCCAAAGAGTAAGGGGGACGGAGGGAGCAGGTTTTCCAATGTGAACGATCTCAGTCTTACTGGCATTAAGGCAGAGATAGTTGGCAGCGCACCAAGTCTGATTAGCAATCACAGTCAGGAATGAGAGTGGAAGAAGGGGACGACGTGGAGGGAAGCTTGAAGGAGAGCTGTGTGTCATCTGCATAACACTGGAAGTGAGGAGAGAAGGTGGAGACCAAGTGGGCCAGAGGGGCAAGTTAGAGGTTGAAGATCCATGGTGAGGGGATAGAGCCCTGAGGGACGCTGCAGGTGGAGAGTGTGATGGGGGAGAGAAGGGCCCAGTTGACCCTGGGAAGGTCGGTCAGAGAGGAAATGGGCCAACCAGTCCTGTGCCAGGTCTGTGATGCTAAGGGTATTTTGGAGCTGATTTATAAGAGTAGCGTGATTGACCATATTAAATGCAGAGGAAATATCAAGAAGTATGAGAACGGAAGGAGAGTTGGAATCGATATTTGAGAGCAAGTCTCCATTGGTATTCAGGAGAGCAGTTTCTGTGCCTCTGGCGGCTCTGAAGCAAGACTAGTGGCCATGGAGACTACCAACAGATTCAGTGTGGTGGAACAGTAGGGAGATGACCAGCTTCTCCAAGAGTTTGCCTGGAAAGGGGTAATGGAGATAAGGCAGTAGTTGGGCAGGAGGGGACGGCAGAAGGCTTTTTGAGGAGAGGGTGCACAAGGGAGTGCTTGAGGGATGGTGGGAAGGAGCCAGTGGTGAAGGAGTGATGGCAGAAATCAGCCAAGTTTAGAGACCTCTTCCGGTGCCATGGGGGAGAAGACAAGAGAAGGAGGGAAGTGGAGAGATGGGGCAGAGGAAGGCCTAAGAGCGGCTGATGTGGGGCAGCGGAGTAGGCAAGAGTGAAGACAAGATGCCCTGAGTTTTGGTTGTGAAGTGGGAGGCCAGTACAGTGCAGAGGGTCAGGGATGGTAGATGACAAGTGGGATTAGTGAGTTCCTTGCAGATTTTTACAGTATTTTGTTTGTTAGGGAGATGACCAGTGGCTGGTATGCTTCTTAACCATAGGGCTGGGTGTTATTACCCAATGTAACCATGCGCAAGTTGATCAACCTCAGAAGGATGAAGGGCTGAGTCAGCTATATCCTTCTAGAACATTATTGCTATTAGATAGCTAAAACGCCTCTATTTCCATTGTTCTCTTTCACCTAGATAATGTTTTTTTTTCTCCATGCTTTGTACATGACTGTTGGGGCAGCCCTGGCTTCCACACCTAGTGTCTGTGCGGAAGATGAAAAGGGAATCTGGTTTCCTAGAGAGGCAGGGATTCAGTGAGCTGAGCTGGCTTGAGGCTTACACGGGCCCTGTATCGACCAACATTTGACCAATTCTGCTGGTGGGGTGATTCGTAAGCCCATGTTTTGCCTGGCGGCCATTCCAGAGTACTTTGAAGGTTACAAGTCTCGCAGTCCTGTTTTGGATTAGTTGCAGAGGGCGGAGAGTAGAGGCAGGCAGGTTTAGATAGAGGCTGTTGCAATAGTCCAGCTTAGAGAGAACCAGGGCTCTGGAGACGGTGAGCTTCTGGGGGAAGGAGAGGAGCGGAAGAATACCTCCGAGGAGTTGGAGCTGGTAGTGTGACTTCTTGGAAACGTGAGAGATGTGAGGAGAGAAGGAGAGTGTGGAGTCGAAGATGACCCCCAAGGTTTTTAGCCTTGCAGGAAGAGGGCCAAGAGAGGCCGGCCAGAGAGCTGCAGGGAAGGAGGGAGTGGGTGTGCCTATAAGTAGAATCTCGGTTTTGCTGGCATTAAGGCAGAGGTCATTGGCAGCACACCATTCCTGGATAGCAGACAGACAGTCAGCGATGAGGGAGGGAGGGAGGGAGAGGAGGAGGCCGAGGGTAGCCGGAAGATGAGCTGGGTATCATCCGCATAGCACTGAAAATTGGGGCAGAGAGCGGCGATGCGGTGGGCAAGGAGTGCCAGGTATTGGTTGACCAGCCAAGGAGAGAGGTTAGATCTCTGGAGGACACCACAGGCAGAGAGAAAGATATTGGAGAGGTAGGCCCTAAGTTGGACCTGGGAGGGTCGGTCGGAGAAGAAAGATTTCAGCCAAGACAGAGCCTGTCCTGTGATACCCAGGTTATCACGGAGACGGTTGAGCTGGATGGTGTGGTTGACAGTGTCGAAGGCAGAAGAGAGATCACAAAGATGAGGACACACGGGGTGTTGGAATCAAGGTTGGAAAGCAGGTCTACATGGATGTTCAGGAGAGCAGTTTCCGCGCTTCTAGCAGCCCTGAAGCCTGACTGATGATCGTGAAGACAACCAACAGATTCGGTGTGGAGATTAAGATGGGAGATGGCCAGTTTCTCCAGGAGTTTGCCCAGGAAGGGAGTGATGGAGATTAGGCGGTAGTTAGCCAGGCAGGAGGGTGCGGCAGAGGGTTTCTTAAGAAGAGGGTGCACAAGGGAGTGCTTCAGGGGGGATGGGAAGACTCCAGTGGCGAAGGAGTGATTGCAGAAATCGGCCAGGGCAGGAGCCAGGGAGTCGATGTGGTCCTTGATGGTTTCGGAGGAACAGGGGTGGACCTATTTTGACAAGACTTTCATAGATCGGACTTGTCGAGAAACCTCATCTGCAGAGAAAAGGGGAAAGGGAGGGAGGGAGGGAGGGAGGGAGGGGGGTTGCCAGCAGAAGGGTCAGAGGAAGAGCAGGAGATAGAGGGAGGGAGGCGAGAAGAGGAGAGTGAGGACAGGATGTCCTGAGTCTTAAAAATGAAGTGAGAAGCCAGTGCCGTGCAGAGGGCCTGGGAGGTGACAGGAGATGTAGAGACAGCAGCAGGGTTGGCCAGTTCCTTGCAGATTGAGTTCGGCCGAGTTGTTTGATGCCGTAGAGATCCGGGATTGGATATGGGCTCTCTTCTTGGTGAGAACGGAGAGCCGATATTGCCGTTGCAGCAGGCAGCAGGCCAGTTTGTCAGAGGATGAACATGAAGCACGCCATTTCCTCTCGGCCACCCTGCACTTGAGTTTTAGGGTGACGAGATCGGAATCATACCAGGAGTTACACTTGGCTTTGGGCTTCAGGCGGATTCTCATGACCGGGGCAAGGATATCAAGAGTATTGGATATAGCAGTGTGGAGCATGGAGAGGGCTAGAGGGCTGTGTCAGGGTGGGAGTCAGCCAAAGGGGGGGGGAGGGGGTGAGAAGGTGGCGGCGAAAGCCTCAACTGACACGCGCTTTATGGGTCGGATGACAGCGAAGGTGGGTGGCAGTGATGAAGGTGGCTTGGCCTGAGGGGTAGGGAGGGTGAGGTGGGAGGATAGGAGACAGTGACCACTCCAGGAGAGGGGAGGGGAGTGGAGACCGGGACAGGGAGTGCTATGACCTCTTGTATCACATTTTATCTCCTTTACGTGTAGCGGTCAGGAGTGCTCTCTTAGATTTGCTTTGGTATCTTTAAAATCAGAAAGATCACTCTGCTTGCATTGTCCCAAATAGTTTACAACTTCCATTGTGTTATCATGACTGGCAATTCATCAAAACCATAAAAATTGGGGCATTGTGTTGTTTTTCAGGGGCTCAAAATAAATCCCCAAAAAACAGATCTTTAAATTGTAGTACAGGTTCACGCTTCTCAGTTCCTATTGAAACCAGCAGAGGCGCTTGCAACAAAGATTGACAATTCTTATTCTACAAGAAATTGAGTGTGAAAATCATGAGAGCATATTTTAAACCAATAAGTAAGCTGGTATCGTCCGCTAAGGATAGGAGTGACAATGTTGGAAGCATTTGTGGCCAAGGCTACAAACTGCTAAGATCTGTCTGAGCTGTCTAACAGGGTGGAGGTTTTACAATCTAACCATCCCGCACTGCTGCTGAAGGTGGAGGACATGGAGAACAGGTCTTGTAACAACATCTGAATCCGTGGCATTTCCAGTCATGCGAAGGCTGGAGACTTGACCCTCTTTCTCCAAGACCTTTTTTGCCACATTAAATAGTTACGTGAGAATAGTTGGATCTGATATTGATCTTGACCGAACCCATCAAGTCTACTCGGATGTGCAACAAAAAGGGGATCTCACTCTGGATACACTCACTCTGGTCAATTTCTTTTGAGTAAAAGAATCCCTCATGTCCAAGTCTGGACTCTTCAACTATCCAATTTAGGGATCCACACCTTCATACATTTCAAGATATATCCCTAAACAAGTGGACTGTGTGAGGGAAACCTCCAATACCAATGGTGTTTTCCATGGGCTTTACTCTTCCAATACAAGGACTGACATTGGTAAATTTCTTCCCCAAACGAAGCGTGCCTGTTGATACTCAAAAATTCCTGTGACTCCCTTGACGAAAATCCTTGACCAAGAGACACTTCCCATGCTCAAGTTGTCCCATTTGGGGTTTATCTAGACGGGGCCTGCTTTGGGGGAAAGAGATTACCTGGTGGGCGCACAAATCGATCTTCTTCACAGCAGACTAAGCCCAATAGATGGCCAGTTACTGGCTTTGTTAACCTGCATCCACTAGGGTCATCTATGCCAGGCCTCGTCCAATGTTGAATGCAATAACTTAGCAATGAGGTGAGTGCTTTGGTTGTATAGTATTTAGAGTCGGGGGCTGATTGTCTGTCTGATTTTTGTTTCGACTGGGATTGGGCTACGATCGGATGCTTGTGGGAGGGATTGTGGGGGCCTGGCTGGAATCGCCTCCAATGTTATGAAGTAGACCCAGCATGCAGGAACCTTTCTTTTGAAGTGGTGTGCGGGGAAGTTCATCGTTCTTGGGGTGATTATAGATTTGACCCAGATTATAACATGGGTCAGCTGTGCAATCTTTGTTTTGTAGAAGGATGCCATCTCCCACCAGTGACCTCACGAATATGGTACTTTTCAGCTATCCTCTGTGGCTCAGTTTGGCATAATTTTCCTGACTATTCAGGGCCTTAATTCTCCAATCGAGCGTAAAGCCCTCTTGAAGTGCTTGCTTGTTGAGTGTGCTTGGATAGCAAGGCTCGAGGAGACGTACCGTTGTCTGCAAGATGAGCAGAGGCTGCATCGCAGGGGATTCACCTTTTGTTTCCTTGGGGTTGAGTTGGGAGTGGGGGGGGCATCGGCTGTTATTCTAATCACAAGGGATATCCCATTCCTGAGCAAGATATTTTGAGAGACCCAGAGGGTTTAACTTATTGGTGAGGGGATTCCTTTTTGGGCATCTAGTTACCCTACCATGACTGTTTCTCAATGAAGTTCTTTCTGCAATAATTGGATTATAGGTGGGCAGAGTAGTCGTTGGGGGTGGGAAGGTTGAGTTTGGTTTCAGACCAACTCATTGACAAATTAGTTCACTGTCCCTTGTGCATTTTCAGAACTCGGTCACATTCGCAAGGCTTTTCCAGGAGCTGGGGGTAGTTGAGGCATGATGGCTGTTGCACTCTAGAGAGAGGGATTATGTACATTTCTCTCATGCACACAGAGGTTTTTCTAGGATGGATTTCTTGTTTCCCTTTCTTGGGAACATTTTATCTCCTATGCGGAGACTGGGATAAGGGTTTTCTCCGATCACTCTACAGTCTTATTCTCCCAGAAAGTTGACTGAATAATTGCCCCCCACTTCAGAGACTTTATGACCCTCTCTTGGGGGACATGACAATTAGGTCTGAGATTTCAGTTGCAATTACACATTATTTCCTGAATGTAAATTAAGCACAGTCTGGTTTGGGATGTTAGGCTGTTCTGAAGGGGTATCTTCATTAACGGGGCCGCTGTTACGCTCACCTGGTATCCACGGGGACGCCACCCAGCCCTGGTTGGATGATTTGCACTCTAACCCTCTCCAGGTCCCTTGGTAATGCCTCTGGTCAAAGATGGGTCTGCAATATAGGAGAGCTGGATTCAATTGCGTTTGTTTTCCCACCTCCCTTGGCTTCAACTCCTTCTTCCCCCTTGGGCCTTCTCCTCGCCTTAATATTGTAGAAGGTGGATTCTCCGTCCTGCTCCTCGTGGCAGGGGCGCGTAGATGTGTGGGCGAGCAGCAACCAAGTTACTTCACTGGTGCAAGCCCCACTGTGGGAATCCAGGCCTGCTGCGACTCCATAGGTTTGCTGCTTTACAGTCTTTATATATAGTTCTTCTGTTCCGTTTAGTTCAAATAATAATGTCTTGCTTCTTTCCTTTTAGGTATGGAAAGGTATTTTGGTGTTGTCATGCAGTTTGAAGATGACCATGGGCCGGTAGGCGAAAGCGTGGTGTGCGCGATGCTGTCCGGTGAGTAATGCGCTGCGCTGTTTCGCCTTTTCTATTGCTAACATGTGTCTTTTCTCTCCTTGCAGGCTGCGATGTTCCTCGCTGAGCGCCATAATGTTCCAGCAATGATACTGACCAGGAGATGACTACCCAGGTAAAACTTGTGTGGCTTTCTTCATTCGGGAGGAAATGTGAGTAAACGCTTACTAATGCTGTCTTTCTTTCTCCTCTTTCCAGGTTATGGTATTCCAGGATACATGCGGTGCCGGATGATGGAGTTCGTACCTTCAGGTGAGTGGAACTGAAGTCGGCGATGGATTGAAGACAGGATACTGTTCCAGGTATGTTTTGTAGTGTTCTTTCTCTCTCTGCAGGTCCTTGGTTTCAGGTAAGCTGGCATCAAAGAACTGGACATGGTGAGCGTTACGCTGCCCACAGCAGAATAACACGAAGCGTGTTCTGCTGTTTGGGTGCGGTTTAAATAGTCTCGGGTAAAGTAGTCCAGGTAAAATAGTCCCAGGCCTGCCATACCCAAAGTAGTCCAGGTAAAGTAGTCCCAGGCCTGCCACACCAAAAAGACTAGACCTTGTAACTGAGCTATGTGTGTGCCTCCATGTTCGCTGAACTCCCCACCCCCCTCCCAAGTTAAATAGTCACAAGTAAATAGTCCCATTCTAATGTTGGTCTTCATGGTGGTTATGAGCCTGGCGCCAGGACTGACTCCAAGAGAGTCTTGGATGAGGTTTTAAGGCCTTTGACCTCGCCCTAACTGGAAGGCTGACTTGCCAGTGAGGGCCAGGGGCAAGGGTCATGACACTGCAACCTATATAAGAACCTCAGCAACTGTTACTTGAAAAAGAAGTTGGTGGAAAAAGAATAACATTGTAAAAAAGAGAGGCTTATTACGATCACTATGAGAGTTATACTTGGATAAAATGAAATTAGAACGCCTTGAAGCGAATCAAATCGCTCAGCTGGCTCACATTCTACATCTCGAAAGAAACTAAGGTCTCTAACCACTATGCTCAGATTTTTAGAGATTGCTGCCATTCGGCTCACTAAGCAGGGTTTCTTTACCCGTAAGGTGTAGATGGCCTTTACAGTGGTTAAGCCGCTCTCCTCTACTGCGTGCTTCACGCCTAACACAATTCTTACTCAAACCCTGTGCAACTCATTGGTGGAGTTCTTTACTACTAAAATTGTCGATATATGTAGGCATATTCATCTGAGCTGTCAGAATGCCATCAATACAACTCCATTTGGAATTGTGCCTGTTGTTTCTCACACATGGTCTTATTTCCCTGAGTTTTCCATAGTGGCAGTGTCTAGAGAAGTTAGCAAACTTAAGTCTGTGGCTTCGTCTGACACCGTGCCTCTTGCTGTACTTAAGAATATCATGCCTGGCATGATTCCGTGGGTCACCAAAGCACTTAATCTCTCGTGTTAGTCGGGCTCTGTCCCTGGGAAGCTTAAACAAGCTATTGTTATCCCTCTTCTTAAAAGGCTGTCACTGGATGTCTGTCTTGGCTAATTTCTACCCTATTTCTCTGTCCTTTTTTCATGAAACTGTTTGAATCTTGGGTGTCACCTCTTCTTTCTTCCTTCTTGGTAACTTCATCTTTTTTTTACTCCTTTCTGTCAGGGTTCCGGCTGGGACGTGGAACTGAGTGTTCTGGTGTCCGTAGTTGATGATCCTGCCAGGTTGGTTGACCGGGGTGGAGTGGGAGCCCAGATATTGTTCGATCTTTCTATGTCATTGAAAATTGTTCACCACTCCATCCTGATATCCCGCCTGGCCTCGACGGGCCTCTCTGGTCTTGTTCTGGCTTGGTTTACTTCTTTCTTTATGCACAGGGGCCAATCACTTTCTCTTCTTTTCTGTCCTAGCCTCACCTGCTTTCTTGTCCGCCTTGTCCCCAATGCTATTTAACATCTATGTCCAGCCTTTAGTTGGTCTCATCCGCTGCCACAGCTTCCGGGGCTATACCTATGCTGACACACTGAGTCTGGTCTGATTAGACCTTGACCAAGCTGAGGTGTCGTCACGCTTGTGCGAGTGCCTGGTGGCCGTGAGAGGCTGGATGAATAGCGGCTGGCTTCAGTTTAACATGGACAAGACTGAGTTTCTGGTGGTGGGTTCCCCCTGGACTTTGCTCTGTGGTCTTCTTCCATCTGGCCATCTGCTCTGGGTGATTCGCCTGTTCTGGTGACTATGGTTTAGAATTTGGGAGTTTATCTTTCTCCTTCACTCTCGATGGCCCCCCAGGTGAGCGTAGTTTGTAAAACAGGTAACTTTCTTCTGAGGTGCTCCGCATTGTATTACCATTCTTGCCTATCCATCTGTGACCTTTCATAGTTGCCTCGCTAGTTACGAGTCGCATTGACTACTGTGATGCCCTGTTCTTGGCCCAACCTCTTGGTCTTATACATCAGTTGCAACTCCCGCAGCCTTGCAGATCGGGTTGCAACTTCCACTCGTTATGGTTCCCACATCAGCCTTGTGCTGCGCTCTTTACTTGCTCCCGGTGGCCAAAAGGATCAAATTTAAATCTTTCTTTGGTCCACCGGGTGTACTACCGCCAGGGGGCGGACTATCGCCTAGACAGGTTTCTGCACTATATCCCGGGGTGGTTTCTCCATTGCAGTAGTGCATGTTTAGTTGACATCCCTAAATTCCGACCTTTCCAGGGTTGGTGGTCGGGCTTTCTCAGTCGCTGCTGGCAAATTATGGAATGATCTTCCCATTGCCCTTTGGCGTACTGAGAACCACATGCAATTCTTCCGGTACTCGCAATAAACTTTATTTTAGGCTCCTAGTGCCAAAATGCCCTTGGGTGAACGTGCACGGTATACATCTGTTTTAATTATTATTATATTGATTTTAATTAATAATGCTCAAACATCTTTTGGAATGGAATTACATACCAAGCTTTGTCGATTTGCAGTCCATCACTCGTAATAGAGAAGATCAAGGAGTTGAGATACTTACTACATTCTTCATGACTAGAGTTGAGGTTGAGAATCTTGAATTGAATCTGTCTCACTTCCTAAACTCAATGATTTAGATCTTCAAAATTTGGAGCCTCCGATTTCAAAGAATGGGATGGAACAGGCCGTTTGCTCATTGCGACTGACTAAGATCTCGGACCATGATGGGTTCACCCCACTTTTCTATTAAGAATTCAATCTACTACTTGATCACCTTGAGGTCCTTTTTAACTCCTTTCTTAAAACTGGCACTTTTTACCCCTTTGATGTAGGAATCTCACGACGCTTCTTTTTAAAGCCATGAGGGTGTGAATCCTACCACCACATTGCACTCACCATTGAGGCAAAGTTATATTCCAAAGTTTTAGACACCTGTCTGATGAGGATCCTCCCTTCACTTGTGAGATCTGACCAGACTGGGCTTTGTCCTCAGCGGAATGACGTGCATGATGGCATTAGATGGGCCATTGACCTAATAGCTAAGGAAGAGGCTTCTCCCTTGCGCATTCTTTCTTATGACGCT
Organism: Ambystoma mexicanum; assembly: GCF_040938575.1. NCBI lineage: Eukaryota > Metazoa > Chordata > Amphibia > Caudata > Ambystomatidae > Ambystoma > Ambystoma mexicanum. Next base: position 299,193,567 of record NC_090935.1, on the reverse strand, counting down.
AACAAGGCCTTCAATAGGATTGTCTTGGGAGGATAGCTCCAGGGCAACATGCTCGCCTTGCAAGCAAGACAACACTGCGCAACACAGGTTCGATCCTCAGGTCCGTGCTTAGAAACCTCTGGGTTTTAAGCGCGTTATAAATAACCAATCATATCATAATCCTACTGGTGATTCATTTTTAATTCCCTGAGGCTTGAAGGGACGCCCCTGTATGCTCACACCGGAAAAAATACAACCGGCTAGGAAAAAAAAGACAAAAACTCTTGCAAGGATAACAAGTATTTATTTCCATACAAAAAGAAAAGAAAAAGGGCCAACAAAGGACTCTGCTGCCGCAGAATGTTCTGTGGTCTGTCTGTCCTCTTGTGTGGCATGTTATAAGCACAAACAGCGTCACTGATGACGCAATTACAGATAAGATAATTCTCCAGTACCTAATGGATGGTACCTATACATGTAGGACGTGTCCCATATGGGATACCAGGTCATTGGTCGATCTTCATCTGTCGGTCTTCACCTGCCTTGGCCCTGCTGGGCTTGTCATCCGATATGGGGTTGGCCTTACAATCAATTATATTCTAGTGATAACAATGTTATTCTATCATGGCTACAGTACACCTGGCAGATAAAAGGCTGGGCTCGGGGACGGAGAGATGAGGTCACCCTAACTCATTCACTTCACTCGTTCCCAGGCAGATCAGCAACTCCCAAGGTCCTCCACCTTCATTCTGTGCTATAATTTAGACGCCACCCTGCACCCCGCTGCAAAAATCACGTGACCCACTTGTGAAGGCGCGATAGCCTTGCCTTCTGATCTCGGTGATCGATCGGGGGTATAAAGGTTTTTATGGTCTGTGGTCTGGGCTTGGATGGTCTTGTGGCATGCAGTGGTCTCAGGATGAAAGTGTTGCTCAGCTATATTTCTCGTACAGTAATCGTGGGGCGAAGGAGAGCCAAGGAGAGCCTTGCTATCTGTTCTGTGGGAGTAGTTCTGCTCCCTTCTCATGACCTTGCTGAGCGCATTCCTCCCTGTATGCGAGGGCCTGTAATACTTTGGAACAATGGAGGATTTCATGGGCTGTGTCGGCCCTGGCAGGCATGGGGGGGGGGGTGTTCGTGCTCATACAACGGACCGAATATTCAAGCACCTAATACTATTTGCAGTGCTTGGGCCTACATTCTACGATGGCCAGCATTTCTCTAAGATGGCGTTTGCGTTTATTCTGTAGCTTCTAGTACATGCATTGCAATGGCCATTCGCCCCCCCTTCGAGTCTACCTTTTTATTTTAACAACCATGTTTATTTGGTTGAACACATGAATCGGCATTACAGAAATAAAATGTGAATATAAAAACAAACCACAATTCTTCGCAAAGTACACCCTCTTTCCCTCCCAATCGTCCAACCATCAATTAGCTCAAGAGCCCCGCAGGAAAAGTCTTGAAAGTTTGGGTTTGTATGTTAATGCTGGGAACTCCTCTTTGGTTGCAGTGACTTTCTCCGCCACCAAGATATCCCATATCTTCACCCAACAAAGAGTTAACAACGGACCTTCAGGGGATTTCCAACAGTGGGCTATCGTGTTCCATGCAGCCAGCAAGAGCTGTGTTTATTTATTTAGCGACCCTCGCCCCTAGGTTTAGGGTAAACTTCTATTACTGGTGCGCCCAAGAGAAGGACCTTAGGATTCATTGGGAGTCTGATATGGGTAATGGCTTCTATAATATCATATAGATCGCCTTCAGCTAGCCTTGTGGATTTTGCATTTAATCTTATTCAACTGATGGACAATCTTATTCTGGTACACACTAATTTGGGGGTGCTGGACGATTTTAACTTGCATCTGAATGATCCTTTGGATCGCTATGCTAAGAACCTTGAGACAGGTTTATCGAATCTTTCTTTGGTGCTGTGTAACCATCTCCCTACTCACGGGAGTGGCAATATGCTGGACCTTATTTTTGCAGAGACCGGAATGGTCTCTAGTTGTATTCCTGTCCCTGTGATCTGGTCAGACCATTTCCTGATTACATTTTTGGTCCATGTTCCGCTCTGTCCCTTGAAAGCTTCTCGTGGTGTTCAGCTTCGTAGAAGGTGGTATAAGGTTAACCTGACTGAGCTGACAGACTTACTCTCTGAGGAATGCCAGACTCTTAACGAGAAGGGTCACCATCCTTCTTTTTTTTTTTTTTTTTTTTTTTTTTTTTAATAAAACCTTTTTATTGGTTTTAGTAACAGATCAAAGAAACGTAATAAGAAACAAACATCCGTCTACACATCTTTAGTTCATAGTCAGGGTCTGATAGGAGAACTTCATATACATGATCTTAGTAACGATCCTTATCAGTAGCACAAGTCACCACACATTCAGTCATTCAATCTGTCCCCATTTCCCACCTGCCCCAAATTTTCCCAGCTTTAGCTGGGCAGCCTTTTGCTGTGTAAATTCTGTGTTCCATAACTGCACATGTATCCATATTGGCAATCCATTGGTGCCCCATTTTTGCGCAATATTGCGTTTCATCAGGCCAGCGGCCGTAGATGGAATCAGGCCTTCCCACTCATCAGTGATGTTATCACCTGGAATGCCCTGGAGCAGTGTTTTCGGATCTGGTGTTATGGTGCGGGAGAGGGTTACAGTTAATTTATTACAGCATTGGTTCCAGAAACGTTTGGTCCGGGGGCATTCCCATAGTATATGTATAAAGGTGCCTTCCTCGCTGTGACATTGTAAACAGTTCGGATTCGGGGCCTGTCTCCAGCTGTACAGTGGCTCTCTGGGGTAATGAACTCGATGCAATATTTTAAGTTGAGTGAGTCAGAGTCTGGATGAGATTGCGATTTCTCGTGGGTGCATTAAGATTAGCATCCAGTCCTCCGGTTCTATGGTTCCCACATCCTTCTCCCATTTCCCTTTGAGATTAGACAGTTGCGACGTAGCAAAGGACGTCATGGCATTATATAGGATGGAGTTAAGTTTAGCGGGAATGTTTGCCTGTCATGACACTTACCCCTGGCCCTCACTGGCAAGTCAGCCTTCCAGTTAGGGCCAGGTCAAAGGCCTTAAAACCTCATCCAAGACTCTCTTGGAGTCAGTCCTGGCTCCAGGCTCATAACCATCATGAAGACCAACATTAGAATGTGACTATTTACTTGGGACTATTTAACTTGGGGAGGGGGCAGAGGGGAGGGTGTCAGCCAACATGGAGGCACACACATAGCTCTGTTACAAGGAACTGAGCTATGCGGTCTAGTCTTTTGGGTGTGGCAGGCTTGGGACTATTTTACCTGAGACAATTTAAACTGCACCCAAACAGCAGAACATGCTTTGTGTTATTCTGCTGTGGGCAGCGTAACGCTCACCGTGTCCAGTTCTTTGATGCCAGCTTACCTGAAACCAAGGACCTGCCGAGAGAGAAAGAACACTACAAAACTTACCTGGAACAGTATCCTGTCTTCAATCCATCGCCGACTTCAGTTCCACTCCCCTGAAGGTACGAACTCCATCATCCAGCACTGCATGCATCCTGGAATACCATAACCTGGAAAGAGGAGAAAGAAAGACAGCATTAGTAAGCGTTTACTCACATTTCCTCACGAACGAAGAAAACCACAATTCTTACCTGGGTAGTCATCTCCTGGTCCGTATCATCGCTGGAACATTACGGCGCTCGGCGAGGAACATCACGACCTGCAAGGAGAGAAAAGCCACAGGTTAGCAATATAAAAGGCGAAACAGCACAGCGCATTACTCGCCCACAGCATCGCGCACACAGCGCTTTCGCCTAACGGCCCATGCTCCTCTTCAAGCTGCATGACAACACCAAAATTAACTTTCCATACCTAAAAGGAAAGAAGCAAGACATTACTATTGGAACTAGGAGGAACATAAGAACTGCATATAAAGACTGTAAAGCAGCAAACCTACAGAGTCGCAGCAGGCCTGGATTCCCACGGGGGGGGGGGGTGGCTTGCACCAGTGATGTAACTTGGTCGCTGCTTGCCCCCCACATCTATGCGTCCCTGCCACGAGGAGCAGGACGGAGAATCCACCTTTCACAATATTAAGGTGAGGAGAAGGCCCAAGAGGGAGGAAGGAGTTCAGACAATCTGGTATTGAATCCAGCTCTCCTATATTGCAGACCCATCTTTAACCAGAGGCATTACCAAGGGACCGGGAGAGGGTTTGAGAGTGAAAATCATCCAACTAGGGCTGGGTGGCATCACCGTGGATACCAGGTGAGCGTAACATTGCCGGAAGTATATTGTGCTCCAAAGGCGTATAATCTGGTACAGCAGTGTTCTTTGGAATGTGTTTTTTTCAGGGCATGAGTGAATTGCATGTAGTGATACTGCTCAGTGTTTGGAAGTTGGAACCTTTGTTGTAGGATTTCAAACGAGGCAAGGACATCAAGTACTATAGCGATCCCTGCTTCTGTCCACTTGGGCCATATCCCCAGTTTATTCACTTCAGGTAAATTACTAATTGTGCCATAAGGGTTGTGCCATGGAGATCTTGTGCCCCCAACCAATGAAGGCGTGTGCTTGTTTCCAGACCATGGTGATGTGTGCACCCACCGTCTGTGGCGGGGGTCTAGTGAGGGGTTGGTAGAGCAGGTGAAGTGGTTGAGTGCCCTGGATACTGGACAGTTCCGCTCTGTGTGGCAAATCTGGGTTTCCGTGGAGTAGGTTGTTGACCACCGCCAACTGTCCCGCCCATTAATAGGTTTGGAGGCGCCATACTCTGATGCCCCCCCTCCCACACTGATCTCTGCAGCGTAGTGAGTGCGATTCGGGATTGCTCCCTCCCCCCATATAAGTTCTCTTAGAAGGCCTTCAACCTGGCTAAATTCTTGGTCAGGAATCCCAAGTGGGGAGTTTTGTAGCACATACAGATAGCGTGGCAAAGGTCCCCAGAGATCCAGATTCCCAAATAACGAAAACCGGTGGCTTCTATTTTATATGGGCAATTTTGTGGGACAGTGTGCGCCCCACCTTTCACTGGAAAGAAAATCGACTTTCCCCAGTTGACCCTCAGTCCACTGAATTCAGTGAATCGTGCCAGCATCTGTGTGATTATCGGGCAGGTACGGGATGGATCACTCAAGTATATTAGTAAGTTGTCAGCATATAGGGACACTTTATCCTGGGTGCCATCCAGCCATTTGAATCCTGACCATTCATTGCTTTGACGGAACCATAGGGCGAGTGACTCTATTGCCAGCGCAAATAGAAGCGGGGATAGGAGACGTACCTGTCGCGTGCCTTTCCCGAGTGGGAACTGTCCCGAAGGCCACCCATTTACTTTTACCACCGCTCGCGGGCCCGTGTATAGCAATTGTGCCCAGCTCAAGAAGGTCTCACCGAACCCCATTCGTTGCATAGTTTCCCAGAGGCTATCCCAATAACTGAATCAAATGCCTTCTTGTAATCGATTGCACACAGTGCGAGTGAGCCGTCTACGATGGGGGCTTGCTCCAACATTAGATGCAATCGTCGTATGTTCATCCGTGTCGATTTGTGCGGCATAATACCGCACTGGTCCGGGTGGACCAATGAGTAGATGACCCGTTGTAGTCTATTGTCGAGGAGTTTAGCGAGAATTTTAGCCTCGCCGTTAATCAACGAAATGGGTCTATATGAGGTGCACTGTTGGGGAGGTTTGCCAGGTTTGGGAATTACTACAATCGTAGCACTACAAGGGTCCGGTGGGAGGGTGCCTTGCTCTTTGGCTCGGAGGAACAACTTTTGGAGGGGAGTTTCAATTTTCTCGCCACCCAATTTCTTCCAAGTTTTGACCGGGAAACCATTGGGACCCTGTGTCTTCCCGTATTGCAGCTGTGCGATGGCCTCAGCAATTTCGGTTTCGGTAATGTCTCCGTCCAGGTCCACCCTCTGCTGCTCGGAGCGACATGGCAGAGTGATGTTATCTAGGAAGAGAGGTCGGTGGGGAAATTGGGCTACAATAGAGGGTGGCATAGAAGTGACTGAGAAGTGACCCAAGGCTTCGGCCATGCCCTGGTCCGAGTGCATCCGTTCATTATGTTCATCTATAATTTCCCTGACATGTCTTTGGGCCTCGTCCCTGCGTTCTAGCCAGGCCAACATTTTACTAGCTTTATCCCATATTCATAAATCCGGGCCCGTGTTTCTCTAGGTGCATGTTTAGCATTATATGGCATGATGTTACGAAGACGCTCTTTAGCTTTAACAAGTGAACGGTGGATCTCAGGGGTCATATCGAATATATTGGGTCTCCCACTATCCCACTTCCCTTTCAGCTTCTGTCATCAGTGTATATAGGTGTTCTTTTCTTTTATTGGATATCCAAGAGATCGCTGCTCCCCTGAGCACTGTCTTGTATGCTTCCCATGCCACAACTTGGCTATCGACTGATGTCGTATTGATTTCAAAATATTCATTGTTTTTTTTCCCGCAAGATGGTCAGTGAACTCGGGGAAGCCGAGGTAGTAATTCAATCGCCATGACGGGGTTGGGGGGGGGGGGAGAGTTAGTCCGTTCACTTGTATCTCAATCATTAATGGTGAATGATCTGAAATGCCGCGGGGAAGCAGTTCTGCAGTAAGTATCCTGTGTGTACTCGTGGCGGGGAGGAAAAAGTAATCTAATCTAGAGAGGGAGCCCTGGATTGGAACGAACAGCCCTTGCTTTCGGGATGAAGCTCCTTCCATACATCTCGGAGGGCCAGTGCTGATGTGAAAGCTGCCAGTCTGGTGGGGATATTTGGGTTCCGACCTTGGATATGGGTGCGATCTAGATTACACATTACATCATTGAAGTCTCCCCTTAGAATCCAGATATCCGGCTGGTGCTTTGCTACTAGGGCGGTGATGTCATCCAGGAGTTCCTCCCCAAGCCCTGGTGGAGAGTATTTATCAACTAAGGCCAGAGTTTCCCCCCACAATGTGCCGAGCAAGACTGTGTAGCGGCCCCTCGGGTCCTGTTCCAAAGTGGGGTGAGTGGGATGCGTTTGTGCAGTAAAATCAAGGTACCTCGAGATCCCATGGTATATACTGCGTGAAATGCAGTGCAGTAACTTCTTCTACGGAACAGGGTGCAGTTTGATCCCGCCAAGTGTGTTTCGGTAATGAACGCTATGTCGGCGGAGTGCCTGTTCAGGAATTGGGTAATAAGGCGCTGCTTGATTCCGGAACCCATCCCATTTACATTCCAGGTGAGTAATCTCAGGGATCTAGGGCGGTCTACGAAACTTGGCCTGGTTAGTGTTGCTGCCATGTAGTTAATGTAATATATAAATCGGTGTTCCTGGGACATTTGATAGGTGAATATCGGGCTTGGGTAATGTGTGGTGGGTGTCTCGATCTACCAGAACATGTGGTATCCAGAGCATGCGATAATATGTAGACAACATTAAACATTCAATAATTCTCCCCTCCCCTCCCTATAAACCGCCCCAACTTGAAGCATCTGTCGCCCGAACATTGCTGACACTCTAACTACAGCGTCATGTTTAACTTAAGAACTGGAACTATTCCGACCTCAGTTCAAACTAGGACTGGTGTCTCCCGGCGAAGAGGAGAAGTAGGTGCCCTTCCTGGCTGTTAGGTGGGTAGGTATCCACATTTCATTTGCTGTTGTGCCTCTCATTCGCAGTCGGTGTGAGCGGTTCGCCAACCTCAAGGGTCGAAGTCCCGGGCCGGGTTGTCAGGCACCGGTGGTGGAGGATGCTGCGCAGGGCGTTCCTGGTTCCGCCTAGGTCGGGATCTGCCTCCGGGGTCCGGGTCTTCCGAACTCCAGTTACCGGCAATGTGCGTCTCCGCCCATTTCCAGGCTTCATGGGGATCAGAGAAATGTACCGTGGTGCCACCATGTTGGCTCTTCAACCGGGCCGGGAATATCAGTCCGTATTTAACGTTCATGGAGTGGAGTTTCCTTTTCAACGATTTGAAGGATTGCCTGGCTCTCTGCACTTCCCGGGTGTAACTGGGAAGAAGGCGATTCTGGAGCCGTTGTGCGTGATTGTCCCCTTCGCACGAAGTCATCTGCAGAATTGCATCCTTGTCGCGGTAGTTTAAATGTTTAGCTATGACCGTTCTGGGGGAGGCACCTGGGATCGGCATTCCTGTGGGTATCCGATGAGCTCTTTCAATTGAGAAGTACGAAAAGGATCTTGGAGCGAAGAGATCAGCCAACCATTGTTCTAGGAATAGTTCCATACTGCGGTTTCTGCAACGCCCAGGATGTGGACGTTGTTGCAGCGCGATCTACTTTCGCCCTCTTCCACTCGCGCCTCAAGGGTCTTGAGACGTGCCATTGTTTGTGAAAGTTTCTGATAAGTCCCGTTAAGGTTATCTTCCACCTCCGAGACGCGGTGTTCCACTTATCCAGTGCGAGAGGATAGTTTCTGGCGGTCGTGCCAGAGGAAAGATGCCTCCGCTGAGATACCATCCTTCATCTCCATGGAGGAACGAGAGTTGGCAATGGCTGCCCTGAGATCTTTCAGTGTCAGGGTTTCCGGTGCAGAGGCCGTCTGCGAATCTGTGTCCATCATTGTGTTAGAGGTGCTGGTTGCGAACTGGTCAATAGTACTTTGCGTGGATATCTTCTTGCCTTGTCTTTCCCCATGAATTGGTAGGAGAGGTCACAAGAGCCGGTGAATTGCAGTGCTGTTGGAGACTCCAGTCTGTAGCCACCGGACAGGTATGGGAAGGTCAGTTAGAGAGGATGTCTTAAGGTGTGCCACATCGAGGTGGTAAAGGGGGTCCGGGGGGGAGTCAAATGGAGGCTGGGATACGCTCCCCTCAGAAAGATGGGGTCCTTATCCCAGCCAAATTGTGGAGCAGTGTTAACTGGACTGGGGAATTGCTGTGAGTGTGTAGCGCCCTTGTCGATCCTACCCCGAGGGGGTAACTTCTGCGGTTTGGTTTCAGCCATGACAAGGTGCAATGAGGGGCTTAGTGGTCGAAATTGTTTCTGTTCACTCAAGGCAAGTCCAGCGTAGCTGCAATTTGGGTAGTGCACTCGTCCCTCAGTATCTGCTAGTCTTTAAATTACAGGCTGCTAGGGTGCTCACAGCATCTGTGTTGGATCCTGGATCAGTGCAGGCGTCTCCCGTACCCCGGTCAGTACCCTATGGGAACCCGGCTAAAATTGACCATTCGATGCACCATGATGGGACAGATACTGGGTGTTAGTGGGGAAAATACTCCTCTTGTGGATTGAGGGTATCTTTACGAGCGATTGAGGGTATCTTTATGAGCGACTGGGCCACTATGTGTGTTCACCCTGAGGTCTGGTCGGCAGTTGTTGATTGCACCCACGGGGGTCAGCCAGATTGTTGGGATAGGTGCCTGCCTGGAAGTACAGCAGCCCAGCTCCTTAGTCCGGTTTCCGGTGTTACACAGTACGGACCAGTTACCCCGAATCGGGTTCCCAGAGGGGAGGGGAGAGGAAAGGAGGGGAGTTTTTATTAAACAGCCCTGCAATGTCAATTCTGCCAACATCACATAATATAGATGTAGTGCCTCCCAGCGAGCTGTTGGTATATTTAACGTTTCAGCGCTGCTTTCCCCATTGCATTTTCAGTGGGCCTTACTTTATGCAGACTGGTATGGCTCCTGACCAGCGCCGGGGAGTGCTGTGCGGACAGGAATAGCAGGGGGCACCACAGCATTAACATATTTAGTTTCTCGGGGGGATATTGGCTTCAATACCCGGACCCATTCAGCAGGAGGCATCTTGAAAAAGTTTGTGTCGCAGTTAAAGGGGTTTCAAGTCATCAGCATACTACCATATCCCTCAGTATGGGTGGTGCACCCTGGCCCAAGAACCAAATAAGATCCCCCAACCAATGGGTGCTTACTTGTCTGTCCAGTATCTTACCAGGTGCGCCGGTTCTTTTTCTTCCCTCGTGATCCGTGTGATGTTGGTCCTTCCCAGCGAACTTCTGGGCTGGGGCGGGTGTGGGTTACACGCTTCTCCAGCCGATGTCAGCAATCGGCCCACGCTGGATGTGTATCAAAGGCAGCGGGCCAGAGGAGCTGTGGAGATGGTGGCTGATCGTGCAGGTGGGGGGACATTCTTCTTCTCGCGCCTTGACCGGAACGCCTCCCCTGCTCGGGGCCGGCCGTACGGTCTTGGACGGCGAGGTGCTGTTGATCCGGTCGGGGGGGTTCCAGACTCGTCTGCGCAGGTCGGGTTGGCTGTGGAGGCACCTAGCAGTAGTTGCACCACGGGGCAGTCCAAGGCAAGGCGCAACCCTCGATCGCGCCTTTGAGATAGGCTCGTCCTGGGAATCTGGCTCCCAGTTCTTGCAGTGCGGGGGTGCACCCCCGAACAGGGCTCCGCCACTGCTCCAACAAGTCACCAGCAAATCCGCCACCACGCACCCCAGCAGGCTATTGCCCCAAGTGCGGGCCTCTCCAGGTCTATCGCTGCAGTATCGCTCTCCGGCAGCGTGGGTGCTCGTAGCGTTACGGCGTAGAACGTTCACCACAAGGTGTTTCCGCTCAGGATGATGGAGCTCCGTCGGCCATTTTGGTGCTGTCTGTTCCTTCCCGCTCATGTCTCCCAGCACTTCGTCTCACATATCTTCCTCACGGAGCAAGTTCCGTTGGCCAGAATGCATATCAACGACCCCCACTTTCTGCGGGATATTTGGATGCCTTTCTTTCAGCGTTTCTCACCGGAAAAACAGGATGTATTGCAGGATATCTCGGGCTGCCGCGGGAGCTCCTAAGGATTCACGTCCTCATAGCACACTGGCTTTGGAGTCAATACATAGTAGCTCTTAGCCTCCCTCATTTTGGCAGACTGCATGGTATTCTTCTGAACTTAGAACCCAGAAACCGCTGTGTAGGCGTCTGGAGAGGCACGGGTGACGGAAATGCAAGACAGATTCTCGCAACCTGCATAAGCAAGCAGTCCTCATCAGATGGATCCGGTCTGGCAAAGCTAAATACTATGCCACCCGAATAACCGAAGCAGCGGGTGCTTCTCGAGAGTTATTCAGAGTGGCTAAAGAGCTTTCAGTTTGCTCTGCGGGTAATACTGTGGCACCGCTTGATGCCCAACTCGGGTGCGACGAAATTAGCACCTTCTTTTTCAAAAAAAAAAAAAGATTCTTGACATTCGTAAGGGCATTACTGATTGGCAATCTGGGGGGGGACACTGTGCAAATTTGTCCTAGCAATGGCTCAGCCCTTCTTTCGTCGGCAAATGTTTTAAAACTCTAATTTGTGAGGAAACTATCTGCTCTCTCTGGCCTTAAATCAACGTCGCCCTTTGATGTGGTTCCTCTTCACATCTTGAAAGCCCTTCCTCAAATGGCCATGGGTATGTTGGCCGATGCATTACAATATTCTTTTTCTATGGGCATTTTGCCGACTGCTCTTAAACATGCAGATGTTTTACCACTTTTTTTAAAAGCCAACCTGGATCCTCGAGTGCCAGCCAACTTTAGGCCTAGTTCCATGCCTCCAGCAATAATGAAGCTGATGGAGGCGGTGATTACACCTCAGATCCCGAGATTCTTGGAAAACCACGACTGTCTTCACCCCTATCAGTCTGGCTTTCGTCCCAAGATGGGGACGGAGTCTGTAATGATATCGCTGCTGGATGGTCTTGCGCTGCTCCAGGACCGCAGGGAGACCGGAGTACTTATTCTCCTGGATCTCTCCGCGGCCTTTGATACAGTGGACCACCAAATTCTTCTGGCCAGGCTGGAATATGTTGGTGTTAATGGATCTCTCTTGGCCTGATTTAGGTCATTCTTGACAACGTTCATAGGGTCATGTCTGTGCTGAAACTTTGACATGTTGTGCACCTATGACCATGTTTGTTAGGTGTTACTGGAGATTTGGAACAAACCAATCCTCCTGTATATCTGCGGCAATGTGATGCGCCGAGCATTGGGAGGAGTAGTGCAATTGATCAAATGCTGTTACTAATACGTTGTAAGGCATAACTATGTTTCCTGTGCATTTCTCCCTCCACAATAGGTCTGTAGGGGATTGAGTGCAACTTCTTTTTACCCACAAATCTTTCTCCTCGCCTGTGGCGCTTCCTTGTACTTCAATGATTTGCACAATAGACAGGGCATTGTAGCTGTTGGGGGCTGATCATTGGCAGGTGTTGAGGACATATTCAGTTACATTGGGAACTAGGAGGTATGCCGCAAGTTTGGCCGCTGTTTGCAGCGGTATTTCCAAGTGACATTTCGTCAGTGTTATTGGTGTGGGTGGTGCATTTAATGACCGCCACAACAGAAGGTTGGGACAGTGTGAAGATTAGTTTATCTAGCAACGCAGCGTGCTTAACTGGGGACCCGCCTCCCCTTCTAAATCTCCTCCTCTCCCACTGTGACAGACTGGCATGCACAGTGGTAGTGATGTATGCTGAGTGGAATAGATGGTCACGTGGCACCCCTGTGATGCTTGTAGTGCTTCAATTAGTGCAACTATTTCTGCTGTCTGGGCTCAGTAATGCATTGGTAGCCTTTTTAAAATCAGTGTTTCATATTCACCATTTGTTAAGCGTACTACTGCCACCCTAGGCAGATCACCAACTCCCAAGGTCCTCCACCTTCGTTTTGTGATATAATTTAGATGCCACCCTGCACCCCGCCGCACAAATCACGTGACCCACTTGTGAAGGCGCAATAGCCTTGCCTTCTGACCTCAGTGATCGATCGGAGGGTGTATAGGTTTTATGGTCGGCGGTCTGGGCTTGGATGGTCTTGAGGCATGCAGGGGACTCGGAATAAAAGTACTGCTAAGCTGTATTTCTCGTGCAGGAATAGTTGGGGGCAGGAGGGCCTTGCTATCTGTTCTGTGCAATGGTGCTGCCAAGAGACAAGCTGCTCACTTCTTATGTCCTTGGCATTTGGCTGGCATTTGTCTAAGATGGCATTTGCTTTTCTTCTGTAGCCTCTAATACATGCATTGCAATGATCGTTCACCCCCCTTTAGAGTGCACCCTCCTCTCCTCTGTGCCCCAAGAGTGTCTTCTACTGTCTGTGCCATATTCGGTAACACTTAGTGGGGGTGGGAAGACCCTGTCTCCTCTCCAACAGGCTGTTTTGTCTTTGGTCTGACATTCAGGGTTCTTGTTTCGGGAAATTTATCATAAACCCATCAATGAAAATCTGGGCCCGTGGAGCTACTCTGGGAACATTAGGCTCTCGAAGGGGACGAGACGGCTGTGATTTCTTGGCTGAGGCGTATTTCTGCAGTAAAGTTGAATGTGGTCTCAACCTCTTTATATATTTCTAACATTACCTAAGCAGGCAGCAGGGTAATATACTCTCCTTCATATGGACTACAAAGGTTCTTTGGATTCTGGGAAAGGTGATTACCAAAGGAACTTATTGAGTTTTATTTCTGAGTACAAAGCATAATGCGCAGTTGTCTTGCGGCACAACTTTCTAACCTGTTTAACTGGCTTGGTGCCCGATCTGGGGGTTGGGTGATTAGAATTGGAACAGGGCATTCCACTCTTCCACTTGGTCCTTTACCTTTCCTGACATTTTCAGGCGGGACTGCCCCCTAGCGATCTGGATTCACTCAATTACTGGAATAAAGCCCTCCAGTTTGGGAAATTGAAGGCAAGTTTAGACCTTTTTCCCCAGTTATTGGGAACCTGGCATTCTCTCCTAGAATGTCTCCTGGTGCATTCATGAGGTTGGCTTAGGGGACCTTAGTACCCTCTTGCAGTTGTTTAACTCTGGCATTCCCTTCTCCTCTACAGAAAGCAAGGCTGCTTTTGAGCTGAGGGAACTAGAATGTTTCAGATATATTCAGCGTCCTGTGAGTAACAAGGAATGAGACATGGACACAGAGGCTCATGATGATTTTATACCCTTTTATTAAATAATAAAGGGGTTGTAAAATGCCTCACTGTCCCTAAATCTAGGAGGTATTTTGCAACCCCAACCAAAACCTAGGGGCCTGTCCTTTGTCCATATTTCCAAAGCAAATGCGTCCGAAATACTATCCTCGCCCTCTCGTTCTAAAAGTAACTCTTTGGTGTTGAGGGTATTGTCATTTGCTTGAAAAGTGCACACTTGTTCAAGTTCAACAAAAAGGTATACATTCAACAAACCTTTCAAATGAATAAGTTCACAGTTCCAGAGAATGGCTCTTTCCCCAGGTTCTCTCCACCAAAAAAAAGCTCAAAAGAATAACCGAGTTCTTTGTAGCCCAAGAGGATGACCCTGTCCTCTTGGTGTTGCAACTCACTCCTGCGGAAATAACTCCCTTCCCCAAGTGTTTCCACATTCAATGCAATTGAAAATCCTAAGGGTATGAATCTTCCTTGGGATTCTCTGACTCACAAAACACCTGGTATACTCTCCTGCCAGGTTCTCTCATATGTTCATTCACTTTCAAGTTCTAGGGTCATACACTTTTCCCCAAGTTCCTCTTATCCCTGATGTATTTGTATCTCCCCAAATACAGGGATTTAGAAAAATCAGTTTGTGATATAAGTCTTAGGGAATTTGCCTCCCGTTCCAGTTAGGGACCAGGAATGCCTTCTCCAGCTCCCTCCTGTGACCCTGGCTCCGTTGGCTTTTCCGACCCTGTTCAGGTCCTTCTCTGCTTCCTCTCTCTCTATTCAGCTCGGGTGGTGCATCTCTGCGGTTGCTGGCGGTCTGCGTGTAGCTCTGGTTTCCCATGCTGGCTCATATATCGCTTCTGCGTGTCTCTTGCCTGAGGGAATGTGTCTCCAGTCAAGGGGCTGTCTCCCCCTTTCTCTGTGCCGCTTCTCTGCCTTGCTTGCGTCTCCTGGATTCATTGCATCTCCTTGCTTCGGTGTACACTTGACAGCTTGGTTTCCCCAGCAGTGATTAGCCAGTTGGATCTCCGTGCGCTTCTCCACGGCTTCATCTTTGAACTCCCAGGTTACTGAAAGGAGCCGTGTGGAGCCAATCGGATTTCTCCAACAACTATACTGTTCACTTTGGTCTAGCCGAGCAATCTTCATTCCGGTTGCTCTCTTCCTCATGCCAGTTTTTGTTACTCATGTAATTACGTGATGTTTGAAAGGTCTATGGAGAATTTTGTGGGTTACTGTCACAATATGGCATGAGGGCCTCAAGGGGTGCCCCTAAAAGGGAATGGGGATACCATGTCTCACCCGATAATATTGTGTCATTTCCCCCTGAGGGTTGCCTCCCCCCATGTGGTCCTCTCTTGAATAGCCACCCCCTAGGGTCTTGATCAGCGGCTGCCGTCCCCTGGCCACAAGAGGAGAGGCTACCCCTGGGAAAGAAGTGATGCCATCATCAGATTCATCACATTGCATATAGCAGTTCGTTTATGGCTTCCTTGCTTCCACACCTCTTGAATGAAAAATTGTGGATTGTGTTTCCAAGTGTAGTCTCAACACTGTACAGGCTGTTGCATTGTATAGACTCCTTTAGGAAAATATGCCATACCTGCGCAATTGGTTGGAGGAGTTCAGCATCCAGCTAGAGGACTGATCCTGTAGCTGTATCTGAGCCAGGGTGCAGAAAGTCTCACATAGCACCTCCATCGAGCAATGCACCTATAAAGTGTGCTTTAGGAGGCACATGCCCCTGATTTGGCACCATATTGACTATTTCCTTCATGTGTTCCCCTTTCCCCTTTGCTGGAGGGGCTGTGGTGTGCTCAAAACATTCGCAAATATGTGGTGGTTATGCGGTTGCACTGAAATTCTTTTGAAAGCGTGTCCCCCAAAATGATTACGACTGGGTTTAAGAGGAAAGAATACCACACATGTCTTTTTATCTTGGCAAGAATCTGAAGAGGGAGTATATTCTTCAATGAGCCATACGCTCAACTTATTTCACATTTACTAAATGGCAGCCAAGCTCTGCCTAGCTTAGTGTTTGGAAAAATGTCCATTGATCTTGATATGGTGAACATTTGGAAAGTTGTTGCAATGAAAAACGTACAGCATCGATCTTCAGCTGCTTTCCAATATATTTAAATACTTGGTCCCCTTTCAAGGAACTTTGCAAAAATATTGTCCATCACACACAAAATACAGCTGGGCTTCCCCCAGCCCCCTCAGTTGGTGAAAGCAGGAATATATGGCAGCAGTCTCAGAAAAACGTTTTATCAATCTTATCCACCAGTCGTCTTAACCCGGGGAAGAGAACAGGGTAGTATACTATGACTGATGGCCAGAAGGTATAATTTTTTAGCGTATCCTGACCACTTACTAGCTGAAACTCTGTGTTATTTGGATTCAACTTTACCGAGGGGGGTTGCTCATCCATCCATCCATCTGTGGCAACCAAATCCTTACTGAAGTCCACTCCAGATACACTCCACTCTCCAGCCATACAGTCAGGGGAGGATCTGGTCTTCGCCTACATGGGAGTAGAATCTGAGCCCTAAGGACTCGTCCCCGGGAAGGGTGTAACATTAACTGGGCTTGCTCCAAGTATCTCTGTGGAAGTTAGTTCAAGTACTCACACAGCAGGTGTCCCAGTCTTGGGTTAAATACACCAGGATCATTCCGGAGGATCTCTCTTGTAGGGCTGAAGTTGTCACCGGCTTGTCGGGGATCCGTCACCATCAGTAAAGGTGACAAAGCTCTAGATGAAATGGGTTGTAAATTGTACGCACATTCAGCACTTCAGCTATGTCAGGCCAATGCTGAACCCCTTCTTGCAGCAGGAAACGTGAGGTTTTGGCACGAGTTGGCTGATTTCAAGATAGATCAATTTAAGGTCTGACTGACTGTCTGTTGTGGCCCAGTATTTACTTGAATCCGCAGATCACCATATATACATACTTCTGCTAGAGGATTAGCTTTGGGAGTAGAGGTCTGCAGACATGGCTCCATGTGACAAAGTTTACAAAGGAGGCCCAAGAGTAGGGTTTAGATCACCCCTGCAGTGGCATGGACCTTTCATTTTGTTTTGTTTTTTGTTTTAAAGCTTTATTTAATTTGTTGCTGTTGTCACTGCACAGAATCGCGAAATCACAACAAGAGAACAACCTTAACCGCTCATATGACATATTTACCACCCTCCCCTCTCCCATACCAACAAGAAGAGCTTGAACCTTTCTTATAGTATTATATTAATTGAACGAGTAGGCAGCAAACACTTTAATCAAACAACAAGCTCTTCCCACCAGGATTTTAGGTCCTGTAACTTTGCGTGTTTTCAGGGATTTCAAGACTGAAAAGCACGTTGGTGGCACTGGTCATACAGAGTGCACAGGAGGAAACAACAAATAACTGCACAAGGTTTTTTCTCTCAACCATCTTTAGTCTTGGGTTCCTCCTGTGTAACACAGAGAAATCCTCAAAGTGACAGCTCTGCCCATTCTCACAGAATTCTGCTGGGAGGGGGGTTGCTTGGCTTGTATGTCAGGGATTTCAAAGCCCACTTAAAAAAATGGGATCTCCTTTCCTCAGGAGGAGGTGGAGAAATTGCTGAACATGGAGGCCATAGAACCTGCCCCACTGCAGGGCAAGGGCCTAGGTTTTCTTGCCTCTTTATGGTGCTAGAATCGAACCAGGCTAGCCGCGCGTCATCGTAGACCTATCGAATTTTGACTTGAATCTTTCCACAAAGAAATTCAAGATGACTAACCTCAGTCAGATATGGTCAGCGCCACAACAATGAGACTGGACCGTGTGGTAGGTCTGAAAGATGCCTATCCACATGTCCTGATATGGGGCACAGAGAATTTCTTTGTTTTTCTGTTTTAGAGTGGCTTTTTCAGCACAATGTCCTTCCCTTTGGCCCGAACTCTGCCCCTACAAAGATGATGGTACAGCTGCCGGGCATATAGAACTCCAGAGGGTACACTTGTCCCCCTTCCCTGGGCAATTGACTGGTAAGGATCCCATATCAGGCAAAGACTGCAGAACTCCTACAAATGCTGCTCCACTTCCTTTTATAACATGGGGCTCTCTGTGAATCTAGCAAAGTCATGCTTGACGGCTTTATAAAACCAGACCTTTATCGGCTTTTGTTGGAACTCTACCCAAGCTCACGTCTCTCCTACATCATACAGAGTGATGGAAGTAACCCTCATTTGTTGGCCCTTTCTATGTGACTTTACTATGTCCTGGCGGTTCCATACACTATTAGGTCTCCTAAGTGTTTTAGCGGTTCACTGCATTTTACCGGTTCTTCTGTATCGCTTCAAAATGAGAAGAATATGTCAGTTTCTTTGAGCCCTAGACCAAGACCTGCCCCATTGTGGAGGAAGACCATCAGGCTCTAACTTGGTGGAAAGGATCAGAGGATCTCCTTTTGGGAGTCCCATTTTAAGATCATGTCCAAGTCACAGCTACAATGGCTTCCTTTCTTGTCTGGTGTGGGGCTATGCTAGGAGACCTATATGTATTTGACATTTATATGCTTGAGGAGAGCAAGGACCACATAAACATCCTTGCACTTTGGGCTATGTTCTTAGCCCTCTGGGCTCTACTACCAAATATCTGCTTCAAAGATGCCCAGATCTACCAGATCCACCAAAGCCGTAAAAGGTTCCAAACCTCCTACAGCCCATAGGTTCCCTAACATGAGCAAACCAAGCAGAAGCTTAACAAACATTGGCAGGTCCATGGCAGGTTAAAGCATTCTGAAGTTTGCCACCATTTTCAATCCTACTGCCCTTTGAATTTGGACACTAAATTAAATCTCTCTGCGCTCTGTAGTCTCCCATTGCTTTAGATCCTGCTGCCATTTTGTGTTTTGCCACTGTGTTGAATCGAGCGGCCCTGTGAAGTTTGTCATTGCTTTAAATCCTGCTCTGCACAACTTAATAACCACTCCCTGCTCCTCTCCAGCATACCTCCCACATACCACACACGCCAAAATGGCTAGCCATACTACACACAAACGCAAAAGCCACACACCCACCACAAGAACAAACCGCTGCAAATAACCCAGACACTGACGTTACCCCTCCGGACACAACAAGCCCTCTACACACAATCAAAGCACACTCTGAAAGCCGACACGCACAGACGCAAGTTTCTCATAGTTATGCAAGCATCAAACGAAGAGCACAACCTCTATCCTGTCCCCCTTTCCCTCACTAACCTTCACCACCCACTTTCTTACAGAGCCACGTGAGTGCCTGGAGACCATGCAAATGGTAGTGGTGCATGCTGTAAATCCACATAACATAACTATGGCTGCACCAGGCTGTAACAAAGCAACCATTATACCCAGCGTTTAATTGGCTGCCTCTACACGTGAGCCTTTACTGCGCAAGGTTCTCGCAAAAGTGCCTGGCAACTGGAAGTATGGTAAAATGGTTACTGATGCCTGTGTGACCAATATTAGTTTTCTGTCTGAACTTGCTACGGATTCAAGGGGAATTTCCGGTATTTGGCCACAAACCATCAAGCTATGTGGAGCCGCCTATGTCTAACGACCCAACAGATCATTTACCACCATCACATGAAGATTCTATTGAATTGAGTGATTCATCAGAGGGGTCTATGGGACTTTTTGAGGACCTCATGACTACGATTGACCTAATGAGAAGAGAAGGGAAACGGTCCTCACTGACGCTGTCTTGGTTCCCCCTCTTGGTCTCTGAGTTATCAGGCCTCGCAGAGGTGATCGTGGATGTTGGATTAGTTCCTGATCTATCCTTAACTTCCACTTCTGTCTCTTGTTTCACACAAAGGTAATACCAATAACTATGAGGGGTGTTCTGTGTCTTCCGAGATAGTTACTCATTTTGCAATCCTGGAATGCAGTGGCTTGCGTTCAAAGACTACGGAAACTCGCTAATCTTTGTATTAAAGCCCTGTTTGGGAGCCAACATTGATGAGCGCTTGGACTCTTTCTCCTCAAGGCTGCGGTTGCTGCTACTGGATTCGGAAAGCCGCTTGACTACTGAACAGTAATACTCACAAACTACAAGCTTAAGCGGCCCCGTTATGCTGCACAATCTTTGCAATGCATCATCTGACAAGAGTTTCTGTGGGGAAAAGCAAATCTCTATGGAGAAAAGAGGAACACGCATATTTCCATAGCCTAAGAAAGGCAGGGAGCAGTCGATTACAATAATATGGTACTCTCATCTGACTGGCCAAAACTCTGAATTACTCTTACCATACTGTTCAAACCAGTCATTTACCAAGTCTGGAGGATCATGGAGCAGCCTTCGGATCTCATCACAAAGATCATGAGAATGTTGCTGCTAGCCCTGGTTACATGATTGATGGAAGCAATTTCAGTAGTGTTCATTCCTGAGTCTGTTTGCGCTTACAACTTTTGAGTCTATAGGGATCTCTTACGGAATTGTTTTGCATTGTCACGTACCTGCGTTAAGAACAGATTCCGGACCAAATCCTGTTGGAGTAGAGCCGTGAATTACTTGACCCATCCAAGGGGGGGTTTGGCCACCATTCAGTGAAGCATCTGGGGGAGGGCCAACAACTGATCATGTTGTCTTTGTTGTTTCCCCTAAATCTATATCAAGAAATAACTTTGTGAATGCTCATTGGCAGGCAAATTATCTGTGTGTGCGTTCTACTGAGAATGCTTGCTCACAGACTGATCCTATCCTAGCCTCTCTAGGCTGCCAGCCCAGAAATTCAAAGCTGGACAATCCTACAAGGGGGAGCTTGTTGGCCAATTTTCTGTTTGTATGTGTTGTGCCAGAAACACAGTGGCCAGAGCTGATTTCTAAATTGCCATCTGCTATTTCATTGTGCCCATCATCAGTTCAAACTGATGAATGGCTGGGGAAGAATAATCTGATCTGATCTGATCCGAACCTCGTTAAAGGTTTTTTAAATGGAAACAAGAATGCCTAACGATGGGTCCTATCTCAGGCTCTTTCAAACAACCTTGGCATTATTGGCAATTCTAACAAAATGTTTACCTTGATGCGCCTTTTCTCAGTCTATGTAGTGTGGCAGGTGTAACCTTTTAGGTTTACTTTTGCTGATCTACCATTTGTAATTAATTTTGGAATAAACGTCAGGCCTTGTCTGATGCTGGGATTGAAATGTACATAAATGGTGGTTTATATATTGTCATATACATGAACATTGGTACCCCCCAAAACAGCCTAACACTCGAAGCATGAGAATATCAACAAAGAGTGTCATATTGCTGGGTTAAGGGCACCAACTAATCATTCCATTGTTAATGTGATGAATTTGAACCCTGAGGCCATGGAGAGGATACTAATGAAGTCTCCGTGTTTGAAGCTTGCTGTCCAGGCCACAGACACTGGTTACAGATCTTTTAGTTATGCTCCCTAAGTGGAGGTGTTGGTTCTCCCCATTCCCTCTGCTTATTTTCTTTTAATTGTCTCCTACAACGTTGCTGGCCTGTACAAACGGCTAATTGACCAAGATTTTCTCTTACACTTATTGGAGACGTGGTTAATTTCACCAATTTCAATGGATGGCTTTGGTAGCTTTTATTCTCCTGCAAGAAAAAAGTTGGAGTGGAAGAAACAAAGTGGGGCTGGCTATTTTTGTTGCAATCTGGGAGTTTGCTAATTGCTTCTTGCTATGGGCAACTTGCACACTTTTGGCCGTTTCTAAGGTAGCTACGGGTGGATCACTTCTCTTAAATGTTTACAAATCATTTCATGGTCATGGTCTGGCTCCCGATGCTATGGGCTTCTAGACCTGGTTGTGATGTTTATGAACTTTGGGCCGACTGAAGTTTATAACCATTGAGCTATTATGGTAATGGCCCGGAGGCAGTTTAATTTGAGGCTGGGGGAACTTTTCACTGGTGGATTCTCCAATGGAGGACAAACGCAGTGCCTATAACGTACAGAAGCCAGTGCTAAAAGACCTATTAAGGTTTCCCTCAGACACGTTTGGTCATTTTACTTTTCGGAATAGCATATTTGCATTTGCTTCCACTATTGACTATTTTGTAACTTGTTTGTGTGACTGGCATGATCTGGTTGACTTTTCTTTGTAGATTATCGTCTGGAGAGTGATCACGATTTGTTAATCCTGCTTCTCTGCACCCTTTTGGAAAGGGTCGTGTGGAATAAGAGGAGGAATATTTGCCCAATTTACACTAATCTTTAGCCATAAAAGTGGGATGGTTTAGATTAGATATTTTGGCAGACACATGCATTCATGCCGTATCGTTGGTATTTGAAGCCTGTCTCACTACTGCTGTTTCTGAGCCCCAAAATGCAGAGTTAGACTTATGTCAATTGCTACAACATTTCTGATCTCCAGTTACCAAGTTCACAGCTCTTTGGTTCGCTCTATTGGCTAGCATACAAAACAGCGCAGGACCTCCAAGGGTTCTCTCTTAAGGGAATTGAAGAACTCGCACAGGGTTGGCTCTGTAATTAGGAAGGAATGGCATACCTGTAAAAGAGTGATAAGGAAGGCGAAAAACTCTGGCAGAGTTTTGCCTGGCAGAAGCATGAGCATGCAGTAAAAATACCAACGATTTCTGGAAAATCGTTTTCCGTGGTTTTTGGCTTTAGCAGCCGTCTGGTTTAGATAATGTTTCTGCATTTAATTGGATGGATTTATTTTTCCCTGTTGTGCAATCCACCAGTTCAAGATGAAAACATGTCCTTGAATCTTTTAGCTTCATTAATGAATTGGCACCGATTGAAGGTGACATCATTGTGTTTTCTTGTGATGAAGTCAAACTAGCTTTACTGCACTCAGCAAGTGGTAAATCCCTACGGGGCGACCTAGTACCTCTGGATGTTTTAAAATTTTCCTGCAGTCTGGGTTCCTATTTGCACCCAAATTTTCTATGTAATTGTCAACAGGCATTCATTACCAGCAAGTTGGGGAAAGCTATTTCTTTCTAGCCTTCTTTAAGAAGGGTGATAAGTCATACCTGTGCTGCTGTCGTCTGAGCTCCCTGATTGATTCATAAACCAAATAGTTTCGTAGACTAGTTTCTGATTGGGCTGAATCTAAGGAGATCTTGGCGGAGGAGCAGTACATGTTCTGTAAAGGAATCGTTGCAGTGAAATAACTTCTCAATCTTAGGTTGATCCTGGATACATTTGTCCTTGGCTACGAATATATCTGGGCTTTATGGATCTAAACTACTGCAGTAAAAGTTATAAATATTTTAATTTGTGAAATGAAGACCCTTGAACCATTCTTCGCAGTCTTGGAGTTTGTACTGCCATCCATGATAGTTGGGAGAGCTGCGCTAGCTTGAATCATGGTTGCGGTTTGGTGCCCTCCAGGCTGTATCTCCCACAGTATTCTGATTGATCATGCTGCATATTAGCCACTTCGCTTTGCTCCCTGTACATTAATGACATGCATATGGCTGGGTTGACGGTGACTCCGGACATTACCAGGATGGAGCGGTATAGGTTGCTCTGCTCCTCTGTGGTGATGATTCATTTGCAAGAACTGGAAACTCGCCAAGAAATTAGAAGAGGTCTTCACTAGTACTAACATGCATGAGTGAACAATGTGTCTGATGGCTCTCTGATTTTCCAACAGCAATAATTGAGACTATAGCAGAATTCTTGCTCTAAAGAGAAAGCTGCTGGGCCATCTTCGGAAAAGCAATTCCCACAATCCTATTTCTCCTGGCTGGCTTGTTACCTCTACCTCTGACTAAGAAAATGGTCCTCTTTCTGGTGGTTGCCTGAAAGATTAGAGAGTCCTTTTACTAGCATCAACATCACTGGCTTGGGAGTGGAAACAAGGGAAAACTTAATTTTTTCTGTTTTTTTAAACTTGTATAATTTATTTATTTATAATAACTTTTGAGGATTAGGACGGATCAGCATGAATTGTATCAATACATTTGGTCTGGGCCCCCCAAAACTTGAACATTTCGTGCAAATACATGTTCCAGTTCAAAGGATTTTAAAGAGTCTTAATTTTTGCATTGGTTTCCCTATAGCTAAAATGCCAAAATGTTGTTCACGCACAGAACCCAAACTGCTGGATGGATTTTTGCCAAACAAGTAGCAAGTTGGGCACCAAGCGATCGAATAAAACCCTTTGGTGGTTGAATGAAAATCCGTCCAGTATTTTCCATCCAATATTTCCGGTCCAGAGAGCGGGGTGCCCGAGTAACTGAAAATGCAGTTATATGCATTGCTGGACCCAAGGCTTTTCATTTCTGAAAAACCGCCATCATGCGTATCAAGATTGCGATCTCGTCAGTTCTAGGTTTGTTTTTTTATACTGCCCTAAAATTATATAAGAGAGGGGAGGAGGGCAGGTGAGGGGAGAGGGGCTGTTTTGAGGCTAGAGTGCATGTGGGCAGGATAAGAAAGGAGGATTTGTGAAGGCTTGGGGATGTTGTCGTTTTGCTGAGCTTTCAATCTCAAGTGGCAAAAGAAAAGAGTAAATACTTTACAACTATAATATATTGACATGTTGCAATGTTAGCAATTGCTACATCCTCTCTTCTACCTTACCCCTAAACTGTGTTGACACAGTCACTCTTGATTGGTTGGATCATGCAGCCATCCCCTTCTCCCTTACTCACAACATGGCATGCCATACGTGCCAAGGAACATATATTTTGGGCTGAGAAGTCCAGATCCCTGGTTGCATAACCTGTGATGGGTGGACCGTGTGGTCTAACCACTGTGCATAGGCCAGCAAATCATAATTGGTGAGAGATCAAGACGTTACGAAACAAGCTCCACAAAATCACTGCAACACTCTTGAACTATACTTGTTGTCTTGGTAATAGAATCCTGAGACCCTTTTTGTTCTGGATTGTGCAACTGAAAACCTGGGGAAGGGAACCCTAACGATTGGTCTGCATCTATATTGCCTTGAACTGAAGAAGGTAACCTTCTTCACGTCTTGAAACACTTGTGTATAGACGCGGGCGCGTTATAAATGCTATATCATATCATAACCTTTTTTCTTTCATAGAACTTTCTTATACTTGGGGAATGGAGAGAAAGCTGTGAGCTGCAAGAAGCTCAGAACTTTGAGTTAAACACTGTTTCTTTTGAGTTTGACATCCCTACACATTGGCTTAATATAGTTGTGAGGGCAACGATAGGTTTTGGACACACACGGACCTGGACTTTTCCTTAGTTTTATTCCAGTAGGGAAATCCCATATTAGCATAGGGCAAGTTAGGCCTTCACCCATGCTGATATTTCAGTTAAATAAACATTTATTTCAACCTGAAGTCTGTTGTATGTGTCGTACTCCATTGCTACTTGCTGCTTTGTTGTTTAGAAAACTCATTTCCTGGTACCTTTCATTTCCTAAAAGAGAAGCTTTCCACACAAAAAAGTGGCAAATAAAAGTGAATGTTTCCAATAACAAATCATTTTGTATGGTAACATGCTGGTAAATCCAGGATGAGTTTATAGCTGGCCTTGCCCTGCTATTATGTGCCATTTTACCTTTATGGTGTGCCTTGTTTTGGTTTGTTTCCAATCCCATTGAGTCCCAATAAGATCCAAATAACAAAGATTTTCATGTAGTATTTTGTGTTTTTAGATTACAAGTGGACTCTTCTTATTTGTATCTTGCAGACATGTATGTTTCTGAACGGGAGGGCAGTGATTCCACTGGCAATGGAACTCAGGAGAAGCCTTTTAAAACAGTCCTGAAGGTAATTTTGCTTTTTCGCATGCCATTCTTTGCAATCTCTTGTTTTTTGCTTTTGAATGATGATTTAGGATTTGTTGGAGGGAATTTTCAAAGTGCTTCTATTGCTTGTGATGAAAATTAGTGATTTTGTGAAAATTTTCATTAAGCCAAGTGCGCAATTTACAACAAAAGCAAGAAAAATGCTAACAACTCTTTTTAAATACTGGACAGCTAAATGGTGACATAGAAAGATCGGATAGAAGGCTTGGACTAGGTGGCGGACCTTACTCTACTAAAAGGAAAACTCCCTAGACACAACAGTTCTGAATAACTACTGCCCAATCACCACAGTCCCCTTCACCTTAAGAGCCTGGATAGGGCAGCATACAACCAAATTCAGCCCTTTCTAGATGCTAACCAAGTCTTAGGAAAGCGCCAATCTGGATTCCAGCCAGGTATAAATCTGCACTAATGGACCTAAAACATCAGCTTAACAGGTTCCGAGATGAAGGAAAGATGGCCCTCCGCCTTGACCTCTCGGCTGCTTTGGCCTGGTAGACCACAAAATCCTATGCCACCACCTCACAGCCGCTGCAAAACTCTCCCAAGGATCCATGACCTGGGTAGCCTCTTTCCTAGAAGGACGATCACGAGTCTTCTCAGAAGTAGCCAGCGGCCCCCCTGCACCTATTTCTTGTGGAGTCCTGCAAAGTTCATGCGTCTCCCCTACCCTCCTATAATATATTTACCAAACCCCTCTTTGACCTCATGGACGGCATCCGCATAGCCTACACCAACTATGCCGATGACACCCAAATGCTCCTCCCTATGTCGGGAAACTATGAAGAGGACGCACAATCGATCAACAGAATCTACTTGACAATCCAGGCTTGGATGGCCGTGAATCATCTTTGTTTGAACGACAAGACTGAGCTCCTCATAGTGGGATCACCAGCAATGCTAAAGACGCTATTCCCCCCCCACTACTCTTCCTTCGTGGTCGATGGCATAACGATCCCGGTCTCAGCTTCGGTCAAAAGCCTTGGAGTGCACCTAGACACCACGCTGTCACTCGCCAAACAAGTTAACTCGATCGCCTCATCAGCAGCCTACACCGCCAAACTCCTTAATGCGGTCAGACAGGCTAGTTGCCTTCCTATTGCACGAGCAGTAATGGGAGCAAGAATTTGATTACTGCAACACCATCTTTGCAGGCACATCTAAGAAGAATATTAGTAAATAGCAGTTAATCCAAAACAATGCCCTACATTCTGTACTCATTATCCCAAGAAGAGACTACATCTCACCAGCAAGAAAGGAGACGCACTGGCTGTCGATACACAAAAGGATTGTTTTCAAAACCTTGACTATCCCACACAAATGCCTTTCAGACAAAGCGCCAGAGTACCTGATGCAAATAATTATCAGATCCAACACCCTCAGACCAGTAAGGTCAGTCCATGCTCACTGTATTGCACCTCAAAAGAGCTGGGGCAGGGGGCGCTAGTTTCCCTTCAGTAGTTGCCACTCATTGGAACGCCCTTCCTCCACGCTAAGAGTGGAAGAATCGCACAGGGCCTTTAGAAGTCCTAAAAATGTGGTTTATCACCTAAAACACTGAACTTCTTGAGTACTCCACCTCTGAGAGGCTCGCCTGGGACTCTTGCTCTACATCTGTTCACTATGTCTGTTTCTGTAAGTTTATGCAATGTGTAACTGGTTTGCAACAGCTCCTGATGCCCCCGGGCTTAGGCGCTTTACAAATGTAAACAATAAAATATATAAATAAATGTGGAGTGTCACACAAAACCTTAATGCTTGGTGGCAGTGTAACAACCACAGACTGTGATCGGTGATTAGATGAGTCAACACACACGAAGATTGATTGGGTATTTCGAAAAGATGATCCTGGGTAACAGTGGTATGATTAGGCGTAACAGTAGAAGTAAAGTACAATATGATTGTCTGAAATTTAAGCTTCAGAAGATTGGAGCTGGAGGTATCCTGGGGCGGGGGGATGTCCTAGCAGTCCTAGTTTCCCATTCATAGGCACATGCTTTTGCACTGATAAATTTGGTGATACAGTTTAAAATTACTTGTTAGCTTATTTCACAATTAAGCGTCAATGAAGTACATTACCCAACTCCATGCTAGTCTTATTATTTGATGGATTGAAGGATGGAAGGCTGAGTAGGCTCTACCAAGATTTGAGCCCCTAGGTGGTTACGTCAACCCACAGTAATCTTGCATCAGTTTTAGGGTACTGGTTTTTGAAGCAGAAGGAACACCAGGTTTTTCAAATTGATCCCATCCAGTTTAACAGATCCAAATGCCAGATAACCATTTTAAATATTGCACAAGAGAAAGAAATGTTAGCAGCATAGGTTCTTTCATAGTTCACAAAATTGCATGGGACAATTGAATTGTTCCCAAGATATGGAAAAAGTGGTTAGCGATAAAGCGCTATATTGCCTGCAGGGGAGAAACATTTTGAGGGGTTTCTGGAAATCTATCGTGTCCGCATTATACCAAGTATAATGTGTGGCCTATCTGTACTGTCATATAGATACATTAGATGGCTCGATAAACTAGAGGGCAACATTTTTCGTTCTTTATTTAACATTCTTTGTGCTGTCCCAGTTGAGACATTAAGAATGGAATTTAGCCTTCGTTCTCTTATTTCAGTATGGCACCTGCAATGAACTTTGCCCTACTTAAAGATCATTGTGGCACATGTTACTTCGAAATAAATTGCTTGGTCTAATCGGAAGGAAATCCTCTATTGCTTGTACCAATATGTTCTTTCATGAATTGGCGCAGTCTGCCGTGCACTACTTGTCATTATTGGAAATATCAAATTAAGTTGCACTGGAGAGTAAATTGAGAGACTGGGACAGACTTTAGTGAGGGGGCCTGGCCCATCCTTGGTTAAAAAGACAGGGGCGCCCGTTAGATTAACCCTTAACTCTCGATTTAAAAAGGGTATAATATGTGTGTGTATATTGTGACAAATTTGAGGATGTCGTCCCTTCTCCCCTAGAGGGGAGACATTTCCCATGGGGCCGGCACAGCCTGTCCACAGTACGATAGTCCCCCTGGGGGTGGTGCACCGAGGGAGGATCAAATGGGGGAGGAAACCCCCTTATGGGATTAGGAAAGGTATGCCTAAACCCTTCTCTAATGCTCAGTCCTCCCCTCCATCCCTTTTGGTAAGGCCGATGTATGGTCTTTCTCAATATTCACTATTCTCAACTTAAAAGCCTGATATACTTGACAAGATTCAAACCGTATAAAATGCAAAGTATTTTTATATCTGAGTCTATGGCATGTACTGAGAAGATGACCAGGATTCCAAGGATCACTATGGAGAAGCCGAGGGAGCGCTCCAGCTTCTCAACAAATCTGATTGGCCCAAAGCATCTCCCTTTTCCAATGCAGGAGTTTAAACATCCCACAGCTGAGATGCAAAAAGAGATCTATCCTCCAAGGAGGAATCCGGTGAGCCGTGCAGCGGCAAAAGGGATGCGAGCCACAGAAGGGAAGCCGAGAGTGGAGGACAAGAAGCGTTGCAGGGTGCAAGAAGCATGGACTGTTCAGGCTGTTGCTGTGTGAAACCTACGGGCATCCCGAGCACCGGGGAAGGATCCATGAGAGAGGACGCACCGCCAGGGAGAAGTAGAAGCCAGGAGAGCCTCTGCTGACCGTGACGAAGCCCCGAACTCTACCAGAGCCTAGAGACACAGCAGCTGCTCAGGAAACACTGGTACCTACCAGAGGGTAGAAAACAGGTATGCAGATTACCCGAGTGGTGCTGGCGGTCCAGGGGAGCAAGGAGGTGAAAGCGGAAGCCGGATCAAGAGTGTCTGGGACCCGGGAATGAAGTGCGAGTCTAGGACCCGCACCCATATGAGGAACTGAAACTAAGCCAAACAGTATATTATTAGTCTGGGTCCCATACCCAAAAGGATCTAGTCCACATTGGGACTGTTGCCTGGCAGTAGAGTAAACCAAGCTGGTTTGAATATTGCGAGCCTGGGACCCGCACCAAAATAAGTTTATAAAAAGATAACTGCTTGGCAGGTGAGTGAACCAAACAGTTATATTGAGAGTCTGTGACTTGCATCCAAAAGTGGGACAGTCCTTGAGAGGACATTTGCTTGGCAAGGAAGAAACCAAGCCATTCGGAATACTGCAAGTCTGAGACCTCTGCAAACGATTCCGACGCTTGGCAAAAGGAGTGTCCCAAGTTGGTGGGATAAACAGGAGAAGCATAAGGAGCATATTCTTGTGAACTGCCTATTGATATTTGTATAAGCATGTACAGGCCTTGGAGGCCCCAAAAGAGGAGAAACACTTTTAGAAGAAATCTTGGGTTGGGGGACCAGGGGGGAGGATCAGCAACCTAACCTTGGAATCCGACGGTTCTTAAAATGTCTTTATTTATTGCCTCTTGTGATTGCCCAAGAGACTGGGAACTTTTCTGTTGGTTAGATCTACAAAGAACACTACAAAGAGGAATCTAGGGGAAGCCTAACCTTGGAGTCCTACATTTGGGAATATTTCTCTATTATCGCCGATTTTGATTGTCCCAGGAACTGGCAACTTTTCTGTTGGTTGGAGCTACAAAGAATATTTAACTTTAGCAAGAGTTCATCCCTGTACAGTTGGTTTGAGTTATTAATGTTGGTACAGAAGAAGGCTTTAAGACACAACAGAGGCTGACTTTATAATTGGCACATTCTGACAATTTCCTTTTTCCAGTTTTCTTAGAGGCAGGGAAACCTTCTTAGTTTTAGGAGCACAGAGGCATTTTTCCAAGCCCTTTTCGTATAATAAAAGTTTCTACCCACAAGCATACCACCATTGTGTCCGAGCCTTACCTCTGAACCCTCGCAAAATACATATATATGAGAGAAGAGATATTATAGGGCAACTGTCTTGGTTACAAAGGTTTTTTATCTATAATTTCAGTGTTTTGTTTGGTGGGATGTATAGTGTGAGTGTGTAGTATGGACGTATGAGCGTATGGCATATGAGCCATATACGCTTTACATTTAGTACATGTATGCCACAGTGTTCATACTCGGAGTAGCATGCATGTACGTACGAAATGTACATCTTCTACATGTACCTATATATTTGTAAAGACGCTGTTCATTGATACCGATACTGAGCATGTGTTATTAAAACATGTAACATAAGGGTGTGGGGCGTAAGGCATGGGAGTGGGGTGTAGGTGTATCTGTTATGAGTTTATGGCATATAAGTAGCAAATGAGTGTTGGTGGTATAAAATAATAAAATAATCCAAGGTACTGGATGCGCCCATGTAGAGTACAATCTATGACAAATTTCTTGGAAAATTCAATGCAGTTGAAAAAATTGTGCATGCTTCTCCTTAATCATAAAACATTACTTAATCACATCCCATTTCTAGTCAAAAGCGAGGCTGACCGTATTTGATCAATGCATTTCGGACATGTCCATCTTTAGGGCATCAAGCTGAAATAAGTATGATATGTACAATCAAGCTGTGATTTCAAAAACGATCATGGTAAAATTCCAAAAATGTATGATGTATGTTTACCCCCACTCTCTCAATGTCATACCTGTCAATTGGCTGTAATGGAGTGTGCCTCACTGGGACATGCACAGAAAAATATATAAATCAATTTCAAAATGACAGAAAGGTGCATATAATTGTGCATATTCTAGAGTCATTTACTTTTACAGTGCACTGAGAAAACACACAGTATTACATATGTTTATATCACAAACATACCTTATCTCACAGGAGAATTCATGTTGTTTGCTCTTGTACCGCGCGCTGCTGCCACTTGTGGTCTGTCGGCACCTTGTCTGATCTGAAACGAAAGGAGGGCTGAGGGGGGGGCAAAGGTTTGTTTAATGGGATTGAGGGAAAAGCGCAAGCACTTTGATGTGCTGTTGGTAGCTTCAGTTCGGGGAAAACCAGTCTCTGTATGCTGGTTTGTGATATTTGGTGGTGGTTGTGTAGTTCTTGGTGTGGTTGTGTCTGTGTGTGTTAAGTTGGTTTGGTTTCTTGTTTGTGGTTGTGTGGAGTTTGTAGTTTGTTGTAGTATGTGATGGTCTTATGTTTTGTGCGATAGAGGTATGTTTTATGTTGTTCTGTGTTTTTAGGATGAATAAGCAGAATATTTGGTGCGTTCTTCTAAGTTCAATGCATGGGCTGCCCCAATAGTCCTTTAAATCCAACGCAATGGCCATCCTCGAGACACGCGTGAATTTAGTATCTTGGCTACCCCTGAATTACATCCTAACTCAACACCCAAGTTACCCTAGTCTTACATCCAAAGCCCAACACACTGATCTTCCTCAAACACATCCAACTTCAATGCACTAGAAAGCCTCGAACATGTCCAAATCCAACACACTGACCACCCTCAAACACCCCCAAGCTCAACACATTGAACTTCCTGCAAATTTGTATGCCGAAAGGCACAGCCCAAGGGCAGTTTTATTACAATGGTTTTCTCTTGTTTTGCGGTGGATGAAATTTGTCGCTCAGACATATTCTTTCGTTTGGAGTACTAAAGAGCAATGTTTTTAACAGTTTCCTGAAGTTGATTTGATCCTCTGTTGTTCGTATTTCCTTTTGGAGCGAGTTCCAGAGTTTCACTGCTATGCAGGAGAACGCTGATCCTTCAAATTTCTGTTTTGAGTATTGTTTCGGTTCAAGGCGGATGTCATTGCGTGTTTCTGCTGGTTTGTAGATGGTGAATTTTTCCTGTGTGAATTCCTCTCCTCTGCAGTATATCTCTGTGTTTATGTTTTGAAGATTTGTTTCTTGACTGGCAACAAATGTAGTGTTCTTAGCGCTGGTGTGATGTGTTCTCTTTCGGTGAGTTTAAGGAGTAGTCTTGCTGGTAAATTCTGTATTCGTTGTAGATTTCTCAACAAGTAATCTGGCATTCCCCGGTAGATTCTATTGGCATATTCTTTTCTTGACATGACGAGAGCGTTGATGGCAAGTTTGTGTGTGTGAAGCAGAAGGGATTTATCTTCTTGATTATGTGCAGGTTGAATAACCATTTCTTAACTATCGCGTTCACTTGTGGTTCTAGCATTAGCTCGTTGTCCATTACAATGCCAAGATTTCTGACCACCTTGGATGGTTCTGGTGAGTTTCCCAGCTTGGTCGGCCATGGAAAGTGCTGGTTTTTTGCCAGTTTGTTGGGTGTAATCATGATTTCAGCTTGTTCGGGTTGAGTTTAAGACTGTTGGTGCTCATCCATTTAGTTCATTGAGACAGTCGGTTAGTGTTGGGTTTTCCTCTTCGCTGGCGTCAATTTTATTGATGATTTGGGTGTCGTCTGCATAGTCGTAGTAGGCGAGGCCATGTCTTTTGCTGAGGTTGATTAGGGGTGTCATGTAGATGCTCAGAGTAACAGTGAAAGTGACCAGCCCTGTGGGACTCCACATGTTTTCCAAGGTGTTGATTTGAATGGTGCTAGCCAAGTTGTTTCTGTTCTTTCTGTCAGGAATGATTTTAGCCAGAGGAGAGCAGTGTTGCCGATCCCAATATCTTCTACTCTTTTGAAGAGAGTGTTGTGGTTGACTGTGTCGAAGGCTGTTGAGAGATTTAGTAGTATTAATGCTGAGTTTGTGTTAGTCTGCGTTTTGGTTTTTAGATCCTTCCCGATAGTCGAGAAGTTTCCGTTCCTCTCATCGGTCTGAAGCCTACTTGTGCCCGATCTAGTAGATGGTTATTTTCCACGTATTACAAGATTTGTTCATAGACATAGCTTTCTAGTAGCGTTGCCGGTTTTGGGATATTTGAAATCGGCAGAAGTTTGTAAGGTCTTCCACATTTTCTGAGGTGTCTGTAAGGAGTGGTTTGATGTAAGCCGATTTTGGAAGCCTGTGGCACTGTTTCTGTTGCAATTTGCGAGGTTGAAGAGGTTGCACTAGTATTCTGCCAGTGTTCTCTAGGAGAGGATTTACTTCGTATATCTGCGCTCTTTGTAATATCTTATTGTGCCGTTTGGAGAATGTTTTTACACATACGCCCACGATACGCAATTCTTTAATTGAATGCCCTGGTATCTGATGTCCGTCTCAAATTAAAATCTTAGTTGGCCGAAATTAGTTGATGGATGTCTAAAAATTGGTTCGGGCTCAACGGGGATACAACGGAGATTATGGTTGCCAGTCCCCCTAGTGCTCATTCCTTTTGGCATTTGACGTTTGCCCCGATTCTCTCGGGCCTTGCCCTGCCCGTAGTCCCTCTGTTAAAAGCTTGGGAGGGCAGTTTGCTGCAGTGTGCAGTACGGGTATCATCAAACTGAGACTCCTCAGAAAAGTATTGCAGTTCATTCCACCGCAGTTCTGCGCCACCATAGTCAGTGTCGATTATGGGCAAGTTCGACTACTGCAATGGCGGTCATTGGACTACTGCAATGGCATCTGTTTGGGCCAACCTGATTTTTTTTTTTTTTTTTTTTGCTTCATCGGCTGCAAACCCTGCAAAATTCCACCACTCACCTGGTGCTGAATGTCCGAGATGGCCTTGTTGTTATTGGCCAAACTTCATTGGCTTCCTATCCTAAACTGGATAGAATTCAAGGCACTTTGTATAGCACACCGTGCTTTCTTCCGTATGGGGTGGGCCTTCTTTTTTCCAGTCGCTGCTTTCCTTAACATGCACTGCTGTCAACCTCTACTAATCTGCTTATAGTTCCTTGTTTCTGTAAATCTCGAGTTGGAGGGTGCGCCTTCTTTGTGCTGGCTCCGACATTGATGGAACTCCCTTCTGACGTTCCTGAGTGAGATCTCGTATCATTTGTGCTCCCGCAGAGCTCTTAAGACCTTGGGTATGGGTTATGTTGATTTCTCATGCTTTGTACTTGGCGCCCAGAAGCCTTCCGGCTTTGGCTTGTGTTTAATACATTTATTTACATTACATTACAGTGAATCTTTTTGTTTATTGTGGTCTGTTCGTCTTTGGCTGTGTCTTTTGGTGGTCATGTTGGTGTTCATTATTTCCATCAGATTGCGTGTTTCGGTTAATCTGTTTCTTCATTGAGTAGTTCAGTTAAGTTCCGAATTGGGTTGATGTATTTTTCGTGATCTTCTTCTTGTTGTGGTTGTTGGTGCATTCGGTCGTGCCAGTTATTTTGCGATGAATAGCTTGGTGATATAGTTTCCATCTATTTTGTTTCTTTGTGTTTCATATCTTTCCCCTTGTTGTCTTGTTATCCTGCTGATGTGCTTAATGTTCTTGAGTGACAGTGGCTATACGATTGGGTGGAGTGACATGTAGGGTGTAAGGTAGAGCGGTTTTTGGTTTGTTCTTGCAAATTAACTTGTTTCCTTGAGCGTGCCGGTGTGTTGTGTTGGCTGCAGACTCTCGAGTGGGTACCTTCCCAAAGAACAGGTCAATGGGCCGCATTTGTTCTCGCAGAGGGGCGCCTATGGACTATTTCTTTTGTTTTTGTTTATCAAGGTATAGTATAATATCTACAAATTGTATACATATGTTCATTTCTGTCTGACATATATACACATTCAGTATTTACAGTATGGTTGTACTTTTTCTTCAGAGGTTAATCTGTTTCAGTACATGTCATAACAGTTGTTGAATTCTGAGTGTTTTGTGTCAAAATAACAGGTTTGTTGCCTAATTTCATCATTACATGTATGCATTCTAATATTGATTAAGGCATAATGGTCGTTACATGGTCATATGCCGAATTGTGGTGGACAGAAGCAAGGGGGAATAGAAAAGAGAGAGAGAAAAAGATCAAGAGAGTTAGAGGAGAAGATGGAGTGATGGTACAACATCCTTTCATTGCCGTATATTTCAAAGCCTGGCATTTAAACATGCACATTACAACGAAAATTGCTATCACATTTTTTAGGGTGGGTGGGAAAGGGCAGGGTTTGTGTGGGTAGTGAATAGGTCTAAATTGGTGTAGTACAGGGAGTTTGAGGGGGAGGGGGAAACCCCCCACAGAAAAAGAAATTTGATGAACTTTTTCGTTATAATGTACATGTTTAAATGCCAAAGCAAAAACAAAGAGGTGATGGCTGGAAGGTTTTGAATGAATCTTAACCACTGGCATTTCTCTGGGCAACCCTCCAGACCACCGTTCTTCGCCTGCCAAGCCATTACAGAAGGGGAAAGACCATATGCAAATCAGGCTTGCCCCCACCCCAAAAGGGGCAGTCCAGCCCGAACTGCTAGGTCACATCCCTTCTGCACGAGACCACAAGCATCCCCAAACATGTTTCGCCCTTGTTGGGGCTCATCAGTGAGGAGTAGCTTGGGTCCCTAGGCCCAGCAGGCACGGGACCCACGTCTGGGCATACCCGTCCCACTCGGGGTGACAAAGCAAAAACAAAGAGGTGATGGCTGGAAGGTTTAGAATTAATCTTAACCACTGGCATTGCTCTGGGCAACCGTCCAGACCACCGTTCTTCGCCTGCCAAGCCATTACAGAAGGGGAAAGACCATATGCAAATCAGGCTTGGCCCCACCCCAAAAGGGGCAGTCCAGCCCGAACTGCTAGGTCACATCCCTTCTGCACGAGACCACAAGCATCCCCAAACATGTTTCGCCCTTGTTGGGGCTCATCAGTGAGGAGTAGCTTGGGTCTCTAGGCCCAGCAGGCACGGGACCCACGTCTGGGCATACCCGTCCCACTCGGGGTGACAAAGCAAAAACAAAGAGGTGATGGCTGGAAGGTTTAGAATGAATCTTAACCACTGGCATTGCTCTGGGCAACCATCCAGACCACCGTTCCTCGCCTGCCAAGCCATTACAGAAGGGGAAAGACCATATGCAAATCAGGCTTGGCCCCACCCCAAAAGGGGCAGTCCAGCCCGAACTGCTAGGTCACATCCCTTCTGCACGAGACCACAAGCATCCCCAAACATGTTTCGCCCTTGTTGGGGCTCATCAGTGAGGAGTAGCTTGGGTCTCTAGGCCCAGCAGGCATGGGACCCACGTCTGGGCATACCCGTCCCACTCGGGGTGACAAAGCAAAAACAAAGAGGTGATGGCTGGAAGGTTTAGAATGAATCTTAACCACTGGCATTGCTCTGGGCAACCCTCCAGACCACTGTTCTTCGCCTGCCAAGCCATTACAGAAGGGGAAAGACCATATGCAAATCAGGCTTGGCCCCACCCCAAAAGGGGCAGTCCAGCCCGAACTGCTCGGTCACATCCCTTCTGCACGAGACCACAAGCATCCCCAAACATGTTTCGCCCTTGTTGGGGCTCATCAGTGAGGAGTAGCTTGGGTCTCTAGGCCCAGCAGGCACGGGACCCACGTCTGGGCATACCCGTCCCACTCGGGGTGACAAAGCAAAAACAAAGAGGTGATGGCTGGAAGGTTTAGAATGAATCTTAACCACTGGCATTGCTCTGGGCAACCCTCCAGACCACCGTTCTTCGCCTGCCAAGCCATTACAGAAGGGGAAAGACCATATGCAAATCAGGCTTGGCCCCACCCCAAAAGGGGCAGTCCAGCCCGAACTGCTAGGTCATATCCCTTCTGCACGAGACCACAAGCATCCCCAAACATGTTTCGCCCTTGTTGGGGCTCATCAGTGAGGAGTAGCTTGGGTCTCTAGGCCCAGCAGGCACGGGACCCACGTCTGGGCATACCCGTCCCACTCGGGGTGACAAAGCAACAACAAAGAGGTGATGGCTGGAAGGTTTGGAATGAATCTTAACCACTGGCATTGCTCTGGGCAACCCTCCAGACCACCGTTCTTCGCCTGCCAAGCCATTACAGAAGGGGAAAGACCATATGCAAATCAGGCTTGGCCCCACCCCAAAAGGGGCAGTCCAGCCCGAACTGCTAGGTCACATCCCTTGTGCTGTTTAAATGCCAGCCGTTGAAATATACGGTGATGAAATGACATAGAACCGGAGTGATGACTTAAATTATCTTGCAAAGTTATCCCTTAGCTTAGTTCCTGGTTGAGTGCAATTGAGTCGACTTACACTTAGGTTTTGCCCTAATGTCATGCTAGTTAAGTTTGTTAGGATTTCTGCCTATACCATAATGGTGGGTGCCTATAAGGTTGGTTCAGATTCCATAGTCTTTACTTGACAGTGCAGTGCTTAGTGCGGGTCGATAGAAGTAGATAATCCGAATGGTATCAAAACAAAAGAATGTGTTTTACTTGTAGTAATATTTGACTTTTTATAATCCTTGCTCCACGTTGCAGAGTCAAGTGAGAACAGCGTTTGCCGCGTCCCAGCAATTTTGGTTAAGTAGCTGGGGACAGGATAATGTGCATTAAAATAGTGTACTCAATAGTACTCGCCCAGGATGCCAGAAAGCAAGGTTACTTTACCTTTCAGCCCTAGTAGCTAGTGATTGCAACTTCTTAGGCGGGTCGCACCATCGTCCTAAAGGGTTAAGGAAAGTGGTCATTCAGTGAGAATAAATAAATGGAAGAGATCACTAAATTGATTATAATGACCTGATGCAGGTACCTCGCCTCTGAGTTACCGTCTTAACCTACCTCTTATCGGCCTGCAAGCTAACATTTGTTTCTCACCTGCCGCTGTCTTCCACTTCCTCTGCCTCCATTCTAGCACTTCACCCATCATGGTCACATCCCGAGCACAGCTGGCCGTACTGCCTAGCTACGCTTAAAAATGTCCAATGTTGGTTGTCCTTAATCAATGTATGCTCACTTATGTATTGTCCCTGGTCACTCTTCCATTTACTACCCTCCACAACCTGGATAGAATGTCCCTCAAACCCACCCCATTGTAAGAAGCTCACTGCTTCCCATCAAATCTGATTTCTTATCGGCTGTACGTTCTTTTGTGATCCAATAAAAAATAATGTGTGAGTGTCTGTGCGAAGGGAGGGTGATCCCTGCTCCTGATTACCTTCCAGTGCCTGCCAGGTGACCGTATCTATTTTAGGGGTTCAGACCCTTCGTTCTTGGAGGAACATTCTTGATCTAGTGTGGAGTTGGTGCTACTTACCCGGCCTGAGCGTGTCTTTCCCTGCTTGGAAGTGTCATTGATGTTGAGTGGTCCGATTCCGAATCTTTACTGAGCTAAGCGATTGCAGGTCTATGGTCGACCCTGTGTCTTGTTGGATCTGCAATTGTTTATTGGATGACATCTTCTCATTATTTAGTTGGATTCAGTTCTTCTATCAGACTTACGAGTACATTCTAGATTACATGATTGGACCAGAATCAGCTTCTATGGACATCCCTGTGTCTTGATTTGCTTATTGGATGACACCTTCTCAGTGTGCAGTTACTTCCAGTTCTGTTCTATTGGACTTACGAGTACATCCCAAATATGATGATTGGTACTCTGTAAACCTGAAGGTCCTGCAACAGAGCAGGCCATGTTATTTGTGATATGTCTGACAAACATAGTTACGTGCAGCGGTGGTTTGAGTGATCCTGGTCTTGTGAGTGTTTTGAGTACTGATAGCAGGTATATAGAATGTAGCACTGAGTCCTTACTTCTCTGGCATCCAATTAGGTAGTACTAATTCCAGGAAATGATGACTTTCATTAAACTTCAAAAGACAATTCTGCTATTGATTCTCAAAACACTTTCGAATTTATGTTTGCTTTACTGTGTAATTGGCTAGGTTTTTGGGTCTTAAAAATTTAAAGATATATTCAGAAGATATCAAATACAGCTGGTTTTTGGGTCTTAAAAATTTAAAGATATATTCAGAAGATATCAAATAGCCAGACCTTAGAGAAATAATGCAAGGCATAGCGAGTGACTTATCGCTCTGTATTATATTAATTTCCCATTCTGCAACATGTTTTAGGAAGTAAACCAGCTGTAGAGTGACTGGGAATGGGTATAGAAATACTTTGTAGGGGCAACTTAGAACAGCCTGCAGCACAGTGGCCTGCTCCAAAACGGAGTCTTGACAGATATACCTTACGCCGTGTGTGAAAACACGGATGGCATGTTGCTTCGTCCACCACACCACAAGCTGCCCGAAGCTGCCGCCTTAACAGAGGGACGTTTCTAACAGCACT
Source organism: Ambystoma mexicanum (assembly GCF_040938575.1). Lineage (NCBI taxonomy): Eukaryota > Metazoa > Chordata > Amphibia > Caudata > Ambystomatidae > Ambystoma > Ambystoma mexicanum. The sequence continues at coordinate 299,154,039 of NC_090935.1, read as the reverse complement.
AGGAACATGACGCATACGGGTACTATACAAGACCACTTAAATTACATTTTCATGAATGGGGTGCCTGAAATATGGCCAAATGTGCTTTGTTTGCCAAACTGTCATGCACCTAAAATGCACCCCTCTTTCTATTGATGTGTTGCTATGTCTTGTGTTTGTATCTGTTGAACCCTGTCTCTGCCATGTTGATTTACATGTCTCCACTTTTTACATTTTGTTTACATTGCTCTCCCTTAAGTTTCTTTTGTTTCTTTAATGTCAGTTCTGCTACCTCTCATTTAAGTCTTATCCATGTTTGCTGTTACTTCATGCCACTTCATCTTTCACTGCATTAATCTGTGTTCCTGCCACAACTGTTTTTATCTCTGCTGCCACCTGTTTTTTGTGATGTGACCTTGTTTACTCTGGTACTCTACTGCTGCTGAAAAATGAGGTGCTAATACGCATTATGTAACAAATCTAACTTCCAAATGGGATTCAATTAATTTTGTGTCCAGTACATATATTCAGTACATATATTCATGCTTTACATGTTGTCTAGAAATTTAGCATTGCACCTTTTACGCGAATTCATAGAGACATAGTTAATGTCATATATCTATATTTGAATGTCGCCAGGGTGACGAGACATGGTGTGGCACACCAGCACATGATAGCCGTGCGTAAGGAAGGGATGGGTGCATGCGACGTCAGGAATCAGACCTTTTTTTTCTGATAAGTCATATACACAATGTAAATCGAGAAATCACTGTAGTAACATCTATTACATGACCCAAAGATCAATGTCAACATAAGATACTTAACATCCAATTCTAGTATCTGCACCTGTGTAAAAGACCTCTATTTTACATCTCAGAATTCACATCTAATGTATTTCAATGCAATGGTGCAACATGAAAGAGATACCAGATACAAGAACACTATGGAGTCTAATTTTTTGTGCAAAGCAGATACCGATAAGAATAGCAATAATTCAATTCATTGAAACACTAGATTTGGGAATTACAGAGTAATGAATATAAAGCATGGCTCATGAAAATGTATTATTGATATCAAACTGACGAAGATCCTATCGTGAAAAGTCTGTGACGAAACAATACTTTGATCTTCCTCTGCTTAGCACCTCCTTAACTGACATTAGGACTCCTAGAAGTTGGAAAAATACTTATGAGAGTAATTTACTTTTCACTATTCTACGAATGCTAAATTATGAATTTGTATTGTTAAATTTTATGTTTTAATATGCATCATTTTATTATATGTAAATCATGAAATTGATCTATTTAAATTTCATAAAATTGAAAGGTTGTTAATGCAACCAAAACAAAAAAAAAGAGTGAGAAGGAAAAAATAACTTCCACACTCTCACCAGTGTGAACGTGCAAAAGTCAGCGAAAACAAATTTAACACATAAACATTCAAACATCAAAAACGTCACAATCAAACTGACACATGACCATACTCGTATGTCTAATAATTATCCAACATGTTTCTGTCTTCAGACTACTAATGAGGACATTCTTCAGGGAACAAGATTTCATTCAACTTCTGAGTTAAATGCATATATTAGACTATTGTACTGGACCTTTGGATATAAAGGTATGTGGTGTGGTCTTCATAGATGGTTTGATAACTCAAGAATTGAGAATGGGCCATTGTGATACTGGAAATTCATCGGCGGGACAGGGCCTCCGTATCCTTGTCCTATATTGCTTTATCATGTATGTTCTGTCTTGTTTTCCACGCAGGAGTTCATGTGGGACTCCAGGCAGTGCGGCTCTTCCTCTTTTTGTTGTGGTGAACAGACACTTGGAATACCCTTAGGGCACCCATGGGTGGGGGTACGACCCTGTATTCCTAGTGTATGTTTTTGGGCACCTATGTTTTGCCCACAGAGCAGGGTATGGGCTGGTGGCAGCTCCATGCTGAATTTGATGGGTGATCTGAGAATACTCCATTTTGAGATACCCAGGCCCTGCCATTGGAATCAGTTGATTCCTGATAGGAAACAAGATGGCCCCTGTGGCCTCTTGCTTGCTATCGCCTGCTATCTTATTTTTCCTGAAGTCACGGGAAGCCCTGACTTTGTCCCTTCCCCCTTACTGGCTGTTGGGTGGAAGTTCCATATATGGAAGTGTGGGGGGAAGTCCAGGCCAGACCGGCTGGTGCCTTCCCAATGACTGTATGTTGTGGGTACGCCCGTGTGGTGGGACCTGGGTGAATGGAGTGTGTGACGAATATGCATTTCATGTTAATGGGTATCTAGTGTCTGGTGGTTGACACAATGACTGAGACAGCCCTGCCCCAAACTGGTATGAATCCAGTGTGGAGTGCTGAATGGCTGAGTGCTTGTCTGAATCCACATTCTGTGTTGTGAGTGTCTGGATGGAGAAGAATGGCCTGAATGCACTGTGAGCCTGATTGGCCGCCTTACTGCATAAATGCCCTTCTGAATGATTGGTTGCCTGAATGTGACCCAGCAGAGTGAATGGGAGATCAACAGTATATCTGGGGGCCTCTCACTGATGGAAATTGATCAGAAGCTGAAGTTTGATACTTGATGCTTAACCTTAAGCCCACTGGAAGAAGAATTGCTGCTGATGTCCTTTCGCTAATCTGAAAGCTGCGTGACTGTCAAGGAACTGATCCAAGAGAGGACCTCCATTGTGCATCAGCTGATCCTTGCCAAAGCTCCCTGAACATCAGAGCTTCGAAAGGCTGCCGACCGGAGACGGGGACCGCCGTGGAATCACCAAGCGAAGCGCCCGAAGTCCATCACCGTCGAGGACTGCCGTCGCTGACTGCCGTCGCTGACTACAGCCACAGTGCCCCTTTGCCTAAGACATTTGATCCAAGGACTCCCTTGTCCTTCACCGTCGACCGCTTTCGTCCTGCTGGAGAAAGTCAAGGACGCCGCCGACGACCGAGGAGAATCCCCTGGTGGGTTTCCCACCACCCGAAGACCACAGTGACCCCGACGCCCTTGCTGGGCCAAAGTTCTTCATCAACTCTTTGCGGCAACGAACACTCGTCAAGGTGCACTTCACGCCTCAGCTTGCAGGACGTTTTCGACCGATCGTCAACGAGCACCGCAAGAACCGAAGCTGCTGCTGCAACAACTGTGTTCACCCTTTTCCTTCACTGACTCTCGACCACCGTGGCTCCTGCCTTAAAGGGAGTGCACTCGGGAAGGGCCCGTCGACGACTCACTGAAGAACTCTACGAAACCAGTTACTTTGGGGTCGTAGAACCTTTAGTAGGAATAAAGACTACATTAAGCATAATTGGACTGGGCTTGTCAATACGCTTTATTTACAGGTTGCCCAGGTGGGGGGATCCTCGCACAGAGCTGTCTCTAGGTAGACGAGGGACTGTTCTGTCATTGCATGATATAACTTGCTTTCTTCCCGTGTCTATCGTTGATTCTATAATCTGATTCGTATGTTATTGTGGGGCTTTTAGCCTTGGACACTTTTTAAAGGAATCGATAGAAAGAGTGGTACCACATAAACCTGTATGTATTTGCCATTATAGTATTACCAGAGTACAAAGTGCGTTATTGTGATTGTGTATATAACTTGAACCTTATTTATATAAAGACTGTCTTTTCACTAACCTAGTGTGTGGACATTCCTTTGTGGGTGCTTGGGGACTACACTGTACTTAAGAACCAGCCCGCATCTCCTCCTGAGAGCCTTGGTTGCTCGACCACAATACCAATATAGAGAACCTTGGCTGGGGTGCTCTGTGCTTTGACTCTGCCATATAGAGAGCAGGAGTGCAGATACCCCCCTCCAGTCTTTAGACTGGTGGCATCGGTGGGATGCTAATGGTTTTAAGAATCAGTGTGTAACCTTGCCACTTGCAAAATATCTACACTTTGTTAAATTGAGGTTTGGTTGTGTACTAGATAACTACATTACAAGCACTTTAATCTTTTGCAAATGGTAAATTGACCAGGATGAGCTTAGAGGCTCTCCAGAGGGCATGTGCAGCCAGGGAGTTAGACTTTGAGGATAAGTCTAGGGCTGAGCTAATAGCTGCCCTGGTGGACTACCATACTGATTGTAAAGCTCTTGATGGGGGGGGGGGGGGTCCTGCTCCTGGGGCTGTTATCGAATCTGATTCTGAGAATGCCACCACTCATGCTGCCTCTGTTCCGACCTCCAGCAATGTTTCTTCAGGGAATTCCTTGGAACTTGAGTTATTAAGGATGATGAATACAAAAAGTTGAAAACTGAAGCTGAACTTAAGAAGGAGGAGTTGGCACAGCAAGTGATACTCAAGCCCGGGGTTATTTAACTCAAAGACAGGGACCTTCAACTTAAGAACAAGAACACTAAATGTCAGAAAATCCAGCTAGAGAAAGCTAGAGTGGAGACGTCAGCTAAACCTGTTGAGTGTCAGGTCCCCAGCCAACAAGTTTATGAAAGATTTGGTGGGTGTGTATGTGGAGGGTTCTGATATCCTCCAATGGATTGAAGCATTTGAGATGGCTTGTGGAATCCATGATGTTGATAAGAGGTTGGGCTAAGTGTTTGTTAAGCCGAGTGCCACAGACTGGATATGACTGTATTCTGAAACTGAGTGTGGAAGAAAGGGGTCAGTATGAGTGCATGAAGTCTGCTTTGATTGGCAAGACACCTACCCAATACCTTTTTAAAAGGTTCAGGGAATTTAAGAAAAGAGAGAATGTGTCTTGGGTTGACTGGGTGAGTGCTGCACATATGAACATGATGGGGTGGATTGATGGATACAAGGTGAAAACCTTTGAATTGTCCCACCTTTTTGTTTTTTGAGCATTTTTCTGAAGCCTGTTCACCAGAGCTGCATCAGTATGTTGCTGACCAGAACATTTTAGATCCCTTTAAGCTGGCCAGGCTGGCTGACAAATGGGTCTTCCACTGGGTGTCCCCTAAGCACTCGAGTGGGAAGGATAAGGTCAAAGAAAAGGGGACCTCTCAGAAGTCTGAGGAGTCCCAAACGCAGTCACAGTTGGGTAAACCAAAACCTTCCTCTCCGAAGACCCAAGAATCTATTAGGGATACGTCCTATGTGGGTGGGAGTAAGAGTAGTGGTCCTACTGCTGCAAAGCAGGCTCTCAGCAGCTCAAATACCGTACACCGCATTCCTGGCACATGTTGGGACTGTGGGGCTCTGGACCACAAGAAGGGTGACCCCAAATGTAAAGGTAAGGCACTTGGAGTCCAGGCTGTCAGCCTGACCTACCCTTACCTCATGCCTGAGGTGGAGGCTACTGTCTTCCCCTCCTCTGCAGGAATCACACTTGGTGCTCCTGTATAGATTTTCCTAGCGTCCTTTGGGGCCTGGGACTAGTATGCAGAAGTACTGCCGACAATCCCCAAAGAACACCCATAGGTTTTTGAGAAGTGTTCTCGTGAATGGCCAGCCTTCTACTGGCTTGAGAGACACTGGGGCAAGCATGACCGTGGTGGACAGGACCCTGCTCAAGCCAGAGGACTATGTAGGTGCTCCTCTGAGAACCACCAGGTTAGCTGGTGGGCCTCCCAAATTATCACCTGTAGCCTTAGTCAACATTATGATTGGAGACAAGACAGCAAAGCTTCCTATCCTGATTCAGGACAATGAACCTGCTAACATTTTATTAGGCAATGATCTAGTGGAGTTGGGTTGATCTCTGATGGTCTTCCCCTGACTGCTGCTGCAGTCACTAGTTCACAGGTACCCCCGGGTGTGACTGCCAGTCAGGTACCCGAGCCAAAGGGGCGACCCAAGGCAAGAAGAAGAAAGAGTAAGAAGGCCACCTCTGTGAAGGGGGGCGCATTCTCTTCCTGCTGCTTCAGCAGCACCCACTGTGATTCATGCTCCGTATGGGCTGGGTCCAGTGGTGAACCCAAACTCAACTCCTCAGGCAGAAGACCCTCCTGCGGGAGAGGTGCTCAACCCAGAGGATCACCACGACCTTCAATACCTGCTGGCTGAAGGGGGACCCTCCCGGGTGGACTTCTGTAAGGGACAGAGAGAGTGCCACTCTCTCTAGGATCTGAGGAAACAGGCCCTGTCCCAGGCACAAGGAGAAGTGCCTAGGACATTTCGGATATATTGGGAGGGTGAGCTTCTTGTCAGTGAGCCCACTAAGCCTGAACTTGGTGCCCTCAAGAGGTTGGTGGTACTCCAGGTTTACAGGCCCTACCTACTGCAGTTGGCGCATGAGGTGCCCTTAGCTGGTCATCTTGGTACCAAGAAGACTAAGCAGAGGCTCTCTGCCCATTTCTACTGGCTCCGGATGGGAGTAGAAGTGGAGTTCCACTGCAGGACCTGCCCATTTGTCAGTTGTCTTGCAAGACTGGAGGCAGTGTCATTGCCCCACTGCAGCTGTTGCCAGTGGTTGGCACACCATTTGAGAGGGTGGGCATCGACATCGTCGGTCCCCTTGACCCTCCCACTTCAGGTGGATGTGTTTCATCCTGGTCTTGGTATATCATGCCACCAGGTTATCCTGAGGCTATACTGCTTCGGACTATCACTGCCAAGGTGGTTGCCAGGGCTCTCCTGGGCATTTTCACCCGGGTTGGATTCCCTAAGGAGGTCGAGGATCCAACTTCATGTCGAGTTACATGAAAACAATGTGGAAAGAGTGCGGGGTAAGTTCTCCACCGCTTACCATCCCCAGACCAATCGTCTGGTTGAGAGATTTAATAAAAAATCTCAAGGGCATGCTAGGTGCTTTGGAATAGCCCCTAAGGAGGAAATGGGATCTCCTCCTGCCATGCCTGCTGTTTGCTTATAGAGAGGTACCTCACGAGGGTGTTGGTTTCAGCCCCTTTGAGTTACTCTTTGGACATCCTGTGAGTGGGCCCCTTGCCTTGATCAGAGAAGGTTTGGAAGCCACCCCTCCAGGTCCTGCCAAGCAAGTGGGGTACTATGTGTTAGACCTCAGACAGAGGATGACCCAGATGATGGGTCAGCCGACAGCAAATCTCAAAGCCAGCCAGGAATTGAACAAATAATGGCATGACCTTAAAGCATCACAAGTGGATTGGACTCCAACACAGGAGATCCTTGTGATGGAGCCTACCAAGCCTCGAGCTTTGGCAGATAAGTGGAGGGACCCTTCAGGATAATCTCCAAGATGGGCGAAGTCAATTATCTGGTTGACTTGGGAGTCCCCGGGGTAGCCCCTCATGTATTCCACGTCAACCGGGTCAAGCCTTTCCCTAGAAAGCAGAAGTCTCATGCCTCTTGCTAGCTTCAGAGCAAGAAGAGGATGAGTGAGCCCCTTCCTGATTTGCTGCATAGGAACCCTCAGGATGTCTCAGTGGAGGGAGTGCATATCTCTCTCCAGATCTGACACTAGAGCAGCTAGATGGCCTGCAGGGCTTTGCTTCACCAGTATGCGCCTCTGTTCTCGCTGACACTAGGCCTCACCTCGTGGTGCAGGCACGGAATTGCCACTGGTGACAGCGTACCTGTGAAAAGCAGATGCTACAGCATGTCAAACACTGTTAAGAACCACATCCAGGCTGAGGTTGCCAAGATGTTGGATCTGGGTGTTATTGAACCCTCAACCAGTCTCTGGTTCAGTCCAGTGGTCCTTGTCCCCAAGGCAAGTTCCCAGGCAGGTACCAGGGATTGGCGGTTCTATGTGGACTACAGAGGGGTCAATACCATCACCAAAACTGACGCGCGTCCATTGCCCATGGCTGATGAGCTCATGGACTCCATAGGTGCTGCCAAATTCATAAGCACCTTTGACCTTACCTCAGGCTATTGGCAAATAGCTCAGTCGGACCAGGCCAAGGAAAAGACGGTGTTCTCAACACCTGAGGGGCTCTACCATAGTCATGCCTTTTGGGTTGAAAAATGCACCTGCCACCTTCCAGAGATTGGTCAATCATGCGCTCCATGGGCTGGAGGCCTTTTGTGTGGGCTACTTAGACGACATGTAACGCTCACCTGACTCCCACGGAGGCGCCGGCCTGGTTTGAGCTGCTGTGACCTCTTCTAAAGTGATGCGCAGGACTCGGAAGACAGACTGGACCGGACCCCCAAATCTTGCTTGTCTGGCTCGCAGAAGTATCCTTCTGTAGGTGGAAATAGGGGATTAGCTGTCTGCAGGGTAATGCGTCGGCCTCCCACTTACCCCTCTCACCCTCCTCAAAACCCTTCTGTGCTTCCCCGTGGCGTCTCACCTTAGGGTCTGGAAGGACGAGCTCTCCATCCTGCTTCTGATGCAGGGGCGCGTTGGTATCCAGTACTTCACTGGATTTTCGGATTGGTGGTTTCTGATGCGGGGGCGCGTTGGTATCCAGTTACTTCACTGGATTTTCGGATTGGTGAGAACCAAACTTGCTTGGCTTCCAGGTAAGTTTTTGATAAGTGGTTCCCCTTGTGTCCATGCATTAATGTTCTAATGCTAGTGTCTTTTTCCCCATAGGGGCCGGGGTACGGAATGCTGGGGAACAGGCACCGACCCGAGATGAGATGTGAAATCCTTGTGGAAATCAGGTAAGTCTATAATGAGCGTCTTGGTAATGTCTTTTCATTCGCTCATTAACGCTGATGTCTTTTTCCCCTTAGGGGCCGGGGTCCGAAAATGCCTGGATGCGGCGCGGACCCGAAATGAAAAGGGAATGACCCAGCAGGTAAGTCTTAACATGGAGATTTAGCTTCCCTTTTCCCTTCTTTCTCTCACCTTCGTTATTGTCTTTTTCTCCTAGGCGCTGGGGCGCGACTGCGGATCCGGATGGTCGCTGCAGAACATGGAAGCGCCCTGTAAGGTGAGTAGAATGGGGCGCTGCAGCGATCGATGCGATGTGCTTTTAAAAATAAATGTCTTCCTTTTCAGGATCGTCGGCAAAATGTCTCTGGGATGCAGATTTAGCAGGTAAGGCCTTTTCCTTCTTCTGTTCTCTTGTTCCCTTCCTTTGCAGGTGATTCAGGATGCTGGCAGGCGTGGCAGAAGTCAGGATGCAGGAGCAGACACGGTGAGCGTCCAGCTGCTAGATGCAGAACAACGCGAAGCACGTGTGGCAGTCCGGGCGTGGTTTAAATAGCCTTGGAAGAAGTCCCAGGTAAGTATTCTTCCACGGTCCCCACCCAAGTAAAATAGTTCCTTTAATAAAGTAGTCCCTCCTAAGCCTTATTTGGCTTGAGGCTTTATGCAGCATGGTCTGCGTCAGGTAAGTGCACCAAACGCCTTCTTTTATGAGCCTGGCGCCTTTGGCGCCAGGACTGATGTCCAATATGAGCCTGGCGCCAAAGGCGCCAGGACAAAAGTCCAAAGAGCCCCTATTAGGGGCCGCTGGGTTTTTTCCAGAGGGCATGATGCCTGCTTCCGGGGGTGCTGGGCCTGTCCCGGTGCTCTGGGGGCAGGCATCATGACAGACATTGCCGTCTACAGTTCCACCTGGGAAGAGCATTTGACTCACCTGGATAAGGTGTTGCAGGCCTTGAAAAGGCTAACCTCACTATCAAGGCCACCAAGTGCAAGATAGCTCAGGGGAAAGTCGCTTATCTTGGTGATGAGGTAGGAGGTGGTGAAATCCAACCTCTCGCCAGTAAAGAACAGGATGTACATGACTGGGAGACTCCCACTACTCAAGCTCAGGTGAGAGCCTTTTTGGGCCTGACTGGGTATTATCGCAACTGCATGGAGGACTATGGCACAATAGCGGCCCTCCCAACCCCCCTGACAGCTCTGACTTCGCCCAAACAACCAAGGAATGTTAATTGGACAAAAGACTGTCAGAGGGCCTCTGTTGGCTTGAACGAAAGTTTGTGTAGGGCACCTGTGTTGTGTGCGCCTGATTACAGCAAGCCCTTTATCGTCCAGACGGATGCCTGTGACACCGTAATTGGAGCTGTCTTGTCCCAGTTAGATGACAAGGGGAGGGAACATCCGATCATATTAATCAGTAGACGACTCGAGGGTAGAGAACTTAGGTGGGCTACTGTTGAAAAAGAATGTTTCAGTATAGTTTGGAGCCTTAGGTGTTTTAGGCCCTACCTTACTGACTGATGTCAACCTTCGAGGTCCGAACAGACCATAAATCCTTAAAGTGGCTTATGCCGATGAAAGGTGAAAACCCGAAAACTGCTGAGGTGGTCCATTAGCCTGCAAGGGCTAGACTTCACCATAGAGCATAGACCAGAGAAGAGACATGGTAATGCAGATGGCCTTTCCAGAAGGTATCTATCTCATGGGAGATCCTCAGTCTGGGGGGGCGACTATGATGCTGGAAATGCCTCTGTAGCATTGTCCTTTATTGCTTTATCATGTATGTTCTGTCTTGTTTTCCATGCAGGAGTTAATGTTGGACTCCTGGTGGTGCGGCTCCTCCACTTTTTGGTTGTGGTGAACAACCCTTGGGATACCCTTATGGCACCCATGGATGGGAGTACGACCCTGTACTCCTAGTGTATGTTTTTGGGCACCTGTGTGTGGCCCACAGAGCAGTGTATGGGCTGGTGGCAGCTCCATGCTGAATTTTACAGGTGCTCTGAATATCCTCCATCCCCTGTGGCCTCTTGCTTTCTCTCGCCTGTTACCTTACTTTTCCCAAAGTCCCGGGAAGCCCTGACTCTGTCCCTTCCCCCATGAATGGCTGTTGGATGGAAGTTCCATATATGGTAGTGTGGGGAAGTCCAGGCCGGACCGGCTGGAGCCTTCCCAGTGACTGTATGTTGTGGGTACGCCCGTGGGGTGGGGCCTGGGTGAATGGAGTGTGTGACGAATACGCATTTCGTGTTATGGGTGTCTAGTATCTGGTGGTTGACACAATGATTGAGACAGCCTTGCCTGAAACTGGTATGAATGCAGTGTGCAGTGTGGAGTGCTGAATGGCCGAGTGCTTGTCCGAATCCACATTCCGTGTTGCGAGTGTCTGGATGGAGAAGAATGGCCTTAATGCACTGTGAGCCTGATTGGCTGCCTGACTGCATGAATGCCCTTCTGAATGATTGGTTGTCAGAGTGTGACCCAGCAGAGTGAATGGGAGATCAACAGTATATCTGGGGTCTCTCACTGATGGAAATCGTTCAGAAGCTGAAGTTGATTCTTGATGCTTAACCTTGAAGCCCACTGACAGAAGAATTACTACTGCTGTCCTTTGCTCATCTGAAAGCTGCGTGACTGTCAAGGAACTGATCCAAGAGAGGACCTGGCTAGGAGACCTCTTCCGGAGCTAGGAGGGACCATCGTGCACCAGCTGATCTGTGCCAAAGCTCCCTGGATATCCGACCTTCGAAAGGCTGCTTCCGGAGACGAGGACCGCTGCGGAATCACGAATCGAAGCCCATCACTGTCGCTGACCGGAGCCGCAGTGCTCCTTTGCCTAAGACATTTGATCCAAGGACTCCCTTGTTCATCACCGTCGACTGCTTTTGTCCTGCTGGATGCTGGAGAAAGTCAAGGCCGCCGACGACCAAGGAGAATCCGCCGGTGGGTTTCCCGCCACCCAACGACCACAGAGATGCCGACGCCCTTGCTGGGCCAAAGTCCTTCCACTCTTTGCGGCAACGAACACTCCTTGTCGAGGTGCACCGCACGCCTCAGCTTGCAGGACGTTTTCGACTGATCGTCAACGAGCACCGCAAGAACCGAAGCCGCTGCCACAATGGCCGTGTTCACCCTTTTTCTTCACCGACTCTCGATGACCCCTGACTCCTGCATTAAAAGGGAGTGCACTCAAGAAGGACCCGTCGATGACTCCCCGAAGAACTCTACGAAACCAGGGACTTTGGGGTCGTAGAACCTTTAGAAGGAATCGAGACTATATTAAGCATAATTGGACTGGGCTTGTCAATGCGCTTTATTTGCATGTTGCCCAGGTGGGGGGATCCTCGCACAGAGCTGTCTCTGGGTAGACAGGGGACTGTTCTGCCATTGCTTGATATAACTTGCTTCTTTCCCGTGTCTATCGTTGATTCATCTCATAATCTGATTTGTATGCTATTGTGGGGCTGTTAGCCGTAGACGCATTTTAAAGGAATCGATAGAAAGAGTGGTACCACATAGACCTGTATATATTTGCCATTATAGTATTACCAGACTACAAAATGTGTTATTGTGATTGTGCATATAACTTGAACCTTATTTATATAAAGGCTGTGTTTTCACAAACATAATGTGTGGGCATTCCTTTGTGGGTGCTTGGGGACTACACTGTACTTAAGAACCAGCCTGCATCACCTCCTGACAGCCTCAGCCTTGGTTTCTCGATCACGATACCAATATAGAGAACCTTGGCTGGGGAGCTGTGTGCTTCGACTCTGCCATATAGAGAGCAGGAGTGCAGATACCCCCCTCCAGTCTTTAGTCATCACACCCCAAAAATGGAAAATCTACAAAACAACAACAGAAGTTTAAATTTAGTTTCTGCATAGCTATTGGCCTCTATATTTCTGGCATATCCGTAAATAGTAAAATATCAAAACTACACTTCATCACCGCAGCCCAAGTCTGCCATTCCTCCTGTGTACCTGCCAAGAATTATGATCAGAATCACCCTTCTATTTGTAAATCAAAGCCCATCTGATATTGTCATATGTCCATGTTTTACAGCTATTATCCATACCCCCAAAACATACTTATGCTAACTTGACTGTGGCTATGGGTGAAAGAATTTGCTGCCTCTCGTCCAATACGGAATCCACAGGTCAATCTAAGGACCCCATCTGCGTGTAGAAAACACACAAATATTAGGTGAATGAAAAAGGAAACGGACGGAACAAGCTTGCTCTTGTATAAAACCGAGTTTGCCACCTTAATGGTATTTAAAGTCTGCTCCACATCTCTCTGTTACGGGCAGACTATGTGATTAGTCACGTGACCGCGCTTTATAATACATTGACCTCATTCTCTCTAATGCCGTCTAAGCAGACAGCCATTTTAGAGTGTATTTATAACTCAATAAATACATTGCATTCTAAAGGTGCAAGCAATGTATCTACAAGGGACTCCATAAAACATGGATGAAACGACTCAATTTTTTTTTAAACTCTTTATTGGCATTTCATTATAACAACCCTAATACACCTCCCCCCTCCGTCTGCTCCCCCCCCCAAACCCCCACAGTCCTCCCGATAAACATCTTCCAAGTTTCCAATCAAACAAATTCAACAACTTCCCAGCCCCTCCCACCCCCAAGTCCCCCCCCTTTCAGTGTCCATATAAGTCTGTTGATTTCCGTTACCCGTATCGGCCCCAGCCTGCAGCTCTTCCTTGTCCATGAATATATACAATCTAGGTGGTTCAGCCAACAACTCCCATCACCGTATTCTCTTTTAGCTTTTGTTCTCCTTATTTATGCCTTCCTGCCTCCAATCCTTCACGGAGGTCGTAAATCATTGTCTCTCGATAAGTCATCTAACAGTTGGGCCCAGTGAATAGTTACATCTACACGTTCCTCCTCTGAGTCTGCATTCTGTAGCAGTGTTAACTCCGCTACTCCCCATCTCCGCACATCCTTCCGCCATTGATTAACCGCCGGGCCTTGTGGGGATTTCCACTCTATCGCCATACGACGCTTAGCTAAGATGAGTAAGAACCGGCCCATTCTGTTCCGCAATCCATGCCTCCCCCGCCTCCCCCCCTCCCCCCCGGCAGCTTACCTCACAGGCACATTTCCGGACTGCGGTCCCACGTGGTTCCCAACACCCCATTGAATCCACTAAGAACCCCCACCCAATACTCTACTATTGTCTCACACTCCCATGCCATATGCCAGAACCCTGCCTGCACTGATCCACATCTGGGACATGAAACGACTCAAATTTAAACTGTTCTTCCTAAACAGAACATAATAAGCTTATAAGTCAAATGAACAAATGTCACTTGATTCCATGGGATTTTGTACATACAGTAGAAGATACAAGTAAAAAAACTGTTTTTCTTAAAAGGGCTGTATACATGTTAATACCTTCCAGTGTTGGTGCAATTTTTTAAGGAGAACGTGGCAACATTTACACAAACATATGTTATACATTTACACAAACATATGTTATAGGCATACCATGTCTACTGGATCTTTACTTGTGATGCGAACTCCATTTATTAATTCTGTGACACCCATGTCTTCCCAACACCCATATCCTCCCTCCACCCTCAACCCTCAACCTTCGCACAGAACTCAATATCCCCAGACCATTGCTTTACTTCTTGCCATGCTTCTCTGGTCCAGATGGAGACTTTGGCGCACGCATGGCAGTACGTCGAGGCCTGCGTCTTGCACAACCTGCAAGGGATCGCTCTGTTAGGGTGGCAGAAGTTGAGCTAATGGAATCAAGTCCATGGATGTGCTACAGTGTCGGCAGCAGAGCAAGTTGCATGGATGCATTGCATGCAGATATGGTCTCTGTTCTCGTACTCTGACCAACCATGGTATTGGAAGCAGTGACTTTCGTTTGATGTCTGCATTGGCGGCAAGTTCCCTTGCCACCCGTCGAGATGCACCCTGCACTACATCCCGCATTGCTTAGACATGCAGTAGTTGGAGGTCTGAGAGCTCCTACATTATTTGCCACCATTCCTCCAACCTTGTGAGCCTTTCCCATTTGGCTGTCACGGTTTCGTGTTGCAGTTGAGGTGGTAGTTGGATGGTGAGTGGGTATCACCTTGGGAGTGTATTCAATTCCATCATCCCCATCAGCTGCAAACTCGTCATCCTCTATGCCAATATCTGTCTACATGGGGCTGCCACAGTGGACCCCAAGCAACTGAGGAGCATGGAGAAGTTGGGGCAGCGGGTTCAGTGCTGGGAAGGGGGTCAGGGGCAGGCAAGTCTTACTCCGAGGACGCACCCACCAGCGTGCTGGCAGTGACGCTGGTGACCGGGACAGTCTCATGAGTGCATGTGACCTGACTGGCAGTGGTGGTAGTGTGTGTTTGATGCAGCAGCGGAAGTGCTGATGGATGTTCTTGTTGGAACAGCTTTCATGGTGGACCTAGTTTTTTACTTGCCCAGTGTTGTTTTGCGGGTTGACAGTCTTTGCACAGCATAGGCTGAGGAGACCCTTTTTCTGGAAGTTGTTTGCAGAGCCTCAGTTGTGGCCTCAGCCTGTTGAGGTTCAGCTGCACTGCTGCTGGGGTCATCTGCCTGGCTGCTTTTGGAGCCTGTTGTTTAATAAAAGATCAGTGTTCACGGTCATGCTAAGTAGTTGTTACTACTCATTTCATCCATGCAATCTAGTGGCTCTTCCACATGCATCCGGTATGGGCTGGCCATGACATGTCTCTGTAACTGAATGCACATGATGAGTTGATTGTGCTTTGTCACTGGAAGTAGATGTTCCCAACTCCAATCATTAGGACAGGGTTGCTAGACCACCTGAGACAGCCACATAGAAACTGTCTGGTTGCCTCAATGGCACTTTGATGATGTCAATCTCACATTCTCAATATCACGACCTAGGATATAGGTCTGTTTTTAGTATTGAGATAAGGAGTTAGTACGATTGACATCATCAAAGTACCTTAAAGCAATCAAATGGGCTTTTTGAGGTGAACGTGCAGTTTGTTTTAGTGCTATTATTCACATAGTCCGAGGCTTGTTTTTGTTGGGTTTACAGTGTTTTTTTGCTTAGTATCGTGTTGTCAGGCACGTTCATGGATACAGGATGTACTTCAGGATGAAGGTTAACGGACATCTCTTCCGCTTGTCATGCTAACCGTTCATTTTCTTATTCTTGTCGACCTCTCTGCTGCCTTTGATATCACCAATAATTCGGACCTTCACTCAACACTAGCTCTTCTACATATCTGGGACAAGACCTTAGCTTGGTTTGCTTTATATCTCGCCCCATAACTCATCTCTCTCCCTGAAATGGATGTGCGGCTGAGAGGCTCTATTGCAGTTTCTCTGAGGGATGTAAGGAAGCCAAAGTCTGGCCAACCTGCTTTGGGTCCTCCTGTGAAAGTGTGTATTCCCTCATCCACTCTAAAAAAAAAAAACCCCTGCAAGCAAGGAAACGGGCTATGCCGGTTCTTGGGGACAAGTCTCTGAAAGCCTTTATCATGCATGACAGAAATGTTGTTATTACTAATGTAGGGAAGCCAGGTGGGAAAGAACCAAGCAATGCACTAAGGAATAAGGTTCTGGCCTGGTTGCGTCAAAGAACTGGGTCGGTGTGGTTAGAGCTTTGGATTTGAAGATACTGTGTAGGCTTGAGATCGATTGATGGTGTACACAGGAAAACCGGGATTGTACTTTTTTACCTAGAGAATCATCAAACTTGAACCTTATAGTGGCTTAAAACCCTGATTTTTAATCCCTTAGGTAGAATGTTTAAGATGCCACAGGATATTGGTATCCGTTCTGTTTGTTTTTTATGTGGAGGATTTATGTCTTGTCTGTTTTCTGTAGCGCTCTGATGCCTGTAGACTTTCATCGCTTTATAAATAAATATGTTGTCATTCATGATGGTAGCAACGAGCTGGCAGTCTGTATTTCACATTGTCATCATGTATATTGTAACTAGTATGGCCCTTTGGGGACTGTTCAATACTGCAGTATTCATGAAGAGTTGCTGCCATTTGTATGGGTCCTACATGCTTTAGGGGGAGCAACGGCTTGCACGATTGCATGGCGGTAACTCATTTAGGGGCATGGAGCCATTCCATTCATCCCTGTCAGGTTGATCTGTGCTTCATGCAATGTGTCAGGTGTTCACTAGCGAATTCCCATGGACACATTGTGATAATCTCCCTTCCTTCTATAGTGTATCTGTCCATGTCTGTCTGCAATACTACAGTTTTACTCTGGCAAGACTGACAAACTTGGTTGGCATGACTGCACCTCAAAATGGTCCACATATTCTCTGCCATTAGGGTGGTGGCATGGCAGTGTTTCTCCCCATTTCAAGGCTATTGGCACTACGTTAGTGTTTTGAAAGTGTTTCCCTGTAAGTGGATCTGGGCCCCTGTATTTTATCAGTATTTCTACATTGCAGTGGAGGGTATACCGCAGACTTCCTTGGGGTGCTTTCATCATCCAATTCCTGTGGGCACATTTTTGGCAGTGCTGAGTGTACTGCCAATTGCACCCACCCCAGCATATTGGGCGATCACATTGTTTTGCCTCCTTTGTGGCCTGCAACAGTGCGCATGATATTCATGCATTTTGTTGTCATATATACCCTGCGTCCTCATTTGTACTCGCCTGGGTCAGCTTGACTGCTGACACCGGCCTCTGATGTGCCAACTCCCTCTATGCCAGTCATATCTATGATGCTGGCCACTTCCTCTTCCAAGAGTGTGAGATGTAAAGGCTTCACGGATCCACCTCCTGTGGCTGCTGTCTCACGATGGAAGGTGGCAGCAGACCCCTCCAGCTAACCCAGCGCTTTCTGAAGTCTTCGGAATCACGCTTCACTGTGACCACCATCACCTTGTCCCTGATGGTTCTTCCTTTACATGGAAGTCTTCCATTGCTGGCCACCAAACGGCTTCTAAGCATTGGCCACCACCTCCTCTGCTAACACCTGTAGCTCCCCCTTCCTGAATTTGGGCTTACTGGCCCACATTTCTGGTAACTTGCCCTTGCCCTTACCCTTGTCTCCTGTCATCTTTTCTGTGTTTATGGGGGCCAGGATGGCTACGTGAAGTATGGGTTTTTAAATGGATTGCATTTTTAAAGATGGCTGCCGCTGAGCTTCACGTTTGCAGCATTATGCTGTTTCCATTCAGAGGTAATTCCGCCACTATTGCGACATTAATGGTAATTCTGCAGAAATTTTGAGAAATTACTGATGTTTGATTTTTTTTGGGGTTTTGCTGTTACCGCCGATTGTTCATGCACGCACCCGCCCACTTGTGATATTGTGGTAATTCGGCTGGACACACCAGCAGTAACGCTAATTCCATCTGGCAGTATTTCCACCGTTTACACCGCCCAGCTCGTGATTAGGCCAGAAGACTCTTATCCTGGATACACTATTATTTGTGTAAAGTTTTTTTTGTTTCAATTCTGTGCAGGTGAGTGAGTGCACCACATAGTTGCTGTGAGTCGTACAAGTAAAAACTGTTTGCAAGCGCTGACTATTGAAACAGTAGATTGATACCAACATTTACATACCACTAGTGATGATCTCACATTTAGGGGCCAACAGATGTTGACTGTGATGGCGTTGAGGTATGTGCGCTTTTATTATTTCTTTATTTTGCTTTTTAAATTGTTAGTAAAGGGAGCTCTGAGTCTTTTGGAAGGTTCATATTTTTCAGACACTGGGTGCACACAATTCGAAGTCTATTCTACTAGAATGCAAGTAAGGTCTGCTTTTACTTGTCTTGCATTGAAATGTAATCCAAATAGATCTGTAAGTGGGCAAACATGTGACAGTACCGCATAACTCATACCCTCTTTGTAGACTTTATTTGTCTACAAGTGCATATTCCAGGGTTAACTCAATACTTTTTTCTGCATTTGCAAGAGAATGGGACAATTGTTCTCTACTTACATACATATGTAATAAAAGAAAGAAACGTGGTGCTGAGCGTGGTATTGCTTGAGTTTGTTGTAGTTTTTCAAATTTCACAAAGAAAAAAATGAATATCATTTTGATTTGGATACAGTTGTAAGCATACAAGGTTATCATTGCTTCATTCACCTGTGTCTTAGAATATCTCAGCAATTGGGGCATAGCGTCCATACCTTTTCTCATCCAGCTGTGTTTGATAAAGATTTTTCAAGTTGGATTAGGCATGCAGTTGCTTGCTGACATGCAGGGAGTGGCATGCCTTGTACTTCTAATTTGTCTATACGATTGATGCAGACTCTGGGCTGCTTCTCAGTTTGGAACATGTTAGCATTAAATTGTGCACGTCAGCAAGGATAGATATTTAAACACACACTTTTTTATTTTGATATGCTAATTGATCCGTCGTTTGAGCGGGGGAGGGGGGGCAAACATTCAAGTTGCTACATACTAGCCAGCCATTAAAAAGACACTCTCCACCTCAATTGTTTAATATTATTTAATATTAATTCGCCGGTTGGTATTTTTTGCCAGGACTCGATTCTAAAATGGCGTTTGTGTTCTCTTCTGTGACTCCAACCCAAGTCGAGCCCTTTGTTCCACTTTTGGCGGGCTTCTCCACAGAAGCCTCCAAAAGTGGTGCCACTCTGTCTGGGTACCACAGAAGGTGTGGGAGGGGGTTCAGGCACCCTGGACTGAGTTACCTTGGTAACTCAAGTCGCACTCTTGTGTGATTGGGCCAAGTGGTGAGCCGGCCGGCTCACCACTTAGCATGTTTGATTGACAGGTAGGCTGAGTGAATGGGGGTGTGCTGCATAAAAGTAGGGTTTGGGGACTGGAACTTCAGAAGTCCTCACAGGACCTGAGAATCCAACGAGGGAGAAGCTGAGCCAACTTGCTGCGACGACACCACCGGTGGAGTCCTGCGGAACCGACTCACCACTTCCCGACGACAGAGAAGATCTCCCTGCTGGAGAGTCTTCTTCCCCTGACTGGTGGGCACAACCAGTTTACCTTCTTTTTCTTGCATCCCAGGACGTCTTGTGGTCGAATTGCCCGTGCCAAGCACCCCGGCAACCGGATAGCCACTTACCACTGGACCGCGAACTAAAGGACCGCTCCTATTAACTGAGAACTCAGCGACTGGTTTCTTCCCTGGCAGTGCAACGGACTCCTGTCTTCCTCCCCGACAAGATCCTCTCTTCCCCTGGATGAAGCACCGACTTGCATCTGCTGCCAGGAACAACTGCCCCCGCTGGAGTACTCTCACCACTTTAAGGTACTGTGTCCGCCAGGCCTCCCTTTCTAAAGATTGCTACAAGGTAATAATAATCCCTTAACCTTCTGGACTGGGCTGGCCGCCTTGACCATCTAACTGGTCCCTTTCTTTTGGTCCAACTCTTTCTGAACCTTTTCGAGACTTTTGTGCACTTTTCAACCGTGTGACCTTGGACACATTTCGTTCTGATCCTCTTAAAGTGGATCCGGCCTTCTGAACTCTAACTTCACGGTTTGACTCTGCCTTCCTCTCTTGCTGTGTTCTTGTGAAAGTGTTGGGATCTGTTTCAATTTATACTCTGCTTTTCTCTCCCTTTTAAAACAAATTATTGGAGTGCCATCTGCGTTAAGCGCTCACCACTGTCTGAAAATAAGTGGGGCTTTACTTAAGACTTGTCTAATATTCTTTTAAGGGAGTGTATATCTTTTAGTGACTGTGTTTTTGAACTGCTTAATATTAGTGCCTTTGTGTTTTACTAGATGTGGTTTTAAATAAATAATTATCTCTTTTACACCAAGCTCTGGTCAGTGTTTGCTTGTTCTACTGTGTTCTTTTGACCTATTGTGAATACTCTGTATACTGCCTAACTTTTCTTGAGGGAAGTCTGACTGCTCAGCCACAGCTACCAAGTGAATCTGTGTGGTAAAGACTGCTACCAAGTGGGTTTACTGCCAAACACCTGTAGTCTTAAATCTTTTGCAGTGGTCCCAGAGGGAACTGCACAGGTTTCTGCCTAACCGTTAACCTTGTATGTTCTTAAAGTACATCGCTTAGGGTTTGGTCTCAGCTCATGGTGCACATACATGGGGCAACAGCAGACCTCAAACACAGCCAACATGGAAAGAGAAGGCCGGGCTCTGTACATAGCCCCTCTTCCCTTGCCATGGCAGCCTGCAAAACCCTATGATTACCCTTATATTACCACAAGCACTTTTTTCCCCTTTCAAACATATCCTGCCTTCGAATAACTACCACATAGCCGGTCCCAGATAGACATAGCCATTTTAACACAATTTTTCATCCCTAGCGGTCATGGCCAGTAGCCAGATTGTCTGGGTCATGACATAAGGCCATGACGCGGACAATCGGGCTACTGTCCACGGCCACAGGCTATACCTCAGTCACCAAAGGTATATGACTATTTTTGTACCTACATCATGACACTTGTCAAAAAATAAAACACGGCCACATTTGCAAAACCATGCTTTAATGTCCTTGCCAATGCTCCTCACAAGTTTGCTCGAACCAAAAGTGTCAAAATGCATGTACATACAGTAGTCATATAACTTAGCTCCCACTTGACAAAATCCATTCAGTCTTTACACAAACATTGAAGGTTGGGTCTTTAATCTTTCTCAAAACTTTTGTCCACATTTGGACAAAAATAGCAAATAGCAACAATGTTTTATGAGCCATCTAAAAATGTTGAGATCCTCCCCTCTAATTTCGCACCTCTTAAGAAAATCCCACCAAGCTTTAGAAAACCATTTATATCTATTTCCAAAATCGTTTTGCCAAATGTTGTGCAGATTCATCAAATGTCACCACATTTATGCCTTTACAATATTTTGGGACCACCCCCCTCTCTCTAATTTTGCCCCCTCTTGACGGAATCACACATAACTTTGCAAAACCATTCAGGATTAGTTCTAGAATAAAATTGCAGTTTCAGTGAGTGGCACAAAAGTTCTAAGCCATCCAAAAACTGCTTTTCCCCAACCCTGTAATGCAGATATAGGTACAGATGCCCTAGGACATCTGAAGTGTCCATGAACACCACAGAACTGGCTCAGGAAGGGGGTGGGGGAGTGAAACAACCCTTTTTTCTGGCTTCTTATGCCCATATCCAATCCAATCCTCATCCCCCCACAACCCCAGAGATTGATTGTTGAGTTTGCCAAGTGCAATGCTGCTTTTTTAATGTTTTCACTGCGCTGTCCGCGGACCCCAAAAAAAGTATGCAAATTCAAGATGGTGGGCATTTCCGGAAAACCAACGCATTTAATGTTTTCTCACTACCCAATCAGCGGCCGTGTCCCGATGTCCGCGGACCTTGCAAACGTCTGCACATTTTCTGGCCAATCAGAGGCCATTCCGCGAACCAAACAGGAAAGTGAGTCCGCGGAGCGGACATAGATTTCACACATTTTTTGCCTTAACGTTTTGGTAGTTTAAAAAAAAAACTACTAGCCGGATTTACACCAAATTAACAAAAGCACGCTTTCGGGACCAAGCCGCCGCTCCTGTCGCAAATTTGGTGAACATCCGTCCAGCGGTTTGGGCTGTAGGCGCGACAAATCATTTCTCATTATGTTTATGGGAAAACAAGAAATTTTGGTACCCCCCTATAACTCCTCCTCCTGAATGTATATTGGCTTTGACACAATCTTTAGTTGCAACACAACCACACAGATAAATCTGAAATCTTTGCTATTGCATTTGATACTGTTGCAATACATTGCTTCTGCAAAAAACGTGGATATGCATTGGTATGGACAATACACCAAGGTAACTTAGAATATTTAATTTGCAATTTGATTTACATAGTGCTCAGGAAAACAAAATCAATGCAATGTTCTTTTTTCCCCAAATAAATTGTATTATTTTGAAAACAGATTAAGTGCATACTGCGGCTTCAGCTATTAACACAATATAAAATCAGTGTTTATTATCCCTGAAAGAATGCGTCCTTGAGTTTGGAGAGTAATATGGCTTCAAGTGACAAGGAAATCCCCATGTTAGAAGTCCATGTTAATCTCATAATTGAGAATTGGTAATTGTGTAAATTCGACAGCATGAAGAAAAAATGTGCTTATTTTTTTATTTTATTTTATTTTTTAATTTGTGTGAATCAAAATGTGAATTGATTTTTACAAAATGAATATTCCCAAAGAATTTTCAATGTCCGTTTATCGAACAGCATTCAGTAGTTCGTGCGTGAGTTCTGAAGTAAAATAAAGTGAGGTTAACTTGGCTTTTTCAGCCCGAAAAGGCCTTTTCAAACTGGTAGCTGAGAAAAGAGTGGATCATCCGGAGTTGCAGGTGATCTTAAGAGTCGGGTGATTGTAGTTGTAGTGAGTTGACTTAGCTTTCTACAATCCCTTCCAGGTTATTCAGGGTGTCTAGTTTGGACATGATTTGTTGCACTATTTTAGAAGTGGCCATTAACCAGGTCAGTTTGTCCCCACTGATCATTCTAGACCACCAGCAAGCTTCACTGTCGATCGAGGGATCCGACGAGAAATGCTGCATGTAGCCTGTCCTGATTTGTTTTGTTTCTGGGCAGCCTATAACCAGATGGCAAATTGTCTCAGTTTCCTTTTTGTTCTGGCATAGTCTGCAATGAGCTGTGTTTGAAAGTCCTCTGATGGCTTTAATTTCATTTGTTGGTAGCAAGTTAAGTCTCGCCCTTAAAAGATAGTTTCTGGTGTGTCTGTTTGGGAATTGTTTTATAAACCCTGAAGCTCGTTTAGTTTCTTTGTTAGGGGGCAGATGTCGCGTTAACTTGTTTTCCATTGCTTTTGCCAGAGTCGTGATCTAGTCTAGTTCCTTGATCTTTTTCATTATTTTTGCCGGATTTTGGATTAAATCGTCTTCGGTGCTCTCAATTGAGTTAAACAGCGTGGAGATGTGTCTTCCAGGATTGTAAGGATTTGTTTGAGTCAACCGCTAGTTCTGATTTTATCACTTTGTAGGGCAGAAGGCTATCTGGGAGCAAAATGTTTCTGTATAACCTCAGGGTGTTGCAGTTTATGGTCCCTTGTAAAGAAAGGAGGCTCAGTTCTCTTCGTATTGATGCGACGGGTGTCGAGGCTGGAAGGGAGAGAACTGTTCTCCAATAGTAGGCTTCAAGTTTTGGCCAGATGTGTCGCAGCAACAGGATCATTGCCTCTGTACCATAGGTTATAGCAGGGACTACTTTAATTTTGTAGTAGTCAATTACTGGTATCATTGAAAAGCGCCCGAGTTTCTGGTCGATCGCTTTTCCTTGTGCCACCAGATTCCTGATTTTTATTCTTAGATGTTCTTGCATAGCTGTTTCTTTTTTGGTGTTGTCTACTATGATCCCTGAGTATTTAAAACTTTTTACTTTTTCGATCTCGGCCGATTGGAAGAACCATTTTGATTTTCATTGTCGATTTTTCTAGGGTAACAATTTTTGTTTTTCCTTTATTTACTTCCAAGTTGTTTGATGATGCATAGCCAGAAAGATTTTCAAGTTGGCGCTCTAATCCGATTGGCATCTGATCAATTAGTATAAGGTCGTCCGCATAGAGTCCGCATAGAGTAACCGGCTGATTTTATGTTTGCCCAGTTGCGGTGGAAAGAATCTAACAGAGGTGACTGTTTCTTTAAAGTCCCCGAGATAGGCCAGAAAAAGAGTGGGGGCCAACGGGCACCCTGCTTGACTCCCCTTTGGATCATTATGGATTTTGAGAGAGATCCTTGGGAATTTAATCTGACTCGCACAGACGTGTTGGTATGTAGAGATTTGATGGGGTTTAAAATCTCTTTAGGACAAGACAAGCTTTCCAGTTTGCTCCATGGGAGGGACCTGTCAACCCTATCAAACGCTTGAGAGAAGTCGACGAATGCCAAGTGGAGCTTAAGGCCTCCTTCTAGCACTTTACTTTTCAGGCCACTTATTATGAGGATGTTTGCATCCTGACTGGAAGGGATCGTTGCATCCCGCGTCACAAGCCCATTTTTGGAACCTTTTCTGTAGGAGGGAGCCAAATAGTTTTCCTATAGGATCCAGCAGTGCGATGGGCCGGTAGTTTGAAGGGTCATTGATGGCGCCTTTCTTGTAAATTGGAATAATCGTGGCAGTAGTCCACGAAGCCGGAATTGATTTGGAGTCTGAGCATCTTGAGAAAACTTCGCTGATGAAAATGGACCAAGCTTCAGGATGGGCCTTAAGGTCGATGTTTGTAATGCCTTCGGGTCCCGGTGCTCTTGAGTTTTTCAATTTGGTTATTGCGTCATAGATTTCTTCTTTGTCATTTAAGGTTGTCCAAGGAATCTCACGGCTTTCTGAAAGCGAAATTGTTTGGTCCAAAGGTAGTTTGAAGGTTTCCTTTATGTGCTTTTTCCAGGTTACTTCACCAATCACGTTTTCGATGTTTTCGCTCCTGACAGCTGTCTTAGAATTTAGCAATGACCAGAATTCTCTTGAATTTTTGGTGCAGATGGCTCTCAGTATGGCTTCAGAGTCTTGTTGATGTAATTTTCTTTGGTGCGATCTTAGCCAGGTACGATAGTCCAGTTTTGCTTTTAGCTTAATAATTTTTGCTTGGTCCGTGCTCCACTTAGCTGCCTGTCTGATGACCTTCCAATATTCTCGTCGCTTTTCAACTAGGAGAGAGTCGTACGGGTGTTTTGCAGATTTAGTGAACGAGTTTGTTTTTAGACCAGACTTCTTGTACGGTCTTAACAGGGGGCCACAGTCGGTCACATACTTCCGGTCACTGGATTTAGACTTCTTGTACTTGTTAGACAGGTCTTCAATGTCTTTCGCTGAGAGACGTAGCCTATTTCCTTGGACATTTACTTCGAGGTTGTAGGGCAGCGCATCTGCATGGTCGTTTGTACTTTTCCAAGATGTAGATAGAGGGTTGTGGTCGCTGGCTTTGGTTTGCTTTACCTCAAGGCCGAGATTAGATCCAGAAATGGTTGTGAGGTGAATATATGATCAATTGAGGATTGTAGCACGCCATTAGACCAGTCGCTGGCCGGTACTGGTCAGGGAAGACCGCGTCTAGACTTTGGAATTTTCTGGATTTCATTAATACTTGCCACTGAGTCCCTCTGAGATCTGCTGGGGTCGAAGGTTTTTTAGGATTTTGTTGTGTACATACAGCGTTTAGGTCTCCACAGATTAGTATGTACGACACTAAATGGACTGATTTTGTCAATTGTTGTTTCAATTTCTCTAAGAAAGGTTTCCGCTTCTATTTTCGCAGGGTTCCAATTTTATTTTTTTATTTTTTACTTTATTTAACCCAAGGGTTTTTAAAAGTTTCTTTTTGCGTTTCATTCCTTTCCGTTTGTGGTTCCAATAGATATTTAGGATTGCTAGGGGCGTACACTGTTCTTTCTTGTCAGATTCGCTTTTGTGATACCAATTTAGCAAAACTGCCAAGAGGAAGTGGTTTGCACTCAGGATTTTGTCCAAGTTTAGACCGTGTCCAATGCGAGATGCCGTCGGGAGGCCAAAAGAGGGACGTACTTTTGAGGGCCGGGGCCAAGGAGAGTTTGTAGCCGTCTAAGGTCTGTCAGTTTCTTGTAAGCAGATTGTCGTAATCACCTAGGTGGATTTCTCCTGGAGCGGTCAGGTGCTGAAAGCCCCTCGTGTTCCATGAGCAGAGGCTTATGGTATGTCTGGTGTCATCAGTGGGCTGCTGACCTTCGTGGCTGTGGTCCTGGGGCTTGGAATGCTATTTGGAGTTTCTTGAGGCTAGAGTTTTAGGAAGCCAAGCCCATAGACCCGAAGCAGTTGGCTTAGACTCGTTTGGGGCCAGCTTTGGTATCGCAGGTTGGACCAATTGATTGGTCGTTTTTTGCAGGATTTGAGAGGTGGGGCTACTTGCGGTAGTTGTCCGTTTGCTGTTGTCGATCCTTTGCCCTTTTTCGTCATGCTTCAAATTGAGAGTGGGTTTTTCCTTGGAGATTAAACTTTCATGATCGTTGGTCAGGTTGTCGGGCATTAAAGTAGGATCTTTTGTGCGTTGGTTCCGCTTAGACGTGGAGCTCTCCGTGTCTCTATGGTCTTTCTTGTAGTTTCTTACTTTGTTTGATGCTGAGTTGGTTTGACATCTTTTGTGTCCCTTTGAAATGTGAGTTCTGCTACATGCTCGTTCATTTGTCTTATTTAGATCAGTGAGATCGTAACCCAGTCTCAGTAGTTCTTTTGTTTCTTTTCTTAGTAGATCTTTAATCAAAGCCGAAGCAATGTGTAGATATGTTTGAGCCTTCCCTTTTGTATGGGACGAGTCTACGATCTTTAGGTCTTCCGTTTTTATTTTCCTCAGTTTTGGTACGTGGTTGAAGAGTATTAAGACAGAGCTTCGATTTAAGATCACATCGTCGTAGTTCCCTTGTATTTGCTCTAGTTTGAGAATCCACTGCCGTTCTTGTGTGGAGTTTAAGTTTTGCTGTATTTTATTTCTGTTTGGGATCGATAGTGATGTTCTCTTCTTGCTGATGTTCGCAGGTCTGTGTCCGTTGTTGACTTGAAGGTGTCTTTTTCTTGCTTTTGGCCTTCCTTTGAAGTGGGATAGAGTCGAGATTTGTTTCTGTCTGAAGAGCTTTTTGATCTGGAGTTTTTCGCAGTTCGAGAGGGAGGCGTTAAAGATCGTCGGCTTTTACTTGAAATTGTGGTCAAAGAGTCGCTGGGTTTCTTTTCTGTTTCGTGAAAGTGCTGAATTATTTTGTTAGTGTTCTTCTAACGTAAGGAAAGGTGAATTTTGATTTGGACTAGCGTCCTCTATGTTGTCAAGTGTACTTTGAGAAGGTCTCACGAAAGTTACTTTTCTCTCTCGGGTTGCCGATTTCTCCTTGGTCAGGTCATGCTGTGGACTCTCCTCTAGATGTTGGCTGAGGTTCATCAGAGACTCCTGGGCCATGGACTCTTCAGCTGTTTTAGGAGATTGTGGAACTGTCTGTTGGTTATTTGCGACAATCTGGGCAGAGCCCAAGGTAGTGTCGCTCCCTGGAGTGACCGGCCTTTCTTTACTCGAGATTATTTTAGAGTGTGTCGAAACAGCCAATAGTTTCGTGGACTTAGGCTCTTGTTTTTCATTTGTTTTTGTTTTTGTCCTTTTCAGCTTTGCTTTTCTTAAAGATCAGGAAAGGTTGGTCCGCCCCTTGGATTGAGGCAGCGTTTCCCGAGGCAAGGAGATTGGGGTTGTCCACAACCAACAACACTTCCTTTTTCCGTCTTTTGTCCTGATTTACTATATCCATGTTCGTTTGTTTTACATCGGTTTGAGTTTGAGCGTTTCTTGATACAGTTTGTCCAGTCAGGTCTATAATAGGTGAGGTTTGTTCCCCCACCTCTTTTGTAGATTTGTTTTGCCTCTGGTCAAATGTTAGTGGCTTTGTGTCTGTTTTGGTACTGGGTTGGGGCAATGTAGGGCTTTTGTTCTTTAGCCAGTTTCAGGCGCTCTTCGTGGGCCATCACGTAGCCCTCTAGGTGTATCAGTTTGGTATACATGATTGCCTGAATTGACGTGTGGTCTTTTAAGGTGTCGTTAAGGGATTCGTAAAGTTTTGTGAATGGTGTAAGGCCTATTGAAATAGCCGACATAATTGAAAAAATGTCCGTTTTTTTCACTGGGGAGGCTTGTATAGGCGGTTTTCCTTGACTCCTTGAAGTTCTTGGTGAAGAAGGTGTAGATTGTTGTGCAGTTGGACATTTCTGGTGATGTCTTATAGGCGGTTGATCTAGAGAGAATCTTCTGTGTGACTCACGTGGGAGAAGTAGAACTGGGAAGATCTTCAGGCTTTCAAAACCATTTCTTGCATCTTTGTGGCTTTCTCTTTCAGGAGAAATTTGGTAATTTGCTGTAGAGGGTTTGGGGTTTCCCACCATGGGTAAGGCTTCGGCCTTATAGTGTTGTTCCGGACTCATTGAGTCCCGCAACAGGGATTGAGGCATAGAGTGGTTGTCCTCTTCCCAGGGTTCGTTTGATGGACTTGGTGGGACAATCACTTGGTCTTCAGCAGCTGAAGATAAGAGGTTTGAAGTGTCTGTTTGGGTTTATTTGAAGTTTTCCTTGAACTTGAGTATCGACTAACTTTGGGTCTGGCCCAGCCGATTGTTTTGGTAAATCCTCTTCAGGAAGGTTTTTTGGTGTACTTGGTATGCTTGGAGGAGTGCTCACTTGCTCTTCATGGGCTGGAGGTGAGAGCTCTGAGGCTTTTTTTGTGTAGATTATTTGGATGTTTTCCTGGTTCCTGAGCCTCAATTGCATTAAGGTTGATCTTCTCCGGTTCTTTTACTGGTTCAGATAGTTCTTTTTGCGTCACCTGGTCATCAGCCCTCGCTAGCTGTGGATCCGGACTTGGTGATACTTCTAAATGCTTTGGGGTTTTAGGCGAGAACGCACTTTGGCCCTGGCGTGAGTTGGTGGGGGATAATGCCATCAACGTTCGTGAGGAGGTTGTCCTATGATCTAGCTTTCTGTGTTTCTGAATGGGTTGGCAATCTTGAAGAGCTTCCAGGATTTCCATATCGGTTAGCTCAGCTGTTTGTATTGGCCGGGTGGTGTTTCTGAAATTAAAGAAACTTGTGAGCAGGTTTTGTGAGACGGCTTGCTGGATTGCCTTTCCTGATCTATTAGAATAAGAAGTCGTTCCATTGCCTTTTTTCTGAATGACAACGCCGTTGTGTAGGTGTAGCCCTCTCTTTTTACTTTCTTTTTATTTCTTTTCAGGTTGTGTATGTTTTCCTGCATTTTGAACTGTAGGTGAAAATCGTGGCCGTTTTCTTATGTTGGACTGGGCCGTTGCATTTGTACTGCTTGGCTCGTCCAATACCACTAGAACAGTCTCTGGACCAACTTGGTCATAGGGGTCTGAAGCGCGATCCAATACTGAACGCTCGAGGGAGGCATCCCGAGAAACCCGTCTCTTTGGGGCGGCGCTCAGTTGGTCGGCCTCCGCGTTGCGGTGAATGATAGCTTTAACATCTACTTGGCTGCAGGGTATGGCCTCTTCTGGCTCCACCCCCGCTAATCCGTCTTCACGATCCAGGTATGACCCCCCCCGTCGCCGCTTTTGCTGCCGGGTCCGGGCCAGAGGCCTCGCCCAGCCTCGGCCGCTCCTTGCACCGCCCCACCCGATCGCAATCCCAGATCCTCTCCACGTGGCGACGCGGACCCGCTATCCCCTCCGGGATTAACAGGCGAGTGCGCCGTTTGGATAGTGTTCACGTATCTGCATTTCCTGCGGTGGGGAGGTCTTCATTTATGATGTCTTCCAAAGCCAATGGCGGGGGAGCCTTCGTTTGTTGTTTCTTTAGTCTGTGGCCTGATTTTTCTGGTGAGTAAGGGGAAATCTGAGCGTCGTGGGAAATCGTCAGGGTAGGTTTGGTGATTATCAGTTTTTTTTATGAGTTTACTTCTTTTCTCCATTTGGCTGCCACTTTCAGACAGTAGGTGGACTTGATTTGAGTCTTTTACACATGGTTCGTCTGAGATCGAGTGGTGGGTGAACTCCGCATCCATCGCCCCTCTTCACACATGGGGGAGTTAACGGGGAGGCAGTCCTCGCTGCCTCGACGGCCATGACTGCAGGACTGCCACTCGCCGCCACGCCGCGTCCGCTCCGCGGACTGCTGGGGTTTTAGTAGCTGGGTTGAAAGGGTGCTCCGCCTCCAAAACAAAGGATAGTGAAGGCAGACCCTGCAGCTAGAGGATACTGCAGGACTGCCACTCGCCGCCACTCCGCTTAGCTTATTGACAAATGCCAATCTTATGAAGATGCTTATTGGCTGAATTATTGTGGGATGACTTATAAGCATCTCACCAATATGTGCAGAGACATTTTGCCAAAACAAATTAACGTCTGAGAAAAGACTGTCCCGGTAAGTTCCACTTTTTCTGATGGGAAAATTAAACGTGCTGAAAGGTGGCACTGCTTTTGGCAGGGCCATCTTAAGCACTTTTGGGGCCCTGGGCATATTCATCTTTGGGGGCCCCCCTACACCAAAGGAATCAAGAATACTGGTTGGGCCCCCAACGCGTTGCGCTCACAACCTATAGGTTGTTGTGCTGTCTCGCAGCATAATGAGCATATTTACTCTCTTTAAGTTCCCTTAGCCTCTTCATTCTTGCTCTAATCAGAAAAATAAACAAGTTGCATTTGAAGACCAACATTAACAGTCTACGAAGAGGTTACTGTTCTAGTACATACGGGATACTTTTTATCAATAGCATCCAGGAAGGTATGCAGCCTGTAGTATTAATGCAGGACCGTATGTAAAAGGTACTAAAAACATACCCATAATCACATAACCCATAATAGACAGAGAAATCACATTAGCTGGCTCACAGAATGCAAAAGTGCTCATGCATGGATAGAGGTGACCAATTGAAATGAAGGAGTAAGCTACATATACCGTAGCATGGATAGTGGATGCAGATTAGAAGCTACCAGGAAGGTGTCTTTATCCAGACAGACTGAGATTAGAAGTGGGATATGGTTTTCAAATAGTGTTGTCATTAGATATCAAAGGAACAAAGGCCTGTGGCGTGTGATATAAATATGCTCACTATTAACACAGTGAAACCACGAATAAGGCTTTTATGAAGATCATACCATGAGAAGGAAATCACTCTTAAGGGCTGACAATTTTGAAAGGTTTAGGGACTGGCAATTTTGAGAGGTTAGGCAATACAAGATTAAATGAGATGCCCAGGATCACACATTGGTTAAGGGGTCAAGGGGTGAAGCTGGGATTTGTGCCAACTTTGCAATTTCTGCATTTGAACACTTTCCTTTCCAGTTCTTACTATGCACTAAAGCAATCTTATTTTATAAAAAAACGGACTTGGAACGTAAACAAATCATATTACCAAATGTGAACATTTGTAAACAAAATATTATAGAAGGGTGTTATGCAAGATGGGAATTATTCTAGCTTCCTTCTCTCCATCATCAAGGGAAGTATATAATTACCAGCATACCAATCGATGCAATTTAACAAATGTAATCTTGGTTTGTCTTTTGTATTTTAAAGCTATAAATACTTCCAAAACAATGGCATGTGACATTTTCATTTATAAACGTGCATAAAAACCTTTTACTTTTACCAAAAAGCAAACTGTTTTTTGTGTCACACAAGCAGTCCTTCAAATATGCTTGTCTGAGGCCTGCACCATCTGTTCTGCTCTCTTCTGTCTAGCAACCCTTCCATCCAAATGGCCTACATAAGAAGAAAGATCAAGTAATGGGCTAAACGATAGCAGCAGTTTGCAAGAAGGCAAACCTCACAGAAGATAACACAGTAATCTAAGATATATTAGTTAGATGATTTGACCAGGGCCACTGTATCGTCTGCTGGCAATTCCAGTATGCAAGCATGAACGCTTTCATTCATAGTCTTGAGTTTGGATACTTATTCACCTCTAGAACTAACAGTTTATGCCATTGTAGGAGGCGATTGCCTAGGTTTTGCAACACCCCATCTGAAGAAACCAATTTCTAGACCTTCACCGTATGGATGATACGTTCGTTTTTATAGCAACCCCTATCTGGTGCAGGAACATTGCTGATAATAGCAGATGTTGTTCTGCAAAACCAAGTACATATGCAGGCAGGTTTATCAGACATAGGAAAGGCTCAGCCAGCCTTGCTGGAAAGTGCTATTCTAATTATGCATATGAACACATATCCCTGCAATGGGCGCTTCACACACTGAGCTAACTGAACCACTGTGCCACTCAATTTTTCAATATGCATTTCACCGTTGCCTATTGCACATGATCAACATAATTCACAGAGGAAGGAAAGAATGCTTCAGAGTTGTGATGTAAGGAACACTCAAACTATGTATACCACAGTGAACATGGAAAACCATACATGATGAATTGATCAAGGCTGACGTGTGCTATTTAAGACTGGTGAACAATTGAATCTTACTTCTTCAGATCAGGCAGCCCTGTGGGGCCCCCTCCAAGGTGGGGGTCCTAGGCAAGTGCCCCTTTTGCCCTCCCATAAAAACGTCTCTGGCTTTTGGGGGAGTTTACAGATCCTTGTTGACATATGCAGGGTCATTTCTGCAGGGGAAATGTAAGTCTATGAGAAAGAAACCTCCTGGTATGGTCCACTGATCACAAAAGACCAGAACACATAAAATGTAGGATTGGCATGCTAGAAAATAGGAGTAAGTTGGATAAAAATGGCTCCAGACTATGTAACGAACTGCACGAACAAGCTGAACATAACAAAGAGGCAAGCAGATGCAAGTTCCTGATGTGAAGAAGACCAGGGGGACAGACCCTGGGACACATAGCTGAACCCAAAGGCTGGACTGCCTGCGAAAGATGCAGTAAGCAGCTATTTTAATTAATTTACCATGGCATATTAAATAGAGCTGAGAGTATAAAAATTGCATTTTGCCGACATTTTCCAAATTGCAATGTTTTTTTTTTTTTTTTGCCTGCTTCTGGAGGCAGAACTATACTAGAAGGCTGACTGTTTGAGTAAGACTAAGCAAATAGTTTTCTAATGTCTCCACCGGGCACAGTAACTCTGCTTGGGGGCTGTAATAAGGCAGTTTTACCCAATTGTTGCGACATATTTTTCCTTTCCATGCTTAAACCATTTTGTCAGGTAGCCTTTCATCTGTTATTCCTGCTGGTGTGATACTTGAGTTTATTTTGATATGAGTTTGGGCATCGCTCATTCAGGCCTTTGCTGCTCCTTCTGTTTCTTTGGCTAGCATAAGTCGACCCATCAATGCACAACGGGATGGTAGAGATTCATCTTAATAGAGGGATTTTAAAAGCTCTATCTGCATTTTTTTATCTATGGCTTTATATTGTTTAAGTTGGCCTTGGGTGACTGTCCTAAAAGCCTTGGACTTTCTGCAAAGGTTTTTTTTAACCCTTTCTGTTGGTTTGAGGGGGTTGGTATAACACCACCTGTCTACTGGCTCGCCAACTCTGAGTACATTTTCAGGTTTTACTGGGCCTCGTTTTGGATTAGGAGAAGAGCAGAGTGCTAAGACTGTATTCTTGTTGACAAGTTTGGGAACTACATAATGTTTCACTATGCTATTTGTATTGCTCATTGATTACCTCTACAAAATATGTATAAATGTATACATGATAAAGGCTGAACAAAAAGCGTGAGAGCATTCTTGGTGTTTAAATTTAGTAATATTAAAAGGCACTATATTGTAAGTGTAAATGCGTGTTGTTTTTGTGATAAAACTGTGTAGGGAGGACATTGATCAGATCTAATCATGCAGCACCACCATTATACAATACCGCTGGTATTGTGGAACGGTGTAATAGAGCTATTAAAAGCAGACTTTCCAAGATTTGCCAGAACACTACCTAAGGTGGCCTGATGCATTGCCCATTGTCCTACATTATAGTCACAAAAATTCCAGCAGTAAACGTGGGTTGTCCTCACAAGATACTTACAGGACTACCAATGCATATTGCCACAACTCCCCTCTACCCCCAAGCTCCTTTCTGCCAGCTTCGCATAATTAAATTGTAGGCCACCTGCTTCTGATAGTTTGCAATGGCAGGCTTCAAAGCTGATTGGGTTATTTCCCTGGCCAAGCAGAAAGATTTATCTATCCACCAACTATGAATGCGATCTTGGTGTATCCCAAGTAGAACACTCAGCACCCCAATTGGATGGATATGTTTTGGTTTGTGGTCATAGAAACTCTCACTGAATGCATATTGAAATCTAGATGACCAATGTAGTCACAGTTTTTTTTTTTGTTGCGTACATAGGTTTCTCTTTTATGTTTTGAGTTTGCCGCCTGCAGCGCTATGGAAGAGGGGTAGCTTCTGAATTGATCTGACCCAATCCGATCACTGCATCCACTCTGTGTGTGTATAGAAAAAAAGTACAGTTGTGGTTATTCATTTGTCAAGTGACGCACTGGAAAAAAACAACGCTCATCCGAAAATGTGTTGTTATAGAGAACAAACATTACTTCTAATTCATGTGGCTTATAAAAAATGTGTACATGATTTTGCCAGATCGAAGAATGGCAAAAAAAAGGAGTGTACCAGAAAACATGCCAATAAGCGTTCATGTGCCACTAGAAATAACTGAGCCGCCAATTGAACATGCCTCTTGTAATTAGTGTCGTGAGATTGCTGCACCCCATAGTATAAGAATTCCCGTGCCACTGCTCAACATTACATTGCCCTGATAAATGAGCAGTGACAAAACGCACCCATAACCAGCCCCAGAGAGAAGCGGAGGAGCAGCCTTTCTCTGCATGTAAACGAGGTAATGCTCCCAACAAAACATGGGCATTTAAAATATGTCCAATGGAACTTGGAGCGCATTGTATACTTGGAAGCCCACCCTGCTACCGTCCACAAAGTTCCACTGATATTTTTCAGATCGGTGGAATAGGAAAGAGCTCTACCAATATCTCTGCCTGATCTGAAGAGCAAGTTGGGGTAAAAAAGGATTACTGTAATGGACATGAATCACTAGCTGAAAGGAAGGAAGGATGGATTACAAAAGGACATCTGTTTAGGGATGCATATTATTAACACCAGGGGAAAGAAAATAAAGTTGTAAGCTACAAGCCAGCCATCCCCAAACACCACTCACATGATTTTCTACTCGCCAGGAGTCCATTATCAAAGACGAGTAGCAATTGTAGATTTTGAGGCATGTTTACAATTACCTGAAGCATACCCATTGGAATGTGAATTGCATTGTACTCCCAAATTTGAAAATAATTGAGTAAAATGCTCCCACTTCAAAATCTTAACTGTAGCTGCGCTTTTGACCCCGACATATGAATGTAAATGATTGAGCATAGAATCTGAGCATAGAATCTGTCCCAACCTTCCTCGTCTCAGCCCTTAGCAGATAATGGCCTCACTGAAAAAAGAGCATTAGCCACACGGTCTACACAGAGTTCTTTTCACCAGCGCTCAAGCTTTAATATAACTAGAACATTTATATTGCTTGGGTGCAGCTAAACAAGAAACATGGGGACATAAAACATAAGTATTCCTGAACAGTTGTGAAAAAAGAAGATGACCTATAAATCTATCTTAATCAATTAAGGCTACATTTCTACTACTTGAAATAATTTTAAAAATCGGATATAAAATGCATTTGTTGTCTGCATATTAACAACGGTAAAGGGAACTATTTTTGGCCTTGAACAAGCCTACAATTGTACTTTAATTTTGCTGCACAATATGATAACATAGCATGTTTTTCACATTGTAGTTGTACACATAATGACTAAATAATTATTGTGCACGATCAGCCGAAGCAAGTGCCATATATTTGTTAGTTAAATTCCTTTAAGATGGGGGTTATCGTGTAGAACTATTGTTCAGCTACATCTAAATGAACTCAAATGGCATAATCCGACTAGAATTAAGTATTTTGCAGGCACGGAGGTAGCTTGCTGTTCTTCAGTGCAAACAGTGTTTTTCCCTAACGGTACTGCACTGCGAAAATGTGTGGTGGATTTTGAAAGTGTGTTCTTTACCTCTAATCCCCAAGGAATGTGTTCCTCTGCCCCCATAACTCCTCTCCCTCACTTCCTCTACTGGCCTCCAGTACCAGTGGACAGGGCTCGCTAAAAATGTGGTAGACTCCTGGTATTTTAGCAGTAAAACATTCACTGAGATATCTGCAAACCTGTAATGCTTTGGATGTTAAACAAATATCATGCTATTATGGGACAGTTGCAGAAAGGTTATGAAACTGCATCCATGCAATTTTTCAGTCGCTACCAAGGTGGTTTGTAACGTCCGCTACCCCGAATATTGCTGGCTAGGATTATTAAAAATGCTCAGCGGTGAAACCTAGATTTCTAGAAGAGCTGTCATAGCATTTATTCACTAGAACTTAAAAACTTGGTAAGTGAGCAGATTGACTAAAAAGCATTGTAGATTTCTGAATATTGGCCCAAAGCTAGGTAAGAGCACGTCCAGAAGTACTTCCATACCCATAATTCTCTGTAGGCCAATAAAATGATATCGCATTGTTGCTTTTCCCTTCTCGGATAAAGTTAGAACTGCTAAAGTAGGAGAGGAGGATCAGGACAGTATGCTGCTAAAGCTCTTCTGTGCAGCTTCTACAGAGAAGCTGGGCAAGAGCATGTGCACAGCTTAGAGGGAACATAGCCTACGCATATAATTACAATGCAAGCCGAGCGCTCATGAGTGTGGTGTTGTGTGTGGGTGTTGCCGTGAATGCTCCCTGTTGCAGTGTTTTTTTGAGAGCTTGTTTCGCCACGGGCTCCAGTCCCATCTCCTATTGAGGAACATTAACCCATCATATGGTGGAAAGGTGTCTACGGACTTTTAGTAAAGAAGTCGCTATACTGAATAACCTTTCATTCTCCAGCATGGGGTCTGGCATGGATTCACATGCTCATGAATATTCCCCGTCGTCAGGCCGGGAATCCTCGGTATAGAAAAAAATCAGTATCAGTTTCGTTTCTGATCTGTCTTTCTTAGTAGTAACCAATCACTGGTCTCTGGGTCATACTGCCCCAAGCCAATGACTGCCCTCTCCCTAAGCCCTGCCTCTGGCAGCCATCCTCAGATTTTTACCGCACGTTCAAGTGTTGGGAGTCCTCGTGCTGTAGCTCTCGAGCTTTTGCTGCATTTTCCTGCTTTTTCAGGAGTTTTTTCTCATTTTTCGATTAAATAGAGCCTCAAGCTCCACCATTTCTACATCCGATCAACGGGGATCTGTTTCAGAGTTTTCTACGCCCCTCAAGGGTGAAGTTTTCGTCGAGTTACGCTTTTGGAGGATTCCAGAAGTTCCGAGGCCTACCCCGGACATGGCCCAGGAGAAAGGAAGCTCGACGCCCGGGAAGCTGTTCAGGACATGCCCTGGATGCCAGCTTCAGAATGTTTTCAAGGAGGACGAGCATTGGTTATGCCTCTACTGTCTCCATGAGGACAAGACGCACACGGAGAAGGACTGTGCGTTTTGTGGGAACATGTCGGAGCGGACCATGAAGGATTGCCACCCCCGTCTCGCCAACTGACTGGAAGGGAAGAGCCCGTCAGGCGAGAAGAAGAAAAAGAAATCCGAGCGGTCTTCTAAGTCCTGTGAGGGCGCCCCGGCGTTGGGGGGGCCCAACAAAAGGCTAAGCACCGCGAGTCCGCGGGCACCGGAGCACCAAACGATCGGGCTCCTTGGCTGCCAGGCAGGGCGCATCCTCCCCGGCGCCATCAACCACGAGCCATCGCTCTCGCTCTGGCTCGGGTAAGAGGAAGTCCGAGAACCCGGCGAAGCTTCTGGAGAGGCCCCGGTCGATCTCGAAGATTCCGTCAGAGGGGAGCGAGGCTCGGACCCTCCCCCCAAGGTGAAGGCCCCAGGCGTCAAGAAGGTGACGACGGCCTTAATTCACCCTGCTAAATCCTCGATTGAGGATGTCGCCGCGCCCCTGGCTAAGCCTGTGGAGGCTACACCAGTGGAGGCGCCCTCAGGACCCAGAGTCTCCCTGCCACCGCGGATGGAGTTGTCTTTCAGGCCCATTGAGAAGACCCCCACGAAGTCCTCGTTGGAAAAGGTGGGGGAGGGGCTGGTGGCCATCGTGGATACGGACACGACCTCTGAAGAAGAGCTCATTGAAGTCATGGAAGAGGCCCAGTCCATCGGGAGGGATCCCGACGAGGGCGACGACGAGAGCGACGGTGTCGCCGACAAGGCTCCTCAAGAGCCCTCAAGCCCGTCGTTTCCGTCACCGCAGGACACTTCGGCGGCCATTTTGTCAGCGATTCAGTCCTTATGCTCGGAGATAAGGACAAGGTTGCCCCTTCCCCCGACGGAGGTACCTGAGCCAGACCCGACGGGGGAACCGGAGCCAGGACCTTCGGAAAGTCCACCGCATAAGAGGAGGAGGACGACGCATCCTACGCCACCTCTCCCACCTCTGCGGCCTGCTCTGCCTTCCCCCGGTCTACTACCCACGGGGATGATGGACACGGCTACGACAGGTACAGATGACGACGGAGGCGACGACGGGACGTGTCCCCCGTCGCCCCCTGCTCGGGCATCCCCGCCCGACGAGATTGGATCCTTTCATGCCATGATTTCCAGGGCATCCGAGCTTTTCCAGCTCTGACCAGAAGAGAAGAAGAAAGAAGGGTTCCTTTACCAACTGCGCGAGGCTAAAAGGAAGACAGTCCTCGCCGTACCGCTTCTTGATGACATCTGGGATGAAGGGCTCGCCCTCCTCAAGAACCCTGCCACGGCGCCGGCAAAGAGGGACCGGTACGAGAAGAAGTACCGGGTCCCCGATGCTGCCCCCTTGTGCCTTCGGGCACAACCTACCCCGGATTCGGTCGTCTCGGCGGCGGCAAAGAAGAAAGCTGGGGGGGCATCGGCCTTCACATCAACTTCCCCGCCGGACGGCCAGGGCAGGAAGTTGGACACGATGGGACGACGGATCATCTCATCCGCAGCAACGACTATCAAGGCGGCCAACGCCCTGGCTATCGTAGCCCGCTACGACAGGGAGTTGTGGTTCAAAATCGCCCCTCTGTTAGATTTCCTTCCGGACGCCAAAAGGGCTGAGGCCCTTGAAATCCTACAGGAGGGTGAGATTGCTTCAGACCACGCCATCACGGTGGCAACGGACATCGCAGACACCGGTTTCCGTCAGTTAGGCAACAGCGTTTGCTTGAGACGACGAGGATGGCTCAAGGCCACGGATTTCCGCCAGGACGTACAAGCTAAGGTTTTGGACATGCCCTTCGACGGGAACAACCTGTTTGGGAAGGCGGTTGATGAGTCCCTTCAGGCCATCAAGACAAACACAGAGACTGCCCGGGCACTGGGAGTGCTCCAACAACGACGGCCATCCTTTCGGAGCTCCGGAGGCACACAAGGTGCCTCCAAGGGATCCGGCAGTGGCTCCTCCATGTACCGCCAAGTGGCAAGATCTCCGTCCCAGGAAGCCTACAGGGGACGAGGCAAGCCAGGTGGTGCCCGTCGTCGTCGACAGGGAGGTAAAGGAGGCAAGGCGGCCTCCAAACAAGATTGAACCGACCGTGGGGTCGGGCCCCCCCCGAAGCACCCCGGTGGGAGGCCGGCTGGCGAGGTTCGTCAGCGTGTGGGAGTCCATCTCCACCGACCGTTGGGTGCTGGACGCCCTGGCCCAAGGGCACGCCCTCGAGTTTCAGAATAAGTGCCCTCGCGTTCCACCCGTGGCCAGGAAGGAAAATCACGTCCCTCAACTACTGTTGGATGTAAGGGCGATGCTCAAGAAGGGTGCCATCGAGCTCGTCCCAAAGAGGCTTCGGGGCTCCTGAGTTTACTCAAGGCACTTCCTCGTAAAAAAGAAGACAGGAGGATGGCGCCCCATCCTGGACCTACGACGACTGAACAAGTACATCAAGGCGCAGAAGTTCCGTATGGTCACCCTCCAGCACGTGCTGGGACAGCTGGAGGAGGGCGATTTACTGTCGTCGTTGGATTTGGAGGATGCATACTTCCACATCCCCATTCTAAAAAGACACCGAAAGTTCCTCAGGTTCGTGGTCCAAGGGCGGCACTACCAGTTCAAGGCCGTCCCGTTCGGATTGAAGTCGGCACCCAGGGTGTTCACCAAGTGCCTCGCACCGGTGGCGGCGCGACTGCGCCTACAGGGGATCCACGTCTACCCCTACCTGGACGACTGGCTCATCCGGGCAAGGACGAGGGAGCTCGCTGTGGAGCACACTGCGAAGACCGTCCAGCTGCTCACGGACCTGGGATTCTCCATCAACTTTCCAAAATCCCACCTGGTTCCGTCGCAAGTCGCCCTGTTTCTGGGAGCCAAGCTCGACACAGTGGTGCGGCTGGCCTTGCCGTCAGAGGAAAGGACCAGGACCATTCTGGGCAAGGTGCAGCGTCTGCTGGCCATGGACATGGCCAGGGTAAGATCTATCAAGTCCCTCCTCGGGATGATGTCCTCCTGCATTTATCTGGTACGCCTTTGCAGGCTTTGGATGCGCCACTTACAAGAGTTCCTCGACGCCCGCTGGGTCCAGTCGACGGGCAGCTTCGAGGACAGGATCCCTCTCAACGAGATGTTCCGTTGGGCGATTCGGTGGCGGGGTACCCGCTCCCATCTGTCGGCGGGCACCGACTTTCAGATCCCAGCTCTCCAGGTGGCGGTGACGACGGACTCCTCCCTGGAAGGTTGGGGAGCGCACTCTGGAGATCTTCACGCGAGAGGCCTTTCGCTCCCGGAGGAGAAGTCGCTCCACATCAACATTTTGGAGCTCCGCGCAGTGTTCTGGGCCCTCAGGTCCTTTCTCCCGTCCCTCAAGGGCAGGGTGGTGAGGATCTTCACCGACAACACCACCACGATGTTCTACATCCGGAAGCAGGGCGGAACCAAGTCCCCGGCCCTATCCAAGGAAGCCCAGGATCTGTGGCATTGGGCCGTCACCCGGATCTTTCTGGTGCCTCTTCATCTGGCAGGAATAAAAAACACGATCGCCGACTCACTCAACAGGAGCTGCGCTCGTGCCACGAGTGGGAACTACGCCAGGATCAAGTGGATCGACTCTTCCGACGATGGGGCGAACCCCAAATTGATCTCTTCGCGACGGCGACGAATTCCAAGTGCCGGAGGTTCGCCAGCAAGTTCCCCCAGCCGAGGAGCATGTACGATGCTTTCTCGTTCCCCTGGGACGGCCTATTTCTTTATGCATTCCTTCGGCTGCCGTTGCTGCTCCGGCTCATCAACCAGCTCAAGAGGTCCTGGTGCAGGATGATCCTCGTCGCACCGGCGTGGCCGAGACAGATCTGGTTCCCGGACCTTCTGGACTTGTCAATGTCCACACCAGTCAAGCTGCCGACGAACGCAGACCTTTTCTCCAGAGAAGGAGGCGCCATTCTTCACCACAACCCGGAGTCGCCGAACTTGCAGGCCTGGCTCCTGCAGCACTAGAGTTTGGAGGGTACGACAACCCGGCCGACTGCAGAGAGGTTCTTGCAAAGGCCAGGGCGTCCTCAACTCTCAAGTGCTACGGACACAAATGGAAGAGGTTCTCTGTCTGGTGCCGTGCACAGAATATTAACCCTCTGCGGATTACGGCCCCTCAAGTACTGCCGTACCTACTGTCGCTGGCCAAAGCTGGACTGGCTCACGCCTCCATCAAAATACATCTGGCTGCAATCTCACAATATACCAGGAGTGCGGGACGGGCGTCCTAGTGGTCTCATCGCCTGGTGAAAGAATTCATGAAGGGGCTATTCCGATCATTTCCGCCGGTGAAGGCTCCTGCCCCGGCGTGGGAGCTTAATGTGGTGCTGACCAGGCTCATGGGGTTTCATTCGAGCCTATGCATTCGGCGCCTCTGAAGTTCCTGTCATGGAAGACCGCTTCCCTCGTGGCCATCGCCTCCGCACGACGAGTGGGAGAGATCCAGGCCGCATCTTGCAAGCCTCCATACTTGACTTTTCGTGACACGAGGGTGGTGCTGAGGACGCACCCCTCCTTTATGCCCAAGGTGCCGTCGGACTTCCACCTCAACGAGCCCTTGGTGTTGCCAGTTTTCTTCCCGTCGCCTTCGTCGCCGACCGAGAGGACTTTGCACTCGCTGGATGTAGCTAGAGCACTGAATTTCTACGTGGACCGCACGAAGAGTTTTCGGAAGACGTCACAGCTGTTTGTGAACTTTGGGACTGTGAATCAAGGGAAGGCTCTCTCGAAGACTTCCATTTCCAGATGGCTCTCCGGCTGCATCATGCACTGTCACCGGTTGGCGAACCGACCGCTGCCCGGCTGTCCGAGAGCCCATTCGACCAGAGCGATCGCTCCTGTCTGGTGTGCCCCTGCTAGACATCTGCAGGGCTGCGACGTGGAGGTCGACACACACCTTCACAAGATTCTACTGCGTCGATTGGGACTCCAGGGAGGAGTCCAGGGTCGGCCAAGCAGTGCTGCGCAACCTGTTCACCTAATGTGAGCCTGGTGAGGAGGTAAGAGATGCTTAATGTTGAGTTGTTGTATTGCTTAATGTTGAGCCTGTTGCCACCTCCTGTGGTTGTGCATGTGTGTACTGCTATTTATTCTCTTATTCATGAGCATGTGAATCCATGCCAGACCCCATGCTGGAGAAGGAACAAGTTACTTACCTGTAACTGTTGTTCTCCAGCATGGGTCTGGCATGGATTCACATGCGAACCCTCCCGCCTACCCCTCTGCGGCTCTTCACTTGGTCATACTGCCACTTTACGTGCTACCAAATCTGAGGATGGCTGCCAGAGGCGGGGCTTAGGGAGAGGGCAGTCATTGGTTGGGGGCAGTATGACCCAGAGACCAGTGATTGGTTACTGCCAAGAAAGACAGATCAGAAACGAAACTGATACTGATTTTTTTCTATACCGAGGATTCCCGGCCTGACTACGGGGAATATTCATGAGCATGTGAATCCATGCCAGACCCATGCTGGAGAACAACGGTTACAGGTAAGTAACTTGTTCCAAACCCTCTACTCCTGACTGAGCTCCTCCTACCGAAGTCCACCAGGGATAACACGAGTTTCTCTCAGCAAAATTGTTCAGTCTTTCCTGCAAAGAGTCAAGATAAAAAGCACGGTTTTACATAACACCGAAGTCTGAGAACTTATTTAGCTTGGGTGTATTTTCTGAACTCCATTTGAAGGCCGAGCGAACAGACACATCTAGATCTGGTTGTTTTGTGCTCTGGGATCAACTTGAGCATCGATGCACGAACATTCGAAGAGCTGCACATTCTACATGATCAACACTGCATTGCCAACACTCAGCAGATCCATTTTTTAAATTTATTTATAGGGCCCCCAAAAACACACAGGCATCAGCGCGCCAAGCAAAAACACAAGAGAACCACTATGTACACATCTTCACATGGGGGGTGGGGGGGAACAGTGGCAGATGAGGGCCCGCATTCCTTTTCCCCTCTGCAGGTGCTTGTCTATACACGGCTGATACACAAACTGGAGTCCCCTTGATGGACCACTTTAATTATATGATTCAATATGGCCTAGCCCTAATAAGGCCTCGGCTTTTCCTGAATAAATTCAGGCTAAATCCATGTGATGGCATATGTGTCTGTCTGTATTATTCATTTGTTAATATGCAACACTAAGGCCGTGTTGGACAGTTTTTCAGTAGGGATGTTTTGTTTGTAATATTTAGTACCCAGATAAAGTATATGTTCTGTAAAAAATCTTATACTGATATAATGCTTTGAGATCGGTTTTATGTGTTTCGTTGTAGGACCTTGAGGCCTACCAAATAAAGAATTCATTTTTTATTCATGTGTGCCATCGTATGGATTTGGTCTGAATTGGTTCGGGACAAGCTGAGGCCTTATTAGGGCTAGGCCATATTGAATCATGCAATTAAAGTGGTTCATCTAGGGGACTCCCCTTTGTGTATTAGCTGTTCTGCTCATTTGCCCCTCAATGCCTTTGAGCTTTTTCCCTTTTTGTGACCTATGTCTATACACGGCAGCACCTGTTTGCATCACCCCATACCTCGTGTTACAAATTCTCATCATATTCTAGTTCTATTTTACACCGAAGGGAATGCTGCAGCCGAAGCGAAAGATGGAGGATACACATCCCATCAGCGCCCCGCGCCATTCTCCTTGCAGAGCCAGACAGGCAAATTGAGAGCCAGCCATAGACGCAGTGGAGAGCATATGCGGCCGTCTGCCATATCACGCACCTCCGCCCCTGACATGAACAGCGGTGAAACTGCTGCAGAAACCCTAGGCCACCAGGGATTAAAACCAGGATCTTAACCACCCACACAGACTGTGCTCACCTTGGGGGAGGCCAGGCTAAGGCCCCCCTAACAGGAACTTAGACGCCACACAACACAAGCTGCTATCGCTATTCCGCAATGGCTTTTCCTGGAGAAAAGCAGTGGGGCTGAACACTATGTACAAAATATTTTGTATGGAACATTTTCTAGGTGGGGAAGACCGGGCCATACTGGCCAGGGCCAGACAAAAAACCGGAAGATAGGGAGGCAGATAAAAGAAACTCCAGTAAACAGGAAGTTGTTGGTTGTTCGGGGGATGTTAGACGAGGAGTAGGAGAAACAGACCAAGAGACCAGCAGTAGGAAGATGTGTATGAGAGCGTGGAGGTCAATTGTAGAGCAGGTGAGGTATTGGTTGGTGAGTGCAAGTGGTACTGCGTTGTGTGTGTGTGTGTAAAACTAGTCAATGGGATTATTGGAAGAAGTATATGTGAAGTGGTTGAGGGTGAACGGAGTGTGACTGGGTAGAAGGTGTCGAATA
Organism: Ambystoma mexicanum; assembly: GCF_040938575.1. Taxonomy (NCBI): domain Eukaryota; kingdom Metazoa; phylum Chordata; class Amphibia; order Caudata; family Ambystomatidae; genus Ambystoma; species Ambystoma mexicanum. The sequence goes on along the minus strand of NC_090935.1, from coordinate 299,109,320 downwards.
GTATTGCAGAGGGGGCAGTAACATGGAATGGTGGAGACAAGTAGCAGAAGGATGGACATCGGGGGGACAAAGGAGGAAGATCTAGGGAGTAGGAGTAAAGGCGGGTGGGCATGCAGGAGAACAGTGTGAGGAGAACATCAGATAGAAAGAAGAGTACGTAGGAGTGATGGGAAGAAGACAGTCTGGCAGCATGTCTAAAAATGGCACATCTTAAAATCTCTAGTAGTACACTAACAATATTGATAGTGTGGGTAAAGTCTAGGAAGTTCAGACAGATAAGGCATTGGCCTTTTAGGTTATCCCATCTAGTGAAGTCAAAACCTTGAATTATGCATTATATACTAACCTTGGGGGAGTAGGGATGCCCGAGTTCGGGAGGCATTGGTACTTTTAGGAGAGAGAGAGAGATATCTATCTCCTAGCGCTCTTAAGACCTGCCCGTTGAGCCGTCTCTGGGAGTATTCTTTCAGCCATCCGTGACATGATACAACATGCAAACAAAGGGCTCCAATTCAGCCTGAATAGTAATTGCTAAAACCCCTGCACTGAGCTCTTAAAGTGCTATGAGAAACCAGAAGGTGTCTCACCCGCTAGTCCCCGGGAATCTGTCATCCAGGTGGCCAGGACACAGCAATCTCTTTTGGATCCAGTTCCTGGGGGTGGACCAGTGCAGGAGGATCACCTTGGTGAGGGGTCTTCATGGAGTGGGACTCCGGATGGCGAGACGCGGTATCCCCTTGCCAATAACACCTTTACCCCATCCTACCAGGTAGGATATTTAGGAACTCCACCCAGGCCTCCAGATAAGGTGCGTACTAGGCCTTTTTATGCATGAAATTCTTATAAATACGACAGCTTTATTATTTTCCTGTGTACATTTACACACAGGTTTAGAGCAGAGGGCAGTGCAAAGGTTCAGTTACTTGACAGAAACCAGAACGCTTCTTTTGATTTTTATCTACATGGATGTAATTCCAAGCAATGGATAAAAGCCTCTGAAACAGAATGTACTTCTCAGAAGCCTTTCAAAAAAGGAAACTGCACACTGTAATAAAAGGAATGGTTTCTTTCCATTCAGCTTCTGATGTGTTGATGCTCATGGAGCAAACAGTAGCACTGTGCATATTTATTTTCCTAGCATTTTAGGATTCTATAATTAATAAGATGGAAAACTAAGTTGCAATTGAGAATTCATCTTTTGTAATAAATTATGCTTTTTTCCAGTGAAAGCAAACCAGTATTGCACAATTGTATTTTTCAGAGTCCCTGTGCTGTGTGCATAAGCCTGCAGAGGCAGATCATTTTTACACTTATAATTCAAAATACATTCGAATTATAAAAACAGTGTGTAAAATTATGAGTATGCACGGTCTAGTTTACATCCATTCAATCTTGCAGTCGATGGGGTACAGTACTATAAATTGTCATTGGCAGGGGAGTCTTTGCTCAAGGGTGAGGGATTGTCATTACACCAATCGCATGTGTTCTAGCATCTGAAATCCTCAAGACTACAATTAAAACATCCAAAACCTGACTCTCCAGGAAGTGCAAGCGCCGTTCAAAAACAAACAAATGAAAGTTACATTTGTAATTGAAATAGAAACTCAGCAAAACATGTCCCTGTGATAATCCAGATATGTATTTAACTTTATGTAGCACTTCATACATGGTTCGTCCAACATCTAGGCACTGTGATTATTATACCTCAGTCGATACTCAGTTTACCGACCTCTGAAGGATGTTAGTCAATAAGAATGCTCAGCCGGTTGAGAGCTTGCTGCTGCGTTCTGTGCATGATCTGTAGGTTGCAGGTTCGAATCCCGGCAAGGCCAATTTATCCATTCGAGGTCGATAAAGGAGTACCGACTTAGGTTTGGTGATGATTGTGATAAATGGGTTCTATGTACAGCACTTTGCCAAAAGCGCTATACAAATAACTATTTGACCATGAGATTAGATATAAAATTTAGTATGGAGTCCTTGCCTCTCTGCACTGTTGTATCATAACATTGGCATACCATTAGGTAGTAATAGCTCCAGGAAATGAGGACTTTCATTAAACATCAAAAGACAATTCTGCTATCGAGCCTCAAAAGACACCATAAAATTCATGTTTGCTTTACTATGTAATTGGCTAGATTTTTGAGTTTTAAACATTTAAATATATACAGGAGAGATCAAATGGCCACACCTTGGAGAAAAATGCAGAAAGCTGCTACATAGTAATGATTTCCATACAGTTTTTGCGCACGTCGGCAGGACATCACACACATTTTACTCTCTTGCAAAGGAGAAAAGTCATTTTTACTCTCTTGAAATCACATTTACTCTCAAAGTTTAAAAATGGGGAGTAAAATACTCCCACCTCAAAATCTTATCTGGGGCACTGACTCCACCCCCCCCGGCCCCTTTTTGCAACACAAACACTTTTTCACGGACAGCCCGCTATGAGAGAAAACAGACTAACACCCGAGCAGTGTACTTGACGTGTCCCAATACAATGGTCAGGCGAGGTTATGCAATTACTGATAATCGCACACACCTGACTTCCATTAAGCTTCCCCACACGGATAAAAGGCGGAGCACGAGAGCACACTCTGAGCAAAGCAAAGCACATGAGCAAATAATAGTTTAGAGACGACGGTAGCTGAACCAGAGCAGAAAGATAGCAAAACAGGAGGCGATCGCAAGTACAGAAGTTCCCTTGACCCTTCCGACAAGAAACCATTACTTTCAAGAAACCTTGATTAGAAAGCGTAAGGTAGAGATCTTGCACTAGAAGAGTGGGAAAGGGTGTGGAAAGTCCCAATAAATGCTAAGGCAGATCTACAACTACGTTATATTCATCAAAGAATATTGGGTAAAATATATTGTACCCCCGCACGTATGTGTGCTTTGGGGATGATTGATAATGACAGGTGTTGGGGTTGTGGGAAGGAGAGGGGTAGTCTGCTGCATATGTTGTGGAGTTGTGAAAGGGTGCTGAGTTTTTGGAAAGATGTTGTTGATAGGATTGACCACATCTGGAACATTACGTATCCACGTAATCCCTTGGCAATCATCCTACAGCTTTCAAGAAGTGGTCAAAATATTGGTTGGGTAACATCTTGCTGGATTAGCAAAACTTTGTTGGTGGCAATTTAGCAGATATTAAAGGTTTGGAAGACCAGGAAGAAGCCCACAGTGGAAGAGTGGATTTTAGATGTGCAAGTTTTATCCAGGTATGAAAAGACTATGTATTGTAAGCAACACAAGGAAGCATTTTATGATGAACTGTGGGGACGTTTCACTGCTCTTTATGGATGATCAAAGATTTAATTGTGTAGTGGAGTTGTCTTGTTCTCAATACTAATGAGGGGATTGGGTCGATGGTGGTGTCTGTCATGTTCTTTGTTTGTCAAGTCCTCACTGTTTTGTTGATGTCAATTTTGTGCGCAATATTATGTTTTTGAATTGGGTCTAGGTCATTTTGTAGATTGTATAGCCACAATTTGTTCTTTGCGTTGAATGTTGTTTTAGTCATGGTGTTATGTATAGTACAATGGCCTAAACTGTAAATAGTATTCTTTTTTTTTTTGTGTAATTTATGTTGAAAAATATAAATAAATAGTTTAAAAAAAAAAGAAAAATAAAAAAAAGAAAGCATAAGACCATGTAACCAGGCTGAGGAATCCTGCATTGTGTGTCGGAGAGAAGAACCAGCCGCCGTGGTACCATCTTTGGCTCCAAGAACAAAGCAACATCGGTGAAATCAACACAGCCGGTGAGTTGGGGAGAGTGAGACAAGACCGGTCTCTGAAGCTAAGGTTGCAAGCAGCAACATTGTTTGGCAGGCGCTGGAACAAATATTGTTAAAATGTGTGTGGTAAGACACAAGCAAAGTTGAACTGCTGATGAGTGACTGAACTTTCAAAGCAAGATACAATACCTTTGACAGAGTAGTCCAGAATTGCGTGGGTGTTCAGTCGAAGGTCTCTGTGAGGTATTTGTCTGAGAAGTGGCAAAAGTGAAAGTGAGAAGGTTATATCGAGAAGAGAGCGAGTAATTGTTAATCAAAGTGGTCCTGCGACAGGTTGAGCAAAATCCTGTGCACAGTCAAGTCTTTAGTTTTTGAAGTAAAGAAAGCTTAGAAAAGTAAATCAAGTTGGTCCGAGCCCGGCAGAGGGAGATCAGTTGGAAGCTTTGTGTTAAAGTGGGTTGGAGGGGGGGCACCGGGGCGAAGCGAAAATCACCAGAGAATTTGTACATGTGAAATCCTAAGAAAAAAGGAACTTTGATGTTTGTCGTGTTGCATCTGGCCCTCTGAATAAGAGACTTTGAATGACAAAGAGACTTTGGCACACAAGGCCATTACGTGGAAGTTTTGAACTGCATCCCCGTGCTAGAGAAGCCAGCAACTCTGCTAACCCAGAGTGTGCCGCCTTGTTCCGTGCTCAAAACGTGGGAAGGGGAAGCCAACGGCTTAAATATCCTGACATATAATTTCTGAACACTTTTCTTTTCCATAACATTTACCACACTATTTGTATTTAGAAGTAAGGATTGGCAATAGGTTTATTAGTATAGGCCCTTTTATTTTGACAGACTCGACTAGGATTGCGTTATTATTTGATGGTCACGCTTGCTCCATTGTTTAGATTTAGAATTAGATAGGCGTTTTTCAAACCCAATTGAAGTTCAATAAACTCCCTTGAACTGTGATCACTTGTCTCTCTTACTGTTTTGTACCATGCCTTCCTTACAGTGCTTCGTGAACTTTCAAAGCCTCTGTCCTCCAATGCTGCCTTCATATCTACCCAAAACCTCTGCCACTATTCTTCCAATCTAAAAACTCCACCATTTTTAATTAAAATGTATCTGCCACCCCCATCCTCTGCTTACTCCCTCACGCTAATTGGAAGGTCACTGCATGCCCCATATCTTGTCTTCTGCTTTTCCTATCTCTCTCAATCTTAATTTGATGCACTTCTCACTAAAATGTAAAGAACCCGGGATTGCTGCTTAAGCAGTGTCCGGTGAGAATGTTCAAATCACCCAAACCTGCAATCCCCCACTACTCCCTAAACGTAATTAAGCACTTGCTCTTTTCAGGCATTGCCCTATGTTAGGCAGAAACCTGTGCAGTTCCCTCTGGGACCACTGCAAAAGATTTAGGACTACAGGTGTTTGGCAGTAAACCCACTTGGCAGCAGTGTGTACCACACAGATTCACTTGGTAGCTGTGGCTGAGCAGTCAGACTTCCCTCAAGAAGAGTTAGGCAGCATACAGAGTATTCACAATGGGTCAAGAGCACACAATAGAACAAGTAAACACTGACCAGGGCTTGGTGTAAAAGAGATATAATTATTTATTTAAAACCACATCTAGAAAAACACACAGGCACCAATAGTAAGCAATTCAAAAACACGGTCACTAAAAGATATACACTCCCTTAAAAGAATATTAGACAAGTCTTAAGTAAAGCCCCACTTATTTTCAGACGGCGGTGAGCGCTTAACGTAGATGGCACTCTAATAGTTTGTTTTAAAAAGGGAGAGAAAAGCAGAGAACAAATTGAAACAGATCCCAACACTTTTTCAAGAACACAAGAGAGGAAGGCAAAGTAAAACCGTGAAGTTAGAGTTCAAGAGGCCGGATCCACTTTCAGAGGATCCAAACGAAATGTGTCCAAGGTCACACGGTTGCAGTGCACAAAAGTCTTGTAAAGGTTCAAAAAGGAGTTGGACCACTGAAGGGGACCAGTTAGAGGGTCAAGGTGGCGAGCCCAGTCCAGAAGGTTAAGGTGTTATTATTACCTTGTAGCAATCTTTAGAAAGGGAGGCCTGGCGGACACGGTACCTTAAAGTGGTGAGAACGCTCCAGCGGGGGCAGTTGTTCCTGGCAGCGGGTGCAAGTCGGTGCTTTGTCCGGGAGAAGAGAGGATCTAGTCGTGGAGGAAGACAGGAGTCCGTTGCACTGCCAGGGAAGAAACCAGCTGCAGAATTTCTCAGGTACAAGGAGCGGTCCGGTGATTTGCGGTTCACTGGTGAGTGGCTATCCGGCTGCCGGGGTGCTTGGCACGGGCAGTTCGACCACAAACCGCCTGGGGTGCCAAGAAAGAAAGGTAAACTGGTTGTGCCCACCAGTCAGGGGAAGAAGCCTCTCCAGCCGGGAGATCTTCTCTGTCGTCGGGAAGTGGTGAGTCGGTTCTGCAGGGCTCCACCGGTGGTGTCGTTGTGGTAGGTCGGCTCAGCTTCTCCCTCGTCGGATTCTCAGGTCCTGTGGCGACTTCTGAAGTTCCAGTCCCCAAAGCCCTGCTTTTATGCAGAAAACCCCCATTCACTCAGCCTAGCTGTCACTCAAACATGCTAAATGGTGAGCCGGCTGGCTCACCACTTGGGCCAATCACACAAGAGTGCGACCTGAGTTACCAGGGTAACTCGGTCCAGGGTGCCTAAACCCCTCCCACACCCCCTGTGGTACCCAGACAGAGTGGCACCACTTTTGGAGGCTTCTGTGGAGAAGCCCGCCAAAAAAGTGGAACAAAGGGCACGACTTGGGTTGGAGTCCCAGAAGAGAACACAACCGCCATTTTAGAATCGAGTCTTGGCAAAAAATACCAACCGGAGAATTAATATTAATTAAATAAACCGGCGGTATGTTCGAGGTTATGAGAATTAAATAATTAAAGTTGGTAGCCTCGAACAATGGGAAAATCCCATAGGAGAATATTCGCGGTCGAATATAAAAAGTAGTTTCCACTTCCACCAGCCAAAACTTGATCAGGGGGGACGGAGACGTTCCCCCTCGACTAACAGACCCCGGGGCAATCGAATTGCCCCGACCAGTACATCCACAATATGATGGTTTGTACTGGTTTCTGTTAATAATTTGGGACTAGTAAAGCCAATGGGGACTTTACATGCCCTGGGAGACAGTAGTCTCCCTGTGTTACTGCACGGAGGGTGCTGTGTAACACACATAGGAAAAACACATGAGACCCTATGGAGTAAAGGACCCCATGGCCCAAAAAAACACATTACCAGACAAAGGAATACCATAAATCATGTCCAAGAGTGACAGGAAAAGAGTCTCACTCTTGGCAGGAGAAAAAAACAAACTCCAGAAATCCAGCAAAGCTGCTGGGGGACTCACTAGGTTAGGAAATTCAGCCTAAAGAGAGAATTCTCCCTAACACCCTACCTCTCATGATGGGAGCTGTGTTTATCCCTTTTCTGAAGTACTCTGATTCCTCCAACTACAGTCCTAACTCAAACCTGCCTTTCATGCCTAACTATTTGAGACAGCAACCCGTGCCAAGTCCAATTACACATTAAGGACCATTCCATCCTCCAGGCAGGTTTTAGCCCAGCACGTTTTAGCCTGGGAAGCGGCACAGTCTCGGTTCTTGTCTTTCTGCTGGATGATCTGGAATGATCAAAGATCCCGATGATGTCAGTGTCCTGAAACTCCAGCACTTATAGTCTTGCTTTGACACAGTTGACTGCCAAATCCACCTGGCCCACATACAATCAGCTTCCAATCTTCATGGCATAGTACTTAGTTGTTTTGACTCTTTTCTAAACCACAGAAATTAAGATTCGTCTCTCTCCTTTCTGCACTAGCTCATATCATCTACTGCATCCTACCTAGAAAGCCCTGCTTGGTCTTATTGCCAAATTCCTAATCTACGCACTCAATGCAGGAATCTACGATCAACTATCTCCTAGCTCCTATGACCCCCCAAAATAATAAACGGGTCTTCCCTTACCTCCAAACCATTAGACTGACTCTCGTTAACCCTCTGTCATGAACCATCCCAACTCCTAATTCAGAAGAAAGTTAAACCTTTTTGTTGTGTTGACATACGCTCTTCAATTCCACTGTATTGAATATTTCCTTGCCATCTTGCTTCACGCTCTGAGGCCACTCTTGGCATGTTATGTGCTACAAATGCAAATATATATTAAGTAAAGAGTTGGGGCAGTTGAAATGGCATACCAGAGACCTTACATATCCTTGGTTTTATTAAATTGCTTGTCCTTTCCCCAGCTTAACTGCCTTGCTATATACTTTGGGGATTTATTTCTCATGCCTATTTCTGTAAACTGGGGGAACATATTGGCAACTATTCGATAGAACCACATAAACATAATATTGAATATTGGTGCACACATTAAAAATGAATTTCTAACATTGACACATTCATTTTAGTGTTTACATTTCTGTAAGCATAGCCCTGAGGTAGTATGATCATGTTATAATTGGTTACTAATCTGTACTTGTTCTTTAGTGGAGATGTTTCAAAATGAAGACATTCCATAATTGTGTCCATTTGTGATTGAAGTCGAATGCAATCATTTTTTTAAAAATACCACCTGTACAGCATAAGGTATTGTCTACAAATATAATGTTGATAAAATCATGTTTCCTATTGCAGTTGTAAAAGTGCAAGATGGGCTTCCACCAATGCTGGTCCGAATCCCACCCATATTACTGGTTCATATTGTACACCAATAGTTTGCACTGGTCCAGGTTGAAGACAAATCAGTGCCCTTAATTACTGAATTGCATTCTGCAGAATGTGGCTTAGAAGGGTGACTGTCTTGCCAAAAGAGGGGTTCTGTGGCTGAGCTAAACGCTGTCCTTTCTTTTATTTCAGGCCATGCTGGCAGCAGGAAAAGAACCGTTCCCCACATTTTATGTGGACTCCCAAAAGGAGAATGAGGTTTGTATGATTTTAAAGTGAATTCTTTCCATAGCGAATATTTCTGAAAGTTTCTGGTACTAAAGCATTTGTTTCTCCAGAGATGGGATGTTATTTCCAAAACTCAACTAAAAAACATTCGAAAACTATGGAACAGGGAGCAAATGAAAAACGAAGCTAAAGAAAAGAAGGAGGTGAGCAAATCATTTTGAGTTGCTATTTCGAAAATTGTATTGTAAGAGCTCCTGTAAACATGTGGCATGTTACAAGCCATGTTTGTCAGGGATGCTAACTTTCAATGTTAGATGCCGAACATGTGGTCTTCTTTTGGATTGCTGAGCTTTACAAGAAAACTTCAAAAGTACCAACTCTGTTTTTGTGTGTGCTTTTGCTTTCCAGTAGTTCATAACCTAAGTTTCAGATCTTGGTCATTTTGTCAATGGCTAACGTCAGTGTCCAATGCTATTCTGTCCTTTTTGTGAACGTCTCTCTTTGGCGCTTCCTGTTTTCGCAGAGCTTGGTTTTAAACTGTACACCTGTAGCGTGCAGCCAGTCATATACACTATATTAGTACCCGGCGAGGGTGCAATCAGAATGAAAGAGCCATTCTGATTGGCCCTCGCCAAGGCATTACCCGGCCGGGAATACCTCGGTCGGGATTCCACTGCCATTGTCCCCGGCGGGGGGCGTGGCAGCCCCTCAGCCAATGAGGAGACTCGAAGCAGTGCCATCCCTGCTCCGAGCCTCCCCACGGCTGAGAGGCTGCCTTCGCCCCCCGCCGGGGACTCGGGTAAGACTTTTTAAAAATAAAAAATGTTCTTCCCCTTTCCTCCCCACCCCACTTACCTTCTTGCTCCTTTGTCCCCGGTGGGGGACGATGGCAGCCTCCACATGGCTGGTGGCTTCCATCGTCCCCTGCCAGGGAACCAGGTACGTTCCCGCCCTCCAACCCCACTTACCTTCTTCTCTGTCTTCTTTCGGGAACAGACATGGTAGGAACACTTCTGTTCCCCAGCGCGTCCGCTCACGATGGCCGCCATGGAAAGGGAAAACGTACTCCTTTTTCCCTTTCCCGGCGGACATTTTCTTGGTCTGTTTTTGTCCCGAAATGCTGCAGCGGGACAAGAAAAAGTGCTTTTATTGCCCCGGTCACACAGATATTGCGGGCCGGGGTACTAATAGCTATATGCCCCGAGCGGGGGGGCATTACCGACTCGGGCCTATAACTATATTCATTACTACCCTCTATTTGGGGGTACCAACACACTTTAGTTTAGAAGTACTATTATAGGGCCAATCATTCAATGTTAATAGCCTCATGTTATATTTCCTACATACAATATCAGGTCTTTAAAACAAGTACTTCATCATTTCTTCAATTTCCTATATTTTCGTTTTCAGGTGTTTTGTCTTTGTGTCTTGTATCCTCAAACCTAGGTTCTTCCTGTTTAAAATGGCTTTGGCTGTGAAGCCTGAAATAGGAACCATACAATATTTTTCATTTTTTTATTCGCCATAATTTTTTTCGTTCCATCATTGATGGTGAGTCTGTGGTTTTAGTCCAGAAGTCTGCAACCTTTGGCTCACCACATATTATTTGACTACAACCTCCCATCAGCCTTAGCCAGCAGTCAATAGTGAATGATTATGAGAAATATCTGGATAGGTGCAGTTTGCCGACCACAATACTAACCTCTCTCACTCTTAAACATCTAGATGCAGATGCTGTATGTCTCTGGTAATGTGAGGCCTAATCCATATAATGTCCCTTCACAAACTCCTGTAGTGAATGAATCCTTTGCCATAGGTCGAAAATTAAGAGTAGATGAGCAGGAGCTAAAAGCAGCTCCTGGGTATCTGAAATGTTCTTTTTTTTTCTAAAACATTTTATTGTTTTCAATATGAACGCAGCCAACACCAAACACCATTGCTTGGCGTAACATCTCAAACAAGAATTGCCCGCAACGCATGTGAAGTTCCAAAGTATGTTCAAACTGGTAGCAATATCCAATGTAGAAAATGCACAATGGAAGCACACAATTCCCTCAGCCCCCTCCCTCCCATTTACGCCAAACGTTCAATAAACTTAACAGACAACTCCATGCATTGTAGAACTGTCTCTCCAAGGCCATACACATGTCAACTTCAGCTGACCAGCAACCCATCCTGGCCTGTTCCGGGGCACCCCACTTTGAGGCAATAACTTTCTTAATCTGTCCCAGAAATACAGATTAAAACACATTCTCGCTGCACGGCCTCCCCCATATTCCAAAGAGCATACATTATGGGTCTCTGGGGACTGTGAAACCCAGTACAGCGGACAGCCTGTCAATACATTTCCCCCCAGAAATGTTGGACTTGAGAACACTCCCATAATATGTGAAAAAATGTGCCCTCTGCATCATAAACAACAATCACTGTCTGCCCTCCCACATTCATAGAGAATTGTGCGAAAGTAGTAGACCCGATGTAAGATCTTATATTGTATGAGACGAAGCCTGGCGGATATTTCAATTTCCGTGGGATCCTCAGCGGCTCCACCCACTCCTCAGGATCCAGAGAACCTACATCCCTTTCTCCAGCATTGGATCTTTCATGGATTCACATACTGTGAATATTCCCCATCATCGGGCTTGGAATCCCCGGTTACTTTGTCTTAGTAATTTTTCTATGGAAAAACCGGACACCTCGAGTGTCCCATCGACAACTCTGTGGGTGCTTTTGGTCCCCACTAATAGGACGTTGAGTGTATAGCTCTGCCCCTGCAGCTTCCCCTCAGATTTGAACTGTCTTCTGAGCTGTTGGGATTCCTCGTGTTTCTCTCCTCTGATAGAAAATTACGTTCTTCAGGAAATACATTTTTCATCAACCTCCTCCATCTGGAGCAACCGACATCTACGTACACGGTTCCATTTATAACCATGGAGACATCGGGACCAAATAAGTCCTTATTTAGGCCTTGTGACACTCATAATAAATGTCAAACAATGACAAAGGACAGGTGGTTGCTACATGGAATCCAGTATGTCCACTTGTTGGAGTTCAAACGCGCATTATTCCTGATAAGGTATCTCGCCCGCACCTTCAAGTTTTACAGCAGGAGGTATGTCAAATGCTAAGAAAACTAGCCATCGAAAGGGTTCCTCTTCAGCAAGAAGAAAGGGAGTGTACTCCAGGTACTTCATCGTCAAAAAAACAGACGGGAAGTGGCGCCCTATCATGAACTTGCAAAGGCTGAACAAAAACATCAAAAAGCAGAAGTTCAAGATGGTAACACTCCAAGAGGTCATAAAAGCCATACAACCCCACGAATACCTAGCAGCGCTACCTCTCAAGGATGCATACTTTCACGTGCCAATACACCCAAGGCATCAAAAGAACCTCAGATTTGTGGTCGGCAGCGAAAGGCATTATCAGTTTTGGGTACTTCCATTTGGCCTGAAATCGGCACCATGGACGTTCACGAAGTGCCTGGCACCAGTAACAGCCTTTGTCCGAAAACCGGGCCACCATGTCTACCCGTACTTGGACGACTGGTTGGTTCGAGGTTCAACATATCAACAAGCCTTGTGTTCTCTTGACAAACGGAAACTCTGCTCCAACAATTGGGCTTTGCAATAAATTTCACAAAATCTTGCACAGTTCCCTCAGAAAATGTGGTTTTCCTGGTTGCACGATTCCTTACAGACCAAAGTCTTTTCAGACCCTCATCAGACAGGATGAAGAAATTGATAATCCTAGCAAACTCTTTCACGCCAAACAAGCTAGTCATGGTCCGCACATACATGGCTCTCTTAGGGACCATGTCCTTCTGCATCCCTCTAATTGCCCACTGCAGGCTGCACATGCGGCCAGTGCAAAGGTTTCTGGCTACCAGATGGTCCCAAATCCGGGGTTCCTGGTCAGACAGTTACCATCACCCGGACTCGTATCAAGCACACTAAAATAGTGGACATACCCCTGCAACATCGCAAATGAAGGGACCTGGTGGAACCCAGTTACCATCTCACGATTGTCACCAATGCCTCCCTGGCGAAATGGGGAGCTCATTTGGCCAAGCACCAAGTTAAAAGCCTTTGGACCCCTGAAGAAGCCATCCTCTACATAAATGTGCTGGAACTGTGGGCAGTACATTGGGCTCTAAAATGCTTCCTCCCTCTAATCAAGAATTCGGTGGTTCGAGTCCTCACAAACAATGCAAACATGATGTTTTATCTGCGGAAACAAGGCGGAAGCGGTCAAACACCCTGTCCCAAGAAGCATAGACCATCTGGCATTGGGCCACCCAACACAACATTCTACTTCAAATCTTCCACCTACCGGGGGATACAGAACAAGCAAGCAGACACCCTCAGCAGGGATGCATTGCAGTCACACGAATGGCAACTGCACAACATCCAGATATCCAAGATTTTCTCAATGTGGGTCATCCCCCCTCTAGACCTTTTCACCACTCACAACAACAAGCAGTGCAAGAAATTTGCGAGCAGGCTCCTGCATCCCGACTCCCAAGGGGTAGCATTCTCGTTCCCATGGAACGGCGTGTTCGCATATGCGTTTCCCCCCATTTCCTTATCAGGAAAAAGATATAGATGATACGCAAAGGTCACTGCAAAATAATCCTGGTGGTGCAGTACTGGCCCAGGCAGACCTGGTTCTCGGACCTCCTGCAGCTGGCAGCGGAGGATCCAATCCATCTAGGATCGCATGCCAGGCTTCTATCCCAGAACAACAGGATCATTCTTCATCGCGAACCAACAGCGTGGCTCCTGACCACGCCGAGTTAGGTCATTTGAACATCCCTCAAGACTGTCGGCCCCTTCTACTAACGTTTCCGATAACCACAAATGGAAAAGATTCTGTGCATGGTGTACAACAGCCCAATCTGCATCCGCTGGCCATAACACCTCATCAGATCCTTCTTTACCTGCTAAAATTAGCAAGAAAAGATCTTCCCCTCTCTATAGTAACAGACTAATCACGTACTTCTTAAAAGGGCTTTTCGTCAAAGAAAATGATTCCATCTGTGTGGAGTCTGAATCTGGTCCTGGCAGGGTTTATGAAGCCCCAGTTCGAACCTCTGTCTACTACACACATCAAATTTCTCACATGGAAGGTGGCTTTCTTAGTTGCCATTACATATTCTAGACTCGTTTCGGATCGACAAGCCTTGGCTGTAGACCCTACGTATCTACGATTCAGAAAAGGCAAGGTGATACTCTCTACCAATCCTCATTTCATCCCAAAAGTTGCATCGGAATTTCATCAAAAATGCAACCTAAACACCATTTCACCAGCCGAGAAAGCCCTCCGCTTTCTGGACGTGAAAAGGACATGGAAATATTATGTACAAGGGAAAATCCATTTCAAAACGGGGCATTGCAAAATGGATTTCATATACAATCTCCTTCTGCCACTCAAAGGCCAATAGGCCGTTGCAAACTAGGCCTAGAGCGCACTCTACAAGAGCCACGCTTCCTTGGTGGCTCTCTGGTCTGGAGTACCCATCATAGACATTTGCCAGGTGGCAACATGGCCAGTGCCCCACGCATTTACCTGGCACTACTGTTGATATCAGAAGCATGCTGAGGACATGCAGATGGGAAGAGCAGCCCTTCAATGGCTGTTCCAGTAAGGTAAACACTGCAGCTTTCGTTTTTTTTCTCCATTGTCTACTTGCGTATGTATTCTTCTCGCATTAGCGCAGAAAAAGTGAAAGTATTTAATCAGTGTTTGCCTTATTTATCTCCTCCTAACATGTATACTGCTATAAAATCTATTCACAGCATGTGAATCTATGAAAGATCCAATGATGGAGAAGGGAGTTGTTTCTCACCTGGAACTCAATTTTTCCAGCATTGGTATCTTTCTTGTATTCACATGCGCCCTCCAGCCTACGCCTACAGGCAAACATCCTCTATTAGGCATATCCTCCATCTGAAGTGGTTACAATCTGAGGGGAAGCTGCTGGGCGAGAGCTATACACTCAACGTCCTATTGGTGGGGACCAAAAGCACCCACAACGACGTTGATGGGACACTCAAGGTGTCAAGGTTTTTCCATAGAAAAATGACTAAGTCAAAGTAACCGGGGATTCCCAGCCTGATGACTGGGAATATTCCCAGCTTGTGAATCCTTGAAAGATACCAACGCTGGAGAAATGGAGTTACAGGTAAGAAACTACTCCCTTCTCATCTGTCCCTGAGGCGGGTCAGCGCCTGGGCCCCAAAGGCAGACAATACTTGATAGAGAGTGGAGGTGACCTTGGTCTCAATGCATGCCGGCCTGCAGGGGGTGTGGGGAGGGACTGAGGAACATCATTCAAGGCTGGGAACTTCAATCGCATATCATGTGTCAGCTGCATATACTTAAAGCGCTCACTGCCCTAGAGACCGAACCTCTCCTGTAAAGACTTAAAGGAAAGGAGACCTTTTGTGCACCACGTCTGCTAAAGTTAAAATCCTGTGGTTATTCCAGATTCTGAAGTGACCCATCCTGAGAAGCTCTGGAAGATGAACATTGTTCCAAAGGGGTTGATTTAAAGTGGGTCTCCCACCCCATCCAATGTGCCTGTGTGCTTCAGCCCATACCTGCTGCACGTGCCAAACCATAAGTGCAGTCCTTCCCAACCCACCTCCCATAGAACACCTGCAAAGGAGACCTCCCCGTCATCCAACCCATCTGCGTTGCAACGTGAGGTAACCCATGGTCCCCATGCAACCAGTCGTTTAACATCTCCAACTGTGCCGTCCAGTAATATTATTGCAAGCTGGGTAGACCAATCCCACCCTCCCACACTGAGCGCTGCAGGGTTTTTAGGGCAATAAAAGCTCCCTGAGAATAGTTTCGATCCTTCTAAAGACCACTTTGGGGACCAGGAGAAAGGCGTTTTGCAGCACATACAGAAATTTGCATAGAAATACAGAGGACTGCTTTGCCCTGTAGATTCAGTGGGTTGGACTGCCAGTGCAATATGTCGAGCTTGAATTTGCAATGATTTGATGCAAATTTATCCTGGGAAACTGACAACCCAACTGGATACCCAAATATCTAAACCTCATGGAAAGCTGGTAGGGATGGTCTTGCAGAACTGCTGCATTCCAACCCTTTATGGGAAAGAGGATCGATTTCTGCAAATTTACTTTGAGATCACTGAACCACTGATGGTTGTGGAGGATTTGCGTCACTCCTCGGCAGGAGACCGAGGGATTACCCATATAGATCAGCAGATCATCCGCATACAGAGAGATCCACCCCAGGGCCATTTGAATACCTCCCAGTCGGGGCTGGATCTAAGCTCCACCGCTAGAGGTTCCACTGCCAGAGTGAAAAGTAGAGGGGAGAGGAGACAACCCCGCCTTGTCCCTCGACCCAGGGGAAAGGTCCTTGAAAAGATCCCATTAACTCTAACCTCTGCCACTGGTGAGATGAACAGCAGGTGCACCCAACTCAAAAAAATTATCCCCAAATCCCATACCTTCCATAGTTCTGACATATGCTGCTTCTGCTGTGCCGCTACCTGCAAGATCGACTCGCCCTTACATTTTTCAGAAATTCTTTCTAGGCGATCTGTCCACCGCTGATGGTAGATGCTAATTTTCTAATTACACGTTAATAACATACAAACCTAATGCATACAGTGTGACTAGAAAAAAGCAATTGATTTTGCTAATTTCCTTTAATATTAGAGCACATTAGCACCCTTCATTAAATCCCACCTTTGCCATATTCCTCCCTTGTGAGAAGCAGGGCTTTGAGTTTTCTGTGTTCACAACATGTGTACATGCTCCAGTGTTGCACTTAACATTTACATTTTTGTCTTGTGTGTCATAGAAAGGTATTTGGTGGCCAGATCCAATCAGGAGTACAGTCCGTGAGCCCTCACAATGTCCTCTCCCAGCAATCATGTCACCCTAGAAATTCAATGGTGACTGTGCCTGCAATCACGCACCCAATTCTTTTTTCTTTTTCATTTCTGCACTGAAAACAGTGTATTTCAGGAACAAAACGAGGTAGAAATGTGTGTATGTGCACCAAATGACTCTATACCTGCTTGTTTTGCTTCGGCTGGACTTGCCTCTCCTAGACTCGTATCTCGGGTCTCACTCAGACCTGCGCCACATGCGCCAATTTATCATATGGACTCTTTGTCCACCCTGGGATTGTCACCTCAGAAGGTCTCCGCCTGCGGAGCTTCCTTTTTTCCTAAATGGAGAACTTGTGGTGTAAATAAATATTTCACGTCTCCTATTAAAAATACCTCCAAAACACACTCACTGTCCTTCCGACTACAAAAAGAGAATTGCCTAGTCGAGTCCAAGCTCTAGATTCGTCAGGATTGTTGGGCATGAACAATAGCACAAAGACCCTGCACACAGCCTACACAGACCAAAAGTTCTTGGACTCAGGGAGGCAATAACCCACACTTAGACCAATGGTTGAAATATAAGTGGCTCTTTACAGGCCCTTTTATTCAAATAACATATTAACATACGCACAATACTATAAATGGATGAAATCAGTTAAAACATCAACCTATACATCAACAAGGATAAAGAAAACACATCACCGTTGTAGTAGTTGAAGAAGAAAACCTCATCTTGGCCACAACACTATCCAGTCCCGAGGCAGGTGGGCAGAGGGGAGGAGAAAGAGGTGGGCATCACGCAAATTCCTTAATATTTGGACTTCTGAACCAAATTAAAAAAATTCCAGTTTTGGTTGTGAAGGAGCTACCATACTATATGACGATCCATAAAGTACAGAAATACCCAAAAAAGCTGGATGGGCTCACCCAGTTAAGTCTGATGCTGCTTTGTGCTTTTACTATAATGATTCCTTTAGGTTTTATATTATTTAATTTCGCAATCATGCATGCCTTTAAATCGGAGTTGAGTCATTCATATGATTTCATAGTTGTAATAAAAATAACCAATTTTATTCAACATAAGTTATATGCTGAATTCGGTTAATGCTCTTAGGAAACCAGTTCTTGGGTCTAAGTATGGCTAGACAGCCGATGCATTTCGGAGTAATTCTCCATCTTCAGGGCTTAGTCTCTGAGCCTTGTCACTTGCAGACTTTGGTTTACTACTTGCATGTAAGAGTTGAAAGCTTCCTTCTCCAGGTGGGCAGAGAGATCACACGTTCTAACGGGGTCTGGAGCAGAGTGTCCTCTCTCTCAGTGAGACTTCATCACACAGGGTTCCAAAAATCATCTGAAATCTTCTACCTGGATACCCCTCTCTTATGGGGGAAAAGATCCCCACCCACCAGTTGCCAAACCGTCCCTGGCCAAAAGAAACAGCCAGCAAGCATAGGGGCACAGAGTGGAAGAATCCAGTTAATAGTGGAAATACCCAGCTCGTCTCCAGCGCGCTCGCTCCCAGCACCCCTTATCACTGCACCTGCACAGCTCTGACTCCATAGTTTGCGCATCCTTGATCAAACAATGTGGCAACT
This sequence comes from Ambystoma mexicanum, assembly GCF_040938575.1. NCBI lineage: Eukaryota > Metazoa > Chordata > Amphibia > Caudata > Ambystomatidae > Ambystoma > Ambystoma mexicanum. Next base: position 299,091,171 of record NC_090935.1, on the reverse strand, counting down.
ATCCCTCCTAAAGGAACTTGTCTGCTTTCAAATATAAACTTTCCAACCGTGCTACTGTGGCAGAGCTCATGTCCGCTTAATTGAGCTCATAGAAACATATACTTCCGTTGTGGTTATGAAAGTGAATGTCCAAAATGGCCTTGCACCGGCACCTTGTTTTTTAGTGAATTTTCGCCCACATTACACTGCTTGAGCTACTTCCAAACTGGTGCCTTTACAGCACATAAGTAGAGTAATGTAGTGGGCATTTATATTGCATTTGCTGCCGTCTTAGTGGTCACCTAGCACTGAGGCTTGTACCAATGGTTATTATGAACTGTGAGCAATGCCAGGTAAAGAAAATGTATACAAATGTTTGTCCTAACGTTTTAGGCAGAAGACAATCTCCGTCGAGAAAAGAACTTGGAGGAAGCTAAAAGAATCACGGTTATAAATGATCCAACTCTTCCAGAGCCGATCACTGTAAGTGGTATTATTTTAATATTAACCTCCACTATCATTTTTGTATGTCATCTTAACAACTGCAAAGCTAGCAATAGTTTTACTATTAAACAAAACCTGTCAACTGGAAGTTCCTTGTTGTGCTGAAGTATAATAGATTAAGTTTCTATCTGTTCAAGTGTTTACCCCCATTACAGATGCTAAAAAGGATAAGTTGCACATTTTCTGAATTAATAATTTGCATTCTACTTGAGCCAGCTAACAGGACCAAAACATGCATAGCAGCCCACCTAATTGAACATTTCTGCCAACAACAGGATTTTAATAGTTTAGAGTGTCAGCACAATTGAGTGAGCTGGTTTGTTTGCATTTTATCCTGGATTCAGTATAGTTTGCAGCTTATTCCTTTACCGAAGGAATGTGCACTATGGACCTGCTTTAAGTTGACAAAATACTGACAGAGTTGTAAGATTTCATGAAAGAGGGCAATTGACCTAAAACTAAATGTAGCCAGCTTGTTGAAAACCACCAATATTATTGTTGGAGACCGGTCTTGATAAACATGCATCCTGTTGACTTAGATATTCTGTTATACTGGGGAGAATAGAGTGCCATACAGATTGATAGTCTATGACTCAATGTCTATAGCTTTTGTGGCTCAAATTATTTTAAGTGAATGTTCCTAGATGAAAGCAGTTTTTTTACATTTCTATCTAAAACCTTCTTGCATGTTATTGATGATCTATATATCTAAGGTATGCATTTATACGTTGCCTTTCTATGGGCTACAAAATGTACTTTAAGGGCAAATGGAGGGGATGTTGATGGATACTTCCTTGTCAGCTGCAGTGACGTTGGACATTAACAGCAGTCAATTGAGTATTTCTCTGAGAGTGGCCACTTCTCCAGAGTATTCCAGAGCAATGTTGCTGCTTTCCTTATCAATCTCCTTGTGAAAGCAATAGCTTTTAAATTGGTCATGCTGAAAACATTCCAGTATTTCTGCTTGACGCAGCTCACCACACTGAATAATAACACTTGACAAAGTGATTGAACTTCCATTTTAGTGAGGATAATGCTAGAGTTGTGTTCCAGAACTGTGATAATTAACATATGTTTGTCAATCTAAATGTTTTCCATAAAACAGACTGATGAGCGGTACAAAGTTGGCAACTCAAACTCTATAGAGACATATTGTGAAGGAAGGTTGTTTTGGAGTTGTGCCAAATGTACCACAGTTCTTAAACCAATTGCCAGTCTTGCATTCTTTACATTTTGTTTTTTTGGCATCATGTGGGTGGATCCTCCTTTATTTTTTTTAATTTTATGTAGTCAAAGTTGGTTGTATTAGACAGCCTCACAATTTCTTGGTAACTATGTCACTTGGAACTTGTGGCCATCCGGGAATTTATTGTTAACAAAAGGTGCCAGAACGTGGAAGGTATTTTGGGAGATACACAAGGTCAGAATTATTCCCAGCATACTTTATGGTTTGGAGTGTTTGCCATCGAAATGAATCAACTGGCTTGACCGATTAGAGGGAAAACTCCTTCAATCACTGCTTGACGTACCCAGTGTGGAGGCACTGAGGTGCGAGCTGGCTTGCCCTCCCTGTCGGCCCTCTGGTTAATACAATGCACGAAGTTCTTCCTCAAGGAGAGTAGGGCCTTGCTCTGCACCATTGCACAGAACGAGAATAACAAACTCCTTAATCAAACTTAATGTGAGCTGAAGCAGTCGGTCATTTTCCATTTTGATTACATTGGTTTTATGGTCCCTGATGCTGTGTACCCTTAGCAATATTTTCAAGGACTACATTAGCAATATTTTCAAGAACTAAAGTCCAAAACTATGGTCTGGGACAGGTCACAAAACACTGCTAAGTTGAGCACTAAAAGTAGATGAATTGAGTATAGTACACAGGGTTCGCCCTAATGCTCCCTGCTCTTACCTACTAAAACCTTACTCCATCGACCTTAGATGTTTCACATCATACGCCTAAATATAATTCCCACGTTTGAGTACACTAGAGCGTGGAGGGGCATTCGCTGTGTGGATAGGCGTTGTCAATAGTTTAATAGAGACCACCCGACACATACTTACCACATGCCCAGTGTTACGCATAATATATGGTAAGGGATGTGGGAATTGTATCTGTTCTGAGGCTGGTTGGGAGACAGATGCATTCTGGAGCACACTGTACTCCGCTGAAAGTCTAGTAATTACTGCAGTGGCACATTACATAGAGAAGGAAGCGCTCATCTTAATTAGTGAAACTACTATTTAATTTATGGACATTTCTTTTTTATAATTTGCATATGTCGAAATTGTAGTTGGAGTTCTTTTGTTTTGCTTTTTCACTTGATTTAACTTGTTTTTCTATTCTGTAATTTTTATGCTGTGTAGTGCTGAAGGTTTTGTATAAAGCCAATACACATTTTAATTTTCAAATAAATGTATTAGACGACGACTAAGGATACCCTAGTTCTTAGTTATCAGTTATGAAATTTCCTAGGGTTAAGTCTTTAGACATCTCTATCAAAAGTCAGACCAGACTTTTGTTTGTTTTTGGCTAGATGGCACAGTGTCACCTATACCTATTAGAAAATATCACCAGATAGTTAAACTGACAAACCCCATGACTGGTCATTCAAATGACACCAAATGACAAACCCAGTCAGTACTATAGAGAAACCCAGTTGAATATTAACATTAGGAGCAGGCTCATATAGCGGGCCCGATTGCAGCAATGTGGCCCGCTATATGCCCCTGCTTTAATGTTAATACCTGGTAGCAGTTCTGTCAAGCTCATACCAAATGATGTGGGATTTGACAGGCCAATCCTCTTCCTGATGGGTTTGAGTTCCAGGTGGATCTGCCTTGAGCTGAATTCAGTGAGCAATGCAATATCCTGTGGCCAAGGGACTACATTTACATTTTATAAGCATCGTTGGACCCACCCTTAGCTGGAATCCAGACAGAGGCTCAACAGCAGATTTAAAAGTGGACCTAAGAGTTGCTGGAACCTTCCGTCTCTATTTCAGCAAGTCCTCGTTCAGTAGTAGAAATTGTCAGCAGGCTGGTCCCCCTGTGGTCTCATCTTCCTACTCAAACACATACATCAGGGCGAGCAATACATTCAATGTGCATATGGAGTAATACAGCAATTGAGAGATCAGCTTTACAAAAGGTGGGGGAGCAGTAAATCGGAATCGCACCACAAGGTATAAACATGTCATTCTGGAATCGGGGAGGAGCCACTCTCGGATGAGCTCCTCTTAACTGTGAAGATAGCTGTTGAATGCAGCCCAAATGCTCTTAGGGCGTGAGCGAGTAGGAAGCATGTTAAGGTACTCTTCTTCGCAGTTTTGAGACCAAGTAAGCACATTTTAACCACTTCTGAAAAGTAGGGGGAGAGGATCTCTTCCAGCTTTGAAGTATGCATTTCTTGGCCACTATACAACTTGTATTTAAAAATGTGGCCATACATTTAGCCCCTTCAGCCTTCCACATCCCAAACAGGACTCCCATCGGGTCAGGGTCAATAATAGTGCATTCTCCGCCTTACAGCGAAGGCAGGATTGTGGGATGGTACAAGCAAATTTAGAGATCCTGAGGGGAGTGTAGTACAGCCTGTTCAACAATTTGTATTGCATGACACGGTAGCTGAAATTGAGGGAGAGACTATTAGTTTGCGTGCACATTTTCGCCCATAGGTGGTCAGAAACCTCAAGGCCCAGTTCATTTGCCCACTCATTGCACGCCCTGGAGGGTCGGGTCGGGGCACTCGTCAATAACAGTTTGTATAATGGAGACAATGCCACGGGCTCCCCCTGAATTTGCGATACATGCAATCGCTGGAGAGTAGGGGGAGGCTTGTTCGGGAAATCCGGCCAAGCGGTATGGAAGGCAGCGCAAAGCCTATAGTACTGCAGAAATTCTAGTGCCGCCCCGGAATGGCCCGGCCTCCATGTCTGTGGGTTTATGAACCGCCCATCGGGATAGAAGTCTGTTAGTGGATGATAGCCCAGGGTTCCCCAGTGTCGCGCCAGGGCCGTGTCGTGTGTAGGCTCCAGCCCGAGAAGAACCTCCAGACAGGGAACCACTTGTAGGAGGTGTGCTGTTCAGCCGTGGCACTGAATAATCGGCTCCAGGATGTACGGTGGTTCCGACTGGGTCGATTGGCGAGTCTGGTGCATACTGCCGGTGTAATATTAGTGCCATTACATTAATGTCGGCTGCTTCAAGAATCTCCAGCTTGACATGGGGGCGGGATGGGGACCCATGATACCAATGGGAGGCGTATTGAGCCTGTGCCGCCAACCAGTACAGCATCAGGTTGGGGACGGTAAATCCCCCTCTTTTGTATGGGAGTGTCATATCCGACCATTTTTTGTGCACCGCACCAGAGTGCCACAAGAACTGCATGCACAATTTGTGTAATCTTGTAAAGTATCCCCCTCTTCCCCGGCCAGATGGGTATGTTACTAAATGTATACAGTAACTTGGGAAGCAATACCATCTGGATGAGTGAAAGCTTCCCAGCGAGTGACAATGGGAGAGAGCGCCAACGTGCCTTTTTGGCCTCGGCTGCCTGCGCCGCAGCCAGGTAGTTGTCCGCTAGCAATGTTTCCTACACAATAATCTTAATTTCTGCCTTCTCAACCTTGAATTTGCCCCTCTCTCTGCCTTTGCAATACCAACGCCATTGCTATCTTGTTGCACCTGACTCCTTCTTTTCTTTAATTCAAAGAAGAATGCATAGAATATTTTCTGCTTCTTCAATTGAGTTATTTTGTGGTTCTTGCCCACAAGCCTGAATGGTAAACCGAATAATTGGATCGATCTTTTCCAAGTCTTGCTTGTCCGTACACTTATTGTTTTCTTTGGAAGCATGGTATTGTGTAGGTATCGGACCACAAAATGTTCTCTAGCCATCAACCAGTGGTAGGTGACAAGTAACTCTTGGTGAGTAAAAAATGGTGTGCCGTTTCCTGTGGAGGATTTGCATTTATGCCCTGGGCAAGTGACGTTTGTCTGGCCAGTAGATTGCAATTTTAATTTCTTTTTAAAATGTTTTTATTCTGCATTGATTTTCAAATTGTATGTTACAACATTACATGGAAGTGAAGCAAACAATATAGTTTGTGTTAAATCCATGTTTTCCACTTGACACAGTCATGGCAGGCGGCACATGCAAAGTCTGGGGTATAAAACGATAGGTCAGCATAAATGTATATATAGACATGAGTTAGCCAGAGGCTTACATATATAGGTTGGTTACATTAAAATCGCGATCTCATCATGTAGTAGTCGGACAACAGCACAAACAGTGTAGACAGTTCACAATGGTTTATCATCCAAAGGATAAAATAGCGACTGGGTCAATTTGTTCCAGGCCATTAATACATCACTGATGTCAACATTGCTTTTATTCTTCTATCTATATCATATTTTGGTTTCCACTAGTGCCTGTTTTTTTTTTCAGGTATGCCTACCATATAGCAACCACTGGCCTGAAAGAGCTTCTTCAAACAATTGCAATTCTGCGTTTAGCTAAAATGTATACCATGTCCATGAATTTAGTTATGCGTTTTCTATTTTTCGGCTTTGCGCATAATCCTAGAAGACATGTCTCAGGTAACCAACTCAACTCATTAATTCCCATATTAAGCACCTCCTGGCGTACCGCTCCCTAAAATGTATTTCTAATCTGACATTTCCAGAACTCGTGAATCGGAACTGCCTTCCCATGTCAGCCGAGTTTGTGACGGGGAATTTGGACATTCTGTAAGGTGCCACGTATGTTCTATGAAGTACTTGTAACTGGACTAGTTTGTGGCAAGCATTTCAGGATAACCTATGGATATATAGTGAAGCTCTCTAGCATTTCCCTCCTTTAAACTTGTCCCCAGATCCAGTTCCCCTTCTTATTTGACTTTAAGCTCTCCCTCGTGTGTCCTATTAAGGAGTTAAAAAAATTAATAAATAATAAAGAATTCTAGATTAAGGGGGGGTGGGGAGGGCATATTCAGATCCATGATTTCCTGGGCACACATAAAATACTGGGGCAGTAGCAATCAGGCTTCAGTAGAGCTCACAGCACCAAGTGTTCCCTGTTGGATCTCAAGGCAAACATTTTTCACTTGTTCAATAAAGGGAGCACAGTGATTTATCCTCTGCATTTGACCTTGTGGACCATTCTATACGCGTCCCCTGATCGCGTCATTGGGACTCCTCGCTGGAGGCTGCGTAGTGTGTTAACTCTTTCCTCTCTGACCGTAAATCCAAAATAATCTGTAATGACGTCATGGTAGACGAATGCCTGGCCTCGTGTAGAGTCCCACAGGGATTGTGTGTTTCACCTACACTGTTCAACATCTTCACAATCTGGATGTTTGATGCAGAGGGGGAGCTTTTCGCGAACTATGCTGATGACACGCAGTGTCTCATCCTGCTCTCAGTTGATAACGGAAAATACTCCATCACTGTTAACATCATCTATAATCTGATTGAGTCTTGGATAGTGGAAAATGGTCTTGCACTCAACAACTTAAAGACAGAGCTTATGATTGCGGGCACCGCTCTCCAGCTTTTGAAATGTAGAGAATCCCCTCAACACCCGCACCAGAAAAAAAAAACACACTAGGGAAAAAAGTCCAGCGCACCTCTTGCGAGGAAATTTTTTATTTCCACAAAATAGAGATGTACCAGCAAAGGACTCTGCTGCCACAAAACGTTCTGGCAGAATCAGTACGAACAGCACTTTATGAGGACATACAGTGTCATCAGTGACGTAAATAACACAATGTGCAAACCTGTGTGGCTGGTTGGTCGAGACCCTATACATAGGGTACCAGCTCAATAAGGGATGCCATGCCGTTGGTCCCAGCCCCTTCTGCCCATCTTCCACGTGGGTTCCTCCTTTCGTGTCATCGGGCATGAAATTACCACTGATTAGCAATTTTGTGAAGAAAAACAATACAGGCTCCATCTCTAACCTGTTGTGCACCTGGTACTGCAGACCTGGTCTAAGCGGTTACCTTGGGGCCATTGCTTCTAACAAACTACAGCTCGATTCCAGACACGTTGGCGCTCTACCAAAGTTCCCCACCCTCGTATTAGCTATGTTGTTTTATCCCTCCCGGCACCTTGCAGCACAAATCGAGCAAACCTATTTTGAAGGCGACTAATCCCCGTTTTCAGATCTTTTCTGATTGATTCAGGGGGTTTAACAGTTTTATGGTTGGTGATTTGGGACTGGCTGGTACTTCAGAATGCTGGGGGTTTTGTGGCTGGCACTTTTTCGGTGCCATTACTTGGAGCTGGAACAGGAAGGGTCGGAGGCTTGTGCCCTCCTTCTCCTGGGATTGCTTTTCTGAGTGAGCTCTGAACCCCCTTGTGGCCTTGCAGGGTGCATTCCTTCTGGGATATGAAATGTTGGTAACCTGTGACAATGAAGGGTCTCTGAATCTCTGCAGCTCTGGCCTTCCTCACCAGTGCTCAAGCTACATTCCATTACTACCTGCATATACTTAATTTATATGTGTGTGAATTGGGCTGCAGCCCCGACTTCAGTGCAAAACTAGGCCTCTATTCCAATATGGCTGCAACTCTTCAAAATGGCATTTAATTCCCCATGCATACAGACGCGCACCTCCCCTCCCTGCATTATGGCTCCTAACGACTCCCCTGTGCCCCCTGTAATCTAGCCCCTACTGTATCTTCATGGGGCCTCTGTTTCATCCAAAAACGCTGGGGGATATGGGACGGGGTCTGGGATAACCGCCCCTCCTTCCCAACAGAAGCTTGGCAATGAATACCAGTTTTTTTCAGATTGCAGGCTGTGCCATTGCCACAAAGTCAAAACATTGGGTGTCATACTGGATCAGGAACGGAATATGAAGTCTCATATTAAGTCTGGTGTCAAGTTCGGCATACTTCCTGAAACTTCTTGCGCAACTTAGGCCCTTTCATAATACATCTAACTTTGCCTCCATCGCCAGGGCGAATATTGGGGCGCGTCTGGATTATTGTGCAAGTCTCCTCCAGGGAATTGGCAAATGCAAAATGGTTCACCTGCAGGTGATTCAGTATGACGTGGTACGTATTCAGGGCTTGCGTAGATCCGATCATGTTTGATCTGAAAGGAGGGTTCTGCATTGGCTGCCGGTTGATAGTAGAGTTACATTTTGAATTCTCTGCATCACTCACAAGTGCCCAGCTACCTGGATAGTAGACTGTCTCACCTTTTACAAATTACTAAATCTAAACTTTCTATAATTACACAAGGTTCCTTTCCCCACTCTACTCCCAGATGTTGGAATTCCCTTCTGCCAGATTTAAGAGCTTGTTCCAGTTTTGCGACATTCAAAAGGGAACTTAAAACTGTCCTCTTTTACTAACTTGAATTGAGCCTCTTTCCCCTCTGGTCTTTTATGTATGGTCCTTTTGTCGGCTTTTGTCTTGTTTTCAGTGCTATTATGCCTTACGGACCCCATCTAGGTGCTTTATTGATTTATTGGGTATTTATAATACGCCTATGCACAATGTACTTTGAGGCCCAACAAGACAAGAAGGGGGAAGAATGTTGGGGAGAATTTTCCAAAATATGCGAATTCCCTTCTACCTTAGAGGGACCAAGCTCTTTTTGCTGGACTTTAGGACTTTTAATTTTCCTCCTGGAGAGAGGGAGACCTTTTTTCCCCTCTCATGTATTTTTTCTTTCATTTGAACATTGTGTTTCTTTTGGTTTTGGAGTCTGACAAACTCCATAGGCATCATCTTTTTACATTGTGGCACACAGCACCCTCAGTGCAGTGTCACATAGAAATCCATTGGATTTATGCTAAGGTTTAAATACCTCGTCTTGGATAAACTACTGTTTCCAAGAGTAGTGAAGTGAAATTGACTTTATATACATTTTTCTCTTTATAGACCCAGCACACACTATTTTACAATAGGGTGCTGGAGGAGTTACTTAGTATCCTCTTTGTCTATCTTCTCATGTAACATTTTTATGTTACTCTTTCTACAATTAATGGCTGGTGGTAGTGGTGTACTTTTTCCTACAATTGTGTGTTTTTACCGTAGGCTGAATCCTCAGCTGCAGGTTTGCACCCATGCATGCCCATTTTGTCAAAATGGCCCTGGTCTTCTTTTTTCGCCATTTCCTGTTGGAAAGGTCCTTATTGAGATTTAATCTGCGCGCTAAACCAGGTTTGGCCCTTTGTTAGTTTTGTCTTTGGTGGGATTCACTGGTGAAGTCCGCCTCTGGCTCCAGCATGTCTGTCGGGGCAGGAAGCAAGGGAGGTGCCCAAAACTCCCTGTGGTTAGGCTCCTTGGTAATAGGAATGCACCCAAAGGTGATTGGCCGGGTGGCTGTCCTGCAAGGACAGCCACCCTGCTGTGTGAGCGACAGCTACGCTGCAAATGAATGGGAACTACTTTCATAAAAGGCGAGGTCTTTTGCAAGGAAGGCCGAGTTGACCACAGGACGAAGGAACCAAAGAAAGAAACTGGAAGAGAAGCTTGCTGCACCTCCTGGACTGTTGGTTTGCCCTGTGAAGCCCTGCTGCAGTGCTGAAGCTCCAATTTCGACATCAACTAGAGAATCCCGGAAAGGACGACTTCTCCCCGGCTTGGTGGGACCAATCGACCCCAAGACGAACTCTACTGAAACCCCTCTCTTTGCTGGCTGTAATTCCATTGGTGTTGCAGGAACCGAGTGACAGGGGACAGGAACACCAGAATCAAGTGCATCGCCTTTAAGCCGGTCCCGACCTCCAGGAAGATCTTCAAGACTCCTTCGAAGCAGGACTAACCAAGCCTGAGCCACCTCAACAGAGTGCTGGACTCCAGAAGCAAGGAAAGTCCACAAGGTGTCCAAGAACTGCAGTGGTGCTAATTGCGAGTAGCTGAAACCGCGAAGTGCTGCTGATCTGAATTGCACCTATTGCTGCCGCTGACCTTCAAATTGTAGTGCCGGAGTCCCCAGACGTCCTCCCTCTTGTCTCCACGACTGAGGCCCAGGAACAACAGGATCTGTAGGACTACAACAGGAACAGAAGCCAGCGGGAATCCTTTCTTCAGACACAAGGTACTGTGAACTAAGGGCTACTTGCCTCTCGTCGTGTGTAGCTTGCTTGCTCTCACTGGAGACTTGCATTTGCTGCCCTTTGCAGAGTTGCTTGCAGCTTTGCCCTTCACAAACCTCCCACCTTGTGTCCCAACAATGATTTCTTTTTACAACAAAACTTTCCTTAACACTATGCAAGACTTTGTACCTATCTTCAAGAAGTGCCTTAGCTCTGCTAGACTTTGCTCAATTGACATTGGCTGTCCTGGCTTGTTGAAAGACTCTTCTGACTTTCTGTTTTAACTGTCCCTCCAAAAAGTCATACATACCTTACTTGTATAGCTGGGAAAGGGTTAATCTATATTGCATTGGGGGATTTAAAAGTGCGTACATGTTTCAGAAACGTGTTAACCATTGTTCCCTTCCCTTCCCTAACCTTTTCCTTTTTGCCACAACTTCAGTATTACCATTTACATGTGAAAAGTGATATATTGATGTCCACAGTTTCCTAACTTTTGATGTCACCTCAGGGTGTAGGAAGTATCTGTGTGCCATCCCAAAAGGGTATCTATTTTACTTGATTGAACAGGAGTATATTGTTGAACTATGTTTTAAGTGTTGCATATTGCTCCCTTCTAAAGAAGGCTTATTTTAAAACTGACTGTTAAATTAATAATTATTTAATCACGAAACCTTGAGTGTAAGTGTTATTTGGATCCTTGTCACTGTGAATCTCTGTTTCAACCCTACAGCTCACATTGACCCCTCTTGAGATATGCCTGGCTGTTCAGTGACTCTACCAACTTATGCAGTACAGACTTATACCAAAGGTTGGGTTACCTAGTGCAAGAGGACAAGGCTGGTGTAGTCTCCCACAGGGTTACAGATAACAAGGGGGATCCTGGGAGACTGTGCCAGACATGAGTCCTGGTTACAAGAGCCTTACCCAGAGTCTTTAGCTCACTATCTGTCTTTGTCCTGCACAGACGTGGACCCCTTGCTCACTACTCTTAGAGAGGCATAGCTCCTCCCTATTGATGAGGTCCAACCAGACCGAAATACGTGTCTGGGGATGCTGTTGGTACTCTTGTTGGTAATCTTGTTCAGAGGAGAATTGCCTAGCATTTCGGTGCTGGACTGCCCCAGGGCAGGACAAAGACTGATATGTTTGGGATATTTCTTCTTTGTGAAAGATAGTGAGCTAAAGACTCTGGGTAAGCCTCTCGTAACCAGGGAGGCCAAGTGCAGGGGTAGACTGGAATAGGGTGGCCTGGTGCCCTATAGAATCTGAAGGCAGACAGTCAAGAGGCAGATGGGGACAAGTATTTCCGGCTGAAGTCTGAGCGGGGCAGGGAGGCCGTTCTGGAGAGAGACACCTGCAGAGAAAAGGGATCTACCCCCTACTCTCTGCTTGGAAAAGCGTCTGATCCGAAAAGAATTAGAGCTAGAAGACTGAGGGACTCTTGCAGGAAGGTATGTATTTGTATTTATTAAATTTGATATAGCGCTTTAAGCCAAAGCGCTTTACATGAAACGGGAATACATTACAAGCATTACATAATGAGTCATGAATCCAGTAACTGAGAACAATATACAGAACAATTTACATGAGAAATATGAGTTAACATGTGCAGTACAGAACAGTTGCGAGAGAAAACATTAGAGAGGTGTTAGGATGGTGATTGAAGAAGGTAACATTTTAAAGGAGTGCAAAAGGAGCAGTAAGAGGTGGTGGAGCGGATAGGGAGAGGAAGATGGTTCCAGTAAAAAGGAGCAAGAATTTGGAAGGAACGGAAACTGGATGGAGCGCAGGGTGCATGAGGAAGAGTGAGTAGGAAATGATCGGCAGAGCGAAGTGGGCGAGAAGGAGAGTAGAAAGTGAGGAGGGAGGAAAGGTAGGGTGGAGCAAGACCGTAGAGGGATTTGAAGACAAGACAGAGGAAGTTGAATTTGAGTTGGGAATGAAAGGAGAGCCAGCCCAGAGAAGTGAGAGAAGAGATGGAATCATGAAGAGAGAAGGCAGAGAAAACAGGTGGTAGATGGAAAGTCTAGTGAAGAATAGGGAGAACATTAGAAGTTTAGTGGCGTGAAAGGTAAGGAAGGGTCGGATTTTGCAAATGTTATAGAGCTGGAAGCGACAGGAACGGGAGGCAAGAGAGATGTGGTAAGTAAAGGAGAGGTTTGAGTCGATGTGTAGGCCAAGATTGCGGGCATGGGGGGGGGAGATGGGGTGCTGGGAAGGAGGAAAGAGGATGGTTGGAGGTGGGAAGGGAGGTGGGAGGGTGTTAGCGGGAAAGAATAGGGCTTCAGTTTTGCTAGTATTTAGGGTTAGAAAGTAGGAGGACATCCAGGATTTAATAGCAGAGAGGCAGGAAGAGAGCTTGAGATGGATGTCGGGGGTAAAGGAAGAGAAGGAGAGGAAAAGCTGGGTGTCATCGGCGTAGAAGTGGTGAGAGACACCAAATGAAGAGATGATTGGAGCTAGGAGAGAGGTGTAGAGTGAAAAGAGAAAGGGTCGGAGCACGGATCCTTCGGGGGACACCATAGTTTAGTGAGTAGGTGGGGGAGGTGCTACTGCCCCAGGAGACGGCAAAGGTACGATTGGAAAGATAGGAGGTGAACCAGTTAAGGACAGAGTCTTGAGGCCAAAGGAAGAGAGAGAGTCAAGGAGTAGTGGGTGATCTACAGTGGCAAAGGCTGCTGAAAGGTCAAGAAGAATGAGAATCGATGAGTGCTTAGAGTAGCGAGCAGAAAGGAGGGAGTCGAGTACAGGCGTGAGAGCAGTTTCAGTGGAGTGGTTAGGGAGAAATCCAGATTGGGTAGTGAGGAGGAGAGAGAGGTTGGAGACGAAGGAGGAGAGTTGTGAAAAGGCAATGTGTTCAAGGAGTTTTCACTGTAAGGGTAGGAGAGAAATGGGGCGAAAGTTGGACGCCAGATGGCGGTTGGCTGAGGGCTTTTTCAGGATAGGGATGATGGTTGCATGCTTGAAGGTTGAAGGAATGGTAGAGGTAGCCAGACAAGTGTTGAAGAAGGAGGTAAGGCAAGGTAAAAGGAGGGGGTACATTTCAGGAATGAGAGGGGTAGGAATGAGGTCAGATGGAGCGGCGGAAGGGTGAGTTTTAGACAGGAGGAGGGAAACCTCAGATTGAGTGAAGGAGGACATGGTAGTGGATGGGCTGGTGGGAGGAGGTGATGGGGGAGGGGGGAGAGTAAGAAGGGGAGCAGAGAATGTCCTGACGTAGAGTGAGGACTTTGGGCGAAAAGAAATTTGCAAGTTCAGTGGCTGAGAGAGGAGAGGCATTAGAATGATCAGGGGTAGGGAGAGGGAGAAGGCGAGTCAGAGTTTGGAAGATTCGGCGAGGGTGAGAAGATTGAGAGCGGAGAAGGTCTTAGAAGTAAGTTTGTTTGACGGAGTTGAGGCAGTTATCATAAAGGGTATGGTAGGAGAAGTAAGTGGATTGGTTGGTAGGGGAGCAGTGTTTAAGCCAACGTCGTTCAAGACATCTGAGGAGGCGGTGCATGGAGGAAAGGTGAGGAGAAAGCCAGGGTTGGGCAGGTTTGCGAGAAGGGCGGAAGGAGGAGAGAGGGTAAAGCAGTTCGAGATTGGAAGTGAGAGAAGAGGAAGGTGGAAGAAGCCTCATTAGCCGTGAGAGAGAAGTTGGAGAGAGTGGGGAGGGAAGAGGAACAGGAGGCGTAAAAAAGAGAGGGATTAAAGTTACGTAGGTCGCGCCGGGAGAAAGAGGTGGAGGGTGAGGGAGGAGAAGAGGAAGGGGGGAGTGAAGGCGACGGAGAGTAAAGAGTGGTCAGATAGATAGTTAGGAAGGGTGGATATAGATGAGGCGTAGAAAGAAGAGATAAAGATAAGGTTGAGAGTGGAGAAGTGTGTGGGTGGGGAAGGGAGATGTGTAAGAAGGTAGGAGTCAAGTATAGATGGGAGAGGAGATATTGGGGGATTAGTGGAGAGATGGAGGTTAAAGTCGCCAAGAACGATTAGAGATGTGGGACTGGGGGAGATGAGGACAAGGAGGTGGTCAATATCCTCATAGAAGGATCTGAGAGGGCCAGGTGAACGGTAAATAATGAGAAAAGATGTGGCATGCGGAGAGTTGAACATTTTATACATAAACTCAAAGGAGGGGAGGACTGGAAGCGGAGGGGGGGGGGGCAGGGAGTAGAAAGGCACTTGGGCTGAAAAAGAAGATCAATGCCACCTCCACAGCCTTTGGATCGAGGGACATGGGCAAAGGAAGAGGAGGAAGAAGTGAGAGATGCGGGAACAGAAGTGTTGTGGGGCGAATCCAGGTTTCGGTAATACAGAGGAAGTGAAGGTTCAGACGTAAGAACAAGTCCAAGACAGCAGCAGTTTTATTACAGAGGGATCTACCATTCCATAAGGCAACGTCAATGATGTTGGAAGTGTTAGTTATTTGGGGATAGATGAGGTTGTGTTGTCAAAATTGGGCGTTGGGCCAGGTGGGGGGTGAGGGAAAGTTAAGAGGAGATAGTCATGATGATAAGGCTGAGAGATTTGGAGGAGGGAGGGCAGAAAAGCGGGGGGGTGGAGGGGAGAAAAGGGTGAGACTGGTAGTAGGGAGTGCGATTTGGATATAGCGGGGTCCCAGGCCCCAGAAAGCCATGTGGATGGTGCAGAGGGTCTTGAACTTGATCCTTGCAGCAACCAGGAGTGGGTGGAGGGATTTTAGTGCTGGAGAAATGCGGGCCTGGGCTTGAGGCCAAGGATAAGTCTTGCAGTCCTGTTCTTGATTGTTTGAAGGGGCGAAGGGAGGAGTTGGGCAGATTGACGAAGAGACTGTTGTAGTAGTTCAGCCTGGAGAGGACCAGAGCTCTAGAGACATTGAGTATCGAGTGGATTGTGTCCTCCAACGTATTCCTCATCTATGACATGTAATGTCCACAGCTGTGCTGCTTCGGAATGTCTTTTATTTTTTCGGCAGAGGGTGCCATGGCGTCGGGTTCATGTCCCTCAAAGTTCTTCGTCGAGGGTCACCTTATCGGATGTTATAAGTAGCACGCACGGCGCCCATAGCCTCAGTTCTGTTTTTTTTTTTCTTTTTTTTTTGCAAACGTGTTTGCTTAGAGAACTCGGCGCGCCTCGTGTCGTCTACTTTGTATCATGACGATTAGCTCTTCTTCCACCCCGACCACCCCGGGGTCTGGCTTCAAGAAGTGTCGGGGGTGGTCAGTCAAAATGTAGAAAATAAAATGTAGAATGACAATAATGCCGAAAAATAAATGTAGAAAAAAAAAGTCGAATTCCCTTTTTTTTAAATTATATATTTATTTTGGGGTCCGGGAATAAAAAAAAAATAGGTAAAACAAAAAAAAAAAATAAAAAAGGGGGGGTTGGGGAGGGAACCCCCCCATTTCAAATAAAAAAGTCATAAAATAAAATTCGACTTTTTTTTTTTTTCCGACATTTTTTTTTCGACATTTTGACTTTCTACATTTTGTCTTTCTACATGATCACTATAAACCCTGTCGGGACTGCGGGTTCACGCTGTCCGTCACAGTCCCGCATCGGATCTGCTTGTGGTGCCTGGGCGAGTACCATGCCACGGACGACTGCTCGAAGTGCCAGTTGTTGACTGCCAAGGCCTTGCGGGAGTATAAGGGGAAATTGAAGGTAGGCCGTGTTTCCAAACCCTGTAAATCAAAGTCTACTGGTCTGTCAACTGACGAATCGTTGTAAGAAGTCCAGGAGATCTAGATCCCGGAGGGGTTCGCGCCACTCTTCGTCGAGGCGGTCCCGGAAGCGGCGTCACCGTTTGCCTTCCCCTTCCTCATCAGATGACTACCTGAAGAAAGTGGCCTGCCCTACTAAAACCTCTACCCTTGAGGAACGGGAGTCTTTTCGGGAGCAAATAGATTTTCCAATCTCACAGCAAAGTTCTGTCCACGCCTTCAGTTCAAGCCGGCAAGGAACGGTCTCGTCAGATACTCATGCTTCCTCAGGCTCCGATAGTCGGCATGATGAACATCGGGAGCCATCGAGGTCCCGTTTGGTCAAGGCATCAGAGGATCGTCTGAGGCGTGCCAGGTCCAGGTCGCGGTCTTCGTCTCCAACAAACCGTCGAAGCCTGTGAAGTTGTCGAAAAAGGTGTTGACGCCATCGGCTCCAAGTCCATCGAGTGAGTCTGTCGGGTCTTTACCACCGGTTAGACCTTCGAAGCCTTCGGCGCCTTTGTCGATGCAGTCGGAGCTTACGCCATCGGTGCCTATTGGGCAGAATTTACTGGTGGAAGCCCCTGTGGCTGTTGAACCGCCAAGGAGGGCTACTTCTAAGTCTGGGAAGCCTGTCCCTGTTAAGAGGTGCACTCTTCTCCCTAGGAAGGATTTCTTTCAGTCTCTCCAGAATATTTTTGAAGAGGAAGAGAGGTCTGAGGAGGAGGATGTGCCCTTTGGTCTTCCTTATGGGATGCCTGGTGCTCCGGAATGTCTCATTTCTGAGGAAAGTCGGATTGAGGATCTGCGTCAACCCTTGCATGATGCTAGCGGCATAGGCACGTCTCCTGAGATGGTGTTTGGTAAGCCAGAGCCTGGTGATCATGCCGAGTCATCCTATCAGAGACTGATGTTGAGAAGTTGTAGAGTACCGGGGTTGGGCCAGGACCGCGGTTGCTTATGATCAGGATGACCTTATCAACATCTTGGATCAGGGTCTGTCCACTGACCCAGTGTTGCCATTTCTGTGGCTTTGCAAGAGAGTGTGGCTGCTACTTGGAATGCCCCGGAGTCTATTCCGGTGGTTAACAAGTAGTTGTCAAAGTAATACCGCCCATCCAGTAGCAACCCCGACTACCTGTCTACACACCCTACTTGCAAGAGTTTGGTGGTCCAGACGGCTACAGCCACCTCGAAGCAGGCAGCATACCCTACCATCCCTCCTGATAGGGACGATAAACGCATGGATGGAAGGGTGCGCAAGGTATTTTATGCTGGGAGTATGGCGCTGAAATCGGTCAACTCCACCTGTGCCTTGGCAAAATGTTCACACGCTCTGTGCAATTGTATTTCACTTGGGGCTCAGCATATTCCCGAAGGGGAGGAAAGAGATGGCTTTCTAGCTATTTTGCAGGATGGCAAGGATGCCATGTGTGAATCCCTTCAGTCTGAGTTGGACACTGCGGATAGTGTTGCGAGGTCCATGGCTACGAGCACCGTGATGCGCAGATTTGCGTGGTTTTGGAAGTCCGGTTTTCCACCCGATGTGCAGGCCCGTCTTCTCAACATGCCGTTTGATGGGTCGCATCTTTTTGCCAACAAAGCTGATAAGTCTTGAGAAGTTGCAGACCTCCAAGGGAGCTGCCAAATCTTTGGGCGCAGCTGTCGGACAACCTCAGCCTTTTCGTCCTAGGGGACAACAATGGAAGGGTTGTTCCTTTCGCTATTACTCCTCATTTGGAAAGGCAAAAGGGATGGCCAGTCAAAGGGGCCAGCGTAAGTTCACTCGTGGTGGACGAGGTAGAGGTGCCAAAGTCGCTCGACAAGTTCAAAATGGTCACTCTTTCGCAGATCCTTCAGGCTCTCCAACTTCCGGATTGGTTGGTGTCATTGGACATGCAGGATGCTTATTTTCATGTACCAATCCATTTCAAGCAAAGAAAATAACTCTGGTTCGCAGTTGGTGGATCCCACTATCCGTTTTGGGTCCTGCCATTCGGCTCAACTCCGCCCCAAGGGTTTTCACCAAGCTCATGGTGGTGGTGGCAACGCATCTCAGGAGAGGGGGGGGGGGTCATGTCTACCCCTACCTGGACGATTGGCTGATCAGGGCGCATTCTCCCGAACCAGCCGTGGATCATCTCAGCGTTACCTGCCACTCCCTTCACAAGCTGGGCTTCTCCCTCAACTTCAAGAAGTCACATATGACACCATCCCAACAGCTCCAGTACATAGGGACCGTTTTGGACACATCCTTGGGGATGTGCTCTCCTCCCAAGGTGAGGGCCCCTCACATTCTTCAGATGGTCACAAAATTTCAGCAAGCCCAGAGTCTTCCGGCTTTCGAATTTTTAAGGTTGCTTGGCCTCATGGCATCCTGCATTTTTCTGGTGCCAGAGGCCCACTTGAGAATGAGGTCCCTTCAGTGGGCTGTACGGTCTCAACGGTCCCAGTTCTCGGGCAGGATGTCGGATCTCCTTCATGTTCCGCTCTCGGTCTTGCAGGAGCTTTTGTGGTGGGCAGACAAGAAGAATCTCATGAAAGAAGAGCCCTTTTGGCAGCCATGGCCGAATGTCATGGTGGTGACGGACGCTTCCCTGACAGGGTGGCGCGCTCAAGCCGACGATCTGTCCATCAGCAGTCGTGGGTATCCATCGGAGTCAAGACTTCACATCAATCTTTTGGAGCCGACTGGCGCTGAAGACTTTCCTGCCGCCTGTAAGGGGGGATATTGTCCTGATAATGACAGACAACACGGTAGCAATGCAGTACCTCAACAAGAGAGGAGATGCAGGGAGGCAATGCAGCTCTGGTCCTGGGCAATACGAGAGGGAATGTCCCTATCAGCGGTTCATATAGCTTGCGAGGAGAACCTTGCGGCAGACGCTCTGAGCAGGCAGAGCGCGGTCTCCCACGAGTGGGAACTAGCTCAGGAAGTCCTTCAGGAGATCTTCGCCTTTGGGAAACCCCACAGGTGGATCTGTTCGTGACTGGTGCCAACCGGAAGTACAAAAGGTACTGCTCGAGGGAATTTCCTCCAAGAGGAGCTCTAGGAGATGCGTTTGTCGTGGAGTGGCTCTTCCCGCTACTGTAAGATTTTCCTCCAAATGAGACCTTCCGGATGACGTGATGGAGGTGTTGCTTTCAGCTAGGCGGCCGGCAACAAAGTCCCTGTACCGTTGGCGTAGGTTTTGCAACTGGTGCAGAGAAAGAATTTGGATCCTTTTCAGTGCTCGATTCCAGAGGTTCTTTCATTCTTGATTTCCTTGGCCCACAGGGTCTTCAGGTGGGCACCATTAAAGGTTATTTGGCAGCGCTATCTTTAAGCGCTTTCCAGAGGAATGCTCTTATTTTAAATTCTCCTGATCACTCAGTTTTTGAAAGGGCTCACAAATGTGTTCCTGCCGTTGCCGTTTCAGGTGCCGGTCTGGGATTTTAATTTAATTTTGAAAATTCTGATGGGTGCTCCGTTTGAACCTTTGCACTATTGCCCTTTAAGGTTGTTGACATTTAAAACTGTTTTCTTGGTTGCAGTTACATCTGATCGGAGAGTGATCGAGTTGCAGGCACTTTCTTCTAAGCCACCCTTTACTTTGTTACACAGGGACAGGGTCGTATTGCGAGTTCAGCCGTCCTTTCTACCTAGGGTTGTGTCAGAGTTTCATTTGAGTCAGAAGGTGGTACTCCTTGCTTTCTATCCTCCTCACCCTGGTAAGGAAGAGGAACGGCTCCATAGGTTGGATCCTAGGAGAGCCTTGACCTTTTATCTCTCCAGAATGGCCAAACTCAGAGTGGATGTCCAGCTCTTTGTGGGGTATACAGGACACAGTTTAGGACAGGCTGTTTCTCAGCAGATCTTGTCTAGGTGGATTATCCTCACTATTCCGGAATGCTACCGGTTGGCTGGAAAGGACCCCCCTGAGAGCTTGCAGGCTTATTCCACCGGGGGTGTTGCTACTTTGATAAGCCCCCCAGAGGGGGGTGCCGGTAAAATATATCTGATGCTGCAACGTGGTCCTCTATACACACGTTTGTTAAGCATTTCTCCCTGGATACTTCCCACGCTCAGGATGTTGCCTTTGATAAGGCAGTGCTTTACCCATTCAATTGGGTATGTCTACATTATTTTCCCTCCGCTAATCATGGTTACTGCTTTGGGAGTCTGTCCTAAATCCGGAATACTTTGGAGGGCACAATCCATTCGAAGAACAAGTTACTTACCAAACTGGTAATTTTCTTTTGACTGGATGTTCCGCCAACGTATTCCTCATCGCCCTCCCAGCCTACCCCTCTCAAGAATTTCCCATGCCATTACAGCTTACGTCCCACAAGGCTAAGTGCAGGCGATGCTCTGTTCTGGGCATGAGTGCCACACGTTGTGAGGGGGGGGAAAAATGAACTAAGGCTACAGGCGCCATACGTGCTAGTTATAACATCCGATGACGTCACTCTCGACGGAAACCTTTGAGGGACATCGACCTGATGCCATCGACGCCATGGTGCCCTCTGCCGAATAAAATGTCCGAAGCAGCACAGCTGTGGACATTACATGTCCTAGATGAGGAATACGTTGGAACGAACATCCAGTCGAAGGAACGTTACCAGTTGGTAAGTAATTTGTTCTTCTGGGGGAAGGTGAGGAAAGGGAGAATGCCTCTGAGGAGTTGGAGTTGAAGGTGGGCCTTCTTGGCAAGGTCCGTGAAATAAAATATACAAATAAAATAAATAATTTAATTAAAATATGCAAGTAATGGTGACCCTGTCCCGAGCCAAGCCATTTGTCGGGGGAGATTGAGGGAGTAAAGAACCAGTAGCCCTGACCTTTTTAAAAAAAAAAAAACTATTCCGGAAATGTGGGGCACTCCAGAGTCCGCGCAACTGGTTACAGTCCTACCACAAACCCTCTTTCCGCATGTAGGGATTGTGGTGGGTCAGAAGGAGTTGGACAATTTGACGACATTCTGTACTCTCTTTATTAAAATTAAGGAATAAGGCCTATCTCTCCCTATGGCTAAATGAAATAACCTGCCCATCTAAATAAACTAAAGTTGCTTGTCAGATGTAAGCAATCCAAAATAAATATATCCTCCGTTCAAACTACCCCTATCTGACCCTACCACTAAATATAACTAAAGTAAATATGCCAAGAGACTGTCTCTTCTTCCCTTGGTCTTCTTTTTACTTTGGATAGTCCTTTTATGTACAGATTTCCTTTTGGATTATATACTTCTTTTTTTTCAAACAACTTTTATTTAAGTTAACATGTTGTGAGTACAAAACAAGCATATCAACAGGTACAGTATAGTGTGCCGAAGTTAGGGAATCGCCGTTTGGACTTGCAAGTCTGCTGGAGATCAATGCGGTACAGACCTGGGTTAAAGGCACTCCCTCAAACCCCCCACCCCCATCGCCCCCATCACCCCCATCCCCACACTGCATGGTTCCTGCCACTCCCTCCTTTCTTCCAGGGGCAAGACAGGATCACAGAAGAAAAATGTTGCAACATTGGGGGCCTAGCGGCCATAGCGGGGTATCGCTCATCAAAGTCGATGAATGGGGCCCACACCAAGACATATTTTGGGTATCGCCCTTCAAAAAGTGCCGTGATGTTGTCTGCCCCCAGAATGTCACCAGGCCCTAACCCACCACATGTGAACCAGCGGTCCCTCGGTCACCTTCCAGTTACGGGCGAAGACCAGCTTAGCTGCCAGCAGGAGGTGTCCAATTAACGTGGCCATTGGGCCAGTAAGGGGAACACTCCGCCCCCATCTTCCTTATCCCCCAGAATCACCACATGTGGATCCATGGGGAGGGTCAACCGTGTGATGTTTTATTCTAGCCAGCACCTCCTTCCAGTAAAGGCCCACTTTGGCACATGACCACACCACGTGGAAGAGGGAGCCCACTGCTTTGCAGCCCCGCCAACATGTAGCAGGGTAATCACTGTCCATGTGGTGCAGCCTCTCCGGGGTGAGATACCATCTGTAGCAAAACATATAGGAACATTCCCCGTCTGTGACGCGTCCAACCCCATATTCTCAACCATACCTCGTCCTCGATGGGGCTCGCCAAATCATCTTCCCATTTAGACATGTATGGCAAGCGCGTCACTGGATCTCCGGTATGTAGTAATAAAATCGCTGCAAAAAATGTCGCCTTTACAAAAAATTGTGGCAAAAATGCTGCCCCATTATACCATTTAAGGGGTGCAGGAGTTGCTGGGGTGTCCCCCGCTCCTCTTAAATGGTATAATTGGGTCTGGGGGTTGTGGGGGTGTCCCCCGCATACTTTACATGGATTGCGGCGGAAAAACCACAGCCTTTTTGCCGTGATTTTTTTGTATAAACCACAATTTCTGCCGCGATTTTAACAAATGGAACCAAAACTCCTGTATCCAGAAGCTTGTATAAATTTCAGGTCTGCACCCCCATGGGGCCCTCCTGTAGTGTCAGCTCAAGGGCAGAGAGGAACCTAGTGGCCCCCCTCCTCATGTGCGCGTGGGAGGCCCAGTGCCTCAGCTGTGTTTATCTGAAGCACTCCAACTCTTAAAAGTGAGCTTGAATTCTTCAATGTCATTGGCCTGTTATTTTTAGAAAGCTGCCGTAGACGGGCCTCCCACCACCCCTCCAAATCCCGGCTGGAAGCCCGGGTTATTCCACATAATAACCCCTAGATACTCCCCATCTGCGGAACGCCCTCCCCATGTAATGGAGTGTGCTTTTGGTTGTTGCGAGCAAGGAGAAGCCCCATTCCTGCCTCGGGTGTCTCCCCTCTATGTAAGGCAGCCGGGATAGGTCGACTCCCGACTGGGCCTGTTCGATTAATTTCCACTTTGGCGGTAAGGCAGGTGAAAGTGTGCGAGAGCTGTGCTGCAAGGTTATAGCAAACACATCCTGGACCCCCAATCCTCCTACGCTCGCTAGCAAGACCGTTCTGGATATTCTAGCACGTTTGTTTCCCCAAATGAAACCGAAAATCTTCCCCTGAAGTGTACGGAGGTCTGAGTCCGGGACTCTCGCTGCCAATGCTGAGCACAAGTACACCAAACGTGTGATCGGATTCATTTTGACTGCTGTGATGCGGCCAAACCAGGAAATCTCCTGAAGCCACCACCTAGCCAAATCCCTGATCAGTTCCAAAAACAGTGGGGAATGTTAATTCGATATACCTCTGATGGCTTGCTCGAGATACAAACCCCCCAGGTACAGGATAGAGTCCTGAGTCCACTGTATAGGGACGAGACCTCCTATAGCCGCTTTCTCCTGGGGCCTCAGGGGAGACATCCAGTCCATGCGACTTGCCATAATTCACCTTAGACGAGTGCAGACGAGCGGACCCCTAATCCTGGCATAACAAATTTAAGTAACCCTCACCCGATGACCACAGGTTAAACTCACAATCTGTCTATTTACCCCAGTGGTAGACCTTTTTTTGTTGATGACCATAATTCACCTGGAAGCCAGAGACCCGGCCAAACTCGTCCAACTCTTCCAATACCGCTGCCAGAGAAGAGCCAGAGTTGCTCAGGGTAAGCAGGACGTCCTCTGCATAAAGGGACAGGTTATACTATGTACCACCCACCTTCACGCCCTCAAATGCCTCGTTAGTTCTAATGCGGTTGGCAAATGGCTCCATGCATAAGGCAAAAATTAACGGGGGTAGTGTGCAGCCCTGCCTTGTGCCTCTGGTGATGGTCAGACTGGACGACCATGCCCCATTAACTCTGAGGTGTGTGGATTGCTGTTGATAGATGCCATGACCTAGCAAATGAACACAGGCCCAAACCCAAACCTTTCCAGAACCCTCCTCAAGTAGCCCCAGTCCACTCTTATCAAAGGCTTTATGGGCATCCAGCGTAATAATCCCCAGATCAGGCCTGACCGCCTTCCCACTTCCAGCAAACCCAATGTACGTCTCACGTTGTCCTGTGCCTCCCGTCCTGTAGTGAATCCAGTCTGATCCCCCTTCTATGGGCCCGGGCAGAACCCCCATCATTCGACGGGCCAATATTTTTAAGAAAAGCTTTGAGTCCACATTAGTGAGTGCAATAGGGCCATATGACTCACAAAGCCTCCAGCCTCTTGTCCTTTGCAGATGGGGAGCAGGTGCAAGTGGATCTAGGTCCCCTGGCCTAAGCCCCGCCCACCTGGTGCCTTCCTGGTTGGCGCTCTTTTTCCCCTACTTAAGGAGCCCTCCAGCCTCTTTTCCTTTCCAGATGGGGAGCGTGTGCAAGTGGATCTAGGTCTCCTGGCCTCAGCCACCCACCTTCTCTGCCCTGCCTCTTCCTTTCTGCTCTTAACTCTTAGATCAAGGAAGTCTCTAGCCTTGGCGTGCGAAGCGAATGACAGACAGAAGGACAATTCCTGTTTGGACCTGTTCAGATCAGAAGGACCCAAGGCCCGAACCCCTGCTCAGACAGCAGGTAAGCATGCTCCAACATGTGTTTACTCCCTCTGTCCCCACGGGCCATCCCCACCATCATCCGCCAACGTCAACTTCGGTACTGTGGTTGAGGACAGGTGCTCCGCGGCACAGTAAGTTGTGCATTTGTAAAAGTTATTTCTGATGCTTGTTAATCTGCTTAGAATCACATGCTGTGCATATGGTCCGACATCCAGTGGTAACCGCGGAGTATTGCATCTTGTCTTTCGGGGACGGAAAGGGGATGTCTGCATAGGCGTGTCTGTAACACTATCCCTATCGTGACGTGTGTAGTACTCAAAATCCCTCACACGCCGAAGTCCCTCAGATTGTTTTTTTCCACCCAGATAACTGGTTGCCCTATAGCGGAGCTCTTACTAGAGACATTGTTTATCTGTACCGAATTGTCGGTTTATTCCCTGTTAAGTCACTTCGCCAATAAGAACATCTTCGACGAAGACTATGAAATCTTCCTCGAATCTTCTACGGCTGTGGATTTTGGGGCCTAAGATCCGGCGGCTGGATTGTCCACGTGGTAGGGCCCTGTGGCCGACCTATAAAGTAGGGAGAGTGGGGTCGAGGGTGGCCATATTGTTTTAGTATGTCTTTCCTCCTTTCCCCTCCTTTCCCTTTTGGTCTGGTCATCCTTCACTTTTGCTATGGAAAGGACTCCCTTTAGATTCTGCCCTAAATTTAGGGTCAGATATCCTTGGAAGGACGAGCACAGGACGTGTAACGCCTGTCTTCCCCCTAGAGCATGATGAGACGCGGTGTCCGGCCCAAGACCCTAAAGGAGCGCTGTGTAAAGCGGTGGGCCGCGCGTACGGCATGCCACGCGTTGGGCTCCCCCCTAACTCCCCCCCCTAACAACCGCCCCCCCCCTTACTCCCCCACCGCCACACCAGCTGAAAGTGACAGGGGTACTTCGGATGACCAAACGTCCACCGCGGATGTTATAGACCTTGAGGCGGACACTTCTAGGTCCGCCACGCCCGTCCCTGACCCTTCCAGGCTCGACTCTGGTCTTGCTACAGGGACCACACCCGGCGACAGGGGCGTACAATCACACCGTAACATTAAGCACGCAACCCCTACGCCAAATTTCGACGGTTGCGAAAAAGGCGAAAGCGCCAACGGGGCCACTGAAATCTTCGCCGGTTCCCCCGGATCGCTCTGATCCACGGCCTTCCACGCATTCGCAGCAGCGCATGGCGACTTGGCAAACAAAAAAGACCAAGGGCGCTACTCCTAATCCTACACACATCGAAAGTCGGGAGCCCGACGCTTCGAGTTCCAAGGCCTCTATAGGCCCAAAAGATACGACTAGGCCTCTACCCGGAAACCCGTCCGCTAAGCCTCCTGGTGGCACGGACGGTCTTTCTGCTGCCGACAAATCCTTCGGCGACTATCCAAAGTAGCATCGGAAGGATCGCAGCAGTGGTGGGTCTTATCCCGGTTCCGCCAAGGATTATGGGTCAGTTCGCGGGAAAGTTTTCGGCAGATTATGTCTCCGATTCCGATGGGACTTGCATAGATAGTCAAGAGACTCTCTCTCCAACACCCTTAGAGGTTCCCGTTGACGCCAAAGTGCTAAGAATGTCACTTCTCCTTGCGCCGGCCCGTTCGGTCCTCTAAATGGACTACAGAGAAGTTTGAAGGTTGTATGGATCGGCTGGAGCGGATCATCGCCTCTTCAGATCATGCTCTCCCGAAAAGAGCACGGGTAGACCCTAACCCCCAAGTTGAAGTTGATCAGTCTCCGGTTTCCCAACAAGAAGACCTGATCCATATGGATACTTATAGAGATATCTATAATGAGGAAGAAGAAGCGTCCTTTCTCAAACTGTGAGGAGGATCAACATGACACTATAGACAACTGGGAGGAGATCCAGCAGGAAGGTGAAAACCCTTGGACACAACAAGATCAGGGCCCCGATATTTTGGTCCTGGATTCTCCTCCGTCCACTCCAGCTCACCAGGCCTCCCCTGTGGATGACCAAATGGCTTTTAACTCCACGTTGAAAAAAGCGTCAGAATTCTTCAAAATTCCCACTCAAGGCGGTACCTGAGCAGGATTTCGTGGAGGATATTATTAAACAAAGACCTCCAGCGAGTCAATCCATCCCCCTCCTCAACTCTGTCCGGAGACGGGTAACTCCATCTTTGGTCACACCTGCTCAGACACGAGCGGTGAACCCGAGAGTCGGAAAACTATTTCGGCCTTCTCCTACCGACCCTCTATATATCAAGGGGCACGCCCTCCTAGACTGACTGGTAGTGACTACCACTCGAAAGAGGGCAGGGGTACCCCTTGCCATGGGAGAATCACCACCGGACAAGACAAGGAGTCTAAAAGGTTGTATGCCCTGGGCAAACGTGTCACGTCAGCAGCTGCATACACCATTCGGGTTGCTAATAATACTACGCTATTAGCAAGCTATGCTGATGCCCAATGGAACTTGCTCCAAGAAGGCCTCCAGGAGGTTCCTGAACCAGCCAGAACAAAGCTTCTCGCCATTGTTTCGGAGGGAAAACTGGTTAATCAGAATGTGGTGAAGAACACCCTGGACACTCTAGAAACAGCAGGCAGGTCTCTTGCACAAGGTACTCTTCTAAAAAGACACGCATGGCTGCGCACATCGGGCTTCAGACCTGAGACCCAGGCCTCTCTCATTAACAAACCCATTGAAGAGACTAACCTCTTCGGGAAAGCAGTGGATGAAGCATTGGAGACGGCCAAGAAGGAGCACGAGACTATTAGGTCTTTGCACTAGATTACACAGAAACCCTCCTCCCTGAGGGGTAATCATTCTCGCCGGTCCTTTCGAGGACAAGCCCGTGCCGGTCAGAACAACTACGGCATGGGTAACTTCAACACGAATCAAGCATCCGGAAGCCCTACCTACTACCCCCCAAGGGGTCAGAAACGCGGCAAAGGTAGAGGCAGAGGCTCCAATCCCAGAGGAGCCTCAGCCTCGGGTCAGAAATGACCACCAAGTCCAGGTCCCCTCCCATGTCTCCCCGGTCGGGGGGCGATCAACATCTTTTGTGAAGGCATGGGAGGGGATAACTTCAGACCAGTGGGTCTTAAAGATGGTCGCCCACGGTTATTGCGTGGAATTCGCCGCCCAACCTCCACAGTTCAGACCGCCGCGATCACGACGCCTTTCACCGGACCATCTGCAGATCCTCATCCAAGAGGTGGAAGCTCTGCTGGGAAAGGACGCTATATAAGCCGTCCCGATTCTTCAGGTAAACAAGGGTATCTATTCAGTGTACTTCCTTGGACCCAAAAAATTATCTCGCCATGCGTCCTGTTCTAGACCTGCGCCCAGCGAACAAGTTCATAAAGCCCCAGAAGTTTTGCATGGTAACACTAGAGGAGGTGATCCCATTGCTGAAATGGGGGGGATTTCATGGCAACATTGGATATGAAAGATGCATAATTTCATATTTCAATGTTGCCAGTGCACAGAAAATACCTAAGCTTCATGATTCAGGACAAACACTACCAGTTCAAAGTACTCCCCTTCGGCATCGCCTCAGCGCCAAGGGTGTTTACCAAAGTCTTGGCAGTGGCAGCACCAGTGCGCAGACTATCGGTCCCAGTTTACCCTTACCTCGACGACTGACTCATTACGGGGGACTCGTTCGACGCTTGTTTTTCGAACACCCAAAAAACAGCAGATCTCCTCTTCAGCCTAGGTTTTACAGTCATCGAAAAGAAATCCAGCTTAGTCTCCAGCCAAGTAAAATCATTTCTGGGAGTGCTAATTCGGACGGAAGACGGCCTTGTCTTCCCCTCCAGCGAGAGGCTTCAGAACATGCTCTCTCAGGTTCCTCAATATGTAGCCAGTCGCAAGGTGACGGTACGTGAAGCCATGCGTTTGCTAGGGATGATGGCGTCATGCATATACTTGGTTCCCCACGTGCGGCTGCGCATGCATCCCATGCAAGAGTGGCTCAACAGCCAGTGGTGTCAGGCCAGCGGACAATGGGAAGATCTGTTAGTTGTCTCGCCAGTCCTCGTTCTCTCTCTCTGCAGTGGTGGTCAAGAGAAAACCTCTTGAAGGTGGAAGACCTTCACCATCCCTGCAGTGGAAGCCACTCTTACGACAGACACATCTCTCACGGGGTGGGGGGGGCTCACCTGCTACAGGGGAGTGGTCCCCTCAGGTAGCGTCCAATCATATAAACTTATTGGAGCTGCTAGCGGTGTTCAAAGCATTGAAAGCCTTTCAGGGGCAACTGCAAGAGAAGACAGTGCTGATCCTAACTGACGGCACTACAGCAATGTATTACCTGAACACACAGGGGGGCACTCACTCTCCAGGGCTATCCAAGCTGACCCAGCATTTGGATATGGGCTCTCAAACACAAGATGTTTTTGTTGTCCCAACATGTTCCAGGGGAACTCAATCTTCTGGCAGACGTACTCAGCAGAAATGTTCCTCTGCAAGAAGAATACGAATGGCGGCTGCACGAAGACATTGTGTCCAACGTCTTCGCAGAATGGGGTTTCCCAGAGATCAACCTGTTCGCTA
This sequence comes from Ambystoma mexicanum, assembly GCF_040938575.1. Lineage (NCBI taxonomy): Eukaryota > Metazoa > Chordata > Amphibia > Caudata > Ambystomatidae > Ambystoma > Ambystoma mexicanum. Next base: position 299,062,005 of record NC_090935.1, on the reverse strand, counting down.
CTCAGGAGAACGCCCACTGCCAAGACTATGCCTCCAGGTACCCCCAGAACCGATCCAAAGGGAACGGTCTCAGGATAACTTGGTCAGGGAAATTTGTCTACGCTTAGCCCCCCGCCCGTCACCCCCGACTCCCCTTCTCAACAAGATAGTGCACAAGATGCACCAGGAACCAGTTACCATGTGGGCCCGCCAAACCTGGTTCGCTCACCTGATGGAGATGTCCCTCTCCCCACCAGTCAAACTGCCCTGCCCGTACAACATGTTGTCTCAGGACAGAGGAGAGAACCTCCACCCATGCCCACAAACTCTAAATTTAGCAGCCTGGCTCCTGAGATCATAGCGTTTGGACAACTGCAACTCCTTCAGAGATGCATGGACATACTCAGGGAAGCGAGAAAGCCTAATACACGTTATTGCTATGCCAGCAAATGGAAATGGTTTGTCATCTGGTCCAATTCCAAGGGTGTCGATCCCATCGATTGGTCACCCTCATACATTGTGTTGTATCTAACCCATCTGTTGGACACTGGGTTAGTCTTCAATTCCCTATAGGTTCATCTGGCTGCGCTGTCAGCCTACACCACATCACAGCAAAACGTATCATGGTGGAAGATAAACAGTAATTAAAGCCTTCTTGGAAGGGGTTAAGAGGATTTATCCTTCCATCTCTCATCCAGCCCCTGGGTGGGATCTGAATGTGGTTTTGACCAGGCTCCTGGGAGCTCCCATTGAGCCTATGCATAAAGCAAGTCTGAAAGATCTGACTTATAAGACAGCCTTCCTAGTGGCTATCACTTCTATCAGAAGGGTTAGCGAACTACAGGCTCTTTCTGTTTTAGACCCCTTTGTAACAGTCCACAAAGATAAGGTAGTTCTGCACACACACCCCATGTTTGCGCCGAAATGTATTTCAAAGTTCCATGTGAACCAGTCAATCGAACTACCCACGTTCTTCCAGAAACCTACTAAGATGGCCGAAAGAAGCCTTCACACACTAGACGTGCGCAGGGCAGTCATGTTTTACATGGGAACAACTAAACCACTGAGGAAGACTAAACAATTCTTTGTTTCAGTGGCAACTGGTAGAGAAGGGGATCCTGTCTCTAAATCAGCAATCTCAAGGTGGATTGTCAAATGCATCACACTATGTTACACTCTTGCAAAGAGAAAACTGCCCTTCAAGCCTAGAGCACAATCTACTCGAGGCACTGGAGCATCCATAGCATTAATTGCAAATGTTCCCCTAGAGTCCATTTGCAAAGCGGCAACCTGGAGTTCTGTACACACCTTTACAAAACACTATTGCCTAGACCCTCATTCTAGGTCTGATTCTCAGGTGGGACAAGCAGTACTAAGACATCTTTTCTCTACTGTTCCTTCTCACAACCCACCTCCAACTCTAGGTACTGCTCGCTAGTCTATGCACAGCATGTTATTCTGAGCAGATTAACAACCATCAGAAGACATGCATTACTTACCGTAAAAGCATTTCTGATGATTGTATCTGCTTAGATTCACATGCGCCCTCCCTGCCTCCCTGCTTGGGGTGGAAGGAACATAGACGTCTTACTACTTTCTCTCTTTATGTACTCACTCACTATAGTCTTGGGCTCCCTCATGGCAGAAAAAATACAAACGGAGGGACCTCTGCGCGTGAGGGATTTTGGGTACTACACACGTCACAATAGGGATAGTGTTACAGACGCGCCTACGCCGACGTCCCCTTTCGGTCCCCGAAAGACAAGATGCAATAATCCGTGGTTACCACTGGATGTCGGACCATATGCACAGCATGTGAATCTAAGCAGATACAATCATCAGAAATGCTTTTACGGTAAGTAATGCATGTCATTCTCAAGCTGCAGCGTGTGTACAGTTCGCTCGCAGTGGAGCCTCCCTGACTGCTTGGTCCCTTACAACTCCCTATCTCCAGCTTCCTGCACCCACGCGCGCCCCCTTTGCTCTTCTCATCGACTGCCCTGTTTTGCATTGTATTGCTTTGTGTTCTGTTGCATTCTTCTTCTAGGTTTACATTTGTTGACTGCTTTGTTCTTTTGTATATTGTTCTGTGTTCTGCTGTGCTCCACCCTCCTCTAGGTTCAGCTCTGTTCCTGATGCCATGGTAACCTGATTTGCTTACTGGACTACCTTGTTTTCTGCCTGCTCTTCCATATGAGTTCTTGTCTACTTAGTCCTCTATTGTCTTGTCCCTTTCTGTCTTGTCTGCTGACACCCCTCCTTGTATCCTTCCCTAGTGCCCGCCCTCCTCCCCTCTTCCTCTCTCCTCTTTCCCCACCTAATCTATGGTGCTCTCTAATGATACCAGCCGGATAAATCCGCAATTGGACTCTGGAGAGTCGACAGATTCGTCTTGCGAAAGCTTGCCCTCTATCGCTGCTCAACCATTCGCGTCCCCCCCCAAAAACAACTGCTACTGAGATCCCCCTGGAACCTTGTCTCGATAAAGTGATGGAGAAAAGTCAACCTACTTTTCCAATTTTCCAAAAACCTGTCCAAGGTGAAAACGAAGGGATGGAGACAGGAACTACAAAAAACATCTGTCAAAAACAACGGAAATCCAAAAACATAATCAAACGAAAAAATCTCCAAGCACGGAGCTCAAGTAAATTCCTAAGGAACATGAAGAATTTAAATGCCTTGTTACAGACGAGATTAGAATCTGAGGCTGTACTTCCAATCAATTTAAATGCTGATTTGAAATCAGCTGCCCAACCGAGCACGTCTGGGGAAGCAGCTGCCCACGACACCGATCCTTCAGCGATCCCAGAAGAAGATCTTGCAGAAGTTGTCGATATCGCGGATCTAATAAACCTTTCCACATACGAAGAGGATCAAGGAGAAGCTAGTGACGAACAGCCAGCCTCGAACCAGCCCGAATCTACGGGCGTTAAACTTCTTAAACTGGCGGCGGAACCTCAGGAAAGTGCTCGTCTAACTGGAAGGGATTGTGGGAAAACAGGAAGAAGGTGTCAAATTATTAAGCAGCTCCCAGAATCCAATACTTCAATACCAAATCACAGTAACAAACTGCCTTCAGAACTTATTTATCTGACCCTAAGTGAGCGTCTAAATATAATAGAAGGCAAAAAAAAAGCAGCTCTATATTTGGTAAACACTAATGATTTAGGTCGTGTAAATGAAGACCAGCAAATAAGTGGCATTAAGCTGAGCAAAATTGAACGGGAAATAGATGAAAACTCTCACCCAAAGCAAAGATGGATCTCAAAAACACAAAAAATAAAACAACCAGTAATAAAAACGATAAGGGCAGCAAATTACTGTTTGATTTTAGAGCAGATCCTAAAAGGGAAAGATGAGCTAATCTTAAATCGTAGAACTGTTTTCCAACTGTTTAATCATATACCACAATTGAGATCAATTGCCTCTGAAGATATTAGGACAGTGGAATTTGTCAACGAAAATCTAATGGATGTAGTAAAACTCCACATACACTCACGAATTGTGAGAGATTTGTTGCTGTCGAACAGCTCGGACTTGAACTGTTTAGGCTTCGATCTGTCTGAATTTCAAGAGAGAGAAGGAGAGCGATCCTACAGTCTGAATGCGAATTCCAGAAATAATTGGACAAAAAAATCCATTGAACAAGCTCAGACCTCCCGACATCTCGATAATCACCATCAACAGAAGAAATTGGAAACCTCTGATCGTGCAATCGTTGCAAACGAAAGACAAATAAGTCAGGGAAAAAGCCAGAGATCAGAAGACCGTGACGTAATTCAAATCACGTTCGCAGCTGAAGCGATCCCTTATATGGAACCTACAAATGCAAAGCAAGTGGGTGTCACAAGGGAGAAAGACTCCTGGGCGTGGTTATCGATTGTTCTAAATGCCAACTCAGACAAATAATGCCAGAAGGAGCCACCGGACCAGACCCTAAGGATAGGGTCATGGAACACCCGAGGATTTGCGTATCTTTTTAATACATTCCCAAAGGAACTCAGGCAGTTGGACGTAATCTGTCTTCAGGAAACATGGGTTGTAGAATGCCCTGTTGTGACAAATTACGAAATTGCCTTTAATCCAGCAGTGAAATTAAAGAAAGGACGACCAAAGGCAGGCTTAATTACACTAACCAAAAGCGGAACTTGGATAACTGAGAACCTCTAAAATTATTTCGCCATATGTTCCAGTAACTTGGATTGAGGTTGGATCTGCCAAAAATGGCAAAAAAGAACAATTTGCCATCATCAATATCTAGTGGCAGCATGATGTCAATGACGAATCAGACTTTCTTGACCAGATATGCGATCTAATCGACTCGTTGCAGAGTGACGAAGGGAAACCTCATATAATCTTATGTGGTGACTTGAACATGCCCTCTCTTCATTTAGTGGGTTCTAATCAAATTGCCTCTAACCCAGTTGTGTCCAAAGATGCCTTTAAGATACAAACGGCATGGGTCGAAGAAATGGACGTAAGAAGAATGGCCCTATTGAACGGAAACACAAACGGGGATATACCTCCACAATTTACATGGAGCAATGGAAAGTACCACTCAATCTTGGACTACTTTTATGTTGCAAATTCAATCCTTGAACAAGTCTATAGTCTAAACATAGAAATGCCACAAAGTGACCACAATCTGGTGATAGCGACTATAGATGGAATCAAAAGAACAACGAGGGATCATTGGCAAACCCCGATTACGGTCCAACCAGGGCGAAACAGGATCCGATGGAACGAAAGAAAAATTAACAAAATGTCCTCTATCCTGGAAAATGTATACAAAGAAGACTTGGACACAAACGAAGAATATCTGACAATGTTCGAGCAATACTCGGAGACGGTGCGTGGCCCGTTAAAGAACAAACTGACCCATAAGCATATGTATGATCCAAAGATAGTGGCAAAAAAGCAAGAATTGAGGAAAACGCGAAGACAATTGCAAAAAAAGGAACCCAAGAATGGTGGCTGGAATTTGACAACATCAAAAAAACTTATAAAAGATGGCTAAAACTTCACAAACAGAACATTCTACAAGAAGATGCCGAGGCAATGTTAAAACTTATGAACAACAGAAATCTAGCAAAATACTGGGAAGTCATAAACAAAACAGAAGCTCCACAGAAAGCACTCCTTTCAAGTCTAGTCCCAGAGGCTCGTTGGATTAAACATTTCTCAGACCTGTTTGCAAAACAAATGGCTATTGGATATGAACTAACAAATGATAAGAAAGATTGGGTGCTCCAAATCTCCGAACAAGATATACTCAAGAATATATATAAATTGAGTACTTCAAGAGCCCCAGGGCCCGATGGGCTCACAAATCGGCTCTTAAAAGAACATCCTGAGGCCTGGTCAAAGTTTTGCATCAACCTCTTTTGAAACATAACAAAAAAACAAAGAGTCCCAATGTCATGAAAGACAGGCATTATAGTACCAATATTCAAAAAAGGAGATAGAAGCCAGCCGGGAAACTTTAGGCCAATCGCTCTCCTGGATGTCCTCGGGGGGGGGGGGGGGGTTGGGGGGGGGGGAAATCTTTGCAAGTCAAATATTCTACCATCTGACCAAATGGATACACGATTCCAACAACTTCGACACCCGGCAAACGGGATTCGTGAAAGGAGTTGGCTGTGCCCTGAATCTGTTGATGCTTAATATCCTGAAAATGGAGGCGATTAAAAACAACAAGAAGGTTTATGTGGCATTTGTTGATTTGGCCTGTGCTTTTGACAGTGTAGACCGTAAAATCCTATGGAGAAAACTTGAGCACTACAGCTGCCCAGGAAATTTGTTAACACCAATACACGATCTACATTCAGATACATCAATTTGCATAAGGCTGAACCAGGCGGGTTTGCTCTCCTCTCCAATATTAACATCAAGAGGGGTCAAGCAGGGCTGCCCATTGGGGGCAACTCTGTTTAATTTCCTAATCTCAGATGTGGATAAAGACCTGTCGGAAGTCCGCTCCTTCCCTCCGAAGATAAATGAGAGAGCGCTGCACCACATGGCCTATGCAGATGACATGGTCATTTTAGATCAGACTCCAATTGGTCTGCAGAGAAAGCTGATAGCCCATTTATTTCCATATACAGCTGCAGGGCTAACAATCCATCTAAAACGGAGATCCTAACTTTTCAGAATCTAAGGACAAAGAAGAGGAAAAAGGAACCGAAATGGTACATCGGAAACAAGCTAATAGCCCAAGCGACCCAAGTGCAGTACTTGGGAGTAACAAACAGCTCAAACATAAACGATGAGCCAATGATGCAAAGGATCAGATGAAAATGCAGAATGCTAACAGCTCAAGGAGCTGTGATCAACAACAAATATGGGAAGTTGTCTGAAACCGGTCATGGACTTTTATCGAGTGAAAGTCATTCCATCGCTAATATTTGGAGTGGAAACGATGCTTGGATGCTCACACACCATCTGGCCTTGGTGTGAAAACAATTTTTGGTCCAAGATCTTACGGTTACCAAAAGGAGCACTGATTGCATGTCTCCGGTACGAACTTGGGTTGATCTCGATAAATGCCCATATACAATGGAGCACTTTAACCTTATATCGGAAAATTATGGGAGCCGACTGCTACCCGCAGTTCCAAATTTTAAATTCTGATGGGGCGGCCCAACCAACGTCTATACTGACGATGTGGAAAGAATCATGCGCAAAAATTCTAAGTGATCTGGCAACAGATCTACAATACTCATTAACAACCCAAACAATATTAAAAAAAAAAACTATGGGATCAAGATTGGACTGAAACGTCGGAACTGAGAAGAGCACATAGTTGCATGAAGAACACGCCCATAGAAGCTCGACAACCCTTGAAACTTCCTAAATATTTGGAACTCTTCCCTTCTAACCATAAAAGAAGAACTTTTATGCTGTTTCGCCTAAATTTGTACCGCACTAACGAAAAAACAAACATCTGGAACAAATCAGTAATAACCGATGATGAATGTCGGTTTTGTAAAGACAAAGAAACCCTGAAACATCTCGTCCTGATATGTCCAAAGTTTGACGGACTAAGGCAAGTCATTCTTAAAATGGTAAATGTCTTGGCAACATGCCGAAGCGCAGAAATAGTGTGGAGTCTGCTCCGTCAAGGAGACATCAAACAAGTAACTTTTGCACGAACATTCTTTTTAGAGAATTTGGAAAAGTGCCTAAACAACGAAGGGAAATAACATGTGAATCTGGACGAAGGGTGCCATTTCATCTACCGTCTTTGTTCATCCTAAAATTAGCTTCTTGGACCATTTGAAATAGTATGACTTTTCATCTTTCTATTTTAGATTAAGCGGAACAACCACCCGTATTCATTCTTTCTCTAAGTTCGCTTGTCTTTTACTTTCTTTTGTTTTTTTACTTCTTTCTTTGTCTTTTTTACTGAGGAATTTTTTACTGTGGAATTTTTTTTACTGTGGAATTCTTGTAATTCAAAATCTGTATTTTAAAAGTTTGTAATGAACTAATAAAATAAAATTAAAAAGCTTGATTTTGAGCCTTGCCACCTCCCGTGGTTGTGCATATGTGTACTGCTATGTATTCTTGTATTCATGAGCATGTGAATCCATGCCAGACCCCATGCTGGAGAAGGAACAAGTTACTTACCTGTAACTGTTGTTCTCCAGCATGGGTCTGGCATGGATTCACATGCGATCCCTCCCTCCTACCCCTCTGCGGCTCTTCACTTGGTCCTACTGCCACTTTACGTGCTACCAAATCTGAGGATGGCTGCCAGAGGAGGGGCTTAGGGAGAGGGCAGTCATTGGCTGGGGGCAGTATGACCAGTGGTTACTACTAGAAAGACAGTTCAGAAACGAAACTGAAACTGATTTTTTCTTTACCGAGGATTCCCAGCCTGACGGGGAATATTCATGAGCATGTGAATCCATGCCAGACCCATGCTGGATAACAACAGTTACAGGTAAGTAACTTGTTCCATACCTGAATGGCTGGTGGCAGTGGATGTGTTCTACCGACTTTTGTGTCATTTTTTTCTTGCAGGCTGTGCTCACATCTGCGGTAATACACAGAAGGCTCACCATTGACCCAAAATGGTGACTGTTTTCTTTTTTTCACCATTTCTTGATTGATTGTCCTTTCTTGGTCCTTTTTCGGCCTTGCGGGGTTGGAAAGGTCCTTCTGGTCCGTTTTGTCTTTGGCAGGAATACTTTGGGAAGCCCGCTAAGGGGCCATTGTGTATGTGAGAACAAGAAGCAGGGGACGCTCCTGAAAATCCGCTGGTCTTTGTCTTCTAGCATGCCTGTCTGGAACCAGTTCCAACTAGGAGGCTGGCTGTCCTGGAAGGACAGCCGCCCCCCAAAGTTTTAATGTGGCATAAATGCTGATTGGCTGGGTTCCTAGATAAGATGCTGAATTCCTGGTGCACAGTCGACCACTGGAACAAAATCTGAAGAGGAAGAAGAGGAGAAGATGACTGTAGCTACTTCCAGTGAACGGAGATGAATGCTACGTGACCGCTGCTGTGCTGACCCTTTCTTCCATGCGACAGATGAGCTCCCTAGCGAGGACTCCGCCTTCCTTTGGGCTGGTGGGCAGTCAGCCTTGAGATGACCTGCATTTTGAGCCATCACACGACGACCTTCAACCTTTCTGGGCTGCAAACCGTCATTACCCTGGGACCTGCGACCATCGTGCAGTGTCTTCAGAAGATGGAATCCGCCCGAAACTTTGGTGGACTCCTTCCGGACCTCCAGAGGCAAGATTCCATTCCTTGAAGCCCCCTCACCAGCGTGCTGCACTGGGAAAGCGAATCAACCGGGCAGTAACCCTTCTTCATCTGGTGTCTTGAAAAGGGCGCCAAAATCTCAGAGCCGTGAGGCGCTATGAAAAAGCCTTTGCCAGAAAACCAGAAATTCAGAGACTGGGGTCCTGCAGCTGCTGCATCGTGAGGGCGTCCGCCTGTATCCTCTTCACCGCAGAGGTACTATGAGACTTGCTGTAAAACTTCTGCTGCTCCTGTGTTGCTGGGGTGGTGATTCGCGCGTTTGAGTTTTCACCCATACACATTTTTCGCAGGCCTAACGTTTGTATGCATTCAGGGAGAGCCTGCCAGCTTCCGTAAACCCAATTTTACCTACAAAAGCTTAATCCTCTGTAGCTGACTTTTCTACAGCTTGTGCCTGATCCTATTCTGCCTACAACAGGCCACTGATGCCGAGTTCCCCTTCTGACTCAAAGACAATCTCATACCTAGATAGGGAAGTGCTGCTAAAGCCTTACGGCCTCGCTAAAGAATGCATTACAAGTGTTGACAAGTGATTACCTGCTTATGTTGCTCTTGTAACTTCATTTTATTACTGAAACAGAATATTCTACAAAGCTCACTACAAAGTGGTGTTTACTTACCTTCAATTGCATACTGCTATTCTATATGTCTTTTACACTGTGGTTTACTTAACAGAAATATTTTATTGGGTTTCTATTGTGTTTGCTAATTGTAATAGTACTTACCTTTCTGAAGAATTCTCTTTGCCTGTGTGTATATATGCAATAAACCATTATTTTTATATAACTCCCAGATAGCAGAAGTGATTCTTTGGACCATAGTTAGGCTACTAGTTATGTCTACCTTTCTACAGGCCTTTCTCCCTCAAGCCTGGCTGCTCTGCTATAGCTACCCTTACCTTGAGTGGTACAGGCCTATACTAAGAGGTGGAGTTCTGTGTTACCAAGTAGAGCGAGTCTTCTAGAGTACTAGATATATGGAGTTTACAAAAACTCCAGTGGTTTCTTTCCTCTCTGTGTAGGCCTTGCAGCCGGGCAGACGCTCTTCTCAGATGGCTCAGTCAGGCTATGGAGATTCCGGTGCAAGAGGTGAACGGCATCAAGTTCGATCACTATGTCTTTCGGATCCTTTATTCTCTGGAAATGTGACTAAGCCTAGTCAGATACACCTCAGAAAGGCCTTTGATCACTTATACAACAAAGTCTGCGGCGGAGCTGCGCCCTAGATACCCATTCCACAATCTTCACTTCAAGCAGCATGTGAAGAACAGTTTTTCAACCGCTTTATGCTGCTTATGAGATCACAGCAAATGACTGGCATTTTGAAGAATTTAATTAGGGCAGTCGTACTTCAGGTTCAACCTCAAGGGCCTCCACCCAGAGCTGCAGTTGAGGGCTCCGATACCTCCTCCACCGCCTCCACCACCACCTGCTGTGCTGGTGAATGTTCCACCAACACAGGTGGCTCCTATTTTGATACAGGTTCCAATAGCTCCCCCCCCCAACCACCCAGCCACTTGAGCCCTCTCTAAAGAATGAGGCTTCGGGGTCAGGAACCTACGAGGGAAGGGTTGCACAGTGAGACACATGATGATGATGATGATGATGTGGAAGAGAAGGATATGTCATATTCTGCTATGGCGTTTCATGACTGCGTGGAAGGGCTGGCTGAATTCCTGGCAGTACTGGTACCACATCAGGAGCAGACGGAATCAGGAGTATTATCGCAGATTCTATCTCTAAGAAAGACTTACTGCTCAGGCATTCAGTTTCAGAAGAATGTGTTGGCGGTTGCTAAAAATCTGTGCCTTTAAGCCTCACTCTACTCCGCCAACAATAAACGCCTTGGCGCCATGTTCAGGCAATTAGAGGGTGAATCTGTGCTGTTCGCTTTTCATCCCCAATCACATTCATCAGTGGTAGCTGCCACCTCCTTATATTCAAAGCCATCTGCAGAGTCGGCTTCATCAGCAGCGTCTTCATCTCCCTGTTTATCCAGAGAGGACACCCTTCTGGAATCCTTTGGCAAAAAGGTGCAACTAAAAGCAGGCTTACACCTCAGACAAGCAAATGCTGACGCATTACTGGTTGCGGCTAACCAAAAGCTATGGAGAGAGAGAGATCAGGGATTTTCTACCTGCTCTTCCTATTGAAAGCCATACGCCTTTTTAAAGCAGGGTCGATAGAAGCAGAAGTATTTGCTGAAGACATGCTGGAGGCTTCATTATTGCACATGTATACAGTCAGCCGGGCTACGTGTGTTGGCACAGATATGAGACCGTCAGCATGGATACATGCCTCTAAATTTACAGCAAACGTCTAGGACAGAATATTGGACCTTGCTTTTGAGGGGGCAGCAATGTTCCATTCCTCTACAGACAAGGAATTAACAAAGCAAATGACAAGTACCTAGAGGGCTAAATACCGGGTGATGTTGTCTAAACCTGTGCCAAAGCATTTCTTATTTGCGCAACCAAAATTCGATCAAGGAGCATGATCATTTGATGGTTTTAGAGGATTTCAGGATGGGGGGGCCAGGAAACCTGACCATTCTCCCAGTACGCATCATAGGGAAAGAGCTGCGCACAGCAACCAAGGGTTTTTCCCCGTCCCCCCCCTCCTCCTCACAGGCCTAGGATCCCAAGAAACAATGAGGCCTGCGTCCAGTTCCACAATACCTGGTTGGGAGCTGATTCACCTGACATGTCAGTATGGCATCACCTCTTGCAGGACCCAGTGGCTCAAATCGGTCACTTTCACATGTTTTCGACTCCCACTCCAACCCCCCTCACCATCACTGCGTCCCCTTCTACAAATAGGTTTGCCGGCGCTTCTCAGGTAGTTTATAAAGCTGGTTCATGATAGGGCAGTGGAAAAAGTCCCACAAGCAGACAAGGGTGTAGGCTTCTACTCAAGAATCGTTGTGATTCACAAAAAGAACCTGGATAACCTTTCCCTTTCTGTAGAAAAGATCAAGATGGTGAACCGGGCACACATAGCCAAGGCTCTCTGCAGGGTGGAGTGGATGTGTTCCCTGGACCTTAAGGATGCCTACCTGCATATCCCCATTTGTCAACCATACAGGCAACTGCTACACTTAGCACTTTCAGTACAGAGTGCTTCCATTTGGCCTGAACTCTGCTTCACCATTTTTCACAAAAATAACGAAAGCCATTGCTGTAGTTCTCAGAATGGAGGGAGACCACATATATCTGTACTTGGATAACTGGCGAATTTGAGCCAGTTCGCCAGAGAATACAATGGTCTCCTGTCACTAATAAAAATACTCTTCGATCTGGCTTTCTCAATCAACCTTGAAGTACGAGTTAGTATCGTCACAGAACTTAGTTTCAAATGGATTGTCCTCCCACGTATTCCTCATCTTATGATAATTGTATCCCAGCTTCAGCTGCTTCGGAAAAATGTTTCACCAGGGAGCGCTGTGTTCGAGACCGCAGAGTCGGTGTCCCTCGAGGGCTGACATCAGGCGTCGACGTAATCCGCTGTATAAAGGGCTTGAGTAGCGCCCGTTACCTCAGTTCCGTTTTTCCGACGCAACTGCTTCGTGTCACGAACGGCGCATCTAAAAATCTTCGACGATGTCTTCGTCTTCAACTCCCACCACACCCAAAACAGGGTTAAAAAAATGTCTGAAGTGTGGCAGGAAGATGTCTATTACCGACCCACATCGGAATTGCCTCTGGTGCCTCAGCCCAGACCATCGGGTTGATGAGTGCGGGTCCTGTCAGGCCATGTCAAATAAGGCTCTTAGGGAACGCAGTGGTAATCTGGCGGTGGGGGAGGACAAGTATAAGTCTTCGAGAAGACAAAAGGATTCGGACGAATCTGTTAGAAAATCTTGTTGCGAGTCACGGAGGTCAAGACCCGAAAGTCGCTCGAGGAAGTCTTCCTCGTCTTCGACGAAAAAGTCAAGAAAGCAACGTCATAGGTCTTCTTCCTCATCGTCCTAACTTACCCTTCAAAACACTATTCCCCATGGAAATGGGAGGCCTTCAGGGCTTCGATGTTGAAAATAATCGAGAAAGCGGCCCAGACCCCCTCGAAGTTGCTGCGTGGTGATCATGCCTCTACTCACTCTAAAACTGACAGAGGAAAATCAAGATCCAAACACGCAAGGGTTGAAAAAGAGAGGAGTATCTTTAAGTGAAAGTTTCCCGACACCTCACTCTAAATCTAGGCCTCCGGTGCACAAATTGGGGCAAAGGGAATCGGCGTTGAAGGCAAAACTTGACTCGACTGCCACAGCTTTGAAACCGATTACAAAGATGGCGTCGACGTCTGTAGCTTCGACAGCATCGAAGCCTCCTTCGACCGCATTGAAGCCTCCTTCAACACCGTCGAAGCCAGCGTCTAACCTATCGACGCCTTCGACACCTTCATCGAGGCCTTCTCTAATACCAAGGCCAAAGTCGACGCCATTTTCTATGCCTAGACAAGTTCCACCTTCTTTGCCTGAAAAGGTTTTTCACCCTCAATCTAGACAGGAATTGTTTACATCCATGTCTTCTATATATGAGGAACATTCCTCTGAAGAAGACGTCACTCCAGCTGGAGTTAGATTTGGATCCAGCGAGGTCCCTGAAGAACTGGTGGACCCACAATCAAGAATAACAGACTTACATGATTGTCTACAAAATGCCAGTAGCTTGGACACTTCTCCTGAAGTGGATTTTGAGAGGCCAGACCCTACAGATCATGCTGATATATAGAAATCTTATGGGAAGAGTCATCGATTTTATGGGATGGAAAGCGGCTTCCCTGGATTTTGACCAGGATGACATGACTGATATCCTGAGTGAGAGTCCCTTAAAGGATCCCGTTTTACCATTCCATAAAGCTTTTCAAAAAAGGGTAATGGTAAATTGGAATAATCCAGATTCGATTCCAGCAGTGAATAAAAAAAAAACTGGTATCAAAATATAGACCAGCCTTATCAGACCCAGAGTATTTATCCAAGCATCCCTCTCCTGAAAGCCTTGTAGTTCAAGCTGCAACTTCCACTAGACAATCAGCTTATCCATCAATACCACCAGATGGGGACGATAAAATAGTTGATGCTTGGGCCCGGAAAGCCTTTACTTCGGGCAGCATGGCCCTGAAATCAACTAATGTCACTTGCACATTAGCAAGATTTACTTTAACCCTGTGGGACTGTATGTCATCAGCGGCTGAACGCATCCCAGAAGGTGAGGAACGGGATGGTTTCCTGGCGAAAGTGAATGATGGTAGAGGATATGGAGCAATGCCTTCAGTCAGGATTGGCCATTGTGGCTAGTGTAAGCAGGTCCATGGCTTCTAGGTCGGTCTTGCGCAGATTTGCATGGCTAAAAAAATCTGGATTTGCACCTGATGTGCAGTTTAGACTACTTCATATGCCCTTTGACGGCTTGAGGTTGTTTGGCAGCAAGGCAGATGAGAGCCTGGAGAAGCTGCAGACCTCGAAAGCGGCAGCAAAATCACTCAGCACCGCTATAAGACAACCCCATCAACACTCTTACGCAGGCTCATCTTCCTGGAAGATTCACCCTTTTCGCTTTTATTCCCCTTTGGAAAAGGGAGAGGCCAGTCACAGAGACTAAGAGAGAAAACCTTTTCGTGGTGGAAAAGGGAGAGGTGCTAGATCAGCCACAGCAGCGGCTACTACTCCACAGCCGCTGCAAAGCCTCTTTGAGGTCCTAACCCACAAAACCCTGGTTGGTGGCAGAGTCACTCAGTATCTGGACGAATGGCGTGGCATTACGTCAGATACTTGGGCACTAGAGATACTGCCCCCGGTTACTGTCTTCCTTTTCATCAAAGACCTCAGGATCATTCCAGGTCTGGAAAATTCCAGACCTGCTCCTTGTGCAGGAGATTTTAACCCTGCTAGAGAAAGGTGCAATAGAACATGTACCTGTAGCGGAGAGGAACAAGGGTTGGTACTCCCCCCCCCCCCCCCCCTATTTTCTCATCCCCCAAAAAGGACGGAGGATTGAGACCCATCTTGGAATTGAGAAGCTTGAACAAGTTCCTCATTGAACCTTCAGGATGCTTACTTTCATGTGCCAATTCATCTCAAGCATAGGAAGTATGTGAGGTTCTCATTATCAGTTTCAAGTTCTACCATTTGGGCTAACCTTCGCCCGAGGGTTTTCACCAAACTGATGGCGGTGGTGGCAGCAAGTAACAGAAGAAGGGGGGTTCACGTCTACCCTTATCTGGACGATTGGCTAATAAGGGAGAGTTCATCCGAACGAGCCCAGGAACATCTGGCCTTGACCTGCCATTTCTGACACAGTCTGGCCTGCTCCCTCAATTACAAGAAGTCACAAATGATTTCAAGCCCAAAACTCCAATTCATAGGAGTGATCCTGGATACTACCTCAGGGAAAGCCTCTCCTCCCGAGTAGAGAGCTCACCACATTCTGCAGATGGTAATGAAATTTCAACATGCCCTACATCTACCGGCATTCGACTTCCTAAGGTTGCTAGGCCTCATGGCATCCTGCATTTTTCTGGTACCAGAGGCCAGATTGAGAATGAGATCCCTTCAGTGGGCCCTCGGGACTCAATGGGCCCAATTCTCGGGGGAGATGTCAGATCTTCTACAAGTCCCAACCAAAGTGGCTCGATCTTCTATGGTGGGCTTGCAAGGAGAATATCCTCAAGGGGGAACTGTTTTGGCAACCATGGCCGGAGATAACGGTAGTGACCGACGCCTCACTCACAGGCTGGGGAGCCCACACCAACGATCTGACAATCAGCGGTCGTTGGTCTCCATCGGAGTCCAAACTACACATCAACCTTTTGGAGCTGAGAGCAATCAGACTAGCGCTGAAGGCTTTTCTGCCCTCTATACAAGGAAAGAATGTCCTGATAATGACGGACAACACAGTGGCCATGTACTACCTCAACAAAAGAGGAGGCGTAGGATCACTTCCACTGTGCAGAGAGGAATTGCAGCTCTGAGCTCTGGGCAATGCAAGAAGGAATCTCTCTATCGGCAGTTTACCTGGCCGGAGAGCTAAACACGGCGGCAGACGCTCTGAGCAGGTAGAGCAGTCTCCCACGAATGGGAGCTCGCTCAGGAGGCCCTTCAAGAGAACTTCGCCCTTTTGGAAACCCCTCAAGTAGATCTGTTCGCGACCGAGAAAAACCATAAGTGCGAACTGTATTGCTCAAGGGAATTTCCCCCGAGAGGAGCTGTAGGGGACGCATTCATAGTGGACTGGGTATTTCCACTTTTGTATGCGTTTCCTCCAGTCCCTGTGATTCCTCATGTAATCAGGAGGTTGAGAAAGTTCAGGAAAACCATGATCCTAATTGCCCTGGATTGGGCCAGGAGGAAATGGTACCCGGACCTTCTGGACATGTCCATCTGCCCTCCAATATGTCTTCCACAAAGAGAGGATCTTCTCTCGCAAGACAAAGGTCGGGTTCTCTATCCAGAGGTCAAGACACTCTACGTTCATGCATTGTTTCTGAGAGGCTAAGATATAAGGACTGGGACATCCTGGATGACGTAATGGAACTAAATAGTGCAGGGATACGAATGTGGATCCATTTCTTGGTAATACTCCAACAGTTCTTTATTTTCTCTTACACTTAGCCAATTTGGGGCTCCAAGTTGGAACGATAAAAGGTTACCTGGCAGCGCTATCTATCTTTAAGCGCTCATCAGAAGAGGTGTCCTATTTTAAAATGCCTTTAGTCAGTCAATTCTTGAAAGTGTTGACAAATGTATACCCTCCAACACCTTTTCAGGTGCCCATCTGGGATTTAAATCTAGTCTTAAAATTTCTTGTGTGCTCCTTTCTAGCCTTTACATTCTTGTCTATTAAGACTGCTCATTCTCAAAACAATTCTGTAAGTGGCTATAACATCAGCACGCAGGGTAAGTGAGTTGCAGGCACTCTCTTTTAAGCCTCCTCACACTATTCTCCATAGGGACAAGGTCATTTTAAAAGTCAAGCCATCATTCTTGCCTAAAGTAGTGTCTGATTTTCATCTGTCACAGAAGATTGTTCTACCTTCCTTTTATCCTCCACCTCACGCTAGTAAGGAAGAGGAAAGGTTACACAGACTAAACCCAAAAAGCGCTCTTGTTTCTATTTTTTCAGATTGACAAATCTCCGACAATGTGACCAACTATTTGTTGAATATACTGGGCACAAATTGGGCCTTGCAGTAACTAAGCAAACTCTATCCAGATGGATAATTTTAGCCATCTCGGATTGCTATAGATTGGCTGGAAAAGAGCCTCCGGATGGATTAAGGGCTCATTCAACCAGAGGCATGGCAATTTCCACGGCCCTTCAGAGGGGTGTCCCTGTGCAGGATATTTGTGCTGCGGCCACCTGTCATCAATGCACACCTTTGTAAAGCACTACTGCTTGGACTCTACTTCTTACCAAGGAGGACTTTTTGCAAAATCTGTCCTTCATTCTGTCCATAATTAAAATTTCTAGTACTCCCACCTCCAAAATTACCACTGCTATGGGAGTCTATCCTAAAATGAGGAATACGTGGGAGGACACAATCCATTCGAAGAACAAGTTCCTTACCAACTGTAACGTTCTTTCGATTGGATGTTCCTCCCACGTATTCCTCATCGACCCTCCCATCCTACCCCTCCGTACAGTTTACGCCAGTTGCACTTTAACTTCCTTAAGAGCCTAAAGACTTAAAGCCTGATCAACTGATGCGACCATGAACACCGTAAAAACGGAACTGAGGTAACGGGCGCTGCTCGAGCCCTTTATACAGCGGATGATGTCAGCGCCCGACAGCAGCCCTCGAGGGGCATCAACTCCACGGTCTCAAACACAGCGCCCCCTGGTGACATTTTTTTACGAAGCAGCTGAAGCTGGGATACGATTATCATAAAATGAGGAATACGTCGGAGGAACATCCAATCGAAAGAACGTTACAGTTGGTAAGTAACTTGTTCATTTCTGTGGATAAGGCGGGACACAATATCAGAGAAAATATTCCCAACCCAGGAGAGATTCTGGGATATTGTCTCAGCGGTCAATCACTTTCTCGTAAGAGACTCCATGTCAGCCTTGTCGTACCAGCACATACTAGAGCTCCTAGCTTCTTGCCTCTTTACAGTACTGCTGGCCAGACTCAAGATGTGATCGCTATCCAGATGCACTTATCGAGTTCTTGGGATCAGCAAATGGGGAATCAATCAGACAGAATTCTGTTCCCTTCCTCTTTGGAACAAGACCTCATATGGTGGAAACAAGAGTGCAATGTGATGAGGGGCTTATTTTCACTGAGCCCCCTCATTTAGTGTTGATTACCATAGATTCTACCATGGAAGGATGGGGTGCCACCTTGGACGAGCTCACCATTCACGGAAAATGGAGTCCATTGGTAAAGTATGGCCACATAAACTATCTGGAGCTACTGGCTATTGCTCTAGCACTAAAAGTATTCCAGTTTATCATAAAAAAACAAGACTGTCCTCATTAGAACAGACTGCAAGGCAATGCACTATGTCATCAAGCAGGGATGAACAGGGTCTCCAGCCCCATGCAGATTAGCAGTGGCGGCATGGAATTAGGCTATATCTTAGGGCATTCATTGCCAAGCTGATCACTTACCAGGGGAAGAGAACACGGAAGTGAACAGACTCAGCAGGCTGGGATATACCTCACATGAATTGGAACTGAACCAGATAGCCCTTAGCACAGTGTTCAATTCTTGGGGACATCCAAATGTGGATCTTTTTGCAACAAAGGAGAACCTCCAAATATCCACTATATGCCTCTGCGACAGGTCTGGCAAGAGATTGATGGTGGATGCTTTCCAGATCCTTTGGGATGGACTTTGATGTTATGCATTTACCCCAAATACCTTAATTCAGAGGCTCATTTGAGAGCCCAAGTACTCATTGAATTGCACAATGATATTAATAGCCCAAACAATGGCCCGCCAGAGTTCGGTAGTCGGATTTCCTATATCTGGCCTTGGAAGCAAGACGACACAGAGCAACAAAGGTCCAATCCCCGGGTCCGTGCTTAGAAACCTCTGGGTATTAAGCACGTTATAAATAACCTATCATATCATTCAGTTGCAGACAAAGTAACGTCACCTGTTAACTCAACAGAGAGGAGCAGTGATTCACACGACCTGGACC
This sequence comes from Ambystoma mexicanum, assembly GCF_040938575.1. Lineage (NCBI taxonomy): Eukaryota > Metazoa > Chordata > Amphibia > Caudata > Ambystomatidae > Ambystoma > Ambystoma mexicanum. The sequence continues at coordinate 299,043,110 of NC_090935.1, read as the reverse complement.
ATTTTACCCTCATGGCCTGGCTCCTGAAGAGTTAACCCTGAGACGCCTAGGACCTTCATAGCAAATGATTCAAAAAGCTTGAAAAGAATCAAACCAGGTTCCAGTATAGAAGTAAATGGTTGAGCTTCTGCTTCAGGGCTAAGGACAACAATGTAAATCCATTGCAGTGTTCTCTGGACGATGTATTATCTTTTTCGACACATCTGGGCCAGTCAGGAGTACACGTATATACATGTTGAACAAACTTAGCTGCCATTCCTGCATATAGAAATTCGGACAAACTATTGCTATCATCCACTGAACCAGTGGTCCAGAGACATTTACAAGGACATATACATGTATACATGTTGAACAAACTTCGCTGCCATTCCCGCATATAGAAATTCGGACAAACTATTGCTATCATCCGCTGAACCCGTGGTCCAGAGACATTTACAAGGACATACCAATTGTCCACCTATCGCTCATCTTCATCCATTGTGGGTCTTTTATATAATTCTGGTGGCACTGGCACATAAACTTTTATTGTGGAATAGCTAAAGTATGAGCTTTCGAAGAACACTAGAAAGAAGCAGGGTTTGGAGAGGATGGACATTCCAGAGATCAGCAAACAAGACCTGAGCACAAGGACGGTACGGAACAGCCAACACCGAGAATACAAAATTAGAGAGCAAGATGGGTATGAGCAAGGCCATGTGAACATTTAAAAACGACACAGAAGTAGCTAAATTAAAGACTGGAGAGGAAAGAACGCTAGCAGAGCAATAAGAGAGGCAGCGGTATGGAAATAAGGAGGAAGCAAGCAGAGAAAGCAAATGACAGAGTTGAATATAAACGGCAGGGGGGGAGAGAGAATAAGCATAGATCAGGTGGAGTGAGGGACATTAGTTAAGTCATGGGAAAACCAGACTTAAAAATAAGAGCTTTAGTAACAGAGAACATAAGAGGTCTGCTCTTACATTTGCTGTCAGTTTAAAACAACAAGAGTAAATGAGAATGAGTAAGAGAATAAATGTGATCAATGAAAGAAAGTGAGGGTCAAACATAATGCCACTATTCCGGGCAGATGGAGGAAGAGTGTTGGGAGGAAAATGGAGGGTGGAAGGGTAGGGGTTAGAGGTGTAAAAAAAAAATCTTTGTTTTATTAGAATTACAATGAAGTGAGTGGGTGAGCAGTTAAATCTTGGAGTGAAGTTGGTCGGAAAAGGTACAGAAGGAAAAATCTGAGAAACCTGATGTGCGTACCAAAAAAAAAGAATGATGGATGAGAGAGCAGTGGTGTAGAGGGAAAAATAAATGCAGACGATCCAAAAGTTCAAGGAGAATAAGGAGTTGCCTGCTAGCGAGACATAGTATGCGTGATTAGAGAGCTATGAAGAGAACCAGGATGAGCAGAGCCAGATATGTCAAGAGGAATGTTCAATATTTACCCTTTAGGTACTCTTTTCTACAGTCATTCTAATTTAACAAGACTTACCTTAACTTTCAACCTGAGATCTTGGTATGCCCTAGAGAAGATGCTGTTCTCTCTTTTAAGATTCCTCAGGTGGTGGTGCACCCTCATCAGAGCACGCTTTCCTGCTTTGTCCACTGCCATGATTATGGTGGGGGCCTGTGACCTTGGTCCCTGTTATGTTTTCTGCTTTCTTTACCATTCAAAAAAAGATGTGCATGACTTATGGGCCTGTTTTTCAATGCTCCCCAGTTTATGAAACCAAAAGTCATTCTAGGTTTTGTTTATGTATATTGATTTAATGCAGAACTGCTTCTTATTAGCACCCTCATTCATTTTGTTTTTATTGCATGTTCAGCCCTCGTACATCTCTTTACAGCTGTGCATCTAGAAGGATGGTTTAGTGAATTACTTGTAATGGAACCAGATTTAAACATGCATCACGCTCTGCAGGCTTTTAGCCAGCATGACTTGCCTATTCTACAAGTTGAACACGCAAATAGGATTTGGTGGTCAGGCAACTCTGCTTCAGTTCTGAGGAGCCGAGACACTACATGGGTTGTTATTGTCCTGCATGCCTGTAACACCCTAGTCTTAATCCTAGCTCTCTAAACTTGATCTAGAACTGCTTGTGGCCCAAGTAACTGTGTCAAAAGTCCTTGCTTATTGCATTTATGCTCAGCCGACTTGGCCAACCTCTTCAGCCAACCTCTTCATTGCGGCATAACTCCTCCTCCGCTCACGCTGGAGAGAAGGTCACGACTCTAAGCCATCAGTCTTCAAGATTTCTCGAATGCCATGGTTTGGCGCTCTACAATTTTCCTGACATTTTAAAGCCTTCATGTGTGGTGTGTTTGCTGTCAGTAATTTTTAAGCATTTTGCATCACCAGCCCAGCTGCAATGGTGCTCCTTCAGGAGCACCGTTGCATGGTGCAACACAGCTGGTAGCAGCTGTTGCTTCACAAAGCAGAAGCCTCAAACCACCAGAGAGCAGTTCACCTCAAGTCACATAATACCTTTCTGTAAAAGAGAAAATCTCTGCATCCCCTTACAGTCTACTTTTCAGGGGACACTGTGCTCCACACGCTCCATCTTAAAATCTGTGTGTTTTTGCTGGCCCAGATCCACAGTTTGTTTGCTGCTGGGGGTCAGAAGTTCTGAAAAAGAACACTCAATGCCTGTTTGGGATTAGTTGCTTTCATTACTGCTCCATTATTGGCTGTGAACAGAAAGTCGGGCAGTGGCACTTGGTCAGAGTGATGGTTAGCAGCATCTACTTAACATGCAGATATAGGCATAGTCTCAGGTGGGTTTTAAGCCCTGTAAGAAGTCTGTCAAGACATTGGAACCTTCTCCTGTTTATTGAAACACTGGCCCGGAGTCACAAAGTATTTCCTTGGGAAAAGTCAGGGATATGTGGAGCAACTCTCAAAGAAGCTCCAGGCATTTTCACGTTTGCTCTAATTTTAGCTTTTGTGAATCTGGTATTGGGGAACAGTTACACATCTTAGATTCTCACAGGCATCTCATTTGGTTCAGCGCAAATCTTTGTGAATCAGGCTCATACTTTCTGAAAAAGACTAGATTTAAGATAGGTGTGTGTAAATCACTTGCTATTGTACGATACGTTTTGAGTATTTTAGCAAGCAAGACACATCTAAACCCTTTCCAGTGCTCTGGCATTCCAGTCGCAGCTTACCTTTTGTCAAAGAAAAATAGCCATCACCAAGAATTCAGGCTCATATGTAAAATGTCAAAGCTTGCGTACATTGCTTTGCATTGCGCTTGTCCTCGGTCACTCTCCTCCTTCTGATGAACCTGTCCTGCTTCAGTCTCTTGTCATGGCAGCATAGGTTGGGTCTCGGACTGTCCCTACCCTCTGTGTGTTATAACACAAGCAAAATGCCTTGCTGGCTCAGCCAACTCTTGCAATGAGCACATACAATTTTAGGGCTAAAATGTCTACTCCGAATGCTCCTCTTCTGGTGGCAAATACTTGTAATTGTCTTATTGGAGCACCAGCCTTGATGACAGTGTTGAAATCAACTGTGCCAGGATAATCTAGCAACCTGCTGTTACTGGCGACCCTTTCATGCAACTGTGACCTAGTCTATACGTGCCATGAGATGCTAATTTTAAGTGCCTTCTGGGTCTCAAACCTAGCATAGCTCCGAAAGGACCTTCCAACTGGACCCCAATCCAGAGCTTGTGCTTAAGTTTTGAATTTCGTCTCAGTGTGTTGGCTCCAACTATTTTCGTTTGACCTGTGGCTTCAGAAGAGCAGTGAAACACCAGGAAGTTGATGGATGGATGGATGAACAGCTTGGTGATGCAAACACAATGTTTTCTTTCTGTACTAATCATAGTAGAGTTGATTTATTTATCGGAGCAATTATTCTACAGGTTGATACTACTTCAATAGCATACTGTCTCCACATCGCCCATAAATAAACCACTTCTCTTGTTTGGTTTGATTCCTCTGCAACGTTTAGTTATACATGCTGATGCTGTGCAATGCTGGACGCACACAACTTTTATTTGCCTGAATGCCAGGTAGCACTTTCTGACCTGTGGAGGAGTAAGTGGACTGACATAAATTATAGTATTTATGAAACACTGGGGTGTTCCCGGATTGATATTGTGACCTATGCAAATATGTACACACTAGTGGGCAACTTCAGAAATACTGACCTCCTGATTTAAGGTGCAATACACTGGAAATTGTACATGGGGGGGGGGGGGGGCGCTGCAGAGAACTTTAAAAGCAAAAGTGTGTGTGTGTGTGGGGTAGTGTTTGCACGCTGCAATATTGCTGACATAAATTGTAAAAAGATGTTCGTCCTGGGTCTGCACATTCGGACTCTCACCCTTCCTTACTGTTGTGCCTTAGTTCCTTTCCCCCTCTGACGCTCCTCTGTAGCAATGCTTTCTGTGCCCTCAGTGCTGCTCTCATTTCACCCCGCACCTTTGCTCTGTCCCTCATTGCTTTCCTTGCCTGTTCTGTCGTCTGAATGTAGAAACTCTCAAGTAATTGGCCGGAATAGCCTCTTAGAAGGGCTCTCAATGCTGTTGATACACATACACTATCACACTGCATGTTGATGCGTACCCCATCATCTGTGAATATATATACTCCCACACATCACTCACATTGCACATGCACCCTTGCACTGCATATAAGCACTCAAAGCACAAGTACGCCCTTACACTGCTCATATCTGTTTAGCCTAGACCCTTGCGCTGCACATGCAAACTCACATAAATGAACCACATGCTGCACATACACACCCACTCTCGTATTATGAAAGTAGTATATACAAACCAGAACTATTGGCTTTGCCAATGCTTGTGAAATGGCGTCGCTATGATGAATTTAAAGATGCTTATCAAATAAAGTGGAAATGTGATTGTTGGGCTAAGGCTATATAGGGGGCCTGCACTCGACTCCTAAGTCTCTGCTAGTCATAAAGGCATTAGAGGAATTTGTACTTTCCACTAGGCACCTTGAAGTAGGTCCCCCTGTTCCTTTTGGCACGATTGTGGAGGTTGACCACACTTTGCCCCCATGTTCTTAGCTTTTCCTGGAGATTTCAGCTCCAATTGAGCTTGTTAAACAATACAATTGGTTTGATTTACGTGATTAATGGGTTGACTGTCTTTCCCATACAACTGTTTGACACTTTTGATCTAGATAAAATATGCGTTTTTACTGGCAAACTCTCTCAGATCTATCTGGGAAATATGGGACAGAATGAAGCTTCTTTGCCAAATGGGTTGCACCTCATACCCAAGCACTTGCAATATCAAGTAGGACCGGCTGTTTTGCTGGCAATTGGATGGTAGAAAATCTGTGATTAAGCAGGATGTACCCATGTCGAAGTTGCCTGTGTCAGTCTGTTTTTCCCCTATTCTCATCTGTGTAATTCACTGGGAAGCCCAGTGACTACTTTTTAAAATCCTTGGCCCATTTAAGGAACCAAGATTGCAATGGCGGCTGGCCTGCTGTACAAAGTCTATGAACCAAGGGGTTGATCTCATACATGCCTTCAACTTCCGTCCCAGGCAATGCACCAGTAAGCCTCCCCACGGCTAACTCCCATTTAATGTGTTGCCAGCTGCATTCTGGTGGAGCTGTTTGATTTCGCCAACTTAGGCCTTGTATAGTTTGTGCGAGTGGAGTTGAGAATTTGTTAAGCACCCAGAAAATTCATTAGGTTACTTATGTGGTTCTATGACCATTTTCAGATATTTCAGTACTTGATGCATCCCTTCCCAGTTAAAAATGTAACCGAATCGAGAGTTGCACTGTTAAATGTTATGAAGCAGAAATGAGAACCAAAATGCTCAGATTTTTTTTCTTTTTTGTTTGTTTTACAGGCTAAAATTCGCACTTTGGAATCATATAGGGGCCAAAGAGTGAAAGTGTATGGGTGGGTGCACAGATTGCGAAGACAAGGTGGGTTCTTCCTCTGTTGCCTTATTTAACAGTATGTTAACATGTCATGAATATATCGGGGGGGGGGGAACATTGTTGCACTCCAAATGTTAAGGGTATCAAGTCAATATAATCAGGATACTTAGGGTGCAGAGAACGGTGTAACCACCCTAGCACCAGGTGGAATATAGTCTCAAAGAAAGCAAAGAGTCTTATTAAGGACCCTTGCGTCCCCTGCACAACCAAAATACTAAGAACAGTCAAGATTCTTCTAAATTCAAAACAAGAATTGCTTTAAGACTACACATTTGTCATCAAAAACGGTGATTCGAAGGCACTTGTGTTTAGGATACTTTCAAAAAGAATTCAATCAAAAAAACATTTAATGATGTGGTCAAATAAACAATACAGAGCTCAACGTGTTTTGGGTAATCTCCTTCCCCAGGAGCTTGAATTAAATCATCAGTCCAACAGCTTCAATCTTCCACTACTATAAGGTAAATACAGTGCATTAGCCATATCTGTGTTAAAATTCCAAACTTCATATATGTCATAGAAAAGTGCGGAATCTAACTTCCATATTAGGAGTCCCTATTCACCTGGATTCCAGTGGCGGACAGTATACACACACCAGTCTGAAATTCTCTTCCGAAGGACTAATCCTCTTCATCAACTTCACATCACAACTAGTGTTGTCTGTGAAAACATGAACATTACAATCGGTGGAAATTCCCAAGTGTAAATGGGTAACAGGAGTTCACGAAATAACATTTGCACCAAAGTAGGTAGTTGATAAGGACTCTTTCCTTTCTTTGCTAACATGTCATGAATACACACCTATGTCAAATGATAGTTATATGAGGAGCACACATGAACATAAATCGCATTTGTGTAAAGCTTTGGAGATTCAATTACACTTAGTTGATAAGAATACCTAGAGTTGCTTGGATACCAAAAAGGAAGATGGAACAGGGTTTAGAGTTGCTTGGATACCAAAAAGGAAGATGGAACAGGGTTTATAAAAATGTTCAACATTTTAATGTACTGAATGAACATTAATCTGAAGCGTTGTAAATGGAACAGGTAGACTGGTATTAACATTGTTTTAAGTGGAAGTGTGCTAAATCATATGTGGTGTTGTGTCAAAAAAAATGGTAAGAAAGAAAATATCAGAAAATTACACTACGTTGAGGTCTTGCAGCAGAATAGATCAGTAATATGTTGGCACCCTCCATTTTCAAGAGCCTGTATGAGATTTATTTCTCTGAATTCCTTTGGTTTGAATTCCATTAACTTTTAGAACTTTCTTTCTTCATGATGGCAATCGTCCGTAACAAAATGACCACTAGCTCTAAGTGCTCTAGGACTGACAAAGAAGGAATTACTCCAGTCACATTGTAAAGGCTTTCTTTTCAACTACAAGCTCAAATTGAGGCCCTCATAAGTTGAATCCCCCTTCACTGACCACAGCTTCTGCTGTTTTATAAGTAAACAGCTGGCATGCGTAGGGGCAAGATAATCCTTCAACACAAATCTATGGAGACTGAATACCCAGAATGCTAGCCCATTTTGGTGATAGCGAGGGTGTTCAAAGAGTGGATTACTTCTCTTCATTCTCTAGTATTTTTGTCTTTCATAGATACCCATACTTCGAATATTTCAAAGCTATCCGGGTGGAAATCCTCGCCATCAGAAGCTTCCATAGATGTAGTGACAGCGGTTTAATATAAAGCTTAGCCATCTCATTTGCACCTTTCTGCATTGACCATTGGAAGGTAGAGTATTTGGCTTCACCTCAGGAGGCTTTCTTAAGAATCAGAGTAGTTTTTTTTTTAGGTATAAAGAATACATACCCTTGCTGCCGTATAAAGGAGGAAGGTAGGACTCCTGTTAATCTGCGAACTGTACCAACACTGTAGAGACAGATTTGCAGGTAAGTATCTACCTAATTATTCTTCAGGTTGATCTCTTTTATAGTCAGTGGAGAAGTGGCAGCAGTAGAGAACTAGAGTAGGTGATAAGTGCCAATAGGATGAAGAAAGAGGGGATAACATCACAGGGGAAGAATTGGCAGGAGGCGTTGATGACAACGAACGACGAGGTGATGAAAGCGGAAGTAACTTAAGAATTGCCAATGTCCGGACACAGGAGTAAAGGTCCAGTGGAGGTGGTAGGAATCTGGCTGTAGAAGGTGGTGGTGGAACCCACAAAGAAGGAGGTGATCACATAAGAGGTTGGAAGCTACCTTCTCTACTGTGATATCAGGAGAGAATGATACAGAGGAGGTTGAGGAAAGAACACCATGAGGTGGAGGTACTAGTGAAAGTGGCCAAGAGGAGGTAAGAAGCATAACACCTAAGAGGGAGGCCAGAGAAAACAAAGCCCAGAGGAGGATGAGGAGGAGTGGGGTGGGGGGTGGCTAGCAGTAGCTGCAACAGGCTGAGAGACTAGAGCAGACCAAGAGGTAATATTGTGAGAGGTGGAAGCCGGGATAAGATGAGCAGGTGGCGAGAGAAGGTCTGAGGTGAAGAGAGAACCCCAAATCTCAGATGGTCAGAGCAGGAAGGTTCCACTGGACACATTGCTCCAGAGTGGACCCCCTCCCCACTGAAGAAACGTAGTGTGGTCAGTGGGACAGTATACACAGCCTTCAGACCCATGAGATGAAGTCCAGTCCCAGGGTGGGGGCCATAGCTCGAGGAGAGGCTATCTAGGCTGATGGAAGGACACTTTGAGGAAAGGCCAGGCCTGAATCAAGGGTGCACATGTCACATTAGGTGTTGGGATTGGGTCTGGCTGTGTTAGTTGCATACTCTGCTTCTGTAAGGAGTCCCATGAGGTGACGGACCAGAACAGGGTGCACACCAATGAAAACCCCCCTTCAGACAACCTGCTATAAGAGGTGCTCGGCAGCAGGTAAGTCACACGTAACTCTGGTGGGCACATGGTACTCTGCACAGGCAGCAGGCCCATGATGATGATGAGAAGCAGCTGCAGGAATGTGACGCAGATGTTCCATAGACCGGCCACTCAGGTTCCAGCAGACCCCAGTGGCATTCACCTTCGGTTCACTGTGGGAAGACTAGGAGGTTTCAAGAGAGCACCAGGGTCTTCATGCATGAATGTTCTAGCACAAGGGTGTAAGGCATTATAGAGCTTGAAACCATATTCCCCGGCACTGAGAGGTTCAGTTGCTTAAATATGAGCATCAGGAGTACAGCACGGCAAACAGCACTAGGATCCTCAGATGTTCCATGTCTCCAGTTTCTTTTAAGTTACGTTTGAGCAAAGTAATTAGTTGGATGGTGTGGGGCTCTCCCTAGTTACCCACACAAAGGCAGGAGGATAGCCCTGCCACCAATCCACTGTTGTGCAGCTTTAACGATTTAGCAGCCATCCAACTCCATTCCCTCTGGCACACATGTGTTTTGTACTTAGAGGACACTGTCGGTAAAAGCCCAATACCAATCACATATCAGTTTTGTGGGCTCTGCAAAAAGCTTATGTCTGCATAACATCCATTTTGGCCATTCCTTGTTTAGGCAGATTTTGCATCACCCTCTGAGGTCTGTACATCCACTAACCTTAAATTGAGGTCCACTAACCTTTAATTGTGGCATACAACCCAAAAGCAGAGACAAACCTAGGAATCGAGGGAGAGCAGTCAAGCATAACTCAAGGGAAGGGAAGTAGGCTTTCACAAATGTACAATTAGTCCACAAACCTATAGAATATGCACTACACTGGCATACTGAAAACTATAACCTAAGAAGACATAACAGACCGTAAAAATACCTAGTGTGTATATAAATAGCATTAAAAAGAAAATACCATCCCACCCCCCTATACTATATTGTAGTCCACGGTCTAGTGATGGTCACTTTGCACATAAAGACAAGGAGTGGGATGAGAAGGGAACCAAACAAAGGGACACAAAGTATTAATAGTGAAACAGGATCCCAAAGCCAACACCATCAAAGCCACATTATTTCTAGACACCTGGACGTAGTATTTCGAAAATACAAATGTTCACCTCAAAGCCAATATTGGGCATGTTGGGTGGGGGAGAAAAGTTTATAAAGCACAACCATAGATCAAAAGACAAGATACAAGCGAGAACCAGGTAATTACACTTTAGGTAAACATACAGTATCACATGTACGTTATGTTGAAAGCAGGCATTCACATTTGCAGAAGTGGAAGACCAGGCTTTAAAAACACTATAAAATCACAGGTGCGAGCTAAAATTCCAGTTTTTGGCTTAAAATACACTAGAACCAAACTGGGTGCAGGAATAATGTCCCTAGACCGGGGAGTGCATCCATGTGACTTTAGAAGAGTTTCAGCTGAGTAAATGTTCCCCATAGGAATCAACAGAACAAAGTCAGAAGGCAATTAACGTGTATGGTGAAAAGGCAGGTAAGTCCGTTTTAATCCCCAGATGCAGATTTGGTGGCCGGGGGATGCCCAGGGAGACCTTTAGGAAGAGTTCAGACATGGGATTTGAGGACAAGCAGCCCAAGAATAATGAGTACTGCAGATTTAGCCAAATGGGAAAACAACGGAAAAATGGGGCTGAGATCCACCTGCAAGCCTCTAGCATGGGGACCCCTAAGAGGTAGGTATTGTGAATAGCTCAACAACCCAGAGCACAGAAGTACACCGTGTCTGTTCCTGAAACCTCAATTCCAGGTAGGCAAAACAAGCTGGTTGAGTACAAAGCTTATTTTCCTGGTGCGATTTACAGGATCAGAACAGCCATTAACTTGAACAGTGGACCAACGATGACACAGGCAGCAAAAAAGTGCCCTTCGTAGGAGTGGGACCCGAAGTCTGAAGCAAAAGTGGCGATGAGGAATACTCTGAAAAGGTCATAGAACACTGCAAATCAGATTCCGGTGGCTCGAAGAACCAGAGGGTGACCAGCTCCAAAAGAAGGTCCCACAGTGAAGACTACAGTGTGGGCATTCCAGGACTGTACTTGAGGGCAGTTGAGCTGGGGTGTTTGGTGCTCAACACCCTTGCAGGCGACCAGTATAAAGTGGGGATGAGCGCAGAAGTAAAGTAGAAAACTAGTGGTTAAACGGTTGCTGCACAGAAGGACGATGGAGAGAGGCAGATGACCAGCAACCAAAAATACCAACCAGAGATCAGCCCAGGACAGTGTTAGGCCAGTCTGGTCAGATGTGGTCCTTTAAAATGTAGCAATGGTGTAAATCCTCCAAAGGGTAAGTAATCTGCCTTCCAGGAACATTTGGTCAGAACGGAGCATAGGAACAGGCTCTCCCCCCTAATCCTTTCCACATGTGCTCTTTCTCACACACTCTCTCACACTAGGGGGTGGGGTAAAATTAAAGGATTAGGTGGCCAAGTGTTGACCAGTGAATCTGCCACAGAACCCCCTAAATCTTGTTATATGGCCTTGCCTGGGGCAGCAACTGGTCTACACAAACTGAAACCACAATGAGCCCATTTGTGCATAATGAAAACTTTAGGCCTGCCTTGTGGCTTCTCCGAACAAAGGCAGTCCCTCAAACAAAATGGCAGAGTGTTGGGACTAAAAAATACATTGGTACCTCGATGGCTACGAAAAAGGCACATTGGGCTAACAATGTGGTAAATCTGCTTGCACCCATGGTGAAGCCAAATTACAGCGCATATCGGCCTGGGACCGTTATGGGTAACCCAGGACTAAAAGCTCTTATATAAGAGTAAAAAAGAGCTGCAGGGAGAGGGACTTCATTAGAAATTCCTCTAACCACTAAACATAGGCCAGTGATCTAAAAATGAGAAAGGCACAAAATTAAAGAGGACCTGGAAATATGATTACAGAGTTCTTGGCACTCATGGTCCAAAGAAACAACAAACAACCACAAATCAAACATTATTTTTGAAATCTATTGGTGGAGCACGAAAATGGGATTCAACCTACCATAACCTAATGCTGGACTTGAGCTCAATGTGGATGCTCTACATGCTTTCACAATATCTAGCTTTGGCCCAAAACCAGCCCTGCTTTTCCCCACATATTGCTAATGGAGGGATCTTAAAGACTGTAAATACAGACATCTCCACTAATCAAGTTCTATTTCGGTTTACTCTATGGAGGTTAAAAACTCTTCAATGTATGCACTGTTCTATAATACTTGGGTTTCTTTCTGATGCAGGCTTTTTAAAAAAGTTTACATTTTGTATATGCTCTTTTTAATTTGGCAGACCGGTCTCATCTATTTTATGTTTTCAGGAAAGACATTGATGTTCCTGGTGTTGCGAGATGGTACAGGATTTCTACAGTGCGTGCTGAATAATGAGTTGGTTAGTATTCTATATGTATATATGCGTACATGCTTATGCTGACAAAGTAAGAAACCTATGTGTAAGGGTTTTTTAAATGTTATTATTTTGGTTTCTATGAGTTGTGTGTCAAATGTTGTTTACTCAATTTGTATTACTTTGCGAACGTGCAGACACTGTTCAATCTAAAATACAAATGAATACTGTTAGAACAACCAAAGAGTTTGACAGTGTACACTTGCCATGGTGTTCTTTAAATCAATCTCGAAGACCCTATTTTTCTTCAACATCCTTGAGCAAATATATTTTTTACTACCTTTGTCGACAGCACCTGTGCAGCGAGAGAGTGAAGTTAAGCAGTTGCATCGATAAGCGAGTAACTAAATGTTGTGACAAGTACGGAGTCATGTGCGAGAGCAGTCGTGGTGGTGGTGTGCGTTTTCTCTTGCTTGTGTATCTGTTTAGATTCACTAGTTATGCATAATCTGCTATCCAATGGTTGGTCCAGAGTATTAAAAGTTGCTTATTTCCAAAGTAAAAGATGAGCATCGACAGGGGTGCTCTTGTCATTCTAACCCTACACTTTTGGTGCAGGTATCCACAATGCTCCTTAAGTCAACATCCATTGGTCTGGATGCAGGAGTGCACAGCAGAGAAAAACTGATTATAGCTCGGCATGGTGCAAAACGTATTCCACACAAACTGCCAGTCTAATACTAAGAAGACTTTGAACGAGTCCCAAGGGACGAAAACCAGGCTCAAGGGGGGCCTCCAACCCGATCATTCTCTTTGATAGTAACAGGTTGTATAAATGGAAATTACAATACAATGCAATGTGAGTCATTCTATGTCTCGAACTTTCTGCACCGAGAGTATAGGGATCTGTGAAGATACCTATTTTTTGTTTGTTTGCAGAATTTATTATTTTTTTTAAACCTTTTTATTTGCATTTTCAACACAAAACATAACAAATTAACCATTTAAACAACAACACACACAACACATTTCTACTGGCACTTTCATGTTGGAGTCCTTATTATTTCTGATCTGCTCAATGCAAGGCAGGGCCCCTTTTCCTCTGTCCGTGATGTTCCTACACCATGTTGTGTATTCCACCCGGGTGCGAATGGGCCGGCCTCCTCTCTCGACTCATTTCAATTCGTGATCTCCGATCTTCCTCTGTCGTATCATTAGTTCTCGGCCCGGCCACCTAACTCGTTCATGCTGTGGCTTTCATTGCTTCCGAACAGTTCCTGGACAAGTGCGTTCCATGCTAATATCTTAGCCCCACTATTGCCTTCTCCCCTCTGCGTTACCCTTGTCCACACTGATGTTTCTACTCTTGCCCATTTGTGCAGATCTGCCCACCACCCCTCCATCGAGGGTCCTGTGCTTGTGTTCCACGCCAATGCTATACAACGTTTTGCAAATAGTGTTAAGTCTTTCATTTTTGCCGACTGAGTTCTCTGCTTGTCTCCTCTCGGGAACAGGCCCACCAGATAGGAGGCCGGTGACCATGCCTGCACCTGGATACCTACCTTCAACGCTCTTTCCTTGGTAGTGTCCCAAAAGTTTGTTATTCTCGGGCATGACCAGATCATATGTGCCAGCTCCGCCGCACAGCGCGGGCAGCTACGGGTCTGTCTGCCCCCCATGCTCGACATTTTTTTTTTTGGCGTTAGATATGCTCTGTGTATGAGATGGAGCTGCATCTGTCTGAACCTTGCGTTCCTGCGCTTCTTTTGATACCGGAGGGCCCTATACCATTCCTCATCTGTGAAGGGTTTCTGAAGTTCTTTTTCCCATTTTACTCGTGCTCGTAATTCTCTCCTGTTGTTGGCTCCTAGTAGCTTGACCTTACTGGGGAGTGTTTTGGCTGGCGCCGTGTCTATCCACAGGAGCTCTATCGGGTAATATTGCTGCAGCGACGATCGAAATAGTATTGAGTCTATGGATATGTCCTTGCCCAGTTACTGCACCACGAATTGGAGTTGAGCTGCCAAATAATACTGCTCGAAGTCTGGGAGCCTGATTCCCCCCCCATTCATAGTCTCTTTGTAGTGTGGTTAGTGCTACCCTGTTTCTCCCTCGGCCCCACAGAAACTCCCTTGCCATGGCGTTGTAAGGAATGTTAGTGAAGTAATACAGGAGGCGGGGTAGGACCGTCATCTTCAACAGGGCCGCCCTCCCTATCATCCCCAGAGGTAGTGTCGTCCAAAACTGCATGGCCTTCCCTATTTTGTCCAGGGCCACCTGTGTATTTCCCTTATGTGTCTCTTTAGTGTCGTGGTATATGTCCACTCCTAGATGGCTGAAAGTATGTCATGTGAGGCTTAAATCCGTTAACCGGTCTGGTGTCTCGCTTCTCAGGCCCACCAAGGGGAACAACAAGGATATCTCCTTGTTGATAGTAATTCCTGACAGCCTGCCAAATGCTCCTAGGGCTTCGAGCAGGTCCGGCAAGTAAGTCTGTGGGTTCTGGACATAAAGCAGCATATCGTCTGCATAGATTGATATTTGGTGTACCTTCCGATCTATCACTATTCCTGTGTCCATGTACTCCGCCCTTAGGAAGGCTGCAAATGGTTCCTGGGCCTGGATATACAACATTGGGGACAGCGGGCATCCCTGCTTCGTACCCCGTGCTATGCTCCACTTCTCTGAAAAATGTCTGCCCATCTTCACCCTCGCTTTTGGATCCTTGTATAAAAGCTTAATCCAACGTAGGAACCCGTCACCTTTCCCAAAGTGGGTGAGCACTCCCATAAGCCAGTCCCAGTTCACTGAGTCGAATGCCTTTACGGCATCTAACAATGCCACTGCGCTTTCCCCCCTCTTAGTGTGGGTATAACCCTTTTGAGCCAATTGGCCAGAGCTGCTGTAAGGATCTTGGAATCTTGGTTTATCAAGCAGATTGGTCTATAGGACCCACACTCCAGAGGCGATTTCCCTGGTTTTAGTATTGGTACTATTACGGATTCGGACATGCTTCTCGGAAGCCTCCCTCTCTCGTATGCTTCCTCCAGTGTCTCCAGCAGTCTCGGGCCAGGGTGTCCTTGTATTTCCTGTAGAATTCCCCTGGTAACCCGTCAGGCCCCAGGGATTTACTGGTCGGGAGCTGGGCTATGACCGCCGACAGCTCTTCCACTGTGAGGGGCGTATCTAACACCTGAGCCTGCTCCTCCGTTAGTCGGGGAAGTGCGATTTCCACCAGAGTATCGGCTATATCTCCCGCCTCTGCCTCCTGGAACCGGGAATATAGTTTCTCATAGAATCTCGAGAAAACGGTGTTAATGCCTTCCAGGGTCCTTATCACCTCTCCCCGTTTGTCTTTAATTGCGTTTATCGGTTCTCGCTTGCACTCCTGTTTGGTTAGCCAAGCCAGAAGCCTGCTGGCCTTGTCCCCTTCTGCATGTAGCCTCTGTATATATTTCCTCAGCCTCTCCCAGATTGCCATACACTGCTGCCTCAAGGTAGTGAGATCTCCCGGTTCTATTCCCATCTCGCCTGCTTGTGCTTCCGCTCTTTAAATCTCCCTTTCTATTCCCTGTAATTTAGCCAAAATCTCTCCCCTCAGGCCTCCTGTCTTCCCTATTGCCACTCCCCATACCACAACCTTGAGTTCCTCCCAGACCGTTCCGGTGCTATCCACACTTCCCACGTTGTGCACAAAATAGTCGTCTATTGTGCTCTGGATGTGCTCCTGGAACTCCCCATCCAAAAATGCTTCCGCCCTCCGTCTCCATGTGGGCATGGGGGCTCTCCTGTATGTGTGCCCATGTCACCCGCAGCGGTGCATGGTCAGATAGTGTTTGTGCATGAATGTGTGCCCCGGTAAATTCTCTCAGTGTCTCCTTGCCTGTGAACAGATAATCTATTTGAGTGACTGTCCCGTGCGGGGCGCTATAGTGAGTGTATGCCCTACTGTCCATATGTACCTTTCTCCAGACATCCTCTAGCTCGAGCTGCTCCAATATCTTCCGTAGCACTCTGGCTGGTGGCGCTGGTTTTTCATGCTTGGTGTCTGACCTATCCAGCCGGGGGTCCAGTGTACAGTTGAAGTCATCAGCCCAGATGACTGACACGTCCCTATGGGGCCAGCCGGGGCGTAGTGTCCTGAAAAACTGTTGCATCATGGTTGGGGGCTTACGTATTCACTAGGCACACCTCCCGGTTTTCCAGCATACCCTGTATAATCAGGACTCTGCCCTCCCACGTCTTTCATGTTTTATGAGTTGGAATGGAACCCCCGGGGCAACCCATGTTAACACTCCCCTTGCGTAGTTTGAGTAAGTTTAACTATATACTTGCCCTCCCCACTTCTTGGCTACTTTGGCTTGTTTTTCCGCCATCAGGTGTGTCTCTTGCAGCAATGCTATGTGGACCTTTGCCCTATTTAGCCAGGCGTAGACCCTCCGCCTCTTGACGTATGCGTTTAATCCCCTGACATTCCATGTGACTACATTTAATACTTCCTGTCCCATGTATTCGCTGTATCCGGCGGCCCATTCATTCCCATGGGCTCATGAGCTTTGTTGCAGAATTATATGTTGTCAAATGTTTTATTGCAGTTTTTACCACTTTTATTTTTTCACTGCAAACATTGGACGGAAATACCTGCAACCCCCATCACCAACCCCCTTTCTATATACCTCGTCCAACCCGCAGCCCATCTATATTTTGCGGTAAAAAAGAGTGGTAAAGAAATTTGGTGAAAATGTAATTTGGCAAAAGGGGGGAATACTCTGCATGGGTTGTGAAGATCACATTTAAGCACTGTCCTCAATGTAAATTGTAGTTACTCTGCTGGCGTGATACCCAAGGAGCATGCAATCAGGGCCTCTGAGGGGGGTCACACTAAGGCAATGTGCACAGTCTGTTAAAACTCAATCAAAAGGAACCGCACTGGGCTGCATATAGAATGGAAAAGCAAGTCTGGGAGTCCCTCTACAGACTCAAACACAGCCCATTGACCTGTTCTTGGGTGGATGGCCCCCGGGAGAGTGTCAACCACACATTAGCACACTGCGCTTTTCATAGAGGAGAATTTCCATATGCATGTCAGTCTTTGTCCCACCCAAAGGTAGTCCAGCTCTGAAATGCTAGACAACGCTCCTCTGAACAAGAGTACTACCAGCAACCCAGACAAGTGTTTCGGCTAGTTGGGCCGCATCAGTGAATTTGTTGTCATCTGAGAAGCTGGACAGTGATAGCTGGCCCTTTGAGTTTCGCATTCAAAGTGGGCGTCAGTCTTTTACTATAGGTTCTTTGCCATTTCAAAAAAGAACAAGGCAAGACTTCTAACAGTTCTCAACCTCTCATCCTTCAATCTTTTCTTACCCACCAAAAAGTAACTCCTGTCCTCATACGGACCTCTCTGCAGCTGGGTGACTAGTTGCTAGCTGTGAATCTTCCAGATGTGTTATCTGCACATGCAATTCCAGCCCCCTCACCCCCATCACTGATGTTTCTGCCTGTTCTCCATCATCGAAAACCTGATTGCAAGGTACTTCGGTATCAGGTCAGCACCCCAGTGTGTTCACCAAACTGATGGCTGTGGTAGTTGCCTCCCTTTGGCTGAAGGGCATACAACTTTATCCATAATTGGATGATTGGCTCATTAGGGTGAGCTCTCCTGCTCTAACAGAGTCCAACCTGCATTCGGACCTGATTTTCTTTTTTAAAAATCTAGTTCTCTCTGTCAATGTGTGAAAGGTGGCCCTGTTTCCGACACAACAAATAGAGTGCGGGAAGTGCTGGGGACAGAGCCTTATATCCCTTAAGGTGACATTGGCATGGTGATCTCAGTGCCTTTTGGGGCTTATGGCATCATGCAGTGACCATGGCCAGACTTTGAATGTCCTGCTCTCTGCTACATCTCGCAGCCCATTGGAACCCAGAAGACAAGCTGAATCCAATTCCAAACTGGCTCCACAATGAATGTATTTAGTGGTAAGTCAGTAACCACTTCCTGGTAGAAACTCCTTTCAGAAGCTCTGCATCAGTGAACTATGTCGATAGATTCCTCATTCTGTTATTGAGTGAAGCTGTGGGGAAGGGTTTCACTAATTTACGACCAGAGAAAAAAGTAGGAAATGGCAGAATACACACTTCTTAGAACTGAAGGCAGTGTTCTTAGACCTGCATGTGTTTATGCAAGTAGTTAAGAACTCCAGGGTGCTGATCTTGACATACAACGTGGTCCCCATGTACTATATAAACAAATAAGGGGTCAGTGAAGCTGTGTGATTAGCAGTCTATCTATGGGAATAAGCCCTGTAGAACAATGTGACCTTAAAGGCGGTATCCATAGCAGGGAGGGACAATGAGGAAGCAGACTCGCTTAGCCGGATGGCGCACTACAATCATGGGTGGATGATGCAGAGTGAAGTTCTAGCTACAGTGTTCAGCAGCCTTGGGTCCGGCAGGGGCATATACTTGCATCGGAAACAGCAGCAAGTGCCACCACCATACTTCCTGAAGGAGAATCGGGTATAGGTTGGTGGAGGACGTCCTGTCTATATGCTGGGACCACCCGTTTTCCTATGCACTACCTCTGCTTCTGCTGATTTCGAGAGTATTGCAGATGTTCTGCACCTCCAGAACCTGCGAGATATTGGTAGCACCCAACTGACTGATGAGGCTCTGGTTTTCTTATCTGCTTCTTATGGCACTGGGCCATCTCTCCATCTCCTGCTGGATCTTCAACAATGCGGAGGAGTATTGCACCCATCCTCACATTCACTTTCTTTGCTGGTCTAGAGCCTGAAAGTTTAATCTTTGTTACATGGGCTTTTCGGAAGAAAATCTACAATTTATTGTGGCAGCAAAAAAAGAATTCTATGTAATCACAAATTTAAGGCAAGTGGCAAAATTTCTGCCCTTCAAGCCTTGGTGGCTTATGTGTTCTCCTGCATTTTGAGTTTGGTATGTTCTGAAATCCTACAGGTACTCTCTTGTAGTATTTATTTGGCAGCCTTTCTTTCCATTAGGAAAGAGTGATATCATCCTGGGGCTCTTTCACCTGTTCCTCCCTCATGCATGCCTTCTTTGCATCAGACTTAAATTTAGTACCAACGTCCCGATGCACAAATCATGTGAACCAAGGGCATTGGTGAACCGCAGGCTGGTGTTCTGGAAAACTGCTTTTTTGGTACCCCTTACCACTTGCAGTTCTGTGGGCTGTGTTATCTGTTTCAGAAACTTGCACTTCCTTTTACATAGACAATAAGCCTCATTAAGAGTGTGCTGGTGCAGTAATAATATGCCGGTATTACCGTATACTGGCACGTTACCACATTGGCACACTCCCAAGTTTGGGGGTGGGGTGGCCAAATTTACCTGCAGCTCCGTGCTGTCAGTAATTCCGGCACCCCACCGCATAAAAAGTCCCCGCATGGGACTCCATGCAATGGGGGATTCCCACCCTTACTGGCACTTGTAATCTGCTGATAATTTTGCCGGTCCAAATGCTGGTAATGTTATAACCGTGTGGTGGTCTTTTGGTGGATTTACCACCAAACTTGTAATGAGGTCCAAAGTGTTTCTCTGAACCCATCGGTCCTTCCGTCTGGAAGGGGTGTTGGAATTGCACATTAATCAAGAAATTGTGTTAATGGTCTTATTCCATGATCCCCCATCGGAAGCAAACAGTCTTGTACTGTCTGGATATCAGTAGGTCTTCGAGGTTTGATAGGACTTGAACTCAAGTCTTCAGACAGGCTCTTTGTCACTTTCAGGGGCACTTGCCCATGCAAGTATTTAGCAAAAACGACAATAGCCCGATGGATTGTGTGCTTTTTGTGTGTTGCTATGAACTGCAAGGCATAATTTACAGTTTGGAACTTAATGCCCATTTGACAAGAGCAAAAAGAAAAGCAGTGGCATTTCAGGGACACGCTCCATGTGAAGCAATTTGCAAGGCTGCTTTTTGGAGACCTTACTCTCTTGACAGCAGCTCCAGGGTTCATTTTCAGCAAGCAGTACTCAGGAATATTTTCTGAGCAGCGCAAGTTCCCCCTTCGCATGGTAGAGTGATGCTTGTGCCTCTTCCATAAGTATAGAGGAAAGGGGACAGGATAGAGTAAGGACATGTTTCTAACCATAGTGAATTCTGTATTCCTAGTCTGAAGTCCCCTTTCCTCCATATGTCCTCCCTCCCCCTAAAAGATAATTTGTACTCCACAGCTAAAGGGACTGAGGGTTAAGAAGAGTGGTTGGGAGGCATGAGCATGGTTTCCTGATTGTGCATCCCACCTTCATGTGCAAATTTAAAGGGCAGTCTCGTGCTTGTGCAGTGCTGTGTCAAGGCTCAACTCCTATCCCCACTTGGCGGTAACTCTCATAAGCATGGAGGAAAGAGTATTTTGTAGCATGTATTTTTATAGGAGTACCGTGGTCACTATGTTTCCTGAATGAGTCCAGTGCTTCTTCACAGCCTCCTCACTGTCACGTGAAAAATGATTGTAGATGCCACTCAGAATAAACTACTCATGAATAAAAGATACCTTAAACTCTGCTGAACAGTGGTTACACTGCACAGAAAACAAAATCAATCTGAGGCGGTTGACTGAAGGAGCAAAGTGGATACCTGCACACAGAGTATAGGGGGATTGTAACCAACACTCCTGTTGACCCCTTTCTTTTACTTTGGAAGTGAACAGCTTGCAGTACACTAGACCAACGACTAGATTGATTAATATGTGTTGCATGTTATTCTAAACATGTACATTTCCAGAAAGACTATTACTGGACAAGTACTGTTTGTTATGTGTGTGAGAAGGGGTTGTGTACGCAGTAGTTTCCAGTGGTACCTCACACATTTGCCCCTCGTATCTTCTGGAGGCATGTGCCGAGAACAGGTGCTAACGCTATTATTGACCACTTTTGCTGGCATCAGTTGATTGAGCTACCTAGTTGACCAACCGTCGCTTGGGCCCTGTCAACTCGGTTAAAGGTCAATTCACAACTCCTAATCACTTCAAATGTGCCCTCTAATGCTTAATTAGCTAAATTATAATACAAATTGTGGAAAAGATGACATACAAGATGATTTGTGTGACCTGTCTTTTTCTGGAAGCAGCAAATCGTAACCAGGGCAATGAGGTCTAGAGCAGTAATAAAGATTCCACTCCCCTTTTAAGTCCTACCTCCTCTTCCACAGAATGTTCTTAAACACTCCCGCACAGTATTTTCTCCCCAGATTTTCAATTGGCTTTACATTAGGAAGTAGTTATTTGCTGATTATCTCCTCCTTTTACTACAACGATGCAGCGTTAATACAGTACGTTGTTGATATGGTGAGTTGCTGTAGTCAGAAGAAATTATAGTATTTGAATGTGTGTTCGGTACAAAACTCTTAAACTGCCAATGTTTTTATTTTGTGTGATCAGTGTGGGAGCATCATTTTAACTTCTTTCACTCCTGTCTGTACAACCTGATGCAATGTCATTCCTTGACTGGGGATCGTACAAAAATGTCGACCTGGGAACTGCGACGGCCGAAAATGCCCACTTTTCTTTTTAACCCCTCCCTTACACCATATATATGTGTGGGGGGTTAAGTGGATAATATTAATATGGGGGGCATGCGGGGGTCTTCCCCCGCATATATATGTGGTGTAAAGGGTTAAAAATAAAGTTGCCATTTTCGGCCGTCGCAGTGATCACATAGATCCCCTTGACTGTGCTGTAAAGCTTTTGGTACACACCCTACATAAAAGGAGGATTTGTTTGACATTACATTTTCATTTCCTTTATAAAGCTTATGCTATATATACCCATTTTAACGTAATACAACATATTCAATAGCTTCTTGTTTAGAACGTGTTAGGGTTAAAGGAATTCATTGTAACATCTGATCTTTGTCGTTGGACATACCAAAATGTGAATTTCTCTGTCTCCATCCAACAGTGTCAGTGCTACAATGGTTTGGTACTTTCGACGGAGAGTAGTGTTGCTGTCTATGGTACATTAAACCTCGTTCCAGAAGGAAAGCAGGCAAGTGGTGTTTAAATGTGTTCCATAAATCTTGTTTTCTCCTAATGTTGGTGTTTGTTCTTTTGAGAGAAATGTGGGTCCTTTTTCACTGCTGCATTAATTCTATTTCAGTTGTCACATTTGTTAAACATTTAGGTTTATTCCTGTTTGGTTTACAATGTGGTCTCTCAACGGATCAGTGGTAGGCCCATTATAAACTACTTGATTTTAAGAAGGGGGTAAGGGCATAATTTTATAGTTTGGGTTATGCGCCCTTATTTTTTTTGGTTCGCTAAACCTTTGGCTGGCCTCGTGGTTTCTGACTTTTCCTTTGTGAATAGAGGGACTTGTTCTGAAGTCCTCCAGCCACTGCAACACTTTTCTGGTGTTCTGACCTTAGTAGGTCATATGGCCACCGGGTCAGGGTGCTTTGTTAGCACCCTGTTAGGGTCACGTGATATGGGGAGTTTTCAGGCGGTGTCCAATGCAATCTAGTTCTGGCTACACCAGGGTTGTTGGCACTTTTACCACATTCGTAGCTGAAATCACCTATATAGTCGCCATTAGGGTTACTAATGTATTTTCCTAAGCCCTGTTCCGGGCCATTGTTTTCAGCCATTACTATGTGCGGATCACAGTATCACAAAACATGGCCAAAATGGCTGTTTTGCTGATGTGGGCACATCCTATACACGCAAAGCCACCATCAGTTGTGGTTTAAACTAGGATAGACTGGTTTAAATACCTCCATACTTCACAAACGGTATCCAGTGTGGGTGCGCCCCGTGTGTTTTGCATTTTTTAGGGCCAGTATGATTGGCTAGCCGCCAAAGCATTTTTGTGCTTCCTGGATTGTGATGGGAGGATTATTAGTGAGGGACCCTTTGCAATCATTTGATCCACTCCTGATTCTTACCTGAAGGTTGTTTTTGAAGTTTCTGGTTTGGCTATAATACTGGCAGGACCCTTGGCTCCTTTGTGCTGTGCATCCTGCTCCCCCATACCAATGGAATCTTCTCCAGGATGAACCTTTTGCTTTTTGCCATCCTAGCTCGTTAGGAGTGGCTTCCCTTGCTGGACTTTTCCTAGCCTGCTGTTGCTGGACACCGGTTAATACAATAGATGTGTTATAGCTGTAGAGTTTGTTTTTGGTTTTGAGCTATATTTGACCCATGGTTGCTCCTCCTGTGTTAGGCAGATTTTCATTTTTTTAATGCAAAATCCCCTTCACATGCAAGTCCCCCAGCACTTTTTGCTGTACTTGCCGATTTTATTTTGTCAGTTCTCCTGAGTGAGTGGAAACCTTTTTTCCACACTCGCTCATTCTTTTACCCTATCTCTGGGATACTTCTGTATTTCTTTTTATACCTTTTTCTTGGAGTAATGCTTTCCTCCAAGTGTATGACATCTGTCATTGATGTTTGCATCACACAGCACTCTCTGTGCAATGTTGCTGGGAGCCCCTTGCGCTTCCCTTTTCATTTTATTTTCCTTGAGAGAACACGTTCCCAAGGGCAGGGGGATATTTAGCATCCTTCCAACATTTCTATTATGAGATCGACGCACCCCCACCTTATGTGGAGTGCTGAGGGGTTAAACTGTATCCCCTTTCTCACTGCTCCTTTAACATTTTGGTTACAGTGACAAGCTAATCTGATTGGCTGGTGGCAGTGGTTTTATCCTACCTTTGAGCAAGTTCTACTCCCATGTACTACTTAAAGCCATGGTAGTGCACAGAAGGGTGACGGTGTTCCTTTTTTGCCAATTCAAGATGGATTGCCCCTTTCTTGGTCCTTCCTCTGCGTGCAGGGTGGGGGAGGTCCTGGTTTGACTTTTGTCTTCGGCAAGATCCCTTTGTGAAACCTCCCAAGGCTCCAGTGTGCCATTGAGGACAGGAAACGGGGGAGAACTCTGATACTCCGCTGTTCTTTGTCTTCTGCTGTGCCTGCCTGGAACCAGTTCTAACTGGGGAGCTAGATGTCCCAAAAGGACAGCCACCACCCAGAGTGTAAATGGTGCATGGATGCCGATTGGTGGGTTCCTGTGTAAGAGGTATGGATCCTGAGGCTTAAGACAAACTGTCCACTGTAACTTAATAAACGACGAGTAAGAAGAGGACAGACATCCACAGCCCCTTCCAGGTGACCGGAGATGTCTTCTATGTAATCGTTGCTGTCCGACCCTTTCTTCCAAGCGTCAGGAGAACTCTGAAGAGGACGGCTCTCACTTAGACTGGTGGCACCAATCAGTCTTGAGACTAGCTGCATTTCTAGCCACCCCAAGATGAGCTGTGAACTTCACAGGCTGCAAACCGCCAATACCCTGTGGTCACTGTGCAGTGAATCACCTTCTGAAGATCGAATCCTCATCAAACTTTGGTGGTCTCCATCCAGGCCGCCAGAGGCAAGATTCCACTCCTTGAAGTCCTCTGACCAGAGTGCTGGACCGAGAAAATGAGACAAATAGTAACCGTCCTTGACTGGTGCTTTGAAAAGGGTGCCAAAATCACAGAACCATGAAGAATCTTTTGCTGAGAGCATCTTCACTCGACTGCTGCTGTGAGATCCATTGCAGTGTCCCTGTTTTCGCCTGCCTGACTAAGAATCCGGTGACCGGGTCTGCTGGTGCTGCATCGTGGGGGTGTCGTGCTGCATCCGCCTTCATGTGTAAGGTACTCTTGGTAGAACTTACCTAGATTTGCTTTGCTGCTCTTTTGTTGCTGCAGGGCTGATTTGTGTGTTTTGGGAGTTCACCCAGGCCTAACGCCTTACCTGTTTGGCCCTCCAATCTGACTCTGAGAAACTCGTAACTAGATAGGGATGGACTTCTAAACTGTTAGGCCTCTGTGAAATAACTATAAATATTTACCTACTTTATAAGGTTATTTTTGTTTCATCCATTTTTTTTACCCGAAACAGATATTCTAAAAGTGATTACAAAGGTTTTACTTATCTTTGAATTGCATACTGCCATTCTGCAAGTAGTACAAAAGTGATTTACTTCTCCAGCATGGGGTCTGGCATGGATTCACATGCTCATGAATATTCCCCGTCGTCAGTCCGGGAATCCTCGGTATAGAAAAAATCAGTATCAGTTTCGTTTCTGATCTGTCTTTCTTAGTAGTAACCAATCACTGGTCTCTGGGTCATACTGCCCCCAGTCAATGACTGCCCTCTCCCTAAGCCCCGCCTCTGGCAGCCATCCTCAGATTTTGACCACACGTTCAAGTGTTGGGAGTCCTTGTGCTGTAGCTCGAGCTTTTGCTGCGTTTTCGCGCTTTTTCAGGAGATTTTTCTCATTTTTCGGTTAAATTGAGCCTCAAGCTCCTCCGTTTCTACATCCGATCAACGGGGACCCATTTCAGAGTTTTCTACGCCCCTCAAGGGTGACTATTTCGTCGAGTTACGCTTTTGGAGGATTCCAGAAGTTCCGAGGCCTACCCCGGACATGGCCCAGGAGAAAGGAAGCTCGACGTCCGGGAAGCTGTTCAGGACCTGCCCTGGATGCCAGCTTCAGAATGTGTTCAAGGAGGACGAGCATTCGTTATGCCTCTGTCTTCATGAGGACTGTGCTTTTTGTGGGAACATGTCGGAGCGGACCATGAAAGATCGCCACCACCGTCTCGCCAACTGGCTGGAAGGGAAGAGCCCGTCAGGCGAGAAGAAGAAAAAGAAGTCAGAGCGGTCTTCTAAGTCCTGTGAGTGCGCCCCAGCAACGGGGGCCCAACAAAATGTCAAGCACCGCGCGTCCGTGGGCACCGGAGCGCCGAACGGTTGGGCTCCTTGGCTGCCAGGCAGGGCGCATCCTCCCTGGCGCCATCAACCACGAGTCAACGCTCTGGCTCGGGTAAGAGGAAGTCCGAGAACCTGGCGAAGCTTCTGGAGAGGCCCCGGTCGATCTTGAAGATTCCGGCAGAGGGGGAGCGAGGCTCGGACCCTCCCCCCAAGGTGAAGGCCCCAGGCGTACAGAAGGTGACGATGGCCTTAATTCACCCTGCTAAAACCTTGATCGAGGATGTCGCAGCGGCCCTGGCTCAGCCTGTAGAGGCTACGCCAGTGGAGGCGACCTCAGGATCCAGAGTCTCCCTGCCACCGCGGAGGGAGTCGTCTTTCAGGCCCATCGAGAAGACCCCCACGAAGTCCCCGTTGGAAAAGGAGGGGGAGGGGCAGGTGGCCATCGTGGATACGGACACGACCTCTGAAGAAGAGCTCGTCTAAGTCGTGGAGGAGGCCCAGCCCATCGGGAGGGTTCCCGACGAGGGCGACGACGAGAGCGACGGTGCCGCCAACTAGGTTCCTCAAGAGCCCTCGCGCCCGTCGTTTCCGGTGCCGCAGGACACTTCAGCGGCCATTTTGTCAGCGATTCAGTCCTTATGCTCGGAGATAAGGACAAGGTTGCCCCTCCCCCCGACGGAGGTACCTGAGCCAGACCCGACAGGGGAACCGGAGCCGGGACTGTCGGAAAGTCCACTGCATAAGAAGAGGACGCATCCTCCGCCACCTCTCCCACCTCTGCGGCCTGCTCTGCCTCCCCCCCGGTCTACTACCCACGGGGATGATACAGGCACGGACACGGCTACGACAGGTACAGATGACGACAGAGGCGACGACGGGACGTGTCCCCCATCAACCCCTTCTCGGGCGTCCCCGCCCGACGAGATTGGATCCTTCCATGCCATGATTTTCAGGGCATCCTTCTAGTTCTGCCCCGAAGAGAAGAAGGAAGGGTTCCTTTACATACGGCGCGAGGCTAAAAGGAAGACGGTCCTCTTGATGACATACCACTTCTTGATGACATCTGGGATGAGGGGCTCACCCTCTGCAAGAACCCTGCCACGGCGCCTGCAAAGAGGGACCGGTACGAGAAGAAGTACCGGGTCCCCGACGCTGCCCCCTTGTGCCTTCGGGCACAACCTATTCCGGATCCGGTCGTCGCGGCGGCGAAGAAGAAAGCTGGGTGGGCATCGGCCTCGACATCAACTTCCCCGCCGGACGACGAGGGCAGGAAGCTGGACACAATGGGACGACGGGTCATCTCATCCGCAGCGACGACTATCAAGGCGGCCAACGCCCTGCCTATCGGTAGCCCGCTATGACAGGGAGTTGTGGTTCAAAATTGTCCCCCCCTATTGGACTTCCTTCCGGTCGCCAAAAGGGCTGAGGCCCTTGAAATCTTACAGGAAGGTGAGATTGCTTCGGACCACGCCATCATGGTGGCAACGGACATCGCCGACACCGGTTTCCGTCAGTTGGGCAACGGTGTTTGCCTGAGACGACGAGGATGGCTCAAGGCGACGGATTTCCACCAGGACATACAAACCAAAGTTTTGGACATGCCCTTCGACGGGAACAACCTGTTTGGGAAGGCGGTTGATGAGTCCCTTCAGGCTATCGAGACGGACACGGAGACTGCCCGGGCACTGGGAGTGCTCCAACAACAACGGCCGTCCTTTCGGAGCTCTGGAGGCAGGCAAGGTGCCTCCAAGGGATCTGGCAGTGGCTCCTCGACGTACCGCCAAGCGGCAAGATCTTTGTCTCAGGAGGCCTACAGGGGACACAGCAAGTCAGGTGGTGCCTGTCTTCGTCGACAGGGAGGCCAAGGAGGCAAGGCTGCCTCCAAACGAGATTGAACCGACCGTGGGGTCGGGCCCCCGCCGAAGCACCCCGGTGGGAGGCCGGCTGACGAGGTTTGTCAGCGTGTGAGAGTCCATCTCCACCGACCGTTGGGTGCTGAACGCCCTGGCCTAAGGGCACGCTCTCGAGTTCCAGAAGAAGTGCCCTCGCGTTCCACCCGTGGCCAGGAAGGAAAATCACGTCCCTCAACTACTGTTGGAAGTAAGGGCGATGCTCAAGAAAGGTGCCATTGAGCTCGTCCCAAGGAGGCTTCGGGGCTCCGGAGTTTACTCAAGGTACTTCCTCATAAAGAAGAAGACAGGAGGATGGCGTCCCATCCTGGACCTGCGACGACTGAGCAAGTACATCCAGGCACAGAAGTTCCGGATGGTTACCCTCCAGCACGTGCTGGGACAGCTGGAGGAGGGCGATTTCCTCTCGTCGTCGGACTTGGAGGATGCGTACTTCCACATCCCCATTCTAAAAAGACACCGAAAGTTCCTCCGGTTCATGGTCCAAGGGCGGCACTACAAGTTCAAAGCCCTCCCGTTCGGATTGAAGTCGGCACCCAGGGTGTTCACCAAGTGCCTCGCACCGGTGGCGGTGCGGCTGCGCCTGCAGGGGATCCACGTCTACCCCTACCTGGACGACTGGCTCATCCGGGCAAGGACAAGGGAGCTCGCTGTGGAGCACACTGCGAAGACCGTCCAGCTGCTCACGGACCTGGGGTTCACCATCAACTTTCCAAAATCCCACCTGGTCCTGTCGCAAGTCGCCCTGTTTCTGGGAGCCAAGCTCGACACAGTGGCGCGGCTGGCCTCGCCGTCGGAAGAAAGGACCAGGACCATCCTGGGCAAGGTGCAGCGTCTGCTGGCCACGGACATGGCCAGGGTAAGATCTATTAAGTCCCTCCTCGGGATGATGTCCTCCTGCATTTATCTGGTGCGCCTTTGCAGGTTTCGGATGCGCCCCTTACAAGAGTTCCTCGACGCCCACTGGGTCCAGTCGACGGGAAACTTCGAGGGCAGGATCCCAATCAACGAGACGTTCCATCAGGCGATCCGGTGGTGGGGTACCCGCTCTCATCTTTCGGCGGGCACGGACTTTCAGACCCCAGCTCACCAGGTGACGGTGACGACGGATGCCTCCCTGGAAGGTTGGGGAGCGTACTCCGGAGATCTTCACGCGAGAGGCCTTTGGCTCCCGGAGGAGAAGTCACTCCACATCAACATCTTGGAGCTCCGCGCAGTGTTCTGGGCCCTTGGGTCTTTTCTTCCGTCCCTCAAGGGCAAGTTGGTGAGGATCTTCACCGACTACACCACCACGATGTTCTACATCCGGAAGCAGGGCGGAACCAAGTCCCCGGCCCTATCCAAGGAAGCCCAGGATCTGTGGCATTGGGATGTTTCTGGTGCCTTTTCATCTGGCAGGAATATAAAACATCATCGCCGACTCACTCAGCAGAGAGCTGCGCTCGTGCCACGAGTGGGAACTACGCCAGGATCAAGTGGATCGACTCTTCCGACGATGGGTCGAACCCCAGATCGATCTCTTCACAACGGCAACGAACTCCAAGTGCCGGAGGTTCGCCAGCAGGTTCCCCCAGCCGAGGAGCATGGGCGATGCTTTCTCGTTCCCCTGGGACGGCCTATTTCTTTATGCGTTCCCTCCGTTGCCATTGCTGCTCCTGCTCATCAACCAGCTCAAGAGGTCCCGGTGCAGGATGATCCTCATTGCACTGGCGTGGCCGAGACCGATCTGGTTCCCGGACCTTCTAGACTTGTCAGCGTCCACACCAGTCAAGCTGCCGACGGACGCGGATCTTCTCTCCAGAGAAGGAGGCGCCATTCTTCATCACAACCCAGAGTCGCTGAACTTGCAGGCCTGGCTCCTGCAGCACTAGAGTTTGGAGGGTACGGCATCCCTGCCGACTGCAGAGAGGTTCTTGCAAAGGCCAGGGCGTCCTCAACCGTCAAGTGCTACGGACATAAATGGAAGAGGTTCTCTGTCTGGTGCCGTGCACAGAAGATTAACTCTCTGCGGATTACGGCCCCTCAAGTATTGCCGTACCTACTGTCATTGGCCAAGGCTGGACTAGCTCACGCTTCCATCAAGATACATCTGGCCGCCATCTCACGATACACCAGGACTACGGGACGGGCGTCCTTGTGGTCTCATCGGCTGGTGAAGGAATTTATGAAAGGATTGTTCCGATCATTCCCGCCGGTGAAGGCCCCTGCCCCGGCGTGGGAGCTCAACGTGGTGCTGACCAGGCTCATGGGGGCCCCATTTGAGCCTATGCTTTCGGCACCGCTGAAGTTTCTGTCGTGGAAGACAACTTTTCTCGTGGCCATCACCTCTGCACGACGAGTGGGAGAGATCCAGGCCCCATCTTGCAAGCCACCATACTTGACTTTTCACGACACGAGGGTGGTGCTGAGGACGCACCCCTCCTTCATGCCCAAGGTGCCGTAGGACTTCCACCTCAACGAACCCTTTGTGTTGCCAGTTTTCTTCCCATCGCCTTCGTCACCGGCTGAGAGGACTCTGGACTCGCTGGATGTAGCTAGAGCGCTGAAGTTCTACGTGGACCGCACAAAGAGTTTTCGGAAGACATCACAGCTGTTTGTAAACTTTGGACCTGTGAATCAAGGGAAGGCTCTCTCGAAGGCTTCCATTTCCAGATGGCTCTCCTGCTGCATCATGCACTGTCACCGGTTGGCAAACCGACCGCTGCCCGGCTGTCCGAGAGCCCACTCGACCAGAGCGATCGCTGCTACCACGTCGTTTCTTTGTGGTGTGCCCCTGCTCGACATCTGCAGGGCTGCGACGTGGAGGTCGACACACACCTTCACGAGATTCTACTGCGTCGATTGGGACTCCAGGGAGGAGTCCATGGTCGGCCAAGCAGTGCTGCGCAACCTGTTCGCTTAAGGTGAGCCTGGTGAGGAGGTAAGAGATGCTTAATGTTGAGTGTTTTGGTATTGCTTAATGTTGAGCCTGTTGCCACCTCCCGTGGTTGTGCATATGTATACTGCTATGTATTCTTATATTCATGAGCATGTGAATCCATGCCAGACCCCATGCTGGAGAAGGAACAAGTTACTTACCTGTAACTGTTGTTCTCCAGCATGGGTCTGGCATGGATTCACATGCAAACCCTCCCGCCTACCCCTCTGCGGCTCTTCACTTGGTCATACTGCCACTTTACGTGCTACCAAATCTGAGGATGGCTGCCAGAGGCGGGCTTAGGGAGAGGGCAGTCACTGGCTAGGGGTAGTATGACCCAGAGACCAGTGATTGGTTACTACTAAGAAAGACAGACCAGAAACAAAACTGATACTGATTTTTTTCTATACCGAGGATTCCCGGCCTGACGACGGTTATATTCATGAGCATGTGAATCCATGCCAGACCCATGCTGGAGAACAACAGTTACAGGTAAGTAACTTGTTCCTTACTTGGAATATTGCATTGAATTTTCTAAGTTACTTATTGTGTGTTATAGTACTTACCTTTCTGAAGAATTATTTTACCTTGGTGAATATATAAAATAAACTCATTTTTGTATATCTTTTAGTGAGTCAGTGTTTTTTATGGGCCTATGTGTGTATTCTCAAAGTTCTTTGTACCACCTATAGCCCTCTTTCCCTCCTAAGAAGAGTCTGGCTGCTCAGCCATTTCCTCCAACATGCTTATGTGATTCAGGTCTGTACTAAGAGTCGGAGCTCTCTGTTCGAAGTTTAATCTTCTAAAGTCAAACCTTTTGGTGGACTTTTGCAAAGCTCCCTAACACCCTGTCTTGAAATTCAGGGCCCCTTTCCAATAGTATTGGTCTCGTGGTAACGTTATTTTGTTCGATAGTACCGGATTCCTATTGGTCTTCCTGGGTTAGAATATGGGTGCATTGATGCTGCTCTATCTTGGCTCTGTCATGCGATATCTTGGATCACCTCCCGCTGTGGTTTCCATTGTGGGACTGTTAGGTTGGTGGCCAGTTGTACCCTCCTAGTCCCCTGGGCTCACCAGTGAGCCTACCTGCATTCTTCTGTACACCTTTCGCTGTCTTAGTTGCTGCTTTTGCCCGTGAGTTGTCTCTCAATGGTGTT
The DNA here is from genome assembly GCF_040938575.1 of Ambystoma mexicanum. Lineage (NCBI taxonomy): Eukaryota > Metazoa > Chordata > Amphibia > Caudata > Ambystomatidae > Ambystoma > Ambystoma mexicanum. The sequence goes on along the minus strand of NC_090935.1, from coordinate 299,011,229 downwards.
TTCTTTGTTGGGCATTCTTTGCCTGGATCCTTGCTCGGTGGTTTGTTTGAGTCACTCCATGCATAGCCCTCCAACCACCACTAGTCTGACCCAAATCCGACACCCACATTCTCTTGTGCACCCACTGTTCCTATGCCAATTGTAGAGCAACCAGCACCTTAAGTACTTGGGCCAGTGTCTTGGTTCCATAGTTTGGTCCAGGAGTAGTGGGGTTTTGAAGCCCACTCCCCTCACTGTTCATTTTTGTTTGGAATAGGCCTTGTGCCCCATAGCGAACCAGCACTTCCTGGCCGGCTGTTTCTCGGGCCCTGGGCTGGCGCTCTACTTTGATGGGGCATGTTGGGCTCCCCTCCTGGCTGATCGCCTCTCTTGATGCACTTGTGGGGTAAAAGGAGAGCTCTGACGGTTTATGGTCTTTCCATTGATGGAAATGCATCGACATGCAAATCCATCGAAAACTGCTGTCCTTTACATGTAAAAGTGCTTCTGAGGCTAGTGGAATCTGCTTCGATCACATGCTGTGCATAGGCCGACATCTAGTGGAAGCTGCGAAGTATTAGTTTGTTTTTCGAAACTCAGAAAGGGGCGTCGAACCAGGGCGTCCCAGTAATGCTATCTCTAGTGTGACGTCCCATGTGCCCATGAACCCTCACGCTTGTAGGACCCTCAGATTGTTTTTTTCTGCCATACTAGTCGGACGCATGTTGCAGAGTTCCCTTGGCTTTTGCCATTTATTATTACAATTATCGTTAAAAAAAGCCCCTGTTTACTTCCACCTTATGCCGAAGATCGACGCTGGTAAGATTGAGGAAACCATCCGTCGAGGACTGCCACGGGTGTCGGGCCTTGGAAGGCCTCTGGCCTCAGCCCTGTACGGTAGGGAGAGGAGGGATGGTCATACATGCTTTTCTCACCTTTCCTACATATACCCACCCGCTGCCATTTTGGAACATATGGAGAGTACTCCTTTGAAATTCTGCCCTAAGTGTAACAGGAAGTTTCCCTGGGTGGAGAAGCAAAATATGTGCAATCTGTGTCTCCCACAAGACCATCACGAGGCTACCTGTCGAGCTTGCAAGCTCTTCAAGCCAAAGACCCTTAAAGACCGCTCGACCAACGCTGGGCCCACTACGCCAGGCAACTAGAGGCCATGGATGTCGAAGGGTCGTTCAGCGATGGCAGCAATGCCGCCATATCGGACGTCCAGGGCAAAGGGGTGACTTCAGACATCCACGCACAGGCCCCCGACCCCATAGGACTGGCCGGCAGCCACGTTGTGGGGACAACACCCAGCGGCAAGAGGGCGACACATACCACCTCCACTAGACACACCAGCCCGTGCCGTGACTCGACACGCGTGTCGAGCGATCGGCAACGGAAGACACCAAGAGAGCGTTCCAACAAATCTGTGTCCTCAGGGCGTTCCCGTTCGCGCTCGCCTCATTACAAAGACCAACTGTCCGCGGTTGATAAAGGTGTCACACTTTCAATAGTCCCTGAGGCCCGATAGTCAGAAGATGATTCTGACCTCTATCCTCAGTCAAGATGCGTAGCGTCTACACCCGAGATTCAACGTCCTTCCTCCAATACCACCTCCGAATCTCGTACCACCTCTGAATCTCGACACCAGGCGTCAAATCCCTCGTAGGCCCCTAAAAACACTGGAAAACATTCCTCAAGTCATGGGAAGGGGGATAAACAACATAAAAAGTCTTCAGAACACCATGTTCATAAGGATATACAGAAGGCCCCTAAATCAATAGGAAAGTCCAAAGTTCCTGACCCTACCTACCACTAAAGGTAAAGTTATCCCTCCCACTGCTCAGGAAAGGCTAACCCCTCTAAGCAGATACAAGCATCAGAAATACGATTACGGTGAGTAATGTACTCCATATACATCGAAACCTGTCCATCGAATATAGAAATGGACAAGTTTTGATGGATATGGACTTTTAAATGTACAAAATAGCTTTTGGATGCATTTTTTTGTAACGTTAAAACATTACATGGAGCTGCCAGTGTTGAAATCTTCAAAGGATTTTGGCACTGGCCAGCTTCATGTAACGTTTCATTGTTTGGGAAGGGGGTACCCCCTCATCCTCCCCAACTCCAAGACACCCCCTAACCCAACTCTAAGCCTACTCCTAACCCTTGCCCTACCCCTAATTCTTATCCTTCCCCTAGCCCTTTCCCTACCCCTTACCCTAATTCTAACCCTTGCCCTACCCCTTACACTAACCCTTTCCCTAACACTTACCCTACCCCTAACCCTAATTTAAAATTTTTAAAATCCATCAAATTTTATTCAATGAAAATGCATTTCGATGGAAAGTATTTTCGTTGAATAAAATTCGATGGAAAGGTCTTAGATGAATTTGATTTCGATGTAATGTCTAGATACCTCCTGACTTTCTCCCATAACCACAGCAGACCTATGGAATTCGTCCCAGTAATACTTTTGGGAGACTCTTTGGAAACTCCTTCAAAGTGACTGGACTGAGGTATTTTTCACTGGTCCCACATGGGGCCTTGGAGACTCTAGGATATGAACTGTAATTGTGGAAAATTGCAGTGATTTATCATAGATTTAAAAGAACATCACTACAGTCCACTTTGTGCCACAGGAAGTAATGGCAATACAGTTACCACTAGTGCTCTATTTGTTTCTAGGGGTGAACTAGACCTGTTCAGGGCCAGTATTGTAATTCTATGTCTAGTTGCCGTCTGGGGGCTTTAGACCTGTTTCCTTCTTTTATTGCGTTAACCCTCTTCCTTCACCTTTCTAAGACTCAATACTTGATTATTAAGGTAGACCGCTATATTGTGTATCCTGCAGCGAGGTAGAATCTATGGCTTAGCAATATACTGTATTTTCTATATATTTGCTTTGTATATGTTATAGTTATTTGACAGTGTCCTTTTGCCCTTATGTTATTTTATGTTATTGGGACTTGTCCTGCGCACCACTGCCATTTTTCATGATCTCCAGGCACTCTAGCGGATTTTAAAAACAAGGGCGTTGGGAAGGTTAGATGGGAGGAGAGGGAAATGTGTAAGATATTGCTATTTTATTTGTATCGTGCTTGTACACAAGTGTTTCAGAGTGCGACAAGGCAAGGGCGGGGAACAAGGGAGAACAAAAACAACGATCTTACTAGGCCCATTGACATTGAGAACGCGCAAGTGCATGGGAGAGGAAGAAGGGGAAAGTGCATGGGGGGAGTGGGAAAAGTGCTGAGCAAGGAGAAAATAAATAAAACTAAAATAAATAAGAGCAACAGACCGCGGTAGTGCAGCCAGAAAGTGGCAAGTGCTAGGTATAAGGGAGCAGACGGGGTGTGCCAAATAAGTGCAGAAAATCAGGTGGGGGGGGGGACTGTAGGGTTACAGATACAGACCCCAGTGCAAGGGATTGCCAGGAGGCAGTGCGGGTGAGTGGCACGGTGAGAAAGTACCTTGGCCCGAAAGTCAGAGGGTGACCAGGCGCACGATGCCGAGACAGAACAGATCAGCAGGGAAGAGGAGGAGATGAGGCAAAAGCTAAGAGGAAGGTCTTGAGGTGCTTCCGGAACCGAAGACGGTTCTCCTCAAGTTTTAGAGTGTAGCAGGGAGGCTGTCCAGAGGGAGGCATCAGCCGAATACAGAGATCTACCCCCAGCTCCTTTCTTATAAAAACGACGGACCCTGAGGGAGTTAGCGATGGAGGAGCGAAGAGCTCGAGAGGGAAGGTATTTACGGAGGGCGAGCTGAAGGTATTTTGGGCCCAGGCCTCAGAAAGCATTGTGGGTCTTGATGTTAATCCTTGCAGCTACTGGGAGCCAATCGAGAGATTTCAGGGCTGGAGAGATACAATCCCAGGGCTTGAGGCCAAGGGCAAGTCTTGCAGTCCTGTTCTGGATAAGTTGCAAAGGGCGGACAGTAGAAGCAGGTAGATTTAGAAAGGGGCTGTTGAAATAGTCCGACTTGGAGAGATCCAGGACTTGAGAGATGATGAGCTTCTAGGGGAAGGAGAGGAAAGGTAGAATACCTCTGAGGAGGTGCAGTAGGAAGTTAGATTTTTTTTGAAACATCAGAGATGTGGGCAGAGAAGGAAAGCGTGGAGTCAAACATGACCCCGAGGTTCTTAGCCTCACAGTTGGGGGTTGGAGGAGGGCCAAGGGAGGCCGGCCAAAGAGTAACAGGAAAGGAGGGTGAAGGTGTTGGGTGTTAAAAGAGCTTTGTTGTGCTGTTAGCTTCATTTTGAAAAATCGTTCACTGTGTGCTAGTGTGATTTTGGTGGATTGGCATTTGTGTGTTGTATACAGGTGTTTTCAATGTGTGTTGGGTGTTTTGGAGAGATGGAAGAGTGTTTGTAGTTTTGGGGTCTTGTGTTGAAGGTTTGTGTCAGGTTAGTTATGTAATGGGTGGTGGATATGTTGGATGTTAGGAAGTTAGAGAGTTCTTAGTAAACAATCCATTACATTGGTTCACCTCAACATCCTCCAAGTGCAACACATCGACCATCCTCATATTTCATTGAAGTGTGGTGTGTTTGCTATCCTCCTAGCTCTATTGTGTGCTGCGCCTGAGCTAGCTTCAGCATCCTCTTAAGTGCAGTACCTAGGTAGCCTGTAAATCTGCTAAATAGATATACTGTAAAAATATATCTACATTATTTATGGTGTATTTTATTGTGAATTTGAATGGAACTAATGTTTCATTGGTACCAGACCACTCCATAGAACAGTGAAGCCTGGCTGCTCCGGTACATTAATCATTGAGAGAGGTTTGGCCTAGCTTGAGGGCACCCTGTTCTCCCGCTAAAGATGTGTCCTTTCACACCCCTCACCAGAGGGCTGTGGAAAAATGTCCCCAACAGAGTGGCAGTATTGTTTATATTTTCCACCTTTGGCACTATTTTATAACCACCTACATTTGGAGATGACTGCACTCTACTGATTTTGAATGGGAGCAAAACCTCTGGTTGAGAGCGCAATCTGAAGCCTGCTTCCTGCTGTGGCCCACGCTCCTCCCATTTTATGGAGTCTACCTGATAACATTGCACCCATCACTGCGAATGCGATTATATCAAATTTTTTACAACGAATTTCAGCAAAAACTAATTTGGGGGAGAACCCTGGGCAGGCCCCTCCCCACCTTAATCGATACCCTAAACCCCTATCTATATTTTCCCTCAAATGCATTGTAAAAGATGCAATGCAATCGTACTGGCAATGATTGTCTGCAATGTAATTGGGGATACCATTTTATGCGGTCAGTAATGGATGGTGCACTTAACAGCTTTATGTTGCCTGTATGGGCATGTATATCTAACTATTTAATGAATGAATGATGATGATGATGATGGTTTATGCAGGATTCAGGCTATATCAAGCAACTTTCACTATTCTGCCAACTGATTTGACCTTGAGAGTGGCAGGTTTTCTGCTTGCGTTGAGCTAGAGTCTAATCTGCTTTTTATCATTTTCTTGACACTAACCACGAAAATGTCTTTGCCCATGCATATATTATCTACTACCATTTGGCTCGCAAATAACATAAGGGATCTGCTTTTTATAGTCCAACTACATCTTATAAATTGAAGATTGCTAGGAAACCTAGAGTCTCTAAAAACTGGCTTCATCATGAAAGATATTTGTAATGCAAAATATACTATTGACTTCAACAAAATGGACAGTGATTCACAGTCCCAGCAGGACACGAGATCTGGCAGCAAGTCAATTGCAGCTTAAGCTCATGCAATACATGCCTTGTCTCTAATCATGCAACCCAACTTGCCTTATCTCTTTGCTATGCTTTCAGATCCACCAAGCGATAATTCTGACATAATTATATTCATGGGCAGATTGCATAGGTATAAAGCATCCTGCGCAAGAATCATGAAAATAACTGTTGCATATTTACATGGTGTTTATGACAGAGTCCTTCCACTGCTAAACCGTGTAATAGGTGTGTACTTGGTATCCCACTTGATGTTACTGAGAAGTGGAAGGATGAAGGGCTGATTTGGTCCTGATTTCTTAGGCAAATGTTGGAACTCCTTGATCTAGCGTACCAGTAGTAAATATTTTAATCCTCAATGTTTCTTATAATTTAAGTAACAACGCTGAGGACAATCTAAGAATGAGTAGGAATTGATATAGCATGCACCTCTTGTGGCAAGCAAACAAGCTCTACATAAGGGTGTGAGTTGGGAAGAGAGAAACTTGTTTAAAACGGATTTCCAAAATCAGCCCAGGTAGAATGCTGTTGGGAGAACACCAAACAGGGAATACACTGCAAGGTTAGCCAATCCCAATCAAGGTGAGGGAGCAGAGCAGCCAGGCTTAGTCTAAGTAAGGGTGTGAAAGTGGTCTAGAGCTACAATGAGCTCACACAGAGCAACGCCAATAATTTCAGTTAGACAGTAAGTATATAAAAATACAATTATAAGAATGTGTTGATCATTGGTACATTTTGTTGAGATTCTACCATGCTATGCAAAATAAGGCTTTTTTTCTGTTTTTCTTCTACTTGCACCTTTTGGTTTCCAACCTGTCAATGTCACGGCTTTCAGTATTTCAGCTTCCATACATTATGATATTTTTCAATCGGGTAACGTGGTGCATTGCCAGAAAAATCTTGTAGGTGATGCAAGTTGTCCTGAAGATGTGGGGTCTGGTAAGGAAGGCAGTGTAGATCCTTGATAATGGAGTGCTGTGGTTACATTTCTGAAGCCCTGTTATGGTGCTTGTTTCAGCGCGGTGGATGGCTTTCACAAAGTGCATGCAGGGTCACTTGCAAGAAGGGTATTGACACAATCTGGTTGTTGGAGGACTAGTCCTTAAATGGTGGTTCTGAGGTCTGAGGCAGAGATGAAGGGTTACATTTTGGGATTCAGCACTTGTTCCAAGCTTTCTGGTCTTGTTCCAGGCTTTTTTGAACTTGTTGGTTTGGTGAGTTTTGATGGAGAATTTGAAGTTGTTTAATCCAGCAGACGAAGCGCTAGGTTTGAAATGTGGCATTATTCCATTGTTTTATTTTTATAGGCAATTTTGATCTTTGGTGCGCATGGTGGAGTTTCGGGGATTCATAATCTTTGCATAATTCTGTTACCTGTAAGCACACCACATTTATCCGAGCACGGACGCGAGTGAATGAAGGGTTAATCCAATGGATGCTGTTGACACAGTACACTTAAGTAGATCTGGTCATCTTCAGCCCTTGGAACCTCATATTTTGGTTAGCAAGGAGGTCCCATAATTGTTCTGTGGGGACATTGAAGATGACTGGGGAAAGAATGGAGGCTTGCAGGACTCCACAAGGTAGGCGACTGCTTTGAGATTTGGAAATGCCCATCTGGGTGTACTGTTGTCTGGCATTTAGGTAGGAGAACCATGGCAGGACCAAGTTATCAAACATCACACAAGTGGTGAGAATGTTGGAGAGCCTTGTGATTGGTATCGAAAGTAACTGAGAGGTCAAACGTAATTAGTAGTCAAAGGTTTCATCACTGACCTGGAAAGTGGTGGTGTCTCTTCTCCTCGGGTGGAAGCCTGACTGGTAGCTCTGCAGGAGATTGTACTGGATGATCTTTTCATCTAGGATAATAGAGTGATTTCTTTTTTTAATCTTCGCAGTGAATGGGTAGGTGCGTGATGGAGCAGTGGTTATCCAGCTTGTCCAAGTAAGATATAACCTTTCTCTAGTTTGTTGGGGAAGATGACTTGAACAAGGAAAGCGTTGATGGAGTGGCAGAGTGGTGCGAGTGCCTCACATCTGATATGATATGGCATTTATAACGCGCCTATTCACAAGTGTTTCAAGGCACGATGTGGCAAGGGAGGGGAGTACAGGGGAAGACAGATAACGATCCTACTAGGCCAGATGTCACTCAGATCGCGCAAGTGCATGGGAAGGGGGAAAGGGAAAAGTGCAAGGGTGCAGGGGGAGGGGAAAGTGCAGTACATGGGATAGAAGGATAAGAATAAATAAACGGCCAGCTAGTGGCAAGTGCAAGGTAAGTGCAGGTATAAGTGCAAGTAGGGGGACTGGTAGGAATACAGAAACAGTCTCCAAGTGCAGGGTTGCCAGGGAGGCAGTGCAGTTGAGCAACTGGCAGGGCCTGTGGCCTGTGAGCAGAGAGGGAGGCCATGTAACCAGTGCAGTTTCAGCCAGGAATCAGCAGGGGCGAGGAAGAGAGAAGGCAGAAGCAAAGAGGAAGGTTTTGAGGTGCTTCCGGAACCGGAGATGGTTCTTAAGTTTCAGGGAGGCAGGAAGGCTGTTCAGAGGGAGGCCCCTGCCGAAGAGAGAGATCTACCACCAACTCGTTGCTTGGAGAAGCGACTGACCCTGAGGGAGTTGGAGGCGGATGAGCGAAGAGCTCGGGAAGGAAGATAATTAGGAAGAGAGAGTTGAAGGTTTTTTCAGCCCCAGCACTGAGAAAGCCTTGACAATGCAGAGGGTTTTGAATTTAATCCTCGCGGCCACTGGGAGCCGAGATTTCAGTCCTGGAGAGATACGATCCCTGGGCTTGAGGCCAAGGACAAGTCTCGCAGTCCTGTTCTGGATAAGTTGCAGAGGGCGGAGAGTAGAGGCAGGCAGATTTAGATAGAGGCTGTTACAATAGCCCAGCATAGAGAGAACCAGGGCTCTGGAGACAGTGAGCTTCTGGGGGAAGGTGAGGAAAGGAAGAATACCTCTGAGGAGGTGCAGATGGTAGTGGGACATCTTAGAGACATCAAGGTTGTGATGAAGGAAGGAGAGTGTAGAGTCGAAGATGACCCCGAGGTTTTTTGCCTTGCAGGTGGGAGCATGAAGAGGGCCAAGAGAGGCAGGCCAGAGAGCTGCAGGGAAGGAGGGACTGGGTGTGCCGATGAGTAGAATCTCAGTCTTACTGGCATTAAGGCAGAGGTCATTGGCTGCACACCACACCTGGATAGCAGACAGAAAGTCACAGATGAGGGAAGAAGAGGAGGAGGCCGAGGGTAGCCTGAAAATGAGCTGGGTATCTTCCGCATAGCACTGAAAATTGGGCAGAGAGCGGCGATGCGGTGGGCAAAGAGTGCCAAGTATTGGTTGAACAGCCAGGGAGAGGTTAGATCCCTGGGGGACACCGCAGGTAGAGAAAAAGATATCGGAGAGGAAGGACCCAAGTTGGACCTGAGAGGGTCGATCGGAGAGGAAGGAAGTCAGCCATGCCAGAGCCTGACCAGTGATACCCAGGTTATCACGGAGGCGGTTGAGAAGGATGGCATGGTTGACGGTGTCAAAGGCAGAAGAGAGATCAAGCCAGTTAGGACGCAAGGGGTGTTTGAGTCGAGGTTGGAGAGCAGGTCTTCACGGATGTTGTGTGATGATTTATGTGATGGGGTCGGGAAAGATGCCACCTTCGTAGGATGTGGTCTTGATGGCTGTGAAGATGTTGGTCATGTTTTCCTGGGTTGGGTGCCTGAACCTGGTCCACTTTATCGTGTCATGTGGCGGAAAGGGATGGGTCTGTAATTTGAGTGGAGCTGTCGATGTGGCACTGGATTTTCTCTATGAAGAGCTTTATGTTGGCATTGCAATTATCTGCAGATTGACATACAGCAGGTTCAGCAGAGAGTTTATGCTGCATACCGTAAATGTAATATAGTTGCTCTGTAGTGGTTGCCTTTGATAATGATGTTCCTGTGAATTGATTCTATAGTTTTGAGGTTATTTGGGTATTACCTCTCGTCACCAATGATGGGTTTACTTCCATGAGTTCCTTCATGCACCAAGGTGTAATGAGTTTCGGTATGCTGATTCATGGCTTCAGTGGCTCATGGGAGTTGACAGTGTTAGGATATAGTTGAGTGCTTTGATTAATTAGGAAACATTTATTAAGGGGTTGGAGGTTTCTGCCAGCGAGTTTCTTATTGTAAAGGAGGAGGTGTAAAAAAAAAAAAAAAATTTTAAAAAAACACCAGTGAGGCTCCAAGTAAAAAGTGCAGGTAAGATTTGTTAGAAGCACGAAGATCAGACCACTCAGGGTTCACTCTGAACTGATTCCAGAATTCCCTCTCTCAAGTCATAACAATTACAATAGCCTGTGGATGTGAAGTTACTGAATTTCAATAATGGTAACTATGGACTATGTAAACACTGACAAGCACATAACGAAGCACTAGAGGCTTAATAAAGAAGAGAACAATATCACAGAAAATAACATTACAACACACCTCCTTTCCTCAGTAATATTTCTTTTTATACCATGCACACTACCAGACACAAACTCACTTAAAACCTAGCCACCCTTTCTTTGTTCCACACCTCACCACCATACACTCTCACAGCATTGCTGTAATCCTTTTCCAGCACCTTCTCAGTGGAAAATCTCACCTCACACTTCCTTCCCATCCTTAGTAACAACACTTTCACCATGTCACCTCTCAGAATCCTGCTTGACAGACAACCTTGCTTCCGGTCATACCTTTCCTTTGCCGCTTCTCCACACCTGACATTACAATCTCTTATCCTCTCAGAGTCTACGCTCACCAGCATCGACCTTCCAAGCCATCCAGGCGTTAAAAGGGTATTAGGCTTCCGACGCCTAAGAAGCTGCAAGGGGTCACTCCCGTTGTCCGATGTGAAGTAACTCTATACTGAAATACCTTCTGTAACACAATCTCCTTCCAGCTTCACCGTTGGCAATAGCCATTCTCACCGCATTCACGAGGGTCCTATTTAACCTTTTGACGCACCAGTTACTCTGTAGATGATACAAAGAGGTCCTTTTATGCTTTATACCCAATGAATTGAAGCATATTTAAAACTCTGTGGATGTGAACTGAGGACCTTCATCACTAACAATATTGGAGGGAGAACCCTCCCGCAAAAACCGTACCCTCCAAAAACCCAATCACATTAGAAGTGGTGATTTCTTTTCAAAACACCCTACCTCAGGCCATTTAGATAACAAACTGACAGCCACAGTAACATAGCAGTCCTTAACTCTAGGCAAGCTTAGTGGCCACAACAAGTCTGAAGCTATGACCTACGACTGCTGGTAAAACCATGGGAGACACTCTTTTTCAATACCTTGTCACTATCTTTACAAATTACAGTATCTAACTTGTTGTTCAATGTCCATTTGTGGCTACCAAAAGTCTGCCTTTATAACTGACTTGGTCCTCGATATGCCCATGTGGCCTTTATGATCCAGTTCTATCACGGCTTCTCTCATGCCATCTGGTATTAACAATTGCTCCCCTCTGCAAACCAACTATCCACATATACACAGCTCATCCTTGATGTGCTTAAACATTTTAAGCACTGACTCCCTTCAACTCCTCACTATCACAGAGTTAACTCTCCTTAATGAGACACTTAACATGCTGATACACTATCTCCCTTGCACACCTCAAACCACTTGTCTTCCACCAAACATCCTTCAACATTGGAAATGTCCTTGATGCCGTCATCAAGCTCCTCATCACTACTTGTTTCTTCATCCCACACTGCATTGTGTGAAAACCTGTCTGCAACTACATTCTTCCTACCCTCAACGCCCAATTCACCATGTATACAATAGTCCTGAGATCACCTCTGAAACTACCGAGTATTGGCGCTTCCCACCTTGTGGTCTTTGAGCGACTGAAACGCCTTCTCACAATCCAAGGACCTTTTGAAACTTTAAAAAAAAACATGATTTGTATTTGCATTTTCAATACACAACCAGCACAATGGTGCCAATACCAACCTTATCCCAACCTCCCACCCGATACAACATTCCTCATGCTGGATTACATTCAAGGGAACAACACCCTGATGTTATGCATACATTGTGTTATTCAAACTTTGTGTGCATGTCTTAAAACTCCTGACTCATGTCCGCTCCAACCAAGTACTGTCAGAAGCTCTGTGGCATTGTGATCTCATCCGCACTTTCAGTTCTTCAGGGCCATTGGCACCCTCCGTTTGGCTAGAATCAGCTATTAGCTTTCATGTGCTCTGAGGAATCATTTTGGTGTACCCCAGTAACGCCATCAGCGGACTCTGCTCTATACTCTTTACTGTTATTCCACTGATTGCTTTGAATACTTTATCCCAGAACTGCCGCGTGGGAGGGCATTCCCACACCACATGCAGGAAGTCAGCCGAGGCGCTGTCGCATTTGACGCATCTGCCTGAGGTATCAGAAAAGTAACCTTTAAGTTGGGCCGGTGTATGATAAAACTGGTGCAGATGTTTGAAATTAATTAGTTTGAATCTCGCATTGGTAACCCCTTTCCTTGTCCCTTCGCAACAATACTTCCACGTTTCCTCCAAGATCTCATGCCCCAAGGTCAACTCCCACTTCTTCCGTGGAGAGGCTCTTGTCTCCTCCCTCACCTTTAGGCTCATGGCATACAATACTGAGGTCACCTTATTACTGTGCACACCTTGCAGCATTTTGTCTAGAATGGGGGCAATTTATGGCTGTTGGAGGAATGTCTCGAATAGTTGTCTCGTAGCCCCTCGCAGTCTGTAATATTGGAATAAATCCAGTGCTAATAATACCCCTTTAGTTTTCAATTCTGCCAGTGACCCATTCGGGAAGAGATCCCCATAGCATGTTACTCCCAATCGGCCTACGAAGCTTGCCTCACTGGTGATGGGTATTCCCGGCGTGTGTACTATCGGCAATCTGGGTGATTATAGAACCTCCCTCCCTGGACTTTTGCCCTAAACGAGTCCATGCCCTACATGTAACTTCTACCATATTGTGTTACTGCTGTGCCCTGCTAAGCGCAGTTAGAATAAAAGACTGCAGCAGCGATGGTGCCACGATTGCCCTCTCTAATTCCACGTGTCTTCTGTCCCCCTGTACCTCAAACCAAAAGAGGAGAAACCCTGCTTGTGCTAAGTTGTAACACGTTTCAAATTCCGGCAACACAAGGCCCCCTTCATGTATGGGTGCCACAAGTTTGTCCCCGGAGACCCTAGCCTGTTTGCCCACCCATATGAACTGTAGTATTGTAAATTTTAATTCTCGAAAGTATTCCCCGGGTACCTCTATTGGCGTGTTGAGAAAAACATATAGAAACCTGAGGAGCAGCGTCATTTTGATCAGGGGGATTCTACCATATAAATTAAGAGGCAGATTCACCCACCTATCCATCGCTGCCTTGGCCTGTGCTAGTACTCTGATACTTACTGTCATATACCATGGTTGTATTCCTTGCTATATTGATCCCAAGATAACGGGTCTGGGTCATGTGACACTGGACCCCCCACCCATCCAAATACTGTTCCATATTGTTGGTTAGCGGGAATAAAACTGATTTTGAAGTGTTCACCCTCAGCCCCGAGAGATCCGCCAATTGTTGGACGTCCCGCATGATCGGTTCAAGATTGTTTTTGAGTTTTGAGATCGCTGATGAACAACACCATGGTGTCTGCGTCAAAGAGATCACCACTTTGTGGTTATACAGCTGAATTCATCGGTGCAGGTGGATGTCTTATATTCTCCGCCAGTGGGTATATTGCTAGAGCAAACAGAGGGGAGAGGGAGCACCCTATCCGTGTGCGCCTTTCCAGCGATATATTCAACGTGAGCTGTCCATTCACCCGCACCATAGCGACTGGTCGTGTATATAGTAGCGACACCATACTTATTAAGTGCTCCCCCAGCCCCAACCGTCGCAGTACAGTAAACGGGAATGGCCATTCCACTGAATCGAACGCCTTGGTCGTGTCTAACAGGGCCGCTACTATCTGGGCCTCCTGCTGCACCGCAGACATCAGCCCGAACATTCTCCTTAGTCCATAAGAAGTGGAGCACGCCGGAATGTAGCCTGACTGGTCTGCTCTCACCATTATTCCCATTAGGGGTGCTAACCGGTAGGCCAATATTTTGGACAAGGTTTTGTTGTCTAGATTAATGAGAAAGATCGTCCGGTAGTTCATTTTGCGGTTTATCCGGTTTGAGCAACACCACCACCACCACCACCACGCCTCTCTCAGGGACGCTGGTAATTGCCCATCATTCAAGCTCTGTTGATACATCTTTAATAGGTATGAACCCACCTTATCTGCATAATGTTTGCAAAAATCGGCTGCAAACCTGTCTCAGCCTGGGGATTTCCCAGACTAGAGGGACTTAATGGCGCTCAGCACTTCTTCCAGCGTCAGTGGGCACCCCAACCACTCCCTTTGTTCATCTGTACACCAGTGCAGGGCCATGTGGTCCAAGTAAGCCTCTATTTCTTGTTGGGAGGCCAGGGACTGGGATGAGTGTAACCGACTGTAAATTCAGAAAACTCTCAGACTATCTCAGTATCCCCAAATTTATCCACCCCATGTTTGTCTGCTATTGACAGGACCCGGCCCTTGGGGTTATCCAGTTTGGACGCTCTAGTTAACAACATACCGGGTTTCTGACCCTCCCCATATTGCTGTATCGCTCTCTTCCCCCATACAAATTTGGCTTCCCTCTGCTCTAACTCATATAAAGTCCTGCAGGTGTTTCAGAATCTCTGCCTGTTCTATATGCGACGGTGTGGGTGCTGCTGATTGTAGTGTCTGAATACAGTCCTCTTTATTGACCAGCTCCCTTCTAATTTGTCATAATATCCCAGATTCCTATGCATTTAAAGCTCTTCCAGAGAATCCCATCTGACTCCACTGATCCCACATTGGTTTCAAAGAATGCCTCTATTGCCTTCGTCAGGGCATCACGGAACAGTGCATCTGTGAGACCGTCCCTTTTAAACACCTCTCTCCCTCTTTCTTTTTCCTCCCTCTCCTCCCCCCCCCCCTTAACCCCCAGTCCGCCAACTCCACAGACTTCAGCACCGGGGCATGGTCTGACAGTGTGCGGCCGAGTATTGTCATTCCCGTGACCCTATCCAGCAGCGTATGTAAGACCAGGAAGAAATATAGCTGTGACGCTGAGTTATGGACTGAGGAGTGGTGTGTGTATTGTCATGTCTCTAAATTCCTGACCCTCCATGCATCCTCCACCTCCCACGTGATGCACATGCCCTGTATCTTGTTAGTTCCCTTAGTCACCGGACGAAGGCCATCCCCAGTGCGGTCCTATGTTGGTCCAGATTATCCTCCCAGGTGCTAGTTCCCCAATTGAAGCACAATCCAGTCCAGTGCCTCTACTCTGTCCTGGTTCGGGCCGTAGTAATTGACCAGAGTGTATAGTTTACCTTGTATGGTCCCCTGTACAACGAGCCCCCTCCCCTCTCTGTCTCCAGCCACATTGATCAGACGAAACACAACAGAACTATGAACGAGAATGCATACCCCCTCTAGCATACGAAGAATAGGAGCAGAAGTATCTGTGACATCCCCAGCTTTTCCCAAATCTGCATTCCATCTCCTTTGTTAAGTGGGTCGCCTGTAAAAATGCTATCCCCACGTGGCACCGCTGTTAGTATAACAGGTCCCTGTGACACTTGGATGGGCAGTACAGCCCTTTTAAATTCAAAGTGATACAATTAAGTGTCACCATCATTTTGCATGCCTAAAGCTCAATAGCTTCCGTTAATCTTGGCCCTCCAGCAGACTGCACTCGTGCTCCCCAGTTGTGGACCTTGAGTGGTTGCCCTGCGTTTCAGTTGTATCATTAAATTCAAACCCCCTTTACCCCCTCGTCCCCTGCCACCCCCACCAACAACCCCAATTCATCAGTACCCTGATCCTCCCCGTCCCCTCCACTGATAACCCCAAATTATAAACGTCAATATCCCTGCACCCCCTTCACAAATCTGAAGCTTCCGCATGATGTGCGCCCTGAGGCCTACGGGCATGTGACGCGGTATAAAAATTAAAATACATAAATAAATGATGGGTGGTTTTGGACACATATAAGAAATAACAAAGGCTTGGGTGTCCATCTTTTTTAGGGGGCTGCGTAGTCAAGGACCTAATATATGTAGCAACAAAAGTACCACAAACCAGCTACCCGTCCCCACATGCGAGGGCGTAACAAAAGTCACAGTTACAACACTAATATAGCTGCCATAATTAATATAGACTAGGAAAATAACATATTTTAATATTATCTAATACAAATGTATGCAAAACATAAAACAATGCATATCAATTTACAAAAACCAGGAAAACAATTCACAATAAGTCACATAAATGGAGAAACCTACATATCACCACACAATTATTAGCAGGTGGAAGTGGGGTTAGTATTTGGACATGAAAAGATATACATGTCTATCCTTCATTGGCTTGTTTCGACATTCTTTTTTTCATCATAAGCTTGTTTTCAGTTATTTTCAAAACAGCGAAGTCCCAGCCATCCCCCAAACCTTCATCTTTGCTTCATCACCTGACAGCCCAAGGATCCAGTTGCTCACATTGTCTTTAACACCGCACAGTTGCAAGAGTGCACTGCATCAGCTGTGATTTCACATATTATTCCCACGGTGCTTGGGATTCCTTGGTTGTAGCTCCAGAAAAGCAATGGCTTTTTCCGGGGGTGTGGAAGAAAACTGCTCGTCCCTTATGCTCTATCCGCAGCTTGGCCGGGAATAACATGGCATAGCGAATGCCTCTGTCCCGCAGTTGTTTCTTGACTTCTATATCTGTTCTCCTTGAGGCTTGTACCTTATCCAAGAAGTATGGGAAGAGTCTTATTGTATCCCACCTATAAGTCACAGCTCCCTTTTCTCTGGCTTTGCGGAGGGTGAGGTCTCTGTCTCGATAGTTTAACATGCGGGCGATGATATGACGTGCAGGGGCTCTAGGAATTTGTTTCCTCCTACTCGGTACACGATGTGCCCCTTTCACTATGAATACCTGCGAGAAGTCCTCAGGCTCCAGCATTTCCTGCAGCATCCCCTCCACCAGGACTTCCATATTTCTTTGCTCCACTGTCTCTGGCACCCGACAATCGCAGGTTATTCCTCCTGGACCTGGACTCCAAATCCTCCTGGACCTGGACTCCAAATCCTCCTGCTTATCAGCAAGCTCCTTCAGGGCCTGTTGCATCAGCGTCATATCCTTGGTCATGGATGTGGATTTATCTTCCACGTTGGACATCCGCCCTTCCACCACATCCAGCCGTTCCCCGTGTTTGTCAAGATGGACGTGTATGTGGTCGACCTTGCCGGTAAGAGTGTCCATCTTCCTGTCCAGGGACTGTATGCTACTCTGCAGCTGGTTAAACATTTCCTTGATATCTTGAAACGCCAACGCCGGGGTCCTGGGAGCCAGGTTGAGGGGGGGTCCCCTCTGAAGATCCCTCCATTGGTCTATCGTTCTTTGTATGAGATGGTGTATCAAAACGTAGTATAGACTGCTGCTTGCCGCCTTCGCCTGATTGGGACATCCCGGTGTTGTCCCAATCCTGAGTAGTGGGACAATGCAAGTGATGTCCGGAGTTGTAGTGAGCCTTCCACTACCGGTGTCCTTGCAGTTGCCTACTCCACATGTCTGCTGCCAAACTATTCCTCCATTTCTTGCCTTAAACTCTCTTTGCCCTTTCGGCACCTGCGGATTGGACCACAGGTCTCCGGGGATGAGAGGGGGTGGGGTTTGTTGTACTCCTCGCAGGTGGCTCCGTCAGTGGGGCTCTGGTAATGGAATTCCCTGCTGCAGCGTAGTTGCCTCCCAGGCTGCCTCTAGCGCCACCTGCCCTTCACAGCCACCTCTTGCAGGGCTCCAGGAGATGTGATTTTTACGGCAGTGCAAGTTCTCTCTGACAGCCGTGGAATGTGCTCCACCTATGTGCCACAGCAGATTCACCCCTCAGTTTCCCCCTTTAAGTGTTCACAGTATTGTCCCTCTTAATATACCAGCGGCGGGGGAAGAGTAGAAAATACACCTCTACAGTGCTCCCCTCCCGGCAGAGGCCCCCTTTGGCTGGCAGTGTTATGGTCAAGTCTGCCTCCTGTGCTCCCCCCGCTTGGCCAGCTTGTTCCACCCTGCGTTCTCAGTACAATTCAGTTGTTTACCTGTGAATAGGACAGGACGTGTTTCCCTCTGCATGTTGTGGCCTTACTGTCCAGCGTCACCAACGATGAGATTAGGCTGCTGTCCCCTGTGCATTCACAAGCTATCACTGTGTGTTCTTCTCCATTACTGTGGCATCCCCACTGCAGCTCTGTCCGTATCGCAGTCACCAGGCAAAGCGCCATGCAGTTCCCAGACCTCGATCCGTTATTCCTCTTCCCAGCGTTGCCAAGCTTCAAAATACACCTCAGTACGGGCAGGAGGGTCCCAAAGAGCAGAGTCGTGCTCGGTATGTCAGGCTAGCCAGGAATGATCAAGATGATCGCTGGATTTATGCGAGGTGTGTCGGGAGCTCACGGGCTCGTGGCCATCTTGGTTGGGCTCTCGAGCGCCCTCTGACAAGGACCTTTGAAACTTAACTCCCTACCTCGTAAGCTTCCTAAGATCATATGTTCGACTGGACAAGCCTTTAATGAACTTTGCATAGTATTCAACAAGCTCAGAAAATGACACCTCCATCTTGCGCAACGGGCTAGGCATCTCTACAATGGCTTTGATCACACTAGCCTTGGACTTGATGCTTGCACCCAACAGATTGTAGCCAAGGTATTGGACCTCAACCCTGTTGAAAATGACTTGGTGTTAGAGAAGTTGGGGGAGTCTGGTCTAAGACCAAGCAAAGCCTACGATCGTGCTCCTTCACATCACTCCACCCTGATAGCACTAGACTCCAGAAAGATAACCAAGTATAGTGTGCATAACTCTTTGAAAAAGAACTCGCGCAGACACCAGACCAAAAGGCATACACATGCACCGAAATATCCCCACATGCATAATGAATGTAGTCAAGTCCAACGAATCAGGGTGTGAAGGTATCCGATGGTCTGCTGATTTCAAGTCAAGAAGGGAAACAAATATGAGATTAGTTCATCGATTTTGGGCGGGGGAAATCTTTCAGCAATAACATTCTTGTTCAGTTCCCTCAGATCGATGCACAATCTCGTTGCTCCATTGGCCTTCCTCTCCACTACAATGGGACTTACCCATTCAGACGCCTCGGTCGACTAAATTGCACCTTTGCCCACCTTCCGGTCTAGTTCATCCTCTACTTCCTTCCTCAGTTTAAGGGACACAGTCCTCAATTGAATCACTACACGAACAGCATCGTTCCTCAGTTTGATCTTATGCATTCATTTCTTTTTTAGTGCCGAAACTCTGTTTGCCATGACGATATCTCATTACTCACTGTGCCACACTTTACTTTCTGAATCTCACTTATTTTACGCTCTGAATCTATGGCTTCCACTACCGACGTATACACTGGGTGCTCAGCATTTGGATTGAGCTTGATCCCCAATGCCGTGTGGCTGCTCCAGGAGAGTAAATCTCCAACATTGGTGACAAAAACCTTGCTCACTGCGCTTCTCTGTTGAAACCCTAGCTCAACATGCATCTCCCCAAAAATGTGAATGGAGTTTTCTCCAAATGCGTTCATTTTGACATTGGCTTCTCTCAGAAAACAACACTTGAGCTTTGATGTCCAGGTGTCCCTGCCGATCAGATATTAATTGGCACCACCATCTATCAGCTACAGCTCTTCAATCCCATTGGTCGTGACCTGGGCTTCTTCAGCTTTGTCCCCATCACTGCATTCACCACCCTAATCACTCTTACTCCATGGTAATATTCTGAATCAGAATCTCCATCCTCACACTCATTCTACTCCATGCTCCCAGGCTTGGTGGACATCCTACGGCACTTGGCCAAATGACCTCTAAGGCCACATAGTTGACCTCCACATATACTGAAGTACATTCCTTCGGGGTGGTGAAATGCTAGAAACTCCCACATCTAAAGCATTTCTTTTGTTGCAAATCGCCTGAGCGGTCACTTGCTCGTCCCACTTGCCTCTTTGGCTCCCAATTCTCCTTCTTGTTTCTGTAATTCTTGAACTTCGGTTCATCACTACCTCTCGGTTCGCCACTCTTTCTGTTGCCTTGGTGTTGGCTCTTTGCATTCGAGATCACAGACCCCCACGGCAGCTTTCTCCACCGACAAGACAGTGAGCTTAAGAAGAAGCTCTGTTGCAAAGGAATACACCAGACAGTGATCATTGGGAGGCAGGATACCTGGCAGGAGAGTATACACCAGGAGGTCCAGTAAAGATTTATCAAGAGTGGAAAGATACCTGGCAGGAGTGTATACTGTTAGGTAAGATTTTCATATTAATGATACATCTTCCTGACCTGTATCAACCCCAGAACTTTTTGATTTTACTGGTGGTTTATTTTTCATTATACCTTCTTAGTGGGAACCTTTTTCCACACTCGCAGAACATTTTACTCTTTTTATGTACGTCATTTTTAAGACTCCCCATAGTGTCTTTTAAAAACTATCCTCTTTGACAACTTTTTGGCAATAAGTGCCTATTGTTGCTGGGTTGCCTTAGGGGCTCCTCTTTTAACTTTCTCTGGCTAACCTGTGAGAACAACAGTTCCCAAGGGTAGAAATGATCTCTGGATCCTTTTACATGTTATTAAGTGAGACCAGCACCCCCCACCTTATGTGGAGTGATGGGGAGATACTGAGTATCCCCTTTCTCATTTGTAACATTTATGTTACAGTGACAAACTTACCTTTAATGGCTGCTGGCAATGAATCTTTTTTATTAATTCTCTGCACCCTTACCTGAGGGCTGTTTGGACAGCCCCGGTAAACGCACCCATGGGTGCTCATTTTACGAAAATGGCCTTGTCTTGTTTTTTTGCTATTTTAGTATTCTTCTTTTCTTGTTCCTTCCCCTAACATCCAGGCTGATTGACTTGCTGGGTTCTTGCATAAAAGTCTGAACCTGGAAGCTGAAGAGGGAGTCGACCACTGGAATCAAAACTGAAGAGAAAGATGAAGAAACTGAGATGATTTCCAGCGACCGGAGAGCCTGCTGTGTAACCGGAGCCTGCTGTAGCCATTCCTTCCAATCGACCTGGGGAGTCGGAAAACGACGACCCCTGACCCAGAGCCTGGAGAGACCCACTAGACTCAAGAAGACCTGCATTTTGAGCCATCTCACTCCGTGCTGAGACCTTGCGGGTCTGCATAACCCCAATACCCTGGGACCTCGAGCTATTGTGTGGTGCATGGTGTTCTGAATTCTGAATCGCGCTGGAACTTCATGGACATCCTGCTAGATCTCCAGAGGCACGTTTCCAGTCCGAAAGGTCCACTCACCAGAGTGCTGGATCTTGAAAACGACTAGAATCGGAATGGCGATAGTCTGTATTCTGTGCTCCTGAAAAAAGGCACAGAGCTGCATCCAGCCGCGAGGAAAATCTTGCCTAGAGCCTTTTCCGTGATCCGTGCTGCAAAAGTCCTTCCAGTATCCCGTCTTCTGCCTTCTTGATCAGGAATTCAGCAGCCAGGTTTTTGGCTGAAGGCCTTCTGCTGCAAAATCCTATGTGCTAAGGTACTGTGCTGGCTTGGGTATTTACTTACCTTAAGCCTCTTGTGATTCCTGTATAGTTTTGGGGTGTCTTCTGTGATTGGGTGGTCTCTCGTCCTGTTCACTCAGGCCCACTGCTGAAATCCTGCTAGGGTGTCTTCTGTGAAGCCTCTGGACCCTCAAGTAACTCTAAAAGTAAAGTATTTACTTATTCTTCCTTAGAAACTCTGACTTGTGCTACTTAAGAACCTATCCTGACCTGCCCTGTTGGACACTAGACCCTAGAGATCCCCCTTCTGCCACGGAGAACACTCATGCTCCAAGAATAAGGGAAAGACTTCTAAGGATTGGGCCTTTTGCCTAGAAAAGAGAATAAGTGTTTAAAAGTTACTTACTTGCAAAAGAAGTTGGTTGGTAACTGTAACTTGGAGAGTGAACAGTTAGAAATGTTATTACTTAACTTAGAAACGTTCTGCCATTCTGAAAAGTATATGTAAGGTTATTACTTACCTTAGAAATGTTCTGCCATATTGAAAAGTATATATACAATTGTTTTGCTTTTCTGAAAAGTATATGCAACAGCTTTCTTTCCTTAAACTGTTTCGCCATTCGGTTGTGCCTCTTCCCAAAAGTAATGCTGTTGGTTTCACTTCACTATTCCTGTTAGGATAAATGTATGAGTGTCCCCCAACTGGGTCTGCTGTTAGCCTGTCCAGAATAAGTCTGCATTATGTTTTACCTACCTAGATTCACTTTGAGTCATTCATAAAGTGTAACACTGGGTTTTGCTTTCCCTGGTCTGTTTTAGACCGACACAAAAACAGTCTTAGGTTTATATCTGCCTTTTATTTGGTGATAGAAAAAAGTAAAAAGTGTATTGGTTTTACTTAGCTTGAGTTTGACTGTGTTACTCCCTCTGTAGTATAACCTCCCTCTGGTTTGAGCCCAGGGGTTGTACTACCCCTATAAGATTGTTTAGGGGGATATATTTACCCTTGTTATGTTTGTAGCCCTCTTTTGGTGGGGGATTTTTGGAATGAGCCTTCTCATCCTTCTTATACTTTTCCCCATCCTCTTTCTTGTGAGGAGCCCCAAAATCCTTGCGAGTAGCCCTGTTGGCCACGCACAAGTCAGCAGCTAGTTCTAGCTTCTTGGGGCCCAGTCAGCAAGGTCTCAGCTCTGGGTAACGGGCATCAAAAATACTTACTCCTACGTCCCATCCCCTTTCCTCCATACTTGTGGGACATCTCTCCGTCCTGTGGGTCGGGACTGGAGCACTTTGTAAAAAGCATCCAAATTTTTTTCAAAAATGTGTCCCTCCTCTCTTTCCTGCGTGGGGCCCGGCACGCGGCCGTAACCCCGCCCACCTTGGCTCCTCCCCGCGCATCGCTCATCAGTCCTTTTCTCCGCACGATCAGGGCCGGACGCACTTGCATCCTCGGAAGATTTTCTTCCCTGTTTTCCTCTCTGGCTCTCGCTAGCGTTCGTATACTAGTCTGTCTATGTCTTTTAAATTAGATTTTCCAGACTGTTCATCGTATCACTGTCGCTTCGCGAGGGCGGATCCCCATCCTCTTTAGAGTGTTTGGGTCCGGAACAGCGTTGGGACTCCTGTTTTTACTGTGACTCCCTTTTGGTCCGGGCACTTCAACGTCGGTTGGAGCGGTGGGAGGAGGTGTTCGGACAGGTGGGCAGTCATAATTTCCAAAAAAAAATGTCGACAGACAAAAATGTCGACAAAAAAATGTTGAAAAAAAAATGACGACTTTCGTTTTTTTAATTATATATTTATTTTAGGGGTTCGGGAGTTAAAAAAAAAGGGAAAAATTAAAAAAAAAAAAATTAAAAAAGGGTGGTTGGGGGGGGGAACCCCCCCAATTTAAAAAAAAATGCATTGAAAAAAAAAGTTAATTTTTTTTTTTGGACATTTTTTTTTCAAAATTTTGACTGTCGACATTTTGGTTGTCGACATTATGACTATAAACCGTTCGGACAAACTCCTCCTTCTCATTCTCAAACGCCCGGTAAGTTCTTTACTTTTCAGAGCACCCCGACTGCGGGATACCATCCCAGGTTCCTCTCGGGTACCGTCGGGCCTAATAATTCTACCAGAGTTTTCTCCGAGGGTCTCCCTAAGGGGCCTGTGTTCACCGGAGTACGCTCCGAGGCCCCTCCTGTGGAGGCTGTTTGTAGGCCCAGTTCTACTGAGTCGTGGGGTACCAGAGCTTGCTCTGAGGCCTCTCTTTCGGCCTCTCTTTTGGCTTCCCTCAAAAACAAAACCGGGGTGCGCCCCGAGGCCTTGGCTGGGCTTGCGGTTACCGGGCCTAGGTCCGAGGTCCCTTGTGCAGAGGCTAAGGCTACCAACAGTTCTGAGGGGCCGAGCAAGGCCCTGTCGGTGAAAGCGGTTGCTCACCGTTCCCGCTCTTGTGGTGACACCGGATCTGTTGAGGGGGCAAAGAAGAAAGGTTCTTCTTTTACCGGCGGTGCTGAGGCCCTTCCTTCGAAGGCTCAGTTGGCGGTTGGTATGTCGCAGAAACATTCCAGGCCTCATAGTACCGGCTCTGCCGAGGTTCCTTACGTTAAAGGCTAAAATTAAGACCCCTAACCCATCGACGGGGACCCCTGCCTCACTTCCTCGCGTGTCGCAGTTCCCCTCAGATGAGGACAAAATGGTGGCCGTTCCCGCCACGACCATGGCGGCCATTTTAGGTACTACCCATTACAACTAAGCCATCGGCCCCTGGTGTAGGGTTCGGTCCTTTGGGTGAACCTAAGGTCCCTTGCGTGCATCCTTACCGGCCGGTTTATGATTGGAACGCCCGGATGCCTCTTCCGCACAATGGTTCGTTGCCCGCGGGGGCGGCTCCCCTGATTTATGTGGATACGTCGGTGGAGGGGCCGGTGTGGTACCCTTCTCCGTTACATCCCTGGATTTGTCCACCTCATGAGGCCTCCTCAGGTTCCGAAACAATCTCCTGCGGACGCCTTTTTCGGTAAATTTCAAGCGCTTATGCGCACCGACCCCATGAGGTAATATTTCAATGGGCTGTGCCTCCGGCTCCACCTGTTCCTCCAGTGGTTCTGCCGGCGCCTGCCTTGCCCGTGGAGCCTCCCCCTGCCCTTCCACCTTTGCCACCATTGTCCCCAGTGGACAAGGCAGTGCCTAACACGGCTCAGCAGGATCCTGACCGGTCAGATGACCCTCAAGGCGATCAGGACAACGAGGACCTTCCCCGCTCTATCAGAGCTTTCCATGAACGGGTGCAGGACATGATGTTTCTTAGATGTTCCGGTGCCCGAGGCACCCGCTCCGCAGGAGAGCGTGCTTTCTGGGGCGTTCACCTTGTCTCCCTTGGAGCGTACCGTCCTGTTCCTGCAGAAGGACGCTCTGGCCGAGGTCCGAAGAGTTTGGGAAAAGCCACACTCAGAACTTTTTGCCAATAAAAAGATTGACGTGAGGTACAGGCTGCATTCCTCGGAAGAAGTGGCCTTGTCGTCTTGTCCGCCTCCCTCCACAGTGGTGGCTGCGGCTATGTTGCAATCCTTACCTGCAGCATCCTCTTCCGCGACGGCTACTCGGGTCTTGGGAAAGGAGGACAAGCTCCTGGACTCACTAAGGAGGAAAATCTTTGCCAATTCGGCCTTGCAGCTCAAGCAGGCCAATGCAGAATTGATTTTGGCGGGAGCTAACATGCAGATGTGGAATGGTCTGTCGGAGTTTGAGAAGCACATTCCGGTCGAGAAGTTGGAAGATTTCAGAGGGGGCCTTTCCGATGCCAGGGTCTTGGCCCAGGATCTCCTGGAGGCTGCGGCTCATCACGTAGACACCTCGGCTCGGGGCCTGATGTTTGGGGTTGATACCTCGAGGCAAGCGTGGCTGCATGCCACTAAGTTTTCGAAGGAAATGCAAGACAAGGTACTGGACCTTCCATTCAATGGTAAGGAGCTTTTTCACTCTTCTACTGACGTAGAGCTCACCAAAACCAAGGATAGCACTCAGACGGCCAAGTCATTGTCTGTTCTGGTTAAAGCTCCTTTCAAATCCCAGAGACCGTTGTCGCAAAGTCGACCTTCATCTGGTTTTAGGGGCTTCCTCGACCGCAAATCTCGCAGAGTGGATACTCCTGCGGGGAATAACCGCCGTAGACAGAAGCGTACGCGGTTTTTCTCCCGCTCCTCAGCCTCCTCATCAGGTTCAGGTGGCACCGCCACCGATAAGCCTGCCAAATTAGGGTTTTCCACGCTCGCACGAGACCCCGGTAGGAGGACGCATTGCGTCTCATTGGGAGGCGTGGCAGACCATCACAGAAGACAGATGGGTCTTGTCAGTCGCTCGAGCGGGCTTCCGCTTACCATTACCCCCTACCCCACCCCTCAACCCTCCTTTTCAGCTGTCGGGCTCACCCTCCCTCAAGGCCGAGGTTCAGAAACATCTGCACCTCAGAGCTGTGGAACCCGTTCCCCTTGGGGATCGAGGGGAGGGCTTTTACTCCCGGCTCTTTACGGTGCCCAAACCCAACCAGGCTGGCCTGCGCACCATCCTAGACCTTTCCCAGTTCAATCTTTTCCTACCCCAAGAGAAGTTCAAGATGATCACGCCCGGCCAGATTCGCTCCTCTTTGCAGATGGGCTATTGGCTCAGCGTGGTGGATCTTCAGGATGCGTACATGCATATCCTGATTTGGAATCCACACAGGAAATAGCTCCGCTTCTCTTTGGGAGAGGAGCACTTCCAGTTTCGGGTGCTTCCTTTTGGCCTCAGCTCGGCGCCGCGTGTCTTCACGAAGATGATGTCGGTGATTGCGGCCTATCTTCGTCTCCAGGGTATCCATGTGTATCCCTATTCGGACGACTGGCTCTTACGCAGCCCTTGTCCGTTGGCAGCAGCGGGTAACCTCCAGTCTCTCCTTCAGCTCCTGTTCCATCTTGGGCTGTCGGTGAACTGGCGGAAATCCTCCATGACGGTCTCACAGGACCTGATTTTCCTGGGTTTTCGTTGGAACACGATCGACTGCCGAGTGTATCTGACCGGGGACAGAATGGAAGATCTGTTGGCCACGTGTCAGATGTTTGCACAGTCGGAGAGCATGTCGGCCTGGTGGTTCCAGAGGCTTCCCGTCCTCATGGCTTCGTGTGTACTGGCTCTTCCTCTTCTCAAAAGGAGACGGACCCAGATGGCTCTTCGGAGTTCCTGGCGTCAGGCTGTGGACCCGGATTCCAAGCGGATAATGATTCCGGATTCCATGAGAGTGGACCAGGACTGGTGGTCATCTCTCAGCAACCTGTCAGTGGGCGCGGGGTTTCAGGACCTAGCCCCCATGGTGAACATCACGATGGACTCCTCCCTGTTGGGGTGGGGTGCGACGTTAGATCTTCTTCAGGTCTCTGACCTCTGGTCGCCTCAGGACAAGCTCCTGTACATAAATCATTTGGAGCTTCTGGCGATCAAGGCGTTCGGACCGCTCATTGTCAACAAGGTGGTCCGCATAAGAACGGACAATGTGGTATCAATGTATTACATAAACAAGGGGGAACAAAGTCTCCCCCTCTCCTGGACCTGTCTATCCAGATTTGGGAGTGGGCCGTGCTTCATGGGGTCTGGCTGCTTGCAGTGCACATCCTGGGCCAGCTGAATGTCACAGCGGATGCCCTCAGCCGGCGGACAGTGGTCAGCTACGAGTGGGAGTTGAAGGCGGAGATCCTCTCATGGATTTTCTTGCGTTGGGGCACACCGGAGGTGGACATCTTCGCCACGGCGGTAAACAAGAAGCTTCCTCAGTACGCCTCCAGAGGGGGCTGGGAGCCTCCTCTCTGGGGGATGCTCTTGAGATTCCATGGCACAACATGAGAGCTTACGCCTTCCCGCCTCTGCCCCTAGTTCATCGAGCAATTTGGAAGTTAAGGAACTCTGTGAACTGTTCTCTTCTACTGATAGCTCCGTGGTGGCCGGCCAGGTTTTGGTTCTCAGAACTTCAACACCTGTCGGCGTATCCGCCGATCAGGTTACCAGTAACTCCCAATCTTCTTCACCAAGGGGAACAACAGATGTGGCACCCCTCCCCACAATCGCTCAACTTGGCTGCATGGTGCCTGAGTTCAAGTCTTTAGAGCATTTGAGTTTGTCTGCGGATAACATGCGCATTATCCAGGCAGCCAGGAAACCCTCGACCAGATCTCAATAGAAGAGTAAATGGCTCAGGTTTTGTCATTGGTGTTTGGAGAAAGAGTTGGATCCGAGGGTGGCAACGATTGACACGGTGCTGTCTTCGTTTCCTCCGTAGCAAAGTCAGGGGTATATGTTCTGTCTTGCAGGATTTATCTCTCAGCGGTTTCCGCTTACCTCTCTACAGACCGGTGTTCTTATTCTCTAACCCGGTGATGAAGAGACATTTTGCTGGCTTGACACGCATCTACCCTCCGGTTCGTAGTCCGCACCCGCCTTGGGACCTAAATGTAGTCCTGACGGCGCTGTGCCATAAGCCCTTTGAGCCAATGGCTACTGTTGACCTCAAGTACGTGTCCTGGAAAGTGTCTTTCTGGTTGCCGTTACGTCAGCGAGGAGAGTGAGTGAGCTCCAGGCATTGTTGGTGGAGCATCCTTTCTTGGTCTTTCACAAGGACAAGGTAGTCCTTCGGACAAACCCGGCTTTCCTACCAAAGGTAGTGACCAAATTCCATCTGAATCAGTCGATTTCCCTTCCGGTCTTTTTTCCGAACTCTGCCTCGGAGGCTGAAAAGGTTCTACACTGTCTGGATGTCCGGAGAGCTCTTAAGTTCTACCTGGACAGGACTTCCGAGCTTCGGAGTTCTTCTCAACTTTTTGTGACCTTTGGTAACCCTCAGGGCAGGCCGGCGTCTAAGGCATCTATTTCCAGATGGATTGCCGCCTGTATCACGGAGTCTTTCACCGTCCAAAAGCTGAAACCTCCTAAAGGTATCCATGCACACCTGGTGCGGGGCAAGGCAGCCGCGGTTGCTTTTCATAAGTATGTTCCCTGGGAGTCCATCGCTAAAGCAGCTACTTGGGCCTCCCCATCTGCTTTCTGTAAGCATTACTGCCTCGATATGAGCTCTAGAGCTGATGCTCAGTTTGGGCAGGATGTGCTAAAGAACCTGTTTCAGTAAGGGGTATTTCCATCAACCAATAGCTGCTGTGGGAGATTCCCAAGCACTCCTTACAAGTATGGAGGAAAGGGGACGGGACGTAGGAGTGTTACCAGGTTACTCACCGTAGTGACCACCTTACTCCTAGTCCATAGTCCCCTTTCCTCCATACGCCCGCCCGCCGTCCCCTCTAATATGGTTCCTCTGTTATTGCTAATGGATCTTGGACCCTGCGATAGAAAAGGACTGATGGGCGATGCGTGGGGCGGAGCCAAGGTGGGCGGGGTTACGGCCGTTTGCCGGGCCCCCTGCAGGAAAGAGAGGAGGGACACATTTTTGATGGAGAGATATCCCACAAGTATGGAGGAAAGGAGACTATGGACTAGGAGTAAGGTGGTCACTACGGTGAGTAATCTGGTAATTCTAGCATGAAGAGACATTGCATGCCATCATAAATGCTCACCTTGTAGCCCTTATTCCACCCATATAAGTTATTCAGGCTTTCACACACCCAAATGGCCCACAAGTTAGCACCTCATTTTGTGGCCCCTAAACATTTTAGGGATTGGGAGAGCGGTTTTTACCAACTGTTAATCTTGTCTACACAGCCATTCTGGGGGAGCCTAGAGATTACCTATAGAACAAACTCCCTTTTCCCAAAGTCCTCTGGAAGGTAGGACTTCGCAAATCTATTGCAGTGTTTTGTATATCCTCCAACTCTTAGTATCAGTCTTTACTACTTGTGGAACCTTGGCAGAGTGGCAGAGCAGTCTGGTTTATCATAAGAGGAAGATGTGAGTTGTGTAGGTAAGTACACTGAACCTAGCCAGTAATGCACATCAAAGAAACACACATTTATATCAAAATATAGATTTATTCTATTTACACAAGAATCCCTTTTTAAATACTTAGTACAATGAACCAAAACAATTAGGAATACTTTAGAATACTTTCCAAAGGCCACTGCTCAGTTTGTAGTTGCTTGCAGTTGCATTTGTTACAGCTTTTGACAGTAATGACAATATTGTATTATTGGTAGTAATGTGCACTCTCAAATCTTCGCAGAAATGCGATAAAGACATTTACTCTGTATAGACATGAGATAGTGACTTTTGGTACAGAAAATAATTGTTTTTTTACTGGATCTACGCGATTTATCAGTCACGGAAATGTCTGCGACGGAAAAGCCTGCATGAGAAATGTGTGATCCACCAAAGGTTCGCACATTTCCCATGCGAACACGCAATGAAGCCCCCACAGACCCACACCCACCACACACCCCCACCACCACCCACACCCTTAACACAAAATTCTCCTCCGTGCTCATCCCGTGAAACACTCAGCTAAATTGCTGCTTTCCAATAACTGCACGCTGACCATCCACCTGATTTACAGGACCCCAGGACCATTAGGAACCTTCGAAGAGGACCTCACCAGCCCCATAGCGAACAACACACAAAATCACTCCCAAACCTTACTGATGGGCGACTTTAACATCGATTTTAATGACCCAGACAATAAGCATGCCCACTCAATAACGGCCTTACTTAACAACCACTGGCTTACCCAAAAAGTCCTCTCATCCACCCACATCAAGGGCAGAACCCTCGACAGGGTATCTGAACTTAATTTTAACATTGCCATTACCGACATTGTCCTACAATCTTGGACAGACCATACTTATTCAACTTCACCTCCTCACCCCCAAAACTATCAGCATGATACCCCCCCCTGCCTACCAGAAGTAAAAAAGATATTGCTGCTGAAAAACTTATCCCGCTCCTCCTCCCCGCTATTAATGGCCTGGAGAATAACACTGACCCAGACACCCTAGTGGACACCTTTAACTCTGCCATGACCAAAGCACTAGACACCATTGTCCCTACTAAACTGTGCAAAAGTAAACAGGAAGCGCACTTGAATGCCTGGTTCACCCCCCAACTTGATGAACTAAGAAAACAGAAAAGAAAGTTACAAGCTATCTGGCGCAACTCGCCTACCGACAACAATAAAGCCAAATTAGCCCAACTATCTAAACACTATAAGAAAGAAATTATCAACACAAAAAAAATGTATTTGATGACAGAATCACAAAGGCCCAATCAAACACGAAGGAACTCTTCTCCATCCTCCGTGAAATGGAATCCCTCATACAACAAGCTGACACTGTCCCAAAGGACAAGATATGGTTTACTAAAATACAGAACGCCTTATCAAATAAAATCTCCTCCCTCCAACTAAAAATAACTAAAAAAAAAAACTCTGCCTATCACTGACCAACTATTACCACCGGCCACTGAGTACAATACTATGCTACCATTTAGCTTCAAAACGATCTCATCGATACTGAAAAGGTCATTCTCTCCCTGAAACCCTCCAATTGCAAGGGTGACAGTAGCCCAGCGCAAATAATAAAGGATACGGCCAGAGACTAAGCCCCTTTCATCTCAAAGCTTATCAAGTCCTCCATCAAATCAAACACTGTACCTACCAACTTGAAAGAATCTCCTCCCCTTACTGAAAAAACAAACTCTTGACCCGTCAATACCCACTAACTATAGACCCATCACTACTGTACCTTTCCTACTCAAAATGATTGACACAGTAGCCTACTTACAAATTCAAGACTACCTAGAAACGGATCATCTGCTAGGCTCACAACAATCAGGATTCTGCTCTCTCCATGGCACTGAAACAGCTCTGCTAGACCTTGGGACTAAAATTGAGGAGTTAAACGACAATGGCAAAACCGCCCTGCTACTACTGTTGGACTTGTTAGCAGCCTTTGACCTGGTGGACCATGCAGTCGTATGTAGCCACCTAAGACTCGCTGCCAACTTTACAGGAGGAGCCATAGCTTGGGTTCAATCCTTTTTAGCCAACCAGACTATGGGAGTTTTCTCTACCTCCTCTTGCGCTGATCCTATCCAAATAACGTGTGGAGTCCCACAGGGATCCTGTGTATCACCCACTATGTATAACATCTTCACCAAGCCACTATTTGACAAGTTGGACAGACTTGGTGTCACCTACACTAATTATGCAGATGACACCCAGATCCTCATACCCCTTTCAGGCAACTATGAAGAGGACCTGAACCCTGGTGAATAAAATATACATCCTCATTCAGGCATGGATGGCGACCACGGCCTCTGCCTGAACGACGATAAAACCGAGATCTTACTCCTCGGATCTGACTCTAACCTAAAAAACCTAACCCAAACTACATATCTTTCAACATTGACAACAATATCATTAAGATTATGCCCGAGGTAAAAACTCTAGGATTCTACCTGGACTCCTCTCTTAACCTAAAAAAGCAAGTCTGCTTCCTCTCCTCCACTACCGCCTACACTTGTAAATTAATCTGAGCTGCCAGACCATTCCTGTCCAATGCCAGTTGCATCACCTTGGCTAATGCTCTTATGTCTAGACTAGACTACAACGCCCTGTACTCAGGAGCCAACAAGTATGTTACTGACAAACTCCAAAGATTGCAAAATAACGCTCTAATAGCAGCTTTGAACATCCCTCATAGAGAGCACATCTTTAAATTCAGGAAAGAGGCCCATTGGCTAAAAATAAAGGCCAGAATCCTCCTCAAAACTATATCTCTCACTTCTAAATGTCTCAACATTCTAGCACCTCCCTACCTAGCGGAAAAAAATCACCAGGAAATTCACCTCCCGACCTCTGAGATCTGCCAATACCTTCCTGCTCAACATCCCCAGATTTAAACTCACCACAGCTGGAGGAACCAGTTTCCCAGTTAAAGCTGCTCAAGCATGGAACACACTTCCTATTGACCTTAGACGCCCCTTACTGTACGCTAGATTCAGAATCAATGCTCTCAAATGGCTTCGCTCCAACGACCTATAACCTCTTCACTCTTTGACAACCTTTGTCAAAGCATCTGACAGCACTACTGTGACTTACTTATCTTCCAACTCATAGCTGTAACCATAGGCTCTCACTAACTTACGTCTTGCTAGTCTGACTTTTATCCGGTATACGCCCCTCCATGCTCTATGAATAGCAAATGTCTACTGCACCTCACTCACTGTGTCCACATTGTATCAAATGACTGTACTGTTTCATGTATTGTACTTCACAATGTAACTACATGTATATACTAAATTGTGACGGGCACTGTAACTAAGCTTTGAGAATTCCTGTACTGCTGCGCCCAGCTGCCCAAGGGCTTGGTGCGCATTATCAAATCAATAAACAAACAAGCAAACCCCCACCCACATCTCTAACATACCCAAACTCTACTTCTTTTCAGCGTTGTGTCCCTGCAACGCCTGTTCCCTTTCACTTCTGTGATCAGGAACCGGTGCCGCAGGGTCGTTTTACTATTTTTATTTTTTTTTTTTTGGGAGCTACAGGGGTGTCCCCTGCAATCCCCGCTCACTATACCACACAGTATAGTGAGCAGGGTGTTGCGGGGGACACCGCCGCAGCCCCTGTTTTTTTTTTATGGGTGTTGTGGGGTTGTCCCCCCGCAACACCCCGCTCACTATACCACACAGTAATGAGCAGGGTGTTGCGCGGGACGCCCCCGCAGTCTTTATTTTAATTTTTATTTATACATACCTACAATGCTACCACCAAAGGGTCCAAACTTGTGGTGTTTGAACCTTTGGTGGTAGCGTTTTTCAGACTTTTTGCACAGTCGGACCTTTTGTTTTCAGTCCGATTGTACAATTCCTTTATACTAGTAAGACTTAAAGTTCTAGAGACAGTTTCTACACACAGCAAGTCTTTTAAGTTCCAAAATCCAACCATATCTAAAGGCAGTTTGGAGAGGGCTTAAAGTATTGACAAGCAGTAGAATACGAAAAGTTTCTAGAGTCAGTCTTTAGGATGTAGCAAGATTAAACCAACGTAGGAGACCCTGTTAAAGACTCGCTAAAAGGATACAAGCAGTGGCTTGAGTCAGAGGTAAAAGGGGGGGTACCCTGGGCACCTCTATGTGCACTCCCAACGCTCTGGAGCAACTTCACGGATCAAGGTAAGCAATACAGTTTTCCCTACAGTAGCTTAGGTTAGAAGAAAAGATTGTGTCCGGATTCTCCTAGATGTGGGAGCGCTGGACCTGACCTCAGGATTCCTTGGTCTGATTACGAAAGGCAGTACAATGGATGGGATCTCTCAGCAGCAGTCTCGAGGGAGGACCTCTGGCACTGCTTTCATCAACTTCTCTGGTCTCTCTGCAGTAATATGTTTTCTCTTCTAGTCTTTTTAAATCAAGCTGGTTCGTCTGATGGGCCTATGGCTTGTACTGATAACTACTAGCATCCCTTGGTGGCAAATGTATATTGGTGTGTTAATCAGGTCTATTGTATTCCATTTGTGGGGATATCTCACACAGTGCTATTAATGGGTTCAAAGGCTATGGGATACTCGGTAGTTCTAATCTTGAAAACTGTTTGCAGATTGCGTTTTAGCATTTGTTGCATATACGCAAATGGTGTAAGAAATGCTTTCTTAAGGTAACATGTTGATGGTTGAATACAGTTGCTGGCCATTCTCACACTGGCTAATTGAGATGTTCGTGGAAGTAAAAACTGTTGAAGTCTGCATGATCAATGTTGTGTCCTGCTTGATTGGATGACTATATTGTTCCTGCTTTTATACCTCATACTTCTTTTATTTTTGATGGTTGTTCATGTTGTTTTCACATTGCTACCTTTTAGTTCCCTTGGTGGTTAACCTGTTGATGGAAGATTTGTCATTGTTTCCAGCTCTTCACGTGGAGTGATTTTACCCATCGTAATAATTGTGATCCTAACACAGATGCCCACTAACTACTTTGTTCAGTTTCTAATAAGTGTATTAGTTTGCAGACACATTTTTAATCTGGGCAGTAGATTTTAATGCAGTATTGGTGATGTATCTTCATAGGTCAACTGCCCCAAGTTAGGCCACTTTCACCCGCTGCATGTCAAATTATTCACATTTTATCCCACTCAGACCTTGCAGGTATATGCATCTGTTTGAAGCCTAATGATTGTGCACATTGCTTTTATTTGTCTGTCTACAATATACATTCCAGTAGTGATCTAGTTTTACTCTCTTCTACCTTACTAGCTATTTTTACATGAGCGGTATTCTTGTTTGTACGTATTCTGATCATTTGCCAGTCAGACTCATTTTTGTCTTATCCAAATCGTATTTGACGAGATCTCCCTAGTGTGGCAAGACTTTGGCTTTTCGGGATAGTCTTTCAAAGGGAGGTACCTGCCCAAATACTTCAGTTAGTGTGATGGATCCGCAATGATTCCCCAGAAGACCTGGCCTGGGACCCTTCTCAAGTGGCCAAGAAAGGCAGACGCTTTCTGATCCCGACCGTGGGGGGTGGTGTTCTGCAGGGAGAGCACATGATGGGGGAACTTGGACAGGAGGAATGGGAACACCCTTGGTCAACTTTCTCCGAAGGCCCACTCTTGTAATGGCTTATTGTAAAAGAGAAATTACAAAACCTAATTTATCATTAAGGACTTCAAGTCCCATAATTCCTTAGGTACTGGGAAGAAGAGGAGGGCTTAAGAGGTACAATGTTGTAGGGGTGATCCGTTCATTAATGCAGATGACCCAAACCTGAGGGAGACACGGATGCTTAAAAGGCCCCCCAGGCGCAGGCCATAGAGTTGGCATTGTTGGTGAAGAGTAGACGAAGTCAGACGTAGCGTGGTTCGTGCTGGCAACCCAGGCAGAAGCTGGAGGAGAGAGAAGACACTGGGAACCACTGCTTGGGAGATATCATCTGCCGGTCCTGATAGGGTCTGTGCCCCCATAAATCTGAAGTGCAGAGGTTGCGCAGCAGGAAGCTTGCAGGAGGAAAGCTTCCCCCCTTGTGACCTGTTCTGCAGAGGCTGCGCAGCATAAAGCATGCAGGAGGCTGTCTCCGGCAGATGGCTTACACTGAGAGCCTCATGAACAAGAGGTGCTCCAATTGGAAGTGCCATGGACGAAGGCAGACTTACCGAAGCAGTTTGCTGGGTCGCGAGGAGCCACAGCAGCAGAATCCTGTGAGCGGCGAGGGGAACGGAGGTGCACGTCTTATCCGGTGTGTTCACATGTTGTCAGGGACCCCGGGCGCTCTGTGCCTGCTTGCGTATCGGAAGCAGGCATTTGGCGAGTGAACAGTGCTTCCGTAGAAGCAGAACCAGTGCAAAGCAGCACTCCAGTGTGAATGGAAGTGATTCACACGTCCCTTTTGCATACCAAACTATTGTAAAACAGCAGAAGCAGCAGTCGACCTGTGAGTGAGAGTGATTCCCAATTCTGAACAACGAACTAGGGAAAAGCATCAAAAACCAATTATATCAAAGCCAAATGACTGTGACCTTAAAAGTATGTGTGGAAAACCCAACCAGCCATGGCGACTTTAAGAGTTAATGTCAATAAGCATTGCCCAAGTCAAGAGAAACAAACAGAGGCAAACACAATCTAGCCAGTATTGCCAGCAGCAGAAGAGGGCTAATGCAAGGTGTATACACTCTGAAACCTCTTGCCCATATTGTATACATCTGGTACAAGCTGGATACACACAAATTGCCAATACCTGGGGAGAGGCAGGAAGATACCCTATCCCTATCAGTCTTTAGCTGATTGTGCAGTGTGCAAATAAGAGTGACAAAAAGGCTGCCCTTCTGGGAAAAGGTATCCAGAAGGTGAGGAGCATGATTTGCAGAAGAGTATTAAAGAGCATCAATGTGAATCTTGTTTTCCCTGCAAAGTTGTTGAATGTTTTAAATCTGCAATTTGTTGAATGCTGTGAAGCTGTTGTAAACCTCTTGTCAGGTGACATTGACCACAAAAGCACTTCTTGTTATAAAAAGCTGTTCGGGCAGGGGAGTATACCCTGTTGGCAAGCCTTTGAAGATTGTAAGTCTGGCATGGAAGCAGGCCAGATGAAAGTTGAAGGTGTGCTACAAGATGGTCCTTACAGACACAATTTGTTGTTAATAATGGTGCTGGAGGAGAGCTGTGCAAGACTGTTAGAGAGAATTTGTATTTCTTTGAGGTAGAAGAGTGGCAAATCATCCTAAGACAAGTTGTATTCTTTGAGGTAGAAGAGTGGCAAATCATCCTAAGACAATCATTGTTGCTATTGAGGAACTGAGAACCTGTTTAAAGAAGAAGAGACGTTTATCTTCTGTGTTGGAATGTCTTGTTGCAAAGTTAACGTTGCATCAAACTGTATCGGAACCTTTGTTACGAATCAGGATTTCGTTATGTTCTTTCTTGAACTGTGAAGCAGAATCTCGATTAAACCTGGGCACGGGGAGTTCCACCAGGTTATGAAGAGAGATTGTCGTCCCATTGTGAATTCAATCATTATTTTATTGAACTGCCATGCATTTCCTTGTTTATTTGTGTTATATATAAGTGTGAGGGAGAGATATCCTTTGTTAGAGTGTTTCCTTTAGTTTATTTTAGGCAGGGAAATCCTTGTCAGGGTAGGGATAGTGAGGTGTTCATCCAAACCTTTAATATAATAAAATATCATTTGTTGAGAAAACTTCACAGCGTGGTCCTCCTCACATTTCGAATGGATTGTGTCCTCCCATGTATTCCTCACCTTTGCTATATTCAAGTCTGCTTGAAGAGTGCTTAGGAATTTGTTTTCATAGGCTTGAGCGTCATGCAGCGTTGAGTCTTGGTCTTCGACGGCCTCTGTAGCATTCCTTGTGAGATTGACGCTGGTATATGAAGCACGTGCGCTGACTGTCACCTCAGTTCTGTTTTTTCCGCATTGATGCATGCTTCAGAGCTACTCGCCTCAGCAAAATTTCGATTGCATTTGTGCTTCTATCAAGATCGATTCAATACTCTTTCAACATGGCCTTGACACCGAAGACCAGCTTCAAATGGTGTGCAGACTGTGGGGCAAAAATGTCCATTACAGACCCTCACTGTCTGTTTGTGGTTTTTGGGGACAAGCCACAAGGTGGACGACTGTGGGTCATGTCAATCTACAACTGTCAAGGCCTTGCTGGAAAGGAAGGGATAACCAGATGAGGTAAGCCCTCTCCCAAATCCCCATCCATTACCCCATCCAAAAGAAAGTGGTCCTCCAATTCAACGGATGATACCCCAGAGAAAAAGTCTGTGAGATGATCAAGGGCTGGTTTACGACACTGGTTGTCTTTTCACAAGAAGAGTAAGAAACAGCATCATTGGTCCTCGTCATTGTCGTCTTCCTCTCCCGAAAAAGTTTTGTTCCCAAAGAAAATTTCAACTCCTGTGGAGTGGGAAAACCTCTGCTTAGAAATGCTTGATGTTTTTGAGAGGCAAGCTCCTCTGAGTGTCCCTCTCAAGGAGTCAAGGAAACAAAGCCACCCCACGGTGTCTGACAAGATCAGTAGGGAGTCTCGTGTGTCTCCTTCCCGTGCGCCTCAGTGCCTGGGTACAGAGGCTCCTCGATGCAAGTCGAAAGAGTCTTCGATACATAAGAGAAAACCTGTGCCTACCCCCTCCAAGCCTTAATCTCCGGTATCGAAGCCTTCTTTGAAGGTGTTGAATCGTCCGTTTATCTACTGAGCCCTCAAGGCATGTCATTAGTTTGAAGTCATCGAAGCACATTAAACTGTCAGCTCATTCAACGACCACTTCGAGGAAGTCGTCTAAGCCCTCCCTGCCTTCGACACCATCGGAGCATTCGGTGCTTCCGTAGGCTATTAAACCAATTCCTAAACCGACCAAGTTGTTCAAACCCATGCCCAAACCTGACTTCTTCAGGCAAATGGGGTCCATCTTTGAGGAAGATTAAGAGGAGGATCAAGCCCCTTTTGGTTATCAGTTTGGAACACCAAATGTTCCAGAAGAGCTTATTTCTCCAGAATCCAAGATGCAGAATCTGGTGTAAACTCTTAAAGAAACCAGCCTCTGGGAAACATCGACAGGGACTGATTTTGGTAACCCAGAGGTGGCTGGATATGCTAATCCTTCATGCAG
The DNA here is from genome assembly GCF_040938575.1 of Ambystoma mexicanum. Lineage (NCBI taxonomy): Eukaryota > Metazoa > Chordata > Amphibia > Caudata > Ambystomatidae > Ambystoma > Ambystoma mexicanum. Next base: position 298,972,817 of record NC_090935.1, on the reverse strand, counting down.
TTTGTTATTTGTTAAGTGGCTGAAAATATGGGGTGGTCTAGACCAGTAGCTACGATTGAGACTGATGACCTTACTGATATCTTAGCGAGGGGGTCCAGTCAAGGAGGCTGTGCTATCTTTCCATGCTGCCTTAAGGGTAAAGGTCATGGAAAATTGTCTGAAGCCGAAGTCTGTTCCCCCTCTAAACAAACTCAAAGAAAGAACACAATAGCTTCTGTGGATCCTCCTTTTCTGAACAGGCACCCCACATCAGAGAGTGGTTGTTCAAGCGGCAACTGTTTCAGCTAAGTCTGCAGCTTACCATTCCACTCCTGCAGACAAAGAAGATAGAATGGTCGACTCTTTGGGAAAGAGAGCGTTTAGTGCAGACAGCATGGCACTGAACTTGGCAAATGCCACAAGTGCCTTAGCAAAATACACACACCCCCTTTGTCCAAGACAGGAAAGATGCCATGAGGCAAACCTTAGTCCAGGCGGGATACAGTAGATTCCATAAGTAGATCCATGGCTGCCAGTACTTTTCTTTTTGGTGAAAAGATTGACAACAGCTTGGAGAAGCTGCAAGCTTCTAGGGCTGCAGCCAAATCATTAGGGGTTGCAATCCTGCAAACTCAACTTTCAAGTCAAGGATGGAGAGGACGCCCTTTGTTTCTATTCCTCAATCTCTACAGGAAGAGGACAGTTATCACAAAGGGGTCAGTGGAGAGCGCCTGGTCAAGGCAGAGGAAGAGTAGGTAGAACTCCCTGTGCAACACCCACGTACTTATCCTCAGCTGCAGGTGGAGCAGCAAAATGACTCCCTCACCCACAAGTCTGTATGTCCTATCATCTCCGGAGTTGGCAAAGCATAACTTTGGACGCATGGGGTGCTAGAAACCGTAGCAGATGTTTACTGTCTCCCATTCCTAAAGAAACCTCCTGATTGCCCCCCCAAAGCCAGATCTGCCTTGGTTGCAGATCCGCTGCTCCAACAGGAGATTCTCATCCTGTTGTAGAAAGGTGTAATAGAGCTGGTACCTGCAGCAGAGAGAAACCAAGGTGTGTATTCTCTTTACTTCCTAGTTTCCAAGAAAGAGGGAGGAGTGTGACCCTTCTTGCACTTGAAATGCTTGAACAAGTTCCTCAGGAAGGACAAGGACAAGATGGTAACTCTTTCACATATCCTTCAGACCCTTCGACTCCAGGATTGGTTGGTGTCATTGGATCTTCAGGATGCTTACTTTCATGTGTTCCTACATCAGAAGCACAGAAAGGACCAGAAGTTCTCAGTTGGTGGTTCTCATTATCAGTTTCGGGTTCTGCCATTCGGGCTCACCTCAGCCCAGAGGGTCTTCACCAAGCTTGTCAGTGGTGGCAGTAATTCTAAGGAGGGAGGGGATTCACATCTACCCCTACTTCGACGACTGGTTGATCAGGACTGTTTCTCCGGAACAGTCTGAGTCATCTCAGTCGCACCTGCCACTTCCTCCATGAGCTGGGCTTCTCCGTGATCTTCAAGAAGTCCCACTTGACACCTTCACAGAAGCTTCAATTTATTGGATCAGTCTTGGATTCGGCCTCGGGAAAAGCTTCGCCACCCGAGTTGAGGGCTCATCATCTCTTGCAGATGGTCCAAATATTCCAGAGTGCCCAACGTCTACGACTTCCTAAGGTTGCCCGGCCTCATGGCATCCTACATTTTTCTGGTGCCAGAAGCCCGTCTGAGAATGAGATCCCTTCAGTGTGCTCTCAGATCCCAAGGTCTCAATTCTCAGGCAGAATGACGGACCTTCTCCAGGTCCCGACAAGTGTCACCCAGGATCTCCTGTGATGAGAGGAGAACCTTTTCGGCAACCATGGCCGGAGATGACAGTTGAGACAGGCGCCTCCCGCACAGGACGGGAGCGCACATGAGACCTTTCAATAAGCGGACACTGGTCTGTCGGAGTCCAGACTCCATATCAACCTGTTAGAGCTGAGGGCAATCAGACTAGCACTGATGGCCTTCCTCCCCTTAATACTGGGGAAGAGTGTCCTGATAATGACGGACAACACAGTGGCAATGCAGCTTTAGTTCTGGGCACTAAGAGAAGGAATCATTCTTCTGGCCGTTCATCTAGCCGTAGGAAAAGAACACATCGGCGGACGCTAAGAGCAGGCAGAGCACGATCTTGCACGATCTTCACTCTTTGGGGAACAATCAAGTGGATCTGTTCGCAACCAGCATCAACCAGAATTGTGAGCTCTTCTGCTGCAGGGAATTTCCGCAAAGAAGAGCTCTAGGGGACATGTTTGTGGTGAACTGGTAGTTTCCACCAGTCCCGGTCATGCCTCTAGTCATCAGGAAGTTAAGGAAGTTCAGGAAAACCATGATCCTCATTGCTCTGCTCTGGATTGGGCCAGGAGAATGTGGTACCAGGACCTTCAGGATATGGCCATCTGCCCTTCAATTTGTCTTCTCCAAAGAGAGGACCTTCTCTCGCAAGAAGGTCAAATTCTTCATCCAGCGATCAGGACTCTGTCTACACGCCTGGTGTCTGAAAGGGTGAGATGTAAGGATTGGGACCTTCCGGAAGACATAATGGAGGTGTTGCTTTGGCTAGGAGACCAGCAACTAAATCCATGTACCGCTGTTGTTGGAATATGTTTCGCAGGTGGTGCATGGAAATAAAACTTCATTCTTTCACATGTAAGCTTCCCCATGTTTTATCTTTCTTGCTCCACCTGACCTCTGCTGGGTTACAAGTGGCCACGGTGAAGGGCTACTTAGCAGCACTATCAGTCTTCCAGAGATCTCCAGATGAGGCATCGTACTTCAAAGTGCCGATTATGGTACAATTTCTTAAGGGCCTAACACATGTCTTCCCCCCTACACCCTCTAAATCTAGAACTAAAATGTCTTTGGGAGCTCCATTTGAGCCCTTGCGTTCGTGTCCTTTAAGAATGCGCACCATGAAAACTGCCTTTTTGATAGCTATCACGTCTGCCCGTAGGGTAAGTGAGCTACAAGCACTGTCTTCCAAAACACTTTTCCAAGGACAGGGTGGCTCTGAGTTTGGTCATGTTAACTACCGAAAGTTGTGTCAGAGTTTCACCTTGCACAGCTCATTTTCAGGCTACCCTCGGCCTCCTCTTCTCCTTCCCTCATCTCTGACTGTCTCTCTGCTATCCACGAATGGTGTGCCGCCAACGACCTCTGCCTTAATGCCAATAAGACTGAGATTCTACTCATCGGCACACCCACTCCCTCCTTCCCTGCAGCTCTCTGGCCGGCCTCTCTTGGCCCCCCTCCTGTTCCTACCTGCAAGGCAAAAAACCTCGGGGTCATCTTCGACACCACACTCTCCTTCTCTCCTCACATTTCTGCCGTTTCTAAGAAGTCACACTACCAGCTGCACCTCCTCAGAGGTATCCTTCCTTTCCTTCCCCGAGAAGCTCACTGTCTCCAGAGCCCTGGTTCTCTCGAAGCTGGACTACTGTAACAGCCTCTATCTAAATCTGCCTGCCTCTACTCTCCGCCCTCTGCAACTTATCCAGAACAGGACTGCGAGACTTGTCCTTGGCCTCAAGCCCAGGGACCGTATCTCTCCAGGACTGAAAGCGCTACACTGGCTCCCTGTGGCTGCGAGGATTAAGTTCAAAACCCTCCACAAGGCCTTCTGGGGCCTGGAGCCAAAATACCTTCAACTCTCTCTTCCTAAATATCTTCCTTCTCGAGCACTTCGCTCTTCCACCTCCAACTCCCTCAGGGTCAGCCGCTTCTCCAAGCAACGAGTTGGGGGGAGATCTCTCTCCGCAGCAGAGGCCTCCCTCTGGAACAGCCTTCCTGCCTCCCTGAAACTTGAGGAGAACCATCTCCGGTTCCGGAAGCACCTCAAAACCTTCCTCTTTGCTTATGCTTTCTCTCCCCCTCTCCCCTGCTAAACCACTGATACTGTACTGAATCAGCAACTGGGCCACTCACTAACCCTGGCCCTTGGCCCAGCCACTCTCCCCTGCACTGCCTTCCTTGCTACACCTGCACTGCGGGACTGTCTCTGTATCCCTACAGGCCCCCCCCCCCCAGCACTTGTTCTGCACTTATCTTGCACTTGCCACTAGCTGGCCCTCTTTCATTACTAACCCTGTATTGCACTTTCCCCTCTCCCTTCCCTCTTGCACTTTTCCCGTCCCCCCACCCATGCACTTGCGCGGTCTGAATGACACCTGGCCTAGTAGGATCGTTGTCTGTCTCCCCTTGTCCCCCCCCCTCCCTGCCTCGTCGCGCCTTGAACACTTGTGTATAGGCGTGTTACAAATGCCATATCATATCATATCACAACATATTGTGTTACCACCTCCTCATCCATCAAAAGAGAAGGAGAGACTGCATCGTCTGGACCCCAAAAGGGTATTAAGCTAGTACATTACACGAACAGCAAGTGTTTGTCAAGATGACCAGCTCTTCATTGGTTACGCTGGTCAAAGATTAGACTTGGCGGTCACAAAACAATCTCTTGATGGATTGTCATGTGCATAACAAAATTCTACTCATTGGCAGCCAAAGATTCACCCGAAGGTTTGAGGGTGCATTCCAGTCGAGGGGTGGCTGCTTCATCAGAAACACTCAAAGAAGTTAGAAACACCATACAAAGCCTTAAAAATTAGGGTATTACACCTAGAAAGGTCCTTCCCCAGCTAGTAAAGAGGTGTGCCAGTGCAGGACATTTGCAGAGATGCAAACTGGTCGTCCCTTCATACTTGCAGTACATTTTTACGGTGTAGACTCTTTTATAAGAAGAGGAAGCTAATGTTGGCAAATCTGTCCTTCATAATATAAACAAGTAGGTACATTCTTGGCACCCACCTCCTAACACAAACTGCTTTGGGAGTCTATCAAAGATCAGGAATACGTGGGAGGACACAATCCATTCGAAGAACAAGTTACTTACCGGATTTCCAGAACTTCTACTGTGGTCTGTTAGTGAATTGACATATAGGGAACAAGCAAACACACCAGTACCTACCGCCATACCTCTAAAGGTTTTAACTGGCGTAACGTCCTTATGCTACCTTTTGCTTTCCTGACTGTAAGCGGTGGTGCTCTGGTCAAGGATCCTCCATGGTGCGCCCCCTAAGGTGGTTTGATTGGGAGAGGGTCTGCCAAGAACATTTATTCAATTGTCTGCTAACTTTGAAACACTTAAAAACTGCCTATTAGTTTTGTTGAACTCTTCTCAGACTCCAAAAAAGGACTCCTAATCTTCTGAAGAGAACTACTTTAAGACCAGTGACTGCAGGGCACTAGGCACCCTCTTTACTAGCTGGGGAAGGACCTTTCTAGTTGTAATACCCTAATTTCTAAAGCTTTGTATGGTTTTTCTAACTTCTTTATTTCAACATATTAATTCTCCAACTGATGGTTACTCACCATGGTTCTTTTTATTCACTTGTGTTACTATTCTACAGTAGTCTAAAACTGCTTTGACTGTATTCTAAAAGTGTAGTGGTAGTGCTCTTACTAGTGGCAACCAAAGTGAATATGTATATATTAGTAGTGAATGTTTTAGTGTTACTTTACTGTGGTTTTTAATCGGTAAGTGTTTGTCTAAGGCTTAAATAAATAACTATTTGTATACGCTCAAATTTATATGATATGATATGATGGGTTATTTATAACGCGCTTAATACCCAGAGGTTTCTAAGCGGGGACCCAGGGATCGAACCTGCGTTGCTCCGTGTCGTCTTGTTTCCAAGTCGAGCACGCTGCCGCTGAGCTATCCTCCTGGGACGATTGTAGTTAGCCGAACCTTCACTACTCTCATGCCTTTCTAAGTTTAATCCATGCTATTTAGTCACAGTGCCCAGATAGCTTGGCTTGAAATTAGTGTCTTTCTCTGTTCCCCAGACATTATGGCTTCTCAGAATCTGTCCATAGGGCTGATTCTAAAAATCCATCTTAACAGCGCCACTCTGTACTCTAAGTTCGGTAGTAGCCTTGCCTGTCCGCCCACCTGGTCTGACCTGGCGGGCAAAAAGACACCCGCGAGCAGAACTCGTAGTTTGCCGGTCCGGTAACTACGGTAACGGCAAACTTACTGGTACTGTTGTTACCAGATCGGCATTAGACCCACCAGAACACCTTACCTACACCAGCTAAAGATCCCGAATTATAACCTAAAAACAGCAGGGGGCTCCAGTTTTCCAGTGCTCGCAGCACAATGTTGGAACACCCTCCCCACTACAATTAGATCGGAAGCCGCATTCTGGCCATTCAGAGCCATGGTAAAATCATGGCTACTAGCCTAAACACCCAGATTCTCACCGTCGTGACCTGCTAGCCGCCGCTCTCCACCTGTAGTAATGTTTACTCTACCTACAGCATAGTCAGGACCAACCTGTAACCCGGTCCGCATTAGCCACTGTAACTTTTATTCCTCAATCCATATTCTCTGAACATACTTTTCTTTTCTTGGTATATTCTACTCTTATATGTAAGCACTCAGAGCTTGGACTAATGTACGCTCTGTTGTAATATGATGTTCCTGCAACGATATGTAACCCTGCTGTACACATGATTATGCGCCCAATTACCTGAGGGTTCGGATGCGCTTTATAAATAAACAAACTAAACTAAACAAACTAAACTAAACATGTAATGAGGCCCATGGGTTTGAATGATGACCCGGCTGCTTATATTTGTGAAAAAGAAATCTCAAGTGTTTAGTGTGTAAACTTTTGCTTGTCTTGACAGACCTAAACACCAGATTTGGTCAAGAATGCCCATAGACAGAAAGCGACTCACAAAACAGTTACTTTTTAAAGCTTTGTTTACATCCACGAGGTCTACTCATTTAAGATGAAAAGAAAACTCCAACTGTAGCAAGACTCCTATTTAAATGGGATTATACTACAGTGCAGCTCGACATGCACAGTGAACTAGCAGTTCACCAAGCCAACCACACATCACGTCCCCATGGCAGCATTACCATGCCGGCAAGTGCTGAAACCACACACTGAAGGACTGCTGTGAGGCTGTGCTTTACCCTGTCCTTTTCCAATGCTCTCCCCGGACATGTAAGTCCTAGCATCCCACCACCTTTTCAATTTCCTAAAAATGTATGCATACAAAAAGCGCAGTTGCTACCAATGAAATGCTCTACAGCAGCAACTGCCGTGCCTTTGTCGGCAGCACAGCCCCAGGCACCGTTTATCATTGGTGCCCTGCCTGCTGACCGCCCTGTAGGTGACTGAGGTGAAATTGGCAACCCAGAATTTCAGGAGTTCAGGGGGGTGGGTGGGGGTTAAAGATTTATTTACCCAATGGTCATTGCACCTGCTGTGATGTGAATTGTTGCCAGTGACCCTCATTTTTTGCTCTTTGTTCTCACCTTTTCAAGCTAGTCCTGCTCCCAAAAGTTCCTGGCCTGTATTGTTGTATTGTTTTTCGATGGGCACATTTGGCTGTGGGCTATTGCGTATGTTGTAGAAATGTTGGTAATGTTTCTTCATGTGCCATAGTTATTGTTTAAAACAAAAAATATTATCCCATCAAGTTGATGGGGCAGTGCACTTGTCGAGTAGATAAACTAATCTACTCGATGTTTGGGTCTGAGGGGATTTTAAAGATTTTGCAAGGCCCGATAGCTTTGGGTTAGATGTACAATCGTATTGGAATCACAACAATGTGTGCAATAGTCGAAACATCAGGAGCCCACATCCACAATAGCCACACGTGCCTGTACAACATCCTCAGAACAAAGCAATTTGGCTCAAGCTAACTTGAGTGAATTCAGTCTTGGTCCAGGGTCCTCTAATTCAGGTAGTCAGCAGCTACATCCCAGACCTCTTTTTCAGGTCAAAGTTTTGAATGTGATGTTAGTCGAATGCCTTGCCTCACATTCTCTGAATGTCAGTAATGTGGAAATTAATAAAGGAACTACCTTTTTACCATGGTTAAATGATACGTTTTTAAGGGACCCAAAATCACAGCTTGGACTACCATAATGCCCTGTATGGTGGACTAGACAAAGGGACATGCACAGACCTTGCAGTGCACAATACGTAGTCAGGCCGGTCTCATTTGTGCGCAAGTCTGTACTGCACTGTTGAGGAAAGCCAGATATAATTTTAAATTCTCAGCTTTGTTTTTGAATGTTTATAAGATGTTCCTATTATCTGCCCCTGGCCACTTCTTTGTATAAACCAGAAGACACCTTGTGAATGTTTTAAATGAAAGCATATCACAATAAAAAATAAAATAATGGATGAAATCTATAATGGGATTCAAATGTCATGCTGGGGGGGTGCCTAACGGAGATTGCCATCCAAATGTTTCGCAAGCTGATTTAGCTCCCAGGGTGCAGTATAATTCTACGCACTCGCTCACAGCTTTCCAATTTTTATTTTAAGCCGTGGTATGGGTGGATCTAAGCTATGACTCCATGACCTGCTCGAGGGACATCATGGCAAGAATAGGTGAGGGACGAGATTGTGCACTGCAATGAATGTTTAGAGCACTAGAAAAACATCTGACTGTTCTTTCCCATGGTGTTTCTTTCAGATAGGTGAAGAGGCACACGCCCACCCAGAGTACGGGCCAGAAAGGACACTGATTGGTAGGAGGAGTGCTGCTGGTACTGGGAAACCGGGAACAGGATGTCCATAGATGAGCAAGTCATTGTGGGCACATATGCCTGCATTTGAGACTAGGTTCAAGAGTGCTGACAATCACATGGTAAATACAGAAGTTGGGCTTCATAGCCCTAGGCACAGTTGGATATGATTAGGACATTGATAGAAACAAAGGGGGATTAGTCATTTCGGTTGACATAGCCTCAATTACACCACCGCGTTAGGAGAAGACCAGGAGTGAACAGGTTTTGTAGTGTTTATTTTTGTTAATGCCTAAATCATTGTATGTGGCTTGATGGGAACGATTTGAGATTGAAGTGAATTCGGAGAAAGTGGACAACCGTGCACTTTCTGGACTGACAGGAGATGAATGGGCTATTTTAGGTGCACTGGACGAAGGCTGTAAACAGTGATGACACAGTTGTGGGCGCTGTGACAACGTACCAGAAGCAGGAGTCGGACACAGCGGTGGCATGTTACAAAGTGAGATTTATTTATAAGAAAACTGAACTATCCCTAACTCTAGAGGGATTCCCCTACTTAAACTATAATCTCGGGTCCTTTCTAGTGGGAATGTCTGTTCAGCTAATCTGTTCTACATCAAAAACTCCTGATCTAGCCCTATCACTACTAACATAAAATCACTAACTACTATTCAGGGGGATGACTCCCTCCTCCTGATAAACAAAAGGTCTTAACCTTCCAATACTAAATACTTAGAATTCAAATCGGGACGCCAGGAGAATGACTGCCTTCTCCCAACTCAGTTCCAACAAGGATTTCCAAAGTTTTTGCTTGTCTGTTTCTTTAGGGCCCGGTTTGCCAACCAGCAGAATGTCTCCCTTCTCCTGGTATAAATAGTTACTTGTTATGATCAATAAACACTTTCATTCAGATGTTGTAACTCCACAGTTCCCCCAATGGGTGTTGCACTTTCCTTCTTTGCACCCTGGTTAATGGTCCAAAGATCCTATTTGGTTCTCTGGTGATTTACCAATGATTCCCAACTTTGAACAGTGTCTCCCTTTATGAGATTGGTATGAACGAGTTTACTTTTAACCCACCCATGCACAGTTCTTTTCTTCAGTTGTTTCTTCACCGCTACTGTGCCGAGGGAGACCACCCCTGATGTCAAGATTAGCGTTCTTTCCCCCAGTGGCTTTATCTCCACCACTGGGCCAAAGGAGATCACTTTCAATGTACAGATTACCGTCTTTCACTGGTAGCTTTGTCTACGCCAATGGGTCGAGGGAGATTACTCCCGATGCACAGATGACTGTTTCTTTCACTAGCATCCTTTCACTCCTCCACCCCTATATTGTCACTGGGTCTCCCATGCCTCCACTTTGCCTTCTTCTGGACTATGGCACGTCACTGGTTCTTCCTGGAACTGGAGTCCGTGTTGGTGGTTGCTCTGGTTTCTCCATTCTGTTTTGCGATGGCCCTGCAGTCTTCATCCCTGCACAGTCGGCAAAGTTGTTGGACTGAACTGTCCACCTCGTCGAGGTCATAACACCATTTCTTCTCTCTCCTCTTACGGTCGGGTCTGCTCCTGCTAGACCCCCACAGGACTCTTGACTTGGTGCCGGCGTTCTCTGTTCTGCAGTCAGTCCTCAGAGTTTGTAACTCTCGCCTGCGATCTGCTCCACTCCAGCTGCTGTTCCCAGCTGGACTTGAGTCCTCAAGTCCATTGTCTATTTTTATATAATGTTGTGTGATGATTGGCAAGGTATTCTCACTTCTCCCCAAGGGGGAGCCATTTCCCATGAGGCTAGGGAGATGCAGCTGCTACCCAATAGTCCTTTAAGGGTGGTTTAATGCGGGAGGACTTCATGGGGAGGGACTCCCCTTCTGGGGGGATAGACGATCACATAGGGTACAGCCCGTTGAATAGCGTCACACCCCTTCCCCTTCATGTCTTATGTATTACTGTAGTACTTGGGATACAGAAATTACTAGGACGAAGAAGGGCACAGAAAACATGAAGATTACTGACTATGCTAGTACTGGTACGAGGTGGTCCCGAGGAGGCATGAAGGTCAGTGTCAAAAGAAACCAAGTACTTTGACAGTCTTTTCAGGGTGGGACTGGCAACAATATATAAGAGACGATGGACTAAATAACTTGTCAAGCCCAGCTGAGAGAGGTAACGGGTGTGGAAACCATCCAGAGCAGGAGTTTCAAATCCTGTTAGCAGACCGGAGATAGAGAAGAGCAGAGGACACTGGCGAGTCATTGAGCGAAGCAGGTAAAGAGAACTGAGCAGTACAGCAGAGCGCGGAGCCACAGTAGTCCTGCAAAGGAAAGTTGCCCGAAGAGCCTGAGAGATGGATCCTTGTCCCACGTAGCCCCAGTGATGTACCAAAGCCCCATAACGGGAAGTGCGAGAGACACAGAGGGGACACAGAGGGGACACAGGGGTGGAAAAGAGGCATGCTCGAGTGGTTCTTCCCTGGCCTAATAGTAACACCCAAACTATTGGGAAGAATGGAGTGAGCATCTGAGGAGAACTTCCTCGTTGCAATGGCAGCGATAAGCCCAAAGACCACCAGAGACGTGTTGGGGACCCCAACACAAGTAAACTGAGCATCCGAGGAAAACATCCTTGTCTCAGTGGCAGAGATAGGTCCACTGAAAACCAGAGGAAGATTTGGGACTTTGCTAATACCGTCAGTAAGTGGCAAAACAAACATTAAATTGAAAGATACGGAAAAGTACTCTCAAACACCAGGAGAAGGGAGTCCTTCTCCTGGTGAAGAAACTGAAGCCCTTTGCATATACTCGAGACGCCAGGGGAAGGGAGTCATTCCCCCCCCCCCCCCTGGCTTTGTTGTGAACTATATTGTAGTGTGGGGACGAAGGGAGTAAAGTTGGGTTGTACAAAGATTTTGTTGGAACCACAAGCCAGGGGAAGGAAGTCATTCCCCCCTGGCATCCTTTTGCAAGAAACAATTTAAGGAACACCACCCGAATACCAGGAGAAGGGTGTCTTTCTCCTGAAGAAGGAACTCTATGTTGGATTTTTCTTTAATTGCGGTGTAACTGGTAGAAGCAGGTTATGACACAGGGTGGTAGTGTTTGATTTTGACCGACGTTCTAACAGATCCTTTAGTAATAGTTTGAAGCAGGGAAACTCCTCTTGGAAGATGAAGGATAGTGATGTTGTTTTAACTATATATAAAGGTTTATAGCAACCATCATGCAACTTTGTGTTAGCTTCCTTCTTCGACACCCTTTCAGTTTCCAGTACCTCCCCGGTGGACTTTCGGAGTCCTTTATCACTTTCAAGGGACTGACCACACCTTCTCGTGGCCTCCTCGTTTCAGTACTTGAGGAGTCTACCGTGTTATAAACTTGTTGGCACGATGAAGAGTAAGACTGTGGTGGGTAGCATGAGGTTTCAGATGGAAGGGGATCACAGAATGAATGTCTCCTTCCCCAAGAGGGGAGTCCTCCCCTTGAAGGTCCTCCTGCATTTTATCAACCCTAAGCGTATTATTGGTTAGCAGCTGCACCACGCTAGCCTTAAAGGGAAGGATTCCCTCCTGGGGAGAAATGTCATCCAATGATTTGTCTGTGAGAAAGTACTAAATATGTCAATCTGGCTGAAAATGGTGGTTAGTGGCGGTCAGGTGAACAGGACACTGAACTGGGCTGAATGTGGCATTGACAACTGTTATGAAAGGGCAATGGGGTGAGCGATTATTAATTGGTTGCAGTTCCAGGGGTGAAGGTTTAAAACCTTTATGACATTGACACCACACACTGTCAAAGTACAAGCGATGAAAACACGTGTTATTACCTGAACATGTACAGTGACTTTTGATTGTGTTTTTTTTTTTTTTACCAGGATGTGGCATGATGGGCAAAACAAACAAATAAATGTGAGCATGAGAAATTGCCACAATGCAAACTATTTTCTTTGGTGTAACAACACACTGTCTTGAGCCCAAGATTCCTAATGTTTTTTGCAATGGCTATGTGCATCGTGTATGTAATGAAGGATTTCGGTATCCAAAGTTCTATTCTGGCAACATATGTTCCTAAAAGTTTAATAGTACTGAAATTCACATCAGATTTGTTTTTTATGCTAAAAAATACTGTGGTCTGCTGCAGCAGCAGCGGGCGCGATACCTCTTATCTGTATTACGTCATGTTCTATAATGTGGTTTGTATATTGTTTTAAAATTATTTTAGGCTCCAGGTGGTCATGAACTGCTTTGTGACTTTTGGGAACTCATTGGTCTGGCTCCTGCTGGAGGGGCAGATAACTTAATCAATGAAGAATCTGATGTAGATGTGCAGCTCAACAACCGTTACATGATGATACGTGGGGAGAACATGTCCAAAATTCTGAAAATCCGCTCCACAGTTGTGCAGTGCTTCAGGGACCATTTCTTTGACCGAGGATACTTTGAAGTGAGTAAAATGAATGAGTGACTTGGGCAACTAATGTTGCTTTATTCAAATGTCTTAAATTATCATAAATTATGTGTGTCAATATCTCCTTAAGTTATATACCTTATTCATTTTTAACTACCTTGCGCACATAGTTTGTATGCATGTTTCTCCAACACCCTGTGCATTGGGTGCCCTTCCAATTTCCTGCACTTCTACAGTTGTGGAAAATTGCCATGGTAGACCATCCTTGGACCGATGTAAAGAGTATAGACCATATCACAAGTTAATGAAGTCTATGGTAATTCTGCCAAACTTGCTTGCCGTTATTGACACTTGTTTTAGCTGTCAATCCGCCATATTACGAATAGCAGGGAGGTAACATTATTCTCCATTATGGGTTCCTGTGGGACTCGTTTAGGGTTTAGAGGATTTCTTTTTAAAAAAAATGTTTTAATTGTGTTTATTGGTTACAAGCAATCCTTTTACACAAATGTTAATACATTTTTTTCTTTCTTTCCTTTATTTATACTAATAATGTCATAAAAGCTACATACAAAATAACAATAAAATGCAGATAAAAAATACATTTTTGATAAAATAAAAAAATACACAAAAGATACAACTGAAACGCCTTAAAAATATAAAATAACTAATTGCACACACTGCTCATAGATCAGTCCCTGCTGCAGTAATATGCTTAAGACGCTTCCTCCATGCCAACAGCAGGAAATGCCCCATACTGTACAGCACATCAGGGTCACCAGCCGGACAAATATATGCCATTGAGGCATTGTTTCTTAACATTGAAAAGCTTGGCTAAAGGTAGACGATATTTCCTCCTAGCGTACATATACGCTGCACAGAACAAAACAATATGGAAAGTACTTTCAGCTTCACTAGGGCAGAATGGACTAGCAGCCAAATTGGACGCATTCCAAATGTATTTTTGGATGGCAAGAGGCAGGATACCAAAACTAGTCTTCATGGACAAAGCCCTCGTTTGTTTAGTCGGCATACTATGAAGGTAGCATTCAAAACCCGGAACTGGTTTCCAAGATAAGTAGGGAACTAAACTGACTGAGGACACAAGCTTCACTCTAGAATCTCTCTCCCATCTATCCCTAAGGGCCTTCCTAGGTAATACTTTAACATTTCCTGGAATAGAATCAGGCTGCAACCAGTAGCTCTCCAACACCACTGCGATCAACTCGCCACGTATGGCCCTGTACCATGGCAGACTTGAACCTCCTGGGCAGGTTAATATATCTCTGCCCGCTCTCGTATAGTGCACCACAGCCTAACTCAGAGGAACACGGACTTCATCCAAGAAATGAAGCTGATGCTCAAAAAGCCGAAATCCCACAATACCGGAACATTTGGTGCATTCACAGAGAGCCCCAGGACCGATAGAAAACATTTCTGCTCCACTACCTAAAGACTAATTAAATTACAAATGTCTCACACTTCTGCCCCATAAAGGGCTGCCTGCCTTGCTCTTATAAATTGGCAGAATTACACTAACTGGACCAGTCCCATGGCTCTGTATAAATCTAGATATAGCTGCACAATTGGTCAACTTTAGTCCTGCCCGCCACACCTGGTCACTCCAAGCACAATTAGCCATCAGGCTAACCCCCAGTTAGTCAAAACATGCAACAAGCCCACTTTCAGGCAGGGAGGTTTCTTAGCCTGCGGTTTAGCAAACACCATGGACTGGGTTTTCTGCAAATTAATTTCGAGTCCATTGTCCAGTCAAATCCCCTCGGAGATTACCAATTGCTTCCGCAGCACAGATGGGGTCAAAGAGAGTAAAACCACATCATCGGCAAATGGGAGGATAGGAATTTTCTCCAATGCCAATGATTGGGCATCTGTCACAAGTCAATAACTCTGTTTAAATAGAGGCAAAACAAAATTGGGGCAAGAACACAACCCAGCCTGACTCCAGCCTCAATTTATTTACTCTGGAAGTGACTTGACCCTCCGATGAATACCTGATAACTGCTCTGTTGTTATTATATAGTGACTGGATCGCACTTAAAATGTCTATCGGCAAACCCAAATTTGATAATATGGCCCACAGGCCTACCCTTGGTATGTTGTCAAAAGCAGTCCTCAGATCAACAAAGACCACATAGATCTTCATAGACTTCAATACAGCATATTTCTGCAATATCAGGGAGAGCCGCAGGACATGGTCAACCGTGCTGACATTGCGCTGAAAGCCAGCCTGGCGATGTTGTACTGCCCCCACAACCAGGCACCAGGCCTCCAGGCGACACAACACCGCTTTAGCAAACACCCCCCTTTCCCCCCCTGCATCAAGGAGTGAGATGGGCCGGTAATTAGCCAGACAATCCCTACCACCCTCCTTAAATATGGGGACAAAGATTGCTGGAGTCCAAGAGTAAGGAACCTTGTTCACCACCAACAGGGCATCAGGAAAGGAAGCCATATAGTCATCTCCTGCCTCAACTAGTTGATGGGAATCCGATCTGGACCAGGGGCTTTCTCCAACCTTGCTTCAATAAGGCTGCCTCAATGTCCTGCATAGACAGTACCAATGGGGCGGTCACCAACTCTTCCTGGCCTGTAAGAGGGGACATTAATTCCCAAACCATTTGATACACTGAACCCGTATATACATTTCCAAAATGGGAGACCCAAACCGCCTTAAGTGTCCTGTATCAGACTATGCTCCCAACCTTTCCGAACCTCAACAATAATGGCAGCGACCTCTAGCATCCCCAGTAGCATCCCCAGACTTGGCCAACAGGAAGAGGTTGTCCCAAAGTTGGCCAGAATATTCCGCCTTTTATTCCCCCAAGTAGTTTACGATATTGAGCCATTGCTTCCACCAGGGCCCCTGTGCCCAGTTCCCTGGGATCGCCTGGCTTGTTTAATCGACACTTTTATTGCTGCACGGCCAGTAATCGACAGAGGCTTGTTCAAACTGTTTCCCAGGGAGCTTGCAATACTTTCATAAATTGGTAACAGATGATCCACATTAAGCACCTTGCTAGAATAAAAAGACTCAAAGTGCAAGATGGTTGCATACATGCCTAGTACTTTCATCTCAAGGTCCAACGCATGCCACTTAACAGGGTGCCTTGCTTCACCTTGTGACTCCATTGAAAAGGCTTCTCACCTAGGGCCCTCCCCTTTTTGCGCCAAAGAGTGACCCACTAACCAAAGCTACGATAGGATTGTGGTCACTTTCCGGCCTCCAACACCTTAAAGTCCTGCAGATGACCCCAAGCTTCCACATTTACCAAAGAGTAGTCTATCAAACTACATTTAGAAAGCATACCATAGGTCTTGCTCGCTGGCCTATCACTTTGGAATCTTCCATTACATGCCATAAGGCCCAGCAATATGAACACACTTGCTGCTTCACATGCAAATCTATGAATCAACCTAGGTTGGTCTGCCACCAATTCACCCACACGCCATCTAAGGTGCTCATCCTCCTGGAGCCTTGCCATTACATCGAGTGGCTCGAATTCAAGGTTTAAATCCCCATAGACAGGCCCATGTGACTTTCCGTCAATCTAGTTATTCTTTCCTCCATCGGTAGCACTAGAGAATTATTAGCAGGGGTGTCTTGGCGGTTATACACATTAATGCACAGAAGCTGCGACTCATCTGAGCAATGCATGTGGATTTCCATAAAATCAGCAAAAACACTGGGGCGCCCTTTCTTCCCTTTTACAGCTGGTATATAGAAAGAGTAAAACCCCTGAATGTCATGGGCCACAATCGACCATGTCTCCTGTATGGCTATCAGCTCATGGGAGCGCACTAAGTCCAGCCACTCCAAGTATTCCATATGGTTCAAGAAACAGTTTAAATTCATGATGTTCCACCAAAGGAATTGGAATTATTATAGCAGAATTAGAATCACTTGCCACCCCACTGAGAGTTGAAATACAGTCAGTCTTGGTGTCATGTGAATTTCTATAGGTCATGACAGGCTCCCTCGCCCAACCTGTAAAGCCACTAAACATGCAATAATAAAATGAGGAGCTTTCGCCCACTGGCAACAGGTTGGGCCTCCTGGGCACAAGGTTGACAGCACACTTCTAGACGGATGAAGTATGCAAAGTTCACCTGGGGTTACCCACTTTGGGGGCCCTTATTAATTGCTGACCAGACCATAAGCACCAGTTAAGCAACATATCCGAGCACAAGAAGAGTAGGGAGGGCACGGTAGGGGAAGCACACTCAATGAAGGCACAGTTCGAAGTGCTAAACCAGTTCGGCTCGCAGAATGTCCTCACTGGAAATGGATGAGAGACCTGAAATCGGTTTCCAAAGGTCTAGCAGTCGAGATCTATTAAAAAAACGGGCTTGCAGCCTTTATTTACTCGAATTTTACAAGATTTCCAAAAACCTTCTTTCCATGGTCGCAGGATAAAGGTTTCAAAAATGAGGTTGAGGGAGGCAAACTTGAGCAAGCAGTGAGGGATGAAGAAACTTCCCTACGTTGCATCGAGCAGGCTGGCGCCGCAGTGACTTCTTGAGCAAGGCTCCCTGAAGAGTCAGGGATTTGAACTTGCTTGTTGTTTAAAGCCATGCATTCAGACCATGGCGCTAAAGGGCTGGCTAGGATAGGTGAAAAGTAATGGCATCTTTCAGTTGGGCCACGCAGAATCCCTTGCCTGATGGTGCCATCCCCCTGATCACTAGGCACCCGAGTACATTCAGGTGTAACGTTACAAGACTAGAAAGCATTTACAGCGGGCAGAACAAGGTGATTAGCCAGCAAGTTATTGTACGAGGGGCGACACTTCAAATGATGCTTTCTATTTTTACATATCAATATCTAAAACGATGATTGAAATTGTATAGAAACGAAAGGTGCCACAGTGAATAATAAATATATACTTTATAAGTTTACCATTACAATAATGTGGTTTGTTCCACTTTTCTCAATATTATATAAAATCCACTAATAATGTACAATTGATGCTCAGTTAATATCACTAAAATAGTTTAAGGATGTTGTCACCCACATAATAGATTCATAAAACAGTGATCAAAGGTAAGGCTTCACTCCATATGTGAAATGCAGCAACAGTGAATGCAACTAATTTGCTCCATAAAAGGTGCTCCAGAACTGGTCACCCTCTGTTGCATCGTGTGTAGAGCTAAAGTGAGAATAGCTTTTAAAATAATAAGATTTCAACCTTATGGATTCGTTAAGAAGATGGCGAGAGGATTCTTCTGCCAGAGAGACATTATCCCATTGCCCAGTATGTTCGAATGTAGGTAGTATATTCAACCGTAGGTAGATAATACATCTTCTTAATTGCATTGAACATGGTTTGGTGAGTTAGGAGCACAGAACATTGTATCGGAAGCCCTGCATGCTGTATGTAACTTTTAATTTCAGTTTGGTAAGCCTGTCAATATTATGATTATCAAAATCTCTGACTTTCTTTTTTTAAATAATCGTCCTATTAAGATTTGATTTCAGTTATTCAATAGATAGATTAAGCTGTCCTAGAAATATTGATACTGTTGTCCTAAATTGCACTCAAAATACATTTTTACTATTCAATGCATGTTGCTCGGCCAAGTAACTAAACAGAGTTTCAGTGGATTGCTTTTCTCCCGCAGATTCCTCATCTTGATAGATATCCATTGTCCAGCTCTAATGCTTGTAAATTTCTCCACAGGGGGAATAGTGGGCCTCAGCTCGGCTTTCGATCCATCTTGCGCGGTGGTCGATCATTTGCTTGGGAAGTGATGTCAGGCGCCATACATATACCACGTCACTACGCCCCGTCTCAGTAACTTTTTTTCTGCGCCCTCGCACGCTGCATAGGGAACCTACTCGAGTTTCACTCAAGGTTTTCACAAAGTTTTTTTTCATTAACCTCGACATGTCTTTGCACCGGATGTCGGGTTTCAAGCGGTGCTCCGATTGCGAGGCCAAAATGTCAGTGACAGACCCACACGCCATCTGTTTATGGTGTTTGGGTTCCACTCAAGACAACAAGGCCTGCGCGTTGTGCGCCAAGATGCACCCAAGTCCCTGCGAGCCAGAGCTGGTGAGCTGGCCCTGGGCCGACCGTCACTGAAGTCTCTGATGCGGTCTCTCGTCCAGTCGTCTGAGGTTGCGGAGCCCACTCGTCACGACGAGGGTTGCCACCGCAAGAAAACAAGGGGTCCCACTCCAGAAGCCATTCCTCATCCTCTTCCTCACGGAACACAACCATCGGCGGGAATTGGATTCTTCCTCGGAGTGAGGTAAGCCCTCTAAGGGACCTACCACTCGCGAAGAGTTGGATTAGTTTAAAATGAAATGCTTGAAATGTTTCGACAACAGGCGGCACAACTCCCACTCCCTACTAGCAGACCTTGGCAGCAAAAGTGGCGCTCAGTACCCCCGACTACATGCTTGCCAGGAAGTCTATGCCTTCGGCGCTGACTGAGCTTTCAAGCTCCGTGCCCCACGAGACTTGAAAATCACGCTCTAGAAGCCTCTCCTACGGCGCCCGTCAGAGCCATCAGCGCTGGTACCCAATCCAGCCTCTGGGGCTCCACTCCAAGCGACTAAGCCCTCTGCCTCGGCTTCCAGAGCTATGGAGCCGAAGGAGAAGTTCTCGACTTAGCTACGTCGGCGCCTTTCAACTGCTATCACGGACAAGCTTTTTCGACTCAATGCGGTTGATTTACACCACAGAGGAGTGCAAAGAGGTCGACCCCCATCTTCGTGGGTTCAGGCGGCGCCAACTAATTCGAGGACCGAGACAATTTGATGGCACTTGCTCAGGTCCTTCAACATGCCAGTGGGTTGGACACATCTCCAAACCTTGTTGCAACAAAAACAACCCTAAACTCACTCTCATGTCAAATTTAGGACATTAGTGGAGAAAGTGGTTGACACCCTCGGCCTCCAGTCATCTGCCATTCCCCATCAAGGGTATGACCTTACAGATATCCTGGATGAGGTCCCGGGTATTAAGCACAACATGCCCTTCAATCAGGCCATAGCTAACCCGTTGGAGCTTCTAAGGGCCAGCACACAGTCGCTGCGGCTGGTGCGACAGCGCCTTCGAAGATTATTTATTTGGATTTGTAAAGCGTGCTAATGGCCCAAGGGCATGAAGTTGTCTTGGTTACAGTGAGGTTATTAGCTTTTTTAATTGTCCCTTCCCACAACGTACCGGTTGGTGGACAATTGGCATGGCATTGGTCCAAGTGGCAGGAGGTAACTTCCGATGCTGTGGCCCTGCAGGTAATTCGGTGGGGTTATTGTCTGCTCTTTTTAAGAAAACCTCTGGACAGACCCCCGTCTTCACCGATCCAACCGGGATAGGAGCTCCAAACAGAACTGAGAGCCCTGTTGTCGAAGGGTGCAGTGGAAGAGGTGCCTCCCACTCAGAGAGGGTTAGGCTGGTATTCCTGGTAACCAAATAAGGAGCAGGTCTCGGTCCCATTCTGGATCTCAGGGCTCTATACAAGTTCCTGATAAAAGACAAATTCAGGATGGTGACGTTGAGAGAAATTCTCCAGGCTCTCGAGCTTCATGACTGGCTGGCGTCTATAGACCTGCAGGATGCCTCGTCTCAGGAGGATAGCTCAGGGGCAACACACTCGCCTTGGAAGCAAGACGATGCAGAGCAAAACTGGTTCGAGGCCTGGGTCCGCACTTTAAACCTCTGCCTATTAAGCTTGTTATAAATAACCAATTACAATGTGTCCATACATCAGAAGCCCTGGAAAGTCCTGCGGTTCCTCATTGGGGACAAGCACTTATCAGTTCAAAGTGCTGCCCTTTGGGTTGACTTCTGCTCCAAGGGTTTTCACCATGCTCATGGCGGCAGTTGCCATATTCCCTTACCTGGGTGACTGGCTGATCCAGGGGAATTCGGCGGGACAGGTTTTGACTAATCTGGACTAATCTGGAAGACACCTGTCTGCTACTGCTACTGCAGAGGCTGCTTTCTCCCTGAACTTAAGTCTAAAGGCTCCAGTTCATCGGGCCAGTCATAGACAATAGGGCAGGGAATGCCTTCCCTCCCGGGGAGAGAGCCGACAACATACAACAGATGGTCCGGTTGTTCTGGTACCACGCCACCTTACCAGCGGCTTCATTTCTCTGATTTTTGGGTCACATGGCCTGCTGCATTTTTCTGGTGCCAGAGGCCAGACTGTGCATGAGATCCATTCAGTGGCTCCTACAAGACCAGTGGTCTCAGTATCTGGGAGCACTCTGGGATCCTCTCAGGGTGTTCAGCCAGGTAGTTTGCAAACTCGACTGGTGGGACAAGCGCAGGAATCTTATGGTGGGGGAACCCTTCTGGCCTGCTTGGCCTCAGACCCGAGGAGTTACGGATGCGCCCTTGAAGGATTTGCAGTTGAGCATCCGCTCCATCGCTCAAGGGGAAGCATGTTCTGATTCTGACAGACAACACAGTGGCCATGCACTACCTAAACAAGTAAGGTGGAGTGCATTCCCATCCCCTCTGCACAGAAGCGATGCAACTGTAGTTCTGGTTGCTAGATAATCAAATCTAGGTCTCGGCAGTTCATCTGGCGCAGACTGAGAACAGTTTGGCGGATGCTCTGAGCAGGCAGAGCACGGTCTCACACGTGTGAGAAGTGTGCCAGGAAGTCCTGGAAGAGGTCTTTGCTCTCTGGGGTACCCCAGCAGCGCATCTGTTTGCCACGGAAGCCAACAGGAAGTGTGGACAGTTTTGCTCGAGGGAATTCCCAGGGAACGGCGCACTGGGGGGGGATGTGTTTCTGGTGGATTGAACATTCCCTCTCCATTACCCGTTCCCTCCGATCCCAGTCATTCCGTGGATTCTCAGGAGGTTGAAGAGGTTTCGGGCGACCATGATCTTGATCGCTCCGGATTGGGCAAGGAGGACGTGGTACTCTGACCACTTGCATCTGTCCATCTCACCGGTTGCCTCGGCAGCTGGATCTCCTCACCCAGTTGGAGGGTCGGATACTGCACCTGGCCCCGGATTCCCTCAACCTACATGCGTGGCTTTGAGCGGATGAGGTATGATGACTGGGACCTCTCTGAGAAAGTTCTTGAGGTGTTGCTGGCTGCACACAGACCATCTACAAGATCTCTGTATGCGTGCAGGTGGTGAAGATGTGAGGCGTGGTGTAGGGAGCGCAAGGTTGACCTCCTCTCTTGGCCCCCCACAACAGTGATGGAACAGTCAAGGGGTATTTGGCGGCCCTTTCTGTGTTTAAAATGTCCCCGGGGTCAATACCGGTCGTGGCTCAATTCCTAAAGGGCATTCTCAACAAATTCCTGCCAACTCCCTTTGTTCCGGATTGGGACCTTAACCTCGTTCTCACCTTTCTTATGGCAGCTCTGTTTGAGCTTATGCATTTTTGTTCACTTAGGTTGTTGTCCCTTAAGTCGGCCTTCACATCGGCCAGGAGGGTTAGTGAGAGAAGGCATCTCTTAAGGTCAGACCAGGGTTCCTTACGAAGGTTGTTTTGGAATTTCACTGTTCAGTCTATTGACTTGCTGGTTTCTACCCTCCTCCTCAGCCCTCTGAGGAAGAGCGCTTTCACCTTCTTCAACCTAAAAGTGCCTTGAGTTTTTATGTTGCCCGCACACCCAAGTTCAGGAAGACGGATCAGTTATTCGTCACCCATTCTCTTTCCCGCAAAGGTTTTGCGATTACTAAACAAACCATCTCACGTTGGATCATTTTATGCATCTTGGAGTGCTATCAGTTGGCGGGAAAAGAAGTCCCACCGGGTATCTGGGCCCATCATTCCACCAGGGGATTCTCTGCTTCCACGTCCTTCAACGGGGGGTGGAGGGTCCCTGTTTGGGACACTTTTACTGTGCTGTCACATGGTCTTCATTACATACTTTCACAAAGTGTTATGCTTTGGACGTGGCACGTGGAGCTGATGCACGTTTTGGCAGAGTGGTTCTGCAGAACCTGCTTGTGTAATCCTTTCTGCCCTCCTCCTTTAACTTACTGCTTTGGGAGTCTATCAAGATGACGAATCTGCGGGAGAAAAGCAATCCATAGAGAGAACATTACGGTAAGGTAATTTCTCAGTTTGCTGCTTTTGAAGGAGAACGATCTAAAGATTGCTATGCTGTACAAGTCAGGATGAACGTAGGGTGGGAATGCCTAACTCGCAACTACGGGCCTCAACTGGGACAGATTGAGGGACTCCCAGGATAGATGGCAATATCTTGCCCTCCAGTCGATCCATCCAGGTCAACATGTTTGCAGGAAGGAGGAGTCCATGCAAAAGCCCTGGAATTATGCTTTTGCAATAAATGGGTATTAATCCCTCAGTATTGTTCCCACCCAGCTCAAGTATGCAGCGCTTAAGTATAAGCCATTTATTCAGTGTTTTACGGCATATATAGCGGCCATAAGAATCTTGGGGGTGTTTGGGGGGTCGCAAATCGGAAATCCCGGGAATATGCATCTATCGACTATTTCTAAAGGAGTTTTATCTATGGCTTTTCTTGGTTTTACCTCCAATGATTAAGTCTTTTGTTTTTTAAACATTTACTTTAAGGTTATTTGCCTTAGCAAACGCTGATAATGCATCTAAGAAGCGCTGAAGCCCTAATGCCGTGCGATCCATCAAGATTGTGTCTTCAGCATAGCCTATCCACGGAACTGACACCATGCCAATACGAGGACGGAAATTAAGAGCAGACTTTATAGCTAGATCCATGTTGCGAAAATCTAAATTGTAAAGAAGGGGAGCTAAAAGACATCCCTGTTTTACACCTTAGTAAGCAGATATTTCTGAAGTAATTTCACCTCCCAGGTTCATGCGAACCACTACTGTGTTGTCTGTATAAAGGTTGACAAGAAAATATAATAAGGAAGAATCAATGCCCCAAATTCTCAACTTCGTCCAAAGTAAAGACCTTGATACTGAGTGAAACGCCTTACCAAAATCAATAAAGCATAAATAAAGCATGTCGTTAGACCTGCCTTTGCATGCAGAAATGAGAAACTGAAGATATTATGTACTGTAGCATGACCCTTGCGAAAGCCTGTTTGAAACGGGGATAACAATCTTGCATCTATTGCCTTTTTGGTTAATTCTTTCAACAGTATAGTAACAAATATTTTTTGACTAACGTCTAACATTGCTAATAGACAGTAATTTAAAGGGTTAGAACGTTCAACCTTTTTGTGTACAGGAATCAAAATGGACCTCCGCTTACTATCTGGAATTTGCCTTTCTTTTAATATTTTCTGAAAGAGATGCTCTAATACGGTTGCCAAAGACAATGGGTTTTCCTTTAGGACAGCATTGGCTAGGGTATTTGGGCCAAGTGCATGAGAATATTTTAAGGCTTTAATACTTAAAGTAATATCGTCCCAGTCAAATTCCTCCAAAAAGTGAGAACCAGGCAAATAGGTGAACTCTATATATTGGTAACCCTCAGTGGCAAAGTAAAGTTCCCTTATGGCCATTATCCATTCATATTCGCTTATAGGGCATAACTCGTTGGATTTTGCATTGGTGTGTTCTAACCATGGCCCAAAATATATTTTCCTCATGGTTCTTAAGAATTGTCTTCAAATCCCTCCATGGTCTTGCTCCTCCTTATCTCTCCTCCCTTCTCTCCTTCTACTCCCCATCCCGCCCCCTTCGCTCCGCTGACCATTTCCTCCTCACTGTTCCTCCTTCCCCCTGCGCTTCCTCCCGTTTCCGCTCATTCCAACTCCTTGCACCTCTGCACTGGAACTCACTCCCTCTCACAATCCGCTCTACCACGACCTTCGCCTCATTTCACACTTCCCTTAAATCCCTCCTCCTCCACTCTCCTCCTTGAAAACTTCCCCTCTCACCTGATTCCTCTCTACCCTCTCCTACTCCTCTCTCTTCCATTTTCCCTCGCCCTGTCCAACTCCTACTCCCCCCCACCTCTTCTCTCTCCCCTTTCTACCCCCCTCAGTCAATTGCTCTTTGCACTATTTTGTTGAATGATTCAAGATGTAAATGTTGCTCCCATTGTTAAGTGGTGTTGGTTTCTTGTATTTTGTTGTTCCATTGTACAGCGCCTTGGTGTAAAGCGCTCTATAAATCAATCAATTTCGAATAGAAACTTCCAACTTGCATTTGCCATAGAAAACGTATGGGCCTAAAGCCAATTTTTATTTTTAGTAGAAGCGTGCACTTTCAATTGGCTTTTTTCTGTCTGAGAGCATATAGGATCCTTATTGATTACAGAACATTTGTTGCAAAGGGTTTTCTTAGCCTGATGTATTAGTATATTGAATTTATTGATTTTATATTTGTAAGATTTGTGAGGTCCAGAATCAAGTTTCAGTAGCTTGGATAAGAAAACATCAGGCGAGAGAGATCCCAATGATTCCGTCTTAGACACTGAAGAAGAAAAGTGCCTTGATAATTAATGAAGGTACTTAATCTTCGTGACATTTCTGCAGCTCCATATGAGTCGATTACCTTGCTATTTGGGACAACATGATCGTTAAAATAATGAATTTTCCAGACGAAAGGTAACTTGTATGACCATGTTAATATAGCTTCATCACTTATGGGAGTAAAGCTGGATGAGGCGAGCGCTAAAGGTCCGGAACACTACTTAAGGCCACACTTGCATTGATTGCGGGGACGGGTCTTGAAAGGGAAGGCTGGAGACACCAGGTCTGGGGATGCCATGTGAACAATGGTCACCGTGCAGAAGATCCGTTTGAGGTGTAAATGGTGTTTGGCACCTTGAGTGTTCGCATCCACACAGCCCCTTGCGAGCGCACTCTCATAGGTGTGAACTACCATTGAGACTGCGGAGGGAGTGCGATGGATGTGAAGGAGGCGAGCGCTAAAGGCCTGGAACACTGCTCAAGTGACACATACATATATAAGTCCGCCAACCTCTGCCTTTTCGTCCTAGGGGACAGCAATGGAGGGGAGGTTCCTTTCGATATTACTCGTCCTTTAGTAAATTGAGAGGAACTGCTAGTCAAAGGGGCAACCGTAGGAGTGCCAGAGGTGGAAAACAAGGTACTCGAGGTGCCAAGGCCGCGCAAGCAGTTGCCTCTTTGCCCTCAGGCACTGCCGCAGCTGCTTCATGTGTAAAATTGACGAAAACTAAGGTATGATGTATAAGAAAATGTTTTAAGATCGATTACAGTATACATGCCCGAACGATCGGGACAATGCTATTTTTGAGTTAACGTCCCCTTGAAGATCAATGCTTGTTTGGTAGTAGTGTGAGGTTGAGAAAGCAGTTTAGCCACTACTTATCCCTGCACCCATGCAGAGCATGGGCATTTCATCACAGTACCACTATATTCTCCCCTTCTCTCTAATCCTCCTTCTAATATTCATCGCCAACAATCAAGCAATTATGTTTAAGTGTCTAACATGCTGAGCTAATGTTTTTACAGGAGTATTGGACTCATTGTGTGTCCTCAAACCTAAATTGAAATTCATGGCAACTAGCCATACTGATTATGGAGTATATGTAGTCTACCGATGGTACATGTTACATCTTAAATTATATTTGTTTTAGGTGACCCCACCAACGTTGGTTCAGACCCAAGTTGAAGGAGGCTCAACATTGTTCAAACTGGACTATTTTGGAGAAGAAGCATACCTGACCCAGTCATCGCAGCTGTATCTAGAGACCTGCATTCCTGCCGTGGGAGATTCTTTCTGTATTGCCCAGTCCTACAGAGCGGAGCAGTCAAGGACACGCAGACATCTAGCAGAGTGAGAATTTTTTTTTTTCTGATTAGGTCATTTGTGATGGTGGTAACATCAGATTCTGTGCATAAATTGGAATGGAGGAGTATCTCACTGTTGGACTCTACACACAGATTGCATGCTATTAGTTGTAGCATGACAGGTGGTGCCAATGAGTAATGCCGAAGAAAGGGGGTAGAAGGTGGCACAACTATCCAATCGAGCAATATATCGGTCTGATCTATTTAGGCAAACCCAGTTTTGTCATTTACCACTGCGCGTTTTAGGCAGGACACCAAACTGTGATGGTCCACAGATTCTTTGTGAATATTTAGATCAATCAGGCAGTTGTCCGCATACGTGGGAAAGTTCATGTTTTCTGTTTCAGTGATGTGATACCCTTAAGTTGTCTAGATTTAAAGAGGTAAATCGGAGGACTGGTCATTGAATAAATCTGCATGCGATATTTGTAGTTCCGTAGGCCGTATATGGTCCTGTAGTTTGTAAGAATCTCAGTTTTTACATTTGTTTTCAATTTATATATTAATGGTGAGGTTCTTGCTCGGCCGTTAATGGCCTCCGATGAAGGCATCTAAAACCTGCACACCCAAATCCACTCTATATTGAGGGAAGCCTTCTTAAAAGAAAATATCTTTAAGATCGGGAGCAAACCCGATGAATGGTAAATAGCAAGAGGCTTTTCCAGAGGATATGTTGATAGATGGTCCTGATATCAAGTTGTTGGGTGTAATGATTGTAATCTGCTTGTTAATAAGGACTCTACAGAGGTGGTATTGCTCTGCTGCCGCATCGCTGTTTCCTTGTAGACTATGAACACTATTTGGATGGTTCTGTTTTTCTCGTTCAAGCTTGTTGGAAGGCATTTATTGCCTTTGTGCAGGCTTGTGTATTACCTCTGATTACTCCTGTATTTGCTTTGGCCTGTGTGGAGGTGTGATTTCCTACAACACCTCTTTAGATTGCAGTGTTGCTTCATTAGGTAGATCTTACCAGAAAACACTAAGTATTCTGTGTACTACTGGTTCGTTTTGTGTAATGTGTTTGATGAAGGCCCTTTATCAGGGCATTGGTGATTCTGCTTTTGATGTTCTGTTATTCTGCATTTGTATAGCGACTTCTGCTATAGTTTATGGCATCAAAGCACTTTTGCATGTCAGAGAGGTAAAGGAGAAGTATGATAGAACATTCAGTATTGGTAGGGAGAAGCAACATTGGATATATATCTGGGATGAGGGCAAGAGATAAATAAGATGCTCAGGAAGGCATCAGAAGGAAAAAGTGGAGAAAGTAGGTGTACAATTGGATCAGATTTATTGTAGGACTCAACTGTATACTATGGGGTACAGTGCCAAAAGGAGAGATAGCTGTAGAAGAGGTGCTTGCTGCACCAGGGAGTAGGTCTAAAATGTACTCGCTGCATGTTGAGCTTAGGCATGTGGAAGCCATTACCAAGAAAACACAGACAGAATATCCTTCTACTTACTTTCCTAGGCCCCCCGACAACATTTGGGAGGTGTTGAATGTCAGAAATCAAAAGTCTTATTTGCGAAGGCTCTCCAAAAAGAGAGCAGAAATACCTAATTTTTTGTTTTGTTTTCTCATTTATGTCACCAAAGCCCTAGGCATGTGTGCAATGTGCTTAGGGACACAAAGCCTGTCCCTGGCTTAGCCGCAGTCAGACATTTGAGCCTTCCACACTGTCATAGTGAGCCGAGGCATTTAGAAACAATGCCCAAGAAAACACAGCTTGCAAGGCCCCTCTACTTATTCTCCTAAGTCCTGAAACTGCCACAAACAGTCACATTCTATAGATGGGACAGCTGGAAGGAAATATGGGCACATTTAACTGAGGATGGGAATTTTGACCACAACTTCTTTGAAGGTAGAAGCCCCAGTCCAGCCTTCCTGGAGGTTCCAGAGTCCTGCTAAAGCCCATAAGGTAGTGGTTATATTGGGGTGTGAGTAAGGAATCCTCTTAGGCTGAGTGCTTATGGGAGTTAATTTACCTAATTCAGCCTTATGAAAAGCCTTCTCACCCTAGGCTGCACTTACTGTGTCCTGTTAAAAGAGGGCATCATGCAAATGTGATCCCAAACAGGTGTGTATGGTCTAGTTAACAGATTAGATTTCCAGGTCAACCCTTCTGGTTTTTTGTTGTATTGTTCTTCTTGTTTAGGTGGTTTCTACCTTCTGTTTTATGGCTGCTTCAAAGGTGCATTACAATTAGACATTTAAAGAGAAACGCTATAATGAAACCTCAACCTAATATAACATGACGGAACCAGCTAATATAAAAGGAAACCACTATCATATCTCCCCTACCCCTCCCGAAAGGAGTGAATGAGCACATACAATAGCACTCAGATTCTAGTTGACATGCATTTCGCTTTCGGAAAAGAATGTCTTGATCTCAGCAGAACAAGACATTACACGGCATGTTTCTGCATCTTAAAACATGACGGGGCGTAGCATAACATAACCGTG
Source organism: Ambystoma mexicanum (assembly GCF_040938575.1). Taxonomy (NCBI): domain Eukaryota; kingdom Metazoa; phylum Chordata; class Amphibia; order Caudata; family Ambystomatidae; genus Ambystoma; species Ambystoma mexicanum. The sequence goes on along the minus strand of NC_090935.1, from coordinate 298,943,633 downwards.
TAGCACTTTGACGCAGGGCATGGCATAGAGTTAAATTAAGGTGTTTATGTATATTTTGCTGAGGTTTATAGTTTGGGTGAAGGGCTGTACCCAGGTATCCAGAATATGGCTAAGCCAGAGAATTGGTACCGGGGAAATTTCACTCATGTTTGGGAATATGTTATGCTGGTCATCTCTGGTTCAAAGTGTGTCAACATGTACAGGCCTGGTGTGAGAAAAGCTACACTGCAAGCAAATGTATTCAAATAAACAAGTGACAGCCTTGCTAACAATTGTTTAAATGACCAGAGTTACTCTGCATGTGCCTGTACTTGCTTCTAGCCGGTTACAGATGGGTAAATGTAGGCTGCTTCAGCCTAAGAAATGTAAAATATGGAGAAGTTACAGTTGCTTTAATGTTCTTGAATATATTTCATTTTCACGTGGGAAAAACAAACATTTGGCAACATAAAAGGGATTTTCCCAAGATCAAACCAATCTGTTGAAGTTGGGAAACACATATTCTGATCAGTATCTTCTGGTTTCAAAGTAACAACTTGGCCATTCACTAAATCTCCATTTCCTCTCGCTTGTTTTTTATTTGATATAGAATTGAATTACCTACTGTTGTCCAGTTTATTTAGTTCTAAGCAATCCAATATTTGTCTTAAGCTGACGTGGATGAGGCAAGACATTTGCCCGGGATGTGATCACTTTAACAAGTAGTAAAACCCACAAATAGAATCAGTAGTATTATTTTACCTCAATCCTAAAGGTCACAAACGAGACGGCACACATTTTCCCCCCATAAAGACTGCAAAGGAAGGAACATCACATTATTCTCCAGCTTGGGGTCTGGCATGGATTCACATGCTCATGAATATTCCCCGTCGTCAGGCTGGGAATCCTCGGTAAAGAAAAAATCAGTATCAGTTTCGTTTCTGATCTGTCTTTCTTAGTAGTAACCAATCACTGATCTCTGGGTCATACTGCCCCCAGCCAATGACTGCCATCTCTTTAAGCCCCGCCTCTGGCAGCCATCCTCAGATTTTTACCGCACGCTCAAGTGTTGGGAGTCCTCGTGTTTAGCTCTCGAGTTTTTTACTGCGTTTTCACGCTTTTTCAGGAGATTTTCTAATTTTTTCGGTTTAATCGAGCCTCAAGCTCTACCGTTTCTACTTCCGATAACGGGGACCCGTTTCGGAATTCTACTATGCCCCTCAAGGGTGAAGTTTTCGTCGAGTTTATACTTCTTGGAGGTTTTCGGAAGATCTGCGGCCTACCTCAGCGGACATGGCCCAGGACAAGGGAAGCTCGACGCCCGGATCCAAGCTGCTCAGGTGCTGCCCTGGATGCGTATTACAGAACATTTTCAAGGAGGACGAGCATTTGCAATGTCTCTACTGCCTCCACGAGGACAAGACGCACGTGGAGAAAGACTGTGCGTGCTGCAAGAACCTTTCGGAACGGACCAAACAAGATCGTCGTTCTCGCCGCTTGGCTGAAGAAGGGCACAGCAGGTGAGAAGGCGAGGAAGAAGTCTGAGCGGGCTTCTAAGTCCTGTGAGGGCACCCCGGCGACGGGGGCCCAACAGAAGGCCAAGCACTGCAAGTCCGCGGGCACCGGGAGCGCCGAAAGGTCGGGCTCTTCGGTTGACAAGCAGGGCGCTACTTCCCCGGCACGTTCGACCACAAGCCAGTGCGCTGGTTCGGAGAAGACGAAGTCCGAGAACCCGGGTAGGCCGTTGGAGCGGACCCAGTCGATCTCGAAGGGGGAGCGAGGCGCTGACCCTCCCCCCAAGGCGAAGGCCCAGGACGCACCTAAGGTGGTGAGGGCTTTTATCCACCCGGCAAAGGCCTCTACCGAAGTGGTCGCTGCGACCCTGTCGAAGCCAGCTGAGACTATGCCTGTGGAAACGCCCGCCGGGCCCAGAGTATCCCTGCCACCGCGGAGGGATTCCTCTTTCCAGCCCATCGCTAAGACCCCCGTGAAGCCCCCGGCTGAAAGAGGCGGGGGCCGGTAGACATTACAGACTCGGAATCAGCCTCTGAGGAGGAACTGGTGGAAACTGAGAAGGCCCTCAACAAGAGGTCCTTGGCCCTCAACGAGAGGTCCTTGGCCCTCAACGAGAGGTTCATACGCCTCAACGAGAGGTTCATACGCCTCAACGAGAGGTTCGAGAAGGTTCGATCCCAGGGGGCGGTCCCTGCTGACGTGATCGAAGATAGCGACGACGAACAGGGCCCAGTGGAACGGCCATGCCGTCCATCGCAGCCATTGCCCGAGCCCCAGGATAGCTTGGCGGCCATTTTGTTGGCAATCTAATCCTTATGCACTGAGATAAGGACGAGATTACCACGGACCCCGACGGAGGATCCAGAACCAGGCCCGTCAGGAAGCCCTCCGAACAAGCGGAGGAGAGTCCACCCCGCTCCGCCCTTCGTTCCTGCGAGACCGGTGGACCTCGCATCCCCCTCGCCGGACCCTAGAGAGGATACGGCGACGGGGATGGACGATGACGGCGGCGATTACACAGCAGACATCCCGTCATCTCACCCCATCCCCCCCTATCCCCCCATCCACCCCCGCGGGCGTCTCCAGCCGGCGACATTGGCTCTTTCCATGCCATGATAACCAGGGCACCCGAGCTCTTCCGGCTCTGCCCTGAAGAACAGAAAAAGGAGGGGTTTCTGTACCAACGACGAGAGGCCAAGAGGAAGACAGTCCTCGCGGTGCCTTTACTCGACGACATCTGGGAGGAGGGGCTTGCTGTCCTCAAGAACCCTTCCACGACACCAGCCTAGAGCGACAGGTACGAGAATAAGTACCGAGTCCCAGATGCCACCCCCTTCTGCCTGAGGGCCCAGCCCACGCCGTACTCTGTCGTCTCGGCAGCGGCTAAGAAGAAGGCAGCGGGTGCGGCGGCTTCAACTTCCACCTCCCCGCCGGACAGCGAGGGCAAGAAGTTGGACTCTATGGGACGACGAGTCATCTCGTCGGCGGCGACAACGATTAAGGCGGCCAATGCCTTAGCGATCGTGGCCCGCTACGACAGGGAGCTCTGGTTCAAGATAGCTCCCCTGCTAGACTTCCTGCCTGATGACAAAAGAGTGGAGGCCCTAGAAATTCTGCAGGAAGGCGAGGTGGCGTCGGATCACGCCATAACGGTGGCAACAGACATTGCCGATACCGGATTTCGCCAACTGGGCAACAGAGTTTGCCTCCGACGACGAGGATGGCTCAAGGCGACAGACTTTCGCCAGGACGTCCAGACCAGGGTGTTGGACATGCCGTTCGACGGCAACAACCTTTTTGGTAAGGCGGTGGATGAGTCTCTACAGGCCATCAAGACCGACTCGGAGACGGCCCGGGCCCTGGGGGTGCTTCAACAGCGGCAGCCCTTTCGGAGCTCCAGAGGCAGACGGGGTGCCTCCAAAGGATCCAGCGGTGGCTCCTCCACTTACCGCCAGGCAGCCCGCTCCTCTTCCCAGGAGGCCTACAGAGGTCGCAGCAAGCAAGGGGGATCCCGCCGTTGTCGCCAAGGAGGCCAAGGCGGCAAGGCCTCCTCCAAGCAAGACTGACCCAGCCGTGTTGTCGGGCCCCCACCGAAGCACCCCGGTGGGAGGCCGGCTGACGAAGTTCGTCAGCGCGTGGGAGTCCATCTCCACCGACTGTTGGGTGTTGGACACCCTGGCCAACGGGCACTAGATGGAATTCCAAAAGAAGTGCCCTCGCATTCCTCCCGTGGCCAGGAAGGAGAATCACGTCCCTCAACTACTGTTGGGGGTAAAGGCGATGCTCAAGAAAGGTGCCATCGAGCTCGTCCCCGGGGCTCCGGAGTGTACTCAAGGTACTTCCTCGTCAAGAAGAAGACAGGCGGTTGGCGCCCCATCCTGGACCTGCGTCGCTTAAACAAGTACATCAATGGCGCAGAAATTCAGGATGGTCACCCTCCAGCACGTGCTGGGACAGCTGGAGAAAGGCGACTTCCTATCGTCTTTGGACCTGGAGGATGCTTACTTCCACATCCCTATTCTAAAAAGGCACAGGAAGTTCCTCCGGTTCGTGGTTCAGGAACGCCACTACCAATTCAGGGCCCTAACGTTCCGTTTAAAGTCTGCACCCAGGGTTTTCACCAAGTGCCTGGCACCAGTGGCGGCGCGGCTGCGTCTGCAGGGGATCCATGTTTACCCCTACCTGGACGACTAGCTAATCCGGGCAAGGACAAGGGAACTCGCCGTCGAACACACAGCGAGGACCGTCCGGTTGCTCACGGAGCTGGGGTTCACAATCAACTACCCCAAATCCCACCTGGTTCCATCGCAGATGGCACTGTTTCTGGGGGCGAAGCTGATACAGTGGGGCAATTGGCATCCCCTTCAGAGGAGAGGACCAAGACCATCCTGGGCAAGGTGCGCCACCTGCTGGCCACGGACATGGCCAGGGTGAGGTCCATCAAGTCCCTCCTCGCGATGATGTCCTCATGCATCTACCTTGTACCACTTTGCAGACTTCGGATGCGTCCGCTACAGGAGTTTCTCGACGCCCGCTGGCTCCAAGCGAGGGACTGTTCCGAGCACAGGATCCCTCACGACGAGGAGTTCCGTCGGGCGATCTTATGGTGGGGCATCCGTGCTCACCTCACGACAGGCACAGAATTTCAAATCCTGACGTTTCAGGAGACGGTGACAACAGACGCCTCTCTGGAGGGTTGGGGGGGGCCACATCAGAGACGTCCACGCAAGAGGCCTTTGGCTCCCGGAGGAGAGGTCTCTCACATCAACATTCTGGAGCTCCGAGCAGTGTTCTGGGCTCTCAAGTCGTTCCTTCCGTCCCTCAAGGGCAAAGTGGTGAGGATCTTCACTAACAACACCACCACGATGTTCTATATACGGAAGCAAGGAGGCACCAGATCCCCAGCCCTATCCAAGGAGGCCCAGGATCTGTGGCGCTGGGCGGTCGCCCAGGGGATGTTTCTGGTTCCCTTTCACCTGGCAGGAATAAAAAAACACCATAGTGGACTCACTCAGCAGGGAGCTGCGATCGTGCCACGATTGGGAACTGCGCCAGGACCAAGTGGATCGACTCTTCCAACGATGGGGCAAACCCCAGATCGATCGGTTCGCGACGGCGACGAACTCCAAGTGCCAGAGGTTCGCCAGCAGGTTCCCTCAGCCGAGGAGCATGGGCGATGCTTTCTCGTTCCCTTGGGACGGCCTGTTTCTATACACGTTCCCTCCGTTGCCATTGCTGCTCCGCCTCATCAACCAGCTCAAGAGGTCCAGGTGCAGGATGATCCTCGTCGCACCGGTGTGGCCGAGGCAGATCTGGTTCCCGGACCTTCTGGACTTGTCAACGTCCCCACCAGTCAAGCTGCCGGCGGACGTGGATCTTCTCTCAAGAGAAGGAGGCGCCATTCTCCATCACGACCCACAGTCGCTGAACTTGCAGGCCTGGCTCCTGCAGCACTAGAGTTTGGAGGGTACGATATCCCGGCTGACTGCAGAGAGGTTCTTGCAAAGGCCAGGGCGTCCTTGACTCTCAAGTGTTACGGTCATAAGTGGAAGAGGTTCTCTGTCTGGTGCCGTGCACAGAAGATTAACCCTCTGCGGATTACGGCCCCTCAAGTGCTGCCGTACCTACTGTCGCTGGCCAAAGCTGGACTGGCCCACGCCTCCATAAAAATACATCTGGCTGCCATCTCCCGATACACCAGGACTATGGGACGGGCGTCCTTGTGGTCTCATCGCCTGGTAAAGGAATTCATGAAGGGACTATTCCGATCATTCCCGCCGGTGAAGGCCCCTGCCCCGGTGTGGGAACTTAATGTGGTGCTGACCAGGCTCATGGGAGCCCCATTCCAGCCTATGCATTCGGCGCCTTTGAAGTTCCTGTCATGGAAGACAGCGTTCCTCGTGGCCATCACCTCTGCACGACGAGTGGGAGAGATTCAGGCCCTATCTTGCAAGCCCCCATATGACACAAGGCTAGTGCTGAGGACGCACCCCTCCTTCATGCCCAAGGTGCCGTTGGACTTCCACCTCAACTAGCCCTTGGTGTTACCAGTTTTGTTCCCATCGCCTTCGACGCCGGCCGAGAGGACTTTGCACTCGCTGGATGTAGCTAGAGCGCCAAAGTTCTACGTGGACCGCACAAAGAGTTTTCGGAAGACGTCACAACTGTTTGTGAATTTTGGGTCTGTGAATCAAGGGAAGGCTCTCTTGAAGACTTCCATTTCCAGATGGCTCTCCGGCTGCATCATGCATTGTCACTGGTTGGCAAACCGACTGCTGCCCGGCCGTCCGAGAGCCCATTCGACCAGAGCGATCGCTGCTACCACGGCGTTCCTGTCTGGTGTGCCCCTGCTGGACATCTGCAGGCTGCTACGTGGAGGTAGACGCACACCATCACAAGATTCAACTGCGTCGATCGGGACTCCAGGGAGGAGTCCAGGGTCGGCCAAGCAGTGCTGCGCAACCTGTTCGCTTAAGGTGAGCCTGGTGAGGAGGTAAGAGATGCTTAATGTTGAGTTGTTGTATTGCTTAATGTTGAGCCTGTTGCCACCTCCCGTGGTTGTGCATGTGTATACTGCTATGTATTCTTTTATTCATGAGCATGTGAATCCATGCCAGACCCCATGCTGGAGAAGGAACAAGTTACTTACCTTTAACTGTTGTTCTCCAGCATGGGTCTGGCATGGATTCACATGCGAACCCTCCCACCTACCCCTCTGCGGCTCTTCACTTGGTCATAATTCCACTTGGCGTGCTACCAAATGATGGCTGCCAGAGGCGGGGCTTAGGGAGAGGGCAGTCATTGGCTGGGGGCAGTATGACCCAGAGATCAGTGATTGGTTACTACTAAGAAAGACAGATCAGAAACTAAACTGATACTGATTTTTTCTTTACCGAGGATTCCCAGCCTGACGACAGGGAATATTCATGAGCATGTGAATCCATGCCAGACCCATGCTGGAGCACAACAGTTACAGGTAAGTAACTTGTTCCTTCTCAACCCTGTTGTCGGACCTAGTTATGTTTTTTAAACAATAATTGGAATATGGGACTGCTGCATGTTAATAAACAGTAGTTGATGATTGGCACCGAGAGAGAATGGTTAAAACTACCAAAAGTTAAACAAAAGTTAAATGTTAAACATGATAGCTTTTAACAGATTAGTAATCCGATTAGTTAAATTAGAGGAGGAGGTGCAAAGCAGTCCATAGTAGTTGCATGGGGGTACAAAGGGTTTGAAAGTGTTACACTGAGTTCTGCTGTTTATCCACTAAATCAGAATCCTCCTTTTTTTTATCAGTCTTTTTCATTTAATATAGCCAGCTATACTGATGTTGAATTTATTTCTAAACAGTACAATGTTAAACAGAAGGCAAGGGTATGGTGATTTTCCCACTAACATTACATTTATTTCAAGTGAAAAAGCTTTGATTAGAAACTAGATTGTCTGGTTCAAAGCTGGAAACCTTTCCATAGGACCTCTCCTTCCTTTCTATATTCTTCTCATTTCCCCTTCTTTCTCCTCTGCTAACCACCATTTCCTCTCCTCTGCAGTGCCTGTGATCAGTGGCAATGTGTTCAGGCCTGGCGGGACATGTGTATGTGGAAATATTGTCAGAAAGCAACACAATGACAGATTTTGCTGTGGGGTTGCCCTATGCCTGTGTCAGGGCTGATTGAGAATGGGGAACTGTCTCTGAAGTGGAACTGTTTGTGTGAAGTATATTGTGGGAATGTATGTGCGGATGGCTACATGGATAGTGTGTGCAGGTCTACAGCTGCTTTTGCGATGCAGTGAAACGTGTCTCTGTGTGAATTGGAAAGTTGAAGCTGTATGATGGCAGCATGGAGTGCAGGAATAGATTTGTGGGGGTGTTTGGGAGAATGGAGTGTGGAGATGGCTGTTTGCCGCTCATGCAGTATGGTGAAATGCACTATGGGGGTGTGTGGGGTCAGAAATACGATGCCGGCACATGAGAATAGGTTTCTCAAGAGTTGCCATTTTATTAAATAAAAAAGGGGTGAGTTAAACTCTTATCTTTCCCTAACCTAACTTGGATGGCCCTGCCTAGCAAACTAAAACTAAAGAAATATAAAACCTAGTGTCCAAAAGGTCTCTGACCATCACACTAATACACACACAATTGTTATGGTCCGACTCTAGGTATTCTTGGGATGGTGAGTTTACTGTACCATGAGTTTTATCCTCCTGTCTTGAAAGATGGCTTTTATGTACATGGCAACCTTTCTCCTTAACCTTTCCATGGAGAAAGTATTTTCCTGAGATGATATTGTTTAAGTAGCTCTCGGGTCTAGCTAAGTTTTAAGATGATTCAAAGTTTAAACTTGCAACTTCTTGATGGTCACAATTTCTGAACGCTGGTATGGTCTGTTCAAAACATGTTAACATATTAGTGGATTCAGCCTCCTTTGTGGCAATAAACTTAGTGTAACGCTCACCTGGTTCCCACAGGGGCGCTGGTCTAGTCTGGATTGCTGTGGCCTCTTCTTGCGTGATGCGCAGGACCCGGAACACCGATTGGACAGGACCTCCAAATCGTGCTTGCCTGGCCCGTAGGAATATCCTTCTGCAGATGAGAAAGGGGATTAACAGTCTGCAGAATAGTGTGCTAGCTCCCCCCTTTCCCCCTTCGTTCCTCTCTAACTTCCTCCAAACCCCGGTTTAAGCTCACCTTATGGTTTGGAAGGATGAACTTTCCAGCTTCTGGTGCAGGGGCGCACGTTCGTCCAGTTACTTCATTGGTTTTCAGAATGGCGCTGGCAAAATCCACTTGACTTTCCTGAGCGATGCGCCGTAAGTATGAAAGTTCAAAGTTCAAGTGAGGCCCCCTTTATGTTGTCTTTCTAACCTGTGATCTGTCCTTTATTTCAGGTGCAGAATGAAGGCGATGCGTCGAGGGGTTAAACTGCCGAGGTGAGTAGTGGTGAGTGCGATCCCTCTAAATATCCTTACCATTCCCCAGAAATGTCTCTGGTCCTTTCCCCATAGGCGCCGGGGTACGGAACCTGCCAACGGGGCGGCGCCGACCCGAAATGTTGAAGAAAAGCCGGTAAGTATTATGGCTGTTAATCAGGCTTTCCTTCTGTGTTCCTTCTGCTCACCTTTTGTTTCTTCCTCTCTCCCCTAGGTGCAGAGATGTGGAGTCCGATGCTGACAGCCGCGATGGAGCCGGGAGATGTCTCGAAGACAGGTGAGTGAAGCGTGGCGCTGCAGCGAGCAACGCGATGCTTTTAAATGGAAGTCTTTCTTCAGGGATGCTGGCGAGAAGATTCCGGATGCAGGTAAGAAGTTTGAAATAGTCCTTGGTTTTCACCTTTCTCTTCTCTTCCTTCCTTGCAGGTCTTCCAGGTTCGAGGCGGGCGTGGCTGGAGTCCAGGAGCAGACACGGTGAGCGTTAAGCTGCAGGAAGCAGAACAACGCGAAGCATGAGCTGCTGTCTGGGCGTGGCTTAAATAGCCTCCAAAGAAGTCCCAGGTATGTATCCTTTCCTGGCCACGCCCGAGTGAAAAAATAGTCCCTATGAAAAAATAGTCCCTTTCAGGTCTCAGGGAGGCCTGAAGCGTGCAGCATGGTCTGCATCAGCTAAGTGCACAAAACACCTCCCTTTATGAGCCTGGCGCCTATGGCGCCAGGACTGATGTCCAACATGAGCCTGGCACAAAAGGCGCCAGGACTGAGTCCAAAGAGCCCCTATAAGGGGCCGCTGGGCTTTTACCCGAGGGCATGATGCCTGCTTCTGGTGGTGCTGGGCCTGGCCTGGTGCTCCGGGGGTAGGCATCATGACACTTAGTTAGCTTCCTTTACCAAGCAAGTGGAAAATATTTGCTTTCCTGGTTGTTATTCTCATAGTTTCTGCGTTTATCATTGCTCCATGTCTTCCGAGCAACATCATATATCAATCTTACTATCCTATTACCCCTCTGGATTTTACAAGGGTCTGGGGAAGTATTCAGGAACATAAGTTTCAATTCCTTTCCACAAGAATCAGGACATTTGTTCAACCCTGTCTCTTGAAAAGGCATAATGTAGACAGATATGTTGACAGGATACTGAAGACAAAAAAGATTATGTATATATATTTCTGAGGCTTGTGGAATCTGCTTAGATCACATGCTGTGCATAGGCCGACATCTAGTGGAAGCTGCGGAGTATTAGTTTGTTTTTCGAAACTCGAAAATGGGCGTCGACACAGGGCGTGCCAGTAATACTATCCCTAGTGTGATGTCCACTGTACCCAAGATCCCTCACGCGTCTAGGATCCTCAGATTGTTTTTTTCCGCCACACTAGTCGGAAGCATTTTGCGGAGTCCCCTGGCCTTAGCCATACTTTTGCTAAAAATTTAAAATTATAATCTATTGTCATCCTTCCCCACCCCAACGTCGAACTTCGACACTCGACGCCGGCTGGAGAAGAAATCGACCGTCGGCTGCTGCACGACGGATTTGGACCTCGGAAGGCCGCTGGCCTCGGCCCGGGCCTTGGAAGGCCTCTGGCCTCGGCCCTGCAAGTGGGGAGGGTGGGGGGTGGTACATACTCTACACTCTTGGTATATAGGTACACCTTATACATTTCCTACACTTAACAGCCTGCTGCCTCAAGGTGCGTATGGAGGGTACCCCTTTTCAATTCTGCCCCAAGTGCAATCGCAAATACCCTTGGGTCGACAGGCACGCCACGTGCAATCTCTGCTTGTCGAGGGATCACCCCGAAGCGAACTGCAGAGCGTGTAGTAGGTTTAAACCTAAGACACTTAAGGACCGTTCGACGAAGCGTTGGGCCCACCACGCCAGCCAGACGGCCATGGCAGCGGAGGGCACCTTCAGCGACGGCAGCGACGCCGTACTTTCGGACGGCGAGGGCATTACGGCATCGAAAGACAGCCGAGCGCAGGTCCCCGACCTCGGAAGGTCGTCCGGCAGGGTGGCTATGGGGAAGACCCCCGGCGACACAAGCGCTTCACATACTACACACACTAAACACACTAAGTCCAACCGAGACTCGACGACGTCGAGTTCTCGGAAAGAGGCACAAACAGAACGGTCCGATTCGGTGTCCTCTGGGCGCTCTCGATCAAGATCGCCGCATGACTCCAGGCAATCATCCACTCTTGCCAAGAGTGCCTCGCTCCCTAGGCTAACAGAAGTTCGATTGTCGGGAGACGAAGACGACTTCCACCCCCAGGCCGCACTCCAGGAGTCGGAGCCCGCAGTTAAAGCCAGCGAGGCCCCACGCTCGAAGGACAGGGACACCTCCCCCGATCCTCGACGCCAGGCGTCGAAAAACTCCGGAGCCACTAAAGGACAGGGAAAACATTTTTCCACGCACGGGGAGGGGGGAAAACAGCAGAAGAAACTACCTGTGCATTCTTACACACCTGTGAAACACTCCACTCCCCCTAAACAGACAGACAAAACCAGGTCTGCTGATAGGTCTACAACCAGCAAAGCTACTCAAGATAAATCCCATAGACTTGCTGAGAGAGTCATTCCCAGTTCCAAGAAATGGTCCAGTGAAGACATAGATAGGGTCATGTCAAGAATTCTTTGGCTGATTTTTATGATAAAAATCCAGAACATTTTCTCTCGTATGATCCACAAGGGGCCACTCCCTCAGGCTCTACTGATCCTATCCCCCCCCCCCCCCCGAGTAAAAAGCCCCGGTTTGAAACTCCGATGAGGTCAGAACCCTTCGAGGTACAACCTTACGCAAGACCATATTCACGGTATCAAGGAGAAGCTTCCTTTGGTGAGGACCAAGAATTTGGTATGATAGAAGAGCAAACCGGGACGGGCTACTATGGGGATGATGAGGACCAGGAAGAAGAAGAGGAGGACCCGGAAACATACAGAGTAGATTCCCCGGTAGAGAACGAAGCCCCGGTTACCGACACCCCGGTCGATAACCAACCCCTCCTAAATGAGGTTCTCGCTCGCGCAGCAGAACATTTCCACATTGACACCAACGGTGTCCAGGAGGAAAGGGACTTCGCAGAAGAGTTAGTGGGAGAAAGGAGGCCTGTTGCCCAGACCATCCCTATCCATAAGTCCATTCAGTGGAGAATAGATCCGTCCCTGGTGAACCCGAACCTCACCAGAGCAGTCAATCCCAGGGTTGAAAAACTTTTCAGGGCGGCCCAGTCTGACCCTCTCTATATAAGAGGACATCTGAAGCCAGACTCCCTAGTTGTCACCAACACTCGTAAGAGGGCTGGAACACCCTTGTCATCGTCCGAAGCTCCTCCCGACAAGGAGAGCAAAAAACTATACGGTTTCGGCAGGAAAGTAGCCTCAACGTCCGCCTATCAAGCAACGATTGCTAACTCCACCACCCTGTTGGCCAGCTACAACTGCCATCAGTGGGAAGAAGTCGCAGCACTCATGGCCTCTGCTCCTGAACCTTTAAAGGGCCAGTTAGCTCAGATTTCCGCAGAGGGTAGAGCCGTGTCTGGTTGCATTTTGAAAGCAACCTTGGACGCCGCGGACAACGCAGGCAGATTGATAGCGGAGGGCACTGTTATCAAAAGACATGCGTGGTTACGGCAGTCTGGTTTTAAGGCAGAAACCCAGGCATCATTGATGGACAAACCGGTGGAAACCGATCTGTTGTTTGGTAAGGCGGTCGAAGACGCACTGAAAAATGCCAAGGACGAATACGAAACACTCAAGTCCCTTGGCCAGTTAACCAATAAACCCCCTAACCAGAGAGGGAATAGTAATTTTCGTCGCCCACGCGGCCAAAATTCCCAGAGAGGATCTAACTATTCCCAGGGGCAGGGTACACAGTGGAACAACAACCAACAGTCTACCCAGGGTTACGGCAGCAGTAATAGGAGAGGTTGTGGTAAAGACAGAGGCAGCCCCAGCAAGGGAGGCGGCACGCCTCCACCAAAGCAGTGACGCTCAGTTCAGGGTCCCTTCTCACGCAACCCCAGTAGGGGGACGCATTTCCAACTTCACCCAGGCTTGGGAAGGGATCACATCAGACAGATGGATGCTGTCAAACAGTATCCACAGGATATTGTATAGAGCTACTGCAGCGTCCCCGGAACCATCCTCCACGACAAAGAGTACACTCTTTAGAACATCAGAAGATTCTCCTCGAGGAGATCGCCATTCTGCTAGAAAAGGACGCGATAGAACTCGTTCCGGGACACCAGGTAAACAAGGGTATTTATTCAACTTACTTCCTTGTGCCAAAGAAAGATTTGACAATGCGCCCAGTATTGGACTTACGGCCTGCCAACAAGTATGTCAAGCCCCAAAAATTTCGTATGACCACGCTACAAGAGGTAATCCCCCTCCTAAAAAAGGGGGATTACATGGCAACCTTGGATATGAAAGATGCTTATTTTCATATTTCCATGTTCCCACCGCACAGAAAGTATTTGCGCTTCAAGGTGGACAGTCGACACTACCAATTCAAGGTACTGCCCTTTGGGATAGCTTCAGCACCAAGGGTATTCACCAAGGTACTGGTGGTGGCGACTGCACACCTACGCAGGGAGGCAATCCCAGTGTACCCTTATCTGGGCGACTGGCTCATAACGGGGGAAACCCCAGGAATTTGCAGGACAAACATTCAAAGGACTATCGACCTCCTCCACGAGTTAGGCTTCTCAATCAACGAGAAAAAGTCAAGCCTGGTGCCAAGCACCTCAAAACAGTTCCTAGGAGCAATCCTAGATACCCAAGAGGGGTTGACCTTTCCTTCAGAAGAAAGAATTCGGAATATACTACTGCAAATTCCGCATTATCAGTCCGGTCAACAAATAACGGTACGCAAAGCAATGCGTTTACTGGGCATGATGGCGTCATGTATTGACCTGGTCCCACACGCGCGCCTGCGCATGCGTCCCATGCAGGAATGGTTGGCGAAACAGTGGTCTCAGGCAAGTGGTCAGTGGGACGATCTAGTGGTCGTTTCGTCAACACTGGTACAAAGCCTTCACTGGTGGACAAGAGAGAATCTCGTACAGGGGAAACCCTTTTACGATCCCGAAGTACAGGCAGTAGTCACTACAGATCTGACGGGGTGGGGAGCTCACCATCTCCACCACACAGCTCAGGGTCTCTGGTCTCACTCAGTGGCCAAGAACCACATCAACCTGCTAGAGCTTCTGGCAGTATTCAGAGCGCTTCAGGCGTTCGAGCCCCACCTACTAAACCTGTCAGTGCAAATCCGGACGGACAGCACAACAGCCATGTTCTACCTGAACAAGCAAGGAGGGACTCGCTCGCCAAATCTGTCCAAGCTTGCCCAGAAAATCTGGATATGGGCACTCAGACGGAACATCTATCTGTCATCACAACATGTTCCAGGGGAACTCAATTCCCTAGCGGATGCTCTGAGCAGAGACTCCCTCCCAGAGGAACACGAATGGGTTCTACACAGAGAGGTCGTAGAAGATATCTTCTCTCAGTGGGGTTTCCCCACTATAGACTTATTCGCCACAAGCGAAAACAGACAATGCCCAGGATTTGCATCCAGGTTCCCCCAACCAGACTCCCAGGGGAACGCCCTGTGGATGAACTGGTCAGGGATGTTTGCGTACGCTTTTCCACCAACTCCTCATCAGGAAAGTGGTGAACAAGATGAACAGAGAGTCCGTGACGCTCGTCCTAGTTGCTCCCATGTGGGCAAGACAACCGTGGTTCCCACACCTACGCAGGATGGCGGTGTGCAAACCCATCAAACTTCCAGCCTGGTACAACCTATTGTCCCAGCACCAAGGTCAAACAGTGCACCAGCAACCCAACTCAATGAACCTGGCTGCATGGCTCCTGAAGTCATATAGTCTGGACATCTCAATTTGCCAAAGAGGTGTATGGACATCCTAAAGGAATCTAGGAAACCAAATGCAAGGCACTGTTACTTTGACAAGTGGAAGAGGTTTGTTATCTGGTGCCAGAGTAGTTCAATCAACCCCGTTGATTGCACTCCTTCCACTATTGTTACTTACATGCTCCACCTGCTGGATGCAGGATTGGTTTTTAACTCACTGAAAGTACACCTGGCAGCCCTGTCGGCTTACACCACTTCCCATAACAAGGTTTCATGGTGGAAAGTACCAGTAGTTAAAGCCTTCATGGAAGGAGTAAAGAGACTTCACCCTCCTATTTCAAACCCACCACCAGGGTGGGACCTTAATGTGGTGCTAGCCAAGCTCATGGGCCCCCCTTTCGAACCCATGCATAAAAGCAGTCTCAAACACCTGACTTATAAAACGGCCTTCTTAGTAGCTATTATATAAGAAGGGTCAGTGAAATTCAGGCTCCGTCAGTGCAGGATCCCTTCTTTACTGTCCATAAAGACAAACTGGTTTTACGCACACACCCTAGGTTCTCACCTAAATTTATATCTAAATTCCATGTAAACCAGTCCATCAAGCTTCCGGCTTTCTTCCAGGACCCGCAAAGCTCGCCTGAGGTGAAACTACACACCCTAGATGTGCGTAGGGCGGTCCTCTACTATGTAAATAAAACCAGACCGCTAAGAAAAACAGATCAACTGTTTGTCTCCGTAGCTACAGGAAGAGAGGGGGATCGCGTCTCTAAAGGTGCCATCTCGAAGTGGATTATTAACTGTATCCAGCTGTGTTACTCACTTTCTGAAAGAACTCTGCCTTTCACGCCAAGAGCCCACTCTACTAGAGGCATTGGGGCCACTCTGGCTTTCATTGCAAATGTACCCCTTGACACCATTTGCAAAGCAGCTACTTGGAGCTCTATTCACACTTTTACTCCGCATTACTGCATTGACACCCATTCCAAGGCAGATACACAAGTGGGACAAGCGGTTCTAAGACACTTATTTGCTCATGACCCTTCTCACATCCCACCTCCTTCCTCAGGTACTGCTCGCTAATCTATGCACAGCATGTGATCTAAGCAGATTCCACAAGCCTCAGAAGGGATACATTACTCACCGTAATCGTATTTCTGATGCTTGTATCTGCTTAGATTCACATGCGACCCACCCTTCCTCCCCTCCGAGAGAAGGCGCATGATGGCTTGTAGTCTTACCTTTCTGTCTATCTGCTTGGATTATCTGTACTCACGCTACTCCTCATGCTACCTCATGTCAGAAAAAATACAATCTGAGGATCCTAGACTTGTGAGGGATCTTGGGTACAGTGGACGTCACACTAGGGATAGTATTACTGGCACGCCCTGTGTCGACGCCCATTTTCGAGTTTCGAAAAACAAACTGTAATACTTTGCAGCTTCCACTAGATGTCGGCCTATGCACAGCATGTGAATCTAAGCAGATACACACATCAGAAATACGATTACGGTGAGTAATGTATCCCATATGTATATAACCCTCTACAGATTTCCTAACCGGGGCAAAGTCTTGGCCCTATAGTTTCTGAAAAACCACACCTACACTAACATGGAAAGACCACCAGTTACTGTAACCTTCTCTCAATGTTCTCATCCCCCTGAAGGCAAAAGGGTCTGAGGTTATTTCTTCCCCAGTTTTCGATGGTATAGAGCTACAGTGTGGTGATTGAGCGTATGACCTATCTAGGAAGGGAGTGTGGCCATGCCAGTAGTCTACTGATCTAAAGTATGTGGGGTTAGTGTCTACCATACTCGTGTTGGATCCCCAATTGTTTCAGCTGCATCCGGTCCCACTCCTGACACCATATGTGAGGGGCTATGAATGCGAGGTGGACACAAAGGTATAGTTTTCTCAAAAGTTGCCATTTTATTAAATAAAAGGAATGAGATAAACAACTATCTTTCCCTAACCTAACAAAGATGTCCCTGCCTAGCAAACTAAAACTAAAGAAAAATTACCTAGTCCCGAAATTCTCTGATCCTCACACTAATACACACAACAAAATTATACAAGAAATGTTTGGCCGTCTTCAGTTAAACAAACTGACATACCAATTCAAACACACAGGTTTTAGAAAGTACTCCTTGTGACCAGGGTTGAACTACCGTCCCCTGAATCAATTCAAGGATACCCTTAGCAAAGTTCTGATACAATAAAGCTCTGTTCAGTGTAACACAAAGTATTTTCCATTCACTGTGTCCTTCCACTTAGCAAAGAAAATGTCTCTGTCACAGATGCTTGGTCACAAATCAAATCAAAACAACTGTTCTCCAGTCCCCTGCTTGGTAAAGTAAATGTCTCTCCCCCAAAACATAAGTTCATAAACCAAGGCACTTGTTGTCTTCAAAATGCTAAGTATTTATTAGTACATCACACTTATTTTTCAAAGTAAACGCAGGATAGCACAGCAACTACTTTTGGTATTGCAATAGTTCATCAAAAGGTGATAAAGTTAACACGTTCTTTCCAACACACCTTTTTACCACAAACTGTTCCACAAATCATCATCTTCTTCTTTCCTGGTACACTTGCCTGCAAGGATGAAAACTCGTACAACTATAATTGTGTTCTTGGCAATACTTGTTCCAGGATTCTCCACAACAGTATCCTATGTGAGGAGGTATGAACAATGAAAACCTCTCTTTATATATCATGATGCTTGACAATGTGGGTTACAGATCTCCCCAAGTTGGTATCCCATTAAAGGGGAGTTGCGCCCTTGTTGCCTCTATATTACTCTTCAGTACTTCTGTAGCCTTTTGGCTGTTGACAATGTACGTTACAGGTTTCCCCTAATTGGTATCCCATATAAGGAGAGTTGCGCCCTGCTTACGTTGTATTACTCTTCTGCGGCATCTTGGCTTCTGGCAATGTGGGTTAGACATATCCCCCAATTGGTGTCTCATATAAAGTGAGTTGCACCATGGCTGCCTTTGTCTTGCTTCACTTGTTCGGTATTCAAAATGATCAGTTTCAGCTAATTGTCTTATTCGGAGCCCCCCCGGGGTCACCTGGCGTCTCGGGCCAATTCACTGGTCTTCTCTTGCGTCTCCTCACTCGCTGGCACTGCAGCAGATCTTCTAGGGCCTGTACGCTCTGCTGCCAGCTCAGGTTTGTCAAGGTAAGCACAGTCCTTTCGGTGGAGCTCTGGCAGCTCTGTGGGGTCTCCGCTTCTGCTTCCTTACCGGAGCGGTTCACGGCATGTTGGGAACTTGTCTCGCACATGGCGTAGTTTTCCCCAATGCGGCTTCCAGCTACCCGCTCTCTGCACTGTCACATGCCTTTTCGTGTGTCGGCCTCGGCTGGCATTTCTTCTGCTTCCGCAGCGAGTCCCGCACTCCAACGTGCTACTGCCTCTACTACTCCGTCAGCTTCTCCTTCTCCCCAGCTGTCACTCATTCCTTCGTTTAAATGTCCCACTCTGGTGCTTCACACTACAACAACTAGACTGCTCATTATGTTTAATGGTCCCTTTAATCTTCATCAACTTCGAGTCACTCTTCCTCGTCTCAGTACCACAGGCATTATGGGTTCTGAAGTCCATAGTGTTTTTATATTTAGTTCATTTTAACTGATTTGTAAACTAAGAGTTGTCAAGTTTGTGGAAAGTTGGGAAAAGGGTTTGTGATTTACCCTTGGGTTTAGGACCTCTGGCGTAGAATTATAAAGTTGAGTTGGTCATATTTACTTCCTGAACCCCCAATGTGCCACCCTTATTCTGCTAAGCAGACTTTTCATAGTCTGTCCTTTGGGTAGGTATGTGAGAAGGAAAAGAAGATTAATACTTTGTCTCTCCTAGAGGAGTCCCCACTTCCCCCTTGGCAGCCATATCCTCTGTCATTTTACCACCCACAGGGTTAGGATCAGGTATAGGCTGCCCTCCCCATGCCACATGGGGGGAGACCTTAGGCTGGGGCTGAGTGATTAGCCTGCAGGATTCATCAGGGAGTGTGAGGGGCTATGTCTGAGGGGAGTAGGAATTGAGTATTGTTTTTTTATACATGAGCAATGCATTGTCTGAGCTGTCTGATTTGTAATTATTTTATTTGTAGCCTGTTCTGTATTTGCAGTTGGATGTCCTTTATTAATAATCTATTACATTAATATTTCAAATCACCACTCCCAGTTGATCATTATGGTAAATCTCCTACATGTCATTCTCCCTACTTAGTGAGTCCCCCAGCACTTTTGCTGGACTATTGGACCTTTTTCTAACTCTTCGGCATCAGTATTGTTCTATTACAGCACAGCACCTTCTGTGTAGTGTAGAGTTGCTGGAAGCTCGCTTTCTGCTTTCCTGTGCTAACATGATGTTAGCATGATAGGGAATACTGGTTATCCTACTTGCACTTCTTTTGTGAGATCAGCACACCCCACTTTATGTGGATTGCTGAAGGGACTCAAAGTATCAATGTTCTCACGTCTCCTGTCACTTTCTAGTTACAGTGGCAAGTCTATCTGGGCAGCTGGTGGCAGTGGGTGTTTTCTCCCCATTTTTGTGAAACTTACATCACAGGCTGTATTCACAGCTGCAGTAAGGGGACACATGGGTTACCATTGACCTAAAATGGTGCCTGTCTTCTTTTTTCGCCAACTCACAATGACTTGTCCTTTCTTGAGCTTTCTTCTGCCAACCTGGGCGGGGGAGGTCCTGATTTGTCTTTTGTCTTCGCGAGGTTCCCATGGGGAAGCCCGCTCGAAGCTGCCAGTGTGTGTCGAAGGACAGAAAGATGGGAGGACACTGAAACCTGTCAGGTCTTTGTACTCCAGCAGGTCTGCTTGGATCCAATTCGACTGGATGCCTGTTTGTCTCTTTGGGCCAGCCACCACCCAAATTTTGAATGTAGCATGCATGCTGATTGGCTGGGTTCCTGCATAAACGGCAAGGGTCTTGATGCAGAAAGCAGAGTCGACCACCGGAAGATCCATTCTAAAGACGAAGAAATTACGCCTGCAGCGACCTCCAGAGCCGACTGAGTGACCGCTGCAGCTACATCCCTTCTGTGCGACAGGGAAGATCCAAACCGGACGACTTCCTCCCTTGGACTGGTGGACCTAGCCAATCTTGAGACCAACTACAGTTTGAGCCATCCCACGGCGAGCTGCAACCTTCCGTGTCTGCAAACTCTTAATACCCTGGGACTTCTGGCACTATTTGGGTGCATCGTCACGCCACCCACGGTTCCGGCTGCAAACTCGTGGGCATCTCTCTGGGCCTACATAGACTCGATCCTGATAGTAGAACTCCCCTCAGCTGAGTTGTGGACTGAGAAATCGAAGGAAGCCTGCCAGGTGACAACCGTCGCTATTATGAAGCCTGTGTCGAGGCCTATACAAGCAAATGCTGCAAAGAGCCTCTGCTGGGCATCCACGTGACCGAGTCTGAACGTCTGCTCTCACCAAAAGTTCTTCATCCAAACACTAAGGCCAGTGACCCGAACCAGAGCTGTTGTCCTGCTTTGGAGACCCGTCGGTCACATCATTGTTCTTCACTGAACAAGGTAGTTTTGCACTCCTGGATACTTACCTGGGCAGCTGTTGTGTTGCTGTTCGCTCCTCTTGAGGGTCTGGCGTCACGTTGGGGTGACCTCCCAACCATGTTCTCCCAGGCCTCAGGACATCAGTCCTCGAGGTTGAAATTCTTTAGGTGCCCTACCAAGCCCTCTTGAACACTTTGAATCAATTCTACATTACTTGTTACGAAAAGCATCTACTAAGAACGTATAACTTTGACAGTATCTGCCTTCCTTTGTTCTACTGCTCACGTGTCACTGGTCCCCCGGTGTCCCCTTCTGACTTTTGAGATATTCATTCCCCAGATGGGGTTGGACTTAAAAAGTAAAGGCCTACACATAGTTATTTACTTACCAGTATTATTGCTCCTTCTAGTAAATGTTGGTTGATGTGATTTGATAACTTCAAACTACTCTTCGTACTTACCTGTTATTCTTCTAAAAGTCTATTATTGCTTTGAATATTGCCACAGCACATATTTAATGTGTATATCTGTATGTGTGAATTATTTTTACTTACTTGAATTGCTTATTGAATTTAGCATTGCCTTAGTGAATATAATAAATAACCATATTTTTATTTAACCACAGTGTGTGTTTCCTTTACTATAAGTGTGCTCAGTGTCTTTGTTCTCACCTACCTCCTTTTCCCTCCTAGACAAAGCCTGGCTGCTCAACCATAGTTACCAAACCTTTTGGATAGTTCATGCCAAACCTAAGAGTTGGAGCACTGTACTCCTAAGAGTGTCTCCTAAAGCCCTACCACCCACATGTGGGCTTTAGTACAACTCCTTAACACTCATCAGCATTGATAACTGTGCCCAGTGGGCATTATTGCAACTTCTTCCATAAGTCAGTGAATCCTTTGCCTGCTGTCATTATTGCTGATCACTTGCCTGTTGGTCTATATTGCAAAATCAGCTAGATTGCTTATTCGTAATCTTGTTTGATGGCCATTCTTGCTAACCCTGTTTTACATTGTTATTGGTATGAAAAAAAAGTGAGTCATTTGGGTATTCTTTGTCCATGCACTTTTTTTCTCAAATTGACAAATATAGGTATCTGTGATTTACATTTATTTTTAAAGGAACATTTTACGAAACTGGCTGCACGAGTATCCGTGATGTTTTTGCATCAATGTAATTAAACTTACTAAGACTTGATCCGTCCAGAAGATCAGTGTATAGTTATGCCAATCACTGGTAATGTGGTGTGGTGACAAGGAATGAAGAGACTGACCAAGTGGTGCCATGGTGATTGTTAGTCTTTTATTCAAAAGAAGATAAACCTATCTGCCCTTAACTATAATGGGATTTACCTACCTAAACTAAAGAAACTTGGATGCTTGTCAGGAAGATTGTGAAAGTCCAAATCAAAAGGCACTGTGCCAGTCCAAAAGCACCTACTCTATGCCTGCCACTACAATAAACGATAATAAAGTTTGGGTTATGATTGTGACCCGGAAGAATGACTCCCCTGGTCCTGGATGCAAAGTGTCTCAAAGACGCCAGTTTTTCTCAAAGTAAAAGTTCCATTAAAGTTCCAAGCTTTTCGTAACAAACAAACAGCTGTACAAAATCCTCGTGGGGCTAGGAGAATGCCTCCTTCTCCTAGCTGGTTCCCCAGTGTTCCTTATAGTTCAACAGAACTTGAAGTTCCTTCAAGGAAGCCATAAACTGATTTCGCTCTTGTTCTACTCTTTATCCAGCCTCCACTGGGATGACAAAGATGCTCCTTGAGTCCCTCTTGATTCTCCAGCACCCCCTCTTGTGGGACTACTCTGGGATTGATTCACTACTTCATCTGCTTCTTCCTGCTTTTACAAAGGCCGGACAAAGACTAGGACGATATTTTCTCCTTATTTACAAAAGAAACATTAACTCCTGGGATTCGAAAGGGCTGGACTCTTGACTGGGTCTGGTTTCGACCAATAGCAAGTTCGAAATGTCCCTTTGAAAGGTGAAGATTGGCTCTCAGGATCTGCCCCAAGACGATTCTGGAGCATGTGTCGGAGGATTTTCGGTTGACATGTGTTTTGAGGTGTTATTTCTTGTTGACACTTCTTGGTGACACAACTTTCTTGACCCAGCCCAATCTGGCTTCAGACCCCTATAAGAACTGAATCCTCTCTTGTGCTGATTTGGGAGGACTTAAAAAAAAAAAAAACAGCAGATTCGGAAGAATGCACTGCACTCATCTTCCTTGGCTTATCTGCTGCCTTTGACACCATTGACCACGCCATACTTACAGACAGGCTACACTCCTTAGGGATCAGAGACTGTGCTCTAACATGGATCTCCTCCTTACTTTCGAACCGCTCGCAAATCATGCTCCTCCCCCCTTTCTCCGTCTCTCACTCTGGTCCGAAAGTAACCTTATCTGCTATTATTATGCAGATGACACCCAGATCATTCTCAGGATCCGTAAAACGCCAGCCTACCTTGTCCAGAGCTCTCCTCCTGCCTTTCTTAAATCAACTAGTGGATAACCGCCAACCACCTCGTCCTCGACACGGGCAAAACTGAAATCCTAATATGCGGCTAAACCTGTTTCTTTCCACCACAAATACCCTCGCCATACTGCATACAACCCCCTCCTGCTTCTTCCACTTCTGGAAAAAGTCTTGGATGCACAATGGACTCAAATCTATCACTCTCCTACAACATCACCTCTGTGTCCAGAACCTGCCTCTTCCACTGAGACATCCTCAGGCATATCTTTCCATACCTCTCCCACCCACACAGTCAATTCAATCGTTGCCATCATCCTCTCCGATTTAGACTATGCCAACTCCTTCTACTTTGGTGCTCTGGCATACCAGCTCAGGAAACTCCAAAGAATCAAATATTCTGCCACCCGTCGCCTCCTTACCCTCCCGCCAAGAGAACATATTCGCACTACACTGGCTTCCGATCAGCCAAAGGGCTACCTTTTTAAAGCCATATGCATCACTCACTGCGCCCTTCACAATATCGGCCCAGAATTCTTCCAGGACAAACGCACATTCTACCAACCCACCAGAGTTCTTCTCCTTGCTATCCCCCATTACAACGCCACCAGAATGGAAGGAACCACTTTCCCCGTCCATCTGGACCTTCATTCAACCCCACATCCACCACAATGATAACTATCTCTTTCAGAAAGGCCCTCAAAACCTGGCTCCACAGCAACCTACCCTTCTTTCTATCATCACAGCATCACTCGCATCCATCAGATGAAATCAGACCAGATTATTTGCACTGCAAGGTAAAGCAGGAGACAGAAACACTTGGGTCGCCTCCGACCCCCTTGCCATCAACAGATTTGCAAAACACCAACAAGTCACGTGGTCTTACACCTACATGTGCTTTCGCAGGGGATCACCCCTGCACTCTCAAAACAAAACACTACTCAATTACACTAACACACAGCAACCATCAGACTGCAAATACGACCTATAACTAATTTCAGACCGGGGGTGGGGGGCACAGCAAAACTCTGGCACCTAAGATAGCTTGAACCACATCAGAAGTAAAGCATGGTGGCCACATGATGAAACTCCTTTGTCACTAACTCTGTATACCTGACCATCCAGGATTGCTTCGTTTGGAGCACGGCCAGCCCATCTGGCTGCCTCGCTTAGCCTTGTGCGCTCCGGCATCCTGTTTATAGTTCCTGACAGTTCAAGAGCAGCCGGTATAATACACATGTAATGTATCAGGATAGCCTAATTAGTAATGTGTTTTCCTGTCTATTGACCTCTCTCTTGACTCCACACCTAGAAGATCCACGTTGTCATTATAAAGGACACTCTAGTGAGAAGACATTGCTTGTGCCATCAACCTCGCCCATCCTACTTGTGCTGGATGTGCCATGTATGGCCTGCACGTTCTACTTACTGTAAGAAAATATGTGCTGTGTGAGCCCAGTAATGCCTTTATTTGTATCAGTAAGAACATGCATGCTGCCCCCTTCCGCATTCTCTCTTCAGGCCCAAGTCAGAAAGTTGCTGCCATGGTAACGCCACCTCCCATAATCTGCAGCCCTAGGTCCAGGGTACTGCCCGTCTGCACAACAATTCGGTTCAATCTTCAGGTCCACCCTTGCAGCTCAACACCCTCTCTTGCACCTTCTCTCTTCCACACCATCGCTCCTCCCTGTTCCGTGTCTTGCATCCTTTGCTCGCACCCAACCATCCTTGCACTTACACCATTGCTCATTGTCACACTTATTCTAGGTCTCGCGTAACCTCACATCTGCACGCTCACACGCCTGCTTTTTATCCGATATGTTTTTCTTACACACCCCTGCATCCACACACCCTTTTTTAGACCTCTGCCGGTAAGTACAAATTGAGGTTTTGAAATCGCTCGGACAAACAGGCATAGAAAAAGTCAATAAACGACAGGGGATCAGCACACAGATGACTGTCGGGCCTTGAGAGTGGAATGTACAGGAGGAAAGCCGCAGGTCTGAGTGCTGTGGCTCAGAGATCCTTTCAGAGTCTGCTGGCATACAAATAAATCCAAGAACTTTGCTATTTCAATTGGGAGTGAAAGGGCCAGGGCCCAATAGATTATCTTGCCACTGCTGGTTAACACAAAAAAAGTTCCAATTGATTATAAATAATGACAGTTGCTAATGCTTCAAGCTCAGATCACCATGTATTCTTTGACAGGCACCTGCTTTAAAGAAGCTACATTTCAATGAGTTGAGGCAGTAAAATCAATGTGCAGCCACAAACGTGCAATGCTGACAACTCCAAAATAAAAGGGGGTTGGGGTACAGCGACAGGTAAAACCCGGAGGTTAGGCAGGTATGGGTTTCACCCAAAATGGGACACGGACACACATGAATACATTTTTTGGGGAAGGATGCCTTTGAAGTGCCTTATTTATTTATTCAGATTTGTAAAACATGCAACAGCTCCAGAGCATTGTGGCGCTGGTTACATAGGGGGGTGAACAACTTAGTTACATATGTAGCAGTAAAAAGAGGTCACAACCTAGTTACAAGGAACAGAAAACAAAACTGAGTTACAATGTCGAAAGCAGCGATGAGTACTTATGGAGGAAACAGCCAGTTTGCATCATTAATAAAAGAGAGCAGTTTGAGCTTTTTTTCGAAAAGCAAGGAGAGACGTTTCTGCTCTGAGTTCAGAAGGGAGCACATTCCATAGCTTGGGGCTAGGTATGGGAAGCCTATTCCTCCAGCTTGGGCTCTGTAGATGCGTGGGAGGGTAAGTTTGTTCGTGTAATAGGTTCTATTGGGCCTCGTTGAGGTGGGTCTAGATATTGTGTCTGAGAGGTAGGATGGTGCGGTGAGGTTGATGCATTTGTATGCAGTGGTGAGTATTTTAAATGTGATGCAGTCTTTGACTGGGAGCCAGTGTGCATCTTTTCTGGCTTGGTAAATGTGATCTCTTTTTGGTATGCTTAGGGCTGCTCTAAGTGCGTTATTTTGAGTGGTTTGGAGCCTGTTTATGTTTTTTGTGGAAGAGCCAGCGAGTAGAGCGTTGCAGTAGTCAAGCTTGGCTCGTATAGTAGCTCTAGCTATACAGAGACATTTGACCGTGGTTAGGGAGGGTTTGATAGCGTTTGAGTTTGGTGCTGTGGGCGAAGGCAGAAACTATAGCGCTGACTTGCTTGTTCATGGACAGCGTGGCATCTAGATGCACCCCTAATGTCTTAACAGATGTTAGCACTGGAATAGTACAGTTGTCGATGTTGAAATTAGTGTAGAGACAGTCTAGTTTGGCTAGGGTGGATTTTTGGCCAAGGATGAGGATCTCGGTCTTATCCCCATTGAGGCAGAGGCCATTAGTGGCCATCCACGCTTGTATGGTGGCGTAGATTTGTTGAAGGGTGTTGGAATCTTGGGTGTATGAACTGGTTAGGGGAAGGAGCACTTGGGTGTCATCAGCATATTTAGTGTATGCAATCCCAAGTGCATCCAGTCTGTCAAAGAGAGGCTTAGTGAAGAGATTGTAGAGCGTGGGGGCAGTACATGATCCCTGCGGTATGCCACAGTGGATGATGGTGGGCGTAGCATGAGCCGTGTTGGAAAACACTTTCATTGCTCTCCCCTCTAGGAAGGAGGTGATCCAGGTAGCAGCATGCTCAGAGAAGTGAGCATCATGGGTGAGATGTGATGTGAGAGTTTAGTGATTCACAAGATCGAACGCTGCCGAAATGTCAAGAAGGAGGAGGAGGTCTCGCTTGCCGTTGTCTATGATTTGAGTTATTTGATTTTTTTAGATCTAACAGTGCGGTTCCCGTGCTGAGCACCTTGCGGAAACCTAACTGCCTTTTACCTAGGATGGAGTTGGTTTCTAGATAGCGTTGGATCTGGATGTGAGTGGCTTTGTCTAGTAGTTTGAGTAGGAATGGGACGGTTGTTATAGGCCGGTAATTGTTGGTTGGGAAGGGTGTAGTGTGTTTTTTTTTAAGAGGGGGCGCACCCATGTCTCCTTAAGGCTTTTAGGGACGACGCCTGATTTAAATGAGGCATTAATGAAAGCGGTAAGGAGAGGGGCCAGTGGCTCGGCACAATCCTTAATATTGGGAGGGCATACATCGCCCTTGCATTGCGATGGTTTAAGGTGTTTAATAATGTCAATGACTTCTGTTTCCGTAATGTCTTTAAAAGCAAATTTGGGAAGATTGGTATTTTTGCTGCTGTGCAGGTACCGAACTGGCTGGCCTTTATTCTGATTGAGAAGGGTTGGTAATGTGATAGAATTTTGTTCTGTAGTGTTTGGATTTTTTTTTAGTATAGCAGTTTGTATACTGTTGCACCATGCTTCATCCTTAATAATTTTGTCCATAGAGATCGAAGGCTCAATGAGTTCCTTAAAGATAGTGAAGAGTTCTTTAGATTGGGAGTTGGCTTGGGCTATTCGGCTATTGTAGACTTCTGATTTGGCTATAAAGATGGCTTCTTTGTATTTCTTAGCACTCGTTTTGAAACTTTCTTTGGCTGTGACACAGGGGTTAGTCTGCCAGTTTTTTAAGGCCTGGCGTTTGACGTTACGTAGGTGTTTAAGCTCTTCCTTGAACCAAGAGTTAGAGTGTAGAGATTTTTTTTCCTTCTTCTCTTCAGGAGGGGCGACCAAGTTGACTGCTTGGGTGACAGTGTCCTTAAATATATCGGCTAAGACATTAGGGTCTTGCGAGAAGGGAGGAGCAAGGCAAGGGATGTCGAGATGGGGGCAGAGGTTGTCTGCAGTGAGCTTTTTAGTACTAACTAAAGTGGCAGGGGCAGAAGTGATGATTTTGGTGTTTGGAGCTGTGGGTACGGTGAATTCTATACAGGTGTGGTCTGTCCGAGAAAGGGCTGTGTTGGATGTAATATTAGAGCCACAGTTGTGGTCAACCACCCAGTCAAGGGTGCGCCCTTTGATATGGGTGGGGGTGGTGATTTTCTGGGAGAAGCCTAGATCTATCAAATCTTTGGCCACGGAGGTGGGAGATTTATCAAGATGGTCACTATATCCTAGGTTGAGGTTTTTGTGGATTTCTTAATATTTTCACTGAGTAGGTGCATGATGTGTCCTTGGAAATCAGCCATAGGGCCTGGTGGTCTGTAGATAACGTGCATATTCATGGTACTTTTGAGTGATGGGGATAGTTTAACTGATAGTATGTCAGCATTACCCTCCCAATTGTGGGGTGTGATCCTGAAGGCAAGTGTCTCTTTGAAGATCAGGGCGACCCCGCCTCCTACTTTGGTGAGTCTATCCCGTCTGAGGATATTGTACCCGGGTGGTAAGGTTAATGCTATAGTTGGGCCAGAGGCCTCATGAAGCCAAGTTTCAGTAATGGCTAAGATATCCAGATCCGTGTGGTATCGTTATTTTTGTTAAGTTGGGAGTATTTTTTGGTTTTAGGCGTGGACTTTTGATGTTTGCTGGGATGATGTTTGGTGTTAGGGTTAAGGTGAGGCCTTGTACTGCGAGTGGTGTTGTGTGCATTTGACTGGACGAGGTGTAATTTTCCATTGATGCGAGATCCTAGTCTGAGGTTCCTCCAAGATATATGCATTGGCAGGAGTTGATGTGCACGGTAAGGGTGCGAGATCTGAGTCTGAGGAGTCTGGAGTGTCAGTTAGGCGAGTGAGTGAAGGAGGAAGTGGTGTATGCGTGGGACTGTCGGGCTCGAGGATGTTGGCCATGGTGGTGTTGTTGCAGCTGAGGGGGTTGTCCTGGTTGAGGGGCTCAAGCAGGGTAGGGAGAAGCATTGTGTTGGAAATGATCAGAGTATGTAACATAATATGGTAGACAAGTGTGGTATACATGCTAAGCCTAGAGTAAACCATGGGTATTACTGGGTTTGTGGCGGCTGAGTTAGGCCGGAGCAATGATGGAGTCGGGCTGGTCAGGGGTACAAATGCAATGTGCAGAGGGGTGATTCAGCAGCACAATAGGCTAATTATTGATCACAGCGGTCGGCAAGATCAGTGATCAGGAACTAATCATCTCTTAGAAGGATCAGCAGCCTTGCAATAAGTACGTTTCATTGGCCAATACAAATGAAATGCAAAAACCACTGAACTACACTTTCAGGCCAGACGCCGACAAAGGTAGCCATCAAAGTATACCAGATTCTTTAAAGGTCCGTGCAGAAGTGGTCTTCACTTTTGAACACAAATTAATTGCATTTACAGAGGTCATTACTGTAGCTATGCGAAGAAGTCGTCGTCCATGCAAAACACACCAACTCGTTATTGGGCAAGTCTGTGCCCTGTTACTGCACAGCGATTTGTAATTCTACAGACTTGTCCATATGGTCAAAGCCATACATCTTCATCCCAAAACACGCGTATGAGCAAGCAGACCCAGGCACTCACTGGACTTGACCCAAGTAACCCTCCCCCATGCGACGGCTGGATAGAACGGCTGCTCTGCAGCCATTGCCCCGAAAAATAAATAAATGAAAAACTCTTTGCCGTTCAAGCAGACCTCTATGGCTGTGTTCATTTTTGCAGGCTGCATACTGTCCTGTAGAGCTTGATATCCAGAAATCCAGTAGCACTGTTGAGTCAGCTCACGAAGCTCCTGTGTGCAGAACTAATGGTTCATACTGCAGTGCCATCTACTGGAGGAAAGAGAACTTGTTTAATAAAGAATTACAGTGGCAATCCTGCGTAAACGGTACGCATTTAAAAAGTGAAATGTGGCGTATTGGTAAGAATTAAATGCGTAAAAAGGCCCAATACGTGCCTTATCTGGAGGGCTGGGCACACCGCACTATGGCTCCAATCTCCAAACCTGGCGCCCCCCCCCCCCCCCCCCCCCGCACAATTATTGCCTGCCTCCTCAATTATCGCGACACGACCAGGATACATATATACCTGGATTTTTCGATTTGAGTCCAGATGGCCCGTCGCAACTTTGACCAAGTAAAGCACACTGTACGAGACAGGAAAATCCCATATGCCATGATCTTCCCCGATAAACTACGAATACAACATGCGGGCAGAACCCACTTCTTTGAATCCCCAGAGGATGCCTCATCCTACATTGAACGAACAATTGCGATATCGCCCGACGCCAATTGACTTACCCACATGGCATTTTGTCGCCTGACCACGTGAACTGTTACTGTCAAACGCTATCACCAGTTCCATGACTGCCGCCAGGATGAAACACTATGGAGCTGTATACCTTGGGATACTCCTTATGGTGGTTGCGGGAGCACCAAACAAAGTTTGGAAGTTCTTGCTGATGTTCGCAGGAGGTCTCCCACTGTTTAGAGATGGTTTTTTTGATTATGGGTCAACACTGTAATGTTTGAAGTACAGTGAGGGTGTGGGTGGGGTGGTGTTATGCAGAAACCTGTACAGTTCCCTCTGGGACCACTGCAAAAGATTTAAGACTACAGGTGTTTGGCAGTAAACCCACTTGGTAGCAGTCTGTACCACACAGATTCACTTGGTAGCTGTGGCTGAGCAGTCAGACTTCCCTCAAGAAGAGTTGGGCAGTATACAGAGTATTCACAATAGGTCACAAGAACACAGTAGAACAAGCAAACACTGACCAGAGCTTGGTGTAAAAGAGATATAATTATTTATTTAAAACCACATCTAATAAGACACACAGGCACTAATGTTAAGCAGTTCAAAAACACGGTCACTAAAAGATATACACTCCCTTAAAAGAATATTAGACAAGTCTTAAGTAAAGCCCCACTTATTTTCAGACAGCGGTGAGCGCTTAACGCAGATGGCACTCTGATAATTTGGTTTAAAAGGGAGAGAAAGGCAGAGCATAAATTGGAACAGATCCCAACACTTTCAAAAGAACACAACGAGAGAGGAAGGCAGAGGCAAACCGTGAAGTGAGAGTTCAGAAAGCCGGATCCACTTTAAGAGGATCAGAACGAAATGTGCCCAAGGTCACACGGTTGAAAAGTGCACAAAAGTCTCAAAGGTTTAGAAAGAGTTGGACCAAAAGAGAGGGACCGGTTAGATGGTCAAGGCGGCCAGCCCAGTCCAGAAGGTTAAGGGATTATTATTACCTTGTAGCAATCTTTAGAAAGGGAGGCCTGGCGGACACGGTATTTTAAAGTGGTGAGAATACTCCAGCGGGGGCAGTTGTTCCTGGCAGCGGATGCAAGTCGGTGCTTCGTCCGGGGGGAGAGAGGGTCTTGTCGGGGAGGAAGACGGGAGTCCGTTGCACTGCCAGGGACGAAACCAGCTGCAGAGTTCTCAGTTAAAAAGGAGCAGTCCTTTTATTCGCTGTCCAGTGGTAAGTGGCTATCCGGTTGCCAGGGTGCTTGGCACGGCAATTCGACCACAAGACGTCCTGGGATGCGAGGAAAAGAAGGTAAACTGGTTGTGCCCACCAGTCAGGGGAAGAAGACTCTCCAGCCGGGAGATCTCTGTCGTCGGGAAGTGGTGAGTCGGTTCCGCAGGGCTCCACCGGTGGTGTCGTCGTAGCAGGTCGGCTCAGCTTCTCCCTCGTCGGATTCTCAGGTCCTGTGGCAACTTCTGAAGTTCCAGTCCCAAAAGCCCTGCTTTTATGCAGAACACCCCCATTTACTCAGCCTAGCTGTCAATCAAACATGCTAAGTGGTGAGCCGGCCGGCTCACCACTTGGGCCAATCACACAAGAGTGCGACTTGAGTTACCAAGGTAACTCAGTCCAGGGTGCCTAAACCCCCTCCCACACCCCCTGTGCTACCCAGACAGAGTGGCACCACTTTTGGAGGCTTCTGTGGAGAAGCCCGCCAATAAGTGGAACAAAGGGCTCGACTTGAGTCACAGAAGAGAACACAAATGCCATTTTAGAATAGAGTTATGGCAAAAAATACCAACCGGCGAATTAATATTAAATAAATAAACCGGCGGTATGTTCGAGGCTATGAGAATTTAATATTTAAAGTTGGTAGCCTCGAACAATGGGAAAATCCCATAGAGATATATTCGCGGTCGAATATAAAAAGTAGTATC
The DNA here is from genome assembly GCF_040938575.1 of Ambystoma mexicanum. Lineage (NCBI taxonomy): Eukaryota > Metazoa > Chordata > Amphibia > Caudata > Ambystomatidae > Ambystoma > Ambystoma mexicanum. The sequence goes on along the minus strand of NC_090935.1, from coordinate 298,911,830 downwards.
CACTGCCACCAGCCAAAACTCGATCAGGGGGGACGGAGACGTGCCCCCTCGACTAACAGACCCCGGGGCAATCGAATTGCCCCGACCAGTACGTCCACAATATGATGGTTTGTACTGGTTTCTGTTCATAATTTGGGACTAGTAAAGCCAATGGTGACTTTACATGCCCTGGGAGACAGTAGTCAGTCCCAGGGTATGGAGTCTATGGTGGGGTGTCACTATGACACCCCTGTGTCACTGCACAGAGGGTGCTGTGTAACACACATAGTAAAAACACATGAGACCCTATGGAGTAAAGGACCCCATAGCCCATAAAACACATTAACAGTCAAAGGAACACCACAAATCATGTCCAAGAGTGGGAGAAAAAGAGTCTCACTCTTGGCAGGAGAAAGAAAACAAACTCCAGAAATCCAGCAAAGCTGCTGGGGGACTCACTAGGTTAGGAAATTCAGCCTAAACAGAGAAATCTCCCTAACAGGTGGTAAGATGTTAAAAGGTTTAAAATACAAAAATTGACGGTCACACATGAGGAGCATTAGTTGGTTAGCTATTGCACGGTCACTAGAGTGATAGATTCCCTCCTGTTACATGATGGGGAGCGGTAGTCAGTCCATTAGGATGCTTACATGGAATATTTGTGGTCTGAATAATACCATTGAGTCTAGAAAAATACAATTGTATGTCAAAAGGCACAAAATACAAATTTTAATGCTGCAAGGGACACATGTGTTGAGCAGATTGGTCGACTCCTTTGCACGCAGCTGGGGCCCCCAGAAATGTGCAACCAATTATTCCTCACAATCTAGTGGGGGGTTCTCATTCTCATCCATTACATTTTGGGTCTCAAAAACCACTGTAGATCCATTAGGCAGATATGTCATTGGGCAGGTATGTCATTGTCTGGGGTGACTTGCATGGACAACCCACTGTGTTCATTAACATTTATGGTCCGAATATAGACGATCCACAGTTCTACCTTAACATCATAAACTTGATATCCCCCTTAGACAATACCTGGGAACTTTGGGGCGGGCACTTCAACACCATTCTGGACACACTGTGACAGAACCTCCAGAAACCCCTGTACATTAATCAAATCGGCTCAGGCTATTACCCAATCAATGGGATACCTACCCCTGATGGAGATACCGGAGGGAATGACACCCCCACGAAGAGGAATTTACTTTTCACTCCTCCATACATAACTCAGTATCACATATTGATTTCTGGTTAATCACACCTGATTGGACCTCGCACACTACTGAATGCTCAATCTTTCCACGCACAATTTCGGATCACACTCCTGTACTACTTGACATTAAGCGGACACACAGCCTTCCTTCGTGACACTACTGTATTGACCCCACTGAGGGTAGAGATAACAGATTTTGTTTAGTGTAATGAGGGTACAGTAGACTCTCTATCCACGTTGTGGGAGGCTTTTAAGGTCTGGCTGCAAGGCCAGATTATACCCAAGACACATGGCTCCCTTCGCACCATCCGCCGACACCTCCAAACGGCCGAAGCTAAAATATGCACACTGGAAAATGATTATGCACTAGCTCCTGACTAATCAACACTGGCTCAAATCCACACACAACTTGATGAGTTTTATAAATTAGCCGACAGAGATTCTATGTCACTAAGCCCATCAGAGCGAGGGGATATGGCAAGGGAGATCAGGCCAGTAAGTCGTTAACAAGACTGATCAAAGCTGAAACCTTTAGACAACCAATCATCAGTATATGTGACCATTGCTAACCGCCTGCAACCCTTTATGACTCACCTGGTACACCCTGATCAATCAGGATTTCTACCCAACAGATTGACTTCCCTGAATTTACGCAGACTTTTCACTATTGTAGCCCAATTAGATCCCAAGGCCAAAGTCATTGTGGCATCATTAGATGCCGAGAAAGCGTTTGGCACAGCGTCATGGCAATATAGGTTCACCATTCTCAAACGCTTTGGGTTCGGCCCACAATTCCTAAGTTATATTCAACTTCTCTACACCAATCCCAGTGCCGCGGTCCAAACTAACTATACCCTTTTCCATAAATTCCCCCTAGGCAGAGGCACGCGACAGGGACGCCCCTTTTACCCCCTATTCTTTGCCCTCACAATTGAACTCCTAGCCGCTTTAATTCACATCAAACACTTGCATAGAGGGGTTCGTATTAATGGCCCCCCACCACTGATCTCATTATAAGCCGATGACATCATTGTACATTATACATTATACATTCGACGAATTTGAGACCATATCCCCGAATATCGCTTGAGAACCACATAGTGCGACTAATGTATTCAAAGCCCATGTATTCACAATTGTACCATTGTAATGTAATGAATTGACCAAATTGCATTGTACTTTATGTTCTGAACGTTTTACAAATAAAGTTTTAAAAAAAATATATATATTATGCGGCAATGTTGTACATCAACAAGGGTTAGCTACATCTTGTTGGCCTCCCACTTGACGGCATAGCTCACTGTGGTGGCAGATGCTCTTGGCATGCTCACTTACGCTCCAACCGACAGGAAGCTACCACAAGATCTGTTGGGTCAGGTTTTCCAATTTTGGAGGGGTCCCCCAAGTGCATCTTTTCACCTTTGTGTCCACAAAGACAAGCCCCCTTTTTTGCCTTGTGGCTGTTTAGGGGGATGGATTCCCTGACTGAATGCTTTCCTTCTGAAATGGGACCTTCCGTTTATTTATGCATTCCAACCCCTAGCTTTCATACCAGGAGTCGTTCACAAACTTCACCTCAGCTGGCGGGTCAAGATGATTCTTGTAGCACCAGTTTGACCGAACAGTTGTTGGTATTCTAGGTTGCTTCAATTTTGAGCAGATCTCACTGCCCACTGCCACCTATGCCAGAACTTCTGCAATATGCGGGGGACGACTGCTCTTAACAGTCTGGTTCCTAAAGACCTATCACACCGCCATATGGCTCCATCTCAAAGGATCCTGTGGATCATAAGGGGGCCTGACAAGACATTTAGGCTAGTAAGTGTATCAGGTTTTGCCACTGGTGCTAGGAGGATTGTAGAAACCTGGTTTTAGCTAATCTACACTGTGCTCTTGCCTCCATAACTAACTTGGTGATCACTGGCGACAAACCAGAATTCTGCAGTACCTATCTTTTAGGAATCCGTGCATACCGTTCTCAAGAGGGTACCGTTTTTTCCATATCGAAAGGTATTTCATTGGTCCCTTGAGGATACATCCCCCATGTGACGTCTCGTCATCCTCCCTGGGACCTCAGTGTAGTTTTGGTGTTTCTCATGGACTGACCCTTTATATCTATGGCCTCAGTAGACCTTGACCTAGTGACTTTAAAGACAGCCTTCCTGGTTGATTTCGCCTCTGTTGGGAGAATAGGTGAGATGCAGGTGCTTTGCACGAACCTTCCTGTCCTAATGTTTAGAAACCAGGCCGTTCTCCATACTCGCCCATACTTTCTGTCTGAAATCGGCAGATATCCACATAAACCAAGAGATTTATTTGTTTACCTGGCTTCTTCTCCAAACCCAACTTCTGACTCTGAAAGGACCCCCCATAGTTTGGACATCTGTAGGGCTTTCAAGTTTTACTTGGACAACCTATCCCATACAAGATCTTTGGAACATTACTGATCTATGTAGGGGAGACTCCGGGCTCTGCAGCACCTAAAGTCACTACTGCCAGATGGGTTATGTACTGCAACCTAAAGGGTTGCAAGATAGACGCTAACCTCTGAAGCAGCTACCTGCTAATCCTGAAAGGGCAAAGGCTGCCTCTGTGGCATTCTAAGTCACATACCTCTCGAGGACATCTGCAGGGCGGCGACATGGGCGAACCCTCAAGCTTTCTGCAAGCATTATTGCTTGCATCCCAGCTCGAATTCGGATGCTCACTTCGGACAGGCAGGTCTCAGAAACATTGTTGGCCGACATGCCCCAGATGCAGATATGTGCCTACTGATTATCATGCATATGTGATGTGGTTATATCCAAGTGAGGTGTATTTTGGATGCCCTTCTCCCAGTGTTGATAGTGCTTTGTAATCAAACGTACAGAGGAAAGGGAATGGGCTGGTTCATCCATACGACCCACTCATCCCCCTTGAAAGGCATTAGACTTGCATATGTTACGCTCACCTGACTCCCACGGAGGCGCTGGCCTGGTTCGCGCTGCTTTGACCTCTTCTAAGGTGATGCGCAGGGTTCGGAAGACGGACTGGACCGGGCCCCCAAATCTGGCTTGTCTGGCTCGCAGAAGTATCCTTCTGTAGGCGAAAATAGGGGATTAACTGTCTGCGGGGTAATGCAATCGGCCTCCCACTTTCCCCTCTCACCCTCCTTGAAACCCTTCTGTGATTTCTCGTAGCGTCTCACCTTAGGATCTGGAAGGACGAGCTCTCCATCCTGCTTCTAATGCAGGGGCGCGTTGGTATCCAGTTACTTCACTGGATTTTCGGATTGGTGAGAACCAAACTTGCTTGGCTTCCAGGTAAGTTTTTTTTTGATAAGAGGTTCCCCTTGTGTCCATGCATTAATGTACTAATGCTAGTGTCTTTTTCCCCATAGGAGCCGGGGTACGGAATGCCGGGGAACAGGCACCGACCCAAGATGAGAGGTGAAATCCTTGTAGAAATCTGGTAAGTCTTTAATGAGCGTTTTTTGGTAATGTCTTTTCATTCGCTCATTAACGCTGATGTCTCTTTTTCCCCTTAGGGGCCGGGGTCCGAAAATGCCAGGATGCGGCACGGACCCGAAATGAAGAGGGAATGAATCAACAGGTAAGTCTTAACATGGAGATTTAGCTTTCCTTATTCCCTTCTCTCTCTCACCTTTTGTTCTGGTGTTTTTCTCCCTAGGCGCTGGGGCGTGACTGTGAATCCGGATGATCGCTGCTGAACATGGAGGCGCCCTGTAAAGGTGAGTGGAATGCGGCGCTGCAGCGATCGACGCGATGAGCTTTTAAATTAAAGTCTTTCTTTTCAGGATTGTCGGCGAGATGTCTCCGGGATGCGGGTTTAGCAGGTAAGGACTTTTCCTTCTTCTGTTCTCTTCTTCTCTTCCTTTGCAGGTGATCCAGGATGCTGGCAGGCGTGGCAGAAGTCAGGATGCAGGAGCAGACACGGTGAGCGTCCAGCTGCTAGATGCAGAACAACGCGAAGCACGTGTGGCTGTTCGGGTGGGGTTTAAATAGCCTTGGAAGAAGTTCCAGGTATGTATCCTTCCTCCAATCAGGTATGTATCCTTCCCCGACCACGCCCGGATGGTAAATTAGTCCCACAGGTAAAGTAGTTCCTTTCAGGCCTCAAGGAGGCCGGGATCCTGCAGCATGGTCTGCATCAGGTAAGTGCACCCAAGCATTCCCATAATGAGCCTGGCGCCTATGGCGCCAGGACTGATGTCTTTTATGAGCCTGTCCAAAGGGCCCCTATATGGGGTTGCTGGGTCCTTCCTTGGGGACTGGATGTCCGCTTTCGGGGACGCCGGGCTTGAACCGGCTCCCCGGGAGCGGGCATCATGACAATATGTTACGAAAAGGACTGATGATTGGAGGATTCAAACCAGTGTTGCTGAACTCTCCAAAGAAAGGACTAATCCGAAATAACATCACTGAGGTGAAATAAATGTTTTATACTAGCAAGGTAGTGGTGGCCACAGATCAACAGCAATGTGGCTGATCTGCTGTTAGAGGTTCCAAGGCAGAGCTGTAATAGGCAATAGAGTGGTGCTTGTCACCATAAAATTAAGTCAGAACTTCTAAAGCAATGCCATCACGTTCATCACAATGGAGAGTAAATGATTTCTGGTCATTGGTAGGATCTGGAGCTGGGGGTTTAGACATTTCTTGTTTGATTTTGGTGAATTCTTCATCTACAAAGTAGGGTAAGGGTTCTAAGGGCTTCACAGTAGAGGTGTAACCCTGTATCCATTGCCTGCAGTAACAGGCTATTCCAAAGAACCGTCTCATCTGCGTGTGGGTCACATGTCCGGAATCTTTGATGAAGGCATCAATTCAGGCATGAGAAAGTGCCTCATTCCAGCTGTGATGTTCATACCCCAAGTAATGAAGTAGAGTTTGACATAAAGTGAGCAAATGGGGGACATTCTGCTGGCCTGCTTCTAGGTTGGAATGCCAGTAATAAATCTGACATATTGGACCAAAAGAGACACCCCTATGCACACAAGACCGTCTCAATCTCTCTGCAAGATCTGGAAAAAGAGGTGTAGGTTCTCTACAAACCTTTTATGGAAGATTCATGAATGTGTACTGTAAAGATTTATAGGTAAAGACAAATAAGGGGTGCATGACAAAATAGTTGCTGGTTTCAGCAGAGCAGTACAGAGAATCTCAATAAAATGATAAGTTTCCTTTCCTTGTTTGTTAACTTGCGGAATTCGGGTATTGCAACTGCTCTGGGCCAGTACAATAATTCCTTGTTGAAAGAGAAGTTCAATAACTGGTTTTATATCTTCTTCTGCTTCTATTGAAATGGTGTACTGCCAGACACATGGAAGAGGTTTGCCTTGGTTTAAGGTGATACACACAGCTTGTATGTTCATTATGCATCCAACCTAATTTGCTTGGGAGGGTCATCATTGTGGAGGAAGAATATTCAGCAGTTCATGGTGCACCGAGGGAGGGCTGATGCATGGTTTTTGCGCCAGGGCAGATGGGACCTTTAATTTGAGGCACTCCTCAAACATGTACGTGACCACATCAGCATGCCACGGACTGCAGATTAGATCAATGCAAACAAAGTTGCATTCCATGCCATACCAGGCATGCCGAACTTCCTAGGTGCGATAGACTGCACACATGTACAGCTGGTGGTGCGGCATGCCGTTGAGGTCGTATACCGCAACAAGAAGCAATCCCATTCGATAAACGTCCAAATGGTGTGTGTTGCCAGCAAAATCATCACACTGCTGTGCCTGATACCGGGGGTCGACACACAACACACTGGTCCTGCGGAACTCGACGCTGCCCAGCTACATGTAACGACATGCCGGACCCCACACATTGCTGCTGGGTGAGTGTGACCACAGGGCCAGACACATTGATGATTGGGGGGAGGGGGGGGTCATTTGCCAGCACTGGCAAGCTGCCTGCTGGGTAGGCCATGTAGGGTGAAATGGTCGGGTTGGCGGTTGTTCATTTGCCAGCACTGGGAAGCTGCCTGCTGGGTGGGCCATGTGGGGTAAAATTAGGGGGGATGGTGGGTCATTTGCCAGCCCTGAGAAGCTGCCTGCTGGGTGGGGCATGTGTACAATCACAGCATACCACCATCCCGGAGCACTGGTGCAGACCAGAAAAATTGAATCCCTGTCATTCCTGGCTGAACACAATAGACACAACCATGTTTGTCAAATGATTCAATCATCACAGGTACCCTTTCTCTTGCCTACGTGCAGGTGATGCTGGGTATCCACTGACGGGCTGGCTGCTGACCCCAATCAGACGTCCACGTAACCGACATGAAGAGGCGTGCAATCGCTCACATGCAAGGATTTTTGCGTCACAATCAGACCGACATTTGGGCTACTGAAGATTCGGTTTCGCTGCATGAGCAGGTCTCGGGGGACGGGGGATGGGGGGGGCCTCATCTATGTTCCCGAGAGGGTGGGGCGTATCGACTCATGCGACAGTAAAGCAGGCAAACAATAATTCTACTGAACTGAAAAGCCTGTATTCTTCTGGTTTTCCAGCAAGCAATGTGGAAGAGTCTTCAGAAATGTAATTCTATCTTTTCATCCTTTGTGGTTGTTGGAACTGTCCTTTCCTTAGCTGGATGTGGGGCTCTTGAGTGGGCACCAAGCTCTTATCTTCATTTTCAACTGTGGGAAAACTCGTTGGCCCCTCTGCAGGCAGTACGCCGCCCCCCCCCCCTGAGGTTTTCTTCTGGGATTACTAATAACGCTGAGTGCAATGTGGCCAGCGTACAACAGCCCCTCCATGATGCTTGGAGGGGCAAGTAAGCTTGCCGGCCGCAAAGCCAGCAGAAATTAATCAGCGCTGCTATGCCTTTCTTGTCTGTGATCAGGAGAGTTTTTTTACAGTATTCGTTTGTGCCTACAAAGACTGTACCTTTTCTGCAGAAACAATCTATATTCTTCTTCATTGTGCACTTGCACTGGCTTTCCCATCGTTGCAATCCATGTCAGCTTTGTGATATACTCTGCTAGATGTGCGCACACAACTTGTGCTATCCCCTCCTTGCTATATGTTACCAGTCCTTCTTCCAAGCAAGGTAGTGTGCTGTCCTGCCAGTTATCATTGACATATTTCCGCCCCTTCACCATCAGATACGGCAACTCCACATACTTGATGTTTCTCTTGTCTTCGGTGCATTTTACATAATTTGGGCCCACCATTTGCATTTGCACACTATGGGCCTGGAATTTTCCTTTTATTCTGCATAGCGCAAGATGGTCCTGGCATTGTGCCTCAATATTTGGGACTGCTTGTGGTACTAACACCTTGGGAGCCGCTGACGCGTGCAGAATGAATGTACACACATAACCGCTACCATTCACAGCATTTCTTCCCACACCACTCATATCAGAGTACCAAGAATTTCACTCTTCTATAAACATTCTCGAAGATGGCCGTTTTAGTAGTACTGTCAGAAATAACATGATACCTTTCCATAGTGGTAGACCATCCCTTACTTATTGTAAACAACCTGTTCTCTGCTTCCATCACAGATGTAGCCTGCATATTAGTCATTAAATCCATTTCCATTATTATTATTAGCGTTCACATTAGTAATCCACTCGTGTTATTAACACTTATATGTATCATACCTTTTAGGATAATATACAACCCTATTTCCCCTGACTCCTTTTATAGGTCCTCCCCCCTATAATACCTTCCCCCCAATACACTCCCAGTAGTACTAGCAATATCACACACAATCCTCCAGCAATTACTGACCCACAATAATAGATATATGTCCACAATCTCTCATTTGTGTCTCTATGCCTCGGGTCCCTACTTAACAAACTATGTACATTAGTTGTGTCCATCTTCTTTCCCTGAAATAGAAGCACAGACACACAAGATAACGAAAAAGGGAAAAAAGTAGGAAGGAAGGAGAGAGAGAGAGAGAGAGGGAGATAATCGGGGAACCCATACTGTTAACCCCCTGTTTTAAGATAACTCATGCACCACTGTGCTCTCTGGAGGTGCCCTATGAACATCAGAGAGGTAGACCCAGTAGCGTAATTCTTTCACTTTTACAGCAAGGGGAATACAAAACACCACCACGTACAGTCCTTGGAGCCGAGGATTGTTCCACCTGCAAACAGAAACCTCTATATAGTCCCCAGGCAGCAGTGGTCGAGTTGTTATATGCTCAGGATCTGTCCCCGTCTATGCAGCATCGAACGTCTGTCGTCACAATCCTGGGAGATGCAATCTGTCGAGAGACACATTTAATGGCCTGAGTTAGTGTCATCCAATATTTGCTGAATTCCTTTCCTAACACTGCTGCAGCCTCATGTACATCCAAAGCCCTTCTTACAGGGGATATGTGGGTATGCATACACCGTCCAGTGACCACCCCGTGAGTTGACAGATGATCTTTACTTGGCTTTGTGCGTAAACTGAAAAGGACCAGGGGCAAACAGTATACCCAGTTTTTCTTCAACGTGGTACCCAACTTGGATAACTTGCTTGCTCTTAAGGCATGTGGGTGATAAATTGAACACATCTGATGCTTTATGCTTAGAATTGCTGTAACGTGTTGTAATAACGCATTGAAGAAATGTGTGCCATTGTCTGACCTTAAAATCTTGCACACACCCCATTGTGGGTAAACCTCCCGCACTTCAGAAAGGACAGACCACCACAATGAGGTACCTGGGTTCATTACAACCCTCACCCGTATCAGCATAGTCTATTTGTAATTCACGGAACGCCCAGTAGGGTGTGCCAAGGTGCCCATAATGGTTGTAGTGTTATCCCTGTACTAAAACTTTGACATGTGGTGCAATGTATAACCATTTCTGTAATGCTTTCCTGGATGTTTGGTGTGAACCAGTCTTCCTGTATGTCTGCTGCTATGTGTTGCTTCGCACTGTGAGACAGGTAGTGTAATTGTTCAAATGCTACTGCTCGCGGCTCCTGGGGCATTACTATCTCCCCAGAGCTCTCCTGCCTCCATACCAGATCCGTCTGAGATTGCTTACACCCTCTCTGTAACCACAACTCCTTCTCCCTCTCAGGTGCCCTTCCTTGTGGTTCGATAATCTAGGAGCTGGTCAATGCTGTGTAAGACACTGGATGCTCGTTTGCTAGTGGGGCAGTCGCAACATACTCTGCATTTCATTTGGCAGAAATGCCGCCAATTTGGCTGCCACGTCGGCGGCTGCATTCCCCCTCAATATTTTGTCTGTTCCGTGAGTATGGGCGGTGCATTTGACAACCGCCACAACAGATGGCTGCGATAACAATCCTATCAGCATGTCTAGCAACACTGCATGCTACACTGGGGATCCATCTGCCCTCCAAAATCCCTTCCTCTTCCAGCGGGAGAGACGGGCGTGTACCGTTGTTTTAAAGTATGCCTAGTCAGAATATATTGTAACATGGCACCCTTGTGACACTCTCAGTGCTTCGATGAGTGCCGCAAGTTCTGCTGCTTGTGCAGAATAGTGTGTAGGCAACCTTTTCATGACTACCTTCTTGTATTCCCCTCCCTCAAGACGTACCACTGCTGCTCCTGTCCGTCCTCCTGATCAATTTTGGACAACCCATCAGTGAAAAGTATCTCACCCTCTGTCAGTGTACATTCCCTTGCTTTGGGGGTATCATCTTCCTCCCCTCATATGTGGTGCAATCATGCGCCGTCTGGTCCTCTGTAGTACACATGTCTGTTAGAAAAGGTGGCAGGATTCACTGTCGTACACCTAACCACATGAATATGGCGTTTAGAGATAATGATCTCCTATGCTGATGACCTTTGCGTAGTCAGGGTAGATTTTGACCTTTCCAGAATAGCAAACAAAGAATTCTCCACATTCAATGTTTCTGAATACCCCATTATGATCGTAGAACTTTTCTCTATTGCAAATGCAGCAGCTGATAAGGCTTGTTCGCACACGAACTTCCCTTGCATCACTGTGTCCCAAGTGCCACTATAATAGACCTATGTTTTGTGGCCCATAGTGCTTTTTTGCTTCAGCACTGCTGTTATAAGCTGACCATCAGAATGTGAAAAACAAATAGAATTCCTCTTTATAATCCGGGGGTGGCCAGTACTAGTGCCGAACTAATAACCTACTTTAAATCATCAAACTGTCTGACCATTTCAGCCATCCACTGTAATTTGTAGTTTTGTCTTTTGTGCTTCTGTAGGAGTGGTCTCGTATACGGCACATAATCTAGAATCCAGGCCCTACAGTAATTACATAAGCTCAGAAACTTCTGCATCTCTTTAACTGAGGCGGGCCTGTGAGTGGTTTGTACAGCTTCTGCCTTATCGTGTAGTATGTTCTTACCATTCGCCGATATGAACTGCCCCAAATAGATCACTTCCTGCTGGCAATATTGTAATTTGGCCTCATCGACCTTGTTAAACCTTACAGGCCAACAATTGTAGGAGTGCAATGGGCTACCTTCGGCAGTGCTGCTCATTAGCATTACACACTAGCGGATCATCCACATACTGGGTAATCTGGCTCGGCAGCTGAATATTCCCACGATCGACATGCAATATTCTGTTAATTATGCTTAGGCTCTCACAGTACCTCTGGGTTAATCTACTGTTAACGTACCTCATCTGACCGAGTGTAAATGCTGTGAGGTACCTCGACTCTGGGTTTGAGTGGAATCGAGAAGAATGCATTTTTCAAATCCACTAAAGTAAAGTATGTGGCTCCTTTGGGGATGCTACATAAAATTGTTGCAGGATTCAGACTACTGGAAACTCCTTCTGCACCACATCATTTAGGGGTGTAAGTCCCGGATCATTCTCCAACTGCCCCGGTTGATTTTTTTTAACCGTATAATAGCACAATAATCCCTTGATCCACTAGGGCCTGTATTGTTTTTCTAGTGCCCTTCTCCGCCTCTCTTGACAATGGATATTGTCTCACCCTGGGCAGCACTGCACCTTGCTTCAGTGCTATACACACATGTGGCTACATCTTTCAATAACCCTACTTCATGTGGATTTGTAGTCAACAACTGTGCAGGCACGTGCTGTACATTTTCATCGCAAAATGGGGGTGAACTTACTGCTGCCAGTAAGGGACACCGCACTCCTCGATACTGTATCATTATGGCACATGGAATGCAAATCTCCAATATTATTTCCCCCTCTTTGTCGTTATTCCCTAACAGTTCGTCATCCGTCATCTCCTTTAGCTGCACTGTTGGATCTACACAGAGCACTGTGCGCCACTCCACCCTGTCCTTATCCATTCCCAATAGGACAATCCTTGTCATTGTATGTATTATCAACATTGCCCTCACAGCGCACAATCGAGGTGTGGGCCAGACTACACCATGATCTGTGAAAGTCCTGTTTAATTTACTGAGCAGGTCCCTACCCAGTAAATTGACTTGGGAACTCTCGGAATATAGTAAGGGCGCCTGTACTACCTTCCCTCCCACCTTTAACTAGAATCTCTAACAGCATTTGTATATTCTCCCGTGGGTTACCCACATAGAGTAATAAAGCATCTGCTTATAAAGAGACAATATGTCTCACCCCTCCCGCCAATGTCCCTGCTTCCCCCATCTCTCTCCTGAGAAACCTCGCCAGCAGTTCCAATGCCATGGAAAACCAAAGTGGAGAGACACGGCACACCTGCCTCGTCCTTCTGCCCAGCATCCACTGCAAGGAGATCCAATTATTTGTTTTCACCCTTGCTACTGGCCTGCTATATAGCAGCCGCAGCCGTCAGCAGATATTGTCCCCTAGCACAAAGGCCCTCAATACCCTAAACAACCAGTTACATTCTAGTGAATCAAAAGCTTTCATTGCATCGAAGGAGGCCAATGCCAGTTCCCTCCCAGAATCTTTAACCTGGTCCATCACCTGATGTAAGTGGCTACGGTTCGTTGAGGTATTCCACCCACCTATAAACCCACACTGGTATGGCTGCATCAGCGTTGGAGCCATCTTAGACAATCTGCCAGCCAAAACCTTCTGCAGGAACTTTGTCGACATTTAGCAATGAGATAGGACGGTAGGATGCACAGACCAGGGGGTATTTGCGCTCCTTCAACAGGACCGTTATAACCGCCTCCCTCATCGAATCCGGGAGAACCCCCAGTCTTAAAAGCCTTGTTATATACTTTCTTAAGATGAGTGACCAGAAGATCTGCATACTTACAGTGAAACTCTACCTGGAAACCATCACCCCCAGGGGCTCTACCTTTCTTCATAGCCTCAAACGCCACGCTGTTGTCTGTTTCCTCAATAGGCCCCTCTAGTCCTTCCCTTAAGTCCCCGTCTAGAGTCGGCAACTCTAGCCTCGAAACACCTGTGTATAGGCGCGTTATAAATGCCATATCATATCATAACTGTATCAAGTCCAGCAGTTCATCTGCTTCTGCCTCGGAGTGCGTACCCTCGATAGTATACATAGATTGATAAAAATGCCGGGATGTCTCATTAATCCCCTCCTGGGTGCTAATCAAGTCTCTTGATTCACATCTGATCTACATGATGGTGCTACAGGGCTGCAACCCGTCTGCTTCCCTCAAAATGCGATAGCAAAGCTAGTTTATCACGGTGAGAAGCCAATGCCTTTGCCAATTCCTACCCTGCCCGCTTTCCCTCTGCCAGCACTGACACTGCCCGCTCGGTTTACTGCAACTTGTCTTGTAATACTTCACCCCAGTTACAGACCCACCTGATTGTTGCCTTGAAACCCTCCCACAGGGTCCCTGCTGTTTCCACAATCCCTCATGAATCTAAGAAAATCTCACTGTTTTCTCGTAGTGTTTCCCCGAACGCCACATCTTCCAGGGAGGTGGTGTGTAATCGCCATAACTGTACCGGTGGGCATAGCTGCAATACTCGTAGTTGCGTCACTAGGGGCGAATGATCAGAAATGACTCTCCCCAGATATTCCATATTATTGAAGGAATTAAGGTCTTCCACCACCACAAAGCTGTAGACCAGCCACGAGTAGGACCCATGGAGCCCTGACAAATAAGAGTATCCCTTCTCCTGCCCGTGCGACCCTCGCCTCAGTTCCACTAAGTGAAGATCCCCCACCACCTCCCTCAAGGATGCCGCCGCCTTGTGCTTAAGTTGACCAGACCTCCCTGTACTGTCCAAGTGCAGGTCCAACAGACAATTAAAATCTCCCTCTACCCGCATATACACAGCCCTTCCCTATATCCCCCTGCCAATCTCAGTACCGATGGGGAGGAAAAGTATTTATGGTCCACGTTCGGTGCTTAGGAATTAATTACTCAAATGTCTCTCCCCTCAAGCGCTCCCAAGAGCACCACTGTCTTACCCACATCATACGTGGGACCTTGTCCACCCGAACAGAAACCCCCCGCTGCTATCCAAATCAGGTCTCCTCTGGCATAAGAGGTCCCCACCACTACCCCACCCCTGCATTCTCCTAGGTAAGTCCAAATCTCTCCTACCATGTGTTTCCTGGAGCATGGCCATCTGGACCCCATGACGTCTCAGGAATCCCCCTACTTGCTGGCATTTCAACTTTTTACCTAACCACCCGGAAGTTCCAGATTCCAATCCTCCAAGTCCTCCTACACCCTGCCCCCTAGTCTGTACCCATACTGTGTCAGAATGCATGCCGCGGCCCATACTGTCAACTCAAACACCTCCCACAAACTGAGCCCTCATTCCAATATCCCTAAAACCTTCCTGGCAAACTCTCCAAGCCCCCTCCCCACCCCATCCCCTCTGCCCCGGCTTCCCAGTACAAACAACCATCACCAACCCTCCTCCCCCACAGCTCCAACCCCACCTCCCTACTTCCCCACCCGTCTACCCTCTCTGCTCCCCCTGGTCTCCCAACCCACCCCATCTCCCTCTGCCCTCTTCCCCCACCTCTGCCCATAACAAGCCGCAACCAACTCCCCTCTGTATCCCACCCGTCTCCACTTCCCGCCTCCCTCCCTCAATGTTCTTGACCCGCCGGTCACTTCCTCCACACTGCTCCCCCCTCCCTTGGATGAGCGTCCATAGATCTGGGGGACACTCCCCTCTCAGCCCGGGTCCTGCCCCTCACAACACGCATCTCTCACTTCTTATGCCCTCCATTATCCAATATACTGTCCTATCTTCGGTAGAAGCACCCGCAATTCACCTCACACCCGCTCCCCCACCCCCAAAGCCCAACCACACTACCTATGGTGAGGCAAAAAACAGGATTTGCTGTCAGCAATAATCTTCAATTTAGCCGGAAAGAACATGATATACTTAATGTCTAACTCTCTCAGGCGTCGCCACACTCCATCAATGTTTCTCCGTTGTCGCTGCACTTCCAACGTAAAGTCTGTGAAAATTCGCAATTTCGTATTGCCCACCTCAAAGTAGCCAACCTTCCGGAACACCTGCAGGATAGCGTCCCTGTCCCTGAAATTCAAGATTTTGGCTAATATCACTCTAGGTTGCCCCGCAGGTGTTGGAGCTCTGCCTGGCACCCTGTGTGCCATCTCCACTGTAAAAAACTTTGAGAGCCCCTTCACACAGAGAGTTTCCAGGATAAGATGTTCCACAAAGAGCTCCACACTAGGACCTTCCTCTCTCTCCGGGATCCCCACCAAGTGGATATTAGAACGTCTAGAGTGCCCATCTGCATCCTCTTTTCTAGTCTCCAATGTCCTAGTGGCTCCCACCAGGCCTGCCACTGTGTTTCTGAAGCGCTGTACTTCATCCTCCACCGTACTCACTCTCCACTCACACACCTTCTGCAGGTCTGCCCTCACGAGGGACACATCCATCCCCACTTCTTTAATACTCCCCTGCAGGGAAGCTTTGGTTGCCTGGTTAGCCTCCATCAAAGCGTCCAGAGTCACCCCACTGGATCCTCCTGTGACAGCATCTTCTGTCTCCTTGACCTGCCGGCCTTTGGGGTCAGCATACTTCTCCATCCTCTGTTGGCCTTTTACCATTGTGACTAAAGCTGATTGCAGGACAGGAGAACCCGCCTCGCCCCTGAGCATTTCCTGTCTGCCCCCTCTTCCAGGCCAGCACTCCTCTGCGTCCAGTGAGCCCCGGATGTTAGTACCAGGCTCTGCAGTACTGCTCACAGGGTGAAATGCAAGATCATGGAGTTTCGCCACCTCAGCATCATTCTAATAGCTCCATGGTGGCCAGCCAGGCCATGGTTCTCTGAGCTGCTCAGCCTTTCTGAGAGGCCTCCTATTCACCTTCCGATGGGCCCATCACATCTTCTGGCGCAACAGGGGGGCAGGGTCATCCACCCTGCGCCAGAGAAACTAGCCCTCACAGCGTGTTTCCTGAACTGGTCACTTTAGGGCACCTCAGCCTCTCACAGGCTAATCTAGAGATCATACAGGGCACCAGGAGCAAATCCACCAGGGCCCAGTATAAGAGCAAGTGGACCATGTCCTGCCACTGGGCAGACTCTAAGGGTATCAACCCCCTGGCAGGTACCCTGGACAACGTGCTCTCCTTCTCTGCGCACATCGCCCATTCAGGCGTGCAAGTAGACACTTGCCGCACCTACCTGGCAGCCATCGGGGTTTACAGAAACTCAGGAGGAGATCTTTTCCTCTTCCAATCAGATTGTCAAGAAACATTTAACGGGACTCGCCAGGCTCTACTCGCCCATCAAGAGGCTGCACCCAGTGTGGGACCTCAACATAGTTTTGGGTGCCCTGGCGCACAAACCATTTGAACCAATGGCGTCTGCGGACATCAGGCTGGTCACCATTAAGACAGCCTTGTTAGTCGACCTCACCTCTGCTCGCAGAATCGGCAAAAACCAGTCGCTGGTCGCCTCAGAGCCATAACCACGTTTCACAAGGACAAGGTAGTCCTACGGACGCACCCAGCATTCCTGCCTAAGGTGCCTTCCACATTCCATCTGAACGAAGCAATTGTGCTGCCTATGTTTTTTGCTGAGCCCAAAGACGAGGCACAGCGAGTTCTGCACTACCTTGATGCCACGCGGGCCCTGAAATTCTACTTGGACAGGACCAAGGGCTTCCGCAAGTAGGATGCTTTTATTGTCACCTTCGGCAGATCGACGCCACGGTATCAGGCCTCCATAGTCCGTTGGATGGTCTTGGCCATCAAAGAAGTTTACGAGGGACAGCAGAAGGCACTGCCGGCCAACATGCACGCCCACGTGGTCAGAGCCAAGGCAACGGCGATCGCTTTCCAGCGACATGTCCCCTGGCAGGGCATAAGCAGGGCAGCCACATGGGCCACCCCTTCGGCTTTCTGCAAGCACTACTGTTTGGATGCCGGCTCTAGATCAGACGCGGCCTTCGGACAGGCGGTTCTTAGGAACCTGTTTGCTTAAGAAGGGTCTCCTCTCCACCCTGGGGCTACACTCAGTTGTAATCGCCCATGCAGTAATGAGGAAAGGGGACGGGACGTTCTAAGTTACTCACCGTAGTGACTAACGTACTCCTAGTCCTTAGTCCTCTTTCCTCCATACTTCCCACCATTCTTCCCCCCCAATAAAAATGGTGTCATTAGGCAATGTTAATCTATTGTCGATGCGTCTATGGGGACTGAGGTGTGGCGCCGGAGGGCGGAGTCAGGGCAGCGCATGCTCTGAGGGCCACATCCCTGCGCGCCTCTAAATTTAATGGGGAAGAAGGTTTTTTTTCTGGTGAAAAGGGTTCGGGCTCCCGCCCCTTGGAAGGGAAGCCCCTGCAGTATGGAGGAAAGGGGACTAAGAGTACGTTAGTCACTACAGTGAATAACTTATAATTTCCACCAGGACCCAACTACTCTCTTCGATCCAGGGCACCAGGCCTGCTTGCCTTCCAAAATACCTATTCAAGCGCCACCTCCGAGGACACCACCTGACTGCCTCTCAAAGTGTCTTTGCAATGTTGAGCTCATCTCTGCTGTCGCACTGGGAGGAAGCCTCTCCTCAACAGTCCGCGGTGAGCGTTCACTGGCAACCTTCCCGCCTGCATCTGCCAGCGGAGTCCCCCCCCCTCCCTGCTGGTGCCAGGCTCTTCTGACCCACCACCAAGTACCGGGCCTTCCCAGCACCCCTCGCCCTTCGGGTCTGCTCCCTGTTAAGACTGTCCCCGGACTCGGGCCTTGTTCACCTGCAGCAACCCCGGTAGGTGCATATACCGCTGGCAATGCTGTTTGCTCCGGCCGCTCGCCTCCACTCAGCTGCAGCCTGGACCGCTGTCCTCTGCCGGCCAAACTTCGGGGAACCGGTATGGCAGTAAAGGTAAGCGGCCACCTTGGGACCTCAGCCCTGTTCGTCACCTGCGAGACCCAGCAGTTGCAGGAGCGCTTGCCCCTCACTGTAGATTGGCCCAAATGTTCCCCCAGGAGCACCACCTCCGGCTTCGTTGAAAACTACGAAGTACACCAAGGAAGTAGGATATTTTGCAGATTTCGGACAGGCGGCCCGGGAGCTCTGCAGAGCTATGTACAACTGTAGCAAGATGGATTGAATCCTGCATTACACCTATGTATGTACTCCAAGGTGATCGACCACCAGGCTGGATGCATGTGCAATTGTATAGAGTAAAAATAATGTATCCTTCCAGAAGCATGTTTCATGGGAGGCAACCTGCAAAGCGACTACCTGGGTCACCCCATCGGATTTCTGCAGATACTGTTACCTGGACAGCAGCTCTACAGCGGACGCTTAGTTCGAGCCAGCAATCGTCTGCAATATTTTTGCCTTAGTTTAGATTCCTTCCATCCGGATAGTTGTATATTGCTTAGTACTCTCCCATAAATTGGGAGGAAAATGGACGGGATGTGGAAGTAAGGAAACGTTACTCACCATATTGGCTACTGTACTCCTAGTCCAAATTCCACGTTCCTCCATATGGACACCATCCGTCCCCTTAAAAAAGTAGCTAGTCCTTCCGTTCCTCTTGACCGGTGAAGTGTCTGAGAGTTCAGAGCATATGGGACGGAGCCAAGGGCGTTGCCACTCCCTCTGCATGCTGCCCGCTTCCACGTGTAAACATTTACAGGGGGAAGTATGTGTTAATGTGCTTAGGCTATGTTCCCATCCCCACGCCATGGGAACTCCCATAAGTACGAAGGATGGGGACTTTGTACTAGGTGTACAGTAATCACTACAGTGAATAACTTTTACACATTTTACTGCAGGTTGTTCCATTACAGTTAATTCATCTGCCATTACAACATATATGAATAATTACACTCCTCAATCTTTGTTCAGTCCCCATGATAAGTTGAGGGCTTCTCTTTATGTTAACCTGTGTACCTTCTTGTTCCTTTGGCGGCTCCTTGTCACTCAAGCTCATTGTCCCATGCCCCGTGCTGCCTCTTGCTTCCACTGTTTCTCCCTACTTGCTTCGCTCCATTGACACACTCTGCTTATCACAGTCAAAGCCAGCTATACTACTGGCCCTCAGCCCTCCATACCTGACTCCATCACTCCCTCTCCTTCCACATAATAATGTCACTTTGTATAGTACTCATTGGTTTGCAGCAATTGCCCTGCTAGGTTAATGTTACCTTTGTAAGCCAGCTGTTTGTGTTTTTGTCTTACCCTTAGCCTGTCACACTTTGACATTAGTTCCTCCATTCTGGTTGACGAAATTTCCTTTGAAACCTAGAAAGGGTTATATTTGAAAAGTAGATGGAAGTAATTAGCTCCTATTAGCTAAACCAATGATGAAATATTTTTGATTCTCCGTTTCATTATATGTTTCTACAGGCAAAATTATTTGATTGAATTGCAAAGTCTGAAAAATATTTTTTTTTCTGTAAAATGTAAGAATTTGTTTTGCTGCGAAGAAAGCACTCAGATAGGTTTGATAATCAATTTATGTGTTGATATTTTATGGAATCTTACCTTGCTTCTTAATTTGTTTCCCCAACAGTCTTTTGATCAGTTTGTTCGATACCTGCACTGTCTTTTCATCTTTTTCTTTCTCTAACACCACCCTTAATCTTTTTTACTTTTATTGTGTCCCCTACATATGAGGAGGTTTTAACTGTACCAGTCTTGTTGATGTTTCTTACTGAGCTAAAATAAACATTTCTGGTTAAAAATGCAAATATATGCATATGCTCTGCATTATATTTTGTGGATACGAATACAAATTAAATTAATAATTTGTGACAATATGTTGATACAACTAGGTTAAAATCAATAACCAGATAAGTACCAACAACGGTAGCAGTCCCTTTCTTTTGTTTCCCCAACTTTGTTCACACACCCTGGTTCTTCACATTTTCTCATCATTGTGCTCTTGTACCAGCGCCCTTCCGGGGAATGCCTTCGACATCTGAAAATGTGATCTTGTAAGTCATTAGTGGCTGAAATTGACATCCCTTTTCTTCAAATAATCACGAACTATAAAGTTACAGCACTTTCCATTGAAAGTGGCTTTTCTTGTGGCCTTTTAAGAGTTGGCAAAACCCAGGATTGGGCATACAGCAGCATTGAACTCTATTTCAATAATGTACCTTTAAGAACTCATTCTTCCATAAGTGATTTTTGACTGTCACAGTAACTGCACAATTATTTTGCCATCTTGTTTTCCTAACCCTTCCAACCTAGCAGAGGTTTTACATTAATACACAGAATTAAATACTGTAGGAAATCACATGATAAATAATAGAACTATTTGTAGTGGCTGATCAGGTTGCAAGAATCCATCACTAGACAAATGGTAACGTGCATTATTTTATGCTGTGAGAAAGAAAATCCCTTTCTAGGACATCCAGAACATGTTTCACGAGAGGGAAAGTGGCTACTTAGAAATGATCCCTATTGCAGACATTTCTAAGATGATGACTTGGAATTCTCTCCATGCATTGCATCACCTCACTGCTTAGCTTATGGCACCAAAGCAGATTCTCAAGTAGGAAAAGTGTTTTGAAAAAATGTTTGGATAACAATTCCCTTTGTTTACTTACCTTGCAGGACACGTCTGATATTGGAGGATGGGACTCCATGGGGATGGGGACTTCCACAATTCCGCCTCTGGAATTCCCGGGTCACCAGGGTCGGAATGCCCCGGTAATTCCGGGAATCACGGAGGCGGAATGGTAATACAAGTCCGGCGGTAACTTGCCGGTTTTTCCTGCTCGGTTACCGCCAGACTTGTAATGAGGCCCGCTGTCCCTATACCTGAATTGTCAAAGAAGCAGCATAGAGTGTGTTCAGAGCGTTGAACCTTTATGCAATGCCACATTACTTATCTGTCCCTCCTTTTTCCTCCACCCTCCATGTTCTCACAGCACACTCACCAACACTAACCGGTAGGCAACTTCCCATTTATTTTCCTACTTGGGAGGAACTTCTGTATTCGGGCAAAACTAGCTTTACGAATTGCTTTTTGACCTGGTTGTGACTTGTTTTCCAGATACACTCACGTTGAAGCAGAATGTCCTTTCATGACCTATGAAGATCTGCTAAGCCGCTTGGAAGACCTGGTTTGTGATGTTGTTGACCGAGTCCTGAGATCGCCCATGGCCAGCTACCTATATGAACTTCATCCCGTAAGTTTACTTCTGATACTGCTTTGAATTTGTGTGCCTGTCAAGCTTATTTAATTAGAAATCTGCCATGCAAATCATTTTTACAGGTGATGCTGTAAATATGCATAGGTGGTTTTCAGTTTGCAGATAGATGGTGCACCATACCTGGTATTGGTCCATATAAGCAGGCATGCAGAACATGGATCAACCTTCAGTATATTGTACCCCATTTCAATTGCCAATGTATGAGGTCTATGGACCCCATAGAAAAACACTTGTTAAGCTATTGTGTTTTTTTTTAAAATATAAAAGTGACATTGGTATTGCTTCTTAGTGCATCTGAGTCCAAGCATTCTTTGAATACTTTCATCTGAGTGAAGGGAGAAGGTGGAAAGTTACTGTGCAAAACAACTTTGCAAGAGTAGCTCTCCATTGTTCTCTTTATTCAGAAAGCTCTTTGATAACAGACTAGATTGCAAAATGTGGTATTGAAGAATATTTTGTTCATTGAGCACTAGCGGAACATCACCTCTTTCCAGAACCAGCAGCAAAGCCAGATACCAAACCTGCGTTGACCAATCCTAACTCTGACCAGGTCTTGGGAACGCATCAGAGCAAGTGGCTACATGGTTTGGCTCCTTCCTGAAAGACAGAACCCAGCAGGTGGTGATTGGGGGCTTCACCTCAGAGTTGATATGTCTAGAGTGTGGGGTGCCACAGGGTTCATCTTTATCCATGCTGATTTTCAACCTGTATGGCCGTCTAGCGCTCAACATCGTGAGGTGGCATGTGTTGAAATTTCACTCTTATGCCGCTGATACACAAATCTACATTGAGATCAAAAACATCGAACACGCATTTAAAAAAATCAATTGCTGTATGGGAGAGATTAATAGGTGGATGGCATGCAACCAGCTTCAGTTAAATGCAGCTAAAACCGAAGTGGTGCCGTTTGGCCCAAAAGGGAAAATGACAGCTGAGAGACAGGTCCCTACCCCTCCGATTCTGGGTGAGGAACATCAGTTTGCCAGCAAAATTAAAAATCTTGGCTGTATATGGCAAGAGAACCTGGGCATTGAAGCACAGGTAGAAGCCAAGGTCAAGGCTGTATATCATTCACTGCGGCTATTGAGGAATGTTCTTCCCTTCATTCCTGTGGAAGATAATGCAGTGTAACAGCTTGATGGCAGGGATTCCATCAAAGCAAGTGTATAGATTACAGAAGGCCCAGAATGCAGCAATTAGATTGATTGGACATTTGAGGAAGAGGGACAATCTATCTGCCTTGCGTAGATCTCTTCACTGGTTCAAGGTGGAGAACTGAATTAAATTCAAAGTGGCCTGCCTAATGTACAAGTGCTTTAATGGACTAGCCCCCCACTATCTCACTGTTAAAATCTGCCCCTATCATCCAAGTGGAGATCTAAGCTCTGGAGACAAATTAATGGTGAGTGTACCACGCTCCAAATTGGTATCGAGAGGAGACAGGAGATTTGGGCTTTTTGGCCCCAAATTGTGGAACCAGCTTCCCATGGAAATTGGAGCATGCCAATTGTTGGAGCGGTTCAGAAAGATTCTAAAAACGAATCCGTTTAGATAAATGGCCTTAAGCATAGATCACACAATGTTCTGTTATGTTTAGACGGCAAACTGACGATCCTGGCAAGCAATGACCGGTAAGGCGTTGAAAGAGTGAAAAGACAAATTAGCGGCCGGTAGGCCCCCAACTAAATCCCCCAACTAAATCCCCCTCAACGACTGTCCACAAAGGAAAAAATCTAAAAAGTGCTCTCGATCCAGGAGTGGGTCGCATCATTCTTCTTCTTCAAAGAAGATGAAGAAAACGCCATAAGTCACGTTCCACCTCTTACTCCGATACTTCTGCTGAATGGGAGGCATTCAGACAGGACATTTTGAAAATTTCCGAGAAGGCCTCTCCTCCTCGAAAGAGAAGACCAAGAGTCATGCTCCTGTCGCACCGTTGAAGGCCGTCAAGGGGAGAACTAAGCCAAAATCTCACGCGTCTTCGAGCCCGGGTCCCAGGCTAGAAACCCCATGAGAACCTTCGAGGTCTCATCTCGACGAGAAATCGTCAAAGACTCTATCGAATCAGGGATCGAGCCCCTCCAGGGCTTCCATAAAGTCTTTGAAGACATTGGCACCATTAGCGTCCAAACCATCGATGCCATCGGGGTTGAGACCATCAACGCCTTTGCCCTCTAAACCTTACATTGTCACTAAGGAGGTTGAGAAATTATTTAAACCTTTACAGAGGAAGGATTTATTCAAGTCTTTGTCTTCAATTTATGAAGGACATAAACCTTCAGACCCAAACTTCATTCTCCAAACCTACTTGCTTTGGCGTATGGTACGCCAAACGTCCCAGAAGTCCTGATCTCGGAAGAGTCTGGGCTAAATGTTTTATGTGAAACCCTTCAGTCAGCTAGTGGGGTTGACGCTTCACCAGAACTGGAGTTTGGTAAACCGGACCTGGCAGAACACGACGATACCCCATACACACATCTTATGTCTAGGGTAATGGGGTTTCTAGGATGGGGCAGGCTGCTCACTTATTTGAGCAAGATGACCTGACGATATTCTTGATAAGGGACCTCAGAAGGATGCGGTGCTCCCTTTTCCCATTGCCCTGCAAAAAAGGGTAAAGGCCAACTGGGAACACCTGAGGCAAGTCCAGCGGTGAATAAGAACCTCACAGAAAGTACAGGACATCCAGTAGCAATCCTCACTATTTACCAAACATCCTACACCAGAGAGCCTGGTAGTTCAGGCTGCAACCTCTACCTCTAAACAAGCAGCTTATCCAACAATTCCCCTAGACAGGGATGATAAGCGTTTTGACGCTTGGGCAAGGAAAGTGTTTTCTGTTGGGAGCATGGCTCTTAAATCTGCAAATGCCACTTGTGCCATAGCTAAATTTATTTGTATAGCCATGGCGGCTGAGCTTATTCCCGAAGGGGATAAAGACTGCTTCCCGAATATTGTAAGAGACGGAAAGGAGTTATGTGCGAGTCTCTTCAGTCAGGACTGGACTCTGCTGACAGTATCAGTAGAGCCATGGTGGCAAGCACAGTAATACGCCGGTTTGTGTGTTTGAGGAAGTCAGGATTTGCACCGGACATGCAGTCCAGACTCCTCAACATGCCCTTTGACGGCCCCAACTGTTTAGCAGCAAGGCTGATGAAAGCCTAAAGAAGCTGCAGACCTCAAAGTTGGCAGCCAAATCCCTTGGTGCTGCTATCTAACAACCACAACCTTCTCTGCCTAGCGGATCATCTTGGAGGGGTAGGTCCTGTTGTTTCTACTGCGCAATTGGTAAAGCGATAGGACTGGTAAGTTAAAGAGGACAAAGATTCCCTCGTAGTGGATGAGAGAGGGTTGCCAAGTCCGCCCAAGCAGTGGCTACTTTGCCATCAGTCGCTCTTCAGCCGCCTCAAAACCTCTCAGAGGCCTTGACCCACAAAACCCAGATGGGAGGCAGAATCTCAGATGCATGGGCTTTGGAAACGGTAGCCTAGGGTTACTTTTTAAGAACCACTTGTTCAAAGTTCCGGATCCGTTTCTTGTGCAGGACATTTTTGAGCCTGCTTGAGAAAGGTGCTGTAGAACCAGTACCTGTAGCGGAAAGGCACAAAGGGTAGTACTCTCCATATTTCCTAATCCCCAAAAAGGACGGAGGATTGGGACCCATCAGGACAAGGTCAAGATGTTCACACTTTCTCAAATCCTTCAGGCACTCCAGCTCCATGATTGGATGGTATCATTGGACCTTCAGGATGCTTACTTTCATGTGCCAATCCATCACAAGCGCAGAGTACCTGAGGTTCACCGTTAGTGGTTCTCTGTCGGTTTCAAGTGCTGCCATTCGGGCTGATCTCCGCCTGAGGGTTTTCACCAAGTTGATGGCGGTGGTGGCAGCGAGTCTCAGGAGAGGGGGGGGATTCACGTCTACCCCTACATGGACATTTGGCGGATCAGGGCTTGTTCTTCCAAACGGGCCCTGTAACATCTCAGTATAACCTGCCACTCTCTCCACAGACTGGGCTTCTCCCTCAATTACCAGAAGTCCCACATGATACCATCTCAAAAACTCAATTCATCGAAGCAGTACTGGATGCATCCTTGGAAAAAGCCTCTCCACCCGAGGTGAGGACTCAACACATTCTGCAGATGGTCACCAAATTCCAGAGTGCCCAGCGTCTTCCAGCCCAGCCGTCGACTTTTTGAGGTTGCTCAGCCTCATGTGATCCTGCATTTTCCTTGTTCCACAGGCTCTCCTGAGAATGAGATCCCTCCAATGGGCTCTCGGGATATAGTGGTCTCAATTTCTCAGGCAAGATGTCAGACCTTCTTCAGGTTCCAAGCAGAGTTGCACAGGATCTCCTGTGGGGAGCCTGCAAGGACAACATACTGAAGGGAGAATCTTTTTGGCAACCGTGGCCGGAGATAACAGTAGTGACGGATGCCTCACTCACAGGGTGGGGAGCACATGTCAACGATCTGACAATCAGTGGTCGTTGGTCTCCATCCGAGTCTAAACTACACATCAATCTTTTGGAGCTGAGGGCAATCAGACTATCGTTGAAGATCTATTTGCCCTCTGTACAGGGAAAGAATGTCCTGACAATAATGGACAACGCAGTGGCCATGTACTACGATGGCACAGGGGGTTCTGCTGAGAGACACCCTTCTACTAGCCCTCTGCTTCCACGCAGATCACCTTTAACAGTCTGTGGCCATGCATGCAGGGCATAGTAAGCGCAGGAAGCCAGAAATGCTTTGTGTATTGCCTATTCGGATATGCATTCTTTGTGACGTCGCCCAAGATTGTCTTTCTGTTAAAGGTGTCTTTCTAGAGATACTACCAAGTTGCTGTTACGAATTCTCTGTATTTGGTAACCACTGAGATTTACAATAATAGTTTTGAACTCTGACATTTTAGTGTTTTGGTGATCTGGTTTTTGGAATGCTCTTCTCCCTGAAATTGTATTCTTAGTAAGACTGTATTTGGATAGTTTTTCATTGTTTTAGCATAGGAAATTGTTTTCAGTGCTTTTAGAATGTTTGAATTTGTATTTCAGTCTTTTTTCTGTCTGTATTTAATTGTATATGCTGTATTATACAGTGCCCTAAATTGTCCACACTTTATGAACAAATTGTAATAAATAAATAAAAGTGCCTTTTTTAACACCAGTGAGACATCTGATGTAGTTGGTGTTTTTCCCCCAAGCTCGCTATATTTATTTTTCAGTCTTGTTAGTCTGTAATAAACAAATCAAGGCCTTTAGTGTCAGTGTTTATTTATTCCTCTTGTTTAACAGTCCTCATAGTCCTCCTAGAAGTTGGCA
The DNA here is from genome assembly GCF_040938575.1 of Ambystoma mexicanum. Taxonomy (NCBI): domain Eukaryota; kingdom Metazoa; phylum Chordata; class Amphibia; order Caudata; family Ambystomatidae; genus Ambystoma; species Ambystoma mexicanum. Next base: position 298,884,824 of record NC_090935.1, on the reverse strand, counting down.
TGCTTTATTAGGCACTTATAATTCTGAGCGGATACTAAAAAGGATGAACAATAGTAAAAGCATGTACTCAATTTTAAATAAATGCAAGAGTAATATGCTAGAGAGTGCCTCCCTGTGCATTTCCATGGGGTACAGTGCTTTAATGTGTACATTACATTAAGTTGTGAATTACTGTAATTGGAAATTATTTCTTATTCCTTCAAGTTCCTGAAATCTAGGTAATAGTTTCACAAATGTAATTATTTTCTGAGAAAATGCCATTCTATCATTGCAGGAGTTTAAACCCCCCAAACGTCCTTTCCGACGAATGGATTACACAGAGGCTATTGCTTGGTTGAAAGAGCATGATGTCAAAAAAGATGATGGCACGCACTATGAGTTTGGTGAGGTATGTACCGATGGCTGATTGTTCATTTGTTGCATGAAAAAAGTAGGTAAAACCTTATGAATGACACGGGTACACAGTTTAAGGGGCTTGATGTTAATGGTAAAACGGGGTATTTGCAAAATGCTGCTCATTTTACCTCTGTCCCCATTACAGGTTAGGAGGTATATGTACATGTTTATACTGCAGAGGTTAATGTAGACCATTTACAAGGTGGATTTTCATCTTAAAAGTGCACCAATATTTATCTCCAGTTTTTGAAAGTTCTTTTGTTGAATAGTAGGGAAGCATACAATACAAGGGAAATGTATCATTTAATGTGGATATAGGAACAGGATGAGAAATGGGCATGTCATATGGCCAGCCTCTCGCCACCCACTTTTCCCAAATAATTAAAAAAAGAGAATGTATACTTTTATGCTTTAAAAAATGTACACAACTATTGCTGTTCACTATCCTTTTTCACCATCAAAGTGAGGGTGGAAATGGATAGAAATAAAAATATAAAGATCCAGCAAATGAAGTATTCCAGCAATACCACTACAGTTACCACTGCTAAAGCTATAATTTGCCAGGATTTCATGAATACTACTGTAGGTGGTGGTAATTACTATCTGGGTGGTAATTACTATCCGTGCCGAAGAAAACATGTGGCCTCAGCTTTTCTTTTCTTTTCTTTTTTTTTTTTTTTTTTAATAAAAAGAGCTTAACTAGCTCATGAATAAGCAAGTGAAGAGCGACACGAAAGCACAGTAAAGTCTCTCAATTTTGTATTCATGTCTAGGTCTGCTATACAAAAGGTATATTCATGAATGCAGAGCACTTGTTTGTGGTAAAAATGCTAAATATTTTACACCCCACAAAACCCCTCTTTTGCAAAGTAAAGTTAATTTTGTGTGGATAAGTCTGATTTATTACTTTGATTTATACTGAAAAAAAAATCTACCATGCTTGGAATAAATAAGCCAAAATGTTGACTTGTACCTCTGACATGAATTAGTGTACTTCTGCAGCTAAAATAAGCTGTGAAGCCCCTAAATTGGGCATTTGACAAGCAAGCTGTATACAGAATAACTGGGTGGTTAGAATTAATTACAGCATATAAGAGTCCCCAAGAATACATCCTTAGGCACACAATTTGAAACGGGCGAAACAACCCCTCTGCAACTCTTTGATTAAAACCTGGCATTACAGACCCCCGTAGGGCCAGCTACCTGGAAGCCGCACAGGAGACTTTGAACAAGAGACACACTTACTTTTTGATTGGAAACAGCCCACCGCTTTGAGCTTGCCCAATTTTCTGTAACGATTCCCAAATATATGGTATTTTGAATTATAGATGAGTCTTTGTTTCATTCTGGATTCACTGAATTTGTCTCAGAAAATGTGTCTCAGTTCCTGGGATTGATGTCAAGTCCCTGAAACTCAAGGTCAAACCCTGTGAGTTGCAAGATGTTGTCCTTATGAACTTGCACATATAGCCTCCCCCCCCCCCCCTTGCCCAAAGTAGATGGGTCTTGATAATCTCCTACTTGAGCAGACACCAGGAACTCTGTACCATGCATTGGGCTAGGGATTCACCACATAAATAACACATTGCTCATTTCACCTTACTTGGGACATGAGATGAGACTCGGCATGAACAAATGCATGACCTCTATTGTGGCTGTCGGCTGACTCAGACAATGTGGAACAACTGTGGCACAAAGTCACTTTTTCCTGGCCCATTGAGGCAATGAGGAACTGTTGCTGTAAATTGACCCATTATGCCCCACGCTCCCATCTTGTCCTGAAAATCTCTAAGCAGAGACCAGGGCTTCTTTACAATGTAAATGGTTGGGAGGACACTCCACAAGCAGACACACAGCTAGTTACTTCTGACTAAGGGAATGTAAAGAGGCCCCTCCGTAGGATCAGAAAAATGTCATGTTTCTTGCAATGAGGGATAACTTTAAAAATATTTATACTCAGTATTATGCAATATAACAATTTTGAGATTTCTGGGAGGACCCTTGGCTTGTATGGGGCTTGACAACTCGCACCTCACAGAACTGCTCACAGCAGCGGGAAGCGTTGCAGTATAGGGGGTTTGGGCACCATAGCAGGGTATTTTCCAGCAAAGTCAATAAATGGGGACCACACTGAGATGTACCCGCATATCGGCCCTTACATATAGTTGTGATTTTGCCCGCCACCAATATGTTCCAGGACCTGACCCACCACATCTGTGCTAGCGGCCCCTCAGGTGTTTTGTCTTCCATGTCCGCGCTATGACCAACTTTGCCGCCAGCAGGAGATATCCACTCAAGGTTGCCATTGAACCAGTTAAGGGGAACGAAACCCCCGCCCCCCCACAGTGTCCCGCAGGATTACCATCCGCGGATCTGCGGGAAGGGTCAGCCCTGTGATGTCCTTTATCCTTGCCAACACCTCCTTCCAGTATAGTTCCACCTTGGGGCATGTCCACACCATATGAAACAAGGTGCCCACCTCACCCCCCCCCGCCAACAGGTGGCTGAGTAACTTCCCTACCATGTGGTGTAGGCTCTCGGGGTTACGTACCACCTGTAGTAAAATGTATAGGAGCACTCTGTCCGTTACACACCTGGAGGACTTAAGCATCCGTTCCCATATTCGTAGCCACACCTCTTCATCTATGGGCCACCGCAAATCCTCTTCCCATTTGGTCATATACGGCAGGCGTAACACAGGGTCACCTGGGTCCAGACGTTTATACAGCTTTTATATCTTCCCCCTCACAGTTCCATCCTGTAGTGTTAGCTCTAAAGCAGAGAGGGTTCACGTGGCCCCCACATTTATGCTTGGGTGGGAAGCCCAGTGCCTCAATTGGGAATATCTGAAGCGTTACTTTTCTTGTATATTGAAGGTGGGTTTACATTCTTCGAATGTGAAAGGCTTCTTGTCTCTGTATAGTTGTCGTATGTATTTCAGCCCACCCTCTTTCCACATGTGAAACTACCCTCACCCCCGTTATCACTCCCGGGGCAAAAACCTGGGTTATTCCAAACAGGTGTGAGAGGCCCTATCCCTCTCTTTATACCCCATCTACGAAATGCCCTTCCAATGTAATAGAGCATGCACTTGGTCATTGCCAATAGGGAGAAGCCCCCTTCCTGTCCCAGGGAACCCGAATCCACATAAGGTAGTCCTGCCAGATGAACCGGTGACTGGGCCTGCTCAATGATTTTCCATTTTGTAGGCGAGGTCTGGCCATACCACTTGAAGGCGTGTGAGATCTGAGCAGCTAGGTTGCAATGGAGCACCTCTGGGACCCACAGACCTCCCACCCTAGAAGCCCATTTTATTATTATTATTTTATGGTTTCTTTTCTTCTAGCTATTGCAGCTCCACAGATGATTTCTACAGGTCTGTGCTAAGTGAAAGAATGAGGGCTAATGCAAAATTGTCCATAAAGAGGTTTGACCACGGCTGCAAAATAATACGGACTGTCGAAATACATAACGGCAATAAAACAGCAGGCCAACGTGTTGCTTCCTTCCACAAATGCACAAACTTCACCTATAGCATTATTGAAAGTTGGCACATTCCGCTAAAACTAAAAACATCATAGTTTGTGGGCAGACTTGTTTATTTAATGTTGCTATCTTATGTTCTTTGTTCAGGATATTCCAGAAGCTCCTGAGAGACTGATGACTGATGCTATTAATGAACCCATCCTGCTGTGCCGGTTCCCTGCAGAGATTAAATCTTTCTACATGCAGCGATGCCCAGAGGATCAGCGCCTCACAGAGTCGGTTAGTTCATGATGCAAAAAGCAGTACATTCTTTAGACTGATGGTAAACTGGTTTATCCCACTTTCGTTTGAAGACCCAGATTCACTTCTCCTCTGTCCCTATCAACATTTGTACATTAATGATTTTCCATGAAAAATGCACTAAATATTATAAATGAAACTATATACTTGATACAGAAATCATCTAATGTTTCATGTTTGCTAAATTAATAAATGCTGGTTTTGCTTTAAAATAAAATCAACTAAAGGAAAATAATAAACTGCTGATGTTGAGAGATTGCTTCCATGGTGTAAAAATTGAATTGCAGCTGAATTCGTTCTCATCTGGAAGTCTTTCTTTTTCCTTGAGCACTGAGCACGTTTTGAATAAGATTTGCAGGCCACAATCGGGAGCAGAAAGTTTTGAGGCGCTCATCTACAGACTCGAGCCCTTCAGCGTTAAAGGGATGGTCTAGTAAACATTTTTATTTAAAAAATAGATAGGCAACATTAAAAAAAAGGAGCCTGAGAAACTCGGAAAGAAAAACCGCAGCGTTTTCAAACACAACCGCGTGTGTTTCTGCCTGCTGTGGCTATCTTTTTGGAAAGCCACAGCAGGCAGAAACACAACGCGGTTATGTTTACATGCCGCGTAGTGTTTCTACCTGCAGCTGATTTCCCATTTGGGGCTCTCGGGCTCCCCGTGGGGAGCCCGAGAGACCCAAATGGGAAATGCTAAATGCTGCGTTGTGTCTGCCTAAATCTGCTTTACCATTTGAGGCTCTCGGGCTCCCTGTGGGGAGCCCGAGAACCCCAAATGGGAAAGCAGATTCAGGCAGAAACAACGCGGTTGTTTTCCGCAATGCCGCGTTGTTTCTGCCTGAATCTGCTTTCCCGTTTGGGGCTCTCGGGCTCCCCGTGGGGAGCCCGAGATCCCCAAATGGGAAAGCAGATTCAGGCAGAAACAACGCGGTTGTGTTGGAAAACGTTGCGGTTTTTCTTTCCGAGTTTCTCAGGCTCCTCCGAGCCGGAGGAGCCTGAGAAACTTGGAAAGAAAAACCACTGCGTTTTCCAACACAATAACGTTGTATTTGTTTGCGGTCGCTTCAAAGCGACCGCAAACATAAATACAACGTTTTTAAAGCTGCGGTTTTATTTCTAAGTTTTCCGGGCTCCTCCAGCCCGGAAAACTTAGAAAAAAACCGCAGCTAGTGCTTATTTAAAAAAAAAAAAAAATAGCACTTACCGAGATTCAGCTGCAGCTTTCCTGCTCTGGTCTCAGATCCCCGTCCTCCACCTACAGCACTAATGAAGGGAAAGCCACCCAGCGGTAGCTTTTGTTTACTACAGCTGGCTGGCTTTTCCTTCATTAGTGCCGCAAAAGCCAGCACAGGAGGGCCTCCATTTCACAAAATGGATGCGCCCTTGTGCTTGCTTTTGCGAATTTTGAGCTTGAATAGCTCAAAATTTTACATAGGAAGTTTTAAAACGGAGAATGCTAGTATTTTTTTTTTTTATGTTGCCTATCTATTTTTTAAATAAAAATTTTTATTAGATCATCCCTTTAAGAAGACCTTTCTTGTCTACAATGTCTTAATCTATGGTCTCTTGAGATTCACGCTACACCTTCTCTGTAATTTGTATAAAAGATAAGCAAATACTGCTTCATAGCAGTACCTATAATTAGCATTATATTGTTAAACTAAAATAAACTAATGTCAGTTGTACAACATGTTCACTCCCAAGACATATTGCTCTGCAGACAAATCTAAATGTAAATATTAAATGCACAGGGCTAGTACATTAGGAATTAGTTTGTTCCAAGATGACTGAAACTCCATAATGTGCGGTACTGTAGTGGAAAAAAATATACCACTCACAAGTCCGGTGGATTGATGAGCACTTTATTAGTAAATCCGTAGCAGACACATATCCGTAGCAGAGACTTCGGGTCAAGTGACACCCCCTCCCCCCCTCCTCCTGTGACCTGGTCTTTATGCTCACATGGAGACATGAGTTTCAGCAGCAGAGGGGCGGTCCAAACCTGGCAAGGTCACACTTTGCAACATTATTGCTGCCAGGGAACAAACTCTTAATATTCGGCCTTTCATGCCAGCTGCACTCTGCCATGGTCGTTAGTGTTACCAGTGAAGACAGCATAGCATAATACATTTCTCCAAGGTGAATATACTCCCGAAATGCACACACCGGCTCTGAGGCAGGCGAGAGTCCTTGTAATATGATGACTTCTGCCACCTCAAGCCGCCTTTCAGCAGGAAGGTGAGGGCATAGAATCTACTTAGCTATGAAGTCTGAATAACAAAGGCGAGCATTCTTTCTGGATAGGTAAAGCGCTTCTCTGCTGTGCAGTGAAGTCCTCATCTCTCCTAATACCAGCTAGAGGCAATGGTTTAAACATGGCGAGTGGCAAACAGAGTATAATGGTACAGAGGGGTACATAATGAGTATGCCTTGTTACTTATTTTTTCTCCACAGCACTTAGACGACCGATATACACCAACCTCGTCTAGCTCTATACCAGATATTTGTGATCTGTACAGCAATTGTTTAACTCCATTCTGATTTAACCATAATTGGACATGGGTCGTTCTATACAAAACTTGCCAAATTATATATTCTGAAACCCATCTTCTTTATTTCTCTTGTAGGTGGATGTTCTAATGCCCAATGTGGGGGAGATTGTTGGAGGCTCGATGCGTATCTGGGACAGTGCGGAACTATTAGAAGGCTATAAGAGAGAAGGAATTGACCCTACTCCTTATTACTGGTATACTGATCAGGTAAGGGAAGTTGCATTTATTCATTGGATTTAGGAAGCCTAACTCTAGGAATGTCAAGTTACATTTTACACTTCAGACACTGCAGCCAAAAAAACCACAGTAAGTCTTGGCAAATCGTTTTGAAGCTTCTCGTGAGGGGACAATGGTTCCCATGTCCAAGTTTGAAACATTGAAAAAGCATACGAGTGCAGATTTATTTTTTTATGGTTCATTTCTCACTTGTTGTTTTTTATGTCTTTTCATTGCAGCGTAAATATGGCACTTGCCCTCACGGTGGATACGGTTTAGGATTGGAGCGATTCTTGACATGGATTCTGAATAGGCACCACATCCGGGACGTGTGCCTTTACCCCCGCTTCGTCCAGCGCTGCAAACCTTAACCCACTTACTGCCATTGATTAGAGAAGGGAACCAATTACAAAAGACGTAACATTTACTTGAAGAAGAGCAGTACATTACAAATGTACAATCTGACCATGAACAAGCGGACATATGCGTACTCATTTTTCTTACTGTTATCTGTGAACTGTACATTTGCTAGACAATATTTTGTCTTTGCATCTCCATTTATTTTCCCATTTTGCAGTAAATGTGTTGGAATTGGGCCCCAGTACTTTTGACAGCATCTTAAATGTTGATTGAGTCTTGAAGGCATTTATGTAAGTCATTGAATACTTTTAAATCAGTGAAAATAACGTTCACTGCTCAACTCATTGCCTTTCAAGAACCAGTATGCATATATTGATGGCAAGTAATTCTGTATGCATTTCATTTAAGCATGTTGGGAAATGCACTTTTTTCAGGGATGTACATTTTTTTTTAATTTAAATGTCAGCTCTGTATAAAAGATTTGTTTAATGAATGAACAGAAAGATGAATCTCATAGTTTCACATTTCCAGTTTTCATTACCAGTCAACCACGAAGAAAATAGTACATCAAGAAAACGACAGTGGGAAAATGGCCCTTTGATCTTTTCCTAATGGAACACACGTTTTAACTAAATGTCATTTTTAATTGCGAAGCAAAACAAAATGTCCCTTTTCTTGTCAACGACTGGCTGTCACATAGATGGAACGTTTGATTTTAGGATTGAAACTGATTATGGATATTGCCTTTAAATTTGAATCTAATATTTTCATGTCATTGACAGTATGTACCTTTCCATTTACCAGCTCTGCTAATTGAAATAGTAAATCATAGCATATTGAATCTGGTTTCATGAGCTATTGAAAAATGTGATGTGTAACTTGATTCTGTTCTAAAATGGCATCCTCCACAGAAAGCATGTTATTTTTTCACCCTCCATATCAAAATACTGAATTATATAATAGGCAAACATGTGCTCTTTGTCACTGGTAGGTGGTACCCGAGCATTTTTTTATAGACTGAATTGCAGAAGGATATTTATACTGGATTCCCATGCTTCTCTGATCTTGAGAGAATAGATGATTTACGGGTGTTGTAATAAAACAAGGGACCTATTTGTGAGCATCTTATGAAACTAGTAAAATATATTAAATTTAAAAACCTGAGCTTTAAATAATTATTTACCTAATGTAAAATAATTTTCAATAATTAATGTATGAAACGAAAGGTGTTTATTTTACATATTCATTACTTAATATTTGTTTCAAAAGTCTGCTTTGTTTTGGAAACGTTAAGTTTCTTTATGGCCTTATGTTCTTGTTTCATTATTTCTCAAAAGTTAACAAAGGTATTTCAACACAAGAAAAAAGAGGGAAAATGGCTGCTATTCGGGCAGCTGATGTGTGAGCTAATGCATGAATGACACCTTTGTATGAGTGAAGCCATGTAATTAGTCACGGTTACTCTGCAACTCTCCAGCTGGAAAGAACATGTGAGCTAGCCGGAATTCATATTCTCATTGGCTTATCAACAACCTGGGGATATGATAGCCCTCAGGAGGGTCAGGTTCATTATACCTTTTCTTGCCCTTTTTCCAGCTGCCTACGTTTTCATAACTTGCAAACCATGAACTTCATTGATGCCTTCAAAGCCTTTGCATTTTCATTGGGCGACTGATGTGTGGTGGGCAGAGGTCCAATTGATTTTCCCTCTGGCTCTCCATCCATGTTGTGTGGTGGGCTGAGGTCTGTAAAGAAACATAAAGGTGTCACACGCTAGTCCCTGGGGATCTGTCATCCAGGTGTGGCCAGGACACGGAGGATCACCTGGATGGTGGGTCCTCATAAGGAAGGGGGTACTGTGTCTCACCTGTCGGTATCCCACTTCCTCTCTACAACACCTTTTCCCCATCATACCCTGTGGGATTTTCAGGGGCTATATTCTCCCAACCCCCCTTTCCGACACAAACACTTACTTACACATTGAAAGACAATGGTCTAACACCAGGGCCTTTTACCTGACGTGTCCCAACAAAGGGGTCAGGCAGAGTCAGGCAATTGACAATAATTACACACACCTGGCGGCACTTTCCCTTCCCCACAGGGATAAAAGGTGGAGCACGAGAGCACACTTTGAGCAAGGCAAACGCATGAGGGGGCAGCTGTTCTAGGATGGCAGTTCAAGAGGAGGAGAAAGGCGGTGAGACTGAAAAGGACGACAAGGAGGGAAGTACCCTTGCCCTTTTCGACCCAGACCCACGAAGCCTCCGTAAGAGGAATCGTAAGACCAGGAACTACAGCAAGCGTGTGTTGAAACAGATGTCAATGGTGTATGGAGTCCTCCCACACTTATAACCAAGGCGGAGGGAGGCGCTTGATACTGTGGTAACGCTTTTGACTCCAGAGACAAGGAAAGCCAAGGAGTTCAGTACAAAGGAGTTCAGTGCAGCCGGTGAGTCAGAGGGAACAGATTATAGACCAAGCTGTGTTGAACGACGGTTTCAAACGGCAGCATGATTTGAACAAAGGAAATACCTGTTACTGAACTTTTAAAACGCTGGGAGAGACCAGCGGCAGAGTGGTCCGGCAGCACGTGGGCGCTTATTTGAAAGACTCTGATTGGTCCCCCTTTTTTATTTTTTTATTATAAATACCAGGAGGCCCTTGGAGAGCCCGACGTAGGAGGTCAAAGTGGTCATACAAGGGTCGAGTAAAATCCCTTGTACAGTCGAAAGTCTTTGACCCGTAACCAAGAGGAAAGCTAAGGGAACTGAATCCTGCAGTGTGAGAAAGCAAAGCGAACTGTGTATCTCAACCAATACCTGGCACTCCTTGCCCACCGCATTGCCGTTCTCTGCCCCAATTTTCAGTGCTATGCGGATGATACCCAGCTCATTTTCAGGCTACCCTCGGCCCCCTCTCTCCCTCCCTCATCTCTGTCTGTCTGCTATCCAAGAGAGGTGTGCCGCCAATGAGCTCTGCCTTAATGCCAGTGAGACTGAGAGTCTACTCATTGGCACACCAACCCCCTCCTTCCCTGCTGCTCTCTGGCTGGCCTCTCTTGGCCCTCTTCCTGCTCCCACCTGCAAGGCTAAAAACCTCTGGGTCCTCTTCGACGCCACACTCTCCTTCTCTCCTCACATATCTGACGTCTCTAAGAAGTCACACAACCAGCTGCACCTCCTCAGAGGTATCCTTCCTTTCCTCCCCCTCCCCCAGAAGCTCACTGTCTCCAGATCCCTGGTTCTCTCTAGGCAGGACTATTGTAACAGCCTCTATCTAAATCTGCCTGCCTCTACCCTCCACCCTCTGCAACTTATCCAGAACAGGACTGCTAGACTGGTCCTAGGCCTCAAGCCCAGGGATCGTATCTCTCCAGGACTGAAATCTCTACACTGGCTCCCAGTGGCTGTGAGGATTACGTTCAAAACCCTCTGCATTGTCCACAAGGCCTTCTGGGGCCTGAGGCTGCAATACCTTAAACTCTCTCTTCCTAAATATCTTCCTTCTCGAGCTCTTCGCTCATCCGCCTCCAACTCCCTCAGGGTCAATCGCTTCTCCAAGCAACGAGTTGGCGGTATATCTCTCTCTTCGGCAGGGGCCTCCCTCTGGAACAGCCTTCCTGCCTCCCTGAAACACGAGGAGAACCATCTCCGGTTCCGGAAGCACCTGAATACCTTCCTCTTTGCATCTGCCTTCTCTCCCCCTCTCCCCTGCTGAATTCCTGGCTGATACTGCACTGGTTACCTGGCCACCCTCCTGATCTCGGGCCAAGGCCCCGCCAGTTGCACACCTGCACTGCCTCCCTGGCAACCCCTGCACCTAGGCACTGTTTTCTGTATCCCTTACAGTCCCCCCACAAGCACTTATGTTTGTACTTAACTTGCACTTGCCGCCTTTCTGGCTGTTTTTACTATCTTATTTTCTACTATCCCATATACTGCACTTTCCCCTCTCCCTTCCCCCTCGCACTTTTCCCTTTCCCCCTTCCCATGAACTTGCGCGATCTGAATGACACCTGGCCTAGTAGGATCGTTGTCTGTCTTCCCTTGTTCCCCCTCCCTTGCCTCGTCGCGCCTTGAAACACTTGTGTATAGGCGCGTTATAAATGTCATATCATATCTGGCAAATGTGAACCCGGCTGAGGGATGCCTGCAAAGCGTCGTGATATACGATAACCCCATGAACATTTTGTTGACAAGAGTGAACCCGGCTGAGGGATGTCCACAGTGAAAGATTGTTTAAAAGGACATTGAGACTCGTGAATACTACAGGTAAAGGGATTTTGAATAAAAGGCTGTAGTGAACCCGACGGAGGGAGGCTAACATTCAAGAGGATCAGAGCCGGTTGAAGGGGGTCCAGAGGTGAAGGGTCATCACCCAACACAAAGAATATGGAAAGGAACTTAGCTATTATTAACACATCAGGCCCTCAGCGGCAAGATACTTTGTAGAAAAGAGACTTTACAACCGAAAGACCTGATATCGCTGAAAGGAACTATAACCTTGTGCTGGAGAAGCCCATGAGTGTGCTGTGCTCGAGAATCCTGCCTTGTCCCATGCACAAAATGTGGGGAAGGGAGACCCCAGCTATAACATCCTGACTTATCATTTTGTGAACACATCTTTCTTTTCTGGTGAATATTATCCCACGCTATTTTTGTAACTTAGCGGTAAGGATTGGCAATAGTTTTATTAGTATAGGCACTTTCGAGCGGATTGGGTCCTCCGACGTATTCCATATCTGACAGGTAATCACCACAGCTGTGCTGCTTCGGAAACTTTTTTCTGCGTCGATGCGCCGTCGTCGAGGACCTCCTCCGACGTCATCCGATGTGATAAGTAGGACGCACGACGCCCGTAGCCTCAGTTCCGTTTTTTCCGCGAACGTGTTGCTTTGTGAATCTCGGTTAACGCCTCGACTCTTTGGAGTTCTGTTCTTCTCGGTTCTTCGAACCTGTTCGTTTTTGTGAGAATGTCCTTTGTGTGAAGATGTCTTCTACTTCGTCTTCGACCCCGCGTCCGGGCTTCAAGAAGTGCAGGGAGTGTGGGTCCAAGATGTCGGTGACGGACTCGCACGACGCCTGCCTCTGGTGCCTCGGGGAGGCCCACGACACGGATGACTGTATCGACTGCCAGTCGCTCACGTCCAAAGCCTTACGTGAACGTAAGAAGAAGTTGTCGGTAGGTCGGGTGTCCAAGCCCTGGAAGTCGAAGTCTGCAGGGCTTTCGACGGATGATTCGAGAGGAGACTCTCCGCGTCATCGTCAGAAGTCTCGTGGGTCTCCTTCTAGGAGTCTGTCTCGCCACTCCTCGGCCTCTTCGAGGCATTCTCGGAAGCGCCGACAGCGGTCGTCTTCCAGGTCCTCTTCTGAGGACTCTGCCCGGCACGTCGCTTACCCCACCAGCCGTGCGACGCCGGAGGAATGGGCTTCCTTCGGGAAGAAAATGCTGGCGATTCTCGAGTTGCAGGGTACTAAGCCGTCCGCGCCCCAGAGTGGGGTCGGTCGTGAGAGGTCGAGAGACACCGCTCGCAAGAGTGGTCGGCACGAGTCACGGGAAAGGTCCCGTTCGGATAAGGGGACTCGTTCTCGACGTACCCGTTCCAGGTCCCGGTCCTCGACGCGTTAGAGACCCTGTGCACCTGTGATGTCTTCGAGGAAGACATCGACGTCTGAGGCGTCGAGGGTGTCGACAGGCTTTCTCGAGGCTCCGGCTCCGAGTAAGTCGTCAAAGCCGTCGATGCTCAGGTCGTCGAAGGACACGCTCGGAGCTCCGGCTTCGAGGACTGTGTCGACGCCGTCGATGCTGGCGGCGCTGCATCTGACATCGACGCCGATTTACTCGACGCCAATCCTCTCAGCGCTGATGCCTGTTCTCTCGACGCCGGCGCCGAGTCACTCAACGCCTTTCGAGGCCGGGGTGTCGGAGGTACCCCGTAGCACGGGGGAACCCCCTAGGAAGGCTCTGGTTAAGAGCAAGCACTCTCGGTGCCTTCTTTTCGCCACCTGGAATATATTTCAGAGGTGGATGAGGATTCTGATGGCCTGGTTCCTAGTCAGGTTCCAGATGAAATTGTCTCGGGCCATAGTTTGACGATTTGAGGCAGTCACTGCATGATGCCAGTGGACTGGACACCTCTCCAGAGGTGGAGTTTTGTAGGCCTGAGCCTGGCTCTCATGCCGATTCCTCGTACCGGCGCCTTATGGCTAGGGTTTCCGAGTACTTGGGATGGTCTGCTCCCCCCAGGGGAGTTTGTGCAGGATGATCTCACGGACATCCTTGATGTTGGTCCCCCAACTGACCCGGTACTGCCGTTTCATATGGCTCTACAGAGAAGGGTGGCGGCGTCTTGGACTGCTCCGGAAAGTCTCCCGGCGGTGGGCAGGTCCTTGTCGTGAAAATACCGTCCAGCCAGTAGCGACCCCTGCTACTTGACCAGGCACCCCACTCCGGAGAGTTTGGTGGTGCAGGCGGCCACGGCCCCGGCAAAGCAGGCGTCGTACCCTCCCATCCCTCCTGATAGGGACGACAAACGTTTTGATGGCTGGGCGAAGAAAGTGTTTTCTCCTGGTGGTATGGCACTTCAGGCGGCCAACTCCATTGGTGCCTTGTCTCTTTTCACACACACTCTGTGGAACTGTGTTGCGTTAGCGGCTGAACATATTCCCGAAGGGGACGAACGGGATGGTTTCCTTGCTATGGTCCAGGATGGTAAGGATGCCATGTGGGAGTCCGTTCAGTCGGGTTTGGACATGGCTGAATGCGTCAGCAGGTCCATGGCGGCGAGCACCGTGATACGCAGGTTTGCGTGGTTGCAGAAGTCGGGGTTTGCTCCTGATGTGCAGTCCCGGCTCCTCAACATGCCCTTTGACGGTGAACACCTTTTTGGCAGCAAGGCTGACGAGAGCCTTGAGAGGTTGCAGACCTCAAAAGCTGCAGCAAAGTCATTGGGCGCTGCAGTTCGCCAACCTCTGCCTTTTTGTCCTAGGGGACAGCAATGGAGGGGTCGTTCCTTTCGCTATTACTCGTCCTTCAGTAAAGCGAGAGGAGCTGGCAGTCAAAGAGGCCAACGCAGGGGTACCAGAGGTAAACGACAGGGTACCCATGGTGCCAAGGCCGCTCGGGCAGTTGCCTCTTTGCCCTCAGGTAACGCCGCAGCCACTCAGTCATGAGGCCATGTCCCATGGTTCGCCGGTTGGGGGAAGGCTGGCGCAGCATCTTGTAGAGTGGCGTGCCATTACTTCAGATGTGTGGGTTCTGGAGATCATAACCCACGGCTACTGTCTTCCCTTTCGGCACAGGCCTCGCGACAATCCACCGGGAAACCTCTCTTTGCAGAGTCCGGATCTGCTCCTTGCGCAGGAAATTCAAGCCCTGCTGGAGAAAGGCGCCATAGAACTGGTGCCTGTAGCGGAGAGGAACAAGGGATGGTATTCCCCTTATTTTTTGATTTCGAAGAAAGACGGGGGATTGAGACCCATCATGGACTTGCGCGGTTTGAACAAACTCCTCAGGAAGGACAAGTTCAAGATGGTTACTCTCTCTCAAGTCCTCCAGGCCCTTCAGCTTCAGGACTGGTTGGTGTCTCTCGACCTCAAGGATGCTTACTTCCATGTGCCGATCCATTCCAAGCACAAGAAGTACCTGAGGTTCGCGGTTGACCTCCGCCCCGAGGGTTTTCACCAAGCTCATGGTGGTGGTGGCAGCGCATCTCAGGCAAGGGGGGGATTCACGTCTACCCCTACCTGGACGATTGGTTGATCAGGGGGAGCTCTCCCAAGCAAGTCCTGGATCATCTGTCCGTCACCTGCCACTCCCTTCACAGGCTGGGCTTCTCCCTCAATTTAAAGAAGTCCCATTTGACGCCAACACAGCGGCTCCAGAACATCGGAGCAGTGCTCGACACTTCCCTGGGGCAGTGTTTTCCTCCCCAGGTGAGGGCTCTTCACATTCAGCAGATGGTGCACAAGTTTCAGCATGCCCAGACGCTCCCAGCGTTCGAGTTCTTGAGGTTGCTCGGCCTCATGGCATCCTGCATTCTTCTGGTGCCAGAGGCTCGCCTGCAGATGAGATCTTTGCAGTGGGCACTCAAGATGCAATGGTCGCAGGCCTCCGGCAGGATGTCGGACCCGGTTCAGGTGCCGCCCTCGGTCGCCCGGGACCTTCTGTGGTGGGCCGTCGAAGGCAACTTGATGAAGGGGGCTCCATTTTGGCTTCCCTGGCCGGAGGTGACGATCGTGACGGATGCATCCCTCACGGGATGGGAGCTCATGCCAACAGGCTCACAGTCCGCGGTCGTTGGTCTCCGTCGGAGTCCAGACTCCATATCAATCTGTTGGAGCGGAGGGCCGTCAGGCTAGCCCTGAAGGCTTTTCTGCCGACTGTGCGAGGAAAGAATGTCCTGATCCTGACGGACAACACAGTGGTCATGCACTACCTCAACAAAAAGGGGGTGGACAGGGTCACTTCCTCTGTGCAGAGAGGTGATGCAGCTTGAGTTCTGGGCCATCCCGCAGGAAGTTTGAATCTCGGCAGTTCATCTGGCCGGAGACGAAAACGTGACGGCAGACGCTCTAAGCAGGCAGAGCACGATCTCTCACGAGTGGGAGTTGGAGTTGGCTCAGGAGATTCTCCTGGAGATCTTCGCCCTTTGGGGGACCCCTCAAGTGGATCTCTTCGCCTCCAGTGTCAACCGGGAGTGCGAGAGGTTCTGCTCGTGGGAATTTCCTCCAAAAGGAGCCTTAGGAGACGCGTTCGTGGTGGAGTGGTCAGTCCCACTGCTGTACGCGTTTCCTCCAGTCACCGTCATCCCGCAAGTGCTGCGGAGGTTACGAAAGTTCGGTTCCCGGATGATCCTCATTGCTCCGGCGTGGGCTCGGAAGACGTGGTACCCGGACCTTCTCGACTTGTCCATCTGCCCTCCACGTCGTCTTCCCTACCGAGACGATCTGCTCTCACGGGAGGGGGGGGTCAGGTTCTCCATCCAGAGGTCAGATCCCTCAACCTTCACGCTTGGCTTCTGAAAGGTTGATGTATAAGGATTGGGACCTCCCTGAAGACGTGATGGAGGTGTTGCTCTCGGCCCGAAGGCCAGCAACAAAGTCTCTGTACACTTGCCATTGGCGTAAGTTCTGCGACTGGTGCAGAGTTCAGAATGTGGATCCTTTTGCATGTGACATCCCCATGGTTCTGTCCTTTTTACTTTCTTTGGCCCACAGGGGCTTGCAAGTGGGTACCATTAAAGGTTACCTGGCGGCGCTGTCCATCTTTAAGCGCTCGTCTGAAGAATGTTCCTACTTTAAAATCCCTTTAATTTCACAGTTTCTGAAAGGTCTCACTAATGTGTTCCCTCCGTCACCTTTCCTGGTGGCCGGTTGGGATTTGAAACTTGTTCTTAAGTTTCTTATGGGTGCTCCATTTGAGCCTTTGCATTCTTGCCCTTTGAGGCTGTTAACTCTGAAAACTGTGTTTCTGGTTGCGGTTACTTCCGCTCGCAGAGTGAGTGAGTTACAGGCACTTTCAGTTAAGCTACCCTTCACTGTATTTCATAAGGACAGGGTTGTCCTTAGAGTTCGTCCTTCTTTTCTTCCGAAGGTGGTTTCGGAATTTCATTTGGCCCAGAAGGTTGTTCTTCCGGCATTCTATCCTCCGCATCCTGGTAAGGAAGAGGAGAGGCTTCATAGGCTTGATCCTAGGAGAGCTTTAAGCTTTTATGTTTCACGCATGTCCTGGGTCAGAGTGGACGATCAACTCTTTATTGGTTACGCTGGAAAGCGTTTGGGACAGGCTGTGACGAAACAGACTTTGTCTCGCTGGATTATTTTGGCCATCTCGGAGTGTTACCGCTTGGCGGGTAAGGACCCGCCGGCTGGCTTGCGAGCCCATTCTACCAGGGGTATGGCTGCATCTACTGCCCCGCAGAGGGGTGTTCCTATTCGCAACATCTGTGATGCAGCCACCTGGGCTTCTGTACATACATTTGTACGTCACTATTCCATCGATTCCATCCGGGGACAGGATCTGGCCTTTGGCAAGGCGGTCCTTTGCTCTGCTATTTGATTGGCAATTCTAAATTTTGATTCTAAATTCTTTCCCTTCTCCTTGCTCTGGTACTGCTTCGGGAGTCTGTCATAGATATGGAATACGTCGGAGGACCCAATCCCCTCGAAGAACAAGTTACTTTCTTACCTGGTAACGTTCTTTCAATGGGATGGTCCGACGACGTATTCCATATCGCTCCCTCCCTGCCTTCCCCGCTGCAGAATTTCTTTTGCGATTGCAACTTACGTTCCGCAAGGCTTTGTGTCTGACTGGCAGTTGACTAATGTCACGCGTTCTGGGAGAAAAAAACTACAACTGAGGCTACGGGCGTCGTGCGTCCTACTTATCACATCGGATGACGTCGGAGGAGGTCCTCAACGACGGCGCATCGACGTCATCGACGCAGGACGCAGACGCAGAAAAAAGTTTCCGAAGCAGCACAGCTGTGGTGATTACCTGTCATAGATATGGAATACGTCGTCGGACCATCCCATCGAAAGACATTACCAGGTAAGAAAGTAACTTGTTCTTTTATTTGACAAGACGCCACTAGGACTACCTTATTATTTGATGGTCGAAGATTGCTCCCATCTTAGATTTAGGTTTAGATTAGGCCTTTTTCTCACCCATTTATACAGTTTAATAAACACCCTTGACATGTGATCACTTGTATTCGTCTTTACTGTTGCTCCCATGAGTTCCTTACAGGTCCCATTGATTTTAGCTGTAGCTCTGCATCCATGTGTTGTGGTGGGCTGAGGTCCCATGGATTTCACCTCTGGCTCTCCATCCATGTTGAGTGTTAGATCGGGGTCTGTAGAATGTCAGTTGCCTCTCAGGGGTCCAGATCGTTGTTGTTTGCCTCAGTTTGCCTATTCTCTGGGTACCCTTATAATTAAAACCCCAGCAGAGTCCACCAAAGTGAGTAAGGCAACTCTTGGGGGCTCTAAGTACACCCTTCATTCTGTTTGGCTGTCCCTCTTCACCATAGGTGCTCATGGGAACTCTGTGCCCCATGGATTCTGTCTGTAGCCTTGTCCTCTTGGGAATGAAAGTTGTCATACACTGACACCTTTTTAGATCCTACCCTCTTCATTGCCGATGCCCCCCTCCCTCCCTTGTGCGAGTACAAAGGAATCTGTGGATAATTAAATCCATGTTAAGGCACTTTAAATGTCTGTGATCAAGGACTCAAACCTCAATTATCTAAGTCCTGGCACCGGATACCAGTAGAGATTTTGGGTGCTCAGGCCCAAATTTAGATCCACTACACCGTCCACACCTGACCTTTGTACGATTACTTACTTTTTGATGGCATAATGAAGTAAAAGGATGGGGTTGGACGTGCTTGCTTTAGTGGGATGTGTGAATCAATTCGCTGTTGAAATGCAGTTGCCAGAGTTCGCTCTTAGTAGGTGGAAGGAACAAAATGGTTCTTTTTTCTTTCTTTATTCCCTTTTCTATTCATTTGGTTTGTTACAAACCTTATACATACGCATATACTTAATCATTTAATGAGCATAATTAATTACACAAGAATTAAATTAATAGATATCCTTAATTTATTAGCTTACATTCTCAAAGAATCTTAAGAGTATATTTCCTAAAAATACTTAAAAATCATCGATCAATTTTTAATCTTTTAAAAAGGTCACTGCCCTAATTATTAGGTCGCCCACTAAAAATGCAGCACCAGAATGACAATGCAGATACATACATTACATCATGCACATAGTCCATGAATAATTCTACATGTTTTTCAGCCACTGCCAGACCAAAAAATAAAAATATGCTTAATTGTTTTGACTGCCCGCCACCCCTACAAAATCTGCCTGTATTACTTGCACTCAGGACCCTGGTACATAGAATTTCCTTAGTATGAATGAGGTTGAGTATGATTCTTAAAAAGGTTATCATTATTCTTGCATGTGGGCATTGCATCAAGTAGCTAGGTAATGCGCCTCTTCTTTTGTTTTCCATACAGAGGTCCGTATAAAGCTTGTAGGAGCTTTGTTTCTTTCAGGTTGCTATCAAGTCCATATAAAAACAGTTTCTGTGTTGCAACCTAATTTGTACTAAAATCATCCATGAACATCTTTTAAAATAAGTCAAGCAGCCTGCGTTAGAATTCATCAATTGTACAAGAATTAAATTATCGAAGCGGGTTCTCAATAATTTTATACGTTTTTTTTTTTAACACAATTGACATTCTTTGCGGAGTCCCACAGGGAGCCAGCATATCACCCCTACTGTTCAACCTTTACCTAAGACTACTCTGTGAAGTCCTGGACAACATCAAGGTCTTTTTCACCAATTATGCAGATGACACCCAACTAGTATTGGAACTAAGTGCAAAGGATATCAACTCAATCAGTATACAACCACATTGAATCATGGATGTGTCAAAACTGGTTATGCCTTAACAGCAAGAAAACCGAGCTAATGATCTTTGGCACCCATCAAGCGCGAGCCAAACTAACCCCTCAATACGATTCTTTCCACATCTAGGACTTCCCAATACAGGTTGTAGAAAAGGTCAAGACACTGGGTATGATCATGGAGGCATCTATGAGGTCTGATGCTCAAATCACGCATGTCACAAAAAACTGCCTATGTCATCTTGGACTATAAGAGCGATAAAGCCCTACATTAGTGAAGAGAACTGTACGACAATAGCCAGAGCAATTATATTACCGCGGCTGGACTACGGAAACTCACTAATGCTTAGTGCAAATAAACAGTGCACCACAAAACTCCAACACATAGAAAACAATGCCATCAGGATTATCAAGCAGAAACCCAAGACCAAACACATTAGTAATGACAGAAGGGAACTTAATTGGCTCAAAGTGGAAGACGGGGTATTGTTCAAGGCAATGACTCTGGTCCATAAATGCCTTAATGGGAAAGCCCCAGCATACCTCAAATCAAACATTTCCAGATATGTTCCAGTCTGCTCATTAAGATCTGAACACAGAGGCCAAATCACAGGAGCTGCCCACAAAAGATCCAACGGAATGAGAAAGGCCTTTCCCATATCCGCAGCTGTCAAATGAAATAGTCTGCCTGTAGGTCTAAGACTAGAAAACAACCTTTTGTGCTTCAGGAAAAAGCTGAAAACCCTCCTCTTCAAATAACTCCCAGAACTACACTACAGTCTTTATATTGTCTCATCTCCATGTTAGTCTACTTGTCTGATGTGTCTTAATGCGATGCCTGAGGGCGAACAGCGTGAAATAAATAAATAAAATACAAAGATATAAATTGGACCAGGGAAGCCATAGAAATTAGACCCAACTCGTATCTAGTCATCACTGTCAGGTCACAACCAGGGAGGTTTAGTATCTTATGCCAGAGAATGCCCTCCATTTTCCCAAAGTCACATTTTTTGAAAAAGGACGATAATTCCATTCCATAAATCAGGGCAGGAATCACTGTTGAATTGTAAAAGGCAATTAATGGGAACAAAGAGAAACAGCAATATTTTTTTATAAATGAATCTCGTCTGAGCCCCCAATTGAACTCCTTTTTCAAACTGCTGGTCGCCCCACCCAGATCGGTTGGAGCATCTGATTAAATATATCCCAGATACTTAACAGTATGTTCTACCATTAGGGTGTTCCCACCCATTTTTCAGCAGAATTTCGAATTGCTCTTTTTGGGACCCCTCAAGCACATAACATTGGTTTTACTGGGATTGGCCCTTAGACTATTTAACACTCTATATTCCGAGAAACTTTATCCGTCAATGTAAACCAATCTGGGGTTTATCCAACAATAAGATGTCATCAAAATGGTTCTGATTAAAGTGTCAAGTTTGGGACTAACTTCTCAAATGGAGCTGTCCTAGTGATCGACACTTGCAGTGTAGTTCAGTATAGTTTCTTTTCTTAACGTTTTTTACAGGCATAATTAAACATCTCAGAAAGGGATTTCTTTTCTCTCCCTTATTTCATCATTTTGCTGTAACCTGTGTTTTCAATTTCCATTCATTTTATTCTGAACACGAGTTGAGCAGGTTTTGTGTCCCAGTGCCCAGACTTGTGAACTGTCAGAGATTTGGCACTAGTGCAGCTGTAGTCGAGTGGTACACCATCCAACTGGCTTTCCTGCATGATAGCTAAAGCCGACACACACATATACCAGTCACCAGCAACCACTAGCACAACACAATTGTTTTCTCACGGTTTTTACAATATTGTAGCCTATTTTTGAATGGGTGGCATAGCCCGTCTTCTTTTTTATCAGCTTATACATGACTGGAATCCTCGTCTTACTTCATCTGTAGCAACATGTGTATAAGGAGCTGTTCTCATTTGGAAATGTCACATATTTTTCTCAACTGTGTAAAGTTCCTTTTGTTGAACCTGCACCAATTAGCCTGGGGAGTGCAAAGGATTCCCCGGATCTGCCGTGGACTGCCTTCTATCATAACAAGGAGCCCAGCCTCGGTCTCATCTCCTTCCTCCATCTTAAGCATGCTGAGTAGGGAGGACTGGCAAAGGGAACTAGCTACAGCCTCACTTTAAAAAAATGTGAGTCCCCTTATTGATGTGCTTAAGAAAATGTGTATGAATAGAGCAGTCACACTTTTGCTGACATGTTTTATGTATTTGGTACTAACTTGAGCATGTTGTACAAATAAAGGTTGCAAAGGTTTGAGTCGCAATTACATATGTTTTAAACTTTAGTTTGGCAACTTGGTTCTTTCTCTCACACAGGTGCTTCCCAAGATTGGAAATGGGGGCTACTCCCTCATGGGATTGACACCATATCCCAAACAAAAAGTTACAGAAGCATAGAACGCAAGACTAGGGGGGGGGGGGTCCTCTACTCCTCTTAACTCCCAGTGATGCATATCCTGGGGATCCCCATCACCAGCAAGGTAGGGTTTGTCGCTTTGGTGAAAAGGTTGGGTGTGACACACTTTGGGGAACTCTTCCCCAATGGGAAGTTCATAACATTGGATATGCTGAGGGTGGAGGGGGGAAAACTATCAGCCCTGTACATATTCCTGTACTACAGATTGAAAGTAACCCTGCATCAATTGTTTACAACCTTTCCTGGGAAACCGCAGGTCTCCCACATACTAGACAGACTGCTTCAGGGAGGTTTGGGTAGCAGGGTAATATCAAGAATGTACGCTATGTGCATAAACTCTGAGGAGGCGGTGAGGAACTTGCCATGGAGGAAATGGGAGGAAATCTCTGAAGAAGTGTGGAAGTACTGTTGTGAGATGACAGGAAAGGGGGCTATTAATTCAAGGTTTAAACAAATCCACTTCAAATATTTGCACCAGTTTTACTTTACATCAACTAAGCTGAAAGAATATTTCCTGCACACCTCGGGTAGTTGCACCTGATGCAATTGTACACTTGCGGATTTCCTCCATATAGCATGGGGTTGCTTGGTCATATGACAATTTTGGGAACAGGTATTCAAGACGGTCAGTGGTATCACGGGCCAGGAGATAGACCCGGACCCGCTGACGGCCTTGCTAGGTTATACTAACATGGTGCCTAAACACACACGGAAACTGCTGCTCCTAATACTGGCTAAACGGCGAGTAGTGATGCTGCTGAAGGGGATCTGGGGGGGGGGGGGGGGGGACAGAGCCCAAAAATCTATCAATGGAAAGAGGATGTCCTATATTGCAATGGACATAGAGTGTGGTTGGGGGTCAATGACTCACAGCAGGTGTGCTGACAGAAACGTGGGATGCTTACACACTCTTTCGGATTGGACAATCCGGAGGTAGGGAAGAGGATACAACTACGCCTTAGCTTATATAACAAAGTGTCGGGGAGGGATGTGATTGAATTGCATAAATGAAATCATATGCTGTATAATTGACACCCTCCTCTTGAAAATGCTGAACGGAATGCAACATTGCCTGATGTACCCACAACTTAAGACATAATGTACAAGATGTATTATCTGGAATGCGGGATAGTGCCAGGGGAGTGGGAGTTGGGATTGTTGGCACATGGTGCCCATTATATTTTAAATGCCAATAAAAAGATTTTTTTTATAAAAACAAACAGTTACAGAAAGTTGGCTAGTCCCATTACTCGTCCTAGCTGTTTACTCACTGAGCCAGGCTAATAGGCCATCCCAGCAATTTGGGATGTAATCCCATCATGACCACAATTCACATTAAAGGCTCCTGATCTGGATTCCAAGATGACGGCGGAGAGGGGAGGACGTGCCTGAGCGCTGCTCCGGCCCCACCTCCCGCACCACAACAAAAAAGACACACAACAAAGCGAGACTCGACGTTTAGCCGCACCGGAGGACTGGACTAGCCCGCAGAAGCGGGGGCCAGGTGACTTGGGCACCAGAGGCGGAGGAACCGGAATACGGTAGAGAGGGGCACGGTCAGCCTCTAGGCCCGCAGCGCCACTACTACGCACCATGACAGGCAGATCCACGGAGAAGACTGGGCCCACCACTTTCAGAGGCGGAGGGGTTGATGGACGGCCCCCTCCTGGCCCCCACATTGCCACACACGCAGAAGCCAGTCCAGTGACGTGCCCGCAGCGGTGGATAGAACAGACCCACGTGTGGCTGCATCTCCAAGCACTCCAGCAGCAACTCACGTAGAGTAAGCCAGCCGAGGGGGAAGACCACTAAGGAACCAACGTCCGGAGCCGCGGGGACAAGGGAGGAGACAGACAAAACCGCCGGACAGAGCCGCGGAACAGGGGGTGGAAGGCGAGAGGGCAGAGGAACACCAGAGATGTAATGAACCAGCAAGACAATGCACGTTGTGTGAGGCCCCATCTCTAAAGCCTCATAAACCCCTCATACCTAGGGACCAGACACTCAAGAGGAAATGGGGGCATCAGAAAACCATTCGCATTACCTGGAAGACACGTCCTGCAGCCCGGGACAGGGAGCGCACGCAGCAACACAGACAAGAAGAAAAGAGAAACCCCACACCGGTGGTGGGCAAACAAGCCAACGATCACACCCTAGGAAAGGTCGTGTATAGCCGGTGAAAGAATAGGCAACTCAACACCAAGGCCGGAACAAGAGCGAGCCGAGGATCGGAATGCACCCAATAACCCTACTACGACACGGGGCAGCGGATCCTGAGGCAACAGAGAAACCACCTGCACCTATGTCCAAGACCAGGGGGAGACAGGCCCAAACCGCACAGCAGACACCTCAGAAGAAGCAAGACCAGACCCTGACACAAGTTTGGGGAGTACACCAGGCTACCTCTCAACCATCCTCGAGAAAGAAAAAGCAAGAAGGTCAATTAGCCCTAAAGGCGGTAGAGAAACATACAGACATGGCCTCGGGGGAAGACATGAAAACGTGGTTCGGGGAATTTCAAGCCTAGTTCATTACTACGATGCAGACCCAATTCGACTCCATGAGAAGCGACCTGAAAACTGTGGTGCAAGAGCTGAAGACAGAGATAACGGACCTAGGAGAGAGGACGGATACCTTGGAAAAAATTACACAAGACCTAGAGGAGGAACCACGACAATATGCAGAGACTCAGGAACATTTACTGCGAAGGACCCACAATCTAGAACTACAATGCAAAGATTTGGAAAACCGCTCAAGGAGGTCGAACATAAGAATTAAGAATATGGCGGAATCGGTAGAAGACAAAGACCTGAATGGGGCGGTTCAGCAAGTTTTCAAGGATATCCTTGATGCAAAAGATGAAGAGAGGTTGCAATAGATAGGGTACAATGAGTGGGCCCAAGAGAACGGGAGAACTGGGAGTCTGCCCCAGGGATGTTGTGGTCACGCTCTCTTCTTATCCCCAAAAAGAACAGATCTTACGCAGAGCTCGGACAATGGACCATATTCGTATGAACGGAAAAGACATTCAGCTGTATCAAGACTTGGCACAGTCCACGTTGCAGAAACGCCGCGAGATGGGCCCAGCGGTGAGAGCCCTAGCAGCAAAACAAATTAGATACAAATGGACGTTTCCTTTTGGGCTACTATTTACATGGGAAGGGACACAGCGGAGGATCACTACATGTGAGGAGGGACAGCAGATCCTGGGCATACAAGAATGGGAGGAGGACACCCAGGGTACAAACAGAGAGATGCACGTACAGAAGAATTCAACGTGGGAATTGAAGAGAAACAGCAGAAAAGTGAAGGGGCCGATGCCGAATAAATAATTGAACAATGGAGCCGGCCAAGAATGAGAGCAGCAGAGACTCCAAAGGCCCGGATGACCCCCCTCCTGGGACCAGTGCAGACATAGGAGCGAGTCTTCCACAAATGCAGTTGCGGAGTGGGGGGCGGGGTTGCTTGGGACGACTATTGGAATCCAGAGGGTTTTAGGATACCCTACCAGTTACTCCTGAGGGAAGAAGGGCATGGAGCGGAAGGCGCAACGCCTGAGTGGTCATACGAACCAGGGCCCACCTCAGGACAGTTTCAGGGGTTGAGGGAGGGGAGGAACAGGCAAGTTGGGGAAAGCACTGTTTGGGAGAGCAGAGGGGGGCCGGGAAGGAACACAGACACTTGAAGAAGCCACGAGGGATAGACACAGGAACACTAACCCCTGCGACTGAATGGGGATAAAGATCTTGACATATAACATCAGAGGATTATATTGCCCAGTTAAAAGGAAAAAGGTTGAGCATTTTCTAAAACGGGGCATACGATATAATACTGCTCCAGGAGACTCGCATCAAGGGGCAAGACAAAAAGAAGGTCCGGCTAAAGGGGTACAGTCGGATTATGCAGGCCAATGCACAAGACAAGAAAGCAGGAGTCCTTATAGTGGTACGAGACTCTTTACATGTTCAGATACTTCACACACAAGTAGACAAACGGCAGATATATTTCTGTGAACACAAATCTAGAAGGACTCCCCCTCACGCTAGTGGAAGTGTATGCCCCTAATACGGGACAAGGATTCCTCAAAGACACAATAGATAAATTTGAGAAATTCGCCGTTGGGGAGATCATATTGGGAGGGGACTTGAACATAGCATGGGACCCCGCTTTAGACAGGTCCAATCCCAGACAGAGACCCCAGGGATCCCCATCGAAAGACTTAAAAAAGAAAATGGCAAATCTGACACTGTCAGATGTATAGAGGCATATACACACCAATCAGCAAGGCTTCATCTATTTCTCACATGTACATAACGCCATGTCCAGGATAGGCTACCTCTGGGCCACGGTGGGAATCATGGGGAAAATACGGAACACTGAGATGGGATCCATCTCTCTCTCAGACCACGCTCCGCTGTGGACCGAACTAGTATTGGCCCCAAAGGGCTCGGGCTGTGAAAATGGCAGTTCCCGGAGGTAACAACTGAATATCTACCATATAATAACCTCCCAGAGATGTCCAAATAAACACAGTGGGAAGCACTAAACGCGGTCACAAGGGGACATCTGATAGCACTAAAGTCCCAGAGAGAAAGGCAGAATCAAAGATGGGAAAAGGAATTGGAGACAAACATAGAGAAAATCCAAGCAGAAATCCTACAGAACCCCACATCGAAATAAAAAAAAGCCTGAGACATGTCCAAGGTCAATTAGAATCACTCTGCACAAAAAAGGCAGACAAGCACCTGCTCCGGCTGAAACATTGGTACTATGTTAAAGCAAATAAGGCCGACAAACACATAGCCAGGCAATTTAAAGGGAAAAGACAAGATCGGACAGTGGAGGCGTTGATAGACCACAGGGGGCAAAGGCAAACCCAATCAACTGAAATTGGGAACATATTCGAGCAATTCTATCATAGCCTCTACTCTTCGGACTATCCAGACGAGGCGAGACAAAAAACCTATTTAGAAGGGGTAAATCTTCTGGTCCTATAGGAAGAACGGCAGCAAATGCTAGAGGAGGAGATCACAGAGGAAGAAGTCACCAAAGCAATCAGGGACCTCCCCGGGAATAAAGCCCCGGGCCCAGACGGATATACTGCACAATTCTAGAAGGTATATCGAGATATTTTGACCCCAATCTTAACAGAACTTTTTTAATAGCTCCAAAGATAGAGGCAGTGTCACCCAATCAATGAATGAGGCAAATATGCTGGTGTTCCATAAACAAGGTAAGGATCCGCAACTGCCAAGTTCTTATCGCCCAATAGCGTTGATAAATTTGGATGCAAAGTTATATACTAACATTCTGGCCACCAGGCCTATGCGGGTCCTCCAGAATTTGATTCACCAGGATCAATCCGGGTTTGTCCCGGGAAGACAAACATACAATAACATCAGAAGGGTCATACATTTGGTGGAAAAAATAGGCATAAAACGGTCCCCAGCAATAGCCTTAGCACTAGACGCGGAAAAATCGTTTGACCGCATAGAGTGGACGCTTCCCTTCCACATATTGAGGAAAATGGGAACAGGAGAAAACTTCATCGATATGGTGCGAGCAAACTACAATGCCCCAACAATACGAATAGCGGTGAACGGAGGCTTGTCTAAGAAGATTAGAATTGAGAGAGGGCCAAAACAAGGGTGCCCTCTCCCCCCCCCCCCTTCTATAGGCCATATTTTTGGAACCCCTATCTGCCAGCATAAGGGGAAATCGGGAGATAAAAGGGATAGAGATGGCAGGTCACGCCCACAAAATCGCAGCATATGCAGATGACATGCTGTTGACCCTGGGGGACCCAGCGCAGTCACTCCCAATTCTAATACACTTTTGGCTCCCTGTCAGGGCTAATAAATCAGAGATCCTTGTATTGGCAGGCAATACTACCCAGATTCAGTTGGTAGCATCGAAACTGCACCTGAAAGTGCGGAAAAAAGGGGTCAAATACCTGGGCATCACTCTGACAGGCAGAATACAGGAGCTATACTCCCAAAACTATCCCCAAATACTAGACAAAATAAAGCAGGACCTATCGAGGTGGAACCCTCTATCAATCTCATGGTGGGGTCGGATAACGACGATCAAGATGACCATTCTGCCAAAACTTCTCTATTTGTTTCAGGCTATTCCCATACGAGTCCCACCAACCTTCTTTAAATCCCTAGCTAAAACGGTTTCAGCTTATATATGGCAGGGGAAGACACCGAGAGTATCGAGCGCGGTCCTCACTGCCTCAAGGAAGGATGGAGGCTGTGCCCTCCCGCATTTCAAGAAATATTATGAAGCCACACAATTATGGGTATTGAGAGAATGGATACCAGATAGCTCAAAGAAGCTCTGGGCGGCACAATACAGAGCGGTCGCGACAGTACCCACCAGACACCACCTCTGGTTGGGGAAGAAACATAGACACCCTAACCTAAGTATAAGTGAAATAATGACCACCACGTTAGAAATATGGGATAGAGCCACACAGAAAGGAACACCAACTATAGACCCAGCCCCTTTCATGCCACTATTTCAAAACCCAGAATTCCCACCAGGAACTTTTCAGAAGTGGGAGGTGGCAAGGCTGTAAGATGGTATGGGACATGTACCAGTCGCAACAAATAAGAACATTCGAGGATTGTCAACCTTGTTATACCTAGACAATACCAATAGATATAGATATGAACAACTGCATCACTGGCTAAGCACCTCCCGAATGAAAGAAGCAGCGCTGAGGGACCTCACTCCGTTCAAAACCTATATTATGACAAATACAGGCACCTCAAAATTCGTATCAAACACATATAAATTCATCAATACCACGACGGAAGAAATAAAATGGCTATATGTAAAAAGATGGGAGAAAACACTGCACACATCGATCCCCAAAGGGCAATGGGACTATATATGGGTGCTAATACCAAAACTTACCAAGGCGATACAATCCAAAGAAATGTGGATGAAAATACTCATACAGTGGCAATATACACCGGAAAGGCTCCACGCAATGTATAGGGATTCCACAAATAAATGCTGGGAGTGGAGGAAAATTGGCGACACATGTGGTGGGACTGCCCGAAACTATTCCGGGCAGAGGTGAAGGCCCAAATTCAGTTAATGCTCCCGGGCATAGGAAATCAGGGTGAAGAGGTATGGTTGTGCAGATTGTGGGACCCAAAAGACAAGCACATCACCGAAATACAAATGCAGAACTTTATGGGGCTACTTCTAGGAGCCTGGCTGGAAATAGCCCAGAAATGGAAACAAAACAATCCTCCGGTGGCAATAGACTGGACGAGGAGAGTCTGGACGTACATAACAATGGAGCATTTAACATATAATATACAGGAGCTCAATCCCAGGTATGGCAAGTACTGGGGCATGGTCCTAGAGTATCTTCAGAGTGACTACATGGAGCAGTGGTGCCCACACAAAATAAGGATCCTGGACTTGTTTAAATGAAGAAAATAAAGATGAAAAAAAAGGAACACCGAACTTCTAAAATACCCCAAGATACTTCCCGGGGGTTTGGGGAATGTTTACGTTATATGTTAAATCTTGCAAAATTAATAATATATTTTTTTTTTTTTAAAAAGGCTCCTGATCTCTTTTGGTTTGTGAAGGGTCAACCAGGTTATAAGGTTATGTAAGATCTAAAACACCTTACAGTCCATACAATGGAGTGTCACTTTTGTTCAGCTCAGGCCGACCTCTGCTTTCTACCTTTAAGTTAGACTGATGAAGGCTACTGGATATTTGCTGCTGTTTTCATCCAGTAGCGATAGGATTGTTCTTATCCCTACTTCTGCTTCTGAAGTGTCAATCTGAACAATAAAAGGTTTGCT
The DNA here is from genome assembly GCF_040938575.1 of Ambystoma mexicanum. Taxonomy (NCBI): domain Eukaryota; kingdom Metazoa; phylum Chordata; class Amphibia; order Caudata; family Ambystomatidae; genus Ambystoma; species Ambystoma mexicanum. The sequence continues at coordinate 298,854,814 of NC_090935.1, read as the reverse complement.
TTTTTGAGGAATTGCCATCTGATAAGGATGTAGAAGCCCTGGCGTTTTTCATCATTTAATAAAATTATGCTGGTAATTTTAACTCCTAAAGGGTGGTCTGTTAGCCAGACCTCCCCCTTTCCCTAAACCTCCATGCCAAAAGCATAGTGACACTTGTGTCCTGCTGTATTTGTATCCTGATCTGCCAGACCAACTGTTTAGTTGCCCAGTGCAGGTTCAGGTGTCAAAGGGGCCCTTTTGACAGCCACTGTTACATCCAAGTCACTTCAGCACAGAGGCTGCATTTAAAGTCTGCGCCTCCATTCCAAACCACATAATTATGCAGAATTACTATATCCTGAGGGCAGTTTACTCTTTAAACAGTTGGGGTATAGTGGCTGGTAATTCACATAACCTTTAGAAGCCACCTCTGATTTGAATCTTACACATTAGCACTGTGAGCCCAGGTGAGCTGTAGAAGTGTTGTGTTTTCTAGTCACACAGCCTGTCCCTGCAGCCTGAAAGACAAGAGACTTACAGACTGTCTCTTTTGATCCTTTGCAAGGTCATGTAACACTTCTCTCCAGCAAGACCGCCCCTCAGCTGGGGCTCTCTTATGAAGCAGGAATCAAAGGACACACACTAAATTAAAAAGCTAGCCTCACACCAGGATGGCACGCACCAAGGGGCCTTTGATGCTATGGATTTGATAAGGGTCCAGGGTTAATGTAGCAAGAGGGCACTCGGCACTTTTGGGGAACGATTCCACCAATCGTATTTCTCTCTGTGCTAAATGTAAGGAACTCATGGTGGCAACAGTAAAGACAGACACAAGTGATCACATTTCAAGGGCGTTTATTAAACTGTATAGGTAGGTTGGAAAAAACCCTAGTCTAAACCTAGATCTAAGATGCGAGCAAGCTACGACCATCAAATAATAAGGCAGTCCTAGTGGCGTCTTGTCTAATAAAAGGGCCTATGCTAAAAATAAAATTGCCAATCCTTACAACTAAATACAGGAAGAGTGTGGGATAGGATTCACAAGAAAGAAGTGTTCACAAATGATAAGTCGGGATGTGGTAGCCCGGAGTCTCCCTTCCCCACGTTTTGAGTATGAGACAAGGTGGGACTCCAGAGCCCACTACACGCTCGAGCTTTCCCAGCACGAGACTACAGTTCCGTTCCCAGGTATCCGGACCGCCGATGGTTAAGTCTCTTTTCTACAGAAACAGTCTCTTGCCTCCAGGACCTGATGTGTTCAAAATAACAAACAAAACAAAAAATTCCTTGCCGTATGCATGTGGGGTGATAACTTTTCACCCCTGGATCTACCTCTTCCGGGCTCATGTTGGACCTCTGCCACATCCAGGCCCTCTTGAGGCCTGAATGGAACTACTTTACCTGTGGGACTACTTTCCACCCGGGTGTGGTCGGGGAAGGATACATACCTGATCGGAGGAAGGATACACACTTGGGACTTCTTCCAAAGCTATTTAAACCACACCCGATCAGCAACTCACGCTTCGCTTTGTTCTGCTCCTCGCAGCTGGACGCTCACCGTGTCAGCTCCTGCATCTGGACTTCAGCCACGCCTGTCAGCATCCTGGGTCACCTGCAAAGGGAGACAAGAGACCTTACCAGCTAAATCTGCACCACGGAGACATCACCGACGATCCTGAAAGGGAAGACATTATTTTTAAAAGCATTTCGTTACGATCGCTGCAGCGCTGCATTTCACTCACCTTTCCCGGGTTCCTCCATCTTCAGCAGCGATCATCCGGATACACAGCCACTTCCCAGAGCCTAGAGAAAAAGACAAGAATAAGAGGTGAGAGAAGGAAGGGAATAAGACTTACCTGTTGGGTCATTCCCATTTCATTTTGGGTCTTGCCGCTTCCAGGCATTTTCCGGACCCCGGCCCCTATGGGGAAAAAAGACAAAGACATTGAATGAGCGTATGCAAAGACAGTTCCCGAGCGCTCATCCAGAACTAACCTGCCATTTACTGGAACTGGAACTGCACGTTTCACTTCGGGTCGGTGCCATATCTCCGGCATTCCAAACCCCGGCCCCTAAGGGGAAAAAAGACATAAGCATTAGCGCTTGCTGCAAAAGACAATGAACATTATAATTAAGCTTGGACTTTTGAACTTGCAACAGAACTTTTACAGAGCCTTACCTGAATAGTCAATCTTACCTCAACTCGCATCAATCCTTAATCCAGTGAAGCAACTGGGTTTCAACGCGCCCCTGCATCAGAAGCAGGATGGAGAGCTCATCCTTCCTGACCCTAAGGTGAGACTATACGGGGAATCGTGGAAGGGTATCGTGGAGGGTAGGAAGAGAGTGGGAGGCTTGAGCATAACTCAGTCAGTAGGTAATACTCCCTTTTCACGCTCAGGGGAATATTCCTGCGAGCCGGAGAAGCCAGAGTAGAGGGCCCTTCCTGTCCATCTTCAGAGTCCTTCGCTTCACCATTGAAGAAGCATCAGCACTCGAAGCCAGACCTGCGCCTCCGTGGGAATCAGGTGAGCATTACAGCATCTCTCCCTGTCCTGTTTATCAGCGTAGGATGGCTTTGTGTACCGTTGACATCTGCAACACACGCTAACTATTGTTTGCGGTCTTTCGATTCCTTCCACAGAGGCTTTGCAGGTCTGGGTCAGAAAGGACAAGGTTGCTTCTCTCCTTGTTACCCCTTCAATACTTGCTGCTCATCTCCTCTTGAATTGCTGTACTCTGATAGCTGTCTCGTTGTGCTGACTGCCTTTCTCTGCCTGTGCTCCACCTTGTATCCCTGTGGGGAAAGGAAAGGGCCGTTGGGTGTGTGTGGTTCTGGTCAATTCCCTGATTTTGCCTGAGCTCTGTGTCGGACATGTCAGGTAAACGGTTATGGTGTTAGTCCATGTTTTTTCATGGTGTGCAGAAGTGTTTGTGTCGAAAAGGGGTGGGGGAGTTGCAATCTCGAAGTATCATACTAAGCAAGATGGGGAAAAGGTGTCATGAGGAATTGCATTCTTCGTCCGAGGGAGGTAAATGAATTTGGAAAGGTGAGTTTGGTAGGGTTTGTGAAATGAATAGGGTAGACAGTGGTGTTTTCTCAAAGCAGATCGGGAGTCTGGGAAATAATAATCAGAGGGATGTGGAGGAGAACGTCTGGGGAAATATGGATTCTGGGAGAGATAGTTTCCACCTACAACAGGGTTTGCGTTCCTAGGGGATTTCATATTGAGAGGGGTTGTTGATCTGGACAAGAGAGATTTATTGGGAGAAAGGGAAACAGAAGTGGTACGGCCTACAAAGGTCTCTGGGATCTCGTCCTCTCCTTCCCTGGTATAGTCCCGCATCTCACCTGTGGCATTTCCCTGAGCACAACCCTGGGCTCCCTTACCCAGGTGATCCTCCCTCGCTCGTCCACCCTTAGGGTTGGGATCTGAGAGCGCCAGCCCTTCCCTGGCCACCGCCAGGTTTCTCACACAAAGGAAGTGGAGGAAACGAGAAGGAACAAAACACCCTCTGTGTATGAATGAGGCAAGCAGGCAAAAAACACTTGTCATAAGGACTGGATTGGACGCCTTCAAGCAGTCTGGCTTTTGTCCAATTGCCAGTGGACTTTTGCCTCTAGAAATGCGGGTCTCCCACCCCTACATTGATTTATTTTGGGACTTTCAAGACTTCAAGACGAATTTGTTTGGATCCTGTTCCGGAGATCAGTCCTTTTCAGAGTCCTCTAGCGTTGAGGTGAATGCAGGTGTTGCAAGGCAGACGCCATCTCTACTCCCTAACCATCTCCAGGGTACATTGGGGCGACCTGCTGCTGGAGCTTCACCTGCCACTCTGCCACGCACACCGGTACCCAGGAAACTACTGGAGGTGAAGGACCTCTTCAGGTGTTTTAGAAGCCTCCCCTGTGTTATGAGAATAAGGACTCGTCTTGTCCCTGAGCCACTGGATTGGGAATCGCAACACAGAGAAGATGTCAAGCAGCTGGTCTCGTGTTCTCCTGCTTCGAGCACTGTTGAACCACCTGTCGACACAGTTTGAACTGCACGGATCTCATTTGTTGCATTTAGCACTCTTCGAACTGCTGTGCTGCCAGTTGAACCTGCTTACTGCTGCATTGTGCCAACTGAGCCCATCACTCGCTCCAGCTCAAATAAAGAAGCTGATTCCTGCAGTTGCCACATTTGAGCCCCTCCTCGAATGGCCAACATCTTCATTGTCAACCATCAAACCGACAATTGTGGCCTCATTAAACCCCAACCTTTGGACACTGCATCAAACTGCTTTGTCTTGAACAGCACGTCCAAACACCAACATCTTCACTGTCGAGCCATCTATCGACTGTCAAACTGACCCTCGTAGCCCTCACAATCTGCATTCTTCTATTGCTGCACCGAACCGCAGTAAACTTCAGCTTGACCCTAACTCGACACCTGTTCTGTGTTTTGGAACACTGTGACCACTGCATTCGACACTGCTCCAAAACACTCGCACAAGAACACAGGTTTGCGTTTTAACCACCAATAACAGCTAGAAGGTATTAACAGTCCCCCGGGCCAGCTTTGGCCCCAAAGATTGTTTAGGTCACCGTCACTACCTTTTCTCTTACAAGATCTAATCTTTTACAAACAATGGGGTTATTGATTGCCTTTCAACCCAGTTTCATTGCGCAGGGTCCTATCTCTTGTTCTTTCCACAGATGTGGGTTTTTGTAGTGTTGTTCACTTTAGTTATATGTTCATATGGTATATGGTGTGTTTAAAGTATATACATTTTTATAGAGCCTCAATTCGACATTTCTTAATTGTGGACTTTTTACTATTGCTGTTTAGGTTGCTACCGTTTTTACTTGCATAACCCTCTTAAGAGAATAGCCTGCACTCGATTTATATTACTACAAAAGGCAAAGGTATTATATCTTACGTTTGATTGGAATCACTCTTGTTTTTTTGTTTTTGTTTTTTAGAGGTTGGAGTGCTGAGTTGGCAGTTTAGTCACTACCCATCTTTGTACTCCTGTGGGGGCAGAAGTCATTTTGCTAAAGCTGTACACAGATGCACTCAGCACTAGGTATTCATTGGGGGCATTCATGCAGCCCTTAAAACACCTTTTATCCATCTTCTGTTGAAATACCCTTTTTGGGAAGCTCAAGGTAATTGCAATTAAAGTTCTGTTTATGGTCCTATAGTCCTTCGAAGTATTCTAATACCCAGTTAGTCCAAGAAAAGTCTTCACATGAATTTGACATGGGAGTTCCCAGTCAATAATCATTTGGATATGGTTATGTATAGGCTGTACTTTCTTTCCAGCCCCAATAACTCAGAACGAAAGTAGATCACTGAGCTCTGATCTCTGTGGGACCTGGATGCAATGATATTGAGTATAGTGTGACCTCTAACACTCTTCATGTGTGGAGATGCTCTTCCTAGCTTGTGCGGAAGACAGCTATGTCATTCAGATAGGCAACACAAGTGTCATCCAGCCTTGTGGGCCTTAGTTTTGTTCTTCACACCAAAGGGAATGACACAGAATTGCGACAGGCCCAAATCCCCAAAAATGTGCAGCGCCTAACCTGATGATTTTCAGAAAGGGGAATGTGGTGGGCATCTATCTTGTGGCCGCATTGAGCAACCTCTCTGCTCATATCCATGCAGAGCCAAGGATGCATGGTTCTGTATTTCAGAACCAGGATTTCTGCACTGGGCCCTTGGACCTTGGGAAAATTAAATCACCCCCAGGTCCAGCTTCTTTGTGACCACATCTTTGATGTATCCATGTACCACATCCAGCTCCTGTACCGATTGTACTAATGTACATGGTGCCGCCACTGTCCATATGTTTTCACCATTGTGTTGGACCTGGGAGAATAAGGGAACAAACTGCTAAAGCAGAGTTGATTGGATGTCGCTTGCATAAAGAACTTCACTCACTGCACAGAAGCTAATCCTGGGACTGATGCAGATGTGGCCAGAGCGATGCTCACTTTTTCTAACATCCTTTTCAGAAATCAAAAGAAGAGCAGTAATTGTGCAAGAGGGAAGGCTTTAAATAGGAGATCCCTTGGGGTGTTCCATGGTCAACGAAGTATGTGACTGACCCTACCTGTTTAATAGTCTTTTTGCCAAACATCTCCTCCAAAGCCATAGTAGCTTGGCAGTTTCTATCACATCAGGCCTCTTGTTTCTCCTGGTATCCAACTTGGGCGGTTTTCTCATCATAGCTCTGTTTACTTAGCTCGTGTATAAGGCAAATGACAATCAGTTTCTGGGGGCTTGCCACATAGTGCATCATGCCAAGAGAGAGCCTCAAGGGTTTCCATCCTGTCCCTCCTTCACTAAGGTGTGGGGGCCCTTCACAAGATGACTGAAAGGGGCTGATGCCTAAGCCTTTCTTTGGCATATCCCCATAGAAAAGCAGTCATTGTATCAGGAGATCCCACTTGAAATGAAGAGGGAACCCTAATTCGAAATGACCTTCTTGTAACGATGAGGAATTTTGCCACCAGATTGGCAGGGATAGTCTACATTGGCACTGCTTTTGGATACCTAGTTGCGTTGTCCATTGTTCCAAAGAATCCTAAGGATTTTGGCTATTCAAAGCGATCAATAATGTCAATTTCATTCCTCACAAATGGTAAACCCACAACTGGATGTTGTACTGTTAGCCTTTTCATCTGTCCTATAGACTTGTTAGACAACTGACAGGTCGGACAGTTCTTTCAGTGACCCTCCACATGGACCCCATTTGAGGCAAGTAGAACTGAGTCGTCAATCTTACCTCATTTCAGGATGTTCTGCCAAAATGGCCTTATGGGCTAACTGTACCAGGAAGGGGTGTTTGTGCTAGGGTCACCACCAGTCTCCAATAGAGTGAGCCCGTGGGGGCTGATCGCAAAAAAAAAACACCTTTACCATTTAGACTGTACTTTTACTGGATTTCCCCCCATAAGACTGGGAAAGGGATTGAGTTCACATATCCTAGAGATTGGGGAGATATTATTCCGGACAGGATTCTTACTTGTCAATACCTCCTTCTGCAAAACTTTCATGGCAGACAGGCCGTCTTAACAGACATACCAGTACTTGGAGGCTCCTTGGTTCCCTCCCACAAAAGCAGCACAAGTCTACAAGACCTCGAGCACTAGGTGGCACGCATACCTTACCTTCTATTAAGAGCTTTGGGCTTCCCCTTCATTACAGGTGGGCACTCCTAGGAGTGAGGGGATGATGACAGCCCCTTGCCAGGTCTTGGTCTGTGGTGACCATTTCAGAATTCAGTGCATGTTGCATATTGGTAACACAGTGCTTCTAATGGATTCCTTCTTCCAACTGATTCCCCATCATTGATATCATTCTAGCGCTGCTGCTCTTCTGAAACTTGATGGGCAGTGGGGCTTCACCTCTATGCACCATGCGCCGGCATGACCTTGGGGCCATTATATAAAGAGGTGCCCCACCTTGTTACCTTAGTTCTGTTTTTCCATGCACTCTGCTCGCTTTTGGAATACTGCTTCTTTGAGGATTTCTTGCTTCTCATTACATTCGATTTTATGGCAATTCCGGTGCTTCCAATTCACCAATTCTAGTGTAGTTTTCAGGGTTTAAACCCTGCGTTGACTGCCGGCATCAAATGCCCATCTCAGATCCTAACTGTGTTTATCTTTGTTGCCTTATTAGATTCAGAATTGTCAATTACCCCAAGTGGCTTCGGGGATGGAAGGTGAAGCTGTTCACTTTTCTCTAGAAGGAAAAGAGTGACAAATTGTTTCGTTCGAGGTCACCCAGCATGGTTCGCCGCATCGAAGAATGGTGCCCGGTCTGCAAGGGTAAAAAGTAAAAACAATCACCGGAAGAGGTCTTGCTCTCCCTACAGTTCTTCAAGGAACTATTCTTCGTCCTTGTTGAAGAGTTGCCACCACTCCATGGTCGCACCTGAAGATCTTGCACCATAGGTAGCTTTCCCCACCCAATCCTCTTCTGCAGAAGAATGGGAGGCCTTAAGACATAAGATGCTTAACATCTTTGCAAAGACCCCTGCCTCAGCACTGACTTCTTTGGCCCCAGTGTTGCCGGTGCTGTTGGAGTCCACCTGGCTCCAACGTGCTGGCAGACACACTGATAGGTTGTGCGAACAATGGATGAGATCCCGTCTCGAGGTGGCACCGCTCCGTCTTCGGACACAAGTCCTCTGACCCCTACAATTCCTTCCTGGATACCTTGTCAGAATTAGGCATGCTCCCTGTTCCCACCCTAGGTAAGCTTCACAGCGCCTGATTGCCAAAGCGGTGGATATCTTGGGATTGTTGGCAGTCTCCCAACCGAAGGAGCAATAGGAGCTCACAGATATTCTGGACGAGGGTCCAAAGAATGAAATTCTGCTGACCTTCAAACAAGCGGTAGGGGCACCAGTCCTTGAGCTGTGATGCCCCTCCCTCCCCCCCCGGCTGTCGACCGGGATCCGGTGAAAAAGCACAGGCCAGCACCTTCGGACCCGGACATTCATCAACTTTATCCACCCTGGACAATACCTATTCAAATTTATGTCTTTATGTTCCCTTTGGTATGTCCCAATTCATTTCACAAACTACACATCCCATAATGCAACATTTGGCAGTTTTCAATACCTGCCTATTCCTAAGCAGCAGCCTCAGAACTACAATCCCCAGCAGCACTAGCGATCAATACTGCTTTCCCTTTCCCATGTCCAAAGAGGGAGGAGGCAGATTATCTGCAGGTGTGGTGCTCCAGGTGCTGCTAACAAACCTGCTTCAGCACAGGGTGAGTCAGTATTTAAGCATCTGCCTGCAGAAGTACAGGGCTCTTCTATCGAGTTCGCTGCCAGCTCCTCATGCTTTGAAATTTGGATTTCTGCTGTGTCCTGTTTCCAGAACCTTTTCCAGTACCTGTTCCAGTACTCTGTGCTCACAGCCTTGGTACTCTGCCTTCTTCCCTGCACCCCTGTACCCCCTGCCTTACTCTCCTGCTCGCTATCCTCTGTTTCCTGTCTCAGCCTCATGCTCTCTACTAACAGTTTTCTTGTTCCCTCCCTTCAGGTCATTGATCTGCGCCTGGAGTCTGTGTTACCTGCCTGTAGCTTCCTTGATTACAGTCCTGAGTTTCCTTGTTACCGGTCTGCCCCACTTATTCCTGTCCAGAGTTTTGGTTCCTAGTATTCCTTGTTCCCTGTCTGCAGTTCAGTCCTAGTAATTCTAGTCCAGCGCTTCTGTCCAGAATTTCCCTGTTTCTTATCTGTAGTTCGGTCTCCAGTTCCTCAAGTCTGTTTCTTAGTTTCCAGTCTGCAGTTCTAGTCTCCTGTAACCATGCACTTAAGTTCTTGACTTCTTGATTATGCTCTTTATTCCCCTTCTCTGTCCTGAGCCTTGTTCACTTTCACTTCCTATTCTTTCCCTGGATATTTCTGTTGCTGTTCTTGCCCTCAATTATGCTTGTGTAATTCCTTTTTATAGTGCTTGGCTGCTGGGTTTTCCAGCAGGGAATCTGTCCTTTGATGCATCTCAGTATTGTCCCTCATGCCAAATTTGTTAACAGTGTGTTGGTTCCTGGAGGCAGTCAGTGTTCTGTTCCTGATGGACCCATACAGACTTCTGTCTTGTGAGTTTTGTTCCATTGTTCATGCCCTGGGGTCCAGACAGAGATGTCCACTCCTGCTGCTCCTTTCCATGAGCATTCAGAATGGGCACTGTAATAACAACCAGTTCAGAAGACTACAATTTACCCTGACCTGTGGGGAAATTCTTCTCCCATTCGTCATGAACCCCAAGTAGGAACCTCAAGTATTTCTTGGTTGTATTCTGTGTCCCTTTCTGTTCACTGCCTTTTGTTGCATGTCTGTAGCTATTGCCTATCCTTCCTTGTCTGCAGTACTCCTTACACTCCTGTCTCTTATGCACTACTCTCCCTTCACCTTTGTGGGCACGTCTCTGCCCTCAAGCCCCCGAAAGCCATGGAAAACATGCCCCCTGAGAGGGAGAGCAAAAGACTAGATCCATGGGGCAGGAACGTTTTTGGCTCTGCAAGTCTGGGCCTGCTTTGTGCCAACACCTCTCCTGTGCCCTTGCCAAATTTTCTTTTGGGGTTTGGAGTGCCATCTGAGGCAGCAGAACACATTGCTGAGGGTGAGATGACAAATGGGTTTGAGGCTCTAGTGAGACTTCCTGACTGATCTTTCAATAGAACAACAATAAGGATACCTGTATACCAGACGGTCCTTCAGGTAAATAGCATCTATGTAATCAAGAAAAATAGTATGTGGTAGCGAGGCTGGATTAATGCAATACTACTACAAACACTGTAACCAAAATAAACTTTTGCACCTGATTTTGCAAATCTTTATATGGGCAATTTTGAAGACAAATCTATTGTAGGAGCCAATAGTACACTCAAACAACAACCTTTTGCACTGAACCTGAGAATATGGAAGCATTATGTTGATGATGTCTTCCTGATTTGGAGGGGAGACATCGGGTCATTAACAGTGTTTCTGGCATGGGTGAACCAATGCGACCAAAATATCAGGTTCAGTATGGAGTGGAATTTTGAAAAAGTGAGTTTCCTGGATCTGATGGTTGTCAAAGTGGAGGACAGGATTGATAGCACCTTGTTTAGGAAGCCAACAGACAACTCGTTGCTACCTTATTAGAGTTTCCATCCCATGGGGCTAAAACAAAACCTGCCCTAAGGACAATTTCTAAGGATACGAAGAAATTGTACTAACAAGGTTGACTTCGTAGAACCTGCCTCAAACCTAAAAGAAAGATTGATCAAACGGGGTTACCTGAAGAAGATGGTGAAACAAAATATGAAGTGGGCTCTTAACACACACCGCGATGTATGCCTAACAGGGAAAGAAAAATCCACAATGAACAGACTAGTATGCGTTTCATCGTTCTTGCCGATTAGCAATGCTATCCAAAAGAGTATAAATAAAAACTGCCATCTAGTCAAACAACCTGGGAGCTTGGAGGAAAAGCCTATGTTTGCCTTTAAAAGAAATGTTTATCTAAGGCAGAAACTAGTTCAAACATACGTGGAGAAACTTACTGAACAGTCAGTGACCAACCAATGGGGCTACCACCCATCACGGGCCACTATAAATGTGGACAATGTGCTGCTTGTCCCTTTACAGGGACAAGACGTGAATTCGTACACGGGAACATAAAGTGGACACTGAGTGAACATACAAATTGTCGCACCAAAAATGCAGTCTATATAATACTTTGCCTATGCCCACTGATTTATGTAGTGAAAACAACAAGGCAAGTACGGATGAGGATATCTGAGCACAGATCCTGCCTCAGGAACAAAGTGAAGGATAAACCGTTGGTTGAACATTCTATGAAGGCCCACCACACTGAGAATGATATTAGATGGTTTGTTCTACAAACCTTCAGGGTTCCGACACGTGGAGGCGACATGAGTATGATGCTACACAAATTGGAACAACGCTGGATTTATTGATTGGATTCAGTACAACACGGCATGAACATTGCCGTGGAGTGGAATAGACTGATCTAATAAGGTGGGAAGAAACATTGGGAGAGATGCCCCCATTTCACATTAAGTAAAGAGAGATCACATTATCCATTATTACTCTATACAAGTGCCATGACATGTGGAGACTATGAACATGTAGCACTAGAGGTTGGCATCCCATATGAATATCCATGACAATATCCAGTAATATTATTCTATACGAGTGCTTTGACGTGGATACTGCAGATCTGCAGTACTACAGGCTGGCATCCTACATCTATGATGAAGATCTTATGTAGATGTTATGCACTTGTGTACAGATGACCATAATAAGGGTCATTACAGATGACCATAGGGCATGGTATGATGACGTATGCTCCACTTTGTAAGTCGACATGTAGAACATTGGAAACATGATTTTTGTCCAAACGGCATCACAGGCAGTGGTCCTCTTTCTATGATGCCCATCCTATTAACGGGAAGTATAAGCAAGTTAGATGGGGCGCTCCATTTGGATGTGAGCCCATGGAGACATCGCACGTCTGTTACAAGTAATTGTGGGATCCTTTAAGGGAAGAGGGTCCGCGGTGACAGCACGCTGTGAATAAGTGATGCGTGCAGAAGCTATGGAGCTGCTGTTTGAACGGCGAATGAATGTAGCGTTATGTTGGTTACGTTATGTTACTTTGCATTTATATAGCGCCTTATGTACCATTGGTATGATCTCAATGTGCTGGTAGGTTGAACGCACTCGGGAACCGTAGTTCAGGTCAATAGAGAGAGAGAGAGAGAGTCATAAGGTGCGTGTGAGCACTGGATATGTGTGCAGCAGGGGTGGCACTCATGTGATAGCTGCTTCTTAGCAGTAGGTGTGGTGGTTGGGAGGTCAGGAGTATGTGTTCCTTCTGGCAGTGTGATATCAGACCAATTCTGGCTGCGTTAGGCCTGAGGAGAACACCTAGGCTGGCAGGTGCAGCCAGCTATGTTTCGTTAGGATGATGGGGAGTATGCAGCTGGTGTTGGTATGAGAACAGATATACCGAATGTGTAATAGTATAGTTGTGTTCTAGTTGAGTGGTGGTGTATAAAGGAGAGTAAGCGTGGTGATGTGATATGGTGGTTTTCAGTAGGTGCTTGCTCATCCGCCCTACACTCTTCATCCGCTCGATACTCTTCCTCCTCTCCGCATACTTCGGCCGTTCCATCTGGACCACACTCTTCATCCGCTCTACATTCTTCATCCGCTCCACACGCTTCATCCGCTCCACACTCTTCATCCGTTCCATCCGCTCAGAATCTTCATCCGTTCCATCTGCTCCACACTCTTCATCTGCTCCACACTCTTCATCCGCTCCACACTCTTCATCTGCTCCATCCACTCCATACTCTTCATCCGCTCCACACTCTCCTCCATTCCATCTGCTCCACACTCTTCATCCATTCCATCCGCTCAGAATCTTCATCCGTTCCATCCGCTCCACACTCTTCATCCGCGCCATCCGCTCCACACTCTTCATCCGCTCCATACTCTTCATATGCTCCATCCGCTCCACACTCTTCATCCGTTGCATCCGCTACACACTCTTCGTCCATTCCATCCGCTCTACACTCTTTGTCCGTTCCATCCGCTCTTATGTGGAGTGCTGGAAGTGTGCGCTACGACAGCAGTAGGTACGCCAAGCTAAGAGGGCGGCTGTTATGGAGTGTTAGCTGCTTAGGAAGTGCTGCACATGCCGTTAGATGGCATTTTGGCCCACATGTGTGTAATGGGGGGGCAGTGCCTAATGAGCAATATGTCATGCTGTGTCATCAGTGGTTGCAAGCCTAGTATCCTCCACTGCCTACACCACCAAACTGATCTACAGTTGTAAAGCCTGCCTATCAACAGGTAGCTGCCTAACGCTGGCCAGAGCACTTGCGCTTTCCAAACTCGACTACTGTAACACCTTTTTCCTGGGCTCTTCTGAACAAAACCTAAGCAAACTCCAGGTACTTCAGAATAACTCTCTGAGAGCACCACTCAGCCTCCCTAGAGCCTGCCACATCTCCCTTCACAGACAGAATGTCAACTGGCTACCCATCCATGACAGAATCGCATTACACACCATAGCCATCACGCACAAATGTCTAACCAATTGTGCCCCAAAATATCTGGCTGATAAGTTTTCCAAACACCTTCCCACTCGTACTACCAGATCCGATAGTACCAAGATACAAGCTAAAAACAGCTGGCGAGCCAGTTTCCCAGTACAGGCTGCCAAACGATGGAATTCCATTCCCATCCCTTTCAGACAGGAACCCTCGTTCCTCCCCTTCAAAGCCAATATAAAAAATTGAATGTGCAGCAAGTCTCTTCTTCAGTAGACCGCTACCTTGCATACTTACCATTGTGTATTTAAGAACTGTATTTAAGAATTAACTCATCTTGCGTCATTCATATTCGTATTTGACTCTATGCCTCCTTTCTCAAGCACCGACCCACCTGTAACCAGGGTCCTTCATCGTTATCCTTATTGTTTGAATTATGCCTGCACCATTGCACGTTGCCTATAAATTTCTCAAGCACCCAGTTACCTCAGGGTTTGGTGCGCGATACAAATAATAAACAAATACAAAATACAAACCAGGAAAACAAAGTCGCATACCGAAGGAATTAGTACGGGGCTGAGCCTTAGTTTTAAGTTCCCCAGGCTGAGTCTAGCGAGCCAGTAAAGCGATTGTTCTGCTAATAGTTGGTATGAGGAACCATGAAAAATAAATTAATCCCATTTGTTTTGTAGAAATCGGCAGTTTCTAATTTCGCCTGCTGTAATTGGTGTAACGCTCGACTAATACGGGTCACTTGAAGTATTTCAACCATTGATGTGAGTAATATTGATAGCCTTACCACTAGAGAGTTGAACAGCATGAAGAATGTGCATGTGATTTAGAGTTGTGTGACACTGAAGGACACTGTTTTACCTTGTAGGTGGGTTAAAAGATAATTGAATAGTGATGACGGTGATGCTGTCCTGACTTGGATAAACCTAGCTGGAGTGCTGTTGTGGAATGAGTTAAACAGACCCAACAAGTAAGCGACATATATTAGGAGTTAGACGTAAGGTATGCGCTCCTATGAAAGGAAGGCAAATGGGTTGATTTTGGACCTTGTTGACCTATAGGTCACGCCAGATGTGGCTTCCCTCAGATACGATCGGATGGGTTGGGAAATATGAAGGAATCTGGTTGTCCTGAACACTTGGTATTCATCTCTGCATATTTGCGCAATCTCCACCAACCAACGAGTGGAGGTTAGTACATGTTTGCACAATCATTAGTGGCTGTGATAACATAATTGATTTATTATATATAAGAAATGAGGCTGAATTATAAATGAGTGTTTTTACGTTTGTTGCAGGTATTGTGAAACCGCTGAATGGTTGAAGACATCTCCCACCGATATATATAAAAACGGGAGTCAGGATTTGTTCACGCCTTTTGTTTGTCCTGAAAAAGGTTGAACTATCATCGGGCCAAAGTAGTGGGCCATCTAGCGACCGAAATATATGTAGACAGATGACGTCTATATGAGAACATCATTGGACTTATGTACATTGTGTAATAAGAAATAAGTGCAATAATATTAATTGAAGTGTGGAGTTATAGTGACAAGAAAGACCGCATTGATAGCTGTTTGTTTTTTTGTTTACTAAAAAACCTATGTGGAAGAGTGGATGTAGGGTGGTACAAATGGGTATGACAGGTGGTAAATAGCAGATGTGAGATTAGTTTTGTACGTTATTCACAAATTTTATGATAAAGAATTGTTTTTGAATCAAAATAATTGTTTTGTAAAATACATTTTTGTTTAAACATTTTTTGTTTGGTTACGGTGTTTGTAGGAGTATTGAATTAATCCAACCTCTACCACAGTCTATTTTTCTTGATTACATAGATCCTTCAATAGTGCATGGATACCGCTGACTTTGTGGCCAGCATCGTTTGGAGGAGATACTCTTGGCAGATGTCCAGGAGAAGCTTCTAGACATGCAGCAACAACCGGTTTGGTACAAAAGCTGACGAATCTCTGCAGAAACTCAAGGCTTCAAAGGCGACTGCAAAGTCTGTGGGACTAGCTGTCCAGCAACCTGCAATCCCGGCAGGCAGGGGGCCACCTCCAGCAAGCAGGTGCAGGGCCACCCCAACAGGTGTGGGGTTAGGGGTGCCCCCAGTGGAGGCATTGCAACCTCCATGGTGTTCTCCACTTCCCCCGGTGCAAAGCATCTTTGAATCAGACTTCCACCATCTCCCCCTTCTGGAAGGCAGGAAATCTCATTTGGCAAAGAATGGGTGGTGACCACTTCAGACAACTGGGCCTTACAGATCATTCACCAGAAATCCTGTCTCCCTTTTGCTCATCGTCCTCTGTCCATTCTTGCCTCTTGACTCTCTTCTGGAAGAGCGCCACCAGCTTCTGGAAATGGTTGCCATAGACACAGGCCCTACTCAGAATGAGGCAAGGGCTGGTATTCAACTTATTTTCTGGTGCCCGACGGATGACATGGGCCTTCTTGGATCTGAGGCTTCTGAACTTTTACTTATGCACGAACAGGTTGACAATGCTTAACCTAGCTCAGATACTTCAGGCCCCGGATCTGCAGGATTGTCTAGTCCCCGTGGATTTCCATGATGTATACTTCCATGTCCCCCATCCACAGGAAACAAAGGAAGTACCTGATACTCAAGGTGGGAAAATCCCATTACCAATTCAAGGTCCTGCCAGGCGGTCTCTCTTCGGCACTCAGGGTCTTCACGTGCTGGCAGTGGTGGCAGCTCGCCTCAGAAGAGAAGACATCCATGTTTTTCCCTATCAGGATGATTGGCTCGTCCACTCTCACTCCTGACGTGCAGCCTGTTGTATAGCTTGAGGTTCTACCTGAACTTCAAGAAGTCTTAGGTTTCGCCATCCCAGTCCCTCTCTTTCATCACAGCAGTCATGGATACTCGCCTGGGCTGGACTTTCCCACCCAAAGACTGAGTAACAAACCTCTCTGAGATGTTGCATTTCTTCTAGCAGCAGGAAAAGGCTCCTGCCTCTACTTTTCTGTTATTGCTGGGCCTTATGGCCTCCTGCATGCTTGTAGTGCAAGAGGCTTGTCTGCGCATGAGGTCGCTTCAGTGGATTCTCTGTTTCCAGTAGTCTCAATATCAGGGATATACCTCAGACATCCTATAGGTCTCTGTGTCCAGGGGTCTGTAATGGCAGTCGTAGAGGGGCAACCTACTGAAGGGTGCTTTGTTACAACAACCCTGGCCATAACTGACTCTAGTTATGGACGCGTCCCTGAAGGACTGGGCACTCCCCACCAAGATCTGATGGTGAGCGACCTTTGGTTTCCATTTGAGTGCTAGGGGCACATCTATTTGCTAATGTTATGCGTGATCATGCTGGCCCTGGTCTCTTTCCTCCCCTCTGTACAAGGCTTAACTGTATTTGTCCTGATAGCATTGTTTCCTGTCAGGACCAACAGTGGCCATGCACTACATCAACAATTTGTTGGCGGATCCCCTAAAAGACTGTCTTCTGCCTCCCACGAGTGGGAGCTCTTTCCGGATGTGTGGGGTGCGGGTAGAGGGGGTGTTCTCCCATTCAGTGACTTCTCAGGTGGACCTCTTTGCTCCCAGTGTGAACAGAAAGCGCAGGAGGTTCTGCTTCAGTGAATTTCCTCGGCAGAGTTCTCTCGGGGATGCTTTTGACAGTTGAGTGGGAATTAAAACTGCTCTATGCGTTCCTACCTATTCCTGTCATACTGCTGGCTCTAAGGAGGCTTTGGCTGTTTGGGTACACCATGATCTTTATCACTCCGAACTGAACCCAAAGAACATGGTACCTGGACTTGCTGGACATGGGCATCTGCCCTCTATGGCGCCACCCGCATATAACGGACCTCCTCTCCAAATTGGAAGAGCAAGACCTACATCCGAACCTCAATAGCTTGAACCTTCATGTTTAGCTGCTGAAAGGTTAATTTACGAGGCGTGGGATTTATCAGAGAATGTCCTAGATATGCTCCTCTCTGCTATCAGACCCACCACCATATCCATTTATGCCTTTAGGTGTTGTATGTTTTTGATCTGGACCCTTTTATCTGTTCCAAGTCCTCTGTTATGGATGTTCTGCTTTCTTTGGCACAGATGGGCCTGCAGATTGGCACTGTGAAGGGGTGTCTTGCTGCCATTTCGGTTTTCAAGAGGACGCCGGACCTGGGTGTGATGCTGGAAATACATCAGAGGGACAGGGCTTCCGTATCCTTGTCCTTTACTGTTTTTTATTGTGTGTTCTGTCGTGTTTTCCGCGCAGGAGTTCATGTGGGACTCCTGGCGGTGCAGCTCTCTCTCTTGGTTTAGTGAACAGACCCATGGGATACCCTTATGGCACCCATGGGTAGGGGTACAACCCTGTGCCCCTAGGGTATGTGTTTGGGCACCTGTGTGTGACCCACAGAGCAGGGTACGGGCTGGTGGCAGCTACATGCTGAAATGACTGGTGCCCTGAGCGTCCTCCATTTTGGGATGCCTAGGCCCTGTCATTGGAATCGGTAGATTCCTGATGGAGACAAAATGGCCCCCATGGCCTCTTGCCTTCCATCACCTGTTACCTGGATCTTCCCGAAATCCCGGGAAGCCCTGCCTCTGTCCCTTCCCCCTGACTGGCTGTTGGGTGGAAGTTCCATATATGGTAGGGTGGGGAAGTGCCGACCAGACTGGCTGGAGCCTTCTTAACGACCGTATGTTCTGGGTACGCCTGTGGGTGGGACCTGGGTGAATGGAGTGTGTGACGAATACGCATTCTATGTTGTGGGTGTCTAGTATCTGGTGTTTGACACAATGGTTGAGACAGCCCTACCCGAAACCGGTATGAATGCAGTTTAGAGTGTTGAATGGCTCAGTACTTGTTCCAATACGCATAACTTGTTGTGAGTGTCTGGCGAGAAGCGAATGGCCTGAATGCACTGTGTGCCTGATTGGCTGCCTGCCTGCATGAATGCCCTTAGTCGTGATTGCCCTTAGTCGTGATTGGATGCTTGAGTGTGACCCAGCGGAATGAATGAGAGATCAACAGTATATCTGGGGACCTCTCACTGCTAGGAATTGTGTTCAGAAGCTGAAGTCCACTATGACGAGTAACTGAAGCTTGATCTTGAAGCTCTGCTGGTTGAGAAGAATTGCTGTTGCTCTCCTTCGCAATCTGAAAGCTACTGTGCCTCAAGGACTGATCCAGAGAGGACTTGGTAAGGCGCCCTCTTCCTGAGCTACGAGGGACCATCGTGCACAGCTGATCTTTGCCTAAGCTCCCTGGTAGACAGACCTTCGACAGGCTGTCGACCCGATACGGGGATTGCTGCGGAACTGCAAGGAAAAGGAACCGGACTGTTGTCCGCCACTGTCGACGACCGCTGTCCCCGACTGAAGCCGCCGTGCTCCCGTTTGCCTAAGAACCTTCATTGATCCAAGGACGCTCTCGTCCGCATTGTCGCAGCTGTATCCAGCTGGAGAAAGCCTGACTGCCGACGCGCCGAGAAGCATCCACTGGTGGCTTTCCGGCCACCCAAAGACCACAGAGACGCCGACGACTCGAGCCCTTGCTGGGCCACAGTTCTTCAACTCTTTGCGGTCCAGAACTATTGACATCAAGGTGCACCGCACGCCTCTACCTTACAGCACATTTACACTTCCCCGTCAACGAGCACCGGTAGGAACGACGCAGCCAATTCACCGTCATAGCTCGACCTGTTCTCCGTCAGACGTTCAACGACCCGTGACTCCTGCCTGAAAGGGAGGACACTCAAGAAGGGCCGTCGATTCCCCAACAAGGAACGCTACAACGCCACGGTACTTTGGGGTTGCAGAACTATTGGAAAGTCTAGTGTGAACAATATATGGGCTGGGCTTGTATCTTTCTTCTACAGTTTGCCCAGGTGGGGGGACCTTCACACAGAACTGTGTCTAGTGGTACGGGGTCCTTATTCTGCCAATTGCTCAACCATCTTGCTTTCCTTCCTCTCCCTACTGCTGGTCTCCTCTTTATTTTGATCTGTATGTCATTCTGACCGTATGCACTTTAATGATATCTGATAACGTAGTGGTACCACTTTAGAACTGTATATATTTACCATTATTGATTTCCGAGTACAAAGTGAGTTATCGTGATAGTGTACGTGACCTTGAATATTAATTATATAAAGACTGTGTTTTAACCGATACAGTGTGTGGACATTCCTTTGTGGGTGTTTGGGGACTACACTGTACTTAAGAACCAGCTCGCATCACCTCCTGAGAAGCTAGGCCTTGATTGCTCGACTACGTTACCAATAATAGAGAATCTTGGCAGGGGTCCTCTGTGCCTCTCCTCTACCATATAGAGAGCGGAAGTACAGACCCCCTCTCCGGTCTTTGCACTGGGATCCTTTTTCACGATCCCCACGGTCATACAATTCCTGAGGGATCTTTGTAATCAGTTTCCTCCACACTAGTTTGTAATCCTGATGTGGGACTTTAAGTTTGGTGTTCACATTTAAGAAGGGGTGCTCTGTTTGAGCCCCCCGATTTCTGTTCATTAAGATTGCTCACCCTTAAGGTGATTTTCCTGGTCACCATCACTACAGGTATTGTCTGTTAAACCTCCCTTCTTGGTTTTGCATCAGTGGCTAACCGAACGCAAATTGCTGCTAGTCTTGGGCTTTTCCTATGGATAACATACTCCCCAGTACCTTCACCAAGCCCATAGAAAAGCAGACTGGTGCACCGAATTCAAGAATTTCCGGCCTGCACACATCAACACCACAGGTTTGGCATCTGCCTCTTTCATTCTCTTACAGATCCAAGCACAGCAAGGCAATTAATAGTGGTTGTAGGGGTCTGTGCAGTGCCACTTACATTACATTGAAATGTGCATGTCTCTGATTGGGTGGTTTGAGAACTCCCATCTGGTACTTGAAATAAGTTATTCTGCAGCCCATCACTTAAGTGAAACCAGCTGCTTAGAACCCAACACAGGAGGGCCTTTTGTTGTACTGAGTGACACATTCACAACTCAGCTAGTTTTAAAGAGGGATTTTCAAAGATTGAGCTGAACACATAACACACCCTTATAGTCTGTATAACAAGGGTTCATTGGGGCAAATGATTAGTCTTTCACCTCTCCCTTCCCCTTGTACCTTTCCCTTTCCCCCTTCCCATGCACTTGCGTGATCTGATTGACACCTGGCCTAGTAGGATTGTTGTCTGTCTTCCCTTTGTTCCTCCTCCCTTGCCTCGTCACGCCTTGAAACACTTGTGTATAGGTGCGTTATAAATGCCATATCATATCATATATCATTAGCCCTTTGATTTCTAGGAGGCAGGAAATGGGTGACGCTATAGAAGGTTGAAAGCTCAGAGACCGTTTTGAACCTGCCATCATGCTCGGCTTCCTCCACCCAGCAACTCCACCAGAAGTATGCACCCTGGGAATTTTGGCAAAAGGGGGTGGAAATCTGGGAAATATCAATAGAGCTAGAGCGTACTCAAGCAGCAGACTGCATCTTGAGTCGTTTAGGCCCTCTGCGCATTGTCAAACTGTGGATCAAGCCAGTCGAACCAGGAGATTTGAGGACAGTGTGGGTGAGGCAACGTAACATCGAGGAGACAACCTGATTGAATCCTGCTTTGTGCCACAGAAGGAACATTTGGGCCGCTTGCTACTGCAAACGAGTGCGGTGAAGCTGACAATCTTGCAAACACCCCAGCTGTGACCCAGTGTGACCCAGTACTATCAAACCGGCTGGCAGCTGTACAAAGCACCACAGACCAGCTCAATGCTGTTGAACTACCAACGACTAAGGTAGGAAACTAGAGAACCATGTGACAGTCCCTAGAAAAGTAGGTTGCTTGACCACCAGACATTTGCTTGGGCTACAGAGGGTTAAGGCCTGTATTAAGAGCAGGCTTTATTCACGGGCGACCCAGCAATGGCTACATTAGCCCCCTCCCACGCAAGCTCTGGGGTCTTTCAAGGGTTCCCCCAGCTGGCGTGTTGAAGGGACCCTATTAAAATGAAGTGCCCTACTGTCGTGCTGGTGATGGGCGCTCCAGCACGAGAGCGGGCGCTTTCCATTTCAATAGAGCACCACTGCTACACCAGCATGGGGTTGCACTGGTGTGGAAGCGGCACCAGCGCAACCCAATATCTGACGCCCCCCTCTCAGCCTTGATGGAGGCGCCAAATTTAGTTTTGCACTGGGCTCTGCCATGGCTCAGGCCAGCCCTGCCCATATCTTTACCTTGACCCTAAGAAAGAAGATCTTTTAAAGACTACATGTGTGTTTCCTTCTCATTCTAATGAAGTACTTCTATTTGATCTCACTGGGCATTTCAGTTCCACGATATCCAGTCTTATTACAGCTGAAATTCATCTCGTTTTCTGTTTATCATTTGCAGGGGTGGGTGGTTACTCCGTTTTTAGTAAAGAGTGCGCGCTTGATATAGACTTGCTTGTACATCCCTTCTATTTAGTATTTACTGTATTATCATTGTTTAGCTACTTTGGCTGTTGCATCAGCTGTTTGGAGAGGATACTGTGCTCTCAGATATTGCAACATAAGGTAAAGAATACCATATTATATGCCTTTATGATTGAAACACCTCTGAGCCAGGTTGTTGTACAAGTTTGCCATAGTATATAGAAATCTTTGACCCTGTTGTACTTCTTCTGGCTAGCAATGATTTCATCACACTTCTCCTTTTACAAATAGAAATGCTCAACTATACACCCGATACTGTCAGCCACCAACGTGCTGATTCAAGTTGTGCTGTTAGTGCAGACATTGTATGCCATGATCGGCACTTGCGCCTGGGCTAATTAGCGAAGGATTTGCACATTTGGTCCAGAGAATTATCACTGATGGGAACTGGTGACAAACTAGGCCATGCCATAAGGAGGCCTCCTAGAGGTATGCAAACGGTTGCCTTTAGACCGATACCTCAAGGTCATGAACACAGCGTTCTCGCACAACATATTTGGCAAGTGTAGCAAGCTTTGGGTGCCACACTAATACACCACCACACCACCACACTAATGCACCACCACACTAATACACCACCACCTAATGTTATAACTGTTATCTGAAAATGGACATGAATCTGAAGGCAGCACAAATGCTAGTGGAAAATGCAATGCATTGCCCTTCTGCCACAGTGTCTTAAAACAGTCACACAATGCTTGCAAGAAATACCAGCGCAAAAGATACCACTGAGACACTTTTAGGGGGAAACATGAAGTAGGTGCATTAACATAAAAAGATACACTTAGCTAATGCACCAATATTGCACAGTTTATACATTAATGATATTACAATGTCACAAGATGAATCGGTGCCTCGGAGTGATGTCTATAAAATGTGTCTGCACCTCCTGGACTGTATGCTCTTCTTCACTGCCAGTTATTACGGCTGGCATGAATATTGTAATATCATTATCCCCCACCGACTTTAGATGTCACTGGAGCCACATTCTGATTACTGTGTCATGCCACATGACCAAACTCAAAGAAGTTCCTGTAGGCCCAGAATGCAGACAGAACCATCTGTCTTGCTTTTTCTTGGCCACGTGTAGGAACCTCAAAATTACGCCCCCCTGGATCCTAACAAAACAAGTTATTGGACTCAGATAGGCAAAAGAATCGCACTTAAAACGCGAGTTATATGAATTCAAAAAATGGCTGGATACAGGCTCTTTATTCACTCTTTATACATACACAAATAACATATAGTCAATTATAAATAAACATAGAAAATTAGCTTCACTGTTAATATGGTTGCAGAAGACACCTTCATCTCGGCCACCACAACACTGCTTAGTCCCAGAGCAGGTAGGCAGAGAGATCACTCGTACTAATGGGTTCTGGAGCGGAGCGTCCTCCCTCTCAGCGAGACTGCATCACCCGGGGGTCCAGTTCTATCTGCTTTCCCAGGAGGAATAAGTATTATCTTTATGGGAGGGATCCCGCCCCTCATTGGTTACCAGATTGCCTTCTACCGAAGAGCAGACAATAATCATGAGGTTCCAAGAGTGGAAAATTCCAGCTAGAAGTGGAAAAACCCAGCTTCTCTTCCTTGCCTTCTATCCCAGTACCCCTCGTCACTGTACCTGCAGAATGCTTCAACTCCCTTTCTGCCTCAACCTTCGGCAGACAATACAACTACTATTCTCTCCAGTTAGTTCAGCTGACATCATTATGTGGTCTTGCCTCCACTGCAGAAATGCACGTCTACTTACTGAGCCTGCGAAAACCTAGGCTTTCATTGCAGTAATGGAGGTGAATGTCCAAAAAGGCCACGCATCAGCATCATGTTCTTTTGAGCTCATTTTGCGCACACGCACTACACCACCCCTCCTGAAATCCACCTTAATGCTAGAGTTGACATGTGCGACATAAAGGATTTTATGGGATTCAGAGGGCACTTGCAAAGATCAATCTTCTTTTTAAGAACAGTAGTAAGGGCAGAGGGATCAGGTGGTGACACCCCCTGTGGCTCCACTTATCCCATACATTGGACTATTTGCTACGAAGACCAATGTAACATCTGCACATTTGGCTGAAGTTAATGCTGGAACTACCAGCCAAAGAAAGAAAGGAGGATGTCTTTTTAAGAGAAAACCATACTTAACTGGGACAGGTGGAGGTACGTGGAGAAGCGGAGAGTATGCTACACAGGAGCACTCCTCTGACAGGAGCATGACCTGGAGAGGTGCCCATGAGACAAGCACCGAAGCCTGCGACTTTCGAAGAGCTGCAGAACGCCAGAGTGAGACGCTGGTGGCCCGGTTTACCCAACAGAGAAGCCATTGTGAAACAGGAATGCAGAATCCTAAAGCATTCAACCTAAATGGCCCTGGCTGCTAGCAGTTCTGAAGGGATTCGGTATGGGACCCACGTATATAGGATGGGTGAGGTTATTATATAATGCACCAATGGCGAGAGTGAGGATGGGCTCTACCATCTCTGAGCAATGGCAACTGAGTAGAGGTACAAGACAAGGATGCCTGTGGTCCCCAATGCTCTTCATATTAGCGTTGGAGCCGTTAGCGATCTATTTAAGGGCAGAATTTGGGGAGGTGGGGATAAACACTACAGACGGAAGGCACCTCATCTCGTTGTATGTAGTTGATATGCTCTTTTACCTGAAATACCTGGAAGAAAACATACAGTATGTCCTAAAGTGCTGGAGCGTTATGCCCTAGTGTTCGGGATACCGGTGAACTCCGAAAAATCGAGCCCATATCCGTTGAAGACTATAGGGGAATCCCATACATTGCTGGTGCAACCAATAAAGTGGGAGGTAGTAACATTTAGATACCCGGGAATAAACATATACCACAAACCCAAAGAAGACCATAAGCACAACACAGTGTAAGCAGTGGGTAGAATTGAGAAAAGCATATCCTTCTGGGTGAAGCTACCGCTGTCCATGATGGGGAGGGTGGCCTTGCTGAAGATGGTGGTACTGCCGAGAGGGAGATAATCGGGGAACCATACTGTTACCCCCCTGTTTTAAGATAACTCATGCACCACTGTGCTCTCTGGAGGTGCCCTATGAACATCAGAGAGGTAGACCCAGTAGCGTAATTCTTTCACTTTTACAGCAAGGGGAATACAAAACACCACCACGTACAGTCCTTGGAGCCGAGGATTGTTCCACCTGCAAACAGAAACCTCTATATAGTCCCCAGACAGCAGTGGTCGAGTTGTTATATGCTCAGGATCTGTCCCCGTCTATGCAGCATCGAACGTCTGTCGTCACAATCCTGGGAGATGCAGTCTGTCGAGAGACACATTTAATGGCCTGAGTTAGTGTCATCCAATATTTGCTGAATTCCTTTCCTAACACTGCTGCAGCCTCATGTACATCCAAAGCCCTTCTTACAGGGGATATGTGGGTATGCATACGCCGTCCAGTGACCACCCCGTGAGTTGACAGATGATCTTTACTTGGCTGTGTGCGTAAACTGAAAAGGACCAGGGGCAAACAGTATACCCAGTTTTTCTTCAACGTGGTACCCAACTTGGATAACTTGCTTGCTCTTAAGGCATGTGGGTGATAAATTGAACACATCTGATGCTTTATGCTTAGAATTGCTGTAACGTGTTGTAATAACGCATTGAAGAAATGTGTGCCATTGTCTGACCTTAAAATCTTGCACACACCCCAGTGTGGGTAAACCTCCCGCACTTCAGAAAGGACAGACCACCACAATGAGGTACCTGGGTTCATTACAACCCTCACCCATATCAGCATAGTCTATTTGTAATTCACGGAACGCCCAGTAGGGTGGGCCAAGGTGCCCATAATGGTTGTAGTGTTATCCCTGTACTAAAACTTTGACATGTGGTGCAATGTATAACCATTTCTGTAATGCTTTCCTGGATGTTTGGTGTGAACCAGTCTTCCTGTATGTCTGCTGCTATGTGTTGCTTCGCACTGTGAGACAGGTAGTGTAATTGTTCAAATGCTACTGCTAGCGGCTCCTGGGGCATTACTATCTCCCCAGAGCTCTCCTGCCTCCATACCAGATCCGTCTGAGATTGCTTACACCCTCTCTGTAACCACAACTCCTTCTCCCTCTCAGGTGCCCTTCCTTGTGGTTCGATAATCTAGGAGCTGGTCAATGCTGTGTAAAACACTGGATGCTCGTTTGCTAGTGGGGCAGTCGCAACATACTCTTCATTTCATTTGGCAGATATGCTGCCAATTTGTCTGCCACGTCGGCGGCTGCATTCCCCCTCAATATTTTGTCTGTTCCGTGAGTATGAGCGGTACATTTGACAACCGACACAACAGATGGCTGCGATAACAATCCTATCAGCATGTCTAGCAACACTGCATGCTACACTGGGGATCCATCCGCCCTCCAAAATCCCCTCCTCTTCCAGCGGGAGAGACGGGCGTGTACCGTTGTTTTAAAGTATGCCGAGTCAGAATATATTGTAACATGGCACCCTTGTGACACTCTCAGTGCTTCGATGAGTGCCGCAAGTTTTGCTGCTTGTGCAGAATAGTGTGTAGGCAACCTTTTCATGACTACCGTCTTGTATTCCCCTCCCTCAAGACGTACCACTGCTGCCCCTGTCCGTCCTCCTGATCAATTTTGGACAACCCGTCAGTGAAAAGTATCTCACCCTCTGTCAGTGTACATTCCCTTGCTTTGGGGGTATCATCTTCCTCCCCTCATATGTGGTGCAATCATGCGCCGTCAGGTCCTCTGTAGTACACATGTCTGTTAGAAAAGGTGGCAGGATTCACTGTCGTACACCTAACCACATGAATATGGGGTTTAGAGATAATGATCTCCTATGCTGATGACCTTTGCGTAGTCAGGGTTGATTTTGACCTTTCCAGAATAGCAAACAAAGAATTCTCCACATTCAATGTTTCTGAATACCCCATTATGATCGTAGAACTTTTCTCTATTGCAAATGCAGCAGCTGATAAGGCTTGTTCGCACACGAACTTCCCTTGCATCACTGTGTCCCAAGTGCCACTATAATAGACCTATGTTTTGTGGCCCATAGTGCTTTTTTGCTTCAGCACTGCTGTTATAAGCTGACCATCAGAATGTGAAAAACAAATAGAATTCCTCTTTATAATCCGGGGGTGGCCAGTACTAGTGCCGAACTAATAACCTACTTTAAATCATCAAACTGACCATTTCAGCCGTCCACTGTAATTTGTAGTTTTGTCTTTTATGCTTCTGTAGGAGTGGTCTCGTATACGGCACATAATCTAGAATCCAGGCCCTACAGTAATTACATAAGCTCAGAAACTTCTGCATCTCTTTAACTGAGGCGGGCCTGTGAGTGGTTTGTACAGCTTCTGCCTTATCGTGTAGTATCTTCTTACCATTCGCCGATATGAACTGCCCCAAATAGATCACTTCTTGCTGGCAATATTGTAATTTGGCCTCATCGACCTTGTTAAACCTTACAGGCCAACAATTGTAGGAGTGCAATGGGCTACCTTCGGCAGTGCTGCTCATTAGCATTACACACTAGCGGATCATCCACATACTGGGTAATCGTGCTAGGCATCTGAATATTCCCACGATCGACATGCAATATTCTGTTAATTATGCTCAGGCTCTCACAGTACCTCTGGGTTAATCTACTGTTATTGTACCTCATCTGACCGAGTGTAAATGCTGTGAGGTACCTCGACTCTGGGTTTGAGTGGAATCGAGAAGAATGCATTTTTCAAATCCACTAAAGTAAAGTATGTGGCTCCTTTGGGGATGCTACATAAAATTGTTGCAGGATTCAGACTACTGGAAACTCCTTCTGCACCACATCATTTAGGGGTGTAAGTCCCGGATCATTCTCCAACTGCCCCGGTTGATTTTTTTAACCGGATAATAGCACAATAATCCCTTGATCCAGTAGGGCCTGCATTGTTTTTCTAGTGCCCTTCTCCGCCTCTCTTGACAATGGATATTGTCTCACCCTGGGCAGCACTGCACCTTGCTTCAGTGTTATACACACATGTGGCTACATCTTTCAATAACCCTACTTCATGTGGATTTGTAGTCAACAACTGTGAAGGCACGTGCTGTACATTTTCATCGCAAAATGGTGGTGAACTTACTGCTGCCAGTAAGGGACACCGCACTCCTCGATACTGTATCATTATGGCACATGGAATGCAAATCTCCAATATTATTTCCCCCTCTTTGTCCTTATTCCCTAACAGTTCGTCATCCTTCATCTCCTTTAGCTGCACTGTTGGATCTACACAGAGCACTGTGCGCCACTCCACCCTGTCCTTATCCATTCCCAATAGGACAATCCTTGTCATTGTATGTATTATCAACATTGCCCTCACAGCGCACAATCGAGGTGTGGGCCAGACTACACCATGATCTGTGAAAGTCCTGTTTAATTTACTGAGCAGGTCCCTACCCAGTAAATTGACTTGGGAACTCTCGGAATATAGTAAGGGCGACTGTACTACCTTCCCTCCCACCTTTAACTAGAATCTCTAACAGCATTGGTATATTCTCCCGTGGGTTACCCACATAGAGTAATAAAGCATCTGCTTGTAAAGAGACAATATGTCTCACCCCTCCCGCCAATGTCCCTGCTTCCCCCATCTCTCTCCTGAGAAACCTCGCCAGCAGTTCCAATGCCATGGAAAACCAAATTGGAGAGACACGGCACACCTGCCTCGTCCTTCTGCCCAGCATCCACTGCAACGAGATCCAATTATTTGTTTTCACCCTTGCTACTGGCCTGCTATATAACAGCCGCAGCCATCAGCAGATATTGTCCCCTAGCACAAAGGCCCTCAATACCCTAAACAACCAGTTACATTCTAGTGAATCAAAAGCTTTCATTGCATCGAAGGAGGCCAATGCCAGTTCCCTCCCAGAATCTTTAACCTGGTCCATCACCTGATGTAAGGGGCTACGGTTCGTTGAGGTATTCCACCCACCTATAAACCCACACTGGTATGGCTGTATCGGCGTTGGAGCCATCTTAGACAATCTGCCAGCCAAAACCTTCCGCAGGAACTTTATGTCGACATTTAGCAATGAGATAGGACGGTAGGATGCACAGTCCAGGGGGTATTTGCGCTCCTTCAACAGGACCGTTATAACCGCCTCCCTCATCGAATCCCGGAGAACCCCCAGTCTTAAAAGCCTTGTTATATACTTTCTTAAGATGAGTGACCAGAAGATATGCATACTTACAGTGAAACTCTACCTGGAAACCATCACCCCCAGGGGCTCTACCTTTCTTCATAGCCTCAAACGCCATGCTGTTGTCTGTTTCCTCAATAGGCCCCTCTAGTCCTTCCCTTAAGTCCCCGTCTAGAGTCGGCAACTCTAGCCTCGAAACACCTGTGTATAGGCGCGTTATAAATGCCATATCATATCAACTGTATCAAGTCCAGCAGTTCATCTGCTTCTGCCTCGGAGTGCGTACCCTCGATAGTATACATAGATTGATAAAAATGCCGGGATGTCTCATTAATCCCCTCCTGGGTGCTAATCAAGTCTCTTGATTCACATCTGATCTACATGATGGTGCTACAGGGCTGCAACCCGTCTGCTCCCTCAAAATGCGATAGCAAAGCTAGTCTATCACGGTGAGAAGCCAATGCCTTTGCCAATTCCTACCCTGCCCGCTTTCCCTCTGCCAGCACTGACACTGCCCGCTCGGTTTACTGCAACTTGTCTTGTAATACTTCACCCCAGTTACAGACCCACCTGATTGTTGCCTTGAAACCCTCCCACAGGATCCTGCTGTTTCCACCATCCCTCATGAATCTAAGAAAATCTCACTGTTTTCTCGTAGTGTTTCCCCGAACGCCACATCTTCCAGGGAGGTGGTGTGTAATCGCCATAACTGTACCGGTGGGCATAGCTGCAATACTCGTAGTTGCGTCACTAGGGGCGAATGATCAGAAATGACTCTCCCCAGATATTCCATATTATTGAAGGAATTAAGGTCTTCCACCACCACAAAGCTGTAGACCAGCCACGAGTAGGACCCATGGAGCCCTGACAAATAAGAGTATCCCTTCTCCTGCCCGTGCGACCCTCGCCTCAGTTCCACTAAGTGAAGATCCCCCACCACCTCCCTCAAGAATGCCGCCGCCTTGTGCTTAAGTTGACCAGACCTCCCTGTACTGTCCAAGTGCAGGTCCAACAGACAATTAAAATCTCCCTCCACCCGCATATACACAGCCCTTCCCTATATCCCCCTGCCAATCTCAGTACCGATGGGGAGGAAAAGTATTTATGGTCCACCTTCGGTGCGTAGGAATTAATTACTGAAATGTCTCTCCCCTCAAGCGCTCCCAAGCGCACCACTGTCTTTTTTTTATAACTTTGCTTATTTTAAATCAAGGCAGAATGATAAATACAGACATTATATGCAAGGGTTATCTCAGCAAGTTGACCCCCAGTCTTTAGACCCCCCCCTGTGTCTTCTCTCTCTGTCCTCCTCCCTGGATTATCAGTCCAACAAGCTCTGCGAGCGGGCTCCTCCCGCCCGGGCGGTCCGGCCGGAGTCTCAGCGGTCAGGAGTCTTCCTCCGGGCTCGCCTGGTTCGTCAAGATACAGAGGGCTCTGGTGGGCCTATAGGTCAGGGCGGGGAAGCGCTGGTCGAATTCCAGGACTGGGGCCCAGATGTTCTGAAAGCGGTGTAGCATCCCCGCTCGTGCTGCCGTTACCTTCTCCGCTATGAGAATGTCCCATACTTTGGTCCACCATTGAGCAATGTGGGGGCCTTCCGGGGATTTCCAGGTTCGGGCCACCACCGTTTTCCCTGCCAGTAGGCAGTGCGTCAATAGTTTCGCTCTGGGTCCGGAGCGCGGGTAGATCCCGGGAATTGGAGCTCCTAACAGGATCGGCTCCGGTTTCAAGGGAATCATTGTTCCGGTAATCAGCGAAATAGACTCTAGACAAGCTTTCCAGAACGGTTGGATCTTCGGGCAGTCCCACCACATATGGAAGAAAGAGCCAGGGAGGCCGCATCCTCTCCAGCAAGCGTGGTCTATCTGGGGGTTCATATGGTGGAGTCTGAGGGGCGAATAGTACCATCGCAGCATGATTTTGTATGCGCATTCTCTGTTGGTGATGCAGGTGGATGCGGTATGTGTTCGGGTCCATATGTCCACCCAGGTTTGATCCTCTATCGGGTGTCCCAGGTCCGCTTCCCATTGGGCCATACATCGGGTTCTTGTGGTTAGGAAGTCGCTTAAGAAGCGTCTGTAGAGGGTGGATACGCTGCCGCGAGTCGGGAGGTCTCCTAGGGTGAGTTCCAGGGCAGTGGGAGGACGGGTCGCTGCTTGCAAGGTTTGGGGGTGTGAGCACCAGTGGCGTAGTTGGATATAAGTAAATCTGTCACATTCCCGAAGTTGGAACTTCTCCTTACATTGGGCGAATGTGAGCGGTTTCTCCCCTGTATACAGCTGGTCTATGGTTTCTAGCCCACCTTTGGTCCAATTTTGGAAATTGCGGGGATGCATGCCCGGTGCGAACATTGGGTTGAGAAAGACCGGGGAGCGTGGGCTCAGTCCTCTTGGCACTCCCTTTCGTTTCAGCGCCCAGTCCCAAGTGCTAAGGGTGTGTTTGGTTGACAGCAGGAGCTCTCCCCCATGGGACCTGAGGGGGGGCGGGATGTGAGGCAGGGGGTCCGCGACTGTTCCAGCTCCACCCATCTCGGGCGGTCTGTCGTATTTTGCCAGGCCTGGACCCGGGCCAGTTGGGCTGCCACTCTGTAGGCCTGAAGATCTGGAACCCCCAGTCCCCCCAGTTTGGGACTCCCCAACATAGTTCTAAGAGGGATTCTCGCTTTCTTTTCTCTCCAGATAAAGTTCAGCATTTTCCTCTGGATCCCTCGGAGAATCGGAGTGGGGATTGCCACTGGCAGTGAGGCGCATATGTATAGAAATCTCGGGAGAAGGTTCATCTTGCATGCCGTGATGCGTCCAAGCAGCGAAATCTCCTGGGTCCCCCATCGCTTCAAATCGCCCTCCAGTTCCTTGAGAAATCGGGGAAAATTGGATTTGTACGTCTCTTTTGGATCAGCTGGAATGTAAACCCCCAAATAGGGGATGGCGCTCCTTTCCCATATTATCGGGCACATCCTAGTCAGCGGTTCTCGCTCTGCTGGGGTGAGGCCAATGCCCAAGGCGGAAGATTTATTGAAGTTTATGGTGAGGCCCGAGACTTCGCCATAGCTGGTGATTTCGCGAATCGCATGTTCAAGCGATGAGGGGGCCTCCGAGATCGTAAGTAAAATGTCATCCGCATATAGGACAAGTTTATGATGTGAAGGGCCGCTTGTTATGCCCTTGATTTGGTCATTCCGCCTAATCTTTTGTGCGAAGGGCTCCATGGTGAGTGCAAAAAGCAAGGGCGACAGCGGACAGCCCTGCCGAGTCCCGCATGACAAGGGGATTGGAGCCGAGAAGTGGCCGTTGATCCTCAGGCTTGTTGTAGGTCGATCATAGTTGGCCAACACCATCGTTCGGAACGCCGGTCCGAAGCCGAAGGCCCCTAAAGTGTGTCCCATAAACGTCCAATCCACCCTATCAAACGCCTTAGCTGCATCGAGGGCCACCAAGATTAGTTTTTGGGAGTTCCGGGAGGCGAGGTCCACCAGGTTCAGGGTTCTCCGGATATTATCGCCTGTGGTCCGGTGCCGGATGAACCCAGCCTGGTCTGGATGAATGATATTCGGCAGGATGCGATTCAAGCGGGTCGCCAAAATTTTCGAGTAAATGTTCGCATCTATGTTCAAGAGTGCGATGGGTCTATAAGAAGTTATGCTTCTTGGGTCTTTTCCAGGTTTAGGCAGAAGGATGGTGGTCGATTCCTGCATCGATGGGGTCACCGCCCCCGTTTCCCTGAAGGAGTTGAATAGGGTGGTGAGATGGGGGGTCAGTTGCGACCTGAATAGTTTGTAAAACCTGGTTGAGAAGCCATCCGGGCCAGGGGCCCGTGATTTGAGAGATTTGATGGCGTCCTCAATTTCCTCCCCTGTGATGGGCTCCTCCAGTTCATCTCTCATTGCGTCGGAGAGCTAGGGCACCTCTGCCTGCCGAAGGTATTCCTTCTGTTGTGCTGGGTTTCGTGGGGTTGCCTTCACGGTTTGGGCCAAGTGCTCAATTGCGAGGCGTTGCTTCTCGGGTTCTGAGTATAGTATGACCCCGTTGGTGTCTCGCAGGCCCATGATCGCGATGCTGCGTCTTTGCTTGGCTAATTTGGCCACCGGGAACCTGTTCGCTTTGTTGCCCTTCGCATAATACGACTGTTTGACCTTCGCCATTAGTTGGGCGGTTTGTTCCGCGTAATGGGCTTCCAGCCTTTTCCGTGCCGTGCGAATGGCCCGTTGTGTTCTGGGGGACCAGCCTTTCTCCTTGTGGAGTGCCTCGGCCTCTCTCAATTCGAGCTCCAGGGCTGTCCGGGTTCGTCGTCTATCTCGATGGTAGGCCGCACCCTGGGCTATCAGGGAGCCCCTGATTACTGCCTTCATGGCGTCCCAGTTGTTTGCTAATGAGGTGTCTGAGGCCGGATTTTCCACAAAGAAGTTCTTTATTTCCGTTGCGATCTTGTCTCTGGTGGCCATGTCGTTGAGGATTGGGTCGTATAGCATCCATTTGCGCGGGGTGGTGGGGTCAGGGTTCTGAACCCGAAGCTCCAGGAGCACTGGAGCGTGGTCGGAGATCGCTCTTGTGCCGATAGTGACCTTCTTAACTGAAGGGAACGTGTGAGGTGAAATCAGGAATAGGTCAATCCTTGAGAAGGTGCGGTGGACATACGAGTAAACGGAGAAGTCCTTATCATCAGGGTGAAACACCCGCCATGAGTCTATTATCTCCAGGGTCCTAAAGAGACGAAGGAGGCTGAGTGCTTGGGCGTAGTCGCCTGGGGTCGGGGGGTGTGATCGGTCTTTAGTGGGGTCAGGGACCCCGTTGAAGTCCCCACCGACGATCGTTTGGCCCTCCACGAAGTTGGCGAGCGATGTGCCCAGGGCGTCATAAAAATGTGATTGTCCAGAGTTGGGGGCGTATACTGAAACGAGGGTGTACAGGTCTCCTAACAGGAGACATTTGATCGCTATAAATCGGCCTTCTGGGCATGTCTTTGTTTCCAGAATCTGTGGGTTCAAGTCTTTCCTGAAGAGAATTGCCGTGCCTCCTTTTTTGCTTGTGCCAGAGGCAAAGAATTGAAGCGGAAATAGCCGAGACCGAAGGCGGGATACATCAGCGGGCAACAGATGGGTCTCTTGAAGCATGGCAATCGCGGCCTCCTCGTCGCGGAGTTTTAATAGAATTGTCTTTCGCTTGTTAGGAGAATTCAAGCCATTAACATTCAGGGAGAGGATCCGAAGCGACTGAAAGTCCTCTGGGTGCTCACTCTCCGTTCCCTGCGTTAGGGGGGGGGTCCTGGGGTGGAGGTTCAACTGCCATGACTGACGGAAGCACTCACAAAATCATTCTGCACTTGAGGTTTTAACGCGAAATCCCAACGGGGGATCTCAACTTTAACAAGGCGGTAGACCGACTTTGTTAGTACGGTCGTACCTAAGGCCAACAGGGCCAATTGTCCCATATTGTGGGTTCCCAAGGAACAGAAGATGGGAAGTATCCTTGGGGTGGGTATGAGCCATGGGAATGCCCCGCCGCCGTCGTGTACTTAAAAGAGGTTGGCATGTAGGTGGCGGGTTCTGATTCAGACGAGCATATCTGTGTCTCGGCTAGCTCATTGACGGAGCCTGGGACCATGGAGGCGTCCACGTTCATCATTTCTTGTTGTTTCGTTGTATCGACGACCAAGGCGTGCGTTTAGCTTTTGGGGAGGGAGGCGGAGCAGGGTTCTCAGTCCCCTCTAAGAGTGGCGTGGGAGGGTCCCGGGGAGCGGTCGAGTGCAAGATTTTCTCTGCGTCTTCCAGGTGGCTGATTCGGCGTAGGGTGCCATTATATGTGAATTGAAGAGCTGTCGGGAACAGCCATCTGTAACGGATCTGTTGCTCCTGGAGGAATAATGTCAGAGGCCGAAGTGCTCTTCTTTTCTGGAGCGTGAGTGCCGAAAGGTCCTGGTAAATTTGAAGAGGGGTGCCCTGGAAAGTGATCTCTTCACCTTGGCGGCTGATCGCTGATATCGCTTCTTTCGTTGTAAAGAAGTGGACCCTAGTGATCACGTCTGGAAGAGGGTCCGAATCTGTCCCGCGGCGCTGGCGAAGCCTGTGGGTGCGGTCCAATATGAGCCGAGATTTGTCCAGATCTGGAAGTAGAGCCTCAAAGAAGTTTGCCATGTAGTCCGCTAGCTTGTTATCGGGGACGGAGGATGGGATGCCCCGGTTGCGGAGATTATTGCGTCGGGCCCTATTTTCGAGATCTTCCTGTTTAAATTCCATGATCTCGCATTTGTGATGCAGGGAATCGATCAATTTTTGCATTTCCCCCAGAGCGGTGGTGTGCTCCTGGGCATGATCTTCGATCTCTCCAAACCTCTGCTCGAGTTCTGTGACTCTCTGATCTGTTTGGTCAACTTTGGTGGCGAGTTCCGAGAGGCAAGCGCGGAACTCAGATTTGATGTCCGCCATGAAGGCTATTAGGTCTCCTTTAGTGGCAAGCTCGCCCCTGTCCTCTTGTTGCTTCTGTAGGGTCAGTTTGGGAGGTTCCTGTTTCTTGGGTTTCTCTGTAGCCGTAAACATGGCGGAGATATCCGTGCCTTTGCTCACTTTTGTTTGTCTCGACATGTTGCCCACGCCAAACAGTTCCAGTCGGGAGACAAGCGGCAAGGCCCAGGACGGTGGGAGATGGCAGCTGGAGAACTCCGTCACCCTGGCCTTCGCTCCGGGTCAGGTGTAGATGGGTGGGCAGGGGCGCCCCAGGAAGGGTGGAACGGGGAGAAGG
Organism: Ambystoma mexicanum; assembly: GCF_040938575.1. Classification (NCBI taxonomy): domain Eukaryota; kingdom Metazoa; phylum Chordata; class Amphibia; order Caudata; family Ambystomatidae; genus Ambystoma; species Ambystoma mexicanum. Next base: position 298,818,897 of record NC_090935.1, on the reverse strand, counting down.
ACTTCGGTAGGGCTGATCCAAGATGGCCGCAGTGGTCCCGACTTAATCTGCAAAGTAGGGAGAGGAGTGGGGACCTGCTCTTGGTAGCAACCCAGAAGGGATTCAGGCTGCCCAACCGAAATCAGGGGATTCTATATTAGGTACCGCTCCGCCTCTCCGGCTCTTCTGCCTCCTGAGGTCCCGCTACCGACAGGTGCGGAGCGTGCTGCTGAGCCCCGGTATGGCGGCCATCTTAGTTTCGTCCGTCGGGTACGGGAGAGAAGTTCAGCTTCAAATTTCTAGTAGAACGCCGCCACGGTCGAAGACGGTGTTTAGCCAGGTTATGCCATGTCGGTTCCGGTCGCTGTAGATGGCATTAGCGACACGAAACCCCGCCTAGAACCGCCAGATTTCGACGGCGGCGTCGGACATCCCACGGGCGGCCTCAGAGGAGCGACCACATCGATGGCGCTACAAGCCACGCCCCCCAGAGCACCACTGTCTTACCCACATCATACGTCGGGACCTTGTCCACCCGAACAGAAACCCCCCGCTGCTATCCAAATCAGGTCTCCTCTGGCATAAGAGGTCCCCACCACTACCCCACCCCTGCATTCTCCTAGGTAAGTCCAAATCTCTCCTACCATGTGTTTCCTGGAGCATGGCCATCTGGACCCCATGACGTCTCAGGAATCCCCCTACTTGCTGGCATTTCAACTTTTTACCTAACCACCCGGAAGTTCCAGATTCCAATCCTCCAAGTCCTCCTACACCCTGCCCCCTAGTCTGTACCCATACTGTGTCAGAATGCATGCCGCGGCCCATACTGTCAACTCAAACACCTCCCACAAACTGAGCCCTCATTCCAATATCCCTAAAACCTTCCTTGCAAACTCTCCAAGCCCCCTCCCCACCCCATCCCCTATGCCCCGGTTTCCCAGTACAAACAACCATCACCAACCCTCCTCCCCCACAGCTCCAACCCCACCTCCCTTTTTCCCCACCCGTCTACCCTCTCTACTCCCCCTTGTCTCCCAACCCACCCCATCTCCCTCTGCCCTCTTCCCCCACCTCTGCCCATAACAAGCCGCAACCAACTCCCCTCTGCATCCCACCCGTCTCCACTTCCCGCCTCCCTCCCTCAATGTTCTTGACCCGCCGGTCACTTCCTCCACACTGCTCCCCCCTCCCTTGGATGAGCGTCCATAGATCTGGGGGACACTCCCCTCTCAGCCCGGGTCCCGCCCCTCACAACACGCATCTCTCACTTCTTATGCCCTCCATTATCCAATATACTGTCCTATCTTCGGTAGAAGCACCCGCAATTCACCTCACACCCGCTCCCCCCCCACCCCCAAAGCCCAACCACACTCCCTATAGTGAGGCAAAAAACAGGATTTGCTGTCAGCAATAATCTTCAATTTAGCCGGAAAGAACATGATATACTTAATGTCTAACTCTCTCAGGCGTTGCCACACTCCATCAATGTTTCTCCGTTGTCGCTGCACTTCCAACGTAAAGTCCGTGAAAATTCGCAATTTCGTATTGCCCACCTCAAAGTAGCCAACCTTCCGGAACACCTGCAGGATAGCGTCCCTGTCCCTGAAATTCAAGATTTTGGCTAATATCACTCTAGGTTGCCCCCCAGGTGTTGGAGCTCTGCCTGGCACCCTGTGTGCCATCTCCACTGTAAAAAACTTTGAGAGCCCCTTCACACAGAGAGTTTCCAGGATAAGATGTTCCACAAAGAGCTCCACACTAGGACCTTCCTCTCTCTCCGGGATCCCCACCAAGTGGATATTAGAACGTCTAGAGTGCCCATCTGCATCCTCTGTTCTAGTCTCCAATGTCCTAGTGGCTCCCACCAGGCCTGCCACTGTGTTTCTGAAGCACTGTACTTCATCCTCCACCGTACTCACTCTCCACTCACACACCTTCCGCAGGTCTGCCCTCACGAGGGACACATCCATCCCCACTTCTTTAATACTCCCCTGCAGGGAAGCTTTGGTTGCCTGGTTAGCCTCCATCAAAGCGTCCAGAGTCACCCCACTGGATCCTCCTGTGACAGCACCTTCTGTCTCCTTGACCTGCCGGCCTTTGGGGTCAGCATACTTCTCCATCCTCTGTTGGCCTTTCACCATTGTGACTAAAGCTGATTGCAGGACAGGAGAACCCGCCTCGCCCCTGAGCATTTCCTGTCTGCCCCCTCTTCCACGCCAACTCCTCTGCGTCCAGTGAGCCCCGGATGTTAGTACCAGGCTCTGCAGTACTGCTCACAGGGTGAAATGCAAGATCATGGAGTTTCGCTACCTCAGCATCATTCTAATAGCTCCATGGTGGCCAGCCAGGCATGGTTCTCTGAGCTGCTCAGCCTCTCTGAGAGGCCTCCTATTCACCTTCCGATGGGCCCATCACATCTTCTGGCGCAACAGGGGGGCAGGGTCATCCACCCTGCGCTAGAGAAACTAGCCCTCACAGCGTGTTTCCTGAACTGGTCACTTTAGGGCACCTCAGCCTCTCACAGGCTAATCTAGAGATCATACAGGGCGCCAGGAGCAAATCCACCAGGACCCAGTATAAGAGCAAGTGGACCATGTCCTGCCACTGGGCAGACTCTAAGGGTATCAACCCCCTGTCAGGTACCCTGGACAACGTGCTCTCCTTCTCTGCGCACATCGCCCATTCAGGCGTGCAGGTAGACACTTGCCGCACCTACCTGGCAGCCATCGGGGTTTACAGAAACTCAGGAGGAGATCTTTTCCTCTTCCAATCAGATTGTCAAGAAACATTTAACGGGACTCGCCAGGCTCTACTCGCCCATCAAGAGGCTGCACCCAGTGTGGGACCTCAACATAGTTTTGGGTGCCCTGGCGCACAAACCATTTGAACCAATGGCGTCTGCGGACATCAGGCTGGTCACCATTAAGACAGCCTTGTTAGGCGACCTCACCTCTGCTTGCAGAATTGGCAAAAACCAGTCGCTGGTCGCCTCAGAGCCATAACCACGTTTCACAACGACAAGGTAGTCCTACGGACGCACCCAGCATTCCTGCCTAAGGTGCCTTCCACATTCCATCTGAAGCAATTGTGCTGCCTATGTTTTTTGCTGAGCCCAAAGACGAGGCACAGCGAGTTCTGCACTACCTTGATGCCACGCGGGCCCTGAAATTCTACTTGGACAGGACCAAGGGCTTCCGCAAGTAGGATGCTTTTATTGTCACCTTCGGCAGATCGAGACCACGGTATCAGGCCTCCATAGTCCGTTGGATGGTCTTGGCCATCAAAGAAGTTTACGAGGGACAGCAGAAGGCACTGCCGGCCAACATGCACGCCCACGTGGTCAGAGCCAAGGCAACGGCGATCGCTTTCCAGCGACATGTCCCCTGGCAGGGCATAAGCAGGGCAGCCACATGGGCCACCCCTTCGGCTTTCTGCAAGCACTACTGTTTGGATGCCGGCTCTAGATCAGACGCGGCCTTCGGACAGGCGGTTCTTAGGAACCTGTTTGCTTAAGAAGGGTCTCCTCTCCACCCTGGGGCTACACTCAGTTGTAATCGCCCATGCAGTAATGAGGAAAGGGGACGGGACGTTATAAGTTACTCACCGTAGTGACTAACGTACTCCTAGTCCTTAGTCCTCTTTCCTCCATACGTCCCACCATTCTTCCCCCCAATAAAAATGGTGTCATTAGGCAATGTTAATCTATTGTCGATGCGTCTATGGGGACTGAGGTGTGGCGCCGGAGGGCGGAGTCAGGGCAGCGCATGCTCCGAGGGCCACATCCCTGCGCGCCTCTAAATTTAATGGGGAAGAAGGTTTTTTTCTGGTGAAAAGGGTTCGGGCTCCCGCCCCTTGGAAGGGAAGCCCATGCAGTATGGAGGAAAGGGGACTAAGAGTACGTTAGTCACTACAGTGAATAACTTATAATTTCCACCAGGACCCAACTACTCTCTTCGATCCAGGGCACCAGGCCTGCTTGCCTTCCAAAATACCTATTCAAGCGCCACCTCCGAGGACACCACCTGACTGCCTCTCAAAGTGTCTTTGCAGAGTTGAGCTCATCTCTGCTGTCGCACTGGGAGGAAGCCTCTCCTCAACAGTCCGCGGTGAGCGTTCACTGGCAACCTTCCCGCCTGCATCTGCCGGCGGAGTCCCCCCCCCTCCCTGCTGGTGCCAGGCTCTTCTGACCCACCACCAAGTACCGGGCCTTCCCAGCCCCCCTCGCCCTTCGGGTCTGCTCCCTGTTAAGACTGTCCCCGGACTCGGGCCTTGTTCACCTGCAGCAACCCCGGTAGGTGCATATACCGCTGGCAATGCTGTTTGCTCCGGCCGCTCGCCTCCACTCAGCTGCAGCCTGGACCGCTGTCCTCTGCCGGCCAAACTTCGGGGAACCGGTATGGCAGTAAAGGTAAGCGGCCATCTTGGGACCTCAGCCCTGTTCGTCACCTGCGAGACCGAGCACTCGCGGCTGCAGTTGCAGGAGCGCTTGCCCCTCACTGTAGATTGGCCCAAATGTTCCCCCAGGAGCACCACCTCCGGCTTCGTTGAAAACTACGAAGTACACCAAGGAAGTAGGATATTTTGCAGATTTCGGACAGGCGGCCCGGGAGCTCTGCAGAGCTATGTACAACTGTATCAAGATGGATTGAATCCTGCATTACACATATGTATGTACTCCAAGGTGATCGACCACCAGGCTGATTGCATGTGCAATTGTATAGAGTAAAAATAATGTATCCTTCCAGAAGCATGTTTCATGGGAGGCAACCTCCAAAGCGACTACCTGGGTCACCCCATCGGATTTTTGCAGATACTGTTACCTGGACAGCAGCTCTACAGCGGACGCTTAGTTCGAGCCAGCAATCGTCTGCAAAATGTTTGCCTTAGTTTAGATTCCTTCCATCCGGATAGTTGTATATTGCTTAGTACTCTCCCATAAATTGGGAGGAAAAGGGACGGGATGTGGAAGTAAGGAAACGTTACTCACCATATTGGCTACTGTACTCCTAGTCCAAATTCCACGTTCCTCCATATGGACACCATCCGTCCCCTTAAAAAAGTAGCTAGTCCTTCCGTTCCTCTTGACCGGTGAAGTGTCTGAGAGTTCAGAGCATATGGGACGGAGCCAAGGGCGTTGCCACTCCCTCTGCATGCTGCCCGCTTCCACGTGTAAACATTTACAGGGGGAAGTATGTGTTAATGTGCTTAGGCTATGTTCCCATCCCCACGCCATGGGAACTCCCATAAGTAAGAAGGATGGGGACTTTGTACTAGGTGTACAGTAATCACTACAGCGAATAACTTTTACACATTTTACTGCAGGTTGCTCCATTACAGTTAATACATCTGCCATTACAACATATATGAATAATTACACTCCTCAATCTTTGTTCAGTCCCCATGATAAGTTGAGGGCTTCTCTTTATGTTAACCTGTGTACCTTCTTGTTCCTTTGGCGGCTCCTTGTCACTCAAGCTCATTGTCCCATGCCCCGTGCTGCCTCTTGCTTCCACTGTTTCTCCCTACTTGCTTCGCTCCATTGACACACTCTGCTTATCACAGTCAAAGCCAGCTATACTACTGGCCCTCAGCCCTCCATACCTGACTCCATCACTCCCTCTCCTTCCACATAATAATGTCACTTTGTATAGTACTCATTGGTTTGCAGCAATTGCCCTGCTAGGTTAATGTTACCTTTGTAAGCCAGCTGTTTGTGTTTTTGTCTTGCCCTTAGCCTGGCACACTTTGACATTAGTTCCTCCATTCTGGTTGACGAAATTTCCTTTGAAACCTAGAAAGGGTTATATTTGAAAAGTAGATGGAAGTAATTAGCTCCTATTAGCTAAACCAATGATGAAATATTTGTGATTCTCCGTTTCATTATATGTTTCTACAGGCAAAATTATTTGATTGAATTGCAAAGTCTGAAAAATATTTTTTTTTCTGTAAAATGTAAGAATTTGTTTTGCTGCGAAGAAAGCACTCAGATAGGTTTGATAATCAATTTATGTGTTGATATTTTATGGAATCTTACCTTGCTTCTTAGTTTCTGTTTCCCCAACAGTCTTTTGATCAGTTTGTTCGATACCTGCACTGTCTTTTCATCTTTTTCTTTCTCTAACACCACCCTTAATCTTTTTTACTTTTATTGTGTCCCCTACATATGAGGAGGTTTTAACTGTACCAGTCTTGTTGATGTTTCTTACTGAGCTAAAATAAACATTTCTGGTTAAAAATGCAAATATATGCATATGCTCTGCATTATATTTTGTGGATACGAATACAAATTAAATTAATAATTTGTGACAATATGTTGATACAACTAGGTTAAAATCAATAACCAGATAAGTACCAACAACGGTAGCAGTCCCTTTCTTTTGTTTCCCCAACTTTGTTCACACACCCTGGTTCTTCACATTTTCTCATCATTGTGCTCTTGTACCAGCGCCCTTCCGGGGAATGCCTTCGACATCTGAAAATGTGATCTTGTAAGTCATTAGTGGCTGAAATTGACATCCCTTTTCTTCAAATAATCACGAACTATAAAGTTACAGCACTTTCCATTGAAAGTGGCTTTTCTTGTGGCCTTTTAAGAGTTGGCAAAACCCAGGATTGGGCATACAGCAGCATTGAACTCTATTTCAATAATGTAGCTTTAAGAACTCATTCTTCCATAAGTGATTTTTGACTGTCACAGTAACTGCACAATTATTTTGCCATCTTGTTTTCCTAACCCTTCCAACCTAGCAGAGGCTTTACATTAATACACAGAATTAAATACTGTAGGAAATCACATGATAAATAATAGAACTATTTGTAGTGGCTGATCAGGTTGCAAGAATCCATCACTAGACAAATGGTAACGTGCATTATTTTATGCTGTGAGAAAGAAAATCCCTTTCTAGGACATCCAGAACATGTTTCACGAGAGGGAAAGTGGCTACTTAGAAATGATCCCTATTGCAGACATTTCTAAGATGATGACTTGGAATTCTCTCCATGCATTGCATCACCTCACTGCTTAGCTTATGGCACCAAAGCAGATTCTCAAGTAGGTAAAGTGTTTTGAAAAAATGTTTGGATAACAATTCCCTTTGTTTACTTACCTTGCAGGACACGTCTGATATTGGAGGATGGGACTCCATGGGGATGGGGACTTCCACAATTCCGCCTCTGGAATTCCCGGGTCACCAGGGTCGTAATGCCCCGGTAATTCCGGGAATCACGGAGGCGGAATGGTAATACAAGACTGGCGGTAACTTGCCGGTTTTTTCCGCTCGGTTACCGCCGGACTTGTAATGAGGCCCACTGTCCCTATACCTGAATTGTCAAAGAAGCAGCATAGAGTGTGTTCAGAGCGTTGAACCTTTATGCAATGCCACATTACTTATCTGTCCCTCCTTTTTCCTCCACCCTCCATGTTCTCACAGCACACTCACCAACACTAACCGGTAGGCAACTTCCCATTTATTTTCCTACTTGGGAGGAACTTCTGTATTCGGGCAAAACTAGCTTTACGAATTGCTTTTTGACCTGGTTGTGACTTGTTTTCCAGATACACTCACGTTGAAGCAGAATGTCCTTTCATGACCTATGATGATCTGCTAAGCCGCTTGGAAGACCTGGTTTGTGATGTTGTTGACCGAGTCCTGAGATCGCCCATGGCCAGCTACCTATATGAACTTCATCCCGTAAGTTTTCTTCTGATACTGCTTTGAATTTGTGTGCCTGTCAAGCTTATTTAATTAGAAATCTGCCATGCAAATCATTTTTACAGGTGATGCTGTAAATATGCATAGGTGGTTTTCAATTTGCAGATAGATGGTGCACCATACCTGGTATTGGTCCATATAAGCAGGCATGCAGAACATGGATCAACCTTCAGTATATTGTACCCCATTTCAATTGCCAATGTATGAGGTATATGGACCCCATAGAAAAACACTTGTTAAGCTATTGTTTTTTTTTTATTTAAAAATATAAAAGTGACATTGGTATTGCTTCTTAGTGCATCTGAGTCCAAGCATTCTTTGAATACTTTCATCTGAGTGAAGGGAGAAGGTGGAAAGTTACTGTGCAAAACAACTTTGCAAGAGTAGCTCTCCATTGTTCTCTTTATTCAGAAAGCTCTTTGATAACAGACTAGATTGCAAAATGTGGTGTTCAAGAATATTTTGTTCATTGAGCACTAGCGGGACAGCCAAAACACATGCAATCTGATTATACGGACCAAACTGTTAATTTCTTTGGTGCTAAACTCTTCCCTTTAGTCTTCTTTATTTTATTCCTGTGTTGACCAATCCTAACTCTGACCAGGTCTTGGGAACGCATCAAGTGGCTACATGGTTTGGCTCCTTCCTGAAAGACAGAACCCAGCAGGTGGTGATTGGGGGCTTCACCTCAGAGTTGATATGTCTAGAGTGTGGGGTGCCACAGGGTTCATCTTTATCCCTGCTGATTTTCAACCTGTATGGCCGTCTAGCGCTCAACATCGTGAGGTGGCATGTGTTGAAATTTCACTCTTATGCCGCTGATACACAAATCTACATTGAGATCAAAAACATCGAACACGCATTTAAAAAAATCAATTGCTGTATGGCAGAGATTAATAGGTGGATGGCATGCAACCAGCTTCAGTTAAATGCAGCTAAAACCGAAGTGGTGCCGTTTGGCCCAAAAGGGAAAATGACAGCTGAGAGACAGGTCCCTACCCCTCCGATTCTGGTTGAGGAACATCAGTTTGCCAGCAAAATTAAAAATCTTGGCTGTATATGGCAAGAGAACCTGGGCATTGAAGCACAGGTAGAGGCCAAAGTCAAGGCTGTATATCATTCACTGCGGCTATTGAGGAATGTTCTTCCCTTCATTCCTGTGGAAGATAATGCAGTGGTGGTGGTGGCAAGGACCAATACACACTTGGATTATTGTAACAGCTTGATGGCAGGGATTCCATCAAAGCAAGTGTATAGATTACAGAAGGCCCAGAATGCAGCAATTAGATTGATTGGACATTTGAGGAAGAGGGACGATCTATCTGCCTTGCGTAGATCTCTTCACTGGTTAAAGGTGGAGAACTGAATTAAATTCAAAGTGGCCTGCCTAATGTACAAGTGCCTTAATGGACTAGCCCCCCCACTATCTCACTGTTAAAATCTGCCCGTATCATCCAAGTAGAGATCTACGCTCTGGAGACAAATTAATGGTGAGTGTACCACGCTCCAAATTGGTATCGAGAGGAGACAGGAGATTTGGGTTTTTTGGCCCCAAATTGTGGAACCAGCTTCCCATGGAAATTGGAGCATGCCAATTGTTGGAGCGGTTCAGAAAGATTCTAAAAACGAATCTGTTTAGATAAATGGCCTTAAGCATAGATCACACAATGTTCTGTTATGGTTAATTCTACTGGATAGTTGTCATCGGCACCCGAATACACTTCAGTCTGTTTGGTGCGCAATAGAAATCCTCAAAATCAAAAAGTCAACCAACTTTGTATAAATGCGGGCAAAAATGAAATAATGTGTTTTGGTATTCTCTCCTCTTGTAACTTTCTGCTCCATTGTCCCCTTTCACTGTGATTAGCCGCATCATCAGTGAGGAAGTAGAGAAATGTGTGCATATTATTTGATGAAAAAAAGTTGTGTATTCCAGAAGTGAATGCTGCCTCCCACAAACCCCACTTCCAGCTTGATGTACTTGGGATAATCATACTATACCTGAAAATGCCTCGAAAATAGGCCCTGGTCCTATCTAGGTTGACTATTGTAGCACACAGAATAATGGGCCTAATTGAAACACTCATTCACCACTTTGAAATGCTAAAAAACAAAGCTGTAAATCTGATTATTTATTTTCCCCTGAAAATGATTTTCTCCTCATGGAACGGAAAGCTCTACATTGGCTCCTAATTGATCAATATATCATTATTGCGGCGCCAAGATATCGCTCAAGGACCATCATCAAATGTGTCTGTGGTATCTTGGCGTGAAGCATGAGACGGCAAACTGACGATCCTGGCAAGCAATGACCGGTAAGGCGTTGAAAGAGTGAAAAGACAAATTAGCGGCCGGTAGGCCCCCAACTAAATCCCCCTCGACAACTGTCCACAAAGGAAAAAATCTAAAAAGTGCTCTCGATCCAGGAGTGGGTCGCATCATTCTTCTTCTTCAAAGAAGATGAAGAAGACGCCATAAGTCACGTTCCACCTCTTCCTCCGATACTTCTGCTGAATGGGAGGCATTCAGACAGGACATTTTGAAAATTTCCGAGAAGGCCTCTCCTCCTCGAAAGAGAAGACCAAGAGTCATGCTCCTGTCACACCGTTGAAGGCCGTCAAGGGGAGAACTAATCCAAAATCTCACGCGTCTTAGAGCCCGGGTCCCAGGCTAGAAACCCCATGAGAACCTTCGAGGTCTCATCTCGACGAGAAATCGTCAAAGACTCTATCGAATCGGGGATCGAGCCCCTCCAGGGCTTCCATAAAGTCTTTGAAGACATTGGCACCATTAGCGTCCAAACCATCGATGCCATCGGGGTTGAGACCATCAACGCCTTTGCCCTCTAAACCTTACATTGTCACTAAGGAGGTTGAGAAATTATTTAAACCTTTACAGAGGAAGGATTTATTCAAGTCTTTGTCATCAATTTATGAAGGACATGAACCTTCAGTCCCAAACTTCATTCTCCAAACCTACTTGCTTTGGAGTATGGTACGCCAAACGTCCCAGAAGTCCTGATCTCAGAAGAGTCTGGGCTAAATGTTTTATATGAAACCCTTCAGTCAGCTAGTGGGGTTGACGCTTCACCAGAACTGGAGTTTGGTAAACCGGACCTGGCAGAACACGACGATACCCCATACACATATCTTATGTCTAGGGTAATAGGGTTTCTAGGATGGGGCAGGCTGCTCACTTATTTGAGCAAGATGACCTGACGATATTCTTGATAAGGGACCTCAGAAGGATTCGGTGCTCCCTTTTCCCATTGCCCTGCAAAAAAGGGTAAAGGCCAACTGGGAACACCTGAGGCAAGACCAGCGGTGAATAAGAACCTCACAGGAAGTACAGGACATCCAGTAGCAATCCTGACTATTTGTCCAAACATCCTACGCCAGAGAGCCTGGTAGTTCAGGCTGCAACCTCTACCTCTAAACAAGCAGCTTATCCAACAATTCCCCTAGACAGGGATGATAAGCGTTTTGACGCTTGGGCAAGGAAAGTGTTTTCTGTTGGGAGCATGGCTCTTAAATCTGAAAATGCCACTTGTGCCATAGCTAAATTTACGTTCATTCTGTGGATTTGTATAGCCATGGCGGCTGAGCTTATTCCCAAAGGGGATAAAGACTGCTTCCCGAATATTGTAAGAGACGGAAAGGAGTTATGTGCGAGTCTCTTCAGTCAGGACTGGACTCTGCTGACAGTATCAGTAGAGCCATGGTGGCAAGCACAGTAATACGCCGGTTTGTGTGTTTGAGGAAGTCAGGATTTGCACCGGACGTGCAGTCCAGACTCCTCAACATGCCCTTTGACGGCACCCAACTGTTTAGCAGCAAGGCTGATGAAAGCCTAAAGAAGCTGCAGACCTCAAAGTCGGCAGCCAAATCCCTTGGTGCCGCTATCCAACAACCACAACCTTCTCTGCCTAGCGGATCATCTTGGAGGGGTAGGTCCTGTTGTTTCTACTCCGCAATTGGTAAAGCGATAGGACTGGTAAGTTAAAGAGGACAAAGAAGATTCCCTCGTAGTGGATGAGAGAGGGGGTGCCAAGTCCGCCCAAGCAGTGGCTACTTTGCCATCAGTCGCTCTTCAGCCGCCTCAAAACCTCTCGGAGGCCTTGACCCACAAAACCCAGATGGGAGGCAGAATCTCAGATGCATGGGCTTTGGAAACGGTATCCTAGGGTTACTTTTTAAGAACCACTTGTTCAAAGTTCCGGATCCGTTTCTTGTGCAGGACATTTTTGAGCCTGCTTGAGAAAGGTGCCGTAGAACCAGTACCTGTAGCGGAAAGGAACAAAGGGTAGTACTCTCCATATTTCCTAATCCCCAAAAAGGACGGAGGATTGGGACCCATCAGGACAAGGTCAAGATGTTCAAACTTTCTCATATCCTTCAGGCACTCCAGCTCCATGATTGGATGGTATCATTGGACCTTCAGGATGCTTACTTTCATGTGCCAATCCATCACAAGCGCAGAGTACCTGAGGTTCGCCTTTGGTGGTTCTCTATCAGTTTCAAGTGCTGCCATTCGTGCTGACCTCCGCCTGAGGGTTTTCACCAAGTTGATGGCGGTGGTGGCAGCGAGTCTCAGGAGAGGGGAGGGATTCACGTCTACCCCTACATGGACGATTGGCGGATCAGGGCTTGTTCTTCCAAACGGGCCCTGTAACATCTCAGTATAACCTGCCACTCTCTCCACAGACTGGGCTTCTCCCTCAATTACCAGAAGTCCCACATGATACCATCTCAAAGACTCAATTCATCGAAGCAGTACTGGATGCATCCTTGGAAAAAGCCTCTCCACCCGAGGTGAGGACTCAACACATTCTGCAGATGGTCACCAAATTCCAGAGTGCCCAGCGTCTTCCAGCCCAGCTGTCGACTTTTTGAGGTTGCTCAGCCTCATGTGATCCTGCATTATCCTGGTTCCACAGGCTCTCCTGAGAATGAGATCCCTCCAATGGGCTCTCGGGATATAGTGGTCTCAATTTCTCAGGCAAGATGTCAGACCTTCTTCAGGTTCCAAGCAGAGTTGCACAGGATCTCCTGTGGGGAGCCTGCAAGGACAACATACTGAAGGAGAATCTTTTTGGCAACCGTGGCCGGAGATAACAGTAGTGACGGATGCCTCACTCACAGGGTGGGGAGCACATGTCAACGATCTGACAATCAGTGGTCGTTGGTCTCCATCCGAGTCTAAACTACACATCAATCTTTTGGAGCTGAGGGCAATCAGACTATCGTTGAAGATCTATTTGCCCTCTGTACAGGGAAAGAATGTCCTGACAATAATGGACAATGCAGTGGCCATGTACTACGATAGCACAGAGGGTTCTGCTGAGAGACACCCTTCTACTAGCCCTCTGCTTTCACGCAGATCACCTTTAACAGTCTGTGGCCATGCATGCAGGGCATAGTAAGCGCAGGAAGCCAAAAATGCTTTGTGTATTGCCTATTCGGATATGCATTCTTTGTGACGTCGCCCAAGATTGTCTTTCTGCTAAAGGTGTCTTTCTAGAGATACTACCAAGTTGCTGTTACGAATTCTCTGTATTTGGTAACCACTGAAATTTACAATAATAGTTTTGAACTCTGACATTTTAGTGTTTTGGTGATCTGGTTTTTGGAATGCTCTTCTCCCTGAAATTGTATTCTTAGTAAGACTGTATTTGGATAGTTTTTCATTGTTTTAGCATAGGAAATAGTTTTCAGTGCTTTTAGAATGTTTGAATTTGTATTTCAGTCTTTTTTTTTGTCTGTATTTAATTGTATATGTTGTATTATACAGTGCCCTAAGTTGTCCACACTTTATGAACAAATTGTAATAAATAAATAAAAGTGCCTTTTTTAACACCAGTGAGACATCTGATGTAGTTGGTGTTTTTCCCCCAAGCTCGCTATATTTATTTTTCAGTCTTGTTAGTCTGTAATAAACAAATCAAGGCCTTTAGTGTCAGTGTTTATTTATTCCTCTTGTTTAACAGTCCTCATAGTCCTCCTAGAAGTTGGCATGCTTTATTAGGCACTTATAATTCTGAGCGGATACTAAAAAGGATGAACAATAGTAAAAGCATGTACTCAATTTTAAATAAATGCAAGAGTAATATGCTAGAGAGTGCCTCCCTGTGCATTTCCATGGGGTACAGTGCTTTAATGTGTACATTACATTAAGTTGTGAATTACTGTAATTGGAAATTATTTCTTATTCCTTCAAGTTCCTGAAATCTAGGTAATAGTTTCACAAATGTAATTATTTTCTGAGAAAATGCCATTCTATCATTGCAGGAGTTTAAACCCCCCAAACGTCCTTTCCGACGAATGGATTACACAGAGGCTATTGCTTGGTTGAAAGAGCATGATGTCAAAAAAGATGATGGCACGCACTATGAGTTTGGTGAGGTATGTACCGATGGCTGATTGTTCATTTGTTGCATGAAAAAAGTAGGTAAAATCTTATGAATGACACGGGTACACAGTTTAAGGGGCTTGATGTTAATGGTAAAACGGGGTATTTGCAAAATGCTGCTCATTTTACCTCTGTCCCCATTACAGGTTAGGAGGTATATGTACATGTTTATACTGCAGAGGTTAATGTAGACCATTTACAAGGTGGATTTTCATCTTAAAAGTGCACCAATATTTATCTCCAGTTTTTTAAAGTTCTTTTGCTGAATAGTAGGGAAGCATACAATACAAGGGAAATGTATCATTTAATGTGGATATAGGAACAGGATGAGAAATGGGCATGTCATATGGCCAGCCTCTCGCCACCCACTTTTCCCAAATAATTAAAAAAAGGGAATGTATACTTTTATGCTTTAAAAAATGTACACAACTATTGCTGTTCACTATCCTTTTTCACCATCAAAGTGAGGGTGGAAATGGATAGAAATAAAATATAAAGATCCAGCAAATGAAGTATTCCAGCAATACCACTACAGTTACCACTGCTAAAGCTATAATATGCCAGGATTTCATGAATACTACTGTAGGTGGTGGTAATTACTATCTGGGTGGTAATTACTATCCGTGCCGAAGAAAACATGTGGCCTCAGCTTTTCTTTTCTTTTCTTTTTTTTTTTTTTATAATAAAAAGAGCTTAACTAGCTCATGAATAAGCAAGTGAAGAGCGACACGAAAGCACAGTAAAGTCTCTCAATTTTGTATTCATGTCTAGGTCTGCTATACAAAAGGTATATTCATGAATGCAGAGCACTTGTTTGTGGTAAAAATGCTAAATATTTTACACCCCACAAAACCCCTCTTTTGCAAAGTAAAGTTAATTTTGTGTGGATAAGTCTGATTTATTACTTTGTTTTATACTGAAAAAGAAATCTACCATGCTTGGAATAAATAAACCAAAATGTTGACTTGTACCTCTGACATGAATTAGTGTACTTCTGCAGCTAAAATAAGCTGTGAAGCCCCTAAATTGGGCATTAAACAAGCAAGCGGTATACAGAATAACTGGGTGGTTAGAATTAATTACAGCATATAAGAGTCCCCAAGAATACATCCTTAGGCACACAATTTGATTAAAACCTGGCACTACAGACCCCCGTGGGCACAGCTACCTGGAAGCCGCACAGGAGACTTTGAACAAGAGACACACTTACTTTTTGTTTGGAAACAGCCCACCGCTTTGAGCTTGCCCAATTTTTTGTAACGATTCCCAAATATATGGTATTTTGAATTATAGATGAGTCTTTGTTTCATTCTGGATTCACCGAATTTGTCACAGAAAATGTGTCTCAGTTCCTGGGATTGATGTCAAGTCCCTGAAACTCAAGGTCAAACCCTGTGAGTTGCAAGATGTTGTCCTTATGAACTTGCACATATAGCTCCCCCCCCCCTTGCCCAAAGTAGATAGGTCTTGATAATCCCCTACTTGAGCAGACACCAGGAACTCTGTACCATGCATTGGGCTAGGGATTCACCACATAAATAACAGATTGCTCATTTCACCTGACTTGGGACATGAGATGAGACTCGGCATGAACAAATGCATGACCTCTATTGTGGCTGTCAGCTGACTCGGACAATGTGGAACAACTGTGGCACAAAGTCACTTTTTCCTGGCCCATTGAGGCAATGAGGAACTGTTGCTGTAAATTGACCCATTATGCCCCACGCTCCCATCTTGTCCTGAAAATCTCTAAGCAGAGACCAGGGCTTCTTTACAATGTAAATGGTTGAGAGGACACTCCACAAGCAGACACACAGCTAGTTACTTCTGACTAAGGGAATGTAAAGAGGCCCCTCCGTAGGATCAGAAAAATATGTCGTGTCTCTTGCAATGAGGGATAACTTATACTCTCAGTATTATGCAATATAACAATTTTGAGATTTCTGGGAGGACCCTTGGCTTGTATGGGGCTTGACAACTCGCACCTCACAGAACTGCTCACAGCAGCGGGAAGCGTTGCAGTATAGGGGGTTTGGGCACCATAGCAGGGTATTTTCCAGTCAATAAATGGGGACCACACTGAGATGTACCCGCATATCGGCCCATAAATATAGTTGTGATTTTGCCCGCCACCAATATGTTCCAGGACCTGACCCACCACATCTGTGCTAGCGGCCCCTCAGGTGTTTTGTCTTCCATGTCCGCGCTATGACCAACTTTGCCGCCAGCAGGAGATATCCACTCAAGGTTGCCATTGAACCAGTTAAGGGGAACGAAACCCCCGCCCCCCACAGTGTCCCGCAGGATTACCATCTGCGGGAAGGGTCAGCCCTGTGATGTCCTTTATCCTTGCCAACACCTCCTTCCAGTATAGTTCCACCTTGGGGCATGTCCACACCATATGAAACAAGGATGCCCACCTCACCCCCCCCCCGCCAACAGGTGGCTGAGTAACTTCCCTACCATGTGGTGTAGGCTCTCGGGGTTAAGTACCACCTGTAGTAAAATGTATAGGAGCACTCTGTCCGTTACACACCTGGAGGACTTAAGCATCCGTTCCCATATTCGTAGCCACACCTCTTCATCTATGGGCCACCCCAAATCCTCTTCCCTCCCATTTGGTCATATACGGCAGGCGTAACACAGGGTCACCTGGGTCCAGACGTTTATACAGCTTTGATATCTTCCCCCTCACAGTGCCATCCTGTAGTGTTAGCTCTAAAGCAGAGAGGGTTCACGTGGCCCCCACATTTATGCTTGGGTGGGAAGCCCAGTGCCTCAATTGGGAATATCTGAAGCGTTACTTTTCTTGTATATTGAAGGTGGGTTTACATTCTTCGAATGTGAAAGGCTTCTTGTCTCTGTATAGTTGTCGTATGTATTTCAGCCCACCCTCTTTCCACATGTGAAACATACACCCCCCCCCCCCCTCCCGGGGCAAAAACCTGGGTTATTCCAAACAGGTGTGAGCGTCCCTATCCCTCTCTTTATACCCCCATCTACGAAATGCCCTTCCAATGTAATAGAGCATGCACTTGGTCATTGCCAATAGGGAAAGCCCCCCTCCTGTCCCAGGGAACCCGAATCCACATAAGGTAGTCCTGCCAGAAGAACTGGTGACTGGGCCTGCTCAATGATTTTCCATTTTGGGGGCGAGGTCTGGCCATACCACGTGAAGGCGTGTGAGATCTGAGCAGCTAGGTTGCAACGGAGCACCTCCGGGACCCAAAGACCTCCCACCCTAGAAGCCCATTCTATTATTATTATTTTATGGTTTCTTTTCTTCTAGCTATTGATTGAGTCTGACAGTGATGAATAACTCTGCAGCTCCACAGATGATTTCTACAGGTCTGTGCTAAGTGAAAGAATGAGGGCTAATGCAAAATTGTCCATAAAGAGGGTGGACCACGGCTGCAAAATAATACGGACTGTCGAAATACATAACGGCAATAAAACAGCAGGACAACGTGTTGCTTCCTTCCACAAATGCACAAACTTCACCTATAGCATTATTGAAAGTTGGCACATTCGGCTAAAACTAAAAACATCATAGTTTGTGGGCAGACTCGTTTATTTAATGTTGCTATCTTATGTTCTTTGTTCAGGATATTCCAGAAGCTCCTGAGAGACTGATGACTGATGCTATTAATGAACCCATCCTGCTGTGCCGGTTCCCTGCAGAGATTAAATCTTTCTACATGCAGCGATGCCCAGAGGATCAGCGCCTCACAGAGTCGGTTAGTTCATGATGCAAAAAGCAGTACATTCTTTAGACTGATGGTAAACTGGTTTATCCCACTTTTGTTTGATGACCCAGATTCACTTCTCCTCTGTCCCTATCAACATTTGTACATTAATGATTTTCCATGAAAAATGCACTAAATATTATAAATGAAACTATATACTTGATACAGAAATCATCTAATGTTTCATGTTTGCTAAATTAATAAATGCTGGTTTTGCTTTAATATAAAATCAACTAAAGGAAAATAATAAACTGCTGATATTGAGAGATTGCTTCCACGGTGTAAAAATTGAATTGCAGCTGAATTCGTTCTCATCTGGAAGTCTTTCTTTTTCCTTGAGCACTGAGCACGTTTTGAATAAGATTTGCAGGCCACAATCGGCAGCAGAAAGTTTTGAGGCGCTCGTCTACAGTTAAAGGGATGGTCTAGTAAAAATTTTTATTTAAAAAATAGATAGGCAACATAAAAAAAAAATACTAGCATTCTCCGTTTTAAAACTTCCTATGTAAAATTTTCAGCTATTCAAGCTCAAAATTCGCAAAAGCAAGCACATGGGCGCATCCATTTTGTGACATGGATGCCCCGCCTGTGCTGGCTTTTGCTTTTGTGGCACTAATGAAGGAAAAGCCAGCCAGCTGTAGTAAACAAAAGCTACCGCTGGGTGGCTTTCCCTTCATTAGTGCTGTAGGCGGAGGACGGGGACCGGAGACCAGAGCAGGAAAGCTGCAGCTGAATCTCGCTTTTGAAGCGACCGCAAACATAAATACAACGTTATTGTGTTGGAAAACGCTGCGGTTTTTCTTTCCAAGTTTCTCAGAGGAGGAGCCTGAGAAACTCGGAAAGAAAAACCGCAGCGTTTTCAAACACAACCGCGTGTGTTTCTACCTGCTGTGGCTATCACTTTGGGTCTCCGGAGACCCAAAGTGAAAGCCACAGCAGGCAGAAACACAACGCGGTTATGTTTACATGCCGCGTAGTGTTTCTACCTGCAGCTGATTTCCCATTTGGGGCTCTCGGGCTCCCCACGGGGAGCCCGAGAACCCCAAATGGTAAAGCAGATTCAGGCAGACACAATGCGGTTGTTTTCCGCAATGCCGCGTTGTTTCTGCCTGAATCTGCTTTCCCGTTTGGGGTTCTCGGGGAGCCCGAGAACCCCAAACGGGAAAGCAGATTCAGGCAGAAACAACGCGGTTGTGTTGGAAAACGCTGCGGTTTTTCTTTCCGAGTTTCTCAGGCTCCTCCGAGCCAGAGGAGCCTGAGAAACTTGGACAGAAAAAACGCTGCGTTTTCCAACACAATAACGTTGTATTTATGTTTGCGGTCGCTTCAAAAGCGACCGCAAACATAAATACAACGTTTTTAAAGCTGCGGTTTTATTTCTAAGTTTTCTGGGCTCCTCCAGCCCGGAAAACTTAGAAAAAAAAAACACAGCTAGTGCTTATTTTTAAAAAGAAAATAAATAGCACTTACCGAGATTCAGCTGCAGCTTTCCTGCTCTGGTCTCCGGTCCCCGTCCTCCGCCTACAGCACTAATGAAGGGAAAGCCACCGAGCGGTAGCTTTTGTTTACTACAACTGGCTGGCTTTTCCTTCATTAGTGCCGCAAAAGCCAGCACAAAATGGATGCACCCATGTGCTTGCTTTTGCGAATTTTGAGCTTGAATAGCTCAAAATTTTACATAGGAAGTTTTAAAACGGAGAATGCTAGTATTTTTTTTTTTATGTTGCCTATCTATTTTTTAAATAACATTTTTTACTAGACCATCC
This sequence comes from Ambystoma mexicanum, assembly GCF_040938575.1. Classification (NCBI taxonomy): domain Eukaryota; kingdom Metazoa; phylum Chordata; class Amphibia; order Caudata; family Ambystomatidae; genus Ambystoma; species Ambystoma mexicanum. The sequence continues at coordinate 298,799,286 of NC_090935.1, read as the reverse complement.
CTTTAAGAAGACCTTTCTTGTCTACAATGTCTTAATCTATGGCCTCTTGAGATTCACGCTACACCTTCTCTGTAATTTGTATAAAAGATAAACATATACTGCTTCATAGCAGTACCTATAATTAGCATTATATTGTTAAACTAAAATAAACTAATGTCAGTTGTACAACATGTTCACTCCCAAGACATATTGCTCTGCAGACACATCTAAATGTAAATATTAAATGCACAGGGCTAGTTCATTAGGAATTAGTTTTTTCCAAGATGACTGAAACTCCATAATGTGCGGTACTGTAGTGGAAAAAATATACCACTCACAAGTCCGGTGGATTGATGAGCACTTCATTAGTAAATCTGTAGCAGACACATAACCAGTGGCAGCACGAGACTTCGGGTCAAGTGACCCCCCTCCCCCCGCCCCTCCTTCTGTGCCCTGGTCTTTTATGCTCACATGGAGACATGTGTTTCAGCGGCAGAGGGGCGGTCCCAACCTGGCAAGGTCACACTTTGCAACATTATTGCTGCCAGGGAACAAACTCTTATTATTCGGCCTTTCATGCCAGCTGCACTCTGCCATGGTCGTTAGTGTTACCAGTGAAGACAGAATAGCATAATACTTTTCTCCAAGGTGAATATACTCCCGAAATGTACACACCCGCTCTGAGGCAGGCGAGAGTCCTTGTAATATGATGACTTCTGCCACCTCAAGCCGCCTTTCAGCAGGAATGTGAGGGCCTAGAATCTACTTAGCTATGAAGTCTGAATAGCAAAGACGAGCATTATTTCTGGATAGGTAAAGCGCTTCTCTGCTGTGCAGTGAAGTCCTCATCTCTCCTAATACCAGCTAGAGGCAGTGGTTTAAACATGGCGAGTGGCAAACAGAGTATAATGGTACAGAGGGGTACATAATGAGTATGCCTTGTTACTTATTTTTTCTCCACAGCACTTAGACGACCGATATACACCAACCTCGTCTAGCTCTATACCAGATATTTGTGATCTGTACAGCAATTGTTTAACTCCATTCTGATTTAACCATAATTAGACATGGGTCGTTCTATACAAAACTTGCCAAATTATATATTCTGAAACCCATCTTCTTTATTTCTCTTGTAGGTGGATGTTCTAATGCCCAATGTGGGGGAGATTGTTGGAGGCTCGATGCGTATCTGGGACAGTGCGGAACTATTAGAAGGCTATAAGAGAGAAGGAATTGACCCTACTCCTTATTACTGGTATACTGATCAGGTAAGGGAAGTTGCATTTATTCATTGGATTTAGGAAGCCTGACTCTAGGAATGTCAAGTTACATTTTACACTTCAGACACTGCAGCCAAAACCACAGTAAGTGTTGGCAAATCGTTTTGAAGCTTCTCGTGAGGGGACAATGGTTCCCATGTCCAAGTTTGAAACATTGAAAAAGCATACGAGTGCAGATTTATTTTTTTATGGTTCATTTCTCACTTGTTGTTTTTTATGTCTTTTCATTGCAGCGTAAATATGGCACATGCCCTCACGGTGGATACGGTTTAGGATTGGAGCGATTCTTGACATGGATTCTGAATAGGCACCACATCCGGGACGTGTGCCTTTACCCCCGCTTCGTCCAGCGCTGCAAACCTTAACCCACTTACTGCCATTGATTAGAGAAGGGAACCAATTACAAAAGACGTAACATTTACTTGAAGAAGAGCAGTACATTACAAATGTACAATCTGACCATGAACAAGCGGACATATGCGTACTCATTTTTCTTACTGTTATCTGTGAACTGTACATTTGCTAGACAATATTTTGTCTTTGCATCTCCATTTATTTTCCCATTTTGCAGCAAATGTGTTGGAATTGGGCCCCAGTACTTTTGACAGCATCTTAAATGTTGATTGAGTCTTGAAGGCATTTATGTAAGTCATTGAATACTTTTAAATCAGTGAAAATAACGTTCACTGCTCAACTCATTGGCTTTCAAGAACCAGTATGCATATATTGATGGCAAGTAATTCTGTATGCATTTCATTTAAGCATGTTGGGAAATGCACTTTTTTCAGGGATGTACATTTTTTTAATTTAAATGTCAGCTCTGTATAAAAGATTTGTTTAATGAATGAACAGAAAGATGATTGTCTCATAGTTTCACATTTCCAGTTCTCATTACCAGTCAACCACGAAGAAAATAGTCAATCAAGAAAACGACAGTGGGAAAATGGCCCTTTGATCTTTTCCTAATGGAACACACGCTTTAACTAAATGTCATTTTTAATTGCGAAGCAAAACAAAATGTCCCTTTTCTTGTCAACGACTGGCTGCCACATAGATGGAACGTTTGATTTTAGGATTGAAACTGATTATGGATATTGCCTTTAAATTTGAATCTAATATTTTCATGTCATTGACAGTATGTACCTTTCCATTTACCAGCTCTGCTAATTGAAATAGTAAATCATAGCATATTGAATCTGGTTTCATGAGCTATTGAAAAATGTGATGTGTAACTTGATTCTGTTCTAAAATGGCATCCTCCACAGAAAGTATGTTATGTTGTCACCCTCCATATCAAAATACTGAATTATATAATAGGCAAACATGTGCTCTTTGTCACTGGTAGGTGGTACCCGAGCATTTTTTTATAGACTGAATTGCAGAAGGATATTTATACTGGATTCCCATGCTTCTCTGATCTTGAGAGAATAGATGATTTACGGGTGTTGTAATAAAACAAGGGACCTATTTGTGAGCATCTTATGAAACTAGTAAAATATATTAAATTTAAAAACCTGAGCTTTAAATAATTATTTACCTAATGTAAAATAATTTTCAATAATTAATGTATGAAACGAAAGGTGTTTATTTTACATATTCATTACTTAATATTTGTTTCAAAAGTCTGCTTTGTTTTGGAAACGTTAAGTTTCTTTATGGCCTTATGTTCTTGTTTCATTATTTCTCAAAAGTTAACAAAGGTATTTCAACACAAGAAAAAAGAGGGAAATTGGCTGCTATTCGGGCAGCTGATGTGTGAGCTAATGCATGAACGACACCTTTGTATGAGTGAAGCCATGTAATTAGTCACGGTTACTCTGCAACTCTCCAGCTGGAAAGAACATGTGAGCTAGCCGGAATTCATATTCTCATTGGCTTATCAACAACCTGGGGATATGATAGCCCTCAGGAGGGTCAGGTTCATTATACCTTTTCTTGCCCTTTTTCCAGCTGCGTACGTTTTCATAACTTGCAAACCATGAACTTCATTTCATTAACGCCTTCAAAGCCTTTGCATTTTCATTGGGCGACTGATGTGTGGTGGGCAGAGGTCCAATTGATTTTCCCTCTGGCTCTCCATCCATGTTGTGTGGTGGGCTGAGGTCTGTAAAGAAACATAAAGGTGTCACACGCTAGTCCCTGGGGATCTGTCATCCAGGTGTGGCCAGGACACGGAGGATCACCTGGATGGTGGGTCCTCATAAGGAAGGGGGTACTGTGTCTCACCTGTCGGTATCCCACTTCCTCTCTACAACACCTTTTCCCCATCATACCCTGTGGGATTTTCAGGGGCTATATTCTCCCAACCCCCCTTTCCGACACAAACACTTACTTACACATTGAAAGACAATGGTCTAACACCAGGGCCTTTTACCTGACGTGTCCCAACAAAGGGGTCAGGCAGAGTCAGGCAATTGACAATTACACACACCTGGCGGCACTTTCCCTTCCCCACAGGGATAAAAGGTGGAGCACAAGAGCACACTTTGAGCAAGGCAAACGCATGAGGGGGCAGCTGTTCTAGGATGGCAGTTCAAGAGGAGGAGAAAGGCGGTGAGACTGAAAAGGACGACAAGGAGGGAAGTACCCTTGCCCTTTTCGACCCAGACCCACGAAGCCTCCGTAAGAGGAATCGTAAGACCAGGAACTACAGCAAGCGTGTGTTGAAACAGATGTCAATGGTGTACGGAGTCCTCCCACACTTATAACCAAGGCGGAGGGAGGCGCTTGATACTGTGGTAACGCTTTTGACTCCAGAGACAAGGAAAGCCAAGGAGTTCAGTACAAAGGAGTTCAGTGCAGCCGGTGAGTCAGAGGGAACAGATTATAGACCAAGCTGTGTTGAACGACGGTTTCAAACGGCAGCATGATTTGAACAAAGGAAATACCTGTTACTGAACTTTTAAAACGCTGGGAGAGACCAGCGGCAGAGTGGTCCGGCAGCACGTGGGCGCTTATTTGAAAGACTCTGATTGGTCCCCCTTTTTTATTTTTTTATTATAAATACCAGGAGGCCCTTGGAGAGCCCGACGTAGGAGGTCAAAGTGGTCATACAAGGGTCGAGTAAAATCCCTTGTACAGTCGAAAGTCTTTGACCCGTAACCAAGAGGAAAGCTAAGGGAACTGAATCCTGCAGTGTGAGAAAGCAAAGCGAACTGTGTATCTCAACCAATACCTGGCACTCCTTGCCCACCGCATTGCCGCTCTCTGCCCCAATTTTCAGTGCTATGCGGATGATACCCAGCTCATTTTCAGGCTACCCTCGGCCCCCTCTCTCCCTCCCTCATCTCTGTCTGTCTGTCTGCTATCCAAGAGAGGTGTGCCGCCAATGAGCTCTGCCTTAATGCCAGTGAGACTGAGAGTCTACTCATTGGCACACCAACCCCCTCCTTTCCTGCTGCTCTCTGGCTGGCCTCTCTTGGCCCTCTTCCTGCTCCCACCTGCAAGGCTAAAAACCTCTGGGTCCTCTTCGACGCCACACTCTCCTTCTCTCCTCACATATCTGACGTCTCTAAGAAGTCACACAACCAGCTGCACCTCCTCAGAGGTATCCTTCCTTTCCTCCCCCTCCCCCAGAAGCTCACTGTCTCCAGATCCCTGGTTCTCTCTAGGCTGCACTATTGTAACAGCCTCTATCTAAATCTGCCTGCCTCTACCCTCCACCCTCTGCAACTTATCCAGAACAGGACTGCTAGACTGGTCCTAGGCCTCAAGCCCAGGGATCGTATCTCTCCAGGACTGAAATCTCTACACTGGCTCCCAGTGGCTGTGAGGATTACGTTCAAAACCCTCTGCATTGTCCACAAGGCCTTCTGGGGCCTGAGGCTGCAATACCTTAAACTCTCTCTTCCTAAATATCTTCCTTCTCGAGCTCTTCGCTCATCCGCCTCCAACTCCCTCAGGGTCAATCGCTTCTCCAAGCAACGAGTTGGCGGTAGATCTCTCTCTTCGGCAGGGGCCTCCCTCTGGAACAGCCTTCCTGCTTCCCTGAAACACGAGGAGAACCATCTCCGGTTCCGGAAGCACCTGAATACCTTCCTCTTTGCATCTGCCTTCTCTCCCCCTCTCCCCTGCTGAATTCCTGGCTGATACTGCACTGGTTACCTGGCCACCCTCCTGATCTCGGGCCAAGGCCCCGCCAGTTGCACACCTGCACTGCCTCCCTGGCAACCCCTGCACCTAGGCACTGTTTTCTGTATCCCTTACAGTCCCCCCACAAGCACTTATGTTTGTACTTAACTTGCACTTGCCGCCTTTCTGGCTGTTTTTACTATCTTATTTTCTACTATCCCATATACTGCACTTTCCCCTCTCCCTTCCCCCTCGCACTTTTCCCTTTCCCCCTTCCCATGAACTTGCGCGATCTGAATGACACCTGGCCTAGTAGGATCGCTGTCTGTCTTCCCTTGTTCCCCCTCCCTTGCCTCGTCGCGCCTTGAAACACTTGTGTATAGGCGCGTTATAAATGTCATATCATATCTGGCAAATCTCAACCCGGCTGAGGGATGCCTGCAAAGCGGGGTGATATACGATAACCCCATGAACATTTTGTTGACAAGAGTGAACCCGGCTGAGGGATGTCCACAGTGAAAGATTGTTTAAAAGGACATTGAGACTCGTGAATACTACAGGTAAAGGGATTTTGAATAAAAGGCTGTAGTGAACCCGACGGAGGGAGGCTAACATTCAAGAGGATCAGAGCCGGTTGAAGGGGGTCCAGAGGTGAAGGGTCATCACCCAACACAAAGAATATGGAAAGGAACTTAGCTATTATTAACACATCAGACCCTCAGCGGCAAGATACTTTGTAGAAAAGAGACTTTACAACCGAAAGACCTGATATCGCTGAAAGGAACTATAACCTCGTGCTGGAGAAGCCCATGAGTGTGCTGTGCTCGAGAATCCTGCCTTGTCCCATGCACAAAATGTGGGGAAGGGAGACCCCGGCTATAACATCCTGACTTATCATTTTGTGAACACATCTTTCTTTTCTGGTGAATATTATCCCACGCTATTTTTGTAACTTAGCGGTAAGGATTGGCAATAGTTTAATTAGTATAGGCACTTTCGAGCGGATTGGGTCCTCCGACGTATTCCATATCTGACAGGTAATCACCACAGCTGTGCTGCTTCGGAAACTTTTTTCTGCGTCGATGCGCCGTCGTCGAGGACCTCCTCCGACGTCATCCGATGTGATAAGTAGGACGCACGACGCCCGTAGCCTCAGTTCCGTTTTTTCCGCGAACGTGTTGCTTTGTGAATCTCGGTTAACGCCTCGACTCTTTGGAGTTCTGTTCTTCTCGGTTCTTCGAACCTGTTCGTTTTTGTGAGAATGTCCTTTGTGTGAAGATGTCTTCTACTTCGTCTTCGACCCCGCGTCCGGGCTTCAAGAAGTGCGGGGAGTGTGGGTCCAAGATGTCGGTGACGGACTCGCACGACGCCTGCCTCTGGTGCCTCGGGGAGGCCCACGACACGGATGACTGTATCGACTGCCAGTCGCTCACGTCCAAAGCCTTACGTGAACGTAAGAAGAAGTTGTCGGTAGGTCGGGTGTCCAAGCCCTGGAAGTCGAAGTCTGCAGGGCTTTCGACGGATGATTCGAGAGGAGACTCTCCGCGTCATCGTCAGAAGTCTCGTGGGTCTCCTTCTAGGAGTCTGTCTCGCCACTCCTCGGCCTCTTCGAGGCATTCTCGGAAGCGCCGACAGCGGTCGTCTTCCAGGTCCTCTTCTGAGGACTCTGCCCGGCACGTCGCTTACCCCACCAGCCGTGCGACGCCGGAGGAATGGGCTTCCTTCGGGAAGAAAATGCTGGCGATTCTCGAGTTGCAGGGTACTAAGCCGTCCGCGCCCCAGAGTGGGGTCGGTCGTGAGAGGTCGAGAGACACCGCTCGCAAGAGTGGTCGGCACGAGTCACGGGAAAGGTCCCGTTCGGATAAGGGGACTCGTTCTCGACGTACCCGTTCCAGGTCCCGGTCCTCGACGCGTTCGAGACCGTGTGCACCTGTGATGTCTTCGAGGAAGACATCGACGTCTGAGGCGTCGAGGGTGTCGACAGGCTTTCTCGAGGCTCCGGCTCCGAGTAAGTCGTCAAAGCCGTCGACGCTCAGGTCGTCGAAGGACACGCTCGGAGCTCCGGCTTCGAGGACTGTGTCGACGCCGTCGATGCTGGCGGCGCTGCATCTGACATCGACGCCGATTTACTCGACGCCAATCCTCTCAGCGCTGATGCCTGTTCTCTCGACGCCGGCGCCGATTCACTCGACGCCTTTCGAGGCCGGGGTGTCGGAGGTACCCCGTAGCACGGGGGAACCCCCTAGGAAGGCTCTGGTTAAGAGCAAGCACTCTCGGTGCCTTCTTTTCGCCACCTGGAATATATTTCAGAGGTGGATGAGGATTCTGATGGCCTGGTTCCTAGTCAGGTTCCAGATGAAATTGTCTCGGGCCATAGTTTGACGATTTGAGGCAGTCACTGCATGATGCCAGTGGACTGGACACCTCTCCAGAGGTGGAGTTTTGTAGGCCTGAGCCTGGCTCTCATGCCGATTCCTCGTACCGGCGCCTTATGGCTAGGGTTTCCAAGTACTTGGGATGGTCTGCTCCCCCCAGGGGAGTTTGTGCAGGATGATCTCACGGACATCCTTGATGTTGGTCCCCCAACTGACCCGGTACTGCCGTTTCATATGGCTCTACAGAGAAGGGTGGCGGCGTCTTGGACTGCTCCGGAAAGTCTCCCGGCGGTGGGCAGGTCCTTGTCGTGAAAATACCGTCCAGCCAGTAGCGACCCCTGCTACTTGACCAGGCACCCCACTCCGGAGAGTTTGGTGGTGCAGGCGGCCACGGCCCCGGCAAAGCAGGCGTCGTACCCTCCCATCCCTCCTGATAGGGACGACAAACGTTTTGATGGCTGGGCGAAGAAAGTGTTTTCTCCTGGTGGTATGGCACTTCAGGCGGTCTACTCCATTTGTGCCTTGTCTCTTTTCACACACACTCTGTGGAACTGTGTTGCGTTAGCGGCTGAACATATTCCCGAAGGGGACGAACGGGATGGTTTCCTGGCTATGGTCCAGGATGGTAAGGATGCCATGTGGGAGTCCGTTCAGTCGGGTTTGGACATGGCTGAATGCGTCAGCAGGTCCATGGCGGCGAGCACCGTGATACGCAGGTTTGCGTGGTTGCGGAAGTCGGGGTTTGCTCCTGATGTGCAGTCCCGGCTCCTCAACATGCCCTTTGACGGTGAACACCTTTTTGGCAGCAAGGCTGACGAGAGCCTTGAGAGGTTGCAGACCTCAAAAGCTGCAGCGAAGTCATTGGGCGCTGCAGTTCGCCAACCTCTGCCTTTTTGTCCTAGGGGACAGCAATGGAGGGGTGGTTCCTTTCGCTATTACTCGTCCTTCAGTAAAGCGAGAGGAGCTGGCAGTCAAAGAGGCCAACGCAGGGGTACCAGAGGTAAACGACAGGGTACCCATGGTGCCAAGGCCGCTCGGGCAGTTGCCTCTTTGCCCTCAGGTAACGCCGCAGCCGCTGCCACTCAGTCATGAGGCCATGTCCCATGGTTCGCCCGTTGGGGGAAGGCTGGCGCAGCATCTTGTAGAGTGGCGTGCCATTACTTCAGATGTGTGGGTTCTGGAGATCATAACCCACGGCTACTGTCTTCCCTTTCGGCACAGGCCTCGCGACAATCCACCGGGAAACCTCTCTTTGCAGAGTCCGGATCTGCTCCTTGCGCAGGAAATTCAAGCCCTGCTGGAGAAAGGCACCATAGAACTGGTGCCTGTAGCGGAGAGGAACAAGGGATGGTATTCCCCTTATTTTTTGATTTCGAAGAAAGACGGGGGATTGAGACCCATCATGGACTTGCGCGGTTTGAACAAACTCCTCAGGAAGGACAAGTTCAAGATGGTTACTCTCTCTCAAGTCCTCCAGGCCCTTCAGCTTCAGGACTGGTTGGTGTCTCTCGACGTCAAGGATGCTTACTTCCATGTGCCGATCCATCCCAAGCACAAGAAGTACCTGAGGTTCGCGGTTGGCGACTCGCACTTTCAGTTTCGGGTCCTGCCGTTCGGATTGACCTCCGCCCCGAGGGTTTTCACCAAGCTCATGGTGGTGGTGGCAGCGCATCTCAGGCAAGGGGGGGATTCACGTCTACCCCTACCTGGACGATTGGTTGATCAGGGGGAGCTCTCCCAAGCAAGTCCTGGATCATCTGTCCGTCACCTGCCACTCCCTTCACAGGCTGGGCTTCTCCCTCAATTTAAAGAAGTCCCATTTGACGCCAACACAGCGGCTCCAGAACATCGGAGCAGTGCTCGACGCTTCCCTGGGGCAGTGTTTTCCTCCCCAGGTGAGGGCTCTTCACATTCAGCAGATGGTGCACAAGTTTCAGCATGCCCAGATGCTCCCAGCGTTCGAGTTCTTGAGGTTGCTTGGCCTCATGGCATCCTGCATTCTTCTGGTGCCAGAGGCTCGCCTGCAGATGAGATCTTTGCAGTGGGCACTCAAGATGCAATGGTCGCAGGCCTCCGGCAGGATGTCGGACCCGGTTCAGGTGCCGCCCTCGGTCGCCCGGGACCTTCTGTGGTGGGCCGTCGAAGGCAACTTGATGAAGGGGGCTCCATTTTGGCTTCCCTGGCCGGAGGTGACGATCGTGACGGATGCATCCCTCACGGGATGGGAGCTCATGCCAACAGGCTGACAGTCCGCGGTCGTTGGTCTCCGTCGGAGTCCAGACTCCATATCAATCTGTTGGAGCTGAGGGCCGTCAGGCTAGCCCTGAAGGCTTTTCTGCCGACTGTGCGAGGAAAGAATGTCCTGATCCTGACGGACAACACAGTGGTCATGCACTACCTCAACAAAAAGGGGGTGGGCAGGGTCACTTCCTCTGTGCAGGGAGGCGATGCAGCTTGAGTTCTGGGCCATCCCGCAGGAAGTTTGAATCTCGGCAGTTCATCTGGCCGGAGACGAAAACGTGACGGCAGACGCTCTGAGCAGGCAGAGCACGATCTCTCACGAGTGGGAGTTGGCTCAGGAGATTCTCCTGGAGATCTTTGCCCTTTGGGGGACCCCTCAAGTGGATCTCTTCGCCTCCAGTGTCAACCGGGAGTGCGAGAGGTTCTGCTCGTGGGAATTTCCTCCAAAAGGAGCCTTAGGAGACGCGTTCGTGGTGGAGTGGTCAGTCCCACTGCTGTACGCGTTTCCTCCAGTCACCGTCATCCCGCAAGTGCTGCGGAGGTTACGGAAGTTCGGTTCCCGGATGATCCTCATTGCTCCGGCGTGGGCTCGGAGGACGTGGTACCCGGACCTTCTCGACTTGTCCATCTGCCCTCCACGTCGTCTTCCCTACCGAGACGATCTGCTCTCACGGGAGGGGGGGGGGGGTCAGGTTCTCCATCCAGAGGTCAGATCCCTCAACCTTCACGCTTGGCTTCTGAAAGGTTGATGTATAAGGATTGGGACCTCCCTGAAGACGTGATGGAGGTGTTGCTCTCGGCCCGAAGGCCAGCAACAAAGTCTCTGTACACTTGCCATTGGCGTAAGTTCTGCGACTGGTGCAGAGTTCAGAATGTGGATCCTTTTGCATGTGACATCCCCATGGTTCTGTCCTTTTTACTTTCTTTGGCCCACAGGGGCTTGCAAGTGGGTACCATTAAAGGTTACCTGGCGGCGCTGTCCATCTTTAAGCGCTCGTCTGAAGAATGTTCCTACTTTAAAATCCCTTTAATTTCACAGTTTCTGAAAGGTCTCACTAATGTGTTCCCTCCGTCACCTTTCCTGGTGGCCGGTTGGGATTTGAAACTTGTTCTTAAGTTTCTTATGGGTGCTCCGTTTGAGCCTTTGCATTCTTGCCCTTTGAGGCTGTTAACTCTGAAAACTGTGTTTCTGGTTGCGGTTACTTCCGCTCGCAGAGTGAGTGAGTTACAGGCACTTTCAGTTAAGCTACCCTTCACTGTATTTCATAAGGACAGGGTTGTCCTTAGAGTTCGTCCTTCTTTTCTTCCGAAGGTGGTTTCGGAATTTCATTTGGCACAGAAGGTTGTTCTTCCGGCATTCTATCCTCCGCATCCTGGTAAGGAAGAGGAGAGGCTTCATAGGCTTGATCCTAGGAGAGCTTTAAGCTTTTATGTTTCACGCATGTCCTGGGTCAGAGTGGACGATCAACTCTTTATTGGTTACGCTGGAAAGCGTTTGGGACAGGCTGTGACGAAACAGACTTTGTCTCGCTGGATTATTTTGGCCATCTCGGAGTGTTACCGCTTGGCGGGTAAGGACCCGCCGGCTGGCTTGCGAGCCCATTCTACCAGGGGTATGGCTGCATCTACTGCCCCGCAGAGGGGTGTTCCTATTCGCAACATCTGTGATGCAGCCACCTGGGCTTCTGTACATACATTTGTACGTCACTATTCCATCGATTCCATCCGGGGACAGGATCTGGCCTTTGGCAAGGCGGTCCTTTGCTCTGCTATTTGATTGGCAATTCTAAATTTTGATTCTAAATTCTTTCCCTTCTCCTTGCTCTGGTACTGCTTTGGGAGTCTGTCATAGATATGGAATACGTCGGAGGACCCAATCCCCTCGAAGAACAAGTTACTTTCTTACCTGGTAACGTTCTTTCGATGGGATGGTCCGACGACGTATTCCATATCGCTCCCTCCCTGCCTTCCCCGCTGCAGAATTTCTTTTGCGATTGCAACTTACGTTCCGCAAGGCTTTGTGTCTGACTGGCAGTTGACTAATGTCACGCGTTCTGGGAGAAAAAAACTACAACTGAGGCTACGGGCGTCGTGCGTCCTACTTATCACATCGGATGACGTCGGAGGAGGTCCTCGACGACGGCGCATCGACGTCATCGACGCAGGACGCATACGCCGAAAAAAGTTTCCGAAGCAGCACAGCTGTGGTGATTACCTGTCATAGATATGGAATACGTCGTCGGACCATCCCATCGAAAGACATTACCAGGTAAGAAAGTAACTTGTTCTTTTATTTGACAAGACGCCACTAGGACTACCTTATTATTTGATGGTCGAAGATTGCTCCCATCTTAGATTTAGGTTTAGATTAGGCCTTTTTCTCACCCATTTATACAGTTTAATAAACACCCTTGACATGTGATCACTTGTATTCGTCTTTACTGTTGCTCCCATGAGTTCCTTACAGGTCCCATTGATTTTAGCTGTAGCTCTGCATCCATGTGTTGTGGTGGGCTGAGGTCCCATGGATTTCACCTCTGGCTCTCCATCCATGTTGAGTGTTAGATCGGGGTCTGTAGAATGTCAGTTGCCTCTCAGGGGTCCAGATCGTTGTTGTTTGCCTCAGTTTGCCTAGTCTCTGGGTACCCTTATAATTAAAACCCCAGCAGAGTCCACCAAAGTGAGTAAGGCAACTCTTGGGGGCTCTAAGTACACCCTTCATTCTGTTTGGCTGTCCCTCTTCACCATAGGTGCTCATGGGAACTCTGTGCCCCATGGATTCTGTCTGTAGCCTTGTCCTCTTGGGAATGAAAGTTGTCATACACGGACACCTTTTTAGATCCTACCCTCTTCATTGCCGATGCCCCCCTCCCTCCCTTGTGCGAGTACAAAGGAATCTGTGGATAATTAAATCCATGTTAAGGCACTTTAAATGTCTGTGATCAAGGACTCAAACCTCAATTATCTAAGTCCTGGCACCGGATACCAGTAGAGATTTTGGGTGCTCAGGCCCAAATTTAGATCCACTACACCGTCCACACCTGACCTTTGTACGATTACTTACTTTTTGATGGCATAATGAAGTAAAAGGATGGGGTTGGACGTGCTTGCTTTAGTGGGATGTGTGAATCAATTCGCTGTTGAAATGCAGTTGCCAGAGTTCGCTCTTAGTAGGTGGAAGGAACAAAATGGTTCTTTTTTCTTTCTTTATTCCCTTTTTTATTCATTTGGTTTGTTACAAACCTTATACATACGCATATACTTAATCATTTAATGAGGATAATTAATTACACAAGAATTAAATTAATAGATATCCTTAATTTATTAGCTTACATTCTCAAAGAATCTTAAGAGTATATTTCCTAAAAATACTTAAAAATCATCGATCAATTTTTAATCTTTTGAAAAGGTCACTGCCCTAATTATTAGGTCGCCCACTAAAAATGCAGCACCAGAATGACAATGCAGATACATACATTACATCATGCACATAGTCCATGAATAATTCTACATGTTTTTCAGCCACTGCCGGACCAAAAAATAAAAATATGCTTAATTGTTTTGACTGCCCGCCACCCCTACAAAATCTGCCTGTATTACTTGCACTCAGGACCCTGGTACATAGAATTTCCTTAGTATGAATGAGGTTGAGTATGATTCTTAAAAAGGTTATCATTATTCTTGCATGTGGGCATTGCATCAAGTAGCTAGGTAATGCGCCTCTTCTTTTGTTTTCCATACAGAGGTCCGTATAAAGCTTGTAGGAGCTTTGTTTCTTTCAGGTTGCTATCAAGTCCATATAAAAACATTTTCTGTGTTGCAACCTAATTTGTACTAAAATCATCCATGAACATCTTTTAAAATCAGTCAAGCAGCCTGCGTTAGAATTCATCAATTGTACAAGAATTAAATTATCGAAGCGGGTTCTCAATAATTTTATACGTTTTTTTTTTTAACACAATTGACATTCTTTGCGGAGTCCCACAGGGAGCCAGCATATCACCCCTACTGTTCAACCTTTACCTAAGACTACTCTGTGAAGTCCTGGACAACATCAAGGTCTTTTTCACCAATTATGCAGATGACACCCAACTAGTATTGGAACTAAGTGCAAAGGATATCAACTCAGTTACATCAGTATACAACCACATTGAATCATGGATGTGTCAAAACTGGTTATGCCTTAACAGCAAGAAAACCGAGCTAATGATCTTTGGCACCCATCAAGCGCGAGCCAAACTAACCCCTCAATACGATTCTTTCCACATCTAGGACTTCCCAATACAGGTTGTAGAAAAGGTCAAGACACTGGGTATGATCATGGAGGCATCTATGAGGTCTGATGCTCAAATCACGCATGTCACAAAAAACTGCCTATATCATCTTGGACTATAAGAGCGATAAAGCCCTACATTAGTGAAGAGAACTGTACGACAATAGCCAGAGCAATTATACTACCGCGGCTGGACTACGGAAACTCACTAATGCTTAGTGCAAATAAACAGTGCACTACAAAACTCCAACACATAGAAAACAATGCCATCAGGATTATCAAGCAGAAACCCAAGACCAAACACATTAGTAATGACAGAAGGGAACTTAATTGGCTCAAAGTGGAAGACGGGGTATTGTTCAAGGCAATGACTCTGGTCCATAAATGCCTTAATGGGAAAGCCCCAGCATACCTCAAATCAAACATTTCCAGATATGTTCCAGTCTGCTCATTAAGATCTGAACACAGAGGCCAAATCACAGGAGCTGCCCACAAAAGATCCAACGGAATGAGAAAGGCCTTTCCCATATCCGCAGCTGTCAAATGAAATAGTCTGCCTGTAGGTCTAAGACTAGAAAACCACCTTTTGTGCTTCAGGAAAAAGCTGAAAACCCTCCTCTTCAAATAACTCCCAGAACTACACTACAGTCTTTATATTGTCTCATCTCCATGTTAGTCTACTTGTCTGATGTGTCTTCATGCGATGCCTGAGGGCGAACAGCGTGAAATAAATAAATAAAATACAAAGATATAAATTGGACCAGGGAAGCCATAGAAATTAGACCCAACTCGAATCTAGTCATCACTGTCAGGTCACAACCAGGGAGGTTTAGTATTTTATGCCAGAGAATGCCCTCCATTTTCCCAAAGTCACATTTTTTGAAAAAGGACGATAATTCCATTCCATAAATCAGGGCAGGAATCACTGTTGAATTGTAAAAGGCAATTAATGGGAACAAAGAGAAACAGCAATATTTTTTTATAAATGAATCTCGTCTGAGCCCCCAATTGAACTCCTTTTTCAAACTGCTGGTCGCCCCACCCAGATCGGTTGGAGCATCTGATTAAATATATCCCAGATACTTAACAGTATGTTCTACCATTAGGGTGTTCCCACCCATTTTTCAGCAGAATTTCGAATTGCTCTTTTTGGGACCCCTCAAGCACATAACATTGGTTTTACTGGGATTGGCCCTTAGACTATTTAACACTCTATATTCCGAGAAACTTTATCCGTCAATGTAAACCAATCTGGGGTTTATCCAACAATAAGATGTCATCAAAATGGTTCTGATTAAAGTGTCAAGTTTGGGACTAACTTCTCAAATGGAGCTGTCCTAGTGATCGACACTTGCAGTGTAGTTCAGTATAGTTTCTTTTCTTAACGTTTTTTACAGGCATAATTAAACATCTCAGAAAGGGATTTCTTTTCTCTCCCTTATTTCATCATTTTGCTGTAACCTGTGTTTTCAATTTCCATTCATTTTATTCTGAACACGAGTTGAGCAGGTTTTGTGTCCCAGTGCCCAGACTTGTGAACTGTCGGAGATTTGGCACTAGTGCAGCTGTAGTCGAGTGGTACACCATCCAACTGGCTTTCCTGCATGATAGCTAAAGCCGACACACACATATACCAGTCACCAGCAACCACTAGCACAACACAATTGTTTTCTCACGGTTTTTACAATATTTGTAGCCTATTTTTGAATGGGTGGCATAGCCCGTCTTCTTTTTATCAGCTTATACATGACTGGAATCCTCGTCTTACTTCATCTGTAGCAACATGTGTATAAGGAGCTGTTCTCATTTGGAAATGTCACATTTTTCTCAACTGTGTAAAGTTCCTTTTGTTGAACCTGCACCAATTAGCCTGGGGAGTGCAAAGGATTCCCCGGATCTGCCGTGGACTGCCTTCTATCATAACAAGGAGCCCAGCCTTGGTCTCATCTCCTTCCTCCATCTTAAGCATGCTGAGTAGGGAGGACTGGCAAAGGGAACTAGCTACAGCCTCACTTTAAAAAAATGTGAGTCCCCTTATTGATGTGCTTAAGAAAATGTGTATGAATAGAGCAGTCACACTTTTGCTGACATGTTTTATGTATTTGGTACTAACTTGAGCATGTTGTACAAATAAAGGTTGCAAAGGTTTGAGTCGCAATTACATATGTTTTAAACTTTAGTTTGGCAACTTGGTTCTTTCTCTCACACAGGTGCTTCCCAAGATTGGAAATGGGGGCTACTCCCTCATGGGATTGACACCATATCCCAAACAAAAAGTTACAGAAGCATAGAACGCAAGACTAGGGGGGGGGAGGTCCTCTACTCCTCTTAACTCCCAGTGATGCATATCCTGGGGATCCCCATCACCAGCAAGGTAGGGTTTGTCGCTTTGGTGAAAAGGTTGGGTGTGACACACTTTGGGGAACTCTTCCCCAATGGGAAGTTCATAACATTGGATATGCTGAGGGTGGAGGGGGGAAAACTATCAGCCCTGTACATATTCCTGTACTACAGATTGAAAGTAACCCTGCATCAATTGTTTACAACCTTTCCTGGGAAACCGCAGGTCTCCCACATACTAGACAGACTGCTTCAGGGAGGTTTGGGTAGCAGGGTAATATCAAGAATGTACGCTATGTGCATAAACTCTGAGGAGGCGGTGAGGAACTTGCCATGGAGGAAATGGGAGGAAATCTCTGAAGAAGTGTGGAAGTACTGTTGTGAGATGACAGGAAAGGGGGCTATTAATTCAAGGTTTAAACAAATCCACTTCAAATATTTGCACCAGTTTTACTTTACATCAACTAAGCTGAAAGAATATTTCCTGCACACCTCGGGTAGTTGCACCAGATGCAATTGTACACTTGCGGATTTCCTCCATATAGCATGGGGTTGCTTGGTCATATGACAATTTTGGGAACAGGTATTCAAGACGGTCAGTGGTATCACGGGCCAGGAGATAGACCCGGACCCGCTGACGGCCTTGCTATGTTATACTAACATGGTGCCTAAACACACACAGAAACTGCTGCTCCTAATACTGGCTAAACGGCGAGTAGTGATGTTGCTGAAGGGGATCTGGGGGGGGGGGACAGAGCCCAAAAATCTATCAATGGAAAGAGGATGTCCTATATTGCAATGGACATAGAGTGTGGTTGGGGGTCAATGACTCACAGCAGGTGTGCTGACAGAAACATGTGGGATGCTTACACACTCTTTCGGATTGGACAATCCGGAGGTAGGGAAGAGGATACAACTACGCCTTAGCTTATATAACAAAGTGTCGGGGAGGGATGTGATTGAATTGCATAAATGAAATCATATGCTGTATAATTGACACCCTCCTCTTGAAAATGCTGAACGGAATGCAACATTGCCTGATGTACCCACAACTTAAGACATAATGTACAAGATGTATTATCTGGAATGCGGGATAGTGCCAGGGGAGTGGGAGTTGGGATTGTTGGCACATGGTGCCCATTATATTTTAAATGCCAATAAAAAGATTTTTTTTATAAAACCAAACAGTTACAGAAAGTTGGCTAGTCCCATTACTCGTCCTAGCTGTTTACTCACTGAGCCAGGCTAATAGGCCATCTCAGCAATTTGGGATGTAATCCCATCATGACCACAATTCACATTAAAGGCTCCTGATCTGGATTCCAAGATGACGGCGGAGATGGGAGGACGTGCCTGAGCGCTGCTCCGGCCCCACCTCCCGCACCACAACAAAAAAGACACACAACAAAGCGAGACTCGACGTTTAGCCGCACCGGAGGACTGGACTAGCCCGCAGAAGCGGGGGCCAGGTGACTTGGGCACCAGAGGCGGAGGAACCGGAATACGGTAGAGAGGGGCACGGTCAGCCTCTAGGCCCGCAGCGCCACTACTACGCACCATGACAGGCGGATCCACGGAGAAGACTGGGCCCACCACTTTCAGAGGCGGAGGGGTTGATGGACGGCCCCCTCCTGGCCCCCACATTGCCACACACGCAGAAGCCAGTCCAGTGACGTGCCCGCAGCGGTGGATAGAACAGACCCACGTGTGGCTGCATCTCCAAGCACTCCAGCAGCAACCCACGTAGAGTAAGCCAGCCGAGGGGGAAGACCACTAAAGAACCAACGTCCGGAGCCGCGGGGACAAGGGAGGAGACAGACAAAACCGCCGGACAGAGCCGCGGAACAGGGGGTGGAAGGCGAGAGGGCAGAGGAACACCAGAGATGTAATGAACCAGCAAGACAATGCACGTTGTGTGAGGCCCCATCTCTAAAGCCTCATAAACCCCTCATACCTAGGGACCAGACACTCAAGAGGAAATGGGGGCATCAGAAAACCATTCCCATTACCTGGAAGACACTTCCTGCAGCCCGGGACAGGGAGCGCACGCAGCAACACAGACAAGAAGAAAAGAGAAACCCCACACCGGTGGTGGGCAAAGAAGCCAACGATCACGCCCTAGGAAAGGTCGTGTATAGCCGGTGAAAGAATAGGCAACTCAACACCAAGGCCGGAACAAGAGCGAGCCGAGGATCGGAATGCACCCAATAACCCTACTACGACACGGGGCAGCGGATCCCGAGGCAACAGAGAAACCACCTGCACCTATGTCCAAGACCAGGGGGAGACAGGCCCAAACCGCACAGCAGACACCTCAGAAGAAGCAAGACCAGACCCTGACACAAGTTTGGGGAGTACACCAGGCTACCTCTCAACCATCCTCGAGAAGGAAAAAGCAAGAAGGTCAATTAGCCCTAAAGGCGGTAGAGAAACATACAGACATGGCCTCGGGGGAAGACATGAAAACGTGGTTCGGGGAATTTCAAGCCTAGTTCATTACTACGATGCAGACCCAATTCGACTCCATGAGAAGCGACCTGAAAACTGTGGTGCAAGAGCTGAAGACAGAGATAACGGACCTAGGAGAGAGGACGGATACCTTGGAAAAAATTACACAAGACCTAGAGGAGGAACCACGACAATATGCAGAGACTCAGGAACATTTACTGCGAAGGACCCACAATCTAGAACTACAATGCAAAGATTTGGAAAACCGCTCAAGGAGGTCGAACATAAGAATTAAGAATATGGCGGAATCGGTAGAAGACAAAGACCTGAAGGGGGCGGTTCAGCAAGTTTTCAAGGATATCCTTGATGCAAAAGATGAAGAGAGGTTGCAATAGATAGGGTACAATGAGTGGGCCCAAGAGAACGGGAGAACTGGGAGTCTGCCCCAGGGATGTTGTGGTCGCGCTCTCTTCTTATCCCCAAAAAGAACAGATCTTACGCAGAGCCCGGACAATGGACCATATTCGTATGAACGGAATAGACATTCAGCTGTATCAAGACTTGGCACAGTCCACGTTGCAGAAACGCCGCGAGATGGGCCCAGCGGTGAGAGCCCTAGCAGCAAAACAAATTAGATACAAATGGACGTTTCCTTTTGGGCTACTATTTACATGGGAAGGGGCACAGCGTAGGATCACTACATGTGAGGAGGGACAGCAGATCCTGGGCATAAAAGAATGGGAGGAGGACACCCAGGGTACAAACAGAGAGATGCACGTACAGAAGAATTCAACGTGGGAATTGAAGAGAAACAGCAGAAAAGTGAAGGGGCCGATGCCGAATAAATAATTGAACAATGGAGCCGGCCAAGAATGAGAGCAGCAGAGATTCCAAAGGCCCGGATGACCCTCCTTCTGGGACCAGTGCAGACATAGGAGCGAGTCTTCCACAAATGCAGTTGCGGAGTGGGGGGGCGGGGTTGCTTGGGACGACTATTGGAATCCAGAGGGTTTTAGGATACCCTACCAGTTACTCCTGAGGGAAGAAGGGCATGGAGCGGAAGGCGCAACGCCTGAGTGGTCATACGAACCAGGGCCCACCTCAGGACAGTTTCAGGGGTTGAGGGAGGGGAGGAACAGGCAAGTTGGGGAAAGCACTGTTTGGGAGAGCAGAGGGGGGCCGGGAAGGAACACAGACACTTGAAGAAGCCACGAGGGATAGACACAGGAACACTAACCCCTGCGACTGAATGGGGATAAAGATCTTGACATATAACATCAGAGGATTATATTGCCCAGTTAAAAGGAAAAAGGTTGAGCATTTTATAAAACGGGGCATACGATATAATACTGCTCCAGGAGACTCGCATCAAGGGGCAAGACAAAAAGAAGGTCCGGCTAAAGGGGTACAGTCGGATTATGCAGGCCAATGCACAAGACAAGAAAGCAGGAGTCCTTATAGTGGTACGAGACTCTTTACATGTTCAGATACTTCACACACAAGTAGACAAACGGCAGATATATTTCTGTGAACACAAATCTAGAAGGACTCCCCCTCACGCTAGTGGAAGTGTATGCCCCTAATACGGGACAAGGATTCCTCAAAGACACAATAGATAAATTTGAGAAATTCGCCGTTGGGGAGATCATATTGGGAGGGGACTTGAACATAGCATGGGACCCCGCTTTAGACAGGTCCAATCCCAGACAGAGACCCCAGGGATCCCCATCGAAAGCCTTAAAAAAGAAAATGGCAAATCTGACACTGTCAGATGTATAGAGGCATATACACACCAATCAGCAAGGCTTCATCTATTTCTCACATGTACATAACGCCATGTCCAGGATAGGCTACCTCTGGGCCACGGTGGGAATCATGGGGAAAATACGGAACACTGAGATGGGATCCATCTCTCTCTCAGACCACGCTCCGTTGTGGACCGAACTAGTATTGGCCCCAAAGGGCTCGGGCTGTGAAAATGGCAGTTCCCGGAGGTAACAACTGAATATCTATCATATAATAACCTCCCAGAGATGTCCAAATAAACACAGTGGGAAGCACTAAACGCGGTCACAAGGGGACATCTGATAGCACTAAAGTCCCAGAGAGAAAGGCAGAATCAAAGATGGGAAAAGGAATTGGAGACAAACATAGAGAAAACCCAAGCAGAAATTCTACAGAACCCCACATCGAAATAAAAAAAAGCCTGAGACATGTCCAAGGTCAATTAGAATCACTCTGCACAAAAAAGGCAGACAAGCACCTGCTCCGGCTGAAACATTGGTACTATGTTAAAGCAAATAAGGCCGACAAACACATAGCCAGGCAATTTAAAGGGAAAAGACAAGATCGGACAGTGGAGGCGTTGATAGACCACAGGGGGCAAAGGCAAACCCAATCAACTGAAATTGGGAACATATTCGAGCAATTCTATCATAGCCTCTACTCGTCGGACTATCCAGACGAGGCGAGACAAAAAACCTATTTAGAAGGGGTAAATCTTCTGGTCCTATCGGAAGAACAGCAGCAAATGCTAGAGGAGGAGATCACAGAGGAAGAAGTCACCAAAGCAATCAGGGACCTCCCCGGGAATAAAGCCCCGGGCCCAGACGGATATACTGCACAATTCTAGAAGGTATATCGAGATATTTTGACCCCAATCTTAACAGAACTTTTTTAATAGCTCCAAAGATAGAGGCAGTGTCACCCAATCAATGAATGAGGCAAATATGCTGGTGTTCCATAAACAAGGTAAGGATCCGCAACTGCCAAGTTCTTATCGCCCAATAGCGTTGATAAATTTGGATGCAAAGTTATATACTAACATTCTGGCCACCAGGCCTACGCGGGTCCTCCAGAATTTGATTCACCAGGATCAATCCGGGTTTGTCCCGGGAAGACAAACATACAATACCATCAGAAGGGTCATACATTTGGTGGAAAAAATAGGCATAAAACGGTCCCCAGCAATAGCCTTAGCACTAGACGCGGAAAAATTGTTTGACCGCATAGAGTGGACGCTTCCCTTCCACATATTGAGGAAAATGGGAACAGGAGAAAACTTCATCGATATGGTGCGAGCAAACTACAATGCCCCAACAATACGAATAGCGGTGAACGGAGGCTTGTCTAAGAAGATTAGAATTGAGAGAGGGCCAAAACAAGGGTGCCCTCTTCCCCCCCCTTCTATAGGCCATATTTTTGGAACCCCTATCTGCCAGCATAAGGGGAAATCGGGAGATAAAAGGGATAGAGATGGCAGGTCACGCCCACAAAATCGCAGCATATGCAGATGACATGCTGTTGACCCTGGGGGACCCAGCGCAGTCACTCCCAATTCTAATACACTTTTGGCTCCCTGTCAGGGCTAATAAATCAGAGATCCTTGTATTGGCAGGCAATACTACCCAGATTCAGTTGGTAGCATAGAAACTGCACCTGAAAGTGCGGAAAAAAGGGGTCAAATACCTGGGCATCACTCTGACAGGCAGAATACAGGAGCTATACTCCCAAAACTATCCCCAAATACTAGACAAAATAAAGCAGGACCTATCGAGGTGGAACCCTCTATCAATCTCATGGTGGGGTCGGATAACGACGATCAAGATGACCATTCTGCCAAAACTTCTCTATTTGTTTCAGGCTATTCCCATACGAGTCCCACCAACCTTCTTTAAATCCCTAGCGAAAACGGTTTCAGCTTATATATGGCAGGGGAAGACACCGAGAGTATCGAGCGCGGTCCTCACTGCCTCAAGGAAGGATGGAGGCTGTGCCCTCCCGCATTTCAAGAAATATTATGAAGCCACACAATTATGGGTATTGAGAGAATGGATACCAGATAGCTCAAAGAAGCTCTGGGCGGCACAAGACAGAGCGGTCGCGACAGTACCCACCAGACACCACCTCTGGTTGGGGAAGAAACATAGACACCCTAACCTAAGTATAAGTGAAATAATGACCACCACGTTAGAAATATGGGATAGAGCCACACAGAAAGGAACACTAACTACAGACCCAGCCCCTTTCATGCCACTATTTCAAAACCCAGAATTCCCACCAGGAACACAGCCAGGAACTTTTCGGAAGTGGGAGGTGGCAAGGCTGTAAGATGGTATGGGACATGTACCAGTCGCAACAAATAAGAACATTCGAGGATTGTCAACCTTGTTATACCTAGACAATACCAATAGATATAGATATGAACAACTGCATCACTGGCTAAGCACCTCCCGAATGAAAGAAGCAGCGCTGAGGGACCTCACTCCGTTCAAAACCTATATTATGACAAATACAGGCACCTCAAAATTCGTATCAAACACATATAAATTCATCAATACC
Organism: Ambystoma mexicanum; assembly: GCF_040938575.1. Taxonomy (NCBI): domain Eukaryota; kingdom Metazoa; phylum Chordata; class Amphibia; order Caudata; family Ambystomatidae; genus Ambystoma; species Ambystoma mexicanum. Next base: position 298,775,938 of record NC_090935.1, on the reverse strand, counting down.
ACGACGGAAGAAATAAAATGGCTATATGTAAAAAGATGGGAGAAAACACTGCACACATCGATCCCCAAAGGGCAATGGGACTATATATGGGTGCTAATACCAAAACTTACCAAGGCGATACAATCCAAAGAAATGTGGATGAAAATACTCATACAGTGGCAATATACACCGGAAAGGCTCCACGCAATGTATAGGGATTCCACAAATAAATGCTGGGAGGGGAGGAAAATTGGCGACACATGTGGTGGGACTGCCCGAAACTATTCCGGGCAGAGGTGAAGGCCCAAATTCAGTTAATGCTCCCGGGCATAGGAAATCAGGGTGAAGAGGTATGGTTGTGCAGATTGTGGGACCCAAAAGACAAGCACATCACCGAAATACAAATGCAGAACTTTATGGGGCTACTTCTAGGAGCCTGGCTGGAAATAGCCCAGAAATGGAAACAAAACAATCCTCCGGTGGCAATAGACTGGACGAGGAGAGTCTGGACGTACCTAACAATGGAGCATTTAACATATAATATACAGGAGCTCAATCCCAGGTATGGCAAGTACTGGGGCATGGTCCTAGAGTATCTTCAGAGTGACTACATGGAGCAGTGGTGCCCACACAAAATAAGGATCCTGGACTTGTTTAAATGAAGAAAATAAAGATGAAAAAAAAGGAATACCGAACTTCTAAAATACCCCAAGATACTTCCCGGGGGTTTGGGGAATGTTTACGTTATATGTTAAATCTTGCAAAATTAATAATATATATTTTTTTTTAAAAAAGGCTCCTGATCTCTTTTGGTTTGTGAAGGGTCAACCAGGTTATAAGGTTATGTAAGATCTAAAACACCTTACAGTCCATACAATGGAGTGTCACTTTTGTTCAGCTCAGGCCGACCTCTGCTTTCTACCTTTAAGTTAGACTGATGAAGGCTACTGGATATTTGCTGCTGTTTTCATCCAGTAGCGATAGGATTGTTCTTATCCCTACTTCTGCTTCTGAAGTGTCAATCTGAACAATAAAAGGTTTGCTTTTTTGAGGAATTGCCATCTGATAAGGATGTAGAAGCCCTGGCGTTTTTCATCATTTAATAAAATTATGCTGGTCATTTTAACTCCTAAAGGGTGGTCTGTTAGCCAGACCTCCCCCTTTCCCTAAACCTCCATGCCAAAAGCATAGTGACACTTGTGTCCTGCTGTATTTGTATCCTGATCTGCCAGACCAACTGTTTAGTTGCCCAGTGCAGGTTCAGGTGTCAAAGGTGCCCTTTTGACAGCCACTGTTACATCCAAGTCACTTCAGCACAGAGGCTGCATTTAAAGTCTGCGCCTCCATTCCAAACCACATAATTATGCAGAATTACTATATCCTGAGGGCAGTTTACTCTTTAAACAGTTGGGGTATAGTGGCTGGTAATTCACATAACCTTTAGAAGCCACCTCTGATTTGAATCTTACACATTAGCACTGTGAGCCCAGGTGAGCTGTAGAAGTGTTGTGTTTTCTAGTCACACAGCCTGTCCCTGCAGCCTGAAAGACAAGAGACTTACAGACTGTCTCTTTTGATCCTTTGCAAGGTCATGTAACACTTCTCTCCAGCAAGACCGCCCCTCAGCTGGGGCTCTCTTATGAAGCAGGAATCAAAGGACACACACTAAATTAAAAAGCTAGCCTCACACCAGGATGGCACACACCAAGGGGCCTTTGATGCTATGGATATGATAAGGGTGCAGGGTTAATGTAGCAAGAGGGCACTCGGCACTTTTGGGGAACGATTCCACCAATCGTATTTCTCTCTGTGCTAAATGTAAGGAACTCATGGTGGCAACAGTAAAGACAGACACAAGTGATCACATTTCAAGGGCGTTTATTAAACTGTATAGGTAGGTTGGAAAAAACCCTAGTCTAAACCTAGATCTAAGATGCGAGCAAGCTACGACCATCAAATAATAAGGCAGTCCTAGTGGCGTCTTGTCTAATAAAAGGGCCTATGCTAAAAATAAAATTGCCAATCCTTACAACTAAATACAGGAAGAGTGTGGGATAGGATTCACAAGAAAGAAGTGTTCACAAATGATAAGTCGGGATGTGGTAGCCCGGAGTCTCCCTTCCCCACGTTTTGAGTATGAGACAAGGTGGGACTCCAGAGCCCACTACACGCTCGAGCTTTCCCAGCACGAGAATACAGTTCCGTTCCCAGGTATCCGGACCTCCGATGGTTAAGTCTCTTTTCTACAGAAACAGTCTCTTGCCTCCAGAACCTGATGTGTTCAAAATAACAAACAAAACAAAAAATTCCTTGCCGTATGCATGTGGGGTGATAACTTTTCACCCCTGGATCTACCTCTTCCGGGCTTAGATCCACAAAAAGTTCCTAGGAATATCAGAACATTCGGTGGTTAAGTATCTTGCTTCTGAGGGCCTGGTAGGTTCAAAATAATAAACAAACGTTCCTTTCTGATTGGTACATGGGGTGATTAACATTTCACCCCTGGATCCCCCTCTTCCTGGCTGAGACGCCTCTTGACTATCAACCTCCCTCCGTTGGGTTCACTATGGCCTGTATTCAAACACTTTTATCCGTTACATTCACGTCTCGGTGGGTGATGGCTTTTCACCCCTGGATCATCCTCTTCGGGGCTCTGGCCCTTCTTGAATGTTTGCCTCCCTCTGTCGGGTTCACCACAGCTTTTCCAAGATCAATTTCACCTGTGGCTTTCACAAGTCTTAATGCCTATTTAAACAGTTCACTGAGGGCATCCCTCTTTCGGTTTCACTCTTGTCAACACAATGATCATCATACTTCGCCTCGTTCTGCAGGCATCCCTTTGTCGGGTTCATGTTTTCCAGCCTCTCAGTTTCTTCTACTTTCTTACTATGCAGGATTAACTTCCCCTGGTTTTCCAATCAGACTTTCAACTGTACATGGGATTTTGCTAGACCCCTGTATGACCACTTTGACCTTTTTCCTGTGGCCTTCCCAAGGCTTTCTGGTATTGGTAGTCTCAACAATGGGAAATTAGCCAGAGTCTCTCAAGTGAGCACCCACGTGGTGCCGGACCCCTCTGCAGCTGGTTTTCCCTTTAGAAGTTAACAGTTCTTTGATTTTCCCTTAATTTGTTATTCGCTACTATCGTTCAACACAGTTCGGTTTCTTATTGGTTCTCCCTCGACTCACCGGCTGTGATGAACCGCTTGGCTTCTCTTGTCTCTGGAGTCAAGGCCGATACCATGGTAGTAAGCATCTGTCATGATGCCTACCTCCAAGGAGCTAGGTCCGACCCAGCGACCCCAGAGGCAGGCATCATTTCCCCCAGGGGAGTGCCAGCGGGCCCAAGCTGGGGCCATTTGGACGCAGTCCTGGCACCTTAAGCGCCAGGCTCATGTTGGACCTCTGTCCTGGCGCCTTAGGCGCCAAGCTCATAAAGCTAGACATGTGTTCAAGTGTTTTCATGTGCACTTACCTGATGCAGACCATGCTGCCACATCCAGGCCCTCTTGAGGCCTGAATGGAACTACTTTACCTGTGGGACTACTTTCCACCCGGGTGCGGTCGGGGAAGGATACATACCTGATCGGAGGAAGGATACACACTTGGGACTTCTTCCAAAGCTATTTAAACCACACCCGATCAGCAACTCACGCTTCGCGTTGTTCTGCTCCTCGCAGCTGGACGCTCACCGTGTCAGCTCCTGCATCTGGACTTCAGCCACGCCTGTCAGCATCCTGGGTCACCTGCAAAGGGAGACAAGAGACCTTACCAGCTAAATCTGCACCACGGAGACATCACCGACGATCCTGAAAGGGAAGACATTATTTTTAAAAGCATTTCGTTACAATCGCTGCAGCGCTGCATTTCACTCACCTTTCCTGGGTTCCTCCATCTTCAGCAGCGATCATCCGGATACACAGCCACTTCCCAGAGCCTAGAGAAAAAGACAAGAATAAGAGGTGAGAGAAGGAAGGGAATAAGACTTACCTGTTGGGTCATTCCCATTTCATTTCGGGTCTTGCCGCTTCCAGGCATTTTCCGGACCCCGGCCCCTATGGGGAAAAAAGACAAAGACATTGAATGAGCGTATGCAAAGACAGTTCCCGAGCGCTCATCCAGAACTAACCTGCCATTTACTGGAACTGCACGTTTCACTTCGGGTTGGTGCCATATCTCCGTCATTCCAAACCCCGGCCCCTAAGGGGAAAAAAGACATAAGCATTAGCGCTTGCTGCAAAAGACAATGAACATTATAATTAAGCTTGGACTTTTGAACTTGCAACAGAACTTTTACAGAACCTTACCTGAATAGTCAATCTTACCTGAACTCCCATCAATCCTCAATCCAGTGAAGCAACTGGGTTTCAACGCGCCCCTGCATCAGAAGCAGGATGGAGAGCTCATCCTTCCTGACCCTAAGGTGAGACTTCACGGGGAATCGTGGAAGGGTATCGTGGAGGGTAGGAAGAGAGTGGGAGGCTTGAGCATAACTCAGTCAGTAGGTAATACTCCCTTTTCACGCACAGGGGAATATTCCTGCGAGCCGGAGAAGCCAGAGTAGAGGGCCCTTCCTGTCCATCTTCAGAGTCCTGCGCTTCACCATTGAAGAAGCATCAGCACTCGAAGCCAGACCTGCGCCTCCGTGGGAATCAGGTGAGCGTTACAGAACGCGAAGCCTACCCACAATTTCCCACCTGGGCGCTATGGAGACTTCCGAGACTGACTAGCTGGCCCAGCTTTTGGGGGAATTACGGGCAGAGGTGCACTCAGCCCGCCAGGAGACTAACGCTCTCAAAAGAGAACTGATCTTATCCAAGGAAAGAACAGATGACCTAGCCAAAAGGTTATTACAGGCCCAGGCAGGGCACACTCCTTTACCTAATTCGGGAGACATTTCCACATCAATGGGTTTGAGTAACCCGGTACAAATTAATCTACCTGGACACATGCCTTTGGCTCCGCCTGAACGTTTTTCGGGGGATCCCAAGAAATATGCCGTCTTTATGAACCAATGTCGTTTACGCTTTCTATGCAGACCCGGAGCCTTCCCTAACGACCAGACCAAGGTAGCCTTTATACTATCTTACCTCAGTGGCAGTGCTGCCGATTGGTCTATTCCATTGGTAAATCAGAATGATCCCATTCTCCAGAATTTTCAGGGCTTCCAGGCCAGCATGGAAAGATTGTTCGCTCGACACTCTCAAAGACAGGCCCTTGATAACGAACTGCTATCCTTACGACAAGGTAATCAGGATCTTCTGTCCTACATAGCCACCTTTAACAGACTGGTTGTGGAAACTGGATGGCCAGAAAGCAAAAGGATCACACTGTTTCATCGAGGCCTGCGCGGAGAGCTTAAGGATGTTCTAGCTCAGATAGTGAACCCACCCCAGGTCTGCGCAGACTACATTGACTTGGTGGTTCAACTTGATCACAGACTTCAAAATAGAAAAGCAGATCGGTTCAAGTATGAAAACCGAGCACCGATCAAAACCCACGCTAACTCCAAGAGTACCGACGTATCTGAACCTATGCAAATCGGTGGTGTTAAAGGACCATTAACGCAGAAAGAACGAGAGAGAAGGCGGCAAATGCAACTTTGTCTGTATTGCGGGACTTCCGGTCACTTTCTTCGAAATTGTCCAGTTAAACCACTTAAGAAGGTGGTTGGAGCTACTGATAACGAATTAGTGACACCTGATTCGGGAAACGACCTAGCCCGGCAAGCGTAGGGGTCCGCTTGCCGAGCTTGAAAACTAACTCTTTGACCTCGCATTTTGTCATGCCAATGGTGCTCGTGGACCCAAAACAGCCTCAGCAGTTGCATGCTATAAAAGCATACATCGACAGTGGAGCTATTGGAAATTACATAGACCGTGAATTGGCTTCCAGGATTAAGCTTCCTCTCCGCCCGAAAGTAACCCAAGATGTCATTACTACAGTAGATGGAACCGAAATAGCCTCAGGGCCTGTAACGCATTCCACTGTTGAAGTGACACTGGTGGGTCAGGATGGACATCGGGAAGCAATCGTGTTTGATGTGATCAAGGCCCCACAATTTCAAGTAATTCTTGGAATTCCTTGGTTAGAAACACATAATCCCAGAATTGACTGGCGAGCAAAGAAGATAAGTTTTCCTGATTGTGAACCAACTTGTTATCCAAGAAATCCAGCTATGGGTCTAGCCTCAGCAACTTCCACCCCTGTACAGCTACCGTCAGAATACCAAGAATTCCAAGACGTTTTTCAGAAAGAACAGGCTAACACGTTGCCTCCCCATCGGTCTTATGATTGCCAAATCGATCTGGTAGCCAATGCTCAACTACCTCGTAGTAGGATATATGCTCTTACGGAACCTGAGAACCTGCATTTGCGTCAGTATTTAGATCAGTACCTAGCCAGTGGTTTTATTCGCCCGTCCAAGTCTCCTGTCTCTTCAGCTCTGTTCTTCGTGCCGAAAAAAGAAGGCGACCTTAGAACGTGTATAGACTATCGCGCCCTAAATCAAATAACGATTAAGAATCGTTATCCTCTGCCCTTGATCCCTGAGCTTATCGACCAGGTGAAAGACGCTTGTGTGTACACCAAGTTAGATCTCCGAGGAGCTTATCACCTGGTGCGCATAAAAGAAGGCGACGAATGGAAGACTGCATTCCGCACCAAGTTTGGGCTCTTCGAATATCAGGTGATGCCCTTCGGTTTGTGCAATGCACCTGCCGCCTTTCAGTACTTTATGAATGATGTTCTTCGGGAACTTATCGATGTCTGTGTCATTGTTTACATTGACGACATCCTGGTGTACTCTTCTTCAGAATCTGATCACAGAAAACATGTTAGGGCAGTTCTTGAGAAACTGCGCCAGCACAGATTATTTGCAAAACTCGAAAAATGCGTTTTTCATACCACAGAAGTTGAGTTTCTCGGATTCATCCTGACACCTCAAGGAGTCCGAATGGACTCGCGAAAGGTGGATGCCATCCTGAAATGGCCGTCTCCAAGCTCGGTGAAGGGAGTTCAGAGCATGCTCGGCTTTGCCAATTTCTATCGAAGATTCATCCCGGAATTTTCCCGAACAGTCCAACCCATCACCGCTCTCCTAAAGAAAAACAAACGCTTCGAATGGACTCTTGAGGCCGAACAAGCCTTCCAGGACCTGAAAACCAAATTCACCTCTGCACCTGTATTGAAGCACCCGCACCCAGATCTCCCGTACATAGTGGAAACCGATGCATCCAGTTCGGCCATGGGAGCTTTCCTGTCGCAAAGAGACCCAAAAACTAACCAACTACACCCAGTGGCCTTTTGGTCCAGAAAATGTTCTCCTCCTGAAATCAACTAGGCAATTACCGATAAAGAGTTATTGGCCATCAAATCTGCTTTCAAGGCTTGGCGTCACTACCTTCTCGGGGCAAGACACACCATCACTGTAATTACGGACCACAGAAACTTACAATATTTAAAAACGGCCAAAGCTCAATCTTCACGACAACTCCGATGGCTCTATTCTTTGCGGAATTTGACTTTGTAATTACCTATCGCCCTGGCTGCAAGAATGGAAAAGCGGACGCCTTATCCCGGATTGGCATGGAAGAACCTAATTCGAGCTTAGAACCTGTGCCCATCATACCTGAGCAAAGAATCTTAGGCTTAACTTCATTGCACACTATTGAGGATATCCAAACGCAAGTAAAACAACTTCTAGACTCTGCAACCTTAATGGAATGGAGTCAAAAGGGTCCTCATTACACCGTTAAGGATGACTTACCCTACTTCCAGGAGCGGTTGTTTCTGCCAAGTAAAGAATTGCAAGAACTTGTTATTGCCCATCATCATGAATCTTTAATGGAAGGACACCCTGATATCGCTAAAACGGAGGAAAAAATCAAACGCCACTTCTGGTGGCCTTCTTGGAGAAAAGACATAAAGTCTTTTGTACTGTCTTGTGGAATTTGCGCCCAAAACAAGGCTCAAAAGAAAAGGCCAGCCGGCCTACTTCAACCCTTGGATATTCCACCGGCGCCATGGCACACCCTGTCAATGGACTTTATAACAGATCTGCCTCCTTGTGCTGGTTTCAACACAATCCTTGTAATTGTGGACCTATTCTCCAAAATGGCCCACTTTATCCCTTTAAAGGGTTTGCCTTCAGCTTCCACCTTGGCCAAGGAATTCCTGGAGAATATAGTTCGCATACATGGTTTCCCTTCCATATTAGTCTCGGATCGTGGAAGTCAATTTATCTCACATTTTTGGAAGAAGTGTTGCCAACTAGCACAAATAGATGTGCGGTTATCCACCAGCCACCCCCCCCAGACCGACGGACAAACCGAGAGAACCAATCAGACTCTCGAGCAATATCTTCGGTGCATGTTACACCAATCCGAGTTAAATTGGAAAGACATCCTTTGGATCGCAGAATATGCATACAACAATTCAGTGCATTCTGGAACCGGACAAACCCCCTTTTATACTTTGTATGGTCACCATCCTCGGACCTCTGACCTAGATCCACCTCTGACCCTGGAAATGCCCGCAGTAAATCATCTGCATTCCACAATAACCCGAGCCTTCAAAGAAGCTGCAACTCATTTACAGCAAGCCAAGAAAAAGTATAAAGAAAACGCTGATTTGCACCACAGTAAAACTCCTCCTTACCAAGTAGGAGACCAGGTATGGCTAGCAACTAAACATTTACCCCTCAAAGGCCCGCGAACCTTCAATCCCAGATTCATAGGACCTTATCCCATCAAAGCTATAATCAACCCAGTGGCCTTTAAACTGGATCTACCGTCCAACATGCGTATTCATCCAGTTTTTCATGCATCGCTTTGGAAGCCAATACAACCAGGAACCCGATTGTCCAAGCCTCCAGATCCAGTTCAAATTGAAGGGGAATTAGAATTCGAAGTTAAAGACATTTTAGACTCCAAGGTGGTAAAGTCGAAACTCTTCTATCTTGTTGACTGGAAGGGATATGGACCTCAGGAGAGATCGTGGGAGCCTAGTAACCATGTCCACGCACCTCGATTAGTACAAAGGTTTCACCGGAGATTTCCGAACAAGCCCAAACCCCCGGAGGGAAGAACCTTGGGAGGGGCCTTGAGGGGGGGGTACTGTCATGATGCCTACCTCCAAGGAGCCAGGTCCGACACAGCCACCCCAGAGGCAGGCATCATTTCCCCCAGGGGAGTGCCAGCGGGCCCAAGCTGGGGCCCTTTGGACGCAGTCCTGGCGCCTTAGGCGCAAGGCTCATGTTGGACCTCTGTCCTGGCGCCTTAGGCGCCAGGCTCATAAAGCTAGACATGTGTTCAAGTGTTTTAATGTGCACTTACCTGATGCAGACCATGCTGCCACATCCAGGCCCTCTTGAGGCCTGAATGGGACTACTTTACCTGTGGGACTACTTTCCACCCGGGTGTGGTCGGGGAAGGATACACACTTGGGACTTCTTCCAAAGCTATTTAAACCACACCCGATCAGCAACTCACGCTTCGCGTTGTTCTGCTCCTCGCAGCTGGACGCTCACCATGTCAGCTCCTGCATCTGGACTTCAGCCACGCCTGTCAGCATCCTGGGTCACCTGCAAAGGGAGACAAGAGACCTTACCAGCTAAATCTGCACCACGGAGACATCACCGACGATCCTGAAAGGGAAGACATTATTTTTAAAAGCATTTCGTTACGATCGCTGCAGCGCTGCATTTCACTCACCTTTCCCGGGTTCCTCCATCTTCAGCAGTGATCATCCGGATACACAGCCACTTCCCAGAGCCTAGAGAAAAAGACAAGAATAAGAGGTGAGAGAAGCTGTTGGGTCATTCCCATTTCATTTTGGGTCTTGCCGCTTCCAGGCATTTTCCGGACCCCGGCCCCTATGGGGAAAAAAGACAAAGACATTGAATGAGCGTATGCAAAGACAGTTCCCGAGCGCTCATCCAGAACTAACCTGCCATTTACTGGAACTGGAACTGCACGTTTCACTTCGGGTCGGTGCCATATCTCCGGCATTCCAAACCCCGGCCCCTAAGGGGAAAAAAGACATAAGCATTAGCGCTTGCTGCAAAAGACAATGAACATTATAATTAAGCTTGGACTTTTGAACTTGCAACAGAACTTTTACAGAGCCTTACCTGAATAGTCAATCTTACCTGAACTCGCATCAATCCTTAATCCAGTGAAGCAACTGGGTTTCAACGCGCCCCTGCATCAGAAGCAGGATGGAGAGCTCATCCTTCCTGACCCTAAGGTGAGACTATACGGGGAATCGTGGAAGGGTATCGTGGAGGGTAGGAAGAGAGTGGGAGGCTTGAGCATAGCTCAGTCAGTAGGTAATACTCCCTTTTCACGCTCAGGGGAATATTCCTGCGAGCCGGAGAAGCCAGAGTAGAGGGCCCTTCCTGTCCATCTTCAGAGTCCTTCGCTTCACCATTGAAGAAGCATCAGCACTCGAAGCCAGACCTGCGCCTCCGTGGGAATCAGGTGAGCATTACAGCATCTCTCCCTGTCCTGTTTATTAGCGTAGGAGGGCTTTGTGTACCGTTGACATCTGCAACACACGCTAACTATTGTTTGCGGTCTTTCGATTCCTTCCACAGAGGCTTCGCAGGTCTGGGTCAGAAAGGACAAGGTTGCTTCTCTCCTTGTTACCCCTTCAATACTTGCTGCTCATCTCCTCTTGAATTGCTGTACTCTGATAGCTGTCTCGTTGTGCTGACTGCCTTTCTCTGCCTGTGCTCCACCTTGTATCCCTGTGGGGAAAGGAAAGGGCCGTTGGGTGTGTGTGGTTCTGGTCAATTCCCTGATTTTGCCTGAGCTCTGTGTCGGACATGTCAGGTAAACGGTTATGGTGTTAGTCCATGTTTTTTCATGGTGTGCAGAAGTGTTTGTGTCGAAAAGGGGTGGGGGAGTTGCAATCTCGAAGTATCATACTAAGCAAGATGGGGAAAAGGTGTCATGAGGAATTGCATTCTTCGTCCGAGGGAGGTAAATGAATTTGGAAAGGTGAGTTTGGTAGGGTTTGTGAAATGAATAGGGTAGACAGTGGTGTTTTCTCAAAGCAGATCGGGAGTCTGGGAAATAATAATCAGAGGGATGTGGAGGAGAACGTCTGGGGAAATATGGATTCTGGGAGAGATAGTTTCCACCTACAACAGGGTTTGCGTTCCTAGGGGATTTCATATTGAGAGGGGTTGTTGATCAGGACAAGAGAGATTTATTGGGAGAAAGGGAAACAGATGTGGTACGGCCTACAAAGGTCTCTGGGATCTCGTCCTCTCCTTCCCTGGTATAGTCCCGCATCTCACCTGTGGCATTTCCCTGAGCACAACCCTGGGCTCCCTTACCCAGGTGATCCTCCCTCGCTCGTCCACCCTTAGGGTTGGGATCTGAGAGCGCCAGCCCTTCCCTGGCCACCGCCAGGTTTCTCACACAAAGGAAGTGGAGGAAACGAGAAGGAACAAAACACCCTCTGTGTATGAATGAGGCAAGCAGGCAAAAACCACTTGTCATAAGGACTGGATTGGACGCCTTCAAGCAGTCTGGCTTTTGTCCAATTGCCAGTGGACTTTTGCCTCTAGAAATGCGGGTCTCCCACCCCTACATTGATTTATTTTGGGACTTTCAAGACTTCAAGACGAATTTGTTTGGATCCTGTTCCGGAGATCAGTCCTTTTCAGAGTCCTCTAGCGTTGAGGTGAATGCAGGTGTTGCAAGGCAGACGCCATCTCTACTCCCTAACCATCTCCAGGGTACATTGGGGCGACCTGCTGCTGGAGCTTCACCTGCCACTCTGCCACGCACACCGGTACCCAGGAAACTACTGGAGGTGAAGGACCTCTTCAGGTGTTTTAGAAGCCTCCCCTGTGTTATGAGAATAAGGACTCGTCTTGTCCCTGAGCCACTGGATTGGGAATCGCAACACAGAGAAGATGTCAAGCAGCTGGTCTCGTGTTCTCCTGCTTCGAGCACTGTTGAACCACCTGTCGACACAGTTTGAACTGCACGGATCTCATTTGTTGCATTTAGCACTCTTCGAACTGCTGTGCTGCCAGTTGAACCTGCTTACTGCTGCATTGTGCCAACTGAGCCCATCACTCGCTCCAGCTCAAATAAAGAAGCTGATTCCTGCAGTTGCCACATTTGAGCCCCTCCTCGAATGGCCAACATCTTCATTGTCAACCATCAAACCGACAATTGTGGCCTCATTAAACCCCAACCTTTGGACACTGCATCAAACTGCTTTGTCTTGAACAGCACGTCCAAACACCAACATCTTCACTGTCGAGCCATCTATCGACTGTCAAACTGACCCTCGTAGCCCTCACAATCTGCATTCTTCTATTGCTGCACCGAACCGCAGTAAACTTCAGCTTGACCCTAACTCGACACCTGTTCTGTGTTTTGGAACACTGTGACCACTGCATTCGACACTGCTCCAAAACACTCGCACAAGAACACAGGTTTGCGTTTTAACCACCAATAACAGCTAGAAGGTATTAACAGTCCCCCGGGCCAGCTTTGGCCCCAAAGATTGTTTAGGTCACCGTCACTACCTTTTCTCGTACAAGATCTAATCTTTTACAAACAATGGGGATATTGATTGCCTTTCAACCCAGTTTCATTGCGCAGTGTCCTATCTCTTGTTCTTTCCACAGATGTGGGTTTTTGTAGTGTTGTTCACTTTAGTTATATGTTCATATGGTATATGGTGTGTTTAAAGTATATACATTTTTATAGAGCCTCAATTCGACATTTCTTAATTGTGGACTTTTTACTATTGCTGTTTAGGTTGCTACCGTTTTTACTTGCATAACCCTCTTAAGAGAATAGCCTGCACTCGATTTATATTACTACAAAAGGCAAAGGTATTATATCTTACGTTTGATTGGAATCACTCTTGTTTTTTTTTTTTGTTTTTTAGAGGTTGGAGTGCTGAGTTGGCAGTTTAGTCACTACCCATCTTTGTACTCCTGTGGGGGCAGAAGTCATTTTGCTAAAGCTGTACACAGATGCACTCAGCACTAGGTATTCATTGGGGGCATTCATGCAGCCCTTAAAACACCTTTTATCCATCTTCTGTTGAAATACCCTTTTTGGGAAGCTCAAGGTAATTGCAATTAAAGTTCTGTTTATGGTCCTATAGTCCTTCGAAGAATTCTAATACCCAGTTAGTCCAAGAAAAGTCTTCACATGAATTTGACATGGGAGTTCCCAGTCAATAATCATTTGGATATGGTTATGTATAGGCTGTACTTTCTTTCCAGCCCCAATAACTCAGAACGAAAGTAGATCACTGAGCTCTGATCTCTGTGGGACCTGGATGCAATGATATTGAGTATAGTGTGACCTGTAACACTCTTCATGTGTGGAGATGCTCTTCCTAGCTTGTGTGGAAGAGAGCTATGTCATTCAGATAGGCAACACAAGTGTCATCCAGCCTTGTGGGCCTTAGTTTTGTTCTTCACACCAAAGGGAATGACACAGAATTGCGACAGGCCCAAATCCCCAAAAATGTGCAGCGCCTAACCTGATGATTTTCAGAAAGGGGAATGTGGTGGGCATCTATCTTGTGGCCGCATTGAGCCACCTCTCTGCTCATATCCATGCAGAGCCAAGGATGCATGGTTCTGTATTTCAGAACCAGGATTTCTGCACTGGGCCCTTGGACCTTGGGAAAATTAAATCACCCCCAGATCCAGCTTCTTTGTGACCACATCTTTGATGTATCCATGTACCACATCCAGCTCCTGTACCGATTGTATTAATGTACATGGTGCCGCCACTGTCCATATGTTTTCACCATTGTGTTGGACCTGGGAGAATAAGGGAACAAACTGTTAAAGCAGAGTTGATTGGATGTCGCTTGCATAAAGAACTTCACTCACTGCACAGAAGCTAATCCTGGGACTGATGCAGATGTGGCCAGAGCGATGCTCACTTTTTCTAACATCCTTTTCAGAAATCAAAAGAAGAGCAGTAATTGTGCAAGAGGGAAGGCTTTAAATAGTAGATCCCTTGGGGTGTTCCATGGTCAACGAAGTATGTTACTGGCCCTACCTGTTTAATAGTCTTTTTGCCAAACATCTCCTCCAAAGCCATAGTAGCTTGGCAGTTTCTATCACATCAGGCCTCTTGTTTCTCCTGGTATCCAACTTGGGCGGTTTTCTCATCATAGCTCTGTTTACTTAGCTCGTGTATAAGGCAAATGACAATCAGTTTCTGGGGGCTTGCCACATAGTGCATCATGCCAAGAGAGAGCCTCAAGGGTTTCCATCCTGTCCCTCCTTCACTAAGGTGTGGGGGCCCTTCACAAGATGACTGAAAGGGGCTGATGCCTAAGCCTTTCTTTGGCATATCCCCATAGAAAAGCAGTCATTGTATCAGGAGATCCCACTTGAAATGAAGAGGGAACCCTAATTCGAAATGACCTTCTTGTAACGATGAGGAATTTTGCCACCAGATTGGCAGGGATAGTCTACATTGGCACTGCTTTTGGATACCTAGTTGCGTTGTCCATTGTTCCAAAGAATCCTAAGGATTTTGGCTATTCAAAGCGATCAATAATGTCAATTTCATTCCTCACAAATGGTAAACCCACAACTGGATGTTGTACTGTTAGCCTTTTCATCTGTCCTATAGACTTGTTAGACAACTGACAGGTCGGACAGTTCTTTCAGTGACCCTCCACATGGACCCCATTTGAGGCAAGTAGAACCGAGTTGTCAATCTTACCTCATTTCAGGATGTTCTGCCAAAATGGCCTTATGGGCTAACTGTACCAGGAAGGGGTGTTTGTGCTAGGGTCACCACCAGTCTCCAATAGAGTGAGCCCGTGGGGGCTGATCGCAAAAAAAAAACACCTTTACCATTTAGACTGTACTTTTACTGGATTTTCCCCCATAAGACTGGAAAGGGATTGAGTTCACATATCCTAGAGATTGGGGAGATATTATTCCGGACAGGATTCTTACTTGTCAATACCTCCTTCTGCAAAACTTTCATGACAGACAGGCCCGTCTTGACAGACATACCAGTACTTGGAGGCTCCTTGGTTCCCTCCCACAAAAGCAGCACAAGTCTACAAGACCTCGAGCACTAGGTGGCACGCATACCTTACCTTCTATTAAGAGCTTTGGGCTTCCCCTTCATTACAGGTGGGCACTCCTAGGAGTGAGGGGATGATGACAGCCCCTTGCCAGGTCTTGGTCTGTGGTGACCATTTCAGAATTCAGTGCATGTTGCATATTGGTAACACAGTGCTTCTAATGGATTCCTTCTTCCAACTGATTCCCCATCATTGATATCATTCTAGCGCTGCTGCTCTTCTGAAACTTGATGGGCAGTGGGGCTTCACCTCTATGCACCATGCGCCGGCATGACCTTGGGGCCATTATATAAAGAGGTGCCCCACCTTGTTACCTTAGTTCTGTTTTTCCTTGCACTCTGCTCGCTTTTGGAATACTGCTTCTTTGAGGATTTCTTGCTTCTCATTACATTCGATTTTATGGCAATTCCGGTGCTTCCAATTCACCAATTCTAGTGTAGTTTTCAGGGTTTAAACCCTGCGTTGACTGCCGGCATCAAATGCCCATCTCAGATCCTCACTGTGTTTATCTTTGTTGCCTTGTTAGATTCAGAATTGTCAATTACCCCAAGTCGCTTCGGGGATGGAAGGTGAAGCTGTTCACTTTTCTCTAGAAGGAAAAGAGTGACAAACTGTTTCGTTCGAGGTCACCCAGCATGGTTCGCCGCATCGAAGAATGGTGCCCGGTCTGCAAGGGTAAAAAGTAAAACAATCACCGGAAGAGGTCTTGCTCTCCCTACAGTTCTTCAAGGAACTATTCTTCGTCCTTGTTGAAGAGTTGCCACCACTCCATGGTCGCACCTGAAGATCTTGTACCATAGGTAGCTTTCCCCACCCAATCCTCTTCTGCAGAAGAATGGGAGGCCTTAAGACATAAGATGCTTAACATCTTTGCAAAGACCCCTGCCTCAGCACTGACTTCTTTGGCCCCAGTATTGCCGGTGCTGTTGGAGTCCACCTGGCTCCAACGTGCTGGCAGACACACTGATAGGTTGTGCGAACAATGGATGAGATCCCGTCTCGAGGTGGCACCGCTCCGTCTTCGGACACAAGTCCTCTGACCCCTACAATTCCTTCCTGGATACCTTGTCAGAATTAGGCATGCTCCCTGTTCCCACCCTAGGTAAGCTTCGCAGCGCCTGATTGCCAAAGCGGTGGATATCTTGGGATTGTTGGCAATCTCCCAACCGAAGGAGCAATAGGAGCTCACAGATATTCTGGACGAGGGCCCAAAGAATGAAATTCTGCTGACCTTCAAACAAGCGGTAGGGGCACCAGTCCTTGAGCTGTGATGCCCCTCCCTCCCCCCCCCGGCTGTCGACCGGGATCCGGTGAAAAAGCACAGGCCAGCACCTTCGGACCCGGACATTCATCAACTGATTCCCCATCATTGATATCATTCTAGCGCTGCTGCTCTTCTGAAACTTGATGGGCAGTGGGGCTTCACCTCTATGCACCATGCGCCGGCATGACCTTGGGGCCATTATATAAAGAGGTGCCCCACCTTGTTAGGACAATACCTATTCAAATTTATGTCTTTATGTTCCCTTTGGTATGTCCCAATTCATTTCACAAACTACACATCCCATAATGCAACATTTGGCAGTTTTCAATACCTGCCTATTCCTAAGCAGCAGTCTCAGAACTACAATCCCCAGCAGCACTAGCGATCAGTACTGCTTTCCCTTTCCCATGTCCAAAGAGGGAGGAGGCAGATTATCTGCAGGTGTGGTGCTCCAGGTGCTGCTAACAAACCTGCTTCAGCACAGGGTGAGTCAGTATTTAAGCATCTGCCTGCAGAAGTACAGGGCTCTTCTATCGAGTTCGCTGCCAGCTCCTCATGCTTTGAAATTTGGATTTCTGCTGTGTCCTGTTTCCAGAACCTTTTCCAGTACCTGTTCCAGTACTCTGTGCTCACAGCCTTGGTACTCTGCCTTCTTCCTTGCACCCCTGTACCCCCTGCCTTACTCTCCTGCTCGCTATCCTCTGTTTCCTGTCTCAGCCTCATGCTCTCTACTAACAGTTTTCTTGTTCCCTCCCTTCAGGTCATTGATCTGCGCCTGGAGTCTGTGTTACCTGCCTGTAGCTTCCTTGATTACAGTCCTGAGTTTCCTTGTTACCGGTCTGCCCCACTTATTCCTGTCCAGAGTTTTGGTTCCTAGTATTCCTTGTTCCCTGTCTGCAGTTCAGTCCTAGTAATTCTAGTCCAGCGCTTCTGTCCAGAATTTCCCTGTTTCTTATCTGTAGTTCGGTCTCCAGTTCCTCAAGTCTGTTTCTTAGTTTCCAGTCTGCAGTTCTAGTCTCCTGTAACCATGCACTTAAGTTCTTGACTTCTTGATTATGCTCTTTATTCCCCTTCTCTGTCCTGAGCCTTGTTCACTTTCACTTCCGATTCTTTCCCTGGATATTTCTGTTGCTGTTCTTGCCCTCAATTATGCTTGTGTAATTCCTTTTTATAGTGTTTGGCTGCTGGGTTTTCCAGCAGGGAATCTGTCCTTTGATGCATCTCAGTATTGTCCCTCATGCCAAATTTGTTAACAGTGTGTTGGTTCCTGGAGGCAGTCAGTGTTCTGTTCCTGATGGACCCATACAGACTTCTGTCTTGTGAGTTTTGTTCCATTGTTCATGCCTTGGGGTCCAGACAGAGATGTCCACTCCTGCTGCTCCTTTCCATGAGCATTCAGAATGGGCACTGTAATAACAACCAGTTCAGAAGACTACAATTTACCCTGACCTGTGGGGAAATTCTTCTCCCATTCGTCATGACCCCCAAGTAGGAACCTCAAGTATTTCTTGGTTGTATTCTGTGTCCCTTTCTGTTCACTGCCTTTTGTTGCATGTCTGTAGCTATTGCCTATCCTTCCTTGTCTGCAGTACTCCTTACACTCCTGTCTCTTATGCACTACTCTCCCTTCACCTTTGTGGGCACGTCTCTGCCCTCAAGCCCCCGAAAGCCATGGAAAACATGCCCCCTGAGAGGGAGAGCAAAAGACTAGATCCATGGGGCAGGAACGTTTTTGGCTCTGCAAGTCTGGGCCTGCTTTGTGCCAACACCTCTCCTGTGCCCTTGCCAAATTTTCTTTTGGGGTTTGGAGTGTCATCTGAGGCAGCAGAACACATTTCTGAGGGTGAGATGACAAATGGGTTTGAGGCTCTAGTGAGACTTCCTGACTGATCTTTCAATAGAACAACAATAAGGATACCTGTATACCAGACGGTCCTTCAGGTAAATAGCATCTATGTAATCAAGAAAAATAGTATGTGGTAGCGAGGCTGGATTAATGCAATACTACTACAAACACTGTAACCAAAATAAACTTTTGCACCTGATTTTGCAAATCTTTATATGGGCAATTTTGAAGACAAATCTATTGTAGGAGCCAATAGTACACTCAAACAACAACCTTTTGCACTGAACCTGAGAATATGGAAGCATTATGTTGATGATGTCTTCCTGATTTGGAGGGGAGACATCGGGTCATTAACAGTGTTTCTGGCATGGGTGAACCAATGCGACCAAAATATCAGGTTCAGTATGGAGTGGAATTTTGAAAAAGTGAGTTTCCTGGATCTGATGGTTGTCAAAGTGGGGGACAGGATTGATAGCACCTTGTTTAGGAAGCCAACAGACAACTCGTTGCTACCTTATTAGAGTTTCCATCCCATGGGGCTAAAACAAAACCTGCCCTAAGGACAATTTCTAAGGATACGAAGAAATTGTACTAACAAGGTTGACTTCGTATAACCTGCCTCAAACCTAAAAGAAAGATTGATCAAACGGGGTTACCTGAAGAAGATGGTGAAACAAAATATGAAGTGGGCTCTTAACACACACCGCGATGTATGCCTAACAGGGAAAGAAAAATCCACAATGAACAGACTAGTATGCGTTTCATCGTTCTTGCCGATTAGCAATGCTATCCAAAAGAGTATAAATAAAAACTGCCATCTAGTCAAACAACCTGGGAGCTTGGAGGAAAAGCCTATGTTTGCCTTTAAAAGAAATGTTTATCTAAGGCAGAAACTAGTTCAAACATACGTGGAGAAACTTACTGAACAGTCAGTGACCAACCAATGGGGCTACCACCCATCACGGGCCACTATAAATGTGGACAATGTGCTGCTTGTCCCTTTACAGGGACAAGACGTGAATTCGTACACGGGAACATAAAGTGGACACTGAGTGAACATACAAATTGTCGCACCAAAAATGCAGTCTATATAATACTTTGCCTATGCCCACTGATTTATGTAGTGAAAACAACAAGGCAAGTACGGATGAGGATATCTGATCACAGATCCTGCCTCAGGAACAAAGTGAAGGATAAACCGTTAGTTGAACATTCTATGAAGGCCCACCACACTGAGAATGATATTAGATGGTTTGTTCTACAAACCTTCAGGGTTCCGACACGTGGAGGCGACATGAGTATGATGCTACACAAATTGGAACAACGCTGGATTTATTCATTGGATTCAGTACAACACGGCATGAACATTGCCGTGGAGTGGAATAGACTGATCTAATAAGGTGGGAAGAAACATTGGGAGAGATGCCCCCATTTCACATTAAGTAAAGAGAGATCACATTATCCATTATTACTCTATACAAGTGCCATGACATGTGGAGACTATGAACATGTAGCACTAGAGGTTGGCATCCCATATGAATATCCATGACAATATCCAGTAATATTATTCTATACGAGTGCTTTGACGTGGATACTGCAGATCTGCAGTACTACAGGCTGGCATCCTACATCTATGATGAAGATCTTATGTAGATGTTATGCACTTGTGTACAGATGACCATAATAAGGGTCATTACAGATGACCATAGGGCATGGTATGATGACGTATGCTCCACTTTGTAAGTCGACATGTAGAACATTGGAAACATGATTTTTGTCCAAACGGCATCACAGGCAGTGGTCCTCTTTCTATGATGCCCATCCTATTAACGGGAAGTATAAGCAAGTTAGATGGGGCGCTCCGTTTGGATGTGAGCCCATGGAGACATCGCACGTCTGTTACAAGTAATTGTGGGATCCTTTAAGGGAAGAGGGTCCGCGGTGACAGCACGCTGTGAATAAGTGATGCGTGCAGAAGCTATGGAGCTGCTGTTTGAACGGCGAATGAATGTAGCGTTATGTTGGTTACGTTATGTTACTTTGCATTTATATAGCGCCTTATGTACCATTGGTATGATCTCAATGTGCTGGTAGGTTGAACGCACTCGGGAACCGTAGTTCAGGTCAATAGAGAGAGAGAGAGTCATAAGGTGCGTGTGAGCACTGGATATGTGTGCAGCAGGGGTGGCACTCATGTGATAGCTGCTTCTTAGCAGTAGGTGTGGTGGTTGGGAGGTCAGGAGTATGTGTTCCTTCTGGCAGTGTGATATCAGACCAATTCTGGCTGCGTTAGGCCTGAGGAGAACACCTAGGCTGGCAGGTGCAGCCAGCTATGTTTCGTTAGGATGATGGGGAGTATGCGGCTGGTGTTGGTATGAGAACAGATATACCGAATGTGTAATAGTATAGTTGTGTTCTAGTTGAGTGGTGGTGTATAGAGGAGAGTAAGCGTGGTGATGTGATATGGTGGTTTTCAGTAGGTGCTTGCTCATCCGCCCTACACTCTTCATCCGCTCGATACTCTTCCTCCTCTCCACATACTTCGGCCGTTCCATCTGGTCCACACTCTTCATCCGCTCTACATTCTTCATCCGCTCCACACGCTTCATCCGCTCCACACTCTTCATCCGTTCCATCCGCTCAGAATCTTCATCCGTTCCATCTGCTCCACACTCTTCATCTGCTCCACACTCTTCTTCCGCTCCACACTCTTCATCTGCTCCATCCACTCCATACTCTTCATCCGCTCCACACTCTCCTCCATTCCATCTGCTCCACACTCTTCATCCATTCCATCCGCTCAGAATCTTCATCCGTTCCATCCGCTCCACACTCTTCATCCGCGCCATCCGCTCCACACTCTTCATCCGCTCCATACTCTTCATATGCTCCATCCGCTCCACACTCTTCATCCGTTGCATCCGCTACACACTCTTCGTCCATTCCATCCGCTCTACACTCTTTGTACGTTCCATCCGCTCTTATGTGGAGTGCTGGAAGTGTGCGCTACGACAGCAGTAGGTACGCCAAGCTAAGAGGGCGGCTGTTATGCTGTGTTAGCTGCTTAGGAAGTGCTGCACATGCCGTTAGGTGGCATTTTGGCCCACATGTGTGTAATGGGGGGGCAGTGCCTAATGAGCAATATGTCATGCTGTGTCATCAGTGGTTGCAAGCCTAGTATCCTCCACTGCCTACACCACCAAACTGATCTACAGTTGTAAAGCCTGCCTATCAACAGGTAGCTGCCTAACGCTGGCCAGAGCACTTGCGCTTTCCAAACTCGACTACTGTAACACCTTTTTCCTGGGCTCTTCTGAACAAAACCTAAGCAAACTCCAGGTACTTCAGAATAACTCTCTGAGAGCACCACTCAGCCTCCCTAGAGCCTGCCACATCTCCCTTCACAGACAGAATGTCAACTGGCTACCCATCCATGACAGAATCGCGTTACACACCATAGCCATCACGCACAAATGTCTAACCAATTGTGCCCCAAAATATCTGGCTGATAAGTTTTCCAAACACCTTCCCACTCGTACTACCAGATCCGATAGTACCAAGATACAAGCTAAAAACAGCTGGCGAGCAAGTTTCCCAGTACAGGCTGCCAAACGATGGAATTCCATTCCCATCCCTTTCAGACAGGAACCCTCGTTCCTCCCCTTCAAAGCCAATATAAAAAATTGAATGTGCAGCAAGTCTCTTCTTCAGTAGACCGCTACCTTGCATACTTACCATTGTGTATTTAAGAACTGTATTTAAGAATTAACTCATCTTGCGTCATTCATATTCGTATTTGACTCTATGCCTCCTTTCTCAAGCACCGACCCACCTGTAACCAGGGTCCTTCATCGTTATCCTTATTGTTTGAATTATGCCTGCACCATTGTACGTTGCCTATAAATTTCTCAAGCACCCAGTTACCTCAGGGTTTGGTGCGCGATACAAATAATAAACAAATACAAAATACAAACCAGGAAAACAAAGTCGCATACCGAAGGAATTAGTACGGGGCTGAGCCTTAGTTTTAAGTTCCCCAGGCTGAGTCTAGCGAGCCAGTAAAGCGATTGTTCTGCTAATAGTTGGTATGAGGAACCATGAAAAATAAATTAATCCCATTTGTTTTGTAGAAATCGGCAGTTTCTAATTTCGCCTGCTGTAATTGGTGTAACGCTCGACTAATACGGGTCACTTGAAGTATTTCAACCATTGAAACCATTGATGTGAGTTGAACAGCATGAAGAATGTGCATGTGATTTAGAGTGGTGTTACACTGAAGGACACTGTTTTACCTTGTAGGTGGGTTAAAAGATAATTGAATAGTGATGACGGTGATGCTGTCCTGACTTGGATAAACCTAGCTGGAGTGCTGTTGTGGAATGAGTTAAACAGACCCAACAAGTAAGCGACATATATTAGGAGTTAGATGTAAGGTATGCGCTCCTATGAAAGGAAGGCAAATGGGTTGATTTTGGACCTTGTTGACCTATAGGTCACGCCAGATGTGGCTTCCCTCAGATACGATCGGATGGGTTGGGAAATATGAAGGAATCTGGTTGTCCTGAACACTTGGTATTCATCTCTGCATATTTGCGCAATCTCCATCAACCAACGAGTGGAGGTTAGTACATGTTTGCACAATCATTAGTGGCTGTGATAACATAATTGATTTATTATATATAAGAAATGAGGCTGAATTATAAATGAGTGTTTTTACGTTTGTTGCAGGTATTGTGAAACCGCTGAATGGTTGAAGACATCTCCCACCGATATATATAAAAACGGGAGTCAGGATTTGTTCACGCCTTTTGTTTGTCCTGAAGAAGGTTGAACTATCATCGGGCCAAAGTAGTGGGCCATCTAGCGACCGAAATATATGTAGACAGATGGCGTCTATATGAGAACATCATTGGACTTATGTACATTGTGTAATAAGAAATAAGTGCAATAATATTAATTGAAGTGTGGAGTTATAGTGACAAGAAAGACCGCATTGATAGCTGTTTGTTTTTTTGTTTACTAAAAAACCTATGTGGAAGAGTGGATGTAGGGTGGTACAAATGGGTATGACAGGTGGTAAATAGCAGATGTGAGATTAGTTTTGTACGTTATTCACAAATTTTATGATAAAGAATTGTTTTTGAATCATCAAAATAATTGTTTTGTAAAATACATTTTTGTTTAAACATTTTTTGTTTGGTTACGGTGTTTGTAGGAGTATTGAATTAATCCAACCTCTACCACAGTCTATTTTTCTTGATTACATAGATCCTTCAATAGTGCATGGATACCGCTGACTTTGTGGCCAGCATCGTTTGGAGGAGATACTCTTGGCAGATGTCCAGGAGAAGCTTCTAGACATGCAGCAACAACCGGTTTGGTACAAAAGCTGACGAATCTCTGCAGAAACTCAAGGCTTCAAAGGCGACTGCAAAGTCTGTGGGACTAGCTGTCCAGCAACCTGCAATCCCGGCAGGCAGGGGGGCCACCTCCGGCAAGCAGGTGCAGGGCCACCCCAACAGGTGTGGGGTTAGGGGTGCCCCCAGTGGAGGCATTGCAACCTCCATGGTGTTCTCCACTTCCCCCGGTGCAAAGCATCTTTGAATCAGACTTCCACCATCTCCCCCTTCTGGAAGGCAGGAAATCTCATTTGGCAAAGAATGGGTGGTGACCACTTCAGACAACTGGGCCTTACAGATCATTCACCAGAAATCCTGTCTCCCTTTTGCTCATCGTCCTCTGTCCATTCTTGCCTCTTGACTCTCTTCTGGAAGAGCGCCACCAGCTTCTGGAAATGGTTGCCATAGACACAGGCCTACTCAGAATGAGGCAAGGGCTGGTATTCAACTTATTTTCTGGTGCCCGACGGATGACATGGGCCTTCTTGGATCTGAGGCTTCTGAACTTTTACTTATGCACGAACAGGTTGACAATGCTTAACCTAGCTCAGATACTTCAGGCCCCGGATCTGCAGGATTGTCTAGTCCCCGTGGATTTCCATGATGTATACTTCCATGTCCCCATCCACAGGAAACAAAGGAAGTACCTGATACTCAAGGTGGGAAAATCCCATTACCAATTCAAGGTCCTGCCAGGCGGTCTCTCTTCGGCACTCAGGGTCTTCACCAAAGTGCTGGCAGTGGTGGCAGCTCGCCTCAGAAGAGAAGACATCCATGTTTTTCCCTATCAGGATGATTGGCTCGTCCACTCTCACTCCTGACGTGCAGCCTGTTGTATAGCTTGAGGTTCTACCTGAACTTCAAGAAGTCTTAGGTTTCGCCATCCCAGTCCCTCTCTTTCATCACAGCAGTCATGGATACTCGCCTGGGCTGGACTTTCCCACCCAAAGACTGAGTAACAAACCTCTCTGAGATGTTGCATTTCTTCTAGCAGCAGGAAAAGGCTCCTGCCTCTACTTTTCTGTTATTGCTGGGCCTTATGGCCTCCTGCATGCTTGTAGTGCAAGAGGCTTGTCTGCGCATGAGGTCGCTTCAGTGGATTCTCTGTTTCCAGTAGTCTCAATATCAGGGATATACCTCAGACATCCTATAGGTCTCTGTGTCCAGGGGTCTGTAATGGCAGTCGTAGAGGGGCAACCTACTGAAGGGTGCTTTGTTACAACAACCCTGGCCATAACTGACTCTAGTTATGGACGCGTCCCTGAAGGACTGGGCACTCCCCACCAAGATCTGATGGTGAGCGACCTTTGGTTTCCATTTGAGTGCTAGGGGCACATCTATTTGCTAATGTTATGCGTGATCATGCTGGCCCTGGTCTCTTTCCTCCCCTCTGTACAAGGCTTAACTGTATTGGTCCTGACAGCATTTTTTCCTGTCAGGACCAACAGTGGCCATGCACTACATCAACAATTTGTTGGCGGATCCCCTAAAAGACTGTCTTCTGCCTCCCACGAGTGGGAGCTCTTTCTGGATGTGTGGGGTGGGGGTAGAGGGGGTGTTCTCCCACTCAGTGACTTCTCAGGTGGACCTCTTTGCTCCCAGTGTGAACAGAAAGCGCAGGAGGTTCTGCTTCAGTGAATTTCCTCGGCAGAGTTCTCTCGGGGATGCTTTTGACAGTTGAGTGGGAATTAAAACTGCTCTATGCGTTCCTACCTATTCCTGTCATACTGCTGGCTCTAAGGAGGCTTTGCCTGTTTGGGTCCACCATGATCTTTATCACTCCGAACTGAACCCAAAGAACATGGTACCTGGACTTGCTGGACATGGGCATCTGCCCTCTATGGCGCCACCCGCATATAACGGACCTCCTCTCCAAATTGGAAGAGCAAGACCTACATCCGAACCTCAATAGCTTGAACCTTCATGTTTAGCTGCTGAAAGGTTAATTTACAAGGCGTGGGATTTATCAGAGAATGTCCTAGATATGCTCCTCTCTGCTATCAGACCCACCACCATATCCATTTATGCCTTTAGGTGTTGTATGTTTTTGATCTGGACCCTTTTATCTGTTCCAAGTCCTCTGTTATGGATGTTCTGCTTTCTTTGGCACAGATGGGCCTGCAGATTGGCACTGTGAAGGGGTGTCTTGCTGCCATTTCGGTTTTCAAGAGGACGCCGGACCTGGGTGTGATGCTGGAAATACATCAGAGGGACAGGGCTTCCGTATCCTTGTCCTTTACTGTTTTTTATTGTGTGTTCTGTCGTGTTTTCCGCGCAGGAGTTCATGTGGGACTCCTGGCGGTGCAGCTCTCTCTCTTGGTTTAGTGAACAGACCCATGGGATACCCTTATGGCACCCATGGGTAGGGGTACAACCCTGTGCCCCTAGGGTATGTGTTTGGGCACCTGTGTGTGACCCACAGAGCAGGGTACGGGCTGGTGGCAGCTACATGCTGAAATGACTGGTGCCCTGAGCGTCCTCCATTTTGGGATGCCCAGGCCCTGTCATTGGAATCGGTAGATTCCTGATGGAGACAAAATGGCCCCCATGGCCTCTTGCCTTCCATCACCTGTTACCTGGATCTTCCCGAAATCCCGGGAAGCCCTGCCTCTGTCCCTTCCCCCTGACTGGCTGTTGGGTGGAAGTTCCATATATGGTAGGGTGGGGAAGTGCCGACCAGACTGGCTGGAGCCTTCTTAACGACCGTATGTTCTGGGTACGCCTGTGGGTGGGACCTGGGTGAATGGAGTGTGTGACGAATACGCATTCTATGTTGTGGGTGTCTAGTATCTGGTGTTTGACACAATGGTTGAGACAGCCCTACCCGAAACCGGTATGAATGCAGTTTGGAGTGTTGAATGGCTCAGTACTTGTCCCAATACGCATAACTTGTTGTGAGTGTCTGGCGAGAAGCGAATGGCCTGAATGCACTGTGTGCCTGATTGGCTGCCTGCCTGCATGAATGCCCTTAGTCGTGATTGGATGCTTGAGTGTGACCCAGCAGAATGAATGAGAGATCAACAGTATATCTGGGGACCTCTCGCTGCTAGGAATTGTGTTCAGAAGCTGAAGTCCACTATGACGAGTAACTGAAGCTTGATCTTGAAGCTCTGCTGGTTGAGAAGAATTGCTGTTGCTCTCCTTCGCAATCTGAAAGCTACTGTGCCTCAAGGACTGATCCAGAGAGGACCTGGTAAGGCGCCCTCTTCCTGAGCTACGAGGGACCATCGTGCACAGCTGATCTTTGCCTAAGCTCCCTGGTAGACAGACCTTCGACAGGCTGTCGACCCGATACGGGGATTGCTGCGGAACTGCAAGGAAAAGGAACCGGACTGTTGTCCGCCACTGTCGACGACCGCTGTCCCCGACTGAAGCCGCCGTGCTCCCGTTTGCCTAAGAACCTTCATTGATCCAAGGACGCTCTCGTCCGCATTGTCGCAGCTGTATCCAGCTGGAGAAAGCCTGACTGCCGACGCGCCGAGAAGCATCCACTGGTGGCTTTCCGGCCACCCAAAGACCACAGAGACGCCGACGACTCGAGCCCTTGCTGGGCCACAGTTCTTCAACTCTTTGCGGTCCAGAACTATTGACATCAAGGTGCACCGCACGCCTCTACCTTGCAGCACATTTACACTTCCCCGTCAACGAGCACCGGTAGGAACGACGCAGCCAATTCACCGTCATAGCTCGACCTGTTCTCCGTCAGACGTTCAACGACCCGTGACTCCTGCCTGAAAGGGAGGACACTCAAGAAGGGCCGTCGATTCCCCAACAAGGAACGCTACAACGCCACGGTACTTTGGGGTTGCAGAACTATTGGAAAGTCTAGTGTGAACAATATATGGGCTGGGCTTGTATCTTTCTTCTACAGTTTGCCCAGGTGGGGGGACCTTCACACAGAACTGTGTCTAGTGGTACGGGGTCCTTATTCTGCCAATTGCTCAACCATCTTGCTTTCCTTCCTCTCTCTACTGCTGGTCTCCTCTTTATGTTGATCTGTGTGTCATTCTGACCGTATGCACTTTAATGATATCTGATAACGTAGTGGTACCACTTTAGAACTGTATATATTTACCATTATTGATTTCCGAGTACAAAGTGAGTTATCGTGATAGTGTACGTGACCTTGAATATTAATTATATAAAGACTGTGTTTTAACCGATACAGTGTGTGGACATTCCTTTGTGGGTGTTTGGGGACTACACTGTACTTAAGAACCAGCTCGCATCACCTCCTGAGAAGCTAGGCCTTGATTGCTCGACTACGTTACCAATAATAGAGAATCTTGGCAGGGGTCCTCTGTGCCTCTCCTCTACCATATAGAGAGCGGAAGTACAGACCCCCTCTCCGGTCTTTGCACTGGGATCCTTTTTCACGATCCCCACGGTCATACAATTCCTGAGGGATCTTTGTAATCAGTTTCCTCCACACTAGTTTGTAATCCTGATGTGGGACTTTAAGTTTGGTGTTCACATTTAAGAAGGGGTGCTCTGTTTGAGCCCCCCGATTTCTGTTCATTAAGATTGCTCACCCTTAAGGTGATTTTCCTGGTCACCATCACTACAGGTATTGTCTGTTAAACCTCCCTTCTTGGTTTTGCATCAGTGGCTAACCGAACGCAAATTGCTGCTAGTCTTGGGCTTTTCCTATGGATAACATACTCCCCAGTACCTTCACCAAGCCCATAGAAAAACAGACTGGTGCACCGAATTCAAGAATTTCCGGCCTGCACACATCAACACCACAGGTTTTGCATCTGCCTCTTTCATTCTCTTACAGATCCAAGCACAGCAAGGCAATTAATAGTGGTTGTAGGGGTCTGTGCAGTGCCACTTACATTACATTGAAATGTGCATGTCTCTGATTGGGTGGTTTGAGAACTCCCATCTGGTACTTGAAATAAGTTATTCTGCAGCCCATCACTTAAGTGAAACCAGCTGCTTAGAACCCAACACAGGAGGGCCTTTTGTTGTACTGAGTGACACATTCACAACTCAGCTAGTTTTAAAGAGGGATTTTCAAAGATTGAGCTGAACACATAACACACCCTTATAGTCTGTATAACAAGGGTTCATTGGGGCAAATGATTAGTCTTTCACCTCTCCCTTTCCCTTTCCCCCTTCCCATGCACTTGCGTGATCTGATTGACACCTGGCCTAGTAGGATTGTTGT
Source organism: Ambystoma mexicanum (assembly GCF_040938575.1). Lineage (NCBI taxonomy): Eukaryota > Metazoa > Chordata > Amphibia > Caudata > Ambystomatidae > Ambystoma > Ambystoma mexicanum. Next base: position 298,747,172 of record NC_090935.1, on the reverse strand, counting down.
CTGTCTTCCCTTTGTTCCTCCTCCCTTGCCTCGTCACGCCTTGAAACACTTGTGTATAGGTGCGTTATAAATGCCATATCATATCATATATCATTAGCCCTTTGATTTCTAGGAGGCAGGAAATGGGTGACGCTATAGAAGGTTGAAAGCTCAGAGACCGTTTTGAACCTGCCATCATGCTCGGCTTCCTCCACCCAGCAACTCCACCAGAAGTATGCACCCTGGGAATTTTGGCAAAAGGGGGTGGAAATCTGGGAAATATCAATAGAGCTAGAGCGTACTCAAGCAGCAGACAGCATCTTGAGTCGTTTAGGCCCTCTGCGCATTGTCAAACTGTGGATCAAGCCAGTCGAACCAGGAGATTTGAGGACAGTGTGGGTGAGGCAACGTAACATCGAGGAGACAACCTGATTGAATCCTGCTTTGTGCCACAGAAGGAACATTTGGGCCGCTTGCTACTGCAAACGAGTGCGGTGAAGCTGACAATCTTGCAAACACCCCAGCTGTGACCCAGTGTGACCCAGTACTATCAAACCGGCTGGCAGCTGTACAAAGCACCACAGACCAGCTCAATGCTGTTGAACTACCAACGACTAAGGTAGGAAACTAGAGAACCATGTGACAGTCCCTAGAAAAGTAGGTTGCTTGACCACCAGACATTTGCTTGGGCTACAGAGGGTTAAGGCCTGTATTAAGAGCAGGCTTTATTCACGGGCGACCCAGCAATGGCTACATTAGCCCCCTCCCACGCAAGCTCTGGGGTCTTTCAAGGGTTCCCCCAGCTGGCGTGTTGAAGGGACCCTATTAAAATGAAGTGCCCTACTGTCGTGCTGGTGATGGGCGCTCCAGCACGAGAGCGGGCGCTTTCCATTTCAATAGAGCACCACTGCTACACCAGCATGGGGTTGCACTGGTGTGGAAGCGGCACCAGCGCAACCCAATATCTGACGCCCCCCTCTCAGCCTTGATGGAGGCGCCAAATTTAGTTTTGCACTGGGCTCTGCCATGGCTCAGGCCAGCCCTGCCCATATCTTTACCTTGACCCTAAGAAAGAAGATCTTTTAAAGACTACATGTGTGTTTCCTTCTCATTCTAATGAAGTACTTCTATTTGATCTCACTGGGCATTTCAGTTCCACGATATCCAGTCTTATTACAGCTGAAATTCATCTCGTTTTCTGTTTATCATTTGCAGGGGTGGGTGGTTACTCTGTTTTTAGTAAAGAGTGCGCGCTTGATATAGACTTGCTTGTACATCCCTTCTATTTAGTATTTACTGTATTATCATTGTTTAGCTACTTTAGCTGTTGCATCAGCTGTTTGGAGAGGATACTGTGCTCTCAGATATTGCAACATAAGGTAAAGAATACCATACTATATGCCTTTATGATTGAAACACCTCTGAGCCAAGTTGTTGTACAAGTTTGCCATAGTATATAGAAATCTTTGACCCTGTTGTACTTCTTCTGGCTAGCAATGATTTCATCACACTTCTCCTTTTACAAATAGAAATGCTCAACTATACACCCGATACTGTCAGCCACCAACGTGCTGATTCAAGTTGTGCTGTTAGTGCAGACATTGTATGCCATGATCGGCACTTGCGCCTGGGCTAATTAGCGAAGGATTTGCACATTTGGTCCAGAGAATTATCACTGATGGGAACTGGTGACAAACTAGGCCATGCCATAAGGAGGCCTCCTAGAGGTATGCAAAAGGTTGCCTTTAGACCGATACCTCAAGGTCATGAACACAGCGTTCTCGCACAACATATTTGGCAAGTGTAGCAAGCTTTGGGTGCCACACTAATACACCACCACACCACCACACTAATGCACCACCACACTAATACACCACCACCTAATGTTATAACTGTTATCTGAAAATGGACATGAATCTGAAGGCAGCACAAATGCTAGTGGAAAATGCAATGCATTGCCCTTCTGCCACAGTGTCTTAAAACAGTCACACAATGCTTGCAAGAAATACCAGCGCAAAAGATACCACTGAGACACTATTAGGGGGAAACATGAAGTAGGTGCATTAACATAAAAAGATACACTTAGCTAATGCACCAATATTGCACAGTTTATACATTAATGATATTACAATGTCACAAGATGAATCGGTGCCTCGGAGTGATGTCTATAAAATGTGTCTGCACCTCCTGGACTGTATGCTCTTCTTCACTGCCAGTTATTACGGCTGGCATGAATATTGTAATATCATTATCCCCCACCGACTTTAGATGTCACTGGAGCCACATTCTGATTACTGTGTCATGCCACACGACCAAACTCAAAGAAGTTCCTGTGGGCCCAGAATGCAGACAGAACCATCTGTCTTGCTTTTTCTTGGCCATGTGTAGGAACCTCAAAATTACGCCCCCCTAGATCCTAACAAAACAAGTTATTGGACTCAGATAGGCAAAAGCATTGCACTTAAACCACGAGTTATATGAATTCAAAAAATGGCTGGATACAGGCTCTTTATTCACTCTTTATACATACACACATAACATATAGTCAATTATACATAAACATAGAAAATTAGCTTCACTGTTAATATGGTTGCAGAAGACACCTTCATCTCGGCCACCACAACACTGCTTAGTCCCAGAGCAGGTAGGCAGAGAGATCACTCGTACTAATGGGTTCTGGAGCGGAGCGTCCTCCCTCTCCGCGAGACTGCATCACCCGGGGGTCCAGTTCTATCTGCTTTCCCAGGAGGAATAAGTATTATCTTTATGGGAGGGATCCCGCCCCTCATTGGTTACCAGATTGCCTTCTACCGAAGAGCAGACAATATTCATGAGGTTCCAAGAGTGGAAAATTCCAGCTAGAAGTGGAAAAACCCAGCTTCTCTTCCTTGCCTTCTATCCCAGTACCCCTCGTCACTGTACCTGCAGAATGCTTCAACTCCCTTTCTGCCTCAACCTTCGGCAGACAATACAACTACTATTCTCTCCAGTTAGTTCAGCTGACATCATTATGTGGTCTTGCCTCCACTGCAGAAATGCACGTCTACTTACTGAGCCTGCGAAAACCTAGGCTTTCATTGCAGTAATGGAAGTGAATGTCCAAAAAGGCCACGCATCAGCATCATGTTCTTTTGAGCTCATTTTGCGCACACGCACTACACCACCCCTCCTGAAATCCACCTTAATGCTAGAGTTGACATGTGCGACATAAAGGATTTTATGGGATTCAGAGGGCACTTGCAAAGATCAATCTTCTTTTTAAGAACAGTAGTAAGGGCAGAGGGATCAGGTGGTGACACCCCCTGTGGCTCCACTTATCCCATACATTGGACTATTTGCTACGAAGACCAATGTAACATCTGCACATTTGGCTGAAGTTAATGCTGGAACTACCAGCCAAAGAAAGAAAGGAGGATGTCTTTTTAAGAGAAAACCATACTTAACTGGGACAGGTGGAGGTACGTGGAGAAGCGGAGAGTATGCTACACAGGAGCACTCCTCTGACGGGAGCATGACCTGGAGAGGTGCCCATGAGACAAGCACCGAAGCCTGCGACTTTCGAAGAGCTGCAGAACGCCAGAGTGAGACGCTGGTGGCCCGGTTTACCCAACAGAGAAGCCATTGTGAAACAGGAATGCAGAATCCTAAAGCATTCAACCTAAATGGCCCTGGCTGCTAGCAGTTCTGAAGGGATTCGGTATGGGACCCACGTATATAGGATGGGTGAGGTTATTATATAATGCACCAATGGCGAGAGTGAGGATGGGCTCTACCATCTCTGAGCAATGGCAACTGAGTAGAGGTACAAGACAAGGATGCCTGTGGTCCCCAATGCTCTTCATATTAGCGTTGGAGCCGTTAGCGATCTATTTAAGGGCAGAATTTAGGGAGGTGGGGATAAACACTACAGACGGAAGGCACCTCATCTCGTTGTATGTAGTTGATATGCTCTTTTACCTGAAATACCTGGAAGAAAACATACAGTATGTCCTAAAGTGCTGGAGCGTTATGCCCTAGTGTTCGGGATACCGGTGAACCCCGAAAAATCGAGCCTATATCCGTTGAAGACTATAGGGGAATCCCATACATTGCTGGTGCAACCAATAAAGTGGGAGGTAGTAACATTTAGATACCCGGGAATAAACATATACCACAAACCCAAAGAAGACCATAAGCACAACACAGTGTAAGCAGTGGGTAGAATTGAGAAAAGCATATCCTTCTGGGTGAAGCTACCGCTGTCCATGATGGGGAGGGTGGCCTTGCTGAAGATGGTGGTACTGCCGAGAGGGAGATAATCGGGGAACCATACTGTTACCCCCCTGTTTTAAAATAACTCATGCACCACTGTGCTCTCTGGAGGTGCCCTATGAACATCAGAGAGGTAGACCCAGTAGCGTAATTCTTTCACTTTTACAGCAAGGGGAATACAAAACACCACCACGTACAGTCCTTGGAGCCGAGGATTGTTCCACCTGCAAACAGAAACCTCTATATAGTCCCCAGACAGCAGTGGTCGAGTTGTTATATGCTCAGGATCTGTCCCCGTCTATGCAGCATCGAACGTCTGTCGTCACAATCCTGGGAGATGCAATCTGTCGAGAGACACATTTAATGGCCTGAGTTAGTGTCATCCAATATTTGCTGAATTCCTTTCCTAACACTGCTGCAGCCTCATGTACATCCAAAGCCCTTCTTACAGGGGATATGTGGGTATGCATACGCCGTCCAGTGACCACCCCGTGAGTTGACAGATGATCTTTACTTGGCTGTGTGCGTAAACTGAAAAGGACCAGGGGCAAACAGTATACCCAGTTTTTCTTCAACGTGGTACCCAACTTGGATAACTTGCTTGCTCTTAAGGCATGTGGGTGATAAATTGAACACATCTGATGCTTTATGCTTAGAATTGCTGTAACGTGTTGTAATAACGCATTGAAGAAATGTGTGCCATTGTCTGACCTTAAAATCTTGCACACACCCCAGTGTGGGTAAACCTCCCGCACTTCAGAAAGGACAGACCACCACAATGAGGTACCTGGGTTCATTACAACCCTCACCCATATCAGCATAGTCTATTTGTAATTCACGGAACGCCCAGTAGTGTGGGCCAAGGTGCCCATAATGGTTGTAGTGTTATCCCTGTACTAAAACCTTGACATGTGGTGCAATGTATAACCATTTCTGTAATGCTTTCCTGGATGTTTGGTGTGAACCAGTCTTCCTGTATGTCTGCTGCTATGTGTTGCTTCGCACTGTGAGACAGGTAGTGTAATTGTTCAAATGCTACTGCTAGCGGCTCCTGGGGCATTACTATCTCCCCAGAGCTCTCCTGCCTCCATACCAGATCCGTCCGAGATTGCTTACACCCTCTCTGTAACCCTCTCAGGTGCCCTTCCTTGTGGTTCGATAATCTAGGAGCTGGTCAATGCTGTGTAAAACACTGGATGCTCGTTTGCTAGTGGGGCAGTCGCAACATACTCTGCATTTCATTTGGCAGATATGCTGCCAATTTGGCTGCCACGTCGGCGGCTGCATTCCCCCTCAATATTTTGTCTGTTCCGTGAGTATGAGCGGTGCATTTGACAACCGACACAACAGATGGCTGCGATAACAATCCTATCAGCATGTCTAGCAACACTGCATGCTACACTGGGGATCCATCCGCCCTCCAAAATTCCCTCCTCTTCCAGCGGGAGAGACGGGCGTGTACCGTTGTTTTAAAGTATGCCGAGTCAGAATATATTGTAACATGGCACCCTTGTGACACTCTCAGTGCTTCGATGAGTGCCGCAAGTTTTGCTGCTTGTGCAGAATAGTGTGTAGGCAACCTTTTCATGACTACCGTCTTGTATTCCCCTCCCTCAAGACATACCACTGCTGCCCCTGTCCGTCCTCCTGATCAATTTTGGACAACCCGTCAGTGAAAAGTATCTCACCCTCTGTCAGTGTACATTCCCTTGCTTTGGGGGTATCATCTTCCTCCCCTCATATGTGGTGCAATCATGCGCCGTCAGGTCCTCTGTAGTACACATGTCTGTTAGAAAAGGTGGCAGGATTCACTGTCGTACACCTAACCACATGAATATGGGGTTTAGAGATAATGATCTCCTATGCTGATGACCTTTGCGTAGACAGGGTAGATTTTGACCTTTCCAGAATAGCAAACAAAGAATTCTCCACATTCAATGTTTCTGAATACCCCATTATGATCGTAGAACTTTTCTCTATTGCAAATGCAGCAGCTGATAAGGCTTGTTCGCACACGAACTTCCCTTGCATCACTGTTTCCCAAGTGCCACTATAATAGACCTATGTTTGGTGGCCCATAGTGCTTTTTTGCTTCAGCACTGCTGTTATAAGCTGACCATCAGAATGTGAAAAACAAATAGAATTCCTCTTTATAATCCGGGGGTGGCCAGTACTAGTGCCGAACTAATAACCTACTTTAAATCATCAAACTGTCTGACCATTTCAGCCGTCCACTGTAATTTGTAGTTTTGTCTTTTGTGCTTCTGTAGGAGTGGTCTCGTATACGGCACATAATCTAGAATCCAGGCCCTACAGTAATTACATAAGCTCAGAAACTTCTGCATCTCTTTAACTGAGGCGGGCCTGTGAGTGGTTTGTACAGCTTCTGCCTTATCGTGTAGTATCTTCTTACCATTCGCCGATATGAACTGCCCCAAATAGATCACTTCCTGCTGGCAATATTGTAATTTGGCCTCATCGACCTTGTTAAACCTTACAGGCCAACAATTGTAGGAGTGCAATGGGCTACCTTCGGCAGTGCTGCTCATTAGCATTACACACTAGCGGATCATCCACATACTGGGTAATCGTGCTAGGCATCTTAATATTCCCACAATCGACATGCAATATTCTGTTAATTATGCTCAGGCTCTCACAGTACCTCTGGGTTAATCTACTGTTATTGTACCTCATCTGACCGAGTGTAAATGCTGTGAGGTACCTCGACTCTGGGTTTGAGTGGAATCGAGAAGAATGCATTTTTCAAATCCACTAAAGTAAAGTATGTGGCTCCTTTGGGGATGCTACATAAAATTGTTGCAGGATTCAGACTACTGGAAACTCCTTCTGCACCACATCATTTAGGGGTGTAAGTCCCGGATCATTCTCCAACTGCCCCGGTTGATTTTTTTAACCGGATAATAGCACAATAATCCCTTGATCCAGTAGGGCCTGTATTGTTTTTCTAGTGCCCTTCTCCGCCTCTCTTGACAATGGATATTGTCTCACCCTGGGCAGCACTGCACCTTGCTTCAGTGCTATACACACATGTGGCTACATCTTTCAATAACCCTACTTCATGTGGATTTGTAGTCAACAACTGTGAAGGCACGTGCTGTACATTTTCATCGCAAAATGGTGGTGAACTTACTGCTGCCAGTAAGGGACACCGCACTCCTCGATACTGTATCATTATGGCACATGGAATGCAAATCTCCAATATTATTTCCCCCTCTTTGTCCTTATTCCCTAACAGTTCGTCATCCATCATCTCCTTTAGCTGCACTGTTGGATCTACACAGAGCACTGTGCGCCACTCCACCCTGTCCTTATCCATTCCCAATAGGACAATCCTTGTCATTGTATGTATTATCAACATTGCCCTCACAGCGCACAATCGAGGTGTGGGCCAGACTACACCATGATCTGTGAAAGTCCTGTTTAATTTACTGAGCAGGTCCCTACCCAGTAAATTGACTTGGGAACTCTCGGAATATAGTAAGGGCGACTGTACTACCTTCCCTCCCACCTTTAACTAGAATCTCTAACAGCATTGGTATATTCTCCCGTGGGTTACCCACATAGAGTAATAAAGCATCTGCTTGTAAAGAGACAATATGTCTCACCCCTCCCGCCAATGTCCCTGCTTCCCCCATCTCTCTCCTGAGAAACCTCGCCAGCAGTTCCAATGCCATGGAAAACCAAATTGGAGAGACACGGCACACCTGCCTCGTCCTTCTGCCCAGCATCCACTGCAACGAGATCCAATTATTTGTTTTCACCCTTGCTACTGGCCTGCTATATAACAGCCTCAGCCATCAGCAGATATTGTCCCCTAGCACAAAGGCCCTCAATACCCTAAACAAGCAGTTACATTCTAGTGAATCAAAAGCTTTCATTGCATCGAAGGAGGCCAATGCCAGTTCCCTCCCAGAATCTTTAACCTGGTCCATCACCTAATGTAAGTGGCTACGGTTCGTTGAGGTATTCCACCCACCTATAAACCCACACTGGTATGGCTGCATCGGCGTTGGAGCCATCTTAGACAATCTGCCAGCCAAAACCTTCCGCAGGAACTTTATGTCGACATTTAGCAATGAGATAGGACGGTAGGATGCACAGTCCAGGGGGTATTTGAGCTCCTTCAACAGGACCGTTATAACCGCCTCCATCATCGAATCCCGGAGAACCCCCAGTCTTAAAAGCCTTGTTATATACTTTCTTAAGATGAGTGACCAGAAGATATGCATACTTACAGTGAAACTCTACCTGGAAACCATCACCCCCAGGGGCTCTACCTTTCTTCATAGCCTCAAACGCCATGCTGTTGTCTGTTTCCTCAATAGGCCCCTCTAGTCCTTCCCTTAAGTCCCCGTCTAGAGTCGGCAACTCTAGCCTCGAAACACCTGTGTAGAGGCGCGTTATAAATGCCATATCATATCAACTGTATCAAGTCCAGCAGTTCATCTGCTTCTGCCTCGGAGTGCGTACCCTCGATAGTATACATAGATTGATAAAAATGCCGGGATGTCTCATTAATCCCCTCCTGGGTGCTAATCAAGTCTCTTGATTCACATCTGATCTACATGATGGTGCTACAGGGCTGCAACCCGTCTGCTCCCTCAAAATGCGATAGCAAAGCTAGTCTATCACGGTGAGAAGCCAATGCCTTTGCCAATTCCTACCCTGCCCGCTTTCCCTCTGCCAGCACTGACACTGCCCGCTCGGTTTACTGCAACTTGTCTTGTAATACTTCACCCCAGTTACAGACCCACCTGATTGTTGCCTTGAAACCCTGCCACAGGGTCCCTGCTGTTTCCACCATCCCTCATGAATCGAAGAAAATCTCACTGTTTTCTCGTAGTGTTTCCCCGAACGCCACATCTTCCAGGGAGGTGGTGTGTAATCGCCATAACTGTACCGGTGGGCATAGCTGCAATACTCGTAGTTGCGTCACTAGGGGCGAATGATCAGAAATGACTCTCCCCAGATATTCCATATTATTGAAGGAATTAAGGTCTTCCACCACCACAAAGCTGTAGACCAGCCACGAGTAGGACCCATGGAGCCCTGACAAATAAGAGTATCCCTTCTCCTGCCTGTGCGAAAATCGCCTCAGTTCCACTAAGTGAAGATCCCCCACCACCTCCCTCAAGAATGCCGCCGCCTTGTGCTTAAGTTGACCAGACCTCCCTGTACTGTCCAAGTGCAGGTCCAACAGACAATTAAAATCTCCCTCCACCCGCATATACACAGCCCTTCCCTATATCCCCCTGCCAATCTCAGTACCGATGGGGAGGAAAAGTATTTATGATCCACGTTCGGTGCGTAGGAATTAATTACTGAAATGTCTCTCCCCTCAAGCGCTCCCAAGAGCACCACTGTCTTTTTTTTATAACTTTGCTTATTTTAAATCAAGGCAGAATGATAAATACAGACATTATATGCAAGGGTTATCTCAGCAAGTTGACCCCCAGTCTTTAGACCCCCCCCTGTGTCTTCTCTCTCTGTCCTCCTCCCTGGATTATCAGTCCCACAAGCTCTGCGAGCGGGCTCCTCCCGCCCGGGCGGTCCGGCCGGAGTCTCAGCGGTCAGGAGTCTTCCTCCGGGCTCGCCTGGTTCGTCAAGATACAGAGGGCTCTGGCGGGCCTATAGGTCAGGGCGGGGAAGCGCTGGTCGAATTCCAGGACTGGGGCCCAGATGTTCTGAAAGCAGTGTAGCATCCCCGCTCGTGCTGCCGTTACCTTCTCCGCTATGAGAATGTCCCATACTTTGGTCCACCATTGAGCAATGTGGGGGCCTTCCGGGGATTTCCAGGTTCGGGCCACCACCGTTTTCCTTGCCAGTAGGCAGTGCGTCAATAGTTTCGCTCTGGGTCCGGAGCGCGGGTAGATCCCGGGAATTGGAGCTCCTAACAGGATCGGCTCCGGTTTCAAGGGAATCATTGTTCCGGTAATCAGCGAAATAGACTCTAGACAAGCTTTCCAGAACGGTCGGATCTTCGGGCAGTCCCACCACATATGGAAGAAAGAGCCAGGGAGGCCGCATCCTCTCCAGCAAGCGTGGTCTATCTGGGGGTTCATATGGTGGAGTCTGAGGGGCGATTAGTACCATCGCAGCATGATTTTGTATGCGCATTCTCTGTTGGTGATGCAGGTGGATGCGGTATGTGTTCGGGTCCATATGTCCACCCAGGTTTGATCCTCTATCGGGTGTCCCAGGTCCGCTTCCCATTGGGCCATACATCGGGTTCTTGTGGTTAGGAAGTCGCTTAAGAAGCGTCTGTAGAGGGTGGATACGCTGCCGCGAGTCGGGAGGTCTCCTAGGGTGAGTTCCAGGGCAGTGGGAGGACGGGTCGCTGCTTGCAAGGTTTGGGGGTGTGAGCACCAGTGGCGTAGTTGGATATAAGTAAATCTGTCACATTCCCGAAGTTGGAACTTCTCCTTACATTGGGCGAATGTGAGCGGTTTCTCCCCTGTATACAGCTGGTCTATGGTTTCTAGCCCACCTTTGGTCCAATTTTGGAAATTGCGGGGATGCATGCCCGGTGCGAACATTGGGTTGAGAAAGACCGGGGAGCGTGGGCTCAGTCCTCTTGGCACTCCCTTTCGTTTCAGCGCCCAGTCCCAAGTGCTAAGGGTGTGTTTGGTCGACAGCAGGAGCTCTCCCCCATGGGACCTGAGGGGGGGCGGGATGTGTGGCAGAAACCGCAGAGGCAGGGGGTCCGCGACTGTTCCAGCTCCACCCATCTCGGGCGGTCTGTCGTATTTTGCCAGGCCTGGACCCGGGCCAGTTGGGCTGCCACTCTGTAGGCCTGAAGATCTGGAACCCCCAGTCCCCCCAGTTTGGGACTCCCCAACATAGTTCTAAGAGGGATTCTCGCTTTCTTACCTCTCCAGATAAAGTTCAGCATTTTCCTCTGGATCCCTCGGAGAATCGGAGTGGGGATTGCCACTGGCAGTGAGGCGCATATGTATAGAAATCTCGGGAGAAGGTTCATCTTGCATGCCGTGATGCGTCCAAGCAGCGAAATCTCCTGGGTCCCCCATCGCTTCAAATCGCCCTCCAGTTCCTTGAGAAATCGGGGAAAATTGGATTTGTACGTCTCTTTTGGATCAGCTGGAATGTAAACCCCCAAATAGGGGATGGCGCTCCTTTCCCATATTATCGGGCACATCCTAGTCAGCGGTTCTCGCTCTGCTGGGGTGAGGCCAATGCCCAAGGCGGAAGATTTATCGAAGTTTATGGTGAGGCCCGAGACTTCGCCATAGCTGGTGATTTCGCGAATCGCATGTTCAAGCGATGAGGGGGCCTCCGAGATCGTAAGTAAAATGTCATCCGCATATAGGACAAGTTTATGATGTGAAGGGCCGCTTGTTATGCCCTTGATTTGGTCATTCCGCCTAATCTTTTGTGCGAAGGGCTCCATGGTGAGTGCAAAAAGCAAGGGCGACAGCGGACAGCCCTGCCGAGTCCCGCATGACAAGGGGATTGGAGCCGAGAAGTGGCCGTTGATCCTCAGGCTTGTTGTAGGTCGATCATAGTTGGCCAACACCATCGTTCGGAACGCCGGTCCGAAGCCGAAAGGCCCCTAAAGTGTGTCCCATAAACGTCCAATCCACCCTATCAAACGCCTTAGCTGCATCGAGGGCCACCAAGATTAGTTTTTGGGAGTTCCGGGAGGCGAGGTCCACCAGGTTCAGGGTTCTCCGGATATTATCGCCTGTGGTCCGGTGCCGGATGAACCCAGCCTGGTCTGGATGAATGATATTCGGCAGGATGCGATTCAAGCGGGTCGCCAAAATTTTCGAGTAAATGTTCGCATCTATGTTCAAGAGTGCGATGGGTCTATAAGAAGTTATGCTTCTTGGGTCTTTTCCAGGTTTAGGCAGAAGGATGGTGGTCGATTCCTGCATCGATGGGGTCACCGCCCCCGTTTCCCTGAAGGAGTTGAATAGGGTGGTGAGATGGGGGGTCAGTTGCGACCTGAATAGTTTGTAAAACCTGGTTGAGAAGCCATCCGGGCCAGGGGCCCGTGATTTGAGAGATTTGATGGCGTCCTCAATTTCCTCCCCTGTGATGGGCTCCTCCAGTTCATCTCTCATTGCGTCGGAGAGCTAGGGCACCTCTGCCTGCCGAAGGTATTCCTTCTGTTGTGCTGGGTTTCGTGGGGTTGCCTTCACGGTTTGGGCCAAGTGCTCAATTGCGAGGCGTTGCTTCTCGGGTTCTGAGTATAGTATGACCCCGTTGGTGTCTCGCAGGCCCATGATCGCGATGCTGCGTCTTTGCTTGGCTAATTTGGCCACCAGGAACCTGTTTGCTTTGTTGTCCTTCGCATAATACGACTGTTTGACCTTCGCCATTAGTTGGGCGGTTTGTTCCGCGTAATGGGCTTCCAGCCTTTTCCGTGCCGTGCGAATGGCCCGTTGTGTTCTGGGGGACCAGCCTTTCTCCTTGTGGAGTGCCTCGGCCTCTCTCAATTCGAGCTCCAGGGCTGTCCGGGTTCGTCGTCTATCTCGATGGTAGGCCGCACCCTGGGCTATCAGGGAGCCCCTGATTACTGCCTTCATGGCGTCCCAGTTGTTTGCTAATGAGGTGTCGGAGGCCGGATTTTCCACAAAGAAGTTCTTTATTTCCGTTGCGATCTTGTCTCTGGTGGCCATGTCGTTGAGGATTGGGTCGTATAGCATCCATTTGCGCGGGGTGGTGGGGTCAGGGTTCTGAACCCGAAGCTCCAGGAGCACTGGAGCGTGGTCGGAGATCGCTCTTGTGCTGATAGTGACCTTCTTAACTGAAGGGAACGTGTGAGGTGAAATCAGGAATAGGTCAATCCTTGAGAAGGTGCGGTGGACATACGAGTAAAAGGAGAAGTCCTTATCATCAGGGTGAAACACCCGCCATGAGTCTATTATCTCCAGGGTCCTAAAGAGACGAAGGAGGCTGAGTGCTTGGGCGTAGTCGCCTGGGGTCGGGGGGTGTGATCGGTCTTTAGTGGGGTCAGCGACCCCGTTGAAGTCCCCACCGACGATCGTTTGGCCCTCCACGAAGTTGGCGAGCGATGTGCCCAGGGCGTCATAAAAATGTGATTGTCCAGAGTTGGGGGCGTATACTGAAACGAGGGTGTACAGGTCTCCTAACAGGAGACATTTGATCGCTATAAATCGGCCTTCTGGGCATGTCTTTGTTTCCAGAATCTGTGGGTTCAAGTCTTTCCTGAAGAGAATCGCCGTGCCTCCTTTTTTGCTTGTGCCAGAGGCAAAGAATTGAAGCGGAAATAGCCGAGACCGAAGGCGGGATACATCAGCGGGCAACAGATGGGTCTCTTGAAGCATGGCAATCGCGGCCTCCTCGTCGCGGAGTTTTAATAGAATTGTCTTTCGCTTGTTAGGAGAATTCAAGCCATTAACATTCAGGGAGAGGATCCGAAGCGACTGAAAGTCCTCTGGGGGCTCACTCTCCGTTCCCTGCGTTAGGGGGGGGGGTCCTGGGGTGGAGGTTCAACTGCCATGACTGACGGAAGCACTCACAAAATCATTCTGCACTTGAGGTTTTAACGCGAAATCCCAACGGGGGATCTCAACTTTAACAAGGCGGTAGACCGACTTTGTTAGTACGGTCGTACCTAAGGCCAACAGGGCCAATTGTCCCATATTGTGGGTTCCCAAGGAACAGAAGATGGGAAGTATCCTTGGGGTGGGTATGAGCCATGGGAATGCCCCGCCGCCGTCGTGTACTTAAAAGAGGTTGGCATGTAGGTGGCGGGTTCTGATTCAGACGAGCATATCTGTGTCCCGGCTAGCTCATTGACGGAGCCTGGGACCATGGAGGCGTCCACGTTCATCATTTCTTGTTGTTTCGTTGTATCGACGACCAAGGCGTGCGTTTAGCTTTTGGGGAGGGAGGCGGACCAGGGTTCTCAGTCCCCTCTAAGAGTGGCGTGGGAGGGTCCCGGGGAGCGGTCGAGTGCAAGATTTTCTCCGCGTCTTCCAGGTGGCTGATTCGGCGTAGGGTGCCATTATATGTGAATTGAAGAGCTGTCGGGAACAGCCATCTGTAACGGATCTGTTGCTCCTGGAGGAATAATGTCAGAGGCCGAAGTGCTCTTCTTTTCTGGAGCGTGAGTGCCGAAAGGTCCTGGTAAATTTGAAGAGGGGTGCCCTGGAAAGTGATCTCTTCACCTTGGCGGCTGATCGCTGATATCGCTTCTTTCATTGTAAAGAAGTGGACCCTAGTGATCACGTCTGGAAGAGGGTCCGAATCTGTCCCGCGGCGCTGGCGAAGCCTGTGGGTGCGGTCCAATATGAGCCGAGATTTGTCCAGATCTGGAAGTAGAGCCTCAAAGAAGTTTGCCATGTAGTCCGCTAGCTTGTTATCGGGGACGGAGGATGGGATGCCCCGGATGCGGAGATTATTGCGTCGGGCCCTATTTTCGAGATCTTCCTGTTTAAATTCCATGATCTCGCATTTGTGATGCAGGGAATCGATCGATTTTTGCATTTCCCCCAGAGCGGTGGTGTGCTCCTGGGCATGATCTTCGATCTCTCCAAACCTCTGCTCGAGTTCTGTGACTCTCTGATCTGTTTGGTCAACTTTGGTGGCGAGTTCCGAGAGGCAAGCGCGGAACTCAGATTTGATGTCCGCCATGAAGGCTATTAGGTCTCCTTTAGTGGCAAGCTCGCCCCTGTCCTCTTGTTGCTTCTGTAGGGTCAGTTTGGGAGGTTCCTGTTTCTTGGGTTTCTGTGTAGCCGTAAACATGGCGGATTTGCTCACTTTTGTTTGTCTCGACATGTTGCCCACGCCAAACAGTTCCAGTCGGGAGACAAGCGGCAAGGCCCAGGACGGTGGGAGATGGCAGCTGGAGAACTCCGTCACCCTGGCCTTCGCTCTGGGTCAGGTGTAGATGGGTGGGCAGGGGCGCCCCAGGAAGGGTGGAACGGGGAGAAGGACTTCGGTAGGGCTGATCCAAGATGGCCGCAGTGGTCCCGACTTAATCTGCAAAGTAGGGAGAGGAGTGGGGACCTGCTCTTGGTAGCAACCCAGAAGGGATTCAGGCTGCCCAACCGAAATCAGGGGATTCTATATTAGGTACCGCTCCCCCTCTCCGGCTCTTCTGCCTCCTGAGGTCCCGCTACCGACAGGTGCGGAGCGTGCTGCTGAGCCCCGGTACGGCGGCCATCTTAGTTTCGTCCGTCGGATACGGGAGAGAAGTTCAGCTTCAAATTTCTAGTAGAACGCCGCCACGGTCTAAGACGGTGTTTAGCCAGGTTATGCCATGTCGGTTCCGGTCGCTGTAGATGGCATTAGCGACACGAAACCCCGCCTAGGACCGCCAGATTTCGACGGCGGCGTCGGACATCCCACGGGCGGCCTCAGAGGAGCGACGACATCGATGGCGCTCCAAGCCACGCCCCCCAGAGCACCACCGTCTTACCCACATCATACGTCGGGACCTTGTCCACCCGAACAGAAACCCCCCGCTGCTATCCAAATCAGGTCTCCTCTGGCATAAGAGGTCCCCACCACTACCCCACCCCTGCATTCTCCTAGGTAAGTCCAAATCTCTCCTACCATGTGTTTCCTGGAGCATGGCCATCTGGACCCCATGATGTCTCAGGAATCCCCCTACTTGCTGGCATTTCAACTTTTTACCTAACCACCCGGAAGTTCCAGATTCCAATCCTGCAAGTCCTCCTACACCCTGCCCCCTAGTATGTACCCATACTGTGTCAGAATGCATGCCGCGGCCCATACTGTCAACTCAAACACCTCCCACAAACTGAGCCCTCATTCCAATATCCCTAAAACCTTCCTTGCAAACTCTCCAAGCCCCCTCCCCACCCCATCCCCTCTGCCCCGGTTTCCCAGTACAAACAACCATCACCAACCCTCCTCCCCCACAGCTCCAACCCCACCTCCCTTTTTCCCCACCCGTCTACCCTCTCTGCTCCCCCTTGTCTCCCAACCCACCCCATCTCCCTCTGCCCTCTTCCCCCACCTCTGCCCATAACAAGCCGCAACCAACTCCCCTCTGCATCCCACCCGTCTCCACTTCCCGCCTCCCTCCCTCAATGTTCTTGACCCGCCGGTCACTTCCTCCACACTGCTCCCCCCTCCCTTGGATGAGCGTCCATAGATCTGGGGGACACTCCCCTCTCAGCCCGGGTCCCGCCCCTCACAACACGCATCTCTCACTTCTTATGCCCTCCATTATCCAATATACTGTCCTATCTTCGGTAGAAGCACCCGCAATTCACCTCACACCAGCTCCCCCCCCACCCCCAAAGCCCAACCACACTCCCTATAGTGAGGCAAAAAACAGGATTTGCTGTCAGCAATAATCTTCAATTTAGCCGGAAAGAACATGATATACTTAATGTCTAACTCTCTCAGGCGTTGCCACACTCCATCAATGTTTCTCCGTTGTCGCTGCACTTCCAACGTAAAGTCCGTGAAAATTCGCAATTTCGTATTGCCCACCTCAAAGTAGCCAACCTTCCGGAACACCTGCAGGATAGCGTCCCTGTCCCTGAAATTCAAGATTTTGGCTAATATCACTCTAGGTTGCCCCCCAGGTGTTGGAGCTCTGCCTGGCACCCTGTGTGCCCTCTCCACTGTAAAAAACTTTGAGAGCCCCTTCACACAGAGAGTTTCCAGGATAAGATGTTCCACAAAGAGCTCCACACTAGGACCTTCCTCTCTCTCCGGGATCCCCACCAAGTGGATATTAGAACGTCTAGAGTGCCCATCTGCATCCTCTGTTCTAGTCTCCAATGTCCTAGTGGCTCCCACCAGGCCTGCCACTGTGTTTCTGAAGCACTGTACTTCATCCTCCACCGTACTCACTCTCCACTCACACACCTTCCGCAGGTCTGCCCTCACGAGGGACACATCCATCCCCACTTCGTGTTTCCTGAACTGGTCACTTTAGGGCACCTCAGCCTCTCACAGGCTAATCTAGAGATCATACAGGGCGCCAGGAGCAAATCCACCAGGGCCCAGTATAAGAGCAAGTGGACCATGTCCTGCCACTGGGCAGACTCTAAGGGTATCAACCCCCTGTCAGGTACCCTGGACAACGTGCTCTCCTTCTCTGCGCACATCGCCCATTCAGGCGTGCAGGTAGACACTTGCCGCACCTACCTGGCAGCCATCGGGGTTTACAGAAACTCAGGAGGAGATCTTTTCCTCTTCCAATCAGATTGTCAAGAAACATTTAACGGGACTCGCCAGGCTCTACTCGCCCATCAAGAGGCTGCACCCAGTGTGGGACCTCAACATAGTTTTGGGTGCCCTGGCGCACAAACCATTTGAACCAATGGCGTCTGCGGACATCAGGCTGGTCACCATTAAGACAGCCTTGTTAGTCGACCTCACCTCTGCTTGCAGAATCGGCAAAAACCAGTCGCTGGTCGCCTCAGAGCCATAACCACGTTTCACAACGACAAGGTAGTCCTACGGACGCACCCAGCATTCCTGCCTAAGGTGCCTTCCACATTCCATCTGAAGCAATTGTGCTGCCTATGTTTTTTGCTGAGCCCAAAGACGAGGCACAGCGAGTTCTGCACTACCTTGATGCCACGCGGGCCCTGAAATTCTACTTGGACAGGACCAAGGGCTTCCGCAAGTAGGATGCTTTTATTGTCACCTTCGGCAGATCGAGACCACGGTATCAGGCCTCCATAGTCCGTTGGATGGTCTTGGCCATCAAAGAAGTTTACGAGGGACAGCAGAAGGCACTGCCGGCCAACATGCACGCCCACGTGGTCAGAGCCAAGGCAACGGCGATCGCTTTCCAGCGACATGTCCCCTGGCAGGGCATAAGCAGGGCAGCCACATGGGCCACCACTTCGGCTTTCTGCAAGCACTACTGTTTGGATGCCGGCTCTAGATCCGACGCGGCCTTCGGACAGGCGGTTCTTAGGAACCTGTTTGCTTAAGAAGGGTCTCCTCTCCACCCTGGGGCTACACTCAGTTGTAATCGCCCATGCAGTAATGAGGAAAGGGGACGGGACGTTATAAGTTACTCACCGTAGTGACTAACGTACTCCTAGTCCTTAGTCCTCTTTCCTCCATACGTCCCACCATTCTTCCCCCCAATAAAAATGGTGTCATTAGGCAATGTTAATCTATTGTCGATGCGTCTATGGGGACTGAGGTGTGGCGCCGGAGGGCGGAGTCAGGGCAGCGCATGCTCCGAGGGCCACATCCCTGCGCGCCTCTAAATTTAATGGGGAAGAAGGTTTTTTTTCTGGTGAAAAGGGTTCGGGCTCCCGCCCCTTGGAAGGGAAGCCCATGCAGTATGGAGGAAAGGGGACTAAGAGTACGTTAGTCACTACAGTGAATAACTTATAATTTCCACCAGGACCCAACTACTCTCTTCGATCCAGGGCACCAGGCCTGCTTGCCTTCCAAAATACCTATTCAAGCGCCACCTCCGAGGACACCACCTGACTGCCTCTCAAAGTGTCTTTGCAGAGTTGAGCTCATCTCTGCTGTCGCACTGGGAGGAAGCCTCTCCTCAACAGTCCGCGGTGAGCGTTCACTGGCAACCTTCCCGCCTGCATCTGCCGGCGGAGTCCCCCCCCCTCCCTGCTGGTGCCAGGCTCTTCTGACCCACCACCAAGTACCGGGCCTTCCCAGCCCCCCTCGCCCTTCGGGTCTGCTCCCTGTTAAGACTGTCCCCGGACTCGGGCCTTGTTCACCTGCAGCAACCCCGGTAGGTGCATATACCGCTGGCAATGCTGTTTGCTCCGGCCGCTCGCCTCCACTCAGCTGCAGCCTGGACCGCTGTCCTCTGCCGGCCAAACTTCGGGGAACCGGTATGGCAGTAAAGGTAAGCGGCCATCTTGGGACCTCAGCCCTGTTCGTCACCTGCGAGACCCAGCAGTCGCGGCTGCAGTTGCAGGAGCGCTTGCCCCTCACTGTAGATTGGCCCAAATGTTCCCCCAGGAGCACCACCTCCGGTTTCGTTAAACTACGAAGTACACCAAGGAAGTAGGATATTTTGCAGATTTCGGACAGGCGGCCCGGGAGCTCTGCAGAGCTATGTACAACTGTATCAAGATGGATTGAATCCTGCATTACACATATGTATGTACTCCAAGGTGATCGACCACCAGGCTGATTGCATGTGCAATTGTATAGAGTAAAAATAATGTATCCTTCCAGAAGCATGTTTCATGGGAGGCAACCTGCAAAGCGACTACCTGGGTCACCCCATCGGATTTCTGCAGATACTGTTACCTGGACAGCAGCTCTACAGCGAACGCTTAGTTCGAGCCAGCAATCGTCTGCAATATTTTTGCCTTAGTTTAGATTCCTTCCATCCGGATAGTTGTATATTGCTTAGTACTCTCCCATAAATTGGGAGGAAAATGGACGGGATGTGGAAGTAAGGAAACGTTACTCACCATATTGGCTACTGTACTCCTAGTCCAAATTCCACGTTCCTCCATATGGACACCATCCGTCCCCTTAAAAAAGTAGCTAGTCCTTCCGTTCCTCTTGACCGGTGAAGTGTCTGAGAGTTCAGAGCATATGGGACGGAGCCAAGGGCGTTGCCACTCCCTCTGCATGCTGCCCGCTTCCACGTGTAAACATTTACAGGGGGAAGTATGTGTTAATGTGCTTAGGCTATGTTCCCATCCCCACGCCATGGGAACTCCCATAAGTAAGAAGGATGGGGACTTTGTACTAGGTGTACAGTAATCACTACAGTGAATAACTTTTACACATTTTACTGCAGGTTGTTCCATTACAGTTAATTCATCTGCCATTACAACATATATGAATAATTACACTCCTCAATCTTTGTTCAGTCCCCATGATAAGTTGAGGGCTTCTCTTTATGTTAACCTGTGTACCTTCTTGTTCCTTTGGCGGCACCTTGTCACTCAAGCTCATTGTCCCATGCCCCGTGCTGCCTCTTGCTTCCACTGTTTCTCCCTACTTGCTTCGCTCCATTGACACACTCTGCTTATCACAGTCAAGGCCAGCTATACTACTGGCCCTCTGCCCTCCATACCTGACTCCATCACTCCCTCTCCTTCCACATAATAATGTCACTTTGTATAGTACTCATTGGTTTGCAGCAATTGCCCTGCTAGGCTAATGTTACCTTTGTAAGCCAGCTGTTTGTGTTTTTGTCTTGCCCTTAGCCTGTCACACTTTGACATTAGTTCCTCCATTCTGGTTGACGAAATTTCCTTTGAAACCTAGAAAGGGTTATATTTGAAAAGTAGATGGAAGTAATTAGCTCCTATTAGCTAAACCAATGATGAAATATTTTTGATTCTCCGTTTCATTATATGTTTCTACAGGCAAAATTATTTGATTGAATTGCAAAGTCTGAAAAATATTTTTTTTCTGTAAAATATAAGAATTTGTTTTGCTGCGAAGAAAGCACTCAGATAGGTTTGATAATCAATTTGTGTTGATATTTTATGGAATCTTACCTTGCTTCTTAGTTTGTTTCCCCAACAGTCTTTTGATCAGTTTGTTCGATACCTGCACTGTCTTTTCATCTTTTTCTTTCTCTAACACCACCCTTAATCTTTTTTACTTTTATTGTGTCCCCTACATATGAGGAGGTTTTAACTGTACCAGTCTTGTTGATGTTTCTTACTGAGCTAAAATAAACATTTCTGGTTAAAAATGCAAATATATGCATATGCTCTGCATTATATTTTGTGGATACGAATACAAATTAAATTAATAATTTGTGACAATATGTTGATACAACTAGGTTAAAATCAATAACCAGATAAGTACCAACAACGGTAGCAGTCCCTTTCTTTTGTTTCCCCAACTTTGTTCACACACCCTGGTTCTTCACATTTTCTCATCATTGTGCTCTTGTACCAGCGCCCTTCCGGGGAATGCCTTCGACATCTGAAAATGTGATCTTGTAAGTCATTAGTGGCTGAAATTGACATCCCTTTTCTTCAAATAATCACGAACTATAAAGTTACAGCACTTTCCATTGAAAGTGGCTTTTCTTGTGGCCTTTTAAGAGTTGGCAAAACCCAGGATTGGGCATACAGCAGCATTGAACTCTATTTCAATAATGTACCTTTAAGAACTCATTCTTCCATAAGTGATTTTTGACTGTCACAGTAACTGCACAATTATTTTGCCATCTTGTTTTCCTAACCCTTCCAACCTAGCAGAGGCTTTAGGTTAATACACAGAATTAAATACTGTAGCAAATCACATGATAAATAATAGAACTATTTGTAGTGGCTGATCAGGTTGCAAGAATCCATCACTAGACAAATGGTAACGTGCATTATTTTATGCTGTGAGAAAGAAAATCCCTTTCTAGGAGATCCAGAACATGTTTCACGAGAGGGAAAGTGGCTACTTAGAAATTATCCCTATTGCAGACATTTCTAAGATGATGACTTGGAATTCTCTCCATGCATTGCATCACCTCACTG
The DNA here is from genome assembly GCF_040938575.1 of Ambystoma mexicanum. Taxonomy (NCBI): domain Eukaryota; kingdom Metazoa; phylum Chordata; class Amphibia; order Caudata; family Ambystomatidae; genus Ambystoma; species Ambystoma mexicanum. The sequence goes on along the minus strand of NC_090935.1, from coordinate 298,725,504 downwards.
CTTAGCTTATGGCACCAAAGCAGATTCTCAAGGCCAAGTGTTTTGAAAAAATGTTTGGATAACAATTCCCTTTGTTTACTTACCTTGCAGGACACGTCTGATATTGGAGGATGGGACTCCATGGGGATGGGGACTTCCACAATTCCGCCTCTGGAATTCCCGGGTCACCAGGGTCGGAATGCCCCGGTAATTCCGGGAATCACGGAGGCGGAATGGTAATACAAGTCCGGCGGTAACTTGCCGGTTTTTCCTGCTCGGTTACCGCCAGACTTGTAATGAGGCCCGCTGTCCCTATACCTGAATTGTCAAAGAAGCAGCATAGAGTGTGTTCAGAGCGTTGAACCTTTATGCAATGCCACATTACTTATCTGTCCCTCCTTTTTCCTCCACCCTCCATGTTCTCACAGCACACTCACCAACACTAACCGGTAGGCAACTTCCCATTTATTTTCCTACTTGGGAGGAACTTCTGTATTCGGGCAAAACTAGCTTTACGAATTGCTTTTTGACCTGGTTGTGACTTGTTTTCCAGATACACTCACGTTGAAGCAGAATGTCCTTTCATGACCTATGAAGATCTGCTAAGCCGCTTGGAAGACCTGGTTTGTGATGTTGTTGACCGAGTCCTGAGATCGCCCATGGCCAGCTACCTATATGAACTTCATCCCGTAAGTTTACTTCTGATACTGCTTTGAATTTGTGTGCCTGTCAAGCTTATTTAATTAGAAATCTGCCATGCAAATCATTTTTACAGGTGATGCTGTAAAAATGCATAGGTGGTTTTCAATTTGCAGATAGATGGTGCACCATACCTGGTATTGGTCCATATAAGCAGGCATGCAGAACATGGATCAACCTTCAGTATATTGTACCCCATTTCAATTGCCAATGTATGAGGTCTATGGACCCCATAGAAAAACACTTGTTAAGCTATTGTGTTTTTTTTTTAAATATAAAAGTGACATTGGTATTGCTTCTTAGTGCATCTGAGTCCAAGCATTCTTTGAATACTTTCATCTGAGTGAAGGGAGAAGGTGGAAAGTTACTGTGCAAAACAACTTTGCAAGAGTAGCTCTCCATTGTGGCCTTTTAAGAGTTGGCAAAACCCAGGATTGGGCATACAGCAGCATTGAACTCTATTTCAATAATGTACCTTTAAGAACTCATTCTTCCATAAGTGATTTTTGACTGTCACAGTAACTGCACAATTATTTTGCCATCTTGTTTTCCTAACCCTTCCAACCTAGCAGAGGCTTTAGGTTAATACACAGAATTAAATACTGTAGCAAATCACATGATAAATAATAGAACTATTTCTAGTGGCTGATCAGGTTGCAAGAATCCATCACTAGACAAATGGTAACGTGCATTATTTTATGCTGTGAGAAAGAAAATCCCTTTCTAGGAGATCCAGAACATGTTTCACGAGAGGGAAAGTGGCTACTTAGAAATTATCCCTATTGCAGACATTTCTAAGATGATGACTTGGAATTCTCTCCATGCATTGCATCACCTCACTGCTTAGCTTATGGCACCAAAGCAGATTCTCAAGGCCAAGTGTTTTGAAAAAATGTTTGGATAACAATTCCCTTTGTTTACTTACCTTGCAGGACACGTCTGATATTGGAGGATGGGACTCCATGGGGATGGGGACTTCCACAATTCCGCCTCTGGAATTCCCGGGTCACCAGGGTCGGAATGCCCCGGTAATTCCGGGAATCACGGAGGCGGAATGGTAATACAAGTCCGGCGGTAACTTGCCGGTTTTTCCTGCTCGGTTACCGCCAGACTTGTAATGAGGCCCGCTGTCCCTATACCTGAATTGTCAAAGAAGCAGCATAGAGTGTGTTCAGAGCGTTGAACCTTTATGCAATGCCACATTACTTATCTGTCCCTCCTTTTTCCTCCACCCTCCATGTTCTCACAGCACACTCACCAACACTAACCGGTAGGCAACTTCCCATTTATTTTCCTACTTGGGAGGAACTTCTGTATTCGGGCAAAACTAGCTTTACGAATTGCTTTTTGACCTGGTTGTGACTTGTTTTCCAGATACACTCACGTTGAAGCAGAATGTCCTTTCATGACCTATGAAGATCTGCTAAGCCGCTTGGAAGACCTGGTTTGTGATGTTGTTGACCGAGTCCTGAGATCGCCCATGGCCAGCTACCTATATGAACTTCATCCCGTAAGTTTACTTCTGATACTGCTTTGAATTTGTGTGCCTGTCAAGCTTATTTAATTAGAAATCTGCCATGCAAATCATTTTTACAGGTGATGCTGTAAAAATGCATAGGTGGTTTTCAATTTGCAGATAGATGGTGCACCATACCTGGTATTGGTCCATATAAGCAGGCATGCAGAACATGGATCAACCTTCAGTATATTGTACCCCATTTCAATTGCCAATGTATGAGGTCTATGGACCCCATAGAAAAACACTTGTTAAGCTATTGTGTTTTTTTTTTAAATATAAAAGTGACATTGGTATTGCTTCTTAGTGCATCTGAGTCCAAGCATTCTTTGAATACTTTCATCTGAGTGAAGGGAGAAGGTGGAAAGTTACTGTGCAAAACAACTTTGCAAGAGTAGCTCTCCATTGTTCTCTTTATTCAGAAAGCTCTTTGATAACAGACTAGATTGCAAAATGTGGTATTGAAGAATATTTTGTTCATTGAGCACTAGCGGAACATCACCTCTTTCCAGAACCAGCAGCAAAGCCAGATATCAAACCTGCGTTGACCAATCCTAACTCTGACCAGGTCTTGGGAACGCATCAGAGCAAGTGGCTACATGGTTTGGCTCCTTCCTGAAAGACAGAACCCAGCAGGTGGTGATTGGGGGCTTCACCTCAGAGTTGATATGTCTAGAGTGTGGGGTGCCACAGGGTTCATCTTTATCCATGCTGATTTTCAACCTGTATGGCCGTCTAGCGCTCAACATCGTGAGGTGGCATGTGTTGAAATTTCACTCTTATGCCGCTGATACACAAATCTACATTGAGATCAAAAACATTGAACACGCATTTAAAAAAATCAATTGCTGTATGGGAGAGATTAATAGGTGGATGGCATGCAACCAGCTTCAGTTAAATGCAGCTAAAACCGAAGTGGTGCCGTTTGGCCCAAAAGGGAAAATGACAGCTGAGAGACAGGTCCCTACCTCTCCGATTCTGGGTGAGGAACATCAGTTTGCCAGCAAAATTAAAAATCTTGGCTGTATATGGCAAGAGAACCTGGGCATTGAAGCACAGGTAGAAGCCAAGGTCAAGGCTGTATATCATTCACTGCGGCTATTGAGGAATGTTCTTCCCTTCATTCCTGTGGAAGATAATGCAGTGTAACAGCTTGATGGCAGGGATTCCATCAAAGCAAGTGTATAGATTACAGAAGGCCCAGAATGCAGCAATTAGATTGATTGGACATTTGAGGAAGAGGGACAATCTATCTGCCTTGCGTAGATCTCTTCACTGGTTAAAGGTGGAGAACTGAATTAAATTCAAAGTGGCCTGCCTAATGTACAAGTGCTTTAATGGACTAGCCCCCCACTATCTCACTGTTAAAATCTGCCCCTATCATCCAAGTAGAGATCTACGCTCTGGAGACAAATTAATGGTGAGTGTACCACGCTCCAAATTGGTATCGAGAGGAGACAGGAGATTTGGGGTTTTTGGCCCCAAATTGTGGAACCAGCTTCCCATGGAAATTGGAGCATGCCAATTGTTGGAGCGGTTCAGAAAGATTCTAAAAACGAATCCGTTTAGATAAATGGCCTTAAGCATAGATCACACAATGTTCTGTTATGGTTAGACGGCAAACTGACGATCCTGGCAAGCAATGACCGGTAAGGCGTTGAAAGAGTGAAAAGACAAATTAGCGGCCGGTAGGCCCCCAACTAAATCCCCCAACTAAATCCCCCTCGACGACTGTCCACAAAGGAAAAAATCTAAAAAGTGCTCTCGATCCAGGAGTGGGTCGCATCATTCTTCTTCTTCAAAGAAGATGAAGAAAACGCCATAAGTCACGTTCCACCTCTTACTCCGATACTTCTGCTGAATGGGAGGCATTCAGACAGGACATTTTGAAAATTTCCGAGAAGGCCTCTCCTCCTCGAAAGAGAAGACCAAGAGTCATGCTCCTGTCGCACCGTTGAAGGCCGTCGAGGGGAGAACTAAGCCAAAATCTCACGCGTCTTCGAGCCCGGGTCCCAGGCTAGAAACCCCATGAGAACCTTCGAGGTCTCATCTCGACGAGAAATCGTCAAAGACTCTATCGAATCAGGGATCGAGCCCCTCCAGGGCTTCCATAAAGTCTTTGAAGACATTGGCACCATTAGCGTCCAAACCATCGATGCCATCGGGGTTGAGACCATCAACGCCTTTGCCCTCTAAACCTTACATTGTCACTAAGGAGGTTGAGAAATTATTTAAACCTTTACAGAGGAAGGATTTATTCAAGTCTTTGTCTTCAATTTATGAAGGACATAAACCTTCAGACCCAAACTTCATTCTCCAAACCTACTTGCTTTGGCGTATGGTACGCCAAACGTCCCAGAAGTCCTGATCTCGGAAGAGTCTGGGCTAAATGTTTTATATGAAACCCTTCAGTCAGCTAGTGGGGTTGACGCTTCACCAGAACTGGAGTTTGGTAAACCGGACCTGGCAGAACACGACGATACCCCATACACACATCTTATGTCTAGTGTAATGGGGTTTCTAGGATGGGGCAGGCTGCTCACTTATTTGAGCAAGATGACCTGACGATATTCTTGATAAGGGACCTCAGAAGGATGCGGTGCTCCCTTTTCCCATTGCCCTGCAAAAAAGGGTAAAGGCCAACTGGGAACACCTGAGGCAAGTCCAGCGGTGAATAAGAACCTCACAGAAAGTACAGGACATCCAGTAGCAATCCTGACTATTTGTCCAAACATCCTACACCAGAGAGCCTGGTAGTTCAGGCTGCAACCTCTACCTCTAAACAAGCAGCTTATCCAACAATTCCCCTAGACAGGGATGATAAGCGTTTTGACGCTTGGTCAAGGAAAGTGTTTTCTGTTGGGAGCATGGCTCTTAAATCTGCAACTGCCACTTGTGCCATAGCTAAATTTATTTGTATAGCCATGGCGGCTGAGCTTATTCCCGAAGGGGATAAAGACTGCTTCCCGAATATTGTAAGAGACGGAAAGGAGTTATGTGCGAGTCTCTTCAGTCAGGACTGGACTCTGCTGACAGTATCAGTAGAGCCATGGTGGCAAGCACAGTAATACGCCGGTTTGTGTGTTTGAGGAAGTCAGGATTTGCACCGGACGTGCAGTCCAGACTCCTCAACATGCCCTTTGACGGCCCCAACTGTTTAGCAGCAAGGCTGATGAAAGCCTAAAGAAGCTGCAGACCTCAAAGTTGGCAGCCAAATCCCTTGGTGCTGCTATCTAACAACCACAACCTTCTCTGCCTAGCGGATCATCTTGGAGGGGTAGGTCCTGTTGTTTCTACTCCGCAATTGGTAAAGCGATAGGACTGGTAAGTTAAAGAGGACAAAGATTCCCTCGTAGTGGATGAGAGAGGGGGTGCCAAGTCCGCCCAAGCAGTGGCTACTTTGCCATCAGTCGCTCTTCAGCCGCCTCAAAACCTCTCGGAGGCCTTGACCCACAAAACCCAGATGGGAGGCAGAATCTCAGATGCATGGGCTTTGGAAACGGTAGCCTAGGGTTACTTTTTAAGAACCACTTGTTCAAAGTTCCGGATCCGTTTCTTGTGCAGGACATTTTTGAGCCTGCTTGAGAAAGGTGCTGTAGAACCAGTACCTGTAGCGGAAAGGCACAAAGGGTAGTACTCTCCATATTTCCTAATCCCCAAAAAGGACGGAGGATTGGGACCCATCAGGACGAGGTCAAGATGTTCACACTTTCTCAAATCCTTCAGGCACTCCAGCTCCATGATTGGATGGTATCATTGGACCTTCAGGATGCTTACTTTCATGTGCCAATCCATCACAAGCGCAGAGTACCTGAGGTTCACCGTTAGTGGTTCTCTATCGGTTTCAAGTGCTGCCATTCGGGCTGATCTCCGCCTGAGGGTTTTCACCAAGTTGATAGCGGTGGTGGCAGCGAGTCTCAGGAGAGGGGGGGGATTCACGTCTACCCCTGCATGGACGTTTGGCGGATCAGGGCTTGTTCTTCCAAACGGGCCCTGTAACATCTCAGTATAACCTGCCACTCTCTCCACAGACTGGGCTTCTCCCTCAATTACCAGAAGTCCCACATGATACCATCTCAAAAACTCAATTCATCGAAGCAGTACTGGATGCATCCTTGGAAAAAGCCTCTCCACCCGAGGTGAGGACTCAACACATTCTGCAGATGGTCACCAAATTCCAGAGTGCCCAGCGTCTTCCAGCCCAGCCGTCGACTTTTTGAGGTTGCTCAGCCTCATGTGATCCTGCATTTTCCTGGTTCCACAGGCTCTCCTGAGAATGAGATCCCTCCAATGGGCTCTCGGGATATAGTGGTCTCAATTTCTCAGGCAAGATGTCAGACCTTCTTCAGGTTCCAAGCAGAGTTGCACAGGATCTCCTGTGGGGAGCCTGCAAGGACAACATACTGAAGGGAGAATCTTTTTGGCAACCGTGGCCGGAGATAACAGTAGTGACGGATGCCTCACTCACAGGGTGGGGAGCACATGTCAACGATCTGACAATCAGTGGTCTTGGTCTCCATCGGAGTCTAAACTACACATCAATCTTTTGGAGCTGAGGGCAATCAGACTATCGTTGAAGATCTATTTGCCCTCTGTACAGGGAAAGAATGTCCTGACAATAATGGACAACGCAGTGGCCATGTACTACGATGGCACAGGGGGTTCTGCTGAGAGACACCCTTCTACTAGCCCTCTGCTTCCACGCAGATCACCTTTAACAGTCTGTGGCCATGCATGCAGGGCATAGTAAGCGCAGGAAGCCAGAAATGCTTTGTGTATTGCCTATTCGGATATGCATTCTTTGTGACGTCGCCCAAGATTGTCTTTCTGTTAAAGGTGTCTTTCTAGAGATGCTACCAAGTTGCTGTTACGAATTCTCTGTATTTGGTAACCACTGAAATTTACAATAATAGTTTTGAACTCTGACATTTTAGTGTTTTGGTGATCTGGTTTTTGGAATGCTCTTCTCCCTGAAATTGTATTCTTAGTAAGACTGTATTTGGATAGTTATTCATTGTTTTAGCATAGGAAATTGTTTTCAGTGCTTTTAGAATGTTTGAATTTGTATTTCAGTCTTTTTTTTGTCTGTATTTAATTGTATATGCTGTATTATACAGTGCCCTAAGTTGTCCACACTTTATGAACAAATTGTAATAAATAAATAAAAGTGCCTTTTTTAACACCAGTGAGACATCTGATGTAGTTGGTGTTTTTCCCCCAAGCTCGCTATATTTATTTTTCAGTCTTGTTAGTCTGCAATAAACAAATCAAGGCCTTTAGTGTCAGTGTTTATTTATTCCTCTTGTTTAACAGTCCTCATAGTCCTCCTAGAAGTTGGCATGCTTTATTAGGCACTTATAATTCTGAGCGGATACTAAAAAGGATGAACAATAGTAAAAGCATGTACTCAATTTTAAATAAATGCAAGAGTAATATGCTAGAGAGTGCCTCCCTGTGCATTTCCATGGGGTACAGTGCTTTAATGTGTACATTACATTAAGTTGTGAATTACTGTAATTGGAAATTATTTCTTATTCCTTCAAGTTCCTGAAATCTAGGTAATAGTTTCACAAATGTAATTATTTTCTGAGAAAATGCCATTCTATCATTGCAGGAGTTTAAACCCCCCAAACGTCCTTTCCGACGAATGGATTACACAGAGGCTATTGCTTGGTTGAAAGAGCATGATGTCAAAAAAGATGATGGCACGCACTATGAGTTTGGTGAGGTATGTACCGATGGCTGATTGTTCATTTGTTGCATGAAAAAAGTAGGTAAAACCTTATGAATGACACGGGTACACAGTTTAAGGGGCTTGATGTTAATGGTAAAACGGGGTATTTGCAAAATGCTGCTCATTTTACCTCTGTCCCCATTACAGGTTAGGAGGTATATGTACATGTTTATACTGCAGAGGTTAATGTAGACCATTTACAAGGTGGATTTTCATCTTAAAAGTGCACCAATATTTATCTCCAGTTTTTGAAAGTTCTTTTGCTGAATAGTAGGGAAGCATACAATACAAGGGAAATGTATCATTTAATGTGGATATAGGAACAGGATGAGAAATGGGCATGTCATATGCCCAGCCTCTCGCCACCCACTTTTCCCAAATAATTAAAAAAAGGGAATGTATACTTTTATGCTTTAAAAAATGTACACAACTATTGCTGTTCACTATCCTTTTTCACCATCAAAGTGAGGGTGGAAATGGATAGAAATAAAATATAAAGATCCAGCAAATGAAGTATTCCAGCAATACCACTACAGTTACCACTGCTAAAGCTATAATTTGCCAGGATTTCATGAATACTACTGTAGGTGGTGGTAATTACTATCTGGGTGGTAATTACTATCCGTGCTGAAGAAAACATGTGGCCTCAGCTTTTCTTTTCTTTTCTTTTTTTTTTTTTTTATAATAAAAAGAGCTTAACTAGCTCATGAATAAGCAAGTGAAGAGCGACACGAAAGCACAGTAAAGTCTCTCAATTTTGTATTCATGTCTAGGTCTGCTATACAAAAGGTATATTCATGAATGCAGAGCACTTGTTTGTGGTAAAAATGCTAAATATTTTACACCCCACAAAACCCCTCTTTTGCAAAGTAAAGTTAATTTTGTGTGGATAAGTCTGATTTATTACTTTGTTTTATACTGAAAAAGAAATCTACCATGCTTGGAATAAATAAACCAAAATGTTGACTTGTACCTCTGACATGAATTAGTGTACTTCTGCAGCTAAAATAAGCTGTGAAGCCCCTAAATTGGGCATTTGACAAGCAAGCTGTATACAGAATAACTGGGTGGTTAGAATTAATTACAGCATATAAGAGTCCCCAAGAATACATCCTTAGGCACACAATTTGAAACGGGCGAAACAACCCCTCTGCAACTCTTTGATTAAAACCTGGCATTACAGACCCCCGTAGGGCCAGCTACCTGGAAGCAGCACAGGAGACTTTGAACAAGAGACACACTTACTTTTTGGTTGGAAACAGCCCACCGCTTTGAGCTTGCCCAATTTTTTGTAACGATTCCCAAATATATGGTATTTTGAATTATAGATGAGTCTTTGTTTCATTCTGGATTCACTGAATTTGTCTCAGAAAATGTGTCTCAGTTCCTGGGATTGATGTCAAGTCCCTGAAACTCAAGGTCAAACCCTGTGAGTTGCAAGATGTTGTCCTTATGAACTTGCACATATAGCCTCCCCCCCCCCCCTTGCCCAAAGTAGATGGGTCTTGATAATCTCCTACTTGAGCAGACACCAGGAACTCTGTACCATGCATTGGGCTAGGGATTCACCACATAAATAACACATTGCTCATTTCACCTTACTTGGGACATGAGATGAGACTCGGCATGAACAAATGCATCACCTCTATTGTGGCTGTCGGCTGACTCAGACAATGTGGAACAACTGTGGCACAAAGTCACTTTTTCCTGACCCATTGAGGCAATGAGGAACTGTTGCTGTAAATTGACCCATTATGCCCCACGCTCCCATCTTGTCCTGAAAATCTCTAAGCAGAGACCAGGGCTTCTTTACAATGTAAATGGTTGGGAGGACACTCCACAAGCAGACACACAGCTAGTTACTTCTGACTAAGGGAATGTAAAGAGGCCCCTCCGTAGGATCAGAAGAAAAATGTCATGTTTCTTGCAATGAGGGATAACTTTAAAAATATTTATACTCAGTATTATGCAATATAACAATTTTGAGATTTCTGGGAGGACCCTTGGCTTGTATGGGGCTTGACAACTCGCACCTCACAGAACTGCTCACAGCAGCGGGAAGCGTTGCAGTATAGGGGGTTTGGGCACCATAGCAGGGTATTTTCCAGCAAAGTCAATAAATGGGGACCACACTGAGATGTACCCGCATATCGGCCCTTACATATAGTTGCGATTTTGCCCGCCACCAATATGTTCCAGGACCTGACCAACCACATCTGTGCTAGCGGCCCCTCAGGTGTTTTGTCTTCCATGTCCGCGCTATGACTAACTTTGCCGCCAGCAGGAGATATCCACTCAAGGTTGCCATTGAACCAGTTAAGGGGACCGAAAACCCCCGCCCCCCCACAGTGTCCCGCAGGATTACCATCCGCGGATCTGCGGGAAGGGTCAGCCCTGTGATGTCCTTTTTATCCTTGCCAACACCTCCTTCCAGTATAGTTCCACCTTGGGGCATTTCCACACCATATGAAACAAGGTGCCCACCTCACCCCCCCCCCCCGCCAACAGGTGGCTGAGTAACTTCCCTACCATGTGGTGTAGGCTCTCGGGGTTACGTACCACCTGTAGTAAAATGTATAGGAGCACTCTGTCTGTTACACACCTGGAGGACTTAAGCATCCGTTCCCATATTCGTAGCCACACCTCTTCATCTATGGGCCACCGCAAATCCTCTTCCCATTTGGTCATATACGGCAGGCGTAACACAGGGTCACCTGGGTCCAGACGTTTATACAGCTTTGATATCTTCCCCCTCACAGTGCCATCCTGTAGTGTTAGCTCTAAAGCAGAGAGGGTTCACGTGGCCCCCACATTTATGCTTGGGTGGGAAGCCCAGTGCCTCAATTGGGAATATCTGAAGCGTTACTTTTCTTGTATATTGAAGGTGGGTTTACATTCTTCGAATGTGAAAGGCTTCTTGTCTCTGTATAGTTGTCGTATGTATTTCAGCCCACCCTCTTTCCACATGTGAAACTACCCTCACCCCCATTATCACTCCCGGGGCAAAAACCTGGGTTATTCCAAACAGGTGTGAGAGGCCCTATCCCTCTCTTTATACCCCATCTACGAAATGCCCTTCCAATGTAATAGAGCATGCACTTGGTCATTGCCAATAGGGAGAAGCCCCCTTCCTGTCCCAGGGAACCCGAATCCACATAAGGTAGTCCTGCCAGATGAACCGGTGACTGGGCCTGCTCAATGATTTTCCATTTTGGGGGCGAGGTCTGGCCATACCACGTGAAGGCGTGTGAGATCTGAGCAGCTAGGTTGCAACGGAGCACCTCTGGGACCCACAGACCTCCCACCCTAGAAGCCCATTTTATTATTATTATTTTATGGTTTCTTTTCTTCTAGCTATTGCAACTCCACAGATGATTTCTACAGGTCTGTGCTAAGTGAAAGAATGAGGGCTAATGCAAAATTGTCCATAAAGAGGTTGGACCACGGCTGCAAAATAATACGGACTGTCGAAATACATAACGGCAATAAAACAGCAGGCCAACGTGTTGCTTCCTTCCACAAATGCACAAACTTCACCTATAGCATTATTGAAAGTTGGCACATTCCGCTAAAACTAAAAACATCATAGTTTGTGGGCAGACTTGTTTATTTAATGTTGCTATCTTATGTTCTTTGTTCAGGATATTCCAGAAGCTCCTGAGAGACTGATGACTGATGCTATTAATGAACCCATCCTGCTGTGCCGGTTCCCTGCAGAGATTAAATCTTTCTACATGCAGCGATGCCCAGAGGATCAGCGCCTCACAGAGTCGGTTAGTTCATGATGCAAAAAGCAGTACATTCTTTAGACTGATGGTAAACTGGTTTATCCCACTTTTGTTTGATGACCCAGATTCACTTCTCCTCTGTCCCTATCAACATTTGTACATTAATGATTTTCCATGAAAAATGCACTAAATATTATAAATGAAACTATATACTTGATACAGAAATCATCTAATGTTTCATGTTTGCTAAATTAATAAATGCTGGTTCTGCTTTAATATAAAATCAACTAAAGGAAAATAATAAACTGCTGATGTTGAGAGATTGCTTCCATGGTGTAAAAATTGAATTGCAGCTGAATTCGTTCTCATCTGGAAGTCTTTCTTTTTCCTTGAGCACTGAGCACGTTTTGAATAAGATTTGCAGGCCACAATCGGCAGCAGAAAGTTTTGAGGCGCTCATCTACAGACTCGAGCCCTTCAGCGTTAAAGGGATGGTCTAGTAAACATTTTTATTTAAAAAATAGATAGGCAACATAAAAAAAAAGGAGCCTGAGAAACTCGGAAAGAAAAACCGCAGCGTTTTCAAACACAACCGCGTGTGTTTCTGCCTGCTGTGGCTATCACTTTGGGTCTCCGGTGCTCCCAGGGGAGCACCGGAGACCCAAAGTGAAAGCCACAGCAGGCAGAAACAAAACGCGGTTATGTTTACATGCCGCGTAGTGTTTCTACCTGCAGCTGATTTCCCATTTGGGGCTCTCGCGCTCCCCGTGGGGAGCCCGAGAGACCCAAATGGGAAATGCTAAATGCTGCGTTGTCTGCCTAAATCTGCTTTACCATTTGAGGCTCTCGGGCTCCCTGTGGGGAGCCCGAGAACCCCAAATGGGAAAGCAGATTCAGGCAGAAACAACGCGGTTGTTTTCCGCAATGCCACGTTGTTTCTGCCTGAATCTGCTTTCCCGTTTGGGGCTCTCGGGCTCCCCGTGGGGAGCCCGAGATCCCCAAATGGGAAAGCAGATTCAGGCAGAAACAACGCGGTTGTGTTGGAAAACGTTGCGTTTTTTCTTTCCGAGTTTCTCAGGCTCCTCCGAGCCGGAGGAGCCTGAGAAACTTGGAAAGAAAAACCACTGCGTTTTCCAACACAATAACGTTGTATTTGTTTGCGGTCGCTTCAAAGCGACCGCAAACATAAATACAACGTTTTTAAAGCTGCGGTTTTATTTCTAAGTTTTCAGGGCTCCTCCAGCCCGGAAAACTTAGAAAAAAAACGCAGCTAGTGCTTATTTTTTAAAAAAAAATAAATAGCACTTACCGAGATTCAGCTGCAGCTTTCCTGCTCTGGTCTCAGATCCCCGTCCTCCACCTACAGCACTAATGAAGGGAAAGCCACCCAGCGGTAGCTTTTGTTTACTACAGCTGGCTGGCTTTTCCTTCATTAGTGCCGCAAAAGCCAGCACAGGAGGGCCTCCATTTCACAAAATGGATGCGCCCTTGTGCTTGCTTTTGCGAATTTTGAGCTTGAATAGCTCAAAATTTTACATAGGAAGTTTTAAAACGGAGAATGCTAGTATTTTTTTTTATGTTGCCTATCTATTTTTTAAATAAAAATTTTTATTAGATCATCCCTTTAAGAAGACCTTTCTTGTCTACAATGTCTTAATCTATGGCCTCTTGAGATTCACGCTACACCTTCTCTGTAATTTGTATAAAAGATAAGCAAATACTGCTTCATAGCAGTACCTATAATTAGCATTATATTGTTAAACTAAAATAAACTAATGTCAGTTGTACAACATGTTCACTCCCAAGACATATTGCTCTGCAGACAAATCTAAATGTAAATATTAAATGCACAGGGCTAGTACATTAGGAATTAGTTTGTTCCAAGATGACTGAAACTCCATAATGTGCGGTACTGTAGTGGAAAAAAATATACCACTCACAAGTCCGGTGGATTGATGAGCACTTTATTAGTAAATCCGTAGCAGACACATATCCGTAGCAGAGACTTCGGGTCAAGTGACACCCCCCCCTCCTCCTGTGACCTGGTCTTTATGCTCACATGGAGACATGAGTTTCAGCAGCAGAGGGGCGGTCCAAACCTGGCAAGGTCACACTTTGCAACATTATTGCTGCCAGGGAACAAACTCTTAATATTCGGCCTTTCATGCCAGCTGCACTCTGCCATGGTCGTTAGTGTTACCAGTGAAGACAGCATAGCATAATACATTTCTCCAAGGTGAATATACTCCCGAAATGCACACACCGGCTCTGAGGCAGGCGAGAGTCCTTGTAATATGATGACTTCTGCCACCTCAAGCCGCCTTTCAGCAGGAAGGTGAGGGCATAGAATCTACTTAGCTATGAAGTCTGAATAACAAAGGCGAGCATTCTTTCTGGATAGGTAAAGCGCTTCTCTGCTGTGCAGTGAAGTCCTCATCTCTCCTAATACCAGCTAGAGGCAATGGTTTAAACGTGGCGAGTGGCAAACTGAGTATAATGGTACAGAGGGGTACATAATGAGTATGCCTTGTTACTTATTTTTTCTCCACAGCACTTAGACGACCGATATACACCAACCTCGTCTAGCTCTATACCAGATATTTGTGATCTGTACAGCAATTGTTTAACTCCATTCTGATTTAACCATAATTGGACATGGGTCGTTCTATACAAAACTTGCCAAATTATATATTCTGAAACCCATCTTCTTTATTTCTCTTGTAGGTGGATGTTCTAATGCCCAATGTGGGGGAGATTGTTGGAGGCTCGATGCGTATCTGGGACAGTGCGGAACTATTAGAAAGCTATAAGAGAGAAGGAATTGACTCTACTCCTTATTACTGGTATACTGATCAGGTAAGGGAAGTTGCATTTATTCATTGGATTTAGGAAGCCTAACTCTAGGAATGTCAAGTTACATTTTACACTTCAGACACTGCAGCCAAAAAAACCACAGTAAGTGTTGGCAAATCGTTTTGAAGCTTCTCGTGAGGGGACAATGGTTCCCATGTCCAAGTTTGAAACATTGAAAAAGCATACGAGTGCAGATTTATTTTTTTATGGTTCATTTCTCACTTGTTGTTTTTTATGTCTTTTCATTGCAGCGTAAATATGGCACTTGTCCTCACGGTGGATACGGTTTAGGATTGGAGCGATTCTTGACATGGATTCTGAATAGGCACCACATCCGGGACGTGTGCCTTTACCCCCGCTTCGTCCAGCGCTGCAAACCTTAACCCACTTACTACCATTGATTAGAGAAGGGAACCAATTACAAAAGACGTAACATTTACTTGAAGAAGAGCAGTACATTACAAATGTACAATCTGACCATGAACAAGCGGACATATGCGTACTCATTTTTCTTACTGTTATCTGTGAACTGTACATTTGCTAGACAATATTTTGTCTTTGCATCTCCATTTATTTTCCCATTTTGCAGCAAATGTGTTGGAATTGGGCCCAAGTACTTTTGACAGCATCTTACATGTTGATTGAGTCTTGAAGGCATTTATGTAAGTCATTGAATACTTTTAAATCAGTGAAAATAACGTTCACTGCTCAACTCATTGGCTTTCAAGAACCAGTATGCATATATTGATGGCAAGTAATTCTGTATGCATTTCATTTAAGCATGTTGGGAAATGCACTTTTTTCAGGGATGTACATTTTTTTAATTTAAATGTCAGCTCTGTATAAAAGATTTGTTTAATGAATGAACAGAAAGATGATTGTCTCATAGTTTCACATTTCCAGTTCTCATTACCAGTCAACCACGAAGAAAATGGTCAATCAAGAAAACGACAGTGGGAAAATGGCCCTTTGATCTTTTCCTAATGGAACACACGTTTTAACTAAATGTCATTTTTAATTGCGAAGCAAAACAAAATGTCCCTTTTCTTGTCAACGACTGGCTGCCACATAGATGGAACGTTTGATTTTAGGATTGAAACTGATTATGGATATTGCCTTTAAATTTGAATCTAATATTTTCATGTCATTGACAGTATGTACCTTTCCATTTACCAGCTCTGCTAATTGAAATAGTAAATCATAGCATATTGAATCTGGTTTCATGAGCTATTGAAAAATGTGATGTGTAACTTGATTCTGTTCTAAAATGGCATCCTCCACAGAAAGTATGTTATGTTGTCACCCTCCATATCAAAATACTTAATTATATAATAGGCAAACATGTGCTCTTTGTCACTGGTAGGTGGTACACGAGCATTTTTTTATAGACTGAATTGCAGAAGGATATTTATACTGGATTCCCATGCTTCTCTGATCTTGAGAGAATAGATGATTTACGGGTGTTGTAATAAAACAAGGGACCTATTTGTGAGCATCTTATGAAACTAGTAAAATATATTAAATTTAAAAACCTGAGCTTTAAATAATTATTTACCTAATGTAAAATAATTTTCAATAATTAATGTATGAAACGAAAGGTGTTTATTTTACATATTCATTACTTAATATTTGTTTCAAAAGTCTGCTTTGTTTTGGAAACGTTAAGTTTCTTTATGGCCTTATGTTCTTGTTTCATTATTTCTCAAAAGTTAACAAAGGTATTTCAACACAAGAAAAAAGAGGGAAAATGGCTGCTATTCGGGCAGCTGATGTGTGAGCTAATGCATGAACGACACCTTTGTATGAGTGAAGCCATGTAATTAGTCACGGTTACTCTGCAACTCTCCAGCTGGAAAGAACATGTGAGCTAGCCGGAATTCATATTCTCATTGGCTTATCAACAACCTGGGGATATGATAGCCCTCAGGAGGGTTAGGTTCATTATACCTTTTCTTGCCCTTTTTCCAGCTGCGTACGTTTTCATAACTTGCAAACCATGAACTTCATTGATGCCTTCAAAGCCTTTGCATTTTCATTGGGCGACTGATGTGTGGTGGGCAGAGGTCCAATTGATTTTCCCTCTGGCTCTCCATCCATGTTGTGTGGTGGGCTGAGGTCTGTAAAGAAACATAAAGGTGTCACACGCTAGTCCCTGGGGATCTGTCATCCAGGTGTGGCCAGGACACGGAGGATCACCTGGATGGTGGGTCCTCATAAGGAAGGGGGTACTGTGTCTCACCTGTCGGTATCCCACTTCCTCTCTACAACACCTTTTCCCCATCATACCCTGTGGGATTTTCAGGGGCTATATTCTCCCAACCCCCCTTTCCGACACAAACACTTACTTACACATTGAAAGACAATGGTCTAACACCAGGGCCTTTTACCTGACATGTCCCAACAAAGGGGTCAGGCAGAGTCAGGCAATTGACAATTACACACACCTGGCGGCACTGTCCCTTCCCCACAGGGATAAAAGGTGGAGCATGAGAGCACACTTTGAGCAAGGCAAACGCATGAGGGGGCAGCTGTTCTAGGATGGCAGTTCAAGAGGAGGAGAAAGGCGGTGAGACCGAAAAGGACGACAAGGAGGGAAGTACCCTTGCCCTTTTCGACCCAGACCCACGAAGCCTCCGTAAGAGGAATCGTAAGACCAGGAACTACAGCAAGCGTGTGTTGAAACAGATGTCAATGGTGTACGGAGTCCTCCCACACTTATAACCAAGGCGGAGGGAGGCGCTTGATACTGTGGTAACGCTTTTGACTCCAGAGACAAGGAAAGCCAAGGAGTTCAGTACAAAGGAGTTCAGTGCAGCCGGTGAGTCAGAGGGAACAGATTATAGACCAAGCTGTGTTGAACGACGGTTTCAAACGGCAGCATGATTTGAACAAAGGAAATACCTGTTACTGAACTTTTAAAACGCTGGGAGAGACCAGCGGCAGAGTGGTCCGGCAGCACGTGGGCGCTTATTTGAAAGACTCTGATTGGTCCCCCTTTTTTATTTTTTTATTATAAATACCAGGAGGCCCTTGGAGAGCCCGACGTAGGAGGTCAAAGTGGTCATACAAGGGTCGAGTAAAATCCCTTGTACAGTCGAAAGTCTTTGACCCGTAACCAAGAGGAAAGCTAAGGGAACTGAATCCTGCAGTGTGAGAAAGAAAAGCGAACTGTGTATCTCAACCAATACCTGGCACTCCTTGCCCACCGCATTGCCGCTCTCTGCCCCAATTTTCAGTGCTATGCGGATGATACCCAGCTCATTTTCAGGCTACCCTCGGCCCCCTCTCTCCCTCCCTCATCTCTGTCTGTCTGTCTGCTATCCAAGAGAGGTGTGCCGCCAATGAGCTCTGCCTTAATGCCAGTGAGACTGAGAGTCTACTCATTGGCACACCAACCCCCTCCTTCCCTGCTGCTCTCTGGCTGGCCTCTCTTGGCCCTCTTCCTGCTCCCACCTGCAAGGCTAAAAACCTCTGGGTCCTCTTCGACGCCACACTCTCCTTCTCTCCTCACATATCTGACGTCTCTAAGAAGTCACACAACCAGCTGCACCTCCTCAGAGGTATCCTTCCTTTCCTCCCCCTCCCCCAGAAGCTCACTGTCTCCAGATCCCTGGTTCTCTCTAGGCTGGACTATTGTAACAGCCTCTATCTAAATCTGCCTGCCTCTACCCTCCACCCTCTGCAACTTATCCAGAACAGGACTGCTAGACTGGTCCTAGGCCTCAAGCCCAGGGATCGTATCTCTCCAGGACTGAAATCTCTACACTGGCTCCCAGTGGCTGTGAGGATTACGTTCAAAACCCTCTGCATTGTCCACAAGGCCTTCTGGGGCCTGAGGCTGCAATACCTTAAACTCTCTCTTCCTAAATATCTTCCTTCTCGAGCTCTTCGCTCATCCGCCTCCAACTCCCTCAGGGTCAATCGCTTCTCCAAGCAACGAGTTGGCGGTAGATCTCTCTCTTCGGCAGGGGCCTCCCTCTGGAACAGCCTTCCTGCTTCCCTGAAACACGAGGAGAACCATCTCCGGTTCCGGAAGCACCTGAATACCTTCCTCTTTGCATCTGCCTTCTCTCCCCCTCTCCCCTGCTGAATTCCTGGCTGATACTGCACTGGTTACCTGGCCACCCTCCTGATCTCGGGCCAAGGCCCCGCCAGTTGCACACCTGCACTGCCTCCCTGGCAACCCCTGCACCTAGGCACTGTTTTCTGTATCCCTTACAGTCCCCCCACAAGCACTTATGTTTGTACTTAACTTGCACTTGCCGCCTTTCTGGCTGTTTTTACTATCTTATTTTCTACTATCCCATATACTGCACTTTCCCCTCTCCCTTCCCCCTCGCACTTTTCCCTTTCCCCCTTCCCATGAACTTGCGCGATCTGAATGACACCTGGCCTAGTAGGATCGTTGTCTGTCTTCCCTTGTTCCCCCTCCCTTGCCTCGTCGCGCCTTGAAACACTTGTGTATAGGCGCGTTATAAATGTCATATCATATCTGGCAAATGTGAACCCGGCTGAGGGATGCCTGCAAAGCGGGGTGATATACGATAACCCCATGAACATTTTGTTGACAAGAGTGAACCCGGCTGAGGGATGTCCACAGTGAAAGATTGTTTAAAAGGACATTGAGACTCGTGAATACTACAGGTAAAGGGATTTTGAATAAAAGGCTGTAGTGAACCCGACGGAGGGAGGCTAACATTCAAGAGGATCAGAGCCGGTTGAAGGGGGTCCAGAGGTGAAGGGTCATCACCCAACACAAAGAATATGGAAAGGAACTTAGCTATTATTAACACATCAGACCCTCAGAGGCAAGATACTTTGTAGAAAAGAGACTTTACAACCGAAAGACCTGATATCGCTGAAAGGAACTATAACCTCGTGCTGGAGAAGCCCATGAGTGTGCTGTGCTCGAGAATCCTGCCTTGTCCCATGCACAAAATGTGGGGAAGGGAGACCCCGGCTATAACATCCTGACTTATCGTTTTGTGAACACATCTTTCTTTTCTGGTGAATATTATCCCACGCTATTTTTGTAACTTAGCGGTAAGGATTGGCAATAGTTTTATTAGTATAGGCACTTTCGAGCGGATTGGGTCCTCCGACGTATTCCATATCTGACAGGTAATCACCACAGCTGTGCTGCTTCGGAAACTTTTTTCTGCGTCGATGCGCCGTCGTCGAGGACCTCCTCCGACGTCATCCGATGTGATAAGTAGGACGCACGACGCCCGTAGCCTCAGTTCCGTTTTTTCCGCGAACGTGTTGCTTTGTGAATCTCGGTTAACGCCTCGACTCTTTGGAGTTCTGTTCTTCTCGGTTCTTCGAACCTGTTCGTTTTTGTGAGAATGTCCTTTGTGTGAAGATGTCTTCTACTTCGTCTTCGACCCCGCGTCCGGGCTTCAAGAAGTGCGGGGAGTGTGGGTCCAAGATGTCGGTGACGGACTCGCACGACGCCTGCCTCTGGTGCCTCGGGGAGGCCCACGACACGGATGACTGTATCGACTGCCAGTCGCTCACGTCCAAAGCCTTACGTGAACGTAAGAAGAAGTTGTCGGTAGGTCGGGTGTCCAAGCCCTGGAAGTCGAAGTCTGCAGGGCTTTCGACGGATGATTCGAGAGGAGACGCTCCGCGTCATCGTCAGAAGTCTCGTGGGTCTCCTTCTAGGAGTCTGTCTCGCCACTCCTCGGCCTCTTCGAGGCATTCTCGGAAGCGCCGACAGCGGTCGTCTTCCAGGTCCTCTTCTGAGGACTCTGCCCGGCACGTCGCTTACCCCACCAGCCGTGCGACGCCGGAGGAATGGGCTTCCTTCGGGAAGAAAATGCTGGCGATTCTCGAGTTGCAGGGTACTAAGCCGTCCGCGCCCCAGAGTGGGGTCGGTCGTGAGAGGTCGAGAGACACCGCTCGCAAGAGTGGTCGGCACGAGTCACGGGAAAGGTCCCGTTCGGATAAGGGGACTCGTTCTCGACGTACCCGTTCCAGGTCCCGGTCCTCGACGCGTTCGAGACCGTGTGCACCTGTGATGTCTTCGAGGAAGACATCGACGTCTGAGGCGTCGAGGGTGTCGACAGGCTTTCTCGAGGCTCCGGCTCCGAGTAAGTCGTCAAAGCCGTCGACGCTCAGGTCGTCGAAGGACACGCTCGGAGCTCCGGCTTCGAGGACTGTGTCGACGCCGTCGATGCTGGCGGCGCTGCATCTGACATCGACGCCGATTTACTCGACGCCAATCCTCTCAGCGCTGATGCCTGTTCTCTCGACGCCGGTGCCGATTCACTCGACGCCTTTCGAGGCCGGGGTGTCGGAGGTACCCCGTAGCACGGGGGAACCCCCTAGGAAGGCTCTGGTTAAGAGCAAGCACTCGCGGTGCCTTCTTTTCGCCACCTGGAATATATTTCAGAGGTGGATGAGGATTCTGATGGCCTGGTTCCTAGTCAGGTTCCAGATGAAATTGTCTCGGGCCATAGTTTGACGATTTGAGGCAGTCACTGCATGATGCCAGTGGACTGGACACCTCTCCAGAGGTGGAGTTTTGTAGGCCTGAGCCTGGCTCTCATGCCGATTCCTCGTACCGGCGCCTTATGGCTAGGGTTTCCAAGTACTTGGGATGGTCTGCTCCCCCCAGGGGAGTTTGTGCAGGATGATCTCACGGACATCCTTGATGTTGGTCCCCCAACTGACCCGGTACTGCCGTTTCATATGGCTCTACAGAGAAGGGTGGCGGCGTCTTGGACTGCTCCGGAAAGTCTCCCGGCGGTGGGCAGGTCCTTGTCGTGAAAATACCGTCCAGCCAGTAGCGACCCCTGCTACTTGACCAGGCACCCCACTCCGGAGAGTTTGGTGGTGCAGGCGGCCACGGCCCCGGCAAAGCAGGCGTCGTACCCTCCCATCCCTCCTGATAGGGACGACAAACGTTTTGATGGCTGGGCGAAGAAAGTGTTTTCTCCTGGTGGTATGGCACTTCAGGCGGTCTACTCCATTTGTGCCTTGTCTCTTTTCACACACACTCTGTGGAACTGTGTTGCGTTAGCGGCTGAACATATTCCCGAAGGGGACGAACGGGATGGTTTCCTTGCTATGGTCCAGGATGGTAAGGATGCCATGTGGGAGTCCGTTCAGTCGGGTTTGGACATGGCTGAATGCGTCAGCAGGTCCATGGCGGCGAGCACCGTGATACGCAGGTTTGCGTGGTTGCGGAAGTCGGGGTTTGCTCCTGATGTGCAGTCCCGGCTCCTCAACATGCCCTTTGACGGTGAACACCTTTTTGGCAGCAAGGCTGACGAGAGCCTTGAGAGGTTGCAGACCTCAAAAGCTGCAGCGAAGTCATTGGGCGCTGCAGTTCGCCAACCTCTGCCTTTTTGTCCTAGGGGACAGCAATGGAGGGGTGGTTCCTTTCGCTATTACTCGTCCTTCAGTAAAGCGAGAGGAGCTGGCAGTCAAAGAGGCCAACGCAGGGGTACCAGAGGTAAACGACAGGGTACCCATGGTGCCAAGGCCGCTCGGGCAGTTGCCTCTTTACCCTCAGGTAACGCCGCTGCCACTCAGTCATGAGGCCATGTCCCATGGTTCGCCCGTTGGGGGAAGGCTGGCGCAGCATCTTGTAGAGTGGCGTGCCATTACTTCAGATGTGTGGGTTCTGGAGATCATAACCCACGGCTACTGTCTTCCCTTTCGGCACAGGCCTCGCGACAATCCACCGGGAAACCTCTCTTTGCAGAGTCCGGATCTGCTCCTTGCGCAGGAAATTCAAGCCCTGCTGGAGAAAGGCGCCATAGAACTGGTGCCTGTAGCGGAGAGGAACAAGGGATGGTATTCCCCTTATTTTTTGATTTCGAAGAAAGACGGGGGATTGAGACCCATCATGGAGTTGCGCGGTTTGAACAAACTCCTCAGGAAGGACAAGTTCAAGATGGTTACTCTCTCTCAAGTCCTCCAGGCCCTTCAGCTTCAGGACTGGTTGGTGTCTCTCGACCTCAAGGATGCTTACTTCCATGTGCCGATCCATCCCAAGCACAAGAAGTACCTGAGGTTCGCGGTTGGCGACTCGCACTTTCAGTTTCGGGTCCTGCCGTTCGGATTGACCTCCGCCCCGAGGGTTTTCACCAAGCTCATGGTGGTGGTGGCAGCGCATCTCAGGCAAGGGGGGGATTCACGTCTACCCCTACCTGGACGATTGGTTGATCAGGGGGAGCTCTCCCAAGCAAGTCCTGGATCATCTGTCCGTCACCTGCCACTCCCTTCACAGGCTGGGCTTCTCCCTCAATTTAAAGAAGTCCCATTTGACGCCAACACAGCGGCTCCAGAACATCGGAGCAGTGCTCGACGCTTCCCTGGGGCAGTGTTTTCCTCCCCAGGTGAGGGCTCTTCACATTCAGCAGATGGTGCACAAGTTTCAGCATGCCCAGATGCTCCCAGCGTTCGAGTTCTTGAGGTTGCTCGGCCTCATGGCATCCTGCATTCTTCTGGTGCCAGAGGCTCGCCTGCAGATGAGATCTTTGCAGTGGGCACTCAAGATGCAATGGTCGCAGGCCTCCGGCAGGATGTCGGACCCGGTTCAGGTGCCGCCCTCGGTCGCCCGGGACCTTCTGTGGTGGGCCGTCGAAGGCAACTTGATGAAGGGGGCTCCATTTTGGCTTCCCTGGCCGGAGGTGACGATCGTGACGGATGCATCCCTCACGGGATGGGAGCTCATGCCAACAGGCTGACAGTCCGCGGTCATTGGTCTCCGTCGGAGTCCAGACTCCATATCAATCTGTTGGAGCTGAGGGCCGTCAGGCTAGCCCTGAAGGCTTTTCTGCCGACTGTGCGAGGAAAGAATGTCCTGATCCTGACGGACAACACAGTGGTCATGCACTACCTCAACAAAAAGGGGGTGGGCAGGGTCACTTCCACTGTGCAGGGAGGCGATGCAGCTTGAGTTCTGGGCCATCCCGCAGGAAGTTTGAATCTCGGCAGTTCATCTGGCCGGAGACGAAAACGTGACGGCAGACGCTCTGAGCAGGCAGAGCACGATCTCTCACGAGTGGGAGTTGGCTCAGGAGATTCTCCTGGAGATCTTCGCCCTTTGGGGGACCCCTCAAGTGGATCTCTTCGCCTCCAGTGTCAACCGGGAGTGCGAGAGGTTCTGCTCATGGGAATTTCCTCCAAAAGGAGCCTTAGGAGACGCGTTCGTGGTGGAGTGGTCAGTCCCACTGCTGTACGCGTTTCCTCCAGTCACCGTCATCCCGCAAGTGCTGCGGAGGTTACGGAAGTTCGGTTCCCGGATGATCCTCATTGCTCCGGCGTGGGCTCGGAGGACGTGGTAACCGGACCTTCTCGACTTGTCCATCTGCCCTCCACGTCGTCTTCCCTACCGAGACGATCTGCTCTCACGGGAGGGGGGGGGGGTCAGGTTCTCCATCCAGAGGTCAGATCCCTCAACCTTCACGCTTGGCTTCTGAAAGGTTGATGTATAAGGATTGGGACCTCCCTGAAGACGTGATGGAGGTGTTGCTCTCGGCCCGAAGGCCAGCAACAAAGTCTCTGTACACTTGCCATTGGCGTAAGTTCTGCGACTGGTGCAGAGTTCAGAATGTGGATCCTTTTGCATGTGACATCCCCATGGTTCTGTCCTTTTTACTTTCTTTGGCCCACAGGGGCTTGCAAGTGGGTACCATTAAAGGTTACCTGGCGGCGCTGTCCATCTTTAAGCGCTCGTCTGAAGAATGTTCCTACTTTAAAATCCCTTTAATTTCACAGTTTCTGAAAGGTCTCACTAATGTGTTCCCTCCGTCACCTTTCCTGGTAGCCGGTTGGGATTTGAAACTTGTTCTTAAGTTTCTTATGGGTGCTCCGTTTGAGCCTTTGCATTCTTGCCCTTTGAGGCTGTTAACTCTGAAAACTGTGTTTCTGGTTGCGGTTACTTCCGCTCGCAGAGTGAGTGAGTTACAGGCACTTTCAGTTAAGCTACCCTTCACTGTATTTCATAAGGACAGGGTTGTCCTTAGAGTTCGTCCTTCTTTTCTTCCGAAGGTGGTTTCGGAATTTCATTTGGCCCAGAAGGTTGTTCTTCCGGCATTCTATCCTCCGCATCCTGGTAAGGAAGAGGAGAGGCTTCATAGGCTTGATCCTAGGAGAGCTTTAAGCTTTTATGTTTCACGCATGTCCTGGGTCAGAGTGGACGATCAACTCTTTATTGGTTACGCTGGAAAGCGTTTGGGACAGGCTGTGACGAAACAGACTTTGTCTCGCTGGATTATTTTGGCCATCTCGGAGTGTTACCGCTTGGCGGGTAAGGACCCGCCGGCTGGCTTGCGAGCCCATTCTACCAGGGGTATGGCTGCATCTACTGCCCCGCAGAGGGGTGTTCCTATTCGCAACATCTGTGATGCAGCCACCTGGGCTTCTGTACATACATTTGTACGTCACTATTCCATCGATTCCATCCGGGGACAGGATCTGGCCTTTGGCAAGGCGGTCCTTTGCTCTGCTATTTGATTGGCAATTCTAAATTTTGATTCTAAATTCTTTCCCTTCTCCTTGCTCTGGTACTGCTTTGGGAGTCTGTCATAGATATGGAATACGTCGGAGGACCCAATCCCCTCGAAGAACAAGTTACTTTCTTACCTGGTAACGTTCTTTCGATGGGATGGTCCGACGACGTATTCCATATCGCTCCCTCCCTGCCTTCCCCGCTGCAGAATTTCTTTTGCGATTGCAACCTACGTTCCGCAAGGCTTTGTGTCTGACTGGCAGTTGACTAATGTCACGCGTTCTGGGAGAAAAAAACTACAACTGAGGCTACGGGCGTCGTGCGTCCTACTTATCACATCGGATGACGTCGGAGGAGGTCCTCGACGACGGCGCATCGACGTCATCGACGCAGGACGCAGACGCCGAAAAAAGTTTCCGAAGCAGCACAGCTGTGGTGATTACCTGTCATAGATATGGAATACGTCGTCGGACCATCCCATCGAAAGACATTACCAGGTAAGAAAGTAACTTGTTCTTTTATTTGACAAGACGCCACTAGGACTACCTTATTATTTGATGGTCGAAGATTGCTCCCATCTTAGATTTAGGTTTAGATTAGGCCTTTTTCTCACCCATTTATACAGTTTAATAAACACCCTTGACATGTGATCACTTGTATTCGTCTTTACTGTTGCTCCCATGAGTTCCTTACAGGTCCCATTGATTTTAGCTGTAGCTCTGCATCCATGTGTTGTGGTGGGCTGAGGTCCCATGGATTTCACCTCTGGCTCTCCATCCATGTTGAGTGTTAGATCGGGGTCTGTAGAATGTCAGTTGCCTCTCAGGGGTCCAGATCGTTGTTGTTTGCCTCAGTTTGCCTATTCTCTGGGTACCCTTATAATTAAAACCCCAGCAGAGTCCACCAAAGTGAGTAAGGCAATTCTTGGGGGCTCTAAGTACACCCTTCATTCTGTTTGGCTGTCCCTCTTCACCATAGGTGCTCATGGGAACTCTGTGCCCCATGGATTCTGTCTGTAGCCTTGTCCTCTTGGGAATGAAAGTTGTCATACACGGACACCTTTTTAGATCCTACCCTCTTCATTGCCGATGCCCCCCTCCCTCCCTTGTGCGAGTACAAAGGAATCTGTGGATAATTAAATCCATGTTAAGGCACTTTAAATGTCTGTGATCAAGGACTCAAACCTCAATTATCTAAGTCCTGGCACCGGATACCAGTAGAGATTTTGGGTGCTCAGGCCCAAATTTAGATCCACTACACCGTCCACACCTGACCTTTGTACGATTACTTACTTTTTGATGGCATAATGAAGTAAAAGGATGGGGTTGGACGTGCTTGCTTTAGTGGGATGTGTGAATCAATTCGCTGTTGAAATGCAGTTGCCAGAGTTCGCTCTTAGTAGGTGGAAGGAACAAAATGGTTCTTTTTTCTTTCTTTATTCCCTTTTTTATTCATTTGGTTTGTTACAAACCTTATACATACGCATATACTTAATCATTTAATGAGCATAATTAATTACACAAGAATTAAATTAATAGATATCCTTAATTTATTAGCTTACATTCTCAAAGAATCTTAAGAGTATATTTCCTAAAAATACTTAAAAATCATCGATCAATTTTTAATCTTTTAAAAAGGTCACTGCCCTAATTATTAGGTCGCCCACTAAAAATGCAGCACCAGAATGACAATGCAGATACATACATTACATCATGCACATAGTCCATGAATAATTCTACATGTTTTTCAGCCACTGCCGGACCAAAAAATAAAAATATGCTTAATTGTTTTGACTGCCCGCCACCCCTACAAAATCTGCCTGTATTACTTGCACTCAGGACCCTGGTACATAGAATTTCCTTAGTATGAATGAGGTTGAGTATGATTCTTAAAAAGGTTATCATTATTCTTGCATGTGGGCATTGCATCAAGTAGCTAGGTAATGCGCCTCTTCTTTTGTTTTCCATACAGAGGTCCGTATAAAGCTTGTAGGAGCTTTGTTTCTTTCAGGTTGCTATCAAGTCCATATAAAAACATTTTCTGTGTTGCAACCTAATTTGTACTAAAATCATCCATGAACATCTTTTAAAATCAGTCAAGCAGCCTGCGTTAGAATTCATCAATTCTACAAGAATTAAATTATCGAAGCGGGTTCTCAATAATTTTATACGTTTTTTTTTTTAACACAATTGACATTCTTTGCGGAGTCCCACAGGGAGCCAGCATATCACCCCTACTGTTCAACCTTTACCTAAGACTACTCTGTGAAGTCCTGGACAACATCAAGGTCTTTTTCACCAATTATGCAGATGACACCCAACTAGTATTGGAACTAAGTGCAAAGGATATCAACTCAGTTACATCAGTATACAACCACATTGAATCATGGATGTGTCAAAACTGGTTATGCCTTAACAGCAAGAAAACCGAGCTAATGATCTTTGGCACCCATCAAGCGCGAGCCAAACTAACCCCTCAATACGATTCTTTCCACATCTAGGACTTCCCAATACAGGTTGTAGAAAAGGTCAAGACACTGGGTATGATCATGGAGGCATCTATGAGGTCTGATGCTCAAATCACGCATGTCACAAAAAACTGCCTATATCATCTTGGACTATAAGAGCGATAAAGCCCTACATTAGTGAAGAGAACTGTACGACAATAGCCAGAGCAATTATACTACCGCGGCTGGACTACGGAAACTCACTAATGCTTAGTGCAAATAAACAGTGCACCACAAAACTCCAACACATAGAAAACAATGCCATCAGGATTATCAAGCAGAAACCCAAGACCAAACACATTAGTAATGACAGAAGGGAACTTAATTGGCTCAAAGTGGCAGACGGGGTATTGTTCAAGGCAATGACTCTGGTCCATAAATGCCTTAATGGGAAAGCCCCAGCATACCTCAAATCAAACATTTCCAAATATGTTCCAGTCTTCTCATTAAGATCTGAACACAGAGGCCAAATCACAGGAGCTGCCCACAAAAGATCCAACGGAATGAGAAAGGCCTTTCCCATATCCGCAGCTGTCAAATGAAATAGTCTGCCTGTAGGACTAAGACTAGAAAACAACCTTTTGTGCTTCAGGAAAAAGCTGAAAACCCTCCTCTTCAAATAACTCCCAGAACTACACTACAGTCTTTATATTGTCTCATCTCCATGTTAGTCTACTTGTCTGATGTGTCTTCATGCGATGCCTGAGGGCGAACAGCGTGAAATAAATAAATAAAATACAAAGATATAAATTGGACCAGGGAAGCCATAGAAATTAGACCCAACTCGAATCTAGTCATCACTGTCAGGTCACAACCAGGGAGGTTTAGTATCTTATGCCAGAGAATGCCCTCCATTTTCCCAAAGTCACATTTTTTGAAAAAGGACGATAATTCCATTCCATAAATCAGGGCAGGAATCACTGTTGAATTGTAAAAGGCAATTAATGGGAACAAAGAGAAACAGCAATATTTTTTTATAAATGAATCTCGTCTGAGCCCCCAATTGAACTCCTTTTTCAAACTGCTGGTCGCCCCACCCAGATCGGTTGGAGCATCTGATTAAATATATCCCAGATACTTAACAGTATGTTCTACCATTAGGGTGTTCCCACCCATTTTTCAGCAGAATTTCGAATTGCTCTTTTTGGGACCCCTCAAGCACATAACATTGGTTTTACTGGGATTGGCCCTTAGACTATTTAACACTCTATATTCCGAGAAACTTTATCCGTCAATGTAAACCAATCTGGGGTTTATCCAACAATAAGATGTCATCAAAATGGTTCTGATTAAAGTGTCAAGTTTGGGACTAACTTCTCAAATGGAGCTGTCCTAGTGATCGACACTTGCAGTGTAGTTCAGTATAGTTTCTTTTCTTAACGTTTTTTACAGGCATAATTAAACATCTCAGAAAGGGATTTCTTTTCTCTCCCTTATTTCATCATTTTGCTGTAACCTGTGTTTTCAATTTCCATTCATTTTATTCTGAACACGAGTTGAGCAGGTTTTGTGTCCCAGTGCCCAGACTTGTGAACTGTCGGAGATTTGGCACTAGTGCAGCTGTAGTCGAGTGGTACACCATCCAACTGGCTTTCCTGCATGATAGCTAAAGCCGACACACACATATACCAGTCACCAGCAACCACTAGCACAACACAATTGTTGTCTCACGGTTTTTACAATATTGTAGCCTATTTTTGAATGGGTGGCATAGCCCGTCTTCTTTTTATCAGCTTATACATGACTGGAATCCTCGTCTTACTTCATCTGTAGCAACATGTGTATAAGGAGCTGTTCTCATTTGGAAATGTCACATTTTTCTCAACTGTGTAAAGTTCCTTTTGTTGAACCTGCACCAATTAGCCTGGGGAGTGCAAAGGATTCCCCGGATCTGCCGTGGACTGCCTTCTATCATAACAAGGAGCCCAGCCTTGGTCTCATCTCCTTCCTCCATCTTAAGCATGCTGAGTAGGGAGGACTGGAAAAGGGAACTAGCTACAGCCTCACTTTAAAAAAATGTGAGTCCCCTTATTGATGTGCTTAAGAAAATGTGTATGAATAGAGCAGTCACACTTTTGCTGACATGTTTTATGTATTTGGTACTAACTTGAGCATGTTGTACAAATAACGGTTGCAAAGGTTTGAGTCGCAATTACATATGTTTTAAACTTTAGTTTGGCAACTTGGTTCTTTCTGTCACACAGGTGCTTCCCAAGATTGGAAATGGGGGCTACTCCCTCATGGGATTGACACCATATCCCAAACAAAAAGTTACAGAAGCATAGAAGCAAGACTAGGGGGGGGGGAGGTCCTCTACTCCTCTTAACTCCCAGTGATGCATATCCTGGGGATCCCCATCACCAGCAAGGTAGGGTTTGTCGCTTTGGTGAAAAGGTTGGGTGTGACACACTTTGGGGAACTCTTCCCCAATGGGAAGTTCATAACATTGGATATGCTGAGGGTGGAGGGGGGAAAACTATCAGCCCTGTACATATTCCTGTACTACAGATTGAAAGTAACCCTGCATCAATTGTTTACAACCTTTCCTGGGAAACCGCAGGTCTCCCACATACTAGACAGACTGCTTCAGGGAGGTTTGGGTAGCAGGGTAATATCAAGAATGTACGCTATGTGCATAAACTCTGAGGAGGCGGTGAGGAACTTGCCATGGAGGAAATGGGAGGAAATCTCTGAAGAAGTGTGGAAGTACTGTTGTGAGATGACAGGAAAGGGGGCTATTAATTCAAGGTTTAAACAAATCCACTTCAAATATTTGCACCAGTTTTACTTTACATCAACTAAGCTGAAAGAATATTTCCTGCACACCTTGGGTAGTTGCACCAGATGCAATTGTACACTTGCGGATTTCCTCCATATAGCATGGGGTTGCTTGGTCATATGACAATTTTGGGAACAGGTATTCAAGACGGTCAGTGGTATCACGGGCCAGGAGATAGACCCGGACCCGCTGACGGCCTTGCTAGGTTATACTAACATGGTGCCTAAACACACACGGAAACTGCTGCTCCTAATACTGGCTAAACGGCGAGTAGTGATGCTGCTGAAGGGGATCTGGGGGGGGGGGGGGACAGAGCCCAAAAATCTATCAATGGAAAGAGGATGTCCTATATTGCAATGGACATAGAGTGTGGTTGGGGGTCAATGACTCACAGCAGGTGTGCTGACAGAAACATGTGGGATGCTTACACACTCTTTCGGATTGGACAATCCGGAGGTAGGGAAGAGGATACAACTACGCCTTAGCTTATATAACAAAGTGTCGGGGAGGGATGTGATTGAATTGCATAAATGAAATCATATGCTGTATAATTGACACCCTCCTCTTGAAAATGCTGAACGGAATGCAACATTGCCTGATGTACCCACAACTTAAGACATAATGTACAAGATGTATTATCTGGAATGCGGGATAGTGCCAGGGGAGTGGGAGTTGGGATTGTTGGCACATGGTGCCCATTATATTTTAAATGCCAATAAAAAGATTTTTTTTATAAAAACAAACAGTTACAGAAAGTTGGCTAGTCCCATTACTCGTCCTAGCTGTTTACTCACTGAGCCAGGCTAATAGCCCATCTCAGCAATTTGGGATGTAATCGCATCATGACCACAATTCACATTAAAGGCTCCTGATCTGGATTCCAAGATGACGGCGGAGATGGGAGGACATGCCTGAGCGCTGCTCCGGCCCCACCTCCCGCACCACAACAAAAAAGACACACAACAAAGCGAGACTCGACGTTTAGCCGCACCGGAGGACTGGACTAGCCCGCAGAAGCGGGGGCCAGGTGACTTGGGCACCAGAGGCGGAGGAACCGGAATACGGTAGAGAGGGGCACGGTCAGCCTCTAGGCCCGCAGCGCCACTACTACGCACCATGACAGGCGGATCCACGGAGAAGACTGGGCCCACCACTTTCAGAGGCGGAGGGGTTGATGGACGGCCCCCTCCTGGCCCCCACATTGCCACACACGCAGAAGCCAGTCCAGTGACGTGCCCGCAGCGGTGGATAGAACAGACCCACGTGTGGCTGCATCTCCAAGCACTCCAGCAGCAACCCACGTAGAGTAAGCCAGCCGAGGGGGAAGACCACTAAGGAACCAACGTCCGGAGCCGCGGGGACAAGGGAGGAGACAGACAAAACCGCCGGACAGAGCCGCGGAACAGGGGGTGGAAGGCGAGAGGGCAGAGGAACACCAGAGATGTAATGAACCAGCAAGACAATGCACGTTGTGTGAGGCCCCATCTCTAAAGCCTCATAAACCCCTCATACCTAGGGACCAGACACTCAAGAGGAAATGGGGGCATCAGAAAACCATTCGCATTACCTGGAAGACACGTCCTGCAGCCCGGGACAGGGAGCGCACGCAGCAACACAGACAAGAAGAAAAGAGAAACCCCACACCGGTGGTGGGCAAACAAGCCAACGATCACGCCCTAGGAAAGGTCGTGTATAGCCGGTGAAAGAATAGGCAACTCAACACCAAGGCCGGAACAAGAGCGAGCCGAGGATCGGAATGCACCCAATAACCCTACTACGACACGGGGCAGCGGATCCCGAGGCAACAGAGAAACCACCTGCACCTATGTCCAAGACCAGGGGGAGACAGGCCCAAACCGCACAGCAGACACCTCAGAAGAAGCAAGACCAGACCCTGACACAAGTTTGGGGAGTACACCAGGCTACCTCTCAACCATCCTCGAGAAGGAAAAAGCAAGAAGGTCAATTAGCCCTAAAGGCGGTAGAGAAACATACAGACATGGCCTCGGGGGAAGACATGAAAACGTGGTTCGGGGAATTTCAAGCCTAGTTCATTACTACGATGCAGACCCAATTCGACTCCATGAGAAGCGACCTGAAAACTGTGGTGCAAGAGCTGAAGACAGAGATAACGGAACTAGGAGAGAGGACGGATACCTTGGAAAAAATTACACAAGACCTAGAGGAGGAACCACGACAATATGCAGAGACTCAGGAACATTTACTGCGAAGGACCCACAATCTAGAACTACAATGCAAAGATTTGGAAAACCGCTCAAGGAGGTCGAACATAAGAATTAAGAATATGGCGGAATCGGTAGAAGACAAAGACCTGAAGGGGGCGGTTCAGCAAGTTTTCAAGGATATCCTTGATGCAAAAGATGAAGAGAGGTTGCAATAGATAGGGTACAATGAGTGGGCCCAAGAGAACGGGAGAACTGGGAGTCTGCCCCAGGGATGTTGTGGTCGCGCTCTCTTCTTATCCCCAAAAAGAACAGATCTTACGCAGAGCCCGGACAATGGACCATATTCGTATGAACGGAATAGACATTCAGCTGTATCAAGACTTGGCACAGTCCACGTTGCAGAAACGCCGCGAGATGGGCCCAGCGGTGAGAGCCCTAGCAGCAAAACAAATTAGATACAAATGGACGTTTCCTTTTGGGCTACTATTTACATGGGAAGGGACACAGCGGAGGATCACTACATGTGAGGAGGGACAGCAGATCCTGGGCATAAAAGAATGGGAGGAGGACACCCAGGGTACAAACAGAGAGATGCACGTACAGAAGAATTCAACGTGGGAATTGAAGAGAAACAGCAGAAAAGTGAAGGGGCCGATGCCGAATAAATAATTGAACAATGGAGCCGGCCAAGAATGAGAGCAGCAGAGATTCCAAAGGCCCGGATGACCCTCCTTCTGGGACCAGTGCAGACATAGGAGCGAGTCTTCCACAAATGCAGTTGCGGGGTTGCTTGGGACGACTATTGGAATCCAGAGGGTTTTAGGATACCCTACCAGTTACTCCTGAGGGAAGAAGGGCATGGAGCGGAAGGCGCAACGCCTGAGTGGTCATACGAACCAGGGCCCACCTCAGGACAGTTTCAGGGGTTGAGGGAGGGGAGGAACAGGCAAGTTGGGGAAAGCACTGTTTGGGAGAGCAGAGGGGGGCCGGGAAGGAACACAGACACTTGAAGAAGCCACGAGGGATAGACACAGGAACACTAACCCCTGCGACTGAATGGGGATAAAGATCTTGACATATAACATCAGAGGATTATATTGCCCAGTTAAAAGGAAAAAGGTTGAGCATTTTCTAAAACGGGGCATACGATATAATACTGCTCCAGGAGACTCGCATCAAGGGGCAAGACAAAAAGAAGGTCCGGCTAAAGGGGTACAGTCGGATTATGCAGGCCAATGCACAAGACAAGAAAGCAGGAGTCCTTATAGTGGTACGAGACTCTTTACATGTTCAGATACTTCACACACAAGTAGACAAACGGCAGATATATTTCTGTGAACACAAATCTAGAAGGACTCCCCCTCACGCTAGTGGAAGTGTATGCCCCTAATACGGGACAAGGATTCCTCAAAGACACAATAGATAAATTTGAGAAATTCGCCGTTGGGGAGATCATATTGGGAGGGGACTTGAACATAGCATGGGACCCCGCTTTAGACAGGTCCAATCCCAGACAGAGACCCCAGGGATCCCCATCGAAAGCCTTAAAAAAGAAAATGGCAAATCTGACACTGTCAGATGTATAGAGGCATATACACACCAATCAGCAAGGCTTCATCTATTTCTCACATGTACATAACGCCATGTCCAGGATAGGCTACCTCTGGGCCACGGTGGGAATCATGGGGAAAATACGGAACACTGAGATGGGATCCATCTCTCTCTCAGACCACGCTCCGTTGTGGACCGAACTAGTATTAGCCACAAAGGGCTCGGGCTGTGAAAATGGCAGTTCCCGGAGGTAACAACTGAATATCTATCATATAATAACCTCCCAGAGATGTCCAAATAAACACAGTGGGAAGCACTAAACGCGGTCACAAGGGGACATCTGATAGCACTAAAGTCCCAGAGAGAAAGGCAGAATCAAAGATGGGAAAAGGAATTGGAGACAAACATAGAGAAAATCCAAGCAGAAATTCTACAGAACCCCACATCGAAATAAAAAAAAGCCTGAGACATGTCCAAGGTCAATTAGAATCACTCTGCACAAAAAAGGCAGACAAGCACCTGCTCCGGCTGAAACATTGGTACTATGTTAAAGCAAATAAGGCCGACAAACACATAGCCAGGCAATTTAAAGGGAAAAGACAAGATCGGACAGTGGAGGCGTTGATAGACCACAGGGGGCAAAGGCAAACCCAATCAACTGAAATTGGGAACATATTCGAGCAATTCTATCATAGCCTCTACTCGTCGGACTATCCAGACGAGGCGAGACAAAAAACCTATTTAGAAGGGGTAAATCTTCTGGTCCTATCGGAAGAACAGCAGCAAATGCTAGAGGAGGAGATCACAGAGGAAGAAGTCACCAAAGCAATCAGGGACCTCCCCGGGAATAAAGCCCCGGGCCCAGACGGATATACTGCACAATTCTAGAAGGTATATCGAGATATTTTGACCCCAATCTTAACAGAACTTTTTTAATAGCTCCAAAGATAGAGGCAGTGTCACCCAATCAATGAATGAGGCAAATATGCTGGTGTTCCATAAACAAGGTAAGGATCCGCAACTGCCAAGTTCTTATCGCCCAATAGCGTTGATAAATTTGGATGCAAAGTTATATACTAACATTCTGGCCACCAGGCCTACGCGGGTCCTCCAGAATTTGATTCACCAGGATCAATCCGGGTTTGTCCCGGGAAGACAAACATACAATAACATCAGAAGGGTCATACATTTGGTGGAAAAAATAGGCATAAAACGGTCCCCAGCAATAGCCTTAGCACTAGACGCGGAAAAATTGTTTGACCGCATAGAGTGGACGCTTCCCTTCCACATATTGAGGAAAATGGGAACAGGAGAAAACTTCATCGATATGGTGCGAGCAAACTACAATGCCCCAACAATACGAATAGCGATGAACGGAGGCTTGTCTAAGAAGATTAGAATTGAGAGAGGGCCAAAACAAGGGTGCCCTCTTCCCCCCCCTTCTATAGGCCATATTTTTGGAACCCCTATCTGCCAGCATAAGGGGAAATCGGGAGATAAAAGGGATAGAGATGGCAGGTCACGCCCACAAAATCGCAGCATATGCAGATGACATGCTGTTGACCCTGGGGGACCCAGCGCAGTCACTCCCAATTCTAATACACTTTTGGCTCCCTGTCAGGGCTAATAAATCAGAGATCCTTGTATTGGCAGGCAATACTTCCCAGATTCAGTTGGTAGCATCGAAACTGCACCTGAAAGTGCGGAAAAAAGGGGTCAAATACCTGGGCATCACTCTGACAGGCAGAATACAGGAGCTATACTCCCAAAACTATCCCCAAATACTAGACAAAATAAAGCAGGACCTATCGAGGTGGAACCCTCTATCAATCTCATGGTGGGGTCGGATAACGACGATCAAGATGACCATTCTGCCAAAACTTCTCTATTTGTTTCAGGCTATTCCCATACGAGACCCACCAACCTTCTTTAAATCCCTAGCGAAAACGGTTTCAGCTTATATATGGCAGGGGAAGACACCGAGAGTATCGAGCGCGGTCCTCACTGCCTCAAGGAAGGATGGAGGCTGTGCCCTCCCGCATTTCAAGAAATATTATGAAGCCACACAATTATGGGTATTGAGAGAATGGATACCAGATAGCTCAAAGAAGCTCTGGGCGGCACAATACAGAGCGGTCGCGACAGTACCCACCAGACACCACCTCTGGTTGGGGAAGAAACATAGACACCCTAACCTAAGTATAAGTGAAATAATGCCCACCACGTTAGAAATATGGGATAGAGCCACACAGAAAGGAACACTAACTACAGACCCAGCCCCTTTCATGCCACTATTTCAAAACCCAGAATTCCCACCAGGAACACAGCCAGGAACTTTTCGGAAGTGGGAGGTGGCAAGGCTGTAAGATGGTATGGGACATGTACCAGTCGCAACAAATAAGAACATTCGAGGATTGTCAACCTTGTTATACCTAGACAATACCAATAGATATAGATATGAACAACTGCATCACTGGCTAAGCACCTCCCGAATGAAAGAAGCAGCGCTGAGGGACCTCACTCCGTTCAAAACCTATATTATGACAAATACAGGCACCTCAAAATTCGTATCAAACACATATAAATTCATCAATACCACGACGGAAGAAATAAAATGGCTATATGTAAAAAGATGGGAGAAAACACTGCACACATCGATCCCCAAAGGGCAATGGGACTATATATGGGTGCTAATACCAAAACTTACCAAGGCGATACAATCCAAAGAAATGTGGATGAAAATACTCATACAGTGGCAATATACACCGGAAAGGCTCCACGCAATGTATAGGGATTCCACAAATAAATGCTGGGAGGGGAGGAAAATTGGCGACACATGTGGTGGGACTGCCCGAAACTATTCCGGGCAGAGGTGAAGGCCCAAATTCAGTTAATGCTCCCGGGCATAGGAAATCAGGGTGAAGAGGTATGGTTGTGCAGATTGTGGGACCCAAAAGACAAGCACATCACCGAAATACAAATGCAGAACTTTATGGGGCTACTTCTAGGAGCCTGGCTGGAAATAGCCCAGAAATGGAAACAAAACAATCCTCCGGTGGCAATAGACTGGACGAGGAGAGTCTGGACGTACATAACAATGGAGCATTTAACATATAATATACAGGAGCTCAATCCCAGGTATGGCAAGTACTGGGGCATGGTCCTAGAGTATCTTCAGAGTGACTACATGGAGCAGTGGTGCCCACACAAAATAAGGATCCTGGACTTGTTTAAATGAAGAAAATAAAGATGAAAAAAAAGGAATACCGAACTTCTAAAATACCCCAAGATACTTCCCGGGGGTTTGGGGAATGTTTACATTATATGTTAAATCTTGCAAAATTAATAATATATTTTGTTTTTTTAAAAAAGGCTCCTGATCTCTTTTGGTTTGTGAAGGGTCAACCAGGTTATAAGGTTATGTAAGATCTAAAACACCTTACAGTCCATACAATGGAGTGTCACTTTTGTTCAGCTCAGGCCGACCTCTGCTTTCTACCTTTAAGTTAGACTGATGAAGGCTACTGGATATTTGCTGCTGTTTTCATCCAGTAGCGATAGGATTGTTCTTATCCCTACTTCTGCTTCTGAAGTGTCAATCTGAACAATAAAAGGTTTGCTTTTTTGAGGAATTGCCATCTGATAAGGATGTAGAAGCCCTGGCGTTTTTCATCATTTAATAAAATTATGCTGGTCATTTTAACTCCTAAAGGGTGGTCTGTTAGCCAGACCTCCCCCTTTCCCTAAACCTCCATGCCAAAAGCATAGTGACACTTGTGTCCTGCTGTATTTGTATCCTGATCTGCCAGACCAACTGTTTAGTTGCCCAGTGCAGGTTCAGGTGTCAAAGGTGCCCTTTTGACAGCCACTGTTACATCCAAGTCACTTCAGCACAGAGGCTGCATTTAAAGTCTGCGCCTCCATTCCAAACCACATAATTATGCAGAATTACTATATCCTGAGGGCAGTTTACTCTTTAAACAGTTGGGGTATAGTGGCTGGTAATTCACATAACCTTTAGAAGCCACCTCTGATTTGAATCTTACACATTAGCACTGTGAGCCCAGGTGAGCTGTAGAAGTGTTGTGTTTTCTAGTCACACAGCCTGTCCCTGCAGCCTGAAAGACAAGAGACTTACAGACTGTCTCTTTTGATCCTTTGCAAGGTCATGTAACACTTCTCTCCAGCAAGACCGCCCCTCAGCTGGGGCTCTCTTATGAAGCAGGAATCAAAGGACACACACTATATTAAAAAGCTAGCCTCACACCAGGATGGCACACACCAAGGGGCCTTTGATGCTATGGATATGATAAGGGTGCAGGGTTAATGTAGCAAGAGGGCACTCGGCACTTTTGGGGAACGATTCCACCAATCGTATTTCTCTCTGTGCTAAATGTAAGGAACTCATGGTGGCAACAGTAAAGACAGACACAAGTGATCACATTTCAAGGGCGTTTATTAAACTGTATAGGTAGGTTGGAAAAAACCCTAGTCTAAACCTAGATCTAAGATGCGAGCAAGCTACGACCATCAAATAATAAGGCAGTCCTAGTGGCGTCTTGTCTAATAAAAGGGCCTATGCTAAAAATAAAATTGCCAATCCTTACAACTAAATACAGGAAGAGTGTGGGATAGGATTCACAAGAAAGAAGTGTTCACAAATGATAAATCGGGATGTGGTAGCCCGGAGTCTCCCTTCCCCACGTTTTGAGTATGAGACAAGGTGGGACTCCAGAGCCCACTACACGCTCGAGCTTTCCCAGCACGAGACTACAGTTCCGTTCCCAGGTATCCGGACCTCCAATGGTTAAGTCTCTTTTCTACAGAAACAGTCTCTTGCCTCCAGAACCTGATGTGTTCAAAATAACAAACAAAACAAAAAATTCCTTGCCGTATGCATGTGGGGTGATAACTTTTCACCCCTGGATCTACCTCTTCCGGGCTTAGATCCACAAAAAGTTCCTAGGAATATCAGAACATTCGGTGGTTAAGTATCTTGCTTCTGAGGGCCTGGTAGGTTCAAAATAATAAACAAACGTTCCTTTCTGATTGGTACATGGGGTGATTAACATTTCACCCCTGGATCCCCCTCTTCCTGGCTGAGACGCCTCTTGAATATCAACCTCCCTCCGTTGGGTTCACTATGGCCTGTATTCAAACACTTTTATCCGTTACATTCACGTCTCGGTGGGTGATGGCTTTTCACCCCTGGATCATCCTCTTCGGGGCTCTGGCCCTTCTTGAATGTTTGCCTCCCTCTGTCGGGTTCACCACAGCTTTTCCAAGATCAATTTCACCTGTGGCTTTCACAAGTCTTAATGCCTATTTAAACAGTTCACTGAGGGCATCCCTCTTTCGGTTTCACTCTTGTCAACACAATGATCATCATACTTCGCCTCGTTCTGCAGGCATCCCTTTGTCGGGTTCATGTTTTCCAGCCTCTCAGTTTCTTCTACTTTCTTACTATGCAGGATTAACTTCCCCTGGTTTTCCAATCAGACTTTCAACTGTACATGGGATTTTGCTAGACCCCTGTATGACCACTTTGACCTTTTTCCTGTGGCCTTCCCAAGGCTTTCTGGTATTGGTAGTCTCAACAATGGGGAATTAGCCAGAGTCTCTCAAGTGAGCACCC
The DNA here is from genome assembly GCF_040938575.1 of Ambystoma mexicanum. NCBI lineage: Eukaryota > Metazoa > Chordata > Amphibia > Caudata > Ambystomatidae > Ambystoma > Ambystoma mexicanum. The sequence goes on along the minus strand of NC_090935.1, from coordinate 298,685,873 downwards.
ACGTGGTGCCGGACCCCTCTGAAGCTGGTTTTCCCTTTAGAAGTTAACAGTTCTTTGATTTTCCCTTAATTTGTTATTCGCTACTATCGTTCAACACAGTTCGGTTTCTTATTGGTTCTCCCTCGACTCACCGGCTGTGATGAACCGCTTGGCTTCTCTTGTCTCTGGAGTCAAGGCCGATACCATGGTAGTAAGCATCTGTCATGATGCCTACCTCCAAGGAGCTAGGTCCGACCCAGCGACCCCAGAGGCAGGCATCATTTCCCCCAGGGGAGTGCCAGCGGGCCCAAGCTGGGGCCATTTGGACGCAGTCCTGGCACCTTAAGCGCCAGGCTCATGTTGGACCTCTGTCCTGGCGCCTTAGGCGCCAAGCTCATAAAGCTAGACATGTGTTCAAGTGTTTTCATGTGCACTTACCTGATGCAGACCATGCTGCCACATCCAGGCCCTCTTGAGGCCTGAATGGAACTACTTTACCTGTGGGACTACTTTCCACCCGGGTGTGGTCGGGGAAGGATACATACCTGATCGGAGGAAGGATACACACTTGGGACTTCTTCCAAAGCTATTTAAACCACACCCGATCAGCAACTCACGCTTCGCGTTGTTCTGCTCCTCGCAGCTGGACGCTCACCGTGTCAGCTCCTGCATCTGGACTTCAGCCACGCCTGTCAGCATCCTGGGTCACCTGCAAAGGGAGACAAGAGACCTTACCAGCTAAATCTGCACCACGGAGACATCACCGACGATCCTGAAAGGGAAGACATTATTTTTAAAAGCATTTCGTTACAATCGCTGCAGCGCTGCATTTCACTCACCTTTCCTGGGTTCCTCCATCTTCAGCAGCGATCATCCGGATACACAGCCACTTCCCAGAGCCTAGAGAAAAAGACAAGAATAAGAGGTGAGAGAAGGAAGGGAATAAGACTTACCTGTTGGGTCATTCCCATTTCATTTCGGGTCTTGCCGCTTCCAGGCATTTTCCGGACCCCGGCCCCTATGGGGAAAAAAGACAAAGACATTGAATGAGCGTATGCAAAGACAGTTCCCGAGCGCTCATCCAGAACTAACCTGCCATTTACTGGAACTGCACGTTTCACTTCGGGTTGGTGCCATATCTCCGTCATTCCAAACCCCGGCCCCTAAGGGGAAAAAAGATATAAGCATTAGCGCTTGCTGCAAAAGACAATGAACATTATAATTAAGCTTGGACTTTTGAACTTGCAACAGAACTTTTACAGAACCTTACCTGAATAGTCAATCTTACCTGAACTCCCATCAATCCTCAATCCAGTGAAGCAACTGGGTTTCAACGCGCCCCTGCATCAGAAGCAGGATGGAGAGCTCATCCTTCCTGACCCTAAGGTGAGACTTCACGGGGAATCGTGGAAGGGTATCGTGGAGGGTAGGAAGAGAGTGGGAGGCTTGAGCATAACTCAGTCAGTAGGTAATACTCCCTTTTCACGCACAGGGGAATATTCCTGCGAGCCGGAGAAGCCAGAGTAGAGGGCCCTTCCTGTCCATCTTCAGAGTCCTGCGCTTCACCATTGAAGAAGCATCAGCACTCGAAGCCAGACCTGCGCCTCCGTGGGAATCAGGTGAGCGTTACAGAACGCGAAGCCTACCCACAATTTCCCACCTGGGCGCTATGGAGACTTCCGAGACTGACCAGCTGGCCCAGCTTTTGGGGGAATTACGGGCAGAGGTGCACTCAGCCCGCCAGGAGACTAACGCTCTCAAAAGAGAACTGATCTTATCCAAGGAAAGAACAGATGACCTAGCCAAAAGGTTATTACAGGCCCAGGCAGGGCACACTCCTTTACCTAATTCCGGAGACATTTCCACATCAATGGGTTTGAGTAACCCGGTACAAATTAATCTACCTGGACACATGCCTTTGGCTCCGCCTGAACGTTTTTCGGGGGATCCCAAGAAATATGCCGTCTTTATGAACCAATGTCGTTTACGCTTTCTATGCAGACCCGGAGCCTTCCCTAACGACCAGACCAAGGTAGCCTTTATACTATCTTACCTCAGTGGCAGTGCTGCCGATTGGTCTATTCCATTGGTAAATCAGAATGATCCCATTCTCCAGAATTTTCAGGGCTTCCAGGCCAGCATGGAAAGATTGTTCGCTCGACACTCTCAAGGACAGGCCCTTGATAACGAACTGCTATCCTTACGACAAGGTAATCAGGATCTTCTGTCCTACATAGCCACCTTTAACAGACTGGTTGTGGAAACTGGATGGCCAGAAAGCAAAAGGATCACACTGTTTCATCGAGGCCTGCGCGGAGAGCTTAAGGATGTTCTAGCTCAGATAGTGAACCCACCCCAGGTCTGCGCAGACTACATTGACTTGGTGGTTCAACTTGATCACAGACTTCAAAATAGAAAAGCAGATCGGTTCAAGTATGAAAACCGAGCACCGATCAAAACCCACGCTAACTCCAAGAGTACCGACGTATCTGAACCTATGCAAATCGGTGGTGTTAAAGGACCATTAACGCAGAAAGAACGAGAGAGAAGGCGGCAAATGCAACTTTGTCTGTATTGCGGGACTTCCGGTCACTTTCTTCGAAATTGTCCAGTTAAACCACTTAAGAAGGTGGTTGGAGCTACTGATAACGAATTAGTGACACCTGATTCGGGAAACGACCTAGCCCGGCAAGCGTAGGGGTCCGCTTGCCGAGCTTGAAAACTAACTCTTTGACCTCGCATTTTGTCATGCCAATGGTGCTCGTGGACCCAAAACAGCCTCAGCAGTTGCATGCTATAAAAGCATACATCGACAGTGGAGCTATTGGAAATTACATAGACCGTGAATTGGCTTCCAGGATTAAGCTTCCTCTCCGCCCAAAAGTAACCCAAGATGTCATTACTACAGTAGATGGAACCGAAATAGCCTCAGGGCCTGTAACGCATTCCACTGTTGAAGTGACACTGGTGGGTCAGGATGGACATCGGGAAGCAATCGTGTTTGATGTGATCAAGGCCCCACAATTTCAAGTAATTCTTGGAATTCCTTGGTTAGAAACACATAATCCCAGAATTGACTGGCGAGCAAAGAAGATAAGTTTTCCTGATTGTGAACCAACTTGTTATCCAAGAAATCCAGCTATGGGTCTAGCCTCAGCAACTTCCACCCCTGTACAGCTACCGTCAGAATACCAAGAATTCCAAGACGTTTTTCAGAAAGAACAGGCTAACACGTTGCCTCCCCATCGGTCTTATGATTGCCAAATCGATCTGGTACCCAATGCTCAACTACCTCGTAGTAGGATATATGCTCTTACGGGACCTGAGAACCTGCATTTGCGTCAGTATTTAGATCAGTACCTAGCCAATGGTTTTATTCGCCCGTCCAAGTCTCCTGTCTCTTCAGCTCTGTTCTTCGTGCCGAAAAAAGAAGGCGACCTTAGAACGTGTATAGACTATCGCGCCCTAAATCAAATAACGATTAAGAATCGTTATCCTCTGCCCTTGATCCCTGAGCTTATCGACCAGGTGAAAGACGCTTGTGTGTACACCAAGTTAGATCTCCGAGGAGCTTATCACCTGGTGCGCATAAAAGAAGGCGACGAATGGAAGACTGCATTCCGCACCAAGTTTGGGCTCTTCGAATATCAGGTGATGCCCTTCGGTTTGTGCAATGCACCTGCCGCCTTTCAGTACTTTATGAATGATGTTCTTCGGGAACTTATCGATGTCTGTGTCATTGTTTACATTGACGACATCCTGGTGTACTCTTCTTCAGAATCTGATCACAGAAAACATGTTAGGGCAGTTCTTGAGAAACTGCGCCAGCACAGATTATTTGCAAAACTCGAAAAATGCGTTTTTCATACCACAGAAGTTGAGTTTCTCGGATTCATCCTGACACCTCAAGGAGTCCGAATGGACTCGCGAAAGGTGGATGCCATCCTGAAATGGCCGTCTCCAAGCTCGGTGAAGGGAGTTCAGAGCATGCTCGGCTTTGCCAATTTCTATCGAAGATTCATCCCGGAATTTTCCCGAACAGTCCAACCCATCACCGCTCTCCTAAAGAAAAACAAACGCTTCGAATGGACTCTTGAGGCCGAACAAGCCTTCCAGGACCTGAAAACCAAATTCACCTCTGCACCTGTATTGAAGCACCCGCACCCAGATCTCCCGTACATAGTGGAAACCGATGCATCCAGTTCGGCCATGGGAGCTGTCCTGTCGCAAAGAGACCCAAAAACTAACCAACTACACCCAGTGGCCTTTTGGTCCAGAAAATGTTCTCCTCCTGAAATCAACTAGGCAATTACCGATAAAGAGTTATTGGCCATCAAATCTGCTTTCAAGGCTTGGCGTCACTACCTTCTCGGGGCAAGACACACCATCACTGTAATTACGGACCACAGAAACTTACAATATTTAAAAACGGCCAAAGCTCAATCTTCACGACAACTCCGATGGCTCTATTCTTTGCGGAATTTGACTTTGTAATTACCTATCGCCCTGGCTGCAAGAATGGAAAAGCGGACGCCTTATCCCGGATTGGCATGGAAGAACCTAATTCGAGCTTAGAACCTGCGCCCATCATACCTGAGCAAAGAATCTTAGGCTTAACTTCATTGCACACTATTGAGGATATCCAAACGCAAGTAAAACAACTTCTAGACTCTGCAACCTTAATGGAATGGAGTCAAAAGGGTCCTCATTACACCGTTAAGGATGACTTACCCTACTTCCAGGAGCGGTTGTTTCCGCCAAGTAAAGAATTGCAAGAACTTGTTATTGCCCATCATCATGAATCTTTAATGGAAGGACACCCTGATATCGCTAAAACGGAGGAAAAAATCAAACGCCACTTCTGGTGGCCTTCTTGGAGAAAGGACATAATGTCTTTTGTACTGTCTTGTGGAATTTGCGCCCAAAACAAGGCTCAAAAGAAAAGGCCAGCCGGCCTACTTCAACCCTTGGATATTCCACCGGCGCCATGGCACACCCTGTCAATGGACTTTATAACAGATCTGCCTCCTTGTGCTGGTTTCAACACAATCCTTGTAATTGTGGACCTATTCTCCAAAATGGCCCACTTTATCCCTTTAAAGGGTTTGCCTTCAGCTTCCACCTTGGCCAAGGAATTCCTGGAGAATATAGTTCGCATACATGGTTTCCCTTCCATATTAGTCTCGGATCGTGGAAGTCAATTTATCTCACATTTTTGGAAGAAGTGTTGCCAACTAGCACAAATAGATGTGCGGTTATCCACCAGCCACCACCCCCAGACCGACGGACAAACCGAGAGAACCAATCAGACTCTCGAGCAATATCTTCGGTGCATGTTACACCAATCCGAGTTAAATTGGAAAGACATCCTTTGGATCGCAGAATATGCATACAACAATTCAGTGCATTCTGGAACCGGACAAACCCCCTTTTATACTTTGTATGGTCACCATCCTCGGACCTCTGACCTAGATCCACCTCTGACCCTGGAAATGCCCGCAGTAAATCATCTGCATTCCACAATAACCCGAGCCTTCAAAGAAGCTGCAACTCATTTACAGCAAGCCAAGAAAAAGTATAAAGAAAACGCTGATTTGCACCACAGTAAAACTCCTCCTTACCAAGTAGGAGACCAGGTATGGCTAGCAACTAAACATTTACCCCTCAAAGGCCCGCGAACCTTCAATCCCAGATTCATAGGACCTTATCCCATCAAAGCTATAGTCAACCCAGTGGCCTTTAAACTGGATCTACCGTCCAACATGCGTATTCATCCAGTTTTTCATGCATCACTTTGGAAGCCAATACAACCAGGAACCCGATTGTCCAAGCCTCCAGATCCAGTTCAAATTGAAGGGGAATTAGAATTCGAAGTTAAAGACATTTTAGACTCCAAGGTGGTAAAGTCGAAACTCTTCTATCTTGTTGACTGGAAGGGATATGGACCTCAGGAGAGATCGTGGGAGCCTAGTAACCATGTCCACGCACCTCGATTAGTACAAAGGTTTCACCGGAGATTTCCGAACAAGCCCAAACCCCCGGAGGGAAGAACCTTGGGAGGGGCCTTGAGGGGGGGTACTGTCATGATGCCTACCTCCAAGGAGCCAGGTCCGACACAGCGACCCCAGAGGCAGGCATCATTTCCCCCAGGGGAGTGCCAGCGGGCCCAAGCTGGGGCCCTTTGGACGCAGTCCTGGCGCCTTAGGCGCAAGGCTCATGTTGGACCTCTGTCCTGGCGCCTTAGGCGCCAGGCTCATAAAGCTAGACATGTGTTCAAGTGTTTTAATGTGCACTTACCTGATGCAGACCATACTGCCACATCCAGGCCCTCTTGAGGCCTGAATGGAACTACTTTACCTGTGGGACTACTTTCCACCCGGGTGTGGTCGGGGAAGGATACACACTTGGGACTTCTTCCAAAGCTATTTAAACCACACCCGATCAGCAACTCACGCTTCGCGTTGTTCTGCTCCTCGCAGCTGGACGCTCACCATGTCAGCTCCTGCATCTGGACTTCAGCCACGCCTGTCAGCATCCTGGGTCACCTGCAAAGGGAGACAAGAGACCTTACCAGCTAAATCTGCACCACGGAGACATCACCGACGATCCTGAAAGGGAAGACATTATTTTTAAAAGCATTTCGTTACGATCGCTGCAGCGCTGCATTTCACTCACCTTTCCCGGGTTCCTCCATCTTCAGCAGCGATCATCCGGATACACAGCCACTTCCCAGAGCCTAGAGAAAAAGCAAGAATAAGAGGTGAGAGAAGGAAGGGAATAAGACTTACCTGTTGGGTCATTCCCATTTCATTTTGGGTCTTGCCGCTTCCAGGCATTTTCCGGACCCCGGCCCCTATGGGGAAAAAAGACAAAGACATTGAATGAGCGTATGCAAAGACAGTTCCCGAGCGCTCATCCAGAACTAACCTGCCATTTACTGGAACTGCACGTTTCACTTCGGGTCGGTGCCATATCTCCGGCATTCCAAACCCCGGCCCCTAAGGGGAAAAAAGACATAAGCATTAGCGCTTGCTGCAAAAGACAATGAACATTATAATTAAGCTTGGACTTTTGAACTTGCAAAAGAACTTTTACAGAGCCTTACCTGAATAGTCAATCTTACCTGAACTCGCATCAATCCTTAATCCAGTGAAGCAACTGGGTTTCAACGCGCCCCTGCATCAGAAGCAGGATGGAGAGCTCATCCTTCCTGACCCTAAGGTGAGACTATACGGGGAATCGTGGAAGGGTATCGTGGAGGGTAGGAAGAGAGTGGGAGGCTTGAGCATAACTCAGTCAGTAGGTAATACTCCCTTTTCACGCTCAGGGGAATATTCCTGCGAGCCGGAGAAGCCAGAGTAGAGGGCCCTTCCTGTCCATCTTCAGAGTCCTTCGCTTCACCATTGAAGAAGCATCAGCACTCGAAGCCAGACCTGCACCTCCGTGGGAATCAGGTGAGCATTACAGCATCTCTCCCTGTCCTGTTTATCAGCGTAGGAGGGCTTTGTGTACCGTTGACATCTGCAACACACGCTAACTATTGTTTGCGGTCTTTCGATTCCTTCCACAGAGGCTTCGCAGGTCTGGGTCAGAAAGGACAAGGTTGCTTCTCTCCTTGTTACCCCTTCAATACTTGCTGCTCATCTCCTCTTGAATTGCTGTACTCTGATAGCTGTCTCGTTGTGCTGACTGTCTTTCTCTGCCTGTGCTCCACCTTGTATCCCTGTGGGGAAAGGAAAGGGCCGTTGGGTGTGTGTGGTTCTGGTCAATTCCCTGATTTTGCCTGAGCTCTGTGTCGGACATGTCAGGTAAACGGTTATGGTGTTAGTCCATGTTTTTTCATGGTGTGCAGAAGTGTTTGTGTCGAAAAGGGGTGGGGGAGTTGCAATCTCGAAGTATCATACTAAGCAAGATGGGGAAAAGGTGTCATGAGGAATTGCATTCTTCGTCCGAGGGAGGTAAATGAATTTGGAAAGGTGAGTTTGGTAGGGTTTGTGAAATGAATAGGGTAGACAGTGGTGTTTTCTCAAAGCAGATCGGGAGTCTGGGAAATAATAATCAGAGGGATGTGGAGGAGAACGTCTGGGGAAATATGGATTCTGGGAGAGATAGTTTCCACCTACAACAGGATTTGCGTTCCTAGGGGATTTCATATTGAGAGGGGTTGTTGATCTGGACAAGAGAGATTTATTGGGAGAAAGGGAAACAGATGTGGTACGGCCTACAAAGGTCTCTGGGATCTCGTCCTCTCCTTCCCTGGTATAGTCCCGCATCTCACCTGTGGCATTTCCCTGAGCACAACCCTGGGCTCCCTTACCCAGGTGATCCTCCCTCGCTCGTCCACCCTTAGGGTTGGGATCTGAGAGTGCCAGCCCTTCCCTGGCCACCGCCAGGTTTCTCACACAAAGGAAGTGGAGGAAACGAGAAGGAACAAAACACCCTCTGTGTATGAATGAGGCAAGCAGGCAAAAACCACTTGTCATAAGGACTGGATTGGACGCCTTCAAGCAGTCTGGCTTTTGTCCAATTGCCAGTGGACTTTTGCCTCTAGAAATGCGGGTCTCCCACCCCTACATTGATTTATTTTGGGACTTTCAAGACTTCAAGACGAATTTGTTTGGATCCTGTTCCGGAGATCAGTCCTTTTCAGAGTCCTCTAGCGTTGAGGTGAATGCAGGTGTTGCAAGGCAGACGCCATCTCTACTCCCTAACCATCTCCAGGGTACATTGGGGCGACCTGCTGCTGGAGCTTCACCTGCCACTCTGCCACGCACACCGGTACCCAGGAAACTACTGGAGGTGAAGGACCTCTTCAGGTGTTTTAGAAGCCTCCCCTGTGTTATGAGAATAAGGACTCGTCTTGTCCCTGAGCCACTGGATTGGGAATCGCAACACAGAGAAGATGTCAAGCAGCTGGTCTCGTGTTCTCCTGCTTCGAGCACTGTTGAACCACCTGTCGACACAGTTTGAACTGCACGGATCTCATTTGTTGCATTTAGCACTCTTCGAACTGCTGTGCTGCCAGTTGAACCTGCTTACTGCTGCATTGTGCCAACTGAGCCCATCACTCGCTCCAGCTCAAATAAAGAAGCTGATTCCTGCAGTTGCCACATTTGAGCCCCTCCTCGAATGGCCAACATCTTCATTGTCAACCATCAAACCGACAATTGTGGCCTCATTAAACCCCAACCTTTGGACACTGCATCAAACTGCTTTGTCTTGAACAGCACGTCCAAACACCAACATCTTCACTGTCGAGCCATCTATCGACTGTCAAACTGACCCTCGTAGCCCTCACAATCTGCATTCTTCTATTGCTGCACCGAACCGCAGTAAACTTCAGCTTGACCCTAACTCGACACCTGTTCTGTGTTTTGGAACACTGTGACCACTGCATTCGACACTGCTCCAAAACACTCGCACAAGAACACAGGTTTGCGTTTTAACCACCAATAACAGCTAGAAGGTATTAACAGTCCCCCGGGCCAGCTTTGGCCCCAAAGATTGTTTAGGTCACCGTCACTACCTTTTCTCGTACAAGATCTAATCTTTTACAAACAATGGGGATATTGATTGCCTTTCAACCCAGTTTCATTGCGCAGTGTCCTATCTCTTGTTCTTTCCACAGATGTGGGTTTTTGTAGTGTTGTTCACTTTAGTTATATGTTCATATGGTATATGGTGTGTTTAAAGTATATACATTTTTATAGAGCCTCAATTCGACATTTCTTAATTGTGGACTTTTTACTATTGCTGTTTAGGTTGCTACCGTTTTTACTTGCATAACCCTCTTAAGAGAATAGCCCGCACTCGATTTATATTACTACAAAAGGCAAAGGTATTATATCTTACGTTTGATTGGAATCACTCTTGTTTTTTTTTTTTTGTTTTTTAGAGGTTGGAGTGCTGAGTTGGCAGTTTAGTCACTACCCATCTTTGTACTCCTGTGGGGGCAGAAGTCATTTTGCTAAAGCTGTACACAGATGCACTCAGCACTAGGTATTCATTGGGGGCATTCATGCAGCCCTTAAAACACCTTTTATCCATCTTCTGTTGAAATACCCTTTTTGGGAAGCTCAAGGTAATTGCAATTAAAGTTCTGTTTATGGTCCTATAGTCCTTCGAAGAATTCTAATACCCAGTTAGTCCAAGAAAAGTCTTCACATGAATTTGACATGGGAGTTCCCAGTCAATAATCATTTGGATATGGTTATGTATAGGCTGTACTTTCTTTCCAGCCCCAATAACTCAGAACGAAAGTAGATCACTGAGCTCTGATCTCTGTGGGACCTGGATGCAATGATATTGAGTATAGTGTGACCTCTAACACTCTTCATGTGTGGAGATGCTCTTCCTAGCTTGTGCGGAAGACAGCTATGTCATTCAGATAGGCAACACAAGTGTCATCCAGCCTTGTGGGCCTTAGTTTTGTTCTTCACACCAAAGGGAATGACACAGAATTGCGACAGGCCCAAATCCCCAAAAATGTGCAGCGCTTAACCTGATGATTTTCAGAAAGGGGAATGTGGTGGGCATCTATCTTGTGGCCGCATTGAGCCACCTCTCTGCTCATATCCATGCAGAGCCAAGGATGCATGGTTCTGTATTTCAGAACCAGGATTTCTGCACTGGGCCCTTGGACCTTGGGAAAATTAAATCACCCCCAGGTCCAGCTTCTTTGTGACCACATCTTTGATGTATCCATGTACCACATCCAGCTCCTGTACCGATTGTATTAATGTACATGGTGCCGCCACTGTCCATATGTTTTCACCATTGTGTTGGACCTGGGAGAATAAGGGAACAAACTGTTAAAGCAGAGTTGATTGGATGTCGCTTGCATAAAGAACTTCACTCACTGCACAGAAGCTAATCCTGGGACTGATGCAGATGTGGCCAGAGCGATGCTCACTTTTTCTAACATCCTTTTCAGAAATCAAAAGAAGAGCAGTAATTGTGCAAGAGGGAAGGCTTTAAATAGTAGATCCCTTGGGGTGTTCCATGGTCAACGAAGTATGTGACTGGCCCTACCTGTTTAATAGTCTTTTTGCCAAACATCTCCTCCAAAGCCATAGTAGCTTGGCAGTTTCTATCACATCAGGCCTCTTGTTTCTCCTGGTATCCAACTTGGGCGGTTTTCTCATCATAGCTCTGTTTACTTAGCTCGTGTATAAGGCAAATGACAATCAGTTTCTGGGGGCTTGCCACATAGTGCATCATGCCAAGAGAGAGCCTCAAGGGTTTCCATCCTGTCCCGCCTTCACTAAGGTGTGGGGGCCCTTCACAAGATGACTGAAAGGGGCTGATGCCTAAGCCTTTCTTTGGCATATCCCCATAGAAAGCAGTCATTGTATCAGGAGATCCCACTTGAAATGAAGAGGGAACCCTAATTCGAAATGACCTTCTTGTAACGATGAGGAATTTTGCCACCAGATTGGCAGGGATAGTCTACATTGGCACTGCTTTTGGATACCTAGTTGCGTTGTCCATTGTTCCAAAGAATCCTAAGGATTTTGGCTATTCAAAGCGATCAATAATGTCAATTTCATTCCTCACAAATGGTAAACCCACAACTGGATGTTGTACTGTTAGCCTTTTCATCTGTCCTATAGACTTGTTAGACAACTGACAGGTCGGACAGTTCTTTCAGTGACCCTCCACATGGACCCCATTTGAGGCAAGTAGAACTGAGTTGTCAATCTTACCTCATTTCAGGATGTTCTGCCAAAATGGCCTTATGGGCTAACTGTACCAGGAAGGGGTGTTTGTGCTAGGGTCACCACCAGTCTCCAATAGAGTGAGCCCGTGGGGGCTGATCGCAAAAAAAAAACACCTTTACCATTTAGACTGTACTTTTACTGGATTTCCCCCCATAAGACTGGGAAAGGGATTGAGTTCACATATCCTAGAGATTGGGGAGATATTATTCCGGACAGGATTCTTACTTGTCAATACCTCCTTCTGCAAAACTTTCATGGCAGACAGGCCCGTCTTGACAGACATACCAGTACTTGGAGGCTCCTTGGTTCCCTCCCACAAAAGCAGCACAAGTCTACAAGACCTCGAGCACTAGGTGGCACGCATACCTTACCTTCTATTAAGATCTTTGGGCTTCCCCTTCATTACAGGTGGGCACTCCTAGGAGTGAGGGGATGATGACAGCCCCTTGCCAGGTCTTGGTCTGTGGTGACCATTTCAGAATTCAGTGCATGTTGCATATTGGTAACACAGTGCTTCTAATGGATTCCTTCTTCCAACTGATTCCCCATCATTGATATCATTCTAGCGCTGCTGCTCTTCTGAAACTTGATGGGCAGTGGGGCTTCACCTCTATGCAGCATGCGCCGGCATGACCTTGGGGCCATTATATAAAGAGGTGCCCCACCTTGTTACCTTAGTTCTGTTTTTCCATGCACTCTGCTCGCTTTTGGAATACTGCTTCTTTGAGGATTTCTTGCTTCTCATTACATTCGATTTTATGGCAATTGCGGTGCTTCCAATTCACCAATTCTAGTGTAGTTTTCAGGGTTTAAACCCTGCGTTGACTGCCGGCATCAAATGCCCATCTCAGATCCTCACTGTGTTTATCTTTGTTGCGTTGTTAGATTCAGAATTGTCAATTACCCCAAGTCGCTTCGGGGATGGAAGGTGAAGCTGTTCACTTTTCTCTAGAAGGAAAAGAGTGACAAACTGTTTCGTTCGAGGTCACCCAGCATGGTTCGCCGCATCGAAGAATGGTGCCCGGTCTGCAAGGGTAAAAAGTAAAACAATCACCGGAAGAGGTCTTGCTCTCCCTACAGTTCTTCAAGGAACTATTCTTCGTCCTTGTTGAAGAGTTGCCACCACTCCATGGTCGCACCTGAAGATCTTGCACCATAGGTAGCTTTCCCCACCCAATCCTCTTCTGCAGAAGAATGGGAGGCCTTAAGACATAAGATGCTTAACATCTTTGCAAAGACCCCTGCCTCAGCACTGACTTCTTTGGCCCCAGTATTGCCGGTGCTGTTGGAGTCCACCTGGCTCCAACATGCTGGCAGGCACACTGATAGGTTGTGCGAACAATGGATGAGATCCCGTCTCGAGGTGGCACCGCTCCGTCTTCGGACACAAGTCCTCTGACCCCTACAATTCCTTCCTGGATACCTTGTCAGAATTAGGCATGCTCCCTGTTCCCACCCTAGGTAAGCTTCGCAGCGCCTGATTGCCAAAGCGGTGGATATCTTGGGATTGTTGGCAGTCTCCCAACCGAAGGAGCAATAGGAGCTCACAGATATTCTGGACGAGGGCCCAAAGAATGAAATTCTGCTGACCTTCAAACAAGCGGTAGGGGCACCAGTCCTTGAGCTGTGATGCCCCTCCCTCCCCCCCCGGCTGTCGACCGGGATCCGGTGAAAAAGCACAGGCCAGCACCTTCGGACCCGGACATTCATCAACTTTATCCACCCTGGACAATACCAATTCAAATTTATGTCTTTATGTTCCCTTTGGTATGTCCCAATTCATTTCACAAACTACACATCCCATAATGCAACATTTGGCAGTTTTCAATACCTGCCTATACCTAAGCAGCAGCCTCAGAACTACAATCCCCAGCAGCACTAGCGATCAGTACTGCTTTCCCTTTCCCATGTCCAAAGAGGGAGGAGGCAGATTATCTGCAGGTGTGGTGCTCCAGGTGCTGCTAACAAACCTGCTTCAGCACAGGGTGAGTCAGTATTTAAGCATCTGCCTGCAGAAGTACAGGGCTCTTCTATCGAGTTCGCTGCCAGCTCCTCATGCTTTGAAATTTGGATTTCTGCTTTGTCCTGTTTCCAGAACCTTTTCCAGTACCTGTTCCAGTACTCTGTGCTCACAGCCTTGGTACTCTGCCTTCTTCCCTGCACCCCTGTACCCCCTGCCTTACTCTCCTGCTCGCTATCCTCTGTTTCCTGTCTCAGCCTCATGCTCTCTACTAACAGTTTTCTTGTTCCCTCCCTTCAGGTCATTGATCTGCGCCTGGAGTCTGTGTTACCTGCCTGTAGCTTCCTTGATTACAGTCCTGAGTTTCCTTGTTACCGGTCTGCCCCACTTATTCCTGTCCAGAGTTTTGATTCCTAGTATTCCTTGTTCCCTGTCTGCAGTTCAGTCCTAGTAATTCTAGTCCAGCGCTTCTGTCCAGAATTTCCCTGTTTCTTATCTGTAGTTCGGTCTCCAGTTCCTCAAGTCTGTTTCTTAGTTTCCAGTCTGCAGTTCTAGTCTCCTGTAACCATGCACTTAAGTTCTTGACTTCTTGATTATGCTCTTTATTCCCCTTCTCTGTCCTGAGCCTTGTTCACTTTCACTTCCGATTCTTTCCCTGGATATTTCTGTTGCTGTTCTTGCCCTCAATTATGCTTGTGTAATTCCTTTTTATAGTGTTTGGCTGCTGGGTTTTCCAGCAGGGAATCTGTCCTTTGATGCATCTCAGTATTGTCCCTCATGCCAAATTTGTTAACAGTGTGTTGGTTCCTGGAGGCAGTCAGTGTTCTGTTCCTGATGGACCCATACAGACTTCTGTCTTGTGAGTTTTGTTCCATTGTTCATGCCTTGGGGTCCAGACAGAGATGTCCACTCCTGCTGCTCCTTTCCATGAGCATTCAGAATGGGCACTGTAATAACAACCAGTTCAGAAGACTACAATTTACCCTGACCTGTGGGGAAATTCTTCTCCCATTCGTCATGACCCCCAAGTAGGAACCTCAAGTATTTCTTGGTTGTATTCTGTGTCCCTTTCTGTTCACTGCCTTTTGTTGCATGTCTGTAGCTATTGCCTATCCTTCCTTGTCTGCAGTACTCCTTACACTCCTGTCTCTTATGCACTACTCTCCCTTCACCTTTGTGGGCACGTCTCTGCCCTCAAGCCCCCGAAAGCCATGGAAAACATGCCCCCTGAGAGGGAGAGCAAAAGACTAGATCCATGGGGCAGGAACGTTTTTGGCTCTGCAAGTCTGGGCCTGCTTTGTGCCAACACCTCTCCTGTGCCCTTGCCAAATTTTCTTTTGGGGTTTGGAGTGTCATCTGAGGCAGCAGAACACATTGCTGAGGGTGAGATGACAAATGGGTTTGAGGCTCTAGTGAGACTTCCTGACTGATCTTTCAATAGAACAACAATAAGGATACCTGTATACCAGACGGTTCTTCAGGTAAATAGCATCTATGTAATCAAGAAAAATAGTATGTGGTAGCGAGGCTGGATTAATGCAATACTACTACAAACACTGTAACCAAAATAAACTTTTGCACCTGATTTTGCAAATCTTTATATGGGCAATTTTGAAGACAAATCTATTGTAGGAGCCAATAGTACACCCAAACAACAACCTTTTGCACTGAACCTGAGAATATGGAAGCATTATGTTGATGATGTCTTCCTGATTTGGAGGGGAGACATCGGGTCATTAACAGTGTTTCTGGCATGGGTGAACCAATGCGACCAAAATATCAGGTTCAGTATGGAGTGGAATTTTGAAAAAGTGAGTTTCCTGGATCTGATGGTTGTCAAAGTGGGGGACAGGATTGATAGCACCTTGTTTAGGAAGCCAACAGACAACTCGTTGCTACCTTATTAGAGTTTCCATCCCATGGGGCTAAAACAAAACCTGCCCTAAGGACAATTTCTAAGGATACGAAGAAATTGTACTAACAAGGTTGACTTCGTAGAACCTGCCTCAAACCTAAAAGAAAGATTGATCAAACGGGGTTACCTGAAGAAGATGGTGAAACAAAATATGAAGTGGGCTCTTAACACACACCGCGATGTATGCCTAACAGGGAAAGAAAAATCCACAATGAACAGACTAGTATGCGTTTCATCGTTCTTGCCGATTAGCAATGCTATCCAAAAGAGTATAAATAAAAACTGCCATCTAGTCAAACAACCTGGGAGCTTGGAGGAAAAGCCTATGTTTGCCTTTAAAAGAAATGTTTATCTAAGGCAGAAACTAGTTCAAACATACATGGAGAAACTTACTGAACAGTCAGTGACCAACCAATGGGGCTACCACCCATCATGGGCCACTATAAATGTGGACAATGTGCTGCTTGTCCCTTTACAGGGACAAGACGTGAATTCGTGCACGGGAACATAAAGTGGACACTGAGTGAACATACAAATTGTCGCACCAAAAATGCAGTCTATATAATACTTTGCCTATGCCCACTGATTTATGTAGTGAAAACAACAAGGCAAGTACGGATGAGGATATCTGATCACAGATCCTGCCTCAGGAACAAAGTGAAGGATAAACCGTTGGTTGAACATTCTATGAAGGCCCACCACACTGAGAATGATATTAGATGGTTTGTTCTACAAACCTTCAGGGTTCCGACACGTGGAGGCGACATGAGTATGATGCTACACAAATTGGAACAACGCTGGATTTATTCATTGGATTCAGTACAACACGGCATGAACATTGCCGTGGAGTGGAATAGACTGATCTAATAAGGTGGGAAGAAACATTGGGAGAGATGCCCCCATTTCACATTAAGTAAAGAGAGATCACATTATCCATTATTACTCTATACAAGTGCCATGACATGTGGAGACTATGAACATGTAGCACTAGAGGTTGGCATCCCATATGAATATCCATGACAATATCCAGTAATATTATTCTATACGAGTGCTTTGACGTGGATACTGCAGATCTGCAGTACTACAGGCTGGCATCCTACATCTATGATGAAGATCTTATGTAGATGTTATGCACTTGTGTACAGATGACCATAATAAGGGTCATTACAGATGACCATAGGGCATGGTATGATGACGTATGCTCCACTTTGTAAGTCGACATGTAGAACATTGGAAACATGATTTTTGTCCATCCGGCATCACAGGCAGTGGTCCTCTTTCTATGATGCCCATCCTATTAACGGGAAGTATAAGCAAGTTAGATGGGGCGCTCCGTTTGGATGTGAGCCCATGGAGACATCGCACGTCTGTTACAAGTAATTGTGGGATCCTTAAAGGGAAGAGGGTCCGCGGTGACAGCACGCTGTGAATAAGTGATGCGTGCAGAAGCTATGGAGCTGCTGTTTGAACGGCGAATGAATGTAGCGTTATGTTGGTTACGTTATGTTACTTTGCATTTATATAGCGCCTTATGTACCATTGGTATGATCTCAATGTGCTGGTAGGTTGAACGCACTCGGGAACCGTAGTTCAGGTCAATAGAGAGAGAGAGAGTCATGAGGTGCGTGTGAGCACTGGATATGTGTGCAGCAGGGGTGGCACTCATGTGATAGCTGCTTCTTAACAGTAGGTGTGGTGGTTGGGAGGTCAGGAGTATGTGTTACTTCTGGCAGTGTGATATCAGACCAATTCTGGCTGTGTTAGGCCTGAGGAGAACACCTAGGCTGGCAGGTGCAGCCAGCTATGTTTCGTTAGGATGATGGGGAGTATGCGGCTGGTGTTGGTATGAGAACAGATATACCGAATGTGTAATAGTATAGTTGTGTTCTAGTTGAGTGGTGGTGTATAGAGGAGAGTAAGCGTGGTGATGTGATATGGTGGTTTTCAGTAGGTGCTTGCTCATCTGCCCTACACTCTTCATCCGCTCGATACTCTTCCTCCTCTCCACATACTTCGGCCGTTCCATCTGGTCCACACTCTTCATCCGCTCTACATTCTTCATCCGCTCCACACGCTTCATCCGCTCCACACTCTTCATCCGTTCCATCCGCTCAGAATCTTCATCCGTTCCATCTGCTCCACACTCTTCATCTGCTCCACACTCTTCATCCGCTCCACACTCTTCATCTGCTCCATCCACTCCATACTCTTCATCCGCTCCACACTCTCCTCCATTCCATCTGCTCCACACTCTTCATCCATTCCATCCGCTCAGAATCTTCATCCGTTCCATCCGCTCCACACTCTTCATCCGCGCCATCCGCTCCACACTCTTCATCCGCTCCATACTCTTCATATGCTCCATCCGCTCCACACTCTTCGTCCGTTGCATCCGCTACACACTCTTCGTCCATTCCATCCGCTCTACACTCTTTGTCCGTTCCATCCGCTCTTATGTGGAGTGCTGGAAGTGTGCGCTACGACAGCAGTAGGTACGCCAAGCTAAGAGGGCGGCTGTTATGCTGTGTTAGCTGCTTAGGAAGTGCTGCACATGCCGTTAGGTGGCATTTTGGCCCACATGTGTGTAATGGGGGGGCAGTGCCTAATGAGCAATATGTCATGCTGTGTCATCAGTGGTTGCAAGCCTAGTATCCTCCACTGCCTACACCACCAAACTGATCTACAGTTGTAAAGCCTGCCTATCAACAGGTAGCTGCCTAACGCTGGCCAGAGCACTTGCGCTTTCCAAACTCGACTACTGTAACACCTTTTTCCTGGGCTCTTCTGAACAAAACCTAAGCAAACTCCAGGTACTTCAGAATAACTCTCTGAGAGCACCACTCAGCCTCCCTAGAGCCTGCCACATCTCCCTTCACAGACAGAATGTCAACTGGCTACCCATCCATGACAGAATCGCGTTACACACCATAGCCATCACGCACAAATGTCTAACCAATTGTGCCCCAAAATATCTGGCTGATAAGTTTTCCAAACACCTTCCCACTCGTACTACCAGATCCGATAGTACCAAGATACAAGCTAAAAACAGCTGGCGAGCCAGTTTCCCAGTACAGGCTGCCAAACGATGGAATTCCATTCCCATCCCTTTCAGACAGGAACCCTCGTTCCTCCCCTTCAAAGCCAATATAAAAAATTGAATGTGCAGCAAGTCTCTTCTTCAGTAGACCGCTACCTTGCATACTTACCATTGTGTATTTAAGAACTGTATTTAAGAATTAACTCATCTTGCGTCATTCATATTCGTATTTGACTCTATGCCTCCTTTCTCAAGCACCGACCCACCTGTAACCAGGGTCCTTCATCGTTATCCTTATTGTTTGAATTATGCCTGCACCATTGTACGTTGCCTATAAATTTCTCAAGCACCCAGTTACCTCAGGGTTTGGTGCGCGATACAAATAATAAACAAATACAAAATACAAACCAGGAAAACAAAGTCGCATACCGAAGGAATTAGTACGGGGCTGAGCCTTAGTTTTAAGTTCCCCAGGCTGAGTCTAGCGAGCCAGTAAAGCGATTGTTCTGCTAATAGTTGGTATGAGGAACCATGAAAAATAAATTAATCCCATTTGTTTTGTAGAAATCGGCAGTTTCTAATTTCGCCTGCTGTAATTGGTGTAACGCTCGACTAATACGGGTCACTTGAAGTATTTCAACCATTGAAACCATTGATGTGAGTTGAACAGCATGAAGAATGTGCATGTGATTTAGAGTGGTGTTACACTGAAGGACACTGTTTTACCTTGTAGGTGGGTTAAAAGATAATTGAATAGTGATGACGGTGATGCTGTCCTGACTTGGATAAACCTAGCTGGAGTGCTGTTGTGGAATGAGTTAAACAGACCCAACAAGTAAGCGACATGTATTAGGAGTTAGAAGTAAGGTATGCGCTCCTATGAAAGGAAGGCAAATGGGTTGATTTTGGACCTTGTTGACCTATAGGTCACGCCAGATGTGGCTTCCCTCAGATACGATCGGATGGGTTGGGAAATATGAAGGAATCTGGTTGTCCTGAACACTTGGTATTCATCTCTGCATATTTGCGCAATCTCCACCAAACCAACGAGTGGAGGTTAGTACATGTTTGCACAATCATTAGTGGCTGTGATAACATAATTGATTTATTATATATAAGAAAAGAGGCTGAATTATAAATGAGTGTTTTTACGTTTGTTGCAGGTATTGTGAAACCGCTGAATGGTTGAAGACATCTCCCACCGATATATATAAAAACGGGAGTCAGGATTTGTTCACGCCTTTTGTTTGTCCTGAAGAAGGTTGAACTATCATCGGGCCAAAGTAGTGGGCCATCTAGCGACCGAAATATATGTAGACAGATGGCGTCTATATGAGAACATCATTGGACTTATGTACATTGTGTAATAAGAAATAAGTGCAATAATATTAATTGAAGTGTGGAGTTATAGTGACAAGAAAGACCGCATTGATAGCTGTTTGTTTTTTTGTTTACTAAAAAACCTATGTGGAAGAGTGGATGTAGGGTGGTACAAATGGGTATGACAGGTGGTAAATAGCAGATGTGAGATTAGTTTTGTACGTTATTCACAAATTTTATGATAAAGAATTGTTTTTGAATCAAAATAATTGTTTTGTAAAATACATTTTTGTTTAAACATTTTTTGTTTGGTTACGGTGTTTGTAGGAGTATTGAATTAATCCAACCTCTACCACAGTCTATTTTTCTTGATTACATAGATCCTTCAATAGTGCATGGATACCGCTGACTTTGTGGCCAGCATCGTTTGGAGGAGATACTCTTGGCAGATGTCCAGGAGAAGCTTCTAGACATGCAGCAACAACCGGTTTGGTACAAAAGCTGACGAATCTCTGCAGAAACTCAAGGCTTCAAAGGCGACTGCAAAGTCTGTGGGACTAGCTGTCCAGCAACCTGCAATCCCGGCAGGCAGGGGGCCACCTCCGGCAAGCAGGTGCAGGGCCACCCCAACAGGTGTGGGGTTAGCGGTGCCCCCAGTGGAGGCATTGCAACCTCCATGGTGTTCTCCACTTCCCCCGGTGCAAAGCATCTTTGAATCAGACTTCCACCATCTCCCCCTTCTGGAAGGCAGGAAATCTCATTTGGCAAAGAATGGGTGGTGACCACTTCAGACAACTGGGCCTTACAGATCATTCACCAGAAATCCTGTCTCCCTTTTGCTCATCGTCCTCTGTCCATTCTTGCCTCTTGACTCTCTTCTGGAAGAGCGCCACCAGCTTCTGGAAATGGTTGCCATAGACACAGGCCCTACTCAGAATGAGGCAAGGGCTGGTATTCAACTTATTTTCTGGTGCCCGACGGATGACATGGGCCTTCTTGGATCTGAGGCTTCTGAACTTTTACTTATGCACGAACAGGTTGACAATGCTTAACCTAGCTCAGATACTTCAGGCCCCGGATCTGCAGGATTGTCTAGTCCCCGTGGATTTCCATGATGTATACTTCCATGTCCCCCATCCACAGGAAACAAAGGAAGTACCTGATACTCAAGGTGGGAAAATCCCATTACCAATTCAAGGTCCTGCCAGGCGGTCTCTCTTCGGCACTCAGGCTCTTCACCAAAGTGCTGGCAGTGGTGGCAGCTCGCCTCAGAAGAGAAGACATCCATGTTTTTCCCTATCAGGATGATTGGCTCGTCCACTCTCACTCCTGACGTGCAGCCTGTTGTATAGCTTGAGGTTCTACCTGAACTTCAAGAAGTCTTAGGTTTCGCCATCCCAGTCCCTCTCTTTCATCACAGCAGTCATGGATACTCGCCTGGGCTGGACTTTCCCACCCAAAGACTGAGTAACAAACCTCTCTGAGATGTTGCATTTCTTCTAGCAGCAGGAAAAGGCTCCTGCCTCTACTTTTCTGTTATTGCTGGGCCTTATGGCCTCCTGCATGCTTGTAGTGCAAGAGGCATGTCTGCGCATGAGGTCGCTTCAGTGGATTCTCTGTTTCCAGTAGTCTCAATATCAGGGATATACCTCAGACATCCTATAGGTCTCTGTGTCCAGGGGTCTGTAATGGCAGTCGTAGAGGGGCAACCTACTGAAGGGTGCTTTGTTACAACAACCCTGGCCATAACTGACTCTAGTTATGGACGCGTCCCTGAAGGACTGGGCACTCCCCACCAAGATCTGATGGTGAGCGACCTTTGGTTTCCATTTGAGTGCTAGGGGCACATCTATTTGCTAATGTTATGCGTGATCATGCTGGCCCTGGTCTCTTTCCTCCCCTCTGTACAAGGCTTAACTGTATTTGTCCTGATAGCATTGTTTCCTGTCAGGACCAACAGTGGCCATGCACTACATCAACAATTTGTTGGCGGATCCCCTAAAAGACTGTCTTCTGCCTCCCACGAGTGGGAGCTCTTTCCGGATGTGTGGGGTGGGGGTAGAGGGGGTGTTCTCCCATTCAGTGACTTCTCAGGTGGACCTCTTTGCTCCCAGTGTGAACAGAAAGCGCAGGAGGTTCTGCTTCAGTGAATTTCCTCGACAGAGTGCTCTGGGGGATGCTTTTGACAGTTGAGTGGGAATTAAAACTGCTCTATGCGTTCCTACCTATTCCTGTCATACTGCTGGCTCTAAGGAGGCTTTGCCTGTTTGGGTCCACCATGATCTTTATCACTCCGAACTGAACCCAAAGAACATGGTACCTGGACTTGCTGGACATGGGCATCTGCCCTCTATGGCGCCACCCGCATATAACGGACCTCCTCTCCAAATTGGAAGAGCAAGACCTACATCCGAACCTCAATAGCTTGAACCTTCATGTTTAGCTGCTGAAAGGTTAATTTACGAGGCGTGGGATTTATCAGAGAATGTCCTAGATATGCTCCTCTCTGCTATCAGACCCACCACCATATCCATTTATGCCTTTAGGTGTTGTATGTTTTTGATCTGGACCCTTTTATCTGTTCCAAGTCCTCTGTTATGGATGTTCTGCTTTCTTTGGCACAGATGGGCCTGCAGATTGGCACTGTGAAGGGGTGTCTTGCTGCCATTTCGGTTTTCAAGAGGACGCCGGACCTGGGTGTGATGCTGGAAATACATCAGAGGGACAGGGCTTCCGTATCCTTGTCCTTTACTGTTTTTTATTGTGTGTTCTGTCGTGTTTTCCGCGCAGGAGTTCATGTGGGACTCCTGGCGGTGCAGCTCTCTCTCTTGGTTTAGTGAACAGACCCATGGGATACCCTTATGGCACCCATGGGTAGGGGTACAACCCTGTGCCCCTAGGGTATGTGTTTGGGCACCTGTGTGTGACCCACAGAGCAGGGTACGGGCTGGTGGCAGCTACATGCTGAAATGACTGGTGCCCTGAGCGTCCTCCATTTTGGGATGCCCAGGCCCTGTCATTGGAATCGGTAGATTCCTGATGGAGACAAAATGGCCCCCATGGCCTCTTGCCTTCCATCACCTGTTACCTGGATCTTCCCGAAATCCCGGGAAGCACTGCCTCTGTCCCTTCCCCCTGACTGGCTGTTGGGTGGAAGTTCCATATATGGTAGGGTGGGGAAGTGCCGACCAGACTGGCTGGAGCCTTCTTAACGACCGTATGTTCTGGGTATGCCTGTGGGTGGGTCCTGGGTGAATGGAGTGTGTGACGAATACGCATTCTATGTTGTGGGTGTCTAGTATCTGGTGTTTGACACAATGGTTGAGACAGCCCTACCCGAAACCGGTATGAATGCAGTTTGGAGTGTTGAATGGCTCAGTACTTGTCCCAATACGCATAACTTGTTGTGAGTGTCTGGCGAGAAGCGAATGGCCTGAATGCACTGTGTGCCTGATTGGCTGCCTGCCTGCATGAATGCCCTTAGTCGTGATTGGATGCTTGAGTGTGACCCAGCGGAATGAATGAGAGATCAACAGTATATCTGGGGACCTCTCGCTGCTAGGAATTGTGTTCAGAAGCTGAAGTCCACTATGACGAGTAACTGAAGCTTGATCTTGAAGCTCTGCTGGTTGAGAAGAATTGCTGTTGCTCTCCTTCGCAATCTGAAAGCTACTGTGCCTCAAGGACTGATCCAGAGAGGACCTGGTAAGGCGCCCTCTTCCTGAGCTACGAGGGACCATCGTGCACAGCTGATCTTTGCCTAAGCTCCCTGGTAGACAGACCTTCGACAGGCTGTCGACCCGATACGGGGATTGCTGCGGAACTGCAAGGAAAAGGAACCGGACTGTTGTCCGCCACTGTCGACGACCGCTGTCCCCGACTGAAGCCGCCGTGCTCCCGTTTGCCTAAGAACCTTCATTGATCCAAGGACGCTCTCGTCCGCATTGTCGCAGCTGTATCCAGCTGGAGAAAGCCTGACTGCCGACGCGCCGAGAAGCATCCACTGGTGGCTTTCCGGCCACCCAAAGACCACAGAGACGCCGACGACTCGAGCCCTTGCTGGGCCACAGTTCTTCAACTCTTTGCGGTCCAGAACTATTGACATCAAGGTGCACCGCACGCCTCTACCTTGCAGCACATTTACACTTCCCCGTCAACGAGCACCGGTAGGAACGACGCAGCCAATTCACCGTCATAGCTCGACCTGTTCTCCGTCAGACGTTCAACGACCCGTGACTCCTGCCTGAAAGGGAGGACACTCAAGAAGGGCCGTCGATTCCCCAACAAGGAACGCTACAACGCCACGGTACTTTGGGGTTGCAGAACTATTGGAAAGTCTAGTGTGAACAATATATGGGCTGGGCTTGTATCTTTCTTCTACAGTTTGCCCAGGTGGGGGGACCTTCACACAGAACTGTGTCTAGTGGTACGGGGTCCTTATTCTGCCAATTGCTCAACCATCTTGCTTTCCTTCCTCTCTCTACTGCTGGTCTCATCTTTATTTTGATCTGTGTGTCATTCTGACCGTATGCACTTTAATGATATCTGATAACGTAGTGGTACCACTTTAGAACTGTATATATTTACCATTATTGATTTCCGAGTACAAAGTGAGTTATCGTGATAGTGTACGTGACCTTGAATATTAATTATATAAAGACTGTGTTTTAACCGATACAGTGTGTGGACATTCCTTTGTGGGTGTTTGGGGACTACACTGTACTTAAGAACCAGCTCGCATCACCTCCTGAGAAGCTAGGCCTTGATTGCTCGACTACGTTACCAATAATAGAGAATCTTGGCAGGGGTCCTCTGTGCCTCTCCTCTACCATATAGAGACCGGAAGTACAGACCCCCTCTCCGGTCTTTGCACTGGGATCCTTTTTCACGATCCCCACGGTCATACAATTCCTGAGGGATCTTTGAAATCAGTTTCCTCCACACTAGTTTGTAATCCTGATGTGGGACTTTAAGTTTGGTTTCACATTTAAGAAGGGGTGCTCTGTTTGAGCCCCCCGATTTCTGTTCATTAAGATTGCTCACCCTTAAGGTGATTTTCCTGGTCACCATCACTACAGGTATTGTCTGTTAAACCTCCCTTCTTGGTTTTGCATCAGTGGCTAACCGAACGCAAATTGCTGCTAGTCTTGGGCTTTTCCCATGGATAACATACTCCCCAGTACCTTCACCAAGCCCATAGAAAAACAGACTGGTGCACCGAATTCAAGAATTTCCGGCCTGCACACATCAACACCACAGGTTTTGCATCTGCCTCTTTCATTATCTTACAGATCCAAGCACAGCAAGGCAATTAATAGTGGTTGTAGGGGTCTGTGCAGTGCCACTTACATTACATTGAAATGTGCATGTCTCTGATTGGGTGGTTTGAGAACTCCCATCTGGTACTTGAAATAAGTTATTCTGCAGCCCATCACTTAAGTGAAACCAGCTGCTTAGAACCCAACACAGGAGGGCCTTTTGTTGTACTGAGTGACACATTCACAACTCAGCTAATTTTAAAGAGGGATTTTCAAAGATTGAGCTGAACACATAACACACCCTTATAGTCTGTATAACAAGGGTTCATTGGGGCAAATGATTAGTCTTTCACCTCTCCCTTCCCCTTGTACCTTTCCCTTTCCCCCTTCTCATGCACTTGCGTGATCTGATTGACACCTGGCCTAGTAGGATTGTTGTCTGTCTTCCCTTTGTTCCTCCTCCCTTGCCTCGTCACGCCTTGAAACACTTGTGTATAGGTGCGTTATAAATGCCATATCATATCATATATCATTAGCCCTTTGATTTCTAGGAGGCAGGAAATGGGTGACGCTATAGAAGGTTGAAAGCTCAGAGACCGTTTTGAACCTGCCATCATGCTCGGCTTCCTCCACCCAGCAACTCCACCAGAAGTATGCACCCTGGGAATTTTGGCAAAAGGGGGTGGAAATCTGGGAAATATCAATAGAGCTAGAGCGTACTCAAGCAGCAGACTGCATCTTGAGTCGTTTAGGCCCTCTGCGCATTGTCAAACTGTGGATCAAGCCAGTCGAACCAGGAGATTTGAGGACAGTGTGGGTGAGGCAACGTAACATCGAGGAGACAACCTGATTGAATCCTGCTTTGTGCCACAGAAGGAACATTTGGGCCGCTTGCTACTGCAAACGAGTGCGGTGAAGCTGACAATCTTGCAAACACCCCAGCTGTGACCCAGTGTGACCCAGTACTATCAAACCGGCTGGCAGCTGTACAAAGCACCACAGACCAGCTCAATGCTGTTGAACTACCAACGACTAAGGTAGGAAACTAGAGAACCATGTGACAGTCCCTAGAAAAGTAGGTTGCTTGACCACCGTTGCTTGGGCTACAGAGGGTTAAGGCCTGTATTAAGAGCAGGCTTTATTCACGGGCGACCCAGCAATGGCTACATTAGCCCCCTCCCACGCAAGCTCTGGGGTCTTTCAAGGGTTCCCCCAGCTGGCGTGTTGAAGGGACCCTATTAAAATGAAGTGCCCTACTGTCGTGCTGGTGATGGGCGCTCCAGCACGAGAGCGGGCGCTTTCCATTTCAATAGAGCACCACTGCTACACCAGCATGGGGTTGCACTGGTGTGGAAGCGGCACCAGCGCAACCCAATATCTGACGCCCCCCTCTCAGCCTTGATGGAGGCGCCAAATTTAGTTTTGCACTGGGCTCTGCCATGGCTCAGGCCAGCCCTGCCCATATCTTTACCTTGACCCTAAGAAAGAAGATCTTTTAAAGACTACATGTGTGTTTCCTTCTCATTCTAATGAAGTACTTCTATTTGATCTCACTGGGCATTTCAGTTCCACGATATCCAGTCTTATTACAGCTGAAATTCATCTCGTTTTCTGTTTATCATTTGCAGGGGTGGGTGGTTACTCCGTTTTTAGTAAAGAGTGCGCGCTTGATATAGACTTGCTTGTACATCCCTTCTATTTAGTATTTACTGTATTATCATTGTTTAGCTACTTTAGCTGTTGCATCAGCTGTTTGGAGAGGATACTGTGCTCTCAGATATTGCAACATAAGGTAAAGAATACCATACTATATGCCTTTATGATTGAAACACCTCTGAGCCAAGTTGTTGTACAAGTTTGCCATAGTATATAGAAATCTTTGACCCTGTTGTACTTCTTCTGGCTAGCAATGATTTCATCACACTTCTCCTTTTACAAATAGAAATGCTCAACTATACACCCGATACTGTCAGCCACCAACGTGCTGATTCAAGTTGTGCTGTTAGTGCAGACATTGTATGCCATGATCGGCACTTGCGCCTGGGCTAATTAGCGAAGGATTTGCACATTTGGTCCAGAGAATTATCACTGATGGGAACTGGTGACAAACTAGGCCATGCCATAAGGAGGCCTCCTAGAGGTATGCAAAAGGTTGCCTTTAGACCGATACCTCAAGGTCATGAACACAGCGTTCTCGCACAACATATTTGGCAAGTGTAGCAAGCTTTGGGTGCCACACTAATACACCACCACACCACCACACTAATGCACCACCACACTAATACACCACCACCTAATGTTATAACTGTTATCTGAAAATGGACATGAATCTGAAGGCAGCACAAATGCTAGTGGAAAATGCAATGCATTGCCCTTCTGCCACAGTGTCTTAAAACAGTCACACAATGCTTGCAAGAAATACCAGCGCAAAAGATACCACTGAGACACTTTTAGGGGGAAACATGAAGTAGGTGCATTAACATAAAAAGATACACTTAGCTAATGCACCAATATTGCACAGTTTATACATTAATGATATTACAATGTCACAAGATGAATCGGTGCCTCGGAGTGATGTCTATAAAATGTGTCTGCACCTCCTGGACTGTATGCTCTTCTTCACTGCCAGTTATTACGGTTGGCATGAATATTGTAATATCATTATCCCCCACCGACTTTAGATGTCACTGGAGCCACATTCTGATTACTGTGTCATGCCACACGACCAAACTCAAAGAAGTTCCTGTGGGCCCAGAATGCAGACAGAACCATCTGTCTTGCTTTTTCTTGGCCATGTGTAGGAACCTCAAAATTACGCCCCCCTAGATCCTAACAAAACAAGTTATTGGACTCAGATAGGCAAAAGCATTGCACTTAAACCACGAGTTATATGAATTCAAAAAATGGCTGGATACAGGCTCTTTATTCACTCTTTATACATACACACATAACATATAGTCAATTATACATAAACATAGAAAATTAGCTTCACTGTTAATATGGTTGCAGAAGACACCTTCATCTCGGCCACCACAACACTGCTTAGTCCCAGAGCAGGTAGGCAGAGAGATCACTCGTACTAATAGGTTCTGGAGCGGAGCGTCCTCCCTCTCCGCGAGACTGCATCACCCGGGGGTCCAGTTCTATCTGCTTTCCCAGGAGGAATAAGTATTATCTTAATGGGAGGGATCCCGCCCCTCATTGGTTACCAGATTGCCTTCTACCGAAGAGCAGACAATAATCATGAGGTTCCAAGAGTGGAAAATTCCAGCTAGAAGTGGAAAAACCCAGCTTCTCTTCCTTGCCTTCTATCCCAGTACCCCTCGTCACTGTACCTGCAGAATGCTTCAACTCCCTTTCTGCCTCAACCTTCGGCAGACAATACAACTACTATTCTCTCCAGTTAGTTCAGCTGACATCATTATGTGGTCTTGCCTCCACTGCAGAAATGCACGTCTACTTACTGAGCCTGCGAAAACCTAGGCTTTCATTGCAGTAATGGAAGTGAATGTCCAAAAAGGCCACGCATCAGCATCATGTTCTTTTGAGCTCATTTTGCGCACACGCACTACACCACCCCTCCTGAAATCCACCCTAATGCTAGAGTTGACATGTGCGACATAAAGGATTTTATGGGATTCAGAGGGCACTTGCAAAGATCAATCTTCTTTTTAAGAACAGTAGTAAAGGCAGAGGGATCAGGTGGTGACACCCCCTGTGGCTCCACTTATCCCATACATTGGACTATTTGCTACGAAGACCAATGTAACATCTGCACATTTGGCTGAAGTTAATGCTGGAACTACCAGCCAAAGAAAGAAAGGAGGATGTCTTTTTAAGAGAAAACCATACTTAACTGGGACAGGTGGAGGTACGTGGAGAAGCGGCGAGTATGCTACACAGGAGCACTCCTCTGACGGGAGCATGACCTGGAGAGGTGCCCATGAGACAAGCACCGAAGCCTGCGACTTTCGAAGAGCTGCAGAACGCCAGAGTGAGACGCTGGTGGCCCGGTTTACCCAACAGAGAAGCCATTGTGAAACAGGAATGCAGAATCCTAAAGCATTCAACCTAAATGGCCCTGGCTGCTAGCAGTTCTGAAGGGATTCGGTATGGGACCCACGTATATAGGATGGGTGAGGTTATTATATAATGCACCAATGGCGAGAGTGAGGATGGGCTCTACCATCTCTGAGCAATGGCAACTGAGTAGAGGTACAAGACAAGGATGCCTGTGGTCCCCAATGCTCTTCATATTAGCGTTGGAGCCGTTAGCGATCTATTTAAGGGCAGAATTTGGGGAGGTGGGGATAAACACTACAGACGGAAGGCACCTCATCTCGTTGTATGTAGTTGATATGCTCTTTTACCTGAAATACCTGGAAGAAAACATACAGTATGTCCTAAAGTGCTGGAGCGTTATGCCCTAGTGTTCGGGATACCGGTGAACCCCGAAAAATCGAGCCTATATCCGTTGAAGACTATAGGGGAATCCCATACATTGCTGGTGCAACCAATAAAGTGGGGGGTAGTAACATTTAGATACCCGGGAATAAACATATACCACAAACCCAAAGAAGACCATAAGCACAACACAGTGTAAGCAGTGGGTAGAATTGAGAAAAGCATATCCTTCTGGGTGAAGCTACCGCTGTCCATGATGGGGAGGGTGGCCTTGCTGAAGATGGTGGTACTGCCGAGAGGGAGATAATCGGGGAACCATACTGTTACCCCCCTGTTTTAAGATAACTCATGCACCACTGTGCTCTCTGGAGGTGCCCTATGAACATCAGAGAGGTAGACCCAGTAGCGTAATTCTTTCACTTTTACAGCAAGGGGAATACAAAACACCACCACGTACAGTCCTTGGAGCCGAGGATTGTTCCACCTGCAAACAGAAACCTCTATATAGTCCCCAGACAGCAGTGGTCGAGTTGTTATATGCTCAGGATCTGTCCCCGTCTATGCAGCATCGAACGTCTGTCGTCACAATCCTGGGAGATGCAATCTGTCGAGAGACACATTTAATGGCCTGAGTTAGTGTCATCGAATATTTGCTGAATTCCTTTCCTAACACTGCTGCAGCCTCATGTACATCCAAAGCCCTTCTTACAGGGGATATGTGGGTATGCATACGCCGTCCAGTGACCACCCCGTGAGTTGACAGATGATCTTTACTTGGCTGTGTGCGTAAACTGAAAAGGACCAGGGGCAAACAGTATACCCAGTTTTTCTTCAACGTGGTACCCAACTTGGATAACTTGCTTGCTCTTAAGGCATGTGGGTGATAAATTGAACACATCTGATGCTTTATGCTTAGAATTGCTGTAACGTGTTGTAATAACGCATTGAAGAAATGTGTGCCATTGTCTGACCTTAAAATCTTGCACACACCCCAGTGTGGGTAAACCTCCCGCACTTCAGAAAGGACAGACCACCACAATGAGGTGCCTGGGTTCATTACAACCCTCACCCATATCAGCATAGTCTATTTGTAATTCACGGAACGCCCAGTAGGGTGGGCCAAGGTGCCCATAATGGTTGTAGTGTTATCCCTGTACTAAAACTTTGACATGTGGTGCAATGTATAACCATTTCTGTAATGCTTTCCTGGATGTTTGGTGTGAACCAGTCTTCCTGTATGTCTGCTGCTATGTGTTGCTTCGCACTGTGAGACAGGTAGTGTAATTGTTCAAATGCTACTGCTAGCGGCTCCTGGGGCATTACTATCTCCCCAGAGCTCTCCTGCCTCCATACCAGATCCGTCTGAGATTGCTTACACCCTCTCTGTAACCACAACTCCTTCTCCCTCTCAGGTGCCCTTCCTTGTGGTTCGATAATCTAGGAGCTGGTCAATGCTGTGTAAAACACTGGATGCTCGTTTGCTAGTGGGGCAGTCGCAACATACTCTGCATTTCATTTGGCAGATATGCTGCCAATTTGGCTGCCACGTCGGCGGCTGCATTCCCCCTCAATATTTTGTCTGTTCCGTGAGTATGAGCGGTGCATTTGACAACCGACACAACAGATGGCTGCGATAACAATCCTATCAGCATGTCTAGCAACACTGCATGCTACACTGGGGATCCATCCGCCCTCCAAAATTCCCTCCTCTTCCAGCGGGAGAGACGGGCGTGTACCGTTGTTTTAAAGTATGCCGAGTCAGAAAATATTGTAACATGGCACCCTTGTGACACTCTCAGTGCTTCGATGAGTGCCGCAAGTTTTGCTGCTTGTGCAGAATAGTGTGTAGGCAACCTTTTCATGACTACCGTCTTGTATTCCCCTCCCTCAAGACGTACCACTGCTGCCCCTGTCCGTCCTCCTGATCAATTTTGGACAACCCGTCAGTGAAAAGTATCTCACCCTCTGTCAGTGTACATTCCCTTGCTTTGGGGGTATCATCTTCCTCCCCTCATATGTGGTGCAATCATGCGCCGTCAGGTCCTCTGTAGTACACATGTCTGTTAGAAAAGGTGGCAGGATTCACTGTCGTACACCTAACCACATGAATATGGGGTTTAGAGATAATGATCTCCTATGCTGATGACCTTTGCGTAGTCAGGGTAGATTTTGACCTTTCCAGAATAGCAAACAAAGAATTCTCCACATTCAATGTGTCTGAATACCCCATTATGATCGTAGAACTTTTCTCTATTGCAAATGCAGCAGCTGATAAGGCTTGTTCGCACACGAACTTCCCTTGCATCACTGTGTCCCAAGTGCCACTATAATAGACCTATGTTTTGTGGCCCATAGTGCTTTTTTGCTTCAGCACTGCTGTTATAAGCTGACCATCAGAATGTGAAAAACAAATAGAATTCCTCTTTATAATCCGGGGGTGGCCAGTACTAGTGCCGAACTAATAACCTACTTTAAATCATCAAACTGTCTGACCATTTCAGCCGTCCACTGTAATTTGTAGTTTTGTCTTTTGTGCTTCTGTAGGAGTGGTCTCGTATACGGCACATAATCTAGAATCCAGGCCCTACAGTAATTACATAAGCTCAGAAACTTCTGCATCTCTTTAACTGAGGCGGGCCTGTGAGTGGTTTGTACAGCTTCTGCCTTATCGTGTAGTATCTTCTTACCATTCGCCGATATGAACTGCCCCAAATAGATCACTTCCTGCTGGCAATATTGTAATTTGGCCTCATCGACCTTGTTAAACCTTACAGGCCAACAATTGTAGGAGTGCAATGGGCTACCTTCGGCAGTGCTGCTCATTAGCATTACACACTAGCGGATCATCCACATACTGGGTAATCGTGCTAGGCATCTGAATATTCCCACGATCGACATGTAATATTCTGTTAATTATGCTCAGGCTCTCACAGTACCTCTGGGTTAATCTATTGTTATTGTACCTCATCTGACCGAGTGTAAATGCTGTGAGGTACCTCGACTTTGGGTTTGAGTGGAATCGAGAAGAATGCATTATTCAAATCCACTAAAGTAAAGTATGTGGCTCCTTTGGGGATGCTACATAAAATTGTTGCAGGATTCAGACTACTGGAAACTCCTTCTGCACCACATCATTTAGGGGTGTAAGTCCCGGATCATTCTCCAACTGCCCCGGTTGATTTTTTTAACCGGATAATAGCACAATAATCCCTTGATCCAGTGGGGCCTGTATTGTTTTTCTAGTGCCCTTCTCCGCCTCTCTTGACAATGGATATTGTCTCACCCTGAGCAGCACTGCACCTTGCTTCAGTGCTATACACACATGTGGCTACATCTTTCAATAACCCTACTTCATGTGGATTTGTAGTCAACAACTGTGAAGGCACGTGCTGTACATTTTCATCGCAAAATGGTGGTGAACTTACTGCTGCCAGTAAGGGACACCGCACTCCTCGATACTGTATCATTATGGCACATGGAATGCAAATCTCCAATATTATTTCCCCCTCTTTGTCCTTATTCCCTAACAGTTCGTCATCCATCATCTCCTTTAGCTGCACTGTTGGATCTACACAGAGCACTGTGCGCCACTCCACCCTGTCCTTATCCATTCCCAATAGGACAATCCTTGTCATTGTATGTATTATCAACATTGCCCTCACAGCGCACAATCGAGGTGTGGGCCAGACTACACCATGATCTGTGAAAGTCCTGTTTAATTTACTGAGCAGGTCCCTACCCAGTAAATTGACTTGGGAACTCTCGGAATATAGTAAGGGCGACTGTACTACCTTCCCTCCCACCTTTAACTAGAATCTCTAACAGCATTGGTATATTCTCCCGTGGGTTACCCACATAGAGTAATAAAGCATCTGCTTGTAAAGAGACAATATGTCTCACCCCTCCTGCCAATGTCCCTGCTTCCCCCATCTCTCTCCTGAGAAACCTCGCCGGCAGTTCCAATGCCATGGAAAACCAAATTGGAGAGACACGGCACACCTGCCTCGTCCTTCTGCCCAGCATCCACTGCAACGAGATCCAATTATTTGTTTTCACCCTTGCTACTGGCCTGCTATATAACAGCCGCAGCCATCAGCAGATATTGTCCCTAGCACAAAAGCCCTCAATACCCTAAACAACCAGTTACATTCTAGTGAATCAAAAGCTTTCATTGCATCGAAGGAGGCCAATGCCAGTTCCCTCCCAGAATCTTTAACCTGGTCCATCACCTGATGTAAGTGGCTACGGTTCGTTGAGGTATTCCACCCACCTATAAACCCACACTGGTATGGCTGTATCGGTGTTGGGGCCATCTTAGACAATCTGCCAGCCAAAACCTTCCGCAGGAACTTTATGTCGACATTTAGCAATGAGATAGGACGGTAGGATGCACAGTCCAGGGGGTATTTGAGCTCCTTCAACAGGACCGTTATAACCGCCTCCCTCATCGAATCCCGGAGAACCCCCAGTCTTAAAAGCCTTGTTATATACTTTCTTAAGATGAGTGACCAGAAGATATGCATACTTACAGTGAAACTCTACCTGGAAACCATCACCCCCAGGGGCTCTACCTTTCTTCATAGCCTCAAACGCCATGCTGTTGTCTGTTTCCTCAATAGGCCCCTCTAGTCCTTCCCTTAAGTCCCCGTCTAGAGTCGGCAACTCTAGCCTCGAAACACCTGTGTATAGGCGCGTTATAAATGCCATATCATATCAACTGTATCAAGTCCAGCAGTTCATCTGCTTCTGCCTCGGAGTGCGTACCCTCGATAGTATACATAGATTGATAAAAATGCCGGGATGTCTCATTAATCCCCTCCTGGGTGCTAATCAAGTCTCTTGATTCACATCTGATCTACATGATGGTGCTACAGGGCTGCAACCCGTCTGCTCCCTCAAAATGCGATAGCAAAGCTAGTCTATCACGGTGAGAAGCCAATGCCTTTGCCAATTCCTACCCTGCCCGCTTTCCCTCTGCCAGCACTGACACTGCCCGCTCGGTTTACTGCAACTTGTCTTGTAATACTTCACCCCAGTTACAGACCCACCTGATTGTTGCCTTGAAACCCTCCCACAGGGTCCCTGCTGTTTCCACCATCCCTCATGAATCGAAGAAAATCTCACTGTTTTCTCGTAGTGTTTCCCCGAACGCCACATCTTCCAGGGAGGTGGTGTGTAATCGCCATAACTGTACCGGTGGGCATAGCTGCAATACTCGTAGTTGCGTCACTAGGGGCGAATGATCAGAAATGACTCTCCCCAGATATTCCATATTATTGAAGGAATTAAGGTCTTCCACCACCACAAAGCTGTAGACCAGCCACGAGTAGGACCCATGGAGCCCTGACAAATAAGAGTATCCCTTCTCCTGACCGTGCGACCCTCGCCTCAGTTCCACTAAGTGAAGATCCCCCACCACCTCCCTCAAGAATGCCGCCGCCTTGTGCTTAAGTTGACCAGACCTCCCTGTACTGTCCAAGTGCAGGTCCAACAGACAATTAAAATCTCCCTCCACCCGCATATACACAGCCCTTCCCTATATCCCCCTGCCAATCTCAGTACCGATGGGGAGGAAAAGTATTTATGGTCCACGTTCGGTGCGTAGGAATTAATTACTGAAATGTCTCTCCCCTCAAGCGCTCCCAAGAGCACCACTGTCTTTTTTTTATAACTTTGCTTATTTTAAATCAAGGCAGAATGATAAATACAGACATTATATGCAAGGGTTATCTCAGCAAGTTGACCCCCAGTCTTTAGACCCCCCCCCTGTGTCTTCTCTCTCTGTCCTCCTCCCTGGATTATCAGTCCCACAAGCTCTGCGAGCGGGCTCCTCCCGCCCGGGCGGTCCGGCCGGAGTCTCAGCGGTCAGGAGTCTTCCTCCGGGCTCGCCTGGTTCGTCAAGATACAGAGGGCTCTGGCGGGCCTATAGGTCAGGGCGGGGAAGCGCTGGTCGAATTCCAGGACTGGGGCCCAGATGTTCTGAAAGCGGTGAAGCATCCCCGCTCGTGCTGCCGTTACCTTCTCCGCTATGAGAATGTCCCATACTTTGGTCCACCATTGAGCAATGTGGGGGCCTTCCGGGGATTTCCAGGTTCGGGCCACCACCGTTTTCCCTGCCAGTAGGCAGTGCGTCAATAGTTTCGCTCTGGGTCCGGAGCGCGGGTAGATCCCGGGAATTGGAGCTCCTAACAGGATCGGCTCCGGTTTCAAGGGAATCATTGTTCCGGTAATCAGCGAAATAGACTCTAGACAAGCTTTCCAGAACGGTCGGATCTTCGGGCAGTCCCACCACATATGGAAGAAAGAGCCAGGGAGGCCGCATCCTCTCCAGCAAGCGTGGTCTATCTGGGGGTTCATATGGTGGAGTCTGAGGGGCGAATAGTACCATCGCAGCATGATTTTGTATGCGCATTCTCTGTTGGTGATGCAGGTGGATGCGGTATGTGTTCGGGTCCATATGTCCACCCAGGTTTGATCCTCTATCGGGTGTCCCAGGTCCGCTTCCCATTGGGCCATACATCGGGTTCT
Source organism: Ambystoma mexicanum (assembly GCF_040938575.1). Taxonomy (NCBI): domain Eukaryota; kingdom Metazoa; phylum Chordata; class Amphibia; order Caudata; family Ambystomatidae; genus Ambystoma; species Ambystoma mexicanum. The sequence goes on along the minus strand of NC_090935.1, from coordinate 298,649,752 downwards.
TGTGGTTAGGAAGTCGCTTAAGAAGCGTCTGTAGAGGGTGGATACGCTGCCGCGAGTCGGGAGGTCTCCTAGGGTGAGTTCCAGGGCAGTGGGAGGACGGGTCGCTGCTTGCAAGGTTTGGGGGTGTGAGCACCAGTGGCGTAGTTGGATATAAGTAAATCTGTCACATTCCCGAAGTTGGAACTTCTCCTTACATTGGGCGAATGTGAGCGGTTTCTCCCCTGTATACAGCTGGTCTATGGTTTCTAGCCCACCTTTGGTCCAATTTTGGAAATTGCGGGGATGCATGCCCGGTGCGAACATTGGGTTGAGAAAGACCGGGGAGCGTGGGCTCAGTCCTCTTGGCACTCCCTTTCATTTCAGCGCCCAGTCCCAAGTGCTAAGGGTGTGTTTGGTCGACAGCAGGAGCTCTCCCCCATGGGACCTGAGGGGGGGCGGGATGTGTGGCAGAAACCGCAGAGGCAGGGGGTCCGCGACTGTTCCAGCTCCACCCATCTCGGGCGGTCTGTCGTATTTTGCCAGGCCTGGATCCGGGCCAGTTGGGCTGCCACTCTGTAGGCCTGAAGATCTGGAACCCCCAGTCCCCCCAGTTTGGGACTCCCCAACATAGTTCTAAGAGGGATTCTCGCTTTCTTACCTCTCCAGATAAAGTTCAGCATTTTCCTCTGGATCCCTCGGAGAATCGGAGTGGGGATTGCCACTGGCAGTGAGGCGCATATGTATAGAAATCTCGGGAGAAGGTTCATCTTGCATGCCGTGATGCGTCCAAGCAGCGAAATCTCCTGGGTCCCCCATCGCTTCAAATCGCCCTCCAGTTCCTTGAGAAATCGGGGAAAATTGGATTTGTACATCTCTTTTGGATCAGCTGGAATGTAAACCCCCAAATAGGGGATGGCGCTCCTTTCCCATATTATCGGGCACATCCTAGTCAGCGGTTCTCGCTCTGCTGGGGTGAGGCCAATGCCCAAGGCGGAAGATTTATCGAAGTTTATGGTGAGGCCCGAGACTTCGCCATAGCTGGTGATTTCGCGAATCGCATGTTCAAGCGATGAGGGGGCCTCCGAGATCGTAAGTAAAATGTCATCCGCATATAGGACAAGTTTATGATGTGAAGGGCCGCTTGTTATGCCCTTGATTTGGTCATTCCGCCTAATCTTTTGTGCGAAGGGCTCCATGGTGAGTGCAAAAAGCAAGGGCGACAGCGGACAGCCCTGCCGAGTCCCGCATGACAAGGGGATTGGAGCCGAGAAGTGGCCGTTGATCCTCAGGCTTGTTGTAGGTCGATCATAGTTGGCCAACACCATCGTTCGGAACGCCGGTCCGAAGCCGAAGGCCCCTAAAGTGTGTCCCATAAACGTCCAATCCACCCTATCAAACGCCTTAGCTGCATCGAGGGCCACCAAGATTAGTTTTTGGGAGTTCCGGGAGGCGAGGTCCACCAGGTTCAGGGTTCTCCGGATATTATCGCCTGTGGTCCGGTGCCGGATGAACCCAGCCTGGTCTGGATGAATGATATTCGGCAGGATGCGATTCAAGCGGGTCGCCAAAATTTTCGAGTAAATGTTCGCATCTATGTTCAAGAGTGCGATGGGTCTATAAGAAGTTATGCTTCTTGGGTCTTTTCCAGGTTTAGGCAGAAGGATGGTGGTCGATTCCTGCATCGATGGGGTCACCGCCCCCGTTTCCCTGAAGGAGTTGAATAGGGTGGTGAGATGGGGGGTCAGTTGCGACCTGAATAGTTTGTAAAACCTGGTTGAGAAGCCATCCGGGCCAGGGGCCCGTGATTTGAGAGATTTGATGGCGTCCTCAATTTCCTCCCCTGTGATGGGCTCCTCCAGTTCATCTCTCATTGCGTCGGAGAGCTAGGGCACCTCTGCCTGCCGAAGGTATTCCTTCTGTTGTGCTGGGTTTCGTGGGGTTGCCTTCACGGTTTGGGCCAAGTGCTCAATTGCGAGGCGTTGCTTCTCGGGTTCTGAGTATAGTATGACCCCGTTGGTGTCTCGCAGGCCCATGATCGCGATGCTGCGTCTTTGCTTGGCTAATTTGGCCACCAGGAACCTGTTCGCTTTGTTGTCCTTCGCATAATACGACTGTTTGACCTTCGCCATTAGTTGGGCGGTTTGTTCCGCGTAATGGGCTTCCAGCCTTTTCCGTGCCGTGCGAATGGCCCGTTGTGTTCTGGGGGACCAGCCTTTCTCCTTGTGGAGTGCCTCGGCCTCTCTCAATTCGAGCTCCAGGGCTGTCCGGGTTCGTCGTCTATCTCGATGGTAGGCCGCACCCTGGGCTATCAGGGAGCCCCTGATTACTGCCTTCATGGCGTCCCAGTTGTTTGCTAATGAGGTGTCTGAGGCCGGATTTTCCACAAAGAAGTTCTTTATTTCCGTTGCGATCTTGTCTCTGGTGGCCATGTCGTTGAGGATTGGGTCGTATAGCATCCATTTGCGCGGGGTGGTGGGGTCAGGGTTCTGAACCCGAAGCTCCAGGAGCACTGGAGCGTGGTCGGAGATCGCTCTTGTGCCGATAGTGACCTTCTTAACTGAAGGGAACGTGTGAGGTGAAATCAGGAATAGGTCAATCCTTGAGAAGGTGCGGTGGACATACGAGTAAAAGGAGAAGTCCTTATCATCAGGGTGAAACACCCGCCATGAGTCTATTATCTCCAGGGTCCTAAAGAGACGAAGGAGGCTGAGTGCTTGGGCGTAGTCGCCTGGGGTCGGGGGGTGTGATCGGTCTTTAGTGGGGTCAGGGACCCCGTTGAAGTCCCCACCGACGATCGTTTGGCCCTCCACGAAGTTGGCGAGCGATGTGCCCAGGGCGTCATAAAAATGTGATTGTCCAGAGTTGGGGGCGTATACTGAAACGAGGGTGTACAGGTCTCCTAACAGGAGACATTTGATCGCTATAAATCGGCCTTCTGGGCATGTCTTTGTTTCCAGAATCTGTGGGTTCAAGTCTTTCCTGAAGAGAATCGCCGTGCCTCCTTTTTTGCTTGTGCCAGAGGCAAAGAATTGAAGCGGAAATAGCCGAGACCGAAGGCGGGATACATCAGCGGGCAACAGATGGGTCTCTTGAAGCATGGCAATCGCGGCCTCCTCGTCGCGGAGTTTTAATAGAATTGTCTTTCGCTTGTTAGGAGAATTCAAGCCATTAACATTCAGGGAGAGGATCCGAAGCGACTGAAAGTCCTCTGGGGGCTCACTCTCCGTTCCCTGCGTTAGGGGGGGGGTCCTGGGGTGGAGTTTCAACTGCCATGACTGACGGAAGCACTCACAAAATCATTCTGCACTTGAGGTTTTAACGCGAAATCCCAACGGGGGATCTCAACTTTAACAAGGCGGTAGACCGACTTTGTTAGTACGGTCGTACCTAAGGCCAACGGGGCCAATTGTCCCATATTGTGGGTTCCCAAGGAACAGAAGATGGGAAGTATCCTTGGGGTGGGTATGAGCCATGGGAATGCCCCGCCGCCGTCGTGTACTTAAAAGAGGTTGGCATGTAGGTGGCGGGTTCTGATTCAGACGAGCATATCTGTGTCCCGGCTAGCTCATTGACGGAGCCTGGGACCATGGAGGCGTCCACGTTCATCATTTATTGTTGTTTCGTTGTATCGACGACCAAGGCGTGCGTTTAGCTTTTGGGGAGGGAGGCGGACCAGGGTTCTCAGTCCCCTCTAAGAGTGGCGTGGGAGGGTCCCGGGGAGCGGTCGAGTGCAAGATTTTCTCTGCGTCTTCCAGGTGGCTGATTCGGCGTAGGGTGCCATTATATGTGAATTGAAGAGCTGTCGGGAACAGCCATCTGTAACGGATCTGTTGCTCCTGGAGGAATAATGTCAGAGGCCGAAGTGCTCTTCTTTTCTGGAGCGTGAGTGCCGAAAGGTCCTGGTAAATTTGAAGAGGGGTGCCCTGGAAAGTGATCTCTTCACCTTGGCGGCTGATCGCTGATATCGCTTCTTTCGTTGTAAAGAAGTGGACCCTAGTGATCACGTCTGGAAGAGGGTCCGAATCTGTCCCGCGGCGCTGGCGAAGCCTGTGGGTGCGGTCCAATATGAGCCGAGATTTGTCCAGATCTGGAAGTAGAGCCTCAAAGAAGTTTGCCATGTAGTCCGCTAGCTTGTTATCGGGGACGGAGGATGGGATGCCCCGGATGCGGAGATTATTGCGTCGGGCCCTATTTTCGAGATCTTCCTGTTTAAATTCCATGATCTCGCATTTGTGATGCAGGGAATCGATCGATTTTTGCATTTCCCCCAGAGCGGTGGTGTGCTCCTGGGCATGATCTTCGATCTCTCCAAACCTCTGCTCGAGTTCTGTGACTCTCTGATCTGTTTGGTCAACTTTGGTGGCGAGTTCCGAGAGGCAAGCGCGGAACTCAGATTTGATGTCCGGGATGAAGGCTATTAGGTCTCCTTTAGTGGCAAGCTCGCCCCTGTCCTCTTGTTGCTTCTGTAGGGTCAGTTTGGGAGGTTCCTGTTTCTTGGGTTTCTCTGTAGCCGTAAACATGGCGGATTTGCTCACTTTTGTTTGTCTCGACATGTTGCCCACGCCAAACAGTTCCAGTCGGGAGACAAGCGGCAAGGCCCAGGACGGTGGGAGATGGCAGCTGGAGAACTCCGTCACCCTGGCCTTCGCTCCGGGTCAGGTGTAGATGGGTGGGCAGGGGCGCCCCAGGAAGGGTGGAACGGGGAGAAGGACTTCGGTAGGGCTGATCCAAGATGGCCGCAGTGGTCCCGACTTAATCTGCAAAGTAGGGAGAGGAGTGGGGACCTGCTCTTGGTAGCAACCCAGAAGGGATTCAGGCTGCCCAACCGAAATCAGGGGATTCTATATTAGGTACCGCTCCCCCTCTCCGGCTCTTCTGCCTCCTGAGGTCCCGCTACCGACAGGTGCGGAGCGTGCTGCTGAGCCCCGGTACGGCGGCCATCTTAGTTTCGTCCGTCGGGTACGGGAGAGAAGTTCAGCTTCAAATTTCTAGTAGAACGCCGCCACGGTCGAAGACGGTGTTTAGCCAGGTTATGCCATGTCGGTTCCGGTCGCTGTAGATGGCATTAGCGACACGAAACCCCGCCTAGAACCGCCAGATTTCGACGGCGGCGTCGGACATCCCACGGGCGGCCTCAGAGGAGCGACCACATCGATGGCGCTCCAAGCCACGCCCCCCAGAGCACCACTGTCTTACCCACATCATACGTCGGGACCTTGTCCACCCGAACAGAAACCCCCCGCTGCTATCCAAATCAGGTCTCCTCTGGCATAAGAGGTCCCCACCACTACCCCACCCCTGCATTCTCCTAGGTAAGTCCAAATCTCTCCTACCATGTGTTTCCTGGAGCATGGCCATCTGGACCCCATGACGTCTCAGGAATCCCCCTACTTGCTGGCATTTCAACTTTTTACCTAACCACCCGGAAGTTCCAGATTCCAATCCTCCAAGTCCTCCTACACCCTGCCCCCTAGTATGTACCCATACTGTGTCAGAATGCATGCCGCGGCCCATACTGTCAACTCAAACACCTCCCACAAACTGAGCCCTCATTCCAATATCCCTAAAACCTTCCTTGCAAACTCTCCAAGCCCCCTCCCCACCCCATCCCCTCTGCCCCGGTTTCCCAGTACAAACAACCATCACCAACCCTCCTCCCCCACAGCTCCAACCCCACCTCCCTTTTTCCCCACCCGTCTACCCTCTCTGCTCCCCCTTGTCTCCCAACCCACCCCATCTCCCTCTGCCCCCTTCCCCCACCTCTGCCCATAACAAGCCGCAACCAACTCCCCTCTGCATCCCACCCGTCTCCACTTCCCGCCTCCCTCCCTCAATGTTCTTGACCCGCCGGTCACTTCCTCCACACTGCTCCCCCCTCCCTTGGATGAGCGTCCATAGATCTGGGGGACACTCCCCTCTCAGCCCGGGTCCCGCCCCTCACAACACGCATCTCTCACTTCTTATGCCCTCCATTATCCAATATACTGTCCTATCTTCGGTAGAAGCACCCGCAATTCACCTCACACCCGCTCCCCCCCCCCCACCCCCAAAGCCCAACCACACTACCTATAGTGAGGCAAAAAACAGGATTTGCTGTCAGCAATAATCTTCAATTTAGCCGGAAAGAACATGATATACTTAATGTCTAACTCTCTCAGGCGTTGCCACACTCCATCAATGTTTCTCCGTTGTCGCTGCACTTCCAACGTAAAGTCTGTGAAAATTCGCAATTTCGTATTGCCCACCTCAAAGTAGCCAACCTTCCGGAACACCTGCAGGATAGCGTCCCTGTCCCTGAAATTCAAGATTTTGGCTAATATCACTCTAGGTTGCCCCCCAGGTGTTGGAGCTCTGCCTGGCACCCTGTGTGCCATCTCCACTGTAAAAAACTTTGAGAGCCCCTTCACACAGAGAGTTTCCAGGATAAGATGTTCCACAAAGAGCTCCACACTAGGACCTTCCTCTCTCTCCGGGATCCCCACCAAGTGGATATTAGAACGTCTAGAGTGCCCATCTGCATCCTCTGTTCTAGTCTCCAATGTCCTAGTGGCTCCCACCAGGCCTGCCACTGTGTTTCTGAAGCACTGTACTTCATCCTCCACCGTACTCACTCTCCACTCACACACCTTCCGCAGGTCTGCCCTCACGAGGGACACATCCATCCCCACTTCGTGTTTCCTGAACTGGTCACTTTAGGGCACCTCAGCCTCTCACAGGCTAATCTAGAGATCATACAGGGCGCCAGGAGCAAATCCACCAGGGCCCAGTGTAAGAGCAAGTGGACCATGTCCTGCCACTGGGCAGACTCTAAGGGTATCAACCCCCTGTCAGGTACCCTGGACAACGTGCTCTCCTTCTCTGCGCACATCGCCCATTCAGGCGTGCAGGTAGACACTTGCCGCACCTACCTGGCAGCCATCGGGGTTTACAGAAACTCAGGAGGAGATCTTTTCCTCTTCCAATCAGATTGTCAAGAAACATTTAACGGGACTCGCCAGGCTCTACTCGCCCATCAAGAGGCTGCACCCAGTGTGGGACCTCAACATAGTTTTGGGTGCCCTGGCGCACAAACCATTTGAACCAATGGCATCTGCGGACATCAGGCTGGTCACCATTAAGACAGCCTTGTTAGTCGACCTCACCTCTGCTTGCAGAATCGGCAAAAACCAGTCGCTGGTCGCCTCAGAGCCATAACCACGTTTCACAACGACAAGGTAGTCCTACGGACGCACCCAGCATTCCTGCCTAAGGTGCCTTCCACATTCCATCTGAAGCAATTGTGCTGCCTATGTTTTTTGCTGAGCCCAAAGAGTTCTGCACTACCTTGATGCCACGCGGGCCCTGAAATTCTACTTGGACAGGACCAAGGGCTTCCGCAAGTAGGATGCTTTTATTGTCACCTTCGGCAGATCGAGACCACGGTATCAGGCCTCCATAGTCCGTTGGATGGTCTTGGCCATCAAAGAAGTTTACGAGGGACAGCAGAAGGCACTGCCGGCCAACATGCACACCCACGTGGTCAGAGCCAAGGCAACGGCGATCGCTTTCCAGCGACATGTCCCCTGGCAGGGCATAAGCAGGGCAGCCACATGGGCCACCCCTTCGGCTTTCTGCAAGCACTACTGTTTGGATGCCGGCACTAGATCCGACGCGGCCTTCGGACAGGCGGTTCTTAGGAACCTGTTTGCTTAAGAAGGGTCTCCTCTCCACCCTGGGGCTACACTCAGTTGTAATCGCCCATGCAGTAATGAGGAAAGGGGACGGGACGTTATAAGTTACTCACCGTAGTGACTAACGTACTCCTAGTCCTTAGTCCTCTTTCCTCCATACGTCCCACCATTCTTCCCCCCAATAAAAATGGTGTCATTAGGCAATGTTAATCTATTGTCGATGCCTCTATGGGGACTGAGGTGTGGCGCCGGAGGGCGGAGTCAGGGCAGCGCATGATCCGAGGGCCACATCCCTGCGCGCCTCTAAATTTAATGGGGAAGAAGGTTTTTTTTCTGGTGAAAAGGGTTCGGGCTCCCGCCCCTTGGAAGGGAAGCCCATGCAGTATGGAGGAAAGGGGACTAAGAGTACGTTAGTCACTACAGTGAATAACTTATCATTTCCACCAGGACCCAACTACTCTCTTCGATCCAGGGCACCAGGCCTGCTTGCCTTCCAAAATACCTATTCAAGCGCCACCTCCGAGGACACCACCTGACTGCCTCTCAAAGTGTCTTTGCAGAGTTGAGCTCATCTCTGCTGTCGCACTGGGAGGAAGCCTCTCCTCAACAGTCCGCGGTGAGCGTTCACTGGCAACCTTCCCGCCTGCATCTGCCGGCGGAGTCCCCCCCCCTCCCTGCTGGTGCCAGGCTCTTCTGACCCACCACCAAGTACCGGGCCTTCCCAGCCCCCCTCGCCCTTCGGGTCTGCTCCCTGTTAAGACTGTCCCCGGACTCGGGCCTTGTTCACCTGCAGCAACCCCGGTAGGTGCATATACCGCTGGCAATGCTGTTTGCTCCGGCCGCTCGCCTCCACTCAGCTGCAGCCTGGACCGCTGTCCTCTGCCGGCCAAACTTCGGGGAACCGGTATGGCAGTAAAGGTAAGCGGCCATCTTGGGACCTCAGCCCTGTTCGTCACCTGCGAGACCCAGCACTCGCGGCTGCAGTTGCAGGAGCGCTTGCCCCTCACTGTAGATTGGCCCAAATGTTCCCCCAGGAGCACCACCTCCGGTTTCGTTAAACTACGAAGTACACCAAGGAAGTAGGATATTTTGCAGATTTCGGACAGGCGGCCCGGGAGCTCTGCAGAGCTATGTACAACTGTATCAAGATGGATTGAATCCTGCATTACACATATGTATGTACTCCAAGGTGATCGACCACCAGGCTGATTGCATGTGCAATTGTATAGAGTAAAAATAATGTATCCTTCCAGAAGCATGTTTCATGGGAGGCAACCTGCAAAGCGACTACCTGGGTCACCCCATCGGATTTTTGCAGATACTGTTACCTGGACAGCAGCTCTACAGCGGACGCTTAGTTCGAGCCAGCAATCGTCTGCAAAATGTTTGCCTTAGTTTAGATTCCTTCCATCCGGATAGTTGTATATTGCTTAGTACTCTCCCATAAATTGGGAGGAAAAGGGACGGGATGTGGAAGTAAGGAAACGTTACTCACCATATTGGCTACTGTACTCCTAGTCCAAATTCCACGTTCCTCCATATGGACACCATCCGTCCCCTTAAAAAAGTAGCTAGTCCTTCCGTTCCTCTTGACCGGTGAAGTGTCTGAGAGTTCAGAGCATATGGGACGGAGCCAAGGGCGTTGCCACTCCCTCTGCATGCTGCCCGCTTCCACGTGTAAACATTTACAGGGGGAAGTATGTGTTAATGTGCTTAGGCTATGTTCCCATCCCCACGCCATGGGAACTCCCATAAGTAAGAAGGATGGGGACTTTGTACTAGGTGTACAGTAATCACTACAGCGAATAACTTTTACACATTTTACTGCAGGTTGCTCCATTACAGTTAATTCATCTGCCATTACAACATATATGAATAATTACACTCCTCAATCTTTGTTCAGTCCCCATGATAAGTTGAGGGCTTCTCTTTATGTTAACCTGTGTACCTTCTTGTTCCTTTGGCGGCTCCTTGTCACTCAAGCTCATTGTCCCATGCCCCGTGCTGCCTCTTGCTTCCACTGTTTCTCCCTACTTGCTTCGCTCCATTGACACACTCTGCTTATCACAGTCAAAGCCAGCTATACTACTGGCCCTCAGCCCTCCATACCTGACTCCATCACTCCCTCTCCTTCCACATAATAATGTCACTTTGTATAGTACTCATTGGTTTGCAGCAATTGCCCTGCTAGGTTAATGTTACCTTTGTAAGCCAGCTGTTTGTGTTTTTGTCTTGCCCTTAGCCTGTCACACTTTGACATTAGTTCCTCCATTCTGGTTGACGAAATTTCCTTTGAAACCTAGAAAGGGTTATATTTGAAAAGTAGATGGAAGTAATTAGCTCCTATTAGCTAAACCAATGATGAAATATTTGTGATTCTCCGTTTCATTATATGTTTCTACAGGCAAAATTATTTGATTGAATTGCAAAGTCTGAAAAATATATTTTTTTTCTGTAAAATGTAAGAATTTGTTTTGCTGCGAAGAAAGCACTCAGATAGGTTTGATAATCAATTTATGTGTTGATATTTTATGGAATCTTACCTTGCTTCTTAGTTTCTGTTTCCCCAACAGTCTTTTGATCAGTTTGTTCGATACCTGCACTGTCTTTTCATCTTTTTCTTTCTCTAACACCACCCTTAATCTTTTTTACTTTTATTGTGTCCCCTACATATGAGGAGGTTTTAACTGTACCAGTCTTGTTGATGTTTCTTACTGAGCTAAAATAAACATTTCTGGTTAAAAATGCAAATATATGCATATGCTCTGCATTATATTTTGTGGATACGAATACAAATTAAATTAATAATTTGTGACAATATGTTGATACAACTAGGTTAAAATCAATAACCAGATAAGTACCAACAACGGTAGCAGTCCCTTTCTTTTGTTTCCCCAACTTTGTTCACACACCCTGGTTCTTCACATTTTCTCATCATTGTGCTCTTGTACCAGCGCCCTTCCGGGGAATGCCTTCGACATCTGAAAATGTGATCTTGTAAGTCATTAGTGGCTGAAATTGACATCCCTTTTCTTCAAATAATCACGAACTATAAAGTTACAGCACTTTCCATTGAAAGTGGCTTTTCTTGTGGCCTTTTAAGAGTTGGCAAAACCCAGGGTTGGGCATACAGCAGCATTGAACTCTATTTCAATAATGTAGCTTTAAGAACTCATTCTTCCATAAGTGATTTTTGACTGTCACAGTAACTGCACAATTATTTTGCCATCTTGTTTTCCTAACCCTTCCAACCTAGCAGAGGCTTTAGGTTAATACACAGAATTAAATACTGTAGGAAATCACATCATAAATAATAGAACTATTTGTAGTGGCTGATCAGGTTGCAAGAATCCATCACTAGACAAATGGTAACGTGCATTATTTTATGCTGTGAGAAAGAAAATCCCTTTCTAGGAGATCCAGAACATGTTTCACGAGAGGGAAAGTGGCTACTTAGAAATTATCCCTATTGCAGACATTTCTAAGATGATGACTTGGAATTCTCTCCATGCATTGCATCACCTCACTGCTTAGCTTATGGCACCAAAGCAGATTCTCAAGTAGGTAAAGTGTTTTGAAAAAATGTTTGGATAACAATTCCCTTTGTTTACTTACCTTGCAGGACACGTCTGATATTGGAGGATGGGACTCCATGGGGATGGGGACTTCCACAATTCCGCCTCTGGAATTCCCGGGTCACCAGGGTCGGAATGCCCCGGTAATTCCGGGAATCACGGAGGCGGAATGGTAATACAAGTCCGGCGGTAACTTGCCGGTTTTTCCTGCTCGGTTACCGCCAGACTTGTAATGAGGCCCGATGTCCCTATACCTGAATTGTCAAAGAAGCAGCATAGAGTGTGTTCAGAGCGTTGAACCTTTATGCAATGCCACATTACTTATCTGTCCCTCCTTTTTCCTCCACCCTTCATGTTCTCACAGCACACTCACCAACACTAACCGGTAGGCAACTTCCCATTTATTTTCCTACTTGGGAGGAACTTCTGTATTCGGGCAAAACTAGCTTTACGAATTGCTTTTTGACCTGGTTGTGACTTGTTTTCCAGATACACTCACGTTGAAGCAGAATGTCCTTTCATGACCTATGAAGATCTGCTAAGCCGCTTGGAAGACCTGGTTTGTGATGTTGTTGACCGAGTCCTGAGATCGCCCATGGCCAGCTACCTATATGAACTTCATCCCGTAAGTTTACTTCTGATACTGCTTTGAATTTGTGTGCCTGTCAAGCTTATTTAATTAGAAATCTGCCATGCAAATCATTTTTACAGGTGATGCTGTAAATATGCATAGGTGGTTTTCAATTTGCAGATAGATGGTGCACCATACCTGGTATTGGTCCATATAAGCAGGCATGCAGAACATGGATCAACCTTCAATATATTGTACCCCATTTCAATTGCCAATGTATGAGGTCTATGGACCCCATAGAAAAACACTTGTTAAGCTATTGTGTTTTTTTTTTAAATATAAAAGTGACATTGGTATTGCTTCTTAGTGCATCTGAGTCCAAGCATTCTTTGAATACTTTCATCTGAGTGAAGGGAGAAGGTGGAAAGTTACTGTGCAAAACAACTTTGCAAGAGTAGCTCTCCATTGTTCTCTTTATTCAGAAAGCTCTTTGATAACAGACTAGATTGCAAAATGTGGTATTCAAGAATATTTTGTTCATTGAGCACTAGCGGAACATCACCTCTTTCCAGAACCAGCAGCAAAGCCAGATACCAAACCTGCGTTGACCAATCCTAACTCTGACCAGGTCTTGGGAACGCATCAGAGCAAGTGGCTACATGGTTTGGCTCCTTCCTGAAAGACAGAACCCAGCAGGTGGTGATTGGGGGCTTCACCTCAGAGTTGATATGTCTAGAGTGTGGGGTGCCACAGGGTTCATCTTTATCCATGCTGATTTTCAACCTGTATGGCCGTCTAGCGCTCAACATCGTGAGGTGGCATGTGTTGAAATTTCACTCTTATGCCGCTGATACACAAATCTACATTGAGATCAAAAACATTGAACACGCATTTAAAAAAATCAATTGCTGTATGGGAGAGATTAATAGGTGGATGGCATGCAACCAGCTTCAGTTAAATGCAGCTAAAACCGAAGTGGTGCCGTTTGGCCCAAAAGGGAAAATGACAGCTGAGAGACAGGTCCCTACCTCTCCGATTCTGGGTGAGGAACATCAGTTTGCCAGCAAAATTAAAAATCTTGGCTGTATATGGCAAGAGAACCTGGGCATTGAAGCACAGGTAGAAGCCAAGGTCAAGGCTGTATATCATTCACTGCGGCTATTGAGGAATGTTCTTCCCTTCATTCCTGTGGAAGATAATGCAGTGTAACAGCTTGATGGCAGGGATTCCATCAAAGCAAGTGTATAGATTACAGAAGGCCCAGAATGCAGCAATTAGATTGATTGGACATTTGAGGAAGAGGGACAATCTATCTGCCTTGCGTAGATCTCTTCACTGGTTAAAGGTGGAGAACTGAATTAAATTCAAAGTGGCCTGCCTAATGTACAAGTGCTTTAATGGACTAGCCCCCCACTATCTCACTGTTAAAATCTGCCCCTACCATCCAAGTAGAGATCTACGCTCTGGAGACAAATTAATGGCGAGTGTACCACGCTCCAAATTGGTATCGAGAGGAGACAGGAGATTTGGGGTTTTTGGCCCCAAATTGTGGAACCAGCTTCCCATGGAAATTGGAGCATGCCAATTGTTGGAGCGGTTCAGAAAGATTCTAAAAACGAATCCGTTTAGATAAATGGCCTTAAGCATAGATCACACAATGTTCTGTTATGGTTAATTCTACTGGACAGTTGTCATCGGCACCCAAATACACTTCAGTCTGTTTGGTGCGCAATAGAAATCCTCAAAATCAAAAAGTCAACCAACTTTGTATAAATGCTGGCAAAAATGAAATAATGTGTTTTGGTATTCTCTCCTCTTGTAACTTTCTGCTCCATTGTCCCCTTTCACTGTATTTAGCCGCATCATCAGTGAGGAAGTAGAGAAATGTGTGCATATTATTTGATGAAAAAAAGTTCTGTATTCCAGAAGTGAATGCTGCCTCCCACAAACCCCACTTCCAGCTTGATGTACTTGGGATAATCATACTATACCTGCAAATGCCTCGAAAATAGGCCCTGGTCCTATCTAGGTTGACTATTGTAGCACACAGAATAATGGGCCTAATTGAAACGCTCATTCACCACTTTGAAATGCTAAAAAACAAAGCTGTAAATCTGATTATTTATTTTCCCCTGAAAATGATTTTGTCACCATGGAACGGAAAGCTCTACATTGGCTCCTAATTGATCAATATATCATTATTGCGGCGCCAAGATATCGCTCACGGACCATCATCAAATGTGTCTGTGGTGTCTTGGCGTGAAGCATGAGACGGCAAACTGACGATCCTGGCAAGCAATGACCGGTAAGGCGTTGAAAGAGTGAATAGACAAATTAGCGGCCAGTAGGCCCCCAACTAAATCCCCCTCGACGACTGTCCACAAAGGAAAAAATCTAAAAAGTGCTCTCGATCCAGGAGTGGGTCGCATCATTCTTCTTCTTCAAAGAAGATGAAGAAAACGCCATAAGTCACGTTCCACCTCTTACTCCGATTCTTCTGCTGAATGGGAGGCATTCAGACAGGACATTTTGAAAATTTCCGAGAAGGCCTCTCCTCCTCGAAAGAGAAGACCAAGAGTCATGCTCCTGTTGCACCGTTGAAGGCCGTCAAGGGGAGAACTAAGCCAAAATCTCACGCGTCTTCGAGCCCGGGTCCCAGGCTAGAAACCCCATGAGAACCTTCGAGGTCTCATCTCGACGAGAAATCGTCAAAGACTCTATCGAATCAGGGATCGAGCCCCTCCAGGGCTTCCATAAAGTCTTTGAAGACATTGGCACCATTAGCGTCCAAACCATCGATGCCATCGGGGTTGAGACCATCAACGCCTTTGCCCTCTAAACCTTACATTGTCACTAAGGAGGTTGAGAAATTATTTAAACCTTTACAGAGGAAGGATTTATTCAAGTCTTTGTCTTCAATTTATGAAGGACATAAACCTTCAGACCAAAACTTCATTCTCCAAACCTACTTGCTTTGGCATATGGTACGCCAAAAGTCCCAGAAGTCCTGATCTCGGAAGAGTCTGGGCTAAATGTTTTATATGAAACCCTTCAGTCAGCTAGTGGGGTTGACGCTTCACCAGAACTGGAGTTTGGTAAACCGGACCTGGCAGATCACGACGATACCCCATACACACATCTTATGTCTAGGGTAATGGGGTTTCTAGGATGGGGCAGGCTGCTCACTTATTTGAGCAAGATGACCTGACGATATTCTTGATAAGGGACCTCAGAAGGATGCAGTGCTCCCTTTTCCCATTGCCCTGCAAAAAAGGGTAAAGGCCAACTGGGAACACCTGAGGCAAGTCCAGCGGTGAATAAGAACCTCACAGGAAGTACAGGACATCCAGTAGCAATCCTGACTATTTGTCCAAACATCCTACGCCAGAGAGCCTTGTAGTTCAGGCTGCAACCTCTACCTCTAAACAAGCAGCTTATCCAACAATTCCCCTAGACAGGGATGATAAGCGTTTTGACGCTTGGGCAAGGAAAGTGTTTTCTGTTGGGAGCATGGCTCTTAAATCTGCAAATGCCACTTGTGCCATAGCTAAATTTACGTTAATTCTGTGGATTTGTATAGCCATGGCGGCTGAGCTTATTCCCGAAGGCGATAAAGACTGCTTCCCGAATATTGTAAGAGACGGAAAGGAGTTATGTGCGAGTCTCTTCAGTCAGGACTGGACTCTGCTGACAGTATCAGTAGAGCCATGGTGGCAAGCACAGTAATACGCCAGTTTGTGTGTTTGAGGAAGTCAGGATTTGCACCGGACGTGCAGTCCAGACTCCTCAACATGCCCTTTGACGGCCCCAACTGTTTAGCAGCAAGGCTGATGAAAGCCTAAAGAAGCTGCAGACCTCAAAGTTGGCAGCCAAATCCCTTGGTGCTGCTATCTAACAACCACAACCTTCTCTGCCTAGCGGATCATCTTGGAGGGGTAGGTCCTGTTGTTTCTACTCCGCAATTGGTAAAGCGATAGGACTGGTAAGTTAAAGAGGACAAAGGTTCCCTCGTAGTGGATGAGAGAGGGGGTGCCAAGTCCGCCCAAGCAGTGGCTACTTTGCCATCAGTCGCTCTTCAGCCGCCTCAAAACCTCTCGGAGGCCTTGACCCACAAAACCCAGATGGGAGGCAGAATCTCAGATGCATGGGCTTTGGAAATGGTAGCCTAGGGTTACTTTTTAAGAACCACTTGTTCAAAGTTCCGGATCCATTTCTTGTGCAGGACATTTTTGAGCCTGCTTGAGAAAGGTGCTGTAGAACCAGTACCTGTAGCGGAAAGGCACAAAGGGTAGTACTCTCCATATTTCCTAATCCCCAAAAAGGACGGAGGATTGGGACCCATCAGGACAAGGTCAAGATGTTCACACTTTCTCAAATCCTTCAGGCACTCCAGCTCCATGATTGGATGGTATCATTGGACCTTCAGGATGCTTACTTTCATGTGCCAATCCATCACAAGCGCAGAGTACCTGAGGTTCGCCGTTAGTGGTTCTCTATCAGTTTCAAGTGCTGCCATTCGGGCTGACCTCCGCCTGAGGGTTTTCACCAAGTTCATGGCGGTGGTGGCAGCGAGTCTCAGGAGAGGGGGGGGATTCACGTCTACCCCTACATGGACGACTGGCGGATCAGGGCTTGTTCTTCCAAACGGGCCCTGTAACATCTCAGTATAACCTGCCACTCTCTCCACAGACTGCGCTTCTCCCTCAATTACCAGAAGTCCCACATGATACCATCTCAAAGACTCAATTCATCGAAGCAGTTCTGGATGCATCCTTGGAAAAAGCCTCTCCACCCGAGGTGAGGACTCAACACATTCTGCAGATGGTCACCAAATTCCAGAGTGCCCAGCGTCTTCCAGCCCGGCTGTCGACTTTTTGAGGTTGCTCAGCCTCATGTGATCCTGCATTTTCCTGGTTCCACAGGCTCTCCTGAGAATGAGATCCCTCCAATGGGCTCTCGGGATATAGTGGTCTCAATTTCTCAGGCAAGATGTCAGACCTTCTTCAGGTTCCAAGCAGAGTTGCACAGGATCTCCTGTGGGGAGCCTTCAAGGACAACATACTGAAGGGAGAATCTTTTTGGCAACCGTGGCCGGAGATAACAGTAGTGACGGATGCCTCACTCACAGGGTGGGGAGCACATGTCAACGATCTGACAATCAGTGGTCGTTGGTCTCCATCCGAGTCTAAACTACACATCAATCTTTTGGAGCTGAGGGCAATCAGACTATCGTTGAAGATCTATTTGCCCTCTGTACAGGGAAAGAATGTCCTGACAATAATGGACAACGCAGTGGCCATGTACTACGATGGCACAGGGGGTTCTGCTGAGAGACACCCTTCTACTAGCCCTCTGCTTCTACGCAGATCACCTTTAACAGTCTGTGGCCATGCATGCAGGGCATAGTAAGCGCAGGAAGCCAGAAATGCTTTGTGTATTGCCTATTCGGATATGCATTCTTTGTGACGTCGCCCAAGATTGTCTTTCTGTTAAAGGTGTCTTTCTAGAGATGCTACCAAGTTGCTGTTACGAATTCTCTGTATTTGGTAACCACTGAAATTTACAATAATAGTTTTGAACTCTGACATTTTAGTGCTTTGGTGATCTGGTTTTTGGAATGCTCTTCTCCCTGAAATTGTATTCTTAGTAAGACTGTATTTGGATAGTATTTCATTGTTTTAGCATAGGAAATTGTTTTCAGTGCTTTTAGAATGTTTGAATTTGTATTTCAGTCTTTTTTTTTGTCTGTATTTAATTATAATGTTGTATTATACAGCGCCCTAACTTTTATGAACAAATTGTAATAAATAAATAAAAGTGCCTTTTTTAGCACCAGTGAGACATCTGATGTAGTTGATGTTTTTCCCCCAAGCTCGCTATATTTATTTTTCAGTCTTGTTAGTCTGTAATAAACAAATCAAGGCCTTTAGTGTCAGTGTTTATTTATTCCTCTTGTTTAACAGTCCTCATAGTCCTCCTAGAAGTTGGCATGCTTTATTAGGCACTTATAATTCTGAGCGGATACTAAAAAGGATGAACAATAGTAAAAGCATGTACTCAATTTTAAATAAATGCAAGAGTAATATGCTAGAGAGTGCCTCCCTGTGCATTTCCATGGGGTACAGTGCTTTAATGTGTACATTACATTAAGTTGTGAATTACTGTAATTGGAAATTATTTCTTATTCCTTCAAGTTCCTGAAATCTAGGTAATAGTTTCACAAATGTAATTATTTTCTGAGAAAATGCCATTCTATCATTGCAGGAGTTTAAACCCCCCAAACGTCCTTTCCGACGAATGGATTACACAGAGGCTATTGCTTGGTTGAAAGAGCATGATGTCAAAAAAGATGATGGCACGCACTATGAGTTTGGTGAGGTATGTACCGATGGCTGATTGTTCATTTGTTGCATGAAAAAAGTAGGTAAAACCTTATGAATGACACGGGTACACAGTTTAAGGGGCTTGATGTTAATGGTAAAACGGGGTATTTGCAAAATGCTGCTCATTTTACCTCTGTCCCCATTACAGGTTAGGAGGTATATGTACATGTTTATACTGCAGAGGTTAATGTAGACCATTTACAAGGTGGATTTTCATCTTAAAAGTGCACCAATATTTATCTCCAGTTTTTGAAAGTTCTTTTGCTGAATAGTAGGGAAGCATACAATACAAGGGAAATGTATCATTTAATGTGGATATAGGAACAGGATGAGAAATGGGCATGTCATATGGCCAGCCTCTCGCCACCCACTTTTCCCAAATAATTAAAAAAAGGGAATGTATACTTTTATGCTTTAAAAAATGTACACAACTATTGCTGTTCACTATCCTTTTTCACCATCAAAGTGAGGGTGGAAATGGATAGAAATAAAATATAAAGATCCAGCAAATGAAGTATTCCAGCAATACCACTACAGTTACCACTGCTAAAGCTATAATTTGCCAGGATTTCATGAATACTACTGTAGGTGGTGGTAATTACTATCTGGGTGGTAATTACTATCCGTGCCGAAGAAAACATGTGGCCTCAGCTTTTCTTTTTTTTTTTTTAATAAAAGGAGCTTAACTAGCTCATGAATAAGCAAGTGAAGAGCGACACGAAAGCACAGTAAAGTCTCTCAATTTTGTATTCATGTCTAGGTCTGCTATACAAAAGGTATATTCATGAATGCAGAGCACTTGTTTGTGGTAAAAATGCTAAATATTTTACACCCCACAAAACCCCCTCTTTTGCAAAGTAAAGTTAATTTTGTGTGGATAAGTCTGATTTATTACTTTGTTTTATACTGAAAAAAAATCTACCATGCTTGGAATAAATAAACCAAAATGTTGACTTGTACCTCTGACATGAATTAGTGTACTTCTGCAGCTAAAATAAGCTGTGAAGCCCCTAAATTGGGCATTTGACAAGCAAGCGGTATACAGAATAACTGGGTGGTTAGAATTAATTACAGCATATAAGAGTCCCCAAGAATACATCCTTAGGCACACAATTTGAAACGGGCGAAACAACCCCTCTGCAACTCTTTGATTAAAACCTGGCATTACAGACCCCCGTAGGGCCAGCTACCTGGAAGCCGCACAGGAGACTTTGAACAAGAGACACACTTACTTTTTGGTTGGAAACAGCCCACCGCTTTGAGCTTGCCCAATTTTTTGTAACGATTCCCAAATATATGGTATTTTGAATTATAGATGAGTCTTTGTTTCATTCTGGATTCACTGAATTTGTCACAGAAAATGTGTCTCAGTTCCTGGGATTGATGTCAAGTCCCTGAAACTCAAGGTCAAACCCTGTGAGTTGCAAGATGTTGTCCTTATGAACTTGCACATATAGCCCCCCCCCCTTGCCCAAAGTAGATAGGTCTTGATAATCTCCTACTTGAGCAGACACCAGGAACTCTGTACCATGCATTGGGCTAGGGATTCACCACATAAATAACACATTGCTCATTTCACCTGACTTGGGACATGAGATGAGACTCGGCATGAACAAATGCATGACCTCTATTGTGGCTGTCGGCTGACTCAGACAATGTGGAACACCTGTGGCACAAAGTCACTTTTTCCTGGCCGATTGAGGCAATGAGGAACTGTTGCTTTAAATTGACCCATTATGCCCCACGCTCCCATCTTGTCCTGAAAATCTCTAAGCAGAGACCAGGGCTTCTTTACAATGTAAATGGTTGGGAGGACACTCCACAAGCAGACACACAGCTAGTTACTTCTGACTAAGGGAATGTAAAGAGGCCCCTCCGTAGGATCAGAAAAAGATGTCATGTTTCTTGCAATGAGGGATAACTTTAAAAATATTTATACTCTCAGTATTATGCAATATAACAATTTTGAGATTTCTGGGAGGACCCTTGGCTTGTATGGGGCTTGACAACTCGCACCTCACAGAACTGCTCACAGCAGCGGGAAGCGTTGCAGTATAGGGGGTTTGGGCACCATAGCAGGGTATTTTCCAGCAAAGTCAATAAATGGGGACCACACTGAGATGTACCCGCATATCGGCCCTTACATATAGTTGTGATTTTGCCCGCCACCAATATGTTCCA
Source organism: Ambystoma mexicanum (assembly GCF_040938575.1). NCBI lineage: Eukaryota > Metazoa > Chordata > Amphibia > Caudata > Ambystomatidae > Ambystoma > Ambystoma mexicanum. The sequence continues at coordinate 298,629,393 of NC_090935.1, read as the reverse complement.
GGACCTGACCCACCACATCTGTGCTAGCGGCTCCTCAGGTGTTTTGTCTTCCATGTCCGCGCTATGACCAACTTTGCCGCCAGCAGGAGATATCCACTCAAGGTTGCCATTGAACCAGTTAAGGGGAACGAAACCCCCGCCCACCACAGTGTCCCGCAGGATTACCATCCGCGGATCTGCGGGAAGGGTCAGCCCTGTGATGTCCTTTATCCTTGCCAACACCTCCTTCCAGTATAGTTCCACCTTGGGGCATGTCCACACCATATGAAACAAGGTGCCCACCTCACCCCCCCCCCGCCAACAGGTGGCTGAGTAACTTCCCTACCATGTGGTGTAGGCTCTCGGGGTTACGTACCACCTGTAGTAAAATGTATAGGAGCACTCTGTCCGTTACACACCTGGAGGACTTAAGCATCCGTTCCCATATTCATAGCCACACCTCTTCATCTATGGGCCACCGCAAATCCTCTTCCCATTTGGTCATATACGGCAGGCGTAACACAGGGTCACCTGGGTCCAGACGTTTATACAGCTTTGATATCTTCCCCCTCACAGTGCCATCCTGTAGTGTTAGCTCTAAAGCAGAGAGGGTTCACGTGGCCCCCACATTTATGCTTATGTGGGAAGCCCAGTGCCTCAATTGGGAATATCTGAAGCGTTACTTTTCTTGTATATTGAAGGTGGGTTTACATTCTTCGAATGTGAAAGGCTTCTTGTCTCTGTATAGTTGTCGTATGTATTTCAGCCCACCCTCTTTCCACATGTGAAACTACCCTCACCCCCATTATCACTCCCGGGGCAAAAACCTGGGTTATTCCAAACAGGTGTGAGAGGCCCTATCCCTCTCTTTATACCCCATCTACGAAATGCCCTTCCAATGTAATAGAGCATGCACTTGGTCATTGCCAATAGGGAGAAGCCCCCTTCCTGTCCCAGGGAACCCGAATCCACATAAGGTAGTCCTGCCAGATGGACCAGTGACTGGGCCTGCTCAATGATTTTCCATTTTGGGGGCGAGGTCTGGCCATACCACGTGAAGGTGTGTGAGATCTGAGCAGCTAGGTTGCAACAGAGCACCTCCGGGACCCACAGACATCCCACCCTAGAAGCCCATTTTATTATTATTATTTTATGGTTTCTTTTCTTCTAGCTATTGATTGAGTCTGACAGTGATGAATAACTCTGCAGCTCCACAGATGATTTCTACAGGTCTGTGCTAAGTGAAAGAATGAGGGCTAATGCAAAATTGTCCATAAAGAGGGTGGACCACGGCTGCAAAATAATACGGACTGTCGAAATACATAACGGCAATAAAACAGCAGGCCAACGTGTTGCTTCCTTCCACAAATGCACAAACTTCACCTGTAGCATTATTGAAAGTTGGCACATTCCGCTAAAACTAAAAACATCATAGTTTGTGGGCAGACTTGTTTATTTAATGTTGCTATCTTATGTTCTTTGTTCAGGATATTCCAGAAGCTCCTGAGAGACTGATGACTGATGCTATTAATGAACCCATCCTGCTGTGCCGGTTCCCTGCAGAGATTAAATCTTTCTACATGCAACGATGCCCAGAGGATCAGCGCCTCACAGAGTCGGTTAGTTCATGATGCAAAAAGCAGTACATTCTTTAGACTGATGGTAAACTGGTTTATCCCACTTTTGTTTGAAGTCCCAGATTCACTTCTCCTCTGTCCCTATCAACATTTGTACATTAATGATTTTCCATGAAAAATGCACTAAATATTATAAATGAAACTATATACTTGATACAGAAATCATCTAATGTTTCATGTTTGCTAAATTAATAAATGCTGGTTTTGCTTTAATATAAAATCAACTAAAGGAAAATAATAAACTGCTGATATTGAGAGATTGCTTCCACGGTGTAAAAATTGAATTGCAGCTGAATTCGTTCTCATCTGGAAGTCTTTCTTTTTCCTTGAGCACGTTTTGAATAAGATTTGCAGGCCACAATCAGCAGCAGAAAGTTTTGAGGCGCTCATCTACAGACCCGAGCCCTTCAGCGTTAAAGGGATGGTCTAGTAAACATTTTTATTTAAAAAATAGATAGGCAACATAAAAAAAAAATACTAGCATTCTCCGTTTTAAAACTTCCTATGTAAAATTTTGAGCTATTCAAGCTCAAAATTCGCAAAAGCAAGCACATGGGCGCATCCATTTTGTGAAATGGATGCCCCGCCTGTGCTGGCTTTTGCTTTTGCGGCACTAATGAAGGAAAAGCCAGCCAGCTGTAGTAAACAAAAGCTACCGCTGGGTGGCTTTCCCTTCATTAGTGCTGTAGGCGGAGGACGGGGACCGGAGACCAGAGCAGGAAAGCTGCAGCTGAATCTCGGTAAGTGCTATTTATTTTTATTTTTTTAAATAAGCACTAGCTGCGTTTTTTTTTCTAAGTTTTCCGGGCTGGAGGAGCCCGGAAAACTTAGAAATAAAACCGCAGCTTTAAAAACGTTATATTTATGTTTGCGGTCGCTTTTGAAGCGACCGCAAACATAAATACAACGTTATTGTGTTGGAAAACGCTGCGGTTTTCTTTCCAAGTTTCTCAGGCTCCTCCGAGCCGGAGGAGCCTGAGAAACTCGGAAAGAAAAACCGCAGCGTTTTCAAACACAACCGCGTGTGTTTCTGCCTGCTGTGGCTATCACTTTGGGTCTCCGGTGCTCCCAGGGGAGCATCGAAGACCCAAAGTGAAAGCAACAGCAGGCAGAAACACAACGCGGTTATGTTTACATTCCGCGTAGTGTTTCTACCTGCAGCTGATTTCCCATTTGGGGCTCTCGGGCTCCCCGTGGGGAGCCCGAGAGACCCAAATGGGAAATGCTAAATGCTGCGTTGTGTCTGCCTAAATCTGCTTTACCATTTGAGGCTCTCGGGCTCCCTGTGGGGAGCCCGAGAACCCCAAATGGGAAAGCAGATTCACGCAGAAACAACGCGGTCGTTTTCCGCAATGCCGCGTTGTTTCTGCCTGAATCTGCTTTCCCGTTTGGGGCTCTCGGGCTCCCCGTGGGGAGCCCGAGAACCCCAAATAGGAAAGCAGATTCAGGCAGAAACAACGCGGTTGTTTTCCGCAATGCCACGTTGTTTCTGCCTGAATCTGCTTGACCACTTGGGGCTCTCGGGCTCCCCATGGGGAGCCCGAGAGCCCCAAATGGGAAAGCAGATTCAGGCAGAAACAACGCGGTTGTGTTGGAAGACGTTGCGGTTTTTCTTTCCGAGTTTCTCAGGCTCCTCCGAGCCGGAGGAGCCTGAGAAACTTGGAAAGAAAAACCGCTGCGTTTTCCAACACAATAACGTTGTATTTATGTTTGCGGTCGCTTCAAAAGCGACCGCAAACATAAATACAACGTTTTTAAAGCTGCGGTTTTATCCTCCAGCCCGGAAAACTTAGAAAAAAAAACGCAGCTAGTGCTTATTTTGTAAAAAAAAATAAATAGCACTTACCGAGATCCAGCTGCAGCTTTCCTGCTCTGGTCTAAGATCCCCGTCCTCCAGCCTACAGCACTAATGAAGGGAAAGCCACCCAGCGGTAGCTTTTGTTTACTACAGCTGGCTGACTTTTCCTTCATTAGTGCCGCAAAAGCCAGCACAGGAGGGCCTCCATTTCACAAAATGGATGCGCCGTTGTGCTTGCTTTTGCGAATTTTGAGCTTGAATAGCTCAAAATTTTACATAGGAAGTTTTAAAACGGAGAATGCTAGTATTTTTTTTTTTATGTTGCCTATCTATTTTTTAAATAAAATTTTTTACTAGATCATCCCCTTAAGAAGACCTTTCTTGTCTACAATGCCTTAATCTATGGCCTCTTGAGATTCACGCTACACCTTCTCTGTAATTTGTATAAAAGATAAACAAATACTGCTTCATAGCAGTACCTATAATTAGCATTATATTGTTAAACTAAAATAAACTAATGTCAGTTGTACAACATGTTCACTCCCAAGACATATTGCTCTGCAGACAAATCTAAATGTAAATATTAAATGCACAGGGCTAGTACATTAGGAATTAGTTTGTTCCAAGATGACTGAAACTCCATAATGTGCGGTACTGTAGTGGAAAAAATATACCACTCACAAGTCCGGTGGATTGATGAGCACTTTATTAGTAAATCCGTAGCAGACACATAACCAGCGGCAGCACGAGACTTCGGGTCAAGTGACACCCCCCCCCTCCTCCTGTGCCCTGGTCTTTATGCTCACATGGAGACATGAGTTTCAGCAGCAGAGGGGCGGTCCAAACCTGGCAAGGCCACACTTTGCAACTTTATTGCTGCCAGGGAACAAACTCTTAATATTCGGCCTTTCATGCCAGCTGCACTCTGCCATGGTCGTTAGTGTTACCAGTGAAGACAGCATAGCATAATACATTTCTCCAAGGTGAATATACTCCCGAAATGCACACACCGGCTCTGAGGCAGGCGAGAGTCCTTGTAATATGATGACTTCTGCCACCTCAAGCCGCCTTTCAGCAGGAAGGTGAGGGCATAGAATCTACTTAGCTATGAAGTCTGAATAACAAAGGCGAGCATTCTTTCTGGATAGGTAAAGCGCTTCTCTGCTGTGCAGTGAAGTCCTCATCTCTCCTAATACCAGCTAGAGGCAATGGTTTAAACGTGGCGAGTGGCAAACAGAGTATAATGGTACAGAGGGGTACATAATGAGTATGCCTTGTTACTTATTTTTTCTCCACAGCACTTAGACGACCGATATACACCAACCTCGTCTAGCTCTATACCAGATATTTGTGATCTGTACAGCAATTGTTTAACTCCATTCTGATTTGACCATAATTAGACATGGGTCGTTCTATACAAAACTTGCCAAATTATATATTCTGTAACCCATCTTCTTTATTTCTCTTGTAGGTGGATGTTCTAATGCCCAATGTGGGGGAGATTGTTGGAGGCTCGATGCGTATCTGGGACAGTGCGGAACTATTAGAAGGCTATAAGAGAGAAGGAATTGACCCTACTCCTTATTACTGGTATACTGATCAGGTAAGGGAAGTTGCATTTATTCATTGGATTTAGGAAGCCTAACTCTAGGAATGTCAAGTTACATTTTACACTTCAGACACTGCAGCCAAAACCACAGTAAGTCTTGGCAAATCGTTTTGAAGCTTCTCGTGAGGGGACAATGGTTCCCATGTCCAAGTTTGAAACATTGAAAAAGCATACGAGTGCAGATTTATTTTTTTATGGTTCATTTCTCACTTGTTGTTTTTTATGTCTTTTCATTGCAGCGTAAATATGGCACTTGCCCTCACGGTGGATACGGTTTAGGATTGGAGCGATTCTTGACATGGATTCTGAATAGGCACCACATCCGGGACGTGTGCCTTTACCCCGCTTCGTCCAGCGCTGCAAACCTTAACCCACTTACTGCCATTGATTAGAGAAGGGAACCAATTACAAAAGACGTAACATTTACTTGAAGAAGAGCAGTACATTACAAATGTACAATCTGACCATGAACAAGCGGACATATGCGTACTCATTTTTCTTACTGTTATCTGTGAACTGTACATTTGCTAGACAATATTTTGTCTTTGCATCTCCATTTATTTTCCCATTTTGCAGTAAATGTGTTGGAATTGGGCCCCAGTACTTTTGACAGCATCTTAAATGTTGATTGAGTCTTGAAGGCATTTATGTAAGTCATTGAATACTTTTAAATCAGTGAAAATAACGTTCACTGCTCAACTCATTGGCTTTCAAGAACCAGTATGCATATATTGATGGCAAGTAATTCTGTATGCATTTCATTTAAGCATGTTGGGAAATGCACTTTTTTCAGGGATGTACATTTTTTTAATTTAAATGTCAGCTCTGTATAAAAGATTTGTTTAATGAATGAACAGAAAGATGATTGTCTCATAGTTTCACATTTCCAGTTCTCATTACCAGTCAACCACGAAGAAAATAGTCAATCAAGAAAACGACAGTGGGAAAATGGCCCTTTGATCTTTTCCTAATGGAACACACGTTTTAACTAAATGTCATTTTTAATTGCGAAGCAAAACAAAATGTCCCTTTTCTTGTCAACGACTGGCTGTCACATAGATGGAACGTTTGATTTTAGGATTGAAACTGATTATGGATATTGCCTTTAAATTTGAATCTAATATTTTCATGTCATTGACAGTATGTACCTTTCCATTTACCAGCTCTGCTAATTGAAATAGTAAATCATAGCATATTGAATCTGGTTTCATGAGCTATTGAAAAATGTGATGTGTAACTTGATTCTGTTCTAAAATGGCATCCTCCACAGAAAGTATGTTATGTTGTCACCCTCCATATCAAAATACTGAATTATATAATAGGCAAACATGTGCTCTTTGTCACTGGTAGGTGGTACCCGAGCATTTTTTTATAGACTGAATTGCAGAAGGATATTTATACTGGATTCCCATGCTTCTCTGATCTTGAGAGAATAGATGATTTACGGGTGTTGTAATAAAACAAGGGACCTATTTGTGAGCATCTTATGAAACTAGTAAAATATATTAAATTTAAAAACCTGAGCTTTAAATAATTATTTACCTAATGTAAAATCATTTTCAATAATTAATGTATGAAACGAAAGGTGTTTATTTTACATATTCATTACTTAATATTTGTTTCAAAAGTCTGCTTTGTTTTGGAAACGTTAAGTTTCTTTATGGCCTTATGTTCTTGTTTCATTATTTCTCAAAAGTTAACAAAGGTATTTCAACACAAGAAAAAAGAGGGAAAATGGCTGCTATTCGGGCAGCTGATGTGTGAGCTAATGCATGAACGACACCTTTGTATGAGTGAAGCCATGTAATTAGTCACGGTTACTCTGCAACTCTCCAGCTGGAAAGAACATGTGAGCTAGCCGGAATTCATATTCTCATTGGCTTATCAACAACCTGGGGATATGATAGCCCTCAGGAGGGTCAGGTTCATTATACCTTTTCTTGCCCTTTTTCCAGCTGCGTACGTTTTCATAACTTGCAAACCATGAACTTCATTGATGCCTTCAAAGCCTTTGCATTTTCATTGGGCGACTGATGTGTGGTGGGCAGAGGTCCAATTGATTTTCCCTCTGGCTCTCCATCCATGTTGTGTGGTGGGCTGAGGTCTGTAAAGAAACATAAAGGTGTCACACGCTAGTCCCTGGGGATCTGTCATCCAGGTGTGGCCAGGACACGGAGGATCACCTGGATGGTGGGTCCTCATAAGGAAGGGGGTACTGTGTCTCACCTGTCGGTATCCCACTTCCTCTCTACAACACCTTTTCCCCATCATACCCTGTGGGATTTTCAGGGGCTATATCCTCCCAACCCCCCTTTCCGACACAAACACTTACTTACACATTGAAAGACAATGGTCTAACACCAGGGCCTTTTACCTGACGTGTCCCCACACAGGGGTCAGGCAGAGTCAGGCAATTGACAATAATTACACACACATGGCGGCATACAGGGATAAAAGGTGGAGCACGAGAGCACACTTTGAGCAAGGCAAACGCATGAGGGGGCAGCTGTTCTAGGATGGCAGTTCAAGAGGAGGAGAAAGGCGGTGAGACTGAAAAGGACGACAAGGAGGGAAGTACCCTTGCCCTTTTCGACCCAGACCCACGAAGCCTCCGTAAGAGAAATCGTAAGACCAGGAACTACAGCAAGCGTGTGTTGAAACAGATGTCAATGGTGTACGGAGTCCTCCCACACTTATAACCAAGGCGGAGGGAGGCGCTTGATACTGTGGTAACGCTTTTGACTCCAGAGACAAGAAAAGCCAAGGAGTTCAGTACAAAGGAGTTCAGTGCAGCTGGTGAGTCAGAGGGAGAACAGATTATAGACCAAGCTGTGTTGAACGACGGTTTCAAACGGCAGCATGATTTGAACAAAGGAAATACCTGTTACTGAACTTTTAAAACGCTGGGAGAGACCAGCGGCAGAGTGGTCCGGCAGCACGTGGGCGCTTATTTGAAAGACTCTGATTGGTACCCTTTTTTATTTTTTTATTATAAATACCAGGAGGCCCTTGGAGAGCCCGACGTAGGAGGTCAAAGTGGTCATACAAGGGTCGAGTAAAATCCCTTGTACAGTCGAAAGTCTTTGACCCGTAACCAAGAGGAAAGCTAAGGGAACTGAATCCTGCAGTGTGAGAAAGCAAAGCGAACTGTGTATCTCAACCAATACCTGGCACTCCTTGCCCACCGCATTGCCGCTCTCTGCCCCAATTTTCAGTGCTATGCGGATGATACCCAGCTCATTTTTAGGCTACCCTCGGCCCCCTCTCTCCCTCCCTCATCTCTGTCTGTCTGTCTGCTATCAAGGAGAGGTGTGCCGCCAATGAGCTCTGCCTTAATGCCAGTGAGACTGAGAGTCTACTCATCGGCACACCCACCCCCTCCTTCCCTGCTGCTCTCTAGCTGGCCTCTCTTGGCCCTCTTACGGCTCCCACCTGCACGGCTAAAAACCTCTAGGTCCTCTTCGACTCCACACTCTCCTTCTCTCCTCACATATCTGACGTCTCTAAGAAGTCACACTACCAGGTGCACCTCCTCAGAGGTATCCTTCCTTTCCTCCCCCTCCCCCAGAAGCTCACTGTCTCCAGATCCCTGGTTCTCTCTAGGCTGGACTATTGTAACAGCTTCTATCTAAATCTGCCTGCCTCTACCCTCCACCCTCTGCAACTTATCCAGAACAGGACTGCTAGACTGGTCCTAGGCCTCAAGCCCAGGGATCGTATCTCTCCAGGACTGAAATCTCTACATTGGCTCCCAGTGGCTGTGAGGATTACGTTCAAAACCCTCTGCATTGTCCACAAGGCCTTCTGGGGCCTGAGGCTGCAATACCTTAAACTCTCTCTTCCTAAATATCTTCCTTCTCGAGCTCTTCGCTCATCCGCCTCCAACTCCCTCAGGGTCAATCGCTTCTCCAAGCAACGAGTTGGCGGTAGATCTCTCTCTTCGGCAGGGGCCTCCCTCTGGAACAGCCTTCCTGCCTCCCTGAAACACAAGGAGAACCATCTCCGGTTCCGGAAGCACCTGAATACCTTCCTCTTTGCATTTGCCTTCTCTCCCCCTCTCCCCTGCTGAATTCCTGGCTGATACTACACTGGTTACCTGGCCACCCTCCTGATCTCGGGCCAAGGCCCCGCCAGTTGCACACCTGCACTGCCTCCCTGGCAACCCCTGCACCTAGGCACTGTTTTCTGTATCCCTTACAGTCCCCCCACAAGCACTTATGTTTGTACTTAACTTGCACTTGCCACCTTTCTGGCTGTTTTTACTATCTTATTTTCTACTATCCCATATACTGCACTTTCCCCTCTCCCTTCCCCCTCGCACTTTTCCCTTTCCCCCTTCCCATGAACTTGCACGATCTGAATGACACCTGGCCTAGTAGGATCGTTGTCTGTCTTCCCTTGTTCCCCCTCCCTTGCCTCGTCGCGCCTTGAAACACTTGTGTATAGGCGCGTTATAAATGTCATATCATATCTGGCAAATGTGAACCCGGCTGAGGGATGCCTGCAAAGCGGGGTGATATACGATAACCCCATGAACATTTTGTTGACCAGAGTGAACCCGGCTGAGGGATGTCCACAGTGAAAGATTGTTTAAAAGGACATTGAGACTCGTGAATACTACAGGTAAAGGGATTTTGAATAAAAGGCTGTAGTGAACCCGACGGAGGGAGGCTAACATTCAAGAGGATCAGAGCCGGTTGAAGGGGGTCCAGAGGTGAAGGGTCATCACCCAACACAAAGAATATGGAAAGGAACTTAGCTATTATTAACACATCAGGCCCTCAGCGGCAAGATACTTTGTAGAAAAGAGACTTTACAACCGAAAGACCTGGTATCGCTGAAAGGAACTATAACCTCGTGCTGGAGAAGCCCATGAGTGTGCTGTGCTCGAGAATCCTGCCTTGTCCCATGCACAAAGTGTGGGGAAGGGAGACCCCGGCTATAACATCCTGACTTATCATTTTGTGAACACATCTTTCTTTTCTGGTGAATATTATCCCACGCTATTTTTGTAACTTAGCGGTAAGGATTGGCAATAGTTTTATTAGTATAGGCCCTATCGAGCGGATTGGGTCCTCCGACGTATTCCATATCTGACAGGTAATCACCACAGCTGTGCTGCTTCGGAAACTTTTTTCTGCGTCGATGCGCCGTCGTCGAGGACCTCCTCCGACGTCATCCGATGTGATAAGTAGGACGCACGACGCCCGTAGCCTCAGTTCTGTTTTTTCTGCGAACGTGTTGCTTCGTGAATCTCGGTTAACGCCTCGACTCTTTGGAGTTCTGTTCTTCTCGGTTCTTCGAACCTGTTCGTTTTTGTGAGAATGTCCTTCGTGTGAAGATGTCTTCTACTTCGTCTTCGACCCCGCGTCCGGGCTTCAAGAAGTGCGGGGAGTGTGGGTCCAAGATGTCGGTGACGGACTCGCACGACGCCTGCCTCTGGTGCCTCGGGGAGGCCCACGACACGGATGACTGTATCGACTGCCAGTCGCTCACGTCCAAAGCCTTACGTGAACGTAAGAAGAAGTTGTCGGTAGGTCGGGTGTCCAAGCCCTGGAAGTCGAAGTCTGCGGGGCTTTCGACGGATGATTCGAGAGGAGACTCTCCGCGTCATCGTCAGAAGTCTCGTGGGTCTCCTTCTAGGAGTCTGTCTCGCCACTCCTCGGCCTCTTCGAGGCATTCTCGGAAGCCCGACAGCAGTCGTCTTCCAGGTCTTCTTCTGAGGACTCTGCCCGGCACGTCGCTTACCCCACCAGCCGTGCGACGCCGGAGGAATGGGCTTCCTTCGGGAAGAAAATGCTGGCGATTCTCGAGTCGCAGGGTACTAAGCCGTCCGCGCCCCAGAGTGGGGTCGGTCGTGAGAGGTCGAGAGACACCGCTCGCAAGAGTGGTCGGCACTAGTCACGGGAGAGGTCCCGTTCGGACAAGGGGACTCGTTCTCGACGTACCCGTTCCAGGTCCCGGTCCTCGACGCGTTCGAGACCGTGTGCACCTGTGATGTCTTCGAGGAAGACATCGACGTCTGAGGCGTCGAGGGTGTCGACAGGCTTTCTCGAGGCTCCGGCTCCGAGTAAGTCGTCAAAGCCGTCGACGCTCAGGTCGTCGAAGGACACGCTCGGAGCTCCGGCTTCGAGGACTGTGTCGATGCCGTCGATGCTGGCGGCGCTGCATCTGACGTCGACGCCGATTTACTCGACGTCGACGCCAATCCTCTCAGCTCTATGCCTGTTCTCTCGACGCCGGCGCCGATTCACTCGACGCCTTTCGAGGCCGGGGTGTCGGAGGTACCCCGTAGCACGGGGGAACCCCCTAGGAAGGCTCTGGTTAAGAGCAAGCACTCTCGGTGCCTTCTTTTCGCCACCTGGAATATATTTCAGAGGTGGATGAGGATTCTGATGGCCTGGTTCCTAGTCAGGTTCCAGATGAAATTGTCTCGGGCCATAGTCAGTTTGACGATTTGAGGTAGTCACTGCATGATGCCAGTGGACTGGACACCTCTCTGGAGGTGGAGTTTTGTAGGCCTGAGCCTGGCTCTCATGCCGATTCCTCGTACCGGTGCCTTATGGCTAGGGTTTCCAAGTACTTGGGATGGTCTGCTCCCCCAGGGGAGTTTGTGCAGGATGATCTCACGGACATCCTTGATGTTGGTCCCCCAACTGACCCGGTACTGCCGTTTCATATGGCTCTACAGAGAAGGGTGGCGGCGTCTTGGACTGCTCCGGAGAGTCTCCCGGCGGTGGGCAGGTCCTTGTCGCGAAAATACCATCCAGCCAGTAGCGACCCCTGCTACTTGACCAGGCACCCCACTCCGGAGAGTTTGGTGGTGCAGGCGGCCACGGCCCCGGCAAAGCAGGCGTCGTACCCTCCCATCCCTCCTGATAGGGACGACAAACGTTTTGATGGCTGGGCGAAGAAAGTGTTTTCTTCTGGTGGTATGGCACTTCAGGCGGCCAACTCCATTTGTGCCTTGTCTCTTTTCACACACACTCTGTGGAACTGTGTTGCGTTAGCGGCTGAACATATTCCCGAAGGGGACGAACAGGATGGTTTCCTTGCTATGGTCCAGGATGGTAAGGATGCCATGTGTGAGTCCGTTCAGTCGGGTTTGGACATGGCTGAATGCGTCAGCAGGTCCATGGCGGCGAGCACCGTGATACGCAGGTTTGCGTGGTTGCGGAAGTCGGGGTTTGCTCCTGATGTGCAGTCCCGGCTCCTCAACATGCCCTTTGACGGTGAACACCTTTTTGGCAGCAAGACTGACGAGAGCCTTGAGAGGTTGCAGACCTCAAAAGCTGCAGCGAAGTCATTGGGCGCTGCAGTTCGCCATCCTCTGCCTTTTCGTCCTAGGGGACAGCAATGGAGGGGTGGTTCCTTTCGCTATTACTCGTCCTTCAGTAAAGCGAGAGGAGCTGGCAGTCAAAGAGGCCAATGCAGGGGTACCAGAGGTGGACGACAGGGTACCCGTGGTGCTAAGGCCGCTCGGGCAGTTGCCTCTTTGCCCTCAGGTAACGCCGCAGCCGCTACCACTCAGTCATGAGGCCATGTCCCATGGTTCGCCGGTTGGGGGAAGGCTGGCGCAGCATCTTGTAGAGTGGCGTGCCATTACTTCAGATGTGTGGGTTCTGGAGATCATAACCCACGGCTACTGTCTTCCCTTTCGGCACAGGCCTCCCGACAATCCACCGGGGAACCTCTCTTTGCAGAGTCCGGATCTGCTCCTTGCTCAGGAAATTCAAGCCCTGCTGGAGAAAGGCGCCATAGAACTGGTGCCTGTAGCGGAGAGGAACAAGGGATGGTATTCCCCTTATTTTTTGATTTCGAAGAAAGACGGGGGATTGAGACCCATCATGGACTTGCGCGGTTTGAACAAACTCCTCAGGAAGGACAAATTCAAGATGGTTACTCTCTCTCAAGTCCTCCAGTCCCTTTAGCTTCAGGACTGGTTGGTGTCTCTCGACCTCAAGGATGCTTACTTCCATGTGCCGATCCATCCCAAGCACAAGAAGTACCTGAGGTTCGCGGTTGGCGACTCGCACTTTCAGTTTCGGGTCCTGCCGTTCGGATTGATCTCCGCCCCGAGGGTTTTCACCAAGCTCATGGTGGTGGTGGCAGCGCATCTCAGGCAAGGGGGGATTCACGTCTACCCCTACCTGGACGATTGGTTGATCAGGGGGAGCTCTCCCGAGCAAGTCCTGGATCATCTGTCCGTCACCTGCCACTCCCTTCACAGGCTGTGCTTCTCCCTCAATTTAAAGAAGTCCCATTTGACGCCAACACAGCAGCTCCAGAACATCGGAACAGTGCTCGACACTTCCCTGGGGCAGTGTTTTCCTCCCCAGGTGAGGGCTCTTCGCATTCAGCAGATGCTGCACAAGTTTCAGCATGCCCAGACGCTCCCAGCGTTCGAGTTCTTGAGGTTGCTCGGCCTCATGGCATCCTGCATTCTTCTGGTGCCAGAGGCTCGCCTGCAGATGAGATCTTTGCAGTGGGCACTCAAGATGCAATGGTCGCAGGCCTCCGGCAGGATGTCGGACCCGGTTCAGGTGCCGCCCTCGGTCGCCCGGGACCTTCTGTGGTGGGCCGGCGAAGGCAACTTGATGAAGGGGGCTCCATTTTGGCTTCCCTGGCCGGAGGTGACGATCGTGATGGATGCATCCCTCACGGGATGGGAAGCTCATGCCAACAGGCTGACAGTCCGCGGTCGTTGGTCTACGTCGGAGTCCAGACTCCATATCAATCTGTTGGAGCTGAGGGCCGTCAGGCTAGCCCTGAAGGCTTTTCTGCCGACTGTGCAAGGAAAGAATGTCCTGATCCTGACGGACAACACAGTGGTCATGCACTACCTCAACAAAAAGGAGGGGGGGCAGGGTCACTTCCTCTGTGCAGGGAGGCGATGCAGCTCGAGTTCTGGGCCATCCAGCAGGAAGTTTCGATCTCGGCAGTTCATCTGGCCGAAGACGAAAACGTGACGGCAGACGCTCTGAGCAGGCAGAGCACGATCTCTCACGAGTGAGAGTTGGCTCAGGAGATTCTCCTGGAGAGTGGATCTCTTCGCCTCCAGTGTCAACCGGAAGTGCGAGAGGTTCTGCTCGTGGGAATTTCCTCCAAAAGGAGCCTTAGGAGACGCGTTCATGGTGGAGTGGTCAGTCCCGCTGCTGTACGCGTTTCCTCCAGTCCCCGTCATCCCGCAAGTGCTGCGGAGGTTACGGAAGTTCGGTTCCCGGATGATCCTCATTGCTCCGGCGTGGGCTCGGAGGACGTGGTACCCGGACCTTCTCGACTTGTCCATCTGCCCTCCACGTCGTCTTCCCTACCGACACGATCTGCTCTCACGGGAGGGGGGTCAGGTTCTCCATCCAGAGGTCAGATCCCTCAACCTTCACGCTTGGCTTCTGAAAGGTTGAGGTATAAGGATTGGGACCTCCCTGAAGACGTGATGGAGGTGTTGCTCTCGGCCCAAAGGCCAGCAACAAAGTCTCTGTACACTTGCCATTGGCGTAAGTTCTGCGACTGGTGCAGAGTTCAGAATGTGGATCCTTTTGCATGTGACATCCCCATGGTTCTGTCCTTTTTACTTTCTTTGGCCCACAGGGGCTTGCAAGTGGGTACCATTAAAGGTTACCTGGCGGCGCTGTTCATCTTTAAGCGCTCGTCTGAAGAATGTTCCTACTTTAAAATCCCTTTAATTTCACAGTTTCTGAAAGGGCTCACTAATGTGTTCCCTCCGTCACCTTTCCTGGTGGCCGGTTGGGATTTGAAACTTGTTCTTAAGTTTCTTATGGGTGCTCCATTTGAGCCTTTGCATTCTTGCCCTTTGAGGCTGTTAATTCTGAAAACTGTGTTTCTGGTTGCGGTTACTTCCGCTCGCAGAGTGAGTGAGTTACAGGCACTTTCAGTTAAGCCACCCTTCACTGTATTTCATAAGGACAGGGTTGTCCTTAGAGTTCGTCCTTCTTTTCTTCCGAAGGTGGTTTCGGAATTTCATTTGGCCCAGAAGGTTGTTCTTCCGGCATTCTATCCTCCGCATCCTGGTAAGGAAGAGGAGAGGCTCCATAGGCTTGATCCTAGGAGAGCTTTAAGCTTTTATGTTTCACGCATGTCCTGGGTCAGAGAGGACGATCAACTCTTTATTGGTTACGCTGGAAAGCGTTTGGGACAGGCTGTGACGAA
This sequence comes from Ambystoma mexicanum, assembly GCF_040938575.1. Taxonomy (NCBI): domain Eukaryota; kingdom Metazoa; phylum Chordata; class Amphibia; order Caudata; family Ambystomatidae; genus Ambystoma; species Ambystoma mexicanum. The sequence goes on along the minus strand of NC_090935.1, from coordinate 298,614,200 downwards.
ACAGACTTTGTCTCGCTGGATTATTTTGGCCATCTCGGAGTGTTACCGCTTGGCGGGTAAGGACCCGCCGGCTGGCTTGCGAGCCCATTCTACCAGGGGTATGGCTGCATCTACTGCCCTGCAGAGGGGTGTTCCTATTCGCAACATCTGTGATGCAGCCACCTGGGCTTCTGTACATACATTTGTACGTCACTATTCCATCGATTCCATCCGGGGACAGGATCTGGCCTTTGGCAAGGCGGTCCTTTGCTCTGCTATTTGATTGGCAATTCTAAATTTTGATTCTAAATTCTTTCCCTCCTCCTTGCTCTGGTACTGCTTTGGGAGTCTGTCATAGATATGGAATACGTCGGAGGACCCAATCCCCTCGAAGAACAAGTTACTTTCTTACCTGGTAACGTTCTTTCGATGGGATGGTCCGACGACGTATTCCATATCGCTCCCTCCCTGCCTTCCCCGCTGCAGAATTTCTTTTGCGATTGCAACTTACGTTCCGCAAGGCTTTGTGTCTGGCTGGCAGTTGACTAATGTCACGCGTTCTGGGGGAAAAAAACTACAACTGAGGCTACGGGCGTCGTGCGTCCTACTTATCACATCGGATGACGTCGGAGGAGGTCCTCGACGACGGCGCATCGACGTCATCGACGCAGGACGCAGATGCCGAAAAAAGTTTCCGAAGCAGCACAGCTGTGGTGATTACCTGTCATAGATATGGAATATGTCGTCGGACCATCCCATCGAAAGAACGTTACCAGGTAAGAAAGTAACTTGTTCTTTTATTTGACAAGACGCCACTAGGACTACCTTATTATTTGATGGTCGAATATTGCTCCCATCTTAGATTTAGGTTTAGATTAGGCCTTTTTCTCACCCATTTATACAGTTTCATAAACACACTTGACATGTGATCACTTGTATTCGTCTTTACTGTTTCTCCCATGAGTTCCTTACAGGTCCCATTGATTTTAGCTGTAGCTCTGCATCCATGTGTTGTGGTGGGCTGAGGTCCCATGGATTTCACCTCTGGCTCTCCATCCATGTTGAGTGTTAGATCGGGGTCTGTAGAAGGTCAGTTGCCTCTCAGGGGTCCAGATCGTTGTTGTTTGCCTCAGTTCGCCTATTCTCTGGGTACCCTTATAATTAAAACCCCAGCAGAGTCCACCAAAGTGAGTAAGGCAACTCTTGGGGGCTCTAAGTACACCCTTCATTCTGTTTGGCTGTCCCTCTTCACCATAGGTGCTCATGGGAACTCTGTGCCCCATGGATTCTGTCTGTAGCCTTGTCCTCTTGGGAATGAAAGTTGTCATACACGGACACCTTTTTAGATCCTACCCTCTTCATTGCCGATGCCCCCCTCCCTCCCTTGTGCGAGTACAAAGGAATCTGTGGATAATTAAATCCATGTTAAGGCACTTTAAATGTCTGTGATCAAGGACTCAAACCTCAATTATCTAAGTCCTGGCACCGGATACCAGTAGAGATTTTGGGTGCTCAGGCCCAAATTTAGATCCACTACACCGTCCACACCTGACCTTTGTACGATTACTTACTTTTTGATGGCATAATGAACTAAAAGGATGGGGTTGGACGTGCTTGCTTTAGTGGGATGTGTGAATCAATTCGCTGTTGAAATGCAATTGCCAGAGTTCGCTCTTAGTAGGTGGAAGGAACAAAATTGTTCTTTTTTCTTTCTTTATTCCCTTTTTTATTCATTTGGTTTGTTACAAACCTTATACATACGCATATACTTAATCATTTAATGAGCATAATTAATTACACAAGAATTAAATTAATAGATATCCTTCATTTATTAGCTTACATTCTCAAACAATCTTAAGAGTATATTTCCTAAAAATACTTAAAAATCATCGATCAATTTTTAATCTTTTAAAAAGGTCACTGCCCTAATTATTAGGTCGCCCACTAAAAATGCAGCACCAGAATGACAATGCAGATAAATACATTACATCATGCACATAGTCCATGAATAATTCTACATGTTTTTCAGCCACTGCCGGACCAAAAAATAAAAATATGCTTAATTGTTTTGACTGCCCGCCACCCCTACAAAATCTGCCTGTATTACTTGCACTCAGGACCCTGGTACATAGAATTTCCTTAGTATGAATGAGGTTGAGTATGATTCTTAAAAAGGTTCTCATTATTCTTGCATGTGGGCATTGCATCAAGTAGCTAGGTAATGCGCCTCTTCTTTTGTTTTCCATACAGAGGTCCGTATAAAGCTTGTAGGAGCTTTGTTTCTTTCAGGTTGCTATCAAGTCCATATAAAAACATTTTCTGTGTTGTAACCTAATTTGTACTAAAATCATCCATGAATATATTATTTCTGGTTAAAAATGACATCACATCTTTTAAAATCAGTCAAGCAGCCTGCGTTAGAATTCATCAATTGTACAAGAATTAAATGATCGAAGCGGGTTCTCAATAATTTTATACGTTTTTTTTAATACAATTGACATTCTTTGCGGAGTCCCACAGGGAGCCAGCATATCACCCCTACTGTTCAACCTTTACCTAAGACTACTCTGTGAAGTCCTGGACAACATCAAGGTCTTTTTCACCAATTATGCAGATGACACCCAACTAGTATTGGAACTAAGTGCAAAGGATATCAACTCAGTTACATCAGTATACAACCACATTGAATCATGGATGTGTCAAAACTGGTTATGCCTTAACAGCAAGAAAACCGAGCTAATGATCTTTGGCACCCATCAAGCGCGAGCCAAACTAACCCCTCAATTCGAATCTTTCCACATCTAGGACTTCCCAATACAGGTTGTAGAAAAGGTCAAGACACTGGGTATGATCATGGAGGCATCTATGAGGTCTGATGCTCAAATCACGCATGTCACAAAAAACTGCCTATATCATCTTGGACTATAAGAGCGATAAAGCCCTACATTAGTGAAGAGAACTGTACGACAATAGCCAGAGCAATTATACTACCGCGGCTGGACTACGGAAATTCACTATTGCTTAGTGCAAATAAACAGTGCACCACAAAACTCCAACACATAGAGTGCAAATAAACAGTGCACCACAAAACTCCAACACATAGAAAACAATGCCATCAGGATTATCAAGCAGAAACCCAAGACCAAACACATTAGTAATGACAGAAGGGAACTTAATTGGCTCAAAGTGGAAGACGGGGTATTGTTCAAGGCCATGACTCTGGTCCATAAATGCCTTAATGGGAAAGCCCCAGCATACCTCAAATCAAACATTTCCAGATATGTTCCAGTCCGCTCATTAAGATCTGAACACAGAGGCCAAATCACAGGAGCTGCCCACAAAAGATCCAACGGAATGAGAAAGGCCTTTCCTATATCCGCAGCTGTCAAATGAAATAGTCTGCCTGTAGGTCTAAGACTAGAAAACAACCTTTTGTGCTTCAGGAAAAAGCTGGAAACTCTCCTCTTCAAATAACTCCCAGAACTACACTACAGTCTTTATATTGTCTTATCTCCATGTTAGTCTACTTGTCTGATGTGTCTTCATGTGATGCCTGAGGGCGAACAGCGTGAAATAAATAAATAAAATACAAAGATATAAATTGGACCAAGGAAGCCATAGAAATTAGACCCAACTCGTATCTAGTCATCACTGTCAGGTCACAACCAGGGAGGTTTAGTATCTTATGCCAGAGAATGCCCTCCATTTTCCCAAAGTCACATTTTTTGAAAAAGGACGATAATTCCATTCCATAAATCAGGGCAGGAATCACTGTTGAATTGTAAAAGGCAATTAATGGGAACAAAGAGAAACAGCAATATTTTTTATAAATGAATCTCGTCTGAGCCCCCAATTGAACTCCTTTTTCAAACTGCTGGTCGCCCCACCCAGATCGGTTGGAGCATCTGATTAAATATATCCCAGATACTTAACAGTATATTCTACCATTAGGGTGTTCCCACCCATTTTTCAGCAGAATTTCGAATTGCTCTTTTTGGGACCCCTCAAGCACATAACATTGGTTTTACTGGGATTGGCCCTTAGACTATTTAACACTCTATATTCCGAGAAACTTTATCCGTCAATGTAAACCAATCTGGGGTTTATCCAACAATAAGATGTCATCAAAATGGTTCTGATTAAAGTGTCAAGTTTGGGTCTAACTTCTCAAATGGAGCTGTCCTAGTGATCGACACTTGCAGTGTAGTTCAGTATAGTTTCTTTTCTTAACGTTTTTTACAGGCATAATTAAACATCTCAGAAAGGGATTTCTTTTCTCTCCCTTATTTCATCATTTTGCTGTAACCTGTGTTTTCAATTTCCATTCATTTTATTCTGAACACGAGTTGAGCAGGTTTTGTGTCCCAGTGCCCAGACTTGTGAACTGTCGGAGATTTGGCACTAGTGCAGCTGTAGTCGAGTGGTACACCATCCAACTGGCTTTCCTGCATGATAGCTAAAGCCGACACACACATATACCAGTCACCAGCAACCACTAGCACAACACAATTGTTTTCTCACGGTTTTTACAATATTGTAGCCTATTTTTGAATGGGTGGCATAGCCCGTCTTCTTTTTATCAGCTTATACATGACTGGAATCCTCGTCTTACTTCATCTGTAGCAACATGTGTATAAGGAGCTGTTCTCATTTGGAAATGTCACATTTTTCTCAACTGTGTAAAGTTCCTTTTGTTGAACCTGCACCAATTAGCCTGGGGAGTGCAAAGGATTCCCCGGATCTGCCGTGGACTGCCTTCTATCATAACAAGGAGCCCAGCCTCGGTCTCATCTCCTTCCTCCATCTTAAGCATGCTGAGTAGGGAGGACTGGCAAAGGGAACTAGCTACAGCCTCACTTTAAAAAAATGTGAGTCCCCTTATTGATGTGCTTAAGAAAATGTGTATGAATAGAGCAGTCACACTTTTGCTGACATGTTTTATGTATTTGGTACTAACTTGAGCATGTTGTACAAATAAAGGTTGCAAAGGTTTGAGTCGCAATTACATATGTTTTAAACTTTAGTTTGGCAACTTGGTTCTTTCTCTCACACAGGTGCTTCCCAAGATTGGAAATGGGGGCTACTCCCTCATGGGATTGACACCATATCCCAAACAAAAAGTTACAGAAGCATAGAACGCAAGACTAGGGGGGGGGGGTCCTCTACTCCTCTTAACTCCCAGTGATGCATATCCTGGGGATCCCCATCACCAGCAAGGTAGGGTTTGTCGCTTTGGTGAAAAGGTTGGGTGTGACACACTTTGGGGAACTCTTCCCCAATGGGAAGTTCATAACATTGGATATGCTGAGGGTGGAGGGGGGAAAACTATAAGCCCTGTACATATTCCTGTACTACAGATTGAAAGTAACCCTGCATCAATTGTTTACAACCTTTCCTGGGAAACCGCAGGTCTCCCACATACTAGACAGACTGCTTCAGGGAGGTTTGGGTAGCAGGGTAATATCAAGAATGTACGCTATGTGCATAAACTCTGAGGAGGCGGTGAGGAACTTGCCATGGAGGAAATGGGAGGAAATCTCTGAAGAAGTGTGGAAGTACTGTTGTGAGATGACAGGAAAGGGGGCTATTAATTCAAGGTTTAAACAAATCCACTTCAAATATTTGCACCAGTTTTAATTTACATCAACTAAGCTGAAAGAATATTTCCTGCACACCTCGGGTAGTTGCACCAGATGCAATCGTACACTTGCGGATTTCCTCCATATAGCATGGGGTTGCTTAGTCATACGACAATTTTGGGAACAGGTATTCAAGACGGTCAGTGGTATCACGGGCCAGGAGATAGACCCGGACCCGCTGACGGCCTTGCTAGGTTATACTAACATGGTGCCTAAACACACACGGAAACTGCTGCTCCTAATACTGGCTAAACGGCGAGTAGTGATGCTGCTGGAGGGGATCTGGGGGGGGGGGACAGAGCCCAAAAATCTATCAATGGAAAAAGGATGTCCTATATTGCAATGGACATAGAGTGTGGTTGGGGGTCAATGACTCACAGCAGGTGTGATGACAGAAACATGTGGGATGCTTACGCACTCTTTCGGGTTGGACAATCCGGAGGTAGGGAAGAGGGTACAACTACACCTTAGCTTATATAACAAAGTGTCGGGGAGGGAGGGATGTGATTGAATTGCATAAATGAAATCATATGCTGTATAATTAACACCCTCCTCTTGAAAATGCTGAACTGAATGCAACATTGCCTGATGTACCCACAACTTAAGACATAATGTACAAGATGTATTATCTGGAATGCGGGGTAGTGCCAGGGGAGTGGGAGTTGGGATTGTTGGCACATGGTGCACATTATATTTTAAATGCCAATAAAAAGATTTTTTTTTTAAAAACAAACAGTTACAGAAAGTTGGCTAGTCCCATTACTCGTCCTAGCTGTTTACCCACTGAGCCAGGCTAATAGGCCATCTCAGCAATTTGGGATGTAATCCCATCATGACCACAATTCACATTAAAGGCTCCTGATCTGGATTCCAAGATGACGGCGGAGAGGGGAGGACGTGCCTGAGCGCTGCTCCGGCCCCACCTCCCGCACCACAACAAAAAAGACACACAACAAAGCCGCACCGGAGGACTGGACTAGCCCGCAGAAGCGGGGGCCAGGTGACTTGGGCACCAGAGGCGGAGGAACCGGAATACGGTAGAGAGGGGCACGGGCAGCCTCTAGGCCCGCAGCGCCACTACTACGCACCATGACAGGCGGATCCACGGAGAAGACTGGGCCTACCACTTTCAGAGGCGGAGGGGTTGATGGACGGCCTCCTCCTGGCCCCCACATTGCCACACACGCAGAAGCCAGTCCAGTGACATGCCCGCAGCGGTGGATAGAACAGACCCACGTGTGGCTGCATCTCCAAGCGCTCCAGCAGCAACCCACGTAGAGTAAGCCAGCCGAGGGGGAAGACCACTAAGGAACCAACGTCCGGAGCCGCGGGGACAAGGGAGGAGACAGACAAAACCGCCGGACAGAGCCGCGGAACAGGGGGTGGAAGGCGAGAGGGCAGAGGAACACCAGAGATGTAATGAACCAGCAAGACAATGCACGTTGTGTGAGGCCCCATCTCTAAAGCCTCATAAACCCCTCATACCTAGGGACCAGACACTCGAGAGGAAATGGGGGCATCAGAAAACCATTCGCATTACCTGGAAGACATGTCCTGCAGCCCGGGACAGGGAGCGCACGCAGCAACACAGACAAGAAGAAAAGAGAAACCCCACACCGGTGGTGGGCAAACAATAAGCCAACGATCACGCCCTAGGAAAGGTTGTGTATAGCCGGTGAAAGAATAGGCAACTCAACACCAAGGCCGGAACAAGAGCGAGCCGAGGATCGGAAAGCACCCAATAACCCTACTACGACACGGGGCAGCGGAACCCGAGGCAACAGAGAAACCACCTGCACCTATGTCCAAGACCAGGGGGAGACAGGCCCAAACCGCACAGCAGACACCTCAGAAGAAGCAAGACCAGACCCTGACACAAGTTTGGGGAGTACACCAGGCTACCTCTCAACCATCCTCGAGAAGGAAAAAGCAAGAAGGTCAATTAGCCCTAAAGGCGGTAGAGAAACATACAGACATGGCCTCGGGGGAAGACATGAAAACGTGGTTCGGGGAATTTCAAGCCTAGGTCATTACTACGATGCAGACCCAATTCGACTCCATGAGAAGCGACCTGAAAACTGTGGTGCAAGAGCTGAAGACAGAGATAACGGACCTAGGAGAGAGGACGGATACCTTGGAAAAAATAACACAAGACCTAGAGGAGGAACCACGACAATATGCAGAGACTCAGGAACATTTACTGCGAAGGACCCACAATCTAGAACTACAATGCAAAGATTTGGAAAACCGCTCAAGGAGGTCGAACATAAGAATTAAGAATATGGCGGAATCGGTAGAAGACAAAGACCTGAAGGGGGCGGTTCAGCAAGTTTTCAAGGATATCCTTGATGCAAAAGATAGGGTACAATGAGTGGGCCCAAGAGAACGGGAGAACTGGGAGTCTGCCCCAGGGATGTTGTGGTCGCGCTCTCTTCTTATCCCGAAAAAGAACAGATCTTACGTTGACCATATTCGTATGAACGGAAAAGACATTCAGCTGTATCAAGACTTGGCACAGTCCACGTTGCAGAAACGCTGCGAGATGGGCCCAGCGATGAGAGCCCTAGCAGCAAAACAAATTAGATACAAATGGACGTTTCCTTTTGGGCTACTATTTACATGGGAAGGGACACAGCGGAGGATCACTACATGTGAGGAGGGACAGCAGATCCTGGGCATACAAGAATGGGAGGAGGACACCCAGGGTACAAACAGAGAGATGCACGTACAGAAGAATTCAACGTGGGAATTGAAGAGAAACAGCAGAAAAGTGAAGGGGCCGATGCCGAATAAATAATTGAACAATGGAGCCGGCCAAGAATGAGAGCAGCAGAGACTCCAAAGGCCCGGATGACCCTCCTTCTGGGACCAGTGCAGACATAGAAGGAGCGAGTCTTCCACAAATGCAGTTGCGGAGTGGGGGGCGGGGTCGCTTGGGACGACTATTGGAATCCAGAGGATTTTAGGATACCCTACCAGTTACTCCTGAGGGAAGAAGGGCATGGAGCGGAAGGTGCAACGCCTGAGTGGTCATACGAACCAGGGCCCACCTCAGGACAGTTTCAGGGGTTGAGGGAGGGGAGGAACAGGCAAGTTGGGGAAAGCACTGTTTGGGAGAGCAGAGGGGGGCCGGGAAGGAACACAGACCCTTGAAGAAGCCACGAGGGATAGACACAGGAACACTAACCCCTGCGACTGAATGGGGATAAAGATCTTGACATATAACATCAGAGGATTATATTCCCCAGTTAAAAGGAAAAAGGTTGAGCATTTTCTAAAACAGGGGGCATACGATATAATACTGCTCCAGGAGACTCGCATCAAGGGTCAAGACAAAAAGAAGGTCCGGCTAAAGGGGTACAGTCGGATTATGCAGGCCAATGCACAAGACAAGAAAGCAGGAGTCCTTATAGTGGTACGAGACTCTTTACATGTTCAGATACTTCACACACAAGCAGACAAACGGCAGATATATTTCTGTGAACACAAATCTAGAAGGACTCCCCTCACGCCAGTGGAAGTGTATGCCCCTAATACGGGACAAGGATTCCTCAAAGACACAATAGATAAATTTGAGAAATTCGCCGTTGGGGAGATCATATTGGGAGGGGACTTGAACATAGCATGGGACCCCGCTTTAGACAGGTCCAATCCCAGACAGAGACCCCAGGGATCCCCATCGAAAGCCTTAAAAAAGAAAATGGCAAATCTGACACTGTCGGATGTATAGAGGCATATACACACCAATCAGCAAGGCTTCATATATTTCTCACATGTACATAACTCCATGTCCAGGATAGGCTATCTCTGGGCCACGGTGGGAATCATGGGGAAAATACGGAACACTGAGATGGGATCCATCTCTCTCTCAGACCACGCTCCGTTGTGGACCGAACTAGTATTGGCCCCAAAGGGCTCGGGCTGTGAAAATGGCAGTTCCCGGAGGTAACAACTGAATATCTATCAGATAATAACCTCCCAGAGATGTCCAAATAAACACAGTGGGAAGCACTAAACGTGGTCACAAGGGGACATCTGATAGCACTAAAGTCCCAGAGAGAAAAGCAGAATCAAAGATGGGAAAAGGAATTGGAGACAAACATAGAGAAAATCCAAGCAGAAATCCTACAGAACCCCACATCGAAATAAAAAAACGCCTGAGACATGTCCAAGGTCAATTAGAATCACTCTGCACAAAAAAGGCAGAGAAGCACCTGCTCCGGCTGAAACATTGGTACTATGTTAAAGCAAATAAGGCCGACAAACACATAGCCAGGCAATTTAAAGGGAAAAGACAAGATAGGACAGTGGAGGCGTTGATAGACCACAGGGGGCAAAGGCGAACCCAATCAACTGAAATTGGGAACATATTCGAGCAATTCTATCATAGCCTCTACTCGTCGGACTATCCAGACGAGGCGAGACAAAAAACCTATTTAGAAGGGGTAAATCTTCTGGTCCTATCGGAAGAACAGCAGCAAATGCTAGAGGAGGAGATCACGGAGGAAGAAGTCACCAAAGCAATCAGGGACCTCCCCGGGAATAAAGCCCCGGGCCCAGACGGATATACTGCACAATTCTAGAAGGTATATCGAGATATTTTGACCCCAATCTTAACAGAACTTTTTTAATAGCTCCAAAGATAGAGGCAGTGTCACCCAATCAATGAATGCTGGTGTTCCATAAACAAGGTAAGGATCCGCAACTGCCAAGTTCTTATCGCCCAATAGCGATGATAAATTTGGATGCAAAGTTATATACTAACATTCTGGCCACCAGGCCTACGCGGGTCCTCCAGAATTTGATTCACCAGGATCAATCCGGGTTTGTCCCGGGAAGACAAACATACATTAACATCAGAAGGGTCATACATTTGGTGGAAAAAATAGGCATAAAACGGTCCCCAGCAATAGCCTTAGCACTAGACGCGGAAAAATCGTTTGACCGCATAGAGTGGACGCTTCCCTTCCACATATTGAGGAAAATGGGAACAGGAGAAAACTTCATCGATATGGTGCGAGCAAACTACAACGCCCCGACAATCGAATAGCGGTGAACGGAGGCTTGTCTAAGAATATTAGAATTGAGAGAGGGACAAAACAAGGGTGCCCCCTTCCCCCCCTTCTATAGGCCATATTTTTGGAACCCCTATCGGCCAGCATAAGGGGAAATCGGGAGATAAAAGGGATAGAGATGGCAGGTCACGCCCACAAAATCGCAGCATATGCAGATGACATGCTGTTGACCCTGGGGGACCCAGCGCAGTCACTCCCAATTCTAATACACTTTTGGCTCCCTGTCAGGGCTAATAAATCAGAGATCCTTGTATTGGCAGGCAATACTACCCAGATTCAGTTGGTAGCATCGAAACTGCACCTGAAAGTGCGGAAAAAAGGGGTCAAATACCTGGGCATCACTCTGACAGGCAGAATACAGGAGCTATACTCCCAAAACTATCCCCAAATACTAGACAAAATAAAGCAGGACCTATCGAGGTGGAACCCTCTATCAATCTCATGGTGGGGTCGGATAACGACGATCAAGATGACCATTCTGCCAAAACTTCTCTATTTGTTTCAGGCTATTCCCATAGGAGTCCCACCAACCTTCTTTAAATCCCTAGCGAAAACGGTTTCAGCTTATATATGGCAGGGGAAGACACCGAGAGTATCGAGCGCGGTCCTCACTTCCTCAAGGAAGGATGGAGGCTGTGCCCTCCCGCATTTTAAGAAATATTATGAAGCCACACAATTATGGGTATTGAGAGAATGGATACCAGATAACTCAAAGAAGCTCTGGGCGGCACAAGACAGAGCGGTCGCGACAGTACCCACCAGACACCACCTCTGGTTGGGGAAGAAACATAGACACCCTAACCTAAGTATAAGTGAAATAATGACCACCACGTTAGAAATATGGGATAGAGCCACACAGAAAGGAACACTAACTACAGACCCAGCCCCTTTCATGCCACTATTTGAAAACCCAGAATTCCCACCAGGAACACAGCCAGGAACTTTTCGGAAGTGGGAGGAGGCAAGGCTGTAAGATGGTATGGGACATGTACCAGTCACAACAAATAAGAACATTCGAGGATTGTGCAACCTTGTTAAACCTAGACAATACCAATAGATATAGATATGAACAACTGCATCACTGGCTAAGCACCTCCCGAATGAAAGAAGCAGTGCTGAGGGACCTCACTCCGTTCAAAACCTATATTATGACAAATACAGGCACCTCAAAATTCGTATCAAACACATAAAAATTCATCAATACCACGACGGAAGAAATAAAATGGCTATATGTAAAAAGATGGGAGAAAACACTGCACACATCGATCCCCAAAGGGCAATGGGACTATATATGGGGGCTAATACCAAAACTTACCAAGGCGATACAATCCAAAGAAATGTGGATGAAAATACTCATACAGTGGCAATATACGCCGGAAAGGCTCCACGCAATGTATAGGGATTCCACAAATAAATGCTGGGAGGGGAGGAAAATTGGTGACACATGTGGTGTGACTGCCCGAAACTATTCCGGGTAGAGGTGAAGGCCCAAATTCAGTTAATGCTCCTGGGCATAGGAAATCAGGGTGAAGAGGTATGGTTGTGCAGATTGTGGGACCCAAAAGACAAGCACATCACCGAAATACAAATGCAGAACTTTATGGGGCTACTTATAGGAGCCTGGCTGGAAATAGGCCAGAAATGGAAACAAAACGATCCTCCGGTGGCAATAGACTGGACGAGGAGAGTCTGGACGTACATAACAATGGAGCATTTAACATATAATATACAGGAGCTCAATCCCAGGTATGGCAAGTACTGGGGCATGGTCCTAGAGTATCTTCAGAGTGACTACATGGAGCAGTGGTGCCCACACAAAATAAGGATCCTGGACTTGTTTAAATGAAGAAAATAAAGATGAAAAAAAAGGAATACCGAACTTCTAAAATACCCCAAGATACTTCCCGGTGGGGGGGTGGGGGGGGTGTTTACGTTATATGTTAAATCTTGCAAAATTAATAATATATTTTTTTTTAAAAAAAAAGGCTCCTGATCTCTTTTGGTTTGTGAAGGGTCAACCAGGTTATAAGGTTATGTAGGATCTAAAACACCTTACAGTCCATACAATGGAGTCACACTTTTGTTCAGCTCAGGCCTACCTCTGCTTTCTACCTTTAAGTTAGACTGATGAAGGCTACTGGATATTTGCTGCTGTTTTCATCCAGTAGCGATAGGATTGTTCTTATCCCTACTTCTGCTTCTGAAGTGTCAATCTGAACAATAAAAGGTTTGCTTTTTTGAGGAATTGCCATCTGATAAGGATGTAGAAACCCTGGCGTTTTTCATCATCATTTAATAAAATTATGCTGGTAATTTTAACTCCTAAAGGGTGGTCTATTAGCCAGACCTCCCCCTTTCCCTAAGCCTCCATGCCAAAAGCATAGTGACACTTGTGTCCTGCTGTATTTGTATCCTGATCTGCCAGACCAACTGTTTAGTTGCCCAGTGCAGGATCAGGTGTCAAAGGTGCCCTTTTGACAGCCACTGGTACATCCAAGTCACTTCAGCACAGAGGCTGCATTTAAAGTCTGCGCCTCCATTCCAAACCACATAATTATGCAGAATTACTATATCCTGAGGGCAGTTTACTCTTTAAACAGTTGGGGTATAGTGGCTGGTAATTCACATAACCTTTAGAAGCCACCTCTGATTTGAATCTTACACATTAGCACTGTGAGCCCAGGTGAGCTGTAGAAGTGTTGTGTTTTCTAGTCACACAGCCTGTCCCTGCAGCCCGAAAGACAGGAGACTTACAGACTGTCTCTTTTGATCCTTTGCAAGGTCATGTAACACTTCTCTCCAGCAAGACCGCCCCTCAGCTGGGGCTCTCTTATGAAGCAGGAATCAAAGGACACACACTAAATTAAAAAGCTAGCCTCACACCAGGATGGCACGCACCAAGGGGCCTTTGATGCTATGGATTTGATAAGGGTCCAGGGTTAATGTAGCAAGAGGGCACTCGGCACTTTTGGGGAACGATTCCACCAATCGTATTTCTCTCTGTGCTAAATGTAAGGAACTCATGGTGGCAACAGTAAAGACAGACACAAGTGATCACATTTCAAGGGCGTTTATTAAACTGTATAGGTAGGTTGGAAAAAACCCTAGTCTAAACCTAGATCTAAGATGCGAGCAAGCTACGACCATCAAATAATAAGGCAGTTCTAGTGGCGTCTTGTCTAATAAAAGGGCCTATGCTAAAAATAAAATTGCCAATCCTTACAACTAAATACAGGAAGAGTGTGGGATAGGATTCACAAGAAAGAAGTGTTCACAAATGATAAGTCGGGATGTGGCAGCCCGGAGTCTCCCTTCCCCACGTTTTGAGTATGAGACAAGGTGGGACTCCAGAGCCCACTACACGCTCGAGCTTTCCCAGCACGAGACTACAGTTCCGTTCCCAGGTATCCGGACCTCCGATGCTTAAGTCTCTTTTCTACAGAAACAGTCTCTTGCCTCCAGGACCTGATGTGTTCAAAATAACAAACAAAACAAAAAATTCCTTGCCGTATACATGTGGGGTGATAACTTTTCACCCCTGGATCTACCTCTTCCGGGCTTAGATCCACAAAAAGTTCCTAGCAATATCAGAACATTCGGTGGTTAAGTATCTTGCTTCTGAGGGCCTGGTAGGTTCAATATAATAAACAAACGTTCCTTTCTGATTGTACATGGGGTGATTAACATTTCACCCCTGGGCCCCCCTCTTCCTGGCTGAGACGCCTCTTGAATATCAGCCTCCCTCTGTTGGGTTCACTATGGCCTGTATTCAAACATTTTTATCCGTTACATTCACGTCTCGGTGGGTGATGGCTTTTCACCCCTGGATCATCCTCTTCGGGGCTCTGGCCCTTCTTGAATGTTTGCCTCCCTCTGTCGGGTTCACCACAGCTTTTCCAAGATCAATTTCACCTGTGGCTTTCACAAGTCTTAATGCCTATTTAAACAGTTCACTGAGGGCATCCCTCTTTCGGATTCACTCTTGTCAACACAATGATCATCATACTTCGCCTCGTTCTGCAGGCATCCCTTTGTCGGGTTCACGTTTTCCAGCCTCTCAGTTTCTTCTACTTTCTTACTATGCAGGATTAACTTCCCTTGGTTTTCCAATCAGACTTTCAACTGTACATGGGATTTTGCTAGACCCCTGTATGACCACTTTGACCTTTTTCCTGTGGCCTTCCCAAGGCTTTCTGGTATTGGTAGTCTCAACAATGGGGAATTAGCCAGAGTCTCTCAAGTGAGCACCCACGTGGTGCCGGACCCCTCTGCAGCTGGTTTTCCCTTTAGAAGTTAAGAGTTCTTTGATTTTCCCTTAATTTGTTATTCGCTACTATCGTTCAACACAGTTCGGTTTCTTATTGGTTCTCCCTCGACTCACCGGCTGTGATGAACCGCTTGGCTTCTCTTGTCTCTGGAGTCAAGGCCGATACAATGGTAGTAAGCATCTGTCATGATGCCTACCTCCAAGGAGCCAGGTCCGACCCAGCGACCCCAGAGGCAGGCATCATTTCCCCCAGGGGAGTGCCAGCGGACCCAAGCTGGGGCCCTTTGGACGCAGTCCTGGCGCCTTAGGCGCCAGGCTCATGTTGGACCTCTGTCCTGGCGCCTTAGGCGCCAGGCTCATAAAGCTAGACATGTGTTCAAGTGTTTTAATGTGCACTTACCTGATGCAGACCATGCTGCCACATCCAGGCCCTCTTGAGGCCTGAATGGAACTACTTTACCTGTGGGACTACTTTCCACCCGGGTGTGGTCGGGGAAGGATACATACCTGATCGGAGGAAGGATACACACTTGGGACTTCTTCCAAAGCTATTTAAACCACACCCGATCAGCAACTCATGCTTCGCATTGTTCTGCTCCTCACAGCTGGACGCTCACCGTGTCAGCTCCTGCATCTGGACTTCAGCCACGCCTGTCAGCATCCTGGGTCACCTGCAAAGGGAGACAAGAGACCTTACCAGCTAAATCTGCACCACGGAGACATCACCGACGATCCTGAAAGGGAAGACATTATTTTTAAAAGAATTTCGTTACGATCGCTGCAGCGTTGCATTTCACTCACCTTTCCTGGGTTCCTCCATCTTCAGCAGCGATCATCCGGATACACAGCCACTTCCCAGAGCCTAGAGAAAAAGACAAGAATAAGAGGTGAGAGAAGGAAGGGAATAAGACTTACCTGTTGGGTCATTCCCATTTCATTTCGGGTCTTGCCGCTTCCGGGCATTTTCCGGATCCCGGCCCCTATGGGGAAAAAAGACAAAGACATTGAATGAGCGTATGCAAAGACAGTTCCCGAGCGCTCATCCAGAACTAACCTGCCATTTACTGGAACTGGAACTGCACGTTTCACTTCGGGTCGGTGCCATATCTCCGGCATTCCAAACCCCGGCCCCTAAGGGGAAAAAAGACATAAGCATTAGCGCTTGCTGCAAAAGACAATGAACATTATAATTAAGCTTGGACTTTTGAACTTGCAACAGAACTTTTACAGAGCCTTACCTGAATAGTCAGTCTTACCTGAACTCCCATCAATCCTCAATCCAGTGAAGCAACTGGGTTTCAACGCGCCCCGGCATCAGAAGCAGGATGGAGAGCTCATCCTTCCTGACCCTAAGCTGAGACTTCACGGGGAATCGTGGAAGGGTATCGTGGAGGGTAGGAAGAGAGTGGGAGGCTTGAGCATAACTCAGTCAGTAGGTAATACTCCCTTTTCACGCACAGGGGAATATTCCTGCGAGCCGGAGAAGCCAGAGTAGAGGGCCCTTCCTGTCCATCTTCAGAGTCCTGCGCTTCACCATTGAAGAAGCATCAGCACTCGAAGCCAGACCTGCGCCTCCGTGGGAATCAGGTGAGCGTTACAGAACGCGAAGCCTACCCACAATTTCCCACCTGGGCGCTATGGAGATTTCCGAGACTGACCAGCTGGCCCAGCTTTTGGGGGAATTACGGGCAGAGGTGCACTCAGCCCGCCAGGAGACTAACGCTCTCAAAAGAGAACTGATCTTATCCAAGGAAAGAACAGATGACCTAGCCAAAAGGTTATTACAGGCCCAGGCAGGGCACACTCCTTTACCTAATTCCGGAGACATTTCCACATCAATGGGTTTGAGTAACCCGGTACAAATTAATCTACCTGGACACATGCCTTTGGCCCCGCCTGAACGTTTTGCGGGGGATCCCAAGAAATATGCCGTCTTTATGAACCAATGTCGTTTACACTTTCTATGCAGACCCGGAGCCTTCCCTAATGACCAGACCAAGGTAGCCTTTATACTATCTTACCTCAGTGGCAGTGCTGCCGATTGGTCTATTCCATTGGTAAATCAGAATGATCCCATTCTCCAGAATTTTCAGGGCTTCCAGGCCAGCATGGAAAGATTGTTCGCTCGACACTCTCAAGGACAGGCCCTTGATAACGAACTGCTATCCTTACGACAAGGTAATCAGGATCTTCTGTCCTACATAGCCACCTTTAACAGACTGGTTGTGGAAACTGGATGGCCAGAAAGCAAAAGGATCACATTGTTTCATCGAGGCCTGCGCGGAGACCTTAAGGATGTTCTAGCTCAGATAGTGAACCCACCCCAGGTCTGCGCAGACTACATTGACTTGGTGGTTCAACTTGATCACAGACTTCAAAATAGAAAAGCAGATCGGTTCAAGTATGAAAACCGAGCACCGATCAAAACCCACGCTAACTCCAAGAGTACCGACGTATCTGAACCTTTGCAAATCGGTGGTGTTAAAGGACCATTAACGCAGAAAGAACGAGAGAGAAGGCGGCAAATGCAACTTTGTATTGCGGGACTTCCGGTCACTTTCTTCGAAATTGTCCAGTTAAACCACTTAAGAAGGTGGTTGGAGCTACTGATAACGAATTAGTGACACCTGATTCGGGAAACGACCTAGCCCGGCAAGCGTAGGGGTCCGCTTGCCGAGCTTGAAAACTAACTCTTTGACCTCGCATTTTGTCATGCCAATGGTGCTCGTGGACCCAAAACAGCCTCAGCAGTTGCATGCTATGAAAGCATACATCGACAGTGGAGCTATTGGAAATTACATAGACCGTGAATTGGCTTCCAGGATTAAGCTTCCTCTCCGCCCGAAAGTACCCCAAGATGTCATTACTACAGTAGATGGAACCGAAATAGCCTCAGGGCCTGTAACGCATTCCACTGTTGAAGTGACACTGGTGGGTCAGGATGGACATCGGGAAGCAATCGTGTTTGATGTGATCAAGGCCCCACAATTTCAAGTAATTCTTGGAATTCCTTGGTTAGAAACACATAATCCCAGAATTGACTGGCGAGCAAAGAAGATAAGTTTTCCTGATTGTGAACCAACTTGTTATCCAAGAAATCCAGCTATGGGTCTAGCCTCAGCAACTTCCACCCCTGTACAGCTACCGTCAGAATACCAAGAATTCCAAGACGTTTTTCAGAAAGAACAGGCTAACATGTTGCCTCCCCATCGGTCTTATGATTGCCAAATCGATCTGGTACCCAATGCTCAACTACCTTGTAGTAGGATATATGCTCTTACGGAACCTGAGAACCTGCATTTGCGTCAGTATTTAGATCAGTACCTAGCCAATGGTTTTATTCGCCCGTCCAAGTCTCCTGTCTCTTCAGCTCTGTTCTTCGTGCCGAAAAAAGAAGGCGACCTTAGAACGTGTATAGACTATCACGCCCTAAATTATCCTCTGCCCTTGATCCCTGAGCTTATCGACCAGGTGAAAGACGCTTGTGTGTACACCAAGTTAGATCTCCGAGGAGCTTATCACCTGGTGCGCATAAAAGAAGGCGACGAATGGAAGACTGCATTCCGCACCAAGTTTGGGCTCTTCGAATATCAGGTGATGCCCTTCGGTTTGTGCAATGCACCTGCCGCCTTTCAGTACTTTATGAATGATGTTCTTCGGGAACTTATCGATGTCTGTGTCATTGTTTACATTGACGACATCCTGGTGTACTCTTCTTCAGAATCTGATCACAGAAAACATGTTAGGGCAGTTCTTGAGAAACTGCGCCAGCACAGATTATTTGCAAAACTCGAAAAATGCGTTTTTCATACCACAGAAGTTGAGTTTCTCGGATTCATCCTGACACCTGAAGGAGTCCGAATGGACTCGCGAAAGGTGGACGCCATCCTCAAATGGCCGTCTCCAAGCTCGGTGAAGGGAGTTCAGAGCATGCTCGGCTTTGCCAATTTCTATCGAAGATTCATCCCGGAATTTTCCCGAACAGTCCAACCCATCACCGCTCTCCTAAAGAAAAACAAACGCTTCGAATGGACTCTTGAGGCCGAACAAGCCTTCCAGGACCTGAAAACCAAATTCACCTCTGCACCTGTATTGAAGCACCCGCATCCAAATCTCCCGTACATAGTGGAAACCGATGCATCCAATTCGGCCATGGGAGCTGTCCTGTCGTAAAGAGACCCAAAAACTAACCAACTACACCCAGTGGCCTTTTGGTCCAGAAAATGTTCTCCTCCTGAAATCAACTAGGCAATTACCGATAAAGAGTTACTGGCCATCCAATCTGCTTTCAAGGCTTGGCGTCACTACCTTCTCGGGGCAAGACACACCATCACCGTAATTACAGACCACAGAAACTTACAGTATTTAAAAACGGCCAAAGCTCAATCTTCACGACAACTCCGATGGGCTCTATTCTTTGCGGAATTTGACTTTGTAATTACCTATCGCCCTGGCTGCAAGAATGGAAAAGCGGACGCCTTATCCCGGATTGGCATGGAAGAACCTAATTCGAGCTTAGAACCTGTGCCCATCATACCTGAGCAAAGAATCTTAGGCTTAACTTCATTGCAAACTATTGAGGATATCCAAACGCAAGTAAAACAACTTCTAGACTCTGCAACCTTACTGGAATAGAGTCAAAAGGGTCCTCATTACACCGTCAAGGATGACTTACCCTACTTCCAGGAGCGGTTGTTTCTGCCAAGTAAAGAATTGCAAGAACTTGTTATTGCCCATCATCATGAATCTTTAATGGAAGGACACCCTGGTATCGCTAAAACGGAGGAAAAAATCAAACGCCACTTCTGGTGGCCTTCTTGGAGAAAAGACATAAAGTCTTTTGTACTGTCTTGTGGAATTTGTGCCCAAAACAAGGCTCAAAAGAAAAGGCCAGCCGGCCTACTTCAACCCTTGGATATTCCACCGGCGCCATGGCACACCCTGTCAATGGACTTTATAACAGATCTGCCACCTTGTGCTGGTTTCAACACAATCCTTGTAATTGTGGACCTATTCTCCAAAATGGCCCACTTTATCCCTTTAAAGGGTTTGCCTTCAGCTTCCACCTTGGCCAAGGAATTCCTGGAGAATATAGTTCGCATACATGGTTTCCCTTCCATATTAGTCTCGGATCGTGGAAGTCAATTTATCTCACATTTTTGGAAGAAGTGTTGCCAACTAGCACAAATAGATGTGCGATTATCCACCAGCCACCACCCCCAGACCGACGGACAAACCGAGAGAACCAATCAGACTCTCGAGCAATATCTTCGGTGCATGTTACACCAATCCGAGTTAAATTGGAAAGACATCCTTTGGATCGCAGAATATGCATACAACAATTCAGTGCATTCTGGAACCGGACAAACCCCCTTTTATACTTTGTATGGTCACCATCCTCGGACCTCTGACCTAGATCCACCTCTGACCCTGGAAATGCCCGCAGTAAATCATCTGCATTCCACAATAACCCGAGCCTTCAAAGAAGCTGCAACTCATTTACAGCAAGCCAAGAAAAAGTATAAAGAAAACGCTGATTTGCACCGAAGTAAAACTCCTCCTTACCAAGTAGGAGACCAGGTATGGGTAGCAACTAAACATTTACCCCTCAAGGGCCCGCGAACCTTCAATCCCAGATTCATAGGACCTTATCCCATCAAAGCTATAATCAACCCAGTGGCCTTTAAACTGGATCTACCGTCCAACATGCGTATTCATCCAATTTTTCATGCATCACTTTTCAAGCCAATACAACCAGGAACCCGTTTGTCCAAGCCTCCAGATCCAGTTCAAATTGAAGGGGAATTAGAATTCGAAGTTAAAGACATTTTAGACTCCAAGGTGGTAAAGTCGAAACTCTTCTATCTTGTTGGCTGGAAGGGATATGGACCTCAGGAGAGATCGTGGGAGCCTAGTAACCATGTCCACGCACCTCGATTAGTACAAAGGTTTCACCGGAGATTTCCGAACAAGCCCAAACCCCCGGAGGGAAGAACCTTGGGAGGGGCCTTGAGGGGGGGTACTGTCATGATGCCTACCTCCAAGGAGCCAGGTCCGACCCAGCGACCCCAGAGGCAGTCATCATTTCCCCCAGGGGAGTGCCAGCGGGCCCAAGCTGGGGCCCTTTGGACGCAGTCCTGGCGCCTTAGGCGCCAGGCTCATGTTGGACCTCTGTCCTGGCGCCTTAGGCGCCAGGCTCATAAAGCTAGACATGTGTTCAAGTGTTTTAATGTGCACTTACCTGATGCAGACCATGCTGCCACATCCAGGCCCTCTTGAGGCCTGAATGGAACTACTTTACCTGTGGGACTACTTTCCACCCGGGTGTGGTCGGGGAAGGATACATACCTGATCGGAGGAAGGATACACACTTGGGACTTCTTCCAAAGCTATTTAAACCACACCCGATCAGCAACTCACGCTTCGCTTTGTTCTGCTCCTCGCAGCTGGACGCTCACCGTGTCAGCTCCTGCATCTGGACTTCAACCACGCCTGTCAGCATCCTGGGTCACCTGCAAAGTGAGACAAGAGACCTTACCAGCTAAATCTGCACCACGGAGACATCACCGACGATCCTGAAAGGGAAGACATTATTTTTAAAAGCATTTCATTACGATCGCTGCAGCGCTGCATTTCACTTACCTTTCCTGGGTTCCTCCATCTTCAGCAGCGATCATCCGGATACACAGCCACTTCCCAGAGCCTAGAGAAAAAGACAAGAATAAGAGGTGAGAGAAGGAAGGGAATAAGACTTACCTGTTGGGTCATTCCCATTTCATTTCGGGTCTTGCCGCTTCCAGGCATTTTCCGGACCCTGGCCCCATGGGGAAAAAAGACAAAGACATTGAATGAGCGTATGCAAAGACAGTTCCCGAGCGCTCATCCAGAACTAACCTGCCATTTACTGGAACTGGAACTGCACGTTTCACTTCGGGTCGGTGCCATATCTCCGGCATTCCAAACCCCGGCCCCTAAGGGGAAAAAAGACATAAGCATTAGCGCTTGCTGCAAAAGACAATGAACATTATAATTAAGCTTGGACTTTTGAACTTGCAACAGAACTTTTACAGAGCCTTACCTGAATAGTCAAGCTTACCTGAACTCCCATCAATCCTCAATCCAGTGAAGCAACTGGGTTTCAACGCGCCCCTGCATCAGAAGCAGGATGGAGAGCTCATCCTTCCTGACCCTAAGGTGAGACTTCACTGGGAATCGTGGAAGGGTATCGTGGAGGGTAGGAAGAGAGTGGGAGGCTTGAGCATAACTCAGTCAGTAGGTAATACTCCCTTTTCACGCACAGGGGAATATTCCTGCGAGCCGGAGAAGCCAGAGTAGAGGGCCCTTCCTGTCCATCTTCAGAGTCCTGCCCACAACTGGATGTTGTACTGTTAGCCTTTTCATCTGTCCTATAGACTTGTTAGACAACTGACAGGTCGGACAGTTCTTTCAGTGACCCTCCACATGGAACCCCATTTGAGGCAAGTAGAACTGAGTCGTCAATCTTACCTCATTTCAGGATGTTCTGCCAAAATGGCCTTATGGGCTAACTGCACCAGGATGGGGTGTTTGTGGTAGGGTCACCACCAGTCTCCAATACAGTGAGCCCGCAAAAAAAAAAAAACACCTTTACCATTTAGACTGTACTTTTACTGGATTTCCCCCCATAAGACTGGGAAAGGGACTGAGTTCATATCCTAGAGATTGGGGAGATATTATTCCGGACAGGATTCTTACTTGTCAATACCTCCTTCTGCAAAACTTTCATGGCAGACAGGCCCGTCTTGACAGACATACCAGTACTTGGAGGCTCCTTGGTTCCCTCCCACAAAAGCAGCACAAGTCTACAAGACCTCGAGCACTAGGTGGCACGCATACCTTACCTTCTATTAAGAGCTTTGGGCTTGCCCTTCATTACAGGTGGGCACTCCTAGGAGTGAGGGGATGATGACAGCCCCTTGCCAGGTCTTGGTCTGTGGTGACCATTTCAGAATTCAGTGCATGTTGCATATTGGTAACACAGTGCTTTTAATGGATTCCTTCTTCCAACTGATTCCCCATCATTGATATCATTCTAGCGCTGCTGCTCTTCTGAAACTTGATGGGCAGTGGGGCTTCACCTCTATGCACCATGCGCCGGCATGACCTTGGGGCCATTATATAAAGAGGTGCCCCACCTTGTTACCTTAGTTCTGTTTTTCCATGCACTCTGCTCGCTTTTGGAATACTGCTTCTTTGAGGATTTCTTGCTTCTCATTACATTCGATTTTATGGCAATTCCGGTGCTTCCAATTCACCAATTCTAGTGTAGTTTTCAGGGTTTAAACCCTGCGTTGACTGCCGGCATCAAATGCCCATCTCAGATCCTCACTGTGTTTATCTTTGTTGCCTTGTTAGATTCAGAATTGTCAATTACCCCAAGTCGCTTCGGGGATGGAAGGTGAAGCTGTTCACTTTTCTCTAGAAGGAAAAGAGTGACAAACTGTTTCGTTCGAGGTCACCCAGCATGGTTCGCCGCATCGAAGAATGGTGCCCGGTCTGCAAGGGTAAAAAGTAAAACAATCACCGGAAGAGGTCTTGCTCTCCCTACAGTTCTTCAAGGAACTATTCTTCGTCCTTGTTGAAGAGTTGCCACCACTCCATGGTCGCACCTGAAGATCTTGCACCATAGGTAGATTTCCCCACCCAATCCTCTTCTGCAGAGGAATGGGAGGCCTTAAGACATAAGATGCTTAACATCTTTGCAAAGACCCCTGCCTCAGCACTGACTTCTTTGGCCCCAGTGTTGCCGGTGCTGTTGGAGTCCACCGGGCTCCAACGTGCTGGCAGACACACTGATCGGTTGTGCGAACAATGAACGAGATCCCGTCTCGAGGTGGCACCGCTCCGTCTTCGGACACAAGTCCTCTGACCCCTACAATTCCTTCCTGGATACCTTGTCAGAATTAGGCATGCTCCCTGTTCCCACCCTAGGTAAGCTTCGCAGCGCCTGATTGCCAAAGCGGTGGATATCTTGCGATTGTTGGCAGTCTCCCAACCGAAGGAGCAATAGGAGCTCACAGATATTCTGGACGAGGGCCCAAAGAATGAAATTCTGCTGACCTTCAAACAAGCGGTAGGGGCACCAGTCCTTGAGCTGTGATGCCCCTCCCCCCCCCGGCTGTCGACCGGGATCCGGTGAAAAAGCAAAGGCCAGCACCTTCGGACCCGGACATTCATCAACTTTATCCACCCTGGACAATACCTATTCACATTTATGTCTTTATGTTCCCTTTGGTATGTCCCAATTCATTTCACAAACTACACATCCCATAATGCAACATTTGGCAGTTTTCAATACCTGCCTATTCCTAAGCAGCAGCCTCAGAACTACAATCCCCAGCAGCACTAGCGATCAGTACTGCTTTCCCTTTCCCATGTCCAAAGAGGGAGGAGGCAGATTATCTGCAGGTGTGGTGCTCCAGGTGCTGCTAACAAACCTGCTTCAGCACAGGGTGAGTCGGTATTTAAGCATCTGCCTGCAGAAGTACAGGGCTCTTCTATCGAGTTCGCTGCCAGCTCCTCATGCTTTGAAATTTGGATTTCTGCTGTGTCCTGTTTCCAGAACCTTTTCCAGTACCTGTTCCAGTACTCTGTGCTCACAGCCTTGGTACTCTGCCTTCTTCCCTGCACCCCTGTACCCCCTGCCTTACTCTCCTGCTCGCTATCCTCTGTTTCCTGTCTCAGCCTCATGCTCTCTACTAACAGTTCTCTTGTTCCCTGCCTTCAGGTCATTGATCTGCGCCTGGAGTCTGTGTTACCTGCCTGTAGCTTCCTTGATTACAGTCCTGAGTTTCCTTGTTACCGGTCTGCCCCACTTATTCCTGTCCAGAGTTTTGGTTCCTAGTATTCCTTGTTCCCTGTCTGCAGTTCAGTCCTAGTAATTCTAGTCCAGCGCTTCTGTCCAGAATTTCCCTGTTTCTTATCTGTAGTTCGGTCTCCAGTTCCTCAAGTCTGTTTCTTAGTTTCCAGTCTGCAGTTCTAGTCTCCTGTAACCATGCACTTAAGTTCTTGACTTCTTGATTATGCTCTTTATTCCCCTTCTCTGTCCTGAGCCTTGTTCACTTTCACTTCATATTCTTTCCCTGGATATTTCTGTTGCTGTTCTTGCCCTCAATTATGCTTGTGTAATTCCTTTTTATAGTGTTTGGCTGCTGGGTTTTCCAGCAGGGAATCTGTCCTTTGATGCATCTCAGTATTGTCCCTCATGCCAAATTTGTTAACAGTGTGTTGGTTCCTGGAGGCAGTCAGTGTTCTGTTCCTGATGGACCCATACAGACTTCTGTCTTGTGAGTTTTGTTCCATTGTTCATGCCTTGAGGTCCAGACAGAGATGTCCACTCCTGCTGCTCCTTTCCATGAGCATTCAGAATGGGCACTGTAATAACAACCAGTTCAGAAGACTACAATTTACCCTGACCTGTGGGGAAATTCTTCTCCCATTCGTCATGAACCCCAAGTAGGAACCTCAAGTATTTCTTGGTTGTATTCTGTGTCCCTTTCTGTTCACTGCCTTTTGTTGCATGTCTGTAGCTATTGCCTATCCTTCCTTGTCTGCAGTACTCCTTACACTCCTGTCTCTTATGCACTACTCTCCCTTCACCTTTGTGGGCACGTCTCTGCCCTCAAGCCCCCAAAAGCCATGGAAAACATGCCCCCTGACAGGGAGAGCAAAAGACTAGATCCATGGGGCAGGAACGTTTTTGGCTCTGCAAGTCTGGGCCTGCTTTGTGCCAACACCTCTCCTGTGCCCTTGCCAAATTTTCTTTTGGGATTTGGAGTGTCATCTGAGGCAGCAGAACACATTGCTGAGGGTGAGATGACAAATGGGTTTGAGGCTCTAGTGAGAGATGGCAAGGAGACTTCCTGACTGATCTTTCAATAGAACAACAATAAGGATACCTGTATACCAGACGGTCCTTCAGGTAAATAGCATCTATGTAATCAAGAAAAATAGTATGTGGTAGCGAGGCTGGATTAATGCAATACTACTACAAACACTGTAACCAAAATAAACTTTTGCACCTGATTTTGCAAATCTTTATATGGGCAGTTTTGAAGACAAATCTATTGTAGGAGCCAATAGTACACTCAAACAACAACCTTTTGCACTGAACCTGAGAATATGGAAGCATTATGTTGATGATGTCTTCCTGATTTGGAGGGGAGACATTGGGTCATTAACAGTGTTTCTGGCATGGGTGAACCAATGCGACCAAAATATCAGGTTCAGTATGGAGTGGAATTTTGAAAAAGTGAGTTTCCTGGATCTGATGGTTGTCAAAGTGGGGGACAGGATTGATAGCACCTTGTTTAGGAAGCCAACAGACAACTCGTTGCTACCTTATTAGAGTTTCCATCCCATGGGGCTAAAACAAAACCTGCCCTAAGGACAATTTCTAAGGATACGAAGAAATTGTACTAACAAGGTTGACTTCGTAGAACATGCCTCAAACCTAAAAGAAAGATTGATCAAACGGGGTTACCTGAAGAAGATGGTGAAACAAAATATGAAGTGGGCTCTAAACACACACTGCGATGTATGCCTAACAGGGAAAGAAAAATCCACAATGAACAGACTAGTATGCGTTTCATCGTTCTTGCCGATTAGCAATGCTATCCAAAAGAGTATAAATAAAAACTGCCATCTAGTCAAAAACCTGGGAGTTTGGAGGAAAAGCCTATGTTTGCCTTTAAAAGAAATGTTTATCTAAGGCCGAAACTAGTTCAAACATACATGGAGAAACTTACTGAACAGTCAGTGACCAACCAATGGGGCTACCACCCATCACGGGCCACTATAAATGTGGACAATGTGCAGCTTGTCCCTTTACAGGGACAAGACGTGAATTTGTACACGGGAACATAAAATGGACACTGAGTGAACATACAAATTGTCGCACCAAAAATGCAGTCTATATAATACTTTGCCTATGCCCACTGATTTATGTAGTGAAAACAACAAGGCAAGTACGGATGAGGATATCTGAGCACAGATCCTGCCTCAGGAACAAAGTGAAGGATAAACCGTTGGTTGAACATTCTATGAAGGCCCACCACACTGAGAATGATATTAGATGGTTTGTTCTACAAACCTTCAGGGTTCCGACACGTGGAGGCGACATGAGTATGATGCTACACAAATTGGAACAACGCTGGATTTATTCATTGGATTCAGTACAACACGGCATGAACATTACCGTGGAGTGGAATAGACTGATCTAATAAGGTGGGAAGAAACATTGGGAGAGATGCCCCCATTTCACATTAAGTAAAGAGAGATCACATTATCCATTATTACTCTATACAAGTGCCATGACATGTGGAGACTATGAACATGTAGCACTAGAGGTTGGCATCCCATATGAATATCCATGACAATATCCAGTAATATTATTCTATACGAGTGCTTTGACGTGGATACTGCAGATCTGCAGTACTACAGGCTGGCATCCTACATCTATGATGAAGATCTTATGTAGATGTTATGCACTTGTGTACAGATGACCATAATAAGGGTCATTACAGATGACCATAGGGCATGGTATGATGACGTATGCTCCACTTTGTAAGTCGACATGTAGAACATTGGAAACATGATTTTTGTCCATCCGGCATCACAGGCAGTGGTCCTCTTTCTATGATGCCCATCCTATTAACGGGAAGTATAAGCAAGTTAGATGGGGCGCTCCGTTTGGATGTGAGCCCATGGAGACATCGCACGTCTGTTACAAGTAATTGTGGGATCCTTTAAGGGAAGAAGGTCCGCGGTGACAGCACGCTGCGAATAAGTGATGCGTGCAGAAGCTATGGAGCTGCTGTTTGAACGGCGAATGAATGTAGCGTTATGTTGGTTACGTTATGTTACTTTGCATTTATATAGCGCCTTATGTACCATTGGTATGATCTCAATGCGCTGGTAGGTTGAACGCACTTGGGAACCGTAGTTCAATAGAGAGAGAGAGAGTCATAAGGTGCGTGTGAGCACTGGATATGTGTGCAGCAGGGGTGGCACTCATGTGATAGCTGCTTCTTAGCAGTAGGTGTGGTGGTTGGGAGGTCAGGAGTATGTGTTCCTTCTGGCAGTGTGATATCAGACCAATTCTGGCTGCGTTAGGCCTGAGGAGAACACCTAGGCTGGCGGGTGCAGCCAGCTATGTTTCGTTAGGATGATGGGGAGTATGCGGCTGGTATTGGTATGAGAACAGATATATCGAATGTGCAATAGTATAGCTGTGTTCTAGTTGAGTGGTGGTGTATAGAGGAGAGTAAGCGTGGTGATGTGATATGGTGGTTTTCAGTAGGTGCTTGCTCATCCGCCCTACACTCTTCATCCGCTCGATACTCTTCCTCCTCTCCACATACTTCGGCCGTTCCATCTGGTCCACACTCTTCATCCGCTCTACATTCTTCATCCGCTCCACACGCTTCATCCGCTCCACACTCTTCATCCGTTCCATCCGCTCAGAATCTTCATCCGTTCCATCTGCTCCACACTCTTCATCTGCTCCACACTCTTCATCCGCTCCACACTCTTCATCCGCTCCACACTCTCATCCATTGCATCCGCTCCACACTCTTCATCCATTCCATCCGCTCAGAATCTTCATCCGTTCCATCCGCTCCACACTCTTCATCCGCGCCATCCGCTCCACACTCTTCATCCGCTCCATACTCTTCATATGCTCCATCCGCTCCACACTCTTCATCCGTTGCATCCGCTACACACTCTTCGTCCATTCCATCCGCTCTACACTCTTTGTCCGTTCCATCCGCTCTTATGTGGAGTGCTGGAAGTGTGCGCTACGACAGCAGTAGGTACGCCAAGCTAAGAGGGCGGCTGTTATGGAGTGTTAGCTGCTTAGGAAGTGCTGCACATGCCGTTAGGTGGCATTTTGGCCCACATGTGTGTAATGGGGGGGCAGTGCCTAATGAGCAATATGTCATGCTGTGTCATCAGTGGTTGCAAGCCTAGTATCCTCCACTGCCTACACCACCAAACTGATCTACAGTTGTAAAGCCTACCTATCAACAGGTAGCTGCCTAACGCTGGCCAGAGCACTTGCGCTTTCCAAACTCGATTACTGTAACACCTTTTTCCTGGGCTCTTCTGAACAAAACCTAAGCAAACTCCAGGTACTTCAGAATAACTCTCTGAGAGCACCACTCAGCCTCCCTAGAGCCTGCCACATCTCCCTTCACAGACAGAATGTCAACTGGCTACCCATCCATGACAGAATCGCGTTACACACCCTAGCCATCACGCACAAATGTCTAACCAATTTTGCCCCAAAATATCTGGCTGATAAGTTTTCCAAACACCTTCCCACTCGTACTACCAGATCCGATAGTACCAAGATACAAGCTAAAAACAGCTGGGGAGCCAGTTTCCCAGTACAGGCTGCCAAACGATGGAATTCCATTCCCATCCCTTTCAGACAGGAACCCTCGTTCCTCCCCTTCAAAGCCAATATAAAAAATTGAATGTGCAGCAAGTCTCTTCTTCAGTAGACCGCTACCTTGCATACTTACCATTGTGTATTTAAGAACTGTATTTAAGAATTAACTCATCTTGCGTCATTCATATTCGTATTTGACTCTATGCCTCCTTTCTCAAGCACCGACCCACCTGTAACCAGGGTCCTTCATCGTTATCCTTATTGTTTGAATTATGCCTGCACCATTGTACGTTGCCCATAAGTTTCTCAAGCACCCAGTTACCTCAGGGTTTGGTGCGCGATACAAATAATAAACAAATACAAAATACAAACCAGGAAAATAAAGTCGCATACCGAAGGAATTAGTACGGGGCTGAGCCTTAGTTTTAAGTTTCCCAGGCTAAGTCTAGCGAGCCAGTAAAGCGATTGTTCTGCTAATAGTTGGTATGAGGAACCATGAAAAATAAATTAATCCCATTTGTTTTGTAGAAATCGGCAGTTTCTAATTTCGCCTGCTGTAATTGGTGTAACTCTCGACTAATACGGGTCACTTGAAGTATTTCAACCATTGATGTGAGTAATATTGATAGCATTACCACTAGAGAGTTGAACAGCACGAAGAATGTGCATGTGATTTAGAGTGGTGTTACACTGAAGCACACTGTTTTACCTTGTAGGTGGGTTAAAAGATAATTGAATAGTGATGACGGTGATGCTGTCCTGACTTGGATAAACCTAGCTGGAGTGCTGTTGTGGAATGAGTTAAACAGACCCAACAAGTAAGCGACATGTATTAGGAGTTAGACGTAAGGTATGCGCTCCTATGAAAGGAAGGCAAATGGGTTGATTCTGGACCTTGTTGACCTATAGGTCACGCCAGATGTGGCTTCCCTCTGATACGGTCGGATGGGTTGGGAAATATGAAGGAATCTGGTTGTCCTGAACACTTGGTATTCATCTCTGCATATTTGCGCAATCTCCACCAACCAACGAGTGGAGGTTAGTACATGTTTGCACAATCATTAGTGGCTGTGATAACATAATTGATTTATTATATTTAAGAAATGAGGCTGAATTATAAATGAGTGTTTTTACGTTTGTTGCAGGTATTGTGAAACCGCTGAATGGTTGAAGACATCTCCCACCGATATATATAAAAACGGGAGTCAGGATTTGTTCACGCCTTTTGTTTGTCCTGAAGAAGGTTGAACTTTCATCGGGCCAAGGTAGTGGGCCATCTAGCGACCGAAATATATGTAGACAGATGGCGTCTATATGAGAACATCATTGGACTTATGTACATTGTGTAATAAGAAATAAGTGCAATAATATTAATTGAAGTGTGGAGTTATAGTGACAAGAAAGACCGCATTGATAGCTGTTTGTTTTTTTGTTTACTAAAAAACCTATGTGGAAGAGTGGATGTAGGGTGGTACAAATGGGTATGACAGGTGGTAAATAGCAGATGTGAGATTAGTTTTGTACGTTATTCACAAATATTATGATAAAGAATTGTTTTTGAATCAAAATAATTGTTTTGTAAAATACATTTTTGTTTAAACATTTTTTGTTTGGTTACGGTGTTTGTAGGAGTATTGAAGTAATCCAACCTCTACCAGTCTATTTTTCTTGATTACATAGATCCTTCAATAGCGCATGGATACCGCTGACTTTGTGGCCAGCATCGTTTGGAGGAGATACTCTTGGCAGATGTCCAGGAGAAGCTTCTAGACATGCAGCAACAACCGGTTTGGTACAAAAGCTGACGAATCTCTGCAGAAACTCAAGGCTTCAAAGGCGACTGCAAAGTCTGTGGGACTAGCTGTCCAGCAACCTGCAATCCCAGCAGGCAGGGGGCCACCTCCGGCAAGCAGGTGCAGGGCCACCTCAACAGGTGTGGGGTTAGGGGTGCCCCCAGTGGAGGCATTGCAACCTCCATGGTGTTCTCCACTTCCCCCGGTGCAAAGCATCTTTGAATCAGACTTCCACCATCTCCCCCTTCTGGAAGGCAGGAAATCTCATTTGGCAAAGAATGGTTGGTGACCACTTCAGACAACTGGGCCTTACAGATCATTCACCAGAAATCCTGTCTCCCTTTTGCTCATCGTCCTCTGTCCATTCTTGCCTCTTGACTCTCTTCTGGAAGAGCGCCACCAGCTTCTGGAAATGGTTGCCATAGACACAGGCCCTACTCAGAATGAGGCAAGGGCTGGTATTCAACTTATTTTCTGGTGCCCGACGGATGACATGGGCCTTCTTGGATCTGAGGCTTCTGAACTTTTACTTATGCACGAACAGGTTGACGATGCTTAACTTAGCTCAGATACTTCAGGCCCTGGATCTGCAGGATTGTCTAGTCCCCGTGGATTTCCATGATGTATACTTCCATGTCCCCCATCCACAGGAAACAAAGGAAGTACCTGATACTCAAGGTGGGAAAATCCCATTACCAATTCAAGGTCCTGCCAGGCGGTCTCTCTTCGGCACTCAGGGTCTTCACCAAAGTGCTGGCAGTGGTGGCAGCTCGCATCAGAAGGGAAGACATCCATGTTTTTCCCTATCAGGATGATTGGCTCGTCCACGCTCACTCCTGACGTGCAGCCTGTTGTATAGCTTGAGGTTCTACCTGAACTTCAAGAAGTCTTAGGTTTCGACATCCCAGTCCCTCTTATTCATCACAGCAGTCATGGACACTCGCCTGGGCTGGACTTTCCCACCCAAAGACTGAGTAACAAACCTCTCCGAGATGTTGCATTTCTTCTAGCAGCAGGAAAAGGCTCCTGCCTCTACTTTTCTGTTATTGCTGGGCCTTATCGCCTCCTGCATGCTTGTAGTGCAAGAGGCTTGTCTGCGCATGAGGTTGCTTCAGTGGGTTCTCTGTTTCCAGTAGTCTCAATATCAGGGATATACCTCAGACATCCTACAGGTCTCTGTGTCCAGGGGTCTGTAATGGCAGTCGCAGAGGGACAACCTACTGAAGGGTGCTTTGTTACAACAACCCTGGCCATAACTGACTCTAGTTATGGACGCGTCCCTGAAGGACTGGGCACTCCGCACCAAGATCTGACGGTGAGCGACCTTTGGTTTCCATTTGAGTGCTAGGGGCACATCAATTTGCTAATGTTATGCGTGATCATGCTGGCCCTGGTCTCTTTCCTCCCCTCTGTACAAGGCTTAACTGTATTGGTCCTGACAGCATTTTTTCCTGTCAGGACCAACAGTGGCCATGCACTACATCAACAATTTGTTGGCGGATCCCCTAAAAGACTGTCTTCTGCCTCCCACGAGTGGGAGCTCTTTCCGGATGTGTGGGGTGGGGGTAGAGGGGGTGTTCTCCCATTCAGTGACTTCTCAGGTGGACCTCTTTGCTCCCAGTGTGAACAGAAAGCGCAGGAGGTTCTGCTTCAGTGAATTTCCTCGGCAGAGTGCTCTGGGGGATGCTTTTGACAGTTGAGTGGGAATTAAAACTGCTCTATGCGTTTCTACCTATTCCTGTCATACTGCTGGCTCTAAGGAGGCTTTGCCTGTTTGGGTCCACCATGATCTTTATCACTCCGAACTGAACCCAAAGAACATGGTACCTGGGCTTGCTGGACATGAGCATCTGCCCTCTATGGCGCCACCCGCATATAACGGACCTCCTCTCCAAATTGGAAGAGCAAGACTTACATCCGAACCTCAATAGCTTGAACCTTCATGTTTAGCTGCTGAAAGGTTAATTTACGAGGCGTGGGATTTATCAGAGAATGTCCTAGATATGCTCCTCTCTGCTATCAGACCCACCACCATATCCATTTATGCCTGTAGGTGTTGTATGTTTTTGATCTGGACCCTTTTATCTGTTCCAAGTCCTCTGTTATGGAAGTTCTGCTTTCTTTGGCACAGATGGGCCTGCAGATTGGCACTGTGAAGGGGTGCCTTGCTGCCATTTCGGTTTTCAAGAGGACGCTGAACCTGGGTGTGATGCTGGAAATACATCAGAGGGACAGGGCTTCCGTATCCTTGTCATTTACTGTTTTTTATCGTTTTATGTGTTCTGTCGTGTTTTCCGCGCAGGAGTTCATGTGGGACTCCTGGCGGTGCAGCTCTCTCTCTTGGTTTAGTGAACAGACCCATGGGATACCCTTATGGCACCCATGGGTAGGGGTACAACCCTGTGCCCCTAGAGTATGTGTTTGGGCACCTGTGTGTGACCCACAGAGCAGGGTACGGGCTGGTGGCAGCTACATGCTGAAATGACTGGTGCCCTGAGCGTTCTCCATTTTGGGATGCCCAGGCCCCGTCATTGGAATCGGTAGATTCCTGATGGAGACAAAATGGCCCCCATGGCCTCTTGCCTTCCATCACCTGTTACCTGGATCTTCCCGAAATCCCGGGAAGCCCTGCCTCTGTCCCTTCCCCCTGACTGGCTGTTGGGTGGAAGTTCCATATATGGTAGAGTGGGGAAGTGCGGAACAGACTGGCTGGAGCCTTCTTAACGACCGTATGTTCTGGGTACGCCTGTGGGTGGGACCTGGGTGAATGGAGTGTGTGACGAATACGCATTCTATGTTGTGGGTGTCTAGTATCTGGTGTTTGACACAATGGTTGAGACAGCCCTGCCCGAAACCGGTATGAATGCAGTTTGGAGTGTTGAATGGCTCAGTACTTGTCCCAATACGCATAACTTGTTGTGAGTGTCTGGAGAGAAGTGAATGGCCTGAATGCACTGTGTGCCTGATTGGCTGCCTGCCTGCATGAATGCCCGTAGTCGTGATTGGATGCTTGAGTGTGACCCAGCGGAATGAATGAGAGATCAACAGTATATCTGGGGCTCTCTCACTGCTAGGAATCATGTTCAGAAGCTGAAGTCCACTACGACGAGTAACTGGAGTAACTGAAGCTTGATCCTGAAGCCCTGCTGGATGAGAAGAATTGCTGTTGCTCTCCTTCGCAATCTGAAAGCTGCTGTGCCTCAAGGACTGATCCAGAGAGGACCTGGTAAGGCGCCCTCTTCCCGAGCTACGAGGGACCATCGCCACTGTCGACGACCGCTGTCCCGACTGGAGCCGCCGTGCTCCCGTTTGCCTAAGAACCTTCATTGATCCAAGGACGCTCTCGCCCGCATTGTCGCAGCTGTATCCAGCTGGAGAAAGCCTGACTGCCGACGCGCCAAGAAGCATCCACTGGTGGCTTTCCGGCCACCCAAAGACCACAGAGAGGCCGACGACTCGAGCCCTTGCTGGGCCTCAGTTCTTCAACTCTTTGCGGTCCAGAACTATTGACATCGAGGTGCACCGCACGCCTCTACCTTGCAGCACATTTACACTTCCCCGTCAATGAGCACCGGTAGGAACGACGCAGCCAATTCACCGTCATAGCTCGACCTGTTCGCCGTCAGACGTTCAACGACCCGTTACTCCTGCCTGAAAGGGAGGACACTCAAGAAGGGCCGTCGATTCCCCAACAAGGAACGCAACAACGCCACGGTACTTTGGGGTTGCAGAACTATTGGAAAGTCTAGTGTGAACAATATATGGGCTGGGCTTGTATCTTTCTTCTACAGTTTGCCCAGGTGGGGGGACCTTCACATAGAACTGTGTCTAGTGGTACGGGGCCATTATTCTGCCAATTGCTCAACCATCTTGCTTTCCTTCCTCTCTCTACTGCTGGTCTCCTCTTTATTTTGATCTGTGTGTCATTCTGACCGTATGCACTTTAATGATATCTGATAACGTAGTGGTACCACTTTAGAACTGTATATATTTACCATTATTGATTTCCGAGTACAAAGTGAGTTATCGTGATAGTGTACGTGACCTTGAATATTAATTATATAAAGACTGTGTTTTAACCGATACAGTGTGTGGACATTCCTTTGTGGGTGTTTGGGGACTACACTGTACTTAAGAACCAGCTTGCATCACCTCCTGAGAAGCTAAGCCTTGTTTGCTCGACTGCGTTACCAATAATAGAGAATCTTGGCAGGGGTCCTCTGTGCCTCTCCTCTACCATATAGAGAGCGGAAGTACAGACCCCCTCTCCGGTCTTTGCACTGGGATCCTTTTTCACGATCCCCACGGTCATACAATTCCTGAGTGATCTTTGTAATCAGTTTCCTCCACACTAGTTTGCAATCCTGATGTGGGACTTTAAGTTTGGTGTTCACATTTAAGAAGGGGTGCTCTGTTTGAGCCCCCTGATTTCTGTTCATTAAGATTGCTCACCTTTAAGGTGATTTTCCTGGTCACCATCACTACATGTATTGTCTGTTAAACCTCCCTTCTTAGTTTTGCATCAGTGGCTAACCGAACGCAAATTGCTGTTAGTCTTGGGCTTTTCCTATGGATAACATACTCCCCAGTACCTTCACCAAGCCCATAGAAAAGCAGACTGGTGCACCGAATTCAAGAATTTCCGGCCTGCACACATCAACACCACAGGTTTGGCATCTGCCTCTTTCATTCTCTTACAGATCCAAACACAGCAAGGCAATTAATAGTGGTTGTAGGGGTCTGTGCAGTGTCACTTACATTACATTGAAATGTGCATGTCTCTGATTGGGTGGTTTGAGAACTCCCATCTGGTACTTGAAATAAGTTATTCTGCAGCCCATCACTTAAGTGAAAACAGCTGCTTAGAACCCAACACAGGAGGGCTTTTTGTTGTACTGAGTGACACATTCACAACTCAGCTAGTTTTAAAGAGGGATTTTCAAAGATTGAGCTGAACCCATAACACACCCTTATAGTCTGTATAGCAAGGGTTCATTGGGGCAAACGATTAGTCTTTCACCTCTCCCTTTCCCTTTCCCCCTTCCCATGCACTTGCGTGATCTGATTGACACCTGGCCTAGTAGGATCGTTGTCTGTCTTCCCTTTGTTCCTCCTCCCTTGCCTCGTCGCGCCTTGAAACACTTGTGTATAGGTGCGTTATAAATGCCATTTCATATCATATATCATTAGCCCTTTGATTTCTAGGAGGCAGGAAATGGGTGACGCTATAGAAGGTTGAAAGCTCAGAGACCGTTTTGAACCTGCCATCATGCTCGGCTTCCTCCAACCAGCAACTCCACCAGAAGTATGCACCCTGGGAATTTTGGCAAAAGGGGGTGGAAATCTGGGAAATATCAATAGAGCTAGAGCGTACTCAAGCAGCAGACTGCATCTTGAGTCGTTTAGGCCCTCTGCGCATTGTCAAACTGTGGATCAAGCCAGTCGAACCAGGAGATTTGAGGACAGTGTGGGTGAGGCAACGTAACATCGAGGAGACAACCTGATTGAATCCTGCTTTGTGCCACAGAAGGAACATTTGGGCCGCTTGCTACTGCAAACGAGTGCAGTGAAGCTAACAATCTTGCAGACACCCCTGCTGTGACCCACTGTGACCCAGTACTATCAAACCGGCTGGCAGCTGTACAAAGCACCACAGACCAGCTCAATGCTGTTGAACTACCAACGACTAAGGTAGGAAACTAGAGAACCATGTGACAGTCCCTAGAAAAGTAGGTTGCTTGACCACCAGACATTTGCTTGGGCTACAGAGG
This sequence comes from Ambystoma mexicanum, assembly GCF_040938575.1. Lineage (NCBI taxonomy): Eukaryota > Metazoa > Chordata > Amphibia > Caudata > Ambystomatidae > Ambystoma > Ambystoma mexicanum. Next base: position 298,577,242 of record NC_090935.1, on the reverse strand, counting down.
GTTAAGGCCTGTATTAAGAGCAGGCTTTATTCACGGGCGACCCAGCAATGGCTACATTAGCCCCCTCCCACGCAAGCTCTGGGGAGTCTTTCAAGGGTTCCCCCAGTCTGCGTGGTGAAGGGACCCTATTAAAATGAAGTGCCCTACTGTCGTGCTGGTGATGGGCGCTCCAGCACGAGAGCGGGCGCTTTCCATTTCAATAGAGCACCACTGCTACACCAGCATGGGGTTGGACTGGTGTGGAAGCGGCACCAGTGCAACCCAATATCTGACGCCTCCCTCTCAGCCTTGATGGAGGCGCCAAATTTAGTTTTGCACTGGCCTCTGCCATGGCTCAGCCCAGCCCTGCCCATATCTTTACCTTGACCCTAAGAAAGAAGATCTTTTAAAGACTACATGTGTGTTTCCTTCTCATTCTAATGAAGTACTTCTATTTGATCTCACTGGGCATTTCAGTTCCACGATATCGAGTCTTATTACAGCTGAAATTCATCTCGTTTTCTGTTTATCATTTGCAGGGGTGGGTGGTTACTCCGTTTTTAGTAAAGAGTGCGCGCTTGATATAGACTTGCTTGTACATCCCTTCTATTTAGTATTTACTGTATTATCATTGTTTAGCTACTTTAGCTGTTGCATCAGCTGTTTGGAGAGGATACTGTGCTCTCAGATATTGCAACATAAGGTAAAGAATACCATACTATATGCCTTTATGATTGAAACACCTCTGAGCCAAGTTGTTGTACAAGTTTGCCATAGTATATAGAAATCTTTGACCCTGTTGTACTTCTTCTGGCTAGCAATGATTTCATCACACTTCTCCTTTTACAAATAGAAATGCTCAACTATACACCCGATACTGTCAGCCACCAACGTGCTGATTCAAGTTGTGCTGTTAGTGCAGACATTGTATGCCATGATCGGCACTTGCGCCTGGGCTAATTAGCGAAGGATTTGCACATTTGGTCCAGAGAATTATCACTGATGGGAACTGGTGACAAACTAGGCCATGCCATAAGGAGGCCTCCTAGAGGTATGCAAAAGGTTGCCTTTAGACCGATACCTCAAGGTCATGAACACAGCGTTCTCGCACAACATATTTGGCAAGTGTAGCAAGCTTTGGGTGCCACACTAATACACCACCACACCACCACACTAATGCACCACCACACTAATACACCACCACCTAATGTTATAACTGTTATCTGAAAATGGACATGAATCTGAAGGCAGCACAAATGCTAGTGGAAAATGCAATGCATTGCCCTTCTGCCACAGTGCCTTAAAACAGTCACACAATGCTTGCAAGAAATACCAGGGCAAAAGATACCACTGAGACACTTTTAGGGGGAAATATGAAGTAGGTGCATTAACATAAAAAGATACACTTAGCTAATGCACCAATATTGCACAGTTTATACATTAATGATAATACAATGTCACAAGATGAATCGGTGCCTCGGACTGATGTCTATAAAATGTGTCTGCACCTCCTGGACTGTATGCTCTTCTTCACTGCCAGTTATTACGGCTGGCATGAATATTGTAATATCATTATCCCCCACCGACTTTAGATGTCACTGGAGCCACATTCTGATTACTGTGTCATGCCACACGACCAAACTCAAAGAAGTTCCTGTAGGCCCAGAATGCAGACAGAACCATCTGTCTTGCTTTTTCTTGGCCACGTGTAGGAACCTCAAAATTACGCCCCCCTGGATCCTAACAAAACAATTTATTGGACTCAGATAGGCAAAAGAATCGCACTTAAAACACGAGTTATATGAATTCAAAAAATGGCTGGATACAGGCTCTTTATTCACTCTTTATACATACAAATAACATATAGTCAATTATAAATAAACATAGAAAATTAGCTTCACTGTTAATATGGTTGCAGAAGACACCTTCATCTCGGCCACCACAACACTGCTTAGTCCCAGAGCAGGTAGGCAGAGAGATCACTCGTACTAATGGGTTCTGGAGCGGAGCGTCCTCCCTCTCAGCGAGACTGCATCACCCGGGGGTCCAGTTCTATCTGCTTTCCCAGGAGGAATAAGTATTATCTTTATGGGAGGGATCCCGCCCCTCATTGGTTACCAGACTGCCTTCTACCGAAGAGCAGACAATAATCATGAGGTGCCAAGAGTGGAAAATTCCAGCTAGAAGTGGAAAAACCCAGCTTCTCTTCCTTGCTTTCTATCCCAGTACCCTTCGTCACTGTACCTGCAGAATGCTTCAACTCCCTTTCTGCCTCAACCTTCGGCAGACAATACAACTACTATTCTCTCCAGTTAGTTCAGCTGACATCATTATGTGACCTTGCCTCCGCTGCAGAAATGCACGTCTACTTACTGAGCCTTCGAAAACGTAGGCTTTCATTGCAGTAATGGAAGTGAATGTCCAAAAAGGCCGCGCATCAGCGTCATGTTCTTTTGAGCTCATTTTGCGCACACGCACTACACCACCCCTCCTGAAATCCACCTTAATGCTAGAGTTGACAGGTGCGACATAAAGGATTTTATGGGATTCAGAGGGCACTTGCAAAGATCAATCTTCTTTTTAAGAACAGTAGTAAGGGCAGAGGGATCAGGTGGTGACACCCCCTGTGGCACCACTTATCCCATACATGGGACTATTTGCTACGAAGACCAATGTAACATCTGCACATTTGGCTGAAGTTAATGCTGGAACTACCAGCCAAAGAAAGAAAGGAGGATGTCTTTTTAAGAGAAGACCATACTTAAATGGGACAGGTGGAGGTACGTGGAGAAGCGGAGAGTATGCTACACAGGAGCACTCCTCTGACGGGAGCATGACCTGGAGAGGTGCCCATGAGACAAGCACCGAAGCCTGCGACTTTCGAAGAGCTGCAGAACGCCAGAGTGAGACGCTGGTGGCCCGGTTTACCCAACAGAGAAGCCATTGTGAAACAGGAATGCAGAGTCCTAAAGCATTCAACCTAAATGGCCCTGGCTGCTAGCAGTTCTGAAGGGATTCGGTATGGGACCCACGTATATAGGATGGGTGAGGTTATTATATAATGCACCAATGGCGAGAGTGAGGATGGGCTCTACCATCTCTGAGCAATGGCAACTGAGTAGAGGTACAAGACAAGGATGCCTTTGGTCCCCAATGCTCTTCATATTAGCGTTGGAGCCGTTCGCGATCTATTTAAGGGCAGAATTTGGGGAGGTGGGGATAAACACTACAGACGGAAGGCACCTCATCTCGTTGTATGTAGTTGATATGCTCTTTTACCTGAAATACCTGGAAGAAAACATACAGTATGTCCTAAAGTGCTGGAGCGTTATACCCTAGTGTTCGGGATAACTGTGAACCCCGAAAAATCAAGCCTATATCCGTTGAAGACTATAGGGGAAACCCATACATTGCTGGTGCAACCAATAAAGTGGGAGGTAGTAACATTTAGATACCTGGGAATAAACATATACCACAAACCCAAAGAAGACCATAAGCACAACACAGTGTAAGCAGTGGGTAGAATTGAGAAAAGCATATCCTTCTGGGTGAAGCTACCGCTGTTCATGATGGGGAGGGTGGCCTTGCTGAAGATGGTGGTACTGCCGAGACTCCTACATTACTTTGCCAATGTCCCGTTTGCAATCCCGAAGGGTTTCTTCAGTCAATTACATAGTATATGCTGGAGCTTCATATGGAGTAACATAAGGAATAGAGTGGCATTGTGGAAACCCCAGAATACATACGAACGGGGGGGCATTAAGCTACCTAATTTTGAGGTATACTTTATGGCTAGTCAACTACAATTTGTGACCAAGTGGCTGTCAGATGAACAAACTCCGGAACTGCAGTTGCTGAAGACGGCTGTCGCTCCGTTTTTCCTGAAGGAAGTGATATGGCTACCCGACTTGTATAAACATAGTGTGTACCTATTGTTGCACCTCAGATGTAACATATGGTATAGAGCCAGAAAGTGGATGGGGAGTACAGCACCACATTCCCCACAGATAGCGTTGGTGGCGCTGGAAGGGGTGGTTGATCAGACTAGGAGGGATGTCTGGAAGAACTGGGAGCCAATGCGATTAACTACAGTGGGAGATATACTCAAGGATGGGTATCCCCAATCATTCGACGAATTAGTAGCAGTCACCGGACTGCATAAAGGTCAATACATTACGCATGCCAGACTGTTGAGGAATCTAAAACGAATATGGCCGGAGCCAGATGTTGCCTTACAGCCAGATGAGGTCGTTGAGGCATTTTATGATGTCAGAAGGGGAACGTGAAGTGTTGCGTATCTATGAATTGTTGGTGTCAAAGGTGGGAAGAGAGGTAGACCAGTTAAGACAGAAGTTGAAAGCAGATCTGGGAGGACAACTGTCAGATAAGGGATGGAACAGAGCGAAATTATACCACAAAAAAGTGTTGAGAAATGCTAGGCTGCAACAGATTCAATTGTATGGGACGCATTGGGCATACCTAACCCCGAGCAAAATAGCCAGGTTCAGCCAGACGGGTACGCAGGCATGCCCGAAAATGTGGGGAGGTGGACGCAGGCCTGGTGCATATGTTTTGGGCTTGTGTAGAAATTAGCAGGTTTTGGGGGGAGGTGGCACAATTGTTGGCAAAAGCAGACATCACGTTAGATGTGGCCTCTCCAGGAGCTTGCCTGTTGGGGGTGTTCTCGAGAAGTAAACAAGCTAAACATGTGAGCAAACTAAAAGGGTCGTTGATACAATGTTGAAAATAATTGGTGTGCTGTTTGTTTATGTTAAACTGAAATAAAAACTGTTTTTTAAAAATCAAAGGCAGAAATCCGGTGAGGGAAAATACGAAGTGGGAAGAAACGACAGCCAAGCTAAGAAAGCCTGGATCAGTAAGCCGCCAAACAGAATGTGAAAAATGTCAAAAGGTAGGTTCTTTTTCATTTTTTTACATTTTTGAAACACCCAGACCCACGGGTGTCAGTGTTAGCACAGTAGATAGTTAAAAAGAAACAGTTGGTAGCAGGCATTGATAGTGAGCAATCGAGTTCTGGTATTACTCATATTTGTCAAACAACCAGTTTTTTACTCAAATTTTGAAGATAATGAAGGATTGTTTGTCTTGGATGGGTGAGGGCAAAGAGTTCCAGAGGGACAGGGCTGTGACGCAGAAGCTGACCCTGATATTCTTTTGTTCTTGAAGCAGGGGGTGTTACTGTTACGATGCATTTCGGCACTCTGTTCTGGAGGAGCAGAGGTTCAGAAGGCCAGCCTAGTTTCTTGAAACAGAGTAACCTCTGGACAAGCCAGACCAATCAGGGTAGCTATGGCAGGCAGTCAAGACTATGTCTCAGGAGGGGTGAGGGTGACTGAAAGACCTCGATGAGCATACAAGGCAAGGACACTTACAAATGACTCTAGACAGGTGTTATATTAAAAATATAGACACATTTAATACAAGGCCTTTGTAACATAGACCATAGTAAAGAATCACAGTAACACTAAGTAAACCAATACATCACACTCAATAGAATATATATACAAGACCAATGGGGTTAAAGAGTTAAACGCACGAAATATTTTGACAACCTAGAGGGGAAGAAAACAGGCAGTGCAGGTAATCTTTAGACCCAGTTCCACATCAATAACACACCTAACTGAGAGGCAGTCCAAGCCCTACGAAGTGAGGAGCCTAGTGCTCAATAGTACATGCACGCGCTTGTGCTAATGGGCAGCATAGGGTCTCTTCCAGGGTCTCTAGCAGCTAAGGAAGATGGATGAGGCAATGTAGAACAAGTTCCCACTATTCAAGAAGGACCTCCACTTGAGGGCAGAGGCAGTTTGAGAGTGCGGGATGGAGTCGCTATTTCGCAATAGCCGTGGAAAGGAAAGGGGCCCTCAGGGGACACTCATGCGTAAAAATGGGCTCCTGCGCTAGGGGCCTCTGGTTGGGGTAAGGACTTGACCCAGGTTCACTGCAGCAGGCTTCAGGGGCAAGACGGTCACCAATGCAGCAAACTTGCACAGGTCGTTGCCGCGGCAGGGCAATACGGTAACCACGTTTACTCCGGACCTGGCGCACTCGTCTCACTTCAGACCTGGGAATGCCAAGTGTATGAAATTCGGTGTGGGGGTGCCGTGGACACAGAGCTAGCAGTATGCTAAGTTTCGAGAGCCTCCTAAAAACGGCGGCGGTGACAGAGCAAAGGTCCTGCGTAAGCTGGTCAGCCCACTCGTTGGGCCAGGGACACTTCCGAGAAAGCTTATTTGCAGGGTTTGATGAAGGTGCCGAGATTAGTTGGTCCCACTATTCCAATGGGTCAAAGCATCTTCGCAGACCTTCTAGGACGATCAGATGAAGAGGGGTCCCACGGAACGACAGCAGGCTCAGGGTGCCAAACCTTCCAGCGGGTCACCAGCGGTTCCTCAACTCGGCTTTGTGTTGCAAGATACTTGGCTCCTATCCTTTGTTCGGTGTGAACTCAGGAGATCAACATGGTAGTGGTGTTTTCAGCCTCCTCTTATACAAAGTTCCCTTCGCGCCAAAACAGAGAGGACCCAATGGGAGATCTGCTCACAAACACACACTCCAAAAGTGGACCAATCACGGACCATGGTGGTCCCAGGCATTCAGGGCATTCCAGACTCTCTGGAACCCAGGATGTGTATTGGGATCAGACATCCCAGCTCAGATCCTGGAGGCACACACACACAAGGCATGCAGAAGCCCGCAAAGCATTGGGATTCGCGGGAAAGTGCATGACCAAATAGGGACTGACCCGGGTCGACTGGGGAAGGTGAAGGGGCAAGATGGCCAAAGGACAGGACAAAGAACCTCGTGGCATGGCCATTTTGGAACCAGGCCACCTATTCGTGCCAAATGCGGTTAACGTGGTTAACATGGCAGGAAAGGGTTAAAAATAATGTGAAAAGATAGCTGCCACCAGTCCTGTCCATGACACATCTGCACAGTTCATAAAAAGTCCAGCAAGAATTTCTAGGGCCTTTGGAAATGACTGGAGACCCAAGTGTGCTGTATGGTAAGATACATTGCACACTTGTTACATGTTGCACAAAAGCTGCAACATGAGGAAAGGACTAAGGGAAACAAAGTTTCCCACTACTGACTGTCTTAAGGGCATGTCAGTTTCCCCATAAAAAGTGAGCGAAAGCCCAGAGGAGCGCAGCTGAAGGCTGTGCTTCTCTGGCAAAGTCAGTCAATGGTGTCTAAACAGCAGCAAAAAGTTTTGGGGTTGACACATGGAGGGAAAATTACATACAATTATGAAATCTTTCCTAACACTTGCCCCTCCCAGACTAAGGACAGGGGAACTAATCCACCCCTGGATGAGTTTCTTGTTCAGGTCAGTTAAACATTCTGGACAACCCATCAGCACTGCTGTGTTGGACAACTGGCCTATGCTCAATAGTGAAGTCAAAGCCTTGCAGACTTATGGACCACCTAAGCAACATTGGATTCTCTCCCTTCATGTTCATTAGCCACTTTAAGGGCTTATGGTCAGTTTGCACAATGAAGTGGGTCCCATAGAGGTAGGGCATCAGCTTCCTTAGGGCCCACACAACAGAGAAACATTCTTTCTCTACTGTGGACCATCTGAGCTCTCTGTCCTTAAGTTGACGACTAATAAAGCCAATAGGGTGTTCCTTACCCTTCTCATCTACTTGTGATAGTACAGCTCCTATCCCAGTGTCAGAGGCATCTGTCTGCACAATAAAAGGTCTTTGGTAGTCAGGGGCCCTGAGAACAGGGGCCTGGCACAAGGAGTCTTTTAAGCCATTGAAGGCCTTCTCACACTCTTCAGTCCAAGTTACCTTCTTGGGTTTCTTTGGAGTAGTGAGAGCAGTCAGAGGGCAGCTATGGTACCATAGTCTGCCATGAAATTTCTGTAGTACCCAGTGAGTCCTACAAAGGCTCTCACTTGGGTCTGTGTAGTGGGGGTAGGCCAGTCTTGTACTTTACTGGATAGAGGCTGTATCCTCCCTCCACCTACTTCATGTCCAAGGTAGACCACTGATCCTGGTCCAATCTGGCACTTACTGGCCTTTATGGTCAAGTGGGCCTTCTGAAGAGCCTGTAACACAATCCCAAGGTGTTTCACATGGTCTTCCCAGGTGGCACTGAAAACTGCTAAATCATCCAGATATGCAAGAAAGAATTCCTCCAACCCATTCTACACATGATTCACAAGCCTCTAGAAAGTGGCAGGTGCATTTCTCAACCCAAAAGGCTTTACCCTGAACTGGTAAAGACCCTCTGGAGTTGATAAAGTTGTCTTCTCCTTGGCATGTTCTGCAAGGGCTTTTTGCCAATAGCCTGCAGTGAGGTCAAACATGCTGATGTACTTGAAGGCACCCAAAGTATCCACCAGCTCATCTGTTCTAGGAAAGGGGTGTGTCTCCTTCTTGGTGACAGCATTCAGAGCCCTGTAATCCACACAGAACCTCAATTCAGAAGTACCTGCCTTTGGAACCAAAACCACTGGGCTGGACCAAGGACTACTGGAGGGTTCAATCACCCCAATATCCAACATTTTGTTGACCTTTGTCTTAATGTAAGACCTTACTTTGTCTGACATTCTGTATCCCCTCCTTTTGGTAGGTACACTGGCCCTCATTACGACCCTGGCGGAAATCGGAAAACGATGGCGGAAATGCAATACCGCCATCGAATAGCGCTCGGTGCGACTATGACCCGTCACCGCAAAGTACGAAGCCATTAGCGACACCGTAGTGAACGCCAACGCTAACTGCACCAAGCACGCGCGCGCGCGCCATGCCAAACCGCAAACACCACCATGGTGCAACGGTACGCCAATTCCGACCCTAGCGGACATGTACCTAACGCCATCAGGCATGGCGTAATGTACCATTCCGCCATGGCGAGAAGTACGGCATCGCGAATCAACCGTAAACGGCCCCACTGAGTGCCTGTACACCGCTCCCTGCCCACAAAGTACAACTCCCCGTAGGTGCAATGAAGCCACAATGCAACCATTGAAATGTACAAGTCACCCATGCATGCCAACGAACAAAAGAAACACAAGAGGGGCCAATGGGAGCTGCAGGGCACAGATGGCACGAATACAGAAGCCATCCCAATGGACATGACCACAGTCCCCCACCAAGAAACGCACGCAAACACAGGCACCTGTGACCAGCAATATTCCGAAAATCACATCATTCCACCAGTCCACCTGGCTGACCGGCATCTGTTACACAAAACCCAATCCCCCGCCCCTGAGCATGACAACATTCAAACTGTCATATTGGCAGCCCCCATCCCTGACCTCACTGGGCTTCGTAGGCAAACGCGCACAGCACAGTACCACGCAACTAAACCCCGAAGCTGGAACCCAATGCAGATCTCCTCACAATACATCGCCCCCCAAATAGGCATATGCCACATCACTTGCAAAGAAAAACGCTACACGGGCCAAATCAGAATAGAAATTTTATGCACATCAAAATCACCAAGCCCATACAGCCATCAGGCCATGAACTCCAAAACACTAATCACCATTGTGGGCTGCTTCCGCAAGAAATGACCAGCCACTACCTGTGTGTCGCCCTGTTCCCCCATGGTACACAGAGCCACATTCACGTACGAAAAGGCAACATGGAAGCGCACAGAACCGCAGGGCCGTCCCAATGGGGAGGCACTAGTCCAGCTGAAAGGCCGAAATGTTGCTCCGAGCCACCAGTACTGCGTAAGGGCATGTGGGCCATTGGCGATCATCCCATAAGATCGTAATGCTGCTCCACTGATTAACACGAAGCAGCAGGTGTCGGGAGTAAAATCCATCTGCAGGAGTGGCATACAGATGGCAGTGGCAAAAGGGGAGGAGATACCTGTCAACCAAAAGAAAAGAAAAAGAACAGAATGGCCATCAGAACTACATTCCAACAACTCACTTCAATGATCACACGAAATCCACAGCCATATGCATGCTAGCCCACTCAAAAGGATCATCACCACCCCAAAACCACTTGCGACTCATAACCATCTATATCGAGGTGCAAACACCATCACAAACGAGTGTACCTGTGCATGCGTCTGTCAAAACAGATTCCATCAGATGGGAATGTTAACGTGCATGGACACAAGTGTCTGAGGGCGCCTCGAGACAGGGAGGGCTCAACAAGGCCAGATGGACGATGGTCCCACTATGGCAGCCCTGCATCACATAGCGTAGGGGAGGCGGATAGATCCCAAGAAGCCCTGTACATGGCAAACTCTGTATCAAATCACCTGCCCATGCATCCATCCATCATTCCCTCATCCCGGGATCAAAATGCCTGAATAATTACTCACATAACATTAGAAACATCCATTGAGTCTGTGCGTTATGCAGCCTGCTAAATCCACAGTGCCCCAGCCCGTAATTCCAGTGTTGTGAAGTAACATGTATTTGGGAACGGACGGCCTCATCGCCCACGTAGCTATTGCGCATCCCAAACTATTCATATCAATCATTGCTCCCTCGCCATGGGCCCTGTCTCAAGGACATAGAACAATAGAACGTTATATTTGCAGTCAGACCTGTGGGCATCTCCTCGCCGCTAGCTGGAAACCGAAAGCGCCGCCCTTCGAATTCCTCATTTGCAACATCACGTCGAAAAGGCATCTGTGGCCGTTTGAAATCACTAATTATTCCATCGAGTGCGGCTGTGTGTGAAAATGGCAACTGCCTTCACCCACGAATGGGACGCCCCGCCCGTCGTTGCAACTCGGTACAGTGATGCATGAGGGCCCACCGTTACTCGAGTACTACGTTCCACTGACCCCTCACAAGTCTGTTCGCGACTGCACAGATAGTATGTGAAACAATGGGACCACAGCAGAATGAACATATCAACCAATCTTACACGGCCATCGGGTACAAATACATGATTGCAATAGCAAGATACAATTCCCCGAATTGCAGCGTTGTGCGCGGGACGTGCTCGGCCAAAGGGGAGAGCAGTTTGCACAGGTGGAATCAATCACCACAGGAGGAGGCCATACAGCCTGAAAACACATAAATTGCACAGCCAGTCTCCTCCCACAACCACACCGAAATGCTACCGGCAGGACTCGCGATGTTGGCCCTGGGGGACCTGATAGCACTGCAAGTGCTCCGACTCCAAGAAGAAGACGAACACCAACTACAACCAGCCGCACGGAGGAGACGCAGGAGGAGGAGGAGGCCAAGGCAGGGCCAGCAAGGCCCACCAGCACAGCCACTACCACCACGCAGGCAGCCCGCAATACCACGCCTCCGAGCACATCCGTTCAACCTCACTGATGAGCAGAACCACACCCTCTACCGTCTGGACCGGGACACCATAGCCGCCATTGTGGACATGACACAGGCTGACCTTGTCAGCATGATAGATAGCCCAACCGCCATCCCACCCCTACTGAAGGTGGTGTCTGTACTACACTTCCTGGCCACAGGCACCTACCAGCACACAGTCGGACAGTTGCATGGCATTTCTCAGCCACTGTTCTCACGGACACTATTGCAAGTGCTCGATGCCCTCCTGCAGCACGCAGACGACTACATCTCTCTACCACGCTCGGAGCAGGAAATAACCAACACAAAAGTGGGATTCCATGCACTTGCCGGCATACCGGGTTGCATTGGTGCCATCGACTGCACCCATGTTGAATTGGTCATCCCACATGCCATGGAGGCCCAGTACCGCAACCGAAAACAATTTCATTCCCTGAATGTACAGATGGTGTGTGACTCCAACAGGATCATTACACATTGTTGTGCCCGATTCCCTGGATCAACCCATGATTCTATGGTCTTGAGGAACTCTACAATACCACGCTACATGGAGCGACACGCAGGGAACAGATCCTGGCTACTCGGTGAGTCTCATTACATGCATGATGATGTGGGGTATGTGAATTGGCAATGACCTGCCAGGAAGGGGGGGGGGTGTGCGTACGTATCAATGGCATTCCACATCATACGTTTCTCGTCCACATACAGGTGATGCTGGATATCCACTGAAGAGATGGCTCCTCACACCAGTCCGGAACCCACGGGACCAGCATGAGGAGGACTACAACCATGCCCACTCACGTACCCGTGTAGTCATTGAACAGGCATTCGGCCTACTGAAGACTCGTTTCCGCTGCCTCAGCAGGTCTGGCGGGGCACTCCTGTACCGCCATGAGAAGGTTGCAAAGATGGTGATGGCATGTGTCATGCTCCACAACATGTGCGTACGTAGAAATGTGCCCATGCCCCCTGACGCAGAACTGCAAGCACCTGATGATGGTCATGATGAGGGTGGGGATGTGGCAGCACCTCATGGAGTCTGCGAGGCACCGGAGGCCCGTGACATTCGTCAGCATCTCATTGATGTATGCTTCTAGCACTCACGCCTGGTGGCTGATACATGGACACGGGACTCGTGGCACTGCGTGTGTCTGGGACATGCACAATATGGACTGTACGCCTATGATGGCCTAGTACACAAAGATCAATGTCCACACTTCTCATTGGTTGATCGTGCACTTTTTATGGCATATGTGATATCATGTTGAACACCCTATCGACCCGCCACCCAAGTGAGCCCAACACACCCCCTCCACCCTCCTACCTCCCCCCCGAACACCAGTGTCCAAAGATGCTCATTGTCAGTGGGCTGTCGCTATTGCATGCCCCCTCTGCGGGTATCAGGGGCACCCCTGCCTGTGGAGCGCAGGTTCCTTACAGATCTACGTTGGGGGCTGCCCTGGACGGAACTTGCAACGGATGATGTGTCTGCCTGCTCACGTCCATGCATGTCCCTAAGGGTTTGCGAGAGCTCAGTGAGCACACGGCGCACTGCGGCAAGTTCGGCACATACGTCTTTGGACGTCGCATGCAGTTCCCCCCTCAGGCTCTCGGTGCTTCTCTCAATTTGTGCCCTTAGCGTCTCTGTACCTCTCTCCATTTCTGCCCTAAGTGTCTCAGTTGATGTTTCTATGTCTGCCTTAGTGCCCCCACATTCATCGGCATGGTCCTTGAGGAGTGTGGCCAGTTGCTGCTGTTGTTCGATCAACTGGTCGAGGGACTGTTGCCTCTGCTGGGCCATGGCCATTTGCGGGGGTGTCACAGAGGGGCTGTTGTCCTCATGTTGCCTTGCCACAGGGCTTGTGGGGGATGGTCAGTCGTCGTCTTGTGGGTGCCCCTGCGTGGTATCCTCATGTTGTACGGGATGGGACAGACAGGGGGATTGGGACAGGTCATGGATGGATCTGACTTCGGCATCCCCGTTTTCTGTGTCCGAGCATGCTGCCATCAATGGGGTGTCACCTATGGTGCTGCTGCCACCAGAGGCAGTGCCTTCTGTGGCATCCATTGGGGGGACCTGTGGTGGTGGTGTTGTGGGCATGCTGGCTGCTGGGGTGCCTGTTGATGTTCCCTCCTCTGTGCTGCCACCTGATTTGTGCTGCTGCCGTGTCTTGATGCGTGCAGCTGAGGTGGAGGGTCTCTGGCCGTTGGTCTTGGCCCTCTTTGCAGGTGTGCTGGTAGGGGTGTCCTGTAGCTCGTCGTTTGGATCGGACCCTGTGGTGGAGTAAAGGAGGGCGAGGGTTATTGATGGGTCTGTGGGAATTGGAATGGCATTGTATCACATGCTTTGGGGTGGTACCTGAGGGTGATTTGGGTCGGGGCCTTGGAGGTGCTTTGATTTGTGTGTGGAGTGAGGGTGCAGTTGTTTGGCAGCCTGCAGTTAGGGTGTGCCTGCTGCACGTGTAGTGCGTGTATTAGGGGTTTTTAATTATTTATGTATTTATTGTGGGTTTTAACGTGCGCTATCAGGCCGATGTGTGTGGACGTTCTCCTGGACATGTGTTTCTGTTGCACTATGTGGACGCATGGTACTTCACATGGATGGACTGTGTGGATTTGGCATTGTTTTATCTGGCCCACCTACCTGAATCTTCGGATGTCTGCACTCCTTTCTCCATCCCTCCGACTCCCTCTATGCTCTCCATTCCGATGGTGGAGGCACAGATTTCTTCCCAGGGGGTCAACTTGATGGGTGATTCAGGACCTCCCCCGGTGGCTGTGGCAATGTTGCGGTTGGCAGAGAGTATGCTGCGGACGCGTATCCGCAGGTCGTCCCATCGCTTGCGGCATTGCTGTGGGGTGCGGGGTGCGGTCCCCACCGCACTTACCCGCTGTGCCACCAGAGCCCATATGGCCTTCTTGTTTGCAAGTGCCGTCCTGGTCATTTGCGTGGAGAAGACGACGGCAGCATTCTCCTGGAGGGTCTCTGTTAGCACGGTGAGTTCCTCACGGGAGAAGTGGACCTGCCGCTTGCAGTCGCACGCTTTCTTCGCTACTTTTCCCATTTTTCTTGGTTTCGCTAGGGTGGTTGACGGGTTGGGGTGTGTTTCAGGGTAGTGATTTTAGTGGTTGTGTGGTTTTAGTGTTTTTATAGGTGTATGCCGGGATGTTTCCCGTTCCGGGCCCATGTTTTAACTTCCGTTTCCGTATATTTCCGGGCACCGTACTTTCCGGTAGGCGCACACTGCGGTGACCGCTAAGAGGGGTGGCGGTATTGCACCTAGAGCGCCGTACGGCGGCGGTGTGGGCCGTTTTGGGGTCATTTCCGCCATCGCGGACTTTGCACTTCCGCCGTGGCGTGGTGCTCGTGCCCGATGGGTCGGAATGGGCCGCACTTTGCTCCTTCGTGCAATGGCGGAAACGCTATTTACGCTGTGGCGCTCCGGTCAGTCGCTTTCCGCCAGGGTCGTAATGAGGGCCACTGTCTCCTGTGTCTATGTTATGTTTGCACCAAGGTCTCAAACCAGGAGACTGTGAAAACAAGGGGGAAAATTGCCTAAGCAAACTTTTCACCTCAGCCTGTTGATCAGAGGTCAGGTGAGGGGCCACTCAGACACCATCAATGGAGCTGTCTGAAGGTCTGCTTTGGAACAGGTCAGCGAGAGGTTCCGACTCCTCCTCCTCAACATCTGAAGCCAGCAGCAGTGCAGCGATTTCAAATCGTGGGATGAAAACCTTCAGTCTATTTACATGGAACACTTTTGGAGCCTGTCCAGGCCTTCCAAGGTCCACCAAATAGTTGATCTCACCCAGTGACTCCACCACTGTGTAAGGGCCTGACCATTTGTCCTGTAAAGCCCTCGGCCTTATAGGATTCATGATCAGGACTTGCTGACCAGGTGTGAAATTGAGGAGGGAAGCTTTCTGGTCATACCAATGTTTCACCAGAGCCTGCCCTGCCTTCATCTTTTCATTAGCCAGACCCATCAGGAGTACCATCTTTTTTCTGAGCCCTAGGGAGTGGGCATCTCCCATCCCTCCTTGACTATGGCTAAGGGTCCCCTTACAGGGTGACCAAACAGAAGTTCAAAGGGGCTGAAGCTAACACCCTCTTGTGGTACTTCTCTGTAGGCAAACAGTAAGCATGGTAGCAGAAGATCCCATTTTCTTCTTTGAGGTTCTTCCAGAGCCCCAATCATGCTTTTCAAGGTCCTGTTAAACCTTTCCACCAGACCACTGGTCTATTGGTGGTATGCAGATGAAAACTTATAGGTGACACCACATTCCTTCCACATGGCCTGCATATACTTTGACATAATGTTGCTGCCTCTGTCAGACACAACTTATTTAGGGAAGCCAACCCTAGTAAATATGCCAAGCAAAGCTTTTGCAACTGACTTGGCAGTCATAGTTTTCAATGGGATGGCCTCAGGATACCTGGTGACATGGTTGACCAGCACCAGGATACACCTATTGCCTGAGGATGTTTGGGGTCAAGAGGACCAACAATGTTGACCCTTTCAAATGGTACCCCCACAACTGGGAGTGGTACAAATGGAGCCTTGATTGTTGAACCACTCTTACCAGATAACTGGCAGGAGGCACAACTCCTGCAGTGACTTTCTACTTGCACCCCCATCTTGGGCCAGTAGAAGGGCATGGACAACCTTTGGTTGGTTCTCTTGATTCCAAGGTGACCAGCAAGGGGCACTTCATGCGTCAGCTGCATGAGGAAGGGCCTTACAGCAAGGGGAACCAGCAACCTCCTAGGGTCTCCTTCCGTAGACTCTGTAGGCTCACTATACAGGAGCACACCTTCCCAATAAATCCTGTGCTTCCGAGGAGGTTCACCCTCAAGCTGGGAGCAGGCCTGTCTCCTTAAGCCTTTCAGAGATGGGCACTCACATTGGCCCTTACTAAATTCTTCCCTATCAGGACCACCTTCTACTAACAAATCCTTTAGTTCAGGATGGTCATTGGGGTCAAATAGTTCAGGTATCACCACCTCCTCGTCAGGTCCTGGTGATTGACCAACTACCTCCACCTCAGTGGTAGGTGAATTAGGGGGAATATTCTCTTTCCCTCTTTTTGATTTCCTTACTCCTTTAGCCTTGGGTTTCCCATTTGGCTGGGGCATAACATTGGTCTTGGCCAGTGCTGCCCTTGTTTGAGACCTTATGTAGGGTCTGTCAGCTGTATCTCCCACAAGCCCTAGATCTCTGAGATCATGTCCCAGCAAGACCTTTCCTGGGACACTCCTCTGTATGCTCTCTGGAATCCTGACTGCTGTACCATTTATAGTACGATTTACAGGTATTACCGGTAACATGAGAGGTGGGCCATCAGCCAAATTAGTGGGCACCAGAGGAGCTCTGGCAACTTCCTCTGGGTCTACCAAGGTAGAATCCACTAAAGTTCGTCCACACGCACTATCCCTAAGAGCTGGAGTATCTACTCCATTGATCAGCACACTGTCTTTAAAGTAGTGCTTGGTATTATCTGGAATCCTAGCATAAGCCTCTGAGACTTTAAGCTCCCAGGAACCCAGGGAAACTGAAACTACCTCAGCTTCTATCCCACTGGGGAAGGAGTCTGAGGAGAAGGATGCCCCTGTAATCTCTTCTTCCTCATAGGAGGAGAAGGCCAGATTAGCAGAGTGGATCCCCAAAGTTTTGACCTCACATCTGGGATCCTCCTTCACATGGCCAGTTGCTCCACAAGCAAAACAAGATCCACTGGGTCTGTTTACATAGGGAGGCTTACTATAACCAGAGCTCTGTTTTGGAGGCTGACCTCCACTACCCTGTGAGTTCTCTTGTGTCTTACCCTTATTTTTATTTTTGTGGCCCTTATGGGAGGACAATTTATCAGATTCCCCACCCTCCTTATCTTTGGACTTTTTCCCTTCCTCCTGCTTACCAGGATGGGTCTTTTCCTTATGGGCACTCTATGTGACACCCACAAATCTGCTGCTTGGCAAGCTCCTTGGGATCTATCGGCTTTGAATCTGCCAAATGCTGCTTAAGCTCACGAGAAGAAGATGCAAACATAGGTTCCAGCATGACAAGACATATCATACCTTCAAAGGTAGAGACCATATAACCTTCAACCCAGCCAGTCAAGTTCTTTAAGGATTCAATTACATAAGATACTGAAGTACCACCTTCTTTCTTTTTGTACTCTCTGAATCTTTTTAAGTATTGGGCAGGAGTATTTCTCAACTTTAAGACGAGAGTTTACTTAAACATTGCAAAATCTGCTCTCTCAGCTTTTGACATTTCCATAATGGCACTGCAGCCAGAATGGGGCAGTCTACTAAGTAACCAGGCAATTTTATCAGCATTGTCAACTTGTTGAACTTCACATGCATACTCGAATATTCAGCCAGTCCATAATGTCATTCTTTTCCTCATACACACTGAGCATATCCTTAGGAAAGCTTGGGTGAGAGGAGGCCCCAGACCCATGTCCAGAAACCTTGGATCCATTGGCAACTTGAAGCTTGGCCAGTTCCATCTGGTGATCCCAGTCATTCTGTCTTTCTGCTTGCTCTATCTTCAGTTTGGCCATGTTAAATTCAAGATCCTTCTGCCTAAACAGCAGCTCTTGTTCCAGCACGGCCTCACCTTCAGCACTGGCAGAGGAAACATTAGACATTACATCTTCCAAATCCTCATGGTCCCTGGAGACCAGTGCAGCGACAGAAGTACTAGTTCTGCCAGTAGGAGCAGCCCCACCTCCTTCTGCAATGTCATCAGAAGCTATGGCACTAAGCTAAGCTTCTTGCCAGTCCATGATTTTTTGGATCATTTCTATTTTTGTGCCTTGAGCAGAGACACCTCTTTCAGCACACATCTTTCTCAATGTTTCAGATTTAGAAGCATTTAAAGTCAACAAGGTACTTGTTTCCATATTGTTAGATAGGGCTATGGCTTTTTTCAGTTATACTACAACAATTCACTATGTGACCTGGTAGGAATAACTTGAAATGTCTTCACCAGTATGCAACACTGGATACCTTCAGTCCTATCCCACCGCTGTACACTAATTTGTTAAGACGGATTTCTGGACTCTGTTCTGGAGGAGCAGAGGTTCAGAAGGCCAACCTAGTTTCTTGGAACAGGGTAACCTCTGGACAAGCCAGACCAATCAGGGTAGCTATGGCAGCCAGTCAAGACTTAAGGCCTCATCACGAGGCGGTAACCCTTAAATGCGGCGGTAGCGCTATTACCGCCGCATTTAAGGGTCAGCCAGATCATGACCTTGGCGAATTTCCTCCCAGCTAGGGGGTAATCAGTGGCAAATTTGATGATTTTCGGCACGTTTACCACCGGCGGGAAATCTGCCGGCAGTAATAGCACAAATTTTCCCCATTGGGCCCAATAGGGAATGAGGAATTCCCGAATGGGCCCAATGGGGAATGGGAAATAACCGTTCCACCAAACCCGTGATCCGCCGCCAATAGCACCGGGGGGTTTGGCGGTAGGGCTATTAGCGCCGGCTCTAATAGCGCCGGCGTTAGCGCTCAACTCGTGATGAGGCCCTAAGTCTCAGGAGGGGTGAGGGTGACTGAAAGACCGCAATGAGCATACAAGGCAAGGACACTTACAAATTACTCTAGACAGGTGTTATATTAAAAATATAGACACATTTATTACAAGGCCTTTGTAACATAGAAAAGAATCACAATAACACTAAGTAAAACAATACATCACACTCAATACAATATATGTATACAAGACCAATGGGGTCTAAAGGGTTAAACGCACAAAATATGTTGACAACCTAGAGGGGAAGAAAACAGGCAGTGCAGGTAATCTTTAGACCCAGTTCCACATCAATAATGCACCTGAGAGGCTGTCCAAGCCCTACGAAGAGAGGAGCCTTGTGCTCAATAGTACATGCAGGCGCTTGTGCCAATGGGCATAAAAGGGTCTCTTCAAGGGTCTCTAGTGGCTCAGGAAGGTGGATAAGGCGATGCAGAACAAGTTCCCACTTTTCAAGAAGGAGCTCCACTTGAGGCAAGAGGCAGTTTGAGAGTGTGGGATGGAATCGCTATTTCGCAATAGCTGTGGAAAGGAAAGGGGCCCTCAGGGGCCACTCGTGCGTAAAAATGGGCTCCTGCACTAGGGGCTACCGGTTGGGGTAAGGACTACTCACCGGACCCCAACGCAGGCAGACCCAAACTTCGCCAGTACAGTGCACTTCGCTGGCAGGTTCGAATGCGGCAAAAAGGACGTCTTGGCACCTTGTAGTTCCCAAGATACAGCAATGATTCCCAAACGGTACAGTTGTGATTTCTCCGCTCCAGGAGGAGGAATTGACTCAGGTTCAGGGGCAAGAGGGTCACCAATGCAGCGAACTTGCACAGGTCCTTGCCGCGGCAGGGAAACACGTAACAGCGTGTACTCCGCTTCTGGCGCAGTCATCTCACTTCAGACCTGGGAATGCCAAGTGTACGAAATTTGGTGTGAGGGTGCCGTGGACACAGAGGTAGCAGTATGCCAAGTTTCGAGGGCCTCCTTAAAACGGCGGCGGTGACAGAGCAAAGGCCCTGCGTAAGCTGGTCAGCCCACTGGTTGGCCGAGGGACACTTCCGAGAAAGCTTACTTGCAGGGTTTGATGAAAGTGCCGAGAATAGTTGGCCGCACTATTCCAATGGGTCAAAGCGTCTTCGCAGACCTTCTAGGATGATCAGATGCAGAGGGGTCCCACGGGACGACAGCGAGCTCAGGGTGCCAAACCTTACAGCGGGTCACCAGCGGTTCCTCGACTCGGCTTCGTGTTGCAGGATACTTGGCTCCTATCCTTTGTTCAGTGTGAAGTCAGGAGTTGGACATGGTAGTGGTGTTTTCAGCCTCCTCTTATCCAAAGTTCCCTTCATGCCAAAACGGGGAGGACCCAATGGGAGATCTGCTCACAAACACACACTCCATACGTGGACCAATCACAAACCACGGTGGTCCCAGCATTCAGGGCATTCCAGACTCTCTGGCACCCAGGATGTGTATTGGAATCAGATATCCCAGTCCGCATCCAGGAGGCACACACACAAGGCATGCAGAAGCCTGCAAAAGCATTGGGATTCGTGGGAAAGTGCATGACCAAATAAGGATTGACCCGGGTCGACTCGACCTGGGGAAGGTAAAGGGGCAAGATGGCCAAAGAAAGAACAGGACAAAGAACCTCGTGGCATGGCCTTTTTGGAGCCAGGCCACCTATTTGTGTCAAACGTGGTTAACATGGCAGGAAAGGGTTAAAAATAATGCAAAAAGATAGCTGACACCAGTCCTGTCCATGACATATCTGCACAGTTCATAAAAAGTCCAGCGAGAGCTTCTAGGGCCTTTGGAAATGACTAGAGACCCAAGTGTGCTGTATGGTAAGATACATTGCACACTTGTTACATGTTGCATAAAAGCTGCAACATGAGGAAACGACTGAGGGAAACAAAGTCTCCCAGTACTGACTGTTTTAAGGGCATGTCAGTTTCTCCATAAAAAGTGAGCGAAAGCCCAGAGGAGTGCAGCTCAAGGCATTTCTCTGGCAAAGTCAGTCAATGGTGTCTAAACAGCAGCAAAAGGTTTGGGGGTTGACACATGGAGGGAAAATTACATAGAATTATGAAATCTTTCCTAACAGTGACGAACACTGTACTCAAGCTGGATATTGACACCCGCACTGTAACATTTTGAGTAATGCAATTGTTGAGGTGAAGGGTTGCCTCCTTGTAGATGCAACAGTGCGCAATAGACAAAGTTTTAAAGTCCACCCAAGCTTTGATAAGGAGGCAGTGGGTATCACTACTGGTTGCTTTGATGCAGTCTGAGCATTTTAATCCAAGGGCAGCTCATAGACCTTTATTTTGTAGTAATTGAAGTTTGGACAGGTTAGCAGCGGTGGTTCCCATAAGTAGGATGTTGCAGTAGTCCAGCTTTGAGAGAATCAGTGCCTGTGTGAGGCAGTTTCTCAGTTAGAGGAATTGCCTGCTCAGAGAGATGAGCCTTGCTGTGTAGGGGGTGGATGATGCTAGGGCATTAATATGCCTAGTCATGGATAGGTCATGGACCCCCACCGTTTTGATCTGTTTCAGGACTGAGATGGTTGTGCCATCAATGCAGAAAGATGAAAAGGACACATCCTAGTGTTTAAGGCGATACAGGATGCCAACAATGAGGAGCTCTCTGTTTTATCATCATTTAGGCACAAATTGTGGGTGGACATACAGTTTTGGATTGTACTGTACACTGTGTTGATTGTGGCAGTGTCCTGGGTAAGATCACCCGTAATGTGGACGAGTATTTGGTTGTCATCTGCAAAGTTGGTGTAAATAGTTTCCCTTTCGTCACCTGGACACCTGGAGGGGCAGGGATGGGGTCGGCTGCATATTCCTTAGTGAATAGTCTGGTGGTACGCTCACTGAGGAACGATTTGATCCATGCTGAGGCTTCGGGAGAAAAGTGGATGTGTTGGCTGAGGTGATGGCAAAGGATAACTAGGTCAAACACAGCAGAGAGATCTAGTAGGAGGAGGATGGCGAGTTTGCTGCAATCGCAGATTTTATCCATTTGGATTTTCAGGTCCAGCAGTGCAGTTTCTGTACTATGCTTCGGGCGGAAACCAGATTGCCTTTTACCGAGCAGGTGGTTAAACTCCAGCAACTGTTGGATTAGGAACATAGGCCAGGCGATCGAGGATTTTAAGTAGGAAAGGCACTGTGGTAATACGGTGGCAGGTGGTAGGGATGGAGGGGTCTAGGGAGTTGTTTTTTTTAGGAGTGGTGTGATCCAGGCAGATTTTATGTTAGAAGGCATGTTGCTGCTGAGGAAGGAGGCATTGGCAAATTCTGTGATTATTGGTGCTAAATTGGGAGCACAGAGATTCACTATGTGAGCGGGGCAGGAGTCACTTTTACAATTAGAAGGTTTCAGCTCCTGGATGGTGGCAATCACTTGCTCTTGTGTGACTTGGGAGTAAGTGAAAGGGGTGGTATGAGAGGAGAGGGCCCCATTGGGCATGGGGGCTTTAGTAGCCAGCAAGGCCTTCTTAGCCTTTGATCTTCTTGAATAGTGTCGTAATTTTGTGTGAAAGGGCATTTTGTATCATGGTGCACCAGTCTTTGTATGCACGTGTGCTTGCAATGTGGGGTTTGTGGGAATGTTATGCGCTCTGTTCTTAAAAATTGGAGCTTACATTAGAGATTCTGGCATTGTAGCAGTTTGATTTGCAGGCTTTCTTGTATGAGTAGGCCCCAGTGGCGAGTGCCGTGCAATTGCTTGGAGAGGGGTGCTTTTGGCTAGATGTTCTAAGGATCGTTCGTTCCTTCACAGGCCGACTGAGAACCAGGTATTTTTATGTTTGTGCAGTTTGGGAATATTTGTTTTTATCATTGCATGTTGGTTGAGAGTCTGGAGAAGACATGCATAAAATTGGTTGGCCAGGTCTCGGGAGGGGGTTAGGGGGAAACTGAGGGGGAATTATTCTGGGCCTGGGCACTTGATTTGATCATTGCTAGGAGTGTGAGTCTTAGATCATCATGTATCAAGTTGAGAGTATTACGTACTTGGGGTTCAGTCTAGCAGCTGGAGCTTTGTGGAGCTTGGTCAGGGAAAGAGTGAAAAGAATGAGGAAGTGTTTGGACTAGGATACAGTGTCAATGGCTGAGATGCTGATGGGAACATTGGACGTAAGAATCCAGTCCAGAGTGTGCCCTTTGGAATGCATGGGGGAATCTATCAATTGGGTAAAGTTCATGTCTTCGGGAGCTCCTGTGAGCAATGAGGCTTTGGGATCTTGGGAATCGTTGGAACATAGGTTAAGATCACCCAGAATGCTGTATTTAGTAAAGGGTTTTCATAAAAGGTGTGATAAGGAGAGGGATGTCTAAATCAGGACAGCTGTTGTCCTGGTTGCCTATAGATCACGAGCAGGTTGAATGTGGTTTGTGGGTCAGTGGTGAACTTGAGGAGCAGCATTTAGAACCCCTTGGGTGGTGGGTAAGGTACAGTGCCTAATTTGCAATGAGGATGTGGCTAAGAGGGCTACCCCTCCGCCTATCGCGTTCAGGCGGTCTGACCTAAAAATGGTGTAGTTGGCAGGGATGGCTAGGGAAAACAAAGGGCGGGAGGCGTCATGAAGCCAGGATTCTATGGTAGCTGGAATATCCAAGTGGTGTTTGAGGATAAGACCATGGATATCGATGGCATGTGCACCTAAGGATCTAGCAGTAATTAGTGCACATTTTAGGCCCTCTCTTTGCTTGGATGGTAGAACTGGACAGGAGTAAGAAGGTGACTGTTGTATTTTGTGAGCAGGTGGTGGGAAAGGAGGGCTGGACCGAGAACCTAGTCTTGCCAGTCTGGTGACCCCTAGTACTGGAATGGAGGTGGCAGTGCTATGGCGCGTTCTAACCCGCAGTCTGAGCCCACGTTGGGAGAGGAGAGTCCTGAAAGCTGGATACATTGTGTAGGTGTGAGGCTGCTTTCAAGAGTGACTGGTTGTTTGCATATTTCAGGAGAGACTAGGTACTCTATAATGGTGGTGGATGAGACAGGCCACGGCGTGCATGGCCATGTTGAAATATCTGGCTGGTATTGTTGGTGTCCATTGCCAGAAGGTGGGGTTCCGACTGAGTAGGGGTGGGGTGCTGTATTTGTATGGAGTCAGACGTTTTGTGAGAAGGCATTCTGGTGCATGGCACAGTAAGAGGGAGTAGGGTGCAGGTGCTGAGTGAGGGACAGCGTGTGCTGGGCTGCAATAGCAGATGTGGGGCCTGGGAGCTGTAAACCCAAGGAAGAAAGGGGGGTTTCCCCAAATACAGCACTAAAGAGAGTACAAAACCAAAAGACTGTTGTAGAAAAACTACAAAAATTAATCCAAGGAAAAAGAGAGACTATTACAGAAGTTTGTGCTAGAAAAGCAGCACAAGGAATAGAGACATTGCTACAAACAGACTGTCAGTCGATATTGGTACACCGGGGAAATCAAGTAAATCTCCTGGTCTTGTTTAAGTTAGTTATCTTAGTAGTAGGGTTATGTAGTATTAGATTCGGTCTGAGGACTTTTCTTTCTTTGGGACTACCTGACGACAGACGAGAACATTTAGTTCCTTTAGATAGGTAGGGAACTCCAGCCCCCAGGTACTTCTATTAGTCTAGCACCAAAATCACGATTAGCCTGAAGATATGGCTTTGATTTTATGGTGGGGGTCATAGATCCTGACTTTAGGTGAGACATTACATTTCTACTACATAACCATGGGAATAATCCCTATACATTGAAAGGGGAGACAATAGCACTGTGGATCCTGGAAAACACCCTGTTTCCAGTGCCTCAATACGCTGAAGTATTAAGCGAAACCAAGAAGGGTCAAGAGCGTATGGAGAAGCAGACTTCCGCGTAGTGGAGTCCTGCCATGAAGAAGTAGAGGAGGTCCTATATCTGCCAGACCTAGCTTTTGCACTGAGAAATTGACAAGTCCTCAAAGAGGCCTTTTCTATGGTAGTCGCGGAGGAAGTCGGTCGCAGGCAGGCAAGTCCTATTTTCTTCTTAAAGAAGGGGATGTTATATTGGGGTGATATAATAAGAGATGGCTTAGCTTGAACCCAGTTGGTCGTTCCTCAAAGTCATTGAAAGATTGTGTTTGAGTTGGCCATTTACATTTGACAGCAGTTCACCAAGGGGTAGGGAAAACCTAGAGTCCCTAGATTCTACTGGTCTGACTGAAGTAAAAAACGCATGTGAGATTTGTTAAAAAGAACACATAAACTCAAGTCCGAGTTGCCCCATTGCACCCCTTAACCATTATCGAAGTCCCTTTTCTCTAGAATAGCAATCGACATAGTAGGTTCACTTGAAACGACTGAGGACTATGCCATCCGATATCTTGAAGCCACCCGATATCCGGAAGCATTACCCTTTGCAATAACAGTACCCAACAGATATTAAAACATCTGTTACCCTTTGTGTCTCGAGTAGGATTTCTGAAGGTGATTCTTACTAACCAAGGCACTACATTCATGCCCCACCCTAAATAAAGAAATTACATAGCATCAAAACCCTACAAACATCTGTTTACAATCCCCAGACAGATGGTTTACTCAGATGTTAAAGAGAATCTTTCAGACGTTGCTAGAAACCGATGGGAAAATCAGGGATATCATGATACGCTGGGTATTATTTGTAGTCTGTAAGACGCCTCAGGCATTCCTGGGATAGTC
Source organism: Ambystoma mexicanum (assembly GCF_040938575.1). NCBI lineage: Eukaryota > Metazoa > Chordata > Amphibia > Caudata > Ambystomatidae > Ambystoma > Ambystoma mexicanum. The sequence goes on along the minus strand of NC_090935.1, from coordinate 298,551,763 downwards.
CCTTTTTGAGATACTCTATGGGAGGAAACATTGGGATGTTTTGTATATGTTAAAATAGACCTGGGAAGAAAGAGGAGGCCATCTTGCAAATTTCCCAAAGCACCCAGAAATTGAAAACCCATATGGCAGCATTAAGAGAAATTGTAAAAAGAAATCTAGGCCCAAGAACAGCAAAAAGCAATCTATCACAAAGACGCTGTGGCTCAGTCCTTTTCTGTGGGTCAAGCAGTCTTAGTTCTCCCAACCTCCGAGAATAAGATGATTTCCAAGTTGTATGGACCCTACAAAATTCTAGTGAAAAGGAACCCCTAAATGATCTGATCTCCCAACCTAATACACGCCAGAAAACCCAAGTCTATCATGTTAACCTGCTCAGAGAGTGGAAAGTAGATGTTAGTGAGTCATGCACAGTCACTATGGCCACTCTCCATACAGACTCAGAAATAGAAAATCAGTTAATTTCTTCTGACTTGCCACTTTCCCACCAAGAAGATCTTAGTGACTTACCTCTCAGTTCCCAAAGTTTTTTCAGAACAATCAGGTAGGGTTGCTAACTTCTTCCACTACATCCAAACACCAGCCGGCAAAACTCAATCGAAGACCTTACAGGATGCCGGAAGCCAGAAGAAAAATCATTGAACAGGAAATTGAGGAAATGCTCAAGGTTGACATTATCGAGCCCTCTTGAGAGTCCTTGGTCCTCCCCTATTGTCCTGGTGGCCAAACCTGATCAGTCCTGGCGAGCAGCAAAGGTTCAGATGTCTTGCTTCATTCGTCTGATGTGGAACTCTGTGATTACTCGTGTGCTAGCTGCCATTAAGTGACTAAATAAACAAACACCATTGCGCATAGTTACCCTCATCTTTGACATCCATGGCTTTGTGATTGTTGTAAAGCACAATGTGCCTCATTACGAGTCCGCCGCGCTGGAATGCGGTGATTCCGTGTCGACGCTGACTCTGCTTCTGCAACCGCAAGGTTGTGGAAAGAGGGGTCGATTACGGCATGTGGGTCGCGCGCAACACACCGAGGCGGAAACGGAGTCACCGCCGTCACGTAAACACCCACGCACGCGGACTCAGTGCCACATAAAACGGTGCTAGAACCGTGTCCGCCTCCGCCGACATGGAAACACCAGTAGCGGAAATATCATGACCGCGGGAAAAAGACCGGAAACAGAGAGGCAGCCATTATATAAAGCACAATCCACTGCCATCCTCAGACACCACAGGTCAGATCACCTCCCTGAGACTGACAAACCATCCAACCCCATCATGGCAACCAGGATACATGCACGCAGGCAGAGAAAGCAGCGCTTCAGTGAGGCAGAGCTCACATTACTGGTGGAGCACATTGTAGAGCATGCTGAAATGCTCTTCAGTGCAGATCAGCAGCGTGCTACTTAGCATCGGCGCAAGGAGGTGAGGGCGGAGGCAGCACGGAAGTGCACAGCGGTTGGCGTGACCACACGCTCAGTGAAGGAGTGCCACAAGAGGTGGGATGACCTCAGGCTCCGGGTGCGCAACCTCATCACAGCACACCGCCAACACAGCACTGGAACTGGTGGAGGCCCTGCATCCCCTCTGAAGCTGCAATCGTGGGAGGAGCACTGCAGCAGTGTCATGCACCTGGAAAGCATCCATGGCATAGGAGAGGCAGAGGCAGGAGTGAGCCCACCTGCAGATGATGGTAAGTGCACAGAGTACAAATCCATACGTGTGATTGGAACTGACCCAATGGACCCACTCCCAATGCCCCCCCCAACAGGGCAGGAGTGACCCAATGGACCCACTCCCAATGCCCCCCGCACCCCCAACAGGGCAGGAGTGACCCAATGGACCCACTTCCAATGCCCCCCCCCTCAACAGGGCAGGAGTAACCCAATGGACCCATTCCCAATGCCCCCCCAACAGGGCAGGAGTCACCCAATGGACCCACTGACTGGCCAAATGACAAGTAACACATCCCCAAAGCACGACCCTTCAAAATTCACACAGTGCGTGCCTGACTGGATGCAGAGACACACACCTGTGTGCATCAATAGTCAAAAGCGTCGAATTGCAAGTAGATATGGATTGTGATGTTTGATGGATGTGATGGACACATTACGTAACACTACACAATTGCATGTCCTCTGTATCCCCACAGTTGTGACAAGTGACAGCAACGACAGACAAGAGGCGACGCAGCGGCCACCTGCAGGCGCACAACGCAGCACTCATGTCCAGGAGGATGATGCAAGCTGCTCTGGCACACAGGCACGGGCAGAACCAGGCACACCGGCAACATCAGGAACACCGGCAGAACCAGGCACACCAGCAGAAGACACCATCCACATGCAGCCACCCACCCATGAATCACAACCCATCTGCACAGCTGAGAAGGCTGCATCAAGTGATGAGAGTGGCCCGGCCATGCAGGCCGAGGAAGTACAACAGGGTGAGGGGGAAAACATGGATGGCGTGTCACCCATCTATGGGCTAAAGTTCAGCCCCCCAGAATTGCACAGCCCCATGCGCTCCCCAACTCCATCCATGGCCGAGCTATGTACAAGATTGCAGCACATTGAGCAACAACAGGCCACCCTGACGCAGCTGGTGGAAAGACAGCTGGAGGAGGCCAGGATGCAGCGTGAGGAGGCCAGGCTGCAGCGTGGGGAGGCCAGGCTGCTGCGTGAGGAGGCCAGGCTGCAGTGGGAGACCAATGCCACATCGGTGCGTCGGCTCACCAGGTCGATTGGCCGATTTGCGGCCACAATTCTCACCCTGGCACGCCATGTCAGGGAAGGGAACAGCGTGCAGTCAAGCATTGCCAAGTCAATGTTGGTAGCCCAGCAGGCGTTTCAAGGACACTTGCCCATAATTACACCAACAGTCACCTCAGCCAGCATCACCCCATCCAGCTCTGCCACTGGCAGCCCACGGAGGCGTTCAAGTCGGTTGACTGGATCCGCCAGCAAGGACGCACCTGCGCACAAGCACCCCCGCAAATAGTGGCATGAGGGGATGCCAGTCAGCATGTCATTTGTGGACACCATGGGTTTTGGAGGGGTGGGAACGTTTGGGTGGTGTGGGTGGTGTGGGAGGTGGGGGTTGGCCATTAGGGGGTTAGCTGACAGGGGCCTGTTTGGGGGTGGGAACGTTTGGGTGGTTTGGGTGGTGGGTGGGCATGGGTGTACAGCTTCCTTAGACCCAATGCACTTTCTACCCTGTTTAATTGACAATACAAAACCTTTCAAAACTGCATTAATGAGTGGACATCTGTCATTTCATTAGCAGACAAAAATCATTTAATCATCAGCATCGTCATTTCCATGCTTTGCTGTCAATGTGCAGTTTCTCAAAAGTAAATGCGAATGAGTGTATCCCGTGTTTGTTGGCCATCTTGCGCACGCCTGGGAGGTTGTGGTGCCACACCATCCCCATCCCCATCCCCATCTTCATCTTCTGCGTCTGGGGCAGTGGAATGTTCCTGCGCAAGCACAGATTGTGCAGCATGGCACACACAAGCACAATTTTACCCGTCTTTACTGGGTTGTACAGTAGTGATCCCCCAGATCTGCTCAAGCAGTGGAACCTGGCCTTCAATAGGCCAAATGTCCTCTCAATCAAGCCACGTGTGTGGATGTGTGCCCTGTTGTACGCCTCCTTATGCCTGTTCCTTGGCCTCCGTACAGGTGTCATCAGCCATGGCGTCAGTGCATATCCAGCATCACCTACATGGGATGTAAATGTGTGGGACATGTCAGTGTTCATAGTTGATCTCACGATCTGATGCAATGCAATATTGTGTCATCATCCATTCATCCATAAGGTCCTTGCTGTGGTCTGAGAGAGGCGGGTGATTGCCATCCAGGGGTAATTGTTGTAGATGGTGGCATTTGGACATGGCACTATCACTTGCTGTGCATATGAAGTGGACCTAATACACGATAGTGCTTGGTAAGTAATGCACTGTGCGATGACAAGCACACATGGGGGGGGGGTCATTCCATGGTCTGTGATGATTTGGCTTTTGCAGGATGTCTCATGAGCAGCCAACATGTGTATTGGGGGGGACGTGGTCCTAGGTGTGGGTGGCTGCATTGAGTGGATCAACCTGTATGGCCTGTTGGTAGCATTGGTCGTATGTCTCCTTAGGCAGGTGTTGTACTGTGGCAACCTGTCATGTGTAGGTATTTGATGTGTGTGTTATGCTGACCGTCCATTACATGGGCCAGGGGGTGATGCATGTGCAGTTGTAGCAGCCCACTTACCCATGTCATTGGCCTGGGCAGTCAACACACTTCCACAGGGCCTATGCATTGGCGGTTGTACTCACCCAATAGCCATGTGCTTTGTCCAGCGTAGCGTTCCATGTAGCATGGCAATGTGGAATTCCGCAGGACCATTGAGTCGTGTGTTGAGCCCGGAAAACGTGCACAGCAATGTGTAATCAGCAGTCCGGCATCACATACCATCTGTACATTGAGTGAGTGGTACTGTTTCCTATTGCGGTACACCATCTCCATTGCACGTGGTACTGTCAGCTCTATGTGGGTGCAGTCTAATGCACCTATGCAATCTGGCATGGCTGCAATGGCATGGAATGCCAACTTGGTTGCAATGACCTCTGCAAGTGTACGGGGTAGGGCGATGTGTTCTGACACATGGCGCAGCAGAGCGTCCAGTACCTGTCCCAATATTTTTGAGAAACAGGGTTGTGAGCTCACCAACTGTGTGCTGATAAGTTACGGTGCCTAGGAAATGCAGTACTGACACCACCTTCAGGAGGGGAGGGGGATTCCAGTCGAGATGGCAATGTGGCTGCTGATGTCCTCAATCATGGTGGTGATGTACATGATTGGTGGCCGGTCCAGCCGGTATAATGTGTGGATCTGTCCTGGGGTCAGGTTCCACGGTGAGGCCCTGATGCGGGGTTGTGCCGGCTGCACAATCGGGTTTGGCATGGGTGCAGGGTTTGCTAACTGACGCCTGTGCCTCCTCCGCCTCCACCTCATCCTCCTCTGCACCATTGCTGCCACCATGTGCACTGCTGCCTGTAGGTTCAATAGTCCCAGTCCCAATGCTGCTGCTGCTGCCTGCATTGTTGTGTTTGGAGTTGGCCTGGGTGTGGGTTTGTCCCTTTTGTAGCCTCCCAGTGACCTGCTGGGTCCGGCTGGCCTCATTTGGGGAACCTGTGGCCTGATTCACCTCACCTGGTACTGTTTAACGTCATGTTCACGGTGGCGCCGATACCGCCTCCGTGGCCACGGTTTTTCCACCATTTTTTTGCCAGTGTTTCCATGTCCGTGCTACTCGTGAAGCCCGTGGTGTTTCGTGTTGCCGTTAAGTGGGTGGTTTCACCGCCGTCGCTATCTACGGATCCCTTAACTACGCGGCGGCGGTTTGTGGTGGTGGTTTTTCCGGGTCCGTGGGTTGTGATTGCACGGTCACGGAAACGGCGACCGTATGCTTTTACCAGTGGTGTTAAGTCCGGGTCGGCGGGCTCATAATGAGGCCCAATGTTCCCTTTATTCAACTTCTCGAATGACAGCGTATAGAGGAGGCATAAATGAAACAGACAAGATTAAACTGCTTTAGATTGTAGTGGCCATGATATATTGGAAACTGCAAAAGCACTTCCAGTGCACCAGATCCACTTTTACTCTCGTAACTCTACCACTATGGAGTCATATGCCCTGATGAAGGCTGAGCTTTTAAATAGATAGCTCACACAGTTGAAACTCTACTTGGCTATTTGCAATTTTTCAACTCATCATCTGCGCCTTTGTGGATTGCACTGACAGAAGAGAACTTTGTGTTTCTTATCTTGCAGCCTTGTACTATCCCTACGGGTGAATATTGCCCTCTCTGGCTGCATCCAGATTGTGGCTTCTTGTTGAATGTACTTTTTAAATGCGCTTGCATTTTTGGGCTTGCACCATTGAATTAATTGGTATGCTGGTTGTGGCTTGCCTATGTTAGTTTCTGCAATGGGTGATCTGTATGCATGTGTGGGTCTAACCTGACCTTTTTATATGCTTTTTCTACATAGATGATATGCTTTTTGTGTGTAAATATGAGTTTGTAGTTCTGAAAGATTCTTGAAAAAATGAAATAAATTGTGTTGAAGTCATTTACATTTGTATGACTCCGCACCATGTAAATGTGCTATCTGGTCTCTTTTTTGTGCATTGTATTTTCTGTACTCTCTGAACCCCTCCTTCAAATTCTAAGGGTGCCTATGACCTGTTTGTTAGTTTGAATATTTAACAATGTCAAGTGATGCTTAACAGTATTGGATCTACTTTCAAAATGTAGTATAGAGAAAGGTGCAACTGATAATCATTTTGTGATCAACATTACAAACTCATACGCATTGCAAACTAACAGGAATATGTTTATTGACACCTCCACCTTAACTTTCCTTCCACCCTGCTAAATAATAGGCAGGTTCCTCCCACAGATTCCTCATCCTTGAAATATCCCAGTTGGTGCACTTATCAACGGAAACATTTTCTTACCCAGTAGGTTGTGCAGCTCCATATCCTCTTGTTGGTCGTATCTCATGCCGAGTAGGCATCATCAGCATGCAAGAACGGAGGCTTTGGCGCAATTTTGTACAGTTCCTTATTTATGATGTCAATACAATGGAGTATTGAGACAGTCGCTTGTCAGAAAAACACAAATTTGTCACAATGACTTAAAAAAAGAAAGTTTTAAAACGTGTGTAGCGTGCTCTCGGTGTCGTATCCCCACTCTATTTCATTTATTTATTTCATTTGTTGATAGCGCCCAGACCCAGAAGTATCACAACGCTAGTACATGTTACAATAGGGACATACAGTCATGAGATGATAGGCCAAGCATTATACATATTTTTTAAGTTTCTTTCGGAAATACAGTCATGAGATTGTTGGCCAAACCGTATACATATTTCTGTAGCATTGGATCTTTCATGGATTCACATGCTGAGAATATTTCCCGTCGTCAGGCTGGGAAAACATTGGTAACCTTAACATAGTCCTATCAACGTCTTTGCTGTGCATCCAACTGCCCCAACACTGACTGCAGCATGGTCAGCACCTGCATGGACAGCAATGAGTGCGGATTCACCAATGGGTACTGCGGTGGGACAGCACTCAGGCCTGCCGGAGCGGACGGCCCTGCCAGCTGCAGAGCCAACGCTGATGGATTGAAGAACGTCTGACTTTACTCTTCCAGACTCTAGTCCAAGTCTTACGTCGTGGGGTCTTGCTGCAGAATCTCCAATGGGAGCAACGGCCCAAGGCCAGACCCCGACTGCCACGGCACCTCTGAAGTCAATGGTGCACATGCACCCGTGGTTATCGTTGTGGAATCTAGTACAGTCGATGATGGAGCAGTCGTCACCACGGCCGACGAAGGAAGATAGGGCAGCACCACCATCATCGACGGAGGGACTTCCGTAGATGAGCCCCTCTGCGAAGGGACCAAGGCCGCTACTGGCCTGGTCTTCTCCGGTGAAGTGGACCGTTTGGATGTGGATCTTGATCATTGTTTGGAAGACTCACGGCCTGAAGAGGAACGGTGCCGGTCCTTCGACAACGAGTGCTTCGTCAAGACTTCTCCTTATTAGCCACCGTGGACTTGTGTGACAGCGTCGCCGACTTCTCATGGCTTGGAACTCACATTCTTCGACTTTCCAACCCTGGGAGCCTTGTCCTGAGGGGGACCACCCGACCCTCTACTCTGATGCACCCACCTGCTACCAGACGACTCCCCGCCTTTCCCCACCTTTGACGCCGGCACTGCTGTGCACTGCTTCTTAGAGGGGGGTTCCACCAACCGTGTCCTCGGGAGTGAAGACAACACCTTCTCCGCCATAGTACAGGACTTGCCCCCGTGGGCCGAACCAACCTCTGAACCCGGGTAAGTCCCCTCCCCACTGATTGCAGTCCTTCAGCGTCTTCTGTGAGAAGCCTTGACAAACCTCACAGTTGTCCGGGGAATGATTGGGATATAGGCAATAAAGACAGTCAGCATGCCCATCCCCATCGTTGATGTTCTTTAGGCCGCCGATCACACAGGGCTGAAACAACAATTTCTTCAGGCCCACTGATGACATACTGGGCTTGGAAAGAAACAACCAGCGAAAGCATGTGTAGAACACGAAGAGCAATGTTCTCGAGAGCAAACACAAGGTGATCCCAACAGTTTGAAGAGGGTTGAAATCTGAAGGGAATCCGCTGGGGCAGGGCTATTTATACCAGACATCCTATTGGTGCAGCCTAAAGCACCCAAAACAGACGTTGATAGGACACTCATGTGTCTTAGTTTTCCATAGGAAAATGCTACGTTAAGGTTACCAAGGTTTTCCCAGCCTGACAATAGGAAATATTCACAGCATGTGAATCCATGAAAGATACCAACACTGGAGAAATGTAGTTACAGGTAAGAAACTACTCCCTTGTTAATCAGAATGGTTTTAAGTTTCTTTCTGAAGATTACGTACGAAGGCTCGTCTTGGATCGATGGTGGCAGGGCGTTCCAGAGAGTAGGATCTAAGACCGTAAAACTTGCTCCGCCTTCTCTCTTTCTGGTGAATCTTGGTGTTGCTAGGGTTAAGGTGGTAGAGGAGCGTAGACAGTGGGGTTTGGCACTTTTAAACATATGCTGTTTAAAATATGGGAATGCATTGTTGTGGATGCATCAGTGTGTGATTGATAGGATTTTAAATTTAGCACAGGCTCTGATAGGCAGCCAGTGAGCCTCACGACTCGCTTGGGATTTGTGATCCATTTGTTTCATTCCCCAGACAGCCCGAAGGACATTGTTTTGGATCAGTTGCAGTTTGGTTAAGTCAAGGTTCCGGAAAAGATGTCGTTACTTTAAGCCAGTTTGCTGCCGATGATAGCCCTGGCAAGCCTGAAGAAATTGACAGATGAGAGAAATGTTCTACTGAGATTGAAGAGCTTAGTGGAGTAAGCTGCTTATGAGGCAAGGGCCTACATTTGTTTTTGCATGGAAAGTTCTGAGTCTAGGTACACTCCCATGGTATTCACATGGCTGGAGACAGAGGTGATGTTGCCATTGATGGTGTGGGCCATGTCCAGGTGTTTGAAATGGTGCAGGGAGCCTACGATAAGGAGCTCTGTTCAAGCAAAGATGGTGATCAGCCATCTAAGCTTGGAAGATACTATAAACCGGATTGATATTAGCATAGTCTAGGATGTGGTTTTCCAGTAAGTTTCAGTAGTACTTGAGTGTCGTCTGCAACGTTTGTGTAGGGGATTTCAAGGCTGTCGTGGTGATCAAAAAGAGACTTCATTTACATGTTGTAGAGCGTAGGTGACAGACAAGACCCTTGCGGGACCCCATATGAGACAGGGATAGGGTCGGCTGCTTCAGATCCAGCAAAGATCCCAGAGATGCGCACACTGAGAAATGAATTGACCGAACTGGCAGCATCTTAGAAAAATGTAAATTGGAGGTATGGTGTTGGCAAAGGATGTTGTGGTCAACAAGTTCAAAGGCTGCAGAAAGGTCAAGTAGGAGAAGGATGGCGAGTCCTCTTGTGTCGCGTACGATGTTGATTTTAAGATCGAGGAGGGCCGCCTCAGTGCTGTGCCTGGCTCTGAAGCCAGATTAGCACCATCCACAAAGGTTGCAGGCTTCTAAGTGGGTTTGGAGTTGGGTGTAAGCAGTGTGATCAAGAATTTTGAGAAGGTAGAGAACGTGGTGATGGGGCGGTAGTTGGTAGGAAGAGTGGGCCTATGGAATGCTTTTTTAGTAGGGGTCTGACCCTGGCTTCTTTAACAGCTTTAGGTACTGAGGCGAAGATAACATTGATAAATTTGGCAATGATGAGTAGAAGGGGGTCAGTGCACATCTGGGGAAAGTGGGAGAGGCATATGTCTCCTTTGCAGTTAGGTGGTTTAAGGCGCTGGATGATGGTTTGGGCATCAGGTGTAATGGGTGGGATGTGGTAGAGGGGCACAGAGGTCATAGAGTGGTCTCCTTGATGAGGTGGAGGTGCACCCTTTGCCGAGAACAGGGATTTCTTTAGGATAGTTTTGTCTCTGAAATGATGGGTTTTGTTGACCAGGGCTGATTCGACGAGAGCACCAGGCTTTATCTTTCGGGAAGCTGGTGATAGGTGGTGCTGGAAATTCATGCTCCATTTCAAGCTCCTTAAAGATTTTGAAGAGTTCCTTAGTATTGGAGCTGGCTTCACTGATTCTGGAGTTTTATATGTTGGATTTGGTAGACTCTGTCTGCCTTTTCTGCTTAGGAAAGCACCATGAAACTGAGGAGTGTGGATCCTGTCAGACGATGCTGCCAAAGGCTCTTAGAGACATGGTGGCAACACAACATATGGCCTCATCAAAATAACCAACCCCAGAGTCATCGGATCACCAATCGAGATCAGGGGAAAGAACAGAAAGAAGAAGCAGCAGCACCACCATTCGAGAATCAATTCTTCATTCTTGAGAACGCGTTCTTCCACCTCGTCGAAGAAGCACAAAAGACACTGATCGAGGTCTAAAAATTCAGGTACGCTTGTGTGCCCCACTGCATCATCCTCAAAAAAAAGTGGGAGGCATTTAGGAGCTCCATGAAAAAGATTTTCCGACAGACCACAGAGGGCATTAAGAAACCCCTTTCTGTGGGGAAAAAGAAAGAAGGTAATAGCAGACACCGCTCCTGCATGCTGCCAAGCTCTGGTACTGGTTACAAGGGCACAAGGGTAACTCCCACTAAAAATACATCGAATGCGCAAGTGCAGTCAATATCGTTGATGCCAAAATCTTTATACCAAAGACTCTGTGCCAGTGTCTGTGGAGAAAGTGCACAGGAGGCTTATTATGGAATCTATCTCGGATCCATCGGAGCAGGATGATTCCTTTTCATAACAAGCAGAATTGTTCAAATGAAGACATCTCAAAGCATTTCCAAAGAACAGGAAGAAGATACTGCTCCTTGCTTTCAATTATCAACTGACATTACAAAGCAATCCTGGCCTGAGGAGTTGCTAGATACCCAAATATAGACTCCCTTCTACAATTACAGAAGGATTTGCAAGAAGCAAGTGGACTGAATGCTCATCAGATTAACAGCTAGGAATAGATCCCATTTCAGCTGTGGGACAGAATGTTGCCTATTTCAGAGCAGTGGTTGCAAGTGCCATTGACAATCTTGATTTATTCTCTGTTTCCGAAGAGGTGTTTTCCATAGGTTAACAGGCATTAAAACACCAAAGCAGCCAAATGTGCCCATTCTACTTTTCAGTGGTTCAGTGATTCTACTATGGAAGTAGTTAGGCCAGTCTATGACTAGCCTCGTCATACAATGTGGACAAAGATATCAAGCATAAACATAGGGTCAGTTCCAAATGACCCTCAGTTTTTAACTGTCCATCCCTCGTCAGACAGCCTTGTGATCCGATATGTGCCAGCAGGCTCCAAATGTACAGTATTCCCATTTGCACCTGCGGGTAGGGAATCAAAAAAAACTAGGCACTTGGGGAAGAAATGTTTTCGCTGCAGGTAGTCATCTGGGGTTGAGATTAGTAAATGATGCAAGGTACTTGTATTCTTTGTGGGAAATGGCAGAACCAGAAATTAATCACCTTCGACCAAACACTGCCAGGAATATGCTGCATGTGCCTATAGATAACACTGATTATATCTGACACTTTGAGCACAACAGCTGTAGTTTGCATCCATTCTTGGATGTGCACTGCCAACTCTGCCTAAGATGTGTCCTGATACATTCTGGTTTCACCATCACGGTCTTGTGGCCAATGCTGGATTTGACTTTTATGGACTTCATTGATTCACGGTGCGTCACCCTTTCTCAACTCTGATGCTGGACATCCTTTGCATCTTGTACTCACGGTGGCCCTGAATCATGCTGTTCCCATCTTCATCTTGTATCCTGGCTTGCAACATTATGTGTGACTACTGACTTCTGCAATTGTATTTGCTCTCCCCTCCTGCTTCTCCACTCTTTTTGACTGCTTGACAGTCTCTTATTTTTATTCCGTTCTGCCATTCTCTCTGATGTCCTTTATTCACGGTCATTCGGTTTATTTAGGACAATGGAAATCTGTTTCTGATAGATTGTAGGCAATGTCTGGGAAGGTGTTTTCAGAAGTCTTGAAAGGCAGGTCAGGTTTTGATGACTTGTATGCAGAGCATGTGAAATTGTCTTCAGTATCCATCCCAGGTGGATGAGGGGAAGTATGACAATATGCCATTAAGGGATGGGGAATATGACGTGTCATTAAAAAAAAAAAGGGGAATACCATCTCTCGTCCGATAATGATGTGTTATTTATATAGCACCTTAATCCAAAGCAATTTACAGAGCACATATTTACATACAATATCACCCAACTGAAATTGGTACTTATTTATCGACCTCGGAAAGATGAAAGGCTGAGTTGGCCTTGCCGGGATTCGAACCTGCGACCTGCAGATCACGCTCAGATCACAGCAGCGAGCGCTCAACCCGCTGAGCTATCTTAATGGCTGTCAAGTTTGTGAGTGAACGCAGTACACCTATAAGATAAGTCCTGGCAGGATAATAGAGCAGGCATATTCAAGATAAGGCAGAATAACCATAAAAGACTATCAAGTTTGTAAGTGTGCGCAGTGCTCTTACGAGAAAAGCCCTGGCAGGAGAGTATACTAGGCAGATGCAAGTTCCAAGTGTGTTCATATAAGAAAACCCCTGCCATTCATGTGAGAAGGCGCTGGCAAGAAAGCATACCAGGCGTGATCAAGTTGAACAGTGTGTAATTTACATTACCCACGGAAGTCCTGATAAGGATACATAATGACTAGAAAAAGGCTGTGTAAACATATTAAAGAGGAGAGAAAGCCTGTCTGGAGAGTACACCAGGCATCCCTTCTCGCACACAGGTGTTGCCTGTTTTGCTTGATTCTTTTACCCTGCCCCCCCCCAACCTGCATCCAGCCTACTTCTGCAGGAGTTTGTCCTGGTACATTCTGGTTTCACCATCACTGTCTTGTGGCCAATGCTGAATTGGACTTTTATGGACTTCATTGATTCACGGTGCGTCACCCTTTCTCAACTCTGATGCTGGACTTCCTTTGCATCTTGTACTCATGGTGGCCCTGAATCATGCTGTTCCCATCTTCATCTTGTATCCTTGCTTGCAACATTGTGTTACTACTGACTTCTGCAATTGTATTCACTCTCCCCTCTTGCTTCTCCACTCTTTTTGACTGCTTACTCTCTGTTCTCTCCTCCTCTCCCTTTCTCCCTTTTCCTATCTCCTCCCCTCCTCCCCTTACTTTCTTCTAGGCACGTACTCTGTCAGAATTGTCCCTGGACCTAGTATGATAGCAACCTCGTTTGTCTCCTCCCTCCCCCCCCTTACTTGTTTCCACTCCAACCCACCCACCCCCACGCACTATCTGAAATGTCGTCAAGCTTAGTACGATAGTCGCTTGTTTGGTTCCTCCCCTACCTTTCTGCACCCCTCTCCCTCACCTTTTGTTTTTCTCCGGCTCAACCTGAAATGTCGTCAGGCCTAGTACGGTAGTCGCTTGTCTGTTTCCATTTCCTTCCCACTGTCCCCCTCCCTTCCTTATCTATGTCTTAGCTCTTGCCCTATCTGAAATGTCGTCAGGCCGAGTACGATAGTTAATTTCACATCCTTACTGTTCATGACCTGTAAGAATGTCTTTGTATTTTACCTTGTTCCCTCCCTTGCCTTGAAGCGCTTTGAAACACATTGTGTATAGGCCCTAAATAAATAGAGTATCATATCACATCATATCCTAACAAGATACCTACTAACAGCCAAGTTGTTTTGTGCACCAGTTGTGTTGTTGATAAAGAAGCTTAAAGAACTGATATTCTTGAAGGTCTAAAACAGAGTGAAGAGAAATCCAGGTGAAGGGAACCACCCTCTGGAACAAGAAACTCTTTCCTTCTGGAACTTTTTGTGTTGGAGTAACGCATTTCCTTTTTGAATATTTGTACACTACAAAGGCCAAGGAAATGTTCCCTTTTCACCTTCGAGTTGATTTTTAGAATGTGAGGGCCTGAGCAGTATTTTGGACACAGGATGCTTTGCTTTGGACATTCTGACATTTGACAGACCCTTAGTTTTGGTTAGGGAAACACCTCTTGGAGCAGGGACATAGAGGAATTTCCCAACTCCCTTTTAATTTAATAAAAGTATTTGACCAAAACCATGAATCGCCTGTGTCCATGTCTAATTCCTGGCTCCTCACCCATGGTACTGTATAACATCAGACAAATGGGTCACACAACTGATGGATCAAGGCTACTGCCTACCTTTCTTTAAAAAAGCCATCATTGAAATCCCCCCTCCTTTTGCCTGCTCCTCCAGAACCACTCCTATTAGAAAAACGTTCTCAGTTTCTGCTGAAGGGAGTAGTGGAGCTTGTGCCAAAAGTGCAAGTCGGGAAGTGCTGGTACTCCTAGTACTTCCTAATTCCAAAGAAGCATGGAGGCCTCAGACCTGTTTTAAACCTGAGACTCCTCAACAAGCTCCTGCAAAAGGATAGTTTCAAGATTGTCACTCAGATTCTGCCGGCTTTGGAACTTCAGCACTGGCTGATGTCTCTAGACTTGCAGGATGCTTACTTTCATGTCCCAATCCACCCCAAGCATCGGAAATACCTGCTTTTATGGAGGAGGTACTCATTACCAGTCTGTAGTACTTCCATTCAGCCTCACTACTGCCCAAAGAGTATCACAAAGGTAAAGGTAATAGTGGCACATCCCCACAGGAAGAGGATACACGTTTTTGCTTACCTGGACTTATGGTTTTCAGATCGGAAGATGGTGTTCTAGAAAGCCTGGAGGAAATGTTCAATCTGCTCCACAAATTGGGTTTCTCCAGCAACATAAAGAAGTCCTTTCTGACCCCTTTAAAATGTTTATAGGCGCAGCCTTGAATACGGAGAAGGGGAAAGCTTGGACTGAGGTGATCGTCCCTACATCCTCTGGCTGCTCCTAGGGTTCCCCAATCAATTCCCAGGCCTTTAATGACTCCCCACAGTGTGAATGAAGAAACTGTGGCCCCTTTATTAGAATCATAGACCGAACCAGTCGTATTCTGTTGGATCTCTGTCTGAAGCACCAGGAAGCTTGTGCAGAGCCGCCGCTCCAGAGACCATTCTGGCCCTGCTACACTCAAGATAAGTATAACTGACTCGCTACAGAGATTCTGCCTATGGCTACGCCCTCCCAACACAACTGATAGCCACAGCTCTGAGCACTCCAATGAACAACAGGCTCGGCACGGATCAGTTTGTTTGTTAGGAGACACCACTAGTAGGCGTTCATTGGATAATCCTAATACGTGACTCTTGCTTTTCTTCCTTAGACCGCCTGCTCCCCCAGCTCTCCCGACTCGGCCTCGATAGTGGAGCAAGGAAGGGGACATCAGAAGCCACCAGGTACGGATCAAGTGCTGAGATTGGTTCTTTCATGTGTTTACTAATCGCGTGATGTAATGCGTGTCAGTGTATATGGATTCAGCGCATTAAGCAATGCGCATACTTGCATTAACCTCAGCCAAGGAATTTGAGGCGCGTGCTGTAATGCGCATCTCGCACCCCATACGAAGGGGTGGTGGTGCTCTGTTCTTTGGGACTTGATCACATGCTAGAACGCTAAGTGCATGCTGTAGTCTATTGGGGGCATGATCACAGAATGCTGATGTAAGTTGTGTGCGCATGTGAGAATCAAAGTGAGAGAGTGAGAGAGAGAGAGAGAGGTGTGAGTAAGCAGAGTGTAGTGTATGTCACAAAGACAGCTGGAAAGGAGTTGAGGAGCATTTTCCCTACAACCCCCCCTCCTCATCCAATACCTCTACCTTTCTGGTGAACCTACAACCCCCAAACCCATTCAACCATTGGACCCTAACCCTCTTTCCTCATGGGGGGTTGCAGCTCCCTGTGCACATATGAGCATAGGTACCAAGACACTTAGGCGGAGGTAGAAGTTTGTGCTACCTCCGTGCAGGCCAGTAGCGGCTTCCGGGCGTCCTGTCAAGATGGGACAGCTCCCACTTACCAGACCATGGACCGAGTTTATGAACTCTGAACCAGAGCTCCTTCAGCTATAGCACTGCTGGATATGCAACTCCTGTGCCACACCCTGTTCCACAGCAACTTTTCACTGCATATAAAGACTGTAAAGCAGCAAACCTACCGAGTCGCAGCAGGCCTGGATTCCCACAGGGAGGCTTGCACCAGTGAAGTAACTTGGTCGCTGCTGGACCCCCCCTCCCATCTACGCGCCCCTGCCACGAGGAGCAGGACAGAGAATCCAACTTCTACAATATTAAGGTGAGGAGAGGGCCCAAGGGGGAGGAAGGAGTTGAGGCCAAGGGAGGTGGGAAAACATAAAGACAAACTGGTACTGAATCCAGCTCTCCTATATTTCACACCCATCTTTAACCAGAGGCCTTACCAAGGGACCAGGAGAGGGTTCGAGAGTGCAAATCATCCAACCAGGGCTGGGTGGCGTCCCCGTGGATACCAGGTGAGTGTAACAGGGGGTTGGTTAGAAGTGCTAGAGTGTATTTATTTTAAGGGTGTAAAGCGGGGCTTAAGTGTGGTCCTCAGGGTAGCCTTCTTTTGGGTTGCAAGGTTTTTTCCTTAGATAAGTGGGGGGAGGTTTCTCCTCCTTTGGGAAGGCACAATATCCCTTGGTGGGATAGAGTGGTCTGGGAGTGCTACTCATCTTCCATCCAAGTTATTACGGCCCTCTATCACAAGGCGTTCCAACGTCTCTACATTAACTGTCTCAGAAGGTGTCTGTCAGTGCGATTTCCAGAGGACTGGGATATATTTAGTTAATGACTTGGTTCTCCTAGTCACCTGCATGGCAGGTAGACCTTTTGGGTTTTCACAGGAGATTGTTTTGCAATAGGGTGCCAGCACAGGGTGCTGGGGGCTTCAAGGTTTCTTCAGATTGGCTAGGATAGAGGTTAGTCGTCTTCTGGTGAGCAACTGCATTTTAACTGTTTAGTGATCAGTTCTTTGCAGTTTAGAGTTTTTTGCTAAAACTATGGAATTTAGTGGTCCTCCTTGGGTTAGTTTATGATCCTCTAGGGGATTTATCAACCATGGAGGAGGGCACAAGGTCCAAGCACTGGGAACATCTACAAGGGGGTTTAGATATCACTATATTGGTAGCGATTGGATGTAAGATACATGTTTTCTCCTTGCCAAGTTAGGTCTCTTAAGGGTCAGGTTTTTGTAAATATCTTCCTTTTGTCATGGTAGCAGAGTCCTTCTTCAAGAGCTCAGGAGGTCTGAAGGTCTCTGTCTTGGCGGTTTGGCAGGTTAACTTTTCAAGTGGGGCCCTCTCTTCCATTCTGCTTCTGCCTCCAGAAGGCATACCTTTCTTAGTATACACATATGTCTGGGGACAATTGTATGTTAAGCGTATTGCTTTTCAGCTCCGCTCAGGATAGGTCGTCCTATTACAGACCAATAAAATGACCTTTTACTCCCATTTTACCTTTTATGAAGATTTGTCTTTGCCACTTGGTTTCCCAGTGTGGTTATGTGACATGTCCTGTTTCTAATACGATATCTTCCTTTAACGCATGGGATGGAACATACAAAGCTTTCACCCCTAAGGGGTATTTTTTCTTTATCTCCAGTGAAGCTAAGTGTTTATCTTCTTTTGTTTGCTATCTAGGTTCCCAAAGATGGTATGAATTTAAGTGTTTTAAATGTTGATTGGACAACAGAGGAGTTTATTACTCCGATGGTTTTTCCTAACCTATTAGTATAGGAAAACTTTGTCCGGTGTCCCCCCCACCCCCTCTTTTTAACCAGTTGGTTTTGGTGCCCTGTAAGAAACGCTGAAATTGGCACATATTCCAGTTGTTTTTCTTGCAGTGGATTTGGCTATGCCTTATAAGACAGTTATTTGGGCAGCTTAGCCTTGGGCAATACTCTTGGGGTCAGCTGATTGATCAAATGAAAACATTTAAAAACATTTTCTTCTCCTATTATTAATTTTATTATATTGTCACTATTGTATTGATCATGTTGTACTAATGGGATGCAAGGGCTTCAAACTTGCATAATATGTGTCTTCTGTCTTGTCATAGAATGGCTAATCCCCCACACTAATGTGAGAAGGGGGTTTAGATTCTATTAAAGACAAGGAGGCGAGTATTATCTCACCCACCCACCCTTGATATGATATGATATGGCAGTTATGACACGCATATACACAGGTGTTTCAAGAGAGAACATTCTTTGGTTTGTTGTTCTTCCCATCCACCCACCCTTCTTCCTTGTTGTTCTTACAGCTATAAATTGAGGTTCTGATCGGGAGTGTGGCTCACAGTTACAGGATGTGGAGTGCGTGATACGAGAGCTTCGCTGGATTTGTCTTCATCGTTCATCTTCTGATCTGTGCAGTGGACGTCTGGTTCAAGACAGCTACAGAAAGAGGAGTTGGGTTTAGAGTAATGGACTTATATAAGGAAGGGTCCCTGCTCATTGGTCTCCTGCAGGGGATGGCCTGTCCTCCATGATGGATTGGGGAGCTCCCTTACATTGGCATTGAACTTTATTTAGCTCTGTTCTTTACAACTTCTTTGTGTGTAAACGTTTTTTCTTTGCTGCTGTGGTTTCAGAGTAAAGGTTGTAATATATAATACTCGCCTCCTTGTCTTTAATAGAATCTAAACCCCCTTCTCATGTTAGTGTGGGGGATTAGCCATTGTTATTGGTAATTAGTGTGAAAGGTTTAGCATCTCAACTTTAACAAACTTTAATTTTAAAACAACACATAAATAACAAAGGAGCTGTTTCTCTGTTTCCCCTACATTAGAGAGGCAGACACATGGGAGACCGCTGACAGAGGGGCATGCAGGAATCTTGGATTGAAAGGAGCCGGAGTGCTGTCACGTGTAATATGCGCCTGGGAAACAGGGCTTCAGCAGAAGTGAAGGGTGGCAAAAGCACATGGATGCATCGCAAAGCCATGCGTGCACAAAGTATTTGGCATTGCGAGGCAGTCATCATTCCCACAATTCCAAAAAGGACATTGTGATTTGAAATTGCCACTGGGAATAGCATGGCCACTGTGTGTTCTCGATTGGGTTGTGTAAGGTCCTCTGATTGTCCAACCCTTAGAAGTGCTGGGAGGGAATGGCTCCTCGCTCAGATACACACTCGGGTGCCAGCGTTCCCTAACTACGGTCCTGACAGTTTCCTCGTTGCACAGAAGGAGCCACACACCACGAGAGACGGTCTCCGGTGCAACTAGTCTTTGTGCTCGTGGCACCGCCTTTATTTTTGATAGTGACGTTTCTTGGCGTCACCACATGATTGAGTGCGTGCATGTGCGTCTGTGCACGGAATCCGCTTCCCTGCGGTGCCGTTGTTGTATGCTATCCTGCCTCCCATGGTAGATTGTGGGAGGCAGTGTTCGGCAATCTTCGGAGTCACGCCCACTTGATGGCTACAGCCATACATGCAGCCCGAAATGAAAAGCTAATGTTATAGCCCGCCTACAGCCCGCCCTCCAACATCTCTGTTCAGGGATTGACCAGAGCTACCAGGTGGGCGTTGTTTCAGGGCCTTCACTCTGTCATGGGAAGCCGAATATCATACAGTATGGTATAATATACGGCTTCCCATGTTGTTTTTTTTGTTT
Source organism: Ambystoma mexicanum (assembly GCF_040938575.1). Classification (NCBI taxonomy): domain Eukaryota; kingdom Metazoa; phylum Chordata; class Amphibia; order Caudata; family Ambystomatidae; genus Ambystoma; species Ambystoma mexicanum. The sequence goes on along the minus strand of NC_090935.1, from coordinate 298,532,103 downwards.
TTAATACTGTGCAAAGTCTGGGAGCCTAGCATTCGCTCAGTTGTACATTTGCGCACATGTTATTATTTTAAATGGTATAATAATAAGAAAGGTTGTACTGTTACAGTAGATGGGGCACTTAAACATGTTTTATGGCATAATTAACCTTTCTATATTTTATTCAAACATCACACTACAGCCAAAATAAGAAAGGTTGTACTGTGACAGCAGATAGGGCGCACATGTTATTATTTTAAATGGTATAATAATAAGAAAGTTTGTACCGTTACAGTAGATGGGGCGCTTAAACATTTTTTATGGCATAATTAACCTTTCTATATTTGATTCCAACATCAAAGCACGAGGAATCACTGCAGGAGTCTCTCTTAAGGATAAAGGGGGAGGTTGGGCTCAGTCACACAACTCTGTCATAATGCAGGGGGGTGCATGGTAGGGTCTCCCTTCAGCATGTGTTACTGGGAAGGGAAGTCAACAGTATTTTACGTAATTGGTGTTAAGCTCCCTGTTCACCCGCGGCTTGGTAAACTGTGCACATTATCACACACTGCTGCAAGTGACTGGTATGGGCTGCGCTATGTCATGGCTACAACACCACTGGGTTAATGAGGCTCAAGCCCCCTACCTAAAGTTTGGGCTGTTTGTATGGGGATGAAATGCAGACTGGTGAGAGTCTGTGTAATTCCTTTCCTTTTGTCCTCAGCAGCGCTGTTCTTCGGCGTGCATTCAGCCATCACACACTACAATGGGCATTTCCAACCGAAAGATCCCCTTCCCCTTACAGCTACAACTATCAATTCTGTGTCTGCTTCCAAGACGGATCTATCTGATTACTGTGCCCCAATTACTATGACCCCCAAAATGTTGACTTTTTTATTTCAACCCCATTTTCACCTCATATATATGCTGGGAGAGACACAATCAGCCCCCCTACATGTATTATGGTAATTTGCATCCCCTGTCTCCCTGGGGTTAACTCACAATGACACAAGTCGTCATCCTGTTTAACGTTTAATCTGGTCCCTACCAATGTATCAACACCACCTACCTCCTCCCTTGACACCCCATACCTTTTCATTGTTGGGGTGCATGATATCATGGCCTGAACGCAACTATGGTAATTCACAAAACCTGTAACACACATCCTGTTTTATGTTTACTCTGGTCCCAAATGATGTAGAGGCACCACCTAGCCCTTCCCTGGATACCTCCATACCCTTTGATTGTGGGGGTGCAAGATATCATAGCCTGAATGCACTTATGGTCATTGTGCATCCCCTGCCTCCCTGGGGTTAGCTCACACTAACAAAAGTGGTCATCCTGTTTTATGTTTAATCTGGTCCCAAACGAAGTAGAGGCACCATCTAACATCGCCCTGGACACCCCCATACCTTTTGATTGTGGGGGGTGCAAGATATCATGGCCTGAATACACCTATGGTAGTTCGCATCCCCTACCTCCCTGGGGTTAACTCACACTGACGCAAGTGGTCATCCTGTTTTATGTTTAATCTGGTCCCAACCAATGTAGAGGTGTCCCCTAACCCCTCCCGGAACACCCCCATACCTTTCGATTGTGGGGGGTGCAAGATATCATGGCCTGAATGCACCTATGGTACGTTGCATCCCCTACCTCCCTGGGGTTAACTCACACTGACGCAAGTGGTCATCCTGTTTTATGTTTAATCTGGTCCCAACCAATGTAGATGCACCATCTAACCCCTCCCTGGAGACCACCATGCCTTTTGATTGTGGGGGGTGCAAGATATCATGGCCTGAAAGCACCTATGGTAATTTGCATCCCCTATTTCTCTTGGGGCTATTCACACTAGCGCAAGTGGTCATCCTGTTTTATGTTTAATCTGGTCCCAACAAATGTAGAGGCACCATCTACCCCCTCCCGGAACACCCCCATACCTTTTGATTGTGGGGGGTGCAAGATATCATGGCCTGAATGCACCTATGGTAATTTGCATCCCCTATTTCTCTTGGGGCTATTCACACTAGTGCAAGTGGTCATCCTGTTTTATGTTTAATCTGGTCCCAATCAATGTAGATGCACCATCTAACCCCTCCCTGGACACCCCCATACCTTTTGATTGTGGGGGGTGCAAGATGTCATGGCCTGAATGCACCTATGGTAGTTTGCATCCCCTACCTCACTGGGGTTAACTCACACTAGCGCACGTGGTCATCCGGCTGTATGTTTAATCTGGTCCCAATCAATGTAGAGTCATCACCTAGCCCCTCCCTGGACACCCCCATACCTTTTGATTGTGGGGGTGCAAGATGTCATGGCCTGAATGCACCTATGGTAGTTTGCATCCCCTACCTCCCTGGGGTTAACTCACACTAGCGCACGTGGTCATCCTGTTTTATGTTTAATCTGGTTCCAATCAATGTAGATGCACAGTCTAACCCCTCCCTGGAGTCCCCATGCCTTTTGATTGTGGGGGTGCAAGATATCATGGCCTGAACACACCTATGGTAATTCGCATCCCCTACCTCCCTGGGGTTAACTCACATTAGCGCACGTGGTCATCCTGCTGTATGATTAATCTGGTCCTAACCAATATAGAGGCGTCTCCTAGCCCCTCCCTGGAGACCCCTATGCCTTTTGATTGTGGGGGGTGCAAGATATCATGGCCTGAATGCACCTGTGGTAATTTGCATCCCCTATTTCTCTTGGGGCTATTCACACTAGCGCAAGTGGTCATCCTGTTTTATGTTTAATCTGGTCCCAACAAATGTAGAGGCACCATCTACCCCCTCCCGGAACACCCCCATACCTTTTGATTGTGGGGAGTGCAAGATATCATGGCCTGAATGCACCTATGGTAATTTGCATCCCCTATTTCTCTTGGGGCTATTCACACTAGTGCAATTGGTCATCCTGTTTTATGTTTAATCTGGTCCCAATCCATGTAGATGCACCATCTAACCCCTCCCTGGACACCCCCATACCTTTTGATTGTGGGGGGTGCAAGATATCATGGCCTGAATGCACCTATGGTAGTTTGCATCCCCTACCTCACTGGGGTTAACGCACACTGACGCAAGTGGTCATCCTGTTTTATGTTTAATCTGGTCCCAACCAATGTAGAGGCACCATCTACGGCCTCCCGGAACACCCCCATACCTTTTGATTGTGGGGGGTGCAAGATATCATGGCCTGAATGCACCTATGGTAATTTGCATCCCCTATTTCTCTTGGGGCTATTCACACTAGTGCAAGTGGTCATCCTGTTTTATGTTTAATCTGGTCCCAATCAATGTAGATGCACCATCTAACCCCTCCCTGGACACCCCCATAGCTTTTGATTGTGGGGGGTGCAAGATGTCATGGCCTGAATGCACCTATGGTAGTTCGCATCCCCTACCTCCCTGGGGTTAACTCACACTAGCGCACGTGGTCATCCGGCTGTATGTTTAATCTGGTCCCAATCAATGTAGAGTCATCACCTAGCCCCTCCCTGGACACCCCCATACCTTTTGATTATGGGGGGTGCAAGATGTCATGGCCTGAATGCACCTATGGTAGTTTGCATCCCCTACCTCCCTGGGGTTAACTCACACTAGCGCACATGGTCATCCGGCTGTATGTTTACTCTGGTCTCAATCAATGTAGATGCACCATCCAACCCCTCCCTGGAGACCCCCATGCCTTTTGATTGTGGTGGGTGCAAGATATCATGGCCTGAACACAACTATGGTAATTCGCATTCCCTACCTCCCTGGGGTTAACTCACAGTAGCGCACGTGGTCATCCTGCTGTATGTTTAATCTGGTCCCAATCAATGTAGAGGCATCACCTAGCCCCTCCCTGGACACCCCCATACCTTTTGATTGTGGGGGTGCAAGATGTCATGGCCTGAACACACCTATGGTAGTTCGCATCCCCTACCTCCCTGGGGTAAACTCACACTAGCGCATTTGGTCATCCTGTTTTATGTTTAATCTGGTCCCAATCAATGTAGATGCACCATCTAACCCTTCCCTGGAGACCCCCATGCCTTTTGATTGTGGGGGGTGCAAGATATCATGGCCTGAATTCACCTATGGTAATTTGCACCCCCTATTTCTCTTGGGGCTATTCACACTAGTGCAAGTGGTCATCCTGTTTTATGTTTAATCTGGTCCCAATCAATGTAGATGCACCATCTAACCCCTCCCTGGACACCCCCATACCTTTTGATTGTGGGGGGTGCAAGATGTCATGGCCTGAATGCACCTATGGTAATTTGCATCCCCTATTTCTCTTGGGGCTATTCACACTAGTGCAAGTGGTCATCCTGTTTTATGTTTAATCTGGTCCCAATCAATGTAGATGCACCATCCAACCCCTCCCTGGAGACCCCCATGCCTTTTGATTGTGGGGGGTGCAAGATATCATGGCCTGAACACAACTATGGTAATTCGCATTCCCTACCTCCCTGGGGTTAACTCACAGTAGCGCACGTGGTCATCCTGCTGTATGTTTAATCTGGTCCCAATCAATGTAGAGGCATCACCTAGCCCCTCCCTGGACACCCCCATACCTTTTGATTGTGGGGGTGCAAGATGTCATGGCCTGAACACACCTATGGTAGTTCGCATCCCCTACCTCCCTGGGGTAAACTCACACTAGCGCATTTGGTCATCCTGTTTTATGTTTAATCTGGTCCCAATCAATGTAGATGCACCATCTAACCCTTCCCTGGAGACCCCCATGCCTTTTGATTGTGGGGGGTGCAAGATATCATGGCCTGAATTCACCTATGGTAATTTGCACCCCCTATTTCTCTTGGGGCTATTCACACTAGTGCAAGTGGTCATCCTGTTTTATGTTTATTCTGGTCCCAATCAATGTAGATGCACCATCTAACCCCTTCCTGGAGACCCCCATGCCTTTTGATTGTGGGGGTGCAAGATATCATGGCCTGAACACACCTATGGTAATTCGCATCCCCTACCTCCCTGGGGTTAACTCACATTAGCGCACGTGGTCATCCTGCTGTATGATTAATCTGGTCCTAACCAATATAGAGGCGTCTCCTAGCCCCTCCCTGGAGACCCCTATGCCTTTTGATTGTGGGGGGTGCAAGATATCATGGCCTGAATGCACCTATGGTAATTTGCAACCCCTATTTCTCTTGGGGCTATTGACAGTAGCGCAAGTGGTCATCCTGGTTTATGTTTACTCTGGTCCTAACCAATGTAGAGGCATCATCTAACCCCTCCCGGAACACCCCCATAACTTTCGATTGTGGGGGGTGCAAGATATCATGGCCTGAATACACCTATGGTAGTTCGCATCCCCTACCTCCCTGGGGTTAACTCACACTAGCGCACGTGGTCATCCTGCTGTATGTTTAATCTGGTCCTAACCAATATAGAGGCATCCCCTAGCCCCTCCCTGGAGACCCCTATGCCTTTTGATTGTGGGGGGTGCAAGATATCATGGCCTGAATGCACCTATGGTAATTTGCATCCCCTATTTCTCTTGGGGCTATTGACACTAGCGCAAGTGGTCATCCTGGTTTATGTTTACTCTGGTCCTAACCAATGTAGAGGTGTCCCCTAACTCCTCCCGGAACACCCCCATACCTTTCGATTGTGGGGGGTGCAAGATATCATGGCCTGAATGCACCTATGGTAGGTTGCATCCCCTACCTCCCTGGGGTTAACTCACACTGACGCAAGTGGTCATCCTGTTTTATGTTTAATCTGGTCCCAACCAATGTAAATGCACAGTCTAACCCCTCCCTGGAGTCCCCATGCCTTTTGATTGTGGGGGGTGCAAGATATCATGGCCTGAATGCACCTGTGGTAATTTGCATCCCCTATTTCTCTTGGGGCTATTCACACTAGTGCAAATGGTCATCCTGTTTTATGTTTACTCTGGTCCCAATCAATGTAGATGCACCATCCAACCCCTCCCTGGAGACCCCAATGCCTTTTGATTGTGGGGGGTGCAAGATATCATGGCCTGAACACAACTATGGTAATTCACATTCCCTACCTCCCTGGGGTTAACTCACAGTAGCGCACATGGTCACCCTGCTGTATGTTTAATCTGGTCCCAATCAATGTAGAGGCATCACCTAGCCCCTCCCTGGACACCCCCATACCTTTTGATTGTGAGGGTGCAAGATGTCATGGCCTGAACACACCTATGGTAGTTCGCATCCCCTACCTCCCTGGGGTAAACTCACACTAGCGCATTTGGTCATCCTGTTTTATGTTTAATCTGGTCCCAATCAATGTAGATGCACCATCTAACCCTTCCCTGGAGACCCCCATGCCTTTTGATTGTGGGGGGTGCAAGATATCATGGCCTGAATGCACCTATGGTAATTTGCACCCCCTATTTCTCTTGGGGCTATTCACACTAGTGCAAGTGGTCATCCTGTTTTATGTTTATTCTGGTCCCAATCAATGTAGATGCACCATCTAACCCCTTCCTGGAGACCCCCATGCCTTTTGATTGTGGGGGTGCAAGATATCATGGCCTGAACACACCTATGGTAATTCGCATCCCCTACCTCCCTGGGGTTAACTCACATTAGCGCACGTGGTCATCCTGCTGTATGATTAATCTGGTCCTAACCAATATAGAGGCGTCTCCTAGCCCCTCCCTGGAGACCCCTATGCCTTTTGATTGTGGGGGGTGCAAGATATCATGGCCTGAATGCACCTATGGTAATTTGCATCCCCTATTTCTCTTGGGGCTATTGACAGTAGCACAAGTGGTCATCCTGGTTTATGTTTACTCTGGTCCTAACCAATGTAGAGGCATCCTCTAACCCCTCCCGGAACACCCCCATACCTTTCGATTGTGGGGGGTGCAAGATATCATGGCCTGAATACACCTATGGTAGTTCGCATCCCCTACCTCCCTGGGGTTAACTCACACTAGCGCACGTGGTCATCCTGCTGTATGTTTAATCTGGTCCTAACCAATATAGAGGCGTCCCCTAGCCCCTCCCTGGAGACCCCTATGCCTTTTGATTGTGGGGGGTGCAAGATATCATGGCCTGAATGCACCTATGGTAATTTGCATCCCCTATTTCTCTTGGGGCTATTCACACTAGCGCAAGTGGTCATCCTGTTTTATGTTTAATCTGGTCCCAACAAATGTAGAGGCACCATCTACCCCCTCCCGGAACACCCCCATACCTTTTGATTGTGGGGGGTGCAAGATATCATGGCCTGAATGCACCTATGGTAATTTGCATCCCCTATTTCTCTTGGGGCTATTCACACTAGCGCAAGTGGTCATCCTGTTTTATGTTTAATCTGGTCCCAACAAATGTAGAGGCACCATCTACCCCCTCCCGGAACACCCCCATACCTTTTGATTGTGGGGGGTGCAAGATATCATGGCCTGAATGCACCTATGGTAATTTGCACCCCCTATTTCTCTTGGGGCTATTCACACTAGTGCAAGTGGTCATCCTGTTTTATGTTTAATCTGGTCCCAATCCATGTAGATGCACCATCTAACCCCTCCCTGGACACCCCCATACCTTTTGATTGTGGGGGGTGCAAGATATCATGGCCTGAATGCACCTATGGTAGTTTGCATCCCCTACCTCACTGGGGTTAACTCACACTGACGCAAGTGGTCATCCTGTTTTATGTTTAATCTGGTCCCAACCAATGTAGAGGCACCATCTACGGCCTCCCGGAACACCCCCATACCTTTTGATTGTGGGGGGTGCAAGATATCATGGCCTGAATGCACCTATGGTAATTTGCATCCCCTATTTCTCTTGGGGCTATTCACACTAGTGCAAGTGGTCATCCTGTTTTATGTTTAATCTGGTCCCAATCAATGTAGATGCACCATCTAACCCCTCCCTGGACACCCCCATACCTTTTGATTGTGGGGGGTGCAAGATGTCATGGCCTGAATGCACCTATGGTAGTTCGCATCCCCTACCTCCCTGGGGTTAACTCACACTAGCGCACGTGGTCATCCGGCTGTATGTTTAATCTGGTCCCAATCAATGTAGAGTCATCACCTAGCCCCTCCCTGGACACCCCCATACCTTTTGATTGTGGGGGGTGCAAGATGTCATGGCCTGAATGCACCTATGGTAGTTTGCATCCCCTACCTCCCTGGGGTTAACTCACACTAGCGCACGTGGTCATCCTGCTGTATGATTAATCTGGTCCCAACCAATGTAGATGCACCATCTAACCCCTCCCTGGAGACCACCATGCCTTTTGATTGTGGGGGGTGCAAGATATCATGGCCTGAATGCACCTATGGTAATTTGCATACCCTATTTCTCTTGGGGCTATTCACACTAGTGCAAGTGGTCATCCTGTTTTATGTTTAATCTGGTGCCAATCAATGTAGATGCACCATCTAACCCCTCCCTGGACACCCCCATACCTTTTGATTGTGGGGGGTGCAAGATGTCATGGCCTGAATGCACCTATGGTAATTTGCATCCCCTATTTCTCTTGGGGCTATTCACACTGACACAAGTGGTCATCCTGTTTTATGTTTAATCTGTTCCCAATCAATGTAGATGCACAATCTAACCCCTCCCTGGACGCCTGGATACCTTTTGATAGTGGGGGTGCAAGATATCATGGCCCAAACACACCTATTGCAAATTTAATTCTATCCGCCGCTCCCCACAGGAAACCCTGTGATCTTCCGGCTAATGGCGGACGATGCCGGATCGTCCGAAACACTGGAGACAAACTAGTTTGGATCTTTTTCAACCATCTGCACCGCTACCACATGAGCATATGGCTCTTTAGTAACGTGCATGCAATGGATGGGGTTGCAGAATAATTCTGAGTCCAAATAATGGAACCATCTCGGGAAGATGGCAAAGGTACTGTTTTATTAACAATTATCCAAAACAGGGCGGTTACAACGGACATCAACGGACGTTCGCTCAGGCTCTTGACGATTTTCTCAAAAAAACATCCTTATATGCAAAGAATACGTCAGACGTGATGTCATACTGCATGGGAAATAATAGGAAACCTATCAAAGGCTGTGATAGGCTTAAGGGGAACAAGTAAGTATACATTGCATAGGGACTAGGATTGGGATTTGCTGCCCACTGTCAGGTGGAAAACCTATGCCTACCTCTTAAAACTTGTAAAGTACACAGTTTATCATTGGTCTTCAAACTATAAGGCCCTCTACAATTGGTTGGCACGCTCGTGCCATGTCTGTAACATTCGATTCACTTATCAGCACGTAAACTCAAACCCAGGTGCCAGGAGGTGGACTGGACATTACCTCCCCACCCAATTAGCCCAGCATCTCTCATCAACCATGGCTTCTGCCATGAAGATTGTTTTAGAAATTGGCCTTGCAAAGTATCCTTGTCTGTGGGAATATATGGGAGTGCAGGCTCTCACTATCGTTGTTCTAGGACTCCAAGCTGAACTCTATTTCCATCCTAGGCTCACATGACAGGAGACCATGAATTGGCCCATTTTGCAGCAGCTAACATGACCTCTGACCCTTTCAGTACAACTCACACAAAGGGAACTGATGTATGTGTTATAACCAATTGTGTTACAATGCAATAATACTATTATGTCCGTGGCACTAAATCATAGATATGTACTGTGAATCATTTAAAATTCCAATCCAAAGCATATGTGATTGTGCACTTCTAACAGGCAGGGGACCTGGGTAATTGGCGTGCAGGCCAATGGTGGTATGCGGGTGGGAGCATATCTATTCTCTGTCTTTGCATCAGGTGGTGTGGGTTTTCTTGACTGTGTTTGTGCTTCTTTTTTGTCACTTTGGTTGGGTGCGTTCTGGTACATGTAGTGATTTTCGTATTGGTGTACGGAATGGATGTTGTTACGCATGCACTGGATCATTTTCTTCAATTGAGACACACATGTCAAGCCCTTGCACTCACGCATGCTATTACTGTGTTGCACCTTGATTTCCCCCTCTACACTTGCACGTTCAATGCACTCACTAGCAATAGTAGGTTTGTCTACCCTTACTTTTTTTATCATTACTTGTTGCACTTTTGTAGCAATTATTGATCCTTGCTCTAATTCATGGTCTACCTTCCCCTTTACCCACCCTGTCTGCCCTCTGTGCGCTTTCAGGGTGTTTTGCTAATTGCATGAGCGCAGAATATTTGAACAACAAATAAAGGAATGCATACACTGCGCACAGCCACTGCTGATCGGTGTTATACCTGCCCATAATTCAACAGTGCACATGCCCTTGTAGTTACATTCACCCAGCATCCAGTTACACAGTCCACTGTGACGTGCCATGTACCCAGGCAGCGTGGAGTTGCGCAGCACCGTGGAGTCATGGGTTGAACCAGGACATCTGGCACAGCAGTGGGTGATAAGGTGGCGGGCATCACACACCATCTGCATGTTCAGTGAGTGATAGTTTTCTGTTCCAGTAGACTGCCTCCACAGCATGCCTGGCCACCAGCTCCACATGTATTCCGTCCAATACACCTATGATATAATATGGGATTTATAACGCGCCTATACATGGCCCTCATTACGACCCTGGCGGAATCCGAAAAACGATGGCGGAAATGCAATACCGCCATCGAATACCGCTCGGTGCGACTATGACCCGTCACCGCAAAGTACGAAGCCATTAGCGACACCGTAGTGAACGCCAACGCTAACTGCACCAAGTACGCGCGCGCGCGCCATGCCAAACCGTAAATACCACCATGGCGCAAGGGTACGCGAATTCCGACCCTAGCGGACATGTACCTAACGCCATCAAGCATGGCGGAAAGCACCAATCCGCCATGGTGAGAAGTACGGCATCGCGAATCAACCGTAAACGGCCCCACTGAGTGCCTGTACACCGCTCCCTGCCCACAAAGTACAACTCCCCGTAGGTGCAATGAAGTCACAATGCAACCAGTGAAATGTACAAGTCACCCATGCATGCCAACGAACAAAAGAAACACAAGAGGGGCCAATGGGAGCTGCAGGGCACAGATGGCACGAATACAGAAGCCATTCCAATGGACATGACCACAGTCCCCCCCCCCCGAAACGCACGCAAACACAGGCACCTGTGATCAGCAATATTCCGAAAATCACAACATTCCACCAGTCCACCTGGCTGACCGGCATCTGTTACACAAAACCCATTCCCCCGCCCCTGAGCATGACAACATTCAAACAGTCATATTGGCAGCCCCCATCCCTGACCTCACTGGGCTCCTTAGGCAAACGCGCCCAGCACAGTACCACGCGACTAAACTCCGAAGCTGGAACCCAATGCAGATCTCCTCACAATACATCGCTCCCCAAATAGGAATATGCCACATCACTCGCAAAGAAGAACGCTACACGGCCCATATCAGAATAGAAATTTAATGCACAACTAAATCACCAAGCCCATACAGCCATTAGTCCATGAACTCCAAAACACATATCACCATTGTGGGCTGCATCCGCAAGGAATGACCAGCTACTACTTGTGTGACGCCCTGTTCCATCATGGTACACAGAGCCACATTCACGTACGAAAAGGCAACATGGAAGCGCACAGAACCGCAGGGCCGTCCCAATGGGGAGGCACTAGTCCAGCTGAAAGGCCGAAATGTTGCACCGAGCCACTAGTACTGCGTAAGGGCATGTGGCCCATTGGCGATCGTCCCATAAGATCGTAATGCTGCTCCACTGATTAACACGAAGCAGCAGGTGTCGGGAGTAAACGCCATCTGCAGGAGTGGCATACAGATGGCAGTGGCAAAAGGGGAGGAGATACCTGTCAACCAAAAGAAAAGAAAAAGAACAGAATGGCCATCAGAACTACATTCGAACAACTCACTTCAATGATCACACTAAATCCACAGTCATATGCATGCTAGCCCACTCGAAAGGATCATCACCACCCCGAAACCACTTGCGACTCATAACTATCTATATCGAGGTGTAAACACCATCACAAACGAGTGTACCTGTGCATGCGTCTGTCAAAACAGATTCCATCAGATGGGAATGTTAACGTGCATGGACACAAGTGTCTGAAGGCGCGTCGAGACAGGGAGGGCTCAACAAGGCCAGATAGACGATGGTCCCACTATGGCAGCCCTGCATCACATAGCGCAGGGGAGGCGGATAGATTCCAACAAGCCCTGTACATGGCAAACCCTGTATCAAATCACCTGCCCATGCATCCATTCATCATTCCCTCATCCTGTTATAAAAACGCCTGAATATTTACTCACAAAACATTCGAACTTTCCATTGAGTCTGTGCGTTATGCAACCTGCAAAATCCACAGTGCCCCAGCCCGTAATTCCAGTGTTGTGAAGTTACATGTATTTGGGAACGTCCGGCCTCATCGCCCACGTCACTATTGCGCATCCAAAACTATTCATATCAATCATTGCTTCCTCGCCATGGCCCCTGTCTCAAGGACATCGAACAAAAGAACGTTATATTTGCAGTCAGACCTGTGGGCATCTCCCCGGCGCTAGCTGAAAACCGAAAGCGCCGGCCTTCGAATTCCTCATTTGCAACATCACGTCGAAAAGGCATCTGTGGCTGTTTGAAATCACAAATTAATCCATCGAGTGCGGCTGTGTGTGAAAATGGCAACTGCCTTCACCCACGAATGGGACGCCCCGCCCGTCGTTGCAACTCGGTACAGTGATGCATGAGGGCCCACCGTTACTCGAGTACTACGTCCCACTGACCCATCACAAGTCTGTTCGCGACTGCAAAGATTGTATGTGAAACAATGGGACCATAGCCGAATGTACATATCAACAAATGTTACACGGCCATCGGGTACAAATACATGAATGCAATAGCAAGATGCCATTCCTCGAATTGCAGCGTTGTGTGCGGGACGTGCTCGGCCAAAGGGGAGAGCAGCTTGCACAGGTGGAATGAATCACCACAGGTGGAGGCCATACAGCCTGAAAACACATAAATTGCACACCCAGTCTCCTCCCACAACCACACCCACTCCGAAATGCTACCGGCAGGACTCGCGATGTTGGCCCTGGGGGACCTGATAGCACTGCAAGTACTCCAACTCCAAGAAGAAGACGAACACCAACTACAACCGGCCGCACGGAGGAGACGCAGGAGGAGGAGGAGGGCAAGGCAGGGCCAGCAAGGGCCGCCAGCACAGCCACTACCACCACGCAGGCAGCCCGCAATCCCACGCCTCCAAGCACATCCGTTAAACCTCACTGATGAGCAGATCCACACCCTCTACCGTTTGGACCGGGACACCATAGCCGCCATTGTGGACATGACATACGCTGACCTTGTCAGCATGATAGATAGCCCAACCGCCATCCCACCCCTACTGAAGGTGGTGTCTGTACTCCACTTCCTGGCCACAGGCACCTACCAGCACACAGTCGGACAGTTGCATGGCATTTCTCAGCCACTGTTCTCACGGACACTATTGCAAGTGCTCGATGCCCTCCTGCTGCACGCAGACGACTACATCTCTCTACCACGCTCGGAGCAGGAAATTACGAACGCAAAAGTGGGATTCCATGCACTTGCCGGCATACCGGGTTGCATTGGTGCCATCGACTGCACCCATGTGGAATTGGTCGTCCCACATGCCATGGAGGCCCAGTACCGCAACCGAAAACAATTTCATTCCCTGAATGTACAAATGGTGTGTGACTCCAACAGGATCATTACACATTGTTGTGCCAGATTCCCTGGATCAACCCATGATTCTATGGTCTTGAGGAACTCTACTATACCACGCTACATGGAGCGACACGCAGGGAACAGATCCTGGCTACTCGGTGAGTCTCATTTCATGCATGATGATGTGGGGTATGTGATGCGGCAATGAACTGCCAGGAAGGGGGGGGTGCGTACGTAGCAATGGCATTCCACATCATACGTTTATCGTCCACATACAGGTGATGCTGGGTATCCACTGAAGAGATGGCTCCTCACACCAGTCCGGAACCCACGGGACCAGCATGAGGAGGACTACAACCATGCCCACTCACGTACCCGTGTAGTCATTGAACAGGCATTCGGGCTACTGAAGACTCGTTTCCGCTGCCTCAGCAGGTCTGGCGGGGCACTCCTGTACCGCCATGAGAAGGTTGCAAAGATGGTCATGGCATGTGTCATGCTCCACAACATGTGCGTACGTAGAAATGTGCCCATGCCCCCTGACGCTGAACTGCAAGCACCTGATGATGGTCATGATGAGGGTGGGGATGTGGCAGCACCTCAAGGAGTCTGCGAGGCACCGGAGGGCCGTGACATTCGTCAGCATCTCATTGATGCATGCTTCTAGCACTCACGCCTGGTGGCTGATACATGGACACGGGACTCGTGGCACTGTGTGTGTCTGGTACATGCACAATATGGACTGTACGCCTATGATGGCCTAGTACACAAAGATCATTGTCCACACATCTCATTGGTTGATCGTGCACTGTTTATGGCATATGTGATGTCATGTTGAACACCCTATCGACCCGCCACCCAAGTGAGCCCAACACACCCCCTCCACCCTCCTACCTCCCCCCCGAACACCAGTGTCCAAAGAAGCTCATTGTCAGTGGGCTGTCGCTATTGCAAGCCCCCTCTGCGGGTATCAGGGGCACCCCTGCCTGTGGAGCGCAGGTTCCTCCCAGATCTACGTTGGGGGCTGCCCTGGACGGAACTTGCAACGGATGACGTCTCTGCCTGCTCACGTCCATGCATGTCCCTAAGGGTTTGTGAGAGCTCAGTGAGCACACGGCGCACTGCGGCAAGTTCGGCACATACGTCTTTGGACGTCGCATGCAGTTCCCCCCTCAGGCTCTCGGTGCTTCTCTCCATTTGGACTCTCAGGCTCTCGGTGCTACTCTCCATTTGTGCCCTTAGTGTCTCTGTACTTCTCTCCATTTCTGCCCTGAGTGTCTCAGTTGATGTTTCTATGTCTGACTTAGTGCGCCCACATTCATCGGCATGGTCCTTGAGGAGCGTGGCCAGTTGCTGCTGTTGCACGATTAACTGGTCGAGGGACTGTTGCCTCTGCTGGGCCATGGCCATTTGCGGGGGTGTCACAGAGGGGCTGTTGACCTCATGTTGCCTTGCCACAGGGCTTGGGGGGGATGGCCAGTCGTCGTCTTGTGGGTGCCCCTGCGTGGTATCCTCATGTTGTACGGGATGGGACAGACAGGGGGAATGGGACAGGTCATGGATGGATCTGACTTCGACATCCCCGTCTTCTGTGTCGGAGCATGCTGCCATCAATGGGGTGTCACCTATGGTGCTGCTGCCACCAGAGGCAGTGCCTTCTGTGGCATCCGTTGGGGGGACCTGTGGTGGTGGTGTTGTGGGCATGCTGGCTGCTGGGGTGCCTGTTGATGTTCCCCCCTCTGTGCTGCCACCTGATTTGTGCTGCTGCCGTGTCTTGATGCGTGCAGCTGAGGTGGAGGGTCTTTGGCCGTTGGTCTTGGCCCTCTTTGCAGGTGTGCTGGTAGGGGTGTCCTGATGCTCGTCGTTTGGATCGGAGCCTGTGGTGGAGTAAAGGAGGGCGAGGGTTATTAATGGGTCTGTGGGTATTGGAATGGCATTGTATCACATGCATTGGGGTGGTACATGAGGGTGATTTGGGTCGGTGCCTTGGAGGTGCTTTTATTTGTGTGTGGGGTGAGGGTGCAGTTGTTTGGCAGCCTGCAGTTAGGGTGTGCCTGCTGGACGTGTGGTGGGTGTTTTAGGGGTTTTTAATTATTTATGTATTTATTGTGGTTTTAAGGTGCGCTATCAGGGCGATGTGTGTGGACGTTCTCCTGGACATGTGTTTCTGTTGCACTATGTGGACACATGGTACTTCACATGATTGGACATTGTGGATTTAGCATTGTTTTATCTGGGCCACCTACCTGATTCTTCTGATGTCTGCACTCCTTTCTCCATCCCTCCGACTCCCTCTATGCTCTCCATTCCGATGGTGGAGGCACAGATTTCTTCCCAGGGGGTCAACTTGATGGGTGATTCAGGACCTCCCCCGGTGGCTGTGGCAATGTTGCGGTTGGCAGAGAGTATGCTGCGGACGCGTATCCGCAGGTCGTCCCACCGCTTTCTGCATTGCTGTGGGTTGCGGGGTGCGGTCCCCACCGCGCTTACCCGCTGTGCCACCAGAGCCCATATGGCCTTCTTGTTCGCAAGTGCCGTCCTGGTCATTTGCGTGGAGAAGATGACGGCAGCATTCTCCTGGAGGGTCTCTGTTAGCACGGTGAGTTCCTCACGGGAGAAGTGGACCTGCCGCTTGCGGTCGCACGCTTTCTTCGCTACTTTTCCCATTTTTCTTGGTTTCGCTAGGGTGGATGACGGGTTGGGGTGTGTCTCGGGGTAGTGTTTTTAGTGGTTGTGTGGTTTTGGTGGTTTTATAGGTGCACGGCGGGATGTTTCCCGTTCCGGGACCATGTTTTAACTTCCGTTTCCGTATATTTCCGGTCACCGTACTTTCCGGTAGGCGCACTCTGCGGTGCCCGCTGTGATGGGTGGCGGTATTGCACCTAGGGCGCCGTACGGCGGTGGTGTGGGCCGTTTTGGGGTCATTTCCGCCATCGCGGACTTTGCACTTCCGCCATGCCGTGGTGCTCGTGCCCGATGGGTCGGAATGGGCCGCAATTTGCTCCTTCGTGCAATGGCGGAAACGCTATTTACGCTGTGGCGGTCCGGTCAGTCACTTTCCGCCAGGGTCGTAATGAGGGCCATAGTGTTTCAAGGCGCGATTAGGCAAGGGAGGGGAAACAAAGGGAAAACAAAGACAATGGTCTTACTAGGCCAGGTGACATTGAGATTGCGCAAGTGCAGGGGAGGGGGGAAAGGGAAAAGTGCGGGGGAGGAGGTGGCTGTGCAATACATAGGATCCACGGTAAAAAATAAATTAAATTTAAAAAAAAGGTGAAAGTGCAGCCAGCTTGTGGCAAGTGCAGGGGTAAGTGAGGACATCAAGTGTCAAGAGCTTGTAGGGGACTGTAGGGATACAGAAACAGCCACCCAAGTGCAGCTGTTGCCTGGGAGGCAGTGCAGGTGTGCAACTGGCGGGGGAGGGTACCTGGGCCCGAGATCAGAGGGTAGCCAGGTGACCAATGCAGTTTCAGTCAGGAGTTCAGCAGGGGAAAGGGGGAGAAAATAATCAAAGAGGAAGGTCTTGAGGTCCTTCCGGAACTGGAGCTCGTTCTCCTCAAGTTTCAGGGAGGCTGTTCCAGAGGGAGGCCCCAGCCGAAGAAAGAGATTTACCACAAACTCGTTGCTTGGAGAAGCGACTGACCCTGAGGGAGTTCGAGGCGGGTGAGCGAAGAGCTCGACAAGGAAGATATTTAGGAAGAGAGAGTTGAAGGTATTGAGGCCCCAAGCCTCAGAATGCCTTGTGGACAATGCAGAGGGTTTTCAACTTAATCCTCGCAGCCACTGGGAGCCATTGCAGAGATTTCAGTCCTGGAGAGATACGATCCCTGGGTTGAGGCCAAAGACAAGCCTTTCAGTCCTGTTCTGGATGAGTTGCAGAGGGCGCAGAGTAGAAGCAGGCAGATTAAAAAAGAGGCAGTAGTGCAGCCTAGAGAGAACCAGAGCTCTAGAGACAGTGAACCTCTGGAAGAAGGAGAGGAAAGGAAGAATACCTCTGAGGAGGTGCAGCTGGTAGTGTGACTTCTTAGAGATGTCAGAGATGTCAGGAGAGGAGGAGAGTGGGGAGTCGAAGATGACCCCGAGGTTTTTAGCCTCACAGGTGGGAGCAGAAAGAGGTCCAAGAGAGGCTGGCCAGAGAGCGACAGTAAAGGAGGGAGCAGGTGTGCCGATGAGGAGAATCTCCGTCTTACTGGCATTAAGGCAGATGTCGTTGGCGACGCACCACACCTGGATAGCGGACAGACAGTCAGAGATGAGAAAGGGAGAAGAGGTGGCAGAAGGGAGCCTGAAATGAGTGTCATCCACATAGCACTGAAAGTTCGGGCAGAGAGCAGCAATGCGGTGGGCAAGAAGTGCCAGGTATTAATTGAACAGCCAGGGAGAGAGGTTAGACCCCTGGGGAACACCACAGGTAGAGATAGAGGAGAGCAAGGATCCTAGTTAGACCTGGGAGTGTCGATCGGAGAGGAGAGAGGTCAGCCAAGCCAGGGCCTGATCAGTGATCACGGAGACAGCTGAGCAGGATGGCATGGTTGACCATGTCAAAGGCAGAAGAGAGATCCAGTCATGCCTGCAAGGGCATGGAAGGCAATTTTAGTGGCATTGACCTGGTCAGCAGTCCTGAGTAGGATGATGTGGTCTCCAACCTGAAACAGGACACGCGAAAAACAGGGTTGCAATATCCCATGCAGTTCACCCACAGTGTGTTGGTATGTGCCCGTGGCTATGAAGTGTAGCACAGACACTAACTTCAGCAAGTGGGGGTTATGGCTGTACGGGTATGTTTATGTTCCTGTTCTTTTTGTTGTTCCTCTTCTTCCAGGAAAGGTTTAAGTGCCTTGCCTTTTTTTCCTTCATAACTCTTTTTCCTTAATCCCTTCTACCTCATTTTTGACCTTGGAATAGTTGTTTAATGTGGTGAGAATTTCTGTGTTGATTTCTTTCTAAAATGTGAAACTGGTTTAGTCACTGTATGGATTAGCAACGTTGGGTGGCATGGTTGATGTTTGGAGAGGTTTTTTTCTTTTGATCTTTGCTGTCTTTAAAGGTGGGTAAGAGCCAAAGGTGAAATTCTCTATTTCTGTAGCAGACCGTGAACCAATAATAAGATTTTATCCAAAATAAAAAAAAGATGTGTATTGGTACAAATTTACAACCATTTGCTTCTTAAATATCCATTGTGAAACATGTTTAAAAGTTATTGAGGGGGGTGTGGCTTAGGAGGCCCACACACGGATGCCTCCTTAACAGTCTCCGGACATCGCCGGGCCTTCAGTGTTAATGGCGCCGTCATAAGTGTCGCCAGAGCCTAGAAATCCTCACTCTGGCTAGGTGAAGCCTCGAGGCATGCAGGGACCGAGTTTCGGCACCCGCAGCCCTCGCTGGACAGGGTTGGGAATCCTGGAATCAGCGGAGCGGGGACCACACCAACTCCAACATGGCGCCTGCAACCCTTGCTCGCCATAAACTGAGCAGCTGACCCTCTTCTCCAGGGTAGAGATGCGTGGGTCTGGGACTGTAACTTGCACTGTCTGACCCAAGCTTTTCCTTTGGGGTACCTGTTGTTTTTTCTCTGCATCTTTCTCCTCTCTTCCTTTGGGAGCTGCCTTGAATTACATGTTTTCTGCCCAGCTGGTGAGTGCTCTGGCAGTTGGAGGCTTCCCGTGAGGACTTGCCAGATGCCTGACTCATTGCTTGATGCATACGGAGCATCTCCTTGAGGGCTTTGGTTGGTCCTAGGTGTGTGGTGCCTGGGTGTGCGGTGACTCTTACTACATGGGTGATAGTGGTATCTGTTGGAGTCCCTGTGCATGGATTACATGCTGCCTTATCTCTCTTCACGAGCATTGTAGTTAAGACCCCTCAGTCCCTGTGCACAGATCACATACTGCCTGATCCTTCTTTATTGGTGCTTGGGCTACCTGCGGTCCCTGGATTTGTTACCTGGAGGCTGTGATGGCAAAGAGGGGAAATACCCCTACAGATGGTGATATTGCATGCTTGGTACATGCCTGTGAAGGACCTAAGAAGATTGACAACGCTGTCCTGCTGGTGCAGTGTCCCCAGGAGAGGGGAGAGGACATGGCTCTACCAGCTACCAAACCGGATCTGGCTAACCTGCTGAGGGAACTGAAGCGGGCACTCCAAAACAGTGTTGCCGAGCTCTCCTCTAAAGTTGTGACAATTGACAAACGCGTGACGGAGGCAGAACAGTGTATTAGGGACATTGAGGACTCTTTCTGAGCAAACCTTGGAGTCTTGCGATGCTTACCAATGCCTTCCGAGGTGTGAGGCCCTGGAACACAAGCAGGAGGACATTGACAATCATTCACGACGTAACAATGTCAGCTACGCAGCATACCTAGATCTGTAAGTGACTCAGATTTGCTGAATTAGGTCTGCACCTTCTTCCGGTCTCCTCTCTGACTGTCTGAGGATGCCAAGGTGGAACTGAACCATACCCATAGTCTTTGAGGGTCTCTCTCGGATGGATCAAGCCAGCCACCTGATGTTCTCAGTAGTGTCAATTTCCTCACGTTTAAGCAGCGCATCATGGAAGCAGCACGTGCAGACCAGCCTTCACTTTTCGGGGTGCCGACCTTCAGATATCCCAGGATCTGGCGACTTTCACAATCCAGAGGCGCAGGATGCTTTGTCCACTTACTGTGTGGCTCAGGGAGAATGGTATTCATTTCAGATGGGGCTTCTCCACTGCTCTGTTCTTCACTATGGAGGGGAAACATTGGTCAATAACATCACATCAGGATGCTTAGGATTTACTGTCATCATGGCCATCTGGCCCTCAGGAGGTTGGGTCCCTAAGCCACAGAGGGGATTGTGGTCAAGAGCTGGTAAGGCACGAAACCCTGGGGGCCACTCGGGAGTAAAATGAAGGTGATTGGCCCCACGCAGGTGAAGTAGTTCTGGATGCTTTTTTTTTTTACTTATCTCTATAGGTTCTGGTTGAAATTGAAATTGATATTTTATTTCTATCGCGCTCATACACAAGTGTTTCAGAGCGTGACAAGGCAAGGGAAAGGGAACAGAGGAGAAACAAAAACAACGATCTTACTAGGCCCAGTGACATTGAGAACGAGTAAGTGCATGGTAGAGGGGGAGAGGGAGAAGTGCATGGAAGGGGGATCAAAAGGAGAGTGCGGAGCAAGGAGGAAAAAAAACAAATAATAATAAATAAATTAATAAATAAAAAGGAAACAAACAGAGGGAGTGCAGCCAGCAAGTGGCAGTGCTGGGTTTAAGGCAGCAGGCTGGGTAGGTCTGATAAGTGCAGGAAGAACAAAACAAAGGGGTAGGGGCTGTATGGGTACAGATACAGACCCCAGTGCAAGGGGTGGCTCGGAGGCAGTGCATGCGGGTGGCAAGAGGAGCAGGTACCTGGGCCCGGAGGAAAGAGGGTGGCCAGGTGCATGGTGCCGAGGGAATGTAGAATCAGCAGGGGACAGGGGGGGCAAAGGCAGAAGCAAAGAGGAAGGTCTTGAGGTGCTTCCGGAACCGGAGATGGTTCTCCACAGGTTTCCTCAAGATGGTTCTCCTCACTTTAACTGTTTGGACGATCTAGACTCTGTGAGCGGATGGACTTGGCGATGGCATGAATATTCTCTCTATTGATTTGTAACTGTGTTTTGGTCTGGCGACAGCAGGCAATAACCCCGGTCTGTGATAATAGCTCCTTTTCTGAACCGTTTTTATTTTTATACGAGTCTTTCTTGTTGGTGGGTGTGGGATGGGCTTTTTTGGAAGGGTTCTCGTAAATGTTGAGGTAAAATTGGATGCGGGATGGTAAGAGTCATGATCAGTTCGCTACTTGTAGAGTGTGACACCTGCTTAGTTTAAGCTTATCTCCTATTTCCACTTATCACTGAGGTCGTGTTAGCGGACTCCCCGTTGGGCCAGAGTTAAAGAACTTGCTCTTAATGTGCACGGATTGAACTCCCCCTTAAATCTGTGTTGCAGAGATTGAGGGACCAGGAATGTTCCATAGCCTTGTTACAGGAGACGCACCTGTGTCACACTGATTTTCGTAGACTGCGCAATAGACACTTTGCTAAACAATATCTTGCCTATTTCAGTACTAATAAAGGTGGAACAGGGATCTTTGTTGAGTTGGGAGAGAAGAATGACCCGGGGGGGGTCATTTTATAGGGGGTCAAGGGCTTGTTAGGCGGTCATCTGTTTACTGTCATATCTCTTTATTCCGCCAGTGAGAAGCAGGGTGGATTCCTGGTGGACTTTCTGTCGGAAAGGACTGCTTTTGCAGATGGACAAGTGATCTTGGTGGTGGGGGTAGGGGGATTATAATGTAGTACCTGACCCCATGATTAATCACACCCACCCTCTGCTACAGACTTTAAACTGGCCCAGTCTTTAATTAAAGTTCTGAGGGAATGAATCTGGTTTACTTGTGGAGGCTACAACAACACTTGACAACACACATTTTACACGCATATAGGACTTTCTCAAGGATCAATCTCTGGCTCACATCTTCCTTTCTCCAGCATGGGGTCTGGCATGGATTCACATGCTCGTGAATATTCCCCGTTGTCAGTCCGGGAATCCTCGGTAAAAGAATAAACTGTTTGACTTGCACTTACAAACTGTCTTTCTTCTATACACCAAACACTGAGCTCTGGGTCATACTGTCCCCAGCCAATGACTGCCCTCTCCCTAAGCCCCTCCACTGGCAGCCATCTTCACATTTTTACCGCACGTTCAAGTGTTGGGAGTCCTCGTGTTGTGCTCAGAGAGCTTTTCTACGTTTTTGCGCTTTTTCGATAAAAAGTTTCTATCGTTGTCAAATAGAGCCTGTGTGTTCTTTCGTTCCTTTGACCGGCAAGCAGGGATCTGTTTGTCGGCGTCTTTCAACGCCCCTTAAGGGCAAGAATTTCATGAAAGAGTTTCATGGAAGATTCCAGAACGCCATTGGGCCTACATCGCACTCCGGACCATGTCGGAGGAGAAGAATGAAGGAGGCTCCCTCTTCAAGCTCTGCTCCAGCTGCGGATTGAGGAACTTGTTTGTGGAGGACAAACACTCTCAGTGCCTCTACTGTCTCCATCCGGACCACAGCGAAGCATATTGTGAAATCTGCCTTGGGTTCTCCAAGCGAACCATCAAGGACAGTCACAGTAGGTTGGTGGCATGGCTTAACGCCAAGGCCTCTACCCTGTGCGGCAAGCAGGGGCATGCCTTACCCAGGACCGGCCGGTCCAAAGAGCTGGCTTCTAAGTCCTTTGAGGGTGCTCGATCCGCAGGGGCCCAAGACAAGGCTAAGTACCGCAAGTTTGTTTCCGTCTGGGTTTCCGCACAAGTGGGTACCACGATACGCAGCGCACGTTCATCTTCGCCATCTGCCTCCATCGCTAGTCATAGCTCCAGCTCCTCCTCAAAGAGGAAATCGGTTAACCCAGGGAAGCTGTGGGAAAAGCCGGAGAAGACCAAGGCGCATGGAAAGGTGTCCAACCTGCCCCTGAAGGCCCAGGTGGTCCAGACTAAGTCATCCTTGAGGATCGAGCTGGTGGCGACCGCCCTTTCGAAGGCAAAAGGGGCTGACCTGGTCCAGCGAGTGGGAAAAGATCTCCACCGACCGATGGGTGCTGGACGCTCCCACCCACGGACACTCTCTAGAGTTCCAGCAGAAGTGTCCGCGGATACCACTGGTGGCCCGGCAGGAGCAGCACATCCCTCCGCTCCTGCGGGAAGTACGGGCCATATTAAAAAAGGGGGATATAGAGCTGGTTCCGATGTGACTGCGGGCTCCGCAGTCTACTGCAGATACTTCTTGTTGAAGAAGACTGGGGGCTGGAGGCCCATTCTAGACTTGCGGCGCCTTAACAAATACCTCAAGTCCCAAAAGTTCATGATGGTCATGTTGCAGCACGTGCTTGGCCAACTGGAGGAAGAGGACTTCTTGTTGTCGCTGGATCTGGAGGATGCATACTTCCACATCCCCATTCACGAGAAGCATCGGAAGGTCCTGTGCTTCGTAGTACAGGGAAGGCACTACCAGTTCAAGGCCCTTCCCTTCAGACTGAATTCGGCACCCAGGGTGTTCACAAAAGTGCATGGCACCAGTGGCGGCCCATCTGCGCCTACAAGGGATACATGTGTACACGTACCTTGATGACTGACTCATCCGCGCCAAGTCCAGGGAAGTAGCAGTTCAACACACGGAGAGGACCGTCCAGCTGCTGACAGATCGGGGGTTCTCCGTCAACTATCCAAATTCCTGCTTGATACTATCGCAGAACGTGCTATTTCTGGGGGCCAGGCTCAACTTGGTCTCCTGCCTGACCGCCCCCTTGGAAGAGAGGATAGTGGCCATGCTGGGCAAGGTGCAATGGCTGTTGACACTGAAGACTGCCACGGTGCGGACCATCAAGTCAGATGGGGCATGCTTCTATTCAGTGTTCTCCAAATAAAACTATAAAAATTCTCTTTGGTTATCGACCTCCTGGCCCAGCACAGGCTTTCCTGGAGAAATTAGAATTCTTTCTGGCAGACACGGGGAATAAGCATGACAAGCTGTTATGTTTGGGGGACTTCAATATATGGGCTGAGGAGGTGACATCTGGGGATGGGAGAGAATTAAAGGAGACCCTGGAAGCCCATGCTTTGGAACTTTTAGCATCATCCCCCTCACATTGCCAGGACCATTGTCTTGATGTCCTGCTATATCGAGGGAAGATAATTTGTTATGTTGAGACAATCGCAATATCATGGACAGACCACTATGCCATAGTATTTGAACTGAGAATGCATAAGAAAACTCTGGAAGTGCACACGGAAAATTGGATGGGGGAGTTCCACAAGCTGAAAGATTTATTGAAAATCTCAGGGGAAACTCTGAAACATGTTTTGGCACAGATTGAAGAGGCTCTTCCATGTGAGGAGTTTTTCAATAAAGGCATGTAAATCATGGCTATGCTATTTAATGTACAGGCCCCTCTCCAACAAAACAAAGCCATGTAACCCCTGGTTTTCGCCAGATTTGGCCAAGAAAAGGGTACAGGTGAGATCTTTCGAGAAAAAAATGGAGAAGACATCGTACAGAGAGCATTTTAGAACAGGTCAAGAGCGCCTGAAGAGAATATGGAAAAGCCATTTTTGATGCCAAAGCTAAATTTATAACAGGGAAAATTGACAAAGTCATGAACAGGCCACAGGAATTGTACGCTGCTATTTCCCAGTTAGCAAATCCTGGGTGTGCGTCAGCAGCACCTGAATCATCACAAGCACAGGCGGATGCTTTTAATAATTACTTTATAAATAAAATAGAGCTAATACAAGGAAAGATTATGGAAATTAAACCATTACATCCCCAAGAGGATCTGGAAGCAACAGAGGAGATTAGCCCAGAATGCATATCTCATGATGAAGACACTGGGGCGGATCAGAAGCTATTTATGTTTACGAAAGTATCTGAGGAAAGGGTCTGCACCTTGCTCTCCGCGTTGAAGGCTACTAATGATGTACTCTTCGTTATTCTATCTTCAGTAGCTAAACTAATAGCTCCAGATATTACCCCATTTATCACAAAATTTGTTAACAAATCTCTTACATCAGGGGTAGTACCGATGATTCTGAAGAAATCTGTGGTCACGCCACTGCTAAAAAAAAACAAATTTAGACCCTAAGAATTTCCAGAATTACAGGCCAATGGCAGGATTGCATTGGCCATCGAAAATTCTGGAAAACATTGTGACAGCTCAGCTGCAGGAACATCTGGATCAGGAGAATCTACAATCCACTGCAATCCGGATTCCGACCAGGTTTTGGGATGGAGATGGCATTGCTGACGGTCTATTGGAGACGGCGGATCAGGGGGGCGTGTCCCTGTTGGTCATGTTGGACCTGTCCGCCGTCTTTGATACGGTTGTCCATGGGACCCTGCTGAAACGTCTGAGAGAAGTGGGTGGAGTAGGGAAACAAGCTCTTCAATGGTTTGAATCTTTTCTCTCTAGAAGAGAACAAAGAGTAGGATTTGGAGATTTCTTGTTAGATTCAGGATTACAAAGCTGTGGAGTCCTGCAGGGATCGTCCCTTGTCACAGGTTTCCCCCTTTCTCACCTGCTTTCGCTGCTTGATGCAATCCAGAGGCGTTTTCTTCCGTACGGATCGGGTCTTGTACAAGCCTGCTCTGCCGTCTTCGGCTTCCAGTTTTCGTTCAGCTTTAACGTCCGGGAAAAAATGAGGAAACTCCAGGAAGACCAGGAAAGGAGAAGTGCACTCGGAGGCGGGTGCACGGAATCCGGGAAGAAGGCTAAATAGGAGGAGGGAGGATAGAAGGGAAAGCGGAGGGTCTAGGAATCAGGAAACTACAGAATTCCGCAAGGCGAACTTCAGAGCACACGTCTAGCCACAGCAACAGTAGCGTTGAGAAGCGCGGGCCGCGGGGGCATGGCCATTTTATAGAACATGCTGCCTCGGACGTGAAGACTGGTAGGCAGCGTTCTGTGTGTACGGCCATGTTGGAAGTAGTACAGAGTGTAAGCCCCGACGCGTCAAGGACCAGGAGGTCCAGAAGGGGCATGTCTGATGGTTCATGACATCCCTCTCCCCACTGCTTTTTAACTTATATGTTAAACTACTCATGGACATTCTGAGGAAGCACGGCATACAGTTTCACTCATACGCAGGTGTTCTTGAGGATACAGAATCTAGAGGAGAAGTACGAAATAGTTGACCGGTGCCTACAAGAAATACAGGCTTGGATGTGTGCGATCCAGCTACTGCTGAATGTCAGCAAAACAGAAAAGACTCTATTCGCTTCAAAGCACAATCTGCAGAGGGAGCATTTACACTCCCTATGTTTCCTGGGGACACAGCTGAATTTCTCCAAGAAAATAAAAAATGTAGGCTGTGTCTGGGAGGATAACATGGGAAGTGGAGCTCAAGTTAGTGCGAAGGTACAAGCAGCTTTCCACTCACTACGCCTACTGAAACATATCCTACCATTCATTGCGAATGAGGACAGAGCGGTAGTCATTGGCACTCTGGTCAACTCGAGGTTAGACTATGGAAATGTATTGCTGTCGGGTATACCAGCCTATCAGTTGCGAACACTGCAGGTGGCCCAAAATGCAGCGGTTAGGCTGGCGTATAGGTAAAAAATCAGCTCCAACCTCTAACTTAAGAAGAGCCCTACATTGGCTGGCAGTAAAGGAGATAATTGAGTTTAAGGTACTCTGCTTGGTTTATAGGTGTGTTAACAAGACAGGAACAAGATATCTATCAGATAAAATCAGGAGACATGTTCCTACCTGACAACTGCGCTCAGCAGATCAAAATCTGCTTCATATACACCACACCAGGTATATGAGCAAAGGGGACCACAGATTCGGCGTCTACGGTCCAAGAGCATGGAATAAACTACCCAGAGAAAACTGTGAGATTAAAACCTTTCCGGCATTCCAGAAGGCCGTGAAGACCTATCCGTTTTGTTAGAACTCTCCTAGACCTTAACTGGTGTATTTCAATCTCATATGATTAAGTGGATTAAGACATGGGCCTCATTACGAGTATGGAGGTAGCCATGCCGCTTTTAGCGGCATGGCTACCGCCATACTGGGTACCGGATCTGGGTTCCTGGAATGGGGAAATACCGGGCCATTCCGGCCTTGGAGGGCCCGGTATTCCCCCATTCCAGGAACCCGGACCCGGTACATCCCCATTCCCATTTGAGCCCCCATAGGGCTCAATGGGAATAGGGAGTATGCTAACCACGGGCCCGTTAATGACGGGCCTGTTGTAAGCATCCTGGTCTGCTAGCGGGTCCCACTAAGGACGCCTGGTTTTACCAGACGTCCTTAGAGGGACTCACGAGCAGACCTCGTAATGAGGCGGTAGAGGGTTAACGGCGCCGGCAGCTCCACCAGCGCCGTTAACCTGATCCGGCTCTGCAGGTTGCAGATAGGACCCCTTCAGGAATTCCTGGACGCTTGGTGGATCCAGGTGTCTGGAAGCTTTGCAGACAAGATTGTTCTCGACGAGGAGTTCCGTCGAGCGATAAGGTGGTGGGCCGTGCGCTCCAGCATTGCCGGGGGCACGGATTTCCAGATCCCCCCATACCAAGAGACAGTCACCACGGACGCGTCCCTGGAGGGCTGGGGAGCCCACACCGGACGTCTCCACGCCAGAGGCCTGTGGCTACCATAGGAGAGGGCTCTCCACATCAATGTCCTGGAGCTGCGGGCAGTGTTCTGGGTCCTCTAGTCGTTCCTTCTGTCACTCAAGGGCAAGGTGGTGAGGGTCTTCACGCACAATACCACCACGATGTTCTACATCAGGAAGCAAGGAGGTACTAGATACCCGGCGCTCTCCAGAGAGGCGCAGGACTTGTGGCACTGGGCCGTCAGCCAAGAGATGTTCCTCATTCCTTTTCACCTGGCTGGAGTCAAGAACACCTTCGCCGACTCCCTCAGCAGGGAGCTGCGCTCTTGCCACAAGTGGGAACTTCGACATGATCAAGTGAACAACCTCTTCCTCAAATGAGGCAGACCCCAGATCGATCTGTTTGCGACAGCGATGAATTCCAAATGACAGAGATTCGCCAGAAGGTTCCACCAGCCGAGGAGCATGGGGGATGCGTTTTCCTTTCTGTGGGAAGGCCTGTTCTGCCGGAATTCCCCTTCCCCGTTGCCTCTCCGGCTGCGAGTCATTAATCAACTCAAACGGTGGCGATGCAAGATGATCCTCATCGCCCCGGCGTGGCCGAGTCAGATTTGGTAACCGGATCTTCTCAGCCTGTCAGTGTTACCCCCAGTCAAGCTGCAGGTGGTTTGGATCTGCTCACCAGAGAAGGAAGCGCAATCCTACATCACGACACAGGATCGCTGAACCTGAAGGCTTGGCTCCTGCAGCCTTAGGGTTTGGAGTGTACGAGCTGCCGGCAGACTGCAGGGAGGTCCTTACCAGGGCCAGAGCATTGTCGCCTCTTCATTGCTAAGGGCACAAGTGCAAACATTTTGCAACGTGGTGCCGGACGCAGAAGACCAACCCTCTGAATATCTTAGCTCCGCAGATTCTTCCGTACTTGTACTTGGTCAAGGCAGGGCAGACGCACGCCTCTATCAAGGTGCTTCTGGCGGCTATCTCCCGCTACACCAGGTCTCCAGGACGGTCTTCTCTTTGGTCCCACCTTCTAGTCAAGGAGTTCCTCAAATGACAGTTTCGATCATTACCACCGGAGAATGCCCCTACCCCGGCGTGTGAACTCAACGTGGTGCTGACGAGGATCATGGGGGCTCCCTTCAAGCATATGCATCAGGCCCCTCTCAAGTTCCTTTCGTGGAAGACAGCTTTTCTCGTGGCCATCACCTCTGCCAGGAGGGTAGGTGAGGTCCAGGTCCTTTCCTGCGAACAACCTTAGCTGACTTTTCACAACACAACGATGGTGCTGCGGAGGCACCCCTCCTTCATGCCAAAGGTTCTGTCGGAATTCCACCTCAACAAGCCTTTGGTGTTGCCTGTGTTTTTTCCAAAACCTTTGTCGCCGGCTAAAGGGACTTTGCACTGGCTGGATGTGGCTTGTGCGCTGAAGTTCTATGTGGTACGCACAAAGTGTTTCCGGAAGACATCTCAACCATTCATGAACTTTGGTCCTGTGAACCATGGGAAGGCCTTGTCCAAGGCTTCCATCTCCAGGTGTCTCTCCGGCTGCATCACACACTGTCACTGGTTGTCAAACCAACCGCTGCCCGGCTGTCCGAGACCCCATTCTACCAGAGCGATCGCTGCGACGACGGTGTTCCTGTCTGGTGTGCCCCTGCTGGACATCTGCAGGGCTGCTACGTGGCGGTCCACGCACACCTTTACAAGATTCTACTGCGTCCACAGGGATTCCAGAGAGGAGTCCAGGGTTGGCCAAGCAGTGCTACGCAAACCTGTTCGCTTGAAGGTGAGCCTGTTCCGGAGGGAAGAGTATTTGCTTCTGTTGAGCCTTGCCACCTCCTGTGGTTGTGTAATGTTGTACTGCTATGTATTCTTTATTCATGAGCATGTGAATCCATGCCAGACCCCATGCTGGAGAAGGAACAAGTTGCTTACCTGCAACTATTGTTCTCCAGCATGGGTCTGGCATGGATTCACATGCAAACCCTCCCTCCTGTCCCTCTGTGGCTCTTCTTGGTCATACTGCCACTTTATGGGTTATTAAATCTGAAGATGGCTGCCAGAGGAGGGGCTTTGGGGGAAGGGCAGTCATTGGCTGGGGGCAGTATGACCCAGAGCTCAGTGATTGGTTTATGGGAGAAAGACAGTTTGTAAGTGAAAGTGAAACTGTTTTTTCTTTTTGATTCCCGGCCTGACGACGGGGAATATTCATGAGCATGTGAATCCATGCCAGACCCATTCTGGAGAACAATAGTTACAGGTAAGTAACTTGTTCCTTCTGATTCCGTTTGTATCAGAGGTACTCATTGCTACCCATGTACTCTCAGATCATGCAGCAGTTGAGTGTACACTTTCAGTTGATAGGTTGTCCCCCGTTAGCAGGCCCCCATGGAAGCTGCACGACCCGGCCCTCTCAGATTTGGTGTTCAAAGGACCCCGTAACTAAAGCAATAACTGATTTCTTTAGGGAAAATAGCACTGCTACCGTTCCGACTGCCACGGTATACGACCCTATGAAGGCAGTGATTAGATGGGAACTGATTGCTCACACAACTGCTTGCACTTATAGGAATAGAACCCTAAGGTAGGCACTTTAGGGGGAGATGCGCGCTTCAGAAATGCTTCATAAGCATTTCAATTCTGTCATGGCCAGGAAGGGCCTACGGGTAGCGCGAAATAAACTAGAAGCACACTTAGCAGGACATACGGCCAAATCGATTATTCGTGCTAAGCAATCTTATTATGCCATGGGTAATATGGTGAATACATTTCTGGTTCATAAATTGAAGGCCATACATACAACAAATACTACAGCAGTGCTGGTAGACTCAGACGTAAATATTCAGTACAAGGAATCGGCGAAAAGGAAGGTTTCTGAATGATATTTACCCACATAATCTGAAGCAGGCCCACCCCCCATCTCTGCGACTTACGCCAGACTACCAAATCAGGCTCTCGTCTACTGGTCAGGAGACCTTAGATACTCCTGTAACCACGGAAGAGGTGGCAATAGCAATAGTTTCTCTTAAACACAGAACCCCTAGTCCGGATGGTTTCTCAGCATCGTTTATACGATTTTTCAACCACAACTACTCAAACCTTTGACTAACTTATTCAACTTGTTCCCAGAATTTAGGGAGGGTTACTCCTTTGATGGAGTCAACTACAATTTTAATACTTAAGCTGGGGAATCCCACACAGGATTGTCACCCGTACAGGCCAATTTCTTTGAACCTGGATGCCAAGTTGTACTCTAAGGTGTTGGCCTCGAGGTTGGGGACGGTTCTACCCCAACTGATAAATCCGGATCAGGCTGGGTTTATTCCAAAGCGAAGCACACAAGACAACATCAGATGAGGCTTGGAAATCCTTGACCTAGCCAGGAGGGGATAGTCTTGCCTTGGGAGTACTCACACTGGATGCTACTAAAGCATTCGACAGAGTGCACTGGCCCTACCTTTGTGATGTTCTGCTTGCTTTTGGATTTGGCCCGTTGGCTAACTACCATTGACCTTTTACTCGAATAAGGGTTAATTGCCCCTGTCCCTATCGCTCATGGAACTAAGCAGGGTTGTCCACTGTCTCCTTTGATTTTTGCTCTTGTAATGGAGCCATTTGCGCAAAGGATCAGAGACAACTCGGAGATCACAGGGACTGAGGTAGCTTGGGTGCAACACAAAATGCCTCTTTATGCCGATGATGTCCTGCTCATGTTAACTAATATACCAACCTCCCTTGAGGCTGTCATGTCTGAATTAAGATGATTTGAACTGGCTTCACTGTCAATTACTAGAAATCCTTGCCATAAGTGTGCAATTGCCCAAGCAAGTCATTGCCGCTGCGAGATCCACCTGTCGATTCCGTGGGCATCTGACACTATTGAGTACCTGGGGGTGAGGATTCCTGTTTCCCCGCAGGATGCATATTGGGTCAACTTCCCAGGGTTGCTTAAGGATCTTGCCGAAGATCTTAAACGTTGGAGTAAGCAGGAAATATCACTGATGGGACGAATCGCTGCAGTAAAAATGAATCTTTTACCCAGATTCTTGTATCTTTGTCAAGCCTTGCTAGTTAAGATACCCAATCTTGAAGTACGTATGCTGCAGCGTAGCGTCCTACAATTTAACTGGGTGGGCAAAAAGCCTAGAGTTCCAAAAGCTGAGGTTTTAAGCGATGCCCGGAGAGGAGCAATGGCGGCTCTGGGCCTCCTCAGGTATTATGTGGCTGCTCGGGTTACGCACATTTTGGCTTGGAGGTCCCCTCCCAGATGGGTAGCTCTTGAGAAAGCCAACTCCTCCTGCCGGTTATCTTTCTTACCCTTTATCGACAATACTAAACTCCCCGATCTGACACACACTTGAGCTCGACACAAATCTTGCTGTATTACTGGCACGTGGCTTTTATGAAGAAGTGGGTGAATCGGGTTTCAGACCGTGCTCTCCAGTCTTTGGTAATGCAGAATTCTCCCCAGGATTCTTAGGGAATAGTTTTTCAAATTGGCATAATGGGGGTCTGCATAGCTTGCATCAGCTGTACCAGGAGGGCTCTCCTCTCTTGTGTCCGAATGTAAGGCTCAATTCTCACTAACCGAAGGCGAACGATTTAGATATGGTCATATTCGGCACTGGATTTCACAACTGTGAGGAGCCAGGTGACCTGCGAAGGTGAGAGTATTGGAATGTACCCAACAGTATGGCATAGATGGGGGTAGAATCTCATGCTTTTATAAACTTTTGGGAGGCAACTTACTAACCGTCAGATCCTCCTACATTGCCATTTG
Organism: Ambystoma mexicanum; assembly: GCF_040938575.1. Lineage (NCBI taxonomy): Eukaryota > Metazoa > Chordata > Amphibia > Caudata > Ambystomatidae > Ambystoma > Ambystoma mexicanum. The sequence goes on along the minus strand of NC_090935.1, from coordinate 298,499,598 downwards.
GAAAGCGGATGTGGGACCTCCTGTCGAGGATTTATGGGAAGAGATCTGGGCTAGAAACCACGCCTCCTCTAGATGTGTAACCAATAGAGAATGTATGCATAAACTTTGCTACAGATGGTACCGGCCTCTGCTAACTTTACATAAAATGAATGCTGCTTTGAATTCGGCTTGCTGGAGGGGGTGCGGCCTTGGGAAGCTACTTTCATATGTGGTGGTCCTGTCATGTGATCCACACTTTTTGGGTTGCTGTACTGTCTCACATTAAGGAGAGAACTGCAGTGGACTTACCGCTGGCTCCACTAGTTGGCCTATCGTGGTGCTCAGTGGAAGATGTGTACCCTAAATCGGGTTGCAGAGCACAATCGGCGACACACCAATTTTTAGCAACTAAAATATAAATAGCACGATCGTGGAAGGCTCTTATGGGGCCAGTATTGGCACAATGGTGGATGGAGGCATGGGACATCTTGGTCGACGAAAAAGTTACAGCATGTGTAAAACAATGCGCTGCCTTGGTGTCTAATTTTCTGGCTCCCATTTGTTGACTATTACCAGAATTTTCCCTCCCTAACTTTTAAACCATCTCTACTTTCAAACTATTCCTTGATGTGATGTCCTTGGTGTGGTACTTTTTTTTATTTTAACAAGGTTATGCATTTTCGCATTAGCGCCTCGGTGGTGGGATGGCTTGTTGGACCCGGGAATGTTGTGCATTATGCATTCAGCCATATTTTACTGTCTATGTATGTCTCGCATCCTTGTTTGAATAAAAGGTTTGGGGAAAAAGTTATAGAATTTTGCTTTTATACTTAACAGATTCTTCATTGTTCTGATATTGTGAAATGTGTAGGCTTAATTGAGCTGCAACAAGAATGCTGTGTGACTTGACTAGTTTATATTTGTGTATGATTTTGTATTATCTGGGGAGATGGTTTGTATTTATGGCCTGTATTGTTTGTCTAATTGTGCATAGGAGACTTTTAAATATTCATGTTCGTGTGCAAGGTTTGTTGGAAACCAAAGCACAAATGGAAAAATAAATAAAAAAGAATGCTAATCCATGCACTGGGAGAAATTGTTAACCCTGAGGTGCAGGCCCGTTTCTTGGCCCGGGCAAGGCGGGCAGCTGCCCGGGGCGCAACCGCCAGGGGGGTTCGCAATTACCCCGCTACACTGGAACCTCTGGAGGGGATAAAATTCCCCAGTTTGTGGGGCGGCGCATTGCCGTGGGGAATGTTCTGTGGGTCAGGTACTGGCGCTGCCCCTTCCGACTGTAATGTCACAAGTACTACGTAACATTACAGAAGTCAGAGGCTTCCTCCGACCACTTTAGCGCCACTTGGGGGGGGGCATAAGCACAACAATTAAAACACTTCAGGTCCCCCTGCAGCTAAAACCAGCTCCTCCCATCACAATGCAGGCAGGAAACTGCTAATGGTGGGCCATTGGTCACTGAATGGTTTCGTGCTGACATTGTGTTGGGAGGGGAGGTAGTGTGGGGCGTGGGCGTGCACTGTAGGCAGCTTTGCCTCTCCCAAAATAAAGCGGCGCTATTTCTTTCATGCTGCTTCTTTGCCAAACTTTATAACAATTCCACTTTAAACCACTTCCATGGCACTGGTGATGAGTTACTTCATTATGCTGATAATAGTTTTGATCAGTGTTGCTGAGTAAATATTCTTTAAGCCATGACCCGGTTCATTTATTTATTCATGCAATGTTTGTCGGGTACATGGACACAGATTATTTATTTATGCAATGTTTGTCTGATACCTGTATCCGACAAACATTGCATAAATAAATAGGTACCCGACAAACATTGCATGAATAAATGAATAATCCGGTTCCATGTCTCCTTATAACAAGTCAACAGTCAGACTTTACTGTATCAAAGCATACACTTGATTCCCATTGAAAGAATTTTAAAGTGATTGTTTATTGTGTTCGGGTGTCTCCTTGTCATTGCCCTTTTGGCTTAGGTTGCCTCCAAACCCCCTTCAGCATCTTGTGTTCTTTGATGGTTGCATATACTGCATCCTGTGCCATATTCATGTTATCTTGGTGTGCCCAGTCCTCATTATCTGCAGCCTAAGTGGGACTAGAGCATACAATTGTCTTGGGCACCAATGAAAAAGTGGCCCACTGTTGCAAATGGCAATTCATTCCTTGTGTAATGGACTGTTTGACTTTGGGTAGGAGTCCCTTAATGGTGTAGTTTGGGAGTGGGGTGGGGTGCGATGCAGTGGGGCTGGGGCGCGGGGGGGCTGGGGTGCGGTGGGGCTGGGGCGTGGGGTGCGGTGGGGCTAGGGCGCGGGGTGCGGTGGGGATGGCGCATTGGGTGCGGTGGGGCTGGGGTGCGGGATGGGATGTGGGGGGGTGTATTCCTAGTGTTTCGCTCTGGGCACCAAATGGATTAGAAACTGCCCTGCTGAAGTGCGTTATAATGGTTTTCAAACAGGCAACATAACTGTGGAAACCATGATGACCATTCTCCGTGATAAAGAGAGTGGAATTAACATGCAAGGAGGATTCATGACAAGTGGGAGTATGGCATCCATCCTGCCACAAGACTGCAGCCTACCTTGTGTTCACTTATTTACAGGCACGCCTGATGCAGACAGGTGTGAAACCATTGTTCGCTAAACACGCCTTTTGCTTGGTATAATATTTTTTTACATTAATGTTTTGGCTATAGAACAGTGATAAAACACACAAGTTATGAAATAGTTAAGTTGACATTCATCACACAATGTTGTCCATGCACGAAGCCCCCAAAACAGACCACCTTGAGTTAAGCATTTCCATAAAACATTCAGGTGCTTCGTTTCAGCAATATGGTGATTAGCCCTCTCTTAACATGGCATTCTTCCGTGTTAATGTGTCTACGTACATGGGGGAGTAAACAATGTTACGTTGGTGTCATGAAACAGAAAAGTCAAAATGTTTTTCATTTATGTGATTTTTATTATTTTTTGATCCCAGCAATTAAAGCACTGTACAGGGCTTTTGTAATCCTCGGTGGCAGGGGCGTTGCTAGGGGGGGGGCTAAGGGGGCTATAGCCCCTGGTCTTTTAGTTGTAGCCCCGGATAGAATCGCAGGAGCTACAGCCAAAAGACTAGCTAGCCCCCAGTCCCAACAGTTCCGACATCAGCTTAGCCCCGGGTCTTTTCCAGACCTAGCAACTCCCCTGCTCGGTAGCCTTTCAAATACTGTGCTTTCGTTGTGTTGGTGCAGAAGGGTCCCTCCTTTGTTCCTGCTCAGTCCCGTGTGTGCCTCGAGCTCCTGTATTCCCACCACAGCCCCGCAGTGTAGAGCTCGGTTCTACTCCATGCGACTTAATTTCTTCAAACCCCCTCTTTCCCAGTCTCCCCTTCCTCTCTCCACGGCCGCTCAGTGTTGCCAGGTCAGAAGGAAAAAATAAGCTGAATGTTCCTTTAAAACAAGCCCAAAACAAGCTGATTCCCAACCAAATAAGCTGCAAAAACAAGCGCACCTCTAAAATAAGGTGGAAAGGTCTCAGAAGTTGAAAAATAACTATAACGCAAAGAATACATACAGAGAGCTCAAACATGTGTTAACAAAAAGCATTTATTAAAATTGTTATTTTCTAACAATTGGTGTCTATTTTAATTTGTTGTATGTGTGCGACTTATAAAAGCAACATTATTGGCTTTTTGGATCCTTGGCTGCTCTGGTGCTTGATTCGTCGCTCACCTCTGGTCCTTGGCTCCATTGCAGGTACCTGCCAAGTAGCCCCATGTACTTCATGACACTGAGCCAGTCCAGGCATTTCCTATTAAATGCTAGGACTGGTATTTTATTTCTTCCCATTATAAGTATGGGCCTACAAGGACCAGTATGCAAAGGGAAAATCCAGGACTAGCTCATGGCGACAAGCGTGACATGGCCCCACCACTGTCGTCCTTCTGGTATTGGGAAACCTGGTTGATTGCTGTCATCTGGTCCTTGGTTCATATAGTCTATCACCCCTCTGGTCATTGGCGCCCTCATGACTTACTCCTCTAGTAAATCACTAGCCCACCCATTGACTGTTCATTGCCATGCTAATCCCCAACCCCAGGGCTTTAAGGGGGCCTGCCGGGGCTGGGCCCCGGCAGGCTCTGAAATTTCGTTTTGAGGCGGGGCCCTGCCGGGGCCCAGTAATCTCCCCTGGCAGCCCCGGCCACTACACGAAAAGGCATTTTTTTCTACAGCCTGAAGCGCTCGCTCGTTTGCGAGAGCTTCAGCCTACAGAAAAAAATGCCTTTCAGCCATAATGGTGGCGCCGCACCTGCGAGGCATCCCTTTAATCAAGAGATTCCCGTCGGCTGGCGCCACCATTATGGAAAAAACGTGAGGCCGCTGAAAGCAGAGGCCTTGCTTTCTATATACTGGAGCTGCCGCGCATTCGCGGGAGTTTCAGTATTTAGGAAAAAGGCCTCTGCTTCCAGTGGCCTCACGTTTTCAGCCTTAATGGTGGTGCTGCCCCTCCCCAGCTGGCGAGGGGCAGCATCACCATTAAGGCTGAATAGGCAGGCGCTGTCCCCTGCCAGGCAAGCCTACACAAAATGAATGCAGAGATCAGCACCCTCTCCCCATAGGGGAGAGGGTGCTAATCTATACGAAAGGCTGCCTGGCAGGGGTGGCAGTAGCCCATTGAGCCCGGGCTCGTTAAGGGGGCGTGGCCTAACGGTCCATCAAGACCCCCGTTGTTAGGCCACGCCCCCTCGATGAGCCCCGGCTCGATTTGTAGTGCCACTTAAGGCACTGCCCAACCCTGTTCTTGCCCCTCCACGCACAAAACACCTTCTCATGGGAACTCTTTGTGCTCTCTTTAATCAAGCCTTAACATTAAACTTTGCACTCAATGCTGAATGAATTTGAGCTGTAAATGCTACTGGTGTAATAGAAATGTCTTGACCTGGTCTGCGTTCAGCCAATCAAGTTAAAAGCACTGTGTGTGTCCTTCAGTTAGTCATGTTAAAGGTTTTTGGCTTTTGCAAACTTATCAGGCATTTGCCAGGCACTGCCATTAGATGCCCTGGTACTTGCACCATTTTGCACCTGGTGCCGTTCATACAACTAAAGATAGCAGTGCCTACCAAGGGCCTTTCCCATGCCTACGCAAAACCCTAAACTATTGTCATTGTCTATGCTTGTTTCCATCATGACTAAACTACATGTTGCTGTAAATACCCCGTGTTTACCTCTTGGCTAGGTAATGCGTCTTCAAAGGGTCTCTCATATTGAAAGAGCCCATCAATGCAAAAGAAAGGAGTACTTGCCGTTTCACATCAGGAAGGCAATCAGCCCGAGCCTCACAGCGTGTGCATAACAGCTTAAGGCAAGACGGCATGTTCGCCTTTCATATTCATTTTTTTTTTGTAAATGGGGCCAAGTCAGACAGACTGGCAAACAAGCGGAACAATAAGCACACAATTAAGGAAAAACGCGGACAAAAACCGCGACAAGCAACCTGCTAATATTATAAGCGACTTTGGGCAAAAACAAGCCCAAAGTCACTTATAATATAATAAGCGGACATGACAACACTGCGGCCGTACAAAAGAAGAAAATATAAGAACTGCTTAAATGATGGACATGGGAACTCAAGGACAGGGGTGGAGCTACGCAGATCACTGGCCAATCCCAGGAACAGAAATGTAGGAGGGCGGGCTATGACATTAGCTTTTCATTTCGGGCTGCATGTATGGCTGTAGCCATCAAGTGGGCGTGACTCCGAAGATTGCCGAACACTGCCTCCCACAATCTACCATGGGAGGCAGGATAGCATACAACACCGTGCTAGCAACTAGAGCGCTAACATGCGCTCTCACATCCCTTCTCCTCTCACAATCCTCTCACAAAAATGACTGACCCCTGCCCTCCCGCAACATACCTGTTGATCAGTCACATGTGTAGTCCTTCAACTTTGCTGGCGCTCTCGCCACTTGCCGAGGCTCTCCGAGGCTGGGGGGCGTGTTAACCTCTCGCTCCGGTATCATCCGGGTCCCTTCAGTGGCACCGCTTGAGGATCCTGGGCTGGCTCTCATTGCTCATGACTGCTTGACTATCTCATCCCTGACTTTAGTCCATTGGTGCAACTAGTTGTGGCTTCTGGTTGGCGTGACACCTGTTTGAAATGGGAAATATTCCTTGTTAGGTGTGTCCCTCCCACGTGTATTGCCCCTTTAAGATGGGGCCCAAGCTAATAAAAGGAGCCCCTGCAGGAACGTGAAACAGAAGGGCTATAGACTCCCCAAGAGGAACTGCTGAGTCTGTGTCTCTTTGCATGTAGGCTGTAGGCCTACACGTGGAGGCCCAGGCCTGCAGGCCCTGATGCCGTGGGACCCTCGTGCCAGAACATTGGCAGAGGTCCGCATGGTCAGGGGCCTGGCAGGCTGTGCCCCCAGCCCTGATGGTGCTGATGCGGGATGTCCAGGGCAGGGCCCAACTCCCATAGGCACTAGGCCTGTCATGTGCTTGAGTGAATAGCACCTGGGGTGCCTGCTGGATCTCCATGGCAGGCAACCCCCAACAATGGCGACAAGGAAGTCACCTACTCAATGCTGTATGGAGAGGTAACGACGAGCCCATGGTGTGCGGTCCCTGCCTGCGGCTCTCGTGTAATGGAAAATGTGTGCCCTGCGATGGAGGAGGGAGACAGCATAACCCCTGCTGCACCCGCTGCCAAGGAAAGAAAACATCTCGGGCCTCACCCGCAGCCCAGCCCGTATGGAGGGGCAGAAAGAAGACCTGCTGCCCTGAAGTACGGCAGTGCTGGCGGCGCTGTCGCGAATACAGAAAGAACTCTCCCATCCGGGGAGAGAAGATACTGCGTGCCTGTATGCAAGCTGGAGGAGGTGGGTGCCGAGCCCGCCCAGGAGGAAGACGCACCCTTTACGGTGGGGAGGGTACTCGTGCGCCCTGGGGCGGATCCAATATGCTGCCCCTGCGGCATCCGCCGTGAGAAAAAAAAAAAAAGGTTGGGCAGCCACAAAAGCAATGCAGCGTCCACAGCTGCTAGAAAAGGTAAGCGGCACCTCCTGCCTGGGGAGAGGACTTTGATGCCCGGCTCTCTCAGGGGAAAGAAGAAGGAGGAGGAGGTGGAATCCTGGTGGGAGATCCTCCCTGGCCGTGGCCCTCTGCAAGGAGGGTGCTCGTGCGGCCATGGAGGGAGCCTGCCCGCAAACCCCTGCAGCGAATGCTGTTGCAGCGGGGGAAGGAAATGGTGGGGCCGCAGCCGCGGTCCTGAAGTGACCTGCCGGAGGAAGGAGTGCCCGCTGCCACAAAGGGATGCACGGTGCGCCCCCCGCCAGAAAGGAGGGGCGGGCGGCCGGCCATGTGGATGTGCTCCGCTCCGGGTATGGAGATGGATGCCCTGCGGCCTCGGCCACGAAGTGACGGGCAGCGGCATCGGCCGCATGGACGAGGGGGGCTGGCCCCTAAACCCCCCCCCCCCACCGTGAGGAGAAGTGTGCCCAGTGGCTTCTGCAGTGATAAGGAGGTGAGCGAGAGGCATGAGCCACGGCTGCGTTGCGGCCGTCCTGCCCGCAGCGGAAGAATAAAGGCTCTGGAATGGAGCAAAGACCAGGTGGGTCCCCAGCCTGCGGTGGCGGCGCGGTTTTGGGTTGTGCCGCCTCCAGAGCCCCCACAATAAACCTGGGCCCGCCGGTGATATCAAGAGGAGTGCTCCGGCAGGAGCAGTAAGAAAGAAAGATGCATGCTCCCTGCCGGAACGGAAATTAAAAAAGTATGGTCCTCTGAAGGGCCCGGGCTGCGTGGCGGTGATGGGTTGTAATGCTCCGGTTGTCAGAGGTTCTGCAGGAAAAACACATGGCCCTCCGAAAGCCGGGCCATGGGGCGGGCCACATAGGGTCTTGTTCTGGTCTGGAGCAGTGAAAGAAGTGCTGCCCCAGCGGGGGAAATCAGCTCTGGGCTTTGGTGGCCACACCATCAAGGTGGAAGAGTGGCTGCTGCCTGAGCGAAGGACAGAGGTGTGCCCTCCCCTGCCTTGGGGGGAGATGTCGAGAGGGCCTCATTGGTGGGGCAACAGTGCCCCACTACCACACGTATCCTGGCCAACCCAATACCCGCCTCAGCACTTTGTCTTACAAGTGGCCCAACAGAATGCCACGGAAGCCACCCTGACTGCCTGCTTTATTAGGTGGCCCCACCACTGAACCACTGCAGTCACACTGCCTGCCACTGGCCAGGAAAGTGATGACGTGCTCCAGTTGGGAGAAGTACAGCGAAAGCAAACATACCCCTGTACTCCAGGAAGGTGTGCAGAGGGGAAGGGGGCAACTATAAGGTGCTCCAGACCAGAGCAGAAAAGAGGAGTCAAGTTTGCTCCACATGCACCAACATGGAGGGCAGGTCGGGAGGGGTCTGATCCATCCAGGGGAATATGAGTAACCACATACTCCATGTCAACACATGCCACAGTGCAGAGTTAATGCACCAGCACCACATCATAACTCCAAACCCCGGGTACCTGAGCGCACTGCACTCGGCACATGGTACACCTCACTACCAGTGCACAGCCCAAGATACTGCACGCGATGGACAAATTACTCTGTGCACCAAAGACCGCCCTGTGCAATTGAAGTATGGCGTTGACCCAGCACAAACAATGGCCTCACCGAGGCCGACGTGGGATCTTCACCCTAATGCCCCTCTGGGTTCACAACCATGAGCAACAGGGCATCCTGCGGTCTGTGCACCCCACCAGTACGAATGAGTAACTGATGATGCCTGCGCAGGACTGAACAAAGTGAGGGGCCCCAAATCCGAGGAGGAGGCGCTAGGCGCTTTCAGGTGATCCGGTAGCATGGCTCCCACCATGCACCTGGGACGCCAATCCAGCCCAGCGTTGCCAGCCAGACAAGAACTGGTACACCGTTACAGCAATCGGGAGGGAAGGCCAACCAGCATAGAAGTGATCATCTCCCGGCACAGCGCCATCGGAACACAGGCCACCCTGCCTACCATGTTAGTGGCACTGGCTGCCTGCCACTGAGGACACACTGGTTGCCTGTCACCAATGACACCCTGCACACTATGCCACCGAAGGACCAGGCTAAACAGGGCATGGGGGAGATACCTGCCGGACCCCCTGAGCTCAGCCGACAACTTGTGTCCGACCAATTAACCAGGCAGCCCTGGGCCCCTATACCAAGAATCAATCCCTCAGGCAAGAAATGGGTTGCAGCTCATCATGAGTTCTTGTGCGCCCTCCTGTGCTCCTGGAGGAAAGAGACGTGCCAGATCGGGAGAATATCGCTGACAAAGGGGGTGAGTGATGTCCGGTCACCCCATACCCTATCAACAGCACCGTGCCCTATGAACAACACTGTGCCCTATCAACAGCACATGGAGCAGCCTGGATGCCCTGCGAACAGCGTCTCACTGCTCTGCTCTGAACATCAAGGGACTTTGCCGAGGTGGCCCCTGGCACCCGCCAGGTGCAGCTTTGCCGGCCGTGAACTGTACCATCAATGGACCTGGACTCGGAAAGTGACTCCTGAACGGACGCTGATGGAAGATGAACTGGTCTCCTGCTGTTCTACAATTGCTTAAAGTGGACTCAGTAATCCTGTGTGCTTTGATGCTGGGAACCTGCATAGTAACTGCATGCTTTAAGTGGTCTCAGTAACGAATAATAAGGTGAGGCTGTGATCCCGCAGTCTCGAGGTCTGCATGTAGTGCCAGCCGCCAACCATGGCGTTTGTTTCGGTAGTTGCCGGTCCGAACCCCAGGTTAATAAAGGGTTTTGTAAACGGTGGGAAAACTGCCTATATTCCTCTGGCAGCTCACCGGCCACGACTGTCCCCTGTTGAGTGTGTTTAAAAATGGGTTAGTATATGTTATGTCTGTAACTGTTGGAGTTAGTTATATATGTGTCATTGGAATATCCTATTATTGGTCTGCCCTGCAAGTTCTAATAAGTATTTTGTCGTTCTGTAACGGGTGGGATGCACGTTTGTTTTGTCTTTATGAAAAAGGAGGAGTGTTAGGTGTGACCCTCCCATGTGTATTACCCCTTTAAGGGGATGTGTCCCTCCCACGTGTATTGCCCCTTTAAGATGGGCCATGACTGTGTCATGGCCCAAGCTAATAAAAGGAGCCCCTGTAGGCACGTGAAACAGAACGGCTGCAGACTCCCCAAGAGGAACTACTGAGTCTGTGTCTCTTTGCATGTAGGCTGCAGGCCTACACGTGGAGGCCCAGGCCTGCAGGCCCCGATGCCGTGGGACCCTTGTGCCAGGACGGTGGCAGAGGTCCGCATGGCCAGGGGCCTGGCAGGCTGTGCCCCCACCCCCGATGGTGCTGATGCCCCATAGCACCAGGGGGCCTGCCGGATGTCCAGGGCAGGCCCCAACCCCCACAGGCACGGGGCCTGTCGTGTGCTTGAGCGAATAGCGCCTGGGGTGCCTGCCGGATGTCCATGGCAGGCAACCCCCAACATTCCTGGTGACTGACGACAAGCCTCTATGCGCAGTGACAATACATCGTTCCTGGGCAACTACTCTAAAGGGATAAAGGGAGAGGTTTCTGTCCTATGACGTTGCTCATGTAGGACATTTTTCCAGCGCCCAGACATGAGAGCCTCTTTGATAATGCCCAAACATTTTTCCCGCAGGGAGGCAGTGCAAACTTCCTCGAGCACCAGAGTGTTAGGCATGTTATCCGATGCCACCAGGCGCACATGTTCTTCCAAACGGTCCGCTAGTCTGGACTCCTTCTGGGTGTGTCGGATGACACAACAAAAAATCAGCCGGGCGGTCAGTTGAAGAGTCCATTTTATTTCGATCCAAGGCGGTAGGCGAGGGGTCATGTCTTTGTGAGTATCTACATTCAGGTTGAGTCAGAGCCCTGCTGGCACATGCGATTGGCAGACTATCCATTTTCGGTGTCATCCAAGTCAGTACAGCACTCAGACCGTGGGGGCTCGCAACAATGACCAACTCAGTTGGCAGGGCAAGATCGAATTAAGACATAGTGGCATTGTCCGCCAGAGCATCTTTTATCACCTCGAACGCCACCTGGTGCTCCTCTTTCCAAACCTAGGGTGTCAAAAATTTCGTGCACCTTTTCAGCAGTTCAGAAATTGAGGTCAAGTGAGGGATGAAATGGTTGCAGTAGTTGACGAGGCCCAGGAAGCTTCGCACCGCTGACTGGTCCTAAGGAGCAGGTGCTGTTTTAATGTCCTTATCTTCTGCGGGTCTGCCGACATTCTGTCTTTGTAGAGCACAAATCTGAAAAACTCCATATGGTCCTTCAGAAATTCACACTTGCTCTTATTTCATCAGGGTCGCGCGCAGTCCGAACATGTGTTCACTGTATGTGGATTTGAAGATCAGGATGTCATTGCTGACACTGACAACTCCCGTAATGCGGGCTACAACCCCTCTGATGGTGCTCTGAAAGACCTCTGCTGCTGAGGAAACGCTAAAGCTGCGCTGCTTGTATCTATGCAAGCTGGCATGGGAAAGACTGTTGTGATGTAAGGTGACTCCTCGTGGAGCAGTCGCTGGTGGGAGAGCCTTGAATATCAGCCAGCAGATCATTGATGTTAGGGGTGGGGTGCCTCCCCCTCTTCACAGTCTTATTGGGAAATCTGCGGTGTACGCAAATGCATACTTCGTGCAGGCTCTTGGCCTTACGAGCTACGACAATGGGGCACCCATGGTGTAGGCCTGACTACCATCTCAATGAAACTGGCCTCCTGCAGGGTGAACAGTTCTTGTCCAAGCATCACAATCATGTGAAATGGGACCCGGCCGTGTTTAAGCGCCACCTGCTGAACTGTGGGATTGATTATGGAGGCGTATCTTGGGTGAGCAAAGACAGCCAATCCTTTCAGAAATGTCAGCAAACTCTGCCAGCAAACCCTCAATGTCTTCCATGCGCACTGCAAATGCAAATTTGACAGTATACAGCTCCTCGGTAGTGTCACAGCTCAACAGTGTGGCAGTAACATAAACCTTCCCATGTGTCGTAGCATCCGCAGGCTGAAACTTCATCAGTGCGTCACCTTGTAATGGTATAGACGTGTCAATCCATACGCGCGCGAAGATCCTCACTCTGGTAGGCCCAAGTGACGGGCGACGCTTCATACCCCCGAAATGACTAGGACGTTGACCGAGGTAGCCGTGTCAGTGATGGCTAGCCTGAGCATGCCCGGCCCTTGGATTGCTTGCACCCCAGTGCTGAAATGACAAATACATTGCGATCATCGTCTGAGTCTTCGGGCTCAGGGACTTCTTCGGTGTTGACCTGATGCACGTGTGCTGGGCGTTGTATATGACTCCTGGATGGCGTAGGAGATGTACCCACCTTGCTGAATTTAGCAAAATGGCCAATGTACCCACATCTGCTACATTCTATGCCCCAGGCTGGGCACCCACTACGACGAGGCACAATACATCCACAGTAGTCAGAGGATCTTGAGTTAGGGAAAATCGGTTTCTCGCTCCCTGTCCCTTGGCTGTAGTTCTGCGGGCAGCTGGCTGGCACCGGCTCTCCCAGGGTGATGTTTCATGACAGTTGCATCGCCTAGAAGTCGAGGGTCTAGAACGCTGCTTCCATCTTCCCAGCTCTGGCCTATGTCAGTTCATGAGAGCAGCCCAGATCTGAGATGCGCTGCAGCGGAATCCCAGGTTCCCTCAGGATCTGGTGACGAAGTTTGTTGAAGTGGCATCCTTGTATTAGCTGAGTTCTCACCTCATCCGTTTCATCCACCAGAGCACATATGGATGCTAGTTGTCATAAACATGCGTGGAACACATCAATTGGCTTCAGTGCTGCCTGCCGCAGCTGGAATTGCTCAAAGTGTGCATTCGCCTACGGGTTGAACTACTAAGCCACAACCCTCTTGGCACTTTCGTGCAAATAAAAACACATTGTGTATAGGCGCATTATAAATAACCAAATAAATAAAATAAATAAATCATCATTCGTAGGAAAAGTTTTGAAGATTTTGTGTACGCCTGGGCCTGCGTAGAAAAGTAGGCAGACTTGTTCCATCGGTCGTTATCAAAATCATCACTGGTATTAAAATAAAGTTCCAATCTCTCGGCCCAGGAGCCAAATCATGAAGGTTATCCTTGAGCATCAACTTCTTCTATGGGGATTGACACGTTAGGGAGAATTTATTTTCATTTTAGTGCTTAATTCCTCCCACCTTAGAGATCCCCAGCTCTTTTGCTGGACTTTAGGACTTTTTAATTTTAACCCTGGAGTGAGTGAGACCTTTTTCTCACTCTCTCATGTGTTTTAACCTGGTTTGGATTATGTGTTTCCTCTGTTTTTTTGGAGTCTGAAAAACTCCATAGGCATCTACGTTTTGTATGGTGACACACAACACCTTCAGTGCAGTGCCACAGAGAAATCCTTTGGATTTCTCATAGGTTTAAATACCTTATCTTGTAAGAAGTACTGTTCCCAAGAATAGTAAAGTGAAATTGACTTTACTTACCTTTTCTCTTTGTAGGTCCAACACACAGCATATTATGCCGAGTGCTGGGGGGGGGTTACCTAGTAGCCCCTTATCCTACATTCTCATGTAACATTTTTTATGTTACCCTCACTAATTTAAATGGCTGTGGCAGTGGTTTAAGTTCCTACCATTGTGCTTTTCTGCCGCAGGCTGAATCCTCAAGTGCAGTATAGCACCCATGGGTGACCATTTTTGTCAAAATGGCCCTGGCCTTTTTTCGCCATTTTCTGTTTGTGAGGTCTCTCTTGGGTTTTACACTGCGCACCAAGCCAGGTTTGAGCCCTTTGTTCGTTTTGCCTTTGGTGGGCTTCAGTCCTGAAACCCACCTCTGGCTCCAGTGTGTCTGGAAGGGCAGGAAGTGAGGGAGGTTCCCAAAACTCCCCTGTCCTTTGTCTCTAGAAGTGCCTGAATGCAACCAGTCCTGATTGGCTGGCTGTCCTTTCAGGCTGTCCTGTCAATCACACCCTGATGTGTGATTGACAGCCTAGGCTGTGCATGAATGGGAGAAACCTGCTTAAAAGGCAAGGATTTTTGGGACTAGAGGCAGGGTCGACCACTGGGAAGAACACCCGACGAAGAAACCATGAACAAAGCTTGCTGCATCCTCTTGGACCTTTGAATTGCCCGGTGAAGCCCTGCTGCTGTGCTGAAATTCCTTTTTCTGATCGACAAGAAAAGCTCCGGAAGAGACAACTTCTTCCCTTGGGTTAGTGGGACCAACTAACCCCGAGACCAACTCCACTGGACCATTTTTCCCGACTGGCTGTACTTCTTTGCTGCTGCAGGAACAGAGTGCCGGGGGTCGAGAAATCCATAGTTGAATGCAACGTCTGCAATCCGGCCAGAACCTCCAGGAGTCTCCTAAGGACTTTCCAGAAGCAGGACGACCAGAGCTTGAGTACCCTCACCAGATTGCAAGACTCAAGGAAGCCCAAACGGTATCCAAGATCCGCGGTGGTGCTGTTTACCGCGCGAAGTGCTGCTGATCTGAAAAGAGCCCATAGCTGCCGTCATCCACCGTCTTGTCCCCACGACTGAGGCTCAGGAACCCAGGATCTGCATCGCTGCAACAGGACAGAATCCAGCTGGACCACTCTTCTTCAAACCAGGGGTATTGTTCAGACTTGGGGTACTTAACTCAGTGTCTTTAGCTTTGCTCTTCTCAGTTGAGACTTGCAGTGGTTACTTTTGTTAGAGTTGATATCAATCTGCTTTCCACAAGTGTAAGAGCTTGTGACCCTACAAGTGATTTCTACAAAACTCTCTAAATTTTTGCAAGACTTTTATTAACTACAAAGTGCCTCAGTTCCATAGACTGTGTGCCAATTGACTTTGGTTGTCCTGGCCCCTGCAGACTCTTCTAGTCCATTGGGCCTCATTACGAGAATGGAGGTAGCCATGGAGCTAATAGCTCCATGGCTGCTTCCGTTCCGGGCTCCATTACCGGGTTCCTGCAATGGGGACTTACCGGGTTACTCCGACATAGCAGGACCCGGTAAGTCCTCCTTGCAGGAACCCATCCCCATTTGAGCCCCCATAGGGCTCAATGGTAATGGGGAGGGAGGTAATAAAGGGCAGATTACATCTGGCCCGTTATTGCCTCCCTCTTCCCCTCGCGGGACCCGGAAAGCACGCCTGGTTTTACCAGGCATGCGTTCCGAGTCCCGCGATGGGAAGCTCGTAATCGGCGCTCCCGTAATGAAGGGGGCCGGACCCGTACCGGCCCCCTTCATTACGGGAGCGCAAGACTTATAATTAGGCCCATTGACTGATATTTTCTGTCCCTAAGAGGTGATAACTTGTTTTTAGACTGTTATTGCTGGGAAATGTTTTGTTGAGACTTCATTGGAAGATTTAAGTATACTCGCATGCCCTGAGAACCAGTTTATCCTTTTTCCTTCCTTTAGCCCTTCCTTTCTGCAACCTCAGAAACTGCAAAGTATACTAGTGATATATAAATACCATTACTGTCCTTGTGAATGAAGTCACCTCCGGGTGTAGGAAGTGTGTAAAAAGCATCATTAAAGAGTATCCACTAAATCTATGCTGATTCTGGAAAAGTATTTCAAAGTATATTTGATTGCTACATATATTGGCCTTTTTAAAGAACGCTTATTTAAAAATGGATGATAAATAAATATTTATAACTGAAACCTTGAGTATAAGTGTTACTTGGCTACTTGTATTTGCGAATTTCATTGCTACAGCTCTACAGCTCACATTTACCCCTCTTGAGATAAGCCTGGCTGCTCAGTCACACTACCAACTTGTATAGTACAGCCCTATACCAAAAGGTGGGTTATCTAATACCAAGTAGACAAGTGTTTAGTCTCACACCGTGTTACTACATCAATTCTTGTCTAACAACACCACTATGTTTGCCTGCCATGCGCAGCCTCCCATCCTTGTCTCTAGTTTTGAGGTCCTCTGATGGCCCACCCCAAGTGCTGGGGTTAAATAGATGTTAAATTATCTGTCGTATTGTCGACAGTTGCCTGATTCCACTAAGCACTAAAATCCAGTTCACTTCCTTGCATACACACTCTTAGGTGCAAGGGATTCCTAACAAGGATCTTGGGCCTCATTACGACCCTGGCGGTAAGCGAAAAACGATGCCGGTAAATGATTACCGGCATTGTTTTCCGCTAGGTCCGATCATGACCCATGGCCTTTAACTACGATGTCATTAGCGGCATCGTAGTTAACGCTCCCGCTAACTGCACCAAAGTCGCGCGCACGCGACCTGCCATGCCGTAAATAGCGGCGTATCGCAAAGCTAAGCGGATCACGACCCAAGCGGACATGCACCTAACGCCATCACAAAGCCCGTTAAGTACCTTACCGCCATGGTGCTAATTACGCCATCGTGAACCAACCGTAAATGGCCATGGAAAGTGAACCCAGCTGCCACAGGTGCACAGAATCAGCACAGGTGGAGGCAATACAGACTCAGGAAGTACAAAAAGAGCATACCCCACCCCTTCCCACACCCAGTCACACTCCACAATGGTACCAATAGGACTAGCAATGTTGGGGCTGGAGGACCTGATAGCAATGCAAGTGCTACAACAACAACAACAACAGGCAGCACAGAGGAGACGCAGGAGGAGAAGGAGGGCACTGCAGGGCCAGCAAGCCCCACGAGCACAGCCAGTGCCACCACGCAGGCAGCCCTCAATCCCATGCATCAGAGCCTCACTGCTGAGCAGATCCACACCCTGTACCGTTTTGACCGGGACACCATCACCGCCATCGTAGACATGACACACAACGGCATCGTCAGCATGATAGAAACACCAACCGCCAACCCACCCTCACTGAAGGTAGTGTCTGTACTCCACTTCCTGGCCACAGGCACCTACCAGCACACAGTGGGGCACTTGCATGGCATTTCACAACCATTATTTTCACCTACACTGATCCAAGTGCTCGATGCCCTCCTCAAACACACAGACGACCACATCTCATTACCACGGACTGCCCAGGAGATTGCAAACACCAAAGTGGGTTTCCATGCACTACCCGGCATACCTGGTTGCATTGGTGCCATCGACTGCACCCATGTGGAATTGGTGGTTCCACATGCCATGGAGGTACCGTACCGCAACCGTAAACTATTTCACTCAATCAACGTGCAAATGGTCTGTGACTCCAACAGGATCATCACACATTGTTGTGCCCGATTCCCCGGAGCAACCCATGATTCAATGGTCCTGAGGAACTCCACAATACCACGCTACATGGAGCGACATGCAGGCCCAAGATCCTGGCTACTCGGTGAGTCTAATGTCATGACCATGGAAATGTGAAGTGGGTAGGTGAACGATGTACCAATGCATACTCCACCTGGCTGAAAGGGGTGGGGGGAATGATGCATACTCCACCTGGCTGAAAGGGGGGGGAATGATGCATACTCCTCCTGGCTGAAAGGGGGAAGAATGATGCATACTCCACCTGGCTGAAAGGGGGGGGGAATGATGCACACTCCACCTGGCTATGAGTAGCAGAGACAACGGAGCCAGATCATACCCTAAAGCAAAACAAACTTCACCCAACACCAGTAAACCCAATACCTGATGTATGCAGCCCTACCATGTGAATGAGGTTGTGTCCCAACCATGACACAACCATCTGCAAGTGCATTGTACCAATTCTGACCACATTGACTACAATGAAATGCACCTACATGCACGTCACCAAACACCATCAACCGAAAGGCCTGTCCCCCATAACTGCGCACGAAGGAGGCAAATGACGGACAGAAACATCAACACACCATCACACAGACAGCAGGGCCCCCAAAATGTCCCTATAAACATCAGTATTGCTCACTGGGGTCATGATGAGGCCGACAGCAATGTTGCAATGATGTGAGCATTGACATCACAGGACATGTGCCAGGCCACCAAAACAAACGGCATGAACGAACACAGTGGATGGGCACTCACAAGGCACTTGACCCCCCTGCATACATTGGTTGATGGCATGCAAAACAGGCCATGAGAGCCATGAGCATATACCGGTCGCATAGTGTGAATCAATTAGTGCATTTAGAAGTGGTCCAAAGTAACAGTTGGATGCAAGCCATGGTGGCACATCAAGTTTTGAATTAGACGTCATGACTGATACATACATTCTCGCCCACATACAGGTGATGCAGGCTATCCCCTGAAGAGGTGGCTCCTTACACCAGTCCGGAACCCACAGAACCAGCACGAGGAGGACTTCAACCGTGCACATACACGTACCCGTGTGGTCATTGAGCAGGCATTCGGCCTATTGAAGGCACGGTTTCGCTGCCTCAGCAGGTCTGGTGGGGCACTCCTGTACCGCCATGAGAAGGTGGCAAAGATCGTCATGGCATGTGTCATGCTACACAATATGTGCGTCAGACGAAATGTGCCCCTGCCCGCTGACGCAGAACTGCAACCACCTGACGATGAGGATGAGGAGGGTGCAGATGGGGCCGCACCTCATGGAGGAGGTGATGCACAGGAGGGGCGTGAACTGCGTCAAGATATCATCAACCAATGCTTCTAGCACACACGGCTGGTGTGTATGAAATGGAGACGGCACTTGGGGCACTGTGTGTGTCGGGGACATGCACACTGTGGACTGTACACCAATAAAGCACACATACGCAATGAACAATGTCCACACATTTGATTTGTGCAAAAGGAAAATGTGTATTTTAAATGTGAATTGTTGTGACACCCCCCCTCCCCCCTGAACACCCAAACACACCCACTCCCCCCTCCCCCCTTCCCCCTGAACACCCTAACACACCCACTCCCCCCTCCCCCCTGAACACCCCAACACACCCTGTGACTGAGTGGCTAATGTTGCATGATAACGGTGGGCAGCCGCTATTGCAAGCCCCCTCTCCCGGCTCCCGGGGCACCCCTGCCTGTGCTACGCAGGTTCCTCCCCGATCGACGGATGGGGCTGCTTTGGGTGGAACTGGCAGCGGAGGAGGTCCCTGCCTGCTCATGTGCACACATGTCCCGAATGGAGTTGGCTAGCTCTGAGAGCATGCGCCGCACGGCGGCAAGTTCCGCACACATGTCCTTTGAGGAGGACTGCATTTGAGCCCTCAGGGTCTCAGTGCTCCGCTCCATTTCAGCCCTCAGGGTCTCTGTACATTGTTACATAGCTGCCCTTGCCCCCCCACATTCTGCAGCATGCTCATTCATAGCGAGGGGAGTTGTTGCTGGTGCTTGATTATCTCCTCCAGGGAATGTTGGCTCTGCTGGCCCATGCCTATTGCAGATGGTGTTACGAAGGGGCTGCTCCCCTCCTGCTGATTTTCGACAGGGCATGGGGTGGATGGCCAGTCCTCATCTTCTGAATGCCCCTGTGTGGGATCCTCATGGGGGCTGCTCTGGGACAGACAGGGGGAATGATGGTGGTCAGTGGGGGGTCCGACTTCGGGCTCCTCTGTGTCACTTTCAGAGCATGCTGCAATGGCAGCAATTTCGCCTATGGTACTGTTTCCTGCAGAACATGTGTCTTCTGTGGCGAACATTGTGGGGATGTGTGGTGCTGCTGCTGCCATGCTGCCTGCTGTGGTGCCTGTCAGTGGCCCGGCCTGTGCACTGGCAACGGATTTCGGCTGCTGCGGTGTCTTGATCACTACAGCTGAGGTGGAGGGTGTTGGCACAGTGGTCTTGGCCCTCTTGGCTGGTGTTGTGGCAGGGGTGTCCTCATCCTCAGGGTTGGAATTTGAGCCTGTGGTGGAGCAAAGGAGGGAGAGTGTTATTGATGGGTCTGCGGACATTGGAATCGTGATGACTGACATCATTTTGGTTACTAGATGCAGCACATTTGAGGCAGGGGCATGCAGGTTGTCTCCTTTTTGTGTGGCTTTAGCATGGAGGTATGTGGGTGCCTGCAGTTAGGGTGTGCATACTACATGTGTACAGGGTGGAGGTCGGATGTGGCTATGGGCAGTCTCCTGCTGATGTGTGGCATTTACACTCTAGGGCAACATTGTGCTACACATGAATGGACTTCAGTGACTATTGCATGGCTTGATTTGAGGCACCTACCTGCATCGCCTGATGTCGGTGCTCCTCTCTCCATCCTTCCTACCCCTTCTATGCTCTCCATGCCGATTGTGGAGGCACAGATTTCCTCCCATGGCTGGAGTTTGATTGGGGAATCCGATCCTCCCCCGGTTGCCAGGCCCAGGGTGCGGTTTGCAGAGAGGCTGCTCCTGACGCGGAGCCTCAGGTCGTCCCACCGCTTTCGACACTGCTGTGCGTTGCGGGGTACGGTTCCCACCGCACTGACCCACTGTGCCACCAGGGCCCATATGGCCTTCTTCTTGGCAATTGCCGGCCTGGTCATTTGTGTGGAGAAGACCACCGCCGCATTCTCCTGGAGGGTCTCCGCCAGCATAGTGAGTTCCTCCCGAGTGAAGCGGTCCTGCCGCTGCCGATCGCAGGCTTTTTTGACAGCTTTTGGCATTTTGTAGTGGGAAAATGGGTGGGTAATGGGTTTCGACAGGTCTCAGGGTCGGATGTAGAGTGGTTGGGGAGGATGGCAATGGATTGTGTTTTTAAAGATGGGCGCCGTGCTCTTTCCCGTTCCTGTGCGATGACGCTACTTCCGGTTCCGCTTATTTACGGTGACCGCTAATTACGATGACCGCTGATTGCGGTCGCCGCTGTGATGGATGGCGGTAGTGCACCTTGCGCGGCGTACGATGCCGGTAGGGGCCGTTTTGGGGTCTTTTACGGCATGGCGTAGTTTACATTACCGGCATGGCGTAATGCTCGTCTGCGATGGGTCAGAATGTGCCGGACTTTACGGCATCGCATCATGGCGGTAATGTTTAAAACGTACCGCCTGGGTCGTAATGAGGGCCCTTGACAGCTTCCCGTTGCACAGAAGCAACACAGCACTGAGCCTGTGCGCTCATTGCACCCCCTTTATTTTTCGTGGTGACGCTTCTTGGCATCACTACATGATTTATTGCGTGCATGCGCATTAGTATAGGGACTGTGCTTCACCGGGGTACCGTGCTGGCAACTAAACCACTACCACACGCTCTCACAGCAGGTTGCAAAGTTAACGGGGTAGAAAGTGCCCACGTCTTTATGACTAAGTGTCAACTTCACTGAGAATATGTTTCAATCGCAGGGGAGAACTGGGGGGCCACAATCAGCCTGTGTAATAAGGGGTTCCAGCATTTCCCCCTCCATACACAACTTTGTGAACGCCTCTGCCCTCTGCTATCACCAATGCTGGCGTGGCAGTCTCAGCAGTACACGGATTGCTGTATTCTCTGAACAGCGGATAACACATTGAGCAACCCCACCCCTGACATGTTGGGCTAGGTTGACACGACCTGCTGACATACAAAGCTGAGGCCGGAAAGAACAGGGCACGGATGTTAAACGGCGCCTGGGCTTCCCTGTAAACAAAGGCCTTCCCATTACTGACATAAAGCATTTCACTGTTGGCACCTGCTTTCATACGCATAATTTTGTGCGCAATTGAAATCGTGGCGCAAGTTTAGTATTTGCTTGAAAAAATCGGGAGTCTCCCGCCCAAATCGGGAGGGTTGGCATGTATGCAGGAGAAAGATTGGAAGGATAGAGAGGGGAGAGGAGACCACTCATTTCCACAGCAGTCATTAAGTGGGTGCTTTCAGACTTAAAGGAGAGAGTTAACTGTTGGTAACTTTGAAGCTGTAATAGAAATGTCTCATTACAATGCGTAAAAAAGTTAGATGCCTCCCCACAGGAATACGTTTGCCCCTCTCCCACTGTCTCTGAAATTAGCGCCACTATCAACATTTGAAGGGTTAACCCTACTTCCTAAACCCCCCACAACACGCCCCGCTCCCCCGGAACCCCTACCCCAATGGGCTCTCACCCGCCAAAAATGAAATTGGTGTTTTCACCTGCCTTTGCAACATGAACGGTTGAGAGCTATGGATGGTGTCTGATTCCCCACGGGGGCTTCAGTTCCTGCTTTCGCTATTTTATGGCAACGAGGCACTCACCAATAACCTTGGTCGTGTTCGACTTACTACCCACAGTCCCTTAGCCCTGCAGCCAATTCTATGTCAAGACAGAGGCAAGCTTTATGCTTCATCTTCCATTTTATTCCTGTCTCCAGTAGTTTCAACAATAAACTATTTTTAACTTTCCATCTGGAGAAAAACATTTATTTTAGTTTTGTTTTACTTTTTTCATAACAAAACTACATTTCCCTTCTGTCCCAGGTAAACTGTAGTCCCAATGACCTATCCATGTGACCGTAGTCCTTTCACTTCCTGTACTCTCCCTCTTCTTTTCCTGCTCTCCAAACAGATAAGTACCTTTATTCCTAGCTGCGTAATATTAGACGCTAGTAATGCGTTACTGTGTTCTAGGAAACTGCTAATCGCACAACAGTAGCGCGCGCAAGTGTTCTCAATATTATTATATGATTGTGTCATGACTCACTGAGGTAGAAAAGCTATACACAGTTAACACTGGCGCGTGCATCACCCTTGACAAGAAGATAGGTCTTCATAAGCGCAGTGTAATAGATTGCGAGACAATTAGTTATTAATACACAGGAGGAGGCGGTGGCCCGTGTCGCACTACCGACACACGAGGAGTTCTCCGGCGTCAACCTCAGCCATAGCAAGCCCCTGCCGTGCAGGCGAGGGCGCCGCAGTAGCCTTCGCAGCGTGAGGCAGCCCCCAACCTTGTGGGGGCGGAGCCAAGTCAAGCAAAAGAGCTGCAGTCGCGCTCGTAGAGCAAAACAACCCCCACCCTCGCGGGGGCGGGGTCAAGCCTGCGCAAGTGCGAGGAGGCTTCCCCTGCAGCCGAGAAAATGCGTGAAGCTCATTGAAAGGGGAAGAGCCCCCACCCTCACAAAGGAGGGGTTTTCAGCACGCCACATGCGGAATCCAACACTTGTAGTCGGGTGGAGCAACAGAGGCAAGCGAGTGACTCCGGAGATAAATTTAATCTCAGTGTGCCGTACACCCGCAAGCGGGGTTACTACAGCAGTGCCCACAGTTAAAGAATAATAGAACGCTCAATCCACTGAGCTAAGATAATTCTGGCTCATTGTAGCACAGAGGGCAACATTCAAAAGTCCTGCAGGGTGCAGCCTCAAACACAGCACAAAGTGAGCAGTGGATGTGGCTCTACACTTGAAAAAATATTGATAGGCACTTACCAGCACAAAGAAAAGATGACAGATTTTGAATGGAGCGAGGAGGAACAAGAGGCAGCCTATCCAGAGGATCTTGCCTGTAGCTTCAAAGAAGTGTTGCGGTACTCACTAATAGAGGCAGTGGCTCAAGGGGTTAGGCCCCTCCAAGAGAGACTGGAGACAATAAAGTCATACCTGAGCCAGAAAGAGACGAGCACCTTACCAAAAGACAGCACATCCACAAAGGTCCCGTTAGAGGACCTGCAGGGGTATAAGAAGGTCCGGAAAAGCAAGAACTCTTCTGACCCCCCTGGGCCACACAGACGGGGCGGAACCAAAGACCCCTGATGCGAGACGCATTCATGCAGAAGTTGAGAGTGCCGAGACTCAAGACCCCTTACCCAGGGGAAGATAATATGGGCCATGAGGAGCAATGCTCCAAAGAGGAACTCACAGGGTCCCCTCGATCCTCGCAAGAGGAGAACAACAAAGAGGAAGAGGAAATTCAACCTCCACCTAGAAAGAAGTTGAGGAAACTCAACAACATTGAGGAGGAAGAAGGGACATCAGACAAGTTCCAGCCAGAGGACATCTGTAACCTAAGGTCCTCAGAATGGTTACCTATGCCGAGGGTCACACAATACATGACCCACAGGTTACATAAAGCTCTAGAGAAGGAGGTGCGTCAGAGGATGAGGGCAGAATGCCCAAAACCTGAACTACCAGGAAAGGTAGCGGAAGCACCGGAGCTTGATCCAAAAATGTTGGCCTTCGTTTCAAAGACCACAAGGTATACCAGAAAAGGGACAATCCTGGCGAAGTTGCCAAGAAAAAGTGCTCGACCTAGTGGGACCGCTAGCAAAAATTATGGACTTGGCCGAACGAGTGAGAGACACAGGGGAAGAAGTGGACCCGGAGGTGCTTGCTAACTGGGCCTAAAGAGCGGTTTGCCTACTGGGTAACGCTAATTTAGCCATTTTATTTAGCACAGAAGAGGACTGCTCCTCCAAATAGACCCCAAGTTAGGCGATCTAGCATCCTACGAGGCCGGCAAAGCAGTCCAGGGACTACTATTTGGAGAAACCTCGGGATGGAAATGGGGAGGTTCGTAGAAACCTACACCTCGTTGGAGAAGGCACAAGCCTCAAAGAAAATATTCCCCGGGAGAGTCTTTGCCGGGACCGGTCGGTATCGAGGTTGAGCGACCGGTCCCTTCCAAGCCACAAGGAGGCCTCCCAACAACAGGGCCCACTATTGGGGAAAACAGGCAGCGGGACGCCTTCTTTCCCCCAAGAAGCTGTTTTCCCAAGAGGAAGACGAGGCAGAGGCCAGGGAAGAGGACAGAACTTCCCCACAGGTGAGACAGCACACATACCCGCCAGTGGGGGGGGAGAACATCGGGATTCTGGGAGAATTGGCGCTCGCTTTCCAGTGACGCCTGGGTACTGCAGACAGTCAAAGGCCTGCAGTTAGAATTTACAGACACACCCTCACAAGACCAACCCCCCCGCCCACTGAACTCAGCATTAGCAGAGAAGGAGACTCTAAGCTCAGAGCTGCACAGTCTGGCAAGCAAAAGGGTGATAGAGCCCTGCATGACAACCCCGAAGTTTATAAGCAATATGTTCCTGGTACACAGGAAAGACAAAGTAAGGCCTCTGATAAACTTGAGAGAAATGAACAGTTGGGTGGTGTACAACCATTTCAAGATGGAGGGAATCCATCAGCTCAGAGACACCCTCAGACAGGGTGACTGGCTCATGAGAGTAGACTTGAAAGATGCATATCTCACGATACCAGTACAGGAAGAATATCAGCCCTTACTAGCATTCGACTGGGGCGGACAATTCTGGCAATTTGCGACAATGCCGTTCGGGCTAGCCTCAGCACCATGGGCATTCACGAAACTCATGAAGCCCATAGCAGCGGCGATAAGAGAGAAAGGGATAAGAATGATTATATATCTGGATGACATCTTGCTGATGGCAAACAGCAGAGAGACGCTCCGGTACCAGACAAACTGGGTGACCGACCTCCTGAGGTTGCTAGGATTCCTAGTGAATCAAGAGAAATCAGAAGTGACACCAGTGAAGAGGTTGGAATTTCTAGGGTTCGTTATAGATACCAGGAAGCCGACACTAGAACGACCACTCAGGAAAATAAGGGATATAAAGAGAGAAATAAGGAGTTGCCTCAGCAAAACCGTCATCTCTCTGTGGACGATAGTGAGAGTAGTGGGTCTACTAGCAGCATCGATCCAAGCGAAATATTCCCAGGACCCCTACATTATCGAGCCCTTGAACGGCTGAAAATAAAATACTTACAGCAGGGCCTACGATACCATCAACTAGTACCTCTAGACATAGAATCAAAGACGGAACTAGAATGGTGGTTATAGAACATGGATGCCTGGAACGGAAAAGCCATATTCGGCGACAGGCCTGACCTGGTGAAAGAAGCAGACGCCAGCAGGGTAGGCTGGGGAGCTCACTGTGGAGATCTAGAGACAGGGGGCAAGTGGAGTTCAGAAGAACTCAAATTACACATCAACTGTCTAGAACTGTTAGCCGGTTGATTTACGATCAAGGCATTTACGAAAGACAAAGTGAATTAGTGTATCCTGCTGAAAATGGACAACATATCGGCAGTCAGACACATCAATTACTTAGAAGGGACGAAGTCCAAGTTATTAGCAGAATTAGCCAAGGATGTTTTGGCACTTCTGCCAAGAGTCAGGGACATCAGTAGTGGCAGAGTATCTCCCAGGTTTGTAAAATGTAGTACCAGACTGGAATTCCAGACACCTAGCAGACGCCAGCTACTGGATGCTAGACAAAGTGGTCTTTCGGCAGATAGTAGAGATATGGGGACTAGCCCATACAGACCTGTCTGCGTCCAGACTGAATGCACAAAAGAGCAAGTACTTCAGCTGGAGGCTGGATCCGACGGCAGCGGGAGTAGATGCATTTCTGCAAGATTGGAGAGGAGAGATGCACTATGCCTTTCCGCCATTCGTTATGATGAACAGAGTGCTAACAAAAGTGCGCAGGGAGAAAGCGACATTGATAGTAGTAGCCCCGATATGGAAGTCACAAGTGTGGTTCCCAGCATTGATGTAACGAGTGACCGATTACCCAAGAATACTACCCCTAAGTGACAGCCTACTCACAGACCCAGTTGGGTCATATCATCCTCTGAGAGTGAGAGAGAGTCTCCCACTGATGGCGTGCAGGATAGCAGGTGACGCTGGAATCTCCCTGGGATTTCGGCACAAGCTGCTAGCCTTATCGCGGAGTCGTAGGCACCATCCACTAGAAGGAGCTACGAGGGCACAAGGGCTCCTATTCCATGATGGAACTCCCTAACCCTCCCTTCCCTAAAAACTATGAAACCTTTAAGATCTGTTGAAGTTCAAGCTGACAGTACTACTATGTACTATTGTGATACTCCTCCTCTTCTTCCGTAAGATTAGACACCATCAGTACGAATACTCAGTCTAAACAGGATTTGTACTATGACGATACTGAAAAGAAGAAGAATATTCACAGAGTCATGCAGAACACTCGTGCGAAAGATAATGGGAGGAGGTGGCCACAAGGAGGTAAGAGGAGTACACAACTAAGACAGACTATGGCTACCTCCAAACTTGGAATGACCCCCAATGTCAAATTATAACAATGTACTTTTGATTTTTCTCCCAGAATAGGGTGTGTATCTGCCTCCCTAACATAATCTGTTGTATCTTTCATTAGGAGATGACCAGAAGAACAGTTGAACCAAAGGGTTGAGACAGACGAGCAGTTGAGAGCAAAACCGCCAGTTCTAGTGCGGAAGAATTGCAGATCAAGACAGCCAAAAGGACAAATCTCAAGTTGGGACCAGTTGAGGACCGGTTCAAGTTGGATTGCAGTTAAAGAGCAGTCAAGAAGAGGGAGAGTACAGGAAGTGAAAGGACTAAGGTCACATGGACAGGTCATTGAGACTACAGTTGACCTGGGATGGAAAGGAAATATAGTTTTGTTATGAAAAAAGTTTTTAAAAAAAGAAATTTTCTCCAGATGAAAAGTTAAAAATAGTTTATTTTTGAAACTGCTGGAGACAGGAAGATGAAGCATAATGCTCGCCTCCTTGTCTTTAATAGAATCAAGACTACCTGTGCTATTTAGCAGTAGCAATCTTCATTCTCTGACACTGAGAAAAGGCGCCGCCATGTTTCGGGCCCGCTGTGCAAACACGGCGAAGCACTGCGACAACGCCAGTATGTGCACTTCACCACCTGCTGTTGGAATAAATGTTTTGTCGATATAAGAAGAGTGTCATCTGAATCCACTTGGCTAGAAATGTATTGAAACTCATTTGTCTGGTTGCCGCCGTCTGCGTTGGGCTGTCCAGTTCCAAAAAAGAACCGGGAAGTCCATTTCATTGTATAGTTTACAGTTTTAAATTACAGTTTCTTTTGAGGACATTCAATTCCCAGGAACATAATAACTACAATCATCTGGATGAAGCTCTCACCTTCTGCGACGATTGTGGACATGTGCACAATAATGTATGCGCAAGAGCTACAGCTCTTCTTCTCTTTAAGGTTTTAAGAGGCATGTGCTTTGGAAATGAATAGAAAACACTAAATTGGCTTATTTTCCAAGATGCCACCATTTTCAATGCATCATTGGCAATCCTATTGCATGCATTCCAGGGGAAAAGAAACTGCAACTGTGAGATTCAGCGGGACAGCACTGCCAACAAAACACAACTGAGAAGACGTCTACCTAGATCCATTGTAGCTCGTGGCGGCAGAGAAAATGGTGGAGTTTTTATTATGGACTTTAATGAATTTAATCATTCACGTGCAGTCTGCCCATTTACTGTGCCAAGCTTTCACATCATTTAAACACAATTGACCGATTGCTCAAACAAGATTGATCGTCCATGGCACCTGTAATCCTCTCAGCACAAAGAAAGATTTAAAATCCTCCTCGAGGACGGATGATGGGTCATTCAAGAGTTTTCTGGAGCATTCCACACCGATCCACAGATTATGAAAATGGGGAACAACCTGCCAATGTCAATTCTTCAAGATGTAACATTTACCTTTCAGAACGCTTTACTCTAGATCAAAAAGTGGACAGAGACAAAAAGTGAATTTAAATAGCTGGACACGAGACGCACTGCTTCCGCTCATTGAATCATCACAGATTGTTAGGGAGAATTCTCCTTCTATGGCTAATTTCCCTTACCTATAGAGTCCCCCAGCAACTTTGCTGGATTTGAAGGGTTTGTTCCTTTTTACCTGCTAAGAGTGAGACTCTTTTTCCCACTCTTAGGTATTTTTGCTATGTGTGTCCTAGGCTTTTTGTGTTTAATGTCTATGGGGTTTTTCTCACCTCCCCCAAACATAGACTCCATACCCTGGGACTGACTACTGTCTCCCAGGGCCTGTAAAGTCCCAATTGACTTTACTAGTCAATTGTTGTGAACTAAACCAGTACAACCCATCATAATATGGAGGTACTGGGAAGGGATAATCGTTTTTCCCTTAGGTTCATTTTCGAGAGGGTACCGTACCGTCCCTCTCTCTAAAGTTTCTGGCTGGTGGCAGTGGTTACTACCGTAAATATTCGACCACAAATATTTCCCTATGGGATTTTCCCATTGTTCGAGGCTACCACTTTTTCTGACAGCCTCTAACATACCGCTGGTTTATTTTTATATTAACTTTACTCCGGTAGGTTTTATTTGCCAGAACTTTAATATAAATTCTTTCTCATGTTTTTCTCTAAACTCCTAACCCAGGTGGGGGTTCCTTTGATGGGCCGTTTGGCGGGCTTCTGCTTTGAAGCCCTCCTTTCGGCACCACTGAGTCTGGGGTGGGTCCATTGAGTGGGAGGGGGAGTAGGACCCTTGGACAGGGTTGCCTCAGCAACCCATGTCGCTCTCTATCCTGATAGGCTGGAGGGTCTCCCGCCAAAGATGACCACTCCACTGTGTAAGTGACAGCTAGGCTGTATGAATGGGGCCCTTTTTGCATAAAAGCAGGGTCCTGAGGACTAGAAGAGCAAGACGTCGCCACTGGAACTAAGAAGCCGAAGAGGAGAGAAGCCAAAGACATCTACAATGACTGAACCACCGATGAAGGTCTGCTGCAGCGTCTCACCACTTTTCTCCACACGACGAGAGAAGATCTTCATCTGCAACAGCCTTCTTCCCTTGAGCTGGTGGGGCCAACCAGTTTGCCAGTCACCTTCCTGGACCTGCCTTGGTCGAATTGCCAGTACCCAGTACTCGGAGGCCGGATAGCCAGGCACCAGTCAACCCGGACCGCGATTTAAAGGAGCATACCTTTTATTCGTCGGGCAGCACTGCAGCTGGTTTCATCCCTGGGTAGTGCAGTAACTTGAACCTTCCTCCACGACGAGAGCCTCTCTTCCTCTGCTGGATCCCCCGAACTGCAGGAACTACCAGGAACAACCTCCACCGCAGAAGCCACTTCTTCATTTTAAAGGTACATTGTTCCACTAGGCCGCCCTTTCTTCGCGGTAGCCCTAAAGGTGTTTTAAATCCTTTACCTACCTGTTGGGTTGGCAGCCCCTCTCTCTTAACATTGTCTCTCGCTTTCTTCATCCACCTTTTCAAAATCGTTAACCAAAGACTTGACTGCAGCTACAAGAACATTTTGCTCCTGGGCCCTTGCCCTGTACCACTGACTCTGGCACAGGCCTATTGACTCTGGCTACATTTGTTAGATCTGCCTTCTTTAGATTGATTCTCAACTCGAACTGTGTTGATGCACCTGCTTCTGATAACTACCCTTTTCTTCCCATTTCTAAACCTTGTGAAATGCCATTTTGCTCAGTTTTAATTTAAGTATATTCTATACTGATGCACTGTCTTGCGTAAACTGGTTCACAAACTTATGGAAAGTGTTGCTAGGGTGTGTAAGAAGCTATTTCTATATAACTTGTGCTTTCCCTCCCTTGTGAGAAATTGCTAGAGCATCCCTTGTGTGTGGTTTTCACTGTGCCGCTTTGCTCAGTTTTCACTCTGGTTCACTTGGTCTACAATTTAACTAGGGAGTGTGTATATTTTTCCTTTGACTTAATTTAACTTGCTTGATAACTGTGATACATGTGTTTTATTAAACGTGTATACAATAAATATATATCTACCTTTTAATACCAAGCTTTGGTCAGTGTTTCCTTGTACCACAGTACAGTAGGCCTATTGTGTAAACCCTGAATACGGCTTATTTCCCTCGTGAGATAGGTCTGACTGCTCAGCCACAGCTACCAACTAAATCTTTGTGGTACAGACTGATACCAAAGGGGATTTATTGCTCTCATCTGTAGTCCTAATCTTCTATAGTGTTCCCTAAGGGAATTGCACAGGATTCTGCCTAACACAGATGGTGGGAAAAATTAGGTTGGCAGGTGAAGTTGAAATATAATAGGCTGCATTTGTTAAAGGGGATTTAAGCATTTCCCTTGTTCAGTTCAAATTCATGGCAATCATTTAAAACAACCAACCAATACTACTATATGTTCAAAGAAGTAATGCAAACCCTTTTTCACACAATATGTTACTAACCTCCACCTACTTCAAACTGTGATGTTTAAAAACATTTCCAATGTTGTGTTGAGGTTTGGCTCAAGTAAACTCTTAAATAGGTTTTGTGTTTAGACCTTTTGTTTTAATAGTGTGTAACAATGTTTAGAATAAATTGATAATTTTGCTGAAATTTCCTCTGCTGGTCCCTCCTTTTTGCCAGCATTTATACACTGGCTTCCTGCTTTCTCTCAGCCTACCTTTTACATACGGTTAGATTAGGGGTAGCCTGTGACTCTTCTCTTCTTACTAATCATTTAAAACATACATTGCTTAAAGATAGTCTCGTTGCCATGATCATCAGATTCCAACTGAAAAGCTAGCTTAAGCAAGAGGTGAAAGCCTTATTTTCGGTTAGGCGATGGGTTTTGGTTGCCTTCTAACGCGTTGGCCACTTGTGTCACCAGTTAAGAAGCCGGCTTCTGCCACAGGCCATGCTCCCTTCCTCTTCCCTGTGTCCTCTTGAATAATATGTGGCAGAGTTACCACCAGATATAGATTTGACATCCTCAGTAGGTTTACGCATAAGGCAAGGAAAAGATCTTCTGGAAATTTGCAGTGCCTTTTGACACATGAGAAAACATCCCAAGAAATCATTCGCCAGGATTTAATTTGAAAACATTTAAAGATTCTATCAGGTACTGTCCCCTTGGGTGATATTCCAGCGGTACATGACTCTGTAAAGGCTGTTCCCGCTCCCACCCACTCTCCTTACTTGTGTGCCCAGCTGCCAGCTGCCTTGGGTACGGTGATGATTCACGTTATCTTGTCACTTTTCCCCGGGGGGAACCCTTCCCTGTAAGTCTGGGGAGGTGAGGCCACTACCCGAATGTCCCCCAAAGGGTGGTAAAAAGCGAGGGGACCTCACTGAGAGAGACTCGCCCTATGGGAACAAAGCCTCCAATTCCATAATGGAATTCCCTAATCCTCCCTTCCCTAAAAATTGTGAAACCTTTAAGATCTGTCGAAGTTCAGGCTCACAGTACTACTGTGTACTATTGCGATACTCCTCTTCTTCCTGTAAGATTAGACACCATCAATATGAACACTCAGTCTAAACAGGATTTGTTCTATGAAGGTACTGAAAAGAAGAGGAACATTCACAGAGTCATGCAGAACACTCATGCGAAAGATACTGGGAGGAGGTGTCCCCAAGGAGGCAGGAGGAGTACACAACTAAGCCAGATGACAGACTATGGCACTCTGCTGGGGAGGTCCCAGCCCAACAAGATAAAAAGCAAAGAAGGACTCAGTAAAGGGAGCAACAAGGGCGAAGCCTGATTTGCCTGGGAAATTCGAAACGGGAGAGAAGACTGGATGTTGCATGAGCAACCCAGACGTTGGGAGCACGCCGGCCGCAGAGCAGAAGAGTCCTTTCATGGCAGAGAGAGAGTAAGCTGAACTGGAAGCTGAAATCTGGGAGACGGTGGTGTGACCCAGGGGTGGTGGACCTAGTGGACCCACAACTACGCTGATACCGCCTCCCCGGAACGCCGGCAGAGACACAGCGGTACCGCAGAGAGAAAAGAGTGAAGCCGAACAAGAGCTCACTGGGAATGCAGAAGCCCGACACCCCTGGAAGATCCAGTGACATGCTCTGACCAAAGTAATGGTAACGGGGGCTACATGAGACCTGGTAGGAGTGTGGGGGAATAGGAATTGTGAAGAAAGCCTCAGGAGTGATCTCCCTCATCATAGTAATCGCATTGAGAATAAGAATTGTTAAGAAGGCCTCAGAAGTGATCTTCCTCGTCTCAGTAAGCGCATTGAGAGCACAAATTGTGAAGAACGTCTCAGGAGTTGTATCCCTCATCTCAGTAAGCCCATTGAGAGTAAAAATTGGGAAGAAAGGCAGCAGGGGGGATGCCAGAGGGTGAGAGACATGTTTGTGGGAGACCAGGTGAAACTATTTGAACAATGCAAGGCAGACTTTGGCTTGGGGGAAGAGCATAGGTACAGATACACTCAGCTGAGGCATTGGCTACTACATCCCTCCATGAAAGAAGCGTGGACTCGTCCACTAACCCCATTCAAGAAGTACCTAAACACAGAAACACATAAAAGAGGGTGAAAGCCCTCCGACAAGAGCATATATGAAGACATGGGAAGAGGCCACTGCAGGCATAATAGAGGAATCGGATTGGACAAAACTGTGGGAGCAGATCCCAAAACTGACTGGATCACTTCAAATTAGAAATATGTGGCTGAAACTAATTTTCCAGTGACACCCAACATCGGCCAGGCTACATAGAATATATCTCAGGATCTCTGGACTATGCCTGAGGTAGTGTGGAGGGGTGGGTACTTGGAGTCACATATGGTGGGATTGCCCAAAATTAGACACCTACTGGAGAGGCATTCAGAAAGCAATTGAGCAAGTCCTAGGGGTCAAGGCGGGAAGGAACAGGGGCCTAGCAATGATAGGACTCAACAAGGTGCTAGAGGACATCACATCGAAGCCAAACCGCAAAATTTATGTCATGATGATGATGTCAGCAGCGCTCGTTCTGGCCAGCAAGTGGAAAGCTCGGGACCCTCCACAGGACCATGAGTAGGTAGCAAAAATCTAGCCCTTCATAACCATGGAATGGCTCACCTTCTCGATACAAGGAGAACATAGCAGATTCAGCAAAGACTGGTCAGGTCTACTGAGATACCTAAGAGAGGGTGCATGCCGCGCATTGTGCCCTAGGTCTATGATCCTTCTGGGCATCAAAGTTCCCCCGGGAAAGACGACACTTAAAAGACTTATATCAGGGAGCAATCACGAAGGAACATTCTGTTAAGTTCTGTTTCCTTAACTTCCCCAGATTCCAGTTCTCCCTCCTCCTCGTCACCTGAATCTCCTGGTGTCTGTAATCCGGGTCGCCGAGCGCTGTAGTCTGTCTTCTTCTTGCAAAGAGACGGTCTCTCCTGGAAGGGATCCACAGTGAAGCCTC
The DNA here is from genome assembly GCF_040938575.1 of Ambystoma mexicanum. Taxonomy (NCBI): domain Eukaryota; kingdom Metazoa; phylum Chordata; class Amphibia; order Caudata; family Ambystomatidae; genus Ambystoma; species Ambystoma mexicanum. The sequence goes on along the minus strand of NC_090935.1, from coordinate 298,465,892 downwards.
AAACTCGGCTTACCTGTGAACCCTCTCCGGCAGGAGACTACAAGGGGAAAAAGCCGATACTGGCTGAAAAAAACCCCACTTGAGACTGGAGTCTCCGGAGAGAAGATCGTCAGAAAGCATACCAGAGTGAAGTGCGGGCTCCAATGGAACAGAACCAAGTCTATTTCAAGACAGGGCACACCGAATAGGCGTAGCAGGGAAAGCAGAAGGGCAGAAACAAGGTAAGTCTGGGAAAACGTAACCGGCCACAGGACCGGAAAATAGGAGAACGGGAGAGTTGCTCACTGTCAAGAGTCAAGAAGCAAGGAGGGAAGAGAGAACAGAGGCCGGTCTTCCCCAAGCAGGGAGATCCAGAGAAAGCCAAGAGAAAACATATCGAAACGCAACCAAAGCCACAGCGAGGAAACTGCACAGTTGCAACGCACTGGCCCAAAAGTGGGCAGGGCTTAAATACGCCACGCAGCGTAAACAAAACAACTAGAATCGCAGTCTAGGGAAGCAATACTTAGCCCACAAGCACCACAGCCAGTTACCCATGACAGTATGCCCTCTCCTCATCCGAATTCCCCCTGGCTTCCCTGGATGGGTGAAATGGAATTTGCGGAGGAGGACTGGGGCAGAGATATGAGACATGGGCTCCCAAGTGTCTTCCGTATGCGGATATCCTTTCTAGTGCACCAGGCATTCCAGCCGCCCTTGTCTTTACCTGGAATCACACAGTTGTTCTACTTCACACTCTTGTGAAGGGGGATTGCTGGTTTGTACTGGATCAGAACGCACCCTAGAACCCGCTGACACGCCTTTGAGGAGAGAAGAATGAAACACTGGGTGTACTCGTCTCAAGTTGGTAGGTAACTGGAGACGAAAGGCAACAGGGTCGATCCTTTCTATAATGGGATAGGGACCGATCTACTTGGGGGAAAGAGTAGATGGTTGTACCCATCTAGGTAGGTATTTAGTGGATAGCCAAACCTTCAAACCCACCTTCCACTCCGGATTCTCTCTACGATGTTTATCCGCTTGGTTCGTGCTTCTCATTCTGCTATCCTGCAGGCTGAGTAAGGCCGTCTTGTGAGCCTCCGAAATGCTGTGTATAGCATCTTCCACTGCTGGTAGTTGAGTGTGCACTGAGAAATTTGGTAGTGCAGCAAGATGATGTTGGCTGAAAGTGCAATAGAAAGGAGTCATACCTGTCGCTGAATGTTGGGTGTTATTATAAGCAAACTCTGCAGTGGGCAGAAGAGACACCCAATTGTCTTGTTCCCTGTTGACATAACATCGTAGATATTGTTTGAGAGTACCATTCAGTCGCTCAGTCTTCCCATTAGTTTGGGGATGAAATCCTGATGACAGAGCCCGTTTAATACATAAGTTGCCAAACAAAGATTTCCAAAACCTTGAGGTGTACTGGTTCCCTCGGTCAGATGTAATCTTCTCGGGCATGCTGTGAAGACGAAATATATCCTTGAGAAAGACTTGGCCATGCCAGCTGCCATTGGTAGACCAGGGAGAGGAGAGAAATGGGCCAATTTGGTCAAAGTATCCACCGTGACCATAATGCAAGTACAGAACTGTGAAAGAGGCAGGTCCACAATGAAGTCAGTGGTGATATGACCCCAAGGATGCATGGGTAATTGATCCTGTTGAAGCAAACCACATCCCCTTCGGGTATCATATTTGTTTCGGGCACAAGTTGTACATGATTGAACATACTTCTCAACATCTGACCGCAGCGAAGGCCAAAAGAACGACTTTCCAAGCAATTCCGTAGTACCAGACCTACGACGGTGACCTGCAATTTTGGAATCATGACACCATTCAAGTGCTTGTTGACGAAGGGAGGAGGTGGGAAGGTATAATCTACTGCCCAGAAACAGCAACCCTTCACGGTTGATAAGTTTAGGACAGTTTTCGATGGAAGAATCAGAAATCAGCGCTTCTCTGCATTCTTGAAGGAAAGAAGAAGCATGTGTTATAACGAGAGTCTTCTGGAAGAAACGTTCTGTCTGAAATGCTGTGTCCTTCTTCTCCAATGTCTTGCGTGACAGGGCATCTGCTACTGTGTTTTGAGATCCTGGAATGTAAGTGATATTGAAATCGTATTGTGCGAAAAAATGAGCCCACCTGGCCTGGCGGGAGTTGACACATTCCATGGACTGTAATACCTGTAGATTTTTATGATCAGTGCGGATGGTGAAAGGATGCAAACCACCTTTCAATAAATGTCTCCATTCTTCACACACTAATTTCATAGCGAAGAGTTCTTTTTCAGCACTGAGTAGTTCTTTTGACTGTCTGTAAGGGTGCGAGAAAGGTAGTCTATGGGATGTTCCTGATTCTTGAATTCTTGAAGTAACACTGCTCCGATAGCGAAGGCTGAGGCATCAGTCTCCACTACAAAAGGTTTCTCTTGGTTGGGATGTCTCAGAATGGGAGCTGTACAGAATAGCTCTTTTAGTTTCTTAAAGCCTTCTTCGGCCTCAGAACTCCAATGAAAAGGTAAAGAAGTCTTTTTGAGTAGTTGGGTTATTGGCAGAACTGTTTCTGAAAAATTGGGAATAAACCGTCGATAGAAATTGGCCAGTCCCAGAAATCTCTGTACTTCTTTGACAGATGTAGGGGACTCCCATTTCAGAATTGCTTCTACCTTCTTGTCTTCCATGAGAATACCTCCTTGAGATAGGACAAAACTGAGGTAAGGCACTGAGTTAACCCCAAACAGACACTTTTCTTTCTTGGCGAACAAATGGTGAGTTCGCAGTCGGCTCAAAACTTCCTTGAGATGATCGTCATGCTTCTGGGGATCCCTGGAGAATACAAGGATGTCGTCTAAGTAGACGATGATTGACATGAACATCAGATCCGAGAAGATTCGATCCATGAACCTTTGAAAAACTGCAGGGGCGTTCACAAGCCCAAATGGCATCACACAGTATTCAAATAGCCGAAATGGTGTACGGAAAGCTGTTTTCCATTTATCGCCGGCCTTTATCTGGAGGAGATGATAGGCGCTGCAAAGATCCAATTTTGAGAATATTTGTGCCCCTTGGACTGCTTCCAGGATGTCGGTAATTAGGGGTCTGGGATAACGGTCTCTGATGGTGACCTTATTGAGGCCTCTAAAGTCAATACACGGATGTAATTCTTGTGTGTCTTTCTTTGGTATGAAAAACAAAGGTGGCCCTGCGGGGGACTTGGAGGGTCTGATGAGTCCATGCTTGAGATTGTCATCCAAGTATGACCAAAGGGTTTTTCTTTCAAATAAAGACAAGGAGAACATGCATCCAAACGGAACCAATGATTTGGGTGTCAGATCAATGGCACAGTCCTCTGGTCTGTGGGGCGGCAGCTGGAGGGCTGCCTCTTCTGCGAAAACATTTGCATACTCCATAAGAACACCTGGAAGTGAATGAACACTCACAGTGGGAGAGGTAATTGCAGCTTTAGTGGGAGTACGTTGAGGCGTCAGTTCTGGCAAACAGTGTTCCTTGCAATACTGGGAATCAAACACTAGTGTATTTGTGGTCCAATTTATCTGTGGATTATGTTTACGCAGCCAAGTGATTCCCAAAATTATGGGAAAGTGAGCTGCTCTGATGATGTCAAAACAGATAGTCTCCTGAGGGGGGGCGTGGCCAACGCTGATGGCGTAAAGACGTGACTGTGTGGAGCTCCCGTCCCGATCCTGGCCTAGATCCTTTATTCGACCCTTATTCCTGGCCCGATTGTGTGCCAAAACTTATACCCAAGTGGGGGAAGTGATTCTGACCCCGTTCGGCGCTGGAACGAGAAGAATCGGAACCAGCGTCCCCGAAAACGCAACCTCGGAACTGACGCCCCCGAGCGAAACAAGATGGCGGACGACAGCGAGGCCTGACGGAGGGGCGGACCGAGCGGGCTGCGAGGCGAAGGGAAGAGGTTCCATCGGGCTTCGCCTCCCCTGTCCCTACGCAAGTGGCGGAAAGTCCCCAGCAAAGTCATCGTCCGAAAGACCGGACACCCTCGCTTTTCCCTGCTCCTCGGGACTCGTCCTGCCGCTGGATGCCACCGAGCACATGAGGAGACCACCACACTGCCAAGGGGAGCGGACGGAGTCACATCCATCGCCCCGGGACCACTGCGGAGGGGACACGAGATGTGCATAGCCCACTGACGCGATCTGCTGACCGCGAGGAGCTCTGTGCGAAGGAGCGGCGGAGACCTAAACAGGGGCCCTCCTCCTCTCCCCCCGAACGGACGGCCCGAGGACTGAGGAGTGAACAGTTTACCCACCAACGCACCGGTAAGCCTGCAGACCCTATCCTAGCGCTTGGGAGCCGGAACTCGCCTGTACCATAGACGACGGGGCCCAGCGAGGCCACGGCCCGGAGTGTCGGGAAATCGCTGAGTGCCCTGTCGCACTGCCGGGGGAACACCCTGCATCGTGTCGCCAAGGAACACCGCTGCTCTTCACTGAAATACGCCGTCCTGTGGGGCCGACGGAGGGCTCATCCCTGTTACCACACTACCAGGTGGGACAAATGTCTACTTCGCGCAACAAGAACAGGGGTGCCACAATCATGGACTCATTCTCAGGGGCTAAACCCAAACAGCCCAACCAACATGAGATCCCCACGCAGACTGAAACCCCAACAACTGTTACCGACCCCAGCAACGCCCAAGTGCTCCAAGCTATCGCAGCACTCCAAACGTGCATGGAGACCAGGATAGACGAACTCAAGGTGGACATGCAGCTAATCCGCCAAGACGCCCGCAACATGGCAGAAAGAATAAACAAAGTGGAAATAAACCTCCGGGACGCCACGGACACTGCCAAGGACTTAAAGCAGAAAGTCATCACACTTGAGAGGCAAGTGGCTCACCTTGAAGCGAGATCCGAAGAAGCAGAGGGTAGAGCCCGCCGCAATAACATCAGAGTCCTGGGCGTTCCGGAGGGGATGGAAGGCGCTGACCCCACAGAATTTATCGAGTCCCTACTAATGCAGGAAGTCGGAGCTGGCAAACTCACACAGGGCTTCTCCATCGAGAGAGCCCACCGCGCCCTACAAAAGCGGCCCCCTCCGGGATCACACCCTCGCCCAATGATTGCCAAGGTCTTGAACTTTCGTGACAGGGAAACAATCCTCAAATTCTCGAGGGATGGAGGTGACATCAGACGCGATGGCTCCAAGATTGTAATCTATCCCGATTATACCCCGCAAGTCCAGCGAGCCAGGAACTCGTTCATACCTATCAAAGCCCAACTGCGGAAGTTCGACCTTAAATACATGCTACTGTACCCCTCGCGCCTCAAGATTCTACACAAAGGTAAAGCCGTCTACATGGAGACCCCGGCGGCAGCCACTATGTGGATGGAACATAATAACCTGGCCGAGGGAGAGGACCACGTTTCGACACCCAACGGCTAAACCCAAACAGATCCGATACAACAATGATTGATTAGTTCTCTCAAGGACGGGAGTTCCGCGGACCACCCCACAGACATCGGCGCAACCCACCCCACCCCAAGCATGGCTGGCCCAAGGCCAACACCACAACCGCACCACATGACCTGGACAGGCCGATGGGTAGCGGATGCCCCCGAGCGTTGTCCTCCCAGAACAGCTGCTGGGAGCAACACACAGTTAACTTTTTTGTTCAATCCACCTGTTCGAGTGGAAGTTAAATTCGTTTATAAGTCTCCGATTAACACGTCAACGCAACAATCAAGGCCAACAGGAAGAAAGCAGAGCATAGACCCTGGGGGCGACCACTCGGCACACAGAGCTGGCTCAAGGAGGGTGGAGCCAGCGCCCTGGCCACATTGCCATCATCATGCCCACACGCCTTAAAATCGCCACCTGGAATGTGAGGGGCTTAGGTACCTACTTACGCCGGAACAGAATAAAATCCTATCTACACAGAAAGAAGATAGGGTTGGTCCTATTACAAGAAACACATCTAACCAAGGAAGCCATGGCAGCACTCCAATCATACTGGGGTGGACAAGGGTTTGGGTCCACATACTCCAAATTCGCCAGAGGGGTGTTCACCTGGATCAGCCCTCACATCCCCTTCCAGCTCACCAAAATCGAACAGGATCCCGATGGAAGGTATGTCATAATTCTGGGCCACATTGAACAAACAGAGATCTGCATAGTCAACTCATACCTCCCCAACAACAACATCCCTGCGCACCTCACCAAGTTAAGCACAAAGATTGCGCCCTATAGAGATGCATTCCTTATCTGGGGAGGCGACTTTAACTGCATCAGTGACCCTGCACTCGACAGGTCGACCCCCCCCTTGGCTGGCCCATCAACTGCCACCACCGCCCTGAACACCATGCTGAACCGCCTAGACCTGGTCGACATCTGGCGGGAACAGCACCCCAAGGATCGTGGCTATTCCTTCCACTCCTCACCGCATAATCTTTACACCAGAATCGACTACCTCTTCATTGGCAGAGAGAGCTTCCCCCAGATCGACTCTTCCAACTACCTGGGCCGCACCATCTCTGACCACTCTCCCCTTGTAATTGAATGGAACATCACTGGACCCAGATCCCCCATACCCACATGGAGGATGCCCACTGAGGCACTTAAAGACCCCGAGTTCAGGGAAAGCCTTAGAGAAACCATAGAGAACTACATCAATGAGAATAAAGGCAGTGTAGCCCACCTAAGCACGGTCTGGGATGCTCTCAAAGTGGTTGTAAGGGGAGAGGTCATAGCAAAGGCCGGAGGCATGAGGAAACGCCTAAGAACTGAACTCGAATCACTAGAAGCTGAAATAGAACAGCTAGAATCCAACATCCTGGACCTCCAACCACAGGAAGTCAAGCTGGCCAGCTCTAGGGCCGCCTGCAAGGAAGCCTGGGACAGATTGGCCAAATTTGATTATATCACCAGAACCAACAGAACGCACGCCCATGCCGACAAACCTGGCAGACTACTCGCCTGGCTGTGTAAGAAAGAACACCCTAAGTTCCCGACCACTGCCCTAAGAGATGCCGATGGCACGCTACAAAGGTCCCAACAGGGAATTAACGACACCCTTAGGCTGTTCTACACCCAGCTGTACTCCCACGCTGAAGAGGTACCCCCCGAGGACATCTCAAACACCCTGGACGAAATTGGCTTGCCCCTTCTCCCCCTGCCACACAGGGAGGCTCTAGATGCTGACATCGATATAGAGGACATAAAAGACGCCATTAAGTCACTGGCCACCTGCAGGGCACCGGGCAGTGACGGGCTGCCCGCTGAATTTTACAAAGCCTATGAGCCGGAACTGTCCACGCTGCTACACGAGGTATTCCAAGAAGCCTACGAGTCGGGCACCCTGCCCGAGAGCATGCGAGAGACTTTATTGGTTCCGCTCCTCAAGCCTGGTAAGCCTGCGGATGACTGTGACTCCTATCGCCCTCTCGCTATGCTCAATTACGATGTTAAAATTCTCACAACCATATTGGCCAAGCGGCTGTCCAGGGTGATCGGAGAAGTGGTGCACCCCGACCAGAGTGGCTTTGTGCCGGGCCGCAACACCACTGCCAACCTACGCAGATTACAACACATATTGTCACATCCCTCTCACACTGGGCAAGCCCACACATTACTTTCTTTAGACGCCATCAAGGCATTCGATTCAATTTTCTGGGAATGGCTGATTGCGGTACTCAGGGAGTTTGGCTTCGGAGAACGATTCATTCGCTGGATCATAATTCTCTACACCAAGCCGCGAGCACGGGTGAAGACTGGTCGACTCATATCCACGGCATGGGATATACAAAGGGGCACACGGCAGGGCTGTCCGCTCTCCCCCATGCTATACATAATAGGGCTTGAACCCATTGCCATTTTTTTCAGGAAACAATTCTTTGATGCTGGTATCAGGATTGATGGGGTGGACCATATAATTTCCCTGTACGCGGATGATGTTCTCCTCTACGTGAGGGATCCGCAGCTGAATGTCCCAACTATGCTGGAGGTCCTTGACAACTTTGCCAAGGTGTCAGGCATACACTTTAGCAAACGCAAGTCCTGTCTGTTTCCGCTGGGCGCCCTCAGGGACACACATGTTGATGACCTCCCCTCACTGGGTATAGGATGGTGCCCCACTACGTTCCGCTATCTAGGCATTAATATTTACCACACGCCTGAACTCATGCACGCCAACAACACGGTAGCGGCACTTCCCCCCTTGCGCAAGTCAATCGGGTTTTGGGCTCGCCTCCCCCTATCCATGATGGGCAGGGCTTCCATCATTAAGATGATCGTCCTCCCCAGATTTCTCTATGGCTTCCAAAACATTTCGTATTACATTAGGGCTCCCTTCTTCCGTCTCTTAGGGAAGATACTTACAGACTTCCTGTGGGGAACTAGTAGGCACAAATTTGCATTATCCACCCTGACCCTCCCTTACGAGCAGGGAGGCATCCGGCTCCCTGATCTGGAGCGTTACTATCTGGCTGCTCAACTAAGCTTTGTGGCTAAATGGCTAGCCGATGATGTTACCCCTGAAACACTGCTCTTACAGCACTCGACGGCCCCAATCCGATTAAATGAACTCATTTGGGCCCCTCAACGTCTTGTGGGGGGGATACCCTTCTTAGCTACCCTGGGTCGTCAGGTATGGCAAAGGGTTAAAAGTCTTCTCCGCCTACAGCACAGTTACAATCCAGACACACCGCTCTTAGCTGACCTATGCCAGAACTCAGTAGACCTTGCCTCTATTCGACACTGGGAAAGGCTGGGAGTATACACGTGGGGGGACCTATACAGTGAGGGCACTTTCCGGGACTTCTCCTCCTTGCAGCTCGATGATGGCGTCCCAGCCGGTCAATTCCTTTGGTACGCAAGGATCCGCAATTTGGCTAGAACTAAATGGGACACGTGGCCTGAGGAGCCCGAATCCGACACCTTCATAACGCACCTATACAGCCTGGGAGACGGGTGGAGGCCTGTGTCCCGCATATATAGCCACCTAATTGACAGGCCTAACCCCCGCAGCAAGGACCTCAAAACCAGGTGGGAGAGTGATTTGGGCCACGAACTGTCCGAAGCTGAATGGAATAGAGCATTAGCGTTCCCCAATGCGGTATCCAGAAACTCTAGATTTAAATTAATTCAACTCAACATGCTATATCGATCATACTTGACACCGCTTAGAATAGCCAAAATATATAACCTACCCCAGCATAACTGCCCATGGTGTGGTAGAGATGAAGCCAATCTATTACACATGTTCTGGGGATGTGTCCAGGTCCGGAGACTCTGGGCGAGAGTTGAACTCCTCTGCAGCGAGGCAGGCATGACCAGATATGAATGGACTCCGTCAGAGTGCCTCCTCGGAACGTACCCCAGACTGGCCAAGTTCAAACACTCAGTCAGACTAATGGATCTGGTATGCATTCTGGTCAAAAGGACCATTGCCATGGCTTGGAAGCGACCCAGAGGCCCACAATACCAGGCATGGCACAACGAACTTGAGCGCTGGATAGGGGCGGAAACTTCAGCTTGGGAGAATGGTCTTACCACTTCCCCCGAAGACACGAGCTTGGGACTTGCTGCCTGGAAAACACTCACCTGGGCCTTACTTAACCCCCCCAATGACGATAAACCCCCCTGAACAATCAGCCCCCTGTTGACTCACAATACCTGAAACGGAACACTGGCACAGTATCCAACCTGTGCTCTCCTGCGGCCAGACCCCCCCCTTTTTGTTGCTTACATCATTGACATTATGGAGACTCGTTAATGTTGTTATTGTTTTGTTATTTCTGTTTAATTGTTTCTTCACAAAAGATCTATTTTGATGTATTCCAAATTACTACCACTGTGATTGTTTGGATCAGTGACGCAACTGTTTTATAACATAAACCCCAATAAAGAAACTCGAAAATAAAAATAAACAGATAGTCTCCTGATGTTGAAATATGGTGATAAGTAGATCATCGGTGGTTTGAGTTATGAGTCCCGAGCTGAGTCGAGTGCCATCTACTCCTTCCACCTTCTGATCTTCCTTGCATTCTTTGTGGTGTAATCCCACCTGATCTGCCCACATGGTATCCACAAAGTTTCCTGCTGCCACGCAGTCCAGAAGGACAAGCACCTCTAAGACTTTAGAACCTACTGTCTGTTTCACGCCAATCACCATGAGTCTTGAGTCGTCTGAGGGAGAGCTGGGGCTTATGGAGAGAGAATCATAGGGACTTCCTGCTTGTCCTCGGTTGCCTGCCCCTAATGGGGCCGAGGATGATCGTTTCCTGAGCTCCGGGAAGCCAATTCTGAGCAGTTCTTGATTAAATGGCAATCCGAGCCACAATAGGCGCAAAGTCCCCCTTCTCTTCTGTAAGGTCGTTCTTCCGAGGTCAAAGGCGCTCAAGTAGCCCCTATCTGCATGGGTTCATCTGTGCGGGAGGTTGAGGTCGCAGGAGGAGGAGATTCGGAATAAAGGAAAGAACTCTTCATTTAATGCCTTTCCTGTCGTTCTTGAAGCCGGAATTCAATATGAAGAGCCGCTGACACCAATTCTGGAAACGTAGAGGGACGAGGAGCTCTGGCTAATTCGTCCTTGATATCTTCCTTAAGTCCTATTCTAAAAATCACATACTGTGCCTGCTCAGACCAGCCAGCCCCTGTGGATAGTCTTTTGAAATTTGTAATGTATGAAAGAACATCCATTTGACCCTGTCTCGCATCCAACAGGTCTTCACATACCTTATAGGTAATTTCCGGTCTCTCAAATGCTTGCTTTAACTGATGAGTAAAAGCCGCAAAGTCCTGTAAAAACGTATCTGAATTGGTAACTAATGGGATAGCCCATGCCAGAGTGTTACCCGTGAAATTAGAAATGAGATATCCCACCTTGGTATGATCTGTGGAATAGGTATTGGTCCGGAATGCAAAATGGATATGACAAGCATCCAAAAATTCCTTTAAACTCTTGGGAGAGCCATCAAACTTGTCAGTAGACAATGCTGTGGGCGGGAGCTCTGAAGGGCGAACTTCTTTTGTGGTCATCATCTGCCGTACGACATTGTTTTCAGTCTTCACCGTTTGCATTTCTACTGACATCTGCATTTATACACTCATATTCTGTACAGCTGCTACTAGCTCTTGTAGCTGTTCTGGCAATGCCATGTTCGGGTGTTGCAATCTGTTAAGTTCTGTTTCCTTAACTTCCCCAGATTCCAGTTCTCCCTCCTCCTCCTCACCTGAATCTCTTGGTGTCTGTAATCCGGGTCGCCGAGCGCTGTAGTCTGTCTTCTTCCTGCGAAGAGAAGGTCTCTCCCGGAAGAGATCCACAGTGAAGCCTCAGACTCAGCTTACCTGTGAACCCTCTCCGGCAGGAGACTACAAGGGATAAAAGCCGATACTGGCTGAAAAAAAAACCCACTTCAGAATGGAGTTTCCGAAGAGAAGATCGTCAGAAAGCATACCAGAGTGAAGTGCGGACTCCAATGGAACGGAACTGAGTCTATTTCAAGACAGGGCACGCCGAGTATGCATAGCAGGGAAAGCAGAAGGGCACAAACAAGGTAAGTCTGGGAAAACGTAACCGGCTGCGGGACCGGAAAATAGGAGATCGGGAGAGTCGCTCACTGCCAAGAGTCAAGATGCAAGGAGGGAAGAGGGAACAGAGGCTGGTCTTCCCAAGCAGGGAGACCCAGAGAAAGATAGAAAGCGGTAGCCAAAAGCCAAGAGAAAACTTAGCGAAACGCAACCAAAGCCGCAGCGAGGAAACTGCACAGTTGCAACGCACCTGCCCAAAAGTGGGCAGGCTTAAATACGCCATGCAGCGTAAACAAACAACTAGTTACTTCTTACCTTGTAATGTTCTTTCGATGGGATGTTCCTCCGACGTATTCCTTATCTTTGATAGATGATCTCCCAGCTTTCTGGCCTCAGAATTTTTTTTTCAGTAGAGGGCGCTGTGCGTCGATGTCCCTCGAGCCGATGTCCCTCGACAGCCTCCGTATCGGTGCCGACGTCACCACGCATATAAATAGACTCGCGCAGCGTCCGTGGCTCAGTTCCGTTTTGACGTTAACAGTTGTTTTACATGAATTGGTTATTGACCTTGAAGGAGCGTAAGCTGCAACCACAAGGGAAGTATTACTGCGGGGATGGATGGGAGGGGCGATAAGGAATACGTCGGAGGAACATCCCATCGAAAGAACGTTACAAGGTAAGAAGTAACTTGTTCTTCGAAGGGATTGTGTCCTCCGGCGTATTCCTTATCTTTGATGGACTCCCATAGCAGTGGTGTGCAATTGGAGGTGGGAGTAAAACGCCATGTTTCCTTTCACGAATGAACCAAATGTAATACGGCTTTGCCAAACCTAGTCTCTTGACTAGAGGAGGAATCCAGGTTATAAAATCTTGTGAAGGTATGTGCGGACGACCATGTGGCAGCCGCACATATGTCTCGAACCGGAACCCCTCTCTGGAGGGCCGAGGAGGCTGCGATACCCCTGGTTGAATAAGCCCTAAGATTTTGAGGAGGCTCTTTCCCTGCCAGTTTGTAGCATTCCAGGATGGCCAAAATAATCCATCTGGAAATGGTTTTTGTTATCGGTAGTCCCAACTTGTGCCCTGAGTAACCCACGAACAGTTGGTCTGCTTGCCTAATCCTAGCAAGTCTGCTGATGTAAAAGCTTAAAGCTCGCCTTGGGTCCAGCCTATGTAGCCTTTCTTCCTCTTTCCCCGGATGGTGAGGCGGATAGAATGAATGTAAAGTAATTTTCTGAGTGATGTGGAATTCAGAAACCACCTTTGGGAGGAAATTAGGCTTCACCTGTAGGACAACCTTGTCTTTATGAAAAATTGTATGAGGGGGTTTACAAAATAGAGTTTGTAATTTGCTCACCCTTCTAGCAGACAGTGTTAAGGGTGAGAAATCTTAGCGAACAAGAGTGGAGTGGTTCGAAAGGAGTACCCATCAGGAAATTTAAGACTAAATTTAAGTCCCATAAAGGAACCTGGAAAGGTCTTGGAGGGTAGACATTAGTTAATCCCTTTAGAAATTGTATTACTAAGGGTAATTTGAAATACAAAGGCTCGTCCGCAGTGCGCTTGAAGATCGATAGCGCTGCGAGATAACCCTTGATAGTGCCAACTTGAAGGCCTGAATTTGCCAAGTAGAGTAGAAAGGATAACACTGTTGGTGTACCACATGAAAAGGGGTCAATATTTTCTTCTCTACACCAGCTGCAAAACTTGTTCCAACGGCAGCGGTATAAATACTTTGTTGCTGGCCTTCTGGCCGAAAGCAACACTTCCATGACGTCATCAGGGAGGTCCCAATCCTTGTATCTCAACCTTTCAGAAGCCAGGCGTGAAGGTTGAGGGTTCTGATGTCTGGATGGAGAACCTGACCTCCCTTCTGTATTGTATTGTATTGTATTTTGCATTTATATAGCGCCTTATATACCATTGGTATGGTCTGAAGGCGCTGGTAGGTTGAACGCCCTTGGGAACCGAGGTTCGGGTCAGTAGAGAGGGTGAAGAGAGACAAAAGGTGCGTGTGCGCACAGAGTATGTGTGCAGCTGGTGCGGGGTTATTGTGGTAGCTGCTTCTTAGCGGTAGGTGTGGTGGTTGAGAGGTCAGGAGAATGTGTACGCTCTGGCAGAATTAATCCAGCTCGAGAGTGGCTGCGTTAGGCCTGAGGAGAGACGCCTGGCTGGGGGTGTTAAACCAGCGGTGGTTACTTAGAGTGATGGGGAGTGAGCGGGAGATGTTGATATGAGAACAGTTATACCGAATGGTGTCATAGTATCCCTGTGTTCTATTTGAGTGATGGTGTAAGGAGGAGAGTAGGCGTGAGGTGTGGTATGATATATGTTCATTCGAATGTTCCCGCATATCAATGCATATTGTGTACGTTCCTCACACTCAGCCAATTCCTACATTCAGCCATTTCCCACACTCAGCCATTTCCCACATACTCAGACATTCCCATATACTCAGCCATTCCCACATACTCAGCTATTCCTACATACTCAGCCGTTCCTACATACTCAGCCGTTCCTACATACTCAGCCGTTCCCATATACTCAGCCGTTCCCCACACTCAGCCGTTCCCCACACTCAGCCGTTCCCCATACTCAGCCGTTCCCCACACTCAGCCGTTCCCCACACCCAGCCGTTCCCCACACCCAGCCGTTCCCCACACCCAGCCGTTCCTCACACTCAGTCGATTTCCATACTCTGCCGTTCCCTACACTCAGCCGTTCCCCACACTCAGCCGTTCCCCACACTCAGCCGTTCCCCACACTCAGCCGTTCCCCACACTCAGCCGTTCCTCATACTCAGCCATTCCCCACACTCAGCCATTCCCCACACTCAGCCAATTCCCCACACTCAGCCATTTCCTACACTCGGCCCTTCCTCACACCCGGCCCTTCCCCACACTCGGCCATTCCCCACACTCGGCCATTCCCCACACTCATCAGCCATTCTCACACTCAGCCATTTCCCACACTCAGCCATCCGCTTTCCAGACCCATCCGCTCTCCAGACCCATCCGCTTTCCAGACTCATCCGCTACTCACACTCATACACTCCCCACACTCATATGTTCTATACATTCATACGCTCCCCACACTCAGTCTCTCCCCCCATTCGGTTGTTCCCCACATTTCTCCGCTCTAAATGTGCCTCTGTTCTCAGCGCTCTTTCGTTCTGCATGATCTTGCGCTCTGCACATTCTCCAGGCTCATTTGCCAACAGCATTTATCCTCACATTCACCCATACTCATCTATACTCATCCATACTCATTCGTTCTTTCAACTCATCCGGTCGTGCCCTCTATGCTCATCCGCTCTCCTTGTTCATCCGCTCTCCACGTTCTCTTCTTTCCATTATTCAGTGATTTTTTTTCTATTTAATCATTTCCCTGTTTAGATCTAGTTTATTCGTTTTAGTTCTGTTTGTCAATGTAGGTTACAATCTGGTTCGGTTACTTTATTTATTTATGTTAATATATTTGTTTTATTTGTTTTTTTTTTTTTTTTGTTTTTTTTTTTTTTTTGTTTGTTTTTTTTATCTTTTTTTTTTTGGGATGATGGTGGTTTAGGGCTGGTTGGTTTTAGGGAAAGAGCCAGGTTTTCAGTAGTTTGCGGAAGGCCGTTAGGTCCTGAGTTCGGCGGATGTGGGGTGGGAGCGAGTTCCATAGGGTTGGGGCCAGGGCTGAGAATGATGCTCCGCCTAACCTGACTGAGTTTGTTTTAGGAATTACTAGGAGGCCGGCTGAGCTTGATCTAAGGGTGCGGGTGGGGTGATAGGGTATTAGCTTTTTTTGAAGATAATAGGGTCCAGTTTTATGTAGAGCTCGGTGGGTGAGGCATAGGGTTTTGAAAGCTAACCTGCGGGCTACTGGAAGCCAGTGCAGTGTTTTAAGGGCTGGGGATACGTGGTCCCTTGGACCGAGCGCGAGAAGCACTTTGGCTGCTGCGTTTTGTGCTCTTTGTAGTTTATTCAGTTGGAAGGCATGAATTCCGAGGTACAGGGGGTTACCATAGTCCAGTCGGGATATGACGATTGATTGGACCGCGGAGACTCTGTTAGGGAATGAGAGATATGGAAAGATGCGCCTAAGGTTTTTGAGGTGGTAGTGGCAGGACTTGGAGACATTGTTGACTTGGCGCGAGAGTGTTAGGTCGGAGTCCAGGGTGCACCCAAGATTTTTTACTATGTTAGAGGGGGTCGGTGAGATGCCCATGGTGGGTGGCCAGGGTAGTGGGTGCGGAAGAAAATCTGAGTTGCCGCAGACCATGATTTCTGTTTTGGAGGGGTTTAACAGGAGGTGGCTTTGGGTCATCCAGCGCTCGATGTTGAGGAGGCAAGAGGTCAGGTCAGGTTGGGAGTTTGGTTTCGCGTTCAGGAACTTTAGAATTAGTTGAGTGTCATCTGCGTAATTGTAACACAGGATGTTGTGAGCACGAATTATTGGTGGGAGGGTGATCAGGTAGAGATTGAACAGGAGGGCGGATAGACATGCTCCTTGTGGGACTCCTGTGTCAACTGGTCGGGCTTGTGATGTAAAGTTGGAGAGTGTCGTTATTTGGTGTCTGTCTTTGAGGAATGAGGCTATCCATTTAAGGGCGGTTCCACGGATTCCTAGGGAGTGGAGGCGGTCAAGGAGTATAGAGTGATTGATCGTGTCAAAGGCGGCTGATAGGTCGAGAAGGATTAGTGCGGCGCATCCTGCAGAGTCAGCAGTCATTTTTAGGTCATCCCAGATCGAGGTTAGGGTGGTTTCAGTTCCATGGCAAGATCTGAATCCTGATTGGGCGGGGTCTAGGAGATTGTTGGCTTCAACAAAGGCGTTTAGTTGGGAGTAGGCTGTTCGGTCAATGAGTTTTGCAAGGAACCTGGTGTTAGAGATCGGGCGGTAGTTTTTTGGTTCGAGAGGGTCGAGTGAGGGTTTTTTAATCAGAGGTTTGACGTACACTAATTTGAATGCATCTGGAAAGATACCGGAGGAAAGGGAGGCGTTTATGATAGATCTTGCGTGTTCTCCTGCGCAGGTGGAGGCAAAGATTTCTTTAAGGGTTGTGGCTGGGCAAAGGTCTAGTGGTGATCCAGATGGCTTGCGGTCGGATAGGAGTTTGAGAAATTGTTCTGGTGATATTGGACTGAAGGATTCGAAAGTTGGTTGCGTAGTGGTCGTAGTTGGGGGACTGGCTGGTACGGGCTGATGATTGCCTGGTGGTTGTAAGAGAGCCTGTTTGGTGGTCAGAGATTTTGTCCTTTCAATGGCCGTTGAGTAGAAATGGAGGGAGAGTGAGTCACATAGTGATTGTGACGCGGTCGGGATGGTTGTGTTGCATGCCGGTTTGGTGAATTCGGAGATAATTTTGTGAAGTTCTTTGCATGGGTTTTTGCAGTTTAGGATTCGTGCGTTGTAGTGGGTTTTTTTTGCTTTCCGGATTTCGGCTTTGTACTGGTACAGGTGTTGTGCCAAGGTGGTCATGCTGTCTTGGGTTTTCTCTTTATGCCATTTGCGTTCTAGGTATTTGTAATGTCGTTTAGTGTTTTTTAGCTCAGGAGTGAACCATCTGGGGAAAAGGCCAAGTCGGGTTGATGGTTTGCACGAGGGGGTCAGGCGCATCAGGGATGAGTTGAGCCATGAATCAAAGGCCTCAGGGGTTAGTTGATTGTTGAGATGGCAGGTAGGTTGTGGGGACTGGAGGAGTGCCTCGGCTAGGTCCGGGGTGATTATTAGTTTCTTCCAGCTTTTGCGAATGTTCGGAGGTTCAGATACGAGTATGTGAAGGGGTTCAGGTGAGTGGATGGCGAACGAGAGAATGAAGTGGTCGGACCAGATGATAGGTGTGGGCGGCATTAGATGAATCAGGGTGTTGGAGCTGAAGATGGCATCAAGAGTGTGTCCTTTATAATGAGTCGGGCCGTTTATGTGGGGTTGGAGATTAATTGCATCTAAACCGTCAATCAGGGAGTATGTCATGGGGTTGGTGGGGATGTCGAGCCATATGTTGAAGTCTCCAAGAAGGGTGAGGTTGGGATGGTTTAGTTGGAGGGTGGAGATGGAGTCGCAAAGGTTGTTTGCGAAGTGTCTATCATAGCCAGGGGGCCTGTAGATTATTAGGAAGCTGTACGAGAGTGAAAGGGAGAGGGATAGTTTAACAAGGAGCGATTCGCAGGATGGAATGGAGGGTTGGTTGTCGATGATTGAGGCGCGGAAGAGGGATTTGAAGACGAATGCTATCCCTCCTCCCCTGGACGTGCGGTTCAGTGGGATGAGGGAGTAGTCCGGAGGAAAAGCTTCATTAGCGATTGGGCCGAAGTCATCAGAGAACCAGGTTTCGGTGATGAAAACTAGGTCTGGTGTGGCAGAGGAGAGGAGGTCAAAGATGGAATGTCTGTTTTTTGCTACCGATCGGGCGTTAAATAGGATGCAGTTCACATCGGCAGCTAAGGATGGTCTCGGTGCTGGAGCGGGACGGGGCGGTGGAGGGGGTGTGGACAGAAAGGGGTAGGGTGGGTGGTGATAGATGGGAATAGTGGGCGAGCAGTGAGATTGGCAGGGTTCGGGAGGGGTTGGGAGGCAGTGTGTGGTAGGATGGTCGGGTTTTGATTGGGGGTTTGAAAGAGGGATGTTGGCGGTTAGGAGTTTCAGTTGGAGTTGATGAGAAATCGAGGGAGAGGGGTTTCAGGTAGGGAGAAGCGACGGGGGAAGGAGGGGATTGCGGGATAGAGGTGATGGGTCGAGCCAGGGGAGGCGAGGAGTGCTGGGAGGTTGAGGGGGACCAAGAACGTTTCCTCTTTAGTTTCTTTGTTGCGACTGGTGTGTGGGAGAGAGTAGGGGGGTCGGAGGGTGAGCAGGAGGCAGCTTCGGTTCTTGCTAGGGCTAGCCGTGCAGTTGTTAGGGAGGGGAAACGGTGTGGTCGGGGGGGGAGGGTGGCAGGTGTATGAGGGGAGGGCGGGAGGTTGGTGATGGCAGGGGTATGAGGGGAGGGCGGGAGGTGGGTGATTGCAGGGTGGGGTGTGCTAGGTATGGTAGAGATGGGAGCGGGTATGGGGAGTGCTGGTGGGTCGGGAGTGGGGTTCAGGGGAAGAGTGGATTTAGGGTGGGTGGTTCGCCATCGTGCTCCCCTGGCTTGGTGTTTGAAGAGGGGGAGTGCTGGTGGGTCGGGAGTGGGGTTCAGGGGAAGAGTGGTTTTAGGGTGGGTGGCTCGCCATCGTTCTCTCCTGGCTTGGTGTTTGGAGAGGGGAAAGGCAGGGCCAGAGGGAGCGGGTGCAGGGGTTTCGGGGGGGCGGGATGGGAAGGAAGACTGATCGGAGGAAGGGGGTGGTCCATGGGAGATGTTTCTGACTGATTTTGGTGGAGTGGGTGCACTCATGATTGGTGTAAGCTTAAAGGATGGTTTAGGAGGGTTTTCTGATTGTAGTTCTAAGATCGGTGATGACACGCTTTTAGGTACGCTTCAAGGTTCAACTGCTCGAAGATGGTCTTAGGTTTACTTGGTGCTTTTCTAGTTACAGTTGTAGATAGAGATTGTTTTAGTTTATTGGGTACACTTCTAAGATTGTTTGACCCCAGGAGGATATTCGGTCAGCCTCTAGATTCTATTTGCTTAGAGGGGGAGTCAGATTATTAGTCACAGTTTTAGATTCAATAATATACAGGGTACAGTGGTAAGCGATTGGGACACTACTAAATGCGACTTTCCTCAGAGAGGCTATTGGACGCAGCACCTAAACTTCAGAATCCTATTGGGAACACTTCTAAATGCAACTTTCCTCAGAGAGACTATTGGGCGCAACACCTAAATGCAATTTGTAACACTAGTAAAAGCAATTGGGGACACTTCTAAATGCAGTTGAGAACACTTCTAAATGCAACTTTCCTCAGAGAGACAATTGGGCGCAACACCTGAATGCAATTTGTAACACTAGTAAAAGCAATTGGGGACACTTCTAAATGTAGTTGAGAACACTTCTAAATGCAGCTTTCATCGGAGAGGGTATTGGGCGCAACACCTGAATGCAATTTGTAACACTAGTAAAAGCAATTGGGGACACTTCTAAATGTAGTTGAGAACACTTCTAAATGCAGCTTTCATCGGAGAGGGTATTGGGCGCAACACCTAAACGCAATTTGTAACACTAGTAAAAGCAACTGGGGACACTACTAATGCAATTGGGAACATTTCTAGATGCAACTTTCCTCAGAGAGGCTATTGGACGCAGCACCTAAATGTAATTGGGAACACTTCAAAATGCAATTGGGAACACTTCGAGAATGAATTGGGAACACTTCAAGAATGCAATTGGGAACACTTCAAGAATGCAATTGGGAACACTTCAAGAATGCAGTTGGGAACACTTCAAGAATGCAGTTGGGAACACTTCTAGATGCGATTGAGAACACTTCTATATGCAGTTGGGGACACTTCTAAATGTAACTTTCCTCAAGGGCTATTGGGCGCAGCACCTAAATTCAGATTGGGAAACACTGCTAATGCAATTGGGGATACTTATAGATGCAACTTTTCTCAGGGAGGCGTTTGCGCGCAACTTCAGAATGCAATTGGGAACATTTCTAAATGCAGTTTTCCTCGGAGAGGCTATTGGACGCAGCGCCTGAATGCGATTGGGACACTTCAAAAATGCAATTGGGAACACTTCGAGAATGCAATTGGGAACACTTCAAGAATGCAGTTGGGAACACTTCAAGAATGCAGTTGGGAACACTTCAAGAATGCAGTTGGGATCACTTCAAGAATGCATTTGGGAACACTTCAAGAATGCAGTTGGGAACACTTCTAGATGCGATTGAGAACACTTCTATATGCAGTTGGGGACACTTCTAAATGTAACTTTCTTCAAGGGCTATTGGGCGCAGCACCTAAATTCAAATTGGGAACACTGCTAATGCAATTGGGGACGCTTCTAGATGCAACTTTTCTCAGGGAGGCGTTTGCGCGCAACTTCAGAATGCAATTGGGAACATTTCTAAATGCAGCTTTCCTCGGAGAGGCTATTGGACGCAGCGCCTGAATGCGATTGGGACACTTCAAAAATGCAATTGGGAACACTTCGAGAATGCAATTGGGAACACTTCAAGAATGCAGTTGGGAACACTTCAAGAATGCAGTTGGGAACACTTCAAGAATGCAGTTGGGAACACTTCAAGAATGCAGTTGGGAACACTTCTAGATGCGATTGAGAACACTTCTATATGCAGTTGGGGACACTTCTAAATGTAACTTTCTTCAAGGGCTATTGGGCGCAGCACCTAAATTCAAATTGGGAACACTGCTAATGCAATTGGGGACGCTTCTAGATGCAACTTTTCTCAGGGAGGCGTTTGCGCGCAACTTCAGAATGCAATTGGGAACATTTCTAAATGCAGCTTTCCTCGGAGAGGCTATTGGACGCAGCGCCTGAATGCGATTGGGACACTTCAAAAATGTAATTGGGGGCAATGCAATGCTGGGATTCCGAGTTTGACTATAGAGGGATTGATGCTGAGTTAGAGGGGTGGTAGGGTAGTATGGCCTGAAGTAGTTGCTTCTGGCCCTGCCCTTGCCACGCTTACTTGTTGTTGGCTTCTTGCTTCTCCTGCGGATACCTGCAGATACGATCTGGAGCCGTCCAGTTGGAGCCGTCCTTTGCCTTGGGGTCCTTAGCCGATGGGGCTGCCGGGCAGGGGCTGCCCTGGGGAGATTGGCTATGAGTGGAAGTCCTCTTGATGTGACCAATGGGAGGGGGTGGGCGGGAGCGGGAGGCGGGGAGGGCCGGGGAATCAGGAAATGGATGCGGGGAGGGAGAGGGAGTCGGATGGGCTATCGAGGGGGGCAGGGGACCACGGAAACCACCAGATGGGCGGAATTGGAGGCCAAAATGTAGGCTGCTGCACTCACCTGGCTCTGGGGGCTAAGGGAGCCGGGGCAGGCACGCGAGTCGTTAGGCTCCGAGCGTGAGGTGGATTGACCAATGGGAGGGGGTGGGCGGGAGCGGGAGGCGGGGAGGGCCGGGGAATCAGGAAATGGATGCGGGGAGGGAGAGGGAGGCGGATGGGCTATCGAGGGGGGCAGGGGACCACGGAAACCAACAGATGGGCGGAATTGGAGGCCAAAATGTAGGCTGCTGCACTCACCTGGCTCTGGGGGCTAAGGGAGCCAGGGCAGGCACGCGAGTCGTTAGGCTCCGAGCGTGAGGTGGATTGACCAATGGGAGGGGGTGGGCGGGAGCGGGAGGCGGGGAGGGCCGGGGAATCAGGAAATGGATGCGGGGAGGGAGAGGGAGGCGGATGGGCTATCGAGGGGGGCAGGGGACCACGGAAACCACCAGATGGGCGGAATTGGAGGCCAAAATGTAGGCTGCTGCACTCACCTGGCTCTGGGGGCTAAGGGAGCCGGGGCAGGCACGCGAGTCGTTAGGCTCCGAGCGTGAGGTGGATTGACCAATGGGAGGGGGTGGGCGGGACCGGGAGGCGGGGAGGGCCGGGGAATCAGGAAATGGATGCGGGGAGGGAGAGGGAGGCGGATGGGCTATCGAGGTGGGCAGGGGACCACGGAAACCACCAGATGGGCGTAATTGGAGGCCAAAATGTAGGCTGCTGCACTCACCTGGCTCTGGGGGCTAAGGGAGCCGGGGCAGGCACGCGAGTCGTTAGGCTCCGAGCGTGAGGTGGATTGACCAATGGGAGGGGGCGGGCGGGAGCGGGAGGCGGGGAGGGCCGGGGAATCAGGAAATGGATGCGGGGAGGGAGAGGGAGTCGGATGGGCTATCGAGGGGGGCAGGGGACCACGGAAACCACCAGATGGGCGGAATTGGAGGCTAAAATGTAGGCTGCTGCACTCACCTGGCTCTGGGGGCTAAGGGAGCCGGGGCAGGCACGTGAGTCGTTAGGCTCCGAGTGTGAGGTGGATTGACCAATGGGAGGGGGTGGGCGGGAGCGGGAGGCGGGGAGGGCTGGGGAATCAGGAAATGGATGCGGGGAGGGAGAGGGAGGCGGATGGGCTATCGAGGGGGGCAGGGGACCACGGAAACCACCAGATGGGCGGAATTGGAGGCCAAAATGTAGGCTGCTGCACTCACCTGGCTCTGGGGGCTAAGAGAGAAGATTCTCCTTGAGTGGAAGACGAATTGGAGGGCAGATGGACATGTCCAGAAGGTCCGGGTACCACGTTCTCCTGGTCCAGTCTGGGGCAATTAGGATCATGGTTCTCCGGAATCTTCTCAACCTCCTGATCATTTGAGGAATGACAGGGACTGGTGGAAATGCGTACAGGAGTGGAAACTCCCAGTCCACTACGAACGCGTCCCCTAGAGCTCCTCTCGGGGGGAAATTCCCTTGAACAAAACAGATCACACTTTCTGTTGGTACTGGTGGCAAACAGATCCACTTGAGGGGTTCCCCAAAGGGCGAAGATCTCTTGAAGGACTTCCTGAGCTAGTTCCCACTCGTGGGAGACTGTGCCCTGCCTGCTCAGAGCGTCTGCCGTTATGTTCATCTCTCCGGCTACGTGGACTGCCGATAGAGAGATTCCTTCTTGAGTTGCCCAAAACCAGAGCTGCATTGCCTCTCTGCACAGTGGCAGTGATCCTACGCCTCCTCTTTTGTTGAGGTAGTGCATGGCCACTGTGTTGTCCGTCATTATCAGGACATTTTTCCCTTGTACAGATGGCAGAAAAGCTTTCAGCGCTAGTCTGATTGCTCTCAGCTCTAACAGGTTGATATGTAGTCTGGACTCCGATGGAGACCAACAACTGCTGATGGTCAAGTCATTGGTATGGGCTCCCCACCCCGTGAGTGAGGCATCTGTGACTACTGTTATCTCCGGCTATGGTTGCCAAAACAGTTCCCCCTTCAAGATGTTTTTCTGGCAGGCCCACCACTGAAGGTCTCGAGCCACCTTGTCTGGAATCTGAAGGAGGTCTGTCATTCTCCCTGAGAATTGCGACCACTGAGTTCTCAGTGCCCACTGAAGAGATCTCATTCTCAGGCGAGCCTCTGGCACAAGGAAGATGCAGGATGCCATGAGGCCTAGCAACCTCAAAAAGTCGAAGGCTGGGAGACGTTGGGCATTTTGAAACTTGGTGACCATCTGCAGAATATCTTGAGCCCTCACCTCTGGTGGCGAGGCTTTTCCCAGGGAAGTGTCCAGGACCGCTCCAATGAACTGGAGTCTCTGTGATAGTATCATCTGTGACTTCTTTAAATTGAGGGAGAAGCCCAGTTTGTGACGGAAGTGGCAGACATAATCTAGCTGGATCTGCGCTTATTCCGAAGATACAGCTCTGATCAGCCAATCGTCCAGGTAGGGGTAGACGTGGATCCCTTCCCTCCTTAGACTTGCAGCCACTACCGACATTAGCTTGGTGAAGAGTCTCAGGGCGGAGGTCAGCCCAAATGGCAGAATTCAAAATTGATAATGAGAGCTGCCAATTGCCAACCTCAGGTATTTCCTGTGTTTGAGATGGATTGGCACATGGAAATAAGCATCCTGGAGGTCCAGAGATACCAGCCAGTCCTGGAGCTGGAGGGCCTGAAGGATCTGTGAGAGAGTTACCATCTTGAACTTGTCCTTCCTGAGGAACTTGTTCAATTCTCTTAAGTCCAAGATAGGTCTCAGTCCTCCGTCTTTCTTCGGTACGAGAAAGTAGGGGGAGTACCAGCCCTTGTTCCTCTCCGCTACAGGTACCGGTTCTATGGCACCTTTCTCTAGCAGGTCTACAATTTCCTGCAAGAGGAGCGGATCTGGAACTTTCAGAGAGTTGTTCCCCGGTGGATGGCTCTGAGGGATGCGTAGAAAAGGCAGGCAGTAACCTTTGGCAACTGTCTCCAATGCCCAAGCATCTGACGTAATAGCCTGCTTTGCACATCTGAAGCAAAACCAGACTTTCGCAACCAAGCAAATCTCCTGTTTGTTGTACTTGCCGCCATGGCCCTGCTGATACTGTCAGAAGAATCGATGCCAGTCTGAAGGGATTCACACATTGCGTCCTTACCATCCTTAATGACGTTGAGAAACGCTTCCCTTTCTTCTCCCTCTGGGAGGCAGTCAGCCGCTGATGAAGCACACTCCCAAAGTGTGTGGCTGAACCTTGCGAGCGTACAAGTAGCACTGATGGATTTCAACGCCATGCTACATGCGGAAAATACTTTTTTGGCCATAGAGTCATATCTCTTATCATCCCTGTCCTGCGGAACAGTAGGGTAAGCCGATTTACTACCTGCTGAAGTAGCTGCCTGAACAACCAGACTCTCCAGAGTTGGGTGTTTGGATAAATATTCAGGGTCAGCAGAAGACACCCAATATTTAGCTGATAATTTCTTGCTAACTGCCGGGATTACCTCAGGTGTTTCCCAGTTTGCCAATATTCTCCTTTGTAATGCCGCATGAAATGGCACCACAGGATCCTCCTGCGGACCTTTAACCAAGATGTCTGTGAGGTCGTCTTGCTGAAAAGCAGGTGAGGGTGTGGACCATCCATAAACTCTATTATCCTTGCCATCAAGGTTCTATAAGGGGTTTCAGCATGTTCCCCTGGGTCTGGTGTGGCAAATTCCACTTCTGGGGAAGTGTCCAACCCACTTGCTTCCTTTAGGGTTTCATGGAGGTCTTTCAACCTACCTTCCTCAGAAGCAAATTCCTCTGGTGCAGGAGTTGCAGATCTCTGCAACTGAAAAGGTCTTTCCTGATCCGAATCCTCCCCTTCTTCATAAATAGAAGATAAGACCCTGGAGTGATCAGGTCTTGAAAATGGTATAAATCCCATTTCCAGAGCAGAAGGAGCTAAGTTTGTCATGATTGGCTGAGAAAACGTCGACGTCGTCGACGCAGACGTTAAAGGCTTCGAAGCCATCAAAGCCATCGAAAAAGGCATTGAGAAAGGTGGTAGAGGCCTTGATGAACTCGAGAGTATCGGGATTCTAGTCGAGGTTTTCGACGACAATCTCATGCTCGAGGCTCTGGGCATGGCCACTGGCTGTGAGGTGGCCGTGGGTTTATCCTTTGTCGGTGTCGACGTCGGTGTCGAAGACGGCGTTGACTCGACTGACCTAAGCGTCGAAGAACTCGACGCAACTTAGCCTTTACTCGAGGGTTTGTGACGCTCTCGAGTGGCTTCTTTCGCCGGGTACTGCGACTCGCGGCTTTTTGATTTTTCGGGTCTTTCACCAGGGGGATCACCCTCACCAGTCTTCGAGGGGGTCGAGGCCGCTTTCTCGAAGATGCTTAGCATCTTTTTCCTGAATTCCTGCCACTCAGCCTGAGAGCTATGTTTTTTGGGGCAGGAGACCCTTTTTGGGGAAACGGAAGAAGACGAAGACGAGGAAGGGGATCTTCGACATCTCTTTTTTGAATGCTTAGATCTCGAAGAGTGATGGGAACTGCTTCGAGACCTAGAACGAGAATGTCTTTTATGATGGCGAGGAGACGAATGTCTCGTCTCCGCCGAGGAAACTTTCGAAGAAGTTTTAACTGCCTTACCTCTCTCGAGCTTCCCCTTACGCTCCTTCAAGGCTTTTGCAGTCTTCGCACGCCGAACAATGGTGCTCGATTCCCAGGCACCACAAACAGATCCTGCGAGGATCCTTCAATGACATTTTCTTCCCACAGTCTCGCCATTTTTTGAAGCCGGACCGTGGAGTCGTCGGCTCGGGTGAGGAAGCCATCAAGTACGAGTTGGTATTCACAAGGAATATATTGATATATTCGACTGAAGAACTGAGCAACGATATTTCGAGGCCCCACAAAGCGTGGAAAAATGGAACTGAGCAACGGACGCTGCGCGAGTCTATTTATATGCGTGGTGACGTCGGCACCGATTCGGAGGCCGTCGAGGGACATCGGCTCGAGGGATGTCGAAGCGCAGCACCCTCTACTGAAAAAAAAAATTCTGAGGCCAGCAAGCTGGGAGATGATCTATCAAAGATAAGGAATACGTCGGAGGACACAATCCCTTCGAATGCAGATTGCAGTCTAGGGAAGTGATACATAGCCCACAAGAGCCACGGCCAGTTACCCATGCACATTCAGAGGAGTCCATCAATACCGTATCACAACCTCATCGAGTGAAGAAGCCACAACAAGGGCAGTTCCCGGATCAGGGGGGAGGGCAGTAAGGAGTGGGGGTGGGGATTTAGGGGGAGGACATCCCTCATGTTGATATTGTTATTGTTAAAAAAATGCAAATAAAAACTTATTGGGGAAAACAAAATGTGAAGAAAGCCTGGGGAGTGATCTCCCTCGTCTCAGTAAGCATATTGAGAGTAAAAATTGTGAAGAAAGCCAGGGGAGTGATGGAGTGATCTCACTCGTCTCAGAAAACACATTGAGAATAAGAATTGTGAAGAAAGCCTTGGGAATGATCTCCCTAGTCCCGTTAATTGCACTAAGGAGAAGAACAGTTTGTAAGAACGCTTGGAAGGAATCTCCTCCATTTCAATAACTGTTCTAACATTAACCAAAGTGCACAAAGCCTCGGTAGTAGTATCCCTAGTCTCAGTAAGTGGGACAAGATTGTTAAAATCAGAGATAAAGAGTGTGATGCATTCAAGTGAGCCCTCAGCGATGCCTGGTGGGAACTAGAAGGGCTCATAAGAACTATTGTTAAAAACAGATAGAAAAGCACTTTGATACACAGAACCAGGGGAAGGTACTAATTCTCCTGGGTTGCATTTGTTGAATCAAAGGTAAAGCTAAAGGCTGTAAAGGACTGTCAAGAGAAGGTTAAAGTTGTGGACAGTAGCAGAGGCAGCTTTTGTTGCCGGAGGTGGAGGGTGGAGAATAGGGCGCAAACGGGAGGCTGTGGGGCGCACTGCCACCACCCAGACTCGCCACTACATTGAGGTGGCAGTTTTTAAAGGTACCCCATTTTTCTGAGAAGAGAAGGAGGTAGAAGTAGGTTGCTGGGCTGTTATTAAGGTATCCCTAGTTATACTGTGAGAAGTGGTGGAAGGACCTTCCATAGATTGTAACATCAGGCTGGAGGGCATGGCTTTACTGCAGAGGTCATACATCTGCGAATGTTTCACAATTTTAGATAATAGTCGAAGATCACCCTCTGAAATACAGAGTAAGCAATAAAATAAAGGATGTTGAAATCAGGGGCTGACCATGTTGAGGAGCCAATTATGGAGGTACTGCAACCCTCGGTGCTGTGATTATACTAATAATTCTGAACGACGTATCACTAAAGTCTAGTGCTTGTGCATGTCAATGTGTCTCATGCCATTCCAGAGATGCTCAACCAGTTTTTGTTTTTGTTGTTTTCTTTGCATTCTGCAGCCTTGGATTTTTATTGGGGGAAGTAGAACTGCATTTCACAGAATGGAGAAAAAAACGCAGGACTGGAGCATCCTCTCTAAAATGACAATGGAAATGCTGTTAAAAATGCTAGTTACCCACTCTTGCAATGGAAAGGACCTCCCAAGCCCATCAGTCCACTATGGGTGTATACTCATTTGCACAGTGGCTGCTGTGATGAATCCTTCAGAGTCCTCGCAAAAACCCTGCCTAAAGTCTCCTCCCAGGTGGCCAGGGGATGGCAGCGCTACCTGATCCGAGACCCTGGGGGTGGTATTAGCCGGGTGGATCACCTGTAATGAGAAGGGGCACAAGGGAGTAGGAGGGCTAGGCCAGGAGAGACGCATGATTTGTCTCCCTTAGAGGGAGAGATTTTGATGATACCAGAATACCTTATGGCATGTTGTCAAAGTGAGACTTCCCTTTTCAAAACTACCCACTTTGGTAATAGTAAGTACTGTTATGATCAACATGAAAGTAATATATATATAAAGCAGAGCCTTAATACCATGGCTTCTGATAAATATCATTCCCCCTGTCTAAACCAATGATTAACCTCCCCAAAATCCTTCCCTAAAGCTCTGTTTACTGTTTACTAAATAGAGTGAATTAAATAAAATTAAAGATTGTATTTGTGATTAAAAAAGAAATCAGTACATTGGGGACTTCAAGTCCCACAATGCCCTAAGTACTTGGACGAGGAAGAGGGACTCAGAGGCACCAAACTGCAAGGTGCAGTCTAGTGGTTCTAATGACCGACACCTGAGCGGATCTTTGAACATATAAGGCCCCCCTGAGATACAGGCCATTAGAACAAGAAGGTGGAATAGCAGCAGATGTTATCAGCCGCAGTTGGAGAAGCAGAATACTGAAGACGCCAGAGCTGACCCTGTTGTGGAAATGGAGTTCGGTCCTGATAGGGTCTTCAGTATGGAACCCCTGAAGTGCAGAGGTCGCGCAGTGGGAAGCAGTATTCTGATATGCTGTCCCATGGTCCCGGTGGCTGGAGAGCACTCAAGTGCAGGAGGAGCAAACTAGTCTCCTTTTCCAAGCGGCTGAGGCTGTTGGACATTCAGGAGTCCACAGAAGAGGCAGTGGCAGCGGTTCTAGCGGACACGTGTGGAGATACCGATGGCTTTGCCTGTATTGGGTAACCCAGGAACTCTCCGTAGTGGAACGCTGACCGCTGACCGCTAGTGACTATTTTGAATACCAAACTAATGCAAGAAGGATACGTGGGCGATTAACTTAAAAGGAAAGCAAGGTTATAACTATTACTACCAAAAGGAAAAGGGGGTAATCTTCCAGCAAGATATAAACTCTCCTTGCCAAAGTAAAGAGGAGGCAATACTTTGGCAAACATATAGCATGCATTGGAAATGTAACAAGGGAACGACATTGCAGAAAGATTGTAACCAATTAGCCCAGAGTGTGGAAGGGGCCATAGTTAGGCCACCCACCACCAAGCATTGCCTAAGCCAAAGAAAGGCAAATGTGATAATAAAGAGACATTGGGCCTCATTACAAGTATGCCGGTCCAGAAAGAGCAGTGCCGGTAGCACCGTACCGGCACCGTTTTCTGGACGGCACATTCAGAGTTGCAAGTGTGGAAATACTGTCACCACAAAATGACACCCACAGTGCTACCGCACCCGGTAGAACTGTGACTGTAAACTGTGGAAAGAGTTGCCGGACGTGCCTGAATTACAGGCACGGCAGTATTACGGCACATTCAGAGTCCCGCCTACACAGAAACACTGCCATAAAAAGGCCGGTGGCACTGTGAACACTGCGCCTGTAATACCGGCACCCCAGACTAGGCGTTAAACAGTGTAGGTAAGCAGCAACAGGCTCCTGGTGTCCAAAATCAGAAAACTGCACGCCATTGACCACTGTGAATGTACAAAAGGACCACACCCACACCAACTCCCCCAAACCCCCAAAACAACCATGCTGGCAAACAGGCCAGAGGTGTCCGAAATTAATCCAGCTGGCAGAGACCATTGACCATTGGGAATGTACAAACACCCCATCCAACACAACCATGCTGGCATACAGGCCACAAGTGTACAAAATTAGCCCAGCTGCACACCATTGACCACTGGGAATGTACAAAAGGACCACACCCACACCCAACCCACCTCCCAACACAACCATGTTGGCTGTCCCTGTAGCAGCAATTGGGCTGAGGAACCTGCAAAGAGGGATTGAGCCTGAAGCAGCAGAGAGGCAGAGGAGGTGGCGTAGGCGCAGGAGGCGGCATAGGCGCAGGAGGCGAATGAGGAATCAGTTGGCCATGCCTAACATCAGTGTCCAGCAGGTAGCACCCTGCAGGCAGCCACCAATACCCTGCATCAGGGCCTTGCCCTGGAACCTGATCCCAAGCCAAATCTACACCTTGTACCGGCTTGACAGGGAGACCATAACATCAATAGTCACCCTCATTCATGACGACATTAGCAGTCTCATAAATATACGGACTGCAATCCTCTTCCCCCTTGTTGAAGGTAGTGTCGGTACTGCACTTCCTTGCAACCGGCACATACCAACACACCGTGGGTGAGCTGCATAGGCTGTCACAACCCTGTTTTTCAAGGGTCTTGTTCCAGGTACTGGATGCACTGCTGCACCATGTGGCAGACCACATCGCCCTATCCTGAAACCCTGCCAAGGTTAATGCCACCAAAGTGGCCTTCCATGCCCTCGCAGGCATGCCCAATTACATTGGTGTGTTAGATTGCACCCATGTGGAGTTGGTGGCAGACATGCCATTGAGGCAGTGTATAGAAACCGTAAACAATTCCACTCCCTCAATGTGCAGATGGTCTCTGATGCTGAACACCCCATCACCCATTGTTGCGCATGGGATCCACCCACAACTCAATGGTCTTGTGCAACTCCACGTTGCCAGGGTACATGGCATGGCACATCGGAAAGCGTACCTGGCTGTTGGGTGAGTAAAATGACCAATGCATGACCTCTGTGTAGTGGGGTGGGTGGGTAAATAGGCACTCACCAGAGTGCACCTGGCGGTTGGGTGAGTAGAATGACCAATGCACAACCTCTGTGTAATGGGGGTGGGTAAATAGGCACTCACAAGAGTGTACCTGGCTGTTGAGCAAGTTGAATAACCAATGCATGACCCCTGGGGAGGGGGTGAGGGTGAGTAGAAGAACAGTCAGCAGAGCATGTGGCAAATGCAACCTAACACAAATACATTGCATCCCTTATTCCAAAGGCATGGAACGCATGTACCAAACGGGCATATGGATCTCCCCCAATACCTATCAACTATAAGTCAAATGAGGCAACACAAAAGTACCACGTGTACCAGAATGCATCAGACAGCCTACAAAAGTGCCTGCTAAAAGACTGTGTACATCCCCCACCGCCTGCTTCACAGACCAGTCAAATTCATGCAAACCTACACGCCATCACGAGTGAACTCCACAGCATGTATCTAGTACACATGCCTACAAAACTGTTCAGCAAGCACTAGGTGCTCATTACAGGGCACACACCCACCTGAAACAATGCGCAATTCTGACAAAGAATGACAACCACATCCATGCTGCATCATGTGTGATGAACGAGAAACGTATCAAAGCACGCATGTCTATTTATCACAAATCGATGCACATCTGTGTGCCATCATGATACAAGTTGTACCTGTGATTGCAGACATGCAAATTGACATATGAGCACTCAGAAGATGTTGTGTAGCATGGTGAAGCAGGCAAAACACACAACATGAAAGAACAATGCAGTGGGATTGGGCATCAATATGTGAGAGACATCAAAGCCAACACGCACATGGGCCACATCCATAGGCCCGCTGGAAGCTCGAGCTTGCCCCTGCTGGGTTTGTGCCGTACACCACACACCTTACATGCACCTGGTTTACCGGTGCCACAGGGTCATTACATGTTTCTGTGACACAGGAAGCCAGGTGCCGGTATATTGCAAATGCCCCTAACCATTGAGTGCCAATGTAGATATGTAAATGGGTGGATTATCACTGTTGAAAAAGTAGCTGGTGCTCCCCTGAGCACACTGCCTACCGGGCCAGCAGCGCACAGCAGTTTCAGGCCTCTTGGATGCTGCGGGTGTGGTTGTCAGATTGTTAGCACCGTACAAGATACGAGGCTCCTAGTAGGCAGCCACACACCCTTGTTTCCTTACAAGCAAAAAAACATGTAGAAGCATTGAAGGCCACACCATTGTATGACTGCAGACAGTGAGCGTGCCAAACAGTCTCAGATCGAATGAGTGACCATACATTTGAAATGGTCATGGCATTCCATGTGACATTGCAAAAATCACTAGGGTCATCTGTGGCATGTGCTACGTCTTGTGCCAATTAAATGTGGGATGTGTATACATGCACACCTCACTGACATGAGATTGACACCACAATGATTCAATCCCCATTTTGTCACTCCCATGCAGGTGATGCCGGATACCCCCTCACGCCATGGCTGATGACACCCATTAGACGGACACAGAACATGCATGAAGAGGCCTACAACCATGCACATATCCGTACACGGGGCACTATTGAACGGACATTTGGACTACTCAAGGCAAGGTTCTGCTGCCTCAGCAGATCCGGCGGTGTACTGATGTATATCCCCATCAATGTTGGCAAGATTGTCCTGGCCTGTAAAATGTTGCACAATATGTGTATTAGATGCAACATTGCACTGCCCCCGGACATGGACCCTGCTGAGGAGAAGACTTGGGATGACGACAACGATGACAGGGTGTCATTGAGACCCCGGCGGGAGGCCATGGATGGTCAACATGCATGGGATGCACTGATAGACAACTTCGTTTGAACGCTACTCACAAGCAATTAATCATTTGAAAAGCAGGTGCACCATCAATACCCTCCCCAACTTAACCTCTCCCCTCCCACTCCCCAACTATGACTCCCTATGACTTACCCCCTCCCACTCCCAACTATGAACCCCACTCCACCTCCCCAACTTACTCTCCCCCTCTCATTTCCCATCTTATTCTACCATCCCTAACTAGTAACACGTGCAGCAAGTGTCCATGGTTCCGCCCCACTTGCGCCCACGCTTGGCGCCATGTGTGTGCTTGTGTGATGAGCCAGACAGGCACATGCATCTCCTCCTAGGGCTGGCTGCCTGGGAACTTGCAGGCGTGGAGCTGGTGGAGACCAAGAGTTTGTTTTCGCTGGCGATTCAGGTCATGCATGTCTGGAGGGCCAGTGCCAATAGTGGACGGTATGCTATTGCCCTCATGGACCCCCCCTGGCCAGAAGTACGGTGGCCCCAGCTGACCGCCCAATTGCACGGGCAAACCGCTTTCCAATGGCCTGGTACTTTCCCCTCATGAGGCAGGAATCTTCCAAGTGCTGCTGTACCAGGGCAGTGAGGGTGTCCTGATGCTCCTCCATGCCTCTGAGAAGCGCATTCATCTCACGGACAGAGCGGTAGGGTGAGCGCTGTGGGCTTGTTAGGCTCATGGGGCTGAATGTGCCCAACATATCTGGGGTGTGATCAGTGTCGTCCCCGTGTTGAGTCCTGGCTCTCCAGCTGCATCCCCATCACTGGTGTCAGTGGCATGGGAGTCAGGCTGCTGAGGTGGGGGTGGTGCACGTCCCCATGGCG
The DNA here is from genome assembly GCF_040938575.1 of Ambystoma mexicanum. Taxonomy (NCBI): domain Eukaryota; kingdom Metazoa; phylum Chordata; class Amphibia; order Caudata; family Ambystomatidae; genus Ambystoma; species Ambystoma mexicanum. Next base: position 298,432,482 of record NC_090935.1, on the reverse strand, counting down.
TTCCACTTGTGTGGGCCTGTGGCACTTCGGATACTGCCAGGTGGTGTGTTGCAGCTGGGGGTGCCAGCACAGGGGCTGCCTGGGGCACAGGGGCTGCCTGTGTCACAGGGGCAGCTGGTGTAGCCGCCACAGGGGCTACCTGGGTCACAGGGCAGCTGGTGCAGCCGCCACAGGGGCTGCCTGGGTCACAGGGGCAGCTGGAGTATCAGCCGGGGCTGCGTGGTGCACGGTGGCAGTTGTCACGTGCTCACTGCCAGATGTGCTAGCACACGACGTTGAAAGGCATTGTGACGTAGCCATTGCAAGTCTGTTGGGCCTCGATGTATCAGCTTGGCCGCCTTCCTTGTCAGGTGATGTTTCTGTGGTTCAATGAAAGGCATGATGTCAGTGACCTGCCTGGCTAACAATTGTACAGCTACATGCAACATGGTGTTTGTGCGGAATTACTTTGTGGAGGCATGCATTGCTGCATTGTATGTCTAACTCATGCATGTGTTGTGTGGCCACAGCTGCAGGCACTGTGCAGGCGGCACATGAAACACAGCTGTGCTGGGACTGCTGACATGTACACCCACTTTTGGCTGTGGGTAGTGGAATGCCGGTCTGCCCATGTGCAGGTAGCTGGAATGTGTAGCAGTAGATGGCAGGGGCGTGCGTGCCTGGACTCGATGTGTGACCTTTTTGCATGCCCATGATGTGTGTGGGGCTTTCGTGGTAGGACTGGCAGGGTCATGTAACGGACATGCACTCCCCATCATTGGGTGGGTGGGTGGGTTCCCATTTGTACGTGCAGGTGAGTGCCTACCAGTGTGTGCTGTGATGGCAGTGGCAGCACGGCAGGCCCTCATGCAGTACTCGTGGCCAGGATGCACAGTGTCAGGATGCACAGGATGCACATATCAGTGTTCAGCATCTGAGAACACTGATAAACAACACATAGTCAGAGGCTGACTATGAGTTGTTTATCAGTGTTCTCAGATGCTGGTTATTGGGGGGGGGGGTCCTGGGTGCTTAGTAAACGCTGTACCCATTTTGGCCATGTAGGTGTGGATGGGTGTCCCTGCAAGGGGGCTGGGGGGTGTGATGCAGCGTGCAGGTGACACTGGGCCTCATTATGGATCCAGTGTTAACTCTGCCAGTGCTACTGGTGGGTTACTGCCGGACCCATTAACAATTACCAGTGCCTGACATCCTAGCGCCACTGGACTATTACAAGTCCAGGGGCCGGGAAGTCAGGCGCCGGAAATTTTTTTGATCCACATTCCCATGGAGTTCCATAAGAATCTACGGCAGTGGGTAGACGGAAGAAGCAGCAATGTTTTTGATGGTGCCAGTGCTTCCATGGCAACTCAGCATGCCAGGGCTGCAGCACCCGCCAGGGACAGGTCTGTTGGGTGCCACTGTAATGGGGCATCATCATGTGTGCCAGTGAACTTACAAGCACCCTTGTTTCGGTATACACAGTCATGTGTGGTGCCTTGTCATGTGGTTGGCTATGGGGCATGCATGGGAGGCAGGGCATGTGACTTGCTTTGCGCAACATTAACTATGTGGGGGGAATGGGAGTGCTGGGTTGGGTCGGGTGATGTGGCCAGTGCTATGGTTATTTCAGTGAAATGGTGGTACAGGGAGGTGGGGGGCCGGGTGGGCAGATGTGCGCTTCATATTTTGGCAGTTTCTGTACTCAGCATCCTCAACAGGTGTCCCAGCTCCCACCTCTGCTGCACTGACTCCCTCAATACCCTCCAAATGCAGCACACTGCTGCACTTCTCCTCCCACGGCAGCATCTTGATGGGTGAGGGTGGTCCGCCACCTGTAGCTGTGAAGTGCGTGCGGTGTGCTGCAAGAAGGTTGTGTGACCTCAGGTGCAGGTCGTCCCACCACTTATGGCAGTCTTTAACACTGCGTGGTGTCACCCCCACAGCAGTCACCTTCCGGGCAGCTTCTGCCCAGATTCCCTTCCTCCAGAGCTGCATGCTGCTGCGCTGGTCTGCTGAGAAAAGCTCCCCCGGCATTCTCTACAATGTGGTCTACCAGCATGTTCAGCCTCACCAAAGTGTGGCTTGCGCTGGCGGGTTTGGGGAATCCTGGCTGACATGCCCCTTGATATAGGCTCAGTCACTAAGAAGGGGTGGATCTCTTCAGGAACAGGGAGATTGCAGTGGATTTTGATTTTTGTAATGGCCGCTGAGCTCTTTCTGGTTCCGGCGATCACAATATTTTCGGTTCCGGTGTTTCTGGCTCAGTGTCTGCGGTGTCGCTACAACCGGCATGCACATGGCTGAGGCGGATACACTGCCAAAATTGGTCTCCACCTGTGTTACCGTGATGGCGATGGCACCGGTTCCGCAGATAGGGGGTGCTTGCGGCTGACAAGGCATAATCCAACCTTGTTTCTGGCGCCCCGCGGTGGTGGATCCGGTGCCACCACCATCACGGTAACACCAGATTTTATTCGCCAGACTCGTAATGAGGTCCATTGTAAAAAAAAACTTGAAATTCAAGGAAAAACCTTTAGTTGCTAGGACGTTAAGGTGAGAACGTAACGCAACCAAACCCCTGAAATTCAGCTAAAGTCACCTTAACTTCACGCTCTTGTTGCGCAGCCTATGACCACAATGATAACATCACAAATCACATCACTGATGACATCACTAATGACATTACAATAGTAACTGGCATTAGCCATTGCCTTCAGCCATGGTCAGTGTACATGTACAAATATATTTTAACTCATGAATGGGTACTAGTCATGGCCTTCAGTTATGGACAGTGGTCACAACCTTCACCCATGTGCACTGAATATTTTTAAACATTAACAGCCTAACAACCATAGATTTTGGCCTTTACCAGTGGATACAGCTTTCAACCGTGTCCACAGTATACTGGTCAGGCACTAGCAATGGACTGTAGCACAATACTGGCCAGTGGCCACAATCTTTGGCTGTGCCCACTATATATTCTAACATTATACATGGGCCACTAGCAATGGCATTTGACCTTGGGCAGTTTTTACATGTTTTGTCCATATCCACTGTATATTTTATTTTAAAATAATAAAATGCAATAAGTGATAGCCTTCGATCGTGCCCACTTTATATTATATACACTAACCACCCACTAGCTACAGTCTTCAACACAATACTAGCCAGTGGCCACGGTCTTTGGCTGTGCCGACTGTATTTTCTAACATATTAATGGGCACTAGCTATGCTCTTCAGCCATGGCCACTGACTACAGCTTTCAAAGTTGCCCACTGTATATAAAACAGTAATGGGCTACTAGGCATGGCTTTTAACCATACACATTGGTATTTTTTAACACTAACCGACCACTAGCTATGGCCTTTGGTGCTGGTCAGTGACCCCAGCCTTTGTCATGGCCAAGTCCACGGCCTAAATTGTTATTAAGGTAATTAAAGTTTTCATGTGCTAACTTATAAATGATGTTATGTCTAATTCCATTATTGATGTGATCAGTTATATACAATGTAATTAGCATTGTCATCGGTGATGGCATCAGTGATGTGATTTGTAATGTCATCAGTGTTCTCATAGAACATGCAATTAGTGATATCATCATTGTGGTCATTGGCTGCGCAACAGGGGCTGAAGTTATGGTGGATTAGTGGAATTTCAGGGGTTTTGTTGCATTAAGTTCTCACTGTAACTTCCCTGCAACTTAAATTGTTTCCTTGAAAAATAAATAATAATAATTATATATATATATATATATATATATATATATATATATATATATATATATATATATGTTACATGGCCACGGTAGTGGCCATGTAGTTATGGCTAAGTTGCTGTTTCCATAGGAAGAGCACTTTTTGGGCAGCTTATAACTCGGCTCCTCCTAGACGAATCCTGACCAACGTTTGCAAAAAAAGTATATGGGCCACTCTGAATTTATTTCCAAAGTTTGGTAAGGATTCGTCCAGGGGGGCCAAAATTATAGGTGGGTCCCAAAATGTCTTTTTTTCCCCATAGACTGAATGGGGCCAAAACTTTGCACACGGCTACAGGCCAAACCACTGGACGGATTGTCATAAATTTTTCGGCAGGGGCATGGGCTTGTTCCCCAAGGCGTGCTTTTGTAAATTCTGTGAGAAATCCTACTGTAGTTTCCTCTAAAACGATCAAAAAGTAGCACTCTAAGAATTTGTGATATCTATGTCCGCTCCGCGGTCCCGCTTCCCTGTTCGCTCAGTGGAGCATATTTCTATTGGCTAATCTATGGCATGCTGTACGGCAAGATGTTGCGCTTTCACCGATTGGTTCTGCCCAGCGTCAAGTGCGTAGCATTCTTTTGATACGGCCGCCATGGTCATTTAGTTTTTGTGTTGTATGCCGAAATCCCCGCAAACGAACCCTTTTGGAACACTGTATCGAAAGGTAAGCATTACTTATATGTGGCAGTAGAAAGTGAAACAGTGCTTTATTCTTGTTACCACTATCGTACCGTGCAGTGAAACGTGGTAGCCAATGTACGACAAGTCCTTACTGCGTCTTTGTAAGAAGCCACCACCAAAAGTACTGCGGTTAGACTGGCGTCCTATATTTTGGAATCTGAGGAAGCCACCTGCACGGTTTCGTAAACACAGCGCGTCTGCACGTGGTCGGGAGTAACGGTTCTCATTATGACTGTTGATATGTTGTTGCAAAATGAGAATGTATTTGCGTTCGGAGTGAAGGTCAGTTCATTTTATTTCATTTTTTCAGTAGGCGCTCAGTATGGCCGCACATGTACCAAACCTCATAAGGGTGAATTGTTTTTCGACCTTGACGTACAGGGAACGGAGACAGAAAGAATGTAGGGAGTCACAGTTTGTGAAACATTCCCTTTGATAAGTTGTGCTTCAAAAAGGTTGGTAAATATCAATTTCCGAGGACGTCTTCTTGCAAACAACTACTGTTTGACTGTGGAGGCAGAAATGGAGGCAGTGCATATCATGTAAGCTTATTTTTCAGGCCTGTACACCAAACTGCCATTATTTAGTCTGAAAAAAAAATTGATAACTAGTAATGCATTTGGAAGTTTGTGTGGCGTTGAAATTTCAGATTGCACATTACCGCCGTCTGTACGATGTCACTACAATTTCCACTATTACCTACGAAATTTAAGTGGCATCGATATTTTTTTACCTATTATGCAGATTGTACAGTGTCGCCGTTTGTAGGGAGTTAGTACATTTCCCCATATAACATTAATTGTTTATAGAAATGTTATGTGTTACATCTTACTTTTCCTCAAAGGCTTCGTATTGATAGATCTTTTTTGTCATTTTCCCTTCAGCTACTTCCTTCCGTATTGCAATTGTCATGGAATGCAGCATCCGATTGACGTTTTTTTAATCGTCAAGTGCATCTATTCGTCACCGGTTGTATGTGCGTCATCATTGAATGGGATGACCTCATCGGACCTCTATGTCCGTACGCAGTTGTAGCAGTAAGAAGCAACATACCATCCTTTCTGGTGTCATAGTTCGCAGACATTCACGTCGCCTTGTAAATCACTGTGACAGGAATACGCCTACTGTGTCAACAAGGCATAATTTCAGTGTGGTTAAACAACAACGTCACCATTGCTGCTAACATTATAAGTAACATACCATACTTTCCGATGGACTACATCACAGCGATTGACGCCGTCTTGTCAATGAATGTGAGAGGAAACCGACTACTGTGTCGCCACTGCATACTGTGTGTGTGATAAAAACTGTGGCGCCAACGCATGGTGACTGCGTGGGAAAACATCAACGTGACCGTCAAAATTAACATTTTCATTGTGCAACAGAGACACAAACTTACAATTTCTTTGCAACTGAGTAAAGGGTGATGATTTAGCGCTGTGCATTGTGAAATAAAAGTACCTTACTACTTTTTACATGTTAGTGTGTTTTTTACCCATTTCATGTTTCCCTTCACAATCTGCCATGCTACGTTGCAGGTTGTAGTATGTTCTTTAATAGGTGCCATATCACGGTACGTAAGTCTTTATGGAATCATTTGTTTACGCTGCCAAGGTATGTTATCCAAAACCACTTGTTTTGGCAACGTACGGCTCAGGGCCATCTATTATGCTTTCGTGCCGTTAGGGTACTTTCTGTTACCCAGATGCCCCAATTACCAAGAGCAGTTCTGCACGAAGACGCTATGTTGTCATATTTGGTATCTTTCTAAAAGTGGAAAAATTAGATCAGGTGCAGTGAAAGTATTTGCTGTACAGAAATGTTTCAAAATCAATGCTTACTCATACCTTCTCACTACACATTCCTTCACCCATTTCACCTTGTGGCACAACAATGTGTGCACAGGTCAGTGGTAATGGTGTTGCTTGCAATATTTCTGCCATTAGTGCACTTCACTTCAAAGGGTTTATTGTGATTTTGTCCACACATTAGAAGACTACGTCTTTGCATTCTGTACGCACATTTTTGCCAAACATATTCCCTTTATTTTCCACACATTTATGGAAAGGTCATTGCACACGAACAAACACCTTTGTGTTTTACATGTGGTAGTATTTTCATACTTCACAAGTGTCGTCATGTACATAAGAAATGAACGGTACGCCTTTCGTCGCTGTAGGTATGCTTACTGACCACAATGTCGGGGAGGTTAATACTGCCATTTACTGGTTGGGACAAAGCATTGCATTGCAGTCGCCATGTCCACCAGGCACTGGCTTTCTGTTAAAGATGTTGCTGATAATCACACATTTTAGAACAAATACAAATCTTCTTCGCCCACTACGGTCACACGTTTTCCTTTTTTACTTTCTGGCAGCTGTAATGGAAAGCGGCAAAAGACTTTCTATGCAACGGCCGCCTTCCCTTTCCATGGTGGCCATCTTGGAAAAGGATTTATTTTCTTCAAACAGGAACGCCGGAGGCATTCCGGTTGAAGATCAAACATCCTTTTTCTTGGTGCAATGGGTTAGTGCCGTAAAATCTGTATTGGTAATGGCATTCAGCCCCCATTTTTTTAGGGTGCAATGCGGTGTACTGATTCAAAGACCTCGGTATGCACTCTTGCTTCTATTGTGGTGCAAACTTGCCCTGTTGAGTTGTGAACGGGAATTGTTTCAGTTACAAGTTCGTACAACAATATACAATGTCCTTCCACACTATCAACGACTCACCCATATTATTGTGAAGTGTGTATGAGTTCTGCACCATGTGGCCATGATGTGCAACAGCATATGCTACTGTGCAATTCGTAGAAAGATGGGCAGTGAAGTCAAATGTTGCTTTACAGTATGCTTATGTGTTAATATTGGAATCCTTCTAAATACTCAATACAAATTTTGGCCAACTTATGTTATGAATCACTTACAGTACTGCCAACCTATGCAAATCATTCAAAAAACGTTCTTGGGTGTTAGTCTTAGCAATGCACGGTGGTGGTGCAAGTTATGGTTGCTTAGCTGACATAAAAGAAAGGGGCTAAAATGTGATGGCTTGAGTGATGGCATCAATGACATGTGCAGTGGCATCTTTTATGTTCGGGGTGGTAGTGGTAGCAGTGGAGAGTGCTGATGGGAAAAATGGGTGATTAGCCAACCATAACTCCCGAATTTCAGGGGTTTTTAGATTTTACTTGTAATCATAACGTCCTTTTTACAAAGTTTTTGTACAGAATGGCATAGGTTTTTAATAGGGCAACTTAACCATAACGTCCCTTTAACAAAGTTTTTTTTGTAGTGATATATATATATAATATATATATATATATATATATATATACATATATATATATATATATATATATATATATATATATATATATATATATATATATATATGTATATATATTGAGAAACCAATTTGGCTAAAAGATGGCGCTCTCCCTCATTCGGTGGCTGGTGCTAGAAAAACGAATTTAGCCAAATCCGTATATGTAAGGAAAACACACAGGCCCCTGAACGGTTGTAGCACTTCAAAAAACCGCTCTGGTAGGCATATGTAAAAAATAATATTCCAGCACACAAGACTTTAGCTATTCTAAAATGACAATTTATTTAGGCATAAAACAGCACAAATACAAAAACAGGGAGTAAGTAGTACATCCCTGTGACAGACACAAGGTGCTGCAAAGCACTCACCCCATGGGTGGATGTAAAGTCACGCGTTCCGCCTGAATGCTCAGGCTTCCTCAGACCTTCTAAAATCCAAATTCGGCTAACACATCTTAAAATAAAAAACCACTAGGCCATTCCAGAGCAACTCCGTGCGTCAAGCATCACGTGCCATTTGAGTCATATGACTACTAATCGAATAGAAGGGGTAGTCTCTTTGACACAATGACCTCCATGTTGGAATGGTCAAGCGTCTATACGGTCAATGTATAAAGGCATAATTACCATAGCATATCTAAATAGACATACTAGGACCAATGATAGGCTACTGCAGTGCAAGTCGCATAGAGGAGGTGCCCGGAACCGCTACTGGTCAAAACATTGTCAATGTAATCAGATGTGTAAAATCTACGCACAAGTGTGCTATGTATCATTCAGATGACTAACAGTGGCTCAAAAATGGCCACTCCCAGACATCCGCCCCCCCAATGGGGTGAGTGTTCCTCAGCCTAGAGACTGCGAACCAAGCATCAAAAATATCCTAAATATTAGAGTAAATACCCTATTGCGTTATGTATATACATCAAATTGTAGTTATCATCGTGTATCAGGCAAGTGCCTGTAGTCTAAATAAAGACCAGCTACAACTGAATAAGACATATATTCATATCTAACAAAGTGCAAGTGAACAATCAACCTTTCCTATGTCAGTGCCTCAATATAAACAGCAACAATTCTATTTAGACTGCTATGAAGCCGATATTTTGGATGTTCCTGTTTCGAAAAAACTTCTAGCAAAGAATAAAGCATGTAAACATTTGTTATAAAGCGCAAATTAGCAAACAACATTAATTGTTTCGGAACCCCTATATAAAACTCTAACTGCGCAATTTAGACACTTCTTACATAGTGCAAAAAAGCCAACAGTATTTCCTATATCAGTACCTCAGTGCAAATCGATAGCAGCTCAAAATAGATGAGAAACTATAAAGTGGCGAATATAAATGTACCCATTCATATCCCTATCAACAAGTGAATAACAATTATTCCATATAATCACAGTAGAATAAAGTGCAGTGCAATGAGTGAAACCACTACTGTTCCTGATATAGACACAAAAAGTCTTCTGTAGAAATTTCATAACTCATACAAGGAGTATAATGATGTTGTAAAACAGATGAGAGTATGAGACAATATAAAGTATCTACTTCTTGTTAACCCATTCAAGATTGCAAAAACACATAAAGTTCAGCATCCACATTCAATCCTTTAGGTTTCAAGGTGTCAAATTTGCATATGAGTGTGGCTTCCAACCGTCTCAATTTCAATTCACGGTTACCAAATCTTTTATTTGGAGGTACATGTGCCAACCCCGTGAAAGATAAAAATTGAACATCTCCATTGTGCTTTTCTTGAAAATGGCTTGTCAAGGGGTATGTTAGATCACCATTTTTTATGGCTCTGTAATGTTGTAAGATCCTCATCTTCAGGGGACCAATTGTAGAGCCTATATAGTGAAGACCACAGGCACAAGTGATGGCATATACAACATATTTGGTGATACAGGAAATTCTATGTTTGTATTTCCAACATTCACCGTTGGCACTCCTAAAAGGGACCATCGATACATGTTTACACAATTTACAATGGGCACATTTGAAAAAGCCAAAACTATTTCCATGACTTGTATGTATGATAGGTGCTGGCTTGGTTTTAACCATACTAGGAGATAACATAGTTTTGAGAGTAGGAGCCTTTCGATAAGTAACCTGCGGGAAATCGTCCAACACCAACCTAAGGTGAGGATCCATGAGCAGCACCTTCCAGTGTTTCTTCATAATCATTTTTATTTCTTTAGCATGATTATTAAACCCTGTAATAAGTCTAATCTTACTATCTTTAGCTTTGATTTTTCTATTTAACAGGGATTCTCTCGTAACTGAGGCTGCTTGAGTAAAACTTCTAGAGACGGCATTCTTGTCATAGCCTCGTTTAACAAATCTGTGACCAATATTTCTAGCCTCACTCATATAATCATGGTGATTACTACAGGCTCTTTTAGCTCGCAAAAATTCTCCATAAGGGATGGAGTCAATTAGAGCTTTCGGGTGATGACTCTTGGCGTGGAGAGTGGAATTAGAACTAGTGGGTTTTCTGTATAATTTAGATGTCAACTTGTCGTTAACTACCTGGAATTCTACGTCCAGAAATACCAATTTCTGTTGGCTGCTAACTACCGTTAATTCTAAGTTTAACATATTAGTATTGAGTATCTCGACATATTCAGAAAGTTCCGATTCTGTCCCATCCCATATGATAAACAAATCATCTATAAAACGGTACCAGACAATGACATGTTTAGTCCAATGTTCCAATTCCTCTGCCCACGCCTTGCGCATCTCCCACCAACCCATATAAAGGTTGGCGTACGTTGGAGCCATACAAGACCCCATTGCCGTTCCCCTTATTTGTTGATACAACTGGTCTTCATAGAGGAAATAGTTATGTTCCAGACAAAAAAGTAGCATATCTAATAACATCTGATTATGTTGTCGATAGCTGATAGATCTCCTTTCCAAAAATGATTGGCAAGCCTTCATGCCTGCTGCATGTTGAATCGATGTATATAAAGAAACTACATCAATGGATACTAAAAAATAGTTGGGCTCCCAATAGATATTTTCTACCTTGCCAAGCAGATCTGCTGTATCTCGTATATAGGAGCTCAAGCTCAAAACAAATGGCTGAAGAAAAAAGTCCAAATATTTCGATGTATTCTCTAACAAACTACCAATGGAAGAAACAATGGGACGACTTGGAGGGTTTATTAATGTTTTATGGATCTTAGGATTGAAATATATCAAGGGGGTCACCGGATTAGCATTTTTTAGAAAAAAGTATTCATCTCGATTGATGAGCTCTAAATCACTCCATTCCTTTAGTTTGCCAAGATATTCTAATTTGGTATCCAATAGTGTATCCATACTTATAGGTGTGTAGTTCATGTTATTACTCAATTGTCTCTTCGCTTCTAGCTCATAGTTGGCACTGTCCATCACGACTATCCCTCCTCCTTTATCTGAGGGTCGTATGACTATGGAAGAATCTTCTTTTAGTGTCTGAAGAGCCTGAAATTGCATATAGTTCAAGTTCCTATTTTTAGGGGAGAGATTGCTAGATAACTTCTTTAGATCTTTAATCACCAACTCTTCAAAGATATCTATGGGTCCACAAGTGATATTAGGGCAGAAAATGGACTGAGGTCGAAATTTAGTCGGACAGTTTAGATCAGTAGGGATCCCAAATGTGGTTTCAAACACTGAATTCTCTAACCTAATATCGTCCTCCATATTTGTTTCGCCCAATTCTTCCATGTCAGTTAAACATAAGAGGCTAGCCAAGTCTCTTTCCGATAGTATAGAAACCTCTTTGGTTGCCTCTTTCTTTTTAGAACCTGGATTGGCCTCAATTTTGGTTGCATGAAATTTAGTTAACTTCAACTTGCGGGTAAATTTATATAAGTCTACCCTAGTGGTGGTATAGTCAAATGCATGCGAGGGACTGAAAGAGAGACCAAGGGAGAGAACTGAGGTTTCATGATATGTTAGGCTTCTTTTAGAGATATTGAAGATTTTTAGTTGGAGGTCTTGTTGCCTCTGCTTTTCCCCTTCTGTTTCACTCCAGATCTCGTTGCCATCGGCGATTGATTGTCTGTGTTGAATCCCCCGCCTCGTCTTCCTCTGCCGCCTCTTATTGCTGCCCCTCTTCCTGGTCCTTTGTATTGGCCACGTCCTCTTTTCTCCGACTTGCTGTCCAAATGCATTAGTTTGAACTCCTCTAAAAAGTTTAATTTTTTTGAATATATCCCTTCTGTTTCCGATGAACTCAATTCAGAACTGCTAGGTTCTTCACTTAATGCAGCTAATACTGGCACATTGTTGGTTTCCATTTGTTGCAGCCTGATTTTGATGGGGTTATCAAATTTCTTGGCAAAAGTATAGATCCTCCCTTGTTCATAATCAATACGGTCTCGTTTGAATTTGTGTTGTTTCCTTGTTCTGATCTCTCCCTCATATCTTTCCAGATTTTCTTCCAAGCGCGACATTCGCCGCTTACATTCGTCACCATCTTCTGAAGAAAATAGTTGTTGTTCCATTATTTCGATATCTTTAAGAAGAGAGATTCTGTCTATTTTTGCATATTTCACCAAGCTCTCTATCATTTTAAAAGAGCAAGTGTTAGTATGGTCAGTCCATTCCTTAATCAATTCAGGATTCATGTCTTCGAACGTGGGGATCGTAAGGATTCTCAGTCCTCTTGGAATTCTTTGCACATCGAGATATGTTTGTAAAGTCATTGCCTCCCACCATTTCGATATTTCTTTTTTCTTTATTCTTTCAAGCTTGTCTAATTTCTGCTGTACTGTAAGACTGGCTGGAAGGCTGCTGTCCACCTCTGCTTCTGTTGTTATTGTTTCTTGGTTAAACATGATGCTGGCCGCAGCTCTCCTCTTGGCTTCGACCTGGTCTGTCATGGCAACGGGTTAAGCAAAGTTCTGACCCGTGCTAATCTAATGAAAGAGTGCTGTATGCCAGAAGTAGCTAAATAACCAAGCTAAATACTGCCAGACAGATCGACTAGCGTATTAATCCTCTCACTCCACTCGATCGTGGCTAAGAGGTGCTCGGTACGTCTCCCCCTGGTTAAAAAATTATGTATCGGTTGCGAGTCTTCCGTGTGTTAACCGTGTAAGGAAAACACTGAAACCCTCTTTTAGAGACGGGGGGCCACACCTTGACTAGTATAGGGTGCCAAACAAGGCATCTCCAAGAATCACCTTACTGATGTAAAAAGTCAAGGGAGGTGGCAGCCATAAACCAAAGATTGAGAAACCAATTTGGCTAAAAGATGGCGCTCTCCCTCATTCGGTGGCTGGTGCTAGAAAAACGAATTTAGTCTTGTGTGCTGGAATATTATTTTTTACATATGCCTACCAGAGCGGTTTTTTGAAGTGCTACAACCGTTCAGGGGCCTGTGTGTTTTCCTTACATATGTATATATATATATATATATATAACATGGACACGGTAGCATCCATGTAGTTATGGTTAAGTTGGTGTTTCCATAGGAAGAGCATTTTTTGGGTGGCTTATAACTTCGCTCCCTCTGGACGAATCCTCACCAAACTTTGCAAAAAGAGTATATGGCCCACTCTGAATTTCTCTGCAAAGTTTGGTGAGGATTCATCCAGGGGGGGAAAAGTTATAGGTGGGGTCCCAAAACTTGTGTTTTTTTCCTATAGACATAATGGGAAAAAACTTTGCGCACGGCCACAGGCCAAACCGCTGGACAGATTTACACCAAATTTGCGCGAGGAGCGGGGGCTTGGTCCCGAAAGCGTGCTTTTGCAAATTTGGTGTAAATCCGTCCAGTTGTTTTTTATAAAATGACCAAAACGTAAGGCAAAAAAATTAGTGATATCTGTGTTCGCTTCGCGGACGGACTTCCCTGTTCGCTCCGCGGACAGCACCCCGATTGGCCCATGGCCTTGCGTCATGTCCGCGGACATGCGATGTGTTCGCTGATTGGACGGCGAGGGGCGTGGAGCGCGTCAGATTTTCTGTGGCACCTGCCATCTTGTATTCGCCGTCGACCGCGTACAGCGCGGTGAAACGTGGATAAAAAATTGTATTTAGTGCCGTGTGTTGGTGTGTAAGAGTGTTTGGGGAGGGTGGGGGAGTATGAAATAGGTTCAATGTTTTGTTTTTTTATGTGCTAGACGTTTTTGTTGCGTTCGATTTGTCCGCGGAGAACACGGATGTTCTGACATTTTGTAAATAAACTAAATGGTGGGGTGTTTAGAGGACGGGGTATGTGTCATTTTTGTTCGCAAGGAAGGTAAAAATGAGCTATGAACACTCGCGGTGTACTTAATTGTTCGTAAATACGCAAACTGGGGGTGTCCTCAGGACGCTGTCCGTATTGTAATCTGTCTAGTTGAATGTGTTCTAAGAACACTCGCGGTGTCCCGAAATGGTTGCAATTACACAAAATGGGGGTGTTCTGAGAACGTTGTTTGTATTGTTCGTTGTCAGGGTGAAAGTGTTTTAAGACCACTCCTTTTGTCCGCTAATAGTACAATTTCCTATGGGCGTCAACTGACTTTTTGTCCACTAAAGAAACAATAAATCCGGCTGGTGTGCGCTGACATTATGTGATAATCCTATGACTGACGTTATTGACCTGGCTGACTTGCTTTTGCGACACTAAATCATATCTCCCACCCCTCAGCCTGATATTATCAAAGCATTCATATTCCCCGCCTCTCTCCGTGACGTTACAGGGTGCGTCATCAAACGCGCCCAGTCCTCTGCAGTCCTAAGTGACTTTACACAGAACCCGAAGACAACACATATTATGTCACAACACAGCGCGCCACAATTCGGAATATGAAACAGTGATTTAAAAGCAAACAGCAAGATTGTAAATTTTGTAAAGTACATTTATTTGACATCAAATGTTTAGAGAATATTCAGCAATTTGCATTTGTCTTTGTTGTCGATCCGCAAAAGTTCATGTTGAAGCACGCGATGTTCCTTTGCGGTACAGAGGGTGTTAGATCAGCTTACAACTCAGTGCGCCACAATTCGGAATATGAAACTGTGGTTTAAAAGTAAACAGCAGGATTGTACATTTGGTAAAGTACATTTATTTCACATGAAATGTTTAGTGAATATTCAGCGATTTGCTATTGTCTCTGCTGTCGATCAGCAAAAGTTTATTTTGAGCCACGCGTTGTTCCTTTGCGGTAGATAGGCTGTTGGTTTATGATAAAAGCAGTAAATGGTCGCTCTGATAATCGGAAGGTTGTCCAACAACGAGCCATTAGACCACCCTATTGGTTGGTATGTTGTTTGTAGCCGCTAGTACTGCGTAAGGGCATATTGGTCCTTGGCGATTGTCCCATAAAATGGTGAGGGTCATGAAGTTGCATATTTGGACCTGTACCTGGCAGTTGAATATCCCATCCGCTGGAGTCTGTAAATCGTGACATAGGCAAAATGGGGCCACATACCTGTTTTAAAAAACATAAATTAGTCTCACCAGCTGATCTTCATTAAAAATCATCATTTTATTTATTAGGGCGTGAAACTATTTGCTATCGAAGATAGTGCAACGTAGTATGTTAATAATAAAATAATATTTTCCTATTCATATAGCGCTAAGAACCGTGAGGTATCTAAGCGGTGCTTATTATTAAGCACGGTGTGTGGTGCTCATTTATCGACCACGGAAGGATGAAAGGCTGAGTTTGGCCTTGCCGGGATTCGAACTTGCGTTAGCAAGCTGTGCACGGATGTCAAAGCGAGCGTTGTACTCGCTGTGCCACTTGACAGGCTACAGTGAAGTGGCAAAGCGAGTAGAGTGCTTGACCGCCTATAGACCGGTTAAATTATTTCTATTAACCCACCCTGTGTTGTCTGCCTTTTTCAGAGCCCTCTGAACGACAGGGGATCAATTCGGCATTGATAGTGCGCAGTAGAAAACATTATGCCACTCTCAACGAACAAGTTCAATTTGAGCCGTCTTTAATGCTACGCTATTGTAATTATATTTGGTATAAAATAATCTAAAGGGTTACTTACAGTACAATTGCAATTTCCATTGTCTACGAGTAGTGCAGTCCCAAAATACGACTCTGCGTGTGCGAACGATCTTTTGCATAGTGATATAATATATAAAAGTGGTTTCGTTTCAGAAATTTCATCCTTATCTTCTCTTACGTTTTAGCAACACTCCTTCAAGAGAAGTCTTCCATCACAATCTCTATCTGTCAAGGTCAAAACACAATACAACCTTATAGTCCGCTTCGTGAGCCTCTCCGGGCCCGAGAAAAAAATGGAAGCAGCTGACCTTCACTGTGAACGAGCATAAATTCTTACTTTGCAACATTCTGTGTAAAGCCATCTGTGAGAAGTTGTTTTTTGCACGCCATGTTTGTATATTGTTTGCGTGATATTAAAACAAGTTTGTTTAAGGGACGTTATGGTTCTAAGTACAGCCGAAAGACCCCTGAAAATCACAAGTTATGGTAAGCTATGAAAAATAACTCGCACCACCACCGTGCACTGCTAAGACTAACACCCAGGACATCAAAGATGACATCGCAAATGTCATTGATGAAATCACTGATGACATCACATGTGTTTGTACTTTTCATGGAATTTGTGTACTAGGGATTTTTATTATAATGTTGCGAAAAAAGTGCCAAGGATATTGCAATAAATATCATACCGTTATTAGTGCTTTGAACGATGCATTGATATAAATAGCATTGTATTATGGGATTCTATCTAGTATACTGAGCTACTAATGGAGAAACATAGCATTGTGTGCAGAGTACAAGATGAAAGTATAATATTTGTAATGTTAATATGTTGAATAATGACATGATAACTGTCCTGAAATGTTCGAAAATTCACAAAATGGGGGTGTTATGAGGACGTTATTCGTATTGTGTGATTGCTTAGCTGTATGCAATGAGGGAATGGCACAGAGCGTAAAGTGGACGCCGTCCGCGGACACCGCGGCTGTTCGTGGACAGGGCGTGCTACATCCGGGTTTTT
The DNA here is from genome assembly GCF_040938575.1 of Ambystoma mexicanum. Taxonomy (NCBI): domain Eukaryota; kingdom Metazoa; phylum Chordata; class Amphibia; order Caudata; family Ambystomatidae; genus Ambystoma; species Ambystoma mexicanum. The sequence continues at coordinate 298,415,766 of NC_090935.1, read as the reverse complement.
CCAGGAAATCCAACATGGAAAGAAGACTGTACGGATCAGCCAATCAGATGTCGAGGTTGTGGATTTGTGTTGAAAGAGACTGTGTGTGGTGAAGATGGCAGAAGTAGAGAAAGTCAGGGTGTTGGTGCTTGAAGATATGTTTGTGTATGGTTTACAACAGTACGCTCAATGCAGGCATGTTGCAAAGAACTTTGATGTGAAAGGAGTGGAGGTGGTGTGGAGCACTGTGCCTGATTGCAATGTACAGGGAATTGTACAAGTTTGTGAGGATATGACCACGATGAACAGTCCGCATGTGGTAGTTTTGCACTATGGTGCTTTCCATTTGGGCAACATCAGTGCCCCTACTTTGTTGGCTGATTTGGAACGCTTGGTTCAAGCCGTAATGAAGATCCTTCCCAAAGGCGAAAGTATTTTTTCTGGATTACTATGTAGGGCAATATGGGACAATAGTTCAGTTTTTTGTCCTCAGCAAAACATTGCTAGGTGTGCCATCAACCGAGGCATATGTGCCTTCATGCTTAGAGCTGGTATGTTCTTCTGTAATAATGAGAATATTGATGCCAGTAATGCTGTTAATTTTAAAGAAGATGGCATTTCTTTATCTTTTACGGGAAATGCCTTTCTATTTTGGAATGTAAGGGTTGCTTTGGAGAAGGTTATGTGAAGATTTTAGGAGTAAAGTAAGAAAAAAACACAAGAAAAAAAATACAAAATAACAGGTCTGTCAAGCATCTGTAAAAAAACCAAAAAAAACGGCTCTTTTCCGAGCCAACTTCAAAGGGGAAATGGGGCACACTATTTAAATTTACATTCACCACGCTCAGATTTTCGATATGTCCGCGGACATGACGGTAGTTCGCGGACATGAAAATCACTATGGTTAGTATGTTCTATGTTACATGTATATGAAGTCAGGGATATTATGGTTAAGTTGTGCTATTAAAAACCTATGAAATTCAGTGAAAAAACTGTGTTAAAGGGACGTTATGGTTAAGTTGCGCTACTAAAAACCTATGAAATTCAGTGAAAAAACTTTGTTAAAGGGACGTTATGGTTCAAAGTAAAGCCGAAAAACCCCTGAAATTCGGCAGTTATGGTAACATAAGCAACCATAACTCGCGCCACCGTGCACTGCTAACACTAACACCCAGGACATCAAAGATGACATCACAAATGTCATTGATATGGAAAGGTAGAGGGGGACAAAGGAGAGGAAAGTTCCCCTCCTTCCGTGGCACTGAAGGCTCCGAAGGCAACACCCCGGGAAAGGCCAACCATCATGCAGACTGAGCGAGATGAGTAAGAAGAGGCCTTGGGGATCAGTTCCACACAGAAGGAAGAAGAAGAAAGTCTGACCTTGCCGCACCACAGAAAAGTCGTGCTGTGGGCTTCTGTGCCGGTCCTCATGCACCTGTTGGGGCGTGAAAACCCAGGTGGGAGAATACACCCGTGCCCTTATTCCCACGGGCTTCCACCCTCACAGGTTTCAGCCTGCACTAAGAGTCCTGGAGGGGGCCAGGGCATGGCAGCAAACGGGTAGAACAGACGGCTCCTCCGCAGGCACCCGCCCTCTTAAACCCACCATAACTTTCTTGGCGTTATATATATATATATATGACATGGACGCGGTAGCGTCCATGTAGTTATGGTTAAGTTGGTGTTTCCATAGGAAGAGCATTTTTTGGGTGGTTTATAACTTCGCTCCCTCTGGACGAATCCTCATCAAACTTTGCAAAGTTTGGAGAGGTTTGGTCCAGGGGGGGCAAAGTTATAGGGGGGTCCCAAAACTTTTGTTTTTTCCCATAGACATAATGTCGCCTACAGCCCAAACCGCTGGACGGATTTACACCAAATCGGCAGGAGCGGGGGCTTGGTCCCGAAAGCGTGCTTTTGCAAATTTGGTGTAAATCCGTCCAGTAGTTTTTTTTAAAATGACCAAAATGTAAGGCAAAGAAATTAGTGATATCTCTGTTTGCTTCGCGGATGGGGCGTGGAGCACGTCAGATTTTTGGTGTAGTATTTCCCTTTGTTTTTGTATTTGCGACGACAATATTTGCCACATTTGTTTCTTTGGAATTGTAAAATTTTTGCATGAAGATCCCTATTTGGGCATTCTGATGGAATTTCACAAGTGACATATTTTTCAATAAACTGTAAAACAGTGGCATCACTGTCTTGACCAAATTTAGGAGCATCTTTAATCCATAAAAGCATGTGGACATGTGGACATGTGGTGCTTCTCCGGCTTGGTATTCTTTTCTCCAAAAGAAGTGTTGCACTTCTCCAAGGGGAGGAACAGTTTTATTACAAATAAAATGTAGCATAGCAATGAAGCGATGGTGAAAATATCTTGAAACATTAACAGGATCCTGAGAACAAAGTTCTCCAGTTGTTAGTATATTTATGTTTGTTTTGTTTTCGTTTGATATGCGTAGGAAAGCATGTAAATCTTCCCATGCATATTCTGCACAACTTAATGTAACAAACCAAGTGGGTGGGCTAAGGTTTCTGATCATACAACGTACATCTCCATGACGTCGAAACCAGTACTCTTTAGTACCACGCATATTTGCTAATAGATTTGTAAGATTTGCTTGTAAAACCTCATCTTTTTGTTGAACTTTTTGTAATAATTGTGTAGCTGTCATATTTTGAAAGTGTGATCCTGATTTTAATATGTGTGCAACTCTGTAACATAAAGTTGCTAGTTCACTTTCAAAGAGTAGGTGGAATATGTATTCCACATTTTGTCGAAATCTGGGATCTTCAGAATACATTCGTAATGAGCGATATTCTGATGCTGATATTTGAATAGGTCTATCATCGTATCTTCCTCCTTTGCCAGTCGGAAAGAGTAGAGGAAAAGCACGTGCTTCTATACTTTTTTCCCATATGCTGATTGGTGATCCTTTTGTTTGACGCATTTGGTACGTTTCCAGTGCATCTTCTATGGTGTCATTAGAGTACAATGGATGAATTGTATAATGGTCTAAAGTGTTTGATATTGTAGCAGGATCTAGGAGCTCAAATTGACGAGCTTCTTGTGTCTCTTGAATTATTTCAGTTGTATCTTTCAAGTTTTCGTCAATATTAATTTCTTTGTAATTCATTATTCTCTTTAAGATATTGCAGGGCTTCTCTAACTTTATGTAAATCTGCCAGTTGTTGCCAAATTTTTTTGTCTTTTGTAGGTACTCCATTTACCAAGATAATTAAAGATTGTTTTATTGGACGTTGCACTCCTAGAGTGTGCACATTTTCTTTTAGATCTAATGGTAAATACACTACTTTTCCACGAATACCTTTCACTAATTCAGAGGGAGGTAATTTTGCAGTTTTTGGTTGAAGGCGTATTATTGCTTGAAATGGGTGCACTGTTTGAATTATGATGCTCTCATATAAATTAAGTTGTTGAAGGGGTTTTGGTAGTGGATATAATTCCAAGTTATTTGTAATAGCACGTGAAGGAGTTTGGTTGTTGTCTAGTTTTGTAGAGCAGTAACTGCAAAGTATTATGGGGTCAGTTATTTCGTATTTGTTTTCTGCTATAAGGTAGAGAGCTAATTCAAACCATTTAGATTCTTCATTGTCTTCTATTTTGTATGATAGGTCTACAGTTTTTGTGTTACTTTTATAAAATGTTCTGCGGCAACATACACACACGTGGTTTGGTACTTCAGCTGAAGTACTTTCAAATTTTAGTATTTCTTTTTTGTATTTGTGTAGTGAAAGGTTGCCATGTGCAGAATTGTTACGAAGTTGGTTTACAGCTAATTCATCTTGTAAGTGAGTTTCACTTCCAAAATATTTTGTCTGGATATAGTCGATTTAGTCGATTTCTTTTAGTAGGTCTTTTGCTGTACCATGTAGAAGAATGTTATTTAAACTGGCTAGTGCTAAAGCAGGACTTTTAGCATAGTACAGTTTATAAACTAGATTTCTTATACTTGCATGATGTGTTGATATCCTTTTGATATCAGGGAAGGTTGTTTTGCAAGTAGGTCCTGTAATGCAGGCCAAGGAATGTCCTTGTAGTCTTGTGTACTTGCGTATTCCATATTTTGCAGTAGTTTAATTTTGATTTTGTCTTTGCTTTTCACATATTGATTGAGGAATTGGCGTAAAGACTTGAACATTTTTTTGGGAATGTTACACATTGACGTGCATGGCCATTTGTACACTAGATGTTCTGATTCAGTTGAATGGAGGGGTAAATCTACGTTTTCATGGCATATTTTTGTTAGGAGTACTTCTTGTTCCATTATGGTATTATTAACTTGTTCATAACCTCGACCACTGCTATGTATGACAATTGTATTTGTTTGCTTTTGTTTGTACGCTTCTTCATTAAAGTATGGTTCTGTGCTTGTAGTGTGACTCCATTCACCTCCACGGATATTTAAGAAGTTATTTCTGTTGACATTTCGTTTATTGAGAAGTCTTTTTTGTAATTTAGTTATTAGTTTTGTTAGTGGTTTTATTCTGTTTAACACTATTATAAATAACTTTCTTTTGAGAAGAATTACACTGTCTATCGTTACTAAACTGGGGTTCAGATGACAGAAAAAAGTAAGCCAGTGGTTTGGAGAAGTATAAATAGTACATCTAAAGCTATACAATTAAAACAGTTGTTTGTTCTACAACATCTAAATTCTAGCGGCTGAGTTGGGTAATTTGTGTGTCGAAAAATAGGAAGTTGTGGGCTATTCTGCCAGTAAATCACTGTTTAAGACGGGGGGATTTTTGGTCAGAATGGTGCAGAATCTCTATTTTTAGGCACAGAAATAGCATGAATTAACCTTACAGTGTGTTTGAGTAATAATTCAAATATTATGGTAACATTTTACTTACTTTTTTTCTAAAATGAGCAGTTTGCTTCTTAGTTGTTCTTTGTACTTCAAATTCGGCTGCTTCTTTTCTGGAGAATGGTCTTCACTGCAATTGTAAAAGAAAGAAATTAGTAATTTGGTTTGTATATAGCACTGTTTTTAATTTAGACATAGATTTCTTAAATTGAAGTGCTCAGCGTCTTCCTCAAAACCATTAAAACTATCTTATGACTAACTGTAGGAAAGAAAATATCTTTACTATGGCTTGTGAAATTCATAATGTAGCACTGTATACCACTATTCCTGTAACTAAGCTTTTCCACGTAATAGTGAGTCAATGTCATAGCCTGCTGGTCCTATATAAATGTAAGTAATTATATAAATTGAACAAAATTAAAACCAATTATGTGTTTGTACAAATATTATTGTTTGAAATTTGATCATAGAGTGTGCATGTAATTTTGTTTGATTATATGTAGTCTACATATTTTATTTAAAAAATGTTGGTTTAACATTATTTGCGTGTGTGTGTATGAAGAAATTAAACGGTATAAAGGTTTATAAGTCACAGTTAATTTTAGGACAATGATAAAATGATCGTAGATTCATTTTACAGATTATACAATGTAAAAGTCGGTTAGAAAATGTGTTCATGTAATGTATAGAAAATATGCATACCTGTAGTTTGTGTTCATGCATATGGATATGGACGAAGCTGCAAGTAGAAATCTTGGAGACTTGTATAGTATTTCTCGTAGATCGTGCTTGCCAATGGTATGAGACTTGTACACCAAGAGATTCACTGTACATTTGCAGTGCTGATCTATGATGATGCAGTTACATGTAGAGGTCTTGGATTTGATTGGTGGATGGTCATGTGATTTCTTAGCTACATCCAATGAGGGAATGGTAAAGAGAGTGAAGTGGAAATGGTAGAAGGGCTGTCAATGTTACGATATGTTCGCGGACATGGCGGTAGTTCTTGGACACCGCGTATTACATCCAGGGAATTTGGGGTGGGGAGGCATGCAAATGAGATTGAATGTAGCAAGGGATTGGTCGGTAAAGTTTAGTGAGTGTGTTGTGCTAGAGGTTTTCTCAGATATTCTTTTTGCTGAGAGAAGAACAGATAGCTATGGCTGAGTGTATAAAAAAACAGATTGTGTGGATTTTGGGAGACTCGTGGATATATTGGTTGAAGGTGCATGCAGAAAGCTGTGGCGTATCTATAGATCTTGGATTCCCACATGAGGAAGTGCACTGGCATGGAGTGCGTAGAATGAAGTGGTTGGACCTGCTACCTCTCTGTGCAACTTTGAAGATAGAGGAACATCCAGACATAATTGTAATTCATTGTGGAGGGAACAGTTTAGGACATGTGTCTGGAATTTCTTTGCAATTTGCAATGAAAGAAGGACTTCAGAAGATCATGGACATGTTTCCAAACTCCAAAGTAATTTTTTCAGGGATTGCGCAGAGACAATGTGGCTTTGTTCTTTCTCATGTGGTCCACAAATGGAGAAAGCAAGGCGTAATGTCAATAAGGCTGTTTGTGTCTTCCTAAGAGATTTTGGCATGTCCTCTTTTCACAATGAAAATATTATGTTTCGTAGTACATACATTTTTCACAGAGATGGAGTCCATCTTACTTATGCTGGCAATCAGATTTTTCTGAGAAATGTACAAAATGCATTGCGACCTTTTTTAGAAATACAGCATCCATTTTCAAGTGGTGTTAACTATTTATAATTTTTGACTTACAAACACCTCCCAAAGGCTCTTTTCAGAGCCACCACTTGCTCCCAGAGATAAATGCAATGGTTACAATAGGGTAGCACCCCAATTTTTCTAATGTTCGCGAACTGTCCGCGGACTTTTAAGATATACAAAGGGCCCTGATTTATTTATCTTCACTTCTATTTTTTTTAACTGTGAAAGGCACCTCTGAAAAGAGCCTTATTTTTTTTGATTTTTGTTATTTTGTATTTTGTTTGGTTTTTTATACATGACACACTAGTAGAGGAGGGGAAAGGAGGGTAAAGGGGGGGACACCAACCACAGGGATAAGAAAGGGCGAGCTGAGAGAGGAAGATGTAGAGTGGGTTTTATTTGGGTATTGAGCAGGTCTTCTCGTGCTCTGAGACGATAGTCTCAAAAGCACTCCAAAGTCGCTCCCCCTGCAGAGTACTGTGTCACAGTACATACATACAACTGTGACCCTCGAAAGGTAAGGGTCTTCAGAATTCTGTATGGCCTGTGAGGCAGCTTGAGGAAGATGCTGTCCCACAGAGGTGTTCCTTGTGGTGACAGGATCAGAAACGGAGGATGAAGTAGGGGCAATCAACCTACTACGCTCTTTGCAAGCTACAACCTGGCGAATGGCCCCAGTGTGGAATGAGTTCAGGTGTCGCTTCATGGTCGTGGTCCCAAAACTGTACGCACCATGTCTCCCGCGACTGAGTACCATTTTGCACTCATTGCAGGTGACATGGTTCGCACGAGCCTTAAGAACATTCCCATGAACGGTAAACAACCGCCACACCCAAGAATCACACAGAGGGCGGGTAGTAGGGATTTCCTCTACCTCATTCTCGTCATCCTCTTCTTCCTCCTCTGTATCCTCACTCCTGTTCCCCTCTTCAGGCCCTTGGGGAGATGGTGGTGGTGGAGGGGGTGGGGGTGGTGCTGAGGCAGATGTAGCACCAGGTGGCAATAGTGGAGCCATGGATGTCATCGTCTTGGAGATGGAAATCTCAAAATCTGCAAAGTATGCAGCAAAATGCAGTGTGCTCTGTGGAATAGCCAGAAACACAATGAGAATGAGCTCAAGGGCGTGGTCTTTTATAGGGGTGCTTGTAAGCGGTTTGCGGACATGCGCGCCGTCCGCAAGAAAGATCGAACACCAAAAAAGATTCAAAAAGTCACAAAAACTATATGGAAACTTAGGATTAGTATGTGGGATTTGTGGTATGGTGAGTTTTTAATGAGAAATATTGTGGATTACTTGGAAATGTACTTTTAAACTGTTCGGGGATACGAACAGTGTCCGCATTCAGAACACGCGATCAGCGTGGGCGCGGTCACATGATTGCTTCGTGAGCATGTTCGCTAAGAAAGCGGCCGTCCGCAGGACACCCAATGTATGGACATTGTTTTGCGCATGCGTGTTGATGTTCTACGGACAGTGTTTGGGTCCTGAACTAATTAAAAGTGCGTCACACGTAAAACGAACAGTTACGGACAGCCGTTTGTTCTTAGCACAGTTTAACTTACTTGCAAACAATACGGACAGACATAGCGTCCCCAGCACACCTCCATTTTCGTTTATTTACGAACAATTCAGGACACCAGGAGTGTTCTTAGAACAGTTTCAACTTGCTAGCGAACACTACGAACAGGCATAGTGTTCTTAAGGAGATCTCCATTTTCGTTTATTTATGGACATTTCAGGACAGTACGAGTGTTCTTAGAACAGTTTCAACTTGCATGAGAACATTATGGACAGATATAGTGTCCTCAGGACACTTACATTTTCGTTTATTTACGAACATTTCCGAACAACCGCGCTGTCCGTGGACACCTAAATTGGTTTTAACACAAATAACTGAAAGTAATTACAACACAATATAAAAAAGTATCTTTATTTGACATATATAAACAATTTATGACTGAGAAAGTGGGGCAGAAACGGAAACAAAAACAGGAGAATTAGGGATTTCAACATAATTGGGATCAGGTGAAGAAGGGATGGAAAAGTCATCAAAACGTTTTGGTACATGGAGAGGGTTTGGGGTTAAATGAGTGGGATATGGTGAGGGGGGACAAGTACAGGTGGGACAATGGTGTGTTGTTGGTAGTTTGAGGTGATTTTCCACAAAGTTCTTTAAATCGTTAAAATTTGCCATAAGTTGGTCCATTTTTTGGTTAATGTGTTCCAGAGTGTTATCCACCGCTTCTTTTTCTGTGGTAGTGGCAATTTTTGTATGGTCTGTAAAAAAAAAAATGTAAATGTTAAATGTATACAAAATAATATTTATTATATTTATTTATTGGTTTATATAGTAAAGTGTGTACAATTAGGTGCACTATCTTCTGACATTTTGTCTTGTGGGAAATGCTCCTCTAGCCACTCCAGAGTACTACACATTTCTGTGAGAAAACAAAAAAGTAATATATTTTTTTTATCTAATACAGAAAGTTTATAAATATATGAGTAAAATGAAGTGCACTTACTATTTCAGGAAAGTATGTGATGAGTAGTCTGTACGTCTGGTCTTGCTCTTAGTTGTGGAGTGTCTGTGAGGTAATTATGTTGGAAGCCACTTTATCTTCTTTTGGTATATTCAATTTTAGAACTATTGTATTTAAATGAATTGTTAGTGTGTTACATATATGGGTTACATTTCTTAAGTATTACTACATATACTTTGTATGTGTGCTGATTTGTGTACATGTACATAAAGTCAAAGTTATTATTGTTAAGTTGCGCTACTAAAAACCTATGTACCCATTTGCGCTAGCCCTTACTTTTCCAAATGGAGTTGGTGTATTGTTCCAATTACAGATGTACATAGTAAATGTTGTTTAGTGTGTCAGGAGGCTCTCTTTTCTGTCAACAGTGCATGATAAATCTGTACTGCACACTATTAGCCGAGATTACATACAGATTAGCATGGACATTTCCCAGGGACACTGACCCTAGGTGTTGTATGTGCAAGCACATTGCAGCTATCCGCAGGACTCCATTAGTGGCCTCATGTCCGCAATCTTCCAATGGAATTGAAATTAGTTGGGGAAGGGCACGTGTTTCCGTTCCACACCTAGAACCATGCATAAACCATCCATCCACTGTATGCTGGTATCCCCGCCCCTGTCGCTATCCCTAAGGATTCATGCAGTAGGCTACCGCATTTAAAGTACTGCTGCCGACTTCCTGGGTGGCTCTGCAAACCTACCAATGTGTGGCTAAAGTACTCCTAACTGTATAACAGCTACTGGTGAACAAGGAACAGCAACCTGCAGTGTCACATGGATGTGGTAAATGTCCCATTACTTTGATGTATCTGCTGCTTGCCTTTCCATGGCCCGTTAAACAGATACATTGTGTGTACCCTCAGCAGTATGACTGAAACTATCAAGAGGTTGCCTGCTGGTCGTGCAGTTGAAGAAAACATGTAACTGCAGGTGGGACAGTTTGTACTAAGTCTGCAAAATGGCAAAGCTGCTGCATATTCCTCACACACATAGTTGTGCATGTAAAGGCAAATAAAAAAACTGCAGAATATGCAGAGCACAAATAACCTTAGTGGTGGTTGGAAAAGTGCGTTAGCTGCATGGGCTGCACACAATAAATGGCTTCCTGCTGCCCGTAATGAAGCTGTGTTTTCCGTTGTTGTAAACATACTTGTATTCCACAATGTATGCCTATCCATGAATGCTACCACTAACACTAATGGCGTAGCATCAAGTGTTTATACTGCATGTGACAACAACTGAAATGAAAGCACAAAGGACCAGTGGGCAGGCTACAGCCTTCCAACAATTATGTATCCTACTTTCATATAGAGCATTGCCCACATCTGCTACGGGCAACAAGAGGGGCACTCCTGTAGGGCAGCACAGCTCTAAAACAACCTTAGCAAACCATGTGCCGTACTACAGACCCTTACCCAGCAAAGGGCATTGTATTGTGCATGTACTGGAACACGCTACTGTACAGAGGGAAGGTACTGCTAAGTGCGTGGGAACGGTCCTTACGGGAGCATTACAATGACGCCTATGTACTTGAGGGCCACCCAATAATTCTGTCTCCTGACACGTCCCCTATAGTATCAAGGTAGGTGCTGCCCCTTCTGTACCTGACCTTTGCTTTCGTTTCTTCTGTGGCGTGTGTGAGAACAGCATGATTAATGAAAATGAACTGGGAAAGGAAGAAAAGACGAATAAAGAAAGCACCTTTCACAGATCAGGAACGGAATTGCCAATGCACACACGCACGGCTACATGTGTGGTAGTGTGGTAAACACTGTAGTGGAATCGGTTAGAAAGGGGGTCGCTGTACAAATAGATTGGTTTACGTGTTGCAGGGCGTTTTCATGAGAGTCACAGCGCAACACGAACTACAAAGAAATAGGAATACTTTGAAGAAGGGCATCAAAGTAATGCAGATGGGGTGTACAAAAATCGGGATTGCTGGCATGCTAAAATGAACGTTATAGCTGACGAAAAGTATTACTGCTGTGAAACGTCATATTCCCAAGAGCAAAGTATTTCATTGGCACATGTCAAGGAAAGACAGAAGTACACTTCTTTGCAATGTACCGCGCTGTCTGCATTCACGGACCAAATAGAAAATAACACTCCCACATCGGTGACTGCATAATGTGGTAAAAATGTATGCAAAAGATCGGAAACAAAAGCATGAACTGGGCAAGTGCCTCCTTCATCGCAAATGGCACTGTAAGTCATGTAACACGCTGTGCAATTTTCCCTGCACAATCAACAGCAAAAATATCGGCATGATTGCTTGCCACCAAAGTGTCACACAAAGAAACCAAAATCAGTCACTTCATTGTAGCTACTCCATAGCACTACACATTCACATAATAGATTTCAAAATGAGTAGCTACTGCACAGTGTTTTACATTCACTTTCAGTCAATGTATGTCAGAATTGCCTAAAACCTGCACACTGTGCCTCGTGAAACACACAGCCATAGCCGTACACTCTGCATTTCTATCCACAAATACACTGTGTAGGCTGTAGCAGAGTCTGTCCGTACACACCACACACACAAACTTTGTTACCCAAATGTGTCTGCAGGCCCATTGCTATGAGTGTCATCTGCAAAAGGGGTGATGTAACACGTGCACCCTACAACTATCGCAATATTTGTGGACGTTTTGTGCTGAGCACGCGCAAGAGGGTGGGGAATAACTTTGAACCGGGGGAGCCGACGTTGTCAGGTTTGGTGGCTCTGAAAAGAATCTTTGGGGTCTTTGTTGTTTTTTTTTTTTTAATTCGTATTTTTTAAAGGTGCTTCCCTAGAAACACTGTTTTTGCAATGTTAGCTCACATTCTTACAATAGGCTCTTCAGTGCAGTGTGTAGATTGCAAAACAACACTTCATTGCCACTGTACGACAAAGATATGCCATTTGTCGTGAAAAGGTGCATGTATCACAAAGCAATGTTCTCATTCTCACAGTAGAACATCCCAGCAGCACTTAAAAAGTCACACATGCTTTTGTTGAGGAGACCCCTGCCGACCTCTGGCTGGCGACAGGAATTATTGGAATACTTCCACACTATTCTCGGGGGTATACCTGAGAAAAGCACCTTGGCAGTAGGAAAAAAGCGATGCACTGCTTTCATCATAATCTTCAGTTGACAGAGCACACGGGAACAAGGAATGTAACCCATGAAGAGGGCTCCAAAGTGCGCGATCACTACATGTACAGTTGACGAAGAGGCCACGCATCGACATTCTAGAAGCAGTCCGCCGAAACAGCACGATTCGACACTACTCCACACAGCGACCACTCCCTTCAAACCGAAATTGCCAGACATGTCATCTTGGAGGGCATACACGCACAGATCTTCCACAGAGCGATAACACACCACGAAAACTGTACATCATGCCATGTTGGCCATCTGCAGTACACAAAGTAATGGGGAAAGTGAATGCCTCCCTTTCCTGTGACGCACACCCAAAGCACCTGATTGGCCAAATGCCATAATGCCATTTCTATTGGCCAGCATGCTCACAAGTGCAGAATATGGCACTTGCCTTTCTCCAAGTACCGCCAGGGCCATGCCCCAGTAAAGCAGGAGGAGTCCTTCTTCCTATTGGCACGCTTTCCTCTGACGCAGGCCCTGCGCAGCACCTGATACGACAATCGCTGCAGTCCCATTTCCATAGGCCATCATGGTGAGGAGCGTCGAATGTGGCACGTGCGGGTCCCCAAGTATGTCGCGGGCCGGTCCCCAGTGCAGCAGGAGTCCCTCTTCCTATTGCCGCACATCCTAACCAACTCATTGAACAATCCCCACAGTTCCATTTTCATGTCCGCCACCCGCAAAATCCCTGCATGTGTCTTTCGAGCTCTGTGCGGGCGTGGGGGAATATCCTGCAACCAGGGCAAGGGGAGTTCATAGTAAGGGGCGATCCTTCTGCAAAAACAACTTTTTTTGTCTGTTTTTAGTAGCTTTTCTGTTTTCTACTACACACATTAGTTCAGTAAATTCTTCACTGCATACTGTAGATGAGCAACCAAAACTGCATTGCCAATGGATGACAACAAAATGACATTTTCTAATAAGGTAATTGTTGCAGAAGAACGTTCCACAAGCGGACAAAAAAGTGTACATGCTTCTGTTGATGAGACCCCTTCCTTCGTCTGGCTCGGAACAACATCCATGAGCAGTAGGCCATACTCTTCGCAGTATTATAGATGAGAAAAGCACCTTGGCAGTGGGAAAAATCATCCTCACGACATCCAGCAACCTCCTCAGTCTACTAAACAAATCTAAGCAAGGCAGGTAACTCATATGCATGTCGCTGTAATGAATTACGATAACATTACGATAACATGTACTACTGGAAACGTAGCGAGGTCTTTGCAAAGTGTATGCATATCGAAGAAATTGCACTCATACACAGCGTTCCCCAATGCGTCCATTCCTTCCAAACAAAAATTGCTGTCAAAGTTTCTTTGCAGGCATAGTTGTGCAGATCTATTACAAAGGGATCACCTAAAGTCAACACAATACGTTTCGCCATGCCAGCCACCCTTAGTATGCACAGTATAATGTGAAACCGTTTCACCTCCACTTCCTGTTCACCACACCCACACTACCTGATTGGCTAATCCCCACACTGCCATGGCAGTGGGCAATGCAGTGTAAAGGACAGATGTTGGCATGTGCGCTTCCCAAAGTAGCGCATGGGCAGTACCCCTGTAAAACTGGAGTAGTCCTCCTTCCCTTTGCACTATCTTCTCCGAGGCTCTACTTCATTGGGCTACTAGTAAATAGGCACAAACACATCCACCAATCGCATTGAAGCCGCCATCATCGAACACTGTCACTCCTGTACAATGCTTGAAATGTACTGTTACACATTTACAGTAGAAATGTCGTGCCCTTCCAAAGCACGTCCACTACAAAGTTCAATGAAAGTATGCACGATTTCTCCATCCGCATACATCTACATAGCCACCCAGGGTGTGGCACGTGCAATCCTGAAAGTATTGCGTAATCCACTACCTTTTTGTGATAGTGAAGATGGGGGAAGCGGGTGGTAAACAATATGAAACTGGGTAGGGGATCCATGATTTCCAGTGTATATGTATAAAGTGTTGTTTTTTTTTACATGCGTGCGAACAATTTGTTTTGTATTTTCTTTTTATATGCGTTTCTGTTTGGCTCTCCTCACATTTGTACAACATTCTGGTCAATGCTTCTTGCACAGTGTAAAAGAAAACGGCATTGCCAATCGCGCTCAAATAAATGCCATTTCTATGGAACCAATGCATATTTTGCGACCTCATAGTGGGTGGAGAACATGCCAGCAGTCTGCATAAAGTAATGCATAATTCTATTTATAACACACCTTCCGACCTGTGGCTGGGGACAAATTACACCGTCATGGACCCACAATGCTCTTGGTGTTATGCATAAGAAAACCACCTTGGCAGTAGGAAAAATATGCATCACTGCGGTCAGCAACCTCTTCAGGAGACGGATTAATTGTCCACATGACATGTAACCCAAATGTGCACTTCCATAGTGCACCATGACACAGTCCACAGTTTTAGCAATGCACGTCGATGGTGGGAGTTATGGATGCTTATTTTACCATAATGGGGGAATGTGCAGTGTTTTTTGGTTTCACTGTGAAGTATAACATTCCTTTAACAAAGTTTTTTTTACTGAATGTACATATATATATATATATAGATATTTGGCAGGGAACGAAAACAAAGGGGCTAAACATGTGATGTCGTCAGTGATGGCATCAGTGACATTTGAGATGACATCTTTCATGGTCTGGGTGTTAGTGGTAGCACTGCACAGGGGTGGTGGCAGGTTTGGGGGCTTAGTTTACCATAACTGTCGAATTTCAGGGGTTTGTCGGTTTTAATTTGAACCATAAAGGGGAGGTTGAAATTATTTTTTTTGTGAAGTGCAAAGGTTTTTGGTAGGGCAAGTTAACCATAACATCCCCTCAACAAAGATTTTTTTTGTAGTGAATTTTACAGGTTTTTGGGAGGGCAACTTAACCATAACGTCCCCTTAACAAAGTTTTTTTGTAGTGAATTGTACAGGTTTTTGAAAGGGGAACTTAATCATGACATTATGATAATAAAGTTGTTGTGCGGAATATACACTGTCATCATGTGATTTTGGCATATATGTAGTATAATCTACGTACTTGATATCCATTTAACATAGAACATACAAAACCCCCGCCCTATTGATATTAGGAAGGGGCGGACTGAGCGCTTGTTTGCGGACGGAGGCGGACAGGATCAACATTACCCAAAGAGGCGGGGTGTCTGAAAATGTACTATTGTCTTACACAAAAAGCGTGCAACGTAGAAGGACATAAAGATATTATAAGTAGTAATAAGTAAATATGGAAACCTGAAGATGTGAAAAGAAAACGACACATTTAATAACCATGTAGAATGAAATGGATGGTACCATAAAATAAAAAGGATGCCTCCATCGTAATCACTTCACAGAAACTCGGCAGCCTGGAACAACAGTGGGCAGAAGCAGTAGGACGAAGAGAGATTACATCGAAAGAGTGAATGGAGGTCATTTTTTTGTATGTGTGTTTTTTTTTGGTATGTGGTGCAGAAATAATAATGTATTACTGTTGTTTTGACTCAGAAATGGCTAGTACTTTGGAGTGGCTGGAGGAGAATTTTCCGCGTGGGGAAATGTCTGAAGACAGCGACAATAATGGTACACATTGCTCTGCATATGCAAAATAATGACCAGTATTTTATAGGCATTTAACATATGTATATTTCTTTGAACAGACCAGGAAAGAAAAGAAGAAAGGGCAACAAACGAGACAGAAGAAGACAGGATAAAAAGGATTGAGCAGAAAATGGACATATTGAACGAGAATTTTAACAGTTTACGGGAGTTTGAGGAGGACTGTGTGAGAGGAAAAGTTTGTTTGTTACCATTGTCCCACCTGTACCTGCCCCACTTCTCCATTCCCTAGTGAACCATTCCAAAACCTTCAAGAGGAAAATAGACGTGTTGACGAACTATCCATCCCTTCTTCCCCTCACAAATCTTCTCCTCATAACCAGCCCGTGTTGAATCCTAATTCACCCATATTTCTGTCAGTATCCGTTTCCCCCTCTGTTTCTTTGGAGTGAAGTATGTGTGTGTTTGGAATGTTTTTGTACAAAAGTTGTAGTTAAAGAGTTTGAGTAAAAAAGGTGTTTTTTAAAAAGACGTAAAATGTTCGCGAACAGCGCGCCTGTTCGACCTATCCGTAAGGAATGGAATGTGCGTGCTGTAAAGGCAGTACACCTACCCTTAGTAATGTCAAGTAAAATAGACTTGATGTTTGACCGCACCATCTGTTGAAGTTGTGCGTACATAAACAGAAAGGGGCGTTCTAAGGACATTATACCTCGCTGTACCGTTTGCAAACGAGATGAAACATGTTTGTAGAACACACCAGATGTCCGGGATGTCTGTAAATGAGCAAAATGGGAGTGTGTGAAGGACAGTATACCTGTCCGTATCGAGCGCAGCCAAAATGGTGCCGTCTGTAGAACAGGTGCGGTGGCTCGCAAGTTCGTAGGCAAACAAAATGGAGTTGTTCTAAGGACACTGGAACTGTCTGTACAGTGAGCATATCATGTATGCACATGTGCAGTACAACCGTAAGTATAGCGAACATCGCGTCTGTCCCTAACTGTCCGTCTCACTTGTGTCGCACTTTGAATTAGTTTGGGAACCTGAACACTGTCCGCTAGGACACTTGCGCGCATGCGCACGTTTGTTACTCTGCATTTGCTGTCCAGCGGACTCCCATTTCTGGCGCCGATGTGTTCAGGACGTCATCATGTGACTGCACCCACACTGAGCATGTGGACTAATTTGCGCAGTTTGTGTGCTTCCGCAACAGTACAAAAGAACTTGTAGACACAAGGCAAAGTATTGTAGAGTGTAAAAATATAATTTCACATATCCCAGACAATAGCTGACCTGAGGTGACTTGGTGTGTAAAAGTTTTGTACCGCTTTGCAGTGATGAAGACGGTCACAAGGCACACCCCTCCACCCCTACAAATGGCCATACTCTCGAGCGCATCTTCATTGTCCTTCTAGCTATAGCAGATTGAGGTGTATTGCCTTTACTGCTGTAGTGACCAAAAAGAAACGAATCGGTATGGATTCCATGGCTGCTGCTGGTTTATTAGCCTCTGCACCACTCCCAAACTCGCCACCATCACCACCACCTCCCCAAGGGCCTGCAGAGAGATGTATGGGTGGGGATGTAGAGAGCGAGGAAGAACAGGAGGAAGAGAATGAGGTGGAGGAACTCTGCACTACGAGCATTCGCCGGGAGTCGTGGGTGTGGCGGTTGTTTTCCGTTTATGGGAACGTACCAAAAGCATGTGCGAACCTGGTGAAGTGTAACCAGTGCGAGGTGGTGCTGAGTCGCGGTAGACTTGGTTTGTACAGCTTTGGTATGACAACCATGAAGCGACACCTCACTTCGTTCCACACTGTGGACATTCGCAAGGTGGTGCCATGTGAAGAGCGTAGTCGATTGAGTTCCTCCATAGCATCTTCCGTGTCCAATCCTTCCACCACAAGAGACACTCCTGTGGGGGAGCGCCTCCCTCCAGCTGCCTCACAAGCCATTCGCAATGCTATTGACCCTTACGTTTTAAAGGTGAAAAAAAAGTGTGTAAGTATTGTGACGCAGTGGGGGAGAGTTTCCGAAGTGCTTTTGAGGCTACGGTCACAGAGCACCAGAAAATCTGCTCCTTACCTAAATAAAGCTCACCCTATATCTTTCTGTGTTCACGTGCCCTTTCTTATCCCCGTGGCTGGTGTCCCTTCCTTACCCTCCTTTGGCCTCCTCTCCTAGTGTGTCGGGTGCTGTGAAGCAATAAACGTGAAAACAACAAAAATTATAGAAAAGGCTCTTTTCAGAGCCGCCTTTCTCAGTTTAACAATAGAACTATGAAGTGACGGTCGTAGACCCCCCGCGGAGTTGTGGAAAAGTTTGCGGACAGTCGTAGGGGAAAAAAGGGAGGCTGCAAGCGGAGCAAACACAATGAAGTGTATGCTGGGAGTAAGTGGTGGCTCTGAAAAGAGCCTTTTGGTGGTATGTTGTGTGGGTCAAAACTGTGGATTGGAGAAAACAGATTGGCAGATAGGTTAGTGTGAATTCAAAAGAGGTTGCAATGCATTTTGTACATTGCGAAGAAAAATCTGATTGCCAGCATATGTCAGGTGGACTCCATCTCTGCGGAAAATGAAAGAGCTGCGAAACAAAATGTTTTCATTGTGAAAGGAGGACATGCCAACATCTCTTAAAAAAAGCACAAACAGCCTTATTCACATTGCATCTCGCTTTCTCCATTTGTGGACCAAAAGCAGAAGAACGCAGCCATATTTGTCTTTGTGCAATACGGGAAAAAAGTATTTGACAATTTGGAAACATGTCCATGAGCTTCGCAAGTCCTTCCTTCATTGCAAATTGCAAAGAAATTCCAGATACATGGCCTAAACTGTTTCCTCTGCAATGAATGATAAGTATATCTGGAGGACGCTCTGTCAGTAAAGTAACACAGAGAGGTATCAAGTCCAGCCACGCACGCCTTGTCAGTGCACTTCCACATGAGGAAATCCGAGATCTGCAGATAAACTGCAGCTTTCTGGATGCACCTTCAACCAATGTATCCATGAGTCTCCCAAAATCCAGATAATCTGTTTTCGAGCATGGAAAGCCATGGCTGTGTGGTCTCCTGTCAGGAAGAAGACGGTCTTACTAAATTGTGCCGTTCAGGACACGCCTACTGAACTTTATTGACCAATCCCTTGCTCCGCTCATTCTCATTTGCATGCGTCTCCACCCCTGAATCCCTGTTGGTGATATGCGCTGGCTGCAAACTACCGCCATGTTCGCGGACATGTATAGGATCAGAGCGTGACGACTGTACATTAAAGTATTATTCCCCTTTTTCCCCTTTAAGATGGGCTCTGAAAAGAGCCGTTTTCTTTTGTTGTTGACCAGATACCGTACAGACATCTGTTATTTTATTTTTATTTTTGTATTTTTTCTCCTTGCTTTACTCCTACAACCTTTACAGAACCTTCTCTACAGCAAGCCTTACGTTCCAAAAGAACATCGCATTTCCCAAAGAAGTTAGCGCAACACCATCTGCTTCAAAATAATCTGCATTGCATGTTATCGTGGCAGCAGAAAAATATACCAGCTCGTAACATGAATGCATGCATGCCGCGATTGATGATACACCTCCCAATACTTTGATCTGTACAGAAAACAGAATTGTTGTCCCATTTTACTCTAGGGAGTAAAGCAGAAAAAATTACTTTCGTTGTTGGGAAGATGGTCATGAGTGCTTCAACCAACTGTGCCAAATCTGCCAACAAAGTACGTGAACTCATGTATCCCAAATGGCAAGCACCGTAGTGAAAAATTACCACATGAGGAGTGGTCATTGTACGCATGTCTCTGCAAAGTTGCAGAATTGCCGCAGCATTGGCATCAGTGTCAGCGCTCCACACCACCTCCACTCCTCTCACATCGAAATCGTGTGCCACATGCCTACTCTCGGCATAGTGTTGTAAGCCATGCACAAAAATGTCTCCAAGCACCAAAACCCTGACCCTCTCCACCTCTGCCATCTTCAGTGTACGCACCATCTTTCCACACAAAAGAGTAATGTGAACATCTGATTGGCTGATGCCTACAGTCCCCTTTCCATGCAGGATTTGCTGTAGAAACCCGTATGTGACACGCCCTACCTGCGGACAAGCGTTGCCTACGTGTGGCACGTAACTCTTACCCAGTCCTTCTACCCTTTCCACAGCGGTAGCAAATTGAGTCCCTCATTGGACACAACTAAGCAGTCACACAACCATCCACCAATCACATTGAACATCGCTAATTCTTACTTCGTCATCAACATTGCGCACTTCAAAATTACTGTTGATGATTCTGAATGGAAGTCGCATATCATTGCAAAGCACCTACTTTACAAGCTACTGTTCAAGTATTGCAAATTTCTACGTACAGCTCCATGCATGCGCACATGCATGCGTATAGAGTACAGGTATGTATATTTTAATCAGAGAACATGTGCAACCCTTATGATTTAATATAGACAAATTAATGCTGCTAAATGTGGATAGGCAATACATACCAACGCTCCCCCTTTTAAGTGCAAGATGTCCGATTTATCATTGACAAACCACACGACTGCTTACTGTCTTCCGCATAACCTATACATACGTTGCAAGCATGCCTATTTAGGGCGGAACTCAATTTTGTATGTGAAAATGTCGGAGTTGTGTACTGTGTACGGCCTACAGTAATGTTACTCGCAATGTAATCGTATGAGAGAAGAAAGCGCTCCGGATTGCTGTGGTGACATCTCCCTCTGAGGGTCTCCGGATTTCTCGGCATCGTGCTTTTAATTTGCAAGTGGACATTTTTTCCCCATCTACTACTATGCCCTATCGCTTGCAAACCTCTCTCCTATACATAGTACACCTTGTAAAAAACAAGGCATTTCCATAACCTTAAAATTGTTAGCCATTTTGAAGGACTTTCAAGTACCATATTGCAAATACCATGCAAAGACTGCACAGAGTGAAGTGAAATGCACACATGCACTGGGTTGAAATATGAAAGTAGAATGCTCTCGTGAAAGAAGCACAATTAATGTGTGCAGTATCATCACTGCTGTAAACACACAAAGTAATTGATTTTGTTTTTCTGAATTGCAGTGAAGACGACTACTCCGGAGAATCAACAGCATCTACACTGCAGACGACATATCTGAAGAAACCTGGTCATTTTGCAAAACAAAAGGAAGTACAGTACTACCTTTATATTGTAAGTACTCCTCAAAGAGGCTGGGTGGGTTATTTGTTTATTTTGGGCACCAAAGCAAACAATGATTTCTGAACCATTCTACCTACAAATATCCATTTATTGAACAAAGAATATTAGGCAGAATGGCTCACATATCCCTGTGTGCTTGGAACTCAAATAACATACGAAATCGTTAGAAGATTAGATTTAGAAAAGAAGTTGCTGTTGCAAGTTTATGGCATTTTGTTTATTAATAATGGTTCTCGTCACAAGTAGCTCACTTTGTACTCTCATCTGAAGCACATTGTAGTAGTATACAAACAGTAAAGTAGCCTTACCAAATCATTGCAAGTGTCCAATGCACATTGACACACCATGACAATGAGCTTCCCCATCAGACTCATGCACACATGAACACAGCACCCATACATTTGACAACAGACAAAAGTATACTTTTTTTTTCAACAGACACCAAAGAATGCCTACCAAAAAGCAACTCCATAGAAAGGACCGCAGAAGTAGAGCAAATAACAATAAAAGTGCCCAATGTAAGAATCCACCTGTTGTAGAGTTTGTAGAGAATGTTGGAACAAACCAGCTAATGCAGTTGGTTAGCAAAACAAAGGAAGTCTCAACTACCGAAACTTTACCTCCTCCATCAAAATGCGTCACAAAACACAAAAATGTTGTCGAAAAAACGGCTACCGGTACAGATAACAATGCTCCTAATAATCCTGATAGTGTAACAAGAACCCATAGTAAAAAAAGGATTTTATCAAAAATGTTTCATCACAGAGTCCTTCAGAATCTACTAAGAAGAGGACCGAATTCATCCTCACCCCTTAAAACCTACCGTAGAAAGTTAATCCTACAAGCTCTCGTGGACAGTGCAATCCTTCCCAAAAGAAAGTTGTTTATATTAGGGTTAAATAGGATGAAAGCACTAACAAAACTAAGTACCAAACTACAAAAGAAACTCAACAATAAACGGAATGTGAACAAAAATAATTTCTTACATGTTTGTGGTGGTGAATGGAGTCACACAACAACCACAGAACCATATTTTAATCAAGAAGCATACAAACAAAATCAAACAAACACAATTTCCATCCATAGCAGTGGACGAGGGTATGAGAAAATCAATACTACCATCATGGAACAAGAAACACTGCTTACAAAAGTATACCCTGAAAACTCAGAATTACCTCTCGATTCAGCAGAACCACACCGTCCAGTATACAAATGGCCGTGCACATCAATGTGTACCATTCCAAACAAAGCTTTCAAATCTTTACGTCAGTTCCTCAATCAATATGTGAAAGGTAAAGACAAAAGTAAAATGAAAGTGCTGCAAAATATGGATATTTGCCCAGTGCCGAAATACACAGGACTAAAAGGACATTCATTAGCCTGCATTTCTGGGCCTATTTGCAAAAGCACCTTCCATGATATCGAAAGGATATCAAAACATCATTCCAATGTAAGAAATCTAGTGTATAAAATATACTATGCAAAAAGTCCAGCTTTAGAATTAGGCAATTTAAATAACACTCTTCTGCATGGTACACCCAAATACTTACAAGAAGAAGTTGACCGTATTCAGAGAAAGTATTTTGGAAGTGAGAGCCACTTACAAAATGCAACAGTTTTAGAACATAGTAGCAACAATTCTGCACATAGCAACCATCTATAACACACATACAGAAAAGAAATAGTAACATTTAAAAGGTCTTCGGCTGAAGTACCAAACCATGTGTGTGTGTGTTGCCGCAGAACGTTTTACAAAAGGAACACAAAAAATGTGGACATAGCATACAAAATAGAAGACAATGAAGATTCTAAATGGTTTGAATTAGCTCTCTACCTTTTAGCAGAAAACAAATATGAACTAACTGAACGCCTAATATGTTGCAGTTACTGTACTACAAAAGTAGACAACAACTACACTCCTTCAATTGCTACTACAAATAATTTGGAATTGTTTCCATTACCAAAAATCCTGCAACAGCTCAATTTGTAAGAGAGCATAATAATTCAAACAGTTCACCCATTTCAAGCAATTATACGCCTTCATCCAAAAATAGCAAAATTACCTTCCTCTGAATTGGTGAAAGGCATTCGTGGCAAAGTAGTTTATTTGCCATTCGATCTAACGGAAAATGTACACACTCTAGGAGTGGAACGTTCAATAGAGCATTCTTCAATAGTCTTGGTAAATGGTGTACCAACAAAGGACAAAAAAATTTGGCAACAATTAGTGGACTTACACAAAGTTAGACAAGCATTGCAATATCTAAAAGACAATAATGAGTACTACAAGGAAATGAATATTGATTAAGGTTTAAGGGAAACAACTGAAATAATTCAACAGTCTTCAGAAACTGGACAATTTGAACTTCTGGATCCTGCTACAGTATCCACTCTTTTGGATCATTACACAATTCATCCATTGCATTCCAATGAAAGCATAGATGATGCACTAGAAACTTACCAAATGCGACAAACCAAAGGGTCACCAATGAGTATATGGGAAAAAAGTATAGAAGCACGTGCTTTTCCACTGCTATTTCCTACTGGCAAAGGTGGAAGATACGATGATAGACCCACTTAGATTGGGGCATCAGAATACCGCTCATTACGAATGTATTGGCAAGATCCCAGATTTAGACAAAATGTGGAATACATATTCTACCTACTCTATGAAAGTGAATTAGCAACACTATGTTAAGGAGTTTCAGACATTCTTAAATCTGGAACCCACTTTCAAACTATGTCAGCTACGCAGTTAATACAAAAAGTACAGGAAAAAGATGAGGTTTTACAATCAAGTATAACAAATTTGTTTGCAAACATGCGTGGTACAAAGGAATATTGGTTCCGACGGCACAGAGACGTGCGTTGTATGGTCAGAAACCTTGGACCATCGACTTGGTTTGTTAAGCTAAGTTGTGCAGAATATGCTTGGGAAGATTTACATCAGTTCCTACGCATAGCAAACAGCAACAAAAACAACATAGATATATTAACACCTGGAGAACTTTGCTCCCTAGATCCAGTTAATGTGTCAAGATATTTCCATCATCGTTTCATTGCCATGCTACACTTTATTTGCAATAAAACTGTTCTTCCCCTTGGCGAAGTGCAACACTTCTTTTGGAGAAAAGAATATCAAGCGAGAGGAGCACCACATGTTCACATGCTGTTATGAATCAAAGGTGCACCGAAATTTGGTCACGACAGTGATAGCACTGTTTTGCTGTTTATCCAAAAATATGTCACTTGTGAAATCACTTCACAACCGACACATAGTGAGCTGCATGGGCAGATTTTACAATTTCAAAGACACAAATGTGGCAAATATTGTCGCCGTAAATACAAACACAAAGGTAAATACTACACCAAATGCTGCTTTGGTATCCCTAGACTAGTTACAGAAACTGGTGAAGTAAACAACTTCATGTCTTCAGTTCGACATAGTGTAAAGGTAAATCACCTAAGAACACGTATTACATAAAAAGAATGGAAGAATCAAAATATATCAAAGATAACAATGCAATCATTACCCTCTTATGGAATGCAAACATAGATATGCAGTACATTGCAGACAATTCAACTGCTGTTGCACAATATGTTACAGCCTACTTAACAAAAGCAGAAAAAACAGAGCTTCAAGACCTCTGGGACCTCTAGCATCAGACAAAACATTATCACAGAAATTGTACAGCCTAGGCTCTCTCATAGAGAATGTGGCACCTATGAAGCAGCAGATCGTTTAACCGGTACTGCTTTGTATGGAAAATCAGACAACATAGTATGGCTAAGTCTTGGTCCTGAAAAATCTAGAAAAAGAGTGCTAAAATCATATGAGGACATAGAAACAATTGCCAGAAATTATCCCAATAGCCAAGACATTCTAAAAAAACAATTTACTGGACACATACTATCCGAACAGGAGTAGCACTCTGGAAAGCATGTGTCTATACCACATAGCTCAAAACTTTGCATACAAAAATAATGTAAAACTCGATGAAAACAAATGTAGATATAGAGTGACCGATTGTGAAGGGAGCTTAGTGAAACTTACCAAACGAAGCTTAATTAATCATGTAAAATTGTCATTAAAAACTCCTTAACAGAAAGAACTATATTATATGTCTCTGTTACAACTTTTCAAACCATGGAGAAAAGAGGAAGACATACTAGATAAATATGACTGCTATGAAGATGCTTTCAAAGCAAATGAAAGCGCTATCACCGATGTGAACTTTACGCAGTACAAAACAATGTTACACAATGAGCAGCAACAGGAAGAAGAACTTTAGGCCCAACTAGATAAGGACTCTTCCGACAGTAGTCAAACTTCTGTAACAGGAAGTCAAGAACCACTAGGACAACCACTAATAGCAAATGAGGCTGCTATGGCAGAATTAGAAAACACCATGTATCAGTATCAAGAAGATACAGAAGACTTAACTGTACAATAAATAAAACTTAACAACGATCAGTGCACCATTTTTGAAGACGTAACAAAACAAATTGTACATGGTGTACAACACGAAAATAAAGAATGTACCTGCCAAAATTACAAACCTATACCGCTGTACGTCAGTGGTGAAGCTGGATCAGGGAAAACATTCTTAATCAAAATCATCTGCAAGTTCCTTCAACAATTAACAAACAACAAACTGTCAGCTGTTCTAACGGCCCCCACAGGTTTAGCTGCCTACAACATAGGCGGTGTCACTTTACACCGATTACTACTGCTTCCAGTAGAGCATCAAAATAAATTAGACTACTACAAACTTTCTTCAGAAGCTGAAATGGAATTACGCAGAGTATTGAAACAAATGAAAATGCTACTAATAGATGAAGTGAGCATGGTCTCCAACCTAATGTTGGCTTTGATTCACCTCAGATTACAAGAAGTACTTAAAAGTAACAATGAAGAACTCTTTGCAGGGAAACACATTATCGTTTTCGGAGATCTTCTACAATTGACACCAGTGAAAGGTGAACCGATTTTTAAAACATTAGGCCACAAACTCTGCTGGCAAACTGCTGGTAGCATAGGTAATGTTAACCTTTGGCAACATTTCCAATAAGAGAATTAACTGAGAACAAGCGGCAATCTGCAGATCTCACTTATGCCAATATCTTTAAAAGTATTAGAGTTGGTGTATTATCGCAAGAAGCACAAGTTGTATTGAAAAACCGGCACATACATGCACTTTATGGCGATAATGCATGTGCAACTGATGTTATGGAACAAATAGTGCACAAAAATGTCAATTGTATAGCCTTAATGCCAACTCTTGCAAGCTGTTTCAAATTCAATGAAACAATGTTAAATAAAGAAATGCAACCAATAATGGAAATTAGCGCCACAGACAAACTAAATGTACATGGTATGACAGTACCCATGTGTGAGCAAGCCACAAGAAGACTAAATAGTTTTGAAAATTTAATCTCCAGCACAGCTGGGTTGGAAAAAATATTGAAATTATCCTTAAATTGTAGAGTAATTCTTAAACGTAACCTTGATGTAGAGCAAGGGCTAGTTAATGGAGCACTGGGCACAGTTGGCTTTCAATCATACCTACGTGATAGCAACATTCAGTTTGTCAATATTCGCTTTGATAAAGTCTCAGAAGTGAAAAGGATAGGGCGCTCAATTGCTTGATTCCTTCTCTTCAAAGAAATGTATGTACGTAGAGAGCAATTTTCTCTAACTCTTGCATATGCAGTTACCATTCATAAATCCCAAGGTCTCACCCTAGACAAAGCATTGATAGATATAAGAAACACAGTCTTTAAGGAAGGCATGAGATACGTAGCATTATCACGCTTATGTACACTTGACGGTCTATTGCTAATGAACTTTGATGCAAGTAAAGTCAAAGCTGATATTCCTTGCATTCTAGAATACAATAGACTGTGTTCACTGTACACCCCTCATCTGAAACAATACCGTGTTCCAGATAAAGTAAAACGTGGTAAAAGAAAACTAAATGAAACAGAAATGCAACAGAATCCAACAGCAAATTCCGCAAAGAAAAGAAAAGAAGCTAAAGTTTCATCAATTACCGCAAACATAGAAGAACCTATTAGGGAATGTAAACCAGGGACGTCGGCAAAGAAGCAACAGAAATTCCAAAAAATGCACTCATATACAGAACTTGCTGGTCCATTCAAATTTGCAAATGAATGTGGGGTAAGTTGCAATGTAAATGTAGCAATGAATATTCTATTTCAATTGCCACCAATTGTTAACAATATTTACCTGCACAGTACAGACCAATTGTGTTTGCAAATGTTAGTGCTGCATAGAAATGCAACAAGCAATCCTGACAACACATACAGTGTTCATGGAGTAAGGCAACCATTGGACGACTGTGCTGGAATGGTGAGATTCACTATGAACTCACAAGAAGATCCACAAGAATTTCTAATGTACTATTAGTATTGGAAAACAAAAACATACTTGTAAATGAAATCTTCCAGATTTCGTACATGTGGAAACATACATGCACTCTCTGTAGCAAAGTGATACAGGAAGAAATCCATACCAAATTGTGAGAGTATTCCATTTCAGCAACTTGTACAAAATGCAAACCATGGCAGATTATGTACTATTTGCAATTCAGACAATCGCTCCACCTTACTGATACAATCACATAGTGCCTACATAATACTTATGCTTCTACGTTATAATGCAGATTGCACCAAAAACAACTGCAAACTGACTGGATTCACACACGGTCAAGTGTCACTTGGAAAGAAAACCTTTACAACAGTAGGTATAATCTACCATGCAGGAGCTACAACCAATGCAGGTCACTACACTGCATACATTAAAAAGAATTGTGGATGGTCCGAATGTAATGATAGCACCATTACTCTAAAGCAGAGATTGCCAGCTAATCTTACAAATCCATATTTAATGTTCTTAAAGCCATAATATACGAAATAATGTGTACTTCAAGATTGTCAAAAAATTATGTGAAAGACTACAAACATTTAGAATACGCCAACATGTGTCTAGCTACCCAAGAGGATGTAAGAATGACACAAATAAATGAATATCACAGATCGTTGGGAACAATTGCACAGGTAGAATACGCCTACAGGTATCTAACTGTTGTTAAAAATCGGCAAGAAGGCAACAAACATAACATTAATGGGAAAGATGAAGGAAACAGGATATAACAATGACACAAATGAATGAATATCACAAATCTGTAGGAACAAATACACAGTTATAATACGCCTACAGGTATCTAACTGTTGTTAAAAATCGTCAGGAAGGCAACAAACATAGCATTAATCAGAAAGAGGAAGGAAACACTCAAAGGAAACAAGGAAGTAGTTAGTACCATAGTAAATGAAGGGTTTTTTTAATCCGACAAGGATTTTTTTTCCCCAGACCCAAGGATTAGAAAAGCAAACACAGAAACTCAGCACAATGCACAGTACACTGGTTTGTAAACTAAATATGAGGGTAAAAAAAAGGTAAACTGTCTATTATGCAAAGTAGTACATTTTCAAAAAATGCAAAGACTAACATACATTTTTCTTTTATCACAGAAATGGAAAAAGGGATACTTCCGCCAAGTACGATCGCATTTAAAAATTGTGTGTGGATTCTGAACAAAGTAAGGAGTAAGTATATTGGCAGTCATTTTCTACACATGCAAATCTACACGTCTAATCTATGGTACTAATATGCTGCAGTGCCTGTAGGCTGGCCCTTGCATCTTCGGTGTGTAACCTACCACCTACGCCTTACGACCAAGGTACAAAGAGTATAGTTCCTAGCCACAACCATCGCTGCATATCAAAACCATGGTCCTTGTAAATTAGCTACTTATACATTTACTTTTCGGACCATTGTCTGCAGCCATGCAGCCAAGACACTAGGGCATGTATACAACTAGTGCAATACACCACACCCATATTGACTTGTAACTCCACTGCTTATGACTTCAGTCTTGGGTGCATGGTCTTTGGGCATGCAGTCAAGAGTCTGGGTCCTGGCCAAAAACACCACAGCATATCAGCACCATTGTGCCTTGTCATTTTACTATGCACAAACTTGGTTTTGGGAGCATGGCCTTTGGCCATGATCCCAAAACGCTACGCCCTCCCCACAACCATCTTAATGATGTTGCATAGTACAAGTGTACCAATAGCTGTGATATGGTGCAGTAGTTTGTAGCCACAGGCTACAGAGGTGAGTTGGAGGCCATAACATTATGAATGTATGGGTATACAGTATTTAAAATGCATAGTTACTTACAACTGCAGTGCTTATTACTTTGTTCAAATACTCTGCATCCTGGCCAGTACTACCACACCATATGACATCCATTGTGGCATATAATTACACTACGAACAAATGTACTTTTGGGGGCATGGCCTTCGACCATGCACCCATGATTGCAGGCCCTCCCCACAGCCGCCAGAGTGATGCACTACCACACCATATCGTACCCATTGTGCCTTGTAAGTACATTACATATAACTGTGCTGTTGGGTGCATGGCCTGCGACCATGCACTCATGACTGCAGACTCTCCCCACAGCCACCTGACTGATGTTCAATACTAGGGGTGTCTCTGTAGCTCTGAAATGCTGCACTGTTTGTGGGCAGGGCCTAAAATTTTAGGTGTATGTCCATACATTTCGATATATGGTTGTGAAGTGGCTTATAACTCCAGTGCTTACAAGTTTCCTTTTGGGTGCATGCTTGGGTGTATGGCATACAGCCTGCAACCATGCACCAAAAAGTACACATTTTGTCCACAACCACCGCACTACATGAAACCCATGTGGGCTTGTAAGTGAAGAGGTTACAGCTTTGTTGTTGGGGGCATGGCCTTCAGCCTTGCACCCAGGAGTGCACACACTCCCCACGACCAGGCAATCGATACACATTAGTAAGGGTGTATCCATGGGTGTGACATGCTGAAGTGTTTGTGGCCAGGACCTAGAGTTCGGGAAGTAAGGTATGGTATCCTTCGGTGCTTCTGGCCAGAGGCTTCACTCCTAGCTGTATATCCATAGATCTTACATGGGATGGGTGTGCAGTGGCTTCCACGTCTAGCACTTCTAACTTTGTACTTGGGTGCATGGCCTTCGGCCATTCATCCAAGACTGCACGCACTCCCCACAACTTGGCAATCGATACGCAATACTACGGGTGTATCCATGGGTGTGACATGCTGCGGTGGTTGTGGCCAGGGCCTACAGTCTTGGAAGTAAGGCCTTCGGCCTTCGGCCGACAGCCATGCATTCAAGACTTTAGGCCCTGGCCACAACCACTGTAGCATGTGACATTTGGGCGGCGTACTAATGAATATAATAATAGCCAAAGGAAAAAGTAATGCAATCACAGCATGTTGTCAATTTTAATGTTCGCTACCACTACGCGTGTCCTTACAACTGTAACAAGTTCCCTGTCCACTGCATGGACTGAAGTGCTATCGTTATTACACCCCTCATTTTCTGTGCGTACAAGGTGTCCATAGAAAGTACATCATGAAGACCGACCCCCAGAACAAATGCATTGATCACCCATGTCTTACTGTCTGAACCTTTCCCAACACTCTGTGACACAGCAAAAGAGTTTTAATAGAGCGTGTGTACGCTGGTTGTTGCTCCGCTTTAGGCAGATCCAAGATGGCAGGCGCATCTAGACAATTTGACGCAGAACACGTCTCGCAGCAGCCAATGTGCAGAGACGTCGCGTGTCCGCGGTCATGACGCCAGCCCCTTAGCCAATCGGTATCTTGTCCGTGGACCGAACAGGGAAGTGTGACCGCGAAGCGGACATAGATATCACTAATGTTTTCAGACCTACTTTTTGATAATTTTAAAGAAAAGTACTGCACGGAAGGTCACCAAATTTACAAAAGCATGCTTTCTGGACCAAGCCCCTGTACCTGCAGATTTCGTGAAAATCCATCCAGCGGTTTGAACTGTAGCCATGCGCAAAGTTTTTCCCCCATTCAGTCTATGGGAAAAAAAGACGTTTCGGGACTCCTCCTTTTAACTTTTGCCCCCCTGGACCAAACATCTCCAAACTTTGCAGAGTGGCCCATATACTTTTCTTGCAAAGTTTGGTGAGGATTCGTCCAGGGGGAGCAAAGTTATAAGCCGTCCAAAAAGTGCTCTTTCTATGGAAATAGCAACTTAACCATAACTACACGGCCACTGCCGTGGCCGTGTAATATATATATATATATATATATATATATATATATATATATATATATATTCACTAACAAAAACATTGTTAAAGGGACGTTATTGTTAAGTTGCACTAGTAAAAACCTATGCAATTCAATTGGCAAACATTGTTACAGGGAAGTTATGGTTACAGGTAAAACTGAAAAACTCCAGAAAATCGCCAGTTATGGTAATCTAAGCAACCATAACTCGCACTACCACTGTGCACTGCAGGGACTAACACCCATGACATTAAAGATGACATCATAAATGTCATTGATGACATAACTGTCCGGCAGACCAGCACCCGGCAATGGGCCCGCCGCACCCGGTAATTGCCCATTCAATGGGAATGGGGAGGCCGGTAGCGCTGGCACAGTCAAAAACGTGCCGACGCTACCAGGTAGGTCTGCTTGCGGGTGCCATTCTGCACAGCAGGTTGGACATGCCAGGCTGACAGGCACCTGCGGGCAGACCTCGTAGTTTGTTGTAACTATGGTACCAGCAAGCTTACCGGTAACGTACTTACCGGGCCAGCAAACTTATAATGAGGCCCATTGTATTTGAAACTCCCCCTAAACCCGCACACTGTGGCTCGTGAAACACACAGCCATACCCGCACCCTCTGCATTTCGACAGATCCACCGTGTACCACAGTCTGTGCGTACACACCACACCCAGAAAACTTATTGACCAATCCCGTAGCATCTACAGGCCCATTTCTATGGCCGTCATCTGCAAAAGGGGCGTATCTAACACGTGCCACCCTGCAACTATCGAAATATTTGTGGACTTTTCGTGCTGTGCGCGCGTGAGAGTGGGGGAATAACTTTCAACCAGGGTAGGGGACGTCGTTAGTTGTGGCGGCTCTTAAAATAGCCTTTTTTAATTATTTTTTTTATTTTTAAAGGTGCTTCCATAGATAGACCTTTCTTTTGCAGTTTTCAACGTGAGCTCACATTCTTACAATAGTGTCTTCAGTGCAGCCTGTAGATTGTGAAACAAAATGTCATTGCCACTGGTTGACAAAGACATGCCATTTCCTTTGAAAAGGTTTATATATCAAGTACCAATGTTCTCATTCTCACAAGAGAACATCCCAGCAGCACTCAAGAAGTCACACATGCTTCTGTTGATGAGACCACTTCGGAACTCTGGCTCGCGACAGGAATCATTGGAATACTTCCACACTATTCTTGGGGGTATACATGAGAAAAGCACCTTGGCAGTGGGAAAAAGGTGCTGCACTGCTCTCATCATACTCTTCAGTTGACGGTACACATGGGAACAAGGCATGGAACCGAAAAAGAAGGCTCCAAAGTAGACAACAACAACATGTACAGTTCCTGAAGAGGCAATGCGTCGACATTCTACAAGCACTCTGCCGAAACAGCACGCTTCGACACTGCACCACAAAGCGTCCACTCCCTCCAAACCGAAATTGCCACAAAAGCCTTCTTGGAGGGCATACACAAACAGATCTTCCACAAAGGCATCACCCATGACAGAAACTGTGCATCTTGCCATGTTTGCCAGCCGTACTACTCAAACTAATGGAAAAATAATTGCCGCCCTTTCCTGTGACGCACACCCTGAGCACCTGATTGGACATTCCCCACAGTCCTATTTCCATTGGCCACCATGGTGAGAAGCGCAGAATGTGGCACGTGCCTTTCCCCAAGAACCATGAGGGGCACAACCCAGTGAAGCAGGAGGAGTCCTTCTCCCTATTGGTGCTCTTGCCTGTGACGCACACCCTGAGCACCTGAATGGCCAAAGGCCATAGTCCCATTCCCGTTGGCCAGGATGGTGAGAAGCGCAGAATGCAGCACGTGCCTTTCCCCAAGTACCATGAGGGCCGCGGCCCAGTTTAGCAGGAGGAGTCCTTCTCCCTATTGGTGCTCTTGTCTATGACACACACCCTTAGCACCTGATTGAACAAAGGCCATAGTCCAATTTCCATTGTCCAGAATGGTGAGAAACGCAGAATGTGGCAGGTACGCTTCCCCAAGTACCGGGAGGGCCACGCCCCAGTAAAGCAGGAGGACACCTTTTTTCACTTTTCACTCCAGCCAGGCATGCAAGGCACTAGGCCCTCCCCACAGAAAACACACCATAGTACAGGCTATGGTTAAATGCTCATGTCATGTGCACTGCACTCCCCATCTGCAATTCAGCCTGCCTGCTTTCACCCTGGGCACATATTTGCACGCATGGCTTCATAACATTGAGTTGGGTGTGCTGAATTATATGTAGGAGCCCGTGTACGTTAGCCATAGTTTACATGTGTGCTGCTGTGCACGGCCTTTCATGCTGCAATATCTTAAAGCACTCCGTAAAGCAAGGGGCTTATGGTGGCGCGTGGTGCCCTATTGTGCAACAAGGGCAATTATGTACACCATATGCAATTTACGCATAGCAGCTCTCTTCCGCTGGTCGAGCAAGTGTACAACATCCTCCACAGCCATTGTGTAAAAGTCACCAACTTTAAGTGCATGCAGAGTGACAACTGCATGGCTGCAATGGGTTGTGGTGGCTGTTATAAAGGCCTAGGATGTTGGGTGCAGGTGTGGTGAATGGTATGTAGGAGGCTGTGTGTATTGGCCATGTTTTACATGTGTGCTGCTGAGCACGTCCTTTCATGCTGCCATATCTTACAGCACTTCCTAAAGCAAGGGTCTTCTAAGGGCCTAACCATAGCAAACGCAAATGGTGACTTGTGGCTCCCTATTGTGCAACAGGGGCAATGATGTGCACCGTATCCTAATGTACGCATAGCAGCTCACTTCTGCTGCTCTACCAAGTCTAAAATGTCCTCCACAACCATTACGTACAGGTCACCAACCTGACATGCATGCAGACTGACCAGTGCATGACTGCATTACATTGTGGTGGCTGTCATGAAGGCCTCGCCTGCTGGGTGCAGGGCCTACAGCCTACGGCCTTCGGCCATGCACCCAACAGTTTTGGCCTTGCCCACACCCACCACAACATAACACAGCCATGCAGGCGAACATGTAGGCATGTGCCACAAATCAGAAAGACAACATAGGCACCAGCACTTCTACCCAACCTCTGCACCCTAAAGCAGGAATGCATGCACACATGTTCCACTTACCGTAATGCACAAACATACCACAGGGTTTGGCACCGCTACCCATTTCCATACAGAAACCATTGTGATAATGTCAACCAAACAACACAATTGTTGCAACATTGGTCCTGCTCTCCACGCTATAGTACATGCACACAAGCAGTACTGCATAGTGCACTGCAACACTTACTAATCCGCGCAATGCACACTACGCAAGCACATGTAAGAACCAGTTGCACCGTAACCTCTTCCATATTTACACTTTTCCATTAGTGCACCCAGTGGACACAGTACACGACTGGTCTCTGCAGCTTCTCCACCCATACACCGACAACTGTACCATGTTCTACCAACCACCAAACCCACGCAGCCAACAATGTGTGCAATGCAGCCAAACGACACACACAAAGCGACAATGTGGAACCGACTTTCAACCAGTGGACATACCTTTTCAACCAGTGGACATACTTTTCTGTGCATGGACTGCAGCCATGCATTAAAGGGGCTACGGACTTACAAACACAGCACACCATAGTACACCCTATCTGTAAATGTGCATGTCTTGTGGAATGCACTCCGCTTCTACAAATGTGCCTGCCACCATTAATCACAGAAAGACATCGCAGCTGTAGCTGGCATGCCATAACGAAGGCTGCATGCAATGACCGCACAGGATTTTGCCTGTTGAGATAACCAGGAATTCGCATACTATGCACAGATACCGCTGGCACACTACCGTCTTCTTCTAATCAGATCTATCACTTGCAGCACTTCTCACTTCTCCACGCTTTTCATCCCTTCTTCCCACCACCAGATGCCGTAAACTATGTTTTACAGGCCCTTTAACTTCTTCCATATTTACACTATTCCATTATTGCACCCAGTAGACACAGTACACGACTGGCTAATTTACACATAGCAGCTCTCTTCCGCTGGTCTACCAAGTGTACACTGTCCTCCACAACCATTAAGTAAAAGTCACCAACTTCAAATGCATGCAGAGTAACAACTGCATGGTTGCATTATGTTGTGGTAGCTGTGATGAAGGCCTAGGTTTTTGGGTGCAGGTTTGGTGAACGGTTTGTAGGAGGCTGTGTGCATTGGCCATGTTTTACATGTGTGCTGCTGAGCACGTCCTTTCATGCTGCCATATTTTACAGCACTTCCTAAAGCAAGCTTCTTCTAAGGGCCTAACCATAGCAAACACAAATGGTGACATGTGGCTCCCTATTGTGCAACAGGGGCAATGATGTGCACCGTATGGTAATGTACACATAGCAGCTCACTTTTGCTGCTCTACCAAGTCTACAATGTCCCCACAACCATTGCGTACAAGTCACCAACCTAACATGCATGCAGACTGACAAGTGCATGACTGCATTGCATTGTGATGGCTGTGATGAAGGCCTAGCCTGTAGGGTGCATGGCCTACAGCCTACGGCCTTCGGCCATTCACCCAACAGTCTAGGCCTTGCCCACAACCACCACAACATAACAAAGCCATGCAGGCGAACATGTAGACATGTGCCACAATTCAGGAAGGCAACATAGGCACCAGCACTTCTACCCAACCTCTGCACCCTAAAGCAGGAATGCAAGCACACATGTTCCACTTACCGTACTGCACAAACATACCACAGGATTTGGCACCACTACCCACTTCCAATCAGAAACCATTGTAATAATGCCAACCAAACAACACAATCTTCGCAACATTGGTCCTGCTCTCCACACTGTACTACGTGCATACAAGCAGTACTGCAAAGTGCACTTCAACACTTACTAATCCGTGCAATGCACACTACGCAAGCACATGTAAAAACCATTTGCACAGTAACCTCTTCCATATTTATACTATTACATTAGTGCACCCAGTGGATACAGTGTCCGGCTGGTCAATGCAGCATCTTCACCCATACGCGGACAATTGTATGATGTTCTACCAATCACCACACCCATGCAACCAACAATGTGTGCAATGCAGACAAACCACACACACAAAGTGACAATGTGGCACTGACTTTCAACCAGTGGACGTACCTTTTCAACCAGTGGACATACCTTTCTGTGCAAGGGTTGCAGCCATGCATTAAAGGGGCTACAGACTTACCACACACAGCACACCATAGTACACCCTATCTGTAAATGTGCATGTCCTGTGGAATGCACTCCCCTTCTGCAAATGTGCCTGCCACCACTCATCACAGAAAGACATTGCCGATGCAGCTTGCATGCCATAATGAAGGCTGCCTGCAATGACCACACAAGATTGTTGCCTGTTGAGATAACCGCAAATTGGCGTAGTATGCACGGATACAGCTGGCACACCGTCTTCTTCTAATGAGATGTGTCACTTGCAGCACTTCTCACTCACCACCCTTTCAATCACTTCTTCGCACCACCAGATGCCATAAACTATGTTTTTCAGGCCCTTTCGCCGCTGCACTACCCTCAGAAACAAAATGTCGACGTTATCAAAAACTATTCACACACAACACGTCACCATACACTGCAGTCCAATCACATTTTTCACTGTGCAGTAAAATGGAAAAAGGGGTGCCAGAGCGGAGGAAGATATGACTTCTTTCAGTGGCCACACAGTTACATACAAGAGGCACAGCCATGAACACAATGCATTAGGGGCTTGGCACACACACCACAACACTGTCCTACAATACACCATGGCAGCGTTTCACAAAACGTTTGACGCACAGCGCAGCGTACCGCAGGCCAATGAGACATCGGTCCCCGGAGCGAACAGGAAGATGGGTCTGCAGGGCGGATCCAGATAGCACACATTTTTTGGGACATACATTTAAATTCTTTGCAACAAAAGTGCTGGTCCGATTTTCACGAAATACACAAAACGCACACTTTCTGAACCAAGCCCTCGCTCCTGGCGCAAATTTGGTGAAAATCCATCCCGCTGTTCGGGCTGTAGTCGTGCGCAAAGTTTTTCACCATTCAGTCTATGAAAAAAATAAACATTTAGGACCCCCCTATAACTTTGTCCCCCCTGCACGAAACCTTGGTGAGGATTCCTCCAGGGGGAGCGAAGTTATAAGCCGGCAAAAAAGTGTTCTTCCTATGAGTATAGCAACTTAACCATAACTACACGCCTGCTACCGCGAGCCGTGTAATATATGTATATATATATATATATATATATATATATATATATATATATATATATATATATATATATATATACTGTTAGAACCAGCCAGCGGCACTGAAATAAACTGTTTCGCTGGCAAAATCCTGAAAACCCCCGGTCACTTGTGAGAATAAGGAACTAAACAAATTACATTTTATTGAAAAATATTCAAGTAAAATACTGGATACAGCGATTTTAGTTACTATTCATGCTGCCATACCATAGGACGGTTATGTTTGAAGACTGGTTTGCATGTATTTTCCTTGGATATTTTTGAATAAAATGTATTTTTTATTTTTTGCAGCACCTTCTTCTCACGAGTGCTCGGGGGGGTTTCAGGATCTTACAGCTGAGTAGGTGAGCGAAAGGCAATTATTGTTTGTTACATATATATATATATATATATATATATATATATATATATATATATTACACAGCCCACAGTAGCGGCCGTGTAGTTATGGTTAAGTTGCTAAATCCATAGGAAGAGCACTTTTTGGGCGGTTTATAACTTCGCTCCCCCTGGACGAATCCTCACCAAACTTTGCAATAAAAATATATGGCCTGCTCTGAATTTAGTTTGGTGAGGTTCTGTCCAGGGGGGAAAATGTTATAGAGGGGATCCCATCGACTGAATGGAGAAAAACTTAGCTCACTCCTACAGCCAAAACCGCTGGTCGGATTTTCACCAAATTTGCAGCAGGAGAGGCAGTTTGGTCCCGAAAGAGTGCTTTTGTAAATTTGGTGGAAATCCGTCCATTTGTTTTTTTTTTAAAACAACCAAAAAGTAGGTCCAAAAAAATATGTAATATCTGGGTCCGCTCCATGGACACACTTCCTTGTTCGCTCCGTGGACAGGACACCGATTGGCCAATGGGTTTACGCCATGTCTGCGGACAAGCAACGTGTTCGCTGATTGGTTGGAGTGAAACGTGAGGTGCATCACATTTTCTCGATGAGCCCGCCATGTTGGATCCGCGGATATCCGCAGACAGCGTGGCGTGGAACAGAGCAGAAATCTAAGTTTGGGGAGTGTGTTGGTGTGGAAGAGTGGCTGGAGAGAGTGGGGGGGTGAGAGATGGGTCAAATGCTGTATTTGTTTAGGTGGAAGAAGGCTGTGATATGATTGTGGTGTCTGCGGTCAC
Source organism: Ambystoma mexicanum (assembly GCF_040938575.1). Taxonomy (NCBI): domain Eukaryota; kingdom Metazoa; phylum Chordata; class Amphibia; order Caudata; family Ambystomatidae; genus Ambystoma; species Ambystoma mexicanum. Next base: position 298,377,200 of record NC_090935.1, on the reverse strand, counting down.
CGCTGTTGTCTGCGGACATACCAACTATTGACCGCACTACTGAGTATTTTACAATGCTCAGATGTATTGGTGTTGGGTAGTTAGTAGAGTATTGGGTGGAGAGGGCATGCATTGAAGAGTTTGTGTATTGGCTGCAATTACTGTCTTAGTATGTTAAGTGAAGTGGATGGGCTTGAGGTGGTTGTGTTATGTTTTTGGGTTGTGGTCAGTTGGCAGGTGTTTTCTTGCATGGGTGCGTTATGTTGCGGTGGTTGGGGCCAGGGCCTAGAGTCTTGGGTGCATGGAAGAAGGCCGTAGGCCTTCGGCAAAGCACGCAAGACTCTAGTCCCTGGCCCCAACCACCGCAGCATAACACACCCATGCAAGCAAACATTTTGACTGTGGTATGTGGGCTGCATAGGAGGTATGTTTTTAAAAGTTTGTGTACTGGTTGCCAGTAGTGTAAAAGTATTTATAGGACAGTGGACATGGGGGTCATTACAAGTTTGGAGGCATGGCTTCCTCCAAAGTCGTGTCTGGGTTGGGTTCTCTGAATGGGGACTTAACGGGTCATTCCAACCTTGGAGAACCCGGTAAGTCCCCATTCAAAATACCCTTCCCCATTCCCATTCGAGCCCCCAGAGGGCTCAATGGGAATGGGGAGGGAGCTGATAATGGGCCCGTAAATAGCGGGCCCGTTATTAGCTCCCTGGTCCCTTAGAGGCTCCCGCTAAGGACGACTGGTTTTACCAGCCGGCCTTAGTGGGACCCGCTAAGGGACCTCGGAATGCAGCGGTAAGGGGTTAACGGTACCGGCATCCTTACCGGCGCCATTAACCCCTTACCGCCGCACTCATAATGAGGCCCATGGTGTGTGGTAGTTGGTTTGTTGGACTGTGTTCAGAATGATGGTACCTAAGACTCTAAGCATTTTGGGTTGTAGTTAGTGGTCAGGTGTTCGCTTGCATGGGTGTGTTATGTTGCGGTGGTTGTGACTCCAATCATTGTATACTTACTGTTTGCTTTGTTGAAGCTGTATGCAGTGTTTTGGCCAGGCCATGCACCCAAGACTGTAGGCCCTGGCCACAACCACCGCCGCATAACACACACATGCAAGCAAACATTTTGGGTTGTGGTCAGTGGTACGTTTTTGCTTGCATGGGTGTGTTATGTTGCAGTGTTTGTGACCCCAATCATTGTATACTTACTGTTTGCTTTGTTGAGGCTGTATGCAGTTTTTCATGGTATGCGAAATTGGAGCAGGGATTGTTTTTTCATTCTCTCTGATAAAAGAAAAGATCACGTTACTGTAGGTAGTTTGAAATGAGTTATTGCATTGCATAGTAGACATTTCTGTACTTTGTCAACCCTCATAGTTAGTACTTTACAAGCACTATGCTTCAATCCAGTTTACTGTGCAATTTGCTCAGTTCCTGTGTTTGTTCGTAAAATCATTGGGTCTGTGGGAAATAAAATCGATGCAGGATTAAAAAAAAAACTTTCTACGTTTTGGTACAATATTTTTCGGTGGTTGATTTCAGTAGGAGGAATTAAATAGGTGTATGGTTTTTGGTTTGGAAGTGGTGGTACTATTGTTGCAATTAGATACCAGTTGGCATATTCTAATTGTTTATTTCTTGTTTTCTGTTTGGTTGTTGCAGAATTTTGGGCCAGTTAGATACCTCTTGGAGTATTCTAACTGTTTATGGTTTTGAAGTTGTTGATGGTATTTTTTATACCTAATAAGTGTTGCAGTGTTTCCTTAGAAAAGTGTATATTGAAGGGCGTGGCTAGCCGAGGACACCAGTTGATGCCTCGCCGGTGAGCTCTGGGACGCCTTCTCGTCCCGTGTCCCCAATCCCCCCTAAAATGCCATAATAATGCTCTGAAACGGCTCTGGGTGTGTGTGAAGGATCAAGGAGCAAGCTGTGCCAGTTTGGGAAGCAGAGGAGCCTCCAAAAAGAAGATATGGTGGACGTGACTCGCCTTGGCACCCGGAGGACAGCAGGGCCGCAGTAGGGTAGTCGGCAACCAACCTCCTGTAGCCCGCAAACGGAGAGGGTGAGCTGTCTCAGGCTGCCGGCGATAGTTTGAAGGGTGCCCGGATCGGAGACTGGACCTGACGCGCCCTTTCGAGTGGCCCTTCCCCCACTCTGGCTATCCTGGCAGGCTGAACGCCTCTAAAGGGGATGCAAGGACTGGAGCCTGGAGAGAAACGGGTAAGGGGGTGCTGGGGGCGGTTGTGACGGACACATAGGCATCGACGAGCTTCGCTGCCTGAGGCGTACTGTGGAAGCGGCTTGCGCCCCCAGGGAGGTCCTTAAGGGTGCCGTGTACTATTTGGTACGGGCTGCCAAGAATCATCTAGAATCATCTGTGCCACGCAGTGGGAAGTTGAGGAGCTTGGTCTGGCCTGGAGGACGCATCTGCGTGCAGCCAGCTGAGCAGCCCAGGGCGGGCAGAAGAAAGTATCCGCGCACCCGGCAGGAGGATAGCGGAGGGGACGTGGCAAAGACTCATGCGGCCCAAGGGCACCCGACAGGGGAGTTGATACTACGCATATCTCAAGGCGGGCTGCAGGACCCTTATGCGCCCTAGAGGAGTCCGGAGGCCTCCGGGAGCACCCCTTGTAGGCAACATATACATGAACATGCCTGAGAGGAGGAGGTACCCCGGAGAATCACCACACGACCAGTGAATGCTCATATAGGGACAATAGCAGGGAAGAGGCACAAGGAAGCACCCTGGTGCAGGAGGGGCCCCTCCATCAGCTGGCGAACCCTGGGGTAAGAGGAAAATACTAACCCCGTCACAGCAACGTGAGGGAATCAGCAGCCTGACAGCACCCATGAAAGGAAGATGCTGGCACTGGCAATGAGCACATGAGAGCTCAGGAGGGTGAGGAGGAGTGCCCCTGAGCGCGAAACCACCAAAGCCTAAGGCAACCCTGAGACACCTTGCAACTGGCAGGATAAGCGCTACCACTGTTGTCGTGGACCATAGGTGGCAAAGGGACATCAGCACTGGGGCTCACAAACAGAGCTGTAGGAAAAGGTGCTTCTCTCACCCCCCGACGCAGGCAAAATGTCCAGGCAAATTACAAAGTAAAAAACCTCGGGGTCGGGGGATATCAAAGCCCTGATGCAATCTGCAGGGACCCAGAAACGCAGCCAACTACAAGCACTGGCCCAAATACACTCCCCTCCACCAGAGGGCCATGGAGAGGCTGATTGCCCGCCAATCAGAAAACCAGACCTGCTAGCAATGTTGCAGGAGCTAAAAAAGGACATCAAAGACAGTGCATCCGGCCTTGCCAAGTCCATCACAGATCTCATTAAAGGGGCCATGGCAGTAGAGAGAAGGATCGACGAGGTGGAGACCATGGTCGCTGAACAAGGGCAAGAGCAAGATGAGCTAGCCAAAAGGGTTCAGGAACTCATACAGCAAATGGAGCGGGTCCAAAACAGACAGGAGAATGCCGCGAATAGATCTAGGCAAAACATTATACGAATCTGGGGGATTCCGAAGTCTGTGGCAGACTCTGACCTGCAACAATATGTGATTGACATGTTCTGGCAAATTCTGGGCACAGAGGATGACAGAGATATAGACCTGGACCAAACACATAGATTCGGTCTACTCCATGTTTCAACTCAATAAAAACTTGATTGCAGACGTGCTGACCCGGATACACTTATTCCAACTGAAAGAGGCCATCATGCGAGCCACACAGAAAAAGGAACCCACAAGCTTTCGGTCCATGCCTATTCACTTATATCAAGACCTAGCTCAAGCCACTCTCAATAAGAGGAAACAGCTGAGGGTCGTTACAGACTGGCTGAGAACTAGGAATATACGCTACCGGTCGGCATTCCCGACAGGACTCCATTTCGAGTGGAAAGAAAAGCGATACACGATCATGAAAGAAGAGGACATGGAGGAGCTCATGAGGAAGGAAGAAGGCAGTGAAGACAACGATAAAGAGAGGTCCTCACCAGGAGGCGGGGAAAGGGAAGGCAGATCCGAAAGGGAATTATGGAAATGTGAGTCTAGAAATTACCCTACCAAAGCATAGATGGTATATTATGTTGGCCGGAAACCAATCGTATCATATGCCCTACATCGCCAGATACAGAATCGTCAGCATAACCATAGAGCGTCCATTTTGTGCCCGCAAGATCCGCCATTTGCTTTTCCTTGCCTTTCTGTTCAAAACGCTTTGCAAAATGTATTTCATTTCATTCTGCTCTTACACGAAGCAAGGCCACAAGTTACATGTTGAGAGACCGGCCCAGACAGAAATGCCAAGCAGTACAGAAATACATTGTTTTCCTCCCTCGCAAGTCCTTGAAGGCCAGCAGAGAGGCATTTAATCACCAAGCCAGGTGCCAGCCGGTCTCGCTGAAACTGTAGGCACAGGCCATTAAAAGCATGAATTATACTTTCCTAGCGGCCCCCCTTTCGGGGCCCTCTTAGATCAGGCTGACCCCTAGTTCACGAATAGAAACTAGAAGATAGCATGCTTTGGAATGTGTCTCTCCTACGAACACAGTTTGCTCGCTAAACAAGTGCTTTATGTTCTCCATAACAAAGAACCATGTCTGCTTACTGCAAATTGCAACTGTTGCTAAACCAAGTAATATAGATTTAGAAAGAAACGTGTCATAATGTGTCATATTTGTCATAATTGTCAATTACCGAACCCTAGGTCAAGAAGATACATTATGGGTGGTTTTGATGTGTCACATAAAGATTGTATGATTGGCTATTTGTATATATGATACTGTTGTAGAATGTTCACGCTCTTGCGTCTCACGAGGTCTGGGTGACACACGTTGCGAGACGTGAGACCCGGTTGGCCGACTGAGAATATTTGCTTTGCAATAAAGCCTAGCTTTTGGGAATTGAACCTTGTGTCTGTCGTATCACTTCGTGTATGGTGATTCTGCCTTGTTTCCATACGCAAGGGTCTTCAGGGCCTAGCAAAAAAATGGCGCACAAATAGGGACCCGCCCCCATTTGCTCCATCGTGTACGTTGGATTTGAAGAAGGTGAAAACGAATCGAGGACAAGGCCGTCGAGCCGGGATCTAAAGGTGTTCGGGGCACCCCTGTGAAAGTGATGAGAGACTCCTTTGCAGATCTGCACACAACCGGTCCCTGATCAAAGCGCAGCGGCCAGAGAGCATTGAGGCGAGGGTCCCGAAACGAGGCAGATTGAGCCAGATACACAGTCACGACGATTCTTGGTTGCGTCTGTATACGGATGAATTCCGTCTTGAGAGACGAGCTGATTGGTCAGGTGTGTCATGCCCCGATTCTTAACAGCCCTGATATTGGTTGAGAGTTGCTCTAGCAAGATCAAACGCCCAGGGTAAGGTACGAATAAGATCAACATGCCTGGGAAATTGTCTTTCTGTCTAGTGGGATTTTTCCACTGCGGTAGACAATCTTTGGAAACTGGCCAGGCTGCGCCACCCATAGGGTCGCCAGTGTTTGAGATGTATGCGAAATATGGAATAGGAGCAATCATGTTTAATGAAATTTCGCATAGGCAGACCAGACATGTAGAAGATTTGCAATGGCCAAAAGATGGTACTTTTGAGATACCCCGAATAGAGCATTTGGAATCAGTACAGCTGCGCAAGAAAGCACACCACGCGACATTTGATGTCATAAGAGACTGGAAGGAAGCTAACCTCTGTTTAAAAAGTAGAGCGAAACATGCGCGAAGGCACAAATCAAACACAGAGAAAGCAATAGAACTAGAAGAGCTAAAATGGGATGAGGATATTAGAAGAGGGGATAGGCGCATCCAATTAAGCATGCAAAAGATATATCCACAACAAGAGTTACATGCATCAGATGAACTAATAAATAAGATTTTGAATGAAAAAAGACAAGAACGCCCTCAAAGCGAGGTTGACATAATTGCACCAGTACCCATTGCTCCACCTCAGTTGCCACCCCCATTCTTGTTGTTCCAGCTGCACCATCTCCCGCTGCGCACGTGGTCCTATTTCCCCCTCCACCGACAGAGCATGAATTAGCAGCTGCTGGAGAAGGCAGCTCTGCAGAGGCGGGGCCTGCACAGAGAGGAAGCACCAGAGTAACCCGTAGTACGGTTAGCAGAGTGAGGAGAGAAGAACTTAAAGAATGGGCAGAAACATATATTGAAGGAAATGACGAGGGATCCACGCTGAGTGCAATGTATGACTATAGAAGCTTGGTGAAAAACAGGTATTGTTAGAATGCATGGGAGAGTATCTTATGGATAGCTGGCAGAAATGGACCGATATGATAGCACCGCAAAAGTTACAGGATTTGAATGCTTTTTCACATATGAGGGAAAGTGCGGCGGAGATAAAAGAGCACATAGACAGGCTATTTGAGTTTAAAGATTAACTTGATGAATTGCGTGCAGAGATGCTTTCTATTCCCGGGTTTCGGCACCAAGAGATGAAAAGAGGGAAACAAAAGGTGGTACCATATATCGTGCGGCAATTTTTTCCGCCGTCAAAAACTGTTAGTGAAGAAATTAAAATATGTACACGAGAGGCGCTTCGATGGATTATGGATGCTAGCATTTCTACAATGGAGGTGCATGATACGTTTGATCAGTATACGATAGAGATGCAAAGGAAGATAAATGTGTTGGGAAAAATGATTGTTGTCCCTCTGAATTACTGACAATATACAAGAGAGCGTTTACACCTGAAACTGGAAAGACTGCACTTTCACTCGATCTAGCTATAGTGCTTAATAAGAGAACCAATGAGGAAACGGCCAGTTTGATATTTCCCATGAGAGAAGTCCCTCCCACTTTTGTGCCGAAAGTAGAGAATCCTGGTGTTAATGGCGCTCCATCGCAGGTAACAGAAGCACATTACACAGCACAGTACGTACATGTCCCTTTTTTTAGACATGAGGTGAATAATATAAAACAGACAATCCATGATTTGAGAAAGAGTCCGGCAGGATTCTATGAAGAGATTGAGTCCTATTTGAAATCGTCCATCTTTACAATGAGTGATATTGATTCATTATTTCCTGTGATTCTCCCAGTAGATATATGGAAGCAAATTAGGAATTTAGATGATAATGAAATGTTTGGTGATACCTGGGAACATTTGATAAAAGAAAATACGGACAGAAAGGCTGGCGAGAAGCCATCGCCAACTCTGTTAGCATTACCGGCGCAAAAAGAACAGTAATGAAAGATTTTGGTGCCGGAGAGGAGAATTATCTGGGACAAATTAACGGCATGCGTGCAGGGCAAAGATGAATTGGCTACTGACTATTTCAATAGATTTGAAGAAGTGTTTGCAGATTTTAGTGGTCAAGATTTAAGCACTGAACCCGGGAAGAGACTATTTGTTGACAAATATGTGAGAGGGTTGCTACCGAAAATTCTAAATTTAATAATGACGTCTAAAAGTGCGTGGCAAGCAAAATCACAAAGTGAAGTATTACACATGGCACAATATTATGAGAATAGAGTAAATTCAGAGAAAGAGAAAGAGGTGAGGGATAGGGTGAATCTAAAAACGAGAATATTACTGCAACAGGTAGCGAATAATAATAGGGGCGGAGGAAATGCACAGATGAGAGGGAATTACTCCAACATGCACGGAGGTCCAATTGGACTGAATCAATGTGCATATTGTAAGGAAGAAGGCCATTGGCGAGCACAGTACCCACATTTACAGAATAGGAATGGAAATGCCCCAAGAAGACAGAACAGAGGTCGCCCGGGAACACAAGGACAAAATAGAAACACTCGAATGCCACAAAATCAGAATAACCAAGGAAATAACCCGAATCAGAACCAAAACCAACATCAGCAGAATGGTGCAGGAGAAGGGAATGTTTTTGATACTAAGTCCAATACATACTACTCTGGTGTCTTTACATCGGATGATGTATTGTTCAACTAGGACAGCCCACAACAGGGGTTGGAACCGGTGTCTATTCCCGTTGATCAGAAAGGACCCTATGTAGAAATGAAAATTGGGAATAAGGAGCACACTTTTCTAGTGGACACAGGTGCACAGAAGTGCTCAATAGACTATCACTTGGTTCCAGAGATACCACTGTCAGGGCAAAAGAACGTTTCAGTAGGGTTCGCAGGCACACCAGTAATAAGCCCATTGTCACAGTCGGTATCTATAACACTAGGTCCATTCACTGAGTCTTGCCTGTTCCTTTTGACACAAAATTGCGACGATAATTTATTGGGTTTAAATTTGTTGAAAAAATTAAGTGCGGTTATTCATTGTTATCCTGATGGAGTGTTTTTGACAATTTCACCACAAAAAATGCCAGTGTCACAATTTTTGTCTAAACCTCTGCCAACTGAATTAAGTAAAGTACCGACTTGCATATGGGCGATGAATGACAACAATGTTGGTTGTTTGAAAATAGAGCCAGTGAAAATTGTTTTGAAAGAGGGAGTCACATTGCCACGTATCCCACAGTATAACATTTCGGTGGAAGGTGAAAAGGCATTAAAATGCATTGTTTCTGATTTGATTAAACTGAACGTGATAGAAGAAATTACAGGTAGCACTTGTAATAGTCCCATTCTTCCAGTTTATAAGAAAGGAGGTAATGAAATACCATATTCATTTATAATTGATTTGCGCGGATTGATTAAAGTGGTTGATCCCCAATTTCCATTGGTCCCAGATGTCACCACCATTTTGACAATGATTCCAGCCTCTGCTTCACATGTTAGTGTCATACACCTTAAGAATGCATTTTTTAGTATCCCAGTACATCCAGATAGCAGATATTTATTTGCTTTCACACTAGGAGGACGTTCTTTCACATTCTCACAAATTCCACAAGGTAACACTGAGATTCCGAGTATTTATAGCAGAGCACTAAAAGAACAGCTAGACATGTTAGAATTGCCAACGGGTTGTGTACTATTGCAGTACATCGATAACCTATTGATTACTGCCGACACAGAAGACATTTGCAAAGAGGGTACTATTAAATTGTTGACACATTTAATTCCAATCTTTAAGAAAGGAGTCAAGAAGGATCCCTGTAATTACAGACTACTTTCAATGTTAGACTGCACAGGGAAACTCTTTGCAGCACTTCTATTGGAGAAATTAGAAGAATGGGCGTCCAAAACTGAAATATTCAATACATTTCAAAGTGGCTTCCGGAGAGGATATTCAACAACCCATAATATTATTATCTTGGACACCCTGCGCACAAAAGCAATGAGGAAAGGAAATCCACCTTTATATGCTTTGTTTGTAGACTTTAAAGCAGCCTTTGACTCGGTTCGTCGTGAAAAACTATGGGCAAAACTTGAACTATTAGGTTGCCCCGAGATCCTCCTGTACTATCTAAAATTACTGCATGAGGACAACACAGTGGCCTGCAGACTTAGTAATCAGGGGGACTTCACAGCGAAGATTCCACAAAACCGAGGCGTCAAGCAGGGTTGTGTGACGGCCCCATTCTTGTACAATTTGTTCACATATGATCTACCAGGTGTCATTTTAAGTGAACATAATTGTCCTCCTGTTGTCGGTACCATCCACTGTGCGGTACTAGCGTATGCCAATGATTTGATTATTATGGATCACACATTTTGTGGCTTACGGAGGTCCGCACTGAAGCTGTGGGAATATGCTACAAACAACGACCTAATCATCAACCAGGAGAAAACTCAGGTGATGGCTTTTTCAAATAAGAAGATAGCACGACCCAGATTAATTTTGCATGAAATAGAAATTAAATACACCCAACAATAAAAATATCTAGGGGTCGAAATAGAGGCCAAGTTGGGTTATAACATCTGTATTCAAACAAGAAAACATCGGGCAGCACAAGTAACGTCATTGATCAGCCAATTTGCAAGGCAGAACTGTGGAATGTCACTATATGGAATCCGTCAAATCTACACCCAGGTACTAACCCCAATGGTGGTTTATGGATTGGAAGCGCTATTTCAGATGGATTTTAACTGGCTACAAGTGATAGAGGGGAAGTTTTGGAGAAGAATCCTAGGTCTCCCTCAATCTATCCCAATGGCATTGCTAAGATTGGAAGTTGGGGTTTCCTCACTGAGGTCTATTGTCCTGAAAAGGAGAGCAGAACTGTACTTAAAGATGGCTAATCAACCAGAGTCTCGACTATTAAAAGAATTTAGCATGGAAAGTACAAAGGAATCCACCAAATGCCATCTGAAAAAGGAGATCGAAGCCCTTCTGAGGACAATATGTTGGACGATGAGTGGAGAGAAACTTACTGATCCTCAAAAAAAAGCACTATCTAAAAAAATCGACCTTTGGGACTGGCTAGAAAATTATGCACACCTTGACAAGCTTCCAAAATACAAATTTATTCATCACATGCTCTATACATTTAAACAAATGCAGCCATACTTATCCCTCAGTCCCTCTAGTAGACTTAGACGATTTCTACTCTTACTGAGGGTTGATAACCTACCGCTGCTGACTAACAAAAGCAAACATAACGGTTTGACTTCTACAGAGAGATATTGTAGACTTTGTAAGAATAAAGGATGCAAAGAAACAGCTTATCATGTACTCTCTAGATGTGTAAATATGATGGATACTTACATAGTAAATTTTGGCAACTTTGTCCATGATACGGAGTTCATAAGGGAACCTGCCTTCTGGCAACGCCTCATGAACACTCAGAGTATGCAGTTGCAGATCGCCACCTTTAGAGTATGGTCGGAAATTGAAAGAACTTTGAAGATCTCTATATGAATTAGTTAAACAGCAGGTTATTGATTATGGTAGTGGTTCATGATCTCTGTTATATGTGTTTTAGTATTCTCAGTATGTGCAATCGTTATTAAGTTTGAATGATCTGAAGAATTGTAAGTGTAATAAGTCCAAACTATGCTGTGTTTAATGGTATTTTAAACATTTTTCTTTTTATTTTTATCTCTTATAATTGATTAGTTGACTAGCTGATTAGAAACAATATGTAATATGTAATAAGTAATATGATGAACTTATATAATTTATCAGTATGTGTAAAGTTTAAATATAAACTGTAACACATTATTAATAAATCAATTGTTGACACATTTGGCAGCACATGGACATAAAGCTTCATTAAAAAAAATCCAATATTGTCGAAAGGAAATGGCCTATTTGGGCTACCTCCTTTCGAAAGAGGGAAGGAGACTGACACCAGAAAAGATAGAAAGCATCTCTGGTATGCCTATTCCAAAGACACAGAAGGAAGTCAGAGCCATAATAGGCATGGCTTCATATTGCAGGCAGTGGATTCCAATTTCGCTATGATTGTGAAACCAATGGTGGCATTGACAAAAAAGGATGTTGCTTTGCCTTTACCATGGAGTGGGGAATTTCAGAATGCATTTGATCTGCTAAAAGTTGCGTTGTGCTCAACTCCAGTTTTGGGCACACCAAATTATGAAAAGGATTTTAAGTTATTTGTGCATGAAAATGATGGCTGTGCGCTGGCAGTTTTGGCTCAGGAACAAGGAGGAAGAAATAGACCATGCGCAGAAACTTCATTTGATTCATCAGCAGGTGCAGGAGGCTCTTCGTGTCAGATACACAGGCCCGGGGCATTGTCTGCAGCCGGGCGAGTGGCTCTTAGTCAAGAATTTCGAGAGAAAATCCTTGCTCGCACCAAGGTTGAGGGGCCCATATCAAATTCTCCTGACAACGCAGACTGCAGTCCGTGTGGATGGTCGTAAGGCGTGGATCCATGCCACCCACACGAAAAGAATTCCATTCCGTTGAAAGAACTGCCTGATCCAGATGACAAGAAAGAAACCGCTGCCATTCACTCGAAAGACACCATCACCAGTTCTCTGCCACAAATACTGCCTGAGCCTGAGAAAAAGCCTGAAAAGATTGCTAAAGAGGAGAAAGGGCTAAATGTGCCCCAACTTTGCCCAGCTGAACCTGCATCATCACAGACTGACATAAAGCCTGCTTCATCACTTACTGCATCACAGGCTGACACTGAGCCTGCATCTGGAAGTGCATCTGCACTGTTCATTGATCACACAGTACCTGGAGCAATAAGGTACAACCCACGACCTCAAAATTGAAAGTGATCTGATCTACGCATTTTGTTTTGGCCTCTATTCCCACCACGGATGAATTGGGAATCAGAGGCCTAGAGAAGTGGAGCGTGGGGGCTGTACCAATCTGCATCAATTTGGGAGCTTTGGAACGCGGCTTCCGTGTGCTATCTTTGAAAAAGTGAAAGACCTATGTTGATCACCCCATGGGGACAAATGGGGCGCATATGGTGAAAATACAATTGATGCCTGCTCTAAAGTCTTTGGAGTACATTGCAGAGGCACAATGATCTGGCCACATGTTTAGCAATTTGGGCTGCCGAGAACTGGCATAAACGTTTTGCTGACCTCTTTGAACACTTACTGTTTTTAGCAGTTGCTGCTGTAAGAATTATTCACGACGAACATCGTTGGAGAAGAAGAATTGCACACAATGCCCATACTCGCTTCTGTTCCCTCCTGCATCAATGCTGATGATGTAATAGATATAGAGACTATAAAAACATCTAGAAGGAGTAGCTGTAAGAAATCAATGCGTATGATTACAACACTTCTGTATATTCTGAGTACACTTATCCGAGTAGTATGTATCCCATTATTATGGTATTTGGAGAACGTGCATCCATTAAGTTCTCTTTTGCCAACTACTAATGCCTCTGTCACAGACAGTCCAGTCCATGTACTCTCTTATACTCTCCCTCCTTTAGAAGACAGACACAGGGAAGGTTATGGTAATAACATGTTGCTTTTGATTATGAATATGACTCACTCCATCCTGAACAGAACGAACTGCTGGGTCTGCTCCCATTTACACCAGCATGGCGGGAAAGGAATGGGTTGGTATGTACAACCATTACCCCTTAATACAGCATGCTATGCATCACTAAGTGCACTATTTTATGGGAAGTGGAATAAGAGTGCTACAGGTCAGTTAGATGGAACAAACATAGATGAGTTTGAAAGAGTGGTAATGGAACCTGTAGGTTGTTCCATATTTAACAGAGCAAGAGTAATAAACCCAGTGGTAAGGCCAGTAGAAAGACTATATGTGCCTTATAAGTCATCTGTAATCACGCTTCACATGAACCCAGTAGAGAATAAGGACGTAGTGCCCCCCTCGTATACAATAACTTACAATCCTCGCACTGTCCCATTTTGCCTATGGAAAAAAGGTTCCTATTCAGTAGGGACATTCAATAGATGCATGAATATTGCAGTACTTGAGAGAGAAGAAGAACCAATATATGTGGAGAAAAAGCTTATCCCTGGTTGCCTAGAAATTGGGGAGGGACCTGTTACTTAGGGATCCTTTTCCCAGGTGTATTCCTTTCTAAAACATCAGACATATCGAAATTCTCTAGATCCAGGCCCCGGCGGGATGAAACAGGATTAATTGTGGAAGACATAGCAAAATCATTTATACCTTTTTGGGGCCAAGCAATAAACTCCTGGAATATACGAAGATTGTCCAGAATTTTCAAAAAAAAGGTTAAATGGAACGACCAACATATTTTATAATATGACCCTAGAAGAAAAGGCAGTTAGATTAATGACACTTCAAAATAGAATGGCTCTTGATATAATTTTGGCCGACCGTGGAGGTGTCTGCAAAATTGTGGGGTCAGCGTGATGCGTATTTGTAAGTGACTCCTCCCCTACGATTTTTGAGGCAATAAAGAAATTACACATTCTGAGCTCTGACCTTTGTGCCCCGACAGGTGGTTGGGAACTGAATATAAGTTCCTGGTTTTGGGAGTTACTGCGCTCTTGGGGATGGAAACTAATTGCAATCCTAGTAACTGAACTCAGAATCTCATGACATTGTGTTGTTGCATACACTGCCTGCCAATTATTTGCTCTGAAATAACTGATGAATGCGTACACATGATAACAGAGAAAAGAAATCCCAAAGTGGATACGTATGCAAACCACGAAACAGAAACTATGAAAGAGTTCATGTCGATTAATATTGATGATGACGATTACAGTAGTGTGCATAGTTCAGAACTAGATACATGGTCAGAGGAAGATGCGATGTATGATTGATGCTCTTGGCTTACGGCGAAAAGGAGGGTTTGTGAGTCTAGAAATTACCCTACCAAAGCATAGATGGTATATTATGTTGGCCGAAAACCAATCGCATCATATGCCCTACATCGCCAGATACAGAATTGTCAGCATAACCATAGAGCTTCCATTTTGTACCCGCAAGATCCGCCATTTACTTTTCCTTGCCTTTCTGTTCAAAACGCTTTGCAAAATGTATTTCATTTCGTTCTGCTCTTACACGAAGCAAGACCACAAGTTACATGTTGAGAGACCGGCCCAGATAGAAATGCCAAACAGTACAGAAATACATTGTTTTCCTCCCTCACAAGTCCTTGAAGGCGAGCAGAGAGGCATTTAATCACCAAGCCAGGTGCCAGCCGGCCTCGCTGAAACTATTGAAACAGGCCGTTAAAAGCATGAATTATACTTTCCTAGCGGCCCCCCTTTCCGGGCCCTCTTAGATCAGGCTGACCCTCAGTTCACGAATAGAAACGAGAAGATAGCATGCTTTGGAACGTGTCTCTCCTACGAACAAAGTTTGCTCGCTACACAAGTGCTTTATGTTCTCCATAACAAAGAACCATGTCTGCTTATTGCAAATTGCAACTGTTGCTAAAGTAATATAGATTAAGAAAGAAACGTGTCATAATGTGTCATATGTGTCATAATTGTCAATTACCGAACCCTAGCTCAAGAAGATACATTATGGGCGGTTTTGATGTGTCACATAAAGATTGTATGATTAGCTATTGGTATGTATGATACTGTTGTAAAATGTTCACGCTCTTGCGTCTCACGAGGTTTGGGTGACACACCTCAGGGCGAATGTGGCCCCCATCGCAGTGCCAGAAATCTGTTGATAAAAGGTATCTTCGAACAGAAAGTAGTTCCTGGTAAGTGCTATTTCTGCTAGTGGTGAGATAAAACTGGGTGGGACACCATGGATGTCTATGCCTGAGTGTAGCATCCCGCTCAGCATTTGCAAAGTCTCCTGCTGGGGTATCCGGGTATAGAGTGACTCTATATCAATGGTAACTAGCCATTCAGTTTCGGGATTAAATGTTAGTGTGTCTAAGAGGGTCACCATGTTGGTGGAATCTTTAACATAGCTGGCCATCTTGGGGACTTGGTCCTTAATGAAGAAATCGACATATTGTGACAGGGGTTCCAAAACTGAGCTGATACCCGAAACAATCGGTCGCCCTGGCGGAGGGACAATGCCTTTGTGGATTTTAAGCAATGCATACATCGCCGGAATCCGGGGGTGAGGTAGGGACAAGAAGGGTGCCTCGCGGGCGCTGATATGTCCCTCTGCCTCAGCCTCGTAGACGATGGGTGCAATAAGTGCCTGTAGAGATGGTGCAGGATCACTGGGATCACCCCGAGTCTCGCAAACCTGTATGTGGACCTCTTTGAACATCAACATATCTACCCTGAGACCAATCCCTACCTCGCCCAACTAACCGTGTGGCGGCGGTACATAGACGACATCTTTGTGATTTTCAGAGGTCTTGAACATGAAGTTGAGGCCTTCCATATCTGGCTTAATTCCCTGAACCCTCACCTTAAGTTCACTTTGGAAAGAGACAGACACTACAACCACTTTCTCGATCTGGCCATCACAGCAACCAACGGTATTCTCTCCTCAAGTGTGTACAAAAAAACTACTGACAGAAACTTGTTGCTTTGCTACTCTAGCTATCACCCCAAAGCGCTCAGAGACAATCTCCCCTTTGGGCAATTTCTTCGTTACAGGAGGCTATGTACAGAGACCCCAGTCTACACCTTACAATCTAAACTACTTCATACGCAACTGGCCACTCGAGGTTACCCACAGAGGATTATCAAGGACACCTATAAAAGAGCCAGCAACATATCAAACCCATAGACTCCACTACCTTCACAGCTGTGTTCAGCTATTCCCCTCTTCTTAACAAGATCAAATGGGAAGTGAAGAGATTATGGCCAATCCTTAACACAGGCATTACCAACATCTCTGTCCCACGTTTCGCCCTCAAGAGACGGTGAAACTTGAGAGACAAGGTCGTCAAGACCCTGATACCCAGCACACCCAGGGCGGGACCCAGCCAGGGCACTCTATGGAACATTCCACCCATTCTAGGACATGCACTCTGTGGGAATTGCTTCATGTGCGCCCAGACCTCAGAACCACAGAAACAGAGATCGGATGGAAATCCCCATGGAGACAGAATACATTTACCAATTGCAACACGAAGGGTGTTGTATATATGATAACTTGCCCCTGCAATCTCAGGTACATAGGCATGACCACTAGACCTGTCCGCACACGCATGATTGAACACAAATCATGCATAAGAACAAACAAACTTACTGCACCCCTAGTATCTCACTTCTCATCCCATGGACACACTGCGGACCAATTCAAGTGGACAATTCTGGAGAAAATGTCACCCCCCCGCAGAGGCGGTGATCACCACAACATGCTGTTTAGAAAAGAACAGATGTGGATTTTTAGGCTCAATACCTACACGGTAGGCCTCAATGAACAAATCCAGTGGCACGACCTAGCAGTATTGACTTAACTCCACCTATGCTGACATCCCCAGCGCCCCACTCCTTCAACACCTACTAAGCCTGGGGCTGCCTTTTACCTCTCCTCCCTCATCGCATAGGCCCCCGTACACTTTGCATGCCTCCCGTCCTAGCCCTTGGGCTCCCCTCCATCCCTTCACTCTCTCCCAATCCTGAGTCTTTGAATAGGTTTTTTTCCTTTAACCACCATTTGCCCATGTCACTTCGTTTGGGAACACTGCATGTCTGTGTTCCTCGACTTAGTGCCCTGGCAACCAGGCATCCCTTTACATTTACACGCCAGAGTGTCTTCCCAGCCTCAGCCACGTCCCCATGACAATGCCAACAGCATTAGGGATCACACCACTCGCCAGCCCGACTGCTGCTGATACGAGCACGTTCCTCGCTTGTTTCGCGAGGCGATGGGGCTTCTTTGCCCCATGCATAGCCCGCTGCCGGGCCACCAGCCACGTCACCCAGACGCCAGCGCGAGCGCGCTTCCTCTTGTTCTTTGGGGGCGATTGGGCTTACCACACTTCACACGCCATTGATGAGCTGTATACACAGCTACAGCACTCAGCGCACACGGAGTCCTGAAGCCAGAACAATGCAGGTACGGCCCACCGGGTTCCACCGCACCTATTTATTCACTCAGCTGTTTCATCTTTGAAGCTCATGACCCTTTCATGTGTTTTGCAGAGGCTTTGCAAGCATGCATTGAACTGCTGCTTCCCTTTGATCTTGGTCAGCTGAGCGTTCCTCGTCCAACGAACGCCTCCTTGCTCCCCATTTTGGACACAGACCAGCAGGTATGGCCTCCTGACCTGCACCCTAAGCCCTCCCTGGCCTGGGATGTCTGGCCCCATTCATTCTCCCACACTCAGTGGGTACCTATCACCCCTCACCTTTTAATTAGCAGACACTCCCCTGCACGTTTCATGCACCTTCCATTGGGGGAGTTTTCCCCATGCACACCGGATCTGCAGGCCCTTGCCTTCTGGCGGCTCTTTGGCCAGTCCCCCACTCCTGCACCCCACCTCCCTCTCCCTCCCCCGTCGATGGCGTGTTTGACCTCTCATTAGATGCTCAGGCACCCCCACCATTCCTGCATTAACTGACCTAAGCAGCTTTGGCCCTTCCGCATGCTCACTTTAATGCATGAAGACCTCCACCCTCACGTTAGCAGACAGTCCCTGTTGCTAGCGGTTAACGTTTAACCTCTTCCCTTTTGTTTCTTCCCTCCCTTCCTTTTGTCTCCGCGCAGGAGACTACAGCACTGCTCTCCAGTTCAGCAATTCTGAACTCTGACAACCCAGTTTGTGTTGTGAATTACGGTCCTGAACAAGATGGCTCCACTTACCTACGCCATTGAAACCGGTCGACCCCTTTCGGTCATGAGGGCTCTCATGACCCACTTTTGATCTCTCCCACATCAACAGAGAGACTTTGTTTTCTGAAAATTGCTTACTGCAGCACACTCATTACCATCGAGTGAGCTTTTTTTACAAGAGCTAATCTTTTACCCCCCCAGTCCTCAGGCTGTTTTTTATTGCATATACCCGCCAGTGGGTTCTCCAGCTGTACTGTTTTGCACCCCAACCATAGTGATCTACGGGCTGTATTAAAACATTTTGGATGGAATACAAACAGTTGACCTGCTCCTCAGGTTGTACCCTTGACTACAGCAGTCACAGAATCTAATCCATAGCTCTGTGGACCACTGCTATACCATTCTGGAGAACACCATTTTTAGAATATTTATTTTTTTGCTCATTGGACTATTTTGTCTGCCTTCAGAAACTGCCACTAGTATAGAAGGTTGAGGGACAGTTCTCTCCTCTATATCTGTTAGATAGGCGATACATCACGCGCCACCCAGGGACAGGCACCCCTGCCAGGGACAGGGTGTTCTTCTCTAGGGTGAGATACGCCGAGTCGGGTGGCCCTCTTTTGTTGCATTAGAACTTTAGCATATGCTTTACCTTCTTTTCACTTTTTCCATGTTTGACATGTCTTCTGAATAACTACCTTCCTTGAAAACCGTTGTTTATTGTGCTACCACATGTTTCCTTGTTAACGGTTAACAGGACGACCACGGCTAGACCGTGTCCTTCAGCTTTCCCAAGCTATGCCTGTTTGTTTCATTACTCAGATTTCCTGGTCCCACAAATTACGGGATTAGAGATCTGTGTGCAGTGCCTATCAGACCATGCACTGGTCTCCTTAAAGTTGGAGCCGATTACTCCGCAACAGCCAACCCGTAAGCCACGGCGCCTAAATGAAGATCAGATATAGAACGGGCTCACAGGAACTATTTTCAGGAAAACTTCACCCTGGGGGTGGACTGGGCCACTATTTGGGATGCCAGTAAAGCAGTGGTACGAGGCGAGTTTATCGCGCATACCGCATACAGCAAATTACGTTAAAAGAAAAGAGCGGGTGAGGTGGGATTTGGAGGCAAGAGTAACAAAGGCTTAGGCGGAGTATAAAGATAAGGGCTCACAGAAAATGTGGCGGGAACTTAAAAAAGCCAGGGTAGCCCTGGAGACGTATCTGGCAGATGAAGCTACACAACTTCGACTGCAATCTAAACAGTCTTACTATATAAATGGGGAGAAGGCCAATCGATTCCTTGTGGCCAAATTGAGACATCAGAAAACCCGGAACCGCTTCGCCCAACATAAACGCCAGGGAGGGGACTTAGTAAGAGGGGATAAAGAGAATGGAAGTCATGTCTTCGTATTATACCGACAACCTGAAGGGGGAAGATTTGGAGAGGAAAGCACAGGTGGCGTTCATAGGCCAGGTGACCCTGCCGCAGATCGCAGAAGAAGACAGGCTCCAGCTGGAAGCACCCATAACCGAGGAAGAAGTGGGGGAGGTCATAAGTGGGTTGAAGGGACATAAAGCTCTGGGCCCAGATGGGCTAAGTAATGCGTATTATGAAACATTTAGGTCTATTCTAGTAGGCCCCCTAACGAAATTGTTTAATCGCATACGGGACACAGGGCAGAGTTTGGGGGACATGGGCCCAGCTACTACAGTATTACTGTTGAAACCGGACAGGGATCCTACAGAATGTGCTAGTTATCACCCTATTTCATTACTGAATGAGGGCGCAAAAATGTATTCCACGGTCCTGGCTCGGAGGCTGGCAAATGTCCTCCCGAAGATAATACACCCAGACCAGGCAGGATTTGTGAAAGGGCGGCACACCTACGATAACATCTGTAGAGCTATAGACACTATCGAATGGGGATGAAGGACAGGGCAACGGTTTGCGGTGCTGGCATTGGACGCCTCTAGAGCCTTTGATAGTTTAAATTGGGGATTGCTGCAGCTGACCCTTGAAAAATGTGGGTGTGGGCCAGTCTTTACTTGTATGATACTGGCTAACTACAGGACCCATCCACACGGCTAATAATTAACAGACAGCTCACAGAGAGTATCCCTATCCGGAATGGCACGAGGCAAGGGAATCTGTTGTCACCACTGATTTTCGCTATGGCCATGGAGCCTCTGGCGCAAAAGGCCTGGGATTAACGGGGAATCCGAGGGGTGGAAGTGGGTGTCGGGTGTCCCAGAAGGTAGCCCTCTATGCGGACAATGTCCTCATGTTCTTGAAGGACACAATGCATTCACTTCCAAAGGCTATACAGCTGATGAACAGGTTTTCAGGGGTTTCTGGGTTTAATAACAACTACCCCAAATCTAAGGCACTTAACACCACTGAGGTCCTGGAACACGTGTCAAATTGGGAAAGCCGATATCCCCTGAAATGGTAACAGAAATACATAAAATACCTGGGAGTACACCTAACACCCACCTATGAGAGATTATATGGGGCCAATATCCCAGACCTACTGAAATCGTTAATTGGAGATCTCAAACGATGGGCATGCAGGAGCTATCATGGCTCGCACGCATCACAGCACTTAAAATAACCCTTCTTCCCAGGTTCCTGTATGCGACTGGAGCCCTCCCAATACGCATCCCAGGTCCAGCAATAAAAAACTTAGAGAGAAGTTATGTCTTTCATCTGGTGGAAGAAAAAACCTAAGTCCCTAGAAAAGTCCTATTGCGTCCACAAGCTCTGAAGGGACTGGGGGTACCAGAACTGCACAGGTATCTATGGGCAGCACAGGCATCACCCATGCTGCAATGGGCACCCAACGAAAACCAGAACCGCTGGGCGACCATCGAAAGGGAGGCAGCTAAAATACCCTTGGAAAGTGTGGGATTCCTTACAGCGCGGCACAGAGGTAGAGGAGGCACACTACTGGAAAAGGGTCAAAATAGCGGGCCCTCTCGTGCCAATGACCCATAACCCTGACTTTACTCCATGAATGCAGTCTGACATCTGGATACACTGAGGAGGGGAGGAGTGGACCCTGACACTGGGAGAACTTTACGCGGAGGGGTCACCCCTAACATTTGAGGGTTGTAAGGCTAAATTTCACATTCCTGAGAGGGACCGCTTTCATTACATCCAAATTAGACATTGGATTACAAACATAAAGGTCCGGGAGAGAGCAACTCGGGACCCAATAGGGCTGGAACTCACTGTAAAGGAGGGAAGGGCAGAAAAAGGGGTGTCAAGACTGTATCGGTTGATGGAGGAGGCAGACCCGGAAGGGACTCTACAGTACATCCAGAAATGGGAACTAGATGTGTGGAAACCAATTCCGGAGGAGACATGGAGTCACATATGGCATTGAGCCGCCAAAGGCACTAAATGTGCTTCAATTAAAGAGGCGGCGTACAAACTATATCTGAGGTGATATATGACGCCACAACGTATGCACTCCATTAACCCAGACTATCCCATGTCATGTTGGAGGGGATGCGGGCAACATGGGGACCTAATCCACATGTGGTGGACCTGCCCAGTGGCAGAGACTTACTGGAAGGAAATCCTGAGCCATATCAGGGAGATTGTGGGGACACAATTGCCTTTTGACCCAGTGGTAGGTCTACTGGGTGAAGCTGTCGATGGATGCTATGCGAGCACTGGAAATAAGGCTAGCCTTATAACCCACATGCTGAGTCCAGCCAGAATCACCTTGGCACAGTTGTGGAAGAACAAGCAGGGGCCGGTAGTGGCCATGTGGTGGGTGAGACTTTGGGGGGTGATGGCCATGGAAAAGGTGACGGCAATGGCATATGGCTCATACTCGAAATTCCTGAACACCTGACTGCCGCTTCACGAGTTCACGGATGACAGGGAACATATGTACTTCAAACCTAAGCTACTCTGCAGGGTCTCCATTATCTAGCAAAGCGAGGCACGATTTGAAAAGACAGTCCAGCTTGCAAAATTCCCACGAGTGCTGAATAAGAGACGCTGTGATTCACCCAAATACTGAGGAGTTATTTTAGCAGGGCGTGGGGCGGGTGGGGAGTTGCAACAGTTAAAACTCATCAGCAGACGGAACACAAAGAGGGGGATGGACGGGAGGGGAAATGTGGCTATCGTTTACCGTTCTCATATACATGCCTGTAACTTATGCGCTTGAGAAATAAATAAATTTGGTAAAAAATAAAATATGTATATTGCAGTTTTCTGGTTGTAGTTATATACCAGTTGGCGTATTCTAACTGTTTATAGGTTTTCACTGTTAGATAGCTGTTGTCTTATTCTATTAGTTCATGGATTTAAAGGTTATTGAGGACATTTTGTAGATGTTTATATTCATATTAGTGAATTAATTTTGGTTTTAAGAATACTAAGTAAGCGTTTACAAGATTTGCTGGTAATCTCTGGAAGTATCATTACATTTGAACCATCCACATTTCTTTTTTATGTATGCAGTGTAGTGACCTGTATTGGTTGTGGCTCCTCCGTGGTAGATTATGCCTACTGTTGTGAAGGTTTTTTTTACCAAGTGATACTTGTCCATGTGTGAATCCAGTCAGCTTGCAGTTGTTTTTTGTACCATCTGCATTGTAACGCAAAAGCATTACTATTACGTATTCAATATGTGACTGTATTTGTAAGGTGGAACAATTATCAGAATTGCAAGTAGTACATAATCTGCCATGGTTTGCATTTTGAACAAATTGCTGAAATGGAACGGATTCACAGTTAGGTATGGATACATAACACAAAGCGTTCATTAGGGACTTGTTCGTGTGCCACATGGCTGCAGAGAGTGCATGTATGTTTCTACATGTATGAAATCTGGATGATTTCATTTATAGGTATGTTTTTTTTTCTCCAGTACTTGTAGTAAGTACATTAGAAATTCTTGTGGATCTTCTTGTGTGTTTATAGTGTATCTGACTAATCCCGCACAGTAGTCCAATCCCTGCCTTATTCCAGAAACACTGCAAGTGTTGTCAGGATTGTTGTTTGCATTTCTGTGAAGGACTAACATTTGGAATCATAATTGGTCTGTCCTGTTTAAGTAAATGTTTTCAACAATTGGTGGCAATTGGAATAGAATATTGATTGCTACATTTGCATAGCAATTTACACCAGTTGTAGTGGAAAATGTGAACGGACCAGACAGTTCTGTGTCTAAGTTATTTGTTGGAAGTGTGCGTTCTTTCTTTGAGAGGTAGTTGGTTTGTTTGTGCAGTACATCCTTCTTTGGTTGTGGTCATTGATGAAATATTAGCTTCTTTTAATTTCTTTGGAGGTATTGTTATGAGATCCTGTATAATTTGAGTTGGAACTAGTTTTCTTTTACAAACTTTTGCTTTTTGAGGAACAGGATAGGTTTTGAGATGGGGTGCGTAGAGTGCACATAGTCTATTGTTTTCTACAATGCAAGGAATATCAGCGTTTACTTTACTTGCATCAAAGTTGACTAGAAATAGTCCTTCAAGTGTACGTAGGCATGATAGTGCTACATAGCTCATGCCTTCTTTAAACACTATGCTGCTAATATCTATCAATGCTTGATCTAGGGTAAGACCTTTTGATTTATGAATGTTGACTGCGTATGGTAGAGATAGAAAATTGTTCTCTGCGAGGTCTGCAGACTGACGCATGTTTTCAGTTAATTCTTTGTATTGAAATGTTGCCAAATATTGACATTTCCTATGCTGCCAAGAGTTTTACGGCATAGTTTGTGCCCTAAGGTTTTAAAATAGGTTCTCCTTTAACTGGTGTTAATTGAAGAAGATCTCCAAAAACAATAATGTGTTTTCCTCCAAAGAGTTCTTCGTAGTCTGTTTTGAGGACCTCTTGTAATCTGAGGTGAATCAAAGCCAACATTAGGTTGGAGACCATGCTCACCTCATCTATTAGCAGCATTTTCATTTGTTTCAAAACTCTGCGTAGTTCCATTGCAGCTTCTGCAGAAAGTTTGTAGTAGTCTAATTTGTTTTGGTGTTCTACTGGAAGCAGTAGTAATTGGTGTGAAGTGACACCGCCTATGTTGTAGCCGGCTAAACCTGTGGGGGGGCAGTTACAACAGCTGACAGTTTGTTGTTTGGCAATTGTTGGAGGAACTTGCTGATGATTTTTTATTAAGAATGTTTTCCCTGAACCAGCTTGACCACTCACATTTAGCAGTATAGGTTTGTAGTCTTGACAGGTACAAGTTTTAGTTTTGTGCTGCATACCATGTTCAATTTGTTTTCTTATTTCTAGGAAAATGCTACGCTGTTCATTGTTTAATTGTGATTTGAGTATAGCAAAGTCTTCAGTAGACCCTTCATACTGGTACATGGTGTTTTCTACTTCAGTCATGGCTAATTCAGCCTCATTTGCTATGAGTGGCTGTCAAAGTGGTTCTTGGCTTCCTGTTAGAGAACGTTGACTGCTGTCAGGAGTGTCTATATTTAGTTGTGTCTGGAGTTCTTCTTGTTGCTGTTCATTTTCTAACATTGTTTTGTACTGCGTAAAGTTTATATCTGTTATAGTGCTTTCATTTGCTTTGAAAGCATCTTTATAGGAGACATAGGTATCTAATAAATCTTCTTCTTTTCTTCATGGTTTAAAAAGTTGTAGTAGGCACATGTTATATAGTTCTTTATGTTTAGGAGTTTTTAATGACAATTTCATATGAATAATTAGGCTGCGTTTGGTAAGTTTCACTAGGCTGCCTTCACAATTGTTGACTCTGTATCTAACTTTCTTCTAATCTGGTTTAATATTATTTTTGTGTGTGAAGTTTTGGGCTACGTGGTATAGACACATGGTTTCCAAAGCGGTACTCCTGTTTGGGTAGTATGTGTCTAGTAAGTTGTTTTTCAAAATGTCTTGCCTTTTGGGATCATTTTTGGCTATTGTTTCTGTGTCTTCATATGATTTAAGGTATATGCTAATACTGATGTATCCCAACCACAGAACAAAAATCAAGTAAAGCTAATTCTAAGACTAACCCACTTTTCTTTGCGGGTGTCCAATTTGATCTTTAGTAGTCCAGACTCCTTATTTGTAAAAGTCTATGGACAATTGAAGCTGATGGAGGAAAACATGCTCAATGTGAAACTGACTCAGATATAATGTAACTAAACTGAGGGGGCAAATGACCAAATATACGATAAAAATGTGTGTATTATTTTAATTAACGTGTGCTGTAAAGAAAGAATACTGTTTGACATAACAATGCAGAATCACAAAATAACTTCTGCGAGAAATCTCATAAGTGAAGGAAACAAATTAGGTCATCATAAATCAAATGCAATAATAAAAACTGTGAAACAAAAGGAAAACCAATTAAATTATACACTTCAATTCCTAATTGTACTCATTGGTTAAAGTGTCGTTCAGTGTAACAAGTGTCACTGAGTATTCATTTCTTGCTAGGTAAATAGCGTGAGATCCTAAATTTGAAACAATAAGCAGGACTATTCCAATATATGAAATATTCGCTATTCGTGTGAGGATTTCCCAAGTTGTCCCCTTGTATCCTAAGGCTATATTAGACCTATGTCCGGGTCTCTGGGTAAAAGATATCTTTGCCTATGTGGTGTTTGATGGCAAACTTCGTGGTGTTTGATGGCAAACCAAACTCTTCACATTTCGGCGGTCACTAGACTCAATTGGCCCGCCTTCATCAGGGCGTCAGTTTGGAGACCCTGTGTGAAAATATATAAAGAACAATCAATAAAGGAACCTCTCAATCCGTGCCTATATTTATTTAGCAGTGACAGAATAAATTAAAACTCTAAGTAGCTGGCCTTTATTTTACCTGCCGGTACTTAATTCCCAAGTGTCGAGTCATGTCTGGAGTGGAGCACAAAGCAGTCCTTGAAGCTGGTCGCTATGTGGTTGCTGTGTCTTAAGCAGCCTGTATACTTTTCAACCCACTGGGGTATTTCTCTGACTGCCCCCCTTGGGTCTACCTACAAGTGAAAATAGTATATGGCCTGTTAGAGAAAGGATTGAGTGAATTGCAGTGTATTGCAGACCCAAATCTGTTGTTACAGTACGGTATGGAGGCACGTGGTTGGTAGTAGTCGGGTCAAAATGGGTATGGCTGGTGTGCTAAGGAAACATCTCTTCATGGTTTTGGAAGTAAATGGATCGCTCAAGCCACATCTGCAAAGGGTAATCAATTATATGTCTATATAAGTATATAGAAATGTGGCAAGACTGGCCAACTAATTGCTGTTCTCCTAGCAGTACCTGTTACGGTTATTAACATTAGTAATTACCTGTGAGTACAAGTTTGGTGTTTTATATTTGGGGATTTTGACTCAGAGGTATGTTGAGTTTGGCCGTCTCTGTTCCTGAAAAGATGAGCAGAGAGGATATATTATGTCAGGTCATCCTCAAACGGTAACAGTAATATAGCATGCTATAGCTGAATTCAGACTATGTAATCAAAGGATGCCTACGTTTTCAGCGAAAAGTTATAATAAAATGTAAAAAGACGATTAGCGTCTGACCGGTCGTCTGCACACTTAGATGGATCGTGCATAGCAGCATCTTTGTTTATTATCACATGCTACGAGCGCTCGCTCCCCTTGGATGTGCAAATTAGTAGCTACTAGCTAAATTGTGTGTTCATGTCCAGGGGCATTACTTTGTATGGCACGGTTCTCCGAGCGGGGAATCCTGCAAACATACCTTTAGATTTCAGACCAAGGAGCTGCTGGGTCATAGCTTCTTTGTGCTTTGCGCATAGCACTGGGAAAATAAGTGCGCGTGCGGCAGAATACCTAAAAATAAAATGGTTGTCATAGAAATGACGCTCGGGATCCCTGCCCCTATTGGTGCACATAATGCGGAAGCATAACACCTCGGAATGGTACGGGGCTCCGTTGCTGTTGGTTGTCACTGCAACAGTCTGTATCTATTACTTAGAAGTCTCATGGTTAGCCGCGGCTCGTCCTGCTTGACGCGGTATGTAACTGCAACGTTGCATGTGACATTGTGGCTGCTCTGTGTTACTCTGACCTGCGTGCTGGAACAGATGAACAGGATCGACAATCTAAGTGTCGTGATTGATGGTGCCGTGGATATTGCACCCTTAGAGAAACATGGTACAATAGGACTCCGGTTGTCCCACGGGCACGGTTGTCCATGCTGGTGTCTCCAAAAGGTGTGGGTGTTGTGTAAACGTGTTTGTCCCTTAATGGAAACTTCTTATTGGGAATAATGCTAACAGTAGAGCTAAACCTGGATGTATTGCAGGAGTCTCTTGACTTTGCAGTTCGAACCAACAGTGTATGTGATCAGTGTATTACCAGTTGGAAGATTTCATTTAAACCCTGGTGATATGTATCCAGACAATGGATCCATCTGGACTCCTTGTGGAGCAGACTATGCTGAAGGTCTGCCCCACCTTTTACTCTTTCCAGGACCCACCAGGTGAAGTAATTTGGAGAATGTCTGGCTTCTAGGAAATGTGTTACTAAAGGTGCTGTCAAAGTCTTGCACTGGATCTTCGACCTGTGTTCAGATATTCTTAGATTAATGGCTCTTGTCTGTCCTACATATCTTAAACCGCACAGGCATTCAATGCAGTAAATATCATTCAATCTTTTGCAGTTTGTGAAATCTTTGTGAATCCATTCCTGTTGTCCAATAGTAAAGGTTTTCATCTTTCTAGTAAATTGGCACACCACGCAGTTCCCACATGGGCGATGCCCTTGTATTGGGCGTAATGTTCTTTGCCCCATATATGCTGAGTCTGATTAAAAGAGTGAATGGACCAAGTATTCTTTAATGATCTTCGCTCTTTTGTGTGCAAATCTGGGTGTGGGATCTTCTGGTAAATTAAGTCTGGCAATATGATTTGAGAACTCTTTTTCTGGATTTTCCAGGACCAAAGCTGAGCCATACTATGATTTCAGATTTTCCATACAAGGCAGTACCGGTTAAATGGCCTGCGGCTTCGTAGCAGCCAGATTCTCTATGGGAGAGCATTTTTATGCCTAAGCTGTACAATTTCTGTGACAGTGTTTTGTCAGATGATATGTCGTCCCAGAGGTCTTGGAGCTCTGTTTTTTCTGCTTTGGTTAAGTAGGCTGTGACATATCGTGCAACTGCAGTGGCATTGTCTGCAATGTATTGCACATCTATATTTGCATTCCATAGGAGGGCAATGATTGCATTGTAATCATTGATGTACTTTGATCCTTCTGTTGTTTAATTCAGTATGTGTTCTTAGGTGATTTACCTTTGACACTATGTCTAACTGAAGACATGAAGTTGTTCAGTTGTCCTGTTGTTGAAACTGGTCTAGGGAAACCAAAGCGGCATTTGGTGTAGTATTTCTCTTTGTTTTTATACTTCCCAAACGTGTGTCTTTGAAATTGTAAAATGTGTGCATGTAGGTCACTATGTGTAATTTGTGAAGGGATTTCACAAGTGACATATTTCTGGATGAACGGCAAAATAGTGGCATCACTGTCCTTACCAAATTTAGGAGCATCTTTAACCCACAAAAGCATTTGGATGTGTGCTGCTCCTCTGGCTTGGTATTCTTTTCTCCGAAAGAAGTGTTGCATTTCTCTGAGGGGAGGAACTGTTTTATTACAAATGAAGTGTAGCATGGCAATAAAGCGATGATGGAAATATCTTGATACATTTACAGGATCCAGAGAGCAGAGTTCTCCTGGTGTTTTTATATCTATATTTGTTTTGTTTTTGGCTATGTGTAGGAAATCGGGCAAATCTTCCCATGCATACCCTGCACAACTTAATGTCACAAACTATGTGGGTGGGCCAAGGTTCTTATCATAAAGCGTACTTCTGCGTGTCGTCGGAACCAGTATTCTTTTGTACCATGCATGTTTGCTAAAAGATTTGTAATGCATGACTGTAAAACTTCATCTTTTTCTTGCACTTTTTGTAGTAATTGCGTAGCAGACATATTTTGAAAATTGGTACCTGATTTCAATGTGTGTGCAACGCCGTAGCATAGAGTTGCTATTTCACTTTCAAAGAGAAGGTGGAATATGTATTCCACGTTTTGTCTGAATCTGGGGTCTTCACAATACATTCGTAAAGAGCAGTATTCTGATGCTGTTATTTGTGTGGGTCTTTCATCGCACCTTCCTCCTTTTCCAGAAGGAAAGATTAAAGGAAAGGCTTGTGCTTCTACACTTTTTCCCATATGCTGATTGGAGATCCTTTGGCTTGCTGCATTTGGTAAATTTCCAGTGCGTCATCTATGGTGTCTTTAGAGTGCAATGGGTGAATTGTATTATGGTCTAAAATATTGGATTCTGTTGAGGGATTTAGAAGTTGAAATAGGCCACTTCCTGGCGAGTCTTGAATTATTTCAGTGGTTTCCCTCAGGTTTTCTTCAATGTCTATTTCTTTGTAGTATTTATTCATTGTTGTCTTTTAGATATTGCAGGGCTTCCCTAACTTTATGTACGTCCACTAGTTGCTGCCAAATAATTTTGTCTTTTGTAGGTACGCCATTTACTAGGATAATCAAAGATTGATCTATTGGACGGTGCACTACCAGAATGTGTACATTTTCTTTGAGATCTAATGGCAAATAAACTACTTTGGCACAAATGCCTTTCAGTAATTCAGAGGGGGTTAGTTTTGCTGTTTTTGGTTGAAGGCGTATTACTGCTTGAAATGGGTGCACTGTTTGAATTATAATGCTCTCATACTAGTTAAGCTGTTGCAGTGGTTTTGGTAGTGGGAATATTTCCAAGTTATTAGTGATAGCACGTGAAGGTATTTGGTTATTGTCAAGTTTTGCAGTGCAGTAGCTGCAAAGTATTGAGGGGTTAGTAATTTGTATTTGTTTTCTGCTATAAGATAGAGAGCTAATTGGAACCACTTGGAATCTTCATTGTCTTCTATTTTGTACATTATGTCTACAGTTTTTGTGCTATTTTTATAAAATGTTCTGCGTCAACACACACACACATGGTTTGGTACTTCAGCAGATGTGTTTTTAAACTTTAGTATTTAGTTTTTGTATGTGTGTAGTAGAAGTTTGCCATCTGTAAAGTTGTTGCTACTCTGTTCTGAAGATATTGAATTTGCAAGTGGGTTTCACTTCCAAAATATTTTCTCTGGATGTGCTCTATTTCTTCGAGTAGTTATTTGGCTGTACCATGTAGAAGAATGTTATTCAAATTGTTCAGGGCTAAAGCAGGAATTTTGGCATAGTACAGTTTGTGAACAGAATTTCTTACAGTTGAATGGTGTGTTCCTATCATTTTGATATGGTTGAAGGCGCTTTTGCAAATAGGTCCAGAAATGCAGGCTAATGAATGTCCTTGTAGTCCTGTGTATTTTCGCACTGGACAGGAGTCCATAGTTTGTAATAGTTTTATTTTCAATTTGTCTTTACTTTTCACATACTGATTGCGGAACTGGCGTAAAGATGTGAAATATATTTTTGCCTATGTTACACATTGATGTGCACTGCCATTTGTAGACTTGACGTATTGGTTCAGTGGAATGGAGAGTTGATGCTAAGTTTGCTGGAGATGTTGGTGTGAGCAGCATTTCTTGTTCCATGATCGTATTATTAACCTTTTCATACCCTCGTCCACTGCTATGTAAGGCAATTGGGTTTGTTTGCTTTTGTTTGCATGCCTCTTCATTGAAATATGGTTCTGTGCTGGTGGTATGACTCAGCTCACCTGCACAGATGTTTGCGTGGTCTTGTTGCTATTCCGTTTGTTGAGAAGTCCTTGTTGTAGTTTAGTACTTAGTTTTGTTAGTGGTTTCATTCTGTTTAAAACTAATATAAATAGTTTCCTTTTGAGAAGGATTGCACTGTCTATGAGAGCTTCCAGGATTTGTTTTCTGCTGTAGGTTTTACGGGTTGAGCATGATTTCTCTCCTGTTTTTATAAGGTTGTGAAGGACTCTGTGGCGGAACACTTTTTGTAAAATAATTATTTTGGTATGGTAACTTGTGGCTACATCAAGATTTATAGTTGCTGTGTTAGCACAAGTGATAGCTGTAGTCTTTTTAATAACTTTCTGTTTAGTTTTACATTTTGAAAGAGGAGTCAAAGTTTCTTTACTGTAAGCTGCTTTAGTTTCACTTAGTGACTGTATTAGCAGTTTTGTTTGAATTTTTCGTACACATTCTGCTAGAGGCGTATGCCTA
This sequence comes from Ambystoma mexicanum, assembly GCF_040938575.1. Classification (NCBI taxonomy): domain Eukaryota; kingdom Metazoa; phylum Chordata; class Amphibia; order Caudata; family Ambystomatidae; genus Ambystoma; species Ambystoma mexicanum. Next base: position 298,346,062 of record NC_090935.1, on the reverse strand, counting down.
TTTTGTACACTTTTATTTTGATTTGCTCTATTTCTGCATTGCTTTCTACAAAGTTGTTTTTTTGGTAGGCATTCTTTGGTGTCTGTTGGAGAAAAAAAGAAAGTGTGAGTTGGGTCGTTGTGCAATGTATGTGTGCTTTGTGCATGACTGTCTGAGGCATGTATGTAGAGGTGTGTGATTGTGGAATGGCTGTTACATCAGGTAGGGAAGGCTATTCTCGTATTTGTGTGTTACTATATTGGTGTTCAGGTGACAATACAAAGTGTGCACCTGCTGAGGTGCAATCAGTAACATTGAATCTAATGCTGTAAGGTTGATACAATTGTTTGTTCTACAATACTAGAATAGAATACTACAGTGTTTGAGTAACAGAACATTATGACAGTATTGCACTTTGTTGGATGCAAAGAGTAGGTTTGTTGAGGGTTCTGTCTTGTATTTTTGGCACTACGGGTTTTCAGGAGTGTGGTCTTCACTGCAATTGTGAAAAAAGTAAGTTAGTGCATATGTGTGTTAATGTCACAGTAATTTCACTTAAAGAATAGATTAGTTACATTTGCAAAAGATATTCTTTCTAGGAAGAGGTACTGTATGTGTTAAATTGCATAGCTTTGTATGTGAATGGGGATTTTGGAGCATCGGCTAAGGGGGTTAGTGGAGTATTTATAGGTGTGTCCTGTGAGGTGCACTTTTGAAAGTATGTGTTGCTGTTGCATTGTTTAGTGTGGTAATAGATTAGTGGACGTTGTAGTAGGGCAAGAACAAAAAGCTTAGAAAAATGTACAGATTGATAAGGAGAATGTTGTTGTGTGTGCAATTCCATTATTTTTGTGTGCATAGATGTTTCCTACATGAGTGCTGGAAACATTTCAGTTATTTGACTTTGTTATCCACATTCCTATTGGCACTGTTCTGAATGTACACTTGTATTTGTTTGGTTTTGCAAGTATGGCAAGTGTCAGGCATTCTGTTTAAATAAATGCATTTTATGTACTTGCAATGCTTTTGTAAGATACAAGCTGGTCTCCTTTTTTGTGTGCATTCTAGGAATTTATAAAAGTGTGTTAAGGGGTAAGTGGTTGTGAAAATGACAGAAGGAAATAAGAGAATTATAGGTTATACATTGTAATATGAGCAAATTAAAATTTGGAAAGCAGGCAGATTTGTAAGTGAACTTGATTATAGGAGAAATTAGAGTATGATTTTTTTGCAGATTATGCAGGGTCAATGGCAGGTACCCTGTTCATATGCATTTATAAAAGAGTTGCACATTTATTGTAAAGAAAATATTCATACCTGTAGTTTGTATTGATGTATGTAGATGTGGTTGAATCTGGAAGGAGAAACTTTGAAGAGTTTTACAGTAGGTTTAGCTGTAGGTGCTTTGCAATCACAGAACAATTGCACTCAGAGTGATGAATAGTTCGTCTAAAGTGCTGAATTGTGATGACAGAGTTAGATGTAGAGTTCTTGGATGTGATTGGTGGATGTTTGTGTGACTGCTTATGTGTATCCAATGAGAGAGTGGTGCTGACAGTGATATGGAAAGTGAAAAAGTGCTGTCCCTGTGTTGCAGGGTCCGCGGACATTGCTGCTGTTCGCGGACAGAGCGTGCCATATCCGTGGTTTCTCGGCATATCTAGCATGGAAAGGGAGGGCACTGTGGGGATTAGCCAATCAGGTGTTGAAGTTGTTATTTTCAGGAATAGAAGCTGTGTGTATAGTGAAGATGGCAGAGGTGAAGAAAGTGAGGGTGTTGGTAGTTGGAGATCTGTTTGTAAATGTTTTAGAGAGGTATGCTATGTCTAAGCATATGTCTGCCAGTTTTGGTTTTGAAGGAATGGAGGTTTTGTGGTCAACTGTGCTGGTTCCAATATGCAGGCAGTGGTTGGAGTTTGTAAGGGTTTCTCCATGTGGCACAGGCCAGATGTAGTTGTACTACATTGGGGTGCTGTCCATTTGGGATACATCAGTGCTCCTAGTTTGTTGAGTGCTCTTGAAAACTTGGTTCAGGCAGTGATGGTGGTTCTTCCTAATGCCAAGGTGATTTTTTCTGAAATGTTTCCTAGGGTAGTATGGGACAATTGTAATGTGTTTTTGTCCCAAGCAAAATGGTGCAAGGTGTTTGGTAAACAAAGGTATGTATGTTTTCTTGTTTAGAGCTGGGACGTGGTCTCGTAACAAATGACAATATTGATTTTGTTAATGGTGACTACTTCAAAGAAGATGGCATTTATTTCTCCATATTGGGAAATGCTATTATATTTCAAAATATAAGGAATGCTTAACAGAGGATAATGACATCAGGAAGAAAACAAGTGAAAAAGAAAATGAAAGGTGTTTTTTAGAAGCACTTTAAAAAAAAGGCTCTTTTCAGAGCCAACATCAAAGAGGAAGTGGAGCACACTATTTAAATTTTCATTCCCCACTCTCAGATTTCACGATGTGTCCGCGGACACCGCAACTGCCCGCAGATTGCATGTGTTACATACAGGGATTTTGAGGCTGAGAGGCATACAAGTGAGACTGTACAGGCCAATGGATTGGTCAATAAGGTTTACTGGGTGTGATGTGTAAGGAGAGACTTTGGCAGAAAGTCTGTTTCCTGAGAGGAGAGCAGATACCTATGGCTGTGTCTTTCAGAAGGCAGATTGTCTGGATTTTGAGTGACTCGTGGATAAATTGGTTGGAGGTGCATGCAGATCGCTGTGGAGTAGCTGCACATCTTGGATTTCCTCATGTGATTGTGCACTGGCATGGAGTGCATGGAATGAAGTGGTTAGATTTGGTTCCTCTTTGTGCCACTTTGATGACACACTGTCATCCAGACATTATTATTATTCATTGTGGAAGGAACAGTTCAGGACATGTCTCTGGAATCTCATTGCAATTTGCAAAGAAAGAAGGACTTCAGAAAGTCATGGACATGTTCCCAAACTACCAAGCCTTTTTTTCTCATATTGCACAGAGACAAATGTGGCTGCGTTCTTCTTCATTTGGTCCACAAATGGAGAAAGCGGGGCGCAATGTCAACAAGGCTGTTTGTGCTTTTTTGAGAGATGGTGGTATGTCCTCTTCACAATGAAAATATTATGTTTCGTAGCACACACAATTTTCGCAGAGATGGAGTCCATCTTACTCATGCTGGGAATCAGATTTATCTGTGAAATATACAAAATGCATTGCAACCCTTTTTGGAAGTATATCAATCCTTTTTCCAGTAGGTGTTAACCACTTGAATGTTTTGAAACACAAAAAAACACCACAAAAAGATTATTTTCAGAGCCACGAACTTCCTCTCGGAGAAGAGTGCAATGGTTTTGATAGTGCAGTACCCCAAATATGTTAATGTCCGCAGACTGTGCGCGGACTTCTAAAAATGCATAGGGCCCTGCAGCATTTCATTGGCACTTCTATTTTTAAACTGTGAAAGGTGGTTCTGAAAAGAGCCTTTTTTTTGTTTTTTGTTGTTTTGTATTTTCGTTGGTGTTTTTTAACGAGACAGACAATGAAAGGAAAGGAAGGGAGGGTAAGGAAGGGGCACCAATCACAGGGATAAGAAAGGGCAGGTGTAGAGAGGAAGATGTTGGGTGGGCATTATTCAGGTAGGTGGCAGACATTCTCATGCTCCCGGACCGTAGCCTCAAAAGCACTTTGAAATGTCTCCCCCCTGCAGAGTACTGTGTCGCAGTACATACACAATACCGTGACCCTTTAAAGGTAAGGGTCTACTACATCGCGTATGGCCTGCGCAGCTGGTTCAGGGATGCGCTGCCCCACAGGAGTGTCTCTTGTGGTGGCAGGAGCAGAAACGAAGGATGTTGTAGAGGAACTCAACCTACTACTTTGTTCGAAGGGGACGACCCTCCGAATTGCCACACTGTGGAATAACCTTAGGTGTCGCTGCATGGAAGTGGTCCCGTAACTGTACAAACCAGGTTTGCCATGACTAAGCACAGTGTTGCACTCAGTGCAGCACACCTTGTGTGCACATGCTTTGAGTACCCCTCCAACGGTGGCAAAGAGCCTCCAAACCCAAGACTCACAGTGGCTGGCAGTAGTAGGGACTTTCACTACCTCATCCTCATTATCCTCTTCATCACTCTCTGCATCTCCACGCCTGTTCCCCTCTCCAGGCCCTTGGGAAGGTGGTGGTGGAGGGGTTATGGGAGGTGCTGAAGCTGAGGCAGGTGCAGAGGTGGAAGCCATGGTTGCCATCTGGGATGTAGCAGAGCAGGCAGAGGAATATTGTTCTCAAAATGTGGCACAGTAGACACAGCACACACAGCACAGCAGGCAGAGGTCAGCAGCCAATGCAATGTAGACAGCACAGCAGGCAGAGGTCAGCAGTCAATGCAATATAGCACACCAATATTGAGCAATGCTCTCTCTGGTAGCCAAAAACAGAATGAAGAGCGGCTCTGGGGTGTGGCCTTTTATAGGGGTGCTGGGGAGTGCTTTGTGGGCAGCCACGCTGTCCTTGAACACTTTGAACACCAAAAAGGGCTCAAATAGTTCGAAAAAGTATCCGGATCAGTAGGAGCATAGTCTGGGACCTCTTCATGGGTGGATTTCCATTGAAAAACATCTTGAATTGCTCAGAATAGTGCTTTTTCGGTGTCCATGTGCACAGACTCTGTCCACGGTCGAGGGCATATGCTTAGCGTGGGTGCGGTCTCATGATGACGTCGCTGACACGTGCGCGAATGGGACAGCTGTCCGTAGGACATCTATTGCGCAGGATCAGTTGTACACATGCGCACGTGTGTTCTGCGGACAGGGTTTGGGTCCCCGAACTAATTAAAAGTGTGACACATGTGCGGCGGACAGTTACAGACAGGCACGATATTCGTAGGACTCTGGGGGTGGGATACGCGTGCGCACAAGTGTCCGCCGGACAGGGTTCAGGTCCCAAACTAAAGGTGCATCACAACTTTGTGCGGACATGCAGACGGGTCATGTGTTCTATGGACACCCCCATTTTGATTGCGGACAGTACGAACAGGCATAGTGTCCTTAGGACACCCCCATTTTGGTTAATTGCGGCCATCCCGGACAGTTACGCTGTCTGCGGACTCCCAGAACAGTATACATAATATTTTATTAATATACAAAAATATAGAAATTATGAAAGAGAGGAGGAAGCAGAAATGGAGACATACTGGGGAATTAGGGATTTCTACATGTAGGATGGTAGGGGAGGAAGGGATTGAGGTCTCGTCATAACATTTTTGGTGATGGGGAATTTTTGAGAATGGTTGACTGTGACATGCAGAAGGGTTACAGGTGCACGTGGGACAGTAATATTTCATTTTTCCATGATATGGTTTTCTACAAAGTTCTTCAAAATAATGAAATTGGTCATTAATTGATCAATTTTTTGTTCTAAATGCTGTAGATGATTTTCCACAGTGTCTATTTGTTGTTCCATTAGTACATGATGTACTGTTTTAGTATTATTCTTATTTTATGTATGTAGTGTTAAAGAAAACAAAATGTGTTAGGTACATGTGAAATAATGTGTATTACTTGGCTTACTTTGAAAACTGTAGTCTCTACCATTAGTAACACTGTTTTCAATCATTTCATTCTGGAGAAAATTTTCTTCAAGCCACTCTGGCGTGCGAGCCATTTCTGTGTAAAAAAAAAAAAGCATTATTTTATAGTGTATCCTACTAAAGAAAGTTTATAACTATAGAAATCAATGTAGTGTACTTACCAGTTTGTTTTTCAGTTTTGCTGTTACTGCTTTGTAGGTGTGCTGTTGATATTTGCTGTGCAGTTCCTGTATAAAGCATCAATGAGGTAATTTTGCTGGAGGCAGAAGTTATTTTTTTTTTGGTATTTTCCACTATGTTTCATATGCTATGTAATTGGACTGTTGGCGTCTTACAGATACAGTTTGTACTTCTTATTTAATTTTTAATGTAATTTATTTACATGCTGCTCTTTGAACATGTTCAGTGTGTTCGGTGTATGATACAACAATGTAAGATACCCCCTGAGCTTTTGGACAGTGTTGATGTAGACCGAGTCAGTCCGCCGATATTCGCATGGGACAGGGGGTTCAGTATGTTGTGTGATATAGATATCAAAATCATGATATCTATATATGTATTCAGTGAAAAATATTTGTTAAAGGGACATTATGGTTAAGTTGCGCTACTAAAAACCTATCAAATATGGTTACAAGTAAAACCGAAATCCCCCTGAAAGTTGCCAGTTATGGTAAGCTAAGCAACCATAACTCGCCCCACCACCGTGCACTGTTGAGAATAACACTCATGATATCAAAGATGAAATCACAAATATCATTGATGACATATCAGACGACGAGACGCTGTATCCCCTTCCCTCTAACACCTTTTCCCCATCCTACCAGGAAGGATACTTAGTAAACTCAAACCCCTCCACTTTTCCCCGACACAAACACTTTCTCACTGACAGCTCACTGTGAGAGAAAACGGACTAACACCAGAGCCATATACCTGACATGTCCCAACACAATGGTCTGGCAGAGTCAGGCAATTACTGATCATTACACACACCTGACTTCCATCACACTTCCCCACACAGATAGAAGGCGGAGCATGAAAGCACACTCTGAGCAAGGCAAAGCACACGAGGGAGCAGCAGTTACAAGATGGCAGTTTAATACAAGGAGAAAGAGGGCAAGACCGCAGAGGGTTGCAAGGAGGGAAGGTCCCTTGACCTTTTCAGAGAAAGACTGTTACTTTCATAAGCCTTCGATAATAAGAAACATAAGACCTGGAATTAAAGCTGAAGAAGGCTCTCCTGCGGCCTTGTGAACATTGTAAAAGGGGATCTGAGCATGGATGAGGGATATACCGGGTGAAACTTGAGTCACCCGAGAAAGAATATTCTGTGAACATTGAAAGAGGGGATCTGAGCCCGGAAGAGGGGGATCCAAACCATAGATTGCTGTATTAATGGGATCTGATCCCAGCTGAAGGGGATCCAGGGTGAAGAGTGAATCACCTGAATTGAGTACTTGTAAGAGGAAAATAACTTTTCCTTTGTTTTGGTGCATCAGGCCCCTTGAACCAAGAGACTATGATAAGGAAAGAGACTTGGGCACAGAAGGCCCTGATGCTAGTGATTGAACTGTATCCTCGTGCTGAAGAAGTCAGAGACTGTGCGATGCTCGAGTGAACCGCCTTGTCCCATGCTGAAAACGTGGTGAAGGGAGGCCAACGGCCTGAACAACCTGACATATCATTTTTTTGAAACTTCTCTCTTTTTCATAAACACTACCCCCACACTATTTGTATTTAGAGGTAAGGATTGGAAATAGGTTTTTCTTTGTATGGGCCCTTTTATTTTAACAAGACATAACTAAGACTGTGTTGTTATTATTATTTGATTGCGTAGCTTGCTCCCATCTGTAGATTTAGGATTAGATAGGCATTTATCATATCCTTGTTGAAGTTCAATAAACACCCTTGAAGTGTGGTCACTTGTATCGGTCTTACTGTTCATGCCATGCCTTCCTTACAGGGCAGATTTGTAATAGTGCATGGCTATGTGGAACATCAAGAGGTATATATAGTGAAGTCATATTGCCCTAATCATGCAGTGCGTGATTACCTCTGCCCCTGGGCAGTAGACTGGCTCGATTGAGAGATGCTCTGTTTCTCTGGGGTGGGGACTTTAACTGCATTAGGAATCTTGCTCTCCGACTCTGCACGGAATAAGTTGTCGCCTGCCTCAGTGGCCCTTAGTGTTATATTAACTGACCTCTCGTTGGTTGATATCTGGAGGGAACTAAACCAGAGTAGACGGGGATACTCATACTACTTAGCCCCACATAAGCTTTTCACCAGAATACACTACATGTTTATCTTGGCCTAACATCTGGCTCAATTCTCCAGTGTGGAACATATGGGGCGCTCCGTCTTGGATCACTCCCCACTTGTGGTGTGCTAGGACAGATGGACACCCAGATCACCGGCCCGATGTGGCACATGCCTGCAGAGCTATTGCAAGATGACATATTTAAAGACCGCCTGGAGGACTTTCTTGTAGACGTTTTAGCCACCAACGTGGGCACTATAGATAGCTAGAGGACAGTACGGGACCATCTGAAGTTTGTGAGTAGGGGTGAGGTGATCGCTAGCGCAGGAGGCATCAGGAGGGAGCTGTGAGAAGACATGGGGTCACCGGATGAGATCCCAGACCCTTCTGTAGAATCTGAACTTTTAATATTGCGGACTCAATGTATGGAGGCATGGGAGAGACTCCACAGGTTTGAATATTCAGTGTATGCGGCACACAAATCGGGGAGACTGCTAGCATGGCTGTTGTGAGAAACCTGAAGGTGTCTCACCCGCTAGTCCCAGGGGATCTGTCATCCAGGTGGCTAGGACACAGCTATCGATTTTGGATCCAGTTCCTGGAGGTGGACCAGTGCGTGAGGATCACTTGGTTGAGGGGTCTTCGGGGATTGGGAGTAGGGCACCGGATGGAGAGACTCAAGGGTCGATTCATGGAAATAATGTGCGCCGAAAAAATTCCCGCGCAGAGGTGCCAAAACGTGCGAATCGCAGGAAAAGTGCGAAAATCGCAGTGCAAGTGCGAAAATCGCAGGGAAACCAGCGCACAGCGATTCATGGAAGTCCGTGCGCGAGAAAAACATTAGATGTGCACTAAAAATGTGCGCCGCGCACGCCGGCGCACAGGTCATCCAACAGCGTGCGCCACGGCCACTGTGAAATCGCACATAGCGCGGCGCACATCACAAAAGTAGGCGGAACACGGGGCGTAACACTCGGAATGGGGAACAACGCGTGAAAATATGGGCGTCACGGGGGAAGTACAGGAGGCAAGTGCGCGGAACGCCCACACGCTCGCCTACAACATGTATTCATGGAATCGAATAGGGCAAACCAGCGCATGGTCAAAGACGCGCCCAGGGCCAAACAAGTACGGCACAAGAAAGCAGGCGGTAGCGCCCCTGCGACTTAAAAAAATGTGTGCCAAAATGTGCGCTAACAAAAAGCACCCATATACAGCCATGATGAATGGGCCATACAGTGGCCCTCTAGTACAAATGAGATGCAAAGGGGCACCGACAAACACGGACACCCGCTGTGTGAAAAATAGCGTGTGCGCGTGTTCCTGGGTGCGCGGGAAGTTCCACACGCGATTGGCCTGGGTACGTGTACTTTGGGGTGCGCGGGAAGTTCCACACGCGATTAGCCTGGGTACGTGTACTACGGGGTGCGCGGGACGTTCCACACGCGATTGGCCTTGGTAGGTGGGGGTGCGTGGGAAGTTCCACACGCGATTGGCCTGGGTACGTGTACTTCGGGGTGCGCGGGAAGTTCCACACGCGATTGGCCTGGGTACGTGTACTTCGGGGTGCGCGGGAAGTTCCACACGCGATTAGCCTGGGTACGTGTACTACGGGGTGCGTGGGAAGTTCCACACGCGATTGGCCTGGGTAGGTGGGGGTGCGCGGGAAGTTCCACACGCGATTGGCCTGGGTAGGTGGGGGTGCGCGGGAAGTTCCACACGCGATTGGCCTGGGTACGTGTATTCCGAGGTGCACGGGAAGATTCACACGCGATGATTTCAGCAGGGTACGTGTATTTGGGTGGTGCCGGGGAATGCTACACGTGATTTGGCCATGTGGGTCCTCCCAGGTGTTCCCTCTACACCCTCCACGGCCCCTGCAGGCAGCCCACACCACAGGGTACACCCCTGCTCATGTCCCACAGGCAACCCATCCACCATGGCCATGCCCACCAGCCAACCCACATGTCACCTTGCACTTCTGATCACCAACACATGTCTCAATCACCCCCACCCCCCAGCCACCAGGGGCAGCCTCCACCAGGCCCCCACTCATGTCCCCTATCACCCCCACCCCCCAGCAGTGCAGGGGCAGCCTCCACCAGGCCCCCACTCATGTCCCCCTGCACCCCCACCCCCCAGCCACCAGGGGCAGCCTCCACCAGGCTCCCACACATGTCCCCCTGTACCCCCACCCCCCAGCCACCAGGGGCAGCCTCCACCAGGCCCCCACTCATGTCTACCACCACCCCCACCCCCCCAGCAGTGCAGGGGCAGCCTCCACCAGGCCCCCACCCATGTCTACCACCACCCCCACCCCCCAGCCACCAGGGGCAGCCTCCACCAGGCCCCCACTCATGTCCCCTATCACCCCCACCCCCCAGCAGTGCAGGGGCAGCCTCCACCAGGCCCGCACACATGCCTACCACCACCCCCCAGCAGTGCAGGGACAGCCTCCACCAGGCTCCCACACATGTCCCCCTGCACCCCCACCCTCCAGCCACCAGGGGCAGCCTCCACCAGGCCCCCACTCATGTCCCCTATCACCCCCACCCCCCAGCAGTGCAGGGGCAGCCTCCACCAGGCCCCCACTCATGTCTACCCCCACCCCCACCCCCCAGCAGTGCAGGGGCAGCCTCCACCAGGCCCCCACTCATGTCTCCCTGCACCCCACCCCACAGCAGTGCAGGGTCAGCCTCCACCAGGCCCCCACCCATGTCTACCACCACCCCCACCCCCCAGCCACCAGGGGCAGCCTCCACCAGGCTCCCACACATGTCCCCCTGCATCCCCACCCCCCAGCCCCCAGGGGCAGCCTCCACCAGATCCCCACTCATGTCCCCTATCACCCCCACCCCCCAGCAGTGCAGGGTCAGCCTCCACCAGGCCCCCACACATGTCTCCGATCACCCCCACCCCCCAGCAGTGCAGGGACAGCCTCCACCAGGCCCCCACCCATGTCTACCACCACCCCCACCCCCCAGCCACCAGGGGCAGCCTCCACCAGGCTCCCACACTTGTCCCCCTGCACCCCCACCCCCCAGCCACCAGGGGCAGCCTCCACCAGGCCCCCACTCATGTCCCCTATCACCCCCACCCCCCAGCAGTGCAGGGGCAGCCTCCACCAGGCCCCCACTCATGTCTACCACCACCCCACCCCCCAGCAGTGCAGGGGCAGCCTCCACCAGGCCCCCACTCATGTCTACCACCACCCCCACCCCCCAGCAGTGCAGGGGCAGCCTCCACCAGGCTCCCACACATGTCCCCCTGCACCCCCACCCCCAGCAGTGCAGGGTCAGCCTCCACCAGGCCCCCACCCATGTCTACCACCACCCCCACCCCCCAGCCACCAGGGGCAGCCTCCACCAGGCTCCCACACATGTCCCCCTGCACCCCCACCCCCCAGCCACCAGGGGCAGCCTCCACCAGGCCCCCACTCATGTCTATCATCACCCCCACCGCCCAGCAGTGCAGGGGCAGCCTCCACCAGGCCCCCACTCATGTCTCCCATCACCCCCACCCCCCAGCAGTGCAGGGGCAGCCTCCACCAGGCCCCCACTCATGTCTACCACCACCACCACCCCCCAGCAGTGCAGGGGCAGCCTCCACCAGGCTCCCACACATGTCCCCCTTCACCCCCACCCCCCAGCAGTGCAGGGGCAGCCTCCACCAGGCCCCCACCCATGTCTACCACCACCCCCACCCCCCAGCAGTGCAGGGGCAGCCTCCACCAGGCCCCCACCCATGTCTACCACCACCCCCACCCCCCAGCCACCAGGGGCAGCCTCCACCAGGCTCCCACACATGTCCCCCTGCACCCCCACCCCCCAACCACCAGGGGCAGCCTCCACCAGGCCCCCACCCATGTCTACCACCACCCCCACCCCCCAGCCACCAGGGGCAGCCTCCACCAGGCCCCCACTCATGTCCCCTATCACCCCACCCCCCAGCAGTGCAGGGGCAGCCTCCACCAGGCCCCCACCCATGTCTACCACCACCCCCACCCCCAGCCACCAGGGGCAGCCTCCACCAGGCTCCCACACATGTCCCCCTGCACCTCCACCCCCCAGCCACCAGGGGCAGCCTCCACCAGGCCCCCACTCATGTCTACCCCCACCCCCACCCCCCAGCAGTGCAGGGGCAGCCTCCACCAGGCCCCCACTCATGTCTCCCTGCACCCCCACCCCCCAGCAGTGCAGGGTCAGCCTCCACAAGGCCCCCACCCATGTCTACCACCACCCCCACCCCCCAGCCGTGCGATTTGCCTGGGTACGTGTACTGCCGGGTGCGCGTGAAGTTCCACACGCAATTGGCCTGGGTACGTGTACTTCGGGGTACGCGGGAAGTTCCACACGCGATTGGCCTGGGTACGTGTACTACGGGGTGCTCGGGAAGTCCCACACGCAATTGGCCTGGGTACGTGTACCTCGGGGTGCGCGTGAACTTCCACACACGATTGGCCTGGGTACGTGTACTATGGGGTGCGCGTGAACATCCACCCGCGACTGGGCCTGGGAGAGCGTGCTACGTGTATTCCTGGGGTGGGCGGGAAGATTCACACGTTCGCCTACGACGTGCCGAAAAATAAATGGTCCAATCCTGAGACACGTACGCCAGCATGAAGCAGGCGTACGTCGACCCGCGCAGCATAAAAGTGCGCGCAAACAACAAACAAGCTCATACCCCAGGATGAATATACCATTCCTAGCAGCAGTGGCCGTGGGTTACCAAAGGAGGAGGAGGATAGTGAGGGACCGAATTTTCACTCCCAGAACCAGCCTTTTTGGGATGCCTGATGACCAGGTGTATGGGAGGTACAGGTTTCCCCCACACATAATACTGGACCTGGTCAGTGAGTGGGAGGATGACCTCACATCACCCACCCTGTGCTCCCAAGCACTCAGCCCCCTGGAGAAGGTCCTCAATGTACTGCACTTCTTGCCCACAGGATCATTTCAGCGGACAAGTGCCATAGTGGGTGGGGTGTCACAGGCCACGCAGTCACGCTGCCTACACCAGGTCTTGAACATCATCACTGCACGCCCATCAGTCCGTAGGCACATATACCTGCCCAGGACACCTGCAGAAAGGCAGGCTGCCACCCTCGATTTCTACGGTGTGGCACAATTCCCAAAAGTGCTAGGTGCCATTGACTGCACCCATGTGACACTACGTCCCCACAGGGCATCTGAGCACATCTATAGGAACCGCAAGCACTGGCATTCCATCAACATGCAGGTAGTATGTAATGCTAAGGGAATCAGCACCTCAGTATATGCCAACTATCCAGAGGCAGCCCGTACACAGCTGGTGGCTAATTACTTCACATAGAAATCACACCCCAGTGGAGTGCACACAGGCCTGGCACATACCATCTGATAAGCAATGATGACTCGACCTGACAATTAAGACGAACAAAGGGACTGTCAACTGTCAGAACCATAGCAGCCTGAGATTGTTCATGTGGAAGTGTCACAATGTGTGCATCCCTACCTACACAAACACCACCAATGCAGTGTCATGAAAAGACACTTCCATGCTGCAGAAATGAATACCCACTCGCAAAATACTACATGAAAACAGTGCCATGTTACCAAATACTTACCAAGAATACCAATCACCTACACAACCTCCAACCTACCTTAAACATGACATTACAGACTTAAAAATTAGCTAGCCTCACCACCTGATGATGACAGCCCTCCGAAAACTTCCAAGTATACAGTGTTAGCGCCACGCAAGAGTGTAGGTGCACTGCTTACAACATGGACTCCAGTTCCAAGGTGGACCGCATTGTGAAGACATGAGGAATGGACCTGCAAATATGGAGGATGAGATGGATGCAGAGGCACATATCAATACACCATGCAGTGTACAATACAACAACAATATGCACTATGAATGTATACACAGTATTGACTACAGACTGCCCACACAGCTCATGGGATCCCAATGTCACCATGTACGTCAATGTCACTTGGGCACACCCTTTGCAAGCCCATGGAAACGGGAAGCAGGAGGGGTGTGTGTGACAAAAACCCAAGCATCTGAACCAAATCCATGACAAGCCTGCATGTGCCCAGCCACAATGCAGCGTATGCCCACGGGAGCCACACAAGGCAACACACTGTCCCAAAAAAAAAAAAAAAAAAAAAATGGCCATTAATGGGCCCGGGAGGGGAGGCCACCCAGGAGGTCCGAGGACAGGATGCACACCAAAACCCACCTGTGTGGATCTTGCTAAAAAAAAAAAACTCCATGGGCTCATGGTCTACACGGCTACCCTATTGTGAGAGTATCACTGCTGTCGCTATCCTCGCCCTCTGCAGCTGCATCAGGAGGTGGTGGCACTATGGGAGGCAGCCCACGCAAAGCCCTAGTCTGTTCCTCCATGGCTGCAAGCATGCGGGTGTGGTAGGTCTCGTTCTGGAGGATAAGTGTGCGGAGGTCCCCATGCAACAACTCACGGGATGCCCGGACCTCCGCCCTAGTTGCCTGCATCTCAGCTGAGAGCGTACGGGTGAGACGCTCCAGCTGCTGTTCTGTCCTTCGGTTTGTTGAAGCCTCAAGCTCAACAAGAGTCGTCCTGAGGTGAAGGAGTTCCAGCCTCAGGGCTTCCCTGTGGCCCTGGGACTCTATGGAGATGGCTTCCTGCAGAGTCGCCAGTGCCGCCCGCCTGTCCCTGTTGGACGCCAACATGTCCTCCCTGTGTGACTGGCAGATGGAGTCGGTTGCCTGCTGTAGTCGCTCCATCAGCCTTTCGGGGGGGACAATGGAAGTGGCCACCCTATCCATAGCCTGAGCCATCATCTCTGATGATGCTGCCTGTTGGGTTGCCATACCGTAAATGGATTGTTCCCATGCGGTATTGCCAGGTGGCGTACGGCAGTGTACAATACGTTCGTCGGCGGGCACCACACCTGTCTGGGGCAAGGCGAACTGCGCCTTGCTGTGCCGGCACTCCCTGAGGCTGCAGGACTGCATTCCCCCTCTGATCTGCTGGCCCAGGAACAGGATCAGATGTCGCGGAGTGTGACCCTGCATCCGTAACCACCAAAGGCGTACCTGCCAACACTGACATCCCCATTGAGGGTTCTAACCCTGGTGCAGGTGGGTCTGACAGAACAGAATTCCCTCCCAGGAACACTCACCTGCGACGGCACGTAGGTCTCATCATCCGAATCGACAGCTGAATACAGCTCGGGGGAGTATCAGCCATAGACACCCCTTGAGAGCACGACCTGCAGCAGTTGTGGGTTCTCACCCACCACCACACCACGTCCCTCACTGGTGGTCGGTCGGCCCTCAGACCCCTCCTGGGTCTGCACCATCTCCACAACCCCAGCAGTATCAAGTGCGTCTTCCCCTGCAAAGACATAAAAGAAAACAAATGGAAACAGGCATTAGCACTATGGCACATAATTAGGGCCGAGAGGCTACAGAAACAGTACTTGATTGACACATGTCCTACATGACTAAAACACTCCCATGCCTGCACCGTCACTGCGTGTGATGGGGAGGCAGATGGCACACATTGATGACACCAAGATGGAAGATGAACACTTTTGCTGCATGCTGTCTAGCAGTGGCATCACACATTGGACAGTGATTGGCAGGTCAAATACACATGCCATCACACAGATGGCATGTACCCTAGCCATGAAGTGAAGAGGGAGAGGAGGTCACCAATTGTTCATTCAGTCCAGTTTGCTCATATAATTGATTATTTTCATTGTAATGGTTCAAATGTTTAACCTGCAGCTGCCAGTCAAAAATGGTCCTATAGCACAGGGACATGTCTAAACTAATCATGTCCAGGAAACTGAGCCAGTCCACTGTACCATAGCCATGTCAGACATGTGACAATAGGACTGAGAAATCCCGAATAAAAGTGGTGGTATGCAAACAATCTGCCTGAATAAACAGAGGTAAATAAGCAACAGTGTTGTGGCAAGATGACACTCCAAGGGCAACTGGCGTGGTGTTGGGCTGGATGTCTAATGTTGGCCGAAGGGATGCTGCTATACCCAAATGCTGGTGCCAAGAATGTATAGGAAGAGGCACATGGGTGAGCCGAACCACTCAGGCACACACACCCCCCCTGGCACCCAAACAGAAGCCCTCCCACACACACCATGCACATGGATGACACACACATGCATGTGCACTCACCGGACAATGCCTCGTAATCTGCCAGCTCTCCCACTCCTTGGATCTGTTCCTCCGTGACGTAGGTCCCAGCAACCTGCTCATGTGGAGTGAGTTCTATGTCGTCTGCTGGAGACCCACCTCCAGTCACTAGAGTTGCGCCATGACTTGAGGCCAGCTTATTCTTTGCCCTGCACTTCAGGTCATTCCAGCGCTTGTAGCATTCATTAGCTGTGCGCCTCACGATTCCAAGGGCACTTATGATGTCCTCAATGGTCTGCCAGTGTGCCTGACGTTGTGCAGGTGTGGTCTTGGATCCTGGAACAATCACCATTTCGCGGTCATGTGCGGACACATACTCTACAAGTGCATTCAGTTCGGCTTCATTGAAGCTGGGCTTCCTTGATGGGCCGGACTCTGTAGCCGTGTCTGGGGCATCAGCCTCTACTGGACGAGCACTCTTCCTCTTCCGCTTGGAAGGTGGTGGGGATCCTGAGTGTCCTACGCCGCACTGGACACTAGGGGCAGGAGCGTGGGATTGCACACTCAGCATGCGAGTTGGTGCAGGCATTAGCTCAAGTGTGATGGTGTCAGGGGGAATGTCAGCATGATGGACTTGGACCGACACTGTCCTGGATGGGTGTGTGAGAGGTGGGGTGGATGGAGCCGCAGCTGCCTCTGCAGCCTCCCCAGTCTGCCTACGCGGGGCAGCAGATGACCTAGCTGCCCCTGATCCACGTGACCTGATGACACCAACGTTCGCCGGCGCACGTGGCCTAGACCTGCTGACCTGGAAGTCAGCCCTGGAGTCACCCTGTGCCAGGTCTGGTTCCATAGTCGGCTGGTCCAACAAGGGCTGAGCATGGATGGTGTCAGCCACGGTAACCTCATCCAGAGGGGGGGACATGGGTGTCCCTGACTGCTCCTCCACACATGGGGGGCTAGGGGCACCCTGCAAGTCACGGCCACGTCCCCTACTGGATTTACCACGGCCACCACTTGGGGCTCGGCCACCTTTGCCACCCTTACGGCTTGGTCGCCTCCCAGCCATGGCACTGATGTTATTGTGCGTATGGGAGTCGATGTGAACTATTGTCCTGGGCAATTGGGGGTCAAAGGGGTTGGGTACCAGATGGTAATCGTACCCTAGTGCTCTAGCAAGGCTGTATGTCACCCCTGGGGATAGATGACGGGTCATGCAATGCACAGGCACTCCAAAAAAGCGAAGTAAGGTGCACACAACCCCTCCTAGACCGCGTGCGTGGAAAAATAAACCTGCACTACGCTGTGGCACCCAGAAACACAAGAAGGAACGTATGCGTGTCACACGCAGCCTAGAATGACCTCTGAAGGGGTACGCGACACACGGGGCAAGCACAGATGTTAAATACGTGCGCGACTCACCGTCTCCCAGGAACAAAAGCGTGAAAAATATGCGCGTGTGCGCGTTGGCAACACCCCCGCCAAAAGAAGAATTGTATGCTGTCTGAGGAGACAGGACAACAGTAGAAGGGAACGCTGTTTGAGGAAACAGGCCCAGGAAAAAGAGGAAAAGAGAAAAAGCTGTCAGAGGTAACAGGGAGTACGAACTGGAAACGCTGTGAAGTAAATTGCGTGTGAACCGACAAGAAGTACAGAATTCACCCACTCGCTCTCCACGAAAAGCACGTACAAGGAAATGGCGTTCTACACGTACCTTTTATACACACGTCACAGACGCGCATACGCGATGAGGCCATTTCCACCAATTACGCGCTTTGACACTCGGACGTGTATCTCTTCATTTTTACACGCGCCATTCTCTACTCCCATGCGTGTGACGTCACAGCTGCGCATGGTGGCCTTTGGGCCAATGAAATCGCATATGCGAGCACACGTGGTAAAACTGCACGTCCGAGTGTCATCGCGTGTAATCGGAGGGAAGTGAGCGTACACGCGATTGGCCTGGGTACGTGTATTTCTGGGGTGCGCAGGAAGTTCCACACGCGATTGGTGGAAATCCACGTGTGCTCTGTCATCACGTGTAATGAGGGAAACACCCGCGCGCGTCACATCACAGATGCGCTTACACGCTAAGGCCCTTTGGTCCAATGAAATCGCATAAGCGTACTGACGTGCATACGCGCTAAGGGCCTTTCCTCGATTCAGATGCAGACGTGCAGGATTTTCACTTGCCAAATCACTCCATATCAAGCTGGCCACGCGTACGCACACGGAAGACCACGCTCCTGCCCAGAAGGCCGAATTACTACCCCCCAGATCCCCGAGCACGCTCCCACCTGCCATCTGCTGCTGCCTGACTGCCTGCTGCCCACGTGCCCTGCCATTTGCTGCCTGCACATCAGCCAGGGGTGCTGCTGCTGTGACCACCCCTGCTGGAACCGAAGACTCCCGACTGGGATTCCATCACTCCACAGCCCAGCCCCAGGACCCAGTTGCCCACCCACTCCTGCCTCTGGGGTTGTCATGTCGGGCACTGCAACATCTGGCACCACTGACAACCCCCGGCCAGAGAGGCAGAGGGGAACCAGCTTCAGTGCCAGGGAAGTTGGTGTCCTGGTGGAGCAAGTCCTGGGGCAGTATGATGCCCTCTACGGAAGTGTGCCTGCCAACAAGGAAGGACGGACTCGGATCTGGACGGACATCGTGACTGCCATCAACGCGGAGGGGGTGGCAGTCCGCGACTTCCAAAATGTCAAGAAGTGCTGGGAGGACTTCAGGTCCAGGACCCTGAACAAGGCCCGGCGCCTCTTGAAGGCAGCGGATGCTAAGGGGCGCCGGGGCCACTTGTCGGAAGATCAGATGAGGGTCCTGGAACGCATATCCCCAGTGCTCCACGCCCAGGTCCTTGAGAGGCAGACCCGTCTGGAGTCGAGCAGTAAGTGTACATGCATCATGATTGTAAGCTGTGCATGTGGTGATGTGCCAGTAGTGTGCCGGTTGCACATCTGTTTGTATGGGGCCGAGTATGGGTGGGGGTGTACAGGGCTGTGAGGCTAACACATGCGAGGGCTGTCATGTGTGAGACATGGATGGTGCTTGTGTGTGTAGGCTTGCATGCCAAATGCAGTTGTGTGGGCATACATGTTTGGATGAATGTGTATGTCAGTGGGCATGTTTGTGATGTCACGCATGTATGTTGTTTTCAGCTACATGTATCAGCACTGTGTACATGTGCATGTGTGTATTTGACAAGGGTGCAACAGTGATGCAACATGGATGCATGTGACAGCGGGATGTGGAAGCCTGATTGGCAGATGTGACATGGATGCCCATCGGAACACTGCGACAGTTGGCTGAGGTGTACACATGCATGCAAGTGTGGTGGTGTGCATGCATGTGTAGTGCACTCCCTGTATTGCATGTGATGTCTGGCTCACCTTTGCCTACTCATGCTGTTGTATGTGTATGGATGGTGCTGGCAGTTGGGATGTGGCTGTGGTATGGCTCATGTGTGCAAGTTGAAATGACATGTGTGTTGCCGATTGTGATGCCATGTCTGAGGTTTGCCAATGCCACTCATGTGCAACTGTCATGTGTGTATGTGTCCATTGTACAGTGCCCTGATGTCTGTGTTTAATTTCTCCCTGTCTGCAGCGTCAACTGGTGAAGAGGGCGGAGAAGGTACTGTGGAGCACAGCGGCGGGGATCGCACCGCCAGCCGGAGACGCAAGGCCCGGCTCCCCTCCCAGGTTGTGATCTCGTCGGGGAGTGAGGAGACCGGTGCCGCGTCCCAGGCCGCAGCTGCCGGGGGGAGGTCCAAGAGGCGGAGGTCGGAGTTGGACTCCTCGGCAGCAGAAGGGGCAGCTGGGACCCCACAGGGCCCAGCGGGGGAAGATGGCACGGAGTCATCCAGATTGGTGGGGGGTTTGGTGGAGGAGGAGGCCGTGCAAGCAACAGAGACGGGGTCTGGAGGTGGGGATTCTACTGGTGCTAGTGCTGCAGTGCAGGACCAGGGACAGGAGGCAGCACAGGTCGCCGCAGAGGTGCCTGTGTGCAATCCTGTCCCTGATCCTGTCACTGCATCATCTTGCACCAGCAGGGATGCCTACATCCAGACCCGTTTTCAGGTAGGGGATGAGCTCACGACAACTGGCCTTCCTCTGCCTGCGGACGTGGCTATCCATGTCTGGGTTGAGCCTGTCCTGACTGGTGTGGCGTTGCGTCAACGGGCCATGCGAGGTGACCTGCAGTCTTTTCATGAGGAGACTGCACGTCATCTCGAATGGCTCGTTGACCGCGTCGGCCTACTGGGACAGGTCACCCAGGCCGGATTCCTCCGTTTGATGGGGCTTTCTCAAACCCCCTCCTCAACTGAACCCCCTATGCGCCAGTCGTCCTCCATGCCATCTTCCCACCCATCAGTCACCTGGGTGCCCTGTGGAGCTGCCTCTGACGGTGCCACCAGGTTGGTGGAGGAGGCATCCCTGCCACAGTCGGGAGTCGGACGTCCAGCAGGGGTGGCCACATCAACGACTGCACCCCAGCCAGCGGAGGATGTGCAGGCAGCAGGAGGCAGTGCACGGGCAGAGGCGCAGCAGCAGCAGCAGCAACGTGGTGGGAGCCATGATGGCTCGGGGCCTTCCACATCGGAGGGGCAGGCATCGGCCAGAGGTCAGGAGGACCCAGGATGGGAAGTGTCTTCCGTGTGGCAGCGGTTGGGCCACGCCATAGATGCGGAGCGGCAGCGGGCGGAAGAGGCACGGCTCACGATGGTCAGGGCGGAGAACTCCATACAGAGGGCCCTGAGGCATGCCGAGTGCCTCGAGGCAATCCGCAGGGAGTTTGGGGGGAACATGTGGACGGCCCTGCGGACCCTCGGGGCCATGGAGGAGGAGCGCCTCCGGGACATTGAGCAGGAGTTCGATGATGCCCTGGCCCGGAACATCCCGAAGTGAGCCGTCGGACTAGCCCGCTGCCCTTGTAAATAGTTATATAGTTAGTGTTAGGTTTCCTTTGGTTTGGCTTTATTTTTGGACCTTTTGGACAATGGGCCACATTTTTGTATATAGTTATATTTTTAGGTAGTGTTATTAGATAGGTTTCATTTCTTCGGTTGGGATCATGGACCCTGGATAGTTATCTGTACAGTTGACTTTTGGATTTTCAATTTTTATTATGATTTCGCCATGGAGCAATGGTTTTCGATTTTAATTTGTGACTTTGGACACCTTTCCTTTGCATTATGATTTGTGGTTTAGCATTTTTTCACGGACCTGCTGTTTTTTTTGTGTTAAATTTCTATTATTGTTTGTTTATTTTTGATTCAATTTCTGTTGCTTTTAATACATATTTTTTCTTCAAAGTTCAATGTGTAGTATCATCTTATTGGTTTCATGCATATCATGATATGGGTTTTGACATTCACTGACATCCATTGGGTGTATGTGAGGGACATGTGTTCATTTCAAAACTTGCAATTGGGCTTCTGTCATGTTTTTGCAATTTCTAAGTGGGTGGATGCAATACTCGGGTGGGTGTTTGCCATTTGGAGGCTGACCATAAGGGCCAGGGATCTACATTGTGGTGACATGTTGGCTGGGAGACGTAAGTGGGGGCCTGGTGGAGGCTGCCCCTGCACTGCTGGGGGGTGGGGGTCATAGGGGACATGAGTGGGGGCCTGGTGGAGGCTTCCCCTGGTGGCTGGGGGTGGAGGTGCAGGGAGACATGAGTTGGACATGAGTGGGGGCCTGGTGGAGGCTGCCCCTGCACTGCTGGGAGGTGGGGTGATGGGAGACATGAGTGGGGGCCTGGTGGAGGCTGCCCCTGGTGGCTGGGGGGTGGGGGTGCAGGGGGACATGAGTTGGACATGAGTGGGGGCCTGGTGGAGGCTGCCCCTGGTGGCTGGGGGGTGGGGGTGCAGGGAGACATGATTTGGACATGAGTGGGGGCCTGGTGGAGGCTGCCCCTGGTGGCTGCGTGGTGGGGGTGCAGGGAGACATGAGTTGGACATGAGTGGGGGCCTGGTGGAGGCTGCCCCTGGTGGCTGGGGGGTGGGGGTGATGGGAGACATGAGTGGGGGCCTGGTGGAGGCTGCCCCTGCACTGCTGGGGGGTGGGGGTGATGGGAGACATGGGTGGGGGCCTGGTGGAGGCTGCCCCTGCACTGCTGGGGGGTGGGGGTGATGGGAGACATGAGTGGGGGACTGGTGGAGGCTGGCCCTGCACTGCTGGGGGGTGGCGGTGGTGGTAAACATGGGTGGGGGCTGGTGGAGGCTGCCCCTGCACTGCTGGGGGGTGGGGGTGATAGGGGACATGAGTGGGGGCCTGGTGGAGGCTGCCCCTGGTGGCTGGGGGGTGGAGGTGCAGGGAGACATGAGTTGGACATGAGTGGGGGCCTGGTGGAGGCTGCCCCTGGTGGCTGGGGGGTGGGGGTGCAGGGAGACATGAGTTGGACATGAGTGGGGGCCTGGTGGAGGCTGCCCCTGCACTGCTGGGGGGTGGGGTGATGGGAGACATGAGTGGGGGCCTGGTGGAGGCTGCCCCTGGTTGCTGGGGGGTGGCGGTGGTGGTAGACATGGGTGGGGGCCTGGTGGAGGCTACCCCTGGTGGCTGGGGGGTGGGGGTGCAGGGAGACATGAGTTGGACATGAGTGGGGGCCTGGTGGAGGCTGCCCCTGCACTGCTGGGGGGTGGGGTGATGGGAGACATGAGTGGGGGCCTGGTGGAGGCTGCCCCTGCACTGCTGGGGGGTGGGGGTGATGCGAGACATGAGTGGGGGCCTGGTGGAGGCTTCCCCTGCACTGCTGGGGGGTGGGGGTGATGGGAGACATGGGTGGGGGCCTGGTGGAGGCTGCCCCTGCACTGCTGGGGGGTGAGGGTGATGGGAGACATGAGTTGGGGCCTGGTGGAGGCTGCCCCTGGTTGCTGGGGGGTGGCGGTGGTGGTAGACATGGGTGGGGGCCTGGTGGAGGCTGCCCCTGGTGGCTGGGGGGTGGGGGTGCAGGGAGACATGAGTTGGACATGAGTGGGGGCCTGGTGGAGGCTGCCCCTGCACTGCTGGGGGGTGGGGGTAATAGGGGACATGAGTGGGGGCCTGGTGGAGGCTGCCCCTGGTGGCTGGGGGGTGGGGGTGCAGGGAGACATGAGTTGGACATGAGTGGGGGCCTGGTGGAGGCTGCCCCTGCACTGCTGGGGGGTGGGGGTAATAGGGGACATGAGTGGGGGCCTGGTGGAGGCTGCCCCTGGTGGCTGGGGGGTGGGGGTGATGGGAGACATGAGTGGGGGCCTGGTGGAGGCTGCCCCTGCACTGCTGGGGGGTGGGGGTGATGGGAAACATGGGTGGGGGCCTGGTGGAGGCTGCCCCTGCACTGCTGGGGGGTGGGGGTGATGGGAGACATGTGTGGGGGCCTGGTGGAGGCTGGCCCTGCACTGCTGGGGGGTGGCGGTGGTGGTAGACATGAGTGGGGGCCTGGTGGAGGCTGCCCCTGCACTGCTGGGGGGTGGCGGTGGTGGGAGACATGGGTGGGGGCCTGGTGGAGGCTGCCCCTGGTGGCTGGGGGGTGGGGGTGATAGGGGACATGAGTGGGGGCCTGGTGGAGGCTGCCCCTGGTGGCTGGGGGTGGTGGTAAACATGGGTGGGGGCCTGGTGGAGGCTGCCCCTGCACTGCTGGGGGGTGGGGGTGATAGGGGACATGAGTGGGGGCCTGGTGGAGGCTGCCCCTGGTGGCTGGGGGGTGGAGGTGCAGGGAGACATGAGTTGGACATGAGTGGGGGCCTGGTGGAGGCTGCCCCTGGTGGCTGGGGTGTGGGGGTGGTTGTAGACATGGGTGGGGGCCTGGTGGAGGCTGCCCCTGCACTGCTGGGGGGTGGGGGTGATGGGAGACATGAGTGTGGGCCTGGTGGAGGCTGCCCCTGGTTGCTGGGGGGTGGCAGTGGTGGTAGACATGGGTGGGGGCCTGGTGGAGGCTGCCCCTGGTTGCTGCGGGGTGGGGGTGCAGGGAGACATGAGTTGGACATGAGTGGGGGCCTGGTGGAGGCTGCCCCTGCACTGCTGGGGGGTGGGGGTGATGGGAGACATGGATGGGGGACTGGTGGAGGCTGCCCCTGCACTGCTGGGGGGTGGGGGTGATGGGAGACATGAGTTGGGGCCTGGTAGAGGATGGCCCTGCAATGCTGGGGGGGTGGCGGTGATGGTAGACATGGGTGGGGGCCTGGTGGAGGCTGCCCCTGCACTGCTGGGGGGTGGCGGTGGTGGTAGACATGGGTGGGGGCCTGTTGGATGCTGCCCCTGGTGGCTGGGGGTTGTGGGTGATAGGGGACATGAGTGGGGGCCTGGTGGAGGCTGCCTCTGGTGGCTGGGGGGTGAAAGTGCAGGGAGACATGAGTTGGACATGAGTGGGGGCCTGGTGGAGGCTGCCCCTGGTGGCTGGGGGGTGGGGGTGCAGGGAGACATGAGTTGGACATGAGTGGGGGCCTGGTGGAGGCTGCCCCTGCACTGCTGGGGGGTGGGGGTAATAGGGGACATGAGTGGGGGCCTGGTGGAGGCTGCCCCTGGTGGCTGGGGGGTGGGGGTGATGGGAGACATGAGTGGGGGCCTGGTGGAGGCTGGCCCTGCACTGCTGGGGGGTGGCGGTGGTGGTAGACATGGGTGGGGGCCTGGTGGAGGCTGCCCCTGCACTGCTGGGGGGTGGCGGTGGTGGTAGACATGGGTGGGGGCCTGGTGGAGGCTGCCCCTGGTGGCTGGGGGGTGGGGGTGATAGGGGACATGAGTGGGGGCCTGGTGGAGGCTGCTCCTGGTGGCTGGGGGGTGGGGGTGATGGGAGACATGAGTGGGGGCCTGGTCGAGGCTGCCCGTGGTTGCTGGGGGGTGGCGGTGGTGGTAGACATGGGTGGGGGCCTGGTGGAGGCTGCCCCTGGTGGCTGGGGGGTGGGGGTGCAGGGAGACATGAGTTGGACATGAGTGGGAGCCTGGTGGAGGCTGCCCCTGCACTGCTGGGGGTTGGGGGTGATGGGAGACATGAGTGGGGGCCTGGTGGAGGCTGGCCCTGCACTGCTGGGGGATGGCGGTGGTGGTAGACATGGGTGGGGGCCTGGTGGAGGCTGCCCCTGCACTGCTGGGGGGTGGCGGTGGTGGTAGACATGAGTGGGGGCCTGGTGGAGGCTGCCCCTGGTGCCTGGGGTGTGGGGGTTAAAGGGGACATGAGTGGGGGCCTGGTGGAGGCTGCCCCTGGTGGCTGGGGGGTGGGGGTGATGGGAGACATGAGTGGGGGCCTGGTGGAGGTTGCCGCTGGTGGCTGGGGGGTGGAGGTGCAGGGAGACATGAGTTGGACATGAGTGGGGGCCTGGTGGAGGCTGCCCCTGGTGGCTGGGGGGTGGGGGTGCAGGGAGACACGAGTTGGACATGAGTGGGGGCCTGGTGGAGGCTGCCCCTGCACTGCTGGGGGGTGGGGGTGGTGGTAGACATGGGTGGGGGCCTGGTGGAGGCTGCCCCTGCACTGCTGGGGGGTGGCGGTGGTGGTAGACATGAGTGGGGGCCTGGTGGAGGCTGCCCCTGGTGGCTGGGGGGTGGGGGTGATAGGGGACATGAGTGGGGCCTGGTGGAGGCTGCCCCTGGTGGCTGGGGGGTGGGGGTGATGGGAGACATGAGTGGGGGCCTGGTGGAGGCTGCCCCTGGTGGCTGGGGGGTGGGGGTGCAGGGAGACACGAGTTGGACATGAGTGGGGGCCTGGTGGAGGCTGCCCCTGCACTGCTAGGGGGTGGCGGTGGTGGTAGACATGGGTGGGGGCCTGGTGGAGGCTGCCCCTGCACTGCTGGGGGGTGGCGGTGGTGGTAGACATGAGTGGGGGCCTGGTGTAGGCTGCCCCTGGTGGCTGGGGGGTGGGGGTGATAGGGGACATGAGTGGGGCCTGGTGGAGGCTGCCCCTGGTGGCTGGGGGTGGGGGTGATGGGAGACATGAGTGGGGGCCTGGTGGAGGCTGCCCCTGGTGGCTGGGGGGTGGGGGTGGTGGTAGACATGAGTGGGGGCCTAGTGGAGGCTGCCCCTGCACTGCTGGGGGGTGGTGGTGATGGGAGACATGGGTGGGGGCCTGGTGGAGGCTGCCCCTGGTTCCTGGGGGGTGGCGGTGGTGGTAGACATGGGTGGGGGCCTGGTGGAGGCTGCCCCTGGTGGCTGGGGGGTGGGGGTGCAGGGAGACATGAGTTGGACATGAGTGGGGGCCTGGTGGAGGCTGCCCCTGCACTGCTGGGGGGTGGGGGTGATGGGAGACATGAGTGGGGGCCTGGTGGAGGCTGCCCCTGCACTGCTGGGGGGTGGGGGTGATGGGAAACATGGGTGGGGGCCTGGTGGAGTCTGCCCCTGCACTGCTGGGGGGTGGGGGTGATGGGAGACATGAGTGGGGGCCTGGTGGAGGCTGCCCCTGCACTGCTGGGGGGTGGGGGTGATGGGAGACATGGTTGGGGGCCTGGGGGAGGCTGCCCCTGCACTGCTGGGGGGTGGCGGTGGTGGTAGACATGGGTGGGGGCCTGGTGGAGGCTGCCCCTGGTGGCTGGGGGGTGGGGGTGATAGGGGACATGAGTGGGGGCCTGGTGGAGGCTGCCCCTGGTGGCTGGGGGGTGGGGGCGGTGGTAAACATGGGTGGGGGCCTGGTGGAGGCTGCCCCTGCACTGCTGGGGGGTGGGGGTGATAGGGGACATGAGTGGGGGCCTGGTGGAGGCTGCCCCTGGTGGCTGGGGGGTGGAGGTGCAGGGAGACATGAGTTGGACATGAGTGGGGGCCTGGTGGAGGCTGCCCCTGGTGGCTGGGGTGTGGGAGTGGTTGTAGACATGTGTGGGGGCCTGGTGGAGGCTGCCCCTGCAATGCTGGGGGGTGGGGGTGATGGGAGACATGAGTGTGGGCCTGGTGGAGGCTGCCCCTGGTTGCTGGGGGGTGGCAGTGGTGGTAGACATGGGTGGGGGCCTGGTGGAGGTTGCCCCTGGTTGCTGCGGGGTGGGGGTGCAGGGAGACATGAGTTGGACATGAGTGGGGGCCTGGTGGAGGCTGCCTCTGCACTGCTGGGGGGTGGGGGTGATGGGAGACATGAGTGGGGGCCTGGTGGAGGCTGCCCCTGCACTGCTGGGGGGTGGGGGTGATGGGAGACATGGATGGGGGCCTGGTGGAGGCTGCCCCTGCACTGCTGGGGGGTGGGGGTGATGGGAGACATGAGTGGGGGCCTGGTGGAGGCTGGCCCTGCAATGCTGGGGGGGTGGCGGTGGTGGTAGACATGGGTGGGGGCCTGTTGGATGCTGCCCCTGGTGGCTGGGGGTTGTGGGTGATAGGGGATATGAGTGGGGGCCTGGTGGAGGCTGCCTCTGGTGGCTGGGGGGTGAAGGTGCAGGGAGACATGAGTTGGACATGAGTGGGGGCCTGGTGGAGGCTGCCCCTGGTGGCTGGGGGGTGGGGGTGCAGGGAGACATGAGTTGGACATGAGTGGGGGCCTGCACTGCTCGGGGGTGGGGGTAATAGGGGACATGAGTGGGGGCCTGGTGGAGGCTGCCCCTGGTGGCTGGGGGTGGGGGTGATGGGAGACATGAGTGGGGGCCTGGTGGAGGCTGCCCCTGCACTGCTGGGGGGTGGGGGTGATGGGAAACATGGGTGGGGGCCTGGTGGAGGCTGCCCCTGCACTGCTGGGGGGTGGGGGTGATGGGAGACATGAGTGGGGGCCTGGTGGAGGCTGGCCCTGCACTGCTGGGGGGTGGCGGTGGTGGTAGACATGGGTGGGGGCCTGGTGGAGGCTGCCCCTGCACTGCTGGGGGGTGGCGGTGGTGGTAGACATGGGTGGGGGCCTGGTGGAGGCTGCCCCTGGTGGCTGGGGGGTCGGGGTGATAGGGGACATGAGTGGGGGCCTGGTGGAGGCTGCCCCTGGTGGCTGGGGGGTGGGGGTGATGGGAGACATGAGTGGGGGCCTGGTCGAGGCTGCCCCTGGTTGCTGGGGGGTGGCGGTGGTGGTAGACATGGGTGGGGGCCTGGTGGAGGCTGCCCCTGGTGGCTGGGGGGTGGGGGTGCAGGGAGACATGAGTTGGACATGAGTGGGAGCCTGGTGGAGGCTGCCCCTGCACTGCTGGGGGGTGGGGGTGATGGGAGACATGAGTGGGGGCCTGGTGGAGGCTGGCCCTGCACTGCTGGGGGATGGCGGTGGTGGTAGACATGGGTGGGGGCCTGGTGGAGGCTGCCCCTGCACTGCTGGGGGGTGGCGGTGGTGGTAGACATGAGTGGGGGCCTGGTGGAGGCTGTCCCTGGTGGCTGGGGTGTGGGGGTTAAAGGGGACATGAGTGGGGGCCTGGTGGAGGCTGCCCCTGGTGGCTGGGGGGTGGGGGTGATGGGAGACATGAGTGGGGGCCTGGTGGAGGCTGCCGCTGGTGGCTGGGGGGTGGAGGTGCAGGGAGACATGAGTTGGACATGAGTGGGGGCCTGGTGGAGGCTGCCCCTGGTGGCTGGGGGGTGGGCGTGCAGGGAGACACGAGTTGGACATGAGTGGGGGCCTGGTGGAGGCTGCCCCTGCACTGCTGGGGGGTGGGGGTAATAGGGGACATGAGTGGGGGCCTGGTGGAGGCTGCCCCTGGTGGCTGGGGTGTGGGGGTGATGGGAGACATGAGTGGGGGCCTGGTGGAGGCTGCCCCTGCACTACTGGGGTGTGGGGGTGATGGGAGACATGGGTGGGGGCCTGGTGGAGGCTGCCCCTGCACTGCTGGGGGGTGGGGTGATGGGAGACATGGGTGGGGGCCTGGTGGAGGCTGCCCCTGCACTGCTGGGGGGTGGGGGTGATGGGAGACATGAGTGGGGGCCTGGTGGAGGCTGGCCCTGCACTGGTAGGGGGTGGCGGTGGTGGTAGACATGGGTGGGGGCCTGGTGGAGGCTGCCCCTGCACTGCTGGGGGGTGGCGGTGGTGGTAGACATGAGTGGGGGCCTGGTGGAGGCTGCCCCTGGTGGCTGGGGGGTGGGGGTGATAGGGGACATGAGTGGGGCCTGGTGGAGGCTGCCCCTGGTGGCTGGGGGGTGGGGGTGATGGGAGACATGAGTGGGGGCCTGGTGGAGGCTGCCCCTGGTGGCTGGGGGGTGGGGGTGGTGGTAGACATGAGTGGGGGCCTAGTGGAGGCTGCCCCTGCACTGCTGGGGGGTGGTGGTGATGGGAGACATGGGTGGGGGCCTGGTGGAGGCTGCACCTGGTTCCTGGGGGGTGGCGGTGGTGGTAGACATGGGTGGGGGCCTGGTGGAGGCTGCCCCTGGTGGCTGGGGGGTGGGGGTGCAGGGAGACATGAGTTGGACATGAGTGGGGGCCTGGTGGAGGCTGCCCCTGCACTGCTGGGGGGTGGGGGTGATGGGAGACATGAGTGGGGGCCTGGTGGAGGCTGCCCCTGCACTGCTGGGGGGTGGCGGTGGTGGTAGACATGGGTGGGGGCCTGGTGGAGGCTGCCCCTGGTGGCTGGGGGGTGGGGGTGATGGGAGACATGAGTGGGGGCCTGGTGGAGGCTGCCTCTGCACTGCTGGGGGGTGGGGGTGATGGGAGACATGGTTGGGGGCCTGGGGGAGGCTGCCCCCCTGCACTGCTGGGGGGTGGGGGTGATGAGAGACATGAGTGGGGGCCTGGTGGAGGCTGCCCCTGGTGGCTGGGGGGTGGGGGTGATAGGTGACATGAGTGGGGGCCTGGTGGAGGCTGCCCCTGGTGGCTGGGGGGTGGAGGTGCAGGGAGACATGAGTTGGACATGAGTGGGGGCCTGGTGGAGGTTGCCCCTGCACTGCTGGGGGGTGGGGGTGATGGGAGACATGGGTGGGGGCCTGGTGGAGGCTGCTCCTGGTGGCTGGGGGTGCAGGGGGACATGCGTTGGTGGGCAGTAGTGCAAGTTGACATGTGGGTTGGCTGGGGGGCATGGCCATGGTGGATGGGGTGCCTGCAGGACATGTGCAGGGTAGGCCCCTGTGGTGTGGGCCACCTGCAGGGGCCGTGGAGGGTGTAGAGGGAACACCTGGGAGGACCCACACGTGCAATTCACGTGTGGTGCTCCCCGCGCACCCCTGTAATACACGTACCCTGATGGAATTGCGTGTGATTCTTCCCGTGCACCCCTGGAATACACGTACCCTGCTGTTTTTGCATGTGATACTTCCCGTGCACCCCTGGAATACACGTACCCTGATGGGATCGCGTGTGATACTTCCCGCGCACCCCTGAAATACACGTACCCTGCTGTTTTTGTGTGTGATGCTTCCCGCGCACCCCTGGAATACACGTACCCTGATGGAATTGCGTGTGATACTTCCCGCGCACCCCTGAGATACACGTACCCTGCTGCTTTTGCGTGTGATACTTCCCGTGCACCCCTGGAATACACGTACCCTGCTGTTTTTGAGTGTGATACTTCCCGCGCACCCCTGGAATACACGTACCCTGATGGAATCGCGTGTGATACTTCCCGCGCACCCCTGAGATACACGTACCCTGCTGCTTTTGCGTGTGATACTTCCCGCGCACCCCTGAAATACACGTACCCTGCTGCTTTTGCGTGTGATACTTCCCGCGCACCCCTGAAATACACGTACCCTGCTGCTTTTGCGTGTGATACTTCCCGCGCACCCCTGGAATACACGTACCCTGCTGCTTTTGCATGTGTTACTTCCCACGCACCCCTGATGCACACGTACACAGGACAATCGCCTGTGGAACTTCCCGCGAACCACTGAAATACACGTTCCCCGCTTGGCGTTTGCTGTTTGCCAGCCCTGTGAACTGGTCCAGGGTTGGCGCAGCCCTTTGCGATTATTTGGGGATTTTGAAGGCTTTTCCTTGCGTGAGGGCGTTCTTGGGGGCGTAACTGGCGCTGCTGCAGGGTCGCTGCGCCACGCTGCACCACGGCTTGTTTTGGATGCGAAAATCCATGAATACGCCGTGCGCGTAAATCGATTTTAGCGCACACGGCTGGCGCAGACATTCGCACCGGCAGGCTTTGCGCCAGCCGCGTGGGCCACTTTTGTGCGAATTTCTATGAATTACCCTATCAGTATCCCACTTCCCTGTAACACCTTTATCCCATCCTACTAGGTCGGATACCTAGGAATAGAACCCCCGAACCCATTCACAACACAAACACTCTCTTACAGACAGCTCGCTATGAGAGAAAACGGACTAACACCCGTACCGTACACCTGTCCTGTCCCAATACAATAGTCAGACAGGGTCAGGCAATTACTGACCATCACACACACACCTGACTTCCATTACACTTCCCCACACGGATAAAAGGCAGTGTATGAGAGCACACTCTGAACAAGGCAAACACGAGGAATCAGCAGTTCCAAGATGGCAGTTTAACACGAGGAGAAAGACGGCAAAACAGAAGGGGATCGCAAGGATGGAAGTGGTTTTGACCTTTTTGATGAGGAACTGTTATTTTCACGAACCCTCGAAAATAGAAAGCAAAAGACCAGGAATCCAGGCTGAAGAATCCTGCATTGTGTGTCAGAGGTACCCGGGGCTCACCCGGGTCGAAAGTCAAGGCGGGGAGAATCTCCTGCTGCCATGGTACTTTCCTTGGCTCCTACATCGCAAGACTCCATGACCCCTTATCTAAACTAGCCCACAACAAGGTGACCAGGAATCCTTCCCTACACCCTCTTCAACTGAACAGTAGACTTCACTGTGAGCCCTTCCGGGACCATAAAAGTACGCACTAATCTATGCCACCTCCCCTAAACCCAGTAGATCTAGGGACCAAGGGCGCACTAATAAATGCCCGCTCCATGGTAGCCCATGCATCAGACATTGCTGACCTGCTACATAATGAAGACCTGGACTTCTTAGCAGTTACCGAATCTTGGCTTCACCCCACGGCAGGCCCTGCAATCATGCTAGCAGTTCCAGATGACTACACGCTATTAAGACTTGATCGCACTACCTCAAGAGGTGGAGGTCTTGCTATCATAGCCAAAACTAAATTTACTATCACTATTGAATCTCCCACAAATGTTAGCTCCTGTGAATCCCTAACAGTCAAGTTAACACTATCTAGGACTCAATCCATCTCCATTCACCTTATCTACCGACCACCGGGCCCCCTAGGATAATTCGAAGAAGACCTCACAGATATCTTATCAAACAATCTTAAAAACTCCTCACAACGAATCCTACTGGTAGACTTTAACCTGGGTTTCAGCGACCCTGCAGACGCCAATGCCAGTACAATCAACAATACACTAGAGGAACTGGGCTTCACCCAGAAGATTACCAAGCCTACCCATATCAAAGGGAGAACTCTGGACTGGTTAGCTGTGCACAACTGCCCAGTCCTGGTCTCTGCCATACTCCCGCAGCCCTGGACAGACCACTATTTGATCTTGTTTACCCTAATGGCAACCCCAGCTCAAGCTAACAGCATAGCTCGAGCTGTCCAATCCCGAAATAAAAAAAATATCACCCCGGAAAACCTGATCCCGCTCATCACACCTACCTTGAATGCCATCCCGGATCACACTGATCCACTCACGATGGTGGACATCTACAATAAAATCATGCTCTCATGCCTTGACGCCATAGCCCCTTTGAAGCTAAAAAAGAGCAAGCCCCGGAAACACATTAACTCCTGGTTTTCGCCTAATCTCAAAGCCCTCAGACAGGAAAAGCGACGCTGTGAAAAAATCTGGCGAGCCACCCCCTCAGAAAAAAACAAAAAAAACTTGAGTAGTCTAGCCTCCCAATATAAAAAAGAAATTATACTGGCTAAACAATCGTCATTCAGCTCGCGAATCTCACAAGCTAAATCCATACCTGAGAGCTTTTCACAATACTTAAAGAGGTTGAATCCCCGATCTTAGTACCTGATTCGTGCATCAAAGATAAAAATTGGTGCACAGGCATTCAAAATGCCCTAGCGAACATAATCTCCTCCCTTAAGACTAAGATAAGCAATAAAAAAGAATCTCTACTCTCCTCCACCAAGCAGAGTACCGTCTCCCACAAAAAGGTTCATCCGACTCAATCCTCCCCCCCAGCGCACTACCCCTCCTTCAACTTCCACAAAGTATCCACCAAAGAGGTAGAAAATACCATTCTCACCCTCAAACCCTCAAACTGCCACGGAGACCTAAACCCCGCTCAACTGATTAAGGATGCTGCCCGTGATCTCGCACCATTTATGACCAAACTAATAAATGCGTCTTTCACATCAGGCACCGTACCTAATAATTTAAAACAGTCCTGGGTCCTTTAGACCCATCCACCCCAACTAACTACCGCCCTATTACCACAGTACCTTTCCTCCTTAAAATCATCGACAAAATAGCATACCAACAGATCCAACACTACCTTGAGCACTTCCAGCTCTTAGGCGTCCGTCAATCAGGCTTCAGGCCACAACACGGAACAGAAACCGCACTCCTAGATCTCAAGGCACAGATAGACGAGTTGAGAGACCAGGGAAAGACAGCACTATTGCTTCTTCTTGATCTCTCTGCGGCCTTCGATCTGGTCGACCATAGGATCTTGTGCAACCACCTACAAATAGCTGCCCACTTCTCTCAAGCAACAACCAACTGGATCCAATCCTTCCTTAATAACCGTACGATGAGAGTCTTCTCATTATCAGCAGCAGCCGACCCTATCCCTATCACGTGCAGCGTGCCACAAGGATCTTGCGTCTCCCCTACACTTTATAACATTTTCACAAAGCCCCTTTTTGATGATCTAGACGATCTGGGTATCATCTACACTAATTACGCCGATGATACCCAGATCCTCATCCCGTTGTCGGGGGATTATGACAAGGATTTGGCCTTCGTTAATAAAGTGTACCTCATCATCCAGGCATGGATGGCCTCACATGGTCTATGCCTGAATGATGACAAGACGGAACTTCTCATTCTAGGCTCCACACACTACCTCAACAAACTGGGCCACAAATACTCATCATTCATAATTGACGATAACAAAATCATGGTAGCTAAGGAGGTTAAAACCCTCGGATTCTATCTAGATTCCACCCTTACCTTCAACAAACAAGTGAACGCAATGGCCTCCGCCACTTCCTACACTTGCAAACTCATCAGGGCAGCCAAACCCTTTCTCACACCCACCAACTGCACCACCTTGGCCAGGGCGCTGATCCTGTCCAAGTTGGACTATTGCAATGCCTTATATGTAGGCTGCAACAAATATATCTCTAACAAAATCCAAATCCTCCAAAATAATGCCCTCAGAGCGGCCCTTAGTATTCCGAAGAAAGCCCATATTTCAGAATCCAGAAGATCTGTTAACTGGCTATCCACCAAGGACAAGATATTCCTTAAATCAGTGTCTCTGATTCACAAATGCCTCCACCAAGCAGCCCCCCAATACCTCATCGCCAGATTTACTAGACCTACCCTCTCCCGCCCCTCGAGAACGGCCAATGCTAACCTTCTTCTGGTGCCCAGGTTCAAACGTACTACATCTGGAGGCAATAGCTTTCCAGTAAAAGCAGCGCAATTCTGGAACTCCCTCCCCCCTACTTGCAGGGAGGACCTACCCTAACACCAGTTCAGAGCCAGGACCGTCCACTGGCTCAAATCTCTCGACTCATAACGAATCTTAGAGACCCAGATTCGCCACTACCATGTGGCTCCTCATTGAATGTAAATATGTTTACAGTACTGCCCTTAATGTACATGCTCTACCCATTGATTGTAAATATGTTTATAGTTTTGCCTTTAATGTACATGTTCTACCCTCGCATTTGGCGTGATACGTCCGGCAATGTAACCCTGGCTGGACCTTCACCATCCTGTATGTAACCAAGCTTTGCAACCCTCTTGCTTCCTTTGCGCCTGGCTACCCTTGGGTTAGGTGCGCATTACATATAAATAAATACAAATACAAATACAAATACAAATACAAATACAACAAAGCAGTGCCAGTGAAATTGACATAGCCAGTGAGTTGGGGTGGCCGATACCAGACCGGTGTGTTTTGAAGTCAAGGTTGCAAGCAGCAACATTGTATGGTGAACGCTGAAGGGAACAGTGTATGAAACGCATGTGAGAACCAACGCGAGTAAAATTGGACAACCGATGAGTGAGTCAACTTTGAAATCAAGATACAATAACTTTGACAGAGTGGTTCGGCATGGCGTGCATGCTCATTCAAAGGTCTCCATAAGGTATCCAACTGAGAGATGGCAAAAGCGAAAGCGTGACAAAGGATTGTCAATTGAAGTGGTCCTGCAATGGGTCAAGCAAAATCCTTTTCACAATCGAAAGTCTTCGATCAGTGATAGAGTAAAAGAAGTTGATGACAAAGTAGATAAAGTTGGTCTGAGCTCGAACGAGCGAGATCAGCAGAGAGCTTTTGGGTTAAAGCAAGTTTGTGTTAAAGTAAATTAAAATTGGTCCGAGCTCGTCGGAGGTACCCTAAATGAATATTGTGTGAAAGCGAATCTGAGCCCGACGGAGAGTGGTCCGGGGTGAACTGTGAATCACCCGAGAAATTGGATACATGAATTGGATACTTGAAAATCCTACGAGAATTGTGTTAAAGGGGATCTGAGCCCGGCTGAGGGGGATCCAAGGTGAATAGTGAATCACCTGAGAAATTGACTGCATGTGAAATCCTGAGAGGAAAATAACTTATTGTTTGTTTATCGCATAAGGCCCTCTGAAAGAAGAGACTTTGAAAGGCAAAGAGACTTGGGCATGGAAGGCCCTGATGCCAATGTTTGAACTGCACCCTCATGCTAGATAAGCCAGAGACTGTGCTAAGCTTGAGTGTGCCACGTTGTCCTGTGCTGAAACGTAGGGAAGGGAGGCCAATGGCCTGAATATACTGACTTATCATTTCTTGGACACTTCTTCTTTCATATAACATTGTTTCCCACACTATTTATACTTAGAGTTAATGATTGGCAACCAGATGTTTAGTATAGGCCCTTTTATTTTGACAATACAATACCACGACTTTGTTATTATTATTTGACAATCGTAGCTTGCGCCCATCTTTAGATTTAGGATTAGATAGGCATTTTACCAACCCATTTTAAAGTTCAAAAAACACCCTTGAACTGTGGTCCCTTGTGTCTGTCTTAGTGTTGATACAATGCCTTCCTTACACTGTGCACGTCTGAACAGCCTAGGCGAGCGATTAAACTGATACATGATGAATGAGGTGCCCATTGGCGTTTCCAGGGGGTGATAAATTACATATTCAGCACGTTCTATAGTGGGCTGTATAAACACGAGACACTGGTTGACCCAGTGGAGCTTTGCTCCGTGCTCTCCCAGATCAAGCTGCCGCAAATAACTGCTGAACAAGATGCTGCCATTGAGCTGCATCTAATGAAGAGTTGGTGGGGGAATTGCATCCCTGTCAACGGGAATTTCCGGGGTTGAGGGTGGTCTCCCTGCTGAGTTTTACAAGACATTTGGCTCCACTCTCGCCCCAGTCCTACTTAGAATGTATGAGGAAGCATATGGGGTCTGTTCCTGCCTAGCACGAGAAACACTGATAGCCCCTATACCAAAGCCTGGGAGGCCGACAGAGCTTTGTGAATCATATAGACCCCTGTCAATGTTAAACCAGGACTTCAAAATACTAACAGCTCTGCTGGCTGCGCGGCTCCGTAAAGTCATTGGCACTCAAACACATCAGGACTAGACGGGATTCCTGCCCGGATGGAACACCCCTATGAACCTTTGCCGTCTACAGCATACAATAGACCTGACTAACTCCCAGGATGCCCTGTAAGCTAATTGAAGTGTTCAACTCTGTTTACTGAGAATGGATGTGTGCCGTGATGCGGGGCTTTGAGATTGGCGAGGGGTTCATCTGGTGTGTCATCCTATTGTACACATACCCAGTGGCTAGGGTGAGAATGGCGAGGCAGGTATCTGGATCATGGGACATCCAGAGGGGTACCCGACAGGGATGCCCGCTGTCACCCATGCTCTACATTCTGGCATTAGTACCATTGGTGGTGTTTTTGCGTCAGGAATTCTCGCTGGTTGGCATTGAAGTGGGGGGATTTGGGCATCTCGTCTCATTAAATGCAGGCATGACCTTCTGTACGTTTGTGAATCAGAGCATAATATGCCCATTATCCTGGACGTTTTTGACAACTTCTCCAGGCTGACCGGGATCTCCTTTAGTAGGCGTGCCTCTTCCCCTTCGCGGGGCTGCAACAGTGTGACACCCGAAATCTGCCAGACCTGGAGCTGCAGTGGGAGGTGCATACCTTTAAATATTTGGGTATATGTATTGTGCACACACCAGAAAGTATGCATACTAGGAACGCAGTCAAGGCGGTGCTCGGGGTGAGATGATCTTTGACGTTTTGGGGCAGACTGCTGCTGTCACAAATGGGCCGGATATCCTTGGTTAAAATGATAGTGCAATCACGCCTACTCCATTTCTTTGCAAACGTACACTGTTATATTGTAGCTGTTTTTTTTGTACATTTCGACACCATCCTCAGGGGATCTCTTTGGGGTCACGGCAGACATAAAATGGCCTTGAATACCCTGTGTATGACATATAGGGACAGGGGTATGCAATTACAGTGGCTGGAGCTCTATTACCATCTTGCACAACTCCAATATGTGGCAGGTTGTCTTTCTGATGTGTCTATGATGGATTCTCAACTGCTGCAGGATGCGCTATACCCTGCAGTGCTTAAGGAGGCCCTGTGGGTTACAAACCACTGCAAAAACCAGGAGGTGCTGCTGATTGGACTTGGATATCAGGTGTGGGGGTGAACAGTGAAGTTGTTGAAATTATGCAATCCATACTCACCATATGTCCCTATTAAAGCGGATGTGTGCTCAGTAGTGGATGACTTGGCCATTGCTAGGAGGTGGGATGCGGTGGGGCTCTCTACATGGGGGGATATGTACAGGAATGGAGATTTATTTCCAGTCTCTTGCAGATCTGGATCAAACTGAAGGTCTTCCCAAAGGCCAGTTTTTACAATACTTGAAGCGAGCAACGATTTCAAAGTGAAAGTGGATAGTTGGAGTATGGCTGGCGGCCCGTGTCCTGGTTGTATGGGTACCTGCTGTGTGCGGTTAGTGTTAGGAACGAGAAATTGAAAGCACAGTGGGAGGCGGATTTGGACCGTGAGCAATGGGATAATGTATTCTGGTTTGTCAAAAGGGTCTCCCGCAATGCACAGTTTAATCTACTTCAGCTCAACTTGCTTCAAAGAACATACATAACACCTAGTCCAGTGGCCAGATTCGGTCCCAAACTGCTCCCCACCTGCCCATGGTGTGGCGCTGATAGCGCTGACCTTATGCACATGTTTTGGCAGTGTGTGCGGGTGCATGATTTCAGGCGCCAAATAGAGATAGTGTGTTTGAAGGCTTGTGTCACTCATATCAGTAGGACCCGGCAGAATGCTTGTTGGACAATAGCGGATCCAGAGGACCGTTACATAATGGTAAGAGGGGACATTGCAGCAGGAAAGGTCATATTAGTGAACACTTACGGACCAAACATAGACGACCCAGGATTTTATAGTCAGGTCTCTGGGAGGCTGGTAAAATGATGAGGATTTCAACACAATCCTAGATTTACGCAGCGACCGATCGACCACCACACAGCACCCTAGGACGCTGAATATATGTATTATTCTACAGTCCACAGCGCTATGTCATGGATTGACTTTTGGCTACTCTTGTCAATATGGGCACCACGCTTGCACGGGAGAACAATTCTACCTTGTACACTGTGGGACCATTCCCCGGTGGTGATATTGCTGGAATTTGGTGACTCGCTGCGCCCCCATCCGCTATGGACAGTGTCACAAAATATAAATATATTTTTGGATAACACTCTTGTTGAGGACCTACATAAGACCATAGATGGCTTTTCTGAGGTAAATGAAGACTCGGCTCTGAGATACGCCACAATATGGGATGCCTTTAAGGTCTGGTTGCGTGGTACTCTGATTTTTGTCACATCTGGGGTACTTAAAACCACTAGACTGGAACTAGCGGAGACTGAACGAGTTATACGCAGACTAGAGAATGAATACGGCACTACCGCCGACAAGGCACTACTGGGGGTAATTAAGGGTAACCTGTTGAAGTTCCACGAACTAGGGGATCAAGAAATACGCTATATGGCAAAACCGGTTCAAGCGCAGCGATATGGGGAGGAGAACCGGCCGGGACGATTCTTGGCGGGTGTGATCAGGGGTGAGAGAGAGGTGAAGCCAATCACGGGAATCGAAGGGACAGCGGGGAGGTTTCTCACATCCAACGAGGTCATTAATAAGGAATTTCAGTGATACTATAAAACGCTGTATGCAAATACAGACATGTGCACAGAAGAGGATGTAGAACTCTGTTTGAATGGGATAGCACTCCTGTCTCTCCCCCGTGAGATGTGCGAAGCACTAGACAGCCATGTCACTTAGCGGGGGCTATTGCCTCACTCTCATCGGGCAAAGACCCTGGTCCAGAACGACTGGGCATTGAACTATACAAGACACATAACATGATACTTGTGCCGTGCCTGCTTAAGGTCTGGGAGGAATCACTGAGTGTTGGGCGATTCCCACCCAGGCTTACTGAGGCCATGATGTCGGTATTGCCAAAGCCAGGTAGACCACCAAGTGAGGTCGCCTCCTACCGCCTGTTATCACTGATTAATGTTGATGCTAAGATTTTTGCGAAACCCCTCCTGTACATAACATACCTGGTACCCAGACCAATCGGGCTTTTTTTTCCCACGGGATTCACAGCCTTAAATATATGGCAGCTATTTGGCATCCTATCACAAATAAACCCACAGGCCCAGGCAGTGGGAGTGTCATTAGATGCGGAAAAAGCTTTTGACTCTGTATCATGGAACTATTTGTTTGGGGTGCCCAAACATTTTGGGATGGGCCATCATTGCATTGGCTATGTAAGACTGCTGTATGTGAACCCGGTAGCCAGGGTCCGTAGAAACGGCACACTGTCCTAGGAATTCACACTGGCCCAGTGTATACAACAAGGCTGTCCCTTCTCCCCATTGTTGTTCGTGCTGACGATTGAACCGCTGGCATGACTAATAAGGGATCAACATGCACACAGGGGAATACACATAGCTGGACCCCCACAGGTCATCTCCTTACACTCAGATGATACATTGTTGTACCTATGAAACCCAGGCGGAAATCTGGGTCCAATTATGGAGGTAGTGGCCAAATTTACAAGTTACTCAGGCTACAAGATCATCACCTCCAAATCCGAATTGTTCCCACTGACGGATAACACCACTATAGCAGTTGATCTCAGAGCATTCCGGTGGGCTCCGACTGCTTTCAAGTATTTGGGCGTAAAGGTGTCCTGCACACAACCGACGCTGTATGAAGACAACCATGAGACATATTTGAATGCCCTGGCAGTTAAACTGGCACTGTGGGCTAGATTCCTGATTTCCTTATTTGGCAGATTATCACTATTAAAAATGGTGGTGGTCCCTAAACTATTGTATTGCTATACTTCAATATTGATCTGGCCAGGGCGGGCTTTTTTTTTGTAAAACTCTGATCTATGGCGGTGCAATTTGTCCTGGGCGGGGGGAGTACACCCTGCATGAGCTGGGTGGGACTGAGTCAACAAACACTATGAGTTGGGGGGGCTGGCGGCACCAGAGTTTGAATTATATCACCTGGTGGCCCAAGCGCAATACACAGGACATTGGTATGTACCCAAGCCTGGCCCAGTACACAGAGCATTGGAAAGATATGGTGCAGCCCTACAGACCTTAAGTCAGTTATACTGGATGATCGGTACACAGACTCTTGCACGTTTGACCCGGTGCGCACAACAGTAAATGCATGGGCCCGAGTGTTCAAGCGACTGGGAACAACAACACCCTACAACAGCAAAATTGGGCTCTGGTGACGTCCGGGTCTTCCCCCCACATACGACCCTGACATTCAGACGTCCTGGGACCCAGGGAAAACAATGGTACTGGATGATCCTTTTCCTGAAGGGAGGTTTGTGACTCAGGAGGAGTTTTCTGCAAAGCTGGGAGTTAACCATGTCAGACCATTGCAGTATTTCCTGATGAGGGCTGGGGCACGCCGGAAATGGCCGTCGTTTCCCCTTGAGCCGGAAACATGTGAGTGCATGGACACAGTAGGGAGGACTGATTTACTGAGGGGGCTGGTGTCAAAGCTGTGTAGGAGCGTGCAAGCTGCTCAGGTGCTAAGGAATACTGCAAAGTCCAAATGGGAAAAGGACTTGGCTATCAACATTAATGAGACTAAATGGCACAGATATTGCCTATTGACAAAACAAGTTGCACTCAATGCACGGCTGGGATTAATGCAATTTAAGATCTTAAACCAACTGCACTATACACCTGCCAGAGTATCCTGATGTTCCCCAGACACATTTGATAAGTGTATGAAATGTGGGAGCGAGGTGGCTAACTCAATTCACATGTTCTGGAAATGTCCGAAGGTAGCACATTTTTGGCAGGAGGTTGCTGGAATACTGCATCGTATGATTGGGAACCCCCAGCGCTGCATCCCCTCAAATACCTGCTGGGTGATATTGGGAAAGTTATGCCACAGTCATATGGGCATGTGCGGTGCTAATGCGCAGGTTCGGCTTGAGGGCATGCGCACGACACAGTGTGCCATGCCCACGCCCACTCCAGAGTCCTGACCAGACCCTCACGGTGCCTGCTGTGCTGGCTGCTCCTATAGACAGTGTTCTGACTGCCGCCCGTCACATGACTTGAGAGGGAGAATAATAAATATATGTTATTAAAGCATCATGAAGCAAGACACAGACAACATACTTAAAGTTCAAACAAAAGATATTTATTAACTTAAATGTCAGGATGGTTGAAGGCCTAACTTGCCCTATGCTAAGGTGGGATTTCCCTACCTGGACGAAACTAAGGAAAGTCTGAGTCAAAGGGCCTCATCACGAGTTGGGCGGTAGCCCTTAAATGCGGCGGTAAGGCTATTACCGCTGCATTTAAGGGTCCGCTCAAACACGGGTCTGGCAGAATTTACCCCAAGCTCTAAGCAGGGGGTAAATGTGCCAACTTAACACCCATTTTCGGATGCAATTGGCAGGGCACTATCAGCGCGTGCTACTTGCGATGAAAATGCCCCATTGGGTCCACTGGACCCAATGGGGAATACCCATTACCGCCCAACCCTTGATCCGGCGCTAATATCGCTGGACTGTTTGGCGGTGACGCTATTAACTTGTGATGAGGCCCAAAAAGTTCAACTTAATAGTCTATCTATGTCCAAAACCTATTCTTTCCCGCCTCACAACTATAACAAACAAATGTGTAAGGATGAAAAAAAAATAAACAGTGTTTAACTCAAAGTTCTGAGCGTCTTCCAGCTAAAAGCTTTCTCTCAGCTCCCCTTCTCCAAGCATAAGAAAGTTCCATAAAAAAGAGTCTTGAAGTTTACCGTTCTCCAGTTAAAAACAATATAGTTCAGAATCACTCCTGGGGTTCCCTTCTCCAAGTTTCAAATACCACAATCCAAACAAAGGGAGTCTTGAGACTCCAATCCCAAGACAACACATATAGACCTGCCAAGTCTCAGGGTCCCCTTCCACAAGGCTTCAATGTCTCACACAGGTTTCTTGGTACTTGCTCCTGTGTACCAAGTTACCTTCACTTGCTTCTCTTTATTGGTTTCTGGACTGAGGGAGCGCTCTCTAGGTTCCTCTGGTTTCTCCTTAGCCGCCTTGGACTCTGCCACCATGTGTCACACACCGCTTTACGAATGGAAATCGATTCACTGTTTAGACTTTCTTGATTGTGCAACAATTATTCAATATTATTCAATTGCAGTTCACAATGTCATTATTTATTTATTTTTTTGTAACACGCTACATGCCCAAGCACACCTAGAGACGGACAGAACAAACATAGGAAACAGGTGGAGGGGTGCATTAGAGAACCGATCAGTCAGATTGAAAGTGATTGATAAGGGGCATGGCTAGGCAGCACGCCATGTGGACGTGTTTCCCCTGAGCTCGGCTCCGTAGTGCCCAAGTCAAATGAATTCCCCTGTTTAAATGAAGAATTTTCACTCCACAAGATTCCAGAACTGAAGCGAAGTGCTGATGAGTCTCTGAACGGGTATTTAAGCTGAAAGCCCCTACTTTAGAGCGTTTTTGAAGATGCGAGATCCAACACCCGTGGAGCCCAAAATGGCAGAGCATGCCATTTCTGACAACTCCTGACAAGTCCTCCGACCGAGCTGCGCCAGCCTCGGGACCCATACGGATGGCCTAGAGGATGCGTGAGGACCAACACTGAAGGAGTGAGCGATCAGTGGGGAGGAGAGCCCTACAAGAAGGGTGCGCCAGATCGAGAGAGAAGCGAGCCGGCCGAAGAAGAGTCTCCGGTGAGGGGGAGGTGTAGCGCAGAAGACAGGATCGGCTGAGCCAGGAGCCGCACACCTTGCCACGAGCGATCCCCAGGTTGGTCAGGAGAGATCGCCGGGGGGAGGTGAGACCCTGCTGCCTCTCCGGTACCAACAGTAGTGCGGCATCGGCCCCACCAACGGCGCGGCCCTGGCCCTTCTGCCCCTGGAGCTCTGCTCGGGGCAGACCGAGTGGCTGTCGGCCGCATTCGGAGGGCCCCTCCCCTGCGGAACGGCCCCGTGAGGACTAAGATACTTCGGAGGGTAGATTGCTGGCCCCATATTCATCGGTCCCCCTGGGCCGAAGACCGCCGGGGGGGAGAGCGGGTCTCTGTCACCCTCCTGGCCCCTGGCTACATCGTGGGACTGGCCCGGCCACCACCACCACCTCCAACAGATACCCGAAGCTCACCGGTGGGGGACGGACCTCCACTATCCCCCTGGTTCCCGGCCGTAGCACAGCGCCGGACTTGTCACTCCCGGCTTATAATTGAAACTCGCCTAAGGGGTTGGTGAGTCCCGCCGACCCCTGAATCCCCGGCAACAACGAGACGCTGGCCTGCCGGCCCCTGGGAGCTCCGCTCGAGGACTCGGCAGACGACACATACCCTGCGACGAGCGGACCTCCAGCTGCCAGAAGAGGAACGCAGGGCAGCAAGTAAGTTCTCGTTGCCCCCCAGACCCCTGCAACAACACGAAACCTTCCGTGACCCTGTTTGGGAGCTCCATTCGGGGCGGCGCAGGAGACTGAGGCCCACAAATAGAGGGTTCTCCATTTACGCACAAGAAGAGCGGGCAGCCCGAGGGAGGCCTGGGAGACATCGGATCACGCCATGCCGAGAGCTGCTGGGCCTACTGTCTTCCCCCGCTGGCTGCCACAGGAGGGATTGGAGGGGGGTTGTCCCGCCGCCCCTCGGCTCCAACAGCAACGTCGAGCCCGCCATACCAGCTCCGGGGAGACCTGCTCGGGGTGGTGCAGAGAGCGGGGGGCCGCGCTGGGAAGGGCCCGCAATACCTCATCGGTCATGCTCTGCATGCGACACTACCTCTGGGTGGCTGAGGGCTCTAATTAGGAAGGCGGAAGACTGGCCCTACAACATAGAATCTGAGGAGTGATACACAGCCCCCCAGACAAATATAACAGTAAACAGAGGAGGCTCCCTGGACAGATAAAGGGGTTGGAAAGATCACAAACGAACAAAACCCAGAGAAGGGCAGGAGCTCCAGGAGAACAGAGCTGAGAATGGTCTGAGGCTGTGAGATCCCCGGTATTACGACGGCAGACACAGAGGACGAGCCCAACGGCAGGGAACGCCTCCAATTTAATATAACTGAGGCCTCTTGCATTACTGAAAGCTTATATGAACAACAAAACCCAAGAGCGGAGCCCCTGTATGCCTCTCCCTCCAGGCACTTCTGGTTGCTCTGGGAAGCCAAGTAAACAACAAGGGCAGTCCCGTCGGGGGATGCCCAAAACAGCGGCTAAAAAGAAGATACAC
Source organism: Ambystoma mexicanum (assembly GCF_040938575.1). Lineage (NCBI taxonomy): Eukaryota > Metazoa > Chordata > Amphibia > Caudata > Ambystomatidae > Ambystoma > Ambystoma mexicanum. Next base: position 298,301,266 of record NC_090935.1, on the reverse strand, counting down.
ACCATACAAGCCTACCTAACACCACAGACCGAAGACTCAGTCCCTGCAGACTCTAACACGGTTGAAACCCACCTGGCTCTAACCCCGGAGTTGACCACTAACAAGGCTGTGTCTAAGGAGGTTTTGGAAGGGATGTTTAAATCCTTTAAACAAGACATCACCCAGGAAATAAAAAATGAGATTAAAACCTCCAAGGATTCTCTGGCCCAGTCACTTGCAGATCTTACATCCCACCTTGGGGGTCTGGAAACTAGGGTCAACGACCTAGAGAATGTTACCTGTGTGCAATCTCATGACACCGAAGCCTTAGCTGGAAGAGTAAAGATCACAGAGGAGCACCTAGAAGACATTTGGGCAAAACAGGCTGATCTGGAAAACAGGTCGAGGCGAAACAACATACGCATCTGTGGGGTCCCACGGAAGGTTCTCGACCGCGATTTGGCAGACTATGTGGAGACGCTTTTTAGGGGCCTTTTGGAACTGCCACCAAATGAAGAACTAAAGCTAGACAGAACTCATTGTGTGTACTCCTCAGTCCAGGTGAAGAAAAACGTACCCCCTGATGTCCTCACCCGGGTAAATTTTTACCGCCAGAAGGAAGCCATCATGGCGGCAGCCAGAGACTCAGACTTTATCCGCTTTCAGAGCTCGGAGATCCATTTGTTTCAGGACCTGGCCCCATACACTTTAGCGCCAGACGGCGGCTGCAGAGAGTAAGAGCTTGGTTGAGGGACCGAAAGATCCGTTATCGCTGGGAATTCCCATGTAAGCTGATGTTTGAACTCCACAATCAACATCACATAATCTCCTTGGAAGAAGAAGCGAAGGGCCTGATGGATGAGACACCCAACGTTGTCGATCAGAACCCACAATCCCAGGAGGAGAACGGCTCCGCCTTGCGCCCGTCATCAAGGGCTGGGCGGGGGAGATCCCGGCGTAGACCACTGCCCGCAACGACCCCGAGCGGAGAACCTGATCCAAGGAAAATAACGAAAGCACCAGAAGAGGCTTCACCCCCACCATCTCCGGGGGGAAGAGCTGGGCAGAGGTCTGCACAAATTGAGGGAGGAGAACAGATATTCACTATGAGGAATTTTGACACTGAGACCCCCCTCCATTCCCCACTGCAGCTCGGGGAAAGAGTCGCACTAGTGAGTTGGGAGATCTTGGATAGCACCGGACGACTCCCTTCCTGCGCCTGTCGGGCACCTGGGAACGCTCCATCCGAGGCCTACAGGGTGACGACAGTAAGAAACTAATTCATCTCCACTGAAGCCCGGAATAGTTGTGGCAGTTTCATGCCACTTGAAAACCCATGTTCAGCCCTATTTCGGGCACTGAAAATTCTGTGTTAAAAGCAGACTTGGGCACCGGAACGGATGGTGCCCGACAATATTTGAAACGTTGTGTAAATTACCTTGGAGGTTGAGAATGTGGCAATTTTTGATGAAAATAGCTTGCTTAAGTGGTATCATGTGCTTCTATTATAATTTTCTTTTCAAGTTTTTTGTGTACAATCCAACCCTGATCCTAGTAGGAAGAGAGTATGTAATGCTTCACCGTGGTCCCCATTCCGAATGTATCCTAATGTTCAACCCAAGAAATTACCTCACTCTCATCTTAAATGAGAGGGACATCTTAGAGCTGAAACCTGAGCGACCAAAACATGGCAACCCTTAGCTATAAATTTATCTTGCTCAATGTGCAATGCGTGAACTCCCCTCTGAAACGTAAAGCACTCCTCCACAGGCTGAAATCCCTAGAAGCTTCATTTCTATTCCTTCAAGAGACCCACTTACAACCAGCTGATGAATTCCGCCTAAACAACAGGCTCTACCCCACCAGATTCTTTGCATCAAGTGGGCTAAAAAAGCGAGGGGTTGCCATACTGGTGCGTAAGGGGATCTTCTTTAAGACCCACGGAGTGGTTCGTGATGAGGAGGGAAGGTTTCTGTTGGTTAACGTCACACTAGACGGCCGGAGGGTCACCTTGGTTTCCATATACGCCCCTAACAATAACCAAAATCATTTCTTCATGAAGTTGTCAAAAGCCGTACTTGATCATGCTGAAGGGGAAGTAATTCTAGGGAGGATTTCAACGCAGTGCTCAACCCTTTGGTTGACAAAATGCTACCGCCAACAGTAAATGATAGGATCAACTTCAAGGCCCTCACTTCCTTGTTGAAGGACCACTCCCTTATTGAGGTGTGGCGATATTGTCATCAAGAAGAAAGGAATTACACATATTTTTCGGCAGTACATGGAGGGTTTTCAAGACTAGACATGTTTTTTATAGCTGATTCGTTGATTCAAAATGTATTAGAAGTGGACATACTCCCAGAAGCATTAGCAGACCACTCCCCAGTCTTATTGTCCGTATCCCCCCTCAGAGTTATCCCCCCACGAAACCCCAGTGGAGGATAAATGACTTCCTGTTAGATGACCCAATGATCGGAGCCCATATTAGAGAAACCATGGAGCAATACTACAGTGAGAATGACACGGGGGAGGTGACCTGGGGCACGATTTGGGATGCAATCAAGACTGTACTTAGGGGCCACTTAATAGAACAAGCAGCACAACGTGGGAAAGCTAGGAGGTTAGTGTGGGAACATTTAGAAGGGGAAGTTCGCAGACTGGAAGAAGCACATAAGAAGAAACCCTCCCGGCGCGCTCTAAGAGACCTCAGGATGGCCCAAAAAGCATTGGAAGCACATCACATGGGGAGGGCGGCCTATGGCATGATGCGCACCAAACAATTTTTTTACACAAAAGGGAATAAAGCTAACAAACTATTGGCAGCCAAATTAGGTAAGCAGACTAAACAAAACACGATAGACTTCCTGAGGGATAAATCAGGCAAAGGCACATACTCTGAGGGGGGTAAATGCGGCATCATAGAGGAATTTTTCAGGGAACATGCGATCCCACTCGTAGTGGATCTGCACCACGCCAAATAATGTATAGCCAAGGCGGAGCTCCCGCAACTGCCGGATTCCTTAAGGGAATCCTTAGAAGCCCCAATATCGGCGGAAGAAGTAGAACTCACCATCAAAACCCTCCCTATTGGAGATGCTCTGGGCCCAGACGGATTCACAAACAAATTTTACAAAACTTTTGCAAAAGAACTCACACCGCATCTCACAAAGCTATTCAACATTCTATGGTAAACCGGCTCTGTTACACAATCTATGGCTGAATCAATCACAACCTTAATTCTAAAACCCGGGAAAGACCCTGTAGACTGTGCTTCCTACCGGCCCATAGCCTTGCTCAATACTGATGCCAAGCTGTTTAGTAAAATCATTGCGCGCCGTCTAGGGGAAGTATTACCTACACTAATAGACAGAGACCAGACAGGCTTTATTCAGGGCCGAACGACTCATGACAACATTCAGAGAGCAATTGATCTAATAGCTTTGGCCCCCTCCATACCAGACCCCCTCTCTCTGCTATCTCTAGACGCCCATCGGGCCTTTGATAGTATGTCATGGCACAATTCTCCAAACTGATCCTGGCCAACTTCCAGATCCCCTCTACACAAATACGGGTCAACGCCCATTGGACATCACAGATAACCCTCGGCAGAGGGACTAGGCAGGGGTGTCCCCTATTGCCATTGGTATTTGCCCTTGCAATGGAACCTATGGCCCAACACATCCGCCTTCACCCCGAAATCCACGGGTTCGAGGTGAAGGAATAGACCCATAAAGTAGTGTTATACGCAGACGATGTGCTCTGTTTCTTGAGGGAGGCGCAGACCTCGGTCCCCCCGCTTATGAATCTACTCGATAGATTTGCGCAAATCTCGGGTTTCTCAATAAACAAGGCCAAATCAAAGGGACTAAACCTTTCCGAATCACCAGAGATGTTTGATGCTTTACAGAATACATTCTTTCTTAATTGGGTAAAATCCAAAATAACGTACCTAGGGGTGAACTTAACTCCCAATTACTACGGGTTGGGGAGAGCCAATATCCCTCCACTAATAAAAGTTGCGAAGGAATCTCTACTAAAATGGGCTCCCCAGGAGATATCCTGGCTAGGGCGCATAACAGCCATCAAAATTACCTTGCTACCCCGGCTTCTTTATTCATTTCAGGCGCTCCCAATACAGATTCCAGAGCGTGACTTACAAGAGCTGCAGAAAGAGATATGTCGATTTATATGGCACCGTAAAACACCCAGAATTCAGCATAAGGTCCTCACCAGAAGCAGGCAACTTGGAGGCATGGGTCTCCCCTCCATACTAAGATATTATCGAGCATCCCAAATCACCCCCATCCTAGGCTGGGCCATTCAAGATGACCCCCCCCAAATGGCAGGACATTGAGCAGCTGTTCGCTGGGGCTGCACTCTCTCACCTCCCTTTCATACCGCGTGAGGCACATAGCTCCCGAAAGTCCCTTCTCCCTACTACGAGCTCCACACTCAGATGTTGGGACAGGCATACCACTCTGAGGGGGTTTGCCCCGGGACTGGGCCCATTAACTCCAATCACACAGAACCCAACCTTCACCCCAGGGCTTCAGCCTAGATCATACCAAAACTGGTCAGGAACAAAGATTCTGAGGCTGCAGGAGATGTATACCGACAACAATCCCCTGACCTTCACACAATGTAAGGAGAAATTCAACCTCCCAGAAACCGAAAGATTTAGATACATCCAACTCAGGCACTGGATCACCAACCCGTCCATTAGAAAAGCTGCTACCAGGCCTCCCACAGGCCTGGAGTTAACTGCCTCAGAGGGTCAACACGCACACAAAGTTGCAACATGCTACCGACTACTTGAAAACGTCCCGGTAGAAGAAAAACTCTCTTACATGCTAGCATGGGAAAGGGAGCTGGGGAGGGAGATAGCTCCAGAATCATAGCAGCGAATCTGGGACAGAGCACACTGGGCGTCCAGATGCACAACAGTGCGCGAATGCACAGTTAAAATATGCTATTGATGGTACTTCACGCCACAGAGACTGCATGCAATGAATGTTGATTACCCTGATGAAAGTTGGCACGGATGTGGGGCTAGAGGGGACTTTGGGCATATGTGGTGGCACTGCCCGATCATTCAATCCTACTGGTTGGAGGTCAGGTCCAAAATTAAGGATATCTGTGGAACCCTTCTCCCCATGGACCCATTGGTGATGGTACTGGGGGACGCCCCAGAGATGGATCATATCCGCAATCTGGCCCCAGAGCGCGACTAATAACTCAACTACTGATGGCGGCTCGCCTTACACGCGCGCGATTCTGGTAAGATCTGGAGGGTCCCCACATTGCACACTGGTGGGTAAAGATTTGGGAGCTTTTGGGAATAGAGAAGCTAACCGCCGCAATAGAAAACCGGACAGACAAATTCCGGAATATCTGGGGCCCATTTTTAGACCACATGGAAGAAAAGGAACACATGTTCTTCCAACCAAGACTGATTAAATACCTTCTCCAGCCCTGAACACCTGGAGAATGAAGGAAGGACTCAGTGAACTGAAAGCAGAATGAGGGGATGCTACAGGGTTTGGGAAGCAACATCTGGATTGGGGATGACTGGTGAGGAGTTCCTTTTTTCTTTAATTTTTTTTTTTCTTTTTCTTCTTCTTTCCTTCTTCGCTCCTTTCTCTTCCTTTTGCTCTCTACAATGGAAAATTCCACAAAACATAAAGCTACAAACTTACACCCCCAGGGTACTTGTGAAATATAGTTACTAATAGAATCATAAAAGAAGTTAAAACAAAATGTTTATGCATGGTTGAAGATATCTAAAATTGGAAGCCCAGTGACAAATGCTGAAGGTTATAAAGTATGTGAATTTTGATAGATGACCCGGTGGACGAGCACCACTGGACTGACTACAGCCAAACTGTAATCAAGTAATGTTGCCACTGATTTGGTTTATGAAGGAATTCAATGTGTATTGATGTTTCTATAAAAAGAGTCTGACGAAAGTGATTGATAAAACAGAATAGTCAGTCAGGGGAGAGGTTGAAAAGGTAGGTCTCTTAAACCCGGTAGCCATTTCTGTGGTTCTGAGGACATTAGGAAGGGCATTCCAGGCAGTGGGCCCCTGTACTTCAAAGCTGCAACCCCCAACCTTTACCAGCCTAAACCTAGGCTGCACAAGTCTGAATTGATCCTTGGATCTGAGAGTGTGTGAAGGTCCATAGGCCTTTAGGCGGTCCATGAGATATTTTGGGCCTCTATTGCGCACACACTTATGAGTAAGTGTAAGAATCTTATGTGTGACTCTATGCTTCACGGGGAGTCAGTGAAGATCCCACTTGGAGGCTGTTCTTGGCCATACACTTTTGGATAGGCCAGAGATGGCACAAACAGCTCCATTTTGAGTGATCTGTAATGCGGATAGGTTGGACTAAGGAGACTATTACAATTGTCAAGGTGGGAAGGACAGAGGGCAAGATGGACGCATTATTGTGTGACACAAACGGCCGGATATTGCAGAGCAGCTTATTGACGAGGACACAAGAGGATCGAATCTGGGAGACATGCTGGTTTATTGTCAGTTTGGCATCCAGTGTGACACTGAGGGTCTTCACTTTCTTGGCCACAGGGATAACAGTATTCGAGATTATACTCCAGAGGTAAAGTTTTAAGTTTGGGGCCAGAGGCTCTGATCAGTAGTTCGGTCTTTTTTGTGTTGAAGGCCAAGGAGTTAGTTGCAATCCAGTCGTGAATAGCGGAATCAATGGTATTGAGATTCAGCAGGTCCTGGGCGTACAGGCCCGAGAGTGTCATGACGACCTGAGTGTAATCGGTGTAACTAGTATAGAGGACACCCAGGCCGTCTAGAAGTCTCAAAAAAGGGATAATATAGATGTTAAATAAAGAGGGCGAGATAAAGGACCCCTGAAGGAGGCCACATGTGATAGATGCTGATCTAGAGCAGGCCTCACTGATGGCCACTCTAGCATTGCGAGGGCCAAGAAAGGCTATTTCTGGCTGCAGGTTTGTAGTTTCCCTTGTTGTGTGGCCTAACATTCTCCTTGAGATAAATGTGGCAAGAAACAACTTCAGGCAAAAACATTTTGGGCCTCATCATGAGTTTGGCGGTAACCCTTAAATGTGGTGGTAGCGCTATTACCGCCGCATTTAAGGGTCCGCCAAATCACAGGTTTGGCAGATTTCCCCCCAGCTCTGAGCTGGGGGGAAATCTGCAGAAATTTTGTGCTATTACCGCCGCCGGGAAATCCGCCGGCGGTAAGAGCGCGAAAATTCCCCATTGAGCCCAATGGGGAATGGGGAATTCCCGAATGGGCTCAGTGGGGAATGGGCAATAACCGTTCCGCCAAACCCGTGATCCGGCGCTATTAGCGCCGGGGGGTTGGCGGTAGGGCTATTAACGCCAGAGCTAAAAACGCCTGCGTTACCGCCCAACTCGTGATGAGACTGTGATTCTATAAAACAACAGGCAGCAACCAGAGAGGTTTCTTAGTGGACGCAGGAGTGATGTAGGGTTTGATAAAGCGCTTGTTGGTGCATGTAAACTTGCAGAAGAATTGGAAATTCCTGCATGCTTTGTACCTGATCATTCTGTCCGTGTCCGAAGGAAAAAGAAGCTATTCAAATATGTAGCAGATGATGAGCCTATTGAAAGTCTCAAGGAAAAATTCAAAATGATTTTGACCTTTGCCATCATTGACACAGCCCCTCAATCTGAAGAAGAGAAATTTACTCAAATACATCAAATTAGTTCTGTGTTTGGCTTCCTTTATAACATACACAGTTTGAATAATAAAGCGGCTAAACTAATCCTTTACCACTGCTTGAGGCTAGAAAAAGCTGTACAAAATGGGGACTTGAAGGACATTGATGCTCCAGATTTGTGCAATGAATGGCAAGTCATTTTAAAGAAGAGTGCTAAATTGTTCATCACCACAAGTTATACTGAAATCTGTATAGAATAAGATTTTGGCAGAGAGTATCCTCAACATGTGCAATACTCTCCAGATTTTCTTGACCCTGCCTGTTTCAGTGGCAAGTGGCGAAATAAGCTTTTCAAAGCTAAAGTTGATCAAAAGTTATATTCGGTCTTCGATGATACAAGAAAGAGTTGTTGGGCTAGCAACCTTGTCAATACAGCAAGACATTGATAAATAAAATTGATATCAAGAACCTTGTGTCAATATCTGCAACAATTAAGGCTCAGAAAGTTAATTGCTAATGTTTGTGCATTTTCACTTGTTTTAAACATGTAGGGCTAGTGTTAGGCAAGATTGTATGCAGTACTCTGTGGGAAACTGCACCAGCCTTGATCTCTTGGCAATAGGTAACACAACCTTTAGTATAAGCATGTACTACACATGTTGGTAGAGTGACTGAGCAGCCAGGCTTATCTCAAGAGGGGTCAATGTGAGCCGTAGGGTTGTAACATGAAGATTCACAGTGACAGTTATTCAAATATACACTTACACACCCGGTTTCTTGATTAAACAATTATTAATTTAACAGTAAACTGAATAAGCCTTCTTTAGAAGGGAGAAATAGTAAGAAGAGTCTTTCAGGGAGCCGGGACAGCCAATGTTAGTTGAGCAAAAGTCTAGGTGATCTGAAGCACTTCTTGCAGCTAGGTAAAAAGTCTTGAACAATGTTTTTAGAAGTCTCTGTATAAAAATGAAATCACTGTAGGGCTACAAGCTGGGAGGCTTGTGAAGGGCAAAGCTGCAAGCAACTCTGCAAAAGCAACCAAGACAAGTCTCAACTAAGAGTTAGCAAGCTAGCAAGGCTACACAACAAGAGGTAAGTCCCCTTTGTTTTACAGTACCTTTGGTTAGAAGAAATTGGTTCCTGTGTAGGTCTGCAGCTCCTTTTGCTCCTGGGCCGCAGTTGTGGGGACAAGAGGGAGGATGTCTGGGGACTCCTGCACTACGAATTGAAGGCCGGCGGTAGCAATGGGCAAACTTCAGATCAGCTGCACTTCGCGGTTTCAGCTCCTCGTGACTCTCGCAAATAGCACCACTGCTGTTTCTCAGATACCTTGATGGACTTTCCTCGCATCTGGAGTCCAGCACTCTGTTGAGGTGGCTCAGGCTTGGTCAGTCCTGTTTCCTGGGAGTCCGGAGGATCTTCCTGGAGCTCGGGTCTGATTTAAAGACACTTACTTGATTCTGGTGTTCCTCTCCCTGGCAATAAGTTCCTGCAGCAGCAATGAAAGTACAGCCAGCTCCGAGAGGATTTCCAGATGAGCTCGTCTTGGGGTCGATTGGTCCCACCAACCCAAGGGGAGAAGTCGTCCTTTGCAGGGCTTCTCTACTCAAGGTGAATTCTGAGCTTCAGCACAGCAGCAGGGCTTCACCGGGCAAACCAACGGTCCATGAGTTTCAGCAGGCGTCTCTTCCAAGTTCTTCTTCGGATTCCTTCGTCCAGTGGTCGACTTTGCCTTCCAAGCCAAAAGCCTCGCCTTTTATGCAGGTGTCTCCCATTAATTCGCAGCCTAGCTGTCAATCACACAAGGACAGCCAGCCCTGTAACCAAGGGGATTAAGCGCAGGGAGTTTTGGGCATCTCCCTCACTTCCTGTCCCAGCCAGACACGCTGGAGCCAGAGGCAGGCTTCACCAGTCAATTCCGCCAAAGACAAAATGAGCAAAGGGACCAAACCTGGTTTGGCGTGCAGAGTAAATCTCAAGAAGGACATTTCCAACAAGAAATTTTGACAAAATGGGCACCCAGGGGTGCTTTACTGCAGCTGCAATTGCAGCCCGCGGTAAAACACTCAATGGTAGTAAGAAGTAAACCACTGCCACCAGCCATTAATTGTAGAAAGGTTAACATAAGAAATGTTACATGAGAAACTAGACAAAGGGGATACTAAGTAACCCCTCCAGCACCCTATTGTAAGATAGTGTGTGCTGGGTCTAGAAAGTTACAACATGTAAGTAAAGACAGTTTCACGTCAATGCTCTTGGAAACAGTAGTTTCACCAAGAGGAGGTAGTTAAATCTTTGGGAAATCACAGAAAAATACATGAGAGAGTGGGAAAAAGGTCTCACTCTCTCCAGGTTAGAAATTAAAAAGTCCTAAAGTCCAGCAAAAAGAGTTGGGGTCTCTAAGGTAGAAGGGAATTAGCACATTTCTGAGAATTCTCCCTAACACCTAGATAGGTGTGTGTTTTATATGTCTGGGTCACCAAATACATCATATATCATACATGATGGCTTTGGTTACCCCGACACATATGTTTCATGGTTTATGTCAATAGGTGACCCACTACTCACTGTTTTTCACTTTTTTTGAAGACTATTAATAAGAGACATATTGCAAATTATTGTAGAATTTATACATATCATACTTAGCGAGTATTGGGACCGGTTTAGTATTTTGTACCAGGTAGTGATTCGTATGTGCTTACAGGTGTCTAGTATGTACTACCAAAATAGTTTTCTCACTGTCTGTATTATATTGTTTATATATAAATTACAGAAAGGGCTAGATCCACATGCAACACTGTGAGTGGACATGAGGAATGTGCAATGGGATCCATCCACAGCAGAAGACGTGAACAATGAGTTGGGTGGAAGTAATGGGTTACAGCAATCGGTAACAAAATGGGAATGGTTGGTTTAGAAGTGTTGGGACCCGGAGTGGGGGCGCCAATCTGACACTTTGCCTAGGGTGACAAAATTCCTTGCACCGGCCCTGTCCATGCATCCACCACTGCAAGGCATTTTTTAATGTTTCAGGTCATTTAGTAATGGATGGTTCACACATTAGTAGATTCATTGTGTGTCATCTGTGTAGTTTTTGCAGGATATACCTAATTTATTGATGATGTCTATTAGAGGTGTAATACAGATGTTGAAGAGCAGAGTTGAGAGTGTGGATCCTTGGGGTACTCTACATGTAAGTAGGCGAGGCTCGGAATTGTAATGTGGAAATGACTCTGCAGGGTGAATACCGGAGTTTCTCATGTAGGTCACTTGTTGCCAGCCTCTGAGCAAACCTAAGTTGAAGCTTTTTCATTCTTTTTCTATCTAGTTACACAAATCTCTTTTAGGAGTGCGCCATCACTGTCTAAAAGGCTGGTAATACCTCTTATTGCATTTTAATGTATTTCAATGTATTGCATGTCACTTGGTGCATTTTAATATATTGCATGATTTTTCATTTCCCCAAATGCATTTTCAGATCACACTCTATATGACTGCACTTGCATTTCAATGTATTACATGACTTTTCATTCCCCACTGTATTTTGCATCTTGTAAACTTGTTCCCTCTTTAGATGACGGCTATCAGCTGCCAGTTTTAGAGCCAGTGTAAAATCTTCAGCCTGGGATCTGGCCACACCCACTTCCTGTACCCCCTTCCTTGAGGCCTGGGAACAGCTTCCTCCCCTCCTAAGGGGGCCTGCCTATGTTTGCTCACCTGCCCCTTTTTTTACTGTCACCAGCCCCTCTGCACCACAGAAAAGTTGGGTAAGAACCATTGTGTCCATCCTGTGGTGTGTACCCACCTTTCATGTCCCTGACCCCTTCATCCATGTTCCCTCCATCCCCCTTCCTGGGACAGCTGTGAGGGAGGGGGCAGTGCATCGAATACGCTGTAAATCCCAGCCTTTCCTGTCTTTTAGACCCTGGGAACTATCTTGACCTCCTTGCCCTTTCTGTCACTTGGACAGCTGTGTTCATAATGGCATCTCTTCCTGATAAACTCTCCCCTCTCCCCCTGGAGGGGGGAATCGACAGCTGAGGAGGGGGGACCTGTACCTGCATGTGTCATCCTGTACTCCGTCATCCCCACCTGCTTCCTCCTTGGACCCTGTGGGTGGGCTCTGCAGGGGTGGAGCAACAGCCTTATAAGTGGACAGAGAACCAGGGCTGGGGCTCTTATTTTGATTGCAGTGCTGGACGCGTGGGTGGGGTCATGGGGGACTACAGAGACCCTTAGCAGGTACACTTCTCCCAGTATGGCCTACTCCCTTTCCTTGTGTCCCTTCCTCCCCAACCTGCTCTCCTCTGTCCCTGCTTCCCTCTGCCTCTCTCTCTGTTTATCTTTCTGTTTCTCTCTCAGTTTCTCTCTCTGTCTGTCTCTCTCTCTCTCCCCCCTCTCCCTCTCTCTCCATGCCAATCACTCACTCTGTGTCTCTCTGTCTCCCCCCCACTCTACCTCACTCACCCACCATCTCTCTCTCTCTCTTTCTCTTTCCCTCTCTCTTTCTTTCTTTTCCTCTAGGTGTGCCTAGCCAGTATTCCTGCCATCAATGTTCCTCCTTGCGCCGGCAGCCCGGTGCAGACAATCATCCATGTCTAGTATGCCTAGCTTACTCTGCTTGCAATGAGCCTACTGCCCTGCCTGTAATAAATCTGGTTCTTGATTTCTGCAAAGATGTTGGTGCCTTCTTTTTTTTTCACTTTCTTGAATAGCCTGCCTTTTATTGCCAGCGGGGAGACCCAGTCCGCATACACAACATACACCTCACCGGGGTCTGTTAATTCCCTGGCCCAACACTGCGGCTCTGCCTGCGGTCTTCCACTCAGCATTCCCCATTTTGGCCTGCCTTCCTCTTCCAGAGCAGCCGTCCAAAATTGTGGTTTTTGTTCTACCCGTGTGGAAGGAGGTGATCCAGTGTAGAGCTGATTCTTTAATACCAATGACTTCTTATTTTTTTCAGGGGTTCTTGTGACTGATGGTGTCAAAGGTGGCTGAGATGAGCCAATGCTTTACTGGTAAATGGTCTAGATCCATGCCGTGCCTCATTCAGGAGTGGGTTTGTTTCGATAAAGTTCCGGAGTTGACTATATACAAATGTATTCCAGAGGTATCCCAATGAAAGGCATGTTTAAGATCGGGTGGCAGTTGGCTGGGTCATATGGGCCTCCTCTGGGCTTTGTCAGCAAAGGTCTGATGTATGCAGATTTCAACTGAGCTGGTACTCTTGCAGTGCTGATAGCCATTGAGGAAGGAAAGGAAAATGGGCGATAAGTCTGGAGATTTCATAATCTATTTGAAAAGATTGGGGGTCATGGATCCTCAGGCGGTCTTGATGGGTTGCATGAGTCAATGGTAACTTGTAGGTCCTTTGCAGACAGAATGCAGAAATACAATAGAGAGAAAGTAGTGGGAGGTGTTGATGGGATCTCATTGGTGGCTTCTGGGTAGAAGCATCCTTTATTGTCAAGGTGACCCTGCATGTCTATGATCTTTTCGTGGAAGTATGCAGCAATCTGGTCACAGAGCACTTGTGTAGATGTAGGGGTTGCATTACAGGCTTTCGGGTTCTTGAATTCTGTGAGAAACCTGAAGGTATTCTCCCAAGCAGATCCCAAGAAACCCTTATTCAGGTGGCCTGGGAAGGAGTGATGCTCTCAGACCCCGACTCTAGGGACGGACGAGCAAGAAAGGATCACCTGGATGGGGGAGTCCGGGGCTATGTTTGGAGAAATACCCCAGATGAGATGCGGTACTATACTGAGGAAGCAGGCGAGGAGCACGAGGTCCCTGAGGCCTTTGTAGGCTGTACAACATCTGCCTCCCTTCCTCACATTGAATATTTCTTGCCTATGCACCATCACACCCCAGTATCTAACCAATCCCCTAGGTTCTCAAACTTCACTACCCCTAGAAACGACCTCTCCCAGAATCCCTGTTTTTCTATGAACCACCAGAATACTCCCAGTCATTCTTTTTCATGTCCCTCTCATTATTATTATTATTTTTTTTAATGTATTTGTGTTAATCAGTTTAAGATTTTTACAAGGGGTGTGAAGGTTTTTGTGACTGATTATCTGTTAAGGTCCTATGTTTTTTTCAGTGTGTGCTGTAATATTTTTGCCGTGGCAATAGTCCATGTTGTCTTTTCTCCAGAAATCAGACAGGCCCACAAGACATCTTCCTCGCAGAGCGCGGACCCTCAGGTCAGCAACTTCAAATATGCAGCTCTCAGAGATTTAGTTTCCGGACAAGTCATAAAAAGATATCTTAAAGTCTCAGGGTGTGTTTGATCCTTACATAGTCTACAAGTGTTGGAATTTGAGAGAGATCTTATTTCCAAGATTTCGTTAGTGGGTAGAAGATTTAGTGGTGCTCTTAGAAAAATACCCTGCAGACTCTTGTCCGGAAATTTTTTGATATATTCTTGGACTTCATTTAGTTTTTTCGCGGTCCTCGGGAGGTGTCTTAGCAATTTGTTTTCTGCAGCTCCTTCTTGGGTGTGGATCCAGTCTAATTCCTCAATTGTTTTCTTTATTCTTAGTGGATTCGTAATTAGGTCTTTCTCAGTGCATAGGATCGACTCCAGCTGGCTCTTTTGATTATTGACCCAATTGTTCAACATTTTGCAGCGACCTCCTTAGACCTCCTTGTGAATCAGATGATAGGTCGGGGGGCTGTCTTTCATTAAGGTTTTCTGTACAGCCGCATGCTGCTGGATTCTACCATCGCTTTCAGCGAGAGTAGACCCAGTTCCTGTTTTATAGCTACGATGGAAGTTGACTTGGAAAGGCTCAGTACTGATCTCCAAAGGTAGCCTTCCAGCTTTGGCCATATGTTGCACGGGATAGTTGGCATCGCATCAGCCCTGTATAGTAAAGATGTAACCACCTTCGCTTTGTAGAATCTTATTGCTGGTAGGAGTGTATATCGGCCACATTTCTTGTCTAGCATTCGTGTTTGAAATGGCAAATTTCCCGTCTTGTCCCATAGATCTTGCTGCATTTTAGATTTGAGTCTTGAACTGTCAAGTGTAACTCCCAGGTCCTTGAATTGATGAACTCTTTCGATTCGTGATCCTTCCAGCTTCCAGGTTAGATCTTCGTTTCTTTGACTTGGTTTTTCTAAAATCATGATCTTTGTTTTTTCCTTATTTATTTCCAGATTATTTAAGCATGTATATTGCGCAAAGTTGTTGAGCTGCCTTTGGAGACCAATGGGTGTCTGATCCAAGAGGATCACGTTGTCTGCATATAACATGCGCAAACTGTTGAGTTCCTAATTTCTGGTGGGAATGACCTGACAGATGTCTCAGATCCTTTGTAGTCACCCAGATAAGTGATAAAAAGTGCCGGGGTCAGGGGGCAACCCTGCTTTATCCCCCTTTTGGTGGATATTTCTTCAGAGAGGTGGCCCTGTTGGCTGAGATAGACCCTCATTTTTGTATCTGAATGTAATGCTCTTATGGGGCCTAGAATTGGAGGCGGACAGTCCCAGGCTTCCAGTTTGGTCCAGAGTCTTTCTCAATCCACTTGGTCGAATGCTTGCGTGAGGTCAAGAAATGCTAGGAAGACCCTTGGGCTGCCTTCTCTGATTTTGCCTTTGAATTTGCTGAGAAGCATGATGTTTAACGAGGTACCAGAGTTTTTCATCAAACCCGTTTGGAACGGGTCCACACAGGGAGATTCCTTTGCCCATGATTGGAATCTTTGGAGGAGTAACGATCCAAAGACCTTTCCAATAATGTACAGTAGGACTATAGGGCGGTAGTTTCTTGGATCTTCTTTCTTGCCTTTCTTGAAAATCGGTACCACCACAGCTGAAGACCATGATGACGAGATAGACTTCAGGTCCTTCCATCCTTTAAACACCTTACTGATAAAGTTAGTCCACTCCACTGGGTGACTTTTTAATTCCATATTCATCAGCCCGTCTGGCCCAGGGGCCCTGGATGTTTTCAGTTTAGAGATAGCACCTTCAATATCCTCTTTGCCGGCTAGATCTTCCCAGCTGTTGTACACTTTCTCCTTTGATGGCAGGTTGGTATGTCTCGGAAGCTGGATGAGTGTCGTAAAATGGGTCACCCAATGGCTTCTCCTACGCAGTTTGTTAATGCATCGTCTATTTGGGGACCTGTTTGTCTAAATAGAGACCAAAACTCACGGGGGGTTTTGCCACCCACAGACTTTAACATTTCGTTCGAGTCGTGTTGATAAAGACTGATTCTTTAGTTCATGAGCCACGACTTGTATTTCCTTTTCTCTTCCCGACGAATAATTCTAGAGGATTTTTTATTGTGTTTTTGCACCATTCTTTTAAATTGTCGTAACTTTCGTCACTCCACCAGTGTTTTGTCAAAATTGCGGCGGTTTGTTTGCTTTTCTTTGTACGACCTTGTATGCTGCTAATAATGGTTGGTAATTTATTGTTGTAGATGTTTCTCGCTCTTCAGAGTGGGCTGATTGTCTCTTTTAGTCTTCTGTTAGCTCATTTATATTTCTGGCAGTTAGTCAGAGGTGGTTTTGTTGGTTGTTGGTTTCGATTTTTGTCATTAGTGTAGGTTTTTGTGAAGTCAGCGAGGCCCATGTCATAGCCAGAAGGTTATAGTCGCTTTCTTTTGTTCTTATTACCTCAAAAGAGGAGATTAATGGGAGAACGGCTCAGGAGACATAGATGTAATCTATGGTTGCGAATGACTTGTTTCTTTCCTATGTTGGAATGCGGGATTGCTCATCCATTAGGCAATCGATGTTATAAAAATGTCTGGAGTCCATTTGTTCAGACCAAAGGGCCCCACGCTCCTCCGATGGGGACCTTGTCTTTCCATCGTCTTCGGAGCGAGATCTTCTGTTGCATTAAGATCGCCACAGATGAATATGTTTTACTTTTTGGTCCACGTGTATTTCATGGATTTACCGCCTCGACTCTGTCAAACACGGCCTCAATATCTCAATCGAGTGGAACTTCTTTTTCAACAGATAACTAACCCAGCCAATAACTGACATTACCTCTATTGGTTCACATCCTGGCGCCCCAACTCAGCTAGTAGCAGCCTCTTCACACACTAATACCAAATGTTTGTTTGTACAATTGTTATTAAATGCATTTTTTACACTTTTTAAACAAAAATGTTGTAAACTTTTCCTCTTTCTGTACTGCAGCCTAGTCAGGTTAATAATTGTAATTTGCATTGTGCATTGGCTGTTTGTTTTTTCACCTACAGTAAGGCACAGTTGGATGTGACACAATGAAAATACACCTGTGCTTACTACTGCTCTTGGTCACGCTCTGTTTGTCAATCATTCGGTACCCATAAGTACTCTTCCCTCATTTGATGACACTACTACCTTTACGCACGCGCAGCATTAGTGGCCGCTTCCATTATGGCCTTCTGGCTCGCCTCCACAACACTATTCCGTAACGCATGCGCAGTCTCAGCGGTCTTGATCTGATTTAAACCGAGTACCCGCCGCTGCACATGCACAATAGACTGATTCCGACAGTACCCCGCCGACTCAGACTAAGGTAAGACTCTAGTCGCTACTCCGCCCCCTGGCTTGATGCATGATCCAAGCCCAGCGCTCTCATAGTGCATTACTCTTGCTCTTCTGCCCTCGATCTCCCAACGAGCAGCGGCCACACGCTCACCATACACAATCGCTTGCTCTGAGCCTCCTCAGACGACAGACTCGCGATCCTGTGCACTATGCGGCCCCGCCACAACACGCAAACCCTTCTCTCAGTAATCCGTGGTAAACGACCAATAAGCACGCCACGCACCGCATTTTTGATGTTTTTGACCTACTCACGTCTCCGACAAAATATGATTAGGACCACTGCCTACGATTACTTGCTCAGTGAATCTGCACATTGGATACCTGAAACTATGTCACTGTGCACACTTGTCACCGTGCACAAATGGGGCCATCCTCCCCCACGGCAGTCATTGTTCCTACACGTTTAGCAAAATAAGGCTAATTAATAAGCACGCTAGGTAATGCATGGAACTCACCCCTTCTTCAACCTGTTTTTATCACAGTCTCAATGACAGTTTTAAAATTAGCATTTCCATCTCTAATAGTCATTTATAGAACCTTTTTACTTAGATCTGGGCTTCTGACTTCTGCAGATAGCCACGGTAGCCGCATTAGAAGCAGCTGAACTACTCCAAGACCATAGCCAGCACGTCGAACAAACGCCTCCTTGGTAGGTCTTAGTTCCTTGCATACTTCCACAATTTTTGTACTCAAACCAGGTCACCGTTTTTAAACACAGTCTTCCTTCTTACCTTAGGATGACGCACCTCCTTTAATCCAGTCTTACTTTTGACCTACATGTCCTGAAGATGGTTCGGTACCCACTGTGCAGCGCTGCTCCATTTCCATCAGCCACTGCCCCCTGTCAATCAATTACCGAACCAGAAACACGCATCAAAGTGTCGACAACGTTTTTTATATATTGTGATTATGAACAATATATATTAATAGAATGTTACCACTACGAGAATGCTAACTGTGCAGTAATAAGACATTGTTTAGACTGTCACAAAGATACTAACCTACTACTGTGCAGAATACACATGCACGTTTCTATGTTGTTTGTATTGTGCTACGGCACAAAGAAGATGTCAAAATAAATCCTCATTGTTTTCTATGTACCCCACAGTGACCCCTTTTCTTCAGAACTATTCATCACACAGTTCTTTTTGCAAGGTTTCTTGACCCCCCATTACGCATTAGGCTAGGGAAGCTTTTGACTCTACCCCCTATAATTTTGCTACCAGCCACCCTCAAGAGTCAAGCCCCCAAAAAAAGAGGGTTTCGCCCATTTATATTTTATCCGTCGTTTTAGCGTATACTGCGTGTTGAGTCTCAGTGGGATGAGGCGGTCATCTAGGGTCGGCGAATTGCTATCTTGTCGTATGGTTTGTAAGGGCTTTTGGGATCCAAGCCCACAGGCTTTACGTTGGCTTAGATGTGGCGCCTTTGTCCATAGTATCGTGAAGAGAAGTTTGAGGACCATACTCCCGGTCTTTTCTTTCGCTTGTCACCGGGCCTTTTGGAGCACTCCTCAGGTCCAGCGGCTCTTTTCTCGTCAGATGTCCTATACTGGTGGACTGGCTTTGCTTCTTTCTGATCTGGGTTCTTCCGTCGACTGATATTCTCTCTTGTCGGCTTGTTTTCTTTGTATTTGTCGCTGGTCAGTTCTGTGGATTAGGCCAGTGTCTGGCGTAGAGTTGTCTCTGTGTCTGTGACTTCTGTATAAATTCTCAGTTTTTGATATATACCGTGTTTTGTGGTTCACAGTGGCCACCTCCCTTTTTCGTGTATAGTTTTGGGAGTAATTTCCTCTTAGCTCTGTGAGCAAATATCATAGTCTCTGAAAATCCTCCTCTACTTCTTTCGGTATCTCATTCAGCGAGGCGGCCATTATATGCAGGTAGGCCTTTGCTTTTCGATCCTTGTGATGTGGTTCTACTAATGTGAAGTTGTCCGACCTCAGTGTTTTAAGTTTACGGATCTTACTGAGAAGGTGCAGAGCGGGTTTCCTATTCAAAACAACATCATCATGATTGTGTTTGCCTTGCTCCAAAAATATGCGTCTTGATAGTTTGCCTGTTTGATTTGTCGTCGGGTTCTTTTTTATTCCTTTGTGTTATCTCAGTTTTCCGTCTGTGTAATTTCCTGGGCGAAGAATACTCTGTCTAATGTTTACTGTTTGTCACCGTTTTTTAACTGGGCCTTCGATCAGGTGATGTTTTTGCGTTTCTTTTCTTTTCAGACCTTTCTTGTCTGCACGGGGTAGTGTCTCTTTTCAGCCTCACAGTTGGCGCTGTTTGGTTTCTCTGCTGTCTAAGCGCATATTTCTTGGTTCTCTGGGTCGGCGCATTTCTTGACGCGGAAGTCCAATCTGCGAGTTGGCCTAGGTTCTTAAATTTTCTTCTAAGATCTTAAAGGAGACCTCAGGGTTTTCTTCTATAACGGTGTGAATCACACACGGGGAGTCTTTGAGGGTCAACACGTTGGTAGATGGCCCCGGTTGCAGTAGTAAGGATGCCCCCTCCTGCAACATTTCGTGGTCAGCGAGTATATGTTGAGTTATGTTCATTAAAGACTTGTCAGCCAGAAAATCCTCAACTGTTTTAGGTGAATTTTCAGAGTCATCTTGTCTCGCAATTTTAATGTTTTTTTCTCACTTGTGTCCTTTTGTGCTTTCTTATTTAATTTTGTATTTGTATTTGTTTTATTTATAACGCGCAGACCATCAGGCCCGGAGGCATCAGGGCACAATTTGTACAAAGTTACAATAATGCATATATACAGACATAAAAATTACATTAACAGAATACTAACAGTGTTTCCATCTACATTCATTACAGTGATTACAGTGCCGCTAGACTTAACAGTGGATAAACCCATAAGGTGTACCGAGAATAGTAACTGAGGTCAGCGAGCCAGCGTATGTAAGACAAGGGCGCAGAGTATGTTTAGTGTTGGACAAAAAGCCAAGATTTGGTTTTGGCCTTGAATATGTTGAATGAGTCTTCAGCTCTGATTGTAGCGGGGAGGGAGTTCCATAGCTTAGAGGCTAGGACATGGAAGCTAGATCCCCCCGCTTTTTGAAGTTTAAACCTGGGGATCGATAGACAGTGAGCCTGGGCAATTCCTAGAGGTCGGGAGGTCGAATGGCGAGACAGCCGACTGCAGAGGTAGATAGGGGCCTTGTTAGCCAAGCATTTGTGCTTGAGGGCAAGTGTTTTTAGAGAGATTCTCTGCTTGACTGGTAGCCACTTTAGGTTGCTTCTGGATTCTGAGATGTGGTGGTTGCGGGGGATGTTAAGGGCAGCTCGAATGGCATTGTTCTGAGTTGTTTGGAGTTTATTCAACTTCTCTTGGCTAGTACCTAGGTAAAGGGCACTACAATAATCAATTTTGGCCATAATGAGAGTTCTAGCTAGTGTGACACTGTTAGGGGTGTTAAGAAACGGTCTGCAAGCAGCAATAAGTTTGCACGTGTATGCAGAGGCGGATCTGACTGCATTTATTTGTCGAGATAAGGATAGGGTGGCGTCAAGGTAAAAACCTAACGTTTTGGTGTCTTTCGAGACTCGTATGGTATTACCGTCTATGGTGAATGACTGATAGGACAGCTCTAGTTTGCTCAGGCATTGTGAGGTACCCAAGATAAGGAGCTCCGTCTTGTCGTCATTTAGGATTTAAAGATTTCAGTGAGGCATTTGTTTTATATCTACTTGTATCCTGTTCTCTTATTTTATCAGAAGAGGGGCGGAGCAGGACTTATCGTTTCCCACACAGGACCTGCTTTGGCCTTTATTTTTAAATTTTGAAAGATTGAGAAATCTTTATTTGTCTCCTTTTGGGCCAGCCTTGTTTCAATTTTTCGAGTTTGCCTTGGCTGGCGAGCCTGCTGATGGTTCTGTGCGTCCTCAGAATTTTGCTCTTTCAATTTTGGAGGGCTATTAGAGGTACCTGCTGTTTGATTTGAGACTGGTACATGTCTTTCATGAAGAGTCGGACAAGTAGTTCTCTTTTGTTTCTGATTGCAAGTTATGGGTTGAATTTCTGTATTGGTCGGATTCGCCAGATAATGTGTCGACGGAGTTGTTTACGTGTCCACCTCGATTTTTCTTGTGGGTTCGAGTTGAAGTGGGAGAATGGAAAAACAAGCTCCCGTCCTTCCCCTCTCGCGCCTGGCCTAAAGGATCACGGCCCAGGCACCCGCCACGAGAAGAGTTTGCCCATCTACCAGACGACCAAATACCCTGGTACAGGAACATACGGATGTGTCCATCTGCCTGCCCAGCAGCACGCCCTGCCCATGCTGACACCTGCGGCACGGATCAACTAGACTAAAACCAACACGTCGTTAGAGATGCCATGACGACCTAGCCAACGGTCAGCACACCTGTGTAAATATACACACTGGACACTCCCGCACCAATCCACACTAAGAATATACTCAGTGCTATGACGTAGGCGACAGACATACTCACGGACGTGCATCTTTATTATTTTCCACATAGGCTCTCAAAATGCAGAAACGCAAGACGCATCATGAACTCATCTAAAGAGCTTGTTTACGCTTCTCCTAAACCCAAGTACCATGATGAGAAATATAACAAAGACACGATACTGGTCATAAGACAATATGAAACTATAACCTAAAGCGCCTGTGCACCAAACGGTTTCACCTATACACCAGGCCTAAGTAGGCCGCAAGCAAGAGCTCCCATGGACGTTAAAAGAACAAGAGTCAGGTTGCTGATCCTGCAGAATGAGCCCGGCGAGAGCAGACAGCCAAGGTCGCAATGTTGCAAACCCACATTCCAAAAGCAGACCATCAAGGGCACGATGTTGCAACCTCGCACGCCGCGCACCAACGTTAAAATCACACCTGCAAATTAAACCAGGCACAGTGGAAAAAACAATATTAATTGTGCAGAATTCTGCCTCAAACACGGTCCCACTTCACGTGACCAAGCCGAACCTGACAGGATGCCAAATCCAGGAGAAAGAAGGCGTCTGGATCCCTTGGTACAAGACACAGACAGACACACTTGAAAGGCTCAATGGACATTTGCGACAGTGGGAGTAGTCGGCCTTCCAGCTCATGAATGAGTCCTCACATTGTCTGCACGTACTCATAGTGAAACATTGTTGCAAATGACAGGTACACCGAGAGCTGGGAACAGCGATGGTCCCAAGCTGGGAAGCTCACGGGCGCACCAATCAGAACATGGGGCTCTTATCACTGACGCTATTAACATTGACCAATCATCAGGAGTCTTCATGTAACAATTCTCATGTATCTAATTGTAGGGACAACCCAGTATATCACCTGACTAACCCTCGTCCACTAATATTGTTCTCTATATGTATGCTATACTAACCCTACCACTCGAGCAACCAATTAAGAGTGGCAATAGGTTTTCTGCTAACTTTCCAAGGTGACGCAAGTAGCGCGTCATACTAAGGTAAAAAGGGCCTGCGAGCCCCACGATTGTGTGTGTGTCAGGACGGACGCGTACGCTCCTTGACCCATCCCTGCCGTTTTTGTTTAATAAACAGCAGAGTCACCTTGCTTCTTGTGTGTGTCTCATACTCTATCTCTTTTGGGATATACGGGAGGAGTTGGGGCCTCCCTGCCCGGAGGTCTGCGGACGGCCCAGCCGACCCCGGCAGAATTTCCCCCGACAAGTTGGAGGCACTGCTGAGATCTGAGATGCTGAGATCTGTTTAAGATCCGCCTTTTTTAGTTTTTGCTTTTTCCAGGCACTCCAGTTGCTAGGAGGCCCGGCGGCGCGGCCCCCTCTGCCGTCGCCCCCTTCCAAGGACTACAGGACCATCGCGGAGCTGCGAGAAGACCGGACAGCGCAATCCGGATATTGGCCTTCGGGAGCCGGTTGAGAAGTATCCCGCCCGCGGTTGGCGAGTGTCCAGACGTGGTCCAGATGAGGGGAGGTGACGAGCTGCTTGGAGGGTTGCACGCAGTCGAGCGGCCCCGCATAAAGAGAACTTGGTGAGCATGCCACGCACAACAAGCAATGTGAAATTGTGAGGGAGGAGGGAGGAATTAATTACGGGAGGCGGGAGGTGTTGCACAGGTGCGCGGCGAAGGTTTGACAATTTAGTGTCGGAAATGGAATGAATGGTAGCTGAACAAGTGCGAGGGCAGTCGGCTACGTTACGCGAGAGAGGGGGCGGAGCACGAAAACATCACGTGCGGCCGCATGTAGACACTGATTGGCCTAGGTAGCGACTACGTGCAAGGGTGGGTGTGTGTGGTTTCCTACGATTTGGCATTATTGATCAATGAGTAGATGAGGATCCCTATTGTTCGAGCAAGAAACTCGATAGGTAGATGACGTTTCCCTGTAGGCGGTAGCTAGTTAGTTGCCTAATACGGAAGATAATTGGCTGGTTAAGCCCTCCTGCCGAGGGGCGTATCACACGCGAGGCGACGCAACGTGCGCAGTCTGATTATATTATTGATTTTATTACCTTGTTCCAGGAGTGACAGAAGACATCTGTAGGGTTAACGGGGGTAGATTGAAAGTGCATTTTGAACTTAAAGAATATATGAAGAACTTATCAGTAGCTCGAAGAGATTGGTGACGTCACCAGTAGGGAGTGGCAGAGGATATCCCGAGCACAAGGCATCTTTCTTTCTGAGAGTGGTGGGGAAAGAGAATTGTGGTAAGGGAGTGGAAACGGAGATAAACGGCAATAAGTTGATCGGGGAAAGGCGAAACGGGGAACGTGGCTGCGCACGGAGAACGCCGTACACGGCAAGTGTAGAAGGGGGAGGAGTACGTAAAAATAGGACGACTGTATAAGAACGTTATAAGGGGTACGCAGCCGCAGGGGGCTGCGTGCGCTTCCGCCACAGGGGGCCGTAAGGGTGTTGTATAAAGAAAGAAAGACAGAAGGAAATATACAAATGTAACATACTATATTTTTTATAATTCTTCTTAGCAGACTATCGTACGGGGCCAGGTAAACAATATAAGGCTGTATCTTGTAAACTGCTGGTGAGATAAACTGCTACTAGATAGGGGAAGGGTAAAAAGTGGAGCGCTACTATGTCACACGGGACAGGATCGGGAGGGTGGGGGAACACCCTCACTACCCCACTCCAACACATCTGCACAACA
This sequence comes from Ambystoma mexicanum, assembly GCF_040938575.1. Classification (NCBI taxonomy): domain Eukaryota; kingdom Metazoa; phylum Chordata; class Amphibia; order Caudata; family Ambystomatidae; genus Ambystoma; species Ambystoma mexicanum. The sequence goes on along the minus strand of NC_090935.1, from coordinate 298,276,929 downwards.
CTGCCACCCCATAGGGAGAAACTGATTAAATATAGCATAGAATGGACCCAGGGGACGGATAACAAAATGCTAACACCGTGGCCGCCTAATGGTAGCTTCGATCCATATGCCCAACATTCACTATTAAACCATCTGCACAATACATATAAAGGGAAGAAGTTGGCAAACCATGTGGAGCTGTTTAACTTATGGAGGATGTTCCAGGGGTCTAGACCAGGACCAAATGGAATGTTCACTATGGGGGAAATACCGGAAGAAAAAGAGATTAAGGAGGAAGGAGAGGATGGGAAAAAGGAGAGTGAGGACACAAAGAATACGGGGAACAGAAGAGAGGGAGGAGAAAAGAATAATAAAACAGATGAGATAAAAAAGGAACCGAGCAACGAGATACCCATAGCAAGGGGGGTGAAAACAGAGGGAGGGGGGTTGTACCCTTTAAGAGAATTAGGAGAAATAGAAAGAGGACAGTTAAGGGCGGCTGAGGGATACTCGAACCCGGCATACAGCCCTCCACCATATGTGGCTCATAGGAAGATGCCAGCAGGGGAGGGGAGGACTGGAGAAGACCAGACTGTGGAAATAGGAAATGATGAGTGGGTAGCTGCACAGATATTATTAAAATTACGAGGTTCATTAACAGGAGAAGAGAGGGCGGTAGTAAAGAAAACAGACGAGTGAAATGAGGGGAGAAGAGCTGTTACGACAAAAGGAAGAGATTTTGGAGGAACGACTAGCAAAATTAAGGGATGAGCAGAATGAATTGATCAAGCAGCTTGAGAGGGAGGAGAGAGAGAGAGCGAGGAAAAGGAAAGAAGGTAGGAACGAATTGGAGAAAATACGGGAACGAACGGAGGAGCAAAGGAGAGAAGCTGAAAGGGTAAAAGCAGCGGCAGAAAGAGTATCAAGAGTAGTACTGCGAGAAAAGAAAAGGGAAGAAGAAGAAAAAGAAAAAGAAATGGCAATGTGGAAGAGGAGGTTACTATCAGAAACAACTAAGAAATATGAAGAAGGGAAGGTGATGGAGAGTATAGTAGAAAGAGAAAGGGTGAAATGGGAAAGGAAGAAGGAGGATGAAAGAATACTAGAACAGATGAGAAGTGAAATGATGGAGGAATTAAAAAGGAAAAGGGAGTAAAATAGTAGGGAGATGGAGGAGAGAAATGAAGGAGAAAGAGAAGATAGGAGTAGGGTGAGTGGAGAATGGGGGGATGTATATAGAAACACAGAAGTAGCAACAACATCAGCACAAAGGGGAGTGGTTGATAAAGGAGAAACAGGAGAACTGGACCTAATAGACTTACAAACAGTAACGATCAAGGGGAAAAAGACCGAGTGGGGGTTACCGTTTATGACTGACTTTTGCAGTGAGGAAGAAGAAGGAGTGGAGAAGGAAGGAAGAAACAGTGAAAGGGAAAGTTTAGACAAACTATACATCACCCGGACCAACACAGACTCCCCATGGATCAGTAGGAGAAAGGATGAGCTGTAGAGAAGTGTGGCGGGAGAGCGAAGAATAGTGGAAAAACAGACACATGAGGCCACACCATCCCCATCCCCATCACGCCCTCCCCCATCGCACCCTACATGCTCAACCACCTCACGCTCGTTATGCAAAATAAAACTCGCGCCCTTCACAGATGAACTGACACCCTATGCATATCGGCTTAGAAACCTCCCTAGTCGCAGGCAGGAAAGACGAATACACATGCCCACATTAAACACAGGAAAAGATGGAGAAGAAAGTGTTACGAGCAGGGGAAATACGGACGAAATTGAAGATGTAGAAGAAAGGGAAGAGGAGGAAGGGTGTGAGGACTCGGTATTATGGAACACAAAGGGTGAAACAAGACACAACTTGATGCCACTTTTAGAGAGAGGAGGGGTTAGACCACAGTATGTCCCTTGGAAGCATACCGATAAAGAAAATATAAAATGCAGGCTCCCATCATTAAGTGGAGGTGCGGGTAAGTGGATATATGAAATGGAAAAACACACCGCAGGACAGAAACTGGCAGTAGGAGATGTAAAGGGCCTTTTAATATCAATATTAGGGGATAGAGCGGATGACATTTGGAAGAGAGCAGGATTCCATGGGGTAACAATAACAAACACCTCGCACGATGGGGCACCATTCGCAAACTGCAGACATGCACTGTGGCAAGCGCTGAGGGTACAGTACCCAGACACATCAGACATAGGAGCAATTACCTCACGCAAGATGCGTGAGAATGAAGATCCTGTTGATTATATCCAGGAAATCCAAGAGAAGTGGTGCATGGAAACTAGGGAGCAATGGGATAAAACACCAGCAATATTCTATCATATACTAGTACAAGGGCTCCCAGAAGGAGTTCAGAAACAATTAAAGAAAGTAGTGGGAATGGAAGCAAAACCATGGCTAGAAATACAACTGACAATAGTGCATCATTGCAGGACATGGCAAGGAAAAATGAAACAAAAGGAAGAGGACAGGAAAACGGAAGAGGCTAAACTAGTACAGAAAAAACTTACTAAATACACAATGGAAGGGGCTCTAATAACTACACCCACAACAATGACCCAAAGCCCCACACAAGTAGTGGCTGCACAAGATTCCGCCCAAATACCACCTCCACAGACTGTAACACAACAGGCGCCGCCAATACAACCATACATGACCAACATGGGAGGAGGACATATGATGGCAGGAGCTGGGTATTATAATTATAACAGGGGGAGAGGAGGATTTATGAGAGGGAGAGGATACGGATATAACACCCAACAACAGGTGGGAGGACTTAGAAATCCCTACCCCACAAGGCAACCAGTATACCAGGACAACACGGGGAGCTTTCCATGGCAAAGTAGGGAACCGCCAGTGTGTTGGAGTTGTGGACTATTAGGGCACATGTCACGGACGTGTAGAGTTAGACCAGGTAGACCATCATGGAGTGAACAGCGACAACCAAGGCCCCCACAAGAACAGCAGGGCCTACAGCAACAGCAGAGGTTGCAACAGGGAAATGAACAACAACAACAATTAACACAACAGCAGCCACAGACGTATTCACTGCCACAACAACAGGTAGAGATGACACAGCAACCCCAAGCACAACAAACACAACTGGGTAGGGTGACTGTCTTGGGACACAACCCTTATACTGGAAATGGCCAATCATTGTACCCTCAATAGGACAGCCCACAGACGGCCTTGGTGTGTCCCATCCTGTCAGTAACACCTAATAGTGCGGAGAAGCCACGCATAGAGGTAACGATAGGTGACAAAAAATTATCATTCCTTGTTGACACCGGGGCAACCCGGTCTTGCATAAGGGAAGGTAAATTTAAGATGTCAGGCGAAGCCATGAACACCCAAGGATTCTCTGGGGCTAGAGGGTTGGTTCCCTTTACTGATAACATTCCCTTATCTATTGGAGATTATGATCTGTCAGTTCCACTTCTATATTATAGTGCCTCACCAGTAAATATACTGGGGAGAGACATAATGAACAGGTTGAATATGACGATCTCCTTTACTGAGGACGGCATAATTTGCTCTACTCCAGGGATTAACATGCTCGCAGCACGACAGATTATGCAGGCATACTGCGGACAGACAGCGATTAGGGCGGAGCCAGTCGATGGAGAACTATTCCAATATGGAACAGATATGGCATTTGCATGGATGCCAGGGATAGAAGGGAAAATATGGAGGAGGCCAGCAGCCTACCTGTTCAGACCAGAAACACCTGTTAACGAACTAGAAGGAAAGGTGATCGTAATGGACATTGAGAGCATTATTGCAACAGCTGATTACATTGCTGTACATGCCCAAGACAGAGAAGGAAGAGCATGGAGGGCCGTGATAGCATTAGCAGAAGGATGTAGGCTCACCCAGGTGTCAGATGAGGAGCTGTTCTCAGATGAAAAGGAAGAAGGTGAAATGGTGTTCATGATGAGTGTGGAAATATGGCTAAGAGTGGCTTACAAACAAGTAGCACAGAAAATTGCAATGGCACTCGGGGCACCCGCATGCACCCCAGTCCCCTTCTTTAAGGAAGATATGTCAAAGGTACCCAAATCATTGTGGACTACTGGCCCCTATGACGTGGGGTGCATAAAACGTATAGGGGGAGTAAGGATAAAATTGAAAAAAGGTGCAATACTCCCCAGAGTAAAACAGTACCCACTATCAAAAGAGGCAGATGAGGGTATATATGAAACCATAACGGCCCTTATAAATAATGGCATATTGGTCCCCTCGGAATCACCTTGTAACACGGCTGTGTTCCCAGTGCGCAAGGCTAAAGGAGGGTCTTGGCGCTTCATACAGGACCTCAGGCCCTTGAACAACATAGTAGAAGCGGAATATCCCGTAGCAGCAAACCCGGCCACGATATTGTGCGGCATCCCAGTAGAGGCATCACGATTTACAGTGATCGACCTTAAAAATGCTTTTTTCTCAATACCATTACACCCAGACTCACAAGACCTGACGAGCTTCACTTACAGAAACACAAAGTGGAAACACACTAGATTGCCACAAGGGTATTGCGAATCACCCTCAATTTTCAATAGAGTGATACAGATGGATTTGGGTAACATTGAAGTGGAAAGCACAGTGTTGCAGTATGTGGATGACATAATAATTTGCAGTACAAACGAAAGAACATGCAGAGAGGACTCATTAAAGATGTTGACAATATTGGCTGAAAAAGGTTACAAGGTAGACATGGAAAAGATACAATACTGTCAAGAACAAGTACTTTACATTGGTCAACTTATATCCCAACATGGAAGAAAGATTGCACCACAAAGAGCACAGGCAATTTCAAACACTGCCATGCCATAAACTGTGAGGGAACTGCAGCAATTCCTGGGGCTGTGCAACTACTGTAGAGCATGGGTGTTTGATTACAGCTCGTACATAGGACCCCTGCTTGAGGCGTTAAGGGAAGCTAATAAAGGGGAGTAAAAGCTGGGGTGGACGATGGAAATGAAAGAGGCTTTTGATGAATTGAAAGATGCAATATCAACTGCTCCAGTACTGGCATCCCCAGACTATGAGCGACGATTTTTCATATTCTCATATTGCGATTCAGCAGTAATGAAAGCAGTGTTGGCTCAGAAAACAAGCATGGGCTACAAACCAGTAGCATTTTACAGCGGCCACTTAGATCCTGTGATGTTAGGCCACTTCCCATGCGAACAAGGTCTCGCCGCAGCTGCTTTTGCAGTGCAAAAGGCTTCAGCAATAACTATGGGGTGCCCAACTACACTGTTTGTGGAACATGCACTATTTGCGATATTGAATAAACCTAAGTCCACTCTAACCACGCAAAGAGAATCAGGTTATGAGATCATTTTATCAAGAGCTGAACTATCAATTGTTAGATGTAGCACGGTCAACCCTGCAAGATTCCTAGCAGACGTAATTGAGGAGGGAGATTATGCCCATGACTGTACGGAAATAACTGAAATGTACTCATGTACTAGAAAGGTTGAAGAAAACGCACTGGAGGGTGGTGAGCTCTTATTTATTGATGGGTCATCAACTATCGATCAAGGGGATGGAATAAGGAGAACTGGGGCAGCAGTGGTAAAAATGATGGAGGTACCGGTGTGTGTGGCAGTAAAATGTGTACAATTACCACAGCATTTCTCCGCTCAAGCAGCGGAGCTAGTTGCACTGATCTTGGCGTTGAAGGAAAGCTTTGACAAATGAGTGACCATATACTCCGACAGCGCATATGTTACATCCACTGTCCACTCAGGGCTGTCGAAATGGAGAAGAAGGGGGTTTAGGAGAGCTGATGGCACTCCAGTGCAACATGCTCTCCTATTGGCTGAACTAATTGAAGTAATAAATGACCCCCAAGAATTAGCTTTAGTAAAATGCACCGCACACACCAATGGTGAAGACCACGTCTCGAAGGGGAATGCATTAGCAGACGCACATGCGAAGTATGCTGCATACTTTGGTGAGATATGGAACCCCCCAGAGTCACAGAGAGGGAGAGGGAGGGGAATGGCTAAGGAGATGTTGATAAAAGAAGGGTACACCCATCTCCCGGCCACGCAGATTATGGAGCTACAAGTGGCTGCACCAATGGCCGAAAAAGAAATATGGGTAAAAAGAGGATGCACAATGTCACCAACTGACGCACTATGGCGCCAGGGTGACACTGGAAAAGTTGTAATGCCGTTGGCACTTTTGGACACTGCCCTGAGCCAACTACATCATCCAGCCCACACAGGCAAGGAAGTAATTGCAGCACGAATTAGGGAAGACTGGTTCTGCCCCGAGCTAAATTCTCATGTGTCAAACTTTATCAGTAATTGTCTCACATGTCAACAGTTTACGGCCGGCCATACTCTAAAGGTGGTAAGAGGTACTATACCCCGGCCAGAGGGACCCTTCCGGCATCTCCATATTGACTATGTTGATATGATCAACATATGTCAAGGAAATAGGTATATGATCGTAGTAGTGTGCCCATTCTCTAGGTGGATTGAAGCAGGGCCCTGTTCACACCCAGATGCATTTAGAGCAGCTAAATTCCTAGTGAGGGAGGTCTTCCCAAGGTGGGGAGTGTGCGAGGTGTTAAGGTCAGATAATGGCCCACATTTCGCAAACGAAATGTTCCAGCACATCACATCCTTGCTGAACATAAAGCATAAATTTGCATGTGCATACCACCCACAGGCCAACGGTATATGTGAACGCCTGAATGGCCTATTAAAGGAGGCCATTGCAAAGATACAGCAAACAACAAAGAAGACTGGGTTATATTGCCTTCCATTAGCCCTATTCGAGCTAAGGAATAGACCAGGGTCCGACCACCACCTCACCCCACACGAGGTGGTTACTGGACGTCAAATGCGCCTTCCCCTAACGCCAACATCAAGAGCATTTACCGACCACGAAAGCGCAGCGTGTGTTCTTGTTGATGAAATGTACCAATATGTGTCTTCTTTGATTACTAGTGTAGTGTTTGTGTCTCAACAGCTCGAGCGCACACGGGGCGGGTCTGACAGCAATCAACAAGAAGACGCGGATAAAGAATTGGAAAAAGAAAGACTGTGTAAAATTGCTAAGGGTGACCACGTACTACTTTGCAATTTCAACAGGAAGTGGAACAATCCACGATTTACTGGCCCCCATCTGGTAGAGGAGGTATCAACGAGAGCAGTAAAGCTACAGGATAAGCGTGCCTGGAACCACCTACACGATGTAAAGATCTACAAACTCCAGACCCGCCCCAGCACCACCAACAGGTCCATTGAAAGAACAACAACAACATCGCCAACGGAGGAAGAGAGTTCTATCACAGCCAACGACCCAAGTGTTCCCATACCCTGTCACTCCCCAGATTCCCCAGAGACAATAACTAAAGAAGAAAAGGGTGATCCCCATACTGCCCACCCCATGGTCACACGCTCAAAGAGTAAAAATACTTCCGCCGGTTGAGCCCAAACCCCCTGCCCATTGATCCCTACCCCCACTACGAGTAATAACTGAACTAAAGGACATTGTATTGCACAAATACACATGTAAACACGTGAATGCTTTCTTTTCTTTTCTCTCGCACATGCAGGAACTGCGTATTATTGTACTGCTAAGAAATATATAACTAACAAATTCACTGCCCAGGAGTAGATGGTACCCTCAAACGATGACTACCCAGAAGAATTGTCACACCAATTTGTATATGAAATAAAAAGGCCAACGTACCTGAAAAAGAGAAGGGTACGTGTGTACTACACAGCATTCCTCTTGGCCATAGAATACTCAATACCCCACCTGCACCCATACTTGCCTGCCCTAAGAGATAGATCGCTTAGATTGGCGTGGGAACAGCTCTTCGCCTGGGCACTGAATGACTACCTGATAGGGAGAGCTTAAACAACAACAACTAACATTTAATAACCAGCATATTGAGAGTTTTCAGGCGGGCAACTTTAACGTCGCAAGAATACGCTGCCGGACCGCAGCAAGGTAAGAGCAAAAATGCCGGTGAAATTAGCATATGTAATAAAAATAATAGGGATTTTGATAATCACCGGGTTCTTGGCTGCCTCTGTATGGCAGTACAGCTGTGCTATCAATATTATTGCTGTACCTAAACCTAATACATCCCTATCCCCAGCTGCAACAGGTGTTACGTCAGGTGATATTAGTAAAATTACACACAAGCAAAATAGAATTAAACGCAGCACATACTCAGATAATAAAGGTATTGACAATTATATACAAGATTCAGCACACGTCTCAAACAACATATGGTACCAACACATGACCCGTATTGGTAAGCAGACAACAGAAGACAGCTGCTACGTTTGCTCATTAATTCCATACGCCATGAGCGCTTCTCGAACATTTGTTGCCACAGAAATAGATGAAAAGACAGCACGATGCATAATATACTTGGCACTGTTCCAGACGAAAGGAAGATTTCAAGGGACAGTGGTGCATATGGTGTGGAAAACACGAGACTCATACCCATACGAAAACAACTTATTTGAGTTACCACAAGAGCAGTTTACATGCTGAAGCATTCAGATACATAACAAGTGGTCCTGCAAAAGGGGAAACTAAGAAAGTAACACTGCAGTATTTACCATGTGATTGGTATGCCACTGAAGTTCCTGGTAAACTAGGATGCTGGGAGAGCCCACTGGTGACGATAACGGGGAAGGTGTACTTGGACAACAATTGGGAGATAGGAGTGATTGGAAGCAACATGGTAACAAAGGAAACTATCTCAACTATCGAGGCACACAACCACAGATGTTGGACGACTTGGATCAAGTACGTACCAATGCTCACATGGATAGAGACGGATGAAGACCCAATAACAATACTGCCGCTGACTGCGCCTAAGGTATGCTACCAACATAAAGGAGAAGTGGACGTAGGATACAACACCAATTGTGCCAGCGTGATGGAGTTACCTGAGGGGGGAGCAGGAACAGCAGTAATAATGGACCATTACTGGGCCTGTGGAGAAAAGGCATACCACACACTGCCCCCTCTGTGGAATGGTGTGTGTACGATGGTGCATGTCAATGTACCATCACTAGTGGTACCCAAGAAGCATGTGAATGTGGCGAACTTTTCCAAAATGGATGAAGGGGACAAGAGAAAGAAGAGATCTGCACCACCTCAGGAGGAGCAAGGGAACAGGACCAACGGCAATAATACCGTCCTAAATAGAAGGAAAAGACAAGGAGAACCTCTGACTGGAAATTACCTATGGGGAAGGTCGGAAACGGCCCTCACTTCGATTCCGCCAGAACACAGACTATTCAGCAGAGCAGCAATGTTCTTCTCCTCAATAATCCATCCGGGACTGCAGGCTTACGCAAACGCAAAGTGGCTCCAGATAACTAGATGGGAACTAATGATGACCATCAATTCTACAGTAAATGGATTCAACGCAATAAAAGAGGAGCTGCGAGCCGTAAGGATGGTAGCACTCCAGAACAGATATGTATTGGACCTCCTCACAGCCATGGAGGGAGGAGTATGCGCAAAGATAGGACAATCATGCTGCACGTTCATTCCTGCAAACGATGCTGACAACGGTACACTGACAGAAGCAGTTTCACAATTGGCCCAGATGCACTCCAAAATGATGGATGAAAGTAAAGGTGTGAAAAAGGATGAGAGCTGGTTTTCGCTATTATGGTCATGGATGCCATCTTGGCTGTCAGATGGACTAAAAATCATAGTTGGTTCTACTATTTTGGCTGGAGCAACACTGATCATAATAAGATTTTGGAAGGCCCGGAAGGCACGCACCACCGACGAGTTGCTTGAAATGGTCGGTATGCACCCCTTGATGCCAGCAGATGACGGCCAACACACAGGCATAATAATACAAGAGAGGGAGAAGCTGCGAAAACAGATCATCACCAACCATCTGGACCCACCCTCAGTGAAGATCGAGAACCCAAGAAACCCCAGGAGTTACATAGGGAAATGGGTATACTGTACTCCTGGAGGAACCTGTGAATACATGTACTGGTCATTTGAAGACCATGTCAACCACTATGGACATTTAGGTGGAATAACTAAAATATGGAGAGTAAGAGGAGATAACGAAAAGGATATGTTTGTGGTCGACAAGTCGACCAGAGGGGGGACTGAAGTGGGAGAATGGAAAAACAGGCTCCCGTCCTTCCCCTCTCGCGCCTGGCCTAAAGGATCACGGCCCAGGCACCCGCCACGAGAAGAGTTTGCCCATCTACCAGACGACCAAATACCCTGGTACAGGAACATACGGATGTGTCCATCTGCCTGCCCAGCAGCACAACCTGCCCATGCTGACACCTGCGGCACGGATCAACTAGACTAAAACCAACACGTCGTTAGAGATGCCATGACGACCTAGCCAACGGTCAGCACACCTGTGTAAATATACACACTGGACACTCCCACACCAATCCACACGAAGAATATACTCAGTGCTATGACGTAGGCGACAGACATACTCACGGACGTGCATCTTTATTATTTTCCACATAGGCTCTCAAAATGCAGAAACGCAAGACGCATCATGAACTCATCTAAAGAGCTTGCTTACGCTTCTCCTAAACCCAAGTACCATGATGAGAAATATAACGAAGACACGATACTGGTCATAAGACAATATGAAACTATAACCTAAAGCGCCTGTGCACCAAACGGTTTCACCTATACACCAGGCCTAAGTAGGCCGCAAGCAAGAGCTCCCATGGACGTTAAAAGAACAAGAGTCAGGTTGCTGATCCTGCAGAATGAGCCCGGCGAGAGCAGACAGCCAAGGTCGCAATGTTGCAAACCCACATTCCAAAAGCAGACCATCAAGGGCACGATGTTGCAACCTCGCACGCCGCGCACCAACGTTAAAATCACACCTGCAAATTAAACCAGGCACAGTGGAAAAAACAATATTAATTGTGCAGAATTCTGCCTCAAACACGGTCCCACTTCACGTGACCAAGCCGAACCTGACAGGATGCCAAATCCAGGAGAAAGAAGGCGTCTGGATCCCTTGGTACAAGACACAGACAGACACACTTGAAAGGCTCAATGGACATTTGCGACAGTGGGAGTAGTCGGCCTTCCAGCTCATGAATAAGTCCTCACATTGTCTGCACGTACTCATAGTGAAACATTGTTGCAAATGACAGGTACACCGAGAGCTGGGAACAGCGATGGTCCCAAGCTGGGAAGCTCACGGGCGCACCAATCAGAACATGGGGCTCTTATCACTGACGCTATTAACATTGACCAATCATCAGGAGTCTTCATGTAACAATTCTCATGTATCTAATTGTAGGGACAACCCAGTATATCACCTGACTAACCCTCGTCCACTAATATTGTTCTCTATATGTATGCTATACTAACCCTACCACTCGAGCAACCAATTAAGAGTGGCAATAGGTTTTTTGCTAACTTTCCAAGGTGACGCAAGTAGCGCGTCATACTAAGGTAAAAAGGGCCTGCGAGCCCCACGATTGTGTGTGTGTCAGGACGGACGCGTACGCTCCTTGACCCATCCCTGCCGTTTTTGTTTAATAAACAGCAGAGTCACCTTGCTTCTTGTGTGTGTCTCATACTCTATCTCTTTTAGGATATACGGGAGGAGTTGGGGCCTCCCTGCCCGGAGGTCTGCGGACGGCCCGGCCGACCCCGGCAGAATTTCCCCCCGACAGAGTGTAGATGGGCAGCAAGATTTTTCTTAGTTTTGGCCAGGACCACCTCTGTTCTCAAATGGAGCTTGTTGTTCAGTTGCTTTTTGGTCCATTGCTGTGATGTAGCCCTGATTGCTGAAGGGGGCCAACGCAATCGTTACTGCCGACATAATAGTCAGGAGATCTGGTTCCTTAGACAGTGTTTCTTTTGGGGTGTTTGATTGAACTTCACGTATCCTTCTATTTCTGGATGGAGTACGCGCCGGTGTTGCCAGTTGGATGTTCCGAGCGGGGAGAATATTTGATGTTTCGTATGGGGTGATTTGATCCTGGATTGGATGTGGAAAGACGTCTTATTTGTCCATTTGTTGGCTTGAAGGGGTTTGATCTTTAAGGGTGTCAGGTTTAGTTGCCCTCGGGCGGAAAACGCCATCAGTCGCCACCACTGAGCCCCGATTTGGGACGTACACGGGCTGAAGAGATCGATCACAAACCAGATCCTGAGTTTCTGGAGTCGAGGGCTCTCTCAGGATCACTGGGCTTTGAGAAAGGATTTGTCTTGGGGAAACATGCACAGAAAAACTGTTTGTATGTGCCTCGTCCCTTTGGGGGTCTCTGTCATGCAGCTCTTTCTGCAGGGGGCCAAAATGCTCCAAATTTTCAGACAGGAGGTCTGGTGGTTTAGGAATTGGAGTCTGAGGTGCTGGTAGTGGTGCATGTGTTACGTTTTGTGGTTTGTCTATTGGAAGATTTTCTATTTTCCATGCTTTTATTACTGGCTGGTTTTCTTGCACAGCCTCCAGCATTTCTGCATCTGCTAATTCGGCTAATACATCGAATTTTCATTTGCCTTGCTTCTTGAAGAAGTCTTTTATAGCATTGGATAGCAAGGGTTTTGGGTGAATGCTCTTGCACTTATCCGTGATTTTATTCTTATTTTTCCTGTTGTTGTTCTTTGTGAATTCTCCCCTCGCGTTTTTATCAGTTTGCAGCAGGCGGTGCAATGTTACATTTCCCCTTTTCTTTGGGGCTGTGTTTCTCTGAAGAGTGTTAGTGTTTGGTTTTCCTTGAAACATTTCTTCAGAGATGAAGCTGGGGCACGTTTTTGCATGGTGTTAGTTTTTTGTCGCCGTTTTGTGTGTGGGAACCAGTGTTGTAGGTTCTGGGTCTGATTTGTCACTTGTGAACGCATTTTCATTCACATCTTGATAGGACTCCTCCAGCACCTCCATGTTTTCTGTGCAGCTAAGTAAGATATGCTTAGTGCCGCCTTCTCTCTCCACTTGTACTTCAACTATGACGTTGACATGTGCTTTGTCCGCCGCGTTTCCTACCAAATTCCAGACTTCTGTTTCGCAGGTTTTACTGGTTAGATCGACCAAAGTGGGACGAACGTCACCCTCTCCCTCTCTTCTATACGCACTTGTATCCTCAAATACTCGCTGAGTCACTGGGAGGTTTGCTCCTTTCTCTGGGTTGCCCAGCACAAACATTTCCGTTTGGCAAAAACCTTTTTTGTTCCGCGTTATGGACTCTAACCGGGGACTCACAACGGGTGCCCACACCCTCCCAAATAGCGGAAACCTTTGCAGACCGTCCTCCGACAGACTGCCGGGCCGCATCTCAAAGGTAGAGAGCCAGGGGTGGGGGGCTTTGGTCCCGCTGGAGCTTCAGAGCCTGTCGGTTCTCAGGATTCCGGGCAATCAAAAGTTGGTTGGGACGAGTCGTTTATGTTTCCAAAGGACTGTTCGTCCAGTTCAGTCTTTTTCCGCATTTCGGTAGTTGTTGGAGGTTTACTGTTTACTGTTTGCAAGAGTGCAGAACGAAGCCTACTCGGCACCAAAGCCACCGGCGTCTTTCCTTCCTGGCGGTGAAAGCACTTCTGAGGCGCCGGCCTTCCTCCTCGTTTTGAGTGTCTTGTGTGTTGCTGGCAGACATGTTCGCAGGTATGGGAGTTGGAATGGCGTCGGGTTCCATTTACTTTCAGTGACTGCCAAGGACTGCAGTCACCTCTGAGATCTCTCTGATTATTATTTCTCGCACTCCCAATCTTCTCAGACAAAACACTAATACTATTCCCATAATTCCCCTCTGTCATTTTATGACAATAATCCCAGTCATTCCCGTTTGTTTCACAAACCCTACCAATCTCACCCTTCTGAATTTTCCAAACCCCCCAGGACGAAGAATATCATTCCTCATGTCACTCCGCCTTTCCGACACAAACACCTTCTTACACTGTGAAGAACAACAGACTAATGCAAAAACTGTTTACCTGACATGTCCCAACCCAAGGGTCCGGCAATTTCCTTTCCCCAAAGGGATAAAAGGTGGAGCAGGAGAGCAAAGTACGAGCAAGGCAGACTGCACGACGAGAGAGCTATCCAAGTACGGCAGTTCAAGCGGAGGAGAAAGGCTGCGAGTATCGAACGGGTGACAAGGTGAGAAGCAACCTTGCCCTTTCCGACCTAGACAAACGAAGCCTACGCAGAAGGAAACATAAGACTGCAAACAAGAGCCCAAGTGTGATGCAGCAAATGCCAATGGTACACGGAGCGTGCCTATGCTGATAAGCAGCACAGAGGGAGACTCCTGCTACCGTGGTACCGGCCTTGACTCTAGACAGAGTGAAAAGCCAAGCGGTTCATCACAGCCAGTGAGTCAAAGGGGAACCGATGAAGAAACCGAACTGTGTTGAATGAAAGTCGCAAAGTGGCATATTGAGAAAAGTTTTAAAAAACTGTAAATTGTTAAGGGAAGACCAGCTGCAGAGGGGTCCGGCACCACGTAGGTGCTCACTCGAGAGACTCTGGTGAATCCTGCATTTGTGAAAATACAGATACCAGAAGGTCCGAGGGGAGCCGCTAGGTTAGGTCAAAGTGGTCATAAAGGGGTCTTGCAAAACCCCTGTACAGTTGAAAGTCTTTTGCCAACAATAGAGAACGCAAGGGAAGTGAATCCTGCAGCAGAAGAATGTAAAGGGAATTGTGAAATGGCAAGAGTGAACCCGGCAGAGGGATGCCAAGCAAAAGGAATTGTGAAGTGGCAGGCGTGAACCCGACAAAGGGATGCCAATGAAGAGGGGCGAAGTCTAAAGTCCCAAGAAACAGTGTGTTGACCAAAGTGAACCCAGCAGAGGGATGTCCACGGAGAACTGTTCAAAAAGACATTAAGATTTGTGAATGCTAAGGAGAAAATATCTTTGCAAAAGACCGCATTGAACCCGGCAAAGGGAGGCCGAGATTTGAGAAGGATTTCAGCCGAGAAGAGGGAGATCCAAGGGTGCAAAGCTACCACCCAAAGAACTGTGAAAGCAAAAGAGTAAAGCCTGCAAACGGGAGACAGAGTGAACCCGACGGAGCGAGGCCAATATTAGAGACAGGTCTGAGCCTGGCACAGGGTTCTCCAGGGGGTGGAAAACCAACACCCCATCGACACATGAAGGCAAGAATAAGATAAGCCAGAGGGAACCCGACAGGAGGGAGACTGATATTTGAGAGGGGTCTGTGCCCGAATTAGGAGGACCCAGGGGTGAAGAATCATCACCTCAAGTGCAATCGGAAATAACTTTTTGTTTGTTATTTGAACCTATCATATCCTCAGAAGCAGGAGAAACAACCTCTGAAGATCCTGATATTGATAAGAATTATTTGAAGGGTCTGCACCCGGAAGAGGGGGACCAACATAAATAAACAATCAATAAATCAATCAATGTACATTTGGAACAGAACTTCTTTTGTTTGTTATTTTTGAAACCGATCAGGTCCTTGGGGGGCAAGAGACTTTCTGCAGAAAAGAGACTTTACCACTGAAGGTTCTGATAGGTGAACTGGAACTGTTGTCTCGTGCTGGGAAAACTCGAGAGTGTGCAGTGCTCAGGACTCCCAGCTTGTCCCGTGATCAAAAGTTGGGGAAGGGAGACCCCCGGCTAACACATCCTGACTTATCATTTGTGAACACTTCTTTCTTTCTTGTGAACCCCATCCCACACTCTTTTGTATTTAGCGTAAGGATTGTCAATAGGTTTTTCTTAGTATAGGCCCTTTTATTTCACACAATGCCACTAGGACTGCCTTATTATTATTTGATGATCGTAGCTTGCTCCCATCTAAGATTTAGGTGTGTATTAGGTGTTTTTCCAACCTACCTATGCAGTTTAATAAACACCCTTGAATTGTGATCACTTGTGTCTGTCTATTATTGGTACCATGCCTTCCTTACAGTTCTCTGATGATCTTCTACATGTCCCTTTTACTGAGAATGGCCAAATCAATGCGTTTGGAGTTTTGCATCCAATTTGGTTGTTGTTCCATGATCGGGTACAGTAGATTTGGTTGATTCTAGTCTTTCTGACAAGGAGTTGATGTTTATTTCTTTGCAGAGGCTGGTCATGGTTGATGTTTCTTCAAAAGGTTCTGTGAGGTGTGGTGTCTCTGTGAATTATTGTGTATGGGATAGGTAAGTGAGCACCTCAGGGAAGGTGTACTGGAGAGCATATACTGATTAGGTTTGCATTACAAAAAATGCTTTCCAGAGCTATGTGGGTGGGACTGTTGACTATCTGTTTGAGGTACAAATGTAAAGGAGGAGTCAAGCACCCCCACCAAAAGCTCCAACCCCATGCTGCTAATATGTTGGGAGTTCGGAATTTCAACACGTGCAGTACCAAGAAAGATGCCTGTACCACGGAAAATCATGGAAACAAGGTATCCTTTGAGAAAAACATATATGCATTCACAAAGAAATAAAGGTCTCTTCGACAAAGTCCCGGAAGAAGTGTGAAAATAAGTGAAAGAGAAGACTGGTGATGTCATACAGAGCAGACGATGACGCACCTGGAAAAGATGCACGAGACAGAAGAACATAGACATTTTATAAGATCTGAAGTGGAGATGGTAAAGATGAGCAACATTTTGGGCTCGAGATGAAGATGCTCATGCTACAGAAATGCTGAAGAACATGTAACTCAGTTTACACCTGTACAGACGCATTAACGCAAGTAGACAAAGTGATCTTAAGGCTGGCTACGTAGTGAATAGATTTGCGGTGATGTGCCAATGTATAATACATAGGAATGTATAGAACATGGATATTCCACAGTGCACTTTAAGCAAGGCTGAAACCCTGTGATTGAAAAGTGTTTTCCGTGTGGCATAGTTGGAAAATTACTGATGGCGAAAGAGAAATTCAAGAAAGGTTTGGCTGGCCCAGCACCAAGACGACAAGGCCACTGTGAGCCTGGTTGTCCATCCAGTAGTTACAATGAATGTGAGAAAGAAACAAACTTCTGTTTGAGGTGGAATGGAAAAAAAACTGAAGGCGTCAAGAGTTCATCATTTAATAGAATTAAATGGAGCAAAAGGTTTGAAATTGCGATCTCCCAGTCACATGGTCAGATCAAAATAGACATTGGGTCGAGCTACACCGAAACCAAGAAGATACTCCCTTTATTTCCCAGGCACAGAGAGCCTCTACAAGGCCAAGTACAAAGCCTAATTGACTGGCAGACTGCACGAGTGATGATAGATGTGGGGCTAATTGGAAGGGGAGGCATGATCACGCCGACCTTTCATGCACCTGGTATGGTAGCCTGTGTGCTGCTAGAATGTGGAATATTCCAGAGGGGTACAAAGGTGCCAAACCAATGGTAGGGGGCCACGTATCAAAGAGTTTGTATAACCAATAAAGTGTCGAGTATTAGTATGACACGAAAGATGATTTGCACTTGCGATGGGCTTATTTGCCCACCTGACAGTAGAGACCCAATCACTTCCCCCGTCAGTATGGAATGTATACTTCCCTGTAATCCTATCACATCCCCAAGTAGGTTTTTGTAGTTTGCCACGTATTGTGATGTCACTTCTGACAAGTTTTTACTATAAAGGTTGTGTTTTTTATGACATGCTCTGAGAGAAATCGAGCGAAAGTCTGTTGATGTCCGTTGTAACTCCCTGTTTTAGACAATTGCAAATAAAACAGCACCCAGTTTTGCCAACTTCCTGAGTCGATTTGATTATTGATGTTTGAGTAACTCCTGCATCCCTATCCATCTCAGAGTATTGCTACCTCGTCTTAAAGGGCCCTTGGTCACTGGGTTCACATGGTAGCAGAGGATGGTTAGTGGTCTGTTGACCCAGTAGGCTTTTAAGGGTCTTGGAAATATCAGATGTCCTCCGCCATTTAGCTGGAGGACCACAAGGCTTCCTGTGGATAGGGGCGACAGCAGAATCTTGCAAGAAAACAAAGCAGGTGGGGCGGGTCCCTCTTTCATGGAATTCCCCTCCCGGTTTCTACAGGCAGCTGAGCGGACCGAAGGCTAAGGTAGCCGGTTAAGGAGGAGACGATCCCGAGGGTCAGAAGCTGAAAAGCGAATGGTGAGTAGATTGAGAGAGCTGGCAAACCGTAACTGTATATTAAATGGGGAAAGTGATAATGGGGAAAGAGTAACGGAGGGTTGGTTGGGTATTTTGAGTTAACGACGAAGAGCGTTGAGTAGTAGTATTTGGTTGTGGACGAGGCGCGATCCATAAAAGATAAGCCCAGAATCCTACGTCAAGGACGTCTAGTAGGGGGGCGTGGCTACGAGAGCCATGTGAGGAGTCACGTTCTGAAAGAGCTCCCGTGATCCTGAATCTGATCCTCGCTAAAAGTGCATACATGGATGCACATAAGCTCTGAAAATTCATGTGCCCACTTATGAGTGCGGTGCACATGCCCATAGAAATCCTGGAGCCTGCAAGACGCATGGGGATGACGCTGTGGACATTGCTGAGGTCGCACATTCAGGAGCGGTGACACAAAATGGTGGACGGGAGGCACAGACAAAGGAACCAGCCGACTGTGCGAGGACAGTAAATGGACTATGGAGGATATTTACAGCTGCGAGGTGCAGTGCACAAGAACCTCTGCCCCACTCGCACGGGCGCCGACAAGGTGGACTTGAGGGGTGAAGGAGCGAAACCGCATGTGACACACAGTGGAAGAGACCCCCAACCGGGTCGCCCCTGAGGCAAGCCTGCAACAGGACACGGCTGCTCACTGAAGCCGGAGAGGCGCGCAAGACCAGACACGCTGTGAAGTGGGACCCCACTAAGTGATCACAGCCCAAGCGCTCGCACTGCACAATACCTTGCAACATTGTGGCAGGCAGCGGAGCGGCTCGAGGAAGAGGCAGACGCGTGTTGAGCGCCAGGGAGTCCCACGAAGGAGAACATCGGGACGTCCATGGGGTAAGAGAAGGAACAGCCTGAAACACCCCTGCAGAGGAGGAGCCATGGTGGGCACAGCGAGCGGAGAGCACCCGCGGCGGAGCAACCAAGTAGGGGGCATAAGCGCTGGAGAGTGAGGCAAGCCAGTGGCGGACCGAAGAGGCGCACGCCCCATTGAAGCACCGCAACTGGACTGCGGACACATGCCTAGGGTACCCAAGGCGGGTTGCAAGGCAGGAACATCCTGCGGTACCTGCAACCACACGCATATGCAGCCCCGCCCAGAGGAGGCTGGCCACGAATACATGGTCGGGCCGCGTACTTGGGAGCGATCGCAGAGCCCGAAAAAAAGCAAACTGACAGGCTGAGCACACGTATCTAAGGCTGCCACAGGGGAGGCCCAGCGGACCCCGACAGCGCTGTTTGGCAGGACAACCAGCGGAGCACTGAAGGCCACAGGAGTGCATGCACACAAGGCCCCAAACTAGACCTCGGGGCCCTACAACATAAGAAAGCCGGTGGCAGCCCGCAGAACTGCCTAGTGTACGGGAGTTGGGCCGTGAGCACGACCTGGACTTAACTGGCATTGGGGGACCGGCTGGAGCCTGTTCCTAATGACAAGTGGCCATATGATGAGGGCATAGGAGCCGGATGAAGACGGCATCCTCTAGCCCATGACAAGAGGGAAAAGGAGGAGGCATGAGGCGCACCCAGCGGAAAGCACCGCAGAATACAATATAAATAAGCAGGTGGCACCAGCGATCAGACGGAGAGTGCCAAGCCCATAGCAACACCCAGAAAGGTCCACAAGCACTTGGGGGCGAA
This sequence comes from Ambystoma mexicanum, assembly GCF_040938575.1. Lineage (NCBI taxonomy): Eukaryota > Metazoa > Chordata > Amphibia > Caudata > Ambystomatidae > Ambystoma > Ambystoma mexicanum. The sequence goes on along the minus strand of NC_090935.1, from coordinate 298,257,232 downwards.
GACACAGATATGAACCTGCAGGAGTCGGGCACATTGACGATAAGAAATGATAGCACACAATTACGTGGTAGGACACAATCCACTACAGGCACAGAACTAGCAGCATACGGAAACCCCCACTCTAGCCCATCCAGGTTCCATTGCCGACAGTGGAACGACCCAGAGGAGCCAAAGATCATACCCCGGGGCGCCCACATTAAAATGCACAGTAACATCAAGATGGCCAACAAACTGGCTAAAACAAAGGGCAAACAACCCACGCTTGAAGAATACGCCAGAACACCACCTGTGGCAAAAGGGGCCAGGAGCAAGGAGAGGACCCCCACTGGGGGCATTGACGCCACAAGCAAAGATCAGCAGATCCTTGAAGCAATTGCGGACCTGAAAGTAGCATGCGAAACCAAACTGGAATCGGCTATGGTCGAACTGAAGGCGGCACTGGAGCTAAAAGTAGGGGCAGTACAGGAGGAGGTGAATCTCCTCCGGCAAGACGTCAGAGCGCTAGCAGAACACACAGGTGACCTGGTGAAGGAAGTGGCCCCGAACACAGCTGTATGTGCGTCCCACAAATCCAAGATCCATATCCTAGAACAACACGTGGGCAATGTAGAAAACAGGGCAGAGGAAGCGGAGGGACACACCCGGAGGAACAATATACGCATTGTGGGATTGCCGGAAGGAGCAGACGGACCTAACGCCTCGGAGTACATCGAAACAATGCTGCTGCAAGAGATAACCGGAGGGGTGCTGACTCAAGGATTTGCGGTGGAAAGGGCGCAAGGGCCTTGACGAGGAAGCCACCACCATGAGCCCCACCCAAAGCCGATAATAGCCAAGATCCTGAACTATCGAGACCGGGATAAAATCCTAGATCATTTCCGGAAGGACAGAACGATACAAAGGGCATCGGCAAACATAGCGGCATACCCGGATTACACCCTGTTGGTACAAAGACGACGCATGAACTACGGTGCAGTGAAAAGAAGATTGCGAGAAGCAGGCTACAAGTACATGTTGATATATCCTGCGAAACTGAAGGTGTTCCACAAAAACAGAGCATTGTTTTTCGATACTCCGGAGGATGCGTCAGAATGGCTTGACACACAGAGCTGCCCCCCGGAATCGGGTATCCAGAAGGAAGATGGCGCAGATAAGTAACACAGAGACTGTGGTACCTAGGGTGTTGCAGTCTCAGACACTGGGACTAGAATATAAGACAGGGCAAAGACTGTCGGTGCAGGGTGACCAGGGCTGTATATATATGATCCTCTGAGCACGGAAATGTATTGCAAGGTGTAGGAGCCTAACGGAACCAGCCCTCACACCCCCACCAATAGACCAGTTAGGTTACCGGTAGATCGGTGACACCCTGCTGATTCCTGATCTCGGCATTCCGAGGCAGGACCAAATGCGGGGGAGCCTGAGATCCAGGGATGGATGTGTGCAGTGAACATAGTTGGGGAAGGAGGGGAGAGGGGTGTTAGTTGGGGAGTTCATGTTGAAACTGGGAGGGATACGAGCCCATATTCATGCTAAACTAAACTGGATAGAATAACCGGGAGGGAGGGAGGAGGGACTAACCACGCATGGCAATGGGAAGTCTTAGAATAGTAACCTGGAACGTGAGAGGCCTCAACAGCTACCTGAAGAGGAATAAAGTAATGATGTACTTGAGAAGGCTGAAAGTAGATATAGCATTACTGCAGGAAACCCACCTAAGGAGAAACTAGAGGTGGTTAGAAAAAAGTGGGGAGGGACCACCACGGGAGCGACATATTCTGCTTATGCAAGGGGGGTGGCCACATGGGTGGCACCTCATGTACCGTTTCAGTTGCTTCAGGCCACAGCAGACCCAGATGGAAGGATGATAGTGGTGCGAGGGATGCTGGAAAACAGAGAATTGAGCATCATAAATTCACATGCCCCTAACCAAGACACGGCGGCCTATTTCAGGACCCTATACGGTAAAATTAGCCCCCTACTGGGTGGCGCGATTTTATGGGGAGGGGATTTTAACTGTACGTTACACCCCAAAATGGATAGGTCAGACAGTAAACTAGATAGACCCACCCCGGCTGCAAAAGCATTACAGGCCCTGCTGAGAGATTTCGGACTAGAGGATATCTGGAGACAGCAACACCCGAAAGACAGGCATTATTCACACTACGCGGCCCCACACAACCTGTACACGAGATTGGATTACATGTTTGTTGCCTTGAAACTTGTAGGGGAAATGATAGGCTCAGAATACAAGGCAAGAAAAGTATTGGACCACTCCCCCCTGGTCTTGGAGTGGAGACACCAGCCCCCTAGAGCGAGAATCCCGACATGGAGGCTCAGAGCCGAGGCCCTGCAGGACTCGGTATTCCGTAAGTATTTAAGGGAGGCGAATATTGAGTATTTTGATACCAACAAAGGGAGCGTGCAGTCAGAAGGAACCTTATGGGAGGCGTTTAAAGTGGTAGTACGTGGTGCAGCCATATCCAAATCCAGAGGGTCCAAGGGGGCATATAGTGAGAGCTACATGAGATAGAGAAGGAACTGGAAGAAATGATGCTGAGGGGGGGAACCTCACAGGAGGACGCCGAACGGGTGAATCTATTACAACAAACTAGCAGGGAGCACTGGGACAGACTATGTAAATTGAACTATAAAACATATGGCAACATGCAGAGGGAGACAAACTGGGAAGGCTTCTAGCATGGTTATATAAAAATGAGACACCAAGACCAGTGGTCAGAGAGATAAAGGGGGAAGAAGGCCAGACCTGGGACACACAAGAGGGAGTTAATGAGGGGTTCCTGATTCTACAAACGACTCTATGAGGACACGGGGGAGGAGATGGGTCGGGAGATTCAGGAAACACTGGAAGACATAGGATTACCCAAATTAAATGATGAAGAACGGGAGGACCTGGACGCCCCAATCACAATAGAGGAACTAGAGACAGTGATTCAGCACCTACCCACATGTAAGGCTCCGGGATTGGACGGGCTCCCTAGTGAATTTTATAAAACATATAAGCAGGAGGTACTCCCCCGCTGCACGCCATGCTAAATGAAGCGCTCGAATGAGGGAGGTTGCCGGAGTCTCTGAGGGAGGCAGTGATTATTCCGCTCCTAAAACCGGGCAAGCCAAGAACGGATTGTGGGTTATATAGACCCCTATCTATGCTGAAACAAGATAGCAAAATCCTCACTGCAACATTGGCAAACAGGCTCAAACGAGTAATTGGCAAACTTATACACCCTGATTAAACAGGCTACGTTCCAGGCAGGAATATAACTGACAATCACAGGAGACTCCACCACATCATAGAATAGACAGAGAAATGGCAATAGTCTCATTGGATGCCATAAAGGCCTTCGACTCTGTGAGGTGGCCGTGGTTGGTGGCGGCCTTGAAAGAATACAGGATGGGTCTGGGGTACCTGAGGTGGGTCAGGATGGTATACAGCTTCCCAATCGCCAGGATCAAAACGGGCAGGATAATCTCAGACAAATGGCAACTTAGTAGGGGCACTAGACAGGGCTGCCCCTGGTCGCCCATGCTGTACATTCTCGCATTAGAACCATTGGCAATCTGCCTCAGACAACAGTACGGGGAGATAGGGATCCTCACGAAGGGGGGACTGCACCTGATATCATTGTGCGCTGATGACATGCTGCTATACTCGCACTTCCCAGAAGAAAACCTACAATACGTCCTGGAGGTGATGGAACGCTACGCCACCCTTTCGGGCATAGCGGTAAACCCTAAGAAGTAAAGCATGTTCCTTCTGGGGAGATATAGGGGGACCCCGCATGGGAACCTATGGTTTTGCCGATACCCTGGCAGACCAGGACATTTCGATACTTGGGAATTGACATATACCACACGGCTGCGGAGGAATACAAATACAATACGGAAAGGGCAGTGGAAGGCATCAAGAATAGTATGAGGTTCTTGTCCAAGCTCCCCCTGACCATGGTGGGAAGGGCGGCTTTGTTTGGTGGTTCTGCCGAGGTTGTTACACTTTATCACGAACATCCCATACATGCTCCCCAAACGCTTCTTCATGAAACTCCACAGCTTATGCAAGGGCTTAATATGGCATAACTCCAGAAACAGGATAGCCCTTTGGAAGTTGCAAAACTCGTGTGACAGGGGGGGCATAAACCTACCGAACTTCGAGATATACTACCTGGCGGGACAGCTCCAGTATGTGGCTAGATGGTTCTCCGAAGAAGAGACGGCCGAAATCAGGCTATTGTGCAAGGATTCCGCTCCCTTTTTTCTAAGAGAAGTGGTGTGGTTGCCTAAATCAGAGATGCAAGGAAGAGCGAGATTGCTGGAACTGGGCTGGAAAATATGGAGCAAAGCATGCCAAATAGTGGGAAACCCGACCCCATGCTCCCCGCAGGTGCCGCTAGTGGCGCTATGCGGGTAGGACTCGCAAATGTTAAGAGGGATCCGTAAATACTGGGAACCGATGGGCCTTGCGACCCTTGGAGACATATGGCAAGAGGGGTAGGTACTAGATTTCCAGAGATTAATGGAGGACACTGGTATTACATATACAAGAATTATCAAACGAGTGCGAGAAAGGTGGCCTGAGGCAGAGCTAGCGGAACAACCCGATACGTCATTGAGACGATGTACGATGTTTTGGAGGGTGGACACGAAATATCCCGCATTTATGAACTATTGAACTATTGATGACCACGGTGGGCAAGGAGTTGCTCCAACTGAGGCGGGATTGGGAGGAAGAGGTGGGAGAACCTAACAGCAGATCCAGTTATATGTTACCCACAGGGCATATATGACCCCTAGCAAAATTGCCAGGTTTGGAAGTTCAGAGACACAGAAATGCCCCAGGTGCGGGGAGGTGGACGCTGGGATGTTCTGGGCATGTCCGGAGGTGGGCAGATTCTGGACAGAGGTTAAACTACGCCTATCCCAAAAAGGGATTAAGCTGGAGGTGGAGTCAGTTTGGGCATGCATGCTGGGGGGTTTTGCCAGACCATGCAACCTGAAGCACATTAGTAAGATGAAAGACCTGGCCTACCTCCTGGCCAAACGGAGAATTGCAATGGGCTGGAAATCAGCCCAAAGACCCAGAATATAGATGTGGTGGGCTGACCTCCTGAAGTGGGCAGAAGGGGAGACGGCAGCTTGGTATGAAGCAATCAGTAGGAGAGGGGAGGAGGAAGCGGGACCCCTGATAGCATGGAGACAACTGGTGGCCACGATGGTGGGATCCTCCCAGGCCGAACTCAGTGAAGACAATACGAGTGGGAACAATGAGGGAGACAAACCCTGACGTTCGCAAACAGTGGTGTTGAAGTAGGGGCTCGAGTTAAGTGGGCGAGAGGGGGACGGACTGTGACGCATAATATGTGAATACAATGACGTGAAGCATAAACGTGAATGTCCTAAATGTTTGTAAAGTTTGTTGTGTTGTTTATAAAATAATAAAAAGTGTTTTTTTTTTAAACGGACGTCTAGAAGGAGTTGTTTTAAAATCTGTAACAGATACATAGGAGACAAACAGATAGATCTGTTAAAGAAAACAATTCACACTCCCATCGCAGTCATTATTAGGAGTGAGAGTAGCCACAAGGAGCATTGGCGGAAGTATATGTGGGCCGGCCAGTCTGCCTGTCTGTCTGTGTAATTGTATGTATTATATGTGATAAAGAAATTATGAAATTTTTAAGAACGACAACATATAGATTGTGGTAAAAGACTGATGATAGAATATTTATTTCTTTAGTTGACAAAATAATTGAGTGAATAGGTAGACTGAAGTAAAGTGAGACATAGAGGATTGGAGCTGCGACGATTGGTGCACGCTCATATTGTATTATTTTTCTGAAAAGTATTTTCTGTGTAAAACGACGGTAAGTATTGACAGTCAATTGTGACTTGTCATGATGGAAGATGTTACTCTACTCATGCACCTGTGCAAACAGCTGCCAAAACATGCACCCAAGCTTAAACAATATAGTGCAGAATGGGTTAAGAGCACGGCAGATAAAATGTTCATGCCATGGCCACAAGGGTGATCATTGGCAAAAGCAGTTTTGCAACACATGACCATCTACCTGCACGCAGCGTACACGGGCAAGAAGTTAGAAAAACCGTTAGCTAGCTTAGAGCTTTGGAAGATGTACCAGGAGGAACGGGAAGACCGCCTCCTGAGGACTGGATGATTAACCAGTGTAAAGAGGGGGGGTGTTGAGCCTTCTGCTCCCACCACTCCGCCTGAAGAAAATGACAATAGTACGAAAGATGAAGGAGTATATCCATTAAGAGAGCTTAAGGCAGCGGCAGGATATAGTAATCCGACGCATGAGCCGCCTGCGTATAGTAGTCCGGAAAAAACTCCAGAAAGGGATGTGATCTCTAAAGGCCCACCGGACAAAGAGAGAAGTGAACGACCGACTATGACTCTAGATATAGCACGGGAAATAAAAAGATGGAAAGGATAAAAAGATAAAGCTGACGAGATAGTGCTCACACAGAACGAATGGATGGGTGGTCAAATATGGCTCAAACATGATGGGAAGAGCATTGAGGAAGTACGGCAAAGGGAAGATCAAGATGAGCAGGATAAAAAAGACAGGGAACGAGAGAAACGATTGAAAGAAGATGAGGCTAAAAAGAATTCACCCAAGAACAGGTCATTGGGCTGTGTTCGTGCTGGTAGAGAGATTCCCAGACCCCCCTTTGTTTGCATACATTAACTTTGGGTTTCACCCTAAGTTAACAGGGCAATCCAGACGTGGACCCCTTGCTCACTGTTCTTAGAGAGGCAACAGTTTCACCTCACTGATGATGCTCAACAAGGCTGAAACACGTGTATGGGGTTACTGATGGTACTCTTGTTCAGAGGATAATTGCCTAGCATTTCGGCACTGGACTGCCCCTGGGCAGGACAAAGGCTGATATGCGGGGAAATTTCTTCTCTGTGAAAAGGACAGTGAGCTAAAGACTTGGTACAGTCTCTCCCAGGGGTTATTCACCCAAGAACAGGTCATTGGGCTGTGTTCGTGCTGGTAGAGAGATTCCCAGACCCCCCTTTGTTTGCATACATTAACTTTGGGTTTCACCCTAAGTTAACAGGGCAATCCAGACGTGGACCCGTTGCTCACTGTTCTTAGAGAGGCAACAGTTTCACCTCACTGATGATGCTCAACAAGGCTGAAACATGTGTATGGGGTTACTGATGGTACTCTTGTTCAGAGGAGAATTGCCTAGCATTTCGGCGCTGGACTGCCCCTGGGCAGGACAAAGGCTGATATGCGGGGAAATATCTTCTCTGTGAAAAGGACAGTGAGCTAAAGACTTGGTAGAGTCTCTCCCAGGGGTTATTCACCCAAGGACAGGTCATTGGGCTGTGTTTGTGCTGGTAGAGAGATTCCCAGACCCCCCTTTGTTTGCATACATTAACTTTGGGTTTCACCCTAAGTTAACAGGGCAATCCAGACGTGGACCCCTTGCTCACTGTTCTTAGAGAGGCAACAGTTTCACCTCACTGATGATGCTCAACAAGGCCGAAACATGTGTATGGGGTTACTGATGGTACTCTTGTTCAGAGGAGAATTGCCTAGCATTTCGGCGCTGGACTGCCCCTGGGCAGGACAAAGGCTGATATGCGGGGAAATTTCTTCTCTGTGAAAAGGACAGTGAGCTAAAGACTTGGTAGAGTCACTCCCAGGGGTTATTCACCCAAGAACAGGTCATTGGGCTGTGTTCGTGCTGGTAGAGAGATTCCCAGACCCCCCTTTGTTTGCATACATTAACTTTGGGTTTCACCCTAAGTTAACAGGGCAATCCAGACGTGGACCCCTTGCTCACTGTTCTTAGAGAGGCAACAGTTTCACCTCACTGATGATGCTCAACAAGGCTGAAACATGTGTATGGGGTTACTGATGGTACTCTTGTTCAGAAGAGAATTGCCTAGCATTTCGGCGCTGGACTGCCCCTGGGCAGGACAAAGGCTGATATGCGGGGAAATTTCTTCTCTGTGAAAAGGACAGTGAGCTAAAGACTTGGTAGAGTCTCTCCCAGGGGTTATTCACCCAAGAACAGGTCATTGGGCTGTGTTTGTGCTGGTAGAGAGATTCCCAGACCCCCCTTTGTTTGCAAAAAGAAGAGTAGACTAAGGCGAGAGCAACAGTATAAAGAAGAACAGTTAAGAAAAGAGGAAAGAGCAGAAGAGCATAGAAAATATGATTACAGGCAGAGAACAATCAAAGAACGAGACAGGCTAGAAAAGAAGAGAGAAGAAGAGTAAGAGCAGAAATTGATAGAGAAAAGAATACAAAGACGGAGAGACGAAGGGGTGGATAGGGCAAATGAGAGGAGAGACGTGAAAAGACAGGAGGAAGAGAGGGTTAGAGACGAAGCAAAGAACTGAAAGGCATTCGATGAGGAGATGGAACGAAAGAGAAGACAGAGAGCATGCGACATTGATTGCATTGAAAAAAAGCTCTGAGAGCCAAATCCAGTAGTAGCATGGGAGGACATCGAGGAGTTCTTCCCATTGCAAGAACCGATGCCAGGGCGCTCTGGGGTAAATCTAGAGGAGGATTCTGAGATAGGAGATATCAGAGATAAAATTGACAAGGTTTATCGCGAGATGAGGCCAAAAGGTAAATTAAAAAATAAAAGGAAAGAGGATCGATTTGAGATTTCCCAGTCACGAGGTAAGGAGGGAAGCTCGTTTTAGGTTCGAGCACAGAGCTTTGTCTTTGGATGGGCTGACTCTAAACAGAGACGAGAAAGAGGACAGCCACACAAGTTGGGGACAAGACATGTCAGATGAAGACAGGGAAACCTTCCGTGGGGAGGAGGGAGCTGGTGCATGCGGTTCCAAGGGATGTTTTCCGACAGATAAAGAGGTTAGATGGTCAGATCTGGACCTACTAAACCAAGGATGCCAGAGCTTTTGACGCAGCCAGGTCGACCTAAAGGGCGATCCCATAGTGTAAGAGGGGACTCGCCACCCTACGTGAGCAGATTAAGGTCATTGCCCGGAAGAAGGCGATCCAGAACCATTGTCCCTACTATGGATAGGCAGAGGATGGAAGGCAATTGTGATTTTGGGAATTCGCAGTTTCTCTTGTTAGAAAAAGACGGGGCCAGACCGCAGTATATTCCGTGGCCCCAAATGGACAAGCTTAACTTCGGGTGCCGGAAAATGGATTTATGAATTAGAAAAAATGATAGGAAGAAACACGTTAGCTATAGGGGACATTAAGGGCCTTCTCGCAGCTATCCTTGTGGAGAGGGCTGATGACATTTGGACGAGAGCAGGATATGCAAGTGTCACATCAGAGAACACAGCGCACGATGGCGCACCATTCAATAATTGAGGAGCAGCAGTCTGGAAAGTGATCAGAGTACAATATCCTGATACATCAGATATGGGCACTATAATGGGACGTAAGATGCAGGAAGGGGACGATCCACTTGGTTACATTCAAAATTTTCAAGAGCAGTGGTCTTTGGAAACTCAAGAGCCGTGGGTACAATCTATACTTGTATTTTATCATGTATTACATCAGGGGTTGCCAGACTTGGTATAGAGATAGCTGAAGAAGCTGGTGGGTATGGAAGCAAAACCGTGGCCAGAAATACAGTTGACCATTGTGCATCATTCCCCATTGTTGCAAGAGAAAAATCAAAAGAAAGAGGATGCTAGGAAGCTCGATGAAGCTAAGTTAGTTCAGAAGACACTCTCAAAGTATGCTATAGAAGGAGTGATGCTGACTAGTGGAGAAGGTCCAGGATCACAACAAGCAGCAGGTATGCTGCAGGTGAATAACCAACGGCAGTTTGATCAAGGAGGGAACGGATTTATGGCGAGAGGTAGAGGAGGCTTCCGCGGAAGAGGAAGCTTTCAGAATAATCAGGGATACCTTCAGAACAGCCAAGGCAGTAATCAAAGCATGCAGGATGGGCAAGTTAGAAGATTCCCTCTGGTGGGTTGGACATGTGGAATGACAGGGCACATCGCGCCAACATATGGGAATCAAGGGTATGTACAGAATGGGCAATTCTCAAGAGGGTGGGGATCAGCTTATCCTCCAGCATATAGCCCACAGAGCTGGGACGGGCTCTGCCCAAGATCAGTCAGTATATCAAACACAGATACCACCAGCACAACAGGCTTTGCAACCACAGCAAGCACCATTGAATCCATTGCAAGGGCAGACACAGCATGCACCCATGGAGATACAGCAGAGTGCAAACACAGCACAGGTGTTGACTCCTAGAGTAGGGTGTATCACTGTCGTGGGAGGGAATCCTTTCACAGGTACGGGAATAAATATGTACCCGCAATAGGACAGCTCACTGGGTGACTTGTTGTGTTCAGTACTATCTGTGACACCCAATCCTCAAGAGAAACCAAGGGTTGATGTTATGATAGGAGGCAAATCCTAACCTTTTTGAGTAGACAATGGGGCGACTGCTCATGTATATGAGAGGGAAAATGGTTATCGGGTAATGCCATGAATGCTCAAGGGTTCTCAGGAGCTACAAGTAAGTAGAGTTCCTTTTACTGAGAAATTGCCAGTTTCTATAGGAGAATGTGACATGTCTGTTCCATTGTTGTATTCGAAACAGACATCAGTTAATATACTGGGTAGAGATTTGATGACGAAGCTACATATGACAATTTCCTTCACTGACGAAGGCATAGTGTTTTCAACGCCAGGAATACATTATTTAAACATGGGCAAATTTATTGTGGCATTTACAGGACAAATAGCCATGCGAGGAGCATAGTTAGAACCAGTAGTCTTTCACTATTGGGTACGCATTTTGTTAACATGGCTACCCGGTTTAGTGGGTAAGATTATGAAAATACCTGATGAATTTTTGTTTAGACCACAGATTCCTATGGACTAAGAGGTGGGGCATGTTTTTCCCGTAGAGTTACAGGCAGCTGTAGTACGAGGGAAGTTGGCCATGCTTGAAGGATTTGATGATGATGGTAGACCATTGAGAACAGTGATTGCTATTGGGGAAGGATATCAATTGACTGACGTCACTGACGAGGATATGTTTAGAGATGGCCCATCAGATGACGAAGTAGTGTTTGAAATGAGCATCACATATTGGATCAGGACAGAGAGACGAGAGATCCCACAGAAAATGATGATTGTGAGGCAGCGCCCGCATTTTTTGATGAGGATATGGACAAAGTGCTGACTTCTTTATGGACTACAAGCCCTTATGACGTAGGCCTTTTGAAGGGGATGGGAGAAGTCAAGAATAAGCTGGAGCCAGGAACAATTCTACCTCGAGCAAGACAGTACCCCATCTCTTGAGAGGCAGATGAGGGCATTTTTAAGACTGTATCAGCCATGATGGATCAAGGCATCTTAGTGACATCAGAGTCACCATCTGTCACGCTTACCTGGGTCTCTGCAGGAGCAATGGAGTCCCCCGGTCCTTCTCCTGTTCTACACCTCCCTTCTGATAGTGGAAGTGTGGCCTGCCAAAAGAGTGAATATTTAGGGTTGAACTCAAAGGGATAACTACCCTCCTTCTCCTCCCCAACCCACCTCGGATGTCTACGTGCCCTGGTGCGTGCCTCACCTGTGTTTTTAATGTGGTGCACCCTCCATCCTGCTCTTGCAGGGGCGCTATTTACTGGCAGCCGCTGCTCAATGCACTGCCTTAGCTTCAAGAGTTCGTATTACCCAGTTTCTGCACTGGGCCTCCAGTTCAGGTGAGTTTGCAGGTAAGTAAAAGTCTCAAAGTTCGTAACTGTCCAGTTACCTCAGTGAGCAATTCTTTTCTCCTTCTTTGCAGGATACGCAAGGCGGGCCGTAGGTGCGCAGGCTGATGAACAGCGGTTCCTGATGCCAGCAATGTTCGAGGTGAGTATGAAATGTTCGCTCTGAGCGCGTGGTGCAGCGATTTACAGGCGCGCGTTACTCACTGTAAGCTGACTGTTTCTTTCTCTTTCTTCTTGTTGCAGTGCTGGCTCCGGACGTCGGATGAAACAAATCGAAAGGCTGAAGACTGAGAACCAGGCGGCGGCGGTAAGCATGTGCTCTCGAGCTTACAGAAAGCACACGAAGCTGCTCTTCGGGTTTGGCTTTTATAGTCAGTAGCCACGCCCAAACACTAGAATTCCTTGTAACTTCCTGGATGCCAGGAAGTTCTTCAGTGTCCATATTGGACTGGCAGGAAGTGATGCAACAACCAGGAAACTAGTATGCTATTGTTCTGAGAGAAAGGGGTGTCTATTCAAAGTGATTGCTGTGAGTGTCTTTAATGCCAGGCTCTTACCCACTGGGCCCCTACCCGATCTCCCCATCTACCTCCACCTGTCCCTACAGGGGTTAATGGTTTGAAGGAGACGCTGTGGCCCATAATAATGACACCATGCAATACTGCAGCGTACCCTATCAAGAAATAAAAAGGGGGGTTTTGGCGTTTAATTCAGGACATGAGGCCAATTACCCAGATTGTAGAGGCAGAGTTTCCTCTAGTTCCAAATCCGGCGACGATCCTATGAAGTATCCCAGTTGAGGTGCGATATTTCACAGTGATTGACTTGAAAAATGGTTTTTTCTCAATCCTGTTGCATAAGGACTCCCAAGATCTTACGTCATTTACGTTACATCAGAATAAGCTGAAAAGTACATGTTTGCCCCAAGCGTATTGTGAGTCTCCATCGATTTTCAATAGAGTCTTGCAGATGGGCCTGAGTAATATTGATTTGCCAAATGTCGTGCTGCAATACGTAGATGATATTTTGGTCTGTAGCACATCAGAAGAGGAGTGCAGACGAGATTCAATTCAGCTAATGATTATTTTAGCAGACAAAGGATATAAAGTGGACAAAAGAGAAATTGCAGTACTGCCAGGAAGAGGTGTTGTACATAGGACAGTTAATCTTGCATAAAGGAAAGAAGGTCACACCTGAAAGAGCTGAGGCAATTTTGAAAACAGCACAACCGCACATGATAATGCAAATGCAACAGTTTTTACGACTGTGCAACTATGTCAGAGCATGGGTATTTGATAATAGTTCTTTCACGAGACCATTGTGGCAGGCCCTGAAAAAGGCACAGGTGAATCAGGAAAAAATTGAATGGACTGAGGAAATGGAAGAGGGGATTGATGAATTAAAAAAGGCAATATGTACAGCGCCAGTTTTGGGAATCCCCAATTATTCTGAGGAGTTCTTTTTATACTCGGACACGAATGGAACAATTATGACAGCAGTACTTACGTAGCGAACTACATTGGGGTACAAACCCCTAGCATATTATAGTGGGATTTTCAACCCATTAATGAGGGGTCACTTCCCTTGCGAACAATCGTTGGCAGTCGCTACTTTCACTATTGAGGAATCTGCAACCATAGCAATGGGGTGTTTGATGACGTTATTTGTAAAGCACGCTTTGTTTGTTGTTTTGGAGAAACCTAAAGGTACAGTGACCTCTCAAAGTGCTTCTGCTTATGAGGTTGTCATATCAAAACCGGCGATCAAAATAGTCACTTGTAAAATGGTGAACCCTGCCACGTTTGTAGGTGAACCACTGGCAGAGGATGAACAAGTGCACGATTGCTCGAATTATGAGGAATTCTATGACGACATCCTGAGAGTGAAAGAAAAGGCTCTCGTTGCAGGAGAGATTCTCTTTATTGACGGTTCTTCAAGGATCAATCAAATGGATGGAGAAAGGCATTCAGGTGCCGCTGTAGTGAAGCACAAGGCTAATGGAGAATTTGAAGTAATCGCAAGTGCAAGGCTACTGTCTCACTTTATAGCACAGGCTGCAGAATTAGTGGCGCTGATTGTTGCGCTCGGGAAACACACAGACCAGGAAATAACAGTGTACAGTGACTCCACCTACATGACCTCAACCGTGCATGCAGGGCTAGCATGTTGGAAAAGGAGGGGCTATCTCTGAGCAGACGGCACTCTGGTGCAACGTGCTGCTTTATTGGACAGGCTCATTAAGGCACTACAACTCCCAGTAGCCATCGCGATAGTCAAGTGCCCAGCGCACACTTAGAGAACAGACTTTATTTCATGCGGAAATCAAGCCGCGGATGAAGAGGCAAAAAGGGTTGCATATTCATCTGACAGAATGAGTTTTGATACGCCTGATGAGAAAGAGAAAATTGTTGTGATGATGGTTTTGATTGAACGTTTTAATCACTCATCTAGGACACAACTAATGGAAGTTCAGGGTGAAGCCCCACAGGAAGAGAAATACCTGTGGACATGGAGGGGGTGTTCTTTATCCCCTTCCGAGGCACTGTGGCGACAAGACAGCAGTGGTAAACTGGTGATGCATGTAGCCTTATTAAAGGTGGCGTTGGAACAGCTACACTACCCTGCACATGTCACTAGGGAAAGCCTTGCAGCAGCCATTGCGGAGGACCGGTTCGTAACGAACCTGTTAGAACACATTGCTTTTTATGTAGTAAATTGCATTGTATGTCAAAGGTTTACTGCTGGGCACACGCTGCGAACAGTCAGAGGAGTAATTCCTCGACCAAAAGGCCCTTTTCAGGATTTACATATTGACTATGTTTACATGCTGCAAGTCTGTAATGGATATAGGTATATAATAGTAGTGGTGTGCCCCTTCTCTAGGTGGATCGAGGCCGGTCCATGCACACATCCTGACGCCACTTGGCTGCAATGTTTTTAGTCTCAGAAGTATTTCCCAAATAAGCTTATTATTGAGTATTAAGCACAAGTTCTCTTCTGCTTATCACCCGCAAGCGACCGGAATTTTTGTGAGAGACGCAACAGTCTGCTCAAAGAGAGAGTAGCCAAATTGAAACTAACACTGAAAAAGGGGTCGCTGCATTGCCTGTCCCTTGCGTTATATGCATTAAAAATCAGCCTGGCTCAGACCACCTCCTCACACCCCATGAACACCCCATGAACTAGTTACAGAGAGGCGAATGAGACCGCCTATAACTCCTCCATCGATGACTAGGAGTGATGCCCAGACAACTGCAGAATTGTTAGGTGATGAGCTACGTGTGTACTTAACATGTATGACGGCTAGTATCTCTGTCATTTCAGATCAAGTCAAGCGGATGGGGTGTCGGTCTCAGAACACAGATGAAGACTAAACAGCAACCAGAATTCAAGAATTATCTGTACCTAGACTTTTTCCTGGAGATCGCGTGTTGATCAGAAACTTCACATGGAAATGTCACGTGTCCCGTTTCAAAGGCCCTTTCGTAGTGGAGAACATTACTCCATCAGCAGTCAAAGTCTTAGGACGAGGAGCTTGGATACACCAAGGTGACATGAAAGTCTGCGCTGAAGAGGCCACATCACCCCCAACCCATTTGGAAGCAAGTCAAGGTGAAGAGGTTCAGCACGTGCAGACTAGATCGATGACGAGGAATAAGGACACAGAGACTGTCCAGTAGACAGATAAAGAGTACACTTGGCTGTGGCTCGCTAGACACTCTTTATAGCTGCTAAGCAAGGAGTGAAACTGTTTTTTGTTCTTTAGCCACAGGAGCTTTGCTGGCATTGGACTGTGGAGTGCAAAAGTAAAATAGAACATGCCAGATCTGGATTTTGTGTTTGACGACTGGAAGAGGGAGCTGTTCCTGGATTTTTTTCTTACTGAGTTTTTTTTGGGGCACCTGTGGTTCTTACTGATCCTGATGTAGACAGACTACTTCTTGCTGTCTTCATATTTATACTCAGAACTTACCCTGCTCTTGTTAGGCGGAGCACTAACATACGTGTTTTTCTCTAGGATCCTTAGAATGGCCCGGCTATTAGGTGCTTACTGGCAGCAATAATGGAGCAGATTAGACTATTAACTGAGCATCTTACTGGATGTACAGATGGTCCTGTCTAACGATGATGCCCACAAACTACTTGCTATGATCTTTTATTATTTGCTTCAAGTTCATCCTTACCTTGTTTGGCGAGACACTAACACCTTTGTGTTCATGCAAGATCCTATAAACCATCCAGCAATCAGCCAGTTACTTGTGGAAATCGTTGAGCAGATTCAACAGCTACCAGAGCATCTGACGGGTTTAGCTGAATAAAAAGAGTTTTTCCTTCCTTAAAAAGTAATCACAGTCAAACATGTTTTCCATAGAGTATATTGCAGGTCCAGGCAGTGAGCAGAGTCAACGACGAGTGGAGAGGTGTCGATGGTGGAGCCTCATGTATTGGTGTATAATATATGCCTATTCTACATCTATCATTGTTTTTCTGATTCTGCTATTTCACACTGTATATTGCATTAATCCCAGGAAAGCAGTGGTTCCTTTGGTTTTTCCCACTCCAGTTACCTTGGCAGAACTAGACATTGTGAGAAAGCCAATGCCTTATGTAATTGTCCCTACTCCAGTAGCTCATGTAAAGACACCAATTTCTCTGACAAGTGTTCCCATGATTCCCCCAGTAAGAAGAATGTATACTGATGTGTTTCATGATTTTCTTATACAAGCTAATTTGGCAAGAATAAAGCAGAGGCCTAAGAGAATTGCAAGGGAGGATGATAATGAATTTAATGATTATTTGGACAGTACAGCACATTTGGGGAACCATTTAAACCACACCCGAGTAAGACAACATGCTTCGCGTTACTTTGCAGCTTGCAACGTGACACTCACTGTCCAGCTATTCCCTCGAACCTCGGAGAAGTAGAAACTGCAAGGAGACGAAAGGAACATCATTAGCAGCAGCATCTTACCTGCAGTCTTCATCTTTAAACACTCGCAGCTACTGAGAACAGCTTCCTCGAATCTGCACGTCTCCCGGACAGAACGACCTGAAAGAGGAAGATAGAGGCAACATTAAAGAAAGCAGTAGAGATATTAAAAATTACGAACTGCTCAAAAGGCTTACCTGGCTGGTCGCCTCTCGGCTGGCACCACTCCGGACATTCCACTCGCGCTGAAGAACACTGCGACCTACAAGGAAGGAAAACACAGGTTAGCAAAGGCAAGACTTCGCAGCACTGCGCATAGCACTTACTTACCGCATCGTAGCGCTCTTAATGTGCCATCATTTACAAGCGGGGCTCAACCAAGCCAGTTCGTCGCGCTGAAGTTCTGCATACCTAAGGGAGAAAAAAGAGACATTTTAAACAAAGAAAGGCATGCAGGATAGCAACAAAACTAAAGAACAGCAATAAGACCTACCTGAACAATATCAAATGGGCGGGCGTCAGTGAAGTAACTGGACCGCACTCGCCCATGAAAGACAACGTGCCCCTGCAAAGAAGGCAGGACGGAGAGCACGCCTAATTGTACCATAAGGCAGAACCTTCCCCGCAGACCACATCATGGCAAAGCTGAGAAGCATACCAGCGAGTAAGCCGGCTGGGTGGCGTCCCTCTGGATACCAGGTGAGCATAACATTGCCACCCTAAAACGCAAGTGGAGGGTGGCTGAGAGGAAATGGCATGCTTCCGGAACATCCTCTGACAAACTGGCCTGCCGCCTACTCCAAAGGCAATACCAGCTCTCAGTCCGCACCAAGAAGAGAGCTCACATCCAAGCCTGCCTCTCTGTGGGATCTAACAACTCAGAAGAACTCTTTAAAATATGCAAGGAACTGGCCAATCCTACTGCAGTCTCTACCTCTGCTGTCCCCTCCCAGGCCCTCTGCACGGCTCTGGCTTCTCATTTCAGCACTAAAACGTTGGTCCTCTCCCGCTCCTCCCTCTACTCTTCCTCTGGCCCTTCTCCGGCCACCTCTCCTCCCTCCTTCTCTGCCTTTCCCCTTTTCTCCCTAGACGAGGTTTCTAGACAAGTCTGATCCATGAAAGTCTCATCAAAACAGGTTCACCCCTGTTCCTCCAAAACCATTAAGGACCACATTGACACGCTGGCTCCTGCTCTGGCTGATTTCTGCAACCACTCCTTCACGACTGGAGTCTTCCCTTCTCCTCTGAAGCACTCCCTTGTGCACCCTCTTCTTAAGACACCCTCTACCGACCGCTCCTGCCTGGCTAACTGTCGCCCGTTCTCCATCCCTCCTTTCCTGGGGAAACTCCTGGAAAAGCTGGCCATTTCCCATCTTAATCTTCACACTGAATATGTTGGTTGTCTCCATGACCATCAGTCTGGCTTGAGAGCTGCTTGAAGCATGAAAACTGTTCTCCTGAACATCTGTGAAGACTTGCTCTCCAACCTTGATTCCAACACCCCCTGTGTCCTCATCTTACTTGATTTCTCTTCTGCCTTTAACCCAGTCAGCCATGCCAGCCTGCTCAACTGTCTCCATGATAACCTAGGTATCACTGATCTGGCCCTGGCTTGGCTGACTTCTTTCCTCTCCGATCGACCCTCCCAGGTCCAACTTGGGTCCTTCCTCTCCTCTACCTCTATCTCTTCCTCTGGTGTTCCCCAGTGGTCTAACCTTTCTCCCTGGCTAGTCAACCAATACCTGGCACTTCTTGCCCACCACATTGCCGCCCTCTGCCCCAACTTTCGGTGCTATGCAGATGACACTGAGCTCGTTTTCAGGCTTCCCTCTACCACCTCGTCCTCTTCTCTCATCTCTGACTGTCTGTCTGCTATCCAGGAATGGTGTGCTGCCAATGATCTCTGCCTTAATGCCAGTAGGATTGAGATTCTCCTCAACGGAACACCCGCGCCCTCCTTTCCTGTCTCTCTCTGGCCGGCCTCTCTTAGCCCTCTTCCTGCTCCCACCTGTGAGGTTAAAAACCTTGTGGTCATCTTCGACTCCACACTCTCCTTCTCTCCTCACATCTCAGACGTCTCTAAGAAGTCACACTACCAGCTGCACCTCCTCAGAGGTATTCTTCCTTTCCTCTCCTTCCCCCAGAAGCTCACTGTCTCCAGGGCTCTGGTTCTCTCTAGGCTGGGCTACTGCAACAGCCTTTTTCTAAATCTGCCTGTCTCCACCCTGCGCCCTCTGCAACTCATCCAGAACAGGACTGTGATACTTGTCCTTGGCCTCAAGCCCAGAGATCGTATCTCTCCAGTAATGAAATCGCTGCACTGGCTCCCAGTGGCTGCAGGGATTAAGTTCAAAACCTTCTGCATTGTCCACAAGGCCTTCTGGGGCCTGGAGCCTCATTACCTTCAACTCTCTCTTCCTAAATATCTTCCCTCTCAAGCTCTTCGCTCATCCGCCTCCAACTCCCTCAGGGTCAGTCGCTTCTCCAAGCAACGAGTTGGTGGTAAATCTCTTTCTTCGGCTGGGGCCTCCCTCTGGAACAGCCTCCCTGCCTCTCTGAAAACTGAGGAGAACCATCTCCAGTTCCGGAAGCACCTCAAGACCTTCCTCTTTGCTTCTGCTTTCTCTCCTCCTCTCCCCTGCTGAACTCCTGGCTGAATCCTTTATTGTTCCTATTATTGTTCTATTTATTTACTGTTTATCCTATGTACTGCACTTCCCCTCCCCATTCCCCCTCGCACTCCCCCCCCTCCGCCACATGCGCGATCTCACTGTCACCTGGCCTAGTAAGATCGTTGTCTCTATCTTCCCTCTGTTCCCCTCCCTTGCCTTGTTGCACCTTGAAACACTTGTGTACAGGTGCGTTATAAATGCCATATCATATCAAAACTCTGCGCCTTGGCTGTGGATTGCTCTGTGCGTTATGCACATTGATTTGAACTTGATTCTCTGTTTTATTGGTAGCCAGTGTAGCGTTTTCAGCGCTAGTGTGATGTGTTCTCTTATTTGAGGAGCAGTGTAGCTGCCGAATTGTGTATACATTGGAGTTTTGTAAGGAGTTGTTCTGGCATGCCCAGATATAGGCTATTGGCGTAGTATACTGTAATGAAGTAACCCACAACATGTATAGGTTTATCTCAGTGAGTTTATTAGTAGGAAGTCCCCGAGAGGCCAACCTTCAACAGCCAGGCAGCTTCATGCATGGTTCCAGAACCATACACGAAGAGGGCACTAGGGCAACAATAGAATTACATATAACAAAAGAGTCTACATCATAACATCTCCTCCCCTATGATCATTTAACAACAATAAATAAAACAAATATGGTATATGAAATATCTTGAGATTTCGTATGTATTATTAGACAACATATGTGAGATAACAATAACAGTAATAACTATGATCATTTAACAACAATAAATAAAACAAATATGGTATATGAAATATCTTGAGATTTCGTATGTATTATTAGACACCATATGTGAGATAACAATAACATTAATAACTATTGGTAGTTAACTTGAAAAAGGATAAACCGATGTTTCAGTGTTCTTAGCAAAGCAGTCGATGGAACCTCCTTTAAATGCATAGGTTCCTTACTAATATTTAATAATATATATAGTCATGCTTATAGTTCTGCACACTTCTCCTGGATCTTGCAGACATGTAATTGTCCCCACTCATATCTCTAAGTAGACTTGTTGTTTTTTCCAGTGCTTCTCCACTACTTGTAGGTGTACTGTGTCCACTGGCAAATCTTGAAGATGTATAATTGTCTTCAAACAACACTCTGTTTGGATTCTGACTAATTTCATTCCTACATATTTCTTCTTCCTTTGCTAAAATAATATCATTACAAGACCACTTTTTGCCATCATCCAAAAGTACTGATTTCTTAGAACAATCCATAACTCTCTGGGGTTCTCAATATTTAGATTCTCCTTTCATTACTGTCTTTGGTTCTTTAACTCTATCCCAGTCACCCTTCTCAATTCTGCTTTCCATCACATGCTTCTGTTTATCATACTACTTTTTGTATTCATCTTGTCTCCGCCTCACTTTGTTCATAATTTCTTCCAAATGTATTTCTTTATTTCTTTTTAACGCCACCCAAGCAGGTCTAAATCTATTCGTGGCAATTCTCCCTTTCATCAGAGTGAATGGTTCCTCCTCAGTTGTGGGGTGACTTTATATGTATTGAGAGCTTCTTTAAGTGTCTCTTTCCATGGCAAATGATTAACTACAGCCAACTGAATAATTCCTTTTATAAAACGGTTCATTCTTTCTACCAAACCATTACTCATGGGATGGTATAGTGCTGTCGTGTTATGTATAATAGCTCATTCCTTCAGAAAACGTTGAACTTCCTGTGACATAAATTCGACTCCATTATCAGAAATTAATTCTTGTGATTCACCTTCTCTGCTGAATATTTCCTCAAGAAACTTTACAACCTTCATGGCTGACACAGGCTCTTCAATGATTCCACATTCCACCCATTTGGATGTATAATCCATCAATACAATGAAATAAACGTTTTGTGGTCCCAATATTTCATATGGACCAACTATGTCAATTGCTAACTTTGTCCACACTGAATTTGGTACTTCTATTGGTTGTAGTAGAGTAATTTGTGTCACTTGTCCTTTATCACTTACTGCACATGCAGTGCATTCTTTGACTAAGGTTTCTAGTTCACTCCACATGTTAGGCCACCAGTAGGCTTCTCTTACTCTCCTCTTAGTCAAATTTCTCCCCACATGTGCTTCATGAGCAATTTCCATAATTCTCTCTCTCATCAAGACTGGGGGACCTATACGATCTCCCCTGTAAATGCACGCACTGTCACATGTCAATTCATCTTTTCCCAGGATCTGATATTTTCATCTCCATCTCTCCATCCATTTCCAATGGCATCTCTTAAAAGTTCTTGTTCTGTATCTTGTTTCCTGGCCTCAATCCATTCTTCTTTCGAAAAACTAGGATGTATATGTGCAATAATACAGTTCATATTTTGATCTTCTGTTAATTCATCTTTGATACTGTGGTCATTGTCACCAATGTCACATAGTAATAGACAAAAACAAGCAGCCACTACATTTGTTCTTACTGGTGTATACTTTATGTTAACGCTATACTGCATAATGATCAAAGTCCACCTTCTTATCCGCGGGGATGTCAAATGCGGGTTCTTAGCATTCAACACATGTATAAGTGGCTTGTGATCTGTTTTGAGGTCAATAGGAATACCCCAAATGAGCCCTTTAAAATGTTCTAAAATCCATTTGACCGCTAAGGCCTCCTTCTCAATGGTAGAATAGTTATTCTAAGCACCTCTTAATGTCCTGGAGGCAAAAGCAATCGGATCTACCTATCTTTCTTGCACTTGTTCTAAGACACCCGCCAATTCTATGTTGCTGGCGTCTAGTGATATCATTGTCTTAGCGCAACAATCACACATTTTGAGAGCTGGCGCTTTATTGATTAACATCTTTATCATACTGAATTCCTTCTTGCATTCCTCAGACCAATAAAACTTTGCACTTTTGCACATTATATCTCTCATTTGTTTGGTTCTATCTGAATAATGGTCTACAAACTTAGAATACTACTCCGTCAAACCCAAAAAACTCCGGAGTTGGTCCTTGTTGGCTGGATCAGGAATTTTAAGAATGGTGTCCACTAATACCTCCTTAGGTTTTATTCCTTCAGCATTGATACAATGACCCAGGTAGGTTATCTAATTCTTTTTAATTTGACATTTCTCAATCTTGAGTGTCAAACCTTTCTGTTTGATAACTTGTAACACTCCCAACAACTTTGCATCGTGTTCATCTTCAGACATGACAGATACTAGTATATCGTCCTGAAAATAATGTACCCCTTGAAGGCCATTAAACATTAATCTCTGAAAACCAGCAGCTGCTGACGCTAGCCCAAATGGCATTCTTTTGTACCTAAATGCTCCCAACTGTGTTATGAATGAGGTAAGATGTCTGGATTCTTCGTCTAGTACAACCTGATGATATGCAGAAGATAGATCTAACGTTGTGAAAAACTTTTCCGGTTTCATGGTAGTAAGCATTTCCCCAATGTTTGGTAGAGGATGGAGATCCACCCAGATGTTACTGTTAAGGTCTCTCAAATCAACACAGATTCTAATTGACCCATCTGTTTTTTTTTTACAATTACAATTGGGGATAACCATTCAGAGCTCTCAATTGGTTCAATAATGCCTTGTTTGCATAGTTTTTCCAGTTCTTTTTGTAATGCTTCTCTCGTACCAATCGGTATATTCCTTACCTTATGCACTACTGGTTTTGCTCCTCTCTTGAGTATAATGCGATGTTTAAAACCTTTCAGAACACCAATGTTGTCATTGAACACCTTGGGAAAGCTCTTGGCCAAATTTTCAGACGTGTTACAACTACTCTCAGAAATACATTAAATGGGTACACTTTCACCAAAATGGATCCTGATCCTTAATGATGCTTGTTCCCAGCAACCAACTATGGAAAACCCATTTTCAGCCACATATAGTCTGCAGCAGGTTTTTCTCCCTTCAAAGTCTAAATGTAACCATGTGTAACCTATAATATGTATCGGTGTCTTGCCATACCCAGTGGCTCTTACATTAGCTGCATGCAAATCCTCAGTTGCTTTTTTTAACACCTTAATATAGGTCTCCACATCTACCATTGTATATGGAGAACCCGTATCAACCATAACTTGTAACGTTATACCATGTATAGCCATAGGCACCCATGGACCAACACCACCTTCAGTTGGTGTGAAAGCTAGTATCTGTACTTCTTCTTCAAAACCATTTGTAATTGCTAGCAAACTACTTCGACCACAAATTTCCTCTAAGGCTTTTATGCTTGTCATGGCTCCTCTTCCATAGCGACCAACATTTCTCTGGGCATTATTCATATAGCGTGAGTTAAATCTGCCTCTTCCTCTGCCATTTCGACAGACTTTGCCAAAATGACCCATTTGTCCACACTTGTAACATTCAGCTGATAGCGCTAGACAATCCTTTTCTATATCAATGTGCCTGTACCTACCACATTTATAACATCTGCCTTGTAGTTTGAATGTGCCTTCTTTATCTTGCTTGGAACTCATGCCAACATCTGATTTAACTATTCTCTTTACAATGGCAACCAATGCTTCTTCATCTTTACTACATTGCCCATCATCAATACTCTGAACTGATTTTATTTCTGCACGTTCCCGTTTGCTTTGAACTTCCTTCATGCATCTTTCACCCAGTTCTATCGATCTAGCAATTTCTACAGCCTGTTCAAGTGTCGGGTTCTTGGCTTGCCATAACCGCTGTTGTATCCAAGGATCAGCTACATGTAACACAAGTTGATCCCTCAAATACTTATCTGCCACTCCTGTAAAGTCACATGTCGACAGTAAGCCTCTCAATGCAGATATATACGCATCAATACTTTCACCTTTATTCTGTCTTCTGGAAAATAACCTGTATCGTTCTAAAACTATGTTGGTTTTATTTCCAAAGTGTTTACTCAATTTTGCCATTGCAGTCTCATACTTTCTAATTCCACTTGAAGAATCCCCAGATCCTTCCTCTGAAACCTCAAGTTCAGGCAATGTTCTAAAAATCCTTAATGCCTCCCTCTGCCCCCACACAGTTAAATAGAGTGGCTTCCTTTAAGTCGTCATTACATTTAGCTCCTCCAATTGCTCTCAAATAAACTTGGAAATTGTCCTGCCATTGTTCACACTAACAAACTGGCTGCCCAGGCTGTGGTAAAAATTTGATTGGGGCCACAAAATTCAGCATTTTGTCGGATTTATTCTCTATATAACCCCAATAGGTTATCTCATGTCTTCAATAAATATTCCTGTTAAACCATACAAGTCCAACCATTGACTTATTAACTTGAAGTGTGGGTAGCTGAAATAGCTTTCATTTCTCCTTTGCTTTGTTATGTTAATAACAATCTGCAGTCATTAGTGAATAACACGTTGTACAACTACTCCATACAAGGTTAGTACGGCATGTAATTGATCCTGTTGCCTTGCATACACGTTTGCAAAAATGGTACACTGTGCTCTCCGTCTCTTTGGATTAGTTCAATGCGCGTCCTTGCTATTGCGGTGCACATTAGTATCAATTTCCTCTCAGCCACTGTCACGTATCGTGTTTACTCAAATCCACGATACGTTACTGGGTATCCATAGTAACTTCAGTCCCAAAATGGCGGCACGCAAACAACGTTGGAGGGTGCTTTCCTTTAATGTTTGCAGCACTTTCACTTTAGACGGCTACCGTGTCACACGTCATCACGCTTCGGGTGCATTCTTCCAGTCAGTATCTGTTGGCCTCTCGCGGACCTCTCAAATGACGCGATCATCAACACATGAACTATAAGGCGATTTCTTGCGTCACCAACCTTTCAGCTGTCTTCTCATCGCCGTGCTTGCATAGTTTTATCAATCTCGCACGCAGGTCCGTTCCTTTTTACTCCATAAGCGTTGCTCGTCACGGCAGGCTCCGACACAGTTGCTGCATCTGGGGACTTCCTCCAGCATTAATCCTCATCGCCAATTGTATTGAAGTAACTCACAACATGTATAAGTTTATCTCAGTGAGTTCATTAGTAGGAAGTCCCCGAGAGGCCAACCTTCAACAGCCAGGCAGCTTCATGTATGATTCTCGAATGTAGATTTCATAACTGCTGAACCCATATGCATGCATTAATATTGGCCGACCCCCAAACCCTCACCCGTAATAATAGGCTCACAACTTGTTTCAAGTGTTGGCAATAAAAGGCCATAGGGTTTTATTGTACAGTTATGTTTGTGGCAATAACAATAATCACATATTATAATAGTATCATACTTTTGGGCACCGGGTCCTGAGATTACCCCCTCTGGCCCGTGCCACCACACACGGGCAGGTTGGCGGCTGACCGCGTTCCCCCAGAAGTATCTCCTAAAGACAACCCCTGGAGGTGAGTGTGGCTGTGATTTCTCAAAAGAAATGCTCCATGCCCTGGTTAGATAAATGGGTGCCATCATGGAGAAAAAGGTCCGGGTTGCCTAGTGTAATGGCCGGATGTTTTATGAAGCCCAGCCCTCTTGCTGTACAGAATTTTTCCAGCCCCCTGTTGAGTTTTCTTCTAGAAATGTCTACAGATTTGTAGCAGTTGGCCCCTAGCCATTTCATTCTGGGTAGGATGGCCGGGAAGTATATTTCTGTGTCCCTCCAGGTGTGTGAAATGCCTGTTAGGGAGGAGCAGATGTCCTTGAATAAAATTCTCCTACCAATGGCGACCAGGTCGTTGCCCCCTAGATGGATAATCAGAAATTCTGTCGGGTCTCTGTATGCGACCAGCTCAGCTAGCGTTTCGTGGATGTCGTCCCACCGTAGGCCTCTGTATCCCCACCATGAAGCAATGGTGTTTCTGAAGGGGGTCCTTCTTTGGTCTCTTCTGCCCATCTGCCTGTCCTGAAGATAAATGAGTGGCCGACTATCCACGCTGATCGGAATGTGGTTCTCCCTTCGCCGGTTGCTTCTGCAGGGAGGGAGGGAGAAAGAGAAAATGAGGGGGGGGCTATATCAGTTGTGGTCTGATATATCTTTTCGAGCAATCGGACTTCCATCCCCCAATGTTTTTTAGCTGTTTAGCTGTTGATGTGCTAGGCCTCCTTGCCATGCTGAGGTGGCGGCACCTATCCTAAAAGAGTGGGTGCCGGAACCCTTGGGATCCCACCCTGCTTTGCTGATTGCTTTCATCAGCACCCCTTTAAATTGGTAGCGGCTTAGCGCCGATGAGTCCTTGTGGATTAGGAACCTCCCCCCTACCTTGGGTCTTTGTGTGTAATAGAGGTTGGTGATGCAAACCGGACAGTTTGTTGCTTCATCAATGCAACACATGTTGATGGTTCTTTTGGCCCCCGTTTTTGACTGTTGAATTTCTATGTTAACGCTCTCTTGTCTCACCCTGACCTCCATGACACCCAAGCCGTTTGTGGCCTTGGTGCTGGAAGCGATGAGTTCTCCTACCTGGAAAGCCCCGAAGTAGGCTAGAAAAATTGCTGTTTTTTTTTTAAACTTATTTTTATTCATTCAGCGTGGCAGCAAAAACATAGGCGAACAGCGCCAGGCAGGTACAATTTGAATACAGATATACACAATATAGTCATACAGGGGTTACATCACAGGTAAACACAACTATTGGGCATTTATATAACATGGGCATAGTGTCAGAGAGCTATGATAGGGGCGAGGACCCGGGCCGGTGGGGAGAGGTAGCTGGGGGAGATGTGTCCAGAGTCGCACTCAGGTCTGTCATATAAGATCGGAATCTGAGCCAGATATTCCTAGGCCTAGAATGCGTGGGCTGTAGGTGAGACCAGGCTTCCTCGGAGTCTGAGGCCCACGTGACCGCTCTTAACCATTGGGCATGTGTGGGAGGCGAGGGGCGAAGCCAGCAAAGTAGGATGGATCGTACCGCAAGGAGCATGCAGAGGCCAGCTAGTTTTTTGGAATTCCGGGGGAGACCCGGGAGGTCGTGGAAGAGGCATACCACAGGGGAGGGGCTGATGAGGTGATCGAGCATAGCAGACACCGTCGAACAGACCGCCTCCCAAAACTGTGAAAGGTGGGGACAGGACCAGATCATGTGGATGTAATCGGCAGCATCCTGACCTCATCTAGGGAAGCCAGAGGGGTGATCATTGGACATGCGGTGCAATCTGACCGGGGTGTAGTGGAACATATGTAGAACTTTAAACTGAATCAGTTTGAAGCGGGAGTTGAGAGACACCCGGTGCATGCGTTCACACATGGGTGCCCAGCGCTCATCAGACATTTCAACACCCAGGTCCGCCTCCCACGCCCGCTTCAGTTTGGTGAAGCCTGGAATAGATCTGGACTGCAGCATAGTGTATAGTCTAGATATTTTACCTCTCGTAGGTGAGGGGGAGGTGAGTTCCTCGATGATAGGGTCGTCCGGAGGTAATGCCGGAAACATCTGATAGTTATGTTTAAGGATCCTGCGAAGGGATGAATATTGGAGCCATACACACTGACCTCTCCTTAAGGACAATGGGAGGTTGGGCCATTCAACAAATATACCCTGATCAAACACATCATGCAGCAACTCATATCCCGCCTCAGCCCAGCGTCGGACCGTGGCCGGTGGCACCCCTGGGACCCTCGGAAGGAAGTTCCAGAGAGCGAGGTTACCATGGAAGGTGTAAGCAGTGCCGTTCAGTTTCCATGTTTTAGCCAATGGCAGGGATGTGCAGGCGACCGGGCTCTGTGAGTCCAGCGGTAGAGGGGCGGGTTGTATCACCAGGGAGCGAATGTCACGGTCGCAGACCGCACGTTTCTCGAGCCTAACGTGTGGGGGAGGGTCCGTTGCGTTAAACCAGTAGGTATATTGAATTTGGGATACCAGCCAGTATTTAAGGAAATCAGGGGCACCAAAGCCCCCGTAAGCCATAGGGGTAGACAAGGTATCCAGTTTAAGGCGGACCGCACCCGAGTGCCAAAGAAAGGAATTGACAGTGCGGGTCAGTTCACGGAAGAAACCCCCCCCCCCGGCCACAAGGGTATATTGGTAAACCTGTAGAGTAACTGGGGCAACACAACCATTTTCAGTAGACCTATCCTGCCTGCGAGAGATATCGGGAGTTTGTCCCAGACTAGGACTTTAGATGACAAATGTGTAAGATACTTTTGGTAGTTCTCCTCAAAAGTCAGTGCTTGATGGCGCGTTACCTCAATCCCCAGGTAAGTAAAAGTAGACTGAGCCCATGTGAACCCCTGCGTGTCAGGAGGGGGGAGAGTGCACTCCGTAAGAGGGAAGAGTGTAGATTTCGAGCAATTCACCGTAAGCCCCGAAATTCGGCCAAAATGTATGACGTCTTCCAGTATTGGGGGTAAGTTGATGGAGGGGGAGCGTATAAACAACAGTGCGTCATCAGCATATAGGGACACTATGTCCGCCTGGCCCACAGTGCGGAGACCTCTATGTGCATGGAATTGGCGAAGCATATCGGCGAAGGGCTCTATTGCTATAGCAAAGATCAGGGGAGAAAAGGGGCATCCCTGTCTTGTCCCCCTGGCGATCTCAAAGAGAGGGGAGCACCGGTCGTCGGTGAGGACCCTAGCCACAGGATCAGAGTAGAG
The DNA here is from genome assembly GCF_040938575.1 of Ambystoma mexicanum. Classification (NCBI taxonomy): domain Eukaryota; kingdom Metazoa; phylum Chordata; class Amphibia; order Caudata; family Ambystomatidae; genus Ambystoma; species Ambystoma mexicanum. The sequence continues at coordinate 298,228,388 of NC_090935.1, read as the reverse complement.
CAACCTAACCCAGGAGAGAAATGAGGGACCAAGTTTACAGCTCTCGAGGACCCGCCACAAATACCTCCATCAAACCGAATCAACCGCTTTTTGCATGTCAAGCGTGGCCGCTACCGCATGTGTCTCGGGATTTATTCTGTTAATTATATTGAAGAGACGCCTTAGGTTCAGAGAAGTGGAGCGACCAGGGATGAAGCCCCCCTGATCTGGGTGGATAATAGATGGCAAAAGGGGAGCCAACCGGAGTGCCAGTGCCTTGGCGTATATTATGACATCGCAATTTATAAGTGAGAGCGGGCGGTATGAGCTGCATTGCGAGGGGGATTTACCAGATTTAAGTAATACTGTAATTGTGGCTTCGCGGACTGAAGGGGGAAATACACCGGCCTCCACCGATTCCTCCCAGAGAGCCAACAGGTGAGGGAGCAATAGTAGTTTATAACGCTTATAAAATTTAAGTGGGATACCATCCAAGCCAGGGGCCCTCCCCGAGGATAAGGAGTCCACCGCATCAGACAGCTCCTCCAGTGTAAGTGGGGAATCGAGGGAACCCGCGGTCTCCGGAGAGAGAGTCGACAAAGGGAGGGTATCAAGAAAGGAATCGATCTCTGTCGCTAGCACCTCATCAGAGTTGGAATATAGGGTTTTGTAGAATGTAAAAAATTCCGTATTGATGTCCTGTGAGGTGACAGCCAGGGAGCCGTCATGTCTCTCAATCCCAAGTATATGCGGGGACCCCGTCTTGTGACGGATAAGTCTCGCCAGAAAACGGCTCGGGCGCTCACCCTCCCCATGTCTCCTCGCCATGCCAGGATTATCTAAAAAATTTTGTTCGCGCTCCGCAAGGGATCGGAACGTATCCAGCTCCACCCCGATATCCGCCAGGGTACCAGGAGTGGAGTGAAGTGAGCATTTAGCCTCAAGGATCGATAATTTAGATTTGCTCTCGGTGAGGTCTCAACGGATAGACTTAAGGACACCATTCTCCTTCGACAGTGCTATCCCTCTGATATAAACCTTGAAGGACTCCCATAAAGTGGCCTGCGATGTTACCAAGCCCGTGTTGTCTCAAAGAACTCCTCAATAGATACCTCGAGCTCAGAATAAAACTCCGGGTCCAGAAGGGAGAGAGGCTGCAACCTCCAACGTCGAGTACGGTCACAGGAGAGTGGTCAGACAGGGTTCTGGGGAGGATCATTAGCTGTATGACATTCTTAACCAATTCGTTGGAGATCACCCATCTGTCAATACAGGAATAGGAATCGTGGACTGAAGAGTAGAAAGAATAGACACGGGAATCCGGGTAGAAGAACCTCCACCCATCAACCATGGCGAGGCAGGGTAGGGATGATAGTGCAGCATAGGCTGCTCTGGACAGTTGACGGGGCCTGGCCCCAGATCTGTCGAGGGCTATATCAAAAATTGTGTTGAAATCACCCCCCCCAGAGGATGGGGACAAGGGGGAAGCCATCGAGAAGGGAAGTGACCTGTACATAGAAATCTGGGTCATCTATATTAGGATCATAAATGTTCAACAGGACTATCTCCTTATTTTGAAGTGTAGCATGAAGCAGTACATATCTGCCTTGAGGGTCTATTTGTGAGGAGATAAGAGTGAACTTGAGACTCTTATGAATGAGAGTCATGACCCCACGGCTTTGGGAAGAGAAATCGGTGGAGAATCTGTGGGGGCCCCATGATTTGGCAAATCTCATACACTGTTCCGTGCAGGCATGTGTCTCCTGTAAAAAAAGAACCTTGGACCCATGACGTTCAGCCTGCAGCTGGAGCTGCCTCATCTTTTTGTAATTACTCAATCCCTGTACATTCCAGCTCATGAAAGTTAGGTCACTCCCAGACATTGATGCAGGGGCGTTTGTATCAGAGAAAATGTCAATAATCAATGGGCCAGTTTAGCAGCCCTGCAGTAACAGTCATTGAGTACCGCCTTGCGGTCCGTCCTTGCTGCCAACGCCAAGCTTTTTGTAACATAACCCCCAGCATGTCCCGCCCACATCCCTCCCCCAAACAGAGGGATGGCAATCCCAAAACCCCTCAACCAAAACCAAACCAAAGGCATCAGCGCCTGGGGACCTGTAGGCCGGATTGGCCGCGTCTCTCCGGGCGGCGGCCAGTCCAAGTGAAACAAAAGGTGCCGACAGTGGGAGTTTGCACGTAACTTGGACGGAGATCTTGCACATGTTGACGTGGCACATATTCGTAAAAATGAAACAATCTAAGCAGGTCACAGAATAGAAAACCAGTGTGACTCCAGTACAGGGAGATGGCCGGGTCTGGGCCCTACCCGACGGGGCTGAAGGATAGCTGTAGAGCCGAGAACAAAGGGGGGGATCAGCCTGGGAAGTGTTCGTCCAGGAACTTAGAGGCCTCTTCTGGAAGTGTGAAGAAGAACACCCGGTTGGCATGTTCTATGCGGAGTTTGGCGGGGTAGAGCATGGCGTATTTAATTGAGTGGTCACGCAGCCTGCGCTTTACCACTAGGAAAGTCTTGTGTTCACGCTGGACGGCCATCTGGGTAAAGATGGATCCTTGCGCCACCCAGTAAGAGCTCACCCTTGAGTCTCGCGGCCCTGAGGAGGGCATCGCGGTCACGAAAATTCAGCACACGGGCTATGATGGGCCGAGGAGGAGCGCCAGGCTTGGGTTTAGCTGTCAGGGCTCGGTGTGCACGCTCTATGGTGAATTGCGGGGAGAGTTTGGGTGAATCGAGGAGTGTCAGTAATGTGTGTTCGACGAAGTCTTCCATTGATTCATGGACCTCATTCTCGGGAACACTGATAATGCGGAGATTGTTGCGCCTTGATCGGGATTCCAAGTCCTCGTTCCTCTTTTCCACATCAAGGACTCGGTTGGATAGAGCGGCGACCTCAGAGCGCAGGGTACCCAATGCATCCTCAGCGGAGCCCACCCTTGTCTCGACCTCCGCCACCCGGCTGTCTGTCCTCTCAAAGTGGGCCTTGATAGAGGATATAGTGCCGTTCATGTCATCTAGTTTTGAGTGGAGTGCGGTGAAGCCCTCCCGGATAAAGTCCATCATGTTTTGAGACTCCGGGGCTGTGGCGGATGATGACGCAGTGGGAGTCTGCTCGGCGGTTTCCTCTGGCAATCTTACCGGCGTCTTCGCAAACATATTGATGGAGCTCTGTTTCTTTACGGCCCCCTTGGACATCCTGGCGATGTTGGAGTTCCAATGGAGTAAGGGGGGGAAACCCAGCAGCTCAAGAAACGGAGGTGGGGGGAACTCAGACCCTGCGACACGCAGGGCAGTATACAAGGTGTGAAGTAGAGCAGGTAATTTTCCAGGGGAGGCCAGCGACTGTGGGCCCGTATATGTGAGGCTTGTGGTGTCGGTGCAGCCCGTGGAGGTTCAGCCTGCCCCAGGTGGCGTGGAAGGCGCAGTCCAAGGACCTCGGGTGTAGATGACGTAGAGGCTAAAAGTGGTGGTGCCCAGTGGCAGCTATGGGAACAGTAATCCAAATGTGGTTATCCCAGTGAATCTGTAGGAGGGGTGGGGTAGGGCACCACCCGGCCCTGTATACCACCGATAAAATGTGCAGACCGTGGCCCAGAACCAGCAATGTAGGACGCACCAGGCCCCGGGAGTCCCCAGGCCAGGAGACCCCCAGAGTAGAGATGTGGGTGGCTGGCGTCAGTCACACGAAAGCAGTCCAATCAACGGAGCAGGGGGACACCTGAGTCGACTGTGTCGGGCGGAGTAACCAGCATCCAACACATGCCTCGTATGAACCAGAGTCGGGCACCGCCAGGGCTCAGGTCGCGGGGCGACCCAGGGGGGGGAGTGAAGCAGCAGCCCCCTTCCACGCACCACGTACCTTATTGGGCCCAGGGCGCCGCGGTGTGCGTCGGCGGGGGAGCGCGGCACCAGGTGTACAGGGGTGCGCCGCAGCTCAACCCCTTCTCCAGAGACTCCTTGAGGGGGGTGGGGGGAGGGCCTCCAACAGTCGGCCCCCGGCGAACATGACCACGGTCCAGGAAGGGCCGGGCCACGGCAGCGCCGAGGGTGCCCTCCCAGGTGGTGTTGGATCGTGCCGCAGCCGTATGTGCCACCCCCCCCTCGGCGGCGGGGAGCGGTCAAAGGAGGAATGCAGGATCAGGGCTCCGGGGGAGGCCTCTTAAAGCGGCGAGCCTCAGCAGGGGTGGGTGGGGATCCTCGCCGGAGTGGATGGCGGCGCAGGCGTGCGTAGAGGCCCGGCGCGTCCCACAGCCGGGGCTGGACGCCGGCGCGAAGCCGCCTCGCTGGTGGGGGAGGGGCACGGGGATATCGGGATGTCAGGGCCCCCGACACCGTTTCACGTTGGGATTCGGGCCAGATGAAGCCCGGAGCATCAGTGATCACGTCGTGCCCTTCAAAGTTGAGTGGAAATGTGAGAAGGTGCCAAAAAAGGATCCTGCGACCTGCCTGCCGCGGAGAGTGGCTTTCAGGCGGCCATCTTGTTCGGCGCTCAACAGCGCCCCCCGAAAAATTGCTGTTTTGAATAATATTATCTCGTATGGATGCCAGCATATGGCTTCCAGCTGGCTTGCTATCTGCACTAGTTTGTTGAAATCAAGGGGTCGTCGGTGTCCACTTGGGGGCCCTCTATTCTGCCCCATCCTTTCATTGCGTAGGAGATGAGGGTGTTCTGGGTGGGGTCAGAATCACCCCGTATTTTTGAAAATTATGAGATTGCCACTAGGTGTCTTTTCGCCCAGTCTCTTTTAAAGCCCTGCTCCCGTGCCCATTTTAAAAATACTTCTATGTCTTTAATCGTTAATAACTCTACATGTTTTAAACCTGTGGCTCTAAATACTGTTTGTAAGCACTTACTGTACTGTGCTGCAGTAGTGCTTGCCAATGCTTTCTCTGCCATCTCGGTTAGGAACCCTGAAAGGTTGTTGGCACCCGTTTTCGATGTGCCTGGTTCTTGTTGGGCATTCTGGCCTGGGTTCTCTGGCGCTGGCGTTGATTCTGATGTGTTGTTGGCATACGTATTAAAGGTGCCTGGTTCATGTAGGGCATCCCAGCCTGGGCTCTTTGGTGCTGCCGTTGATGCCGTTATTCCTGGTTTCCCATTATTGTCCAGTATTCTGCTGGTATAGGCGTCATCTGTTCCTGGGCGTGTGGCGCTAGCTCTCGGAATCTTGGCCACTGAAAGCGAGATAGGCATCAGCAATGTTCTTATCCGCCCCCAAAATGTGCTTTGCTTTGACCACAATGTTTTCTTGTAGTGTGACTGCTGTAATGGCTCGTAGGACTTTCAGTACTAAAGAGCATTTGGAAGACCTTCTATTTATGGAGCCAACTACAGCCATGTTATCGCACCAGACCAATAGTTCTGTGTTAGCTAGCTGCCTGCCCCAGATGTGTAAAGTTAGCCATATGGGAAATATTTCTAGGAGGGTGATGTTTTTTGTCCACCCTGCCAGTTGCCATGAGTTGGGCCAGTGGCCCACCACCCATTGAGAGTCTAGTATGGCTCCAGATCCCTTGCTCCCGGCTGCATCAGTGAATAGGACCCTATTTGTCCAAGTTTTCAAAGGCGTTCGCCAAAGTGAGGTCCCATTGAAATTTCTAAGGAAATTCGCCCATGTTTCCAGATCTTGTTTCACCTCCGTGCCTAGCCGTATGTGTAGGTGGGGTTTGGTGAATGACTTGATTTTAAGCTCCAGGCTTCTAGAAAATATCCTCCCTTGGGGTATTATTCTGGATGCGAAGTTGAGGCTACCTGCCATAGATTGTATTTCCTTCACTGTCCACTTATCTTTTGTTGTCAGGCTTTGTATTTTTTCCAAGAGTTCTGTTATTTCTGTTTTAGGGATTCTGCAAAGGCCCCTTGCCGAGTCTATTTCGATCCCCAGGAAAGTGATGGTGGTGTCTGGTTTGGTAGTTTTTTCCTTTGCCAGGGGGATTCCCCACTGTGAGGCCATCTGTTCTAGATTTGCTAGGGCCTTGCCGCATTCTCCAGAATTCGGTGGTCCCATTACCATGAAATCGTTGAGGTAATGTACTATTTTAGTCCCTGGTCTTTGTTTTTGGAAAGCCCATTGGAAAAAAGAGCTGAATTGCTCTAATAGTGCACAGGATACTGCGCACCCCATGGGGAGGCATCTGTCTACATAGAACTTGTTATTAAACGTGAAACCTAGCCATTGCTGTGAATCTGGGTGGACTGGTAAGAGTCTGAAAGCAGATTCGATGTCCAGTTTGGCCATCAGGGCGTTCCTACCACATTCCTGTATGAGTCTTACTGCCTCTTGGAAATGAGTGTAGGATACGGCGGATTCCGTGTTTGGGATGCTGTCGTTTAGTGATTGGCCATTGGGGTAGAAAAGGTGATGGATTAGCCTCATTTTCCCTGGATCTTTTTTTGTGGACCAGGCCCAATGGAGATATTATGTAGTTATTTAGCAGCATGTGGTCCCAGTGACCTGCAATCCTGCCTAGTAGCAGTCCTTTCTTGATTTTGCTCTCCGCCATTAGGGGGTTGTCTCTGGCTGACTTCAGGTTCATCGGGACGTTTTGTGACCCTGAGCCCTTGAAAGGGATGATGAAACCTTTGGTGAAACCATGCCATATTGCCTCGCTGGTTTCCTTGTCTGGGAAGGCCGTACATGTTTTCTCTAACCCATGCCCATCCGTAGTGCTCTGCTGCTTCGATGGCTGCTAAAAGATGCAGTGATTTGGGTTTTTGTGCCGGTGTTGTGGATTCCTGTGTTTTCCGTTTGGGACCCATGTTCCTTTCTTTTTGGCCTGTTACAGGAAAAGGAAAGAAGGTTTTACCAACGGTTTTGGCTAGCTATGGTAATTGTGCGTTTCTTTGAGCTTGCTATATTTGTTGCCCATGCCGCTAACTGGTAGCTGTTTCCCCACTGTTTTCTAGTTATGTTTAGCCAAAGCGCCCTTACCACCGACGCTGGCTCGACTCTGCGTTGTGAAAAATAAATGATGCTGGGGTTGGCCTGGCCTTACTTATTTTCGTATACTGTCATAGCGCTGGTTTGTTAATAATTTTACATTTATATAGCGCCACAAACAGGTTATGAGCGCTGCTTATTATTCCCCACGGTGTGTGTAGCTCATTTATCAACCTTGGGAGGGTGAAAGGCTGAGTTTGGCCTTGCCGGAATTTGAGCCTGCGTTAGCAGGCTGTGCACGGATGTTAAAGAGAGTGCTCTACTCCCTGTGCCACTTGACTGGCTTAAACAAGGCTTAAATAATAGCGCTACGAAAAACTTTCAGGTGTCTGAGTGTTGCTTAAAATTACCCCTAGTGTGTGGTGCTCATGTATCGACCTCGGAAGGATGATCAGCTGAGTTTGGCCCCGCCGGGATTCGAACTTGCGTTAGCAAGCTCTGCACGGGTGTTAAAGCGAGCTCTCTACTCGCTGTGCCACTTGACCGGCTATAACCTTTCTGTCCGTGACTGAAGAAAGCGTGGTTATCATGCGCAATCTTCCTCGCAGCCCGGAGGCTCAGCTCGCAACATTCTTTCCTAGAAATGATCCTGCTTGTAATTTGCCAGAGGCTGCCTTCCGACTCCTAGTGGATGTACATTATTGCATTCGTTACACGTAGGCATTATTTTTCCCCTCTTGTAGTCCCAGCGCGGCAGCTCACCTGAAAGCTTAGTTGTAACTGACACTGCCGCGCTGGGCTGTTCTGATGTCCTCTTCTTCCTTCGCTCGGGCTGGGTTGAAATTGATTTCGCACGGCACGTGTCCCTGGAGGTTTATCTTCTTGTTTCTCCAGTGCTCACCGCTCGCTTGCCCATCTCGAGTGATTTGAACAGTAACAATGTTCACAATGGGAAAAAAGACGCTGCAGAGTACAACAAACTTTTAAAAGTTTGCTAAAGAAGCAAAAAAGGTTGGAAGACAATGAGTTAACAGTGAACCTCCTGTCTGTTTGGGTCTCCGTTCAGGGCCCACCAACTGATTGTGTTTTCTTAGAGCATGCCACTCTGTATTTATAAGACCCAGGGGAGCCCTGGGCCTTTGTTATGTAAGTAGTGGGGCTGCTGTTTTCACAGCCCCCGGCTGGATAGCCGACTGTCTGGCCCCCTGAAGGGGGCAGGTCTTTGATCCTGGGCCCTGCCTGACTGTTGGTTTCTTTTTGGTGCTTTACACCTTGTGTTTGGAGGAAGGGTGAGGTGACTGTTCGCACCTCACCCTTCCTAGACTTTGTGTTGCCGAGACTGCGTGTCTCTGCACAGCTGGGGGGAGGAGAGGAGCAGTACTGAGAAAAGGTTGGGGCTGCCCCTCTCTCAGGCTGCTAATGGTAACAGCAGTTACCCTGCCTCGCTTCGGGAGGCCCTGCAGCATTGCCCAGAACCATACACGAAGAGGGCACTAGGGCAACAATAGAATTACATATAACGAAAGATTCTACATCATAACATATACTCTGGCGAGAGTGATGACTGTGAGTGTTTTGTTAGCAAATGACAGGAATGGTAGGTTTTTTTTAATGCTTGCAGGAGAAAGAAGGGGAATACAATAGTTTCATTTCAGCTTTGGCCAGGGGTGGACTGGGAACTAAAAGAGGCCCTTGAAATAACGACTGGGGGCCAAAAGAGGCATAGCTCTCAACTCACCCGCTTTTGGCGGGTGTCACCCGCCCTGTAAAGGGCTGACTCACCCGCCAAGCCTCCTGCACGCCCATTCATTCTAATGGGCGTCTCACACGCCAAAAACAAAATCGGGTGATTTCACCCGCCTTTGCAACACAAATGGTTGAGAGCTATGAAAAGAGGCCCTGGAAATGATGTCCAAAGTGGCCCCATATGACACAGTTTCAGCAAGTTCAATGCTTTTCCTATGAGAACATGTGGAAATACCACACAAAAGAGGCCCAGGCTGCAGAGGCCCACCGGGAAATCTGCAGAGTTCCCTTTAGGTTAGTCCACCCCTGGCTTTGGCAATACCCATTGGGTTTAATGATGCCTGTGACTCATTATTGCGTGGTTGTAAATATGAAACTCCCAGCTGGACCTAAAACGACCCATGCCTTTTTCCCCTGGAATAAATATGCGTTTATGTGATTTTAAATGAGCGAGAAATGTGCGGAGTGAGGTGGTGTGAAGACGCGTGCCCGGGACCCGTGCTAAGAACACGCACATCACAAGCTTGGAAAGAGTGCGTCTTCTAGACCTTGCCGTGTCGCCTGACTGAAGAAGCTGCTACCTTTTCCAGGGCGGGCTGCGTGCGTTTGGCCCAGTGAGGAGGGGAGGGTTCCGCCGCCCGAGAACCGCCTCCTCCTGCCAGAGATAGGAGGGCACTCGGCTCTGAGAGGACCGCCGATACCGGCGGGGCGGCACCCTCACACAAACACACGCTACTTCTTACCAGTACACGAGCTGCCACAGAAGTCGCGGCTAGAAGGCTCCGCAGCTACAACGGAATGAACTACCTCTGCTCCAACATGGCGGCCGCCGTGAGGAGCGCTGCCTGCGCGGGGAGCCTCGGCCAGGGTACGTCAGATCTGCGCGCTGTCTGCTTCCCAGTGCCCCTTGTGCCCTCCGGCCCGACTGGGCTTTCGTTATTAGTGTGCTGTGTAATGCTGCGTCTCCCTGCAGACCTTCGTTCTTTTGCTTACTCTGCCTGCCTCTGCTGCAGGTTGACATCTCCCTGTGTTTGCATGATTCGGCTAGCTCTGCCCTTTCCGGCTGGGGTCAGCTGTGGCTCTCTCATCACCCTGTACCGATGTGCAGTGCCGGTGCTCTCCGTGCATCATCTTCCACACATGCCTTAGCTTCCCATGTCTGTTGCTACGCCGGGGGTAGTGAGAGTGGCTGTTGCACGTGTCTTTGCTGTTTTATCTATCCTAGCTGCCCGCGCAGATGTTCTCTGCACCAAGCCGGTGCTGTGTGTGTCTGCTTGCCTGAGCTCATTGTATTTGACTGGTCCCCCTTTCATGCCTGTTTTAGCGCCCCCCCCCACATGCCAGTGTGTGTATTGAGGCCAGCAGTGGGGAAATACTTGTCACTTGTTATGTCTGCTCACTCTGCTGTCCCTAAATCTCCCGTTACACTCCTCTCTGCTGCCAATATATTCTCAGCTTCACTACCCGGGGGCAGCTCGTGTGATCTTGCGGCTCTCGCATAGTGCTTAACCGGGATATCAATAGGGGCAGTAACAGTCTGTATGCAGAGGACACGACACTTGGAGCATCAGCCGGTCTTCCCGGATCTGAATGAACTTTACCGGCGTATCATTCTGCCTGCCGCCAAGTTCGTTGTGCAAGTTAAGGTCCAGGATTCATGTTTATTTCTCGGCCTACTCCCTTATAAATTATGTAGCTCTTTGCGGATAACCAGGTACTCGTGGACTTAAATACCTCCCATGCAGCTTTTGAATTGAGTTCCCGGTCTGTGCTTTCGTGTTACACAATGCAGCACGCCCTTATATAATTACACAACCATGTTATATCTAGGGCAAGTGATCTACGCTCTCCCAAGTATTTGCAGAGGTTCGGAAGAGGAGAAGCCTTTTAAGACTACGTTTCCATTAGTCTTTGGACTCTGACTGAGTGAGTTAGTGTCCAACAAGCTGGACAAAGGCGGGTGTCTGGGAATAAAGTGCACAGGCCAGTGCTTTAAGCGGCATGTGAACTCCAGTGGGGGCTCGGTGGGGGCGTGGCCTAAAGGGGGAGCGACCAATCCGGCAGCAGGTAAATGCTACTGACCTCCTGCAGGATTCCCTTTGCAGCGATCATTGCCCTCCCACCCGGGTTGCGAGGGCGATGAACCCTACATCTCTTACATAAAAGGATGCCTGATGATGGTCGACGCCATGCCGATCCTTGCCAGCTATCCATTTAACTAAGAGAAGCAGGGATTATAATTATAATTGGTTATTTATAACGTGCTTAATGCCCAGAGGTTTCCTAGTGTGGATCCAGGGATCGAACCTGTAGCGCGTTGCCCATGAGCTATCCTCCCTATCCTCAAGGATCATGACCCTTCCACCCTGGGTGAGAGGGTCGTGATCCCTGCATCTTTTAGCTAATGGGAAGCCTGGCGGGGTGAGTGCTACATCTTTTCTTCCTTAATGGTGGCACTGACTTTTCCAGACAGGTCAGTGTCACCTAGCCTGGCGGCAGTCAGTGCCACCATTAGGGATGAGAAAGCGAGGCAACCAGAATCCAAGGCCTTTTTTCTTAAAGCCAGAAGCCTTTGATCCAGAGCTTCAGGCTTTAGAAAAAAAGACCTGGGCTTCTAGCGGCCCCGCTTTTTCTTCCATAATAGTGGCACCAGCACCCACACAGTTAGTTGAAGGGATCCATGGCAGTTGCTGGCAGTTGCAGGCACCACCATCATGGTAGAAAAGGACCCTTTTTCTTTCTAAAGCCGGAAGCTCTCATGCCTGGACGTCACCACCATCGGCTCTGACAACCCTTTGTGCCACTTAATTCTCTCCCCAACACACAGTCCCTTTCCACCTCATCCATCCAAGCCCAACACCTCCTTCATGGAAGACTTCACAGACTTGGTCACCACTATGTCTCTTGCACAAGCCAACATCATCATCCTAACTGACTTCAACATACCTGGCAACTAAGTCAAATAAAAACGACCTCCACTGCCTACCGGCAGCCTGAACCTCACACCGCTCAGAAAAAAACCCAACTCGCAGGAAAGGCAACATCCGCAACCTCCTCATCCCTGCCCACCATCTGCCACAGCTCTTCAATCCCGCTTGATTGGTTGGACCATCAGGTAATCCCCTTTTGACATTAGTCACACCACCCCAGGCACATAAACCCATCAGAAACCCAATAAACAAGCCTTCAGATTGTTCAAAAACCTCCCAGTGGGGTCTCTCAAGGAAGGCCGTGCCAAGCTTCTCCTCATATGGGTCGGCCTACCTCCGATGAAGCAGGACTGCGATTTTGCTTTTCTGATAACTCCACCACCCTCACAACCGACATCAACTGCCTTGCCTAAGTGAAACACTCCCTAATGCTTCTGTACCCTGGTATACTCAAGAACTCAACTTCAACAAAAATTACCATCGTAAAAGATTTTGTGAAAATCTTGCAGTGCATCTGATTTAGTCCTGCTCAAAGAACTCCATGCTGCACGCAGACGACTGATCGCCACTGGCAAGGCCAACTACTACCAAAACACCATAGTTAAGGCCAACCATGAAAGCAGAGCCCACTTCAAAACGATCAAGCATTGCATCATCCTCCGTACGACACTCCATCGACAAAACCCCTGCTATCTACCCTTTCTTGATCAACAAGATCAGCATGGGACACCATCTTCGGAGCAGCCAACAAATGCAGATGTAAAAATCTGCTGCTCCTCCGGGGCTGCTCTTAATCCTGCTAAACCTGTAACGTTTTTGGGGTCGACAGCAATACGAATACTTCCACATTGCATTCCTGGATGATTGAGAATCGGAGCTCACTGAGGCTCTTGCGGTGCGCTGTGCTGCTCGGGCAGGCCACCACTGAGACCCAGAGCAGCCTACAGGCGACCGACTGTGGCACACACCACTGCGGTGCCACGTGGGGTCCGGCAGTAGACGCAGCCCAACAGATACAGAGAACAAAGACCGGGCACTGCGAAATGTAGGAGATCCGGTGCAGGACAAGTAAGGTGCCTGCAGAAGTCTGGACATTGCGTCGGTGTGCCCGCCGTCCCTGACCGCTGCCTGATATGCAGCAGGACGGATCCTGGGTGAAGCGGGAACCGACAGGCAACTACACTTTTTTTCACCATCGGATGGAGGATCACACCGGGACAAGAATACCTCGGCTGCCACTTCAGAAACATAAGAACCGGTGTCCTCCACGGCCCCTGCAGCACCTTACGCGGCAGGGTGCAGACTGCAATAGTGAAGGACCAGCAAGACCGGTGAACATGGGCTGCCTCGGGTGGCGTTGAAGTGCGCAGGGGGACTGCCAACAGACATCGGCGCGCCGTACGTGACAGGTCCGGGGCAGCAGATGCTGTGCCCCCTAGACTCTTAAGCAGGGTGGCAGCAAACTTAGGGCGGGCGCATGAGGTGGAGCGGGCTGCCAAGGCAAACGGCATTTTGGCACCATACCTGACAGCAGAAGGCAGGCTTGCATAAAACCCTGCTGGACATCGAGGAGTGTGGCGAGAGAGAAGAGGCGGCCTGAGACGCTGCCGCCGTTGTAATCCGGACTGACTGGAGCCTTGGACCCTGCTGCACTCCTGAGAGGAAGGTACCCAAAACGCAACTGGCAGGGGAGACCATCCACCCTGTGAGATCTGGAGACCCGGGAACTTAACATTTACGACCAGCAGAGACGCCACCGGATCAGGGGGCTCCCTTCCAGGCCCTGTGGAGGCTGACCGGCAACTACGAGGCACCTCTGCACGTTCCGCAACGATTGTGGGTGACAACACAGAACTTCCCTGCGGTCCTGGACCAAAGAAATGAGCCCCCCCTTCCTCGAGTGACACTGTCGACCACTACCTGCGTGAGCCAGCGCTGATAAAGGATCGGAGTGAAGGTATGGTGCGGGGCCAGGGTGCAAAGTGGGGGAATGTGAGCACTGCCCTCTAGGCAGGACGCTGTAAATATTATACTGGAAAGATAACAATGAGAGGCCTGACCGGGCCCTCGTGGAAGGTAGCGGAACGTTAGGTGCCACTGAGGCTGCACAGACATACAAGCTCCTTGTGGGAACTGAACACTTGGCAGGCCCAGGCATGGAATGACTAGTGCAGCCGACAAGTTCACAACTGACTAGACCTCCCTGGTCCTTGTGTGGCCCAGTGGGGTTGCGGGTGTGCTCCTGAGTGGTGAAGACACTTTGGACCCAGGGTGACGCGGCCCCCTCTCCCACTCGATCAAAGTCATGCTTATCGGTCTGCCTGCCTAAGGGAATTTCGAATTGTCATAGCTGGCCCACCCGAAGACCAAGTCATGGCCCCAAGGGCAGACAATTAGGAGTCGGCGACCACAGTGGTGAGGGGAAAAGAAAACGGTGGTGAAAATGGTGAACGATATGGCTCGCAAGGGTTCAGCACAACACAAAATGGACCGCTATACAACCAGTACCCCGGCAAAGACCCCCACATTAGGAGACGAGCTATTGGAAGATCAAGCAAATCTGGGCGCTGATCAGACGTTGTCATTGACAGACATCATGGCAGCAATCGGGGAGTCCGGAACATCGATGGAAACAAAAATCTATTGCCTGGCCTCCAAAGTCTCTTTCCTACGACAAAACCTGAGGAACCTGACCTCCCGGGTGGGTGAGACCGAACAACGAATATCTGACGGGGAAGAAGCGATCAAGAAAATGGAGGCCCTTCTGGAAGTGATGGCATGAAAGCTCACCACCCTGGAAGCCTGCGCAGAAGACCTCGAAGGCAGATCCCGCCGGAACAACTTGCGCATATTGGGCCTCCCCGAAAAAGAAGAGGGACTGTCCATGGAGCTTTTCTTGGAAGGTTGGTTTGCGGATCTCATGGCACCCAAGCATCTCTCGAACTTTTTTTCCATAGACCGGGTGCACAGTGTCCCTACCGGCAGACCGGTCCCTGGGGCCCCACCCCCTGCACTGTGATCACCCGACTCATAAACTACAGAGACCGGGACACGCTCCTTAAAATGGCGAGAGTAACGAGCCCCATCACGTACAATGGCAACCGTATTGGTTTTTTCCCAGATTACTCAAGAGAGGTACAAAAGTCTCGACACTCCTTCGACTCGATAAAGAAGAAGCTCTCATCCCTGGGAATCAAATATGCACTGTTTTTTCCGGCCACCCTTAAGCTCTACCACAACAGAAAGGTCCACCAAGGGGAGTTCTGGGATTGGCTTGAAACACAGGTCTTTTCCAAACCGCGCCCGGATAAGCAAAGATATTGCATACCCCGGAGAGAGGTTGATGCAGAGAGTCTGACCCACGCAGAGACCCCAACACCACACATGAGTGAAGATAACGGTAGATCCCAGAGACAGGTTGAAACAACATGAGAGGCATTGTCGCAAGACATGGTCGGTCCGGTGACTTCTGGTCGACTAGGATGGGCCCCCCCCCAAGGCTTAGAATCACTCAGCCTTTCGAGGGTTAAGATGGTTAGCCCTGGCAGGAAGTGACTCGGACTTGGACTGGCTTACAGGGACCACCCTCAAATATATTTTTAGTAGTTCTGAGTTTTATGCGTTTGGGGACAGGTACTTCTGGTTGGGGGGGGGGAGTGCAGGGAGATGGGAGTTTGTTGGGCCCAGTTGATGGAACTGGGGTGAAGGGTGCAAAGGGATGTGATAAAAACTGCTATCGAAAACATGGTCATCGCATCCGAACCACCTGTACCTCAGTTGGAGAGAACTGGCCTAAATAGGGTGATTATTGTGATTGTTACTTGTTTATGGTTTACTTTGTATGGTCACATGGCAGCAGTAGGGGTTGGAGCACGAATCACAGATGTTAACGATGAAAGCGTCTTGGGACCAGGGAAGGGCGGACTACCTTGGTAAGACAGCACAGGGACACATATAGTTCCACCTCCAGACACTGCAACACATTATCGGGGTGCACATGGCACGTGAAGGAGTGATATCCCTATTGACATGGAATGTCAACGGGCTTGGCTCCAGCATAAAAAGCAGACTAGTACTTCAATTTCTCAATCACCACTCCCCAGACGTTCATCTCCTCACTGAAACGCATCTAGTTGGTACAGAATGTGGTTTCTTTAGAAGAGCCAATTACCTGCAAACATATCCTGCCGGATTCTCTAGAAAGGCCAGGGGCACAATGGTTCTCATCCACAAAAGGGTCCCATTGATGACAAGGAAAGTGCACAGAGACCCATGAGGTTGATTTATGGTGGTGATGAGTGACATGTGGGGAGGTAGCTGGGGCCTCATCGCAGTATACGTTCCTCCAACACTCACCATGGAGCTCCTGAATGAACTAACAAAGTCATGGAGGTGAGTAGAGATAGGTCATATATTGGTAGCAGGAGTCGGGACACCCCCACCAAACTATACACCTTTACAGACGCATTGGGACTGGCAGACACATGGAGGGCACTGGACCCTGGTGACACTGGGTTCTCCTTTTACTCCGCCGCACATAAATTGCTCTCGAGGATAGACCATGGTTTTGTCCCCCGGAGCATATCCCACAGGCTGCTGTCTGCAGAGTTCCTCGCTAGGGTTGTCTCAGACCACTCCCCCTTGCAGACCCTTCTGACTGAAGTACTCCTCCAATAGTTGACAATTAATAGCTCCCTAGCTCAAGGAAACACTGGACCCATATGACCTCAGCAACTACCGCTGCATGGCTGATCTTCCCTTCCTAGGTAAGATCCTTGGAAGGCAGTAGCTATGCAGAATATTGAAGAGAATAACCCCCTTCAGTCTTATTTCTTCCCTTCTCTAACAATTGAGATATGCCACTTGATAGCCTTGTGGTGAGTAATTATATTCGTTTTTTTAATATAGACATCCATCTCTATTCTCTATGGGATAGTTTGGCCTACATCCCCTCTCCTGATGGCTTTATCTTCATGTTTTCTTCTTTTGGGATTGGGCATGTGGGAAGTGCACGCTAGAACCCCTGATTACTGGAGATAGTCCTATATCTGTAATCCATGTTTAGCATGGTTTTAAAAAAAGTTACAGCATGCAGATACTTGAACTTAAGACCTTTCTAGCTAATTCTGGCCAAGTTGGCACCAATTGCCACTTAAATTCGGCTCCAAATGTGCTGCGAATATGGCAGAATCACGGAATAGAGGTTTATTGATTCTATGTTTTCCAGTGCAACCCCAAGGAAGCGTGGGTAAACATTTCAAGTTGCAATGTACTAGACAAACTACAAATAAATAGGGCACTAAGCGTTTGAAATAAGCACACATAGATGAAACCTGGGTTACTGGAAGAGAGAGTGTAAATCCACTGAAAGGACCATAGACTGACGGTGCTGTTTCCTGGGATATTGAATCTAGCACAAGACCTTAGTTTCGGAAGAAAAGCCAATAAGTTTGGCTTTTTAAATGTAGAGGGTAAGATATTTTTTGTAAAGCCCCCACCGGACAAAAAAGGGGTACCCTCAAAATGTGTGAAGCCATATCTATTGGTTTTGCCAGTGCATATTATTGCAGGTGGTATTCTGAGCTCCTCTGCAGCCTTGTTTTTTAATTTCTCTGATCAGCACCTGCCATGCATACTGTGCAAAACTACAAATCTGCCAGGACTCCTTGGAATAGCCAGGAATCCCTTTGCTGCTATCTCCTTGCAAATCATGGTATACTTTCACACAGGATGAATGGTGAAATGGTTGAGTGGAGAGTTGAGTAGATGGCCCTAACTTGCTATACGTATCAAGTTACTCTACTTTTAGAAGAGCCCGTTGAAAGTAATGCACAGATGAGAAACATGACCGTGCAGTATTGTAAGAGATGCAAACCCCAGCCCTTCTGCAGCCTGTAAAAAGTTAATGAATGCACAGTAGGAGTGTACGAGGTGGTTTTCTGAACGGCTAACTTTAGTAGACTTGGCTGTCCAGTCGACCTGTTATTATGCAGATGCAGCATACGTGCGCGGATACAAGTTGAGAAAGCCCCCACCAGCAAGATATTAGGCCTTTAATGGTAACGCATCAACATGCACTCATCAAAATATACATGTAGCAAAGTATTGGAAAACACAAGCAGCAAAATACTTTAAAAACATTAGAGCAGGGCGTTGTACTTATTTGCTTATTACATGAATTTTCTATTTATATTTTCCCTTCATAAGCATAGTGTTATATTGGGTCATAGAATTCCGACATGACCCATTGTCGAGTTTGTGCTTGGACTGTGTGAGCAGCCCTTGTTTGTTTTAAGCAAGAGAACAGCATTTTAGTATAACAGAGTTACAGGCTGCACATTTCACCATGTTATCCTTCTAAGTATTTTTCAGATTTATTTATTTTTTTATTTAGCGTTTAGGAACCCTTTGATTGAATTTTAATTTGTGGTGAGTGTACGCACCTCAAGGTCAGGAGGTTTTCGTGGGAAAAGCAGACATTGATTAATTGTTACAAAGGAAGCAGCCCCCATGCTTAGAACCACATCCCAGACAAGCAGGTGCTGTCCAAAGCGAAAGACGAATTAATACACAAAGGACACGACCTGGCATCAGTGCCAATTTACAAAGGTAGAACATAAACACTGTGCCCCCAATGCTACGAAAAGTCCCTCTTTCGTGAGGTAATTGCCTTGACAATTTGATTAAATGTAATTTGAACAGTGGTGTCTCAGCTTGGCGGTCTATCAAAATGATAGCGGGAAGGTCATGGTGTAATGGTTTGCGGCTTGTGCCGAGATGGGGGTCGCATGGCTTCCAGGTGCAGGGCTAGGTGAAAACTGATTAAAATGTTAGAGCTTCAAAGCATATTTGTCCTCCCTATTGTTTCCCATGTTCTCATTGGTCAGATCTCGTTGAGATGAAGACTCAAAGTTCTCTAAAATGTTTTATGATCCAATTAGTACAGAGCTTCTTTGTTGGGACTGCCTGAACATAAATGAGGTCATGGTTTGAGGGGTGGGGATTTCTAGGGGAGGCGAGGGGGGATCTGCTAATGAGTGAGCAGAATGTGTAGTGTTTTATAGGGGTTTTGTATGCATAGCCAATGATATTCTTTTGTTTTGAATTATGCTGTATCCTAGAAGAGCCTGGTTAGTTTGATACCACCAGGAGCTACTTTTGGCTCCCCGGCCAACTGATGCAGAAAAAACACACCTTTGCCAATTTAACTCTTGTGTGTTTGGGACAATATATAAATAAACATTACGATGCACCTATACAACACTTAAAGCATAAGGGGGTCATAAATAATGGACAACATTATATTTTTGCATCTTATGTGGAAGTTGGATATGCGTTACGCTATGTTCTAGCTCCTTGTCCCACAGTGGTAGCTTCTAGTCATTGGTTAATGCTGGATACACAGGAGCCGCTTTTAGCGCATGCTTATCCAATCTTAATTTCGATCCTGGAGTATGATCCAAAATAAGCATGCCATCGGCATAAACCAACCAAATGACATGTTTGTATCCAATTTTTGTTTTTTGCGGGGCATCATTATTAATTGGTTTACTCGGGCGGTAGTCATCCAACCTGATTTTGAGAGGTTCAGCTATACAGTGCTTTGATCATATACAAAAGACAAGGAGGTTTAATCCAAGTCTCCAGTTTGCTCCATAATAACTGTCTGTTTACCCCATCAAACGATGGCACAAAGTCTATAAATGATATATAATACAATTGCCTTCTATAGAGGATTTCACTTCTATATTCAAAGCAACATTTTACTGCCCTCTCTCCAACTTAACCTATTGCACTTTCTTCTACAAAATGGCTTCCACTAACTGAGTTTTCTCCATGAGTAACTCGTTCTACATCACAGAGCAGCTGATTGAGACAAGGGCCCCTCTTTCACCACGGTAAAAAAGATTTCTTCAAATACCATGCAAACAATTTTTAGGTATGCACATGGAACATTTCTAACTGCCAAAAACAGGCCAACCGGTGCATACAGTGGCATTAGTGCTCTGATTCGACTCTATCCAGTTAAGTCTACTGTGCTTTAGGTTGCAAAATAATCCTTACAATTTGCTGCTGGAATTTAAGGAAAACATTATCCTGCCAGATCACTAAAACGTTCAGTGTCTGATTACTGCAGTAGTTTTCTTCAGTGGAGAAATTACATAAGGAGCTGTTCTTCATTTCAGGGTGAGTGAATATAGGCAATACGGCAAAACGAATCGCCCCAGTTTGTAAATGCCAGTTATCCACATAGACATGGCACACCATTTTTCACTTGCCGATAATCACTCGTCTCTCGGTAGTGGCGAGTGCGAATTTAGAGGCCCACTGTAACGGTCAGCCCTCTAGCTATCGACACTTATCAATGCTTTAATGGTCTTATGTCATCTTGGGTACCCACCACAGTACTACCTCTCACTCAGGAGCAATTATTCTATCCTAAATCTCGGCAGTAAAAATACTGTCTCAATCATTCTCACTTTCTAAATGTATTATTCAGTCTCATTGCATTTATCCCAACATGTTTCATTCCTTCCATCCATTCTAAACCATGTGTACAGAATTTCTTCAGGGGAGCACTGTCTGCATTCCACAATCCTTTTTTCTATCCACTCCTTTTTCACTCTCCTATATCTTGTTTAGGTGATTTAGTCAGTTCGTTAAGCTACTCGCTGATCTGATTGCAGCATTTCTGTTTTTATAATCACTTTCTCGAGTCTAATATTGTAAAGTGGTGTTTCAATTTCAACATCTAGGCAATATCATTAGCTCAGATTTTCTTGAGGTCACAGGCCTGCTGTTTCAGGCCTCTATATTCTACCGTTAAACCGCACGTGGGTTCGAACAGACTCTTTCTTCTAATTCAGAGTATCCGCTTTAGGGAGGCTCCTATATTTCTGTGTCTCCACTTCAATGGCTCTTTTTGTGTTGGCCCATAACTTAAGTATTTATTAACGAGCCTCACTCAGGGTTAATAGTTGTATTCGCTAAGGCTTCTCTAACAGCCAGGTACATGCATTGGTTTTAATCCATGCAGAATGCCTTCCGTTCACCTCCTTTCTTATCCTCCAGGACAAGCCATAGTCTCCATGACCTAGTCTCTCTCTCTCTCTCTCTCTCTCTCTCTCTCTCTCTCTCTCTCTCTCTCTCTCTCTCTCTCTCTCTCTCTCTCTCTCTCTCTCTCTCTCTCTCTCTCTCTCTCTCTCTCTCTCTCTCTCTCTCTCTCTCTCTCTCTCTCTCTCTCTCTCTCTCTCTCTCGATATTGTTCTGCTTGATCTATGCCCATGAGCTCAGGCTGCCTATATACAAATCTCTACATTAACAATATTGGCTTTGGCAATGGTGACATTGCAAAAGGTTCAACTGCGACCATAGCTTTTGAAGTTTGGGGATCAGAGCACTAAACCCCCTTCCGATGACTTGTGGCCTCTAGGGAGGAGCCTGTGAGTGTGTATGTTGGTGCAGCTGCAAGCCTGCACTGATGAGATGAACGAATCTGCAATTTGCACAATGTGATGTCTGAGCTCAGAACTCCAGTGGATATTTCAAGACTGCGTGGGAGACTGGAAAGATGGAAGCTGCATTGGTGAACGGTAAAAGATCCCTATGGAAGTGAATTGACCTCGGTAATCTGAGTTTAAAACCTTACTGAATGCTCACTTGATCAAAATAAATGGCCTCCTGACATTTTAAGAGGGGGCAATGAGAAATTAAACCTGACCAATACAAAAGTCCCAAACAAATGAAAAGGTCAGATTGGAGGAAGGAATCCAACTGTGGCCTTGGAAGGGCCTCAAACCTCTAAGCGGCATACCAGATTTCATATTTCTTAAAGTATTCAAATACCCTATGCACATTTCCCTCCCCAAAAGGAAATTCAAGTTCAATTACTCGTTGTGAATAATGGGAAACATCCACAGGGCACTTGCCCCTGCCTCCACTCAGGGATATGTTTGGGTTTGTGGTGGCCAGCAGAGTAGTGTCAAAGGAATATCTACTATTGTTATGTAATTATAAGAGGACTTTAAAGCTAAAGTGTATATTTCTAATTTGCATGAGTTAGTAGGTGCAAAGGAGTAATGATTAAAAAAAATGAATTTAGAAATGCAGTATATTTTTGCTTGACAGAAAAAAAAAATTTGGAATGGGATTTTTTTTTTTTGACACCCTATAACTCATTGTACTACCAAGTTAAAAAATATTTGGATTGAAATACTCTCTTTAAAAATCTTATCTAGACTCCCTGAACAGTCCTATGTAAGGCTATAGAAATGTGAGAGTAGACGAGGTAATAGTAGGAGAGCAGAGCAGTGGCGATTAGTCTTGAGAAGACCAAAGCAAATGAAATTGGGCAGAGGAGCCTATGCAGAGACCTATGAAGAGTCTTAAGGTGGCTGGGGACAAAGACTCTGCAATCTGCAGAGTAAACCTGTGCAATGACCCAGGAGATGGGTCCCTTGACAATCCGAACCAATGGTGGAGGAGGGCAGGGACTTTGACTCCCTTATTCATAGTGTGAGAATTCGACATACCACCAAAAGTGACCTGGGCACTATAATCCCAGATCTGCATGAAGTGAACTAGGTAATGTCCTCTTGGTATAGATTACAAATGGCGAGCTAGGTGCTAAATCTCTGTCAAACTCTTTAGGCAAAAAGTGTCTGAGTTCCCAATCCCAGACTGTGTTGCGTTATAAGGACATGGGGGAGACCAGTATTGCCATGATGGTGAAAACCCTGAAACTTTCATTTGACCCATCCTGACAATGTTAGATCAGTCTCAAAGAGGGCATACCTGCTATATTGTTGATTTTAAACCCCTATACCTCAAATAAAATGTAGGTGAACCTTGACTATCCTAATGAACACAGGGAAAGTTCTAGAACCAGCCCTGCTACGTGTGGTTTCTTGATCCTGAATCCATGGTATTTCACCACTCGGAGGTAGGAAAGCCAAATAAATTGTGGGCACTGCTGAACCATAGAGCCTGGCTTGGCTCTAAGACCGTATGCAAGTGGACCCAACAATGGATGCATACCTTGCAGCCTGCTTCCCAAAACTCGCACACAAAACCCTTAACTGCCATCATTTCTTCTCAACCCCCTAGCAGAAAAACAATACCTACATTCTACTTCCAGTCCCCCAAAACACAAACCCATACCTGGAAGTCCTGCCTCCCTGTCCCTGCCCCCATAAAAGGAACTCTATGCCTGGCATCCAAATTTGGAAGATATTGCACAGTGAAACTTTGTTCAGGCTCCTATCCTTTCTTTAAGCTGGGCTTTGATCCCAGTTTGCACACACAACCAAATATCTTCTCATTTCTAACTGCCAAACTCCTAGAAACGTGCTTATACAGACACATCCTGACACATGTGGAAACCAACCACCTACTGGACTAGGCACAAGTCTGCTTCAGGCCTATAAGAGGAACTGAATCGGCACTACCCTCGATCTGGGACGACCTTAAAATTAACTTGGACTCCAAAATTACATCCGCCCTGATATACTGCTAGACCTTTCAGCACCCCTTGACACAATCGACCATGCAACCATAAACAAAAGGATCCAAGTAATAGGCATAAGCAACAGTGCACTATAATGGATAAAATCCTTCCTGACAGAACAGAAATCACCCGGTTACCACCCTTCATCCCAACACCCCCGACACACACACACACACACACCCCTACCTCTGGGCTCATCCCTCTTCAACACGTACATGACCCCACTCATGAAACTCCTCAAAGGACCTGGACTCACATGCTACAACTATGCACACGATACTCAAATCTACAGACTCAATAACCTCTCCATAAAACCTCCCACATTCAACAACATATTGCGTGGCCTACGAAATGGGAAGCAGACCGGAACCATCCAAACAACTTCAAAAATCTCATAATTCAGATGAATAACGACCTAACACTAGAACCACAAGTCGATAGAGTACTGAAGAAATGCTTCTTCCATCTACGAACCATCAAGTGGATATTACCATTTCTCACCATCCCACATAGAACACTCAACATCATCTCTCTCGTCATATCAAGAATAGACTACGCCAATAGCATCTACTATGGAACGCCAGGCTACCTCGCCAAAGAAACCACAATGGCTACTGCACACAGCGGTAAGACTCCTCCTCAGACTCAGTAAGAGAGAGCACTTCACACCAGCACTAAGATCATTACACTGGCTAACCGTCAAGACAGTGATCCATTTCAAGACACACTGCATTGACCATAGAGCAATTTGTGGCCAAGGAGAGGAAATTCTGCAAGATAAAAACTCCATATATAGATCAAAATGTATCCCCAGATCTAACAATGACATTTGTCTGGAACCCAAACAATACTCCAAAAATAAAATGTAGTGATCAGCCTTTTCATGCATCTCAGCAAAATTCGGGATGTAGCTTCCCAAGGAAATATGCACCATAGAGGAACACTTTAACTTCAGGAAAGCGCTAAAAACATGGTTCTTTGATATTTTTTTTTTTTTTATTTGTATTTGATTCATTTACAAAAATACAATTTCGTAGAACCTTTACAAAAGTTAAAAGCTACGTACAATAGAAAAAACACATATTCACATTTAAGTATTCGCACATACTATACATAAACATTCAATCAGAATCATAAATTCATTTATATTTAACATTTGAGCAACTCCTTTTCAATGTATTTGCACAGGCTGACAAGTTTAAATATCAAAGGTCAATGCATCCCTTGCATCATGTGTGCCCATAAAGAATGCATGCAATCCTCATATTCCGCATTCACAAATTTCACGAGTCGGTTGGACCTCATATTGTTAAAATGTGGACATTCCAAAATAAGATGTTTCATGGACTCCACCGGCTCATTACATAGAGGAAAGCGACAATTTAATGCCTTTGTCTCACCAAAGTTGGCCCAATTAGCGGTTCTCTCTCTGGTGTGAAATAAATTAAACCTATATCTCATATATACCTGTCGCGCATGATTGCATGGAAACTTAGTTACATGTGAAAACCTGGGCATACGTTGTTTAAGAAAGGCACCATACTCTTTATACATTTTATATGCTAATATACTTTCAATAGTGCCTTTCCAGTCTTGTTCAAATAACTTCTTTTTTGCGAACGCAGGGCGATAATATACATCCTTTGTCGTAATACCTATAGATTGTATCAGATTTTGCATATTGGACTGATAATCTTTTGAACGACATAGGAGTAGGAGTGTCCAATAGCCCATTCAAATCGGCGTATAAAGAGTTTTTAGGGGGAAAACATATCTTTGCATAGCCAGAAAGTTGACGCCATTTCCAGCGTGAGGATAGTGCAATCAGCCCTAGTTCGTGTCGTAACACTGCATTAGGTAAGCACATTGGCAAGTGCATGGCAGATTTTATCAAGGTTCCCTGAATCGAGTCTAAGATTCCTGTAATATCACTGAGGCACATATCGATGGAATACAATATGACAGTTTCAATTTTTAAAGTTAGGAAGTCTATCATCGGTACCAATGAGAATTTGCAGTATTTTGAATATATCAGTTTCAATTGTGATGATAATGGGCACGATTTATTTTTGACTAAATCCTTCCAATATTTAATTGAGTTGTAAGCAGATAATTCATAACCCAAATATATCGCGCTAGAGGAACAGTAAATTTTAGTCTGCATAATTTCCCAGTGATATCTTTTACTCTTTTTTTTCTTTGATTTGGCAAGCAGCTAAACGGTGTCTGGGTCCCGCTTGAGTGTTGAGTGAAAGAAAGACTTAACAGTGTTAACCACCCCTCAATGGAACTCGGTCTAAACACCAAGCAGTCGAAGTGACGATGGCACAAGGATCCAGACCTTCTTACCCTCATCACTACTAAAACCCTTCAAACTCCCGCAGACACACCACACACCGACCAGATACAACACCCACACATGGCAACCACAAAACCGACACTAACACTGTACAGCAAAAAGCCACTCCTTCTCCAATGACTCGCACAATCGTAACACATTCAATCCACCACACAAACCATACCATAAAGAATCAAACGCCCATCAACCTATATCGCCTAGAAGTAAACCCATACACAGTGACTTTTTTTTCCCATACTGAAACTACAAGCAGAACAGCAAAGCACTCTTGTGCTCTAACTCTCCTCCCCTTTAACATACCGGCCCCTCCTCTCTTTCTTTTCAGATCCATCTGAGCACTTTTGAGACCATAAAAATAGCAGCACGGAACACATCACATCAACGTAACCTATAAACCTGTTCATGTACAGCTTTAGGGAGCTAAATAATGCCCTGCTTCATGACGATGAGATAAAAGTACACACCAGAGCATAAAACAACCTGACAAATATGTAAAACCTTATGTTGTGCAAAAAGAGTGCTTATAGCTTTACTTTTATCATCCTTCTACATGTACCAGAATTCAAAGTGTCTGCCTAAACGATCCTCTGTGTTTTGCAACTGTAATTTTAAGGCTTAGACACACAACAAAACTGTGTGACAAGGTCCGCTGCTTGTAGTCCTTGTTTCAGAGAAACTCAGAGCTGGTTATTGTGCGCAGTATCTAGCAGGCTTAAAACCTAGGGTTACCCTCTGTCTTTCAGCAGGCATAGGTCTGAACAGCAGGCAGCACCCGCATGTCATTAATCTGTGGAGATTGAGGACAAAACCTAAATGGCTGTGTGTAAGGTGGATGGCCTCGTGTTTAGGTAATCCTCCCCTTTGCCCAAATCCAGTGTTACCTCCCACTGTCTCATAGGCTCCCTATGGCCACTTCTCATAGCAAAGGGGGAAGAGTAAAATAACATTTCATGGAAAGCTCCTTCTACAGTAAAGAAAAATTAACCAGGCAAACACCGTTGCACACCAAATGGCGTATTTCACTTGTCTGTTAGGAGAGAAACATGGTGCACAAGTGAATGAGGAATAAGGAAGTTAAGGGATACTTCAACCTGTGGTGTGCATATTATACCTTATCACTATTGTATTATCTGTGGAGCAAACACTGTAGTTTTAATACACCACGTGTGTGCAGCTTTTTTGTGTAGTGCACATTTAACAGAATCTCTTCTAAGTGAGCCCAGTTGTAGCAGCCAAAGGAAATGGGGCCCATGTAAGAAGAATGATTTGCCCAGGGTTGCATAGATTGGTGAAGGGTGTTGGTCCTATTTTCTGGTTGCATGATTTGGCATTTTCTGAGGTTTCTGACTACACATGCTCTCCTTAACTTTTTTTTAGTTTTGCATTAACATGAAGTTCATGGTCCGAGATGAGCGAAGTACTGTGTGCAAGTAGATGATTGCACATAGTTCTCTTAACTGTCACTTGGTGACAGTGACACTTTGATTTACTCCGAGAACGTAACGAGGAAGAGCTGATACTTGGCCCCAGTTGGGCTCTTTTTAAAAAAAAAAAGGCAATAGCGCAGAGCTGCTGCCAGGCTTTTGCCTCCAAGCAGGCTTGAACCGGCTCTGGCTCCCCCACCTTTACTCATTATGTTACAAAGTTCCAAGGTGCAGTGTAGCCCTGAATTTCTTATTCTAAAATACAGTGGAGAGGTGAAAGGGGAAGCTTTTACTATTCCCTTTATTTCAAAATGAAGGTTACCACCTAGTGCAAAAAATACAAGCCTTTTGATCTTTAGCAAAACTTTGTATGTAGACTTAAAGTTGGGCCTGTGACGTTTCAGGTCACACTGTACATTGGCAAATGCGCAGTGTCAAAATGGTGAGGCTGTGTTTAGGGCAGTATTTTCTCAGAATTCGAGATTTTTGGGAACTTCATGTGTACAAGTATGCAGTCCATGAGAACCTAGAACTCCCCCGCAGGGTGGGGTGCAACCTGAGGTCCTTAATCTCATCAAAAACCTCAAACCACCCCTCTGCAAAGCAGACATTTGTCCTCCCAAAATCATCAAGGAATGCGCCAGTGACCTAGCACCCCTGATTACTGCCTTCATTAACGCATATTTCCAAACAGGAACTGTCCCAAACAATCTCAAGGAAGCCTGGGTGCGACCACTTCTAAAAAAGGCCACACTTGACCCAGCGCAACCCAACAACTACAGACCGATAACGACAGTCCCGTTCCTCCTAAAATTCCTGGACAAAGCAGCTCACATCCAGATCCAATCATACATAGAAGCTAACTCCATACTAGGCGAAAGACAATCTGGCTTCCGTGTCGGGCATGGAACAGAATCCGCCTTATTAGACTTAAAAAATAAAATCTCAGAGATCATGGACAAAGGCAAACCTGCCTTGCTCCTCCTCCTCGATCTATCAGCTGCTTTTGAACTGGTAGATCACCAAACACTCACCACCCATCTCACTCATGCAGCCCATTTCTCTAATCAAGCAGCATCCTGGATCACGTCCTTCCTTGAAGGAAGAGCCATGAAGGTGTACTCCGACACAGTTAACGCAGATCCTACCACTATAAACTGCAGTGTCTCCCAAGGATCTTATATAGCCCCCACCCTCTATAACCTCTTCACAAAACCCCTCTTCGACCTACTTGACTCAGGTGTTGCATATACAAACTATGCAGACGACACTCAAGTACTTCTACCCCTATCTGGACTCTATCACCAAGACACCACGGCCCTTCACAACATCTATGCACCTATCCAAGCTTGGATGGCAATCGATGGCCTCTGTCTTAACGGGGAGAAGACTGAAATTCTCATCCTGGGCCAGACAAACACATTATCGAAACTAAGCCCCCAATACAACAACTTCAACATAGACAACTCGACCATCTCCGGATCATCCTCTGTCAAGACTCTAGGTGTTCACATTGATGCAAATCTATCGATGAACAAACAAGCCAGCGCCATAGCCTCTGCATCAGCGTTCAGCACCAAACTCGTCAATGCCAAAATGAACCCTACTTATCCACCCCCAACCGCTTGGCCATAGCTAGAGCAACTATAGGAGCCAAACGCGATTATTGCATCGCCCTTCTAGCTGGCACCTCCGCCAAAAACATTCACAGACTGCAAACCACACAAAACAATGCCCTCAGAGCCGCCATGAGCATCCCTAGAAGAGACCATATATCCCACGCCAGACGTGAAGCACGGTGGCTTCAGGTCAAAGACTGTGTTACTCTGAAAATCCTCACCATCACTCACAGGTGCATCAACAAAACTGCTCCTGCATACTTATCTGAAGCAATACCAAGGACCACATCCACTCGCCCCACCAGAGCTCAGTACACCAACCAGCTACACATACCACGCATAAACAGAGCCACAGCGGGAGGTCTAGGCTTCTCCTATATTGCACCGAAACTTTGGAACTCACTCCCTGCCACCCTTAGAGCTGAAACTTCCATCTCTGTCTTCCGCAACAACCTCAAGGCCACTCTCTTCAACTAAAGTGGAGGACAGCCTCCTCCACTTCTGCCATGTATATTGTAATATAACTATATTGCAACCTGTATATATATATTGCTAATGAACTAAGTAACTATGCTTTGTACTGTAACTAGTGCCACAATGTCCTTGGGCTTTTGTGCGCTATATAAATATGAATAAAACAAATAAAACAAACCCTGTGTGACTTAAGAAAAGCATTGCTGTTGTACGTGCGGTTTTGCAAATGTGATGTCTTTGCATTACAAACCTACCGTTTTCGCCTCCTGAAAACTACATTGCCTTCCAAGAGTGGAAAGAGGACCTGCCCTCGTGAAATCACTATCAGATCAATGTGCAGTGTTTCTTGATTCAGGCTTGCGTTTTTCAAGAGACTCTCCAGTGGGTCTTCTTACTGCCGTCCTGTTGATCTAGGTGATTATATCCTGACCGGCTTATTAACTCAACACATCTGCTCGGAGTCCATGGGCTCTGCTTGCCATACTTAATGCAAGTATGTATTAAGTCCCTAAAATCTGGTCCCACGATGACTTGTTGGCCATCTTCACCTCTCGATGACTTCAGATAACACGGGAAATATATGATTACACTCTGTGCCATTACCTTGTTCATACCCTCTTCTTCTAAGCAATTTTTCTTTGTTTCAAGCTTCCCTATTTTTTTCATGAAAACCTCTTATCTGCGATTTATATCGGTTTAAACTGGGATCATTTTCAACCCGATTCCATCACTAACGTAATTCCTGCCCTATTAATCCCCAAAAATTGTCGCTCCTCCATCCTTTCCATAAAATACACACCCGAATCTACCACTCCCACTGATTCTGCAAAATTAGTTTTTGTTGACTTCCTTCTGCAAAAAATGTTGCGATATTTACGTTTTATTATTTGTACAAATTAAAATCTAATCCTACTGTGAAATCTACCTTATGTATGGTAAAGCGGACAAGAAAATGGTTTAGATCAAGGTGAGGTGGGTGACTGTAGTACAAAGCGCCTTAATATTTGTCTGGTTGATTGCTTTGAGCACGGTGGAATGCTGTGAGGGTTATGTTCCTCCTTGTTGTCCTTGGCTAGGTGATCTTTGGTATGGCACAGCGTTGCTAATGTACCACAGGTATTAAGGGGCCAATTTATCCAGTCCTAGTTTTTAGTCTGTATCTCTTTGCTTGCTTGCTGGCCCTTTTCGACCTATTCTTTGTACTGAAAAATCGGCGTGCCCTGATTGCTGAGTAAAATGTCAGGTGCTGATAAAGCTGTTCTTTATGAAATTGGGTAAGTTGGCCATGTACCATGCGTCTCGTCTATCCAATGCCACTGCTGTAAGCTTTCATTGTATAGAGCTGTGTCCTGATTGTCAGTCTTTTAACTTGCCTTTTGCTCAGTTATGTCGGGGAGGAATGCGGATCACCTGTTTGATAACACAACTCTGAAGAGGAACTGTTGTGATGATATACGTCGTCAATGGTTCTCTTCATAAACCGAAAGATGGCGATTTGAGCGACGCTGACTCGGGAAAATGTTAACGGCGGGCATATCAAAGAATGTAGGGCTGGGCGTCAGTGAGCAGAAAGGCGTGTGGGTAAAAGATAGGCCAGTGAGGATTAGTTAAGGACCGCACTAGCTTATCATTGGGTTTCCTGCAGGCCTGTACTTAAAAAGTCAGGGCTGGACCCCGTGACTGCTAAGTTAAGATACGGCCTGCGCTGATAGTGCCCGGCTCTGAGGGATCCGTTTCATAAAGAGGAGATGCTAAGGAAGGCACAACCGGCTCTGCCCTCATTGCCATTACAGTAATGCAAAACTAAGTAGTTATTGCACGAATGTCGGGCAGTGGGAACTTAGCATGAGCTAACCACGCAGTATAAAAACATAGATACTAGGATGAAATGGCCGTGTTGGCAAATCAGTGAATATATGATAGGTCATGCCTGTACATACGTGTTTCTAGGCGCCACGGTTGACGCCTGCTTTTAGCCTTGGCACCAGTGAAAGGCCCCATTCGTCGGGCCATTCATCCTCCTATGTTATGCTGATGGGAAGAAAACACGAAGCTCTTTCTGTGCCTACCTAAATAATGTATACGCGTGTGTAAGTGTATGTAATTCTGTAAGTACGGTCTGTTATGAAGGTGATGTGCCTAACAGAGCAATAATGGTCAAACAGACCGTAAAGGATTCTTCTAATTTGAACGCTTTTCTATTGCATGACAGCACACATTCTTTCACTGTTTATTGTGTACAGCTACAGTCGTGTGGTTGGTGGTGCACATGAACATTTAATGCATTGTTTCTTCTTATTCTAAAGCTCACCTTTTCAGAGTGCACGACTATCCTGTTTTCTAATGTTGCCAATTTCCCACGTACAAATGTGGCATTTCTTACATAATTGTGCCACTCTGCCCGATCGTGCCCCTTTTTAAAAGGACATGCACTGACCCAATACCTTCAGCTATCCCTCTGCAAATACCTCCCCCCCCTCGAGCTCTTCGCTCATCTACTTCTAACTCCCTCAGGGTCAGTCGTTTTTCAAAGAAACGAGCTGGGGGTAGATCTCTATCTTCGGCTGGTGCCTCCCTTTGGAACAGCCTCCCTGCCACTCTACAACTTGAGGAGAACCATCTCCGGTTCCGGAAGCTCCTCAAGACCTTCCTCTTTGCTTCCGCTTTCGCTCTCCCCTGCTGATCTTCTCTCTTGGCACCGTGCACCTGGCCACCCTCTGTCCCCTGGTCCCAAGTACCTGCTCACACTGCCACCCTCCAGCACTGCCTCCTGGCCACCCCTTGCACTGGTGTACTTTATCTATACCCATACAGTTCCCCAAACCCCCATTTTCTTCTTTGTTTCTGCACTTATCAGACTTACCCAGTCTGCTTCCTTAAACACAGCACTTTCCGACTACACTAGCACTGTTTATTGCCTTTATCTATTTATTATTATTTATATGTTCGTCTCTGCTCGGCACTTTCCACTCTCCCCCTTCCATGCACTTTCCCCCTTTCCCATGCACTTGCGCGTTCTCAATTTCACTGGGCCTAGTAAGATCCTTTTGTTTTCCCCTCCCTTGCCTTGTCGCGCTCTGATGTACGAGCGCGATATAAATAAATTATCATATCCTATTAAGAGGGCATTGAGGAGAACCAATGGGAGCTATGCATACAACCAATAGCTATAATCTAAGAATTCAAAATACATGTTTATAGATGATGGGTAGGTGTGGGGCAAATATACAGTAGGCAAACGTGGTCCGTTTTATTTATAGATTGCTGTACCCTTCCAAAACGTTTAGGGGCAGGCAACAGTTTTGAATTTTGTATCAAGTATCCTCTCCTGTTCCTGTGCTAAGGATTAGATGGGCGTCTTTTTAAAAAGGGGATAAAAACCACTGGCTACAGCAATGCATATTTTAATAGTTTTGTGCACTTTTCACAGTATTGATCCATTGATTGGTTTTGAAATAGAAGAATGCGATGCAGCGACCAGGTCTTTCCTCCAGCAACATGAAAAAACAAAACGATTAGCAAGATTGGGTGGGCCTTGCACACTTCTTTTGAGGAGATCTGCTATTCCTCAAACGAGGAGCATGTTCCCTCTTCTTTTCACCTAGGCTTAAGCTCAGTGACAGCTTATGCAGCGCATTTTCAGAGAAGCTTTTTTGATGTGCCTTGGAAGGTCCCCGGCAGCTTTTGCACACAATTAGTTAATAATGTAATTAACAGCACCTGAACACATACCATCCAATCATTCCAATACGTTAATAACTCTTCAGCACTCTGATCCTTCAATCAGAATGTGATTAAGTTGCTTATCTGGCCTGTAAGGTGAGTACTAGCATGTGACCTGATGTCGGTAGTAGGTGAACTGTAGGCTTTAAGTAACACCATATCTTGGGAAGTTCGTCGACTTTAGGCGCCTCCTGGAAATGTGACACATGCCTGTGCGCAGGATCTCTGCCCTTGTAGGGTCTCCCTTATAATCCCTTATGCCGCAAGATGTTGATAGGTGTGAGGTTGTTTGGAGAATGGGCTCAAAACTGCATTTTCAATATGGAACAAAAAGTGCAATCTAACAATAGGATAGTGAATCAATAAAACACAATTTATTTTACAATTCATGTTAATGCTAAAGATATTTGTACCGCACACCGTCGCCACCGGAGTGGTCCTGGGCGCTCTGGCGGATCTGAAAAGGAGAGGCCGGTGGGTTTTTCTTACCTTTTTAGTCTTTGCGTTTTCCCATGCTCCACATCTATGGTTATCCTGTGTGCTTGGTATTGTAGTTTGTCTGCCTAGTTGGCAGTTCCGATAAGGGTGGCAGTTTTCCTCTATTCTATTTTAGTGGTTGTGTACCTGGCTGAAGCAGGCGTGTTGTCCCACCCTGGTATTGGCGATGTTTAGTTGAGGGGATTCTGGTCCCTTCCTGCTATTCCCGTGTGAATGGTCCTTACCTACCTATGTTTCTTCTGTGGTTAGCGGTATGTGGTAATGGCATCCCTCCTGCCCTCCGGTTAGGGAAAACTACAATTGGGGATGATGGGTTCCCTCTCTGGGATTCCTGTTTCCCGCTGTGTATATGCTTCTTAATCGTTTTCTTCTGGTTCTGGAGCAGAGCCACGTTTTGAGTAGTTTTATGAATAGAAGATGATCCCTTGTGTTTCTGGCAGCTAATTCCAGATTATTGGTGTCAGGTGAGAGACAGATGATCCTCTGAATTTTCTTTTGTTGTATGGTTTTGGTTCTAGGCGGATGCTGTTGCTTGATCTGACTAGGCTTGTTGGGTGGTAGAAGTTTATTTTCTCTTTTAGGAACTCTGCTCCTTCGCAGTGCATTGCTCTGTGCATTATGCACATTGATTCAAACGTTATTCGCTGTTTTATTGGTAGCTAGTGCAGCATTTTCAGTGCTGCGGTAATGTGTTCTCTTCGTGGTAGTTTGAGCAGGAGTCTGCCGGAGCGCTTTGGATGCACTGGACTTTAACAGTCGTTCTGGCATTCCTAGGTATGGGCTGTTGGCGTAGTCTAATCTGGACATGATGAGTGTGATGATGGTGAGTGCTTTGTGGGTGAAAGAGAGGAATGGTAGAATCCTTTTTACTTTGATAGGAGGAAGAAACATTTCTTGATTATTGTGTTTACTTGTGGCTCAAGTGTTAGTAAAGAACCTGGGAGTTTTGATGGACAGCAAACTATCATTGATGGAGCAGGTGCTGTACCAAGTTCCATCGGCCATGGCATGTAGTGATTGTTGCCTCCGCTTTTGGATATGATCGTTATTTCTGTTTTGAGTTTGAGGTTGTCTGAGTTCATCCAGCCGTAGAGTTCTTGTAGGCAGCCATTCAGCATTATTTTCTCCCTGTGTGTCTTGTATTTTATAGACTATTTGTGTGTTGTCAGAGTAGTTGTAGCATGTGAGGCTGTGTCTTTTAATGAGCTTGATTAGTGGAGCCAGGCATATGTTGAAAAGCAATGGGGGAAAAAGATGATCCTTGTGGTAGTCCACAGGTGGATTCCCTACAGGTGGATTTGAAGGGTTTGATCATATAGTTTCTGTCCCGTTTGTTAGGAAGGATTGAATCCATAGTAAGGCTAGGTCAGTGATGTTGGTAACTGGAGGGATAGCCCATCACCGACAGAACACTGGGCTAGTAGAACTTGGTTAACAAGGAGGGGTTTGTTCTGCCGTATAACATTTTTAGGAGCGGGACTACTTCCTGATTCTAGTAGGCCCAAGTCATTTCTATTGTGTCCAGGGAAATACAAAAACACTGTAAATGTGAAGATGTACACAAAATAGTTCAGACAGAAATAGGTGTTATTTATACAGCTTGTAAGTTTATTTTGCTGTGGGTGCATTTAGTAAATCATGCATCCATATTGTTGAAACCGGACTGTTTTTACTGAGAGTCAACAGAAATGCAAAACTAATTTTTCCATTCAGAGATACTTGGTATGCAGGAGGTATACACCATTATACACCATTATAATGGCCAAATTAATTGGCAGAATGCAGTAAAACAAAAGAACAAAAGAACAAAGTAACCATCACCATTAGTGACATGTGATTATCGTGTGTTCAGATGCGAGACAACCCAGAACAAACACATTAAATGGGAAATTCTTTGTTGTCTGTAGCCAGGCTTGAGGGTGACCTAACATTCTGCCAATTAATTTTCTGAATGGAAAAATTAGTTTTGCATTTCTGTTGACTCTCAGTAAAAACAGTCCGGTTTCAACAATATGGATGCATGATTTACTAAATGCACCCACAGCAAAATAAACTTACAAGCTGTATAAATAACACCTATTTCTGTCTGAACTATTTTGTGTACATCTTCACATTTACAGTGTTTTTGTATTTCCCTGGACACAATAGAAATGACTTGGGCCTACTAGAATCAGGAAGTAGTCCCGCTCCTAAAAATGTTATACGGCAGAACAAACCCCTCCTTGTTAACCTAGGTCAGTGATGTAGCTGTTCTTCTATGAATTCTTGTGTTATTCTATAGATGTGTGAAAACATACAGTACTTACAACGGCAACACAAAATAAATGCAATGTCAGTGGTGGATTTCAATCTCACACACATTACATCATAGCACACCATATACACACAATCCACTCAACAACCAAAACAAACAAGGATGTTGTGTGAAAAACCACAACCACAATTTCCCAACTAAATCAAGTAACGCATTAATGAAAATGCACATATGTAGTGCTATGTAGTCAGCAGACGCATCTCACAATTGATTCATCAGGTTCTTCTCTTGGCTACATGCATTTTTAATAATGCGTTACTTCATTTAGTTAGGAAATTGTGAGGTTGAATGATACACCACTGATTTGCAATTATATTGTGTTGCCGTCATATGTACTTTTCAACTATGTTTTTCAAATGAATTGTAAAATAAATTGTGTTTTAAAAATAATAATTCAGTATCCTATTGTTGGCCTGCATTTATTGTTCGAGATTCACATTTCTGTTTTATGTTATATCTTGTTCTATAAACCATGTTATGCACGTGTTCCACGTTGCCCAGAGAGCACTCTCATTGCATTTGCCATTGAAATTCATAGTTAACCAGAGGATTCCCGCTTCTTTCAGTTCTGAAAATCGGTAGTTCTGGGAGATGTAGAGCACAGCTTCCGTTGCGATGGCAGTCGACTGCGATTGCGGCAGCGCAAGCAAAGGACACCAAACCTCAACTTCAGCCGGACACAAGGTACGTCTGATTCAGTGAATGGGAATGGAAGCTGAAATCCATTGCCTGCACAGAACATATGAACAATGTAGTAACATTAACATTGGATTCAGTGAATGGGAATGGGCATGCACTATTGGGCGCATCACTGTTGAATGGGGGTTAGAAGTGCTGTGCTGTTTTCCTAAAACCATCCTTCCCCTCTTTCTTCACATTTGCTTTAGCCCCTGGGCCACCTCCTGGGGCCCTATGTTTTATCAATTTACTTCGGCAGACTTATATTAAAAAAAAAAAAATAATGTATAAGAGGGGTCTCCCCATTCATTCCCTCCTTATACTGCCACTACCACCCTACACCACCTATACCCTCTAATCCAAACATATATTTACTTCCCCACAAAGTAATTTTGTCGAAGTCATTTACATAAATAAAAAAAAAAAAACGTATACGCCTCCTGGGTTGTGCTTTGCCTATTTGAAAAGTAATATTTCATGACATATGCAGTCAGCAAAAATGTTGGAAGACGTAAAGCGGCTGCTTTCTATTTGGACTTCGTGTTTGGCTCAATATTAAATGCCTTTACAATAACAGTTTAAATGAAGTCTACTTAGAACTTCTAATTTAAATGTGCAATTAGATTGAACAGACATTTCTATTTATTCGTTTGTATTTATTTATTGGGCATAAACCTCTTTGTCTTCCTCCTTGAGGATTACAATTACCCCAGTCGACAATGAGAATGACTTTTCATTTTTTTAAATTTATTTTTACGTTTTGAAAAGTAGGGAGTTTAATACTTGCTCCTAAAACATTTGTCAAATCATTGGCCCTTCTATTGTAAATGTGTCATTAAGAAATCTCCAGGGAGAGTGGCATCTCCAAAGATTGCTCTCTTCAAAGTCATTGCCACTAGGACCTCTTCTTTACACTGGCAGGTTGTGTCAGTGTCAGCAAATTGTAGAAGGAGGTCAATTATGAGAAACCAGTTTTAGGGGTCCACTAGATAACAACTTGGTGGACTTCAGAGGTCTGTGTAGTTGTTGATGTAGTATGCAATGTTATGAATGTCGCTTACTTAAAATGAAAGAGGCCGACATTAACTTAAAGTAGCACAAAAGAGCAATCGCACCTTCCGTTACTTTATAAAACAAACTCTTTGATTGTGCATGTGTAATGTTTCTCTTTAAACAGGAAACCCAAAACTGGAATTCTAATGTTAAATATGGGAGGCCCGGAGACCCTGGCCGATGTACACGATTTCCTTCTCAGACTTTTTTTAGATAAAGACCTCATGACTCTTCCAGCTCAAAGGTAAGGAATACTTTTTTGTTCTTCTCTTCAGTACTAAAGATTAATAATTTCCCCATATTGACCCATATCATTGCTTGGAAGGAAATGCTACACTCTGCTTTGCCCTGAGCATATTTCTGTTACAATCCATTGATTCAAATTCTGCTTGAGGGGGTGATTAGATGAGGAAAATAAATCTTCCCTCTCAACTGAAGTTTATACCCTTGCCTGAGACTCAGTCCTATGTCATGTCTGATATATACTAGAATGCTTTTGAAGGAACAGGTATCGAGTTGCACTCTCTGAAGTCTTTAACGCCATTAAGTCCAAAAAGTAGCAGATTGCCATTATTTGCGCATCAAAAACCGTTTAAAAGCCATCGGCATATGGCGGTCCCACAAGTAGTAAAATCCGAAATTTCGGCAGAATAACGCGTTTCGCGACTTTCACGTCACTTTCACATCAACTGCCCATTTACCCAGTGAACATGTATAGGAGGAGTGACTAGAAAACAGAGTAATCAACATCATAGAAGGACTACTACTATCGAAATAATATTGTTGCTCATATTACATTACGTCCATTAGTGTGAGCCCAGAGCCCCTGGATAGAAAGCTAGTTTGTGGAACTAGTGTGCCAAACCCTAGTGGGTAAACACATAGCATCAAGGAAGCTTAGATACTGTGATCTAAAGTGTATTGCCCCTATGGTATAATGCACAGATTGATCTTACACACCTCTGATGGTTCCAATGGTTGAGCACCACTCATGGCGCCAGCTTGTGAAACCTTAGCAGGTGCACATTAGTAAGTGACTGTAAGTGGTAGTAAGCAGCCTGCATATACAGTAAGTGTGGATTCCCGACCAATAAATAAGGTACATAGTGCACTCCCGTCATTGGCATACCGATACATCACTCTAGCCGGAGCCATGCCGCCCGCTAAAAGAACCACCCATTAAATGCAATGTAAAGGTAAGTGAAATGGAATACGGGTGCCGGGCCGTTATGCTGACAGTGGCATGCTGGTGAGCTGCAGTGCGTCTGCTAAGTGTATTGTACACTGCAGGGTGTCCAAATTCTGACCACGGATACTTATTTATATAATGCACTGAAAAAACTTTGTTAAAGGGACGTTATGCTGACAAGTAACACCTCCAGAAATTCACCAGTTATGTTAAGCTAAGCAACCATAACTCGTGCCACCACCGTGCACTGCTGAGACTAACACCCAGGACATCAAAGATGACATTGATTGCATCACTGATGACCTTACATATGACATGAATGTTGATGAAAAGTCCCTACAAGGAGTTGTGTTTATAATGTTGGTAAAAAGATGTCAGGGGTGATCGGGAGACCTATCATGAACTACTTAATCTATTAAAGAATGCACTCACCAGCTATTGCCAACCCTCCTCCCCAAGAGCCACCACCACCAGCTGGAGGACATACACAACAAAAAAAGTGCAGTACTTCAAAAAACAATGAAGAGAGAATCATGGGTGTGGCAGTTCTTTGCCACTGTTGGGAATGTACCAAAGGCTAACGCTACCAAATGGAAATGCACTGAGTGCATACTCCGTCGCGGACTACCTGGACAGCAATCCTACGGGACCGCCTCCATGCGCCGCAACACCCAATTCAACCACTGCAATGCTCCTTTCTAAGCAAGTTGTAGGCTGTCTTCCTCCACTGCATCTTCCTCAACCAGTAGTGTAACCACACAGCCCACATCTGTGGGACACAAAATCCCACCAGCTACCTTGCAAGCAATAGAAGAGTTTGGTGATCTCCTCTGTATATACTGCAACACTCCACTCTGCAGGGGGGGAGCAATTTCAAAGTGCTTTTGAAGCTGTAATCAAGGAGCATGGGAAACACTGCCCCCCTACCTTTGATGTCGCACACGCTCAACATTTTCCACTGTCCACCTGCCCCTCCATATTGGGGCTTGGTGCCTCTTCCCTCATTTCCCTCCCCAGCTTACGGTCTAACCTCTCCTGCAAAATATTTTTACAAAAACATAAAGGTTCCTTTAGGAACCACCTTTCACAGTTCAAAAATGGAACAAAAAAAAAGACTCCTTGTTATGTACATTTCTCAGTAAAGTACATAGACTCAATAAGATTTTCCAACATTTCCATTAGCATTTTGTGTGGAAGAATGTGGCGTTCATCCCCCCGTTTAAGGGACTGGAACGGGGGATAACGACCTGCCAACCCAATTTATCGAGCGAAGCAAGGGTGGATAACGAGGGCTCCTGTTATTCCCCGTTCCAGCCCCTGCCATGGGGGATGAAGGCCATTACCACCTCAGGTTGCCGAAGCGATAACCCAAGGTACTACAAAAATAAATGTCCTTACTACACCGCGACACATGCAGCGTCCCTCTGCTGGAAGACCAATCCATTTCCAAGATGTCCACCATGGAAAGGGAAGGCGGGGCTCCGTACAGAGCCCTCTTCCCTTTCCATGGCGGCCTGCAGAAGGCAAAGAGAAAACCCTATGAGCATTTTTTATTTTTTTCCCCTTTCAAATCCATCCCAATTACGTTCCCACATAGCCAGTCCCTGGTGGACATGGCCACGTAATCCCCATTCATACTTTGCACAACATTTAAGGTTCAGTCTGTAATCTTCCTTTTGTCTACGTTCGTCAAACGGCAACTAAGTTATAAATGTTGAGACCCCCCTGTCACCTTGTGGGAGTATGGGAACACACGTAGGACTTTGACACAACAGGACTTTATTTCAAACTAAAACTCTTATAATTTAAAGGATACTCGAGGAAAAGGATTCTTCAGGATCTGTAGCTTCTCTATCACACCAACAGTTCATTCTCCGTCTGAAACACAGCTTCAAACAGGTTTCTTTAAGAAAGCGATTGTGTAGGCGGATTCCTCTTTATATCCACATCTCACAGTTCAAGTTTAGCAGTCAATTGTTCGTTTACTTCTCCCGCTCTGTCTCCGAGATGGTCTCACTCTCTACTTGTCACTGTGCCAGTTAGTTTCGCCTTCCACACTCCTTGCCACTTGACTTGTTTAATGTGTTAAGATCTGGGTTCTCGGTAACCTTCAGAAAAAACTGGTAACTGACATTATTTCGGTACATTCCTTCTCCCCTTATTTGTACAGTCTCTGTATGAATGAATAAATGTTCTTTCCTTGTTTCATGTTCAAAAACTCTGGTAAAAATAAAGAGGGTGTGGGGACATGAGCGAGATAGTCCAGCAATCTCTCTTCAGTTCTGGTAAGGAGTGATCCTCCCCTGCTGCAGACGGTCCCCACGGCTCTGTTAAAATTGGCCCTCCCGTCTAGTCCTTCCCATTTCATCCGTGTATCGACAGCCCAGCTGAGCTCTCCCTCAGTGCCTGATTCGTTATTGCTAACGAGCCCCCTCACCTTCCGGAAAACCCTTTCTAATAGCCGCTCTCTCTCGCTCTCTTCAGCTTCTGCGTACGATTCCAGCTCTGCCTCTCTGTGAACAACTGGGCTCTCGCTGACCGCGTATCTGATCCGTTAGTGGTGACAAGCCCCTGGCCTTTCGGAAAAAGCTTTCCGATTGCTTCTCTCTCTCTCTTCATCTTCTGCAGATGATTCCAGCTCCGCCTCTCTGTGAACAGCTGGGCTCTCGCTGACAGCGTATGAACCGCCCGGCGCTCTCGTGTCCTCTTGCTTCACAGGAGTGCTTTGGTTATCACAGACACCTCTCTCTTCACAAGCAAACTTCTAAACAAAGCCATTTTCAGCGCAACACGCAACTTTCTAATAAACATAGTCCTACTTTATGGTGGAGCAGTTTCTAGTACACCCATTCGTAACGGCCACTTTCTTCTTCGTTCTCCTGGGCTGTGTCCTAGCAACAAGAGAAAAGAAACAAAGGATGGCTCAACACTGGCTAGAATAAAGAACCTGAGTGTAGGTGACACCCTAAACAGAAAGTGTTTCCAAGTTGGCTACATGCTCCACACCTTCCTTCTTAAATCAGCCCTTCATAACCCCAGACCGCAATTCATCACATACCTCCCCTCTAATTAAGCCAATTTAGCCCCCTCTTGACAAAACTCCACTAAACTTTGCAAAAATGTGTATCTAGATCTGAAATCGTTTTGCAAACCGTTGTGCACATTCGTCAAATGGCACCACGTGTATAAGCCTTTACAATATTTTGGGACCCCCCTCCATTTGTGTTCCCTCTTGACACAACGGCACCACACTTTCCAAAACCATTCAGAATTTCATGCAGTTTCATTCAGTGGCACCAAAGTTATAAGCCATCCAAACACTACTTGCACAAATAAGCATACGTACCCCCCGACAATATGGGATGTTTGCGGACATCACAGGGCTGTCCCGGACTGTTCGCGGACATCGGAGAAGAAACGCACTTGTTTTTTGGCTTTTTAAGGCCATATCCCATCCCATCCTCATCCCTCACTTCCCCAGAAATTGTTTGATAAGTTTGACAAGTGCAATGTTGTGTTTATTTTAATGTTTATGTCTCCAAATACAACACGGCAGGCGTTTTCCAAAAATATGACGCACCTCACGCTTTTCACCATCCAGATGTCTGCGGACATCACGTCGCCCTCTGGACCAATCCAAGGCCCATCCGCGAACTGAACAGGGAAGTGAGGCAATGGACCGAACCCAGATATCGCACATTTCTTTGGACCTACTTTTTGGTTGTTTAAAAAAAAAAAAAAGGACGACTGAACGGGTTTACACCAAATTTAAGCACGATTTCGTTCCAAACTGCTGCTCCTTCCGTCCAGCGGTTTGTACTGTAGGCGTGATCAAAATTGTTTTCCATTGCGTCTATGGAGAAAAACCACACCTTTTGGGGACACCCCCCACCCCCTATAACTTTGCACCCCCTTGACGAAACCTCACCAAACTTAGCAGGATCAATCTGCTGACGGGGCCATATACTTTTTTGCAAGTTTCATGAGGATTCATCCAGGGGAGGCGAAGTTATAAGCCGCCAAAAGTACTTTTCCTATGGGTTGAGTAACTGCTACTGCATGCCCTGTAAAGTGTAGGAAAGTTCATTTGAGCCAAGTCACACTTTCCACAAAGCCTTCTTATAGCCATCGCTGGAAGTTCCTCTCCAGTTTTGAGCAAGGCATTGTGGGTATGCAAATTGACTCAAATGCAAACCTTTTTCTCCAGGAAATTGTCTTTGTCTCTGAGGGCAGTGCTATTTTATACATGGCTTAATCGACCCAAGACAGAGATTTTGCAAGGCTGTCGGGAGAACTGCATACCTGGTTTCCCCCTTATTAGGGATCATCAGTGCAGTATAGTCCTGACAGTCTTGTGGTTGGAGCGTTTGGCCATGTTTTCACAACACCAAGAAAGACAGGTGGGTTTAAAAAAAAAAAAAAAAAGTAAAGTTCACCTGAAATGTTCTTGAAACAGGAATAATTTTGAAATGCTTTTGAATCAAATGTACATTTTTCTAGCCTCTGAAGGTGCGAACATCCGCAAGTGTTCTATGAAACCCTTTTTTGTACATCACTGTTAAAGACAGAACTTTGGTTTGGAGTTCAGATTAGCACTTCTTAGTAACGCATGGGGTAACTATGGCCAGTCATCTTTGGCACAAGCCTGATTGATTCTTCCTGAATTCCGTACATTAGCTGCCCT
Organism: Ambystoma mexicanum; assembly: GCF_040938575.1. Lineage (NCBI taxonomy): Eukaryota > Metazoa > Chordata > Amphibia > Caudata > Ambystomatidae > Ambystoma > Ambystoma mexicanum. The sequence continues at coordinate 298,185,315 of NC_090935.1, read as the reverse complement.
ATCCGACGTTCTCACTTAGTGGCTCATGTTCAATGTCCCATTCATTAAGTTTGGCTCTTTGTTGTCACAGTGCAGGGTATATTTTTGAAATACCTGCAAGGTTTTCAGGCATAAACAACTTGTAAATGCTTTTTTAAATGACCTCACTTTCCTTCCAAATCATGTCGTACACAAGTTTTGATTTTATGAAAATCAACACTTGTCTGTCTGGTTATTCAGATAAAAATAGACCTAATCAATATCACTTGAAATGATACTGCAGGCAAGGTTTCGAATGGGTTTCGAATACAATTAATTTAACATTTTCCTTCTAACAGTCAAATGATTCCCCTTAAAATGGAGTGTATACCAATACATACATGAATTGAAATGCTCTGTACTGACCATTACAGACTGTGTTGCATAGTTGACATTTTTCTCCTTTGTGGGGATTTTATTAATTGTTTTGCCCTCCATGGATTTAACCAAATGAACTACCTGCTATTCACTACCTCCCAGCTCCCCTTGAACTTCCAGTGTAGCAGAGTGGAAGGTGATAAACCTGGGTAGCTTCAAGTCCTCCTCAAAGGATAAGTCGTCACCACCCATGTCTGTTGGATGAGTTGTCAAGTTCATTAGGTATTCAGGTATCCATCCAGCTCATAAGCGCGTTCACTTTGCTCGCATCACCAGTTTCCTTGGAAATTACATACAGCAGAATATTCCCATCCAAGACTACCAGACCTTGAGGTACCTTAAGGATCTTTTTAGTTTTTCCTGTTTTTCTTTTTAGGTCATTTTTAATTTCAGGGACTACTTAGTCACATGTAAGGACTGTCCCATCCGCTTGGGAGTCCAAACACCCATCTCGTTGCCATTAGATTTATTCAAATCCTTAGGAATATCCTAGACCCATGATTGTTGCTAGATCCCTTAGTTTTGATGTTTTTAGACTTTTGTTTTGTTTTTGCCCGGCCCTTTCTTAACATTTGGGGACCTTGATTGGATGGATTTTGTGATTGCAGTGCGATTGGCAGTGAGTAATACAGGGTGATGCTTGCTGATGTTCATCAGCTACTCCCAGTAGAGTTGATGAAGATAGCAATACAAGATCAACCTTCAGCAGTGACGGCCACAATTTAATTGTTCTTGTACTTAGGCTCGCGTTGTAGTATTTCCTCGATATAAAGTTGCAAGTTGATATCTTTTAGTCTCTCATTTTTCAGCTTCATGTCATCTTTAATATTATAATAAAGGAGAACTAAAGAGATTAGTACAACGTTCAGTGCCATAACCGAGTTCGTACCAAGTGTGGAGGCAGGGTGCGATGATTGCTGAATTTGTGGTGGGGGGGAGGAAATGGACAGGAGCACCAGAGCCAGATAAAAATCATTAGATAAATTAAAGAGGACATTACAGACAGGCCCTGCAGTTTCTCTGCCTTAGACAAATCCTCACAACAAGGAGGTTCCACTGAAAGAGCGCCATTGACCTAGGAAAACTTTGGGACTAATGGTGCCAAAAAATACTGGTGTTGAAACGTCCAAGGCTACAACCTGCGCCTTTGATGTAGAGGAATGCTCCGCTTAACATGAGGCAGGTAAACGAGAGGCAGAGCTGCACTCTGTATTTGGAGCACCTTTAGACTCAAAGAAGTCTGTAATTTCTGTCGCAAATTTAGCTGCAACTGGAGTGGAAGTCCTCGGTTCCTGTGGTTAGTTGACACTGCAAAAAGCAAGGCCTTCACCAATAAGCATCCATGCATAGGAGGCAGCGAGGGTAACCGTAGAGGAGGCAGTGTTGGGGAGAATTCTCAAAAATGTGCTAATTCCCTCTACCTTGGAGATCCCCAGCAACTTAGCTGGATTTTGACAACTTGATTATTTTACCTGGAGAGAGTGAGAGCCTTTTTCCCCTCTCATGTGCAGTACAGTGCCACAGGGACGTCTCTCAGATTTCCCAAGGTTTAAATGCCTTCTCTGGGATCAACTACTGTTTCCCAGAACACTGGAGTGAAATTGACTTCTTAGCCCTGTACATTTCTAGACCCAGCACACCCTATCTTACAATAGAGTGCTGGAGGGGTTACTTAGTATCCCCTATTTCTAGTTACTCATGTTACACTTTCCTCTCAGAAAGGCTGGTGGCAGTGGTTTTACAATGAACTAACATGATTAACCCCGATGCGAACTGTTCGCAGCTCCAGTAACGTTAAATCGCGTGAGCCATGTTTTTCAAGATTGCACCTGAGCCTCTTTTGTTAAAACGATTCCCGGTCTTCTTTTTTTGCCATTTCTTTGTGGAAAGGTCCTTCTCAATTTTTTCTCGGCGCGCCAAATCAGGTTTGGTCTTTGTTCAATGGCCTTTGGCGGGCTTCAGGAGTGAAACCCGCCTCTGGCTCCAGAGTGTCTGGGGTAGGCAGGAAGTGAGGGAGGTGCCCGAAACCCCCTGTAATTAGTCTCCTCGGAGACTGAAATGCACTCTGTGGTGATTGGCTGGCTGACAGCCACCCTGCTGGGTGAGTGGCAGCTAGGCTGGAATGAATGGGAGAGAACTGAATAAAAGGTGAGTATCTTGGCTTGGAAGGCAGAGTCGACCACTGGACAAAGGAACCGAACAAGAGCTTGAAGAGGATGGCTGCTGCAACTCCTGGACCGTTGGTTTGCCCGGTGAAGCCTTGCTGCAGGTCCGAATCGCCAGGTTCACATCGACAGAGAAGCCCTTCAAAGGACGACTTCTCCCTCTGAGTTGGTAAGACCAATCAACTCTCAAGTAAGCCACCTGGACACCGATCTCGGAGCTGGTTGAATTTCCTCAGAGTTGCTGTAGAAAACCGTAAAGAGCCAGGGAGAGGGACACCAGATTGTGTGCGTTGCTTGTAAGCTGGCCTAAAGCTTTTGGAAGATCCTCCGGACTCCCATGAAGCAGGACTGACCGAGCCTGACCCCCCCCTCACCTGAGTGTGGGACCTCAGAAGCAAGGACAGTCCACCTTGACAGTCGGGAGCAGCGTTGTTACCAGTGCAGTAGCTGAAACGCGAAACAGCCCCTGAAATTGAAGTTTTCCAGGACACAAATGAAAAAGATGATGCCTATGGAGTTGGTTAGACTCCATAACCAAAGGAAACACAAAGGTAAAACACATATCAAAATACATGAGAGTGGGGAAAAAGGGTCGCACACACTCCAGGTAAAAAATCAAGTCCTCAAAATCCAGCAAAGTTTCTGGGGGTCTCTAAGGTAGAGGGAATTAGCACATTTTGAGAATTCTCCATAACACGCGTCCACATGCTTTGATGGATACCTCCGCTGAAGAGATAATGGCACAAATTCAAGCTCCTTAATCTAATCCACCAAAATGTTCTGTGCTGGATACTGATACAGAGTATCTAGGCACTGCTAATGTACAAGTGAGACATCTTTGTTTAAAGACCTGAAAGCGTTTGATTTGATCACTTGCCGAACCAGCTTTTGCAAGTATTTTCGAGAGGTACTTCCACACAATTTGCTAAAAACGTAGCCTTGTAATGCTTTACTGGCGGAGCAGCACATTCTCATGGTAAGCGCACACATTTTTGTAATAGTTTAAACGTTCCTGTGCTTTGCAAAGTATTTTCTTGCTTCCCTCATTTGCACCCAGTCTACCCCTCCCACTCTACCTCGCCCACCAGAACCAGATTGGTCCAGGAACCGCCCCCTATGAACGGAAGGACCCAGCCTCCCTCTTGGGTGAGCCGGCGAAGGGCCAATGGCAAACTGCAGCTCCCACCACCTGTTTGCTATGCGAGCCGTACATAGACGTCTTCTGCTACAAACAGGTAAAGTGGCAGGGATTGGGAGCATGACCAGTGCTGTCCCTCCTAAATCCTGCCACTGCTATACTGCTTTAATACTACCTGTGATTCTTTACACTCTGCAGAAATGTCGCTGCACTCCAAAGCTAGCAAATATGTTGCACTCAGATGATTTTCTAGAATAGCTATGGATCGCATTAGAATTAATTTGACGGTAGCCAATTTATTGCATTTAGATAAAATTTGTACTTTTCAGCTGCCTTCCACTACACTAAGACACATTGCACAACACCTCTGCCATAAAATTGCAGCTATCCCCCACGACAAACTAGCTGCACACTTAATGTTGCACTGCTCTAAGGCACGTTCAACACCTCTGTCATAAGAATGCAGCTACCCCCCACAATATAATGTGGTCTAGCTGCACACACAAACACTCTCCTGCTCTCGCATACTCTCCAGACTACCCCTCGGCACCCATCCACATGCCAGCTCGTCATGGGTGTCTAGCAAGGACTCTCGTACTGGCCAAAATGCGCACACACATTCTATACCTTGCTGACCAATTTCCGATACCTGGACTTTGATTTCCCCGAAGGGCGTTCAACCTAGAGCGCATTGGGACCATACCATGGTGAAAGGTGCTGTACAAATGACGGATGGTGGTGATAAACACTTGGAAGTTGTCGGTTATATTAACATTGTATGATGGTAAACTAAAAAAGATGAGCCATTCATGGTAACTGTGAATCTTCCTACTTTATCCACGTTTGTCTGCTTCACCAACCATCCCTCCTGATTCCTGCCCCACTTGCTTCCACCTTGAATTTCTGTTGGTTACCATGGCCAAACCTGATCATGTCTCACTGTTTCTTTTAGGATTTGCTTGCATTCTCTTTGCCTCCTCCCCCTAGCTTCATCTTTGGGGCAAGCATGTTGCAACAGTATTGATCGCCTGATACAAGGGAGCGAGATAAGTGTTAGGGCAGCAAAAGGGTGAAACGACAGCAGTACTTTAAGCAGTACTTGAATTGCAGCAGCATGGTGTTTTGCTGTGCTGTGTTATGGTTCTTTTTGAGTCCCCATACTGAAAAGTATTATTTTATGAATTTAATCTATTGTCATTTTTTCGCTATCTGTAGCTATTTCTAACTTGGTATTTACATAAAATATATCCTACTCCTGGATAGATGAATCCAATCATTAGGAAGCCAAAAAGGTTTTATGAGTTCTGCTGACCTTTCAACTTCATTATCTGTTATATTGTCCCCGGAACGCCTTAATAACGTATTTTTCTGTCGATATGAAAATGGTCTTCACTCTTCATGGGGTGTTGTCGAAGAAGGCCCTGGAATAGCAAAAAAGGGAGACCATTTGATTCAATGGTGAAGTGACTTGGCTTTTATAGTAACTTTATAAAATAAAGTACATTCTTTAAGATGTATTTGACTCTGTGATTAACAAAATTGTCTTTTTTTTTTTTAGCAAGCTTGCACCCTTCATTGCAAAGAGGCGAACTCCCAAAATTCAGGAGCAGTACAGCAAGATCGGCGGAGGATCGCCAATTAAAAAATGGACTGCTACACAAGGGGAAGGAATGGTGAAATTGTTGGATGAACTTTCTCCTAACACAGGTATTCCTTGCTAGCATTAGTAGCGCATTGCAGTGAGGATGATGCAATAACAAAACCCTTCAGTAGTAATGCAAGTCGTTTTTCAACTTGCATGTGTGTAGGGAGCCATACCTTGTCCAGCTTGCTAGCTGTGAGTTCTGGCACGAACACTCTTCACAAGGGTTGATTGTTTGAACGAGGGATACTATTTTTTAAAACCATTTCTGTGAACTATAGAAATCCATTTTAGCTTCACGTTTTAGATTACTCGTTTGGCAATAGACTAATTTATGTTAATTTCACACATTGAGAAGATAGTTCTTATTTATTTTTGGTTCTTTAGAATTCTAGTATCAGCTTGAGAAAAGATTTGCAGGAGTTGCATTGTGTGTGGTTTGGATGCTACTGCCTTTCCCATTACTAACCGTCCCCAATAGTTATTTCAAATTGTTCATTACTTATTGACCCTACTTGTATTAAGAACGAGTTGCTATCAGCTTTGCTAAGTCACAAACTTATTTTAAAATTAAAATGACACCTATCCAAGACTAAATGGGTTTGAAATCAAAGGATTATGTTAAGCCCACCTGATTTTCATCGTCTGGACTTTGATTCTACTTTCTCCTTTTCGCACAACAGAACTGAATCAGTGCTGCTTCTAATGAAGACTTTCCCCCAACTTTTTTAAAAATGTGTTTATTGGTGTTTTACAAACAAATTGCAACAAGAGCAGAGCCCTTTCACAATATAAGAATACATGTACTAAAACAACACCAAATAAAAGTGGGGATTCACTGATTGTCTTCCTAATAAGGGGAGGGGGGAGAAAAAGCAGAGCAGAAGTCTCCCCACATATTCAAAACCTAAAAACCCTCATAACCTGTAAGGGTATAACGCACCCTTTGACCATCTCATCCAGAGCCCTTCCTTGGTTTGCAGTCAGCCATTTCCCATGTACATTAGGCCCTCCAAAGCATACATTTCATGTGCAACCGGCATATTTCTGTATTCTGCCCTCTATAAAATTAAACCATCATCCGTATCCTTATAAGTACATCCTGACCTATAATCTTTCAACTTTGAAATAATACACTCCCAGGAGTCCAGTTCCAGCGCAGTGTCATGAAAATCTTAACCCCCAACAACCAATCGTAGTGGGCAATCCTCTGGCTAGTACTCACTTTAACAATGATCCCAACCAAGATGAGTTTTCGGAAACAATAGCTCCCCCGTTGATATTAAGTTTGTTTGGTAATTGGTAACCTTGTTCATCTTTTCAACCATTGTCTGTGACCATGCTCGCCGGTGAGGGTGTCGACTTCAATAGATCCTCCATCCTTTCTGCAACCCAGAAGATGTTTTCTTTTCCATTCCAGGTGACTCGCAGTTTTGCGGGCCTCAGTAGACCCGCTTTCACTCCATGCGCCAAAAAGCATTTTTTTCAGGGTGTCCATTTTCTTCCTCCTCTTCTCTGCTGCAGGCGCAACATCCGGAAAGCTCATGACTCTGTGGTGTTATATTCCAGCAACATTTTTGCACTTGCAGCCTTCAAAATCCTGTCCCTTTCTTGGAGGTCTTGAGATCTTGATGAGAAGTGTTGGCCTCACTGTAGAGTCTCTAAACTTTTCTGGGACACACATCTTAATCCTATAACATTTATCAAAGTAAATGGGGTCGTACTCTACGTCTAGAGCTAGCACTTCTGGTGCTGGAAGACTGATCACTCTGACCTGTGGTGCCCTCCCCACATTTTGTAAATATTCCAACCTCTTCTCTAAGATCTTTTTCCCTTTTTAATCACTGCCTCCATCTCTGCTCCCAGCCTCTACACAGCTGGGACTGTCTGCGCCTATTGCTGATCCATCTCTGTGGCTTTTTGCTCCAACATGAAGTTCTAGATTCCAGTTGAGCCACCTTTTCATTCAGTTTGTCAAATTTGCCATCTCGCCGTGATATTGATTTTTTTTTTTTCTTTTTTTTTTCGATGCAGCTATCACTGGGTCTCTCACAGGTGATGTGGGTATGGAAGCGTCTTGACTGGCTTGTCTACTTGCCGAACCATTTGGCGTGTACACGTCAGATTCACCTATTTTGTCCCTTTTTTTTTTTTTTTTTTTTTCCATTATTGAGCTCCTAATCACATGGACACATGAGTGAACTGGCTCCTGATTTCCGGATCTGTGTACTTTAACATGCCCCAAGCAGGAGGCAGACTGTATGTTTTACATTAATTCAAACCCTTCATAGATCAGAACCTCCAGTGCCCGAGCGCAGGGTGAGAGTCCACATTGCCCTCAGTAAAAATGGCAGCTACCAGGCATGCTTAGTATCAATTCTCACAGACGTGCTGTGGGACCCACAGTTAGAATTGCCGTCCTTCAATTGATCACTTGGGAATCGCCAGCCCAGGCCAACCCATCTGCACTCGGTAGGCACTGCACTTATTCACCTTGTTAACGCCATGACTGGCTCTGACGCCCAACTGCAGGAGGGTTCTATCCGGAGGTCTACGGCTATTCTGCCTGGAGCCTCAAAAGAATGCAGCCATTTTGGTTGGTGCCAAGCCACACCCCTGTCCCTCCATATCGGCCACTTCTACTTATATTGATGTATCCATGCTTTGAACCAAGAAACCAGGCTGAAGTTATGGCCCTGTGAAACTCTCATCCTGGGTTGTCCCCTCTGATTTTAAGTAGGTCCTTGCTACTACTCCCTTCCTCCCACCCCTCCCCCACCCCCCAATCCCTCTCTTAAAGCCTGGTCTGAACCCTGGCTGTCTCAAAACCTGGAGACTATGGTGGTCAAACAATTCCAAATAACATCTGTAATCTACCTTGACCCATTTCAATATGCATTCCCTCCCAGATACGGACAGACTGCCCTTCTCAATGTTGTAGAATGGTTTACTCATGCAGGTGGATAAATGGGACCTTTCTCTTTTGATTGCGCAGGACCAGGACCTAGCAGCAGCGTTTGATGCTGTTAATCATATCTTGTTACTTGACCGGTTGTCTCGACTAGTGAGGTCCATGATAGTGCCATAAATTGGTTTTAATCCTTTCTGGAGGGACACAAACAGATGGTCGAACTAGGACACTTTATTGTTTGCTCTAATGGCAGATTGCAGAGTTATCCAGGGTCCCTAATGATCCACTTTTATGTTTAATGTCAATCTGCTTCTGCTTTTTGTAGTTTCTTCATTCTTTGAGGTTTCAGTAGCATTCATATGCAGACAATAAGCAGACTCTTGTGAGTTACTAGACTCCTGGGTGCCTTCGCTACTCTTTCTGCAGTAATGGATTTGGTGTGGAGCAGGATGAAAGGCAGTGAAATTAAATGTAACTCTCCCAAGAAACAAGTACTCTCACTTTGGCTATGCCATCTTTTGAATAGCCTTGCTGCCTTTCTTCCCTCGTCCCTTCCTCTACCATCACCACCTTTTTTGTCAATTGCATTACTGAGTGAGAAATGTGGGTATTATCTGGGAGGTGAACCCTATACTTAAAATCACAAAACTAAACGCTTTTATTATTTATTTTTTGTCTTGCACCAACTGCAAAATACTCTTCACTTTATTCCCCCCAAAACTTCACTGGGTAGTAGTTGATGCTTCATTTCGAAACTGGATCCTGTGTGTGTATTGCATTGGCTGCCTATCCACATCCGCATTGTCTTTAAATCCGTTGTGCATTATTTAACTGTCTCCATGGCTAGGGTCTAACTAACAAACTGCAGCCTCGCGTGCCTGCTAGGTTCTTCTTCCAGGTGCTAAACTGGAGGCAATGGGTTTTCTGTTAAAGCTCCACAGCTTTGGAATAGTTCCCGCTTTCTGAGTGGACGCAGCCTTTCACATTTGGCCTGCTTCAGAATGTCACTTACCGCTCCACTCTTTAAATTAACCATAATCTCAACCCTCTAGCTTTACAATGTTTCTTTACACCTAGAGGTATTTCGGTTAGCTATCTCCATCCCCCACCCTCCAGCCGCCCTGCACAATATAGAGTGCATATCAAATTGCAAAACCTGTTTCTCTCGTCCTAATTCTATTTCATGCTGGCACTGTCGATGTGGGTGTCATTTATATAATGCCAAAGATGAAGTAATCTTCTGCATCCTGTTGTACTATGCTGCAATTTTTGATATTGTACGGCAGGGGGAGGGCTTACTAGCTAGGCGATGCGTTTCTACTTCTCTGGCAGTATACACTTTGCGTGGCTTTTATCTCCGATTACGATTTTGGCACCGCTGAAACTAAGCCAGAATTGCCACATCATTGGTGGCCTGACAGATCTTGCTACTGTGATCTCACAGGAAGCCCAAGGTTGCTTCCACTGGAGAACGATCATCTTTCGCTGCAGGCAGATGTGATTCCTCATCCTTACCTCACAACCTATGTCCTTAGCTGCCTTGTTCCGGAAGACATGACTTGCAGATGTTGTGACTATTGCAAGACCATGCATCTGTACATGACTTGGGCAGCTAGGTCTATTAGACCCGGTGCCCCCGCCAATAGACTAGATGTTGCCATCTATTGGGGGCATTAACCCCTTACTAATGCTGATGAGGTCCTAACAACATTCTTTTCAGAACTAGCCAAGACTGGTTTCTGGTTAGATTCCTATAGAATATGCTTTTCAGCAATGCGCGACTACAAAAATATGAAGGCATGCAGTTGTTCCTTAAACAATTCATTTGTAAAAAGCTTTTTATGTGTACTCAAACTTGATCCACTCATCAGTTGCAGCCAGTTTGGGATTTGAATGGAATGCTTTCAGTGCTAGTACACATGTCTTCCAAGTGCATGAGAATTGTGCCTTGGAAAGTTCAGGCATGTGTGTGCAGGTGCATTCTTGTTTTTCCAAAAAAGATAGTTGCCTTTAATATGGTCAACCCTTTTTCGCAGAAACGGTAAAGGCATTTATTGCCTCGGGATGATTTCCCACTTCATGGAGAGCAACAATAATTGTTCCTTTCTACAAAAAGGGCCACAAATTAGACCTTGCAATTTATTGTCCCATCTCTTTCATTTACTCCAGTGTCAAATAGTTTGGGGAGAATACTGAGGAGAGTGGGAGAATACTGAGGAGAGTGGAAGTATGGGCAGATTGCCACACGATCTTTGATGAATCACAGTATGGCTTAAGGGATGATTAAGATGGGCTTAAACCCATTTGTAACCTTGCATATCTATGTGAATGGATTCAACTTGGTTATGTTCCCAGGTTTTATGGATTTGGGCAAAGCCTTTGATTTTGTGACACAGGCTCAACAGATATGAGGATCCATGATGAACTGCTAAGTTATTTTGGACCTACACAGTAATCTGACAGTGCATGTCAGGGTCCCGCAAGAGGGCTGCATCACTGAGATATTTGGCATAAGGTGCACCAAGGTAGCACACTGGCTCCCCTCTGTTCAACCTTTACTTTAATGTATTAAATGATAGCCTCATGCACGCTACAACAGATAGCCCCAAGATTGGTCCGAAGCGAATCCACATTCTAGCCTATGCAGCTGATCTACTGCATTTGTGAGGACTCCTAAGTCCAATGTTATGCGGTTGGGTAAATCCCTAAGACCCCCTTTGAAGAATTGCAGAGAAAGGAGAACCCCTTGAATTGGTTAATAGTTCCCCCTATTTAGGGGTGTGCTTCTAGGGGAATTTAAATTGTTTATTCAAGCTTTAATAGTGTCTCAACTAAGCTAGGAACTAAATGGATCCAGTGGGAAAATGGGGGGACTTTTCCAAACATTCAGACTTTAAATATAGAACTCTAAAATTAAAACTGTTTCTTTGTATGGGGATGGAATTGTGGGCATAGCCACCCCTCAACAATTTTAAGGATTCACAAGACCCAGAATGAACTCCTGTGCTTTGTATTCGCAGCCAAGGAATATTGCATCTTATATATCATGTTACAGGAGTGCGGCTCACAGTCCATGGACTCGCAGCTAGAAACCTGTCCTCTTGCAATTGGGTTGAAAATTTGTAGAAATCGGTGCATTTATCCCGTGGTATACATATGATGAAAATCCAGCATCTGCCATAAACTGGAAAGGCTAATGAAGATAAGGACATTATTTGCATTCAGATTTATTTTTTGAGCAGAAAAACTAAAATATGCATAGGATCAATAAAATAAATAAAGATTTTATATCGAAGGAAATGTGCCATAACTTTAATCTTCTATTGACAATGTGAGAATTATCTTAATTGGATTGACAGCAGAGACAGCGACACTTGATCATACTGATGAGAGCAAATTCTCTTCCCCGATTATTGAACCGAGCTAAATGTAACAAGAATGAGATAAAGGCAGAGAAATGCATGCCCGATGAGATGTTGGTGGAGGACTGGATGCATTTTTTTTTATTTTGTCCTTAATAGAGCATTAAAGATATATTTTGAATTCCAATTTTTAAGGACTGCAGTATGCAACATAAAAGGGGGTTAGTTCTACGTGTTTTTAAAAAATAAATAAAAACTCTTTATTAATTTTACAATATAACCAACAAGAATTCATGTAAATTCTACTTGTCTTGATGAGTAATACGAGACCTGGTCGGTTTATAGTTATATTGAAATGTACTTCAAATTAAACGGAGTTTAATGTAAATCTATTGCTTTTTTCATTATTTAAATGATTTGGTTTTTTTTATGAAATACATTTTACTTAAAAATAAAGATGGATTTATTGAGCTGGAATCTGGGGGGGTCGAGACTTGCATATTTTTACGTGCCCCTATGCCCATGGATTTGTGTTTGGCGTGATGCCCTAAATTAAAGTAGCTACCTTATCAGTCCAGAGGCGATGGAGCCCGGGTCAGGAGTACTCTCTATTTTCGCCTTGGAGACTGATAGTCTTCCCTCTCCATAGCTGGCGAACTGACTGTACGCTTTCTACAGTGGAGTTCCTCAAAGAAATGCTTGAGCAGACTGTACTCTGAAAGGAGTAGCGATGGATTTCCAAAGCATTGTTCTTGTATGTTGGAGTACACTTGCCATTTTAAGGCTTGCCAATTTACTTCTAAACCTTTCTCTCCCACATTAGGGATCTTCGTGTACATACCAATGTCTGACTGTTAAATACTGAAGTGAATGGTATCCCATTTTAGTATTACCAAGCTGTGTATGTTTAATTGTGATTTTTTACGTATCTGGTACTAGGTTGAAAAATGCAATCTTGTGTTATTATATCTTGGTGCTTACCAGTGTGGCTCCCTGCTGCTTAATGGACTTTGTGCTTGTTAATTGTACTTCACACCGAGTCTTCCTCCTCCGATTTCTAACTGCTCAGTCACACTACTTTTGAGAGTTCTGTCCAAGATGTAAGGGTAATTTCGTGGCACCTTTTTGAGTTCGTTTCTCAAGGAACCCCTCACCATAGTAGGTTTTAAACAAACCTCCACAGCATTCCCCAAGTACCTTCCACTAATTGCAACTTCTTTGGTATTGTGCAGTGTAATTGGTTGCAGTTCTGCAACAGCCTGGAATGATGAGCAATGCATGTACAAACGAGTCGATGTAGGCAGTATAAATAAATATAGTCGTGTAGCCGATGAGATTGTGTGCCCATTTGAATCGCAAGTGATCTTAAACAGAAGGGGGAGGGGTGGGAGAAGTAGTTTTCTTTTTTTTTAATCTAACACTATGTAGGCATGAAAAGTGGACATTAATTTAGGCAAATCATAATGTACCTTTTCAGATCTGTTTCTATGTTGATCCAACACTGGTGAATAATGTCAGTCTTACTTATAGTTACTATGTTGTTGCTCCCACCCATCTGTAAGAAAACTAGCATGGCCTGGGGCTAGAGATGCCATGTGAAGGAGAGTGTTGCGCTGCTGTCAATTCCCCACCATTCTGTAGCTTTTGCCGGTAGCAGCATAACTTCCAGGGACGTGGTTGGTGTTCTCTTTTGTTGCAGGGTACTGGCATGTTGAATGCGTTGGTGCAATACAAGCTTTGGATGTGTCAAATCTCTGATGGCTGAGCACCAATACAGAGCATATACTCCTACATTTGCAATTATACTCTTTTCGGACTATTGCACCACCCACAGCATCGGACTAACTGGAGACGTTTAGTACAAAAATGGTGGAATTGGCTAAACACTTTAAATGCAGTACCGTTGCTTTCAATTTAAGGTTGTTTTTAATGGCAAAAATGCAGCTGGAATTTATTTAACCGATGGTACCTCTTCTAGCGCTGTTGCAAGACCTACACATGCGCTGTCCCACTGAATAATTTAACCTAAATAATAGTATAGCTTTACTTTGTATAACATATTGTGACAGTCACATTACGAACCAGCCTTTTAGCCTTCTGTGGGCTTTGGGGACCAGGAATACCCACTTACTACGCAGTGTGCTACTTGACCAAAGGAAATGGGTATTGCAGAGAGACCCCTCCGGCCATGCCAGCTAATCTTTTTACCCATTTCAAACCTTCAGCTTAAACCTTTTACCGCTTAAGGAAAGTGGCACTTCTAACCTGACTTCCATTTCGGTGACTTATTATGCACCCAATTCTCCTTCAGAGAACTAGAGTGAACTGCCTCCAACTCTGGTATTGCTGACTGCTGCACTTGTTTCTGTGCTGAGTCCGGCTTGAAGAATGAACATACTCCCATCGTTCCTGTGTTGAACCAGAGCAGTATGGAGGGGATTAGGAGAAAGAAACTGGGCCCCATATCCCTGAAGCTGATAGAGTGGTGTATTCCCATTGTATTCCCATAGTTAAGACATCTCAAGGGCCGATTTTCTATTGTTGTTACTATTGTGACCGTAAGAGTTTTCTTTTTGCTGCTTTCCCTCCACAGACAGCAATGGGACACTTAACCTTTTGCTATTGGTTTGAACGTTTTCAGATTTTTGGAGGCAAGTGAAGCATTTTTGCTCCACTGACATTGCTAAGCCCTTCTGTTGAGGGGCTACTGATCAGTCCCTATGGCTATCCGTGCAGGAGAACTTTGTTTTCCATAGTAAAGCCTTTTGATTATTTCCCTGCACAAATAACCTTATGTGAAGTATGGTAGAGACACTTTGTGTTGCTGTAACTGTTCTTTGTAACTTTGTGGTTATTTGCATGATGTGCTGTTGGCAACAGATACTTTTGTCGTGTTTTTTTTTATATAGTCTTGTTCACTTTTGCATTTTACTGCTTAATGCTGGTAAGAGAACCATATACTCTAAATGGCTATGCCTTGAGATTTTCTCCTGTCCTTTGGCCATCTTGTAGTTTGACCTTTTTCCTGCCCTGGAGTAGCTGCATTTTCCATATATGGTGATTTCTGGGGAAAGCTCTGGCTTGCTTTGGAAAAGTGGCTGTCTCCTTGTGTGGCTGGATCTGTCCGGATCCAGTCCACATTTGTGCCAGAGCATGTCTGGTGCAGTGCAGATGCAGTGGTCTAAGGCTGTCCATAATTGACCGCTTCTGCCAATTTGTATGTCGCAGACCTTGCTGTGGGTGGTCTGGGGGCAACTCCAGCCTGTATCCTTGATAAAAGGGGGACTCCTGGAGTCTTTCTTCAGATTATCTTTGGTGCCAAGACCTCTACGATGGAGTGCAGCAACATAAAACCCCTAACTCGTAGTTGGAATATCCCCATGAGCCCCATTCTTCCATTGCCCGGCAAATCCCTGACTCTTTGAAGATCTCCTGAAGACCTTCAACTAGCCCATCCCCTGCTCAAAGATCAGTCCTGAAGCCATCCTGTGGGCCTGCCAGATGTCCTCCTGGGTTACTTTGCTGCAGCGATCACCTGCCCGAGTTGTGCCTTGGGACAACGCAGATCCTCTGCTTCTGGAACAAGAAGCATTTCCCTGAGGTTGCAGCTCTCCACCACGAACATGGGCCTTGCAGGACCAGTTTTTGTTCTCGACACGAGGGTGGCCTTCTGCCTTTTTATTGAAGTCTCCATCGCTGCCTGCATCGCGTCCTGGGAGTCTTCTGAGGTAGTTGCTGATGTGGTGGTGCTGAGGTCCGGGTGTCCAGAATCCGGATCCGGTCCACTGTCTTCAGTGGCCCCTATCCTTGTCTCCGCTTCAGTGATCGGGCCCCCTCATGTGCCAGTCCTACCTGACTGAATCAAAGGCCTTGACTGCGTCTATGGAGGCCACTGCGCAGTCTTCATTTAGGTGGTTCCTACTGTCTGTTATGTGATGTAGCCTGCGTAAATTCCATGAAGTGCAACGGCCCGGGACGTACCCAGTTTGGTCTGAGTAAGTCGAGCTATCACTCTCTTGAGTCTGGTTGCCAGTACCGCCGCTAGGATTTTACTGTCTTGATTCATCATAGAGAGTGGCCTGTATGATCCGCAGTCTAGTGGCGACTTCCCTGGTTTAAGTATGGGTACACTTATGGAGTCTCTAAGGCTTCTGGGCAGTGTTCCTGCCTCGTATGCTTCTGTGAAAACACCCAAGAGCTTTGGAGCCAGGACTTCCCTGTATGTCTTATAGAATTTCCCGGCTTGCCTGTCCGGTACTGGCGTTTTGGTGGTTCCGAGTTCGGCTATTGCAGCGCTTATTTCTTCTTGCATGAGGGGTGCATCCAAAGCAACCACCTGCTCAACCTCCAACCGTGGTAGGTCTATTTAACCCAGGGCCTCTTTAATGACCATTTAATGTCCCTTTGCGTCCCTGAAGTATAGGGATTCATAGAATCTGGAGAATCTATTATTGATCTCCCGCCTGCATCCTGACGACCTTCCCGTCTTCGTCCATAATGCTAGTGCTCTTCGCCCTGGGCTCCTCTTGTCTACACAGTCGGGCTAGAAATCTCCCTGGCTTCTCCCCTTCCGTGTGCATTCTTTGGGTATACTTCGGGTAGCCTAACTTCCCCAGCCTTTCCCACTCAGCTATGCACTTTTGGCGCAATTCTAGCAATCTTGCCCCCCCCATGTCCCCTCCTGCGGTCCCACTTTCCTCTCACGCTATGTCGTTTTCCAAGCCCTCTATTGATCTCTGTATGTCTGCCCACAGGCCCCCCATTTTGCTTCTCGTTGTCCCCCCAACCTCTTTGTAATCACCTTGAAGGCTTTGCACAGTGTTCCTACCTTTGCTACACTACCCGTGTTGGTGTCAAAGTACTCTACTATTTTATATTCCAGGTGGACCTTAAAGGTGTCGTCTTGTAGTGCCTCAGCTCTCTCTCCATGTGGGTATGGGCGCGCTCAGTGCTGTCACCTGCCAGATCGCTATTAGCAGGGCATGGTCCGACAGAACATTAGCCTAGTATTCTGTGCCCCCAAACTCCCCAAGGGTTTCCACTCCCATAAAGATATGATCTATTCGAGTATATGCTCCATGGGGAGCCGAATAATGTGAATATCGCCGCTCTACTCCATGCCTCGCTCTCCAGACGTCTACTAGCTCCAGGTCTCTCAGTAGGGCTCCCAATGTTTTAGACGGTGGTGCATACTTGCCATGTTTCACGTCAGATCGGTCTAACTGAGGGTTAAGTGTGCAGTTCACCTCCCCACACCCACATTGCCCCTCTGTAGGTTGCCAGCTTCGGGTAGAGTGACCTGAAGAATACTGTTGCATCACGATTCGGGGCGTAAGTATTTATGAAGCATGCCTCCCTGTGTTCCAGCAAGCCGAGCAACACCACCACCACCCTCCTACCATCCTCATCCTTTTTTAATTTCAGCAGTTGGAAGGGGGCTATCCACACTAGGACCCCTCTTGCATATACCGAGAACATTGAGCCGTACAACTTCCCTCCCCGTTTCCTAGCTATCACAGCCTTCTTGTCTGCCGTGAGGTATTCTTTTCAAGTATGCATGTACCCACAGCCTCTTTATGTAGTTGTTCATCCCCTAACGTTCCAGGTGAGTATTCCAAGGCCATTAATGCCCATCGTTGGTGATTTACCAGGGTTGTACCTGTCTGTCACGCGCCCTGCCACTTATGGAATCAATGGAGGGCCCGACTCCATTGATCCTTGCCATCATGTTTATCGCCATTCCTTCGGCGCAGTCTAATTGTTTACCAAGATGGTCACCGTTGTGGGGTTCTTAGTCCATCCACTCCCGGCAGCCGGCGTGTTGCAACCCTTAGCATTTCTACTTTGGGGTCAAGACGCTAGTGCTTTCTCTTTTTGCGGCACTCTGCTTCCTTTCTCTCTGTCCCTCGGAGGGGCAGTGCTGTTCTCCATTCTCTCCCCTTCCGCTGCAGGGCTCTCCCTGCCCGTGGTCTGTCACTCACTCTCTCGCCCTGCTGCTTGCTGCGGCATTCGCTTCCCTTTCTTTGGCTTCACTTCGCTTACCTCCCTTTCCCCGCAATCGGGTGTCGCCCTGATAGCGTACTTTCTTTGTCAGCTCCCACCAGCTTGTGGCTTTGCTTCTTTCCGTCATCCCTGGTATCCGCTGCGGTAAGGCCCCCTTCTGGGTCCTACCGTCCTATTACTCACCACCGCTGCACACATCCATCACATCAAGGTTTTTTTTGTGCCAGGAGGCTTTTTCCCCAGTTTCTTCGGCTACTCCGGAGGCAAGGTCACTGGCCTGCTGATTCCTCGTGGCCACAGTGGCTTCCTTTCATGGTAGGCCTTACCTCCATTTTTAAAAAAAAAAAAAGATTACTGGGTCAGGGCAAGGAAGAAGATACCGTCTTCAGACTCCATCTCTTTAGGTGAGGAGGAAGAGGGGGACTTCGAAACCGATACAGACGACTCCGAAGTTGACACCGTCCCACCACCCTGACTGCTTGTGTGCCCGTTCTCCTCCCCCTGTTGCAATTTGTTTATGGTCGCTCTCTCGGTTCTGTGTTCAGGCATTTCCACACCGCTCATTCGTCCGTCGCATCTTTAAGCTTCGTGCATCTCACAGTTTAGGTTCTTAACAAACCCCACAACCTCTTCCAGACAGCTCTTTGCCCTGGTCATCTGCAAGCCCCCTGGCCCCCCGCACCCAACTTCTAACTGCTAGTAACCTATTGCAAACTTTTTAAATTTTTTTTTAAAACTTTTATTTTTTTGACAGAGGCAGATAGCGTACACATACATCGGAGCTGTAATAACAAATTTGGTACACATATACATGAATACGATGGGCTTACATGCAAGAGTAAGGCAACAGTGGTCAAGTAGCGACATATCATGGAGCACCAACATCTCAAACAGTTAACGGAGAGGGCTGGGAGCACTCGTCCATAGAGGAAGTATCATTTAGGCTATTCAGATAGCTGTTGAAAGCAGACCAAATATTATGGGGACGGGAACGGGTCGGGAGCATACCCAGGAATTCTTCCTCGCAGTTTCGAGACCATGTGAGCAGATTCAACCATTTCTGGTATGTAGGGGCGGGGTTGGGCTCTTCCAACTTTGAAGAACACACTTCTTGGCCACCACACAGCTCACATTCAAGAACTTAAGCATGTCCCTAGACCCCCCAGGTCCCCACACCCCAAACAGGACCCCCATCGGGTCGGGCTCGACAACAGAATCAGTGATTGCAGACAGTGTCTCTATGGTCTTACTCCAGAATGTGGCCAGCGCAGGACAGTTCCAAAACATGTGAAGATGGTCCGCACCCTCCGCACTGCAGCGGGGGCAGAGCCGTGGTGCAAAATTTCACATGGAGTGTAATACAGCCTGTTGAGCAATTTATATTGTATGGTGCAGTAACGGAAGTTCAGGGACACCCTGTTAGTATGAGAGCACATCTTTTCCCACATTTGGTCAGTGAGTTCCACCTCCAGCTCGGAGGCCCAGTCGTCCCGGGCCCTGGACGGTTGGGGAGAGGCAGTAATCGGTAACAGTTTATACAATGAAGAAAACTACCCCTCGGGCGCCACCCGAGTTGGCGATATGAGCAATTCCAGGGGAGTCCTGGGGCTCATCGGGAAAGTCAGCCCACGCACTGCGGAAAGCAGCGCGGAGCCTGTAGAACTGCAAAGGCTCCATAACGGAGCCAGAGTGTCCCGGCCTCCACGTCTGTGGTGTTATGAACTGCCCTTCTGGATATCATTGAGGGCACGGTATCCCAGGGCCTCCCAGTGTCGTGCCAGGGCGATGTCATGTATGGGTTCCAGCCTGGGAAGGTTCCAGGCGGGGAGCCACTTGTAATACGGGTACTGTTCGTCACAAGTTTTAAACATCTGGGCCCAGGCCTGCACCGTGGTCCGGACCGGATCAATGGGCGAGTCTGGTTCATAACTTCTGTCTAGAATCAAAGACATTACATTAGTGCTTGCAGCTGCCAGAACCTCCAGCTTGACATGGGGACGGGGTGGGGACCTATTGCAAACTTGAAATAACTGCCTAGCTGCATACTGCCTGCTCTGGCTCAGCTGCTTCTTCCGCCCCCTCCTCCCCTAACCATTCCTTGGGTGGCATGCAGCAGCTCAATGCCTTCCAACGGGCATCTGGTTCCTGCATGAGGGAGTCCAGTAGCTGCCTGTAGAGGCGGCTGTCTAGATGTTGGTGCACGTCTCTGCCATGGGGCTCCCAACTACAATATAGTTAGTATTTGTGTTTGTCCGTTTGTCTCGTGTTTGGTTCCTGTTTGGTTCCTGGATTTCTTTTCGCTGTGCTGTGGCAATTACACTTCAAGGTCCATTATTGTTCCTTCCTGGCAGCTGTGGAAGTCCCTGCTCATCCATCCATGCGTGTGCCTCCTGCGTGTTTCAAAGAAGTATGTTCTGCTATTGTGCAGGACTGTTAGTTGTGCTGGGTACATCAATATATATCTCAAGTTGGCCCTACACAGCCTCTCCTTAGTTCTTCTGAACAGTGCCCTTTGTACCTGCCCGTGTAGTCGGGGTAGATTAAAGGAGTTTTGCGTGATCGTGCCACCTTCCATCGAGAAAGTCGGTATCCTTTCCCGGTCCTTAAAGTTAATTATTCTCGCTGTCTTGGGGCACTCGGGCGGCAGTTTTTTGCCGAGGGATCTATGTGCCCTTTCAACCGTGAATCCTTGTGTCAGTGTGCCAGGTCCTATCTCCTGCAACAAGAGGTTCTCCACATAGCCAGTCACATCTCTGCCTTCCTCCCCTTCCGGAAGGCCCAATATTCTAATGTTGTTTCTTCGGGCACTTTCTTCAGCATCCTGCACACAACGCTCTAGCATCCGCACTCTTTCCAGTACATCCAAAACCTTAGGCTTCTATCTAGACTATGCACTCGTCCTTCAAAGACAAGTAAACACCACCGCCTCCACAACGGCTTATACCTCAAAACTGATAAACGCATGCAGACAATTCTTGTCCACCAGCAGCTGCATCACCCTTGCAAGAGCCCTGATGTTGTCCAAATTGCACTATTGCAAAACTCTGTATCTTGGCACCAGCCAAAGGAACCTGCACAAGCTACAAGTATTCAAAATAATGCACTCAGAACTGCCCTAAATTCCTGCGCTCCAATCACATCTTACAAATCTGACGGAACATCAACTGGCTCCCTATCCAATATAGGATCACCACCTTAACGCTCATGATTGCTCACAATTGCCTAAATAACTCAGCCCCTGAGTACCTGACTGACAAATTTGCCAGGAATGAATCCACTAGACCCACCAGAGCAAACTATGCCCATTGTCTCAACATCCCTAAATTCAAACTCCTCAAAGCAGGAGGCGCCAGCTTTCCGGTGCTCACGGCCAAGGCCTGGAACAAGTTTCCACCTGCACTCAAGACAGCCCCGAAGTTCCTATCATTCCGGAACAAAGTAAAAACCTGGCTGTTTTCACAAACCAAGTAATTATCACCATTCACTATTGTGACCCCAGGACACCACCACTGACTGACCATGCCCACAGCTAAAGTATGTCTCCCCTATTAGCCGCCTGAGGCTTTGCCACTACCATTCTAAGCTATGTATATCCTGAACATATGTACATATTGTATTTCTTATTATTGTTGTCTACTTCTGTACATTACCGCATCTATTACTGTAAATATTATTGTATTATATTTTACTTTATTGTTGTAACCTGATGTACCCTTCGAAAGCGCCCAGATACCCTTGGGTTCGGTGCGCTATATTAGCAAATAAAACAAACCAAACAAACAAATCCGTCATCTGGGTTCATGTGCTGGCTGTGTTTGCGGTGTTCTCCTGTACTCTCTCCTCCGCCGTGTCCAGTCGATCACCTTGCTCGCTGACATCCTGGCGCAGCAGCCCCACATCCACAATTACTGCATCTATCTTGTATTCGAGTTCTATTTTCAGCGCCGCTATCGCCGCCAGGATCGGGCCTTCCTCTTGCGGGCTGACCTGTGGGTTCTGTGAGCCATTGCAATTAGCTGCTGATGTGGTCGTCTCATTATCTTCTTTCTGGGCATATGCTTCCATCATAGTCTGCCGGCCTTTAACCTTACGCGCCTTGTTTGGCATTAGGATCGTCAGCCTGGAGGTCTGCCTGGTTGGCTTGGTGTAATTGCTTGTGCATGGCCTCTCTGGGGTTGACTGTTGTCTCGTCGCCCTTTCCGTCCGGCGCTGTGGCCAGGCCAGTTACTCCCTGACCCCAGTCAAGGGCGCCTGCATGAGTGGCAAGCAGTAACCTCTGTTTGTGGGGGTCAGGTGCGTATTTGAGAGCGCTGCCCTGCAAGTGGTAATTTCCACAGGACCCCCTCCCGTCTGACACCACCAGCTGGGCTGATCACTCCTCAACCCCAGACGTGGGCGCCTGTGTTCATTCCTTCAGCTGGCTCACTTCACCTTCCTGTGGTCTACGCTTTGCTCTTGGTGCTTTCCAGCCAGTTCCCAGGGTTCATCAAGCTGGGTATTGGTTTCTAGCACTATTGCCTCCAGGTCCGTGCAAGCATATGTCTTGTATTACTGTGCTTCTGCGTAATCCTTCTTGTCCGGCGTATGAGGCCAAGCGTTTACATGCAGGCGGGGTTCGCAGGTTGCACGCATCCAACCGTTGTTGGGCTC
This sequence comes from Ambystoma mexicanum, assembly GCF_040938575.1. Lineage (NCBI taxonomy): Eukaryota > Metazoa > Chordata > Amphibia > Caudata > Ambystomatidae > Ambystoma > Ambystoma mexicanum. The sequence continues at coordinate 298,163,048 of NC_090935.1, read as the reverse complement.
TTTTCGTTCCCTGCCCTCCCACAGCTATGGGAGCCCTCCTCCTCCATGCTGTTACTGCTTGTTCACCCAGACCGCCCAGGCCTCTGCCTGGCGGTCAGCCGCCAGTGAATTACTCCCTGCACGGTGTCCCACTCCCTCCCAGTTGCCACCCCCAGACTGTAGTCTCCCCTGGGACTCGCCATGCAGTCTTGCTGCAGCCTCTGCCTGTGCGCCTACTGTGTCCCGCTCCCCGGCGCTTCAATCCTGCTGCGCTACGCCAGTGGCTGCTTCATCTCTCTCCTGCTCGGACTCTCCAGCCTGTGTCTTGTGGGTCCAGGTTTCAGGCAGCTCTGGTGGAAAGGTTCGCCATCTTGGTCTCGGTGCCCTCCTGGTTTCGGGAGCTCGTTTCTCTTTCAGTCGTCCACCTTATTTGTTGAAACTTCCCGGGGTGCTCCACAACTGCTGTTACTCATTTATGCGGTTGAATTGCGAAATCGGGCACCTTTTTAAATATAGAGTTCGAGGATCTAGCTGGAGCCCTCTTTCTTGCTGCCTCACTCCACGGCCCTGGATGGACCACTCTTTTCTATATGTGGTGGTACAACATTTGGGAGATGGCTTCTGCTAAAAATATATATTTTTAAAAATGTTTTTGTTAAGTGTCTTTGGTCAGCATTTGACATTTACACTGTACATAAAAACACTAATGATGTCATCATACAATTTATATATTTTTGTATTTATTGATTCGGCTGAAACCTTCAACCTTTCAATATAGAAAGAGATAACAATATTAAAATTCGAACAATAGCAATCGAAATAAAATCAAGAATAAAATGAACATACATAGCATAATACAAGTAAAACCAGAATCTTCAATTCATTAACATATCACTTCTGTGAATCCTTGGTTAAATCATTATGTAATTCCTGCTCATACAAAAAGTTCATTGCTGCATAGCCTATTGATTTTGAACGTATATGGAATACATCTCTCCATAGATCTTTTGCATCCATGTACAACACGTGTTTAAACAGTGTCTTAAAATGTTTTGTTCTTATGCTTTGTAATTTTATGCATTCATTGATGAGGAGCTCTAAGCATTCTACTCCTGTATCACAATACCGACATATATTTGATTTTTGATTGTCATCGAGCCACTTGGATGTGACTTCTCTAGTTCTCCACAAATTTAGTCGAAGGCGCAGTAGACCTGCACGATGCAGGACACTAGGAGATTTGACCAAATATGTTTCTAGTTTGCCAAGTGTTTTTAAAGCAAAAGGATCCTTTTTGAATGGTTTATAGTTATTGAATAAATCCCTAGTCCGAATCCAGTAACTACGCCACATTTTTGTTTTCTCTGGATTTTAGAGAAGTAACTCTTCCTGCAGATATTCCTGCGCCTTTGATCTCCATTGCCCAATGAACTAATCATTTGATTCCTTCACACAGGTTGCTAGCTGTGTTTAATAGCCCATTTCGATGTTCAACCGGAGTACATTTCTTATACAGCATACATGCATTCCATTTATGAGTGGCATGTACAGATGTTAACCCCAATTCATGCCTTATGAATTCTATAGGTGTGGACAATGGTAGTTTCAACAGGCCCTTCCAAAAGGCGCCTTAAATCTTGTCCCAGAATAAGGCCGGTCTACATGCCTTGGAAGGCCCCCGCCCCATATAACAAGATAGGTACGGCTTTTTGTTTAAAGTATGTAATTATCGGGGAAATAGAAAACCTACAATATTTGCTATTAATGATTCTTGCCTGGGATAACAGATTGTTACACTTCAACTTCAGGCCATGCTCATACGCTAGATCCTTTGGATGATTATTGATGTTAGAACCTATTGTTACATTTCAACTTCAGGCCATGCTCATACGGTAGATCTTTCGGATGATTATTGATGTTAGACCCTAGATAAGTATGACTAGATACAGATGTTTTTTTGACATTTATGGTCATTTTATTGACATTAGGATACCTTTCCAAGGCCTGTAACATATTACGTAACCCCATAGGTTTCTTTGACAATAGGAGAAGGTTGTCAGCATATAATAACCAATTGATGACCTTATTTCCAATTTTCGGTGAACCGGTTATTACATTTGCAAATTCCATGCCCAGATCTAGAATAAAGTAGTCGAAGAGGGCTGAAGCAAGTATACAACCCTGCTTCAGCCCCCTTGTCGTTGGAATAGATTCAGAGAGCAATCTAGTACATCTAGTCTTATCTGCAAGGAAGTGTGTTTGTGAAAGTCAATCAGCCATTTTAGGATATGCCACGGGCAGTTATTTTTTATTAGTTTCATAAATAGCAGTTCTCTTACCACCGAGTCGATCGCCGTCTTAAAGTCGACAAAGGCGGCATAAAGTGGTTGCTTCTTATGTGATTGTTCTACAATAATGGCGTTTATTGCTAGTAGATTAACGCCTGTTCCCAACCGTTGCAGAAACCCTGTTTGCCATGGGTGTTTTTTTTTTTTTTTTTTTTTTTAACGCGTTTATTTTAAGAAGGCAGGTTATCACAATAGATAACTTAAACATTTGCGACATGATGCACAGTACGATATCTCTCCCATTCCCTCCCCCAGTCTCAAGTTTCTTCCACCCCCCCCCCTGCTCCCGCTCGGGCTCCCCAGCTTGTATTGTTCTCCTGGCCAATTGGGGCTTAAATGTCAAAGCCGGGAAATTTTGGTCATAGTCGAGGACCGGACCCCAGATGTTATGCCGTCACCCTCTCAGCTATCAACATGTCCCAGAGCTTCACCCACCAGAACGGCATGAGGGGACCTTCCGCCGTCTTCAAGGTGCGGGCTATCATGTTCCTGCCCGCCAATAAGCATTGGGATAATAGTTTGGCCTTGGGCCCTGAACTTGGGTAGATTCCAGGAATTGGGGCTCCAAGGAGAAGAGGTTCAGGCTCTAGGGGCAGTTGCACCTGAGTAATGTCCGCAATCGTCACCAGGCAGCGTTTCCAGAAGGCTTGGGTCTTGGGGCAGGACCACCACATATGGAAGAAGGAGCCTACTTGGCCACATTGTCTCCAGCAGTTTGGGTTGAGAGTGGGATGCATGTGATGGAGTCTTAAGGGCGGGAAATACCACCGGAGGAGGATCTTATAGGCGCATTCCCAATTTGTGATACATGATGAAGAGGAGTGGGCCCGGGACCGGATATCAACCCAGAGTTGGTAATCAATAGGGTGGCCCAGGTCTGCTTCCCATTGGGCCATGTATTGGGGCTTGGAAATTAGGAAGTCCGGTTGGAGGCGTTTGTACAGGGTAGAGATTCTCCCTTGGGGTGGCAGCTCGGTAAGGGTCAGTTCAATGGCCGTTGGGGGGCGGGTGGCTGCCTGGCGAGTCTGTGGATGAGTGCACCAGTGGCGTAGCTGGATGTACGTGAACCTATCCTGTTCCTGAATCTTGAAGAGTTCTTTGCATCGCTCGAAGGTGCAGGGTTGACCCCCCCTCGAAGAGTTGTCCCAGGGTCTCCAGGCCTCTTGCGATCCATGGCCCAAAATTTCGAATTGACAGGCCAGGAGAGAAAGTTGGGTTCATGAACACTGGGGCGAGGGGGCTAAGTCCCACTGGAATCTTCTTTAGTCTCAGTGCTTTGTCCCAGACCGAGATGGTATGTTTAGTGGACGCCAAGAGTTCCCGCCATCGCCGCTGCTCCGGAGGAGTGACGTGTGCGAGAAAGCGTAGAGGCAGCGGTAGCTGTGCCTGTTCGAGATCTACCTATCTAGGGCGGTTAGTAAGTATTTGCCATGATTGAATACAGGCCAGCGGGGCCGCCATCTGGTACTTTTGTAGATCTGGATCCCCGAGACCGCAGAGCCTTGCGTTGCCCAACATCGTGGATTTAGGGATCCTGGCTTTTTGTCCCCTCCAAATAAACTGCAACATTTTCTTCTGTAGGTTTTGGAGGGTTGGGGCCGGAATCGGGACCGGGAGAGGGGAGCAAGCGTAAAGGTACCTCGGCAGCAAGTTCATTTTACACGCCGTGACACGGCCCATCAGCGAGATCTCCTGTGCTGCCCACCGCTTGAGGTCTGCCTCCAAGGCCGTAAATAATGGGGGGGGAAATTAGCCCGGAAAACCTTGCTTGGGTTAGCTGGAATCTGGACTCCCAGGTAACTGATTTCGCTGGTCGTCCATTGTACTGGGCACAGCGAGATTAGGGCTTCTCGGTCTGTCGAGGGTAGGCCCACCGCCAGGGCCGCTGACTTCCGAAAGTTGATGGCAAAGCCTGTGACCCTTCCATAGGTTGCTATCTCTGCCAGGGCTTGAGGGAGGGAAGAGCGGGGCTCTGTAATGGTCAGAAGAACATCATCCGCGTAGAGGGCCAGTGTATGATGCGCTGAGCCAGATTGAAAGCCTTTGATTGCAGGGTTCAGCCTGATCCGCTGGGCGAACGGCTCCATGATTAGTGCGAAAAGGAGTGGCGCCAGCGGACATCCCTGTCTGGTTCCACAGGTTAAGACGATAGGGGAGGAGAGGGTGCCATTGACTCTGAGAAGGGTTTTGGGCGCTTTATAGTTAGCCAGTGTCGTAGTGCAGAATTCTGGGCCGAAACCAAATGCTTCGAGGGTGAGCCTCATGAAGGTCCAGTCTACTTTATCAAATGCCTTAATTGCGAGTCTTGGGAGGCCAGCTCCACCAGGTCTAAGGTCCTGCGGATGTTGTCGGCGGTGGAAGAATGTTTGAGGAAGCCAGTTTGGTCGGCGCTGATTATCTCCGGCAAGACCTGGGAGAGGCGTGTTGCTAGAATTTTGGAATATATGTTAGCGTCAATATTAAGTAGAGCGATAGGTCTATATGACGTGGGATTCCTCGGATCGTCTCCCGGTTTTGGCAGCAAGACAGTGATTGACTCTTGCATGGATGGGGTTATCGTGCCTGTGGTTCTGAATGAGTTAAACCGCTGCACCAGATGCGCTAACAATTGAGGTTTGAAAATCTTGTAGAACCTAGCTGTAAATCCATCCGGGCCGGGAGCCCGGGATTTAAGGGCTTTTATCGCCACGTCCACTTCCTCATCGGTGATCGGCACCTCCAAAGAGTCATAGGCTGTCTTCTTTATCCGGGGCAGCGCTGCTTCCCAGAGGTATTCCTTTTGTTCTCCCACGTTTCGCACAGGAGCGGTCATCACCTGGGTCAGGTGGGCCCTTGCAAAGCGAAGTTTGTCCTGGTCTATTTGCCTTGTTGTTCTTGGCATAGTAAAACTGCTTAGCCTTCGCCATTTGGTGGGCTGTATTTTCAGCATAGTGGGCCTCAATCTTCTTCTGCGCTATCCGGATAGCCCGCTGTGTTTTAGGGGTCCAGCCCTTCTCCTTATGGACCCTTTCACCTTTATCCAGTTCTTCCTCGAGGCTCTGACAAGTTTGTTGTCGATGTCTGTGGTAGGCCACTCCTTGCGTAATCAGTTCCCCCCCCTCACCACTGCCTTCATTGCGTCCCAGTTGTTGGCAAAGGAGGTGTCTTCGCTGGGGTTCTCCTTGAAGAAATTGGTGATAGTGGTTGCGATTGTGTGTCTCAGAGGCATTTCGTTCAGAATCTGGTCATCTAACGTCCATCTACGCTGTTGGGGATTAAGTGGTTCCTGCACTCAAGTCTCCAGGGCCACCGGGGCATGATCAGACAGGATTCTGGAGCCTATTGTCACATCGTCGGTGAATGTAAAGATTTGCAGGGATACCAAGAGAAGGTCTATCCTGGAGAACGTTCTGTGGACATACGAGTAAAAAGAGAAGTCTGTTTCAGACGGATGGAGAACCCTCCACGAGTCCACCACCCCTAAAGTTCTGAACAATTGCAGGAGAGCCAAAGCTGTAGCGAAGTCCCCGAAAGAGGGCGGGTGCGACTTGTCCTTGATGGGGTCCCGGACCCCATCAAGATCACCCCCAGTCACAATCTGGCCTTCCAGGAAGGGAGAGAGAGCTGGACTTAGCGACTCGTAGAAAAGCTCCTGGCCTGAGTTGGGCGCATATACTGAAACTATGGAGTACAATTGTTCTCGCATCAGACATTTTACCGCTATGTATCGCCCCTCCGGGCAGCTCATGGAATCTAGAATCTGAGGGTTCAGCCCCTTCCCAAACAGGATTGCTGTGCCGCTTCTCTTAGAATTCCCAGATGCGAATAGTTGCTTTGGAAAGTTCCGGGAGCGTAAGCGACCGTGATCTGCCGGCAGTAGGTGAGTCTCCTGTAGCATCGCCACTGCCGCGTTGTCATTATGGAGTTTCTGCAGGATGGACTTGAGTTTTGGAGGTGAGTTCAATCCCCTAACATTCAGGGAGACAAAGCGCAGAGTCTGGTGTTCCGGGACCAGCTCCGGGGCCTCCGACAAGCACTCAGGGGGGGGGGAGATGTAGAGGAATTAGCCATCACGTCGCGGAGTGTGGAGCCATAGGTACCCTTGCCTTCGGGGTATTTTGCTCAGACCGCCAACGGGAGGACCGAGATTTAACTAGGGGAGGCAGACCGGTTGTGGGTCGGTAGCCCCCCCCAAGGCCAACAGGGCCAACGAATACTGGAAGGCCAACGTGGCCAAGATCATCAATAGTCTTAGTGGATCGCTCCAAGGACTCATTGGTGAAAAGTACCTTGGAGCTGGGCATGAGCCGTGGAGTGGTGCCCGCTGCGTTAGGATTTGCGCTCATCTGTGTTCCTGTGGGTGCTGCTCGGGTCCAGAATGTAAGGGCCGGCGTCCTCACCACGGGACCCCGCTAGGCTATTTTCTCTTCCGGAATCTCGGGACCTTTGACCTGGAGTTTTGTGTGGGAATAGGAGCCGCCACAGGGTCCGAGCCGGCTGACGCCTCTATGGGCGGTGAAGATGAGGGGCTGGAAGCGTCTGGGTTCAAGATGTTTTTAGCATCTTCCAAGTGGCTAATTCGCCTTACAGAGCCTTTGTAGGAGAATTGCAAAGCAGTGGGATGAAGCCATATGTAGCAGACTTTTTGGGCTTGAAGAAAGGTAGTTAACAGGCGGAGGGCTCACCTCCTCTGGATCGTGAGAGGGGATAGATCTTGAAAAATCTGGAGGGTGGGGGTCCCCTGGAAGGTGATGTCCTCCTTGGAACAGCTGATCGCCGAGATGGCTTCCTTCGTTATGAAGAAGTGCACCCTGGTGATAACGTCAGGTGGGCCATCCGATTCCACTCCGCGACGAGGGTTCAGCCTGTGAGTGCAGTCTAGGAGCAGCTGCGAGTCATCAAGGTCCGGGAGGAGGGAGGAGGGTTTGAAAGAAGAGGCCCACTTATTCCGCCAGCCCCTTGTCAGGGATCGAGGCAGGAACCCTTCGGATACGGAGGTTGTTGCACCGGGCCCTATTTTCCAGGTCCTCCTGTTTTGTATTCCAGAATGTCGCATTTGTCCTGCAGGAATTTGATTGAACGCTGGACCTCGGCTAAGGCGCAGGAATGATCCCGGGTGAGCGATCCTCAACCTCCCCCAATCTCTGTTCTGCCTCCGAGACCCTTTTGTCTGTATTCTCGAGCTTGGCAGACAGTTCTGTCATGCAGGACCTGAATTCTGCTTTGATATCGGCCATAAATTCCCGGATATCTTCTCTGGTCGCCAGTGGTATCCAGAGATTCCCGCAAGGCAGAGGGGCAGGAGTCCAGTTTCTTCGTTTTTTCTGATGACATCAACATAGCTGCTATGTCTGAGGACTTGGAGGATTTCTGTGGTCTAGACATTGTGTTGCTTGTCGGCGGCGACTTAATGGCCGCCAAGAGCTCCGCAGCCTCGCAAGAAGCCAAGGTGGCACTTCACTCGTGCAGATTATAGCCCTGTCCGCAGGGAACAAGGCCGTAGGCAGGGGCGCCCCAGGAAGAGTTCAGAAGGTTGGAGGGGGGAGAAGAAGCCTACCACCAGCGTGGGTCGGGATCTCTTGGGGGGGGTGGTGTTGCTGAGTGTCCAGGCGGGCGCCGGGCTGCCTACCCACAGAGGCCGCGGGGCACGATGAGAAATCCACCAGGGGCGGGCCGCTGCAAAAGCTCTCCGGCGTCTCCCCGGATCCCTTACCAGGGAGTTGTGGCCCCTACCTCTTTCTGGCTGCAGGAGGGCTACCGGGCTTAGCTCCGGTGCGGGATCCTCCCGGGGTTGATGCAGAGGCGGGCGGTGGAGGGACCTCTCTGCACGCCGACCGCCTCAATCGCCTCTGCCACGGCCTCCGGTGCCAGGGATCCTCCACTCAGATTCAGGCTCTGGCATTTCGGGGGGGGAGGGACGGGCCGCTCCCCGCAGATAGATGGTGCCAGTCCGCTCGCCACGCTCGGGCGCTCAACTCCCCCAACTTGTATGCTGCAACCGGGTTTGCCTCCATATCCCCGTGCCGTGTGCACACAGCCGTGCGTCCGCCATCTTGGTTTTCTCGGGCGGGAGGGAGCCGGGATCTGGACTGTGGTTTGGAGCGTAAAGCTCCAATATCAGCCCCTATGTCAGGACAGCTTGTTCTCCAGCAGCTCCTACGTCTGCGGCCGAAGTCGCTGGATCGATTAGGGCCCAGGAACCGCATAAATTCAGGCACCGCAGCGGGCAATCCACGGGCGGCTTCAGAGGAGCGACCTCATCGAGTCGGCTCCAGGCCACACCCCTGCCATGGGTCTTTTAAATTCTCTTTATTCAACCAGTTATTAAAGTTGTGAAGAACAAGGCTGGCAAATATCTTTCCCGGACAGTCTGATAAGGCTATTGGCCTATATGCTGCAGGGTCAAGCCTGTTTCCCTTTTTTTAAAAGCGGGATTAACAAGGATTTTTTCCATGAATCGGGCAACTGTTTTCGAATATGGAAGCCCAAATTTCTGGATTTTATTTTTTTAACGTTCCATTATCAAGACCATCCGAGCCCTGGGCTCGAGACGTGCTAAATTTCGAATGTAAAACATCACGTCATCATAATCCAATTGAAATGAGTGATTCCAATTTACACCATTTAACCTCAAATGGAAGTTTGGGATGGGAGTTTGGTAAATCTGCTTGAAATAATCACACTGAGTTCTTGCTGCAATAGAGTTTATTTGCACTGAGCTTTGATCTTTATATGTTGCCTTGTTTAATAAGTTCCATATTTCGGCTGATGACTTTGAAGCGATTTTTCGCAGCATATGTTCACTATCTTTTTGATGGCAAATCGCTTTCCTCCCTCTTTGGCAATTCTTGTATACTGATCTCAGGTGGTTGCTTTTGCATAATCTTTCTTCTATTGGTAACTGTTTCAACATTCGTATCCCCCGTCTCCGATCAGCTTTTTTATGTTTGACATCAATATTGAAGACATGAGTATGTATATAGTTGTTTCCCTGCACAGTTGTTTGTACATAAACATATTTCTGCATTGTTGATGCATATCCTTGCCCTGGATGGTTCGACAATGCCCTATCGAAATCGTTTAAAGCTATTTCCGAACATCTTAAACGATTTCTGGCATTATTTGCGGTAAGATGACCCTTGTACTTCTCTGTGTTTTATGTGCTGCTTTAATTCCCACTCCCACGTTAAGCACAATTGACCATGGTCACTTTTAGAGCTCCATTTAACATCCAGGGTTTGGATTTTGTTCATCAATGCAGAATTTACAAATCCATAATCAATAGTGGCTTCCATGGGGCCATTGCGCCAAGTACTGGCGGCTGGTGTATCACCGTCTACTGCGCCATTCACCATTATAAATTGCCTGCCATCCATTATATACCTCCATCTTTGTTCCTCCAAGGTTTGTTTTTTACCCCTTTTTGGTATTGAATGAAGGTTTAGATCACCCATAATTAGGACATAATCTATGTTCTTTTCTGATGATATTTTGGTAAGAACTTCCTCTAGGTGTTAAATGTATCTGATGTCAAGTGGGACCTCCCCCAATAAATGTTAATGATTATTTCCGTAGATATATATATATTTTGCCAATTTCACAACTTGTATAAAAGGTAATTGAACACTGCAAAGCCTTTTGCTTTTTTTACTGCTATCATTAGGCCAGCCATCGGGTGTCCCCTAGACAGCAGTAAAGCGGGAACCAAGAATATTTCATATCCGTCCCATATTGGGGTTTCTACCATCCATGTTTCTTGGAAAACCAACAAATCAAACTTATTTAAGTCAGTACTCTTAGAATCAATGAGATGCGAGAACCCCCCGGGTGTTCAACTCATGAGATGGATTTTTTCTACTGTTGGGGATTGTTATGCTTGATGTTGGTTTCCCATATCAATTTGCCTTGCACCATTTCCTCCATATATTCGCGGGCATCTCTTAATAACTTCTGGCTTATCTCCATTCACCTTCTGAGCATCGTCTTTATATAATTTGTAGCACATTAAATGTAATGTATCCTTTGCATGCCAAAGGATGTCAGCTAAAATAGCAGAACGCACTGATATTCGTGACTTTGATGAGTCCTGATTATCCAAGAATTCAATTATTTCGATGTCTGATGAATTTATGTTCTGTAACTTTGGTGTCTCTTTGCAGATATTTAGAACACTAGACCGATTTTAGGTCAAATTGGACAAAAGGATGCTCTCTACATTCAAGAATAAAACAATGTAGACCAGTTCCATTTCGATTATCATTTGGAATTCCTTTTGTTTTATATGTGGATTCTTTAACCATAGCAATATTCATCCTCCATTTTGCAGTAGATTCTGAGCTAATTACATCTTGCACAATCCATCTGGGGTTCGTTTGCCACATTCTTGGCCCATTCAAACTTGGCTGGTACCCTGGGATTAATATTTGTTCTGCATTGGTTCTTGCTAATTCATATTCTTTGTTCTTATTGGCCATATATTCTACATTTTGTTTTATTTATTTCCTCTCTCATTTGTGCCACAGCCATCTCCACCATAACTTTTCCCTGTTCAACAGATGGGTTAGTAGACTCTGGTTTTGATGCGTTAACCTTTTAGTTCTCTCTTGCATTAGGGTGGTTTGCTCAACCAGATCGTCAAGTGGTTTATAGGTCAAATCAATCGTTGGTATTTCCTTATCACTAGTAACTTGTTGTGCTATTACAACATTAATACCATTCCCCTCCTCCTTTTTACCTTTTTGTTTTGAGGAGTGTATTTTTTTTCAAGAAGCATCTCGTTTTTGCACTTTGTTTTGATTGCTCTTTGTACTTTAACTAGCTTTTTTTGTATTGATTCTCGATACTTTAGTTTTTCCTATGTCCATTTCCGCTGGTATGCTGAGATTGTTTACTTGTGCCTTCATACTTTTAATGACTAGTACCTCCATTGCTGCGCTATTAACCTCATTACTTTTGGCAAACATAATATGGCACAACACATTTGGCTGATTTTTCTCAGTGTCCTTCAATTTCTCTATGACTTGTGGTTTCTTTTGCAGCATTACTAGACTATGATCTTAGATTCTCTGTCTGAATTCCAACATCTATGAAACTACAACGCCTGAAGATTTCTTACTGAGGATCAATGTTCCTTCTTTCCTCAGGGGTTAGGATTTCTGCTTTTTTACTCGAAATTTGTGTCAATAGGATTGTTTGGTAATTAAGTTTTTGATCACATTGCTTCATATATATTAGCAAGAGATAGTAGGGCTATATTCATAGCTGCTATGGTAGGATTCTCATTCACTTGCGTAATTCCATCATCACTAATACCCTCGCTAGGCCATAGAGCTTGCTGACCTTTGCACACTTCATTTGGTCGTCTAGGGGTCAGTGGAATGAATGACGAGGAGTTTATAGAGCCCTCATGCTCAGAACACTTAGATGATCCTAGGGATCTTGTTTTAAGTTGATTAGGAGCTGTCTGAGTCTCTTCCCCTTCCTCATTTCTCCCAAGCATGGTGGGATGGCTTAGGGATGGAATGGGGGGGAGATTGTCTACCTGCATCAAGTCCCCTGTGTTGGAGTGTACAAATACCACTTCATCATGATTATCCGAGTTATGGCTCATATTCATGAAACTAAGAGCTTCTTCAGCCACTTGCCCAGTAATATGCATCATTTGCTATGCTTTCCTTAATCTTTGCTGGGCCTCCACCGAGCATATTTTGGGAGGACTAATATTCACATATCCCTTCGCTTTCTGAAATAGCAAATTGTTGTCATTGCAGCATTTATTTTCAGATTCCATTGTGGTATCTGAAATTACGCTTCCAGCTTTGGTGACCATTACTATTTATATGGGGGTTAACTTTAATGGCATCGACTTCCATGTTCAGCCGAGCATTTAAATTGTCAATTTATTGTATTTTGTCTAGCCCCGCCCCTTGGTCCACCCCTTGATTGTAATAAAGTCGAATGTCAGTACCTTTTTAGACGCTGTTCGCTTCCGACTCTTTATCATTTTTTTTTTCAATTATCTTTTTTGCACCAATGTGTTCAGATTTGCAACTAGGTTCTTCGGCATTACAAGAGCCTTTCCACTAGATAACAGCTCATTGTTAATTGGCATGTCGGTTTTCAACGTGTAATGGCCTCGCTCCATTTTATCGTAGTTTTTAGCGTGTGCCTTTAATGTACTATTGGCTCAGGATTGAGTCAAAATACAAATTAACCCCCAGTATATTATTGTGATGTACAAAATGGAATTTGAATCTGCCCATGTGGCAGGCAGCTCCTGCAATAAACGTGAACAATCTTCGAGCTGCTGTCCAACATGGCCAGTAATCTATAATTACTTGGGTCGAAACTGGGCCCTTTCTTATAGACTGAGATCAAAATTGACTCCAACCAAGTGGAAGGAAAGCTGCCAGTCTCGCACACATGCAATAACTGGGTTCTCAGCAATTCGGCACAATACTGAGGATCATTCTAAAATACTGTGTTACGAAGTCCATTGGGTCCCATGGCCGATGATTTCGGCTTCAGTATAACTGCAGTGAGATCGGCCTCCTTCACATGGTGCCAAACCAGAGAACCAATAACAGAAACGCCAAATGCATGGGTTTGGGAAGTTACTTTTGTCCAGTTAGTCTTTCCGAAATGTGCCGCCCAGGTGATCTCCGTGATACCACAGATCGCCAGGTCGGACTTTACTGATCTAAAAGTGCAAAGTAGAAGCCAACATTTCTTGGAATCGCATGCCCTGGGCACTTGTCCTGAGGATTCTATCTATAAAACTCAATTTTCGTGGATTTTCAGATTTATATCTAAATCTGGCAAATTTTTTATATTGTGCTTTTCCATGGGTACACAATCATTCCTATTTATTAAGCAGAGGATACTGTTTAACTATTTCTTCTGCTTGGCTATGCCCCAGTCACAGAGGGGCCCTTGCCTTCCTTTTTGATTTCTCATGCAGACCTGTTTTGATATAGGTTTGCATTATCTGTCAAGTTTTGTTTTTCAATTCCCAGTCCTGGACTCTATTTCCCTCTAGGTTTACCGTTGGATTTTCACTTAAACCTTTCCTTTGCTGATTTGTAATCCCTTGACATTTCATACGGAGAGCGGCGTGGTCACTTATATCAATAGGACTAACAAAGTTCAGGGGAGATCTTTAGCATTGCAGAGTTTACAAAAGGAAATCTATGCAGCTTTTATAAGTTCCATTTGACCACGTCACCATTGGTTTCATGGATTTCCCTGTAACCATCTGCAGATCATATTCCAGTATTGCTTCTCGCCAGGCCTTCGCTTTTAACAAGGCAACCAATCTTGTCCTATCCCTCGTGTGAGACTGGCAGCTATCATGTGTGTGAGACTGGCAGCTTTCCTTCCACTTTGTTGGAGTCAATTTTGATATCCGTCTATAAAAAAGGGCCCAGTTTCGACCCAAATAATTATAGATAACTGGCCCATGACAGACGAATAAGAGCAATCGACATTGAAGTCCCCAGTTAGTATAAATCCTGCACGCGAATGGATTTCACACCAGGACCGAAGAGTCTCTGACTGCCGACCTGAGACTTGGTTAAATCATCACCCGTATTACAACGTCATACAGTGTTGGCACCAATAATAGATCAGATCACAACGATGCTCTAGACACTATGGAACCAAGCAGCTGTTTGTGGGGTGGATTTATGCGGAGCACTGCTAGGTCATATCCCGACTTTGCTCCAATGCAAAGTCTGCCTTTTGGGCGACCCTTTAAGACCAGAACTGCCAGATTATGTCCCACACTAACATAATCTCGGTCTCTTTTCAGGGGCGCATCTCCAGATCCAACCATGATTGGCCTCCTCTACATTATTTTTGTAGTAGTACCCCCACTGATCAGTCAAGCCATTATTGATTACAAATGTTTCGTTTGGTCTAATAAAATCCAATGAGTAGATGGAGCCTTCCCTCATTGGTTATACATGATTTGGGATCATGACTGGAGTGCCTGATGGAAGGGGCGGGGCTCTTTCGACTGATGAGTCAAACGCTAGGGTCTATACAAGCCTCTTGAGCCCCTGATTGGGTGATCATATCTTGTTATACAGCTGTCTAATCGGAACTGTGCTGCATTTTGTTACTGGTGCCAGAATTACTTTTGAAATTGTAACCTTGTATGTTGGTCGTTTTTATATTCGTGCGTGTTTCTGTCCTGAGCAAAAATGATACGTTTTAAAAATAATCATACCTACATTTCGGATTTAAAACGTTTCTTGCTGTATTTTACCACGCACTAAGTGAGCATTTTGGTTTCTATTGTAGAAGTGCGGCTCATGTTCTTTGTACACAGGCCAATAATTTGAGCTTTTACTTGGCAGTGAATATATTGCAAACGTTATTGTAAAAAAGGATAGTGCAGCAACATTGCCCAAAATATGAATGACTATCGTTTTGGGTTCACACAAGCTCCTCTCCTAAACTGAATCTACTTGCACCCGTTTAAGAGCAGATCTCGTTTGAACTGATGGTACATGAAAGGTTATCTTGTATTTTCTGGGCGGACTATTTCTTGCGAAAAACATTCCTCCCTGTGAAATATGTACTGTGGTTTCAAAATGAGGCCCACCCTGCCTTATCTATGAGCTCAAGCCTTCAGCCTCGCCATCACAATCCTATGGTTCTCCGCATCGGGGTGCTTAAAGGCTATGGGGTCTGCAGATTACTGCTATAACAGATATACAGTATGGCACCTTTGGAAAAGTGGGGTTTATAAACGTACTCTGGGAAACTCTAAGATACAAGGCCTAATTGCCCTCATTGCCTGAAGCCTTAACATCAAAAATACTTGTGTTCTGGTATTTTGAGAAAAGTAGGCAAACCTCCCATTTACTGTGTTAACTATTAATTTATTCATGGTACGATAGTGAAAGGTCGTCCAGTAATTCATCACAGCCCAGCACCATAGTCTTAAAATCCAAGTCAATATTTTGGTTCAGAACCCCGAGACAAATATTACAAACCTCATGCCAAAAGCCACGAACCCTCACACAGTCCCATAGCAAATGTTCCATACTGCCTTTCTCACTCCGACAACACCAACAAACATCAGAATCAGACAAACCTCTATTTTTAAGCCTTTCCGGGCTCCAAAAAACTCTATTGAGAATTTTGATTTGTCTCGGAGGCGCTTCTGTTTGCAAAAAAATGATTTTGAGGAGCTGGAAATCGTGTATCTCACCAATATTGGAGAATTGGATTACAGAAATGAACTGCTTAGCGAATATGGAGAAATTTATATACAGAAAAATGGGGAAATTGAGTTTACATACAAAGATCTGGGGAGCTTTTTTGAGTAGGTACTAGTTCATCGCTTAATTCTTTTTTTCTGTTCCTACAGGTATATATATTTTATGCTGTGTTATGATATTTTGAGATTTATTGTTCAGTTCTGTTCTAAGCACTAAAATTAAAATAAAGAATTAAAAAAAAAAAAAAATTATTCATGGTACCTAGAGCTTCCAGCGAAAACCTCCACATGCTCTGAGAGCTAGAATTGCGTGCATGTTGAAAGCTGCCTGTTTATGAAAATGTGTGAAATACTAGTAGTATGTGAATGTTTGTAGATCAGGACCCATCTCCATTGGCTACACTGGTAAATAAGTTAAAGGTGCAGTCAAAATGGAAAAATGTTTTTGGCTTGTACATTGTTCACGAGGAGAAATGCGCACACAAAAATGCTGAAGATGATGAACTGAAAATGATCTTTGATCGAAGTATGCTCTTATTGCACAAGAATAGCAAAACCCCTTTTTCGCTAAAGCTGTCTGCGGATTATTTTTTGTTAGCATTCGTTTTTATACTGTATCCAAACCAGATTCAATGCAACATATAATGCTGGCGGCGAACGAGAGAAGTTTCAGAAGCTTCCTAAAAGAGAAGTGGTTCCAAACTGCCTTAAGAATGTGTGGCTGGTTATTCCACATATTGGCTGCCAAGCGGTAAAAGGCACACTGTTGTGTGCCAAGTTGGGCCCCTTGCGACAGATGTCTAGGCCACGGGTGGCCCTAATCGGATGTATATTGTAATTACCACCAAGTGAAGTGCTTCAAAGCGCTTCAAGGTGGGCAGGGAACAAGGGAAAACAGCAGTCATTCTTGGACCTCGAAGTATCTGAATGATCCAACAAAATTAACTAGTATACTAGGCAAAGGCATTTCTACTAGTGCAAGTGCATGACGGGAGGGAACGAGAGAAGGGAGGGGGCGAAGGGAGAGCAGAGTTCCAGTCTGCACCAGCTACTGCTTTGAGAGGACGTATTTTGCTGCTCTCCTGCTTCACAGGGATTTTCCTTGGCGACCTGCACCTTTAAGGAAAAGTATCCCCTACTGCCTTTAAAAACTATTTCCGCGCGGAGTTCCGAGCAGAGTTCCAGTCTGCACCAGTCTGCATTAGGACGCTGGGACGCTGGGAGTGGAGGTAATTCTTTATACGAACGGGAGGTAGGCTGACTTTCTTTACTTCTCCCGTTCATGGCTCTTTGAAGGTGAACTGTGATCGCCTTTGCAAGGCAGCCCACGTTCTTTAACTACCCCACTCGTGCTAGTTCTTTTTCCTTCTTTTCCTTTTTCCTTCCTTTTCCCCCCTTGCCTCTCACTCCTCCCTTTGCCCTTCTTCTTTCCGTCTCCTGTTCCCTTCCTTTTCCCTCTTCTTACTCCCCCCACTCCCCTTCTTCTCTCCCTTCCCCCTTCCCTACCTTCACCCCCTGGTTTCTGCCAGGCATGGAAGAAGACTCTGAGCAGCGCCTCTTGCGAAGCCACGCTAAAGAAAATCTGGTACTGGCGCAGTCCAGTTTACCAATGACTCCCACTACGGACTTGCCGGTGGCCCTTTTGTCTGTGCCCTCGTCCACTTCAGACCAAGTGCTGGATTGCACGCCCACCAGTCCCTCACTCGGCTTGATGGCCCCAATGGAATTAAAGCTCCAAACTCTTTTCTGCTTTCCGGAACGGCATTATCTACTTTGAAATCTGCGGCAGCTAACTGTGTCTTCAATGGCCCTCTTCCGCAGACCTTAGCAACAGGTCCCAGAGACCATTTAACCTCCGCTAAAGCCACCTCCAGACATGGTCTGGGATCACATACGAACCCACTAGCCAGTGCCATCCGCCCTGACACCGCCTCGGCGAGTGGCCCGCCCACCGTGAGGGTCGGAGGACCCCCGTTGGAGGACCTGAGGGCGGTGACACAGGCTGGCGGCTCTCTTCAGGTTTCCCTTCAGACCGCTTCCACTGCTCCAACGCTTGATCTGCCTAAACCCCTGGAGCCGTCTTTGCAGGCTCAGCCACAAACACAGGCCATAACTCCTCTTATTCCTTGTGACCAAGTGGCTGCCCGGCCTGACTCTCTCCCATCTCAGACTATCATGGCTATGATGCACTCGGCTCCTGAGGACTTGGCCATAAAGTCCAATGACTTAAGGAAAACCGCACCCTTGGTGACTCCTAGAGTCTCAGCACTACTGGCCTCATTACCTAATGAATCCTTACCCCGTTTGCCTTTGGACATACCCATGGGACCATCTCCATCAACGGATGATTGTCGGGCTATGGCTGCCCACCCTGTCTCTCAAATGACGAGAGGCCCCCCCCGAAGCCGTTTCAGAGTCAGAGTCAGTCTCAGACCACTCCTCTACATCCCTGGCAAGTCCCAAGTCGACTCTACATTCAAATATAAAAAGACCTCTATACAAAAAAAAGGAAAGGCGAATCTGAGAAATTCCGTGACCCAAGGCTCTAGTGCTAAATGCTTTCCGCCTAACAAAACCCAGCAAAATCAAGCGGACCCTAAAGGAAAGAATAGCAGGCAGATGAAACAAACGGGGCCACCCTTAGTACATTAAAAAAAAAAGCCCTGGGGAAAAGCCTGCTCTCAACTCCCCTGTTGTCAAACGCATTATTGAACTTCTTTAAGACACAGGGAAAAAGAAAAGCACTGATTGATTCCGAACCGTCGGATGCCGAGATCTTGGAAGCTCTGGAGCAAACCCCACCTGCCTCTAAATGTAGGTAAACGGCAGGGGAGTTAGCGCCCCACTCACCGACAGCTGAGCCAGATGCTGCCCAGGCTCTGGATATCCGTCAAATTCCCATGACGGCCTCATCTACGTCTACATCGTTCCCACAAACTCCACTGATTACGACTCCCGCTCAATCAATACTGCCTCAATTGGGGATAGTGTCAGTTAACCGCACTATTTCTCCGTGTAAAGTGCCGCAGTCTCCATCTCCTGAGGCCAGGCCAATCCGCAACGGAGTCTCAGAGATTTTGGATCTGCTACAGCCTAAAGTCTATCCTACCCAAAGAGGGATGTCTGCACAAGCGTGGACCACAGCCCATTTGAATACACCCAAAGCGGCTTCTTCTCCACAGGAATCTAGTGTTAGACGTAGACATTCAGTTGCCAACTCGACATCTATAGATCCTAGGTCTACACCTGCTAGGAATGGAAGATCCAATGACCTCGAATCACTGATGCACAAAGATTCACCTAACATGAGGAAAGACATGACTGATCGTGTCTGCCATAACAATAGCAATGGCGCCTTTCTGCAAACTTTATGAATCCCTGGGCGATACATCAAAAGACAATACTGCATCGTTAGCTATTATCCAATCGAAGCTAACCTTTCTGGAGGGATACATCATGGCAATAGACTTAAAATATGATATCAAACAAAAAAAAAGGGACTTGCCAGAGGCATCTCTGTCCAGTCCCTCACCATGCACATGCGCCAAAGGAGGCCCGGTCAACCATGCGGTCCATAAATCTACACAGACCTATGTATCTACACACAATGAGGAACTCGCACCACTGTTCCGCAATAAGTTTCCAGCCACAACCCCGTCTAATAGGTCTATACCAAGTGAAGCTCTGACAGGGGGTAGTAGCTCTGGTCAGATGCAACTCCTGACCAAGGGGAAAAAAACATTAAAATTAAGCAGGAAAGAAGAGACAGAACGGTCGACCGCCTATTCCGCACACCAGGAACCTGAGATTAGCGGGAGAGCCTTCCGGACTCACCCAGAGTTGGACACAGCAGCTGCAAGGGGCAATTTGGCAGCTTCTGCTACTGATTTAACGCAGTTGCCTAAATCTGCGGATGACTTTATGGATTCGGTACATCATGACGAAGCTCCATCTACTAGAGACACAAAGCCAAAGGAAGTGCTGAAGCTTCCCACCGCCTCTAATACCCCCCTACGGAAATCTCACCCAACGAAGGGATTGACTTCCCAAAGACCAGCTTCGGAGGAAGCTGTAATTCACCGTCCGGCCCCAAGGGACAGTCCTTCACGTAGAAACCGCCAAAATGGATCCTCGTCATCCTGCCATTCTAATTCATACAATCATGTAGAAACCAAAGAGGCGGACGTGAACAGGGAAAATCAGATCCGCCTGTTTAAAATTGAACAAACCTCCAGCAAAGACAGCTTTATGATTCTAAATCGAAGGACAGTTCTGAAAATAACATCTTCGACAGTCGCACTAAAGAAATTGAAATCCGATGATTTTAAATGGATCCAGCCTTACCACAGTGACAATAAGGCTAAGGCCTACCTGTATATACATGCCACCGCTATACAGGACCTCACCCGTAAAGTAGGAGATGAACTAAAATCATTGGGGTTCCTTCTTTCAGAAATAAAAACTCCTGCAAATAGCAGTTATTCGACGGAAGATAAGGCCGCCGCCACCAGTCATAATGCCCGAAGCCCTGCTTGTCACCACTCAGCACGGAGAGAAGCTTTAAAAACTCATTTCTTTGACTCAGCGGATAAGAACAAAGCTTCTAGGGGTCAAAACCAGTATACGTGACGCTCGCCGGAAGTAACTCGCCGGCCCGACAAACATGTCCGAACTCCTGAAGCAAACCGGCGAACAGACCATCATGTCCGAACCTATGCGGAAGTTACATCTGACATTTCGGATAGTAGAGGCCACAATGGGAAGAACAGGGACAGCCCGCTCGAACGACGTATGGACAAACGTCGTCCATATGCAAGAAGACAATCTATCAGAGTACTCTCCTTATATAAGAACTGAGACTCAAAGAAAATATCGTCAAGGCTCATCAACCAGGGACTCCAAAGACATACGTGAGATTCCCAAAAAAATATCTCCCGCAGGTGGTCCATGGAATTGGATTAAAGGAGCGCTGAGTGTCAAACGATCTAGATAGCAACCATCCTCTGAAGCCAGCGATGTGTGTTTGTCCAAAAGACTTTAACGCTGGCCTCATGGAATACGAGAGGACACACCCACTTAGCTGAAGCCAGCACTGTCGATTTAGCCTTGTTTGATATTTTCTGTCTCCAAGAGAAACCGTCCATGGACGGATTTGAAATTGAGATCTCTCCAGCTATAAAGGGCCTGCTAGGCCGCCGGTCTGCCGGCCTTCTTATTGCGGTACGTTCCGGGCCGAACCTGAGAATCATCGATGAAGAGGGCATACGGGGTGGTGGCCGTCCTTATCGATTGGAATTATGCGACCGACAGTCCCGGCCTACATAGTAAGACCCGTCCCAGGCACCCTCTAGCATTGATAACTACGTATTGGAACCCGCAAAGAACAACATCAGCAGATTTCTGCCAAACCACGGCTGAAACCACAGATGCCATTATGCTGGATTGGAACACTCACTTTTCAATAATTTGCGGAGATCTTAACGCTAATTGTATCCACCCTAACCAACAAGCTTGTGCTAATGCTCCCAGTACGCTAGCTGAACACAGAGGGCAAGCCTTGGTGAACTTAATGGCAGCAAGAGGACTATATAATGCGGAATGGACTCTGGGCGGAGACCACCATATTCCGACCTGGGAATATGGCAACCCTGGATTATATCTTTCTCGCAGGCACTTACCGCAGAAATACAAAAGTACTAGGTGGTGAAAACCGAGGCGAGCGACCACAACATGCTTACCTTGGAATGGTTAGCCACGAAAAACGCAGAGCCAAGATTGAAAACACACAGACAGCCTGGGACGTGTGGGACAATTACAATAAAATCTATAAATCATGGATTAGATCAAGGAGAGCAGCCATCTACCAAAACGACGCAGAAATAATGCTGAAAGCCCTCACCTCAAAAAAAAATGTGCAGATTTTTGGAATATGATAAACCATTCGCAGCGTAACATACCCAGTAACATGATCAACGCAGTGTCGGAAGCGGCTTGGGTCCAATTTTTTTACTGTGCTCTTTATGAGGCCAAGATCCACCATAAATTTGCGGGTAGAGCCGACGCAGACATCGTGGGCCAACTTGTCGGATAAAACGGATATATTTGCGGCTATTCAGAAACTGAAATCTTCTAGAGCTCCGGGCCCCGACGGCCTCTCTAACTTTGACCTAAAAACTCACATCAAGGAATGGGTCCCCTTTGTAAGTCTGCTGTTCAAACATTGTGCTGACAGCAGGAAAATCTATCTTGGACCAAAGCTATAGTGATTCCCATTTTCAAAAAAGGTAGTCGAGATGAACCAGGCAACTACCGGCCCATAGCTTTGCTGGACATTATGGGAAAACTATTTGCTTCCCTCCTTCTGGATCGTTTCCGGCGCTGGGCACTATTGGCTCCCTGCAGAGATCCCTTCCAGGTCGGCTTAATGAAGAACGGAAGCACGACGGTGAATATCCTTATAATTAACATCTTGAAGGCAAACATCAAACAAGGGGCACCTACAGTGTATGCAGCGTTTATCAACCTCTCGCAGGCATTCGATAAAGTGGACAGATCGCTTCTATGGAACAAGCTGAAAAACTGGAAATGCCCAGACGCCATCCTGAACCCCATAATTGCGCTGCACACTAATACCACGCTAAGTGTCCGTCTGAACAAACAACGCTCTCTATCAAAGGAAATTCCAGCTAACAGAGGAGTCAAGCAGGGCTGCCCGTTGGCCCCGGCGCTCTTTGTCGCCTTCCTGGGAGACTTTAAAGAGTCTGAAACCACTGTGCGCTCATTTCCTCAAGTTTGGTGGCTCCAATCTCTCCCGCATCTTATATGCTGATGATATGATTCTGCTCGACCAGACGCCCATTGGCCTCCAACGCCAGCTAGAGAATCTAGTTCACTATATGGACATTAACAACCTGTCCATAAATAAGTTGAAAACTAAAATCATGATATTCTCAAAAACATCGATGAAAAATATCAGGCCCTGATCTATACACCAAGTGGTCTCGCACTTCAAATACCTTGGAGTAATTCTTGACGGGAGTATGCAAGAAACAAAAATGCAACAACATCTATGGGCAAAAGCAAAAAATCTAACTTACCAACTTTGAATGGTGGATCGCAAGTATGGCAAATTTTCCTTGGTGCCGGCCATTAATTTTTACAAGGGCAAAATGGTTCCGGCCCTGACTTATGGCATGGATGCTACACTTACCATACCTACCTAATTTTGGCAGAAATTGGAGGGATTTATCTGGAAATCAGCTCTCGGCCTTCCTAACTCTATTCCCATTGCGGCTGTGAGAAGAGCGTTAGGTCTCCTATCATTGAGTGCCACTGTGAGTGTGTCTACATTAGCTCTATTCAGAAAGACCCTCACAAAAGATGGGCTCCCTATCTTCAACGTCATTGCTCAAGAGATGGCTTCTACAAAGTGCAAGACTCTCGTGAACTGGGCCGAACTCCAAAAAAACAAACTATATGAACTAGCATGCACAACGGAGGGCCTTATCACTAATCCCCAAAGAGTTAGCAAAAAATTGAAAAATCAGGATTGGATAAATGCCAACAACCGAGCTTCGGCGTGCAAGTTGTTGAACCATCTTCCTCCTACGTTTAATAGGCTAAACTCTCCTTTAGCCTATTGCTTAGAATTTCCGGACAGGAAACTAAGGTCCATCTTTTTAAGAGCCCGCTTGAACATGCTTCATAAAAGAGAAATCTTGGGAATAAGACACCAAACAGTCACAAAAATCTGCAGATTATGTAAAGCCCCAGATTCTATTCAGACAGTTCTCCATCTCCTCCTGAACTGTCCCTCTTTAATCCAAGAACGTACTGCCTTCCTGACACCCTGTTGGGTAGATTCTCGTTTGATTGAAGAAGACACCTGGTGGTGCCGTCTCATCTCGGGTGGGAAAAAACCCGCTGGGCTTTAGCTACATCCAAACTGATGAAAGCCGCGTTGATTAAAATCAACGCCCTTGGGCTTGGCTCAACATCGCCCAACTCTTTGCCTTAATTGACTCCTCTTGCTATGAGGCCAGCAATGGAAGTTCTTCACAAACATGACATGCGATGTCTACCTGACAGTAGACTTGACTTTTGATAACCAGAATCTGCACGTCATCTCTATGGACGATGTTAGCCTTGTAAAAATCATTTATTTTGATTGTGCACAAGTAAATATAAAATTTAAAAAAAAATAAGCTGCCGTGCTCGGCCTAATGACTTGCCAGCTAGTACAAGTGCAAGACAAGGAGTGTGCAAAGAGGGGGAGAAAGGAGGGGGAAAAAGGACTTGGAGAACAATAAACTACTGTGCTAGGCCTGGCGACACTCATGTTGCTTGATGATAGGTCATCATCCATAATGGGCCTATGCACAAGTTTTTCAGGCGCAGCCAAGCTAGGGAGGAAAGACCGAAGGAGGACAGACAAAACGATCTTGCAGGGCCTAGTGCAATCAAGGCCGTGCAAATGAGCAGACAGGCGGTGCGAGGGAATGGGTAGGGGAAACAAGTGCATGAAACAAGAATATTAATTCATATGTTCCACTTCCGCCCCACCATAGCTCACCCGGTTCTTCACCGTTTACTACTGTTAAAGCTCATACACAAGCTATTTGAATTCATGGCAACCTGTAGCCTTAGTATTCTTCCTTTCCTTGAAGTCTGCCTTTTTAGTTTCCATAACCTCTGCCTGAATATTTATAGTCACTCAATCCTTTTATTGTATAACTGTCTGTGGTCTTCCATCAAGACGGTCTTGCTTCGGTTGCCCCATATCTAGTCATTCCCAAGGTCATTTGAAACTTTCCTATCCTATAAGTGCATTTGCCCATTTTTTTTAAACATGTGTTTGTGTTTTGGTTCAAACGTCCCTGTGTAAGCCTTTCAATACTATACAAAAATGAATAAAAATAAATCAAAGAAAGAAATACAAACATTCTCAGAAAAAACAATTTCATAGAATATTCCTTTAAAAGTTTAGCTCTCTGATAGTTCTTGTCCTTGCTATCCTATTTTTTTTTCATTATTAGAGCAAGGAATGCACATAAGGCCAAGATGACCACGCTTCAAGCCAGACCACATGAATTAATTGACAGTTTCCATCCCTATATGACTTTTCCTTTCCTGGTACAATGCCGGACAATCTGCTACTAAATGTTTGATAGTTTCTTTAGCAGCCTTGTTACAAAATCTGCAGATCTGATCTCCCAACCCAGCCCCCACTTGCTTGTCCTATCCAGAGTAGGGATTTGGTTTAACCTAAATCGAAGCTAGATTATCCTTAACTTTGGACAATGAATGATCAAGATATACTTGGGGAGCTCCTCTCTTCTGGTGAGGAATTTGCTGTATTCTCCATATGATCTTTGTTTCCACCTGATCAGAGGAGGCCCGCCCCGCCCAGTCCTGTCTGTATAGCTTTTTCTTTACTGTGGCCAGGCTATAAAATTACCCTATCAAGAAAAGTGTTTTCATTTGTTCCTTGAAGTTCGTGATGGTAACCCCGGTTTCTCTAGTCTGTTCACCAGCCCAACTCTGATAGAGAGATATCGGAGGCGGCTTTAGTAATTTTGCGTACTCCGCCATCTTTTTCCACTCTCTGGCACCCAGTGAAATTAACCCGAACTTTTGCCTGATTGAGTTCAGGATTGAGTTGGACAGCCCCAGGTGTTTTTCCAGAGCATTCCCTGAATGGAGTTAAGATAGTCCCCCCAAATTGAAAAGGGAGAAGTCCCGACCATAAAGTAGTGTGGCCTCCACACTGGAGAGTTAGTATTCGAGGAATGGCTTCAGTGCGAAATGACATAATTGGGAGTAAACCCTGTTTGTTTTTGCTAACAAGGGCGGGCATTTCCCCATATCAAGTGTTTCCAGCTTGCCCTGGAGTTCATGTTAGTAATATGATAGCCCAGGTATCTAATGGATTACACCCTTTCTAGAGGATTACCTCCCACACAACACATCATACTTTTAGCACGTCTTTTAATGGAGAACCCAATGACCTTTTACTTTTGGCCATTAATCCTAAGGTTATTCTGGACTGCAAAGTCAAAGAAAAGGACAGATTCCTCTGGCGCCCCATCAGTGTCAAGTCAAACAGGACAATGTCCTCGGCAAATATGATGCAATCCAATGACACTGAACCCAGCTTGCAGGATTGGTAGTACCTCCCTTCCCAGATGTGTTTAAGGTCTGCAAGGTAGAGGTTGAACAAGGTGGGGGGCTTCCATGCACCCCTGCCGCAAACCCACGTGCATAACAATAGGGTCCGTCACAGCTCCCACCGTACTCCGCCTCATGCTATTTGTTGTGTCAGTATGCAGCCGGGCCAGCAACTGCGCCAATGATATTGGGATGTTCATGCACAGAAGTTTCCTCTAGAGCCTATTTCTGCTTACTGTTTCAAAGGCATTGGACATATCTATTGACGCCATATAGACACCTTTTTGTTTTTTAACCACTGCTAGGATGTGTGACATAACCATGGCATTTAAAGATGTTACCATGCCTGTTTGAAACCCTATTTGATACTGGGAGAATAAACCTCATGATGTCATTTGTCCCATAAACTCTCTTAGGAGGAGGGTTCCGAAGATCTTGCTGGAAGAATCAACAACCAGAGGAGGCACTAGCGGAGAGGAGGATGGCTGAGGAATGGTGCAGTAGCCGCGCATGTTGCTGGCGTGGGTGGCAATTGCCAGTCCGCCTGAAGGTCTGCCTTGCAGTACCCTGGTAGCCAGCTTACAATAAGTGTAAAACCCTTCCAGCACAAATGCAGCGTTAGCCATAGTCTCTTGTAGCATTATCACTCCTGCCCTCTTTAATTCTGGGGCACATAGTTCCTCCAACTTGTGATGGCCACAAATGTTCCAGGATGTCAACGTTAGTAACCTTCCCTCAAAGACTCAGCTGCTTTGCGTTGGCCTTTTTAAACATTTCAAGTGCAGGCGACAACCAAGCCCATTCCTCTAGATCGATCTTTACCGCTGCCTCCGGTTTGTTCTTCATTGTGTTTTCAGTGACCTGTTGGGTCGGTACAGGGGACAGGAAGACCTCAATTTCCTCTGTTGTATTTAGTTGGCCTACTTGACAGCAAATGGAATTGAGGTTTACTTGATTATTCCAGACAATCTGTGCGATAAGGTTGGAAGCATAGTAACAGACTGATATTTCTGCCCTTTTTTGGGGAATCCAACTCCCACTATGTCCTCAGATCTCAGGGCCCTCAATTGTGGAATTGCCTGAAAGCTGTTTATTATTTGGCCTCGGTTTATGTGGATGGGCCCACAAATTTGTGCCTTGATCTTCCAGCTCATTATTGTGCCATGAAAAGAGTCTTTTCAGCTTTCTGTGATGCAGAGGCCGTCAACTCGTCCACTGAACCCTGGATAGGTTACATCCTCGTTGGCAAAACCATAGCCGGGTGATCGGGAGGAAGTGCCTGATCCTCTACCAGGACACTCCGATTGGCTAATTCCTGGATTGGAATAACCACATCGGGGATCTCAGGATTCTCCAAAAATGCAGTTATTTCGGGTTGTTTTTTGTTTTGGTTCGCCCCCTTTTTGCTACTTGTGCAGCTTGGTTTTTGTTTTGGCTGCGATGCATTTGTATCTGAAGCCTCTCCCGACTAGGCACGGCTTATTTCCATTTGAGGCTTGCATGTTTTGGGACTTTTTCTTTTGCTGTTTTCCTTTCCTTTTTTGTCTAGTCACTCTTACCCAGCCCTCTCGATCCGAATCTTCTTCTGGTGAGTCGACAATGATTTTTGTTTCTGGCGCTGGGCAAGAGTCCTCTAAGGGAATTTCCTGTTCCCTGAGACATATTTCGACAAGCGGGGGGCTATCTGGAGAAACCACGCTTGGCGTAAGGGATTTTTGGTGGTTTTCCTCAGCCATCCTCCTCTCAGCTAGTGCCTCCTCTGGTTGTTGGTTCTCATTGTGGATTAATGACCCAACCCCACCCTCCCTTCTCTACTGCTAGGATAGGATTCCCCTGTGACGCCTTACACAGGCACATGTAGTCCTGATTGTTCATGAGTAGTTTGTTTAAAACTTGGTCCAAAGAATGTAACTTTGCGGCGTGGCTTGACCCAGCTCTTTTACGTTGTCCATAGTCTTAATAAGGATTCCAGCACCAGATGAAGTGCTGACATCGATGCAGGGCCCATAGGTTCCAAGTTTCCATTTGCAGCATGACTTTGGAGTCTCTCCTTAATGTTATATTTTTGGGAGTGATGTATTTGTCATGTAGGGGGGCAGTCAGGATTACACCGGGTACTCGTATTACCTGGTGCTCTATTAATGAGCTGTTTAGTGGGCTGAGGGCATAGTTGCAGCTTTTTCCAGTTCTTTTGGTTACCAGTTTTATTGGTGTAGCCAATATTCCCAGTGGTTCGATGGGTGTGTGCTCTTCTTCCCTCCATGTCATTACAGAGTTTCTTGAATGACTGGTCCAACACAGACTCCTGGTCGTTAGTTATGTAGCACGGTGCCCGGTTATGCTTACCACCCAGAGTCTCCCTATTCAGTACTGTTATTCCAGATTGAGCCTCACGATTGTCATTACTCATATTGATCACATTCCCATCTTGTGTGGTTTTATGAGTTGAAAAAGTTACATGATTGGTCAGTGGAGGTAGAACTAGTTTGTCCAAGGGCATCGGAGCATTGATGTTAGAGCCCCGTTGCACATCCAGCTGATGGACTGTCCTTGAGTCTCCCCACTGAGGTCATCTTCCTTTCTACTGGGCTCGGAGAACAGACTCTGTGTGGACTACTCTTCGTGGAGGTCCTCCATGTCTGGGGCCGTTTCTTCCTGCAGTGTCGCCTTGGCCCCCCCACCCCCTTTTTTCTGGAAGTATCAACTTTGTTTTGCTTAAGTCATTCCCCTCAGGGACCCAAGTCAGGTTCTTCATTTAGCTGTACTGGACTCAGGATAGTGTCTGTGTTTGGCTGCGGGCTCTGCATGTCGCATAAGATTTCCAGCTCCTGATGAGCTTGCAAAGCGATGCACCCTTTCTCAGTGATTTGTAAGCTTCCCATTGTGCAATTTAGACTTGAGTCTTGTTTCCGCACAAGTTGGTTCCACAGGGTCAGCCAAGTATGTTTCTATTTTTTTTGTTCTAACCTGTTTTAGTGGCTTATTCAGGGTTCAAATGGTGCAAATACCCCGCAGTCAGCCTGTTTACAGGCCACGTTACAGGCAGTTTTTGTGTGTGCCTCCTCTGCACCTCTGCACTAGTGCTCACCGTGTTTGCCTCATACGCACTCTGTTCAGAGCAGCAAAAGGGAAATCCCCTGCTTCAATGCTTAGATTGCAGCCATTAACCGCTCTGGATACTCGGCCGTACTGCACCCACGCCAGCAACATGCGCGGCTACTGCACCATTCGTTCTTCCTCTATAGGGATCTAAGGGTAGCGCAAGCAGATTTATGTAAAGTCTTGCCCTTCCGACACCCAAATGGCATGTCGGTACAAACCAGCTTTAAAAGCTGCTAGCTCCCTCTGTACGTTATTGCTTATGCTGGTTATTCTTACCCTTGTTCGATAGTCTGACACAACGGGTCCCACTTTCCCCGTGCTGGAGTTCTTATGTGCAGTGTCCCCATCAGCCTAGACCTCTTCCTCACTTGACACTTGGTGCGGTGCAGTGTCCGGCTGGCCTGACTGCCAGACTGCTTCACCACTCGCTGCTCCACTCTCTGCGACTTGCTCCACGAGAGGGAGAAACGTTTATACTGCAGCTCCTCCTCGTTGCACAAACACTGTAGACAGACTGCAAGGGGGACTGCCATACTGCTTCACCACTTGCTGCTCCACTCTCCGCCCATTTGCCTATTTGTTTTCTAGACCATGTTCCTGTATAACAGAGATGTCTCAACAAATTTGACGCCAAAAGGCCATTTCGGTTATGTCTATACATTTGCCACTTTTTGGTATCGGCCTTCCACGTTTTTTACTCCTCTATACCTGACAGAATACAGAGCTCCTCAGTTACTGGTATAGTTGCAAGGTGGATGGTTACCACAGTTTACATGGCGGCATGCTTTACAGTCCTTAGTCGCCAGATGTGATTTGTTACTCTCCCTACAAAATCTAAGTGGCATGGGTCCCTTTTTCTTGGCATGTATGTGCCTTTCGTGATATTGTGGCCGAGTGCTTCCTCTAATAGTTCATTTGACACCCAAATCATCTTACGTTTGACCAACTTTTATTTCTTCCTAAAAAAAAAATCAACAAAGGTTTCCGTTTGAAAGCACCTGTTCTTCTGTGCGAGTGTCCATTTTAAAAGTGGCAATTTATCAGTGACTCTGTATTTCTTCTGTAGTGTATACTCCAAATAGCTCCACAATAGGTTTAAAAAAAATAAAATCCAGTATCAAATTAATCAACTTCATTATTTCCAGACAACTAATGACGGCAAACACTGTGTTCCCAAGTAAGAGTCTATACCAAAAGTGTCTGCCTCAATAAACTCTGCATTATGTACAAATAGTTTAAAGTATGTAAAACGTGCAATGCAGGACAGGAAATCACCAAGTGCTTTGCACTCCATTTCTTTAATGGAGTTACAAAATCAACACAATGGGTAATCGATTGCAAATGTATAACTTTTTATTTATTTGGACAAGATTACATCCAAACCTAATGAAATGAGATTGCCAAATAGCACTTGGGAATTTGATCAAATAAGGAATCACGGTTGCCACTGTTTGTGCTCAAGCGATCTATGCAATAATAGTTTAAACTAAATGGAAGAACATGCGTCCATCCAGTCCTTTCCTTACAAGTGCTGTTTTAGCACTGCTTGGATTATATGTGTATCAGCAGCGACTTCTAAATCCACAAGCAGATTGAGACATTTTGTTGTAGAAATACGTAGAATGTTGTTAGTCTGCCAGTGATTTTGCATGTTGATCCACAAAGAGAGAATTAGCGGGAGGATTGTGAATTTTGCAGTAAAAAAATTGTTTCCACAAAACCCTCCCTTTCAATGATTGCAAGCCTAACTCAAAAGCGTAAAACCGCCACTGGAACACAATTGGGTAGTAACAACATTCTTCATGTAATGGCCTCAACAGCGGCTAGGTCATCTAGGTCATCAAGCTCCAACTGGTGCATTACCTTGAGGCCATATATGTGTTTTGGGACTACTTTGCCAAAGTAGAATTTTATGATGTACATCAGTGAGTATCTCCACTATTCTTTATTTTTATTTCTTCATTTGTGCTGTCAAAACAGTTGTTTTCCTGCGTAAAGTGTTAATTATCAAGGATTTATTTGTCCTAGTAGTAACAGGAAAATCCAAATATGTAAAACTTTCCATAAAGTCTAGTTTTGTTGTTGTCTATAAACCTGGAAAAGCCTCACTTTCTCCTCAATTTAGTGAATCGAATCATTTTTGTTTTAGATGATTTATACTTAATCCATTGTCTTGTGAATTGAGTGAAAGAATGGATGTCTTTGAATAACAATTTGAGTAAGTTCCAAACGTATAAAGTCATTGGCATAAGCCTAAATTTTCCTAAATGGGAGGCATGGGGGAATAAAAGTCACTTTCTCCAGAGACTCTTCAATGTCAGAGACCTAAAGGTTGAAGAGGCAGGGTGCCAAAACGTACCCATGGCTCAACCTCCAAATGGAGATGTTTCTAGAGAGGTGACATTGATAGTTAAGCCTCCCTTGTATGAAGGTTTTGTAATGAAGGTAAATCTGGATGTTAGGAGGCCATTTGGAGCCCCCTAGCAGCAAGGTTTTTTTCATGGTGCACCAGATCAAAAGCAGCTGAAAGATCGATAGAAGCTAGATGGATGAGGATGCAGTCTTACACCAGGGTATTTCCTGTACAACTATGAATTAAAAAGCTGTTTAAAGAAGTACTTATGTTTTTACGAAATCCTGTTTGTTTTTTCTTCATTCGGCCGGTTTGAGGAGAACAACTCTCCAGCTCTTTAACATAGAGTAGTAGCATGTTTATACAGTCTGTTGGAAAGGCTATTGGGGGCAGAGGCTCTAGAATTACAGGATCCAAGACAGTTTTTGTAGGATCCAAGACAGTCTGATTGGTCTGCAATGATCAACAACATGCATTCTCCCTCCGATTGTAAAAGGAGATGACGATATTGGAGCAGCTACTTTTTATACCTCCTGAAGTTAATTTTTAATTGCTATTTCTGTGGCTTTGTGATCTAAATTACCAGGTTTCATGATTTCAATTTCATGTCTTGTCTCATTGCCTTCTTTTGAGAATTAACTAGGTTATAGGAGTATGGGAGAAGAGTCTCAGGTTGCCATTCAAATAAGGATTGATTACATTAATTAATTGGCCTGTCTTTAAATCTGTACTTATTTTTGGTGTTGCAAATAACTTGATTATAAGCTTGATTTACAGTCAAATCCATCGGCCCCACAATACGTTTTTCGACAACTCCTATATTGGCAAAAAGCATATTATGGTCGCCAAGGTTGGATTCAAGAGTTTTGAAAGTGGAGCATCTGTGTAACACCGCAGGGATAACAACATATAGTCCTATCGTTGATGTTGCATCACCCCTATGCCAGGTTGCCTTGTTTGGAATGTCACCAGGGACATTACCCAAGGGTTTAAAATACAAGCCCACAGCTTACCAAAGGTACTTTTTAAGGTACAATCAAAAGAGGAACAAAAGTTCTCTACCTGACTGGGGCAAAAGATCTCAACAGGGCATGTAGAATTAAAATCCCTCAGCCTTTGATTCTATTGCACCCCGCAAGTGGAATACGCTGCCCACTGATCTTCGTCTCTGCCCTGAACTTTCCTCATTTTAAGAGCTCTCTAAAAACGTATCTCTTTAATTCCAACGACTAAGCTCCTTACTTGTTCTTGTCTCCTCCTTTTGCTTTTCTAGACTTTCTGTTTATCCTCTTACATGCTGTGCATTGAGGCCCATGGCCGAGTTGCGCCCTATTAAAGATATTTAACATTACCAAAATAACATAGTCATTATTGGAAATCAAAAACGAAATGCTTGGTTTCCTGCCGGGAAGCCAAATTGAAAAAAGAAGCGTTAGCACGCTGACCGTAGATGGTATTTAGACAGCATTTTAATTTGCTACTGCTTTTAACACAGCCAGATTTGATTTCAACTAAATGGTGTATTTTTACTTGTTTTAGTGACCATCCTCCTTTTTGGACTTGCGCTTGTTACCTCTTGGAAAGTTTATAAATGGCATTTCTAAGGTGCTTTGATCCTCCTGTTTATCCCTTCGCTCATAATAGGCTTAACTCTAGTCTTCGTGCTTCGCGTCGGGAACTACAAACCCCATCAGACTTGTAGTCCCTGAGAATGTTCTATTTGTTGCCAGGCGTGTCGGGGTCCAACAAATATGCGTGTGGCGCGCTGATCCCTTGACCTAGTGGATCTATGGATCAGCTATTTCATGAGGGTATCCTGTCCCCACCAGACCTTATGGACGATGCAGGTAATTCAGCACTTATAAATCTATTGTCTACGCCTTTCATACAGCGCAGCCCTCCCAATAAGACTTCGGTACTTGGGCCAAAGCTGCTCTAACTGCTGGCTCGACTAAGTTACAGCCAAAGCCGACTGAGCTTCTGGCCCCAAATGGCGGCCCTCTTAAAATGTCTCTACTTAATACAAGATCCATAGATAAACGTGCCATAAACGTCAGAGACTATATAACTGACCAGACGATTGATATTATGTGTATAACTGAAACGTGGCTGCGTGACTCTAGTGAACCTAATATACATTTAACCACCCCTCGGGGTTATACGTTTTGCTGGCCAAAACCGATGTTGGCAAAGGCGGAGGTGTTGCTATTCTGGCCAGTGACAATTTACATATTTTCCGGTCACAAGTCCGCTGTAATGACTGCGAAATTATACTACTGAAAATCACTCCCACCCAGAACAACTGTATGAATAGTCTTACTTTAGCGTCCCCCCAATGACATGCCATCGTTCACAGATGATCTCCTGGAGATACTATTCTCTTAATGAACCCAATAATTCCACACTTTTACTGGGCGATTTTAACCGATGGTATGGCAATCCCCTAGATGTGGAAGCTACTAATCTTTCCCAACGACTTGTGTCTGCAGGTTTCGAAATGCATAGTAAGAACCAAACACATAATCATGGCAACACGCTGGACTGGGTTGTTAGTAAAAACCTCAACTTAAGTCCCCTAGAAATTAACCCCTATATTTAGTCCGACCACTTTAGCTGATACCCCCTTCTTATATTATAAATAAGAAAAATATGTTGAGGGAAGTCTGTAGTAGGAACTACAATAAAATTCACTGCACTGACCTACTACACTGCCTTAAGAATCTTATGAACTCTACATCGGATATAGACTCCCCTGACTCCCAGGTACATGAATATGAGAAAACCATAAATTAGTTTCTGGTTCAAGTTGCCCCCATGAAAATCAAACTGTGTAGATAAAAAGATAACAATCACAGATGGTATACCCCATCCCTATCTCAACGGAAGCAGGAAAAATTGAAGGCTGAAAGAGTGTGGGGAAAAAGACCATACGCTATTGAATAAGGAAAGATGGAAATCACTGGAGAAACTAGATCGGGCAGAAATCGTGTTGGCTAAGAAAACTACTTTAACTGTCACATATCTAGTGCAGAAAACTACTCTAGGAAGTTCTTTGAGATACTTTGTGATCTTGAAAAACTGCCCGCCACAGCACCCTCCATTTACCCTATCCAACTCTGATTGTAAAGACATCCAGAGAGCAGTTCTTGATAAAATTGACAAAGCCCTCTCTAATATTGCACGCAACAAGGGCGGTCCTTCCCAGGCGTCTCACAGTAAGATTCCACAGTCACCCTGCACTTCTAACTTAACGCAGCCGCAGAGACCCATTTTTGCCTTTTAGCCCTATTCAAGAGGGCGATTTGATGGAAATATTAAACTCTATGAAGCCCTCTTCTTGTGTGGAGAAATCCTTCTGCAAAAATGTTCCTTACCTATAAAGAACTTTTTTTTACCCCATTCTTAATGCGGCTCACCAACGCATCCTTTAGAGAATGCAATGTCCCTGATGTCTTGAAGAAAATTGCGATAACCCCTATAATAATAAAAAAACAGGGTTAGACCCCAAGGACTACTCTAATCTGAGACTCATCTCAAATGTTCCTTTCTTATTGAAGGTAATTGACAAAGTGGCCAGCGCACCATTCGAGACCCATCTGGAGGCCGCCAAGATATTACACCCAAGCAATCCGGCTTCAGAGCACACCCTGGCACGGAGAGCGCCCTGGTCAACCTGCAGACGGAAATGACAGCAAGGCGGGCAGCTGATGTTGCTCAACCTATCGGCAGCCTTTGACCTGGTGGATCACACTATGATCATAAATAGGTTGAAGACTATTGGTCACTGCTCCAACGAAGCTGCCACCTGGATTGAATCTTTCATGGACAACAGGATGTCCAGAGTTGTGTGGGTATCGGCCAGCTCACCAGCTGAATTCTGAGACACAGGGTTCCCCAAGGCACCTGCCTCTCGCCATCTCTTTTCAACCTTTTTCTGCCAACCCTTATGTACTCTGTTAGATCATTTGGGAGTAATCTTTACAAATTATGCTGACGATACTAAGATGGTTATTGAGCTGACTGCAATATATGAACAAGATGTAGAGAGGGTTGTCAGAATATATAACGCCATTCAGACTTCGAAGGCCAACAACGGCATGTGCCTTAATGCAGCCAAAACTGAGCTCTTACTCTTTGGCTCGCCCCAGGCACGATTGAAGCTTGGTCAGTGCTACTCCAGTTTTATTATAGATAATCCGGCTATCCCGACCGTTGCTAAAATTATAACACTAGCAGTAATCGTTGAAGCATCCCTGAGTTTAGACGCCCATATCCAAATTGTGGTTAATAAATCCCAATGCCATCTTGGACTCTTGCCGTTGATGAAACCCTATGTCTCTGAAGCAAACTGCACTATCCTGGTGAGACACTGTTCAAGCCTAGGATAGATTATTGCAGTGCTTTAAACATTGGTGCCAGTAAGGGAGGCCTGGGACGGCTACTTCAAAATAATGCAGTTCGTCTTGTAAAAAGAATGCACAGAAAAGACCCAATCACGGCACACAGAAAAAGCCTTCACTGGCTCCCATTGGAAGCAAGGATCCGCTTCAAGGCACTCACTATTGTACACAAGGGTCATTACGGACATGCCCAAGTTTACCTAAAAAATCGTATAAAAGTCCATACCCCAAAGAGATCCACCAGATCTAGTGAGGACATTTGTATATGTAGAAGCCAGTTAACTAGTGCACTGGGAAGATCCTTCCCTGCTCTGGCTACCCAGGCATGGAACAACCTGTGCCGATCAGGACCTGCCTGAAAACGATTTTATTCGAATAAGCAGATTGTTTTACTCGTCTATTCTATCTCTCCTCTCATTTCTTCTTCTGAGGCCTGCGGATTCCGGCGCACTATAACCTAACAAATAAAATAAATAAATTCCTCCGATACAATAAAGATTGCTGAGAAATGCACAAAGATTACAATGTGCCGGGTTCCAGTAAATATTGATTATTAATATATCATGGAAGAATATTTTGTTAAAATCAAACTTCTTGCAAGAATGCCCAAACAGGAATACAATTCTCTAAATTTGGTTATTCCCAAGTGTTTTTGACAGCGGTAATTGGCTCTCATGCCGCCGTCCATTTTTTCCATTTCCAGCACTGCCTTAAATAGTTTCCTCTCTGAAGCTCTAAACCCCCTATTTATTGTGCTTCAACGTAAGGGAAGCCTACTCCAATGAAGTCCCTTTTCTGATGACAACTAAACTTATCAGGGGCAGGAAGAGGGAGAGGCGAGGTGTAGGAGGAGGGAAGCCAGTCCTTGCCATCTTTTGGGAAAAGAAGAAATGTTGGGCAATGGGATTAGTTGTAGAAGTGCACTAGATTTACAGCCACTTGGATGAGTACATTTCTGTCTTGGCAC
This sequence comes from Ambystoma mexicanum, assembly GCF_040938575.1. NCBI lineage: Eukaryota > Metazoa > Chordata > Amphibia > Caudata > Ambystomatidae > Ambystoma > Ambystoma mexicanum. The sequence continues at coordinate 298,126,525 of NC_090935.1, read as the reverse complement.
AATATCAAGATTTGCTGCCAGTTGCAATATATTGGGTGGAAAAATAGTGTTGGGCTTTTCCCTCAGGTTCCTTTGATTGCAACCTTTAATTGCAGTACATGAAACACTCTTGTGATGGGGCTACGAGTTATGACACTTCTGTTGATGGTTGTCTGTAGGGGTGTTGCTAGGTCTGGATAAGATCCGGGGCTACGCTAATGTCGGGACTGTCTGGGCTAGCTAGCCTTTTGGTTGTAACCCCTGAGCTTCTATCCGTGGGCCTCTCAATCCCGCCCTAGTGATGCCTCTGGTTGTCTGTCTTGCTTGGTCTAGTTTTCTGGCTAATAACCTACTGCAACAAGTGCAAGATACACTTGGAAAGTTGGATGCACCTACATTGCTGCCCCAGTGCATAGGAAACTTTCAAACCCAGGTTAGTCTACAACCAACAAACCACTAGTCTACATTCTTTCTAGCAGGCATTTTCATCACGTCAGTCTTTGCACACATGCTCTAGCCAAAAGGGGCGTTCATCCAAAAGGGCAGTTGAGTGTGTCCCAGTGCCCACCGTAGCACGTGTGGCATCAATCTTGGGAATGCCTTCATCCTGTTACTTTTACTTGCCTTTCAAAACTGTAGAGGGCCTCTTTAGCTTACTGACAGCAAAGGTGAAAAGAAATGGTGTTTCCTCTGGAAGGGACGCAGGGAGAGTTGGTACAATATGTTGATCCTTCAAGAATTGCTTGAGTTAAACAACATTAGTATGGAAGGAGTAAGTTAACGTTTCCATATTTTTTTTTTTATTCTATCAACAGCACCCCACAAATATTACATTGGTTTTCGCTACGTTAACCCTCTAACGGAATGGGCTATTGAAGAAATGGAAAGGGATGGGATTGAGAGAGCTATTGCCTTCACGCAGTATCCACAATATAGCTGTTCAACTACAGGTGAGTGCGGGCATTATAACCGTAAGTATTGTGGTTTCTTTCTGGGACCATCTGTAAAATGTGCTGGACAGAATTTGAGAAATTGGAACGAGACTGACAAAGGCCTCCTGTGCAGTATAGGCATTATTGACATTCTTATTTAAATCTCCACTGAGTCGAAATGTGTTGCATTTGCAGCAAAGGCAATTTATACCCACTATGTCCATGTGTGTGACCTTGAAGTGTATTCTGATTGTTTACCCGGTAGTATCTTAATCTTGCACTCTGTGGCACTTGTAGATACACATTTGCTCTATCGTGTGCACCGCATACTCGCTCACGTCTGAATGCTCACCCTCTCCCTCTGTCACGCTCACCCTCTCTTGCTTTTGCGGTCCCCACCGCCCTCGGCCTTCTCTTGTTCCCTTAAGCTCTCTCGCGCATATCTCGCTCTTGCTTTCACGTCCCCTTCTGCCCAACTTCTTGTGCCCCTCGTTCTCTCACTCGCTTTTGAACCCCCTTGACTCCTATCTTGTACCCCCTTCCTTCCTTGTGTCCTCCCTTGCTCTGGGTTTCCTCCCCTCTCGCCCTCTGCCACTTTTGCGGCCCCTCATGCCCTCCTTTGCTTTTTCTCTCTCTGCCTCTGGTTTGCACGCATACCCCCTGTCTGGTTCGTGCGCACGCCCCCTGCCTCTGGTTCGTGTGCACACCTCACCTGTGTGTCCCTGGTTTGCACGCACACCCCCACATGTCGGCCTCTGGTTCGCGCGCATGCCCCCCCTGTGTTTGTGCGTACACACCCTCCTCTTTGCCTTTGCCCCGTGCGTGCGCGCCCTCCTCTACCTCATGCGTGCGCGCCCTCCTCTCTGCCTCTGGTTCGCGGGGCCCTCCTCTCTGCCTCTGGTTCTCGTGCACCCTCCTCTCTGCCTCTGGTTGGCGCGCGCTCATCACCCTCTCTGCCATCTGGCTCTGCGTTATAGGTGGGTGTGCATGCGATGCAGAGGCAAAGTATTTCTCACAGTCTAGAATCCAGGTACGTTACCAGTGAGTAATCCAGAAGCAGACCTTCTTAAAGGCCTGCAAGCTAATTCGAGGTGTAAGGGCAGTAATCATTCTTTACTCATCCTCTAACCTTATACTTCCAGTCCTGTGGTTCAGGACCATAGTATTCTATTTTTCTCAAGCCTAATATATGAAAGCTATGTATTTGGTTGCTGAAAAAAGACCCTTCAAGGAATGTACTATCTCATTCTATGGAGGGTGGGGGAGGACATCTGGATAGCCCCACTGACAGAGCAATGATCTCTGCCAGGCAGTTTGTCCTGGTACAGGTATTCCCATGAAGAAAAGAGCACCTTTAGCACCCATTGCCCATTCAACACCACCTACCCCATCCACCCTTCATGACCCTACCAGGTGTCATCCTACAGCAGGGCCTGTAACCTTTGGCTCACCAGATATTATGGACTACAGCTCATCAGCCCTAACTAGCAAAGCAAACGGTGAGGGATCATAAGAATTGTGGTCCAAAACCTCTGGAAAACACAGGCTGCTGCCCCTTGGCCTAGATTTCAGCATGTCTGGTATCAGTTGGGTGAAAGTCACCCTCTGCACAGTTAACCAGAATAATTTCTAGCATATACAAATGTAGATGGGCTGAGGGTCCAGCAACGTATTTAAACTTATTCAAAATTGTATTATAGAATCCTATTTGACTTATGGTGATTCGATAAACGTTTCACCCGGAATGATCTAAACCTTCTGAAAAGAAAAATTCTAGCTTGCCACCACCAGGCGATAAAGCATTTAAATGATTATGCAATCGAAGTTTGGGTCTAGACCAGTCGGGTCTGAAAGGGACTTAGTGGTGCTGTCCCTGGCCCACGAACGGATAACATTTGAGACAGGAGAAGAAAACAAATGCTTCAAATGGATTGTGTCCTCCCACGTATTCTGTATCTTTGATATTCAAGTCTGCTTGCAGCTTGCTTTGGAATTTTGTTTTCATAGGGTCGAGTGTCGTCGAGTCTCGGTCCTCGATGGCCTCCGTATCATCCCTTGTGACGTTCACGCTGTTATATGAAGCTCGTGTGCTGACCGTCAGTGCAGTTCTTTCCGCATTACTGCCTGCTTCAGAGCTACTCGCCTCTGCGAATTTCCGATTAAGTCTGTTTCATATTCCTCAAATATATCCTCGACACCGAAGACAGGCTTCAGGCGGTGTTCAGACTGTGGAGCCAAGATGTCTATCACAGACTCTCACTGCGTCGGTCTGTGGTGCTTGGTGTCGGGTTATAAAGTCGACAACTGTGGCTCATGTCAATCCATGACTGTCAAGGCCTTGCAGGAAAGGAAGGGGAAACTCAATGCAGGTAAGCCCTCTCCCAAATCCACGGCCGTTACCCCATTTAAAAGAAAATCATCATCCGAATCGAGAGATGTTTCTTCTGTTGGCGTACTTTTTTTAATTTTTTTAATTAACTTTGTTTATTGATGGTCCTAGCAGATACAACATGATTACAGTCCACAATGCAATATACACATTTCGTCTGGCATAATATGATCACACAATGATACATTCGAATTCACACTGAGGCTTTGTCATCAGAGGCCATTTCACATAAATATACTCGAAACGGGGCCCATATGTCCTTGGGGGCAACTTGTTTTAGGTACAGTCAATATGTATTGTTCCTCACATTCATTAACATATGACATTTCTCAGAGGTAGTTATTTGTACATAGTGGAGCAGGGTTCTTCCAGTTTTGCAGTATGCACTTTTTTGCTATCACACACGAGATATTGAACTGCCTTCTGGTAGTTTCTGCGCTCTTACCAATGACCCCAAAGTATTTCTGGGAAGTCAAGGAGGCCGGTATTTCAGTTCTCTTCTATAATATCTGCCGCGCTTTTCCAAAACCTAGCCACCACCGGGCATCCCCAATACATGTGGAACGACCCCGCCTGAGGTGCTTTGCATTTGGGGCATTCCCCTGTACAATTAGATGTACATTTGGTCATTTTTGCTGGAGTGTATTGGAGTCGGTTTAGGTCCTTGAATTGTATCAATCGCAGGCCTGCATTCAGTGATAGTTTCAGTGAGCGAACAGTATTTGGACCATTTCTCATCATTGATGGGCATGTTTAAGTCCTTTTCCCATTTGTCTCTGATATCATTCAATGTAGGGGTGTGTGTCTGTGTTAGTGCTTATCATTTAGAGATTCCTAGACCTTTTCCGGCCGTTGCTGCTTGTAGGCATGGATGTATAGAGGGTTCATCTAGGAAGAGTGGCCATCGCATACCAAAGGTGGACTTCATTCTATAATATTGGAGTGCCTTAAGTGGACCCCTTCCAATCATATTGTTAGTTATCCATGGTCACGAATTTACCATTTGGGAACATGTCCCGCATTTTAATTTATTTGTTTGGGTCCCAGGTTCTCTGTAATGTTTTATCTAATGTTGGGGGAATATCGGGGAAGTTCCAGAGGGGTACTTCCGGGTCGTAGGATCTGTCTATCTTCAATCTTTTACAGAGTGCGCCCCATGCTCGGACCGTACTGTTCAGAGGGTCAAACGCTCTGTGTCGTATACTAAAAATAATGGAACCGAGGTCAATAGGTGATGCAGCATATTTCTCCATCCATATGTGGAGTGACTTGTCTGACAGATCGTACCAGTGTTTGGCGAATTGTGCCTGTGCAACTAAGTAATACAATTTGAATTCCAGAGCTGCAATACTACACGAACACTACGGTTGACCATTTGTTCCCATCTCATTCTAGCCGTTTTTCCGCCCCACAGGAACGTCCCCACCATGGAACGGAGTCTCTCGAAGAAGGATCTGCCCGGCCATATTGGTAAATTCACAAAGAGGTAGAGAAGTTTAGGGAGAACGAGCATTTTCAAAATAGCGATCAGGCCATACATGGAAATGGGGAGTTTCATCCACATCTGAAATTTAGCACTGAGGAGTTGCAGCGCTTATTCATGATTTTCTGCCTATCTCTAGAGACCAATATTCCCAGATATCGGATGTGTCGGGGTGACAATTTAAGTCCAGAGGTTGTTGCCGGGCATTTGGTGGCTGGCGTCAACGGGAACATTTCGGATTTGCTATTGATTTTATACCCAGAGTATTCAGCAAATTCGTGTATATCTGACATGAGGAGTGCTTGGTTAGTTTCAGGGTTACGGATGTATAGTAGAGTGTTGTCTGCAAATAATGAAATTGAGTTGGGCCTGACATCCATAATCCTTTGCCCTCGTGTTTCAGCCTAACTAATGCCACCATAGGCTCTATAGTTCTCCAGCATTGGATCTTTCATGGATTCACATGCTTAGAATATTCCCCGTCGTCAGGCTGGGAATCCCCAGTACATTATATAGACCCTTTCCCGTAGGAAAACTTTTTCGACGCTTATGCGTTCTATCCACCTCGTTTTGTATCATGCGTGCCCGCGCCGTCAGGGCGTCATGATATAAATACAGGCCCCACCCCCGCGCTCCCTCAGATTTCAACCGTCTTTCAAAGTAGTGGGATCCTCGTGTTTTACTACTAGTGAAAACTAGGTTGTTTTTGTCTGTTCGTTTCGACGAAGTTCAAATTCTGGAGAATTATGTCTGGAAAAGCGTTATTTCGCCCGTGTGCAACCTGTGGCCTTAAAAAGGTTTATGAAGGTGATGGCCACATGGACTGTATCTACTGTCTCCACCCGCACCACTCGGCGGATACATGTGAAATTTGTCAGGGTTTCTCCCAAAAAACCCTTAAGGACCGAAAAAGAAGGCTGGTCGACTGGCTTAATGACGGAGCAGGGGCCTACCCGGCTTCGGAAGTTGGCTCCACGGCCTTCAGGAGTAAGTCGGAACCTCCATCGAAGAAGGTACGGCCAGCTGAAATGCGCTCTGAGGACAAGCATAAGAGGAAACAGGATAGATCCTCCTCATCACATAAAAAGTCCTCCTCCTCCTCATCATCTAAGACGGAGAGGCTAGCGCTGTCGAAATCCTCCTCAGGGGACCGTCCCAGGTCTTCCATGAGTCGGGAAGCCTCAGCCGGGAAGTCGGCATCCAAATCGACGACGAAGTCTAAGGGCTCGACGACGACTTGCTCGTCGACCTCAGTGTCATTGACGATGCCTATTACCGTTCAAGCAGCAGCGGTGGGGATTCCCCCGTCGACGGAGACTCAGTCCATGGCTTGGCTGCCCGAGGTCTATGACCCGATCCCCCCCGGAGGTCTTACTGCAGCCAGACACGGCCGGCTCGGCAGAAGGAGAAGGTGATCTGGTTCTGCAGCCATCGGATTTAGGCTTACGTCCTTCCACGTCGACTACGACGGCGACGAGTGCAAACGGGGGTGTGGTACCGATATCGTCCACGTTATTGACCCCCCAGACAGTTTTGTCTCTGGATGTGCTTAATACTCTTCAGAAGCTCCTGCAGCGGCTGGATACGCAGTTCCCTCAGCCCGGGACGTCATCGTCACTTTTGTCTGTACCTTCCGTCGACGAGCAAACTTGTACGGCTCGATCGACGACGAAACACCCATCGGCTCCCCAGGCAGTAAAAGATCGTCCTCGAGCACAGGAGGAGGGTGAGTTGTCGGAGTCCGATTTCTGTACTGGGTGACTCAGGGTCAGACATCTCCCTGTCACCTTCAAGGGACCCAACATGGAATTCGGATGTAGAGGAAGAGTCTACGAGGAGCCAGTCACAGCCATCTCCCCCGGATGATGTGGGAGCCTTCCATGCAATGATGGGGAAAGCTTGTTCCGAATTCGGCTCGATTCCGGAGGAGCAGAAGAAAGACTGTTTGCTTTTTGACCATATGGGTAAAAGGAGAAAATCGGTTTTTGCCATCCCAATCCTAGACCACGTGTGGCAAGAAGGTCTCAAAACGATGCGCCATCCGTTCTCGGAGCCCGCCATAAAGGGACGGATCGAGAAAAAGTTTAAAGCTCCGGAGTCCACTCCAAAATGTCTAACATCACAGCCTCTGTCTGACTCGGTGGTTTCGGCGGCAGCGGCTAGGAAGGCCAGGGTCCAGCAAAAATTTTCAACGCCACCTGAAAGCGAGGCTAGGAGACGGGACGCCTTTGGAAAGCAGGTGCTCTCGGTTGGAGCGACGACAGTAAGAGCAGCCAATTCCTTGGCGATCGTGTCACGATATGATAGGGAAATGTGGCACAAATTAGCCCCTATCCTTGAACACCTGCCAGACGAACACCGGAAAGCAGCTATGTTACTGGTGCGGGATGGCGAAGAGGCCTCGAACCACGCTATCAATATCGCAGTTGACCTAGCAGAATCTGGGTTCAAACAAAACAACCATGGAGTAGTGCTTCGTCGGCAAGCGTGGCTCAAATGTACTACTTTCCGTCCTGAAGTACAGTACAAAGTCCTTGACATGCCATGCGAAGGGGAACACCTGTTTGGCGAAAAGGTTGATGAAGCGCTGAAAGGGATGAAAGAAGACACGGATACTGCTAGGTCCCTCGGCGCCCTTCAAACGGGTAGAAATTTTCGTTCTTTTCGCCCCTTCAGGGGTGCTTCTGGAAACTCCCGCTTTGGAGCCTCGAGGGACCGTGGATTCAACAGGCCCTCTTACTCTTCACAAGGGTTCAGACGAGCGTCCCAGTCGGCACGTAGAAGCAGGGATTATCAAGCCTCCAGACGGCGAGGCTCAGGTCCGTCGTCAAGGAAGACCAAGCAAACCAGCAACCAATGACGGCCTTCGGAACGTCCTGGGGGGTCGAGTCTCTCATCACTTCGACCGATGGAAATGCATCACCACAGATCGATGGATCCTAGACACGATTCGCATGGGTCATGCGCTGCAATTCAAAGACAAGCCTCCGCGTCTTCCTCCTTTATTCTCGACACAGCCCCACCTCCGAGTCCTACGACAAGAGGCGGCGCTTATGTTGCAAAAAGGGGCGGTAGAGAGAGTTCCTGTAGCACAGGAAGGACAAGGAGTTTATTCCAGGTTCTTTGTTGTAAAAAAGCCAAACGGCAAATGGAGGCCCATTCTCGACCTGAGGGTACTCAACAAGTGGCTAAAGAGCCTAAAATTCAAAATGCTAAAGCTCCAAGAGGTTATCAGGTCGGTGCAACCCATGGATTATCTATCATCACTAGACCTTCAAGATGCTTATTTTCACATTCCAATACGCCCACGACACAGGAGATATTTAAGATTCGTCGTCGGGAGAAAGCATTTTCAGTTCAAGGTCCTCCCGTTCGGGCTCAAGTCCTCCCCCCAGGACGCTCACCAAGTGCTTGGCCCCTATAGCAGCCCATTTAAGGAAGGACGGTCATCATGTCTATCCATATCTAGACGACTGGCTGGTCAGAGGTTCATCCAAGGAACAAACACGAGACAGTCTACGAGCCACAATGTCCCTCTTACAGGAACTGGGCTTCGCAATAAACTTCAACAAGTCCTCCGTAGAGCCTTCGAGGACCTTGGTCTTCCTAGGAGTGGAGTTTCATACACACACAAGCCTGGTGAGACCATCCAGCGAAAGAATTCAGAAACTTCAAAACAAGGCGTCGGAATGGAGAGGCGGTACCAAGGTCTCGGTGCGCAAGTACATGTCACTGCTAGGGACCATGTCGTCCTGCATTCTGCTAATAAACAACTGCCGTCTGTTTATGAGGCCTTGCCAGGAATTTCTAGTGGACCGTTGGGCGCAGAGCCGAGGTCGCTGGTCCGACAGACTGGTCGTCGACGAACAACTAGTTCAAGCACTCGGCTGGTGGAGAGTGTCTACTCATCTAACGAAAGGGATGCCTCTACGGGAACCAGAGTTTCAAAAGACGGTGGTGACGGATGCATCGCTGAGCGGATGGGGAGCTCATTTGGATATGTTACAGGTACAAGGCCAGTGGTCCTTTCAGGAGTCCTCCCTGCATATCAACCTGCTAGAATTGAGAGCAGTTTGATGGGCTCTAAAATCTTTTCTTCCGCAACTGAGGGACTCGGTGGTGCGTGTCATGACAGACAACACCACTACAATGTTCTACTTGAGAAAACAAGGAGGGACACGTTCCAGATCCCTATCGACGGAGGCACAGAAAATCTGGCATTGGGCCCTACAACACAACATGCAAATCTTAGCGTTCCACCTACCAGGCTTGAGAAACGTGGAAGCAGATGCCCTCAGCAGAGAAATGAACGAAGTTCACGAGTGGGTACTGAACGACCAGCAACTACAACAAGTATTCAAGAAATGGGGACACCCGTCCATAGACCTGTTTGCAACGAAGAACAACAAAAAATGCCATCAGTACGCAAGCAGATGGCCTCAGAAGGGCTCTCTGGGGGATGCGTTCTCCTTCCCATGGACGAACAAATTCATGTACGCATTCCCTCCATTTCCCCTGGTCCGGAGGACATTGCAATGGATCCTCAGGTACCCATGTCGTGTAACTCTGGTGGCCCCATACTGGCCCAGACAGGTGTGGTTTTCAGACCTGCTACACTTAGCAGCGGCGGAACCGATGAGATTCAAGAAGACCCCCGACCTTCTGTCTCGACAGGACGGTGTTGTTTGGCATCACGACCCGGACAGCCTCCAGTTGACGGCCTGGCTCCTGACTTCGCCGAATTCGGTAGGCTAACGATTCCGGAGGACTGTCGGCGTATCCTACAAGCGGCAAGAGCACCTTCCACAAACGCCTCATACGCGTACAAATGGAAAAGTTTCTGTCAATGGTGTGAGGATCAACCAGGCTTGGCCCCGCAATCGATTAAGCCAGAACAGCTCCTTCCATACTTGCTGCTCTTAGCTCAAAAGGGCCTGTCGGTATCTTCAATAAAAGTACACCTAGCGGCCATTTCCAGGTTTACTCGTCGACGGCACTCGGCACCTTTGTTCAGCGACCGCCTGATTAAACACTTCCTTAAAGGCCTCTTTCGGAGTTTCCCTCCAGAGAAGAAATTTCCTCCGGAGTGGAGCCTCAATCTGGTCTTAACATCTCTTATGAAGCCTCCTTTTGAGCCAATGTCATCATCGTCTCTAAAGTTTCTGTCGTGGAAATTGGCCTTCCTAGTGGCCATCACTTCAGCACGACGTATTTCAGAAGTTCAGGCTCTAATGGTAGACCCACCATTTATTTATTTTGAAATGTTTTTATTGGCATTTAACATTTACAGTTATATTACGGACCATTACACTCCTGGTTTGTATCAATCTTGAGTTGCATATCACTTATGCCATATTAGTTATGAGTAATATTGAACTGTGAACGGAACAAACAAGAGGAAAAAAAGGAAAAAGAAACAAAGAAGTAAAAGTGATAACAGTGACTGTCTCTTGGTCTCCGAGTTATTGTGGACTTTGCTTGTGGAGGTGAACCCCTGTCTCTATTCCGTTGGGCTCTGAATGGTCTTTGAGGTACGAGGAGGGGGGGTGGCTCGTGCAGGCTGGATGCGACAGTGTACAAACTTGGCCATTGCAACATTTGTGGGTGGTTGATTCAGGGAGGTTTATAGGTCGACGAGAAGATCATGTCTCTCAGAAGGATCTTCCAGGCCTCAAGTGTGGAGCTCGAGTCTTCGCCTCCCCGATTGCTTCCCTCCTCCCATGCTCCAGTTTCTGCTATCGTCCATCTTTCCATCTCCCTAATCCAAGGTTCGTACCTGGGGCCTGCTGGGGATTTCCAGGCCATTGCGATCGTTCTTTTTATCAGTACACATGCTATGTCCATTAGTTTCATCAAGTGCTTGATCTTGCTTAGCCTCGGGTAGGTGCCTAAGAGGCATTCTTTCGGTGTCCATTCATATGTCTCCAGGCCAGCTTTCCTGCACGTCTGTTCAGCAGCGAACCATAGTCTCTGAGATTTAGGGCAGGTCCAAAACATGTGGATCATGTCAGCGTGGTCGGAGGGGCACCATGGGCACATCGGGCTGACTTTGTCATTGAAGGCGGATATTCTATGTGGGGTCATGTAGGTCCTATATAAGACATTGAGCTGTATTAGCCTGAACCTGGCGTTCCTGGATATCTCCTTCGGGTATGCTAGGGCTCTAGACCATTCTCCCTCCGTGATTTCGGTCCCCAGGTCAGATTCCCATTTCTCTTTCAAGCGTGTACTTCTAGGGTTCGATCGGTCGTTTATTTGGGTATATAGTCTTGATGTTGGTTTCCAACCGTCGCTGACTCCGTGCATCTCTTGGATCAGGGCGTGTGTTTCGGGTTCCTCAGGCCACACATTCCATTTCTTCTTGGCAATAGATTTAACCTTTTGGTACCATAGGTAGTGGCACGGGGCGAGCCCCTCGTTTCCTTGTAGTGATTCAAAGTCTCTGAATTGCCCTTCGTCAAACATGTCCCCCCACGTGTAGACACCACAGTTCTCCCATCTTCTCATTATTGATAGGTCATCGGAGGCTCCACATACGTCAGCAAGAATGGGAATCTCGGGTGAGTATGGGTGCTTCAAGCCCAGCATAGATCTAGTCCTTTTCCACACCTGTCGACCCACCTGCACAATTATGGGCGGGTCAGGGGGCCCTATTTTGTTGTTCCATATTAGCTCTTTAGGATGCAGGGGTGAGGTCAGCTGGCAGAGAAGGTTCGTCTCAGCCATGGGCTCATCGCTCAGCCATTTGGCGACATGTGTTAGTTGTGCCGCCAGATAATATCCCTGGAAATCGGGTAGTTGGATTCCTCCAGCGGAGTAGGGAAGTGTGAGGATGTTCAGAGTAATCCTGTGCCTGGTTCGTCCCCAAAGAAAGTCTCGGATCAGGGATTCTAGCTTCCTGAAGAAGGATGGAGGAATGTAGTATATTATGTTGGTGAAGTAATAAAGGAATCTAGGTAGAATTATCATTTTAGATATTGCAGCTCTGCCCATCATTGATAGTGGTAGTTTTGTCCAGAATTTGATGGAGTTCCGTACCCCCGATAATGCGGCTTCAGTGTTGCATTCGTGAGTGGAGATTGGTGTATGCTTTATGGTGATGCCTAGGTAGCGGAAGGACTCAGATTGCCACTGAATCCCAATCTCCGGTAGCTCCTCTGTACTCTTCCTCCTAAGGCCAGCCAAAGGGAAGGCGGATGATTTCTGTCGACTGAACTTTATGCCTGAGTATCTCGAAAAATTGTCTAAGATGTCTAAGGCTATCGGGGCATTTATCTGGGGGTCTCGAAGGTATAGAAGAACATTGTCTGCGTACAAGGAAATGATGTTGTCCGTACCGCCAATACTTATGCCCGCATCAAACAGCTGTTTCCTGAAATAAATTGCTACTGGTTCCAGGCCTAGTATATATAGCATTGGCGAGAGCGGGCATCCTTGTCTGGTTCCCCTCTGAATAGCCCAGGCTCCCGACACCAAGCCCCCTGTCTTGACTCTTGCCACTGGGTTACTGTAAAGGACCTTGACCCATCGGATGAAGTATTCACCCAGTCCAAACTCCCTCAGGGTTTCGGTTAGCCACTCCCAGTAGATCGAGTCGAAGGCCTTGATGGCATCGAGCGAGAGGACTGCCAGGACTTTGTATTCCTCTGTCTGTGCCATTATGTGCTGAAGCCTTCTCAAATTGGCTGTAGTGTTGCGTCCAGGGACAAAACCACACTGGTCCTCATGTACCAGGGAGCCTATAACCTTTGAGAGCCTTTTAGCGAGTATGGTCGTGAGAATTTTGCTATCATAATTTAGGAGCGCAAGTGGGCGATATGAGTCACATTTTTCAGGTGGTTTTCCTGGCTTGAGCATCGGTACTATGAGGGTCTCTCTCATGGTGCCTGGCAGCGTGCCTGTCTCGAATGCCTCCGCGTAGACTTCGTGTAGTATGGGAGAGAGAATCTTTTCGTATGTCTTGTAGAACTCGGGGGTAAGGCCATCGGTCCCAGGGGTCTTGCTTGTGGAGAGGGACCTAATCGCGTCGGTGATGTCTTCGATCGTAATGACCTCTCCTAGCATATTTCTTTGCTCGGGGGCCAGTTTAGGTAGGTCTACTTCTTCGAGGGTGTCTCTTATGTCTGACTCGGGTATAAGGTCGCTGTGAGCATATAATTCCGCATAGAAGTCAGTGAAGGCCTTGTTTATTGCTTGTTGTGTTTTGTGGCTTGTGCCGTTGCTGTCTCTGATCTCTGTAAGGGCCTGCTTCGGATGTTCCTTCCGGCACAACCAGGCTAGTATCCTGCCTGGCTTATCCGCCTCTTTATGGGCTTTCATGGTGCGGGTAGAGAAGTCAAACTTCGAGAGCCTTTCCCATGCTGTTCTGCATTCCTCCCTAATTTCTCTCAACTTGCTCTCTGTCTCAATTGTGGGGGGGGAGTTGCTTTCGAGGTGCTTGATCTTTTCCTCCTTGGCCTCCAGTTCCCTCCTCAATTGTTTCCTGATTCCACCCGCCTCAGCAATCACCTCTCCCCTCGTCACCACCTTCATTGCCTCCCAGAGAGTACTCCATTTTACTACTGATCCCTTATTGATCTCTATATACTCCTCTAGTTTCTCAGCCAGGTGGTCCTTAAATGCAGGGTCAGATAGTGTCTCCACTGGCATACGCCACGTTGGGATAGGAGGTAGGGGGGGTCGCAGGCTGAATTGCACTAATAGTGGGGAGTGATCTGAGATTGATCTGCCCAGGTACTCTGCGGACTCGACCTGGGGGGTCAGTTCGTTGTTTATGAAGAGGTAGTCTATCCTGGTGTGCAGATTATGGGGGGCAGAGTAGAATGAATATGATCTGTCTGTGGGGTGAAGGTCACGCCAGGTGTCCACCATGTGCAGGTCTTCAATTGTTCTGTGGAAGGCCAGCGCAGGGAGATTATTGTTTTGGCGTGGTGTGGTGGATCTATCCAATTCCACATTAATGACGCAGTTGAAGTCGCCTCCCCACAGGAGGCTATGGTCTCTGTGGAGCACGAGTTTAGCGCACATCTCCTTGAGGAAAGAGGGTATACCATGCTGGGGGAAGTACGAGTTTACTATGCATATACGGGTGCCCTCCAGCATGCCCCATATCAGCAAGTACCTGCCTTCGGTATCCTGCTCCATCCCCAGCTGTTGAAATGGTGTGTCTGAGCTCACCCACGTATACACACCTCTTGCATACTTCGAGTATGATGATCCGTAGCCTTGGCCCCCCCAGTAGTTTGGTAGCTTATTTGCAGAGTCGGCCGAGAGGTGTGTTTCTTGTAGGAGTGCGATTGATACTTTCTTCCTCTTTAGATAGGAGTGAATTCGATTTCTCCTAAGGTAGGACCCCAGCCCCCTGACGTTCCATGTGATTACTCTAAGTTTTGGTGCCATTGCTTGGTTGTGTTAGTTATTGAGGAGGGGTTCACGACCACTTCGGGATTTTTCAGCTTGTTATTGTGAGCCATGATCTGTCCAGAATGAGTGGAGTGATTAGCTCCTGTGGTGAGGTTTGGGTTCGGTTCCATTTGGGCGGATGTTCTCGGAGTAAGGGCAGTCAGAACGATGATAACATGTGTGAAACAATTAAAACTTGTGCACCCAGCGACTGACACAACGGTGGAGTGCTCAGGTGCTCCCGCGCTGCCTGTCCCAATCCGGGTGTCTGGCGCGGGTAGGTGTGTGCTGGCAACTGGCCTGCACTGGTTTTTCGTGGGGTCGAGGTCTTCGTCCATGCGTGGGAGAACGGGCGAGCCCCGCAGCCTTTTAGCAGCTCACATAGTAGTTTTGCTTCTTGAGATTAGAGTTCCCTGCCCTCTCAGGCTGCTGTAGAAGGGTACAAGCATCTGTGTCGGGGCGTGCAGCCCTCATCTTTAGGTACCTTCGTTAAGTTTCCCGTGTGGGGATTCCATAGGGATATCAGCCAGGTTATTGTGCTCCATCCACATGTTAGCCGCAGCTGGAGTCTCGAGAAATATTGATTTTCCTTTGTAGATTACCTTCAACCTGGAGGGATATAGGAGCATATATTTTAGGTCTAGTTTCCTCAGCCTGGCCTTAACCGGGACAAAGGAGTTCCTCGCTCTCTGGACCGCCTGGGTATAATCAGGGTATATCGTGATTCTCGAGTTGCCTCGTATTATCTCTCCTCCCTCCCTTGAAAACTTCAGGATCACCTCCCGGTCTCGGAAATTGAGGACCTTCGCTATGATGGGGCGAGGGTAGGAGCCTGGGGGTGGTTTCTTCTGGAGCGATCTGTGTGCTCTCTCTATGGAGAAGCCCTGCGAGAGGTTCTCCGCTCCGATCTCTTGTTGGATTAAGGATTCCACGAAGGTCGTCGGGTCAGCAGTCTCTGTCCCCTCCGGTATGCCCAGTATCCTAATGTTGCTGCGTCTAGCGCGACCCTCCGCTTCCTCGGACCTCGCCTCCAGCAGGGTCACTTTACGTTTAAGCTCTGCCAGTTCTGATTTCATGGCTGCCGATTCAGTCGCCATATCCTCTTGATGGGACTCCACAGCGGTGACCCGTTCAGCTAGGTTGCAAGCGTCTTGCCTTATCAGCTGGATGTCAGCTTTTACTTCCCCTATCTTTGTGTCTATGAATGATTTTAGGGCCTCAATCGCCCCTAGCAGCTGGTCATGCTTGGTGTCCGGGTTGTCTCGTGTAGCTGAGTTATCTGTTGAGGTCTGGGCGATGGGGTGAGATTTCGCCGTGACAAAAGGATCTAGGGTGGCATTTTTGGTTTTGTTTCTTGCTGCCGCCATGATGGGCTGTTACAGTTCTGGTCGGGAGCGCAAGGGGATTCCCGTCGGGGCAGGCGGCCTCTCTGCCTGGCTTAATTTCGGTGGGACATAGAGGTTCGGGGATAATGGACCCCGTGTGGGTCGAGATCCGGGCGCGCCGCGGGTGTGGGCGCCCCGCCTTCAGTGGGACAGGAGAGGACAAAAGAGGTCCGGGTCCCCCCGGGAGATAGCGTTGCCCAATGAGGTTAGCTAGGGAGAGTGCAGGAGTCGGGGGTTCGGTGGGAGCCGCCTGGGGTGGGCAGGCAAGGTCCCGCCACCCCGTGAGAGAGTCGCCGGGCCCGGAACGCCGGGAAGGCCTCACCTGTGAACGTAGTTTGGGTGGGTCTGGAACCAGTTCGAGGAGTGTAGGTCTGCGTTGGTGGGGGGGTCCGCTCCCCGGAGAATAGGCGGTCCGAGTCAGGAATGCAGTAGGTGGTGAAGGTCCAGTAGCTCCGACTCGGCGACCCCCTCCACAGTCGCGCTCCGGCTTCGTTGGCGGTGTGTCGGTGGATCGACGGGGTCTTGTAGTGGTCCTCGCCCCGGGACGGTAGGGGCAGTGATAGAGGCGCTTGGAGGGCTGGGATCTGGTCCCCCGCAGGGTGTGCGCTCCCTGTCCCGCTCCGGGGTCGCTCCGAGATCGTCTTGGAAGTCTCTTATGGGAGAGAGGGGGAGCCCGACCGGAGCGTCTCAGCGGGTCCCGGCTCTCCGTTTTTTGTCAGGGCAAGAAGTCGGGTGCAGCCAATCGCCTGATTTACGGCTGCACCAAAGGCTAGGCGCCGCAGAGGAGCCGCGACGCTCGAAACGGGAAGCGATCCCGCGCCTCGGTCAGATCCCGTGCACCTCTCTCAGGGGGCCGGGGGAGGTCGGGGCGAAGCGTCGGAGAAGCTCCCCGACCTCCGATTTCTGTCGGAACAAGTCGTAGGGTGCAGCTAATCGCCTGATGTACAGCTGCACCGAAGGATGGTCTGATTTGTCGGGTTTTCGGTACCCAGAACAGGATCGGACTGCGCGGCTCGGCCGGAGCTCACGGGAACCGCGTCCTCGCACCATGGACATCAGGCCACGCCCCCATGGTAGACCCACCATACTTACGATTTTTCAAGAACAAGGTAGTCCTAGCCACTAACCCGCAGTTTATACCAAAAGCTCCTTCAGTGTTCCATAAACACTCCTCTATTGTGTTGCCTACGTTTTTTCCGGAACCATGCTCGGGAGCGGAGCGCATGCTACACACATTGGATGTAAAAAGGGCTCTTAAGTTTTATCTCCATCGTACGCAACCGTTCAGAGAAACGAGACAGCTGTTCGTGGCCTATGGTTTGGGTGCTAAAGGAAAAGCCATTTCGAAGCAAGGACTGTCAAGATGGGTGTCATCTACCATTTCGTACTGCCATTCTAGGGCAGGGAAGCCTCTTCTACGACGGCCAAGAGCTCACTCAACTAGAGCAGCGGCATCGTCAACGGCACTGTGGGCCGGAGTCCCTCTGGGGGACATTTGCATGGCGGCTACCTGGGTGGCTACACACACCTTTACCCGCCAACTGCCTGTCGCAGCAACATGCCGAAGATACCCGGATGGGACAGGCGGTGCTTCGACACCTATTCCAGTAAGGTAAGCCCCGGCTGAGGGGTTGCATCCTATGGAATTTGTGACTGTATGTGGTTCGTTTTCCTGTGTTAACTATTACTGATGTATACATGATCATAGGGAACGGGCTTTGCGAACAAAGTATATGGGTTTGCATGCACGCCTCCTCTTTGGGGGTGGTACTGCTGTGTAATCTATTCTAAGCATGTGAATCCATGAAAGATCCAATGCTGGAGAAGGGAATAGTTTCTTACCTGTAACTCCATTTCTCCAGCATTGGTATCTTTCATGGATTCACATGCGCCCACCTGCCTCCCCTGAACATGCAAACCGGTTTCCCCACTACTTTGGGGGCCGAAATCTGAGGGAGCGCGGGGGTGGGGCCTGTATTTATATCATGACGCCCTGACGGCGCGGGCACGCATGATACAAAACGAGGTGGATAGGACGCATAAGCGTCGAAAAAGTTTTCCTACGGGAAAGGGTCTATATAATGTACCGGGGATTCCCAGCCTGACGACGGGGAATATTCTAAGCATGTGAATCCATGAAAGATACCAATGCTGGAGAAATGGAGTTACAGGTAAGAAACTATTCCCTTAGTGCATATAGTATAGGCGAAAACGGACAGCATTGCCTAGTACCCCTACCCAATAAACGGATCAGAGATCGTATGATAAGTTAGGACTCTGGCACCCGGTGCTGCATATAGTAATTTCACGCATTTAATAAAGTAAGGGCCCATCCCAAATGATACCCATGACACTGAGGCGAATGCCTTCTCTGCATCTGGGGAGACTGCTACTGCACTTGTGTCCGGGTTTATTTGTGCCATTATCCCAAACAATTTACGCAGTTTCAAGGCAGTAGATCTCGTGGGGATGAACACGCACTGGTCGGGGTGAACCAAAGTTGGCATGTTAGGCAGCAGTCTATTTGCCAACACTTTCGCCAATATTTTGGCATCTACATTTATTAATGACCGGGGCCTGTAGGACAGCATTGTCCTGGGGAGGACGTCAGCGTTTCGGTAATACAGTAATTATGGCCTCCATCATTGATTCGGGTAATATGTTTCGTTCCAGCGTCTCCTCCCACACCTTTAATAGTATCGGGACTAGTTCCATCTGGAACTCCTTAAGTTCGACCCCCCAAGCCATCCGAACCCAGGGTTTTCCCGGATGCTAACGTCTTTATTGCTTCAGTGAATTCTTCTTCTATAATTGGTTGCTCCAGTGTCAGTTTGGTCTCTAATGGAAGTTTCGGGAGATCATGTTCATCAAGATATATCTGCATATCGGCCTCTGTTTTTTTTTTGTCCTGATTTGCGTATAATTCCTGATAGAATTTAGTGAATTTATGGTTTATTGCCTTATACCCTGTTACCACCCCACCCTCTGTTGAGTTAATACTTGTAATTGAGTTGTGTTGCCGTTCTTCCTTGATTAAGTTAGCTAGGGATCTTCCCGCCTTATTGCTTTCCCCATATCTATGTGCGCGAGTCGGGGCAGCAATATATTGTATCGCTCTATTGGCCAGATTATCAAAGTCCTTCAAAAGTTTGATATCAGCAAGTGTGCCTTTATCGTGAGTGTTACTGTAGGCAATTTCCAAAGTCTGCAGTCTGTTCTCGATCTCATCAAGCTCACGACGTACAGAGCTTAGGAGGCCCGTGATTTTGGCTATCGGGACCCCTCTAATCCATACCTTGAATGATTCCCCGACTGTGGAGTACCTGTTAACCGGTCCCACATTATTAGTGGAGAACTCCTCAATCTTGATGTGTAGGAATTCAGCTATATTGGTGTTCATTAATATGTTGGCAGCCATTCTCCACTGTCATGCAGGCCTGGGGGTGTCCCGAAATACCAGCTCAAGTGATATAGTGGAGTGATCAGATAATGTACGGGGGTGGATCTCACATCTCTTTAGTGCATCAGACATGGAGGTGGAGAGGAGCCAGTAGTCAATTTGCGACTCTGAGCCATGTACAGTCATGTACAGTAGAGTAATATGTGTGTTCTCTGGTATCTGGGTGTAGCTCCCTCCAACCATCTATTGGTGATAGTTGTGGCATGATTTGGCTCAGCGTGATCGTCGCCTTGGCGGCCGGTCTTTTAATTGTTGAAGACCTATCACGGGATGTGTCCAATATCAAGTTAAAATCCCCCGCCCCCCCTCAAGATTATGTGGGCCTCGTCTAAGGAAATTAGTATTTCCAAAATAGTCGGGTAGAAATTCGGATCGTCTATATTCGGCCATAGGTGTTAACTAACGTGATCTGTTTAGTTGCTATCTCGCCCCATACTATCGGATATCTCCCAAGAGGATCTACTTTGTGGCCTTTAGATTGAAACCCCAATGAGGGGTGTATTATCGCTAGTACCCCTCTGGCCTGGGTGGAGTAGTCCGTGTGGTACCTTTTGTTTGCCCCAGGTAGCTAATATGTTCGTGTTGTTGGTCCCTTGAATATGTGTTTCCTGCAACATTACTATGTGAGGGGCAGATCTACTGACATGGTCCCCGACTTTTCTGGATTTTGTAGGGTTTTTAAGCCCACGGACGTTCCATGAGAGCAGCTTGATCTTCAACCCTTCACGTGTGGGGGGGGGGGGGGGGAAATTGTGTGTGTATATATGTATGCTGCCATAGTTTCCATTCATAATTGTGCAAGCTCAGCGCTGGCAGTGTCAGCATCTGCAAGACCTTGAATTTGAGCACTTTAACAACCAAAACTTGTGGCATACCTCCCCTTCCCATCCATTCCAGGCGGGAAATCGTGAAGCAACCCGTCCCGCCTCCCATACCCCACCCCACACCCACATCATCCACCCCAACTTGACGATGGACCCATTTGAACTTTTGGAGCTCACCTGAGGTTGCCATGTTGCTAGCACATGGCCGTCCGACCTAGGCTCACGATCCAGACCAAAGGATAGCATAGAAGCCATCCACTGAAACAACTATAGCATTGCAACTAGCGTAAAGGATATCTGTTCATGCATCATTCAATACGCCGGATCTCGTCATCCTCCTTCCGGATGAAGCCTGCCATTCTGATCTTGCCCGCGCTCTCTAGGAAGAAGTGGTATGGAGGACTCAATGTAATTCATGGTATCGGCTGGAGTCTCGAAGAAATGTGCTCTCCCCCCGTGTTGTATTCTCATCTTGGCTGGAAATATCACGGCATGGCATCTGTCGTGCTCTGACCAACCTTTTCACCGGTTCATATGATCTTCTGTTCGCCTGGACTCCAGCCGCAAAGTCAGGGTATATATGTATGCAACTCTCCTTGTGTTGCAGTGTGCCCATTTCCCTGGCCAACCTAAGTATCATGTCTCTAATTGAGAAGCTGGGTAAATATCGTGCTGGGCGGTGCCCCTGGTTTGGGCACAGGGGCAGCGTGCGATGTGCTCTTTCAACTAGGAAGTGGTCTGAGAAGAAGTCTGCACCAAAGAGAAATCTAAAAAGGGACTCCACCCAAAGTTCCATTGCACCTGTACCACATTTCTCGGGAACACCCACAATTCAGACATTATTTCTTCAGTGTCTCGATTCCAGATCTTCACATTTATTCTGCATTTTGGATAAATTATCCTTCAGTTGGGCGATGTCTCGGCTGTGGTGGGTGACCGTGTCTTCGGTGGTATTGATTCTGTCTTCTGCTTCCGTGATTCGCAGGCTTTCTTTGTCAACCCTTGCTTTCAAAGAACCAATGGTAGCCATAATGTCATCCAGCTTAACGTTGACTGCTAGGAAGCCATTCTGCACAATAGTTGTTAGCTGATCTTCCCTGTCTTCATTTTCCTTCCCAGCTTGGGCATTAGAGGTGCTTGGTGTTTCCGATGCAGGACCTTGAGCCTGGCTTTTTTTTTTCTTTTCAGAACCTGCTCCTTTTGTCATTTTCACGAATTTCTGTGGGTCTTCCGTGACTAGCACCACGTTGCTTGGGGGGGGAGAAACACGAGTTTCGTCTATAGGATATGGTTGTTGTACCAGAAGTTGTGGGTCACCCTGATCCTCCGTATAACGGGTGTTCTCACCTTGGTGGCGGGTCCTGGGAGTGGATTATGCTCTCCCACGTTCAGGGAATGTAGTTACGTCGTATGTGCCCCGTGTCTTAGATGGTTGTAACCTGTGTTCTATTTCAGTTATTGTGTCGATCGCCTGTGGCAAGTGATCCTATTATGGCGGTGCACCGTTGGATTCCAACTGTCAGCACGTCACCATATGCTATTCCGTATTTATTCCCAGTGTTTACAAAGGATCCTTTTCCTGCTAGGTCCTCATTCCATCACACTTCTGTTTTTTAAGGGATTGTGCCCAGCCTGTGGCTTCGATATTGGAGTACGTCGGTAAGGGGGGGGGCTCCCCCACCTCGTGCACCTCTTCCTCGACTGACTAGCCAACAGGCTTCCAATGATGGGTGGGGGTCCCTGCAGCAATTATCTGAAATGAATATATTCCAGACCCAGGTATATCTGATGGCGACACCAATTTCCAATTATATCAGGCGGGGCGCGTGGGTGTTAGGTGTGGTACGATGTAAGATTATGTTGCCTGCTGTTTCCAATCGCCTCATGGCACGCCGTTATCCACTAAGGAGTTTTTCCTCTCCTACCTCTGTTATTGGGCTCCACACTAATGGCCCTACAGATCTGGGTTGGTGGGTGCTTTGACCCTTGTTAGATTGTCGGGGTCCATACCCGGATGTTTCCGCTTCAAGCACCGGGTCCGGTGCTGCAGCTCGTCGACTGCAGGTCGGATAGCTGATTACATTCACCCGCCTCCCGTGGTATCGAAAGGCGGGGGTTGGGGGAAGTTCAGCCCTGTAGAGCTGTAGCTTCCCGCCGGCCAGCGATCCAGGCGTACGCGGCTCTCGCAGAGGCACCCAGCACTCACTGCACCGCTGCACAAGGAGCCGCCACGTATTCTTGTCCTCTCATATCTACATTGGTTAGATACACGCTCCTGTCCGCAGCTAGGTCGCAGAGGCGCCCACGCTCCTCAGGCAACATTCCTCCAGGTCTCACTGATCCTCGCTCCAGTAGTAACTGTCACCCGAGGTCCGCTGGAGCAGCCCAGCGAAACTCCACGGGTGCCGTAGAATGCACGTGTCTCCAGGCTTCCAGTGCAGGCCTTAGCTCCTCCCCCTTTGCAACCGCAGAGCGAGGCAGGCACAGCCTGGTTCTTGTCTTCGGCTCCCTTTCCGCAGCACCTCCGGGTGGTTTTACAAGTCAGATATTTCCGTAATTCACCAACGGTTCTCGCCCAAACTTCAGGATGATGTTCCGAGAGTGTTCATACACCAGCTGTGTCAATATCCAGGTCGTAGGTGGCCTCTGGACGGATCAATTGCAGATAGGATCTTTCATGGATCGGAGCTCTCAAATCAGGCAGCCATCTTCCATGTACGCAACAGCGCTCCCCCCTCCCGTTAGCGTTCTAAACACTGAAGACATTCGACGTCCAGTTCACGACACTCGTCGTCCTCTTCTCATAAGAAGAGTAAAAAATGATGCCAGAGATCTTTGTCTTCCTCTCTCAAAGTTTTGTTTCCAAAAAAAGAACTAGACTCCGGCGGAATTGGAAAACCTCTGTTTGAATATGCTTGCAGTTTTCCAGAGACGAACTCCTCCGAGTGCCCCTCTGAAGGAGTCTGAGAAAAGAAGCCACCCTTCTGCGCCTGACAAGACCAGTAGGGAGTCTCGTGTGTCACCTTCTCGCGCGCCTCAAGGCCCGGGAAGAGAGACTCCTCGACACAAAAGAAAGCGCCTGTGTCTGTCCCCTCGAAGCATTCATCTTCTGTATCGAAGCCGTTATGTTCATTGCCTGAACCTTCGAGTCATGTATTCCATTAACGAATACTACATTTTCGGCTCATTCACTGACTGCTTCAAGAAAGTCGTCGAAGCCTTCAACGCCTTCAACTTCGTCGGTGCATTCAGTGCTCTTGAAGACTGTTAAACCTATGACTGATCTGTCTAAGTGTTTTAACCCATTCCCCAACCGTATTTCTTCATGCAAATGGGATCAATCATTGAGGAAGATCAGCCCCCTTTGGGTACGAACATGGGACACCAAATGTTCCAGAAGAGTTGATCTCTTAAGAATCCAAGATGCAAATTCTTGTTGAAACTCTAAAGGATACCAGTAGCTGGGAAACATCACCAGAGACAGAGTTTGGTAACTCAGAAATGGCTGATCCCCCATACAGAGCTGTATTTGTAAAGTTGCTGAATATACAGGGTATTTGTATTTTATTTATTTGTAACGCGCGCCAGGCCCATGGGCATCCGGGCTCTAAAACTTGGTAAGCAAATTTACATATATTACATAGTTTCCATAGCATAAACATAGTTCTTGTTCAACCTATATACATATATTCTACAACATGTACAAAAAGCAGTAGAGCATAACATTTATAACAAAGGTACAAAAGTGGTCACAGTAAGTGGTTATCATGTGAGCATAATTAGGCGAGGCAAAAAATAGTCAGAAGGCAGATTGCTCAGGTGATTGCCAAGGCGGAGGCTCCCTCAGATTTGAGCAAAAAGCCACGATTTGGTTTTTCATTTGAAGGAGTTGAAAGAAGGCTCAGTCCTGATATCGGGTTTGGGTGGTCCAAACCCGCAGCTGCTATAGAGCCTGATAAACTCAAAGATATTTTAGACAGTGGTCCAGTTAGGGAGGCTTTGTTAACATTTCATGCAGCCTTAAGAGTAAGGGTTACAGAAAACTGGCTAAAATCAGATTCTGTTCCATTGGTTAGCAAACTGTTAACAAAGAAATACAGAACTGCTTCTGTGGACCCTCCATTTTTGAACAGGCACCCCATACCAGAGAGCCTGGTTGCTAAAGCAGCAATAGTTTCTTCAAAAGCTGCAGCTTACCCTTCTGCACTGGCAGATGAGGAGTATAGAAGAATTGACTTCTTTAATGCAGAGATCATGGCATATAAATCAGCTAATGCTACCAGTGCCTTTGGGGTGTAGCTACTCTTGCAGCAGAGCATATTCCGGAGGGAGAAGAAAGAGGTTTCTTCAGCCTAATACAAGATTGAAAAGAGGCCATGAGGCAGACTGTACAGTCCAGCATGGATACAGTGGATTCAGTAAGCAGGTCCATGGCTGCGAGTACAGTGCGTAGGCGCATGTCTTGGCTAAGAAAATCAGGATTTTCTGCAGATGTCCAGGCATGTTTACTTGACATGCCATTTGACGGGACTTCCCTGTTTGGTGAAAAGGCTGATAGACTGGTAAAACTTCAAGCGTCTCAAGCTGCAGCAAAACCATTAGGGGCGGCAATCGGACAACCTCAATCTTCAAATCTAGGATAGAGAGGCTGTCCTTTTTGTTTGTATTCCTCCGTCTGTAGAGGAAGAGGTCAATTCTCTTAAAGGGGCCAAAGAAGAGCCCCTCATGGAGGTAGAGGCAGAGGAGGAAGAACTCCCCGTTTAACACCGGCAGAGTTAGCCTCAGCTGCAGGTGGTATAGCAAAATGACTCCCTCGCTCACAAGTCTGTGGTAGGAGCAAAGCATAACTTTGGACGCATGGGTGCAACAAACTGTAGCAGACGGTTACAGTTTTCCATTTCTAAAGAGACCTCCCGATTGCCCCTCAAAATCCAGATCAACCTCGATTCCAGATCTGATCCTCCAAAAGGAAGTTCTCATACTGTTGGAGAAAGGTGCAACAGAATTGGTACCTGCAGAAGAGAGAAACCAGGGTTGGTACTCACTATTTCCTGATACCTAAGAAGAATGGAGGAGTGCGACTTATCTTGGAATTGAGATGCTTGAACAAGTTCTTCAGAAAGATAAGTTCAAGATGGTAACTCTTTCGCAGATCCTTCAGGCCCTTCAACTCCAGAATTGGTTGTTGCCATTGGACCTTCAGGATGTTTACTTTCATGTGCCAATACATCAAAAGCACAGAAAGTACCTGAAGTTCGCAGTTGGCGGTTCTCATCAGTTTCGGGTTCTGCTATTCGGGCTCACCGCAGCCCGAGGGTTTTCACCAAGCTTATGGCAGTGGTAACAGCAACTCTACGGAGGGATAAGGATTCTACCCCTATCTAGACGAATGGTTGATCAGGGCTGTTTCTCTCGAACAGTCTCATAATCATCTCATTCACACTTGACAATTCCTCCACGAGCTGGGCTTCTCCCTGAACTTCAAGAAGTCCCACTTGACATCTTCACAGAAGCTTTAATTTACTGGGGCAGTCCTGGATTCAGCTTCAGGAAAAGCTTTCGCACCAGAGTTAAGGGCTTAACATCTTGTGCAGATGGTCCAAAAATTCCAGAGTGCCCAACGTCTTCCGGCCTACGACTTCATGTTGCTAGGCCTTATGGCATCCTGCATTTTTATGGTGCCAGGAGCCCGTCTGAGAATGAGATCTCTTCAGTGGGCTCTCAGATCCCAGTGGTCTCAATTCTCCGGCAGAATGACAGACCTGCTCACTGACAAAGGTCGCCCAGGGTCTCCTGTGGTGGATCAGCCGAGAGGATGTCCTGAGAGGAGAGCCTTTTTGGCAACCATGGCCGGAGATAACAGTTGTGACAGATGCCTCCCTCACAGGATGGGGAGCACACATGAGATCTTTCAAGAAGCGGACACTGGTCTCAGTCGGAGTCCAGACTCCATATCAACCTTTTGGAGCTGAGGGCAATCGGACTCGCGCTGATGGCCTTCCTGCCCTCATTACGGGGGAAAAGTGTCATGATAATGACAGACAACACAGTGGCCATGCATTACCTCAACAAGAGAGGGCGGGGTGTAGGGTCACTGCCCCTGTGTAGAGAGGCAATGCAGCTCTGGTTCTGGGCACTTAGAGATGGACTCACTCTCCTGGCAGTTCCTTTAGCCATAGAAAAAAAAACGGCAGCGCATGCTCTCAGCAGGCAGAGTACGATCTTCCACTAGTGGGAACTAGCTCAGAAAGTCCTTCTGGAGATTTTTGCTCTTTGGGGAACCCCTCAAGTGGATCTGTTTGACCAGTGTCAACCGGAAGTGCGAGCTGTTCTGCTCCAGGGAATTACCCCAAAGAGGAGCTCTAGGGGACACATCTGTGGTGGACTGGAAGTTTACACTGCTGTACGCGTTTCCGCCAGTCCCCTTCGTTCCTTATGTCATCAGGAGGTTCGGGAAAACCATAGTCCTGATTGCTCCGGATTGGGCCAGGCGAATGTGGTACCTGAGGCCATCTGCCCTCCAATTTGTCTTCCCCAAAGAGAGGACCTACTCTGGCAGGAGAGGTCGCATTCTTCATCCAGAAATCGTGATCAGGACTCTCAATCTTCACGCATGGTAGCTGAAATGGTAAGATATAAGGTTTGGGACCTTCCGGAAGACGTAATGGAAGTGTTGTTGGGCAAAGTTTGTATGCAGTACCCTCTGGGACCTCTACACACAACTCTGACTACAGGTAAAGGCAACCCAACCTTTGGTATAAGCTTGTACTACACAATTTTGGTAGCATGTTGAGCAGCCAGGCTTATCTCAAGAGGGGTAAATGTGAGCTGTAGTGGAGGTACACAAAGATTCAATTACAGGTATTCAAATTAGCTCTTACACTAAAGGTGTCTTGCATAAACAATTATTAATGTATTTATCAGTCAGTTATAAAGCATTCTTTAGAAGGGAGCAATATAATAGTAATGCACAAATACACTTCAATACTGTACACTCTTAGTTTCTAAATCAGTAAGGACCCTTTTGGGATGGCCCACAGACACAACGTACACCCACAGGTGACTTCAATAACAAGGGTGCTGGGGACATTAATATCTTACTGTTGGCATTTAGAATACTTTTAGGAATTTGTAAAAGGCAAAGTTATTAGAACACAAGAGACCACGTATATTATTAAGCAGGCAAATACTTTTGGATCCTCCAGGAAGAGTCGTACAATTCAATAGGCTAAGCCAAAGTCAATGGGCAAAAGTCTTGTATAGGGTGAAGCACTTCTGGTAAGTAAATGGAAAAGTCTTTGCACAAGTTCTTAGGAGTCTTTGATGAAAAGAAGAATCAAATATAGTGCCACAAGCTGATTAGACTTGTGAGTTGTAGAAGTTTCAAGCAATTCTACAGTAAGAGGTAAGTTCCCCTAGACTTGTTTTACAGTACCTTAGAAATGAAGAAAAGATGCAGCTGATGACTTCTGTTCCTGTGCAGCTCTGCAGATCTCACTGTTCCTGTGCCTCAGTCATGAGGACAAGAGGGAAGACTTTGGGGGACTTCTGCAATGCAATGGGACGGCCAAAACTTGCAACCGGCAAACTTCACTTTCAGTGTCTGTTAGTGTTTCAGCTCCTCGCGTATACCGCAAATGGCAACACTGCGGTTCCTGGCTGTTGAGATGGAATTTCCTTGCTTCTGGGGTCCCGAACTCTGTTGAGGGGGCTCAGGCTTGGTCAGTCCTGCTTCATGGGAGTCTGGAGGATCTTCCAAAAGCTCTAGGCCAGCTTAAAAGCAACGCACACAAACTGGTGTTCCTCTCCCTGGCTATATGGTTTCCAGCAGCAACTCTGTGGAAATTCAACCAGCTCCGAGATGGATGTCCAGGTGGCTTACTTTGGAGTTGATTGGTCCCACCAACTCAAAGGGAGAAGTCATCCTTGCAGGGCCTTCTCTGTCGATGCGAACTTGGCGTTTCAGCACTGCAGCAGGGCTTCACCGGGCAAACCAACGGTCCAGGAGTTGCAGCAGACGTCCTCTTCAAGCTCTTCTTTGGTTCCTTCGTCCAGTGGTCGACACTGCCTTCCAAGCCAAAGGACTTGCCTTTAACTCAGTTCTCTTCCATTCGTTCCAGCCTAGTTGTCAATCACCCAGCAGGGTGCCAGTCCTTGCAGGACAGTCAGCCGGCCAATCACCACAGAGTGCATTTGGTTCTCCTAGAAGACTAAGCACAGGGAGTTTCGGGCACCTCCCTCACTTCCTGCTTACCCCAGACACTCTGGAGCTTGAGGTGGGCTTCACTCCTGAATCCCGCCAAAGGCGAAATTAACAAAGAAACCAAACCTGGTTTGGCGCACAGAGAAAATCTCTAGAAGGACCTTTCCACAAAGAAATGGTGAAAAAAGAAGACTGGGCACCATTTTGACAAAGATGGCTCCCGCGGTTGCTTTACAGCAGCTGTGAACACAGCCTGCGGTAAATGCAAACCATGGTAGTTTAAACGAAACCACTGCCACCAGCCATTCTATGAGAAAAGGGTAACATAAAAAATGTTACATGAGAAGCTAGACAAAGGGGATACTAGGTAACCCCCCCAGCACCCTATTGTAAGATAGTGTGTGTGCTGGGTCTAGAAAGTTACAAAAGTCAATTTCACTTTACTGCTCTGGGTATCCCAGAGAAGGTAGTTAAACCTTTGGGAAATATGGAAGACTTCCCTGTGTTCCTGCACTGAAGGTGCTGTGTGACACACCAAAAGAAACAGAGGTAAAATTCACATTAAAATACATGAGAGAGTGGGGAAAAAGGGTCTCACTCTCTCCAGGTTAGAAAAAAAATCAAGTCCTCTGAATCCCGCAAAGTTGCTGGGGGGTCTCTAAGGTGGAGGAAAATTAGCACATTTTTGAGAATTCTCCCTAACAAGTGTTGCCTTCGGCAAGGAGACCAGCAACTAAATCCCTGTACCGCTGCCGTTGGAATACGTGTTGCAGCTGGTGCAGGGAAAAGGAACTAGATCCTTTCACGTGTAAACCTCACCATGTTCTGTCTTTCTTGCTCCATTTTACCCATTCTTGGTCGTCGGTGGCCACAGTGAAGGGCTACTTGGCGGCACTATCAATCTTCAAAAGATCTCCCAGATGAAGGGGGGGGGGAGGGTCATACTTCAAAGTACCGATTGTGGTACAATTTCTGCAGGGCTTAGCCAATTTGTTTTCACCACCTCCCTTCATCGTGCCATCATTGGATTTAAAACTTGCATTAAGCAGTCCTATGGGAGTTCCCTTTGAGCCCTTAGATTTGTGTCCTTTGAGGATTCTCACTATGAAAACGGCCTTTCTAGTAGCTATCACGTTTGCCCGTAGGGTAGGTGAACTACAGGCCTTCTTTTTTTAACGTCCTTTTTTCAAGGATAAAGTAAAGAGTTGGGTCATCTTTCCTTCCGAAAGTTGTGTCAATTTCATTTAGCACAACGTATTGTGCTACCATCTTTTTACCCTCCTCTTCCTCCATCAAAAGGGGAGGAGAGATTACATTGTCTAGACCCTAAAAGGGCACTAAACTACTACATTACAATAACTGCAAGTATTCGCCAAGATGATCAGCTTTTCATCGGTTATGCTGACCAAAGATGGCATGGCAGTCACAAAACAATTTCAAGATGGATAGTAATGTGCATAACTGAGTGTTAATCGTTAACAGTCAAAGATTCCCCCGTAGGTTTGAGGGTACATTCCACTAGAGATGTGGCAAATTCTTCAGCTCTGGAAAGAGATGCTGGTGCAAGACATTTGTAGAGCGGCAACCTGGTCATCCCTGCATACTTTCAGTAGATTTTACTGTGTAGATTCTTTTCAGGAGAGGAAGCCAAATTTGGCAAGGCTGTCCTCCATAATATTAACAAATAAGGACATTCTTGACACCCAACACCTAACTGTAACTGCTTTGGGAGTCGATGAGGAATACGTGGTAGGACACAATCCATTCAAAGAACAAGTTACTTACCCGTGGTAACGTTTATCGACTGGATGTTCCTCCCACGTATTCCTCATCGCCCACCCATCCATTCCCTCTTGCCTGCCTAGAATTTCCATGTCGTACACCTTCCTTTCTCGCAATGTCAAGATTGTCTCCTCCTATGATACACCATGCAAGTTAAAGGAGGGCAAAAACTAAGAACTGAGGTAACGGTCTCTGCGCGTGCTTCATATTGCAGCGTCGACGTTACAAGGGTCGCTGAGGAGGCCATCAATGACCAACATTTGACGGTGTGCGACCGAATGAAAAAGAAATTCGAAGCAAGCTGCAAGCACACTTGAATATCAAAGATGAGTAATGCGTGGGTGGAGCATCCAGTCGCAAGAAAGTTACCACGGGTAAGCAACTTGTTCTTTTCTCCTTGCCACCTTTTAAAATCTGAATGTTTTAATTGGGACCTAGTAATGCATTGCGTATTTAGAGGCTGCTTCAAGCATTCATTAGATAGGCTGGTATGGAGTCTTAGGCTCCCCACAATAATGGGGTAATGGTCCTGAGGTAGGCTTATCAATTTTACAGAAACGCAAAGCAGAAAACTTTTGGAGTCCTAAACACAGCACAGAAACTTCTCAAAAAATGAAAAATAACGTGGGTACCCAGAGAGAGGATGGAATCTCTCATACTTACATCTGCATTTGTTTATCACCAAAGGTTTCCTTGACTCTGCTTCAATTTATAGTAGTAATGCTGTTGAGTCTCTCCAGGCAGAAAGACATAAGGGCTACTAGTGCCATGGACTTACTACCCTATGTTCCCTGGCCTCATGTTTTGACTACATTACAAGATATAGAAAGGCTACCACAAAGCACTGCAGTCTATGCAGAGTATTGGAGCATTTACTGTTTGGCTCTCAGTACATTGCACCCACACATCGTGTTGCTAGCAGCACTTTAGTTTCTGCTGTCACTGGTCAGCAGTTGATATAGTCGGATCTAAGCTCATTTCAGGATATAACATTGGTGAGCATCTTCAATGCCTTCATGAGTACAGGAACATGGATGTCCGTTTTAAAACCTCATCCCAATTTAATACCCAGAAGCATTCTTAATTTATCTTCTGAGTCGGCATAGTCTAAATTTTATCTGTTAAAACGTTTACATTATTTCTTATTTCTGCCTCCATGTTGAAACTAAGGGGGTCACGCAATAGCTGCATGGCAATTAGTCTACTTGATACTTCAGCTGCTGATTTATGAAGTATGTAATTCCCGAAAGATTAAAGGACAATCTGCCTTTGTCAGTTTATTTTCCTCTGGCCATTCAATTGGCATATACTTGTGTGCTGCTAAACTCAGTGTTGGTTAATGTAGGAGAACATTGAGTATTTTAAATTAATAACTTGTATTTTCATTACTGTTCGATTTTTGGGAGAAGAATCTCCATACAAAACCCAGTATCCCAAACCATTTCTTTTTTGTTCTTATATATTCTGAGCACTCACACATGGATTTTAGTCTCAGTTTGAATACAGTAAATTGTACTTTAATCCTTAATGTTTTTCTGTGGTGGAGTACATTGATCTTTCTCCTTCATCCTCTGCCCAAGAATCTTTACACACGATTTCAGTGCAAGAGCCCAGATTTGCCCTTGTGTTTATCAAGGCCTTTTACACGATGTGGCCACTTTTTGAGAAGAAAGACGTACATATTTCAAATGATTTAGGTGAATGAGAAGGACTGTGTACATAATTCTGTGCCGTTGACTGCCTCTACAGTCTTGTACCTTTAATTGCAGGCTAAACTATAGGCTGTGGCCTTCTGTTTATTCTCATCTAGGAAGCAGCTTAAACGCAATATATCGTTACTATAATAAAAAGGGAGAAAAGCCAAAGATGAAATGGAGTACTATTGACAGATGGCCTACGCACCCACTCCTTGTTCAGGTAATAAAACTGCATTGCAACAAAATCCCATTTCAACCATAGCAGATGTCGCAATTTCCCCAGTTATTTGTACTAATTTACAACCTTGAAAGGATGGAGGACTGTGTCTGCCTAACTGGGTGCATTTTCTCGATCATAAAAAGTTTGTCTGTGGTAGACGCTCTTGTTTGCTGTGTGGTGTTTAGAAAGTGTTTGTCCTAAAAATAAAACTAAAAAAAAACTTTTTTGTCAAATTGAAAAATTGCCAAACTGTATTTTGTTCGGGCAACAATGTTGGGGTGAAGATTCCTGCATGCGACTAATAAGCCCTCTAGAAAACTAAAAAAGAGAATTGATTTCTGATAATTAGCTGCAACACAGGGAACATCTGGGAGGCTGCCCTACTAGTTCAATACCATCCTCATTCATTTTATTAGCACACATTATATACTGTGCTTTCTCTTGTGACAATCGCACCGCTTGATGATCGACGCAGAAGGCAACAAGCATCACGACTATCGTTGTGACAGTTATTTTGAACATAGCCACCAGCCACTCTGGCACCCAGGCAAATAGTGAATCGGGCCAATTGTCCGGCGCAGTATTATGTGTTTCTTTCACCATTTTTTCATGTGGGGTATGTATCTCCTTGACAGCTTCCGTAAGTGTCCCATTGGTGGCATCGTTGGCGGGTATTTATGATTCTGCTGCTTCCTATCTTGTGGCAGACCCCACCCTCCATTGCAGTTAAGACGAGAACCCATTTGTTTTGCAAGGCCATCAAGCACATGGCACAGATCTTCTCGTATTGCATTCAGTCCTTTTTCGGTCGAGTTTGCCAACTGGAGCACCTCATACAGGGTTATCTGCAGCCATTTAGCGTTGCCAGCTGCTTGTACCCTGGGAAGCAAAGAAAATGGATGCTTTGCTGAAAAGTTTTAAATGCTGTGGGTTTGTGTCCAAGCTGTTACTTTTCTTCCTAACCATTCGCTTTGGCTCACCTCTCACCTCCTTCAGCTCATTTTTATCCTTATTTTTGTGCTTAGTTTTGACAGTTCATTGAAACGTAACTGGTCTGCCCGGGGCACGACCAATGCAGGGCTGTGGAGGCTCACAAGTGCGCATATCTTTCCCCTGTCTGAAGGCAGCTGGGCGTAAGCTCTGGACCCGAAGGCCCACCAATTGTCCATCACTGCTGCTGTCCCTTTCTGCAATGCCGGGCTGCTCATTGTACTCTCGCAGCCAGTGTTCACCCCCAGAGCATCGTCCCAGTTGCTTTGAAACCAAAAGAATGCTGTGTGAGCGGTTTTATACTGGATGGTGTTTTCCATATATCCATGCCAAAGCATGTACATCATATTTCCCGGCACTCGCTATTTATTTTCTTTACCACTCCTTCATAGCCCACCAGCCTTTCTGTGTGGCACAGCACCATCCCTCTTGTGCATTGTGAAACACTGAACCCCCCTATTCGCACTGGGTCTGGTGTGGCACACCGGTATATCATGTCATGTTGAGTTTGTGCAATATATTCTCATGTGGGTAGTAGCGAACCGTTTGCCCCTCTGCACCCTTTTGGTGTTATATTCCAGTATGACATGCTTTGTGGCTTCTTCCGTGGCCATGCCGTCAAGCTGTATATTACCTGCATACACCTCCTCCCCTTTGTCTATCCATTGCACTTATACTTTATGCCTCTGAAACAGCCCTCTCGTTTTTGCATAGAGACAAATGAATCCGGCAACCCCCCCCCCCCTCCGCGGCTGCTACTTCTTGTGGCAAGAATTGATTTGGTGTCCCTGCAATGTTCGGGATTAGCAAGCCTACATAGCAACTGCTGTTGGTGCTCCCTCACCCCCACCCTCCTTTTCCTACCACACATTTTCAGATGCCGTGTCTCCTCCCTCCCCAATGGGATCATAGACCTTTTCAACACTAGATATGCTTCTTTTGGTGCGTGTCTCCCTTACACTATCAGCTGACGCACTTCCATCACTTTTGTGCAGTAAAACCAGAGAAAAGAAAGAAGACGGAAGCCAAAGAGACAAAACAATCCTACCCCTATTTTCATATCTAGCTTATTTTCCCTTGCATGTATCCCCATTGCTCGCTTGCCCATTATCGTCTTCATTTTCTATAAACTCTGATCGCTGAAAAGAAAGTCAATGATAATTGAGTTCTAATCCTCATCAAATGGTGTTTCTTGCTTTGCCTTCCGCTGCACTACTGTTGACCTTGCGGACGTTGGTGATCTGGGTCCATGCCTTACTTTCTTTGACTTTCACTGCTGTGGGCGTCGCGTATACCACCTCGTAGGGACCAGTAAACCTGGGTTCCTGCCACTGCCGTACAACCTTATGGACAAAAATGTCATCACCTGGATAGAGGAGCTGTGCTTGTGGAAATTCCTCCTCCCTGTGGGCACTTGTCGGCTCTTCAACGTTGGTTGACCGACATGTTGTACGTTGGACCTGGCAGGAAATTTACTTTTTTAATCTCTTCTCTTAGAACCCCTGCTGTGGTATTAGCATCTGAAATTGAACGTGCATACGGGACTGGCGCATTCATCCTCCTACCAGTTACAATTTCATGCAGAGTCAAGTGGTGATCCGCACCGGATGAGTAGCTAAGAGCAAAAAGCACCAATGGGAGGCAATAAGCAAATTTTGGCACAATGAGGTTAACTTTGCTAAGCGTTCTTTAAGCACACCGTTTAGTCTCTCGGCAATCGTGTTCGCTTGCAGCCGGTACACTGTGGATATCCTGTGTTTTATTCCCAGGAGGTGTAATGTCCTTAAGAAGGTCGTTGGCAAAATGTTGGCCATTGTCCGACCTTATCTCATCACAAACACCTTCCTAACTATGAATTTAGTGTAATTTTTAGCACAGGGCCCCCCCTCAAGCCAACGTGAAAATTGACAAATGACAATGCGCATGAACCTGTAAGAGGTACATCTATCTTGCATATCAACATAGTCGAGGGACCCTTCCGGTCTCGATAATGTTCCCTTTACAGTCCTCAAAGTATGAGCAGACAACTGTTGACACAGCACATAATTTCATATAAGCTCATGTAAATTTGGTACATGCCACCCTTCATTTATCTCTGTGGCTATATTCTCTTTGGATACATGGGCAGGAAAGTGATGCTGCTCTAGTGCTACACCTAGCAATTGTTTGGGCATCAGAGGCTTCCCCGTGCTATGCTGCCTCCAGATGAAGTCGGTTGGTGAAAGGGAACACCCTCTTTCTATCCATAAATCTTTTTCGTCCTTCGGGGCCTTTCCTGGCAGCTCTATGATCTGAACAATTGGTATTGTATTGAAACTTTCCTCCTCCTCTTCTTCTGGACCCTTCTGTTTTTTTCTGCCGCCATTATTTTCATTTTCCCTTTCGCCCTTGGGTACAGTGTCATACTTCACTCAGGTAAGTAGGCTGCTTCTTTGGCGGCTCTGTCGGCCATTCCGTTCCCCAAAGAAGGTCCTGCTCACCTGTATGGGCTGCACTTTTTATTATGGCCACCTACACTGGCAGTTTCAGTGCTTCAATCAATTGCCCGAGCAGCTCTGCATGTTGTACTGGGGACCCGTCACTTCTCCTGAACCCCCTTATCTCCCACCGTGCCAATCCTGAATGTATTGTGGATGATGCATAGGCTGAATCCGAAAATGTTAGCTGCATGCCCTTCCATCCTGTTTAACGCACTGATCATTGCTACTAACTCTGCAACCTGTGCTGAATAATGCGATGGTACACACTGCTGGGACATTATTACATATGCCCCATTCTTGTAGCACATTATCGCTGCTCCAAGTATGTCTTCTTTCAGTATTGGGGTCTATACTTTGGGTTTCCTGTTAGTTTTTTTTTAAACTGCCGGTGGTGTTTTCGTAGTGTTTCCAAAAACATTCAGAATCTGTTTATTGATGTTTTCCCGTGTGCCCCCTTAAAAAAATCACAGTACAGTTTTTTTCCAGTGTAAACACACACAAACATATATATTCTTTTATTGTTTCATTGCGTGCATAAGTAGGGTAATATCTCTCATGACCCGCTACAAGAATAACATATGCCCAGGTTTGAGAGGTTAACCTTGAAATCCACTCCATGGTAACCATCGCTCAAAGACATTCATCGATCGCAGTTATTTTTTAGTGTTGGCATTATTTATAAAACACATACACTATCTTCTTCCAAAATGGTTAAGTGTATTTTGTATGAAAAAAGAAAAGATTAGCATTTGACATACTATCCAGGACTACAGCATTTAGGATCCTCCTTTTGTTCCCGCTTTTTCAAACATTAGTGAAACTATCTAGTGTTTGTGCACAAGGGGTTAACACAGTTAGTTGGCCCTTCATTTCGATGGAGACTGTTGCCAGTGACAACGTTTTGGATCTGGGTGAACTGACCATTTTGTCGTGTGTGTGGTGGATAGTGAAACAAAATATATTGGCCCAATCGGAGAGAGGGGTGGCCTCTTGTCCTAATATACAGTCTTT
Source organism: Ambystoma mexicanum (assembly GCF_040938575.1). Taxonomy (NCBI): domain Eukaryota; kingdom Metazoa; phylum Chordata; class Amphibia; order Caudata; family Ambystomatidae; genus Ambystoma; species Ambystoma mexicanum. The sequence continues at coordinate 298,090,288 of NC_090935.1, read as the reverse complement.
TTACAAATCTCGACCAATGATTCAATTAGTTCAATCAATAGTCATATTTATTGTACATATTTTTTTTAAAACAATACCAAAATACATTCTGAGAAAAGAATTTTTGAAAGATTTTTACAATTTAATCCAATAACCTGTATTGTGTTTTTAGAAAAAAATTAAATGAATTCTAAGAACAAACAATTCTAAGACAAAGCTCACCTATCAAAATATACTACCACTCATTCGCTCTCATTCTCCATTCCATTCATGCTTCCTATCTTCTTTATCTAGCCATCTTTGGTTAGATATGATAGTTTTACTATTTGTGAATTTTTCTGGGTTCAGGTCTGTTGCTCAATCAACCCATCTGTGTAGAATTTAATCTCATGGATTCCAAATGTCTACACGTGTTTTGGTTGTTCCCAAAACCACTATTGGGGTCTTCTTAGTATAGCAACCTTCTTCAGGACGAGCCAACAGCAGAACTTCTATATGCTGTCTTCTCAGGTAGGGTGAGCTCAGATCTCTATAAAACAATTAAACACTCTGTTCTATGTCACCCCTCTCATTACTTCATGATATAATTAATATCCGCACTGACTCATCACTAGTCATGATCTGACTCACCTGCACTTGTCAGTCCATTTTACTATATGGGTCCTTATTTCCCCAAAATAGCACAACCTGAATATAAACAATACCCAAATTATTGGCTATTCAACAAAATATTCAGCAAATTATCTTGATCAGAAAAAACTTAGCACAGCAGCTAGATCATATACACCTACTGGAGAAAGCGTGCTTATTTTGTACCACTCTGTTCTGGACAATACTCTTCTCCAGACACTATGGTCTTCCCTGGTTCTTCCACCTCTGCCACTCTCAACTGGTTTTACTCCAGTGACCTGTGGGGCGGTGCAACAAACTCAGGTCAGTGAAGGTAAGTGTTGAATGTTTGATTCTACTCCATTTCTAAAATCAACATTTTTAGCACAAAGTCAAAAGGCTTCCAACTCGGAATATATAGTGAAATCCCATGCTAAAATATGGAAGGTATCTATTGGCCATTCATTTACCACATTTTCATTTCATTTTAATTGTTTTCATTCATTCCATTTTGTAATATAGTTGTAAACTTCATTTCTTTAAAATGCTCCTGACGCTTTGATTATGTACACAGTTCTCGAACTGAGAAAATGCCCAATGCTCGAACGTTCCCTTGCGTGACACATTTCGCAATATTTCAAAATAAGTATTTTTACTGGTGTGCACGCTGTTATCTCATCTCATGTCTTCTGGGACCCAAAAATAGCCCATCTAATGCACCCGGTGCTCTTACATGCCTCCACGTGGCATGTTTTAAAAGTATTTTATGTGTTTTTACCGATGCACATGCCGTGCACTCACATAATAGCCTCTGAGACCCGTGTGTCACCTGCCTGATATACCCGTCGCTTGAGCATTCCCTCACGCAGCTTATGTATACTGTTATCTCGTCTAAAGGCCTCTAGGGTCCATATAACCTATCTACAGGGATTGTATATTAAACCCACCTCGTTATCTCATTCTTCCTTCCGCGTTCTGATTCTACCTCCTATCACGGTAACTCTGTTTCCTTACGACCGCGTACGTTTGTATTTTACTACTTCGGGTAGTGGTCATAAAAAAGGGACTCGCTAATCTCGGTGAAAAGGGCATAGTCATAGAAAGGGGACTCTTACTTCCTTATGGTCCGTGTTTGTAAATCAAATAGATAACTGTGGTACAAAAGAGGCATTTTGCTATTTGCCACTGCACCATCTATTATTGTCAAAATTCTTGACTCTTCTTTTTAAGTTCTATGTCCGCTTTATGATTGTTTCTTATTCTTTGTTCGCTCTGAACAAGGGAAAGGGAAAAAAGACTAAGGAAAAAAGACTGTTCCTTACCCGATATATATTGCTCCTGTTCTCTCATTATAATGATCGGACTAAACTGAGCATATTGGGTATTAACACATTTATTAACAAATTTAACAAATTTATGCTGAATGGTGGTCACTCCAAGGCAAGGGATGAGAGCTAGATAGTTACAAGGCCTATGGTCCGTCCGGAACCTAATAATAGTTAATCATTTCTGAGTAATCGGGTGGTTACATTCCACAGCCACATTAAGTCCTTGTTGAACTGTGACAGTATAAATCCATTTTTGTTCGATTTCATGGAGAATGGAGGCAACACGCACCCCCCCCCTCGGAGTTGGAGTTTTGAAGTACAAAAACAGGGGAAGGATTTGGCTGATCTAGAGAAGTTATTTTTGGAGAACAAAACATCCCAGATGCCAGAAAATTGTTAGAAGATCTCGAATTGGAGATAAAAAAATTCAAGCAAATCAATCTTGATCGGAAAATCTTTAAACTGCAAAAAGATTTTACAAACTATCAAGAAGAAAAGACATACCCATATTTGAGGGAAGGTTTCTTCACAGACCCTGTATTTGGCCAAACACGACGTAGTAACAAATGTTTCTTTCTCGAATACATCCGGATCATCAAGTGGATTAGATCCATCCCTTAATAATCAACCAGGTACGAGCACAAATACTGTAGGAAGAGGGATGCAACAGCAACGTGGGTTCGAACAGGGTTTTCAGGGATGGAACCAAAGAGGAAGTCCACGACAGGGCCCGGGTATGAGAACCAGGCCATGGTATCAAAACCAATAGGGAAGCAGGACAAAATACACATTTTCAACCGGTCATCATTGCTTCTTTATCAAAGGGTTTATCTTTGGTACCAGTGGCTAGAGCCAATCGTTTCAATACTGAACTAGAACTACATAGGTTGTATAGAAATATCCGACTTAAATACTATTTTGGGACTTTTTTGCCCAAACAAGGAACTGGGGCAGGAACAGACATGAGTGAGAAGATGCCAAACATGACTGGTCTTAGACCTATATCCACCTTTAATCCTCCTCCAGACGCCTGTTCACCAGAAATTGAAACATTCGAAAACAGAGTTACTAGGGAAGTTATGGAAAGGATTAATAAGAAATATGCATCTGACAACCTTACCCGACAAGAGAGGCAAAGTTTGAAAGTACTATGTGACACACCAGGGGGTAACGATAAAACCTGCTGACAAGGGGGGCGGGATACAAAACAGAATGCCAACGTCTTATGCATGATACCAATTCATACACCAAATTGGGCCAGGATCCCACCTCGAGATTACAAGATGAGATAAGTCTCACCACTCGCGCAGAAAAAGAAACGTGGATCTCTGAAGACAAACAGCGTTTCCTGAATAAAGCAAATCTAAAACGTGCAGCATTTTACATCTTACCTAAGATGCATAAACATCTAACTAAGCCGCCAGGAAGACCTATCGTGTCAGCAATCGATTCCTTGCTAGAACCCTTGTCCATTTATGTGGAATATTTCTTAAAACCTTTTGTGGAAAAGATGTCCTCTTATGTTAAAGACTCCACGGATATGATAAAAATCACTGAAAGTTTACGAATAAGAGCAGGAGACATCCTTGTCACCATGGAGGTCGAATCGTTATATACCTCCACAGATGCCCTGTTTGGAAATTCTAGGTAAGTTTCTTGATACAAGACCTAGTCCACTTTGTCCAACTACTGAATTCATACAGGAATGTGCACGCCTGTAGATGGCGGAATTTTTTTTCCCGTTTAAAACTCGGCTCTACAAATAGAAATGCGGAGTGAGCATGGGGGCCACTTTCGCCCCGACGTGGCCAATCTGTTCATGGCAGATTTTGAGAACAAATATATACTGGGCGTCCATAACGGCTTAAAACAACTACCAGATCTATACCAGTGTCTGGTCACCTGGTATAGGTATATCGATGATATTTTCCTAAATGGAGAGGTGACCTTAACTCTTTAACACCTTCACCAACTGTGTTAACAATTGTGATCCACATATTAGGTTCACGTGGGAATCTAATATGGAAGAAGTGAGTTTTTTTTGGACATAAAAATTAAAATATCCAGGAACAAGCTAACAACTAGTCTCTTTAGGAAACCAACAGATAAGAACACTCTGTTGCATTTTACCAGTTTCCACCCCATAGGGCTCAAGGAAAATCTGCCCTACGGACAGTTCTGCGGATACGCAGGAACTGTACGGAGAAAGAAGATTTTGTTGAACATGCAGGACAACTGAAAACCAGATTGACAGAAAGAAGGTACCCCCGCAGACTGGTAAACAACAATCTGAAAAGGGCGGCAAATACCCCGCGTGACGAGTGCCTGAAACCAAGGCTAGAAAAAGAAGGAAGAATAGTGTGTGTTACAACATATAATCCCATTAGTAATGATATAAAGAAAATCATCAATCAGAACTGGGATTTGATTAAACAACCGGGGAAGTTTAGCAAAGAAACCCCTTTTCGCCTTTAAAAAGAACCAGAATTTGTGACAAAAATTGGTGCATACTTTCGAAGAGACCAACAGAACAGACTATACTAAATCAATGGGGCCTGCCGCCAATTGTGGGACACCACAAATGCGGGGGATGTGTTGCATGTCCACTTACTGAGGAGAAAACTGAGTTTATCTATGGAAAAACTAGTTGGAAACTACGGGCACACACCAATTGTAGATCAAAGAATGTAGTCTACATAATAAAATGTCCTTGTGACCTACTTTATGTAGGGAAGACCACCAGAGAAGTGTGACAACTCATAGGAGAGCACAGGTCTTGTTAGAAATAAAGTTCAAGACAAACCCCTAGTCGATCATTTTACCAGACTGGGACACAGTGACACAGACCTTGGGTGGTTTGTCCTGCAACAAGTAAAAACTCCAACTCGGGGGGAGGGGGGGTGATGGTGCCTCCATTCTCCATAAAATCGAACAAAAATGGATTTATACTCTCAACACAGTTCAACAAGGACTTAATGTGGCTGTGGAATGGAACCACCTGATTACTCAGAAATGATTAACTATTATTAGGTTCCGTACAGACCTCTCTAAGAGGCCTTTTAACTATCTAGGCCTCATCCCTTGCCTTTTGAGTGACCACCATTTGGCATAATAATAAACAAATTTGTTAATAAATTTGTTAATACCCCATATGCTCAGTTTCGTCCGACCATTATAATGAGAGAACACGAGCGATATGTATCGGGTAAGTAACAGTCGTTTTTCCTTTAGTCTTTTTTTTCTTTCCCTTGTTCTGAGCGAACAAAGAATAAGAAACAACAATCATAAAGCAGACATAGAACTTTAAAAAAAATAAAATAAAAGTCAAGAATTTTGACAATAATGATGGTGCGGTGGCAAATGTATAACTGTGGTACAAAGGAGGCATTTTTCTATTTGATTAACAAACACAGACCATAAGGAAGTAAGAGTCCCCTTTCTATGACTATGCCCTTTTCACCGAGATTAGCGAGTCCCTTTTTTTTATGAGCACTACCGGAAGTAGTAAAATACAAACGTATGCGGTCGTAAGGAAACGGAGTTACCGTGATAGGAGGTAGAATCAGAACGCGGAAGGAAGAATGAGAGAACAAGGTGAGTTTAATATACAATCCCTGTAGATGGGTTGTATGGACCCTAGAGGCCTTTAGACGAGATAACAGTATACATATGCCACGTGAGGGAATGCCCAAGCGCCGGGTATATCAGGCAGGTGACACACGGAGGCTATTATGCGAGTGCATCGGTAAAAACACATAAAATACTTACTTTTGAAACATGCCGCGTGGAGGTATGTAAGAGCACTGGGTGCATTAGATGGGCTATTCTTGGGCCCTATAACACATGAGATGTGATAACACCGTGCACACCAGTAAAAATACGCATTTTTAAATATTGTGAAATGTATCACGCAAGGGAACGTTCGAGCATTGGGTGTTTTCTCAGTGCTAGGGAATGTTCGGGTGCTGTGTACATGCTCAAAGCGTCTGGAGAATTTTAAAGAAATGAAATGAAGTTTACAACTATATTACAAAATGGAATGAATGAAAACAATTAAAATGAAGTAAATTTGGTAAATGAATGGCCAATAGATACCTTCCATATTCTAGCATGGGATTACGCTATATATTCCGAGGTGGAAGCCTTTTGACTTTGTGCTAAAAAGTTTGATTTTAGAAATGGAGTAGAATTGAACACTCAACACTTACCTTCACTGACCTGAGTTTGTTGCACCGCCTCAAAGATCACTTGAGTAAAACCAGTTGAGAGTGGAAGAACCAAGGAAGACCATAGTGTCTGGAGAACAGGATTGTCCACAACAGAGTGGCACACAATAAGCACGCTTTCTCCAGTAGGTGTATATGATCTAGCTGCTGTGCTAAGTTTTTTCTGATCAAGATAATTTGCTGAATATTTTGTTGAATAGCCAATAATTTGGGTATTGTTTATATGCAGGTTGTGCTATTTTGGGGAAATAAGGACCCATATAGTAAAATGGACTGATGCCAATATCTGAACCATCTGCTCCGATTGACAAGCTCTTCCTCACCGTGGGGCGAGGGCAGGAGCCCCCCCGCACCCCCAGCCCAGCAGAGGAACCACGCGTCGACCAGGAACAGGACAGGGCCTGCCTGACCCTGTCCCCACACGGCGCCTGACTCGCCCATGCCGGGCGCAGCGCGGGCTGAAACCGAGGCTGAGCCTCATTTGCATCAGCGGTAACCGCCGGCAGGCGGATTACGCCGGCGGCCAGCTCCAAGGCCACTCTAAGGCCTGTTGAGAGCCTGTGTACCCCCTCATTCCACTCTTCCTCACCGTGGGGCGAGGGCAGGAGCCCCCCCAGCACCCCCAGCCCAGCAGAGGAACCACGCGTCGACCAGGAACAGGACAGGGCCTGCCTGACCCTGTCCCCACACGGCGCCTGACTCGCCCATGCCGGGCGCAGCGCGGGCTGAAACCGAGGCTGAGCCTCATTTGCATCAGCGGTAACCGCCGGCAGGCGGATTACGCTGGCGGCCAGCTCCAAGGCCACTCTAAGGCCTGTTGAGAGCCTGTGTACCCCCTCATTCCACTCTTCCTCACCGTGGGGCGAGGGCAGGAGCCCCCCCAGCACCCCCAGCCCAGCAGAGGAACCACGCGTCGACCAGGAACAGGACAGGGCCTGCCTGACCCTGTCCCCACACGGCGCCTGACTCGCCCATGCCGGGCGCAGCGCGGGCTGAAACTGAGGCTGAGCCTCATTTGCATCAGCGGTAACCGCCGGCAGGCGGATTACGCCGGCGGCCAGCTCCAAGGCCACTCTAAGGCCTGTTGAGAGCCTGTTTGGAGCATCAGGAGCCAGGGGCCACGGACCTTTAATCTTTTGTGAGTAGTGGGAACACCTTCAGTCTATACTATTGTGCTTTCTGGTATGCCCTCTGCTACTCCGCACCCATAAACATTTGAACTCGGTTTCTTTAACTGTTTGCTACATATGCTCATGCTTCCAACGCCGCCGCCTCTATGCATTACTGTTGCCACCTCTTTAATAGTACAGGCATCCTCAGCCCTTAGTGCTCCATGCCTCATGACTGCTATTTGGCCGTGCCCTATGGTCGCTAACGTACCACCGCAACTGTGTTGTGCCCTATGGTCGCCCAGACCCCACTTGCACTGTGTTGTGCCCTATGGTCGCCCAGACCCCACTTGCATTGTGTTGTGCCCTATGGTCGCTTAGACCTCATTCGCATTGTGTTGTGCCCTATGGTCGCCCAGACCCCATTTGCATTGTGTTGTGCCCTATGGTCGCCCAGACCCCACTTGCATTGTGTTGTGCCCTATGGTCGCTTAGACCTCATTCGCATTGTGTTGTGCCCTATGGTCGCCCAGACCCCACTTGCATTGTGTTGTGCCCTATGGTCGCCTAGACCCCACTTGCATTGTGTTGTGCCCTATGGTCGCCTAGACCCCACCTGCATTGTGTTGCGCCCTATGGTCGCCTAGACCCCACTCGCATTGTGTTGTGCCCTATGGTCGCCCAGACCCCACTCGCATTGTGTTGTGCCCTATGGTCGCTTAGACCTCATTCGCATTGTGTTGTGCCCTATGGTCGCCCAGACCCCACTTGCATTGTGTTGTGCCCTATGGTCGCCCAGACCCCACTTGCATTGTGTTGTGCCCTATGGTCGCCCAGACCCCACTTGCATTGTGTTGTGCCCTATGGTCGCCTAGACCCCACTTGCATTGTGTTGTGCCCTATGGTCGCCTAGACCCCACCTGCATTGTGTTGTGCCCTATGGTCGCCTAGACCCCACTTGCATTGTGTTGTGCCCTATGGTCGCCCAGACCCCACTCGCATTGTGTTGTGCCCTATGGTCGCTTAGACCCCACTCGCATTGTGTTGTGCCCTATGGTCGCCTAGACCCCACTCGCATTGTGTTGTGCCCTATGGTCGCTTAGACCTCATTCGCATTGTGTTGTGCCCTATGGTCGCCTAGACCCCACTTGCATTGTGTTGTGCCCTATGGTCGCCTAGACCTCATTCGCATTGTGTTGTGCCCTACCTATAACGCCCATGCCCCCTTCACGCCACTCCCCTGTATATTACCTTAGCCCCAGCATGCTACTCTGCCTGACTGCGATCATGTTCCCTTTCTGTGTCATGCAAAGTAACATACCCTGCACTGGCAACAGTTACCTAGCCTATAATAATGGTTTAGTCAGACCCGCCTGCCCAAGACACCACCCGATCACCTGCCCTACACCATTCCTGCCCACCACACTAGCCTTCCCCCCGGATACCAAGTCCGCCCTTCCCACCCATAGACATGCACACGTTCCGCATGTCGCAGCTAACACACACCTAGCTGTCTATAAGCAGAACCCCATCAACACGAGAGCATCTTGCCCTACCATTGACTACAACACCTCTACATTAGCTAACCTAACCAACTCCCGTAACACTACCCTCACCCCCTCCGATCGGAATTCTAGACTTGGCGCCAGAACCCACCACAGACCTAGCAAAGGCCCTACCAAATCACTCAATAAGATCAACCCTCGCACTGTAACACCCATCAACACTATCCATCCCAGTCTTAAAGGAGCTCTCCTAAATGTCAGATCATTAGTCGCCCATGCCTCAGAAGTCGCTGACATTATTCTAACAAACAACCTGGACTTCCTTGCGGTAACCGAAACATGGCTGCACGATGCTGCAGGTCCATCTCTTACCCTAGCCATACCTGATAACTACACCATCCTTAGAGCAGATAGACCGAACGCTCGAGGTGGCGGCGTAGCTATCATCTTTAAGTCCACGCTTGACATCAGACTATCCTCTGCTCCCCCACTCAAATCCTGTGAACACATTACAGTCAAATTTCAAACCTCCCCTAAAAGTACTATTACGCTGCACTTAATTTACCGACCCCCGGGCCCTCCTGGCTCATTTGAGGAAGACATCACTTCACTAGTTGCTGAAAGTTCCAAACCATCAGCACAATTTATTATACTCGGAGACTTTAACCTTGGGTTTAACGACCCCCTAGACACCTCAGCCACTGCCCTGGCCTTGGCATTAGAGGAGCATGGCCTCCAACAACTTTGCTCCAAACCCACCCACTCGAAAGGCAGAATCCTTGACTGGATAACTACCCTTAACTGCAACATTACTACGAAAGATCCCACACAACTTATCTGGACTGACCACCACCTCCTCCCGTTTGACATTCTTACCAGCAACTCAGCACATAAAAGGCCTATCATGGCACCTGCCTGCCCTACTAGGAAAAAGAGCAATATCACAGCGGAAGCCCTAATACCTCTGGTGATCCCTACTTTAAACGCACTACCCGCCACAACGGACTTGAACCAACTGGTCAACGCCTACAATGAGTCAATGGCCAAAGCCATTGACATCATTGCCCCACTGAAACTGCGCAAAGGAAGACCCAAAGCGCACCTGAACACATGGTTCACCCCGGAGCTCAAAACCCTGCGTCAACAAAAAAACAAACTTGAAGCACTCTGGAAATTAGTGCCTTCTATAAATAACAGAACCAATCTCACCAACATCTCCACCCTCTACAAAAATGAGATTATACGGGCCAAGAAAGAATCTCTCAATACTAGGATCTCCCAGGCAAGCTCCAGTACTAAGGAGCTCTTTAACATACTAAAGGAATTAGAAAACCCCATTACCCCCACTGACTCTTGCACTAAGGATAAACCCTGGTGCACAGGGATCCAGAATGCCCTTGCTAACAAAATCTCAGGGCTCCAAACTAAAATCAACAACAAACGACAACAACTCACTCTCGATCCCACCTCCTTCCCCACGCCCCCTCCACCTACTGCCACTAATTCAGGCTTCACCTTCAAAAAGGTATCCATATTGGAGGTTCAGAAAATTATAGCATCCCTTAAACCATCGAATTGCAAGGGGGACAGCTGCCCCGCACAGATCATAAAAGATGTAGCTAGGGATCTCTCCCCATTTATCACCAAATTAATAAACCTGTCCTTCGCCAACAACATGGTCCCCAGCAATCTGAAACAGTCCTGGGTCCTACCGCTACTAAAAAAAACTACTCTCAACCCTGACATCCCCACGAACTACAGACCCATTACCACCGTCCCATTCCTACTAAAAATCTTGGATAGAGTGGCCTATTTACAAATCCAGGACTACCTTGAGGCCAATCACCTACTAGGAACTCGCCAATCTGGCTTTCGACCACAACACGGGACAGAAACGGCCCTTGTTGATCTCAAATGCCAGATAGACGAACTCAAAGACAAAAAAAAGGCTGCCATCCTTCTACTCCTTGACCTCTCCGCTGCCTTCGACCTGGTCGACCATAAAATCCTGTACAAGCATTTATCTCTGGCAGCACACTTCTCCAACTCTGCAGTCACATGGATCCAATCCTTCCTGGACAACAGAACCATGCGGGTCTTCTCCCCCCTAGCAGCGGCTGACCCCATCCCCATCACCTGCGGTGTCCCACAAGGATCCTGTGTCTCACCTACCCTTTACAATATTTTCACCAAGCCCTTATTCGACAAGCTGGACAATCTGGGTGTCACCTATACTAACTACGCAGATGACACCCAGATACTCCTCACCTTATCAGGCAACTACAACAAGGACGCCAAATGGATCAACGAAGTCTTTTCCATCATTCAGGCATGGATGGCCACACATGGCCTATGCCTGAATGATGACAAGACTGAATTGCTTCTTGTCGGCTCACCGAACACTATCAGTAAACTCTGTCCCGGCTACACTAGCTTCACTATTGACGGTAACACCATACCCATTGCCAAGAGCGTAAAAACCCTCGGTTTCTACCTAGACACGAACATCAACCTAGCTAAACAAATCAACATGACCGCCTCAGCCACTGCCTACACCGGTAAACTTATCAGGGCGTGCAGACCACTGATCTCCCCTAGCAACTGTCTCATCCTAGCCAGAGCACTCATTCAATCTAAACTGGATTACTGTAATAGCCTCTATGTAGGTGCCAACAAAACAGTAATCAATAAATTGCAAGTTTTACAAAATAACGCACTCCGTGCCGCCCTCAATATTCCTAGAAGGGAACACATCTCCGCCACCAGAACTGCCTGCAAATGGTTGTCCATCCAACAGAAAATTGATTTGAAAACCATATGCCTTACTTACAAAGCCCTCAATCATCTTGCCCCACCCTACCTCTCGAACAAATTTACACTTAGACAGAACACCAGAACCACCAGATCGTCCAACTCATTACAACTAACAGTTCCCAAATACTCCCTCAAAAGAGCTGGAGGATCCAGCTTCCCAACCCTGGCATCACAACTCTGGAACTCCATCCCACTGGATATTAAATCCACACCTACCTTCCAACCCTTCAGAACCAAGGTCATTTCCTGGTTAACCAACAAATCACTGTCCTACCACACATGTATGCACTCCGAATGTCCAATTTTATGTATATTGTTTGAATACTATTATCTATGCCCTATCAATACTGTACTATTGTCTTTTACCTGTAACCTGATGTTCAAAGCGCATATATACCCCCGGGTCAAGAGCGCTATATAAATAAATAAACAAACAAACAAACAAACAAACAAGTGCAGATGAGTCCGATCATGACTAGTGATGGGTCAGTGCGGATATTATTATATCATGAAGTAATGAGAGGGGTGACCTAGAACTGAGAGTTTTTTTTAATTGTTTTTAGAGATCTGAGCTCACTCTACCTGAAAAGACAGCATACAGAAGTTCTGCTGTTGGCTCGTCTATACTAAGAAGACCCCAATAGTGGTTTTGGGAACAAACAAAACACGTGTAGACATTTGGAATCCATGAGATTAAATTCTACATGGGTTGATTGAGCAACAGACCTGAACCCAGAAAAATTCACAAATAGTAAAACTGTCATATCTAACCAAAGATGGCTAGATAAAGAAGATAGGCAGCATGAATGGAATGGAGAATGAGAGCGAATGAGTGGTAGTATATTTTGATAGGTGAGCTTTGCCTTAGAACTGTTTGTTCTTGGAATTCATTTAATTTTTTTCTAAAAACACAATACAGGTTATTGGATTATTAAATTGTAAAAAATCTTTCAAATTCTTTTCTCGTAGAATGTATTTTGGTATTGTTTTAAAAAAAAATATGTGCATGATACAATAAATCTGATTTTATTGATTGAACTAATTGAATCATTGGTCGAGATTTGTAAAAAGACTGTATATTAGGACAAGAGGCCACCCCTCTCTCCGATTGGTCCAATATATTTTGTTTCACTGTCTACAGCCTGAAGGACCAGTTGTGATACCAGGCATCCCCTTTGTTGTTTTCACTGGTGTGTGTGGTGGAGTAAGTAAGTGAGCCTTGTTCTTCCCACATCATTGTTTTAAGTTGCACAGGTGGGTGTCTCTTGCAGAGTGTGTGCGTTGCTGATAGCGTTGCGCAGCCTTGCAAGGCATGCTGGAGGTTGTATGAGCATTGGAACTGCGGGTGTTGGTTTATGGTCGGAGGGTGTTGGTTTATGGCCTGAGGGCAGCTCTCATGTTGCCACTCCCTCTTTGGATCCTTTGATGGCTTTGAAAGGGGTGCATGGCCCTGTGTAGGTTTGTGGTGTAGGGACTTGCAGGGCCTACTGGGATGTCGGGAGCACTGTTGTGGGGGATGGCCGCAAGTCAAACAGAGCATGTTAAGTTTACATTTTCTAGCCTAGGATGTCTAAATCACCTTAGAATCTGTTTTTGGCATCTAAAATTTTGAGACTTATGATGAAATGTCGACCATTGGTTGGACTATGCAACCGCAGTGTGAATCAAGATGAGACTATACTTTTTGGATAAATCTCTCTCAACTTGAAACATACGATATGCTGCCTGAAATACTGCAAGTACCAGAATGAATTGTGGTTGCCATGTAAAAACCGGTATAAGTCATTTTAAGGATGTACACGTTTTCTATTTGTGGATGGAGCATCTCTTATTGTTAAGAAGGCTGACGTCAAGAGACACTGGTTGGTACATAGGAGGTGAGGAGCATAGTGCTGCTGTATCTTCAAGACCCCTTGGATTGTGCATGTAGATGCTGCACACCATTCCCAGAGCACCGCTTACCTGGCACACTTTGAAATACCCGTAAGATATTTCACTGCACAATTTTCTAAGAGCTGAAATAAGGTTGAAGTGCTCAGCTGGCCTTCTGGGAATTAAAACTAACTGCAAGGTGTGCAGAGATGTCTTGGGTACGCACTTAACCTGCTGAACAATCTCACAACAAACATATTCATTTTGCAGACACGCACATTTTACAGTGTATGGTGAGAGGCACGTAAAGAGACATGCGAGTGTACTGTGATGTATTTGTGTGGGCCCTGTTTGTGTATGTGTATGCTAAATGCGTATACTTCGTGAGGCAGAGGCCAGTAAAGAATTTATAAAACAATACGCTATCTTGCTGTGACAATATGCCTGCTGCAGAGAAGTGTATAGCAGGCAAATAATAGTTTTCATCCTGACAGAGGTGCAGAACAGCATTTTGTATTGTTGCAAAATAATAGTAACACCTGTTATTGCAAGGGGGCCCTGCTGTTGGGGCTGGGGATGGTTTTGTGAGGATTGTCTTACGTTTTTACTATTGCCCACCTAAACCTAGAGTGTGTGCTAGGATGCATGAAGGACTAGAGTACCAGAATGCATTCTGGTTGCCATGTGAAAACCAGAGCAGTCTCTGTCCCTCTTTTTCTGTCGTCCTTGTCCCCTTCTGGGTTTAACCGCTGTGGGTTTGTATAATCTGCTGCGGTGCCGCAATATCTGATAGACACCGTAGGGTGGGGGGGAGAGCTTGGTCCGTCCTTTTCCTTTGTCCCCTCTCCCTCCTTCATTTGTTCCACTTTGTTTCTTCGTGCAATTTCCAGTGCCTCAATATATTCTGCCTACTTATCAACTTGGAGTCCTCGTATTTTGTTAACAAGTATGAGAACATGTTTTCTCTTATTCTACTATTGAACGTTTCTTCTCTGGGCTACTCATAGAAACGGTGTCCTGCAGTGTCCTGGACTCACTGAAAATTATACTTTAATATTTGATCACGATACTTGTGCAGTTTTTTGCACATGTGATCGAGGGGGCTATCTAGTTATCTCTGTCCCAATTACTCTAGGCCCCTTCCCGCTTTTCTTTGTATACCTTTTTTCTCAGTTTCATATAGCGGTAGCGGTTTCCTATATCGCAAACCTAGCACTAAAGCAACAGGGCACAGTACAAGGGCATAGAACAATTTCTCAATTTGGATCAAATAATTCTCTTAATGTTGCACCAATGCTGTCAATCCTTTTACTCCACTGAGCTAGAAAAAGACAATATTTTATGTAGTGGTTTACTGTGGAGGTCTTGCTAAAACACATTCTCTGATCGACGCTAGCATTGTCTCTTAGTGACAGCAGTATGCCGTCTGGGACCAGATGATCAACTTGTGCAAAAAAGCAGAGCAAACGAATTTAGCACACATTTTGCTGTTTAGTTAATACGGAATGGAGCAAACTGGTTTAGCAGCAATCGGGAGTATCGAAAAAGAAATTCACTAGGGCAAAATGAAACCAGCTGTTTTGTTTACTACGTTTGCTGCATAACAGAAAAGGAAATGTAGAAAATGGCATTCATTTTATGCTGTGCTGCACACCCAGTACACACAAAAAAAGTCTGATTTATTTTTGATAAAAGTGCAAAGGTTCTTAGATAATATGGATTGCAACAAACCCGTTTGCTCCAATTTGTATTATCAAAGCGTTTGTTCCATTTTATGCACTGGTGCAAATGTTCGATAATCTGGCCCTGGCCCTGGCCCCTTAATTTGCCTTTATGATCTGCCGCTGATCTGCTTTAACTGGTTACCAGAAGAGGTGGTCTGGGCTGCCACTGCTTAAGAATGTAAGCATCATTTTGGCTGTTTTCATCCTTTGATTTCGAACATTGTTAGAATATATCAATCGGGCCTGTTGCGTCCGCCCTGCGTCCCGCTACGCGGTGACGCAGGGCGTGCCAAATAAAAGCCCCGCCCCCGAGTTCGGGGGCAGTTCCGGGCAGACCATCGTTGAGTGTCTGGCGTGTTTCTTTGAGCTCCTGCTGGAGCTGCAACACAGGCCATGCGGCCTACCTCTCACTACGCCAGCCCCCACGCGCGAGCATGGCCGCGGGGCCTGGAACTCAACTCTGGCGACGAGGTGGAGCTCGTATCAACACGCGCTCGCCATATAACAGCACGTGGATGGCCCGCTAACCTCACGCAATAATTTTTGGACACCCGGTGTGGGGGGGGGGGGAACGCGCACGTGACCCCCCGCCCCAAAAAAAACAAACAAACAAAAAAATGTTTTTTTTTTTCTCTCTATTCTCGCCTTTGGTGCCATCCGTTCACGGAAGCAGTTGCAACTTTCCTAATTTGCCCCAGAACCGACGTGGAGGCACCTGAACTCATACACCTCCCCAGGGACTGGGAGCCACAGCAAACTCCGGATTGGCACGTGAGAACGTTCTGGGCCTTCCTTGAAGGGTACATCTGAGGTCTGTGCGGGGTGCAGTGGCATAATCGGAAGGAATCACACCAAGACAGAACGGGTGCACGTCCAACATGGCGGCCGGAACGTCTACCCCAGGGCCCAGCACGCCATCAAGAATCGCAGCAAACTTGTCAATGGCATCACCACAGTCTCGCACACAAGGAGGTTCATCGGCACTGGTCCAACCGTTTGACCCCTTCACAGACCCATCAAGTGGACCCGGATGGCAGTTGTGGATCCAAAAGTTTGAGATGGCGATGGAATGCAAGGATATAACGACGGCCAGGAAGATGAAGGCACACCTACTGCTCAGCGTGGGCGATGAGCTACTGCGCATTTTTACCTCCCTAAACGTTGTCGATGGCCAAGATGCATATCTGAGTGCAAAAGATGCCTTAACGGCACACTTCCTCCCACAACTAAACCCGGACTATGAGACATTAATTTTTTGCACTACCATCCAGGCAGTGGATGAAACCCTCGACGCTTACCATACATGGTTGAGGAAGTTAGCCATGTCCTGTGAGTTTACAAATGTTGAGAAAGAGATCCGGAGGCAAATTATTAATGGCATCCATTCAGAAAAGCTAAGGCGGCTAGTACTTAGTGAGAAAGGTATTCCCCTACAACGGATTCTTGAATTGGAATGACAAAGGGAACTGGCACACACCAGGGCTGCCAACATGGAGGCCACGCTACACAAATTGCAGCCCGCGCTCAACACAGCCATCGTGTCCCAGATCACCAACAGACCATTCACAAGGGACGAGGTCAGTGGGGGTTATGCTCAGAACAGGTGGCAACCACGCATCCTAAGGCCCACAGAATGCGATTGGTGTGGTGGACCGCGACATGGGCAACGAAACTGTCCCGCACAAGGCACCACATGCGGAGCATGCGGCAGGAAGGATCATTATTCAAAGGTATGCAGATCGGTGGGCACAACGACACAGCCCTCACAGAATCCCCAGGAAAAGAACGCGACCAAGAAGAAAAAGCAGGCCATCGCAAGGAGCGTCGCGGTTGCTAACGCCTCAATGGAGGAAGAGGGTGATGATGTCTCGGGCATGCAACATGACCCCGGTAAGGAGAATGACAGAAAAGGGAGGAAGGTCTACTTGGTGTCTGCACTGAACCAGGGTCAAGAGCCACAGAGAAAATCCGTCCGACGGCGCAAGTGCGTGGTCGCTATCCAAAACCAGCACATTCTGATGACCATCGACACGGGTGCCTCGGTGAACGTCATGCCCACAAGCGTATTCCAGACCCTAAACCCACAACCAGAACTGAAAAGCACAAACAAGCTGTTTGCGTACGGCAGCCGGAAGCCCCTACCAGTCGTTGGCAGGTTCCGCACCACTCTGGGCCACGGTGAAAACAGGCTATGGTCGAAAGTCTGTCGTAAAGGCAGGGATCGAAAGCCTTCTGAGTGGGGACGCAGCGGAAGACTGGGTGTGGTCAAATTCATCTGCCAGGTCGATGAAGCTACAGAGGTGGAAAACATTTTAAGGCAATACCCCAAGCTGCAAGACGGAATTGGGTGTTTGAAAGGCAAAACCATCAGACTGCATATTGATGAATCGGTACAACCAAGAGCAGTAAGGCACAGGAGAACACCATTCCACATGAGGGAACAAGTGGAGAAAGAGCTTAAAGCACTGGAAGAAGCCGGCACCATAGAGGAGGTCACAGGGCCCACGCCATGGGTCTCTCCGATGGTGGTAAGAAGGAAGCCCAAACAGCCCTGAAAAGTCTGGATTTGCATAGACATGTGTCTTCCGAACACCGTTATCAAAAGGGAACGCCATATCACACCGACGATCGATGAAATTGTGGCTGACCTCACGGGGTCTTGTGTGTTCTCCAAAGTTGATCTGAAGGCGGGGTACCACCAGCTCAAACTCCACAGAGACTCTCGCTACATTACAACGTTCTCAACGCATTTAGGGTTGCGGAGATACAAACGCCTGAGTTTCGGGATATCGTCAGCCGCTGAAGTTTTTCAATAAACCATTCAGGAAGTCATCCGGGGCATACATGGTGTCCTCAATGTGAGCGACGATATCCTGATTCACGCTCCCGACAGGGAAGAACACATCAAGAGGCTCCAGATTCTACTGGGCAGGCTGGAAGATGCTGGACTCGCCATACACAGGGAGAAGCGCAAATTCCTCAGATCCGAAATCACTTTCTTTGGGTACAAGTTCGGCAGCACAGGCATCTCCCCTGATCCCCAGAAGGTTGCAGATATTCAGGCCGCGAGCCCACCAATGACGCCCACTGAAGTACGTAGTTTCCTGGGCATGGCCACCTACTGCGGCAGGTTTATCCGAAACTTGGCCACTATGTCTGAGCCCCTACGCGAACTGACCAAATTAAACACCAAATGGGACTGGGGGCAGAAGTGTCAGGAAGCTTTTGAAAGCATCAAGGAATCCCTGTCCGTCGACACCAAGATGGCATACTATAGCACCGAGCTTCCCACAGAGCTGTTCGTGGATGCGAGCCCCGTAGGGCTCGGAGCCATCCTAATGCAAGAACTAAGGAGGGGGAAAAAAAGCCCATCGCATACGCCTCGAGAGCCCTCACGGCAACAGAACAGAGATACTCACACATTGAAAAGGAGGCCGTCGCCGTGCTGCGGGGGTGTCGGCATTTTCATCTCTACCTATATGGACGTCGATTCACGACGATCACCTATCACAAACCCCTACTACCCATCTTCATGGGCACATCGTCACACCCGCTGGCAAGGATCACCAAATGGCTGCTCCATCTGCAGCAGTACAATTTTGAGCTGGTCTACCAGCCGGGCAGTGGAAACCCGGCAGACTTCTTATCAAGGCATCCTTGAGCGGCAACCCCCCAAGAAATCCATGTGGCCGAAGAGACCGAGGAGCATAGATGCCAGGTGGTACGCGCCATGAGGCCAAAGGCCGTCAGCATCGAGGACATTGAGTCAGAAACTCACAGAAATCCTTGTTGTGACTTAGTGAAAAATGCCATCATTTCAGGCGATTGGAAGACATTTATGAAGCACACACACAACAGAACGGTAGAAGTGAAGGGTTTTCTGTCCGGCATGTTCACCGTCCGGCAAGATTTGTCGATCACCGAGGGCGGATTGTTGCTAAGAGGAAACCGCATCGTAATCCCACTGAGCATACAAGACAGGATAGTGGCCCTAGCACATGAGGGACACCAAGGGCTTGCAAGAACAAAAGCTCGGATCAGGCACAGGGTATGGTTCCCGCAGATCGATGACCGGGTCGAGACACTCGTAAGCACGTGCCTGCCCTGCCAGATAACTGGGACCCCACCGGAACCAGAACCGATTCTGTCGGCAGAACGTGGCCACGCCCGATGGGAGGCCATCAGCATTGACTTTTGTAAGCTACGGGAAGGCCTCTACCTGTTGGTGGCCATTGACGACCACTCCCGCTATCCAGAAGTTGAGATAGTTGAATCCACAGCAGCGGAGGTCGTCATCCTGGTCATAGAGAAAATGTTTGCAACCCATGGCCTGCCAACCTCTATCAAAAGTGACAATGGGCCCCATTTTACAGGGGAGGAATTCAAACAGTATTTCCATGACCTTAATATAAAGTACCATCACATCATGCTGAGGTGGCCCAGGCAAACTGGGATGTAGAACGATTTATGAGGACCATAAACAAAGTGTTAAGGGTAGCAAGGGCGAATGCCAGCCCGTGGAAAATTGACTTTTACCGTTTCCTACGGAACTATCAGGTCACCCCCCCCATAGCATGACAGGAATACCACCTGCGGACCTCATGTTTGGCACCGTCATCAAATCCTCGATTCCGCATCATCCAAGCAGGACCCCGGATGAGGTCAACGAAGAACGCACGGAAAGGAGAAGGAGCGCCAACGCCCACATGAGCGACAAGAGGAGGGCGAGGCCATCCAATCATCAAGTGGGTGACCAAGTCGTCCTGCTACGCAACCCCACAAAGTCGAAACTGGACATTAGGTATGAAGAGCTTCCATGGACCGTCAGTGGCAGACAAGGAACCATGGTGACTGTGACAAGAGGACGTCGACAGGTGACGAGGAATGCGTCGTGGTTTAAAGTGGTGCCACGCAATCTGTGGACTGATGGTGAGTGCCACCAGGAAGACGATGAAGCTCAGCCCAGCGAAGAGGAGCCCGTGTCCATCCCGGATGAGGCAGGAGCGCGTGACTGGACGTGGGACCAGTTGGGGGAGCCGGGCCTGGAGGACCCGGACAGTGAAGGTGAGCCAACCCCTGAGCCTGTGGGGGTTAGTCCCCGAGTAGGGCGGTACGGTTTGAGAGCTGCTACTAAACCGCCCGCCCGGCTTAATGACTATGTGTGGTAAATAACACACACGGATTACGAACAAGAGGGGCTGGGTGGTTTTCTTGGTCTGACGTTTGGACACTTGTTGAATTTTGAGTTTACTGCGTTTGTGCTAATGTTATTTTGTTTGAAATAAAGGAGGAATGTTGCATCCGCCCTGCGTCCCGCTACGCGGTGACGCAGGGCGTGCCAAATAAAAGCCCCGCCCCCGAGTTCGGGGGCAGTTCCGGGCAGACCATCGTTGAGTGTGTGGTGTGTTTTTTTGAGCTCCTGCTGGAGCTGCGACACAGGCCGTGCGGCCTACCTCTCACTATGCCAGCCCCCGCGCGCGAGCACGGCCGCGGGGCCTGGAACTCAACAGGGCTCTGTTGGTGTTGGCTCAATCGTTTGAAGGGATTTTATAGCGATTTGGAATTGGTGTTCAGTACTTATTTTCATTTCTCTTTAACCATTGGTACAATAATTAATTACTGCATTGCCCCCGGACCCTCTTAACTAATGTGTGATATGACTTACAGTAGTGTTGCGTCATCGCACTTCAATCTTACGCATGCTTTCGTAAGTGAGGGGTTACTCCACACGAATGACCGTTCAATTCTTCCCTTCAGATGCCGCTGAGACGGCAAGGTCCGTCCTAAACTAACACGTTGAGCGACAAGAAACTTTCATACATTCGTTTCTTATTTTCTACTGCCACCTGCTGGCTAAATGCGGAACTATCTTTAGCATCTTTAGCTTTAAGAGACATAAAAAAAATAGAGAGCGGAAGGGGGGCGCAAGGGGGTGCTTTAACAAGGGGGCGTTGCATGGGTGATGGGCGTGGCCTAAAGAGTAACTAGCATGGACGCATGCGGCTTAGGCAAGGGTGCCGCCCGGCCTTAAATAATTCACCATGCGATGGACCCTGCAAACATGTGTTTTGAGTCGGCATGGTCTCGAGTGGTTATATTTACATCCATTATGCAAGTTGTGAATAAATCACTGTCTTAAATATACAAATGATGTAACTTGTTATGTAAATAAATCTGCTATAACCAATATTATAGCTTCCTACTCAGTGATTCGTCTATCTCAGGAATGCATCAAAACCATCGCTTAGGCCAAGTCTCTTGGAATGCTGACATCCTTGGCTCTGACATCCCAGGTTAATACAAACATGAAATCCTCTTCATTTAACCTGATGCAGATAATTCGCTTTCAAGCTGAAAACAACCGTGCTACTATAGCACGCGCAGTCATTGGAGTAAAATTTCATTATTGCAATATCCTTTATTTAGGGATCAACAAGAAAAATGCATATGGACTACAGATAATCCTTAATACTGCAGCATGTATTGTTACAATACATTGATTCGATCCCATATTACTCAGGTCCTCAAATATCTGCACTGGCTTCCTGTAGGGACCACTAACACTTTTCAGACCAGGACCATGGTCTATGGAATTGTGCACGGTCTAGCTCAAACCTATTTAAAGCTATTATAAGATCACATGGTATTCCTCGCCGGGACCTCTTCTATCCTGTAGTAATTTACTTACGGCCCCAAAATTTAGACGCAAAATGGCCTTAGGTTTTTGCTTGCAGGCTTTAGCTGCATCACTGTGGAAAACTCTACCTTTAGAGATTCGCATGAGTAGTATCTTGCTCTCTTTAAAGCTTTTCTTTTCAAGAACTGAGTGATGTTCCTCGCCATTCCTTCAGCCCCTGATTGTAGAATTCATTTATGGGGATCATTCCTAAATGGATGGTTTTTCATTTGCTGTTATGTTATTCCCAAGGGACTTGGATACCTTCCCAGGTAATTATCACAATATAAATACCTGGCATTTAATTTAATTTCAAATCGCCAATGAGAAAGGGGAGGGGGGGCGGCAGCAATGTGGGCAGGACCAGACATAGAGTTTGCTGGGCTAGGGGGACCAAAACCTGTGTGGTCCCCTCTAATTTGCATATGTAGGGTCATCCGTGACATCACAGAAAACAGTGCAGTATGAGTCTGATACTCGAGGGGGATCCTGGAATCTTACATTGAAGGTTGTTGCATGGAGCAATCCCAGAGACCAATATTTTGTGATTTCCAATAAATGAATGTTGCGGTTTATTATGCAGTCACACTCAACTCGGGGAGTTCCTTCCCCCCTCCCCCAAGCAAGGTGGCGCCCAATAAAGCACATATATGATATGACCCCTTTGATTGAAAAGCAAGGTGCAGGGAATGAGGACACAATGGAAAAATCGTTTTGCAACTTTGATCTAAAAGGCAAGGTTGGGAAAAAGGAACTCAAATGAAAATCGTTTTTCAACACACTTGAAAATAAAAGGCAGATCTTGATAACTTGGGCCTGAGAAAAATGGGAACCAAAAGGGAAATTTCATTTTTGTACACACAGAGAGACGAGGTGCAATACTTGGAAATTCTGATTTAAAAGGAATGGGGAATTTCATTTTTCAACAAACATACAGATGAGAACAGTACTTTGTAATTCTGATTCATCACCCTGAATTGAAAGGTGGTGTTTTGTGCATTTCTTCCTTTTGGGATTATGGACACCCCCTTTCTATGTGGAAGTCGAGGATTTCAGAAACAGTCAACCAGGTCTTTATGGGCTATACCAGCTGTAACACACTGGGCATGAGCTATTGTTAGTTTCGGATTCTAACAACCCACATACCATGATTTTCTATTTGGCAATTAATTATTTGTTTACTTTAATCAAATGTTCTAAGGGTCTAGTTTCCCCCCCTCCCCACACTTTAACGGAAAGGTTTAAAGATGGCTGCTCCCAACACAATGCAATTTCAACAGAGAGGGTGGTTTTCTATGGGGAATTTACTTTGAATGGATTTAATTTATTGTGCGAAGAACCAATTCAGTTTCACCCCCTCCTTGACCCACCAATGGAAAGGGACAAAGGCAGGTGACTCCCACACAATTGATGGCTTTGGGATATCTACTTACATGGGAGGCTTTGTTCAGGGAAAACTGGGAGGGCTCCTCTGAGGACAGCATAGGTCGGGTCAAGGGTTTTCAGTCAAGGATTTCCTCCTGCACCCATACTCCTTCTGCTCCTCTGGTTTGGGTCCCAGCTAGTTTCTATATGTCCCAGCTTTCAAAGGTTGGTGGATGCAGCTTCCCCGTCAAAGCGGCACAACTTTGGATCTCCCTACCACTTCCTATCAGAGAAGAGCAACCTTATTTGAACTTTAGACTTAACTACATCAACTGACTCAAGTCTACCGATATCTAGGTCCGTTCAGATGCAATTCTCACTGTTACACCAGATTTGTATATATACCTGCTTCCTTGTATTATAGCAGTTCTCTCTCCTCTATGTACTTATTGACCGTATCATTATCTGTATCATGTATCTTGTTTATACTCTGTAACCTGTTAACTTAAGCCTTGCATTTTCTGTAAACTGCTGCGCCCTGATACCCCCGGGTCTGGTGCGCATTATAAATGAATAAACAAACTCAATCCAATGCAAGGATTGAGGCCTCTCTGCTAGTTGTTACTCACAAGAGCTCAGCAGCCGCTCACCCCAGAATAATTCATAAAAAGCCCCTTTTTTTTTGGAAACCTTGCCTTTCATAGCATGGATGATACTGTAAATATTGTCATCATTCCCACGGTCAGGATTGGCTAGTTTGCTCCATTTCCCTGCCCCCACCACACCCCCTGCCTGCTGATAGTACCAGTAGTTGCGGGATATGTATGATGTAGGCTGAGGGAGGAGAATAGATACTTCATTTCAAATTGACAAGGATTCCTGCATCTTTTCTTCTGAAAAATCTCATACTTTAATAACTCCCTTAGTGTTTCAAATAACCCCATGATGAGATATATGGGTTCTATATTTTACGGTGAATCCGGCCATAATAATTTTACATCGGCACGCCATTCCTGTGCGGAGTTACTGTTTTTCGCAGTTTTCTGCTCTGCCGAAATAGCTAAAATTGGGACCATTTCCCATTTTAAACCTTATTTTCATGATCTACTTCTGTGCCAACTCTCCCATTGCTCAGGTGTATATAAATGCCAAAAATCATACTTTTCCACATAACTTAAATTATGTACATCACAATAATTTCGTTTTTACAGTGTCACAAGGGTCTTTTTCTCATGTTTAATTGGAACCCGGGGTGGGCTCTATCGGAAACAGGCTGCTCCTTTTTATTAAGGAAAAACTGTATTCAAGGTTTAATCAATGGCAGAGCATAACATGACCTCAGGAGGTTTCATTTCTCTCAAGACATGTGACCAGCCATATGGTTTATCTGTGTTTATCTTAACATGTTCTTCTGCTGGGCTTCAAAGGCTTTGCTCATTGCTTAATGTATAGTTTTATGGGAAGCTTGACCTCAAGGTTACTTTTGCAGGACCAGTTATTAGTAACTAATTGACAACCAGGCATTCTTCTTGGTAGGCCCAACTCCAAAAAGCCTGGAGTTCAGATTTCAAAGGTTCTTTGTTCAGAACTAATTGCACTTTTGATGGGGAACCTGACCGCAAAAGTTGTCTGTTGGCTGCGTTATCAACAATCCCCTACAAATTCGATCTCTAGCTTTTGTATTTCTTTCTATTTTACTGAATTTACAGGCCGGTGGCCTTGGTGAACCCAGCCCTCAAAGGTCAGAGGTCACAATTCTAGATACCCAGAAGCTCTGTGGAGGAAAACAGCAGCCAGTTACCTTATTGGTCCTAATGGAATAACATTTCCTATTGGCACAGTATATTTCACATGTTGCATTTCAGATTACATTTAGGCCTGATGTTCATACATCAAGTCTACACCGTCGAAATAGGCCTTTCTTTGTCCATGCTGTCATTTTATATGATGAAACCAGGTCTCTTCCCTGCTGATGAATGTAATCTGTCCTTCACTTTATTTCTGGATTGCAAATGTGAAATGGGCTTCAGGTTGGACCTTTACGCAACACTGCGATCCTGAACGCAGTAAGATGGATTAGCCTTAAGAAAAGGCGCATACTTAGATGGGGAGGATAAAAATAAATAAAAAACATGTTTTGTTTCTCCTTTTTTATCTTAAAATGTCACCACTATTTCTTTTGATCCCATGTGCATTGCCGCAGTTTTTTAATCTGTCCATCTGTAATGTATTCTTTAATATTACAGTGGAAATGACATGTGTATCCCTTTGGTATTGTCCACGCATAGGCCATAGTTGACATAGGAAACCAGTGTTCACTTCTACCACAAGTAGGCCTCTCCTTTTTAAATTATGTCATTTTAATGTTGAAAAGTTCATGTTTTTATTTGTGACAAATACAAAGTGATTGGCTTCACTTTAGATTTCTGGATCACAGTATTATTTCACGCGTTGAAGTTTATGTAACATGCTGCTATCTGTCACTTTAAGTAAAATTGTAGCTTTTCATATTTTATGAAAACAGCATTTTCAGCCACACGTCTTTTGCCATACATTAGGCACATCTAGCTATTTTAAGTTTTCAGACACGTTTTCCTAGGGCAGAAAAAGTGTTTTGGACTGGCCTGCATTTTCCAATGGATAGCACCAGTCAGCTTCACTCTTAAATACGGGCCTGGCCTCTTTATTTCTGGCATTCAGTGGCTATATTTCACCCCACATGACTGGTCCCTGTTATTATATGTAGTGCAATATCATTAATGAGTCTTTATTGGAGTAGCGGGTGTTGTGAACTGATCACTGCTAGGGACCTCTAATTTAGCAGATAAGGCACAGTGGGATAAAATGATTGGCCAACGATTACACACTTTTGTAAGTCTGCAACGCAGACACTTGAACACATCTCCCCAGGTGTAGTTGGTAAAATAGTTTTCCGCAGCTACTTTTACTTATTTTGTTTGAAAATAGATGAAATGGAATGCAGTGGGGAAAAATCTGATTTATGTTTTCCTAACCTGAGTGAACAGTTTTTGCAGTGGTTTTATAATGTTCTTTTATTTGTATGGTATATACAATTCGCCATATTGTCCTTATTTTTAAAACCTAAGGTGACTTAGATACCGAATGGCTGTCTCTTGGTGTGACAGCATGTTTCAAGTACATCAGGATATGGATAGGTACTGGGGCAGACGAGGCAAAGAGCCTTTACTGCAGGAGTAGTGTGACAGAAGTAGAACCTATTTACCAGTCAGACCTTCATACAGTGAGAGTCAATCTATACAAGAAGCTGCTGGGAGGCCTCCTAGCCACTCAAATTCTCCACATCCACCAATATGCAGACGACGCGCAGCTATCCCTCAATATCGACTCCATGGACATCCACAGGCTCAAAACGTGCCTCTCGCTGATCCAGGCTTGGATGTCCAGTGCATACTTGAAGCTAAACCCCTCCAAGACCGAATTCCTATTCACCAACACCGAACACCCAGACATACAGACCTGGCGATCAACTGTGAACCCTGAGAGCTTTCCACCCAAGCTCACCTCCTCCACCAAGTTCCTCGGGTTTCACATCGACAAACCCCTCTCCTTCAAGACACATATAGCTAAGAAAACTCCGAAAGCTTGGTATTAGCTCTCCCTCCTGCAGTAAAATCAAGCCCTTCCTGCCTCCGGACAGCTTTAAAACCACTGATCAAGCACTGGTCCTATCCCACCTGGATGGGGCCAATGCCCTCCCATCATCCTCCCTTGTGACCCTGAGAAGTGTCCTACACGCAGCCGCATGCCTCATCATGGGTCTACACAGATACAACCACATCACCCCGGCCCTCATCAACCTTCACTGGCTTCTACTGCACGCACAGGATCACCTTCAAGTCTTGCTGCATCATCTTTTAGGCAGTCACCCTCAGGTCAAACAGCTCAGCATCTCAGGCAGACAGCGCACCACCAGAAGCCGTGACACATGCAGACTTGAAATCCGCTGTTGCACAAAAGGAAAGGACCAGAAAACAAGCCTTCTCTGCCTACGCCCCAAGACTATGGAATTTCCTTCCCGTTTGCATCAGACTTGCCTCCATGTGCCTACAATTGAGAAAAGAACTCAAGACCCACCTCTTCAAGGAGTCTCTCCTCAACACCTAGGCCATCACGTCGCCCCCCGCACCACCTGACTTGCAAGCTGCCATTCACCCCCCTCCTCCCCAGCCACCCTGTACAGGTGTACCCCACTCTATATTTGTTCTGTTGTTACCTCTTAAAAGCGCTCTGTTACTTCTCAAGGCTAGGGCCGCGCTCAATAAATACCATAATAATAATGAGCAATTTCACAGATTTTTTAAAGTTCACATAATTTGCACAGGGAAAACAACTTCTCCAAGCAAGCAATCTCTTACAACATCCCTGGTGAATGGTCATGAATTGCCTGCCATCGCCTCCAATTTCCCTTTTGGATCTCAACAATATTCTGTCTCTTGGAGCGCTCTTGAAAAGTTCACAAATCCTAAAAGACTCTAAAAATATATGAAATTCCAATAGAAATGTCACTCCCCCCGGAAGGGAAGACTACAAATAACAGAATGCAGTTTACAGCTAGGCTAAAGTTTATTTTTTGTTGAGACTTATTTGTGAAACTGAAATTGGTGCGTTTTCATTGCACAACAAAAGTATGCTTCATATGGTGTGAAGAAAGCATGCTTTTAGGTGTGTCAAGCTTGCATGAAAAGAAGGGGGTTAAACCAATTTGTGTGACATACTGTAATTGTCTTAAGAAAATATGCTTGGCAATCCTCTTCAGTACAAGACTATCACCAACTGCCTAGCATTGTGGTGCTGGACTGCCCTTGTGGGTGACAAACTGGTAGGCAAACAGAATTTTTCCTCTGTGAAGGGTGCAGTGAGCTAACACCTGGGTGTAGTCACTCCTGAATAGAATACATACTGTAGAACAGGTTATATGAACCTTGTTCATTCTCGGTAGAGGGGCTCCCACACTTTTGTAAATGCTTTTTTATGGGGTCAATCTCTTCCCACTTGAATACTGTTGAGTCTTTGAAAAGCCAAGTCTTAGTTTGGTTTTTCCATCCTCCCAACTATTCTTCAAGGGGACGTTCTTTTGCACCTGCCAAGTTTTCACATAAGGGCAGGGGTCAGACATCCCAAGGAAGACAAACAACAGAGGCGTTACTCTGCAAAGAGGAGAGGTGTCCCCCTAAGGCTATCTTTCCACCTCCTCTGCCACTCCGCTTCATAACCCCTTTCACTTGCTCCCCCATCTCTCCACCCAATTTGGGAGGGAAACTAATCCTCTGTCTTCCAGAGTGTACCTAGACTATGCAGATAACTTTTCAGGGTTTCGCCCTCCTTTCAACCTCCTCCATGCAAGCCCCCTGTACCCTGCCTCACGTCTTGTGTAAAGCTCCCATAGTACTGGTGTCTTTATCATACGGTGGAGTGGTTGACCCCCTTACGGCTTCTCTGTTTGAAGAATTCTTGATCTGCAACTACTCAACTTGTATCTTCGCAAGGACAAGTTCAGAATTGTGAACCTGGCATAGAGCCTGCATGATCGGGTCCTAGTGGACTGGCTGGGGCTGTTGCATCTCCAGGACACCTACTCCCATGTCCCTCTGTTAGGAAAGCTTTTCTTTTTGCTTCTTTCTTCCTTAAGACTATCAGTACTCAGAAACTCTTAGTTTGGGAATTTCCGTACTGTTTCAATTGCTCACATTGCCTTACAGTGAAGTGCAGTTAGGATACTTTGTATCCTTGTATCTGTTTATATAATGGCTTTTAGTTACTTTTACAATGCGCTTAAGACAGGCTAGTGGAAGCAGTGATATGTGTACTGTGTTTGACATTTTACTCGGTCACATTTGCGTTTACCGCAAATGACGACTACTAAAGGTGGCTAGCACCCAAAGATGGCTGGGACACAAGGTTATTTGCTTGTGCTTTGGCCATATGGTTCTTTGGCCTTCTTCCTATCTTCTCAGGTCAGGAAATGCATTATATAGAATTCCCTTTCCTGAGAAAAGGCGTGGGTTATGGGGTGGTTACTGTGAGTGGCCAGAGGAAGGAGTTGGGACTGTCTAGTCCCAATTCACATCCCTGGTGCCTTTATGTCTTTTGCAGGGCAGATGTTGTGGACAGTGGCTATCCATCATTGGATAACCACTGCCAGTTTGAATGGTGCAGATCCTTACCATTGGTGGCCTTGAGCATGCTCCCAGCCCCACGGATGAAAGGAGGGCTCCTGCAGCTGTTTGACAGATCGTTATTGGAGCCAAGACCTCTACGAAGAAGTGCAGCCCACTGATTACATGAGGACGACGCCTGCAGCTGACCAGCATCGACTCCAGTGTTGCCCCTGTTGAATCCCTGATCTCAAGAAGACCCTCTAGGGTGCTTTGACCCTTGGTCCAGTGAGAACTGGTCTTGAGGAACCGTGCTTTCGGAGCCTTCAGAAATGTCCCAGGACCAACCGGTGGACTGGCAAGCTCTCTCCTGGGCTACCTCGCTGCAGCTGTCGCTGTTTAGAGTGTATTCTTGGAACTTGGATGATCTTCAACTTCTGGAGCAGGATGCTAGCTCTTGCATTTTCAGCATTCTTGCATGGACGAAAGCTGTGCAGTGGACGAGCAAAGGAGCAGGCCCAGAAGATCACCTGTTGCCACCTCACTGTGGGGACTCCTATTGCAAAACTCCTTTGATCACTGGAGGTGTTCTGATTTGCAGAAGTCTTCATCTTGTCAGAGCTGTCTTCTACTCAAAGGTATCTGGAGACAAATTCCGAAGGACTGCGACTGACAACTAAATCCTGCGTCCGAAAGTGACCTCTGCACCCACGACCCCTGGGCCATCCTCGACTGGACCAAGCACAGAAGAATGTGTCCCCAACAGATTCTGGAACACCAGCAGTCGTCTTTGGAGAAATTGAAGTCAGGGGGGGTAAGTTATACTACCTGTTTGTCTGCTCCCTAATCTCCATAGTTACATGGGCGTAAAGTCCTGTGCCGAAATCGGTCTTTTCTGACTTTGGTTGCTGGGGATCTTTTCCTAGGACTAGCCTAAGGACTGGCATTGAGTGATTCTACTTATTTGAAATGTAACTAACTTTTTGACTCTTAGTAATCCTAACCACTGGCGCTGCAAATGTTTTTTTTAACCTACCTGAAAAGTATCTTGGTACTGGTGACTTTTGGAAACAAGGCCCCCAATCCATTTTAGGATTGTGCTTTAAGCAGGGAAGCTGTTTATGTGATGGGTTTAATGTGTCTTTTCTATTTAGCGTGAATCTGAGTGCTGACCTGTGTTTCACTGGTCATTGAATCAAATGCCATTCTATTTCTCCCAAGGGTGAATGTATATATCCTTTTGTTTTATAGTGTTTGTTTGACAATGTTTGAATAGATGTTTTACTTTCTTTTGTATATTTCTATACTGTTCTGTCTAACTGGAATTATTAATGTTGTTCTGTCTGGCCTCCCTAGACCACTCTCTCACCCTTCCCGAGACTAAGCCTTGCCACTCTGCTGCCTTACCTTGATTAGCCAAACCAAATCTATCTGTGTATTCTATGTTTGCCATAATAGAGTGGCCTCCCACAGTCCTCCCACAGGGCTGATTTTGGAAATCCATCTTAACACTCTCCAACTGTTCTGTCCAACTAAGGCGGGCCTCTCCACTACTGATTTGCAGTTCCTGCCAACATCTCTTTTGTCCATAGGGTATTTACCAAGCCCCTAGATGGTATGGCTGCAAGTCTCGGAAGGGATCTAATGTCTTTCCCTGCCTGGATGCTTCTCTAGAAAATATCTGAGTGCTTGTTTTGCATGTGCCATCTGCTCCACAGCTTTGTTTTCCCTCAACCTCAGGAAGTCTACAACCAGTCTGGCTGAGCCTCATGGCCTCATATGTTTTGCTTGTGCTGAAGGGCTGCTTATGCATACATTATTTTAAGACCTGCATGGTGCATATTTCCACATCACTCTACCTAGGCAGGAGGAAGAACCCCAGTTTCTTGGTGTCATCACTTCCGACCTCTAGTTCTTGGTTCTCCCATTTGGCCTCAGATTGGTGCTGAATGTATTTGCAACGTGTGTGAACAAGAGCTACACAGTTTTGGAGAAAGGTGTATATTGCTTCATCCGAGAGGCTCTGGCATCCTCACCAGACTGCACATGAATCTTTAGTATTTACAATTCAGATTCAGAGTTATTCAGAGGTTTGGAAGAGGACAATTCTCCATTGTTTTTTTTAACATTATTTATGCAAGAATCCGCGGACTGGTGGCCAATGTCCTCCTTTGATAAAACAATTGCCCAGTCTGGATTTTCAGCATCTTGTGTTCTTGCTGGTCCAGAAAAAAAGCTGCTCCTGGGAATAATGCCCATCTCCATACAAGCAATATCGGACTGTAGTTACTTCTTGTGCAATATGGAGTGCAGACAATAGAAGCAAGTCAGCGATTAATGGGGCTGCTGTTCCCTCGCAGAGATAGAAACCATAAAATAGGTTTTGGTGTAGTGGTCACACCCTGAACTCCTGAACCGATAGATGGAATTTCAGGGATTTTCTTTAATTTTATTTTCACATCACATTACAACACAAAGGCGTAGGTGCATAGGCATATCGACCAGCCAAATAACCACCCAATACAATATTGTGTTCCAGTTGTAATAAAAAGCAATGACAGGTAATGCATAATAAAACAGCCATACAGAAAGACCCAACATATGCATAAATCCACATATAGTACACAAATCCTTATTCAACAGTGACTCAGCGTCACAACACCAGGCCTCTCACACAACCCTGAGGAAAGGCCATCAGCCATGATGGAGACCTGTAGCATCTATTCAGTCTCTCCAGCTCGGGCCGCCAGGAAATGTGTAAACGGGTCCCAGATATTGAAGGGGCGAAGAGAAGGCAACACCATTGAAGAATAATTCTGTTCCATGTCCCAGCTCCACGTGAGATCCTTCAACCACTCATAAATTGTGGACACAATTGGGCCAGTGGTAGAGTATTCAGCGTTTACCAATTATCATACACATTGATATCAATTTCCAGTTATCTCTGGAAAGGGCCTGTAGCCTATAGACAGCACATAAGGTCCCAGGTATATCAATAGCAAGTATTCGTGGCACCATTACATCACATGCACAGAATGGTGTTATACCGGTGCCTGACAGATCATGTGAATAAAGCTAGCTTCTTCCCCATGCTATTTCAGGCATATCCTATCACTAATGTGTCACTCTGTGCCTCCAGAATCACTCCAATCGGGAGCAGAATTGAGAGGAATGACTGGTTGAGGAGAGTAAGTGTTCGAGTAAACATCCACGTGTTTTGTCATGCCATAGACCCTTTTGGATTGCTACTGAGGAGGAAACAACCAAACGGGATAACTAAATATTTTATTCCAGCGTGCACCTCATCACCATCGTCCAGCAGAGGATAGCGAAAAACTAAATTTGTTTGTTTTTGGCAGTAACAGAGCAAATGGAAAATAGTCTATAAGAGAACCCACGTGCTGTATGTGTAACTTAAATGGTGTTGTCAAACCTCATTTGACGAGCAGGGGTTATGCATGCCTGATGAAGAATTGTACACTGTATTAGTTTGAATCTGGTATTTAAGGCAACTGTCTTCATATACCGGCATAGTGAAGCGCACAGTTGGTCATCTAATTGACTGCCTAGGCGACGCTCCCATTTCAATTTACTTGGGCTGGCCTCCAGCTGAGCAGTCTCTTGGATCATTCGATAAATGATGGAGGCAATTCTCCTGGAGCCCACTGAGTTCCCCATGTATTGTAAAAGGGGAGTTTTAGGCGGTTCCAATAGCAATTGGGGTAACCACCCTTGGAAGGCCATATGCAGCCTGAGGTATTGAAAAGCAAATCCACATTCCTGCTCCACTCTGTCCGTGAATTGGTCCCTAGTAACAAACACACGATCAGGATACATGTCCTATATGTACCTCGACCCTAAAGTAGACCACTTCGAGACAATCGCTTAATCATAGGTGGTCCCAAAGTCTAGCAGACCACATGCACAGCTCAGGTGAATATGGGAATTGTACACCCAAATACTGATATTGTTTTTTTCACGCCGCCTACTGTACTAGACACAGGATCAAATTTACAGTTGTCGGTAGTCGCCATGGTCAAAAGCACTGCATGGCGAGAATAAGGTTGTACTGACATTCTTTTAATACTATCGTGAAGGAACTGTGGAGCCCCCAGCATCCAGTATGGTGCAAAACGTGCCTGTGCAGCTAATGAATTGTACACTGTATTAGTTTGAATATGGTATTTAAGGCAACTGTCTTCATATACTGGCATAGTGAAGCCCACAGTTGGTCGTCTAATTGACTGCTAATTGTCTAATTATGAAAGTCTCGTCAAAGCAGGTTCTCCCATGCTCATCCATGACCATCAAGGACCACATTGACACCCTTGCTCCAGCCTTGGCCGATTTTCTGCAATAACTCCTTTGCCACTGGAACCTTCTCCGCCCCCTTAAGCACTCCCTTGTGCTAACATCTTAATAAGTGCAATGCAACCATACACTGACATGGGAAGTGCCGTCCACCTCTCAATTTCCTATCCAAGTACAGTCAAATGTGTGTAGTGATTATCATTCAAGAGGGAGGTAAGTGCTCTGCTTAAGGTTGTATATATTTAACTGATTTCTTGTTCCCATGTATATGAACCAATCTTGCTCACCCTGGAGGAAGGGGTCCAGGGGTCCCATTCAGTGGGAAAAGGATCGATTTAGACCAATTGATGCGCAATCCTGAAAACTGTCCAAATTCCTCCATCCCCCCCGTAAGGGGAATCAGATTCGCCTCCTGGTCCTTAATGTACATAATATAGCCAACGTACAGAGACACACAATTCCTTCACACCACATAATGCCAAGTACAGCCACAGTGCCATGGCCCCAAGCCGTAGACTGAGACAAATCGCCAGCGACTCGATGGCCAAGGCAAAAGGTATAGGTGATGAGGGACACCCTTGACCGGTTCCACGCCCTAGCAGAAAAGGAGAGGAGCATTTACCAAAGAGGCCAATCTTTGCGCAAGACCTAGAATAGAGAAGTATGCACTGCAACGCATAGAATCCCAGAATCCCATCTTCTCTAAAACAGTAAATAAGTAGTCACAGAACACTGAATCGAATGCCTATTTAGCATCCAAAAGCACCCACTGCACGGACCTCTGGATTAACTGGAGCTAAAATGGTGAATAACTGCCTGAGATTCAATGTGGTGGACCTGCCAGGCATAACACCACATTGATTCAATGAATAAACGACTATCTATGGGGGAGGAGCCGATTGGCTAATATCTTTGAGAAAATCATAGTGTCCAAGTTAATCAGGGAGATGGGTCTATAAGAAGTGCACTCCGTCAGGTTTTTATCAGGCTTTAGGATTAACGAGATCACTGCCTTACGCATCTAGGAGTGAGACTGTAGGGATTCCTGTCACACCTGAAGCAAATACGAAGTAACCTCTGCGTCAAACTCCTTGAAGAATTCTGCTGTAATAGCCTCTGTTCCAGGTAATGCAGCTAT
Source organism: Ambystoma mexicanum (assembly GCF_040938575.1). Taxonomy (NCBI): domain Eukaryota; kingdom Metazoa; phylum Chordata; class Amphibia; order Caudata; family Ambystomatidae; genus Ambystoma; species Ambystoma mexicanum. The sequence goes on along the minus strand of NC_090935.1, from coordinate 298,055,495 downwards.
TTCCGACATAATATCTTTAGATGTATTTGGGGCATTAAGAAGGTCTATTATATTCTTATTTAACTTGGGCAGTGGTATGTCTCCCAGGGAGTTTTGCAATTCTGCTGAAATAAAGTCTCTCTCCTGGCGTATAAGGTTTCATAGTAGACAAGGAGGAAATCAAGATATCAGCCGCCTTAAAGGCAAGTGTAGGGCGGCTGAGAGGAAGTGGAGGGCATCCGGCACACCCTTTGACAAACTGGCCTGCCACATGCTCCAAAGGCAGTACAGACTCTAAAAAGAGAGCCTGCATCCAAGTCCGCGTCTCTGCAGCATCTAACAACTTGGCTGAACCTTTCAAGATCTGCAAGGAGTTGGCCAATCCTGTTGCATTCTCTAACTCTCCTGTTCCCTCCCAGGCCCTCTGCACGGCCCTGGCTTCTCATTTCACCAATAAAAGTCAGGACATCCTTTCCACTCTCTCTTCCTCCTCCTCTACCACCCCTAGCCTGTCTTTGGCCACCTCTTCTCCTCCTCCTCACCCCTGACAATGTTTCTAGATTAGTCTGATTTATGAAAGTCTTGTCAAAGCAGGTTCTCCCCTGCTCATCCATGACCATCAAGGACCACATTGACACCCTTGCTCCAGCCTTGGCCGATTTCTGCAATCACTCCTTTGCCACTGGAACCTTCCCCGCCCCCTTAAGCACTCCCTTGTGCACCCCTTCTAAAGAAGCCCTCTGTTGATCCTTCCTCTCCGGCTAATTGTCGCCCGATCTCCATCACACCTTTCCTGGGATAACACCTGGAAAAGCTGGCCATCTCCCAGCTTAACATGCATACTGAATTTGTTGGTTGCCTCCACACCCACCAGTCTGGCTTCAGAGCTGACAGAAGCACAGAAACTGCTCACCTGTGAAGACTTGCTCTCTAATCTTGACTCTGATCTTCCTTCTGTCCTCATTCTCCTTGATATCTCCTCTGCTTTTGACACGGTCAACCATGCCATCCTGCTCAATTGCCTCTGTGACAACTGGGGTATCGCTGGTCAGGCCTTGGCCTGGTTGACCTCCTTTCTCACTGACTGGCCCTCCCAAGTACAATTGGGGTCTTTCCTCTCTATCTCTCTCTACTTGTGGTGTTCCCAGGGGTCTAACCTTTCTCCCTAGCTTTTCAACCACTACCTGGCACCTCTTGCCTACTGCATCACTACTTTCTGCTCCAACTTTCAGTGTTATGCGGATGACACCCACCTCTCCTTCATGCTGCCCTAAGCCACTTCTGCTCCTTCTCTCATACCTGATTGCCTGGTCGCAATTCAGGAATGGTGTGCCGCTAATGATCTCTTCCTTAATGCCAGTAAGACTGAGATCCTCCTCATCGGGACACCTCTCTCTCTTTCTCTTTCTCTTTCTCTTTCTCTTTCTCTTTCTCTTTCTCTTTCTCTTTCTCTTTCTCTTTCTCTTTCTCTTTCTCTTTCTCTTTCTCTTTCTCTTTCTCTCTTTCTCTCCCCCCCCCACACACACACCATGGGCCCTGTTCCTGCTCCTTCCTATGAGGCTAAGAACCTTGGTGTTATTTTTGACTCCATCCTCACATCTGATGTTTTTAAGAAGCCAAATTATCAGCTGCACCTCCTCAGAGGGATTCTGCCTTTTCTCACTTCCCCCAGAAGCTCACTGTCTCCAGAGCCCTGGTCTTCTCTAGGCTGGAGGTATTGCAACAGCCTCTTTCTAAATCTGCATGTCTCTACTCTTCGACCTTTACAACCTATCCAGAAAAGGACTGCAAGACTGGTCCTTGGCCTCAAGGCCAGGGATCATATCTCCCCAGCTCTGAAATCTCTTCACTGGCTCCATGTGGCTGCAAGGATCAAGTTCAAGACCCTTTGTATCGTCCACAAGGCTTTCTGGGGCCTGGGACCGCACTACCTCCAACTTTCTCTTCCTTCTCGAGCTCTCTGCTCATCCACCTCCAATTCTGAGGCTCAAATGCTTCTCCAAGCAGAGAGTGGGGGGCAGATCTCTTTCCTCGGATGGGGTCTCCCTCTGGAACAGCCACTCTCAAACTTGAGCAGAACCACCTCTGGTTCCGGAAGCAACTTGAGACCTTCCTTTTCGCTTACTCTCTTCCTCTCCCCTGCTGATGTCCCTGACTGCTCCGCACACTGGTCATCTGTCCATCCACTGAACTCTGGCCCAGGCTCCTGCATGTCCAGTTGTCCTTGCACTGCCCCCGGACTCGCCCAGCACTTAAGGGTCTGTATTTGCAACCCTACAGTCCCTTCTCTCTGCACTTATGAGCCACCCTCCGACAGCACTTAGTGAGCTGAATGACACAAGGCCTAGTAAGATCGTTGTTTTGGCCATAATTGTTGACGGCAGGTCTTACCCTTTCGCCCCACCCGAAGCTCGAGGCATCCAAGTTCTAAGGTCCAGCTCAAATCTGGATAATTCCGAGTGTATAGTTTTCAACACCCCATTTTCAATGCCTATGAAACGTCTACGAAGATGAACTTTGAAGTTCTCCCAGATCGTCGACATCAGAGGGGCTGAGCCAATAGCTAAGACAGTGTCCATATCCTCTGTAATATCGCTCTTAAACACGATGTCTGAGAGGGCCTGGGATTTAAACCTCTAAGGATGTCGTCCTCCAGGCCAAATCTCCATGATATCGGTGAGTGGTCAGAGAAAGCACTGGAAGCAATTTGCACTCCTTTTTTTTTATGCAGGAGACCAGCACCTGTCAGAATAAAATCAATGCGCGAAAATGCAGATCATGGACTGAGGAGTAGTACGAGTACTGTCTATCTGTAGGACAGATCATCCTCAATAAATCGACAGTCTTCTATACCAGTAACGATTTCCCTTGCAGACAGCGAAAGAGTATGATGAACATTTTAGATCCATCTGGATCCGTACTCCATATAGTATTAATATCCCCTACCCACTCAATGTGTATGCAGATAATGAATACATTTAGTAATTAAGTTGTTACGAAACATGCAGCCATCCACATTAGGGACATATATGTCAATCGTTAAGTGGGTATTATGTAATGTGACCGTAACAATTGGATAATTGTCCTCTGGATCCCCTTTCTAGTCCCAGTGGGAGAAACCTGAGAGATTTATGAATTGGAGTTAAGACTCCACTGGAGTTGGAAGAAAATGAGGTGTAAAACGTAGAGGAACCCTAGGCCTTGGCAAAAGTGTCACCTAGGTAGCACTTAACGTTTGTTTCCTGGAGAAGGATTATCTTGGCCCCATGTCTCTCGCAGTAAGCCAGTATCCTAAATGCTTTTATCGGTTATTAAGACCCCTCACATTCCGACTGATCAGTGAATTCGGGCCAGTTGTGGAAGAAGGAGCCATAAGGGTGTCTAATACAGTGTGCTCCTACTACATTAAGAACAGAAAGTGCCCCCACACCCGCCTCCATACCACAACTTGTAGTGCGAACCCCCATTCTCTAAACCAAAGAATCCAACCATACACCTTAGGCAATCGCTGAGTGGCGTCATTGAGACACAGATCCTGCTGGCCATCTCTAAGGGAAGGAGGGCTGGCTCTTGATAAATAGTGAAGTTTAATAATAGAAATGGATTGTGGTGTTACATTCTTTAGCATATATTTGATATCTGCTGAAAAAAGGGCCAGGGGACATCGCTCTCCATATGCGACAAGAAGGGCACACAACCTCAACAAAAAAGACAATGCATACAGTAGGACAAGAGTTTACTCCACAAGCAGTCTCCAGCTGGACCATCGCCCAGGATCCAAAGTATCCAAAGGAAATGGAACAGTAAAGGATACCACTACTAGGTCTTCAGACTGATGAGATAGAGTCTAAATAATTGAGTCTCCAAAGGATAATTGAAGAAGTGAGTCTTATTGTCACACCCCACAAAGTCTGGAGGGATACAGCATTGCATATGGGAGGCCCCGCTCACATAGCTTAAGTTTCACAGAGGCCATAAGAAAGGCAGGCCTTCTGAACCGAGGATGTAAAATCCTGGAAAAAGGATATCCTGCCGTGCTGATATCGTATTTCACTCAGTTCCTGTGCTCAGCGAAGTATACAATCGTGGTTTGTGTAATTTAGTAAACTGGCGAATACAAGGCAGGGTTGTTGACCAGGTTTAGGGGTCAGGGCCAATATATAGTGGGTTTTTTCCACTAGGAACTGTCAAAGGGCGGTACGACAGAACCGTATCCATGAATGGCTCCATATTAGACAGAATTGATGTTATTTCTTCTGGATGTGGCTTCTAAATCCACATTGTTATCTCGGCTCTCCTTCACTTCCTGTTGCAGTCTACACATGGTAAGAGCCATCTTGGAGCTGGTATCTTCTAGGACCCCCACTCTGTGCTCCACTTCCCATATCTGACTGCTCTCCTTCGTACACCAACCTATCCATTTTGCCATTCATGGATTCGAATCCGGTGGCAATTGAACAGCTGGCGTCTCCCTCTAATTAGTCTCCCACTGAGGACATTTTGGAGGCTGAGGACTCGTCCAAGTTACAGACAGATGCTCCTTATGGGATAAGGGAGCTTGGATTGAGGCTTGTTGCCTTTGGCCATGCGCGCAAACGAGAGGGAGTACAGGGAAGTCATTGGGAACAATTCCTAGTCCAGGGTGCTGCAGAAATATCATGTCTACCATCCACCCAGCAATCTAATCTTTTATGGAAGTTTCCACAGTACGACCATTTGCAGAAATGGACTGGAGCGGTACTGGGATTCATATCCAAAGCGCACAGCAAGCAGGTTAGGCTGAAAGATAAGAAAATGGTGCACAGTTTTTGAGGCCAATCAGACTTCAACTCCCGCAACTATACCACCCCAATGTCTGGGGCAAAGGTGGGGGTCGGCTACAGCCATAGACTCCACCCCACACTCTAGATCTCCACTAGTCATAACGTGGGGAAAAGAAGTCTCATAGTCGCTCACCTCCGAGCAGAAAAGTTCACCAGGAGCAGGCACCGGCTCTGCTCCAACTCCTGAATCCACTCCAAGGAGAGGCACCAAGAGCCAGGAGCACAAAGACAGGTAATGCATCCGCCCGATCAGCGAAATCCCCTGGGTGGCCCGCAGGGGTTGGCTTGCTCCTCCAGAGCCGCAAGTGCTTCCCATTTTGCTAGTCTCCGGGATCAGCACCGCAGCGTGTAGTGGTCAAAGGAGGAGCTGGACAGGCAGGCGAAAGCCTCAGTCCACCGAGCTGCATGGGAGACAGCCGGCTGCCTGCCCCCAACCCTCCGATTTGGATGCAGGGGCCTCACTGTAGACTCAAAAGTGGGATCCAGGAGATCCAGAGCGTCTCGCCAGTAGCTCCCACAACACTGGGGTGAACCAGGGTGATGCAGCACCCTGTGCAGCCCTGCTTTCCTTCTACTGGGCCGGAGCTCACAACTCGGGTGGCCATGTTCGTTATGCTCAACCGCGCCCCCTCTGAAATAATATTTTATCCTTCTCTATTGTTGAGGGATTGGGTATTTAGGATAGAAATTACTGTGCACATTTGGCACAAACAGTTCTGTATGCAGAAAACCAGGTTCATGCTCATTGTTAGGCAAGATTGTATGCACACTTAGTTTCTCTAAATTAGTTGATACCCATTGGGGATGGCACACAGTCACTTCCTACACCCTCAGGTGACTTAAATAGCTAGGACACTGTGGACATTGATGTATTATTAGTACAATTGGAGCAATACTGAGTTTGGTGAAAAAGATGGAATAGAGGATAAATAATAACAAATAATTCACAAACGGGTAGGTACTTATAAGGAAACCTTCCAATGGCAAATAAGTTTAACCCTTTCCTGGGGAAAGCGCAGAGTCAAAGTTAAAGAGGAGTTTCTCAGGGAGCCAGGACAGCCAATGTTAATTGCACAATGTCAAGTGGAGCTGGAGATGATCTTTGTAGGTAGGTAAAAAAAAGTCTTGCACAGTGTTTTTAGAAATTTTTGTAGAAAATAGAAAACTTTAAGGGCCACAAGCTGGGACGCTTGTATGGGGGCAAAGTTTCAGCAAATCTGCAAGGTAACCAAGACAGGTCTCTACTGAGAGCAAGTAAGGCTACACAACAAGAGGTAAGTTCTCTTGTACTTTACAGTTCCTCTGGTTAGAAGAAATGGTTCCAGCTGGGTTCTGCTGAACAGCTCTGCAGATCCTGTTGTTCCTGACCCTCAGTTGTGGGAACAAGAGGGAGGACGTTTGGGGACTCCTGCTCTGCAATGGGACGTCAGCGGCAGCAATGGCCAAATTTCAATTCAGCAGTCCTTCGGTGTTTCTGCTCCTCGCGTCTGACAGCAAATAGCAACACTGCGGTTCGCGGATACCACTTCAGACTTTCCTTGCTTCTGGAATCCAGCACTCTGTTGAGATGGCTCAGGCTTGGTCAGTCCTGCATCAGGGAAGTCCGGAGGATCTTCCTAGCGCTCGGGTCTGATTTAAAAGCAACACACACAATCTGGTGTTCCTCTCCCTGGCACTTAGGTTCCAGCAGCAGCAGCAGCAGCAGCAGTGGAAATACAACGAGCTTCGAGAGGATGTCCAGACGTCTTACTTTGGAGTTGCATGCATATGGAATTGACGGATGAATAGACAGAATGAAATGAATGATGGAATGTATGAAGTTGATGAACAGAATGGAAGAGATAGAACTGATCGAAGTGATAGAAGGCATACATGGATGTATCAAACAAACAGAATCACTGGATGAAGAAATCGAACAAACAGATGGATGCATTGAATAAATTGATAAACTGAATGAATAAATGAAGAAAGGGAAGAAATTGACTAATGCATCCATTGAATGGATAGTTGCTGGAATAAACTGCGGAAGACATAAAGAAGCAGATAGATGCAGTGATGGAATTAATTAATGAATGAATGGATGGATTGAGTGTACGGAACGGATGGAATGGATGAAATCTCCCCAACCCTATCCCTGTGTGCCCCCAAGCATGTGTCTCTGTACCCGACTCCCCATACATTTGTACATACCTATGTCCCACCCTAATGCTGTAATCCCACCCCACTCTGTGGGTTCTTGTGTCGCTGCGCTCCATGCCCCCGATCCCTGTGATGTCGCTATTATCTCAATGTATCACCCAACCCTCTTGTTACCATTGTACCCCACTTTCTTATCGTCCACGCTGTTATATATCCGTATGCTCCCTCCTTCCACCATAAGACCAACCCAATGTCACTGTGTACCCTGATGTGTTCCCTGCCGTCCTGTTTGGTCTCTGGCGCTTTTAAAGGAACCACCACTCTTATCACATCACTATGCCTACTTTCTTCTATACACCATCACGCAACTAGCACACAGCTATACCCCTGATTAATTCGGCCTAGCTGTTCACATACGTACACGACCGCACAAACACCTCATCACCCTATACAACGCAGCTTTCCCATGACATTCCGGCCTAGCTGCTCACATAAGCGTCCTTCAGGCCTAACGCAGCCAAACCCAGTCTGGATGTCCACCAAGCAGACTGCAAACACATACAACTAATATCCTCTACTTCTCATCTAACGCTAGGATGCAGCTAACACCCGACAAATACACTGGCTGCACACATAACTGGTGCACCCACGCACCCTATGACACCATCTATCTCTACTGACCTGAACTGTGGTTCCTGAGGGCGTTCAACCAACCAGCGCTTTGAGGTCATACCAATGATATATAGAGCACTATATAAATGCCAAATAACATAACAACATACCAGTTGATTGGTCCCACCAACGGGAAAGTCTTCCTTGCAGGGCTTCTCTAGTCGAGGTGAATTCGGAGCTTCAGCCCAGCAGGAGGGCTTCACCGGGCAAACCAACGGTCCAGGTGTTGCAGCAGGCGTCTCTTCCAAGTTCTTCTTTGGATTCCTTCGTCCAGTGGTCAACTCTGCCTTCCAAGCCAAAAAGCCTTGCCTTTTATGCAGGATTCTCCCATTCATTCCAGCCTAGCTGTCAATCACACAGCAGGGTGGCTGTCCTTGCCGACAGCCAGCCGGGCAATCCCCTTAGGGTGCATTCCTGTAACCAAGGGGATTAAGCACTGGGAGTTTCGGGCACCTCCCTCACTTCCTGCCCCTGCCAGACATACTGGAGCCAGAGGCGGGCTTCACTCGGGAATTCCACCAAAGACAAAACGAACAAAGGGACCAAACCTGGTTTGGTGAGCAGAGTAAATCTCAAGAAGTAGCTTTCTAACAGAAAATGGTGAAAGAAGAATACCGGGGCCATTTTGACAAAATGGGCACCCATGGGTGCTTTACCAAGGCTGCAATTGCAGCCCACGGTAAAAACACACAATGGTAGTAAAAAGTAAACTACTGCCGCCAGCCATTAATTGTAGAAAGGGTGACATAAAATCGTTATATAAGAAACTAGACAAAGGGGATACTAAGTAACCCCTCCAGAACCCTATGGTAAGATAGTGTGTGCTGGGTCTAGAAAGTTACAAAATGTAAGTAAAGTCAATTTTACTTCACTGCTCTTGGAAACAGTAGCTTCACCAAGAGAAGGTATTTAAACCTTTTGGAAATCTAAGAGACTTCCTTCCCTGTGTCACTGCACTGAAGGTGCTGTGTGTCACAATGTAAAGATGATGCCTATGGAGTTTGTCAGACTCCAAAGTCAAAAGAAACACAGAGAATAAATCACATTAAAATTACATGAGAGATAAAAAGTCCTAAAGTCCAGCAAAAAGAACTGGGGATCTCCAAGGTAGAAGGGAATTAGCACATTTCTGAGAATTCTCCCTAACACTCATCAACGTCCTAGAATTGTGACTGCCTGGATCCTTTCTCCTTTTTTTTTTCTTCAGGCCAAAGGGTTGAAAGTGTTGATGGGTAACACCATGACATTACACTAAATTTGCAAGTAATGCCACCCCCTGTCCAAGGAGGCTAGGGAACATTGGACACGGGCATGCAAACAAATGTTTTGGAATCGTTTTCACTACCCGTGGATGAGCGATAAAAAGCTGAATGCCCTGAGCAGAGAATAACAGACGTGTTGAGATGATGGCACACTCTCAAATTAATTCTGTCACCAATGTGCTCTAGGTTAACTGCATCAACGTTCGCCTCTTGACCAAAAATGCACCTCATGTTGGAATTCCAGCAGAGAAACCTAGATGCAAACACATTTATTTTCATTTTTTGCCAAGTGAGTACTACGGGCCATCAGCCAGTCGGATAGAACAACGCGTTGAGCGCTCTCCCCTGATATCTGTGCGCAGCCTGCTGTGGCAGGTTCGAATCACGGGAAGGTCAGCTCAGCCTTCCATCCTTCAGAAGCCGCTAAATTGAGTACCACTCTGTGGGATAATAATATCTGTTATTTCAGCGCTTTGAGACCCATGGATGTGTAGTGCTATAAAAGAAATGTATATTATTATTATTTTCAGTCTGGGTAGAAAATGGGAAGTTGAACAATCTCTTTTTGCTAAACACTGGAACAAAGATTATTTGGGTAATCCAGGATATTTCCAAGGGTGAGGATGCCGGCTTGTAAATGGGGAGCTAAACAAAATGTCTTGAACCTGATGGGAAAGAGATCAAAATAGATTTGTTGAACAGGTGACAAAAGCATCTATTTTGTATATGGCTTCACCTAGTACATAGCGTGACATAAATCTAAATTCTAAGCGAGATGTAAACTATAACCTTTTGTCCATTTTTTTTTTTATATATGACCCATTATTCATTAAATATTAATTTTATTATTCATTAAATATCTAGGTGTGTCCTAGTGCTCATGTGTACACATTGCCAAGCTCACTATTAATATCACATAAGTATGTTTTGTAGGACATCAGCTGCCGTGGGGAGTCAAACATAGCTCGTCTAGGCTACAAGCTGGAGTTGGATAGATCCCAGCAACTTCGATCTCTGTGGAAAGGTTAAGGGGTACCTTTTGAGCCCATTAACAATCGGGCTTGAAAGATGGGTTTGCCATGATATCTGTTAGAAAGGCCAGTGAATTGAATGCTTTCTCACTTGTAAAGCTTTTCACAATGTATTTTGGAGACAGAGTGGTAATCTGGATCCCCCAACATTACATTTCCTATTTGGACTCCAAATTCCATATTAAGCAGACAGTAATTTTTCCTGTGCTGGTGCTACAACCTGCCTCCTAAAGTGGAAGAACACTGCACACGTTAGATGTGATGAGATGTGTGTGTTACTGAAAGCGTCATGAATTAAAAGAAATAGTACATGGAAGTGAATGGGGGTTGAACACCTGGTGGTATGACACTGGTTTAGTATGTCGTTATGGGAGTATGTGTCAAGCACGTGCGAGAACACTTGCATAGGTCTTACAAACCTGTAACCATGCTACTGTTGCCCAGATATCATATGTCCTCTGTTTCGACTTTATCACTACACAGACAATTGAGAGACTAGATACAAGATGTTACTGAAGTATTGAACATAGTGATTAAAACATATGTTTAAAAATAGTAGTACAGCGTGTGCGTCTTGGCATAAGGTTCTTTTTTTTAAAGAAAGTTTCTTTAGTTTGCAGGTGCAGAGGAAAATGGATTTCCAACTAAGCACTGGCAGGTGTAATCTAAGGCTCCGGTTGTGCTAGTCCATCCTCAGGCTTACCTAATGACATAGACGAGCGATGACACACGCACACACACACACACCAATTCTATTGTGTTAGATGTTGTTCTATACCTACCTATTCCAGTCTAGAGTGCAAGGAAATTATAAGTTTGCGGTTTCTTTTGGAAGGTCAGCAGTAAACATTTATTAAGCTGCCAGCTCATGAGAAGTGATGTGTCCAGTTAGCCACTTGGGCAGGGCGTTGGGAAATAAATGTGCGTGGAGGGAGAGGAGCCCCTAAGAGGAGCCCACTGCTGTATGTGGCCCCCCTTCAGGGCTTTCACTGAAGTTGTCCCTAAAGACTATTGAACCCGTGCAGAAATGTACTTTCCCTCTTGGGAAGAAAATAGACAGAGGCAAAGGGAAACTCCCACAGCCCACACGTTGATGAGAGCTTGGAGAAGGAGAGACTGCAGAAGCTGCTCCCCTGCAGTGCTTCTTTACAAGTGTAGTGCCAAAGGTGGAGAGGGGGTGGAAGTTCAAAGTAGGCCTGAGCCACCAGCATCCCCAACGAGGGAGGGAGGGAGGGAGAGAGAAGACCTGCCTCCCCTCCCCGGGCTAATGAGCCATGAGCCCCAGAACATCTAGAGTGAGATTTATCCCATTATGGGGGAGGTGTTGTCTACACCTAGACTTAGCTGGAGTAATGAGGCTGTGGGAGGGTTAGTCCCTTACTGCACTGTAACACCAGTAGCTTATGGATGCCTGCGGCCTGCAACCCCGTGTTTCAGAGGACCATGAGAGCTTGCTGATTTAGTCAGGGCCCCAGTGCATCATCTAGGCACAGCCCAGAAAACAAAGAAGGACTCCAGCCACCCTGGGCTTGCACTGTGCATCCCATAGGTTGGTTTCTAGTGGGGAATGTGCTGTCCGGGGACTTGTTAATCAAGATGGCAGCTTGCCTCACCAAAGAACCCGTTGCAGGTACAGGAGAATACAACACAGTGCACTGTTGGGGCCAGCCATAAAGTCGACAGACGGGTACCTCCAGGTGCTGGGTCACTGATTGGTATTGGCTGTAAAGTTTAACTTGTCAAGCAATAAATGAGAAGTCTTGTCACTTGTATTTAGGTGATTTAAAATTACACATTTGAAGCTGACACGTGTATCGACCCGACATGGGTATTTTTCAAGACGTGTGTGATATGCATGAGACTAGTGTGTTGGTATTGAGCTCTTGAGTAAGGGATCTAGTTAAGTAATAAACCTGGAAGGCCTGCGTGGCCTCTCCGTCAAGATGTGCGGTCACAGCAATCTTTCGGAAGATGAGAAAGAGAATATAATGAAGACATTTGGGACATAAACCCAGGAGACCAGAAAGTCAAAGATCATACATGAAACCGCCCCCTGGGAAGAGAGGCTAGAACCTGATAAGGAACTTACACAAAAGTAAGATGTTTGGCATAAAAGGGGAAAGGAAAGTTGCCAGTCCCCTACAAGAGTTGCAGAACTTAATCCAGAAGGTAACTAGAGACAACTTGGCTATGGTCTATTGACTGGAACATAGAAAACCCTGTGATAAAGCGCAGCAGCCAGGTGAAAGGAGCTGTTCTCCTGTTCTTAGTTACATTAGTGGTAGGGTCAGATAGATTAGATTTGGACAGTGTACAGACTTGTTTTTTGGACATGCACCCTGAGTGACAAGCACCTTAGTAAAAAATAGGTAGGGAACACCCCATAGATATAGGGAGAGTTAGGCCTTATATTACTTTAGAATAAAAATAATGCATTAAATATCAACACAGCCTCTGTGTCCTTCTTCTGATCCTCCACAGTTCCCAGCCTGGTGATTAGATATAACAGAAATTAAGCAACATCATTATTTGTACCTTGGTGAGCTTTATATTAGCTTACGTCCCTGCTTGCCACCCTCTTTCAAATCCTTGGTGTAGTTTGGGAGAAAAAAAGACCACAGTGTGCAGAGCCTGCAAGCATGCAGGGTTGTGATGGTGCATTCTGTATGGGCGAAGGACAAAAAGTACGACTTGACTTTGCATGTTCCATCCAATCTTCCTGAACTTTACATTATGGTCATCGATCTGATCATTTTCCTCATTTTACCCTGAGTAGATCAATGTCCTATGCACTCTTCCTCTGAACTCTAAAATTCATGAGTGGCAATTACTTTTTTGTTTAGCCTCCCTTGAATCTTCACTCCTTTAAGATTAAACCTCCATTTAGAAAGATTGACCATCTGAATAATAGTTGGGTCTGTTCAGCACATTCACACCAAAAATGCACAATATGATCAAACAAATTTGACGGAAGATTGTAATTGGAAACCAAATAAAAACGTTATTGCCTCATTTTGCAATATAGTTTGACTCATCAGCATTTGTGATGGGGGCAATGGTGTCAAATTTCATGTAAGAATATTTAAAATTTTAATCAACTTGGGAGCTGAAGGATAGGTGCCTAAAGTAAACCGAGAACATGGAGTTTTTCGGAAACATTGAGAGCCACCACTCACAAGGGCATTTTAATTGATTCTAGAGACTGGTTGGTTGATCAGGACATGCCGAGAACTGAGATTATATAAACAGGAACTTTCTACCTGTAAAAATGCAACAGGTCTGTTTTCACCTTCAAAAACACAAATGTAAAGTTATACATTTCTTTAATTATTGCCTGATGAAGATCTGCAGAAAAATACATCTATTGAAAGTTGCAACTATGACGTGTAAAATAAAGAAAATTTAAAAAACGAAGTCCGAACCTTCAAATGTTTATTGGAATTATAAATGGAAAGGTCTGAGAATTAATGTATTATGCTTCTGGATCGTCAGTATAGAAGAAAAGTCCACTTGTGTATTTTCATAACATGTCCTTCATTTTCAATGATTGTATTTTGCTGTATATTGTATTTAACCAAAATAATAAGTTTGTAGAAATGACTAATATTGCAAACTTCCATTGTATTTTGCAATGCAGTTCATCCCACTCTGAATACTACTTAGTTTTTTCTTTTACTTGAAATAGACATGCATGAACAGGGAACTGGATTCTCAATACAATGTCTCACTCCAGCAGCCCCAACCTAAGGAATGCAGCCATAAGACCCTGATCACGAGCTAATACTTTTTTATTGTATATTGTAAGAATCACATGCCGAACAAGGCTTGTTCAAACTAGATTTTCCAGGCCTGAGTCCAAAGACCATGCTTACTTCGAATCAGTCTTGTTGATCCTCCTATGTCAGTAAAATGGAAGAACCAAAAAAATGAACTAGGAAAACTTCCTAATTCGTGGTTTGCTCACGGTGTGCTCTTGTTGAGCTACGTCATATACTTCTCTTAAATGTTTATATCCTTTCACGAACGAGAGTCAACCAAGCAACTTTCAATCAGTTTCGTATAAAACCGTTCCAAATGCTTTAATCCTTTCAAAAAACAGTGTGCAAATCCAGATAGTTATTGTGGCACTAGAAGCCAATGCATTTTGGAAAAGAGATTCCGTCATCAGGGCTAAATGCCACAAATCTGAAGGCTTCTTAAGATCTGGAACTTTTATGGCGGTGCATTCGCCATCTGCATATTCTCATACCTACGTGCATAGGCCTCAGTGGTATGCTTCGATACGATAGTATGAATATTAAAGATGAATATTGAAGGCTATTTCTGGATACAACTGGAAGGAGGTGGCTGTGGCAGCAGAGCTGAAACCATTTTGAATAACTTTTTCCTAAGAATGCTGGAGACGGAAGCCCTTCCATAGAGGTGATCAGTCCATATTGGAAATTGGGTTTCAGACAGCGAGCTGAAGTTGAACTTGTTGAGGCAGAAGCTCCAGATTGCGGGTCTAAACTGTGTACCCAAAATGAGAAGCCACATTTATGATGTAAGTAGAGCCCCCAATAGAACTCCAAATTGTCACTCTAAGAGTATTCATGCTTAAATCTGGGTAATTAGAGGACTGGCATCCAATGGGAATACTAACGTGCCAAAGATACCGGTGCTGTGTTAAATATGCTACCCTGTGTCTCCATTTAAATTGAGCACAAAGTGATATGTCATTTCCTTAAAGTCAAATGCATTTTTGTTTGAGAGGCGATGTTTAAAACTGACAACATTTTGGTGCAACTTAAATACAGAAGTGTTTTTGCAAAACTAAGCACCATTAAATAGAATACTTGGCACATGCTGATATAGAATCATCTGACCATAGTGTATTCATGAAGCACTATTGTCTAATGTGGTGATATGTAAATTTGTGGCCGGTGCAAGTCTAGTCTAGTTTCACAAACAGAAATGAGCACAGAGAATTCATCCTATTTACAGAAATTCATGCAAAGTGTTAAACCAATGAAGGTCCTTATCCTGAATTGCACATGTAGATCTATGTGTATATGAGCGGAAAGGGCTTCTTTAACATGGTACCTTTTTACTGGAGAAGATAACATCTCCAGCCCAAACTTGTAGAGTTGAAGGCAAATGGGAATAGAATGAAAATTACACATATGTACAGTGAAAGCAGTCCACAAACGGGTAGATTGAGAATTGCACACATATTTAGATTGAAAGGTACATACACATGTTCAGAGAAAGCTGCAAATACATATTCTGAAAACTGCATGCACATGTTCAGAGAAGAGTGCACAAGGATTTTCCTAACCCAAAATGTGTAGGAATCGGTTGTAATTTGTTCTTGTCTACATTTTAAATGACCTGCACATAGCGAATACATGCACAAACCTATACAGGGGAGCGACGTAAAATGAATATGTTTATAAATGCCATTTATTCAAGTAACTTTTTCTCTGATGTCATCCTTGTTTTGATACTGCAGAAAATAGTTTTTGAAGCAGCTTTGGAAATGTCTCTTTATTGGTGTACTCACACTGGATGATAAGCGCCAATGCTATTATTGAATTATAAAATGCCTAGTATATATATATATATGTGTATATATATATATATACCTAGAACGGATTATGGTAATGAGTGCTTATGTGTGAAGTAGCAAGATTCATGTAGGCAGGGAAAAATTTGTGTTGACAATTTGCTTGTGAATATAACTTTGTAGTGATTTCCTTGGTATAAAGCTCGAGACCACCTTTGTTTGACGTCAACTTGGTTCTTGAAATAAATGTAAAGTGTTCAGAAATCAGTTTTTTTTTTTTCTTGCCTAGAATTGTGGGGTGGGACTGTAGATCAAGAATATGTCCAGTTTTACCACCCTAGTGGAATCACTAAATATATATTTCTACAACATGTTGGCTACCAGGTGGCGCTGAGCTTGTGTGGCGTTTTGGCTGAAATAGTCTATTGTACTTGCACGTTGCAGGCAGAGGGGTTTTTCTCTTGCTTTTTAAAACTGACCATAACATTGATGGTGAGTGGTAAACGTACTCCAATTTTCCAATCTCTAATATTAACTTACACCACACTGACGATCCCCAATAAGTGGAAATGCGGATGTGGTTCGTTGTTGCACCCTTGAGAGCTGTGAGCCTTGGGTTGCTTAAGCTATATATTAACTAGCACTGCTCTTAATAAAGATGGTGATTTCCTTGGGAGAACAAATAAAACTTTACAGCTAATTGCAAAGCCATAGTGCATTGCAGTGTGACTCTGAGCTAGTAGGCTGTGGACAGAAGCCTGGCTTTGAATTTCCTCCGGAACCTATTGAAAGACCGCTCCAATCTGGTCTCCTGGGATAGATTGTTCCAGAGTTTGAGCCCATGATTAGCAAGTGAGCGGCTGCCTATGTGATTCTTACCACATTTGCAAGGGCTAGGCTAGTTTAGGGGGGGGGGCAATCTGAGGTTCATGGTGGGGATGTTTCCTTTTTTTATGGGCAAGAGGTAGGGCAGGCCTCTATTCAAGAGGTGTTTGTGGATGATGCAGCAGATTAACTGGGAACCATTCAGAATTTTACAGTCTGGTCAGATGGAATCCCAGAGCCTGAATGAGAAAATGAGTGTAGTTGTCTTGTTTTGAAGCAGCTGCTGTGTGGATGAAATGGGTAGGTCTTTAAAAGTGGTTAGTAGTGAGGTAGTTGGAAAATAAGGCTGAAACCCCCTGTATTTTTTTTTGTTATTATGGGACTTATTTTCTTATTGTGAAATCTGGTAATTTGTTCAGAGTGTCTATGAGGGATAATGGTTGAAACGAGCGTCGTTTGAGAACTACTGTAGATGATGGAAAGCATTTGTAACTCAAAGTTCTGGGCTGACGGGCTTGTCTCAGATCGAAATGTCACAGAGCCCCCCAAATTTGATCATTGCGCCATACTTTTAATGTAATGAAGCTCTGTTTTTAAAAAAGAAATTTGTATTTTATTTGGATTTTATTATGTTTTATATAGCGCTCTTGTCCAAAGCGCTGTACACTTTAAAATCAAAACACAGTACAATAATAATGGTGGGTATAATTCAGATCATTAGTGCTGGTAGCAAACAATCAGGAAGAATGTAAAAGATGTGTTTTCAGAGAAGAACGGCAAGTACAATAGTCAGTAATAGAACGAATAGCCACAGGGAGGGCATTCCAGTGAAGGCGGGGTGAGTAGCTGAAAAGAACTAAAGCGGGACTGGGCACAAGGTGGACGTGGAACATTAAATCTAAAGGAATAGAGGAACACCAAGAGCGAGATAGACAATAAAAGGAAAGAAGAGAGGCAAGATAGCCAGGAGCAAGCGGATAGAGTGATTTGAAAACTAAGCATAGAAAATGGAATTTAAGTTGAGAATGAAATGGTAGCCAACCAAGTGAGACGAGAGAGGAAGAGATAGTCACGATAGGAAAGAAGACAAAGTACAGAAGAGTTATAGATTGATTTCAAGGGAGTGCGGCCAGAACTTGGGAGACCAAAGAGTGTTGGAGCAGTAAAAAATTGAGAAAGAATTAAGGGAGAGATGAGAAGATTAGTGGCCTGAAAGGTAAGAAAAGAGCGAACTTTACGGATGTTGTGAAGGTGAAAACGGCAAGAGCGAGAGGTAAGGGAAATGTGGTGATCAAAAGAAAGATTCGAATCAAGATGTAGACCAAGATTGCGAGCAGTGGGAGAGATAGTAAGGCTAGCAGGTGGAAAAGCTATAGAAGAAGGTGGTGGGTGAGGTGGAATAGTGTTGGCACGGAAGAATAGTACTTCAATCTTCCGTGCGTTTAAGTAAGGAAATGAGAAGCCATCCAGGATTTGTTGGCAGAGAGACCAGCTGTGAGGGTATGGTGAATTGCGTGAGTAAAAGACGAGCAAGATAGAAAGAGTTGTGTGTTGTCTCCGTAAAAGTGATGAGAAAGACCAAAGGAAGAGATTATAGCTGAGAGCTCAGAGGTATAGCGAGAGAAAAGAAATGGGGTTGAAGAATGTCTAGTCGCCCACCATCGGTAGATCACTACATGTTATGCTCTTTTTTACTCTGCTGGCAAACAATCGGTAGGTGAAAGTCATCAATAGATCTTGGGCTCAAACCTCATTGTGATAGTGTACACATGTGGAAGTTTACATTTCCATTCACCACATCTCTAAAGAGGGATTCTCTTCTGTTTTATATAGTTATACATGTGTTTTTAGCTGCTAACCAAGTGCTCTTATAAATCCCCAAATAGGATCCTATTTCAGATTAACTTTATTTGGGTTTTGATTAAATCCTTCTTGGCCTCTAAAACCACATTCATTGGTCCAGTAGCTAATTTTCAGTAGACACCACTGCCGCGAAAAACACTTTTCCTTTAGCAAAGTTACTATTTTTAAGGCACATAAATTGTGCGTTGTTTTCCCTTCTATCAAAACCTGGACATGGGTAAATGGTGTAATTGTAAAGATTGCAGCTTCTCGTTGTGATAAAGTTTTGCTTGTGACTTTATATGTTTATAGCTTTTAATGTCCTTAAGTGTATCTGTTTTTTAATTTTAGTGCTTTGCCGATCATATCCAGAAAGAATTGGGAATGTTTCCAGCCGAGAAGAGGGGAGATGTTGTCATTCTTTTCTCAGCGCATTCCTTGCCAATGTCTGTAAGTTACTGCTGTGTTCCACTCCAGCTCTTAGGCAGATTAAATTATTTCCTGGAAATGTATCAAAGTTTTTAAATAGTGTGATGTGAAATGTGCACACAGAATGGTTAAGTGAACGTGTAATTGAAACGACTAACTGCTTATGAGCACATGAACGCTGTCTGTAACGTCTGGTATATTCCTTCACCCCAGAATTCTAAATGAGCAGATTAGTGGTAGTGCAGTGGCTCCAGCAGTACAGCATGCTGTGCCCTTGCACAGTGGCATACATTTTGGGAGGGGGACCGCAGGGAACAGGCTGACTGCAAGTTTTATTCACTGTACCATTTTTTGGGGGCACTGTATATGCCCTTTTGCCAAATCCTGAACAATGCCAGGAGGACCAATATACACCCTTCACCCCCTCGCAGCTCTAAATGGACCAGCTGGGAGAAGGGGCAATGTCTGAGACCAATCTCGGCAATCCACAGAGGGGCCCCTATCAGAAAGCTTATCGGCCCAAGCCATCAGGATATTGGTGGTGATGGCCTAACGTAAATCTAGCACCATGTGTAGTCATTCTCTTTACCATGGGAACACTGACAAGTGAAATACCCTTCAACAGCTTGGGAGCAGCCTTTATCACTTTGAATGATTGCTCTTCTCAACTTATTCATGTACTTATCCTTCTATATTGACTACTTTGTGATCTTCAAAGTTTAAATATGAAAGCATGCAAGGCAATCTGTATATGGAATTATCACATTGCATGTATATAGAGGGTTCAAAATTAAGATTTGATGAGGGGGAACTAAGACCAGCTCCTGGGTGTCGGGCATCACCCAGTAGGCAGAGCTACCGCTGGGGAACAAGGAGCACGTACCGGGCGCAACGTGAATCTTAACTTCCGCATGAGATGAACACTTGAACTTTTTGTCCATTACGTATAATTCATTATGTTTAAAGATGTACTAGATGTGTCCTACTGCTTCGTTAATCGCATTCTCAAATGCTCAAAATGAATGTTACATTTGCATATTTTGTAAGGCAACCATAGGTTCCTGGTAGCTGTTGTTTTAAAGCTAGCCAGGCTCTCCTAGGCTAGAAGCAGGAGCTAAATAGCTCCAGGCTCCCCTCAATTTCGAACCCTGTACATCGTACAATATTGCAGTGCATAGTTTCTTTGCAATATTGTAATATAATATGCAGTGCATGTAAAAATAGTTATCTGATTGTCTTTTCTTTTTATTATATATATATTTCTGAGGCTTGTGGATCTTCTTAGATCACATGCTATGCATCGGCCGACATCTAGTGGTAGCTGCAAAGTATTACATTTTTTGTTTTCGAAACTCTCAAAGGGGCGTCGACAGGGCACGCCGGTAATAGTATTCCTAGTGTGACGTCCACTGTACCCATGGTCCTTCACATGACAAAGTCCCTCAGATTGTTTTTTTTTCCACCATCATAGATGGACGCGTATCGCAGAGTTCCTTCTTAGCTGATGCCATTACTTATAAAAAGTTTAAAGTTAGACTTTCTTTCTGTCCTTTTGACAACCGTACACCGTAAGATCTCCGGCAATGGCTTTCAATGACAAGACCATTCGTCAACGACTCCCACCTTGACAAACTTTGTCTGCGGCCTATCTATGCCCCATCGGGCCTCGGCCCTGAACAGTAGGAAGAGTGGCTGGAGGTTCATATTCCATCTCGCGTAGAGAATGCATATTCCCCTATACTGCCTTTATTTTGCCATGCTGCCATCTTTATACACTATGGAAAATACTCCTTTTAAATGTTGTCCTTCCTGTAACAGTACGTTTACCTGGAAGGATTCACACTGAGTGTGTAACCTTTGCCTCCCTAGGGACCACGCCGAAAAACAGTGCAAGTCTTGCAAACTGTTTAAGCCAAAAACTTCAAAGGACCGCAACACTAAATGCTGGGCCCACTACGCCATGCAGGCCGAGGCCGGCATGGATGTCGAGGGAGCCTCCAGCCATGGCCGTGTCAGTGTCCTAAGTGACGCCGAAGGCGATCAGGATCCAATGGATTCCCACGTGCGAGCCCCTGACTCCAACAGGCAGGCCGGTGGTTCTGCTACAGAGACGACACCCGGCGGCTCAAGCACCTCCACTACAAGCCACAACAAGCATGTCCCCCCTGGCCGAAAGTCGACTATGTCGTCGACCGATCAGCCACACGCTCTTGTCGAAGGGAAGGTCCGACCATTCCCTGTCTTCTGGACCAAACGTGGTTGTGATCACCACATGACAGGCCCCCGAAAGTCCTTGGGTTTCCGGCAACCGTGCATCGAAAGACACGTCGACGTCTCCTGCAAAAAGCTCTAGAATGAGCAACTTAATTAAAAA
The DNA here is from genome assembly GCF_040938575.1 of Ambystoma mexicanum. Lineage (NCBI taxonomy): Eukaryota > Metazoa > Chordata > Amphibia > Caudata > Ambystomatidae > Ambystoma > Ambystoma mexicanum. Next base: position 298,034,574 of record NC_090935.1, on the reverse strand, counting down.
ACACGTCCCTGACACCCTACTTAAGGCCAGAACGTTGAAAAACTCAAAAAATCGTCAACGCCCCAAGCCTCGAAATCACAAAGTTCAAAGAGTAGGGTTTTTCCTACCCCTGAGCACACCCTTTTAGGGGCAAGGCATCCCAAATAGCCCCCTACTCCAGAGCCTCTACCGACAGTGTCGCCAAGCTCCTCCCAATGGACCCCAGAACAGTTTGATAGGGTCATGTGCAGAATGTCTAGTTTTGTAACTCGTCATATCAAGACATAGGTCAGGACACATATTATTATGACACTCAAGGCTCACAAGACCCTGGCTCATTTACAGACCCAGCAACCAAGGGGTCTTAGACCAATACTATGATGATGATGACGTATATATCATCTAATCCCCAGACCATACCGACCAACCGGTGGCTGTTTCCCTGGTGGACAACCAACTGCAGTACAATGACCTGCTCTTAAAGGCTGCAGAACACGAAGCTCAAGTTGATAGACTTTGTAGAGGACATCCTTGGAGGGGGGATAGGAGATCTGCAGCACAGTTCATCCCTCTGCTTCAATCTATCCAGAGGCATATTCAGCAGTCTCTACTTACCCCCAACATTTTCAGACCAGCCCCATCGGACCCTTTAGGGGGCAGTTAAAGCCTGACTTTCTTGTAGTCACCACTACAAGGAAGAGGGCAGGAATACCCCTATCCTCTGCCGAAGCCCCTCCTGGCAAGGAGAGTAAGAAAATCTACACCCTGGGCAGGAAAGTAGCCTCCTCGGCTACCTATCAAATAAGATTTGCTAACAACACTATGCTTTTATCCAGCTACAGTTGCCACAAGTGGGAGAGGTTGCACAACAAATAGACTTGGTTCTAGAGCCCCTAAAGATGCAGCTATTACACACTATTGCTGAATGAAGACAAATAGCATGATGCATTCTTAAAAATAACTTAGACGCTGCAGACAATGCGGGGTGAATTGTGGCAGAAGGTACATTCATCAAACGCCATGCATGGCTCCGTCAGTCGGGTTTCAAATTGGAGACCCAGGCTCCCCTTTAAACAGGAGGAATAAGACTCCCTCAAATCCCTGGGACAACTTACTAACAAACCCTTTGGGCACAGAGGAGTTTCAAATACACGCTGGTTTGGAGGACAGAACTTCCAGCGGTCCTCCAGTTACAACCAGGGTGTTTGTCGCAGGGTTCTTCACAAGCGCAGTTCTCCCTACAGAGTTTTCAAAGGGGCCAAATAAGGTCCAAAAGTAGGGGCAGATCCTCCTCCTCAAGAGGGGGCTTCACCCCTCCTAAGCAATGACTAACCCGCTACAGGTTCCCTCCCATTCCTCTACAGCAGGAGGTTGTATCCCTCACTTTAACCACGCATGGGAGGGGGATCACGTCGGACAAGTGGGTACTTTCCACCGTGGCGGGGGGAGAGGGGGCTATTGCATAGAGCTAATACAAACACCAGCCATCCACCCGCCAAGACAAAGACAAACTAACCGGGAAGAACAACACATGCTGTTAGAAGAAGTGAAAGCACTGCTACTAAAGGACGCCATAGCAATCCTCCCGACAAACCAGGTAAACAAGGGTATTTATTCAATGTACTTATGTGCCGAAAAAAGGCCTAACAGTGCGCCCTGTCCTAGACCTGCGCCCTGCGAACACCAATGGCAAGCCACAAACATTCTGCATGACGCTATAGGAAGTAATCCCACTGATAAAACAGGGGGACTACATGGCAACCTTAGACATGAAAGATGCATACTTTCATATTTCAATGTTCCCAGTGCACAGAAGATTCCTGCGCTTCAAAATTGCAAACCAACACTACCATTTCAAGGTGCTACCCTTTGGTGAATACCCTTGGAAAGGAGGCTATGCCAATGTACTAGCGGTAGTGGCAGCGCACCTGCGCAGAGAATCAATCCCAGTGAACCCTTATCTGGATTACTGGCTGATAACAGGGGAATCCCCCCAAAATTTGCAAGTGAAATACCCAGGGAACAATCAATCTTCTGTTCCAATTGGGATTCTCAGTTAATGAGAAAAAAACAAGTTTTGTTCCAAGCAAGACAAGAGTTCTTGGGAGCTGTCATAAACGCAGAAGAGGGTCTAGTCTTTCCATCAAACGAAAGAGTGCAAAACATACTGCTACAAATACCTCAGTATCTAGCCGGTTGCAAATAACCGTACGCAGAGCAATGCGCTTGCTCGGAATGATGGCTTCATGCATTTACCATGTGCCGCACATACATTGCGCATGCGCCCAATGCAGCAATGGTCAGTGAAACAGTGGTCTCAGGCAAGCGGTCAGTGAGATGATCTAGTGGTTGTTTCGCTAACCCTAGTTTAAGCGCTACGCTATTGGACAAAGGAAAATCTATTAAACGGGAAACTTTTTCACAACCCTGCAGTGTAAGCGATTTGTCACTACAGACACATCGCTCACCGGTTGGGGAGTCCATTACCTTCACCACAAAACGCATGGCCTGTGGACCCATATCACAGCCCAAAATCAAATAAACCTTTTAGAGCTACTAGCAGTGTTCAAAGCCGTACAAGCTTTTCAAGTACATCTGTTGGGCCAAACAGTGCAAATCCTCATGGACAGCACCACTGCCATGTTTTACATAAACAAGCAGGAAGCCACACACTTTCCAAGTCTGACCAGGCTAGCACAAAAAATTTGGAAGTGGGCACTCAAGCAGCACAACATGTTGGCAGACTCATTAAGCAGAGATCCTCTACCCGAAGAGCACGAGTGGCAGCTCAGCAGAAACATCTCAAATGATATTTTCTCCCTCTGGGGCTATCATCCCTTAGAATTATTCGCCACAAGCCAAAACACACAATGCCCAGACTGTGCATCCAGGCTTTCCCAACGCAGATCCAAGGGGAACACCCTGTGGATGAGCTGTTCAGGGAAATTTGCCTACACTCCCCCACCCCCAATACCGCTACTGAGCAGGATATTGAACAAAATGCACCAGGAACAAGTGACACTAATCTTGGTTGCTCCCATGTGGGCAAGACAAACTTAGTTTCCGTATCTGCGCAAACTGGCAATGTGCGATCCAAACAAATTCCTGTGCCCCTACAACATGCTCACCCAACACAGGGGGACAACGTTACACCAACATCCTCATTCCATGAACTTAGCAGCTTGGCTCCTGAAGTCATAGAGTTTGGCCATTTAAAACTACCTCAAAGGCGTATGTTATGTTATTTTGCATTTATATAGCGCCTTATATACCATTGGTATGGTCTGAAGGCGCTGGTAGGTTGAACGCCCTTGGGAACCAAAGTTCGGGTCAGTAGAGAGAGTAGACGGAGTCCAAAGTTGCGTGTGCGCACCAGGTATGTGTGCAGCTGGTGCGGAATTCGTGTGGTAGCTGCTTCTTAGCGGTAGGTGTGGTGGTTGAGAGATCAGGAGTATGTGTCCGCTCTGGCGGGATTTATCCAGACCGAGTGTGGTTGCGTTAGGCCTGAGGAGAACGCCTGGCTGGGGGGGTGAAACCAGCAGTGTTTACTTAGAGTGATGGGGAGTGAGCGGGAGATGTTGATATGAGAACAGTTATACCGAATGGTGTCATAGTATCTCTGTGTTCTAGTTGAGTGGTGGTGTAAAGAAGAGAGTAAGCGTGGGGTGTGTTATGATGTATGCTCTTTCAAATGTTCCCTGCATTCCAAAGCATATTATGTACGTCATGCAATTCTATGCGATCAGGTCCGTTCTTTGCATTTTTATTCATTTCAGGCGTTCAAGATTGCCCTACACACACCTGTCTGCTCGACACACTCCCGCACTCTAGTCTACCTTGCGTGCTCTAGTCTATCCCTCATTCTCCAGTGTGTCCCACGCATGCACTCATGTATTCCATACGCATGCGCTCCTGTCTACCCCGCGCATGCACTCCTGTCTGCCTACGCACTCACCCGCTCTGTGTACTCACCCGCTCTGTACGCTCATCCGCTCTGTACACTCATCCGATCTACACATTGATCCGGTCCACATACTCATCCGCGCAACGTACTGGATATCCTCAGAGGCATGCAAACCAAACACCAGACACTGTTATTTTAACAAATGGAAAAGATTTGTAATATGGTGCCAGTCAAAAAAGGTAAACCCAATCGAATGTACGCCCGTCACACATTCTACATTACATGCTCCACTTACTAGTATTCAACTCCATCAAGGTTCTCCTAGCTGCTCTATCTGCGTACACCACTTCTCAGAGCAAGATGTACTTGTGGAAAGTCCCTGTCATTAAGGCATTCATGGAAGGAGTAAAAAGGCTTTACCCCTAACCCCCTCTCCCACCCTCCATTTCAAACCCACCTCCAGGCTGTGATCTAAATGTGGTACTTGCAAAGCTCATAGGTTCCCCCTTTGAGCCAATGCAAAAATCCAGCCTTAAATACCCAACATATAAAACGGCTTTTCTGGTGGTCATCACCTCCATAAGAAGAGTACATGAACTACAAGCTTTGTCAGTGCACAACCCTTTCTTTGTTATCCACAAAGACAAGTTGGTACCAAGAATACACCCTAGGATTTCACTCAAGTTCATATCCAAGTTCCATGTCAACCAGTCCATTGAACTACCTGCTTTCTTTCAAAACTCTTAAAGCTCAGCTGAGAAAAACCTCCATAAACTAGATGAAAGAAGGGCGGTTCCTTACTATGTAAACAAGACAAAACCGCTACGAAAAACAGACTAGCTGTTTGTCTCCATAGTACCCGTCAGGGAATGTGATCACGTTTCAAAAAACACCATCTCCAAATCGATAGAGAGTAGCAGAGCTGTATGCATTTCACTATCAAACAAAACTCTTCCTTTCACACCAAGAGCTCACTCTACCAGGGTTACATGAGCTACTTTGGCCTTTATTGAAAGCGTCCCGCTGGACGCCATTTGCAAAGAGGCTACATGGAGCTCCATTAATACTTTTACTCGGCACTACTGCATTGACACACACTCTAAAGCAGATTCACAGGTGGGACAAGCGGTGCTAAAACATCTATTTGCTGCTGTACCTTCTCCCAACCCACCACCTTCTCCACACACTGCTCGCTAATCTATGCATAGCATGTGATCTGAGCAGATCCACAAGCCTCAGAAGGGATACATTACTCATCGTAATCATATTTCTGATGCTTTCATCTGCTTAGATTCACATGCGCCCACCCTTCCTCCCCTGTGGAATAGAAGGTGCATAGATGTTTTCTGGCTTTTCTACTCTTCTATGCTTTATTACATCTGTACTCGCGCTACACTTCATGCAACCTCATGTCAGAAAGAAAACAATCTGAAGGTCCATGGGTACAGTGGATGTCACACTAGGGATAGTATTGCTGGCACGCCCTGTCAATGTCCCTTTTCAAGTTTCGAAAACAAAAAATGTAATGCTCTGCGGCTACCACTAGATGTCGGCCTATGCATAGCATGTTAATCTAAGCAGATACAAGCATCAAATACGATTACGGTGAGTAATGTATTGGCTTGTGGCATCTGCTTATGTGCATAGGCCGACATCTAGTGGAACTTGCATAGTATTACAGTTGTTGTTTTCGAAACTCAAAAAGGGACATCGACAGGGCGTGCCAGTAATACTATCCATAGTGTGACGTCCAATGTACCAATGATCCCTCACGCGTCGAGGTCCCTCAGATTGTTTTTTTCCGCCATGCTAGACGGACGCGTATAGCAGAGTTCCTTTCGGCGATAAGCCATTAACTTTTCACAATTATGATAGTATTTCTTTCTATCCTTTCATCGACTGCCGAAACACCACGCCGGTGAAGGAAAGAAAAACTGCCAGAGACCACCACGATGGACCTTTCCGCCTTGGAAGGCCGCCCCAGTCTTCGGCCCAGACATTAGGGAGAGAGGAGGGGAGACAATTTTAGAATACATATTCTCCCCTTCCTACAATTTGTTTGCCCAGCTGCCATTTCCAAAACCCGTAATTATGGAAAATACACTATTTAAATGTTGCCCTAAGTGTTACCGAAAATTCCTGTGGGTGGACAAACACTTAGTTTGTAATTTGTGTCTCCTAAGAGACCACGTCGAAACGTCTTGTCAAGCCTAAGATGTTGAAGGACCGCTCCACGAAACGCTGGGCCCACTACGCCAAGCAACTCAAGGCCATGGAGGTAGAGGGAACCTTTAGCGATGGCAGCAACGCTGTACTTTCGGACGGCGAGGGCAATGGAGTAGTTTCAGCTACTCAAGTGCATACCCCCCGACCCCGTAGGACAGGCCGGCGGCCATGTTGTGGGGACTACACCCGGCGGCGGCAGCGCTACAAAAGCACACACCACCTAGCACATAAGCCCCAGTTGAGATTCAACAAAGGAGTCGAACACTCGACAATGTTCGACACCTCGAGAAAGGTCCACCGAGTCCCAGTCCTCTGGGCAATCCCGATCAAAATCGCCACACGACCGGGTTCAACGGTTGAAAGACGGCAAGGGTGTCGCTTGAAAAACTCCTTCCGAAGGTCGATCGTCCATGGACAAAGCCTCTGCTCTCACAACCAAAATTCGACGCTTGACGTCGGATAAAGCGGCAGGCCCCAAGAAGTCTGTGAAACACTCCTCTGGGTCCCAGGGTAGGGAAAAACATCATAAGAAGTCCTCTAAAACCGATCAGAGGGACAAGAGCCCTCCTAGGGAGAAAACACCACAGAAGGGAATATTGTCCAAGGTCATAGAAAAACCTAAGGACTCTAGACATAAAAGGATTCCTCCCACTGATGAGGACTTGGGTATTTCCCCTCAATCTATTGTGATCCCAAGTTCAAAGGAATGGTCTTCCCAAGATATTGATGGGGTAATGCGTAGAATGACCTATCATAGCCAATTTTATGAGAAAAACCCAGATTACTTGAGTTTCCACTCCACTCCTCCCGCCTCAGCCCCGTCTGGCTCTCAAGCCCTCTGCCTTACCCTCTGTACCCCCTTCGAAGAGGTCTCGCTCTAATGTTCTCTTACAAGTTACGATTATAGATTTATATGACCCTGAATTAGAACAAGAAGACCAAGAAGATCTCTCCTTTTGTGGAGGCATCTGACCCTCCACTTATTGAAGAGGATACAGATGAACTTTATTATGGGGATGAGGAGGACCCAGATGCAAACCAGGAGGCTAACATGTACTCCATAGATTCCCCTCTTAATCAATCCAGTTGTCGATTCCCCTGTCGATCCTCAATGAAGTCTTGGTCAAAGCGGCAGAAGACTTCTAAATTAACACACAGGAGGATAGAGACTTCGCAGAACAAATACTGGGGGACAAAAAGACAGTAGGCCAGTTTATCCCACTACTGAAATCAGTGTAACGTAGGATACAGCCATCCTTAGAAGCACCCAGTCCCACACGGGCCGTTAACCCGCGTGTGGAAAAATTAGTCAGGCCTGCACCATCAGAACCTTTATATATTAGAGGCCATTTAAAACCAGACTCATTGGTTGTTACCACAACTAGAAAAGAGCAGGCACACCCCTTGCTTCCTCCGAGGCTCCACCGGATAAGGAAAGCAAAAAGATCTGTGCCATGGGCAGAAAGGTCGCCTCCTCTGCGGCCTATCAAACCAGGATGGCCAACAACGCAACCCTTTTGGCTGGTTATAATTGCCATAAGTGGGAAGAAATTTCTGCGTTACTTTCATCCGCCCCAGAGCCACTCAAATCACAACTAGCTCAGGTGGCAGCAGATGGAAGGGCCATATCTACCTGTCTCCTTAAGTCAAATTTAGGTGCAGCGGACAATGTCGGAAGAGTCATTGCAGACGGGACTGTTATAAAGAGGCATGCATGGCTGCACCAGTCAGGCTTTAGGCCAGAAACGCAAGCCACTTTAATAAACATGCCAGTGGAACCTAACGTGGTCTTTGGTAAGGCCGTGGAAGACGCACTAAAAACAGCAAAGGACGAGTATGACACTCTAAAATCTTTAGGTACGCTCACAAACAAGCCTACTGGTCAGAGAGGTAACAGTAATTTTCTCCCGTTTTCACAAAGAGGATCCGGCTACAATCAAGGCCAAGGCTCCTCCTGGGGAAATAATCAAGGACAAGCCTTCCAAGGCTATCCCAGAGGACAACGTAGAGGTCGTGGTAGGGGCAGAGGCCCTGCTTGAGGTGGCACCCCACCTCAGAGCAAGTGACATTCTGCTCCAGGTACCCTCCCATGCATCTCCAGTAGGACGCATTTCCAACTTGACCCACGCATGGGAGGGTATCGCCTCGGACAGATGGGTGCTGTCCACGGTAGCAGGGGGCTACTGTATAGAACTACTTCAACGTCCTCACGACCACCCCCACGACAAAAAATCCACGCAGAAGAACATCAGCGGATCCTTCTAGAAGAGAGTACTACACTTCTATTAAAGGACACCATAGAAGTGCTCCCAGCCAACCAGGTAAACCGGGGTATTTATTCAACTTACTTCCTTGTGCCAAAGAAAGATCTAACAATACGCACTGTATTAGATTTACGCCCTGCAAACAAATATGTCAAGCCGCAAAAGTTCTTCATGACTACGCTACAAGAGGTAATGCTGCTACTAAAAAAGGGGGGATTACATGGCAACACTGGATATGAAAGATGCCTATTTTCATATTTCAATGTTCCCAGCGCACAGAAGATTCTTGCGTTTCAAGAACGCGAACAAGCACTACCAATTCAAAGTGCTGCCCTTTGGAATAGCCTTGGTACTGGTACTGGTACTGGCGGTAGTGGCAGCGCACCTGTACAGGGGAGCAATCCCAGTGTACCCTTACCTGGACGACTGGCTCATAACTGGGGAATTACCTCTGATTTGCAGACAAAACATCCAGACAACAATCCACCTGCTCTTTCAATTGGGCTTCTCCATCAATGAGAAAAAATCAAGCCAAGTGCCAAGCACTTCAAAACAGTTCCTAGGAGCCGTCTTAAACACAGATGAAGGATTGGCCTTTGCCACATTATCAGGCCGGCTGCCAGATAAGGGTGCGCAAAGCAATGCATTTAATAGGCATGATGGCATCTTGCATTTACCTGGTTCCTCATGCACGCCTGTGTATGCGTCCCATACAGGAGTGGTTGGCGAAACAATGGTCTTAGGCAAGCGGTCAGTGGGACGATCTATTGGTTGTTTCGCCAACACTTGTACAAAATCTTCGCTGGTGGACGAGAGAGTACCTAACGAAAGGGAAACCTTTCTACGAGCCAGAGATGCAGGCAGTGGCCACAACGGACACCTCACTGGCAGGGTGGGTGGCTCACTACCTTCACCACACAGCTCAGGGTCTGTGGTCCCACACTGCAGCTCAGACCCACATCAATGCGCTGGAGCTTCTGGCAGTTTTTAAAGCCCTTCAGGCATTCGAACCCCATCTAACAAACTTGTCGGTGCAGATCCTAACAGACCGCACAACAGCGATGTTTTATGTCAACAAACAGGGGGGTACACGTTCTCCAGATCTGTCCAGACTTGCACAGAAAATCTGGAAATGGGTACTCCAATAGAAGATGTGCCTGTCATCACATGTTCCAGGGAAACCCAACGCTCTAGCAGACTCATTGAGCAGAGATCCCCTACCAGAGGCACATGAGTGGCGTCTACACGAAGGAGTCGTAGAACACCTCTCAATGGGGTTTCCCAACTATGGACTTATTTGCCACAAGCGAAAATCGTCAATGCCCAGATTTCGCGTCCAGGTTCCCCCAGCCAGGCTCCAAGGGGAATGCCCTATGGATGAGCTGGTCAGGGAAATTTACTTACGATTTTCCCCCAACTCCTCTCATGAGGAAAGTGGTGAACAAGTTGCACAAGGAACCAATGACGCTTCTCCTAGTTGCTCCTATGTGGGCAAGACAACCGTGGTATCCACATCTGCACAAACTGGCGATGTGCTGTGCATCAAGCTCCCGTGCCATTACAACCTACTCACCCAGCACGAGGAACTAACAGTGCACCCACAACCACACCATTTGTCAGCATGGCTCCTGAATTCATAGAGCTCGGGCATCTCAATCTACCGCAAAGATGCATGGATATCTTGACAGAATCCACAAAACCAAACACTCGACACTGTTATTTTGACAAATGGAAAAGATTCGTAATTTGGTGCCAGACTAAGCAGTTCAACCCCATAGATTGTACTCCTAACATTCTAACCTATATGCTCCACTTGCTAGATGCAGGGTTGTTGTGCAACTCCCTAAAAGTCCACCTGGCAGCCTCGTCCGCCTACACCACGTTCCATAATAAGATCTCATGGTGAAAGGTACCAGTCATCAAGGCATTTATGGAAGGAGTAAAGAGACTCCTCCATCCAATTTCTAACCCACCGCCCAGTTGGGACCTCAATGTGGTACTCGCCAAGCTCATGGGACCCCCATTCGAGCCTATGCACAAATAAAACTGACTTCTTAGTAGCTATCACTTCCATAAGAAGGGTTAGTGAAATCCAAGCATTGTCAGTGCAGGATCCTTTCTGTACTATACATAAGGACAAGCTGGATTTACGTACTCACCCTAGGTTCTCACCTAAGTTATCTCCAAATTTCATGTAAACCAGTCGATTGAGCTACCGGCTTTCTTCCAGGAGCCCAAAAGCTCTGCTGAGTTAAAGCTCCAAACACTAGATGTAAGGAGAGCGGTCCTCTACTACGTAAACAAGACCAGGCCGCTAAGAAAAACAGATCAACTGTTTGTCTCCATAGCGCCAGGCATAGAAGGTGACTGCATCTCTAAGAATGCCAACTCTAGGTTGATAGTCAGATGTATCCAACTGTGCTATTCCCTATCTAATAAAACACTGCCTTTTACGCCAGGGGCCCACTCCACAAGAGGTACTGGAGCCACTCTGGCTTTCATTGCAAATGTCCCCTTAGACAGTATTTGCAAAGCAGCTACATGGAGCTCAATACATACTTTCATTCCGCACTACTGCATTGACACTCATTCCAAGACAGATACACAAGTGGGACAAGCGGTTCTAAGACATTTATTTGGTCATGAACCTTCTCACTTCTTTCTTCCACTGCTCACTAATCTATGCACAGCATGTGATCTAAACAGATTCCACAAGCCTCAGAAGGGATACATTACTCACCGTAATCATATTTCTGATGCTTTTATCTGCTTAGATTCACATGCGACCCACTCTTCCTCCCCTCGGAGAGAAGGCGCATGGATGCTTATGAGCTTGTCTGACACGTATCTGCTTGGATACAACTGTACTCGCGCTTCACCTCATGCTACCTCATGTCAGAAAAATAACAATCTGAGGGCCCTCGACGCGTGAAGTATCATGGGTACAGTGGACGTCAACTAGGGATAGTATTACTGGCACGCCCTGCCGACGTCCCTTTTCGAATTTCGAAAACAACAACTGTAATACTCAGCAATTTCCACTAGATGTCGGCCTATGCACAGCATGTGAATCTAAGCAGATACAAGCATCAGAAATACGATTACGGTGAGTAATGCAATATATATAAGTCCAGGGAAGGCATCTGTGTATACAAATGTGGCTTGACCTTTTTGGGTAAAATAGTGTATGATCATTTTAATAAAGTAGAAGTATGTAATACAAAATCTTAAATGCTTGCATACAGCAAGCGCACATAACCATATTTGAAAGACAGGTAAAAATGTTCTTACAAAGAATGCAGACATCAATCTTTACATGTGACCGAGTCCAATAGTTGAAAATCTTCCTAAATATTTTGTGTATTATCCCAGTAATATCTATTCATCGTCCTGTCATGACTTTTCAGTTCTTGCATGCTTTAAATGCTCATGTGTTAACATCCACTTGTCATAGAAACCTTTTCATCATAATATAGTTTTGTTTGATTGGTTCTCTTGTTCGCTCATTGCAAAATACTGTGTTGTCTCTCCCACCTTTCTCTTTATTGAAAATCAGGCATGATGTGTTCATACTCTCCTTAAACTTAAATATAGACCTGAGAAAAGAAAATTTGATTCATAGTCCAGGGGAAAGTAATGTAGCATATGGTATTTGAAATGCTTGGATAATACACTGTGAATGATACCAATTTCTATCATACAAGTTGCTTGGCACGCCTTGAAGACAAATCTACCTATCTAAGACTGGACAGTGACATACTAGTGAAATAGCCAATCTGATTAAAGGCATTTTGGATATAGCAAACAAAAACATTCTAACCAACCAACACTTTTCCTATCACATCAGTGTTTTACGCTCTTCCCAAGGTTCACAACACAAAACTCTTCCGCCATTCAGACCCATTGTATCGGGAACAAACCGCTGTCTATGTAAATCACCTCCTTCAACCGATCGTACAAAAGACAAGCACTTAAATTAGAGACACTATCCATTTTTTGAATTGTATAGAGCATCTACAGGTTACATCTACGAATATTATCATCTTCGCCATGGATGCCCAGAGCCTATTCACTTAAATACCACACAACAAAGGTTTAGAACCAATAGAATGGATTCTACTTAAACGAGGTTTATTTACAGCTAATAAACATTTTGTGATGTAATTGATTCACGTCATACTCTTTTTAACAATATCTTTAGATATGATGGTAAATATTACCTTCCACTTTCAGGAACATCAATGGGGTTAGCTATGCCCCCAGCATATGCAAATTTCTGATGTTTGTTAATCTGCTTAGAATCACATGCTGTGCATAGGTCCGACATCCAGTGGTCACTGCAGAGTATTGCATTTTGTTTTTCGTAGTCGAAAAGGGGACGTCGACAAGGCGTGTCTGTAACACTATCCCTATAGTGACGTGCGTTGTACCCACAATCCCTCACGCGTCGAGGTCCCTCAGATTGTTTTTTTCCGCCCAGCTTCTGGTCGCCTTTCGCGGAGCTCCTAGAGAGACATTACTAATACTTACACGGACCTCGGTCCTTAATTATACTTATTATATTGTTAACGATCCCTCCCCTCGACGTTAGCTGTGAAGCTGTTTCTCCGCCGAACAAGTTCTCGACGGAGGGGAAGAGGCGGAGGAGATCCTTCGGCGCTGCCGAACACGTGGCCTGGCCTCGACGGCCAACATACAGTAGGGAGAGTGGGGGTTTGAACTTTTATCTTCTCTTTGAGAATGTCTTTCTTTCTCCCCTATCTTTCCCTTGGGGTTGTTATCACCAGCTATTATTGCCTCAGCTATGGAGAGGACACCTTTTAAGTTTTGCCCACGCTGTAGGGGCAAATACACTTGGAAGGATAAACACAAGCTCTGTAATCGTTGCTTGCCCCTCGATCATAAAGAGGACAGCTGCGCGGCCTGCAAGCTCTTGAAACCAAGAACTCTCAAAGAACGAAAGGTTAAGAGGTGGGCGGACTACGCTATGTCGAAGTCAGTTTCCTCACCCGCCGCCGCTGTTACAGAAAGTGACGAGGAGGGTGATAACTCGACGTCCGTCACGGAAGTCATGAACCCCCAGAAGGAGCGCTCGCGCTCCTCGACGTCCGTCCCCGGCCCCGACTGGCTCGGCTCACGCCCTGCTTATGGGGATGAACACCCCGGCGACAAAGACGCACATAGACCCCATAAAACTAAACACACAACCCACGGCTCTTCTTCGTCGAGGACGAAGGATCCATCAGCGCCGAAGGGGACGCAGGGTACTCCGGCGTCTACCTCAGACCGTAAAGGTCTCAAGCCCCACCCGTAAACGCAGCTGTGACCAGCGATTGGGCTTTCATCGAACACGGGCGCTACCTCAAAATCATCCGACGTAACGCTCCATAGAGCGGCCGTCGAGGAACAACGCGCAACGCAGGCAACGTCGACACCAGAGCCCTCGACTGACAAACTCGTTGTCGAGAGCCTACCGAGAATTGTCTCCGAAGACAAACGTACGCGGACGACGAAACAAACGTCGAATACCGCGCCGAAAAAGCAACAGCCCCTTTCATCTAAGGGCACTTCTGAACTATCGGAGGGCTTTTCAGAGGGAGACGGAAACCTCTCCTCGACGTTGTGGGAGCGTTCTAAGCGTTTTGAAGGTGGAAACACTGATTTCCCCCCTTTAGACTATTCAGGGGTACCCCATGAGACCCTTGAAAGACTCCATTCTTGTATGGAGAAAATGGAAAGGTTTCTGGGAAACCAAGACCCACCCACTCACAAAAGACAAAGAGAATGGCCCCAGGATGACCCTAGAGTCAAGATTCCTAGGCTGTTTCCCCCTTCCACAGATGTATATGACCTCACTCAGGAGGAGCAATACCTACAGGAAGTTGAGGAGTGTTTGGGTGGAGAGGAAGAGCATGAGGAAGAGGGGTTCGAAGAAGATCTTTACACTACTGCAGGAGCTTTTGAAGAAGATACAGCTACCTCGCAGCCCTGGCAATCCCCGTCAGTGCAGCCTTGGCAATCCCCATCAGTGCACTCAGACCCTGATGCCTTTCACCCTTCTCCTCTCAAGGATTCACATATTGGGAACTCCTCTCCCATAGATGACCAACCTTCACTCAATGCAACAGGGGAGACTCTTCCTGACATAGACTTTGTAGAAAAAGTTATTAAAGAAAAAGCCCCTGTTAGCCAGTCTATTCTGCTCCTGGCTTCTATTAAGAATTAAGAGAAGAATATCTCCTTCCCTTTCCAATCCAGCCTTAGTAAGAGGGGTCAACCCTTAGAATAGAAAAGCTCTTCAAACCTTCATCCTCTGACCCTTTGTACATCAGAGGACATTCTATTCCGGACTCTCTTGTAGTTACTAATACAAGAAAAAGAGCGGGGGTACCACTATCCACTAGTGAAGCACCACCTGACAAGGAGGGCAAGAAGCTCTACGCACTTGGGAAAAGAATCACGACCTCCGCTGCCTTCTCAACTAGGATTGCAAATAACAATTCCCTACTAGCTAGCTACACAGATGCACAGTGGAGCAAGCTGCGCAGCGAAGCGGAGGACGCACCTGAACCCCTGCGTTCACGCCTGTTAGCTGTAATATCAGAGGGAACGCTTGTAAACCAGGGCATCGTGAAGAACTCCCTAGATGCCGCTGAGACGGCTGGCCGCTCCCTGGTTCAGGGAATACTTCTCAAACGCCATGTCTGGCTACGCAATTCAGGTTTTAAGCCAGAAACCCAAGCCTCCCTCATAAATAAGCCCATAGAACAAACACATCTGTTTGGGAAAGCAGTTGATGAGGCCCTAGAACATGCGAAGAAAGAGTTTGATACCATCAAGACTCTTGACCAAATTTCTAGGCCCCCTAACCGACGCGGCTATGGCAATAGACGCTCCTTTCGTGGCCAACGCCAGCAGCAGAACCAACAACAATTTTACTCTGCTACCAACTGGCCCTCTAACCAGGGTAACACCCAGTTCAGTCAAAGAGACCAACGGCGTGGCAGAGGAAGAGGTCGCGGCTCCAGCCCCAGAGGTTCCACGCCCAATACCAACAAATGACCCGAAGATTCGGGTCCCCTCCCATGCATCACCGGTCGGGGGCCGGTTAACATCGTTCCTATCAGCATGGGAGGGAATATCATCAGACCGCTGGGTATTATCCACCATAGCCCACGGATACTGCATAGAATTCAACGGTTCCCCAAAGTACAGACCCCCACGGAACCAACGCATAACACCGGAACACCTCACCATTCTTCTTCAAGAAGTAGAAGAACTACTGAAAAAAGAAGCTATAGAAGCTGTCCCCCTATCTCAGGTAACAGAAGGTATTTATTCAGTGTACTTCCTTGTACCCAAAAAGGACCTAACCATGCGCCCTGTATTAGATCTGCGCCTAGCAAACAACTTTGTCAAACCCCAAAAGTTTCGTATGGTGACCTTGCAGGAAGTAATCCCACTGTTATCACAAGGGGATTACATGACAACGCTAGACATGAAAGATGCATACTTTCATATTTTAATGTTGCCAGCACACAGAAAATACCTCAGGTTCAAGATAGGGAACAAACACTACCAATTCAGAGTACTACCCTTCGGGATAGCTTCTGCACCAAGGGTATTCACAAAAGTACTGGCAGTAGCAGCGGCCCACCTGCGCAGGCTATCCATCCCAGTATACCCTTACCTCGACGACTGGCTCATAACCGGGGATTCTTACGAGACATGCTTCTCCAATACCCAAAAGACCGTAGACCTTTTGTACCTGGGCTTCTCCATCAACGAAAAGAAGTCCAGCTTAGACCCCAGTCAAGTCAAACAATTTTTAGGGGCTCTAATTCAAACAAAGGAAGGCCTCGTCTTCCCCTCCAACGAGAGGGTCCAAAACATGCTGTTTCAGATCCCCCATTATGTAGCAGGTCGAGAGGTGACGGTACGCAAGGCTATGCGCTTGCTAGAGATGATGGCGTCATGTATTTATTTGGTACCTCACGCGCGCCTGCGCATGCACCCAATGCAGGAGTGGCTCAACAGCCAGTGGACAATGGGACGATCTAGTGGTGGTCTCGCAGGCCTTAGCTCTCTCGCTGCGGTGGTGGACAAAAGAAAACCTGTTGTTAGGGAAGACTTTTGCCACACCTGCAGTGGAAGCCACTCTAACCACAGACGCATCCCTCACAGGATGGGGGGCTCACCTATCCCATCAGACTGCTCACGGAGCGTGGACTCCGAGCTTAGCATCCAAGCATATAAACCTGCTGGAACTTCTAGCGGTGTTCAAAGCACTAAGCCTTTCAGGAACACCTACAAGGAAAGACAGTGATGGTCCTCACAGACAGCACCACAGCCATGTACTACCTCAACAAGCAAGGGGGCACTCACTCTCCAGGACTGTCCAAGCTGTCCCAGAATATATGGAAGTGGGCTCTCAAACACAACATGTTCCTACTATCACAACATGTACCAGGGGAACTCAATCTGCTAGCAGACAAGCTCAGCAGAGACTTCCCCCTGCCCGAAGAGTACGAATGGCAATTGCACGAAGACATCGTCTTAGACGTCTTCACGCAATGGGGATTCCCGTAAATAGACCTGTTCGCAACTATAGAAAACTCACAATGGCAAAGTTACGCCTCCAGGTACCCCCGAACCAGTCCAAGGGGAACGGTCTGTCGATTCAATGGTCAGGGAAATTTGTTTACGCCTTTCCCCCGACTCCCCTTCTCAACAAAGTGGTGCACAAGATGCACCAGGAGCAGGTTACCATGATACTAGTGGCCCCAATGTGGGCCCGGCAGCCATGGTTCGCTCACTTGATGGAGATGTCCCTATCTCCCCCAGTGAAACTTCCCTGCCCATACAACATGCTGTCACAGGACAAGGGCAGGATACTGCACCCATGCCCTCAGACCATGAATTTAGCAGCCTGGCTCCTGAGATCGTAGAATTTGGACATTTACAACTCCCGCAGAGATGTATGGACATCCTCAGGGAATCCAGAAAACCGAATACTCGCCACTGCTATTCTAGCAAGTGGAAAAGATTTGTCATCTGGTGTAGAATTAAAAGCATCAACCCAGTTGACTGCTCTCCCACTAACATTGTCCTATACTTGACCCATTTACTGGATTCAGGTCTAGTGGTCAATTCCATTAAGGTCCACCTAGCGGCACTTTCTGCATACACCACTTCCCAACTTAGTGTCGTGGTGGAAGATAACAGTTATCAAGGCCTTCATGGAGGGGGTAAAGAGAATACATCCTCCCATAGCTAACCCAGCTCCCGGATGGGACCTAAATGTGGTACTTTCAAGACTCATGGGCCCTCCTTTCGAACCCATGCACAAGGCAACTCTTAAAGACCTCACTCTTAAGACTGCTTTCCTAATAGCTGTCACCTCCATTAGGAGAGTAAGTGAACTACAGGCTCTTTCTGTACTAGACCCCTTCGTAACAGTTCACAAAGATAAAGTGGTTCTACGCACACACCCAAGGTTTGCACCAAAATTCATATCGAAATTTCATGTAAACCAGTCAATAGAACTACCAACGTTCTTTCAAAACCCTTCCAGCTTGGGAGAAAAAAGTCTGCATACACTGGATGTACGCAGAGCTGTCATGTTCTACATGGAAAGAACCAGACCACTGAGAAAGACTAATCAGTTCTTTGTCTCGGTGGCAGCAGGAAGAGAAGGAGATGCAGTTTCAAAGTCCACTATATCTAGATGGATTGTTCAATGCATCACTCTCTGTTACACTCTTGCTAAGAGAGAACTACCTTTCAAGCCAAGAGCACATTCCACTCGAGGCACTGGGGCTTCCATAGCATTCATTGCAAATGTTCCCCTTGAGTCCATCTGCAAAGCGGCTACCTGGAGTTCTGTGCACACCTTTACAAAACACTACTGTCTAGATACACACTCTAGATCTGACTCCCAGGTGGGACAGGCAGTATTAAGACATATTTTCTCTACTGTTCCTTCTCATAACCCACCGCCAACTCCGGGTACTGCTCGCTAGTCTATGCACAGCATGTGATTCTAAGCAGATTAACAAACATCAGAAGACAATGCATTACTTACCGTAAAAGCATTTCTGATGGTTGTATCTGCTTAGATTCACATGCGCCCACCCTTCCTCCCCGCTCGGATGGAAGGAACATAGACATCCTTTTCTATATATTTCTCTCTTTTCTGTACTCACTCACGTCTAGAAGGCTCCCTCAGGGCAGAAAAATACAAACAGAGGGACCTCGACGCGTGAGGGATTGTGGGTACAACGCACGTCACAATAGGGATAGTGTTACAGACACGCCTTGTCGACGTCCCCTTTTCGACTACGAAAAACAAAATGCAATACTCCGCAGTGACCACTGGATGTCGGACCTATGCACAGCATGTGAATCTAAGCAGATACAACCATCAGAAATGCTTTTACGGTAAGTAATGCATTGTCCTCTTTATGCATAATTAGGTAGCACAGCATGTACTGAACAATTCAAATTGGAATACGAAAATTGTGATCTGGAAGTATTACATTGATGACATATTTCGGATCTGGAGTGGTACTGATATTGTAACGCTTCACTAGGATCCACTCAAATTAAAATCACTATGGAAATGGGCAGCGCTAAATTACATTTTCTTGATGTGGAAATATATTTTACAAATGGGAGATTTCACACATCAATCTACTTATAAAAGCATGGATGTTAATAACACTATGGATTTCAATAGTTTCCACCCTAAGGCTCTTCTTAGGAATTGCTATAGGGTAAATTCCTAAGACCTAAACAAATTATCAGTGACCATGAGTTGTGGGAAGGAATGTGACAATTTAACAGATCAATTCCTAACTAGGCGTTACCCGAGAGGAATTGTGAATGAAGTTCGAAATAAGGCACAAGCTCTTGATAGGACACAACTCTTAAAACCATGTGAAACAAACCGACTCTCCCTTGCTCTGTCGCATATTTCTCTAACCAGTGCTACCAGATTGCTAGAATCCTCAAGAAACATTGCCAAATTCTATGTCACGATAACTTAACTAGTCGACTTTTTCCTCAAGTCACGATTACGTTTGTTCCTTATACAATTCCACACCGTTCCACCAATCTGCACCGAATGTGGCATAGTTACCTGTTAGGACCCTCGGACATGACTGGCTACATGACATTTGGACACTCACCCCTGTCTCTGGTTTTCAGCCCCTTCACAGATGAGACGTTTGCCTGAAATCAACGAAACTTCAATGTGGTCGTAGAAGGACCGGATAAAGCTATTTTTAAGCATCTCGACATAAGGAACAAAACTTAAAGGCCCTCATGGGACCTTGAAAACCACGTTTCAACATTCTAGGATGCACCATTTCTGAGATATTTGCACCACAACACACCACAATGCACCAGACTTATATACGTCCTCCTAACATGACATGAAACGTACAATCCTAAAAATTACATCACAGGTTTTTTGCGAGCGCTTAAAACAGAAAAAAAAAATTGATTTCCAAAAATTGAAGAGTGTTTCTATGTCTGTCTACAGATGCTATGCGGAGTACAGGGATATTTTGCTAGTGCCTGTGAGGATGCAGTTTACTGGACTCCTTAGTTAAGGCTGAGAAACCTGTAACTACTAGTCGGAGAACATTGGTAAAACCAAAAACAGGAACATTTCCCTTTCTCAACTGTAGCAATTACAATAATGTACAGAGGGTTAACACAATACAACACCCATATTCGGGACATGGGTTTCAGCTCAAGGATTCTGCCACTTGCAACACTCAATGCTACCTATGCAATAAAATGCCCCGTGGTTTACTGTACGTCGGTCAAACAACATGCAAAGCAAGAGAAAGATGGGCTGAACATAAATCCAACATCAGAACACAGAACATGAGATCTCCACTGACTAGACCTTACTTGGAGAAGAATCACAACATCTCTCAAATGTCTTGCACTAAAAGTGGTTCACACACCACACAGAGGAAATTTAGTCAAACATTCTCAAAGCGAGTCATTTTGGAAAAACTGATTGGATACATTGACGCCCAAAGGGATGAATGAGTTGCATGTATCTTGCTTGATCTGATAGTACTCAAAGTATTTATTGTACTACTAGTGTGCCATGCACCTTTTATGTAGCATACTGAAACCATCTTTGACTTGCTGGCAGATTTAACCTTCTCACATTTGTAATTGTGTGGATGAACCAAGGCATTATGAATGATCTTCCTTGTGGTTTACACTTGCCATAACCTTCATTTTGATTTATTCTCCATTTAAAGGTGGTTCTATGACCATATTAATCACTGTAAGGTCCACCAATAGTAGAACTTGTGAGGACTCGCACTTGGGACACAGGGCTGGAACTCTTAGTATAGGCCTGAACAACACAAGTTGTGTTGGTATCAATGGATGAGCAGCCAGGGTTATCTTGGGTGGGAGAAAGGGCTGTAGGTGGTACAAATAACTTGGAGTATACACATGGGCCAAAGAAACGCTGACACACTAACAGTTAGATAAAACTAATGGTTTATTCTATATATACACTAAGGTTAAGTACTATAAGACGCAATAAGTGATTTTAGAAAACCCAATGCATTATTCACAGTAAGTAACCCACTTTGTAATACGTTTAGAATGGCAGAATGCGATTCAAAGGTAAGTAAAACCTTAACAACTTTTCAGAATATCTTTTTCAGGTGCAAATGGATGGGAAAAAAACAACGTAAGTTAAGTAAATACTTTCACAGAGGCCTAACACTTTAGAAGTCTATTCCTATCTAGTTATGAGTGTCTCAGAGTCAGGGGGGAGGTCTAAACAGGTAAGGGACAGCTGTATAAAGTTCCAAAGTTCCGGAGGAAGTCTTCAGGAGCAAGTAAGTAACAATCTTTGTTGGAAAAAGGGTCCGAGACTTCAGTGAAGTTTCCCTGCAGGCTAACAGGCACCGAGCCGAACGTGGATCGGCAAACTCCCAAACACATAAATCGACACTCTAGCAACACAGGTGCAGCAAAGCATATCTCTGTAAGTTCTACCAGGAGCCTCACAGTACCTTATGTAAGGAAGGCATAGTATCAACAGTTAGACAGACCCATGTGTCCACAGTGCAAGGGTGTTTATTGAACTTCTAATCCTAAATCTACAAATGGGAGCAAGCTACGACCATCAAATAATAATAATGCAGTCGTACTGGAGTTTAGTCAACATAAAAGGGCCTATACTAAAAACCTATTGCCAATCATTACCGCTAAATACAAATAGTATGGGGTAGTGTGCATGATAAAGAAAGAAGTGCTCACAAAATGATACGTCAGGCTGTTTAGGCCGTTGGCCTCCCTTCCCCACGTTTTCAGCACAAGACAAGGCGGTTCACTCGAGCAACACAAAGTTCCTTTCCTCTTAGAAGTACTCAATTCAGGTGATTCACCCTGGATCCCCCTGAGCCGGACTCGGATCCCTTTTTTATATCACAATCGTTACTGTGGATCCCCCTCTTCTGGGCTCAGATACCCCCTTTTACAATGTTCAGAGAATATTGTTTCTCGGCGACTCACGGTTCAGCCAGGCTCAGCTCCTTCCTCTTACATAGTCTCCCTCAGCGGGGCTCGGACCAATTTTAATTTGCATTAAACTAACAGACTTTCGAATGTGCACAGGGTTTAGCTTTTTTAAAAAAAAATTTAAACACTCTATTGGCCTTTTAATATAACAATTCCACAACTGTCCCACCACCCTCCCCAACCTCAAAAATCGGTCCCTCCCACAAATTGTCAAAACTTAACCAACAGTACATCCCCTTCCCCCTCTCTGATCCTCCCCTCCCCTCCCCCACCCTTCCCGAATCCCGTAAAAGACCTCCTTTCTCCATTGGTCACAGCAGTCCAGCACAAATGTTCACAGTTCGGTGAGATTAGGGCCAATCCATCTGCTACCCCCATCTCCAAGCTCCCCCCCCTCCCTCATCGCGGCTTCTCCCCTGCATATGTTACTTAACGGTGGGCGCAGGTCGTTATCCTTTGCAAGGTCGTTCAGCAATTGGGACCAATGGACCGTTCCCTCCCCCACCTCCATATTCTGCAGAACCGTCAACTCCGCTAAGCCCCATCTTCGTACATCCTTCCTCCATAACTGGATTGTCGGACCCAGGGGCGACTTCCACGCAATCGCCAGTTGGCGTTTTGTCAATATAAGTAGAAACCAACCAATTCTGTTGCGCAACTTGTTACGTTTCCCCCCCGGTAGATTCCCCCACAAACAAATCTCCGGATGCTGCTCCAGGTTGGCTCCCAATAACTCATTCACTCCCTTAAGCACCTCGTCCCAGTACTCTATTATTGCCCCGCACTCCCATACCATATGCCAGAACCCCGCCTCCTCTGACCCACACCTGGGGCAATCACCCGGATGTTCCCCGTTCATCGCCTTAAGCGCCAATGGAGTAACCTATACCCTATGCAAAATGTTAAGTTGAACCAGCTGGAAGCGGGCGTTCCTCAAGGATTTCCGGACCAGTTCCCAGACCCTCTCCCACTCCTAACTCGATATCGAGCGCCCCATATCCACTTCCCATTTCTCCTTGACTTTCAGCTCCCTCTCTGCCGTCCTCTCTCCAAGAGCCTTATATACCCGCTAGATACGCTCCCTCCCCCCCGCCCGATCAAGTAATACCCGGAGGACCGGGCATGATTCCGGCTCCTCGGGAATCCCCTCCCATAATTCCGCCATCCTCCGAACCACCGCCCCATATGCCAGAAAAACTCCCTGTGGCAAGTCAAACTTGTCACACCACTCCCTGCAGGTAAGGAGCTGTCCTCCCTCGAAAAAGTCTCCCACCTTTTTACATCCTTTCTCCCGTAATCTTCGTATCCCCACCCTCTCAATTGCCTGACGGAGTTCCTGGTCAGCCCCCCATGGGAGATTACTCTCATAGAGGCCCTTAACCCCCTTACCACCCACGTACTTCCTCCATGTCTCCCTTACCTCTTCAAAGACCACCGACGTGCCCACATCGCCCAGTGGGTGCCATAAGAGCTCCACTGGCCTACACGCCCGCTGCGAGGGCCCCACCAGTGCCCCCAGGAGTTCCGCCTCCGGTTAATCCCATACCAACACTGATTGTAATTGTGCCGCCACAAAGTACTTTTCATAGTCCGGAAGGCCCAATCCCCCAACTCTCCCTCGGTCTTCGCAGAGTTTGCAGGGACATCCGTCTCCTCCCCGGGTCCCACAGCAATTCCCTGATCTTGACATCCAACATTTTAAAGAACACCTTCTTTGCCACGTACGGTATATTCGTAAAGAAATAAAGCAACCGCGGGA
This sequence comes from Ambystoma mexicanum, assembly GCF_040938575.1. Lineage (NCBI taxonomy): Eukaryota > Metazoa > Chordata > Amphibia > Caudata > Ambystomatidae > Ambystoma > Ambystoma mexicanum. The sequence continues at coordinate 298,010,876 of NC_090935.1, read as the reverse complement.
GGATTACCATTTTACATAATGCCACCCTACCCATCAATGAGAGGGGTAAAACATTCCAGAGCTGGATGGAGTCCCCTTTTTTGGATGGTGCCCCCCCAGTATTGTGTACAAACGTGTCCACTACTTCATGGAACATCCGCACCTCCAGGTATCGTAAGGATTCTGTCTCCCATCTTATCCCCAGCTCTGGTAGTTCCTCCACTGGACATTCCCGTAGCCCTCCCAACGGAAACAGAACCGATTTCTCCGGATTTATACAGAACCCCGATATAGCTCTAAAATTGAGCAGTATTTCTAAAAAGTCCGGGAGATATAACCTGGGATCCCCTACGTATAATAGCAAGTCACCCGCGTATAGGGATACAATATGCCTCTGCCGTCCACCTCGATTCCAGCCTCACCCATCTCCTGCTGCAGATATGCCGCCAGTGGTTCTAAAGCCAGAGCGAATAGAATTGGGGAAGCCGCGCACCCCTGCCTAGTCCCCCTTTCCATCTCCCATGTCTCCGACACCCAATTATTAGTTTTCACCATCGCTAGCGGTTTAGTATATAGCAAGGTCAGCCATCTACAGATGTTCTCCCCAAACTCCTGCAACACCCGGAATAGCCACTTCCATTCCAGGGAATCAAACGCCTTCATGGCGTCAAACGACGCTATAGCCATGTCTCGCCCCGATCCATCTCGTGATGTAGCCAGGAAATATTACCCGACGTATTCCTGCCCCCTATAAACCCACATTGATCAGGATGTATCAGATTCGGTGCAACCGCCGCCAACCTGGCCGCCAAAATCTTCCCCAGGATTTTCCCGTCTACATTTAAAAGCGAGATGGGCCGATATGCTGTGCAATCCCTCGGGTCTTTCCCCTCCTTTTACCTTTTTTCTCGATCACCGATATCACTGCTTCCCTCATCGATTCTGGGAGGCACCCCCCCCCCCCCCGGAGCGCCTCCTCATATATCGTCGGAAGCTGCGGGACCAGAAGATCAGGAAACTCCTCATAGAACTCCACCGGGAGCCCGTCGCTACTCGGCGCTGTACCCCTCCTCATAGCGTGTATCGCCCATCGAATATCCTACTCCCCTATGGGGGCCTGCAACTCCTCCCGACTATCCTCACCCAACTTCGGCAACTGGAGCATCTCCATGAGGTCCTCCACCTCCACATATCCCCTTTCACTCGTATAGAGCTCCTTATAGTATACCACAAAGGGCGCATTGATCTCACTTTGCGTCCCAACTATCCCTCCATCATCAGATCGGACCTGAGTTATGACGCGGCTCAGGCTCTCCCTACTAATGAGCCATGCTAAAAGCTTGCCCACCTTATCTCGCGCCCCGTGGAGCCTCACATCCCGTCTGTTATCATCAAAGTGTGACAGCTCAGCCAAGGTCTTCTGGTGGAGCTCCAATGCCCGCGCCAGGGTTTCCCCCACCTCTGCCCCATCCGCTGCCTCCCTATCCAGTCCCGCTACCTGGGCCTCTTGTCTGCTCTAGCGTCTCCAAGAGGCGTTCCCTCATCCCGACTATCATGGCCAAGCATTTCCCCCTAATGGTCGCCTTAAAGGCGTCCCATAACACCCCCCTAGTGCCCACCGTGCCCTCTTTTAATTCAAAGTACAGCCTGATCTCCTCTCTAAGTTCGCCACAAAGACCCCATCTCATAACGCCTCCTTCCGCAACCGCCATAACCGCCGCGGTGGGCTTTCGCTGGGCCCGCACAACGTCGTCGCAAGAGGAGAATGGTCCGATAGAATGTGCCCCAAATAGGTTGTTTCCCCAAAATTACAATATTCCCTTCCTACTACCATATAATCTAAGCGCGAGTAGGAACCATGTACACTCGTGTAATAAGAGAAACCCCTTTCCTCCCCATGTTTCTCCCTCCAGAGCTCCACCAGATCCAATTCCCTCATTACCTCCCGTAATGACCCCGCCATACACTTCTTCGTCCCCCCTAGTACCTTGCCCGCCCAGCCGTTCATCCAAATGAAAATTAAAGTCCCCCCCCCCCATATTATCATTTCCCTCCTATAGGCCCCCATCATACGCAACACAGAGGGGAAATACTCTTGGTGCATATGAGTTAACCAGACATAGTGACCTATTCTCCCACATACCGCGTACCAGGACCGTCCTACCCCCCCATCCAACATCCCCCGCTCCAGTCTGTGGCACCCCCTTTGTCACCCAGATAAGAACCCCCCCTCGCCTGAGTGGGGTACGTTATACCCCATATCTGACCCCCCCACAGTTTCTCCAACTTCCCCCAACACCTCCACATTCGCATGTGTCTCCTGCAACAGGGCCACCTGTATCCCCTGCCTCTTCAAGTATTCCCCCACTCGCCTTCTCTTCTGATAGTTCCCCAGCCCTCAGACATTCCATGTCCCAATCTTCAAACTTCCCATCTGACTCATTCAACGTGTCTGAATTTTGCCCCCAAGTCAGCCCCTCTCCCATACATATGACGCGACCCCCTCTGCCCTCCTCCGCTTTTAACTGCTGTGCCAAGTTTCACCACCAATAGTCTTATATACCTCCCCTCCTGCATCGAACCCCAACTTGGTGCCACCCACCCAAACCCCCCCCCCCCTCCCCTGACCCTCCTTCCCCTTCCCTCCTCCCCATTCCCCCATCCCTTTCCTCCACTCCCCTCCCCCTCCTCCTACCATAACAGTAGACCCACTAAACTATTCCATCCCTCGGGGCTGGTAGTTAATGGTGTTGATTAAACTAGGGGTATCACCATATGCCCCATGCAGCCCCACCTACATCTTCCCTTCCTTCTCCAGTACCACCCCACTCTCAGGAACCGCTTCTGCCGGGGGTGTCCCTCAGCGGCCCCATGTCAAATTTTATCCACAACTTCCCCATCTCGAGACGACCACCCCCCCCCCCCCCAGGACCATCCCGAGAAGGATCGACTTTATGTTGCCTCATGTCCAACCAGTCCATACCTCTTTCGGAGCAGTGAGAAACCATGACTTCTCTCCCGACAACACTTTGAACTTTGCTGGGTACAATTTCATATATTTTAAGTTGAGTTCCCGCAGACGGCTCCTCACCGCATCGTAGGATCTCCTCTGACATTGTACCTCCAACGTAAAGTCCTGAAAAATCCTCAACTTTGCATTTCCGATCGCATACTGACCCACCCCCCCCCCCCCCCTGCGAGCATCCTGCAGAATGGTGTCACGATCCCGGAAGTTCATGATTTTGGCCACTAGCACTCTCGGCGGGGCATCCGGCGGTGGAGATCTTCCAGGAACCCTATGTGCCCTTTCCACTGCAAAGAGGTTAGACAAACCATTGATCCCTAGGACTTTTAGGATCAGGTTTTCCACAAAAAGCTCTGCACTAGGGCCTTCCTCCCTCTCCGGGACACCAACCAGAAGGATATTGCAGCGCCTGGAGCTACCCTCTGCATCCTCAGCTCTAACCTCTAGGGTTCGAGTTGCACCTATAAGGCCCGCCACCTGGTTATTTAGCTTTTGGACGTCATCCTCCACCATACTGACCCTCTGTTCCATCTCCGTAACACTCACACACTTTGCGGAGGTCTACCCTCACCAATGAGACATCCACTCGCACCTCCTTAATGCTCTCCTGATGTTACGCTCACCTGGCTCCCACAGGGGCGTCGATCGGACCCGGACAGCTGCGACCTCCTCCAACGTGAAGCCTAGTGCAGAGAGGACAGACTGGACTGGACCGCCTAATCTCGTCTGCTTGACCCGTAGAAGTATTCTCCTGCAAGTGGAGAAAGGGATTTAGCCACCTGTGGATTCTAGTAATGGCACCCCACTGTTCTCCCCACTAATCACCACCGATATTCACTTTCAGTAAGCTCACCTTATGTTTTTAAATGATGAGCTCTCCATCCTGCGTGGAATGCAGGGGCGCGTAGATACCAGTTACTTCACTGGTTTGAAGGCGTTGGAAGAGTTCCGGATGAATATTGACTCCGAGGTTCCAGGCGAGAACCCGTAAGTATAAAGTTCAGAGAGTTCAATATGTCCGATGTTCACTCTTGTACATTTCTTGTACATTCCTTGTCTTGTGGCAGCGGATGGCGTTCAGGTAAGAGTCTGTATTACCTAACACTGTCCGGTAAAAGATGCGTGTATTTTAACTGCTGGTTTCTCTCTCCTTACAGGTGCGGCGTAAGAAGTTGCGGTTTGTTACAGAATAATGC